>NC_047087.1:207556438-212485357 GCF_902459505.1 Geotrypetes seraphini
TGCACACTGGTTACTACTTATAAAATTGCCTTAATCTCCTTTACAACTATAAACACCAAGGAACCTGCTTTTATTCATAAGTATCTTATTCCTCACGAACCTTTGAGAACTTTAAGATCCGCATCACAGCACCTTCTTCATGTCCCATCCCTAAAAATCATTAGTACCCGTAGGGCCTCTTCATTTGCAACCTTAGCCCCTACAATATGGAATTCGTTACCATCTTATTTAAGGGCAGAGCAAAATCTAGATAAATTTAAGGGCAACCTTTAAAAGTTTCTTATTTAAGGGCACTTATGATTGCTGATCGATCTCTGGCTCCTTTCTTGCCACATTCTGTTTTTATTCATATTCAACATCAATATGATTTCTCCTATTTCCCTTTTGTTTTTAACCTTAATTGTACTCTCTCCTTTTAAAATTGTATTTCTCCCCACTTTCCTGTTGTTTTCATGTAAGTAAAGTTGTGTTTTAAGTCCATTGATTGCTCCCCATTTTAATTTTTATTATCAAACGTTTAGTATGTATGATTAGCGTTTTAACAAATTTTAATAAAACTTGAAACTTGAGTATGGCCAGAGGTCCTGGTGTGTAGCTGTGTGGCCCGCTACCAAATGGTGTGTGGCCACGCAGCTTAGAGGGAACATTGTTTTATTCCTTTTAACTTTTTATCTAATCAAATTTCTATCTACTTCTCTCACCCCCTAGCTTTCACATTTCTCATCCTCCTATTCCCTTTTATCTGCTTCTCATTACCACATTTCTATCCAAATATACTCATTCTGCTCATTCATCTCCTTGACAACTCTCCCACATGGACTGTTGTACATCTAAGAACGAACAGACTTATACTTCAAGTCTTGGGATCCATGGCAGCCACATTAGATGTGATGCCTTGAGCGAGAGCCCATATGTATTACTCTCCCGATGGTCCCCACAGATGGACGTGTTATAGAAGTGTCTGCCCTGGAAGCTGGAGGCTCGGGCTAGCAAGGTGGGAAGAACATGGCCACAGCTTTATTAACCATAAACATATCATCATATCATTTCAATACATAACAAATATATCGCATCACATATCAGAACAATATTATATCCTTTGTCATACCCCAGCTAGATGGTGTCATACTAGCTGTTAGAGTTATCTACTCACCACAGGCCCATAGTACTGCAAAGCCTGAAGCCCAAATTGCTGGAGGCGGTGATACACTCCTGCAAACCATATCCCTTCATCATCAAGTTGACTGACCCTCCACCTCCAACCTACTCCTATTTCTGCCAAAACTGCAGGGAGGGACGGGTGGGCCGTTTTCACACCCTTTCCCAACACCTTTCCTCCCATACCTTCCCTCACAAACAAAAATCTACCCCAAAATTCTCCATTCTCCAACATTCCTTCCACTCTCTCATCTTTTACATCCTATCACCTTCCTCAAATTTTCCCTATCACAACCAACCCTTTCCTACCTAGCTGCCTGTCTCTTCTTAAATTTTCATGTGTGATAGGCCAAGTTAATTGTGCCCATGAGCCTTTCTTATAAATTAACATGTTATAAATTTCTTTCACTGGATAATAGGACTTTGCATCATACTGGAATAAATATTCTAAACTAGTTTCCCACATAGAACTTCATACAAAAATATTTTTGAGTACAGCACCCACATTCCCCTAACCCTCTTTTATAATGAACTATCTGCACAGATGTGCTCAAATATTTTCAGCATGCTCATGAATAAGATAAATCATATGTAAGAAAAGCAATTGTGTGTCATATCTTTGAAAGAAAGCGTGAGAAAAAAAAGGTTGTGACTATCTCGTGTGTTTTATGGATAATTATGTTGATGCCTTTGAATTTTATCTCTGATAACTGGTACAATTAAACTATTAAAAGGTTCATTTGTGTCTCTTCAAGTGATTTTTAATTTAAGTTTACATCATGGTTAATATTTGAGCTTCTATACAGTTAGAAACAAAAACAAATGCATTTATGTGAAAATTGACTAGCATTTAGAGCAGCAGGTAGAGAACCAGGAGTGCTAGGCTGCAAATTCCATTTTTTCTCACATAACGCTCCTTGTGATCTTGGGTGAGTCACTTCACCACATCAGGAAGACTGTAAACTCTACGACAGGGAATTACCTACCGTACCTAAGTGTAACTTAACTGGAGCTGATGCTTGGAAATCAAATGTATGTATTAAGCCTAAAATTCAAATCTTCCTATGTTTCCAATATAATGCATGCTGTGAACTAACTTGAAACAGGCAGGCCTGCCATATGACTTGAGAGAAGTGCAGCTATAGTCTTGGGGTTTCATGCATAAGCATGGGTAAGTGCAGTGGAAGGGTAGGAGGTACCCCCTGCATCCTCCTCTCTGCACCCCCACTCCTTCCACACCCTCCGCTCCTTCCCATTCCACACTTGCACTCTCCCTCCCCCCCGGTACTTCTTAATCTTCGCAAACGCAAGTAACTCCTGCAAGCATGCTCCTCGCACCAGCGTTGGATTTCCCTTGGATGTCACTTCCTATCCCATGACCCGGAAGTGATTCAGAGGGGAACCAGGCTGGGGTGAGCAACAGGCAGAAGTTACTCGCACTAACGAAGATAATATGAAGGCACGGGGTGGGGGTAGGGATGATGTGAGGGTGGTGTCATATGGCAGGGTGGAGAGGTGTCCCCATACCCCCCTCACTATGCCACTGGGTAAATGAGTGGTAACAGGTCAAGTGCTGCCCACACAACCTCAAGTTACCCACAAGACTTTAGTACAATCTTAAGCCCTCTTTTACTAATCCCCTCTTTTACAAAGGTGCGCTAAACTTTTTAGCACGCTAAACACACGCTAAACATTAACATGTGCATGTTATCCTATGGACGCGTTAGCGGTTAGCACACACACTGATTTAGCGTGCTCTAAATCTGCACTAAAACGCTTAGCATGCCTTTGTAAAGAAGGGCCTTAGTACGGTACGCTAATCGATTTAGCACGCGCTAAATGCTAACACATGCATGTTAGTCCATGGACGCGTTAGTGTTTATCACACCTTAGGCCCTCTTTTACAAAGGCACGCTAAGCATTTTAGTGTGGATTTAGCGTGTGCTAAATTGACGTGTGTGCTAACCGCTACGCATCCATAGGATAACATGCATGTGTTAGTGTTTAGCGTTTAGCGCACCTTTGTAAAAGAGGGGGTTAGTTTCTTTGAAATCTATGTTGCTGAATTTATGTATCTGTACTACAGAGAATTATTATTTATTCTGTATTGTTTACCACATGCTTTTATGTTGTTTATTATTTTGGGGGGGGCATCGACATGGCAAATGAGGTTCAATGTGGATAAGTGTAAAGTGATGCATGTTGGTAACAAAAAGCACATGCATGAATGCAGGATGTCTGGGGCAGGTACTTGGAGATACCTCCCAGGAAAGAGATTTGGGAGTTCTGATCGACAAGTCGATGAAGCCGTCTGCGCAATGTGCAGCGGTGGCGAAAAGAATGCTAGGAATGAATAAGAAGGGAATCACGAACAGATCAGAGAAGGTTATCATGCCGCTGTACCGGGCCATGGTGTGCCCTCACCTGGAGTACTGCGTCCAGCACTGGTCGCCATCCATGAAGAAGGACACGGGTACTACTCGAAAGGGTCCAGAGAAGAGCGACTAAAATGGTTAAGGGGCTGGAGGAGTTGCTCTACAGTGAGAGATTGGAAAAACTGGGCCTTTTCTCCCTTGAATAGAGGAGACTGAGAGGGGACATGATCGAAACATTCAAAATACTGAAGGGAATAGATTTAGCAGATTAAGACAGATTGTTCACTCTCTCCAAGGTAGTGAGAACGAGAGGTCACTCTCTAAAGTTGAAAAGGGATAGATTCCGTACAAACGTAAGGAAGTTCTTCTTCATCCAGAGTGGTAGAAAACTGGAACGCTCTTCCGGAGTCTGTTATAGGGGAAAACACCCTCCAAGGATTCAAGACAAAGTTGGACAAGTTAGTGCTAAACTGGAACACTGGTCTTTGACCTGGGGGCCGTTGCGTGAGCTGACTGCTGGGCACAATGGACCACTGGTCTTACCCAGCAATGGCAATTCTTATGTTTGTTTGGTTTTATAGTATGCTGTGTTTTGTGGAATAGAAATCAGAATACATAATAAAAGTTGAAGGGGTAAAATAGTTTTTATACATATAATGATGCAAAAGGATGCCAGCTGAAATAAAAAATGAAATACAGTATGCTTCAAAGATTTTGATAGTAGTGAAAGGTCCAGCTTTCTCTCTCAAGGAAGTGCTGCTCTTTAGTCATCATGAAAAGAAAAAAAAACAACACAATAAGTTCATCCTCAAACCATTTCTTGACCTGCATTTCTATAGATTAGTGACGATCTGAAAAACCTGATTAGAAAAGCCCTCCCCACATCCATGGCTTTTCCCCAAGATTGCAATCTAAAGCTGTAAAAGCCTTGAAAAATCCCAGAAAAAGTGTGAATGTCCCCAAATGTCTCTACAATGTTCTCCAGGATTAAATTATTATGATTTATATCTGTGAGCCCCCACCTGCAGTAAAATATCTAGATAATGGACAGCTCATTCACAATCATGGACACCATGGGAAAGGGGGGGGGGGTTAGACCATCTTTAAGGTGCTTTAATTACCTTTAATCTAGATCAGACATGTCAAACTCTGGCCCGTAGGCCAAATCTGGCCTGTAGGCCCGTAGTAAAATTTGGCCCGCCAGACATTTTCAACTTTCCACTTAAACTGGCCTGCCAGTACAAGCGCCACATCAGAAATTTCAACTTAAGCTGGCCCGCCGGTACAAGCGCCGCATCAGCAGCCTGCAGAGGATCACTGGTCGGCCGCAGCAATCCCTGCAGGCTGCCATAGCCTCAGCAGCACGTTCAATCTGCCGCGGTCTCGTGCGTCAGAGGAGGGGCAGGACCGCGGCAGAGGGAAGTGCTGCAGAGGCCGACTCTAGAGCCTTTGCTGGGCACTCCCCCCACAGCGCCACGATCGTCTCACGCTGAGGGACCCCCCACCCCACGATACAGGAAAATGTTAAGTGCCCAGAGAAGTGGCTCGCTTGCAAGCCTTTTCGATCAAGGAGGAGCGGAGAACACCTTGGCATGCAGCCGGCAAGTACGTTTCGGGAGACCAGGGTGTGCAAACCTCAGGATGCAGTTCTGCCCTCCAATGACGCTTATAATGAGGCTCTTGTGGGTGGTGTCCAGACCTGGGCAGCAGATCGCAGAAGTTTGCAGAGTGTGAAACTTGAAGGAAATAGAAAGCATGTGGCATTTGAATTATTATTATTATTATTATTATTATTATTATTAATAGCTAGGAACCTTGCTTGAATATACTCTCACTGCAAACCAAAAGGAAAAAATATATATTTATAACCCTCCAGAGATGGTGTTAGACAGCAAGCGTGAACTAGGATCTAAAAGAGAGAGGAAAAGTCTTTTTTTATTTATTTTGTTTACATCACAGAGCCAGTGTGAAGTTGGAGAGGTGGTAACCCTAAACTTCTACTAAGACTAAGGGGTCCTTTTATTAAGGAGCGCATTTAGCGTGCGCTAAATTGGTTAAGGACCTCCAAGTATCTAAATAAAAAATTCGGCCCGCGACTTAGCCTATGTTTTAGATTTCGACTCCTTATATGATTGAGTTTGACACCCCTGATCTAGATGAATAGTTCTGTCCATATACTGACAATCTGGTAATTGCATTTTGGTGTTTGAGTGTGCACCACGTGTTCTCCCATTTTAATCCTTAATTTTTTGTACTTGGAATGTAATCAGAAATGCCCCAAACCTACGAAAACCAGACTATTTTATTTGGCTAGTTTTATATCCCGTCCCCTCCAACGAGCTCAGATCGGGTAACAAGGTTGACGTACATAATGCACAGACAAACAAATTATGAATTTACATGTGTACAGTAATGTTAGATATACAGAGAGTCAAGTTTAGCATACAATTTTGGTCGTTTTAAGTTAACATATGGTTAGCAAATGATAGATTTGAGTCTTCTGCCCTAAAATTCTCACACATTCCATGCACATAATTATTGCCATACTGGGTCACTTAATTGATTAGCATCTGCGAATTACTAGGAAACTGATCAGCTGTTTGCCAAGACTTCTATAAGTAGCCCAGTGATATTCATAGGCCATTTGACAGGTTATTATTCATGTTTCTTCATAATCCATTCATTTCACACATTTTCTACTTTTGCCTTCATGAAACTCATGCCACACGTACATCCAAAGTTGCTGTTGCTATGGTAAATCTCCTATGTACCACAGGTTTGTTGACTATTTGCATCCAACCCCTTCTCCTGTGACCTCACCGTTAACCAGGCTCCAACCATCCCTTCTCTATTCTCCACTCTTCGGAAAAACTTTCATTTCCAGCAAATATTTAGCGATGTTTAACCAGCCAGAAACGGTGCTGTTTAAATAGCATTTAATCAGCTAAATCTGAATATTCAGCATAAGATAACCAGTTACATCCACTGAATGTTCCAGGTTAGCAGCTACAATCGCATAATAACTGGCAATTTTCAGCTCTAACCGGCCAAGTTTAGCAGCCAAATCAGGCTGCACAAATACCAATCCTATCTTTGGCCACTATAAACTTAGGGCTCCTTTTACTAAGGTGCGTAAGTGTTTTTAGCGCGCGCTAACGGAAAATACTAATGCCAGCTCTATGGAGGCGTTAGCATGTATCACATGCGGCAATATAGTGCGCCCTAAAACCCCTAGCACAGTTTAGTATAAGGAGCCCTTAACCTACCAGTGCTGTATATTGATTTAGGCCCCCTTTTATCAAGTGTGTAAGGGTTTTTTTGCTTTTTTTTTAAATCGCAGACCACTGTGGTAAAAACTCTTGACGTTCACAGAATTCTAATGAGCATCGGAGCTTTCACTGCAGCACCGGCCATAAATATCCCTAACGCTGCTTGATAAAAGGGTGCCTTAACTAGTTAAGTTTATGCCAGCCCAAAATAAAACAGACAATCAATGATGGTCACCAGAAATAGTCTAGCATTGAATATCTGCAGCACCGCCAACAGCGGGCCTGCCTCCTGTGGTATGACTTGGGAAAGAGACAAGAAACCTCTGAGAACCCAATGAAAAAAGTGCAGGAGGTTTGGTACACAGCTTAGTGCGAGTTCTGTTTTCAGTTTTATGACATATAGGATGTCCTACAGGATGTGCCTGGAAGTGACCTTGTTAAGCGTAGCGACGCTATCAGTTGGTCGTAAAACAATGCTTTCCATTCAGGGACCAGTGTTATGGAATGCCCTACCCTTAGAATTAATACTGAGTCCTACCTTTCTGAAAAAGTCTAAAAACAGCCGTATTTGAGCACTGCTTTACAAATTGATTAGATTAGGATGAGACCATTTTTCCCTTATTTTCCTATTATATCTATTTTAGTTGATTTATCTTGAATGCACGCTTGACTATTTTTTTTAACTTATTGTTACTATGTATGTTATAAGCTGCCTAGAATGTTGAATATGCAGGCTATAAATATTTAAATAAATAAATAAATAAATAGAGGAGCTTGTATGTAAAGGATTGAATGGTTTTGGTACAGTTGGTCTAAGGCAGTGTCAAACTTTTTTCATTCTTTAACCTTTTCCTATCATAATAAATTTTACGTTACGCTGGTTCCAATCATAATTATTTTAGCAAAGTTTTGTATTATCATTTACGGCTATTGTAAACATAATGTAAATAAGTCATAAGTCTGTAAATTCAAATATTTTGTGTTCCTGGCTCTTTATTAGTCCATACAGACTGTTTATCCACTGTCTATGTCATTTTTGGAATGTCCCAACATCCGGGACACACGATAGGAAAAGGTTAAGCTGTGTATGGGTCATTGTAACAACGGTGAAAACTAAAGTAGATAGAATAGAATTGCTTATCAGTGCGATGGATGTGCTTAATATGGTTCAATAGTCGACAAACAAACACGCATTTCATCATCCACCATCTGAAGTCGTTCTCTTTTTTTCAACGTAATTTCTGTCAGAGCTCAAAGTCCAAGTTCGCAAAGGTAAGAAGGTCAAAATGATAATAAAGCTTTGATTTCTTTGTTGCTCAAGTTAGAATAACTATTGAATAAAAAAAATAATAAAATTGCTTACCGTGAGTTTTCGAGGATCAATCACGTAAAAAAATGATACTTGTCTGGGCGGTTGTATCCTTACACACACAGTCGTTCATAACATTGACAGACTTTTGAGTACACAACATATGTCATTTGTTCTAGTGTCTACTTATGAAGGGAATTTTTTAAAATAAAGTAAAATTCCGGAATCTCTTCGGGGCACATGATTGTACCATGACACAGTTTGAGAGACACAGGTCTAAGGATACGATTTGTCTGTAGAAACAATTTGTTAAAAGTTAATTTGTCTAATGGACTGCTGTCCTAAATTTTAAATAATCAAGATAATGAAGTGAAGTCATACATTTGTCATGTAGCAGATCACTTTTTAAAGTCAATAATGAGATTATCCCACATGCTTTAATATAATGAAACCAAGCGGCGCCAGGCTTTATTAATATTTTCTACTAAGGCAACAGTCGTATACAGTTACATAGAATGCCTTAGATCCGTTCCCTCTTGGACCTCAGCGGTGCAGCCAGCACGAACATTAAACTTATACGTCCGGCTTATCAGCACCAGAATCGTCGGCAGTCTTTGTAATAAATATAGGGCTCTTTTTACGAAGCCGCGTTGGCGCGTGTGACTTTTAATCACGTGCTAACCCCCGCGCTAGCCGAAAAACTACCGCCTGCTCAAGAGGAGGCGGTAGCATCTAGCACGACTGGCGGTTTAGCGTGCACTATTACGCACGTTAAACCGCTAACGCGCCTTCGTAAAAGGAGCCCATAATATCTTAGAATAATTTAAAGTAGAAAAAAAAGTATTGTTCCGTGTAGACTAGGATGAGTATAACTTAATTCTAACAATACTTTTCTACTTTAAATTATTCTAAGATATTATATTTATTACAATTCTACTGCTGATCTGCCGGATGTATAAAGTTTAATGTTCGTGCTGGCGGCACCGCTGAGGTCCAAGAGGGAACGGATCTAAGGCATTCTATGCGACTTAATATAATGAAGGCATTAATCCTACCAGGTATTGCCCACAATCTGCATTTTTGAAAAGACTATGCAGTGTCTGGAAAAAATGGAACCCCTTACATAGTTTCAAAATACTTTTGCAATTGTTTAAACCTTTAGCATGACCTTTGAAATATATAAATATGTTTGATTTCCTTTTGCTGGGTTTTACTAAACCACAGAAGAGCTTCTTGCCATGGGCCAGCAAGGTAAATGCTCCAACACTGATAGGAATAGAATGAGCATTGGAGCATTAACCTCACTGGCCCGCAGTAAGAAGCTCTTAAACAGTTTAGTAAAAGGAGACTTTAGTTAATTCACAATTTGTGTTCAAAGTGTATTTCTTCAATCTTGATATATTCATAATGGTTCTGATATTCAGCATTATTTAGCTGGCCAGGAACAGCTCCTGGCTGGCGAAATAGCACATAGCCAGCTATCCAACAATATTGAGTGAAGGACAGATGGCTATCTCTTGCTGAATATCCAGGTCTTTGTATTGGCCGGTGACTGACTATGTCAAGTGACATATTCGGTCACTGCCAATATTCAGAGGCTTGCTGGCTAAGTTCGGCGGCCAAAGACAACTGCCTAAAAGGATAGTATATCTTTGGCCATTGACACATAGCTGGCTAGCTCATCAATATTGACATAGCTGACTATGGCCCTCTTTTACTAGGAATTCTATGAGCATCAGAGCATTTAGAGCTCCAGACCGCGGTAGAAACCTCTACCGTGGTTTAGTAAAAGGAGGGGTATGTCTTGGTTGGCCAAAAATAGACTAGAAATTCAATGCCGGTGGCCAGATATGGCACAGGCCTTGAATTTACAGTATCTCCCCAAAGATTGTCAGTGAAGTTCCATGATCTGAATATGAGCCTGAAAGTCTTCAACGTCACTGAGCTGTTGGCTCAATGAATTCTGGGGTTTCATTAATTATGAACTCAACTGTTTTGCAAGCTCTTTCAACTGGAGTCCCATCCTGTTGAAAAATAAAGTGGGGCGGAGCCAGCACGCTGACAAATATAATCATTTGAGGTCCTATTTATCCCCTCCTGGTTAACATTTTTCAATTTTAAAAGATGTAACTCTCACTGTTTTAAATGCTAAAACATTGCTTACTCTCCTCTCTGTCATTTTTGACTCCTGGATGATGATTGGGGAGTTATAGGCGGTGTCTGTGGCTGGAATTGTTTGGAGGTCATCTGGAGGTTTGGCTCTACGGGTGCATGGTGTCCTGGCGATGGAGCATTGGAATGTTGACCTTCTGGAGGAGACTGAGCGAGGTGGGTGCTTTTGTACGCTGAGGCTGTGTCAATTTACTGGGGAGCAGTTGTTAGCTTGAGCTGAGGTCTGCCAGTGATCGGGAAGTATTTTTGCTGCTGGTGGAAAGAAGAGTTTTGGATTCTTCGGTGGACTGCATACGTTTGGCAGGGTTGTGTACTTCGGCGACTCCGTGCACGTGGTGATCTTGTTGAGCATGCTGGATGCCAGTTTGAGAAGCCCTTCCAGTTCAGAGATTGGGATTATTATGACATTGGCTGCAGGAGTGTGGGCTTTCTAAGGCAACCAATGCTGATCTGATTGCCTTTCTTGAAGGCACCTTTTAAATTGATGCTGGAGCCTTGGCTCTTCAGCCAGGTGCAGAATATGCTAACCTGTGTGGAGTGAATTATACTGGGGGTATAGAGCACGTGGAGGGTTGATACTGCTGAGTTGGAGCTCTGATGCTTCAGTGTTTCCCGTGACCTGCTTTTGATGACTGTCTTCAGCTATCTCTACCCTTGAAATAAAGCAGTTTAAATTTTTCATGATGATGTACAGCTGGGTGAGGTGTGTTTTGTTTTTCAGATTCCTCCGACTCCCAGTGCACAGAGAACACTGTGCTTGGATCCTGAATATGTGAGCAGCAGCTCTAATTATGTACAATGTTTCATCCAGTGCACCTCCTCTGCAACATCTCTGTTGAGAGGTGAAATTTACAGGGGAGAGATTATGGGGAGAGATTGCCCAACAGTAATCGCCATGACGGAATCTTTTTGTGCATCATATGATCTGACAAACCATCAATGAGCTTGTGGGAGAACACACAGTGATCTTGTTTTGCCTAAGAATATGAGGGGAGGGTAATTTACTGGAAGAACATAGATCCTGTTGCAAGATATTTTCTTAGCAATAAGATGTTGGCATCTGATATATAGCAGCAAAATAATGACTAAAACACTTTCATTCCCTCTTATATAGTGAAAAATTATCTTTTTTATTTATTTTTTTTGATTGCATATCTTTATGAATGTATGGATGAGTGTCTGAACCTGAGATTGTTTTTATGCTCTTTTCCTTCACGTCCATAGCTATCTTGCTATACAGTTTCATATGGGGAGAGATGAGCCTTGCAGCAGTCTACTTGATTATACTTATATATTTTGAAGCTCTTATATGACATGAAGGCTACAGCTTTGAACTAGCTTGTTGATTTTTCAGTAATAGTGCTTCTCTGAATACACGCTTATGAGTGAAAAGTAACTAGCACATATTTCAAACTCCTTTTTTGGAGATTCTGCTTATGTGACCATGAGCCTCTGAGTATGAGACAACTAAAGATATATTGCTCGTAAGTTTTACATTTATTGTACCTAACATTTTTCTTTCTAGGACATTTAGGATCAGATTCTGTATAGGATGCCCGGTCTCAGAAGCCGCCTAAGCGGCTTTTGAGAATTGCATCTGTCCTAAACCCGCTTAATACCATGATTCTTTAACCGGCGTCCATGTCACAGATGCCAGTTAGAGAATTGGGTTGCTGCTGAGCTGACTGCAGCAAGGGAATCTCCCTGCTGCAATCAGTTTAGCAGCAAGGAACCAGCCCCCCCACCCCTCCCGTGAAGACCACCGGCATGAAGGATGCCCAGTCCCTCCTGCTGGAACCCCCAAAGCCACCCCTACCTCTGAATGTCCATGCTACTACCACCACCCCAAGACATCCCCCGGCAGGAAGAATGCCTCCTGCTGAAAACACCCCCCTACCCCAACACATCCCCAAGCAGGAGGGATGCCCAGTCCCTCCTGCCGGATCCCCCCACCCCATAAGACATCAAACCCCCCTCACCCCCTAACATATCCCCTGGCAGGAGGGATGCCCAGTCCCTCCTGCCAGAAACCCCCACCCCCCAAGCCAACCTGGACCCTCCCCCAGTATCTTATTGAGTTGGTCAGCCGGAGGGATTCTTACTCCCTCCAGTCGGCAGACCCGCCTCCACTGAATGGTGGGCCTTCTCCTTCCTGGTGCATTGTGGGATGCACTGGGGAGGGGCCTAAGACCCTGATTGGCCCACGTATTTAAGGTCCCTCCCATAGGAAGGGCCTTAGACACCTGGGCCAACCAGAATCTTAGGTCTCTCTTGCAGTGCATTATGGGATGCACTGGGAGTAGCCTAACATTCCAATTGGTCAGATCCCTTAGGCCAATCCCATGGTGAAGTAGGAGCCAGGACTTGCCCACCAGGGGATGCAATGTCTTCTCACACCGAGGATGCATCTCCAAAGCTTCTGCCCAGGAGGGAAGGGTTAGGACAACTGTTAAATTGGGAGATTATATCATTAGGCATGTAGATAGCTGGGTGGCTGATGGATTTGAGGATCGTGTGGTCTCTTGCCTATCTGGTGCGAAAGTGGTAGACCATATACATCACCTAGATAAGATTTTAGACAGTGTAGGGGAGGAGTCTGCTGTCTTGGTGCATGTGGGTATCAATAACATAGGGAAATGTGGTGGGGAGATTCTGGAAGCTAAATTTAGGTTCTTAGGTACAAAGTTAAAATCCAGAGCCTCCAGGGTAGCATTTTCAGAAATGTTCCTTGTTCCATACACAGGACTCAAGAGACAGGCAGAGCTCCAAAGTCTCAACGCATGGATGAGACAATGGTGCAGGAGGAGGGTTTTAAATTTGTTAGGAACTAGGCAACATGCTGAGAAAGGGTGAGCCTATTCCACAAATATGGCTCCACTTTAACTAGGATGGAACCAGGCTGCTGGTGTCTACATTTAAAAAGGAGACAGAGCAGCTTTTATGTTTAAATCTATTTATTAGTTTGGAAAGAAAATATACCAAAAGAGAACAGTCAATCAAGAAGCATATATACAAACAACCCACCCACCCAAGGGAACAGCTACTCCAAAGTCCAACATAAAATAAGCATGCCATATAGGTTAGTTCAGTAGTCTACTGTGTACAGTGGGTGTCAAAGTAGAACAGAAAGGTAACCAGCACACTCGCAGTTGAGAAGAGCCCTCCGGCAACCCAACCAATTCATCATCCCTCTGGATCATGCGGAGAAGAGGCTCCAAGTATAGTAGAAAGAGCAAGGGGGATAGAGGGCACCCTGACGGTGCCCTGACGCGTCCCTCTACCAACTGCAAAAGAATGCGTGAGGATCCCATTCACCAAAACAGATGCTGACGGGGCTGAATACAACACCTGTAAGGTGGACCGGAACCAGTCCCCAATACCCACATATTCCAGAACCTGGAAAAGATAAGGCCAGTGAACCTGGTCAAACACCTTAGCTGCATCCAAGCTTGCAAGAATTCTCAGGGTCGAAGTCGATTGTGCTCTGGACATAGCCAACAACATCCTCCAGACGTTCACTACTGAGTGTCTGCCCTGCACAAAACCAACCTGCTCGGGCGATATTACATGCAGCAGGAGAGGGGTCAGACGATTCACTAACAGGCAAGCCAGAATTTTAAGATCCACATTAATGAGAGAAATTGGATGGTAAGATTCAACTTCATTCCTAGGTTTACCCGGCTTCGGAAGCAAGGTAATGGTGGCTTCATTTGCGTAAGGTGGAAACAACCCTGCCTCCAAAGCTGTAACAAAATAACCCATGAGTGGTTCACACACCTGCAGAGATAACATTTTATAAAATTCGGCCGAGAACTCATCAGGGCCCGGAGCCGTACAAGTGCGTAAGTTCTTTATCGCAGGCCGATTCAAAGCCTGTCTCTGCAGGGCCGTGAAATTTGGCATGCCCGCGTCTTCCAAATAATCCAGAACATTAGGACCACAATAAGGACTTGGACTAGTATAGAACGTTGAAAAATGGTGGTAAAAAGCATCCGCTATGTCCTCGGGCTTCGTACAGTAAGAGCTCGGGCGCGTCCGAATCCGGGAAATTTATCTATCGTCCTGCCAATTCTTGATCAAAGTGGCTAGCATTCTGCCTGTCTTGTTCCCATAACGATAAAACCTATATTTTCTATATAAAAGCGAGCGCTTAGTACGATCATGCAGCAAAGCATTAAGGGCAACCTGGGCCGAGTGAAGTTCCTCCTGTAAAGCAGGAGTAGAATGTTGCAAGTATCTGGCTTTCAAATAGGAATATTATTTTTCCAATCGAATGCCACTCGAAATATGTTTACGACGGGTCACCATGTAAGATATAATAGTCCCCCTGATAACAACCTTGGCCGTCTTCCCAGAAAAGGGCTGAGTTAGATTGATGTTGGCCATTGATCAAGAGATAATCATCTCAGCTTTTACGCAGGTAAGCTAAAAAATCAGGATCATCCTGCAGGTACGAGGGGAAACGCCATTTAGGGGCCCCCAGAGGAAAAATACCCCAGAAAATATCCAACCAAATGAGACAGTGGTCGGACACTTCCAAAGAGCTGATGGTAGCCTCAGTGACCCGGGGGAATAAGGATTCCGAAACCAAAAGACAGTCTAAATGGGAAAAAGTCCCATGGGCACGAGACTGGTGAGTGTAGTCCCGTTCAAAGGGATGGAGTAACCTCCAAGGGTCTACCAAGCCCAGGGACTTACAGAGAGAGGGCTCACCTTTAGTGACAATGCCAGTGGGTAAAGCAGTAGGACTGGAACGGTCAAGCGAAGCATCCAGCACCTGATTAAGGTCCCCAGCCACTATAAGGGGCAAAGATGTGTCCAGAAGACCCAAGGAGACCAGAGAGCTAAAGTAAGTCTGAGAATAAATATTAGGGCCATAAGTGACGAACAACCGAAAGTCAATACCCTGCAAGGAAATATGAAGCAGTAAACATCTACCTTGAGGATCTTGATGGTGTAAGGTGATAGCACACTTCAAACCTTTACGGACCAGCAAACATACTCCAGCCTTTTTCCCTTGGTTGGAAGCATAATATACAGAGCCTGCCCAGCCCCGCTGCAGTTTTCTATGTTCCTCCGCCGTTAATTTAGTCTCTTGTAAACAGGCCAAATCTGCATGATGATGCTTCAATTGTCTCAAAATCTTTGTTCGTTTGACCAGGGACGTTATACCAGAAACGTTCCAGGAAACAATACAAAGTGTGCGATCACCCATGGGCTCTAAACAAATAATATATACAGAACATGTCACACATATCCCGCACCCAGGTGCCCAGCCCCACCCAAGTGCATACCATAAGACACCCAACTGATAACAAGTCAGAAGACAGCATGCTCAGAAAACAATAACCCAAACAAAACACAGTGGAAAAACAATGCCCGCAATAGAAACCCCGTAGACTGTTCCCATCCAAACTCCCAAACCCCTCCCCAGCCCCGAACAAACCCAAAAGACATATCCCCACAGGAATATGCAATATGAGAGATACCATACTGGACCCTACTTCTCCAAGAACAGGTATACAACCAAGAACACTAATGAGTTATGTGACATTTCCGCCCTGCGCAACGGTCATGTCAAAGTGAAACCCCGGTCTCAATCCTGTATTAGAGACCAGAATCTGCCTAAGGACGATCAGGAAGAAGATCCTGAAAACCGTGCTGCCTGTCCTGAGCCTTCTGAGCCGGAGCAATGCCCAGAGTATAAGTTAGCTCCACGGCCCAAGAGAAACCTGAGTCACTCTAGGAGGTTAAACCAGGTTCCCAGTAGTATTCTGCCCGGCAACCTGAAGGGGAGCCCAAGAGCACACAAGCTAGACATACACACACTGAGTGCAGGGCGTGGCCAAAAGCCTCTTAAGCAGCTCTCCAGAGCATTAAGGGGGAGAGCACACCAGGAGCTGGCAGAGAAGGTTCTCCAGGCCAGGCAAAGGCCAGACCCCGCTCCAAAACCTATGGAGTGCGAGGATTCCCTGCCTCAAGAGCCAGCCGAGCAGCTGGGTATGGTGGAAAACATGGAACTGGATGAATGGGGCATGCCTGAGACCGATACGGAGGAAGCCATGGATGTAGGCTTGGCAGCTTTCCACTAAGGGTTGCAGGTATGGAGCTGCATAAGAATAATAAGGGAAAAGATTAATGGAAATCTATTTTTGATGTTTTTTTTTGTGTAAAGACAAGCCCAGAGCAGTGCTGCAGCAGCCTGATTAACTCACTACACTACAGCTGTGCAGAAGCTCAGAGGAACTGCAGAAGGTTTGCTGGTTTGTGAAGCAGTTTCCCAATTAAGCCACCTAAGTTCTAAGGACTCACAGAATTGGGGTAGGAACCCCGAAGAACCAAGGGTTGGGTTTCAGAGGGAGCTTAGTGAAGCTAGATATTGAAAGGGGATCCAACAATTCTGTGGCCCAGCCGTGGGAAAGACTGTAAAAGAGCAGGAGCCTGCAGTGAGACTGGAGTTTTTCTTTTGCTTTGCATGCTTAAAGTTTACTTTATGATAGAACCTGTAACTACCTGGTGAAGAAACCGGATTGTCTTGAATTGAAAGTCCAGGGTGCAAGCGCAATTCTTAAGGACTTCCTATGGGACTAATTTTGATATGTTTCTTCAGAGACTGTGTTTCAATGCAGGGAGAGCAGTAAAACCGGGACTGTGAATTTACATGATAGCAACCCTGCGCTGCTTTCACAGAACTGAGTGTAAGACAAAAGTCTTTTATTTGTGTTTTTTTTTTTTGAACAGGAAAACTTGGACTTTAATGATTCCTTATCTGAATTTTGAGTTTTCTAATGATTATGTGTTAGGCGATAAATTAAACTTGACACATTATTTTTTGATTCAACTAGGCTCGCTGTGCTTTATTTGAGCGAAGCCTAGGGTATTGAGGCACCAGTGAGGTCTCCCCCTTTGGGAGCCACGCCAGGGTTGTGCTACCCCCTATCGGCGGTCCTCCTTAATCTTACAGAGGCCCCGGCAGGTGACAGTATCAGTGCAGAATAACACAAAGACTATGTGAACCAAAGAGAACCACCCTGGCCAATGGTCATAGACTGTAAAAGCCAGGACAAAGTCGTGGAGGCTCTGCAGAGGAGCCAAGGGTAACATTAATATAGTCCGCAGTCTCTGTAGCTACAGTGAAGGAGTGCCAAGTACCATTATGCTGGATCTTCAGTAAGGCTGGATAGACAAACAGAAATCGGTGTTTAAGCTCCATCAGCTTCGCACAAAGAGGGTAGAAGGCCTTTCTCCGATCAGTAAGGGCAGCCGAGTAGTCTTGGCTAATGCGAACAACAGAGCCCATAAATTTCAAAGAGTCTCTCTTAGCCTGGTACTGGTGCAATATATCCATTTTGTACTGGTAATTCAAAAATTTGGCGATCACCACACGTGGTCGGGATTCTCGAGCGGGCCTCACTCCAAGGCAATGGGCCCATTCCAGGCACAGGGAGCAAGCAGCCATTGTGTCCAGAAACTCCAATTCGAGCCAGCCTTCCAACTCGGTAAGCAAGCGCGCATCCGGAATTATTTCTGGGATGCCCAAAAAACGAAGATTGCTGCGGCGTGACCTGTTTTCAAGGTCATCAAGTTTGTCTGCCTGTAGTCGCACCGTCTCCTGCAGAGCCGCAAGGTCCAACTCATGGGAGTTAAGCGTATCCTCCACCGTAGACACCCGCTGCTCCAAGTCAGTAGTGCGAGCTGCAGTGTCTGTTAATAGCTGTTCCAGATGGGTCATCTGTGTAGCCAAAGTTTCCATTTGAGGCCCCAATATCTGTGCCACCGCGGTTTTGATATCATTAAGCGCTGTGTCCGTAAACTCCGACACTGCGGTACCCGATACAGCTGCCATCTTGGCCTCACCAGGCTTCGGACGATCCCGTTCCTTGCGAGCAGGTTTCATACGCACTGCCTCCTGAGAACGAGTTAAATATCTGTCCATGAGGTCCCAAACTCAATCACCACTGAAAGAACTGGCCAGGGTGCTAAGTCAGTGAACTAACACTCCATTTGGAAGAGCAGGGCCCCGGAGCCGATCAGGAACACGTCCTCATCTGCTCATAGTGTCACGTGACCCCCCAGAGCAGCTTTTAAACTAGAAATTGGGGGAAGGCTGTCAGTCACTCAAAAGAGCATGGCTTGGAACAAGGTATCTTTAAAAGATATCATCATAAAATGGAAGACAGAACATCTCCAATAACAAGATTGCAATACAGGCTACACAGTAAACCAGGTTTCCTTAAATACAGAGCAGGCTGAATTTAAAGATTGCAAATTATCCATGCCAACTGCTGAGCAAATTGTAAATAGATATGGCAAACATTGTTTAAAATGTCTGTATGTAAATGCCAGAAGCCTAAGAAACAAGATGGGAGAGACAGAATATATTGCACTAAATGAAAAGATAGATTATAATAGGCATCTCTGAGACCTGGTGGAAGGAATATAACCAATGGAACACTGTCACATCAGGATACAAGCTATATCGCAATGATGGGGTAGATCGAATTTGTGGAGGCTTAGAGCTCCTTTTACTAAGGTGCGCTAGCGTTTTTAGCTCACACAGGATAATACTGCGTGCTACATGGCTAGAACTAATGCCAGCTCAATGCTGACATTAAGGTCTAGCGCGCACGGCAATTCAGCGCACGCTATTCTGCACATTAAAGCCCTAACACAGCTTTGTAAAAGGAGCCCTTAGTGTTATACTCATAAATTAAGGAAGGCCTTGAATTGAATGGACTGAAAATTCTACAAGAGCAGAAACACTCCTTGGAATCCACTCCTTGGAATCCTCTCATTGAATATCCAGGCTCAGCTCTGCTCCAGCTTTCAGGTGTTTAAAAGCTGTTGACCACCGCAAGCTGACTATTACGCTCTGAATTTATAAAACTGTTCAGGTAAAGGTCCCTGCTTATCTTTGTTCTTGTATCGAACATTAAGGTCTGACTCGGAGCTTGTGATCTGTCATTCAAGTGCTATTGAAGACCGTAGTGATGTTCAACTGGTTACTGCTTATCAAAGGGCATTTTCGTGTAAAGGAGCCTTTTTGTGGAATTTGTTAGCTTGGGAGATTAGATTGTGAGCCCTCAAGGGATAGGGAAATATATAGTGTACCTGGAGGTAATCTACCTTGAGCTAAAGTTGAAAAGAAGATATGAGCTAAACCCAAATAAATAACTAAATGGAAATGAATCGTAATTACTGACTATTGTTTTTAAGTAATTTAACACATGTAAATTTGTATTTTTTAAAATGTTACGAACTGCTTCATAGACTTCAAGGCAGAACAGAATTTTAAGAAATAAAGAAAATTATTAATCAAAAGAAGACATTTTAAAGCAGGGGCAAGATTAGAGCATGACAGGCAACTTACTTACAGGAATTCAATTTGCAATCCCTGTCTATCTTAATCACGGCTATTTGCATTCCTGGCTGCCCGGAATGATGTGACTAAGAGGTCAATGTTTGTTTGATTGGGGTTTTTTTTTAAAGTAAAGATATTTTACAATGAAAATAAGCAGTGCACCTAATTTCATTTCGTTCCTTTCCTCTACCGACTGTTCAATAACCCAAGACTAATGCAATTAAGGCACTGCTCTTGGGAGCAGAACTTGTAGAGCAGACTCAGCTGGGGTGAGAAAGCAGCAGGGTGAAGGGAAAGGAAGAAATAATTTCTTAGCAGCTTAAGGGTTATTTCAAAATCAATGAACATCAGCTTTATTTTATACAACCAAAAAAAACAAAAACAATGGGCATTATAAATAAAGTAGCAATGTCAAGGGGCCACCCATGGTAATTATGTGTCACAATAGCCAGAAACAACGAGAAAATGGAACTGAAAACTCCAAGTCAGTGCCGTTTTAGAATGTTTATTGCACAGGAATGAATCGGAAAACAAGAAATATACACCATGGTTTCAAATGGGACTTAACCAACTAGTGTTTGAAATTTCCCCTGTATTTGAGAAGAGGCATGAATCAGTAGAAAGTAATGGGCTGCTGAGAAGACATAATGATTTAGATATTTTACTCAAACCTCCTTTAACTGGTATAAATTAGGTAAGACAGACACAAAAGAATAGGTAATGATGCACAGTAGAGCTCCAAATCTGCTTAGACATCTTGGTATTATGTAAAATTGTCGCACGTCTAGTCTAATCGTGAATCATCTGCCAGAAAAATAAGAGAGGAAATACACAACAGTCCAACTTGATACCATGCATTACTTTACCTGAAACAGAAATCTATTTTCTGTAATTCTTATATTCCAGATGGTACCATGAACTGAAGCCTGAATCAAAGCTACGAGGGGATGCTGAAAAGTTCTCGGCACAAATTCTGGAGGCCACACCTTCAAAAAGATATAAAAAGGATGGAGTCGGTCCAGAGGAAGGCTACTAAAATGGTATGTGGCGTATGGGGACAGACTTAAAGATCTCAATCTGTATACTTTGGAGGAAAGGTGGGAGAGGGGAGATATGATAGAGATGTTTAAATACCTATGTAATGTAAATGCACATGAGTTGAGTCTCTTTCATTTGAAAGGGAACTCTGCAATGAGAGGGCATAGGATGAAGTTAAGAGGTGATAGGCTTCGGAGTAATCTGAGAAAATACTTTTTTTAAGGAAAGGGTGGTAGATGTGTGGAACAGTCTCCCAGAAGAGGTGGAGGAGACAGACTTTGTCTGAATTCAAAAGGGCCTGGGATAGGCATGTGGGATCTCTCGGAGAGAGAGTGAGATAATGGTTACTGCGGATGGGTAGACTGGATGGGCCACTTGACCTTTATCTGCAGTCATGTTCCTATGTTCTAACCAAGAAGAGGATGACGTGGATATGGTTCAATCAATGATCTGAAACAATGTCAAAAAACATAGAATTTCATTGCTGCAAATTGGCACTTAACAAAATAACACTCTGCAAGTTGATATAGGAAGTAGCAGGGGTGAAGAAGAGGGAACTAGGAGGGGGGTGCCACTGCAGCAGTGGAAGATTATGGGGTCCTTTTACTAAGGTGCGCTAGCTGTTTTAGCGTGCGCTAAATGCTAATGTGTCCATTATAGTCTATGGACGCGTTAGCGTTTAGCACATGCTAAAACGGCTAGCCCGCCTTAGTAAAAGAACCCCTATGTGATTTGCTCAGGGTCACAAGGGGCAGCATGAGTTTGAACCCACAGAGGGCTGAAGCTATAGCTCTAACCACTACACCACACTCTCATCCTGATAAGGCCTATGCATTTCTGTGTTGATCTGTACGGGGAGCATGGCTATGGGAGGGTCAGGAGCATTCCCTTAAGATGTCCTCATTGTTATAGAATAGTGCAGATCCATGCCCAACCTGCACACTGGGATTTACACCTGGTTTCACTTGGTGTAAATCCTCTTGCCCAAAGCTCAGGCAGAGCCCGGTACTATGAACTATTCTATACAAGGCACCTATCCTGGAATATCCTTTATAGAATGCCAATCAGTGCCAATTAGTTTTGGAACTAAATTTTAAGAGGCATTTACTGAATTCAGCCCAAGAGGTGTAAAACCATTTTGAAGAAATGGTTTAATTGTTACAATGGTATCTAGTGCCTCTGGTTTTAGGAGTTAATTGATCAATACTGATAAAACACCCCTTGAAATAAACAAAGGGGTCCTTTTAGTAAGGCGTGCTAACCGATTTAGCGCGCGCTAAATGCTAAGGCGCCCACAAAATATAATGGGTGCCTTAGCATTTAGTGCACGCTAATCTTTAGCACATGCTAAGGCCCTCTTTTTAAAAAAAATCTTTATCTTTATTGAATTTTCAAAATAATCACAAGATAACCTTGTTCAAGAAAATTGGTTGTAAAAGGTACGAGTACAAATTAAATCAATTCTCAAAAGAAACAAATTAAACTTTCTTAGACCACAATCAATCCTTGGAGAATTCCTGGAAAATGTGAAGAGAAACAATAATTCTTACAATAACTTGATATAAAGGAATAGGCTTAGCAGTAAGGTTCCCTGTATGACTTAATTAACACTAGCAGTAGACAGCTTCTTCATATCAAGAAATGCGCGCAAGTGTTCAGGTAAAAAAAAGACATATTTAACTGCAAGATACTTGACTTAAACATTTACATGGATAGGCTAAGAGAAAAGTTGCCCCCAGCGTCACTGTCTCAGTTCTCATTGCCAAGAAAAGTTTACGTCTCTCTTGTGTTTGTCTTGCGACGTCTGAGTATATCCAAACCCTTTTCCCCCGAAAAGGTGATTGAGAATTTTGGAAAGTATAATCTCAGAAGTGAATTAGCGTCTTGCTCAAACACAAAAGAAACCAGTAAAGTGGCTCACTCTGTGGAGTCTGTAGGCAATGATTCAAGTATGTCTGTAAGATTTAGTTGCTCCACAGCTGGACCTTGAGGAGTGACTCCTAACTTTTTTGTAGGAATATAATAAATACGATTGACCGGAGGAATTAGGTCAACTGAGTATTTCAATACTTCAACAAGATATTTTCTTAGCATTTCCATAGGTGACCTCCAATTGAATGAGGAAAGTTGAGAATTCGTACATTTAATCTTCTATTATAATTTTCCAATTGTTCTATTTTCTTATTCAAATTTATTTTATCTTTGACCAATTCTGAAGACAGAGTTTGTAAATCAGTAACCTTAGTCTTCACCTGGGATACTTCCATATTAAATTGGTCTTTAGTACCCTGCAGTTTCTCTCCCAAGGCATTAACAGTACTCACGAGCGCTGCAATTTCTTTAGAAGAGCTGGAAACTGTTGTGTTGATCTTCATGAGAGCCTCCCATATGCTCTCCAGTGACACTGCCTCAGATTTCTTTAGTTGGGGAGAAATCTCCATAGTTTCTCTTGCCTCCAGCTGTTTCTGCGTGGCTACTGCCCATGCTACTGGGGTCTCCCTCGAGAATATCAAGTTGGGATTCACATCCGGGTCAGCCGCGTTAGGCGCTGGGAACAGCGGTGGAACTGACATCGGAGGGGAGAGAGATACCTACCAGTCCGAAGCCCCAGCCTCTCTTCCAGCCGGGGAACCGCCAGACTCTACCCCGATGAGAGGGGAACCTGCCCCGACGAACTCCAACATGCAGCGCTGTGAGGGAGTGGAAGTTCGTGCCGCAGGGGGATCGGCTCGAACTACTCTCTTCCTCTTTGAATGTGGCATACTCGGGACAGCTGAAACAGAATGCTCATATGCTCCAGCAGATCGAAATCAGAGATGCCGAGGGTAAGCTGCCGCCATCTTGGAATCTCCCTCGATTCCTAAGGCCCTCTTTTATTAAGGTACGCTAACCGATGCTAATGAGTGCATGTTAGTCTATGGATGCGTTGGCATTTAGCGTGCGCTAAATCGATTAGAGCACCTTAGTAAAAGAAGGGATAAATCAGCGCACGCTAAATCAGTTAGCTCACCTTAATAAAAGAACCCCAAAAGTAACAGTGTTTATTGGATAAATACTAGAAAAACAGCTCTTCCCTTAGTATTATCTCGCTATTTCCTTACTTGCCTTTTCCAAGTCTCTACTTTTGTCCCTTTTTCTGCACTGATGACTCCAGAGCTGCACAGATATATGGATTTGATTCAACTGGAAAAAAGTGCCTAGCAATAATACCATGTGTATTACAAAACACTGAGACATACTGATTCTTTGCACCTCTCAGAACACCTAATGAGCTGGAAAATAAACACTTACGTTCGCATTTTATAAACAGCTAAGAAAAGAAGCCTTGATTATAGATCAATAGCTCGACGGATTCCGCTTGTTTTAAAGCAGGCACTGTGCTTTAATATCCTACGTCAGTCATGTTAGTAACATTATTGCCTCGCTGGAAGGTCAGGTGGCAGGTTTTAACCCTCCGTATTATATAAGTTCTTTAAGACAGCTAAAAAATGTTGCCATTCTCAGGTCATGTCTCATATTTTGCATGCAACTTAATAATTTTAATTTATTTTAATAATAATTTATTTTTTTGTATACCGCCATACCGAAAGTTCAAAGCGGTTCACAACAGAAAAGATACATACAGTCAATGTATATAAAGTACACAGTCGATAAAAAAGAATACATCAATTAAAAAGCAAGAAGAAGTTAAAACAGTATCACAACTAAAATGGAAGCATGTCAAACAGGCATGTCTTTAGTGATTTTCTAAATAAGAAGTAGCCTCAAGTATAGGTTTTCCAAGCCATATGTTCAGTTTAGTGGCCTGGAATGCTAAAATTCTGTCAAAAACTTTTTATATTGACATGACTTTAGAGAAGGGTAATTAAATACAAGCGTTAAGAATATAGCTTTAACATTTAAACTGCCAAATATTCAGTGCTATTTAACTGGCCAGGAACAGCTCTTGGCCGGTTAAACAGCATTTAGCCAGCTAAGCACTAATATTCACCTTGAGATGTCCACTGAAAATTAGCACTGCGGGGGAAATTCTATAAGAGGCACCTCAAATTGGCTTCAATAATGAGCTTTAACAAGCTCATAATTGAAAAAAGAAATTAATTGCGAGATAGGCACCTATGTTCTTAGGCGCAGTTCTACCCAGCCCCTCCCCCGTGCTGCCCAGGTCATGCCCCATTCTGCCTCAGCTTTGCCCCCAGACCCAAACTCTCAATCTGTTTGCGTGCTTGGAGCCACTTTGGCAGGGCATCTGCGCATGTACGTGATGTCACCACGTTGCAGCTGCGCATGCGCTGACGCCTTCCTGACGTGGTCCCGGAGCTGGAAACTTTTCAAAACCCTGGCAAAGTGCCAGATTTTGAAAAGCCGTCCTGTCGCCTGGACATGTACTCTAAGAAGAGGACATGCCTGGGTAAATCTGGATGTCTGGAGGAGTGTGTGGCGCAGTGGTTGAAGCTACGGCCTTGGCACCCTGGGGTTGTGGGTTCAAACCCCACGCTGCTCCTTGTGACCCTAGGCAAGTCACTCAGTCCTCCTTAGCCCCAGGTACATTAGATAGATTGTGAGCCCGCCAGGACAGATAGGGAAAATGCTTGAGTACCTGATTGTAAAACCGCTTAGATACCCTTGATAGGCAGTATATAAAAACCTAAGAAACTTGAACCCTACTATCGGCACCTAACAACAAAGTAGGCGTGTTTAGCGATGGAGAAAGACTTAGGTGCCTAACATTATGATGTCTACCAGTGGTTAGATTGGTTTAGGAGACACTAGGTGCAATTTTAGAAACAATGCTTAACTTTGATTGACAAGCACTAAGGCCCTCTTTTACAAAGGCATACTATGGGGCTCATAATCGAAAGAGAAAAACGTCCAAAGTCAGCACTTGGACGAACATTGTCCAAATACGTCTAAGTGCTGATAATAAAAACGGGTTTTGGACGTATTTCTAAACAACCTAGGCCTTCATAGGGCCGCTGAACGACCAAAGCTAAACGGGGCGTTTCAGGAGGAGTGTCAAGGGTGAGAGTTGGGCGGGACATGGGCCGGCTTAGATTTAGTCGTACAGCATGTATAACCGAAAGTTATACAGTTCAGGATCGACGGAACTTGGACGCTGTGACTTAGACCATCTAAAACATGGTCTAAGTCAGTGGTTCCCAACCCTGTCCTGGAGGACCACCAGGCCAATCGGGTTTTCAGGCTAGCCCTAATGAATATGCATGGAGCAGATTTGCATGTCTACCTCTTTCATTATATGCAAATCTCTCTCATGCATATTCATTAGGGCTAGCCTGAAAACCAGATTGGCCTGGTGGTCCTCCAGGACAGGGTTGGGATGCACTGGTCTAAGTCACAAAAACCCACCTAAAGTCACTAGATAAGCACTGCAAACACATAAAACAGACCCCCACACACTACCCCAGTGATCACTGACCCTCCATCCCCACCCCCATAAAAATTGTAATCACACCTTTAAAATTCAGCCTTCAGACCATCATCACCTGGCAGCCTGGCATAGGAAAGCCTAGTCGTCTAGCACAGAGGCAGCTTAAGCCGTCTTGGGGGTGGGTTAGAGACCCATAGAGAGGAGGATCCATGCCCACAAGCCCCTGTAATCACTGCATTGATACTTAAACATGTGCACTCCCCTATACACCCCCAAAACCCTATTTTACTGGCATATAAGTGGTTCCTGCAGCCATAAGGGCTATTGGGGTGGTAGATAAGTGGATCTAGGGGATTCTGGAAGTGGATTGGGGGGCTCACCATGACCTATAAGGGACCTGTAGTGAGGTGAAGATATGGCACCCTTTTTTATCCTTTTTTATCTCCATCATCCAATGGCCCCACTTCTTCCCTTGCCGGTTGCTTCCCCTTCACATATCTGAAGAACGATTTGAAGTTTGTTGCTTCCCCCGCCAGTCTCTCCTCATATTCCCTTTTAGCTTTTTTAACCAAGTGTCACCGTGTGGTTAAAAAAGCTAAAAGGGAATATGAGGAGAGACTGGCGGGGGAAGCAACAAACTTCAAATCGTTCTTCAGATATGTGAAGGGGAAGCAACCGGCAAGGGAAGAAGTGGGGCCATTGGATGATGGAGATAAAAAAGGAGTGGTAAAAGAGGAAAAAGAGATAGCAGACAGGTTAAATAAGTTCTTCACGTCAGTCTTCACGAGGGAGGATACATCCAATATTCCGGAACCGGAGGACATCGTAAATGGGGATCGGGATGAAAAGCTGGTCCAACTAGAGGTAAGCCAAGAGGATGTCCTCAGGCAGATAGACAGACTAAAGAGCGACAAATCGCCAGGTCCGGACGGCATTCACCCAAGGGTACTCAAGGAACTAAGGAACGTAATAGCAGAGCCACTTCGCCAAATATGTAACCTATCCTTAAAAACTGGAGAGATCCCGGAGGATTGGAAAATTGCAAATGTCACACCCATCTTCAAGAAGGGTTCAAGGGGGGACCCAGGGAACTACAGGCCGGTGAGCTTGACCTCGGTCCCGGGAAAAATGATGGAAGCACTGATTAAGGACAGTATCTGTGAACACATAGAAAACAATGGACAGCTAAAGTCGAGCCAGCACGGCTTCTGCAAGGGTAGGTCATGCCTCACAAACTTATTGTACTTCTTTGAGGGGGTAAACAGACAGGTGGATAAAGGGGAATCCATTGACATCATTTACCTTGACTTTCAAAAAGCCTTTGACAAGGTACCGCACGAAAGACTGCTTAAAAAGCTGTGGAGACACGGGGTGCAAGGGGAGGTCCACCGATGGATCAAAAACTGGCTGGCAGACAGGAAACAGAGGGTTGGAGTGAAGGGCCATTACTCAGACTGGCATGGGGTCACGAGCGGAGTTCCGCAGGGGTCGGTGCTGGGACCGCTCCTGTTCAATATATTTATTAATGACCTGGAGGCGGGAACAAATTGCGAAGTTATTAAATTTGCGGATGACACCAAACTCTACCGCAGGGTTGAAACCATGGAAGACTGCGAAGATCTGCAAAAGGACCTAACGACGCTAGAAAAATGGGCCAAAAAATGGCAAATGAACTTTAATGTAGGGAAATGCAAGGTCATGCATGTAGGGAAAAAGAACCTGATGTTCAGCTACAAAATGGGAGGATCACTGCTAGGGGTAAGTAACCTTGAAAGAGACCTGGGAGTGATGGTGGACACGTCTTTAAAGGCGTCGGCACAGTGCGCCACAGCCTCAAGAAAAGCAAACAGAATGTTGGGTATCATTAAGAAGGGTATCACGACCAGGACAAAGGAGGTCATCCTGCCACTGTATCGTGCAATGGTGTGACCGCATCTGGAGTACTGTGTCCAATATTGGTCGCCGTACCTCAAAAAGGACATGGCGGTACTTGAGGGAGTCCAGAGAAGAGCAACTAAACTGATAAGAGGTATGGAAAACCTCTCATATACTGACAGACTGAAAAAGCTGGGGCTGTTCTCCCTGGAAAAGCGGAGACTTAGAGGAGACATGATAGAAACCTTCAAGATCATGAAGGGTATAGAAAAAGTAGACAGGGACAGATTTTTCAGATTACGGGGAACCACAAGTACAAGGGGGCACTCGGAAAAATTAAAAGGAGACAGGTTTAAAACAAATGCCAGAAAGTTCTTTTTCACCCAGAGGGTGGTGGACACATGGAACGCGCTTCCGGAGGCTGTGATAGGCCAGAGCACATTACAAGGCTTCAAAGAAGGTTTGGATAAGTTCCTAGAGGATAAAGGAATTGAAGGGTACAGATAAGAGTAGCGGTAGGTTATAGGGATAGTCTGGGACCATTGCTCAGGCAATGGGCCTGATGGGCCGCCGCGGGAGCGGACCGCTGGGCGAGATGGACCTCTGGTCTGCCTCAGCGGAGGCAACTTCTTATGTTCTTATGTACCCCACTATTGTAAGGTACCCCACTATTTAGGTGCCATGTCTGGGTGTTCAGTCCATCACTTTGCAGACCCCTCCCATGTCCAACAAGGCTTGTTCTAGGCGTTTTTGACTTGGACGATAAGTTGGATGAAAATGTGGTATAAAGATGGACGATTTAGCGACTTGGACGATCAGATCTGCAGGACGCATAATTAGACGATTTTTGAAAGAAAAAAAAATTTTTGGACGTATTTTTCGAAAATGTGTCCTAGGCTGTTTTTTACTTTGGACGATTTGCGACTTAGACGAAAACGGACTTAGATGTCCCTTTCTATTATGCCCCTCCAAGCGTTTTAGCGCGGATTTAGCGTGCGCTGAATCAATGCATGCGCTAACCGCTAACACATCCATAGGATAACATGCATGCTTTAGCACTCAGCGTGTGTTTTGCGCGTGGTAAAAAGCATAGCGCACCTTTGTAAAAGAGGGGCAAGTGCCGCTTTCCTAGGCACCTACTGAGTTAGGCGCTGTTTATAAAGTCTGACCTTTATTGTAATGTAATGTGACTTGATTTTGCATGCAGTACATTTTTTAAAGATACACTAATGTTCTGAATGCTAATAATGAATGTACATTTCAAGTTATAAAAAAAATATGTCCAAGGAAGAATAATGCCCCAATTATAGTTCCACATACTAGGAATTTATCCTGTCTGCTTGTTAGCTAAAATCCCCAAAACCAGTTGTTTTTCATTCCCAAAGCAATAGGTCTTTCCCTTTTAAACAGCAACTCTAAAGTAAGGGCTAGATTCACTAAGCAAACTGATCGGTTTGTGACCCCTTTGCGACCCGATTTTCCTCCAACCCGATTCACTAACCTCGTGGCCAATCACCTCCAATCCGATTCCGATCTGCGCATGCAAATGAGGGGAAATGGCATGCAAAGTAGAAAGGGCCACAATTCACTAACAAAAAGGAAGCACACTGACTGAACTGGCCAATCCAAAAACAAGCGACTACTCAGGACCAGTCGCTTGTGTAAAAACCCTGCTCTCTGGCCCGATCTCCTGCTAGACCCCGATCTCCTGCTAGTCCTCGATCTCCTATTAGTCCCGATCTCCTACTCCTCTCTGCCCCGATCTCCTGCTCTGGCCGCCCTGCTCTTACCCCAAATCTCTCAGGCCTGCCGCCCCGACTCGCCGCCCTGCTTTCATTCTGAATCTCTCCTGCTGGCCTGACTCTCCTGCCCTTCCCCTGAGTCCGAGCCTGTGGTTTTAACCCACAGGTTTAAAGTGGGTTAAAACCACGGGCTCGTGAAAAACTAAAAAAGATTAAAAGATTTTGTGCTGCTCTGCCGGGCACGGAGGGCCAGTGCATGTGCAGACCATCTACAAATGGTCTGCACATGCGTCGGGACCACTAGAGTGTGATCCTGGCATTCGTTGGGGGTGTAATTCCAATCGCCCTCATTTGCATGAAGGCGATTCGTGAATCAGCCCCACGGACATGGATCAGATCAGATCAGATCCCTCATGGATCGGATCCGATCCGTGTCCTTAGTGAATCTAGCCCTAAGTAGCTTATAATGTGACCGTCACCAGGAATACGTCACCATCCAACTCCTATTCCAAGGTTAAATTAAGGGATATCAGATTCTCTTTAATTTTAGGAGAAACAATAAATTTATTTGCCTTAGGACTTGGCAATTGATAAGATGTTGCAATTGGTTGCAAAGCATGTTTTTTTACTGTCACTTGGTCAAATTCCAGAGAAGAGCGGCAAAAATGGTTAAGGAACTGGGGGAGTTGCCATACAACGAGAGGCTAGAGAAACTGGGCCTCTTCTCCCTTGAAAAGAGAAGACTGAGATGGGACAACATTCAAGATATTGAAGGGAATTGACTTAGTAGAGAAAGAGAGATTGTTCACCCTCCCCAAGGTGAAAAGAACGAGAGGGCACTCGCTAAAGTTAGAAGGGGAAAAATTCCGTACAAATGTAAGAACATAAGAATTGCCGCTGCTGGATCAGACCAGTGGTCCATCATGCCCAGCAGTCCACTCACGCAGCGGCCCTTAGGTCAAAGACCAGTGCCCTAATTGAGACTAACCTTACCTGTGTACATTCTGGTTCAACAGGAACTTGTCTAACTTTGTCTTGAATCCCGGGGAGTGTGTGGCGCAGTGGTTAAAGCTACAGCCTCAGCACCCTGTGGTTGTGGGTTCAAACCCACGCTGCTCCATGTGACCCTGGGCAAGTCACTTAATCCCATTGCCCCAGGTACATTAGGTAGATTGTGAGACCGCCGGGACAGACAGGAAAAAATGCTTGAGTACCTGAATAAATTAGTGTAAACCGTTTTGAACTCCCCTGGGAGAACGGTATAGAAAATTGAATAAATTAAAAAAAAAAAAAAATATTTAGATACCATTTTAAATAGTTTATGTGGATTTAATTCACAATGTTAAAGCAGGCCTGTAATAACAGCTAGCCTGCGCTACAACAGCCCAGTGTGGAAAAAATCCATCATTAGCAGCTTAGCACAGGATAGGTCAAGGAATTGACAAGAGTATATGTAGAGATTAGGTTTGGACTGTACATTGCAGTTAGTTCACCAAGAGCACTGTGCACTAACCACCAAATTCTTTATATCAGTGTTTTTCAACCGCTGTTCCGCGGCACACTAGTGTGCCGCGAGATGTTGCCTGGTGTGCCGTACGGTCAGGGCCGCCATCAGAGCAGTACCACAAGTCTAGGGAGAGGGGCGGTCCGCCCCACGTGGACAGGAGAGAGCTGGACGGGGGACCCGCGGAGTTCAATACATCTCGAGCCGCGAGGCTCGTCTTCTGTTCCTGCCTGCCCTGCAGCTAACATATAGCCGATCGCAAGCGTTCCCCGATGTCAGCGCTGACGTTGGAGGGAGGGCTTAAGCAAAGCCTGCCCTCCGACGTCAGCGCTGACGTCGGAGAATATTTCCGTTCGGCTATTTGTGCGCGGCAGGGCAGGCAGGAAGCAGAAGACAAGCCTCGCGGCTTGAGCTTCGTTTTGCTGAGAAAGTTGCAAAGATGGGCTGGGAGGCAAACACGGAACACAAAAGGGGTGAGGGAGTGCGTTTTGGACACAAGGCATGAACTTGGGAGAGAGGAAGGGAGGGAAAGAGATGCTGAGGTGGGGGAGGGAATGCGTTTTTGGACACAGAAGAAATGGACTTGGGAGAGAGGAAGGGAGGGAAAGAGATGCTGAGGTGGGGGAGGGAATGCGTTTTTGGACACAGAAGAAATGGACTTGGGAGAGAGGAAGGGAGGGAAAGAGATGCTGAGGTGGGGAGGGAATGCGTTTTTGGACACAGAAGAAATGGACTTGGGAGAGAGGAAGGGAGGGAAAGAGATGCTGAGGTAGGGGAGGGAATGAGTGTTTGGACACAGAAGGCATGGACTTTGGAGAGAGGAAGGGAGGGAAAGAGATGGTTGTGTACACGGGGAAAAGAAGAAAGGAGAATTTTTGGTCATAGGGAGGGAGTGAGGTACAGATAGTGGCATACCAGGGGGGGGGGCGGTGTGCCCCACCCCGGGTTTACGTCCCAAGGGGGTGCACAGCTGGCCACCCTCCAGTGTTGTCTCTAGGCCGGCAAACTGCAGCTCTTTAGCCACTTGAGTGCCACCGCCGCCAACGGTGTTGTTGGCGGTGGCAGCATTATAAAATACTTTCTTTGTGTTTATTTGATTCCTATTCAAGAGAATTACTTTATATATAGTCAATATAGGCACAGAGTTAAATTTTTTAACATTTTCTAATGGTGGTGTGCCTCGTGATTTTTTTTCATGAAACAAGTGTGCCTTTGCCCAAAAAAGGTTGAAAAACACTGCTTTATATGATGCCTTACGCTGCATGCACAAAGAAGTGCACACAGCCGATTTGCACACATGTTTGGCTCAGCATATAGTAAGTGTTCAAAGTTACCACACTTTTGTAGTAGAGTCCCTTCATAAAAAAAAAAACCCACAAACCAGACGTAGTTACAAATCCAAAAGGATAAACAAATTCTGCTACCGAAATGGAGGAGGAATAAAACGAGTTGCAATATGAAAGGTAATCGCAAATGTTTTGTTTAAAAATTTATATTCCGTATATCCTGCAATTCAATGCGGAGTACAATAAAGCATCCAAATAAAAAAAACAACAATTACAACCTGCTCATACGACAGATATTTCAATAAGACCACAAAACCACATAGTATACTGAACATATTGCAATACAAACACCAAAAAAAGAAAGGACTGCATAGTAGAACGTACAAGGGGCAGGAATCTTTATTAAAAGTCTATATAAAATAGTAATCCATAAAAAAACAGCTCTCTTATACATGGAGTGCGGACCCAACATGGTCCGTGTTTCAGCAAAACACTCCTTCCTCAGGGTCCGGGGTATCCGATGTATCACATATAGAGAGTCATGCGGAGCAAACCATTGTTGTATAAAATAATCTAAATCTGTGAATCGAAGTCAAGAAGTTCTCCTTCTGGGCTAGCACAACCAAAAGTTGCAGTATTCACAATGTGTGCTATCTTGGTGGACTTTTTTTGTTGTTCCGTGCCCTGGATCGGTAGCAAAGAAAGTTGCTACTCTTTGGGTTTTAGCCAGATACTAGTGACCTGGATTGGCCACCGTGAGAATGGATTACTGGGCTTGACCACAAAATAAGAAACTGAGTAAAAGGCAAAAAATTGTGGAACTGATTATCTTGATAAAATATACAATAGCAAAAGAAACAGTATATAATTTGTGGCATAAAAAAACTTAGCAACAAAGAGGGGCTGGAGTAAAAGGGTTTTGGCTGATGATTGAAGCATGAGGGAGAGCCAATAGTTCTTAGCATTAGTGCAGCCTTTGCACCCTGAGGCTTCTGAAGCCTTTCCCTTCATTAATATTTACTTTTTTGAATTATGCTAAGGTGAAATTGTGGCAAAGTACTCAGTATAAGAATTACTGAAGGTTGTCTTTGAATTTGTTATAATTTGTGGCATAACAAGACTATGGATTTTTCCTCCAGGAATTTGTCCAAACCTTCTTAAATCCATCTATGCTATCCGCTTTTACCACAACCTCTGGAAACGTGTACCAGAGCTTAACTATTCTCTGAATGAAAAAATATTTCCTCGTATTGGTTTAAAAAGTATTTCCTTATAACTTCATCGAGTGTCCCCTAGTCTTTGTAATTTTTGACGGAGTGAAAAATCGATCCACTTGTACCCGTTCTACTCCACTCAGGATTTTGTAGACTTCAATCATATCTCCCCTCAGCTGTCTCTTTTCCAAGCTGAAGAGCCCTAACCTTTTTAGTCTTTTCTCATACTAGAGGAGTTCCAAACAGTCACTCTTCTTTGAACCTTTTCTAGTGCCACGATATCTTTCTTGAGATAATGAGACCAGAATTGAACGCAATACTCAGGTGAGGTCGCACCATAGAGCAATACACAGGCATTATAACATTCTTACCCCCTCCTTTATAAAACATGCTAGCGTTTTTAGCACTGGCTGGGGTGGTAACAGCTCGGACCCTCATAGGAATTCTATGAGCACTGGAGCTATTACCATGGCAGCCAGTGTTAAAAAGTTAGTGTGGCTTTGTAAAGGAGGGGATTAGTCTTGTAACCATCCCTGTTTAAATAATTCTTAACATCCTGTTTGCTATTTTGGCCACTGCCGCACATTGAGCGGAAGGTTTCATTGTATTGTCTACGATTATACCCAGATCCTTTTCTTGGGCGCTAACTCCCAAAGTGGACCCTAGCATCCAGTAACTGTGATTCGGGTTATTCTTCCCAATGTGCATCACTTTGTATTTGTCCACATTAAATTTCATTTTCCATTTAGATGCCTAGTCTTCCAATTTCCAAAGGTCTGCCTGCAATTTTTCACAATCCTCATGTGTTTTAACAACTTTGAATAGTTTAGTGTCATCTGCAAATTTGTTCACCTCACGCGTCGTTCCAATTTCCAGATCATTAATTGCCATTTCTTGGCAACAATTACGTCAATTAATTAAGTTATGCACGTGCATCAGCTAAACACACTAATGTGCATGCACAAATTTAAATGTTTGTGAATATCATCCAATATATTTCACTCCCCTCCAGGTGGCCTATCTTAATGGAATGTGGTGGGTTGACTTTCCAAGGAACAAAAGATGACACTTGAAGACTAGACTCTGAAGCGGTGTATAAGAAATGTAAATAAATATGTTGTTACATTTATCATTATTAATAAAGCTGCCTGCCTTCAGGGCAGGATTAATTCATCGAGGGCCTCCAGGCACACAAATACACTGGGCCCCCCGCCCCACCCCACCATGCGCCTAGGCGGAAACGGGAAGCTGCGTCAGAAGGAAGCTTTGGGCAAGCAGCACCGCTTGCACAATTACAGTTCTCATTGCCTTTCTTATCCGCGTTGCTTACTTGTCTTACTTTCCGTTGATGGGGGGGGGGGTGCAATTCTGATCGATGCTGGAGGGGCTCATCACCGTTTGGAAAAAACAATGTTGATGCCCTCCTTCATCAGGCCCCCCTGACCATTTCGGGCCCTAGGCACGTGCCTACTTGGCCTATTGGTTAACTTGATATCCAAGTTATACATCTGCATTCCTTTGTCTAGCAATTACACCAATATAAAGCCCGAGACAGGACTTTTAAGGAAAGCAAATCTTGCGTCTTTGCAAACAGGTACTTTGCAGCTTCTGAACTGCCAAGTCAATTATTGATGCATTGTTTCAAACAGCAAATATAAGCTGATGATTAAATTAGTGGGACAGCTGTTAAAAACACAGTAACAGATTTAAGAAAACGGTATACGTCGAACTCCTGTACGTTGACATTAATTGTATCATTTATTCTGCCATACAGACTGAACAGAGGCTCTAATTGTTCACAGTAGACATTCACACTTGTCTTGATTAAATATTTCCACAGCATACATATTTTAGGTTAGTGAATGAAAAAAGAAAATGATTGTTTTTTCAAGATCTGGTTGTGTTTGCTAAACACATCGAGGTGGGGGAAAGTTTAAGAAGGATTCATAAGCATGGGACTTATCACAGCTTTCACCAAGAAAAAAAGAGGTGAAAATTGAATGTTATATTCCTCGCAAATACTGGAGAAAATGCCACTTTTCTCCTTTTTTATTATTACCTTTTGCTCATTAAAAGGCCGCTTTACTACAGTGAAGAAAGATTTTGCAGCTACTGCACATTAAATGCCAAAATGAACACACGGGCCCTCTTTTACTAAGGTGCGCTAACCGATTAGTGCGCGTTAATCGATTTAGCACACACTAAACGCTAACGCATGCATGTTAGTCTATAGACGCGTTAGCGTTTAGCATATGCCCAAAGAAGGAGGGTATCAACATTGTTTTTTCCAAATGGCGATGGACCCCCCCCCCCTCCCATCAATGGAAAGTAAGACAAGCAAGCAACATGGGTAAGAAAGGCAACAGGAACTGTAATTGTGCAAGCGGTGCTGCTTGCCCAAAGCTTCCTGTTTCCGCCTGGGCGCATGGTGGGGTGGGGCGGGGCAGGAGGCCCAGTGTACTTGTGTGCCTAGGGGCCCTTCACGAATTAATCCTGCCCTGTGTGTTAGCATGCCCTAATTCCTGCATTAACTACCTGTCTAATCACTAAAAAGTTTAGCATAACTTATTAAATAGGTCCTTACTTTTCTTTTCTACTTTTTATCATATTTTTCAAATAGGAACAATTCTCTGCTCAATATTAAAAACAATTTAACTGGCCAAAAAATAGCCACCAACTGGTTAAATTGCCCAATTTCTTAGTTAATATGGATAGACAATATAATCTTTATCTGTTGTTATTTTCTCTGTCTCTGTGTGGATCTGTAGTAATAGTTTAGTACCTGCACAGAAACAATTTAGAATTGCAGTGTTGTTCCATGCACAGAAAAAAATCATTCGAGTACAGAAATTCCTCAGCTCGCCCTGATTTCTCCTGTGCCATTTACAATATGATAAAGTATAAAATATTGCACAGAATGCTGTTGCTAGCCTGTATATATAAAGTTTGTATTCCCAGAAATATTTTTGTCTCTCCAGTGCAAGATACCGAGCAATGGAACAAATTATCTCTGAGGTGATTTCATGCTGAATTTAAGATGGTATATTGCAGGCAGGAAGCATACCTCTTTGGACACATTTTCATCAAAAGAAGAAAAGGAAATAACATTTCTAATATGGTTAGACATAGTATTGCAGGCTCCGGACAGATGGATCTTTGTGACATAAAATATTTATATAGGATGGAAAATGGCATTAGACATATTGACGCCAAAGAACGTGGTTGTTTTTTTTAAAGATGACTACAAAAATAAGGGTACAGTGAAATCTGCAGTACACACGCTTTATTAATCAAATGGACTATTGCTATGGAAACAAGTGATATAAATGTGGTTTTTTTAAAAATATTTGGCAGCTTTGTTCAAAGCAATATGCTTGACTTCTACTCTTACAGGCATGCAAAAAACCCAACCCACAACAAAAGCCCTCTTTGATTTGTGAAAAGTTGCTTTCCATTTTTCTGCATGTATTAATTTATAATCTTTGAGTTGAAGGGTGAAAGTGAGGAAGAACTCTTGACCTTAGTGCCCACCATCTTTGTTGTGCACACTTGAAGAATAATGGAACGGATTAATGTTTCTACATATGTGCAAACGTCAGCAGAAACACCAGTTTGTCTCGCTGAAATCTAATCAAGTTGAGGATGATGTCATCATTACAGAAGCACAAGCAAGGTAGAATCAGGGCATCAGTTGCGTTCGGTCTTTGAAACCTTCCTACTAAAGCTAAGTCTTTCTGTTGCAGTTCTACACACATGCAGATATTTATACGAGACAGCTTACCATCTGACCTAAATATTGTTCATTGTATGACCTTGTAAGTAATCATAGTATTAACCTGTAGGAAAGGCTTCTCTCTTTTATTCTGAGATTGGGTAGATAAGGAAAGGCTGTTTGTTTGTAGGTATTAGTTTTAAATATGCTGGAGCTTTTCATTCAGGGCTTGAATTTGTACTTTAAGATGATTTGGCTAAAGCTCTTTCAATAAATATAATTGAGTGAAAAAAAACGAAAGAAAAGAAAATGGCCAGGCAAGATCACATGGGAGAATGGATCAAATCCACTAAATGAATTCCCATTTGGGCATGGAAATTAATATGAGTCACCATCAAGACATTTATTTTTATTGTTAACCCAGTTATTAGTAACTAGGTCTCATTATATAAAATGGGACCTGAGCTAAAACAGCACTAATTAGTGCAAAGTAACACCACTACCCAGATCCTCGTCCACACTCTTGTAACCTCACACTTAGATAACTGCAATCTACTTCTAACTGGTCTCCCACAGTGACGCCTCTCCCCCTCTCTGCTGCACGACTCATCTTCTACCAACCTCGTTATACTCGGGTTACCCCTCTCCTGAAATCACTTCGCTGGCTCTCTATTTGCCATTGCATACAGTTCAAGCTGTTATCGCTTGTAGGTGCTCAAACTACAAGTGTGTTCATTCTGCTGCCCCTCAATATCTCTTCTTTCTTCTCTCTCCTTAAACACCTCACAGTGAACTGTATTCCTCAGATCAGCTGTTCTTAGCTATACCCTTCTTCTCCACTGCCCATTCCAGACTTTGTTCCTTTCATCTAGCTGCCTCCTATGCCTGGAATAAATTACCTGAGTTGTCTGCCAAGCCCCCTCCATTACCTTGTTTAAAAGCAGACTGAAAACCCACCTTTTTGATATAGCCTTCAATCCATAACTCTATGCCCCACTGCCCACCAACCTTGCCAGCAGATTACTGTTCCCCTTAACAGTATCCATGACATCCTGTTTTCTTGCCTGTTTAAATTGTAAGCTTCTTCGAGCAGGGACTGTCTTCTTTGTGGCTCTGTACATCACTGCGTACGTCTGGTAATGCTATAGAAACAGTTAATATTCTGTTTCCCCAATAAGATTTACCCTGTAAATCAGCCCTAGTATGATTTTTGGGACAGGTCTTAATATAAGCTCTACCCCTAAAAGTAAGCCTTAGTCACCGTCAGCAGCGCTTCCCCCACCCGCCCGTCTCCTGCCGCACAGCGGAACCCCCGCTGACCCTCCATCCTTCCCCCCCATCCGAACCCCGACTGCCAGCCATACATACCTTCCTCCAGAGCAGCGTCGGGCTGGCATCACTATAAGCAGGCTTCACAGCCTTCTCTCATTGGGGCCTTCCATGTGCTGCGTTACTGATGATATCATCAGTGATGTGGCAGAGGGAATTCCCCTAACGGAGAAGGCCGTGAAGCCTGTTTAGAGTAATGCTGGCCCAACGCTGCACTGGAGGGAGGTATGTATGGTTGGCGGTCGGCGGGGTTCGGATGGGAGGAAAGGATGAGGGTCAGCGGGGGTTCCGCTGTGAGGTGCGGGGGGTTGCTCAAGGGTTCTGTTGCACAAGGGATGGTAGGGAGGGAAGGATAGAAGCTGGGAAAGGGTTCTGCTGCATGAGTGATGGGAGGGAGGGAAGGACAGAAGTTGGGCAAGGGTTCTGCTGCACAGGGAGATGGAAGGGAGGGAAGGAGGGAGGGATAGAAAGATGCTGCAGAGGGAAGGCACAATGGGATGAGTGAGAGGGGAGGAAAGATGCTGCACATGTGGGGGCGAGAAAGGAAAGAGGAAGAATTGGGGTGAAGGAGAGGAAGGGAGAGATCAACATGTACATGAAAAAAAACTACCCTGAAAATAAGACCTAATGCGTTTTTTGGGCCCAAAATTAATATAAGATACTGTTGTATTTTCGGGAAAACACGGTAGTAGTAGTAGTAGTAGTAGTAGAAGTGCGCATTGGTAAGTAGACCCCCTCAGTGTTGATTACTTCCAGAAAGCTAAAGGAAAATTCATGTATAGCCATGGCCTATATATGGGGAAATATGGTATTTCTGCTGCCACAATTTCTTTTAGTTATAGAGAAGAGCAAAGAATACCCAAAATCCCTACCTTTGCTGCAACTACAGCAAAGCTTTTGACTGTGTGGATCACAATAAACTATGGAGAACTCTAATGCAAATGGGAATACTCAAACACATAACTCAGTTGATTACTGGAGAAGGACATCATGTTTGGGAAGATCGAAGGAACCAGGTGAAGAGGAAGACCTGCAATCAGATGGCTGGACACGTAAACAACCATAGGGATGACGCTGGAGGACCTTTCTGGACTAGTACAAAACTGATTTCTTTTTAGATCTGCAATTCATCAAGTCTCTAGGACTTGAGCATGAGTTAATGGCACCTAATAACAACATGCCAGCGCCTAAGGTGCTTATTTTCAAAAGAGAAAAATGTCTCAAAAGAGGCACAAAGTGGCAGATGGACATTTTTCTCACAAAAGTGTCTAAGTTGCATCTTTAGAAATTCAGAATTAAGACATTTTAATCTACAGTTCATCTAAATAGTAAAGGAGCGTTTGGAAGCAGGATCTGCATGGGCTTAAAATCTGGGCAATTTCCAACGATAATGGAACAGAATAAAAGACACAAGACAAAAAAGTATGTCTTCATCTAGACCTGTTTTGGTCATGACTAAGTCATAAAAAGGTGCCGTAACTGACCAGCTGACCTCTGCAGGGATGAAGACATGACATCCTCCTTAGTCCCCCAACGGTCACTGACCCCCTCCCAAAGATGTGACAGTCAAACACTGGGCAACAAATTTTAATTTTTCACCACTAATAATGTAACTTTCCCCCTCCTTCCCTTGTTAACCTCACTTTCATGTTTGTCATCGTCATATGTCCTTAATGTCCACTTCCCCATTACCTTTTTTATTAATTTTACTATCTATAAGCATAATTTTACTTCTATTTTATCTTTTATTGTAAACCGGCTAGATACCTGTTGATGGTCGGTATATTAAAAATCAATAAACTTGGAAACTTAACTTTTTTTTCTGGGGTAAGAAGAAAATGAGGTTTACTTTATAGAATTTGACCTCCTGTGTATGAAAATAGCATCAGTTTTCTCCTATCACGTATAGTTATTGAGCAAATCGCAAATATTTATAGCATGAGAAGTCATAATGTAACACATTGCACCATTTAAGAGTTCCTATAAATATAGAATCGTTTTGCTGTTGAAGTGCATTTATAAACGAGATTAGGAGCATCTCTAATTAATGTCCAACAATAGTCAGTCAGCATTGATGAATTCCATCTGCCCTGATATCATTTCTCCATTGTAGCAATGTCCTGGTAGAACCTTTCCCAGATGCGATAGAAGAAAATAAATTTTTAGGGACATGTTGCATTTGAGATCACAGAATGCTTTAAGCATCACCTCCACAATTTGGACATAGTCTGTGTGCCTTCCTATTCCCCAGAAAATTCTTGATTACATTCTTCAATGCTATCCGTGCACTTTTCTCACTTTAGCTTAAAAATCTAATTTGAGACAAACTGTTTAAATATTATTTCAGAGATTATCACATTTACTCCAAGCATTAGAAAATATAGTGAAAATGTTAATTTTTGCATTATAATGCTCTTTTGCCAAAAATCAGAGGATTATACCAAAAAATTAAGGTCAGTTTTGAATTCAGCGACCCCAAATTACTATAGAACACCCACTACAATTCATGCCCCCAAACCTATGTTGCACAGTGATATTAGACCTATGACAACTCCAGTTATTATGGCCATTCCTAAGAAAGCAACAAGCAGCAGATAGAGTAGCCTAGTAGTCAGTACAGTGGACAGTGAACAATGGGTCTAAGATTCAGTACCCAACTTATCTCTTTCATTTCAGTACAAATATGTAAGCCCTCCTGGTGATCTACCTATGTGACAAATATGTATGCTGGTGACAAATATGTAAGCTGACCTGGAGACCTCCCTATGACTTGTGCCTGAAGGCTATTGCGGTGGTGTACCTTTAGGTACAGTAGGTTTTCTCTGTTCTTGGAAGCTCACCATACAATATGAAGGGATTTAGTTGTGATTTGTACCCGATATGTAAAGTCAGCAGCACTGACCACTAGGTTGCCCCTCTGCTCTGCTGGGATGTGTGGCCAGTTCACTAGGAATGCTGCCAAATAAACCTCTCTATGACTTGTTTTTTCCCTGGGACATTTCCTTTTTAAAAAAGGTTACTCACAGATGGATATGTTGAGCATAAAAATATCTAACTCAAAACCATAATCAGACCAGAAATATAGACATTTTTCTGGTTTGATTATGGCTGTGTGCTAAACATTGGATCGAGACATTTTTGGCAAAATGTCTCACTTTGCATTTAGATGTCATATTTAAAATGCCCATCCAAGTGTTTTTATAAAATAGCAGCTAAGTAGGAATCTAGAGGCCTCCTAAATTAAAAACTTGCTTATAAATTACCCTTATAGGAACATAAGAATAGCCTTAATGGGTGAGACCAAAGGTCCATCAAGTCTAATAGCCCGTTCTCACGGTGGCCAATCCAGGTCACTGGTACCTGGCAAAAACCCAAGGAGTAGCAACATTCCATGCTACTGATCCAGGGCAAGCAACGGCTTCCGGCATGTGTTTCTCAATAACAGACTATGGACTTTTCCTCCAGGAAATTGTCCAAACCTTTCTTAAAACCAGTTATGCTATTCACTCTTACCATAACCTCTGGCAATGAGTTCCAGAGCTTAACTATTCTCTGAGTGAAAAAAAATATTTCCTCCTATTGGTTTTAAAAGTATTTCCTTGTAACTTCATGAAGTGTCCCCTAGTCTTTGTATATTTGACAGAGTAAAAAAATTGATCCACTTGTACCCATTCTACTCCACTCAGGATTTTGTAGACTTCAATCATATCTCCCCTCGGCTGCTTCTTTTCCAAGCTAAAGAGCCTTAACTGTTTTAGTCTTTTCTCATACGAGACGAGTTCCATCACTTCTTGGTCGCTCTTCTTTGAACCTTTTCTAGTGCTGCTATATCTTTCCTAAGATAAGGAGACCAGAACTGAATGCAATATTCCAGGTGAGGTCACATTCTTAGACTTGTTAACCATCCCTTTTTTAATAATTCCTAGCATCTTGTTTGCTTTTTTGGCCACCGCCGCACATTGGGTGGAAGGTTTCATCTAATTGTCTACAATGACACCAGATCCTTTTCTTGGGCACTAACCCCCCCAAGGTGAACCCTAGCATCCAGTAACTATGATTTGGGTTATTCTTCCCAATGTGCATCACTTTGCATTTGTCCACATTATATTTCATCTCCCACTTGGACGCCCAGACTTCCAATTTCCTAAGGTATGCCTGCAATTTTCCACAATCTGCATGCGTTTTAACAACTTTGAACAGTTTAGTGTCATCTGCAAATTATCCAGTTACATAATGGTTAATGGATCTGTCTTACAGAAATGTGTTCAACTTTTTAAAAAATGGATAAAAGTTGTTCATAAGCATTGTATTCTATACCTGCTACAGGTCCTCTGGATATAATTAAAAATTTCAGTATTTTAGCTTTTGTAAAACAAGATCTCTCTGTACAATGCTTGGAAACCTAACACATCCATCAACATGCGCTGGTCAATATAAATAGCAGTCAGAGATCAAACCTCATGCAATAAATCATAGACTGCTTTTGCAAAGACTTTTGTTGACATCCTAACCTTTTCCCTTCCTAATGGAAACACCTTTACGTTAAGGAACCATGTTCCACATTAGCACTGAATTCAGGGAGTGTTAACATTTCTGTCAGACATTCTGCCAAACTTGGCCTTTGCTTAAAATCATCCTGTCAGTAAAGCCAGGAAGTAGATTTGATCTAGCATATGGTCAGCAAATTATTGATTTGAAATGCTAACTAGTAAACGTCTGAATCAATTGCCCATTGCAATGGACCAATACTCGTCTGGTTCCAAACACAGGGTCAGCCTTGAGCAGGGGCAACAGGGGTGGCCATGCATGGCCCCTCACTTAAAACCAACTTTGCAACTGGTGGTTGACCAAAGTTAAAGCTTCTTTTAACTTTTTATCTCCATCTCCCTCTCTCTCCCCCCTTTCTCCTTGTTAATCATGACCCTCCCACTGTACCACAAACTAGATTTCTGTTCAAATAATAAATAAATCCTTGACATCAAATTTTAAACTGTTTGTCCTGGGGAGGCATAAAACTGGTCCGCACAGGACCCTGAAATTGCTAAGGCCAGCCCTGAGGGAGATGTTTTCTCTAATCTTATTGATCTGCCACTATCTTTGATAATGACTGCAACTGGACTGTAAAGCAATGTGTCTCAGCCCTCTCATAGAAGCACACTTCACCAGTTTGTTTTTCAAGATTACTGCAATGAATATGCATGAGAGAGATTTACTTATATTGGAAACTTATTGCAGGCAACACAGTTATAAGTAACACAATACTATAAGAGAAGCCATGGTGAGCAAGACTGAAGTTCAATGAGCCGAGAATCCTCTCCCTGACAGAGACCAGTCCAGGTTGCAAGTATTCAGCAGATCCTAAAAGGTAAATCTATTTCCCATAGTTCATTTCTAGGGATGAGCAATGGCAAGCTGGATAATAAGTCTACCTGGATAATAAATTTTTTATTGACTTTTATAGAACATAAAAGTTCAACAGTCAAATCAGTAGTATCAGAACTGACTGCCATCGCAAATGCAAAAAGAATGGTCGCAGGCAGTGGTATGATCAAAATTTATGTCTGCCTTGAACGTACATCAACATTACAGGAGTATTTTCCACCTATAAGAGAATGCTTCAGGGCAAAATAAGCTTTTTGTGCAGAAAAATGCTAGACTTTTCATTTAAAAGCTGTTAATCTTGCTAGACTACAGGTTGATAACATGAGTTATTGTATATTCCGGGTAAAAGAACTCAGTAACAACTGGAGCACAGGATAAGGGATTTGAGAATGGGAGTGTGAGAAATGTGCTGTTAATAATAAAATCTTTCAGAGAAGAGACAGCCCTTCCTGACACCCAAATGAGACAGGTCATTAATTTTATGACCACAGAAAGCTGTTTTATTCTGTATATTTATAGAATGGGACTCACACTGAAGAATGTCCTTTTAATTAAACAATATTGGGTAGGGAGAATGGCTCCTGCTAATAAATTTTACATAAAGGTTCAAGCATTAAAGATAATGTGCCCCGCTATTCTTTTAGAATTATTTATATGCCTTCTATGTCAGCCTCTTTCTGTTGTTGAGATGTTTTTATCCTATGTTTGTATGAATGGTTCTATTCTCACTGCTTCCTGATGTGGCTTTATGAAGCTGAAAAGAGCATATCTGTGGAAAAGAGAATGATATTTAAGCAAGTTCCCATAAAACCAAGCAACATCAAAATCCTGTTCTTTGAGATGAAAAAGATGGAGCGTAAAAGTTCAACATCTTGGTTCAATAAACTGACTTTTCTATGTGCCATTATCTCTGTGAAGTTGTATCAGATTGCTGTTCCATGGAACTGAACACACGGCCTTGGATATTAACATCCATCTAGTCCTTACAGTTGTGGTTCTTAGTAAAAAAAAAAAAAAACCCCACAAAAAAAAACCAAAGCCAGCTGCCTGAAATTTGTCTAGTGAGGAATAAATTCCTCTCTGCCTAATAAGGCTATACATAATCTCCTTAAAAATATGAGAAAATTTCTCCACCTTTGCCTACTGAAGAAGAAGAAGAACTATCCTTTCTGTATTCTAGTCATTCATTGAACTCTCTGTGATTATTATGAGGGCAAATCAAAAATTAAATGCAATTGTTAAATTACAGGATAATTGGAACAAAACTAGTGAAATGCAGCATATGTACTTGTACATTGCCTGTTGGATAGTTTGTCCACGCACAGTGCAGCGCTCGGCCTTTAGAAGTGTGGCAGCCATGAGGTTGGAAACATGGATGCTCCATTGCAAGATTGCACAACGTGCAGCAGTGTATTTTCTTTGGGCAGAGGGAGTGAAACCTGTGGAAATTCACTACCGGATATTGACTCAGAATGGACATAGCATCATGAATCAATGAAAGGTTTATGAGTTGGTAAAAAGGTTTAAAGCAGGAAGAATAGATGTAACCAACGAAGGTCATTCCGGTCGCCCATGAACATCGTGCACACAAGAGCATACCGGCAGGGCAGATGCATTGATTAGATAAGACCGATGGATAACAGTGACTCGGTTGGCTGCAGATTTGAATATCAGCGATGGATCTGCAATTTTCATAGTACACGATGACTTGGAATACAAAAAAGTCTGTGCACGATCGGTTCCTAAACAGCATACTGATCTGCATAAGAAACAGAATTACCAGACAGATAAATGGGATAATCCAGCACTGATAAATCTTTAGTTTAGAACAAGAGACTAATAGCTGAAACCACAGAAACCTTGATAAATAAGTGGCAGAGGCCCAAATACGGGCCATGTTTTTGGCACAATTGCTTTCATCAGTAGTCCATATACAATGTGTAGTTGCCTTATAAATGTTCAACAAGATGACGTATATGGCTCGATCATCCGAATGACAATTGTTGCCAGTGCGGTACTATGAGCCACAAAAAGTCGAAGAATTCAACAAGGAAAACACCTAATCAAGTGTTCCAAAATATTTTCTTCAAAATTTACAGTGCCAGGCACTGGGAATAAGAAATATCTTTGGAGTAAGTCTTTGGAACAGGAGTGAATAGATTTAAAGGCAAACTCTAGAAAAGATTGCCCACAGAGTTCAAGACCAGAGAGGAAAACTTTGGTATAAATACTGCAAGTATGCTGATTAGCAGTCAGTGATGCTCTACTCTCCGCAATGGGATATGCTAGCTGTGTAAAGGGTGAAAAGACTGAAAAAAAGAAACCCTCTGGGCAACTTGAATGCCTAGGGTTTTTTTTTTTTTCTCCTCAGGAAATGTAGCATTTAACAACAACAAAAAAAAAAGTACCACAAAATCTCTAAGTTATCCAGTTCCAGAAAGGCAAACAAGGAACTGAGGAGGGCCAGCTTGGTTTACCTGGACAGGTACGGGTGAGCAGACATGAAATAATAAAAAAAATTCAGGTATTACCTTTTCTCACATTGCACCAGGATTTACTAGTTAGAAAAACCTGTTGATAGATAGGGCCTAATCCAAGAGCAAGTGAGAATGTGGATTAGTAGCTATAAATGAATAAATGAAAATTGGATAAGCTGAAATATAATAATCAGAAATACAAAAGTTCAAGATAGAGAATCTAAGTTAACATATTGATTTGACACATGTCTCATGTGCTTGAAGATACAGGGCAGGCTGAGACATTCTGTGATTGATAACTACCATACCAGATGGAAAAGCTTAAGTTCATAGGGCTTCTTTGTCCTAAAGAGTGACCAGCCTGAACTAGGCCAATCCTCAGGGAAATGTAGGCAGACAGGAGTTGGCTTTTGACCTGGTATCCACATACCATGACATCCACATGCCATGACTTGAGTTTTGCTGTGGGAAAGACAAATCTAAACCATATGTGTATCATTGTATATTTTATTTTGATCTTCATATATCTGAAATCCTGAAGAGATCCTGATAAGGCTACAGATGGTGTTTGACCTCTGACCTTAAGCAACTTTTTTCTACTCGTAGAATCTTGATGGGAGGGGTAACTGCTCCGTCCATCTTTTTTCTTTGTTCAGTTTTAGTGAGACTGAGATCTCAGTATAGAAAGGACACTGATATTTACAGGAAAGGATTTAAAAGCTGTATAGCCTTTGTGAGTGTATTACAATGTTTATGTGTTTCTTCTTCTTTTTATAAAATATGTAAGCTTAATGTGAGAATGTAACTTTTTAGGTATAAGAATGTAATTTGTGACACGCCTATATGAAGCTAGCCTTATATGGAAACAAATAATGTGGACCAATTAGATTGCAGATGGATTGTAATGAAGGAATGTCGTCATTTAGGATATATATGGATGTGTAACTGGTAAAACGTTGGAATTTATTATGAGCAAGGCCAGTTTTTGGCTTCTGTAATAATTCTCATGATGCAAATGATAATCAATTGAATTAATTGATTATTCTTATGATCTAATATTGATAACCAATAAAAAATAAGATTTTAGATTTTATTAAAATATTTTGCATCATTATTTTTGTCATTTCATTTTACAACCCTAGAATAGCTATAAGTACGCTTGTGTGCAATTATCCTGATCAGAACTCAACAAGAAGCTGGAATCCTGAGGCAAGAGGAAGGAAGGCAGAAGCTAAAACCAAATGCAGGACCTGAGGAACAGTGAACCAACAGGGAAAAAGCCAGAAGCAGGACAATATATATAAGCCTAACCTGAGCTGGTTCCCACTGGGCCAATCCACAAACAAGTACTACGATTACCAAAACTATAAGACACAGCTAGGAATGGATTGCCTATAATTGATTCCCAGGAGGTAAAATAGCTCTTTCTGAAAGACAGATGTCCTTCAACCTAAGGTCTGTTCATGGATGACAATATTAACACTGGAGGGGGGGGGAAAACCCTAAAATTTCATGGTTTTTTTTCCTCTGCTTATGGGTTAGAAATGACATGGGAAATATATTTTATATTTCCTTATGTAGTTCATATACATGCACATCCCTACCAAGTATCATGGGAACCCTTTTACTATGTTGTGTTGGGTGCTACTAGAGAATGACATAGGGACACATTTGTCCCCGTCTCAGCAGGAACTCTATTTCTCCATCCCATCCCCGTGAGTTTTGTTGCTGTCGCTGTCCCATTCCTGTAAGCTCTGCCTTAAACAAACAAGTCTCGAACACTTATGATTTTAAAGTGTTTCAGGCTTGTGCAGATGAGGACGGAGCTTGCAGGAATGGGGTAGGGGCAGGAAAATAGCTCGCTGGGACGAGACAGGAAAATTAGTTCTGCAGGTATGGGGGAAAATTGTCCCCATGTCATTCTCTAGGTGCTACCCATATTTAATGCAGCACTAAATGGAGTACCTTGGACATGCTCAGGCATCCTGGGATCACTATGAAATCTGCACATGCTAAACATGTGCTAAATCAGTTTTCATATTTTTGAGGGGGTGTTGGGCGGAGAGTAGGCATTTCTATGCTAACCAGTTAGTGCATCTACATTAGCTTGCTAGTTGGTTGCTAACTGGTTAGTACAGACACCATGTGAACCTTTACTGCCTACAAAGGTAATTTTACAAAATGGACACAAGCTAATGGCAACATTGATTCATGTAATACAACAAATAAACTAAAGAGAGCCTAGTGGTTACCTATTAATTAAATATAACATTAAAACCATCGATGTAAACCAAAATGACACTGCGGGTGATTTTTTTTTCTTTTTATATATAAGGGGACAAGCCTCAGGTTATGAAGTTTCACCCATTCCAGGTTTTCTCAAAGAGAAAGACAATTCTGTTCTCTTACTCCTGTTTACATCAACGGCTTGAACCCATCTTCCCTACCTTAACGCTAACAATTCATTTATTCTTTATTTCTTTAATTACTTTATCTCTTTAATTCATAACTCTTCCATCTCCTACAAATCTATATTAAAATTCATCTAAATTGGCTAGCAAGATGGCGTCTGGAGCAGGACGCTGAGAGGAGCACTTCTCTCTTCTGGGGGAAAATTTCCTTTATTTCAACTTTAACGTTTATATTTCAATGCCTAAAAGAAGAGGGAAAACGAGGGGTATCCCTCTACCTACCTCGGGCTTCTCGACGCCGAGGCAAACTGTGATAACAGCTTTCACAGTTCCTCCTTCCATGTCGGGCGCCTCCGCTGCTGTGGAGAGGGAACTCCACAGCTTGGACAGCGAGATGTCTCTCTCGCTGAGCCCACGAGGACCGCATACCCCTCCCATCCCAGGAGAATCTTCGTCGCAGAGGAATTGGCAAGAGGGCTCCCCCGGAGTGTGGGGCGAGGCTCATTCACTCTCCGAAGTGAACCCGGAAGTGAAACACACAGCAGACACGCTGACTCCGATGTCGGAGAGTCAGCGTCCTGGGGGAGAGGAGCCATTGGTAACCAGCGTCGGGGAGGCTGTAGGAGTTCAGAATTCCATCGCAGGAGCAGGAGCCGTACCAAAGCCGGCCGGTATCCCCCTCCTCGGACCGTTGGTGAAACCACAGGCTGTTACCCTGGACTCTATCTGGACTGCGATAGAGAATTTGCACCTGGTATGTTCTAATTTTCTTACTACAACTCAGAATTCTACTTCCAGGATAAGTTCCCTAGAAACTATTACCCAGCAACACCAAGTGGACATAAAAAAATTAGATAAAGAAACAACAGAGACTAAGAATTTAATTTCTAAACAAACAACAGATAAAATGATGATTTTGAGGAAGATTGAAAACCTGGAGAACCAGCAAAAGAATTTAAATTTGAGGATTCTTAATTTTCCGGTTGCCAAGTTCATGTCTCCTCAAGAACTGTTTAAGAACTTTATGTTGAATGTTTTAAATGTACCTGAAGTAAGTCTTCCTCCGATACAAAGAATTTATTACTTAAAACAAGTGCAGAAAGAAAAAGCTGTAGTGGATGAAAATGCTCAATTAGATGTTTCCGCTATTCTGCAATCTTCTGATATTGAAACTCAGGGAAGAACAACTTTATTGGTCTCGTTGGTATTTCTTCAAGACAAAGAGATGTTGCTTAGATTATATTTTAATTTAAAGCAGATTACATATTTGGGAGAAAGGGTATATATATTTCCTGATGTTTCGAGGTGGACACAATCTAGGAGGAAAGAATTTCTGCTATATAGACCAAAGGTGATTGCTTTGGGGGCAAGTTTTTAGTTGCGATTTCCTTGCAAATGTTTTATTTCCTATCAAGGAAGTAAATATATTTTCTTCGAACCTGCCCAATTAGGTTTTTTCCTTGAAGGTAAAGGTATCTCTACACAGTCCGAATGATAAAGGTTAATAATGCGGTTGATTTATTTTGGATAGGATAAGATCAGGCTGCTCTATTTCTTTATTTCTATTTTTCTTTTGTATATTTCCCCTTTCCCGAGGGGTTTTTATTTCATCTTGTCTCTTCTCTCCAGGTTGTGGACTGTATTATATGATTTATTTTGAATGTTTAAATTTCGATCCTTGGTTTGTATTATGACTAAGAGACAATATTTCTGTATTTCTTTAAACATCTTTGTATATAGGATGTATTAAAATGATAAATAAAAAAAAAAAAAAAATTCATCTAAATTGATTTCTAAACTCGACTGTTTCAATACTTAATACTTAAGAAACCTCTCAGTTCATTTCAGAACTCAAAACCGACAGAAAAAGATTGTACTTATCTTGAAAAAGTGTACTGGTGCTTCAAAGTGCTGTGTCAAAAAGTGTATTTGTGCTGTAGACTACTTCGGTTTATTTCCAGCTTTTAAAACTTAAAGTGCTTAGCTTATGCTCTAAGAAACCAGGGCCGTTGCTTATTATTTTCAGTCATCAGTGGTTTTTATGTTATATTTAACATTGATTCATGGCCATTAATACAAAAAAATACATGTTTATGGTTGTGGTAAAAATGTCCTTAGTGTCAGGAGAGACCCATGTAAGGGTACATGAAAGCCACTTTTCTTGCAGTTTAGTAAAATGACCCCATGGTTAGCTAATATTCAAAATAGCAACGTCCTTTCTGGTTATGTTATTGTAAATTTATACCTCCAATTCTCTTCATAAAAAAGAACAATTTAAAATTATTTTCAAACATATTCATTGAAAAATAAAGCTGTGTCATCCATTCAGGGAACATGCTAATAAATCTTGGTTATTCAGAAGTATTAAACACCCGACACTGCTGAAACATTACTGTACATTTGTTTTAATTTTTTTTTCTGCTGTCATCTGTGAATGGAGATATTCATTATTTTCAGGTTAAATCATTATAGTCTCTAATTATAACTGGAGGGTAGCCACACACTGATTCAATCAGGAAATGTAGCATTTAACAACAACAAAAAAAAAGTACCACAAAATTTCTATTTGGATGATGTTATGGGCTCATGATCCAAGTAAATACAAGGAAGGCATATTTGGAACGGTCCACCTGATTTTTTAAGCCAGTATGCACATACCAGTTTTTTTGGTTTTGGTTTGGGGTTTTATAAAAGCAGGGATGGCCCAACCATTAGACAGGACTAGGCTGTCGCCTAGGACAGTAACTTATAGGGGGCAGCTGCAGTTAAAAACAAAACAATAGGTTCCAACTGCCACACAGACTTAAAAAAAACCCACTAGGAGAAAGAGGGAGGGCAGTTTAAGTAGTCCATTTACCAACTTTATACTGGGAAAAGTGATACTGGGGTGATCAAGATTGGGAGGAGGAGCAAGAGGCCTAAAAGTTACTTGGGGGGTGGGATTTAAGGCTGATGGTTTGTCTAGGGCACCTAATACCCTTGTACTGACCATGTTATTAAGGGGAAACATTCTCCACTTTCAAAATTATCCCACAAAAAATACAGGCATCCAATTAAACCTGTTAAATAGTATAGCCTAAAGAATCAGCACCAAGAAGGTTGGCATTTAGCGCAATTCTATAAACCGTCTCCAGAGTTCGGCATAGTTTACAGAATTGTGCTTAGTGCCCATCTGTGCAACTAACATTTCAGGTACAGGCATTTATGGCAATGAAAACCAGGTGTAAATGCCTGTGCCTAAGTTGTACACAGATCAGAAAGATTCTATAAAAGTGCCCCTAGCTTTTAGGAATGCCCATGCTCTTCTCTTACCATGTGCCCTTTCTATATATTTCACCTTTGAGGCTCACCTTTAGCATCTTCTACATACCACTTTTGCACTTCTTCCTATCAGTGATATCTAAAAAATGTCTTGTCTCCCTGTTTTACCGTGTTAGCTATTTTTTCTTCCATTAAAATCTTTGTTTTCCTGACTACTCAACCAGCCACTCTTAACTTTTCCAGATATTTTTGCCTGTCTTCCTCTTTCTGCGATCTTTTGATGTTTATGAAAGCTAACCTCTTATTCCTTACCTTTTCATCTACTACTTTTGAGAACCAAAGTGGCCTTCTTGTCCTCTTACTTTTACTTACTTGCTTCACAAAAAGGTTTGTTGCCCTTACAATAACTCTTTTCAGTTTTGCTCACAGCATTTCTACTCCTTCCAGACGTTGCCATCCAAACAAAGTTAGTTGATTTTAGTTTAAATCTGTTTATTGGCATTATAGGACAGTAAACAACAATACAGAAAAGGAAAGAAAATACTTATACATACATGTTTAACTCTGCGTCAGTAATGATCAAATACAGATTGGCTAATATAAGGCATCAATAGTGAAATAGTTTTCTAAACTTGGCATAGCTATACAATAAACACAGCTACAGGCAAGGGTTGAATCTAATGCCAATTAATTTAATTACTAGGGGCCAGATTCTAAAATTGGGCACCTGCCTTAATTGCCCAAACCACCTTATCAGCTTCAATCATGAGCTCTACAAGCTCATAATTGGAAAAAAAAAAATTTGACTGCTAGGCACTTACCCAATTCTATAAAAGGTAGACTCCTAGGGCGTGGCACTTAGCCGTGCCTAAGTAGGCATGTTCGGGGGTGGAGGCAGACATAGGCTCCATTAGGCGTGATTCTCTAAAGAACTTAGGCACCTGCAATATAGGCCAGTAAAGCCCTGGCCTACATTACCAACACCTAAGTTTTTTGATAGGCGACATTAGGTGTGATTTTGTAAACGTCGCCTAAGCGTAATTGACTTGCGGCCGGCACCTTTTTCCTAGGTGCCTGTCGATTTAGGTGCCAATTACAGAATCCGGCCCTAGAGGTTTTACCCAGCCTACCAGACAGACCCTGCTGCAATCAATTGTCCAGACAGACTATATAGTTTCCTAGATCAATCTAGCTACTTCCTTTTTCATCCCTACTTTCAACTAATGGTATGCTGATCCTAATTAACCCAGTCAACCCTCAAGGCCTAGAGTGATGCTAGGATGTGCTTCCACTTTGTCTTAACATTTTGAAATGAAGATTCGTTTTCCTGTGCCTTCTGTTAAAGCTATAGCTTCTATTATCTCCCCTAGGAAGTTATTTACTGCTATTTCATGCATTTAATCTGTTACACTTTTTTGAAACTGCTTTCAACTCTTAACTCCCCGTCACTGCTGTCAGATACCTATACCTGCTATAATCTCCCCAACCCTGCTGCGGTCAGATACCTATACCCACTATAACCTCCAGAACCCTGAAATGTCCTATCTAAATTAGATTGTAAGCTCTTCTGAGCAGGGACTGTCTATTATGTTAAAATGTACAGCGCTGCATATGCCTTTCAGTGCTATAGAAATAATAAATAGTAGTAGTAGTTGCTCTTGCTGTTCTTTAAGGGCTCCTTTTATAAAGGTGCGCTAGCGGGTTTTAGCACATTCTAGCCGAAAAGCTACTGCTCAAGAGGAGGCGGTAGCGGCTAGCGCGCGTGGCATTTTAGCGCGTGCTATTTTGCGCATTAAGGCCCTAACGCACCTTCGTAAAAGGAGCCCTAAGAGCCGAAAAGAAGGGGCAGAAGTGTCAGTGGAGCCTCCCGATGTTCGATAGCCCCGTTGCCTACGGTGGATGACATTTTTCGGCACCTTCTAAGTGAGCAGGAAGTGTCGGGGAATCGCCCGTTGAGTGCCCCGGCAGAGAGTAGTGCCGCGGGGTCTCCCCAAGGGCTCGATGTCACGCTGAGCCCCGACGTAAGGACGCCTCCTCTTCAGCCACTAGCGCTGGGAGCTAGCCCACCGCGAGGAGAGAGCACACCCAAAGAGGAAGTGTTCTCCCCCCCGAGAGGCCAGCTCGCTACAAGGAACAACTCAGAGTGACTCTTCCCTCTGGAAAGAACCAGCGACCGGGACAGCATTGGCTGAAGAAACTCAGGACCTCAGAGAGGTAAAACACTCGACTGAACAGTCATTAAAGACACAAGTTACCTTTATTCCTCCTGACAAGCCCTCTGAAGTCACTTAAGATTCTTTTTGGGACCTAGTCTCTAATCTAGGGAATTCCCTTAATCCGCAAATAAAACACTTGGATCAAGAGATAAAAAAACCAGAAAAGAGAAATTTATTTATTAAAGCAAGATATTGTATTGTTGAAGTCCGAAATACAAGAGGAAAACAAGGAACTTAAAACAATTAAAAGTAATCAAGATCTACTTGTTAAAGATAACCTAATTATGAAAACAAAATTGGAAGATCTTGAAAATAAGACTCGGGCTAATAACTTGCGTTTAATTAACTTTCCAAAAATTTCATCAATTTCTCCATGAGAAATGATAAAGCACTACTTTCTGGAGATATTAATAATTCCTGAGGATTCTTTACCACCTTTTACAAGGGTACATAAGAACATAAGAAGTTGCCTCCACCGGGATCAGACCAAAGGTCCATCGCACCCAGCGGTCCGCACCTGCGGCGGCCCATCAGGTCCATGACCTGTCAAGTGTTCCCTGCCCTAAAAAAAAAAAACCTATCCTTACTTCTATCTGTATCCCTCAATCCCCTTTTCCTTCAAGAATTTATCCAAACCTTCTTTGAATCCCTGTAGTGTCTTCTGCCCCACCACTACCTCCGGGAGTGCGTTCCATGTGTCCACCACTCTCTGGGTGAAGAAGAACTTCCTGGCATTGGTTCTAAACCTATCCCCTTTCAGTTTCTCCGAGTGCCCCCTTGTACTTGTTGTTCCCCACAGTCTATTATTATTATTTTTTTTAAATCTTTTTTAAATCTTTATTCATTTTTAAACTTATAATAAGTGTGATAACATATCCATACAAATGACCATAAATATATCACTTAATAATCAACAATTATTATTTGCCTACAAGAAATCGGGACCCTCAAAAGAAAGAAGATGAGGGAATGTCACAGGAAGCACCACTTTATTGGAACTATCAGATAGAGAACTGGCTACTCCAGCCACTCTCTTACTGACTGTAGCTTTGGCTCCAGATAGGGACTGGATCCTTAAACTTTTCTTTAAAAATAGATCTAAGGACTTCCTGGGTCTCCATATTCAAATATTTCCTGATGTCTCAAGGGAGACTCAGAAGAGAAGAAGGGAATTCCTAATGTTGAAGCCAGGTGTGACTCAGATTGGAGCTTTTTTCTTTCTTAGATATCTATGTAAATGTGTCATTAGATACCGTTCTTTTAAATATGTCTTTGTAGAACCGGCTCATTTGATTGCTTTTCTCTCTCTGAAGTGTCTTGAGTGTGGAATACCAACCGTATCTAAGTGATAATTAGCTCTACGTCAGCACAGATTCAGTAATTTTCCTTGTAAAATTATTTTTCAAATTTAATTACTCTTTTTGTTAATCTTGGATCTAAATTGAGGACTAGTGTGTGATTAAGATAAGAAATGTTTTTTCCTTTATACTTTGATTCATTATTAGGATTGAAAGTAAACCTAAATGTTATATTTTCTTGATTATACTTTCTGTACAAGTTATGCTTGATAACAATGTAAAATCTTATAAATAAATTTTTTTTTAAAAAAGGAGCCCCAAGTGTCTCATGTTGTGAGCCCTTGTTCTGAAACATGAATTTTTTTTTTAAGCTGAAGGATGGTTACTAAGCTGTGGTACAATTTTCTAGAAATTTGTGATGACAAGAAAAATAACAAAAAAACACAACAACCCAAAGACAGAAGGCAAAGAAGTAAGAGCTGGAACTTCAGCAAAGAGCAATCCAAAAGAAAAGAGGGAAGCAAAATTGGCGGAGAGAATAGAGCAAAAGTAAGGAGAGAGAAGAAAGAGAAAGTAGTAGATTAGAGTATGTGGAAGAGGATAGGGAGAGAAGAGAGAGAGATAATAGCAAAGCTGAGGAAAGGGGAAAAGGAGGGAGCAATGGGATTAGGATAAAGAAAGGATAAGAAGGGAATAACAGCAGCACAAAGGAAGATGGAGAGGAAGAGAAAAAAAGAGAGAACGAGCAACAGGGATGATGGGGAAAGAAGGAATGAAACACAATAACAACAACAACAAATAAAATCTACAAGAAATCATCAATAAGAATTGCAATTACATTTATAATTACAGGAGAAAGACGACATCACACACCCCTCAACCGTGAAGTCTCATATTTTTTACACCACCTAATTGGGAATAATTTACCTCCTGTTTTACTAAGGTACGCTAAGCGTTTTAGCGCGTTTAGCGCACGCTACATCTACACACGCGCTAAACGCTAATACGTCCATAGACTAACATGCATGCGTTAGCATTTAGCATGTGATTAGCGTGAGGTAATATTTAACGCAAGCTAAAATGCTTAGCGCATCTTAGTAAAAGGAGCCCTTAATCATAGGTTAAAAAAAAACCCCTGAATAATTCATCATGGGGTCCTTTTATTAAGGTGCGCTAGCCGATTTAGCACACGCTAAATATTAGCGCAAGCTAAACGCTAACACATGTTCTATGGATGTGTTTGTGTTTAGCGCACACTAATATTTAGCGCACGCTATATCGCCTAGCGCGCCTTAGTAAAAGAGGGTTTAAACTTGTTATGGCAGGAACATTATACAGGCACGTACAGTATCTTACATCTTCCGTGATCCCAATGGGGGCCCGTTTCGCTGTCCGCTTCATTAGGGAATCAAAAGGCAAACATATTTTAATGTAGTACCATAAAACATGTGTTCACTGAGCTAGTTTCCTGTCCATTATAGACACATGTTTTATGGCATTACATTAAAAGATTTTTTTTCCTTTGGACCCCCTGATGAAGTGGATGGTGAAATGGGTCCCTGTTGAGATCACAGAAGATATAAATGCCTGTATAATGTTCCTGAAATAAAAAGTTGATTTAATGAATTTTTCAGAGTTTGTTTGTTGTTGGGTTTTTTGTTACCTATGATTAAAATGGCCCCAATTAGGTGGTATAAAACAGGGGTCTCAAAGTCCCTCCTTGAGGGCCGGAATCCAGTCGGGTTTTCAGGATTGCCTCAATGAATATGCATGAGATCTATGTCCATGCACTGCTTTCAATGCATATTCATTGGGAAAATCAAGAAAACCCGACTGGATTGCGGCCTCAAGGAAGGACTTTGAGATCCCTGGTATAAAAAATATGAGACACCATGTTTGAGGGGTGTCTGGGGACTTTTTTCCCATGTATTATAAATGTAATTGCAGTCCTTGTTGATGATTTCTTATGGATGATTTTTTTGTTATTGTGTCTCCTTCAGTTTTTAGTTGGGGTTTTTAAAAAAATTTTGGATGATTTATAAGTTGTGAAGTGAGTTTTTCCTGGTTTTGACGAAAGGAGGACTAAAACACAGCAGAGAGGGGAATGGGTGAGTGGGGCTAGGGGTTAGATAGTACCATTTTGGGAAAATGGAGTCATTTCTGTTCACTGTGTACCATGACGGGGAAGCCTTGGGGTGCAGATGGAAGCTCAACAGAACTTGAGGACCCTCCCCTCCGGAGGATAACTCCTTTAACACACGACCACTACTATGTGAAAAGAGGTTCTCGGGGTCTTCTGCTGAATACTTTTTTTAAATCAAAATAGGTCCTGAAGTCTTCGTTGAATGCCCATTTTCACAAATTAAACATTTAAGAACTTTTTTGCATCTTTATCTTTCATTGAAGAAATTCATTCATGTTCACCTTGAGAGAATCTCTTCATGAAGGTGGTTAACAAATAATAAATGGAGGACTGGTTTTAAGAAAGATTTGGACAAAGTTCTGGAGGAAAAGTCCAGTCTGTTATTGAAAAAAGACATGGGAGAAGCCACTGCTTGCCCTGGATCGGTAGCATGGAATGTTGCTACTCTGGGTTTTGGCCAGGTACTAGTGATCTGGATTGGCCACCATGAGAACGGGTTACTGGGCTTGATTGACTATTGGGCTGACCCAGTAAAGCTATTCTTATGACTCCATGCATTAGTTAAATCCATAGCTGTTTCCTTTTGGTAAAATTTTTTTCAGAACAGGCTTCAGTATTTTGATATTCTGTGGTATAGTGAGTGGAAATTTTAGAAAGATGTCTAATTCAGAATATGGATATCCACATCTCATGTGTTTTAGAACAGGATCTACTCATATACAGCCTGTTCTAAAATATATGACACAATTGGACATCCAACATAGAAACATAGATAAGGGCCACGGCTCATCCAGTCTGCCCACCCTAATGACCCTCCCCTACCTTTACCTTGTGAATAGATCCCACGTGTCGATCCCATTTGGCCTTAAAATCAGGCACGCAGCTGGCCTCAATCACCTGAAGTGGAAGACTATTCCAGCGATCAACTACCCTTTCAGTAAAAAAGAACTTCCTGGTGTCACCTCGCAGTTTCCCACACCTGATTTTCCACGGATGCCCTCTTGTTGCCGAGGGACCCTTGAAAAAGAAGACATCTTCCTCTGCCTCGATGCGGCCCGTGAGATATTTGAACGTCTCGATCATGTCTCCCCTCTCTCTGCGCTCCTCGAGCGAGTATAGCTGTAATTTTTCTAACCGTTCCTCTTACGGGAGATCCTTGAGTCCCGAGACCACCCGGGTGGCCATTCTCTGGACCGACTCCATCCTCAGCACATCCTTGCGATAATGCGGCCTCCAGAATTGCACACAGTATTCCAGGCGGGGCCTCACCATGGATCTATACATTGGCTTAATGACCTCCGGCTTACGGCTGACGAAACCCCTGCGTATGCAACCCATGATTTGTCTTGCCTTGGATGAAGCTTTCTCCACTTGATTGGCAGCCTTCATGATCTCACTGACGATCACCCCTAAGTCTCGCTCTGCTACCGTTCTTGTTAGGATCTTACCATTAAGGGTATAAGTCCTGCATGGATTTTGGCTACCCAGGTGCATAACTTTGCATTTTTTGGCATTGAAACTGAGTTGCCAGGTCCTAGACCAGCGCTCCAGTAGGAGTAGATCGTGCATCCAAATGCTGGTGATGTCTAGCATGAACATTTATTTTACAAACCGAAACATCCAAATGAACAGGGTAAAACAAGGGGCATATACATATTTGTGGCAGCAGAGGAACCTCCATATTATAAAATGTCCATACTCTCCTCCATATAGCGAGAGGAGCATCCTCCATGGTTAGAGCAGCCAGCTGAGCAGAACCTTATTGGTCAAATTCAGAAATATAGAGACAGGAACTCATTCAGGAAAATGTTAAAAACACAACTATTTGTAGATGCATTTCTTTGAACAATTGACCTTATGTAAGGATTGAATCTGTTTGTTTTCTTGTTCCTAGCTTGCTTTGATTTTTATAATATTTGATGTATGCAACTTTTTGTAAACCGTTTTGGGAAAAAATGGCATAGAAATTTTAAAAATAAATAAATAAACCTGACCAGACAACTTCCTTTTTTCTTTATTAAATTATGAGCCTATCGGGAAAAGTAAAGCACCTACTATAACTTCCATTACTCTCTTCAGTGGATGCTTAACCAGAGCACCTTTCTGCAACATGGATATGCCAAGAACCAGGCCTAAATATGGACGTTCATCTTTTTTGGACACGGATGTCCCTTCTCCTTCAGACATCAGAGGTGGCTGTCGATCTTTTCATCCCATCCCCTAGTCCTGCTCAAAAAATACCCAGCCATGTCCCCTTGCCATATGGGTGTATTCCAGTTCTAGACAACCATGCCTTGGCTTTCTAAAATCAGAATTTGGATGGCCATGTAATATGGACATCCAAATTCCAATTTTCAGATGTCCAAAAGAGGAACAAAGCTTCTAAAATAGCCACCTTAATGTGCAAAGTTTCTGTGTAGGAGATAATGTTGCTTTTTAGCACATCAGTCTGAATGAGACTTAAGCATGTGATACTGAGCAGCAATTCTCACAGCATTTTTTTTTTCTTCTTCTTCTTACAGCTTCTTACAACAGAATGATTTATTTTCCACAGAAATTGATCAGACAGACAATCTGTGCTGCCTCTCTACTACCTGAATTATACAAGCTGATCACTTGTTTGCGCACACGCCCTTCGTGAGAACCCTATCCACACTGATACTACAAGAAATCTGAGATGTTCCAAAAAAAATTCACAGCTTAATCCTTGCTACTATTATTGTCATATCTTCAAAAATCAGAACTGAAAATAAACATGTGAAAGGAAATTCTATAAGATGGTGCCTACATTTACATACCAGTGCATGTAATTGGTGCCAGTAATTGGCAGTTACACAGGTCATAAGAACATAAAAATAGCATTACTGGGCCAGACCAATAGACCATCAAGCCCAGAAGCCCGTCCTAACGGTGGCCAATCCAGGTCCTAGTATTTGGCCAAAACCCCAAAAGTAGCAACATTCCATACTACCGATCCATGGCAAGCAGTGGCTTCCCCCATGTCTTTCTCTATAACAGACTATTGGACTTTTCCTCCAGGAACTTGTCCAAACTTTTCTTAAGCACAGCTAAGCTATCCACTCTTACCTCATCCTCTGGCAACGCGTTCCAGAACTTAACTATTCTCCGAATGAAAAAATATTTCCTCCTATTGGTTTTAGAACTATTTCCCTGTAACTTCATTGAGATCACTTGCTAGGTGCTATTCTATAAACAATGAACTCGATTCTATAAATGGTACCTAAACCAGATGCCTAGGAATACTGCGCTTAGTGTAAGTCAATCTTAAGTTAGGTGCCGTTTATAGAATTGCACTGAATGGTACCTAAATGGACTTCAGCACCAGTGGGCATCAGAACCTTAGGTGCATCATATTTATGCCAGAATTTTCTTGGCCTAAAAACTGGTGCCTAAGTCGAAAATAGGTGCCTACACGCATAAAAATGTCAACTGACCATGCCTACTTTCTGATAGGCACCTACCACCCAATTGATTTTAATTTAAGCCAATTATGAGGTACTAATTGCTTGTTTTGGGCATTTTTAAAATAATTAACCTCCCCTCCCTTACGAAGCTACGTTAGACTTTTTTTTATCGCCGGCTGCAGCGGTATTAACTCTGACACTCATAGAATTCCTTTGAATGTCAAAGCTAATAGCACCACAACTGGCAATAAAAAAGCCTAACATTGCTTCGTAAAAGGGAGGGAAAGCCAAACTAGTGTCTAATTTTAAGTGTCATTTATAGAATCAGTATTCCCAGATTGTCTAGAAGGGCAGTCTATAAATGGCACTGAGATTTCAGCGCTGGAAAAATGGCACAGAGTGCTATTCTAGATAAACAGCCCTCTAGGCACTTAGGGGCAAATTCAATAATGATGCCTAAAAGTTAGGCATCCTTTAGACATCCAGCGCAATTCTATTATATATAGACGCACAATAGAGAATCACGCTCAGCAGCACTCAGCGAATTTAAGTGCATTTATATTATTAGACATCCTTTACAGAATCGAGTGGTACTTTGTGCGTGCTTTGTAGAATCGCCTTTTAGGTGTCCTGACAGCATCTATGACGTTATTGCATTTTAGCATTATGACATCATTAGAACAGCGATTTTATGCTGGGTTTTTTTTTTTTTACATTAAAATTGTAAGCAGTAAAATGGCATGCAGGAGGCAGCCCAATTTTACAGAGGGGGACTCCAGGCTGCTGGCCAGGCTTTTCTTCCCCAAAGAACGCCACTATTTTATTTATTTATCTTTTAATCATTTATATACCACTTATATCCTAAGTAGTTTTTACATTCAGATTCTTTATCATATTTCCCTATCTGTCCTGGTAAGCTCACACTCTATCTAATGTATCTGAAACAATGGAGTATTAAGTGACTTGCCCAGGGTCACAAGGAGCAGTGAGGGATTTGAACCCACAACCTCAGCGTACTGAGGCTGTAGCTCTAACCACTGCACCACACACTCCCAACCAGAGAAGAATGCACTTACAGTATAGAAGGGAGATACATCTGCTTGCTCTCACTCCCTTTCTCTCCCTAATAAAGTAGACAAAACATATAAATGTGTGAGGAGCTAGGTGCCAGTTATCTCTTAACAACTGGGCTATAATGAGAACATATTACAATAAAAATGTTCTCTGCTGCCTGCCTTCCCTGAACCTTGGGCTACTGATCCATCCCCCCTCAGGCATTAAGCTACATGTCAATTCAAAAGCCAAGCTTATATCCTCTTGATTCACAAGCAGTCATTTCTCTAGGATACATGCCCAAAAGTAGACCTGGTTTTGCAACAACTACATTTTAGATGAAAATATAGACTTCTTAGAACGCCTAAAAATGCTGAGTGCCATACTATTCTCTAAATGGATGTTCATATTAAAACCATGCCCACGCCTAGCCTGTTAGGTTCGACTTTTTCTGATGTGCGTCTATGAATTTGTAGATGCCTGTTCTAAGAATCGGTTGGGTGTAGACTGAGTTAGGCACTAGTATTTTAGACCAGGAAAACCCTGGGCTAATATACTGGCCCCTAAGTTGCAGATGCCTACCGGGGTCTAACCCAGGGTCTTCAGGAGATTCACCCTACTCCCTAAAGGCCCTGAGGGCATTGCTCTGAATTTGATTGGTTGAGAAGGTTGCTCAGTCAATCAAATTCAGATCAGTACTGTCAGGGCCTTCAGAGAATCCCCAGCCTGAGCCCTGGTTTTTTTTTTTTTGTTAGTTTGTTTGTTTTTTGTTTGATTCAGTTTGATTGGTTGAGCAGGCTGTCTACTCAACAAATCAAACTGCATCAAGCAAAAAGTAAAAAAAATAAAAAAGCAGGGCTGTAGAGATGGGGATTCACTGAATCATCATATGTGTGAGCAGAGCGATTACTTGCTGGATATAAGAATTGTGCTTTGAATTTACAGTGGCAACCCTCGACACAATCGTTGACAAAACGGGGATTCCCTTTCGGGTTGAAGAGGTTTGGCTTACAGCTTGGAACTGGATTACTTGAAAGTTGCAATATTCTATTTCAGCAAAGTACAACTGTCATGCAAGTGAAATTTCTGATATTACATGCTGATACATGTCGGTGCTCTTTATTATTAATGACTGCTTGTCCTGGGCTCTCAAGGAAAGCTGAAGAAAATATATTTGCTTTTGTTTATAGAGTGACTAAATAGAAAAAAAGTTATTATGTTTATCTAAGAGAAGAAATTTTGGGGGGATTGTATCTGCATCTGCTTTCTCTGGAATTTATGGTAGAGTTTTTTTTCTTTGACCCATTAAGCATAACTGAGGTCCTTTTTTTTCCACCATATTTAATTATATAGACCCCAAGGGAATTTCAGTCTGATAGATTGAATATAGGTGTGGAAAATACTTTGAATTGCTGTGATTCACTTAATCTTCTGAAAACCGTCACCACACGCCACTGCGTCTGACTTGATTTAAGCGCTGCAAGGGATAATTATACAAACAGTGCCTAACTTTGAATGACATGCACTAGGTGTCATTTTCTTAGGCACTGTTTATATAATCAGGCCCAATGAGTGCCCTCATTTCAAGGTGTGATATATGTCCTAGCAACAAGAGTTAATAACACTTCTGATACATAAAAATATAAGAATAGCCATACTGGGTCAGACCATGGGCCATGTAGTCCAGTATACTGTTTCCAAAAGTGAAATACAGGTCACCTGACAAAAACCCAAATATTCAAATACACAAAAAAATCTCCCAGACCTTAAATAACTTTTAAAAAGTATAATTTCAGCAAACCCTGCCAGCAAATCTCAAAGATGTTTATAAATGTGCTCACATATAGATTTTCACAGACACAGCCACTAAGTTACTAAGAATTAATGATCTAATCATAGCACATAAATTTGAAGCGTAAAAGTGATACATATTTTACACCTCAAATTTATGTGCTATGATTAGAACATTATATGGTCTTTTAGTTCTTAATATGTTACAGTAGTGGCTGTTTCTGTGAAAATCTATCTCTGAGCACATTTTAAAACATCTTTGAGATTTTCAGGCAGGGTTTACTAAAATTATACCGTTCTAAAGTTATTTATGATCTGGGGGATTTTTTTTTTGTGCTGTTGATTATTTATTTTCCTCCAGCCTTTTGGATTGTTTGGTTCCCCTATTTGATTTTTTATAGAAAAAATAGAAATAGTAGCAAACTTTCATGCTACCGATCCCAGGGCAAGCAGTAGCTTCTCTGTATCTGTCTCAATAGCAGACTATGGACTTTTCTTCCAGAAACTTGCTCACGCCTTTTTTAAACCCAGCTGCACTAACTGCTGTTACCACATCTTCTGGCAACAAGATCCAGAGCTTAACTGTTCGTTCAGTGAAAAAATATTTTCTCCTATTTGTTTTAAAAGTATTACCATGTAACTTCATTTAGGGCCAGATTCTCAATGTGGCACTTTAACCCCCTCTTTTACGAAGGCATAGCGTGGGTTTGAGCGCCGGCAGCGGCGGTAACTGCTCCAACACTCATAGAATTCCTAAGAGCGCCAGAGCAGTTACTGAGACGGGCCAGCCCCTTCCCGGTCCATCCCCGCTAAGTCTAAGGCCTGATTGGCCCAGGCTCTAGAAGCCTGGACCAATCAGGCCTTAGGCATAGCGGGTCCGCCCATCCCCACTATTCCTAAGGCCTGATTGGCCCAGGTGCCTACGATCCTGGGCCAATCACACCTTAGGGTTAGTGGGGATGGGCGTACCCGCTATGCCTAAGGCCTGATTGGTCCAGGCTTCTAGAGCCTGGGCCAATCAGGCCTTAGACTTAGCAGGGATGGGCTGGGAAGGGGCGGGCCCATCTCATTTCGATGAGGCAGGCCTGTCGGCTGGACGGCAGCAAGACCCATCCAGCCGCCAACATTTAAAGGTTAGTTGGGGGGGAGGTTAGGGGAGTCATCGGGGGGGAGGTCGTTAGGATTGGGGATCCGGAGGGGGTCCAGCTTTCCGGCAGGAGGGGTTCAGCACCCTTCTGCCGGAGATCGGACAAGCAGTCGCTATACTTATCCCTTGCCGTGATAAGTGTAGCGGCTGCCTCTACTCTAACCCGATTCTCTAACCAGCGTCTGTAACATGGATGCCGGTTACAGAATCGGGGTTAGTGTAGGCCCAATTCTGTATAGGACACCTCTCCCGGGCGTCCTATACAGAATTAGGGCCTAAGTGTCCACTAGTGTTTGTACTTTTTCAAACAGTTTCAGCATTGCTTGCTACAATGTCAGGCAGCTATCAGGAAATTAAAATGAACATACTACTATCAAAGAGTTTCTTATGGTGCTAGAGGTTTTTAGTGCAGGCCTGAGAGGTAAATTCTCCAACGCTCATAGGAATTCCTATGAGCGTTGGAGCATTTACCATGCTAGCCCACACTAAAAACCTCTAGTGCTGTTTAGTAAAATCCAGCGAAAGGTTGATATTCTAATAAATCAAGTTTTGAGTTTATTTAAACATTTTTATACCGCTCAATCAGACTTCTGAGCGGTGTACAATAAAAATACAATTTTCAACAAAAATAGGGTTTGCATTTGACAATTAAAATCTACGTGATGTACTCAGATAAAGACGGACAGGAACAGATGGAAAAGGGGTAGGAACTACAATATTTTCAGAAAAGAGAACAATTAGGGAAAAAAACAACAGGGAAGGGAAGGATGATGCCTTTTGCAGTCGGCATGTGTTTAGCCCTTATAAGGGTAATTAGGTATCGAATGGATCTTTGAACAGAAATGTTTTCAGCTTTCTTTTAAAATGAAGCAGAGATAATTCTTCACGATCTTATTGTGTTTATGTACTTTAGGGATGGGACTGCAAGAAGATTTTGTGTCACAGAGCGAAGTGTTTTAGATGGACAATAGGGAATTAGTAAGCTATTGATAAATTCAGGTTGATTACTTTGACGTGTCTTGAATGTAAGTAACAGAATTTTATAACTACCGGTAATTCTGTATTCAACAGGCAACCAATGTGCTTTGCGCAAGAGGGGGGGAAACACGAACATATTTTTTAGCGTTCAATATAATTTTTATTGCGGTATTTTGCACAATTTGGAGGCGTCTCAGTTCTTTTTTTGTTATGCCTTTGTAAAGGGCGTTGCAATAATCAATACATGAAATAACTAGGGAATGAATTAGTATGTTTACAGAGGAAGGTTCCACTGGCTTGTTCAATTGGCTGTTTCTTTCTCCCGGAACTTGTATTTAGCTGTTTCATTTCTGTACCTCTTGTTTCTTTGAATGTAAAGTGAGGTGGCAATGTGCAGAAGTGTTGTTTGTAGAGAGTGGTCTACTCTAAAGAGCAGGGTTCTCAAAAGCAATTCTTTTTAGAACTTCAAATCCTAACAAAAACACGCTTCGCAGTTTTAATAGGAACAAATATGGAGGCTGGAGCTCTTTTGTTGAGATTTGAATATATTTTGGAATTTAAGATGCCGAAACTTGAGTGTATCGGTTTAAAAGCTGCTGAAGTCACAGAAAATAAAATGGAAAAAGTTAGAAACGAGACACAACACTATAATTTCATAGCCTGAAATGATTATGAGATTCCTATAGCAGCAGAAATCCAAAAGGCCCTTAACAAAATATATTTGTGTTTAATTTACAGTAAATTTCTAAAAAGAAAGGCACTGTAAATTACACTGGCATTTGGGGTTATTTAATTTTAATTTGGAAAGGATAATCACCGTCTTTTATATTCAGAGAGGAAAATATTACAGGCCAACTAAAAGAAACAATTATTCCTAGGATAGATTGCAAATATTAATGCACAACTTTCTGTTCTGGAATACATTTTACCATCACCATCACATTTTTGTACACCGAAGATTAGACCCAGAAGGCAGCACACGAGTGCATTACCACATTCATTTAAACGGCATCATTTATACAGTAAGAAAAAAAGTTAATAAACACTCATGAAAGAACTGCTTGGAGAACTCAAGTAACCCTTCATTATTCTTTCAAATCCATTCAAGCTTATTTCCGATTTGTTTGCTACTACTGGTCATTTCTATAGTGCTATTAGATGTACATAGTGCTGTATACATTACAGATGGGCTCACAATCTAAGTTTGTGTACTTGGGGCAATGGAGGGGTTAAGTAACTTACCCAGGGTCACAAGAAGTTGTAGTAGGAAATGAACCCAGTTCCCCAGGATCACAGCCCACTGCACTATTAGGCTATTCCTCCATTGCAAGGGTATATGCTCTCCCCTTAAAATTTAGCAATCAAAGATTCTACCTATCCTAATGGTGTAGCTATGGGTGGGCCTGGGTAGGCACAGACCCACCCATTTTTAGTTCAGGTTCACCCAATAGCAGCACCACGCTGCCATCCCCTCTCTCCTCCTTGGCACATTGGCATCTGCCCTCCTATCTCTCAAGCCTGCCTCTCCCCGGTATATCTTAAATACTGGTCTGGCTTCGCCATTGACCTATCCCCTCTTCTCTACTGAGACACTTAGAGCTCCTTTTACTAAGGTGCGGTAGCGGTTTTAGCACACGGTACAATGTTGCGCGTGCTAGACGCCAACGCCTCCATAGAGCTTGTGTTTAGTATTTTCCGTTTAGCGCGGGGTTTGTGTGCCTAATCTTCAGCGCTCTAAAAACGCTAGCGCACCTTAGTAAAAGGAGCCTTTAATCTGCACATTTCCCAAAATAAACAAATATATAAATAAAAATAAGGTCACAGAAAAACAAACTGATTTTGGCTTCATGGACATTGAACAATGCCAACATTTTATAATTCAATCTATGGGAATGCTGCTTAGAGCTGCCTATATTTACATCAAAGGAAAATGGGAAGCCAGAAAGATGGCTCTCTTTCCACTTTAAGATTATTATTCAATATTTCAGTAAATTACATTTGACTGAAATATACTAATATAATGGAAAGGGTTATCAGATGTCCCGGTTAACCCTGGACATGTCCTCTTTTTGAGGACTGTGACAGGAGTCCAGGAAACTGGACATCTAGTATCCCCTAAGCAGCTCATGCACCTATCCAGACTAGGCCTCCTCCCCCCACCTCCCACCCACCACACCTATCTAGAGCTCTCCCTCCCCCTCTACCCCCCCCCCCAGGGATCCAGTGCTTGCTCACCCAGTGCTGCTGTATGTCTTCGGGCCGTCAGCAGCGTGACTGAAGTAAACACGCTGCCTTCAGCAACCCGGAAGCTCCTCCTCTGCTACTGCTTCCTGTCCCTGCATAGGTGGAAAGCAGTAGCAGAAAGAAAGCTTCCAGGTCGCCAAAGGCAGCATGTTTACTTCAGTCAGTCTGCTGATGGCCCAAAGACTTACAACAGCATTGGATGAGCAAGCACCGGATCCCGTGGGGGTGGGGGGGTAGAATAGCATGGGGAGGGTAAGAGAGATGCTGGACTGCAGGGATGGGAAGAAAAGATGCCAAAAATCCAGGGGAGGAAATGAAAGGGGCAGATAAAGATGCCAGACCACGGAGGGTGGAAAGGGAAGAAGAGAGATGTCAGACCACTGGATGGGGAAGGGGGTGGTGGTGAAGAAGAGAGAGTTTGTCAGACCAGGGAAAAGGAGGAGGAGGGAGGGATTCCAGAGTACGGCAGGGGGAGGGAAAGAAAAATACAAAGAGATACCATACCACAAAGAAGGGAAGAGGAAAATAAAAGAAATGAAAGAGATGCCAGATTGTGGGAAGGAGAGGATAAAGATCCCATACCATAGGAGAGGGAAAGGGGGAAGACAGTTGTCAGATCATTGGAGAGGGAAAGAAAGGGAGGAGATAGTATACAGAGATAGAGGGGAAGGGGAGGGAGAGGGAACACAAGGTGCACAGGGATGGGAGGGGTGAGGAAGGGAAAAGAGATGGGAATAGGAAAGAGGGAGGAGGGAGGAGATGGCACACATGGAATGTGGGGAAGGGCAGAGAGAGGGAGGAGGTAGTGTGCATGATAGATGGGGAGGGAAGACATGGAAAAGTAGATAGATCTGATGAAGAAGCAGAAAAGTCAAAGAAAGTTGAATACCAAAGATGGATTTAGTCAAAAAACAAAAGGGGAGGAAATACTAATTTTACTTCTTAGATGGAAGCTTAAAAGATCAATAATCCAATGTATTGAGAACACAAGTGGATATATAAACTAAATTTGCTGGCACCCTCAGGGTTTAACAATGAAATTGAGTGGCAAGCTTTCTTGGTAGGATCATGATCTCTGATAAGTATGTGACACCCCTTTTTTTGTTCTCTGTATATTTTAGTGTATGACATGCGTTTTTATATTTTTGATCCCTTTGGGTTCCCTTACCAGCTTTTGTGACGTTGCTCTGTATCATGCGTCATTACGTGATTCATGTTTTTGGTGTCAGAGCTTGTCTTTAAAATTCTTTCTGGTGTTGTAGTGCGCCGCCATGAGCAGAGAAGAAGAATACTCTTTAAAAAAAAATTTCAATTGCATGTTTTCAGTTACCCTTCAGTTATGCTGTATATGTACTTGTACTGTTTTTTGAAGCATCTGTTTGAATGAGCATTTTATTATTTTGCATGAGTTTTCAAGTATTCCATTTTTATGTTTCAGAGACTGACACCCTATGTGTAAGAGTTTCAGTCTTCAGTACTTTACTCGTATTGTTTGGTTTCCTGAAGAAGAAGCAAAACGTGGTATGTCTGAGCCAAATAATTAACAAAATGAGATAAGAGTCTCGTACTCATATAAATAATGAACCACATTTTATGATTGTTAAATTGAAAAAGATGCAAAGATTGGGCGGTGAGGTTTTTGGGGGAATTTCATTCCCCTATTTCCTCCATGTCTCTGAGCACAAATTCTTCCTACATATAAAAAGTTTATTACATTTAATGAACAGTATGCTGTACATTGGGAAGTATTTTTTCTACATTGAAAGATGGATTTAGGGCAGAAAGTAAAAGAGAGAAGACAGCAATGGATAAGGCGGCCATGGAAACAGAGTTAAGAGCACAGACAGAAGGAAGTTCAACCAGAGACTGAGAAAAGATGAGTAGAAAAATAAAATCACTAGACAACAAAGGTAGGAAAAGTGATTTTATTTTCAATTTAGTGATAGAAATGTGTCTGTTTTCAGAATTTACATCTGTTGTCTATATTTTGCACTGTTGAGGAAGAAATGCATTTCTGCTTCTCTGTTGTTGTACTACAAGTAGAGTCTGGCATCTTAGGGTTTCATTTGTGTATATTAGGACTTTTAGTTTGTGGTCCAGTATTTGCTTAGGGTTTATCTGTGTTCTGCTCGTGTGACCAAGGTAGAAATGAATGTCGTGAAATGTTATTGCTGTCATGGCTCCGTGTAGGAAGATATTTGTCAGCAGTTTGTCCATGTGTGGAAAGTACCAAGCTTAGGGCCAAGTCTGGAGGGTCTCTGTGCATTTGTGGATGTCGACGTGATGACATCACACACATCCGCACATAAGTGTGATGTCATCACATTGATGTCCACGCATGCACAGAGGCCCTCTAGATGGGAAGGAAAGATGCCAAAACTCCAGGGATGGAAATACGAGGTTCTTGTGAGAGCAGAGACAGGGGTAGAATTGGGCTAGGTGTAGAACAGGGAGGTGGGGCACATGTCTTCTTTTTTTAAAGAGGAAATCTGGTAACCTTACTAATGGAAGAGGATGGCACAACTGAGGGTTGGAGTCAGAAGATGGGGTCACCAGCCATGCAGCTGAACCTTCTCCACTATAAATCAGTCATGCAGCTGAGGTTCATTGCTGCTGTTTCATTTTTGGTGTTGCCGCACTGATCTTGATAACCAAGAGCACTGTTCTCTCTACGCCAGTGGTCTCAAACTCAAACCCTTTGCAGGGCCACATTTTGGGTTTGTAGGTACTTGGAGGGCCTCAGAAAAAATAGTTAATGTCTTATTAAAGAAATGACAATTTTGCATGAGGTAAAAACTCTTTATAGTTTATAAATCTTTCCTTTTGGCTAAGTCTTAATAATAATATTGTAATTTATAGCTAAAGAGACATGATCAAGAAACTATTTTATTTTACTTTTGTGATTATGATAAACATACCGAGGGCCTCAAAATAGTACCTGGCAGGCCGCTTGTGGCTCCCGAGCCGCGAGTTTGAGACCACTGCTCTACACTGACTGGGAATCCTGCTAGTGGAGTGTGCTGTTTCGCTATCACTTTTTCAATAGTGAGGGACAGACAAATTCTGCAAGACTTCAAGGAACCTGCCTGCCCCTAGCAACTGAGAACACAATATTGAATCACAGCCTCCTACTGGCAGCAATGCAGTTGGAGGACTTCCGCTCAACTTAGACTCACAGTGGTTCCCAACCCTGTCCTGGAGGACCACCAGCCAGTCAGGTTTTTAGGATAGCCCTGATGAATATGCAAGGAGCAGATTTGTATGCCTGTCATATCTATTCTATGCAAATCTCTCTCATGCATATTCATTAGGGCTATCCCAAAAACCCATCTGGCTGGTGGTCCTCCAGGACAGGGTTGGGAACCACTGGCTTAGAAGGAACAGTGGCCATGAAGGGTTCTTAAAGGGCTCCAGCAGTCTGATCTTTGTGCTGAATTTTCACAGGGTATTCCTTAACTTCAATGAAGATGTGTCAGGTTGAAAACTAATCAACAGGTTGCCAGAGATCTCCAAAAATTGGTATTATTTATAAACCAAGTAGACATGCAAATTCCTATAGCCCAGAGAACAGAGTCATCCACCCAGTGATGTTCTCTGGGGCTGTGCATTCATTTTGAAAACAAAATTAAAAATGCAACTAAATAACCTTATTTCATGTAGTTTCCTCTCAGAATGGAAATGTTTTGTGCTTTTTATTTCAGAAATAGCATGCTCTATTTGAAATAATTCCAGCTATTTCCAAAAACAAACAAAATGGGCCCAGAAATGGAATGAACAAAACATCAGAGGATGGGGGACAATGGAATGACAGAAATGAGAAATGCAGCCATGCACCCCCCCCCCCTGCTGCTCTCCATATTGCTCTTTGACTAGATGGCACTTTGAGATTTCAGCTTCCCGTAACGCTTGTGACCATTACTTCCTGAGATCTGCTTCTAATAGTCAGCTTGAGATACACTTGTATTTGCTGGGATATTAACCAGTCCATTGCCAATGGAAATTTCAAGACAGTTGCCTATTGAACTAGGGTGACCAACTGTTGATCATTAATTTAAAGGAAATTTAATCATAACAAATTTTTAACAGCGCAGTATCACTCCAGAAAATGTTCATAGAATGGATAATATTAAACAAAGCAATTAATTTACATTATATATAATATACAAGTTAACAATAAAGAATAAAAAATTACAAATTTGCATGTTTCTTAGTCCTAACCTATATGTATTTGTCCAATGATGCTATAGAACTAAGCTGGTAGGATTAAAAAAAAAAAAAAAAGTTAGCTCCTGGCCTATATTTCCAGTGCCTAACTTTGCAGGAGGCGCAGTTCTCAAAATAGTGCTATCGCGGGATCGACACACTATCGGCGGCCACTTTTAAGGCTTTTAGTGCCATTTAGAGAATGCGGACCTATGGCCAAAATTCTCTAAATGGTGCCTTAACTTACCCTAATATACCCTAATGATGCCTAAGTTAAGTCCAAAACACCATTTAAAATGGTACTTAAAAGAAATTTCAAAGTGCCTACTTTCGCCTAAAAACAGTGCTAGAATCAAATCTCCGGAGGCACTCACCAGCACCTAACTCCACGGTAGGTGACGTTAAGTGATGGTAGGTGCCTCTGGAAGCACGATTCACATAAAAGGTATACGCCAGAAATATAGTCCTTGAAAGCCCTGGCCTACATTTCTGGTGTCTACCTTTGCCAGAGGTGCGATTCTCTAAAAGGCAATGCCACATGATTGACACATGAGCGGCGGCCACTTTTAAAGAGGCCACCAATAATGGCACCATTTAGAGAATCTGGGCTTCAGTACTATATATGGGGATGGATTCAGGACATGGAGCTCAAAAATCGTCTCTGGGAAAAAAATCAGTGCTCCTCGCTTTTCTATAAAGGTCACTCTGGGCTTTATAGAACAGTACATAGAGTCGATTGCTATACCCAAATTTGGGCACCAGGACTTACACCTGTTGAAATCGGGTGTAAATCCTGTTGCCCAAATTGGGCAGGCATTCGTAGTATTCTTTAATACTGTGCATGTATTTTCAGAATGTCCCTGACCCGCCCATGCCCCTCCCATGTCCATTACTCCTATGGGGTTGCACGTTATGCAATTTGGGTGTCCAGTGATATATAAAAATGCACAGCCAGATGCACGTGCAAACCCTTATTGATTCCAATTTATATCGATAATTTTTAGCACCCGATTATTGTTGTAAATTCTCTCTGTAACCAATTAAGTTGTGTATGCTTATGAGGATCATGTCCACCTTTTGTGCGCCAAATTGTGCAACCTTCATAGAATCCAGGGGATAGTGTCAACTCTTTCCTCCGATTGTGCATGTGCAAACTATTCAGCATAGGTGAACCACTGCACATGTGTACCCTATCAGGAAAGAGTACGCAGTATGGCCCCGATTTTATAAATGGAACCTAAAACATAGGCGTTGAGGAATGCATGTCAATCATGAGTTATGTACCATTTATAGAATCGTGCCTACTGGCGCTTTAATTGGATGTAGGCGCCCGCCAGTAGGTGTCAAAACCTTAGTTATCCCCTTATCTATGCCAAGGTTTTCTTGGCCTATATACCAGTGCCTTAGGGCTCCTTTTACTAAACTGCGTTAGGGAATTAACGCGCAGAATAGCGCATGCTACAATGCCGCGCGCGCTAGACACTAACGCCAGCATTGAGCTGGCATTAGTTCTATCTGCTTAGCGCGGGATTAGCGCGTGTTAAACTGTGTGCGCTAAAAACGCTAGCGCACCTTAGTAAAAGGAGCCCTAAGTCTAGTTTAGGTGCCTACACACAAAACATGCCCAAGAATTACCCACAATCCACTCTTAACCACACCCATTTTCTGGTAGGTACCATGGACAAGGCACCTAGCTGACAGTGGTAGGCACCTACTAGGTTATGTGATTAGAAAGAAATTCATTTTAATTTAAGACAATTATCGAGTCAATTAAATTTGCCATCAGTACCAATCTAGGTACCTAACTTTAGGTGTCTTTTATAGAATCTGGGCCTAAGTGCAAAAAGTAAACACTGTGACGGAAATTCTATAAAAAGCGCCTCAACATCTCCTTTATCAATGTACCTATGTACAACAGTTTTGGTCTCTGGAATGCTGTGAGGTTCATAATCGAAAGAGAAAAATGTCCAAAAACCGGCCTAACTCGCACTTGGACGAACATTTCTCAAAAACGTCCAAGTGCTGATAATAAAAACGGGTTTTGGACGTATTTCTAAACGACCTAGGCCTTCATAGTGTCGCTGAACGACCAAAGCTAAACAGGGCGTTTCGGGAGGCGTGTCGAGGGCGGGACGTGGGTCGGTTTAGACTTAGTCGTACAGCATGTATAACTGAAAGTTTTACAACAGAGCCTAGACGGAACTTGGACGTTGTGACTTAGACCATGTAAAATATGGTCTAAGTCACAAAAACCCACCTAAACTCACCAGATAAGCACTGCAAACACATAAAACAGACCCCCACACACTACCCCAGTGATCACCAACCCCCCCCCCCCCCCCCCCCCCCGCTTTTAATCATAACTTTAAAATTCAGCCTCCAGACCATCATCATCTGGCCGCCTGGCATAGAAAAGCCTAGTATTCCAGCCCAGAGGCAGCTTAAGTCATCTTGGGGGTGGTTAGGGACTCATAGAGAAGAGGACCCATGCCCATATTACATTACATTACATCAGTGATTTCTATTCCGCTATTACCTTGCGGTTGAAGGCGAATTACATCCAAACTAAAACAAGAATTACATTTCAACTTTGAAGTAATAGATTAAACGATGAGATAAAATTTTAAGGGAGAATTATGGGTTTTAGATAATGTTTGGTAAGTAGAAAAATTAGAGAGTGTTGGATGTTGGGTTAGGATTGTTGTGCTGGATAGGTTTAACGTGTTTTTTGAAAAGTATGGTTTTAATTTCTTTCTTGAAGGTTTTGTAATCTGTGGATGAAGATAACAGAGTGGTGAGTTGTTTGTCCAACTTAGCTGCTTTGGAGGCTATTAGGTTGTCATAAAGTTTTTTTCGTTTGACATTTTTGGATGGTGGGTAATAGAATAGTGAATGTGTTCTTCTGTGTCTGATTGAGGAGGATTGATATGCCCCTGTAATCACTGCATTGATACTTAAACATGTGCACTCCCCTATACACCCCCAAAACCCTTTTCTACTGGCATATAAGTGGCTCATGCAGCCATAAGGGCTATTGGGGTGATAGATAAATGGGTCTAGGAGATTCTGGAAGTGGTTTTGGGGGCTCACCGTAACCTATAAGGGAGCTGTAGGGAGGAGAAGACATGGCACCCTTTTTGTGAAGTTCACAGCAGTGCCTTGTAAGGTACCCCACTATTTAGGTGGCATGTCTGGGTGTTGTCACGAACCTAGTCCTAGAGCTGGGCTCGTGCCAAGCTTTGCTAGTGCAAAGGCTAGTCCTTTAATTCAAAGGGCTAATCAGGGAGAGAAGATTAAGCCCAGTGGAAGGAAAATGCTGGACTTCCCCTTTAACACTGAAGCAAACAGTCTGCAGGGGGGTGAAGGGTTTAGAGAGTCTGAGTCATCCCTTTCCCTCTGCTGACCCCCAGCTGAGGGTGATTAACAGGAAGCCATGCAAGGCTAGGCAAGCAGTGCAACTAACTCCTCCTCCTGTAAGAACAGGGCGTGGGCGTCTCTGCAATTTAGAGGCTGCTCTCAGAAGGAGAAAGTTAGTCTTCCCTGAGCCAGCTTCAGGAGAGGGCTCACCTGAGGAAGGGCTGCATTCCCTTGATGTTGAAATGCAGGAAGCAGATACTGACCTGGGGCTAAGTCAGCAAGCAGTGCCAGAGCCCATGGAATGTTCACAACCCGAGGATCTGCCTGAGAATTGTGGCATGGATTTAAGCTAAGTAGCTGGGTTAGGTGTTGGGCAAGGTAACAGGACGCTGACTGTTTGTTCCTTAAAACAAGGTGCTAAATGAATTAGCTGAGGTTTGTGCTGCTGTGCTGTCTTGAAGCAAAAAGAAAAAAAAAACGTTTTTGTTTTCAACTTTAAAGTAGCAGCAAACAGGAAGTTTATGTATAGTTCTGCTGAAGAAGTTAATTGAGGGATGTTAAGCAAGTGGGGAGAATTCATCAAACAACCAGGTTGGGTTAGTGGGGCCATTCTTGGCATTCTGTTTTCAGAAAGTGTAATAGTGAATTCACTTGCTCCCCTCCCCCATTAGCTTTGCTGAGCTGATTGGGGACCAAGCCAGTCTAATCTAAAGGCTTGTACTCAGCACCGTAAGGAGTGCTATCAGGAATATTGTTGGCCTGGTGAATGGTAAAGGCAGCAGCAATTTTGGACTTTCATTTGCTGACTTGGACAATATTAACTTTTGAGTTTGGTTAGGATTGTGACCTACCTGAATGAAGGTGTGGGCTGTGCTATACCTTTTTGTAGCAGCCACATATTTGTGTTTTGTGGGACTTATTGGATAGTGTGGAGTCTGAATTGAATGCAAGTAGACTCACATGCCAGTGCTCAATAAATCATTTTGAATGAGTACCAGGAACTGATTCTTTTGGATTGTTTTTTGTTCCCTGTATGGAGAAGGGTCCAGCAGGACTTCCTACCTTTTGGAAGCACGCAGGAGTGAAGGCAAAGGTGAACAGGGTCCAGCCCCATTAAGCATATTGAGCTGGGCGCTTTGTTACAGTGTGCAGTCCATCACTTTGCAGACCCCTCCCACGTCCAACAGGGCTTGTTCTAGGCGTTTTGGACTTGGACAGAAAGTTTGATGAAAATGTGGTATAAAGATAGACGATTTAGTGGCTTGGACGATCAGATCGGCAGGACGTATAATTAGATGATTTTTGAAATGAAAAAAAAGTTGGACGTATCTTTCGAAAATGTGTTTTAACTGGGGGTTTTTTTTTTGTTTGTTTGTTTTTAGTCAAGGTTTGTTTATTAAAGTTTTACAAAGATACAAAATATGGATGAACATTGCAAACTTATGAAGAAGTAGCGGTACAGCAAATAAATGCATGAGCAAACATATGTCAAATCTATAAAGAAATGGTCTAGTAAGTAACAATTCAAAGCTAGAACAAGAGTGTACCTCTCAACTAGTATTAACATCCGAAAAATAAATGTAAGCATGAATCTAGGCAAAACAATATAAATAAATGAAAAATATCAATAAACATTGAATAAGTAAGGTGATATCCACTAAACAATATATAAGAAAAACAATAGAAGTAACTATAATGAAAATGAGGGTGAGGGGGAAAAAGCAGAGAATAAAGGAAGATAAAAGAGAAGGGAATGCGGAAGCGGAAGAATCAAGACTGATTAGGTTGTAAGTACAGTTTCAGAGAAGTCCACTTAGATTGGAATTGGAGAAACCTGTTAGATGATTTAGCTAAATACGCTTCATTCCTATATGTAGAGCATACCAGGTTCCACCATTGGGAGTGTGAAGCCTTAGAGAGATCTTTCCAATAAGATAGGAGAACTTTAAGGGCTAGAGAAAGTAAAAGGTCCATAAGAAAGTAATCAGAGTCAGGAATGTTGTCAGTTAGTGAGAAGGACTTTAATAAAAGCATCTGATATGTCAAGGTAATATCTATATGAAAGATCGAGCAAATCGTTCCCCACACTGAAGTCCAGTAGGAACTAATAGAAGAGCAGGAGTAGAGAAGATGTTTCAATGTACCCTCAGATAGGTTACAGGTCCAACAATTCTTAGAAAAGGAAGGGTTAATGCGATGGGATTTTATGGGAGTCCAGGGGGCTCTATGAAGCATAAAAAACAAATGTTGGAGGATGGAGGCGGAGCGAGAAGTGTGAAATGTAGATTTGAAGATGGAGGACCAGGCTTCGTTTTTTTTTTTACTTTGGACAACTTGCGAGATGGACGTAAACGGACTTAGACATCCCTTTCAATTATGCCCTTCCACTTGTTCTATTTCCAATTGCAATGTTTCATTGTCATATCATATTTTGTTATTGAAATCTTTGCCAATATCTTTTAGACTTACTTCAGATGACTGTTTATTATTTGATTTCTTTAGCTATAAAAAATTAATTTTAAATTCCTGGAAACATAGGTGTCGGAACAGGAGGGGCCACAGGGGCCGTGGCCTCCCCAAAAATTGGCACTCCTGCCATGTCCTGTCTGTCCTCTGCCGATCCCTAGTGGTCCAGAGGTGCAGCAGGCAGCTAACCCGGTCGATGGTGGCTGCTACTGACCGGGTTAGCAGCGGGGCAGGAGCACGGAAAGCTCGCTCCTGCCCACTGTACCACCAGGGATTGGCAAAGGAGGTACAAGGACAGGGCAGGGAGGTTGTGATCACTTGTGACATCCCCTTATGACTGATAAAAAAGAAAATGAATGCCAGAAAATCAAATATAGTGGTAAAAGAGAAAAACACCAGAATGGTGTTGGTTATAGAGGTGTTGTCCCAAGTGATTGCTCAAAAAATTGCATGGAAAAAGAAAAGTTTCAAGTTTATTTCAATTTGATACACCGCCTATTTTACAATCTAAGCGGTTTACAAACAAAATTGAACAATAACAAAACCAAATTAAAAACAGAGACGATACTAGATACATAAGGAAAGTAAAGAAAATACTATTATACTTCTCCCTCCGTATTTGCGGTGATAGGGGATTAACAGACCCGCGAATACAGAAAAACTGTGAACAACTTTTTCATATATTTGCGATTTTCTATTAAAAACCATCGTGAATATAGTGAAACCGCGAATAACATGGTGGGAGACCTAGTCTATTCCTGAAGGAGAGGCAAAACACGGTGAAGAAAGTGCTGGGAATCAGCGATTTTCTCTGTAAACGCTTGGAATCAGCGATTTCTCTATGCAAGCTGATGTAATTTGGGGGGAGGAGCCAGCAAGCCAAAAAACACAAATAATCATAACTGCGATTGCTGAAACTGGAGGGAGAAGTGTACAATTATTGTGGAGCAGTGGTTAAAGCTACAGCCTCAACACCCTGAGGTTGTGGGTTCAAATCCACACTGCTTCTTGTAACCCTGGGTAAGTCACTTATTTTCCCTTAGATGGATTGTGAGCCGACAGGGAAAAATGCTTGAGAACCTGAATAAATTCATTTAAACTGTAATGAGCTCCCCTGAGGGAACGGTATAGAAAATTGAATAAATAAAAACAAATAAAATTGGGAATGGAGCAAACAATGAAGGAAAAGGCCATATTAAAAACCTATTCTGGAAGCACTAAAAATATTATTCTTAAAGGACTATCTCCATTTACATATCAAATGCATCCTTAAAAAGAAAGATTTTAAGTGTTGATTTAAATCTGGAGGTGCATTTTTCCTGTCTGAGATTACTAGGAAGGTTATTCCACAGTGTAGGCGCTACAACAGAAAAAATGATCCTCAAGTACCAAGAAATGTAGTCCAAGACCAAGAAAATTTGGCAGAAAAATACAGAAATATTTCCTATCATTTTAGGTCAGTCAAACAAAAAAAGGCAAGGGTGGTGTCTTTTCAACCGGTGATAAAATCTTTATTCATGTAATAGTCCCAATGATCCTTGTTTCGGCGTATAAAAATGCCTTCCTCAGGGGACAGTATTAAAAGATATGTAACACAATTAACACATTAAAAAAAACATATATATTAAGACCATAAATGCAATTATATAAAAGGCATACCTACACAGAATAGAAAAAAAATAGTTTAAACTAGAGAGTAAAGGGCTGATGTCAAAATACATAATAATGCAAAAGGAGCATTCATGTAAAAAAAAAAAAACCATCACATTGGAGAACAAAGTTCATAAGACTTATTCATAAATAAACCAGCATAAAAAAATAAAAAAGCATATAATACACATAAATAAACATGGGGAATCATGAGGCATAAAATAGACCAGCATATAAGTCCAAGCAAAAGAAACAGTGGAAAATTAGACCAGCATAAAAGTACAAGCATAAAAACAATAAGCAAGTACAAAAAGAGCAATAAATCCATATAAAAGAGCAGGCAAAAACACGAATCATAAAACATGTATATAAAGAAAGTCAGCATTAATATGCAAGTATAAAAAGCACCATGCAATCTAAAAGATAGAACCAACCATATAAGCTGTACTGAAAGCTGGTAGAACCCAAGGGGTTGATGGCAAACAATGAAATACCAACCTTAAAAGCAAATAATGAAAAGTGCCCAAAAATACCATGAAAGAGCACAACAGAGAAGTGACTATCTTAATGATAACTATGAAGCATATTTACAAACCCCTATACATGAAGAACCTAACAAAGCCATACACTAGATCAGTGGTCTCAAACTCAAACCCTTTGCAGGGCCACATTTTGGATTTGTAGGTATTTGGAGGGCCTCAGAAAAAATAGTTAATGTCTTATTAAAGAAATGACAATTTAGCATGAGGTAAAACTCTTTATAGTTTATAAATCTTTCCTTTTGGCTAAGTCTTAATAATAATATTGTAATTTATAGCTAAAGAGATATATAATCGAGAAACTGTTTTATTTTACTTTTGTGATTATGATAAACATACCGAGGGCCTCAAAATAGTACCTGGTGGGCCGCATGTGACCCCTGGGCCGCGAGTTTGAGACCACTGCACTAGAGGGCAAGAGAAACCTGCTGAAACGTAACTAAAATGAGGGGTAAAAAACTTAAAAAAGCCAAGCAGCATAAATCAGGACCACACCGAAGGAGGCAAAACAGAAGTCAGGAATGTACCAGAGTAAGCAGTCGAAACACAGAGACAGAGAAATCCCCACAGTTAAAAAGCTGGGTCACACGGACTATATAATTTGACTGCAGTACCTGAGATAGTAGTCTAGAGACGCTAAAAAAGGGAGAAGACCAGGAGAGGAAACACTTAGGCCCTCTTTTACTAAGGTGCGCTAACCGATTAGCACGCGCTAATGTTAATCTATGGACACGTTAGCGTTTGGCGCACACTACAATTGATTAGCATGCGCTAATCGGTTAGCATACCTTAGTAAAAAAAAAGGGGGTAAGTACCTTAGTCATAAAAAGTCGGGAGGTGCAGGGAAAATATAGCAAAAGCCTTACCGTGAGCGGTCGAGCAGCAGCATAGAAAGCTCCGCTAAAAGTGAAAGTAAAAATGTGCGAGAAACGCGAGTGTTGATAAGCTGGAGAGCAAGCAGTAACATAAGGGATAAGGATTGGGACTGGTATACCGCCTTTTTGTAGTTTTACAACCGTACTCAAAGCGATTTTACATACAGGTACTTCACGTTGTCTTGGGAAAAAAACGTGCGAAAACCGCAAGGGGAAGGAAATACTAGACTGAATGAAAGTAAAAGTAAAATGTACACTAATCAAGTGAGGGGATGGGGAGAACAAACAATAGGCACCATGCATGAAGCTAGCAGAAGTATAACAGGAAATTTAATTAAAAAAAAAAAAAAAAAGACGATGCTGGTGACTTAAAAAAAAACACAACACTATCTAAATGCGATGTCTGTATGTAATGAGGAGAGCAAGAAAAATCTGGTAGGAGGAGTGTAAGGGAGCAATAATAGACAGGACCCACAGAGGACAGAAGGCGCTGAATAGAGAAAACAAGCAAAGATAAAGGCTGCAGTCAAATGCAGCCTGTTTAAAAAATGGGGAAAAAGTAATAAGCTGAGCACATGAAGCCATAATTTACAATCTTGGTGAAAACTTGAGCAAATAAAGTTGGGTGTGATACTAAAAATAAACAATACCGCAGGGCTGTCAGGGGATGCTTACAAAGCTAAAAGACTGTGAATAGAAGCAGACACTGACAAGTGAGCCTTATGAACCAGAGGGTGTGAGAGAAAGAACAAACTCCGAGCCACATAGGGAGGAGCGATGACAAATCGGCCGAAGCCTTGGGGCCAATCGGCTAGGTGTAGGGGGGGGGGAGGGGTAGGATAGATTAGGGGTGAGCGGAGGGGAGGTCGCCCCTCTCGATCTGGCATCACACGAGGCGGACGCGACTTCCCTCCCGCTCACCCTCGACAAAAAAAAATAATATATAATATTTTCCTCACCTTGGAGGTTCCCTCTCTGGCTATGTGCCTTGAGGTGAGCGGGAGACGGACGCGGAGAGAAACAACCATGCATAATAAAATGAGGAGGAACTTAAAAGAAGAAGAGACAGGGTAACCTATAGATAGAGTGCAATGACTACGACCACCTTGTGTAGAAAAAGTAATATGGGTGAATAATATACAGTGGTACCTCGGAATCCGAACGCCCCAGAACTCGAACAACTTGGAATCCGAACTTTTTTTAAAATTTAATTTTGCCCCGGAATCTGAACGCTGCTTTGGAATCCAAACGTACGGGAACTGCAAGCGTTGGCTCAGCCAAAAGCTTCCCCTCTGACGTAGCTTCCTGTTTCCGCCTGGGAGGGAAGCTTTGGGCTGAGCACTGCTTGCAGTTGCCGTTGCTGATCTTGCTGTCTATGCCAGTGGGGCCCGATCCAGTGTGTTTACTGCTAAATTTATTTGAAAATCTGAGTTTGTGGGACCAAGGAACGGATGAATCCGGTTTCTATTATTTTCAATGGGAAAAATTGTCTTGGAACTCGAATGTTTTGAAACACGAACGGGGTTCTGGAACGGATTAAGTTCAGATTCCGAAGTACCACTGTATTTCCACATATATATACCCAACTGTTAGCATATGGCCATATAAAACCCTGAGAATGAATTGTTGATATAGATCAGTCTCGGTATTCAAACCACAAGATTGTAAAGTGTTTAAATCATGTATGCTCCACTGTTCAACTTGTAAAAGGATTGTATCTAGATCTTGGATTTACTCAAATTATTTTGAAAACAAAGAATTTCAGGTCACTGATGGTATGATGGTATGTTTCCCAGTGTGAGACCAGTGGAGAGGATGTTAACACCTCGCCTGATGTCACTGCGGTGTTCTATGATTCGTGTTTTAACCATCCTCTTAGTTTTACCATAGGCTTGATCAAAAAGAATGTCCAGCATCACCTGGAAAGTTGCCTATACGGGTTACATTTTATGAACTCCAGAAGAGAGTTCTCTTTGGCACAATGCAAGTTATACAAGCAAGCATTAGTAGTAAATTTGAGAATTGAGATCATATTCCACATGTCCTAGTGAAGTTCATTCCTACCATGGTATGCACAAAAATAACACTTTTGGAGAAATTGCCCTTGAAAGAAACAATTTCTTCTAGAGCAACAATTTCAAACACTGCTTAAATATACTAAGGTCCAGCAACAGTGCATAGCGATGAAGTAGAGATATTTATTGCTAAGCCTAATTACTTTAAGTACTAGAAGCTAATAGGTTTATTAAGTAGTTTTTAATGAGTTTAGTAATAGTATCAGACAAAACTGCACATTTTAAAATAATTAGTCTATTGAACTAAACTAATTCATTTGATTGTGTTTCTCACACATTGCTAACCATGAAATATAATAATGAAAGAAGATGGTAAAATGTTTGTCTCATAGCGACCAATGGAGCTATTATCTGATTTTCTCCAAATTAGTTTGCTAATCAGCATGCCTGTTATCAATACAGGGTCACTTATTTCTCAGCAGGCAAGAACTAGCTCAGTAGGATTAGTAGGCTTTACATTAGAACATATGCAAAAGACCCAAAGGTTTTCATTTTAATTTTTTTTTTTTTTAAATGGCTAAGATAACAATGAGATAATTCTGGGGTTGATATCCAAAAAGGTTGAACCTGGCAGGGGAAGCTATGCCTAGTTAAACCCCACTGAGTGAGCTTTCAGCTAATATCACTGGACAACAAATTTTTCCAAAGATTTTGCTTCCTTAAAACAAATTGCTGATTATGATAGACCCCCTTCAAAATAAACACAAATATATTTTCACACTGACTGTATCACATAGGAATTTTGAGAAACACAATGGTATCTTTAATTGACTATAACATGTTTTAATGCACATCAGTGAGACATTTCTGCTGTCACAAATCATCCTATAGCAATTAATAATTAACTGGCTTACTAATTAAGTTACTTACATAAACAATACTATGCCTTGAAGCATCAAAATATACCCGAACTGACAGACACGTAATGAAAATTATCCCTGTATGTGAAATTTCATATAGCCTTTTCAGGCAGCATCCATCAAGCCCATGTACAAGCATGCCCAGACTGCATCATTTCCATGGACGTTATGCAACTTGCCCTGAATGTGCGCCTGGACATGCCCACACTATATCCAGCAAGGTATAACATGAGCAAAAGGCTTATATTAAGAATTAGGCTAAGAATTCTTTGCATTAACCTGAAAGTATAACAAAAAATTGTAAAAATATACTTTTTTGTTAAAATGGTACATAAGTAATTTTAAACATGGTTTTCATGATCACCAGCCAAAAATCTGTAAGATACACTCAAAAGTGTTGAAGAAGCAAAAACTTTGTTATCCAGTGTATTCAACAGTGCAAAACCGACCATCTCCTAACCAAGGCAGAGTTAGGGCAGAACATCAGCTTAGCCAGTTAATGGTGATTTGCAGTTCATTAATAAGTAACTGCATAAACTTAGGACAACCAATCAGCTGTCCTAACTTTATGCACTGAGGCCCCAATTCTATAAATGGTGCCTGAAATATGGGTGCCTAGGAATGCGCCACTTATCGCATGTCAATCATGAGTTAGGCACTGTTTATAGAATTGCACCTAAGCTAGACTTAGGAGCTCCTTATGGTTTATGGTTTGTTTATTTAAAATCCACCTTTTACAAGGCAAAGTACAACACACACATAATAGTACTTCACAAACAGTTCAGACATCTTACAAAAATAATAGAAATATACATCATATTCAGCATAAAATCAAAATAAAATACCAGCCTGACAAAAATAGAAGCACCAATCACTTCTCCTATACCCTCTCTAAACTTCCCCCTTCCCAAACCTCATAAACTTTGCAGGTGCTGACCCTGCACACTTCCCTCTGCTGCACCCTGCTGTCACTGATGTCACTTCCTGTTTTCTCTCTGGTGGGACATGACAGAGGGAAGTCTTCGGAGTCAGCACGTCATTGCCGCTACCCAGGAACTGAGGTACACCGGGGGTAAGGGGGAGAGTTGCTAGGCCACGGGTAGGGAAGGTGGCGGCAAATGCCAGATCCAGGGGCAGAAGGAGAAGGGGAAAATTGCAGGATAAATTATGCTATTTAGTAAGCAGCACTAGCTGTTTAGTGTAAAAATTACTGCTCATTAAGAGTGTGGGCCCCCTTAACAGGTAACGTAGTGCATTAACTATAAGCATGCATTTCCTCATTAAACCAGTACTGTGAAAAATGATATTTTGGAGGAATGGCTAAGGTCCATGCCCTACAGTTAACATGAAGGTCACTAGTGTGCATTTATTACTGTTAAAGAGCAGTTAATACCATATCAAGAGGTAACTGCATCATGAATCATTTTCCATGCAGGTAATGTGCAGCTGCAGTTTTTTTCTCTCCATTAACTGCATGGTAGACTTTACAAAAACACCAGGAATATCTCCATCACTTAACACAGAGGTTTTGCAATTACTGTGCGTTAATTTGGGCAATTAATGCATGGCAACTGCAAAACCCTGCTGCACTTGGTAAACTGCAGCCAACATGTTTTTAAAAGTGATAAATCCTTCGCCTTCTGCCCAGGAGAAATGAAATGGGTTTCTTGTTTGTTTGTACAGCAGAGACAGACATAGTGAGCCCCTCAAAAAATTAATATGCTATGCTTCCATGGATGAAATATTAATCCAGATAAGATCTAAGACCTTTGAAGTTTCACGTTATTCAGGCTAGACAGATCAAGAAATAAGGAATGTGATGTCACGTCCAGAAAGAATATCATACACACAAGCAAGAATACAATTTAAATTTTAAAACAATGAATTGAGACAGCCTAACCTACTTGAACAACTGACTTATCCAAAAAGCCACAACCAGGCAAAGGAGAGCCCAGACACCATTCATGCACCCTCCAATCAGAGGCGTCAAACGCAAAAAAATGTACGATGGCCTACTGGCCACGCAGGCAGTGAAGCTTGACCACCAACTATCCAATCTACTGATCACGACACCAGACTACAAAACTTTCAAAGAAATAAAAACCCTGCTATTCATGAAATCTATCAAGACAAACTAACTCCGTAAGAAGCATTTCAATCCCCCGAAGTAACCCACTCAACTATGTAATCTCTTCTGGAATTGTCCAGATAACCTCTTATCTTATCTTGATTTTAGAAAATTATTGAAGACCCAACTATCTGAAAACTTTGTATCCTAACTGGTTTTCTCTTTTAAAAAATTCCATGCTTCTTTTATGTAATGTATCACATTTAAATTGCATTTTTACTGTACGATCGGTTCTTATTTGCTGTAAACCATTCAGAACAATTCTTTTAAATTGTACTTTTCTTTTAAATCATATTCTCCACTGTAGGATCAGTTCCTATTTATTGTACATTGCTTAGAATTGTATTTTACTTTTAAATTGTATTCTTCATTGCATGACTAGTTATTATTTGTTGTAAACTGCCTAGAACCATTTTTGGTTAGGCGGTATATAAAAAATAAAATTATTATTATTATTTTTATGTAATTCGCCTCGAACCGCAAGGTAATGGTGGAATAAAAGTCACTAATGTAAAGTAAGAAAAATTACTCACCTGTATACTTGGCATATAGCAAGGAACATGAAAAAATAGATTTTGTTTTTATATTGTCTGCATCTACCCTTAGAGCCAAAATGCCACTAGTATGCCTGACATGTCCAAAAGAGAAGTAATCATCACTAGCAGGTCTAGCTGACCATCAAATGACAGGCCTCAACAGGTGTGTCTACAAGTGTCATACAAGTGATTACCTTAACCTTTGAGAGGAAGAATGGTCTGCATCACTCACCAATCTTTGAGTTCTGGCCCAGTGCTGCAGAGGTTGGGAAGACAGGAATGGTGTCAGAGGCTAGAGATGTTCTGTGGCTTTGGAAAGAGGGAGTGGTAAGGAAGTCCATGCCAGTGAAGAAGAGGAAATGAAAAATTGAGAGGCGGGATGAATCTGTTGAGGAGAGATAACAGTTGGTGGAGCCTAACCTGCAGAGGAGGGGTACTGATTTGGGATGGTGAGGGGACAGAACAGAGCAAGTCAGGTCAAGGGGAAGTATGAACTAGAGAAATTTAAGATGGTGGCCTGGAACAGATATGGGGGAGGGGGTACTAAGCATCCTACCTCCAAACAAACAAACAAAAAATGCACAGAGTGTAAAAAAACCAAGGGGATCATTGGAGAAGGGGAGAAGATGAAATAGAGATTAAGAGAAAGGGGTGTTGAAAAAGAAGTAAGGTGGTCTTGGGAGAAGAGAAGGTGGATAGTGTGGATGGGCTAGATAGGGAAGAGAGACGAGAACTGGCTGGGAGGTAATGATTGTGGATCATATGGATGGGCAGGCTGGACTGAAAGGGATGGAGAAAGTGTGTATAGATAAACTGTGGGGGCTAATGGGGAGAAAAGAAGGTTGGGATGAAATGGGGTTAAGGAGATACTCGTGGGATCATTCGGTGCTTCTCCAGCTCTTCTTTGGATCACATGACTTCTCCACTAAGCCTGTCTACAATGTACCACGCTGTGGTTTTTGTTGGGGTTTTTTCTTTAACAGACATGGAAAGGCACTTCTGATATAACATCCAAATATGAGTTTGGACGTTTTGCAGAAGACACAGACAACTCCAGTACCAAACATGCTCATTTTCAAAATTGCAAAATATCTATCTTATGTTTTTATTTTTTTTTAAATGTCCATTTCTCAGCTGTGCATCTATCTTTTTGAACCATTTCAGAAAGAAAAATGCACAAAACAAGCCATAGGAGCCAGGAGCCAGCATTTTCAGGAGACTGTCCACACAGACATCCCAGCAGAGCAGTGATCACTTCAGGGGCCACTGCAGTGAACTTCACTTAAATGGTCTCAGGTACACACCTCACCATCACCTCCTTATATTGTATGGTGAACCCGCCAAAACCCACCAAATACCTAATGTACCCAACTGTACACCACACCAATAGCCCTTATTCCTGCTGGTGTCACCTATAAGATGGTATAGTAGGTCTTTGGTGGTCTCACACCTTCCATACAAGTGTAGTACTTTGTGGGATTATTGGCCTGGACCCCTTTTCTGCAGTCCACTGCACTGACCATCAGACTACATCAGACACCTGCTTGCTTTTCTACTAGGACTGGGCAGGCATAACATCTACAGCTGACATATTTGCAGATATGTATGTTTCATTTACATCTTTGTGGGTGAGACGGGGTCAGTGACTACTGGGAGACTGTGGAGGGGAGGGCACCTTGTTGGCACTTATTCGTCATGAAAACAGGTCTAGCCCCAAATGTCCAAATTGTACCCAGATTATATTCTTTAATGCAGTGTTTTTCAACCTTTTTTGGGCAAAGGCACACTTGTTTCATGAAAAAAATCACGAGGCACACCACCATTAGAAAATGTTAAAAAATTTAACTCTCTGCCTATATTGACTATATATAAAGTAATTCTCTTGAATAGGAATCAAATAAACACAAAGAAAGTATTTTATAATTACTTTATTACGAAATAAAAATTATAAAAATTATAAAATACTTTATTCAGTGCGAAACCTGGGCCTGTTTGGCTGAACACAAAGCTGATATTCTGGCTGGAATCGAAGAAAGACACACACGTAGCTCTTCGTCAACAGCTCTCAGTCTCTCTCTGTATTTGGTTTTTATAGCATACAAAAATAGACAAATATACCCTCCATCCTTTTTATTAAACCACAATAGCAGTTTTTAGCGCAGGGAGCTGCGCTGAATGCCCAGCGCTGCTCTTGACGCTCATAGGCTCCCTGCGCTAAAAACCACTATTGCGGTTTAGTAAAAGGTGACCATATTGTAAAATATAGACAGCAGATATAAATTCAGAACTGTGCATAGTAAGTGAAGGGAAGTTTTCATCTCTGGGAATTTACCCAGTTAACTATTAAGTTATTTGGGCAAATTCCTTTGAAAACTGTGGTAATACAGCCTCCACTTTGCTAAATTTAAAATAAAATCATTTTTCCTACCTTGTCTGGTGATTTCTGGTTGCACTTTCTTCTTCTGACTGTGCATCCAATCTTTCTTCCCTTCTATCAGCCTGTATGCTTTCTCTCCTCCACACCTCATTCCCTCCCCCAACTTTTTCTTCCTCTCTCCCTGACCTTTCTTTCTTTTTTTCTGTTTCTCTTCTTTCCTTCTGTTTCCCTGCCTGCCCCCTTTCTTTCTTTCTCCCTGCCGTTCCCCAAGCCACTGCCACTGCCGCTGCCATCGGGGAACAGGACCCACCAATGGATAACAGGCCCCAAAGCCGACGCCGACGCATGCTCTCCCTGACGTCAATTCTGCAATTGGAGAGGAAGTTCCGCCCAGCCAGGCAGCGATTGGCTGGCCCGAACTTCCTCTCCGACTACAGAATTGACGTCGGGGAGAAGAAGACTTATCGGCTCGATAGATTAGATCGCCAAGACAAAGTGAGTCCTGGGTGATCGACTCACTTTGCCTTGGCGAGCTACTGGCGCCCCTGCCTCGGGCCCCCTGTCAGCTCCGGGCCCGGCGGCCCTGCGGCACACCAGGCAACATCTCGCGGCACACTAGTGTGCCGCGGAACAGCGGTTGAAAAACACTGCTTTAATGGAAACACTAATCAAACGCCAATTGGATATGATCCTGAACAAGGAGAATCTACAAGATCCCCATCAACATGGTTTTAAGAAGGGAAGGTCCTGCCAATCAAATCTGATCAGCTTCTTTGACTGGGTAACAAGAAAGCTGGATATAGGGGAGTCCCTGGACATCGTGTACTTGGACTTCAGCAAAGCGTTTGATAGCGTCCCATACCCCAGGTTATTGAGCAAGATGGGTTTGATGGGACTGGGTGAAACATTAACCGCATGGGTTAGGGACTGGCTTAGAAGTAGACTTCAGAGGGTCGTGATAAACGGTACCCTCTCCGATACGATGGAGGTGATCAGTGGAGTGCCACAGGGCTCGGTCTTGGGCCCGATCCTATTTAACATCTTCATAAGAGACTTGGCTGAGGGGCTTTGAGGTAAAATTACATTATTCGCCGATGACGCCAAACTATGCAACATAGTAGGCAACCGCACAACAGATGAAAGCACAGTGCCCGACAAAAGCTCAATGCCCGACAGTATGATGTAGGACCTACTCCTGCTGGAGCATTGGTCAAAGACTTGGCAACTAAGTTTCAATGCCAAAAAATGCAAGGTCATGCACCTTGGCGGTAAAAATCCATGCAGGACTTACACCCTAAATGGTGAGATCCTAGCAAGGACTGTAGCAGAACGTGACTTGGGGGTGATCATTAGCAAAGACATGAAGACTGCCAATCAAGTGGAAAAAGCTTCATCCAGGGCTAGACAAATCATGGGCTGTATCTGTAGAAGTTTCGTCAGCCGTAAGCCCGAGGTCATAATGCCGTTGTACAGATCCATGGTGAGACCCCCCATCTGGAATACTGTGTACAATTCTGGAGGCCGCATTATCAAAAAGATGTGCGGAGAGTTGAGTCGGTTCAGCGAATGGCCACCAGGATGGTCTCAGGTCTCAAGGATCTCCCGTATGAGGAACGACTGGGTAAGTTGCAGCTGTACTCACTCGAGGAACTCAGAGAGAGGGGAGACATGATCGAGACGTTCAAATATGTCACAGGCCGTATTGAGGTGGAAGAGGATCTCTTTTTCCTTAAAGGACCCACGGCAACAAGAGGGCATCCGTTGAAAATCAGGGGTGGAAAATTTCATGGCGACACCAGAAAATATTTCTTCACCGAAAGGGTGGTTGACCGCTGGAATAATCTTCCATAACATGCCCGTTCCATCCCAAGTGCCTAAGGCTCCTCCTATAAGATGCACCGGGAAGGGGTAGGCCTCCTATTCTAAAGAGACCGGCCGGCCTTTCTTCAACAAAGGAGTGGGGGAGTGGGGACTCAGGGTGAGCTTATAGGTGTCCGGGAGGGGGGGGGGTTGAGGATTGGGGGGGTTTAAGTTTGGGGGTGTCAACAGATGGGAGTGGGCATCCCTTCTGCAGCTTAAGGGAGACCTGCCGGTTCAGCTGATCAGGGATTCCATTGCTGCGATCAGCTGATAGCAAAGGATCCCTCGATCAGGCAGGTGTGATTAGTACATTATGGGGCTCAAAATCGAAAGAGAAAAATGTCCAAACACCAGCCTAAGTCGGCACTTAGACGAACATTGTCAAAATACATCCAAGTGCCGATAATAAAAATGGGTTTTGGACGTATTTCTAAATGACCTAGGCCTTCATAGGGCCGCTGAATGACCAAAGCTAAATGGGGCGTTTCAGGAGGAGTGTTGAGGACAGGAGTTGGGCGGGCCGTGGGCCGGCTTAGACTTAGTCGTATAGCATGTATAACCGAAAGTTATACAACCCAGGATCGACGGAACTTGGACTAAGTCACAAAATTCCACCTAAAGTCACCAGATAAGCACTGCAAACAAATTTAACAGACCCACACACACTACCCCTGTGATCACCGACCCCCCCCCCCCCCCACCTGGCAGCCTGGCACAGGAAAGCCTAGTTGTCCAGCACAGAGGCGGATTAAGCCGTCTTGAGGGTGGGTTAGGGACTCATGGAGAGGAGGACCCATGCCCATAAGCCCCTATAATCACTGCATTGATACTTAAACATGTGCACTCCCCTATACAGCCCCCAAACCCTTTTTTACTGACATATAAGTGGCCCATGCAGCCCTAAGGGCTATTAGGGTGGTAGATAAGTGAGTTTAGGGGATTCTGTAGGTGGTTTGGGGGGCTCACCATGACCTATAAGGGAGCTGTAGTGAGGAGAAGACATGGCACCCTTTTTGTGAAGTTCACAGCAGTGCCCTGTAAGGTACCCCACTATTTAGGTGCCATGTCTGGGTGCTCAGTCCATCACTTTGCAGACCCCTCTCACGTCCAACAGGGCTTGTTCTAGGCGTTTTTGACTTGGACGAAAATGTGGTATAAAGATGGACGATTTAGCGACTTGGACGATTAGATCGGCAGGACGTATAATTAGATGATTTTCGAAACAAAAAAAAGTTTGGACATATTTTTAGAAAAGGTGTCCTAGGCTGTTTTTTACTTTAGACGACTTGTGACTTAGACGAAAATGGATTGACATTCCTTTCGATTATGCCCCTCCACGTGTGTAACCAATATGTTAACCGCATAGTTTTATGCAGTATATAAATTTTTTAATAAATAAATCAATTCTGTTACCGGTGCCAGAGACATGGGTACCGGTTGGAGAATTGGGGGGTGGGTGGGGGGTATGGCAACTGTTTTTTGAGACAGACGCGATTCTGTATAGGACGCTGGTGTTAGATTCTCAGTCACTACTTAGGCGGCTGCTGAGACCGGTGTCCTATACAGAATCAGCACCTGGATGTCTCATCTGCCCTATCTTAGTGTCATGTGGAATTTTAATACCTCTCTGACAGCTGCATATGATACTGTTTTAGCCTATGCTAATACAATTAATGCATGCTATTTTACCATAAATCTCATTTTATAGAGTGGAGCCTTGGGCTCAATAGTTAAAGGGGTATAACCAGGTAAGAGAGTCAGGGCAGGGGGATAGAAGTGCCCATCCAAGTTAATTGTGGGCCCATCCAAAATACTGGGTCTGGCTATGCCACTGTCCCAGCATTAAATATCAGGTGTAGTTCCAGCCTGCATCTTACTGCAGCAGGCTGAATATTATTCCCCTTGTTACTTATAAGCATTAAAGATGTTAATGCATACAAACTGGTCAGTGCATGTTAGAAACTCTAGCTGAGAGTCCTGCTGCTTGACTTTCTCTCCCTGCTCACTCAGATAGCAGGTGGAATCTAAGCAGGTGCTTTCAGCCTGCATTAATTCCCATTAATTAGGGTTACCATATGGCTCCAGAAAAAGGACAATGGATTGAGCCACCTGGGTTGTACTTCCATTGAAAGCAATGGAAGTAAAACCTGGATATCTGAATCTGTCTTTATTTTTTCTGGAGCCATATGGTAATCCTGCCAATAGTTAATTTTCCAAGAAAAGCTACCCAGGTAATATATTTTTTAAGTCTTCTGCAACTGCACAAGTTTAAAATCACCCACATGGTTCGCTTATTTGAATGTCAATATTTTTTTTTCACCACACGGCCTTTTTCTTACTTTTTCATTGAATACTTTGCCTGAACTCAAAAACACCATTTTCTGATGGAATTTAACAACTTAAGATAAATAGCTTACAATGATTTGGTTATGTTTGCACAAGCAAATGATTATATGCTGTTACTTGGTATTTAACTTTCAATTAACCAGCTCCCACTCCTCCTGATCAGAGATCTGAATAGGCCATTGGAAAAGATGGTTTTTCACAGACGTGCAGCTGAAGCCCTTATGCTGTATAGATGACTGTTCTTGATGAATTTTACCAATCCTCTAAACTATACACACCCAAAGAAATCAGCTGCAGGCTATGTGAATGGTTAATACCTCATGAAAAATTTAATTAAGGTGTCCCTACCACATGATAAACAAGAATTTTTAAAGACTCTGTCTTGCACTGGAGACAACCTGGTACAGCTGCCTACAATAATTGTTTGTATGTCTAAGAGGGTTTTCATCTAGCAGCTGCAGTGATGCTGGCAGAATAAGAAATGAGCAATTTTGGCTCAGTTTTCTATTTCTTCAAGTAAAAAAAAAAACAACAACCCACAAACAAAACATCCTTAGCAATACAAGGTTCTGCTGCTATTTTAATGCTACTAGATTAATGTGACCATACGTCCCGTTTTGAACAGGACCATCCCGTTTTTAGATTGCCTATCCCGTTGTCTCCTCGCACAGCTTCGGAACGCCAAAATGTCCCGTTTTCAGAGAGAGCGTCCCGAAGCTGTGCGTGGGGGACAATGAGACAGGCAATTGCAGAGCCCAGGATTTCTCTGACGCAGCTTGGATCAGCACAGATCAGTTGCGTGCATCCGTGACTGCACAAGCCTCCCCACCCACCCCCACCCGATGTCAATTTTGACATTGGAGAAGAAGTTCAGGACCAGCCAATCGCTGCATGGCTGGCCCGGAACTTCCTCTGCGACATCAGAATTGATGTCGGAGGGAAGGCTTGTGTAGTCGCAGCTACACGCATCTGTTGCTGCATCGGCTTGGAGAAATCGGCAGCGGCTTGGGAGACAGGGAGAGAAAGAAAGAAAGAGGGATCAGGGAGAGAGAAATAAAGGGGGGAGGGGTCAGGGAGGGAGAGAGAGAGAAAGGGGGGCCAGAGAGAAAGAAAGAAAGAGGGGTCAGGGAGAGAGAAAGAAAGAAAGAAAAGGGGGCCAGAGAGAAAGAAAGGGGTCAGGAAGAAAGAAAGAAAGGATGCACAGGCAGAAGGAAGTGCAACTAGAAACTCATGAAATCACCCGACAACAAAGGTAGGAAAAATGATTTTATTTTCAATTTAATGATCAAAATGTGTAAGTTTTGAGAATTTATATCTACTGCCTATATTTTGCACTATATTTAAGGTGGTCCGGGAAGGATTCTGGGGGGGGGGGGTCCTGTCCCATTTTGAGAAAAAAAGTAAATGGTCACATTATACTAGAACAATATCCCACTATTATCAATAATAATTGATATCAATAATAAATAATTATCACAGAATTTAATCATATCTCCCTAGAAAGTTGAGTGAGCACGTTATACTAGACTCATATTGAACAAATTTATTCTGTTTTGCAGTGATGAGGAAGGGCTTAGGACTTGTATGCTGCCTTTTTGTCATTTTATAACCACACTCAAAGTCTCATAATCTATCTAATGTACCTGGGGCTGTGAAGGAATACGTGGTTTGCAAGGAGCAGTGTGCAAGTGGTCACAAGGAGCAGTGTAGAGTTTGAACCCACAACCTCAGGGCGCTGAGGCTGTAGATCTAACCACTACACACTCCTCCTGTTTGGAAGATTGTGTGTGGGGGGGGGGGGGGTTAAATTCAAATACCAGAAAAGCAAATAGAATAAAATAATTTTTAAAAGGACCTGCCATAATTCAGTATGTTGCACCTATAACCTAGTACCTGTTGCCTGTAGTGTCTCTGCTGTATGAAATTTTCACGTCATGCATATCGAGTGTCAGAAGAATGAAGCCAGTGGTGTAGTAAGGGGGGGGTGGGAGGGCCTCGGGCGCCATCTTGCTCAGGGTGCCAGCACCCCTACTCCTCTCCGACCCCCCTTTCCACTCGTCCCCTTGCTGCGTGCGTGCCCCTTCCCATCCCTCGTAAACTTCGGCATGAGCAGCCACCAACTTGCTGCCCGCGTCGGCTATGGCGCTCTCTCAGACGTCACTTCTAGGACCAGCGCCTAGGTAGTAATGTCAGAGACAGCACCAAAGCCGACGTGGGCAGTAAGCTGGTGGCTGCTCACGCCAAAGTTAAAAAGGTACAGGGAAGGGGTGCCACTGCTCACCCTCGCTACACCACTGAATGAGGCCATCATATTACCACTCATTTTTAAAGCACTGATACAATTGTTTTTTGGCCTTCTTTAAGGGGTCCTTTTACCGAGCTGTGGTAAGCAATAGTGCATGCTTACCGCAGCTTAAGGCATGCTTAGGCGTCCTGTGGTAAGTTCTGGGTTAGCATGTGCACACCACATAGTAAAAAAATGATTTTTCAAAAAGCTAAATAAAACTGTTTACAGAGCAATACAATCAGCAACAGTAGATAACATAGAAAATCTGTCCACTAGAGGTTTGCACATTCGAGAAGGCATACCCCAAATGCCAAATAGTGGAGAAAAAAGCCTCATACACCACGACAGCACTTACAATACAGTAAATGTAAGCTGTCACATCATATCATTGGCATTAAAAAAAAAAAACACTCCACAATGTTTACAGCATACTCTTCTCAAAATGGAAAAAAAAGCCAGCTGCACACAAGCAGAACCTTATCTGAAAACACCAGACTACTTCATCTCCAACTTCGGTCACATCCCACGCTAGAACTGAATCCTCTGCTAAACAGTGTGGTATGTGACCGAAGTTGGAGATGAAGTAGTCTGGTGCCAGCGATCGTACAGGCCGCGGCCCGCTATACTTATAGCGGCAGAGAGATCCCTTGCCGCAATAAGTATAGCGGCCGCGTCTACTTACAATGTAGACCAGCATTTTGCTGGCCTACATTTTAAGCGTTTCTTCCTCTACTAGGGAGACGCGTAGGGCCGCCTGGTTCGCCTAAGGCCCGCCTAAGGCCCTTAGGCGAGCTTAGGCGTCTTGCGGGTCTCCCTAGGCTCCCTCAATATAGGCGGCCTGCCTGGGGAGCATTTTTTAAAAAAAACGTGCATCCCGATTGGCTGATTAGACAGCTGTAGGACGCCTACAGCTGCCTAAAATCGGGACGCACTTTGGAGAATCAGGCCCAGAGGATCTAGAATCAGAAAATAATATTAAATATTGAACTAAGGTCAGTACTGGGCAGACTTGCACGGTCTGTGTCTGTTATATGGCCATTTGGGGGACGATGGGCTGGAGAGGGCTTCAATGGCTGGGAGGGTTTAGATGGGATGGAGCAGGTTTTAATGGAGATGTCGTCAATTGGAACCCAAGCACAGTACTGGGTAGTGCTTTGGATTCTTGCCTAGAAATAGCTAAGAAGAAAAAATTTAAAAAATTTAAATTGAATCAGGTTGGGCAGACTGGATGGACCATTCGGGTCTTTATCTGCTGTCATCTACTATGTTACTATATTATACGCAATATTGCTGAAGGGCTGTCAGGTAAGATTTGCCTCTTTCCAGATAATACCAAGATCTGCAATAGAGTAGACATCCTGGATGGTGTGAATAACATGAAGAAAGACCTAGAGAAGCTTGAAGAATGGTCTGAAATTTGGCAGCTAAAATGTAATGCTAAGAAATAGCTGACAGGTTAAATAAGTTCTTCTCATCGGTCTTCACGAGAGAGGACACATCCAATATTCCAGAACCCGACGAGACCATAAATGGGGATCAGGATGAAAAGTTGGTCCAACTAGAGGTAAGACAAGAGGATGTCCTCCGACAGATAGACAGACTAAAGAGCGACAAATCACCGGGTCCGGACGGCATCCACCCAAGGGTGCTCAAAGAGCTCAGGAACGAAATAGCAGAACCACTTCGCCAAATATGTAACCTATCCTTAAAAGCTGGGGAGGTACCGGAGGACTGGAAAATAGCGAATGTCACGCCCATCTTTAAAAAGGGTTCAAGGGGTGACCCAGGAAACTACAGGCCAGTGAGCTTGACCTCGGTTCCGGGAAAGATGATGGAAGCACTAGTTAAGGACAGTATCTGGGAGCACATAGAAAACAATGGACAGCTGAAGGCGAGCCAGCACGGCTTCTACAAGGGAAGGTCGTGCCTCACAAACTTACTATACTTCTTTGAGGGAATAAACAGCCAGATGGATAAAGGGGAATCCATAGACATCATTTACCTTGACTTTCAAAAAGCCTTCGACAAGGTACCCCACGAACTGCTGCTTAAGAAGCTGTGGAACCACGGGATGCAAGGGGATGTCCACCGATGGATCAAAAACTGGCTGGCAGGCAGGAAACAGAGGGTTGGAGTACAGGGCCACTACTCAGACTGGCTATGGGTCACGAGCGAAGATCCACAGGGGTCGGTGCTGGGACCGCTCCTGTTCAATATATTTATTAACGACCTGGAGGCAGGAACAAAAGCGGAGACTTAGAGGAGACATGATAGAAACCTTCAAAATCCTGAAGGGCATAGAAAAGGTAGACAGGGACAGATTCTTCACACTGTGGGGAACCACAAGTACAAGGGGGCACTCGGAGAAATTAAAAGGGGGCAGGTTTAAAACAAACGCTAGGAAATTCTTTTTTACCCAGAGGGTGGTGGACACGTGGAATGCGCTTCCGGAGGCCGTGATAGGACAGAGCACGTTACAGGACTTCAAAGAAGGTTTGGATAGGTTCCTAGACAATAAGGGGATCGAGGGGTACAGATAGGAGTTGAGGTAGGTTATAGGAATAGTCAGGGACCACAGCATAGGTGATAGACCTGGAGGGCCGCCGCGGGAGCGGACCGCTGGGCGGAATGGACCTCTGGTTTGACCCAGCGGAGGCAAATTCTTATGTTCTTATGTTCTTAAATGCAAGTTCATGCATTTGGGCTCCAAAAACGTGAAGGGTGATACAATTGCTGAGACACTACAGATATCCAGGGAACGTGCTGGGTGTATAATCCACGAGCAGCTGGGTATACAGAAGATGTCAGCCAAGTGGGTGCCCAAACATTTGAATGCTGATGAGAAACGATGTTGAGTGGACACTTGCCAGTTGATTTTGCAGCATTTTTAGCAAACTAGTGCCAACTTTTTTTTGGAACTAGTTACTATTGAGGAAACATGGTTATGCCACTATGATCCTAATCTAATCTAATCCTATGATTTGTGGATCGCTCTAAGCCTATAAAGGTTCAATGAGATTTACAATAAATCCCATGACAAAACAACAGTCCATGCATGGCAGCACTCAGGTTCTCCAAGGCCAAAGAAATTCAAGACTTAAAAGTCATCAGGAAAGGTCATGGCTACAATGTTTTGGGATTAGTAAAATGTTAGTAATTACTATCTTCCGATTAAAGTAGGCATTGAAAGAAAAAAGGAGAGGGAAACTGCGGAAAGGAGTTCTCCTCTTACAAGACAATGCACCTGTTCACAAGGCTGGCAAAACAATGGATGTTTTGACACATTTGGGGTTTCAGTGCATAGACTATCCACCCTACTCACCAGATCTTACTCCATCGACTATTTTCTGTTTCCAAACCTTAAAAAGAGTGTGAAAGAGTGACAATGTTTGAATGATTTGGAGGCGATTGCAGCCGCAGAGCAGTATTTCAGTGACCAGACATCAGAATATGTTGGGGAAGGGTTCCAGAAATTTCAGACACGATGTGCCAAGTGTTTTGAACTTAGGGGTGAATATGTGGAATAACTTGTAAGTTTTATGGCTACATGTCATTCCTTTCTTGGGTGGGCTGCGAACCTTTCAGCACCCCCTCATAAATGCTATTTGTCACAATAATTGTGATGCATGTGTTGTTCTTGTGGGGGATTTGGCAAAGGGAAAGCTAGTAGAGATGAAGACGGGAGGATGCCAGGAGGAGTCATGGCTGCCAATATTAAACAAATTTACTCTGGAATGAAACAAAAATGAGCATAAGAAATCATAGGACTGATCTTTTAAGCCATCCTTCAAAGTTAGGCTAAAGAAAGGCCTGTGGGAGTATTTTTTTTTTTTTTTTGTATATATTATGTTTCTTTCATTGTCAATATTTTATTCAGCTGTAGGAGCCATTTTCTTACATTGTTAATGTCAACTGACTGCTCAAGCTGGGCATTGTTTGATTTATTGTTCCTGCCTGATCAGAATTCCTCCTTCCAACACCAGCCAATAAGCAGAAGTTAATCGTTACCCATTTATGTCTAGAGACTGGTTTTGTTGGTCAAAAATGGTATGCGTCTTAATTGCATCTAATTAATGAAAAGGCTTAGAACTGCTGTGTACAGCAAGCATTGCTCTTGGAAATAGGCTCAATTTATATATATATATATATATATATAAAAGAAAACACACATTTCTTATAGGCACAAAGTGGGAGAAATTCTTTAGAAAGCAAGCCCAAAGGGAACAATATATGTAAACTGATTGATACAGTGGTTGACTCACTAATTGGTACTCAGTATTCTTGGGTAAATTCCATATGGAGGTTAGGGAATTTGTTTTGTTTTTTTCTCTTTAAGTGACTGGATTATGTTCAGTAATTCATCATTAAAAATAGTTCATGCAATACAAATTTTATTTTTTCAGCTACATTTTTTCCAATTATGCATTTTAACTATCTGCTTTCATTACATACACCCCCCCCCCCCTTTTTACTAAGACATGGTAGAGGTTTCTACTGTGGCCCGGAGCGCTAAATGCTCCGACACTGCTCCAATGCTCGTACAATTCCTATGAGCGTCGGGGTGTTTAGCGCCCCAGGCCACGGTAGAAATCTCTACCGCTGCTTAGTCAAAGAGGGCCGTAATTGGATTCAGAGCATTGCAATCCAGTACATTCTGCTGGTTATAAAATGCCTGGACAGATCTCAGAAAGGTGCAAGGCCTGGCTATATTAGATTCTTGCTGAAATAATCAGGGGGAAATATGAACACAGTTCAACTCTGCAGTTGTTTTATAATCACGAAATGGGAACTCTTTCCATTGGAAACAGGACTGAGTCAGGCACACATGTGGGTGATGTCATTGACCGCCTCCAGGCTGAAACAATTGCTCCAGAACTCAGAACTCAGAACACATGCTCAGGCTTTGAGCATGTGTAATTATTCCCATGTGCAACAATCTCCTCAAGTCCTCAGTTGCGGGTGTTTTTGTTTCTTTGTTTTTTTTTACTCTGTCAAACAGATGCAAAAAAATAATAGTTTCACAAGTTTTCTGCCTCCGAATCATTCTCTTTTGTATATTTCTTCTTCATTGTTCTTATTTCCTTTGCTTTTATTTTAAAAAGAAAAAAAAAAATAATAAACAAGAAAAAATTTCAGCATGAGCGCACACATGACAGAAAACTAGTTTTTGTTCCTGTCTACCGTGTGGCAGAAAGACCGGGGAACTTTAATAGGAGTAGCCTACGGGCTAGAGCAGTAGGCGAAAAAGCAGAAAATCCAGGGTTCCAACCCCACTGCCAATTCAAGTGATCTTGGAAAAGCTACTTATTCCCTCCCCACCCTCCACCCATCAGACACCCAATCCCACCCACCTCCCAGAGAGTTACATTCATTCTTGAATGACAGAACTAAGGAAATTGCTATATGTGAGAAGAACACCTATCCTTTATAGAATAACACCTAACTTCAATTCTTGTACCCAACTTAAGAACATAAGAATATCCTTACTGGGTTAGACCAATGGTCCATCAAGCCCAGTAGCCCGTCCTAATGGTGGCCAATCCAGGTCACTAGTACCTGGCAAAAACCCAAGGAGTAGCAATACTCCATGCTACCAATCCAGGGCAAGCAGTGGCTTCCCCTGTGTCTTTCTCAATAACAGACTATGGACTTTTCCTCCAGGAACTTGTCTAAACCTTTCTTAAAACCAGCTACGCTATCCACTCTTACCATATCCTCTGGCAACGCGTTCTAGAGATTAACTATTCTCTGAATGAAAAAAAAATTTCCTCCAATTGGTTTTAAAAGTATTTCCCTGTAACTTCGATTTCAAGAATTACAAAAAAAAAAAACACCCCCAAAAAACATTGCTACATATTTTTCAATAACTATAAATACAATTATAGTGGCCAACAAGTGTGAGAAAAGCAAGAGAAGGTGACTGGTGGCACTTTCAAGAAGAATTACAATAAACATGTATTTCCGGAGATCCAAGATGGCCGCGGGCTAGGATATCTGAGTGAGACGCACTGGAGAGTTTCCTCACTTTGGTTCCTTTTCCCCACTTACTTGAACGGTTCTATACCAGATTGCTTTGGCACAATGCCGAAGAGAAGAGACCGTAGTGTGGCCGGTGCTGGAGCAGCTTATCTCGGCAACATTGAGGACCTCGTAAGGCGTATGCAGAGTGCAGCAATGATGTCGGGGGGGTTACCCACTGGAGTCTTAGGAGGAAACTTGAAATGTTGGAGAACTATTCCCGTAACAATAACCTGTGGCTGGTCAACTTTCCCAGGGTTACTATTATAACACCTAGGGATATGATAAAAATATATCTAAAAGAAATATTAGGGGTGTCCGAAGAATCTTTACCTCCAATTTTGCAAGTTTATTACTTGCCTAATAAAGTTCAAGATAATCAGCAAAATATTCCCCAAGAACCAATGAACATCTCAATTCTATTGGAAACATCGGATCAAGAAATGGCGACTCCTGCAACACTAATAGTAGCTGTAGCTCTTTCCCCTGACAAGTCCTGGATTCTAAGACTTTTCTTTAAGAATAAACATAAATCTAATCTAATCTAATCTAATTTAATCTAATCCTTAGGTTTGTATACCGCATCATCTCCACGTTCGTAGAGCTCGATGCGGTTTATAGTAGGAGAAATAGGAAGGAACTACAACAGAGGGTTAGAGGTAGAAGTGTGAAGAAAATTTAGGGGACTTGGGATGCCAAGATATAAGAGTTTCCTTGATTCCTAAGTTGGAGGGAGACTTACATTTTTTGAGAAAAGCCAGGTTTTCAGATGTTTGCGGAAAACTTGGAGAGAGCTCAAGTTCCGAAGAGGGGAGGTAAGGTTGTTCCAGAGCTCAGTGATTTTGAAGTGGAGGGAGGTCCCTAGCTTTCCTGTGTGGGAAATGCCTTTTAGTGAGGGGAAGGATAGTTTTAATTTGTGGGAGGATCTGGTGGTATTAGGGTTTGAGGAATTCCAAGAAAGAGGGATAAAGGGAGGGAGGATACCATATAGGATTTTGAAAGTTAAACAGGCGCATTTATAGTGGACCCTGGCGATTATCGGAAGCCAGTGGAGCTTGGCCAGGAGCGGGGAGACATGGTCAAATTTACTTTTAGCGAAGATGAGCTTGGCCACGGCATTCTGAATCCGTTGGAGTCTGTGGAGGTTTTTCTTAGTTACGCTTAAGTAGATAGAGTTGCAATAGTCCAATCTGGAGAGGATGATGGATTGGACAAGGAGGGTAAAATGTTTTTGATGGAAGCAGGATCTAACTTTCCTCAGCATGTGAAGGCTGAAAAAGCATTTTTTTACCAAGGATTGGAGGTGGTCATTGAAGGACAATGTGGAATCAATGATGATGCCCAAGACCTTGCTCGAGAACTCAAGCTGCAGAGAGGAGCCAGAGGGTAGTGGGATGGAGGTGGGTAGGTGATCTAGTTTTGGACCGAGCCAAAGAAGTCTTGTTTTGGACTCATTCAATTTCATTTGCACAGTGTGGGCCCAGGATTGTAGGTTCATTATACAAGAGGATATGTTCTTAGACTGGTCGGTGAGGTATACAAGAGGATATGTTCTTAGACTGGTCGGTGAGGTTCGAATCAGTCTCGAGGAGGACGAGGATGTCGTCTGCATAAGTGTAAATTGTTTCAAGGGGGGATAGGTGGAGGAGTTTTAGGGAGGACATATAGATGTTGAAAAGGATAGGGGATAGTGGAGAGCCTTGCGGGACTCCACAATTCGGTTTCCAGGGGGAGGATGAGGTGCCATTCATGTTAACAATGTAAGAACGAGAGCGGGGGAATTTAGAGAACCAACCTAGGACTGTGAAGTTGATACCTATCTCAGAGAGTTGGTAAACAAGAATATCATGGTGAACAACGTCAAAAGCAGCGGAAAGGTCAAATTGTAGGAGGACGGCAAACTTGTTTCGAGAGTGAAGTTGTTGAACCCTTGAAATCAGGGAAGACAGTAGGGATTCAGTGCTGAAGTTAGGACGAAAGCCATATTGATAGGGTAAAAGAATAGAGAATCTCTCTAAGTATGATGAGAGTTGGGAAGAAATGATGGACTCTAGCATCTTGGTTAGGAGAGGGATATTTGCAATTGGGCGATAGCTGGATGGTATGGAAGGGTCAAGGTCAGATTTTTTCAGTAGTAGGGTCAAGGCGATATGACCCATTTCTGGGGAGAAATGGCCCGACTGAAGGGCGGAGTTTATGAGAATGGTGATAGAAGAAATAGCCTGAGCGGGAATGTTCTCGTATAGGTAGGAGGGGAATGGGTCCAAGGAGCAATTACAGGATTTCAGTTTGAGGCAGAGATTGAGGACCAGGGATTCAGATACGCGCTCAAAGGTGGTCCAGGATCTGTCAGCTGGGATAGGGTTGGAGACCATTAGGGTGGGAGTGGAATCGGTGGGCACTAGGGAGTTGTAAGAGACTGAAGGAGGGAAAGAGCATCTCAAGGAAGAAACCTTATCGTTGAAGAATTTTGCTAGAACATCGGCTGAGGGAGAGGAGGGGAGCAAGGTGGGGTCTCTTTTGGAGGTTAAGGAGCGCCAGATGTTGAATAGAGAACTGCTTTGATTGTTGGACCTGGAGATTTTGTCACCATAGAAGTTCTTTCTTGCTTTTTTTAGTGCTGTATTGTACAGCTTGATATTGACTCTCCAAGACTGTCTGTCTATAGGACATTTTGATTTTTTCCATATGCGCTCCAGAGCTCGACATTTCTGTTTTAGTTCTCTGTGATATGGGAGGAACCAAGGGGCCTTGCGGGGATAGGAGATGGATTTAGTGGAAAGGGGGGCGAGGGAAAGATAGGTGGATTTGGAGAGAGCGACCCAGTTATGCCAATTAGTACCTGAATCTGCAGGCTTAGGGGCAGAGGAGAATAGATTGAGAAATTTAGATCAGAACAGGTCGCTTGTGATTTTTTTTCCTGGGTTATAAAATTCAAATGGATCCTGATTTGTTGAGGGAAACCCAAAGGCGGAGGAGAGAATTTCTTCTTTTAAAACCTGTAGTTATTTCGATGGGAGCTACATTCTTTTTGAGACATCCATACAAGTGCATTGTATATTATCAAGCACTCAAATATGTTTTCTTTGAGCCTTTTCAATTAACTTTCCTATCCTTGTCAAGGCTGGAGAAGGAAAAAAACTTAAAGCTCTTTAATTAGGAATGTGATACTCTTCCTCAGTTAGCTAGCTAAATCTTCTTTTATGTTTATCGTTTCTTATGTCTCGCTATAATTATTTCTTGGATCTCAAATAATGTAAGAGGACTTGAGTTGAATTAAGCCATTTTTTTATTTTCTTATTGTGTAAAGTATATGACCCTTTAGTTGGTAAGGGAATTTTGTTCTTATGATAAATCCTTTCTGTACAAGTTATATGCTTGGCAATGTAATTACCAAAAAAAATCAAATAATTTTTTAAAAAGAATTACAATAAACATTACAGCAATATTCCATATTTCCCAAAAACAATACATACAATGAGAAAGGCAAGACAAGGTGACTCTACCAATCCGCACAGTGCATTAAAGCAGAAAATCCCAACAACAAATGTCTTGCCTGAGTTGCAATTGACTTTTCCTTCACAACTGTGGCAATCTTGGTAACTTCCAAATGACACCCATCTGGAATGTGATTGTGCATGTGCGATCTACCAATAAGTTTCAGTCTGTTCAATAATACTGCATACCAAAATAATACAACATATTAAGCAGAACAGTATTTGCAGTATTCTGGAAATATATTTAACACGGACATAAAAAAAATTGTGCCTTCTCTCATATTCATAACATACAACTCCTCCAAGATAATTATGTTTTACATATATATAACCTTCAAGAGCTAACTTTTGCTTCCCTCTTTCACTCACAACCCACTACATCTTACTCACAGTGGATCCAAGTCAGACAAGTGGGAAGAAATACAAGGGAAAATTCCTGCCTTCAGTTTTTCCATTATAAATCCAGGTAACATGTGCACTATGTCTTCAATGCACAAAAACCATCTTTATTCAGGCTTTTACAAATTGTTTCATCAGGTCTAGCTTTATATGTAGTGGTGGCAGTATGTAGTCTAAGGAAACCATGTTTACCATCTAAATATTTTGCAAATAATTATATAATATAACAGAACAAAGGCAATTTTGTCATTTGAGCTTTTACATTTTTATGCCAGTGTGCATTATAGTAAAAGAAGCAGAAGAATAATTGTGACATAAAGGTCATTATACGCACAAAAAAATGTGGGTAATTTAAATACATAAATTTCATATTCAAAAAAAGAAAGCTTGTTATGACATCCTGATTCTGCAGAAGAGATCTTTTAAATAGCGGTAAAAGAAAAGAAATTCAACCTTATCTAAGAAACTAGAGCTGATGCAGTCTATTTAATGCAATTTTCTGAATTAGTGCCCCCAAATAACCCCAGGAACAGGTAAAAAAAAATCCCCCAAGGCACCAAGAAAAATGTTTCTTTTTGTTGGCCTGTGTAATCTATTCAAACACCACTGTCTAAATCAGTGGTTCCCAAACCTGTCATGGGGGACCCCCAGCCAGTCAGGTTTTCAAGATATCCCTAATGAATATGCATGAGAGAGATTTGCATATAATGGAAGTGACAGGTATGCAAATCTCTCTCATGCATATTCATTAGGGATATCTTGAAAACCTGACTGGCTGGGGGTCCCTCAGGACAGGTTTGGGAATCACTGGTCTAAATGATTCATAAATTCTGTGGGGAGTGGGAGTGGTGTGAGCTACAGAAAATATTTTTGGGAGAAAAACTACATGGTCACAACAGTTTTATCTTTTTTTTAAAAAAAGAGAAATTGGCCTCTATATTTTCCCATCACCATAGTAGCTAGCTGTGCAGCAAAGTATTAGATAGAGCAGGGGAGTCAAAGTCCCTCCTCGAGGGCCACAATCCAGTTGGGTTTTCAGGATTTCCCCAATGAATATGCATGAGATCTATTTGCATGCACTACTTTCATTGTATGCTAATCGATCTCATGCAAATTCATTGGGGAAATCCTGAAAACCCGACTGGATTGCGGCCCTCGAGGAGGGACTTTGACACTCTGAGCTAGAGGTATAGCCTTTACCGCTGACTATGAACTGTTGAATACCATATCGCTATTGCTACAACGTATAACCCATTTTTAAGAAATGGCAGCTTAAGCATAAAGGAAATCATTTTCTGTCTTGTGGGAGACATTTGTGTATCATGCCTGTCGTTATGCCTGCATGCATCTTTTCTTAATGTTTGGCTCTGCCAGCCAAATGCTTTTGTCTTTGAGTACGCAGGTCTGTCTTGTTTTGATTAGTTTAAGTTTTTCACTTGTTATAAACCTTAAGCGTTATTTCTGTAATAGAGATCGTGCTTAAGCCACAGAGCTGGAAACGCTGTGAAGAAAGCATATCTAGAGGGACATCCAGAAGCGTGCTCCTATTTAAGAAGAAGATAAAGTTAGAGCTCTCAGAGTGAACAGAAAAGTAATGAAGCATTCTGCTTTCCGCCTGAGCAAAATTATGAAAGCAAGCAGAAAGATGCTATTTAATTCCACAATGTGTCGTTCCGCAGCTTCCTCCTAAGATTTTCTCTACACACAGACAATGCTAAACAGAAGCTCTTTCTCCCTAAAAATTTATGAAGTCTTTTGGAGTTTTATTTAGGGCTCCTTTAACTAAGTCGCGTTAGGGCTTTACCGCGCGGAACAGCGTGCGCTAAATTGCTGCCCGTGCTAGATCTTAAAGCCAGCATTGAGCTGGCGTTAGTTCTAGCCACGTAGCGTGGGTTTAGCGTGCGCTAAAATGCTGCGTGTGCTAAAACCGCTAACGCGGCTTAGTAAAAGGAGCCCTTAATCTTGTCATGGTTTCTTTTTCTGGTCTTTATTTCCAGATGCATTATACAAACACTTTGACATGACAGACCATAATGAGCTATAAAGCATCCATTGTATTTGGGTGGGGCTAGAGTATGGTGGGATGGGTGGGACAAATTATCATTTGGGTAGGGGTTGCAACATCTATATTAGAAGTAAAGGGACAATAGGGGCAGTTTTGAACACAGCAAGGAAAGACTCCTTCACTGTCCCCCTCTTCTACGAAACTGCGCTAGCAGTTTCTAGCGCGGGGAGCCGCGCTGAATGGCTCGCACTGCTCCCGACGCTCATAGGAACTCTATGAGCGTCGGGAGCAGTGCAGACCATTCAGCGCGGCTCTTCACGCTAGAAACTGCTAGCGCAGTTTAGTAGGAAGGGGGGTCTCTAGGCACATGCACCAGCTGACTCCCCTAGCACCTCTGTTACTGATGGTACTGAATTATGTACCAAAAAATTAATAATAATATTGCACACCAAAATAATACAACATATTAAGCAGAACAGTATTTGCAGTATTCTGGAAATATATTTAACACGGCAATCGGAAGTTTCACCCCCTTCCCCCCCACACACACACATACACAGTTCGCCCCAGGTACATTTCGCATTTAACACTGGCTCCCAGTCAGCCTTAGCTCCCCAATCCAGCATCTTCCTGTTGTACTAAAAACCATAAAATGATTTGCCTATTAGTGGTTCCCAAATGGCCGCCAGGCTTCAGATCTGCTGGCCTTCAGTTTACTGTTGAGCTATTAAATATATTTGGAATATGTATTATCTGCACTAGTTCTACCTAGAACAGCAGGCTCAGAACCAATGGACACAGGGTTCAAATCCCTCTGCGGCTCCTTGAGATCTTAGATAAGTCCATTGCCTCAGGTAAAAACTTAAACTGTAAGCCCTCCAGTGACTGGAAAATACCTACGTTATCTGAATGTTAACACAGCTTGGGATATTGCTGAGAAAGATGTGATCTAAATTCAGATCAAAATCCAGTACCAGGCATTTTGTGACACAGCCATTCTCAACTCAGTTCTCAGGGCACCTAGTCTCATCAGGTTCTCAGGATATTGATAATGAGTTAGATTTGAATGAAATTGAGGAACTGCAAGCAAATCTGTCTCATGCGTATTCACAGTGGATATCTTGGAAACCTGAGCCCCAAGGACAAGGTTGGGAACGACTGTAAAAACTCTGCAAATGTTACCCAAGACCTATAGAGAAATTCTACCATATCATGACAGCACTAACTTCCAGAAGTCCCACAACAAGAACTTACCTAGAAATAGGGAGCATCATAAACTTTGCAGTGGGCAGTAGAACACCAATATACGTATTAGAAAACCAAACAAGCCAGAGATTAATATGGATTGATCCTACACAGACATTTAGGGTCAGATTAGGGTCAGATTCTGTTGCCTAAATGCTAGATTTAGGCAACAGAAAGGTCCACACTAAACTCGTATTCTGAAAAGGGAACTCTGCGCCAGGTACCCTTTTATTAGGGTTACCATATGGCTTCAGAAAGAAAGAAAGAAAAAAAAAAAAAAGGCGGATTGAGACATCCTGGTTTTACTTCCACTGAAAGTAATAGAAGAAAGGAGGACAGATTGAAATGGGCTTTATTTCCATTGAAAGCAATGGAAGTAAAACCCGGATGGCTCAATAGTCCACCACCAAATACAAAATAAGAAACTGCAAATTAAAAATAAAAATATGTAGCCAAAAATTAAACTGAACCCCAAAAAGCCAGACTTTACATACAATGCAACACCAGAGTAAACAGCGAAACTTCCCTTCACCATGCAAAATATAAAAATAGCAGGTGTAAATCTCAAAAACTGAAATATTACAATCACTATCTCCCCCCCCCCCCCCTTTTACAAAACCATAGTGTGGTTTTTAGCACCAGTTGCAGCGATAACAGCTCCAGCGCTCAAGGGAGCGCTAGCCAGCACTAAAAACCTTGCTACGGTTTTGTAAAAGAGGGGTATATTACAAATTAGCAAAGAAAAACAAAGCAAAAAAATGAAAATTAGGTGAGGTTAGACCTTTTTATTAGACTAACCTAATACATTTTTTGATTAGCTTTATTTTTTTAAAAAACTTCTTTATTCATTTTTAAAACTATAATTGTGCACAATAAATGATGCATTTACATAAAATATTAATATTACAGCACAATAAACTTGTTAAAAATAATGAAAAATTTTATTTTCCCCCACCCATTTATCCAATTGACCAACAACTCATAAAATTACCTATAAACAACCTATCTATACCTCTTAAACAGTGTCAAAACATACCCCCTCCCCCGGATGTATATGTTTTCCTCAATTAGATAAATAAAGTCATTCCTTACAATATTTAGTTAATAGTTCCCAAACTTTCATAAAGTTTTTGTAACTTCCCTTCTGAATGGCCATGAATTTTTCCATTTTAAAGACACAGCATAGGGATTCCCACCAGAATGAATAATTTAATCTGTCCCAAGTTTTCCAATTTTTTTAAGATAAGCTGCATGGCAACCCCCATCATTATAAACAAAAGTTTGTTATTGTTTGCCGAAATTTGACTTTTTGCCCTCATAGATGTTCCAAATAAAATGGTATCATGTTATAGTGCCACTGGATTTTCTAATAAATTATTAACTCGATCAGGACCGTATTTTAGATGTTTCGATGATTGACAATCTCTCACATGTTTCTGCACCCAGTGATATCTATCAAGGAAGGTCAAAACTTGTATAAGGATCTTTCTGCTGTTGTGACTCCTGATGCAGGTGTTCTGCTGAAACATGGACCCGTGCTGAGTTTGTTTATCAAGTCCCTTGGGGCAGCTTTTTGGATTTTTTTTGCATAAGTGGCCTAGTGGTTAGAGTTGCTGCCTCAGCAGACTTTGATCCCAGCCTGCTCCTTGTGACTCTAGGCAAGTCACTTAACAATTCATTGCCCCAGATACCACAGTTAGATTGTGAGCTTGCCAGGCTAGATAGGGATAACACAACTACCCGATTACTATTCAATGTATTGAAAATCGCTTTGGCCGAATCTTTTCATGAAAAAGACGACTAATAAATCTATATTTATTTAAAGCATTTATGGACCACTTATAGCCTATGGAGTTCATAAACGAAACAGAAATACGTCTAAAAACCGGCCTAAATTGGCACTTGGACGATCAGTAAGACAAGTCGTCCAAGTGCCGATAATCAAACTGGGTTTTAGATGTATCTAAAAACGACTTAGGCCTTTTCAGTGCTGCTGTATGACCAGAGTTTTAGGAGGAGTAGTGGGATTTGGGGGATGTGGGCTGATCTAAACTTAGTCATACTGCAAGTATAACCGAAAGTTTAATGAGGCTGCCTGGACAGACCTTGTACGTTATGACTTAGGCCATGTAAAACCAGGTCTAAGTGCCAAAAAGGTATCCAAAGTGACCAGATAAGCACTGCAGACACAAAGTACAGACCCCTACACACTGCCCCAGTGATCAATGACCCCCCTCCAACAACACCATAAAAATCAGAATAAAAACGTACATACCTACCTCCAGAACATCAGCACCTGGCATAGCAAAGCTTAGTAGAGCAGCACAGAGGTGGCTTAAGTAGTGTGGGGGGTGGGCTAGTGGACCATAGAGAGGAGGACCCAGGCCCATAAGCCACTCTAACCACTGCATTTATGGTGGAACATGTGCACCCCCAAACTCCCCACCACACCCTATTGTACTGCCATATAGGTGCCACCTGCAGCTGTGAAGACTATTGGGGTGGTAGACCAATGGGTCTAGTAGGTTTTGGGAGGCTCACCTTGGCCTATAAGGGAGTTATGGTGAGATGTTTATGTGGCACCCTTTTTGTGAAGTTCGCAGCAGTGCCCCACTACTCTGTTGCCATGTCTAGGTGTCCAGTCCGTTACTTTGCTGGCCCCTCCCATGTCCAAAAGGTCCTTTTCTAGTCATTTTTGACTTGGATGAATTTTTGGACAAGAATGGGGTATAAAGATAGATGACAAACAGCTGGACGTACAGTTAGACGACTCTTGAAAAACAAAATATTTTGGACGTATTTTTCGAGAATAGACTTTAGGCACTGCTGACTTTGGGCGACTAGCGACTTAGGCCCAAAACGGACTTAGACGTTTCTTTCGATTATGCCCTCCACGTAGTTTACATTCAGGTACTGAAGTATTTTCCCTGTCTGTCCTGGTGGGCTCATACTCTATCTAATATACCTGGGGCAATGGGAGATCAAGTGACTTGCCCAGGGTTGCAAGGAGTAGCATGGGATTTGAACCCATAGCCAAAGGTCCATCAAGCCCAGTAGCCTGTTTTCAACAGTGGCCAACCCAGGTCCCAGGTACCTGGCAGAAACCCAAAGAGTAGCAACATTCCAGAGCTGAGATTGTGATGTCATAATACCTCATTCCACCAATGCCTAAGAGTTAAACTCATCAGTGATGTCACAATGGCTTGATTATCCTATACTTGGCTCACATAAGAATTGCCATACTGAGATAGACTGAGGGTCCATCAAGCCCAGTATCCTGTTTCCAACAGTGGCCAACCCTAGCTAGATTCCAAGTAGCAAAACAGTGCTGTTTTGACCATACACATTGTAGTTTCCTATTCTCTTAACTCAAAATTTTGCTTTGTGCAAAGCTGGGTTAAAGAATGTGAGAGAAAGTTAATAACATTCTTTCTAAAGGTCATTATTATATCAAACAACATATTTTCTCCCTTTCTTAATGCATCATCTATCTAAAGAGCAAATCTCACTGTGAGAAGAGAATGACCTTTAGAGGCCTATCTACATTTATGTCACATTAAAATCATTTACTAATCTATATTATCTCCAGATATAACAACCATTTCATTAATGGATTCAAAAACTAAGAGGAACTTACATTAAATCTGGATTTGTATATGTAAACAAGAGGGGAAGAAAGGATTCATGTAGTGACTCCAGCAATAGTATAGATATACTGATAAAATTCAGCTCATTCAGCCTCCAAAAAATCCTAATCCCCCATGCATTCACTCAGTTATGAAACCCAACCATGCACTCTGTCAAGGAAACATACAAGAGGCCACTGAAAAGTTCTCAGCCAAACCAACAAACTTGGGGCAGTTTCCATTGAGGGCCTAACACTTAAACCCTCTTCTACGAAACCATACTAGCGGTTTTTAGCCCAGAGAGAGCGCTGCGCTGCTCCCGACGCTCATTGAGTTCCTATGAGCATCAGGAGCAGCACGGGCCATTCAGTGCGGCTCCCTGCGCTAGAAACTGCTAGCGCAGTTTCGTAGAAGAGGGGGTTAAGTCCAGTGATTTTCCACATTTTTTTGTTCTGTATTTTTCCGACAGAATGAAAAAAGTGGAAAATCACTGGACCACGTGTATGGTCCTCGATGGAGACTCCAGCAACTTTGTCGGCTGGGCTGAGAACTTTTCAGCAGCCCCTTATACAATTCTTATGTACTTTTCAACCTGTTGCCATTCAAGCATATACTGTACAGAAGGAAAGTAAGAAATGTTTGGGGAAGGTGATCTTTTGACTCAGATGAATTGCCTGAGGGAAGGAGAAAGTGATTTAATTGACACGTGTTGCTCCGACAGAAGCCCCTTGGGAGAGAAATGCAACAATTTGTAAACATAATCTAGCTAAAGGGAAAGGGACTTTATTTATTTATTTTTTAAAAAATTATGTTCTGCTTAATGCCTAAGCGGATTACAATAAAAATGTACAACATAGTGAGATAGATATGCTAATTGCTCAATAAAGCAAAAAACAACAGTGGAGATGTTCAAAGGTCCAGGTGTGCAACTTTATTTCAAAACTCTACCTAATTGTGTGATGGCTCGACAAGTGTTTTGGCCTGCAGCCTGCTTCAGAAGCCTTGTTATTAACTTACTCTACTTTGCGAAGCAGCACATATGAATAAAATCATCTGAGAAACAAGCTTTTTAGAGAAATTCTTATAAGTATCGTTTTTCAGATGCTTTTATTCACGATATGTTCTGCTCTGCAAAGCTGGGCACGACGGACCACTGGTCTGACCCAGCAGCGACAATTCTTATGTTAATAACAAGGCTCCTGAGGCAAGCCGCCTAGGTCGACACATGTGCGTGTCGAGCCATCGCACAGTTAGGCAGAGTTTGGAAATAAAGTTGCACACCTGGACCTCTGAGCATCTCCACTGTTGGTTTGTTCGTGTTTGAAGTTGTGGAGATTTCTCTCCTTCTCAATAAGGAAAAAGACAGACAGACTGAGTGAGTCATATTTACACACTTTGAGAAACTTAGCCATTAAAAGTGATAAATTAATATGATAATAATAATATACACGCATGGGGAAAAGATAGCTGGAATGGATTGGGAGGGGGGGTGTCAAAAAAATCTCTATTCAAAGCCACTGTTCTTGGCCTTTTGGCTGAAAATGAAGATTGCTTTCTATTGGAAGAAATTGGGAACTGTGCTCAGAGGCTCTTTTAATTGCTGACCAAGCAAAGAAAGGACCTCTAGAGGCTCCTCTTGAAGACAAAAGATCCACAGCCCTTGGGCTCAGGGCAGAACAGCCTCTGGGAGCAGCTCAGGGCAAAATAAAATGGCCATAAGAGACATGATCAGTGCCTAAGGCCAGCTGCCCTGGGAGCAGCTCAGGGGGAGGCTGATGGCATCTGGGACCCAGTTGGGCCTGAGTTCCAGTGGTGAGCAGAGCCCTTGGAGGAGGTTCAGGGTACAGCTTTCCCTGGGATCCAACTCAGGGCAAGGCCTGTAGTGTGATCGGCTTCTAAAGTCCAGCAGAGGTGTAGCGGCGGAACATAGGCCAATGCCACACTGACAAGAAGTTATCAGGAGCTGCTACCTTAGAAAAAAGACTAATTGGTTTAAAGAGTCTGGGTTACAGACTATTTAGAGAATTTGTCTTTGCAATTTATTCAATGCAAACTAGTCAGTTTACACAATTTAATATTTACAAACATCTGTATAGCAAATAACTGTATATAGTTCAATAAACTGTTCAACCTTTTCTGGCAGCCTTGATCACAGAGGTGATTTTTTTGAGGGTAATCCCACTCACTAGCACTTTTCTTCCCCAGATAGAGGCATCAGACGCCAAATGCTTAAGGGACTTAAGTCTAAAACCCATTTCGATCATCGGCACTTGGACGACCTGTCTTTTTGATTGTTAAAGTGCCGATTTAGGTGTGTTTTTAGACGTATATTTGTTTCGATTATGTACCTTTTAATATTCAATAGACGGTCCCTACTCAGAAGAGCTTACAATCTAATATGTACAAACAGGACAGGCTTTTCAGCCTTAGATAAAGACATATCAAACTGGTATATGCTAAAAATAAATGAAAGAAAAAAAAAAAAAAAGAAAGAAAGAGCGACTTCTACATGTTATTGGAAGCTAATGAAGTTGTATACGGATGGGGGTCATATGTTCAAATCTGTTACTCCCTGAAAGTAACATAGCTGCTGTATTTTGGAAGAGTTTAAATTTTTGAAGAGAAGATTGGTCTAGTTCAAAGAAAAGAGAGTTATAATGGTTTAAGATTAGAACAAAAAACTAGCTTTTTAAGTTTTCAGAGAAGAAAAAATGGTTTTACTGAACATATTTGAGGTGAAAGCAGAGGTTTTGAGAAATGCTCCAAGTTTGAGAATCAAAAGTTAGAAAGGAGTCAAATTTATGACAAGAATCATGGCGCAGCTGAAGTATATTCAAAGCAAGAAACCTGTGATTGAGTCAGCTGGACCATGAGATGACTGAGGGGTAAAAAAGATCTTTCAGGAGAGAAAATGTAAAGTTCTTGGGAGTTATTCTAGATTCCAAGTTTTCTTTTCAGGAGCAAATTGATGCTTTAGCTAAAACATTTTTTTTCAAACTGAGACAGCTTTGAGCTATAAGATCTTCCTGTAGAGTTTTAGGACTACAGCCCAATCTGGACTACTTCCACAACTAGATTATTATAACTCACTTTGGCCTACTTTTCTCATGCAGCAGTAGAGCATTTTAACCCTGGCTGATGAGGTAAATGCTTCAATGCTCAAAGGAATTGAATGAGCGTTGGAGCATGTACCTCACTGGCGCACACTAAAACGCTCTACCATTGCTTGATAAAAGGGACCCTTTATTGAAATGTCATGATCTAACTTAAAAAAAAAAAAGGTTACAGCTGATGAAAAGACACTGCTGCTAGATTGATTCTGAGAAAGGGTTAGTTTGATTATGTCAGCTAACTTTTTGCATTGATTATCGATAAATAGATGAGTTCAATATAAACTAGCTTGATTAGTCCAGAAATCTCTTTATCGTGAAAATTTGGAAGAAGTTATTAACTTGTTAGCTATCCCAGTTTATAGATATAATTTTCACATCTCCCGAACTTTCCAACTTTGAGAAATATTTATTTAAAGTATTTTTATGATCATTTTTCCCTTACTAAGGTGCTATGATTTGGAATTCTCTACCTCAGAAGACAAAGTCCATCATGATGCTTTTCTAAAACATATCTGTTCACTTACCCCCATCGCCCCCCTTTATTAAGCTATTTGCATAATCGAGTCTACCGTTAAACATAGGTACTGGTAATGTAGGCCAGAGATTTGAAGGCCTATATTCCAGGCGCCTATGTTTAACTAGAACCACTTCTACAAAGGCACCTTCGGTCTGTTCCAGTATGGAATTCTTATGCTCTTATGACTCCAACTGATATATAACTAACTCATTAGTTGTCTTCTTCAAAAAAGGATGTTAATATTCTAGCCATCAGTGAGATGGTATCAATAAACTTTAGAATGATTTAAGAGCAAGTTAAAAAGCTTTCTGTTTAAAGACGCATTTGATAACTAGAAAACCTGACTAGGAACCTCAATTGAATCCTATTTCATAACTTTTTTGAAGCACATTGCTTTCTCCCTTCCTACTGTTTTCTTCCCATACGTGTCTTACTTACTATCTACAACTTGTATTTCTCTTCCCACCCTTTCCTTTTGTTTCAATATGTCTTTGTTAGGTTAATACTAAGGGGCTCATAATAAAAAAAAAAAACAACACGTCTAAAAAGTGGCCTAAATGGGTACTTGGACAATCAAAAAGCCTGATCGTCCAAGTACTCATAATCAAAGCTGGTTTTAGACGTATCTAAAACCAGCTTAGGCCTTTCCCCTGCCTTTAAACGCATAGAGCGAAAAGAGGCATTTTTAGAGGAGGGGAAAGGGCAGGCGGTGGGCGGGAGGTGGGCTGACCTACACCTAGGCGTACAGCAGGTATAATCAAAACATTTGACAGGTTGCCTAGTCGGCACTTATACGTTTTGACTTAGACCAAGTCAAAACAGGTATAAGTACCAAAAAAGGGGCCACTGAGCTGATGGCGGCTGGCGCGATCAGCTCAGCGGCCCGGCAACCTCCCCACCCTCCTTCCGCAACCATCGCGGCATGAGAGATGGCTCATCTCCCCTGCCGTGATGCAATCACCCCTCTACCTGAACTGCCGTTACCCGCGGCAGGAGAGATGCCAATCTCTCCTGCCGCGGGCTGTGGCAGTTCGGGTAGAGGAGTGATCGCATCGTGGCAGGGGAGATGGCCAATCTCTTCTGCCGTGATGCATCACCCTCCCCCCCAACAATGATCCGGGCAGGAGCGAGCCCATGCCCTCCTACCCTGGAGAGCTGCGACCCCCCCCCCCCACACTAACATTGGGGCAAGAAGGAGCCCAAGCCCTCCTGCCCCGCTGAAAACCCACCCACCAACACGATCAGGGCAGGAGGGAGCCCAATCTCTGCCGAAACCCCCTATCCCCCAGCCCCCATGTGCCTAAGGCCCCGCCTACAGGAGGGGCCTAAGGCTACTGGGCCTATTCTAGTTGGCCCAGGCGCCTCAGCCCCACCTGTGGGCAGGGTTTGAGCCGCCTGCGCCAATCAGGCCTTAAAGCCAGCCATTCCGGGGATGGTTGGCCTGTCGGACAGACGGGCTTGGCACCCGTCCGTCCGACCAACGATTTTCAGATACGGGGAGGGGGGTGGGGGGAGACAATCGGGGTTTGGGGAGGCAGTCGTGGGGGAGTTGTGCCAAGGGCATTTTGCAACCAGAAAGTGTTAATTCTGTTTTCTAGTCTCTCTAAAAAGGGGCTATATAGGTTTATATGCCATGGGTGTGGTCTGCCATGTACACCATCTATATTAATTACAAATCTATCCCATAATTCTTCATCTGCCTTCCCTACCACATCCTTTGCAATATTCTTTTGGTTCCATCTATCTGCTTCTATAAATAACTGATATAAATAACTTACTTTTCTTATTTATTATTCCAAATTTGGCAAGAAGATAATTATAAGTTTCATTCTTATAAAATTTGGTTTGCTTTCTCTATCTTTCTTGTTTCCTTCCTACTGTGGATTGTCCTTACCTAACTGTACCCCAAAACTCAACTCCATGAACTTGTTTCCTCAAACCCTTAGATTTGCCTCACCCTGCCTCTTTCCTGTGCTCCATATCCCACCTTGCTCTCTCACTTCACCCCATACTTGACCCTCTCTCTCTCTTTCTGACCCCTAACAAGAGCAAATTGAATAATGCCCTCAAGATATTTATGTTATTATACCTTGGTTGTTCCTGCTCAGTTTTTAAGCCCTGTTAAAATGCCTTTGGGGAATATTATAGCACTCAAAGGAAAGATAAGGGTCAAAATTGCTTGCTGGCACCACACTGATGTGTTTTTCTCATTTTAAGAGTGCGCTATCCAAGAAGTTTACATGCAGCTATAAAGGTTGTGATCTACTCCATAAAACATTTTTACTACTTTTACCATTAAATGATGCTAAAAAAAAACACAAAAAAAAGACTAACCCCCTCTTTTACTAAGGTGCGCTAACCGATTAGCACGTGCTGGATCCAAGATGGCTGCCGCTATCTGTTGCTGACAAGACGCTGGAGAGTGTCTTTCCTACCTATCAGAACAATGCCGAAGAGAAGGGGTAGGAGCGTTGGTGGAGCCTCCCAGCGCTCGAGCCCCGCAGTTCTCACCGTCGACGACATTTTCCGGCGTCTCCAAAGTGAGTCGAGCCGCTTGGGGAATCGCCCGTTGGGAGTGCCGGCTGATAGGAGTGTCTCTGCGGATACCCCCGGGCTGGACGTCACGCTGAGCCCTGACGTCAGGACGCCTCCCTTACAGCCGTTGCCGCTGGGAGCCAGCTCTCCGAGGGAGGAGAGCATGTCCGAACAGGCAGAGTTTTCTTCTCGAGAGGCCAGTGAAGTGGAGGGCTCGCTGCAGGGAACAGCACAAGGGGAATTTCTCCTTGTAAAAGAACCAGCGACCGGGACAACTGTGCTTAAGGGTCTACAAGGCACAGGGGAGGTAAAACACTCAGATGAACTAACTAACAGTGCACAAATACTTCCTTTGCTCCTATCCGACCCCCAGAGGTTACACTGGAATCTTTATGGGACTTGGTTTCTAGTCTGGGTAATTCTCTCAGTCCTCAGATAAAGAATTTGGAAAAAGAATTAGAATTTCAGAAAGAAGAAATTAAAAATGTGGAACATGATATTGTAGTCATAAAAACTGAGATACAAGAAGAAAATAAGGACTTTAAAAATGTTTAAGAGCAACCAAGACTTGATTGTGAAAGATAATCTTAATTTGAGAAGAAAATTAGAAGTACTTGAAAACAATAATCGGTTTAACAATTTACGTTTGATTAATTTTCCAAAGGTTGTCTCAATTCCTCCAGGAGAAATGATAAAACGGTACTTTCTGGAAAATTTAAAAATCCCTGAAAGTTCACTGCCACCATTGTCAAGAGTGTACTACTTGCCTACTAAAAAAAATCAGGATTCTCAAAAAAAAGATGAGGATGGTAGTCCACAGGAAAATCCTTTGGATGTTACAGCTTTATTGGAACAATCTGATAGAGAGGTGGCTAGTCCAGCCACTCTCTTATTGACTGTAGCTTTGGCTCCAGACAGAGATTGGATTCTTAAACTTTTCTTTAAAAATAGATCCAGAGATTTCCTTGGCTTCCATATTCAAGTTTTTCCTGATGTTTCGAGAGAAACTCAGAAAAGAAGGAGGGATTTTTTTTTGTTAAAACCAGGTGTGACCCAGATGGGGGGATTATTTTTTCTTAGATACCCTTATAAGTGTGTAATAAGGCATAATTCCCTCAAATGTATTTTCTTTGAACTGTCTCATTTGACTGCTTTCCTCTCCATGAAGCGCCTTGAAAAAGGAGAAACATCAGTGTCTTAATTATTAAGCTCTCTTTCAGCACAGATTACGTATTTTGGTTAATTTTGTTATTGTACTATATTCACTCCTAATTCCTGAATCTTGGATCCATTGTTGAGGACTAGTGTACGATTAAGTTGGAATTATTACCTTTTATGTAATTTTGGTTTATTTTCAATTTTGAGAATAATCAAAGATATGTTTTCTTGATTGCACTTTTCTGTACAAGATGGTATGCTTGTTAAAATTTCAAAAATTTATAAATAAATAATAATAAAAAAAGCACGTGCTAATGCGTCCATAGACTAACATGCACGCTGTGACCAGTCAGGCTCCGTGCCTATCTTGGTCCCCTGTGGTTTCCCTAGTGTCCACCGGGGGAGCCAGAGAGAAGCTCAGGTGAGAGCAGGCTCAGTCAGAGCAGGGCGTGGCTCCTCCCATGAAAAGCCAGTAGTTTGCACTTGGCTAGGGAGGTGAGAGGGAAGACACGGGTCTCTTCCCAAGTACAGCATTGCTGGCTCAAGCTAGGGTAATGCCGTAGACCTGGGAGTGGAAGAGGCTGGATCCACACCATTTGCAGCACAGGCCAGCGTGGGTTGTGGAGATGCAAGGAAAGGCAAGAGGCTTGGCATGCATTTGCACAGACTGAGCTGGAGAACAGTGAGGGTTTTTTTTTGTGTTTGCTATTTTTGGCTGAGGTTGGTTTTTTGGTGGGTTTTTTTGTCAGCCTGGGACATTCGTTGCTTGAACTGTGGGGTTTTTGTTACTCTGTTTTGTTCTTTGCACATTTTTTTGTTAAGAAGCTGAGAGTGCCTTTTTGTGGGGAGAAGTTTGCAACCAACTGGGAGTGATTTTGGAAAGCTGTCGTGCTTTTTGAAAGCAAACTTTAGGCATTTCCCTTTACCCAGCCGTGCTATATGATAAGCTGGAGGCTTTGTTATGTGAGACTGTTTGAATATGGTAGAATGATAGCAGTGAACTGAACTTTCCTGAAACCTGCTAGGAGCAGGCTTTGAGAAGCTTTATTGAAAAGAAGCTCTGTGGAGGGTAGAACCATAGAGAGGATTGTTTGCATTGGGAGGAGAAATCCTGAACTCACCCAGAGTTTTCCTTTGAAATTTTTGTTTTGCCAATTGCACTGAATTTGGGTTTTGGCCATTCTGGTTTTCATTCTGACATTAAATTTTCTTTGGAAACAGAACCTGGAACTTTATGCAGTGGTTTTGTTTTGTTTTACTTATATTATTGTAGTCCCTGCAGGGTGTCTCCTTACTGGGTCACATGCTAGTACAATTTTGGACTGTGGCCACTGGGAGCACTGAGGAGTTCCATTGGAAGGCTCTGGTGCCGGCTACAGTGTTTTGGTATCAGAAGTGGGATCTAGCACCTCCTGCAGGTGGAACTGTTGAACTGCAAAAGGAAAAAAAAAAAGAAGGTTTTTTTCAGGCTTTTTGGGGGGGACTTGATTGTTGGCTTGATTTTTGTTTTGGGAGCCATATTGTTGAACTTTCCTGTGGATTGCTGAACTGATTGCCTATTGGTTTTTTTTGGATAACTAACTAACCAACTACTTGATGATCCTGTGGCCTATCCGGAAGGAGGAGTCTGTGTGACCGGAACTGGAAGGAGGAGATTCAGATAAGGAGCGGCATTCCAGTCTTGGTGGTGGATCGAGCAGAAGCCCAGTTCGTCTTGACAGTGGATCGAACCAGAGCCCAGTTCCAGACCGGAGATAGCACGGGTTGTGCACCCAAACAGCACGCAGGCGAAGACTCACCAGTACTTCGAGTAAGAGTACCTGGGTAGCGGCTGGTGAGGATAAAGTGGTGCTGGATGGGGAGGCTAGGGAAGCTACCAAGGGAAGAACACCCCTGTTGTACAACCACACTTGGGTTGTTGTTGTTTTTTTGTTTGCCTTCTAGGATGTCACCATGTGTTGTACTGTATTTAGATTTTAGCAAAGCTTTTGACAGACGTCTAATAAATAAACTGAGTGCCCTTGGGATGGGTCCCAAAGTGACGGGCTGGGTCAAGAACTGGTTGAGTAGAAGGCAACAGAGGATAGTGATCAATAGAGATCGCTCTGAGGAAAGGGATGTTACCTTGAGGGTGTGCCTCAAGGTTCTGATCTTGGGCCTGTTCTTTTTAACATTTTTTATAAGCGATATTGCTGAAGGACTGTCAGGTAAGATTTGCCTCTTTGCATATTATACCAAAATCTGCAATAGTGTAGACACCCCGGATAGTATGAATAATATGAAGAAAGACCTAGCAAAGCTTGAAAAATGGTCTGAAACTTGGCAGCTAAAATTTAATGCTAAAAAATGCAAGATCATGCATTTGGGTAGCAAAAATCAAAGAAATGGTACAGTTTAGGGGATGAAGAACTTATGTGCATGACAGAAGAGCAGGACTTGGGTGTGACTGTATGTGATGATCTTAAGGTGTCAACAAAATAAAAAAACACCCAAATGATTAGCACTTAAAGAGTACTAACTTTTAACAAAGGAGATGGACCTCAGAGACCATTATGAAGATTTTGAATCGCGTACGAAATTATGCTCCGTACTGCTGAATATTATCACCTGACGAAGCCTAGTAGGGTGAAACGGAGGCCACGTTGGGTTTCACTAAGCAGTGCCATTTACATTCAGCGGCGTTCACAAAGATAAGTGTTTTTTTTAATTTTGGACGCTATTTTCTTCTTAAAGCTATAAGCATTGTTTAAACAAATTACATGTTTATGAAGATTTAAAAGTATTTTAAAAAGTAAAAATCTTGGGTTTCACTAAGCAGTTCCGTTCATATTCAGCAGCGTTCAAAGATAAGTGCTTTTTGAATTTTGGGCACTATTTTCTTCTTAAAGCTATAAGCATTGTTTAAACAAATTACATGCTTATGAAGATTTAAAAATATTTTAAAAAGTAAAAATCTTAAAACTATTTTAAAAAAATATTTAAAATTGATTACTACTGGGAGTTTGGGCCGATGATTGAGATATTGACCTGCAACAAACATCAGCAGTCAATTGCCTGAACATAGGTCTCTCAGATCCATCCCCTTTGTTAAAAGTTAGTACTCTTTAAGTGCTAATCATTTGTGTGTTTTTTTTATTTTGTTGATACATTTTGTATTTGTGTGAATGATCATAAGGTTTCCAAAACAGGTTGAAAAGTTGACAGCTAGAAGGGTACATAGGAAGAGGTGTTTCCAGTAGGAAAAAGGAGGTATTGATGTCCCTGTATAAGACCTCATTTAGAATAGTGTCTACAATTCTGGAGACTGCACCTTCAAAAAGATATAAAAAGGATGGAGTCAGTCCAGAGGAAGGCTGCTAAAATGGTGAATGGTCTTTGTCATAAGGCGTATGGGGACAGACTTTGAAGATCTCGATATATATACTTTGGAGGAAAGGCGGGAGAGGGGAGATATAATAGAGATGTTTAAATCCAAAAACGATTCCAAAAAATGTCACTCACCAGCAGTGGTTTACCTCTCTAAGATCCAACACTGAAATTCAAAAACAGGTGGAGAAAAAGCCTCAAAAAACGTTTTAAATATGCAGCAATCATTGATGATTCACAGCTGACATTCTTTTCTTATCATAGGCAAAAAATTCATACCCGCAGCACAATGTAAAAAGATCTGAAAGGGAAAACTGTGAATGGGCAGACTGGATGGGTCATTTATCCTTTATCTGCCATCATGTTTCTATGTTTATATGCCTACTTGGAAAGTAGGCATGGTTAGGGGGCAGAGAACAGGCGTTGAAAACTTAGGTATCACTAGGCGTGCGGTAGAGAGTTGCGCGGGGACAGAAATCCCACCCGTCCCCACCCGTCCCCGCCAAAATCCCACCCATCCCCACCCGTCCCCGTGAGGAATCCCTCCGTCCCCACCCGTCCCCGTGAGGAATCCCTCCGTCCCCACCCGTCCCCGCGAGGAATCCCCTCCGTCCCCACCCGTCCCCGCGAGGAATCCCCTCCGTCCCCACCCGTCCCCGCGAGGAATCCCCTCCGTCACCATCCTTCCCTATAAACTTCAGAAATAGTTATTTTATTTAATTATGCTACTGAATTAAAGGCTCTGGTAGAGACCCATTTACAAATAAGCAAAGAGACTATTAATTTGGAAATATTAATTGGGAAGAATACATACTTTGTAAATGGGCTTCTACCAGAACCTCTAATGTAAATATAAAATATAAATACTCAGCTGATGAGAACCCACAAACTGTCAGCTGAGGACTTCCTTTGCAGTTGGCCTGGGGTCCCTTTTGCCAAGCTTGGCAGGCAGCAGTAGCGTCCCTGAGTCACAGATGCTGGCACCTCAGTGGCTCATGGATGCTGCCAGCGACTGCTGCGCTTGGTGGAGGGGAGTTCTGACCATCTCTAGAGGAGGTCCTCTGCTGGCGGTGCTTGGGGATCCCCACCAGTCACAGCAAGGGCCAACAAGTACTTCAACACTGTAGAAATAAAACCAGAAATGCATTTCCTTTTCTTTTGAACACAAAATAAAGATATCTGCCATATACATTTCCCAAGGCAGATGACTCTATGCAATGTCACCTCGGTAACAAAATACAAAAATAGACAAATACACCCCCTCCCTTTTTACTAAACCACAATAGTAGGTTTTAGCACAGGGAGTTACGCTGAATGCCTCGCGCTGCTCTCAATGCTCATAGGCTCCCTGCGCTAAAAAACAATATTGCGGTTTAGTAAAAGGGAGCCATAGTGCAAAATATAGACAGCAGATATAAATTCTCAAAACAGACACATTTTGATCACTAAATTGAAAATAAAATCATTTTTCCTACCTTTGCTGTTTGGTGATTTCATGAGTCTCTGGTTGCACTTTCTTCTTCTGACTGTGCATCCAATCTTTCTTCCTTTCTTTCAGCCTCCTGTATGTTTCCTCTCCTCCAGACCTCATTCTCTCCCCCAACTTTTTCTTTCTGTCTCCCTGTTCCCCCTTCTTTCTGTCTCTCTGTCTGCCCCCTTTCTTTCTTTCTCCGTGCCCTCCCCCAAGCCACTCGGTTTGCTGCCACAGCCATCGGAGAACAGCCCCCAAGCCACCGCCGTCCCAAGCTTTCCCTGCAGAAGCGTCGCGCTGACCAGCATTCCGCTCCCTGACGTCAATTCTGACGTAGGAGAGGAAGTTCCGGGCCAACAAGGCATTTCTCCTCATTCCATCCAGCCTGAGCCCCATCTCTCCTTGATCCAGCATTTCCCTTCTGTGTCTGTCAGAATTACCATTCCACCTATTTTCCAGCATCACCCTTCTTTGTGTCCATCTCACCTATATCCGTATCTCACCACTTTTTCAGAATCTTCATTTGTCTCTGTCCTTGTCTTTACCCCATATTCACCATTTGCCCTTTCAATGTCTTTATCTCCCCCCCCCACACACACACTTTTTCAGCATTACTTCTATGTCTCTATTTCACCTCCTCTTCATGTCCCCTCTGTATCTCTATCCTTATTCAGAAGGTCCTGCTTACCCTTTCTCTTCTTTGTGTCACTATCTCCATTTTCAGCTTTCCCCCCTTTTCCTTTGTTAATGCACCCTGTAGCCAGAATCTTTCCACCCTCTCTCCACTCCGGCCCAGCCCAGTATGAAATATTTCCTTTTGTTTCTCTCCCCTCTCTCTTCTCCTCCCTCACCCACGAGTCCTGCATCTGGCCCTCTCCCTTCTACCTGCACCTGGCAACACCCCCCTGCTCCGCGGCTCTCTTCAGCAACTCGTCAGCAGCGGTGATCAAGACAAGCTGCCGACATCGAGGCCTTCCCTCTACGAGTCCCACCTTTGTGGAAAAAGGAAGTTGAAACAAGCGGGACTCGCAGAGGGTAGGCCCCGACGCCAGAAGCTGCTGCTGAGTTGCCGAAGAGAGCCGCAGGTAGAAGGGAGAGGGAGATAGGAAGGCTGTAGAAGCTCCGGAGCATGACACCGAACCCGGCCAGGATGATTTCTTTTTCAGGCTGCTGCTGCCGCTGCCATCCCCCACCCGAAATGACAAAAAACAGCCTAATGCCCGCGTCGGGAAATAGCCATGCTGAGCAGTGAGCTCAGCACGTACACAGATGAAAGCCTTGCTTGCTGATTGGTCCGGCGGCACGGTGGGGCGGGGCCACCGGACCAATCAGCAAGCAAGGCTTTCATCTGTGTACGTGCTGAGCTCACTGCTCAACATGGCTATTTCCCGACGCGACGCCACTTGTAAGCTGCATGCTTGCATCGCCAGAATTTAGGTAGGTTGTTTTCATCCCCGTGGGAGTCCCGTGGGCAAGGGGGCGTCCCCGTGGGAGTCCCGTGGGTCAGGGGGGCATCCCCGTGGGAGTCCCGTGGGCCAGGGGGCGTCCCCGTGGGAGTCCCGTGGGCCAGGGGGGGAACCCGCGGGATCCCCGCGGGACCCGCGGGATCCCCGCGATCCCCGTTCCCGTGCAGACCTCTAGCGTGCGGGATAGGTGCCAGTAAACTAGGCCTGGTAAAGCCTGGCCTAATATATTGGTGCTTACCTCAAGGATGCCTAGCAAAGCCTAAGTCTACTTAGGCACCGCTAGGTGAGATTCTATAAGGATGTCTAGAGGCTGATTGACAACCGCGCAGACCAGCGCCTAAAAACTGGTTAGGCACCATTTATAGAATCAGGCCCTGAGTTTTTAATACTAGAAATCTTTGTCTGCCTGAGTTGATTTTACTGGGAACGGCGAACAAAATCGAGTTTCTTTAGTCCTGCGGAATCTGAATATAAACTTCACATATACTGCCTGTGCAATGCTAAGAAATATTGGCTAGCAAAAAGCGTTCAAGATATATAGTAAAGTATGGAATATAGCCAAACCTATCCCTTCCCGTAAGAGACTATTATGATGATTTAATTAAGTACTAGAATACTGTCAGGAAGGTTATATTAATGACTTCTCTTGGTTAATGTTCAGACTAGTTGCCATTATAGCCTTGTGTTCCTAACTTTTTGTCATTAACGCAATTGCTCTGTCAATAAACTGTTACAAACCTGCAAGGTCTCTTGCTGAATGTATTTTATGTTAAGTGCAAAAACTGCCAGGGGGGGAAAAAAACACATTTCAGCTCTATGAATATTACAGGGAATTCTCATTTAAATCACACTAAAGCACAGTCAAAATATTGTAGTTATTGTAGAGATGCCATCAAGAACTTCCCCTAATACAAGAGCTCTTCAGACTGGAAAAAAAATAAAAATAATAATAATAAAGATACAGCTTCTAATTTCAGAGATCCACCACATTCCTGGTGGTGTCAAGCTAAGTGAACATAAAATGACCCTCTGGACTGATCGCTAACAAAACATACTGCTTAAAGTACATTTTAAACAATGATCTTTCTTTAAGCAAGTATTCTATCAAGGGCAGCATGAATTTGTATGTGGTTGTTCCATTTGGCCTAATGTTAAGCTCAGAGAATGTGACAAATATAATGGCATTCTCTATTCTCCATTCCCCTAAATCTCGGAGACTACTGTGCAAAAGGCAGGATGTTTAAATTACAAGCACAGTTCAGTGCCTGGCTACTGAGCTCTGGCTTTGTAATTCAACACACTTTTATTGATCAAGCACACCCATATCAAAAGAGTAGCAGTGAAATAAGTGGGAGTTTTTTGTTTTGTTTTTTACAGTGGTAGCTCTAGTGGTGTTGCTTTTCTAAAATTAACGTTTTAAAAAGTCAGATTTAATGATTTACAAGCACATTTCACTGCCAATGCATATTAGGTGATCTTATTTGTACCCACCTTTCCCAAGCACTCACCTCAGTGCCAGGAGAAGGAAGGGATAATTCCCAGATCCCCAATGAGAATAATAATTTAATAATAATAATAATTTTATTATTATATACCGCCATACCCAGCGAGTTCTAGGCGGTTTACATCAGTTAGATTAGGATCTGCATAGACAAGCAGATTTACAACTATTTATCAGAATTACAGCTTTAATCGAACTAGACAGAGGATGTGGAAAGTAGGGAAAAAGGGATGGCATCGTGAAGGCGGAGAAGTGGAGGGGGGGGCGAGGTGTTATTGTCGGAGGGGGGGACAATTAGGGTCTTGTTTGCTGAATAGGTAGGTTTTAAGTAATTTTCTGAAGCCGAGGTAAGTGGGGGCCTCGAGTATCATTTGGGCTAGCCATGGGTTCAGCTTAGCCGCTTGGAAGGCGAACGTTTTGTCCAGGAATCTCTTGAGGTGACAAAGTTTGAGCGAAGGGAAGGCGAACAGCTGAATTCGACGGGATTTCTTGTTGGTGCAATAGAGGTTAAAGTGGGGATTGATGTAACTTGGTGAAGAACCATTTACAGCCTTGTAGCAGAAGCATGCGAATTTAAAAAGAACTCTAGACTGGAATGGCAGCCAGTAAAGTTGGTGGTAGAAAGGGGTAGGCCAAAGATTAGGCCAAAGATGAGGCGCACAGCGGTATTTTGGATTATTTTTAGTCTCCTGGTAGTTTTCTTCGTGGCGTTAAGGTAGATGATGTTGCAGTAATCTAGAATGCTGAGGATGGAGGATTGTACAAGTAAGCGGAAAGAAGTGTCATTGAAGAAAACCAGCTGCAATAGCCGGTGTCACAGGAATTCTTCCCATAACCCATCACCCACCACACGAAGGGGCAGATTCTACAAAGGAAGCTCAAATTAGGCACCAGAAATAAAGGCACTATGCATTAAGGCCTTGATTCTATAAACAGTGCCTAGGTTAAATACCTCTAAACAGCTACTGTAGATCGGCGGCACCTAGCCAAGTTCTAGATGGAACTCAAAAAATGTTAATTGGCGTGGTAATTGAAAATTCTATTTAAAGCCAAATAGAAACAATTAAAGTTCCCCATGGAACTCAGCAAGGTGTCTTGCGGTGCCTGTATTGAGGCATCCATTGGTGCTTACCTGGGCCTACCTGAAGAGTGGGGGTTAGGGGAGGAGAATGGGTATTAAATGACTTAGGCATCTGTGCTAGGTGCCAGTAAATTAGTCCAGGCCAAACAAACCAATGCCTAACATTATGATGCCTACTGGTGCCTAAGTCAAGCTAGGCATGATTCTATAAAAGATGCCTAGCGGTTGATTGGCAACTATGGCGAATGACTCCTAGCTGTTAAACACCACCAGGCACTGTTTATAAACTGCACATAGTCAGAAATGATGTTGATTTTTAAGGCTCTGAATAACTAAGCTCCTTGGGCGCTTGCTTCTTCACTTCGGATTTGTCACCTGATACGTCATTTCAATTCACCTGATAAAATGCTATTGGACATACCTTCTTTTAGGTAGATTAGACTTGCACTCTGCGACCATGTATATCAAGGGCGTCCAATTATGGAATGCACCTCCATCAAATTTAGTCACTTTTCCAGTTTAGAAAATTATTTAAAAGCTCATTTATTTGTCCAAGCTTTTGATTTAACGGGAGAACTGGCAGAGCATGATACAATTTATGGTTTCATTTGCCAAGGTACAAATGAGTTTCACAAATTCTATAAATATGTGCTAGAATTGTGTGCACAATTTTGCTCATGTATCCAGATTGTGTCTGCAATTTAATCAAATAACAAGCTAATGAATGTAATTATTGGTGCTAATTAAAATCAACTATAAGTTACGCAGGAGTCAAAAAATAGGTGGGTCATCGATGGATTGGGGGGGCATTACTTTTCAGTTAAACATGAAATTATAGAGTATTGGCATATGCACCTAATTTTAAGAGCGAGACCACATTTCTTGGTACAAATGCCACACCTACATTTTGTCACAGGTCCTGGGCATAAGGCTATCTATAAACTGCCATTAACTTTAAGCGCAGCTTCTAGAATAGCATTTTCAGCGCTGATCTATAGATCACCATATAGAGAATTTAGTCCTTAATGTCTGGCAATATGTTGTTATGTCCACTTAAATGTCTGTTTTTTATTTTGTACCCCACCTAGAACTTTGGGATACTACAGGCTATAAATATTTTTCATAAATAAATAAATTTGGGCTACCCAACTTTATAGAATCTTAAATCGCATGCGCTAGCCTTTCCGCCCAAATATAGCTATAAATATATTTAGCTATATATATAAATATATATAGCTATAAATATATTTAGCTAATAATATATATATACACACACAGAACCCCCAAATATAGCTACTATACAGTACACTTCTCCCTCCATATCCACGATTTCCGTATCTGCAGATTCGCTTATTTGCGATTTTTCGGCTGCTGACTCCGCACCTCCAAATTACGTCATCATCAAAAAAGTTTATCAAAACATTTATCCTTTTAACACAAATGATGTTATGTACATATGACACACAAAGCGAAAACAATCTGCCTTGTGATTAACAAAAAAATTTTCATGTGTGTATGTACGCATGTTCAGGAACCAAAGCTTTTGCATTGTACGTGAGTATTGAAAGCCGAGGAAAGTTAAAAGGGCAGTGGCAATGTGCTGCAGATTATGTACTTGCATTGCTGCTTCGGGTCCTGGAGTGCTGGAATGCTAAAGGTCTCAGCCCCACTACAAGCTGCAGTTGCAGCACTTACCTGCTCGCTATTCTGTTCTGTGGCAGTGGCAGCTTGTAATCTAATACTAAAAGAACAAGAAAACTACAACCCGGATGTAAACCAAGGCCCGGTACACCAATGAAGCCGTTGTTAAAGAACTCCTACAGAAGGCAGCAAAACAAGAGCCACTGTCCAGCAATTCCTGCACTAACTAGAGGAATACCCGTGAAATTCCTTAGTAAAAGCAAAACAAAGTGTTAAAATAAAAGCACCACGTAAAAGGGGGGGGGGGGGGAGAAATCAAATAAATAAAAAACGGAAGGCAATGATATTTGTAAAGGTCTAGATTTGATTAGTGGACCATGCGGTCAAACCGGAAGAAGCAGACGCTCAATAGTTCACATGTGAATCCCCTTCCTCTTCTTTCCTGTTTGGTATCTTTGCCTCGCCTGTCTACCTCCCCCACCCCCACCCCCCTCCTGTTTCTTGTCTTCTAACTTCTCTTTTTGAAATTGTCTATGTCCTGCTCCAAGCCCTAAAATCACTGGGAATCGCCTCTTGGCAGCTGCAAACCGTGAATAACAGTTGAAAAGTTAGTCGCGGTTTCAATAGTACAAACCGGCGTTTTCACAAAACCGTGACCAACATAAAAAGTTATTCGCGGTTTTTCTGTATTCACGTCTGTGGGCCGCCCGCATCTCCCACGAATACGGAGGGAGAAGTGTGTATATATGGAATTCTGATAAAGCCTGCGGCCAAACTTATCCATGGTGCTGCCCTCTCTGCCCGGAAGCACCGCAGCGTAGACCATAGTGGGGTTAGATTTTTTAAGTGAAGATTCCAGCACTAAGGATTGATGGGACAACTGCGGTTTGTCAAACCCCTTACAAGGAACCATGTGATAACTAAACTAAACTAAACTAAACCTTAAGTTTATATACCGCATCCTCTCCACGGAAGTGGAGCTCGGCACGGTTTAAAGGAACTGAAAATATAAGAATGAAAGGAAAAAGGTTTACATGAGCTTATATATAGAATGGAAGAGTAAGGGGAAAAATAGAATTACATGTTAGAGAAGAGCCAAGTTTTCAGCTGCTTGCGGAATAGTTGGAGAGAGCCCAGGTTCCGCAACGGGATAGTAAGGTCGTTCCAGAGACCTGTGATTTTGAAGAGAAGAGATTTTCCCAGTTTACCTGCATAGAGAATACCGCGTAGAGAGGGGAAGGATAGTTTATATCTTTGGGTGGGTCTGGTGGAGTCAGGACTTGAGGAGTTAAAGGATAGTGGGATTAGGGGAGGAAGGATGCCGTGAATGATCTTAAAAGCCAGGCAGGAGCATTTGAAATGGATTCTGGAAATCACGGATAACGAGATTCCATCTTAGAGGGTATGGCTGGAATAAAGTAAGGGGTCTCCAGATTCCTGAGAAAAGTTTGTTTTAAAACAGGATTCATGGGAAGGCGCAGGGTTTCCTTGGGTTTCCTATATATATACCCAACGTTTTTTTTTAAATTATTATTACCTTAAAAATTTTATATCATCGCTTATTCTATTCTTTCAAATTTTGAATGTAATTCTTGTTTTTAGTTTGAATGTAATCCGCCTTGAACCGCAAGGTAATGGCGGAATAGAAACCACTAATGTAATGTAATGTAATATATATACACCCAACCCCAGTCACTGCTCTGTTTTTTTCGTTGCCACGATTACAATAGACCTTACGGTAGTCTCGTCTCATCAGCCTCATCATTATCACTTCAAAAATTTATATTAGTTTCTTACGGGAGTTTGATCTCACTGCCATTCTCTTTAAAATGTCAGACAAGGTTAAACCGGGCTTCGTGCGATGCTCCTCCTGTACACAGAAAATGTCTTTAACTGACCCGCACCAACTTTGTATTGAGCGTCTGGGTGCCAATCACACAGTCCAGCACCACTCATGCGCCCAGCTGAATAAACGTTTCTTAAAGATTCGGGAACTGAAATTGAAAGATTCAATGGGGAAACTCACCAAGTCCTCGAAGAAAACGACTTATCATCCCTCTCTGATTCCGGCAGACCCCTCCGCTACATTGCAAAGGGCAGGAGAACCACGCAGTGCAATATTGTGGATGCATCTGAAAATCCTCAATTACCAGTCTTTGGAAAAATAACTGCATTTTTGTGAAGCCTTTTTTTTTTTTTTGCATGTAGGATGTTTGCAACTTGCCACGTCAATGAACAGCTCTGCATGAATTTGCATAACAGCAGCTCAATGTGAAACTTAAAGCTTTATCAGAGTAAAGATAGCTTCTTTTGCCACTTTTTGTTGACAAATTGGACTTTGCATTCAGGCCTGGCCTTACCATTAACTGCGTTTTCTACACCTAGCCCAGCTTTCCGGTCCCACTTGTGTAAACAAAATTTTACAAAAATAAGAAACTCCCCAAGGTACTTTTTTATGTACTGGTCTGTTTCAGACTTATTCTTGAATTGTAATCGGCACTGAACCATTGATGACTACAAGCAATTAATTAAAATTACATGTTAAACTGCATTAGTAGATGGGCTTAGATTCCTAACGTTGGACTTTCCTGTGCACTAGGCCCATTTCTATCATGGTCATAAAATAGGCATTTTTTTCTTTGTTTCATTTCTGGAACTGTGCTAATGTGAGCATTAACACAGGGCCACAAAAAGGGCTTAAGGTTCCCATGTTAAGGCTGCATTAACCAGTTAATGCACAGTAATGTAAGCACAGTAACTGGTTAATGCTCCCATGCCCTTTCTCCACCCATGCCACGCAGCCCATTTACTATCGCAAATGAAAGCATTTTTTGTTGCACTAAGGGCCATAGCCTATATATGGCGCCCAAAAAAATTGGTGCCAATACGGAGGATATTTAGCACAATTCTATAAAAGTTATGCACAGTGTATATAATCACACAAGGCGGCCATACACATCACTAACATTTAGGCACCCCCATTTAGGCCACTGAAAACCAGGCCTAAATATCTAAATATATACTCCGTGGAATAGCACTTGGTTACCCTTCAATGAAGGCTCTCAATAATGTTTTCAAAAGCAAGGAAATAACACTCCAAATGAAGATCAGACTTGTCCACATACTCAGTTTCTCAGTGGCCAAATACAGATGAGAAAGCTGGACACTATGGAAAAAAGACAGAAAGAAGATCAACTCACTTGAGCTTTGGTTTTGGAGAATGATTTAATGCATGTCGTTGACTGCCGGAAGAACTGACAAATCGATTCTGGAAGAGATCAAACTGGCTATGATGAAGTTACGACTGTCTTATTTTGATCATGCCGTCAGAAGAGAAAGATCATTGGAGAAGAAAATCATGTTTGGGAAGTTCAAAGGAACCAGGTGAAGAGAGCGACCTGCAATCAGATGGCTGGACATATGAAAAACAACCAAAGGGATGACACTGGAGGATTTTACCAGACTAGCACAAAACAGATTTCTTTTTAGATCTGTAATTCAAGTCGCTAGGACTTGAGCATGAGTCAATGGCACCTAACTACTGCTAGATACCTGCACCTAAGCTGTGTGAGGATCAGATTTATTCAAAAACCATGCACTTAATTTTTAGGAACATCCACGATGTGTCCATGCTCCTCCCCTGGCCACACCCTCTTTTGAGAATCACACACTAGTAGCAACGCACACCACTTTATAGAATGCGCTTAGAAAGTTGTGCACATAACTTCTAACTAGTGCCAATTAGCTTCAATTAGGTTTAATTGCCAATTAATTGGCACTGATTGCTTTGTTAAATAATTAAGTTTTACATGCAAATCAGTTATGCACATCGATCCGATTGTGCAACTTAAGGCGCTATATAAAGAATTTGAAGGTAAGCCCCTGTTAAGTCTTAGTGTGCCTTAGTAAAAGGGCCCCCAAATCCCTACTGACTTCTGCAAATGAGGCCCTGAATTGAGTTTGTGCAGATGGCCCTTTCACATCACCCAAAGTTTGTCTCTGTTTGAGCTGTAAACTTTGTAGACATGTCTGCTTTTTTAATAATTTGCAGTTTTGTGGATTTTGTCATGTAGACCCCTTTTTAGAAAAAATTTTTTAAAAAAGTCACACTTTACTATTCAGGCCTCAATGACAACACCATCCTTAGCATGAAGTCATAAGAATGAAGATGAAGAAACTTAACCTTATCAAGTGCTAAGAAAACCCACCAATATGGTGTGCAGATTGCATGGCTGTGAACTGGAATTTATACTGAATTTTATTATGTAGCAGAGCAAAGCAGAACAGATTGCATAAAAACAGGAGGGCTCTTAGGTCATCTAGTTTTGGAGCAATTTATCTGTAGCTTCTGAATTTAATCAGAACTTAATTTATGCTTATGCAAGACAGCTGAACATTAAGTAGTGAAGTAAAATTTTATGTGGCATATGGTTCCCGCGCTATGCAATTTAAATAATACTTAGAGTTCAAAAAAATAAATATTCATTACCATGGCAGGACAAGTTATTTCCTCTTTATGGCCCAAATGTCACAATTTGCTTTGGAAAGGTTTGTAATACAAGGGGGTGCTGTTAAGCTCTCAGTTCAACCAACCAACCTCCTAAATTCTGAGCGTTATTTTGCCACTGTAGATAAAAAGAGTGTTGTCTTATTTTGTGAATTCTCTGTTTTGACATTGTTTCAGATCATTCACTGAACCATATCCATATCATTCTCTTCTTGGTTGGGCTGAGAACTTTTCAGCACCCCCTCCTATATGTATTCCTACATAGCAATGGTATACTATTCGGTAATTAAACCCGCCTTTTAAGAAGCAGTGTTACCATTTTTTTTTTATTGCCGGCCATGGCGGTAAAAGTTCTGATGCTCATAGGAATTCTATGAGCGTTGGAGCTTTAACCACCACAGAAGGCGCTAAAAAATACTAACGCAGCTTTCATAAAAGGGGGATGGTAAAATTACTAAAGCTGGAACCTTTATTTTTCAATCAAATCATTTAATCGAATCATTTGTGTAGAATTAGGTTCAATAAGATCACGTTCATAAATAGCCTAGGAAGACTTTAAAGATTCTCCAATGCCATTTTTATGAAATTTTACCAGCAAAAGCTTTTTGGAGTAATTATTAACAAATTAATTTCCTTTATTTTCTTTCACTATTTCACTACATCCTGTTTAAAGCAAGTTTTACTGTGTGACAACTGCTAGAGCAGAGCCATTTTAAGGTGCTTAGTGGCATTTTCAAAGTTAAAAACAAGCTCCGATTCCGGATAGGGAGGAGCGAAGACAAATCGGCCGAAGCCTTGGGGACAATCTACAAGGAGTGGAGGGAGGAGGGGGCGAGATAGATTAGGGGTGAGCGGAAGGGAGGTCGCCCCTTCCGATCCGGCAATCCCACGAGGCGGACGCGGCTTCCCTCCTGCCCGCCCTCGACTACTGTCGCAGCCAGATTGGAGGGTAAGCACAGCATAGGAGTAAACGACAGACAACTGTACAGTGCGTATGAAATGGGGCATGTCACCTTGCTTGGAAGGCAGGGAGGCCAGGCCATGATCTTCACAGCAACGTACTGCTGATGAGAGGATACATCCTTGAACGGGATGGGTCCAGTGAGCAGGGGAAGCTTGTATGGCACCCCACATTGGGAGAGGATGGAGAGGCATATGCTGTGCACCTGATCACGTGGTGGTTCTATCTAAGTGTCACGTCATCTTCAGATGTTCAGCTTCGATGTACAGTTGATCACAGTTCATGATTTGTTATTCTGCTCATTTGATGACAGTTGTGATGTCATGGTGCTGTTATGGCTGCGGCCAAATAAAATTCCACACTAGTCGAAAACGCCCGAGTATCGTCATTGTTTCACGACAGATCGTGGGGGGTAGAGCAACAAGTGCTGAGTGCACGATTTGGTGCACAGCAAGCTGTGTGTTAAGTGGGTTATTTTTTTTTTTTTTGTGCATCAGGTGGCATGGCATGGGAGTTTGGCTGTTAACATGCTTGCTAACTGTCTAATGCAGAGTAACTCAGGACCATTTACCACCTGCTAAGCGGAAGGTACTATTCCTGGATTTTATATAGCTCGTGCAAAGTTGGGTGCCAGAATTTGCACACAGATCCTGCCTGCTTAAATCACTTGGCCCTAGATAACCATAGCACAGCTGAATATTCACTGTCAGCACTTGAGCCAACGCCAGGTAACTTGTGGACATTCAGGGATAGAATTTGCATTTGTGCGGTTAAGTGCTGATTTTCAGCCCTTGACTGCATAACGCATATATAACGGTCCTATCTTTAAGGGCTCCTTTTACAAAGCCGCGTTTGCGGTTTAACGGGCATAATAGTGTGCGCTAATTTGCCAGCCGCGCTAGCCGCCACCTCTTGAGCAGGCTGGCACGGGGGTTAGCGCACGCTAAAAAGTTGCGTGCGATAAAGCCGCTAACGTGGCTTCGTAAAAGGAGCCTTAAGTGGTTCAGTTTATGAAATTAAAGGATGAATATTGACACTTAAACGCCTAGTTACCAACTCCATTCCCAGAGCAACCTATAACTGGATATTCTGTTTTGGTGCCCAGATATTGAATATTTGTGTATTCAGCGGCAGACATAAAAGCACTGACCGCCGCTAGCTGAATATCAACTGATATATTTAGAAGCCTATTTTATATGAGGAGCTTCATGGGTGCAGCTTTTTTTAGGATATCAGACCCTTCGATGCTATCCACCTTCCCCTTCCCTCCCCCACCTGCAGTAAACCAGAACTCCTCCAGCAAAGGCTATAAATGCTAACACTGCAGCACCCCAATTCCAGCAAACCAGGATATAGAAAACCCAACTCAAAGATTGAACCCAGGTTCTTCCATATACCAATGTAGAACACTGACACCAAGGAGGGAAGTTATGAATGCGGGCTACTGTTTAGTTGGGTTATTGTAACACAGGTCAATTTATTTTAGCGAAGGGTTTCACTGCAAAAAAAATGGAAGCCTGTGTTAAAATAAATCTGACTTCACAGGAGCCTACATTTTTAACTCTTCCCTGAGTCACCAGGACATTCCCACAACTTTATTGGTATCCTTGAAGTCCGTTTCAAGTTAAGAAAGATTTTGACACGGCCCTATAGTAGCATCAGAGTTACTTCTAACTTAACCCCCACCCCACCCCGTTTACTAAGCTGCGGGCAAATTCTTAAGAAGCGCTCAAAAGTTAGGCGCCTAATTCAGCGCGATTCAAGTAAAATTGGGTGCTGTTTAATGAATCACACTGAGCGGAACCTATTTTGGAGCTGCCCAAGAAATAGGCCAGCTCCAGGCACAACTAAAAATTAGGCACCTAGCTGAGCGCATAAGCACACTTAAAAGCAGTGATTCTGCCACAAGGCGCCTATCAAGTAGCCACACCCACGCCTAACATGCATAGCGCCTACTATTTTGAAGACCACCTAAATTTTTAGAGGCGCCTTGTTACAGAATCGCGCTTTCTTGATAGGCGCCTTTCAATCAGTGCTGATCAATCAGTTTCAATTAGTGCTGATTAAAAAGCTTAACTGAGCTAGTTATTCAATTTAGATAGGCGCCTATCTAATTGGGCGCCTCCAAAATAGGTGCCTAACTTTAGGCACTGGTTACAGAATTTGGGCCTAAATGCTCCGAAGCTGCTCTGACCCTCATAGAATTCCTATGAGTGTTGGAGCATTTAGGGCCACGAGAGACACCTTTATTATGGCTTAGTAAAGAGGGCCTTAGAAATACTTCCTCCAAATTATTCATATTTTTATTCAATAAAAAAATAATGCTTTGTAAGCAAAGCCATATTTCTTTTAATTTCCTTGGTTTTGTATTATTAGGTCCTTAATGGCTCACAATTCATTGGCATCTGTTTCCTTGCTAATGGCAATTTTTGCCAACAATAGTCCTATTTTCATTTGTTAATACCATGTTATATCGCTAGCTTACATCATTTCTGTGTTGCTTAATTTACCACTAGCTTGGGCTAGTACAAGGATAATATGGGGCTTTAAGTGGACCTCCCTCCCCTACAAAAAACATATACACAACCACCACTACCATCACAATTAACAATAAGGCCCCTAGTCCTCATCCCAGAGATTTTGATATTTAAATTGAACAATTAACCTCTACCCTCTCATGATTCTATAAAAATGTATAATTGGAAATAATAAGTTTAAATATAATTTTTTTTCTTTCTAGATAAATAGATATAATTATATAAACACAAAGATAAATTTATAAAGGGCTTGAATTTGCAAAACAGTGATTCCCATAGTTATTGGTTCATTTCATCCATTTGTTTTAATAAAATAATATGAATGCACATTAGAACATTTAAATATGTACTAATTACCTTAATGTGATAAATCTATTTAGCATGCTTTACATTTTTAAGGCATGCAAATGAACCGAGTGCATATCCCTAAGAAAAATGCATGACAGCAGTCCTGAATATTGTTAAGACATCATTCAAAACTCTTCTTAAACTTTTAAGTTAATCAAAATGATTGAATACTTTGCTTTTAGCATTCATGCCGGACTATTGCCTTTATTATAACTGTGGTGCTTTTTATAGTCAGCTGTCCGTTGCCTTTAGGCCGCCCACGTTTCGCTTTGCTGCGGCAGGGCTTCGGGCAACGGACAGCTGACTATAAAAAGCACCACAGTTATAATAATGGCAATAGTCCAGCATGAAAGCTAAAAGCAAAGTATTCAATCATTTTGATTAACTTAAAAGTTTAAGAAGAGTTTTGAATTTAAAGATACGCTATAAGTAGAAGTTAAATAGTAGGGGGAGGTTACAACCAATGATGTCAGTCCCATTTTTGGTTTGCAAGCTAAGTTGAAATAGCGAGCGGCAAACAGGGACCTGAGGTTTGCCTTCCAATACAATAAATCTACGGTCATATTCATGTTTAAGCTACAACATAGTATATACATAAACATATTTTTTTGTGCAGTGAGTATTTATGGGATTAAGTGACTTGCCCAGGGTCACAAGGAGCAGCTTGGATTTTATCCTACAACCTCAGGGTACCGAGGCTATAGCTCTAGCCACTGCGCTACACACCCCACACTAAGAGCAGGAAAGGGTGATTTCATATTTTGTGTAACACTAGGGCCAACAATTGCATGTGTTCTGTAGTTTTATTGAAGTTGATATATTTGGCTGTACATGTCACATTAGATAGAAACAGAGAAAAATGAAGGCAGATAAAGACCATATGGCCTTTCTAGTCTGTCTATCCATGCCATCTGCTTTCCTTTCCTCTCCGTTAGAGATCCAATGTACTTATCCCAAGCTTTCTAGCACATATTTTGTCTCCACTACCTCAACTGGGAGGTTATTCAACGTATTCATCACCCTTTCGTGAAAAGGTTACTTCTTAGTCTAGCCCCTTTCACCTTCATCCTAAACCCAGAGTTTCCTTTCAATTGAGACTCACCTCATGCACATTTATACCAAGTAAGTATTTAAATGTTTCTTTTATATCTCCCCTATCCTGCCTTTCCTCCAAAGTATACAAATTTCCAAGCTGTGATATCTTTAGTAGGACCAACATTAGGAATGAATCAGGTTATGTTATGCGTGGTCTTTCATGAGCACGCAGAATATATCTGAAGAGGTTGTTATGGGATCCGATGATACAGCAACAGCCACAACTGCTAGAATTCTGCAGAATTGTACTAGAATCACAAGTATTTTGTCAAGACACCTACAGATATGCAATGCTTTGAAGGTGTAAAAAAAATATACAAAATCCTGGCAACAATAAGTTACCAGTTTCTCCCCCCCTCCCCCTTTTTACAAAACCGTAGTGCGGCTTTTAACGCCAGCCGCGGCAGTAATAGCTCCGACACACATATTATTCCTATGAGCGTTGGAGCTCTTCCCGCCACGGCCGGCGCTAAAAAACACGCTACAGTTTTGTAAAAGGGGGAGTTAATGAGAAGGATGCCAACTCTATAATGCAAGTGGCAGGGGAAAGTGCAGAAACTCTAAAAGAGATGTGTTTACCTAATGAAAATGCAGCATTGGATGTGGCAACATATTGTGTTTCAAATAACCATTTGTAAGAAAAGTGCTGACTCAACATGTGCATCCGTTGGAGCTCTTACCACCACGGCCGGCGCTAAAAAAACACACTACAGTTTTGTAAAAGGGGGAGTTAATGAGAAGGATGCAAACTCCATAATGCAAGTGGCAGGGGAAAGTGCAGAAACACTAAAAGAGATGTGTTTACCTAATGAAAATGCAGCATTGGATGTGGCAACATACTGTGTTTCAAATAACCATTTGTAAGAAAAGTGCTCGACATGTGCATCCGCATGATGAACTGAAGGTGTCTGCGCTTAAACCTGAACCACTGTCTTTTCTTTAGCCTTGGTTAGGCATGAGGAAAAGAAGGCAACACAGGGGATCGTCAACCAAGTGACCTTTTTAAGTAACTTCATAAGAAATCGCCAGCCCCAGGGTCTTTTTACATTTGAAAGCTGATCGTCAGCTCTGGCTTATGTTTTAAATTTTAAATTAGACGGAAGAAAAAGGAAAGGGAGTCTCCAGTATATTCTTTCAATGGGATGAGGATCTCCAGCCTACGGATTTTTGTTTGTTTTAAAATTTGGATGCACAGGAAATATCTAGCCCCAGCAATTTTGATTTGATTTGAAAGGCGGAAGGGAAGGGTATTCTGAGCTCCAGTGTCTGTTACAAAAACAGGTGGCTAAATTTATCTAGGTAGCCCAATTAATTTTCAAATGTTTTGAACTAACCCACTATAACGGCAATTCTATAACATAGGCACTTAAATGTTTAGAATAATAGCACTTATATGCATGTATGTGCACGTATCCACTTAAGAGCTGGCAGGGATCACGAGAGCTGTTCTGCAAATTATCCCATGGTGCCAGCAGCAGAGCCAATTGAAGCAGCAGAGAATAACTTGGCTAAAAATTCAGGGGCCCTTTTACTAAAGGGTGTCAAGCCTTTAGGACCATATTCTAGAAACAGCGCCAAACTTAAGTTGAAAACACCATTTAAAAAATTAAAAAGCATTTTTAATCAAAATGTGCCTATTGGCACCTTAAAAAACTTGCACCTGCATCACACCTACGGATGTTCTTTACCACGCCTAATGCTACTGTAGACATGGATAATGCTGGAAGTGGCATTAGACATCATAAAGCATCTCCATTAGCAAGGTGGACACCAGAAATGTAAGCCTTGAAAATCCTGGCCTACATTTTTGGCACCTACCTTTCCCAAAGCCGTGATTCTAGAAACAGTGCTGTCGCATGGCTGACGTGTGTTTGGCGGCCATTTTTAAAGCAGCCACTGCCGATGACGTTGTTTATAGAATCTGGGCGTTAATGCACGGTGGGTGTATGGAATCAGGCTACCACAAAATGCATTAAGAAATTTTGCTTTATTTTGCCTTTTAGTGCGTAGTAACCCAAGTATTAGCTATTTTTTAATAATATATTTGGGTGGCAGGAGAGTCATGGGTGGAGACGGGGCATTCCCACATGATCCAGCTAGCATGCTAGCATGCTAGTTGGATAATGCAGAGTCAGCTCAGGAGCCCTTAGGGACTTCTTCTATAAATGGCACCTAGGTTAGGTGCCATTAGAAGCCCTATTCATGGACCCCTAGCAATGCCTAACTTACTCCTCTTTTTACAAAAGCGTGGAAAAGGTTTTTAGCGTTGGCCAGTGCGCTGAATGCTCTGTGCTGCTTCAGCGGTCATAGAGTTCCTATGAGTGTCAGAGCAGCGCAAAGCATTCAACGTGCCAGCCAGCACTAAAAACCTCTTCCATGCTTTTGTAAAGGGAGGATTGGTTACTCATGCAACTTAATTGGTTTTAATTGGTTTAAATGGCTTGTTAATTGACCAGTCAATAAAAGTAGGGATCTTAGGGCTAGATTTACTAAGCAAACCGATCATGTACCAATCAGTTTGCAACCCCTTTGCAACCCGATTTCCTTCCGACCTGATTCACTAACCTGTGTACCGATCCAATTCCGATCAGTGCATGCAAATGAGGGGAAACTGCATGCAAAATATGTAGGGATGAGATTCACAAAAAAAAAAAAAAAGGAGGGACACTGACTGAGCTGACCGATCCAAAATAAGCGACAGCTGAGGACCAGTCATTCAGGTTCTTTCTGACTGCCCTGCCTTCAGCCCCAATCTTCTGCTCTCGCCCCCGATCTCCTGCTCTCGCCCCCGAATCTCTCCTGCCCTTCCCTGCAGTGCAAGCCTGAAGTTTTAACCCGCAGGCTTAAAGCGGGTTAAAACCACAGGCTTGCAAAAAACAACACAAAAAAAAGGTTCCTGCTGATAGCATGCACAGATTATCTACAGGCAAGGAAGATGCCTGCGCATGCTCAAGAATTGCTGTTTAGCGACCCGTGTGGTCAGTGGGGTCGTGCCAATGATCGACCCCATTTGCATGCAGGCCTTTAGTGAATTCATCGGCCTGCATGCAAACGGACACGGATAGAAGGTTCGTGAATATCTAAAGAAGGATATCATACTGCTAGAGAGGGTGCAGAGACGAGCAACAAAGCTGGTGAAAGGTATGGAGAACCTGGATTACGAGGAAAGACTTAAGAGACTGGGGTTGTTCTCCCTTGAGAAAAGGAGACTACGAGGGGATATGATCGAGACATTCAAAATACTGAAAGGAATCGACAAAATAGAGCAGGAAAAAACGTTATTTACAATGTCCAATGTGGCACGGACAAGAGGACATGGGCTGAAGCTAAGGGGGGACAAGTTCAAGACAAATATCAGGAAGTTCTGCTTCACACAACGAGTGGTGGACACCTGGAATGCTCTCCCAGAAGAGGTAATTGAGGAATCCACCATTCTAGGATTTAAGGATAAGTTAGATGTACATCTCCTTATGAGTGGCATGAAGTGACATGGGTAGGGGTAGGCTAGATGCACTTCTCTTTATGAGAAGCTTGGAGCGATATGGGGACCAAAACTATGCCAGGGTACACCTGGCGGGGCCTCCGCGTGTGCGGATCGCCAGACTTGATGGACCTAGGGTCTGTTCCGGAGATGGCGCTTCTTATGTTCTTATGAATCTGGCCCTTAGTCATCAAATTGTGTAACACGGCCAGTGATTCGGCATCTGAAGAGGTTCCTTCTTCAGGAATCCAAAGTCACAAGGTACTTAAACTAGTGTGGCTATGTTCAAACCACCTTTCATAAAGAAGCTTTATAAAAAGCATATAAGCAACTTATCGCATCAGTGGATCTGTGCGGCGATCTAATACTCTTCTGCATCTGTGTTAAAACAATACCTGCTTACACCAAACTTCAGATGAATCCCTTTATAAAGGCGGGCTAATAAATCCCAATAAATAAAGATATATAAGCAAACTCTTCACATGCTAAAAGCAGGAATACATTTGAAAGTAGCATACTTTGCTTCTTATGGGGTTAATTCCGATATGGAATTGCAGCTTTCTTTAATGTTCTCTACAATAGTTTAATTAATGTAATTATGAGCAAGCAGTTCAAACAAAATGTGTCCATTGGAATTTTTCTGATATGGACAGAGCATCAGTATTCAATAGAATGTCAATAAAATTATAAGCATTCTGTCTTGACAGGAATTTTTGTTATGAGCGAGTGCTATGCAGCAATTGTTTGAAGTTTCCACTTTGTATCTATTAAAAATAAGTGACCAGTAATTTGGAGACTATTTTCTATAGGGTATAGGGATGATTGTTTTTAGTTTGGTAAGGCATCATGATTATTTGAGCTCTTTGTCACATAGTTGTATAATATTGTGGGATCTCCATATTTAAAGTCAGTCACTGTGTTTGTTGTTTGATAAGATGTATATTGTGTTATAAAGTTTTAGGAATGTGTGTTCTTTGAAGAAATTATGTAAATAGTTTTTAAGAGCTGTTATATTGCTGACAGACATAAGTGGCTGCCATTTTGGAAATTTACATGTCTAAATGCTTCCAATTACTGTATTTTTTGCTCCATAAGGCACACCTGACCATAAGACACACCCACCTCTAGAGGAGGAAAAACCAAGAAAAAAAAATTCTGAACCAAATGGTGTGCCCTGTACCCTGTCCCTCCTCTGGTGGTCTAGTGGTAGGCCAGGACAGGGTACAGGGCACATCTAGTGGTGGGCACATCTAATGGTAGGCAGCCCCAAGCCATCCTGCCCCCAGCCATCCCGCCCCAAGCCAGCCCGCCAGCCAGTTCCAAGTCAGCCAGCCCCAAGCCAGCTCCAGGCCAACCAGCCAGCCAGCCAGCTCCAGGCCAGCCAGCCAGCCTCAGGCAAGCCAACTAGCCAGCCCCAGGCAAGCCAACTAGCCAGCCCCAGGCAAGCCCCCCATACCTTTTTTAATTTTTCAAAAAGTTCCAGCCAGCTTGCTCCCTCCCTGCCTACCTGCCATGGCAGCCTTCGCTCTTCCGGGCTCATTTCCCAGGTAATCAGCAGCACAGCCATCAGGAGGAAGCTTTACGCTCTCCTGCTCGGCCCCACACTGCTTTCCAAATGGATCCCATAGGTGGTGATGTACCAGAGGGGTTTTCCGGCAGGAAGGACAGGGCATCCCTCCTGCCGGTGACATACAAGGGGGATGGGGAAGGTTCTGGTAGGAGGGATTGGACGATGTACGAGGGCATGGGGGGGTTACAGTAGGAGGAATTGGGCATCCCTCCTGCCGGCGATGTACATGAGGGAGGTGTTCTGGCAGGAGGGATTGGGCATCCCTCCTGCTGCGCGATGTACGGGGGCATGGGGGGTTACAGTAGGAGGAATTGGGTATCCCCCCTGCCGGCGATGTACAGGAGGGGTTCTGGCTGGAGGGATTGGACATCCCTCTTGCCACACGATGTACAGGAGGGATTGGGTATCCTTCCTGCCGGCGATGTACAGGGGGGTTACAGTAGGAGGGATTGGACATCCCTCCTGCCAGCGATGTACGGGAGGGGGATATTCTGGTAGGAGGAATTGGGCATCCATCCTGCCAGTAGTTTTCGTGGGGGGTGGGGACAGGTTGCCGCTAAACTTATTGCGGCAGGGAGATCCCTTGCAGCGATAAGCTCAGCAGCAACCTGATTCTCTAACCGGCGTCTGTAACATGGATGTTGGTTAGAGAATTGGGTTCTTAGGCGGGCTTAGGCATGATTTTTTTATAGGACGCCCTTGTACAATTCTCAAAAACCGCTTAGGCGGCTTCTGAGACTGGGCATCCTATACAGAATCCGGGCCACAGTGTGTATCTGACCCCTGAGGCAAGTGTACTATACACCAAAACGTAGCGCTGTGTTGGGTTGACACCTTTGGGGATGGCCAAAATAAATGAATTTTGCGTGATCCTTTTGATTACTGTTTCTTGTTGTCCTATCCCACTTCTTTTATGTATTTTCAATGCATTTGCTATACCATCTTTCTCTGGTACATCCAAGATGATTTACTTATTATATACATTTCAGCCATGTCTAGTGAGTAACAAAACTCATCATCTCTTTGAGATTTGAAGCCACCAAATGTAAAGTAATTCTGCAAGCTTCAAGGGCTCCAGCTCTTTGCCTGATAAAAGGGTCTTAAAAACTGAAGAAAGCAGTGTAATTTCTCCTTCTATCCACCCTCACTTTAGCATCAAATTGGTTTCATACATGCTGTGGTGTATGGAGTGCAGTCTTTTTGAAAGCAAATGGGAAAGATCTAAGAAATAGTCTATGCTAAGATCTCTGTTCTGACATTTATTTTTATAACCCTTTCTAATAGATTAGAGAAAACAAAGTTCACATTAATTATTCAATAAAAACATATTAGGCACTATACAACATAAAAAAGAGTCACAAAAAGTTATTCCTAACCTATACATTTGTAAATATCTCCCCCACCCCCACTTTTACGAAGCCGCAATGGTATTAGCTCCAACGCTCATGAGCGTCAGAGCTAATACTGCCATGGCCAGCAATAAAAAAGACCCAATGTGGCTTCGGAAAAGGTGGGTTTATTTGGGATGGAGGCTTCCATCACTGTCCCAAATATCCCCTTATACAATAACCAATGAACAGTAAAATCCAATTTGACAACTGAAGAGCCAAAACAATTTTTTACTTTGTTTGAATGGGCTGGGCTTTTTTCTAACTGTGACAACAGAGTGGTGTAAATATGGATATGCAATTCAAACTATTGTATTACTTTCCTTACTTGGTATTCTTCCAGCAGGCCTTTTGTTTGGGGTTTATAATAACAGGCCACTGTCGTGGTTCATATTCTGAGAATAATACAGTGCAGAGCTCTTATGAGCTTGGAAAGTCAGAGGAAATATGCATACGGAGGATAAAATGGTTCATCAATGTAGACATGATTTCTCATCTGACATTCCTCTTGATGTGGAAACTAATTTAAGCACAATGGAATAGAGGCACATTGAATGAGGTCTGCAGAAATCCATTACCATGCAAATTATTTAACCCGTCTACTAATGAAATACTACATAGGCAAAAAATACTATGGAATACAAAGAAAATATTTTTTTGTGATGAGAAATAACTTGGAAATTCAGGCTATATAATAACACTTTAAAATAAATAAGTTTTATCCCCTCCTTTTACTAAGGGCTCCTTTTACTAAGCTGCGCTAGCGGTTTTAGCATGCGCTGCATTGCGGCACGTGCTAGACGCTAACGCCACCATTGAGCTGGTGTTAGTTTTTACACATATCACGGGAGGCAGTGTGCGCTAAAAACGCTAGCACACCTCAGTAAAAGGAGCCCTAAGTCATGGTAGAGGTTTCTACCACGGCCTAAAGTGCTAAATACTCTGATACTCATAGAATTCCAATGGAGTAATGTCGGAGCATTTAGCGCCCTGGGCTGCAATAGAAACCTCTACCATGGAATGAGCATTAGAACAGTGTCGGAGCATTTAGTGCCCTAGGTCGCAGAAGACCACAACCATACCTGAAGTTTCCATGCAAATGTGTCTTAAAACTTAAAGATTGTGAATATATATTTTGGGATTCTCTACAGCTTGAACAGTTTTTGCAGCTTTATGAATCTAGTAAATAGTCCCCATTTGATTTAAATAGAATTGAAGTTTAAAAAAGATTTTTTTGCACCATTAATAGTTGATCAATAAATCATGATTATTTGATGTTTATTACCTTAACTGTGATCAGGATAACTTCTCCCGTAATGTGGGCTAAAGGATAATAATTATTGTTGGTGTAAGGGGAATTTTTTTTTTCCTTATTCTCTTGTTTTGTAAAAATCCTTTATTATTATTTGTATAATGATAATGTTTAAATTAAAAAAAAAAATCAAACAAAAAAACCTCAACCATGGCTTATTTGAAGGGTTATTTGAGAGAGTAAACCTACAGCTGGAAGAAATCTCTGCTGAAAAATATAGAGCATATGTAGTATTTTCTACATTATTAGAAGCCAAGGACTTGCCTCAACGACGAGACGAGAACCCACAACAAGGAGTCGTGAGGACAAGATGTCAGAGATTCGGTAAAGGGTGTATAGTTCAAAAAGTCACTTTATTGATGAATGTGTCACAATAGCTGTTGAACTTTTGTGATATATTCATCAATAAAGTGTGTGCATTTTATTGTTGTATTTAAACGTGTTCTAAATAAAGAATTAAAAAAAAAAAATAACCACCGTTTTTAGTATCATTTTTATAATATTGTTTTGCACATATCAGCTATCTATTTATAATATTTCTATTATATATAACACTTCATAAATATTTTTCTTAATCCCCTTCCCCCTTTTATAAAACTGTAGCGTGGTTTTTAGTGCCGGCCATGGCGGTAACAGCTCCAATGCTCAGAAATTCTATGAGCGTTGGAGCTGTTACCACCACAGCTGGCGCTAAAAACCACACTGCGGTTTTGTAAAGAGGGGAGGGGGAATATTTTTCTTATATATTTATATATTATTATTTTGGAATATTGATTTTGTTATTCAAAATTGTCCATTGTATGTTTGTTTGTTTTTTAGGACTTCTGAAGAAGGCCTAGTGCTGAAACATGGCTTGTGTCGTGTCCTTTCTATTATCATTTGATTATGATCGTTGTTCATAAGATTCCTTGTTGTATTGAATAAAAATGCTTTTTAATTTTTAAAACATTTTTGAGGACACTTTTTCTGTATCTATCCAGGTATTTTTTTTTTTTCTTCGATTTACTTTTTTCTACAGCAGAAAAATACATATCACCATGTAATAGCTTTGATAGTGGGTCCCATGAAAACTATGCCCCTTCTACAGTCTACAAAAGAAGAAAGATTTTGCTCAAATGCTGTAAGAATTATTAAAACAAGGAAGGGGTCACAAAGGTATAAAATTAAAAGATTATTCTTCCTTAGAACTAACATTTAGAAATATTGACATTGTCAATAAGATGGCAATTGCTCCTGTGGAGATCACACTACACATATTTATGCGGGTTTCTTTGGTAGCTCAAGATAAGTTGCATTTAGATACAATAGGTAGTTTCATATATACTTATTTATTTTAATATTTGTTATACCGACTAAAAGATATGAGGGAGTAAATACAAGGGCTAATGAGGCCTTTGGGGAAAAACCACAAATACAACAACAAGAAACTAAGTACACAAAGGAAGGAGTGGGGCAGCACAACAAATGTCAAAAATACAATGCATGAAATTTAAAAAAAAACAGAGGGATAGGGATGGAAAAGCTGGAGAAAGGAAGCACAAAATATGTCAGAAAAGAGCAAGAAGCAGAATATCATCCAAGCAAGGACTCATAGGTCTGCTGAAAAGCCATGTTTTAATGCGGACTAACAGAGAGAGAGATCATAAATCACTGCTTCTGTAAAGGCTAAAGCCCAAGTGGGAAGATGGACAACACGATATAAAAGTGACTTAGAACTAACCTTTCCCTTATCTTGTAGCTCAAGGCAAGTTGCATTTAGATGCAATAGGTATTTCCTTATTTATATGATATAAAATTAACTTGCCCAAGACCTTGAGGAGTAGAAGTAGGAGAAGTCATGTAGTCTAATCACTAGGCCCACTCCCTAACTTCACTTCAGATACAGCGGGCAATTTTATAACAGGACACATTTATTAAGCACTTATTACATTAGTGATTTCTATTCTGCCAATACCTTGCGGTGCAAGGCGGATTACAAAAGAAGTTATCTGGCCATTTCCAGAGGAATTGAAGAGAACAGCGATAAAAAAACTATTGAACTCAAAAAAAAAAAAAAGGAAAGCAGAGCTGAGATTGTGATGTCATAATGCCTCATTTCACCAATGCCTAAGAGCCAACCTCATCAGTGATGTCACAATGGCTTGATTGCCCTCTACTCCCCTCAGCCCTCCAACCCAGCCAGCAGATTAACCGTTCCCCTTAACTGTATCCATGACATCATGTTTGTCTGTCCTGTCTGTTTAGATTGCAAGCTCTTTCGAGCAGGGTCTCTCTTCTTTGTGAGTCTGTACAGCCCTGCGTGCGTCTGGTAATGCTATTGAAATAATTAATAGTAGTAATATAAACAGACCTAGCAGTTTATTTGTCAAGATGATGGAGATGACAGCTCTGGGTTTTCTGGTTACTGGTTCCTTCCAGGTGTCAGCTCACTTCTGACACTCTACAATACCTTACACTCAGAAAGTAAAGAGGGAGCTGCAAATAGGTTTTTAGGAGATAGCACATTTCCTCAATGTGATAGACACTATCACTTATACTCATCTGGGTTTGGCTCTGGCAAGGCAGGAAGCTATCTACCAGAATTTTAAGAATAATCACGTTCTGAACATCCAAATATGCGCCAATGATCATCTGTTGATGGCAGAACAAGCTTTCTGATTGATACCTGCCAAGACAGCCATATGTTAAAGCAGATACATCCTAAAGACGAAGTTCTGCGCAAGTGAAATTAGCACTTTAGTTTTAGTCATGATGACTTTATAGCAGTGGTTTCAAACTCGCGGCCCGCCAGATACTATTTTGAGGCCCTCGGTATGTTTATCATAATCAGAAAAGTAAAATAAAACAGTTTCTCGATCATATGTCTCTTTAGCTATAAATTACAATATTAAGACTTAGCCAAAAGGAAAGATTTATAAACTACAAAGAGTTTTACCTCATGCTAAATTGTCATTTCTTTAATAAGACATTAACTATTTTTTCTGAGGCCCTCCAAGTACCTACAAATCCAAAATGTGGCCCTGCAAAGGGTTTGAGTTTGCGACCACTGCTTTATAGCATCCACAATGTCATGGTGTGCCGCTTTGTTTCTGTACTTTTAGGTAATAGTTTTTATCCCCTGTTGGTCTGACTGCTAACTCTATTCCTCAGTCTCTGTTCTGCCTCAGAAAAGCAGTACAATCATTTCCATCCATCCACTATGTCTCCGATTGATGATAGCTTTGGGCTAACAAAAAGTAATTTTAACTTGGTACAGGCTGCTTACTGCTTACCAAAATTAGAAAGCTGTTATGTGTGACATGCAGCTCAAGATGTGACAGGCATATGGGAAGCAGTGTTAGAAGTCGAGGAGAGAGAGAGAAGTATTAGGATGCTGAGGAAAGGAAGTGATCTGGTCCAGGAACCTAAGTTAAGAAAGTCTGTATTGTGTATGATACTTCATGAAAGGACTACAGCATCTTATTAATGTGAAAAGGCATGGTAAAAAAAAATGCTGTGAAGAGGTAGCAGATGACGATGCTAGCCTGGGTCCCACTCCACCTGTTTTTACATGTGTTGTCATAGCTGTGACTTGCTCTAAAATTAGCTGGGAATAGGAATTGCTTTGTTCTAGTGGGCCGATGCACAGACCGCATTTAAATGAGGTCATTTAGTACCCCATAATATGTTACCAAAAAAAGAGAGAGAAAGAGAGAGCCGTCAGGCACATTTAGCGCCAGAATAAAACAATGCCAGGTCTAGGGCAGTGTTAGAAAGGTTGGTTGAGAAAAGGATTGTCTATTGACACCCCCTTCTCTTCCACCAATCTGACCACCTGCCCTGAACAGGCTTCCTATGGCACTCCCACTGCATTGCATCAGCCACTCCCACTGCATTATACCACCCTGCCCTTAAAAAAATTCCCTGATGGACCAGTGAACCCATCCCAATCCCACTTACAATTCTTGGTGGTCCAGTGGACTTCTCCCAGCCCCATATCAAAATGACCAGGTGGTCCAGTGGACCCTAACCTCCCACCAAACCTAATCAACCCCTGGTGATTTGTAATAGGACCCACCCAGTGCATCCCGGAACGCACCAGACAGGGGCTGGACAACACCATCTTGATGGCACCACCCAAAAGGGAGGAGAGAAGAATGCCTCCTCCCTCCTCCCTGGTAGTGAAGGTATGTCAGACCATGAAGGGCATCAGCCCATTGGAGGGAAAAGCAAATCTCCAGAGCTCTCTGGTAGGAAGAACACTCCAGTGTAAGTTCAATTAAAATAAAATTTTAAAAAAAGCAACACTCTGGTTTGTTGATCTGAAAAGCTGCTTCTTCTACTTAAAGGAAGATAGCAAATAAATATTTATAACAGCTGGAGACTAGGGGCAATGTTGTATAGTAACTAAATAAATGTACAGGATTACTTTTGTTACTTTTACTGAAGTAATGATTTCACCAGTTTTTAGTACTTTTACCTAGTTACATCTGATACTTACATTAGAGGGAAAAAGCAAAAGTGGAAGCAAGATGTAAAGTTTCCAATTTCAAGTTTATTAATTACTTGATATACTGTCCTATCACAAAATATCTAAACGGTTTACAGGAAGATTAATAGTATATAAAACTAAAAAAGTAAAAACTCCTCTAGATAAAAATGAAAGGGGAGTAAACGGACTAAATGAGATGAACACAAAACCAGGAGAAGGGGAAATGGGGAATAAAATTACATTGAGATGATGATTCCTCAGTAAACTAAATCAAACAGCAAAACCAGGAACAGGATTTTGCTATTGCAAACCTCGTCATACACTAAGGGCTCCTTTTACAAAGGCGCGCTAGCAGTTTAACGCGCATAATACTGCGCGCTAAACTGCTGGCCGCGCTAGCTGCTACCGCCTCCTCTTGAGCAGGCGGTAGTTTTTAGGCCAACGCGGGGGTTAATGCATTATGAAAAGTCGCGTGCGTTAACCCCGCTAGCGTGGCTTGATAAAAGGAGTCCTAAGGGCTCCTTTTACTAAGCCGCATTAGGACCTTAACGCGTGTGCTAGACCTTAACACCAGCATTGAGAAGGCGTTATTCTAGAAGTGTAGTGCGCGGTAATTTTGTGCGTGCGCTAAAAACGCAGGCGCACCTTAGTAAAAGGAGCCCTAAGTCACCCAGAGTTGAGCATCCAAACTCGGGTGCTGATCTCAGATGCACGCTCAAATTAATTAGCAATTGAATGCTAATAACAAATTACTATTATTGGAATGGATTGGTTCTTAACTGGAAGTAATTTGGATTTGCACGCATCTGCTACATGCTATTCTATAATGCTGTGCATGCAAAATGTCTTGCATACAACACAAAAGAGGCGTGGCCATGAAAGGGGCATGGGTTGGTTAGGAGCATTCTGAATATTTAGGTCAGTGTCTCTCAAACTGTGTGCCACGGCACAGTGATGTGCTACAAGAGATTCCAGAATTTTACCTTATTTTTAAAAAATTCCCTTCATAAGTATACAATAGAATAGATGACATGAATGTCACATACGCAAGAGATTGTCAATGTTGCGAGAGTCTACGTGTGTAAGGATACAACCGTCCAGACAAGCATCATTCTTAGACATGATTGGCTCTTGAAAAACTTATGGCAAGTAATTTTATTTTTTATGCAGCAGTTATCCTAACTTGAGTAGCAAAGCAATCAAGGCTTTGTTACCATTTGGATCTTATCTTTGCGAACTTGGATTTTCAGCTCTTGTCAAATTAAATTGAAAAAAGAGAACGACTGCAGATAGTGGATGATGAAATGCATGTTTGCTTGTCAACTACTGAGCCGGGTTCTGAGTTAATTTGCACTCAAAAATAAGCATATCCATCGCATTGATCAGCAATTCTATTCTACTTTAGTTTCACCATTGTTACAATTACCCATACATAGCTTAAAGCAGTGTTTTTCAACCTTTTTTGGGCAAAGGCACACTTGTTTCATGAATAAAATCACGAGGCACACCACCATTAGAAAATGTTAAAAAATTTAACTCTGTGCCTATATTGACTATATATAAAGTAATTCTCTTGAATAGGAATCAAATAAACACAAAGAAAGTATTTTATAATTACTTTATTATGAAATATTAAGTAAACAGAATAGTGAAAAATTATAAAATACTTTATTCAGTGCGAAACCTGGGCCTGTTTGGCTGAACACAAAGCTGATATTCTGGCTGGAATCGAAGAAAGACACACACGTAGCTCTTCGTCAACAGCCGTTCCCTTCACCGCCCCGTCACCGTCACAGCCATCCCTTTCACCGCCCCGTCACCGCCACTGCCATCCCATTCACCGCCCCGTCACCGTCCCCGCTGCATCCATATAAGCCTTAGTACTGTAATATTTAGCTTATTCCTTTCTTATAAATCAAAGTTCCTGCTGCTGAACTAGAGAAAGAGATGTTCAGCTGGCAGGGCTTTGTTTATAAATTTTTATCAACACAACTAATATATTATTTTATCCTAAAGCAAAAAATAAATAAATAAATATAATTTTTTTTTCTACCTTTGTTGTCTGGTTTCTGCTTTCCACATCTTCTCCTTCAATTCCTTTCATCCACTGTGTGTCTTCTCTCTACGTCTTCCATTTGCTGTTACTGTGCCTCTCCCTTCACCCCCCCCCCAATTGGTCTAGCACCCATCTTCTTCCCTCCGCTCCCCCATAGTCTGGCATCTGTCTTCTTCCCACTCTGTCTTCCACATTTCCCTTCGGGGTCTGTTCCTCTCCACCCTCCTTCAATGTCTGTCCTATTCCTTTCCACCACCACCCTTCCCTCCCTCCTTTACCATCTGTTCCTTTCTACTACCCTTCAGCTCCTCTCACGTGGCTTATCTATCTACCTTCCTCCCTCTTATTTTCATGGCACGTTACAATGTAATTTGTGCAAGCCACTGGAGCCTGCGAGCTCGGTCCCTGTCCCATCCCCACAAACCATCTCGCTTCTGTGCTCCTATTTTCTCCATTTCTAATATCTCCCCTATGTATCTGTCATTGCCCTCCCCCCTGTGTCCATATACCATCCCCATGGCATGTCCCCTTTATGTCTCTGTCCCTATGCCCCATGCACATAATTTCCCCTCTTTCTGTTACCTTCCTGTTTCCAGATTTCCCCTATCTTCCTCTTCCATACCAGTGTGTCTCTTCTTTTCAACCCCATCTAGCTTTTTTCCCTTTTTCTTCCCCCCCCCCCCTGCTTCTAGCATCTGGCTCACCTGCCTGTCCTTCCCTTTCTTTCCTACTGTGGGTTTTTCTTTCCGTCTTCATCCCCTTGGCCCAGAATCCTTTTCCCTTTCACTCCCTCCTTCCAATTTGAGCCGGGAACATGAGCGATCGCACGGTCCCCGCAGCCACCACTCGCCTGCCCAATCGATCCTACTGTTTAGCCAGCTCTCTCCCTTCGCCTCACCTTAGTTTGTAGGTTTTGTTTTTCGGCGACATGCACGCTTTCCCAAAGAGCCGCGCACACGCGGCTGCTCAGTGTTCAATCTTCTGCTCTGCTGCAACTTCCTGTTTCCGGTTGCGTCAGAGCAGAAGATCGAAACTGAACAGCAGCGGGGACCGGGGGAGTCTCATGGGAGCGCGTGCGGGACCCGGCCTGAGGCCTAATCAGTGTCTGCACCGTACGGCACACCAGGCAACATCTCGCGGCACACTAGTGTGCCGCGGAACAGCGGTTGAAAAACACTGGCTTAAAGAACTTTAAATAAATAACTTTCAAATTTAATTTTTTGTTGGTTTTGCAATTTTATAATTTCAATTATAATGTGCTAGGAAAAACATTTGTTCCATTTAGTGTGTCAAAGCTAAAAATGTTTGAGAGACACTGATTTAGGTACAGTAGAGTCAATATTCAGCTGGCAGAGTTATTCACAGATATTCAAACTGGGCTTTAGCTTTCAATATTTGGTTATTTTTGAGCCAGCTAACACATAGCCGCTTAAGTCAATATTCAGCCCTTAAGCAGCCAAGAGTTTGCGCATAAACCCTTCTTTTACAAAACCATGAAAGCGTTTTTTAGTGCAGGCCGGCATGCTGAATGCTCTGCACTGCTCCCGATGCTCATAGGAACTCTATAAGTGTCAAGAGCAGTACAGAGCATTCAGCGCACCAGCCTGTGCTAAAAAACCGCTTTCACAGTTTTGTAAAAGGAGGGGAAGATAGGACCGACTTTTATGGTCCCATTTATGTGCTAAACCTGGCTGATTAAGGATTGAATATCAGCACTTAAGCAGCCAAGTGATGTCTCCACCCCCCAGCCTAGCTAGCTTTGAGTTCAGTGCTAACCACAATATTCAGCTCCACTTAGCTGGTTAATTGCTACTGAAAATTAATGGCTTTGCCCTTCAGCAAAGACTGCAGTCGATGCATTGCCAAACGGCTTGTAGTTCCAGCCTATCGATAAACTATTTCCATTAAGACAGAGTACATTGTCTTCGAATTGGGTGACCATTACAAAGAGCCCCCTCCCCCCTAACTGAACAAGCTGGCATGTGTCGTTAAGATGACCCAAGAATCGATCCGAAGCAGGATTCCCTAAGCTAGAGACTGTGGGCAGAGCCACCAACTCATGCTGCTTCTGGCTGCCATTGTCCAAGGGGATGGAACTTGCATGGAGTCTCTGTGAGGTGACCAAGACAGAAGGGGTGCATGTGTGCCTTTGCCCAGGGCATCTCTTTTATCATGGTCACCATTGACCCAAGGACTTGAAGGTAATGCCACACAGTAGGCGCTGGCTTGGCTCTTGACTGTTCTTTCTGCCTTGCTGCACCATATGCTTGGAACAAGATTCCCAAATCTCTATGGTGGAACACTGAACTCTAACTCTGGCACTGGGATTCAGTATGAAGGGCTATCCTCCCATTAGATAGTAATCCCTCCCAAACTCTTTTAGTGAGGTTTTAAGTTTGCTTTTTTAGCATTATTCTTATAGCACAGCGCTGCTCTCCTAGTGTAGCAAGTAGAAAAGGAAGGGGGTTACCGACTTCCCCTCCCCCACATTGCAACTTTTCCTGTACATAACAGAATACAACAGTGTGGCTGCTGGAAGTGTATTAGCTTTAACTTTCATAGGCTAACACGGCCTTGGAACAAGTCTTAACAATGAGCTTCCTAATTAAAGCAGGGATATTACCTGACAAACTTTAATTCAGCTTTAAGGGAAACTATCAATCACACAAGGTTCCAGGCAACTCTCCTGTATCTTCACCTGGCTCCCATAACATTTCTGTACTGTCTCTTACTGTCTCTTGTACTAATAGACACATTCCATACACTCATCTATCACTGGCTCCACTTCACTTTCTTCTGGCTCAGAGAGCATTTCTACAATGTGGACCTCTGGCATGTAGAATGCCTAGCCTCATTGAGCCTTAGAAGTTCTCTGGCTGTGATTTCTCTCTCAGCCTTCCTTACATGAATGGTTGCTGCTGAGGGCTTAAGCAAGCTGCCCTCCTGCTTCAGTTTCCCCTATGCAGTGGAACTCTTCTTCAGTTTCCCCTATGCAGTGGAACTCTTCTTCAGTTTCCCCTGTTCAGTGGAGCCCATCTCTCTGCATTTCCTCTGTTCCATCACGTGTTTAATGAGGCTCCCAGGTGAAAAATAGGTTTTCATTGGCTGAGGCAAAAGGGTTTTACCTGCCTGCCTCACAGTGTTTTCAACCCCCCCCCCCCTTTCCTCTTTAACTAGAGCAGGAGATGTGCAATCTGTGTACTGTCTCAGTCTGTTAGGATCCTCAGATAATGATAAATAAGCCGGTGAGTACCACTATTTCTAGCTCTTTCCCTAGTGACAGGGCAAGTTCTTTTATTCCCTTGCTGAAACCTAAAGATTTCCTGGATTACCAACCTTTCCCTGTCACATATGTATCGAAAGTATTTGTCAACTTCTGGTTGACATCAACCAGAAAACTAGAATCGCTTCAACTACTTCTTCCATCTCCCAAAGATGGAAGGAGTAGTTGAAAGAGTACATTTGACTCTCTCTTCACTTACCTTGGCACTAAGACCTGGAACAACCTCCCAACTGATATGGATGGGAACATTCTACAACAGATTCTGAAAAAATTAAAAATTCTTTGAAAGCATACGTATTAAATGTGCCTGCTTAGCCTTCAAGATCCTACACGGCATCCTTCCTCCCGTTATTCCACTCTTTTGGAATTCCTCAAACCCTAATTCCACCAGATCCTCCCAAAAATTAAAACTATCATTCCCTTCTACAAAAGGTATATCCCGTGCAGGAAAACTAGGAACATCCCTCCACTTTAGAACCACAGAACTCTGGAACAATCTTACATCCCCGCTCAGAAATTCAAGCTCCCTCCAACTTTTCCGCAAACACCTGAAAACTTGGCTCTTTTCAAAGATGTAACACCTCCCCATCTCTGGTACCCTGACCCCTCTATACCCTCTTAGTTCCTTTCCTATAACCCTTCATTGGAGTTCCTTTCTATCCTAACTCTGTAAACCGTGCCGAGCTCTACGCTTGTGGAGATGGTGCGGTATACAAACCTAAGGTTTAGTTTAGTTTAGTATTCCATAGATAACTAACTTGAAATACCTAATGTCACTAGATCCCATACTCAAGTGTTATACCAGTAGTTATAGAATCGCAATTCTCCCTTCCCCATTACTTTGTTCATAACTCTGCCCACCTCAAACTGCTATAATGTGGTATATACATGCAGTGTGACTCTGAAATACTAGATTAGATTAGCAAGGGCAAAGAGTCATGGCACTGTTTCACATAGGTAGCCTATGTTTTCAAATCTACATTAGAACCTCAGTCAAGGGCAAATTCCTTGGAGAAATCCTTAAGGGTCTTACTAAGGGCTCCTTTTCCTAAGCTGTGTTAGGGCATTAATGCGCAGAATAGCGCATGCTACAATGCCGCGTGTGCTAGACACTAATGCCAGCATTGAGCTGGCGTTAGTTCTAGCCATGTAGCACGGGGTTAGCTCGCGCTAAAATCGCTAGCGCGCCTTAGTAAATAGAGCCCTAAGTGTGTCATTTTAGAAACATCAAAGCAAGCATCGCTATACTGGGATAGACTGAAGGTTCATCAAGGCTATTATCCTGTTTCCAACAGTGGCTAATCCTGGTCACTTGCACGTAGCAAGACCCCAAGAATAAAACCAATTTTATGCTACTTATTCCAGGAATAAGCAGTGAATTTTCCCAAATCCATTTTAATAATAGTTTATGGATGTTCCTTTCAGGAGTTTGTCCAAACTGTTTTACCACAATCTCTGCCAATAAATTCCAGAGTATAATTATACATTGAGGCCCTGATGCACCCTGATGTTTTAACCAATCTTACTTGCAAGGAAACTTGCCTGCTGACATTCATAAGAGTTGCTAGGAGTTTGTTAGTATTTAAATGAGTTTTCCTAGCAATGCTCAAAGGGGAATGCCCCCTCCCCTTTTTAGGGTCGCTAATTTCTGGCACAAATATTCCTTTCCTGATTATTCCTAACATTCTGTTTGCTTGCTTCACCACCACTGCACACTGAGCAAAGGATTTCAAAATACTGTATTATTAGGAATACCTAATCTTTTTCTTAGGCAATGACTCCTTATGCGGAACCTTGAATTATGTTGCTATAATTTGGATTCCTCTTCCCTACATACATGCATTTTCATACACAGATCCCTAGGAAGCAGATATTTCAAAGGACATGATATGACAGGCCAAAATTTTATGTGTGCACACTTCATCTTACAATGGAAATATACCTATACCCAATATTCATTATTGGCTTTTGAACTTAGTCAGAAGCATGCACAGATTTTTAAAAAGCGCAAAATGTCTCCTTCCAGTCTATATGTTGGGAAAAGTACTTATATTCCTGCCTATATTCATGCATATTTTTAAAACAGGCTAACTTCCTCAGAGCCTTTTATAGAATAGAGGGAGATTCGAGCACATTATAACCTTGACTTCTCAATTCTAATCTCAAATGACCTTTATGTATATCAGTAAAACATACAGTATGTAGTCAACAGCTCACAAAGCAAATTGGTCACTTAGTAAACCTGCTAAGCTTTCAGATTCAAGAAATGATTTTCTTTTCACAAGAACTTGGTACTTTGCATAATGAAAATAGATTGACAGAAAGTATGGGAATGAATTTTTATTATTTTAAACATCCAGGGAGACCTGACCTATGGAATTGTCACATGAAAATCTATTGCACCACTGCAGGCCCTTATCTACATGCAAGCAAATGAATAGAAATTGTATTATCATTGTGAAATGAATACTTAGGAAGCAAAAAGGCATATTATGTAGAGAGATGAATAGTTGAGGAAGATTCCCAAGGTCTTTCATTTATCCAGCTATATAGCAATGACTGGGCTATAAATTGACCTCTTCTGACCTAAGTATTTAATTCTTCTTCTCCCAGCAGCACGCTTTCAATAAGTCACGCGCGCGGCTGCTGGAGATGTTGAATCTTCTCCTCTGATGCAACTTCCTGTTTCCAGTTGCATCAGAGCAGAAGATTCAATGTAATGTAATGTAATTTATTTCTTATATACCGCTACATCCGTTAGGTTCTAAGCGGTTTACAGAAAATATACATTAAGATTAAAATAAGAAAGGTACTTGAAAAATTCCCTTACTGTCCCGAAGGCTCACAATCTAACTAAAGTACCTGGAGGGTAATAGAGAAGTGAAAAGTAGAGATAGAGGAAAAATAAAATAAAATAAACATTTTAACAAGACAGCATTGATCTAGATACTTTGGAAGGTAGAAGAGAGGAGAGAAAGGAATAGATGCAGAAGGGAGAACTGTTGAGCAGTAGAATTCTGGAGAAATTTAAATGATAGAAATAGAACAAAACAAAGACAAAAGGCAAAACAATAGATAAGATTAAAGATAGATCATAAGCTGGAAAGAAAAATAAAAATAAAACTTTGTCTTCAATCCATGGTTTCAGCGTCATTGATGAAGTGGAGCAAGTAAGTTTAGGAGGAGGGATAACGTTTCCAGAAACTTATTGAAAGCATGCTGCTGGGAGAAGAATTACATTCGGCACCTAATCACATCAAAGAATGATGCTTGACTGGGTGGTTTGTATCCTAATGCATGCAAATGCTCATTAACATTGATAGACTTTTGTATGTAACGCATATGTAATCTATTCTAGTGTATAGATATAAAATAAATTTTTAAAAATCAAGTAAAATTCTGGAATCTCTTGCGGCACACCAGAAATCTCTTTGGGGCACACCACTGTACCGCGGCACACAGTTTCAGAGATACTGGTCTAGTCTGTAGTTGGTTTATTGCTGTCATTTATGTTAAATGAGATTGGATTGTGTTTTATAGTAAATCACATTGCGATTTATATTTGAAACCAAGGAAACAGTCTAGAAAAAAATTTTTTTTTTTCAGTTCAAGGATTTTATTCATTTTAATATACAGCAAGAACAGGAAATGTTAATAAGGCAAGATACAAATAAACTGCACAAAATAAGGAATCTCAAAATGTTGATGAATAATACGATGCAGCAGATTGAACAGGAGAGTATCAGCACAATATGCAACCAACATTGTGCACAGTACTCAAAGCACCAAGAGACACCGGAGCCATACCCCATAGGAACGTGAAAGATGAGCCACAATATAATATATATGTTCTAATATTGGTAATTATAGACTAGCACAGTAATTGAATGACATCAGTCCATATTACAATAAGAGTTGACCGGACTCCATATTTTGAGGTATTCTATAAGAGTTGACCGGACTCCATATTTTGAGGTATTCTATAAGAGTTGACCGGACTCCATATTTTGAGGTATTCTATAAGAGTTGACCGGACTCCATATTTTGAGGTATTCTATAAGCTCCATATTAGGAGCTTATAGAATTATGCAATCTAGATCACTGATCCCGATTCAATACGAAGGCAAAACCCTGCTTTTTGTGCCGGACTTGAGCAAAAGAACAGCTGAGGCACGCAAGAAATTACTAGCCTACCGACTGCAGTTGAAAAATCTAGGAGCCCATTTTGGGATCTTTTACCCGGCACGCATGAGAGTCACATATCAAAACTCTACGAGAGATTACACCAACCCGAAAGAACTTGAGGAATTCATTGAAAAGCAAAACCCGACTCCAATCGATAAAGCTTGACATGTGGCAGGACCAACAAGAAATTTTTTAATTAAATAGATAAATGGAACAACGTTTTAAAAATTCTACATAAAGGTAGGGCTCCAGAAATAGGAGAACAGATAGAGACATCCAGGTTTTATTTCCATTGAAAGCAATGGAAGTGAAACCTGGACGTCTCAATCCATCCTCTTTTCTGGAGCCATATTGTAACCCTACATGAAGGTTAGTGAAGGCTCGTAAGTACAAGGGAGTGCTGAAAAGTGCTCAGCCCAACCAAGAAGAAAATGACATGGATATGGCTCAATCAATGATCAGAAACAATGTGAAAAACAGAGAATTCTTTTCTGCAAATTGGCACGTAACAAAATAACATAAGAACATAAGAATTGCCATTGCTGGGTCAGACCAGTGGTCCGTCGTGCCGAGCAGTCCGCTCACGCGGCGGCCCTCTGGTCAAAGACCAGCACCCCTGAGACTAGCCCTACCTACGTACATTCCGGTTCAGCAGGAACTTGTTGAGCTTGGTCTTGAATCCCTGGAGGGTGTTTTCCCCTGTGACAGACTCCGGAAGAGCGTTCCAGTTTTCTACTACTCACTGGGTGAAGAAGGCAAAGTACGGTACAGGGATTCAAACAGAGACTGGATGGATTCCTGAGGGATAAAGGGATCATGGGATACTGAGAAAGCTAACCAGAAAATAAATGTAGAAACCCAACCAGGTCGTGCAGGTGCAAGACCGGAGGGCTAGGACGTTGATGGGAAGATAGGACTCAATTAGGAAACCGAGGTGGCATGGGGGCCCCTTCTGGTGATTTAGACAGGTCGTGACCTGGGCCGCCGCGGGAGCGGACTGCTGGGCAGGATGGACCTATGGTCTGACCCGGCGGAGGCACTGCTTATGTTCTTATGTTCTTACATTCATACGGAATCTAGCCCCTTTCAATTTTAGAGAGTGCCCTCTCGTTCTCCCTACCTTGGAGAGAGTGAACAACCTGTCCTTTTCCACCAAGTCTATTCCCTTCAGTGCCTTGAATGTTTCAATCATGTCCCCTCTCAATCTCCTCTGTTCGAGGGAGAAAAGACTACAGGCTACAGTGGCAAAACAGTGCTCAGAATGTAGGAAGTTGGTTGGTTGGGCTGAGCACTTTTCAGCACCCCCTCATAGGCAGAAATATAAAACATGAAAATAAAATACCATAACCCTTTTGCATACTCAAGTCTTGCCTTCTGTTTCGTATCTGCAGCTCTGTACATCAGTGAAGAACATTCCTTTCACAAGTCACACCTGCCTGCACCTTACTGTTCTGAATCTTCTTTTACTCTTCTGGGATACAATGCTTTGACTGCGCAGAACTAACTATGCAGAGTCAAGGAGAAAATATGCATAAAGTCTTTAGCTTAGTCTAGTTTGTGCAAATCAGATCTGTGTAAAAAAAAAGAACTTCAGTATATTTAATGAATAGCAATTAACAATTAATATAATGAGGCATGAGAGCCATGAATCTAATCATATGCACAGAACCCAAATACCATAGAAAGTCTTCTTCAGCAAAAATGAGTGCCTTTTACTAAGCATAGTCATCTAGTATACTCTCTTATCCAACAAAACAGGCATATTCTGTGAAGAGACAAAATAAAGTAGAGTTTTTATGGCAAAGGTCAATAGTTTTCTATGGTCTTTTGTGTGCAATACAGATATGACATCATCTTAAGATAAAGTTATACAAATATAAAGAAAATGAAAAATGTTTCGAAAACAAGTACTGAATTTGCCAAATAGAAAGTTAAAAGGCAAGCAGCATAGGAAACAGAAGAAGACTTATCAAATTAACTATCAAATTATTCTAACAGTAATAAATTATGGGCTTCTCTTATCAAGCAGTGGTAGAAAGTTTTACTGCAGGCCGGTGAGGTAAATGCTTTGATGCTCATAGGAACTGGATGAACATGGGCCGTATTGAGGAAGATATATTTTTCCTTACGGATCCCATGGCAACAAGAGGACATCCGCTCAAACTCAAGGGTGAGAGATTTTGTGGTGATATCAGAAAATACTTCTTCACTGAAAGGGTGATTGATCGATGGAATGGTCTTCCATGTTAGGTAGTTGAGGCCAGTAACGCGCTCGACTTCAAGGGACGATGGGTTAAAACATGTGGGTTCGCTCCAGGGAAATGCTTAGAAGGAGGGTTCTTGTTGAGGGAGAATTCTTTGAGTAAGCAGACTTGTTGGGCTGACAGCCCTTTTCTGCCGCCATACTCTATGTTTCTATGATTGTCAAGATGATATAGAATACATAAAGTGGATTCCATGAGAATTGTCAAGATATTAGGAGATACTTAAGGAGTGGTTTGAAAATTTTTGATTTGCTAAGAAGTAGATTGTAACATCTAGAATATATATATATATATATATGAATGTTCAGGCTATTGTTCATCTAAATAAAAGCTTAACTTTGTATACCGAGTCATCATTCTGAGAAGGCTCGACTCGGTTTCCAGCAATTAAATAATTTACAAATGATAAATAGAAGATGATAAAAATTTCAAAAGAATTAATTTTCAAAATGTTTGGCAAATAGAGTAGTTTTTAAAGATTTACGGAAAAATTGAAATGAACTGGAACTCCTTTAAAAAAAAAAAAAAAAGGGGAGATCATTCCAGAGTTGACAGAATTTAAAGACCAAAGATTGACTGAAGATCTTAACTCCATTAATCCCTTTTTTAGAAGGAAGGGAGAGTTTAAATACCTCTATCTTTTTAGATCACATTTTCTACCAAAATTTTGTCCAAGTCTCAAATGCCCAGAACAAGACCATTTGGATATGGGAGGGGCCAATCTTATAATGGACTGACCACCCAGACATGGCAACAGGGGCACCTTACAGGGTGAGGGAGGGCACTGCTGTGAACTTCACAAAAAGTGTGCCAGATAAACATCTCATCAGAACTCCCTTATAGGTTATGGTGAGCCCCCCTAAAACCCATTATACCCACTTGTCTACAACCCCAATAGTTCTTATGGCTAAAGGTGGAACCTATATGTCAGTAGAACAGGGTTGGGGGGAGTTCGTGGGTGCTATTTAAGACAACTGTGTGCAGCTTTACTATACTTTGTTATACCAGATGCTGATGTTCTGCAGACAAGTATGTACTTTTTTATTCTGATTTTTGTGGGGGTGTGAGGGGGTCAGTAAACACTGGGGGGGGAGGGTGTGTGTGTTTGGGGTGGGTTACTATGCAGTGGGGTTATCTGGTCAATTTGGATATCTTTTTGGCATTTATACCTGTTTTTACATCGTCTAACTCACAACGTTTAAGTTTCGTCCAGAATGTCTAATAAAACATTTGATTATCCCTGCAGGATGACTAAGTCTAGGTAAGCCCCCATCCCACCCACATACTGCCCTAACCACTCCTCCAGATATGCCCCTTTCAGCTCTAGGCGCATAGCAGCATTCAGAGGCATAAAAAATCTCCCGCAATACGTCCAGAAAGCTGGTTTGATTATCAGCACTTGGATAACCTGGCTTTTAGGTCGTCCAAGTGCAGACATGGGCGGGTTTTTAGACGTGTTTAAGTTTTGATTATGAACCCCATAGTGTATATGTCAAGTTGCTTAGTGTGCAAATGACAGGAGGCATACACAAGGATGAAGCATGGGCAGTTCATGGGGATATTGTCGCATGATGCACACAACTTATGGAATACTACCAGTCGCGCACATTGCATTGCGCACTTCCCCCCCCCCTTTTTTTTTTACAATAGCATAGCGCGGATTTTAGCGCCATCCGTGGCAGTAACAGGTCCTATGCTCATAGGAATTTTGTGAGCATCAAAGCTGTTACCGCCACGGCCAGCACTAAAAACCACGCTACGTTTTGTAAAAGGGGGGTTAGGTAAGTCAACTTATGCCAGACATTGTCCATTTTTGGGCATGTCAACAGAGTTTTGCACTAGTATTCTATATCAGCTTGGATATGCCCTGAAACTAGTATAGAAATCGGTGCTAAGCGCACCCCATTGTGAAACCTACATTTTGGTGCCAAGTTCTAGAATATCCCTGTTGTTCTGATGAGCCCAATTTGTGAAAAAAATGTTTTCCCTGCTAATCTCCAAATATATGTAAACTACCACTCCTGAAATAATGACAGAAACCAAGTAGCAAATTGAAATCCCAGTTATTTTCTTTTGAACAAGGGAGGTCAAAACCCAATTAGTCCATTATACTGCCTCCTCTAAGTACTGATCTCTAATTACTACTAATTACTATCATCTAGTCAGACGAGAAAAACTTATCTCAGCAGGGGCTCTTTTCACAAAGAATGTAAACCACTGAAGCTCTGCAATATATCCCTTTATAATTATACTATGATAAGGAGATAATCTAGACCTGCCGTCCTGTTTCACTAACAAAGGCTATATATGATATGTACTGTGAGATCTGCAGTTGCTTTCAACAGAAATCAAATAAAGTCACTACTTTCTTAATCCGCTTGAGGAGTTAAAAGCTAACTGCCACTCTGCTCACTTGGGTATTCTTTTAAACAGCAGGATGTTTGTACACCTTTGCATAGAGCAGACATGTTTGTGGTACTGTACTACCAGTCTCTTGATAGAAAAAAAAGCATGTAAGATTAATTGGGCACCTTTAGGCATTGGAAAAAAAAAAAAAAAAAAGTAAAAAAAGAGAAACATGTTAGGGAAAGAAAGTAAGGAGTGAAAAATGAAATGTAATTAACCTCTTTAGATCATCTGTCTCTTACTTTTGCAGCTGGGTGTTCGTTCTTTATGGTAATGCTAAAGAGGCAGCAGGGCTGACAAAAGGGCATTAGCTGTCCTAGGTATGGCGTTAGCTTTGTGCACACACCCCACCCCCCCACCCCCAACAATAAACTTTTAGGCCTCCTGGTATCCTAACAATCCCCCCTAAAAAATATTACCCTTCCCAGAATAACCTATTTACTCAGGTTATTTAATAACTACCCACCCTCCCAGCTGATAAAAATACCTTTGTTTCTTCAAGTTTGTGTGATTGTCAAGACTTATTATTTTGTTTTGATTGCAGCTGCTCTTTGAACCCCCCCCCCTCCCAAATTACTGTTGGTTGGGCCAGCACTAGATGAAAAGCACCATTTCAAGTGATATCATCTCTAGTGTAATGCGGTGTTTTTATGAGGCACGGTATAGCAAGATAGGCTCGTGAATGACTAATCATTAAGACTGAGAGCCTCTGGGTGGGTAAAGGTGAAAAGCTTCCTCTGGAAAGGGCTCCAATGATAGGTCAGATTAATCTTAGCCTATTAACAAAACATGTATAGCCTTGAGGTTATAATTGATTTGACAGCCACAATGGATGAGCCTGGTTAATTTATCTTTCATTTATAAGCCATATTATGCCTTATCTCTTGCAATCAAATGTCTGTCAAGCAACGCAAGCACAGATTCAGTCCCATTTAGATTACTGTAATGCAGGGGTTACCAACCCAGGCCTCGGGAGGCACCCAGCCAGTCAGGATTTCAGCATATCTGTAATGAATATGCACGAGACAAATTTGCCTGCAGTGCCTTCACTGTGTGCAGATCTCTCTCTTCCTTATTCATTCTATATAATAATACCCTTAGCGCACATGCGCACTTCAATTTTCATGGCTCCATGCATCTGTAACTCTGTGGCCAGCAGAGAAATTGTAAAGCGTGCAGCGCATACGCGTTTGGCGCATGCGTGCACGACGATTTGCTTCAAGTGGCAGTTTAACCTAATCCAGCAGCGGTTACTGTGTGCAGGTTGCCCTGCCCAACACAACACGTGATTTAAAAAAAGGTAGGATGGGGCACGATAATTTACAGGGAGAGAGATTGAAAGAAAAACCCCAGACGGGACATTGACAGACTGACACACTGAAAGACAGGTATGTGGGAGTGAAAGACACACACAGAAGGACAGGGGGGCCAGGGAGAAAGACTGAAAGAAAAAACCCCAGAAGGGACATTGACAGACTGACAGAAATAGAGACACACACACTGAAAGACAGGTAGGTGGGAGTGAAAGACACATACAGAAGGACAAGGGGCCAGGGAGAGAGATTGAAAGAAAGAAAAAACAGACAGCGGACAAGGAGATAGAGACAGACAGCAAAAAAAAGACAGACAGAAAGCGGCCAAGGAAAGAGAGAGACAGAAAGAAAGACAGACAGACAGACAGAAAGCGGTAAAGCGGTCAAGGAGAGAGAGAGACAGAAAGAAAGAAAGACAGACAGACAGAAAGCGGCCAAGGAGAGAGAGAGAGACAGACAGACAGAGACAGAAAGACAGACAGAAAGCAGCCAAGGAGAGAGAGAGACAGACAGCCAGACAGAAAGAAAGACAGACAGACAGAAAGCGGCCAAGGAGAGAGAGCGACAGACAGCCAGATAGAAAGTAAGACAGCCAGACAGACAGACAGAAAGCGGCCAAGGAGAGAGAGACAGACAGACAGAAAGACAGACAGACAGACAGATAGAAAGCGGCTAAGGAGAGAGAGAGAGACAGACAGAAAGTGGCCAAGGAGAGAGACAGACAGACAGAAAGCGGCCAAGGAGAGAGAGAGAGAGAGAGAGGGAGGGAGGGAGAAAGACAGACAGACAGAAAGCAGCCAAGGAGAGAGACAGACAGACAGAAAGCGGCCAAGCAGAGAGAGAGAGAGAAACAGATAGAAAGAGGCCAAGGAGAGAGAGAGAGAGACAGACAGACAGACAGAAAAAAAGACAGACAGAAAGCAACAAGGAGAGAGAGAGAGAGAGAGAGAGAGAGACAGAAAGAAAGACACAGACAGACAGAAAGTGGCCAAGGAGAGAGAGACAGACAGACAGACAGAAAGAAGGACAGACAGAAAGCAGCCAAGGAGAGAGAGAGACAGACAGAAAGAAAGACAGACAGAAAGCGGCCAAGGAGAGAGAGAGACAGAAAGAAAGACACAGACAGACAGAAAGCGGCCAAGGAGAGAGAGAGAGAGAGACAGACAGACAGAAAGACAGACAGAAAGCGGCCAAGGAGAGAGAGAGAGACAGACAGAAAGAAAGACAGATAGACAGAAAGCGGCCAAGGAGAGAGAGAGAGAGAGAGAGAGAGAGAGATAGAGAGACACAGAAAGATAGACAGAGACAGACAGAAAGCAGCCAAGGAGAGAGAGAAAGAGAGAGAGAGAAAGAAAGATAGAGACAGACAGAAAGCGGCCAAGGAGAGAGAGAGACAGAAAGAAAGACAGAGACAGACAGAAAGCGGCCAAGGAGAGAGAGAGAAAGAAAGAAAGACAGAAAGCGGCCAAGGAGAGAGAGAGACAGAAAGAAAGAAAGACAGACAGACAGAAAGCGGCCAAGGAGAGAGAGACAGAAAGAAAGAAAGAAAAACAGACAGACAGAAAGAGGCCAAGGAGAGAGAGAGAGAGACAGAAAGACAGACAGACATAAAGCGGCCAAGGAGAGAGAGAGAGAGAGACACAGAAAGACATTCAGAGAGAAAGCGGCTGAGAGAAAGAGAGAGACAGAAAGACAGACAGATAGAAAGCGGCCAAGGAGAGAGAGAGGGAGACAGACAGACCGAAAGCGGCCAATGAGAGAGCAAGAGAGACAGACAGACAGAAAGTGGCCAAAGAGAGAGAGAGAAAGACAGACAGACAGACAGAAAGCGGCCAAGGAGAGAGAAACAGAAAGAAAGACAGACAGAAAGCAGCCAAGGAGAAAGAGGGACAGACAGAAAGAAAGACAGACACAAAGCGGCCAAGGAGAGAGAGACAGAAAGAATGAAAGACAGACAGAAAGCGGCCAAGGAGAGAGAGAGAGAGAGAGACAGAAAGAAAGAAAGACAGACAGACAGAAAGCGGCCAAGGAGAGAGAGAGAGAGACAGAAAGAAAGAAAGACAGACAGACAGAAAGCGGCCAAGGAGAGAGAGATAGAGACAGACAGACAGACAGAAAGACAGACAGACAGACAGAAAGCGGCCAAGGAGAGAGAGATAGAGACAGACAGACAGACAGAGAGAAAGCGTCCAAGGAGAGAGAGACAGAAAGACAGACAGAAAGCGGCCCAGGAGAGAGAGAGACAGAAAGATATAAAGACAGACAGAAAGTGGCCAAGGAAAGAGAGAGAGAGAAAGAAAGAAAGAAAGAAACATATATCTATTCTAGCACCCGTTAATGTAACGGGCTTAAAGACTAGTGGTTAATATTCTGAAAACCTGACTGGCTGGTGTGTCCCGAGAACTGGATTAAGAACCCTGTTGCTAAAGTGATAACTATAAACAAAATACCCACTCCAAATTAGCAATCAGCTAAAGATAAAAAAAAACTTCAATTTACTCTATATTTCAAAAATATAGGAAAGAAAAAAGATTCAGAATACTGTCAGAGCACGAATTTGGGCTTGGAGAATGAGATGTACAGCATCGGCATCTATGAGACAAACATGGTATTTGTTACATAGAGCATTTTGGACCCCAGTTCATTTACAGAAGTTAGATAGCTCTAAGTCTAATAGATGCTGGCACTGTTGCAGCTGGGACATTAGATCATCTTCTATTCTATTGTCCTTTGATACTTAATTTTTAGAAATCCATATGGGACCAAGTGAATAATCTATTGGAAAATCCAGTAGCATTATCATATGATACTGTTTTATTTGGTACTTCTATGAGAGTTAAGAGTCAAATATCATCTAATAATAATAATAATAAACTTTTACTCATTATGATGGGAGTTGCCATACAGCATATTATGAAAAATTGGGATCAGCTAAGTTATAGTTTTTGGTGGAATTCTTTGAATCATGTTTTTTCTCAATTGAAATGTATAGTTATTGATGTCGAAAGAATGAACCCAAGAGGTAACATAGTAACATAGTAGATGACGGCAGATAAAGACCCGAATGGTCCATCCAGTCTGCCCAACCTGATTCAATTAAATTTTTTTTTTTTTTTTTTTCTTCTTAGCTATTTCTGGGCAAGAATCCAAAGCTTTACCCGGTACTATGCTTGGGTTCCAACTGCCGAAATCTCTGTTAAGACTTACTCCAGCCCATCTACACCCTCCCAGCCATTGAAGCCCTCCCCTGCCCATCCTCCACCAAACGGCCATACACAGACACAGACCGTGCAAGTCTGCCCAGTAACTGGCCTAGTTCAATATTTAATATTATTTTCTGATTCTAAATCTTCTGTGTTCATCCCACGCTTCTTTGAACTCAGTCACAGTTTTACTCTCCACCACCTCTCTCGGGAGCGCATTCCAGGCATCCACTACCCTCTCCGTAAAGTAGAATTTCCTAACATTGCCCCTGAATCTACCACCCCTCAACCTCAAATTATGTCCTCTGGTTTTACCATTTTCCTTTCTCTGGAAAAGATTTTGTTCTACGTTAATACCCTTTAAGTATTTGAACGTCTGAATCATATCTCCCCTGTCTCTCCTTTCCTCTAGGGTATACATATTCAGGGCTTCCAGTCTTTCCTCATGCGTCTTCTGGCGCAAGCCTCCTATCAATTTCGTCGCCCTCCTCTGGACCGCCTCAAGTCTTCTTACGTCTTTCGCCAGATACGGTCTCCAAAACTGAACACAATACTCCAAGTGGGGCCTCACCAATGACCTGTACAGGGGCATCAACACCTTCTTCCTTCTACTGACTACGCCTCTCTTTATACAGCCCAGAATCCTTCTGGCAGCAGCCACTGCCTTGTCATACTGTTTTTTCGCCTTTAGATCTTCGGACACTATCACCCCAAGGTCCCTCTCCCCGTCCGTGCATATCAGCTTCTCTCCTCCCAGCATATACGGTTTCTTCCTATTATTAATCCCCAAATGCATTACTCTGCATTTCTTTGCATTGAATTTTAGTTGCCAGGCATTAGACCATTCCTCTAACTTTGCAGATCCTTTTTCATATTTTCCACTCCCTCTTCGGTGTCTACTCTGTTACAAATCTTGGTATCATCTGCAAAAAGGCACTCTTTTCCTTCTAACCCTTCAGCAATGTCACTTACATACATATTGAACAGGATTGGCCCCAGCACCGAACCCTGAGGGACTCCACTAGTCACCTTTCCTTCCTTCGAGCGACTTCCATTAACCACCACCCTCTGGCGTCTGTCCGACAGCCAGTTTCTGACCCAGTTCACCACTTTGGGTCCTAACTTCAGCCCTTCAAGTTTGTTCAACAACCTCCTATGAGGAACTGTATCAAAGGCTTTGCTGAAATCCAAGTAAATTACATCTAGCATATGTCCTCGATCCAGCTCTCTGGTCACCCAATCAAAAAATTAAATCAGGTTCGTTTGGCACGATTTACCTTTGCCATGTTGCCTCGGATCCTGTAACCCATTAGATTCAAGGAAGTACACTATCCTTTCTTTCAGCAACACTTCCATTATTTTTCCAACAACTGAAGTGAGGCTCACCGGCCTGTAGTTTCCTGCTTCATCCCTGTGACCACTTTTATGAATAGGGATCACATCTGCTCTCCTCCAATCCCCAGGAATCACTCCCGTCTCCAGAGATTTGTTGAACAGAGATAGGCTATTGGTACAACGAGAACAGCGATGGATCCATCATTTAAATTCTTAAGAACCGAAGGGACTAAATAATAATATTGAATGGAAAGTTTTTTCTAAGTTCCCTAACATCTGTTTTTCTGGTTTTCTTTTTTTCCATTTTTGGGTTTATTCTGTTTTCAGTTTTCAAAATTATTTATAAGAATGCAACCCCATATATTTTTGGAAATCAATGTGGCATCTTTTTTATAACAGTATGCAGTGATTTTTTATAATTATATTGACTCTTAGATAATAGCCATTTTCATGTAGCGTTTTTCACACTGTTTTTCAACTTAAACATCTAATGTAATCAATAGAATGTTTTTTCTACCATATTAGTGTGATTACTTATAACAACATTGGCTTTTTAACTCACCTAAAAAAAGACTTTAAAAAAGACTTGATTTTCTAACATAAACGCATTGGCTTTTATGTAAATCTTACGCTTACACAGCTTAAATAGTTGAATGAGATTGTGTCGCTTCTCACAAACGCGATGACGTCATCACGTCTTGTTTTTTACAATTGGTTAGCTTGCTGTTAAAGGATTTAAAACCGCTGCCATGCTTCAGGCTAATAGATGCAGCATTTGTTGTGCGGGTGCGGGTCACTATGATCCTCAAAAAGTTCTTCCATAATAAGTAAGGATTTAACGTTTTATCAAATAAGCTACTATTTATTTTCAACATGGTATTTTATAAGTACTATTTGTATGTTTTTGTATCCTGAAAAGTCTGCCAGTAAGTTTTACAAGTATACCGTTAGAACGCCGCTGCCATTTTGTTATATGTTTTCTAACCCAATAATTTTTTATTCTTCAATGTGGCATGCTACTTTCAAGTGTTGAGTCATTATAATTACTATTATACTGGTTATGTTTGTGATTTATGGTCGTCAGTTAAAAGCGTTATTGCTTTTTTATTAATTTTTAGGAAATGATATGGTATCTATAGAGCTCACTCGCGAGCGAATACGCTTGTGATTTACTAGCGTTAGTTGAAAGTGCTAACGCTTTTTTGTTTATTTTAAGAAGTAACATGGCAGCTATATAACTCATTTGTGAGCGAATATAAAGTGGACAAAATTTTAAATCACTGGCGCTTTCATTATTATTTCTTTCCATCATTTTTTCTATCCTTTTTTCAATTGCTTGTCAGTCATGAGGCCTATATATATGTAAAACTAATCACCCAGCAGTATATAAATATATAATGAAAAACAGAACTAAATACTGCAAATACCTAGCAGTGCACGGTAGTATTAATAGTCCAGAAAGTTGAAAGGACTATGGCCTCAGAATCGGAGCCCACGCATAACAGTCACAGACTGGAAGTGATCTGCGCGGTGAAATCTTATGACCAAGTGCAGTAATTGAAGCCTTGATTTTTCTGAATGCCCTGGTGGCCCTGACGCAGCGGACGACTTAAATCAGTAAAGTTCCGCGAAACGCTGGCCGCGTCGGCATATGAACACTAGTGACGTTTCTTCTCTGTACAATTAATTATAAAGCTAAGTTGCTTTTTGGTCTTTTATATATATATCCTGGCTTGCACTTATCTACATACAACCCCATAGGGGTGGTAATTTCTTTTAAATGCTTGAAAAAAATCTTTAAAAAATTGCAGGTGTGTGGGCCGATGATTGGAGCAGGAGCAAATACACCGCGCAGATCACTTCCAGTCTGTGACTGTTATGCGTGGGCTCCGATTCTGAGGCCATAGTCCTTTCAACTTTCTGGACTATTAATACTACCGTGCACTGCTAGGTATCAGCCTATATATATGTGGCATATAAATTTGTATTCTGTTAGGTCTACTATAGTGCCTAACATAAAATTAATTCAAGTTTTAAAGTTATTAAAATCATGAATTCAAATATTTAATTTTCAATTTATGTAAATTCAACAGGATCAATTTAAATACAATCTAATTTACTTAACTTAATTAATTCAAAAAAGTAATTCATTAAGTTCATTGATTTATTATTAGGGTAAAGGTTGCTTTATCATTTTTCTATTTAGTTTTTTCTGCTTAGTATATTTAAGTGGGTTGGGATTTAAGTTTAAATTCTATTCAATTCATTGGATAGTTTATTAAATTTGAAAGGAATAGGTTTGCTAAGATTTTCACTATTTTTAAATATTGATCAAGTTTTTTTTTATCTTTTAGGATATGGTGCAATATTATAAGGAAGCTTAGCCCCTGACGAAACAAAGTTGTGAAACAGTTGGGCAGCCGTCGGGCACAAAAGTTAAGTACTCTCCTATTTAAGCACCTTATGCACATTAAGCACTTTATATTTATTGAAAATCGATATTATTAAATTTTGAAATTAATTTGCACAGCACAAGTCACTTTACCAGAGACCGATGATGAACATATCACCCCAGTAAGGGCACGAAATATCAATAGAGTAGTGCCTTAGGTATTTGAGGTCTGGTAATTCAATGCAACTTGATTTAAATTTGTTCTCAGAAATCCATAAGGGACCAAGTGAATAATCTATTGGAAAATCCGGTGGCATTATCATATGATACTGTTTTATTTGGTACTTCTATGAGAGTCAAATAACATCTAATAATAATAATAAACTTTTACTCATTTTGACGGGAATTGCCATACAGCATATTATGAAAAATTGGGATCGGCTAAGTTATAGTTTTGGGTGGAATTCTTTGTGTCATATTTTTAAAATGGAGCATGTATTAGCCATATAGCAGGGGCATTTAAAGAAATTTAGGGATGTTTGGGAGCCATTAACAAAATACTGTAAAGAATCTGAAATAATAAAACGCTAGCCGCGCATGCGCACTCAACTGCGTGATTCCGTTTTCCCTGATCTGAGATGTATGTCCGTGGCCTTGCAGGCAGGAGTGCGCATGCGCGAGCGCTGGGCAGGTCACCTCCACAAACCGGGACCGCAACCAGCCACCGTGACACGGTGGAAGAACAGCAGCAGCCCCCGAGCTCCTCACCAGCCTGTCCCACCCCCTCAACAAGGGCTGAAAAGCTGGCCTCGCGCGCTCTGCAGCCAACTGCCGCTCGCTTCAGCGTGCCAGGGTGATGCGCAGGCGCGGGGGCTCCCGCAGTGTCCGGAAGCGGCAATGGCGGCGCTGCTGCTGGTGGCGCTGCTCCCGCTGCTGTGCACGAGCGACACGCCGGAGCAGGACCCCGCTTGTCGGCAGCATGCGCTTCGCTCGGACGCTCCGTCTCCAAAACACCGGTCCGCTATTTCAAGCCCGCTGTCGGCGCCTGCAGGCCGCGGTGTTGGTTTCAGGCCCGCGGTGCCGAGCGGTGGCTGACAGGAGGAGACGGTTTCGCTGCGCACACCGGTGCGGAGCAGTGGCTGCCAGGAGGAGGCCTTCACAGAGCGGGGACAGGGGGAGCTGTTCCTGCTCCCCCTGTCCAGCAGTAGACCTTCCTTCAAGGCAGCACAGCTAAAGCACTCAGGTAGTACATAGGACAGGGGGGGAAAAAAAGAAAGGGAGGCCTACTGCTGGACAGGGGGAGCAGGAACAGGTGCTGATGGACAAGGGGCGAAAAAGGAAGGGAGGCCTACTGCTGGACAGGGGGAGCAGGAACAGGTGCTGATGGACAGGGGGGGGAAAGGAAGGGAGGCCTACTGCTGAACACGGGGTGCAGGACCAGGTGCTGATGGACAGGGGGGGGAAAAAATGAAGAAAAGCCTACTGCTGGGTAGGGGGAGCACAGAAAGCGGCTAAGGAGACAGAGAGAGAAAGAAATAAAGACAGACACACACACACACACACATATTCTAGCACCCGTTAATGTAACGGGCTATAAAGATGCTAGGGGATGAAGAGAAAGGGACAGGGAGATATAGACTGACCAGTGGAGAGAGGGAGGGGTATTCTGAAAGTGGTGAGCCATTTGTATGAGGTCAAAAGGGAGATGACAAGATGAATGAGAGTATGGAGAGAAACAGAAAGAAACACAGACATATATTCTACCGCCAGCGGGAGGAAGGGAGACAGAAATAAAAGAAGAAAGACACAGGGACAGCGAGAGACACAGAAAGACAGACAGATAAAGGGGGCCAGGGACAGAGACAGGCAGAAAGAAAGACAGCAGGACAGAGAGAGAGAGACACGGAAATAAAGACAGACAGACAGACATATATTCTAGCACCCGTTAATGTAACGGGCTAAAATACTAGTGAATAATATATTTCCCTTTTGAATATACACATCCAGGGTGGGGGGAGGGTATTTGTTCTGAATGAATCCTGTAAGAATATTAAATGATGTCAAAGTGTAAAATGAATGTATATTGTATCACACTTATTGAAAGTTTTAAAAATGAATTAAGATTAAAAAAAAAAAAAAAACCACCTTCCTGCAAAATTTTACTTTTTATTTATTCATTCCATACCAACTTATACTGAAGCCACACTAGTGATTCATACGTGGCAAATGAGACACAGCCCATTCAATCCCCAGGGGCTTCATTGCATTTGCTGTATTAGAATAATTAGCACAGCTTTGTAAAAGGAGCTCTTAATATGATTATTTATGCAGCCAAAAAGCGGATTTATCCTAAAAGCAACAGTAATTTTTCTTTCATATTTCTTTGTTTCTCTAACAATAATCTGTGAAGTGAACATTTCTGACCAACTTTCTGTAAGGATGTTCCGACTTGCTGATCTCATTTACAATAGGTGACTGGTAAAGGATCATGACGTCAATGTATCTTTCTCTCCCTCCAGCTATGAACGCCTCTTTATTAAAGAGCTATCGTGATTGCATAATTGCACTCACGCCTCAACTTTGTCAAGACACTTCCAGCCCAATAATGAGCTGAACTACAAACATTGGAAAAACACAAAAAGTAACACATTGACACACAATATCCCCACCATCAATTCCCCTTCACATACCCACCTCAGCTAGTCAGCGATGCACTAGCCAATATGTAAGTCTACCAGAAACCTTCTCATAACATTACTATAATTACCACATATACTGGAATATAAACCTACCAAATATAAACTGAGAACTTTTTTTCTAAAAAGGGGGGAAAAAAAGGTTAACTCACATTTAAACCAAGGGTTTATATTCAAGTTTATTTAATTGTTTATTGACCTCTCCATATCTGCTAACTTTATTTGTGGCTCAACCATTAATCTGGGGAAATTCTTATGCAAAAGAACATTTACAGAAAACCTTACATTTCTTCATGCTTTGCCAATAAAACATCTGTCTCCTGCTACAAAGCAATATTCCAGGCCTTACAAACTGAAACATAACCTGAGAAAGGACATTACATTTTATATGGTCTCTTTAGTCCAAATGATTACTCAGCTCTAAATACTTTTACTGCATCTGTCAAACATTCAATAATCTTTATCATAGAATTAAAATGCTTAATGTCCTAATGCTCCCTGAAAGAAATAGGACATTATGCATAGATTTTCTGGAAATTAAATCTCTGTCCTAATAAAATAGGCTCCTCCAAGGCTTAGCACATGCATTACCACATGTTAAACACACTTTTTCGCTGAATTAAAACAACTTCAGATGTAGTATTGGATTTTTGGGTAGAAAATCTTACAGTAAGCTTTGCTGTCTATAACTACATTAATATTGTGAATTATCAACAATCCAGCAAAGAAATTGCATTTAATGAGAGTCAGCACAGGAAAGTCAGCTAAAATTTATGCATGTGTAGGAGAGTTTAATAAAGGAATGCCTACATTTAAGTATCTAGGCCCATATTCTCTAAATGGCGACTTAACTTAGGTCGGTAGGTGCCTAAGTGAAAAAGCGCCATTTAAAAACGCTACATTAAAAAAAATTTCAATGCACCTACTTGCTGGAATCATTCCTCTGGAGGTACCTACCAGTGTCTAATGCCACTGTAGGCGTGGCTAATGCCAAAAGTGGCATTAGGCACCATTAGGCACCTCCAGAGTCACGAGTCATGTCAAAGGTAGGTACCAGAAATATAGGCCTTGAAAACCCTGGCCTATATTGCTGGTGCCTCCCTTTGCCAGAGACTCAATTCTCTAAACTGTGTTGTCACGTGATTGGCAACCACTTTTAAAGGTAGCTGCTGATAACTGTGCTGTTTAGAAAATCTGGGTCCTAGAGGGCACTTATGTGGAGTCATTCTGTTAAGGAAAGTAGGCACCTTGGGCCATTTTTCTAAAGCTTAGCACCCACTAACAGATGCTGCACATCCTGTATCTATTGGCCAAATGACATTTCACACTCACTCATGCCTGTTAGCATGCATTAAAGGCCAAATTCTATGTCGTCTATAAATTCAGTGCCAAAAAGGATGGCATTGAGCACGATTCTATATACTGCACTTCACATGTTAAATTATGCATTTATATAAGCAGCAAATCAATATATTAAATATAAACTTCCATCTTGAAGACTCTTCAAAAGATGTACCTATTTTCTAATATGTTGCAGAACTCTTTTCTTCAGTATTCATGTTTTCAACCCCAAAATAATCTGTATTCCCATCACCAAGCTACAACAATTTTACTAAAATTAGTCTTATATAGTGCTGCTGCCCAGGTGATCCATACGATTCAATGCTTTGTTCATCCAAAATCATTATTTGGTTATGTTGAAAATTATTTCCAGTCCTAACCCTTTGCTTCCATAAGCCCGTCCACATGTCTAACATTTAGGCAGAGGCATTTATGGCGATGAAAACCAAGCCTAAATTCCTGTGCCTAAGTTGTGCATGGATCAGGTATATTCTATAACAGGGGTAGGGAACTTCGGTCCTCGAGAGCCATATTCCAGTCGGGTTTTCAGGATTTCCCCAATGAATAGGCATGAGATCTATTTGCATGCACCGCTTTCAATGCATATTCATTGGGGAAATCCTGAAAACCCGACTGGAATACGGCTCTCGAGGACCGGAGTTCCCTACCCCTGTTCTATAACAATACACGTAACTTTTAGAAATGTCCGCGACCTTTCCATGTTTCTTCTCTGTCCAAACCTCCTTTTGAGATCCATGCACTACAATTTACGTGCGTCACTTCATAGAGTATGCTTAGAAAGTTAGTGAATCCTAATTAATACCAATTACTTGTTAATTGCCAATTATCAACACTCTTTGGAATGGATGAAGGGGAACCTACTAAGCCAGGAGAGGAACTAGTAGGGGACAGAGCAGAGCAGGTCAGGAAGAAGTAGGGAGCAGAGAAGTCTAAAATGGGGGAGTGGAACAGTTATGGAGGATACTAGGCACCCTACTTCCAAACAAAATGTCAACTATGCATAGGGAGTATAAGGTGTGTGTGGGTGGGAGGGGGGGGGAGATAGGATAAGAAGACAAGAGATAAGGCGGTGAGAAAAAAGTGAGGATAGTTTAGAAGAAGAGAAAGTATATGGTGTGCACATGCTAAATACAGAAGAGAGTCTGTTAAGAACGGACTGGGAGGGGGAAGGTATGGGTGGGCCAGGCTGGACTGGAACATATAGAGTGAGCATTGGTTAGATGAGCTGTGGAAGGGCAGAGGGAAGGGAGGAGAAGAAAAGTGAGATGGGATAAACTTGTGGGGATGGTTTGTGGCACAAGAGAAACTGATGGGAATTTTACCCCCAAATTTTATAAAATCCGCTTAAAGTTAGACACCTAGCTCAGCAAGTTTAGCCAATGTAGGTGCCTAACTTAATTATAAACATGATGGCAGATAAAGGCCAAATGGCCCATCTAGTCTGCCCATTTGCGGTACCCATTAGCTCTTCCTCTCTCTAAGAGATCCCACATGCCTATCCCACGCCTACTTGAATTCAGTCTCTGTCTCCACCATGAAATGAAAGGATAGATTTTCTGTCTCTGTCTATGAAAGGACACATTTTAAGTTTTCTGTCTCTGTCCATGCTGGAAGTAATCAAATGTAGAATGTTGGGTGTTTACTCTCTTAATGGTTTGGGAAGAGGTCATTTAATTTATGTTAACTAGGTTAGTTGTCTGAGACATGAAGGCTCAACCCCCCACAGCTCTTAACACCTTTAAGATTTAAACAATGAAGTACATATCCTGCTCACGCACCCCCTCCCCTCTCTTGTCCATCCCCCTTTTCCTGTGATGGTTACCACTAACCCATGTAACAGATATATAAAGAATGCACACTCATAATAAATCAGGCAAAAATCTCTTTAGAATACTGGCTACCTATCTTTCTTTCTGGGGGGAATTGCCTCCAGATGACAGAATGTTTTGCAGAACGATTTCGGGACCTAGAAACAGATCCTGTACGTTTCACACCACTTCTTCCGGAAGACTGTCCACGCATCTACTACCCTTTCTGTAAAAAAAGGATTTCCTTAGATTACTCCCAAGCCTATCACCTCTTAACTTCATCCTATAAGTCTCATTCCAGAGCTTCCTTTCAAATGAAAGAGAATCGACTCATGCGCATTAACGTCATAGGTATTTACACATCTCTATCATCTCCCCTCTCCTGCCTTTCCTCCAAAGTATACATATTGAGATCTCATAATTAGCATTATTTGGAGTTAATTGCAAGTTAGGTGCATAACACAAAGTGGAATGTGCCTAGTCTAAAGCACCTACCTAAAAGTGGGCATGGTTAGGTGTGGATTGTGGACATGTTTTTGGGTCAGGGGCTGTTTTTGATTTAGCTGTCATGCACACAACTTAGGCACATGCATTCAAGGCAAGAAAACCCTGGCATAAATAGGGTACTCCTAAGTTTACTACACATAATAATGCCTAACTCCACTTAGGCGGCGCTAAGCGTAATGCTATAGCATGCCTAACTTTTAAAGAATTGTGCTTAGCACTGCACTAATTTTTTAGGTGACATATATAGAATCTTGGCAATACCCTTTATTTTTTCACTTAGTCACTACAAATAACAAACTTCTTCCTCAGGTGGTGTTAATTCAGTATTCAAGCAACAATGCACAGGCATATTGTTATTATTATTATTATTATGTTCTTGTATACCGCCATACCCAATGAGTTCTAGGCAGTTCGCATCAATTAATTAGGATCCGATCTGCACACGGATTTACAACATTTTGTCGGAGTTACAAGCAACGAGGAAGGAAATGTTGGAACATTTTAGCAGAAATTTATCCGAGTTACAGGCAGCGACAGGTTGGATTGGCCGTGAAGAGGGGGGGAGAGAAACACAGGAAGGGAGGGGGGGAGGGCGGGAGTTGGATTATTGCAGGGGAGTGAGGGTTAAGGGTCCTGTTCGCGGAATAGGTATTTTTGAGAAGTTTTCTAAAGTCGAGGAATTTTGAGACATTCACCTGAGTAACATATCTCATGGTAGAGATCCTCATTACTCCCAGCCTAGCATTTTTAGCGTTTTCTTTCTTTTTTTCAATAAATACTTTTCAGACTGTTCTAAAAATAAATCTTGACTTAGCTTATATGTAGTTTGACAAGGGGATATAAATTTACAATCTTACAGTTAAATCCCAGTTACTGCTAACTAGGTCTCGTTACTTAAAATAGGACCTGTCACATTAGTGGTAAAATAACAGATCTTAATAGTAACCCACATTAATAACTATGGTGCTCATTTTTAAAAGAGAACAATGTCTCAAAAATAGCAAAAAGATGGACATTTTGCGAGGAAAAATGTCCAAGTTGCAATTTTTCAAACTCAGATTTGAGACGGTTTACTCTGCAGTTTGCCTAAATCACTGATGGCATGGTGGCATATTGTGGCGTGTTTTGGTCAGGCACAGAGTATGCGTGCTTCCCGGAATAATGGAACAAAATGAAAACATCTAGAGCAAAAATTGGGACATAGTTGTGATTGAAATAGGTCAAAGTCGCAAAAGTCCCCTATCTGATCAGCTGACCACTGGAGGGATTAAGGCATGACCCTCCTTTAATCCCCAGTGGTTGCCGACCCCCTCATCTCCTAAAAATGTTATACAGTAAGAGTACATGCCAGGCTCTGTGACAGCTTCAGATATTAGGGCCATTCCAATGAGAGCAGCAAGCTGAGCCCAGGAATAGGCTAGTGATTACTGCAGAGGACTGTAGAGAATGGGACCCAGGTCAATATCCTACTGTAACTAGCATACATTTGGTGGAAATTGTGAGCCTTCCAAACCTACATCCTTCCAAACTCTGTTTTAAACACTACTATCCATCCTGAGCAGTGTTTCGTATTTCCACAACCTTTTTCGTAAAAATTTGTTCTCTAATGTGTCTCCTCAATCCACGCTCTCAGAACCTCATATCAGGACTCTTTTCACTTGAACATCCTTTTCTCTGAACTAGTTCTTTGAGTATTATTAATATATTTCCCCTCATCATTTTTGCTAGCTTTTCTCCACACTGCCTCAGCCCTCTCCATACCCTCCTAGAGGTAAAAAAAAAGAATTTCAGTAGTTCACAGAGCAGCAAAGCTCCAGGAAAAGTTAAGATGATTACTGCATAATTCTTTTTATGCTGGCATATTTCAGTTTAGGTCCTCTGAACTGACAAGCAACTAATAAATTTCTGCTTGCTAAAAGCACAAAGTATTACGCTATTTTCATCTAAGCATAGCTTCCAAACTCATGACCATTCTGCCAATTTTATCAGGTCTCCTTCCACTTAATCTATCCCAGCTTGAGGGTTTACCTTTCTACAGATTTAGTATAATTGCCAAACACATTTTCCTCCCTCAAGCCTGTTCGTAATGTTACTGAAAAAGATATTGGGGGGGGGGAAAAAACCCCAGCCCTAGTACTAAGCCATTCATACAGTCCTAAAGCGGTGTTCTTCATTGAAAGGCTGGGGCCAGGGTGTCTCTCATTGACCTCTCAGTGAGGCCCTCTGACTCTATCCCTCCTCCAAGACACTTGCTATTCACACTACATTAATAGCAATAGCTCTGTCTTCTGTTTCTGTCATCCAGTTCTCTGTAAGTTTGAGCCATATGTTGCCCAAACAAACTCCACTATTCACATAACACAGAGCAGTGTAGGAGATTAGGCACTGAGCAGCTCAAACTTGCTGAGGGCCATATGGTAACAGAAGAAAACAGAATAGCTCTTCAGAGGTGGCATTGCCAAGTCTATGGAGCAAATATAGGAGGATTAAAAATACTGGGGGAACAGGATGGTGGAGGCTGATTAATAGAGGTGGAGATGGGGTTAGGGGTAGCATTGAATGAGAGTGTATTGATGAGAGGAGCTGGGGAACGAGAATGTTGGGAGGGAAGTAGATTTAGGGAAGGGTAAAATGTTGGCTGGGAGTGGACTTTATTGTAATTATACAAATTACTCAGAATTTTATTTATTTGCATACATAGTAATGGAGGGCATCCAATCTACCCAACAAAGCAGCCAGAGCCACTAAGAGTGGTTTTATAATGTTAGTTTTACTGTTAATATTTGCAGTGGCATACCAAGGGTGTGGCGGGGGGTGGGCGGCCCGCCCTGGGTGTAGAGCCGGCTGGATCCAGAAACTCCTGCCCTACTCTTTAATGGGACTTGCACCTCAGCGCGGCTGCCACACTTATTCTGGAGCAGAGTTGGCAGCCATGCTGAACTGCAGGAAGGTCCTGCAATGACTGCTCCGGAAGAAGTATGTGATGTTGGAGGGAGTGGACCAGCAGCCACAATCATTGTGGGACCTTGCCACAACTCCCTGCATCTGCCAGTCCACCCCCTCCAACGTCACATACTTCTTCCAGAGCAGAGCTGGCAGACGCAGTCATCATGGGACCTTGCTGGTTTGGAGGGAGAAAGAAAGGAGAATAGAAGGGTGGTGAAAAGAGAAAGGGGCTAAAGGAATTGGTGTGCAGGGAAAGGAGAGAGAGACATAAGGGGGAAGGATACTGGATAGAATTGGGTTGGAGGGAAAGAAAGGGGGCAGATGCTGATGGAAGTAAGGGGGGAAGGGAGAAGAGAAAGTGAATGCCAGACCATGGGGCTGTGGGAGAGGGAAGGGAAGAAGATGGACGCCAGACCAATGGGGGTGAAGGGAGATATGGAAGGGGGAGGCATACAGTTTCTGGAAAGGATATAGAGGGAGAGAAGATGCCATACAGAAGGGGCAGAGAGAGGGTAGACAGTGGATGAAAGGAAGAGAGTGACAAGATGAGGAAAGCAGAAACCAGAGAAGAAAAGGTAGAATTTTTTTTTTTTTGCTTTAGGGTATATGCATCGCTGTTTCTGTGGTGTTGCATTGTATGCAGAGTCCAGCTTCTTGCTGGTTCAATTTAACATTTGTCTACGTATTTCTATTTTATCCCCTGTTTTACAAAACTGGAGAGCGTTTTTTAGCGCCGGCCGCAGTGGTAACAGCTCTGATGCTCAGAATTCTATGAGCATCTGAGCTGTTACCACTGTGGCTAAAAACCACACTACAGTTTTGTAAAATGGGGAGGGATTAGTTTGTGATTACATATTTCATACGACCCAAAGGTGTTTTCTGTGCTCTGTGTGTTCGAAAGACATGGTTTTCTGTTACAATTGATCTATACTAGTCTGGCTTGTTTAGTTTTATTGATGTTGTACTGCTCACTGCTGCCTTTTCCTAGTTACACTCTTGTGTGGATTGTTACTAAAAATCATGTTTTTCATATAGATGGGGGTATCAAAAAAATGATGGGCCCCAGGTGTCACATATGCTAGGTACGCCAATGAATACTTAATTAAACAAATGCCATCAACAACATTGCTAACTTACCACATTCACTTACTATCAACATCAAAATGTCTTCCCCATTTTTGTCACCTTCCGCTTAACTGCTGATTAGGGTTTATTAACTGCCTATATGAGGAGATTCACCCAAGGCAAGGCAGAGTTCAACAGGTATAGAATGTGCCTGAGCAGCCAGACTGACCATATCAGAAGGGGAATCCCTTTGGGTCACTGGACCCTCCCACCACACCCAGAGTTTGAAATCTTGGCTCACACATTGAAGGATTATTTCCCCCCCCCTCCCCACCCACAAGGCCCCTCTTGGAAGATAGTGAGGGTTGCTGTCCTAAATAGTCTTGTGTTTCAGTAGGGGAGAGATTCAACCCAAAAAGTGTTTGCTGTTCAATTGAGGTGGCAAGACTGAGAACATTGTGGCCCATATCAACATTGCTATAGCTGCCATCAGTAATACTAATTCATTATTTGAATAAAACACCAGTTGTAATACTCATTATATTTTCTGGTAAGTAATGTATTGTTTTATGGAAGCTATTCAAATGATTTGTCAGAGTAACTTCCAATTTACTCTCACAGATGTTAGATTTTTAATATTCCTCCACACTCTATTGCAGGTTGTTTCATTGACCACACAATATTTATCCTGTTGAAAAGACAACAAGTTGGGCATTCTGGGAGAGCTCTGCATTTTCTCTGTATTGGGCGTCCAGTTCATTGTACTTCTTCACTTATAGACCACTTTAATATAGAACGGGAGGAAAAAGTATATACAAACAAAAAAGAAATTTATATAATTAAAGGAGCACATTTTAGAAGTGTCGGTTGTTTGCACATATAAATAGCTGATTACACATCCAAAATGATTTATTCATTTATTTACTTTTATTAATTTGGATTTTGCATTTTTCAGTAGGTCAAGGTGTGCTACATTAAGGTATACTAGGTATTTCACTGTTTCTGGAGGGCTCCCAAATTCACCCCTTCCCCCCCCCTCTTTATACAAAGCCGCAGTAGTAGCTGCCATGCAGCAAAAGCTCCAATGCTCATTAAATCCCTATAGGTGTTGAAGCAATTACTGCAGTAGTAGCTGCTACTGTGGCTTTGTCAGTGTTCCCTCTAAACTGAGCGGGAGTCCTCTACCTACAGTCCTGCCAGCAGGTGGCACTATTTCACCATCATATTTCCAATAGTGAGGGACATGCGAGCTCTGAAGAACTCCACGGACCTACGTATTCCTAGCAATTGAAAACAACAATATTGAAGCACCACCCCTACTGGTAGCAATGCAGATGGAGGACTAAGCTCATTTTTGGGAAACAAAAGTATGATCATGTTTCCCCTTTGTTGATAAAGCTTCACTGGCTCCCAGTTCGCTTTAGGATCCAGTTTAAATGCTCATGCATAACCTTCAAGCTTCTCTATGGAATATTTGATCCTTTTGTCCCCTTATGTTGGAATACCCTTAGAGACTTTGCCATTTGAGAAACACACCAAGATATGTTAGCCTTCCCTTCTTGTAAGGGAATTAAATCTGCTGGGAAGCTCAGTCGATCTTTTGAATTTCAAGTTTCTAGAGATCTGGAATGAACTTCCCGACTCCATTAGGCTTTCAGGCCAGCTGCAATTATTTTGTAAATTCCTGAAAACTTTGTTGTTCTCACAATTTTTAGATGGTATATAAACCAAAGATTAGATTAGATTAGATTAGGACTCCTACTCAGCTTGGAGGGCAAGGTGCATCATAATCAAATTTTATATCTATATATTTATAAATATCTCTCATTTTAGGCAGGTTTACAAAATGGCATAAGCTTTCACTTATATTTGGAGGGAGTAGGGTGGTGTAAAGGGTCATGGATTTGATATACTGCCTTTCTGTAGTACAGCCATATCAGTTTACATTTATTATAAGCAGATACTTGGTCTGTCTCTAGTGGGATTTTCTTTGGACATGTATATTTCTAAAATGTCTCTTTTGGTAGTATATTGCACCATTTTTATGTACATTTTTTTGGCACTATACATATGTTATGAACAGCTTGGTACTCACCAAGCCTTTTATAAAATAATTGCTTAGTTTTACATCTCTGAATTTAAATGTCTGTTTAGCCCAGTGATTCCCCCAGCAGTTGGTCACAATGCCAAATGGGTTGAAAGCCATCAGCACAGCAAAAACAAAACAAATACATAGCTGGCATTATATGATCAACTCAACTTATTCAAAACAAAAAGTCCATAATTTCCATCCATGTCTCCTTACTCTGCTTTGCACGCAGCTCTTGCAAGCCATGGCCAAGTGACCAGGGCAGCAAAACACATGACAGTGACATCACATATCAATTCCTAGAGCCTCTCTTCTAGTTCCTGTCAATTGAATGCACACACCCCTCCCTGCTGGGCAGTTCTCGGGGTTCTAACACTGGTGAACAGCACAAAAGGGGATAAAAGGGGATAAAAATGCATTTTTCTCTCTCTCTCTCTCTGTTTCTTGCAGCATCTTTGAAGTACAGCTTCAGCAGTGTGTGAAGAAGAAAATACCTGACATACTATCCCGGCAAAAGGAATGAAACTAGAGACACTGGCCATCATTCTGGGTTGAGAGATGAACATCAACTTGTTCCCTTCTTCACCCCTCAATGTTCCAGGCTTACATAAAATCAGTGACAGAGTAAGGGGGAACGGGTACCATATATTTATATCGGCTTTCCCAACTACATATTTGTAGACATTACTCCCTCACTAGTCTTTAAGCCCGCTATATTAATGGGTGCTAGAATAGATTTGTTCTTTCTGTCTCTCTCTCCTTGGCCGCTGTATGTCTGTATGTCTTTTTTTGCTGTCTGTCTCCTTGGCTGCTGTATGTCTGTCTTTGTTTTGGTGTCTGTCTCTTTTAATCTGTCTCTGTAGCCCCTGTCTTTTTTTTCTGTTTGTCTCTCTCTCCTTGTCCAATTTTTTTTTTTTTCTTTAAATCTGTCTCTTTAAACCCCTGTTCTTCTGTGTGGTTTTTTGACTGTCACCTTCTGTCTATCTCTTTGGCTGCTGTCTGTATTTCTTACTTTTGGTCTCTCTGTCTGTGTTTGTTTTGGTGTTTGTCTCTTTGGCTGCTGTATGTGGATTTTTTTTTTTTTTCTGTGTCTCTCTCTCCTTTTGTCACGTACTTTTTTTTGTGTAATAACGGCAGTTTCACAGAGTAAGTTGTTTGAATTATTTCCCCTCCATTTCCCTCCCCCCACACTACTTCCCTGTGCAGCAGCAGCATTTCCCCTAACCCCCTTTCCCTTCCCGTGGTCCCGACAAATCTGCGACTCCAGCAACGTCTGCAGCACTCTACACATGCTGCTTCGGGCCTTCTACTGCCCTGATTTGCACTGCCACGTCTTTGATGATGTCATCAGGGACGTGCCAGAGTAAATCACGGCAGTAGAAGGCCCCGAAGCAGTGTGTGTACAGTGCTGCAAGCTGCTGGAGTCGGCAGGTTTGGAGTCGGGACCGCAGGAAGGGAAGGGGGGTGGCGGGAAGGGCCTAAGGGAGCCAGTCGGTTCGCGGGAAGGAAGGAGAAACTGATTAGTCTGTACTGCCGACTCTCTGCTGTGCTGGAGCTGGATGAGCCTGAAGCCGTGAGTGTGGGGCCGTTTCTTCAGCCACGAAGTGGAGAGGAAGGAGGCTTGTCTGGTGCGTATGCGCACTCCTACCGCCACTGTCCGACAGAACAGGGATCAGGGAAGCACGCGGTGAGAGTGCGCATGTGCGCTTAGCATTTTATTATTATAGATATAGATTATATATATATATATATATATATAAATGTATTTGTTTAGTGAGGAATATATATATATATATATATATATATATATATGTTTAGTGAGGGAGGAATGTCTACAGATATGTAGTTGGGAAAGCCGATATAAATATATAAATATATGGTACCCGTCCCCCCTTACTATGCCACTGATTACATGTAAGCCTAGAACATTGAGGGTTGAAGAAGGGTGTATGTATATATATATAGTCTATAAACTACACTATAGTAAAGTCCCCCAATGGGAAAATAACAAATATAGTATTACCTAGATATTCCCATATGTAAAAGAAAAAGAGAAAAAGTGTGGCACTAGTGATTAAACTCTATTCAAGATATAATTTATCTTAACTGGTAAGAGACCTCAGAAACGGAGCCCACGCACAGTCGTTATTCACAGACCGGGAAATTCAGCGTGGTTGTATGCTCCTTTGCTCCAATCATTGGTCTTCTTCCCTCCCAATATCTAGTACCTATATGTGATCTAAAAAGATATAATTATTTTTTATTTTTGTTATTTTTTTAAGGAAACGTCTTAATAAATAGTTTCTAAAATATTCATTTCAATATCTATGTTGTGTCTACACTCATTCCCTAGAGACTCAAACTAGCAAAAATTTAACCTATTTAATTTGTGTTTGTTATTCAGTATTCTGATAGAAAAAGTACTTAGCATTGATTTTTTAGCATTTCAGCATTTTTTAGCAAAAGTACTTAGCTTCAGCAGTGCTCATGTATCAATCGATACCAACGTGGCCAGCGTTTCGTGGATTTGACTTTACATCCACTGCTTCAGGGCCATTTCACACATGTACCAAGCTATTGATTAAAGTACGCTACCAGCCGTCTCAGCAAAGCTATATATATAGTCACCATGTGTCACCAGGCCAGGCCCAAAATGGAGGTAGCCAAAAGAGCCCAGAGCACACGGCACTGACCGAGCGGATTAATCAGTTCCCACTGGAGTGGTGGATCAAATGATTTAAACACCTGAATAGTTCAAAGATTGAAACAGCTTTATTTCTTCCATGACAAATATTTCAACAGTTCAAAATAAACATTGCTGGAATTCTCTACTTCCAAACACCAAAACAACAACAACAAAATCAGTACTGTTGCTAAAAAGTACACTTTGCAAATAAACTTTTTATAACTTCTCAGTGTTCAACCCACAGTTCAAAAGATTCAAAAGAAAACACTGTTTCAAAATGCTTTTCAATATGGCCTCCCTTAGGCCTGTGCCTACCTGGAGGCAGGTCTTCTTTGTTGTTTTACTCCCCTGGCCATTAATAACTGCCTCTTACACCAGGGCACTCTTGCAGCTTAGAACTACCATTTTCTGGTTCAAAACACTTCAAACATTTTCTGGTCAAAAATTTTCTCTGGCAGTGTCAGGCTGGACTTTGCCTCTGAGTTCTTCTGACAGCAAAACTCAGGGCAGAAAGGGACCTCCTCCCACAGCAACCATTGGTTGTGGACCTTCCCCAATAGGGCCCACAATCCAGCAAAAAGGAAAAGACCAGTATTCAAAAGCTCACTGCCAGGGCTGTGCAGTACTCCTGCCACAGCCTGGAAAACACAGTCTTAAAGTGTTCTAAAATTTTCACATTAAAGCATCCAAACTTTCCAGTATACTTTCAATTCAGAGCTTACTGAGACAACCAGTCCCCTTTCTCAGCGGCATAGAAAATCAGGGCAGTAGAAGGCCATGAAGAAGCGTGTTGACAGTCTTGTGGACGCTGCTGGAGTTGGGAGGTTTTTGGTTGTCTCGCGGTGGGAGGCTCAGATGGGAGGGTCAACGGGAGTTCGGGTGCGCTGAGTAGGGGTGGGGGGGAGCGCCAACCAAAAACTTCCTTATAGTGATTGAGGGGGTGCCGCGCAGGGCGTGATTTGTAAGGGAGCTGGCAAGACCGCATGAACCGTTGTATGCACGCATGCGCACTCCTGCTGGCCACGGATCTACTGATCACGGATCAGGGATCACGCAGGTAAGAGTGAGCATGCGCACTTAGTGTTTTATTATAGTAGATGCTACTAAGGGCTCCTTTTACAAAGGTGCGTTAGGGCCTTAACATGCGGAATAGCCGCGCTAGTAGTTACCGCCTCCTCTTGAGCAGGTGGTAGTTTTTCAGGTAGCGTGCGCTAAAAACGCGAGCGCACCTTTGTAAAAGGAGCCCTGAATCTTTAAGAAACACAGCAAATTATTATGTTGTCTGAGTAAAAGCTTGCTCTGTTTACTGACTATCTGTGGTCACGTGACTTTTCAAAGGCTAAAATGGGGTCACATCAGAATAAAGTTTGGAAAGCACTTGTTATCCTCTAAATATGTCAAGAAGGTATTTAATAATATCTGTACATAAATTCAGTGGTGTAATATTTGGAAGTAATAGAGTAAAGGGAAACCTGCTTACCTGATGGCACCTTAGTGAATACCATTGTGCTAAAACATCCAAGGATATATTACACAGTTGCAGTTTAAGTTGCTGTAATGTTGCACTGCAAAAGTAATGTAAGGATCGGTCTGTTCTCCTACTATTTCATTTCAAAAAAATTTAATGCCTATAATAAAATGTGCTGATGTAAACGTTGCAAAGCGAACAGCATGTGGGCCCCAAGAAAGTTATAATAATTTTATTCCTCTACCCACCTAGCTCTTTTCCAGAATTAGAAGGCAGCTTGTAGATAATTTGCTAGATCATGAGCGATTGCCTTCGCCTAGCATCTGATGCTGTGCATTACCTTTTGTTTATGTTAACAAGGCAAGATACAGATAAGCTGCACAAAGAAGGAATCATAGAATATTAATTATCAATACAGTACAACAGGCTGAACAATGCCTATCTAGCAGGAGAGTATCAGCACAACCCGCAGCCAACAGTACAGTATCCAAAGCACAGAGCGACACCGGAGCTATATACCTATAGGGATGTGAGAGATGAGCCAAAATGTGATGTATACCTTTTGATAATTTATTCATTTCAATTTCAACCCCGTTCTCCCAGTAGCTCAGAACGGGTTACATGTAGACATTCGCAATCGTTTGAAAACAGACTAGTCATGACAACTAGGTTACAGTAGACAATAACAGAGCTTATTCTAGAGACCAGACTGGTCATAGCGAAGAGTACTAGGAGAAGTATATTGAGGAGGCAGTTTTTAATGGCCCGATTGGCGGAAGAAGAAGGTCTTTACTGCTCTGCAGAAGGTCATTAGTGAGTCTAGTGATCTGTGTGGGTAGTCGGTTCCAAAGCTGAGGTAGGAAATGGCTGTAGGATCTTTTGTACGCCGTACTCATTCGGAGGGATCTCTCTGCAGGAATGCTGAGTCTTTGTTCCGCTTTGGAGCGGAGGGGGAAGTTAGGGGTGTATAGGTGTAGCTTGGATGCTATGTAGGCTGGGATTTTCTGGTAGAATCTCTTGTGTGTCATGAACAGGGCTTTGAAGATGCATCGCTTTTTGACTGGTAACCAATGATAGCTATATTCTAATAAAGTAGCTGAAATTCATCAGTCCGTATTACAATAAGAGATAACCAGACTCCAGATTTTCAGGTAGACTTGTATTTTTCCGCAATGACGCTTTCATACTTTACTGTAAGGCACAGCATATTCCACCAGGTGACGTAGTGCACCTTAGATAAATCTTTCCAGCAATGGAGGATATTTTTAAGGACCAGGAACAACAAAATGTTAACCAATCTCGCATTATGATCAGACAGCATGTGCAATAGTCTGTATTGACCCAATATGATAACACGTAAACTGATGGGTTCTTGAATGTTTATGATCATAGAAATGGTTTCTCAAACTTTACTCCAGTAAACTGATAGATGTGTACAGCCATAGATCATATGCATTAGTGTGCCTTCCTGTGAGTTACAAGACCAGCACATGGTAGAAAGTCCATTGGAGAATTTTGCAACCTTAATTAGAGTCCAGTGAGTTCTATGTAGGAGGAAGAACAGAGACTGAAGAACACCGGCAGAATGAAAAGATCTGAACATGTTTTTCCAGACTTCCTGCCAAGTTTCTTCCTCAATCGAACCTTCCAGATCTCAATGCCAAGCGCTCATTTACTTTCTAGACATCTTCTGTATTCAAAAAAATCAGAACAATGCTACTTGGTTCCAGTTTACACTAATCAGTTTGCAAATCTTTGTGCCATCTACATGTTTGCTATCTCACAGTTCCCAAGCTTGTTGCGAGGGATGCCCAGCTAGCCATAATTTAGGATATATTTTCTCATAAGTATTTGTTCTGCCCACCACATTCTTGAGAGCATCCTTCTTGTACGAAGCACATGCAAACAGAGTGTGCTTCTTTAAGACAAGCTCCCAAAGTGCACTTCTGTATCCTCAGTGGGCTGTGCCCTCTCCTTCTGCCTGTGGCGATAGACTCCATTTTAGCTAACACATGATCATAAAGCATTGTTCCCCATGTGTTTTTTGTACCTTTGAATCTGATAGCCTCTGAGTAACTAAGTTGCTAACTAGCTTAGCCTTTGAGTTGCTAAGTTTTAAAGTTCAATATTACCAATTCACAGAGTATGTGACAATACATTTCTGGCTTTCCCATATCATAGGATGTGCTGGTAGAGAGTGGATTCTGTATAGGAAGAACTTCTATGAGATCAACTTTATAAGAACAAAATAATAGGCTTATTGGGTCAGAACAATGGTCCAGTAGTCCAGTTTTCATGGTGTCCAATACAGGTCACCTGGCCAAATCCCAGAGTACCAACATTCCATGCTACTGATCCTGGGCAAGCAGTGACTTCCCCCATGTCTATCTTTTTCAATAACAGACTATGGACTTTTTCTCCAGGAAATTGTCCAAACCAGGGGTATCCACGCTTTCTTGGCTTGTGAGCTACTTTTAAATTGACCAAGTCAAAATGATCTACCAACAATAAAATTTTAAAAAACACAAAGCACATTGTACGCAGAGAAAATGTTAATTATCATTTATATTTGGGGTTTTTTTCAAAGAGGTCAAGACAGATGACTTTAAAATATGCAATGTCACCTCAGTAACAACTATATAAAAATAGACAAATATACCCCCTCCCCTTTTACTATACCGCGATAGCGGTTTTTAGCACAGGGAGCTGTGCTGAATGCCTAAGGTGACCATATGTCCCGTTCTGAATGGGACAATCCCATTTTTGGATCCCCTGTCCTGTTGTCCCCACAAACAGCTTCAGGACACCAAAATGTCCCATTTTCAGGGACAGCCAAAAACACACATAGGTTGGAATGGATATGCTCAAAAAAGAACTTTTATGAAATACCTCAGCCCCACCACTCCACCGCTATGAAAGTTTTTTAAGCGGGAGGTTTATGTGGTGCCTCATCATTGGTAGATCAATATTAAAGCGCCATGAGTATATATATTTTTTATACTTTTCAAAAATTTTTTTAATTTTTTTGTTTTCGCATTAATTTCACTACAAATAGATCAATAAATAAGCAGTTGTAAAAGTAGAATTCGTATACTTAGCTTCTACACACAGCTCAACCAGGGAGTACGACCCGACATGTTTCGCACCCTGCGGTGCTGTCTCAAGGGTCTCCCTGCATAAATACAAAAATTACAAAGCACATCTTAGGACGAATGAAACGCTACAAACCTACTAGCGCCCACCCCCCCAAAACCAAATCTCTATGTACATACTTAATATAAACCGTCATCTCCCACAGGACTCACCTAGGTGGCCGTAGTCATCCGACTCACAAGATTGAGGTCTGCGGAAAGATGGCGGCAGCGTTCCCGGTATGGTTTTAAATGTATTACATTAGTCTAACCACTCCCCCCACAGTCACCCATTGGACCAATCATCCTCCAATCAAAGTGTTCCAGTCAATCTCTGCATTCAAACCCCGTGGTTCCACTGTATCCAATGTGAATATCAGTCTCTGTTCAGCCTCATTCAGCTTCTGCAAATCCTTTCCACCCTCCCTCCCCGTTATTCTCTTCACCACACGCCACCTAAGGTGTTCCACCCCGTGATTACATCTCAGCCAGTGGGCCACTAAGGGGGCCTGGAGAACCTTATTAATAATGCGCGACTTATGCTCATTAAGTCTAATTCTGATTTTACGATTAGTCCTGCCAATGTAGACCAACTCACATGGGCAGATAATGGCATAGATCACATGCTCCGATGTACAATCCGTAATGGCGTTAGAATATAACCGCAATGGTCTACCAGGAACCCTCCACTCTTCCCCCGATATAGTCGAGGGGCACCACTGGCATCTACCACAGGGGCCATGAAAACCTCTCTCCCGCTCAACTCTCTTGCCATATTTCAAATGATCTAATTTTTGACCCAGGGTCCTGCCTCTGGTGTACGCTACCCGAGGGAATTCATTGAGGGGAGAATGAAGTTGTACTATGTGCCAATGCTGACGTAAATAGTTCACCATCAGTTTAGTGGCTTTAGAATAAGGGAGCACACATGTCAATATATCATGGGTGACTTCCTTAGACTCCCCTGGTTCGCCCAACAATAACTCTCTCTGGGCGTATCTAGCTCTTAAGTACGCTTGGCGAATAGATCTCTCAGGGTATCCTCTCCTGCGAAACCTCTCAGACAGCAGGTCAGCTTGCACTCTAAATTCCTTGATTGAGGAGCAGACCCTGCGGATACGTAAGAATTGTGCTATTGGGAGGTTAAATCTTAGTGCCACAGGGTGGAAACTGTCATAGTGGAGAATGGTATTACGTGTTGCTGGTTTTCGGTAGAGCGATGTCTGAATCCTGTCTTCAAACACAGAAATGTTAATATCCAAAAACACCATCTGAGTGCGGTGACTAGTCATGGTGAATTTTATATTCTCATCGACCGCATTCAAATGGTGTATAAATTGATCCAACTGCTCATATGTGTCATCCCAAATAAAGAAAACATCATCCAAAAACCGTCCCCAAAACATAACAGATGAAAACCATCGAGATGGGTATATATGTACTTCCTCAAATTTGGCCATGTACAGGGCCGCCACCGAGGGGGCCAAGGTGGCGCCCATGGCCACTCCCTGAATCTGTTGGTAAAATGCTTTCTGATACTGGAAGTAGTTGTCTTGAATAACCCATTTAGCTAGCTGAAAAAGAAAACTAGTGGGGACACGTTGGTGAGAGGTACGGTGGATCAAAATGTCGTAAATCACTTTCAGAGCCTCGGGCTGCGGGATCTGGGTGTAGAGAGAGACGACGTCGAGGGTCACCATCCATTTACCCTCCATGCTGATCTCATTACTAGTCAATTTTCGAAGAAAATCAGAGGAATCCCTAATATACGACCGTATCTTAGGGACCTCACTCCTCAAAAAATAATCAATGAACTTGATGGAGCGGTGGAGTGGTGGGGCTGAGGTATTTCATAAAAGTTCTTTTTTGAGCATATCCATTCCAACCTATGTGTGTTTTTGGCTGCATATGATTGTGGGTTGGCTTCAATTATAATTGTTACTGGTTTTGAAGGAATAGCTTGCAGTCCATTTTCAGGGACAGCATCCTGAAGCTGTGCGCGGGGACAACGGGACAGGAAGCGATCACTTCCTGTCCCTCCCTGCCACACACAAAAAAAGCCTCTCTCCAGGTCCGATTTAAAACCCTCTCAGTCCGCCGCTGCTGCTGCTGTCTTTACCTCCCTGCTGCTGTTAATCACTGCCCAGAAGCCTTCTTCCCAATGTCAATTCTGACATTGGAGAGGACGTTCCAGGCTAGCCATGCAGCGACTGGCTGGCCCGGAACGTCCTCTCCGACGTTCTGGATGGCAATTAGCAGCAGCAACAGCAGGGAGGTAAGGACAGCAGCAGCAGCGGCGGACCAGGAGGGTTTTAAATTGGGCCTGGAGGGAGGCTTTTTTTTTTTTTTACGCGTGGCAGGGAGGTAGGTAGGCAGGCAGGCTGGCTTCAGGGGTGGGGGTGGGACAAAGTCTGGAAGGCAGTGAGGGAGATATAGGAAGGAGGCACTGGGGGCACTAAGGACACAGGAAGGGGCACTAAGGACATGGGAAGGAGGCACTAGGGGCACTAAGGACATAGGAAGGGGCACTAAGGATATAGGAAGGAGCATTGGGGGCACTAAGGACATGGGAAGGAGGCACTGGGGGCACAAAGGACATAGGAAGGGGTACTAAGGATATAGGAAGGAGCACTGGGGGCACTAAGGACATAGGAAGGAGGCACTGGGGGCACTAAGGACATAGGAAGGGGCATTAAGGACATGGGAAGGAAGCACTGGGGGCACTAAAGACATAGGAAGGGACACTAAGGACACAGGAAGGAGCACTTGGGCACTAAGGACATAGGAAGGAGGCACTGGGGGCACTAAGGACATGGGAAGGAGGCACTGGGAGCACTAAGAACATAGGAAGGAGGCACTGGGGCACCTTAGGAAGGGGCACTAAGGACATAGGAAGGAGGCACTGGGGGCACTAAGGACATAGGAAGGAGGCACTGGGGGCACTAAGGACATAGGAAGGGGCACTAAGGACATGGAAAGGAGGCACTAGGGGGCACTAAGGACATAGGAAGGAGGCACTGGGGGCACCTTAGGAAGGAGCACTAAGGACATGGGAAGGAAGGAGGGAGAGAATAGAATGGGACAATTGTTGAGCCTGAGTGCAGAAAGAAAGAAATGAAAGAAAGGATACACAGACTGAAGGAAATGCAACCAGAGGCTCATGAAATCACCAGACAGCAAAGGTAGGAAAAATGATTTTATTTTCAATTTAATGATCAAAATGTGTCAGTTTTGAGAATTTATATCTGCTGTCTATATTTTATACTATATTTGTCAATTTTTTTATAGTTACTGAGGGGACATTGCATATTTTAAAGTCATCTGCCATGACATCTTTGAAACCCCCCAAATATAAATGATAATTAACATTTTCTCTGCATATAGTGTGCTTTGTAGGTTTTTTTAAATTTTATGGTTACCATTATGAATTAATAAGATATTATGTGTACATGAAAAATGAATGGAAGAAATTGGGGGTGGGATTGGGGGCAGGACTGACAATTAATAGATGTCCCCTTTTAATGAAAAAATAAATGGTCACGTTATGAATGCCCCGCGTTGCTCCTGATGCTCATAGGCTTCCTGCACTAAAAACTGCTATCGCGGTTTAGTAAAAGGGGACCATAGTGCAAAATATAGACAGCAGATATAAATTTGGACACATTTTGATCACTAAATTTAAATAAAATCATTTTTCCTAACGTTGCTGTCTGGTGATTTCATGAGTCTCTGGTTGCACTTCCTTCTTCTGACTATAAATCCAATATTTCTTTCTTTCTGCCTCCTGTATGCTTCATCTCCTCCAGACCTCATTCCATTCCCCAATCAACATCTCTTTCTGTCCCTCCATGAGTCCAACTTTTTCTTCTCTCTCTCTCCCTGCCCCTCCCCTTTCTTTCTTTCTCTCTCCCTTCCCCCTTTTCTTTCTGTCTGTCTTTCTTTCTCCCTGCCACCCCCCCAAGCCACTGCGGCCAATTTATCCCTGCTTCCCCGACGCCAGGACAGGCACGTACAAGCACTGAGCTCACAAGCCTTCCCCCACCCCCACCCCCACCCCCAACCCCAACATTAATTCTGACATTGGAGAGGAAGTTCCAGGCCAGCCAAGCAGCAATTGGCTGGCCCAGAACTTCCTCTCCGACATCAGAATTGACACCAGGGGGGGGGAGGCTGTGGGCCCAGCACTTGTACGCGCCTGGCCTGGCATCGGGGAAGCAGGGAGAACAGAATGCAAAGGCAACACGAGTTTATCACGGATCCCAGGATGGGTTCCATGATCGACTCGTGTTGCCTTTGCGATCTGGTCAATCACGATTGACCTTTTGGGTACCCCTGGTCCAAACCTTTCTTAAAACCAGTTAAGCTATCCGCTCTTACCACAACCTCTGGAAATGTTTATTTCTTTGTTTTAAGTTTGTATTAAAGAAATTTGTTCAAGAAATAGAGTCCTGCCTGGTAATATTATAGACTACAGGCTCAATAAGTTTAAGTTGATTGACAATCCTCAGAGTTGAGAGTGAAAGGTCAAGACAGTATTCATCGCAGATATCCTGGTAAAAGACATCCCTGTGCCAACAATTTTCTATTAAGTATTTGGTTTGTTGTTTCATTTCAGAATATTTAATTGGCATAAAAGCCATGATTCTATAAACAACGCCTACCGTGGATTGGTAAACCTAGCCGATCTACTTACCTGACTTAATTGGCACTAATAATTGAAAGCACCATTAAAAATCAATTAAAAATTATTTTAAAAAATTAATTTGCTGGTAAGTGCCTACCATTTCGAGGTAGGCATCTACACCGAGGCACCTACATGGCAAGTAGGCATGGTTAGGGGCAGATTAGGTATGAACTGGGGGTAGAGTTTAGGTGTGGTCTTACTAGATGGGTGAATGTGTGTTAGAGAGTAGGAAGGTGGGGGTTTTTTTTGGGGGGGGCACATAAGTTAGGTATGTAACATTTTTAAATGGGGTGGGGCTTTTCTAACTGGGAGTGCTGGGGAGTTTGTGAGGCTCTTTTCCTGAGGTAGAGCCTCCTTGCCTTGCGGCTCTCAGGTCATTCAGCACAGGATCAGAGATTCTCCAATTCAGAGGTTAGACATATACTGTAAGTTAGGATTAACATCCACCTCTGACCACTGAAGTTTAAAATAAGCAAAATTAGCTTTTTGACTTCTGATATAGCTATTTTGCATAACAAAATATATACAAGCTTCATCAAAAAGCTCTACTTCAAGCATTATTAAGAAGGAAAAGTCTCAGAACCCTGCCAGAGAGCAGCTAGATAGGGTAATTACTTCATAAGCAAAACTCTTCTTATAAACAGTTCAATGCTATTTATTTATTCAAGTTTCCATGGTGAAAATAGGGAAGGTAAAAGGGGAAATGGGAGCCTGAATATGGGGGTAAGACATAAGTAGAATATCCATACTGGATCAGACTAATCTAATCTAGCACCCGTTAATGTAACGGGCTTACACACTAGTACTTGAATATGCTAATAAGGTATTCCAATCTGTTTCCTTTGTAAAATCTTAGGTTCTGAATTGATTCTGATTCCTACTGATTTGTACATCCAGAATATTGATCTCAGTGGTGTGATACTTCAATTCAAACTTAATTGTAGGATGACAACAGTTCAAATTCTCCACAAACCTATATAGCTCTTCAGTAATACCCTCCCATTCGAGGAAAATATCATTGATAAAATGTGAGCTAAAATTTCACATGCATGTAATTAACATTAGGATAAATCCACCATTCCTCAAATTTAGCCATGAACAGATTTGCAAAGGAAGGCACAAAAGAGGCCCCCATCGCTATACCAGTACATTGTTGACAAAACTTTCCATCAAATATAAAGGGGTCTTTTTATCAAGCTGCGGTAGGAGTTTAACACTGGTAATACCACACGTTAAACCGCCTGCCATGCTAGCCGCTAACGCCTGCATTGAGCTGGCATTAGTTTTTTAGCCGGCCATGGGGGTTAGCGCGTGATGAAATGTCCGACGCGCTAACCCCGCTAGCACGGTTTGATAAAAAGGACCCCAAAGTGATTCCTACACATAACTAATGTAGATAATTCAATCAAAAATTGTTTCGGTACCAAACAGGGACACTCCCTTCTTTCTAAATATTCTTCAATAACCTCCAAAGCTTCCTGTTGTGGAATACAAGTATACAAGGAATTTACGTTCAATGTAGCCATAAAGTCCTTTGCAGTATCTTGCAGGTAAGAAAGGATTTTCATCATAAGTGGTCTAAAAAAATTACCACATATTTGCACACCTTCTCCAATAGAGAACCATGAGCCAACGCAATGGGGCATCCAGGAGGGTTAAATCGATCATTATGCACCTTGGGAAAAAAGTAAATAATCGGAATTTGAAAAGTCCTATTGGTCAAAAACTTATATTCTGCTATAGTTTTAAAAATCCAGCTTGGTTTCCAACCAAAGTAATACTCAACAATACGGCAAAAATATCTTCCAAAGGATCCTGTTCTAGAGGACTATATAGAGTAGCATCATTTAACTGGGAATATGCCTCCTCTTTAATCACAGAATGATCTTGAAAATCATCCTCAACCCCCCCCCCCCCAAAAAAAAAAAAAAAAAAAAAAACAGCCTCAACTGTAATTACGAAAAAAAAATTTCCAAATCAATCCTCATTTGAAATGGATCATACCTTTTCTATGGAACAAATGAAAGACCCTGCGATAGAACTGTCACTACTATTCCATTTCTCCACAAAAATAATTTTGGTTCTTTATTCACTCTCAATCCACTAGGGATGATTTTTTTTCTTACAATAATCTACGAGTGTCGCACCATGCAACCTCAAAATGGCTAACATTTTTGTAAGAGTCCAACAGTTCTTTCCATTTAAGGTTGAGAACCGTAGTGCCTAAAGACATTTCAAGAAACAGGGCTTGCAAAATACTGTCTCTTTGAGAATTTAACCCCATTGTTCCAGGGCTGCACCATTTCTTCCTTCAATAATATTGTACCATACAAAAAATATACAAGAATAACAATTAGCAAATAACTATTCAAAAAAGTATATTATTATATTGTGGTCACTGAAAGGCATTCCATTTAAAACCCTGTTATATAAAACATAATGGAGAAGAAAAAAGCCTCAAACTCATGTAACAGAACTTCTCAATCAATCTCTTTTGGCTGCTTTCACTATTATCATAGGCATAAAAAAAACTTCCCACCTATAGCAAACTAGCCCCCTCTTTTACTAAGGTGCGCTATGCTTTTTAGCGTGCGCTAATTACGCGCTAAACGCCAAAGCGTGCATGTTATCCTATGGATGCGTTAGCGGTTAGCGCACGCTTTGATTTAGCACACGCTAAACGCGTGATAAAACGCTTAATGCACCTTAGTAAAAGAGGGCCTAGGTTTAAACATGAAAACAAGGAACTACAGCCTTGAAAAAATGAGAAATCACTCTGCAGTTATTTTGTTTAAAATTTTCTATTAACAATGAATTCAGTTGTAAAACATGAGGTAATATTCAATCAGAAAATCTATCTGACCAGAACACAATCCTCACTCAAATTTTTATATTCATGTTTCTGGTGCAGAGTAGTAATTGAAATATTCCAATTTGATTTTACATGCCTATAAATATATTGCAATATAAAACCATTACAATCTTCCTTTAAAACATATCTCTGCCAAACACGAGACTTATTTTTCTCTAAAGAAAGTCAGGATTTCTTTTTTTTTTTATATATTTAAGACCACTAAATGGCGAGCTGATAACTATGGCTGAGCCGTTGTTTTGAGCTAAAGGAATTTTGTGTTGTTGGATTTGGGGGAATGGGTTGGGAGTGAGTGGAAGTTAGCAATGGGTTAATTAAGAAGGTGGATGTGTGTAGGTTGGGGAAGTGTTTTGGGATTGGCTAATGGGGAAGTTGATGGGTTAGCAGAGTTAGGAATTGGGGTGCGTGTTTGAGGTTCTGATTGGAGGGAATTGGGTGGGAGCTGGTTGTGAGGAAAGTTAAGGTTGTTTAGGGTTTCGGGTTTGGTGGTGGAAAGGTGAGGGAGAGTTGGGTCTAGTTTAGGGGTTGGTTAGTGAGTTGTTTTCTGCCCACCCATTGCTGTATTTGTTAGTGTAATTTTGGGAGTGTTTGTCTTTTGTTTGTTGTGTGATTGGACGGCTGTTGTGGGTTTGTATGTATTAGGGGGTTAGGAAGGGAGTCACAGCTGTGCAAAAGGAGTGTGCTTCCAGGCAGCCTTGGCAATTGGGATAAAGATATTATAAGCAATTATAGAGTATGGGATACTTGTGTGCAATACCGCTGCAGGTAGATGAGGCCGGGTGACACCACACTGGGGGTAGGGATAATGTGTGGTATGAGCATTGAATTCAACCATGACTTGACAGTGCAGCTGGGTCGTTACTGACTAGCTGGCAGTGAAGATTTATTGTAAGGCTGAAATGTAAGAAGGGAAATGTGCACAAATTTATTGTGCTGCCAATTTAAAATGTTAATAAAGTTGGGGGCCAAGCAATTTGTTCCAATATTTGTGTATTGGCATAATTTGTTGTAGTTCATAAAGGTGGAAGTGATGGTCGGTGTGAAAATGAAGCCGTACGAGTGCCATGAGTTATGATTTTAAGCTTAGATTTTCTCCATTGTACTCATAGAATTACAGTTGGCCTCATAACATCATGGAATTTTGTTTTACAACAGTCAGGGGGAAAGGGATACATATTTTAGTAGTTCATGCTGTGGATTAAGGCCACAGGTTCAAAACTTTCACAAAGAATATTAACCCTACTTGAAGGACTCCTCAACTTTAGGAAAGAAATAAAAACATACCTGTTCACCTAACTCCCTTGACCACGACTGATAGATTACAAAGAAATGTATATTGATACAAGATCCTCAGTATGTGTCGTGTTAGGATAAAAACTTGTATTGAGAAATCTTGCACTGTAACTATGACAAATTGCAACCTGTAAATCAGGGGTGTCCAACCTGTGGCCCGAGGGCCGCATGTGGCCCCGTGAAGTATTTTGTGCGGCCCCCGGTCAAGGGCGATTCAGTGTTTTCCTCTGCTACCCCTGGGTGTTTACCGTCTTGCCGGCTCCCTCCTCTGTCTGGCTGCAGCGTTTACGCGGCCCCAGAAAAATATTTTCAGCCAATGCGGCCCAGGGAAGCCAAAAGATTGGACACTCCTGCCCCTATATATTATGTATATTGGTATTAGATCCCTAACACTTGTCAGGATATAAACTTGTACCAGAAAAATACTTGTACTGTAACTATGGCAAATTGTAACCTGTTAACTGTACACTTCTCCCTCCGGATTCGCGAGGGATAGGGGCAGAGCCGGACTGCGAATGGTGAAATACCGCAAATATCTTCTGGTCCGGCTCTGACCCACCCCCGCCTCCCTCCTGCCTTCCCCCCGGCATCCCGGCCTTACCTGGTGGTCTAGCGGGCTTTCGGGGCAGGAGCGATCTTCCTACGCTCCTGCCCCGTGCAGATCGCCAATAGGAAATAGCTGCCGTGAGTTCCCGTAGTCTCTCGAGACTACGACCTGAACTCCCCACAGCCATTTCCTATTGGCGATCTACAAGTGTAGGAAGATCGCTCTTGCCTCGAAAGCCCGCTAGACCACCAGGTAAGGCCGGGACGCCGGGGGGAAGGCTAAACTGTGGGGGGGGGTGTCTTTTTTTCCCCTCCCCAAAAAATCGTGAATATGTGAAATCGCGATTGCCGAAACCGTGAATGGGGAGTGGGAAGTGTATATTATGTATGCTAGCCTGTAACCTGTTATGAGCTCTTTGGGGAGGACAGAATAAAAAACAAAATACAGTAAACCCCTGTGAATTCGCGATTCGCGTACTCAGTAATTTTTGGTATTTTCCGACCACCTCTTCCTGGTACTAAAATCATGGTTACACCAATCAGGACATGCTTTGACACGCTATCTGGCCAGGAAGAGGCGGTCAGAAAATACTGCGAATGGTTTTCAGCACCTACCGGCACCTCAGGTGCCCTCTCCTGCCTTGGATCAACTTCTAAGCCGCATTCGCGGTTATTCAAAATTCGCGGGTGTTCTGGAACGGAACCCCTGCAAATTTTGGGGGGAGTACTGTAATTAAATAAATATCATGGGCGAGTGCACCAGAAGGCATGTGCACATTGGTTTCTGCTAGCTGCAACTATATCTACTCAAACTTTTACCCACGTGTAATTCTCAACAGTCCAGCACTTTCCTCGTTGTTTCAACACACCTCCACTTTGGTGCTGTTTTCTTTTACCCTGTGCTTTTTTATGGAACACAGAAAAATGTTGGCAGGTCTATATGTTTGTAGTGAAAAGAAGAATTAAGCATTAGAAGTCCTCACTAATACTGGCTGCAGAGGAACAAGCAAACGTTTTACGCCTCCTCAGATCTGGCATTAAGTCCCCAGTTTGAGCTCAGCCATTTGGTCTTTTGTGCATCTCTCTGCACTTGCATTTAGTAGCAAATAGCTTCATTAGCCTGAATTTAAATGTACTGTGCATTGGTATCTAAACAGAGTTTTGCACAATTAGCTCATTAGCTTAGGGCCTGTTTTACAAAGCCGTGCGGCAACAGCCCCGAAGTCCTTTAAATCTCTGGGCTTCGGGGCCGTTGCTGCGGCTTTGTAAAACAGGCCCTTGGTTTTGCATTGCACACCCACAAAAAACTGTGCACTACAGCCGAGTTAACCAGTGCACAAAGCCTAGCACACTTTTCTGCATTAGCCCCCAAATGAGAATTACCCTTTAGTAAATCAGGCACTTCAGTTTTGATGGTGTCATAATTAAATTGGACCTTTATAACCTTGCAGTAATTGAGGATTAACTGAAACTGTTTTAAGATGAACAATAAAAAGATCAGGTTTGACAAAGCATTAGTAAGAAACATGAATTGTCATTTATTGAGTGACTAAGAACAATAGCTGTCTGTTCCTAACTGGGAAAGGTCAGTTGTTCAGATAACAGGTGATTTGTGTAAATGTGACACAAAACAAAACATACAGCAGTATTTCCATTTCAGCAGCAGTCATCCAGCTGCAGCTGTGCAGGACACCATAAACCAGTGTATCGCAAACTATGCACTGGAGCACACTAGTGTGCTGCACGAGATTTCAGGTGTGCCGCAAGACGCTGGGAAGGAGAAGAGGCGCCAGTGCCGGCTGAATGCCTACAGGACATGCCTCGGACAGTGAGAGGCACATCCTAAATGCAGTCTCCTCCTCCCAGGCGTCTCTCCTCTTTTTTTCTGCACTCCCACTGGTGGCTCAGAACCCCATCTGGAGGGCCTCCGTGCTTGTGCGGATGTCGACGGGATGACAGCAGATTGCTCGGCGTTGCCTTGGTATTTATTTATCCTGGGTATGTATTTATCCCAGTTATTTATCCAAGTCTCTGAAGTTCTAGATATAGCAGCTCTCGCGCACAGCAATAATGGCCCTCTCTATGGGGCTGAACTTGGACTTAAACAGCATCAGAAGTTTCAGTATTCATCTCAGTGAGCCCGAAAACACTAACATTTCATATCCTATAGTCGGGCCTCATGCTGCTGTACTGTCTCTGAAGCTCTAGATGTAGCAGCTCTCTCACGCTCTCTCTCCCTGTCCACTTGACCAATTGCTTTACGTTTCCTTGGAGACATTGTTACAGTGTTTGGTTGAAATTTCTCCCTGCAGTAACTATGCTTGAAAAACTATGAATTACACACTATTATCTGTCATTTTGGACGCATTGTTATATGTCACCCCCTTCCCACCCCCACAGTATTTTTCCCCAGATAATACTGTAAGTGATATGTATACCAAGTTTGGTTGATATCGCTCCATGCGTTTCAGAGTTATACTGGAATATGCATACACACATACATCCGATTTTATATACTGTATGTAGATAGTGAAGCATGCCTACTTTGGAGTTAGATGCCTATCTTTTGTAGAATCATGCCTATCACCCAATTATTTATTTATTTATTTTAAATCATGAGCTTGTTAAAGATCATAATTAAAGCCAAGTTACTAATTAAGTTAGGCAGCCTCTTATAGAATTTACTCCTAGTGCCATCCATTTTGAAGGTGGTAAAGGGTCACACAGTATTCTTGCATTAACCAGTTAGCATGTAGATGCACTAATGCCCAGATTCTCTACAGGGTACCGATATCGGTGGCTGCCTAAAAAGTGGCCACTGATTGTGTGTCAGTCACACAATGACACCCCATAGAGAATTGTATCTCTGCAAAAGATAGGTGCCGGAAATGTAGGCCCGGGTTTTCCCGGCCTACATTTCCAACAGCTATCTTTGTCGTGAATCGTGGCTATGTAGATGCTTTAGGCCACCTAAGACCACTTTTGGTGTTAGCCACACCCATAGTTGTATTCAGCGGCCTAAAGTGTCTATGCAGGCATGATTCTGGCATGTATTATTTAGATGTCAGTAGGCGCCAGATGGTGCCATTTTAAACAGAATTTGTTACTTAACTTAGGCTCAGGAGTGTGTCCTGTGGTATGCCATTTTAAGCTGCATTAGGCACTCAGAATCAAAGCGGCTCTTTAAAGCTTAACATGTGCTAACAGAATTAGCACATGGTAAATGCTGTGCATTCTACCTATGGGCCTATGGAAGAATTATTACAGAGGATTTTCAACGATGCAGCGACCAATGGGTTGTGAAACGCTGACAGCATCATAAAGTTGAGCATTACATTGAATGAACTGAAATGAAAAATGTAACTAAAAGGGGAGGTTTTTATGCCTATGTTTGGAAAGCAAGATGGGATGTTGGTGCTACTTATTTGTAATTATTTTTTTGGTGGTGGAGGGGTTTTCTTTTGTGATATATACCACTGTTCCCTATAATAGTGAAGTGTTAATACATAAAAAGATAAAATCAGCCGTTTTAGGACTGTGATTTGTAGGGATTGAACACAGCAAACACACACACACAGGCTATGAGTCGGGATGGAGGCACTCCCAATGGCTAGCTCCGAGTCCCTTTTATTATGCTTCTATGCACATGACATCATAGTAACTCCATCGTTTACATATCTAATGATTGGTGGAAACAAAGATACATGCTTTTACATTGGTGGAACACAGGTACATGCTTTTACATCGTGATCACCTGCTCTTTGCCTCGTGCTTTACCTCGTGATCACCCTACAACTCAGCACTTAAGTAAGGGCCTGATTAACACGTGGACAGAATCTGAGTCTTTGCAGTATGCAATGCAATGCCTGTCAGCTGATGTCCTTTCCAAATAAGGACAGTTTAAGATAAGGGTTAATATGTGACAAGAGGGGAGGGGGGAATGCCTCAGCATTCTGTCACAAGATGCTAACATTTTCCCTTGCTTTAGAATGGCCGGCTAGATGACAAGAGGGGAGAGGGAATGGAAATAATTCATAATTCTTACACAGGGGCGGTGAAATCAGTATGCCGATCTCGCCCTGTTTCAGAATGGCGTTCCTACAGTGATTAAAAAATGGCCTTAGCGTGCAGAAAAAAAACACACATAGGAAAGCACTAAGGCCACTTTTCACTACAGCTTAGTGCATTGAATGTTAATGTGGCTGTTAATCTTCATATTAGATTTCAAGAGAAACCAACAAAATAACAAAACTAAATCCAATTCTTTATCAGCACCTGCTTATTTGGCTTATAGCATGCACATTGACTGTTAATTTACCAATTCTTATGCTTTCTAGTACAAACGTCTCGCTGTGACAAAAACAAAGAGAAGAAAACCAAAAGGAAATGGCAAATGAACTGTACAACAGCACTTCTTAATTTGTAGCTTGACAGTCAAATAAATCATGTCAGTCGCTAGTCATAGATTCATGCAGGAATCCCTTATTTTGTCCAATGTGTCATCATGCACGTCAGTTTGGGTTTTGCAAACATCACATAGCACAGAGACATGTTTGGTATATTTGGTCAGTGCGGTCGGTCAGTTTCTTGATTCAAGGAAGTATGCTATCATTTTATAGCATTTATCTGCTGCATTCAATCTGGTGAACCCTCAGATACTGCTTATGAGATCTATTCCTAGGTCCCTCTATTCATAAGACTCGAACAATAGGCCTAACATTAAAGACTCCTTCTACCCCAGGGCTGTCCAACCTTATGGCTTCTCTGGGCCGCATTGGCCGAAAAAAAATTATTCTGGGGCCGCACAAACGTGCAAACACTGCAACAAGACAGTGGGTAGTAGCGATCATCAAACGGTTTGGTTTGATATAACGGCTAAAGTGGAGAGCGGCCGCACGATACTTAAAGTCCTAGATTTCAAACGTACAGACTTTAATGCAATGGGAAAGTACCTGAAGAAAGAGCTGTTAGGATGGGAGGACATAAGAGAAGTAGAAAGACAGTGGTCTAAGCTGAAAGGAGCGATAAAAATGGCTACGGACCTTTATGTGAAGAAAATCAATATAAACAAGAGAAAAAGGAAGCCGATATGGTTCTCCAACCTAGTGGCTGAGAAAATAAAGGCGAAAGAGTTGGCGTTCATGAAATATAAAAAAACCCAAGAAGAGGAGAGCAGAAAGGACTACAGGGTGAAACTGAAAGAAGCCAAGACAGAGATACGTTTGGCGAAGGCACAGGCAGAAGAACAAATGGCTAAAAATGTAAAAAAGGGAGATAAAAATTTTTTCAGATATATTAGTGAAAGGAGGAAGATAAAAAATGGAATTGCTAGGCTAAAAGATGCTGGGAACAAATATGTGGAGAGTGATGAGGAGAAAGCAAATGTGCTAAACAAATACTTCTGTTCTGTGTTCACAGAAGAAAATCCTGGAGAAGGACCGAGATTGTCTGGCAAAGTTACACGAGAAAATGGAGTAGATTCTACGCCGTTCACGGAGGAGGGTGTTTATGAGCAACTTGAAAAACTGAAGGTGGACAAAGCGATGGGACCAGACGGGATCCATCCCAGGATACTAAGGGAGCTCAGAGAGGTTCTGGCGAGTCCTATTAAAGATTTGTTCAACAAATCTCTGGAGACGGGAGTGATTCCTGGGGATTGGAGGAGAGCGGATGTGGTCCCTATTCATAAAAGTGGTCACAGGGATGAAGCAGGAAACTACAGGCCGGTGAGCCTCACTTCAGTTGTTGGAAAAATAATGGAAGTGTTGCTGAAAGAAAGGATAGTGTACTTCCTTGAATCTAATGGGTTACAGGATCCGAGGCAACATGGTTTTACAAAAGGTAAATCGTGCCAAACGAACCTGATTGAATTTTTTGATTGGGTGACCAGAGAGCTGGATCGAGGACATATGCTAGATGTAATTTACTTGGATTTCAGCAAAGCCTTTGATACAGTTCCTCATAGGAGGCTGTTGAACAAACTTGAAGGGCTGAAGTTAGGACCCAAAGTGGTGAACTGGGTCAGAAACTTGGAGTATTGTGTTCAGTTTTGGAGACCGTATCTGGCGAAAGACGTAAGAAGACTTGAGGCGGTCCAGAGGAGGGCGACGAAAATGATAGGAGGCTTGCGCCAGAAGACGTATGAGGAGAGACTGGAAGCCCTGAATATGTATACCCTAGAGGAAAGGAGATACAGGGGAGATATGATTCAGACATTCAAATACTTGAAGGGTATTAACGTAGAACAAAATCTTTTCCAGAGAAAGGAAAATGGTAAAACCAGAGGACATAATTTGAGGTTGAGGGGTGGTAGATTCAGGGGCAATATTAGGAAATTCTACTTTACGGAGAGGGTAGTGGATGCCTGGAATGTGCTCCTGAGAGAGGTGGTGGAGAGTAAAACTGTGACTGAGTTCAAAGAAGCGTGGGATGAACACAGAAGATTTAGAATCAGAAAATAATATTAAAGATTGAACTAGGCCAGTTACTGGGCAGACTTGTACGGTCTGCGTCTATGTATGGCCGTTTGGAGGAGGATGGGCAGGGGAGGGCTTCAATGGCTGGGAGGGTGTAGATGGGCTGGAGTAAGTCTTAATAGAGATTTTGGCAATTGGAACCCAAGCACAGTACCGGGAAAAGCTTTGGATTCTTGCCCAGAAATAGCTAAGAAGAAAAATTAAAAAAATTAAATTAAAAAATTAAAAAAATTAAAAAAAAAAATTTTTAATTGAATCAGGTTGGGCAGACTGGATGGACCATTCGGGTCTTTATCTGCCGTCATCTACTATGTTACTATGAGAGAGCCGGCAAGACAGTAAACACCCGGGGGCAGCAGAGGAAATCACTGCATTGCCCTCGACCGGGGCTGCACAAAATACTTCACGGGGCCGTATGCGGCCCTTGGGCAGCAGGTTGGACACTCCTGCTCTACCCCTTTCGTTTTTCACTTTCCCTTTTTATGCAATGCATCCTTCCCATTTACCCTTATATTATGTCTGTACTGCTCGTGTGAATCTGTCATCTACCATTTTATATTTTTAAAATTTTTATTGCTGTATAATTGTAAACCGCTTTGCATTTTAAAGCAGTATATCAAGACCAAATAAAACTTGAAACTTGGAATGGGAATGTTGTCCTTCTCTAGCTCACTTCATTTCTGAAATGAAACATTTAAAATTTTCATCAATTCCTTTTTTTTTTTCCATGTCAGCTTCTTTCTATTGGTGTTTCTCAAGGCTCAGTGTTGACCCGTCTTGTTCAATCTTTTTCTTTGCCCCTTTGTTACATGTATTCTTTTTTATTTGCTGATGATATTAAGCTTTTTTATTTTGTTGACCGCTCTACTAAATTTGATGCCACTAAGGGCTCCTTTTACAAAGCCACGCTGGCGGGGTTAACGCGCGCAACTTTTCATCACGCGCTAACCCCCGTGCTGGCCAAAAACTACCGCCTGCTCAAGAGCAGGCGGTAGCGGCTAGCACGTCCGACGGTTTAGTGCGCGCTACTACACGCGTTAAATTGCTAGTGCGCCTTTGTAAAAGGAGACCTAAATCATTGTCTCTTACAAGTGGCTGCACTGCATGAAACCAAACATCTTAGGGGCATAGTTATTAACATGGATTTCTGTTAAGATGTGTAATTTTACCACTAACTTGTGCTAATTTAGTAGTGGCATATCTGACAAAGTGGGAACCTGGGGCAGAGCACCCCCTCCTCTGGTCGGAGCATCCCCCCTCCCCCCAGGCAGCGGGAAGGCATATGGGAAGGGGTGCTGGCTGCCTGTGTGTGACTATCTGCTCTGCTAATTTAACATCAGAGGGGGGCAGGGGCTGGTGGAGTCGATTGCATCATTCAGGTAGATCACAGACCTATGACCCCTCCACCCCCCCAACCCAGCCTTATTATGCCACAGTATTTTTACACAAGTCCCAATTTATACAATGATACCTAGTTATTAATAATTCAGGTTAACAGTAAAATAACCCAATTTAGTGGTTGCCCACACTGATAACTTCCCCTTCTCCCTTAATCTTGAAAAGTGCACTGCAGTGTTGTTTATGGACTGAGGTTTCGTATCCACGCTTTCCCCACCAATACATCATCAGAAACCGACACTCACTTTAGATTTTATATGCTGTTGTTGAGGTTGATTTTGAACTTTTATTGGCAGTTGGGTCTTGTTTTCATGTACTCATGTTTTCATTGCCTATAACAGGGGTATCAAAGTCCCTCCTCGAGGGCCGCAATCCAGTCAGGTTTTCAGGATTTCCCCAATGAATATGCATGAGATCTATTAGCATACAATGAAAGCAGTGCATGCAAACAGATCACATGCATATTCATTAGGGAAATCCTGAAAACCCGACTGGATTGTGGCCCTCGAGGAGGGACTTTGAAACCCCTGGCCTCTATAATGACTCACTCCTTAGTAGTTACTCTTTTGGATTTCTGTTATATGTTTTACAATGGTGCATCTCAGTCTGCTTTATACGTCATCTCATTCAAATCATCACCATCAGGCAATTATATAATTTGATAGTCACAGATCATATACCCCCTTTTGCTTAGAAAAAATAATTGCCTATGTGGTAGCCTAGAGGGTTAAGTCCAAATTATTGCTACTGAATTCAAAACAATGCACATTGGGCATCTGGCAACACTTTTTAATGTATTGATTCGGCATACCACTTCAACTCAATGCTCATTATGTTTTCAAGGTGATACAATTATTTATTCCATCCCATCTAGAGCACATCGGAAAATGGCTCATAATTCTGTATTTTTAAATTCTAGCCCCTCTTTTGTGGAATTCAACACCAGCATATCTATGAATTGAGGTTTGTCTGGCTAAGTTTAAGGCAGCTTTGGGGTGTGTGTGTAGATTTTCTCTCATTTCTTACATTTGTTCTATTTTACTTCTCAGAGAACAGTTAAGCTCTGGAATGCGTTGCCAGAGGATGTGGTAAAAGCAGAAAGCATAGCTGGTTTTAAGAAAGATTTGGACAAGTTCCTGGAGGAAAACTCCATAGTCTGTTATTGAGAAAGACATGGGGGAAGCCACTGCTTACCCTGGATCGGTAACATGGAATATTGCTACTCCTTGGGTTTTGACCAGGGACTACCGTGCTTCCCCGAAAATAAGACACTGTCTTATATTAATTTTGGGCCCAAAAAAGGCACTAGGTCTTATTTTAGGGGGTGTCTTATTTTTGTGTGTACAATGATCATCTCTCCCTTCTTCTCCACCTCAAATCTTCCTAATTCCTTTCTCTCCCCCACATGTACAGCATCTTTCCTCCACTCTCAATCAACCCCTTGTGCAGTATCTTTCTATCCCTCCCTCCCATCATTGTGCAGCAAAACCCTTGCAGCTTGTATCCTCTTTCCATCCCTTGTGCAGAACCCTTGCAGCTTGTATCCCCTTCCCATCCCCTGTGCAGCAGAACCCTTGCAGCTTGTATCCCCCTCCCATCCCTTGTGCAGCAGAACCCTTGCAGCTTGTATCCCCCTCCCATCCTTTGTGCAGAACTCTTGCAGCTTATATCCCCCTCCCATCCCTTGTGCAGCAGAACCCTTGCAGCTTGTATCCCCCTCCCATCCCTTGTGCAACAGAATCCTTGCAGGTTGTACCCTCTCCTATTCCTTGTGGAGCAGAACCCTTGCAGCTTTTATCCCTCCTTTCCTCCCATCCCCCTTGTAGTATCTTTCTATCTCCCACCACCACGCCCCCATCCCCCCCAGCCAACCCATCTCTCCCTCCGACTGTGAGACAGAAAGAAATGTACCTTATAACAAACCGGCAGCATCAGCAACAAGCTAGAGAGGCTCCTTCACAGCCTGGGCCATTCCTCTGCCGCATTGCTGATGATGTCATCAGTGAAAGATAACTGTAAAGTCATTTTTGAAAATGCCCACTTGGACGTTTTGACTATTAAGATGTCCAAAGTGCCAGTTTATGCTTTCTTTTGGACATCTATCTTTTTTGAAAATGAGACCCATAGGTTATCAAAATTAAATTTCACTAGGCGGATCCAAGATGGCTCCGTAGTGAGCAGGTACACAAGCTGTTAGTTCCTGAGCTCTGGTTCAGAGCCTGCGGAGTCGGTAACCTAACCTGTGAAAGATGGGGAAAAGGAGGGCAAAGTTGCAGGAGCCTCCCCGGGCTTCTTCTTCTACTCCTGTGATGAGAGAGGCAACGCTCAATGGCTTTCGAACTGCAGAAGGACAGAATCCCCTTTCTCTTTGATTGAGCCCTTAATGGAAGTTTTGGGCAGCAGTGTAAGTGGGGTGTCTTTGAGCCCCGTTCAGTGTGCAGCTCCCCTCAACCAGGAATCAGCGTATCCGCCGGCCAGAATGGCTCAGAGGAGATTTGCCAATAGGAAAGTCCCAGTGCCCAAGGGGGGCCGGCAGTGGAATCAGTGAGCTGGAGGAAGATCTTACCACGTGAGCGGCCTTGATAGTTTTGGGGCAAGGAACTGAGAGTAAATTATTGAGAGTTAAAGGCCGACCGATTCCTGACTTCCAACAGAGCGAAATGGTGAAGTCAGCTATAGTGACATTGGAAACACTGTGGGAGGCCATCAATGATATGCATCGCTCGTTATTAAATAATGTGAAAAAAAAGTGGAGATTTGAAAATTGTCTAAGAAGCAGTTCCCCAGGCAGAAGTTTAAGATCAATGTTCTTCTGATTGGGTGAATCTAAAAGAAAAGGTCCAGACGTTTGAAGTGGTTGAGGTGATTGCAATCAAAGATAGGAACTACACTTCTAGTCGCCTGGAATACCTTGAAAACTCAGGGGTCCTTTTACTAAGGCGCGCTAACCGATTTAGTGTGTGCTAAAGATTAGCATGCGCTAAATGCTGAGGTTTCCATAAAACAGAATGGGCACCTTAGCATTTAGCGCCTGCTAATCATTAGCGCACGCTAAATCAATTAGCATGTGCTAAAACGGTAAGCGCTCCTTTTACGCTTTTATTGCACACACTGGATTAGCGCGCGCTAGCCGAAAATCTACTGCCTGCTCAAAAGGAGGCGGTAGCAGCTAGCACGCGGGGCAATTTAGCGTGTGCTTTTCCGCGCGTTAGGCCCTTAGCGCACCTTCGTGAAAGGAGCTCTTAGTAAAAGGGCCCCCAAATTAATAGATATAACTTGAGGGTTTTTTAATTTTCCCAGGTCTCCCTTGGTGTCTCTGCTGTGGATACGTTAAAAAATATTTCTCATTGAAACTTTTCAAATGCCCGCTGATTCACAACCCCCGATAACCAAAGCCGTTTATTTGCAAGGTTTTAAAAGTCTGCGTAAAGTTTCTGAGAGTCCTGAGGTTAACTGGGGCAATATGGGCCTGACAACTTATATATTATTTTTTTTTTTAATTCAAAAATTTATATACTGCATACAACTATGCGGTTTCCATATCACACACATAAAATCTTGTTTCCCTACGATTATCACATATAACATAGTCATGTCTAAGCATCATCATTAATCGTCCCTGTTATAAACAGGGATAGAGCGAAAATTCAATCAACTCAGAAATACAAGCAAGCTTGAAATCATATATTGCTGTCAAAAAATTCTAAAAGGCGATTATCAACTGAAATGTACCTTAGCATAAGAAGGCATTGGCAAATAATTGAGTTTTCAGCGTTTTCTTAAAATTCATCCTCCACATACAAAACCGCAGGATACCAGGCAAGGCATTCCATAGATCAGTGATTCCCAACCCTGTCCTGGAGGAACACCAGGCCAATCGGGTTTTCAGGCTAGCCCTAATGAATATGCATGAGAGAGATTTGCATATGATGGAAGTGATAGGCATGCAAATTTGCTTCATGCATATTCATTAGGGCTAGCCTGAAAACCCAATTGGCCCGGTGTTCCTCCAGGACAGGGTTGGGAACCACTGCCATAGATATCACTGATGTTCCGATCCTAGCATGCATAGTCAACATTCCACCCTCCATACTTAGGGCTCCTTTTACTAAGGTGCGCTAGCGTTTTTAACGCATGCAGCAGATTAGTGCGCATTAACCCTGCGCTACATGGATAGAACTAGCGCCAGCTCAATGCTGGCATTAGTGTCTAATGCGTGCGGCATTGTAGCTAATGCCCTAATGCAGCTTAGTAAAAGGAGACCTTGATTTTATCCCATTTGCATCTCTAAGTTCTCTTCTCAGTTTATAGATCTCAAAGGATTCTTGTAAGATCTTTGGAAGTGATAACGGAAAGAACAATGCTAGTGCATTGCCTTCGAGTTGGTCAGAAACTTGGTTTTAAATTTTTCCTTCAAAGATAAGGATTTTTCCTGATCTTGCAAAAGTCACTCAAAATAGGCGTAAGGCCTTTTTGACATTGCGTCCTAGAGTACAGGCATTCAGGGCAGGATTAATTTGTCGAGGGCCCCTAAGCACACAAGTACACTGGGCCCCCTGCCCCACCCCACCCCACCATGCGTCCAGGCGGAAACAGGAAGCTGCGTCAGAAGGAAGCTTTGGGCAAACAGCACCGCTTGCACAATTACAGTCCCTGTTGCCTTTCTTACCCACGTTGCTTGCTTGTCTTACTTTCCGTCGATGGGGGGGGGGGGAGGGGCTGCATTGCCAATCGATGTTGGAGGGGCCCATCGCCATTTGGAAAAAACAATGTTGATGCCCTCCTTCATTGGGCCCCCCCCCTGACCATTTTGGGCCCTAGGCATGTGCCTACTTGGCCTATTGGTTAATCCTGCCCTGCAGGCATTATCAGCAAAGTTTTTGTTGTGATTTCCATGTGTTTGTTGCATTTTATATGAAGAGAAACAAATTCACTTCTCTGATCCTAAGCAGCTCGAAAGTTTTCTTGATGCACGAGTAGATGTTAATGTCATAGTGTAATCTCACACTCGCACCGATAAACCGGCTTGGAGGAGGGATTCTGGGGCAGAAGGCTCTGTTGTATAGGATTGTATTTTCTTTATTTAATAATTTTTGCATTACATCATGTGGTCTGATTGCTATTAAGTTTGTGGGCAGAATGTTCTAGCATTTTCTTAAGTACTTAGTTGTGCTGATGAATATTTCCTTTAATATTCTATTGTTTCTAATTATCAACATGTAATATGCTGATGTAAAAATTTTGAAATCTGAAAATAAATTTCACCAAAGCTCCAAAGCTCTGCTGACTTTTACATTAAAAAAATATAAACATTTTGAGCAGAAAAAGTGTATTGTATTTTTTATGGCAATAGCACAAAGAACTTTTGAAGATTAAGAGGCCCAAGTCATCACTGAAACTTTTTATTTTATAATAAAACAAGGTATGCCATATATCAAATGAAGACATGAAAAAAATTCTAGGGAATCAATCATGCCAAAAATATTGCATGACAATGGTTTGCTTCCTCAATCTGCAAGCTGAATTTTGTAAAGCACATCAAATCTAAGAGTAGTAAAAATGAGAGTACAGATGGGGGGGGGTCTTTTATGGTGAAAGTGATTTTCAACCTAAACTTTCTAAGTGCAAGCAGTATAAAAATATTATTTATGATACTGAATTTCATCTGTAAAACATGACCGCAATCCACTGGGAAATTACAAACAGCCTGCCAGTTTGTTTTCCAATGAATATTTACTTCCATTCCACATTCAGAGTTTGCATGCTGCTCTACATTGACTAACTTGTCATTTGCTATGCTGTTTATTCACCAGAAAGAGACAGGGTAAACCTATCTGTGCTTTTTAATAATGTATTGTCATCATTCTAGTTAGAGGAGCACTGACAGCAAAACCAATTTCTGAAAAAAATAATAATAAGTTGGTCGGCAGTAAATATTGACAAAGTCACGTTTAGTCTTTTTTCTTTTTTCCTTCTGATTTTTTATGGAATTTTGACAAAAAAAAAATTGCTTGTTAAATAAACCAGGCCAATGCTATGATCAACCTTGATGCGATTCCATGTCTGCTTCACATCAATATATGTGAAGTCTGATTTTGCATAGATCGTGTAAGGATATGCATGAGAATTATTTTTGTTTTGGTTCATTTTCAAATCATTTTGTAGGATGCTCCCTCACATTATCAGAACCACATTAAAACTCATAGGCCCCCACAAAGAGTGGCATTGGAGGGGTGGAGCCAGAAGAGCATGCTCCATTCGTATATAAGCTCAAGGCACTGCTAGGTTAAGGAGGCCCAGAGGGAGACAGCGACACTTGACTGCACATGCCTCCACTGTGTATCTGTGGTCTATAACCATGACCAACAGATAGGTCAAGTTCAACTTGGAACCTTGCAGCCCTTATCTTTAACCCTGCTGAATGCAGGATGGCCCATGCTGACACCTAACGATTACTCTGGTACTCTGTGGAGCCATATAACAGCCCAGCAATGTATGTTACCCTGCTGAGAGACTATGGGGCTCATTTTCAAAAAAAGCAATTACTTACCGTAACAGGTGTTATCCAGGGACAGCAGGCAGATATTCTCTACATGTGGGTGACGTCACCGACGGAGCTCCCTAGTGGACGTTTTCGCAAGCAGACTTGCTTGAAGACCTTCAAGCTTGCGATTGGCCCGCACATGCGCGCATGCCCCTCCCGCCCGGTCTAGGGCATGCGTCTCTTCAGCGTGTCCTCTGTTCAGATAGCTAGCAAAGAAGCCAACCATGGGGAGGTGGGTGGGTTGTGAGAATATCTGCCTGCTGTCCCTGGATAACACCTGTTACGGTAAGTAATTGTGCTTTATCCCAGGACAAGCAGGCAGCATATTCTCTACATATGGGAGACCTCCAAGTTAACCAGAATGGAATTGAGGGAGAGTTGGCAATTTAGGAGAACCGATTTTGCAAAACGGACTGGCCAAAATGGCCATCACACGTGGAGAAAGTATCTAGACAGTAGTACGAGGTAAATGTATGAACCAAGGACCAAGTGGCAGCCTTACAGATTTCCTCAAGTGGAGTCGAGCGGAGAAAAGCAACTGACGCCGCCATCGCTCTGACCTTGTGGCCTGTGACTCGACCTGGCAGGGAGAAACTAGCCTGAGCGTAACAAAAGGAGATACAAGCGGCCAACCAGTTAGAAATGGTCCGCTTAGAAACAGAGCAACCCAAACAATTAGGATCGAAAGAGAAACAGCTGGGGAGAAGAACGATGCGGAGAGGTGCGCTTCAAGTAGAAGGCCAGCGCACGCTTACAATCAAGAGAATGCAGAGCCACTTCTCCAGGGTGAGAATGGGGCTTCGGAAAAAACACAGGAAGAACAATGGATTGGTTGATGTGAAACTCAGAAGCAATCTTAGGCAAAAACGGAGAACCACCTTATCATGATGGAAGACAGTGAAAGGAGGGTCCGCTACCAAGGCTTGAAGCTCACTGACCCGACGGGCAGAAGTGAGAGCAATAAGAAACACAACCTTCCATGTAAGATACTTCAAGTGAGCCCGCGCTAGCGGCTCGAACGGGGGTTTCATCAAAAAGAGCAAGGACCACGTTAAGATCCCAAACCACAGGGGGAAGTTTAAGGGTCGGATAAACGTGCAAAAGGCCTTTCATGAAGTAGGAGACCACAGGATGAACAGAGATAGGTTTCCCTTCAATTGGCTGATGAAAAGCAGCAATGGCACTAAGGTGGACTCGAACCGATGAGGACTTGAGTCCAGAACCAGATAAGTGTAACAGATTGTCCAGGACAGCAGATAAGGAGGCAGACATCGGCTCCTGTCGAGTAGCACACCAGGAAGAAAAGCGGGTCCACTTCTGATGGTAACAATGGCGAGTGGACTTCTTCCGAGAAGCTTCCAGGATATCCAGCACAGGCTGGGAGAACTGGAACGAGGGCATCAAGCTGTGAGGAACCAAGCTGTTAAGTGCAGAGACTGCAGGTTAGGATGAAGAAGAGAACCCCGACTCTGCGTAAGCAGAGAAGGAAAAACAGGCAGAAGAAGAGGCTCCCTGGAACTGAGTTGCAACAGGAAGGAGAATCACAGTTGTCGGGGCCACAATCATGGTGGCACTCGTGGACTTGAGCCTGATGAGTCTTCAGAATCAGAGGGAATGGAGGGAACGCATATAGAAACAGGTTCTTCCAATCCAGCAGAAAAGCATCCGCCTCGAGTCTGAGTGGGGTGTATACCCTGAAGCAGAAGCAGGGCAACTTGTGATTGTGGGAGGATGCGAACAGGTCGACGTCCGGAATCCCCCAGCAAGCAAATACGTGACGCAGAGTCATGGAATGGATGGACCACTCGTGAGGCTGTAGAAAACGACTCAACTTGTCCGCCAGACAATTGTGCTGGCTTTGAATGTAGACCGCTCGAAGGAATATGTTGCGGCGGATGGCCCAATCCCAGAGCTGCAGCGCCTCCTGGCACAGTGATCGGGACCCCGTTCCCCCCTGTTTGTTGATATAATACATGGCGACCTGGTTGTCTGTGCGGACCAGCACCACTCGGTCGCGAAGAAGGTGACAAAAGGCTTTCATGGCGAGGAACATCGCTCGAAGCTCTAGCAGATTGATGTGACAAAGGCAGTCGGCACTGGACCAAAGACCCTGAGTGCGAAGACCATCCAGATGAGCCCCCCAAGCGTAGGCCGACGAGTCCATCGTGAGGACCTTTTGCGGAGGAGGAGCATGAAACAGAAAACCTCTGGAAAGATTGGAAGAGAGCATCCACCAACGGAGAGACTGCTTCAACAAAGGAGTCACAATAATGAGTCAAGAGACAGGGTCCCGATCCTGGTTCCATTGGGACGCCAGAGTCCATTGAGGAATACGGAGGTGAAGTCTGGCAAAAGGAGTCACGTGAACCGTGGAGGCCATGTGACCGAGGAGGACTATCATGAGCCGTGCCGGGGCCGAGAACAGATGGGCCACCTTCCGGTATAATCGAACGAGGGCCTCCCGTCGAGGCCGAGGCAGAAAGGAGCGGAGATGAGCCATGTCCAGGACCACTCCGATAAATTCCAGAGACTGGGACGGACAGAGCTGAGACTTGGGGAAGTTCACCTTGAAGCTGAGGCTCTGAAGGAGAGAGATGGTTTGATTTGTCGCTTGCAGAACTTCGTGGCAAGAGGACACTTTGATCAACCAGTCGTCGAGGTAGCACCTGCAGGCCGCAGAGACGCAGGGCCGCAGCTGCCACAACTAGACATTTCGTGAAGACCCTCGGAGAGGCCGCCAGTCCGAAGGGAAGAACACGATACTGGAGATGAAGATCCCCCACCTGGAATCTCAGATACCGGCGAGAGGCCGGGTGTATTGGAATGTGCGTATATGCCTCCTTGAGGTCCAGTGAGCACAGCCAGTCCCCCTCATCCAAGAGGGGGTACAAAGTAGGAAGAGTGAGCATTCTGAACTGCTCCTTGACCAGAAACTTATTCAGAGCACAGAGGTCCAGGATTGGATGCAGATCCCCCGTCTTCTTGGGTACCAGAAAGTACCAGGAATAAAATTTGGTGTTCCACTAGTCCAGGGGATCCTCCTCAACCGGCCGAAGGCGAAGAAGGGCCTGAGCTTCCTGCAAAAGGAGAGGCAGCTGAGACCGAGCAGAAGGAAACTCTCTTGGAGGTAAGTCCGGGGGTACGTGACTGAAGTGAAGGGCATACCCCTCCCGGATGATAGAAAGCACCCACTGGGCATAAAAATGGTGGAGACGACCCCCGATGGGTAGGGGAGAAGGCTCCAGGGAAAGGAAGCCCAAAGGCTCAGATCAGAATTGTCAAAAAGACGGCCCAGGCTTCGCCGGAGCTGGCGGCTGGGCCTTAGATTGACGTCGCTGCTGTTGTTGAGGCCACTTCGGGGGAAGCCAAGAGAACGCAGGAGATTTCTGAGGATACCTCCGGAGAGGAAATTTGTATTGCCGAGCCGGGAGGGCCCTCGTTTAATTTTCACCAGAGAGGCAAAAGATCGTTCATGGTCCGATAGGCGCTTGGTGGCCGCTTCGATAGAATCATCGAAGAGCTCATGATCACCGAGGAAAGCTGCATGGTAAGAATAGCCTTAAGCATGTCCTCGAACATAGGCACCGAGACCAAAGATGGTTGGGTCTTAGGTGCAGCAGTGCGCTCCTTCAGGGGGCGACCTCAAGGAAGAGTATTCCCTACGTGAGGAGGCACGCTTAGAGTGATGTCTCGAAGATGCCGACAAGGCGGCACTGACATGAGACTCCGAGGTAGTTTTCTTTGCCGGCACACCTCAGGAAGAAAGAGGAGACTTACCCGAGGCTGGAGTAACAGGAGGGGCCGAGGCCGGAGCCTTCGAGGCCGACGGGTCTTCGAGGCTGAGGACTTCGAGGCCGAAGCGCTCAACGAGGGCGCCAAGGCCAATCTCGAGGCCTATCCCGCAGGATCCATGGGGCCACCCTCCTACGAAGAGCCCGCGGTTGCAAAGTCGCATAACGGGGGCACGACTCAGCACGGTGCTCTGCACCCAAGCACTCCACACACCAACGATGAGGGTCAGTGATGGAGATAACCCGGTTGCACTTAGTACAGTTTTTAAACCCGGAATGAGGCCAGAACATAAGAAAATAGACAGCCGCGGCCCCGCGAGCCCAGGTGGCCAAAGTAAGAACGGGAACCTGGTCAAAAAGATATGAACTGAAAAACAAACAAAAAGAAATAAAAACACATATGCGAGCACAGCGACTCAAAATAAACTAACCAAACAAGCTGCAGTGCAAGAGGGACAACGATATCGCGCGAAGCAAGGGAGCAGTGCTTCTGGCTCCGCGGAAAACAGAGAACTGAGGACACGCTGAGGAGATGCATGCCCTAGACTGGGCGGGAGGGGCACGCGCGCATGCGCAGGCCAATCGCAAGCTTGAAGGTCTTCAAGAAAGTCTGCTTGCAAAAACGTCCGCTAGGGGGCTCCGTCGGTGACATCACCCACATGTAGAGAATATGCTGCCTGCTTGTCCTGGGATAAAGCAAAATGTCCAAAATGTGGCATAAAGGGGCAGATGGATGTTTTTCTTGTCAAACCCTTACAATTCATTATTTTCTAAACCTATATTCTAGGCCAGTGGTCTCAAACTCGCGGCAGGCCAGGTACTATTTCGAGGCCATCAGTATTTTTATCATAATCACAAAAGTAAAATAAAACATAGTAACATAGTAACATAGTAGATGACAGCAGATAAAGACCCAAATGGTCCATCCAGTCTGCCCAACCTGATTCAATTTAAATTATTTTTAAATTTTTTCTTCTTAGCTATTTCTGGGCATGAATCCAAAGCTCTACCCAGTACTGTGCTTGGGTTCCAACTGCCGAAATCTCCGTCAAAACCTACTTCAGCCCATCTACACCCTCCCAGCCACTGAAGCCCTCTCCAGCCCATCCTCCCCCAAACGGCCATATACAGACAAAGACCGTTCAATATTTAATATTATTTTCTGATTCTAGATTCTCTGTGTTCATCCCACGCTTCTTTGAACTCCGTCACCGTTTTCCTCTCCACCACCTCTCTAGGGAGCGCATTCCAGGCATCCACCACCCTCTCCATAAAGTAGAATTTCCTAATATTGCTCTTGAATCTACCACCCCTCAACCTCAAATTATGTCCTCCTGGTTTTACCATTTTCCTTTCTCTGGAAAATATTTTGTTCTACGTTAATAATAGTGTCGCTATCACCAGTTAAGGATATATTCATGAACAATGAAACAGAAAAGAAGTCAGATAAAGACCACATGGCCTATTCAGTCTGCCCATCCATTCCACTTACCATCCCTTCCTCTCCCTTACAGATCCTATGTATCTGTCCCAAGCTTCCTTGAATTCAATACAGTTTTCATCTCCACCACCTCTGCTAGGAGGCTGTTCCATAAATTCACTGCACTTGCTCAGGTTACTCCTGAGTCTGTTCGCTTTCATTTTCATTCAATACCTTCATTCCAGAGCTTTCTTTCAATTGGAAGAGACTTCCCTCCTGTGCATTTATGCCACAAAGGTATTTAAACACACTCCCTCTCCCACTTTACTTCAAAAGCATACATATTGAGATCTTTAAGTCTGTCCCCCATACCCATGATGACAAAGACCACTTTAGTAGCAGCCTTCTGGACTGACTCCGTTTTGTTTACATTTTGTATGCAGTGCTGTACAGAGTCATGAAGGAGACAGTCCCTGCTTGAATGAGCTTACAATCTAATCAATCAAGACAGAGAAACAGGATGCTGGGTAGGGGGTTATAGTTAGTAGGAGATGGCTAAACTGCCGAGCAGAGAGTGGTGGGGAGTAGGGTTATGAGCTGAAGGCTATCTCAAAAAGGTGGGTTTTCAGCCTGCTTCTGAACAATTGTACGCAAAATTTTGAGCACCGTATAAAGAATCCAGAGTGTTATGTTCTTCCCTACAAGTGAAAACCAAAGAGGATTGACCCCAAACTATCCACAGAGAAGAAAATCCAGAAGAAACCAAAAGAAACTCTGTGGAATGACGATATTCCTTAAATGGACTTTATTTGAAAAATGTCAAAGTTCCAAAGGTACAATAAATCATCCACATAAAATAAAATCATCCACATAAAAGTAAAATAATCCACGACTTATTTGCGGTTCACCATATATTAGCATCTCCACGTATTCACCATTATAGGACACTCAGGGACCCATGAAGAAGATTCTCTGTCGAAACGCGGACCGTGTTGGGTCCTGCGTCCCTAGTGGATTAGGTCCTTTAAGGTTTTCATGTGGATTATTTTACTTTTATGTGGGTGATTTTATTTTACGTGGATGGACTGATTTATTAAATAAAAGCACATAGCACTCTGGATATTGGTGATAATCATCTGCTATCTAAAAGCAATGCAGTGTAAGTTGACAGGCATTTGTTCCCATTTTAAAGTGCATACTTCTAGGGATAATGGCAATATTCAGCACAAATTTATATAGCTGTGTGGTGTAAGTTAGGACAGCTATTTACTTTGGACTACCACAAAACTGATTACTTTTTAGATCTGTAATTCATCAAGTCATTAGGACTCAAGCATGAGTCGATGGCACCTAACTAACTTTGGTATTGTAAAAAAACCCACATACCGTGTTTCCCTGAAAATAAGCCCTACTCCAAAAATAAGCCCTAGTCCCTGGATTCGCTGGCAGCAGTGCTTTCCCCACCCCCCTGCCTCTGCCATGCAGCTGAACTCCCGCTGACCCTCCCATCCTTCCATCTCTCCCTCCCATCCAAACCCCGCCGACCGCGAGACCTACATGCCTTCCTCCACAGAGCAGCGTCAGCAGCACTCTAAATAGGCTGCTTTGCGGCCTTCTCCCGCCGGGGCATTCCCTCTGCCGCATCACTGATGATGTCACCAGCAACGCAGCGCACAGAAGGTCTCAGTGGGAGAAGATCGCATTGCTGCACAGAAGGGAGGGATAGAAGATGTGCAAGAATGCTGCTGCACGAGGGATGGGAGGAGGGATAGAAAGATGCTTTATGAAAGGGAGGGATAGAAGCTGTGCAAGGGTTCTGCTGCACAGGGGGATGGGAGGGATAGAAAGATGCTGCAGAGGGAAGGCACAAGGGGATGGGTGAGAGGGGAGGAAAGATGCTGCACATGTGGGAGAAAGAAAGGAAAGAGGAAGAATTGGGGTGAAGGAGAGGAAGGGAGAGATAATCGTACATGAAAAAAATAAGACCTACCCCGAAAATAAGCCCTAGTGCAGTTTCTTGATCATATGTCTCTTTAGCTATAAATTACAATACTGTATTATTATTAAGACATAGCCAAAAGGAAAGATTTATAAACCATAAAGAGTTTTACCTCATACAAAATTGTCATTTCTTCAATAAGACATTAACTATTTTTTCTGAGGTCCTCCAAGTACCTACAAATCCAAAATGTGGCCCTACAAAGGGTTTGAGTTTGAGATCACTGTTCTAGATGGATATGTACGCTATTGATCAATAGCTCATCTAAATCTCAAATGGGGCATGTTAGAGGCATGGTCTGGGCAGGTATAAGGTAGGCTTATATTTGGATGGTTTTCTGCCATAATCAAACATTTAAGAACATGTCCGGACACAATTTGGACTTCTGGGGTTAGACATGTTTTAAGAACAAATAAGTGCCAAAATGGTGCCCAAACTGACCAGATAACCACTGGAGGGAAGTAAGCCTGACCTCCCACCACCACCACCACCGCACACACACACTCCCCCAGTAAGCACTGGCTCTATCCCACCCCCAAAAGATGTGAATGAAACAGTACATACCTGCCTGTATGACAGTTTCAAATACAATAGCCAATCCTATTAGAACAGCAAGCAGGTTCCCGGATTATCCTGGTAGGTGGTACAGTCAACCACAGAGATGGGAACTCTGACTATTATATTTACGATGGAATATGTGAGCCTTCCAAAAACCACCTAAATTCTACTGTACCCATATGTAGGTGACACCTGCAGGCATAAGGGCTATTAGTGTTGTGTACAGTTTGGAATAGTAGTTTGGGATGGGTTTGGGGGGGTTCACCATACACCATAAGGAAGTTATGGTGAGATGTGTACCTGGGACCTTTTATGTAAAGTTCACTGAAGTGCGCCCTAAGTTGCCCCAACTGCTCTGTTGGGATGTCTGTATGGCCAGTGTACTACAAATACTGGCCTCTCCTATCAGGGCTGGCATGTGGGGGTCAAACAGGACAGTTGCCCTGGGCCTCACAGCTGCAAGGAGCCCCTGATGAAGTGAGGTGAGTTTCCTACCCTTCCCCGCCAGTCACTGACTGCCTTCTCTTCTGCAACCACTGCAGTCTGCAAACAAAACTAACTCATGTTGTGGGGTCCTAATACTATGCGTGCTTCTGCCAGCTTCCCTCCTCCTCCTCCTTCTATGAAACAAGAAGTTACATCAGGAAGGAGGGAAGCTGGCTGTGGCACGCACAGCATTAGGCCCCCACAGCATATTTCCTACAGGCTGCCACAACTCCAGAAGGGACCAAGAAGAGGAGGAGAGAATGAGACAATAGTAGGGTGAGGGGAAGAATGACGGAACCATGCTGCATAATGGGGGGAAAGGAAAAAGAGTGGGACAGAAGTACTGGGGGAGAGACAAGTAATGCTGAATGTAGGGGAGAGGAAAGACAGATAGGATAATGCTGGGGGATGAGAGACATAAAGGTATGGTAGATGGGAAAGAAACAGAGATGTTGGATTGTGGAAGTGTAAAAAGAGAGGGAGAGACAGAGGAGATCCTGGATGGTTATAGTGGAGAAGAGTGGGGCAGATAGAGGATATTCTGGATGGAAGGGAGGAAAAGGGGCAACAAAGAATGGAAGAGGGGAAAGAGGAAACATTGGATGGAAGGGGAAAAAGAAGTGGAGATACTGCTTGGAAGGGGGAAAGAGAGAGTGGGAGAAGACACTGGATGGATTAGGAAGAGAAAGAGGATGAAAGGAGGAGAGGCAAATTTAGGGGTCCTTTTACTAAGGCGCGCTTATCGATTTAGCATATGCTAACAATTATCATGCGCATAGAATATAATTGTTAGCACACGCTAAATATGTTAGCGCGCCTTAGTAAAAGGACCCCTTAGTGAAAGTCTGAGAAATATGAAGGGGAAGGGGAATGGGAGGGCCAGAGTGATGGAAACCTTTAGGTTGATGTAATAAAAAAGAGGGTAATTGAAGGCTGGAAAGTAATAAAACCTGTACAGACAGTAAAATAAATGGAAAAAAAACAAAAACAAAGGAAAAGATCAATTATGGAGATGGATGTAATAGAAGTGAAGGAGAGAAAAATGACAAATGGATAGGAAACCCTGGCAAGACAGAGTGAAGAGAAGATAGAGGAAGGCAGAAACCAGAGATTGGAATCAACACGATTAGAAAAATTAAATGACCAGACTAAATAGGTAGAAAAAATAATTTTATTTTTAACTTAGCATAAAGTAGTGTCATAGCTGTGCTATTCCACTCTAAAGGTTAATAGATAAAAATACAACATATGTAGACAATTGTAATCCATCTCTTTAATTATCAAAGGTTTTTAATTTTTCTACACGGCAAATGATCTTTTGAAAAAATAGCCACACTGCTCTTTCCAAGCCCTGTGGAAAATGTTTTAACCTCACAATACTCATATAATTTTAACAATTATTTTATAATTCAAAATGCGTTCCTTGAAGAGAAATAACCTTGGGACTTTCTTTAAATGTCACGGGGCTTAATAATCCTATTAAGACCAAGAAAGTATTTTCCATGAGGAGTGCAGCTATATCAATAAAGCGTTAACAGATTTGGTGCCAGGGGGATATTTTGTTATGTGGCTGCACCTAAGACAAAAATCTGGCAATATAAAGTAGGCACCTTAAGAACTAAATCAAGAGGGCTGGGTTGAAAGAGACTGGACAGAGGGGAAAAAAGAAGCCAGCATGTTTCATGTTTATTAAAATTTGATGCATACGCTTATAACATAGGGGTCCTTTTATCAAGCCGTGCTAGCGGGGTTAGCGCATTGGACATTTCATCACGCGCTAACCCCCGTGGCCAGCTAAAAAACTAACGCCTGCTCAATGCAGGCGTTAGCGGCTAGCGCGGCAGGCAGTATTATGCACGTTAAACCCCTACCGCAGTTTGATAAAAGGACCCCATAGTTTCAAAGCGAATTACAAATGTAAAAAAGGAGTAAAAAAAAACTATTTTTGCACAAACCTTTACCAAGACAAACAGACGTTAGGATAGGGGATGGAACTACATCATTTTAGCAAAAGGCAACGTTGAAGGATCACATAATGGGAGGGGGCTAAAAAGCATGAACAGAATGCTAAAAACAGGAAATCTGCAGAGATGCACTCAATAACCCTCCCTCCCTGAGAATCCATCCTTTAAGTATAACTCTGTAGCAACCCCACCTGTTTGTCCCAACTCTTGAAGTCAAGCACGCTACTGGCCTTGACCACTGGCGTGGAAGACCATTCCATCGATCAATCACCCTTTCGGTGAAGAAGTATTTCCTGGTGTCACCATGAAATCTTCCCCCCTTAAGTTTTAGCGGATGCTCTCTTGTCGCCGTGGGACCCTTAAGAGAAAAGAATTCTTCCTCCACTTCAATGCGGCCCGTGATGTATTTGAATGTTTCTATCATGTCTCCTCGAGAGATTATAAGCGCAGCCTGGTCAGCCGTTCTTCATATGGGATATCTTTAAGTCCTGAGACCATCCTAGTAGCCATTCTCTGGATAAACTGTTCTCTTCGCTTCCTTTTGATAATGTGGCCTCCAAAACTGGACACAGTACCCTAGGTGAGGTCTCACCATGGATCTGTACAACGGCAGTATGACTTCAGGCTTTCAGCTGATAAAGCTTTTTCTGATGCAACCCAGCATTTGTCTAGTCTTTGCTGAAGCTTTCTCCACCTGATTGGCAGCTTTCATTTCTTCCTGGATGAGTACTCCCAAGTCCTTTTCTGCAGTAGTTCTTGTTAAGGTTTCACCGTTCAAGGTGTATGTTCTGCATGGATTTCCGCTTCCAAGATGCATTACTTTACATTTTTGGGCATTAAAGTTCAGTTGCCAAGTACTGGACCATTGTTCCAGTAAAAGTAGGTCCTGCTCCATAGTGTTGGGCCTGGTTGCGCTGTTGGGTTCTGTTGCCCTGCCCACAATGTTGTATAGTTTAGCGTCATCGGCAAATAATGTAATTTTGCCTCGAAGTCCCTGAGTCAGATCCCCCACAAAGATATTAAATAGCATTGAGCCCAAGACCGAGCCCTGAGGCACTCCACTGGTCACTTTCAAAGTTTTTGAGGGAATACCATTTACCATTACCCTTTGAAGTCTGCTGCTAAGCCAGTCTTTTACCCATGCTGTCAGTGTTTCTCCTAGTCATAACAAGTTCATTTTGTTCAATAACCTAAGGTGTGGGACACTATCAAAAGCCTTACTGAAGTCTAAATACACTATGTCCAGGGACTCACCCCCATCCAGTTTTTTTGTTACCCAGTCAAAGAAGCTTATCAGATTGGATTGACAAGACCTTCCCTTCGTAAAGCCATGCTGATGGGGATCCCTTAATCTTTCATCATCCAGTATCGTGTCCAATCTGTTTTTAATCAACGTTTTCATGAGTTTACTCACTATTGATGTGAGACTCACCAGTCTATAATTTTTCAGCCTCTGACCTGCATCCCTTCTTGTGGAGAGGGAAAACGTTGGCAGTTTTCCAGTCCAGGGGTACTTTTCCATTGCTTAGGGAAAGATTGAAGAACTCGGCTAATGATTCTGCCAGGACATCTCTCAATTCTCGAAGTCCTCTAGGGTGTAGATTATCTGGGCCCATAGCTTTGTTTACTTTTAGTTTTGATAGTTTGTGATAGACGTCGCATGCAGTAAATTCCATGTCCCGGAATGGGTCCTCCGAGCTCCCCATTGTCTGTAGCTGAGGACCGGATCCTGGCGCTTCACAGGTGAAGACTGAGCAGAAGTAGTTATTGAGTAGTTCTGCTTTGTCTGCATCTGAATCTATAAAGTTGCCATCAGGTTTCTTTAGGCGCCCAATACTGCTTGTGTTCTTCTTCCGCTACACATTCACAGTTTCTTAATATAAACTTGTCACTTTCAAGCCTCCTGGTCACAAAGCTTGCATACACTCTACATCACTTAAAAACACACCTCAACCATACCCAGCCAAGCAAAACCATGCAAAAAGTCCTATTTTCAACCAGAAGGCTTCAAAACCAGATGCTATCGCATGCAAATGAAAACTGTCCAAGTGTACTGAATGACTACTGAACGCCGTCACATGTAGAAAGTGACAGAGCAGGTCTACACATAAGTTGGAGACCAGCCAAAGTTGCAATTAAAACATTCAGTGAATGGCATGCTTCAATACTCATGAACTGGAATAATCTCTAACTTCTGAAACTGCCAGCAAGGGTAGCTCAAAAAGATGGCAACCATTCTTTCAAAGGTCACTTCACCAGCATGCAGTCATCCGTCTCCTAATGAATACATTCCCAAAGCAGCACTGGTCTTCCAAAGTGGTGGGTTTCATTTTTGTAAGTCACTCATATGTTTTTATAGCGATTCCTACAGTGCCAAGAATTGTTTCCTTATTTTGATACAGAAAACAGTACTGCTTAACCTCATACCTCTCTGTAGCTTTCAGTGCAATCTTGCGTCTTCAACATGACGTCCATCCTTTATCTTTATTTTCCGTTGTTTTTCACCCACACATCCAGGGGGGGTGGGAGCAGGAGGGGGGTATATCTTTTGTTTTGGTGTTATTCCTGATGGTAATGATGGATGAGGAGGGAATTTTTATCTTTTGTATAGATACTGATTGATTATAAGTGCTTGATTGATTATCATTATTTGTATTTAAATTGTATTGCAGTTTTTGGCATTAAAAACTAAATAAAATTTTAAAAAACAACAACATGACATCCAGGGTTACAGAATTCTTGCGCAATTTCAAACAAGTTTTTTAAAATTAATGTGCAGTATTAAATGCTCCAAAAATGATACTAAATAGATCTTTTTGCATTTTCAGGAATTTCTAATGTTGTCATCCCTGCTCCTAGGAGGGGGTGCTGAAAAGTTCTCAGCCCAACCAACCAACTTCCTGAATTCTAAGCGTTATTTTGCCACTGTAGCTGAAAAGTGTCATGTTATTTCATTAAGTGTCAATTTGCAGAAACAATATTCTAAGTTTTTGACATCGTTTCAGATCACTGATTGAACCATATCCACATCATTCTCTTCTTGGTTGGGCTGAAAACTTTCGGCACCCCCTTGTATTTAAATCTTCAAAGCTTTTCCTCCGTTTAAAAATCATCTTGCCATAGTGTTGTAAAAAAAAAATAATAATAATAAGATTCAGCATTGGTCTCAAGCTTGTGCAGGCCAGCAGATTGTTAAATTGTATTTTAATATTGGAAATCTCTTCCCTTAATTCAGTTGGAACAGTGTGGCTGTCCTTCAAGTATTCCTTTATTTGCATGAACTCTTGCATTAGAGATCAAAAAATTACATCACCATCTTTCAGCCTGAATGACTTGGATGGGGAAGGTGGATCATGCTCTGAACATTTAACCTCCAAACAGTCACACATGAAAACATCCATCTTGCTCAGTTTGCTCACTGCAGTAAACAGAACACTTTCCAGCATGACAGCAGAGAACAGAAGACCTGCATGTGACAACAATTCTAGCATGAAAATCTTCTAGGGAAATTTTGCTCTAATCAGTCACTGGGTGACTTGCTCGCTGGTGCCACCTGCCAAATTCTTTGTATTTTACAGTAATGTACCTGAACGGTGCTACAAGAAATATGAAACACTGTGATAATTTGTTTATAGTCATTCCCCCAATCATTTACTTTTTAATAACTTTAGTCCAGAGGCCAATTTAAGGCTGTACACACAGAAATAGGGAAATTCTATAAAAGGCGCCTAAAGATCTCAGCGTGGCTGCACTTTTCAAGGCTATATTGTTTGTTCCCCTGATAAGCCAAACATTGGTGAAACAAGGTCGCTTGTTGGGAAGATTGGTGAAGACGTGACAGCGTTGGAGCTCAAGTCGTCTTTTGTCAGCTAAGTCCTTGAACATGCCTCCGGGTGACTGTCCTTTTCTAAAACTGAGCTGTTCTGTAAGGGAGTTTTTTTGCCAGTTAAAGTATCAAAAGCAGTTTTGATTTGTACCTTTTGGTTCTATACTACTACATTAGTCTGAGGCTTTTTCTCCCTCTTTTCGGGTGCATGTTGGGTTTGAAGAGGGGGGTACCTCAGTGCTACGATCACACAACATTTTGACTCATTATATGAACATATTATATTTTGTGTGTCCTCGCATAATTTGTTAGCCTAAAGATAGATGCCAAATAGGTGCCTAAACATACTTAAGCAAAGCGATACCTCAACACATTTAGAATTAACCACCTCCATGGCCAATGAGACTTTACAATATATTAACAAGATATCTTTCTTCCAATATATTGCTTGCTTTCCTAACAAGAATTTTCTAATTTGTAGTTGTGCATTCCGTGAAGATTTTCATTCTAATTTTCATTGATACTGAAGTATAGTACCAGAACTGTAATTACAGGTCTGAACAACAATTAAGCCTGTTAAGATATTGTCATTTAGGAGCTGAAAAATGTAAAAAAAAAAAAATATTCAGAGAATATGTTCTTTTCCCAAGACAAGACATGTGGTACTGTACATACAGGAAGAAGCAGTATCTGAAGAAAGAGAGAAAATGCAAGGAGAATCAGTGATGGATGAGACATTGAACTCTCCAGCTAGTGGCTGCGACAACCTGATTTACAATATTGGGGAAAAAAAACATTAAAAATATAAGTGTCATGGTCTTTTACATCCATTCTGTACCTTGCAGTTTTGATGGTATATGGTGAATGTGATAATGGCTATATATCATACTGAAATAAAAATTTATGTTCTCACACTAGTACAGATGGTTGTTGCTGCAATCAATAGAAAGAAGCCCATCAGCTTAGAAAAATAAACCAGTGAAAAGAAATGTAGTAGCTTAAACAGATGTCATTGGTTCACACTCAGCAGTCTTCCACGTAACATAGATACTGCCCTCATTTCACTATCCCCTCTTTTATAAAAGCCGACAGCATGGGCCGGCGTGGTAATTGCTCCGACGCCCATAGGAATGGAATGGGCATCGGAGCATTTGCTGCACAGCACTCAGCTGTGCGGCCTTGTAAAAGGGGGCCTCTAGTTGACATTTTCTGAAAAAGATTTTTAGTGCTTCTTCAAAAAGAATCTTATATATTCACTTTATCTTTGTAGATATTGGACTGAATTCTAGAAAAATTAGGTGCCATTTACATGAATGAAAAACAAATGTATAAATATAAATTAGCATATACTGTATAAATAAGTAGACAAGAACAGGAGAAATTCAACCAGAGGATGTAGAAAAGACCAATACCCCCTCCCCCCCTTTTATCAAGCTACGCTAGAGGTTTTTAATGTGGGCCGGTGAGGTAAGTACTCCAACACTCATAGGAATTCTATGAGCATTGGAGTATTTACCACGCCGGCTCATGCTAAAAACTTCTAGCGCAGCTTGATAAAAGGGGCCCCAAGCCTACTGGAAAAATAAAATAAATCAGAAAACAGGAAAGATGGAAGAAGTGCCTTTAACTACTGAGCCACAGGAGATTTCTTTTTAGGTAGGGGTTCCTACGTTGTAAGATGATAAACTTAGGAGATCATAGCCATCTCAGGGAAAAAATAAGTTTCCTTCTCCATCCTGGAAACAGAGTGCAAGTGTAAATAGCAAAGTCCACAATCCATACTCTCTTATGAGGACTGTGGATTAGAGCCCATGACCTGTGGAAGATGGAAGAAGAGCCTTTAACAACTTAGCTACACGAGCTCTCGCTTAGACAGGGGTTCCTATTATTTTTTAGTGATATTCTGCCATCTAGGTGCATATTGATGATGTCACAATGATGTCAAGATTGTGTATCAGACACATCCACTTGCTCTGAACCACAGCCCTTGTGAGTAGGGTATCTCTTTTATTTTCTTAACCTTTTGGAAATGAGGTTTAGTATGCAATATATATAATAATAATAATTTAATTTTTTGTATACCGCCATACCTGAAAGTTCTAGGCGGTTTACAGCAATCGAATGCAAGTACATACTATGCAATAAACAGTACAAATGTATACATCAGATTAGAAGTTCTGAAGGACCAACACAATAAATTGACTATGTTGATAAATAGAGACAATTTGTAAGGGTAAAAATGAATTAAGAAAAGGATGACATTAAGATCCTGGCTTGTTAAATAGATAGGTTTTTATCTGTTTTCTAAAGTCTAGATAGGAGGAAGCGTCTAGAGCGATTTTTGCAAGCCATGTGTTCATTTTGGCCGACTGAAAAGAAAAGGTTCTATCTAGGAATCTTTTGTAGTGACAGAGTTTTATTGAAGGATATGTGAACAAATGCGCTTTTCGGGAGCTCTTATTGAAGTGGCTTAAGGTAAAACGAGGGGTGAGATATTTTGGAAGCATACCAAATACTGCAGATACAGGAAAACTTGAATAATACTCTGGATTCGAATCCAGCCAGTGAAGCTTTTCTTTAGACCGAAAATAAGGCGGACAGCCGTATTTTGGAGGATTCACAATTTATTAATGGTTTTCTTAAAAGCACCCAAATATATGATGTTACAGTAGTCTAAAATACTTAGAATAGAAGACTGGACTAATAAACGAAAAGCACCTTCGTCAAAGTATTCAATCGGAGTGTTTTTCCAGTGTAATATGTTTGTCTAAAGTTACTCCCAGTATTTTTAAGGATTGTTCACTATTATAATCCAGCCCGTTTACATGTATCTTTGCATCTTTAATTTTGTCATTGGGAGTGCCTAGGAGGAATTTTGTTTTTTTTCTGGGTTCAATTTTAATTTAAAGGCAGCCATCCATAGTTCGATCTGCTTTAAAATAGTTGATAGTAAGTTTGTGAACTCAGATGATAAACAAGTTAGCGGGATGGCAATCGTAATGTCGTCTGCGTAAATGTAAAATTTGAGATTTAAGCTCTGTAACAAATTTCCCAGGGAAATGAGATTGACATTAAACAAGATGGGAGACAGGGGGGAACCCTGAGGAACACCGAAGATGTTGTCCCAACGACAGGACAGAGTATCATCCTTGAATACTTGGTAGGATTTATTCCCTAGGAACCAATTTAGGACTTTGCCCGAGATCCCAATGGATTCCAGGCAATCCAGCAGAATGGTGTGGTCCATCAGGTCAAAGGCGCTACTCAAGTCAAGTTGCACGATCATGGCACTTGAGCCTTGGCCGAATAATAAGTGCAAGTAATCAACTAAGGAGGCCATAACTATTTCGGTACTATGTCCTGACCGAAAACCTGATTGGTTATTGTGTAAAATATTGTGCTTCTCTAAATATATAGTTAATTCAGCGTTGACTACCCCCTCCATTAGTTTAGTGACCAAGGGGATGCTAGCAATAGGTCTAAAGTTAGAAGCAATATTAGATGGTTCTTTAGTATTTTTTCTAATTGGAGTGATCACAATTTGGCCATGTTCCGCTGGGAATTTTCCTAAGGATAGTAGGGAGTTGACCCAAATTAGTAGTTTAGCCTTAAAATTGACCAGGGCAATTTTCATGACATTGGGCGGGCAGTGGTCTAGTCTACAATAAGATTTGGCATATGTGCTGTATAATTTGGTAAAAGCTTGCCAATCAATAGTTATAAATTTATTCCAACTCAAATCTGTTATGATGGTATCTGGTTCCTGTAGAATGGGGAAGCACCAATGGGAATCAGTAGAGTTGGCTACAGTGGATCTTAATTTTTGTATTTTGGTGTTAAAGAAATAATGCTTAAAGCATTATTAAGCATTTTTTTCTATTATTATCAAATAGAAGTCCTCTTTACCCCCAAAATAGAAGGTTTAGTATGCTATCTAATATAATAAAACGGTAAGCCGCGCATGCGCACTTCCTATGCATGCGCCGGTTTTCCGTGAGCTGTAGCGACCCATAGGAAATGCGCATGCGCGGCTTACGGTCTGGCCTCACGTGAGGCAAGACAAGTGCGCATGCGCGCCCTTCCCTGCTCTCCACCTGCGGAGCTGCGGCTGCCGGCCGCTAGCACCCTCTGCCCTCTCCGTCGCCTCCCTGCTCCAGCGGCGTAGGCAGCACTATAAACACGCTGCTTCGCGCCCTTCTCTGCCGCGTCTCTGATGACATCATCGGAGACAGACGCGGCAGAGGAAATCGCCAGTAGAAGGCCGCGAAGCAGCGTGTTTATAGTGCTGCCTACGCGGCTGGAGCCTCGAGGTTTGTCGGCAGTGGGAGGGTCAGGAGCAGGCCGTATCGACAACGGCAGTAAAAGAAGGGGGAGGAGCCGAACGGAGCAGGGAAGAGAAGGTAAGAGAAGGGAAAGGGGGAGTGGGGGAAAATGCTGCTACTGCTTCTACACAGGAAAGGGGGGGATAGGAGGGAAATGCTGTTGCTGCTGCATAGGGAAGTGGGATGGAAATGCTGCTGCACAGGGAAATGGGGAAAAATGACAGACAGACAGCGGGAGGGAGGGAGACAGAAAGAAAGAAAGACACAGGGGTAGGGAGAGGGACAGAAAGACAGACAGAGAAAGGGGGCCAGAGATAGAGTCAGCGGGAGAGGGAAATGGGGCTGCTTTGGGGGTAGGGGTGTGCTTGGGGCAAACAGCTTTGCTCTGGGGGGGGGAGACAGAAGGGGCCATGGAGAGACAGGGAGAGGGAAAGGGGGCTGCTTTAGGGGGAGGGGTGTGCTGGGGGGAGACAGAAGGGGCCATGGAGAGATAGGGAAAGGGGGCTGCTTTGGGGTGGAGGTGTGCTGGGGACAGACAGCTTTGCTCTGGGGGAAGAAAGAAGAGGGCCATGGAGATACATTTGGGGGGGAGGTGGGTGCTGGGGGCAGACAGCTTTGCTCAGGGGGGGAGGGGGAGACAGAAGGATACAGACAGAGGCCAAGGAGAGAGAGATAAAGAAACACAGACAGATAGACACATCTATTCTAGCACCCGTTAATGTAATGGGCTTAAAGACTAGTATATATATATATTTTTCATGTGCTTTGCTTAAGTAATGCATTATTAAACATATTTTGACCTATATATCAAATTGGAGTCCTCTTTAGCCAAAAAAAATAAAGACCCATTCGCCTATATGCTGATGCCTAAGTCGCGTCCACCTAACTTGCGTCTACCTAGTGCCCAGCTCATGCTCAAAAGTAGACATTTTAGGCATTAGGTAGATGCGTTAGCATGCTCAGCGGCATTCAATTCTGTAAATGGACTTCTGTTTCAAAGTCACGTTCACGCCATGCCCACACCTATTCTGTTAGGTGCGACTTTTTCCGATGGGCGTCCACAAAATTGTGGACGTCTATTTTGAGAATCGCGTCCAGCATTTGGACATCTAAGTTCTAATTAATGCTTGTTAAAGTCATTAACTGGGCTTATTATCCATTTTATTTGGACGCCTAAATCGATGGATATCCACATTGCGGATGTCTAAAATTAGACATCCTTTACAGAATTTGCCCCTAATTGGTGTCGATTAATATCAATAATTGGTTGTTATCATCCAGCTATTGACGGTTAGCAGTTTATTACCCAATTATGTTGAATGCACATCTTAGAAGCGCATCCATATTTGGGTGCCCAAATCTGGGCACCCTATATAGAATCTTAGGCTTAGGTTTAGGCTTAGGGTTCTATTACTAAAGCTTGGTGTGCACTAATGGAATTAACTTGCACTGTAAAGATAACTATGGCAAATTTTAACCTGCAAACTATACAGTATATTATGTATTTTAGTATTAGACCCCCTAGTATGTGTTAACTTAGGATAAAATCTTGTATCATAAACTTGTACTGAAATTATAGCAAATCCAGTGCAAATCGTATCCTGTTAACTATATATTATGTATGTTTAATCTGTAACCCTTTCTGAACTCTTTGGGGAAACAGGATAGAAAATGAATTAAATAATACATAAATAAATAATGTGCCTTAAATGTTGTGCACCCTATTTATACCTATGGCCATGTGGCACTTAGCACATGCCCATTAGTGAATGCTAAGATTTAGTAAAAGGGCCCCTTAATTACCTGTGCTATGTTTTTCAGAATTCTGCCTTCCTTGAGGAATGTTTATTACAAAATTTAATATAAACTAATAGTTTGCTCAGTAGTATGAAGAGAGCATAAAACCAGTCTACCAGTGATCTCTAATCCAGCAGGCAGTTTCTGGAGATGAAAACCTATGATTTCACTAAGCAAAATTCAATCTGTCTAGCCATAATCATTTTAGAAGTGAGATCTGCAAGGCTGAGCAGGCTGCATGCAGACTTATTTCTGAGTGTTCATAGCAAACTTTTGAAGCCTGCCTTTTCTGAGCTTTTAAGCATGAGAGTGGGGAAGTACAGTTCAACCTTCAGGCAAAACACATTATTGATTTAAAGAAAGATCCCATATTCTATAAAGAAAACAGGTGCTAAAAATAGACATATATATTGGCGAGTTAAGAATGAGAAGACCTTTTTAAAAAATAAAAATTCAAATGCTAAATCAATAACAGCATGAAGAATTATAAATCCAGTAGAAGAATCATCAAAATGTCAGAGTGTTTGATAAGAATCCTATATTCTTATGGAGTTACCCAGGAGGTGGTGGTGGAGGAGGAATCTCCATTAGTGGAAAATCAGTTAGCCTTAAAGATTTCGTCTCAACTCCATTATGCCATCTTATTCACATTGAAAAAAAAATCCCTCACCCTTTTCAGGATGATCTGCAACCTAAGAGGTATACATTTTTATAATGGCACTTTAGGAATAATTCTGTAGGTTCAGGTTAGGTTTATTTGCTATACTGTAAAATTTTCAAAATGAAATCTAAGTGCCTTAAAGAGTAAAAAAATACATTGACTGGGGAGGGGAAAAGGAGAAAAGACTAATATTAAAAAAGCAAGACAATCCGAAGATTTAAAAGGGTAGTGGGGAGAAGAAAAAATTACAGTATGAACAAAGGTCAATTTCTAGCTGCTGTATTCTTGTTTAGTTAAAGCAGTATATGAAATGTTTCCAGGATGCCAAATCACAGTGCAGGAAGGAAATAAACAGATTAATTATTTCCAGAATCAGGAGGAAATGCCAGGAAGAAATAATACATTTTAAGCTGAGACTTGAATTTAGAAAAGGATCATTCAAGCCTCAAATAAAAAGTTAGGGCATTCCAACATTGACTGGACAAATGTTACATCAGGGAGTGCTAGGGAGGTAAAATTCCTAGACGTCATAAATGACTGCTTCTTGGAGCAACTGGTCCAGGAACTGACTAGAGGAGGCATTTTAGATTTGGTCCTTAGTGGAATACAGGAGTACAGGAGGTAACTGTGTTGGGTCAGCTGGGAAACAGTGATCATAATGTGATCAAATGTGAGCTATCCGAGTGACATTGCTAAAAAAAAAAAAATCTATTGTAGCGGCATTTAATTTTTGAAAGGGCAACCATGATAAAATGAGGAAAATAGTTTAAAAGAAGCTAAAAGGATTGGTGGCAAAGGTTAGTACTGTAAACCAGGCATGGATGTTATTTAAAAATACCATTGTGAAAGCTCAGACCAGATGCATTCCATGTTTTTAAAAAAGGTGGAAACGAAGAAACAAGAGCCGTTATGGCTAAAAGGTGAAATGAAAGAGGCTAAAGGATCCCAATAAAGACATCCTTTAAAGAATGGAAAAAGGATCAAAATGAAGAAAATAAGAAGAGACATAAACACTGGCAAGTTAGATGCAAAGCACTGATAAAGGAAGCTAAGAAAGAATATGACGAGATACTTGCCATAGAGGCAAAAACTCATAGTAACAATTTTTTTTAGGTACATCAGAAGCAGACAACCTATGAGGGAATTCATGGGACCGTTGGATAATGAAAGAGCAAAAGGGGTACTCAGGGAGGATAAGGCCATAACGAAGAGACTGAATGAATTCTTTGCTTCGGTCTTTATGGAAGAAGATGTAAGAGATCTACCTGAACTGTTAATGTTTTTCAAGGGTGAGGAGGAGGAGGAGGAACTGAAGAAAATCTTGGTGAATCTGGAGATGTACTAAGCCAAATTGACAAGTTAAAAAGTGATAAATCACCTTAACTGGATGGTATACATCCTAGGGTACTGAAAGAACTTAAACATAAAATTGCTGACCTGCTGTTAGTGATCTGTAACTTGTTACTAAAATCATCTGTAGTACTTGAAGATTGGAGGGTGGGCAATTTTTAAAAAGGGTTCCAGGGGAAATCCAGGAAGTTACAGGCTGGTTAGCCTGACTTCAGTGCCGAGCAAAGTAATGGAATCAATTATAAAACATAAATTTGTGGAACACATATACAAACATGATTTAATGGGACAGAGCCAGCATGGGTTCAGCCAAGGGAGGTCTTGTCTCACCAATTTTCTTGACTTCTTTGAAGATGTGAATAAACATGTGGATAAAGGTGAGCCAGTTGATGTAGTGTATCTAGATTTTCAGAAATTTTTTGACAAAGTTCCTCATAAGAGACTCCTGAGAAAATTAGACTCATGGGATAGGAGGCAATGTTCAGTTGTGAATTAGGAATTGGTTATTTTGTATTGAGTCTAAAAGATATTATATAAGATAGTGGGAACACTCGTATGTGCTGAAACCAAAAGAAGGGTAATGGCAGCAGTGGGGTTATGCACTGGGGATAGCTGATTTCTGTGGAAAGCGCCTGGACCCTATTCAGGGACACCCTACAGGAAGCACAAAAAATGTACGTCCCCAGTTTCAGGAAAGGCTGCAAGAACAAGCGGTCAAAGGACCCGATTTGGATCTCAGCAGAAGTAAAGAGGGCAATAAACGACAAAAAAGTATCCTTCCGGAGATGGAAAAAGGATCCAACGGAGGAAAATCACCAGGCGCACAGGAAATGCCAAAAAGAATGCCACCGAGAGGTTAGAAAAGCAAAAGGGAAATACGAAGAGGGGCTGGCCAGGGAGGCGAAAAACTTCAAGGCATTCTTCAGTTACGTAAAGGGGAAACGACCAGCGAGAGAGGAGGTGGGGCCGCTGGACGATGGGGATAGGAGGGGAGTGATTAAAGAGGATAAAGAGGTAGCTGAGAGGCTGAACACGTTCTTCTCGTCGGTTTTCACGAGAGAAGACACATCTAATATACCGGACTCAGAGGAGCTCATGAGTGGGGAACAGGCTGAGAAATTGGAGCACATAGAGGTAAGTAAAGAGGATGTCCTCAAACAGATAGACAGGTTAAAATGCGGCAAATCACCGGGTCCGGACGGGATCCACCCGAGGGTTCTGAAGGAGCTAAGACAAGAAATAGCGGGCACAATCCAGCATGTTTGTAACCTATCCTTGAAAACTGGAGAGGTACCAGAGGACTGGAAATTGGCGAATGTCACACCTATCTTCAAAAAGGGATCGAGGGGTGACCCCGGGAACTACAGGCCGGTGAGCCTGACTTCAATTATAGGGAAGATGGTGGAAGCTATAATAAAGGACGGCATTTGCGAGCACATTGAGAGAAATGGCCTACTGAGAACAAGCCAGCACGGATTCTGTAAGGGAAGGTCATGCTTAACGAACCTTCTGTACTTCTTTGAGGGAATAAGCAGTCGGGTGGACAATGGGGAACCCATCGACATCATTTACCTCGATTTTCAAAAGGCTTTCGACAAGGTGCCACATGAAAGGCTGCTTAGGAAGCTGTGGAACCACGGGGTGGGAGGGGATGTGCACCGATGGATAGAGCACTGGTTGTCGGGTAGACTGCAGAGGGTCGGAGTAAAGGGCCAATATTCTGACTGGCGGGGAGTCACGAGCGGTGTGCCGCAGGGATCGGTGCTGGGGCCGTTACTCTTCAACATATTTATCAATGACCTGGAAAAGGAGGCAAAGTGCGAGGTTATAAAATTTGCAGACGATACCAAACTGTGCGGCAGAGTTAGCTCCAGGGAGGAGTGTGAGGACCTGCAAAGGGACCTAGACAAGCTGGAAGACTGGGCGAACAAATGGCAAATGCGCTTTAACGTGGAAAAATGCAAGGTCATGCATATAGGGAAAAAAAACCCGTTGTTCAACTACAAATTGGGGGGGGCATTGTTGGGAGAAAGCAGTCTTGAGAGAGACTTGGGAGTGCTGGTGGATGCATCACTGAAGCCATCTGCACAGTGCGCAGCGGCCTCAAAAAAAGCAAACAGGATGCTGGGCATCATAAAAAGGGGCATAACAACCAGGACGAGGGAAGTCATCTTGCCACTGTATCGAGCGATGGTGCGTCCGCATCTGGAATATTGCGTTCAATATTGGTCGCCGTACCTCAAGAAGGACATGGCGGTACTCGAGAGAGTCCAAAGGAGAGCAACGAAACTGGTAAGAGGGCTGGAACACTGCCCATATGCCGAGAGGTTGGATAGGCTGGGGCTCTTCTCTCTGGAAAAAAGGAGGCTCAGGGGTGATATGATAGAGACCTTCAAGATCATGAGGGGCATAGAGAGGGTGGATAGGGACAGATTCTTCAGGCTGAAGGGGACAACAGGTACGAGGGGGCATTCAGAGAAACTGAAGGGAGATAGGTTCAAAACGAATGCAAGGAAGTTTTTTTTCACCCAAAGGGTCGTGGACACTTGGAATGCGCTACCGGAGGACGTGATTGGGCAGAGTACGATACAAGGATTCAAACAGAGACTGGACGGATTCCTGAGGGATAAAGGGATCGTGGGATACTGAGAAAGCTAACCAGAAAATAAGTATAGAAACCCGACCAGGTCGTGCATGTGCAAGACCGGAGGGCTAGGACTTTGATGGGAAGATAGGACTCAATAGGAAACCAAGGTGGCATGGGGGCCCCTTCTGGTGATTTGGACAGGTCGTGACCTGTTTGGGCCGCCGCGGGAGCGGACTGCTGGGCAGGATGGACCTATGGTCTGACCCGGCGGAGGCACTGCTTATGTTCTTATGTTCTTATGCAAATGCAAGCAGTGTCTCACTTCCGGTTCACCACACAATTGTTTCCCACGTACTCACCTTTATAGGACCCCCAGGGACCCCTGAAAAAGACTTTTTGTCGAAACGCGGACCATGTTGGGTCCTGTATCCCTAGCGGACTAGGTCCTTTAAGGCTCTTATGTGGATGATTTACTTTTATGTGGATGGAATTATTTTATGTGGATGATTTCAGTGTACCTTTGGAACTTTGATACTTTCAAATAAAGTCCATTTGGGAACATCGTCACTCCACAGAGTTTTTTTCTGACAGAACTCACTATATCCTGGGTCTGTTCCAAACAGGGGAAGGAGAATTTGTTTTCAGGGTCTTACGGCTTATGACTTTCATAAGAAAACACTAAGTCAGTAGCAATATTCCCAAGAAATAAAATCTTTACTTAAACTTCAGCTTCTTTACTGGAAATAATCCGACATATACATTTCTTGGACATAAATCCATACTAGCACACTAGAGGGAATGCTAACACAATCTTTCAGAGTCCTCTTAAAATGCTATTTTCTTTAGGTCTACAGAGTGAATTTCTGTGTGGGTTTCCTACTTCTTGGAATATACCCCACATTAGAAACAGAATCCTCTGATCATGTACAGTGATGCTCCATGCAATAACCGAACACACATCTACTTGTCATCAGAAACAAAACAGGTACATAAGTGTTTCACAAACACTTGTTGTAGTGCCCCTGCATTAGTGATTGTGATGCAAGTATGTGCCTATTTTGTTTCCGATGATAAGTAGAAGTGTGTTTGGTTATTACAGTATTTTTCTGCTCTCTCTTGTGGTTTTTATTAGGCCAGTGATGTTCCAAGTTAGGCTTCCCAAATTTTTGTCCGGAGAAACCCGTACACATGGCCCCATCCTGTGCTGCCCCAGCCCATTCTACCACTACCCACGCCCCATTCTACCCCTGCCCCCCCAAAGTCTCATCTTTTTTTTTCCGACTTCTGGGCTGCAGTCTGAGGGTCTTCGAGCATGCACGGATGCATGTGACATCATCTGTGCATACTCAGAGGCCCTCCAGATGCAGCCAGAAGGTCGGGGCTTTCCAAAACCCGGACAAACTACTGGGTTTTGGAAGGTCCATCTGGGCACCCAGACAGTCCTCTAAAAAGAGGACAAGTTCAGGTTTTTCCAGACATCTGATAACCCTATCCATGTTCCAGGTACTACCGGGTTCTGCCCACACAGCAGCAGGAAGTGTGCATCAAAAGGGGTGGGACCTGGTAGTGCCTTGTACATGGAGCATAGCTGTGCTTTTGAGCATGATCTTTACATAGTAACATAACATAGTAGATGACGGCAGATAAAGACCCGAATGGTCCATCTAGTCTGCCCAACTTGATTCAATCTAAAAATTTGTTGGTTTTGGGGTTTTTTCTTCTTCTTCTTAGCTATTTCTGGGCAAGAATCCAAAGCTCTTCCCGGTACTGTTCTTAGGTAGCTCATCAATAAACTGGATTAGAAACTGGTTGACTGACAAGAGGACAGAGAGTGGTGGTAAATGGAATTTGCTCAGCTGAAAGAAAGATGAGCAGTGGCATGTCTCAGGGATTGATACTGGGGCCCATTCTGTTCAATATATTTGTAAGTGATATTTCTGAAGGATTAGAAGGAAATGTATGATTTTTTTGCAGAGGACATGAAGATTTGCAATAGAGCAGACACACCAGAGGGAATAGAATACATGAGAAAAGATCTGCAAAAGTTAGAAGAATGGTTTAATGCTTGGCAGTTGATATTTAATGTGAAGAAGTGCAGAATAATGCACTTGGGGAGTAAAAATCCAAAGGAGCTGTATATGCGAAGGTGGGAGAAGCTGATATACACAGACTGAGAGTAGAACCTTGGCATGATAGTGTTAGAGGATCTCAAGGCTGTGAAACAAATGGCTAGTTTCACTAAGCAAACCGATCGTGTACCAATCGGTTTGCGAGCCCTGACTAGATGGTTTGAAAAGGGGGGGGGGGGAACGGAGAGCTAGGAAAGTGACAGGTTTAGATTCTGTGTTGGAGCGAGAAGGAAGCAGTGAGACATTCTGTGCTGCAGGGAGGAGGGGGGCATCACCATGATGTGCAATTGCACTGAGTCTAGTTTGAGCTTGCTACAGCCTTGCAAAACCTTTATGATGGATACTTCAGTGGTAGGAAAGATAGAATGGAGCATTTCTAGAGCAAGAGAAGTAGGAATAGCCCAAATGGAGGAGCATTTTCAGTATGACGCTTGATGTTTTGCAGAACACGACAATATGAGTTTAGACTTTTTGCAGAACCCCACAAAAATCCAGTACCAAACATGCCTGTTTTTGAAACTGCAAAACGTCTTTCTTTTTTGAAAATGAATGTGTTTGTGCTCATCTTTTTGAACTATTTTTGCGCCTATCTTTTTTGTGCCTATCTTTTTGAACCATTTTTGAAAAAAATAATAAACACATCCAAAACAAAAATGCATTGCGCAAACCATTGGGATGTAGGAGGGAGTAGACTTCTCAGCAGACTGTCCACACAGACATCCCAGCAGAGCAGTCTGTGGCACACTGCAGTGCACCTCACATAAAAAGTCCCAGGTACACATCTCACCATAGCCCCCTTATATTGTATGATGAGCTGTCCATAATCTACCCAAAATCCACTGTACCCAAATGTATACCACAATAATAGCCCTTATACTTGCAGGCGACACCTATATGTGGATACTGTGGGATTAGGATGGGGTTTAGAGGCTCACAAATTCCATCATAAGTGTAGTGGTTAGAGTATGCGACTGAGTTCCCATCTCTATGGTTCATTACACTGCCCACCAGGCTACTCCAGAAACCTGCTTGCTGCTCTAATAGGACTGGCCATATTATCTGAAGCTGTCACACAGGCAGGTGTGTGCTGTTTCATTCACATCTTTGAGAGGTGGGAGGGGCCAATGACTACCGGGGGAGTGTGTAATGGTCATCTGATCAGTTTGGGCTCCTTTGTGGCACCTATTCTTTGTTATAGCAGGTTCAGCCCCAGACTTCCTGGACGTATTCTTAAATGATTGATTATGGCAGAAAAACATCCAGGTCATAAGCCCACCCTAGTCCCACCCACACCACACCTCTAACACACCCCCCCCTTGAAATTTAGATGAAATGCAGATAAACATAGAAATCTGCCTAAAAACAGGTTTTAAAAATAGTGAATTGGAAAGGTCTGGTGAGAAAAATGTTCATCTGCCCCTTTACACCACTTTTTGGACGTTTTTCTTTTTTGAAAATGAGCTCCATAATGTGTTCCATTGCATATGTCTAAAGTATCATTAGATTAAAAAATACATTTGCAGTCCAATCAGAAATACAAACAACAGGGCCATAATCTGTCCTTCAATTCTGGGGGTCCAGGAATGGATTGGGGGAGGGAACACATTGCTCTCTCCTTCTTCCTCCTCCTCTATGTCAAACATACATTTTGTTGGTGGGGATGCCGAAGCTTCCCCTACTAAATAAATACAGTGCTGACACTCTCCTCCTCTTGCTGCTTCCTTCCTGCAGAAATCAGCATGTGCATTCAAGCACCAATGCCCCAGCTTCTTGTGCCGTGACTTCCAAGGAGGTGCTCCTTCCCCCCCCCCCCCCCCCCCATCAATGGCTTATTCCACGGCTTCACAATCTATTTCATGTAATATTCCCATGCATAATACCACAAACCTGTCCTGGTAGGTGATACAAGGAGGGAGGGAGGGGGGTGCTGAAAGTTCTCGGCTCAATCAAGAAGAGAATGATGTGGATATGGTTCAATCAATGATCTGATACAATGTCAAAACATAGAATTTTGTTTCTGCAAATTGGCACTTAACGAAATAATATAACACTCTTTTCAGCTATAGTGGCAAAATAACATTCAGAATTTAGGAAGTTAGTTGGTTGGGCTGAGGACTTTTCCACATCCCTCGTATATCACAGGAGATTTGTCTTTTATTCCTAGTCCTTGAGGGCTGCCAATGGGTCAGGTATTTTAGGATATCCCTAATGAATATATATGAGAGAGAAATTTGCTTACACTGGGAATAAGAAGCATGCAAATCTCTCTCATGCACTGACAACCCTGGAGGAGTGAAAGTGAATACCAAGTCCATAGGATAATACAGCTCATACAATTTTGTTTTATAGCATAGCAGAAGCTTCTACTGATACAGTTTTAATCTCGGTCCAGGCTAAGCTTTGTTTCTTGATCATAAATAAAATTAATAGGAGAGTCCCCTATTACCTAGTACTTCCCTGTGGGGAAGACACTAAAATAAAGTTGTTCAACAATTGTAACCTGCTGTTCTGGCATACAATTACAATTCTCCTTCCAAGTACTGCCAGACATTTCATATGTACAAAATAAATGGGTAAAAGTGAAAAAAAAACCCAAACGAGTATGCCTGAGTAGGCTATAAATGCAAAGTAAAAGCAAGTTTACTGAAGCATAAGATCTGCAGCTATAAATCTGATACTTTAGAGTACTGGGATAACAATGACCAGTGGGCTGGGTATTTTTCACTTCATTACTTTCTTTGGAGATAAAGGTGCATTAGCTACATCCTGCAGCCTCAGACCTAACAATACTGTATTACCAGACCAGGAATGTCCTGCCTCTTTGGTTAATATACTGACTAAACAGAACTGAGCCAGTTCTGATTTCGTCCAAATGAATATAACATAGTAGATGATTGCAGGTAAACATAGAAATGGCTCATCTAGTCTGCCCTTTAATGTGGCTAAGGTCACATGTCACTCCATACAGGCTACCGCCTCCCCCCCCCCCCATACACACACACTTTTTTTTCTTAGAATTACATTGTAATTTCACTGATCTTATGTACTGAAGTGTATCATGCTTGGTCAAATTAATTTAGACACTTCTATTCTGCCTGGTCTAAAAAAGGGAGGGGCCTAATGTGTTTGAGCCAATCAGGACCTTAGGCTCCTCCCTGTGCATCACAGAAGGTGCTCTAGCGTTTTTTAGCGCACGCACACAATTAGTGTGCGTGTGCGCTAGCTGAAAAACTGCCACCTGCTTAAAAGGAGGCGGTAGCGGCTAGCGCATGTAGCATTTTAGCACGCATTAAAACCGCTAGCGCACCTTTGTAAAAGTAGCCCTAAGTAGTACTAGTAGCAGTACACTTCCCCCTCCCCATTTGCGGTTTCCGCACTCGCGATTTCACATAATCGTGATTTTTTTGGGGGGGAGGGGAAAAAAACAAACCCATATTTTTGCCTTCCCCCCGGCATCCCGGCCTTACCCGGTGGTCTAGCGGGCTTTCGGGGCTGGAGCGATCTTCCTACGCTCCTGCCCTGTATAAATCGCCAATAGAAAATGGCTGTGGGGAGTTCCCGTCATAGTCTCGAGAGACTATGGGAACTCCCCACAGCCATTTCCTATTGGCGATCTGCACAGGGCAGGAGCGTAGGAAGATCACTCCTGCGCCGAAAGCCCGCTAGACCACCAGGTAAGGCCGGGATGCCGGGGGAAGGCGGGAGGGAGGCGAGGGTGGGTCAGAGCTGGATATTCGCGATATTTCCCTATTCACGGTCCGGCTCTGCCCCTATCCCCCGCGAATAACAAGGGATATGTGTAGTAGTAGAAGACCTGGTGAGCAATTATGTATTTATTCAGCAATTGGCAGAGCTATAGAGTAACTATCTAGTTTTTTTTCTTTATATTTATGTTTATCAGAAAGTTAAAGTGTTTAGTCTTCTAAACTACTGGCCTCAGTATTTCAGAGGTTAGAGGTATGACTAGCACTCTTAGAAGTTTGAGAAGTCCGTTCCTGAAACAACCAGAACAGGTCACTTCAGAGCGGTTTAAGACGCAAGTGTGTGGGATGTGGGGGGAGGGAATGAGCACCCCCTTCTGGTCACATATTATAAGTATACTTCTATAATCTGGGCTGGATGGATCTTCAGTCTATCCCAATAAGGCAATTCTTATGTTCTTATGACAGACGGAGAAAGGGAGTTGTAAACTTTAATAGTTGGTATAAATGAGGCCATATAAGGTGTCATATTCTAGAGATATGAGTTTACAGATAATATTGCCATTGGCAAATAGTATGCTTCAATATCAATGGGCTGATAAATAGAAGATGTGGCTTTTTTTTTTTTCTTTAAGGAAAAACAAACCAGATAAACATTCCATGGGCTGTAGTGTGCCCACGCCTGTTGTGTAGTAAAAGGTTGGTGATATTTGAACCAGAATGCCATTCTCAACATTCTAACAACGTATACCGGTGCTTATATTTCATTGAAAGGGTGCATCATACAAGTTCAGGACTAGCTAATTTATTCTATAATCTCTTTGTCTAACCTTTCCTGTTAACAAAAATTATCTACACTTTAAAAATACTATGCAGTGGTCTTTAACTTGAAATTTAATAGAAATTTAAAGCAGAAGTATGAGTACGCTGACCTACTTTTTCTATGAATGTTTTCATGCCAGGTCCCAGCCTCATTACATAGATAAAAAGAGAAAGGCTAGCAAGAATATGCAATTAGCATCTGCTTTTGAGGACGTTTTATTTCTTCCTTGTATTAATTCAACATTACATGCAGGAAAATCCGATTTCCTTTCACTGCTTAACAGTTTGACCCATTTTTCTATTAACTTAAATGAAACTTGGATTTCAGATGATTCTTATTATTTGCCCATACATATTATGGAGAGTTTTATATCATTAAAATGAATTAAATTCACAGCAAAAACTGGAATACAAATAGTTTAAAATAATGTTCCATGAGGTTCTTTAGAGACCATTAACTTATGGAATCTCTTGTGAATTAATGGTCTTGTTCTCATACAAGTTGGTATCTTTGGAAATGACAGGGGTAGTAAACTGTGGAATCCTTTTACTAAGGGAAAAGAGAGAGGGGTACTATTCAGAGGGGAAGAGACAGAATGAGAGGAGGTGCTGAATGGAGGGGAGGAGAAGCTGGGAGCAGGGGAGTGTTGACATAAAAACTGGAAGGAGAATGAGGAATGGGGCTAAGGGGAGGAAGGGGGAAAGCTGCAGGCAGATGTAATAAAGAGAGGAAGACTGAAGACTGGATAGTACAAATAAATGAAATCTGAGAAAATAGGCAGAAAACTAAATGAAAACTTTGAAAGGAAAAATAAAATCAAAATCAGAGATACTGAATATGTAGAAGAGGAAGTGAAGAAGACAAAAAGGGAGGGAAGACATGGCAGATAACTCTGTTTCAAGGGTTTCCAGTCTAAGACAGGAAAGCAGACTGACAAACATGAATAAAATGGCCAGACAAAAAAGTACAAAAAAAGCATCTTATTTTTTTAATGTAACAAATGGGAACTGTCAGTTTACAGTTCGAATTTATATCTGCTTTCTTTAAATTTTGTGGTTTGATATATTTGTATGGTGAATTGTATGGGGAAAGATCCTAGCCCTGTTACTGAGGACTGTGGTATAAGCTTCAGAACTGGAAGGGAAAGTTTAGACCATTTCTGGGACTATAGAAACACAGAAATAAGATGGCAAATAAAGGCCAAATGGCCCATCCAGTCTGCCTATCCACAGCATCCACTATCTCCTTCTCTCCCTAAGAGATTCCACATGTTTGTCCCACCCTATCTTAAAATCAGATAAAGTCTTTGTCTCCATCACCATCTCCGGCATTTACAGAAAGGGTTGATGTGTGGAACAGTCTCCTAGAAGAAGTGGTGGAGACAGAGATTGTGTCTGAATTCAAGAAGGCATGGGATAGGCACATGGGATCTCTTAGAGAGAGGAAGAGATAATGGTTACTGCAGACGGCAGACCAGATGGGCCATTTGGCCTTTATCTACCATCATGTTTCTATATTCCCTCTCTCCCATCTTTTTTCCAGATTATACACATTGAGGTCTCTAGGTTTGACCACCATACAATTTATGACAAAGACTACTAACCAATTTTGTAGGAGTCCTCTGGACCAACTACAACCTATTTATATCTTTTTGAAGGTATGGTCTCCAAAACTGTACACAGTATTCCTAATGGGGCCTCACCAGAGACTTATACGAGGCTAAATCAAAAAGTAAAGGCAAAATACATTTAATGGCTATAATAGAAGTAACTGTGAGCAATTGAACATATCACTTTTCCACATGTCCCCCTGCAAGACGACGCATTGTACCATTCAACTAGCTTTGGCATTCCTGCAGAGAAGAAGTTTTTTTGATACTCCCAAAGCCAGGTGAGCACTGCTTCATTTACTTAATCATGCTTTGTCTATTGCCCTCTGGGTCATAGAAATGCACCCATGTCTCGTCACTGGTGACAATTCTCTCCAGAATACTCAGATCTTCTACATACCATCTCAGGCAGCAGGCGGGATCTGGGAAGGAGTGGGAGAGGGGCGCCACCGCCCAGGCGCCTCTCACCCTAGCTACGCCACTGATTCACCACCATTTCCATGAAAAGTTTTTTTCTGAGCTTATTTCTGAGCCTAGCCCCTTTCACTTTTATCCTATGCCCCCACATTCCAGAGTTTCCTTTGAAATCAATGAGACTCACATCATGCGCATTTATGTCATGTAGGTATTTAAACGCCTCTATTACATCTCCCTTCTCCTTCCTTTATTTCAAAGTATACTTATTTAGATCTTTATGTCTGTCCCCTTATGCTTATGACAAAGACCACTGACATTTTACTAGCCTTCCTCTGTACCGTCTCTATCCTGTTTATCTTTTTGAAGGTGCGGATTCCAGAATTGTACACAATATTCTAAATGAGGACTCAAAATACCTCCTTTTTCCTACTGACCATTCCTTTCCCTATGCTCCCAAGCATCCTTCTAGCTTTCATCTTTGCCTTTTCAACCTGCCTGGCCACCTTAACATATATCAGCATATCTGGTTTTACTTTACTTGTCTCAGTACGTATACACCATTTAGACCAGAGTTGTTCCGATTTGTTCTGATTTGATAACCACCTTAACATCAACACATACTATCATACCCAAGTCCTGCTCCTTCCTCTTTCATGCGCAAAAGTTCTTCACTCCCTAAACCATGCCATTCTCTAGGGCTTTTGCACCCAAATGCTTGGCTTTGCACCTCTTAGCATTAAATCTTAGCTGCTAACTCATGGATACCATCATCATCTGATTTAAGAAGTAACAGTCTTTTAAATTTGGGCAATATTTTAATAAGTTGAAAAGACATTCAGGAAATAATCTACACAAGTCCTTATGAATTTGAGTGCTCATAGAATTTTGTTTAGGTCAGAGATTCTGAACCCAGTCCTCGAGACACCTAGTCAGTCAGATTTTCAGCAACCGAGGTGGTGCTTACACATCTATCTCATGCATATTCACTGTGGATATTCTGAAACCTGACTGGCTAGGTGTGTCCTGAGGACTGAGTTGAGAACCACTGATCTAGGCCAGGGTAGGCAATTCCGGTCCTCGAGAGCCGGAGCCAGGTCTTCAGGATATCCACAATGAATATGCATGAGGGAGATTTGCATACTACCGAGGTGGTGCATACATATTTATCTCATGCATATTCACTGTGGATATTCTGAAACCTGACTGGCTAGGTGTGTCCTGAGGACTGAGTTGAGAACCACTGATCTAGGCCAGGGTAGGCAATTCCGGTCCTCGAGAGCCGGAGCCAGGTCAGGTTTTCAGGATATCCACAATGAATATGCATGAGGGAGATTTGCATACTACCGAGGTGGTGCATACATATTTATCTCATGCATATTCACTGTGGATATTCTGAAACCTGACTGGCTAGGTGTGTCCTGAGGACTGAGTTGAGAACCACTGATCTAGGCAATTCCGGTCCTCGAGAGCCGGAGCCAGGTCAGGTTTTCAGGATATCCACAATGAATATGCATGAGGGAGATTTGCATACTACCGAGGTGGTGCATACATATTTATCTCATGCATATTCACTGTGGATATTCTGAAACCTGACTGGCTAGGTGTGTCCTGAGGACTGAGTTGAGAACCACTGATCTAGGCCAGGGTAGGCAATTCCGGTCCTCGAGAGCCGGAGCCAGGTCTTCAGGATATCCACAATGAATATGCATGAGGGAGATTTGCATACTACCGAGGTGGTGCATACATATTTATCTCATGCATATTCACTGTGGATATTCTGAAACCTGACTGGCTAGGTGTGTCCTGAGGACTGAGTTGAGAACCACTGATCTAGGCCAGGGTAGGCAATTCCGGTCCTCGAGAGCCGGAGCCAGGTCAGGTTTTCAGGATATCCACAATGAATATGCATGAGGGAGATTTGCATACTACCGAGGTGGTGCATACATATTTATCTCATGCATATTCACTGTGGATATTCTGAAACCTGACTGGCTAGGTGTGTCCTGAGGACTGAGTTGAGAACCACTGATCTAGGCCAGGGTAGGCAATTCCGGTCCTCGAGAGCCGGAGCCAGGTCAGGTTTTCAGGATATCCACAATGAATATGCATGAGGGAGATTTGCATACTACCGAGGTGGTGCATACATATTTATCTCATGCATATTCACTGTGGATATTCTGAAACCTGACTGGCTAGGTGTGTCCTGAGGACTGAGTTGAGAACCACTGATCTAGGCCAGGGTAGGCAATTCCGGTCCTCGAGAGCCGGAGCCAGGTCAGGTTTTCAGGATATCCACAATGAATATGCATGAGGGAGATTTGCATACTACCGAGGTGGTGCATACATATTTATCTCATGCATATTCACTGTGGATATTCTGAAACCTGACTGGCTAGATGTGTCCTGAGGACTGAGTTGAGAACCACTGATCTAGGCCAGGGTAGGCAATTCCGGTCCTCGAGAGCCGGAGCCAGGTCTTCAGGATATCCACAATGAATATGCATGAGGGAGATTTGCATACTACCGAAGTGGTGCATACATATTTATCTCATGCATATTCACTGTGGATATTCTGAAACCTGACTGGCTAGGTGTGTCCTGAGGACTGAGTTGAGAACCACTGATCTAGGCCAGGGTAGGCAATTCCGGTCCTCGAGAGCCGGAGCCAGGTCTTCAGGATATCCACAATGAATATGCATGAGGGAGATTTGCATACTACCGAGGTGGTGCATACATATTTATCTCATGCATATTCACTGTGGATATTCTGAAACCTGACTGGCTAGGTGTGTCCTGAGGACTGAGTTGAGAACCACTGATCTAGGCCAGGGTAGGCAATTCCGGTCCTCGAGAGCCGGAGCCAGGTCAGGTTTTCAGGATATCCACAATGAATATGCATGAGGGAGATTTGCATACTACCGAGGTGGTGCATACATATTTATCTCATGCATATTCACTGTGGATATTCTGAAACCTGACTGGCTAGGTGTGTCCTGAGGACTGAGTTGAGAACCACTGATCTAGGCCAGGGTAGGCAATTCCGGTCCTCGAGAGCCGGAGCCAGGTCAGGTTTTCAGGATATCCACAATGAATATGCATGAGGGAGATTTGCATACTACCGAGGTGGTGCATACATATTTATCTCATGCATATTCACTGTGGATATTCTGAAACCTGACTGGCTAGGTGTGTCCTGAGGACTGAGTTGAGAACCACTGATCTAGGCCAGGGTAGGCAATTCCGGTCCTCGAGAGCCGGAGCCAGGTCAGGTTTTCAGGATATCCACAATGAATATGCATGAGGGAGATTTGCATACTACCGAGGTGGTGCATACATATTTATCTCATGCATATTCACTGTGGATATTCTGAAACCTGACTGGCTAGATGTGTCCTGAGGACTGAGTTGAGAACCACTGATCTAGGCCAGGGTAGGCAATTCCGGTCCTCGAGAGCCGGAGCCAGGTCTTCAGGATATCCACAATGAATATGCATGAGGGAGATTTGCATACTACCGAAGTGGTGCATACATATTTATCTCATGCATATTCACTGTGGATATTCTGAAACCTGACTGGCTAGGTGTGTCCTGAGGACTGAGTTGAGAACCACTGATCTAGGCCAGGGTAGGCAATTCCAGTCCTCGAGAGCCGGAGCCAGGTCAGGTTTTCAGGATATCCACAATGAATATGCATGAGGGAGATTTGCATACTACCGAGGTGGTGCATACATATTTATCTCATGCATATTCACTGTGGATATTCTGAAACCTGACTGGCTAGGTGTGTCCTGAGGACTGAGTTGAGAACCACTGATCTAGGCCAGGGTAGGCAATTCCGGTCCTCGAGAGCCGGAGCCAGGTCAGGTTTTCAGGATATCCACAATGAATATGCATGAGGGAGATTTGCATACTACCGAGGTGGTGCATACATATTTATCTCATGCATATTCACTGTGGATATTCTGAAACCTGACTGGCTAGGTGTGTCCTGAGGACTGAGTTGAGAACCACTGATCTAGGCCAGGGTAGGCAATTCCGGTCCTCGAGAGCCGGAGCCAGGTCAGGTTTTCAGGATATCCACAATGAATATGCATGAGGGAGATTTGCATACTACCGAGGTGGTGCATACATATTTATCTCATGCATATTCACTGTGGATATTCTGAAACCTGACTGGCTAGATGTGTCCTGAGGACTGAGTTGAGAACCACTGATCTAGGCCAGGGTAGGCAATTCCGGTCCTCGAGAGCCGGAGCCAGGTCTTCAGGATATCCACAATGAATATGCATGAGGGAGATTTGCATACTACCGAAGTGGTGCATACATATTTATCTCATGCATATTCACTGTGGATATTCTGAAACCTGACTGGCTAGGTGTGTCCTGAGGACTGAGTTGAGAACCACTGATCTAGGCCAGGGTAGGCAATTCCGGTCCTCGAGAGCCGGAGCCAGGTCAGGTTTTCAGGATATCCACAATGAATATGCATGAGGGAGATTTGCATACTACCGAGGTGGTGCATACATATTTATCTCATGCATATTCACTGTGGATATTCTGAAACCTGACTGGCTAGGTGTGTCCTGAGGACTGAGTTGAGAACCACTGATCTAGGCCAGGGTAGGCAATTCCGGTCCTCGAGAGCCGGAGCCAGGTCAGGTTTTCAGGATATCCACAATGAATATGCATGAGGGAGATTTGCATACTACCGAGGTGGTGCATACATATTTATCTCATGCATATTCACTGTGGATATTCTGAAACCTGACTGGCTAGGTGTGTCCTGAGGACTGAGTTGAGAACCACTGATCTAGGCCAGGGTAGGCAATTCCAGTCCTCGAGAGCCGGAGCCAAGTCAGGTTTTCAGGATATCCACAATGAATATGCATGAGGGAGATTTGCATACTACCGAGGTGGTGCATACATATTTATCTCATGCATATTCACTGTGGATATTCTGAAACCTGACTGGCTAGGTGTGTCCTGAGGACTGAGTTGAGAACCACTGATCTAGGCCAGGGTAGGCAATTCCGGTCCTCGAGAGCCGGAGCCAGGTCAGGTTTTCAGGATATCCACAATGAATATGCATGAGGGAGATTTGCATACTACCGAGGTGGTGCATACATATTTATCTCATGCATATTCACTGTGGATATTCTGAAACCTGACTGGCTAGGTGTGTCCTCAGGACTGAGTTGAGAACCATTGATCTAGGCCAGGGTAGGCAATTCCGGTCCTCGAGAGCCGGAACCAGGTCAGGTTTTCAGGATATCCACAATGAATATGCATGAGGGAGATTTGCATACTACCGAGGTGGTGCATACATATTTATCTCATGCATATTCACTGTGGATATTCTGAAACCTGACTGGCTAGGTGTGTCCTGAGGACTGAGTTGAGAACCACTGATCTAGGCCAGGGTAGGCAATTCCGGTCCTCGAGAGCCGGAGCCAGGTCAGGTTTTCAGGATATCCACAATGAATATGCATGAGGTAGATTTGCATACTACCGAGGTGGTGCATACATATTTATCTCATGCATATTCACTGTGGATATTCTGAAACCTGACTGGCTAGGTGTGTCCTGAGGACTGAGTTGAGAACCACTGATCTAGGCCAGGAGTAGGCAATTCCGGTCCTCGAGAGCCGGAGCCAGGTCAGGTTTTCAGGATCTCCATAATGAATATGTATGAGATGGATTTGCATGCGCTGCCTCCCTGAGATGCAAATCTATCTCATGCATATTTATTGTGGATATCCTGAAAACCTGACCTGGCTCCGGCTCTCGAGAACCGGAATTGCCTACCCCTGATCTAGGCGATGATATCGGGATGCTGTTAGTAGTGACATTTTAACCTGGATTTCTCCATATGGCACCAATATTGGTGGCCGCTTAAAAAAAAGCGGCCGCTGATTGAGCGTCAATCACGTGATGGCAGTATATAATGAAGTGTGCCCGTGGGAAAGACAGGTGCCGGAAATGTAGGCCAGGGTTTTCCAGCACCTATCTTTGTTGTGAATCGCGCCTATGTAGGCACTTTATTGTGCCTAACACCTGCAGCGGTGTTAGGCACTGTAAAGCATCTATGTAGGCGTGATTCCAGCACCTATTATTTAGGTGCTGGTAAGCACTTTGACTTTGTTTTTTGGGTTTTTTTGCCATTTTAAATGGCATCTGTCAATTAGTTTCTAGAACTTCCCCCTTTGTGAATATTATTGTTTGTGATAATTTAAATGGAAGAAAATTATTAAATTTGCAGTCAAATTAATTCTTAATGAAACTCAAACATTAGAAGCACAAAGATGTGACTCTAAGGGCTCCTTTTACGAAGGTGCGCTAACGTTTTCAGCGCACACACCGGATTAGCGTGCGCTACCGCCTGCTCACAAGGAGGCGGTAGCGGCTAGCACGCACTATTCCGCGCATTAAGGCCCTAACGCGCCTACGTAAAAGGAGCCCTAAGGTTTTCAATACATTTACCGGTAACTGACTTTAGATCAATGAGCATCTCACACCAGATGGGTCACATAGTAACATAGTAGATGACGGCAAATAAAGACCCGAATGGTCTGGTCACTGCTTGTAAAGTTTCTCCAGCTTTTAAGTTGAAGCATTCCTTCATTAATAAGAGAAGCTCCTTCCTACTTTAACTGGTGTAGCTCTTCCACAACTAATTCTATACCTTTCTCTTTAATGGTGGTTCGCTTTTGTTCTCTGGTTTGACTCCAGTTTAGAATCTAGCTCAGTTCAAAACATTTTGATACTTTTTTCCACAGCATTTCACAATTAACATTTAGAGCCACAGTTGATCTTTTACATTATTTTGCAGTACGCATAATCAAGGAGTAAAAATTTATTCATATAGCTAAAGGAACTGAGGTTTTAAATTCCCATGAAATAGGAAGATATATTGTACTATTTTCCAAGTCTTATCTAATGTAGGAGACATTTGTGTTTGGATAATACTTGCCTCTACACAGGTCAGCAAGCTTACCATATTTATTTTACAGGTAGTGTTATATCTGGAATATTAGCCATGACACAGAATTTTTCCCTAAAGGTTTTCTGTTTAAAAAAAAAAACATTTTAGTAGGTTTTAATCTGATTAAAATCAATAATTTAATTTCAGCTCCTAAACTGATGCCAGATCTTTTCATTTAAAGCAGGATTCAAGAATGCAACTCCTTTATTCTATGACAGATTCTAAATATAGACACTATCTCTCAAATTCTATATATGGTGCCAACATACTGGCACTGAAATTTACAATCTATGTGCAACTTAATTACTTGAGTCAATTATTGGCTAATTGATACAATTACGAGATGTTAATAAGTACTTGATTGACACCAGTTGGGAGTTATGCACAGATTTCTGATCCGTATTCTTCTCCACCAACGTCAGCTAACTGGTACTGCGTTGACCTCAAAAGGGTACGTGGCCATAGGAGGAGCATGGCAGGTCATAAAAACATAAAAACATGATGGCAGATAAAGGCCAAATGGCCCATCTAGTCTGCCCTGGGCATGTCGAAAAGTTCCACACATTCTTATGGAATTCTAGTGATGGGCACACAACTTGTGAACCAGGATTTACACCAGGTTACATCTGGTGTAAGTCCTCACACTCAGAGTCAAGAACAGACCGAAGCGAAGATCCACCAAGCTCAGTATCCTGTTTCCAACAGTGGCCAACCCAGGTTCCAAGTATCTAGCTAGATCCCCAATAGCAAAACAGATTTTATGCTGCTTATCCTGGGAATAATTAGTGGATTTCCCCAAGTTATCTCACTAATGGCCTATGGACTTCTCTTTTAGGAAATTATCCAAGCCTTTTTTAAACCCTGCTAACTGATTTCACTACATTCTCTGGCAACAAATTCCAGAGTTTAATTATATGTTGTGTGAAGAAATATTTTCTCCGGTTTGTTTTAAATCTACAGCTTAGTAGCTTCGTCGCATGCCCTCTAGTCCTAGTATTTTTAGAAAGAGTGAACAAGCAATTCACATCCACCCTTTCCACGCCACTCATTATTTTATAGACCTCTATCATATCCCCTCTGAGCCGTCTCTTCTCCAAGCTGACGAGACCTAGTCACTTTAGCCTTTCTTCATAGGGAAGTCATCGGTGCTACTAATTGGGTTTTTGCCAGGTACTAATGACCTAGATTGGTCACCATGAAGACGGGCTACTGGCCTAGATCAGGGGTCTCAAAGTCCCTCCTTGAGGGCCGCAATCCAGTCAGGTTTTCAGGATTTCCCCAATGAATATGCATAAGATCTTTGTGCATGCACTAGTTTCAATGCATATTCATTGGGGAAATCCTGAAAACCTGACTGGATTGCGGCCCTCAAGGAGGGACTTTGAGACCCCTGGCCTAGATGGACCATTGGTTTGACCCAGTAACATAGAAACATAGAACATGACGGCAGAAAAGGGCCACGGCCCATCTAGTCTGCCCACACTAATGGCCCACCCCCTAACTACCTCCATGAAGAGATCCCACAGTAAGGCTATTCTTATGTTCTTATGCTACCTGCTACCCTATACAGAGTGCTCATTTTGGAGCTTACTTTATAGAATAGCGCTGCGCCTATTTCCCCTTCACATGGGACAAACTGTTTTGTTGTTTGAGCTGTAGTCTGTCTCAGTATGGCAGCTCTTATGTTCTTATGTTTTTAACTTTAGGCACAAGCCCCTATACTAGCTCAAAGGATGTTATAAATGATTGTGTCTAACTGCTGTCAGACATGTAACTGATAGTATTTCATAAGCCATGTGCATAAGTGCTAGGCCCTCCTCTGACCCACCCATACCCATCCCAGGTCCAGGCCCCTCATACAGTTGCACATGGATTTTTCACGCACAATTTGTAGAATCCTGACTAAAGTCATTTACTTCAGAAACTGCTACTTAGTGCCAATTAGCATCAATAAACAGCAATTACAGGCAATTGATTATTAAGGCCAAGGGAATGGCCTAAGGGATCTGGCTAATTGGAATCTTAGGCCACTCCCAATGCATCCCAGAATGCTCTGCAAATGGAACTCAAGATTCCAGTTGGCCAGGGTGCCTATGGCACCTCTTAGCATCCCTCCTGCCTTCGATGTATGGGGTGGGGGGTTCCGGCAGCAGGGACTGGGCATCCCTCCTGCCGTCGACCTTCGGGAGGGGGTTCCGGCAGGAGAGACTGGCATCTTTCTTGCTGGCGATCATTGGAGGGGTTCTGGAAGGAGGGACTAGGTACCCCTCCTGCCGGTAGTCTTTGGGGGGAGGGGATGGGTTGCCGCTAAACTTAACGGAGCAAGGAGATCCCTTGCCACGATAAGCTCAGCGGCAACCTGATTTTCTAACCGGCGCCTGTGACATGGACGCCGGTAAGAGAATCGGGTTATTAGGCGGGCTTAGGTGTCTGTCCACAAGGACAGATGCGATTCTCTATAGGACGCCCATGTGCGATTCTCAAAAGTCACTTAGGCGGCTTCTCAGACTGGGCGTCCTATACAGAATCTGGCTCTAAGTCCAGTATGGCCCCATCCTGTATGAGTTCCATTACCAACTGCTGGAACAGTTTTCCTTGTAGAGAATCCAGGATGGCCTTACATGGCCACATTTCACCAATAAATAGGCTGCATCAAGGGCTTATAGCTACAGGGAATCAATGAAAGACACCTCACTTTAGAGTTAATAATCACAGCAGTGTATGGTGAGCAAGTAGGTATGCTCTTATGCACCTACAGTAGGAGTCTGTACTTATGCCATTCATAGAGCTGATTTAACTGTATGAGCCTACATTCCAGAGAGATGCACTATGTGTAACTTAGTGAATTACATATGTTATTAGTCTACTTTCATACCCTGCTCATATACATATGGCTAGCTACAAACTACCGTATTTTCACCCATATACCGTGCACCCGTGTAAAACACGCACACGGGTATAGCGCGCGGGGAACAGAAATTAATGTAAAAAAATTTTACTATAGCGCGCACATGCGTATACTGCGCATGCCGCCCCGACTCTCCTCTCACCGCCCCGACTCTCCGTTCGCCGCCCCGACTCTCCTCTCGCCGCCCCGACTCTCCTTTCACCCGCCCCGACTCTCCTTTCCGAAGGACCGCTCGCACCCCCACCCAAAGGACCGCTTGCACCCCCACAGCCTTCCCCCCCTCCCCCTCCCGCATGGAGAAGCTGCCTACCCTGCCCTACATGGAGAAGCTGCCCTAAGGCGGGACCGCCGGAAGAGGAAGCAGCGCAGCGCAGGGCTCAGAGAAGGGGCAGGACCGCCGGCAGAGGAAGCAGCTGGGCTCACTGGCATCCGGAAACAACGGTAGGCAGCTTCTCCATGCGGGAGGGGGGGAGGCTGTGGGGGTGCAAGCGGTCCTTCGGGGTGATGAATTGGACGTCGGGGGGGAAACTATGTAAAAAAAATTTGTACAACGCACTCATGCGTATAACGCGCATGGTTATGCACGGTTTGTAAAATTGTGTATAACGCGCGTGTTATATGCGTGAAAATACAGTATATGCTTTCACAAACATGTGTGTAGATATAAAAAAACAAAACAAAACCCAGACACTTAGGCACATATCCAGCATGTATTTGCAATGTGCCTATATGCTTGTATTCTAAATATTTACACATAACCAGGATAGAAATTTGAATTCCCACTTTGTAAAATTACCCTCCACATCTTATACATTTTTCAGCCACTAAGGAGCTCATTTTCATAAAAAAGATAAATGTCCAAAAAGCGGCAGATTGAAGCTTTGCTCACCAAACTCTGACAATTTGCTATTTTCAAAACCTATTTTCTAGATGGATATCTCTGCTGTTCATCTAAATCTCAAGGGGGCATTTTAGAGGCGTGGTTTGGGTGGAACTAGAGCAGACTTATGACTTAGAAGGTTTTCTGCCAAAATCAAACATTTTAGAATAGGTCCAGAGAACAATTTGGATGTATGGGGCTAGACCTATGTTTTAACAACAAATAAGTGCCAAAAAAGGGGCACAAACTGACCAGATGACCGCTGGAGGGATACAAAATCCCCCCCCCACTCCCCAGTGGTCATTGACCCCCGCCCATGTCCCAAATAAATGAATGAAACAGTACAAACCTGCTTGTATGACAACTTCAGATGTTCTGGCCAGTCCTATAAGAGCAGAACGCAGGTCTCTAGAGAAGGGGACCCAGGCTCATATCCCATTCTCACTACTACACTCACTGGACCATCAAATGGATGCCTCCTGCAGGCATAAGGGCTATTGTTGTGGTATACAGTTGGGTCCAGTAGGTTTTGGAGGACTCACCACACAACATAAGGGGGCTATGGTGAGATGTGTACTTTAGATCTGTTATGTGAAGTTCACTGCAGTGTCCCCTCAGGTGCCCCACTTCTCTGCTAGGATGTTTATGTGGCCAGTCTACTAAGAATGCTGGCCCCCTCCTAATAATAATAATAACTTTATTTTTTCTATACCGCCAAAATCTTACGACTTCTAGGCGGTTTACAGTGAAGAGAGCTGGACAGTCAGCGAATTACAGAATACAATTAGTAAAATACAATACAATACAATTAGTACAATACACATATTTCTCAAGTTATCAGCATGGTGTTAATCATTTTAGAAATGGTAACTGATTAGGAGATAAATCTATTGAATAGTGCTGTCTTAATTTCTTTCTGAAATACGCCGTAGGTCAACCTAGCTCTGTTGATGTAGTTGCCTAGCCAGGTCTGCTGTTTGCTAGCTTGATACTTCAAAGTTCTGTCCATAAAGGACCTGTATTTGCAATCAGTGATCCTTGGATAGGCAAAAAGATTGGAATTTCTGGTTGTCCTAATGGGGATGTGTAGCTCGAAATGTGGTAAGAGATAGGTAGGGGCCATCTCCCAAACCAGTTTAAAGCAGAAGCAAGAGAACTTGAACATTATTTGCGCCTCCATTGGCAACCAGTGTAGCAGTTTGTAGTAGGGGCTAACATGCTCGCTTTTCTTTAGTCTGAATATTAAGCAGACGGCCGTGTTCTACACTATTCTTAATTTTTTTACAGTTTCTTTTAGGTATACCCACATAAATGTTGTTGCAGTAGTCCAATGTGGATAGGACCAATGACTGAACCATGGTCCAATGGTTTATTTTGTGCGTTTTGGGAGGGTTTTTTCAAAAGTGGTTCAAAAAGGATAGACACACATCTGAAAAATAGTCAGTTTTGAAAAAACAAGATAGATATTTTTCAGTTTTGAAAATGAGCATGCTTGGTATTGGATTTTTGTGCATCTTCCGCATAATGTATAAACTCGTATCAATTATCAGGCCCGTATTCAGTTGGGGCACTCCTAACATTTTTAAAAACACTGGCCACTGTGGCTGAGTTTAAGTCAGATATTCAGGGCCACAGTATCCAGATGATGATCAAAGTTTAATATTCCTATTGGCTACTAAGTTTTCCTAGCGCATCTAAGCTTAAGTCCAATGCATCTTTTTCTGCATCTGTATCATATCAAGGTGCTATGATTTTGAATTTGCTTCCTATTGTGGTTCTTTTAATAACCAATTACATTGTCTTTAGGAAGGTATTAAAAACATTTTTATATCATAAGTTCTTTATTAGCAAGGAAATGCCTGTTGATTCTAGCAAGGCCATCAGATATTTTTATGCCTACCTATTCGCATGGTAAACTCAATGTACTCTGCTAATATTGCACACCGTCTTGAACTGAAAAGGTATGACGGGATATAAATAAAGCTATTATTATTATATTGAAGAGAAAGGATTAATGCTTATAGAACAGTATCCTGTTTGGATTTGATACATATATGGTGTTGTCCAGGTCTTGAATGCAAGCCACATAAGGAAGTAGTGGATTAGAAGAATTGTAATAACATATATCAAAAATGTAGCATAACAGTGATATTTAATTCACTATCTGGATAGCTTATTGGGCAGAAGTTAGGGCAGCTTCTTTGCTGTCTTATCTTTATCCAGATCCGTATTCAGTTAGCAGACTGAAGGGGGAAGTTATCAATGTGGGCTACTGTTATGTTGGGTTATATTGCCACACGTGGGGTTATGGATTTGATATACTGCCTTTCTCTGGTACCACCAGCAAAGTGATCCACATCAATGGTTCCCAACCCTGTTCTGGAGGACCACCAGGCCAATCGGGTTTTCGTGATAGCCCTAATGAATATGCACGGAGCAGAATTGCATGCCTGTCACTTCCATTATATGCAAATCTCTCTCATGCATATTCATTAGGGCTATCACGAAAACCCGATTGGCCTGGGAACCACCGATCTACATTTCTTATAGCCCAACCAACAATTTTGTGTATGCTAACAACAGCCTGCCAAAGGATAAGGGCCTAGTTGGCATAATTTTAAGATACAAAATAGAAGCCTCACAGCTCTGCAAGCGGTCTCAACACAACATCCACAACAAAATTTACTATCATTGGTTTCATTATCAAAAAGACTGGAAAAAATAGAGCAGAAAAAAACTGCTATATAATAAACCCAGTCTCAATAATACGCCTTGAAAGGAGTGTTATTGAGACTGGGTTTATATAGCAGTTGAAGGAAAATTATTCCTTGAAAACTGTTTTGTTTCTCCTTAAATACAGCAGATGAGTATTTGATGATAGTATTTTCTTGTGTTGATAGCTATGGACTTCTTTTACTAAGGTGAGCTAGCGGTTTTAGTGTGCGCTTAGCATGTGCTACAATGCCGCACGCGCTAGATGCTAATGCCTCCATAGAGCTTGCGTATTTTCCATTTAGCGCAGGGTTTGCGCGCGCTAATCACACTAGCGCATCATAGTAAAAGGAGCCCTATATATGTGATGCTTTTGCATTGTTATATGTGTTAGTGTATATGTGCTTCATGCCTTTATGTATGTGAATTATGCTTTTATGTATGTGAATTTGTAAACCGCTGAGATTTTTGGCAGTATATATATATATATATATTTATTTTTTTTTTATTTTTTTTTTTAAACAATTTACAAGTTACACCACTTGTTAATGAAATACAGTGTTAAAAATATAACTGAATAATTATTTTTAGAAGAAAAAATTACACTTCCTCAGACTACCATAATACCTATGGGTAAGGACCTTAAAGAAAGGTAATGGGAAAATCATTAATAGGTTAACACTGAAAAAGAAAATAACAAAGACGGAACTCTCAGACTGCATTTTTCCTTTTTTTAAACCGTGTCAGTTGTTATCTTCTTGAGATCTAAGAAGGATCTCAGGTGCTTAGGTTGACAGAAGACACACCTCAGACCAAGGTATTTAATAACACATTTACATGGATAAGCAAGAGGTAATTGGCTCCTAATTTCTTTGTTTCCTCTCTCATTACCAGGAATTGTTTTCTTCTCTCCTGAGTGGATTTGGTCACATCAGGATACAGCCATAACTGCTGACCACAAAGTTGACTACAAGGGTAGCCCATTCTTTAACTTGAGATACAGAATCCTCAAAAATTTCCGTAATATTAAGAAGATCTTTGTCTAGCTGTATTCGATTCACAAGGTAAATAATAGGCCTTATTTATAGGGGGAATGGCATGAGGCGGATATTTTAAGTTTTCCAGCAAATAATTTTTAAAGACTTCTACTGGTGATAAGCCTAAAATTTTAGAACAGTTGAGAACCCTGAGATTTAAACATCTGTTGTAATTTTCAATTGATTCAATTTTTCTTTGAATAAATTTTTGGTCTTTAATAACCTCAACAAGAGTATTTTTCAAGGGTTTATTCTCACATTGAATGTTTTTTCAATACAGTCCTTATGAACTTTATCAATATTAAGAGAGAAGGCATCCACTTTGGAAACCAGTACCTCTAAGTCCTGGGCTGTCTGCTCTACTTTCAAATCGAGTCTTCCTATGGCTTCAAGAAGTGTCCCCAAAGTAATTTCTGGTCTGGTCTCCCAGGTTTGCCAGAGACATGTAGTCTTGTTTTTCTTAGGGAAGGCAATGGGGAAATCAGAATTACAAGACTGTATGCAGTGGGATAAACCCAGGATCGACCCTGTCAGGCAGCTGAACTCTGAATATCTGAATAGGGTTCATAGACAATGGCACGAAAGACAAAGGCGCGCGCCGACAACTGAAAGCAAGATGGAGGCGCGCGCCGAAGAAAATTACAGTTTTTAGGGGCTCCGACAGGGGGTTTGTTGGGGAACCCTCCACTTTACTTAATAGACATCGCGCCGGCGTTAGGGGGGGTTTGGGGGGTTGTAACCCTCCACATTTTACTGTAAACTTAACTTTTTCCCTAAAAACAGGGAAAAAGTGAAGTTTTCAGTAAAATGTGGGGGGTTACAACCCCCCACAACGCCCCCACAATGCGGCGCGATGTCTATTTTAGTAAAGTGGGGGGTTCCCCCCCACGCCCCCTGTTGGAGCCCTAAAAACAGTAATTTTGAGCGGCGCGTGCCTCCGCGCTGCGCTCAATTGTCTGGGCACACCTTTGTCCCGGCGTGCTTTTGACCTGACACCACAGAGCATGAATGGAGCTAGAATTCTCTGGATATCAATGATATCCAGTCTACATAACTTTATAGAGCAAAAAAGCTGGAAAAGTTATTTGGATAGCTTACTGAATATTATTGCTATTCATTAATCCCCCTCCTTTAAAAAGCCGCACTAGCGTTTTTAACGTCAGCTGTCGTGGTAACATTGCCGACGCTCATAGAATTCCTAAGAGTGTCCAAGCTGTTACTGCGGTGGCTGGCGCTAAAAACGCTAGCATGGCTTTGTAAAGGAGGGGCAAATTATTGTGCCGCTTGTGTCATCTGACTATTCAGTAATGACCCCCTATCCAGATATTGGTGTTGAATATTCAGATTTATTATTTTTTTTATTGTTGATGGCTGCGTGGTCATTTTTCTTCTGTATTATCTTGTTTGTCCAGCCACACCAACTAACTATACCTTGATATTATGGAACACAGTGCTGCTGGAGATTTGTATGGAATCAAACCATTTTGTTTTCTGAGAGTGATTAAAAGGTTGGCTTGGCATCCAGACATTTACGCGATATCCTGAGCTATTTGTATTTTCCGCTGTTAAGTGATCTTTTTTTCATTTCTTTTGCCATTTATTTTATATGAATAGAAGCAGTCATCTTCTAATAGGTAATATAATTGGCGATATTCATGAATTAATTTGGGAAAATTATATCTCTGTTTAATTAGCTTTTGAGAAGACATTAGTAGTAGAATTATATCAGAGTATAATGTTCTGTGATCATATTACCCTTATTTATGGCATGTACAGTATTTTCTGTTGGTGACTTTTTTTGTCTGGAACTGGCTTTGGAGATCCAAGGATGTTTCGGTAGGAGATCAAGAGTGAATAAACAATTAATACATTGCTGTTATGAACTGCAAATAAATTTGGTGATATGAAGCAAAGCATTCACTTTTGATGCGAGACGTTCTGGAACTTGAACATAATTCTCTGATCTGACAGAAATCAAGCAAACTCTTTTGTCTGCAGAGTTGAGCTGATAACAAAAGAGGTCAACATTCAGCCTTATGCTCTACATATAATTCCAAACATTTAATTTTATATGTGTAAGTCGGGCTAGGTTATACTTGCTGCTTTTGTCACCTGCCTAGACATGTCTGGATATTCAAAAGTATTTATTTATTTGTCTGGATATTCAAAAGTATTTATTTGCAGAGGAAAATGATAGGAAAAAAAGACCAGCGAGGCCTGTCTAGTCTTCCCAGAAAAGTGGTCAGGTTTAACCTGCTGCTTTGTGCCTGCTACCCTCCCTACTTTGTTAAGGTTTTACCTGTTGTTCTGTGCTTGCTACCTCTCTCTATGCCTTCTCATTTTTTGTATGTGTGTGTGTGAGTCAAATACTTTTTACTTGAGTGGAAATACTCTGTACTTTTTATTATATCTTCTTCCCTTATATCCTATACCATTGAGCAGCCAGGTTTGCTCATAGGTGGGTAAAGTGTACATGAATGATGGCACATGACGCAAAAGATTTAAAAAAATGTATTATTTTTATTTATTTCCATAACATCCATCAAAAGATTATTTGCGTCATCGGAAGATCTTATAGACCCCAAACGCTGGCATTTCTGGCAAAGATCTCAACCTATAATTCGTTGCTCACCAATATATATTTTCTGTCCAGTCTGACATCACACTTGTCAGCCAATCACCTAATAGAGGCTGTCCTTAAGTTTGAACAAAGAAATTCTTTTTTTGACATCGAAATAAAAGTTTCAGAAATCATATTTTGTTTACTTTAATTTCTAAATATGCATAAACCCAGCCCCTTCCCTCCCTGTCCTGCACTCAGCCCCATTCCCTGAACACTGTCCCACCTTCCTTCCCTGTGCCCTCTTCCCCCTAAAAAGAGCCAATCTTACCAGTGATATCACAATGGCTTGATTGTCCCGTACTCCCCTCTGCCCTCTAACCCAGCCAGCAGACTACCGGTAAAAATGAGGTAAACCCAGGACTGTTTCAACCCTGTTAAGCGAATCGGGATCCAAATGGCAACCTTAACTTACAAGTACTATCCAGTAGCATCATCTACTATCCATATATGTGTGTTTGAATAACCGCCTTTATGAAGACTTTCACTCAAGGTGGTATAAGCAGATAATTCAGCATAAAACTTACAATTTTGTTAACAGCGTAACAGTGATAAAAAGACCAAATAATGTATAAGCATAAATACAATGATCAGTATGTTGAAATTTATGAATAGCACTACCATGAAAAAGTTAAAAAAATATACTTATTAACAGCACTGAAATTCAAATAAGAGAGATATACGGTAATACAGTACATACTAAAAGGGAGACATAATAGTTCTGAATCATCTAATAAGCACAAATCAGAACATTCAAAAAACATAGATATGACATTTAAATGCTTGCTGGCAGTTGAAAACCAATTATGCAAGAGAAAGAAGAGGTATAGAAAAAAAAAAAAAGAAAGAAAGAAAAGAAGAGTACAGAATCGTACTAAGTGTGTCAAAGATTAGTAAATCCTTTAAATAATTTGGGCACTTCTAAACAAGAGCTATAGAGGCAGTCCCTGGGTTAAGAACGAGTTATGTTTTTAAAGCTGTTCTTAAGCCAGATTTGTATGTAACTCAGAACTGATTTTAAGATTCTTGCTGCTTAACCTCTGCTCCTAGCTGACAAAAGGGCCAACTGTCCCAGTGTTCCCTCTAAGGTACAGCATGCACAACCACATACTGATCTTAATGTGGCCATACATCATTCCTGAATCTGCTATAGGAGAAGTGTAGGAGTCTAGGCCACTGGAAATACTGCTCAGTGAAATCAAATGAAGCTGCAACCGGTGGGGGTGGGGAAAAGGGCAGGAGAGAGGTGCCGGTCACCCTTGTTACGCCACTGATGTGGACTTAATTGCCCAGGTTCTAACAGCACCGTAAATTAAGTGATAGTAGGAGCCATACCGCCATCTAACTGAATTGCTTTAATTGGTTTAATGCACCATTTAAAAAAAAAAATTTAAATTCATTTTAAAATGTAGGCACCAGCAAGCTCCTACCTTGATAAGCATCAGAATCGCAGCTAAGTCATGTCCCATCTTCTACAAAACCGCACTAACAATTTCATAGAAATTCAATGAGCGTTGGGAACAGTGCAAGCCATTCAGCGCGGCTCTCTGCGCTAAAGACCGCTTGCGTGGTTTCGTAGAAGAGGGGGATGGTGCCTAATGGCACCTAAGGTCAACGGATTCATGGTTATGGCTGAAAATGACTTTAGACAATGTTAGGTGTGATTCTCAGTCAAACCTAGGCGCTGGTAATGTAGGCATTTAAAACCCTGGCTCAAAACCATCCACATAAAATCTTTGAAGTTAAAATGATTATTTTGGCACCCGCCAAACAGAACTTTAGGAATAGATTCACTAAGCCCATCGATCAAGTCCCGACCACTTAGCGACCCCTTTGTGACCTGATTTTCCTCCGACCCGATTCACTAACCTCTGTCCCAATCATCCTCCGATCCGATCCGCACATGCAAATGAGGGGAAACGGCATGCAAATAGAGGCAGGCAGCGATTCACTAAAAAAAAAAAAAAGAGGGACAACGACTGGGCTGGCCAATCAAAAAGGAGCAACTGCTGGGGACTAGTCACTCACCTGCTTTCCGACTGCCCTGCTCTGTGCTCCCTTCGAGCTGCAGGTTAAAAGCATCTACACAGACAAGCAGATTTCCTTCTAGTGCCCTGGACCAGCCTATGTAATCCTCTCCTGCTCTGCCGCCTTTCCTCGCAGTGCAAGCCCATGGTGTTAACCTGGGAGTTTAAAGCGTGGCTGCAGTACATGCCGCAGTTTCACACATACGAGTATATTCTGATATAGATCATTGTTTGCTCATTTATGAATTTGTGATCTGAACAAGGATTACTTTTGAAAGCCCATCACAAAATGTACAGTTACTGTATATACTTGAATATAAACTGGGATTTTTGGGCCAAAAAATTGGCCCAGAAATAGGGGTCCCGGTTTATATTCGGGTCATCCCCCAGTGACCACCCGAAACCCTCCCGGACTTCTTACAGGCCTGCCTTAGGCCGGGACAGGAGGGATCCCTCCTGTCTCCTGCCCCGGCTGACACTAATAATTAAGACCCTCCCTCGCGTACCTATTCCCTGGTGGTCTAGCATGTATCCCACGATGAAATCCTTCCGAAGATTGTAAATGTAGTAGCCAGCGGCGCACCCAGGCCGGCACGCGGAAGCGAGCTTTTTGTGCTGTCGGCTGGCCCTGCACTGCTCCTTGATAAGCTGCCGCAAGATCTCACTGGATTCACGGTTCTCACGGCAGCCTATCAAGGAGCAATGCAGGGCCGGCCGGCAGCATGAAAAGCTCACTCTTGTGTGCCGGCCCGGGTGTGCCAGGGACTACTACCTTTACTAAGGAGGATTTCAGCGTGGGATACACACTGGACAGGGAACAGGTACGCGAGGGAGGGAAGGTGGTAGTTATTAGTGTCAGCCGGGGCACGAGACAGGAGGGATCCCTCCTACCCCGGCCTACCACTAGGTGGTTTAAGTTAAGGGATGACAGAGATGCATAAGGGGAAGGGTTAATTTGCTGGCTGGGTTAGAGGGCAGAGGGGAGTACAGGACAATCAAGTCATTGTGACATTACTGATAAGGTTGGCTCTTTTTTAGGGGGAAGAGGGTACAGGGAAGGAAGGTGGGACAGTATTCAGAGCCTGGCAGGGAATGGGACTGAGTGCTGGGCAGGGAGGGAAGGGGGCTGGGTGCAGAACTTGGCAGGGAGGGGGGCTGAGTGCAGAACCAGGCAGGACAGGACACTTGAATATTAAGCTGCCTAAATTATATTCGAGTCAATCATTTTTCCTCCTTTTTTGGGGAAAAACGGGGGTCTCGACTTATATTTGGATCAACTTATATTCGAGTATATACGGTAGTCCACTAAAAAGGTATCGACTTGTTTTCTTTGATGTATTTCTATTTATTACCTAGTTATGCTTACTAAATAATTCACTCTGATGCTAACATTACTATTCTGAACTGTAGCCTTTGAGTGTTTTGTGTTCTGTTTTGCATTTCTTAGCTTGGGCATGTTCAGTTTCCTGAGGAAAGTCACATCTTTGCACAGACAGTCACTATAGAGCAGCAATGACATATGGAGCTCAGCATGTGTTCTTTGCAGAGTTGATATCACCAGACATGGAGCTGAAAACATGAGATAGTGATTCTTCTATTGTCTGACATGAATTCTAGAAAATAAAGACTTCAAGCCATATTTTTAAGTCTAGGTTCACTGTAGCGCACTCGTCCTAGACCCCCCACACTTATTGGGAGAGGGGCCCATGCTGATGGGGTCTCATATCATAGCTGTAAATTCCAGAAACACCCCTAATCTATCCATGGCCCTCCTCCCTTTTCAGATCTGAAAGTAAAATTTACATGTGGATCCCAATGCCTAAAATTATGTGTGTAAATTTTAATTAATAGCAATAATTATTATTATGCAGTTATTGGCACTAATTGGCATGCTATTCAATTAAATTATGTGAAGAAATTGGGCACATGCCAAATTCCTATGAATAATTTTGAGCACAAGAATGGCATGGGATCTCAAGATCTCCGTTCCTTGCCCGCAAGTTCTGTCCTTGTCCCTGCCCCATTCTTGCAAGCTCTGATCTCATCTGTACAAGACTCAAACACTTTGGGCTAGATTCAATAAGCAAACCGATCGAGCCTTTTGCGACCAAATTTCCCTCCAACCCCATTCACTAACGCCTGTAGCGATCCGATCCCGATCCTCCCATGCAAATTGGTAAAACCCCATGAAAAATAGCCAAGCAATTGATTCACTAACAATTGCTTGGATATTTTGAATCGGATTTTACTACTGACAAATCCGACATGCAAAATATCTGCTCCATAAAAAAAATTTATAAAAGACAGGCAGGCCTGTCAAAAAAATGTGCCACACACACACACAAACGCCCCCCCCCCCCCCCCCCCGAAGAAAAAAAGCAGGAGGGATACCAACTCTTTCCTGACATCAGCATTTTTTTTAAAAAAAATGCTGCATGCAGCACGGCACTCAATCCCCCAACCGGCACGGCCCTTGCTCTCTCTCCCCCCCCCCCGACTGGCATGGCCCACCCCCGGCACCAAAAAGTTGGGAGCAGGAGGGGTGCTTAGTCCTTCCTGTTCCGTAGGCCTCCCCCATCCCTGGTTGGGCCGGCTGGCCTGCACCCACCCCCATCCCTCCTTGTACCTTTAAAATAGTTGGGAGCAGGAGGGGTGCCCAGTCCCTCCTGCTCCTTAGGCCTTCCTCCATGATAGCACCGTCTTCGGGAGCAGGAGGAAGCGCAAAGTCCTCCTGCTGTTCTCCGGGACCGCTACACAGTACGGGCCTTAGGCCACACCCCGGTATATCATGAGATGCACAGGGAGGAGCCTAAGGCCCTGAGAGGGGCTTGGGGCGCCTAAGCCAATCAGGGACTTGCTTAGAGAGGAGTCTAAGGAAGTCCCTGATTGGCCTGTGAATATCAAAAATTGCAAATAACTTTAGGGCCAATTCTGACCCACCCCCACCTTGTAGACCTCTTATTGTACTTACTTTTTAAAGCCTGGTGGTCTAGCAATGAAGTAGGGCAGGAGTGATCTTTTTACGCTCCTGCCCCATGCAGAGTGGAAACAAAAATGGCTGCTGTGAGTTCCCGCAAGACCACAGGAACTCACGGCAGCCATTTTTGTTCCCAGTTCTGCACAGGGCAGGAGCGTAGGAAAATCGCTCCTGCCGTTTCACTGCTGGACAACCAGTTTTTAAAAAGTAAGTGGAGAGGTCCAGAAGGCAGGGCTGGGTCACTCAGATAAAAACCGCAAATAACCAGTCGTGAGTTCCAAACCCGCGAATATGGAGGGGGATGTGCATAGGCTCATAAGGGCACCCCTATTCATTGTCAAGTAACTCCTAAAATGTTAATGGGCCTTTTGCTAAAAGGCATTAATTTAAATGAAAACAGTAGGTGTACAATAGTAGATTTCCAGGTCTTACTTCCTCTGTGACTTTTGTTCCTTTGGGGACACTTTTATTTGGTACACATACTCTAGTAATTTGACTTGTATGGCATGCTTCTGATTGGCTTAATCAATTGACTTGACCAATAAGGGCCTTAGGCTCCTCCCTCAGTATCCTAAGGCCTGATTAACTCAGATGCCTAAGGCCCCTCCCCTGGTTATGGATAGTTCCAAAAGGAATAAAAGGCCAGAGGGGTTTCCTTGAAACAGCTATAGCGAAATGTAGATTCTATGTCGCAGAATTAGCCCCTGACGTTTGATCTTTTAAAGATGAGTATTGCTCTTTAATATTTATTGAGAGTTATTTTTGCTAAAGTTATTTAAGAAGAAGTATAAAAACTTATTGGGATATAAGTAATATATTTAATGATCTAAAGACCAATGAAGAGGCTGCTGTATGAGTCTGTTTGAAAAGTGTTTTTTTTTTAAATCAAAAAGCAGCATTGCTGAGATCTTGAAGTTATTTCACTCAGTGTGAGTAGAGTTGATGTTCTGTGAAGTGATTTATGATATTTCACTAAATCAATTTAACATACATTAGCCAATAAATCAACCCATATTAAGTCAATTAGTCAAACTATGTTCAGAAACTTTTATTATAATTAATGTGTGAGAAAGCAAAAAAAAAAAATCAATTTTAAAAATCTGGGAAAAAAACCTCCCAAAGTGAAAACATACCAAAAATGTTTGTGCTATGCATATCCCTATTATTATTACAAAAAAGATGCCTAAAAAACAAACAAACAACGATTTGTAGGAAGCTTTTCCAGTAGATCAGTAGCAATTAAGGATATACTGAAATCCTGCTCAGCATGTTTGTCTTTTTCAATGTTATGAAGCAAATAAAGGGGTCATTTTACTTAGCCGTACTAAAAAGTGGCAAGTGCTGTGTTTTGCATTTGGGTTTCTCACACTCTGAGGTATCTTTTAAGGGTGGCTCTACGATGGCGGACACTGTCATTTTCCTGTCATGGACAGTAGCGTAGTATGGGGAAGTGGGGGGGATAGACCTCTTGATGGAGGTGCTGGCACCCCTCGGAACCCCCACCACCAAACACACTCATGCCCTCCATTCCCCCAGTATGTCTTTAAATCTTCACCAGCACAAGCAACTTCTCCGGTCTACTGCTCACGTCAGCCTGGTTCCCCTCTGAAATCACTTCCTATTCAAAGGGCCAGGAAGTGATGTTAGAGGGAAAGCTGATGCCAGCACGAGCAGCAGGCCAGAGAAGCTGCTCACACTGGCGAAGATTTAAAGAGGTATAGGGGGAAGGGAGGATGCTAGTGTGGTATGGAAGTGAAGAAGGAGTAGTTGGTGGTACAGGAGAGAACAAAGGGGGTACCAACGCTCTGGGTGCCTCCTACCCTCACTACACCACTGATAATGGCCATGTGCAAATTGCAAAATTAGTGCATGGCCATTTATGCACGAGCTCTCAATGCCACTATTTATTAGAAACATGATGGCAGATAAAGGTAAAATGGCCCATACAGTCTGCCCATCCATAACCATTATCTCTTCCTCTCTTTAAGAGATGCTTATCCAAGCCTTCTTGAATTCAGACACAGTCTCTGTCTCCACTACCTCTTCCTGTTCCATGCATCTACCACCCTTTCTGTAAAAAAGTATTTGCTTAGATTACTCCTGAGCCTTTCACCTCTTAACTTCATCCTATGTCCTCTCATTTCAGAGTTTTCTTTCAAATGAAAGAGACTCAACTCATGAGAATTTACATTACATAGATATTTAAAAGTCTGTATCATATCTCACCTCTCCCGCCTTTCCTCCAAAGTATACAGATAGAGATCTTTAAGTCTGTCCCCATGCACTCTATGATGAAGACCACATACCACTTTAGTAGCCTTTTTCTGGACCGACTCCATCCTTTTGATATCTTTTTGAAAGTGCGGCCTCCAGAATTGTACACAATATTCTAAATGAGGTCTCACTAAAGTCTGATACAGGGGCATCAATTCCGCCTTTTTCCTACTGGCCATACCTCTTCCTATGCACCCTAGCATCCTTCTAGCTTTTCAACTTGTTTGGTTACCTTAAAATCATCACATACAATCACACCCAAAGTCCCACTCTTCCATCGTGCACATAAGTTCTTCACCCCCTAAACTGTACCATTTCCTCGGGTTTTTGCAGCCCATATGCATGATCTTGTAATTCTTAGCATTAAATTTTAGCTGCCAAATTTCAGACTATTCTTCACGTTTCGCCAGGTCTTTTTTTATGTTATTCACACCATCCGACATGTCTACTTTATTGAAGATTTTGGTATCATCCACAAAGAGGCAAATCTTACCCGACAACCCTTCAGCAATGTCATTTATAAAAATGTTAAAAAGAACAGGCCCAAGAAAAGAACCTTGAGGCACACCACTGGTAACATCCTTTCCTCAGAGTGATCTCCATTGATCACTATCCTCTGTCGCCTTCCATTCAACCAGTTCTTGACCCAGACGTCTTTGTGGAACACTGTCAAAGGCTTTGCTAAAATCTAAATACATCAATGTGCGGCAACGGCCAAAAAAGCAAACCCATAATTTCTAGCAAAGGATGCTAGAAATTATTAAAAAAGGGATTGTTAACAAGACTAAGAATGTTATAATGCCCCTGTATCGCTCCATGGTGCGATCTCATCTGGAGTATTGTGTTCAATTCTGGTCTCCTTATCTCAAGAAAGATATAGTGGTGCTAGAAAACGTTCAAAGAAGAGCAACCAAGATGATAAAGGGGATGGAACTTTTAGTGCATGGGTTGTATGCACCAAGCCCGCAGTTAGCATGTGTTTCCTGAGTGCATGCCACTAGAGCCATTAATGGTAAGCATGCATTAGCACTAACCACTGCTTAGTTGAAGGGCCCCTAAAAACTTAGCCTGCAAAAATCAGCTTATGAGTCAGCCCTTTTTCCAGACCACAGGCAGCATAGAACAGAAATAAAAATGAAGTCAATTAAGAAAAAAAACTCATGCAACACTTTACAAAAGTGAAAGCTCCTTGAACTAAAACCTAAGGCCCTTTTTTCACTAAGACGCAGTGGAAGTTTCTACCGTGGCCCGGAGCGCTAAGTGCTCTGATGCTGCTCCGATGGTCACAGAATTCTGAGCATCGGAGCATTTAGCGCTCCGAGCCGTGGTAGAAACCTCTATTGTGACTTAGTAAAAGGGGTATGGGGAGGTTAAATTAAAGGACAAAAAGGGAGAGCTGCTTTTTGCTTAGGACAGAATTTTCAGCTATCTTTAGGAACACAACTCAGAAGAGACAGTGCAGCCATGAAGAAAAGAAATATGTGTCTTGAAACGCTAGAGAAAGAGAGATGGGAAAAGCATTCTGTGATATATCGATTGTCCCTTTCTAAAAATGATTTAAAGAGGAAAAATAAACCAAATTAAAAATGTTCCCTAATGGAAAAACATTTCAGATCAAGGTTATACATTTTCAAAAGAATGTCATCCGAAGAATCAAAACCAAGACATCAATCAGCTGATTTCTATTTAAGCTACATGATTCAAAAAACGCAAATAAATATACAAATAATGTGAATCCTGATCTTCCATTCCCATTTTGTACTATCAGGGAACTAACCTTGGACATGGTAAAATTACATAATACTTTAAGACAAAAAATTGCTTCAAAATATTCACTCCTGTCATAAGTGCTGGTATGAGTGTAATAACTAAACAAAGCACATAGGGCTCCTTTTATAAAACCACGGTAGAGCTTTTTACTGTGGGCAGGGGAGGCAAATGTTCCAATGCTCACAGAAATTGAATGAGCGTTGGAGCAGTTACCTCACCAGCCCAAGGCAAAAAGCTCTACCGTGGTTTGGTAAAACGAGCCCATAGAGAGCTTCAAGTTTCCAAGTTTGCTTAAAAGACTTTGGGCTCCTTTTACAAAGGTGCGCTACCGGTTTTAGCACACGCCCCAGATTAGCACCCGCTAGCTAAAAATCTACCGCCTATGTCCCCATCATTTGGGTCCTAGACATTTTATCGTGTGGATTTCACGTTTGTATCTTCAATAAAGCCTGCATCTTGGACATCTCCACAGTGTTTTTTTGCTTTTGCTTGCTTTTAGAACAGATTCAGCATCTGCAGATCATGTTCTGAAGTTCTAGAGAAACAGGATACATCCCAACCTGGATGTCTCAATTCCAACTCATATGTTTGTTTGTTTTCCTAGAATGCCACTCCAGAAGCCTAAGTGACCTACAAAGATAACAGGTATAGCTTGAAACGTCTAACTTGCAGCTAGTTACTAATGTACATTACTATCATGTTATCGATTTTCAAAAGTACTTGTTAGTGGGATCCGGAAGGTTCGCCCCCCACATTTCGCCCCCAGCAATTCGCCCCTCACATTTCGCCCCCCACATTTCGCCCCCAGACACATTTCGCCCCCAGACACATTTCGCCCCCCGGATGTTTCGCCCCCGCACATTTCGCCCCTGAGCGTTCCTCCGTTCTCTCTCTCTCACTCTTTATGGAGCGAATACCCAAACCACCCTCCATCCCCTTATTTTAATTCTGGCATCTTCCCTTGCTGGATGCAGCTATCTCTATAGCGGCAGAGCAGTGCACAAGGCTGCCTGCCTGGTCCCGCGCCTCTTCTGTTCTCGCGGGAAGTGGCACGGGACCAGGCAGGTAGCCTTCTGCGCCGCTCTGCTGCTAGAGAAGGGGAGACAGCCGCGTCAGCCAACCAGGCAGGCAGCCTTGTGTGCCACTCTGCCGCTAGAGAGGCAGCAGGAGACAGCGAGTCTTGCTTCCCCCATCTTCTTTCTTCCTCCCCCCCCCCCCCCCCCAACGCGGGACCTGGCCTGCCCCGGAACTCTTCCTGCAACAGCAACTTCATGGCCGAGGTTAGAAGTCTCCTCCGATGGATACAGCGCCGTGGCTGCCATAACATTTAAAATAATAGTGATCGGGGGGGGGGGGGGAGAGAGCAGGTGTGGGGAAGTCCGGAGCTGCAGGGCCGACATTAGAGGCAGTGAGAACAGCCAGCTGTGCACTTTGAATTTGTAGCCTGCCGTCGTGTCGGCAAAGAAATCGCCTGCGAGAGGAATAGTCTGACACTCAGGGGCGAAATGTGCGGGGGCGAAATGTGTGGGGGCGAAACATCCGGGGGGCGAAATGTGCAGGGGCGAAATGTGTGGGGGCGAAACATCCGGGGGGCGAAATGTGCGGGGGCGAAATGTGAGGGGCGAATTGCTGGGGGCGAAATGTGGGGGGCGAAACTTCCGTGAACCCTTGTTAGTGGCTCTAACCACTCAAGTGTTGTGTTTTTGTTTTGTTTTTTTAAATTGCTGCATTCGAATGAAAATTTTTGGGTAAATAGGAATTTTTTTCCTAAGGTATTCTAACGAATTTAACACATACTCACGATTGTATGCACTAAATGCCACACCGCCTATTGTGTACCTAAGGGCTACATGGCACATGCACACTAATTTGTTAGTGCATGCTAAATCCATTAGCACACCTTAGTAAAAGGATCTCATAATTTGTTATACCACCAAAGTTATCCATCGAACAGTGGGACAGGATTTGGGACATTCCACAGGAACTGCCGGGGAGGACTGCATGGGTTGGTTGCTGAGTTGATTGTAGAGTGTTTGTTGTGTGTCTGTTGTGTGGAGTGGTGTGCATGGTTTCCTGATTGTCTGCTTGTTTGAAGGTCGATGGACCTTTCTTATACGAAAAATTATGGCCGATGGTCCCAGATGGCATTGCACTTGGTGTGGGCTTTAGGGGTCGGGGGGGGGGCCTGCAGTTTCTCTTTTGTTGACTACTGACCTACACCTCTGTGGGCTCCTTCACCCTGAGGCGGCATGTATTTGCTTGTTATTACTGATGCTTTTCTTGCTCCTCCTGTACTGTCTTTGTTATTTTGCTGTTATATTTGCTTGTTTGGGCTGTTTGCCATTTTTAATAAAGATATGTTTTTAAAAAAACCCAAAGGAACTGCCACATAGAAATATAACCTCTGCATTTATCTGTGATATTCAGCCACTAATAGGGTAATTTTGCAAAAACTCATTCAGGCATATATGGCTTTATATATAGGGAGGAGGAGCTTGGGTAGAATATAGGTATAACCAAAGCACACACATATATAATATACACGTATGCACATACTTTTATGTAAACTTGATTCTAGCTGTAATACCACAAGACTACCACGAGGGATCACTAGTGCTACTTTGAACCTAATGCCAACATGAGCAGGAGAGACTAGGGCTCTCTCATGCATGACCCCACTATAGACCAGGGATTGGGGAAGAAAAGACCATGGAAGGTTGGGAGGGTACTTTGAGATTGGAAAGAGTCTTTCTGGGTGGAAGGTTCATCCTGGTGGAGGTGTTACTGGGAGGCATCCAATGTTGGAGTCCTGTGCTGTCATGGTAGGAAGGGATACGGAAAGGTAGCATCTCTGGCTGAGTACCAGCCCCTCAAAGATTTAGTCTAGGAGCATCAGGAATTGGCTTATAGGAGGATTTTTTTCCCATTATAAAATGTACATAGTAATGACATTTATTTGCATGTTTTTGCATGCTTTGCATCTCATTACTTTGTAACTTGTAGTAACAATTTATACCCCACTATTATGGTAATATAACTTGAATCAGTGTTAGGAGGCAAATAACATTTAGTCATAATGCAGCTTGCTAACAACCCCTAAAATTCATAAATTGCATAGGGCAAGGAGGCATGATCTGGGAATGGTTCAGACAGGATTAGGCTGAGATTTAAAAAAAAGAATATGTGTTCTCCATTTCAGGAGGGGAATGCATTTCCAAACAGACCAATGTCAATATTTACATCTGCTACCAGGATGTCTAGGTTTCAGAAAGGTGCTCATGGGAAAATTAGTCTCCCTGTAGTTGATGTCCCCCTTCTCCTGAAAGGGAAGCTTGGAAGGGATACCAGGCTCTGTGACATGTTCAGGAAAGTCAACATTTATGTTTCTAAAATGACTGACGTAAACGTTGATGTGCTACCACATAGCACAGTTACTTACCGTAACAGGTGTTATCCAGGGACAGCAGGCATATATTCTCACATGTGGGTGACGTCATCTACGGAGCCCCGATGCGGAAGCATTTTCAAGCAAACTTGATTGAAGATTTAAGTTTGCTCTGCTGCTCCACGCATGCGTGCCTTCCTGCTCCACTAGGGGGTGCATCCCCTCGTGGTCTCCAGTTCACTTAACTAGCCAAGAAGCCAACCTCGGGGAGGTGGGCGGGTTGTGAGAATATATGCCTGCTGTCCCTGGATAACACCTGTTACGGTAAGTAACTGTGCTTTATCCCAGGACAAGCAGGCATGATATTCTCACATGTGGGTGACCTCCAAGCTAACTGAAAAGGGATGGAGGGAAGTTGGCAATTTAAGCAAATAGATTTCGCAGTACCGATTGGCCGAACCGGCCATCGCTTCTGGACAGTGAGTCCAGACAGTAGTGGGAGGTGAAGGTATGAACCGAAGATCACGTGGCAGCCTTGCAGATTTCCTCGATAGGTGTGGACCTGAGTAACGCTACGGAGGTTGCCATCGCTCGGACTTTGTGTCCCGTTACTCGACCATGCAGCGCGAGACCAGCCTGAGCGTAGCAAAAGGAGATGCAATCGGCCAACCAGTTGGACAAGGTGCGTTTGGAAACTGGGTGGCCTAACCGGTTTGGGTCGAAGGACAAAAACAGTTGTGGGACTTTCCGGTGTGACTGAGTGCGTTTTAGGTAAAAGGCCAACGCTCTCTTGCAGTCAAGAGTGTGGAGCGCCACTTCTCCGGGGTGAGAGTGGGGCTTAGGGAAAAATACAGGTAGGACAATGGACTGATTGAGATGGAAATCAGACACTACCTTAGGTAAGAACTTTGGATGGGTGCGGAGTACCACTTTGTCGTGATGGAATACCGTGAAGGGTGGGTCCGCTACCAGGGCTTGTAGCTCACTAACCCGCCGGGCGGACGTGAGCGCGAGTAGGAAAATTACCTTCCAAGTGAGGAATTTTGGATGGCATTTGTCTAGGGGCTCGAATGGAGGTTTCATTAGTTGAGCCAGAACCACGTTAAGGTCCCAAACCACCGGAGGAGGTTTGAGAGGGGGGTGGACGTTCAGCAGGCCCTTCATGAAGCGAGAGACTAAGGGATGGAGCGAGAGGGCTTTCCCTTCCAGGGGCTGATGAAAGGCCGCAATCGCACTGAGGTGTACTCGAATGGAGTTGGTCTTTAGGCCGGAATGAGATAATTGAAGTAAATAGTCAAGGACCAGGGGGACGGGGCAGACACTGGGTCCTGGCTGTGGGCGGAGCACCAGGTTGAGAATCTGGTCCACTTTTGGGAGTAGCAGGTTCTCGTCGAGGTTTTTCTAGAGGCCTCCAATATCTCCTTGACTGATTGAGACACGGGTGGAGCAGTCAGGGGGAGAGAAACCAAGCATTCAGATGAAGAGATTGAAGATTGGGATGTAACAGTGAACCCTGGCCCTGTGATAGTAGAGAGGGAAACAGAGGCAGAGGCAGTGGATCTCTGACACTGAGTTGAAGTAGAAGGGAAAACCACGGCTGGCGTGGCCAGCGAGGGGCAATCAGGATCAGGATCAGTACTGTTTTGAGGTGTACAAGCGTCCGCAGTATCAGAGGGAACGGCGGGAACGCGTACAGGAACCTTCCCTCCCAGTCGAGGAGGAAGGCGTCGGCCTCGAGCCGGTCCGGGGTGTGTATCCGGGAGCAGAAGAGAGGCAGCTTGTGGTTGTGAGGGGATGCGAACAGATCTATTTGAGGCGTCCCCCACCTTTCGAACACCCATCGTAGGGTTTGAGAGTGTAGTGACCACTCGTGTGGCTGGAGGAGTCGGCTGAGTCTGTCCGCCAGACAGTTTTGTTCTCCTTGTATGTACACCGCTCGAAGGAAGGTGTTGTTGGAGATTGCCCATTTCCAGAGGCGCAGGGCTTCCCGACAAAGGGGCCAAGACCCTGTCCCCCCCTGTTTGTTTACGTAGTACATCGCTACCTGGTTGTCGGTTCGGATGAGAACCACTCGGTCGTGTAGCAGATGTTGGAAGGTTACAGCTGCGAGATAGATGGCCCGAAGCTCTAGCACGTTGATGTGGCAGCGACGGTCTTGTGCTGACCACATCCCTTGGGTGCGTAGGCCGTCCAGATGGGCTCCCCAAGCGTACTCCGATGAGTCCGTGGTGAGTACCTTGCTGTGGGGTGGGGTGAGGAAGAGCAAACCTTTGGAAAGATTTGAAGAGTCGGCCCACCAGCGGAGCGATCGTTGCAATGAAGGAGTCACTGTCACGGGACGGTCGTTCGGGTCCCGGTCTTGATGCCATTGGGATGCCAGGGTCCATTGAGGGATTCTCAGATGGAGGCGGGCAAAGGGTGTGACATGGACGGTGGAGGCCATGTGGTCCAGGAGAGTCATCATCTGTTGAGCTGATACCGAGGTCAGCAGGGAGATCCTTCGGCTCAGGCTTACCAACGCCTCTAGGCGCGGAGGGGGGAGGAAGGAACGGAGGCGAACAGTGTCCAGCGTGGCCCCGATGAACTGTAGGGACTGCGAGGGGCGTAGTTGGGATTTTGGGAAGTTTATTTCGAACCCCAGACTTTGTAGGTAGGTAATAGTCTGTTGGGTCGCTGAGATAACCCCTTCCTTGGACGGGGCTTTGATTAGCCAGTCGTCCAGGTAGGGGAATACCTGGAGGCCCTGGGAGCGTAAGGTTGCTGCGACCACCACGAGGCACTTGGTGAAGACCCGAGGTGATGATGCAAGTCCGAAGGGGAGGACTCGGTATTGTAGGTGCCAGTCCCCTACTTGGAAACGCAAGAACTTGCGGTGAGCGGGGTGCACTGGGACATGTGTGTACGCCTCCTTGAGATCGAGGGAGCAGAGCCAGTCGCCCTCGTCGATCAGGGGGTAGAGTGTCGGTAGGGAGAGCATCCGAAATTTTTCCCGTACCAGGAATTTGTTGAGGCGTCTCAAGTCTAGTATTGGGCGTAGGTCTCCCGTTTTTTTCGGTACCAGGAAGTAGCGGGAGTAGAAGCCCTTCCCCCGTTGGTCGGGGGGAACCTCCTCCACTGCTCTCGGGCGAAGCAGGTCTCGAGCTTCGGAGAGGAGTAGGGGTAGCTGAGTCCGGTTGGGAGGGCAGTTCCTTGGGGGGTTGTCCGGAGGAATGGCCCGAAAGTTGAGAGAGTACCCTGATGAGATCACGCCAAGGACCCATGCGTCCGACGTGGTTTGTTCCCAGCGAGGGTAAAAGGCTTTGAGTCGACCCCCGATGGGAAGGGGGCCTGTGGCTATGGCGGAGGGGGCCCGCCCCCTTCCGCATGTCCCGTCAAAAGGACGGGGATGGTTTGGTGGTCACAGGCGGTTGGGATTTGGGCATGGCCCGGTGGTGGGCTTGCGGGCGCCTGGGTGGGGGCCACGAGAAAACCGGGGTGGACTTTTGTGGGTAGCGGCGCGGAGGGGCCCTATACGGCTTGGACGTGGGCGGTTTGGGCTTTTGTCGGACCAGGGAGGCGAACGAGCGTTCGTGTTCGGAGAGGCGTTTTGTAGCCGCCTCGATAGTGTCATCGAACAGTTCTTTTCCCACGCAGGGGAGGTTTGCCAGCCGGTCCTGTAAGTTGGGGTCCATGTCGACCAGGCGCAGCCAAGCTAGTCGGCGCATGGCGATAGCAAAGGCTGCCTCTCTGGAGGAGAGTTCGAAGCCATCGTAGGCCGCGTGGAATAGATGAAGGCGCAGGTTGGAGAGGGACTCCAAAAGTAGGCCGAACGTTCCTTGCCGGGAGGCCGGTAGGTCAGTCTCAAAGGCTCTCAATAGTCCAATGAGGTGTTTGAGGTAGGATGTGAAGGTGAAAGTGTAGCTTTGCACCCTGGAAGCCATCATTGCGTTTTGATACAGTCTCCTGCCGAATTTGTCCAAGGTTCGGCCTTCTCTGCCTGGGGGGACCGCTGCTGAGACCCGGGATGGGTGAGCCTTTTTCAGGGAGGATTCTACTAGCAGCGATTGGTGGGAGAGCTGTGGTTGTTCGAATCCCGGGTAAGGTACTGTGCGGTACTTGGCCTCCATTTTGGAGGGTACGGCTGTGACCATGTAGGGGGTCTCCAGGTTCCTGAAGAAGGCCTGTTGGAGTACCGGGTTAGGTGATAAGCGAAGGGACTCTCTGGGCAGTGATGGCATATCCAGCTCTGCCAGGTACTCCTTGGAGTATCTGGAGTCGGACTGGAGGTCTAAGTCTAGGGCGTGGCCCATGTCCTGGACAAAGCGGGTGAAGGATGGGCGGGATGTTCCCGGGGCCCCGTGCGGGGTCGGTGAACGAGACCTTCGTCGGGTGGAGAAGGATGGGGAGGCTTCCCTCGAATATTGAGGTTCCTGCTCCGATCCATGTTCCGAGGCCGGGGAAGCACTGTGAGAGTGTTCCGGGGTTGTGGATCTTCGGTGTCTCGAGGAGCCCCTCGGAGACGATGCCGGGGTTCAGGGTACCGATCGATGTTGAATCGGTGACCTCGATCCGGACTCCCTCGGAGAATACCTGCGACTTTGGGTCGGGGTTCCGGTCCGAGGGGGAGTTCGGAGGATGCGCGGGTTGGAGAGTGATAACTCAGCTACCCTTAGTGGTCCCGTACGAGGTGTGGGAGAACGGCCTCGTAGAGTTGGTGAACCTCGGGCCTTCTTGGAGGTACGGCGGTTCGAGGTTTCTGTTGTTTTAGCCCGACGTTTTGCCAATCGGCGGTCTGCGGAGGGAGAACGTCTCGGGCGCCTCGGGGAGGAGTCCGAGGAGGATGGGATGCGGCGAGAATTGCGCACCTTTCCTCGAGGTTGCTCGATGCGAGGCTCAGGCTGGTCTGGCACATTCGGGGTCGAGGTCGAGGCCGATTGAAACTGGGCCATTGCAGCGGACAGCTCCGACATGATCATCGCTCGGAGTAGGTCCTGGAAGACGGGCACGGACAGCATCGAAGGCATGTCCCCTGCCTCGGTGCACTCCACCGGGGGCGACCTCGTGTCAGAGTATTCCCGTGTGGTGGAGGCACGGCCCGAAGGCTTGGAGGGCTTAGCCGGGGCTGTAAGCATGGGGCTTGCACCATGCGTCAACGTTGTCCCCGAGGCTGGCTTCTTCGATGTTAGGGAACCTGAAGAGGGGACTTACCCGGAGCCGAAGCTTTCTGTTGTCCCGAGGACTTCGGAGTCGAGTCTCGAGGTGAGGTATCCTGGGCCGAGGTCAAGGCCGGGGCAGACCTCGAGGCCGAGGTGGAGGGTTGGTCCGGGGTGAAGAGGTCCGCCATGCGGGCTTTTCTTCGACGGAAGGCCCGGTTCTGGAAAGTAGCGCACTGGGGGCAGGAGTCGGTTGGATGAGCCGCTCCCAGGCAGAGAATGCACCGGCGATGCGGATCTGTGAGGGAAAGAAGCCGCTCACACCGGGTGCACTTTTTAAAGCCGGTCAAAGGCCGGGACATTAAATCGAAAGTAGCCGCAGCTCGATTAGCCACGCGGCCACGGGGACCCGGAAGCCTCCGGGTCGTCACAAACGAAGCAGGAATCAAGTTAAAAAGTAAAGAATTCGCGCACAGCGACTTAATCGTGAAAAAACAAGAAAAAATTGCAGTGCTAGAAGGCAGTTGGGGCAGAGCCTGAAAAAACACGACTTCTAGGCTCGCGGAAAATTTTGAACTGGAGACCACGAGGGGATGCACCCCCTAGTGGAGCAGGAAGGCACGCATGCGTGGAGCAGCAGAGCAAACTTAAATCTTCAATCAAGTTTGCTTGAAAATGCTTCCGCATCGGGGCTCCGTAGATGACGTCACCCACATGTGAGAATATCATGCCTGCTTGTCCTGGGATAAAAATATGTATGTTGGTATTTAAAAACATAAAGAGCCCTTTTCACCAAGCTATGGATAGAGGTTTTAGCGTGATCCGGCGCGATAAATGCTCCTATGCTCGTAGAATTCCTATGAGCTTCGGAGCACTTACCATAGCGGCCCGTGCTAAAAACCTCTTCTGCTGCTTGATAAAATGGGCCGATAGGTTTATATGCCTGTTTTGACCCCACAAATATTTTAGGCATTTCTGGTTTTTCTTGTATTTTAGACCAGGTTCTGTGTCTGCAGATCCTGTTCTAGAATTCTAGTGAAATATGAAATGTCCCAACTTGGACATCTCAATTCCAACTCAGATGTTCTTTCTAGAACGCCACTCCAGAAGTCCAAGTGAATTGCAGAGACAGCGGGTATAACTTGAAAATTCTAACTTGCGGCTAGAGTTACTAAATGTACACTATCATGTTACCAGACACAAACACTATTAAACTACATTACTGTAGCACAAGTCCAATTTTGTATCATGTGACTCAGTTATTAAAATCATATGTTAACAGCACTAACACATGCTCCCCCAGTAGCATATACCAGGGCTACTCAATTCTGGTCCTTGAGTCCATATGCAGGCCACGTTTTCAGAATATCCACAATGAATATGCATAGGGAGATATTTCCACTCATTCACTCCTTAGTATGCAAATCTCCCCCCTGTATATTCATTGTGGATATCCTGAAAACCTGGCTTGCCTCTAGACCTGAAGAGCCAGAATTGAGTAGCCCTGGCATACATCATAATTAGGGTTACCAGATTTTCAGATTATTTGCTTATCAATTCTAGCACAAAGCACTAAATCAGGGGTGTCAAAGACCGACTTTGACACCTGTGCACTAAATGATACTCCATGGGTGTCATTTCACTGAGTTTGAGATGTCCGATATATTCAGACAAAATCATACAAAATGAAACAAAAAAAGGCCAAAATAATTTCATAGTTTTACCACCAATGAATGCTCTCTGACCCCAAAAACCTGCGAAACATTAAGTCATCTAACTTTATGTTATATGGTCATCTAACTTTCTCACATTGCATTTGAAACTAGTGTCAGACTAGATATAAATGCACACCAAAATGAAAGCAATTACTAGAGAAGAAAGTTAAATGGAAATTTTATTCTACATAATGGATGCCTCAAAGAGTTCAGAAGAGCTTTAATTTTGTATGCTAGGAGAATTGCTATAAGAAATGTCACAGCTTCCAAGACTGCCTTCTCAGATATCATATTCTTTATAATATTTTCTGTTAAGTATATGCCACAATTTAAAAAAACAAAAAACCTTCTTCAAAAGATGACACTGCAGTTTTAGCTTCAAACTAAAAATGACAGGGTAGAAATAGGAAAGGGGAAGGGATTTGATGTACCATCTTTCTTTGGTACAATCAAAGTTATTTACATATTATATACAGACACTTTTTTGTACCAGGGGCAATGGAGGATTAAGGCCCAGATTCTCTATAGGTGGCTGCCTAAAAAGCAACCGCTGATCGCATGTCAATCACATGACGGTGCCATATACAGAATCATGCCTCTGTGAAAGATATGTTCCGGAAATGTAGACTGGGGTTTTCCGGGCCTACCATATATACTCGAACACTCGTAAGTTGGTCCGAGTATACGACAAAATACCCTTTTTCCCCCCAAAAAGGAGGAAAAAAGGTTGACTTGAATATAAGGCCTGGGAGGGGGAGTTAATATTCATGTGCCCTGCCAGGATCTGTGCCCTGCCAACCCTCACTCCCTCACCTGCCATGGTCTGCAACCAGCCCCCCTCCTTCCCCACCCTGCCGCGAGAACTCGGGGCAGCCATTCATCGAGCAGCTCAGAGCTGAGCAGGAGCAAGGAAAGCTCGTTCATGCCCGGTACACCGCTAGGCCGCTACAACTCAAGAGAGTCATTCAGGGAGGGGCTCAGTGCAGGGCAGGAGCATGGAAAGCTCGCTCCTGCCTGGTACACCACTGGATCACCAGGGATTCAAAAAAGTATGCAGGGCGAAGCAGGAGGGAGGTAAAAAAAAAAAATTGGCAGAGTTGGCCGGGACAGGATACAGGAGGGATCCCTCCTGTCTCGGCCCACCCCACCAGGCCATATGGCTCGCCCAGTGGAGGCCTGCAATAAGTCTGGGAGGGGAGCGGGTGGGCGATGACCCGAATATAAACTAAGACCCAAATTTTTGGGCCATTTTTTTTAGCCCAAAAATATTAGTTTATATTTGACTATATATGGTACATTTCCAGTGCCTATATTTGTTGTGAATCACTCCAATATAAGTGCTGTAGGTCACCTAATGTCACTTCCGGCATTAGGCATGCCCATAGTGGTGTTCGGTGGCCTAAAGCGCATACATAGGTGTGATTCCAGTGTGTATTATTTAGGTGCCGGTAGGCTCTATAATGGTGCTAGGGTTCTTTTTGTCATTTTAAATGGCATTTGGTACGTAACTCAGGTGCTGGTAGGATGCCATTCCTTGAATTTCCCCCTAAGTGATTTGCTCAGTGTCACAAGCAGCTGCAGTGGGAACTGAATCCAGTTCTCAATCCAATGCACTAACCCAGAGGGTTTGGGAGGATCACCATAAATCTATAAGGGAGTTCTAGTGAGAATGTTTATCTGGCACCCTTTGTGTGAAGTTCACAGCAGTGCCCACTAAGCTGCCCCACTCCTCTGTTGCTATGTCTGAGTGGCCAGTCCATTACAGGACTGGCCCCTCCCACATCCAAATGGTCTTGTTTTGGGTGCTTGGGACTTGGATGAAATTTTGGTCAAAAATTTGGTATAAAGATAGATATCATGAAGGTCTGGGCATCCCAATGGCCTGGACATCCAGACAGAGGATATTTTTTTAAAAAAATTATTTCTAGACGTATGGTGGCTTGCTTTTCGAAAATAGGCATTTTCTTACTGCTGACTTTGGACGTCTAGTGCCATCCGTCCAAATTGGCGATAGATGTATGTTTTGAAAATGCCCCTCTATGTAACACATTTTTTATTCTTGGGCAGTAAGTGTGATTTCTTAATTGCTCATAGCTAAAATGCATAAAACTTTGCTTTTGTGAACAGGATAGTCAAATTTTGCAATTTACCTATTTAAAAAGTGAAAACACTGAATTTTCATAGTCAAATTTTGCAATTTACCTATTTAAAAAGTGAAAACACTGAATTTTCATATTTTCATTCTTATAAGGTAATAAAAAGCAACATATGCATCACAATTAACATATATCTATATTGAATTTATGCAAAAATAACCACAGAAGATTTAGAAATGAGCAGTTTTTTTTTAGATTTGCAATTATATTATAAATCACTTTCATTAATCAGCCCCCAGATGTAGTCTCCCATCATGTCCTCATTATATTAACCTAGGTAGCTGCATTTGAAGTCCACGTAGTTTTTGACCTTGTGATTGCCCAGGATGCCCTGAACCACTGTGACAAAGCCATTCTAAGCCTCTTTCTTCTTCCTAGTTAGCTTCTTGGGAAATTCCTTGAACTCCAGGTTCTTCTTCATCTGTTGTCTGATGAAGACACCAGCTTTGACCTTTGCCTCACACAGATTGAAGAAGATGTCTTGAAAGTACTTGAAGGCTGCTGACTTCTTATCTAGAGCTCTGACAAATTGTTTCATTAGGCCCAATTTGATGTGCAGTGGTGGCATCAGCAAGTGTGGATCCAACAGTGGTTCCCATTTGACATTGTTTCTCCCCACAGAGAACTCGGTCCGCTGTGGCCAGCCCTGCATTTGGTAGTGCACCTTTGTTCCCCTGCTGTCTCAAAGACAGAGATAGCAGGAATTTTTTTTTTTTTTTTTGTAAAACTGTTTTGGAGACTCATTTGAAATGCCACCATTTTGAACTCTGAGGACTTCCAGACATACTCATCATACTTCAAGACACCTAGTAAAGTCTTGATGCTGTTGTAATCCTCTTTGAGGTGCACTGAGTGAGCGAGTGGAAGAGATGGGTACTTGCTCCCATAATGAAGCAGCACAACTTTGATGCTCCTGGATGAACTGTCAATGAAGAGATCCCACTCTTGTGGGTTACAGGCTATGTTCCCTCTAATCTGACCATGCGAGTGATTGCTCATACATTCTACAAGTGTCACTCACAGATATTTCATGGTCATTCACAAAAATATTCCAATTGCCTCAAACAGACTGGTCAAATAGTGACCGAAGCAGAGCTTCGTGGGTAAAAAAGGTGGAAAAAGCTTGGGGATGCTTCCTTTGATCTGTGACTTCCACACTTTCATCCAACAAGTTCTACTGTTTGATCCTAGACCTTAAAAGCCTGACAGTGGACTTGGTGAGAACAAGATCTCTAATCAGAACGTTAAGGTCTTTTTTTGGTTGAGATAGTATGGATTTCTCTCATCAGCTGCACCACTGATATTGTAAACTGGATCTACAACATCTCCCTCATTCTCTCACTTGCTGCTCTCAAAGGAAGTCAGCTGTTCTCTCTCTCTGGTCTGTTAGTCTGTTACTGAGAAAGACATGGAGGAGACCACTGCTTGCCCTGGATCGGTAGCATGGAATGTTGCTACTCTTTCGGTTTTAGCCAGGTACTAGTTTGGATTAGCCACCGTTAAAATGGGTTACTGGGCTTGATGGACCATTGGTCTGACCCAGTAAGGCTATTCTTATGGTATGGAGAGCTCAGGACAATGTAGCACCAGGGCAATAGATAAAGGAATGTCCAGACATGTGATTGCAGGTGCCCACTTGCCAATTCGACGTTTGGAAGGTTGCACCATGCAGAAGTAGCAGTTGCTTGAGTGGTCAGTGGGTTCCCGCCAATTTCTTGGGATAGCAAACTTCATGGCTCTCTTTTCCCCTCTGTACCATCCTGTAGAAAAACAAAATGAAATTGTGGTAATGAAAACAATAAATTCATTTCACCTATGATTAATGTATTTGTCACAACATATTTCATATAATATATTTTCAAATAACATTGAAAATTTAAATATTTAAATATTTTTAAAATTAAACATTCTAAGAAATTTTATAGCAGAACATTCTGCCATCCTAAAGAGAAACAAAATTGTCTTACCTTTCAGAGTTTTTTGGTAGTGCTTGCATATGAAGTGAGGTATCCAAGGTTTGTCTTGATCCCCAACAGGCATGCTGAAATATGCCATATAGGCATTGCACATATTGGCAGATGCCTCTATGGAGTACTTTTTCTCTTTTGTCTTGATAAATTGGTCATATACATAGCAAAGTGCATCTGCCGGATGTTTCTGCTTTAGTAAAAGGGCCCATAAATTGGAGAATAACACGGGGAAAAAAATCTGTCCCCGCAAGCTCGGTCTCTGTCCCCATGAACTCGGTCCCCATCCCTGCCCACTGCCCACAAACCATCTGATCCAATCTGCACAAGCCTCAAATAGTTTTATATTTAACTTGTTATACTTTAATAAAACAAGAAACAATATTCTGTACAACTGTCATTTTATTAATCACAAATAATACAGACAAGGATCAACAAAACCTCTGCCTCCCCTCTCCTCCCCCTCACAAATATCTCCTCCACTATCAAGAAAACTGAAGTCAAATTACTACAGAATGCTGCATAGAAAAAAAAATCAAGCTAACAGACTACTTCAGTCACACATGGAAGGAATAGTGTTAAGAGTGTGTAACTAGGGCAACTACTCCCTGGTCAGAGAGAGCCCTAAGCCAGCTGGAAGCTAAAGAAGCACAGCCCACTCTCCCGTAGCCTCCATCTAATCACTTTTGTTAAGGAGCTAGGGGTCCATGGCCTTGGTTTTCTGGGGGCTGCAAATCACTGTCAGTCCATCCTTATGACAACACCCATTTAAACAAACAAAATTGAGGCCCTCTGAAATGAATTCTGTGGATTTCATGTGTGTTTCAGTGGATTTTTTTGCAACACTAATACTCCTGATATAAACTTGAGTGCCCAATTTTACATTTAGCACGTAAAGATGCACAAACAAGTTATAGAATAGTGACAGTGCATGTGCAACTTAATAAGTTAATTAGCTGCCAATTGGTGTTAACTACCAATTACTGCATATAATTGAGTTAATTGGTGCTAGTTAAGAGTTACTCATTTAGCTGACAGTCAGTATTCTATAAATTGCATGTGCAAAACCTGTCACATCTAATTACAAGGGGGGCATTGAACTGGGAGGGGCATAGGTGGGTAAGTTGAGTGCCTTGCTATAGCATGCACAGTTTATTAAATATTGGCATTTATTGTCTACAGTTTATTAAATATTGGCATTTATTGGCATTGTCTACAGTTAGGTGTGAACATTTACGCTAGCCTTTGAGCTACGAGGGGGTGCTGAAAAGATCTCAGCCCAACCAAGACGAGAATGAAGTGGATATGGTTTAATCAATGGCCCGAAAAAATGTCAAAATACAGAATTTCATTTCTGCAAATTGGCACTTAACGAAATAAGATTACCCTGTTTTCAGCTACAGTGGCAAAATAACACTCAGAATTTAGGAAGTTGGTTGGTTGGGCTGAGGACTCTTGAGCCACCCCATCATAGTACAAGTGCTCAAACATTAAGGACTCCTTTTACGAAGGTGCGCTAAGCGTTTTAGCGAACACACTGGAGTAGCGTGCGCTATAGTGCGCGCTAGCCGAAAATCTACCACCTGCTCAAAAGGAGGCGGTAGCAGCTAACGCGCACTATTCCGCGCGTTAAGGTCCTAAAGCGCCTTCATAAAAGGAGCCCTAAATTAAACATTCAAATGCAGACTTACACTAATATTCTATAGTCATTGCATGCTCAATTGCCGACACAGAAGTCGCATTACAGGGAGAACTCATCAATGTGCGCTACTGATAAGATGGGTTATTTTATTACAAGTCATACTGTTTTAGCACAGGGGCCCATTTTATCCCATGACAACTTGTGCTAAAATAGCACAGCGTGGTAAAATAACCTGTTTTATCAGTAGCACACACTGATAAATAACTCCCTTAGCACATTTAACCCAGCACCTAACTCAGGGGAGGGAAGTTTCGTGGAGACGCCAGGAAGTACTTCTTCACGGAGAGAGTGATTGAGCAATGGAACAAGCTTCCAGTGCAGGTGGTCGAGGCACGCAGCATCCCAGACTTCAAGAACAAATGGGATACCTATGTGGGATCTCTACGAGGTCATGCCAAGGGATAGGGTCACTAGGACTTGAATGAGCGGGTCAGTAGAGTGACAGTATAATTACAATTATACTTCAGGGGGTCAGTAGACTTAAGAGGGTGGGTAAATAGTGTGGGCAGACTTGATGGGCTATAGCCCTTTTCTGCCGTCATCTTTCTATGTTTCTATGTTTCTAACTTTACACATCCTTGTCAGCTTTTTTTTGTGTTACTCTTACTTTATTTAACAAGCAAGCTCTAATTTTCCCCCCTCTTTTACTAAGGCACGCTAACCGATTTGGCGTGCGCTAATCGATTTAGCACACACTAAATGCTAATGCACCCATTATATTCTATGGACTCAGCATTTAGGGCACGCTAATCGTTAGCATGCGCTAAATCGATTAGTGCATTAAATCAGTCAGTGCGCGCTAAATCGGTTAGCGCATCTTAGTAAAAAGGACCCCTTTGTTAGAGGTTGATGTAGTTGCATTGCATTAGAGCTGCGCACTAAAGCTCAGTGCACAGTTGCGTAACACAAGTGTGGCACAAAAGGTTTGCAGCCCAAGGCTGTATGGGACTGGAATGCAAATTACGCAGCATAAAAAGTTATGTGCTATCAGAAAAAAACAAACAAAAAAAAGCACAAATGCAGAGGAGTGTGTGGCCCAGTGGTTGGATCTACAGCCTCAGCACCCTGGGGTTGTGGGTTCAAACCCCGTGCTGTTCCTTGTGACCCTGGGCAAGTCACTTAATCCTCAATAGCCCCAGGTACGTTAGATAGATTGTGAGCCCACCGGGACAGAGAGGGAAAAATGCTTGAGTACCTGATTGTAAAAACCGCTTAGATAACCTTGATAGGCGGTATAAAAAATCCTAATAAACTTGAAACTTTGCTGCATAAGGATGCAAAATATCTCCCTTGGTGTGGAGAGTGCAAGTTCTTGCACTGACAGGAAGGGATATATTTAAAAAAACAAAACAAAACCCAAAACAAAAAAAAATAGACTATAGCCCTCACCCCAAGCCACTTCACAAACATTCCCTGGGAGCCTAGTCAGATCAAGTCACCCCAATACTCCCAACCCCCTCCACTGACTCAACAAAAATCTCTGGTGGCTAAGTGGGCCCCCAAACCCCAACACTCCTTTTCCCTGACCCTACAGAAAAATCCCAGGTGCCCAATGGCAATAATTTGTCAGACTGACTCTGCACAGTGTGTCCCACTGAGCCACCAGGGATATTTTGTGGAGTCAGAACATCTGGGGCTCACTGAACCTCGAGGGAACTTTAGCTGTGTGTGTCAGGGAGTCAGGACCATGGCAGGGTCGCCAAGAAACTTGGATCATCAGATGTGAAATGCCACGCTTCATGTCAAGCGATTTTTTTTTTTTTTTTTTTGCATCTACACTATATTGTTACACCTGTCAGAAGATGATGTAAAAATTCATTGCTAGATATATATATATCAAGAGCAAAATTATAAGCAGCTATTTTTGTCTGTTTTAATGTCCACTGTGCTATCCTTTAATGCAATGCTTTAATGCTGATTTTTACATTCTAATCTTTCCTGTTACATCGGGCACAAAATTGAGCATCTTACTCTTTCAGTCCCTTCGTTTCTGTGTGCTGCCCGGTAAGCCTTATCCTTTGTTATAAACATATCTAAGTCTACAATTTTCACCTTTTCATATAAATTGGAAGCACTGAAAGAATGTGATGATCCTTTTCTGGATACCTTTTTTTTTTTTTAATCTCCAAATCAATCTCTAAGTTGGTCCTGGTTTAGTCAATTTACTACCTTTGTATACATCTAATCACACTCTATGTTCATCGCAGCAGGATGTGATTGTCATTCCCCCAGTGTCTATGACTAAATTATACAGTATACCACCTGGACCACAGCATTTATCTGTCATGCTCCAGTGCTATGGAATGCATTGCTATTGCAAGTGTAACGTGATGTCAGCTTTCATTTCTTTCTTAAAAAATTAACTGCGCTGGAGAATGGCTGCCCTTAGGCTTGAGATTGTTCAAATGCAGTGCGATTGTATTTGCATAATCTTTTTCTAGTCAAATATTACGGACATATTTTTTGTTTTGTTGTCTCTAAGCTGTTATCGGTATGATGCAAAGTGAAAAAATAATGCACCAGCATTGAAATCAGAGTCCAAAGGAGAGAAAAAGGCACAAAGGGATCAGTTCTATAAATGGCGCCTAAAATGTAGAAACATAGAAACATAGAAAAAGCGGCAGAAAAGGGCTATAGCCCACCAAGTCTGCCCATTCCAAGTATCCCCCCCCCTGAATTTACTCCCTTAAAGATCCCACGTGAGTATCCCATTTTTTCTTAAAATCCGTTACGCTGCTGGCCTTTATCACCTGGGGTGGGAGTCTGTTCCAATGATCCACCACTCTTTCGGTGAAGAAGTACTTCCTGGGATCGCCATGAAACTTCCCTCCCCTGATTTTCAGCGGATGCCCTCTGGTGGTTGAGGGTCCCATGAGCCAGAAGATATCATCTTCTGACTCGATGCGTCCCGTGATGTACTTGTACGTTTCAATCATATCTCCCCGTTCTCTTCTTTCCTCAAGTGAGTACAGCCGCAACTTCTTTAGTCTTTCTTCATACGTGAGATCCTTGAGCCCCATGACAATCCTGGTGGCCGTTCGCTGAACCGACTCGATCCTCAGCACGTCCTTTCGGTAGTGTGGGCTCCAAAACTGAACACAGTACTCCAAGTGAGGCCTCACCATGGCTCTGTACAACGGCATCATAACCTCAGGTCTCCTGCTGACGAAACCTCTACGGATACACCCCATCATTTGTCTTGCCCTGGAGGAATCCTTCTCCACTTGATTGGCAACCTTCATATCTCGCTAATGATTACTCCTAGATCGCGTTCCGCCGTAGTTCTAACCAAGGTCTCACCATTTAGTACATAAGTTCTCCGTGGGTTTCTCCTGCCCAAGTGCATTATCTTGCATTTTTTAGCATTGAAGCCTAGCTGCCAAGTTTTTGACCATTGTTCCAGCAGCAGTAGGTCGTGTGTCATATTATCAGGTGATAAGCCACTGCCTACTATGTTACAAAGTTTGGCATCGTCGGCGAACAGTGATACCCTTCCTCTAAGTCCTTTCGTCATATCTCTTATGAATAAATTGAATAGAATCGGACCCAGGACCGATCCCTGCGGCACTCCACTAAGACACTAAGAAATAATACTCCTGCATTTATAGATAGGCTCCTGATTCCTTACAGCCCGTCAAGAGTTCTCAGATCATCCTCACAAGCTTCCCTATATGTCCCCTCTTTAAAAATCATTGGTACTCGCCGTGACCTGATCTTCTCGGTTACAGCCCCAACTATTTGGAACTCACTCCCTCTATATCTACGACTTGAACAAGATTTGAAAAAATTCAAAAATAGCTTAAAGTGTTTTCTTTTTAAAGAAGCCTTTAACTAAAAGTTTATTTTTCGGTTGATTTCTAATTTCATCGTCTTGTATTAAATTCAGATTATCTACCCCCTCTCTTTAGATTTTCCTGTTTTCAAATTCTTTTCCTCACACCATCCCTATGTTCTAACCTAATCTGATTAACACTTTTTTTTTTTTTTGTATTTTTTCTTTTTCCCTCCTTTCCTACTGTTTCATGTGTTTGTTACCCCAGTTCGTTTTTTTCAATTTTAAAGTAATAATTTTTATTTACGATGTATTTGTGATTTAAGAAATCCAATTTTATTTCTTTGTAAAACGCTTTGTATCCTGAAAAGCGTTTAATCAAATAATATAATAAACTTGAAACTTGAAACTTGATCACGTCCGATGCTTTGGATGGGGTACCGTTTACCACCACCTTCTGAAGTCTACCGCTCAGCCAATCCCCAACCCATGTAGTTAGAATGTCTGCTAATCCCATCGATTTCAGCTTGTTCAGTAATCTTCGATGAGGGACGCTATCAAATGCTTTACTGAAGTCCAAGTATACCACGTCCAGTGACTCTCCGGCGTCCAGTTGTCTGGTAACCCAGTCAAAAAAGCTAATCAGATTAGATTGGCAGGATCTACCCCGGGTGAACCCGTGTTGGTGTGGATTAGAGAATGACACGGTGAAAAAATTGGTCCCCGTCACCGCCCCGTCCCCGTCTCACCATCCCCGTCACCGCCCCGTCCCCGTCTCACCATCCCCGTCACCGCCCCGTCCCCGTCTCACCATCCTCTTCACCGCCCCGTCACCGCCACTGCCACCCCATTCACCGCCCCGTCACCGCCACTGCAATCCCATTCACTTTTCTTTATTTACGTATAAAGGAAACATTCTTTAAAACTTTAAAACTTAGTTAAATATTAGTTAATAACTATACAAAAACAAAACACGCAGAGAAAAAATTAATTAATATAAATTCCCTGACTTCCCTGCACTGTCCCCCCCTTGAAGCTTCCCAGTAAACATTTTTGGATGGAGATGTCAGTTGTTTAATCTACCGACATATAAAAAAGTTGGACATATATTTTGTAACACTGGAAAAATTGTTTAAACATAAAATATCTTTGTTGACATCTCAAAATCTTCTCCCTAAAAGCTTCAAAATGATGCCTGAAGTTACCTTGGGGGTTCTGAGCACTATTAATTTTAATTTATTACAGCACTCCAGAAATATTTTTCTAATTGTTTTAACTTGGAAAAGCGAACCAGGATTGTCTTAATGAAAGGCTTATGTTTGCACTGCAGCCCTCCTGCCCTCGACGCAAACCCCCCTCCCAACGACCGCCCCCCCCAGCCGACCCGCGACCCCCCTGGCGACCCCCCCACCCCCCTTCCCCGTACCTTTGGTAGTTGGCCGGACAGACGGGAGCCAAAACCGCCTGTCCGGCAGGCAGCCAACGAAGGAATGAGGCCGGATTGGCCCATCCATCCTAAAGCTCCGCCTACTGGTGGGGCCTAAGGCGCGTGGGCCAATCAGAATAGGCCCTGGAGCCTTAGGTCCCACCTGGGGGCGCGGCCTGAGGCACATGGTCGGGTTGGGCCCATGTGCCTCAGGCCGCGCCCCCAGGTGGGACCTAAGGCTCCAGGGCCTATTCTGATTGGCCCACGCGCCTTAGGCCCCACCAGTAGGCGGAGCTTTAGGATGGATGGGCCAATCCGGCCTCATTCCTTCGTTGGCTGCCTGCCGGACAGGCGGGTTTGGCTCCCGTCTGTCCGGCCAACTACCAAAGGTACGGGGAAGGGGGGTGGGGGGGTCGTGGGGGTCGCCAGGGGGGTCGCGGGTCGGCTGGGGGGGGCGGTCGGAGGTTCTTGGGGGGGCGGTCGTTGGGGGGGAAGGGGGGTTTGCGTCGAGGGCAGGAGGGCCTGGGATCCCTCCTGCCCGTAATGTAGTGCGGGGTGGGGTTAGGGGGTCGCCGTGGCCAGGAGGGTTTGGGCTCCCTTCTGGCCCGATATTGTCGGGAAGTCGGCGGTCCTTCGGGGTGGGGGTGCGAGTGGTCCTGCCGGGGGGGGGATGTATCGGACGTCGGGGAGTCGGCCGGGCAAGAGGGCTTGGGCTCCCTCTTGCTCCGATCGCGGGTGCGGGTGGGAGCGCGTGCGAGCGGTCGTTCGGGGTGGGGGTGCGAGCGGTCCTGCTGGGGGGGTGAATCGGGCGTCGGGCGGTAAATAGCGGTTCCTAGAAGGGGGTACATTGGCCCGCGGGGACAAACCTGTTCACCGTTTCCGCGGTCGGTGAATGGCCTTGTCCCCGTCACCGCAGCGACTGCTAGTTTTCTTCCCCGTTTTCGGCGGTGACCCGCGGCTTAAATGCGGTGGCCGCGGGTAAACCGTCACCGTGTCATTCTCTAGTGTGGATCACGCAGTTTTTCTTTGTCTAGGATTGTGTCAATATTCTGTTTGATCAGTGTTTCCATGAGTTTACACACTATAGACGTGAGACTCACTGGTCTGTAGTTTGCTGTCTCTGTCCTGCAGCCCTTTTTGTGGAGTGGGATTACGTTGGCTGTTTTCCAGTCTAAGGGGACCCTTCCTGTGCTTAGGGAAAGATTGAAAAGAACAGATAATGGTTCTGCCAGGACTTCCCTTAACTCCCTGAGCATTCTGGGGTGTAGGTTATCCGGCCCCAAGGCTTTGTTTACTCTGAGTCTTGAAAGTTCGCCGTAGACACTACTGGGCGTAAATTCGAAATCTTGAAACGGGTCTATTCGGTTATCTCGCGTCTGCAGCTGTGGACCAGCTCCCGGCACTTCGCGGGTGAACACTGAACAGAAGTATTGGTTTAATAATTAATGTAGGTGCCAAGTAGTTTGGCGCTTAGGTGTAATTCTATAAAAGTTACTATTGGTGACACCTTTGTACCTATATACGACTATTTGGATTAAGAAAGAAATAAATAATATATCCTGGACATCCGGAAACTCGTGTTCTACTTTTTGCTTTCATTTCTCTATAAAAGGTAGGTGCCTAACATAGCACACCTAACGTAGTTATAGATGTCAATAGGTATATCGTATTTATGCCAGGGTTTCCTTGGCCTAAATATTGACACCTAAGTCCAAAGCTGGTTCCTACAAATTAAACATGCCCACAATCTGCCCCCTAGCCATGCCTACTTTCTGGTACGTGTCTTGGACTAGTAAAAGCTAGAGGGTGCATAAGCCAGGTATTGATGCCCCTGTATAAGACTCTGGTGAGACCTCATTTAGTGTTAAGTGATTTGATTAAAATCAGCAGGACAAGCAGAAACAGAGCATTCAAAAGTAGAACGGATAATAATGACAACAAAGGCCCACAGTACAAAGAAACCCCCTGGATGATTGCCGGGTTGTTTGTTCCTTTGCAATTGTTAATAAAGATAAATTGAAAAAAAAAAAAAAAAAAATCAGCAGGAGCTGCATTTGGAGCTTTGAGATTAAGCATCAAATTAATGTGTCTCAAAGGCCACAAATTTGGGCTTGGAGGATGAGATGTACGGCGTTGGCATCTATGAGACAAACTTGGTCTTTCTTATTACATAGAGCAGTTTGGACCCCCAGTTCGTTTACAGAAATTAGATAGCTCTAAGTCTAATAGATGCTGGCACTGTCACCTCGAAGCTGGGACATTAGGTCGTTTATTATCATACGCACCTTTTTGGGCGCATGCTAACCCCCGCGCTAGCTGAAAAACTACCGTCTGCTCAAGAGGAGGCGGTAGTGGCTAGCGCGGCCGGCAAATTAGCACGCACTATTACGCGCGTTAAACCACTAACGCGGCTTCATAAAAGGAGCTCCTAGTTTTTGGAAATCCATTTGGGGCCAAGTGAACAATCTGCTGGAAAATCAAGTGGCATTATCATATGACACTGTTTTTTGGTACTGCTAAGAGTCAAATCTTTACTGCTACTAATAAATTTTTGCTTTATGACAGGGGTTGCCATACAGCAAATAATGAAAAATTGGGAAAATTGGGATCGGCTGAACTACAATTTTTGGTGGAATTTGTTGTGCCAAATCTTTAAAACAGAGCGGGCAATAGCTATACAACGTCATTTTAAGAAATTTAGGGATGTTTGGGGACTATTAACAAAACACTGTACAGAATGAATATAATTTTGTTTTTCCCTTTATTGCATACACGTCCGGGGGGGGGGAGGGAACACTCTATGACAGAGGTGTCCAATCTTTTGGTTTCCCTGGGCCGCAAAAAATGTTTCTGGGGCCGCACAAACACGCAAATGCTGCAGCAAGACAGAGGAGGGAGCCGGCCCCGGTAAACACCTAGGGGCAGCAGAGGAAAACACTACATCACCCTCGACCGTGGCAGCACAAAATACTTCACGGGGCCGCATGTGACCCTCGGGCCGCAGGTTGGTCACCCCTGCTCTATGATCTCTTATGCTTAAGAACAAATGTTGGGTATATGGGAGGGGGGGATGTTGGATGTGAGTTTGAATTTGATGGTATTTTAAGTGATGTTAAAGTAGAAAATAACTGTATCTTATGTTACACTTATTGAAAGTTTAAAAATGAATAAAGATAAAAAAAAAAAAAAAGAAGGAGCTATAGTGGGATTTGAACTGGACTCCCCTGTTTCTTAGCCCATTAGGCTATTCCTCTACTAATATGAAACAGATGTACATGTTTGTATTACGGTTTCAAGATTTAGTAAAATTTGATTTAATCGCTTATCAGTGAATTTCTAGGTGAATTACAAGTACAGTAAAACCTTGGATTGCAAGTAACTTGGTTTGAAAGTGTTTTGCATGACAAGCAAAACATTTTATTAAATTTTAACTTGATATACAAGCAAAGTCTTGCAATACAAGTACATACAGTATGCACATAGCACAACTGAGCCGATGGCTCTTCTCTCTCTGATGCTGCGGGAGTGTAGTCACTGTTCTAAATGAGCGAAGTCTTACAATACAAGTATGTATAGTAATTTGTATTAAAGTTTTGGGGTTGTGGAATGAATCGTCTGAGTTTCCATTATTTCTTCTGGGAAATTTTCTTTGATATAAGAGTGCTTTGGATTAAAAGCAGACTTCTGGAACAAATTATGTTTGCAAACCAAGGTTTGACTATATATTAAAAATACATGCAAAAATATTACAAATATATCAGTTATAGAACAAGAACATAAAATAACATTCCTAAAAGGGAAAATGCACTAAACAACAACAACAACAAAAAAAAAAACCCCCATAAAGGAAAAAAGGGAAGAACTATAATAATTATAGAATAGAAAAATATATAAGGTTAACACAACTGGGTGGGAGCAATGAAGAAGGTTATATGAAAAAGAATAAAAAGAAAAAAGATGATTTCAAGGTAGAAAAAAAAATGAAAAAAAAACTTGGAGGCAGTTAAAAAAAAAAATACATGGCTTACTAAAGAGATGAAGGAAGCCATAAATGAAAAGAAGGACTGCTTTAAGACGTGGAAATGCACGAAAACATCCAATGCTTGGATGATCAGAAAAAATGTCACAAGGCGGTGAGGGTTGCCAAAAAGGTCTACGAGGAGAAAATAGCGCGAGAGGCCAAAACTTTCAAGCCCTTTTTTAGATACGTAAAAGGGAAAAAACCCACACGGGAGGCGGTGGGACCGCTGGACAACCTGGGAGGAAAAGGGTGCGTCAAGGATGACAAACAAATTGCAGACAGACTGAATTCCTTCTTTGCGTCTGTCTTTACAAAGGAAAACACCGCAACAATACCTGACACAATGAAAGTGTTCAAGGGAGTCGTACAGGACAGCCTCACCACAGTAGAAGTGGACTTGGACCAGATTTACCACCAGATCGACCAACTTAAAAGTGATAAATCTCCTGTACCGGACGGAATTCATCTAAGAGTCCTAAAAGAACTGAAATTTGAAATTGGAGAACTATTGCAAAAAGTTGCCAACCTGTCAATCAAAACAGGACAGATACCGGACGACTGGAAGATAGCGAACGTCACAACGATATTTAAAAAAGGATCGAAAGGAGTGCCAGGCAACTACAGACCTGTGAGTCTTACATCTGTCCCTTGAAAAATGGTTGAGGCACTGATCAAAGATAGCATAGTCCGGCACCTAGACACACACGACCTGATGAGAGCCAGTCAACGTGGGTTCAGGAAAGGGAAATCATGTTTGACGAACTTACTTCAATTTTTTGAGACAGTGAACAGACAAATTGATAGTGGAGAACTGGTGGATATTGTATACTTGGACTTTCAGAAAACATTCGACAAGGTTCCACATGTAAGACTTCTCACGAAATTACAAGGCCATGGAATAGAGGGAGATATACTAAGATGGATAGGCAAATGGCTAGAGAACAGAAAACAGAGAGTGGGCATAAATGGGATGTTCTCAGAATGGGAAAAAGTGACTAGCGGTGTACCCCAGGGCTCGGTATTTGGACCCATCTTATTCAATATTTTCATAAATGACCTGGAAGAAGGAACATCCAGTGAAATCATCAAGTTTGCAGATGACACAAAGCTATGCCGGGCAATCAGATCGCAGAAGGACAGCGAGGAACTCCAGAGCGACTTGAATCAATTGGAGAAGTGGGCAGATAAATGGCAGATGAAATTTAATGTGGAAAAATGCTAAGTGATGCATTTAGGCAGAAAAAATAAAGATCACAAGTATAGTATGTCAGGTGTAACTCTGGGAAAGACCGAACAGGAAAAGGACCTGGGTGTATTGATAGATAGGACCCTGAAACCGTTGGTGCAATGTGCGATGGAAGCGAAGAAAGCAAATAGAATGCTAGGCATTATAAAGAAGGGAATTACAAGTAGATCAGAGAAAGTTATAATACCGCTCTACAGAGCCATGGTCAGACTACACCTGGAATACTGCATCCAGCATTGGTCTCCATACCTAAATAAGTATATAAAACTGCTAGAGAGAGTGCAGACATGAGCAAAGGTATGGAGAATCTGGACTACGAGGAACAACTTTGGAGACTGGGGTTGTTCTCCCTTGAGGAGACTTCGATGGGATCTGATAGAGACTTTCAAAATACTGAAAAGATTCGACAAAATGGAGCAGGGAAAGCAGTTATTTACAATGTCCAATGTGACACGGACAAGAGGACATAGACTGAAGCTGGGGGGGGGGGGGGGAGACAGGTCCAGGAAGAATATCAGGAAGTTCTGTTTCACACAGTGAGTGGTAGTCACCTGGAATGCTCTCCCAGAGGAAATAATTGCAGAATCCACCATTCTAGGATTTAAGGGTAAACTAGATGCACATCTCCTTAAGAGTGGCATAGAGTGATATGGGTAAGGGTAAATTAGATGCACATCTCCCTTGATAAGCCAGGGTAGACCTGGCTGGGCCTCCGCGTGTGCGGATCACCGGACTTAATGGATCCAGGGTCTGATCCAGAGATGGCAATTCTTATGTTCTTATTTGTTTTATGATGTTGCTTTGAGATGTTTTAACTGATATTGTTTGTTGTAAATCACCATAAATTTCCAATCAATAGAGACAATATAAAATTTAATAAATAAATAAATAATGCTCCTAAACATGCCATGATGGCACATCTCCCTAACTCCATTCCCCCCCCCCCCACACACACACACATACCACTTATCCTATCCTAAACCAAAGGCCAACCCTGTGTGGATCTCTCCAAAAGTAACCCACATGCCACAGTCTTCCCCTCATCCCCCAATCTGGGACTTACCTAGAGGTTCTTTTCTAATACTGTAGTCTAGTGCAGTGCTTCTCAACCCAACCAGTCCTATTTACAGGATATCCATATGAATACTGTGACCGGGCGCAGCCAAGCTGGACTTAGCTAGTGGCCATACCTAGTGCACACAAACCTCAGCTGAGCGGTTTTACGAGCTTTTTGGTAGCTTGGTATTGGTATAAATAGTTTCAAAAACAATGGTGCAGTTTCTTTGTAACATGTATTGTTCATTATTCATAAACCTCAAGATGGGATTTTCAGGTTTGTATCAATTCAGCATTCAGAAATCAAAACAATTTTCAGTTCCAAGCCCTCAATAGCAGAAAAGAAAATTAATCTTGTCCAAACTGCAAACTTTTATTTTGCCAGGCACACCTCCCCTTGGGTTTAAACTTAGTAGCCCAAGGAAGGGATCCTCTCCTGCATTTCCCTTAACAAAAATGGCTGCATGGTAGCTTGGAAGGATTCAACAACAACAAAATCAGGATTACATTGATCTGTTGCCCAATTCAATTTCTCCCAGCTCTCTTTATCAAGAAAAGATTAACATATCACCATCTCTTCCATGCTAGCCAAAACTGTTTCCTCTACCTCCATATCACAAGTAAGGTCATCATCAGCCATCTCAATATCTTCCTCACTAACCTCTGCCTGGGCTTGTTGCCATGAGGTGGACTGTGGCTTTCTGGTTCTCTGTGCTTGCAATCTGCTGCTTGCAGCCTGCTGAATGGCTCTGGCTTGCTGAGTCTGGAGCATGTGTGCACTCTGCTGACCTTGGAACTGTCTCCCCTCCTGTGGGAAAGTTACTCCCTTTTCTTTCACTACAGGGAGCTTAGTCCTCCCTGCAGGTGTGTTAGGGTAGCTAGAGCCTGTTTGGGTGTGGCCAGTATTCTGCTCTTTCCTTTCTCTGGCCCTATGCCTGCTGGGAGATGTAGTCTTTCAGTCTGTTTTCCCACAACTGGCTTAGAGAAAGCTAAACAAGATCTGCCTGCTTTAAGCAGGGCTTTAGGAAGTTTCATTGCTGGAAGGCTTGGCTTTTAAGTATTCCTAGGGGCTGCTTTGGGATTCTCCTTAGCAGGCTTAGGAATACTTTCAAAGGTTTTAACCGCATTTCCCTCTTCTGGCAAGGCTTCCTCGCTAGGAACAGGGACAGCCCTGTGACAATACGTATGAGATAGAATTACATACCAAGGAAGCAATGAATACAGATCTCTCTCATGCATATTCATTGTCGATATCCTGAAAACCCAACTAGATGGGGGTACCCAAGAACTGGTTTGAGAACCACTGATCTAGGAATCTGAAACAGGAGTGTTTTGTACTTCCCTCCGCTCCCCTCCCAGTGCTGCTCTAGTTTCAAAATTGTACCAATAATTCCACACACAGTGATACTACCACTATGAGGGTCATCCTTCCATGTTAGAAAAGATTCCTTACAGTGGTATGCAAAAGTCTGAAACCACTTGTGAATTTTGTTTTCTTTCAACTTTCTGGCCTTATATTTTCAATATTTTTAAGATCACTTGTTTCTAATTTTATAATTTTGTTAATACTGGAACATAGTTACTATAACTTTTACAGATCCTGCTTCAAAACTGGATTGAGACTGTACAATCAGCATGCATTATTTCTGACCAATCAGGAGACTACTTTTGTCTGCCAGTCACAGTCCAAACAGGGCAGCTATAAAAAGTGTGGGCTCTTTGGGTTTCATACACTTTCTGCATCAATCATGAATAAGATTCGGAATCTGACATTGGAGGAGAGTGTTCATGTGTCAGTGATGAGCGAGGAAGGATTTTTGTGCTGTCAGATCACCAGCAAAGTTGGCTGCAGTCACAGTGCAGTAGTAAAGATTGTACAAAAGAAGAGAGCGACGAGTTCAGTGGTAGACAAGCCTCAGTCTGGTCATCTACATGTATCAACATCATGTCAAGACCGTACACTTCAACGCATTTCATTGACCAATTGCAATTTGACATCACCTCAGCGTGAGTGGTCAGATGAGTAGCATGTCAGTATCAGTTCATCAACAGTTTGTTGCCAGTGCCTGCAGTTTGGTCTTAGGGCTGCAAAGCACGCAACAAGCCACTGATGACTGACGTACAAAGGTGCAACTGGATCAAGTGGATGTAGAAGTACTTAAGCTGGACATGTGAAATGTGGGAAAAGGTGCTTTTCAGCAATGAAAGCACCTTCTGCTGTTTAGTAAATAGACCCACACCTACGTGAGGTTTCCTGGAGAGAAGCTCAAGCCTGAGTGCCTCAATCTCACTGTGAAACATCCTTTGAAGGTCATGGTCTGGGGCTGTATGGCTGCCAGTGGCATCAGACATCTGCACATCATTGATGGAATGGTCAACAGGACAAAGTACATCACAATACTGCAAAAGTGCATGGTGCCATCAGCTCAGCATCTGCTTCCAGACCTGTCTTTTTTCCAAGATGACAAAGCACCTGGCCATCGCTCCAGATAGGTGAAGTGTCAGAACAACATCATGACAATAGACTGACCTGCCCAGTCTTCAAATCTGAATCTGATTGAGAATTTGTGGCACAAGGTGGTCTCGGAGATATCCAAGAGATATCCAATATCAAAATGTGAGTCATTCATTGCAGCCTGGAACCACATTGTTACCCATGATCACCTCATCAAACTGGTTCACTCAATGAAAACACAGTACAGACAGGTGATCAAGAACAGAGAAAGGCCTACCATACACTAAGCCATCACTGACACACAAAATGACCTTTTTCAAGACCACCTACATGAATATGAAGGACAGATGACACTCGTATGTTAACGAAGTACATTACTCGATTTACAAAGAAAAATGATTTACATGGCAACTTTAGCAAACTCAGAAATTTAAGGACAAGCTAGAATAAAAAGTTGATTCTAATAGCCAAATGTATCCCTTATAAAGCCAAATCTATAGGGTCAGCTAAATATTAAAAGGTGAAAAATTTGAAAGAATGCAAAATTTACAAGTTGTTCCAGACTTCTGCATGCCAATGGAAGGATAATCTCTAGCAGTACTAGAGTGAGACTACCTCTTGGGGGTCAATCAGCATCATTTTGAATGCAGGAATGGGAGTGAAGGAGGGATCATTCCTAAAATACCAGTGTAAACCTCTACTACAGTGGTTTTCAACTCTATCCTGGGGGACCACCAGCCAGTCAGGTTTTCAGAATAGCCCTAATATGTATGGGGCAGATTTGAATGCCTGTCACCTCCATTATAAGCAAATCTCTTTCACGCATATTAATTAGGGCTAACCCAAAAACCTGACTGGTTGTTGGTCCTCCAAGACAGGGCTGAGAACCACTGTTCTAGTAGTTCCAGCATTGGTTGAAGAATGGTGAGGAAAAACGAGGATGGGGCTATTTTTTTGCGGGGGAGGGGCACTCTGGGGATGCCATTGAGGGTTGAAATGAATTGGGGGTAAGCTCTTTGGGGAATTGGGAAATCTCATCAAAGAGTGAGGTCTTTTTTTTTTTTTGGAAGGGGGAAGAGAGGCTGAAGGGGATACACAGCCATGGCTTAATCTATTTGAGCAGTGGTCATTCTATCAGTACAGAAATGTATTGAGGTGGTGTTAAGAGCAGCCACACATCAACACGGCACTGACCTACGTCCTGTCACAGCTGGCCATGCCTGCCCAATGCTGTTGCCATATCCATGATCCACCCCTACCCATGTTAAGTGGCAAGCATTTATTGGCCTACTATGTGTAAAACTCATAATAGCTGCTTAATGCAGCCTATTAAAAGGAGATCTGTAAATAAGTGGATCTTCCCCAGAAACCTTCCCCCCCCCATGAGCATTGGGAGCAGCACAGGCCATTCAGCGTAGCTCACCGCACTACAAACTGCTAGTGCAGTTTGATAGAAGAGGCCCTATGTGCCCTGAATATTAGCGACTAGCTCCAATCACGCAATTTAACCAGCGGCCAACTAAATTGTTTTGAATATCATGTAGTATGTTTCTTTTTTATCTTTTGTATAGATTCTGATTGTTTATAAGTGCTTATTTGATTATTATATTTGTATGTAAATTGTATTTCACTTTTTGTTGGCATGAAAAACTAAATAAAGTTACATATATATATATACATATATACAGTCATTCAATAAATGTAGTCATCAACATTTCTATTTGGCCATATCAGCAGGATGAAACACTGCCCTGCTACACTTTGATCACCATGTTGCCATGATAAAATCCCCTTAAACTCCCCATATGATCACATTCAGTGACGTATGTGCTTGAAGGTCTATCAGAACCAGACTGGCGTGCTCTATTTGCTGACTTAAAGGAAAATACAAACCTAATTTGAGAAAGCAAAGCAACTGGAAAATGAATCTCTCTCTATTTGATAATTGTGGCCAGATTCATAGAAGCAGTTCAGGCATCCCTCAAGGAATAATCAATAAGAGCACTGCGGAGAAATGTTAAGAGGCTTACAGCACAAAAGAACACATTCTCAATACCGGTTTCAATGAGATCTTATCAAATAAGAAATACCTTTGGTGACTTAGCAGGGTGCGGATTAAATAAAAGCTACCCACGTGCCCTACACCTTCACTTGTTGCAGAATGAGTGCGCTGGGTAATAGAGCTTACCTCCTAGACTCTAATTTTGAAACACACACTGGGCTTCTATGTTAACAGTGCTGCCTCCAACGTACTGTGGCTGGCTGCATCATACCCACCTCATCAAGGAGTATATCCTGTGTTTTGCTTCAATTATGTCCTACTATGTGGTTATGCACTGTTTTGGGCTGTGTTGGACATAGGAGCCAGTTCTGTGGGAAACAGTGGGCTCTGAGTACTCCCAGTTTTTAGCAAGCTTCTTCATTGTGTTCAGGGAGGGGTGAATTGTATTAAGTTTGGCACCTCTAGTCATTTCAAAAGGCTGGTGGCTTTGGAACTAGACTCTATAAATGGTCCAAAAATAAAACTGGTGCCGAAAAAAAATAGGTCTTAGTGCTATGTTATAAACAGTGTTTGTAGAATGATGTTTAGCACCAGAAACCATGTCTAACTTAGGCTATGCCATTTACACCAACTGACATGTAAATAAGGTGCAGATCCCCCCTTATTCTATAACATGGAAACTTCTCCTATAGCCACAAGCATATATTGCAGGAATGCCCCTGATCTGCCCATGATTCTCATGGCCATGCCCATTTTTGGAAGCACATGTAAAATTTCAGCATGGATCCCACAACTAACTTTGTGTGTGTAAATTTTAATTAAATCCAATCACCACCAATAATTACTTAAGATTTCAATTACCGGTGCTAGTTGCCTCATTAGTTAATTAAATTACGCATGCAAATTAGGCACGTGCCCAAATTTGTATACGCAATTTTTAGGGTTTTTTTATAGGATATGGGGGGATTGTGTCAGATATGTTCAAGCAACAGAAAATAATTTCCATTGCTGCTTGAATTATTGCATGCATGATGATGTCAACTTGTCTGCTTAAGAGCCGGGAATGAATGCTTAAGTTGTTTTTCAAATATAAAGATGTTCTTTTTTTGACGAATATTATAAGAATGTATCCTGATGTTTCTCATTCCACCCAGAAGAGAAGGAAACAATTTCTCATTTTGAGGCCTCAGGCAGTTCGCTTAGGGACAACCTTTGCTCTAAGATACCCCCAAGTGCGTATTGGTATATAAAGAAAATAGATACGTTTTCTATGAGCCGCAGCAGCTGTCTAAATTTATTTCGGATAGAGAACAATCTATATCCACTATATAAATTTTGCTCTTTTTCAAGATAGCTCAGGAAAAGAATTGTCCTAAGAGCAGTCAGACCTCCATTCTTTATTTCCTTTTGATTTAAATTCCTATGTCTTATTTCAGCTCTATTTTAGCTACGTCCCCTATATTGAGGACTAACTATACTTTGTAATAAGGAGATGTCTTCAAACAATTTGGTATACAGTACTCCCCCAGTCATTCGCGGTCAGCGATTCGCGGTCCCAGTTATTCGCAGTATTTTCTGACCGTGAATGACCAGGCAGGAGAGGGCAGCTGGAGAGGCAGGAGAGATAAGCCAGAGCACCGGTGAGTAAAGGAAATCACTCATGGTATGCTCTGACCACCTCTTCCTGCACTAAAGTCGGGCTTCACCAATCAGGAGCTGCGTGTCAAAGCAGCTCCTGATTGGTGAGGCCCTACTTTAGTGCAGGAAGAGGCGGTCGGAGCATACTGCGAGTGATTTCCTTCACTCGCCGGTGCTCCGGCTGCCCTCTCCTGTCTCCTAGAACGGAACCCCCGCGAATATCGGGGGAGTACTGTATTATAATTTCATTTACATTGTATTATTCTTGTTTGACTTGTAAGATTGTCAATTGTTAAAATTATAAAGAAAGAATAATAAAAAAAAGAGCCAGATGTGTTTCCCTTTCCCACTCCCCTTCCAGCTTTAAGCGAGTAACAGCATGCACAGAGGCATTTTCGAGTTTTTTTCTGCTTATTGGAACAAACAATTGTTTTGCAGGGTTCCTGAAGAAGGGGCTTTTTGCCCTGAAAACAAGCCTGATCGAAACATTCTATTTTTTCAGCGGTGGACATGAAATATACTTTCAACTAATGGTTTATGACCGCTGTGGTGAATCAATGATGCAGTGCTCAATATAAGCTAAGTATTATAGGGTCCTTTTTCTAAGGTGCGCTAACTGATTTAGCGCACAATAAAGATTAGCGCATGCTAAATGCTAAGGCGCCCATAGAATAAAATGGATGCCTTAGCATTTAGCATGTGCTAAATCAGTTAGTGCGCCTTAGTAAAAGGAATCATATGTTTGCTATTACAAAACCCTGTTCTCGTTTCAATTTTTGAGCTGATATCACGGGGCTGTTCTTTTGGACATTGTAAAAATTATTTTGTTAATTTATTCTATCTTACACTACATTATAATCACAATGACATTATAATCACAATTTGCTTTGCACATGTGTCAATTCCTAGGACGGTGTGCGGCTGAAAACATGAGTGAGGTAAAAAGTCCGGAGCCAAGAAGGGTATTGGAGTCTTGGTCTCTTTTTGAGGTCGACTTCGCATAACTCTTCATCCCACACAGTAGATTCACAATATTATTTAATATTACTTTATACAGCTACTGTTTTTCTTCAAGCACAGCTTCTCGTTAATATATATAGTACTCCCTCGATATTCGCAGGGGTTCCATTCCAGGAACCCCTGCAAATATCGAAAACTGCAAATACGGTTTTTCGCCTGGGGAGGCAGGCGAGGGTAGATGGAGCGCCGGCGAGTGAAGGAAATCACTCGCGGTATGCTCCGACCGCCTCTTCCTGTACTAAAAAGTTAGGCTTCACCAATCAGGAGCTGCTTTGACACGCAGCTCCTGATTGGTGAAGCCCAACTATAGTACAGGAAGAGGCAGTCGGAGAATACCATGAATGATCGGGTCCACAAACCGCGAACTGTGAATTCGCGAGGGAACACTGTATTGCATTTTGCTTCTTAGTAGTAAGAACGGATAGCGTAGCTGGTTTTAAGAAAGGTTTTGACAATTTCCTGGAGGAAAAATCCAAAGTCTGTTATTGAGAAAGACACGGGGGAAGCCACTGCTTACCCTGGATCGGTAGCATGGAATGTTGCTACTCCTTGGGTTTTGGCCAGGTATTGGTGACCTGGATTAGCCACCATGAGAACAGACTACTGAGCTTGATGGACCATTGGTCTGACCCAGTAAAGCTATTCTTACCATAGCAGTGTTTTTGAGTTTGTTGTAGTTTGAATTATTGCTTCAGCATACAGGAGAAGGGGTATGTTATACTGGCTGAGCATGTATACCTGGTTATATAAAACAACATAGATGTAATCCGAATGTTCTAACTTTTCTTTTTAAAGATGCCTTTGCAAACTGATTTTTTTATGTTACTACTCCATTGTACTTTATTATATTTTTTTTTAACTATTACTTTGTGTTTTTTCCCTGAATGTCTCTTCTTTACTTTAATGAATTGTATTTCACCCCTCCTTACCTAATGTCAAGAGTATGTTAAACAGTGTAATTTATTTATTTTTATTTTTTAATATTCGTATGTATTGTACTGTTACCTAACAAATGCAAATTTTAATGTGTACATCGCTTTGAAGTTTAATTAAGCGATTCATCAAGATACCTAATAAACTTGAAACTTAAACTTAAACTTGTTTCCTTTCTATTCTGCTAACTTTGTATCATATCTATATTCTTTCCATGCTGCTTATTAATGACATATTTTCACTGTGCTGACTTTTATCTTATTTCTACTATATGATTGACTTACTATGCTACTTAATGCGTATACTTCTAATATTGTATGCCAATAGACACACTACAGGATAATTCTGTAAGCGGTGCCTGCTGCATGTCGATTTCGGCCAGAAGCTGCTTTCATAATCGGGTATACCAATGCCTAGCAAGGACTCTAGGAGCGGGAAATTTAGACCAGGGTTTTAGAGGCCTACATTTCCGGCGCCTAGGGTCCTTATAGAATCGCAGCTAACGTCACTTAGTGACACCAAAATTTGGTGCCACCCCTAAACATGCCTACTTCTGGGCTTAGACGTCACTAGGCGACGGTCCAGGAGGCCACCTAGTGCCACCTATTTTCTTTTTTACAAGGTTTTAATTGGTTTCTAATGGCACAAGCAATTATCGCACCACTTAGAACCAATTAATACCCTTACGTTAGTCACTGGAAGGCACGATCTAGGCACCTATCAATGACTAACTTTGGTGGCTTTTTGAGAATCCGGACCTATGTGCCAGCAAATTGGCATTCATTGGTATACAGTCGCTTTGGCATTTTTGATAAGATGTTCATTTATATTTCTATGATAGCAATTTCCATCTATATTTCAGATTCCTGAGGCAGGCCTTGTGGCCGAAATATAAATCATGTCGAGTCGACCTTTTGCATTAATAAATTCACCTATTGAAACCTATTATAGAGGCTCTAAGTTAATTTGTCTCCTTCGCTGTTTTGTTTGTCTTCTGTTTTGTGCTGTACTTCTAATATTGTTTCAAGTTACTCCTATTTCTTGTATTTGGCTTGTCATCACCAAGTTTATTTACCTCATTGATTAAGTTTAAGCTTATGTTTGATCATTTCACTATTTTAAGTTTATGTGCTGTACCTGCTACCCACAATCTTGGATGATTAATAAATATATATTAAAAAGCACCCAAGAGACTACACTATAAACATTACATGAGGATAGAAACCATTTAAAAGACCCTGGAGATTAATGCAAATGGTGACACTTCTGTTTTATGTCCAGTGAGAACGGGATGTATCATTGCTGTGGCTGTTTCTGATTAAAGGAAAAGGAAAGACATTTTGGAGTTTAAAAGACTCTCTGCATTATCACAATGCACACTGTGACAGGCAGGAACCTGTCATGTCCAAAAACCCAGCACTTAGATCAGAGCAGGCTGAAAGCAAGCCTATGCCCAAGGAGAGAGGCAGGGCTATAAAGCCCATTAAGAAAAGTGAAGCTCCCCTGGGAACACAAAAACTAGAAAACAGGGTGGGGAGGGCTCCAAAAGCTAACCCTATTATTTTGTTTCCTCACCCAGAGGGAAAACTGAGTGTTCCAATAGCAAGGCTGCTAGACAAAGAGAACGGGAGGTATTAGCAGTCCCAGGGAGCCTCAGACAAGTAGAGAGAAAGAGCCAGCCCTGCAGGTAAATAAATGCCCTGCAGCTGTGCAGAGGAGAGAGGAGCAGTCACGGCTCGGAACTCCAGGCCATGCAGTTCCTCTCAGCAGGCAGACGGGCTCCCCACAAAGGACGATTTCTTTACCAATACCCAGCAGGAAAGTGCAGGAAGACAGCGGCCAGAAAGACAGATATTTGGCACTCAAAGTTAAGCCTTATTGGGAAGAAAAATATTTCTGTAAGGGGGAACTACAGTAGAAGCAAGTTCTGAGAAGCCCTGAGAGGGAAGAAGATAATTTTATTGACACAGAAGAATATAATCTCTCTCTCAGTGACATAATGTGGGATATGGATTGCACTCCTGAGCAAGGGTATTTTATGTAGGAGTGCATGTATGAGTCATGTGACCATACGTCCCGTTTTGAACGGGACTGTCCCTTTTTCAGATCCCCTGTCCCGTTGTCCCCACGCACAGCTTCAGAACACTGAAATGTCCTGTTTTTAGAGACGGAGTCCTGAAGCTGTGTGTGGGGACAATGGGACAGGTGATCGCTGAGAATGGACTCTCTCCCTGCTTCCCCGCCCGCCGCCGCAACAACTTCTGCAAAGGCATGTCCAGGCGCTGGCCCAGAAGGCTTCTCCCCGACATCAATTCTGACATCAGAGAGGAAGTTCCGGGCCAGCCAATTGCTGCCTGGCTGGCTCGGAACTTCCTCTCCAACATCAGAATTGACGTTGGGGAGAAGGCTTCTGGGACAGCGCCTGGACATGCCTTTCCTGCGGTTGTTGTGGCAGTGGCAGACTGGAACCAGCAGCAGGTGGCGGTGGTGGACCGGGTGGGGGGGGGGAGCAAAAGAATCGGCAGTAGGCCAGGCTTTGGAGGAAAGGAGGCAGACAGGCAGGCAGGCTGGCTTTAGCGCAGCAGGGAGGAAGGGAGATAGGCTGGCCGGCTGGCTTCAGGGGAGGGGGTGGGACAAAGGCTGGAAGGCAGTGAGGGGGACATAGGAAGGAGGGAGGGAGGAAGGAAAGAAGGAGAGAAAGAGGCAGAGAAAGGGGGGGGGGTTGTAAGCAAAAGAAAGACTAGAAAAGAAAGGCCTGGACCAAAGGGGAAAAACAGGAGGCAGATGCAGGACAATGGGAGGTTCAGACAGAGGGGGAGAGACCCTGAGGGAGGAGGGAGATAGAGAGAGACCTGGAACAAAGGTACAAAGGAGAACCTACATTGGATCTGGAGAGGGTAACAGAGAGAAAGACCTGTCCTGGCCCCAAAAGGGATTGTGAAAGAAATGTTGGATACAAAAGAAAGAAAGAGAAAGAAAAATTGGATGCATAGTCAGAAGGAAGTGCAACCAGAGACTCATGAAATCACCAAACAACAAAGTTAGGAAAAATGATTTTATTTTCAATTTAGTGATCGAAATGTGTGAGTTTAGAGAATTTATATCTGCTGTCTATATTTTTCACTATATTTGTCTATTTTTCTATAGTTACTGAGGTGACATTGCATATTTTAAAGTCATCTGCCTTGACATCTTTGAAAAAAAAACCAAAACTCGTAAATGATAATTAACGTTTTCTCTGGTTACAGTGTGCTTTGTGTTTTGTTTTGTTTTTAAATTTTATGGTTACCATTATGAATTAATAAGATTGTGTGTACATGAAAAATTAATGGAAGAAATTGGGGGCGGGACTGAAAATTAATAGATGTCCCGTTTTGATGAAAAAAATAAATGGTCACGTTATGTGTGAGTGAAATAAAAGGAAGTTAAAGTTTGCTATAGTTTATGTTTAAAATTCTGATCCTGAATTGAGGTTTGAAAGGAATAAGTGTGCTTGAAAGCAGTGCTGGAAAGACAAAAGTCATGCTTGAAGGGAAAAGGGAAATTGTATGACTGTGTTTAACATTTCCTCAGTAAGCCAGGGATATGCCCTAATTGTATTAGGAAGAGAAACCCCTAAAAGATTTTTGTCAGCTGCTTTATATCTTTTGTGCTCATTTTTACCATACTTCTAATAATAAACTGAATATATGCAGTGAAGTAATACTAGGCAGATTAGAACAGCACTAAGCCAAAGTAATGTTTTGAAAGGAAAATAAAATTAATTTCAAAATAAACTGTCATGTCTTCCTTCTCTGTTAAATACATATAAACATTATTTTTTTTAAATCATCTTTTATTGTACTCAAAGGGGCCGTTTTACCAAATTGCAGTAACAAATGGCCTTAGCAGGTGCTTAAGCGGGTCATTCCCACATAGGAAGGACCCCTTTTATCAAGAAGCATTAAGGGTTTTTTATTGCAGGCTGCTACGGTAAAAGCTCCAACGCTCATAGAATTCCTATAAGCGTCAGAACTTTTACACAGCGACTCAAAATTTTTTTTTTTTTTTTTTTTTAAACCCTTTAAAAAAGTTTGATAAAAGGGAGTCTAAGACTATTTTTATCACATGGGTAAAATGGCTATTTTTTCTATTTTTTATTAGTGTAGAATACACCGACTCTCAGCCCCCAACACTAAAAAATTTCAAAGCTCAAATGAGTCAATCTTCTTTCTGTCTTGTTTCCATAGTGTCCAGCTTTTGCATCTATAATTGACCACTGAGAAAATGAGTACATGGACAAGTCTGATATTTGTTTAGCTTGTCATTTCCTTGCCTTTAAATACTTTGTCAAGAGCCTTCATTGAAGAGCTAACCAAGTGCTATTCTACGGAGTATTTCTTCCCTGCTAGCTGCTTCTTTGTTTACAAAAGAGCCCAGGAGAATGAAATCCTTTATAATTTCTATTCTATCACCTTCAAGCTCAAAATCATCATCATTTTCCATGTTTATGATCTTCGTTTTGTTTATGCCCTACCCCCTATTTTATCAATCTGTGCTACAGGTTTTTAGCCCGGGCTGGCGAGGTAAGTGTACTGATGCTCATAGCAATTCTATGAGCGTTGGAGCATTTACCATGCCAGCTCGTGCTAAAAGCTTCTAGAGCAGGCCCTTACAGGTTTTTTTAAAAAGACTTTTGAAGGTCTCTGGACTTTGAGATCTCTGGATTCAGCAGCCATGTAGTCCCCATGACATCACTCAAAAGCATATCTTTTTAATGTTTTGTAAGTTGTTTTTTGTAGTTTTTTTAGACTGCTTTTAACTGGTTTTATTAGCATATATGTAGCTTTATATTTAAAATGTTCTAGAATGCTGCCCAAGTAAGACCTTGGGCTTCAGTTTCTCTCTCTTATATTTTTAAGTTTTTAGACTCGTATTTAGTTTTATTTTGTTGGTTTCTACTTTATTTTGTTCCTTTCATCTACCTTATTCATAGTTTTACAGGGTTCTGTACATTTTTCTTTTAATTTTCATGTGGGCGAGTCAGAAAACATCTTGGATAGGAGGAGTTTGATAATTATAGAATCACAGCATAACTGTCTACTAACCTAAAGGCCTGGAACAATTAATTTTCATTAGAGGCCCTTCCTATCTGCGTGTGGTGACTGGAGATCGCTGCGGGGAGTTCGTTGCTGGAGGTGGGACCAGTGGAGGCATGGTTGATCACTGCTGGTTGTTGCCTAGGATGGGGCGGCATCTGCTCTCTCATTGGGGAGGGGCTGGTGGTGTCTCCGGATCCGTGGGGTGGAGCCATGCCGTGGACTCCTCCTCCTGGTTATCCGCCGATGGAGGCAGGGTGCTGTATTCTTCGGGAGCTGCCCATGAGCATCCGCTGCCCACAGAGAGCAGTGCGGCCTGGTGCTGGATTGTTCTATCTCTGTGCATCTTCTGCCTGGAAGCGATGTGTTGGGGCTGCAGCAGCTGGAAAGCCTGAACTGATATCGGTCCCGTCTGGACTTTTGCCGTTGGGATTATTTAAAATATGCTGAGGCAACAGAGCTGCCTCAGGAAATTGGACTTCTGTCAGATTTATTTGATTTTATTTTTACCCCTATTCTTTTAATTTTATTAATTGAATTTCCCTGAATTCCATTATTTATCGGTTCCTCCCTTCTGTTCCTTATTACAAATTACTTTAATTCATTTAGATATCATTTACATAGATGGTGCTCCTATCTGTAAAGATAAGAATTTCTAAGAAATATTCTATATGCTTCCTCCTTTCCTTCCTGCCCTCAATACCCTCTTCTAACCCTTTCCTATGTAATGTCGCCTAGAACTTGTATAGGTATGTGCGACGCACAAATGGAAGAAATAAATAAATAAAATAAAAGTAAATAAGGGAATTGGTTCTTGATGTTATTGTGCAGAGTGCAGTTCATACTAAGTAGATGCTATGTTTACAGTGACAAACCCCTCCCCCCCTCCCCCGGAGGCTCAAGGGCCTGGTGAGTGAATTTTGGTTCTTTGCAACTCTTTTACCTTTTTTTTTTTTTAAGAAACTGCTTGATGTATGCTGATGTATTGATCTCAAGGATGAGACTGAGCATTAATAACCTTTTATTTATGTTTTTTGCAGCATTGCCTATGGTAATGTAAATTGCCTATATCAGTGTTCTTCAACCTTTTTACACCTATGGACTGGCAGAAATAAAATAATTATTTTGTGGACCGGCAAACTACTAAGACTGAAATTTAAAAAAAACATTTCTGCCCCGTCTCCACGAGCTCGGTCCCCGCAAACCATCTGATCCCATCCGCACAAGCCTCAGTTATGAGATTATATTAAATGTATTTTATTAAAGTATAAAAAGAAACAATATTCTGTACAATTGTCATTTTATAAATACAAATAATACAGAGCAAGGATCAACAAAACCCCTGCCTCCCCTCCCCTTCACATATATTCCCTCTACTATCAAGAAACCTGATTAAGCCAAATTATTACAGAATGCTACACAGAACTATCATGCTAACAGAATACCGCAGTCACACATAGCAAGAATAGGGTTAGAGGAGTGCAACTAGGGCAACTGCCCCTTGGTCAGAGAGAACTTTAAGCCACTGTCTGGGCTTTGCAGTCCCCAGTTATGTCTAACACCAGCTCTAGCAGGATATATATTTCAAATCTGATACATTCTAATCACAAAATAGAAATAAAATTATTTTTTTTAACCTTTTGTTGGCTCTGGTTTCTGCTTTCATCTTCTTTTCACTCTCTTCCTTCCAGCGTCTGTCCTCTCTGTCACTTCAATCCAGCATCTGTCCTTTCCATCCACTGTCTGCCCTCTCCCCCTTCCCTATGGTATCTGTGTTCTTTTTATGCCCCTCTCCCCTTTCCATCCAGCCTGCGTCCCCTCTCTCCTTTTTACATGATTCATTCCAGCTTCACTGCTCTCTTCATTTTTATCTCTCCTACACCAGATCTAGCATTGTTGTCCCTCTCTGCTTATTTCTCTGTTGACCACTTCCCATTATCAATCTCTCTACTTTCTCATGCCTGTCTCTCCCCATCCCCTCCTCTAATCTCCTTGCCAGCTGTTTCCTTCCTTTTTCCCTTCTCCCTTCCCTCCTCCTCCTGTCCAACAGTAACGTTCTTCCCTTCCCTTTCCCTCCTCCCCTCCCAGCAGCATCTCTCCTTCTCCTTCCCTCCAGGTCCAGTAGCAGCTGTCCCTTTTATCCCTTGTCCAGCAGCTTCCCAGACTCCTTTCCCTCTTTCTCTCCCAGCAGCATCTCTCTTTTTCCCTCTCTCCAGGTCCAGTAGCAGCTGTCCCTTTTTTTTCCCTTGCCCAGCAGCTTCCCAGCCTCCAACAGTGGCTTTCTCCCCTCCCAGCAGCTCTCCATACTTGCCAGCGCAGCGATTCACTAAGGAAGCCTTGGGTCCGTTGATGGGTCGCACTGCCTCCGAGGAAAGAGGAAGTTGCATCATCAGAGGCGGCCGCGACTCAGCAAAAGCCCCAAGGCTGCTAAAGTAAAACACTGCGCTGGCAAGTTCCGAGTGCTGCTGGGAGGGGAGAAACTACTGTCGGAGGCTCCCCATGATCTCGCCAGCCCTGCGCGGACCAGCAGGAAATTGAAGCTCATCAATCTCGACGGCCCTACGTGGACTGGCAGGAATTTTCTGCAGACCGGCACCGGTCCACACACCAGCGGTTGAAGAACAGTGGCCTATATCATACGGGGATGTAATTTGCATGGGTTCCCACACACATTTATTAGTGTGTTATGTCACTTTGCAAATTTTTTGAAGCCTGTGTTTTTATTTACTTATCTATTTATTCAACTAGTACTGATTATCATGCGCTTTAATGTTAATGTTTATCGTTTCTTAAACTTGATATACCGCCTTAGTTGCAGCACAACCCAAGGCGATTTACAATAAAATATATCAAATAAAACCAAAAATAAAAAGGAATGCCATTAAAATAGGATAGTCCACTACTTTCATACAGAAAACATAAAACCATTCATGGTCTATCACTGATTTATTATGATTTTCAATTATGATTTGGTCTTATTCAAACATTGGTTTCGTTTGTTCCAACAGTATGATTTAGCCTCTGAAGTAGCTCTCTCTGGGAAAACCACAGCTGTGTTGAGCATTCCTTTTTAACTGCTTTCTAACGGTGGCCCCCTTCAAATCAAGCTGCATTAGGTTGTTTTGTTTGTTTTTATCGCCGGTCGCTATAGTAAAAGCTCTGACGCTCTTAGAATTCCTATCAGCGTTGGAGCTTTTACCGAAGCAGCTGGCGATTTTTTTTTTTTTTTTTTTTAAACCCTAGCGTGGCTTGATAAAAGGAGACCTATATCTGCCCCTACATGTTCATTCTTTTAGAACTTGAAGACAACTTGCCAGTCTGCTTTTGGGCTTATTCCTAAGAGTATACAGACTTTCTGATCTTACCCCCTCCCCCCAAAAAAAAATAAAATGATAATCCCCGTAAACATGAAAATGTAAATAAAACAAACAATTTAGGCCAGCATCACATTCAACCGAAGCTCTTTGGCACCCGTGGGAATGTAGCCAAGGGTTGTAATTTTAAATTCAATATGCATGCAGAGGAAAATAATATAATTAAAAGAGACTGGAGGAAAGGTGAATGAAGAATTAGATGGGTGGCAGGGAGCATGGGATGTAGGGGCTTCATTTTATTAGACTATATCCTATAATGTTTTGGAGCAGTACATTTACCCTTCCCCCCTTTTTACTAAACCGTAGCGCAGTTTTTAGCACCGACCATGGCGGTAACAGCTCTAATGCTCATAGAATTCCTTTAAGTGTCAGAGCTGTTTCCGCTGCGGCCAGCGCTAAAAATCGCGCTACAGTTTAGTAAAAGGGGGGCTTGGTGGGCTGGTTAATTTTCCCAGGGTTACCATGGTAACACCCAGGGATATGATAAAAAGATATCTAAAGGAAATATTAGGGGGTCCCTGAAGAATCTTTACAGCCATTCTCTTAAGCTTATTACTTGCCAAATAAAGTTCAAGATAATCAGTAAAATATTCCTCAGGAACCAATGAATATTTCAGCTTTATTTGGAATCATTGGATCATGAAATGGCCACCCCCCACAACATTGATTGTAACAGAGGCTCTTTCACCAAACAAGACTTGGATTCTGAGATTTTTCTTTAAAAATAAACATAAAGGGCTTCTTTTACTAAGCTGCGATAGCATTTTTAGCGCATGCAGAATTTTAGCGCGCGCTAAACCCGCGCTACACGGCTAGAACTAACGCCAACTCAATGCTGGCGTTAGCATCTAGCATGCACGGTAATTCTGCGCACGCTAAGCGTGCGCTAAAACCACTATCGCTGTTTAGTAAAAGGAGCCCAAAGAGTTCCTGGGTATAAAATTCAAATGTATCCTGATTTGTTGAAGGAAACCCAAAAGCAGAGGAGAGAATTTCTTCTTTTAAAACCAGAAGTTATTTTGTTGGGGGCCACATTCTACTTAAGAAATCCATGTAAGTGCATTGTATATTATTATCAAGCACTCAAATATGTTTTCTTTGAGACTTTTCATTTAACAACTTTCCTATCCTTGTCGAGGCCAGAGAAGGAAAAAAACATATAGCTCTTTAGTTAGGAATGCAATACTTTTCCTCAGCTACCTAGCTAATTCTACTTTAATATTTTATTTTCTTATGTCTTGCTATAATTACCGTATTTTCATGCATATAACACGCATATGCTTATAGCGCGCGGGTCCAAAGCATGTCTGTAAAAAATTTTATATAGCACGCACACACGTATACCGTGCATGCTGCTTTAACCTCCTCCCACTCCTGCTTACTCTTCTGGCCTGCGAACCGGCATCCTCCCCCCCCCGCTCACGTCACCCCCCCTCCCCCGCGATCCTACATCCCCCCCAGCACCGCAAAACATCTCTTACCCGATTGGGCACCGGCACCAGCACCAATGCACAGGACATGCCAGTGCCCAAAGATCCTCCCTCGTTGGGCTGGGCTGAGCGGTGCGAGGGAGATCCTCCTTCTTCCCTGTGCCAGGCTGGACTGGGCTTTGAGCATTTGCGCATGCTCAAAGCCTTCTGGTCTCGCTCTCTCCGAGATTCTGAGAAAGCCCAGTCCAGCCCGGCACAGGCAAGAAGGAGGATCTCCCTTGCACCGCACAGCCCAGCCCAGCCCAACGAGGGAGGATCTTCGGGCACTGGCACTGGCATGTCCTGTGCATTGGTGCTGGTGCCGGTGCCCAATCGGGTAAGAGATGTTTTGCGGTGCTTGGGGGGATGTAGGATCGCGGGGGAGGGGGGGTGACGCGAGCGGGGGGAGGATGCCAGTTCGCAGGGGGATGCCGGATCGGAATGAAAAAAAAAGTTGTAAAATGCGCTCACACGTATAACGCGCACGGTTATGCATGGTTTGTAAAATCGTATATAACGCGCGCGTTATATGCGTGAAAATATGGTATTTCTTGGATCTCATGTAATGAAGAGAACTTGAGTTGAATTAAGCCATTTTTATTTTCTTCTTATTGAAAAGTATATGACCCTTTACTTTGTAAGATATTTTTGTTCTTGTGGCTTAAATCCTTTCTGTACAAGTTTCATGCTTGGTAATGTAATGAAAAATCATTAAAATACAAAATTTTAAAAAAGGGAGCAGGACTTGGTGCATAATCAAATGTGTGCAAACAAGATAAATAAATTATGCACTTAATTTGATCACTCAACTCATAATGTAGCGATTCTTTGTTCTGAGGTATTTCAATGTATATAAACTCTTCTTGCTGTCTTTAAAAACTATTGTTACGTGAAGACAGAAAAAATCACTATCCTGCATTTATATGGTTTCCTACATAAAAACAATGACATGATAAGCATGTCATGTTTACGGTTAGCGATTCTGATAATTAGATTTACCATAGCAATTTAATGTAACAGGAAACAATCCAACAGATCATACCATAATTTACATTACTGAGTGATGAGAGAAATGTCTTTTTCTTTTGTGTACTTTCCATGACAATGACAAGAGAAGACAGCTGCCTGAAGTTATGAGTGTGCAATACACAACGGAAAACAGGGTCCTTGGATTAAAGAACTAGAATTAAATTATTTTTGAATTGTTAATATGTTCCTATTATGGCAAAAGCTAGAAGGATGCTAGGTTGCATAGGGAGATATATGGCCAATGGCCAGTAGGAAAAAGGAGGTATTGATGCCTCTATATAAGACTCTGGTGAGACCTCATTTAGAATATTGTGTACAATTCTGGAGGCCGCACCTTCAAAAAAATATAAAAAGGATGGAGTTGGTCCAGAGGAAGGCTACTAAAATGGTGTGTGGTCTTTGTGATAAGGCGTATGGGGACAGACTTAAAGATCTCAATCTGTATACTTTGGATGGGTCTCCATACCTTATAAAGGATATAACTCTGCTGGAGAGAGTGCAGAGGCGAGCCACGAAACTTATCAAAGGAATGGAACATTTGACCTACAAAGATCGACTCAGGAAGCTGGGACTGTTTACCCTTGAGAAGAGAAGACTGAGAGGGGATTTGATAGAGACTTTTAAAATATTAAAAGGATTTGATAATAGACCAAGAGGCAGCATTGCTGAAATATTCAGATGTGACACGGACAAGAGGTCATAGCCTGAAACTGAGTGGCAGCAGGTTTAGGACAAACGTCAGGAAATTCTGTTTCACACAGCGTGTGGTGGGTGCTTGGAATGCGCTCCTGGAGGAGGTTGTGGAGGAGACTACTGTACTGGGATTCAAGAGCAAGTTGGATACACACCTTCTTGCATATCATATTGAGGGATACGGTAAATCCGGGTCTCCAAAAAGGAGTACCTAAATGGGCTGCCACATGTGCGGATCACCGGACTAGATGGACCTCGGTCTGATCCGGTGAGGGTGTTTCTTATGTTCTTATGAGGGGAGACATGATAGAGTTGTTTATGTAAATACCTACATAATATAAATGTGCATGAGTTGAGTCTCTTTCATTTGAAAGGAAACTCTGCAATGAGAGGGCTTAGGATGAAGTTAAGAGGTAAAAGGCTCCAGAGTAATCTGAGGAAATACTTTTTTACGGAAAGGCTTGTAGATGCGTGAAACTGTCTCCCGGAAGTGGTGGTGGAAACAGACACTGTTTGAATTCAAGAGGGCCTTGGATCGGCAGGTTGGATCTGTCAGAGAGAGAAAGAAATGGATTGGCAGACTAGATGGGCCATTTGGCCTTTATCAGCCGCCATGTTTCTATGTTTCTATCTCATGACTAATGTATAGGACTTTTACTGTATTAACTGTGTTTATTTGTTCATATATATTATATACTGTATAGTATGCAATTTAGAAATTCAATAAATATATATGGAAACTAAAACTTAAAAAAAAATTATGATATATTCTAATCACAAAATAGAAAAAAAATTATTTTTTTATTCCTTTTGTTGTCTGGTAATTTTATTATTTAAATCACATTGGTCTCAGAGATTTGCATTCATGGACTTGGGCTAGCTATCAACCGAGCTATCAATGTTGCTCTTCAATTGCAGGCCAATAGTTTTGGCACCCTCCAGATAGCTGCCAACACATCCACTGTGGAGCTGGTGGACGACCTTGAACCAGAAGTGGATGATGAAGAACCAGCAAGTAGAACAAGAAACAATTCAGCTATCCACATCAAAGTTTACCACTTATTTTCCAAATAGTCCTTCTGTCTTCATCGTGGCATGGCTGGCTCCTGAAGGTAAAACAGGTGTGAGAGGAGATGGGGAGGAGATGCCAAGTCTGGGTCCAATTTTTTTTATTGCTGGAGCAAGACTTTTCACCACTCCCATGGGGCGGTAAAAGGTCTTGTCCCCATTCCTGTGGGGCATTACAAGGTCTTGTTCCCATTCCTGCGGTAAACCAGCTGCAAATTTTCCTGTTCTAATCAAGATAGGGTGACAAGTACACAGCAGCAGGGTTGGTGCAAGGGAACAGAAAATACTGATAGTAGCCAGTCCCAGAAGGGGGCTTATCATCCTACTTCCAGGCTGCCTCGAGTTTGTGATAATGTTCCTGCATCTGATGTGGTGCCTATTGCTTTTCAGTTTGAGATAGGTGAGTAAGACTTTCTGGATGAAAGTTCTGGGGATGATGGGGTATAGGAAAGGTTAGGGAGATCGAGCTAAGATGGCGTCGAGAGCAGACGCCTGAGAGGGAGGCTCTGAGCAGTCAGCGTTTCACTCGCGCCAGCACCAGCAGCCTTTTCCGTTGTTATAGGAAAGAGGAAGGGAAGCCCGCGCTCTAATCCTCCAGCGGCAGTGGAGGTCCCACAGCGTCTGAGGCAGAAGACCTTACCGGCAGCCTTTTCCCTCTCCGGTGAACAGGTTTGCACTTCTTTGGGGGGAGAGCCCGTTGATTTCGGGTGACCCTGGCTTCCACTCTGACCGGGCATCTTTAAGCCCAGAGCAGTGGCTAGTCCCGCCCCAACCAGGAAGCACACCAGTGCTTGGAGAGACTAAGCTAGCCGAACCCAGAATGGTGATTTCGGACCTCAGTGTTGGAGGCTCTCCTGTACCAACTTATTTGGGAGAAGGAACAGTAGAAGAACTGCCAAGCACTGGAGCAGAGGTGAGAGGTGCTTCTCGAGTTTCTTCCATTCATTTTGGGGTGCTTGAAAAACCAAAAAAATCAATTTGGAAGCATTATGGCAGGCCATATCAGTAATGCATGCTAACCTCAAACTTTCTTTTTCAACTTTAAGTACTGATTGTGGAACTATTTTTTTCCAAAGTTGAGCAACAAAGTTTAGCCTATACAAAGGTAAATGAAAAGTTGGAGAAACAAGAAGAAAAGATTCGAGACATGAAGGTAGTAGAAAATGAATTGGTGAAGGAAAGAACTTTTATGGCAAGGAAAATGGAATCTTCTGAAAATCAATTAAGAAAAAATAACCTGAAACTTTTCAGTTTTCATAAGTGTCCTTTGATTTCTCCATTGGAGATGGTAAGAAAGTACTTTACAGAAATTCTTGCTATTCCAACGGATAATTTGCCTCCGATTGTGAGAGCCAACTACCTTCAAATGAAGAAACCAGCAGGAGTTTCTACCCCTAATGAGGCTCAAGTTGATAAAGTGGTGGATATGAATTTAACAGCTTTTTTGGAAAGTTCGCTTGAGGTCATAACGGAAAGGAAAACCTTGCTGATAACACTTGCTCTGGAAAGCGATAAAGAATATATATTGTGTCTTTATTTTCGACATATAAATGATCAGTTTTTGGGCTCTACAGTGCGAATATTTCCTGATATGTCTCAGAGATCCCAGAGGTGTAGAAAGGAACTCTTGGCATTAAGACCAAGAGTCCTAGCCCTGGGGGCAACTTTTTTGTTGAAATTTCCTGTGAAATGCTTTATTACGTATCAGACAAATAATTACTTGTTTTTGGAGCCTAAACAGCTATTAGAATTTGTAGAATCTAGAAAGGGTGCAACATCTGTAACTTAAGATATGTAACTTATCATAATCCGGCTTTAGTGTCAACTGAGTATTGCTGTTTTCTCGCTTGATTAATTGTATAATTTATTTTTATTTCCAGAAGTCCGTTCTCAAAGTATTGTGGTCGATATAAGTGAATAGAAACTTTTCTGTTTTGTTTTTTCTTTTACCTTTGGGAACTATTGATCTAATTCAAGTTGTTATATATTATACTTGATTGTTAATAAGAAAAGTGATAAATTAAAAAAAAAAAAAAAAGGAAAGGTTAGGCAGAGCTCAGGATAGTAGGAAGGGATAAAAGGGACAGTTAGATGGAAGGGGCACAAGGGTTCATAAGTCTACAACCCCAATTTAAGAGAGCAAAAAATGTTTGTGGTATTTAAGGCACATAGTTAAATGATTGGATGTGGCGAAATGGAAGCATAAATGAATGGGAGATGACTCTTTGTGTGCTTGGGAGTCTAATTTAATCTAATCTTCCATTTGTGAGTCGCACACACCTATACAGGCTCAAGGCGACAGATCAAAGAGGAAGGGGAAAGAAAAGGGGAGGGGCATGGAGAAGTGATGGGGTATTTTGAGGATGGCAGGTTTAGTAGAAGTAAGAAGAGGGACCTAGAAGTAGGGGGTGTTATATATAGATTAAGACAGTTAATTGTCAGAGGTGAGTGTCTGGTAGGTCATTCCAGGTTTTTACATCTAGATAAGTTAACATAGAGTGGAAAATTTGCTTGCAGTGGAGGAATTTTGTGGATGGCAGGTTTATGGGTTCATGAGGCAAAACTAAAGGTTAAGCGGCCATATGAGCACTTAAGCACGCTGAAGAACAGCGATTCTGTAACAAAGCGCCTAACATGAAGCCACGCCCACGCCTAACATGCATAGTGCCTATTTTATTGAAGGCCGCCTAAATTTTTAGAAGCGCCTTGTTACAGAATCGCGTTTCCTTGATAGGCACCTAAGTTTCAATTAGTGCTGATTAAAAAGCTTAATTGAGCTTGTTATTCAGTTTAGATAGGTGCCTATCTAGTTGGCCGCCTCCAAAATAGGTGCCTAACATTAAGCCCTGGTTACAGAATTTGGGCCATAATCTTCCATTGCCCAGATACAAATACAGATTGTGAGCCCTAAGGACAGATACCTTCATATGTGTATAGCACTGTGTACTTCTAGTAGCACTATAGAAATGATTAGTAATAGAACAGTCTCTTGAACATCATTAGTATAAATCCAAGTCCCCTTTAAATAAAGAGTTGCATCTTGAACTTCTGAAAGCATACAAGGAAATCATTGATTTAGCAAAAAGAAACTACTTTTGCTCTCAGATCACGAAGGTGCAAAATAACACCAGAGAACAGTTTGATATGGTCAGTGGTTTACTGCATACTCCTGCTGTTAGCAGGAGACGTAATGAGCCAAATATTGATGCTAATACTTTTACTGCTTTTTCTCAAATAGTTTATTTGTCCAACACTGAATATTGTTGTCCGGCACAGCCCAGGGGACTTTAAATCTGATTCCGGTTTATTTGCAAGAATGTTTGATGTTTGTATGTGGAAGATGGACATTGTGGATCAGGACCTTAAAGTAATAAAGGCCGCAATCTATCAGATGGACCCTTGTCCATCCTAGTTGATTATATCAACCAGCAGTGCTTTTCTTGAGGCTGACCATGATAATAAATGCTTTCACATCAGAGGCCACAGTGCATAATCGCATAAAAGTAGCTTCAGTCTGCCACACTGGATGTTAATATTCGAGCATATGTTTTAAAAAACATAGATTCATTTCAAATCTTCCATCTGTGGGAAAATTGATTACAAGGGTAGTAATTCTGTATCTCTTGATAATAAAAATACGAGGAGGTGATAAAAAGTTCTGATTTCAACCAACCAACTTCCTAAATGTTGAGCGTTATTTTGCCACTGAAGCTGAAAATCTTCCATCTGTGGGAAAGTTGATTACAAGGGTAGTAATTCTGTATCTCTTGATAATAAAAATACGAGGGGGGTGATAAAAAGTTCCGATTTCAACCAACAAACTTCCTAAATTTTGAGCGTTATTTTGCCACTGAAGCTGAAAATCTTCCATCTGTGGGAAAGTTGATTACAAGGGTAATAATTCTGAAGCTTTTGATAATAAAAATACGAGGGGAAGATTTATAGTATGGACATTTTTGGCATCATTAATTGATTTGGCATCCTGGAGCACTACATTTTAAAAAATAAATCTAGGATATGATATTTTCAGAAATTAACTATTATATAACCACAGAGCAAATATAAATATTTACTTAATACAACCAAGATTTGTTGTGCGATTTTAAAATATTTCACCAGTTGATGAGCCTGTGCTAAGAGGGTGACACTAATAAACTGTTTGACTGAACCATGTCAAAATTAGCAAGCTCACTCAAAATTCACCCAGCTAGAAGCAGTCCCTACAAATGTATTTTTCTGAAGCAGTTCTATATATACTCTGAGGAGATAATGATCTTGAATAAATGTATTTATCTGCTTATTACACAGCCATCCACCTCTTGTCCTCCTCCTGCACTTCTGTGGGAGTGCAGGGTTCTTTAACAGTTTCTCAATCAGTAAGTGAACGGAGCGGTGGCAGGCACAGAACAAGGGTTCCCTCCATAGACAAACCTTCCCTATAGATAAGAAAATTTTGACATAAATTATCCATCACTTTCTAGAAGTGATCATTAATATATCTTAATACCACATATTCTGCAGCAAGGTTGATTTTGGGTATCTCACGCAGATAATACATCACTCCAGTGGTAAAACAACTGCACTGGCTTCTAGTAGCTCAAAGGGTTTGCTTTAAGATGCTATCAGTAATACATCAGAGTTTGTGCCAGTGAATTTTCAAACTTTGTGGGAGGTGTATCAACCGAGGAGGGCTTTAAGGTCAGAAGGTACTATGAGACTGACCTCTATGAAGGAGAATACTGTTTGGTATGTTAAATGTGGAACACCAATGATGTCCGTAGAGGGAGTGAAACTGTGGAATTACCTTCCTGGCAACCTGAGGACCTGTTCTGACCGGTTAAAGTTTGGGAAGATGTTAAAGACAAAACTATGGGGTCCTTTTATCAAGTCGTGGTAGGGGTTTAACGCGCGTAATACTGTGCGCTAAACCGCCTGCCACGCTAGCCGCCAATGCCTGCATTGAGCAGGCGTTAGTTTTTTAGTCGGCCGCAGGGGTTAGCGCATGATGAAATGTCCGACGCACTAACCCCGCTAGCGTGGCTCGATAAAAGGACCCCTATGTGTTGAGGCATTTTTCTAAATTCTTGTTGTAGAGTTAGTAAAGGTACCTGGAACTGTGATCATCACAATATAATTCAATGAAGATTGACAATATAATTTCCTCTGTTTTTTTTAGGTTACCTTTAGGGGGGTAACGTTAGTATGTGATTGTACTGTAATTGATATTGTTATCCATGTATGCTGTCTTGAACTATTGTGGATGTTTCATTGTTAACCGCTTAGGTATAGGCGGTCTTGAAATTTTAGAAAGAAATAAATATTCTTAAGGAAGCATTTACAACCCACATTTGAGTGAAATGTTGACCTGGCACTGTAATACAGTGTACATCCAGCTTAAGTTCTTTCTCAAGAAAGGCTGAAATATGTTCTCTCTTTTCATTACCATCCTCCCACCTCTCTCCTTTAAAGTCAGAAAGCTGACAGTCTTTCCTAAAGGAACCATAATTATTATTAGAAAATGGGACTTGCTCCTTCTGTCTACATCAACTTTCTTCCACTTTATTAATCATTCTTTTGCTGACAAACCTCCTAGGAAAGTTATTTTAAAGCACGGTTCGCTTTCATGCATTGTACCCTCAAATTCCATATTGTAGCTTTTGAAACAAGGAATCAGCAAGTGTCCTGGAAGCAACTCATTACTAAAACATGAGCTATAATAAAAGGACTCCAAACTTTGAAATCATCCCTAGCTGCAACGGCAGTAATAAAAAGAAAAAACAAAAACAAATAAAGTGGTACATAAAGTGATTATTTTATAATAACTAAGAAGAGTTTGTATCTAGACACAGTTAGAAAGCTATCACGCAAATATCAGTTGCAGTAGAGGACATGTTAGCACTGTATGAAAAATACATTTCTAGATCATATATTTGTTTTATAGAACCCAAACTTTTTAAGCCAGCTCTGTTGAGAATTAACACACACCCTTCCTTTTACTAAGCCTTGGTAGAGGTTTCTACTGCGGCCCGGAGTTCTAAATGTTCCGACGCTCATAGGAATTCTATGACCATCGAAGCAGCAACTGCAGATTTAGCGCTTCAGGCCGAGGTAGAAACCTCTACCACAGCTTAGTCAAAGAGAAGGAGGGGGAGGGGTAAATTCAGTTTTATTTTATGAGAGTGGTTTGAAAAGTTTGGTAAGAAAGTAAGTTAAACAATGTAGTCTTCATTGAGGTCGATTTAGTCCAGCAATTCATATCGTAGGAAAAATTGCTTACAAAAAAAAAACTGGAAACTTTTCAAACCACTCTCGTACAGTGATTCAGAAATTAATCCAAAAAGAAATCAAACTAAGAAGCATGAGACATGGATTTTCAATATGTACAGGAATAATGATTTAAAAAAAAAAATCACTCTGAGCTCAGTATCTGAAAATGTTCTTTCATAACCTCATAGATGCTGGCTAAAATGCAAAGAATACTATACTTGAGCAAAGTAAGTGTTTTTCTTTCAAGAATTCTTGAAAAAACTAATCAAATGATTTCAAAATCTATATAAAACAAAAGAGCTATTTATACTTCTACTTAACGTTTAAAAGTAAAAGCACTTAAAAGAAATCAGTACTAATATTACTAAGACAGAGAGATGCATTAAAACTTGCCCCCTCCTTTACCAATGCTTAGTGAACAGTGCAATATTCCAACCCTGCCTTTTGATGCTCAGGAATAATGATAATTGTACAAATATTTCCAATCAAATATTGTTTATTAAAATTAACAGAATAATCTTGTTTCAAAAGGCATTTGTACAATGGAGACGCATTTACAGTCAAACGTGTAAAATGCACCTTTCTGAATTAAAATGGTCTCGGGGAACCTATTCTGGTGCATTCATTTATACACTTTCACAATGGCCAAATATGACATCACTCCCATCTACCGGTCCTTATGTTTAAACAAAGAAATTCCCTTTTAACTTAGATACCAGGCTTAAAGAAAAGTTTTACAAATTATATATTTGTTCACAGCAATTTATGAATATGCATAAAGCATTATAATATAACCAAGGAACACACTCTCTCTCTCTCTAAGTAATTCTTCAAAAGTTTAAATCAAAATAGCTTTCTGACCCTTCAAAACTCAAATGCTGTCAGTCTGGGCTTTTTCTGTGTGTGAGCCCCCCTTAATAAGAATTCCTAATGTGGGCTAAAGGAGCCCTCCCTTCACATCTACAGACTGAAGAGAGTTTCTATGGTAGGCTTGCTTAAAGGTCAGATAGGTCAAACTGCAGATGTTACCTCTCAAGATTTCTCAAATTTTTCAAGGTTTAAAATATATAAAAATATAGTTTGCAAAACCAATTTCATATATACACTCACACACATATGGGATCCCATACAGTCATTAACATCCATACGTCATATTTCAGTCATATTCAATACTTCTTTAGAGCATATTTAGAAAAGGTTTCCTTCTCTACCCAGCAATGGAATGCCAAGAACATCTGTTAATACTCAAGTCCTGAGGTTTCTCCTATCCCCCTGGGTATGGCAGTCCACACAAAGAAACCCAGGCTTTTTAAGCAGGAAACTGAAATATGTTTTAGACAAAGAAAGACAAAGAATACTGAACAGAGAGAGAGATACCTCCATGTATTATGTATACATATACCTGATTTCCCCTATGGTCTCGCTTTACCTAGCAATTCACAGAAATACTGAATTCCCATTTTCCTATGCTATACATCGTTTTCCTGGTCTTTTGTTAATTATCCTGACTTTTCAAAGTTTTAAATGTGTTTGCATGTAAGACCCTGTGATCAGGACTTAGAAAGGTCTCCGCCACGCCCTGCTATTTCTTCTGCGCTGTTTGTGCTAACCAGGCCTTCCTCAGTAGCATGGACTTTAGCTCCGGCAGTGGCGGTAACTGCTCCAACGCTCATAGAATTCCTATGAGCGTTGGAGCAGTTACCGCCGCTGCCGGCGCTAAAACCCGCGTTACGTATTAGTAAAGAAGGGGGTTAATTTCTGACATGGTCAAATTGTACTTCAGCAAAGTCTTTGATACAGTTCCACACAGGAGGCTTATAAATAAATGAGACAGTGATCAACTGGATTAAAAACTGACAGATGACAGAAGGTAGTGATAAAATGCATTCACTGGCAAGAAAGGAAGATGGGTAGTGAAGTACCTGTACTAAGACTGATTCTGTTTAACATCTTCATGAATGATATCGCTATTGCATTAGAAGGAAAAATTTGCCTTTTTGCAGATGGCGCAAAAGTCTGTCACAGAATGGACACCCCAGAGGGAGGCCTCTGGAAGTCCGCGGATGTTGATGCAATTATGTCATGTGCATGTGTGACTTGCGGAGGCCCTCCCTGAACCTGAACCTGTCACTTCGCCACTAGGGGGGGAGGTGCAGGGAGAGGAGGAGAGATGACGGTGAAGAGGAGAATCATTGTGCCAGCTGACTGTCTACAGGACGTGCCTCTTGCTGTGAAAGGCACAACCTGAAAGCAGTCAGCCAGCGTCGGCATTTCGGGGGCACACCTGCTGTGGCACACAGTTTGTGATACACTGCTTTAATACCAAATCAGAAACCCAAATCAGCTGTATGCAATAGAAAGGAAGAAGCTGATATGCACAGATTAAAAGAGATGGGGTGATAAGTGTCTGAGAATCTCAAAGTGACAACAAAATATTACAAATCATTTTACTAAGCTGCAGTAGAGGTTTCTACCACAATCCAGAGTGCTAAATGCTACAACGCTGGTATATGTCTGGATTTTACTCATGTAAAATATGGTAACCCTAGTCAACCAGTCATATAAGGAGCAAGTGTCTTAATATAGCTTAGTAAAAGAAGCCCTAGGTCTGACCTGTACAAATACGGCACAAAAACTGTTGGATGCAAACTCATGGAAAGCAGCTCAAATGACAAAATTTGCAAAAAGAAAAAAAAATGCCAAAAAAGGTTTTGCAGGCTCATTTTTATAAAATCGATAAAATAATTATACTTTTTTAGGTGTCGTTATTTATTTATTCGATTTTCTATACTGTTCTCCCAGGGGAGCTCAGAACGGTTCACATTAATTTATTCAGGCATTTAAGCATGTTTCCCTGTCTGTCCTGGTGGGCTCACAATCTATCTATTTCATGGGAGATTAAATATGCACAATCACACAAGACTCTCTTTGCACAACAGTGGCAAGATTTAAACAGCCCTCCACCAGACAAAGTACGGGGCTAAAATTTTCAGCTCTTTCCTTTTAAACCCCTCTTTGCTAAAAAAAAAAAAAAACCAACAACCAAAAAACAAAATAACAGCCCTAACCTTCCAGGGATCCCTTAGCCACCTTGACCTTCACTTGCCCTGTGTGGAGGAAGACAGGTGTGAGTGGAGAGATTCAGGGAGAGATAGATCCCTGTATAGTTGGGGATGAGGGGAAAGGGTGTGAAGCTTTTGAATGTTTTTGTGGGGTTTTTTGAGAGGGGGGTGTTTGGTGGGAGGCAAGATATAGAGAGCTCAGATTAGTGGTATGTAGAAGTGGAATTAACTTTTTTCTCCTACCCTCAGATTTTTATCAATTAGCTTTTTTCTCCCTCTGTTCCCCTATTGATTCACTCTCTCTTTCAGACATACAGTATATGCTCACTTGCAGTATTAAGTTTCTCACCCTACCCCCTCCCCTCTTCTCTATCAGCTACATTTTCCCTACCGGTTCAGTTGTAGCTGCCACAGGGAGACATTAAAATATGTTCAAACCTTTGCAATTCTAAATCTATTCTTATTGCCTTCCTTAATGTTACTTTTTTATTCTATTTTCTTCCTTTTTTTTTTTTTTTTAGCCTTTCCATATTGAATTCGTTTTCCTGTTTCCACATTTCTTCTTCTCTCTGGATTTCTATCCAGCCGATATTCAAAGAAATTTAAGAGAGCAGGAGAGGATCCTAAACCCATAACTTCACTTGTTGCTACCTAACCCCCGATATTCAGCATTACTAACACAGGCAATGCCATTGACTATTGCATCTGATCAACCCCCAAAAAAGTGGGCAGGTCAGGGGCGGTACAGGAAACGTCATTATTTATGTGAGTGCCAGCACTGAATATTAGCTAGCACCCACATAGCTTCTTTTAGTGCTACAATCCCCCTCCCGGCCCCCCCTAGAAAGCCTCTCGCCTTTCTTCCTATCCTCCCCTTCCTTGCCTATACCATGTACAAGTCCCTGGGCCTACCTCTGCTCCTTAGTGAGCTAATGGGGAATTAGGGGCAGAGTACGGTATTGGGGTTCAAGAAGGAATTGGACAATTTTCTGAAGGAAAAGGGGATAGAAGGGTATAGAGGGCTACTATACAGGTCCTGGACCTGATGGGCCGCCGTGTGAGCGGACTGCTGGGCATGATGGACCTCTGCTCTGACCCAGCAGAGGCACAGCTTATGTTCTTATGTTAGTGCAGCCCCCTTACTCCTTGCCTCTTGAAACTGGCCTGAGGATATGGCCCTTTATGTTAACCCTGGATATTTGGTGTTGGTTCCCAGACATGGCTCTGAATATTGGAGGCTAATCTATCCCATTTGTTTTGTTACCATTTTATTATCTCAACATATAACATAAATCTTTATTTATATTTTTAGCATTTATATACCACTTATAACCTAAGTGGTGTACATTCAGGTACTCAAGCATTTTCCCTATCTGTCCTGGCAGGCTCACACTCTATCTAATGTATCTGGGGCAATGGGGGATTACAAGGGCCCAGGGTCACAAGGAGCAGTGTGGGATACCGCGAAAGCCTTTCGATTTGAGGCAGTTTACAGGAAAAATGGCTGAAGAAGATCAGCGAGCTATAGCAATGGAGAGAGGACTGAAAATTGTATAAATTACACGCAGAATTTTATAAAGAAGGGGATAAATAAATAGGTAGGAATGATAGGTAGAAAATCTTTCCATTCTATTGCTATCTTACTTTTGCTTATATCATAGGTTCCATTTTTATTTTCTCCTTTCCGTCCTTTTCTTTAACCTACTTATATTCTTCCATTATCTCCCTCCCCCTCCCCACTTGAAGCTCTGTCAGCATACAATGGAGCTTCATCAGCTGTTTAATAAAGTCTTCAGAATTTAGATGGTTAGGTTGGAAATGTCTATCTATCTATCAAAACTAAAGTAATATAATTCAAGCCACAACACACTATCAGTAAGTAAAACAATTTCATGTTGCTAGACAATCTATCCACTTTACTTTTACCATACATATATACTTCCTCTATAAGCAAGGAAGAGGCTATTTAATTTGGAGAAAAACTTAGCACATACTATATCCTGTATTTTACAAATGGCCAATTTAGACCAGATGGTGGGAAGGAAGGGCTAATATGTTGTGTACCAAGCAATGGCATAGTAAAGGGGGGGGAAGGGCGGGGCAGACTGCCCTGGGCATCATCTTGTAGGGAGCGCCAGCAACTCTCCGCCCCCCTATGCCACGCTCAAGCCTTCCCTCCCCCCCCCCCCCCCGGTACCTCTTTAAAATGTTTGCCAACATGTGCAACTACTCTAGCCTGTTGCTTGCGCCGGTCTGGCTACCTCTGAAATCACTTCTGAGTTGCGGGGCCAGGAAGTGATGTCAGAGAGCAAGCTAATGCCAGGGCAAGCAGCAGGCCGGAGAAGCTGCTTGCACTAATGAAGATTTAAAACAGGTACAGGGGTGGGAAGGGAGAGCGCAAGTGTGGCTTGGGGGCAGGGAAGGAGCGGAAGCAAGAGGGGTGCCACTGCCCTAGACACCTCCTACTCTCACTATGCCACTGGCACCATGATATATTGTTACACCACTGGTACTATATTATATATGTTATATTGTTATTGATTGTACATCACTTCAAATGTATAGACAAGTTTATTGATATTTTAAAAATAAAAAAAATTATATTTTTTTCTTTCCAGAGGTATATAATAGAAAATTTAACTTTAGCAAATAAGTCACGTTATCATTTAACAACAATTTAGAACTGCATTGTTTAATCCCATTGAACTGTAATACTGAGTTTCCACATGAACTAGATCTGACATGTTTTTTTGAATTAATTTCTCTTGTTGTACGTAAATCCAAATGTTCTTTCAGTAATATGAGTTAGATGGTACATCTGATAGTAACTATTAGCCCATGCCATTGCAAAATAAATTAAGTCTATTGTGCTACTGCCTACTTCTACTTGTTGCTCTGAATTACTTCCCATTGTCTCTTCGATTCTCTTTCTTTCTTAATGTAGCACAAAATTGTTATTGCATTTGCTATTTTACTCAGTCGTTTTTGAATGCTGGTAACATTTCAACTTTTGCTGCATATTAAAACTTATAGGAATAATAGTTTAATACCGTGCTTTTAAATTGAACCCTTGCTTCAAAGACCTAAAGTAAACACCCCCCCCCCCCAAAACACTAAAGTACACAAATGAAAAGCCACAAACCTGTGAAGACAAAGAAAGAAATCTTGACTACAGGATGTGTTTTGACGTGAAGGGACATTTTCAATATGATGTCCAAATCCGAGTATGGCCGTTTTATGTAATACGCAGAAAAATCCAGCAGCGGACATGACCACTTTCAAAACAGTAAAACATCTTTTTGTTTCAAAAATGGCCATTTCTCGGTGTCTATCTTTTTGAACTATTAAAAAAAAAATCATGTCCAAAAGAAAAACGCACAAAACAAGTCATTGGGATGTAGGAGGGGCCAGCATTTGTGGTAGGTTGGCTACACAGACATCTCAGCAGAGCAGTGGAGCACCCTAGGGGACACTGAAATTAACTTTACATAAAAGGCCCAAGTACACATCTCAGAGAAAGAAAATCCAACTTGGTCTGCAGTGAACAACAGCAAACAGGAAAACAACGAACAGACTGCAGATAATGTACAAGATGCAGGCGTAGTTTATTAATAAATGCAGTAACATATACAACCTTATAGCCACTGCGCAAGACTTCCTTGACCCCATTTGAACATTATTGGCGTGTGTTTATCTTTTATGCAGTTTGCTTTATACCTTAACCACCATGGACCCCTGTTGAATTCTCATGCTGTCTTCCATCACTTCTACTGGGAGGGTCTACCCCAGGGGTGGGCAACTCCGGTCTTCGAGGGCCAGAATCCAGTCGGGTTTTCAGGATTTCCCCAATGAATATGCATTGAAAGCAGTGCATGTAAATAGATCTCATGCATATTCATTGGGGAAATCCTGAAAACCCGACTGGATTCCGGCCCTCGAGGACCGGAGTTGCCCACTCCTGGTCTACCCTTTCACTGTTATTCCTTTTTTTTTTTCCCAAAGAATCATTTTTATTTTTCAAAATAAATATACAAAGTATACAGATAATTATTATAAATATACAAATAAACAAAAGATAACTCAAACATGAAACAGACTAGTTGTACATATCACAGTTAATAAGCAGGGAGATACCATTGATTATAATCCAATGCCTCATGTGAAACAAGTCCAGCAGGGCAGGTACATATAATTTTAGCTGAAAGTATACAGGCAAAACATGGAAGAGAGTTCCCAATGAGCATCACAAATGATTTAATTAAATGATAAGAAGTAACTCAATATATATTTTATGGATATTATAATGAAGTAATTTATGTCAACGGTCTAAATCAGTGTTCTTCAACCTTTTTACACCAATGGACCGGTGGAAATAAGAATTATTTTGTGGACCGGCAAACTATTAATACTGAAATTTTTTTTAAAAAAACATCTCCGCCCCATCCCTGCGAGCTCGTAAACCATCTGATCCCATCTGCACAAGCCTCACAAATAGTTATGATTTTATATTGAACATATTTTATTAAAGTATAAAAAGAAATAATATTCTGTACAACTGTCATTTTATAAATACAAATAATACAGAGCAAGGATCAACAAAACCCCTATCTCCACTCCCCTTCACATATATCTACTATCAAGAAAACTGAATAAGTCAAATTATTACAGAATGGTACACAGAAATATCATACTAACAGAATACCGCAGTCACACATGATAGGAATAGTTTAGGGGAGTGCAACTAGGGCAACTGCCCCCTGGTCTGAGAGAGCCCTAAGCCAGCTGGAAGCTAAAGAAACACTGCCTGTGCTTTGCAGTCCCCAGTTATGTCGAACACCAGCTCTAGCAGGATACATATTTCAAATCTGATATATTCTAATCACAAACTAGAAATAAAATTAGTTTTCTACCTTTTATCGTCTCTGGTTTCTGTTTTCATCATCTTTTCACTCTCTTCTTTCTAGCGTCTGCCCTCTGTCTCTTCAATCCAGCATCTGCCCCTTCCATCCACTGTCTGTCCTCTCCCCCTCCCATATGATATTTGCCTTCTTTCTATGTCCCTCTCCCCTTTCCCTCCAGCCTGTGCCCCCTCTTTCCTTTTTACATGATTCATTCTGCTCTCTTCATTTTAACTCTCCTACACCAGATCTAGCATCTTTGTCCCTCTCTCCTTATTTCTCTGCTGACCCCCTTCCCAGCATCAATCTCTCTCTACTTTCTCATTCCTCTGTCTCTCCCCTTTCCCTCATCTGATCTCTTAATTCCATCCTGACCCCTTCCCCTCCTCTAATCTCTCTGCCAGCTGTTTTCTTTCTATTTTCCTCCTCCCCTCTCCAGTAGTACCCCTTCTCCCTTTCCTCCTCCCCTTATCCAACAGTAACTCTCTTCCCTTCCCTTCCTTCCCTCTCCAGCAAATTTTTCCTCTCTCTAGCCTAGCGGCAGCTCTGTGTACTTTTAACTTCACCACAGTGCTTCCGCTAGCAGTAGTTTATTTTTTTTTCCAATTCTTTATTCATTTTCATATCTCATAACAAGTATACAATAATCATTCAATATTCATACAATTCACTTGTTTACTTCATATAATATTAAATCTTATATTATCCCCCCTCCCCCCTTCCCTTCCACACTAGCAGTAGTTTAGATGTGGTTTCATCAGGCAGCCTCGGGGCCTTTGCTAGGCCGGCCTGCTTCGATGATGCTAGGTGGACCGAGGCTGCTTCATTAAATCACGGCTAAACTACTGCAAGTGGTAGCTGTGTGCTAAAGTTAAAAGCATACAGAGCTGCCGCTGTTAGAGTGGGAAGACAAGATAAAGGCAGGAGGCATAAGCAGCAGGAATCCCGGCGAAGGCATACGCGGCAGGAGTTCAGGCATGTGCAACAGCAACATGAAATTGCAAGTCAGCTGACGCTGACAACGGAACCTCTCTTCCTGCCCAGTGTGCAGTTTGTGGAAGGGACCCAAATCCTTCGAGGACTGGCAGGAAATTTTTGCGGACCAGCACCGGTCCATGGTCTGGCAGTTGAAGAACACTGGTCTAAATCACAATAAAGTTCCACTGAAAGAGGCCTGACTTCAGTTAATTTATATTTTGAAGGCCTTTAACCCATTAATTCTCTAACCTTAGTGCCAAAATGAAAGTCCCATTTGTGTGATTTGATTATAGAATATGATTATAGAATACTAACATATTATTTGTTACCCACACAGTGACGTAAGTATGGAGAGGGGCGGAATGTCATGGGCACTGTTTTCGTGGAGGGCACCAGCACCCCCATGTACCTCTTTAAATGTTTACCAGCATAAGCATCTTCCCCTTACTGCTTGCGTCGACCTTGGCTCCCTTCCGACGTCACTTCCTGGTCATGGGACCAGGATATGATGTCAGGAGGGAGCCAAGGCTAGCGTGAACAGCAGGCAGAAGATGCTGCTTGCGCCGGCAAACATTTGAAGAGGTACGCATTGGGCAGGGGGCGTGAGGTGTGGCAGGAAAGTGTGGGGAGATGCACCAACCTCCCACTCAATCCAAAAATATTTAACAATGAACAGATCACCATATACAATAAACATTAACAAGAAAACCTAAACTGCTTTCTCTTTCCCTCTCTCGACCATGGTCCATTTCTTTCTTCATCCGAGGTGCCCACACATACACATTATCCTTGATTATGCTATCAATATATACATATATATATACATATATATATACATATATATATACATATATATATACATATATATACATATATATATACTGTATACACACAATATATATATTTGGTTTTATTATTCTTTTATAAGTTTACACTCCCAAGAAAATTTACAAGCAGTAATAAGAGACTTTCAGATAAGAAAAAAAAAATTATTTAACCATTAACAGCAACAGGACCAAAACATCAAGCCCACATCATAGGAAAAGAGATATAATACCTAGTAAATCTATAAAAAGGAAATCCACTTTAAAAGACTCTTCTGAACTGACTCCCCTATAATATCCATTCTATTCACACACAGCCCCCAGCTCATTTCATAACTCATCATCTTATCACATCTCAAATCCCCTCAGTCATAATCCTTCAGCCCCCAGCCCTTCATTATCCCTGCTTCCTCCCTCCCAGTTAATCACACAACAGGATGAAGAAGACAGAAACACATCAGATCGCATTCTCTTCCTCTAGCACCCAAGGCATGAATGCTGGTATGAATCATATCACTATAAGATGTCATTCAAGGTTCAGATCGGCAGTCAGAATGGAAGCGGCAGAGAAGTGGGGGTGTGGACTGACATTCAGCTGCTCTCTTTATCCTCTTGCTGTATGCGTACCATAGGTAAAGGAGAAGATAAATTTGTGAACATCATGAATGGAAGTAAGAACTGGGCTGGTTCAATCTTTCCTCCGTGACCTGGACCCATCTGGAAGCCCCTAGTCATGGGTTATAGCTGGACCTGGCCCCTATGGTCTCCCATTAGTTGGGAAGGGCCACATTTTGTGGCCCTTCCCACATCTTAGAGACTGGGGACCCTGAGTATAATTATGTACATATAAAGTAGACTCCTCATTCTAATGGATATCACTCTTTACATCCCCCAACCTCACCTGAAAATAAAGAAGAAACTACTTAGATTAAAGAAGCATTTTTCCGTTTTTTTATTTCAATTGGTTTGTAGTTGCTGTATTGAATAGTTAATCCAGTTTTTGGCTCGATTATCTCTTGGCTCAGATATAATATTTTCAGGCTGGCAGGGAAGGGAAGAGGGAACATGTGTATGTGCATAAATTACCTCTGGCCAGAAGTTCTGGTTAACAGAAATGTATCATTTTGATTAAAAATAAGGATTCAAGCCCATGGCAGAGTGGTATCATTAACAATGAATCATGCTGTTCTTATTTACAAGGCTGAGGATGGGGTTTCCAAAACAAAAGTTCTCAGCATTAAAAAAGATCAAGCCTAAAAGTTCTTGCTTTTCATGTTTTGCAATTAGGTTTTCTAGGAAATCCTGAGTGACTTTTCTGAACAGGATGGGAACTCACTTCTTAGAACATCTACCATACAAGGGGCTGTTGAAAATGTTCTCAGCCAAACCAACAAAGCTGGGGCAGTCTCCATCGAGGGCTATACATAACGTAACCATTTATTTTTTCATCAAAAGGGGATATCTATTAATTGTCAGTCCTGCCCCCAATCCCACCCTAGACCCGCCCTAATCCTACCCTAGCCCTAACCCAACCCCGCCCTAGCCCCACCCCCAATCCCGCCCCCAATTTATTCCATTCATTTTTCATGTATACATATCTTATTAATTCATAATGGTAACCATAAAATTTTAAAAAACTACAAAGCACACTATACGCAGAGAAAATGTTAATTATCATTTATATTTGGGGGTTTTTCAAATATGTCAAGGCAAATGACTTTCAAATATGCAATGTCACCTCAGTAACTAAAGAAAAATAGACAAATAGTGCAAAATATAGACAGCAGATATAAATTATCAAAACTGACACATTTTGATCATTAAATTGAAAATTAAATCATTTTTCCTACCTTTGTTGTCTTGTGATTTCATGAGTCTCTCGTTGCGTTTCCTTCTGTCTTTGTATCCTTTCTTTTGTTTCTTTCTTTCTGCACTCAGGCCCAACAATTGTCCATTTCTATTCCCTCCCTCCTTCCTTCCCATGTCCTCAGTGCCCCCAGAGCCTCCTTCCCATGTCATTAGTGCCCCCAATGCCTCCGTCCTGTGTCCTTAGTGCCCCCAGTACTTCCTTCCCATGTCTATAGTGCCCCCAGTGCCTCCTTCCCAAGTCCTTAGTGCCCCCAGTGCCTCCTTCCTATGTCCCTCTCACTGCCTTCCACACTTTGTCCCACCCCCACCCTCCAAGCCAGCCTGCCTGCCTGTCTACCTCTCTCCCTCCCTCCCTGGCCAAAGCCTGCCTGCTTGCCTGCCTATCTATCTCCTTCCCTCCCTGCCGAAAAAAAAAAAAAAAAAAGCCTCCCCATCTTTCCCCCTGTCTCCTGCTCTTACTGCCCTGCCGCTACAGCTGCTAAACCCGACAGGAAGTCTTCTTTCCGATGTCAATTCTGACGTCGGAGAGGACGTTCTGGGCCAGCCAGGCAGCGATTGGCTGGCCCAGAATGTCCTCTCCAACGTCAGAATTGACGTCGGAAAGAAGACTTCCTGTCGGGTTTAGCAGATGTAGCGGCAGGGCAGTAAGAGCAGCAGACAGGGGGAAAGATGGGGAGGCTTTTTTTTTTTTTTTTTTTGCGGCAAGGAGGGACAGGAAGTGATCGCCTGTCCCGTTGTCCCTGAGCACAGCTTCGGGACGCTGTCCCTGAAAACGGGACATTTTGGCGTTCCGAAGCTGTCTGTGGGGACAACAGGACAGGAGGTCTGAAAACGGGACCGTCCCGTTCAAAACAGGACGTATGGTCACCTTAGCTATACACTTACCCCCCTCTTTTACTAAGATGCGCTATGCTTTTTAGCGCGTGGTAAATATTAGCACGCGCTAAACACTAACGCATGCATGTTATCCTATGGACGCGTTAGTGGTTAAGGCACGCGTTGATTTAGTGCGTGCTAAACGCGCGCTAAAATGCTTAGCGCACCTTTGTAAAAGAGGGTCTTAGTCCAGCGATTTTCCACTTTTTTCATTCTGTATTTTTCTGACAGAACAGAAAAAGTGGAAAATCGCTGGACTAAGGCCTGGATTCTGCTATGGTCGGCAGCCTTCTTAAACGCTGAGGCCAATCGTGCGTGAATCACACGGTGGCGCCAGGTACAGAACTGCATCTCCAGCAAAGGTAGGCCCTGGAAATACAGGCCATGGCTTTCCTGGCCTACATTTCCGGTGCCTATCTATGATGTGAATCGCATCTACGGAGGCACTTTAGGCCACCGAATGCCACTTCCGGCATTAGCCACGCACATAGTGGCATTCAGCAGCCTAAAGCGCCTCCATAGGTGTGATTCCATTGCCAATTTTTTAGGCACCAGTAGGCACCTTAAAATTCAGTTTAAAACACAATTTGAACAGTGATTTTTTTTAAACTGAGTTTTGGAACCTATCGGTCAAAAATTCAATGTCGGTTTGAGAATTCGGGCCTAAGTGTATACCGTCGATGAAGACTGCTCCAACTTTGTTGGTTAGGCTGAGAAGCTTTCAGTGGCCCCTCGTAGTCCATTTCAACATCCTGGAACATTCCCCCACAAACTTCACATCCCATGAACATGCGAGATGTGCTGGGAAATGGTATAATTGTAGTACCTGGAAGCAGTATTATAGTAGAGCTAAAATATACCCCCCCCCCCATACACTCACACAATTATTTAGTTGGCATCTTAAAAAAACCATAAAAGTACAATCTGTTTTCATTCCAGTTATTTTCTTTTTTAGTAGACATCATAACTTTGGAATTTATTTACTAAGGGCTCCTTTTACTAAGGTGCGCTAGCGTTTTTAGTGCACGCACAAAATTACCGTGCGGTACGCTTCTAGAATAATGCCAGCTCAATGCTGGCATTAAGGTCTAGCGCACTATTCTGCCCGTCAAGGCCCTAACGCACCTTAGTAAAAGGAGCCCTAGATTTAGTTAGACTTTTGATATACTGCTTTTCACTAAAGCAGGTTTAGATGACTAACATAGGGATCCTTTTACTAAGTAGCATTAGACGCTAACCTGAGCCTAATGCCACAAAAATGACCTAATGCAAGACACATTAAAGTATCTCACATTAGTTCTGCCGTGTGTGTGCACTAATAGCACAGTAATTATTTTTTGAGGGGTCATGTCAGGGGCAGAAAATGGGCATTCCTATGCTAACTTGCTAGCGCATCTATATTATTGTGCGCTAACTGGTTAGCGCCTGGATAACACAGGAGCCCTCGCACAGTCCTTAATAGCTGGTAGTAAGTGCTCCTGCACTATTTTTAAAAAATGGTTGCACACTAATGGTAACATTACCCTAAGATAATCATTTGCAACAATCAATGACTGAGAACTCCTAGTATTATTAAACAAATGTCAATTCAAGTCCTCCATATAGTGAAAAGTCCTCTCTTTAAAAAAATACCCCCCTTTACAAAGCCCCCATTTCATGTCTCTGTCATTTTGGTCATGACATAAACTTTGGTTGTTAAGCGTATAGATAATGCAGTAGCATGGAGTACATCTCTGAGAGGGCATAGGTTGAGCTCTGATCACAAGTCGAGGTGTATATACAAGAATATAGATGGTCTGTTCTAAGATAAGTAAACAGAGTGTCCAGTGGACTCAAATTCCCAGAGTGCTTGGCAGATCCCAGAGGTATTGGCTGCAACCTGTGCTGGAGAGTGGAGACTACCTTCTTCTTCAGCTCTGGAAGAAAGCTGACTCCATCTTAACCACACCATATGTTGTAGAGAGAGTTTCTCTCCCCAATTTGTTTTTACACTTTGGGTTTGCTAGCCTCCTAACTTGAGTCTGTTAAAGATATTACCTCTGCATAGGGACTATGCAAAACCTTCCTGGCTTCCCCTAAGTAAAGGCTGTGCCAGTAAAGTGTATGGAATTTGTGAAGACACCACTGTAAGATCTACAAAGTGTAAGGAAAACCAACAATAAATAAATGACTATTATTATTATTAAATTTTTTGTTGGTTTTCCTTACATATCCAGGGGAGGGTGGGGGGAGGGAAATGTATTTTGATTATTAAAATTACTTAACTATAATTTTGTAAACACATAATTGTCTTCTTGTATTAATAATTGGGAGGAGGGGAGGAGAAAATGATTGTTTTATGTATAAATTGTATATTTAATAGTGTGTTTTATGAAATATTTATGTTCAAATAATTGCACTGTCAAAATTTAAAAATCAATAAAGATTTATAATTAAAAAAAATCTACAAAGTGTTCATGCTTGTTCTAAATTGAAATTTAAATAGACCTGTTTTAAGGAACACAGATTCAAGGCTTGGTAATATTTAGGCTACAAGCCCAAAGAATTAAACAGTTTGACTATCATTCTGGGTATTGAAAGGTCAAGACACATGCAGTCAAAAACCCAAAGATCTTTAAATCCCCATGGGCTTCAGGGCAATTACCACAGCAGTACGCGCCATCAGGATTTGTGAAAGAGGGGGATAAATTGTAATTAAGGGGAAAAAAATGGCAAGTGCTTCTCAGTGACAAGTAATCTTGTCACCAACTTTTGATATAATTACTCAAAAAAAAAACCCCTCCTTATTAGGGTTTTGTTTTGTATTGTTTTTGTAATAAAGGACTGTTCACTATATGGAGGACTTGAATTGACATTTGTATAACATTACCATATGGCCATATGGGGGGAAAAATAGAAAGTCAGAGTTTGTAAAAATGACCTTAATGCAAGGGAAAGGCCCGCTAAGGCCAATTTTTCACAGTTTAGTCAAAGGTCTCCATAGCTTTTAACATGCATTTAATAGCATAGTGCTGTATTAATAGCTAACATAGCCCATAAACTGTTAGCGAATGCTAATTGCTATGTGGAATATTTCATATAGAAATGTCTATCCTGTGCTTGTTAGCAAACAGTAGGAATGGGCTATCGTTTAATCAACGTTAGATGCCAATCCATGTGTGGAGGCCCACTGTGCTTTTTTCACTTGGCTTGGTTTCTTGTGCTTTGGACTCCCTCTCTTCTGTTCAAATAAAAAAATATCAATGGAATATCCCATGTCACTGCATGTTCTTACCAAATGAAAATGAGCAGAAAAATAACACGATTCATGTTTTTTAATTTGGACCCCCCCCAAAAAAAAAAAAAGAGTGCACACTCCCCCTGATTCTATTGATTTGTTTATGTAAATGAACATTTACTGGCAGATTTTATAAGACACCTAAAGTTTAGGTGCCTAAATCGGTATGCCTAGCTGGGGATGCTCCATTCTATCTGACAGAATTACTTTGTTTTACATCCCTAAAATTCTCTAGAAGTGCTAAGGCATTTCCTATTTTTCCATCGGTGAAAGGCTGTAAATTAAAGAGACATCATGACCGGATGCTTTCATATCAGGCTGCCTTATGGGATAAGGAGTTGAAATCTCTATTATAGATATCTGTATCTTATTTACATTTTAGGAAACAACTTAAGACTTACTTATTTTCTAAGTTCTTGGGTCTTTAGCTTTGTTTTCTCAGCTATCATGTGTTTTTAACTAATCTTATGTAAACCGCATAGAACTTGAAGGTGATGCGGTCTAGAAATGAATTGTTATGTTATCTAGGCATCAAGGGCCTGATTCTGGAAAATGTGCATCCCGATGGCAGGTGGGGGTAGACGTCCTACCACCATCAGGCAGCCAATCGGGATGCATGTTTTTTTTAAAAAAAAACCTCCCCAAGGCAGGACATTCACATTGTAGGCCTCCGGAACACGTCTATGGAGATGCATACCAATGCTTAAGTAAGCCCAAGGCAGGGTATGGGTGTGACTTCACCTGGAAGTGGTCTTGAGTGGGCTTAATTGTCGGTATGCATCTCCGTAGATGGGAGACAGACGTTTGAAATGTAGGCCTGCAATATGCTGTTGCCACATAAGAACATAAGTTGCCACTGCTGAGTCAGACCAGTGGTCCATTGTGCCCAGCAGTCCGCTCACACGGCAGCCCTTAGGTCAAAGACCAGTGCCCTATTTGAGTCTAGCCTTACCTGTGTACGTTCTGGTTCAGCAGGAACTTATCTAACCTTTTCTTGAATCCCTGGAGGATGTTTTCCCCTATAACAGCCTCTGGAAGAGCATTCCAGATTTCTACCACTCTCTGGATAAAGAAGAACTTCCTTATGTTTGTACAGAATCTATCCCCTTTTAAATTTAGAGAGTGCCCTCTCATTCTCTCAACCTCACAGAGGGTGAACAATCTCTCTTTCTCTAAGTCTATTCCTTTTAATATCTTGAATGTTTCTATCATGTCCCCTCTCAGTCTCCTCTTTTCCAAGGGAGAAGAGGCCTAGTTTCTCTAGCCTCACATTGTAAGGCAACTCCTCCAGTCCCTTAACTCTTTTTGTTGCTCTTCTCTTGACCCTTTCCAGTAGTACTATGTCCTTTTTCATGTACAGTGTTGGATGCAGTATTCCAGGTGGGGGCGCACCATGGCCCAGTACAGCAACATGATAACCTTTTCCGACCTGTTTGTGATCCCCTTCTTAATCTCATGCTGCCTGCCTGGCTCACTTACACAATTTTACATATGCCCACTACCCACAAACTCCCAGGATTTACATAGGTCACTAAAAGTTAGGCAATAAATTTGTGCATGGATCCCAGATGTGCGCACAAACTAGTCAGTTAGGTGCCAACTATCTATTGCGGGAGTTAATTGGAACTTAATTGGCACCAATTTGGATTTGCACCACACATCTGCCTTAGTTGCTCTTCTATAACATCCACCCCTAAATTCATAGCATTCAACTTATAAGAAGGCAAGACATTAGAAGGGGCATGGACAGGTAACGGATGTTCCCAGAAATTATAGAATGCTCAGATTTGTATACCTAACTGCAAACGGTTGAGTGCAAGGATTTATACATTTATGGCTCCTTTCACTAAGCTGCGCTATCGGTTTTAGCGCAGGCTTAGCGTGCACTAAATTGCCACGCGCGCTAGATGCTACCGCCAGCATTGAGCTGGCATAAGTTTTTGGCGCGTAGCGCAGGGTTAGCAGGTGCCTTAGTAAAAGGAGCCCTTAGGCCTGGATTCTCTAAACAGCACTGGTTTGGGGTTTTTTGTAATTTTTTTTTTTTTTTGTAATTCTTTATTTAATTGTAGAACATGCTCAAATACAACTGAAAAGATACAACAGAACAATGCGCTCAACAAGCGCATTGTTCTGTTGTATCTTTTCAGTTGTATTTGAGCATGTTCTAAATAAAGAATTACAAAAAGAAAAACCTGGTTTTTTTAAGGTGCAGGTTCATGTCTAAACTCTTTTTTTTTTTTTTAAACCACCACTGAAATGTTTTTAATTGAGTTTCAAGGCGCCTACCGGTGTCTAAAAAAAAAATCAGTGCTGGAATGACGCCTCTGTAGGCACTTTAGGCCACCTAATGCCACTGTGGGCATGGCTAATGCCGGAAGTGATATTAGGCAGCCTAAAGCACCTACAGAGGTGTGATTCACATCATAGTTGCCCCCAGCACCCACCTTTTCCAGGGGCGCAATTCTGTACTCGGCGCCATCATGTGATTGGCATATGATCAGCGGCCACTCTTAAGGCAGCAACCAACAACAGCACCAGTTACAGAATCTGGGCCTTAAGGCATAAATCCTCATACCCAAAGTTACATAACACCGGAATTCTCTCTAAGTGCTATTCTATATAGGCCAATTCCTGTAACGCTAAGCCACCTTTATAGATTTGAGGCTTAGTGCAGATCTTAATAGCATCTAACTTTGGATGCCAGCTACTGAATCTAACCTGAACTGACTACTCTGCATATTTACATGCTCGAGTAGCATGTAAATGTAGGCACCACATTTTAGAATTGCATTTCACTCGTATACAAAGCCAGTTAATTAAAAAAACACTTATACATTCACCACTACACTGAATGTTGAAGGGCTTTTTGAACATCACGCTCAGGAGTACATCATAAATATAGCATTACAGAAATAAAGGAGGCTTTCGAGTAAAGAAATCGTCAAGCTGATGTTTTGAGTGATTTGTCTAATTAGAGCTTTAACAGGGAGGTTGGGGTTATTAATCGTTTCATTTTATTGGAACTGTTGAACCTTTTCACCTTCCACATCAATTACTAACACACATTTATTACGATAACAAAGTTTGAAGTCATTTCATAAATTGTCTAATGATGAGCTCTTCCCATTCGTAAACATTATCATCTTATTAACCATGAAAGAAGGGCAAATTTGGCATCCTTGCGTTCATCAAAAATAGAATTATTTCACAAAATTCTGGCAGTCATTCCTAATTTTGGTCTCAATACACGTTCCTGTAATAAATAAAATATATACCAAAGAATAATTTTTTCACTAGCACCAGCAATTATGCTAATCAATGGGCACCCATGATGCCAAGGATCTTGTTATACAAGTTGTACTGTATTTATCTCTCTCTCCCATGCATAAAAATCTCAAATGTTTATGTACTACATCATTTGGGTATGATTCTTATGCTGGTTCAACAGAAGAAATCACAAGCTACAAACAATTCAAAGCTTTTCCCAAGAAGATGGGATGAAAGAAATTTGGAGGTTTGTAATTCTTATTGAAATGCATTGGTGTCGAGACATTGTTTTAGAAAATAGAAAGAAACTAAGGGGTCCTTCATTAAGAACATAACATAGGAACATAAGAATTGCCATACTTGGACAAACCACAGTTCCATCAAGCCCAGTATCCTGTTTCAAACAGTGGCCAGCCCAGGTCACAGATTCCATGGAGTAAAACTAGATTTTATGCTGTTTATATACTAGGAATAAGCAGTGGATTTCCCTAAGCCATCTCAATAATGGCCTATGGAATTCTGTTTTAGGAAATTATTCAAACTTTTTTAAAACCCTGCTAAGCTAATTGAGTTCACCACATTCTCCGGCAACAAATTCCAGAATTTAATTACATATTCAGTAAAGAAATATTCTCTGGTTTGTTTTAAATCTTCTACTTAGTAGCTTCATCGTATGTCCTCTAGTCCTAGTAGTTTTGGAAAGAATAAACAAGTAATTCACATCTACCTTTCCCACTCCACTCAGTATTAAATATCATATCATATATATTCTAACATATCTCACCTGATTCGTCTCTTCTCCAAGCTGATTTGCCTTAGCTACTTTAACCTTTCTTCATAGGGAAGTTGTTCCATCCCTTTTATCATTTTTGTTGCCCTTCTCTATACCTTTTCTAATTATACTATAGAGTGATACAAAGGTGTGATAACATTTTCTTTGTTCTCCATTCCTTTCCTGATCATTCCTAACATTCTATTTGTTTTCTTAGCCACCACCACAAGATGAGTTGATTGTGGTAAAAGGTCGCCTTAGGATGCTCTTATGCATATCTTTCAAGCACACTAAAGCCATTTTTACCACAGCTGTTACAATGTCTTTTTTCTTTTAATGACCATGCACTAATAGCACAGAGTCTCTTTTTACAATTACCACATACGCACTTGCCACTACCTACTTTGTAGGCCAGGGGTGTCAAAGTCCCTCCTCGAGGGCTGCAATCCAGTCGGGTTTTCAGGATTTCCCCAATGAATATGCATGAGATATATTTGCATACACTGCTTTCATTGTATGCTAATAGATCTCATGCATATTCATTGGGGAAATCCTGAAAGCCCGACTGGAGTGCGGCCCTCGACTTTGACACCCATGTTGTAGGCGGTAAAAGCTCCTGCATTATCCACACACTAGCATATGGTACTGTAAATGTGCTAACTTGTTACTGCAGGAATGCCCACTCTCCATCCCTGAACCCTCCCCCCCCCAAAAAAAAAAAAACAAAAAAAAAAAACCCAAGAGCTGTTTTTAAAAAGCCACAGACACAATTCCCTTGTGGCAAATGCACTGAAGCCCATTCAGATCCTATGGGCTTCAGTGCATTTGCTGCTTTATAAAATGGGCGGCCCTAAACTAGAAAAAATTTTGAGTACACAGCACATGCAGATTTGAACTGACTGCAGGACACCAGTACTCCATTTGTTTCTTACATTAGGTGTGCATTAGGGCCCAATGCAGCTTAGCATGAAGGTCCCTACATGTCTTCTATTTTTTATGGTCGGTACTCCTTCCTGAAAAAACAAGGTCGCTTAAAACCAAGCAATCATATTGTGCACCTATTACCCACAAAGCAGTCTGATTTCAATAGCTAGATTGGGCAGAAAGACAAAAAATATTTGCTATTGAGACTCAAAGCAGGGGATATGTGGGATGCCAAATAGAAATGAATAAGGCAACTAAAAACATCTATTCAAGCATTTGACATAAGTCCTTAATAACAAACATTTGGGATCTAACCATTTCTTTTTCTTATTCTCTTTTTTTTTAAATTTATAAAATATTTTACATGTTAAAATCAAATATATATATATATATACTAGTCTTTAAGCCCTTACATTAACGGGTGCTAGAATAGAGTGTCTGTCTGTCTTTCTTTATCTCTCTCTCCTTGGCTGCTGTCTTTGTCCTTCTGTATCCACCCCCCCCCCCCCCCCCCCCGAGCAAAGCTGTCTGCCCCCAGCACACACCTCCCACCCAAAGCAGCCTCCTTTCCCTCTCCCTATCTCTCCATGGCCCCTACTGTCTCCCCCAGAACACCCCTCCCCAAAAACAGCCCATTTTCCCTCTCCCTATCTCTCCATGGCCCCTTTCTCTCTCCCTCTGGCCCCCTGAATTAATCCCCCTGCTTACCTGGCCTGCTCCTCTTCAAAGCAGGCTGCGATCGTGGTGGCCGGCCCCAGCAAACTTTGCAGGCCGCTCCCCAACCCGGAAGCACGCTCCCCCCGACACGTTCCCGTGCGTCAGAGGGAATGTGCCACCGAGGCCGGAAGGTGGCCTGCGAGGCCCGCCAAAGCCAGCCACGATCACAGGCTGAGGGCGGGAGGTATGGTTTCCAGCTTGATGAGGTGAGGGCGGGAGGTTTGCTGAGCTTCCTTCGGGTTCTAAAATGGAACACGGCCACGGATCACACACCACGGCCGCAGTAATCACGCTTTTTTAAAAGCACATGCGCCACTAACCTTTTATTATATAGGATATATATATATAGATATATATCTATATATATATATATCTATATCTATATATATATATCTATATATATTTATATATATCTATATATATTTATATATATTTATATATAGATATATATATATAGATATATATATATATATATAAAATCTTTAAAGCTTTACACTCTGCAATGCCTTGGTATCTGAATCAGGTGCTGAAAGTGTACCAACCGTGTAGATCTTTATTGTTTGAAGGGACACTGTGCAAAAATATGAGCTTCTATGATTTTTGTGGCAGGAGTACTTCTCTGGAATAGTCTAACAGGGCCGCTTAGATATCTTTCTGATATTAAGAGATTTAAGAGCGTGTTAGAAACAACTTTATTTACAGAAGCTTTTTTTATGAGATCTTTTGCATTGTATTTTATTTAAAGATTATTTCGGTGAATTTTATTTATTTTTTGCACTGTGACCTAGACTGTGTGTATATATCTTGACCCAGAAAACTAGCAAATCATTTAAGAAGAAATACATCCATACAATGCTTGTAATCAAAGTACATAATAATAGAGATCAAATCTAGGAGACAGGAAAAAGAAATCATACTTGCTAGCTACATTGAGTCTTTTGTATAGATTAATAGTATGGTTTTGGTTTTGACTGGGTTCACTAATAAACCACACTGAGCCGTCTCAGATCCTACAATCCATTGGATTCCAGAAACTGCACTAGCCTCTGTTTTAGCAAAAAAATATGTTAATTTACTCACCACAGAGGTCAGACTAACTGCTCTTTCGTTTTCAGCTGCTTCCTTAACTCTGTTTGTGTACAGGGAGACCACATCTGCTGAAACCAGTCCTCCAAGATTACTCCCGGTTCGAAAGATGCACTGAAGAGGTTAGACAGCGGAACCAAAAGAATTTGCCTAAGAGCCTCCCCTTAATGATGCTCCTTCACAGTGGCAGAACCACCTTATAACTCAGTCCCACCCGAGGGGAGGGGGACGAGAGAGTAACAAAGGAGGGATGACGGAGCCAGGAGGGTATGGTCCAGGGAGTATAAAAGCCCAACGTACAGGCAGTGGCGTACCTAGGGTATGTGGCACCCGGGGCCCATCATTTTTTGACACACCCCCCCCCATGTAAAAAAATATTTTTTGTAATGACCATGAAATGGAATAAATGGTCAGAATAGAAACAGGCAGTGAAAATTTTCTTATATTCCAAACATAATATAACATAAATTATGTCTGAATTGTCATGACATCAGAAGTACATATGGAGTAGTTGCAGGTGATGCTTGGGACAGTTCTGATTGTGTTAGTTCGGTTTTATGTGTTTTTTGAATAGAAGGGTTTTTATTTCTTTTTGAAGGTTTTGCAGTATGTGGTCGATGTCAATTGGTTGTAGGGTTGGGGGTCGAGTGTTGCAGCTCGAATGGCTAGGAGGTTGTCGAACAGTTTTTTTCTTTTGACGTTTTTGGTTGGAGGGTGTGTGAATGGTGCGTGAGTTCTCCTATGTCTGTTTGAAGTGGATTGAATTATTTAGCTGAAGAAATTAGTTACCCCCTCATCCCACACACATTAATTCTCTTCCATTTTTGTTCCCATTATAAAAAACACTGATAAGTTCCCAGAAAAAAAATACATTAAAATAAGAAGTGAAAACAAAGGCCCCTACAATGAGAACATAACATAAGAATAGCCTAACTGGGTCAGACCAATGGTCCATCATGCCCAGTAGCCCATTCTCATGGTAGCCAATCCAGGACACTAATACCTGGTCAAAACCCAAAGAGTAGCAACATTCCATGCTACCGATCCAGGGCAAGCAGACACTTCCCCCATGTCTTAATAACAGATTATGGACTTTTCCTCCAGGAATTTGTCCAAATCTTTCTTAAAACCAGCTACACTATCTGCTTTTACCATAACTTCTGGCCACTTCATTTTTAAGTTTAGATCTTTCCTTTCAAACAGAGACCTTGCTAGATGTCAAATACAGCACAAGGTAACTTCACATGGACTTAGCTGTGCAGGAAATGTGAATCTCCTCATACACCCACCATATAGTGCAAAAATGTGCAAAGGTCTGTTTTTTTCTTTCGATCACTACATAGCCTAATGCCACACAAGCAGCGCTGTTACAAACATATTCTGTAGGTCAATGCTAAGGATAACAAAGTTTCCTTCCTTGGACCATAAGGAAATACTGATAAACCACTGGAAGAGATCCCAACACAACACCCAAAGACCCACTCAGTGTGTGAACCAATTGAGTGGAGTGGACTAACTGGGGGGTGGAAATGGGCCCGGAGTTTGCTCAGCAGAATTTCCCAGACCACCTCTTCCTCTCAACACATTGACACGCTGCCACCACCACCACTAGAAACACCTCACTGGGTAGGCCAGCTATGCTATAAACTTTATAAAACACATTATTATATTTTCTTATAAAGCACATATTTTAACTGAACTCTCTGACATCCTCAGCCTTTCCATTCACAAAAATAGAAGGAAGAAAAGTTCCCATTTCCTGCTGTTTCATGTCCCCGGCCTATACAATATTTTTTTTCTGCAGACCCTTCAAAAGTCTGACCAAATCCTCGTTTCACTTGCATTATAAAGTACTGAGGATGCCTTCTCTCCCCAATCCCAGGTCCTAAAGTCTAAGACAGTAGCGCAAACTAATGCTGCCAGATTCAGGAAAAAAAATTTCGATTCGATTCAGCCTATTGAATTGGTTTTTCAATTCGATTTTCCTGCCCAGTTGGGTGATTTTTTTCAAAACTCCTGGTGGGTTTTATAGCTTTTTCACCCCCTTTGGCTTCTCCTAACCACACTGGCGCTGTGGTGTAAATAAAATAAAGAAACAAAAAGGACTTTTCCTCTCTCTGTTAAATCCTAGCTCACGTTTGCAGTCCAACACCAGCTCTGTCAGGATACACATTTCAAATCTGACATATTATAATCACAAAACAGAAAATAAAATTAATTTTTCTACCTTTTGTTGTCTGGTTATATTTCAAATCTTGTTGGTCCAAGGCTCTGGTTTTCTTCTGATAACTTGCTTGCCAGGGTCTCCCATCTTTCTTCTTTCTGCGTGCTAACCATCCATCTGCCAACTCTGTCCTCCCTTTCCATTTCCCTTCCCTCCCCAGGAAGTCTGGTATCTTTCCTTTTTTTCATCTCCCTCCACAGATCCACCTTTTCTTAACTACCCTTTCATCCCTCCTTCCCCACCACCCCAGAGTCCACCATCTCTTCCTTTCTTTTCCCAATTACCCTCCTATCCAGTATCTCTAGCCCTCCTCCACACCATCCCTTGTGTCCAATTTCTCTCCCTTTCAGTTCCTTCCCTCCCTAAATCTCATGGTCCATCATTTCTCTCCCTCTCCTCTATTTTCAGACCCATTATTTCTTCATCCCCCCCCCAAAGTTTGGTATATGCACGTCTCTTTGAACACCCCCTTCCCTCCGTGTACTTCTAAACCAGGGTCCCCCCCAAAGGCCTGTCCCCCCTTAAAGGTCTGCCTGTCCCCCCTTGAAGGCCTGCACCCCCCTTGAAGGCCTGTCCCACCCCCTTGTAGGCCTGTCCCCCCCTTGAAGGCCTGTCCCTCCCCCTTGTAGGCCTGTCCCCCCACCTTGAAGACCTGCCTTCCTGTCCCCCCCTTGAAGGCCTGTCCCCCCCCTTGAAGGTCTGCACCCCCCCTGAAGGCCTGCACCCCCCTGAAGGCCTGTCCCCCCCCCTTGTAGGCCTGCCTGCCTGTCCCCCCCTTGAAGGCCTGCACCCCCCCTGAAGTCCTGCACCCCCCCTGAAGTCCTGCACCCCCCCTGAAGGCCTGCACCCCCCCTGAAGGCCTGTCCCACCCCCTTGTAGGCCTGCCCACCCCCTTGTAGACCTGTCCCCTCTTGAAGGCCTGTCCCTTCCCCTTGAAGGTCTGCACACCCCCCCCGAAGGCCTGTCCCCCCCCCTTGAAGGCCTGCCTGCCTGTCACCCCCCTCCCCCTTGAATGCCTGCCTGCCTGCCCACCCGCCCCACCCTGAAGGACCGCTCGCCCCCCTGGCCTCCCCGCACCACCTATGAAGCAGCACTACCTATGCTCCCTGCCTTGCCGTTCAGTCCCCACCACCCCCGAAGGACCGCTCGCCCCACTGACCTTCCTGCACCACCTATGAAGCAGCCGCAGCAGGATCGCGATGTCAGCTATCCCTGCGCTGTTTAGGCACTGCTTCCTGCGCCGCGTTCCCGCCCCTCCTCTGACGTCAGAGGAGGGGCGGGACCGCGGCGCAGGAAGCAGCGCCCAAGCAGCTCAGGGATAGCTGACCTCGCGATCCTGCTGCTTGCTGCTTCACAGGTGGTGCAGGAAAGTCAGTGGGGCGAGCGGTCCTTCGGGGGTGTGGGGGGACTGAACGGCAAGGCCGGGAGCACCCCTTCAGGGCTGGCACCCGGGGCGGACCGCCCCTCCCGCCCCCCCCTTGGTACGCCACTGCGTACAGGTAAATTGAGGAGACCCAGTGGGAAGTAACGAAACCCCACTGCATATACTTTACTTCACTCAGGTATGTGTGAACTGCAACCAAGTTCAACTTGGGACCTTACAAAACTGTATCTTTGATCCAGGCAGAGGCCGGCCCTCATGTGTTATTTGCTAAAGATTGTTCTGGTAACTCTGGGGTCCAGGCCAGAGTCAAGCTCGCTGAGAGACAATAGTTCACTCTGTGGCCCTGCAGGGAAGGCCGCAGGAGGACATTATTACATCTAAGAACTAGTTTTATATTTATGTTCTCCCACACCTGTTAACTGAACAGAACCCTTTACCCAGTACCTAAGTTCCCTCTAAGCTGAACACATGAGCAATTGCTCATAAATTCCAGTAGTGTCGCTCACAAAAATCTTTTTTTTAGAACTTGTCGTTCACTTGAGAAAAAATTTGCACGCGCCCAGCCAGTACCTTCAATAAAATATTAAATTGTATGTTCATCTCTAACACATTGTGTGGCTCTGTGTATCAGGGCTCTAGGCCCATCCTCATTCATGTTACCACCTTTTCTTAAAGGGTGTTAAGCCCTAACATGCAGTTAGCATGCAAGAAACAGCATACATCAAAGATTGCTTGTTTTCCTATTTTTGCATGCTAAGCAGACAAAAATAACTTTAAAAAAAATAAATTAAGGGTGCATATCATGAGTGAAAAGTGGGCAATCCTGCTATATCAGGTTAGTATGTTCATGTTTAGTGCATGCTAAATAAATAGTTCATGGTTAGTGCAGGAGCATTTAGCACCTCTTATATAGGAGGTGACAAGGGTTCCCATGTTCCTTTTTGCAAGTCTTGCACAATAATGCAAACTATTAAATGTTAAAACATACAAAGTCCCGACAGTGATCCAAGTTTCAGCGACTCCATTGCCTTCCTCAGGGGGCAATCGTGTACTTGTAATATGCTACGAATGAAGCATAAAAGCATCTCTGCTTCGTAGCATATTACAAGTACATGACTGTCCCCTGAGGAAGGCGATGGAGTCGCCGAAACTTGGAACCCTGTCGGGACTTTGTATGTTTTATCATTTAATGGACTAATTATTGATCTTTGGTAGAAACTGTCAATAAAGCATTTATCATTACAGGTTGGATTTGACATTTCCAACTCTTTTACTGTTAATTTGGCTTTGCTCTGAGGCTTGCCACCTTCTTCCCTTTCCCCACACTAATGCGAACATCAGCATAAAACCTAAAAAAAAGAAAATGTCCTCTAAAGTGCCATCTTAAACCTGGGCTTAGTGAGTGGGAAAGTTCTACATTAGAAAACAAGTCCAAATTTGGCCATATTTTAATACAAGGGCCTATAATTTCCTTTAACACTCTCAGATGCAGAACAATATCTTCTGAAAACCATGTACCCCCCAAATTTTATAAAAAGCATTCAAAATGTTGGTCTTGTATCCAAATTGTGAATGCAGTTTAGTTGAAAAACAAGCTGTTTTTTAACAAGCAATTATTGGTGCTAATTAAAATCAATTACAAGTTAAGCGCCTACATTTTATGTAGAAGTCAAAAAAGGAGACAGTCATGGGCAGCTCGGTGGTGTTACTTTAAGGCCCTCTTTTATACAGGTGCGCTAAGCGTTTTAGCGTGTGTCTTGCGCACGCTAAATCAATGCATGCGCTAACCGTTAACATGCCCATAGGATAATATGCATGCATTAGCGTTTAGTGCGTGTTTAAGCATAGCGCACCTTTGTAAAAGAGGGGATAAGTTAAGCACATAATTATAGAATAAGGGCTTTATTTGTACCACATTTTCCTTAGAGGAAATGGCTGCACCTAATTTAGCCACGGTTCCTGGGCATAAGCACTATTCTATAAACCACACTTAACTTTAAACACGGCTTATAGAACAGAACTTTTTTTCAATGTCAATTTTTTGGGTGTCATATATAGAACTTAGCCCTCAATGTCTCTGTCATTGTCTATATAAGATAGTCTTATTCTTGGGCTTTCTTAAGTGAATACCGAAGAGAAAAATTAGTTAAACAGTTCCACTTTTTCCTCAGAATATACAACATATTCCTTCACTTCTGTGTCTTGCAATGTCGCCTTTGCATTTCTTCCTGTCACTAACTTAACTAAAAAAAGGAAAGGTTTTGCTCCCCCCCTCCCTCTTCACTATGCTAGCTAATTTTCTGCCATATGCATTTTGCCTACCCAGCTTCCTGGTTTAACTTAGTTCCAGATATTGCCTATCTTCCTGTTTCTACCATCTGCTGCCGTTTCAGAATGCTTTTTTTTCCAGCTATTTCTTTTGAAAACTATGAGCCAGGATATTATTGTAAAGATCGTAATACTTTTCTTGAAAAAGCAGTTAGAAATGGCAGTAAATCAGTCTGTAAATCTTTTTTTTAGCCTTTTTAATACTTTCATTTCAAAGCGATCAAATCAAATAGCATGGTAACAGCTAGTTTCCATAATTTTTCTTGAGGGAAAAAGTAAGTTTGGAAATCATCTTTCATCTCACTGGATATAATGAATGGCAGCTGTTTTGGTTAAGAAGGTGTCTGCATCCATGAGACAAACATGGTTTTTATTATTACATAGAGCAGGGGTGCCCAAAAGGTCGATCGCGATCGACCAGTCGATCCCAAAGGCAACGCTAGTCGATCGCGACTCACGTTGCCTTTGCATTCTCTCTGTTCCGACGCCACAACAGGCCAGCAGTGACTACAGAAGTGCCGGGCAAGCCAGCCTCCCCCCCCCATCAGAATTGACATCGGGGGGAAGGCTGCTGGTCTGTTGCAGCGTCGGGAAACAGGGAGAACTCGGCGGCATCGGCGGTGGTTTAGAGGCCTGTTCCCAGACGTCACCGGTGGCTTGGGGGCCTGTTTCCAGACGACATCCCAGATGGTGGATTGGGGAGAAAAAAAGGGGATACAGAAAGAATAGGGAGGAAGAACAGGGAGACAGAAAGAATGAAAGGGAGAGCATGGAGACAGAAAGAATGAAAGGGGGCAGGGAGACAGAAAGGAAGAAAGGGGAGGGGGCAGGGAGAGAGGAAGGAAAAGGGGGAGGGAATGGAGTATGGCAGGTGGCAGGGGGCAGGCAGGGAGGAAGAAAAAGTTGGACTCATGGAAGAAGAGATGTTGGTTGGGGAATGGAATGAGAGGGAAGAAATATTGCATGCACAGTCAGAAGAAGAAACTGCAACCAGACACTCATGAAATCACCAGACAACAAAGGTAGGAAAAATGATTTTATTTTCAATTTAGTGATCAAAATGTGTCCGTTTTAACAATTTATATCTGCTTTCTATATTTTTCACTATGGCATTCAGCGCAACTCCCTGCGCTAAAAACTGCTATTGCGGTTTAGTAAAAAGAGAGGGGTATATTTGTCTATTTCTGTATAGTTGTTACTGAGATGACATTGCATATTTTAAAGTCATCTGCCTTGACCCAAATATAAATGATAATTAACATTTTCTCTGCGTACAGTGTGCTTTGTGTTTTTTAAAATTTTATTGTTGGTAGATCATTTTGACTTGGTCATTTTAAAAGTAGCTCGCAAGCCAAAAAAGTGTGGGCACCCCTGACATAGAGCATTTTGGACCCCTGTTAGGTTACAGAAATTTGATAGTTCAAAGTCTAATAGATGCTGGCACTGTCATCTCGAAGCTGGGACTATGGATCATTTATGATACTTAAATTTTGGAGGTCCATATGGGATCAAGTGACCAACATATTGGAAAATCCAGTGGCATTAACGTATGACACCATTTTATTTGGTACATTGATGAGAGCTAAAAGCCAAATATCTAATCGAAATAACAAACTTCTATTTATAATGACAGGGGTTGCTATACAGCTCATTTTAAGGAATTGGAAGAATTGGGATCAATTAAGTTACAATTTTTGGTGGGAATCTCTGTGTTACATTTTTAAAATGGAACGTTTCATGACCATACAGCAAGGGCATTACAGAAGCCATTGGCTAAATTTTGTAAGGAAGAATAATTGATTTTATTCTATAGACTTGTAAACATACACATCCAGGATGGGTTGTGCGGGGGAGGGGGGGAGGGGAAAGGAGATGCATTGGAACTTGATTCAGGGTATATATAGATAGTTTCTTGTGGGTTTTATTTTATTTGAGTATTGGGTGGGAGGATGGGAAAAATTTAATTGTATATTAATGTCTGAAAGTTTATTGTGCTTGTCTTGAGATATTTTATGTACTGAATTACTTGTTACACAATTGTAGTTTGAAAATCTAATAAAGATATATATATACAGTGGTACCTCGGTTTACGAGTGCACCGGTTTGTGAGTGTTTTGCAAGACGAGCAAAACATTTGCAAAATCGGTGCCTCGGAAACCGAGCATGGCTCGATTTACGAGCGCCCCCCCCCCCCCGGCAATCCGGCACCCTCCCCCCACGATCGGGCACCACCCCCGCCGCGATCAGGCACCCCCCCCCCCCCCCCCCGCCGCTGCTTACTGTCATCTGAGCACCGACACCGGCATGTCCTGTGCGTTGGTGCCGGTGCCCGAAGATCGGCCTCCTCTTCTTGCTGGGCCTTGAGCATCTGCGCATGCTCAAGGCCTGCGAGTTCACGGAGAGAATATGAACATGTGCATTTATCATGACGGCTCTCAACTTATGAGTTAAAGTTTGCTGGAGTGTTTTGCTCTTCTTGCAAAACATTTGCAAACAGCGTTACTTGCAAACCGAGGTTTGACTGTATTTGGGTTTCTTCCAGGTACTTGTGACCAGTGTTGTAGTAAGGGGGGGACAGTGAGAGGGGAAGTCTACCCTGGGTGCCATGTTGTTGGAGGCGCCAGCACCCCTCCTCCTCTCTGCCCCCACCTCTTCCCACACCTCCCCTCACCACGTGCACACACACCCTTCCCTTCCCTCATACCTCTAACTGAAGTTGTTGATAGTTGCAGTCAACAACATGCTTGCGACCCTATCGGCTCTCCTACTGATGTCACTTCCGGGTGCTGTGCATAGGAAGTGACGCTGGAGTGAAAGCCGACGGAGTGCCAGGAGCACATGGTTGACCGCCACGGACAACTTCGAATAGAGGTACAGGGAGGGGGAAGGGAAAGTGGGGGGCAGGCACGGCAGGGGGGGAGCAGGGGGCAGAGACAAGGGTGGGGAGAGGGGCACCACCTTCCCAGGCACCTTTCACCCTTGCTGAACCACTGCTTGCGACCTGGATTGGTCAGTGTCGGAAACAGGATACTGGGCTAGGTGGACCACTGGTATGGCTATTGTTATGATCTCTGAGTAACCTCACAAAGCACCTTACTTGCTCAGGATAAGGTATAAATGCTTGCACATATTTGACAAAATTGAGAAAAACTGCAATGATGCCCCATGTGCTACAAAACTCCACTCCAAAATCAGGCCTATAGGTTGGTTGCATGAATAAACATGAGTTCTTGTTATTGCATATATTTTTACACCCATTACTCCTGTGATAATTGTATAAAAGTAGAAAGCAAAGATTTATACTGTAAAATTATATTCACAACGAGTGAAAATGTAGTCTAGGTAGTCCCTGAGTTTCCATTCAATGGGTGAACTGGCTTGACCTGGATCCATTAGTAACAGTAGCTCCAAGATGTTGTGGACAGACTTAACTACATTTTTTTTTTCACTGCATGCGTAAATATAAAAAATAAAGCCTCACTAGTCATGAAGTGGCTTGTCATTCTGTGAATAACCTACAAACATCTGTTAACACAAATTCTATATTTTTAATTCTGCAATGGATGAGCATGTGTCAGCATGCCCTAGGATAGGGATTAAAAAGCTATTAGTAACCTAAATTTCCACTCAGTGCATAGATTAAGGTGAAAGTTATTTCTGAGTGTCCAAAGTCCAAATACTACTAACAAAATCCATTATAATCCCTTCCCCACAGAAGTTAAAGTGAACTTTGATGGACTAGAAAAGATGAAAGTAAAAATTTGAACATTAGTATCTAGATGTCATAGATTTGACTTTCAGGCTACACTGCCAGTTCCAAGCAGGCCTGGCCCCATCACTGAGCAAGTGTGGTTTTCAAACATTTCACAGGGAGTCTTTGCACATGGCCCCTTATCTCTCTGCTTCCCCAACAAGCCATCCCTGGCTCCACGAATAGGAGCTTTACTTCATCATATTGCTTATTTTCTTACACTTTCACAAAGACAATAAATCATCTCCAAACTACCTGATCAAAATTAAAAATTGTGATCAGCCATAAGAGAAGACAATCCAGTGATCAAACTGTGAACGTTTTGTACATTCATAGAAACCTAGAAACATGATGACAGATAAAGGCCAAATGGCCCATCCAGTCTGTCTGTCCACAGCATCCACTATTTCCTCCTCTCCCTATGTGATCCCCACAAGCCTGCCCCACACTTTCTTGAATTCAGATACAATCTTCATCTCCACTATCTCCACTGAGAGACTATTCCACGCATCTATCACCCTTTCTGTAAAATAGTATTTTATTACTTTACTCTTGAGCCTATCACCTCTTAACTTTATCCTATGTCCTCTCCTTCCAGAGTTTTCCTTCATTTGAAAAAGACTCACCTCCTGTACATTAATGTCACAGAGATATTTAAATATGTCTATCAAATCCCCTCTCCCATTTTTTTCTTCCAAAGTATACAGTATATACTAAAACCTACAGCCTGGCTACCCTGGGTAGGTCTGCTCTTACTATTGGACGCTAAGCAGGGTCAGGCCTGGCTAGGAGACCACCTGGGAATACCAGATGCTATAGACTGAGGGGCCCTATGTTGGCCAGCAGGAACATAGTGGAGTCACACACTGTACAGAAGGCAATGGCAAACCACTCCTGTACTCTGCCATGAAACATCAGAGGGTAGATTCCTCACTGTGTGTGTTGCCAGGGGTCACTAGCCAACTCAGTGGCATAACCTATCTATATATACATATTAAGTTCTATAAGTCTGTCCCCTTATGATTTATGACAAAGACCACTAATCAGTTTTGTAACTGCCCTCTGGACCAACTCCATCCTCTTTATATCTTTTTGAAGGTGCGGTCTCCAAAATTGCACACAGTATTCCAAATGGGGCCTTACCAGAAACTTATACAATGACATTATCACCTCCCTTTTCCTACAGACCATTCCTTTCCTTACGCAACCAAGCATCTTCCCGGCTTTGACCATCACCTTTTCTACCTGTTTTACCACCCTGAGGTCATGAGACGCAATCACCCCCAAGTCCTGCTCTTCTGTGCATCGAAGTTCTTTGCCCCCTATACTATACCATTTTCTTCGATTTTTGCAGACCAAGTGCATGATCTTGCATTTGTTTTTAGCATTAAATCTTAGTTGCCAATTCATTCCATTCAATTCTACAGTGCTTGAAGACAGCTCCATTCGGACTCCATATTCCAAAATAGAAATGGTGCTGAAGACAGTACCAATAAAAATTAAACCAACCAGTTCATAAGAAGCAGCCATTAACTGGAACCATACTTCATGGTGTTTACTCACTGTGGGGTCCTTTTACTAAGTGAAGCTAGCCGTTTTAACGCGCACTAAACACTAATGCGTCCATTATAGTCTATGGGCTCATTAGCGTCACTAAAATGGCTAGCGCGCCTTAGTAAAAGGATCCTATGTTACTATAACACAGGCCAACAACAACAACAACAAAATTATTGGTTTTTTGACCTGTTTCTGGGTTGGTATTATGACCTTTGTTTCACAAGTATTTGTCTACTTCCTTTCCTATAATGAACACTGGCATTAAAATGTAAAACTCAAATGACAAAATGACATGAACATTGGGCAAAAAAAAAGATTGGCCTCTGAGGGAATATATAGGGTTGGAGAACAAAATGTAAATCAATGAACCTTTGGTAGCACGAGATAGAATCATGCTGCCAGCACTACATATAAAGCTAGGCCTGATGAAACAATTTGTAAAGATGGTTCATGCATTGAATATGTGGAGGGGCATAATCAAAAGAAATGTCTAAGTCCAATTTAGCACTAATCGCTCAAAGTCAACAGCGTAAAAATGTCCATTCTTGGAAAGTAAATCCAAAAAAATTTTTGGAAAATCGTCTACTTCTACATCCAGCCATTTGCCCATCCACATTCTCGTCCAAAAATTGTTCACATTCTCATCAAAAAAATTGTCCAAGTCTCAAATGCATAGTACAAGACCTTTTGGATGTGGGAGGGGCCAGTAAAGTGATGGACTGGCCATCCAGACATGGCAACACAGCAACATCTCACCAGAACCCCCATAAGTAATGCTGAGACCCCAAAACCCACTATACCCACCTGTCTACAACCCCAATAGCCCTTATGGTTGCAGATAAAGAAAGGGGAGAAATCCTTTTTTAAATACGTTAGCGACAGGAAGAAGAACACAAGCGGTATTGGAAAGAAATCTGAAGGCAACTTTACAGACTCGGATGCAGACAAAGCAGAACTACTCAATAATTACTTCTGCTCAGTCTTCACCTGCAAAGCGCCAGGATCTGGTCCTCAGTTACAGACAAAGGGGAGCTCGGAGGACCCATTCCGGGACATGAAATTTACCGCGAGCGACATCTACCACGAGCTATCAAAACTAAAAGTTAACAAAGCTATGTGCCTGGATAATCTACACCCTAGAGTACTTCGAGAATTGAGAGATGTCCTGGCAGAACCGTTAGCCGAGCTCTTCAATCTTTACCTAAGCAAGGGAAAAGTGCCCCTGGACTGGAAAACTGCCAACGTTATCCCACTCCACAAAAAGGGAAGCAGATCAGAGGCTGAAAATTATACACCGGTGAGTCTCACATCAATAGTGAGTAAACTCATGAAAACGTTGATTAAAAACAGATTGGACACGATTCTGGATTATGAAAGATTAAGGGATCCCCACCAGCATGGCTTTACGAAGGGAAGGTCTTGTCAATCCAATCTGATAAGCTTCTTTGACTGGGTAACAAAATAACTGGACGGGGGCGAGACCCTGAACATCGTGTATTTAGACTTCAGTAAGGCTTTTGACAGTGTTCCACACCGTAGGTTATTGAACAAGATGAACACGTTAGGACTAGGAGAAACACTGACAGCATGGGTAAAAGACTGGCTTAGCGGCAGGCTACAAAGGGTAATGGTAAACGGTATTCCCTCAAAAACGTCAAAAGTGACCAGTGGAGTGCCACAGGGCTCGGTCTTGGGCCGATGCTGTTTAATATCTTTGTAAGGGGCCTGACTCAGGGACTTCGAGGCAAAATTACATTATTTGCTGATGACACTAAACTATGCAATGTTGTGGCCAGGGCAACAGAACCTGACAGCGGAACAGGACCTACTTTTACTGGAACAATGGTCCAGTACTTTGCAACTAAACTTTAATGCCAAAAAATGTAAAGTAATGCATCTTGGAAGCGGAAATCCATGCAGAACATACACCTTGAACGGTGAAAACTTAACAAAAACTACTGCAGATAGGGACTTGGGAGTACTCATCTGAGAAGACATGAAAGCTGCAAATCAGGTGGAAAAAGCTTCAACAAAGGCAAGACATATGCTGGGTTGCATCAGAAGGAGCTTTATCAGCCGAAAGCCTGAAGTCATACTGTCATTGTACAGATCCATGGTGAGACCTGGAGTACTGTGTCCAGTTCTGGAGGCTGCATTATCAAAAAGATGTGAAGAGAATGGAGTCGATCCAGAAAATGGCCACTAGGATGGTCTCAAGACTTAAAGATCTCCCATATGAAGAACGTCTGACTAGACTGCGCTTATATTCTCTCGAAGAGCGCAGAGAAAGGGGGGACATGATAGAAACATTCAAATACATCATGGGCCGCATTGAAATGGAGGAAGAAATCTTTTTTCTTAAGGGTCCCACGGCGACAAGAGGGCATCTGCTAAAACTTAAAGGGGGAAGATTTCATGGAGACACCAGGAAATACTTCTTCACAAAAAGGGTGATTGATCGATGGAATGATCTACCACGCCAGGTGGTCGAGGCCAGTAGTATGCTCAACTTCAAGAGACGATGGGACAAACAAGTGAGGTTGCTACAGAGTTGTGCTTATAAGATGGATTCTCATGGGAGGGAGGACTCTTGAGTGGGCAGACTTGTTGAGGAGGTCAGACTTGGTGAGGGAGGGTTCTTGAGTGGGCAGACTTGTTGGGCCGCCGGCCCTTTTCTGCTATCATACTCTATGTTTCTATATGGCAGTACAGTAGGGTTTGGGGTTTTTTGGTAGACTCACATTTTCCACCATAAATGTAGTGGTTAGAGTATCTTATGGGCCTGGGTCCTTCTCTCTATGGCTCACTAGCCCACCCCCTAGACTACTTAAGCCATCTCTGTGAAGCTCTAGTAGGCTTTCCTATGCCAGGTGCTGATGTTCTGGAGGCAGGTATGTCCATTTTTATTCCCATTTTTAAGGCGGTGTGAAGGGGTCAGTGATCACTAGGGGAGTATGAGGGGGTCTGTACTCTGATCACTTTGAATACCTTCTAGGGCCAGCACTTATACCTGGTTTTAGATCATCTAAGTCACAACATATAAGTTCCATCCAGGCAGCCTCATAAAACTTTTGATTATTCCTGCAGTACGACTAAGTCTAGGTCCTGACCTCCTCCCCTCAGAAATGGGAGAGACCAAAATTTTAGTGCCCTTACAATAATGACAACAGTCCATGGGAAGTGTCAATGACATCAGTGTGACTCTCTGAAGAGTCACTGTACACATGATATTTCAGGATTTATTTTACAAGGTCGTTGGAAAAGTTAATTATTAAGACATAACGGCTAGCTGTCTAAAAATGTCACATTAGTATGACAGCAAGCTGCTTAGACTAGAGCAGCTATTAATACTTAAGTAGCTTTAGTGTGAGCGATCAGCTATATTCACTTTAATGCAGGGATGGCTACATTTCATCTCAGTGGTATCCCTTGAGGTAAAGCAATCCTGCATTTGATCCTGAATCCATCTGACTGTTCAGAATACATCATTATAAACCAGTTATTTTTCATGGCAAGTACACAGAAACATAGAAATTTGATGGCCCATCCAATCTGCCCATACACTATTTCCTCCTCTCTCTAAGAGATCCCACGTGCCTGTCCCATGCTTTCTTGAATTCAGACACACCACCACCTCTACTGGGAGACTATTTTACGCATCTAACACCGTTTCTGTAAAAAAAAGTATTACCATAGATTACTCCTGAGCCTATTACTTCTTAACTTCATCCTAGGCCCTCTCATTCTGGAGTTTTCTTTCAAATGAAAGAGAATTGCCTCATGCACATTTTTGCCTCATAGGTATTTAAATGTTTCTACCATATCTTCCCTATCCCACCTTTCTAGCAAAGTATACATATTGAGATATTTAAGTCTGTCCACATATACCTTTTGACGAAGACCACTGACCATTTTAGTAACCCTCCTCTGGACTGACTCCATTTTGTTTATATCTTTTTGAAGGTGCGGTCTCCAAAATTGTTCAAAATATTATAAATGAGGTCTCACCAGAGTCTTATACAGGGGCATCAATACCGGCTTTTTACTACTGGCCATACCTCTCCCTATGCACCCTAGCCGCACCCTAGCACCCTTCTAGCTTTCACCATTGCCTTGTCAACCTGCTTGTCCACTTTTAGATTATTACATACAAGAAATCCCATTCCTCTTTCATGCACAAAAGTTATTCAACCCCTAAACTCTACTATTCTCTCAGATTTTTTTCAGCCCAAATGCATGACCTTGCATTTCTTAGCATTAAATCTTATCTGCCAAATTTCAGATCATTTATCAAGCTTCGCTAGGTCCTTCTCATGTTATTCACACCATCAGGGGTGTCTACTCTATTGCAGATTTTGGTATCATCTGCAAAGAAGCAAATCTTACCTGACAGCCCTTCAACAATATTGCTTACGAAAATATAAAAACGTACAGGCCCAAAAACTGAACCTTGAGACATGCCACTGATAACATCCCTTTCCTCAGAGAGATCTCCATTAACCACTACCCTCTGTCACCTTCCACTCAACCAGTTCACACCCAGTCTGTCACTTTGGGGCCCATCCCAAGGGCATTTAGTTTATTTAATAGATGCCTGTGTGAATGGGATGCCCACTCCCTCCTGCTGATAAGGCCACCTCTTCAAAATGGCAGCCCTTCCCTCTCCCAGTGCATCTTGGGATATACTGGGAGAAGCCTAAGGCCCTGATTTGCTCTGATGTCTAAGGCCCTCCCACTGCATTTCAAAATGCACCCAGAGGGGGAAGGGCCACCATTTTGAAGAGGCGGCCCTATCAGCAGGAGGGAGTGAGCATCCTTCTTGCCAAGTTTTTCATGCAAAGGTACAGGGTATATGGAGGAAATTGGGGGTATGTGGAGGGGTTTGGAGGGATGGAGTGTAATGGGGGTGTGTGGGGGTGTTGGGCTCAGCGGGAAGAGTGCTATTTCTGGAGGTGGCTGGGGGATCACAGGAGATTGCTGGGAGGATGTGGAGGGTTGTTGGGGGTTGTAGAGGAAAATTGGAGAATCTCCCTGTCCATTCAGCTGATCCTCATTTGGGGAGTCCCCTGCTATAATCAGCTGATAGAAAGTCCAGGTGTGGGGAGATGCAAGGAGGTGTTGAGGAGTCAGCAGGAGGCGTGTAATCTTTGGAGGAGACCTGGGGTGGGATCGTGGAAGGTCCCATGGCAATTTTTGAGAAAGTCAATTCGTTGTCTACGAATGACACTTGACAGACTTGCATGCTGTGTGGCACATATATGGCCATTCAGTTTAGTATGGGCTGGAATGGTTTAGATGAGCTGGAGTGAGCTTTGACGGAGACTCCAGTAGATGTACAATACCGAGCAGAGCTCTGGGTTTCTGGCCCAGAAATATCTAAGAAAAAGAACAATTTAAATTAAATCATTAAATTATAGAGAGTGTATTTTTGGGCAGACTGGATGGACCATTCAGGTCTTTATCTGCCATTATTTACTATGTTACTTTGTTTATGTTACTATGATAGGGATTTCCTGCATCTTACCAACTGTCATCAAACCAAGTGTCTTCCTACCAATTTTACAAACTGACTTCCTACCAATTGCTGGGATACCATCACTAATATATCTTAAAAAAAAAAAGCCTTGTCCCACTGTTTTACAATGTCTGCTATTTTTTCTTCCATTTGCATCTTTGCTTTCCCAACTTCTCGACCAGCCTGTCTTAACTGCGATCTTTAGTAGTTTATGAAAGCTAATCTCTTTTTCCTTACCGGTTTCATTTTCAATTTTAAACATGTCTCAAAGTCATCTATGCATAAGACAGTGAAACAATTTTCAATCGGCAATGCAGTGATACAATTTTCAATCAGGAATGTATCAATTAATGTTGAATACTTTGCAGTTTTTGGAACATTGAAAGATAAACTATAATTAATTTACCATTTTATTGTCTTTTTATAACTTTATTACTGGGGATAGACATGATCATTTTGAGGAAACCTTTTAAAGTGATTATATAAGTTAATTTGTATGTTGTTTAATCTTTTGATCTCTAAATCATTTAATTCCTACTTATAAGCAAATTATCTATAAGCATTTTACACTTTTCCTTTAAGCATAGTTAATTGGCAATTTATTTTGACCAATAATTGTAAACTTCGCATTATATCACATAATGGTTTATATACTAAGGGGCTCATAATAATAATTTTCAAAAGTCCAAAAAGCGGCCTACATCAGTACGTGGACGATCAGACAGATCGTCCAAATACTGATAATCAAAACTGGTTTTAGACGTATCTAAAACCAGCTTAGGAGTTTAAGAGGTCCTTTTATCAAGCTGCGGTGGGGGTTTAACGCGCATAATACTGCACGTTAAACCGCATGCTGTGCCAGCCACTAACGCCTGCATTGAGCAGGCGTTAGTTTTTTAGCCAGCCGCGGGGATTAGCGTGCGATGAAATGTCCGATGCACTAATCCCACTAGCGCGGCTTGATAAAAGGACCCCTAAGTTTCAAGTTTATTAAGATTTTGTTATCCCGCCTTTTAAAATATCAAAACGGCTTACATTCAAACTACACTTAAGTATGGTAAAAAAACAAGTAAGCTTAAGTATAGTAAAAAAACAAGTAAGACAAAATAACAAATTAACATCAACATCTTTTTAAAAAATTAACTTTAAGAAAAACATAACAGATTAACAAAATAACGTTAACCTCAAAACAACAAAAAAACCCAAACCTAATCTTTAATTCCGACGTACAGACTGGCACGAAAGGATGGGAAAGAACTACAATATTTTGAAAGGAAAGAACAAAAGGTTAGGTGGACACTGCATATTTCCTGAGCAATAAGACTGGTCAGAAGAAACTTCTACTGTTTGATTAAAGAAAACATCCTTAAAAGGACAGTTGCACTGCAAAAGCATCTTCAAAAAGCATGGCTTTTAGGCTGGATTTAAATTTGTCAAATGAATTTATCTCTCTTATGTAAGCTGGCGCTGAATTCCATAGTGTGGGAGCTGCCTCTGTACGCCTAGAGCGAAAAGGGGCATTTTTGGAGGAGTGGGTAGGGTGGGATGTGGGCTAACTTAGACTTAGGGGCTCCTTTTAATAAGCTGCGCTAGCGTTTTTAGCACGCGCTAACCCCGCGCTACACAAAAAACACTAACGCCAGCTCTATGGAGGTGTTAGCGTGTAGCGCACGCTAAAACCGCTAGCGCAGCTTAGTAAAAGGAGCCCTAAGTCGTCCGGCAGCAATAACCAAAAAACTTTGAGAGGTTGCCAGACGGAACTTATACGTTTTGACTTAGACCAAGTCAAAACAGATATAAGTTCCAAATCGGGCTGCTGAGCTGATCGCAGCTGACTCGATCAGCTCAGCGGTCCAGGCAACCCATCCCCCCCCCCCGCATCAGTAATGATCACAGCAGGAGAGATAACCCAATTTCTCCTGCTATACCCACTGTTTCTTAAAGCAAAGGAAGTCATTCAGGATGAAAGCTCAAAGACAGTAACTGTAGAAACAGAATATTTCCCAAGTAATCGTTCAAAAAAAGCTATCAGCAATTACTGAATATTTTGATGTGCTTCCAAAAAGAACACAAGCCAGAAATTGTTCTATGTGTGGTTGCCAATAACTCGCTGGATATTATTTCCATCCTTTACATTATAATATCATATTCCAGCTACAATTCAGCAATCAAGCCCCCAGGCGCTCCGCAACCAACAACTTTCTCAGGGTAGCCAACTATTTTGAACAAAATTATAGCACTACATTAAAATATATATTGAAGCAACCTGATTATTTCACATCTTATTTCTGTTTTACTTTTAGGCACTTTTGTGGTGTTGCCATTTTACTTTTTCAGAACACGATACAAAAATGTGGACCAAATGTTATTGAAACAATACAGGATCAATATTTGACATTGGGCAGTGAGCATTGTTCACAGATATTCAAAGCAGGGACCTGTGCAGGCTTTGAATATCCAGTTATTTTTTTAAAGCCAGTTAAGACATAGCCACTTAAGTTGACATTCAGCACTTAAGTGGTCATGGGTTACTGCATAAAAATAGGACAGACTTTCTTTTATGTAGTCCATTTATGTGGTAAACCTGGCCTCTTATGGGCTGAATATCAGCACTAAAGTGGCCATAGCAAAGGTAAGTGGTGCCCCCCTTCCTTTCCACCATACCTTTTTAATTTTCCAGGCAAGAGTAGCAGCACAAACTTGCTGCCCGCATCGTGTCGGACATCACTTCCTTGACGCAGGGCTCAGAAGTGACATTAGAGAGAGGCGACACCAACGTGGACAGCAAGTTTGTAACGCTGCTCGCACAGGAAAAATTAAGGAGATATGAGGGAAGGAAAGGGGCACGCAGTTGGGGGGGCGGAGAGGAGGACGGGTGCCTGCACCCTTTACAAAGACTGCATCCAGTGCGGACTGCCTCCTCCGCATCCCCTTACTTTGACAACATATAGAATCTGAAAGACAGAGAGAGAGAGACAGACACAGACACAGAGACAGACAGAGACAAGAGACGAGAGAGAGATAGACAGAGACGACAGAGAGAGAGACAGAGACAGAGAGACAGACGGAGATGACAGAGAGAGAGAGAGAGAGAGAAAGGCATCAATACCACATTACTGCCTGTAGAACCTGCTTTGCCACCTGACTTTGTTCAATGTTAAGTCACACAATACAACACTGTATATGATAAAACAGAAGTGTGGTAGTGCCAAGTGCTGACTCCACCACAGAACACCCTCAACCCAGTTGGTTTTTATTTGATGCTAACTGCAATATTGAACAGCACTTAGCTGATAAAGCGTTGCTGAATATTAGTGTCTAGTCCCAACTAGGTGATTTAACCAGTCAGTGGCTAACTAAATTGCTTTCAATATTGGGACCAAAATTTCTATTTAAATCTGTGTGCCAAAAATTAGCTTGATGAATGATTAAAAAGGGGTATCATTAAAATATATATATATATATATATATATATATATATATTTATTTATATACTACTTATAACCTAAGGTTTGGAAAAGTCCACAGTCTGTTATTGAGAAAGACACGGGGGAAGCCACTGCATGCCCTGTATCGGTAGCATTGCTACACCTTGGGTTTTGGCCAGGTACTAGTGAACTGGATTGACCACCGTGAGAACGGGCTACTGGACTTGATGGACCATAGATCTGACCCAGTAAGGCTATTCTTATGTTTTCCCCATATGTCCCTACCTAACGTACTTGGGGCAATGGGGGACTGACTTGCCCAAGGTCACAAGGAGCAGTATGGGATTTGAACTCACAATGTCAGGGTGCTGAGGCTGTAGCTCTAACCACTGTGTCACACTCATAAAATGCATGTCTACAGTCTACCGCAAGGGTCTCAAAGTCCCTCCTTGAGGGCCGCAATCCAGTCGGGTTTTCAGGATTTCCCCAATGAATATGCATGAGATCTATGTGCATGCACTGCTGTCAATGCATTTTCATTGGGGAAATCCTGAAAACCCGACTGGATTGCGGCCCTCAAGGAGGGACTTTGAGATCCCTGGTCTACCGGCACACATTGTCATCATACATCCCTTTACAATGAATCTGGTTCAAAATAATACAATCTCTTCTTATAAATGAAAGTCTTTGTACTTATTTTGTTTATGCTGTTTATTGTTTTTCTTGTTATTTTACAAAAATATTTTTAGATTTTCTTATAAAGAAATGGCCAGATAACTGAGCCAGCCACTCATTTGATCCAGAGGACTGAGTCAAAGGAGAATAGGAGAATCTCAAAATCACAAGAAGGTCCCCCATCTGTTATATCCACACCAGCACTGATGCAATCCATACTTTTACAAAAAAAAAAAAAGTCTATCACAGTGTATCGCAAACTGTGCCTCCTGAGAGTTCAGGTGTGCCGTGGCACATTGGGGAGGAGGAAAGGCACCAGCTGACTGCCTACAGGATGTGTCTCTCACGGCGAGAAGCACGACCTATAGGCAATCCGCCGGCACCAGTGCCTCTCCTTCTCTCCTGCCCTCTTCCCTGCCGGCACCCCCCTACTGGTGTCTCAGGGCCCACCTGAAGGGCCTCCATGCATGCAAGGACGTCGATGTGATGATGTCATTCATGTGTGTGATGTCACCACGGCAACGCCCACGCACATCCAGATGTCTCGAGCTGAAGCCACTACCTTTAGTGTGCAGCAGCTCGAGAAAGTTTGCGGGACACTGGTCTATCAGCAGGACATTTTCATATACATAATTGCCCTGGCTTAACCACAGAGCTTTATACATATAAGAACATATAAATTGCCGCTGCTGGGTCAGACCAGTGGTCCATCGTGCCCAGCAGTCAACTCACGCGGCGGCCCCTAGGTCAAAGACCAGTGCTCTAAATGAGCCAAGCCTCACCTGATTCATTTTGAATTAAAATAAAAATAAAAGGAAGGGACTTATAAAGTGGAAATCATTGCCCTAGGGTAACTTTTGCTAATTCCCTCACCTGAGAATTAATTTAAATGTCTCCACTAGATGAAAATGCTGTTTGTCTGATTTGACAGTATTCAATTAATAGAATCAGCATTCCCGAAAACCGATGAAAATTTCAAAAAAATTCCTTTTACATATGAAGAGGAGTAAAAAGAGGTTGAAAAGCATTGTATTAAAGGCTCCATTTGCTAAATATCTCTTACTAAAATCTGTGTCAAAATGATACCTCTATTTGTCTCCACCAAGAAAAATGCTACAATGATGTCACATTGGCATATGAAAATGAGTTAGATTTGCTGCCAGAAAAAGTTTATCTGAAAATGTTTTTTTTTAAAGTGAAGTGTTTTTCTTTGAGCTTTCCCTTGATACCGGCAGATCTGCCGAAACTCTGGCATCAAGTCTTCTTTTGTGAACGTGTGGATTATATTAGTGTCTGGTCTGGATATGACAGATGGAGGTCTTTTTAATGTCTGAGACTCTCTTTATGATCTTTCTTTGATACAACCCTCTGGGTCAAATTAGCAGCTGCATCAGGTCAAAGTACTGTCCTCTATACATTTTTTTTTTTTTAACTTTCATTTAAAAATTATATAAAAACAAAAATAAATTACAAAAGACAAAACTAGTTTTTAAAACAGATTCATGATAAAACAGAATTGGGAAATATTTTATTATAATGTATGTCTATAGGCTGCAAATATACAAAGTATAGACATAAAGCTAGACTCTATAGATTGCACCAAAAAAAATCAGTGCCAACTAGAATGGAGCTTAACATGAATCTATAGAATTATGCTTAGCATCACTGTTCAACACATAGGTTAGGCACAGGCATTTAGGCCAGATAAACCAGGCCTAAATGTTTGCACTTAAATTATGATATAATCTTCCTATAACAATTGTCTGTGACTAATCACCCTTAAATCAATAGATAGACTCTACAAAGTAGTGAGCTTTTCTTCCACTGTATAATTATCTTCAACACTATTGTAGTAGTATTATGTCCATGCGAGTTTTTCTGAGAAAAGGTTACCACAAGTGCTTGCGGCTGTATGGTTTTTAGAACATGTCTTATCATATCAGCCAAATGCATCAATAATAGTTAAGATAAAATATTTTAATTAATTGAGTAATAATAAATAAAATAAAAAATTTATATATGTGTAAAATATACTATATATATATATATATATATATATATATATATATGTAGAATATATATATATATGTAGAATATATATATATATATGTATATATATATATACATACATATATATATATATATATATATACATACATATATATATATATATATACATACATATATATATATATATATTCTACATATACATATATATTCTACATATATACATATATATATATATAGTATATTTTACACATATATAAATTTTTTATTTTATTTATTATTACTCAATTAATTAAAATATTTTATCTTAACTACTATTGATGCATTTGGCTGATATGATAAGACATGTTCTAAAAACCATACAGCCGCAAGCATACATATATATATATATATATATTCTACACATATTTTTCAAAAATTGACATTTCCCCCCTGCCGACTCTGGCAATCTAGCACCATGCATTTGAATCAGACTTAGACACATCTTTTGATTATATCCCTACATGCAAGTTATCCACACTCAAAGTGCTAACATTCTAGGATCTGAGTGTGCAAATGATGTACACATTTCAGTATTTGTGTCACAGTATGAAGTAAAGAGACTGCATGCACACATTAAGACCTCCCTCCCAGCAGGTGTAAGCTTGTGAGAATGTGTGCGCTACTTCAGATCATTGTGGGAGTCTATTTTTATAAATGCAATATAGGCATCGTCTCCAGCATGAAGAGGGGCTTGTTCAAAACAAACGGTGGAAGTACATTGTTTTCAAAAAAGTGACACCCTGATGCAGATCCAGCGCTCGAAATGTGATCACATTGGCTTGTTGAAGCTGCTAGTAGCTACAAAACTAGGTCTTTTTCTGTATTTGGAGTCAGTGGCGTTGTAAGTGGTGTGTGGTCCGCCCTGGGTGCCTTCTTCATAGGGGCATGGCTCCCATCCTCCTCTCCGCTCCTTCCCGCCCCCCCCCCCTCCCTGCGTGCACACACCAGCTCCCTTCCCCCATACCTCTCTAATATTCCTGGAGTGAGCAGCAACGCCCAACCTGCTGCCGCGTCTGCGTCGACTCTTCTTCTGACATCACTTCCTGGACCCACACCTAGGAAGTGACATCAGAGGGAGAGCCCACACAGGTGCGACAGCAGGTTGGGGATTGCTGATCGCCCAGTAATGTTATAGAGGTACGGGGAAGGGAAGCGGCACGCGCTCGGCAGAAGGGTGACGGAAAAGGAGCGTGGAGGGGTGGAGGTGGGGGAGGGGCACCACCGTATTAGGCGCCTATCACCCTCGCTGTGCAACTGTATGGAGTAATATTTATATGAAAGAAAAATTGCATTGGGGGAGCAATGATTTATCTACAGAAGGCTTTTCAAACACCATATATGTGTAGTAAACATTTGCCTCTGTTCTGATGGTCCACTGATCTTCACATGCACTTAAGTTTGGAGTGAATGATTCAAATTACCCTCCTTTTTACAACACCGTAATGCAGTCGGAGCTGTTATTGCCGCGCGCTGGCGCTAAAAACTGCACTACGGTTTTGAAGAAAGGGGGATAAGTGATTTTAATAGTTTATTAGGCAGTTTATTGAAAAAGTGAACTATTTTTTGTTTCACTGTTTTGTTGGATGTTAGTTTTTATTTGGCTTTATAAAATAGGCATTTTTTTTAGTGCAGGTGTAGCATTAAAGACTAAGTTTAAAATATGGCAGAAAACCTTATATGACTACATTCTCACTTCATCTCCACCCTGTCACCCCCTCCATCTTCATTTCTCTTCTCCTCCTACTCTTTACAAGAAAAATGGGAGTCTATTCTCTTCGTGACATACAAATAAAGGGCTGGGGAAAAAAAAATGAAGAATCTGTTATATTTTGTTGCCATAGTAATGATCCCCTTTGGAAGGCCAAACGATTTCAGTTTGCTGGCAGAAAGATTTGTTATAGACTTTCAGAAAAATGTTCTGTTCGACACATTTTGACTAGAACAACTCATTTTTAGCATTTGCTTTCAGCTCTTTTGGATGGCAACAGTAAAAAAAAAGTTTTCATTCAGAATTAAGGGACACGTTTATTAAGTCATGTTAAGCAGCTAGAGTGGATTTCACCGCATGTTAGACATTATCGCAGACTCAAGCTAATAGCTAATGCATGTTATAACAGACAGTGCGGTAAAATCTTTGCACTAGATGCTTCACACGGGTAGGAGTGGTGCATGGGCATGAAAGGAGTGGAGCAAAAAAGAGGCCAGTGGTGAAAGCTGGCAAACAGATCACTACAAATAATACAAAATATAGCTATAAAAATAATCCATCACGGGAAGAAATATGATCACGTGACTCCTTATCTGATAGAATCTCATTGGCTACCCATCAATCAAAGAATAACATATAAAATAGCATTATTAGTATTCGAAACAATAACTTCTAATGAACCTCAGTTTATTGATCGTCTACTAATTCCCCACGTTTCAAACCGCCTTCTTCGATCTAACACCCAAGAGCTACTCATGGTCCCTTCATTAAAAATAATAGGAACTAGACGCCACGATATTTTTTCAGTCAAAGCGCCGCTTATTTGGAATACTCTCCCTTTATATATTAGAAACATCAAAGACCTCACTTTATTTAAAACCAATCTAAAAACATTTCTCTTCAAAGCTTTTTAATCTTTAAAAAGGAATTTTTTTCCTCGATAATTTAAAATAATAAAAGTGAAAAGTCTTTACTCTTTTTATACCCCATCCCTAGTGTTTTTTCCTATCCTTCATAGTTTTCTTCTCTTCCCAGTGGGGAAACAACAATTTTGTAACTTTTATTCCCTTATGTTCTTTCCCAATTATTCCAGTTTTGTCTGTATTGTTAGTTTGTATTGACCCTGTTTCTTTTTGGTTTTTTTTTAATTGTCCTATCCCAATTAAACTGTTATGTAATTCGCTTAGAATTTATTAAGCGAACCATTAAATCTAAATAAACTTGAAACTTGAAACTTACTAGTGCTGCCCGATTCAGGGGAAAATTTTTTGATTTGATTTAGCCTATTCGATTCACTTTTCCTGCCCAATTGGGCATTTTTTTTCAAAACGTCCTAGAAAGTTTATTTTGTAGTCTTTCCCCCCTCCCCCCTTTGCCCTCTCCAACTCCATGCCAGCACTGTGGTGAAAACAAAATAAAAAATACTTTTTCTCTCTGTCAGGTCCTAGCTCACACTCGCTGCTTAACATCAGCTCTGGCAGGATACACATTTCAAATCTGAAATATTGTAACCACAAAATAGAAATTTAAATTATTTTTTTCTACCTTCCACTGTCATATCCAACATTTGTTTTTTTTCTCACTGTCTACTATCTCTCGCTCTGCCTTGTACCCTGGGTCATACCTCTCTATTCCTCTCCATGCATCATCTCTCCTTTCCTACCCTCCGTTATTATGTGCAACATTTCTTTTGCTCTCCCCATGCACCATCTCTCCTTGTTCTCCACCCATTGTCCAACATTTCTATCTCTCTCATCTCCATGCATATCTCACTCCCTGCCACCATATGAAGGATTTTGCCCTCTCACCCCTTTCTACCTCTCACTTCCTCTCTTCCACCACAATAATTCTTCCTCTCTCCCCCCATGTGCAGCAGCTTTCCTCGCCTCTCATCCCGCTGAGCAGCAGCTTTCCTCCTCTCCCATCCATCTCTATGTGAAACAGCACCCCACCAATCCTCCCACCATAGCTCTGAGGTCTCTTAAAGCAGCAGCAGCGGCAGCGCTCTGAACGAGCTGCTTCACAACCTGCCCCACTAGAGCTTCCCTCTGCCGCGTCACCAATAACGGCAGAGGGAAGGCCCCAGCAGGGAAGGCCGCAAAACAGTCCATTCAGAACGCTGCCGCCGCCGCTGTTTTAGGAGGCCTTGTGGTATGTCAGGTCTCACCAGGCTGGGGGGTTGCTGAATTGGTGAGTCCAATTTTCTCGGACAACGAATCTATTCGAATAGATTCACTGACATAAATCGGTGAATTGGTTCGAATCGCGCAGCACTAATCAGTACCTCACACTAGCCGTCACAATTGTCAATAGTACAGCTGCCATTCAATGCTATTAACCCCCCTCCCCCTTTTACAAAACCGTGAAAGTGGTTTTAAGCGCAGGCCAATGTGCTAAATACTCCGTGCTGCTCGTGACACTCATAGAGTTCCTATAAGCGTCTGGCAGAGCATTCAGCGTGCTGGCCAATGCTAAAAATCACTTCTGCGGTTTTGTAAAAGGGAAAGTAAGTGCAGCTACACTGCCAGCAGCCCAGTGGTACAACTTTCCCAATCTTCCTGTAGTACAGTGGTTCCCAAACCTGTCCTGGGGGATCCCCAGCCAGTCAGATTTTCAAGATATCCCTAATGAATATGCATGAGAGAGATTTGCATATAATGGAAGTGACAGGTATGCAAATCTCTCTCATGCATATTCATTAGGGATATCTTGAGAACCTGACTGGCTGGGGGTCCCCCAGGACAGGTTTGGGAACCACTGCTGTAGTACAAGAGACTGCTGAAGAGACCACTTCTTCCTTCTCCCCCGTACTACATCCCCCTCTAATCCAATCCCTCCTTCAACAGCTCCATCATACAATTCTTCCTTAAGAAGCTCCCACATCTAAATTCACAGCAGAAACTATGCCTCCTTGGCAAAGCCCATCTTCCCGTACATATACCAATCCAACACCTCTATCTCAAAGGACTAAAAAAGGGGTTTGGATTGGGGGATCAATTCCTATTGGCTTCAGTGCATTTGCCATGCCAGGACTTGCTAATGGGGCTTTGTAAAAGGGGCCCTAAATAAGGCAAAGACAAACAATAAAGAAAACATAGATTTACTCTCTCTGGGACACAACCCCCCCAAAAAGATGTGCATTCTTCCACATATATTTGTGTCACTAGAATGCCTTAAAAATGCTACCACTTGCTTAATCAGCTTAATGCACATCAATGTATGAATTAATGAGCATTGTCAACTTGAGTGGCAGATTAAGAAGTGTCAATTGAAGTTTAAATATTTTTATCAAATGAAATTGGTGAAACAAACAAATCTTTAAAAAACACATCAGAAAATGAAGAATATTTTCATAAATTGTTGGAAATGAACAGAACGTATTTTAGTTTTGTTACCACTGTGTAAGTTGGTGATGTCTTATATGCCATGTAGGGCTTTAAGATCTGGTACCCAAAACTTACTTGTTGCTGTTCCTTTAATCAAGCCCCAAGTCTTTGGAATGCTCTGCTTTCTTATTTGTGAGAAGATCGTTCTTTAACTTGTTTTCAGAAACAGCTTAAAAAGCACATTTATTTTGGCAAGCCTTTACACGTTCACCCTTGGTATGGGTTGTTTAGAATTTTTTTTTTAATAAAAAAAAATAATACTTTGGGTTTTTGTGTATTTGGGTAGGCTGTTGGTAGAGACTTTCCTATTTAGTATATGGAGCTCTTTTCCAATATGGGATTTTATTTAAAATTGTAAACCACTTAGATTGCATTGCAAATTTGCATTATTTCAAACTGAATAAATATGTAATCTGTATAACCCACACATAAAATTTTAGGTTCATGCATGACAAATAAGTTTATTTTCAAAACCATATACTTAAGAAAAAAATTGCATTTCGCACAAAAATGGTTTATACCTGCCTGATACGCAGGTACAATTGCATGTATACTACCGGATTCTATATTTGGCACCCAGATTTGAGGGTGGTCTAGGATGATTGAATGCAGCTGTTTCATTGTGGCCATTTCAGTTCAACGAACTGACCACGATGAATCTGATTCAGCATTTGGAGGGGAGTGATTTCCCACACATACACCCCTCACATCTGCCCCGGAGCAGCAGGCCGCGTGGCGAGGCCGGGAAGCAGGCAGGCCCTGGAGGGAGAAGCTGTCACCGAAGCTGCTGCTTCGCCTCCTTGCTGGGGGGAGCCCAGGGACAGAAAGGGGACTGGGACCTCTCTGCAGTGGTGGCTGGCAGGGAGCCCAGGCCCTGGGGTGAGAAGCTGCAACTGGCACTCTCTTGTCACATGACTTGCTGCCTGAAGCCCAGCTTCCTTGTAATGGGATGATTCAATGTGGCTGTTTCATTGCATCTGTGTGAAATATCCCATGAAGAAGCAGTCGCAATGAATCGTCCCATTTTGGATTTGGGTGTACTCTCAAGATGTGTCTGTGTCTGCAACTGAATTGACTAAACTAAACCTTAAGTTTGTATATCGCATCATCTCCACAATCGTAGAGCTCAGCCCGGTTTACAGGAACTTAGTATAAAGAAGGTTTAGAGAAACTTAGTATAAAGATGAACTACCATAGAGGGAAGGAAGTATTATATTTTTGAGAATAGCCAAGTTTTCAGATGTTTTCGGAATAGTTGGAGGGAGCCCAAGTTCCGAAGTGGGGTAGTAAGGTTTTTCCAAAGCTCTGTGATTCTGAAGGAGAGGGATGTCCCTAGTTTTCCTGCATGGGATACGCCTTTTAATGAAGGGAATGTTAGTTTGAATTTTTGGGTGGATCTGGTAGTATCAGAATTCGAGGAATTCCAAGATAGTGGAATTAGGGGAGGAAGGATGTCGTGTAGGATCTTATGAACTAAACTAAACTACACTAAACCTTGGGTTTGTATACCGCACCATCTCCATAGTTGTGGAGCTCGGCACGGCACGGTTATAAGTTAAGCAGGCGCATTTAAAGTGAACCCTGGAGATTACTGGAAGCCAGTGACGTTTGTACAGAAGCGGGGAGACATGGTCAAATTTACTTTGAGCAATAAAAGATGTTCACTGGCACCAATTAAGATTTGCATATTGCTCTATTCTACTGTATAACGGTTAGTGCCCCCCCCCCTTTAACAAAGCTGCAGAAGTCGTACAGCAAATGTTCCAATGCCTGTTAAATCCTTATTTGTGTCAGAACGATTACTGCAGCAGCAGCCACTACTGCGGCTTTGTAGAAGGAGCCCATAGTAAGGTTACCATATTTAAGAAAAGGAAACCCTGGACACATAACTCCGCCCTGTTCCACCTCCAGCTCAACCCCATCCCACCCAGTTCTGCCTCTAGCCCTGCCCCATTCCACCCTCCAGCCCCACCCCCAGAAAGCCTCCTCTCTTTGCGATGAGCTCCGGCCGCGTCTGGAGGGCCTGGAGCATGTGCGGATGCATGTGATGTCATACGTGCATGCTCAGAGGCCCTCCAAAAGCGACCGTAGCTTGTAGGGGCTTTCCAAAACCCAGACAAACGCCGAGTTTTGGAAAGTCTGTCCAGGAGGCCAGACAGTCCTCTAAAAAGATGACATGTCCGGATTTTCCCAGATGTCTGGTAATCCTAGTCCATAGTGTGTAACTCAAGCAGGGACATGGTCATGGAAGAGGCATGGGTGTATCAGGGACATTCCGGCACATTCTGCACATTGTTACAAAATAATGGATCAGCCCACCCAACTTGGGTGCCAGTGTTTACACCAGATTTCAACAGATTTAATTATGGTTCCCTAAGTAAGAGTATAGGAATCAGGGTAAAGCGTAATTCTATAATTGGTATATACCCTTTCTAGACTTTCCGCCACCCTTTTTTTAAATGCTATTTATGGAATCCGGACCACAGGGCCTGAGTGTGTGAACCTACAGCAATCAAAATTGTTTGCAAGAGCAAATTTGGGCAAGGTTTACATTTATGAGCTTTCCTTTTCTGTATTTCCAGCAGAATGTACATCCCCCTCCTCCACCCCACTCCCCACAAATAAAAATATGCATACCAAGCAGCAGGTGTAAATGTGTGCACACATTTTTTCTGGGGCAATTTTCAAAGCAAAAGTACATGAATGCTTTCACTTTGAAAACATAGCCAAGACCCACTAGAGCAGTGTCTCACAAACTAAATCTACTGCCCCGGTCAGAAGGCACCCGGAAGTGCGCAGACATCATGCGCATGTGTGATGTCATCACATCAGTGTCTACGCATGCATGCGCAGAGGCCCATCTGGCCATGACCCACTTCGATAGAGGGATCCAGGAGGTGCGGGGATAGGAGGAGAGATGCCAGCTAGGAGGAGAGTCATCTGCGCCAGCTGACTTCCTACACGACGTGCCTCTCGCCGCAAGAGACACATCCTGTAGGCAGTCAGCCGACGTGGATGATTCTCCTCCTCACCAGTGTGTCATGGCACACCTGAAATCTCAGGAGGCACACTGGTGTGCCACGACACACAGTTTGTGATACACTGCAATAGTGGGACAAATACCGGTGTTAGTAGAAACTATGCACTGCATAGTTTCTACTAATGCCTGTAGTTGGACAGTAATCCTCACAAAGATGCCAATTTCCTGAAAAAGAAAAAATTTGCATATTATTCTAACTTCAGCAAGCTGTATTTTGTCACTGTGACTTAAAACGCAAATAACCCCAGTGGCAAAATACATGAATGGTTTTATTTGCATTTTACAATTGACATGAAGTAAGGCACTTGACAGAAAGAAGTTACCACTTAGAAATAATTCTACAATCTTCAGCAAGAAAAGTTGTAATAGTGTATTCTCTTGAAGCCAGAGAAGGAGCCTAAGAAATTCCATGGACTGAGGCATAACTCTCAAAAATATAAATTAACATTCATGAATAATAATTGCAAAATAGCCATACTGGGATTGGGCTGTGTTTATAGCAGCATAAGAAATATCAGCAATATGTATATTCTATGGAGCTCATAATCGAAAGAGAAAAACGTCCAAAAACCGGCCTAAGTCGGCACTTGGACGAACATTTCTCAAAAATGTCCAATCGCCGATAATAAAACCGGGTTTTGGATGTATTTCTAAACAACCTAGGCCTTCATAGTGCCGCTCAACGTCCAAAGCTAAACGGGGCGTTTCGGGAGGCATGTCGAGGGCAGGAGTTGGGCGGGACGTGGGCCGGCTTAGACTTAATCATACAGCATGTATAGCCGAAGGTTTAACAACAGAGCCTAGACAGAACTTGGACGTTGTGACTACAAAAACCCACCTAAACTCACCAGATAAGCACTGAAAACACATAACACAGACCCGCCCCACACACTACCCCAGTGATCACCAACCCCCCCCATTAAAAATTTTATTCACAACTTTAAATTTCAGCCTCCAGACCATCATCACCTGGCCGCCTGGCATTGGAATGCCTAGTCGTCCAGCCCAGAGGCAGCTTAAGTCATCTTGGGGGTGGGTTAGGGACCCATAGAGAGGAGGACCCCTGCCCATAAGCCCCTGTAATCACTGCACTGATACTGAAACATGTGCATTGCTCTATACACCCCCAAAACCCTTTTTTACTGGCATATAAGTGGCTCCTGCAGCCATACGGGCTATTGGGGTGGTAGATAAGTGGGTCTAGGGAATTCTGGAGGTGGTTTGAGGGGCTCACCATGACCTATAAGGGAGCTGTAGTGAGGAGTAGACATGGCACCCTTTTTAAGGTACCCCACTATTTAGGTGGCATGTCTGGGTGTGCAGTCCATCACTTTGCAGACCCCTCCCACGTCCAACAGGTCTTGTTCTAGGCGTTTTGGACTTGGACAGAAGGTTGGACGGAAATGTGGTATAAAGATGGACGATTTAGTGGCTTGGACGATCAGATCGGCAAGACGTATAATTAGTCGATTTTCGAAAGTAAAAAAAAGTTGGACGTATCTTTCTAAAATGTGGCTTGGGCTCTTTTTAACTTTGGACAACTTGCGAGATGGATGTAAACTGACTGACGCCCTTTCGATTATGCCCCTCCACGTTTTTGGAATGTTAAATGTGAATGAACAGAAAAAAATATGATATTTGATGTTTTGTGGTTTGCCGATAATGGTGCACATTCCCAGCTCTTCAAGCATCTATACTTTGAATTCCCTTTCTTCGTGTGTTGCACATTCTTTGGAAATAGTGGACACTATGGCTCAGATGAGAGACTGATGGAACGGAAATCTACTCACTCAGCACCTTCCTTTCTCTCAGTATTGTGAGCCAGTTTAAAAAACTGTAGAAGATATATTTATTTGGATGAGTCCTTTTTGTGGCATGAGTTTAGTTACACTCACCCCCCCACCCCCCTCACTTTACAAAATGAGCGTCAGGAGCAGTGCAGAGCTTTAGACAAGGGGGATCCTGGTAATTTGTTCCAGCATGAAGGACATACTATTGAAAAGGCCATCGCTTGTGTATCCGCATAATGAATTTCAGAGGATCCCCCCCATGTCTAATTACATAGTGTTCTCTGACCTTAAAAATTAGGTAGGTGGACAGTGCTGAATCACCAAGGACAGCTGCTCTGTAACCATCTGTATACTATTTGATGAATAAGCATCAAAATAAATTCTGAATACCTCTGGCATCCAATGAAGCCGTTTCAAAATTGGGGTCATTTGCAAGAATCCGGAACACCCCACTTGAAGTCATGCTACTGCATTCTGAGCGACCTGCAATACTTTGATCCTGGTCACTGTCATTCCCCAAAACAAGGCACTGAAATAATCAAGTTTCACTAGCACCCAGTGCTAGCTTTGGGTGAGGGAGGCAAACAGGGCAGCTGCTCTAGGCCCCACAGCTCTAGGGGGCCCCCATGAGCTGAGATGTCTTTCCTTTCTCCCCAGCCAGTCCCTCCCTCATCTGTAAAAATGTATGGAATTCGCCAGCATGACAGAAATTCTCTAATGCTGCCTGCAGCCTCCTTGGCATTATTCCTCTGCTGTGGTCCACCCTCCTCTGACACAACTTCCTGTTTCTGCTTGGGCAAACCATGGCAGAGGAACACCAACAAGGAGGCCATAGGCAGCATTAGAGAATTGTTGTCATGCCGGTGAACTCCTTGCAATTTTACAGTTGATGGGGGTCTTTGGAACCGGGTGAGGAGAAGGGAAGGATATCCTGGCCCACAGGGTTCCCTGGAGCTGCTGATTTTAAAATGAAGGGAGGGATTCTGGACACGATGGCATTTAGTGGACCTGGGGGTGGTGAGGAGGGAGAGAAGGAGGAAGAAGGGAGAAATGATGCATGGGAATGCATTTGGAGGATAGGGAAATCAGGAAAAGGGGCAGGGAGAAGAGGAATTGGGAGCGACCCCTCCTTAATTTCTGCCCTGGGCCCTAGCGTGTCTGCCAGCACCACAGATTGCACCACCTATTTAAAATCAAAAGCAGAAAGCATCGGCTTCAACCGACCTAACAAATGACTTTGATTTTTAAAAAATCAGAGACTTCACTATTGCTCCTGCATACTAAGTCTACAATCCGACATCACTCCCAACACTCTTAGACACCTTTTCATTTGCAACATCACTGAATCAACCACCATCGATTATGGCCATCAATCTACCTCCTGTCTACCAAGAAGCATAATTTCTGTCTTCTGAACATTCAATCTCATCCAACATTTGGATATCCAATCGCTTTCAAAGAATCTGACAGCCATCTCCACCAATTCCGGCAAGACAGAGGTAAGAAAACAGATATTCAAGCTTACAGTCTTGGTTGGGTTTCATTTTGGGCACAATCCTTCTGGGTAGAAGTCCTTACCAAAAACAAGAAACTCCTGGGCTTAGTAGTTATACTATACTAGTTTACCTCCAAGCTTTGACTCCTCCTATCACTGTTAATCAAGGAAAAGGGTCATTCCTTGTTCCAAAATGGTTTAGTTAACAAAAAGGTCAGACTACATTATTCTGGTACAAACACTAGAGGTCTTTGCAGATCCTTAAGGGAGAATAAGGGTTGCTATGGTTATGCATGAATACACCAGAAATTATTATATAAGAGGTGTGTGTCGCCTAGGTGCAGTCACAAGTATTAAGAAATTGTCTTGAAACATAGCATCTAGATGTGGACAGTTCTCCTGCTATGATGAGATTATTTATGGTACCCAAAGGGTTTTTTTTTAAATGAAATGTGATTAGTCAGATGGATATGGAATTAAGTGTAGAATGAGATACTGAATCAGCATTATTATTTTATTTCTTTTACTGTATTTAAAACCAAACTTATCTCTGATAAAAATCCAAATAATTGATGGTTAGATTTAACAGAATTGCAGGGAAGCAATCTGGTGCATAAGATTCCATCCTCTGTGTGTTACTATGATGGTTTCAAATATTAGGGCTCCTTTTACGAAGGTGCGTTAGGGCTTTAACGCACGGAATAGCGCACGCTAACTGCTTCTTTGGCTAGTGCGCACTATAGCGCACGCTAATCCAGTGTGTGCGCTAAAAACGCTAGCGCACATTCGTAAAAGGAGCCCATAATCTTCATCATGTTTTGTTCGAATTAACCGTATCACGCTTTTCAAAAGTAATTGGGAAAAGTGGAAGGGGAGGTTTATGCACAATGATGTTTTATCTCAGCACTGGTCAGCAAAGGTAGAGAATAGAAGAGCTTCACATAGGGCAGCTCTGGAGAGATTTTAAAGAAATTTTTCACTTGGGTTTTAAATAATTTTTTTCACTTGAGCTTTAAAGAATTTCTTTTCACTTGGGTAACTTACAGTGCTAGCCAGTGGGTGAGAAACACTTCTTACAAAGGGCTCCTTTTACTAAGCCGTGCTAGATGCTAATGCCTCCATTGAGCTGGCATTAGTTTCTCCGCGTAGCGCAGGGGTTAGCAGGCGCTAATCTGCAGCACACACAAAAAAACACAACCGCAGCTTAGTAAAAGGAGCCCAAAGTGTTTTCTCATACAGTCGTACATACTAGAAAGACTAGCTATGATTTCCTGTTGCCTTTACCACCCATGGTAATATCTTCAATTTCTATGCCTACCAAGTAACTGGTGTAAATCTGTGTGCATTAAAAAACATTATAAAAACAATGACCTAGAAAATGAAAGATGACTAAAAATGTTTTCACTGTCAGCAATATTACCAATAAAATAATGAAAATAAGAACAGCATCATTTTGCCAAGTACTGTATATGCAATCATTGCAGAGGTGCCAGCAAATGGAGCTCATCTGGGTACTTAAAACTGCATATGAGAAATGGAATTAATCAACCTGGCTCACCACGTTTCTTGGCTTTACTGCTTTTCTACCCCTCACCCTCAAAATGAGATATACAAAGCGCAATTATTAACAGCATGTTCAGTGTTAAGCAAGCAGCAGCTGTAGTTTAGCCAGGGTAAGACAATTGCAAAATGACAAAAGCTTTGAGGGAAATTGTAAAACATTTTGCACTGTTTTTTATGATAGATCTTGAAACTGCTATTAATTTAGTGGAAAAGTTTTTCCTCCTACGGTTCAATTTGCAGAGCATCACTGCTAATGCTTTATAGATGCATTTTAGAATGTGTACAGCGGTTACCATGGTTACATGGCATTATTGCATGGCCTTGCAAGTTGATGGATGAAAGCTGCAGTATAACTTGGCTGAAAAGAACAGCAACGGGAACAGCATCATTATATTCTAACTACTAGTTAACATCTCTGGTCTGACATTTTCTCTGCTGTCTGATACATAAGAAAGTCAAGAACCAGCACAAAGACATTCTTTGCAACATTTTCCCCTTTTATTAAACACTTTATTGGTATTTAAATCACTTGGTCTTAACCTCAAGCATTGCATTAAAAGGTATTCTGTACTGATAAGGTAAACGTTTTCTGTCCTGAGCTAGTGCTATATTAGGATCTAGAAACATAGAAAATTAATGACAGATAAAGGTCAAATGGCACATCCAGTCTGCCCATCCACTATCTCCTCCTCTTCCTATGAGATGCCACCGTGTCTGTCCCACACTTTCTTGAATTCAGACACAGTTTTTGTCTCCACCACCTCTACTGATAATGACAATCAGTATCATTTTCATTTCAGAGGCAATATTAGAAATGATTTCCTTTCTTTGGAAGGAGAAAAGCAGGATATACTGCCTGCTATATTGATAAAGGATAGACTGATTTCGTATTGGTTGGGAACGGTGAGGAATAAAGAGATATATCTAAACCTGACTAAATTCATGGCTCGCCCAAATTTTACTTGATGCTTCTTCACATCTCAACTTTAGAAAACAGATCAAAACTCTACTTTTCAACAAACCAAATCCTTAACACACTCCTCCTCTTCCTTAACGTATTCCACCTCTTCCATTCCCACTCTTTCAAGATTGTTGCTCCCTCCATTTAACTTATATGCATTGGCTTCCTTCTCTTAAATTAAATGTATTCTCTTACTGTATGCACTGTATATAGTCCTTCCCTCTCTTAATTATAAACCTATAACTAGTTTGACTTTACGATTGCTTTGTTATGTTCTTCAATTTCAACCGCATTGTGTGTATTTCTAACTATTGTGAACTGCCTAGAACTCCCTGGGTATGGCGGTATACAAAAATAAAATTATTATTATTATTTTATTAACTTCCTAGAGAGACCATGAATAGGCATTTTATGGATGTCTTTAAAATTCCAAGGGAAGCTGCTCCTCCTTTGGTTAAAGATTATTTTATGTAGGGAAGATTTTAACATCTCTACAGATGGCCTGGATGTAACAGTGCTCCTGGAGAGATCTATAGAAGAGATCAGCAGAGATACTCTTTTAAGAAACTTTGTTTCTGAGCATAATAATGAACTTATGAATGTACTTTCATCATAGAAGTGCTTCTTTCCTGGGACAAAAAATGTGGCTGTACCTTGACCTTTATAAGACTGCTTGCCCAACTGTTTGGTTTTTTTTTTAAGACTAAGCAAGAGGGGAGGAAGAAATTTCTGACCTTACACCAGGAAGTAATAGCTCTTGGTATTTGTTATACTTCCTTGTAAATGTCATGTTATCTTTTTTATTCAAAATAAATTGAGGGGTAGATATTCAGACAGTGGCAGTGACCTTTTTTTTAAAAAAAAAACTACAGTAGAGTCTCAGTTACTCGGATCTCAGTTAACCGGGACTCATACAACTGGCAAAAAATATCGCCAGGGGGAAAAAAAATGTCCCCCAAAGGACCAGTGGTCCTGAGCCGCAAGCCCCCTCCTGCCCTCAAGCCCTGAAGAACTACAAACGGTGGCAGTTCTGAGCCGCAAACCCCACCTCCCTCCCTCAAGCCCCGAAGCAGCTATGAACCTCCCTCCCTCCCACCCCGAAACACCAGCGCGGCAGTGGTCCTGAGCTGCAATGCCCTTCTCCCTCCCTCAAGCCCTTTAGTGGCAGAAGCAGGTGGCGGTCCTGAGCCGTGAACTCCCTCCCCCCCTCTTTCTATCTTCCTTATCCGAAGTGCAGCAGTCAGCAGGAGGCAGCTTCAAATCAGGTTGCTCGTGGATAGCCCCAGCAGGGCCTTTCCTCTGACGCATCACTTCTGACTTGACAGCTAAGATTTAGTGCTAAGAGAACATGTTCGGGTTGATTAGTGTGATTTAAGCCTACAAGTGGCCATTTCAGGACTTGTTAGGTATGATTGCATGATTTAAAGTGTAGTATTTGTATTCTAAGAATATACTAGCATGTATACACACATGTATCTGGTAACCCTACTTAGGCACTTAAGTGCTGAATATCGGCATTCAATCACATAAATGCCAACTCTATCCTGGACCACCCACAAAAAAGCAGTCTGTAGTGATATTCAGCGGCATTAATCAGTATACTCATACTGCCACTGAATATCAGCAGATAGCCCTGCACAATCAAATTAATAGGCAAGAGGTTGTTTCTGGCTAATTAAATCCCCCCCCCCCATTAATTCCCAATGGGCTTCAGTGTGATTATCACGAGCCGTCGTAGTAATCAGCTTTGTAAAAAGGGGCCTTTGGGCTCCTTTTACAAAGCCGCGCTAGCAGGTTTAACGCACGTGACTTTTCATCACGCGCTAACCCCCACGCTGGCCAGAAAACTACCGCCTGCTCAAGAGGAGGCGGTAGCGGCTAGCGGTTTAGCGCATGTTAAACCACTAGCGCGGCTTTGTAAAAGGGGCCCTTTGTTTTTAAACCATCCCAGTTTCAACTTTTTCTTGAAAATAAAAAGAAGGCCTTTGTAACTGCTGGGAAGATTCTCAATTATGGATTTGAGGATATGATCTGTTAGGTGCAGTGATTTTGCTTCGTTGTATAGTGAACAGGAAACAGGCTTTTTCCTATCTATTTAATTTACTCTTTTTAAATTCTCCTCCTTTTCCTTCTTGGTCTTTCCCTCTTGTTTTAAGAAGCATGGCTAAAGATAGGTCTTGGTGATATTGCTGTATGTTATTTTCATGTGAGTTAGGTGTTATAAGCCATAGTGTGCATCCAGCACCTTAAATCAAAGACGAAGAACTAGGGATTTTTTTTCCAAATAACTTACTATATGCTTATTGCCATTCCCTGTGAGTACTGATGTAAATATAGCAGCTTGAAGGATCTCAGAGACTTGTGGATAATACAAAATTTTCAGAACTATAGGTTGTGGCGTCTTTTGAAACTTAGTAACGGATAAGGATAATTTCAATAACTTGGGCCGTAATTCTATCATGAAATTAATTGGGTTTTGACCCTCAATTAGGGTTAGCATATGACTCCTATTCAGGAGCCATATGATGGAAGTAACACTTAGATAGCTTAATCCGTCCTCCTTTTTTCTGGATCCTTATGGTAGCCCTATGCTCAGTGCCATCCTGCAAACCCAAAACTCTGATATTACTGCATTGGTTCCTGTTACCTGCATCATCCAAAGCAAACTGATGATCCAGTGCCATCTTAACAGTTTTTTTGCACAGAGTGGCCTGCTCCTCCACATAGCTAATTTGTTTCTCCATTTTGTCTACGCTGAAAAACAAGAATTAATCTTAGGAATGTCAGTTTTTATAACCTTCCACATACAAAATTCATTCACTCGTTGAAGTTTCCTCAAAGATTTCTATTACAGATGCAAAAAGATTTCAAGTGCTCATGGGTGCTGCACATTAGAATGAACTTGTGCAGTCCCCTACGTGTGAGCTATCATTAGTCTTAAAAAAAAACACGTTATTTTACTTATTCAAATTAATGTGCAGCACCTGTGAGCACTTGAAGTCTTTTTTCCATCCGTAACAGAAATCTTTGAGGAAACTTCAACGAGTGAATGAATTTTGTATGTGGATAGTCCATTCAGACTAAGTTGTATAGAGGAGTTTTTATGACCTTGGCATCTGTACTGTTATTGGATAACATTTTAGTTATGTGCTGCAATTGTTCTTTATAGCGGAGAGACTTCCTGAGTTGTTGGCTTTTTTTTTTTTTTTTTGCCTGGAGAAGAGGACTATGGTTTGGAATGTTTTGTTCCATAACCCACTGCGAACACCGCTTCAATGTTAATAATTCTACCTATATATTTTTTAAAGAGGGAGCTCTGGAACATGTTGCCAGAGTATGTGGTAGCAGCAGTTAGCATAGATGGGTTTTAAAAAAAGATTTGGACAAGTTCCTGGAGGAAAAATCCATAGTCTGGTATTGAGACAGACATGGGGAAGCTACTGCTTGCCCTGGGATTGGTAGCATGGGATGTCGCTATTTAGGTTTTTGCCAGGTACTTGTGACCTGGTTTAGCCACTGTAAAAAAATGGGCTAGATAGACCATTGGTCTGCCCCAGTATGGCTATTCTTATGAAAGTATGCTAGTATATTCTTAGAATACAAATACTACACTTTAAATCATGCAATCATACCTAATAAGTCCTGAAATGGCCACTTGTAGGCTTAAATCACACTAATCAAGCCAGTAAAAGTAAACAAAGCAGAAAGCAGTCACAAGTCCGAATTAACCTTGATGTTCTTATTGTCAGTATTGCACAAAATCAACTGACATACAGAAGATGATGATATTTGCATAATCCTGTTAATCAACTTGAACTCTTTATTACCCTTTTTAATTATGCAAAATGCTAACCGGAATTTGAGTTGATTATTGTATCTAGAATTGCTCAGTGATGTGTGGCAGCTACTGACACCTGCTCACAAAGAAGTCATGTACTAAACAAGTCACGTGCTGCTTTTTAAACCAAGTATTAATTAACGTGTAGCCCAATTTGCAAAGTGCATCTAGGTGGGACATAGTATGTCTGACTTGGTAAGTTCACAATTTCTATGTATTTTACTAAAAAAAAAAACTTGCTATACATGAAGCCTTTTGTAAAAGAGTTATAAGTATGCTGGGAAATACACCTGTCAGTGCTGGCACATCCAGCAGAACAGGCATTTTAGAAGTCCTTTCATCAAGATGGGGGTAAGAAATGGCCTTAACAAGCCCTTACAGAGGTCTTTTCCACAAGCTTAAGCCATTTTTACTGCAACCATAGAAATGCAGATAGCGTAGCTGGTTTTAAGATAGGTTTGGACAAATTCCTGGAGGAAAAGTCCATAGTCTGTTAGTAAGTCATGGGGGAAACCTCTGCTTGCCCTGGATCGGTAGCATGGAAAAATTATGTTCTTACCTGTTAATTTTCTTTCCCTTAGACGCAGCAGATGAATCCAGAGACCAATGGGATAGCTCACATCTACCAGCAGGCGGAGATAGGGAAACTGATTAACAGGTGGTTCTATTGGCTGGCACTCCTCCTGTCTCATCAGTATAGCTCCTTGCCCAAGCACACGTAACCAGCAATAGGCATAGCATGTAAAAAACTTCTTTCCCATAACAAATCTCAAAATGCAATAATACAGAAAACAACCTGCCATAATAACAAACTGCGAAACTTGCAAAAGAAAAAACCGAGAGACAATATCCAGAAAGGGTGGGGCTCTGGATTCATCTGCTGCGTCTAAGGGAAAGAAAATTAACAGGTAAGAACATAATTTTTCCTTCCCTAGCAACAGCAGCAGATGAATCCAGAGACCAATGGGATGTAGCAAAGCAATCCTCAAACTGGGTGGGAAGCAAACGCCGCCTCCGCAACAACTGAAGCACAAAACGCCCCTACCGCATGCGCCCCCACATCCAAGCAGAAATGGGGAGAGAAAGCACGCTCGGAAGACCAATTAGCCGCGAGACAAATCTCCTCCAAGGAAAAAAACTCTGGGCCGAGCCCAAGAAGTAGCCATCGCTCCAGCGGAATGGTCATGAAGTTCTTTCGCCAACCGCTTCCCTGCCAGCAAGCAAGCATAAAGAATGTCCTCCTGGACCCATTGAGCGATGGAGGCTTCGGACGCCACCATACATTTGAGGCGTCCCTTGAAGAATGCAAAAAGGAGATATAAACAACTAAAAGTCGTTAGAAACTGAGCTCACAGAGAACGCTACGTACATATCAAAAAATGAAGTGAATAAAAGCACTGCTCCCAATTTCTCCTCCCAGGAAGAAGGAAGGAAAAGCGAGCATGACATAAAAGAAAGGATGACACCCCCCTAGAAAGAAATAATGTTACCATCCGAACTGATACCCCATATTTCGGAAATCAGAAATAGGAATCCCCGTTGAACAAGGCCTGCAACATAGAAAACTGCAGAGCTGAAGCCATGGCCACAAGAAACCCCATGTTCAACGGCACAGTCCTTTAGAGTCCCAAAAGACAAGGATGAAATGAAGCCTTCGGTATACTGAGAAGAAGTACTTGAAGATTGTACTCCAAACCGGGCTTTCTAAGAGGCGCATGAATATACCGCACTCTGTTTAGGACCTGAACTACATGAAGCTGAGAAGTAAGCGAAGAGCAATATACCTAGCCCTTGTAACAAGCTAAGAATGGCACTAGAAGCTGAAGGGAATTGAACGCTAAGCCCTCGGCAATACACCTGTGCCAAAAAGGAACTCTGGAGTGGTTCAAACGTTAAGAAGCACCCAAGAAAGGAAAAACCTCCAAAAGGAAGCAGAAGCCACAGGAGAAGACGTCCGTAGCACCTGGATAAGAGAAGAAACAACCTGCTTCGCATAATCCTTACACGTCAGCCAAGATTTTTCAAAAAAACTAGGTCGTAATACTAAGCTAGTACAAATATCCATGTTGAACGGACCCTAGGCGAGCAAAGCCGGAGATATCAGGAAACTTCTTAGTCCGGCTGTCGAAAGACTCATCAAATCAGCAAAGTAAGGATGGCGCCGCCAATCCAGAGATTCTACAAATACTGTGCCCGGAAAGCGAGCTCAAGGTGGCAAATCCAAGCCATCATCAGCCAGCGGAAAACACTGAAAAAGAGAAGGCAGAAGCGAGAAAGGAGCCATGCAGCTACCCCCTCTAACTCCCACTCCCTGGGCCCGCCGAAGAAGCTAGGAAGCTTAGAATTGAGAGACGAGGCCATGAGGTCTAGGTCAAGCAGATCTCACTTCCATAAAAAGAGCTAGAACGCTTGAGCCACAAATCTCAATATCCAGGATGCAGAAGATTACACTATTACTAACATGCACACTTTCCAGAGCGTACACAGCGCTGTACACTGTAACATACAAGAAATGGGCCATGCTCCGATTCCGCGGAGAGAAAGTCTATCCAAACTCTTATCCTGATCCATAAAAGGATCTGCCAACAGAAGACGAAGATGAGAGTCCACCCATTGAAGCAGAACAACTTCACCTGCCAATGAGTACAACACTTACTGCCCAAGCAGTAGAGAAATACCCCCATCCTAATACTGACCAAAAGGACCCTCAGCGGCAATCCGGAAGAATGATCTGAAGCTCCAGAAAGGTAGCCTGACCCTGCTCAAGAGCAGAAGAATGAACAAGTACTGAGTCGCCTCTGAAGACCAGACTCCAGGAGCTGAGGATGGAAGCCACGGAGCCCCCCAACCCGACAGCCCGGGATGGTCGGTGGTCATGAGATAGTCCAGCAAAGACCGAGGCATGCCTTGAAAAGAGAAATCACGCTGAGCCACCAAATCATACAGAGTGATTCAGGAGGAGCATACCAAATAATTGGTGCCCTGAGATACCGGGAACCACCGGAACAAAAGCGACTGCTGTAGCGTAAGAAGGGGAAAGCAAGCCGAAGTCCCCAGTGGAGTCAGCAATATGGATCCCAGAAACTGTACAGAATCCCATACTCTTGGTCATGGTAAGCGAAGAAGAATACCAATCTGAGACCGAGACCCCACGCCCAAGTCTCCGGAAAGAAACACATGTCTCTCCTATATGAATAAAAACATCACCCTGATATACCTATAAATAGTACAGGAGAAAAGAGCGCTGTGCAAAGTCAAAGATGCACGTGTAAAGAACTGAGGAAAAGATATCACCCTTTTCGTGTCAGTCAAATGGCCCGACTGGAAGTCGTCCGAATCAAGCAGGCAGTCAAGAAGAAATTAGATGAATCGCCTGGTAGCGCCAAAACGGTACCACCGCCCACATCACCTAAAACGTTCGTGAAGCCTTGGGTAGGCGAAATGGCATGTGCCAAAACCGAAAGCGCCGCTCCAAGAGAGGCAGGCAAACCAAGTGCCGATTCGGAGTCCATAGAGAAAATGTAAATATATTCCCAGGTTGTCTGCAGAAATGTGTAACCCCGAGAAACTAATTCAGCCGAATGGGATCCAGCCTGCCCAATGCCCCCGTCTCGGGCACCATGCCGTAAGTGGAACAACGTCCCTTAGTTCCCGAAGAACTACAAGAACTGTCCTGAGGACCAGTAACACTGAAAAGGGAAACACAAAACATAGAGACTCCAAGAACGAACTGGAAAACCTGAGGAGAAAGCAAAGATGCAAGCATCCTGAAAAATCTTCACAGCCCTCTGACCTGACATTATAGTGTCTTCTCCCTCATGAGAAAGCCTGAAGTCATTGGAAGAAGTCAAGATCCCCTCAGAATGAAGTGCAGAAGGTCAGGGAATGGCAGAATGAGACTGTAGGATCTGCAAGAAGATTCTCCTAGGAAAAATCAAGGTTCACAATGTAAAGAGGAATATACTGGAACCATGAAAACAGTACTAACCCCATGCAACATGAGCGAAATACGTATGTCCTTTAAAGTGAATACGTACTAGACTCAATCAAGATGCTGCATCTACCGCCCCGTGGAAAACAACAGCATCCTTACAGGTATCAGACAAAGCTCACATCGTTAATGAGAGCTTCAGGGATGAGGCTAACAGCCACATAGTGCGTGAACCTCCATGGGTTTGATAGAAAAGGTAACTGGCTCCTGGTTAAAAGGAGCTGTACAGCCCTTTCTGTCTGGTCGGGGGGCCTGTCTAGCATGTGCCATGAGAAAATGGTGACAGGAGAAACCAGCGTGATAAGCATGGAAATCTGAAGTCCAGGCCCCCTCAGAAATAGAGAAGAGAGTCCTGGCCGCAGGAATATGCGCAGTGTCATTATGCCCATAGAGACAGCCCGAACTTGGAAACTGCTTGTACTACCTTTAGGCATAAATATCCTGTGCCACTACTAGACACATGCAGCTCAGCACAGAGGCCCAAATAAGGACAGTTACCAATAGACAAAGGCTCAATCTGCAGGGACCCAAAGAGAGACAATGAGATACCTGTGTAAAATACAGGGCACTATCTTACTGCTGATCTCATTGTGCCGTGAGTTGCCGTATGTCGCCCCAGTCCGGAGACAAACCGAGACTGGGTGACCTAGCACAGGTCAGAGTCTCTCTGGTAAACCCCTTGAGTGCTAACCCCAGAGTCCGATTAAACAAGCAGCTTCCTTCAAGGGAGTACAGCAGGAACACAGACATAGACATATAAAGCTGCTCAAGCTTGTCCCAAAGCTGGTGAAACACATACAACTTGTCTGAACCGGAAAGGAGAGAAGCCCCGGCATACCCTGACCAAAGTCAGCTGGAAACAAACTACCGGAACGCTGCAGCTCTCCCGCCATCGCCGGAGACCAATGCGCACGCCTGATTCTCGCTGACATGTGGCCGCTGCATCAACGCTCCTAGAAATATAGTCGGATTTGAGCCCCGCAAAATTTACCCTGCCGCGGCTTGCATAAAAAGAAAATCTGACTCGGGGAATAACCAGAAGAACGGCCCACAGCGCCAGAAAAAACATATCCCATCTCATGCGCGCTGCTATAAACCGGCACCTGCACAATCAGCTGCACATGGCCGTGACAAACACTGATGAAAGAGAGCCTCAGAATAAACAGGACTACTGCTGCACTGAAACCCAACAATGAGAACAAGTACGAGCATGAAATCGCATCGCTACTGCTGCGCTGTAACCAACAAGGAAACAAAGCGTGTGCATGCAAAGGGCGGGAAGTCCCGGCTCCCTCCATGGATTTCTAGTCATAAAACTTAGCCTCAATAAAATATCCATACCTTAAATGTATGATGACCGAATCCACAGTACTAAGACTCCCAAACAGAACCTGAAGTTCAAACAACCGTAAAAGCCAGACATACTCACAAGCTAGTTGTTAGAGCCAGTTTGCAGTAAAAGCATGGCAGAATGTAACAACTGTGGTCTCTTTTTTTTTTTTTTTTTTACACAGAGAAGGGAAAGAAGAAAAAAAATTGAGACCCAGTCAGACCCTCTAGCAATGGAGGAAGGGTGAGGCAGGGACAAGGGGGGGCCCAAGTGTAACCTCTAAAGCCGGCACCGTTCAGCCGGACACCCCTGTCTCACTGAAGAGAAAAATCTCAACAGGAGAAATAGCACTGCCAGCTCACTGAAGAGAAAATCTCAACAGGAGAAACAGAATGGCAGTCTCACTGAAGAGAAACCTCAACAGGAGAAAATAAAGTTCCAGCCACAGCCAGAATTCAGGAGCTAGTTGAATAGCGACCTTTTCCTGCTGGGAGATAGAGATTACTGATGAGACAGGAGGAGTGCCAGCCAATAGGACCACCTGTTAATCAGTTTCTCTATCTCCGCCTGCTGGTAGATGTGAGCTATCCCATTGGTCTCTGGATTCATCTGCTGCTGTTGCTAGGGAAGGAATGTTGCTACTCTTTGGGTTTTGGCCAGGTACTAGTGACCTGGTTTGGCCACCGAGAGAAAGGGCTACTTGGACCATTGGTCTGACCCAGTAAGGCTATTCTTATGTTCTTATGCTTTTTCCTATTATTTTCATTAATGACTGTGCACTGTTTCCATTAGCATGCAGCCATTAAAAAAAAAAAAAAAGTGTGTGAGCACTTATCACCACCCATTTAGGAAATGGTGTTTTTGCATCAACTGTGTGCTAAACAATTTGCATGGAGTAATGAATATCTACTAACTTGTTAGCACAGACATGCCCATTCTTTACCTCTAATATGCTCCCTAAAAGAGAATTAAGAAAAAATAATTTGTGCATGGTTACCATACAAACATGCCTAAGCTAGTACAGTAAGCTAGTACATCACCATTAGGCTTTTATTTTTTTTCTGGTGTTAAGCGTAGGTTAGTACTTAATGCAGCTTAGTAAAAGTTCAAAAACCAATCAGCAACAGCAAAAAGCAGAGTGCCAAGGGGATAATAATGCGGGGGAGCCTCAACACCTTTGTGGGTTCAAACCAACGCTGCTCCTTGTGATCTTGGGCAAGTCACTTAATCCCCCCATTGCCCCAGGCACATTAGATAAATGTGAGCCCACCGGGACAGACAGAGAAATCTGCTTGAGTACCTGAATAAATTCATGTAAACTGTTCTGAGCTCCCCTGGGAGAACCATATAGAAAATTGAATAAATAATTGTCACTGGAGCCACAGAGGTTAATAATTTATTAGTAACCTGACCCAGTTGTGTTTTGGGGAGTGACTGCATCAGGGAACCTAGCATTAATGTAACACATTAGGTAAATGCATACTTCGAAAAAGATACATACCGTATTTTTCACTCCATAAGATGCTCCATATGATGCACCCTAGATTTAGAGGAAGAAAACAAGAAAAAAAACCAATCTGAACCAAATTTACCTGCCAGGCTCTGCACCCCTCTGGTGGTCTAGTGGTAGGCCGGGACAGGGCAGGCAGGGACAGGGCAGGCAAGCCTAGTGGCTGGCAGGCAGGCAGGCCCAATACCTCCATGTACCCCCCAGTACATTGAATCATTCCCCCTTGCCCCCATGTACCTTAAATCATCCCCCTATCCCCACGTGCCCCAGTACCTTAAATCATCTCCCCACATCCCCCCTCCCAGTACCTTTTTTAATCATCCCCCGTACCTTTAATCATACTCCAGGGTACCTTTTTAAATTCCTCCCTCCTTAGATGGCTGTCTCATCTATTTCCCAGCTAACAGCACACAGGCCAGAAGTGCAGAGATCAGGAACAAGCCCTCCACGCTCCTGCTTGGGCCCGCGCTGATCTATGAATGGCTGCAGTCAGTCCTACAAGAACTGACTGCAGCCATTCGGAGATCGGCATATTGGTCCAAGCAGGAGCGCAGAGGGCTTGCTCTTGATCTCTGCACTTCTGGCCTGTATGGTGCTGGCCGGGAAATATGCTGGACCACCAGCTGGGGGGGAGGGGGGCGGGTTTAGAAGATGCGGCGGTGCCAGGGGGTTAAAAATATGCGGCAGCGGAGGGGATTTTAAAATATGCAGCGGCGGGGGGGGCTTAAAATATGTGGCAGCGGGGGGGTTTAAAAGATGCAGCAGTGGCAGCGTGCTTAACAAATTTGTATCTTCGCTTCATAAGATGCACTTACATTTCCACCCCCTCTTTGGGGGTGGAAAAAGTGCATCTTTGAAAAATACAGTAAATAGGCTCCGTCAATTTTTTTTTTTACCTCCCTCCCCCATGTACCTTTTTAAATCCCTGGTGGTCCAGTGGTAAAAAAAAAAAAAAAAAAATTGACAGAGTCAGCTGAGACAGGAGTGATCCCTCTTGTTCTGGCCCACCAGGTTATATGGCAGGTCTGGTGGAGGCATGTAAGACATTGGAATAGAGGGGTGACAGGGTACAGAGCAGGAATGGGGGCTGGGTGCAGAGCCTGGCAGGGAGGGAGGGGAAACAGGGCAGGGTGGAGAGCCAGGCAGGGCAGGGAGGAAAGGAGGGGGACTGGGTACAGAGCCTGGCAGGGAGTGAGAGGGGCTGAGTGCAGATCCTGGCAGGAGAGGGAGTCAAGGAGGAGGGGCAGGGCACATAAATATTAACCCCCCCACCCCCCACAAATTTTATATTCGAGTCAACATTTTTTCCTCCTTTGGGAGGGAAAAAGGGTACCTCCACTTATACTCGGATCGATTTATATTCGAGTATATACAGTAAGTGCAGCAAAAAGGTTCTCCTAACTTTATGTGCTGAGTTAACTGACCACTGGTCTGAAAACCCCACTCTGCTCCCTGTGACCTGGGGCAAATCACTTAATCCTCCACTGCACCAGGTACATTAGACAATGAGCCCACCGGGACTTTCCCACTGAAAACTTCCAATACCAGAATAATTTTATCTTGAAGTACTTATGCAAAATAACAAAACTGGCATTCTGTATATGAAGATATTTAAAATCAAGGTGTTATAACATTTCCAATTAACTACAGGCTCCTTTTATCAAGCAGCAGCAAAGTGTTTTACTGTGGGCTGGTGAGGTAAATGCTGCAACACCAATAGGAACTAAACGAGCGTCAAAGCATTTACCTCACCAGCCCGCAATAAAACCCTCTTCCGCTGCTTGATATAAGGAGCCCTATATTTTTACTATGCTCCCATTTCAATTTTCTCTCTGAATCTATAAAGAAATCTGAATCTATAAAGAAAATTGATAATGCTGACTGGATTTCTATAGAAGTATAAAACCCCACAAATTGTTCTCAAATCCACAAAGACAAGGGAGGGGTCGATTTTCCAGACTTCATTAGAAACCTTTATACTTTTACATACTTGCTGCTGATTCACAAAGTTGAAGAAAATATTGTTGGCCCCTTTCCTCTATCAATTATAGTGATCAGGCTGTCGGGCAGTGATGTTGGCCTATCTGCATTCCCTCTATTATCTAGATAATGTGCTCTAATATACATGATCTTATTCCTATTATATACTGAGAATATCTAATGCTGAATGGAGTGGAACAGGTAGATGTAAATCGCTTATTTACCCTTTCCAAAAATACTAGGAGTAGGAGGCATTCAATGAAGCGTCTAAGCAGTAAACTTACAACAAACTGGAGACAATATTTCTTCACTCAACCTGTAATTAAACTCAGAAATTTGTTGCCAGAAAAGTGCTAAATCTAAAATGAATAGTTGAGGGCAAACTATATGGAACACTTAAATAGTGTCTGAGAAATAGAAAATCAAAAGAACCTCTAATAATCCTGCAGATTTAATTGATTAATAAAGCTTTCAAAACCAGTATATACTGTAATGTTATAATGTGCTCATGGAAAAATTTTCTTTAACGAATGACCATAACTAACAACCGGTGGTCACCTTATATTCTAATCACAGAACACTATTCTCAATGTCTCACACATGCACCAATAATTTGTGTGCCAAAAATATAGAAAATGAAACTTATCTTGTGTAATCTTATGATATTTGAGCTTGGACCCAACACGGACCATGTTTCACAATTGTTGCGTCAGGGAGCCAAAGAAACAGTTTATCAAATTGAACATTCCTGAAAGTTTGTAACAGTCTTTATAGCAGTCTGTGGTAAAAGCAGTTCGTTTAGCAGGGTTTAAAAAAAGGTTTGGATAATTTCCTAAAAGAAAAGTCCATAAACCATTATTAAGATGGACTAGGGAAAATGCACTGCTTATTTCTAGGATAAATAACATAAAATCTGTTTTACTCTTTGAGATCTTGCTAAGTTCTTGTGAACTGGATTTGTTACTGTTGGAAACAGAATACTAGGCTTGACGGACCTTTAGTCTGTCCCAGTATGGCAGCGATTACATTCTTATGTTCTTATATCCCAATCTGGGTGCATCCTATAAAACCATAGAAACATGATGGCAGATAAAGGCCAAATGGCCCATCCAGTCTGCCCATCCGCAGTAACCATTATCTCTTCCTCTCTCTAACAGATCCCATGTGCTACTTTGAAATGACAACTCACCAGTTTATTAGCAAATCTGATTTAGAAGACAAATATTATGGGTGCAGAGGAGCAACTTAATGGCTAGTGTTGTGGCCTGAGAAACAGGGAACAGTAGGTTGATTCCCACTGCAGCTCCTTATAGCTCTGGGCAAGTCACACTGGGTTTTATTAAACAGCGCTAGAGATTTTTAGCGCGGGCTGGCTGGGTGTGCCTGAGGACTGGGTTGAAAACCCCTGGATTGGAGGAATTCTATAAGTGTTGGAGCATTTATCTCACCAGCCTGTGCTATAAACCTCTAGCGTTGTTTAATAAAAAGAGCCCTTAATCCTACAGTGCCCCAGGTACAAAATATATACCTTTATATAACATGTAAACTGCATTGACTGTAACCAGAGAAAGGTGCTATATCAAATCCCATTCCATTTCCCTTCCTCTTACATGATATAATATTAAATAGTCAATATATATATATTTAGGTAAAATATTTACTAAAACATGGGTTTTAGTATATAGTCTTATGTGGATATATTTTTACTTTGCCCAATTATGAATCAAGTTCCTAATCTCTCTGATTTTTTTAAAGTCAAATAATAGACAACATAAATGATTGGGCTATTAAAAAACTTTTTGAAACTGAACAAGGTTAAAACAAAACTGATTGGTATTGGGAATTATGAGAATTTGGGGCTAAGAAAGGTAAAACTGGTAAAGGATAGGTTCTGTGGGTAGAGGACTCTTCAAAAACATCTGATGTGTTTTGCTTCTTGAATTTAAGTACTATTAAAGTTTTCTTCACAGAAAAGGATTTTTTGCTTCTTGTTTCTTTGTGGGGGGGGGGGGCTGTCTAATTTACTCTGGAGGACAAAGGGATTGAGGGGTACAGATAGGAGTAGAGGTAGGTTATAGAGACAGGATTAGTCTGGGACCACTGTTCAGGCAATAGGCCTGATGGGCCGCCGCGGGAGCGGACCGCTGGGCAGGATGGACCTCTGGTCTGTCTCAGCGGAGGCACCTTCTTATGTTCTTAAAACTTCAAGCATATAACTGTGCTAAACCGTAGACACCCACTGAGGAATTAAGTATAGGTCGCCCACAATTGGGTGCCAGGATGATCTGCGCTAAGCTCAAATTCTAGAAAGGCCGTTCCACATGGAATAATCTTTATGGAATGCTAGCCTTTACAAAGCCACAGTAGAGGTTTCTACAGCAGGTCAGTGAGGTAGATGCTCCGACGCTCCTAGGAATTCTGAGCGCCAGAGCATTTACCTCACCAGCCCACGGCAGAAATCTCTACCGCCGCTTTGTAAAACGGGACCTTTGTGTGCATTTCCATGCCTAACTCTGGGAGTGAGCGTTTATGCCTGCCAAAGGCTGATGTAAGTGCTTGTGCCCAACTGATGGCAATTAGGTGTAGAATTGCAGGTGTTCAATATGTTGAAATTTGGAGAATGCCCCTCCCATGGCTACACCACATCTGGAGTTACACACTATACAAATTAGTCACACATGTTACAGAATACAGTGTAGGGTAGATCCAGGCGTAATTCCTAATACTAGCAATTAAGTACTTGTTAATGACAGTTATCAACAGTTCGGCTACTTACTTTGCAAGATCCATGTGGAAAATTAAGCACCTAGCTTTGGGTGGCCTATTCAGAATGCCCTTTCCCTGACCAGTGGTGCAGTAAGGGGAGGGTTGGGGCAGTCTGCCATTTCAGTGGGGGTGCCCATTCCTTCCCCGCTTCCCCCCACTCACACACACACTGCTGCTCGTGTGCATTGCTTCCCTTCCCCCGTACCATTGTACCTTCACTCAGTGGTGTAGTAAAGGGGGCAGGGGTCCACCCCGGGCCCCCTCATGGTGGGGATGCCAGCACTGTTCTCCTCCCATTCCTTCCCCGCCCACTACCGTGCACTGCTTCCCTTCCCCCGGTACTTCTTTAATGCTCATGGCATGAGCAGAAACCCCAACCGACTGCTCACGCCAGCTCTCCTTCTGACATCACTTCCTGGACCCACGCCTAGGAAGTGGCATCGGAGGAAGAGCCGACGCTGGCGCGAGCCGCAGGTCAGGGTTGCTGCTCGCACCACGAACGTTAAAGAGGTCCGGGGGGGGGGGGGGACGGGAAGTAGTGCACGCGCATGCAGCAGGAGGGGGGCGGGGAAAGAGAGGATGAGGATGGAGTAGAGGGCAGGGGAGGGGCACCACCACCGCCTCTCACCCTCACTACGCCGCTGCCTCCACCAGATGCACTTCTGTCTCATGCATATTCATTGTGGGTATCCTAAAATCCTTACAGATTAAACAGCTCTCCAGCCAAGAGAACTAGAAAAGAACATCGTGTGCTACTCAAGCAAAACCCATGCCATTAGCATTCAAGAATGTTCCTTCCTTTAATAATACATTTTATTGATCGGCAGATGCGTGTGCTCATTACAGCCGATTTCCTTTCCTTTCATGAAATTTCATTTTCATATCTCCAGTCGCTTGACAGATTTCTGTTACCGAGATCCAGCCTTTGTTGGTTTAATCTCATATGTTTTTTTTTCTTCATTAATAATGTGTCTTTTGCAAGACACGCCATGTTAATGGAAAAATATTTCAGCATTTCTTCCACAGAAACATTAGAGCGTCCTGATGCATTTGCCTTATTATCCTTTCAAATTCTGTACAGCACAAAAGCTAATGATTTCATCTAGAGAGGTATTACAGAATATCAGCAAATTTTTTGCGCATTTAGTCTAGTTTTAGCTCTTTATGCTCTCATGTTTTCCATGAATCTGAGAGTATGTGTTATCAATCTCTCCTCAGTGTGGCAAATGTTTTGATATTTTTGGTGCCTTCCCATATGTTTTTTTTTCTCCTTTATTTTCTTCATATTTTACCTTTTTTAAATCATTTTTGTTTTTTTCCGGTCTTCTGGGTCCCTGAGGCCCTTTTTGTGGTTAGTGAAAATGTTTTTTGGTACTCCAAATTCCTGAGCCACTGATCCTTTTGACCTTGTCTCAGCCATCTTTCCCTCCATGTCAAAGAGGGTGCTGAGTGGCTTTAAGAAGCATGCTCAGAGCAGTAGAATCATATCAGGCTTTAACTCCCATAACTGGTATGTTTAATGCTTGGGTCCTGAACACACACTGCAATCTCTGTTTGTCTATGCAAAAGAGGTCTCCTAGAGCCAAACCTAGGGGCCAGCACCCAAGAAAAAGATCCAGGTGCCATCGCAGACAACGTGCTGAAACACTCCGCCCAATGTGTGGTGGAGGCAATATAACCAGTTTCCTTTGCAATCTTAGAATACTAGGTTATTATCCTCCCAACACGGTCACAGTAACCAGTTTTTCTTACCAGTATGGCATTTGTGGGAAACAAAACCCCCTACCCCATCCCTCTAGTGAAGTGCTGCTTAATAGCAAGTTTACCAAATCCAAAATGTGCTTGATAACAGGTATATCTCCTGAAATCAATCTTCTACGACACAGACTTTAGTTCCCTTCTGAACTGGGGAGCAAACATCTATGAACGTGCCATGCTCTAGTCTCACCCAAAACACACCCAGATCAAACCACCTTGCTGTCTGCATGCACTTGGGTTTATTACGTGCATATCCCAGATTCCTAGAATGGGGACGTAAGACGCTTATACAAGATAAATGTTTTAAGTGCTGGTTTACTTATATGTTTATTTAAACTAAACTAAACTAAACCTTAAGTTTATATACCGCATCATCTCCACAGAAGTGGAGCTCGACACGGTTTACAGGAATTAAAAAAGAAAGGAACTCCAATGGAAAGAAGAAGGGCTTGGTAAACAGGAAGGAAAGAGGGGACTTAGAATAATGGAGAGGGAGGGAGTAGTTACATTTTGGAGAAAAGCCAAGTTTTCAAATGTTTTCTGAAGCATTGGAGGCAGGTCGAACTCCGAAGATGGGCAGTAAAGCTGTTCCACAGATCAGTGATCCTGAAGAGGAGGGATGTTCCAAGTTTTCCTGTATGGGATATGCCTTTTAAAGAGGGGAAGTACAAACAGATAATCCGATTTATGAAATGAACTAGTGACCTCTAGATAATGAATGTTCTACGAACATCCAGTTTATGCAGAATAATACTAATTAAATAATAATAATAATTAAAGGCAAATAGGGCTTGTAAAAGGAGGGCTTTAATGAATACAAATAAAATACTTTGAAATAAATACAAATAAAATACAATAAATAAATACAAAATAAATAAATAAATAAATACAAATAAAATATTATGAAAAAGAAAAATGTATTCATTCACATTGAAAAGAAGGTCTGTTTATCACAGGTTTAATTGTGGTGTTCCTGGCTGAAAATGAACAGGTGTTGATCTGACCTGCATAGCAGGATTTGGTTGAATCCAAAGCCAGTGCATGAGTTAATAGAGAAGATATATTCACATCATAGGATTTAAAAAAAAATAAAACAAAACACACTTGTACACATTTTACTGTATGTATGACCTTGCTGAGAAATGTGTAACATTATTTATTGACAAAAGGTATTGCTGAAGATAAGTGAGCAAACATGGTAAATTTATAAATTCTGTACTAAAATTGATCTGACTATATTATATGAAATTTCTAACTTGTCAAAAAATGATATAGATGTTTTTTCATTATAATATTGTTACTGTGAATGAATATATTTTACACTTAATTTAATTTTGAAAATGAATAAAGAATTTAAAAAAAAAAAAAAAGAAAGAAATTGACCTTTTCATTTATCTAAGTCAAAGAAATATGTTTCTGTCTCGATGAAATGGAGAACTGCACCCATAGAGTCTCTATCAAACTGTGCTAGCAGTTTTTAGCGCAGAGAGCCGCGCTGAATGGCCCGTGATGCTCCCAACGCTCATAGGAACTCTATGAGCATCAGGAGTAGCGTGGGCCATTCAGTGCGGCTCACCGCACTACAAACTACTAGCGCAGTTTGATAGAAGAGGCCCAAAGTTCACTTATTGTACAAGCTCTGCCTTCCAACATGTATTCCTTTCATGCAAAAAGGGAGAATGCATTAAGCTGGAATTTGTAGCCAACCTCCCAAAAGCTTCTTTTAGCAAATGGTCTGACAAGAGGGGGAGCTATTTTAGATCTAGTCCTTAGTGGAATGCAGGGCATAGTATGAGAGGGAACTGTTTTGGGTCCACTAGGAAACAGTGATCATAATATGATCAAATCTGAGTAAATATCTAAAGTAAAATCACAAAGGAAATTTACTGTTGCAGCATTTAATTTTCAAAAGGGTGACCAATAAAATGAAAAAAATAGTTAAAAAGAAACTAAAAGGATTGGTTACAAAGGTTAGGACTTTAAATCAGGCATGGGAATTGTTTAAAAAATACTATTTTGGAAGCCCAGACTAGATGTATTCCACATATTAACAAAACTGGAAAGAAGAGCAAACGATAGCCAACATAGTTAAAAGGTAAAGTAAAAGAGGCTATTCATGTCAAAAGAACATCCTTCATAGAATGGAAAAAGGATACAAAGAAGAAACTAAGAAGCAACATAAGCACTGACAAGTTAGATGTAAAGCATTGAAAAAGAAGGTTAAAAAGAATATGAAGAGAAACTTGCCACAAGGCAAAAACTCACAGTAACAACTTTTTCAAGTACCTTAGAAGCAGAAAACCTGTGAGGGAATCCAAGCGACCATTAGATCATGAAGAAGCAAAAGGGACACTAAGGGAGGATAAGGCCATGGTGAAGAGACTGAGGCCCAGATATAGGTAAGTGTCTAACTTAATTATTTAAAAAGTTTATCGATGCTAATAATTAGCTATTAGCAGCTCATAATTAGCAAAAATTAAAATGGGCATGGTTAGGGGCACATCATGGGCATATAGGCACCTAAACTGGACTTAGGAGCCAATAGGCACCTAACTTAGCCATCAATATTTAGGCCAAGAAAACCCTGGCATAAATAGTGAGCGCTTAAGGTTAGGGTACCTACTGGCACCTCAGACAGTTTAGTTTATATGCTGCTAAGCACTATTCTATAATTTGATTGACAGACGATAAACACTGTATTCCTTGGTGCCTATGTTTTAGGTGCCATTTATAGAATCAGGGTATGAATTAATTCTTTACTTCAGTCTTTATGGAATAAGTTGTAAGAGATCTACATATATCAGAAGTGATTTTTAAAGGTATTGATAAGAAGGAACTGAAAGAAATTTTGGTGAACCTGGAAGATGTACTGAGACAAATCAACAAATACAAGAGTAGTAAATCACCTGGACTGGATGGTATGCAGCCTAGAGTACTGAAAGAATCAAACATGAAATTGCTGATCTACTATTACTTGATCTGTAACTTCTCATTAAAATCTATGACGTTACATGAAAATACTTTTGAAACAAGTTAAGCTCTGGAACTTGTTGCCAGATGAGTGCAGAGACTGACATGGCAGGAGAGGGAGGGAGGGAGGGTTTTGGATACAGAGCCTGGCAGAGCAGCAAGGGAGGGGAACATGGTGCAGAGCCTAAAACAAGGCACTGCACTCGAATATTAACACATCCTCCCCTAGTTTATATTCGAGTTAACCTTTATTCCTCCTTTTTGAGGGGGAAAAAGGTTACCTCAGTTTATATTCGGGTTGGTTTATATTTGAGTATATATGGTATTTGAATTTGATTTTATTGTGGATGTAATTACTCCACTTAGAAATTGCAGTGATAATTCAGAATAGAAATTAATTTAATAAATAATAGGTAAATAAAATAATTTTCATTTATTTTTCTGTTTAAAATTTTAAATGACATGATACAATAGGGCAACACACAAAGTACGGATATACAAATGTCTTCCAAAGCAAATAGCACAACATAGAAGTCGTGAGGATGAAATGTCAATAATTCAGCCACAGGTGTAAAGTTCAAAGTTCACTTTATTAGTAGCAGCACTGCGAAGACTTGAAGACTCGATACTGACAGTGTTTCAGCAACTATGCCTTTGTCAAGAGTCTCGAAGGATGATTTCTCTATCACATGAATAGAGCATTAAGCGCAGGTCAATGTTTGGAGCGAGCAGAGAAAAAACTGGTGTCCAAAGCAAAGCTCTTGACAAAGGCATAGTTGCTGAAACACTGTTAATGTTGAGTCTTCTAATAAAGTGAACTTTACATCTGTGGCTGAATTATTGACATCTCATCCTCATGACTTCTCTGTTGTACTGTGGATCCCTCGTCAATGAGGCCTTTCTGGGCTTTCTCTTCACTGTCTTCCAAAGAAAATAACCATATGAATTCCAAAGTATTGTAGCTACACACATTTGGAATTCATACGGCTCTTTTCTTTTGAAGGATATTTCTATAACCTTACTTTGTATATTTTGTGTGGGGTGTCTCTTTTTGTATTTTGTAGGGGGTGTCTCTTTTTTCCTTTGTGGTTCCATGGCTTGATGAAAGAATATGGAAAATACTGCTGATATTCCCATGTTTAGGGTTACCAGGCAGATGTCCGGGAAAACCTGGACAAAACCTGGTTGTGTCCTCTTTGTAGAGGACTGTCCGGATGCCCAGATGGACTTTCCAAAACCCAGTTATCCAGGTTTTGGAAAGCTCTAGCCTCGTGTGGAGAGCCTCTGAGCATGCGCGAATCAAGTCACACGCATCCACGTATGCTCAGAGGCCCTGGACATGGCCCAGAGGTCAGGAATGAGACGAGGCTTTCGAGAAGCAGAGCTTGGGGTGGACTGGTGTGGACAGAAGGCGGAATACGGCAGGACCAGGGGTCAAGGGCAGAATAGGGCAGGGCCAGGTGTCCGGGATTTCACCAAGAAAAGGGAGAAGAGTATGGTGCAATGGTTAAAGCTACAGCCTCAGCACCCTGAAGTTGTGGGTTCAAACCCACACTACGCCTTGTGACCCTGGGCAAGTCACTTAATCTCCCCATCGCTCCAGGTACATTAAATAGATTGTGAGCCTGCCGGGACAGACAGAGAAAAATGCTTAAGTACCTGAATAAATTCATGTAAACTGTTCTGAGCTCTTCTGGGAGAATGGTATAGATCAGTCTCTCCTTGAGGGCCGTATCCAGTCAGGTTTTCAGGATTTCCCCAATGAATATGCATGATATCTATGTGCATGCACTGCTTTCAATGCATATTCATTGGGGAAATCCTGAAAACCCGACTGGATTTGGCCCTCAAGGAGGGACTTTGGGGACCCCTGGTATAGATGAATGAATGAAAAATATGGTAACCCTACCCATGTTCTTTCAAATAAATATATGTCCCTAGTTACTGCATAGTAATGATATTTCTTCCCTGTTAGGTGAATGGGAAATTACTGGAAATACCCTGAACAGGTAACACAAAGGTATTAAAGTTACTACACATAAATTTTGGCAATGACCATGTGGAAATCTAAGTTACAACATTCCTGTATTAAGAGCTTCCTTTACAAAGCTGTGTTAGAATTCCTATGAGCGTCGGAGCCAATACCGCCACAGCCGGCAATTAAAAAGCCTAATACGGCTTTGTAAAAGAGGGGAGGTAAATAAAGCAGTGCACTGTACAACTTGTATGCCTTCTAACACAAGCACGGAGCATTTCTACATCAAGTCGAAACCATATAATTCTGTCCATCAACTCACCTCACAGTGTGATATTTTACAAAGGACAACCGATTAGATTTCTTTCACTTGTGGAAACGAGTTTAATAACTCCTTCACACTTGCAGCCTATACGAGTTAGAGGTCTTTCATTTTCATGAGAGAAAGATAATAATCACCCTTCATGGGTGAGATATCTTTTATTAAATCCTGCAGTGAGAAAAATGTCAGCTTGCAGAACAATGAGAAAACATAACGAGGAAGCCCTTCATATTCAGAGAGAGCAGCAAAGAGAAAACTGCTCTAACCCTCTGTATCTGAACTTTATCACCATCTCCCTCTCACACACATACACTTTGGTACTCCAAATAATACAAATTCACCCCCCAAAAATATTTTTTTAAACTGCAAGACTTCAGCGTGCAGTAAACACAGAAGCATTCGTTCCTCCACACCTGCGTAAACAGTCGGTGCTCTGGTTACCTTCCAGTTTGATAAGGAACTCTATCAGCTTTCATCTTTTATGCTATCAAAGGTGGCACATCCTTGTACATTCTGTACATAAACTCTATCCAAATAAATCAGCTAGAACAATTAGAATTACTTTCCTAACATGACATTGAACCTATGTCCTTTGATTGAAGAAAAGAACAAACAGAAAGCTTACATTTTTAACTCTTTCCTGGTTTAACTGTGGGCAGGTTTCAGAGAGCAGTGTGCAGAGCAGTAGTTCCTCCATGAAATCTTTTCCACAGGGCCGGCTTAACCATTAGACCAGGTGAGACTGGCCCAGGGCGCTGGAGATATAGGGTGCCAAAATCCCCATCCTCTTAGTTCACCACCAGTGCTTCACCTAGTGCAAAGCTTTCTTGCCCTCTTCTCTTGGTCCAACATTTCTTCCCTTCTCTCTCCAGCCCCTAGTCCGGCATTGGTCCCTCTCCTCTCTCGTTCCCTCTTCCTTCCCTCGTGGGCCTATAAACATTATTTTGCTTGCTGGCAGCAACAGCATGCACAGCAGGCTACTTACGGCCAGCCCTGGGTCTTCCCTCTACTGCAATTTCCCATCAGCGGAAAGCGGGCTGTGGGGGTGGGGAGGGAGGGGGAGAGGGAGGGAGAGAGGAGAGGGAGCAGTACCAGACTAGGGGATGGAGAGAGAAGGGGAGAAATGTTGAACCCAGGGGGAGACAGAAAGCCTTAATCCCTCCAGTAGTCATTTGACCTGTTTTCATTACTTAACCAGGTCTAACCTAAAAACATCCAATTTTTGCCCTGGATGTTTTCTACAATGTTTCATTATTGCATAAAAATGTTCAAATCATAAGCCCGCCCTAGTCCCACCCAAATCATATCTCCTCTTGATATTTAGAAACATAGAAAAAGAGTCTAAAATATGAGTGATTTGGATGTTTTAGCAAAAAAAAAAAAAAAGCCCAAATGCCACTTTAAGCCATTTTTGGATGTTTTTCTCTTGAAAATGAGCCCCTATATGTACTTTGATAGTTGACCAGTCTATATACAAAATGTAATTTATGGCACAACATATAGTTCCAGCATGCTACTGTATATATGCTTTAAGAATGTTGCAATGAATGAGATTCTGTGTCTTCCGCATCCCAAAAAAATATAACATCTCAGGAAACAACTTGAAGTGTATTAATATTTGTCTTGTGAAATTTTCTCTCATTTTCTTTATGCAGAACGCATAAAGACAGAGAGTGGAGTAGAGAGAAAGGTACACATGCATGCACAGAGAAAGAGATTTTATAGTTTTCTTTATGTAATGCGCAATTTCTGAGTAATTTGTTGATAGGATTGATAGCCAATGAGAAACAACGTACTCTCAGAGAAATTCAACTACTGGCTACAAGCTCAGGAGATTTGCTAAATGCATTTACTCATTTCCATAGCAGTCTTTGAAAAGAAGCTTTTACATTTGCATCAAAGGTCTATATTTAGTGACGTTCACGAAGGAGCTCAATATTCCTTCAAGCAATCAATGGTTGCCCGTGGCAAAGCTCTATTAATTTAAACGAGTGGCCACTGGCTAGAAAACTCTAAGACTTTACATGGAAGGACTCAGCTACTTGAGTGCTGACCACAGCAATCTACAAGGTCGCCGAGGTCTACGCTGCAGTGTGACTTTTATCCCAGAGCAAATTGCTTAGACCTTTTCTTCAGTCAAGAACATAATGGAATTGCACCTTCTAGCTCTCATCCCCAAGAGTGTAGCTATAATATCAGAGCTGTACTGCATGTGATCAGCAAAATGAAGCACAAGTGCCATCAACTGTGAAAAGTGTGAGATGGCTCAGATTTAATAGCACGGGAAGTTTAGAGGTGTCCTTGACAGGAAGAGAGTACAGTAGCAATCGGGCAATTTGGGGGTTCTACTGCTAACTGAACAGTCTATTCTTTTGGTAACATGGAAACCACATTATCTATTGATAAGCCAAAATACTTCCCAGCCTTGTAACATATTCCACTCATTCTATAACAGTTTGCCTAAATTTAAAGCCCCCTAATTCTACTGCATAAGCTCGCATGCACAATTTTATGATATTGGACAAAGTTGCGTGTGACAGTTGTAAAATATTAGTTGTGTGATAGCGTTTTTTTTTTTCTTCACGCAGGCTGGTGTCGAGAGCAGAGCATTCAGCGCACCAAGCCTGCGCTAAAAACCACTATCGCAGTTTTGTAAAAGGGGGAGTTTTATGAGTACTAATATAAAAACATAAGAAAAATTAAAAACAAATAGCTTATTTTCAACTGGGCCTCGGAAAGAAAGATGACAAAGAGTATCCCAAGCATTCAAAAAGCAAAATCCATCAGTTCTCATCTTCATATATGAAATGTGACCAAACTCTTAGAAGAAAGATGACTAAAGTGGTGGGTCCAAAATGTTGAGAATGGGTGATTTTTCATGTCATGAATCTATAAGCAGTCTGAAAAAGTTACGAGCTTGAACTTCTTTAATTATACCAAAAGGCTGGAGAAGCTGGGGCTCTTTACCCTGGAAAAGCGGAGACTTAGAGGGAACATGATAGAGACTTATAAAATCATGAAAGGCATAGAGAAGGTGGAGAGGGACAGATTTTTCAGGCTAGCGGGGACATCAAAAACAAGAAAAACTGAAAGGAGACAGATTCAAGACGAATGTTAGGAAGTACTTCTTCACGCAGTTCCTTCTTTAAAAGTGATCGGCACTAGACGACATGGAAAAATTATGCTCTTACCTGTTAATTTTCTTTCCTTTAGGAGCAGCAGATGAATCCAGAGACTAGTGGGATAGCTCACATCGACCAGCAGGTGGAGATAGAGAAACCGATTAACAGATGGTCTTATAGACTCGCATTCCTCCTGTCCATTCAGTTATGCTCCTTGCCCAAGCATCCAAAGATAGGAGAATGAGCATCCAAAAAACTTCTTTCCAGTAGCGAATTAAATAGTAAACTACAGAACACAACTACCAACAATAACCCAACTGAAACACAACACACAGAATACCGACAGAGTGGCCACAGAAAGGGTGGGGCTCTGGATTCATCTGCTGCTCCTAAAGGAAGGAAAATTAACAGGTAAGAACATAATTTTTCCTTCCTTAGCACAGCAGCAGATGAATCCAGAGACTAGTGGGATGTAGCAAAGCAAACTCAAACCGGGTGGGAAGCTAATGCCGCCTCTGCAATAACCGAAGCGCCAAACCCAGCCTCCGCACGGGCCGCCACATCCAACCGGTAATGCTTCGAAAAGGTATTCCCAGAAGACCAAGTAGCCGCGCGGCAAATCTCCTCCAAGGAAAGCCTTCCGGACTCCGCCCAAGACGTAGCCAGCGCTCGAGTCGAATGAGCATGAAGTTGCTCCGGCAACCGCTTCCCCGCTATCAAATAAGCCGAAGCTATCGTTTCTTTGATCCAACGAGCAATGGAAGCCTTAGATGCCGCCATACCTTTGTTCTTGCCATAACACGAACAAGTGGTCCGACCGACCGACGAAAGTCATTAGTCACCCCCAAATAATGCAGAACAGCCCTGCGCACATCCAGGAAACGCAACAATGAGAAGCGCTCCCCCCAATCCTCCCGCCGAAAAGCCGGGAGGAATAAACACTGGTTCACATGAAAGGACGAAACCACCTTAGGCAGAAAGGACGGCACCGTCCGAACAGACACCCCAGCGTCCGAAATGCGCAAAAAAGGCTCCCTGCAAGACAGCGCCTGCAACTCCGACACCCGTCTGGCTGAAGCCATAGCCACCAAAAACACAGTTTTCAATGTGACATCTTTCAAAGTAGCAGAAGACAAAGGCTCAAAAGGTGCCGCCCGCAATCCCCCAAGGACAAGTTTAAGACTCCACGCGGGACAGGTCCGCTTTACAGGAGGCCGAATATGGTGAACCCCCTTGAGGAATCGAACCATGTCAGGTTGCGACGCGAGCGCCGAACGAGAGACCCGGCCTCTGTAACAAGCAATGGCCGCCACCTGAACCTTCAGGGAATTATAGGACAACCCTTTAGCTACGCCTTCCTGCAGAAAGGAAAGAATAGCCGACAGAGACGCCTGGAAGGGCGAAATACCCTGCCCCTTACACCAAGACTCAAAAACTCTCCATACTCTAGCATAGGAGGCAGATGTAGAAATTTTTTGGCTTGAAGAAGAGTGGAAATAACCTGTTCCGAATAGCCCCGGCGCCTCAGCCGCAACCGTTCAAGAGCCAGGCCGTAAGACCAAAGTGGGACGGATCTTCCATGGAGATTGGACCATGAGTCAGTAAGTCCGGAGTCACCGGGAACGTCAGCCGATCGCCCGCCGACAGCTGAATCAGGTCCGCGTACCATGGCCGACACGGCCAATCCGGAGCCACGAGGATCACCCTGCCCTGAAAGAGAGAGATGCGGTGCAACACCCGACCTATCATCAGCCAAGGAGGAAATACATAAAGAAGGCAACCCGGAGGCCACGGAAGGGCTAACGCGTCCACCCCCTCCGACTCCTGTTCCTTGCGTCTGCTGAAGAATCGAGGAAGCTTCGCATTGCGGTACGAGGCCATGAGATCCATCTCCGGAAGACCCCACCGCCGGACCAGCAGATCAAACGCCCGAGCGGACAGCTCCCATTCGCCTGGATCGAGAAGATTTCTGCTGAGAAAGTCCGCCTGAACGTTTTCGTGACCCGCAATGTGCGCCGCCGAGAGAAGAGGAACATGAACCTCCGCCCATCGAAACAGAACCATCGCCTCGTCGGCCAACTGAGGACTCCGGGTACCCCCCTGGCGATTGATATACGCCACCGCCGTTACACTGTCCGAAAAGACCCTGGTCGGACGGTCTTGAATCATGGACTGAAACGCCAGAAGCGCAAGCCTGATTGCCCTCAACTCCAGCATATTGATCGACTACTGGGCCTCCTCCTGGGACCAAATACCCTGCGCCGAGGCCTGCAGACACTGGGCTCCCCAGCCCAGAAGACTGGCATCCGTCGTAATCACGACCCAATCCGGCGTCGCAAGAGGCATGCCCCGGAACAGATGGACCTCACTGAGCCACCACCGCATGCTGTGGGACGCCTGAGGACACCACTGGAGACGGCGATTGTAGTCCTGAGACACCGGGGACCACCGGGAAAGAAGAGACTTCTGCAACGGCCTCATGTGGAACCGAGCCCAAGGCACCACCTCCAGAGCCGCCACCATCGAGCCCAGAACCTGCACATAATCCCAAACGCGAGGCCTGGGTGACCGGAGAAGCAGACGAACCTGAGACTGCAACTTCTCTCCCCGGTCCAGAAAAACTTTCCCCAGACCAGTGTCGAACCTCACTCCCAGATGTTCCAATGACTGGGACGGGGACAGAGAGCTCTTGGGAAAGTTGATGATCCACCCCAAGGACTGAAGGAGAGAGATCACTCTCTGAGTAACCGACAGACTCTCCTGTCTGGAAGAGGCGCGGATCAGCCAGTCGTCCAAGTAAGGGTGTACTCGAATCCCCTCTCTTCACAGAAACGCGGCCACCACTACCATCACCTTCGAAAAGGTGTGTGGAGCCATGGCGAGACCAAAGGGCATCGCCCGAAACTGATAATGTTGGCCTAGGATCGCAAACCGAAGAAATCTCTGATGCGGAGGCCAAATGGGTATATGGAGGTAAGCCTCTTTGAGATCTAGGGACGTGAGAAACTCCCCTGGCTGAACTGCTGCAATCACTAAACGAACCGTCTCCATACGGAAATGTCGAACCCTGAGAAATCGGTTGACCCGCTTGAGATCCAGCACTGGTCTTACTGACCCCCCCTTCTTGGGCACAATGAAGTAAATGGAATACCTGCCGAGCCCCATCTCCTCCGGGGGAACCGGCACCACAGCCCCCAACTCCAGAAGCCCCTGAAGAGTGAGGCTTACCGAGTCTCTTTTGGCCCCTCCATTGCACGGGGAGACCAAGAAAGAATCTGCGACGGGAGAGGAAAACTCTAACTTGTAACCGTCTCGAATAATGTCCAAAACCCACTGATCTGACGTTATCTTGGCCCACTCCGCCAGAAAGGCAGACAGCCGCCCCCCCCCCCAAGGGAATGGCGGAGGGAGCCTAGACCCCGTCATTGTGGATTGCGAGTTGCTGGAGCACGGGCCGGTTGAACTGGCTGGGGTTTTGCTGCACGAAAGGAACTCCGTTGTGGAAATCTAGGTCTCGAATTCGCGAAGGACCCGGAAGAGGGTTGAAAGGACGGCTTACCCGGCCTATATCTCTTAACATCCCAGAAGCGAGGTCTTGCAACCGAGGATTTCAAAGGCGGCCTAGGTCTGTCCTCCGGCAATCGCTGTGTTTTGGTATCACCAAAATCCTTCACCAACTTATCCAAGTCCTCCCCGAATAACAGCCGACCTTTAAAAGGGAGTTTCACGAGCCTAAGCTTGGACGCCGCATCCGCCGCCCAATGACGGAGCCACAAACCACAGACAGAGACATCTGTTTAGCAGAAGCGCGAATAATATCATACAAGGCATCCGCCAAATACGCCAGACCAGACTCCAGATCTGCCACTTCTGATGGAACAGAATTCCCGGACTCCATCATATTATCCGCTAACACCTGAGACCACTGTAGACAAGCCCGCGCAGCATAAGAACTGCAAACCGCAGCTTGTAAGGTGACCGCCGCCACCTCAAAGGACATTTTAAGCGAAGATTCAATTTTTCTATCCTGGACATCCTTCAGCGCAACACCCCCTTCCACGGGCAAGGTAGTCTTTTTGGTGACAGCGGCCACCAACGCGTCAACCCGAGGTATCTGAAATTTCTCCAGTTCCTTCGGAGCAATAGGGTATAACTGTCGCATGGCCTTCGACACCCGCAGACTGGCCTCAGGGGTGTCCCATTGCGTCGCAATGAGCTCCTGCATGGCTTCATGCACCGGAAAGGATCTAGGCGGCTTCCGCGTCCCTGCCATCAGGGGGTTCGTGGACCCAGAAACCTGCGGATCCTCCTGCGAAATGTGCAAGCCCTGCAAAGCCTTACAAATTAAGGAGGAAAGTTCTTCCTTGTGAAAAAGACAAAGCGCAGAAGGATCATCCACGTCCCTACCAATCGGCTCCTCCGCGTCCCATTCCGGCACCTCCCCGTCCTCCAAAGACTCCGGAAGACACAGAGACAAGGGGGAAACTGAGGCAGGGTCCCCCTCATCCGCGGGCGCAAGTCTGCGACGCTTCGCCGCCTGAGCCTGCACCGTCTGGGAAACATTGGCAGGAGGAGCAGGAGAAGAAGATGTAGGCTGAGCAGCCATAGTAGGCAGCAAATGAATATTCTGAGCCGGCTGAGCGCTCTGCAAGAGGAAGGCACGGTGCATTAACATGACAAATGCGGGCGAAAATGAGTCCTGCCCAAATTCCGCTGGCCCAGCCTGTACCGCACAGGGGAGCGAAACCGCGCCTTCCCCCAGCACTCCCGACGCTCCAACCGCCGCCAAACTCCCTTCAGACACAGCCGCGCTCTGAAGTGTGGCCGACTCGACCGCGAGGGGAGAGGAGCTGGAGCGCGCCTCCCCAGCGCGGGAAATCTCACAAGCACTGGCCGGTAGCAGCACGTCTTCAGCTGGTGAACCCGCACAGCCGGCAGAACACAAACCCAATGATGTTCTGCGCTTCCCACAGCGCGAACACCGTTTAACGGATTCAGCCGCCATTTTTTTTTTTTTTTTTACAGAGAAAGCCCGCGAAAACAAACGAAGCTGCCCCCAAACAAAAAAACCAACAGGAATCCGGCTACCGCACTACACACACACAAACCAGTAACTTCAACTTACCCAAACTTTCCACCTATCATAACCTGAACAAGTTAAGGCTGGCAGTTGTAAACTGTAAGCTGACCAAAGGCACAGCACAGCACAGTGAGACTGATGAAATTTTTTTTTTTTTTTTTTGTCAAACTGGAAAGAAGAAAAACAGAGCCCAAAGGAAACCCCTCAAATCCACTGGAGGGGAGGGTGGAGAAGGGACCTGGGTGGGCCCAGGTGTAGCTCCCAAAGCTGGCACCGCACAGCCAGACACCCCTTGCTCTCTGAAGAGAAAAATTCTCAACAGGAGAAATGAAACTTCTATGAAGTCACCGGCACAGCCAGAATCCAGGAGCTAGATGAATAGCAACTACCCCTGCTGGGAGATAGAGCCAACTGAATGGACAGGAGGAATGCGAGTCTATAAGACCACCTGTTAATCGGTTTCTCTATCTCCACCTGCTGGTCGATGTGAGCTATCCCACTAGTCTCTGGATTCATCTGCTGCTGTGCTAAGGAAGATATATTTTCAATAGTAGCCCCCCAAGTCTGGAATTCTCTACCCCAACATATAAGAGACGAAAAAGATATTAGCCGTTTTAAAAATAATCTAAAAACCTTCTTGTTTAAAGATGCTTTTACATTCTGATTGGAATAGTTACAGTGCAGTAGACTCTTTATCAAAAATAAAAAAAAGATACCCCTCCTAATGTTTTTTCCCTTTGTCTCCCTCTTTTCAAAATTATTAATATTGTAACTTTATCCCTTCATTCCTCCACATCCAGTTTTGTCTGTTGGTCTAACCCCTTTTCCGAGTTGTTAATTTATATGTTGTATGCATATCTTGTATTTTAATGTATGCATATTTTGGATTTTATTGTAATTTGCTTAGTAATTTATGTATAAGCGATTCATCAAATTTCTAATAAACTTGAAACTTGGTGGACACCTGAAATGCGCTTCCAGGAGAGGTGATAGGACAGAGGACAATATTGGGTTTCAAAAAGGGATTGGATGACTTTCTGAAGGAGAAAGGGATTACAGGGTATAGATAGAGGGTACTATACAGGGTACTTCAGGATTAGGGCATAAACAATTCAGGTGGAGGGAACTTACAGGTCAAGGACCTGGAGGGCCGCCGTGGGAGTGGGCTGCTGTGCACGATGGACCCCTGGTCTGACCCGGCAGAGGCAATACTTATGTTCTTATTTTTTGATATAAAATAATGGTATTTGGACTATTGCTCTAACAGAATTCATTAAAACCTAATTTTCGCACCAGAGATGGTCACAAATATACAGTGAAAACATCTACGTAAGAGCTGATAAGTGATGACTGCTCTAAAAGTGTTTCCAACCAGAGTGCTTACCATCTGAGGACCCTATTTACAGCAGGCCACTCATAATGTTGATTCATACAGCATAAAGGACCTCATTTACCAACCTTCATTAATGAATGTTATGTGCTTACCAAACAGACCCAATTATAGGGACTGTGTTTAAAAAAAACAACAACATGCATTAAATTGCATTAATGTACATTAACATCTGTCAAACAGACTAGTAAACGAGTACCAAAATAATTTGAGGCAAATATAAGCCATTACTTAGGGCACAGTTTCCAAACGCATGCTTAAAAAGAAAAAATTATGCCCAATGCTATTAACAAATCACATGCTAACAGGGGGTGATTCTACAAAGAAGGCATCGACATTTAGACCTCAAGAATGCAAACTTGCATAAATGTGAATATTCCATCTACACGCTATTCTTTAAAATGGCATTTAAATGCAATGGGGTGTAGTTTGAAAGTGGACTTGCACATGTAAACCTTCTTTTGGGAGATGAAGGGTCCTATTCTGGTGCATTTCCAAGTGCACGTGCAAACTGAACAGTGAACATTACTGTGCAAAATGAACTTAAATCTGCAATTCACAGCAAAAGAAAAGTGTTGTCCAAAACAGTCTTGCTACACCATGACAATGCACATCCTCAGACATTACAGATCCACTGAAGGTGCTGCAATTAGAATTCAAAGAATTGCTGCAATTATATGAAGTGGGATGTGCCCCTGAGTTTGCCCCTGAGGAAGGACACGAAACGGGGTACTCTTAGGGCAATCAGCCGAGGCATTCCCCTCCCAAATTAATTTTTTGACAACTTAAACACTTGCAGACTTCAGAAAGATAAGTTCTCATTTAACTTTGATTCAATTAATTACAGTACTTTGAGAATGGCAATGTGAACTTTCTTTTACAAGGACCTTTGGGTCTAAGGGCTAGATTCACAAAGCAAACCGATCATGTACCGATCAGTTTGCGACCCCTTTGCACCCAGATTTCCCTCCGGTCCAATTCACTAACCTCTCCTGTGATCCGCCTCGAATCCGTGCATGCAAATGAGGAGAAACACATGCAAAGTAGACAGGGATGCGATTCACTAACCTAAAAAAGGAAGAACAATTGGGCTTGCCGATCCGAAGTGAAGCCAATCAGGGACTTCCTTAGACTCCTCCCTAATGAAGTCCCTGATTGGCTGAGGCGCCCCAGACCTTTCCCAAGGGAGGAGCCCAAGGGCCTCAGCCAATCAGGGCCTTAGGCCCCTTCCCATGCATCAGATGATGCATCAGGGTATGGCCTAAGGCCGGTATCACGGCAGAGCAGCAGGAGCAGGAGGACTTTGCGCTTCCTCCTGCTCCAAATTAAATTTAAAAAAATTTTAAAAAGCCAGCAGAAGCCCCGACAGCAATGAGAGGAGGCTGCATCTCCTAGCAATCCGTGCTGTTGGGAAGGGGGGCGTGTCAATGATCATCCCCATTTGCATGCAGGCCTTTTGTGAATTTGTTGGCTTGCATGCAATCGGGAATGGATCGGAGACAGAATCGGTTTTAGTGAATCTAGCCCTAAGTGACTTTATATCAATTTCTTTGAATTCTCATTTTTATGCTTGCAGTCAGCACTTTTGGTATTCAAAAATTATTTAAAATTTAGGGTGGTAGTAGATGATGTTTGTGGGTAGACCCTGCAATGCACTCTAAGGTGCATATGGTTTGCAGATATACCCTGGTGAATTCCTTATTGACTGATAGGAGGTTCCCATGAACCGATTGACCACCCTTTGAAAGGAACTTAAAATTATAAAATTACCAAATAAGCACAGTTTGAATTCAAGGTTCCGAGTTCAAATTTAGAGAATCAGGAGCAGGTCCTTTATAGCAGCATATTGTATCTTGCCTCCTCCTAATTTTTGTTAAGCTATATACTGTATATCTTTGGATACCTAAATGTAAACCATTTAAGTTATAAGTGGTACAGTATATAAATAAATAAATGTTGATTTTTTTTTTTTTTTTTTTTTTACCAAGGTAATGCTAAACACTGATCATGCTAAGCTCTTTTTCTTAACTCCTCCTGTTGTTTCCAAAAGAGAAAACAAGAAAGTCTATCACATAGGGGTTGCTTGTCAGTTCAGAGGGAAGAAATGGGAGACGTACTACTATACTGCTTAATAAGCAGCATGCTTTTTGACTTTTTTTTTTACCTCACCATGTTAAATCTGTTTGCATGGCTCATTAAGTGGCAATTTAATGAGCCCATTAAGTTCTTTGGTGAGCTCCTTCTCAAACTGGTTTTAGATTAGTTTAATTGTATAGGCCCCTTATATTTATGAAGATATTCAACCTACTGAAAGTACTGTCATCCATGTACACTTCTGTGGACATAATGGCTTAGAGATAATTGACTCTAATCTGGCAGATTTACTCCTGAACATCATCCATGTTCCCACACTTCCAAATTTTGCAGCAAGAACAACTGTACTTATTTTATTATTTATATACCACTTATATCCTAAGTGGTTTACGTTCAGGTACTTTATCATATTTCCCTATCTGTCCCGGTGGGCTCAAACTCTATCTCGTGTATCTGGGGCAATAATGGGACTAAGTGACTTACCCAGGGTCACAAGGAACAGTGAGGGATTTGAACCCACAGCCAGCTGTAGCTCTAACCCCTGCGCCACACACTCCCACTGTAAATTAATTATAAAATACAAGTTAACATTTTAAATTTCTTAAGAAAGAGGTTGGGGAATAAGAAAGGAAAATTCATGCTGGTCAACACTCATGTAGCCGACTTGCTGCTGAAAATGGATGTCTCAGAGCTCAAGAATTTTGGACAGAGAAGAGACACAAGGCAAGCTATGGATCACTTTTGGTCAATAAAAGTGAGAAAACTTGTTAGGTCTACTTGTCAGACTCCTTTAGGATATGTAAGGGCATTAGAAAAGTTTCCATTTTGGGCCAGATTCAGTAAATGGTGCATTGAGTAAAGCAAAATTAGGCCCTTCTTTGCTAAGCCACGATAGAGGTTTTTTACCATAGCCTGGGGCGCTAAATGCTCCAACGCATATAGGAATTCCATGAGTGTTGGAGCAGCGTCGGAGTATTTAAGGCTCCGGGCAGAGGTAGGAACCTCTACTGCAGCTTAGGGGGGGGGGGGGGGGCGGGAAGAGGATAGATTTTCATTCCAAGTTGATAGAAGACGATTGTCCTTCACATAAATTATTCTTACTTCTTCGCTCACTTACTGGCTCACAGAGATGTAATCAGACAATTATGCATGATGTAGATTGGCAGATTTTTTTTTTAAAAGCAAAAGGTAGATATGTTTAGGATAGAGAATGACAAGGGGTCAAATTTTTCCCCATCCATGCAGGAACTCAGTTTCCCTGTCCTGTCCCAGTGAGTTTTGTCTCTGTCCCTGTCCCTGCCCCATTCCTGCAAGTTCTGCCTTAACCGCACGAACCTCAAACACTTATTTTAAAGTGTTTGAAGCTTGTGCTGATGAGGATAGAGCTTGCAGGAATGGGGTAGAGACAGGAAAAGAACTCGTGGGCACAGGACAGGACAGTACAATGAGTTCCTGCAGGGACGGGAAAATTTTTTTACCTGTGTCATTCTCTAGTTTAGGTCCCTTACACTTTCTGTGAATGAAAGTAAGGGCCCAACTATGGTGGAAAAGACATTACAGGAGGATGTTTATTGGATGGAATTTCAGATGGTCACAGGGCACCAATTAGAATTATTTGTACACAGGGTAGGAGGGAAAATGTCTGTGGAAGATTTAATACCACTAAGATGGTTGCTTTTGTCTAATCGTGGCTTGATTCCATTGGTTCTGTCTGTGGTCAATCAAAGTTTAATGAGTGGCCAGGTTCCCACTGCTTAGAAATATGCAGTGGTGCATCCAGTATTAAAGAAATCAAATTTGGACTTCCTTATCTTAGAACATTATAAGCCTATTCCGACTTTACCACTATTTGCAAAATTAGTAGAAAGAGCAGTGGTACAGCACCTTACTGATTTTGTGATAGAGAATACTTTGCTTCATCTGAGACAAACAGCATTTAGGGAAGGTTATAATACTGAGACAACATTATTGTAAATGGTAGATGAGTAGAGACTGATTATAGATGGGGGGTGTCTGGAATTGGTGGTGTCATTGGATTTAGCTTTGTCTGTTGACATGGTTGATCATAGTCTTCTATTGCATAGATTGTAGTATATTGGCATTGGTGGTCAAGTTCTAACATAGTTTGAGGGATATTTGATGAGAAGGATGTTTTTTGTAAGACCTGGTTTACAAGAATCTCATATTAAGTCATTGGCGTATAGATTCCGGCAGTGTTCCTCTTTATCTCCAATGTTATTTGTTTGTTGGTCATTTGGTTGAGTTGATTATGGAATATGGCATGTCCATATATGTATTCTGATGATTTGCTGTTAATAGCAAAAGTTTCAAAAGTTTTTATGAATTTATATGCTTTACATATTTGTCTCGCTGCCATTTGAGATTGGCTATGCACTCGCCAGATGTTTAAGTGTCGATAAAACAACGGCCTGTTGGGTTTATGCTGGTAATTTTAGACTGTGCTGTTCTGGGTTTTGGCCAGGTATTAGGGACCTGGATTGGTCACTGTGAGAACGGGCTACTGGGCTTGATGGACCATTGGTCTGACCCAATAAGGCTTTTCTTATGTTGATTTGTTTGCTGTGATTTCCTGACAGTGAAATCCTTTCACTATCTGGGGTGATTATAGATGAGAAGTTATCCTTTTCAGCCCATGTTGCTGTGATGGTGCACACTGGACATATGTTGTTGCAGAAGTTGCGGTGTGTGAGAGGACTGATTGATAAGCAAGCATTTTTAACATTGGTCTATGTCATTTCCGCAATGAATATGCATTGAAAGCAGTGCATGCAAATAGATCTCATGCATATTCATTGGTGAAAATCCTGAAAACCCGACTGGAATATGGCTCTCGAGGACTGGAGTTCCCTACCCCTGGTCTATGTGGTGTTTATAGCATGTTTGGATTATGCAAATGCACTTTTGGTAGGTTTGTCTTCTGGGGATTTGTATAAGTTCCAAACTTTACCAAATTCCGCTTTAAGCCTTTTGGGTGGAATTGGTAGCTTCCATCATGTAACACAATTCTTTATTCCCTATCCATTTTAGGAATTTAAGATCCTGTTTTTAGTGTATAAAGTCTTAGATATCAGAGAAGGGTTCAATAAAAATCTTGCCCACATTAAATGCTAAATCAGAACAGGGTTCGGGGCAAAATTTACCATAGCTTTTAACTTGACTCAACCATCAGTTAAGATGAAAACTGTCAGCAATAATCAAAATTACAATTCAGTCCAAAAAATTTTTTTCACACATGTACCTCAACTAACAGGGTGGGTATATCCTAGTGCATACGTTACTCAGACCATAGGATCTCTTATAATATCTTTGATATGCAAATCTCTCTCATGCATATACATTGCAGATATCCTGAAAACTTGGCCTGCCTGTGGACCTCGAGGACCAGAACTGAGCAGCCTTGCTATAAAGCAGTGTGTCGCAAACTATGGGCCTCCTGAGATTTCAGGTGTGCCGTAAGATGCTGTGGAGTAGGAGAGGCGCCGGTACCAGCTGACTGCCTACAGGACACACCTCTCGCAGCAAAACGCACGTCCTTGTAGGCAACCAGCCAGCACCAGTGCCTCTCCTCCTCTCTGCACGTCTTTCCTGCCGGCATCCCGTCTGGAGGGCATGTCGCACATGCGTGGATGTCTTTATGTCATGCATGCGCTTGACGTCATTACGTCGACGTCCGCGCACTTCCGGATGCCTCGAGCCGCGGCCACTACATTTAGTGCAGTGGTCTCAAACTCAAACCCTTTGCAGGACCACATTTTGGATTTGTAGGTACTTGGAGGGCCTCAGAAAAAATAGTTAATGTCTTATTAAAGAAATGACAATTTTGCATGAGGTAAAACTCTTTATGGTTTATAAATCTTTCCTTTTGGCTAAGTCTTAATAATAATATTGTAATTTATAGCTAAAGAGACATATGATCAAGAAATTGTTTTATTTTACTTTTGTGATTATGATAAAACATACCGAGGGCCTCAAAATAGTACCTGGCGGGCCGCATGTGGCCCCTGGGCCGCGAGTTTGAGACCACTGATTTAGTGTGTCACGGCTCAACAACGTTTGCAAGACACTGCTATAGAGGGTGCTCCACAATGAGCACCCTTTACAGAATAATGCTTAGCAAGGACTCCCACGCCCAGCTTTGAGCATGAACACTTAAGCTTGCTGAAATCTGGTATAAAGCTTAGTACACAAGCTGGGTGCCCAATCCCATAGCCATGACCTCTTTGGGTTGCGCCCGAGGCACTTTGGGTGCACAGCATTACGGAATAGCGCATAGGCAGATCCGTTCATAAGTCCAAATTGGTGCTCATAACATGCAGAACGCATCTGCCCTGGGCATCCGAATTTGGAATCCAGAGGTATGTGATTAGCTACCCATTAGGGACTAGCATTACGTCATAAGTATCGGAAGAAACCAAGCTTGGCGCAATGAGCTCTAACTTGGCTGTTCTAAAGACATCTGTTCAACCCATATGTTATATGCAAGAGACAGTAGGCAGGAAAGTGAGCACAGAAAATAAAAAGCATGCAGAATGTTTAAAATTTAATGAAACAGTTTACTTATCCCATGAAATTCACATTAGAATTGCCCAGGAGGCTTTACAGCTTTTCCGAACGGTGCGAGCTACAGAAAACTGCATACGTTGTATCAAACCATTTGAATGCATGAACAGGGTTTGGGATTTCTTGAGAGGGTGGAAGCTGCATATTGATAAACATGAAGGACTGGGCGAGGGAGGATATTCATGCTTTCCATATTTGTGCTGAAAATGTGCTGCATTAGGAACTAGCCAGGGGTTTATAGCAATGGCAAATAGCTCACTGAAAACATTGCAATTTAATCCCAAAATAGCAAAAGAATTTCTACACAGGTTCTGTATACTTAAACACAAAAGCAGTGTGTCCTTCTAAAAGACAAAAATTGAGAACTTCAGGGCAGAGATGAGTGGCTCTCTGTTGATTGTTAGCAATTACCTGAAAATTAGCTCACTACATCTCGTGCTCATCTCGTGAAACCTCAGTTCCTGTACATCTGGCTGGGCTGGACAGGCTGTATTCACATTAGGTTTCTGAAACCTAGATTAAATAACATTTCGGGGTCCTTTTATTAAGGTGCGCTAACCGATTTAGCGCATGCTAAAGATTAGTGCGTGCTAATTGCTAAGATGCCCATAGGAATAGAACGGATGTCTTAGCATTTAGTGTGCAGTAATCTTTAGAGCGCTCTAAATCGGTTAGTGCACCTTAATAAAAGGACCCCTTCGTTTTCTTAATTTTATTCTTATGACAAACTGTTACACCCCTCTGTTCAGTCATAGTCGAGGATCCAGTCCTCCGTTTTACTTTCTTTCACTTGTTTTATTTGAAGAAAGAAAACTTACCTTCCCTGCATATTACATGCAGCAGCATGCTTGCATGACCGGCAGAAACAGGTATTAGTGGCACAGTACGTGCTTGGTTGGAAATGATGTGAAATGAAAATTTTCTGGCTACCCATCCCTCCTTGTTAAACCTTCAGATTCGATATACATTTTTAAAGGGAAAAAGCTCCCTTTTGAAACTGGTGTGGGAAAAACATGTGCACAAATTTGCACCTACTATTTTAAGGGCACTTTCTGTATGAAAATTTACATGCATTTTTTTTTTTTTTTTTTTAAATCCAGAAGTGTGCAGCTTCACTTTGTTTCATCTCCGCCCCTGGGAATGTCTCCTGGACATATACATAGCACAGGTATTTGCCATATGCACTTACTTTATTTTTTCTATGTACACTCATATGCTTACTTGTGCTTTGGTTATGCAGGCAAAAATGCATGTGCATGTATTATGGGCAGTTTTCAAAAGCAGAAAATCAATAACACAAATTCAGTACAGTGTTCCCCCGCGAATTCGCGGTTTACGAATCGCGGAATCACTCACTCGCGATCTGCTCCGACCGCCTCTTCCTGTAGTAAAGTCGGGCTACACCAATCAGGACTTTACTACAGGAAGAGGCGGTCAGAGCAGACCGAGAGTGAGAGTGATTTTCTTCACCCACCGGTGCTCCAGCTACCCTCTCCTGCCTCTCCAGCTGCCTTCTTCTTCCTCCCCTGCCTTTTGACAGGCGAAAAACCGCATTTGCGGTTTTTCAAAATTTGTGGGGGTTCCTGGAATGGAACCCCCATGAATTTCGGGGGGAGTACTGTATTTCAAGGAATCTGTTATGTCACATATGTGCGCGCTTGCGTCTGACATCATTACGTCACATCTGCGTATGGCAGATGCCCTCCCGACATGGCTCCGAACATGAGAAGAGGTTGGGCGGGACTGGGATGGAATAGGGCGTGACTGGGACGGAATAGGGCGTGACTTGGACAGAACAGGGAGGGGTCTGTGTGGAACTGGGAGGGCCTGGGGGCAGGGCCATGGGTCCAGATTTTATGATCGTAAAATCTGGTAACTCTATTTCTTCAACTGCAAAACAGTGTAGAAATTTATTTTGTATGGCGCTAATAAGTATGAAGACTTCACTTTAATAACATTTCCAAATTGTAGCTCAAAGATCCAGATCCAACGAATGTGTCCAATACTTTAAACAGCAGCTTTATTTGGCTGCATCGCTGGCCTTAGGGGAGAGAGACTTCCAAATATCACCACCCTATTTTCCCTTCATCACCCGAGCACCTCATCAGTCAGTCAATTCCTCCCCACCTCCATCAGCCAGTCATTTCTGAAACCCTAGCCAGTTACCCTGTATCCCCCCCAAAAAAAAAACCTCTTAGGTGGCCCTTCAGTCAAATTATCCTTCACCCACTCCTTACCTCTCAGGCTCTCTGCAGCCAGTCGCCCTACACCTCGCTTTATCTGCTAAAGATTCCCTCAAGGTCACCCTGAATGCTTCTCCCCCTTCTCAGACATTCACTCAGCCAGCACCCTCTGAAGAAAGGCGGCATGTATTTTGCATCTATAGTAGTTCTCATTAGCTTTTAAGCCACGCAGTGCAGAAACTCTGCTACAAGTCTCATAAGATTTGCACCAGATGCTCCTGCACCACTCAGTTTAAAGCAAATTAGAGGTACGACAGATGCAAACTACAGGCAGCCTTTTTGGGGGCAGTGGTGACGGCAGCATGAAATCACAAGTGCAAGAATTTACCGTAGTTTCTGGAGCCATGGAAACCAAGTACTCAAGATCTGGCAAGCCCTGTGCTACTAAAGGAAGATGAAACTGAATGCTATATAATTCTTTACTGAAAATATTACGGCAAACTCATTACTAATCAAAGACAAAAATACAAATATCTATCAGATTTAATATAATATAAACAGCTTTCTACTAGTTAGCATACTATGGGCTCCTTTTACAAAGCTGCGCTGGGGCCTTAACGCGCGGAATAGCGCACGCTAAATTACCACGCGCGCTAGCCGCTACCGCCTCCTTTTGAGCAGGGAGTAGATTTTTGGCTATCCGGTGCATGCGCTAAAACGCTTAGCGCACCTTCGTAAAAAGGAGCCCTATGAGTATTCTCATAACATCCAATATAAACTGAGATAACATTTTTCCCCTACAAATGGGGTGGGGAATGTTAAATATAAACCAAAGATTTATATTCAACTGCTACCCAGCTATACACCCATCTGCTCTCTCCTCCTCCTGAACCCAGCTTTTTAGAGGACTGTCTGGTAGTTTGTCCAGGTTTTGGAAAGCCCTAACCTCATGGCCGTGTCTGGAGGGCCTCTGAGCATGCACAGGTGATGCCACATGCATCCACGCATGTCCAGAAATCACCTTAAATCTTGGTGGTCCAGTGGCGAGCTATCCCTCCCTCCCTCGAGGTAAGATGTCAGATCCTGTCCTTGCTGTCATTCGGTTGTAGAATCACCGCATGGCCCCTCCCTGCCTCACAGAAGCAGCGTAGGCCTCCCCTGGGCCTGCCTTAGTCACTGGTGGTCCAGTGGGGTGAGTCGGGGCAGGAGCGATCCTCTTATGCTCCTGCCCATGCAGTCTTGCTGAAAAATAGACTCCATGAGATCCCGCAGCCACCTCGCGAGGCCGCTGCGGAAACTCATCAACAGCGTCTGATAGTCAGATGCCATTTTTCGCAATGAAAACTGATACAAAGTAGCAATCTGTTTTGCTGCTGTTTAAACTTTCTTAAAATTTGTTTAAAATAACTATTTTACTTATTAATCGCCACGTATATTTCTCTTTCAAAGGTACTGCAGCACTTCTCCTGATGAAGCCTGCGTTATCCTGGTGAAACGGAGGCCCTGTAGGGCTTAAACAAGCAGTGCTGGTGTCTTATCGTGGCATCTCAAAGATAAGTGCTGTTTCTTAAAATTTGGGATTGAATGTTTATTTAAATGATAATTTACTTTGCACTGAGCACTTAAAGCATTCGGGGTTTTGACCAGTGATTGAGACATCACCTGCTTCAATTGCCAAACACTAAGCAGCAATGTGGCTTTTAAAGATCTCTGAGGTCTGTTTTCCCTTCTGCTAAATATTGTTTAGATGGTCCTTCTCAAACGCCGCCCAAATCACACCCTGTGCAAGCTACACATGTATATATGAGCTTTCGGAAGTTGGGGTTTACATGCCTATGTACTACATATGTGAATTGTAAATGGTGCTTCTATAATAAGGGCAGGATCCTCCTGTCTAGGCAAAATGTTTGACCACAATCCTCCCCCTGACAATGTGACTTCTGAAAAAGCCATGAAAATGTCCTATAACTTAGTGGTTGCTATTGAACTTGACCTCTCATGTAATGCTCCTCAGACACCCACTCACCAGTTGGGTTTTCAGAATATCACTCAAATATGCATGAGTTTTGTTTGCACAGACTGAAGGCAGTACATGCAAATATTTTTAATTGATATTCATCAAGGACATCCCAAAAGCCCAACTAGCTGAGGGACAAGGTTTCCAATGACTAGGATGAGAAACATTCTCTGTTGAAAGATAAGCTATTCCTGTGCATCAAAGTAATGCCACCTGTATCATTCAGAAAAACAATCTGAACAAATGTAGAAAAAGGTATTACAAATAATTAGACCCAGGCTACTGTTCAGTCAATGGAACTAAAATAGCCTACGGGCTAGATTTCGACACAAGGCAAAAAGTGCAAAACATTAAGTCAGTTTCCTAGCACAGTTTGGAACGATTGCATATTTTATGGCCAAAGATTTAATTTGCTGCATCGTCATGCAGGGAAAACAAAGTCACAGAAAACTACCGTTGAGAGAATTTCGTGAAAAGACTTTCTTAGAAGCAGTGCCAAATGGACTTACAAGCTTGTGCACATTTTTGATATGAACATAAATGCTGCCTTACAAGGTGAAAGAAATATACCCCCCTTTTTTACAAAGGTGCGCTAAGCTTTTTAGAGCGCGTTAAATATTTGCGCGCGCTAAACGCTAACGTGTGCATGTTATCCTATGGACACATTAGCTGTTAGCGCACATGTTGATTTAGCGTGCGCTAAATCCACGCAAAAATGCTTAGCACACCTTTGTAAAAGAGGACCATAGATTTGGGGGAGAGCTTTTTGATATGTGTACTCTTACTTTACCTACTACTGAAATATTCTAGTTGTCCTCTAGATGTCATTGTAGACAACATGCTGAAATCTGCCTAATGTGTGACGTCAACTAAAAATGCAAACAGGATGCTAGGAATTATTAGTAAAGGGTAAATAAGACAACTATTATAATACCTCTGCATTGCTCCATGGTATGACCTCACTTGAGTATTGTGCTCATTTCTAGTTGCTGTATCTCAAAAAAAGATGTGAGGGCCATTTTCAATATGATGTCTAAATCCGAATTTAGACAGTTTGCGGAAGATGCACAAAATTCCAGTACCAAATAAGCCATTGGGATGTAGGATGGGCCAGCATTTGTAGTAGACTGGCCACACATACATCCCCAGCAAAGCAGTAGAGAACCTTAGGGGCCACTGCAATGAAACTTCACATAAAAGATCCCTGATACACATCTTACCATAACCCCCTTACATTGGGTGATGAGCCCTTCAAAGCCCAAACAAAACCAACTGGACCCAACTGTGCACCACACCAATAGCCCTTATGCCTGTAGGTGTCACCTACATGCAAGTACAGTGGGATTTGGGTGGAGTTGGAAGGATCACATATTGCACCATATGTAGGGTTACCATATTTGTGAAGATAAAAAAAGAGGACATGACTCCGCCCACACTCCACTCATTTCCTTGGTCTCCCATCCCAACCTCTGTACCCTTTTAGTGCTTCTCTCTCTCTTCCTACAACCTCTCCTCCCCCATGGATGCTTCTGTCTCTCTCCCTCCAACCCCCCTCTCCTGTTGGTGCTTTTCTCTCTCTCTCTCTTTCCAATCCCCCCACCCCATCCCCATAGGTGCCCCTTTCTATGCTTCCAACCTCCTCTCATGCTGTTTGTCTGTCTCCTCCCATCCAGCAATACTATACTCCATGCTCTTTTCTCCAGCACTCTCCCCTTTCCATAATGCTTCTCTAACCCTCCTCCCTCTTCCCATGCTTTTTCTTCAGCTCTCCTCCCCTTCCTCCTCTGACACCACTTCACCTCAAAACCCCTCTAGCTCCCGACTCCCCCACCTATCTCCTCCCCAGGCCCGGCCTGCTGTAATTGAATCTTCAAGCAGTCAGCAGCAGCAATGAGGTAAGCCTGCTACCATTAGCCTGCCCTGGAAGCTGCCTCTCTGCAAGTCCCGCCTACACGGAAACAGAAATCACTGCAGAGAGGTGACTTCTAGGACAGGCCGGCAGTAGCAGGCTTACCTTGTTGCTGCTGCCGGCTACCCAAAGATTCAATTGCAGTGGCTAGGCCCAGAGAAGAGGTAGGTGGGGGAGTCAGGAGAGCCAGCTAAACCCAGGCTCACCATTTTTAAAAAACCGTCCGGGCACCCAGACAGTCCTCATGAGATAAGGGCCAGAGTCTCCATCTCCCCGGCTACTTGAGGAACCTGCTTGCTGCTATACTAGGACTGCCCATAACATATGAAGCTCTTACAGGCTGGTATGTACTGTTTCATTCACATCTTTGGGGAAATGGAGAAGTGTTTTTCTGATGATCTTTTAGTGTTCTTGGTTTCCCATGGTCAAAAAGTGATAACTTACTGTGCTTTCCTATAATGTGTTTTAGCCGTTCTGAAAGCATTCTATCCTTTGTCACTTTGGACACAGCTGTGATAAAATTGGGATTTCCAACAATCACAAGTGCAATAAAAACAGCCGAACGCTTTCCTTACATTTAAGAACCGCACTGCTAAATATTAAGCCTCAAGATACTAGAGCACAGTCATCCGCATAAAACAAACGCAGTCCACGCCTTTCAAGCTTTTTAAAATCCTCTCCCAAAATCCACACATGGAAAAGAGCAGCAAATAGCTGGTTTACACTCCACAGAGGCATTCCACAGAGCAAATGACAGAGAGTGTATTATTAACTACCAGGACCCGGAAAACAATTCCTTTGCCGATTGGCACAGTAATTCTTTTCTGCACACCACACTCGGCTGAACACATGCTGGATGAGGTTCTATTTAACGCAGCAGTCTAGAGAACCACATACAGCCCTGTTACTTCCTAGTACTTTATATTTCTGAAATGGGAAAGGATACATCTCAGGCAGTCAGGGCTAATTATGTGACACAACGCCGCCCCTTTGTGGCTTCTCGCTTGTAGAGGGCTGGGTAAAGCAGAGGAGACCAGGTCATCTCCTTGCTTAAGGTCATTGTATGTTTTATAGATAAGCTTGATTTCAGCATATCACTCCCACAGCAGTCCTGTCCAGCACCTTCACTGCTGTGAAATAAATCTTATGCATATCAATTAACCTTTGGTATGCATGAAAGACAAGATCATCCCACAGAAATCGTTGCAATAATGCAGAGATTAAAATGAGGATGATTCATATGGTGCTTGATAAAAACATAGGACTGTTTTAGGTGTGCTATCCTAAGAAACAGGCAACATTAGTTAAGCAAAGTGGTTTTGGTGAGCAGGTTCTTGATTGCTAGGAGGAATGTTTGACTAGATAACTTGTTACCCATCCTAATTTGGTGCATTCATCGATTCATGTAGGCTCAGGATAGATGAACAGTGACTAAATCTACAGGCTTTAAATGATCATGTAAAAATCACTGTAGCTTTGCACAGAAGCCCTACAGATCTGCAGATGGAATCCTTACAGGATGCCTTCCAGCATAACTGTGTGAGAAAGCAGCTCTGCCTTCTCTGTGCTCACCAGTCAGAATTCAGCTTTCACTGCAATGGCATAACTTATTATTAGTGCAAAATATAGCTCTGTCATTGATCTCACATCTGAATACTGCTAAGTATTTTCATAGAACCAGCAGATAAAGAACTCCTTCTTTGCAAATGTTGCAATACCAGTGGGTCTCCAATATGGAGGGATGCATTTTACTCCGGTAAATATCACTGGAGAAGGGAGAGTCAGGGGCAGAGGGAGAGGTTTTGGACAGAGGGGAAGTGCAGAGAGAGAGAGAGCTGTTGGACGGGAGAGAGGTGCTGAACTGCCCCTGACTCTCCTCTACTCCAGTGATATTTACCGATATTTGTCAGATTGACCCCTAGTGGTAGTACCATGAAAATAGGGGTCAGCTGGTGCCCTTTTGATACCAGAAACTTACAACGCAGGAGTGACTAGGATTCTCTCCTGCTCCCTGTTAGACACTAGATCCTAATAGATCCAGAGCCTGGGGCTAGAGTGGTAAGAGTGCAGTCTCTATAGGGGTTAGCAGTTCTATGGGGAAGAGTGGTTGTTAATTGTTATGTGTCTTGTTTGCTGTTATGTGTGTTCTGGGCTCCTTGGAAAGGATGGGATATACCGTATTTGCCGGCGTATAAGACGACTTTTCAGTACCTTAAAATCCTCCCCAAAGTCGGGGGTCGTCTTATACGCCGGGTACTGTTTACTAGAGAGCTGCACGGGAACGGGGACGACAGGAATCCCGCGGGTTCCCCCTTTGGGTCACGTGGATCCCGTGGGGACGCCCCCGAGGGTCGCGGGGTTCCTGCGGGGCTGGATGTACTCAGTCGCGCGGCTCTTCTCCCTACCTTCTCTGCTTGCAGCACAGAGCCGAACGGAAGTCTTCCCGACGTCAGCGCTGACGTCGGAGGGGAGGGAGGGCTTAAACAAAGCCCTCCCTCCTTCCGACGTCAGCGCTGACGTCGGGAAGACTTCCGTTTGGCTCTGTGCTGCAGGCAGTGCAGGTAAGGAGGAGAGTAGCCTCACGGTTCGAGTGGCTACCAAGGGAGGGGGCGTTCCGCCCCGCCTCACCCCGCCCCGGTTGCAGCACAGCCGGCCAGGTCCCCTTACTTTTGTGGCACTTCCCCGACCGACCGACAACAGCCCCGGTCCGACAATCCTCCCTGCCCTGTAGCCGCGAATCTAAATTATCTTCTTACAGCAGCTGTAATAAGGTAATTTAGATTTGCAGTTAAGGGCAGGGAGGTTTGTCGGACCGGGGCTGTTGTCGGTCGGTCGGGGAAGTGCCACAAAAGTAAGGGGACCTGGCCGGCTGTGCTGCACCCGGGGCGGTAGAGAAGGAGTGGGGAGAAGGACGCTGAAAGGCCATGGGGAAGACGGGAGGGGGGGGAAGGACTCTGAAAGCACTTGAAGACAGAGGAGGGAGAAGGACGCTGAAAGCACATGGGGAATACAAAGGGGTGGAGAAGGACGCTGAAAGGCCATGGGAAGGGCGGGGGGGAGGACTCTGAAAGCACTTGTGGAAGACAGAGGGGGGAGAAGGATGCTGAAAGCACATGGGGAAGACAAAGGGGTGGAGAAGGACGCTGAAAGGACATGGGGAAGACGGGGTGGGGGGGTGGAGAAGGACGCTGAAAGGCCATGGGGAAGACAGAGAGGGAGAAGGACGCTGAAAGGACATGGGGAAGCAGAGGGAGGAGAAGGACACTGAAAGCACATGTGGAAGACAAAGGGGGGAGAAGGACACTGAAAGCACATGTGGAAGACAAAGGGGGGAGAAGGACGCTGAAAGGCCATGGGAAGGGCGGGGGGGGAAGGACTCTGAAAGCACTTGTGGAAGACAGAGGGGAGAGAAGGATGCTGAAAGCACATGGGGAAGACAAAGGGGTGGAGAAGGACGCTGAAAGGACATGGGGAAGACGGGGGGGTGGAGAAGGATGCTGAAAGGCCATGGGGAAGACAGAGAGGGAGAAGGACGCTGAAAGGACATGGGGAAGCAGAGGGGGGAGAAGGACACTGAAAGCACATGTGGAAGACAGAGGGGGGAGAAGGACGCTGACAGGACATGGGGAAGATGGGGGGAGAAGGACGCTGAAAGGAAATGGGGAAGAGAGAGTAGGGAGAAGACGCTGGCAGGGAAGAAGACAGATGCCAGACTATGGGGGGAGCGGAGAGAAGAAGATGGGTGCCAGACCAATTTGGAAGGGGGAAGAAAGGGAGAGGCACAGTAACAGAGCAAATGGAAGATGCAGAAGGAAGAGAGACAGTGGATGGAAGGAATTGAATGAGAACATGAGGAAAGCAGAAACCAGGCAACAAAGGTAGGAAAAGAATTATATTTCTTTTTTTTTATTTTGCTTCAGGATAAAGTAGTATATTAGTTGTGTTGATAAAAATTTATAAACATTAGAGGCTCTGGTAGAAACCCATTTGCAAAGTATGTATTCTTCCCAATTAATATTTTCAAATTAATAAAGTCTTTTTGCTTATTTGTAAATGGGTTTCTACCAGAGCCTTTAATTCAGTAGCATAATTAAATGAAATAACTATTTCTGAAGTTTATAGGGACGGGCGGGGACGGAGGGGATTCCTCGCGGGGACGGGTGGGGATGGAGGGGATTCCTCGCGGGGACGGGTGGGATTTCTGTCCCCGCGCAACTCTCTACTGTTTACATGCCCTTACTTTACATGCCCTAACATCTCCTTCCTTACCTCCTTACGGTGCTTACGGTACTAGTAAACCTGCCGGGACATCAGCGGGGCCATGGCGGGACATCAGTGTGACAAGGGTGCCATCTCCTTCATCCTGCGCAGCGGGAAGCAGCGGCGCTCTGGCCCCACCCCTTTTCTCTTTACTACGTCTCTCGCACATGCGGCCGTGTGTGGAGTCTAGCCCTTAAGGAAGTTGTGGGGGCGAACAGGAGGCTTTTGAAGGCTTTTAAAGGGAAACTGTCATGCCAGCAAACTTGCTAGGGACTTGCCCGGCACTTGCTCTCTCCCTCTATGTGTTATCTTCCTTCTATCATTGACAGTTTCAGTTTGGTTAACAGTTTAGAAAACAAATAGCATGGCAGCTCCCATGGGTTTATTGTTCTATTCAGCTTTAGTGAATTAATTAAAATTGTTGAAATAAATTCTGATGTTCTTTTAAGTTTTATTTGTTGTGCAGAAGGTGTGCGGAAGAAGGGGTAGTCTTATATGGCGAGTATATAACAAACTCTATATTTTAACTGTAAAAGTTGGGGGGGTCGTCTTATACGCCCAGTCGTCTTATACGCCGGCAAATACGGTAAATCAAATTAAATATATTAGGGAATCTGATCAGAGAGAGGGCTTTGTTGACAGGTGGATAGATAAGCCTTTGTTGATAGGGGGAACAGAGTGGACACGGCAATTAGAGCAATCCTTTTTAAGATGCCCCTGTGAGTATCAGGCCAGGCACTGGCAGCCTGATGCAGCAAGAAAGAAAAAATAATGCAAGCTGTGTTAGTTGATTTGCATAATGAAGTGTTTTTAAGATGCTTTGTACCTCACTATTGCGCTGCACTGACATAATGCATTCAGGACAAACACACAAGCTCTGCAATAGCCTGTCTTACTCCTTTATGTACCTTAGTCTGCTCCCTGTGGTCAGGTAGACAGGGTGTGAACCCCCCTCTCCGCCCCATACTAGGGTTACCAGACATCCAGGTAAATCCGGACATGTCTTCTTTTTAGAGGACTGTCTGGGTGCCTGGACAGACTTTCCGAAACCCGGTCGTTTGTCCAGGTTTTGGAAAGCCCGGGCCTCTGAGCATGCGCGGATGAGGTCACATGCATCCACACATGTTCGGAAACCCTCCAGACACGGCCCGAAGATCAAAAAACAAATACGAGGCTTTGGGGGGGGGGGGGCTAGAGGCAGATCGGGGTGGGGCTAGAGGTGGAAGAGGGCAGGACTGAAAATGGAATGGGGCGTGGCTAGGGGGCGGAACAAGGCAGGGCCAAGTGTCCAGGTTTTTCCGGACAGAAATCTGGTAACCCTACCCCATACTAGATTCTCAATCTCATCCAAAGGGCCAGCAAGGGACCAATTTCATTTCATAACAAACTTTACACTAAAATCATAGCCAAAAAAAGACTGAAACCATTCTCCAATTCACTGTCTGTATTAGCAGCATGAACAAATATATGGTGGTCACATATGCAGCGGAACGCCATTTTGTTTGGGGGGGACCTAAAGGTTCCGCCCTAGCCAGCAGAATCCTGCAGCACCTCTCAACAGCTCCTGACTCCCCCACCCACCTCTTCCCCGTGCTGTACTTTTAAATCTTCGGGCAGCTGCCACGCAGTGTCAACAAAGGGTTCTGGGGCAGGCCTACTCATTGCCGCTGTGTGGTGGCTGCCCAAAGATTTAAAAGTACAGCACCAGGAGGGAGATGGGTGGGTTGTAACTGACCGGCGACCGCCAATCTTTGGGGAGGCCATGGCCCCTGTGGCCTCCCCTGTTCCGACACCCATGGCTGGCCTTATTTTTTATTCCTCTTACCTTATATGGACAATAAAACAAACATAATTATGGTCTCTTTAGGTATCATTAAGGCGGAAGTGTGTACAGAAGCATCCCAGAAGGTCTCCACTCAGTAGATTTATGTTCAAGAAATGAAAAAAATATACATATCTCACATAGGGAGATTCAACCGATTGCTTTTTATGTTTTTGAGCTGCGATCTGCTGAGGACTATTAGGAAGAGAGGAATACAGTTTTAAATAAACTCACTGATAATTAGAAATAGCTTAGTCAGAAGTTATGATAATCTGAAGCCAATTAAACTATAATCAGCTAAGGTATTCATTTAAAGTTCGGAGGATTTCCTGCAACTGCAAATGTGTAACTATGATGGCTAAAAATCCACACATAGCTTTAAAGGAACTGTTTGTGTGTTTAAAGTTATACTTACCATCTCTGCTTTCGCTTGGCAACTACTTCCATCCCTGCAGGATCCCCCATGATCTCCATTCCTATGCAGCTTTCTATTTTGAACCTGGCTTGCTCCTGGACAGCAACGTTTATTTCAGGCCAGTCTAAGCTAAGTAGAGCGTCATTTATCGGCTATGTCAGTAGTTCTTATACCTGTCCTGAGGGACCCCCAGCCAGTCAGGTTTTCAAGATATCCCTAATGAATATGCAGTATCATTCACACAAGGAATTCACTAGAAAATCACTGCTTATGTGTAGAAACCTTCCACCAAAATAACACAAGTCCACTATGCAAAGTATTATGATTAAAGGCATCGTATTATGATTAAGTATTATGATTAAAGGCATGATTAAGTATTATGATTAAAGGCATCACTAAGAAAGAAATAAAACGCCTCCAAATTATTCAAAATACTACCATTAAAATCATTTCAAAAGCTCGAAAATTCGATCATGTCACACCACTTTTGATTAACGCCCATTGGCTTCCCATAGATCATCGAATTACTTATAAAATAATGTTACTGATACATAAAACCATAGCTTCCGGTCTACCTGATTTCATCAACAGGTTATTAATTCCCCACACCTCCCATCGCACATTACGTTCTTCTAATCAAAACCTGTTATCCATTCCCTCTTTAAGACACATTGGCACCAAGGGTACTAATCTTTTCTGTTGCAGCCCCTACCATCTGGAACTCAGCACCAAATTATATAAGAGAAATTTCATCACTTGATAAATTTAAAAATAGCTTGAAGGCCTTTCTTTTTAAAGACGCATTTGGAGTATAATAGTCCTTTTAAAGACTGTAATGGAACTTCGCTCCTTGCATTTCTTATTCATTTTGATCTTTTCTACAAAGTGTTAGATTATTTATTTTATGTTCTCCTCCCTTCTGTTTTGATCCTTCTCCCTCTCTTTTTCATTACACAAATGTATTTCTACCCTTTTCCATTTTGCTTCGGTAAGTTAATGTTCATCTATGTGTTTGATTGTCTGTTTTAATAATTATAATTTGTTTTTAATTTATGCCTTTCTACTCTTTGTTTTTATATATAATGTAAAACTGCTTTGAATTTTGATAAGACGGTATATCAGATTTTTAAATAAACCTGAAACCTGATTATACATTATTTGAATAGTGGACTTGTGGGCGGGGAGGGTTTGGATGGATAATGAATATGCATGAGGTAAATCTGCATGCCTGTCACCTCTGTTATGTACAAATCTGCCTCATTCATATTTATTAGGGATATCTTGAAAACCTGACTAGCTGGGGGTCCCCTAGGACAGCTTTAACCCTTTATTTGGCATTGTTGCTCAGAAGTAACATGTGTTTCTATGGCTCTTGTGGGAGTTCTGCATCTCCAAATGCCTGTTACTTGGCACCGTTGCTCTCGTTCAACATCAAAGTTACGTAAAGCAGCTGCTTTCACCATCTGCCAATTAAAGGATTAAAAACCACTGACCTTTGAAAGACTTTTGTAGTTCGTTGGGACTCTCTGGATTTCTATGTGGATGTACTCTTTCCACTTTTCATTACTACTTTGCATTTCTAGCAATCACACACTATACTGACATGGGTGCTATAGTCTAATGGTTAAGTGTTAGCACAAAATACGAAAGGTGAATGATAAGGAGAAGACTTATGGTAAACCCAGTTTGGGATAAGCTATGAGAAACCACTGGGTGAATCCGGTAAAAATACGGGTCCCCCCAATACTGAATAACCTCATCATACATCAAGTACTTCCTTTTGTTTTTTTTCTTACTGACTTAATTTAAGGAGGTTGCAGTGACAAATAGCAGGTATTATAGATTGCAATTAGAGAATGACACGGTGACAAAATTCATCACCGTTCCCGTCCCCGCGGATAACCGCGGGAAACCATCTTCAAGTCATTTTTTAAGGAGAGAGGGAAGAATCAGAGTATAATTGGGCACAACCACTGACCCACAAGCTTTGCTTTGAAGAATGCTGGTGTAGAAGGACTGAGGTTGAAATAGACACTAGAAAATGACATGGGATTATTTCCCGCGGTTATCTGCGGGGACGGGAACGGTGATGAATTTTGTCACCGTGTCATTCTCTAATTGCAATCTTAACAATTATTAGGGTGGGTTTCAGTGCACAGGGCTCGACATTTACAATACCAACTCGAAGGCAAGGCTGGTGTTAGATAAGAAGGGACCCAGGACAGAAACTAGAAAGGAGGCACCAGAGCCCACCTGCAAGCTCTGCCTCGTTCAGCTTCAGGGAGGCTTGGGGCCCCCTACATGGGGGCCCAGGGCAACTGCCCTGTTTGTCACCACCTAATGCCAGACCTGCTTGAAAGCAGAGATGTCCCGGGATTTTCAGCTCCTGCAGCTAGCTGTGCATAAACAACAGTCTCTTAATAGGTATAAGTTGCAATGTCATAGCAATCTGACTACCCAAATCACAGTTACTGAATGCTAGGGTCCACCATGGTGGTTAGTGCCCAAGAAAAAGATCTGGGTGTCATTGTAGACAATACGATTAAATCTTCCATCCAATGTGCAGTGGCTGCCAAAAAAGCAAACAAGATGCTAGGAATTATTAAAAAAGGGATGGTTAACAGGTTTAAGAATGTTATAATGCCTCTGTATTGCTCCATGGTACGACCTCACCTGAAACATTGTGCTCAATTCTGGTCTCCTTATCTCAAGAAAGACATAGCAGCACTAGAAAAGGTACAAAGAAGAGCGACCAAGATGATAAAGGGGATGGAACTCCTCTCATATGAGGAAAGACTAAAGAGGTTAGGGATCTTCAGCTTGGAAAAGAAACAGCTGAGGGGAGATATGATTGAAGTCTACAAAATCCTGAGTGGAGTAGAACAGGTACAAGTGAATTGATTTTTCACTCCATCAAAAATTACAAGGACTAGGGGACACTCGGGAAATACTTTTAAAACCAGGGAAATACTCAGGGAAATACTTTTAAAACCAATAGGAGGAATTTTTTTTTTTTTCACTCAGAGAATAATTAAGCTCTGGAACGCGTTACTAGAGGTTGTGGTAAGAGCGGATAGCATAGCTGGTTTTAAGAAAGGTTTGGACAATTTCCTGGAGGAAAAGTCCATAGTCTGTTATTGCGAAAGTCATGGGGAAGCCACTGCTTGCCCTGGATCGGCAGCATGGAATGTTGCTACTCTTTGGGTTTTGGCCAAGTACTGGTGACCTGGATTGGCCACCGTGAGGACAAGCTACTGGGCTTGATGGACCATTGGTCTGACCCAAAAAGGCTATTCTTATGTCCTTATACTAAACAATGGTAAAATCTGCAGCTACCAGAGCTTACCAAGGGATTTTCCTAAGCAATAAGTGCAGCATTTATTGGGGGGGTGTTACTTTTTTTATATTTTTTTATTACCGGTCAGGTCAAACACCTTCAATGCATACTCTCCTCTCATTCCATATCTCCTGGCAAAAAAAAAGCACTTAACACCCAGATTACTGCACCCTAACGCAAAGTCTACTTCTACTACTATTTATTATTTCTATAGCGCTGAAAAGGCATACTCAGCGCTGTACATTTTAACATACAACAGACAGTCCCTGCTCAGAAGAGCTTACAATCTAATTTAAACAGGACATTATAGGTTTGGGGAGATTATAGTAAATGATACAGTGGGAATAGGTATCTGACAGCAGTGAGTGGGAATTAAGAGTTGAAAGCAGTTTAAAAAAAAGTGGGCCTTTAGCTTGGATTTGAAAACTGCTAGGCATGGAGCACGACATATTGATTCAGGCAGCCTGTTCCAGGTATACGGTGCCGTAAGAAAGAAGGGACAGAGTCTGGAGTTGGCAGTGGAAGAGAATGGTACAGATAAGAGGGGCTTGCCCGATGAGCAGAGATCGCGGCAGGGGGAGATAAGTGAGGAGAGATATTGGAGGGCTTCAGAGTGAATGCACATGTAAGTCAGCAAGAGGAGTTTAAACTGTATTCGGAAATGGACAAGAAGCCAATGAAGTGACTTGAGGAGAGGGGTAAGGTGAGAATAGCGGCTCTCACAGAATATGAGTCGTACAGCAGAATTTTGAACGGATTAGAGAGGCGACAGACGGGTGCGCTGGAGGCCCGAGAGAAGTATGTTGCAGTAGTCTAAGCGCGAGGTGATGAGAGCGTGGATAAGGGTTTTGGTAGTGTGTTCAGAGAGAAGAGGACGCATTTTGGTAATATTATAGAGGAGGAAGCGACAGGATTTGGCGCAGAGGAGAGAGAGGAGTCAAAGATCACCCCATGTTGCGAGCTGACGAGATAGGGAGGAAGATAGTGTTATTCACAGAAATAGAGAACGGCGAGAGGGGGGAGGTGAATTTAGGCGGGAAGATAAGGAGTTCAGTTATAGCCAATTCAGTTTGAGATGAGGTGAGACATCCAAGCGGCAATGTCGGACAGGCAGGCTGAAATTCGGGCCTGAACTCCTGTAGAGATATCTGGTGTGGAAAGGTAGCTAGCTGTTAACATCCTTAACTTTAGTGTGCTGAAAGGGCCCCTTAGCAAACTTACAATGTTCAAGTCTCGTGACTACTTTTTATTAAAATGCAGGGCAATAGCATGCCACACTGTGACAGAACAGGACACAGCAGGGCAGCAAATGATATGTCAACTGAAGCAACTGAAATACAATTTCAAGCTCATTAGAAACAAGCTCATGAAGACAGCTGAACAATTGCTACAATTTGCATATCTTTGCTGTTGTACCATAGATCTAAACAAAATTTCAATTACATAGAAATTAGCATTTTAGCAAGATGCTGGAACCAACTACCGCTTACACTATGATCTTGTGACCACTATTACAGTTTCAGAAAACTTTTAAAAGCATTTCTCTACCAATTCAGGGAGGCAACCCTGAAGTAACTGAATGGTAATTGTAATAGCCTTTATCCCAGGACAAGCAGGCATGATATTCTCACACATGGGTGACGTCATCTACGGAGCCCCAGCGCGGACAGCTTTTTAAGCAAACTTGCTAGAAGTTTCAAGTTTGCACACTGCACCACGCATGTGCTAGCCTTCTCGCCACTAGAGGGCGCATCCCCACCTCGTGGTCCTCAGTTCGTTTTCATCCGCGGAGCCAGAAGCCCTGTGGATTATCTGTGCTAATATTGCCTTCTGTCGCCGCGGCTGTGTTGCAATTTTGACGCGGTCGCTGCGTTTTTTGGTTTATTTCTTTGATTTCTTTCTTTCTTTCTTAAAAAAAAAAAAAAAAACATTTTTGTTTTCCGCGCTCCGGGGGCTCCCGGTAGCCGTGGCCGAGGAACCTCGCTTGTTCCCGGCCTTGTTTGGGCCCATGTCCCGGCCCGTAACGGGATTTAAGAAGTGTGGTAGGTGTGATCGACTTTTGTCCATCACTGACCCTCACAGGTGCTGCCTGAGGTGTTTGGGGCCCCATCACCCGACAGCATCGTGCCCTAAGTGTGCCACCTTCCAGAAACGGGCTCTTAACCGTCGAAAGGCCCGTATGGCTGATCTCTTTGCCGTTGATACCCCGGCGGGGAAGGCCTCGAGCTCGGCCTCGGCTTCGGCCCCGGCCTCGACCTCGGCCTCGGACCCCTCGGTTCCCTCGAAGCTGGTCGCTTCGCAGAAGCAAGCCTCGGGTAAGTCTCCACTTCCTTCCTCAGCTCCATCTGTCAGGAAGCCATCCTCGGGCTCTTCGTCGGCGGGACCGTCGGCCTCGACCCAGGCCAAGGGATCGAAGGGGGGGCACCCCGAGGGAATACTCGAGACCGAGGTCGCCCTCTGCGGAGCGCCCCCAGGTATTGCCCCAGGGTCTTACTATCCCGGTATTCCAGGAGTTGCTTCGCGCTTTAATCTCCTCGGAGCTCTCCGGGGCCATTGAGACTTTGCAGCAGGCTTCGGCCTCGACTTCGGTCTCGGTGGCCCCGCAGTTGGCGACCTCGGCCTCGGGCACCGGCCTTTCGGCGGCCGAAGTTCCCTCGGCCTCGACCTCGATGCTTCCCTCGGCTTCGGCCTCGATGACACAGCCTGAGGTCAGTGTGCGACCCCGAGACAAGCAGCGCCGGGTACGCCGGATTTCCTCATCCTCCTCCCCGAGGTCTTCACGGGGTTCTTCACCCTCGAGCAAGCCCCGGCCGAAGCACCGCCTCAAAAAAGCCAAGCGGGCTCGAGCCTCGCCCCGAAGGAGGCGTCGCTCGACCCCGCCCGAGACCGAGGCACTGTGTGTCGAGGATCTTCGTCTTGACAACCCCAATCTGGTACGCACCTCAACACGGGAGGGTTCCCGTGCCTCCTCACCGAGGCGGAAGGGACGGACCTCCAGGCCCCGTACCCCGGGGGGTTCCCCGAGGGGGTCTCTTCGGCGGGCTGTCTCCCCGACCCCTTCGAGGTCACGGGATCGTGCTTCTTGGGGTTCGGGGTCTGGGGGGCAGTTTGGCTATTCTCGCCAGGCCTCTCCCTTTGACTCAGCTGAGAAGTCTCGGTCGCCCTCCCCACCGGCACGGACTACTTCTTTTTCGAAATTCGTCCATGACATGGCGAAGGCTTTGGGGGTGGACCTGGCGGCGGGGTCCATCTATACTAAGGAATTTTTGGAAGAGCAGGATTCCCCTGCCCCTCAACGGGAATCCCCCCGCCTCCCGCTTAACAAGGTCCTCCTTCAAACCTTGCTGCGGAACCTTGAGGCCCCTCTTACAGTGGCGGTAGTGCCCACCAAGATGGAATCCAAGTATCGGACACTTCCCCCTAAGGGGTTTGAAAAAGGACAACTTTCCCATCAGTCACTCTTGGTTGAGTCGGCTCTTAAGCGCTCGCAGCCCTCGAGAGTCTCGGCTGCTGTCCCCCCGGGGAGAGAGGGACGGACCCTAGATAAATTTGGCCGTCGCCTGTACGCGAATTCCCAGATGGCCACAAGGGTCCTCAACTATGCTTTCGCCTACTCTTCCTATCTCAGGTCCATGGTCAAGGATCTGCCGGATTTTCAGGGGCTGATCCCGGAGTCGCATAGGGAGAAGTTTGCCTCTTTTGCGTCCAACCTATCCCAGCTCAGATTTTATCTGTTCCATGCGGTGTATGACGCCTTTGAGCTCGCCTCGAGGGTCTCGGCTTGTGCGGTTGCCATGCGCCGGCTGGCCTGGCTGCGGACCCTCGAGATGGACCCCAACCTGCAGGAGCGCTTAGCCAATCTACCCTGTGTCGGGTCGGAGTTGTTCGACGACTCCCTGGATGCGGCTACCAAGAAGCTGTCTGAACAGGAGCGCTCTTTGGCATCTCTCGTTCGCCCGAAGCCTAAGCCGTTGCCTCAGAGGCCATTCAAGCAACCACCTAGGCGGTATCCTCAAAAAACGACGCCGGCCTTTTCGAGACCTCCACCTCGACGTCCACCCCAGGGGAGAGGGGGGCCCCCCAAGCCCGCTGCGCAGGGGACATCTAAGCCGGCACCGTCCTTTTGACGGGATGAGCGGCAGGGGGCTGGCCCCCGCCGCGTCGGCATCCGACCCCCTCCCCATCGGGGGTCGGCTCTCGGCTTTTGCCAGGGTGTGGTCAGGGATAACGTCGGACGCATGGGTGCTCCGGACCATCTCAGAGGGCTATTCATTAAACTTCTCAAGACAGCCTACCGACATGCCCCCCGGGGCGTGCCCGCCCAATCGGAGCCAGTTGCCCCTTCTCCGAGAGGAAGCCAGGGCCCTGTTGAGCCTCCGGGCGGTCGAAGTGGTGCCTCTCGACCAGCAAGGCCAGGGATTTTATTCCCGTTACTTTTTGGTCCCAAAGAAGACCGGGGACTTGCGCCCCATTTTGGACCTCCGGAGGCTCAACAAGTTCCTGGTCAGGGAGAAGTTCCGTATGTTATCACTTCCGATACTGTACCCTCTCTTGGAAGAGGGGGACTGGATGTGCTCCCTAGATTTGAAGGAAGCATACACCCATGTTCCGGTGCATCCCGACTTTCGGAAGTTTTTAAGATTTCAGGTCGGGAACTTGCACCTACAATACCGTGTACTACCCTTCGGTCTGGCTTCGTCCCCTCGGGTATTCACGAAATGCATGGTGGTGGTCGCGGCTGCTCTGCGTTCCCGAGGGTTGCAGGTCTTTCCCTATCTGGACGATTGGCTGATCAAGGCCCCGACAAGGGAAGGAGTTATTTCAGCGACCCAACAGACTATCACGCTTCTTCAGGGTCTCGGGTTCGAAGTGAACTTTCCCAAGTCTCACTTGCAGCCGACTCAATCCCTTCAGTTTATAGGGGCCGTGCTGGACACGGTTCTCCTCCGTGCCTTCCTTCCTTCTCCGCGACTGGAGGCCCTGCTTCGCCTGGGCCGGCAGGTTTCGCAACTGCAGGTAGTGTCGGCTCAACACATGATGGTGCTTTTGGGGCACATGGCGTCGACGGTCCAAGTGACCCCATTTGCTCGGTTGCACCTGAGGATTCCTCAGTGGACCTTGGCCTCGCAATGGCGTCAGGACCGCGACCCGCTATCTCGTCGTTTGACTGTGACTCCGTCTTTCAGACGCTCGCTCCGTTGGTGGACCAACTCTACCAATCTGTCCGGAGGTTTGCTCTTTCGCGTCCCTCCGCATTGCAAGGTCCTGACCACGGACTCTTCGGAGTACGCGTGGGGAGCTCATCTAGACGGTTTACGAACGCAAGGCCTATGGTCGGCCGCGGATCGTCGGTGTCACATCAACGTGTTGGAGCTTCGTGCCATTTATCTGGCCGCTCGAGCCTTCGGTCACCTCCTGCACGATCGAGTGGTTCTCGTTCGGACAGACAACCAGGTGGCAATGTATTACGTCAACAAGCAGGGGGGGACGGGCTCTTGGCCTCTGTGCCAGGAAGCCCTGCGGCTTTGGACATGGGCCGTCTCTCAGAACGTTTTCTTGCGGGCGGTTTACATTCAGGGGGAGCTGAATTGTCTAGCAGACAAACTCAGTCGTCTTCTCCAGCCGCACGAGTGGTCGCTGAATTCCCGAGTCCTACGCGAAGTCTTCGACCGCTGGGGGACTCCTCAGGTAGATCTGTTTGCTTCGCCCGAGACTTGCAAACTACCCCTCTTCTGTTCTCGGATGTACTCCCGGGACCGTCTCGAGGCCTATGCTTTTCTTCTCGACTGGGAGGGGAGGTTCCTTTATGCGTTCCCTCCTTTTCCTCTGATTTTGAGAACGTTGGTTCATCTAAAATCGACCAAAGCCACTATGATTCTCATTGCGCCTCGTTGGCCAAGACAACACTGGTTCTCCCTGCTTCTTCAACTCAGTGTCAGGGAGCCTCTGCTTCTGCCTGTCTTTCCCTCTCTGCTGTCTCAGAGTCGGGGTTCGCTGTTACATCCCAATCTTCAGTCGTTACATCTGACCGCTTGGTTCCTTTCCCCTTGACTTCGATTCCAGTTTCTCACTCAGTGCGGGAAATCTTAGAGGCCTCTCGCAAAGTCTCGACTAGGCTTTGCTATTCCCAGAAGTGGACCAGATTTTCTTCCTGGTGCTCCACCAACCACCTTGACCCGGGTTCCGTTCCAGTGTCTTCGGTGCTGGAATATCTGTTGCATCTGTCGAATTCTGGTCTGAAGACGACTTCCATTCGAGTGCATCTTAGTGCCATTGCTGCATTCCATCAACATCTCGAGGGTCGTTCCCTCTCTCTGCATCCTCTGGTTTCTCGTTTCATGAGGGGTCTTGTGAATGTTCATCCTCCTCTCAAGCCTCCTCCTGTAGTATGGGATCTTAATGTGGTCTTGGCTCAACTGATGAAACCACCTTTTGAGCCAATCGATAAAGCTCTCCTTAAGTTTCTTACTTGGAAAGTAGTCTTTTTGATTGCGCTCACGTCCGCTCGTCGGATTAGCGAGCTACAGGCTTTGGTTGCGGATCCTCCTTTCACTGTGTTTCATCATGACAAGGTGGTTCTTCGCACCCATCCCAAATTTTTGCCTAAGGTTGTGTCTGATTTCCACCTCAATCAGTCCATCGTTCTTCCGGTATTTTTTCCGAAGCCCCATTCTCATCCTGGTGAATCGGCGCTTCACACGCTTGACTGTAAGAGGGCGTTGGCTTTTTATCTCCAACGTACTAAGTCTCATCGGAAGGTTCCTCAATTGTTTTTGTCCTTTGATCCTAATCGGGTAGGACATCCGGTTTCCAAGCGTACCTTATCCAACTGGTTAGCTGCTTGTATCTCCTTTTGCTACGCTCAGGCTGGTCTCCCGCTCTTGGGTCGAGTCACGGGGCACAAGGTCCGGGCGATGGCAGCTTCGGTTGCTTTCCTCCGATCTACTCCTATGGAGGACATATGTAAAGCTGCCACCTGGTCTTCGGTTCATACGTTCACCTCCCATTACTGTCTGGACTCCTTGTCCAGGAGTGACGGCCGGTTTGGCCAGTCGGTGTTACGTAACCTGTTTTCCTAAATTGCCATCCTCCCACCTACCCTCTTCTGGTTGGCTTGGAGGTCACCCATGTGTGAGAATATCATGCCTGCTTGTCCTGGGATAAAGCACAGTTACTTACCGTAACAGGTGTTATCCAGGGACAGCAGGCATATATTCTCACAACCCGCCCACCTCCCCGGGGATGGCTTTCTTTGCTTGATATGGAACTGAGGACCACGAGGTGGGGATGCGCCCTCTAGTGGCGAGAAGGCTAGCACATGCGTGGTGCAGTGTGCAAACTTGAAACTTCTAGCAAGTTTGCTTAAAAAGCTGTCCGCGCTGGGGCTCCGTAGATGACGTCACCCATGTGTGAGAATATATGCCTGCTGTCCCTGGATAACACCTGTTACGGTAAGTAACTGTGCTATTTCTAAACAGTCCTGGGACAAAACAAAGAGCCAATGATGACCTACTTGTAACTACGGTATGCATTTATAACTACAACCTAATTGTACTAATAGTTGTACTGATCTACCTGTACCAGCAACCATTTTGAATGTCCATATTAGAGAATGACACGGGGACAAATTGTTCTCCGTCCCGCCCCCGCAAGTTTTGGCGCTGTCCCTGTCCCATTCCTGTAAGCTTGGCCTTAAACGCACAAGCTTTGAACACATGATTTTAAAGTGTTTGAGGCTTGTGCGGATGAGGACAGAGCTTGCAGGAATGGGGCAGGGACAGGAACTCATGGGGATGGGACAGGAAAATGAGTTCCCATGGGGACGGGGAAAAATTTGTCCCTGTGTCATTCTCTAGTCCAGGGCTGCCCAGGTCCGGTCCTCGAGATCTACTGACAGGCCAGGTTTTCAGGATATCCACAATGAACATGCATGAGAGAGATTTGCCTGCACTGCCTTCTTGGTATGCAAATCTCTCTCATGCATGTTCATTGTGGATATCCTGAAAACCTGGCCTGTCAGTAGATCTCGAGGACCGGACTTGGCGAGCCCTGCTCTAGTCCATATCAAACTGTCCATTGTAATTTCCTGGGTAACTGACACAGCCTTTTCTAATGTAATCCGACCTTGAACTGAATACTTAAAGGTGGAATAGAAAACCTTATTAACATAACATTTTTCTGGATTTGCACAAGGCAATATATATGATATTTGCCTTGGATGATGAACATAAGAATTGCCATTGCTGGGTCCATCATGCCCAGCAGTCTGCTCACGCGGCAGCCCTTAGGTCAAAGACCAGTGTCCTACTTGAGTCTAAATATTTTGTGTGTGCAAATTTGACACAAATGTATGTAATGAAACACTCAAAAGTATTAAGACAGAAAATTTGAGAAATTCCAGAATACTTGCACTGTAATCTTGTACTGATATTATGGGATCCTTTTACAAAGGTGCGTTAGGGCTTTAACGCGCGGAATAGCTCGCGCTGAATTTGCTACGCACGCTAGACCTTAACGCCAGCATTGAGCTGGCGTTAGTTCTAGAAGTATAGCACGGGTTTAGCACGCGCTAAAATCCTGCGTGCACTACAAATGCTAGTCCACCTTAGTAAAAGGAGCCTATGTATGTTTAACCTGCAACCCGTTCTGCGCTCTTTGGGGAGAACGGGATCGAAAATGAATTAAATAAATAAAGTCTGAAAGCTGACCAAAAATCAGAAAATAATAGCAGCCATACCTTCACCAATGCTGTTGAAGGGTCTTTAAAGGAGGAAGTTATCATGTGGGCTACTGTTAAGATAGATCATTTTTAGGGCTGTACATCGATTACAATTAATCACATAACATACCCTTCTCACATTTCCACCTGTATAGTGCAATATATAGATAGCAGAAGTAAATTCTTAAAAACTGACATTTTTCAATTACTAAATTAGCAATAAAATCATTTCTTTTCCCTGCATCAATCACAATCCAGCAGCTCTCTCTCCCTCTATTCACTCCCCCCACCCTCTCCGAGTTTGGTATATTCCCCTATCTCTAGCCCTCCTCATAGTCCTGCATTTCACCTTCTTATCCTGCTCCTTTCTCTCAACAGGTCCAGCACCTCTCTCTCTCTCTGCTCCTCCTCAGTCCAGTACCTCTCTATCTGTGTCCCTTCCGAGCCTACAGTAATACCTTTTTAGCCTCTGCTTCCTCTCAGTTCAATACCTCTCTCTCTCTATCCCTCCCCTCTTGAGTACAGCACCTCTTTCAGAGCCAGCCTCCCTCCCCCATGCGAGCCTCCAGCAATTTTTCCTTCCTCTCACTTCCAATTTTCAAACTCATGTGGGCAGCAACAATGGCAGTGCTAACTTGTTACCCAAGCTGACCCGGAGCCTTTCCTCAGCCAGGTCCTGCCTCTCTGGTGCAAATTCCTGTTTATGGCAGAATCTGGCTGAGGAAAGGCTCCGAGTTGACAGTGCATTTGGCCTATCATTTCTAATTGATGTCACAGACATGATAATTAAAAGAAAAATATTTGCACTGGTCATTGACATCATGAGGATGCTGTGATAGGTCTAAATAACCTGAAGGGACTGATATGTCTTTAATAAAATGCTACTTAGATATGACAGACAAAATATATTAATGGCCATATGTTATATGGGATCTTTATTTATTTTTATTTTCTACATTTCTATTCCACACTATCCAAAGTTCTAGGCGGATTACAATAGACATACACAGCATTAAATAGACAATGAACAGTTACGGATAATTAACAAAAACACTAAACCAAGACTGTTAGATAGTAGATACACTCACAAAAAAAAAAAAAGAAAATAAAACTTTTTTTTTTTAAGAACATCCTTTAAATGTAAAAGTAAAGTATTTTAGGGGATCTTTGTATCAGTCTGTGTTAAAACCACCATAGAGAAATGAGTTTATATAGCTAGTTCAAATACTGAATGTGTTGAGGTAACGAGATGCTCTCACCACACTAGGCCTAACTCATCCCCACAGAAAATGCTCCTCAGACGTCTCCAGGGAGCTTCCAGAATATTTATTTATTTAAAAAATTTATACACCGCCTATAAACAAAGCAGTTTCCATAATTATGAGCACAAGACAGAAATTTACAATTCCATTCATTCCCTCCCAGCAAACAATCAATACCCAGCCTAGAATATCCTCCAAACAATCAATTTATAGCAGAGGCAATTAGTAATCAGTCTACTTGTAGACTCAGACAACCAGAACCAAAACAGAAACTACTTATTCCACGAAACATAATATAGTATAGGCTGGTATGGCTCTACAGCTTAGTTTTCAACAGTTTCTGAAAACTAAAGCGGCCACTGCATCATCTTAGATGTTCCGACAACTTATGCCAGAGGGACACTTCCAACCAATGAAAACATCTTAGATTTCGTAGCTACATATCTCACACTCTCCTCAGTATTCACTAATATACTGTATATAACACAAGCTCCTGAGGCACAAGTCTATAAATAGGTAGAGGGGAGCAGTTCTCTCTTGCTAGTACAGGGACCAAAAATTCAAATGTCTCCTTTGGCACATGGCAATTAATGCCTCATAACTGGCACTAATTAAAAGTTATGCGTACAACTCAGAAAATGCAATTCTATGAAAAGTATGCGCCAGTTGCAATGTGTGAATTTGAAAAGGAGGCTTGGGCAGGGACAGATCGTGAGTTTTCCTACGACTTAAGTTGTATTGTTCTAGAATACATCCGATATGCGCACAGCTTAGTCACAGGCATTTAGGCCTGGTTTTAGTTATGCAATGCGCACAGGCGCTATGTGTGATTCTTTGAAAAAGATGCATGCACGAACCTTGTAGAATCATGCTAAGTGCCATTCTTGTTGGTGCCGATTTTTTAGGCACTGTATAAAGAATCGGGACCTAAGTGTGCAAGAGAGAACCGTGTTAGGACGCACTAAGCCCATTTACTAGTGCAGCTTAATAAAAGGGCCCCTTAGAGATTTACATACCGTGTTTCTCCGAAAATAAGACCTACTCCAAAAATAAGCCCTAGCATGATTTTAGGGGTAGGTGTTAATATAAGCCTTACCCCTGAAAATAAGCCCTAGTCGCCGGCAGCAGCACGCTCCCCGTGCGCCCCTCCCCCCCTTTTCCCCCCCGCCGACCCTTCCATCTTCTCCCTCCCATCTGAATCCCGACCATGAGACCGAAATACTTGGTAACAAATGGCAGCATCGGCAGCACAGGCTGCATCACGGCCTGCCCTTCTCACACCCGGCCATTCGGTGCCACGTTGCTGATGACATCATTACTGATGTGTCAGAGGAACGCCCAGACGTGAGAAGGGCAGGTCACGATGCAGCCTGTGCTGAGACATTGCCATTTGTTTCCAGATATTTCAGCTCGCGGTCGGGGTTCGGATGGGAGGGAGAGATGAAAGGGTCAGCGGGGGGTGGGGGGAGTTGGCAGCGGCGCCGGGGGGAATGGGAGGGATAGAAACATGCTGCACAGGGGGATGGGAGGAAGGGAGGGATAGAAGTTGCAAGGGTTCTGCTGCATAAGGGGAGGAATAGAAGCTGAAAGGGTTCTGCTGCACAGGGCAATGGGAGGGAGGGAGGGAGGGATGGATAGAAAGATACTGCACAAGTGAATAGGTGACAGGGGAGGAAAGATGCTATACATGTTGGGGAGAGAAAGGAAATAGGAAGAATTGAGGTGGAGGATAGGAAGGGAGAGATGATCATTGTACATGAAAAAAAAAAAATAAGACCTACCCAAAAATAAGACCTAGCGTCTTTTTTAGGGCCCAAAATTAATATAAGACAGTGTCTTATTTTTGGGGTAACATGGTAGAAGAGCCAGAGTAGCTACTCTTTGTATCAAGACAAAGACCTTAAAATGGATATAAAAGAATAGGGAAACAGAAAAGATGGGATCAACGTCCAGCAGCCGTATTTTGCAGAAGTTGAAAACAGAAGGAACTGTTTGATCCTGCAGTTAATTAATTACAGTACTCTATACAATTAAGTAGTAAGGTAAATATATAGTTCTAAGATGTTTAGCATTCAAACATATTTGACTTAAGACATAAAAGGACCATCTTACTATTGCTATAATTTGATGTTTATCAAGAGTTTGAAGAGTATTTTGGAGATTGTCTGTGTATTATATGCATGTATTAGTTATTAGATATTGTAATTGATTAGATTAGTGAGATAATGTAGAATATACAGTATACTCTATATATAAACAAACTAAGGGCCCCTAAGGATTTTAGCACAAGCTGGCGCTGTAAATGCTCCGTTGCTCATAGAATTCCTATGAGCACTGGAACACTTATCTCGCCAGCCCACAATAAAAACCTCTAGTGCAGCTTGATAATGTAACATTGCTATGCTGAGCATTCTTAGTTATTTTTTTCTCTTGGCTGCTCCTGCTGACTTCTAAGGAGTGTTTGCTCATTAGCACAGATGAAAGAAACAGGAGACCTCATACATTCAAGATGAGAGGGTCAAAGGAGAGTGGAGAGTTCCAGAAAAACAGTACACTAATATGAGTGTACGTATAGAACCATCTATTTCCTGTGTCATAACATAGTAACATAGTAGATGACAGCAGATAAAGACCTGCACGATCCATCCAGTCTGCCCAGCAAGACATAACATATGCATACTTGATCTGTCCTTGCCATTTTCAGGGTATAGACCATTAAAGTATGCCTGGCACGGGCTTTAATACCCAACTACTAAGGTGCTATCAAAGTCCACTCCAATATTGTAACAAAGGCGGGCTTTTACAAAGGTGTACTGCCGAGCCGCCCTTAGGAATAGAATGTCAGTAAAAATATTCAGAGTGTTGTGACAGGATGCTATTGGAGAAAAAAAAAAATCAGCATGAAAGGAGATGATCAGGTAACAATCAGGATTTTCTGATTCAGTGGGACTAGGGTTTCCAGATTTCCTCTTTGTCCAAGTTATCACGGATGTATGGTAACCCTACGTGAAATGCTGAGATTACAATCATTCCCCATTTATGAATACACAAAAGCTGCACGACACAGTCTGCTACTGCCTCAAAGCTCAAAAACTTGAGGCCTGCACTCAAAGAAAAAAACCCCAAAATAACAAAAACCGTTTGTGGAACTCAGAAAAAGCTTTTAAGGTACAAACTGTTCTTTGGCCACAAACCTCTGAAATGTTGGCCAGGGTTTTCCCGGCCTACATTTCTGGTGCCTTTCTTTGCATGAATCACACCTGCATAGGCGTTTTAGGTTGCCTAATATGACTTCCGGTGTTGGCCACGCTTACTTTAGCATTTGGCAGCCCAAAGCGCCTACATAGGCGCGATTCCAGCACTTTAGGTGCTGGTAGGAGCCTCAACCTTGCCGTTTTTTGCTGTTTCTAATGGCATTTTTCCAATTAATTTAGATGCCAGATTTAGAATTTCCCCCTACAGGCTAAACATTAACCTCTTTTTCTTTTGGGCTCCTGACTTACCTCATTGATTACAATATGCATGAGACAGATTTCCAAACAATGAGGGTGGTGCCTGAAAATCTATCGTCCACATTCATTATGGACATCCTGAAAACCATACTGGATGGACTGCATCCAGAGGACCGAGTTAAGTAACACCTGTAATAATCTCCCAGAAGATTCTCTTTCACACTCTTTGATATTTAGACCTCTTAGTATCCTTACGTCGATGCAGACTCATTTTTTACTTTAAGTACTATACTTTGTGGCTCATGCAGGTATATTTAAAAATAGCCAATTACAAAAAAATGCAGCCTCAGTTATTTCAACATACAAGAGTACATTTTCGATCTATATACAATGCTCTGATACTGGAAGCCAATTTTCTCAGCAACTTAGCAGTAGAATCTCCAAGAGATGTTAAAGTCACATTAGTGGACAGATTTATGGTACTTATTACACACTGTCAAGATTTTATTTATATTTCTCTACTAAATGTGTTCTCATTTTTAAGAACTAACAACTCTTTCCTTTTCCTTTTTAAGTCCCAATACTATTATTAAGGTAGACTTAGGGAAACCCACTACTTATGCCTGGGATATGCAAAATGGAATCTATGATTTGGGATTCCGCCAAATACTTGTGACCTGGACTGACCACTGTTGGAAACAGGGTACTGGGTCTTCAGTCTCACCTAGTCTGGCCAATATTGTATTCTTATTTTCAAGCTCCTTTGGAATTGGATGAGACAAGCCATCATTCACAAATACCTAAGGATTTTTCCTTTGTTCCTCACACAATACCTGTTCTCAAGTTGGAGGTCATGTACCAGAATTCCTTCCTGAACCATACAATCAGGGTCACTAATGCTGGCCACTAGGTGTCACCCTTAAGCAACTAAGATTGGCTTTAAACTCCATCCTACAGAGGCCAGTGCAGAAAGCAGTGTGTTAGAACTGCTGATTGCATGTGGGGTTTCCAGAAAAAAAAGCAAGGGGCTTGAAAGGGAGGGCTTAGCCACTAGACCACCAGGAAAATGTTTAGAACTGAGGGGGGGGGCAGGTTGAGTCGGGACATTGTTGGGGCTGCTAGACCACCCAGAGGGCCAATACAGGTATCCAGGGCAGGATGATTGAATTGGGGAGGGGAGAAAGAGTGCCAGTAGACACCCACTCCTACCTTCTAAGTCCCACTCACCATAAAATTACCTATGTTTATCCTATCATTGTCTCTGTAAGAAACTCCCCAACCGCCTATATGTCCTTTTGACTGTCCAATCAGATTGTAAGCTCTTCTAAGCAGGGACCGTCTATTGTGTGTTGATTGAACAGCGCTGCATACACTTTTCAGCGCTATAGAAATGATAAAATAGTAGTAGTAATAGTAGTGATCTGTATACAGTGTTGAGTAAAGTTATTTTAACAAAGATTTCAAATCAATATCACAAAGCATAAAATTAATTTCAAATCAAAATTGGTCGACAAATGATTCTGAATCAAAATTTGTCAGAACAAGGTACTACTGTCAAATGTAATTGTCACTGGACAAGATTATAGACTAATTCTTTAATATTGATAAGCATTGATATGCAAATTACAAGTCTATATATGGGCAAGAATTAATATATAAATAGGGTTTACGGACTTTGGTATCTTAGGCTCAAGTTTAGACCTCAATAGTGTTATTGATCATCACAGTAATAAATCCATGACTCTAAAATCAAATCAAGAACCATCATCAGATGATTTTATAATTGAATATGTGATTTCAAATCTAAAATCAAAATCCGGGTACAAGTGATTTCAAATACAACTCAAAAATCATTAAAATTATTTTAAATTGTCATTTCAATTTCCTTGATTTGACATCATACTCAACAGCATCTTATAGCTGATGTAAAGGTTGGGTGCACCGATGCCAGGTTATGTTGGCATTCCATCATGGAATCTGGGTACTCACATGTTTATAGAATAGGCTCTCACCATGCAGCATGAGGATGCCTAAAAAGGGGTGTCCACTATTGCTGTCAGATTCAGGGAAAAAAATTTTGATTCAATTTGGCCTACTGAATTAATTTTGATTCAATTTACTCTTCTTGCCCAATTGGATATTTTTTTTCAAATGACCTGGCAAGTCTATTTTTGTAGCCTCTTTACCCACCCTACCTCCCTTTGTCCTTTCCAACCCATGCTAACACTGTGGTGTATACAAAATAAAGAAACATAAAAGACTTTTCCTCTATCTGTTAGCTCTTAGCTCACGCTCACTGTCTAACACCAGGATATACATGTCAAATCCGATATACTGTAATCAGAAAACAGAAAATAAAATTATTTATTCTACCTTATGTTGTATGGTAATTTTATTATTCAAATCATGTTGATCCCAGGCTCTGGTTTCTGTTTGTTAGAGAATGACACGGGGAAAAAATCTGTCCCCGTCACTGCCGTTCCCTTCACCGCCCTGTCACCGTCACCGCCATCCCTTTCACCGCCCCGTCACCGCCACTGCCATCCCATTCACCGCCCCGTCACCGTCCTCGCAGCATCCATATAAGCCTCAGTACTGCGAAACACCATGAAGACAGAAGAGAGTCCTGCACTGAGAATCTGTTTCAGTGCCTCTGCCCTGTAGTAAAAACAGAACATAAAATAAATCAATTGACTTGTCCTCCCTTGCAATGACGTGTCCCCCATGTTCACCTATAGCTCGAATCAGGTCAATTGTGCACACTAAAAATGCAGGAGGATCTGGAACGTGAGCACAGGCAAACAGTGATACAAGAAAAGCAGACACCCGACCGACTGCAGTGTTCCGCCATCTCCCTCCCTCCATCTCACCTTAGATGTAGAGTATGCCGGCTTTCTTTTTCGCCCAGCCGCATGTGCAGGTGCTCATTTGTTCAATATTCTCCTCTGACGCAACCGGAAACAGGAAGTTGCAAGAGAGGAAAAGATTGATCAACACGAGCGCGGCTTTTTGAACACATGCAGCTGGGCGAAAAAGAAAGCCGGCATACTCTACATCAGTGTTTTTCAACCTTTTTACACCCATGGACCGGCAGAAATAAAAGAATTATTTTGTGGACTGGCAAACTACTAGGACTAAAATTTTAAAACCCTGCTTCCGCCCCATCTCCGCAAGCTCAGTCACCTCAGTAACTATAGAACAATAGACAAATATAGTGCAAAATATAGACAGCAGATATAAATTCTCAAAACCGACACATTTTGATCACTAAATTGAAAATAAAATCATTTTTCCTACCTTTGCTGTCTGGTGATTGATTTCAGGAGTCTCTGGTTGCGTTTCCTTCTGTCTGTGTATCCTTTCTTTCATTTCTTTCTTTCTGCACTCAGGCCCAAGAATTGTCCCTTTCTATTCCCTCCCTCTTTCCTTCCTATGTCCTTAGTGCCCCCGGTGCCTCCTTCCCATGTCTTTAGTGCCCCCGGTGCTTCCTTCCCATGTCCTTAGTGCCCCTTCCTGTCTTTAGTGCCCCCAGTGCCTCCTTCCCATGTCCTTAGTGCCCCTTCCTGTCTTTAGTGCCCCCAGTGCCTCCTTCCCATGTCTTTAGTGCCCCAGTGCCTCCTTCCCATGTCCTTAGTGCCCCTTTCTGTCTTTAGTGCCCCCAGTGCCTCCTTCCCATGTCTTTAGTGCCCCCGGTGCCTCCTTCCCATGTCTTTAGTGCCCCTAGTGCCTCCTTCCTATGTCCCTCTCACTGCCTTCCACACTTTGTCCTACCCCCACCCCCGAAACCTGCCTGCCTGTGCCTGTCTACCTTTCTCCCTCCCTAGCCAAAGCCAGCCTGCTGCCTCCCTGCCGCTAAAAAAAAAAAAAAAAGCCTCCCTTCTTTTCCTCTTCTCTTACCCCATGCTGCAGCTGCTAAAGCCAGAAGTCTTCTTTCCGACTCAATTCTGACGTCGGAGAGGACGTTCTGAGCCAGCCAGGCAGCGAGTGGCTGGCCCAGAACGTCCTCTCTGACGTCAGAATTGACGTCGGAAAGACTTCCTGTCGGCTTTAGTAGCTGCAGCATGGCGATAAGAGCAGGAGAAAAGGAGAGGCTTTTTTTTTTTCTTCGCGCGGACCGGCAGAAATTCAACCGGCAGTTGCTCTTCAGTTCAAAGGTGAGGTGGAGGGAGGGAGATGGCGGGGACCGCGCGATCTTGATTGCCTCACTGCGGGGACCGCCCCCACCCCCTCCCCGCTTACTATGCTACTGCTCCCTCCCATCCCCCTGTGCAACATCCTTCTATCCCTCCTAGCTCCCTGTACAGCACTTCCCGATTGACACCCCACCATAAGACCTCAACTTTTGGTCCTCCTAAAGCAGCAGCAGTGAACAGTGATGCAGCAGAGAGAAGGCCCCAGTGGGGCAGACCAGGGGCAGCCTGTTCACCGCCAGCCTCTGCTACCGCTGTTTTAGGAAACATATTTCAGGAGCTTCAGGACTTACTGAAATGGTGAGTCCAATTTTTTTAAGAAAACAAATCGATTCACCGAAGTCAATCAGTCGAACCCCCCTTCCCCTCCCCACACACACAATTTTGGACGTACTTTTCAAGAATGGACATTTTCCTGCTGCCGACTTTGGGCAACTAGCGTCTTAGGCCAAAAATGGGCTTAGATTTTTTTTTAAAAAAATTATGCCCCTCTAATTGTTTAAAAAAATTATTACTGACTGGTGTTAATTGGTGCTACTTGGCAGTCACAAGCATAACTACTCTTAGAATTCTTATAAGCTGAACACTCAAATTCCAGAGCACGGAACTCCAAGGAGGGCATGAACCTGGGAGGGACATGTCAGGCAGTTATGAGCATGGGTTGTAGAATATTATTTAGGCATCTAACTGCTTACAGTTAGGTGCATGTAAGCACATAAGCCATTTGTCTGGTGTAAGGGCTCACTTCTAAAGTTCAGTGGACTTGCACTAGTATTTTATAATAGCAGTTGTATGAACAGCCGTTATAGAATCCGTGCTTAGCTTATGTCATCCTGGCATCAGTCTTCAGATGATCTAATGAGAATTACCCCCACTATACATATAACATATATAGGGATCCTTTTACTAAAGATGCACTAATGGATTTAACGGATGCTATATGCCAAGTAGCTATTTAACCCCTCGCTAATCATTAGCATGTGCTAAATCCAATAGTGCACTTTAGAAAAAGGATCTCATATATATTGTACATACTGTCCTAATTTAGTAGGGAATGATTTGGGTTCATTGGAATTCAACCCATTTCTTAGTTTTCCTTTAAAATTAAGTTAATAAATAATGCAAATATATTGTACATACACATTTGGCATCAGTTTGGGTGATTTTGTACTTTAAAGATAACAATTTAGATGCATCTTACGTGTTCTCTACATATTATGAAAACACAAAACATTTAATGGGCTTTTTTTCTTTTTGCTGCAGTATTCTGAGAGCATCTCACCTTGCCACACAGACTGCCGGACACTTTAATTGCACTCTTGCTGGGATAATATATCCCACATATATAAATGTGGTCTTTGTAAAAATAGGTGTATATATGTCAGTCAATGCAGAAAATAGTTTGAGATGGAAGAATTACACAGCAAGCTGCAACAATTACTATCAGCAACTGTGAACTGAGAAATGACTTAGAAGAACCCCATGTAATATGACTATAATTTTGTATCCTGTCGCACTTGCATCTGTTTGAGAGAATTTAGTTTTCATAAACAATAATATACCTTTTTTCACACAAGTGGATCTCTCACCCCATTGACTGAAACTTAAAAACAGAGAACGGGTAAATTAAAATTTTACCTGTGGTGTTCAAGGCAATGAATATATTGCTTGTAATCACAGCTTTGACTTTGTCAACCTACTTCTCTGTTTAAAAAAAAACATCTGAACATAGGAATGTTAAAACCCAAATTAAACTTAAGACATTTGAACTGCTGTAAATAATAAACAATTATAAATTCTTTCTGAACATTCAGGTCTATTATTCATTTTCAGAATTGCAGAAATAGGAGCCAATGTTTCAGAAATTGAGGATATGCTACCCTGAGTACAGATTACCCCCTCCCTGGACAGAGGGAGAGAGTTTGGACGAGAATTTCTTGGAGGAAGTGACATCATCTGTACAGATGGAAGCTTAGAGCTTTGCTCATGAGCTATCTGGTCTCCTGCAGTGCCGCCTCTCCCCCCTGCAATCTGTGCAAAACTCTTCTACCAACCTCATTACACTCATATCACCCCTCTCCTTAAATCACTTCACTGGCTCCCTATCTGCCACTTGCTGACCTACAAGTACAGTGGAACCTTGGTTTACGAGCATAATTCGTTCCAGAAGCATGCTTGTAAACCAAAATACTCGTATATCAAAGCGAGTTTCCCCATAGGAAATAATGGAAACTCGCTTGATACGTTCCAACCCCCCCATCCCCCCCAAGGCCAGCGGTGCTACTCCCCCCGATTCGCAAAGCCCCCCCCTTCTGCGCGAACCGGCACCCCCTGCCTGAACAACTTGAAATTTACCCCCCCGTCTGGCACCGGCATGCAGCCCACAGGACGTGCCGGTGCCGCTTGAAGAACTTCCTCACTCTGCCGGGCCATGCATCTGCGCATGCTCAAGGCCTTCTAATTCTCTCTCTTGCCAAGATTCTCGGAAAGAGGAAGAATTAGAAGGCCTTGAGCATACGCAGATGAGAATTAGAAGGCCTTGAGAATTAGAAGGCCTTGAGCATACGCAGATGCATGCTCAAGGCCCAGCAGAGGCAGGAAGTTCTTCAATCGGCACTGGCACGTCCTGTGGGCTGCGTGCCGGTGCCAGACGGGGGTAAGTTTCAAGTTGTTCGGGCGGGGGGGGGTGCCGTTTCGCATGGGGGGGGCCTTTGCGAGCGGGGTCATCAGCAGTCGCTTATTTCTTTTTTTCTTTTTTTTTTTTAATATCTTTATTAGCAATTGCAAAGGGAACATACAACCAGGAGTCGCTTATTTCTGATCGGTCAGCCCAGTCGGTGTCCCTCATTTTTTTTAGTGAATCGCTGCTTGCCTACATTTGAATGCCGTTCCTCCTCATTTGCATGTGTGGATCAGAGGATGATCGGACAAAGTTTAGTGAATCGGGTCAGAGGAAAATCGGGTCGCAAAGGGCTCGGGTCGGGGCTTGATAGGTGGGCTTAGTGATTCTAGCCCAAAGTGTTTGAGGCTTGTGCAGATGAGGATGGAGCTTGCAGGAATGGGGCAAGGACAGGAAAAGAACTCGCTGGGACGGGAAAATGAGCTCCCGCGGGGACGGGGAAAAATTTGTCCACATGGTCATTCTCTTTCCAAGTGAGCCTCGTGATTCAGTCCTTTCTACCTTTAGGGGTAGTCAAGCATCTACTATTTGCACAGAGCCTGCATTAGGGACCACTGGTCTGGAATTTCCTTCCTGTAATGCTGCTTTGTGAAAAAGATTATTTGATCTTTCAGAAGAAGCTGAAAGCTTTCTTGTATGTAAACGCTTTCAGCAGGTATAGAAGTTCCTGGGGTTAGAATGAGCATGGATTTTAATTTTAAGGGTATTATGGTATGATTTATGGTTTATTTAAAATTGACTATACCTCTTAGGGCTCCTTTTACTAAGGTGCGCTAGCATTTTTAGCGCACGAGGAATAATACCGCGCGCTACGCAGCTAGAACTAACGCCAGCTCAATGCTGGCATTAAGGTCTAGCGCACGTGGCAATTCAGCGCGCGCTATTCTGTGCGTTAATGCCCTAATGCACCTTAGTTAAATGAGCCCTTAGTTACATATCATGGATCTCAGCAGTTTACAATATTAAAATTAAATTAGAAAACAAGAAAATAAATACAATAATGACAGGATAGAACACTCGAATCCAGAAAAAAAGAAAAGGGGGGGGGAAGGAAAACAGGTTTGATCAAAAGTTAGGCAAACCTGATTTATTCAGGATTTTAGTTGATATTCAATATTAAAGAGCCACGTTTTTACTAATATCTTAAGTCTTCAAAGATAGTTCTCCCCAAATGTTCAAAGGCAATGAGTTCCAAAAATAGGGAGCAGCAAATTAGAAAGTAAATGTCTGGTAATTTCTGGTATCTAATGTAGGAATGAGTTTTAACATTTTGCTAATATTTCTATTCATGTTTTGCTTTCAGCTCTTCATGGGTTTGTTTGGGGGAGGGGGGGTTGCCCCATTTCTCTCTTTTCAACAATTTTACTAATAAGCCAATTCAACAAAATCAATAGATAGCTAAGAAAAAATGCCTTTAAAAACTCAGGACCGAGAAAATTACAAAATTTATTATCTTATATTAAGAACATGCTTCCAAAGGGCAGGCAAGATTTTTCTGGCACTCAGAAGTGGAAGTACTAACTTGTGTTTTCTCATGAATGGAGCTTCACATGAAGAAAATAAAAACCCACAATGCAAATAATGCAGAAAACAAAAAACACTTTTATTGATTATGACTGGGGTCGCCAATCAAAATATCACAAGTAATTGGAAAAACTGCAGTAGATTAAATTATACCTTTTGGTGGAATCTGTTATGTCACATTTATAAAATGGAAAGCATAATTGCTATTCAAAAAGGATATTATAATAATTTTTAAAAGATCTGGGGGCCACTGACAACTTACTGTAATGAGTAGATACCATTTTCTATTGAAAGTATACTTGCAAATGGGGAGAGGAGGGTGAATTAAAATTTTACTGTAGGTTTAATCAATAGAAAAGAATATTTATTTTTGTATATTTTTGATGAATTGCTAAAGAAAAGGGTGGGTGGGGAGGGAATACATTTATTTATTTGATGTTGTACTAGAAAGAACTTCAAGTGATGTATTTAATTTTAAATGTTTTATTATTTGGTCACTTGTTGTAAGATTAAGAAATGAATAAATAATTTTTTTTTAAAAACCCAAAAAACAATTTTTTTAGTTCTTGCATGAATTCTTTGCAAAAGGCACTCTTCATGAGAAAATGCCTTAATTTCAGCTCTTCTCAGTAGCAAATTTTCACATGTAAATCTGCTATGCATGAAAGTATTCTTAACTACTATTACTAACCATTTCTTTAATGTTACTAGGCATACAAAGCACTGTACACATTATAAGCAGGGCGGGAACAGGTGGGGGACGAGAAGGGTTTCTGTCCCTGCACAACTCTAATCCCAGCTGATGCACATATTTGCATGAGTCTTCTGATTCTTCAATAAATGGTATCATAGCCTACAAAAAGTCCAACTTCCTCTGGGCTAATCAAACCCTAGCCTACATTTATGGCCTATGACCAGGCAGGAAAGACTTTTCCTATGCAACACTTAGGGCTCCTTTTATCAAGGTGCGCTATGGGGGTTATCGCATCGGACATTTCATCACGCGCTAACCCCTGCGGCACACCAAAAAACTAACGCCTCGTCAATGGAGGCGTTAGCGACTAGCACGGCAGGCGGCTGAACGCGCGGTATTCCGCGCGTTAACCACCTACCGCAGCTTGATAAAAGGAGCCCTTAATCTTTCTGTGGATGCAACCCCATTCAAATAGTCACAGAAAGTTTGTGTCCCCTCACATGACGTCTATTTGGTGGGCCTGCACAGGTTTAGTGACTCCATTTGGAGTTGTAAGTCATAGCTTGGGAAACCCTGAGTTAAGGCTTTTTCTGGTAGAGGTCTCAATTTCCCTTTTCCAAACCAAAGTCTATTTTAGCGTTTGGCCCAAAGTTATATCTTTATTCAATGTCTGGGTACCAGATGGCATTTATAACACTGACAGCAGCAGAAATGATACAGGGCCTGAAATGAGGCGATAAGATCGATTCATGACAAACTAGTAAAATTTAGGCCACAGACACCTTTTTTCCTGTCATTACATCAGCAATTTTAGTATAAATAAATTCAAATAAGGTAACAAATCAGCTATGCTATGACTTGACTGAAGAACTGTCATGTTGTTTTACTTATGACCAGTGCAAGACCGCACATAACTGTAACACTCAAGAGATCATGAACCAAATGACTAGTTGTGAAATTAAATCTTACAAACTTCAGTCAATCTGTATTCTATGTAACTACAGCATTGTAAAGCCATTTCACTTTCAGTTCAATTGAATGCTTGCTTTTTTGACATGCTAGTTTATATTATACATTTCTTTGGATGCCCATTTCTTAATCTCCGAAGCCTCTTTACAAGTGGAAGGGTATATAAAATGAAAACGCCACAGAAAGCAAATTTTTTATACTGCCAATCACCCCAGTGGGAAACTGAGGTCCATACCTGAGTTCAGAAAATTTTACAGCCTCTAATAGCGTAACGACCTCTGCGGTGGTAACACAGTGGTAATTAAACATTCTCCAGTACAATGCATCACAGCAGGAGAGGGAGCAGAGAGGGAAGGAGAAATATATTTTTTGTATTTCAGGAAAACAGAGACAGATGGAGAACGGGAACGAGAGGGGAGCCAAACACAGGAAAACCGATTGATTTTTCACAAGGTTCAAGAGTGGAGAATGACACGGGGACAAATTTGTCCCCGTTCCCACAGGAACTCAGTTTCCCTGTCCCGTACCCGTGAGTTTTGTCGCTGTCCTTGTCCCTGCCACATTCCTGTAAGCTCTGCCTTAAACCAAACAAGCCTCAAACACTTATGATTTTAAAGTGTTTGAGGTTTGGGTAGGTGAGAATGGAGCTTGCAGGAATAGGGCAGGGACAGGAAAAGAACTCGCAGGGACGGAATAAGAAATGAGTTTCTGCGGGAACGGGGAAAAATTTGTCCCCGTGTCATTCTCTAGTCAAGAGTAGCAAAGCTGGACCTATGAACCTGGGAATCTGTAGTTTAAAACCAAAAATTATATGCCATCAGCCATGAAGACCTGCCAATCAAATTGCTGTAAATAGTGGAAAATATAAAGCTGAAAAGATAAGATCATCATTAAAAGGCTATTGTAATTCATAAGAACATAAGAATAGCCATATTGGGTCAGACAAATGGTCCATCTAGCCCAGTAGCCCATCTTCATGGAGGCCAATCCAAGTCACAAGTACCTGGCAAAAACCCAAATAGTAGCAATTAAGATTGTTCAGTACTCAACAGCTCTGATTGCAATACATGTCAAGATTCATTTGGATGTTACATATTTCCCTATACAGTGGAACCTTGGTTTACGAGCATAATTCATTCCAGAAGCATGCTCGTAAACCAAATTGCTCCTATATTAAAGCGAGTTTCCCCATAGGAAGTAAGGGAAACTTGCTTGATTCATTCCTCTCCCCCCCCCCCTCCCCCGAGGCCGCCGGTACTGCTCCACACACCCGAGAACCAGCATCCCTGAGAGAATGCTGAAGGAAAAAAAAATAATTCATTACTGTCTGGCTGAGTTGCAGCACGGTCGAAGTGACATTCACTGCTTTATGACTTTAAATTTAGCAGCCGCTTTAGAGGGTGCGTGTATCTTTAAATATTGTACGTTTTTTCTAATACACCCGTCGAACACTCACAAGACTCCTGGGGCAGGCCGGTTAGGCCGAAACATGTGCATGTCGGGTCATTGAGTCATTGGATGAATTTATGAGACTTTGGATGAATAAAGGCATTTGAATTGATCAGATGAGTTGAAGGACACTTTCTTTGGTGCGCACCATTCTGATTGGGACAATTCCACTCTGGTTCTGTGCTTTTGAATAATCTATGATCTCCAACTTGACCACGCTCAATTTTAGTTAAAAGTCCATTTTTATACAGCTCTGCAAAGGGAGAATACCTGTGTTCAAAACCCAGGATTGATTGATTTGTCTTTCTTTCTTTAACTTTCCCATGAATAAATTTGCTAAACGTTTTCAACAATATTATCTTACTACAGTACCTTGTAATATCAGTCACAGAGACCAATGCACTAAGGTGCAGATGGCTTTCTAAATATGATTGTTCATGGTTGAACTATAAATGGCAGGCTTAATTACATCTGTGAATTTTTACACGGTCTGTTTTTCCATATGCAATTTTTCATGAAAATTATGCAAATTGCAAATAAGATAAATCAATGCAAAATCAGCTCAGCACACACGTTTCCATAGCAAAATTACAAATGTACAACCATATAAAGCCACCATTTTCCTCCCCTAAGGAACTGTGATTAAGTCATTAACAATAGACTCCATGGTGGATTATCACAGAATTAAAAAAAAAAATCCCTTTGAAGATTTTAAAAATATTAAAATTTTAAATCACTGGAATATTATGGGTCTTCACCGCACAGGTATCAATGTTTACATCTGTGCCACCTCTACAGAAATACAGTGGAACCTTGGTTTACGAGCATAATTTGTTCCAGAAGTATGCTCCTAAACCAAACTGCTCGTACATCAAAGCGAGTTTCCCCATAGGAAGTAAGGGAAACTCGCTTAGATCCGTTCCACCTCGTCCCCCCCCCCCCCCCCCGAGGCTACCGGCGCTGCTCCGTTCACCCCCCTTGACGCCACCGATGCTGCTCCATACCCCCCTCCCGCAATCCAGCATCCCCCTGCTCACGTCGCCCCCCTTCCCCCGCGATTCTACATCCCCTCCGAGCACGAAATCCCTTACCCCGATTGGACACCAGCACCAGCACCAACGCATAGGACATGCCGGTGCCCGAAGATCCTCCCTCTTCTGGGCTGGGCGGTGCGTCAAAGGAGATCCTCCCTGTTGCCTTTGCTGGGCTGGACTGGGCTTTGAGCATTTGCGCATGCTCAAAGCCTTCTGATCTCGCTCTCTCCGAGATTCTCAGATTCAGAATCTCGGAGAGAGCGAGATCAGAACAAGCAACAGGGAGGATCTCCTTTGACGCACCACCCAGCCCAGAAGGAGGATCTTCTGGCACCGGCACCGGCACCGGCATGTCCTATGCGTTGGTGCTAGTGCCGGTGCCCAATCGGGGTAAGGGATTTTGTTTCGGTACTCGGGGGGGGGGGGGGATGCCGGATCGCAGGGGATGGCGCTCGTAAATCGAGTCAAACTCGGTTTCCAAGGCGCCGATTTTGCGAATGTTTTGCTCGTCTTGCAAAACACTCGCAAACTGGTGCACTCGTAAACCGAGGTTCGACTGTATACGTATGCATCACCTGCCCCCTCCAACACAAGCTTTCCAGTTTGTGAGGAGTAAGGACCTAGGAAGGTCTTGCATGCATACATGATTCAAAGATGCTGTATTTATTTTGATTTCAGTGCCATTGCCACTTGCAAAAATCCCTAAAGCCAGCACCCATGGTCCATGGTCTTTACCTGCTGCTGTCCCTCAGTAAGCTACTCCACCAGTTTTTTTCAAATCCAATCCTAAAAAGAACTCTGAAAACTCATCCCTCCTTTTATAAAGCTTTGTGGCAATGGCCCCAAATCTCTTTAAATCCCTATGGGTTTTGGGGCAAGTTACCATAGTGGCACACACTAGCTTCGTAAAAAAGGCCCTTGGTGAGGAGGCAAATTTGAAGATCAATTTCAGCTTTGATAAGCACTTAGTAATGCATGTGGGGAATGTCTACGGCCCTATGTACTAAAGCAGTGTGTGACTCTGTTTACTGTAGTTGTTGCTATCCAGGAAATAAATCTTAACGTCACTGTGCAGGGTTACCAGATTTTCCATCTGGAAAATCCGGACCCCCTAGACCCGCCCCCCAGGCCTACCCAGGCCCATCCATCCCTGCGCCGTCACGCCCCATCACGTCCCCCGATCCCGCCCCACTTCCAATCCCACCCCCCGCTGCCTGCTCTTGTTGAGTGCGGATGCCCTCCTGCCTGAAGGAAAGAATTTCAAAACCTGGACAAAATGCCGGGTTTTGAAAAGCCGTCCGGACCCCTAAACATGTCCTCAAAAGGAGGACATGTCCGGGGAAATCCGGACATCTGCTAACCCTATCACTGTGCATACATAGTTTGGCAAAAAATAAAATCAATCAGCCCAAATTTGTAATGGTAGTCATAAGGGCTGATATTTGCTGAGTACAGTGGTACCTCGGTTTACGAGTGCACTGGTTTGCGAGTGTTTTGCAAGACGAGCAAAACATTTGCAAAATCGGTGCTCAGAAACAGAGCATGGCTCGATTTACGAGCGCCCCATCGCAATCCAGCACCCCCCTCTGACGCGATCCGGCACTCCCCGACGCGATTTGGCACCCCCCACCACAATCAGGCAACCCCCCCCCGCTGCGATTGGGCACCCCCCGCCGCTTCTTACCCTTATCTGGGCACTGGCATGTCCTGTGCTTGGTGCCGGTGCCCAAAGATCGGCCTCCTCTTCTGCTGGGCCTTGTGCATCTGCGCATGCTCAAGGCCTGCTCAGATGCTCAAGGCCAAATTGCAGGGGGAGGGGGTTCCGGATCAATGGCGGTTCTCGTGGGGGGGGGGGAACTCAAAGCGAGTTTCCATTATTTTCTATGGGGAAACTCGCTTTGATAAACGAGCAGTTTGGATTTCGAGCATGCTCCTGGAATGGATTATGCTCATAATCCAAGGTACCACTGTATGTATATGCTTATGATAGCTCGGAATGACATCATACTATGGCCTGAATAATTATTGGCATAATGGTACCACCATCTTATTTTTGACTAGCTCTGCCTCTCCCCCTTTCAGTAGTTTCCATACCTGCCCTTTTAATTTATGGACTGTTTTCACAGAATATCATAGGCCTGGATTCTCTATACGGCATAAATATTGATGGCTGCCTAAAAGTGGCCACCAATCGCATATCAATCATGTGACTGTGCCATAGAGTGAATCCAACCAGGTAAGATAGGAACCGAAAATGTAGGCTAGGGTTTTCCAGGCCTACATTTTTGGTGCCTATCTTTGTCCTGAATTTCGCTTACATAGGCACTTTACAGTGTGTAGTGCCACTTCCGGTGTTAGCCACACCCATAGTGGAGTTAAATGCTGTAAAGTACCTTCTCTTCAACTGCCAACTCCAAAATCTGTCCCTTCCGCCTTGCTGCACCATATGCTTAGAAAAAGCTGCCCGAATCCCTACGGCAGGGCGGCCCAATTCCGGTCCTCGAGATCTACTAGCAAGCCAGGTTTTTATGATATCCACAATGAACATGCATGAGAGAGATTTGCAAACCAGGAAGGCAGTGCAGGAAAATCTCTCTCATGCATATTCATTGTGGATATCCTGAAAACCTGGCCTGCCAGTAGATCTCAAGGATCGGAATTGGGCAGCCCTGTCCTACAGCATGCTCCGTCTCGGGCAGTGCTCAAGACTCATTTAAAAGTATCCCCTCGTCCAGTCGAGACATTAAATTAGCAGCCTATGCCGACGATGTCCTTCTCTTTCTCAGAGATCCTCTTGTCTCCTTGCCCCATCTTATTAACACTGTTTCTCAATACTCTCAACTCTCTGGATACTCTGTTAATTGGGAGAAATCAGAGATCTTTCCTCTCAATGACCATATCTCCTCCTCAGATCTGGCTCAATTTCCTTTTTCATGGTCACAGGGAGCTGTGAAATATTTAGGGGTCCTAATTCATAAAGATCCAGTACATGCCCAGGATTTGAACATATCCAAAATCAAAAATTTAGTTTCAAATACTACAACTCGTTGGTCCCCACTTTATTTGTCATGGTGGGGTAGAATAGCCGCCATTAAAATGACTTTAGCCCCGCAAATTAATTACACCCTTTCCATGCTTCCCCTCCTATGCCAGAAAAAATTATTTCATTGGCTCAATATGAAAATCTCTGAATTTATTTGGAACAAGAAAAAACCCCGTATTGCTCTTGCCAAGCTGAAGGCCTCTAAGATTAATGGCGGATTAAATTTACCAGATTTTTATTATTATTATATCGCATCTTTAGCCAAAAATTGAGCTTATTGGATCGTTAATTCTAATCCTCAGGATCAACCAGCATGGTTTGAAATGGAACGCTTTTTATGTGCACCACTGTGCGTTTCCTGCTTCCTTACGGTGTCAGTACCTAGACACTTGAGAAAGTATTCCTTGTTGAGTGCAACGCAGCATGCTTTTCATCTTCTAGATGCAACAGCTGAATCTCTGTTAGTGAAAGCCCGCTCATGTCCCTTTGGAATAACCCTAAAATTCAAAATAAAGGTAGATCCCTCTCATGGAAAAAGTGGCAACGGGCGGGAGTCGAGTTTGCTCATCAATTGATCTCCTCCACCTCAATCGTTCCTTTTGATATTTTTTGTTCTGCATATTCACTTCCATCCTCTATACATTCCCAATGGCTCATGCTTACTGGAATACTGTCTAAGGTACATATGCGCCATGACTTTATGACCTCTATCCACACTGTTCACCACTGGTCTACTCTGGCCTTAATGAAGGGTAGAGCGATATCTCTTTTTTATAGTATTCTAAGGGATCACTCTTTCACCTTTTCACCTCAATCAATGAACCAATGGGACTCGATTCTGCAGACTATGCTTTCTGATATAGATTGGGAACTTTTCTGGTCCTCCACAAACCGTCCTCTCCTATCTTCCAGAGTCTCGCAATCAATGTTCTTCGTTATGTGGAATGCAGTATGGACCCCATATCGCATGTGGAAAGCGAAGCTAAAACAAGACTCCACCTGCTGGAACTGTTTGAAAGAGTCTGGAACTCTTGATCACATGCTTTTTCATTGCACTATAGTCCACCCCTTCTGGATTCGTATTTGGGACACTATAAAATCTATTACTAAGTGTTCAGAAGAGATTTCCATGGACATTGTAATTCTTCGTTCTCAACACCCTTGTTTTACACAAACAAACTGCCCACCTAAACTCATTGATGCCATGTTTGTAACAGCTCTTATGCATATTCTGAAAAATTGGAAATCATCCTCGCTACTTGACTACACCTTTTGGTGGAACTCTGAGCATGTATCACAAATTTGAATCTTATGCATATGAGAAAAACATGATTTCTCGACTCTCCACAAACATGGTGCAAAATAAATCACCTTGGTCATTCTTAGATTCATATGTTCATTCTAATCAGTAGACACTTCTGCCTCTCTATCTATCTATCTCTCTCTTTCTTTTTCTCCCTCTTTCTTTCCCTCTCTCTTATTTCACTCTCCCTGCTTTTCTGCCTTTCATATATCTTCTATTAGCAGTTACACATACCCTAGATTCTTTTTATTAATCTGGTTGTAAGTAAATGATTATAGATATGGACTTTTTCTATACCATTGTGTCTTATTCAGATTTTGTGTGTTTGAACTGCTTTCTGTAAATTTCTTATAATATTCAATAAAAACTATTGAACTAAAAAAAAAAAAAAAGTGCACCTCTTTTTAAGAGTGCTTTTGACATTTCTCACCTTGGGTTCTGCATCCCCAACCCTATGTCATGTCTGTCTGTCCAACTTAGACTGTAAGCTCTTCTAAGCAGGGACTGTCTATAAATGTCAAAATGTACAGCACTGTGTACACCTTTCAGCACTATATAAGTGATAAGTAGGAGAAAGAGTAGTAGGTACCTTAACTGCTGGGTTTTTTTTTTAATTTTAAACAACATTTCTCAATTAACAAGCGCCTGTAGAGCGCCTAAACTTAGGCACCATTTCTAGAATTTCACCCATAATGAATATGAATGAGATACTTTTGCATATGCTTGGTCTCTATTGCAGAATCAGAAAATAATATTAAATATTGAACTAAGGCCAGTACTGGGCAGACTTGCACGGTCTGTATATGGCCGTTTGGGGGAGGATGGGCTGGAGAGGGCTTCAATGGCTGGGAGGGTTTAGATGGGATGGAGTAGGTATTGACGGAGATTTTGGCAGTTGGAACCCAAGCACAGTACCGGGTAGAGCTTTGGATTCTTGCCCAGAAATAGCTAAGAAGAAAAAATTAAAAAATAATTTAAACTGAATCAGGTTGGGCAGACTGGATGGACCATTCGGGTCTTTATCTGCCGTCATCTACTATGTTACTATGTATATGTCCTGAATATCGCTATACCTGAATCCCAATGACTTTTGCTATTGCCTTGAATAGCGCTGGCCAAAAACTACCGCCTGCTCAAGAGGAGGCGGTAGTGGCTAGCGCGTCCGGCGGTTTAGCGCGCGCTATTACATGCTTTAAACCGCTAGCGTGCCTTTGTAAAAGGAGCCCTAGGTTTATTTTCTGCGTTCTTTCACTTGTGCACGTATCATAGGACTTCCTCATAATGTGAACTTGATGCTTAGTTATGGGGGGGGAATGTCTTTATTTTAAGTATTTTCTTGTACATTTCTTATGATGTAGTTAAGATAATTATTAATAAAAATAAAATCACATAAGTAACACAGAAAACTAAACAAAATGATATTTTATGGCCTGTACATCTTTACAAAAGGGAAAGACAGAAGATGGCTGTTGCTATGGTAGTAGCTTCTAGTGGCCAACAGGTGGCAGCTCAGTGTACAATGTCTTGCCATCCTTTAGGGCAGCGAGGGTTCATCGAGTTACCCAGACATACCAGCAAGGAAGAGGAAGAAGCAAAAACACACAAAGAACAGGCAAAGATGTGTACGCTTAAAGTTCATTATAAAGATACGCTTGTCACAAAATGCCAGTTCATATTGCAAAGCCTGTTGTGTGTATTGGATGTGTTCCCACTCAATACTGTTTACTGCTTAAGCAGGTCTATTCTGATCACAGGATTCTCCAAAGTAGCAATAAAATGTGCTCATTAAAAAAGCAACACAAACCATAGAGAAAATGGGTGTATAAAAAGCCAAGAGTAGAAGGAATGCAATGCATATAAGATATGTTCAAGGTATGCATGTAAGCAATACTTCATTGTACAATAGCAAATGTGTATATAATTCCAAAAAATTATTTTACAATTAAGCATATAAGCAGCTCTTTGGTCTGGAAAGTGACACTGAGGTCATTACACAGTGGCATGCATTAGCTGACAACTTAATGGGACGCACAGCGCTGTGAAATATACCATATTAAACACAATTAATTGACAGCTATTGTTCTCTCCGGGAACAATCACCTTTGGTCATACTCGGAACCATTATACCCATGCAAAACGGTCATAAAATATTGTGTCAAGCTTGCAATTTTGCTATGTTGTTGAGAAAAGAGTCTTAGCTTTTTTATTTCTCATGCAAGCGGCATTCTCCTGTGCTTAAAAGAAAAAAAAAAAAAAAAATCTGAATACTGCTATCAACAGATGTTCCCGGAATAATGAGGAAAACAAAAAGATCTTTAAATATCGTAATCCAGCCAGGTGCAAAGAAGAAAAACATACATTCTGCTGAGAAAAAAAAAAAAAAAAAAAAAGAGAGCAATGTTGAAAGTGGTTTAATTGACCATAAACAATTCCTGGTGAGCTAAAATCGCCTGTTCGGGACTGAATGCTAATTTTCAGCGGCACTTAACCAATTAGTGCAGCTGAAAATAGTCAGTTAACCCCCAAACAGGGGGTGTGGATAGGGAGTCAGCACGTAGCCGGTTACCTGCTGATATTCAGCACTAGTCAGTCAGTCCTATCTTTGGCCCTCTTTTACTAAGCTGCAGTAGAGGTTTCTACCGCGGCTCAGAGTGCTAAATGCTCCGATGCTCATAGCAATTCTATGAGCACTGGAGAAGCAAAGACATCCCAGCTGAGCAGTGGGGAACCTTAGAGGGCACTGTTGTGAACTTCACATAAAGCAGGGGTCTCAAAGTCCCTCCTTGTGAGCCGCAATCCAGTCGGGTTTTCAGGATTTCCCCAATGAACATGCATGAGATCTATGTGCATGCACTGCTTTCAATGCATATTCATTGGGGAAATCCTGAAAACCCAACTGGATTGTGGCCCTCAAGGAGGGACTTTGAGATCCCTGACATAAAGGATCCCAGGTACAGAATGACATGGTGGCAGTTACCCGCGGGTAGCTGCAGGTAACCCGCTGAAATGGTAGGGGGAAAAAGTGCACACTGCAGGCACGGGGACAAGGCTATCCACCGCCCCGTGGAGCGGTGAATGGCCTTGTCCCCGTAGTTAAGGGAGGGAAGGCGCGCGGTCACCGATCGTGCGTGGCCCCCTCCCTACCTCCGGTCAAATCTATCTCCCTCCCTCCCCCTTACCGTGGCGGCGCTTTAGAAAAGAAACTGAAGCTAGAGAAGCCTGCCTGTGCCGCCCTGCAGTCGCGTGTGTGTGGGCGGAAGCTTGTCCTCTGAAGCAACTTCCAGTTGCGTCAGAGAAGAAGCTTCTGCCCACACACACGCGACTGCAGGGCGGCACAGGCAGGCTTCGCCGGCTTCAGTCTCTTTTCTAAAGCACTGCCAAGGTAAGGGGGAGGGAGATAGATTTGGCCAGAGGTAGGGAAGGGGCCGCGCACGCGATCGGTGACCACATGCCTTCCCTCCCTTAAATTTCTTTACGCCGCGAAGGTAAGGGGGAGGGAGGGAGATTCTCGGGTTGCTGAAGGGTGGATGCTGTGGGGACGGGGCGGTGAAGAGGATGGCGGGTTCGGGGATGGGGCAGTGAAGGGTACGGCAGGGATGAGGCGGTGAAGGGGACGGTGGTCCGGTGATGGGGCTGTGACGGGGACAGATTTTTTCCCCCATGTCATTCTCTAGTCCTAGGTACACATCTCACTATAACTCCCTTAAATTGTATAGTGAGCCCTCCAAAACATACCCAAAAGCTACTGTTCCCAACTGTATACCACCTCTAGACTCCTTATGCCTGATGGTATCATCTATATGTCAGTACAGTAGGGTTTTGGTGGGATCACACTTTCTACTAGATTAGGGTGGGATATGTGCTTGGGTCCCCTTCTCTGCAGTCCACTGTACTAACCACCAGGCTACGCCAGACACCTACTTGCTGCTCTACTAGGACTGGCCATTACATCTTCTGTCATACAGACAGGTATGTACTGTTTTATTCAGATCTTTGTGGAGTGGGAGGGTATCAGTGACCACTGGGTATGTGTGGTGAGGGGGGTTATGCCTTAATGCCTCCAGTGGTCATCTGGTTAGTTTGAGCACTTTTTTTGGCACTTGAAATTTAGATGAACTATTGATAAATGGTATAGAAAACCGTCTAGAACATAAGTTTCGAAAATGGCAATTAGGGCATTTTGGAGAATAAAACATCCATGTGCCACTTTATGCCGTTTTTGGACGTGTTTAGGTTTTTTTGAAAATAGGCCCAATTGTCTCATTTGTTTATTGAACTCAGCTTGTCTTTGGATTCCTGCATGTGGAATGGGAAACATTTCTGAGAAAGCTACCCTGGAAATTCTGGATTTCTATTTTTCTAATTCAAAATCCTAAATTTGGCTTCCAGAATCTCCCTACTGCACCTTTTTATGTCATTAGCACCATCCACAAGATGCTTCCCAGTACACATTTAAGAATTAATTAGTTATTACAGATATACAGCGATCAAACATTTGGATTTGCCCTGATGGATACACAAGAATAAATGGAGCAGCTATTGGTGATGCACCAAGAGGTTTTGGCTGTTGACGCTTCAATATTTTTGATTTATCCCTATAAATGTGTTAATTTATTTTGACAATAATCATTATATCTTCTATAATAATTCTATAATAATTGTTATACCTTCTATAACCCAATCCTCATAACACACCAATCCAGTCAGGTATTCAGCATACTCATAATGAATATGAATGAGGTTAATTTCCATGCACTGCCTCCATCGTATGCAGATCTCTCTCACATATTCATTGTGGATATGCTGAAAAAGTGACTGGCTGAGTATATCCTGAGGACTGGGTTCAGAACCCCTGCACTAGGCAGTTGGGAGCTTTTCTGGACAACAGATGTTAGATGGTGGTGTGTGGGGAATTTGATGTATAGGAGTAAGATTTGAACTATTTTGAATGAGTAGTCTTTGGCTGGGTAATGCTTTTGGTTTATAAATGTTTCCTAATTTGAATTAGTTGGTGGGGGGGGTTGTCTCACTGGGGCTCTTTTACTGAACTGCAATAGGCAGCTAATGTGGGGGTTTACCATGTGGTAGACAGTAGCGTATGGTCTCTTAAAAAAGTAGCTGCTACACTGAAGATCTCTCATTGGTGTTCTAATGCAGGAATAGGTGGGATCTAGGCATGACATGGGTGGGAGGAGTTATGTCCAGCTGTGACAGCTATCTCACAGCTTGGTACATGCTTCCTATCACAACTGCCAATAATGCAGTTTAAAACTTATTGCTACCTCAAAAAGAAGTAGTAAATGCTGCTGTGCAGTCCAAGAGCACAGCCCACTATAAATGGAGGTGCCCCAGCACTCCTCCTCACTTATAGGATGACCTCTCTTGGTAGTACCAAGAGACTATTGCTAGGTGGTAGATGTCATTTTGGAGTAGTACTGACCTGGGTGGTAGAGGAGGAGTATTACTGTGACATGAAACCATTGGTTACCAATGTAGACCCCCCTCCCCCCCAGTGTGAGTTCTGGTGTGGGGGTGAGGGTGGAGAGATTTACTGGCAGGGGTGTGGGTGGCTGATTTAGCCAGCTAAATATTTTAAATATAGGACTGTTTGTGTTTATGAATTAGGATTCAGCATAGTTCATGTGTGAAGTTCACTAGTTAACAGGAGCAGGGAAGAACCTCAATATTTTTTTTTTTTTTAAACATCTCTTCACGCCATATCACTGAGATTTAAGGACTGTGATGCCTTAACCATCTGACCCTTAATCACATGAAACTAAATAATGAATGAAATAGCTGTGGATCAGAGACTTGAAGATTCAGAAGAAAGTAATTCTGACAAAGCATCCAACATAAGTGGCTCCCAAACTTGTCCTGGGGATTCCCCAGCTACTCATGAGAGATATTTCCATGCACTGACTCCACTGCGTACAAATCTCTCTCATGAATATTTGTTGTGGATATCCTGAAAATTTGACTGCCTGAGGAGCCCCCAGGACATATTTTAGTAATTTGGGAATCACTAACTTAGATCTTTCCTTCCTGCTCTTGTTTTCTTTATTTGTGAGACCCAAGAACAGAGGAGGATGAGAGACCATAGACTCTCTCAATATGGACTATACAGTATACTGTATATAGGAAAAAAAAAATCTAAGGTAGTTCAGCCAGAACAATAAATCTGAATTTTGTAAATCTAATAACTTTATTTCCCCAGTAACTTCCCTGCAACTTTAGGTCATCAGCTCAACTAGAAGCAACTTCAACTAAAGCTATGAAGCCATGAAACTTCATTAGCAATGATGAATTCCTCACACAGTTTTAGCCTGTCCAAACCCAAGGACTCACTGAGGATCCCATGATAGTTTTCCCTGTACCTGACTCTTGTGTAATGTACAGCGCTACCTCACTTAGGAAGCTGTACGCACTGCTATCAATGCAGAGAACAGAAATTAGGCTTGGGAATCATGACTGGGTCTACCGTATGGCAATGCCATAACAGATTCATCGGGTCTATCAGCAATGATGTATTTTTAACATTCAATAAAAATTTTAGAAAACAAACTTGCTAATGTAGAATCAGATCCGACTATGAGGGACATTTTCAAAACATACGTCTAAGTCTGATTTGGACGTATAGCACTGGACATCCAAAGACGGCAGTAAGAAAATGCCCATTATCGAAAGGCAAACCACTATACGTCTAGAACTTTTTTTAATCCTCTATATGGATGCCCAGACCATTTGAATGTCTATCTTTTAGGTTTAAACATTTTTATTGATAATAATAAAAAGTAGACTATATAAATCTTTATTAATTTTCAATTCAAGAACAGTGCATATAAAGTAGACAATATAAATACGATCATCCATACAATGGTAAAAGCTACATAAAGAGAATTTTAACTGGCCAATTATTAAAGTATCATCATCAGTTTTTCAAACAAAGTGAATAATATGTCATAACTATCCCCAATCCCAAATACAAAGAAGAATTCGAGCACAACCAGCTCGGGGCCCTGAGAAACAAGGTCACAACCTCTTACCACCACCCCGCCTACCGTTCCCTGATTGTCTTCAATAAAAAAAAAAAAACAACCATGTTATTGTTAACACTGAAGCAACAAAAACAATAAACTCAAGCACTGCCAATCATAAGAACATAAGAATTGCCACTGATGGGTCAGACCAGTGGTCCATCATGCCCAGCAGTCCGCTCACGCGGAAGCCCTCTGGTCAAAGACCAGCACCCTAACCAAAACTAGCCTTAACAGCACACGTTCTTGTTCAGCAGGAACTTGTCTAACTTTGTCTTGAATCCCTGGAGGGTGTTTTCCCCTATAACAGCCTCTGAAAGAGCGTTCCAGTTTTCTACCACTGTCTGGGTGAAGAAGAACTTCCTTACATTTGTACAGAATCTATCCCCTTTCAACTTTAGAGAGTGCCCTCTCGTTTTCCCTACCTTGGAGAGGGTGAACAACCTGTCCTTATCTACTAAGTCTATCCCCTTCAGTACCTTGACTGTTTCGATCATGTCCCCAGAAAAACAACAAGATCCAAGCCATCAAAGTTTGTACATAACAAGCTCAAACATCCCTCCAACCCCCCTGGGAGGACATCTATCTTTATACCACATTTAAAAAAAAAAAAAATTTGTCCAAGTCTCAAACGGCCAGAACAAGATCATTTTGACATGGAAGGGGGCTAGTCCTATAATGGACTGGCCACCCAGATATGGCAACAGAGCAGTGGGTCACCTTAAAGGGCACTGCTATGAACTTCATATAAAGGGTGCCAGATAAACATCTCACCAGAACTCCCTTATAGGTTATGGTGAGTCCCCTAAAACACCCCCAAAGCCTACTATACCCACTTGTCTACAACCCCAATAGCCCTTATGTCTGCAGGTGGCACCTATATGGCAGTAGAGTAGGGTTTGGAGTTTTTTTGGTGGGCTCACATTTTCCACCATAAATGTAGTGGTTAGAGTGGCTTATGGGACTTGCTACTCCTCTCTATGGTTGACTAGCCCACCCACCAGGCAATTTAAGACACCTGTGTGCAGATCTACTAGGCTTTCCTATACCAGGTACTGGAGACAGGTATGTACGTTTGTATTGAGATCATTGTGGGTATGAGGGAGTCAGTGAACACCGGGGAAGTACAGGGGTGTCTTATCTTGATGCATGCAATGGTCGTCTGGCCAGTTTGGGCACCTTTGTGGAACTTAGACCCTTCAAGAAAAGGTCTAGTTCTAAACATATAAGTTTTGTCCAGGATGTCTTGAAAAATGTGTGATTATCACTACAAGACATCCATGTCTAACCCACCCTTGAGACCACCCAAAGCCTACCCATAACATGCCTCCACTATGCCCATCCCGTGCTCTGAACGTACAGATCCTGGAACACCTTGATAGACATACAGAAAGACAGTATTGATATCGGCACTTGGACGTCCTGGCGATCAGGGTGTCCAAGTGCTGATTTAATAATGTTTTTTTAACATCTATGGGTCCTTTTACAAAGGCACACTAGGGCCTTAATGCGCGGAAAAGCGTGCACTAGCCGCTACCGCCTGCTTTTGAGCAGGCGGTAGATTTTCAGTTAGTGTGCGCTAATCTGGTGCGTGCGGTAAAAATGTTAGCGCACCTTTGTAAAAGGAGCACTATGTTTTTTGATTACGGGCCCCTATAAATTTAAATGATGCACTTATGTAGAAATGTGGCCTGCTTATCTAAAAAAAGAGGATTTTATCCACAGTACATCAACAGTACATGATCTAGGTCTAGAATGTTTTTCTTATTAACATTACTGACAAAACCAATACACATTAGCAAGATAAATGTGCTAATTTGAAAGGATGATCCTTCTGTTCTTTTAAAAACATTTCATAACAAATCAGTTTATTATCATTGTTAAGCAAAATCTTGCACACCAGGAGGGAAAAATAAAATGCATAAACATAACGGCTTAAATATAAGACAATGAGTTAGGGGTATTAGAAGTCAGCCTTACAAATTCAAATTGCAGGTTGCAATTCCGGCACTTCGTTCCCTACTCTTGGTCCACAGTAAAGAACCACAAATTGTTCTTAAATGTATTTAAATGGATGTTAAGGAGGTCAGTAACCAATGCACAGAAGGAAATGAAGGCCTACAAGCAGAAAAGTTTTTGCCAGGTCAAGATCAGTGCTGCAGGTTAGAGACTGACACGGTTGGCCGCAGTGGACCGCGGTTTGCCCGCAGCTATGGAGACGCTAAAACCTGAGTTGCTGCAGGCATGGGGAACAAAACTTTTCACCGCCCACACGAATGGTGACAAGCCTCGTCCCCGCAATTGAAAGCACCCTTCATTGCTCACCGTGCCGTCAATGGCCCTTCTAAGTCAAACAGATGGAATGTTAAACAAAGAGAAGACAAAACCAATGAAAAGAGAAGGATGTGGCATTTTCAATAAGATGTTTAAGTCCGACTTTGGACGTTTTGAGAAAAACATCTAAAAATCGGCTGCAGAAAATGGATATTTTTGAACCTGCAAAACATCTATCTTTCTTTTTAAATAGCCCAGCTAGACATTTTTGTCATTTATATTTTTAATGGACTGGCCACACTGACATGCCAGCAAGTCAGTGGGGCACCCTAGAGAGCACCGCTGTGAACTTCACATTAAGGGTGCCAGGTACACATCTCACCATAACCCCTGTATATTATATGGTAAGCTCTCCAAAACGCCCCCAAAACCTACTGTACCTACCTAGCTGTCTAGAACATAAGAACATAAGCAATGCCTCTGCTGGGTCAGACCTGAGGTCCATCGTGCCCAGCAGTCCGCTCACACGGCGGCCCAACAGGTCCAGGACCTGTGCAGTAATCCTCTATCTATACCCCTCTATCTCCTTTTCCAGCAGGAAATTGTCCAATCCTTTCTTGAACCCCAGTACCATACTCTGCCCTTTTACGCTCTCCAGGTGTCCACTACACATTGGGTAAAGAAGAACTTCCTAGCATTCGTTTTGAATCTGTCCCCTTTCAATTTTTCTGAATGCCCTCTTGTTCTTTTATTATTCGATAGTTTGAAGAATCTGTCCCTCTCTATGCCCTTCATGATCTTGTAAGTCTCTATCATATCCCCTCTAAGTCTCCTCTTCTCCAGGGAAAAGAGACCCAGTTTCTCCAATCTCTCAGCGTATGAAAGGTTTTCCATCCCCAATAGCCCTTATCCCAACAGGTGTCACATATATGGCACTACAGTGGATTTTTGGTGGCTTTTGTTAGGCTCACACTTTCAAGTCTATTAGTTAGGGTGGCATATAAGACTGGGGGCCCCTTCTTTGCAGTCCACTGCACTCCCCACCAGTTTATTCTCCTAGGACTAGCTAGTATCTGCAGCTGTCATAAAGATAGATATGTACTGTTTCATGCAGAACTTTGGAGGGTATGAGTGGATCAGTGACCACTAGGAGAGTGTGGGTGAGGGGCATATTTTCATCCCTCCAGTGATCTTCTGGTCAGTTTGGGTACCATTTTGGCTCTTATCCAGTTTAAAAACAGGTCTAGCCCAAAACATCCAAATTATGCCCTGGGTATTTTATAAAATGTTTATCACTGTAAAATGTCCAAGTGCTTATCCCAGCCACCCAAAACAAGCCTCTAATGTGCCCCCTTAAGATTTAGATGTACTGGAGACAAAATGACATCTAAAAAGTCAATTTCGAAAATGCCCACTTGGACGATTTGACTAGTATGATGTCCAAGTGCCGGTTTATGCCGTCTTTTGGACATCTATCTTTTTTTTAAAATAAGCCCCGTAGGCAAATGGGAGATAAATTTAAAGGAAACAGATAAAATAATTGTTAGATAAATTTAACCAGGCAGGAAAGGCTGCTGCCCAGCTAAAGTGGGGCAATCTGCTGCTACTCAGTGGCACTTAATTGGATAGTGTTATTCAATATCAGCACTTATCTACTATACTGAATCGGGCAATTCATTGGGTGGTCAAGGGGAGGAGTTGGCACTTAACTGGTTATGTTAGCTGGCCATAAATAGCAGCTTTATCTTTGGTCAGTTTAACTTACCCAGTAAACATCTTGGTCCTTCAACATCCTGCTTCAGACATATCTCAACATTTTGTACTATCTTAACCTTCCCATAATGACACTCATCTATCCCCCCAAACTGTGCAGGATACCTCCTTTAAGGTACACTCCCAACTACAGTGGAACCTCAGTTTGCGAGTGTTTTGAAAGACGAGCAAAACATTCAGCAAACTTTTGTCTCACAAACCAAGCACCGCCCCGATAAACGAGCACTTACAGCTGCAGGAAGAGCCGCTTCAGGGGGATTCCTCTTCCGTCCGCCGGCCAGTCTTCCACGCCGGGTACCTTCCGCATGTTGGAGAGCCTCTGTCTGAGTCCACGCAGCCGAGTGCCGTCCCACCTGCACGTTATGTATGATCAAGCACGTCAATCATCGACGTGCGTGATCATACGCAACGTGCGGGTGGGACAGCACTCGGCTGCGTGGGCTCTCATAGGCTCTCCAACATGAGGAAGGCACCCTGCCTGGAAGGCTGACCGGTGGATGGAAAGGGAATCCCCCTGAAGCGGCGCTGTGTGTGCTCAGGGGTTCTCCAGCGGCTGGCGGACAGAAGAGGCATCCCCCCAAAGTGGCACTGCTAGGGCTCAGGGATTCTCCAGTGGCTGGCGGACGGAGGAGGCGTTTCCTTGAGACAGCGCTGCAGGACATGGCACCCGACAGGTACACACCCCTGGGCCACCCCTCGCCACTTCCTCAGCACCTTTTGGGTTGTGGAATGAATTGTCAGCATTGCAATTATGGCCTATGGGGAAAGTTGCTTTGATATACGATTACTTTGGATTACGAGCATGCTTCTGGAACGAATTATGCTCGTAAACCAAGGTACCACTGTATATGCTTGCAGATTTTGATCTCTTTCAGGAAACACTCCATTTACCACTACCCTTTAAAAGTGAGAGAAAGATTTGGAGATAAAGACCTGGAAAGATGCACAGCACTGGGCAGAGAAATAGAATTAGAACATACACATGAAGTATTTTTGAACATGAGGGCAGACAGGTACAATAATCAGGCTGGTAAAATCTTCCCATTTGTATTTAGCAAAACTCATCAGATGTGCAGGCTTACAATCTTATTCACTGCAGTAAATTTCCTGAGCTCCCACTGACTTTAAACAGAAGCTTTGCAGGTTTACTTGAAACTAGCATGTAAATTTCTCTGAGGCACAGAAAACAGATTGATCACTTACAGAGCAAAACTAGATTTTACATCCCAATGATAGAAAAATGCAAACGAACCCTTATTTAGTGAGCCAGCGGTTTGGAAAGTCTGTCAATATGATAGATGCAAAAAAAAAAAAATCACATTCAGGAAGACGACAAATACAGAAACAACAGCACAAGCTAAGGACTTTTAACGCATGTTATATGCCAAACGGTCAAAAGAGATAAGAGCCCCCCATGACAGACAGTGTACACCAGGGCTGCTCAAGTCCGGTCCTCGAGATCTACTGGCAGGTCAGGTTTTCTGGATATCCACAATGAATGAGAGAGATTTGCCTGCACTGCCTTCTTGATATGCAAATCTCTCTCATGCATGCATGTTCATTGTGGATATCCAGAAAACCTCCTGCCAGCAGATCTCGAGGACTGGACTTGGGCAGCCCTTGTGTACACCAATACTTACCAAACGTTAGCAAATACCCTTCATGTTTTTGTTATATCTGTTTAAGTATAGTAGTTACTTAAATTCATTGTTCAATGTTTTATGGCAGGGCTACTCAATTCCAGTCCTCAAAGTCCACAGGTAGGCCAGGTTTTCAAGATGAATGTGTGAGTCAGTCCTCGCAGCATTTTGGCTGGTGGAAAGATCCTGGATTGGATGTCTTGTTTCTGAAAGCTGCCATTATGGGCTCCTTTTACAAAGGTGCGCTAGCGTTTTTAGCGCACGCAGGATATTACTGCGCATTACGCGGCTAGAACTAACACCAGCTCAATTCCGCGAGTTAATGCCCTAACACAGCTTAGTAAAAGGAGCCCTATATATAGCATAATGCATTACAAGAATGCTAAAATGAAGTAAAGCCTTGACTAGTTGCAATTTCTGAAGACGCCTATTGGCGAAACATGGACCTGTGTCGGGCTTGATTGATCTGGGAAATCGTGCTGCTTATTGGTGTGGAGGAACCCCAAGAAACAACTGGACGCATGGAAAGTGAATTGAGAGTTTGCATAGTAATGAAGATTTAAAAGATTGTCTGGTTCCAGATATACCCTTTCAAACGGGTGATATATGTGGACTTTGTAGAAATTTTAAATGATTTGTGTAGACTGGAGGGCTCCAGATGCATTTTGTATGTACGAGGTGTGATGTTTGTTATCTATTGACATAATTAAATATTTAAATATATGGTAAGATGATTCAATAAAATGTTTTAGTATTTTACACTAATAGCTTTTCTGTATGTTCAAATGAATATGTATGAGAGAGATTTATTTATTTAAAAAAATTTATATTCCGCTTATAGCATGCACTACCTCCTTGGAATGAAAATCTCTCTCAAGAATACAGTCAAACCTCGGTTTGCGAGTGTTTTGCAAGACGAGCAAAACACTCAGCAAACTTTTGACTCACAAACCGAGTGTTGACTCGATTTGCGAGCACACACCCCCTCCCCTGATAACCGGCATCGCTCCCCCCCGCTTGCAAAGGCCCCCTCGCTCCAACTGCCCCCCCGCACGAACCGCCCCCCCCCCCCCGAACAACTTAAACTTACGACCCCCCCCCGTCTAGCGCAGGCACAGATCGTGTGCCTAGAAGATCTTCCGGCGTCCGTTTCTGCCTGCCTGCCTTGAGCATGCATCTGCGCATGCTCAAGGACTTCTAATTCTCCCTCTCGCCGAAAATCTCGGTGATTTTCTCTGTAAAAGCTTGGAATCAACGATTTCTCTATGCAATTTGATGTAATTTTGGGGGAGGAGCCATCAAGCTAAAAACCGTGAATAATCGAAACTGTGAATGCTGAAACCGCGAATACGGAGGGAGAAGTGTATGTTTGGAGTTGGCCAGTTTTGGCCTTAAACGATATTCATCGTTGTTGCGACATATATTATATGTATTTTGATTTTATAGGTAAGTATGTAATTTGTTATAGTGTGTCCTTGAAATAATTTGTACGATAAATGTAAATGTTTTATTTTGTATGTTATTATGTAATTTGCCCTGGATAAGGGCGGGTGAGAAATAAACAAACAAAATAACGCTCAGAATTTAGGAACTTTTAGTTGGACTGAGAACTTTTTGGCACCTCCTCGTGCTGTGTCATAGACCCTTGGCTACAGTCAGCTGTCCTCTAAAGCCTCTTTGTTGTATAACAAATACGTATTTGTGTAGAACTTCTGAATTGCCCTCACCTTTCTCTCTTATAATTCCACGTTTAATCTTCCTCCTTTCTCCGACATACTTAAAAACATCTTGCAACCTCACTTTACCCCTAATTCTTCTTATTCCTTGATTCAACTTTCATCATTCACATCTTTTGCTTTGCCTAGGATTCAAGAGAAGCTTGTATTAAGGTGTCCTTCTGTCAGGAGTGTGCGATGTAGACGTCAATTAATTTCCATGTTTCTTTTCTTTGCGATGTTTACCCCAAATTGTAAGGATAGAAATGGGATATCTGAGTTTTCAGAGAAAACTGAAAACCTTCTTGCTTAACAAATTCTACTCTGCTTGTTATTCTAGTGTATTTTTTATAAGATCTTTGTGTGTGTATGTATACTGTATGTATATATATATATATATATATATATATATATATATATATAGTATATCATGTGTCACACACATACATATATATATATGTTTATTGATTTAGATATGTTTCAAGTTTCTTTATTTTTGATAACCGTTTATCAAAATAAGTATCTAAACGGTTTACAATATAATGGAGTTTTTCACATGGGCACTCTTGTGGTAAATCGCTTTGAACCTAAACAGAATTTAGTGTGTTTGAGAAATTGCAGATTTGATTAGATTACGGGCCCCTTCTATCAAACTGCGCAGTGAGCCACCCTGAATGGCCCGTGCTGCTCCCAATGCTCATAGAGTTCCTATGAGCGTCGGGAGCAGCGCAGGCCATTCAGTGCGGCTCTCTGCACTAAAAACTGCTAACAAAGTTTGATAGAAGAGGCCCTAAGTCTTATTTCCATTCTTCTGATCACCTTTTTCATCTTTACCAGATGTTGTATTTTCTTTCCAGGATCCTTTGCAGTTTTGAATAGTACTGTAGATTGATTGTTTGCTTTTTCGCCACATTTGGGCTTCCTTTTGCTTCTTACAGTACTTGTATTTAATTTATCTCAGAGAGATTTGTTGGCATATTTATAGCGTCATTTAGTTCCACCGAGTTCTTCCACCTTACTCCCATCTTCCCACATCTTCCTCAAGATACTTGCACTTTCCATCAAAATCAGTATATTTGAAATACAGGATCCTGAGCTTTGTGTGACCTCTCCTCCTTCTCTGTCATGCTTCCTGACCCAGCAAGTGAGCTATGAGATGCTTGATATGAAATGAAGCACCGAAGATAACCAGATTTATGTGAGAGTGTTAGAACTAAACCTATTTATAAATGGTAGGATAGGTGCCCTTGGAAATGGGCCTTCTTGTTTGTCCTTATTGCCTGATGAAAATTATCTTAGACTAGAACTGAAAACACCAGATCTGATACTAAAATTATTTGTGTTATAAATTACTGCTAGAGGAGAACTATACTGTATACTGTAGTATATTCATAGTATGAGTGAGCTGTTCAAAGGCTGTGGTAAAATTGAACAAGATAATTCCTTAGTTGTCCTTCAGGTCAATATTCAAAATGCAGCAGTCAGCATTTTTTTTAAAGCTAAATACACCACTTAAATATATTGTATATAATCAAAACCATTAAACAATTAGTTAAATGAACTGAATATACATGGACAGCCATGACTGCTGCTGGTTCTTCAGAGAGCTGGCAATATTCAGTGGCTGAATAATGCGGACTGAATGTAGGCTTGAAAAGAACAATCTTATTCCCTCTGCTATCCAGATAGTACAAGTCTAAGAATTTTCAGCACAGTTATACAGATACAGCAGATTAAAACTGATGGAGAAGGCATTTATCTCTACAACTATTGCTGATCTATGGATAAAGGTTTTTGAAAAGTGGTTTGCTTATATATATATATGAAGCTAAGCATAAAAGCTGACTGAGAATTGGATTTCAACCTACTCAAGCTGAGAACCTGAAAGTAGGAAGTAAAGATCTACAATTACTTAAACATTAGTTACAATGCAGTGAAGACAATAGACATGGTCCCAAGAGATGGAAAAGTCCAAGCTATTGCTCACTGCTGACATCTGCTGGGCACACCTAGCATATACATGTCAGGTTTCTAAAAGAACCACAAATATGGCTTCTGGTCAATGACTGTCACTTGTGAACCTGCCGGTGCTGGGTTTTGCAACTGGCTCCCGACCAGGGCTCAGCAAACACCGTCCATAACGTGCCTTCAAAGGAAGTTGAAGGTCCTGCTGGTTCTTAATTGTATAAAGAAAACAAATGTCAGGAACAATAAAGCGTTTCAAAAGACCTTGAGTCCAACTTTATTTCTCCGGTAGCAAAACAGCTACAGTTTAGTCTTTGCACTCAAACAAACATAAAACTTGGGCTTACAAAAATACCGCCCACACCTTGCTTGCAGGTAAGTCCAAAATGCTTCAATTGTAGCCTTGCCCTGTCAGTCTCACAGTCAAAAAGGGCAAAATACGGCTACCAGAACACCCAGCCTTTATACTGGTTATTCCCAATGGTTTTTAAACACTGTTGGCATGTGCTGCCTAGGCCTGGTCTTTAACAGGCCTTTCCCAGCCAACTTAACAAACAGCTGGTGGGGGAGGGGAGTAGTTGAATCCACTTATTTAAATCTTGCCAAAAATTGGTCCCACAATCCCACCCTGAGGATCTTACGTGGATTCTCCCCACTACTACCCCTTTCACCCGGACAGTCACAAAGTCACATCCAAACAGAGAAAAAGTCAAAATGTTCAAGAAAAAAAACACTTTCTTCCCTGACTCAGGCAATAAGGCACACCTGCAGCCGTGAACCTAGCACTGCTCACGCTGCTTGCACTGGCCTTGTGCTTCCAGACAGCCCCAAAAGAAAACCAAATTCAAAAGCAGACAAAAACAGCAAAGAAATCCAACTTAGCTTTGATCCATGTAGCTTTCTTCTGGTTCCAGGGAAGTATCCATGTATGGTGTCCTGGCTGGCTGGCTGGTTTGCCTCAGGGACAGTGGTAACATCTGCCATCTCAATGTCCTGATACTGTGATAATTCAGTAGCCCAGTCCCTCGAGCCTCCTTCCTGGGCTGACCCAGGGCAGACTGAATTGTTTCTCCTTAGCTGAGCCTCTAAAGCCCTGAGCTGGACACGCCCTAACCTATAAGGGGGAGGGCCAACCTGTTGCTTCTGCTGAGCTTTCTGATTAGCCTTAATTGGGCCCAGCAGTTGTGCCTTAGCTGAGCTGTGAGCTTGCCTCTTAGGCTGTTCTTTTTTGTAAGGCACCTCCTGCTGCTCCAGGCTGTTCTCACCCTCATCTTCCCCTTCCCAGGGTTCTGTAACCTGGTGGTTCAATGGGAACTCAGACCCTATCTGTTTGTCTGAGCTTAGCCTATCACTCTGGTTAGCCCTTTTTAGAGTAAGGCTTGGATTTGGAGGAGATTGACCTGGCACAACCCTAGTCTTAAGGCTGGGGTTGTGACACACTACAAAGGTTGAATTGGGCTGTTCTAGCTGACTTAGTGATAGCAGATAAAAGCCAAATGGCCCATCCAGTCTGCACATGATGTGTCTCCTCTTTTGATAAATATTCACTGGCTCCCTGTCTATCTAAGATAAGAGTACAGTTTAAATGTGCTTCTATGGTTTTTAAAATCATACATGGACTATTTACATCTTTGATTCCTCTATCTTTGAATAACCAGAGATCTTCTGATTCAAGAAACTCTCAGAAATTTAAACTGTCCTTTCCATCAAAAGAATAGAGTTTGAATCACACATTAAAAATGGGTCAATTAGGAGTGCTGCCACACCTCAGCTGTTGCTTTGAGTGGTGTTCTGAGAATCCTATAACGAGTGAAGTTGGATTCAGCGCTATTGCATATGTTTGTCACTATTTGGTGATTTTGCGTTTTATCTCTTGCCATATATTGTGTGGGGAAGAGAAATGAAAGCATTTGCTTTTTTTTTACTTTTTTCCTAGTTTTAGAACTGCGATTACAAACCTCTGTGCTATTTACATGGAATGTAGCTCCCTGTCTGTGCTTCTGCTAACTTTGAGTTAGTGTTCCTGCATAGTATAAAGAGTGAATCTAATTTTGTTCCATAAATTTATGGAAATGAGAACACAACAGGAATCACTAGGATGATATATAAAGAAAGTGACATACCATATCCTAAATGTTTTTATGAGTCTATTCTGTGGTTCTGTAAGCAAAGCACATGTAAATATTTATAATTGCTACCATATATTTGAGGATAAGTATATATTCTTAGAAATATAAAATTACCTTCAATGCAAGAAAAACGGTTGCTATTTTTCAAGCAAATTCCTATGAAAATGAATGTCTTGAAACTCCTACTACAAATAAACATGGAACGTTAACATCAACAATCTTTTTCACAATCTGTTAGGGAATGACACCTTACTAGATGTAACCTTTTATACCCAGAGAACTCAACCCAGAAACTAGGGGCACCGCCAGCAGTTGGAATTTCAGGATATCCTCCACAAAATGCATGAGATAAGTTTGCATTCAATGGAGGTAGCACAGGTTAATATACATATTCATTGTGGATATCCTGAAAGCAAGACGAAACAAGGGAAACTGCAGACACAGGTACAAGACAAACCAAAGTACCCAACACGGTCCGTGTTTCGTTGCGAATCAGCTCACAAACAGACTGATTTCGACACTGTACAGGCTATAGTTTGATTGCGGTTCCATTTGATCTTTTTTCAACCTGGGATCCCTGATGAAGGCATGTTAACGAAACACGGACCGTGTCGGGTCCTCTGGTTTGTCTTAAGATGTTGTTTTAAACCGCACCTATGTGATATAATAAATTTAGCCTGCATCATTGTGCGTGTGTCTGCAGTTTCCCTTGTTTTGTCTTGGTATCTTTCACTATAGACCTTGTTGGGTTTTCTTCGTTTTGGATATCCTGAAAGACCAGCTGGGTGTTTCCTAAGGATTAAGTTAAAGTCTTCCTAGGTAAGAGTTTATGTCCAATAGGATGAATGGCCTAAGACATGTCAAGCTATTAGAAGAAAGGTTTCTTCATTACTCAGGATGACACTTATATGATGAACACAGTATTATATTCTGAGGACATTCTTCATAGAAAGGTGTTTATTAATTGGATAAGTTTAGGGACAAATTCATCAAGGAGCACTAACCGATTTAGTGCACGCTAAAGCAGATAGTGCATGTTAAATCGGTTCTCACCCTGTGATGAATTTCCCCCTTAGTGTGCTAGCTGTGGTGATGGAGAAGACTTCTATAAATCCCATGGACAGCTAGAATCACCAACAAAGATGTTCTTGATCATATAAACTCAGAATTGTCCCTGGAAGGTAAGATTACCAGACAGAAACTGACCTTTTTTTGGACATGCGATGAGGTCGAATTCACTAGAAAAGGAGGTACTACTCAGACTGCTCTGTGGTAAAAGGAAACAGGGGAGACCAAAGGCCTGTTGGCTGGATACCATCAAAAATGACACAGGAATGAACAGCAAGCAATTGAAAGAAGCCATAGAAAACATGGAAGCATGGCATGGACTGGCCTACAGAGTATCCACGGGTTGGACACAGTAGTAGTAGTAGTGTGATAGCAAATGATTGTGTGTGAAACGGGCTGCTGCAACAAATCACTAATAATAAAACCCTAAGCACGCATGCGCACTCCTACCTCCGTGATCCGTAGCTCCATGGCAGAGTAGGTAGAGAGGTAGTAGCGGCGCATGCGCGGGTGGCAGTTTTCAGCACGTTTAGCGGTTTTCAGCGCTTTCCTACTACACTTCCTACAGCTGAGCCAGCAGCATTTTTTGTGCGCTGGTTGCCCTTTGCATTCTAAACAAACAAAAAAAAAGTAAATGGGAGAAGGGCCATGATAAAAAGATAGACAGAAATAAAGACATACACACAGAAAGACAGGTAGGTGGGAGAAGGGGACACGAGAAACAGTCAGCGTCCAAGGAGAGAGACAGCAGACAGATAGTGGCCAAGGAGAGAGAGAGAGAGAGACAGAAAAAAAAAAAAAAGACAGACAGAGGCCAAGGAGAGAGATAGAAATAAAGAAAGACAGACAGACAGCGGCCAAGGAGAGAGAGAGAGACAGACAGACAAATAGCGGCCAAGGAGAGAGAAAAAAAGACAGATAGACCGAAAGCAGCCAAGGAGAAAGACAGAAATAAAGAAATACAGACAGACAGCGGCCGAGAGAGAGAGAGACACACACACACAGAAAAAAAGACAGTCAGACAGATAGCGGCCAAGGAGAGAAACAGAAATAAAGAAAGACAGACAGACAGCGGCCAAGGAGAGAGAGAGAGAGACAGAAAAAAAACACAGACAGACAGATAGCGGCCAAGGAGAGAGACAGAAAGAAAGACAGACAGACACATCTATTCTAGCACCCGTTAATGTAACAGGCTTAAATACTAGTAAAATAGATTTATCATTTTTAATATGAACGATGGAACATAAAATACAATCTTCTCAAATGCTCTCTCTTCAACGTTTACTGCCAAATCATTGTATCCATATGATTACAAAAGTAAGTTTTCAAGAGGGTGCCTTACAGGCAAAGTATGCATGCATGTACATTATAACCCTCACAAACCCAGCTGTACTTTATCATTGAATACTAGTTTCTTTTGCAGTTGAAAGTACTGTATACATGTATTACTGCTTGTTTTTCAAAAACTATAAGAACACACACTAACAGCATGTCTATGTTGCATGTGCATATTTGCAAAAGAACACACACATGTAGTTCCAAATGTACCTCATAGAAGCCCCCTAAAATGCCTCTTTTCTGATTTAAAAGAGATGTATATCAAACCTTAGGGATCCAAGAAGGCTTTTTACTAAAGTATGTTGTCTGCCACAGGACCATGTTAAATAACATGCACAAAAATTAGTAAAAATCCCCTTTGAGGTCCCTAAAGTATGACACTTAGCTGTCTCTGGGCTGCACATTAAAATGTAGGATCATTAACTTTAATGTTTTGTCAATAGGAGGCTTAATGGGTTCTACATAATTGTGCAGTATTTTCAATCCATTTTTTTGAAAAAAAGAAAAGATAGAACCCAAAAGTCAAATAAAATTGAGTAAACCTCATAATCCCCCTCCTTTACAAAGCCGCACTAGTGTTTTTAGCACTGGCCGCGGTGATAATAACTGACGTTTTCCCTGCATGAGCAGCATTATGAACTTGCTGCCCACGCCGGTGTCACCTCTCTCGGAGGTCACTTCCAGGCCTCAAACCTAGGAAGTGACATCACAGGAATAGCCAACATGACGAGAGCAGCAAGTTCGTGCTGTTGCTCGCAGCCTGGAAAATTAAAAAGGTACGGGGGGATGGAAGGGGGTGCACGTAGCAGAGGGAGTCTAGTCTGAAGGAGTGGAGGGGGAAGGGGTGGAGGGGGTCAAAGAAGAGGGCGAGGGAGAGACGCCACTGCCCCAGACGCCACTCACCTTTGCTACACCACTGCTGCCACCATCCTGTCCTCAGTCCCTCCAAGCTGAATCTCTGTCTAGTTTGCTGATGCCCCTAAACTTTCCCAGAGTCTTGATATAGCAAGAGCCTCCGGGGCAGTGGCCCTTTTTTCTTCCAGCAGAATGTGGCTCTCCATAAGTTTGAACTGTGCAGTGTTCAAGCTGAAGGAAAACAGAGTAGTTGTTCTGGAGACAGAAAGTTTAAGGACAAGGTGAGAGGAAGTATGTATTCATTGAAGGGAGTGAGGGTGCAACACAGGGCCAATAGGGTTTGTCATTGGGCTCAGTAAATACCACTGCATTAGGTTACGTGACCATAAATATTTTTCAATAGTTTGGATAACAGATCAAAAACTTGCCAGCTAATTTGTCTTAATTGCCGAGATGTGTATTATAGGCCTGATTCTTTAGAGGTTGCCTAAAATATCAGCACTAAGCGTGATCCTATAAATGTTAGACGCACTGTATAGAATCGTGCTTAGCTCAAGCGGTGTTAGGCTTCGCGAGACATCCTAATTTTAGGCGCACTGTATTTATGCCAGAGTTTTTGCCTAAATACCTGTGCCTAATTCAAAAGGAGGTGCCTAAGTTGAAAAAATGCCCACGATCCACCCCTTTTATTTTTAAAAAAAATTTCTATACCGTTTAGAACTGAACAGTTTACATAATTTAACATACATAAAATTATAAAACATATAATAAAACAAACACACAAACAATCCTCAGCGATCATATCTGCAAACCAGTAACGGTAATAGCTCGGATGCTCATAGTATGAGTGTTGGAGCTGTTACCGCCAATGCCGGCTCTAAAAACCATGCTACGCTTTTGTAAAAGGGGGGTTAGTTAGGCACTTTGGACTAGGTGCCTACTTTTTATAGAATCACATTTTTCGAGTTAGGCGCCTTTCAATTAATGGCAATTATGAGGTATTAAGTGCCAATTATTGGCGCCAATTAGGTTGCGGTAGAGGTTTCTACCGCAGGCCAGCGAGATAAATGCTCCGACACGCATAGGAATTCTATGAGCGTCAGAGCATTTACCTCACTGGCCCATGGTAGAAACCTCTACCGCAACTTTGCAAAATCCAGCTTATAGCATATGAGTTTATGAAAACATAATGCACAATTCATCTTTAGCAGTTCATTTTACTTGAATCACATTTTATAATTTTTGGGGAGTTTTTTTTCTTTTTATATAATTCTTTATTCATTTTTAAAAGCCAACATAAAGTGCAACAAGTTAACAAATAATGAATACAACAAATAGCACTCATTACAATCAAATGATATAAGTATATAATACCCCCCTCCCGCACCCACCTACCCGCCCTTCCTGGATGTGTATAACACTCATTCATAAATCAAAGGGAAGTACTAATGATCAATTCTTACAAAATTTTGTTAATGGATCCCAAACCTCCTTGAATTTATTAGTGTCCCAATTGTATCGAATTCATACGTTAAAATTTATAAATTTGACATAGGATTTCCCGCCAAAAGTTGTAATTTAACCTGTCCAGATTTGGAGGGCAGTTTTAAATTCACAGCTTCATCATGTGTGGGAAAGGGGGTGGAGGGGGTCAGGATGGACCATTCGGGTCTTTATCTGCCGTCATCTACTATGTTACTATGAATCACTGATGGTTAGTCCAGAAAACACGTTTCTGTGATTACAATCACTAGGATCTTTTCTAGCTGTTAGCCATCAGCTCACACTTGACTGTGTTTACTGCAGCAATTAATATGATGCATTTCATCAATGTAGGCAGCCCAGCTAGCAATACCGGAAAGTTTTAATTAGTTTTGAATTCAAACTTTTCATTGGCTTTTGCATCATATCTGCCTAGTTTATTAATCAGTCAATAACACTGATATAAATTAAGCTCTCATCTTACAGTAGAAAATTGTCACCTTTCCAGAGGAATGATTTTTCCACAATAACCCTTCAGACCAGTCTATATTTACTTACTGTAGTATTTAACAATCATTGGAAATGGCTCACTAACTCCTTTTTACTAAACCACGATAGCGGTTATTAGCGCAGGGAGCCACGCTGAATGCTCCGCGCTGCTCCCCGTGCTCATAGAGTTCCTATGAGCATCGGAAGCAGCATGGAGCATTCAGCGTGGCTCCCTGTGCTAATAACCTCTATTGCAGTTTAGTAAAAGGGGGGGGGGGGTTAAGGCAGGAATGTCCAGTGTGCAGCCCATCTGATCTTGAAATGCAGCCCACTTGAGTTTAAGCAAAAACAAATGTTTTACCTACAGCCCACAGTTCTTTTTTTTTTTTTAAATTCTTTATTCATTTTATCATATACATCAAGTGTACAGTAAATACCAACAATTAGAAGATAGCATCACTTGAAATTCTACAATAACATACAACAAGAAGGTTTATCACCCACCCCCACCCAAAATCATATATAAGTAAGATATATCACATGAATATATCTTATTTCATTCATATATATTATTAGTGAAAAAACTAAATACCCCCACCCCAAAACCACACATATATCAAATTTGGCAAAAATGTAAATTATTCATTATAATAATTTAATAATGGCCCCCAAACATCCTTAACTTATTATAATAGCCTTTTTGAGCTGCCGACACTCTTTCCATTTTAAACACATGACAAACTGAATTCCACCAGAAACAATAGTTCAGCCTTTTATAATCCTTCCAATTATATGTTATTTGTTGGATGGCAACTCCTATCAATATCATCAAAAGCTTGTTATTATTAGCGGATATTTGACATTTAGCTCTCATAGACATGCCAAATAAAATTGTATCATAAGACAATGCTGTTTTTACAGCCCACAAATGCATTACAGAGCTATTTGGTGAATGTGAAGTGGCAACCGCAGAATATATTTACACATTTCAATGACCATAAACCATGTTACAACAGACTAACACACTCGTGCAGCACACAAACTCATGGATTATCGTGTAGTTCACGCTTGAAAATAAAACTTCGATATCTTTGTACTAAGATTTTTCTCCTATTCTTTGCATATGGACAGAAATGCTTAGTGAATCAGGCCTAGAGAGTTGCAGAAAGACAGAAATCAAACCCGTACCTGCTGGAATCAAACCAATCCCTGCCTGTCTCTACAAGTAATCTCTTCCATCACCGCCCGTACCAATGACCTTCAGAAGTAGTTTTTTCATTTAATTTGGCTACTGAACTATGCTAGAGGCTCTGGCAGAGACCCATTTACAAATTATGTATTCTTCCCAATTAACATTTCAAAATAAGCAAAGACACTTTATTAATGTGCAAATACTAATTGGAAGAATACATTCTTTGTAAATTATTATTTTTTTTTTTTAAATCTAGGCATTGCTATGCACCTCCCAGGACCGGCAGCTAACATCTGGGCAGTTAGCGGTGCTTAGTGATGCCGCACACCTATGTAGGCATGTTTAGTGGTGGAGTTTGGACTTAGGCATCACTAAGCGCTGCTAAGCGCGATTCTACGATGAAGCTAGGTGCCAGAAATGTAGGCCTTTAAAACCCTAGCCTATGTTACCAGTGTCTCAATTCATCCTTAGGCGCCGGTAACCACAATTCTCTAAGTATGAGGAGAGACTGGAAGCCCTGAATATGTATACCCTAAAGGAAAGGAGGGACAGGGGAGAGATGATTCAGATGTTCAAATACTTAGAAACATAGAACATGGAAACATAGAACATGACGGCAGAAAAGGGCCACGGCCCATCTAGTCTGCCCACACTAATGGCCCACCCCCTAACTACTTCCAAGAAGAGATCCCACATGCCAATCCCATCTTTTCTTAAAATCTGGCACGTTGCTGGCCTCAATTACCTGTTGTGGAAGATTATTCCAGCGATCAACCACCCTTTCGGTGAAGAAATATTTTCTGGTGTCGCCATGAAATTTCCCACCCCTGATTTTCAACGGATGCCTTCTTGTTGCCGTGTGTCCTTTAAGGAAAAAGAGATCCTCTTCCACCTCGATACAGCCTGTGACATATTTGAACGTCTCGATCAAATATCTTGAAGTGTATAAATGTAGAACAAAATCTTTTCCAGAGAAAGGAAAATGGTAAAACCAGAGGACATAATTTGAGGTTGAGGGGTGGTAGACTCAAGAGCAATGTTAGGAAATTCTACTTTACGGAGAGGGTGGTGGATGCCTGGAATGCGCTCCTGAGAGAGGTGGTGGAGAGGAAAACAGTGACTGAGTTCAAAGAAGAGTGGGATGAACACAGAGGATCTAGAATCAGAAAATAATATTAAATATTGAACTAAGGCCAGTACTGGGCAGACTTGTATGGTCTGTATATGGCCGTTTGGGGGAGGATGGGCTGGAGAGGGCTTCAATGGCTGGGAGGGTTTAGATGGGATGGAGTAGGTTTTAACGGAGATTTCGGCAGTTGGAACCCAAGCACAGTACCAGGTAGAGCTTTTGATTCTTGCCCAGAAATAGCTAAGAAGAAAAAATTTAAATTGAATCAGGTTGGGCAGACTGGATGGACCATTCAGGCCTTTATCTGCCGTCATCTACTATGTTGCTAAGTGGCGCCCGAACATGATTGGCATGCAGCAGACACCATTTTCCTAGGTGCCTGCCATGTCAGGCACCACTTATTGAATCAGCCTTTTAATGTCTCCAAAATAAAAGGTAAATGCTCCCGATATCATTTTTTTTTTTTTTAAATGGCCACACATTAACGCTAACCTTAGCACATGACCATTATCGAAACAAACAGACAAAAGCCCTCTTTGATGGCCACAGTAAAACGGACTTAGTGCGTGGGAAAGGCCCACAAAAGGATGCGCAAAGCCCACTTCTCAGTGCAGGGTCCCAAAACTAGTAACCAAAGTGCTTTTCACACAAACGCCAAGGGCTCCTTTTACGAAGCCGCGTTAGCGGTTTAACGCGCGTAATAGCCTCTTGAGCAGGCGGTAGTTTTTCGGCTAGCTAGCACGTGATAAAAAGTCGCGTTCGATAAAGCCACTAACGCAGCTTTGTAAAAGGAGCCCCAAGTTTATATAATAACTTTAAGCAGCAACTTTTTCAACTGCTGAATAGTACGAGAACGCAGTTATTTGAGCTAAAGCAAATTATGCAAACTTCATATTCAGTAACAATGTTTTTTCATTGTTTATTACTTTTAAAGAGAAACTATGAAAATCCTATTAAAAACAATTTTTATAATAGCTTTTTTAAAAAAAAATCTTTATTGATTTTTAATCTAAAACAGTGTCATACAAATGAACAAACAGTAGGTATTGCATACATTACACTAATATCTATACAAGTAACATATATATCATTCAAGATTTTCAGTTATCCTACATATATAGTATAAATAAAGAATAAAGTTACCCAAATGTCCCCATCAATATTTATTCCCCTCCCACCAACCCCCCACCCCCATGGATGTGTAAAGGTAAATGAACAAAAGGAAAGATAAGATAAATATACATTATTATAATTTTACAAATTTAGTCAATGTGCTTCAAACTTTATTAAACACACCACTAAATCCCCTACACTCTGCATTAATTCTTTCATATCTCTATGTGGTGCACACGTTCACCCACCAAAAAGTATAACTTATTCTGTCATGGTTCTTCCAGTTACTCGTTATCAATTGAATGGCTATACCTGTCATGATCATAAATAGACGACTCATATTTATCTAGAGTGGGTTTCACTTATAATATCGTTCTACAAATTATAGCCTCATATGATAGTGGAACGTTTGAATCCAAAACTAAATTTATTTGTCTCCAAATTTATAAAAAGATATCATAGGACAGCTGTTAAAAAAAGAGGAAATGGCTTTCATTATTTATTTTGAGTCATACAAATTTAGGGCCCCTTTCATCAAACCGCGGTAGAGCTTTTTATCGCAGACCGCCAAAGTAAATGCTCCGATGCTCATTCAATTCCTATGAGCATCAGAGCATTTACCTCACTGGTCCATAGTAAAAAGCTCTACCGCGGTTTGATAAAAGGAGCCCTTAATGATGTACATTAAGGGCCGGATTCTCTATAAGGTGCCAATATTGGTGGCTACCTAAAATGTGACTGCTGATCGCGTGTCAGTCACGCAACAGTGCCCTATAGAGAATTGCACCTCCACAAAAGATAGGCATCAAAAATATAGGCCAGGGTTTTCTGGGCCCACAACTCTGGCACCTATCTTTGTCGTGAATCGCACTTACTTTAGACTGCCTAACACCACTTCTGGAATTAGCCATGCCCATAGTGCCATTTGGCAGCCTAAAGCACCTACATTGGTATGATTCCGACATGTATTATTTAGGCACTGATAGGCACTTTAACAGTGCCGTTTTTTGCCGATTAAAATTGCATTTGATAATTAACTTAGGTTCTGTTTCTAGAATTTCCCCCTAAGTCACTTTACAAATTAACTCCCCCACAAGCACTTATATCATGCTGCACTGCCAAGCAGCGTGAGCTAAATGCCAAACCGCCCATTCTATTCCTAAGGGTGGCTCAATATTTAGCTTGTGTTGATCAGAAGTTCAGCTTGATAAAGGGGGGGAGGGGATAAATAATGTGTGGTTACTGTGGATGGACAGACTGGATGGGTCATTTGGCCTTTATCTGTCATCATGTTTCTATTCTCAATGAGGCCCTATTCACCAATAACACAAACTGCTTAATGTAAATTAATAAATGAAATCTTATATTTGATATAGACTACAATAGAAAAATGTACATGTCTGTAATTTAGAAGAGATGCAAAAAGAAACCCAACCTTGCACAGGATAATGTGTGCACATCTATTGAAATCAACGAATAGCTGTCAAGACAATTATCTTCATTCTAGTATAAAATATCATTGCTATTTATGGGCTCCTTTTATCAAGCAGCTGTAGAGGCTTTTACCGTGGGCCGGTGATGTAAATGCTCCGACATTCATAGGAACTGAATGAGCGTCAGAGCATTTACCTTGCTGGTCCACAGTAAAAGGTTCTACCGCTGCTTGATAAAAGGAGCTCTATACAGGGTGTCCCAAAAGTCACTACACAGGTTTTTTTTTTCTATTTCATTTCAGCTATCATTCGTAGAGACTTGAGGCCATCGGCAAAAGAATAAGCCCCACAATCTGTCACAGCTTGAGGAAAGAATATGCACAGCCTGCAGCGAGGAAAGAGATACTGCAAAATGTCGGAGTGGCTTGTGTCCGAAGGGGGCTGAAAGTTATCGAAAATGGAGGCGCTCATGTGGAGGTATACAACTAGTTTTCGAGGCGTTGGAACGTGATGGCAAGCCTAGCAAGTAAAACTGCAACGACTCTTTTGTTGATGCTAAGAATATGAATAAACTCATTTCTTGTGTAATTTTTAAGAATTTATTAAAAATGTGTAGTGACTTTTGGGACACCCTGTATGTACTTCTGATGAAACATTGCTTTCCAGAGAGTACTGTTTGGCATTACAGTAGTTTCAGGGAATCACATCAATATAGTTTCAAGTTTCTTAAGAGTTCTTTTACTAAGCTGAGGTATGAAGTGGCCTCGGTACACCCTTATGCAAGTCTTTCCCATACACTAAGGCCATTTTTTGTCACAGCAGGAAAATGGCAATATTATAATTAACCACCGTGAATTAATTTCATCATTAGCATGCAGCTTTTAAAAATATAAGCACATGAGTACTTAAGACCCCTATTTTGTAGGTGATAATCTTGTACTTATCAGTTAGCACCATGTGCTAGCTGGCTATCACAGAAACGTCTACTCTCCACTCCCAGACATGCCCCTTCTACAATAAAATTTTTTTTTTTTTTAGTGCACAGTTGGCTTGCGCAAATTTGAAAATTACCACAGGATGGCCAAGTGTGTCCCACGATAAGCCACTGTGAGCTGAAGCACATAGCTTAGTAAAAGGACCCCTTAATATCTTAGATAAGTAATATAAAATGTGTTGCACCATCACAATCATTTTCTTACACACATCTTATAACTGTGTCAAAGCTTGTAAACGTTTAAATACAGTTCATATAGGGCCCTTTTTATCTAGCCACGCTAGAGGTCTTTAGTGTGAGTTGGCGCTGTAAATGCTCCGATACTCATAAAATTCCTATGAGCATCGGAGCACTTACCTCGCCAGCCCGTGCTAAAAACCTCTAACGCAGCTTGATAAAAGGGGGGGGGGAGGTGTTAATCCATTCCTAAAATTCTGTGGGAAAGAGTTTTCTAACCATGTACTGTTATTATCTAGGATCAGTGGCTTGTCTTTTTCATCATCCTGACAAGTGAATTTTTTTAAATGCATTTTTAATCCCCTGCAAAAGTCACCTCGAGAAGAAATAATGTACCTCTTACTCAAATCAAGCTCAAAACTATTCTTTGCACCCCCACTTAGACACACTGAGGCTGATCAGTAGCAATCTATCCTTTACTGGCTAAAGCACTGTTACAGAATACAAGCAAAACCCAGTGTTGGCGTGCCTGTTTATGTGCACAGTTACACCAGACATCGAGCTGACATAAGTGCTGTTGTCTAAATGCAGCATGAACCTGCATAGCTTATAGTATTCTGAAAGCTACGTATATAAGTGAAAGCACCACTCATTTGTATGTCTCCCCTCTGAGAAATCTAATCTAATCTAAGGCTTGGCTTTATATACCGAGACCTCAACAAATGGAGAACACAAAAAAACACAAGTAAACAAAAGCAACCAGACCTTATGTTTACCAAGGCATAACTTTTAATCTACTATTTGCCCTTTTTGAGATAAACAATTTTTTACTGGTCATTTGGTCAAGTGACATGTGCTGTGCAAAAAATTCAACAAATAAAGTGCTTAAAGTGCATAAAGTGTCCAAAAATGGAAGGCACTTATCATCATACAGTGCTCCCACACCCCTCTCCGCTAGTGGCTGGACATGAATACAAGGAGCCGAACGCCAGAACTCTCCCATCCACCACGAAAAGAAACAGGACCCAATTCTTCAACTCTTAACCGCCACCATAGATCCATTCAGGCATCAGGCAACAGCTCCCTCAGCTGCCAGATCGGAGCAACTGTCAAACTGGAAATCGCTAGGTGAGCTCAAAAGAAGTAAACACCAACGAGACTGGAAGTCCCAAATGAAAACAGCAGAGACAGAACAAAAAACCAACAAAAAAGAAATTTAAAAGAAAAATCAACAAAGGCAAAATAAAACAAAAACAAAAGCAGGACAAGGGAGGCAGCACAGAAGATGATCTAACTGGCCACCATCTTGTTGGAATATTCATTTATATCTCTATCTTTACTTTTCATAAATTGTTTCTTCAGGTACTTTAGTTAGATTGTGAGCCTTTGGGACAGTTAGGGAATTTCAAAGTACCTATCTTATTTATTTTTATTTTATTGTATCTTTTAAGGCATCATTTTTGTAAACCACTTAGAAACCTCACGGTTATTAGCGGTATATAAGAATTAAATTAAATTAAATTAAATTAAATACTCGCCCGACGGCTGCCCAACCGTTTCACATTTTTCATCAGGGGCTGTGCTTCCATAAGCTATTGCACATAAATCTAAAAAATACATACAATCAATGATTACTCGAATATGCAGTGCAAAAATGAGCAAACAGTGCATAATTATAATTATACAAAACCTCTAAGAATAATAAATACTATTAAATACTTAAAAAATTTTCATACATAATTGAAAAACAGAATATGCTTATATAACTCATGATGTAAAGACGGAAAATCTTTGATGAAACTAAACCTTGTGCCTAAAGTAGGATACAAAGCGCTCATCAGCCCAGATGGTGAACCGGCGCCAACATAGCTCTGGTAAATTTCTATATTATTAAACATGCTGTTTTAATTACAAATAGACACCATGAGTATAGCGCAATAGAAAGAAATTACATTTGGAATCAAAACATGCTGTCAATGGAATGTACACTACCAATCGCAACCTGCAAAAATACATCAAAATGGCGGTTGCGGCTTAAACTTTAGTTACTCTTGCCGCATTTGCTAATCAATCAAGTTACAGAACATAAATCGCAATTTCACAAGTCACACCGCCATACTGACATTACCAACATTAACGCAAACTACTTACTTTGTCAGGCAATGTTCAAATGCGTCTCGTGATTCATGCCCGCACAGCAAAATGTTGTTTCCATACCATCAGGGATGTCTACCTTATTTCAAGATTTTAGGCACCATCCCCAAAGAACCCAACCAGACAGCCTTTCAGCAATATCGCTTACAAAAGTGTTAAAAAGAAGAGGCCCGAGAATCAAACCTTGTCCCTTTTCTCAATGTGAGCTTCATTTACCTCTAGCCTCTGTCACCTTCCCTTCAACCAGTTCCTTTAGGGCCCATAGCCAGCAGAACACATTTTTGTTTGGGGGGTCCAAAAGCTCAACCCCAGACCCCATCCCCATAGTAATAGTACTAATCATAATGTAATTTCTTCCATTCATTCTTCATATGTTCACAATATAATCTTTATTAACAATACATAATAGCAACCACATAATTAAACTACACAAAGCACACTGTATGCAGAGAAAATATCGTTTATATTCTGCTTTTCTCAGAGAGATCAAGGCAGACGATTTTAAAATATGCAATGTCACCTCACAGCTTTGGTGCTGGAGAAGGATTCTAGGTGCCATGGACCGCTAGAAGAACTAACAAATCGATTTTGGAAGAGATCAAACCGTCTATGTCACTCGAAGCCCAAATGATGAAGTTGAAGGACATCATGTTTGGGAAGATCGAAGGAACCAGGGTGACCTGCAATCAGATGGCTGGACACGCTGAAAACAACCGTGGGGATGACGCTGCAGGACCTTTCCGGACTGGCACAAAACTCATTTCTTTTTAGATCCACAATTCATCAAGTTGCTAGGACTTGAAGATGAGTCGATGGCACCTAACGACAGCAACGTCACCTCAGTAACTGCTACAGAAAACTCCCCTTCAGTGCCAAAGTACTGTACATCAAGCAATAACACAAAATCCTATGAAGAGCATAAGAATAGCAATACTTGGTCAGGCCAATGGTCCGTTTAGCACAGTATCCTGTATCCTTTTTTTTTTTTTTTTTGTAACTATTTAATTTTAATAAACAACATACATTGTACACACTGTGAAGTGTTGAGTTCTTCAATGCCAACTCTCAACACAAATCACCACAAAAATATGGTAGTTGGTAGGACAGTGGTCTTCACTAATTTTTAAGTTGGGGCCATTTTGAGTCCAAAAAAGCTGAAGGAGAGCCGACAAATATCTTCCTCCTTGGAGCCACAACACCAATCAAGGTTCCTGGACATCCATCCCACCAGAGCAACTGGCCTCAGTCACACATGCAGAAAACAGAAAAAAAACAAACACCTTTTCAAATACAAACCCACAAACTAAGGGCCTGTTTTACAAAGCCACGCGGCAACAGCCCCAAAGCCCTTTAAATCTCTATGGGCTTCGGGGCCATTACCGCGCAGTAGCCACAAGCGCAGCTTTGTAAAACAGGCCGTAAAAGTACTATTCTACAGAAATGAAACCCTATTATGCCAGACTCTGCACACAGTACACCACAAAAGAAACAGAAAAAAATGCATTTATCTTGAATAGTCCAAAATATGCGGTAAATAAAAAAGATGTAAATTTTGAAAACTGACATCATTAAATTGAAAATAAAAACATTTTACTTACCTTTGATATTTGGCAATTTTATTTTTCTGGTCATTTATTTATTTATTTATTTCGATTTCTATCCCATCCTCCCAGTAGCTCAGAACGGGTTACCAGCAAACATTTGGACAGTACAAAGACTATGCAGAAACTTAAGTATAGGTTAAGAATGGAGAAGCGAGTGCAGGAGGAAGGGGGAATCTTAGGGGTCAGTGGGGGTTGATTGCAGTTGGAATTTTAATTGAAGAGGAGGGTCTTGTTCCCTCTGTGCTCCTAACTCTGTTTCCAAGGCCTCCTTATGCATTTGCTGTTTCTTTCCTCTCCTTCAATTTTGCACTAAATCCATCTTTGGCACTGATTTTCATATTCAGTTTTCTTCTATTTTTCTGCCTCACTCTCAAATCTATCTACTTTTTGATCTCTTCTCCTCTCCTCCATACATTTGCATCATCTCTTCCCTCTTTTCCATTACCCTCCCCTCCAACCATGTGCACCGTCTCCTCACTCTCCCCTTCCCCTCCATCCATGAGCACCATCTCTTCCCCTTCCCTCCATCCATGTGCACATCTCTTCCCTCCTCTTCCACTGTCCTCCATCCATGTGCACAATCTCTTCCCTCCTCTTCCACTGTCCTCCATCCATGTGCACCATCTCCTCTCCTTTCTCTCTTGGCTTCCCGTCTCCTCCATCCATGTTCCTCTCCTCTCTGCCCCTCCCATTCAGCATCTCTCTCTTCTTCCTCCCTCCCTCCTCCTTCAATTCCACCAAATGACCTCCCCATCTGGTTCCAAAGCCCCCCTTACCACAAAAACTACAAGGAGTTCACCAGCACAGAAGTGATTCTCTAGCGCTATCCATGGCCTCCTCTGCATGGTTCCTTTGCCACAGTCTGCCAACCAGAAACAGGATGTTGCTTCACAAGGGGATGAACCATGGCAGAAGAATATTGCAGAGGAGGACCCCAGCTGCACTGGAGAATCGCTGCCACACCAGCACCCACCTTGTAGTTTTTTGAGGTAAGGGGAGCTTTGGAATCTGGTGGGGAGCTGTAATCCACACAAGAGGTTTTACTGCCAATTTTGGGGGGGACCATGGCCTCCATGACCACCCTCCCCCCATTCCAATGCCTATGTGAGGGTCCATACCAAGGGCATTCAGTTTATTTATTAGTCTATATGGAACCATGTCAAAGGCTTTCATGAAATCTAAGTACATCATATCTAACACTCTCCCCTCAATCCAACATTTTGGTCACCGAATCAAAGAAGTTAATTGGAATTTTCTGATAAAACCTGCCTTTAGTGAAATCATGCTGACGTTTTTGAAACGTCCAAGAAGAAACACATTTTTTGAGACACGTAGTTTTGCAATCTAATGTGACTTCACTACCAGCTTTAAACTCAGCTGTATTGTCGGTTCCCTGACGCAGCAACGAAACGTGCACGTCGGAACCAGTCACTATTCAAAGTTAAGTCATTCTGTATAATTTATAAAAATTTATGAAAATATTAATACTTCTAGCATAGCCTTTTGGCTAGTGTACTAATAGAAAAATCAAAATCAAAAAATTTTTTTGAACACTGCAATGATTGGTAGGTGAGGCCGAGCAATCAGCCTTCATGTCTCTGAGCAGAGTTCCAAGCAGAAAATAAGCTTACTGACCATATTGATGAGTGTGGTGACTTTATTCTGTTCTACCAATTTCTTTAGTCACTCGACAGTAACCTTAACTTGTAAGAGTTACCCCTGTATATCTTTTTTGACTTAGTCTGCGACTTGGCATACACGGCAGGACTTGGCATACACGGCAGGACTTAAGTATGAGCCTGTGCTGAAAGGTTTCACAACACACCAATTGTGTTGCTTTCCTGCTATATAGTGTACCATGCTTCCTCCTTCCCAAATTCTGTTACTCTGAGCTGATGTCTAGTATGACTAGTGATAGGACAGTCCTGTCCCTGACAATTCCCCAAGCAGCATCCAAAAAGAGACACAGGAACTCATAGATGGGATCCAGCAAGCAAGAAAATGATGCTGCAGCTCACATCCACCTGTTCTCTTAAGTTAGACATTTAGAGGGGCATTTTCGATAGGATGTCTAAGTCCGACTTTGGATGTTTCAGCAAGGACATCCAAAAGTCAGATTGGGAAAATGACCACTTTCGAAACTGCGAGAGGTCTATCTTTTTTTAAAAAAATTATTCATCTAGTCATTCTTAGGATGGCTATCTTTTGGGGCCATTTTCGAAAATCAAAATATCCAAAACAAGCCCACATGGACTTGGGAGAGGCCAGCATTTTAATGGACTGGCCACACAGACATGCCAACAGAGCAGTGGGACACCTTAGGGGGACTGCTGTGAACTTCACATAAAAGGAGCCAGGTACACATTTCACCATAACCTTTCAAAACTTACTATACCCACCTCAACAACCCTTATGGCTGTAGATGTCACCTATATGGTAGTACAGTAGGTTTTGGGTGAGTTTTGGTGGCCTCACATTTTCTACCATAAATGTAGTGGGTAGGGTAGGATATGGGCTCACCATAGGGTTATCCAGAGAAATCTAAAGTTGGAAAACTTGTGAACTGAAGTTTTTCTCATGAACTTGATTGTGCTTGATTAGAGAATAATTTTTCAAAGCCCATCCTGGGGTCACTCAAAGCCACTGATTACATAAAGCTCTGTTTTTCTTAAAATTTGCTGTTATTTTGGCTTAATAGAGCAAGTTCCTTGGTATTATACCTATAACTTTTATGTTTTCACACTCAGGAATGATACATTGATAAAAAGGCAGTTTATGCAAAAAAACTCTAGCAGTATTTTATTAATTGAACCTTAAATATCTGCATTTTATTACGGAAAATAACAGAAATTTAACATACTTCGCTAACAGATACACTTTGGTGTCGTCATCTACCAATGGCGTTCCAAACACTCAAGCATTCAATGTCTTCTTGAAGATAATCAGGATAAAGGCTGCGATGCTGTTCAGCTCCTCGCAACAAGGCCTCACACTGCACTGGGTCTGTGGTGAAGTCAGTTATCAAGTTTAGATCTCGCTCGACTGTGTCGTTAACCAGCTTCACTGTTCAGTAGTATGGAAGTTTGGATCTTCAGACCACCTGTCTACTGGCTTTGCCAACCATTCACTGGTAATACCAAGAGTGTAAAACAGGAAATGTGATTCAGGTCTAACCAAGACTCCCAGTGACATGCTTTGGTTTACCTGCTTGAAAACCGGCTTGCCCCAACAAAACTGTTCACCGAAGTGTAATTCTTTAGCTACTAGCAAAGAATGTTAAATTTCTGTTATCTTCCACAATAAAGTGCAGATATTGAAGGTTCATTTAAGCCCCCTTTTAGGGTTAGGGTTTTTATCGCGGCTGCTGTGGTAAAAGCTCTGCTGTTCATAGGAATTTTATGACTGTCAGAGCTTCTACCGCAGCGACCGGCGATTAAAAAATACCTCTAGTGCAGCTTGATGAAAGGGGCCTCAATAAAATACTACCGTATTTTCACGCATATAACACGTGCGTTATACACGATTTTTACAAACCGTGCATAACCTTGTGCATTATACGCGTGAGCGCGTTTTACAACTTTTTTTTACATAGTTCCCCCCCCGACGTCCGATTCACCCCGCAGGACCGCTCGCACCCCCACCCCGAAGGACCGCTCGCACCCACACAGCCTCCCCCCCCCCATCATGGAGAAGCTCCTACCGTTCTCCTGCTGCTTCCTCTGCCGGCGGTCCCGGCCCTTCTGTGAGCCCTGCATCTGAAATGCTTCCTCTTCCAGCGGTCCCGGCCCTTCCGTGAGCCCTGCGGCTGCGCTGCTTCCTCTTCCGGCGGTCCCGCCCTTTCTCTGCGGGACCACCGGAAGAGGAAGCAGCGCAGACGCAGGGCTCACGGAAGGGCCGGGACCGCCGGAAGAGGAAGCATTTCAGACGCAGGGCTCACAGAAGGGCCAGGACCGCCGGCAGAAGAAGCAGCAGGAGAACGGTAGGAGCTTCTCCATGATGGGGGGGGAGGCTGTGGGGGTGCGAGCGGTCCTTCAGGGTGGGGGTGCGAGCGGTCCTGCGGGGGGGGGGTGAATCGGACGTCGGGAGGGGGGCATCAGGCTTTCAGGGTGGGGACAGGACTTCAAGGGGGAGAGGAGAGTCGGGGTGGGCCAGAGGAGAGTCAGGGTGGCCAGAGGAGAGTCGGGGCGGGCGAAAGAAGAGTCGGGGTGGCCAGAGGAGAGTCGGGGCGGGTGAAAGGAGAGTCGGGAGGGGGGCATCAGGCTTTCAGGGTGGGGACAGGACTTCAAGGGGGAGAGGAGAGTCGGGGTGGGCCAGAGGAGAGTCGGGGCGGCCAGAGGAGAGTTAGGGCGGGCGAAAGAAGAGTCGGGGTGGCCAGAGGAGAGTCGGGGCGGGTGAAAGGAGAGTCGGGCGGTGACGGGAGAGTCGGGGCGGCATGCGCGGTATACGGGTGTGCGTGGTATATAAAAATTTATTTACATAAATTACAGTTTCCCGCGCGCTATACCGTGTGCGCGTTTTACACGGGTGCGCGGTATATGAGTGAAAATACGGTACTAGATCTTTTTTGCATAAACTGTCTTTTTATCAATGGATCATTCCTAAGTGTAAAAACATAAAAGTTATAGCTATAATACCAAGAAATTTGCTCCATTAAGCAAAAATAATAGCAAATTTTAAGACGAAGCTTATGTAATCAGTGGCTTTGAACAATCCGAGAAGGGGCTTTAAAAAATTTTTAAAAATATATTTCTGATCAAGCACAATCAGATTCATGGGAGAAACTTCAATTTGCACAGTTTTTCCAACTTTAGGTTTTTCTGGACAATCCTAGCCCATCAGGCTAATCCAGACACCTGCTTCCTGCTCTACTAGGATTTCCCGTAACATCTGTAGCTGTCATAGAGGCTGGTATGTACTGGCTCTTTCACATCTTTGGGGGTAGGGGTGGGAAAGGGTCAGTGACCATTGGGGGAGTGTGTGGGGGGTCATACCTTCATGCATCCAATGGTTAACCCTTATGCGCTTTTAAAACAGGTCTAACTCCAAATGTCTAAATGATACCCTGGACGTCTTCAAAAAGGTTTCATTATCCCTGCAAGATATCCAAGTCCTAAGGCTGCCCTAATCCCACCCAAAATGCACCCTTAAGATGTAGACATACTGCAGGGAAAATGGCCTGCAAGACATCTAAAATGTCTGTTTTGAAAATCGGCACTTGGACATTTTAGCAATTAAAACGTCCAAGTGCCATTTTAATGCTGTTTTGAAAATGAGCCGCATTGTTTAAAGGCAAATAAGAAACCATCTCAGAGTCCAGTTAAATGCCTAAGAAAACTATTCTTTAGTTGGGGGTCCTCTGTCTTAACTGCATAATGTGAGAACCAACTGGCTATGCCGCATGGAAGAAAATTGTATGATTTTAGTACAATATTTCAAATCAGACAGGCATCCTCTTAAAAAGGGTTGTAAGTTTCGGTGTCAGGTCAAAAGCACGCCGGGACAAAGGCGCACCCAGACAATTGAGCGCAGCGCAGAGGCGCGCGCCGCTCAAAATTACTGTTTTTAGGGCTCCGACGGGGGGGCGTGGGGGGAACCCCCTCCACTTTACTTAATAGACATCGCGCCGCGTTGTGGGGGCATTGTGGGGGGTTGTAACCCCCCACATTTTACTGAAAACTTCACTTTTTCCCTGTTTTTAGGGAAAAAGTTAAGTTTACAGTAAAATGTGGAGGGTTACACCCCCCCAAACCCCCCACAACGCCGGCGCGATGTCTATTAAGTAAAGTGGGGGGGTTCCCCAACAAAACCCCCCGTCAGTGCCCCTAAAAACTGTAATTTTCTTCGGCGTGCGCCTCCGTCTTGCGCTCAGTTGTCGGCGCGCGCCTTTGTCTTTCGCGCTGTTGTCTATGAACCGTAAGTTTCACGCTTATCCTTACTATTCTATTAAGCTTTGACACAGAAGGCTGAGTTCACTGCATGGATACCAGCCAAAAAATGAAAGTAAGAAAATATAAACCTGGGGAAAAAAAGCCCTAGAGTACTACAGAGTCTTTCTTTTGGATACTGCTGCAACCCGGGTTACAAGATCCCCACATCAAGAAGAGTCTAGGCCATCTTGCAGGGTGATAGACATATCTACTTAGGCCCGGATTCCCTAACCGGCACCGATTTTTTAGGTGCCTGTAGGTGCCCAAACTCAGTTAAAAATGCCTTTCAAATTACATTTCTAACTGAATTTCAAGGTAGGTGCGATTCACAGCAAAGACAGGTGCTGGAAATGTAGGCCCGGAAAACCCTGGCCTACATTTCCAGCAGCTATCTTTCTCAGAGGCGCAATTCTCTATAGGGAACCGTTGCGTGATTTACACACGAGCAGCGGCTGCTTTTTTTTTTTTTTTTTTAGGTGGCCACCGATATCAGCGCCCTATAGAGAATCCGGGCCTTGTCTGCAGCTAAACTTTGCAATCTTGGAAAGTACAGTTGAACTAATTAACTCAAATTGTTGCAATAATTGCAACTGTTTTGAGCAAACTGTAGGATGATTCTCAGCCTAGAAAGAATAGCCTGCTGAAGGCTGTTCACTTCCACCAGCTTCCTAAGTACTCTGTCTCATATATAGTTTCTTGCATCACAGCTGAGTCATGCCTAGTTACCAAAATCCTAGTTTGTAAGCAGAATCAAGTCAGCAAAAGATAACTTAATCCCATTGTATCATATAATAAAAGCCTAAGCCGCGCATGCGCACTCCCACCACGTGTTCCGTTTTCCGTGCGCTGTAGGGCACCGCAGGTAGGAGTGCGCATGCGCACAGATCTCTCTCTCTCTTTCTCTCTTCAAGGCGGATGTTGGCCGCGGTGGCTGTCGGCAGCTATAGGCCGCGGTGGCTGTCGGTGGCTGCAGGCCGCGGCGGCCGAGCACGGAGCCGGGCCGAAGTTTCTTTTTTAACTTCATAGACGCTGCAGCGGCTCCTCTCACAAGCTGCTCCTGCGTCGGAGAAGGTGGCGACCGTGAGAGGAGCCGCTGGGAAGTTACACTGCTGGGGGCTCGGGCTGTTAGGTCCGTGCAGGCTCCTCTCGTGATAAATGGAGGGAGAGGGAATGCTGCGGCTGCTGGACAGGGAAGTAGGGAAGGAGATAGGAAGAAAGACACAGGGACAGGGGCAGGGAGAGAGACAGAAAGACAGACAAAGGGGGCCAGGGAGGGAGAGAGACAGAAAGAAAGACAGCGGGAGGAAGAGAGACAGAAAGAAAAAGACAGGGGTAGGGAGAGAAACAGAAAGAAAGACAGACATATATTCTACCACCAGCGGGAGGGAGACAGAAAGAAAAGAAGAAAGACACAGGGACAGGGAGAGACACAGAAAGACAGACAGACAAAGGGGGCCAGGGAGAGAGACAGACAGAAAGAAAGAAAGACAGCAGGACAGAGAGAGAGAGACGGAAATAAAGACAGACAGACATATATTCTAGCACCCGTTAATGTAACGGGCTAAAATACTAGTTGTATCATATTGCAATGACCCACCACTCAGGCCAGGTGGAGAAGACACCTATTCCAATGTAGAATTCCTCTAAGCATTCTCCTCTCTACACACCAAAAATCCTCTTTTGCCTCTCTGTTCTCTAATAGATGCAAAATGAGTGACTCTAGCTGTGGGGGTTTTTTTAATTATTATTATTTTATCCTTAAAAGAGCAAAGCATACCTAACTAGAGCTACATAAATGTAACCAAAACAGGTGGACCCAGTCATACTGCTGTTCTGCCTACAATGCAACCAGAGAAAGACTACAGCATGAGGATGAGGAAGTATTAAAAGAGGATGAACAACTGGATCAAGAAGATCCCCATGTGCTGGTGATTATGCTTATCAAGTTTCAAGCTTAATAAAATTTTGATTAAAACACATTATAATAAATTCAATGTGATGTATAAAGTTTAAAAAAGGAAATGACACAACAGAATATTTTGGAAATAAAAGACTGTAACAGACAAATAGACGACGACGAGAACAAAAGGAAAGAGGTAAGAACTGAGCCTTGGCAAAGAAGTTCTCTAGTCACCCTTGTCAGCTTTATTCTGCTATTCAACTACACTGCTACCAACTTGTGTATTCTTGCTACATTGCTTGAGAGTCTGGGTCTGAACAAAGCAGCAATACCCCACTTCTGAGGAACTGGTATGAATGCGCAGCACTGCTCTCACACTCCCCCATACACTGACAGCAATCACATGATTCTTCCACAACTTCTGAAGAAACATTCCAGTCAGAGGCGCAGCGAGTGTAAGAGATACCTGGAGTGGTGGTGCCCCCACTGCCCCCTCCACTCTGCTCCCCCCCACCCACCCCCCACATACCTCTTTAAATCTTCACCAATGTGAGCAACTACTCTGGCCTGCTTCTCGCTCCGGCGTTGGCTTTCCTTCTGATGTCACTTCCTGGTCCCGTGACATGGAAGTGATTTCAGAGGAGCGCCAGGTCAGCGCAAGCAGCAGGCTAGAGTGAATATTTAATTAGGTACTGGTAGATGTGGAAAGGAGGGCGAGAGCGTGGCATGGGGGGACGGAGAGGTGCCAGCATCCCCATCAAGATGGCGCCCGGGGCAGTCTGACCCCCTCCCTTTATTATGCCACTGATCCCAGTTGCCATTGCTCATGATCACTGGGTCTCTAGCTGCAGTGGATTAAAAGAACATGCACCCTGTGCCACAGCCAAGTTACTAAGGCCAGAACACTTGCTTAAAACCTAAAGGAAAACCCACCATTGTGAAATTGTCATAGCAGATCATCTCTTTTGCTATGCAAGAGGGAACTGTGAAGACGAGGTTTCCTGCCCTGGCAGACCACATGAATGACCCTTTAACCCTATGAGCATGCCTGCCTAAGGATCAGGTGAATGGAATGGCCCAGTTTGCAATCCAGGCCTATACAATGTGTTCCATGGTTGCATCTGTTCCTGAAGCATTCTCATCTCCTGATGGACTCTGGGGTCCCAGTTCCACATTCATAGCATTTTTTGCAGCAACAGAATGTCTGAAAGAACTTACTCCCCACTTCCCCTCACCAACTGCTACTTGCTCTAGCAAAACCAGATGGCAGCATAGTGATTGAGGCAAGTACCCTTGAATTAACTGGCATGTCAAATCTTCTGTATCCTTGTCCTATCAATCAAATTCTCCACCCCAGTAGCCACAACCCTTGCAACTCGGTCTGCCATGAACTCTCTTGACTAGAGTTGCTATCAGAGGACACTTTGTCTCACCCCTGATGACATCACATTGAAATCACAACCACACTGATCCACCATCACTACTGCCACAGCTTGAGGCTCTGGGCTACTCTCACCACCAAATGTCATTGAGACTTTGGCCCCATTCTGTACCGCCTCAAAAAGTGCAGCTTTACGAGTCAAGAGTGGTCTTGCAGAGAAAGCATTTCCCAAAAGCCTCAGAAATCCAGCCATGAAAAAACACCTCTTCAGACATGCCACAGCCACAAATACCCACCCCTCCGATGCCACGGACCCCACCCACATTGCCAAACACTCCATTGCCTGCTCCTAGTCACCCTTAAATCCTTGCCGGTCTCATGAACGTCTATCGTTCACCCTTTTAGCAGTAAGTCAACCCAACTGTAACAGTAAGATGCTGGTTGGCTGATGGTGAGAAGTCATGGACCTCGCACGCTTTATAACCACCTAAAGGACTACTCTTTTCCATATTTCCCTATGTCATGTTCTCCAACCGAAAACAGGAGGAAGGCCTCTGTATGATTTGACACCTTGCATTAGCACAGGCCCAACTTTTCTGCTTCCCTTTCCCCTCCCACTGTCTGCCAAACTAGGCAGTATAAGGCTGATTCAAGAACACATATTATATAAGGAAAATTTGCACATGCCATCTGCCCAAGCAAAAAAATATTTGATTTCTTGTATAGCCTATTTTGCTTACTATATACACAAAAATTTGTTTGCATACTTATTCCTCATTTTATCATTTAGAATGTATGCAGTTACTCATCTGTTACATGTGTTCCTAGAGAATGCTATATGCTACATGTTTTGGCTACTCACAAATTGTAAGAGGTGGCATCTTTAGACATATACATTCTTACAACCATATATGTACAAGTTCACTTTCACCTCCTATGCCAGGGGTAGTCAATTCTGTTCCTCGAGAGGCATAGGCAGGTCAGGTTTTCAGGATATCCACAATAAATATGCACGAGATAGATTTGCATCTCAAGGAGGCCGTGAATGCAGATCCATCTCATACATATTCATTGTGGATATCCTGAAAACCTGACCTGCCTGTGGTTGAAGACCAGAATTGCCTACCCTGTCCTATACCCTTCTCATATTTACATACTGTGCAATACCATTTACCCTGCCTAGCTATTAAATATGGAACTGCTTCAGGATGGGCCTTATCAATCTTCTGACTTCAACAGGTACTGGTAGTCAGATAGTTTAAAGACTTCTGCAAGACGGTAGGAGCTTTCTCCCACTGCAGTACCTGATTAACACTGCTGTTGGCCTGCAGAGGTAATGCCTTTTGTGGATTGCTGGTTAACAAAAAAACCCCAGAAACAAAGCACAAATCAATGCCAAACATCAAACCCAATTTAAATACATCACTGCAAGGGAGAAAGCCTTAGCAAATTATAAGCTACAAAACCATAAAGCTCCAATCAAACGCTAATTGCTTGCTTTTGTTTTGCGAGGGAAGAACATAATTGAGTCCCTTTTATTAAGCTAATTATTAGGCAAATAGCAAAAAAAACATGGCTATTTTAAATATTGTAATTGTCCTTTCCAAGAGTCTATGCAGACTGCAGGGCTTTCTGCATCTCTGGACTAAGAGCTATTCACACCTTCAAAAAAATCTGACCCAGCCTTCAGTCCACCATGCAGCATTTTTTTTTTTTTTAACAGAATGACCTTGAGACATCTTTTCAACTTGTTGCATTACAAACCATTAGGAAGAGGCTGCAAAACATTCAAGGTTTCTATAGAAAACAAAAATAAAAATAGTTTAAATGATTTACCTAGACTCTAGCTCCACTTGTCCCGTGTACAAGTTCTTAAAAACTCATTAAAAGCCGCATGCACATCTTTCATTGCCAACGTCTTTAATTGCTATACTGTCACAGTAGCATCACGAATCAAGGGCTGTCTATTGCTATCAGAGGGCTGTATCTAAAGCCTTTGTCTTTTCTGGAAGACAAATTAGAACAACCTTTTCTATTATACCACTAATAAAAAAAAAAAAAATCCTTAAAATAAAAGGCTTCAGATGTTGATTCGTCCTTTTGATCTTTCTTTTCTTTCCTTGTAAAACAGCGCCAACCTTTGGCTGTGAAAAACTTTCAAGCACAGATCTATGCCAGGGAAAAGAATGGAAAAGCCTCCCTAATACAATGGCTGCTTTGTCAATCATTGTACTGCAACAATTTCTTCCTATATCGTTAGAGAGTCCGTTACATTGTCGCTGCAGCTGTGAAACCCCCAGCACATGAGGCCCTTCAAACGCTAAGTATGTACGAATCCAAGCAGTGAAATTGTCAGACATAAAATGAAACTTCTTTCAAACCACCCCCCCCCCACCCCAAGAAGCTTGCCCACTCGTGTTTCCTATGCAGTTGCAAAGAAACTGTTTATCAGAGCTACCTTGAATAAAAATCTGAATTTTGACCATGCAAAGTCGTTCAGTCTCTGTGAAATGGGAGAGGGGACAGAAAGAAACTTTGCAGTATATCTGATGTGCGTGATTTATATATATATATATATATATATATACACACTTTAGTAATTCCAGAAATGCTACCTGATCCGCCTCAAATGTCTGTTGCGCTCAGGCCAGCAGTCTTTTTCATCTCTTACCTTCTTGCACTGCCTGAAAGGGGTTGTTTGCTTCTATCAACTTGATGGAATAGGTGATTTTTTCACTTTGCAATATGTCGTCATTGAGACTCAGATCTGACACAGCCAGTTGAAAAACTTCATCATCCTTGGATGCATTTTCTTCAAAAATGGCACCTGTTGTGGAGAACATGATTAGATGGCTGCATTCACCGTGACTACCTCCATGGGACACATCAGGGGGTCAGTGCTATTGAGATTACAACAGGGGGGGGGAATCAGTCAGCTATAATTTTTAACTGACCAGAGCATCTCTCTAATGCTGCAGCTTCTGAAATGGATTCAGAACTCCAGATCTCCCCCACTCTCTGTGACAATTACTGCTCTCAGATGATTTGACTCCAATGTGGTACTGTAGTTACTTTTATAACATAAGTCCATCAGTACCAGCAACAAGCATGGCTTTCCTTCTGTGCCCTACAAAATTTGAGATGTACATAGTAGGGCATCACAGGTATCTCTCCCTCCCAGAGGGAGTAAAAAAAAAAAAAAAATCCTTTCTCAGCACCAAGGCAACACAAACTATGTATCCCCATCACAATCACATCATTCATATAGCCAGTCCTTGATTACTGAATTGATTCTTAACAAAATATCCCTTAACTGCATTGGCTCTGCGGTCAAATTGAAAAACAATGTGTGTTATCAATTGATCCCATCCGCTGTTGTGGGGTTTGTTTTTAACTCTGCTCTTGTCATATTTTATTGTTCAGTGGCTGCGATTTAAAGATGACCGTCTCTGATTACTATATTAAAGGTAGCTTAAGCTGATAAATTTAGAGGGCATATATTTCAAAATTAAATATGGATTGATTGATTTTACCTAACTATTGTTAATATTCCCATGGGGCTGTTTGGTGATCAGAATTGTAAAGCATGAGTTTTCAGATATGTCATTTAAAAAGCCAACAAAAGCTGAAAAACACCACTTTGCACTCCGTAAATGCATCTAAAAACTGGCGAAAGCAAGAGCCAGAGGAGCGTACTCTCTTGTGGACATAGTTCATCTTTAGAATACAAATAGTATAACTCAAAAGTCCCCTTATGTGGGTGGAGGGCCGGTATCCAGGCCCACATTTTGGTCACAACTTTGCGAACGTGGGCTCATAAGCTGGGGCACCCGGGAGAAGGGCTCAAAGGCTATTTTGTTTATTGGAACAATAATGTAGCATTTATCCGGACATCCCTCTTTAAGAAGAAACTGTTGACAGGCTTTCTTGTACTATCAGTCTCCAGGTTGTAGCTTGGAAACGAAGACAAGCACCCCGGTTGAGTGACAGGTGGAAATGAATTACTGTTTCCCCTTGAAGAGAAAAGTCCCCATGAAAGCCCCTCACAGCTCATAAAACAGAAAGCCACTGTGCAGCCCGTTTCCTAACACCCGCGTTCAAAGCAAAATACTGGGTCTCTTCTACTGGATCTGCAATGCTGTCGGCTTTGGCTCTGGCTCAGTGGCTTCCAGTTTCTTGAAAGCCACAAGGGCTTTGTTAAACTCCTCCACTCCTCCCAACAGTCACCTACACCTGCATTTCTCCTTATCTGTCGTATTGCTTTCATTTTTTTTTTTTTTTTAAAGTGGAATTAGAGAGCAACAACCTTTCCACCCTTCCACAAACACTTGTCTGCCTCATGCACTCCTCAGATTATCTCTATTCTCATCATTCAGCATGCCATGTTAAATATCTTCTGATCCATCATTACCAAGTCTGGTTCTACCTCTGAGGTCTAACCTAAACTACAGCCTTCTCTCCTCTGTCGCTTCCTTCCCGTAAGTATGGCAGGGCTGCATCTTTAACCATCAAGAGCCTTGGTTATCCTATTCCCTAGGACTCCTTTTCACTATCAGGCTAGGTTTATGAGTATATTTGCCTCTTTAACCTATAGAAAGTCAAATGATGGGACATGTTAACAACTCCTAGCAATACCACCATTTTATTTTTTATTTTTTTTTACAGTCTCCCAGTATCGTGAATTGTATTCCACCCATCAGCGAAAGACATAAAAGTTAATTCTGGCTCGCTGGTACGGTCAGATCCCATTCTGCACAACGCTACGGTCCCTGCCCCAGCCAAGCAGATCTGGGCGCTGCAATCACTTCTTATGGAGAAAAAAAAAAAAAAAAAAAAAAAAGGAATGCAATGAAACACGATCTCGAAATGCTAATATAAAACCTGACCTTCTCTCTCCCTTTTTTTTTTTTTTTTTTTTGTTCATAAATTCACGTTGGTGCTACCGCCCCTCTCTTCAAGCTGATACCACCTAAGTTAAAAAAAAGGCAAATTCTCAGCGCTTCCTTCTTCGCCTTGCAAACAAGTTTGCACACAGAAAACTGCAAAGCAAAACGCTAACCAGCCTGGCAGCCTAGATTCTCCTCTCACGGATCATTCCCGACATGCGGATCGCGTTAAGTTGCATCGGTCTGCCATTTAACTTTGGCGGTGTGAAGGTTCATTTATTTTATTTTATTTTTTTTTTCCTCTTTCTGAGTTAAGCTTTCCCCGCTCCACGTCACTAAGGTGCTTTTTCAAATCTTTTTTTTTTTTTTAACACAAATACAGAAATCTTCGCTTTATTTTTATTAATATTGCTGGGTTATGATCCATGCCGGGTTCTTTCCTTACCAATGTGGATGATAGAGTCCGCCCGCACTGAAACGCACTGAAATATCCAGGGGAGAAGACAGAGCATCAACACTTCCATTTCCAGCCTTTCACACAGCACATCAGCGCGGATTTGGTGGTAGAACGGGAGAAGGGAATAAAATAATAATAATAATAAAAAAGAGGAGGTTGATTTCCAAAACGCGGAAGGACAGAGAAAAAAAAGCCAGCAAAAGGGGGAGGGAGGGGGGAATCAATCCTGAGATCTGTATGATTTTTTAGGCTCAGACAGGGACCAGCATAAGACTTCCAGCGCTCTCCAGCACTATGTGTGTCTGAAACCCAACAAACAGCAAACTGCAGAGCATCCCCCCTCCCCCCCTCGGTCACGTGATTGCAGAGCCTCGCCACTCAATATTAGGAGCCCAGGGTTTACCCGAGGTGTATTTTAACATGTTGTTCTATACAACTCACACCCCTGCTCCCCCCCCCCCCTTTAGTTCTTTAACGGGCGGACTGACTTAGCTCCCCCCCCCCCTTGTTTACTTTCTCCCCTTCACGCCTGAAGGCTCCTATATTTGAACTGGTGGGTCAAGTGCAGTGCTGGTTGGAGGGTATAAAGCATTCCCAGGCAAACCTGCAGCCATTTGCTCCCCCTTCCCCTCTTATTTTAAGTCACCCACCGAGATGGTTCTGATCAATACACTCAATCATAACTCCTCCAGGACCTTCCCAGCACAATCCTATAAAACGCACAATAGGGTGGACACTGGGAGGTTTATTTCCCAAAGCTATTTAGTTGGGTAAAGAGTGATTTGTTAAAAATGTCCCCACCCTGAAAGCACCTAAACCTTTGTACAGTTCCAAGGAAAATGTTACACCTTTTTTTTTTTAATTGGTGCAGAGCCTGAACTTAAAAGTAGATGCAGACTTTTCAGCAAAACAGTTTTGAAAATTACCCCCATACATTTAAATATTAACCTATACATGTGCATAACACACACCGTTTTGGGACGGGCTGCCAGCATTGATTGGTGTCCTTCCTCTGCCGAGTCTCACCTACTCTGATTCAATTTCCTGTTTCCACGGGAAGCGGCAGAAGAAGGGTCACAATGCCAGCAGCCCGCCCTAACTGCTGCCACTGCCAAGTGACATTACTAGGAGAAGGAAGGAGATGAAGAACTGGTGGGAAAGGGAAAGTGTGAGAGGGTACAAAACCAGAGTGGAGGAGGGAAAGAAAGGGGAGTGATGGCAAACTGCAAAGTGAGGGGGGGGGGAGGGAAGAGGAGGGAGGAGTATGGGAAAAAGGGAAGAGAGGAGAGAAAAACTAAACATGGGGCTAAACAAGGAAGTGATGAATAGGGGTGCAGAGGAAAAATGGGTGGTGGACATGGGATAGAAGAAAAGTAAAATGGGCATAAGACCCTGCAAGGTCAGGGGGAAAAAAACACATAGAAGTTTAAAAAAAAAAAAGCTCAAAAGATAGAAAAAAGTATTTCATTTTGAATTGGAATGTGTTAGCTTTGCTGGTCCCACACCCTTCTGACATGGGTTTCCTGATTCTGAGGGGCAGAACCAGCAGATCCATCAGCACATTTTTTGATTGGGGGGTTCAGCAGGAAGTGGCTTGGTTGGCGGGGGGCTAAGAAATCTGTGATGCTGTGTTGGCGGGGGGCCCATTCACAGAAGTTTATCCAGGGGCCCATAGGTGGTTAAAGTGACCCTGCATCAGTACCTAGAACAATATTAATGTTCTTTCTGACATGGAAAATGAGTACCTTAGTGGTAAGATCAATGGATTACAACTCATTTTTCCCAGCGTTCAAAACCAGTCAAGGTCAGGGGCTTGCCTAGCATATGTGACACCCGGGGCACCTCCCCCCCCCCCCCATCTATATGAAAAACATGATTTTTAGTAACAATTCACACATCGCACAAGAGTGTACCCAGGAATAGGCAGCATTTTACAGTAGAACATCAATACACCCAATGTAAAACTAAACAAGCCAGACTAGTTCAGATTGATCCTGCACAGTCAACGCTATCAGAAAGCCATGTCTCTGTGGAGTGTATTTGGTCTGTGCAGGTTAGATCTGAGTTGAGGATCACACCTAGGATCTTGGAGGACTGTTCCAGTTTGAACGTTTCGCCAGTCGTTTGTATCAGGTCTGTGTAAGGTAAGGTGTTATAATTTCTGAACCATAGGACTTTGGTCTTTAGTTTGTTCAGTTTTAGGAAGTTTGTTGTAATCCATGCACAGAGGTCGTTGACTAGTTGTCCTATGTGCGTTGTGGTTTCGGTGAAGGTTTTTTTTAACAGGGGTCAGTATAAAGATGTCATCTGCATAGGAGAGCATGTGGGTTAGGGGATCTGTGAATTTCCTGCCTAGGACATATTGAACAGTGAGGGAGAAAATGGTGAGCCTTGTGGGACACCACAGGTAGCCTTCCATGTTTATGACCTGTCATTGTCCTTTCTCACCTCGTAGGTTCTGGTGGAAAGGAATTCTGTTTACCACTTCAGTGCCGTGCCTCTTATGCCTAGCTCACTGAGTTTGTGTAGTAGAAGCAAATGGTCCACGGCATTGAATGCTGCCGAAATGTCAAACTGTAAAAGAACCGACGGTGTTCCCTTGCTTAGATATGCCTTGGCCTTCGAGGTCAGCTCCAGTAGAAGTGATTCTGTGCTATGCAAGGATCTGAAGCCATGTGTGTGGTGTAGTGCTTCCGTTCGCTGTAGAAATTTTGCTACTTGGATGTTGACACAGAACTCGATCAGTTTCGCAGGTCATGGGATTCCCTATACTGGCTTAAAATGTTCAGGTGTAGTGCAATCTGTTCTTATCATTATCGGGATTGGTGTCAGGATGATGGCAGATAAGGATTTTAGGTTCAGCTGTTAGTTCTTTTGTGGATTTGAGGGACGTGAAAACTTTAAAGAGGCCTTTAGTGGAGTTTTCTGAGCGGTTAATCAGTTTTTCATAGTAGAGCCTTTTAGCATCTGCTATGGCTTTTTTGTACAGATTCACTTCTCTTCTCCATCGGACATAGTTGTCGTGGGTTTGTGATTTCTTCCAAACCCTTTCTAGCTTTCTCACTCCTGTTCTCAGTATCTGTTGACAGTCGGAGAACCATGGATTAGCTTTCTTCTTTGGTTTTACTGTTTTCATTGGTGCAATGTCATTGAGGGTGGATGACGCTAGGTCTTGCCATGCCACTATGGAGTTCTCTATGTTTGTTTTGATGTGGGTCAGCCCGGCTGAGATCCGTTCCCAGAAGAGTTCAGGTGAAATCCTGCCTTGACGAACTTGTAAGGGTTTAATGTACGGTTTTGTATTGTAAGCCATTGGCAAGTTCAATTGGAAGGTGAACAAGTAGTGGTCTGACCAGAGAGCAAGTTCCCATCTACCTAGCTCTGCCATTGTGTGTGATGGCATCTCTGAGTTGAACATGACAAAGTCTAGGCAGTATCCACCTGTGTGGGTTGTTTCGTAGGGGAAGGATGATAAGTTCAGCTGTAGTTGCAAATTGCGGAATGAGCTCGCCTTGGGGTCTGTTTGGTCCTCCAGATACATGTTGATATCACCGAGTATTATTAGATTTGGGAACAAGGTTGAGACATGTGAGATGAGATTGCAGAAAGGAACATCCCAAAGTTCAAAAAGAGGGGCAAAATAGTATCAACACTGGCCATTTAACCCTACCTTCTGTTTTCTGTCCAATAACCAATTCCTAATCCACAACATAACATTGCTTGCTATCCCATGATGCTATAGTTTTCTTAGGAGCTTCTCATAAGGAACTTTGTCAAAAGCTTTCTGAAAACCTAGATATTCTACATCAAATATACTACATCAACCGGATTACCTTCAAAGAAATGGGAAGGGATGTGTATGCTGCCTTTTTATATACACACTCAAAAATGGTTTACATACAGGTACTTCAAGCATTTTCTCTAACTGTCCCAGTGGGCTCATGGTCTATCTAATGTACTTGGGAGCAGTGGAGGTTTAAGTGACTTGCCCAGGATCACAAGGAGCAGTACAGGGTTTGAACCCACAACCTTAGGGTGCTGAGGCTGTAGCTCTAACCACTACATCACATGCTCCTCCATGAAGCAAATTGGTGACTCAGTCCTATTAAACCATGTTTGTCTACGTGTTCCATAAGTTTAATTTTTATTTTGCCCAACACTGAAGTCAGGCTTGCCAGTCTGTAATTTCCCGGATTGCCCCGGAACCCGTTTTAAAAATTGGTATTACATTGGCCACCCTCCAATCTTCAGGTACTATGGATGATTTTAGTGATAGGTTACAGGGGATAGTTTGTCACAGTGGTTGAAAGCTACAGTCCCAGCACCCTGAGGTTGTGGGTTAAATCTTGCACTGCTCTTTGTAAACCTGGGCAAGTCACCTAATCACCCCATTGCCCAAGGTACATTAGATTGTGAGCTCACCAAGTCAAGCAGGGGAATAAACCTGAGCACCTGAATAAACTCATACAAACTGTTCCAAGCTCACTTGGGAAAACAGTATAGAAAACTGAATAAATAAATACAGATCACTAACAGCAGGTCAGCAATTTTATATTTGATTTCTTTCAGGATATATTATTGTCCAGTCCAGGCAATTTATCACTCTTTAAAAGTCAATTTTGGTTCAGTACATCTTCAAAGTTTACAGAGATTTCTTTCAATTCCTCCATATCTTCACCCTTGGGAAGATCTCTTATGTCTTCTTCTGTAAAAACCAAAGCAGTTAATTTATTCATTCTCTCCCTGAGTGCTCCTTGATGATCCAACAGACCAATGGATTCCCTCACAGTCTTTCTGCTTCTTGATGTATGTAAAAAAAAGTTGTTACTATGAGTTCTTTCTGCTTCTGATGTATCTAAAAAAGTTGTTACTATGAGTTTTTGCCTTTGGCAAGATTTTCTTCATATTTTCTTTTAGCCCCCTTTATCTAACTTGCCAGTGCTTATGTTGCTTCTTTTCTTCATTTGAACCTTCTTCCATTTTTTTGGCTCAAATAGCCTATTTCACTTCACCTTTTAACCATGCCAGTTCTTGTTTTCTCTTCTTTCCACCTTTGTTAATACATGGAATACATCTGGTCTGGGCTTCCACAATGGTATTTTTAAATAATGTACATACCTGATTTAAAGTCCTAACCTTTGCGTCCAATCCTTTCAGCTTTTTATTAACCATTTTCCTCATTTTATCAGTCACCTTTTCAAAAATTAAATGCCGCTACAGTAGATTTATTTAGTGATTTCACTCCAGATATCAGCTTAAATTTGATCATGTTATGATCATTGTTTTCCAGCAGACCCAACACAGTTACCTCTCATATTATGTCCTGCATTCCACTAAAGATCACATCTATAAGAGCTCCCCTTTTTGTCGGTTCCTGGACCAGTTGCTCCCAAAAAACAGTTGTTTATTTCATCTAGGAATTTTACCTCCTTAGCATTCCCTGATGTAACATTTATCCATTCAATATTGGGGTAAGTCCTTAAGTGATCACTGTTTGTGTTTTTGACTGCATTGTTTTGCATGGTATATAGTGTTAGCCTTTGTCCTTATCATCAATTTTTTGAAATTTTTACTGCATTTTTCTACTTTGAATGAATAGAGTTGTGAAGAAAGTGGAGCTTTTTTTCAAATCTATAAAGCAAAACTGAGGTCTTTGTCTCATAGAAACATAGAAACATAGAAACATAGAAATAGACGGCAGATAAGGGCCAAGGCCCATCCAGTCTGCCCACCCTAATGTCCCTCCCCTACCATTGCCCTGTGAATAGATCCCTCCTCTTCTTTTGCCCTGTGAATAGATCCCACGTGACGATCCCATCTGGCCTTAAAATCAGGCACGCTGCTGGCCTCGATCACATGTAGTGGAAGACTATTCCAGCGATCAACCACCCTTTCTGTGAAAAAGAATTTCCTGGTGTCAGCTCGTAGTTTCCCTCCCCTAATTTTCCACGGATGCCCTCTTGTTGTCGTGGGACCCTTGAAGAGGAAGATATCTTCCTCCGTCTCTATGCGGCCCGAGAGATACTTGAACGTCTCGATCATGTCCCCCCTCTCTCTGCGCTCCTCGAGTGAGTATAGCTGCAATTTGTTTAACCGTTCCTCGTATGGGAGATCCTTGAGTCCTGAGACCATCCGAGTGGCCATTCTCTGAACCGACTCCAGTCTCAGCACATCCTTACGATAATGCGGTCTCCAGAATTGCACACAGTATTCCAGGTGGGGCCTCACCATGGATCTATACAATGGCATAATGACTTCCGGCTTTCGGCTGACGAAGCCTCTGCGTATGCAACCCATGACTTGTCTTGCTTTGGATGAAGCTTGCTCCACTTGATTGGCAGCCTTCATGTCCTCACTGACGATCACCCCTAGGTCACGTTCTGCTTCAGTTCTTGTAAGGATCTCGCCATTTAGGGTGTAAGTCTTGCATGGATTTTGGCTGCCCAGGTGCATAACTTTGCATTTTTTGGCATTGAAGCTGAGTTGCCAGGACCTAGACCAGCGCTCCAGTAGGAGTAGGTCGTGCATCATGTTGTCGGGCATTGAAACATCATCTATTGTGCATTTGCCCACTACATTACTTAGTTTGGCGTCATCGGCGAATAATGTTATTTTACCCCTAAGCCCTTCTGCCAAGTCCCTTATAAAGATGTTGAATAGGATTGGGCCCAAGACCGAGCCCTGTGGCACTCCACTGATCACCTCCGTCATTTTAGAGGGTGTGCCGTTCACCACCACCCTTTGAAGCCTACCTCCAAGCCAGTTCCCAACCCATTTCGTCAATGTGTCACCTAATCCTATAGAACTCATCTTGTTCAGCAACCTGCGGTGTGGTACGCTATCAAATGCTTTGCTAAAGTCCAGGTACACGATGTCCAGGGACTCCCCAATATCTAGCTTCCCCGTCACCCAGTCAAAGAAGCTGATCAAGTTGGATTGGCACGATCTCCCTTTTGTAAATCCATGTTGACGGGGATCCCGTAGATTCTCCTCATCTAGGATCTTATCCAATTGGTGTTTTATCAGAGTTTCCATTAGTTTGCATACTATCGATGTTAGACTTACTGGTCTGTAGTTTGCTGTCTCCATCTTGGAGCCTTTCTTGTGGAGTGGAATGACGTTAGCCGTCCTCCAGTCCGACGGAACGCTGCCTTTGCTAAGGGAGAGGTTGAAGAGCTTGGACAGTGGCTCCGCCAGGACATCACACAGCTCCCTTAGCACCCTGGGGTGTAGGTTGTCAGGCCCCATTGCCTTGTTAACCTTGAGCCTTGATAGCTCACTGTAGACACTGCTTGGCGTAAACTCGAAGCTACTGAACGGATCAACTGAGTCAACCCTTGTCTGTAGCTGAGGGCCAAGCCCCGGCGCTTCTCGGGTGAAGACTGAGCTGAAGTATTCATTTAATAGTTGGGCTTTTTCCGAATCCTTTTCCACATAGTCTCCGTCTGGTTTCCTAAGACGTACAATCCCGCTTGAGTTTTTGCTTCGGTCACTGATATACCTAAAGAAGGATTTATCTCCCTTCTTGATGTTTTTTGCCAGAGACTCCTCCATGAGAAACTTAGCCTCCCTGACTGCCGTTTTGACGGCTTTTGATTTGGTCAAGTAGTCTGCTCTAGAGACCTGTTTCCCTGATTGTTTGTAAGAGATGAATGCTTTTTTCTTCTCCTTGATAAGGGCCGAGATCTCTGTAGTGAACCACTTCGGCTTATTGTTCCTTCGTTGTTTACTTACTAATTTAACATAGCGGTTTGTCGCTTCCTGTATGGTGGTTTTCAAAGTTGACCACATTTCTTCCACGCTATCTGTTTCTGCTTGTTCTTGTAGCGCCTGGTGAACGAAGTCTCCCATTTCTTTGAAGTTTGTGTCCTTGAATTTGAGGATCTTGGTCAGTGTGGTAGATTTAGTGAAACCTTTCCTAAGATTGAACCATACCATGTTGTGGTCACTGGAGGCCAATGTGTCGCCCACCGAGACCTCTGTGACACTTTCTCCATTGGTAAGTAATAGGTCCAGTATTGCCTGATCCCTTGTTGGGTCCAACACCAGTTGCTTGAGACCAGCTCCCTTCATAGCATTTAATAGCCTCCTGCTGCTGCCGGAAGCAGAGGTAAGTTTATCCCAATCCACATCAGGCATGTTGAAGTCACCTAACACTACTGTGTCCCCACGCAAGGTGATATTTTCTATATCACTGATTATTTCCATATCCAGGTCATCATGTTGTCTTGGGGGTCTGTAAATTACGCCAAGATACAAGCATTTGTCCTTCCCTCTGGCCAAATTAACCCAAAGGGATTCCCCAGTGTACTGGACATCTGCGATTCTTGTGACCATAATGTCATCTTTAGTATATAATGCTACACCTCCCCCTATTCTGCCCTCCCTGTCCCGGCGAAGCAAGTTGTAACCTGGTAAGACCATGTCCCACCTGTGGGAGTCTGTGAGCCAGGTCTCAGATATTGCCACCACATCCAGGTCGGCATTCCTTATTTCCGTTTCTAATTCCAGGATCTTGTTTCCCAAACTGTGTGCGTTGACGTACATAGCCCTCCACGTTGTATTTTTATTACGACTCAGTGGGGGTGTTCCTGCTTGAGCTACTTGAACACCTTTAGCATTGTTTTTATTCTCCCTAGACTCATAACTACAATGTGTACTCCTCTTGGACCCAGAATTACAATGTGTGCTCCCTCTAGACCCAAAATTACAATGTGACCCATAATTGTCATATGAACATACCCCCGATTCGAAAGTTTTCGTACTCGTCCCTGACCCAGAATTATGGTGACTACTTTCTTCAGCCCCAAAAAAGTATTGGCAGTTTAGTTCGCCAGGTATGTTGTATGTGCCTGTACCCTCCCCCGACTTACCTAGTTTAAAGCCCTGTGAAGTAGGCGGGCTAGACGGTGTCCAAGGACATTCTTTCCTCTTCCGGTCTCCACTTTTTTTTTTTTTTGGTAGTTTAAGTACTGGGCTAGGAAGCAGGTTCCTATGTCGATTATTGGAGTATGTAAGCTTTTTGGTTTTTTTTTTAATTTTGTATTAAATAAACATGCTCCTTTTCCAAATATTAATGTAATTGAAATCACCCATTATTATACTGTTGCCCAATATGCCAGCTTTCCTAATATCTGTAAATGTTTCTTTATCTGTCTGCTCATTCTTTCCTGGGACAGTAGTACAGCCTTATCTGTATATTCTTTCCTTTCACACATGGAATTTCTATCCATTTGAATTCCACACTGCTATCTATGTCATGCAGAATGTTTATTTTAAGAACATAAGAACTGCAATACTGGGACAGACCGAAGGTCCATCAAGCCTGGTATCCTGTTTCCAACAGTGGCCAACCCAGGTCCCAAATACCTAGATAGATCCTAAGTAGTAAAACAAATTTTTGGTTGCTTATCCTAGGAATAAGTAGTAGATTTTCCCATGCCATCTTAATAATGACCTATAACTTCTCTTTTAGGAAATTATCCAAGCCTTTTTTAAACCCCGCTAACTGATTTCACCACATTCTCCAGCAATGAATTCCAGAGTTTAATTACATGTGTAGAGAAATATTTGTTTGATTTAATTTCCTCTTTAACATATAACACAACACCCCCCCCCCCCTCCAATTCAATCTACTCTATCATTGAAATATAATTTTTGCCCTGATAACACAGTGTCCCATCAATTGCCTTCTTTCCACCAGGTCTTTGAGATGCCTATTATTTCTACCTCTTCATTTACTCCCCTTTTGCAAAGCCGAGTTAGGCTTTTTTTTTATTACTGACTGTGGCAGTATTAGCTCCAACGCTCACAGAATTCCTATGAGTACTGGAACTAATACCACTGAGGCCAGCAATAAGAAAGCTTAACTTGACTTTGCAAAAGTGGGGGTCAATGCTATATAAACTTTATTTTTTAGGCTTCTAGCATTTGTATACAGACACTTCAATTTGTATTTTTTCCTTGCATTACTGGCTGCTTAGAAGTTGACAGGGATAATTTGCATTGTTTACTCTGCTTTCCTCTTAAACACTCCTGGCTTTCTTTTCTTTATTGAAATCTCTTTATTTAGGGATTCCCTAAATGTCATTGTTTCTATAGTACCCTTCAAGGATACTCCACACTGAACCATCTGTTCCTGGGTGACTGTTGGCTTTTCCCCCATCTTAGTTCAAAAGCTACTCTCTCTCCTTTATAAATGTTAGTGCCAGCAGCCTGGTTCCACCCCAGTTAAGGTGGATTCCATCCTTTTCAAATAGGCTCCCACTTTCCAAGAACATTCTCTAGTTCCTAACAAATCTAAATCCCTCATCCCTGCACCATTGTCTCCAACACGCATTGAGACTATGGAACTCTGCCTGCCACTTGGGTTGTTTACATGGAAAAAGAAGCATTTCTGAAAATGCTACCCTGGAGGATCTGGATTTCAGCTTTCTACCTAAGAGCCTAAATTTGGCTTCCAGAATCTCCCTCCCACATTTTCTATGTCATTGGTACCTATGTGTACCAAGACAGATGTCTAAAATCCTACCTAGGTAACATGTGAGGTCTGCAATTTTTGCACCAAGTGGGCAAATGACCAGGAGATCCTCATGTCCACCCAATCAAAGAATATTATTAGATTCCACTGACAAGGCCTACCTCTAGTAAAACATTGCTGCCTTGAATCCTACAATCTGTTTGCTTCCATCAGATGTATTATCCTCTGTGTTCAGAAGCATTTCCTGGTCTCTTCCTTACCTCTGCTTTTGTGGAAAGAAACCACATTTGTCTATCTTTAAAAAAAAAAAAAAAATTATATTTGCATATCCTACAATTCTATGTGGATTACAAATTATTCAGGTACTCAAGCATTTTTCCCTAACTGTCCTGGTGGGCTCCCACTCTATCTAACTTGCCCAGGGTCACAAGGAGCAGTGTGGGATTTGAACCCACAACCTCAGGAAGCCAAGGCTGTAGCTCTAACCACTGCACCACACACCTCCTCTCTAGTCCTGTAGGACCACTCCAGACCCTAAAAAAATTGAGAAGCTATTAGAGGTTTAGCTGAGACCTTTCTATAAATTATACTTTTTCATGTTAAATTTTTATGTTTGCTCTTCTAAAGTCACTTTAATTCACAGCCCTGCCTAGCAGTCCTGCTTCTCCTCATCCCTTCCCTCTGAGATTTTGGCTCATATCAAGAATGACAAGAAGACTTTTTTTTGAAGAATAACATGGTTGCAACTTTTATTTCTTTATTGATTTCAAATTCTCCTAATAATAAACTGGTCCCATGGCATTTAGAGTACATACAACTGTTATTAGGCACAGAAAAGTTTGCTGCAATTATTTCATCCTTGTTGGCTGAGGACTATGAAGTTATTCAGCTTCACCTTATTATTTTGCCATGGCAGGAGGGTTTTATTATCATAGGGGAAGAAATTCTCATTTCAGCTATAGATTTAAGAAATGCCTTTACACTCATTAAGGTTAATGAGGCTCACTCCAAGCCATACAAGCTGTGATAGCCATATTTCCCCCCCCCCCTCCCCTAACCTCAACTTTATTTATCTATCTATTATTGCAATGCATGGAGGGCCTGCCCTAACCATAAAAGTATAAAAGCAGACTGACCCTGATGTACCATCTTCATGATGAACTAAAGCTTAAAGCAGTGAATATAAAAAGCAACTTAGCTATTCCATATGTAAACTGTAAGGTGTGCTTAGATGGATCCCTTGAATGTGCCACTGCTTTGCAGAAGTCACATTCCTGTTCCAGGGCAAGGGACCGGTAGAGCTAGTGACTCTCCTAAACTTGCTGCTAAGTGCAACCCCCTGGCCAATGCCCTTGCTGGGAAAATTTGGTCTGGATTTTCAAGGAGGTCACTGAATTTCTTGACTTTGGCTAGAAAAGACCTGTGGAGGAGTAGGAGGTTCCTTTTTCCCCTAGTGGGAGGGGGGGGAGTGTGTAAAAGAGGAGTACAGAGCACATTTCTGGCTTTTGGTTGTTCCTTTCTCCCACCAGAGTCCTGAGACCAAGGGAGACACCTGAAGAAAGAGCTCTGGTTGTTTAAATTTCCTGTCTGAGCTCTAACCTAGAGGGAGGTTCCTGAAGCTGGATTCTAGTGGGAGAGAAAGTCCTGATCCGGTTGCCACAAGCAAACCACCAAGAGTAAGGTTGCCAGATTTTCCAATCAGAAAATCCGGACCTCCTAGACCCGCCCAGTTCTGCACATCCCTACCCTCCGCTGCCTGCTCTTGTCGAACAGGAAGTCCACGCATGCATGGATGCCAAGCGATGAGCGGACTTCCTTCCTGCACGACGCGATTTGAGGAGGCTTTTCAAAACCCGTACAAAGCACCAGGTTTTGAAAAGCTGTCTGGACCCCTAGACATGTCCTCAAAAGGAGGACATTTCCGGGGAATCCGGACATCTAGTAACCCCAACCAAGAGAGGAGAATAGGGTACCCCGGGTGTGCCCATGAACAGAGTAGAAAAGGATAATATTTCTCTTTGGATCTCAGAAGAGGGTAAAGACTGATAAAGTGACTGTTACTCTAAAAAATTTGAAACTTCTATTGACTACTGATATTGATAGAGACTGTAAATAGTTAAAGGAAGAGATTTTTTCACCAGAGTAAGTCAATTGTTTTTGTTTTCTGGGATTTTTTTTAAAGATTTTTAGAGTGAGGACATTAGAATTTATATGTTAGCATTTTAACGTTTTTTATATTAAGTAATTGTATTTAAGAGCATCTGATAAAAGAACTGACACCATTTTGTAAGCTCTAAGATGTCCATCATGCAGATTTTGGCATTTATTATTTTGTCCCAGAAAGAGACTTTATAGAACAAGTAAACCTTTCTGGTGTTCGGCATTCAATTGAAAAGTCCGTTACGAACAGATATCATCCACATGCTAGCGTCTCAATGTTTCTCACACTAGCAATAACGATTTTTGGTGTGTATGTAATCATTTTATTGGGTAACACAGTGCTTCACAACAATCAATATAAAACGAGTAACTTTTTACTAAATTTCCTCTATAAGCTGATATTATAGTTAATAAAAAAAATATTTTTCTCTGGTGATTTCCTCTTTCCTGGCATTGTTTAATAGCCCAATGAGGTAATCAAATCATTTCATGATTGCAGTTTTTATAAAAAGTTTTTTTGGTCATTCTAAGTTAAGAGTTTTTGATTATACTTGTTAATTATTTTTATTTTTGTTTAGTGAGAGCACTTTGCATATTTAGACAAGCATGATTAAATTATGTAGCTGGGAAGATTATGGGCTCCTTTTACAAAGGTGCGCTAACGTTTTTAGAGCACGCACCGAATTAGCACGCACTAGCTGAAAAACTACCGCCTGCTCAAGAGGCGGTAGCGGCTAGAGCGCATTAAGACCCTAACGCACCTTTGTAAAAGGAGCCCTAAGTTCATTAATAGTATTTACTGTTAAGGTTTTAGGTGCGCTAAAAACACTAGCGCATCTTTGTAAAAGGAGCCCTAAGTGTTAGGTTTTATGGCTTAGAGTTCCACAACAATAATGAAATATCATAATTAATGAATTTTTAAAAAAAATTAATTTTGAACTTATTACTAAAAAGTTGATTTTGAGAATTATGGAATGAATATTTAATATATTAATTTGTTAGAGATGTTGGAATTTTCGCATTTTAAATTGTTTATCAAGTTTTTTGGTTTTCTTTTAGAAATTGGTGCATGTAGTCAAGGAGGCATAGCCCCTGATGAAACCAAGAGTGAAACGGTTGGGCAGCCATCGGGTATAAAGATAAGTGCTTTCCCTTTACAGCACTATAAGCACTTTATAATTTTATAGAGCCTGTTAAAAATAATTTAAAAATCAACTTGCATATGTCACTTTACCAAGACTGATGATGAACACATCACCCCAGTAAAGGTACGAAAAATCAACAAAGTAGTGCCTTGGGTGTTTGAGGTCTGGTAATCAAATTTACTTGATATGAGTTTGTTCTCTATTGAATTCAAATTAACCAGTTTGTGCCACTGAAAATAACTGGTAGGTGCCAAAATGAAAACTGGCTATTTGGGGGGAGGGGAGTGTCTGGGGCGGAGTTGGCATGTGTCTGTTTTAAGTGTCTAAATTAAGCACTTAACCAGCAAGTTAACTGAATAAATAGGACCACATAAAAGTCAGTCTTATATTTATGTGTTAAACCCGTGGCCAGTTAAGTGCTGAATATCACATTTAACCAGCTATGTGTTAGCCAGAAAACTGGATAGTGAATGCCTGTGTCCATGCATGGTCCAGCATTGAATTTCCAGGTTTAACGCTGGTAACAGTCAGCAAAATGTTGATCACCACTAGTTGAATATCGGGCCCTATAGTTATAACCTATGTTTGCTGGAATGGAAAGTGGCATCATTTGGAGTAACTAATTGCCCAACAGACAGACTGTGAGACACTGACAGTTTGAGTCGACATCTGTAAGCTAGGGCCCAGAGGTAGGAGAGGTCTCACTTTCCCCACAAATCCAGCCACTAAATGCACCCCAGGGTGTTTTGGGGGGCTCACCATGACCTGCAAGGGGAGTTGTGGCGAGATATTTATGTGGTACCCTTTTTGTGAAGTTCACAGCAGTGCCCTGTAAGATACGCCATTACTCTGTTGCCATGTCTGGGTGTCCAGTCCATCACTTTGCTGGCCCCTCCCATGTCCAAAAGGTCTTGTTCTGGGCGTTTGGGGCATGGATGAATTTTTTGGACGAAAATGTGATATAACGATAGATGACTTGGTGATCAACGGCTGGATGTATAAATAGACGATTTTCGAAAACGAAATAATTTGGACATATTTTTCGAGAGTGGACTTTATAGACTCTGCTAACTTTGGCCGACTAGCGCCCTAGGCCCAAAACGGACTTAGACCTTTTTTATTATTATTATGTCCCTCCACGTGTTTTTGACACTGCAGTAACTTACTTACTGAATTACCCTGGTATATTTTGTAGATAATTTTTTGGTGCCAACTGAGCCATTGGTGCACAGGTCTACGGCATGGCTTTTTGTATCAGCCCTGCAATGCTACCAGTAAAGTAAACCAACTGTACCAAAATTTAGCACAGTATTTTACATTTGGAGTAATTAAGAATTGACCTATTTGCATGCATTTTGCTTTCCATAACCTTTAGCTTAATGGTTTTATTTTTCTAATGCATTAATATCTTTATTGCATTGGGAGTAAGGGTAGCGTGGAAAAATCAAAACTAAACCACTACACTTAAGGACAGCACAGCTTATTACATTGGGCCCAGCTGGCAAAAGGGGAAGTGAAGGGGTCAGTGTGGCTACAGGAGTTGAGTAGAATTGTGGGAGAGAGGGAATGAGATAGCTAAAACATTGGCTTTACGCTTAGCCAAGGCTCTCCCTTTTATTACTGGTATGCACCAAACAGGATTTGTTGCTCAGAGACATTCCTCTAATAATACTAGATTGGCTTTTCATATGTTAAATTTAACAAAAGCCATGAATGATCCAGCCTTTTCTGTATCCCTGGACGCAGAGAAGGCCTTTGATCGGGTAGAATGGGCCTTCATGTATCAAGCAATGGAGTGGTTTGATATAGGTTCAGGATTTATACAAATGATCCAAACATTGTATAGTTTCCCTGCTGCTAGATTATATATTAATAATAATTTCTCAGAGCGTTTTAGTCTGCAGAGGGGGGTTAGACAAGGCTGTCCTTGTCTCCTTTGCTTTTTGATATTGTATTAGAGCCCTTGTTATTAGCTATTCAGCAAACGAAGGGGATACAGGGTATTCCTTATTCAGATCAGGAATATAAAGTTTCTGCTTATGCAGATGATATATTGCTTCATTTGAGAAATATGGAAACAACCATTCCAAGCTTACTATTATTGATAGAAAAATTTGGAAAATTTTTAGGATATAAGATAAATTGGAGTAAATCAGAAGTTCTTTCACTTAATGTCCATTGAACAAAAGGTTTATTTGAAACATTCCCCTTTCTATGGAAAGAAGACGGAATAAAATATTTAGGCATTTGGATAAAAAACATGTTGGAAGAAACAATGAAAGTGAATGAAAAATTTTTATTACAGAAAGTAACAGAAATGTGTGAGCAATGGAATCCTTTACATCTTTCTTGGTGGGGGAGAATTCAAACTATCAAAATGATGATTTTGCCTATGGTTTGTAATCAAATGGGTATGTTACCAGTTTTTTTTCAGGGGTCCTTTTATAAAAAGTTAAACTATATTCTTACAAAATTTATTTGGCTGGGCAAAAAGGCTAGAATTGCTTTAGTATCTCTACAAAAACCGATTACAGAGGGAGGGGTAAATTTTCCCAGTTTTTATAGGTATCATCAATCCTATATTATGCGCCAGGGTATGTATTGGATCCTCCCAAAGCCTGTTGATAATATCCCGGATTGGTTGTGGTTGGAATGGCGACTCATGTTCCCTCTGCGATTATGCCATGTACTTAGTATCAAAATGCCTAGATTATATAAAGAAAATAGATTATTTGTAGACACATGGAAAACAATAAGATATGTGAGCAATTTAACACCTATTCCAATTAACAAATCAACAAATCAAACTCCAAGATTCAAATTGGCAGATTTAAAGTCATCTGGAAGCATTGGATGATTGCAGGAATACGTGTATTAGAAGATGTTATTTCTAATGGTAAGCTGCTTGAGTTTTCACAGTTGCAACATAAATATGGCCTTAATAAATCACAAAATTTTAGATGGATGCAACTAAATCAGGCTATTCAGGTGGGGTTCCCTAAATGGAAAAATCTTAATAAGCAATATAGGTTAGAATTCTTATGCTTTCATGTAGATTTCCTGGGACATCAGGCCGCTCAGTGGTACAAATTAATAGCTGGATTTATGAATAAAAATCCAAAGACTGGTCTTCGGGACATTTGGAGTATTGAGATTAAGCATAAAGTTACTGCGTCTCAATGGCTACAAATTTAGTCTTGGAGGATGGAATGTACAGTGTCTGCATCTATGAGACAAACATGGTTTTTCCTGTTGCATAGAGCATTCTGGACCCCTGTTCGTTTACAAAAATTAGATCGTTCTAAGTCTGATAGATGTTGGCATTGTCATCTTGAGGCAGGGACTTTAGATCATTTATTGTTCTATTGCCCATTTATTATGGATTTTTGGAAATCGATTTGGGCCAAATTAATAGTTTATTAGAAAATCATGTGGCATTATCGTATGACACAGTATTATTTGGCATGTCTATGAGGGTTAAGAGCAAATTTCTTCCAAAAATAATAAACTCTTACTTATTTTAACAGGAGTCGCCATACAACAAATAATATGTAATTGGAATAGATTAAACTACAGTTTTTGGTGGAATTCAGTGTGTCATATTTATAAAATGGAAAGAACATTAGCTATTCAGAAAGGGAATTTTAATAAATTTCAGATGTGTGGGAGCCATTAACAAAATATTGCAATGAATAGGTATTATTTCCCTGTTTTGTACAAATGAAAGAATGGGGTGGGGGAAGGGGGAATTTATTATATGGTATACTGTATGTGTTATGAGATACTGAAAGGATGGGGGAAAGAGATAATTCTATTTAATATGAAGAATGTAGAATTTCAAGCGATGTACTTAAATTAAAATGGTGTAATTTTTTGATGCACTTGATGTAAGTATAAAAATGAATAAAGAATTAAAAAAAAAAAAAAGAGAGTATGACACTGGATTCAAAGAAGTGGATGACTCATCCCCCTTTTCTTTCCCTTCCATCCTCCTCCTCTTCCCTCTCCTTTGTAAGGAGGTAAGATACTCCAGTGAATTTTTCTTCCCTTTAGCACAGTGGTCTCAAACCCGCGGCCCGGGGGCCACATGCAGCCCGCCAGGTACTATTTTGAGCCTCTCGGTATGTTTATCATAATCACAAAGGTAAAATAAAACAGTTTCTTGATCATATGTCTCTTTAGCTATAAATCACAATATTATTATTATTAAGACTTAGCCAAAAGGAAAGATTTATAAACTATAAAGAGTTTTACCTCATGCAAAATTGTCATTTTTTTAATAAGACATTAACTATTTTTTCTGCGACCCTCCAAGTACCTATAAATCCAAAATGTGGCCCTGCAAAGGGTTTGAGTTTAAGACCATTGTTTTAGCAGGTCCTCAGTGTAGGCACATCAATGCAGTGCGTTGAGCACTAATTCTATAACAGCATTTGGGCACCAAGATGCCATTAAGTCAGCATTGGTGCACTCCTTTGCTATGTCAATAGCAGGTGTAAATGGGCTTGCATACATAATTTGGAGATATGCCAGTGCCCCTCCCATGCTTTGCCCTTGTGTTCTTCCCCTTTTACTTACACACTAAAAGGCCCTTTAACTAAGCTGCAGCAAGCACTAATGTGAACTTGCCAAAGCAACAAAAGGGATAACCGCGGAGGACACTGAGGAGTTCCATAGTAATTTTGCATGTGTGGATGCTACCCATGCAGGTCAGGGGGGTAGAATGGGCAGGTTTTATACTAATCAACTAGCGCAGCTATATTGTCGCACACTAACTGATTAGTACAGGGGTGTCAAACTCAATCACATTAAGGGGCCGAAATCTAAAACACAGGATAAGTCGTGGGCCAAATTTTTTATTAAGATACTTAGTTTTAGTAGAAGTATAGATCCTTCCTCAGCCTGAGACACCATTCCAGCAATTCACCTGGTTATTTTCACCTCGTAGATGTTACCATACTTAATCCCAACTTTATTCAAATAGTCATTCTAGGCATAGGCAGCGGAATACTTTTTTGTTTGGGGGAGCCCAAAAGCTCTGCCCCAGACCCTGCCCAATCTCCGCCCCAGTCCCCGCCCCATAATAGTACTAATTGTAATACCATTTTTTCCATTCATTTTTCATAAATACACACAATATAAACTTATTAGCAACACATAATGGTTAACCACAAAATTAAACTACACAAGATAAACTGTATGCTTCTCAACATTCATTCCTACCAGAACACCTGGCCTTGGTCACACATACGGAACACAGATAACCCCTATGCAAATACAAGACCACAAACTAAAAGTGCTAATATACACAAACAAAACCCTAAGATGCAAGACTCTGCATGCAGTCCAACCCCAGAGAAATAGAAGCAAATGCATTTCTTCCTGAACAGTGCAAAATATAGACAGCAGATGAAAATTCTCAAAATTGACACAATTCAATCACTAATTTGAAAATAAAATAATTTCCCCTACCTTTGTTGTCTGGTGATTTTGTTTTTCAAACCATCTTTTCCCAGTCTCTGCCCTGCATTTCCTTCTGTCTGTGCTCTTAACTGTGTATCCAGGGCCACCTTTATCCATTTGCTGTTTTTCTTGCCTTCACTTTCTGCTACATATCCATCTTTCCAAAATCACAGGGGATTTAAGTCCAAAACTAAATTTCTTGGAGTAGGGGAGCAATCAATATAGATACAAAAACAAAAACCCTATTCCCATCAGAACGTATTAGCTCAACATGTACTTAAGAACTGTATGTAACAAACTGTTTCTAATAAATTTTTGAAATTCAGTTGTGCTCATAAGTACTTCAACAGGGCGCCTTACAGCGATACGAGGTCGCTGACACTGTGCGTTGGTTATTGAATCACAGCACATCATTTTAAGCACTAGGCTCCTATTTTGTTACATAGCTTTGTAGATTAAAACTGAAACACTTAACTGGAAACTGTATCTCGGCTCCAACACAGTCTATGGAACAACTGCTCATGCCTACTACCTATAGGGAATTCGGGGAAACACCTAAAAACACATCTGTTCATGAAGTACTTAGGTAACTGACCTATTCAATCTTAGTCCTCAACAAATGATATCTAGAACTGTTAATCACTAACTCTGAACTTTTCACTCAATCATTGTAAACCGCATAGAACTTCACGGTCCTGTGGTTTATAAACTGTTATTATTATTATGTTTCGCAAAGGCTACATCAGGAAGCCGAATGTTGAAGGTTTTTTCTTTTTTTATGTTTTTCTTTTGCTGTTAGTGTAATGCCTAAGTCCTCTGACTCCAACACTCCTCTGATCAAACTAATGATCAGAATCCAAAAGTAGATTTATTAAACATTTCAACCATGTTAGAAACATCCGATAAAGAAGTTGCTAAACCATCTACTTTAGTACACTCCTCCTTCCTTATTCGCAGTGTTGGCACCTGCGGTTTCGACTATTCACAGTTTTTGGGGCCAGGAAACACCCCCACCCTCCCCCAGTAAATCGACCTTACCTGGTGGTCTAACGGTGACGCAGGGCAGGAGCAATCATCCTACACTTCTGCCCCATGCAGATCTGTCATCGAAAATGGCTGCTGTGAGTTCCCATGGTCTCACAAGACTACAACAGGAGCTCACGGAAGCCATTTTTGATGACAACTATGCACGGGGCAGGAGTGTAGGAAGATCGCTCCTGCTCCATGTCACCACTAGACCACCAGGTCCGGGAGGCAGGAGGGAGACGATAGTGGGTCAAAGTCGGCCCAAAAGTTAGTCACAAATTTTCCATATTCACTGGCCGGCTCTGCCCCTCACCCCCGTGAATATGGAGGGAGGTGCGTAGTTTCAGTTGGTCTTCTACCTGATAAATTTTGGATAAGGAAGATGTTCTTCCAAAACAGACACAAAGAAAAGAAGTTTTATGGGTAATATAGTTTCTATACCAACTGAAATTTGATTGGATGCCTTTGGCTGGATCTGATTGGAGAGTCCTCCTCACATAATATGCTTAAGATAACAAATGTAGTGGCCATTTTGAAAAAATAAGAAGTTGTGTGAAATGTTTGGATCGGTTTCTGAGTAAATCCTGAAGATATCTGGTGAAATGTTGTGGACTTGTCTTTCGTTTGATAGCTAATATATTTTTTTTTAAAAAGTTTTGTCATAGATTTTAAAAAATCCTGATGCTGCTAATCGTGAAATTTTGTACCATGTTGGGGGGTATCTGCAGGAAGATTGAACTGAATTTATGAATATGAATGAATGAGTTGGGTAACTAAAGAACAGCTCTAAGACTATCTAAGATAAGTAGAAGAATATAAATATATAACTTGTTTGGATATTTATAAGCATAGTGATATCAATAAGAAAGTCTGGTCCAATGAAGAGTGGCGTGAGTGATTCATAAAATATAATTTGAAATCAGCTCATATTCTGAAGGTCCACAAAATTTTCTTGATAAGTTTTGTAAGCTTGATATATTTTGATTAGTCCATGATAAATTACTTGGTAACTAGTGGATTGTGAATTGCCATGGCATAATTTATAAAGGCAATTTCATATAGCAAGCAGAAAAAATAAATGACCATATGAAGGAGTAGCCTAATGGATAGAACAAATGGGCTAAGAGCTAGGGAAGCCCAGTTCAAATCCCACTGTGATCCCCTTGTGCTCATGGACAAGTCACTTACCCCTGGGTTCTATAAATGGTGCCCAAAATGACCTGCAATCCCGAGGTCTATCCTCAAATAAATTAGTTAATGAACTGTTCACAATTAATGATCGCTTGATGAATTGGCTCTAATTTGGATTTGGGCACAGATCTGGCTGCACATGAGTCTATAATCCTCTTGCGTGCAACTCCAAAGGATGAGGGCCAGGGGCATTCCAAAGAATTAGATGTAGTGTTATAGAATTTGGAGGCTGGGCACCCATGTTACATCAGGATTTACATCAGGTTTAGTTGGTGGAAGTTCTTATGCCCAAAGTTGGGTGCTGGAATATGCACTAAGCACTATTCCAGTGCCTCTCAAGCTGTGTGCTATGGCACAGTGGTGTACCCCGAAGAAATCCCAGGTGTGCCACGAGAGATTCAAGAATTTTAATTTATTTATAAAAATTCCCTTAATAAGTATATGCTAGAATACATGACATGTATGTCATGTACGCAAGAGTCTGTCAATGTTATGAGCGCCTGAGTACATAAGGATTCAACCCCTAGACAAGCAACATTCTTTGACGTGATTTAGTCCTTGAAAATTAATGGCAAGTAGTTTTATTTTTTATGCAGGAGAAGTGCGGGGAGATTCTCCGTAATAATCGGACCCATAAGCAATACAAGACAATAATGGAATTATGAAGAGAATCAGCCCCTGATGAAACTTGCCAGTGAAACGGCTGGGTAGCCGTTGGGCTATAAGCTAAGTGCTCTTCTTTATAATTTAATTATAGCACCACATTGGTTAATTTGGGTCTTACCTGCACTAAAAGTAATAAAACCAGACCGATGATGAACACGTCACCCCAGTAAGGACACGAATCAAAACAAGTAGTGTCTTGGGTGTTTGAGGTCTGGCAATAAAAGTTTATCTGCATGAGTTTGTTCATATGTAATTGTCTGTTTGAGTTGGGTTGAACAAACTGTTTTTCCATTGTCATTCAGACCTATATGGCAGTATAATAGGATTTGAGTGGCTTCACATGTTCTACCATAAATGTAGTGGTTAGATTGGCTTATGGGCCTCGGTCATCCTCTCTGGTTCATTAACCCACCCACTAGGCTACTTAAGACACTTTTGTGCAGCTCTAGGCTTCCCCATACCAGATGCTGCTGTATTAGAGACAGGTATGTACCTTTTTGTTCTCATTTTTGTGTGGTAGAAGGTGGTCAGTGAACACTGGGGGAGTCTTACCTTGATGCATGCAGTAGTCATCTGGTCAGGCTGAGCACCTTTGTGGCACTTAGATTCTTTTAAAATAGGTCTAGTTCCATCACTGCAAAACATCCATTTATAACCTGCCCTTGACACCACCCAAAGCCTTTCCCCTAACACCACGCCCACTTCATGCTCTGAAAGTACAGAGGCTGGAAATACCTTGCTAGATGTACAAAAAGCCAGTTTCGATTATCAACACTTGGACGTCCTGGCAATTAGAATGTCCAAGTGCCGATTTAGGATACTTTTTGGATGTCTATGTATTTTTATTATGAGCCTGATAGCTTAAAAAACTTGAAATAAATAACTCTCAGATTTAATTTATTGTTGGTTTTGCAATTTTAGAATTTCAGATGTGCCATGAAAAATATTTGCTCCATTTACTGTGCCAGAGCTAAAAAAAACGTTTGAGATACACTGCACTATTCTATAAAGAGCACTCATCCTGCAGTATCCTTTATAGAATAGTGCTGAGTTCCAATTTTATCCTGTGCCTAACTTTCAGCACCATTTACTAAATCCAGCCTTTAATCCTCCATTCTATAATCTACACACATAAACGATTGTACTTAAATTGCAAATGCATGGTCAGTACGAGGGACTGCTGAAAATTTCTCAGCCCAACCAAAAAGAGAATGATGCGGACTCATGAAACTTGCAAGTTATTCCACACAATTCTTGACACTTTTTGTGGCTGGGCTGAGAACTTTTCTTCAGTAGCCCCTTGCAGTATCCTATAATCTACACATGTAAATAATTGCACCTAAATTCCAAATGAACATGTGTATAGGATGAGGAGGAAAAAATAAAGTATCCCCCACCCTAGAGTGTAAACATTTTTGAAAGTGTGAAAATCGCTGGGTGGTCATGCTAAAGTCTTTTAATTTGCTGTGTTTAAAGATGATCTCATGCCACTAGGCACATAAACATGGATCATAATACTGTAACAAGTTTCCAAGTTTATTAAAATCTTACTATCCCGCTGCAATGTGAACCCTCCTAGGCAGCTTAGAATCTAAACTTTTACAGTATTAATAGTAAAACCGATTAAACAAAACACATATACAAGAATCCAAGGTTAGAATTGAAATAGAATTCTTTTTTTCCCAAATAATTTTTATTGAAGGTGGCAATAAGAGTGCATACACAGAAAAAAGCAATACAAACCAACCCCCCCCCCCCACAGAGGGTGAGGAAAATACAAAATGGTGTTCTTGTGTTCTGCAGTGTTCCCCCAGAGCTGAAACATTCTGTTATGCCCCATAATAACAAATAAAGCATTCGATTTTGGTCTCCTTATCTCAAAAAAGATATAGTGGCGCTAGAAAAGGTTCAAAGTAGACTGACCAATATGGTCAAGGGGATGGAACTCCTCTCGTATGAGTAAAAACTAACATGGTTAGGGCTCTTCAGCTTGGAAAAGAGACGGCTGAGGGTTGATATGATTGAAGTCTACAAAATCCTGAGTGGAGAAGAACGAGTACAAGTGGATCGATTTTTCGCTCTGTCAAAAATTACAAAGACTATGGCACACTCGATGAAGTTACATAGAAATACTTTTAAAACCAATAGGAGGAAAATTTTTTTCACTCTGAAAATAGTTAAGCTCTGGAACACGTTGCCAGAGGATGTGGTAAGAGCGGATAGCATAGCTGGCTTTAAGAAAGGGTTGGACAAGTTCCTGGAGGAAAAGTCCAGAGTATGTTATTGAGAAAGACATGGGGGAAGTCACTGCTTGCCCTGTATTGGTAGCATGGAATATTGCTACACCTTAGGTTTTGGCCAGGTACTAGTGACCTGGATAGGCCACGTGAGAACAGGCTACTGGGCTTGATGGACCATTGGTCTGACACAGTAATGCTATTCTTATATTTTTATGAAATCCCAAATGGTTGTTGAGAATATAGCAAAAAAACTCCAAGGGATTACTTTTTATTTTTGTCTCACCCTATTCTCTAATGTGCATGTAGAAATGTGTGCCCCTCAGACTCCATCTATGTCAAAGCTTCCTGCAAACTACACGTTATCACATTTAGGTGCCATCTTATATAATAACATTCAGTCAGAATATTGATATTTTATGCATGTATGTGTGGGTACAGACACAAATAAATGCCAGTTTAAGGTTTATTAAAAACTTCAAGGCATGTCAAGTGTAGGAAAAAGAAGGAAACTCCATAAAATAAATAGGAAAGAGAAACCGTCATCAAGTTGACAAATGCAGTCGTACATCTCACACATCAATATATTCAACAAAGTTTAAGTCAGCTGCTTAGGGTCCGCTTGACAGATCAAAGAGATGGGTTTTTAATAGCGTCCAAACAGCTTTGTGTGCATTCTTGGTGACTAAATCTTGTCCTCCCTCCCCCTCCATATGGACTTGCCCTTTGAGGTCAATTCTACAAATGGGCACCCCTTGTTAGGTGCTCCAGTACTGCACAGAAAACACCAATTCTAGAATGGCATTTGCAGTAGAGAATGACACATGGAGCTCATTTTTTCTGTCCCGTCCCAGCGAGTTCTTTTCCTGACCTTGCTCCATTCCTGCATGCTCTGTCCTCATCTGCACAAGCTTCAAACACTTAAAAATCATAAGTGTTCGAGGCTTGTGCGGATAAAACAGAGCTTACAGGAATGGGGCAGGGACAGTGACAGCGACAGCGACAAAACTCACGGGGAAGGGACGGGGAAATTGAGTTCCTGCGGGGACAGGGACAAATTTGTCCCCATGTCATTCTCTAATCTGCAGGACATCACATTAAATAACTAAATAAATAAAATACAGTATTCTCCCATGAATTTGTGGTTCTTAAATCGCGGACTCGCTCATTCGTGGTCTGCTCCGACCGCCTCTTCCTATAGTAAAGTCGGGCTACACCAAAGTCATGTCAAAGCAGCTCCTGATTGGTGTAGGAAAAGGCGGTTGGAGCAGAATGCGAGTGATTTTCTTCACCTGCCGGCACACCAGCTGCCCTCTCCTGCCTCCCCTTCCTTTTGACAGGCGAGAAACCGCATTTATGGTTTTTCAAAATTCACAGGGGTTCCTGGAATGGAACTCCCGTGAATTTTGGGGGAGTACTGCAATTCAATCTGGTTTATTATGAATAACAATTATTTAGATATAATCATCACAATAAATATACCCTCATATATAATAAAGTGCAATAGTCCCTAAATCACCTGCTCAACAAAAGTGATATTGAAGTGTTACAAATAAAGTCTAAAAGTGCACTAACATATCAAAGGTCATGATCCGTACCTTTAAGTTGGGAGCAGGAGGGGTGCTCAGTCCCTCCTGCTCCTCCGGACTCCAGCGATATGTCTGCCTGGGTGCATCATGTGATGCACAGGGAGGAGCCTAAGGCCCTGATTGGCTCAAGTGCCTCGGACTCCTCCCCCTTGGGAGAGGCCTGAGGCGCCTGAGCCAATCAGGGACTCCCTTAGGCTCAGCCCTCAGTCCCAGATTGGCTCGCACTGAGGGGAAGGGCGGCAGAGAGCAGGAGAGACGGGGCAGGCAGAGAGCAGGAGAATCGGAGGAACTAGAGAGAGTTGGGGCAGGCAGAGAGTAGGTCGCAGCAGAGAGCAGGAGAGTCGGGGGAGCTAGAAAGAGTCGGGGCAGGCAGAGAGTAGGTTGTGGCAGAGAGCAGGAGAGTCAGAAAAAATAGGGCAGGCAGTACTCTGAGTGTAGCCTCTCCAAACCATGGGCTTGTGCTGCAGGAAAGGGTAGCAGAAAGCAGGAAAGTCAGGGTAGCCAGAAAGAATCGGGACAGGCAATACTCTAAGTGGAGCCTCACCAAAGATAGACAGAAAAAAAAAAAAAAATAGCAGGGCAGAGAGCAGAGAAGCCTGATCGGGGCAGAGAGCAGGGCGGCTAGAGCAGGAGAATCGGGGCAGAGAGCAGTTTTTTACACAAGCGACTGGTCTTCACCAGTCGCTTGTTCTTGATCGGCCAGCCAATCGGTGTGTCAGGAAAAAAGGGTAGTGAATCGCTTCCTTCCTGCTTTTCATGCCAATTCCATTCATTTGCATGCACAGATTGGGATGGGATCGCTACACAGATTAGTGAATCGGGTCGGAGGGAAATCAGGTCTCAAAGGGCTCGCAAACCAATCAGTACACGATCAGTTTGCATTGTGAATCTAGCCCTATATTCCTATGGGTGTCTTAGCATTTAGCACATGCTAATTGTTAATGCGCGTTAAATCAATTAGCACACCTTGATGAATTCCTCCCCTGTACCTGTGACTCTGTGTGAGTTGCCCCCTTCCCCCTTGTCTTTAGAGTTGTAACTGACACCCGGTACAATCCATTCCTCTCTGCGCCTCTTTTTTTTTTTTTTTTTTAATTCATTCTATGAGTGGAAAGACTCTATACATTAATTACATTTTCATCCTACATAGGGCACCTCTGTGTTTATTCCATATCTTCTTGAACTTCATCACTGTTTAAAACCCTATCACTTCCTTCAGAACATTCCAGGCAACCACCACTCTTTCTTTGAAAAAAAAAAGTTTTTCCTCCTTGCAGCTTCATTAAATGCTCTCTAGTTCTATAGTCTCACTGTTTCTGAAAAAGGTTGTTTCATTCCTTACTGTCTTTTAAGAACGTAAATGCCTGAATCATATCTCCCCTTTCTCTCCATCTCTAGTTATATATATTCAAGTCTCTTCTCATATGATTTCTGGCACAGACCCCATACCAATTTTGACCGCTTTCCTCTGAATGGCTCCAAGTCTTGTTACATCCTTGGGACAAGATAATGTCTTTGAAACTGAACACAATACCACAGATATGGTCTCACTAACAATTTGTACAGGGGATTTTAACCTCCTTTTATCTGCTGATTATGGCCCTCTCTATGCAGCCCCTCTATTATCCCTTCTAGCCTTGGCCACCAACATGTCATATTGTTTCACCACCTTGAGATTCGCAGACACTATCCTCTCGAGTTCTGTTTCTTAGTCTGTGCACATCAGCCTCACCTCCTATTCCGTATGGCTCTTTTGGATTTTGGCACCCCAAATTCATCACCCTACATTTCTTCAAATTAAAGCTTAATTATCAACCAATAACCCAAACTTCTTATTTTTGTAGATCCCTCCTCATGGTCTCAGCCCACTCTTTGTGTCATCCACAAAAAGGTCATACATACCTTTCAGCAAAATTGCTTACAAATATATTGAACAAGATAGGCCCCAGGACAGATCCCTGAGGCACTCCGCTAATTAATCTTTCTTTTGAGATTATTCTTTTTATCATTACCCTCTACTACCTAGCAGTGAATCAATTTCTGATCCAGTTTGTCACCTGTCCACAGACGGACATGCAAAAAACGTGATCACGCACAACCATTAAAAAAATGCCACATAATGCATGTTAGTGTTGCTTTATTTCTTTGTTTATGTTGTGACATTTGAGTGCGACCGATGCTTTTTCTGTCTGTCACTGGACAGACGTTTTGAATGAACACAATTCGGGACTAAAGGATTAAGTTTAACAAACAAGACTCCTCCTGATACAGGTATTCCACTGAAACACTGATCATATGGGGTCTTCTAATTAAACTTTCACCTGGTGCCAAACCATTGTGAGCTCCCCTGGGAGAAAGGAATAGAAAATTAAATAAATAAATTTGGTTAACCTTTGGAAAAGTAATGTTGCCTTGGATCTTGCCACTGAATTATAAAAAGCTGACCCTTCTTTTTTCAGTTGCCTCTCCATTATCTTTCCCACCACTCATATCAGAGACATTGTTCAATTTTGATGGTAAGTATTATGTTTGTTACTAAAAACATCTGTAATATTATTTTCAGGTTAATAAAGCTATGGCCTCATTTTGTTGCTACCTTGTTGCCCTGTGGGGAAATGGAGCAGAACCAGTAAATATGAATTCTTATGTTGTGGTGAAAATAACATAACATAATATAACATAGCATCATACTTAACCGTGTAACCATGAGTTCTACGCGGTTTACAAAAGATTATAAACTGAAAACAATTTAAGAATGACAAAAATAAATTATTTGACCAAGTATTTTGAAAAGAGATATGTTTTCAGTTGAGTTCTGAAATATTTATAAGAGCAAGCTCCAAGCAAGAACAATTGAAATTCTTTGTCGTGTGAAGCTGCTTGGAATGCTAAAGTATGGTTCAGAAATTTCTTACTTTTAGAGCCCTGTACTGACGGGAAGGTGAATAGAGCATGAGACTTTCTACTATTTTTATACGATGCTAGAGAGAATCTAACATAGTAACATAGTAGATGACGGCAGATAAAGACCCGAATGGTCCATCCAGTCTGCCCAACCTGATTCAATTTAAATTTTTTTTTTTTCTTCTTAGCTATTTCTGGGCAAGAATCCAAAGCTTTACCCAGTACTGTGCTTGGGTTCCAACTGCCAAAATCTCTGTTAAGACTTACTCCAGCCCATCTACACCCTCCCAGCCATTGAAGCCCTCCCCTGACCATCCTCCTCCAAACGGCCATACATAGACGCAGACCGTACAAGTCTGCCCAGTAACTGGCCTAGTTCAATCTTTAATATTATTTTCTGATTCTAAATCTTCTGTGTTCATCCCACGCTTCTTTGAACTCAGTCACAGTTTTACTCTCCACCACCTCTCTCGGGAGCGCATTCCAGGCATCCACCACCCTCTCCGTAAAGTAGAATTTCCTAACATTGCCCCTGAATCTACCACCCCTCAACCTCAAATTATGTCCTCTGGTTTTACCATTTTCCTTTCTCTGGAAAAGATTTTGTTCTACGTTAATACCCTTTAAGTATTTGAACGTCTGAATCATATCTCCCCTGTCTCTCCTTTCCTCTAGGGTATACATATTCAGGGCTTCCAGTCTCTCCTCATACGTCTTCTGGCGCAAGCCTCCTATCATTTTCGTCGCCCTCCTCTGGACCGCCTCAAGTCTTCTTACGTCTTTCGCCAGAATAACGTCTTTTCACCATATAAGAAGGAGCGGTACCATATATAACCTTATAGCAAAAGCAACCCAACTTAAACAAAACACGAGTCCCCATTGGCAGCCAATGCAATTCACAATCAAAATGGAGTCACATGATCATATTTTTTAAGACCGTAGATCATTCTAACCGCTGTATTCTGAATCAGTATGAGTCGAACCATGTCTTTCTTGGGAATTGTTAAATACACAATATTACAATAATCCAAAAGACTCAATAATAAAGATTGTACCAGAAGTTTAAAAGCAGAAAACTAATAAAAAAGGTTTAATGGCACGCAGTTTCCATAGCGTGTAATAACCCTTACGTACCACAGCATCTGCTCATACACAGTTCCCCATACCTTGGGTTACCAGACGTTTGGCACTTTGTCCTGGTTTTGAAAAGCTTCTGGCAACGAGCGACTTTGGGATGGCATTCACGCATGTGCGGATGCAACGTGGTGATGTCCCGTGCATGCGCACATTATTGCGTCACACCGGCGCATGTGCGAATGCCGTCCGACGGCCCTCATTGCTCGTGCAGGTCGAGGGGGCGAGCTTGTGGGGTGGAACAGGATGTGGCCAGCTGGAACGGAGCGGGCCTGGGGGCGAGGCCATGGGTCCGGATTTTCTGTTTGGAAAATCTTGTAACCCTAGCCATACTCACACTGCTCCTCTTTCTCTTTGCTGGCAAGGATGGGAGGTATTAAATCTTTGGCATCATGGATCTTCAGTGCCATTATGTATGTTTTTGTTGAGCAGTAAATAGCCCCTGAATCATCTGAAGTGTAATGAGGAATCCATGTTGGGTAGAGACTTTATGGGTATTGTAATTTTGGAGTGGAATGAGTTTGTTATTGATTGCAAGGGTGAGCGGTGTGCAAAGGACTGGCTGGGAAGCCATTGGACCATAATAGCTAAGTGCCATTTGGAGTAGATTCTGCGTTGTTCATGGAGGAAAGAGTTTATGAGCAACTTGAAAAACTGAAGGTGGACAAAGCGATGGGACCCGATGAGATCCATCCCAGGATACTGAGGGAGCTCAGAGAGGTTCTGGCGGGTCCTATTAAAGACTTATTCAACAAATCTCTTGAGACGGGAGTGGTTCCTAGGGATTGGAGGAGAGCGGATGTGGTCCCTATTCATAAAAGTGGTCACAGGGATGAAGCAGGAAACTACAGGCCGGTAAGCCTCACTTCCGTTGTTGGAAAAATAATGTAAGTGTTGCTGAAAGAAAGGATAGTGTACTTCCTTGACTCTAATGGGTTACAGGATCCGAGACAACATGGCTTTACAAAAGGTAAATCGTGCCAAACGAACCTGATTGAATTTTTTGATTGGGTGACCGGAGAGCTGGATCAAGGACATATGCTAGATCAGGGGTCTCAAAGTCCCTCCTTGAGGGCCGCAATCCAGTCGGGTTTTCAGGATTTCCCCAATGAATATGCATGAGATCTATTTGCATGCACTACTTTCAATGCATATTCATTGGGGAAGTCCTGAAAACCTGACTGGATTGTGGCACTCAAGGAGGGACTTTGAGGTCCCTGTGCTAGATGTAATTTACTTAGATTTCAGCAAAGCCTTTGATACGGTTCCTCATAGGAGGCTCTTGAACAAACTTGAAGGCCTGAAGTTAGGACCCAAAGTGGTCAACTGGGTTAGAAACTGGCTGTCAGACAGACGCCAGAGGGTGGTGTTTAATGGAAGTCGCTCGGAGGAAGGATAGGTGAGTAGTGGATTCCCTCAGGGTTTGGTGCTGGGGCCGATCCTGTTCAATATGCTTGTGAGTGACATCGCTGAAGGGTTAGAAGGAAAAGTTTGTCTTTTTGCAGATGATACCAAGATTTGTAACAGAGTAGACACTGAAGATGGAGTGGAAAATATGAAAAAGGATCTGCAAAAGTTAGAGGAATGGTCTAATGTCTGGCAACTAAAATTCAATGTAAAGAAATGCAGAATAATGCATTTGGGGATTAATAATTGGAAGGAACCATATATGCTGGGAGGTGAAAAGCTGATATGCACGGACGGGGAGAGGAACCTTGGGGTGATAGTGTCCAAAGATCTAAAGGCGAGAAAACAGTGCGACAAAGCGGTGGCTGCTACCAGAGGGATGCTGGGCTGTATAAAGAGAGGCCAGTAAAAGGAAGAAGGTGTTGATGCCCCAGTACAGGTCATTGGTGAGGCCCCACTTGGAGTATTGTGTTCAGTTTTGGAGACCATATCTGGCGAAGAACGTAAGAAGACTTGATGCAGTCCAGAGGAGGTTGACGAAAATGATAGGAGGTTTGCGCCAGAAGACGTATGAGGAGAGACTGGAAGCCCTGAATATGTATACCCTAGAGCAGGGGTCTCATAGTCCCTCCTTGAGGGCCGCAATCCAGTCGGGTTTTCAGGATTTCCCCAATGAATATGCATGACATCGATGTGCATGCACTGCTTTCAATACATATTCATTGGGGAAATCCTGAAAACCCGACTGGATTGCGGCCCTCAAGGAGGGACTTTGAGACCCCTGCCCTAGAGGAAAGGAGGGGCAGAGGAGATATGATTCAGACGTTCAAATACTTGAAGGGTATTAATGTAGAACAAAATCTTTTCCAGAGAAAGGAAAATGGTAAAACCAGAGGACATAATTTGAGTTTCAGGGGTAGTAGATTCAAGAGCAATGTTAGGAAATTCTACTTTATGGAGAGGTTGGTGGATGCCTAGAATACGCTCCCGAGAGAGGTGGTGGAGTGGAAAACGGCAAGCGTGGGATGAACACAGAGGATCTAGAATCAGAAAATAATAGTAAATATTGAACTAAGGGCAGTATTAGGCAGACTTGCATGGTATGTGTCTGTATATGGCCTTATGGTCAAATATGGGCTGGGGAGGGCTTCAATGGCTGGGAGGGTGTAGATGGGCTGGAGTAGGTTTTGACAGAGATTTCGGCAGTTTGGAACCCAAGCACAGTACCAGGTAGAGCTTTGGATTCTTGCCCAGAAATAGCTAAGAAGAAAAAATTTAATCAGGTTGAGCAGAGTGGATGGACCATTCGGGATTTTATCTGCCGTCATCTACTATGTTACTATGTATTTCACTGGTTGGAATTATTATGAAAAGTAAATTTTTGTGACTTTGAAAAAAAACAAAACATTTGGGGGGGCTTTGTTATTTTTTTCAAATTTTTGTGGTGGTGGTGATCCTCTACACCCTTGATTTGAAGAATATTGATTGGATTGTTTTGAGTGGAGGTTTTTTTTCTGACCTATGATGGCTGAGTGGAGGATCTGCTGAATTTAGCAGCAATTGTATATTGCTGAGGACTTTTTCTCCACTTGCCAAATTGTGTTTGGGCAACCAGGCTGCGAGGGATTTCTCTCACAGCTATAGCTTGGGATTTTTTATTTAAATATAGATTTTGAGAACATTAGAAGACTCTTTGCTTGTTTCATTGGTGGATCATTTTCTTTGAGTGCAGATGGGGAACACCTGAGCACCGGTACAACGGAACTTAGAAAACAAAACCAAAAAGAAAAAAGGGACAAGACAATGAGAAAATAAACTTACTGAATGTACTCAAATATAAACCAAAATTTTGGGGCCAAAAAAATGGACCAAAAATGGGGTTCTCTGTTATATTTAAGCCTTCTTTGGATGATGGGTGCTTTTATTCCTCCTCTCCCCACCCGAAGACCAACAATGCTATTTTCCTCCCCTCCAGATGCCCTGCATTGCTATCTTCCACCCCCTTCCCATGACCAGCACTGCCATCCCCACTGCTGACATTGCTATTTCCTTCTCCCACCAGATGACCAGCACTCCTATTTCCCCACTCCCATTACCAGCACTTCTATCTTCCCCCCTCGTTGACCAACATTCCTATCCTCCACTACTCACTCCCCCATGTCCCAGACCGACATCACACTTACAGTCCCGGTGCTTCAGAAACCAATGCCGACGCTTTGTGTTGGGATGAAGAGCCTTGAGCATCTGCACATGCTCATGGCTTGCTGGCTCCCACCCTCTCCAGGATTCTCAAAGGGAGTCCAGCAGGCCTTGACCATGCACAGATGCTCAATGTCCTTCAGCCTGGCATAGAGCATCGGCATCGGCTTCTGGAGAACCGAGACTGTAAGTGCGATGTCGGTCTGGGGCTTAGTTAAAGCTGATATGATCAGAAAAAAGGGAGGAGACTGAGGCGCCTGAGCCAATCAGGACCTTAGGCCCCTCCCCGTGTATCACATGATGCAACGGGGTGGGGCCTAAGGTCAGCATTGCAGAGGAAAAGCAGGAGGACTTTGCAGTTCCTCCTGCTCCTGAAGACTGCCACGGCGTTGGAGGCCTAAGGAGCAGGAGGGACTGAGCACCCCTACTGCTCCCAACTTTAGATGTATGGGGACGGGGAGCGGGGGTCTGCGGTTTTGGGGTGTGTGAAAGCGCCGATGGCAGGAGGGAGTTGACATCCCTCCTGCCATTTTTTTGATTGCGGTTCAGGGGAGCACCGATGGCAGGAGGGAGTCCACATCCCTCCTGCCATTTGTGGGTTGCAGTGGGGGCCGCATTTATTGGAGGGGGGTGATATTTTTTTGACAGGTCTGCCTGTCTTTTTTTATGGGGCAGATATTTTGCATGTGTAACACATGCAAAATATCTGTGGCATGGTAAAAAAAATGAAGAAAAAAGACAGGCAGACCTGTCAAAAAAACAGCAGACCTGTCAATAACACAGTTACCGACGGGTCTACAGCAGTCGGGTTTTAGGATAGTAAAACCCGATTCAAAATAGCCAAGCAATTGTTAGTGAATCAATCGCTTGGCTATTTTGCATGGGGTTTACTAATTTGCATGGGTTGGATCGGGTCGGGGAACGATCACAAAACCAGTAAAACTGGTTTTGCGATTGTCGGTACAGGATCAGAAGGTTTAGTGAATCTAGCCCTAGCTGAGTAGAGGGAGAGGGGGGAATCACTAGACTATTAGCTTCTTTTTCAATATCCAGAGAAGGGGGGGTCAGGTTGGGAGGGGGTCCACTGTAGAAAGTAATCTGGGGCAGGGTAGTTGAGTTGGAGTGAGAGGAGCTCTGCTGGATACCTGTTCCTCTCAAACAACCTTTCTATGCTGCCCCAGCAAAATGTTCCCTGTGGACATGTGTCAGAAACAGTTTTACTTACTATTTTCCATGGCTGGAGAATACTTAATGACCATATAAACATGCATTGTAATGCATGTTAATGTGGTCTGCAGTAATGGTTTCTGCGTGAGTTACCACCCATGCTAAACCATTTCTGCATTGCTTGGGGAGTAAAACCTGTGATAAAAGCAACAGGTGTTAGACCCGTGGTAATGCTTTCTGGATGGGCCTCACTGACAGGAAGGGAGCCATTTTTGCAATGAGCTGCAGATTACTGCCGCAGTTTTAAAACAGCAGTAATTGACATGCTCATTGATTACTGCTTTGCTGCTGTATATTGTTACGGTAATTTTGCATCAGAAGCCGCACGCTGGGTTTTTGCATCAGCACTGGGGGAATAAATACCAAAACAAAGTTTGAGCTTTTGAAAGTCCTTTAAATTATCCCTGCATGTCATCTATTGCGACAGCACAAACTGTGATCTTGAATTCACTAAAATTAAAATGGCAATGCAGAAAGGAAGGTAAGAAGGTAAAATAATTGAGCGCGATAAACTGGTGTTCCCTAACATCTTTGTTTATGACTTTCATTTCAGAAAAGTTAGCTAGATCAAAACTTCAAATGACAGGATAAGATTCACAATTCAAAAACCACACACTTTCAAATGTGCAATCTGTTAGATTGTACAATAAAGACCTCTCTGGAGACGTGAAATCTTTTTTTTTTTTTTCTATTTACCAATATAAACACTGTACTACGCGAACCTTTTCATGCTCTGATCTAAATGAAAATTTGATACTTATCATGCGTTGAAAACTGGCACATCGCAGAGCCTTCCCCTTTTGATTCAGGCTTTCAATGAAATCTGATTCATAAAAGGGACAGGAATGGGCTCGGAAGACTAATTCACCAACTAAAACAAACGCATCAGTGATTCCACAGGCAGCCAAACGTGAGAGGCGTTTAAATATGGCCTGGGAACCAAAATTCATTCAGGAATGCAATCAGAAAATGATTGCCAGCAAAACGAGTCAAGAATGGGGTGGCTACCAAGTTCATTGCCTTGTAGTGGTGCAAACACTGACTTACCACATAAATAACAGCTTAATAAGCCATATTCCATAGAATGAATGTCAGGCAGTCTGCGGTATACAGGTTCATAGTGTTGCATTTTCACCCTTGGAGTCCTCTAATTCAGCCTACTTAACTATTTAATGTTTGCAAAGCGTAAGGAAGGGAATTGGCTGCATTATGCCCATTTATTTCCGCCTTGATCCTGCCCTTTTATTAAGATCCCTAACGTCAGATCAGTAATTCAGCACACATCTAGCAAGATCCATGTTGTTTCAGACACAGTGCATAATGTTCTGGTGATGTATTCACAGGTTGGTGCATGCTTGCTTGGGAACAAATTTATTTATTTATTTATTTACTAGTATTTTAGCCCGTTACATTAACGGGTGCTAGAATATATGTCTGTCTGTCTTTATTTCTGTCTCTCTCTCCCTCCCGCTGTCTTTCTTTCTGTCTGTCTCTGTCTCTGTCCCTGGCCCCCTTTGTCTGTCTGTCTTTCTGTGTATCTCCCTGCCCCTGTGTCTTTCTTCTTTTCTTTCTGTCTCCCTTCCTCCCGCTGTCTGTCTGTCTTTCTATCTATCTGTCTCTCTCCCTGCCTCCTGGCAGCATTTCTCTCCCACCACTTCCCTGTGCAGCAGCAGTAGCGTTTCCTCTACCCCCTTTCCCTTCCCGCGGTCTGTCCGCCCCCCCTTCCCTTCCTTTCCCGTGGTCCCGACTACGAACCTGGCAATTCCACCAGTGTGTGCAACAGTCTTCACATGCTGCTTCAGGTCCTTCTACTGCCCTGATTTACTCTGGCATGTCCCTGATGACATCATCAGAGACGCGACAGAGCAAATCAAGGCAGTAGAAGGGCCCAAAGCAGAGTATGAAGACTGCTGCACACGCTGCTGGAATCGCCAGGTTCATAGTCGGGACCGCGGGAAGGGAAGGGAAGGGGGGGGCGGCAAAGGACTCGGGTCCCGGGCGGTGGGGTCAGCGCAAGAGTCGGGGCGGAAAGTTGCTGGGCTCCTCGGGTCTGTTGCAGAGGCTGGGCCAGCTCCGTTTATCGGTTCGTCCCGGGGAGGGGGGACAGGAGACACTCTTTGTGCCCCAGCCCTTCTGAGGGTGCGTGTGAGTAGCCGGGAGGCTTAGGCGGTGACAGGGGCTGCGGAGGCCATCTCCGAGTGACACCAACTCTCGCTTCTCCTTTTCTGTCACTCCCGGACCGCTGCCCTGCGCCCTCTGATGACTTTGGTACACTTTTATTTTCCCCCTCTGTGACTGCCTCTAAATGTCCTGCCGCCAAACACGCCTGTCGCGTCTCTAGCGCACCTTCGGATACGTAGTAAGCGCGCATGTGTACTCGTGCCGCCACATCCCGACAGATCAGGGATCAGAGAACACGCGGCGCGAGTGCGCATGCACGCTTAGCGTTTTATTATTATAGATATACCACTTATATCCTAAGTGGTTTACATTCAAGTACTTTATCATATTTCCCTATCTGTCCCGGTTGGCTCAAACCCTATCTAGTGTATCTAGGGCAATGAGGGGATTAAGTGACTTGCCCAGGGTCACAAGGAGCACGGAGGGATTTGAACCCACAGCCTCAGGGTGCTGACACAGTTTGAAAAAAATAAACTAGCTTGTTTCAGAAAGGTGAAACTAAGCCAAGTTATAAGCTATAAAACAAAAAAACATTTGCCAACAGCTACGCTTATTTACTTGCCTCTGGTTATACACATGAAACTTCCTTCTGATCAAAGCAGAATAGTTTAAATACCACACCTGCCATTCTGCCTAATAAAAATACTTAATCAAGAAAACAGGCCACTGGGACTAAGACTGATAGAAAACTTTTCGTGTTTGACTACTTGATTAAGTAAAATTTAATTCTAATTTAAATTTGCTTCCAATCAATAAGCATTTAATGGCCAGTGATGTGGTAGAAGGCACGGCTCTGTTCTTTTGATAGCCTACAAAGCCAAACATCCTATTGTCTGTGTCTCCCACCCTGTGATGCAGAAAATGAATTGAGACCAACAAAATCAGGCTTAGAGCACAGAAAGGTAGAAGAAAAATTAGGAGGACTTCAAAGAAAAATAATTTAGAGCTGTTAATCGCAGTACTGTCTGTTCTTGTTATACGCGTGTTCCCAATTTATGATTTTGCTTATCTGAGGTTGCATGCATTGTAACCTCTATTCGCGCAATGTGTCTGTGTATTCACAGGCCTCTGACCTTAGAAAAAAAGCTTTGTTTCCTTTCTCTTTCACTTTTGATTTTTGCTTTGCTTCCAGAAACAGCTACCATGCGTCATGAGAGTCAGATAGAAGCATAAGAGAGCGAGTTACAAGCATCTGCAGATACAGCTCCAAAGAGAAAGATGCAAGTGTGGCACAGTGGTTAAAGCTACAGCCTCAGCACCCTGAGGTTGTGGGTTCAAACCCATGCTGCTCCTTGTGACCCTGGGCAAGTCACTTAATCCCCCCATTGCCCCAGGTATGTTAGATAGATTGTGAGCCCATCGGGACAGAGAGGGAAAATTGCTTGAGTACCTGAATAAATGCTGAGCTCCCCTGGGAGAACAGTATAGAAAATTGAATAAATAAATAAATAAAATAAAAAAATGTCATTTGTCTGAGTGACAAAATACATGTTTTAGACAGGCTTCATTTTGGCAAGTCTGTTTCTGCTGCCAGCCATGAGTTCAATGTGAATGAATCCACAATCCGATCCATCTGGCAAAAAGAGAGGAAGATATCCGTTAGTCTGTTCATGAAACTGCACTGGAAAATTCCAAAACAACACCTGTGGTTCATGATCAATCAATGGATTTTAAAATCTTAGAAGCGGCTACATTTGTGGATAATGCAAATAGTGAATGAGAAAAAAATTTAAAAAAAAAGCACAGTGGACAGCATTGGTGTCAGAGTGAAAGCCAGAGACATTTGCAAACACATCACCTAGGACAGGAAAACGTGAAACCCTTTTTTGTGATTTCAGGTTGGCTAGCACGTTTTAAAAAGCGATATGTGCTTTAAAAAAAAAAAGTAACCCTTTCCAGCTGACAACGAAGCTGCTGAGGAATTGAAAACATACCTGCTAAGTGTAATTGAAGAAAAGAGGTATGTGCCAGGGGAGGCATTCAATGTGGATGAGATTGGCTTGTTTTACAAGCAGACTGAGAAATGGACATATAAAGCATAATGAAAAGGGGAAAGGGATTGGGACTTGTATACTGCCTTTTAGTAGTTTTTTTTTACAACCACACTCATAGCGGTTTACACACGGGTACTTCAAGCATTTTCCCTATCTGTCCTGGTGGGCTCGCAATCTATCTCATGGGGCAGTGGAGGATTAAGTGACTTGCAACGCAGGGTTTGAACCCATAACCTCAGGGTGCTGAGGCTGTGGCTCTAACCACTGCGCCACACTGTCCTCAAAATGGCAGCAAGAGCCCCAGGATTCAAGACATTTAACGACTGCACCACCCTGCCAATGCCAAGGGTGACTTCAAAGGCTAGCTTCTTATGGTCCGCAGAGCCCAAAATCCATGTGCACTTAAAGGAAAGAACCCGAACTGCACGCCAGGATGGGCGTTAATCTTGGAATAAACTGTTCAGTGACGTAGAGGAATGTGATCCCACGCTGGAGCGCAGTCTAAAATTCAAGCATCTGACAAGCTCTGCATTTACCCCTTCTGCTGAGACTCTTAGGGGCAGATTCGGCAAACAGTGCCATGATCGGAAGCCGCTTCCAAAAGCCATGCCGATTGCACATCAATCACGCAATGTAGAGAATGACCTGGGGACGAATTTTAACCCCATCCCCACGGGAACTCATTTATCCCCGTCCCATCCCAGCAAGTTCTTTTCTTGTCCCTGCCCCTTTCCTGCAAGTTCTGTCCTCATCTGCACAAGCCTCAAACACTTTAAAATCCTAAGTAGCAACATTCTAGAGCTCAGATTGTGATGTCATAATGCCTCATTCCACCAATGCCTAAGCTCTGTCCTCATCTGCGCAAGCCTCAAGCACTTTAAAATCCTAAGTAGCAACATTCTAGAGCTCAGATTGTGATGTCATAATGCCTCATTCCACCAATGCCTAAGCTCTGTCCTCATCCGCACAAGCCTCAAACACTTTAAAATCATAAGTGTTCGAGGCTTGTGTGGTTAAGGCAGAGCTTACAGGAAAGGGGCAGGGACAGGAACAGTGACAAAACTCACGGAAAACTGAGCAGTTGCAGGAATGGGGAAAAAATTGTCCCTGTATTATTCTCTAATGTAATGGCGCCGTTTGTAGAATCATGGATCACATGTAAGATAGGTGCCGGAAATGTAGACAAGGGTTTTAAAGGCCTACATTACCGTGCCTATCTTACACAGGCTACAGAGGCACCTAATGATGCTTAAGGTCACTTCCAGTGCTAACCATGCCTACTGTTATCCTAAGCACTGCAATGTGCCACCATAGTCACGCTGATGATGTCATTGTAGGAGGCGCCTCCATTTTTTAAAATGAGACTTTAATTGATTTTAAACAATGCTGTCAATTACTGTGCCAATTAAAATCAATTAAGCCAATTATGTTAGGCAGCAGTACAGTGCCTACCACCGCCTAACATAGGCCTAGATTCACTAACCTGGCCGAGTAAGTCCACTCCGTGTCCGATCGACACAGGCTGACTGATTCACAACGGGCCTGTATTCAAATGGGGACAATCAGGGCAATGCCTCCCCCCCCCCCCCGACCTCACAGATTGCTCTCCAGCGATCCAGACGCATGCGTAGACCATCTGTAGATGCCTGTAGATGGTCTGCGCATGCGTTTGATGTCCGTGTTTTTTTTTTTTTTTACTTTTTACTTGCGAGCCTGTGGTTTTAACCCACGGATTTAAAGCGGGCTGAAACCACTGGCTCAAGTCGGGGCAGACAGCAGGGCTGGAAGATCGGGGCAGAGAGAAGGGCAGCAATGGAGCAGGAGAGTTGACAGGGACGTGTGCGACTGGTCCCCAGCAGTCGCTTCTTCTGTTGATCAGCCAGCCCAGTCGGTGTCCCAGATTTGTTTAGTGAATCGCGTCCCTGCCTACTTTGCATGCCATTTCCCCTCATTTGCATGCATGGATCGGAATAACCATCAATAAGAAGAAAGAAGATTTAAATTAAGTCAGTAATTTAAAGAGTGGGTAGGGTTGGGCAGACTGGATGGACCATTCAGGTCTTTTTCTGCCGTCATCTACTATGTTATTATGCATTAGATCGGCACAGAGGTTAATGAATCGGGTCGGAGGAAAATCAGGTCGCAAAGGGGTCGCAAACTGATCGGTACACGATCGGTTTGCTTAGTGAATCTAGCCCTTAGGGTGTTGTTTTGAGAATCTGGGCCTTAAGGATTTGAGAAGAAAATCCAAACAGGCAAAGCTGATGCAGTTATTTTCAGTCAACAAATTGCGAGAGTCATGCACCAGCGGTTGATCAAGCTGAAGTTGATGTACCAGCATTACCAGCCTATATCTTCTACAGATATTGTACTATCATTCTTGAGCTGCATGCCTGTCCCTCTCCAGAAGTTGAAGTGTCAGAAGTTGACCTGTCAACCTCAACTCATGCGTTAGTGATTGATCAGGCTGAGTATATTTGTGTAAAGCTGGATTTTGTCAAGCAATGTTTACATAATGGTAGTGTACCGTCTCTTTATATATGTCCGTTCCCAGTCTGTGCTGCAACATCCTGAAACATTTTGTCCTAATGGTGAGCACACTAAGGGCCATTTTTAGAAAGCCCAATAGTGTGTCCCAGCATGACTAATGAATCAAAGCCCATTCAAGTCTTATGTGCTTTGGTGCATTTGTCACAGGAGAATCGCTATGACGGCTTTGTAAAAAGGGCCCTAATTGCTTACTGTGGTTGTGTGATACAGTACAGTACCTTTCTGTAAAGCTGGTTTTTGTCAAGCAATATTTTCATAACGGTTGGGTCTTTATATCTGTTCATTTCCCAGTCTACGCTTTAGCATCCTATAATACCTCTGAACTGTTTTGTCCTAATGGTGAACACACTAAGGGTCCCTTTTAGAAAGTCCAATAGCATGTCCCAATGTGGCTACGTATTTATTTTTTAGTACTGTTGTATGCAGTTTTTTTGTTACTGTACTTCCAGTGATGAGAAAATCATGGTGCATAGCTTGGGCTAATGAGCAGACTAATTGCTTACTGTGGTAATGCAATACTGTACATTACTGTATTTATTTTTCAGCACGTGTGTGCAATTTCTTGTTTAACAGCATTTCTGTACTTTTAATGGTGAGAAAACCTTGGTGCATTGCATTGGTTGATGAGCAGATTAATTGCTTACTATGGTTGTGCAATACCGAACATTTATTTATTTTCTATGAGTAGCACTGTTGTGTGCCATTATTTTGTTTAAGAATATTGCATGTACTTCTGTAAGCAATACCGCAAATGAAAAGTATGTTTGCAACATTCTAAATGGTCTACTATGGTTTTTGTCAAATGCTGTCCCATGCAGGATCCTATCCCTATTTTTCCTATGCATTTGGGGATTAATAATAGGAAGGAACCGTATATGCTGGGAGGAGAGAAGCTGATATGCACGGACGGGGAGAGGGACTTTGGGGTGATAGTGTCCGAAGATCTAAAGGCGAAAAAACAGTGTGACAAGGCAGTGGCTGCTGCCAGAAGGATTCTGGGCTGTATAAAGAGAGGCGTAGTCAGTAGAAGGAAGAAGGTGTTGATGCCCCTGTACAGGTCACTGGTGAGGCCCCACTTGGAGTATTGTGTTCAGTTTTGGAGACCGTATCTGGCGAAAGACGTAGGAAGACTTGAGGCGGTCCAGAGGAGGGCGACGAAAATGATAGGAGGCTTGCGCCAGAAGACGTATGAGGAGAGACTGGAAGCCCTGAATATGTATACCCTAGAGGAAAGGAGAGACAGGGGAGATATGATTCAGACGTTCAAATACTTAAAGGGTATTAACGTAGAACAAAATCTTTTCCAGAGAAAGGAAAATGGTAAAACCAGAGGACATAATTTGAGGTTGAGGGGTGGTAGATTCAGGGGCAATGTTAGGAAATTCTACTTTACGGAGAGGGTGGTGGATGCCTGGAATGCGCTCCCGAGAGAGGTGGTGGAGAGTAAAACTGTGACTGAGTTCAAAGAAGCGTGGGATGAACACAGAAGATTTAGAATCAGAAAATAATATTAAAGATTGAACTAGGCCAGTTACTGGGCAGACTTGTACGGTCTGTGTCTGTGCATGGCCGTTTGAAGGAGGATGGGCAGGGGAGGGCTTCAATGGCTGGGAGGGTGTAGATGGGCTGGAGTAAGTCTTAACAGAGATTTCGGCAGTTGGAACCCAAGCACAGTACCGGGAAAAGCTTTGGATTCTCGCCCAGAAATAGCTAAGAAGAAAAAAAAAAAAAAATTTAAATTGAATCAGGTTGGGCAGACTGGATGGACCATTCGGGTCTTTATCTGCCGTCATCTACTATGTTACTATGTTATAGGATCCATTATTCACTTTACGCGGTTTTGAGGTGCAAAATGTACTGCTGGAAACTAACCTCTATTTTCCCATAGGCGCAGCGTTTCATCATTCACGACTTGTAGACTTTTACGGGATCATACATCTGCAAATAACGAGAATGGACTGTATTTATAATCAGACTGTTTATCATCCAAGTGCAACATTTTTAATGTATACTGTAGATTTATGTATAGAAAAAAAAATATTTGTGCAGAAATTATTATTATTATTATTATTTTTATTTTTTTACCAAAAAAGTAAACGTAGTCAAGGACCAAGGATTTTACACTCCAATCCAAAGTCAGGGGAATATTACAAAGGAATCTTGTGTGCAAAGGGCTTTTATAAAGTTATCCTGTATGCAAGATGACAAGAAGATGTATGCTCTTAAGCAGCCTTTGTGGCCATATTCAGGAGTGGAATTGGAAGGAGCATGGGCAGAGTCAAGATTTCTGAGCATTGTTTATAAGATATTCATGCAACATTGAAAAAACAAAACTAAACCACCATTAGCCTTAAGAACAGGAGTGTAAAGGCTCTTTATTGAAATGACCCGACTCGGCCCGTGTTTCAGCTCATAGACTGTGTCAGGGCTCTAAAAACAAAACAAAATCAACAATACAAATAAATACATAATAGATAATCATATTAAAAATGAATAAACATAACAATATGAGGGGGCTAAAAAGTTCTCAGCCCAATCAACCAACTTCTTAAATTCTGAGTGTTATTTTGCCACTGTAGCTGAAAAGAGGGTTATCTTATTTCATTAAGTGCCAATTTGCAGAAACAAAATTCTATGTTTTGACATTATTTCATATCACTGATTGAACCATATCCATGTCATTGGTTGGGCTGAGAACTATTCAACACCCCCTCATATGCATATGGTAATATCAACTTGATATTTCAAGCCATACATCTTACATCCACAAAAATTAAATTAGTCTGATTTGAGGTACAGAGAAATGTGATGGAGTATCTTTTGTATTGTAAGAACTTCACTGGTTAGTAATTCAGTTTAGCTAAAAGTTTATGATTACTCAAAGCACTGTATTGAAAAACAACAAGGTTACAAAACAAAGTAATGGGTTCAGGTAATAGTAGCTCTAATTCAGAGTGAAAGCCCATAGTCCCTCATTTCTACAAGTATATGTAAATTATGATGTTAAATGCCTTGCATTGCTAAAAGTCACAAATCAATATGTTCAGCCAACAGTAGCCTTAATTGCTGGTACTCTTTAAGCTCAGGGTGAAGGCCCATAATCCTTCATTTCTACAGGCATATACAAATTATGATATTAATCTATAATGCAAAGCACAAAGGAATGAGTTCATCCAGCAGTAGCCCTAATTCTCAGTATCTTTTAAGCTCAGGGTGAGTCCCCATTATCCCTCATTTCACCAGGCATATGCAAATTAGGCTTCTATCATTTAGCTTTATGCTCAGTAGCCCTCCCTTCAGCCCCTCTAACCAATTTTGTGGCTATAAGTTCCTTTTTGTAGCGTTTCTTCATAATGTGACCAATGCTTTGTCAATGCCCAGTCAGCACGTCTTCAGCAAAGGACGATCTTGCTTGATGAACTTGCTGCACTTCTTCGAGGAAGTAAACAGGCAGATAGACAAGGGTGACCCAGTTGACATTATATATCTGGATTTTCAGAAGGCGTTTGACAAAGTTCCACATGAACGACTACTTCGGAAAATTGGGAGCCATGGAATCGAGATGAAATACTCACGTGGATTAAAAACTGACTAGCGGATAGGAAACAGAGTGGGGGTAAATAGACAGTACTCGGACTGGAAGAACATCACTACTGGGGTGCCGCAGGGCTCGGTGCTTGGACCCGTGCTCTTCAACATATTCATAAATGATAATGAAATGGGTACAACGAGTGAGGTGATTAAATTTGCAGATGATACCAAGTTATTCAGAGTAGTGAAGACACAGGGGGATTGTGAAGATCTGCAACGTGACATAACCATGCTTGAGAAATGGGCAGTGCAAGGCAAATGAGGTTCAACGGGGATAAGTGTAAGGTAATGCATGTTGGTATCAAAAATCCTATACACGAATGCAAGATGTACGGGGCGGTACTTGGAGAGACCCCCCCCAGGAAAGAGACTTGGGAGTATTGGTCGACAAGTCAATGAAGCCATCTGCGCAATGTGTGGCAGCAGCGAAAAGGGCAAACAGAATGCTAGGAATGATTAAAAAGGGGATCACGAACAGATTGGAGAAGGTTATCATGCCGCTGTACAGGGCCATGGTATGCCCTCACCTGGAATACTGTGTCCAGTACTGGTCGCCGTACATGAAGAAGGACACGGTACTACTCGAAAGGGTCCAGAGAAGAGCAACTAAAATGGTTAAAGGGTTGGAGGAGTTGCCGTACAGTGAGAGATTAGAGAAGCTGGGCCTCTTCTCCCTTGAAAAGAGGAGACTGAGAGGGACATGATCGAAACGTTCAAGATAATGAAGGGAATAGACTTAGTAGATAAAGACAGGTTGTTCACCCTCTCCAAGATAGAGAGAATGAGAGGGCATTCTCTAGAGTTAAAAGGGGAAAGATTCCGTACAAACGTAAGGAAATTCTTCTTCACCCAGAGAGTGGTAGAGAACTGGAATGCTCTTCCGGAGTCTGTCATAAGGGAAAACACCCTCCAAAGATTCAAGACAAGGTTGGACAAGTTACTGCTGAATCAGAACGAACGCAGGGCTGGTCTCGGTTAGGGCAATGGTATTTGACCTGGGGGTCGCCGCGTGAGCGGACTGCTGGGTGCAATCAGCAGTCTGACCCAGCAGTGGCTGTTCTTATGTTCTCATACTAATTTGTATAAGAACTCTGTGGAGCAGCCACCACACCCCAGACAGGATATAACTCAATGCCTTGCCACCTCCTCTTTTGCTTAAGTGACTGCACCCCAGGATTTTCAGCTCAAACCATCCATTTCTGGTCTATTCTTGTCAGCATCAGTCTTCTCCAGACTCCTCCCTCCCCCTACTGTCTGCTCTCTGGGAAAAAGTTCACTACTAAGGATTTGGACCCCTCTCTGACTGGGGGGGACCTTTCTGCCTCATCCAACCCATAGGAAGTTGCATCGGCACAGCAGGATGTGGCAGAGGAAAGTCCTACCAGCTAGAGAGGTAGATTTTAGTGCTATCCCTAATGCTGTAGCTGTGGAGGACCTGGCAGGCGGGTAAGTAGTTGAGGGGGGGGAGTCAGCTGTATGCAGCCCCTACTATTGAGTGAGCCTGGATATTTTGCTGGGCTTACTCAATGGTAGCTATGCCTGACTAATCTATCTCTTGCTATACAGACATAAATACCCTATGTAGACTAGAGAATGCACATCTTTATTGTAGGCCAACCCAGAACACTCCGCCTCCCTATTCATGTCCAATTCACATCTTGACATTTAAATACAGTAAGCTTCTCCACAGGGCGGGCGACAAATCAGGACCTATATTGCCTCTACACAAATGCGAGGAGCCTCAGGGCCAAAATGGGAGAGCTGGAAATTATAGCCAGTCAAAAAGCCCTGGACATAATTGGAATCACAGAAACGTGGTGGGCTGATGACAATAAATGGGATGTGGTCATACCAGGGTACAAACTTTACAGGAGAGACAGGACACACAAGAAGGGTGGAGGAATAGCGCTAACCATAAAAGACTCCATACCCTCAACCAAAATGGAAACAGCAGTAAGGTCGGAAGGCTTGGAATCAATATGGGTTAAGCTACCAGGAGGATCTGGAGCAGACATCAAATTGGGTCTATACTATCGTCCGCCTGGCCAATCGGAAGAAATCGACCGGGACCTGGAGACGGAACTGCGGCAGGTATGCAAGAATGGAAGTGTGGTGGTGATGGGGGACTTCAACTACCCTGGGATAGACTGGAGTATCGGGCACTCAAGTTGCGAGAGAGAGACCAAATTCCTGGAAGCCACGAGGGACTGCTTCCTGGAACAGCTGGTCACGGAACCTACACGAGGAGAAGCTACTCTTGATCTAATCTTCAGCGGACTGGGGGGACCTGCAAAGGAAGTAGCGGTATTAGACCCACTGGGGAACAGCGATCACAACATGATCCAGTGCAGACTAGAACTGGGATCATCCAGGGTGAAAAGAACCACAACAACAGCGCTCAACTTCAGAAAAGGGAATTATGATGCAATGAGGAAAATGGTGGGGAAGAAACTCAACGGCAGCACAAGGAAGATAGAGTCCGTAGAAAGCGCCTGGACCCTGCTCAAGCGTACGGTGCACGAAGCACAGAACCTGTACGTCCCCAGGTTCAGAAAAGAGTGCAAGAAAAATCGAATAAAGAACCCAGCATGGATAACGGCAGCTGTAAAAAAGGCGATCAGTAACAAGAAATCATCGTTCAAAAAATGGAAACAGGACCAAACGCAGGCCAACCAAAAGGAACACAAGGAAAGCAAGAAGGAGTGCCACCGAGTGGTTAGGAGAGCAAAGAGGGAATATGAAGAGAGACTAGCGGGAGAGGCAAAAAATTTCAAATCATTCTTCAGGTACGTAAAGGGAAAGCAACCAGCGAGGGAGGAAGTGGGGCCCTTGGATGATGGGGATAGAAAGGGAGTAGTGAGGGAGGAAAAAGAAATAGCTGACAAGTTAAATGACTTCTTTACGTCGGTCTTCACGAGGGAGGACACATCCAACATTCCGGAACCAGAGGAAATAGAAAATGGAGATCAAGATAGCAAGCTGGTCCAATTAGAGGTGAGCCAGGAGGATGTCCTCAGGCAGATAGACAAGCTAAAGAGCGACAAGTCGCCAGGTCCGGACGGCATTCACCCAAGGGTGCTCAAGGAATTAAGGAATGAAATAGCAGAGACACTTCAGCAAATATGCAACCTATCCCTAAAAACTGGAGAGATCCCGGAGGACTGGAAAATAGCTAATGTCACGCCCATCTTCAAGAAGGGTTCGAGGGGCGACCCGGGAAACTATAGGCCGGTAAGCCTCACATCGGTCCCGGGAAAGATGATGGAGGCACTGATTAAGGACAGCATCTGTGACCATATCGAAAAAAATGGACAGCTAAGGTCGAGCCAGCATGGGTTCTGCAAGGGTAGGTCGTGCCTCACAAACTTGTTGTATTTCTTTGAGGGGGTAAATAACCAGGTGGACAAAGGAGAACCCATAGACATAATTTACCTAGACTTCCAGAAAGCCTTCGATAAGGTACCACATGAGCGGTTGCTCAGGAAGCTATGGAATCATGGGGTGCACGGGGAGGTCCACCGATGGATCAAAAACTGGCTGGCAGACAGGAAGCAGAGGGTTGGTGTAAAGGGCCATTACTCGGACTGGCAAGGGGTCACGAGCGGGGTTCCTCAAGGATCGGTGCTGGGACCGCTCCTGTTTAACATATTCATTGACGACCTGGAGGCGGGAACAAAATGCGAGGTCATCAAATTCGCAGATGACACCAAACTATTCAGCAAGGTTGAAACCACGGTTGACAGCGAGAATCTCCAAAGAGATCTTACGACATTGGAAGAATGGGCGAAAAAATGGCAAATGAGCTTCAATGTAGGGAAATGCAAGGTCATGCATATAGGGAGAAGGAACCCGATGTTCACTTACAAAATGGGGGGATCAATGCTAGGGGTCAGTAATCTGGAAAGAGACTTGGGAGTGATGGTAGACACGACATTGAAGGCGTCGGCACAATGCGCCACAGCCTCGAGGAAAGCAAACCAAATGTTAGGTATCATTAAGAAGGGTATCACGACCAGAACGAAGGAAGTCATCCTGCCACTGTACCGGGCTATGGTGCGCCCGCATCTGGAATACTGTGTACAGTACTGGTCACCGTACCTCAAAAAGGACATGGCAATGCTTGAGGGAGTCCAGAGAAGAGCAACTAAACTGATTAAGGGTATGGAAAACCTTACATACACTGACAGACTGAAGAAGCTGGGGCTGTTCTCCCTGGAAAAGCGGAGACTCAGAGGAGATATGATAGAGACCTTCAAGATCCTGAGGGGCATCGAAAAGGTTAACAAAGACAGATTTTTCAATTTGAAAGAAACCACAAGAACAAGGGGTCACTCGATGAAATTGAAGGGGGACAGGTTTAAAACAAACGCAAGGAAGTTCTTTTTCACACAGAGGGTGGTGGACACATGGAACACCCTTCCGGAGGCCGTGATAAGAAATAGCACAGTACAGGGTTTCAAAGATGACCTGGATAGGTTCCTAGAAGACAAAGGGATTGAGGGGTACAGATAAGAGCAGTGGAAGGTTTAGAGATAAGTGTAGAGATAGGCATAAAATTAGTCAGGGACCGCTGACCAGGCAATATGCCTGATGGGCCGCCGCGTGAGCGGACCGCTGGGCTGGATGGACCTCTGGTCTGCCCCGGCGGAGGCGACTACTTATGTACTTATGTAAATGGCCCCTGTTCTGAAATGTTATTTACATGTGCCAGCCTCTCTGTATGTCATTTATATGTGGGAATGCTTCTAAATTAAAGGTCATGTTTACGTTTTAAGTTCAAAAATAACCTGGTCAGTCCTAAGAAAGTAAATTGAAATACAGTGTTTTATCGATAATGTTTATTTATACTTCTATACTGCACAATCCAAAGTTCTTGGCAGTTTTCAAGAGAACATACACAGTAGAACAAATATAGATAGGATACATATTTTAATACAGACTTCTAAACATACCTAAATATATTACATTCCACAACTAAAAGAGACATCCTAAGATGAGCAGTGAATGAATGGAATATAGTGAAGAGCCACGTAGTGGAAAGTGCACAAAAGAGAAAAATAAACAGGAAACAGAAGAAAAATAAAGTATATCCCCAGTATCTCCCCCTTCCTCCTGGACTTCGGAAGTCTCTGTCACCACCTTCTGGAGCTGGCCAGGCCTGACTCGAAGTCCTCTCACAAAGCCGCTCTACCACATCTTCTCCTCTGCGCCGTCATGGCCTTCCCTCCTCCTCTGCCTCCAACTTCCACCCGAATAGATCCAGGCCGCCACTGCCACTGACAAAGAGGAACACGCAGGAACTCTCCTCCTCCAGCTCCCTCTCCTCCTCCATCTCAAAACTGCTGCTCCACGAGTCATATGAAGCCACTGACAATCCCCACATCACCATCATTCTGTCAGCCTGCAGGACTCACCGTGAGCTGCCAACAGCATCCTAACCGTTACTACGAGCATTTCTAGCAGCGACTGAGGACCACTGATATCCTTCCAGGATGTTAAAGAAAGAGGAATCAGAACTAGCTCTAGTTCTTTTCAATGTTTTTGGTAAGTCTGTAGCTGTGCCTCTCCCTGGCTAGTTCGAGATCAGTCATATATTTTATGCTGTTCCAGAGACTATAAAAAATAGAATTTTCAGTGGGCAGCAGTGCAATACTAACCAGAGCAATCAACTTAATTTCTACACAGGGACTGAGAGAGGGTGAATTATGAAAGAGACATTCAGCTCAAAGACAAAAATAATGTACCAAGATACATGCATTTTTTTCCAGTACAAAGGATTGTTCTTGAACACAGACTGACCACATGAGGCTCAAAGAAGTAGACTGAAGAGACTGGATGTACAAAATAATGTAAAAGAGGCTTATGAGCAAGTCAGTGAATCGGGGAGGGGGGAATAATTCTGATCATAGCCTTGACCGTTTTTACTGCATCGGGGCAGATACTCAGAATTACGCCATTACTTCTGCACTTTGATTTACCAGTGGTTGCCCCAGCACTGCACTCTTTCCTTCTGTCTCCCTGCCTGCCCTTTTTCTTTCTTTCTTTCTCCCTGCCCTCCCCCAAGACACTGCCACTGCCATCGGGGACCCAAACTGCCATCGGGGACCAGGACCCAAACCGCCACCAATAACAGGCCCGAAAGCCGACGCCAATAACACGCCCAAAAGCCGACGCCGCCCCAACCTCTCCCTGCTTCGGCCGACCAGCATCCGAGGAACTGTTGGGGGAAATGCTGCCGGGTCCTGCCTTCGCGGAAACAGAAAGTAGGCAGGACCCGGCAGCAAGAAGAGGAAATGCTTCACTGACCTGTCTCCCGCCTTAGCCCGTAGCGAACGCTTGCTTCAGGGCTCTCAACATGTGCGTGCAGGCTTCCCTTCTCCCCCCCCTCCCCCTCCCCGGGCATAACTTCCGGTTTCGGAGGGAAGAGAAGAGAAGCCTGCACGCACACGTTAGAGCCCGGAGCATAAGTTCGCTACGGGCTGAAATCTCCAAGCCGGTTTTTTTGGGGGGTTTTTTAATGTTCAGCAGCGGCAGATAACAGCTGGGCGGACCGCCCAGCTAAAAGGCCCTAGGGAGAACACTGGAGAGGAAGGCTGATCGGCCCGTAGATCAGGACGGCAACACGAGTGCGATCGACTCGAGTTGCCTTCCTGAGCTACTGGTCGATCGCGATCGACGCGTTGGGCACCCCTGCACTAGATGAATGGCTCTGAACTCCAGGCGATTCATGGTCCACTTCTGCTGAGCCAGAATCCTGGAATGGGTGGTCCAATGCAATGCCCCCCCCCCCCCCCTCAACTGTATAGGCTGGCTTCGGTTGTTACAAGGAGAAGTGATGAGGCATGCCCCTGGAAAGGGCAGATAACCTCAACCACCATTGTAGGCTGCTCTTCACTGTAGGTAGCCAGGAGAACGGTTGTTTAAGCGAGTCCATCTGAGGGGACCAGCGAGAGAGGAAAGAGTCTTAGAGGCGTTTCATGTGTACTCTAGCCAAAGGAACCACCTCTATGCCCACATTGACTCCCAGATCCTGCAGATAAATGCCATACCACGAGAGCCAGTCTCTGCAGCAGTTCCAAAATCTATTTCTGGAGCTTCAGTCTGTGTGGCTATGGAAGGGGGACACAGAACTCAACTTGATACCCCTCCTGGACAATATCCAGGACCCAGCGTTCTGCACCAACCTGAGACCAGTCCAACCTGAAGGTCAACAGTTTGCCCCCATACCTGGGGAGGCTTGCCCCTCTCCTGGTGTAAATGTGCTTTTATATAGGCTGGGGAGGAGTGAGAGCCTGAGTGGGCATCCCTCCTGCCAATTTTTTCTCATGTGGGGGGGGGGAGTTGGCATGGCCAGAGGGAGTGGGCATCCCTCCTGCCAATTTTGCTGCCATGTGGGAGTCGGTCCCCAATGCCGATTTGTCAGAAGATGTCTGGGAGGGCTGTCATCAGGGGGGGCATTTTACTATTTTCTTTAATGGGGCAGATATTGTGCATGTGTAACACACACACAACATCTGTGCTCATTTAAACAAAAAAAAAGGTTTGGCATGTGATAAATATTTTTGTATCAGTGGGAAAGGTCAGTGACTGGTCTTGGTCAGTTGCTTTTTTCAGATCATTAAAATCGATCACTATTTTGTGCATCAAGAAGCCATGTTAGAGCATCAATCACTCTGCTGGTTTAAATGGCATGTCAATATTAATGAACTTATTTGCATAGTCAAATCAGAGAATGCGAGATTGGGCAAAACACCACATGGTGAGCCGTTTTCTGCATCGGGTTGGCAAATGCAATCATCGCTAAACCAGTCAAAACTGGTCTAGCAACGATCGTTGGATGTTCGCTGATCTTAGTGCATCTGGCCCCAATAATGCAACTCCCGAGAGCCCACAGCAGTACGGGGGCCCACTTTCCCCTAATCTCCATCTAGTTTAATTCCTTTTGAAAGGTAGTTAGAGGCCCATAACCAATACCCCCTCTGAGAATTGGCCAGGTGCGTGCAAATTTTTTCTCATGTGAGCGACAAGTTCTAGAAACCCCAAATTTTCCTGATTTGCAAGTATTTTTGTGAGGAGCCATGTAAAATCTGTGAGTGAGACTCCTAGAACGTATGAGTGATTTTTCATGTGCTCAGCTTAGAGGAAACATCTCACGACCTTTAGTGCCTGATGGCCCAGATCACTGTCAATCCATCCCTTGCATCCATCCTAGATGAAAATCAACATGCACATGTTCCACCAGGTACTAACAAAATTGATGAAGAAGAGAAATGGTTTCTTTTCAAACTAAACAAATTCACTCATCTCTTTCTTCTTCTAATAATTCTAATAAATATTTCTTTTTTTTCTTTTTCTTTTATACAAACACCTTGTGTTAACATCCACATTCAATTGAAAATACTATAAGATTAAAGTAGGAATACTATAGGGGATAAGATGAAGAAACCTCAAGTGCTCGTGGCAGTTTGATTATTAGAACTAGTCTGAAACATAACTGCCTACTGCGAGCTATCACTGGTTTCAGCAATCACCCTGTGGACTAACTGTACCTATGTTTTACTCTCTTATATATGTATATATATATATATATATATATATATATATATATATATATATATATATAGGGAAACAAAAGACATCAGACTGCTAAAAGATCTTTGTGTACACAGAAACTAACCACAACTAAGGTTACCAGATTTTCCATCTGGAAAATCCGGATTAGAGAATGACACGGTGACAAAATTCATCACCATTCCCGTCCCCGCGGATAACTGTGGGAAATAATCCCATGTTATTTTCTAGTGTCTATTTCAACCTCAGTCCTTCTACGCCAGCATTCTTCAAAGCAAAGCTTGTGGGTCAGTGGTTGTGCCCAATTATACTCTGTTTCTTCCCTCTCTCCTTAAAGAATGACATGAAGATGGTTTCCTGCGGTTATCTGCAGGGACGGGAACGGTGATGAATTTTGCCACCGTGTCATTCTCTAATCCGGACCCCCTAGACCTGCCCCCAGGCCCGTCCAGTCTCAACCATCCCCGCCCTGTCACGTCCCGGTTCTATCCTGCCATGCCCCCAATCCTGCCCCCAAGCTCTGCCTCCAATCCCGCCCCAGCCCTGCCCCCCACTGCCTTCTTTTGTTGGGTAGGACATCCATGCATGCGCGTGATGTCATTATGTCGTGGATGCCCTACATGAAGGAAAGCTTTTCAAAACCGGGACAAAGTGCTGGGTTTTGAAAAGCCACCCGGACCCCCAGACATGTCCTCAAAAGGAGAACATGTCCGGGGAAATCCGGATGTCTGTTAACCCTAACCACAACAGAATACCCCAGCCCTCAGTCACATATACAAGGCAAAGGCCTTCACCAGGCCCTTATTAAAAAAAAAATAAAAAAAAAAATATATATATATATATATATATACAGACAACTAGAATCTTCTTTGTTCTGCTGCTCACTCCAGGGTCTACCCCTCTGTTCCTGTTCTCTGCAAATGGGTGGGGGCAAGGGAGTAAGAGGGGGGGAGAGTCTGGTACAATTCCTTGCTCTGCAGTATTTCTTGCAGGGCTACTCCTCCCATTTATTCTCTCCCCTTTTGTTTCTAAATAGCAAGAGAAGAGGAGCTGGATTAGGAAGCAGAGTCACTTTTCTTGCCTGTATTCTACCTGGTCCAGGTTCCTGCTGCTGCCCTGGAAGGAAGGGCCTGGGGCTGGAAGCAAAGGGTTATTCCAAATTTATTAAAAATTTTATATACCACTTAATTAATGTCTAAGCGGCATACAACGAAATACAAAAATTTAAAAGCTGGGATATCACATACTAATTCAGAAGCAGAGACAAAACATTATTATACATGTGGTAAGGGGGAGGAAAATACAAGGATTAATAGGATAGATTTACAAAAAGGGTGAGTACAATTGAAAGGGGGTATGCTCTTGTGAATTGTAGCTAAAGGAATAAGACTATGACTCTGGATGTTATAAGTTGTAGGCATCTTTAAGCAAAAAAAGTTTTTAGATTACATTTAAATTTGTCTAAAGAAGATTCTTCCCGGAGTATTGATGGTAATGAGTTCCATAGAGAGGGCACCGTCACTGAGAAAATCGTTTTGCGCGTAGTGTCATAGAATAAATGGCGTAAGGAAGGAATAGTTATGAGATGTTGATTACTTGATCTTAGTGTTCTTGAGGAGCAATAAGGAATAATTCACTGCTGTCTGAGATTGGGGAAGTGGCTTCAAGAGTCATTCATATGTATATTCTGCAAAAGCTGTATTTTTATGTTGATATCTGCTTTGTACTGCTATATTACTTATAAAGGCAGAATACAGATTAGTCTATTCATTTCAGTTAAGGGGAGAGTCCTGTTGGCTCATGCAGTGGATCCCCCCTCCCCCCACTACTGTGCCTCAATAAAAGTACTCTTGATGATGATTTATCCCTCTATAGATGATCCTGGGGCTGCAGCCTCTTCTTTCCCTCCCCCATCTTGGCACCGATTCTGATGGCTAATCAGTTGGCTTGGAGAACTTCTTTTAAAGAAAAATGCACAATTCAAAACTTTGCTCTCTCTTACTCTTTCTTTCTTCCCATGCACTGAACCTGGATCCAGGAAGGATGGCAGTATAACTATAGACCAGTGGCGTACCTATAGCATATGTGATACCCGGGGCCCATCATTTTTTTTTACACCCCCCTCTCCCCCATCTGTATGAAAAAAATGATTTTAGTAACAATCCACACATCACACAAAAGTGTACCTAGGAAAAGGCAGCATCTTACATACTGCAGTGAGCAGTACAACATCAATACACCCATTGTAAAACTGAACAAGCCAGACTAGTACAGATCAATCCTACACAGTCAATCCTAACAGAAAACCATGTCTTTTCGAACACACAGAACACAGAAAAACACCTTCGCCTAGTATGTACTCACAAACTAACCCCTCCCCCTTTTACAAAACTGTAGTGTGGTTTTTAGCCATGGTGGTAACAGCTCAGATGCCAACGCTAAAAAATGCTCTACAGTTTTACAAATGGGGGAGATAGAATAAAAATACATAGACAAAGGTTAAACTGAAGCACCAAGAAGCTGGACTCTGCATACAATGCAACACCACAGAAATAGTGATGCATCTCCCCTAAAGCAAAAAAAACCAACAAATAAATAGAATTTTTTTCTACCTTGTCTTCTCTGGTTTCTGCTTTCCTCATCTTCTTCATTTCACTGTCACTCTCTTCATTTCATCCACTGTCTACCCTCTCTCTGCCCCTTCTATATGGCATCTTCTCTCCTTCTATTCCACTTCCAGAAACTTTATGCCTCCCCTTCCATCTCTCCCTTCACCCCCATTGGTCTGACATCCATCTTCATCCCTTCCCTCCTCCAATGGTCTGGCATCTCTCTCCTCTCCTTCCCTCTCCCACAGCCCCATGGTCTGGCATTTCACTCTCGTCTCTCCCATCCCCCCACTTCCATCAGCATAAGCCCCCTTTCTTTCTATCCAACCCGACGTCACTTACCTCTTCCGGAGCAGAGGCAGCAGAAGTAGTCATCGGGGGACCTTGCTGCACTTCAGCGCGGCTGCCGTACATATTTCAGAGCAGAGTCAGCAGCCGCGCTGAGGTGCCGTTTTGAGCAGTGCAGGAGCTTCCGGACCAGGCCGTCTGTGCACCACCTTGAAGCGTACACCTGGGGCGGACTACCCCTCCTCCCACCCCCCCCTTGGTATGCCACTGCTATAGACAATGTAAAAATATATCTGCCAAACAATTTTATTCCCATACAATGAATACTAATAAAAAAAATACTCCATTCATTAACAAAGCAAACCTAATAATTTTATTTATTATTTTTTCCATCTTTGCGTAACACATACCTATATAAGCTCTAGGCCAGTGTTCTTCAACCACCAGTCCATGGACCAGTGCTGGTCCACAGAAATTTCCTGCCGGTCCACAGGGTCAGCACGTGCATCAGGCCCAAAACAGTGTTCTTCAACTGCCGGTCCACGGTGCGATCGATGCGGCGTTATCTTTGAGCCAGCTCCCTCTTCCTAACTGATTCACTGCACAAAGCCACAGGCAGTGGCTCCTATGGGCATCCTGCGCCTGAACCAGAAGCCTTTTCTCTGACGTTGCAACGTCAGAGGGAAGGCTTCCAGATGAGGCATGGGATGTGCAAGGTGCAATTAGTACTATCATGGGAGCGGGGTCTGGGGGTGGAGATTGGGTAGAGATGGGCGGGGTCTGGCCCACAACTTAGCCCAATTCTTCAACTGCCGGTCCACGGCCCGAAGCCGGTCCACAGAATAATTCTTTTATTTCTGCCGGTCCATAGGTGTTAAAAGGTTGAAAAACACTGCTCTAGGCAACATTACAGAAGAAGGGGTTAGAAGAGGGTAGGGAGGACTATGGAGGGCAGGAAGGAGTGGAGAGGAGAGAAGCATTGTGGAGTATTTCATAGAAATTCCTAACTTTACAGAGAGGAGCACCATCTATGTAAATGATAGCTAAATGAATTAAAGGAATATATAAAAAGGAATAGATGGGAGGAACTGGCAAAAGTAGAATTCAGTTAATAAAATTAAAAATAATTCATAAACTGGAAAAAAAAAATCAAATAAGTCTGATAGAAGTCCAATTTCCTGAAGCAGCTCTGTTGCCTCAGCATATTTTAATTTATAACATTTTATTGAAGAAATCAGTAAATTTACAATAATAAAAGTCATTACATTAAAATTCATCATATTAATTTCCATCAAATGTCTTTCATTTCTTCAAAATATATTTCCAAATTACCCATTGCATCTCTCCCATTCCTACCCCCTTCCCTTTTCCTTATTCACCTTTCCCCCATCCTCCCTTCCCTACCCCCTAAATTATATGTAAACCTTTTATTAAAGAAATAAAATAACCCAAAAATTAAACCTCCCCAAACCCAATGAAAGTTGACAAAACTAAAGAATAATAAAAATAAAGAACTGGAAATTTTAAATAAATAATCATAGCTTCAATGTAAATCATTAAGAATTAAACTTCTTGCCTTAGTTGAAAGATTCTGAATATACGGATCCCAAATTTCCATAAACATACGAATTTTCCAAGCCGAATGCCTAACTTCCCAAGTCTCAAATAACAATAGACGATGAAACTGGTTCCTCCAATGCCAAAAACTAGGTGCTTTTTTTGATAACCAAAATTGCATAATACATTTATGTCCTATTATACATGCCTTTTAAAATAAGAGACACTTGTTTTTACCAAAAACCCCACAAGCCGCAGCTTTTCCAAAAATTACTCCCATTAATGAATCAACAACCGAACTACCCCATAATGAGCCTAAAAATAACAGGATGGCAGACCAGAATGACCTAATTAAAGGGCATGAGTTAAAGTACCAGGATCCTTATTACACTTAGGGCTCCTTTTATCAAGCCGCGCTGGTGGGGTTCACGCGAGTGACTTTTCATCACGCGCTAACCCCTGCACTGGCTAAAAACTACCGCCTGCTCAAGGAGGTGGGAGCGGCTAGCGCGGCCGGCGGTTTAATGCGCGCTATTACGCATGTTAAAAACCACTAGCGCGGCTTGATAAAAGGAGCCCTTAATGCAAATTGGGGCATTAATTAAACCCGCATGAAAAGCTTAGATTTGTGAAAAATAAGCTCTATGTAAGACTCTAAATCAGTGGTTCCCAACCCTGTCCTGGAGGAACACCAGGCCAATCGGGTTTTCAGGCTAGCCCTAATGAATATGCATGAAGCAAATTTGCATGCCTATCACTTCCATCATATGCAAATCTCTCTCATGCATATTCATTAGGGCTAGCCTGAAAACCCAATTGGCCTGGTGTTCCTCCAGGACAGGGTTGGGAATCACTGCTCTAAATGAACATTCCCTCCAAATAGAACCTGTAATAATTTTTGGTATTCTATTAATAGCTTGTGCAAAATCCAAAAGTGAAATTTGACTTCCCAATTCCTCACTCCAACTCTGTAAAATTTTCCCATATGTACGAACAGGTAATAAATCCCACCACCATTTATGTAATAAGGAAACAGAAATAGGTATATCTTCACATTGATTAAAAAAAGAAAAAAAATTTTCATGTACTCCAATTGAAAAATCCATTCTCTGTAATTTGTTTAAATAATTTACCAATTGCATATATGCAAATAAAGATCCAGGACCCCCTCCTACAGTAGAAGAAAGATCAGGAAAACTCCTCGTCATACCCTTCTCATCCAAAACCTGTGCTAAATAAGAAATACCTTTAAAACCCCAGTTTCTAAAAACCCTAGACATCATTCCAGGTTGAAAACCTCCATTGCCCTGAATAGGTAACATATCTGTAATACGAGGATTGTAACCCCATAATTTAACTAAATTACTCCAAACTGATCTCATCGGAGATAAAATAGAATTACCTCCTAAATTACTCGGCAATTTAGAATGATGTACTTGAAGAAGAACATAAGAACATAAGCAATGCCTCTGCTGGGTCAAACCTGAGGTCCATCGTGCCCAGCAATCCGCTCACGCGGCGGCCCAACAGGTCCAGGACCTGCGTAGTAATCCTCTATCTATACCCCTCTATCCCCTTTTCCAACAGGAAATTGTCCAATCCTTTCTTAAACCCCAGTACCGTACTCTGCCCTATTACATCCTCTGGAAGCGCATTCCAGGTGTCCACCACCCGCTGAGTAAAGAAAAACTTCCTAGCATTTGTTTTGAATCTATCCCCTTCCAATTTTTCCGAATGCCCTCTTGTTCTAATATGTTTTGAAAATTTGAAGAATCTATCTCTCTCTACTTTCTCTATGCCCTTCATGATCTTGTAGGTCTCTATCATGTCTCCTCTGAGTCTCCGCTTTTCCAGGGAGAAGAGCTCCAGCTTCTCCAATCTTTCAGTGTATGAAAGGTTTTCCATGCCCTTAATCATTCGTGTCGCTCTCCTCTGGACCCTCTCAAGTATTGCCATATCCTTCTTAAGGTACGGTGACCAATACTGAACACAGTACTCCAGGTGCGGGCGCACCATTGCCCGATACAACGGCAGGATAACTTCTTTTGTTCTGGTCGTAATACCATTTTTAATAATACCCAACATTCTGTTTGCCTTCTTCGCGGCTGCTGCGCATTGCGCCGTTGACTTCATTGTTGTATCCACTAGTACACCCAAATCTCTTTCAAGGTTACTTCCCTCTAATACTAATCCCCCCATTTGGTAGCTGAACATCGGGTTCTTTCTCCCTATATGCATGACCTTGCATTTCCCTACATTGAATTTCATCTGCCATTTATTCGCCACACCTCCAGTTTGCTTAGGTCCCTTTGTAGGTCCTCACACTCTTCCGTAGTTCTAACCCTTCTACAGAGTTTAGTGTCATCCGCAAATTTTATAACTTCACATTTCGTCCCCGTTTCCAGGTCATTAATAAATACATTGAACAGCAGCGGTCCAAGTACAGACCCCTGCGGAACTCCGCTCGTGACTTTCCTCCAGCCCGAGTAGTGACCCTTCACTCCAACCCTCTGTCTCCTGCCTGCCAACCAGTGTTTGACCCATCTGTGTACGTCCCCTTCCACCCTGTGGTTCCACAGCTTCCTAAGTAACCGCTCATGGGGTACCTTGTCCAAGGCCTTTTGGAAGTCAAGGTAAATGATGTCTACAGGCTCCCCTTTGTCCAATAAATGATAAGGATGATAAAAAGCTTTCTCATAATCTATAGGTGCAAATAAAAATTCATCCATCACCCAATCCCTAATGTGTCTTAATACACAAACCTTCCCATAAATACGAATAAGCATATTTTAAATAATCCCAACGGCAAAAGTCCAGACAGGACAGATATCAGCTCGGGCTTTCCAGTATCAATCGGCCTCTTTTACAAAGCCGCACTACTGGCTGCCATGCAGCAACAGCCCCGAAGCCCTTTTAAATCTCTATGGGCTTCGGGGCCGTTAGTGCAGCGCAACCGCTAGCACGGCTTTGTAAAAGAGGCCGAATATATCAAAGAAAACTGTAAATGAAAGAATACTGGGGGGAAAAGGATCTCAAAAGTCAATATCTCATACCACCTATGTGACATTGCAATGGTCACTACAACCATTAGGCTAAAAACACTCCATACACATTTTAGCGGATCAATTGCTTTAAAAAATAAGGTTTGCTACTGGAATAAATACCAAGTAAAGAACTTAAATGCTAATATGAAAGAAAGTCTAAATGTGATCACAATAAAACAAAGTACAGTAACCATCTATTTTTGTGAGTCAATGATACATAATTCATCTCCCAACATGGGCCCCTTTTTCATACATAGCTGTGTCAGAGGATCTGGAAATTCAACTGGGCTATGGCTGGCATAAGTGCTCAAACTTTTTATTTATTTATTCAATTTTCTATACTGTTCTCCCGGGGGAGCTCAGAATGGTTTGCATGAATTTATTCAGGTACTTAAGCATTTTTCCCTGTCTGTCCCAGCAGGCTCACAATCTGTTTAAAGTACCTGGGGGCAATGGGGGGATTAAGTGACTTGCCCAGGGTCACAAGGAGAAGCATGGGTTTGAAACCACAACCTCAGGGGGCTGAGGCTGTAGCTTTCAGCACTGCAGAAATCAAAATGTAGTAGAAGTGAGTCAAGTTTAGGACAATGAAGCCATTGTGACATCACTGATGAGGTTGGCTCTTAGGCACTGGTGGAATGAGGCATTATGATGTCACAATGCCAGCTCCGGTTATCAGAGGCTGAAACTTTTCACATTATTTATTTATTCTGTTTTCTATAGAGTCCTTCCAAGTGAGCTCAGAATGGTTTACATGAATTTATTCAGGTACTCATGCATTGTCCTCTGGCTGTCCTGGTGGGCTCACAATCTGTCTAATGTGCCTGGAGCAATAGGGGGATTAAGTGACTTGCCCAGGGTCACGGGGAGCAATGTGGGTTTGAACCCACAACCTCAGGGTGCTGAGACTGTAGCTTTAACCACTGTGTCACCCTCTCCCCAATGTTAAGCATGTACTGTATATACCTGGTTACACTAGCAATCTATAAAGAAACGTCATAGGCTCCCACTCCATGCCCTCTGGAAGCCTAATTGTAGGTATCTTCTTACAGAATTACCGTTAAAACACTGATTGTATATGATACAGTTTACCTCTGAACAATAGACACAGCAGTTAAAAAAAAGAACAAACTCAAATATTTAGCTGCAATAGTTGAAGGAGTTTTTTGCTTCTTCCTTTTCCAGCCAACTGCAATTTCCCTCTTCCTCTTTCTCCTCTTGTATTCCCTCCCTGCTGTGTTTCCTAGAATTCATTTTCCCTCCCATCTCCAGTTCCTTTCTCCTTCTTCCCCATCTATCTTCGATTTTTTTCCCTGCTTCTCCATTGATTCAGTATACGCCAAATCCCAAAGAAAATTTCTGCGTATGAGGGCAGCACTGCCAGTATCAGCATCGGTAAAACTGAGGGGGACACATGCATTGTAAACACACTACCAAAAAAGTCACAGTTGTACACCATTAAAATCTGAATCAGGGCCCATACTTAACTCAGCAAGACAGGGGTCTCAGTACCTTGTTTGTAATTATTAAATGTGTAAGTACTAGTTATTATTCTCAGTGTGTCAATTATAGCCTTGGTAATCCTTTCTTTATTGAACCAGAGATCATGGGGTCTTTAGATTAGAATATGTTGCAAATGTGGTGTGCCCTGCAGATAGAAACATAGAAACATAGAAGATGATGGCAGATAAGGGCCATAGCCCATCAGGTCTGCCCATTCTACTGACCCACCCCCAAGTCTACTATCCTAGGGATCCCACTCCTGGTGACAGGTTCCCTTGGCTTAACCCTAAGGGATCCCACATGGGCATCCCATTTGCTCTTAAATTCTTGCACGCTGTTTGCCTCAATCACCTGCACCGGGAGCTCGTTCCAAGGATCAACCACTCTCTCGGTGAAGAAATATTTCCTGGTGTCGCCATGAAATTTCCCGCCCCTGAGTTTGAGCGGATGCCCTCTTGTGGCTGAGGGTCCTTTGAGAAAGAGAATCTCTTCTTCCATCTCGATACGGCCGGTAATATACTTAAACGTCTCGATCATGTCTCCTCTCTCCCTACGTTCCTCGAGCGAGTACAGCCGCAAATCTTTCAGCCTTTCCTTGTACGATAGATCCTTGATCCCCGAGACCATCCTGGTGGCCATCCGTTGCACCGACTCTACTCTCAGCACATCTTTTCGGTAGTGTGGCCTCCAGAATTGCACACAGTATTCCAAATGAGGCCTCACCATGCCAGTCTGAACACTGTGCCTACAACATCCATATGGACAGCACCTAATGTAATGGAGCCATTACTACACTCTTCAAAATGAGTTACAATACAGAAATCTTTCGCAGTTATGAGAAACCTTAGACAAGTCCGAAAATTCTTCGACAAAACACAATTTCAGCTCCTAGTACAATCTCTAATCCTAAGTATCCTAGACTATTGCAACATCCTCTACCTCCCCTGCCCTGCAATAATGATTAAACAACTACAGACAATTCAGAATACAGCTCTGAGACTCGTCTATTCTTTGAAAAAACATGATCACATTACTGAGGCATTCACCAATTCTCATTGGGCTTCCAATCCAGGAAAGAATACAATTTAAATTCTACTGTAGACTATTTAAAACTATAAATGGAGACAGCCCAACCTACCTAAATGACCGGCTCATCCAAACCACCTCTACCAGGCATAGAAAAACACACACCCCATTCACTTACCCCCCCCAATCAAAGAAGTAAAACGGAAAAAACTATACAACGGACTACTGGCCACTCAGGCAGCGAAGATAGACAACCAAATCTCCAACCTATTGACAACAACCCCAGACTACAAGATGTTCAGAAAGGAAATAAAAACTATACTCTTCAAGAAATCCCTTAATAAAGCTTCATACCATGATAAAGCTTAACCCCCCTCTTACCATCCCCTCCCTAACTCCAGATCCTACTTTTCCCTCTCTTGGAAACCTTCTCTGATCTAACGTTGTAACCCTTCTTCCATAACTCTTTTTGTAATCCGCTTTGACCCGAAAGGTAATGGCGTAATAGAAATCTATAATGTAATGTAATATATTAATAGTAATACAGTATATCCCACATGTACCTAACCCCCCTTTTACAAAGCCGTGTTAGGCCATTTTATCACCGGCCGCAGAGGTATTGGCTCCGATAGAAATTCTATGAGCATTGGAGCTAATACCTCCATGGCTGGCGATAAAAAAAAAAAAAAACCTAACGTGGCTTCATAAAAGGAGCCCTAAATCAGTTCAGTGTGGTTAACGAAGTATCAAAGATCCAAGCATACCCGGGGAAGAAAACAAAACACACAGTGAATCAATTCACTCACTATTTCCAATGCAAAACCTCTGAAACAGCCAAGTGTTTGTACATTTTTTTAAAGTCCAATCCATTTGACAGCACCTCGCTTTTACAAGTATGACAGCTCCTTCTGTCAGCCGCACATGAAATGGTGCTATGCATTGTTTAATGGAAACACAAAAGTGGCAGGTGTGACCTTGCTTTTTACGGCCTTAGAGCTAAGGCCACTTATTGTGTTTACCAGAAGCTAACATGGAACAGACCCAGAGATTAAAAATGATACAGATAGAGGTACATGCAGATGTACTTGTCAAATTCTTCAAAATATCATCTTGCTTATTTCTTGGTTCCCCTGTGTCTTTTCTTAGGTTTAGTCAAAAGTCTTTTTAGTCTTAAAGTTTAAGTTTTCAGAATGAGAGGTTCACCTTAGAGTGCTTTTGACTCCTTGGGTTTTCCATTCCCTAACCTCTAGGTCATGTCTCTCTGTCCAAGTTAGATTGTAAGCTCTTCTGAGCAGGGACCGTCTATAAATGTCAAAATGTACAGTGCTGCATACGCTTTTCAGCGTTATATAAGTCAGTGTTTTTCAACCTTTTTACACCTATGGATCAGCAGAAATAAAAAAAAATTATTCTGTGGACTGGCATCGGTCCGTGGACCGGCAGTTAAAGAACACTGGGCTAAGTTGTGGGCCAGACCCCGCCCATCTCTTCCCAATGTCCACCCCAGACCCCGTCCCCATAATAGTACTAATTGCACCTTGCACGTCCCTTGCCTCATCTGGAAGCCTTCCCTCTGACGTTGCAACGTCAGAGAGAAGGCTTCTGGTTCAGGCGCAGGATGCCCGTAGGAGCCGATGCCCGTAGGAGCCACTGCCCGTGGCTTTGTGCACTGAATCAGTTAGGAAGAGGGAGCTGGCTCGAAGATTACGCCGCATCGATCGCACCGTGGACCGGCGTTGGGCCTGATGCACGTGCTGGCCCTGTGGACCGGCAGGAAATTTCTGTGGACCGGCACTAGTCCATGGACCAGTAGTTGAAGAACATTGATATAAGTGATGAGGAGTAGTAGTAGCAAGACAAGAAACCAAATGGATAGTTATTGTTTTTAAACTCATTTTCACAAAGTTATGGCCACTTAGAGCTAAATTCTATAAATGGTGCCTGAAAATCAGCGTTGAAAAAAATAGTGCTTAGTGCTATTCCATAAATCAGTGTATCACAAACTGTGTGCAGTGGCACACTAGTGTGCCGCAGAAGATTCCAGGTGTGCCATGAGACGGTGGCAAGGAGAGTCACGTCCTGTAGGCAGTCAGCTGGCGCTGAATCTCCTCCACACCAACGTCTCTCCACCTCCCCTTCTCCAGGATCCCCCAATGGCGAAGTGACAGGCTCAGTGTCGCAGCCGGAGGGCCTCCGCACGAGCCTGGATGTTGACGTGATGATGTCATTGCTTCAACATCTGCACACTTCCGGTCGCCTTCCGGCCACGGCAACGGGTTTAGTGTGCCCTGGCACCGAAACGTTTGCGGGACACTGCCATAAATGGTGCTTAAAAGGCCCCTTTTGCAAAACTGCAGTAACAAGTCCCCCGCGGCAAATGCACCAAAGCCCATTCAATTCCTGTGGTCAATTTGCTGTGGGAGAAACTCTACACTGCTTTGTAAAAGGGGCCCAAAGTCATTGTTTATAGGATCGCGTTTACACCTGGACCTGTGACTAACTTTAGGCATGACCATTAAAATGCCAACCGAAACATGGTATAAATCCTAGTGCCTACATTTGGCGTGAATCCCCGTTATTGTATAACAGAACGTGTGAATTGTAGGAATCGCCTGCTCCATCCATGACCCTCCCCTGGCCATATCCCCTTTTTTTAGAGCACACGCAAATGCTAGCGCCTAAATTTCAATTAAAGCCAGTTAGCCTTGATCATCGATTATTAGGACCCAATTATTGGCACTAATTGGCCTGTTATTCAGTTAAGTTGTACACCCAAATTTTAATGTACAACTCATAGCACCATATATAGAATTTGGGGGATAATGAACTAGATTCAGTAACTGGCACCCAAATTTGGGCACCCAGAAAAAAGCACACTGAGTGCTATTCTATAAACGGCGATCCAAGTTGGGCACTGTTTATAAAATAGCACCTAGTACTGGGATCTGTGCCCAATTTTGGGTTCAAGGATTTACACCGACTGAAATCTGATGTAAATCCTCGTGACTAAATTAGGTGCAGATCTCCCACATACCATACTACTGCATGCATCTCTGGTGAATGTCCCTGATCCACCCATGTCCACCCCTCCCATGTCCGCCATACCCCCTGTTCATTTGGGTGCTATAAACTTTACACACACATCTTTATATGCATACATTTATGGTATAAATGTTTGCATACACAGTACATAGGATAAGAATATAAGAATAGCCTTACTGGGTTAGACCAATGGTCCATCAAGCCCAGTAGCCCATTCTCACAGTGGCCAATCCAGGTCACTAGTACCTGGCCAAAACCCAAGATGTAGCAATATTCCATGCTACCAATACAGGGCAAGCAGTGGCTTCCCCATGTCTTTCACAATAACAGACTATAGACTTTTCCTCCAGGAACTTGTCCAAACCTTTCTTAAAACCAGCTACACTATCCGCTCTTACCACATCCTCTGGCAATACGTTCCAGAGCTTAACTATTCTCAGTGAAAAAAAATTTCCTCCTATTGGTTTTAAGAGTATTTCCCTGTAACTTCATCAAGTGTCCCCTAGTCTTTGTAATTTATGACGAAGTGAAAAATCGATCCACTTGTACCCATTCTACTCTTCTCAGGATTTTGTAGACTTCAATCATATCTCCCCTCACCTGTCTCCTTTCCAAGCTGAAGAGCCCTAAACTGTTTTAGTCTTTCCTCATACGAGAGGAGTTTCATCCCCTTTATCATCTTGGTCGCTCTTCTTTGAACCTTTTCTATTACCACTATATCTTTCTTGAAATAAGGAGACCAGAATTGAATGCAATACTCCAAATGAGGTCGCACCATGGAGCGATACAGGGGCATTATGACAATCTTAATCTTGTTAACCATCCCTTTTTTAATAATTCCCAGCATCCTGTTTGCTTTTTTGGCCGCCACTGCACATTGGGCGGAAGGTTTCATCGTATTGTTTACAATGATACCCAGATCCTTTTCTTGGGCGCTAACCCCCAAGGTGGACCCTAACATCTGGTAACTGTGATTCAGGTTATTCTTCCCAATGTGTATCACTTTGCATTTCTCCACATTAAATTTCATCTGCCACTTAGATGCCCAGTTTTCCAATTTCCTAAGGTCTGCCTGCAATGTTTCACAATCCGCATGCATTTTAACAACTTTGAACAGTTTAGTGTCATCTGCAAATTTAATCACCTCACTCGTCGTTCCAATTTCCAGATCATTTATAAATAAGTTAAATAGCACCGGTCCCAGCACTCCACTATTTACTCTCCTTCATTGAGAAAAATGACCATTTAACCCACAGGTGTCGAAGTCGGTCCTCGAGGGCCGCAATCCAGTCGGGTTTTCAGGATTTCCCCAATGAATATGCATTGAAAGCAGTGCATGCACATAGATCTCATGCATATTCATTGGGGAAATCCTGAAAACCCGACTGGATTGCAGCCCTCGAGGATCGACTTTGACACCTAACCCTACCCTCTGTTTTCTATCTGTTAACCAATTCCTAATCCACAACTGAACTTTGCTTCCTATCCCATGACTCTTTAATTTTCTCAGGAACCTCTCATGAGGAACTTCTTCAAAAGCTTTCTGAAAATCTAGATACATTATATCAACCGGCTCACCTTTATCCACATGTTTATTCACATCTTCAAAGAAGTCAAGCAAATTTGTGAGGCAAGATCTCCCTCAGCTGAACCCTTGCTGACTCCGTCTCATTAAATCATGATTGACTATGGTATAAATTTGTCTGTATTGAAAACCATCTCAGAAATCTTTGATTCTGTATTGCAGTACCATAACAGAAGCCCGTGTAAACTGTTCTGAATTGACTCCCCAGTCATTAGTAACGGTATAGAAGTATAAATTTAAATTATTGCCAATTAGCGCCAATAATTGATTATCACTCAGTTTTTGGTGCTAATTGTCTCATTATTCAATTAAATTATATGTGCAAATTTGGGTTCAAGATTCAAGATGGCGATCTAGACGGACATGCCAAAACAGGCTCCGGAGATAAAAGTTTTCCTTTGCTATTTTGAATTGTTGATTTACTCTCTAAAGCAGGGGTGCCCACACTTTTTGGGCTTGCGAGCTACTTTTAAAATGACCAAGTCAAAATGATCTACCAACAATAAAATTAAAAAAAAACACAACGCACACTGTACGCATAGAAAATGTTAATTATCATTCCTATTCCAGGGTTTTTCAAAGAGGTCAAAGCAGATGACTCTATGCACTATCACCTCAGTAACAACCATACAAAAATAGACAAATATACCACCCTCCCTTTTTACTAAACCACGATAGCAGTCTTTAGAGCGCAGGGAGCTGTGCTGAATGCCCAGTGCTGCTCTCGACGCTCATAGGCTCCTTGCGCTAAAAAACTCTATTGTGGTTTAGTAAAAGGGGACCTTAGTGTAAAATATAGACAGCAGATATAAATTCAGACACATTTTGATCACTAAATTTAAAATAAAATCATTTTTCCTACCTTGTCTGGCGATTTCATGAGTCTCTGGTTGCACTTTCTTCTTCTGACTGTGCATACAATCTTTCTTCCCTTCTTTTAGCCTGTATGCTTCCTCTCCTCCAGACCTCATTCCCTCCCCCAACTTTTCCTTCCTCTCTCCCTGCCCTTTCTTTCTCTCTGCCTCCCTTTCTTTTTTTTCTGTTTCTCTTCTTTCCTTCTGTCTCCCTGCCTGCCCTTTTTCTTTCTTTCTCCCTGCCCTCCCCCAAGCCACTGCCATCGGGGACCAGGACCCAAACCGCCACCAATAACAGGCCCGAAAGCCGACGCCGCCCCAAGCTCTCCCTGCTTCGGCCTACCAGCATTCCTCTCCCTGACGTCAATTCTGCCGTTGGGGAGAGGAAGGCTGATTGGCCCAAGATCGCGATCGACCTATTGGGGGAAATGCTGCCGGGTCCTGCCTTCGCGGAAACAGAAAGTAGGCAGGAACCGGCAGCAAGAAGAGCAAATGCTTCACTGACATGTCTCCCGCCTTAGCTCATAGCTTCAGGGCTCTCAACATGTGCGTGCCGGCTTCCCTTCTCTCCCCCCCCCCCCCCCCGGACATAACTTCCGGTTTCGGAGGGAAGAGAAGGGAAGCCGGCACGCACACGTTAGAGCCACAGAGCATAAGTTCGCTACGGGCTGAAATCTCCAAGCCGGTTTTTTTTGGTTTTTTTTTAATGTTCAGCAGCTGCGGCAGCAGCAGATGACAGCTGGGCGGACCGCCCAGCTAAAAGGCCCTAGAGAGAACACTGGAGAGGAAGGCTGATCGGCCCGGTAGATCAGGACGGCAACACGAGTCTATCACGGAGCCCAAGATGGGCTCTGCGATCGACTCGCGTTGCCTTCCTGAGCTACTGGTTGATCGCGATCGACGTGTTGGGCACCCCTGCTCTAAAGATACCCTTCAGAGTCCTCTCCTCATCTCGTCTATCGAGAGGTTTGTGGTCCATTTGGGCTTGCCCTTCAGAACTGGTGCTAGCGAAGGGCAGCCTTACCAGAGCTACATGCGACTCTTAGCCCAGAGGAGAGACTTCTGCCCTCAGATCCAGGCATGGTGAAGCTATTGAACCTATTGATGAAGCAGCGAGAAGCAGGGAGCTTAGCGGCTGTTGCTACATCGATTGAGGGGCCTTGAGGGGCAGACGTTGCCATGGACGTAGGCCCTGAGTTAACTCAGAGACTCAAAGAAACCATGGAAGAAGTGGAGAGACAACAGCTGGTGTGCTCCTTCATTGAGAAACCAGAGAAACAGCAGATTGGTGGTGAGCCCTCTCTCTCCAATGTTTAAACCTACTCATGTAACTTTAGATTCTATTTGGGATGCAGTTGCTCGTTTGGAAAAAATTTTCATGGGGAATAAAGCTTAAGAACATAAGAATAACCTTACTGGGTCAGACAAATGGTCCATCAAGCCCAGTAGCCTGTTCTCACGGTGGCCAATCCAGATCACTAGTACCTGGCCAAAACCCAAGGTGTAGCAATATTCCATGCTACTGCTACATGCTATACGCTTCTGTGGATATTACTTTTCAAGATTGCAAGAGGTGCTTAGTCATCCAGAAATAAAATAATTTTGAACTGGAGAGAAAAGTTGAGGAAGTTCAACAAGTTCTAAAAGAGATTAAATCTAACTCCTTTTTGTTGGACAAGGATTTGTAGGATTGAGGAATAAAGTTTAAAAATTGGAAAACTAAACTCGGAGGTTGAACCTCCGTTTTATCAACTTTCCTCAGTCTAAAAATATAGCCCCCCCTAGAAATGCTTAAGAAATATCTGATGGAAATTTGGGGGGTACCCAAAGAGGTTAGTCCTCTTTTCTCCTGTATATATTTTTTGCCAGGAAAAAAGTGGCAGGTCTCAAGACAAGAAGAGCTATCAATGAATAGCCTGTCACACAACCTTTCGAAAGATCTATAGAAGAAGAGTGTGTAAGAACTACACTTTTGGTGCATTTTGTCTTTGAGTCAGATAAAGACTGGATGATGAGGCTGTACTTTCGAAATAAAGATAAGTTGTATTTGTGAGGAAAGGTTTGGGTATTTCCTGATATTTGTGTGGATACACAGGAGAAGAAGAAGCAATTTTTGTTATTGCGTCCTCAGGTTTTATCTCTGGGTGCTCATTTCTTTCTACATTTTCCTTGTAAATGCTTAATCCTTTTTTAATCTAATAGATACTTTTTCTATGACTCGAAACAACTCAAGGCATTTCTTGAAAATAAATGACAAATTCAGATCCCAAGAGTGGAGGGAAATGTGTATGGGAACTTAGTGGTCTAAATGGAAGAACTTCTCTATAATGCAAATGAATTTTGTTTCTTAATGCATGATATATGCTACACTTCTCCCTCCAGATTCGCGGGGGATAGGGGCAGAGCCGACCGCGAATGGTGAAATACCGCAAATATCTTCTGGTCCGGCTCTGACCCACCCCCGCCTCCCTCCTGCCTTCCCCCAGGCATCCCGGCCTTACCTGGTGGTCTAGCGGGCTTTCAAGGCAGGAGCGATCTTCCTACACTCCTGCCCCGTGCAGATTGCCAATAGGAAATAGCTGCCATGAGTTCCCGTAGTCTCTCGAGACTACGATGGGAACTCCCCACAGCCATTTCCTATTGGTGATCTATACGGGGCATGAGTGTAGGAAGATCACTCCTGTCCCGAAAGCCCGCTAGACCACCAGGTAAGGCCGGGACGCCGGGGGGAAGGCTAAACTGTGTGTGGGGGGGGGTTCTTTTTTTCCCCCTCCCCAAAAAATCACGAATATGTGAAATCGTGATTGCCGAAACCGTGAATGGGGAGGGGGAAGTGTATTTGTTAAGTAAAATTTAAACAATAAATAAATTTTTTAAAATTATATGTGCAAATTGGGTGCGCATTTAAATTTGCACATGTACTGTAACTTTGAGCACTTTTTATAGAATTTGGGGATAATGTACATAAATGGCCTCTTACAAAATAAAATATGCACTTCAATGTGATGTTACATACTTTTTGGTAACTGTATATACTGTAGTAGTAGAGTCAGTGGTGTAGTATGGTGGGGAGGGGAGCATATCGCCCTGGGCATCGTCTTAGTTTGAACACTGGCCCCTCTTAGCCCCCATATGTCTTACTTATGCCTTTCCTTCCCCTACCTCTTTAAATCTTCGCTAGCGCAAGCAACGTCTCCTGCCTACTGCTCACACCAGCCTGGCTGCCCCTCTGAAATTACTTCTTGGTCGTGGGTCCAGGAAGTGACGTCGGAGGGAAAGCCAACACCAGCACGAGCATCAGGCCCGAGAAGCTGCTCGGGCTGGTGACGATTTAAAGATGTACGGAGGGAAGGGAGGGCACGAGTGTGGGGGCATGTAAGAAGTGGGAGGAGAGGAGAAGCCCCATACACCACCTGTTTTGTAGACAGTAAGGACTCGTGCTAATCACGCACTAATTCGTTAGCAGACTATGGACTTAGCTCATATGCTAATCATGCGCTAATTGGTTAGCGTGTAGTATTGTAGCTAATCTGTGTCCCCATATCAACCCAGTACTAAAAAACAGAATCTATTTTTTAGAGTGTGGGAAGTGTGCGCCGATCACAAAATTGCTGTGGGATGCCTGAGCATGCTCTGCAGTAAGGCCTTTTTTGCTCCAGTACCCACGAGCTAATGGTTACCATAGTATAGTAAAATGATCCCTAATTTAAGGGATATTTGCATTGATCCAACATGATGTGGCCGAAATCTGTTGGGGAAGAACTCACACGCTATTGAGAGCATGGTTTGGGGGGATGGTGGGGCTGTTGGCTTCTGCCACTGGTTTGCCATAGAACAGTGAGCCAGTGAAGATTTCTCAGTAATGGAAATACATGATCAAATTCCCTTTTTCCCAAATCAATTTGGCCACCGTCTTCTGAATCAATAAACCGTATTAGATCATATTCGCTGCCATGTCTTATGTTCAGCTCTCACAAATGTTTAGGCAGGGGGTAATCCACCAGTACAAGGAGGGACTGGATTTCTTTTTGGAGAGATGGAGAGAGACTGAAAATTGTTGAAAAAAAAACTGTAAGATTTATCAGTGATTTAATAATGCAGCTGAAAATATACAGGAAAAAAACTGAGTACAGTAAAACCTTGGTTTGTGAACATAATTTGTTCCGAAACCATGGCTGTAATCCAAAGCACTTGTATATCAAAGCGAATTTCCCCATAGGAAATAATGGAAACTCAGACGATTCGTTCCACAACCCAAAAACTTTAATATAAAATACTATACGTACTTGTATTGCAAGACCTCGCTCGTTTAGGACAGTCACTACACTCCTGCAGCGTCAGAAAGAGAAGAACCATCGGCTCAGTTGTGATGTGTGTATACTGTATATACTTGTATTGCAAGTTAAAATTTTGTATACAGTTTAGCTCCTTCTTTTGCTGCTGTCTACTACTTCAGTGCACATTCTTCCGTCCATTCAGTTGTCAGCTGTTGAAAATATTATGCATAAAAGCAATCCAAGCAGTAACATTATAGCAATGGCAAGTTTATTTTGCTTTGCCAAAAAACTCTCTAAAAGTAGGTGACCTTGATTTCTTTGGTCTTTCAGTTTGAGAATAGTGCCTTAAAACAACATCTCAAGGCAGTTTACAGATTGATAAAGTACAATCATTTGTGTTTTCTTCCTAGGACAAAGCCATGCTGGGCTCACATCTGTAGTATTTTATCAAAGGGCTGAAAGGGGACATAGTGGCACAATTTTTCAAATAAAAATCCCAAAATGGTTGTATTTAATGGGGGGGGGGGAGACGACACACCAAGACACAGATGGGAATAGGAAATGAACCTTTAAATTACCTGTCATGCTCAGCTATATGTTTTTATGCAGGAACAGTGAAAATACCTTTAGAAATAAAATACTTCAGTTGTACAACATGGTAAATGAAAGAGCACAGCTCTAATGTTTAAAAATCATATAAACCGTGCTTCAAAAATAACTTGTTCATCTTCAGTTCTTTCTTACACCCAGTTCCCATTCCTACATTCTTCAAAGCTTCTATGAACTGCATTTTTTTTTTTCTTATTTTAAGCTTAATTTTGACAAGCCCAGTGCACGCTGAAGAACCCGCTGCCTCCTTCGTTAAGTCAAGCTATTTGATTTCTCCTGGCTAAATTACGATCACAAACTGCCTCTGTGAACTAGCATTCCCTCTTGTCTTTAAAATAACAGAAAGGAATTCCCCATGAGCAGCTTCTGTTCTCGAGATGTGCATTTTATTTACTTAATGATGGCCCACTTGTTTACAATTTGCCACCCAGACCGTTATTTAGGCGAGAGCCACCTTATTGAATTGTGGAATAATTAACTGCAGGACTCCTGGCATCTCACAGTTTGGCAAACAATAATAATAATTCATTGGTAAGAATGTCAATCATGATAATAATATGTTATGTAGCTACAGTTGGTAGATTAGTAATTTACATGAATTTACAGCCTTATAATTAAGAATCCCAGTTTTATGACATCTATTATAAGAGCATTCCCATCTCAGTTATTTTGCACACAGTTTGGGGTTTTGGGGTGTTTTTTGTTGTTTGTTTTTTTTTACAAATTCAAGTACAAATTATTTGTTTCTTAACATACCCCCCTCTTTTACGAAGGCACAGTGCGGGTTTTAGCGCCGGCAGTGGCGGTAACTGCTCCGACCTTCATAGGAATTCTATGATTATTGGAGCAGTTACCACCGTTGCCGGCGCTAAAACCCACGCTATGCCTTCATAAAAGAGGGGGTATGTTAAGAAACAAAGAATTTGTACTCGAATTTGAAAAAAAACAAACAAACACACTTTGAGAGTGGTTGTATAACTAAAAGAAAGCAATATACAAGTCCCAATCCCCCTTTAGCACTCATTTTTAGTCTTAATTTATAGTCAATTATTCTAATTAGGACAACAGGAGAGCTGTTTATTACTTATTCTTATTATATTTCATTACTTGCTAAGAATCAAACACCAAATAAAGCAAATAAGGCTCTCTTTACGAGCCTAATATTCATAGAACCTTAATAGGATTTAATTAATCAGCTCAAAAATAAGATGCAGGCAATAGTCCAGCAGTACGAGGGGTGCTATCCAGACTTCTACACTGTCACACGTATGATTATTTCCCACTTGGCAAGAAGTTATATTATGTGCTCACTGCAAAGAGCTCCTAGCTGTCAGAGAACGAATCCGTTCCCTTGAGGCTAGAGTTGCAGACATGGAAGAGCTGAGGGAGACAGAGAGGAGACCGACAGGGACATTGTAGAGGAGTCCCACCTCCAGTCTGGCACCCCTATGTCTCCAGGGGCTTCTGCAGAGGAGGGAAGGGAACAGTGTTCCCTCTAAGCTGTGCGCTTGTGCGCACGCACCAACTTGCCGAACCCGTGCACACAAATTAAAATAGCGCGCACAAAAAAATAAATTTTTGCCTAAAATGATTTTCACTGCTAAAATGAAATGTTGCAGAAGACCAGCTGTTCCGATTTCCCATTTATCACATTTATTGAAGCGATGTAATATAAATTTTAAGTCATTCTCGTGATTCCGTTATCTTTGGCAGTTGAACTTGACACGTCACATGCCCCATAGGGCCATAGCCTATGGCCCACAGGATATGAAACACTTCCAATTCTTTGACTTCCTGAAGTTCTGTCATATTGTTTATTTCGTGGAATCGTAGTGTGCAGCGTGGTACTGCGGTTGTATAACTGTATTAGGAAACTCAGAAGTAAAAATCCGAATTTAAGAGGGGGACTGGTTAACATGTTGCTTGAAAGCCCAACCAAAAAAGAAAACAGGCAAATTAGTAATGAACGGAAGCATTCCAGTCCTGATGAAATTAAGGTTCTTGTCGACAGTGTTATGCTGGCCATTAAGATGAATATCTCCATGCTCTCTGTTCAAGATATCAATGAGCACATGGCAAAGTATGTTAGTATACATGATAGGTGGAGAAGCAAAAACTATGCGTTTGAATTTCTTGGAATTATCAATGGTATTGCATAAGATGATCGTATGGCAGACATTAAATTAGCAACATATCATTCGTTAACTGTTGATAAAAGCACAGATATTTCTGTCAACAAGTACTTAATACTCTACTTTAAGTATCGGCCAGTCAATTCAAATGAGTATAGGACATCATTTGGTGGGACGCTACAGTTGGAAGTATGTGATGCTACATCAATAGTAACAGCAATTAGGGAATTCTATAGGAAACATGAACTTGACCTGAATAAAATGGTTATGTTTACCTCTGATGGTGCCTCTGTTATGTTGGGCAAAATAGATGGTGTTGCAGCACAGCTGAGAAAAGACATTCCACATTTAGTGCAGCAACATTGTGTTGCACATTGGGAAGATTTGGGACTTTCTGATTCATGGAAAGAAGTAAAATTGATGAAAGAAGTAGAAACTGTAATGAGAACTGTGTACACGGTGTTCTGTCGGTCTTCTACTAAACGATGCAAATTTCAAGAAATAGCAGATGCATCTGAATGTGAATCAATTGCTTTCAGACCTCTGAATGAAGTGCGCTGGTTATCTAGACCAGTGGTTCCCAACCCTGTCCTGGAGGAACACCAGGCCAATTGGGTTTTCAGGCTAGCCCTAATGAATATGCATGAAGCAAATTTGCATGCCTATCACTTCCATCATATGCAAATCTCTCTCATGCATATTCATTAGGGCTAGCCTGAAAACCCGATTGGCCTGGTGTTCCTCCAGGACAGGGTTGGGAATCACTGATCTAGACACTTTGCACTTAAAGCAATTATTCAAAATTATGATCCCCTGTTAAAATATTTTGAAAAAGACAAAGATAATGATCCTATTGCAAAGTACTGCTATAAGAAGCTGAACAGTGAACAATTTCATATTACACTTGAAGTTTTGAATGATGTCTTATCAGAACTGGCTTCCTTAACCATGGCATTTAAAAAACGTGGTTTGACACCATTGGAAGCTTATCATCTTGCACAGGGTAAAATGAACAAACTTCAAATGCAATACTTAGGCGACAAGGTTAAGTGGAGTGATAAAGTCAACAGTCTTCTTGACAACAGGATGAGGTCTGGAGAAAAAGTTTCAGTGAATACTAATTCCATATTAACCTTCATCAACATCCTATGTTTGCATCTGGGTGAAAGATTTCCTGAAAATCAAGTTGAGGAATGGTCTGCTTTTGACTGTACAGCAATATCACAATGCAACTTTGACTTTGGAAATGGACATATCAGATCTCTTTGTTTAAAGTATAAACAATTTCTTCTGGAGGAAAGTGTTATTATTCAGCAATACAATGACTTTAAATTCCTTGTTGCAGAAAAAATCAAAAGCAATCTGATAAACAGCTTTCCAGATATGACAAAATTTGCATTTCAGAATGATCAATTTGCAGATTTAGCAAAATTGATGGACACTGGTGCCACATTCTTAGCATCTAGTTCAGATTGTGAGCGTGGTTTTACTCTAATGAACAATTTGAAGACTAAACAAAGGAATCGTTTACATTTAGAGCATTTGGAAATGCTGATGCGTGTTGGAGGCTCAACAGATCTTGACAGAATTTATTCGGACTGGATAAATATGAAAGATCGCAGGGAAAAACTTTGAAAACTAAATTGCTGTTATTTTCTAAATTTTAAGTATAAAGTACAATGATACCTTATTTATAGGTAGTGCTCAATGAAACATTTCAATGAAACATAATTTATGTTTATTGAAATGAGACTTTATGTTACATAAAGTGTAACTAACATAAAGTGTAACTAAAATTACATTGTGTTTTCGTTAATTCAGACTAAACTCAAAGTCCTGCCCATAAATGCCAATAACTGAACTCCGGGCCCTCTGGCAATCATTTTTATAGCGCACACAAATTTAGTTTTTCTTTAAAATGCGCACAGATGAAATTTTTTGCGCATACAGCCTATGAAAAATTAGAGGGAACATTGGTTAGGACAGCTGTTATAGCTGGTGGTTTGACAATCCAATAGAAGGCAAGGTAGACGTATTCAACCAATGGGTAAATTTCACTTTTGCAGAATGGAGCACAGTCTGCTACAAAATGTGCATCGGCTCCTCACTGTGCTTAGAGGATTACATTTTCAGTGTCCCCTGAGGAAGGTGTTTTGATAACGACGAAACTTGGGTCCTAGTTGGGACTATAACTAGGAATAAAAGCTTTCATCATTAATAAAATTTACCCATTGGCTGAATACATGTCTACCTTGCCTTCTATTGGATTGTTTGGACTTTTAAGGCAGGGTGTTCTTCTCTTTGCATAGTAGGTGATTTGATCATTAGGCATGTAGATAACTGGGTGGCTGGTGGGCATGAGGATCGCCTGGTCACTTGCTTGCCTGGTGTACCTGAAGATTGGAAGGTTGCCAATGTTATGCCAATTTTTAAAAAGGGTTCCAGGGGAGATCCAGGAAGTTACATATTGGTTAGCCTGACTTCAGTGCCGACCAAAATGGTGGAAACAATTATAAAAAATAAAATTGTGGAACACATAGGGCTCCTTTTACAAAGGCGCTAGGGCCTTAACGCGCGGAATAGTGCGCGCCAATATGCCATGTGCGCTAGCCGCTACCGCCTCCTTTTGAGCAGGCGGTAGATTTTTGGCTAGTGTGTGCTATAGTGCACGCTAATCCGGTGTGTGCGGTAAAACCTTTAGCGCACCTTCGTAAAAGGAGCCCTTAGATAAACATGATTTATTTGGAGAGAGTCAGCATGAGTTCAGCCATGGGAGGTCTTGCCTCATATGTAGAATGTGTATAGATTTTCCCAAAAAGCTTTTGACAAAGTTACTCATGAGAGGCTCCTGAGAAAATTAATGTCATGGAATAGGAGGCAATGTTCAGTTATGGATTAGGAATTGGTTATTAGACAGAAAATAGTCATTTTTCTCAATGGAGGAGGGTAAATAGTGGAGTGCCACAGGGATCTGTTCTGGGACTAGTGTTATTTAATTATTTATAAATGATCTGGAAATTGGAATAATGAGTGAGGTGATTAAATTTGCAGATGACACTAAACTGTTCAAAGTTATTAAAACGCAAGCAGATTGTGAAAAATTGCAGGCAGCCCTTAGGAAATTGTTACACTGGGCATCCAAATGGTAGATGAAATTTTATATGGACAAATGCAAAGTGATGCACATTGGGAAGAATTACCCAAATCATATTTACCAGATGCTGACCACCTCGGGGATCAGCGCTCAAGAAAAAGATCTGGGTAGCATTTTAGACAATATGCTGAAACTTTCTGCTCATTGTGTGGCAGCAGCCAAAAAAGCAAACAAGATGCTAGGAATTATTAGTAAAGGTATGGTAAATAAGACTGAGAATGTTATACTGCCTCTGTATCGCTCACACCTTGAGTATTATAAACAATTCTGGCCACCTTATCTCAAAAAAGATATAGCTCAACCAGAAAAGGTTCAAAGAAGAGTGACCAAGATGATAAAATAGATGGAATTCCTCTCGTATGAGAAAAGACTAAAGAGGTTAGGGCTCTTCAAGTTAGAAAAGAGATGGCTGAGGAGAGATATGATTGAAGTCAACAAAATCCTGAGAGGTGTAGAACAAATACAAGTAGATTGATTTTTTTGTATTCCATCAAAAATTACAAAGATTAATACGAAGAAATATTTTTTTCACTCAAAGAATAATTACGCTCTGGACTGCATTGCCAGAGGATGTGGTAGGAGTGGTTAACATAGCTGGTTTTAAAAAAAGGTTGGGACAAGTTCCTGGAGGAAAAGTCCATAGTCTGCTATTGAGACAGTAATGGGGGAAGCTACTACATGTCCTGGATCGGTAGCATGGAATGTTGCTACTATTTAGGTTCTTACCAGTTGTGACCTGGATTGGCCACAGTGAAGATGGAATACTGGACTACATGGACCATTGGTGTGAACCAGTAAGGCTACTCTGGCGTTCTTATGTTTATATTTCTGACATTGTATCATCTTAGTCCTATTACTAGATTTCAATTTGTCAGTTAAGTTTACCTCATTGACTGTGTATTTATGCTTATATTTGCTCATTTTACTGTTGTTATGTTTTTTACAAAATTGTAAGTTTTATGTCAAGTTGAACTTGTTGTACACCATATTGGCAGAATCTCTTCTTAAGAACTTGGGTGTGATAGTGATGTTCTTAAGGTGGCCAAACAGGTTGAAAAGGCGACAGCTACAGCTAGAAAGATACTAGAGTGCATAGGGAGAGGTATGGCCAGTAGGAAAAAGGAGGTATTGATGCTCCTGTATAAGACTCTGGTGAGATCTCATTTAGAATATTATGTACAATTCTGGAGTCTGCACCTTCTAAAAGATATAAACAGGATGAAGTTGGTCCAGAGGAAGGCTACTGAAATGGTGTGTGGTCTTCATCATAAGGTATATGGGGACAGACATAAACATCTCAATATGTATACTTTAGAGCAGGGGTGTCCAACCTGCGGCCCCATGAAGTATTTTGTGCAGCCCCGGTCGAGGGCGGTGCAGTGTTTTCCTCTGCTGCCCCCGGGTATTTACCGTCTTGCCAGCTCCCTCCTCTGTCTTGCTGCAGCGTTTGCGCATTTATGCGGCCCCAGAAACATTTTTTTCGGCCAATGCGGCCCAGGAAAGCCAAAAGGTTGGACACCCCTGCTTTAGAGGAAAGGCAGAAGAGGGGAGATATGATAGAAACGTTTAAATACCTATATCACAGCATTTCGAGGCTTTGCTCCTTTTTTTTTTTTTTTTGGTCCTTATAAATATGTATGAAGCAAGTTTCTTTCATCTGAAAGAAAGCTCTGGAATGAGAGGGCATAGGATGAAATTAAGAGGTGACAGGCTCAGGAGTAATCTAAGGAAATGCTTTTTTACAGAAAAGGTGGTAGATGCATGGAATAGTCTCCCAGTAGAGGTGAAGACAAAGACTGTGTGTGAATTCAAGAAAGCGTTAGACAGCACGTGGGATCTCTTATGGAGAAGAGGAGATAGTGGATGCTGTGGTTGGTCAGATTGGATTGGCCATTTGGCCTTTATCTGCCATGATGTTTCTATTTTTCTGATAAATCAGAATGAATAAACTTCATTTTCTATACATCCTTCTCTTTTGGCTGGAGGGGCAATTCTATATTTGTGCTGCTTCTTTAATGCGGAAGTCAACAACACCATGCCTCCAGCCATCAACTCTAGGACTCCTTGAGCACGCAGCAATATAATGGCCAATTTTCCATTTGTTGAATTAATGGTCATGAGCTAATGTTATCATTAGCATGGGGCCATTTTAAAAAATTACCAAAACTTTGGAATAGCTTTAAGAACATAAGAATAGCCTTACTGGGTCAGACCAATGGTCCATCAAACCCAATAGCCTGTTCTCACGGTGACCAGTCCAGATCACTAGTATTTGGCCAAAACCCAAGGAGTAGCAATATTCCATTCTACCGATCAAGGGCAACAGTGGCTTCCCCCATGTCTTCCATAATAACAGACTATGGACATTTCTTCCAGGAACTTGTCCAAACCTTTCTTAAAACCAGCTACACTATCCGCTCATATCACAACCTCTGGCAATGCATTCCAGAGCTTAACTAATCTCTGAGTGAAAAAAAAATTTCCTCCTATTAGTTTTAAAAATATTTTCCTGTAACTTCATCGAGTGTCCCCTAGTCTTTGTAATTTTTGACGGAGTGAAAAATCGATCCACTTGTACCCGTTCTAATCCACTCAGGATTTTGTAGACTTCAATCATATCTCCCTGCAGCCGTCTCTTTTCCAAGCTTTAGAGCCCCATGAGAGGAGTTCCAACTCCTTTATCATCTTGGTCGTTCTTCTTTGAACCTTTTCTAGTGCCACTATATTTTTCTTCAACCACATAACATACATTTAGAACAGGGATCAAAGTCCTACCTTGAGGGCCGCAATCCAGTCAGGTTTTCACGATTTCCCCAATGAATACGCATTGAAAGCAGTGCATGCACATAGATCTCATGCATATTCATTGGGGAAATCCTGAAAACCCGCCTGGATTGCGGCCCTCAAGAAGGGACTTTGAGACCCCTGATTTAGAAGAAGAGAAGAACTAATACATATATGCACACAACATTAATAATTTATTAATCAACCTTACTTTTTCATAAATATTATAAATATATTAAATATACCATCCTCTGACTTATAACAAACACCTATTTCAACAGACAACCTAGGCAAATGCCCTTGTTGCCCTGAAAACCTGGATAATCAGTTCCACATTGTCCAGTGTTTTGTTTAAAATGTCCTTGCCTAACTATTGCTTCATGGATTAAACTCCTGCTTTCATGATAAGATCTTGTTCTCTCTTGAATAACAACTGACAAAATGTTCAAGCCAGACCAACACAATCTTGCGTTTCGCCACACAGGAGCTGAAGCCACTTCAGGTTTTCACTGTATTTTTCTCTCTACAAGATAAACATCATTCCACTATCATGCTGACCTTAACTTATATATCAAATACCACTCTTTCTTTTCAAAATTATATCAGTATAACACAGTAATTATATCAGTATAACACAGTGTAATCACATTTGTTAATCATACAGCAACTGCAGCTTAGGCTCAAAAACCATGTCTCCCCTCAGGAAGGAATAAACCAAACTACAAGACCAGACAACCAAACTTGCTCTTATGTTGCTTAATCCCTCCTCCCAGTTCCTAGTTAATCCAATCAGTACACTCACAAGGAGTGCCACTCTATCTCTAAATTTTTCATGAGATAAAGAGACCTTCCTCATACAAGATTTTGGAAGAACTATCTTATTTTCCATAAGTAAGTAAAATTCTGTTTTTGCTTGCAAGCTTTGCCAGATTAGTATAACATTATTTTGAGTACAATTGATCCATGATTTATCATCTTATATTATTGATAGCTTGCCTAAAGTATTTTAAAGCTCTCATATTTTTCAATAAATATTTACTGGGTTTTGAGAGTGGATAATAACTTTGCTATATGCATTATGCTAAGTATGTATTTATATGCTGATTTTAATTATTATAATCTCAGTTAGTATTGATATTTAATACATGGAAATTATTATTATTTATTATTATAAAACTCATTCTCAAATGATTTATTCAGTTTTCACAACATTTACAGAGACTCTGAATCATATCATTGCTTAGTTTTTACATATTTTTATTCAGCAAAGTTGCAAATGTGGGTAAATCTAGCTCTAGATTGTGAAGAGTACATATAGGGGCATTTTCAATAGGACATCTAAGTCTGACTTTGGATGTTTCTTGAAAGTTGTCCAAAGTCAGAGGCAAAAATACAGCCATTCTCGAAACCTGCAAGACCGCAATAATTTTTTTTTTAAATTCACCTACTTAGATGTTTTGGCCGCCTGGATGTCCAACCTTAGGATATTCATCTTTGTTCATCATTTTTAACCACAAAAATGTCCAAGTCCAGACCATTTAGACGTGGGAGGGGTCAGCATTATAATGGACTGGCCACATAGACATCCTAACAGAACAGTGGGGCAACTTGGAGGGCACTGCCATTAACTTCACATAAAGGATACCAGAAGTACATCTCACCTTATACCCCTTATAATTTATGCTGAGTCCTCCAAAACTCCCCCCAAACCTATTATACCCACCTGTCTACCACCCCTTATGGTGCAGGTGGCACCTATATAGCAGTTGGATTTTGGTTGGTTTTGGTGGCCTCACTTTCCACAAGAAATGTAGTCTTTAGAGTGGCATATGGGTCTGGGTCCTCCTCTCTATGATTCACTAGCCCATCCACCAGGCTACTTAAGACATCTGTGTACAGCTCTACTAGGCTTTCTGAGAGGGAAAAAGACCATTAGGAGACCCTCAGGAGGGGCATTGTGCTGCTGAATCAAACTTACTATAAGGTCTATGAACTGTGCAAAAAGTGCATATTTTCCTGTCAGCACAAATAATACTTTTGCAAGAGGACTTCATCTTTGCCCTAGAAGCTGACTGTGACCAATGGTGGATGTTCTATTCTGGGACATTCCAAGAAATGCTTGGGCCACAAGAAAGCCACAATGTCAGGTCAAGATGACATGATAAAAATGACATCATCTGTAAATAAAGCTATTGGCAATCTACAGGCAAGATTAGGAGGAGTGAGGATGCCCACCCTCAGGGATCATTGACCTTAGTATTACGAATGCATTGTCAGGGGAAATAGAGAAGTCATATTTGACACCAAGTGACACCATGCTTCATTAGGACTCAATTGCCAGAATGAATACCATCCAATCAACTAAAATCACAAGTGCGACAATCCAATAGAAACTAAGTATGTAATTTGTAATCAGGTAGCACTCTTGACCTGAGGCTACTAAACTAGGGTCTAAAAGTAGCATACTGGCTGACCTAAGCTTTAGAATGGACTGGATGGCACATGACTTACCGGTACTCTGTACTATTCTTCCGTTAGCCTAACTGCTGTTTGCTATATCCTATTTGGATGCATCAATGTCAGCTGACTTTTGTTTATTACTATTAAACATATATTATATACAGCAATTGGGTTGTTGGTGTGAGGTCATTTAAATACATTGGAGGGGCTAGCAGCAGCCTCCCCATTTCCCATATTTAAAGCAGAAAGTGTACGCCAACAATCCACATACCCTGGATGAACTCAAGGAAAACATCATGAACACTATCCGCAGCATCGCTGTTGAAGAGGTGCAAGCAGTATCAGCCAACGTAATCCGAAGGGCCCAAAGGTGCATAGATGTGAATGGGGACCACTCTCACCATCTGCTGTAACTTGTGGGTAAGTGAATAAAAACAATCCACTTGCTAGTTCATTTTGTCATACTAAAATCAGAGGCGGGCTACTTTTCTGTGGCCCGCTCTATATTATGCTAAGGCACTCATTTTCAAAAATGTCTCAGAGGAGCACAAAGTGCCGAGTGGCATTATTTTGCCACTGTAGCTGAGAAGAGTGTCATCATATTTCGTTAAGTGCCAATTTGCAGAAACGAAATTCTGTGTTTTGACATTGTTTCAGATCATTGACTGAACCATATCCACAAAATTCTCCTCTTGGGTTGAGAACTTTTCAGCACCCACTTGTATGAATTCTGCGGAAGATTAACTCCTAGAAAAACGTCTCCAACCACTATCTCTTGTGCAGCAAAAACTGAAATGTTGTACAAACCTAATACTAAAGAGGGAAGTAAACATCAATGTACCGTGATTTTCAGCCTCCACAGATCATCCCCATCACTCACCTCAAGGAGCAAGTCCAAGCGAGCTCCTTGGGCGAGAATGCTGCAGTTTAACAATTTAAATAGCTTGGTTCCTTACACTGTGTGGTCACAAGATGACTGCAAACCCCCTTGATTGGCCAGCCACTACAGTTATCTCTGGGCACACTCATAGGATACTCTGACAGGACAAGTAGAAAACAGAGAAGGTATGTCACAGACTAGAAATTATTCACAAATGCAGCAATGACAGCAATTTAAATAGCTCAGTTCCTTACATCACACGGTCATGTGACTGCAAACCCCCTTGATTGGCCAACCACTATGGTTTTCTCTGGGCACACTCACAGGATAAACTCTGACTTGATGTTGTGTGGTCACATGCAAATTCCCAAATGATGCTGCTTTTCTTTGGTAAAAGAGATATGTCTACTTCGTAAAATCTAGACATTGGCATTTCTACCTGCTCCATGGCACACTTAAATGTCAGCTTACAGCTTTTCTGGACCTCAGGTGTGCAGGAGTGATAGGAGTGATAATAGTGCTTAGTTCTCTGTCATTGAAAAGAACCTCAGATTTGCAAACATGAGAGTCTTGTAGCTCTGTTTTTTTTTAACTGACTCCCCTAACATTCCAGTGTTGTAAAATCCAGAATATACGAACGTATGCAGGTTGTGGTATATCCATTTAGGTTGCAAAGTCTCCTCTTCCATGTGCAATTACTAACATGGACATGCAGGAGTGTCCTAAACTGGAATTACAGCCTGTGTAACATATCCCCTAGTACTCCCTCGCCACCCACTGAACCACAGCTACAATTTTTACAAAACCGTCTCCCTTGAACCCTCTGTAGCTGCATCGCTTTTATAACTCTCAGGACAGCCCTGCATACACGTTCAAATCCCTGAGTGATGTTCTTCTTCTTTTGAACGTGTTCCTCTGTAAAATGATTATTCCTGCTGGGCATGCTGCAAGGTACCTGTGCATTTCCCAAAGACTTATAGATTTATTTATTTTTTACTAAAGGCTACACACCTTATTTCCATTTTCTCTTCATAAATATTTATTAACACAGTTGCAATACTACTTTAAACACACACATTTTTTAAAAATTAAAATTTACCATCTTTCCCTCCCCCCACATGCTCCCCCTCCTCCTGATGTCTGGCATCTCTCTCGTCTCCTTGTTCCCTTTCCACCCCATCCATGTCTGTCATCTCTGTGTCCTTACCTTCCATCTCTTCCTCCCCCACCCACACCCCATGCTCTGGCATCTCCCTTTTCTCCTTCCCTTTCCTCCCTCCCTCCCTCCCCATATGCTCTGTAATTTTTCTCCTCTCCCTTCCCTTTTCTTCCCTTCTTTGGTCTTTCTTCTCCGTCCCCTTTTTCTCCCTTAACCTTTCCTCCCCTAATCGGTGTGGCTTTTCTCTCTTCCCTGCAAGGCTGTGGCTTGCAATCTTCATGTCACCAGCAGTGTCAGTCAGCTAAACATGCTGCCTTCAGTGACCCTGGAAGCTTTCCCTTTCCTTCAACTTCCTGTCCCTTTAGAGGCAGGATGCTGCAGCAGAGGGAAAGCTTCCGGGCCCCCTAGGCAGCATGTTTAACTCACCGACACAACCTGCTGCTGAAGATTGCAGGCTGCAGCATGGGGAAAGAATGGTGCAGAACTGGAGCACCCCCTTATGATTTGTACCTGGAGTAGGCTGTCCCCACCGCCCCGCCCTTCATATGCCACTCTAGTCACTAATGGACAACCTTTCCAAAGCTAAAAGGAGAACCAAAATTGTGTGTAACCATAAAACACAGCAATACTATGGCACAAAAAAATATATAGCATTGCATTTTCAGTTCCCACTTCATTTTCACATTGCTACAGTCTTTCTCTGTGTTACCTTACTTCCTCTTCTGTGTCCACATCCATCCAATCAAAAATCCATGTGATAGGGGAAAAGGAAGAGGCTGGGTGCCACGGAGACAAAAAGACAAGGTCCTGTGAGCCAGTCTGGAATTCCAGCTCAGCCCAAGAGAGATTATTTAAAATTCCAAAGCTATAATTTCTGTAGCCATCTATTGTAAGACTACAGTTCTATCCAGGGGATCTGTTATAGCAGTGGTCTCAAACTCAAGGTCCGGGGGCCACATGTGGCCCGCCAGGTACTATTTTGAGGCCCTCGGTATGTTTATAATAATCACAAAAGTAAAATAAAACAGTTTCTTCATCATAAGTCTCTTTAGCTATAAATGACAATATTATTATTAAGACTTAGCCAAAAGGAAAGATTTATAAACTATAAACAGTTTTACCTCATGCAAAATTATAATTTCTTTAATAAGACATTAACTATTTTTTTCTGAGGCCCTCTAAGTACCTACAAATCCAAAATGTGGCCCTGCAAAGGGTTTGAGTTTGAGACCACTGTGTTATAGCATTCCAAAAGAAACTTGCATCAGTAAACCATCAATACAATTCTAATTCTAATAGCTGTGCACCTTTTCCTGTGTAAATACAAGAAGCATGACAGATTAAAATGGACACTTCACCGTCAAGTGCATGCTCAAGATCTAGTTTCCTGAGTCATGTTTGGATGTCACATCAGTAACATTACAAATGCAGAAAAGAAGAAGCCAGGAAGCCGTACAAGAGTCATCTTATTAAAATAGCCTAGCAAGCAGATTAAAATGAGAAAAGGGCTCCAGAAAGACATTTTTAACAGCAAAGAGCTATTTTATAATAGCAAATAAAGTGTTCAGAAGCCATGTATTGCCACCCTAAGGTCTCAGCTTTGCCTCAGGCTTTCAGAACAATTGTAACACAAAATAGAGAAGCAGTTATGTTTCACTGCTATAGCAAAACTGAGCTGCTGTGAATGTAGGAGAATGTTTTATGTCATCTTCTTTATTGGACCTCTTCCTTCGCAGGCTGGCCACCTATAAATACATTGCATTGAGAAAGTCTCAATCTCATGACAATGTGATCAAATCTAAAATGGACAGGAAAACCAGGAGGCAAAATAAGGTCCTGTTGACTGTCTCTCTCATGCTTTCAGTTTTGGGCTTTAGAGAAGCCAGCCCAGTACCATCATCTCTAATATCTTATGCAAAACACGAATTACAGCTAATTCAAAATAACAACTTCCTGCTGCCATCAGAGGCAACTGCTGAATTTGTAAACAGTCTAACACAGAAGGGCTGTTAGAAGGATGTGCAGAAGTGGTGCAACAGTGCCACCCCCTGTCCACCTGAAACCACTACCTTGAACTAAATGATTACCTTCACAGAAACATATTCAAGGCAAGTCATTCCTCACAATCTGTACTAAATAATGTAATATTCCCACAGAAGCATCTTGCTGCTGTCTCACAAAGGTGTTTTTTTTAAATTGTATTTTCAGCAATTATTAAATCAAAGAAAAGGAAATAGAACATCATATCTTATAGAAAAGAAATTGAAGAAAAAAATGCTATTAACCAAGAAATAAAACATAAGACACTTTTCCCCTTTTTACTACCGCAGCCCAAGGCACTAAATATTCTGACACTGCTCCGACACTCATAGAATTCCTAAACCCGTCTAAACCACCTCCCTGCTTCCCCCTTTCTCTGTCGACAACATTCATCCTCCCTGTCTTGTCTACTTGCAATCTCAATGTCATCTTTGATTCTTCTCTCTCTCCTCTGCCCAGATACAACCGATCGCTAAAACTTGCCACTTCTTCTTCTATAATATTACCAAAGTCCGACCTTTCCTCTCTGAGCATACAAAACCCTTATCCACGCCCTCATCACCTCACGCTTAGATTACTGCAACTCACTACTCTCAGGTTTTCTGTTCTGCCATCTTTCTCCCCTTCAATCCAACCAGAATTCAGCAGCATGACTCATATTTTGTGAGATCCACTATACTCACATAACCCCTCTCCTAAAGTCACTTCATTGGCTTCCCATCCATTTTCGAATACAATTCAAACTCATCTTACTGGCCTACAAATTCATTCACTCAGCTGCCCCTCATTATCTCTTTTCATTTTCCTCCCCTATGTTCTCCCCCGCAAGCTCCGCTCAACTGGTAAGTCCCTCCTATCGGTGCTCTTCTCTTCCTCTGCCAACTCCAGACTCTGTCCTTTCTGTCTTGCTGCACCATATACTGGAACAAGCTGCCTGAATCCCTATGGTAAGCTCCATCTCTGGCAGTGTTCAAGTCCAAGTTAAAAGCTCACCTCTTTGAGATTACTTTTAACTCCTAACTATCCTCCTTGGGTTCTGCATCCCCAACCCTCTATGTCATGTCTGTCTGTCCAAGTTAGATTGTAAGCTCTTCCAAGAAGGGACTGTCTAATGTCAAAATGCTGTGTAAGACCTTCAGCGCTTCCAAGAAGGAACATTGGGCCATTTACTGTACTATTGTCCCTTGATACTTAAATTTTGGAGATCCATATGGGATCAGGTGAACAAAATATTGGAAAATCCAGTGGCATTGACGTACAATACCATCCTATTTGGTACGTTAATGAGAGCTAAAATCCAAATATATGCTAGGAATAACAAACTTCTTTTTATAATGACAGGGGTTGCCATACAACCTATATTGAAGAATTGGAAGAAGTGGGATAGGTTAAATTACACTTTCTGGTGGGAATCTCTTTGTTATACTTTTAAAATGGAACGTTTGATGACTATACAGCAGGGAAGTTACAGGAAATTTCTGGATGTTTGGGAGCCATTGGCCAAATTTTGTAAGGAATGATAACTAACTTTATTTTACTGACCTTTAAACATACACATCCAGGGTTGGAGGGAGGGGGAAGGGATTTGCATTGGAATTGATTCGGGAATTTTTTTAGGTAGTTTCTTGTGGGTATTTATTTTCTTGATTACTAGGTGGGGGGGAAATAATTGCTTATTAATATCTGTAAGTTTATTGTGCTTTTCTTGTTTATTGTGCTTTTATTGTGCTTTTCTGGCTGAGCTGGGAACTGGTTCTTTTTTTTTTTTAATCTGAGTGGGATTCTTTGACCGGTTAGAGACTGGGATAGGTTAAATTACACTTTCTGGTGGGAATCTCTTTGTTATACTTTTAAAATGGAACGTTTGATGACTATACAGCAGGGAAGTTACAGGAAATTTCTGGATGTTTGGGAGCCATTGGCCAAATTTTGTAAGGAACGATAACTAACTGTATTTTACTGACCTTTAAACATATACACACATCCAGGGTTGGAGGGAGGGATTTGCATTGGAATTGATTCGGGAATTTTTTTAGGTAGTTTCTTGTGGGTATTTATTTTCTTGATTACTAGGTGGGGGGGAAATAATTGCTTATTAATATCTGTAAGTTTATTGTGCTTTTCTTGTAATATAATATGTATATAAATTATTTGCATGCATAATTGTAGTTTGAAAATTTAATAAAGATTTTTTAAAAAGTGCTATGTACGCCCTTCAGCGCTATAGAAGCATTTAATAGTAATAGTAGTAGTAGAGAGAGACAAACTTTCTCCCTAGTCCCAACTGCTCATTTCCATTCTGGCTGAGCTGGGAGCTGGTTCTCTTTTTTTTTTTTTTTTTATCTGAGTGGGATTCTTTGACCGGTTGGATACGGGAGTCTGGCTGAGCTGGGAGCTGGTCCTTTTTTTTTTTTTAATCTGAGTACTAGTGTAGTAGTGTGCTGTATCCATTCCCATGGGTTACTGAATCCTATTCCTGAACATGTGCTGCAAGAATGGAGGAATCCAGCACATGTTCAGTATGTAACCCATGGGAATACGTTAATAAAGATAAGTATATAAAATCATACCTGTTTGAGGCTTTTATGCATGCTGCGGTGACGGTGACGGGGCGGTGAATGGGATGGCAGTGGCGGTGATGGGGCGGTGAAAGGGATGGTGGTGATGGTGACTGGGCGGTTAAGGGAACGGCGGTGACGGGGTGACGGGGTGGTGCAGAGGATGGTGGGACGGGGATGGGGCGGGGACGGGGACAGATTTTTTCCCCGTGTCATTCTCTAATTCAAATGTATTAATAATGGCATAAACCTTCCAAAAAGACAGCCCGCTTTTGAAGCTGAACCCTTTCATTGACAAGGTCTCTTGAGACTTGGAGGTCACCTCACCCAAGCAGAACTGGAAAGGGGTAAGAAGAATCCTCTTATTGTTCCAGGTCGACACCATATTGCAACCTTGCTTGTGCAACACTATCATGAACAAGTTAAATACCAAGTCAGACACTTCACAGGAGTCATGAGAGCAGCAGGATTGTGGATTGTGGGAAGAAAATACAACATTGCTTCTATAATTCACTGCTGTGTAAAATGTTGCAGAGTAAGGGGCAAGTTTCAAGAACAAAGAATGGCAGATTTGCCAACAGATTGGCTCACCACTGAACCACAATTCACTTACGTGGGTCTAGAAGTCTTTGGACCATGGTCAATCATAACATGATGCACAAGAGGTAGAGGACCCAGCAAAAAACATTGGGCTATAATCTTCACAAGCAAGAGTATTCAAACAGTGCACATTGAAGTTACTGAATCAATGGACACTTCAAGTTTCATTAACACCTTACAGAAATTCCTTTCTATCAGAGGTCAAGCCAAGCAGATCCGCTCCAGTTGTGGAACCAACTTCATACAGGCCTGCAGAGAATTAGATATCCCATTCAAGTTGAACTAATCTGCAACAGAAAGGTATCTATAAACCAAAAGTGTACTTGGGTCTTCAAATCTCCTCACACTTCACATATATAGGAGGCCATGGGAGCGCATGATCGGAATAGCTCAGCAGATCCTGAATGCCATGCTGTTAGAGACTGATCATTTGAGATTAACACATAAAGCTTTAATCGCCTTCCTTGCAAAGGTTGCAGCAGTTATAAATGTCAGATCCTTAGTACCAGTGTCTTCAGATCCAGAGTCATCATCGATCTTGACACCAGCTATGTTTCTAATGCAGAAAACCAATACTGTTTCTGCTCCTCCTGGAGACTTTAAGGGTGGCAGTATCTACAAACATCAGTGAAAGCAAGTCCAACATCTCACAGACATTTTCTGGAAGCATTGGAAGAAAGAATACCTACAATACCGAAAGAAGTAGCAAGACAACCGGCCAAACCTACAAAAAGGAGACCTTGTACTGCTGAAGGACAGCCAAGCTCAATGTAATAGTTGGCTTTGGGCCTCATAAGTAAAACCTTCCCAAGTGAGGATGGGAAAGTTCACAAGCTGGAAATGAAGACAGTAAATCAAGGAACAATGAAGACTTTCATCCGACCAGTCACTGAAGTGATATTTCTACATCTTGAAGAAACAAGATGATGAGGACATCATGGACCGTTGTCCATTCCACAGATTCACTCAGTTTTTTTCTCTTTTGTGTTGGTTGTTTATCTGTGCTGTCAGTCTTTCGTTTCAGCTCCTGCAAGACTGCCAAAGAGAATTTGTCTATATGTCAGAGACATCAAGACAAACTAGAAGTCATCAAGCTTTCAAGCTCCAGTTATCTATCGATTTTAAATACACTCCTGGCCATTGCTATCGCTGAGATGTGCTGGTAGAGTGTGGACTTTGTAGTAGACAAGAATTCATTAAGATCAACTAAACTGTGTTTATTTATTTAAGTTTTGCATTAAAGAAGTTTGTTTAAGGAACCACAGATTTTGGCCTAGTAACATTATAGGCAACAAGGTTCAATGAGTTTAAGCTCCAGACAATCCTTAGAACCAGAGTGAGAGGTCAAGACAGAGACTGTGAAAAGTAAGATAGCAGTAATAGCCAACAAACCTATGAGTTGTACCCAAGTAATCCGTATTCTATTTTGTTAATTTGGGTTTTGTAAATTAAATCACCAGATAGGTGTACTGATATGATTAGGCAGTCTGAATCCCAGCAACTGTTATATCCTGTTTATTCAAATCTGTCCAGTGAAATATATGTGCCCGATATTCAGCTGGCAGGGGCCGGTGTTTTGCTGACCACCGCCAGCTTTGTTTCCAGAATTTTAATGTTGGACCATGTCCAGGCACTGGCGCTGAATATCTGGGCATGTGCAGTGGATAAAAGATAATTGAATAAGTGCCATATTCAGCACTTAATCAGTTATGATGAATGGCATGAAGATAGGATTGAGTTTAATATGATACCATTTATGTAGTTATTCTATCCAGATAAGTGCTGAATATTTGGCACTTAACTGGTTAAGTGCCAACTCTGCCCTCAGAATGCCTGCAAAGTAGCTAGTTTTGGCTTGGCACTAACTGGGCATTTGCAGTGGCACCATTTAAGTTCCACTGAATATGCCCCAATAGCCCCAGACAAGGAATTTAAACATCCTGGAGCCATTTCTGGTCATTTAAATCATTTTGAATATCAACTCCCGTGTTACAACTATAAGGCATGTACTGTTCTTCATATGAAAATACCTCTGTCCCTCTTTCATTACCTTCTGTCTCCTTTTGAAATGCCAACACTATCCATGCAATGTGATGAAATTGTTGTACTCAACACAGAAGCTATTTAGTTTTGTAGAGCATAATCCAGCTTTTAGCTCAAATAATAATATGGCTCCTTCACTACAAGGGTGAACAAATCCTGTTGCTTAATAGTTGAACTAGTGCTGGCAGTGTCAGGCTCCCTTTTAATCTGTCTACTCAGGCCTGAGGGCAAATAAAGAAATGTACCGAGCTTGTGTTTGCATTGTCTTTTCTGAGATTTATAGACTTAAAAATTAAAGGTCTGGAAGAAATTCAACCTCCTGGTGCTCTAAGTTTAATTTATTCTGGTCTGCCTCCTTACATTTTTACAAGAAGGAACCAAACGGAAAAGATTGCAACTTTATACACAGCTAACATGAATGCATATGGAGAACTACTCTTTAAAATAAGACTGACCGGTCAATATTCAGATTGCAGAAGTGAGTGTTTTGGTTTGGGTTTTTTAAAAAATAATAATAATAATACTGCCAGCTAATTTAAAACCAAATATTGAATGCCAGATCACACCCAGGTGCCGGCATTGAAGTTATGCGGGCATGGCCGACATTTCGTTAAGAAGACAAAGTTAAGAGTTTCAAATTTCAAGTTTGTTGGCACTTGATATACTGACATCCTATTAGTGATGTTAATAATAAGAGTGACCTAGTGGTTAAAGCAGTTGCCTCAGCACTCTGTGGTTGTGAGTTAAATTCCCACTGCAGCTCCTTGTGACTCTGATCAAGTTATTTAACTCTTCCTTGCCTCAGGTACAAAATAAGTACCTGCCTAAAATATATAGGTAATTCATTTTGATTGTAACCAAACAGAAAAAGTGGTATATCAAGTCCCATACCCTTTAAAATCAACAGGAATACATCATATGATAAGAAAGGGAGGTTTGAAAGTTATGTTCCTAGAGATTAAGAACATAACAATTGCCGCTGCTGGGTTAGACCAGTGGTCCATCATGCCCAACAGTCTGCTCACGCGGTGGCCCCCAGGTCAAAGACCAGTGACCTAACTGAGACCAGCCTCACCTGCGTACATTCTGGTTCAGCAGAAACTTGTCTAGCCTTATCTTGAATCCCTGGAGGGTATTTTCCCCTATAACAGACTCCGGAAGAGCATTCCAGTTCTCCACCACTCTCAGGGTGAAGAAGAACTTCCTTACGTTTGTACGGAATCTATCCCCTTTTAACTTTAGAGAGTGCCCTCTCGTTCTCCCCACCTTGGAGAGGGTGAGAGCAACCTGTCCTCATCTACTGAGTCTATTCCCTTCATTATCTTGAATGTCTCGATCATATCCCCTCTCATTCTCCTCTTTTCAAGGGAGAAGAGGCCCAGTTTCTCTAATCTCTCATTGTACGGCAACTCCTCCAGCCCCTTAACCATTTTAGTTGCTCTTCTCTGGACCCTTTCGAGTAGTACTGTGTCTTTCTTCATGTATGGCGACCAGTGCTGTACGTGGTATTGTCTAAAACTGTCCATGAAAGGCACCATAGCACAAAGTCGAGTTGTATGCATCTTTGAAGAGAAAGGTTTTAGGCCAATTTTAAATTTGGTAAAGGAGCCTTTCAATCAAAGGATGGAAGGAAGCACATTTCAGAGAGAAGGACCTGTTCTACGGAGAGAGTGGCAGAGTGGTTAAAGCTACAACCTCATCACCCCGAGGCTGTGAGTTCAAACCTCACACTGCTCCTTGTAGCCCTGGGCAAGTCATTGAATCATCTCCACTGTCCCAGGTACATTAGATAGACTATGAGCCCACCAGAATAGATAGGAAAAATGCTTGAAGTACCTTTATGTAAACCACTTTGAATGTGGTTATAAAAGTACAAAAAACTGGTATACAAGTCCCAATCCCTATCCAAATCTCTAGAAAAGAGAAATTCAAAGTAAATGGTACAAAAGGATGGTGCCACAAGACAGTTTGGAATGAGCAAAGAGCTCTGAATGGAGAGTAAAGTATTAATAGGTGAGAGAGGTGCAGGGGAATTCTAGAGTGATGAATGTTGTGCACTAATGGAACAGAGGAATGGCCTAGTGCTAAGAGCTGCTGCCTCAACATCTTAAGGTTCTGAGTTCTATTCCAGCCTGCTCTGTGTGACTCAGGGCAAGTCATTTAACTTTCCATTGCCCCAGGTACCACAGTTAGATTGTGAACCTACTAGCACAAGTAAGGAAAATACTTTAAGAGTACCTGATTACACAAGGTAATAAAATTTTTTTTCCGGAATCGTCTGACAACACAGCACATTTTTCTAAATCAGTTTTTCATACTGATTTCAGATCTGTGATTAGTTTTTTTTCCAGTGGCGTAAACTTTTAAAGTTATGACTAATGTTAGTTTATAGCGTTTTAGCGTATAGGGTTTTAGGAATTGCAGCATAAACTTAAAGAAATGTTGCAGTATCTGCGGTCCAAAGTCAAATAAGTACACAGCATAGCATAATTATACTGGACTGTGTCACTTAGCGACCAATATTTATTCAAAAATGCTTAGAGTATGATTTATTTTTGTGAGTTGTGTCTGGATTGTCACGGCACAATATCCAACAGTAGTCGGCCATTATACTCTCATTCCAGAAATCTTGGTAGCGACGCTCCATTAACTGAATGTCCTGGTGAAAACGTTCTCCTTACTCATCTCTCACCATACCAAGATTTTCCAGAAAAAAGTCAAGATGTGAGTGCAAAAAATGTATTTTTAATGACATGCGACAACCAAGTTTCTGATATGAGTCAATGAGATTATGAACTCCTTCCTTGTATGAAGGAGACTTATGGTTTCCCAGAAAGTTTTCCACTATCACTTGAATGCCTCCCAAGCTTCAAGCTCAGCTGCTGAGATTGATTGCTTAAAATCTTCATCCTGCATAATGGACTTCATCTGTGGGCCTATATATATCCCTTCCTTCAGTTTTGCAGTGCTGATTTTGGGAAATTTCTTAACAAGATATTGAAAACCTGATGAGTTTGCTTTACCCATGGCCTTTACCAGGTTCTTCTTCATCAACCCTAGCGTGATATGAAGATGTGGAAGAAATATTTTATGAGGATCCATCAATGGCATAAATTTCACACTGCTTGTCCCTGGGTTTAGGTATTCCTCAGCTGCCAGACAGGCTTGACATAATGTTCAGCTGTAGATCTGCTATCCCACAATCATAGGAACATCAGTAATTAGTGAATCCTCCTTGCATTAGCATGCCAATGACCTTCAGATCACCACAGATGTTCCACTGGTGTGTTTTATAACTGATTGCTTCTAGTAAATTCTTCATATTCTCATAAGACTCCTTTAGATGAGCAGAATGGGCAATTGGTATACTTGGTTTGGAATTTACATTGTGCAGTAACACTGCCTTCAAGCTTCTCTGTGAAGAATTAATGAAGAGACACCATTCATCTGGACAATGCACTTGTGACAAACTGTTGAAGAGCCTGTTTATGTCATGACAAAAGCACAATGAGCCATTTACAGTGAAGAATGTTGTTAAGTTATGATTCCTTTTTCTGTAATGAGTTATATTAGCATATTTTGCAAGCAAGTGCTCTTGCTTAAGCCTTGAAGCAAGAAGTTCTGCTTTTTCTTTTGAAAGATTTAGATCACAATAAGATCATTGAGCTCAGCTTATGTAAAGGTCTCTGGTTCTAAATCTTCATCATTCACATCATTAGGATCAGATAATTCTGGATTGTGACCAGCTGCTACATCATCATGACATTCCTCATCATGTTCCACAGAAGCAAGTCCATCTTGTGGCGGTGCAGGGACAGGCAGTGAGTCATCATGAGGAACAGGCCTAATAGCAGAATCCAGAGTAGAATATATAATTTTGTGCTTAGTTTTAGCTGAGAATCCACTTGTGCTCACAAGGCAAAAGTAGCAATCTTAAATATGGTCTCGCGGTTCCCTTCATATCATTGGGTTTACAAATAATATTACTGCCCTTCATCAATTGAGCCAGTCACAAAGTCCGTTGGAACAACTGGTACAGATGATATGTGGAGCCCAAGATTTATCCTGGTCACCCAGTGGACAGACAAAGTACAATTTGTATACCTTCTTCAGATCTACGGTAACTGGGCAACGTTGTGCTTTTGTCGTGAATGAACCACAGACATAACAGAAACTATCTGGATGATTAGTGCAATGTCTTAGCATGATAAAGACTGATATTAATCACCGTCTGTAGCATAAAAAAACAAAGACAACTGTCATTAACCCTCCTTATACGTTTATCCTATAAACACATGATATATCACCCAATTAACATTTATAATTATGTATAATGAGCCTCATTATAAAAATGTGACGTGCTAGTGAAAAAACATAACACAGATTTGAAATCAGCATGAAAAATACTACAAAACCCACCCAACATTAACTCTGATGAAAATGATGTGTTTTTTTCTCTCCTAACCATCTGAAGGAATTTCTAGATGTTAAGCAGATCATCAAGGATTAAGGATTAAGGGATAATAATAATTGGGCGCTAGATACATTATGCCTTTCTTTTTTGTATTATTCCTTTAAATTTCTCTCTAATTTTAGTTTTGGTCAACTCCTGTTTATTGTGGTCTAAGAAGGGGTTTATTATCATCATTATGATGATTGTGGCAAAAGTATTATTGCGTTAAGATTTTCTTTCCTGTATTCAATGTACAAGAATTAATTCTTGTAAAATAAGATTGTATAATTATAAATAAAAAAAAAAAAAAAAAAAAAAAAAAAAAAAGAAAATGATGTGTTGACCTATGTTATCATTCAATGTATTGTAAACTGCTTTGGGTGACTCTCATAGCTTTGTTGGCTATTACTGCTGTGATTATTGTATCTTACTTTTTACAGTCCCTATCTTGATCTCTCACTCTGGCTCTAAGGATTGTCTGCAGCTTAAACTCATTGAACCTGTTGCCTATAATATTGCTAGGCTGGACTCTCTGGTTCCTGGTTCTTCTTTAATACAAAACTTTAAAAAATAAACTCACAATTCAGTTGATCTTAAGGAATTCTTGTCGACTACAAAGTCCACAGTCTACCAGCACATCCCAAAGATACCAATGGCCAGAAGTGTATTTCATATACTCTGTGGAGGATAATATTGTGCTCCAAACTTAGCCAACTAAGCTGCATTTAGACTAGCAGATTCAAAGGTGTAATCAGATGGGGAACATATGGCCATATGGAATTAAAATGGAATGTGCTGTCTGTACAGGCAGAAGAGAGGGGGATCCATCTCTCTCACTTTCTTTCCTCATTCCTTTTGCAGCAAGGGAGGGAATGAGAGAGAGAGAGAGATGGTGGACAGTGAGAGAGACATGTTGCACATGGGAGTAGAGGAAAGAGATGAAATGCTGTGTAGGGGTGGGGAAGGGACAGTACTGGGTAGCCTTTCAGTCTATTGCCTAGAAATATCCCATCCCAAGGGCACCCAGTTTATTTATTAGATGTCTGTGTGGAACACTGTCAAAGGCTTTGCTAAAATCAAAATACACCACATCTAACGCACTCCCTCTATCCATTTCTCTGTTCACCCATTCAAATAAATTAATCAAATTTGTCTGATAAGACCTGCCTCTAGTGAATCCATGTGGATTCCAGAAACTCTACTATTCTCTGTTTTAAAAGTGTTTTCATTAAATTACTGGCCTGTAGTTCCCTACTTCTTCCTTACTGTAGCATAATTTAAGTCATGAGTGACTAACTTGTGGTCCATTTGAAAAACACCTGCTGATACTGTGACTGAATGGCACACAATGTGGAGGCACAGACATGAAAGGGTATGTTATGGTGACAGTATCCTTACTAGGCAGAGCAAAGGGGACATACACATTTCTTATATTAGTGGATGTGAAAGCATATTCATTACTAACTAGCACATTGCATAGGTACACATACTGTAAGTGAGAGAATGTGCTCTAATATCACAGTGACAGCTTGATAACTAAACAGAGCAGAGGACACACACACATACTTCAACAAATTCTGGATTACTGTAAGAATGCCATATGCCCAGATATGTACAACAGACAGGCTTGTTTATGCTAAGTATTCTCAACATGGGCAGTGGTGCACAGCTCTGGAGGATCTGCTTTGGAATGGATATCAAAATAGATGGAGATAGGATTTCTTGCTGCTGCTGCTGCTACTGCTGCTTCATGCTCTATTAATGATTTCATATATTATAATACTATTGACCAAAAAGTTGTATTTGAAATTCCCCCTCACTCTTTTCTCAAAAACTCTGTGAGACGGGGAAAGTCATGTGGACATATGGAGGAGCATTTTCAATATGCCGTCTAAATTTGCTATTGGACATTTTGCAAAAAAAAAGTCAAAAAATTCAGTAGAGAAAATAGCCATTTTCCGACCAGAAAAATGCCTGTCTTTTTGTTTTGAAAATGGCCATTTCCTAGATATGTTTGTCCTCAGTGCTTCTATCTTTTTGAACCATTTTTTGAAAAAAAAAAAAAAATTTAAATCAAAATGTCCAAATGCACAAAATCCATTGGGACGTAGGAGCATTCTTAGTAGACTAATCTAATCAATCTGAATTTTTGTATCACACCTTTTCAGGACATGTTCAAGGTGATTTACAAGCAAAGAGACCCATACAGTATATAGGGATAATACAGTAATTTTGACAAGTTAATTACATCATAAAGGTGCACAACTAAATACAGGATCTGCAGAGAAGGTTACAGAAATATTACTATTCATGATGTTATTATTTGAGTATGAGTGCCAGGTTGAAATGTTTGAGGGATGGGATAATCATTTGGTACATTTCATGGATTCTGGAAGATGAGAAAAAGGATCAGGAAAAAAGGTGGATTATTGACTCAGGTCGTGGCATGAAGGGAGTAAAATATTATGCATGATAGTTTGAATGCTATCCATGCATTTATTGGTAGCCGATGGAGGTTGTAATAAAAGTCTGATATATCATCATATTTTATACACTGAAAATTAGTTTAATTGTTGTGTTTTATATCATTTGTAGTTTATGCATTAGTATGGAGCTCAAGCCTATAACTGAGTTGCAGTAGTCCAGTTGTGATAGGACCAGCATTTTAACCAGGAAGGCAAAGTGGTGGTCTGATTAATCTTAGGGTTTTGTTTTTTTTGCTGAAGAAGGTTTTTTCCCCCATAGGTTGAAGACCTGAGGATCATAAGAGAGGGAGAAGTCTAGTATGACACTTAGGACCTTGGCCACACAGACATCCCAGCAGAGCAGTAGGGCACCTTAGGGGGCATGGCAGTGCCATTCACATTAAAGGTCCCAGGTAGACATCGCACCATAATCCCCATACATTATATGGTGAGCCCTCCAAAACTCACTCAAAACCTACTATACCCAACTGTACACCACAAGAAAAGCCCTTATGCTTTCAGGTGTCGGTACAGTAGGTTTTGGAGGGCTCAAACTTTCCACCACAAGTGTATTAGCTAGAGTGGGATATGGGCCTGGGTCTCCTTCTCTGCAGTCCACTGCACCAACCACTAGGCTACTCCAGAGACCTGCTTTCTGGTTTAAGAGGAATGGCCATAACATTTGAAGCTGTCATACAAGCTGGTATATACTGTTTTATCCACATTCTTGGGAGCTGGGATGGGGTCAATGACCACTGGGGGTGTAAGGGGAGAACCATGCCTTCATGCCTCCAGTGATCATCTGGTACATATTCACTATTAAAACAGGTCTAACCTTAAATGTCCATGTTTTGCCTTGAACCATTCAGATGGCTGTGTCAATGGGCAGTATATCAAATAAGAAACAAACTTGAAACTTGTAGAAAAATGTCCAAATTGTGAGTCTACCTTAATTCTGCCAAAAACACCCCCCCACACATCCCCTTATTTAGATGTACTGCAAAGACCATAGAAAACCATTGTATTTTGAAAATGGCAATTTGAATGTTTTAGCAAACAAAGCATCCACATTACTATTTATTATTTATCTTAGAGAGCATCAGGATTCTGTGTCACTCCCTGAGGCAGAGGAGAAGTAGTGCAACAATATATATTACCTGTGAACCTGCTCGATAAGCCGGGGAAAGCACATCTCCTCCATGTTTCTCCTAGAACAGTGGTTCCCAACCCTGTCCTGGAGGACCACCAGCCAGTCAGGTTTTCTGGATAGCCCTAATGAATATGCATGGAGCAGATTTGCATACCAGTCACCTCCATTATATGCATTACTTCTCCTTTGCCTCAGGGAGTGACACAGAATCCTGATGTTCTCCGAGATAGGGAGGATTGCTTTATATAGGTCATGCTATTGGCTAAATGCCTCCGTGTTCTTAGCTGACTTGGGCCCTATGCTTGGAACGGGGAGCACTTCTAGAAGTGCTACATGCACCAAGACATCAGGCTCCTCCCCAGCACTGTCTAAAATCTTATATTTGTACCATGCAGGTAAGTGACCAAGCAATCATCATATCCATCTGGGTCATAAGTAGCAATTGCACCACTAAAGCAAAAGGATTCCAGTAAAACTAGAAGCAAATGCATCTAAGCTGTCTGAGGGCTAGATTCTTAAAAATTTGCATTAAAAACCGACGGGCCGCCATTATAGTACATTGATTTTTAAAAAAGCAAGTCATTCTCCAAAAAACACTCATGCAAAGGCGGTTGGCGGAAAGTAGTGAAGATTCGCTACATTTGCATGTGCTCATCGCTGGTGATAGCGATGGGTACACGTGCAGAATAAACACTCAAAAAACCCAACAACATATCGAGCCACCACAGTCAAACAACCCTTCACCCGACAGTGAGAGAGATGCCCACTCTCTCCCACCGCCAAGCAACACCCCCTCAGCAACAGGAGAGATGCCCACTCTCCCCCATTGGCAAGCATCAAACCCCTCTGACACCTGCCACGCCCACCATCCTTTCCATTTCCAGTTCATTAGGCAGATTGACAACCCAGGACCCCTCTCATAGTACACCGGTAAGGTTCCTGAGTTATCCTTCTAGGTCTGCCCTATCTAGAACCTTCCATCAGCCCCCCCCCACCCCCCTTATCTTTTCATATGGGACTCTTAAAATGTATGTGCCCATAGAGGTAAACAGTTCTTAATGAAGGCTCTAACTGAAGACCTGTGGTTAGGCATTCTAATTTGGTGGTTAAGTGATGCTGATATCTCATACCTTATACAGGCTGCACCAGTAGGATATGGTTTTCTTCATGTGAATCATTATTCTAAGGACTCAGGGGAATTCTAATAATAGCCTCTCTCTACAACTGGTCCCTTAGCAACTCAAATTTAGAATGTCTCTGCTCCAAATAATTTGAGAACTGCATTAGAGGATGAATTTTCAATTTCCAATATTTATAACCTAACTCTAGAGATAGATGCACAGATTGAGGCATATATTAATAGCATGACTGTCAATTTCTCTTCCTCACCATATGGGCTTAAGGTTCCCTAAGGAAGGAACCTTACATCTTTAAACATTAGTGTTAAATGTTACAAATGCATCTAACTTTGTTGGTTTCTTGTAATAAGTATAGCGCTCTGGTAGTGACATTGGTTCTGCAGAAAAACAGAATTTGTGTGGGTTGTGATACACTGGCTTTCAGGATATCCCCAATAAATATGGATGAGATTGATTAGCTTACCGAGGAGGTGGAATATTCAAATCAATCTTATGCATATTCATTGTGCATATCCTGAAAACCTAACTGGCGGGGGTTACCCTGAGACAGGATTGGGAATCACTGACTTACCAGTTTTCTTTGTAGAGCATGACATATCTGGCTGGCTTGCCCCTGCAATAAGCGACTCTACTGGTCAGATTGGAATTTGCCACTGGCCTTGCACTTTACAACACACCTCAATTCCCCCCCACTTTTCTTTAGGTCTTCCTCACTTCATACCATTAACTTTGTGCCAACTCCGAGCCCATACCTTCTCTTTTGTATAAGCACTGACTTTTTGCCGTGCTGGGCCAAACAGGGTCCTCTGATACTCGTGAATCTCCTTGACCATTACATCAGCTTCTGAGAGTGAGAAATTAAGGGCTCCTTTTACTAAAGTGCACTAGCGTTTTTGGCGTTCGCTGAAGATTAGCGCGCGCAAACCCCCACGGTAAATGAAAACTACTAACGCAAGCTCTATGGAGGCGTTAGCGTTTAGCGCATGCGGCGTTGTAGCGTGCGCTAAAACCGCTAGCGCACCTTGTAAAGGAGCCGTAAATTTTCACAGCAAGCACCTTTTATGAGCTGCAATTTTACAGAGCACGTAGCAGATCAGACCTGTAGCCTTGTAAAATGGATGTTTACATTAATAAATGAGGCTCCATTTGACCCCGGTATTTTATGTGGGGGTTACTCCTAAAATAGCTGCATGAATAGTCAATTTGTATTTGGTTAAGTCTTAAAATCCAAGTTTTTCAATGTCCATGTTTATTCAGTACTTGATATACCATACCGTCTATCAAGACATACCTAGACGGTCTACAATATTAGCTTTAAAAAAAAAAAACCAACAAAAAAATGGAAATACATTTAAAAATTAAAATAAGAAGGGGAAGACAAGACAAAAGTATTTACTGGAGCATGGGGGGCGGGGGGCAGGAGAGTAAAAAATACATCGAGATTTTTTTTTAAAAAAGGGAGGAAAGAGGTAATGGACAAAACAATAAGAACATAAGAATTGCCGCTGCTGGGTCAGACCATCGTGGTGGTCCATCGTGCCCAGCAGTCCGCTCATGCGGCGACCCCCCAGGTCAAAGACCAGCGCTCTAAATGAATCCAGGCTCACCTGTGTATGTTCCAGTTTAGCAGGAACTTGTCCAACTTTGACTTGAATCCCTGGAGGGTGTTTTCCCCTATAACAGACTCCGGAAGAGTGTTCTAGATTTCTAACACTCTCTGGGTAAAGAAGAACTTCCTTACGTTTGTATGAAATCTATCCTCTTTCAACTTTAGAGTGCCCTCTCGTTCTCCCTACCTTGGAGAGGGTGAACAAACTGTCTTTATCTGCTAAGTCTATTCCCTTCAGGAGGAGTCGCTTCAAGGAATGTTAGCTGTAAAACTGTTCTATAGAGCCGTAGTTCTTCTGCACTTTTGACTTCTTGAGACATTTGGCGAATACACACACTGGTGCTGGGTGCCTTGGTAAATCCAGTTTGTGTTTAAGCTTGATAGGACACGTAGGCATCTGCAACATCAACATGGGGATGAGTGGGGCCTTGGCCTATAGGTTGGAAATGAGGTAGCAGGATGTATGCAACATGTCAACAGTGTACAGTATAGTAAGTATTGTTCTTTTTCAGTTTGCACAGACCAGATACTCAAAGACAAGTCCTCATGGATGGTGGGTGTCATAAGTGGAGCCCTCTCCTCAGGGATCCAGCAGCAATAATGGAAATGGTCTGTCTGTATATATTACAAACCTGAGGCTACTGTATGGTATTAGGACAGGTTAGGCTATTGGGGTCTGATTCTATATATAGCGCCCAAAAAGTTGATGCTGGCTAGAATGGCAATTAGTGTGATTCACGGAATCACACTTAGCACTTGTATGCGGCATAACATTTAGGTGCATCCATTTAAGCCAAGGAAAACCAGGCCTAATACTAAAATGGCCAAGCAAAAATAACATCCTTAGTATGCTGTGGGCCGAATTGGAATGGACAGGTGGCATGAACAGCTGGCAGCTGGAGTAGAGCTTTGTTTTGAATGATAATTTTCCCCACATCTATGCACTGAAATACATGAACCATTATTAGTGTGAATCTCTGGAAAAGAGTGGCCTGAGGAGAAACAATTTTACACACCCCATAATATCAGCTGTTACCTTTTCACTCATAAACTTTAGGTATTTCCCCACTGCCTTTAGAAACTCTTTGTAATTGAAAAGTACAATGAAGATTTCTAAAATGTAATAAAAAGAAGGTAAAGAGCAAGCAGTGATAAAAGTACGGGGTCAGTTATACTGTGAACAATGTCACACTTGTCCTCCTTCAAAAAGATAAATTGACCCTGTATATTATATATTATCCCAGGACAAGCAGGCATATCTTCTCACTGATGGGTGACGTCACCACGGAGCCCTCGGTACGGACCACTCTAAGAACTTAGAAAGTTCTTGATGCCCGCACTGTGCATGCATGAGTGCCTTCCCGCCCAACGGAGATGCGCGGTCCGTCAGTTATTTTGGTTTCGCCGAGTGAGTCAGTTGCTCTTTTTTGACTTGCGTCTTTTTCACTACCTTCTCGCTCACGCGGTACTTATTTTTTCTTAGGATTTAATCCTTATTTCTTTTTCTTTTATTTAAAGTAAAAAAAAAAATTTACTTTTTCAGTTTTACGCACGCAGCCCGGCGGGGCCTCTTTTCAGAGGCGCTTTCCATTCCTCTTGAATCTGATACTAAAAAATCTAAGGCATTTTGGGATGAATTAGATTTTGATCAACCTCCTAAGGAGTTTCTTAAGCTCCCTCTTCATGACATTCTTAGGGAGACTTATTATAAAAATTTAGAAACTCCGTTAACTATTCCAGGAGCTCCCCGGAAGCTTTACAGGGTGGTGGCTCTTCCTGGTTTTGATAAGCCACAACTGCTTCATGAGTTTCTCCTTGTTGAGTCTACTCTTAAGAAATCTGCAGGTGCCAGTGTTTATGCTTCTGTTCCTCCTGGCAGAGAGGGTAAAACTACGGATCATTTTGGCAAACATTTATTTCAAAATTCTACGCTTGCCAATCGATCTGGAAATTATGCTTTCCATTTCTCTTTTTACCTTAAACATTTAATTCAACAAGTGTCTGCTTTCCAGAAATATTTACCTGACCGAAAGCTTTCTCAGCAGCATATTGCTTCCTTGTTACAATTACGAAAGTTCTTGGTTCGCTCTGTTTATGATACCTTTGAGCTTACCTCCAGAGCTACCGCCATGTCTGTTGCCATGAGAAGGTTAGCTTGGCTTCGAGTTTCTAAAATGGATGTTAATCATCAGGATCGTCTGGCCAATGCTCCTTGTTTGGGCGATGAGCTTTTTGGTGAGTCTTTAGATACTACGACCCAGAAGCTCTCAGCTCATGAAACCAGGTGGGATACTTTAATCAAGAAAAAGCATCCACCTGCTCGTCTATATACCAACGTAGGTTTGCTGCTAGACCCCTACAACAACCTCAGTCTCAACCTCGGAGACCACACCAACCTCAACAACAGCAGCCTCATCAACATCAGCAGAAACAACCGGCTGCACAACCTAAATCTCAGCAGCCCTTTTGACCTGTTTCTTCGGAGTATAGCCAATCTTCACATTTCTCATCCATTGCCTCAGCCCATAGGGGATCGTCTTCAGTGGTTCATCAACTGTTGGGAACTCATTACTTCGGACCATTGGGTTCTCACCATCGTTCGTCAGGGTTACACTCTTCATTTCCAGACGCTTCCTCCAGATTGCCCTCCATAAGAGTCTGCTTTGGACCCTGCACAGTCCACCATTCTTCTTCAAGAAGTACAATCTCTTCTTCAGCTAAATGCCATCGAAGAAGTTCCTCTCGACCAGCAGGGGAAGAGGTTTTATTCCCGTTCCTAAGAAGGCAGGAGGACTCAGATCCATTTTGGATCTCGGAGCTCTCAACAACTTCTTGGTCAGAGAAAAATTCAGGATGTTGTCACTAGCTCTCCTGTATCCTCATCTCAATCTCAACGATTGGCTATGCTCCCTAGACCTCAAAGAAGCCTACACGCATATACCCATTCATCCGGCCTCTCGGAAGTATCTTTGGTTTCAAATTCATCATCAACATTACCAGTACAAGGTTCTTCCCTTCGGGTTGGCATCTTCTCCCCGAGTATTCACAAAATGCCTCATTGTGGTGGCGGCTTGTCTACGGTTACACGGTCTCCAGGTCTTTCCCTACCTGGACGACTGATTAATCAAGGAGATTTCCTCTCAGAGAGTGGCTCATGCGACATCTCAAACCATCTCTCTTCTTCAGCTTCTAGGATTTCCCAAATCAAATCTCATTCCAACACAGCGTCTCCAATTCATTGGAGCAATTCTGGACACTACTTGATGAGGGCGTTCCTTCCACCAGATCGACTTCAGACTCTCATCTGTCTCTGTCAGCAATTGCTTCCTCTTCAGACCATCTCTGCCAGACACATGATGATTCTTCTGGGTCATATGGCTTCCACGGTCCAGGTCACACCTCTGGCAAGGCTTCATCTGTGTACTCCTCAATGGACTCTAGCGTCCCAGTGGTCTCAAGCCAAGGATCATCTCTTGAAGCATATATCCATCATATCATCTCTTCTGTAGTCTCTGCATTGGTGGATGACCTCCTCCAATTTTTCCAGAGGTCTCGTTTTTCATTTGCTGCCTCATCACAAGATCATCACTAAAGACGCATCCCCTTATGCCTGGGGGGGTGCATATGGACAATCTACAAACTCAGGGTTTTTGGACTGTCAATGAGCAAAAATCTCACATTCATTTTCTGGAACTCAGGGCGATGTTTTATGCCCTCAAGGCGTTTCAACATCTTCTTTCTCCTCAAGTCCTCCTTCTTTGCACAATCAAGTAGCAATGTATTACATCAACAAACAGAGAGGCACGGGTTCTTTCCTATTGTGTCAGGAGGCTCAAAAGATTTGGCCCTGGCCAACAGCTCGTCATCTGTTCCTGAAAGCAGTATACATTCAAGGCGAGAAGAATTCTCTAGCAGACAACCTCAGCAAAATTCTTCAACCTCACGAATGGACTCTCGACATTCTCACTCTCCAATCAGTATTTACTCAATGGGGCACACCGCAGGTGGACTTGTTTGCAGTTCTTCACAATCATCAGCTATCAGCTGCCTCAGTTTTGCTCCAGAATTTACTCTCCTCTCCGTCTGGCAGCGGATACATTTCTACTGGATTAGACAGGTCGGTTTCTATATGCCTTCCTTCCACTGCCTCTCATATTGAGAACTCTGTTCAAATTCAAAAGGGAGTCAGCCATCATGATTCTCATTGCTCCACGGTGGCCCAGACAACATTGGTTTTCCCTCCTCCTACAACTCAGTTCCAGGGAACCCATACTACTTCCAATGTTTCTTACTCTGCTTACTCAGAATCAGCAATCCCTTCTACATCCCAACCTTCAGTCTCTACACCTGACAGCTTGGTTTCTCTCGGGCTGACTTCTACTCGATTACTCCTGTCTCAGCCTGTTCGTCAAATTATTGATTCTTCCAGGAAACCGACCACTCAGCAATGTTATCAACAAAAGTGGACTCGGTTTTCTTCCTGGTGTTTACTTCATCATCATGATCCAACTTTCTTGGCAGTGGAATCAGTGCTGGATTATCTCCTTTCTCTGTTGGACTCTGGTCTTAAGTCTACATCTATTAGAGTCCATCTCAGTGCTATTACTACTTTTCATGAGCCAGTGAAGGGCAAACCTCTTACCGCTCATCCTTTGGTATCCAGATTCATGAAGGGCCTTTTTAATGTGAAACCACCTCTCAGGCCTCCACCTGTAGTCTGGGACCTTAATGTGGTTCTTTCCAGTTTGATGAAGCCTCCGTTTGAACCAATGGACACAGCTTCTCTCAAGTTTCTTACCTGGAAAGTGGTTTTTCTTATTGCTCTTACCTCTGCCAGGAGGGTCAGTGAGTTGCATGCACTAGTTGCAGATCCACCTTTTACAGTTTTTCTTCATGATAAGATGGTACTCCGTACTCACCCTAAGTTTCTACCTAAAGTTGTCTCTGACTTTCACCTCAATCAATCTATTATTCTTCCTGTGTTTTTTCCAAAACTTCATTCTCACCCTGGGGAACAAGCTTTACATATTTTAGACTGTAAACGTGCTTTGGCTTATTACCTGGATCGTACAAAGCCACACAGAACCTCTCCCCAACTTTTTCTTTCATTTGATCCAAATAAGTTGGGACAGCCTATTTCCAAGAGAATGATTTCCAATTGGCTTGCCGCCTGCATTTCATTTTGCTATGCTCAGACGGGACTGACGCTGGAGAGCCGTGTCACAGCCCATAAAGTTCGAGCCATGGCAGCCTCTGTTGCTTTCCTCAGGTCTAATCCTATTGAGGGGATCTGCAAGGCTGCCACCTAGTCCTCAGTTCATACCTTCACTTCTCAATACTGTCTGGAGTCTTTCTCCAGGAGGGATGGGCACTTCGTCCAATCTGTGTTACAAAATTTATTTTCTTAATGGCCAACTTTCCCACCATCTCATTCTGTTAGCTTGGAGGTCACCCATCAGTGAGAAGATATGCCTGCTTGTCCTGGGATAAAGCAGTTACTTACTGTAACAGGTGTTATCCAGGGACAGCAGGGAGATATTCTCACAACCGTCCCACCTCCCCGGGTTGGCTTCTTAGCTGGCTTATCTTAACTGACGGACCGTGCACCTCCGTCGGGCAGGAAAGCGCTCGCGCATGCACGGTGCGGGCATCAAGAACTCTCTAAGTTCTTAGAGTGGTCTGTACCGAGGGCTCCGTGGTGATGTCACCCATCAGTGAGAATATCTGTTTGCTGTCCCTGGGTAACACCTGTTACGGTAAGCAACCGAGCTCTCCCCTCAAAGGCGTCTTCAGCTCAACTAAGTACTGTTTTCTTCCTCAAAATCTCAGAATTTGTTAAATATGGCTATGGGAAGACAAACTCGTTTGGAAAATGGTTTTGCAGCATCTGGTTCAGTTAAGAGGTCAAAACCTGATCCTCCAACACTTTCTAAAATACCTCTGCCAAAGGATTCCACTGAACTTCTAGAGCAACTGATTGGGAAGATGAAAAGTATTAAAGAAATGCTGCAGGACAACTCAATTAAGTTACAAGATAACTTAACAGTTAACTTAACAGTTAAACTTACAACAATTACGGAAGAGATGGCAAATTTAGCAAAACAGGTACAGGTCTCAAATGATCAGTTGGAAAGCTTAGAGCACAGGATATCTGAAGCATTGGCTGGAAACATTGGCTGCAGGCAGGCATACGTACTTTGGAAGATGTAATTTCTAATGGGATAATAGTAAATTTATTACAGCTGCAACAATCATTTGGCATATCAAAGTTTCAAGGATTTAAATGGTTGCAGTTGAAATAGGCCATTCAGAAAGGGTTCCCTGGTTGGCGAAATTTTTAAAAAATCAGTATAGCTTGCCGGGCCTATGTTTCCAGACAGATTGGCAGGGGTATCAGGCCGCCAAGTGGTACCAATTAATATCTGAATAAGAAACCTAAAACAAGTTTAAAAGACATTTGGAGCATTGAGATAAAGCAGCAGATTTCTGCTACTCAATGGCCATGGATTTGGACTTGGAGAATGAGATGTACAGCGTCAGTATCTATGAGACAAACTTGTTTTTTTCTGTTACATAGAATTTTTTGGATCCCTGTTCGTTTACAAAAGTTGGATAGTTCAAAGTCTAATAGATGCTGGCATTGTCATCTTGAAGCAGGGACACTGGATCATTTGTTGTTTTATTGTCCCTTGATACTCAATTTCTGGAAATCGATATGGGGAAAGATTATTAGGATACTTGGTGTTCCTATGCCATTGACATATGAGATAATTATATTTGGAACATTATTGAAACCGAAAAATCCAGTTGACAAACATAAAAGCAGACTTCTTTTAATTATGACAGGGGTTGCTATGCAGATAACCAGGAATTGGAAAAATTATGACAGGTTAAACCTTTCCTTTTGGTGGGAAACGTTGTGCTTGTATTATAGGTTTGAGAGAATGTATGCGGAACAAGTGGGAAATAATAAAAAATTCAAAGTCCGGGGTCAGTTGGAAACATTTATTAAATTGTAGATTGGTTAATTGAAACAATCCTTAATTTTTGGATTTTTTTAAATTTATTTTTCCACACACATCCAGATAGGGGGGGAGGGTGTAAGGTGTTTTGTTTTTTATATTTATGCAATTGTAAGTGCTATTAATTGTTCCTTAGCCTCTTTGTCTCCTGGAGTACCTGAGATAACATAGAAAGCTTTTCTAATTGGAGGTAAAGTTTCAACAGAAATCTGTATAATTACCTTTAGATATTATATAACTATTTCCAGAGGAGAAAGAACCAGAGATGTAGGGAAATTTATAAATCTTAATTTCAGTCTACAATCATAATTTCCCAAAGCTTCCAAATTTTGATGAATATTCATATTATCTCTCATTAAAGCTGACTGAACAGACTGAACCTTCCCAATAAATCTTTTAGTATCCTGCACCCATTTTTCCTAGTGCAGATTCAGGCTCCCCACATTGCTTCATATGTTCTTGGACTAACTCAGGAGTTTGTAAAATAATATCAAGTCAAGCAAGTGAAACAATTTTCTTATCACTTAAAGCTTCCCATACTTCTGGTGTAATCTTCTCAGGTTTTTTTCTTCAACCAAGGTAGGATCTTATCCCATCACAATGGTCACCAAAATCATGACTACAAGATAGAAACATGATGGCAGATAAAAGACAAAATGGCTCCTCTTGTCTGCCCATCCGCAGAAACCATTATCTCTTCCTCTTTCTAAGAGATCCCACATGCCTATCCCACATCTTCTTGAATTCAGACACAGTCTGTCTCTACCACTTCTTCCAGGAGATTGTTCCAAGCATCTACAACCCTTTCTGTAAAAAAGGTATTTCCTTAGATTACTTCTGAGCCTATCACTTCTTAACTTCATCCTATATCCTCTCATTCCAGAGTTTCCTTTCAAATGAAAGAGACTCAACTCATGTTCATTTACGCCACATAAGTATTTAAACGTCTCTACCATATCTCCCCTCTCCCGCCTTTCCTCTAAAGCAGAGGTCTCAAAGTCCCTCCTTGAGGGCCGCAATCCAGAAGGGTTTTCAGGATTTCCCCAATGAATATGCATGAGATCTATGTGCATGCACTGCTTTCAATGCATATTTATTGAGGAAATCCTAAAAACCTGACTGGATTACGGCCCTCAAGGAGGGACTTTGAGATCCCTGCTGTAAAGTATACATATTGAGATCTTTAAGTCTGTCCCCATACGCCTTATGATGAAAACCACACACCATTTTAGTAGCCTTCCTGTGGATTGACTCTGTCCTTTTAATATCTTTTTGAAGGTGCAGTCTCCAGAATTGTACACAATATTCTACATGAGCTCTCACCAGAGTCTTATACTGGCCATACCTCTTCCTATGCACTCTAGCACCCTTCTAGCTTTTGCCGTCACCTTTTCAACCTGTTTGGCCACCTTAAGATCACACCCAAGTCCCGCTCTTCTGTCATGCACATAAGTTCTTCACCCCCTAAACTGTACTGTTCCTTCGGGTTTTTGCAGTCCAAATGCATGACCTTCCATTTCTTAGCATTAAATTTTAGCTGCCAAATTTCAGGCCATTCTTCAAGCTTTATTAGGTCTTTCGTCATATTATTCACACCATCCAGGGTGTCTACTCTATTGCAGATTTTGGTATCATCCGCAAAGAGGCAAATCTTACCTGGCAGCCCTTCAGCAATATCACTTATAAAAATGTTAAAGAGAACAGGTTCTTCCCTTTGCACTCAACCGCTTTACCTTTCGGAGGCTTAAGGCCTTATATAAGCAATGAATCATCTTTTCTCTCCAACGGCATTATGGATCCTACCCTTTACTTGTTTACCAACTGTGTGCTCACAGCCAAGGTCATCCACCACTTGTGGGCCTTTCAAGCTCCTGTGAAAGTGAATAGGAACAATCTTCACTGGATATGGTATGAACTCCATTTTGTTCTGTTATCATCTTGGCGGGAATTCCATCTCACCAGAAGATTCATCAATAAGCCTATTCATTATCCTTCTGCATTTCCGATACTAACCTGTAGATCAGATTCTGTTTGGCCAATATATGTCATCTGGGCATATTAGGTTTGAATCTCTGAAAAAGAGGAGTTTGGTTCTGACTTTGGAGGAGGAAGGAAGTAAAGAAGACTTTTCTCAGTTATCTGGCACCTGTCCTTGGATGGAGAGAAACTATCTTTGTCTGGGACACTAGTGAACTTTGTGTCTGTACTTTGACTGTATGAGGAAGGATTGGCAGCTGGGTATTTTGTGGCTGTTAGCTGACTGGAAGACTTGCAACTGTAGCAGTGCTGAAATTTGGACTTTAAATTCAGGAATCTGTGGGCTCACTTCTTGACTTTTGGCTCTGAAAAGAGATCATTTCTACACCATCCGTTGCTGACCTCAGCTGAAGAATGGTGAGAAGTGATTCCTTACAGTTCCTGGAGTTTAGACAGATTTATCCTTGCTTTGCTAACGATAGGTTATCTGGACCTTGGGAATTTGCCCAAGTAATATCTGTTGCTATTTATATTCAAATCAAGTTTGGGTGAAAGGAGAGGCTTTTACAGAAAGATATGCTTTTAGATACTAGAGGTGATGTTCTAATGGAATTGAATTACAAAGATCCAGTACAATGATGTCAAAACATGATGTTCTAGCTCAGTGTCCATCAACCTTTTTTACACCTATGGACCGGCGGAAATAAAAGAATTATTTCATGGACTGGCAAACTACTATGACTGAAATAAAAAAACCATCTCCGCCCCATCCCGCAAGCCATCTGATCCCATCCACACAAGCCTCAAATAGTTATGATTTTATATTGAACGTATTTTATTAAAGTATAAAAAGAAACAATATATGGAGATCACGTGATGCACTGAGCCAAGGCAGTAGCAGGCTGCCTGAGCTCCCGGGCCCCGAGTCCTGAAGCGCCCTGTTACTAGCCTTTGGAGGTGAGCCGGGAGACAGCGCTTTGCAGCGCTTGCTGTGCACAATATATGGACAGATTTCTGTCCTCTCCTGCGTCGCCGATGTCCACCCACGCTCAAAAAAAGATTGGGACCGCCTGCAGCACGGTGCTGACAAAATGACGCCGGTCACCTCCACAGCTGCGATTCAGCAAATAGCGCCGGAGGCGCTGATGGCCCTTACTCAAGCAGTAACAGTGGCAATGCAGCCCAGCATAGAAAAACTTTCTGAACAGCTCCAAAAGCTTGAAAATCTACTTATAGAGACTACTAGCTGCACCACAGCGTTGGAGACTCGGGTTTCCAGCGTCGAGGATACACAGCAGGCACATGATACCACGTTACAGGAACTGCAAGCTCTGACTCAAAAACAAGCAGAAAGACTGGATGATCTTGAAAATAGATCCAGAAGATCTAACTTACGTTTTTTGGGGATTCCGGAAACAGTACCCGGTCCTAAGCGCCTGCAGGTGCTGGAGGCCTGGCTGACCAGTTCCTTTCCCTTGAAGGAGGGCCTGGGGCCTATTCAACTGGAGAGAGCACACCAGCTAGGCCGAGAACAAGCAAGAGAGGCGAGGCCTCGCATGGTAATAGCCAAACTTAAACTATAACCATAAAGTGGAAATCTTGTGCAAATATAAACAACTTCGGGAGACTTTAGCATTTGAGGAGTCTGAGGTGCGCATTTTCCAGGACTACTCTGTGGCCCTAATGGAGCGCAGGAAGCAATTCTACCCACTTTGCTCCTCTTTGGCTGAAAACAAAATACGCTTTCTCTTTTTATATCCAGCCACTTTGAACATTTACCATCAGGGACGCTGGCATGTATTTGAGGCTGCGGCTGAGGCGGCCCTTTATGTGAACACTCAGGTGTTGCCCCAGTCGGACCTTACATGAAAGAGCACATGGTGTGCTTCCTTGTTTTTGTCACATGCTCCTGTGTGCCTGTGGCATTGTGGATGCACCGGGATCTCCTGGTTTGGGGGAAGCCTGGATCTCAGATAATATGGCTGTTACTTGCTATTCTGGTTTAAGTTTGTTTACAATTTTGTGTTTTTTCCTGTTCTAGTTCAGAAATTGATATACTGTATATTTGAGCTCATCCTAACGTTCATTTGCTCTGCAGACTGCTCTTATGACTATTGTATTTACTGTATGGGAACTCGGGGCCCGAAGTGGCATTGTTTTGTGATCTTTCACACCTTTGGGACCGCCTAGGGTGAACCTGAGGCTGTGACCACAACCATGCAATTGAGGAGAAGGTTGGGAAGCGAGGGGGGGTTGGGGTTCCAGGGGGGGGTGTCCTTGGCCTACGTGGTTGCTGCTGGTATTCTTTCGTTTATTGGGAAGGGTGGGATCAGACCCTGCTGCGAGACTCCTGCACCTGACATTTACCATGGTACTGGTGCTGCTCAGGCAGGTCCTGAGCGTCATGTGGCTGCCCTGGGTATGGCTGGGAACCCGGGGTGGATTTTTTTCCGCACTTAGCATTTTATATGTTTGTACTAGCCCCTTTTATACCTGCTGGCTAACACTTTGAGAATAGTATCCTGGAATGTTTCGGGCATTACCTCTCCCATAAAACGAACAAAAATTTTAACACAGCTCAAACGACATAAGGTCGACATTGCCTGTCTGCAAGAAACCCGACTTACAGACTTGGAACATCAGAAATTGAGGAGGTCCTGGGTAGCCGCAGTGCATGCAGCATCTTCAACTCATAAGCGGGCAGGGGTGACGATACTGATTAGTAAGACATTGCCTTACACTGCGAAAGTAGTAGCCTCGGACCCACAGGGCCGCTACCTCTTGCTGCAGTTGTCCGTAGACACATATTCCTTTTACTTGATGAATGTATATGCACCTAATACCTATGACCATTCCTTCTTTGAGGGTCTAACTGCCATGCTTCTTGGGCGGGTTACTGATTCGGTATACATTGCAGGGGATTTCAATCAGGTGTTTGACCCGACTTGTGATCGTTCTCAGCCGGGACCTGGTGCGAGTATATCTCATACCAGAGGCCTGCCCTATCTTTGCGCCACTTTAGATCTGGTGGACCCGTGGAGAATTCTCCATACTACTGAACGAGATTACACACACCGCTCCAGAGCACATAACACACAATCTAGGATAGATTACATCCTTACCACGCGCAGAGCATTTCTGAATGTGGATGCAGCGGTAATAGGCCCGGTGGTGATTTCAGATCATGCGATGATCTGGCTAGATGTGAATGTGGGCTTCGGTTTATGCGGACCCGTACGTTGGCGCTTCCCTAGTTATCTATTTTCTGATGACCATTTCAAAACATACCTAACGACTAAATGGGTTAATTCCTAGACTTTAATGGTCAGCATAGCAATGATCCAACACTGTTTTGGAGCACGGCTAAGGTGGTGCTCAGAGGAGATTGTATAGCTTATGTAATAGCGCGTAATCGCCGTTTGTCCCAGGGAATACTGTGGTTGGAAAAAGAACTAGCAAGCGCTAAGCGTCAGTATACCCTGTTCCCGACCCGCCATGCTAGGGAACACTTAGCTTCTGTGGAAACGACCCTCAACTCCTATATACATAAGCGCACGGTGAAAATGCTCTTGTATCAAAAATTTCGCTACCATCGCTATGGAAATCGGGCAGGGAAGTTATTAGCCCACTTGACTTCCCAGGTGCGGGGTCACCGTTATGTTTTAGGATTGAGGGATAGTACGGGCCAATTTCAACACACTACTGAACACATTGCACAAATTTTTCAGTCCCACTTCGGGAAGATATATGGGTGCCGGGACTCGGTAGCTGAACCCCTTATTAAGGACTATTTCACGGATTCCGGTTTACAACCGCTCTCTGACTCGGATGTTAGGTTTCTTAATGCACCCATCACCCCTAAAGAACTACATAAAGCTATCCACAATCAACGAAATTTTTCAGCTCCAGGGCCAGATGGCTTTACGGCAGAATTTTATAAACTACTCTCAGGGCAGCTTAGTCCTTTTTTAAGGGACTATTACTCCCAGGTAATCCAGGATGAACATTTCCCTGGAGAAGCGAATGAGGCTTTAATCACGTTGATATTGAAGCCTGGCAAAGACAGTTCTGCTCCCGAGTCCTATCGCCCAATTTCTTTGTTGAATGTAGATATCAAAATTCTGTCCAAAATCTTAGCTGATAGATTAGCGACCCTTCTAACCGATGTGATTGCATCCACACAAGTCGGCTTTGTACAGGATAGACAAGCAGTACACAACGTACGTAAAGCATTGATAGCCTTAGCGCACACGCAATTCCATCACACTCCTATGCTTCTACTCAGTTTGGATGCGGCACAGGCATTCGACCAGGTCAATTGGACGTACCTCTTTGAAGTGTTAAATTGTATGGGGATATCTGGCTGGTTTGCCTTGGCATTATGCACTTTATATTCCACTCCAACAGCAAGACTACTTTTCAATGACATTATTACTGACCCAATACCTATTGAGAGGGGAACTCGACAGGGCTGTCCCCTGTCACCCCTCTTATTTCTATTGTACCTCGAACCCTTTCTTCGCACAGTGTCTCAGGACCCCGACATAGTGGGTGTGGACTTCGGGACTCATTCACTCAAAGTGTTGGCCTTTGCAGATGACCTATTATTTTTGCTAACTGACCCCGCTCACTCTGTTCGATATTTATTGCAAGCGCTTGACGAATTCAAATTTTATTCAGGATTTACGTTGAACTACCAGAAATCTATGGCCCTAGCTAGCCCCATGACACTACAACAGACATGGAGCGGTCACTTCCCATTTACGTGGGCTCAGACTTCAATTCGCTATTTGGGGGTACAGATCCCTCGAGACCTTACGACCCTGTACACCAGCAATATCACCCCATTGTTCCAAGACACCTCACAACATCTACAGAATTGGTCCACTTTTCCCTTATCGGTGGCGGGCCGGGTAGCCCTTTTTAATATGGTGCTCTTTCCCAAATGGTTACATCGCTTTCAGGTTTGACCTCTACTGCTGTCCCATGCCCATAACATTCGTTTAACGAAAGAGCTACAGCGTTTTCAATGGGGTGGTAAGCGACCACGTATGCCCTTGCTACGGATGTGTCTGCCCAGGGATAGGGGGGGCTATGGTTTATTAAATGTACGTTGGTATGCTATGGTTTGTCAGATGAGACATATTAATGATTGGTTTAGAGGAACATCTGATTTTTCTGCTACACCACTAGATTTATCTTTGCTGGCTCCGTTCCATGTGAGCTATTTTCTACATGTGACGGATCCGAGGATGCGTCCTTTGGTGTCTCACTACCCCATTTTTATGCCGTCCAGAAGGACATGGAGATGGGTCTATAAAACAGCCAAATTGTCTTCTAGGGTGTCTTTATATTTGCCTAAACAGGGCAATGGAGCTTTCCAGCCGGGCATGCAAAATGCCACCTTTCTTAGGTGGCAAGCACAAGGTCTACAATATCTTTTTCACCTGTTTTCGGAGGAGGGGAGCCTGGCCACATTTGCCGAGCTGCAACGAACTTTTGACCTACAGGCTAATGATCTCTTCGCCTATTACCAGATCCGTCACTATGTTTAGTCCCTCCCAGTGGCTGCCCTTACTGAAGTCTGCAGGGAGGCGCTTTCGGAACTCTTCAGCCTTTCAGCCCAACAGAGGATTCCTCTACGATTTCATATTGTGGGGATCCGGGATTGCCACCCAAGTACGAATCTGGATATATTAGCGACAGCGTGGGCTGAGGACTTGCATTGCCAGTTGACTGCTCAACAGTTACAACGGGTCCTGAAGAACATTCAGAAGGTGTCACCCAATATTACTCACTGGGAAATGCAATTGAAAATTGTTCTTAGACTTTACATTCCACCGGAACGTGCAGCCCGGATGGGGATTACTGCGTCGCATTCTTGCCCGAAATGCAATCAGGCTCATGCATCTTTGAGTCACATGTTTTGGGCCTGCCCCGCAACCCAACAGTTTTAGAGACATCTTGGCCAATATACCACATCGCTTTGGGGAAGGCGATGGCTTCCGCAACCGAGGGCGTTATTTGGATTTTATAATATAGCCTCGCCCAAACCCAGGGGAATGTCAGCATTTATCTCCAGAGCCCTTTTGTTTGGAAAAAAAAGCCATCCTCACCAACTGGCTCTCCCGTGATCCCTGTCATATGCACAATGGAGATCCCTAATGATAGTGCACGCAACACTGGAGAGACGCATGGTGGGAAGACTTGACTCTTGGCCCGGGTAGCAAATTTTGTCAGGTGTGGGAGCACTTCTGGCAGGACCTCACACCACGTGCTCGCAGTAGACTTTTGAATCTTTAAGATTTTATTCCCACTCTCAGCTGTTGGACTGGCCATGGATTCTTGGGGATGGGAGGGGAACTGATTATATTGTTGAAAATGTTATTTCCTGACTGGTACTACTGTTTGTATTTGTTTCTTACTGCTGGAATAATAAAAATCATTTAAACATAAAAAAGAAACAATATTCTATACAATTGTCATTTTATAAATACAAATAATACAGAGCAAGGATCAACAAAACCCCTGTCTCTACTCCCCTTCACATATATCCCCTCTACTATCAAGAAAACTGAATAAGCCTAAGCCAAATTATTACAGAATGGTACACAGAAATATCATACTAACAGAATACCACAGTCACACATGACAGGAATAGTGTTAGGGATGTGCAACTAAGGCAACTGTTCCCTGGTCAGAGAGAGCCCTAAGCCACCTGGAAGCTAAAGAATCACTGCCTGGGCTTTGCAGTCCACAGTTATGTCAAACACCAGCTCAAATCTGATATATTCTAATCACAAGATAGAAATAAAATTATTTTTTTCTACCTTTTGCCTTATCTGGCTTCTGCTTTCATCATCTTTTCACTCTCTTCCATCCAGCGTCTGCCCTCTGTCTCTTCAATCCAGCATCTGCCCCTTCCATCCACTATCTGCCCTCTCCCCCTTCCATATGGTACCTGCCTTCTTTCTATGCCCTTCTCCCCTCTCCATCCAGCCTGTGCCCCCTCTCTACTTTTTACATGATTCATTCTGCTCTCATTTTTATCTCTTCTACACCAGATCTAGCATCTTTGTCCCTCTCTCCTTATTTCTCATCTGACCCCTTCCCAACATCAATCTGTCTCTACTTTCTCATTCCTCTGTCTCTCCCCTTTCCCTCATCTGATCTCTCCATTCCATCCTAACTCCTTCCCCTCCTCTAATCTCCCTGCCAGCTGTTTCCTTCCTATTTTCCATCCTCCCCTGTTCAGCAGTACCCCTTCTCCCTTTCCTCCTCCCCTTAACCAACAGTAATTCTCTTTCCTTCCCTTTCCCTCCTCCCCTCTCCAGCAGTACCCCTTCTCCTTCCTCCTCCCCTGTCCAGGATTACCCCTTCTCCCTTCCCTCCCCTCCTACCCTCTCCAGCAAATGTTTCCTCTCTTTAGCCTAGCGGCAGCTCTCTGTGCTTTTAAGCAATAGTTTAGCCGTGTTTTCATGAGGTAGCCTCGGAGACTTTGGTAGGCCGGCCCACATCACATCATCAAAGCGGGCTGGCCTAGCAAAGGCCCCGAGGCTGCCTCATGAAACCGCGGCTAAACTACTGCTTAGGGGCAGCTGTGTGCCAAAGTTAAAAGCACACAGAGCTGCCGCTGCTGATATGGGGGTGCGGAGACAAGATAAAGACAGGAGGCATATGCTGCAGAAGGCATACACAACAGGAGGCAGGAGACCCGGCAAAGGCAGGAGTCCCGGCATATGCAACGGCAACAGGAAATCACAAGTCAGCTGATGCTGGCACCGCAGCCTCTCTTCCTGCCTAGTGTGCAGTTTGTGGAGAAGACCCGAATCCTTCATGGCAAGAAATTTTTGAAGTGTTCACTGTTCTAGCTAAATGGAAACAAATTTTCAGTTGACTAAGGACCATAAGATTTTGCTGTGATGAACTAAAAATTCGAGAAGGTGAATAAGGGAAATCAGAGTAGGAATAAGGGTATCCCATAGTAAGTCGTGTGGTGTACCAGTACTAAAGTTATATAAATTAATTGGTAATATGCTTGGAGCCGGTGTTCTAACAGGAGAATAATATTATCAAACTTCTTTGCTCAAGGAATTAGAATTCCTGTTATTCAGTTAACCAAAGGTGTTGATCACTGCTGAGGGTAAGAAAATTTTAAGTAAAATTGCTACTTGTCTGTTAAAGTAGCTACTGAGATCAATGGCTGAGGTTGTAAACAATGCTGAGGCTGTGTAAAATGTGAACTCTTATTAACTATAGCCCTATGTATTTTTACAGAATATTAATAATAGAGAGGTGTTCACAGTGGGAAACGCTATAATAGCTAGTATCCCTAAACAAATTAATTTAACGTTCACACGTTCTTCTTTCTTTTCCATCGTACTTTCACTAATTACTATATAAAAGATGTTTGTATTATTCCCATGGCTAATAAACACATTGCTGTGTTGTCTTTGCTGTAGGATCCTGCAGAAAGCTGAATTTGGAGAATAGCTATCTTGCAGTGTTTCAATAAACATATTCGTACATAGGAAACAGCTTTGTATAAATATTTAAGCAAGCCATACGAATGATGGAATAAGGTGATTTAGATGTTTAATTTTTTTTTCTAGCAAACTAGCCTCAGTGGTGAGCAAGAAATTGTTACGTATTAGAGGACAACTTTCAAAAGCTTTTTTAAAAGGACTTTCCGAAAACTGCCCATTCTTCATAGGAATGAATCAAGTCATTCCTAGGATGGGGTGAGGCCATCGGAAGCAATAACACGTTAGGGTACACCATCAATAGCACGCAGGAGAATTGTGTCCTGACAATTCCTCTCCATCAAATGTGCACCATGTGCGTGCACGAAGGGAGCAGGGTTTTCTGGGTGAAATTGTAAGTGTAGTGGGGGGAGGGGGTTTGCGGCAATCTTCAAATTGAAACCGCATTGGCATCCCCCGAACAAGAGCGCGATTATATAGCATAACTTTATTCTTCTATACCGCCATAATCAAACAATTTCTAGGCGGTTTACACAGAAGAAGGCTGGACAATCAGCGAAATACAGTTAATTGAAATACGACAAATTTCCTAAAATATTCAATATAAGAGTTTTGGTTAACGGTAGTATCCTCAGGAAATAAATTAGTCAAACAGCGTTGACTTAATTACTTTTTGAAATGCACCATAACTCCATCAATACAATTAGCCCACCAGATCTGCTGCTTACTTGCTTGAAATGCTAGTGTTCTATCCAAAAAAAGTCTTGTATCTGCAACCAATTATTTTTGGATATGTAAATAAATTGGAATTCCTAGTTATCCTCGTTGGATTATATAACACAAAATGAGATAAAAGATAATTTGTGGCCAATCCCCGAACCAGCTTAAAACAGAGCGGAAGAGCCGGGCTTCGGAAGGAGAGCACGACTTTTAAGTGTACTGGGGGGGTCCCCAGACACACACCCTCAACGGGAGTGCGAGGAGTTGTAAGTGTAGTGGGGGGGTTCCCCTACACACACACCCTCAGAGCGCAAACGGGAAGGCCTCAGAGTGGTCAGAGCGGTGGCACGCATTTGTCCTGTGTGCACATGCTGGGGCTTGATTGCCAGCACGGCAATGTCGGATGCGCTTTTGACGGGTCACCAATTTTATAATAAGATGCCTCAGTTATAAGGGTAAAAAAGTGGCTATTTTATAAAGACACATTAAGGGGCATTTTCAATATGGCATCTAAGTTGAGAAGTTTTGATGAAAAGATCTAAAAAAAAAAAAAAAAGTCTAGCTCACAGCCGTAATCAAACCAGAAAAATGTTTACATTTCTAGTTCAATTATGGCTCTGAGCAAGATGCTTTTATATTCAACACAGAGCTTGTCACCTTTTACGCTCTGAACAATTCTGGATTTACACTCTGAATAGTAAGGAGCCTGAGGGTCTTAACCAGAAATTAGAATGGAATCATTTTTTCTGAACTCTTTTCTTGTTTGAACGTCTTCTGTTAAATCTTCCAGTCAGGTCTTTTTCTATCAGGGTTGTGATCATATTTGTGGTCTCTTGTTTTAAAACCGGAAGTGATTCTAGCTTCAATTTGAGAGCGCCTGCTTACAGCATCTTGGTAACGATGCGTTGCCGCTTCCGATTCTGACGCACTGTCTTTGGGAGCGTTCAAATCCTTGCCGACACTGTGGAGCAGCCATCTTTGTTCATGGAGACACGTGGAGTCCCATTATGCTTTTTAATCATTGATACATTTCTTTGGAGAACACTTTGAGAGGCTTGAGTTTATATACACTTATTGAGAGGTTTTTTTCCCCTCTAGCTGTCGATCGGAGCCATTACACCTTGAGGCAGCAGAAATGTGAAGTGCTGGCCATCGCTGGTGTACCGGTCGTCTTTATGAAATAAGTTGATTTTTTCATCTATCTTTATTTTGCACCACTCAGAACCATTTTTGAAATTCCAGGGGTGTTTTTTTTTATGCCAATGAGGTTTAGCCTGAACACCTTAATCCCATCTGTGGATGGTGGGAGGGTTTGTTGTCTGATGCTTTTTCCTCCCCTGGTATTGTAGCTTTGGTCTGTGTGTAAGTATTGCTTATCTACCTTGCACTGTCCTTGTGAAAGAGTGATTGATTGTTTCTTTATATTCAACACATCCATCTGTAAGTACCATTTCTGTAAAAAGGTTCCATGGAAAAATGTAGAAAACCAAGACACAAGGATGTCTGACAGGCAGCTTTCCATTTTTTTTTTTTTTTTTAAATATTCTTTATTCATTTTTAAAACTTCAATTGTGCACAAAAGATGATGCATTTACATAAATTAATATCATTACAGCACAATATACTTAATAGAATAAGGACAAAACTTATTTTTTCCTACCCATTTTCAATTTACAAACATCTCATAAAATACTTGTAATCAACCCTTCTATATTTCTTAACAAATGCCAAATATACCCCCCTCCCCCCTCCCCGGATGTGCACGTTTTCCCCAAATTATACAGATAAATCAATCTTTACAATATTTAGTTAATGGTGCCCAAACTTCCATAAATTTTTTATAATAACCCTTCTGAATGGCCATAAGCTTTTCCATTTTAAAGATATAACATAGGGATTCCCACTAGAATAATTTAATCTGTCCCAATTTTTCCAGTTATTTAAGATAAACTGCATGGCAACTCCCGTCATTATAAACAAAAGTTTGTTATTTTTTGCTGAAATTTGACTTTTTGCCCTCATAGATGTTCCAAATAAAATGGTATCATACGATAGTGCCACTGGATTTTCGACAGGCAGCTTTCCTAATAAACAGGCCACAGCAGTGCAGAGGAGTAGCTTAATGGTCAGTGCAGTGGACTTCACATAAAGGGACCCAGGTACAAATTCCACCTAAACACCTTCATCAGTGGCATAGCGAGGGTGAGAGGTGCCTGGGGCAATGGTACCCATCCCCCACCCTCTTCTCCACCCCACCCCCACCTCCATCTGCTCCTTCCCTGCCCCCTCCTGCCATGCGCGCGCCCCCTTCCCTTCCCCATACCTCTTTAGACATTCCCTGCGCAAGCAGCAACTCCCAACCTGATGTCACTTCCTAGGCGCAGGTCCAGGAAGTGACATCAGAGGAAGAGCTGATGCTGACACGAGCAGCAGGTTCAGGGTTGCTGCTCAGACCAGGAATATTAAAGAGGTATGGGGGAAGGGAAGGGGTGCGCCCCTGTAGTCGTGGGAGGGGGAAAGAATGGGGAGGGCAAAGGACAGGTGCCAGCATCCCCACCAAGATGGTGTCCAGAGTGGACCCCCCCCCTTAGTACGCCACCGCCCTTCATATTTTATGGAGGACCTGATGTATCTAAAGTAGGACTTTTGGAAAGAGTAAACAATTGATTCACTACACTCAGGATTTTATAGACCTCTATCATATCTCTCCAAGCCAAAGAGCCCTAGATGCTTTAGCCTTTCCTTATAGGGAAGTCAACCCATTCCCCTTATAATTTACCCATCTCTGTACCTTTTTAAAATTCTGCTATAAGCTGTGAAAGGTGAAAAAATCTGAATTTATAACTAAACATAAGAACATAAGAACATAAGAACATAAGCAATGCCTCTGCTGGGTCAGACCTGAGGTCCATCATGCCCAGCAGTCCGCTCACGCGGCGGCCCAACAGGTCCAGGACCTGTGCAGTAATCCTCTATTTATACCCCTCTATCCCCTTTTCCAGCAGGAAATTGTCCAATCCTTTCTTAAACCCCTGTACTGTACTCTGCCCTATTACTCCCTCTGGAAGCGCATTCCAGGTGTCCACCACTCGTTGGGTAAAGAAGAACTTCCTAGCATTCGTTTTAAATCTGTCCCCTTTCAACTTTTCCAAGTGTCCTCTTGTTCTTTTATTTTTCGAAAGTTTGAAGAATCTGTCCTTCTCTACTCTCTCTATGCCCTTCATGATCTTATAAGTCTCTATCATATCCCCTCTAAGTCTCCTCTTCTCCAGGGAAAAGAGACCCAGTTTCTCCAATCTCTCAGCGTATGAGAGGTTTTCCATCCCTTTTATCAAGTGTGTCGCTCTCCTCTGAACCCTCTCGAGTAACGCCATATCCTTCCTAAGGTACGGAGACCAATATTGGACGCAGTATTCCAGATGCGGGCGCACCATCGCCTGATACAATGGCAGGATAACTTCTTTTGTCCTTGTTGTAATACCCTTCTTGATTATGCCTAGCATTCTATTTGCTTTCTTAGCGGCTGTTGCGCACTGTGCCGTCGGCTTCATTGTCATGTCCACCATTACCCCCAAGTCCCTTTCTTGGTTGCTCTCATTCAATAATAATATTTTTTATGTATTGTCATAGAAATCTATAATAATAGTTTCAATACTACAGTACTTTTACTGGAATAATAAGTTCTCAGAGGTAAACCCTAAATAAATCTCAAAGTTAAACCCAAACTATTTGAAAATCCCTAACTGGCAAAGAATTCCTTGAGCTCAAATTTCAGGTTTTCTGCATTTGACAGCCATTGTGCAAACGATCATGCAAAAATCCTTGTTAAAAGAAAATTGGGCCTAAGGAATTGTTGTGAGAAAGCTTCATGTTGCCCAGGGACAGAGAATCATGCATGTAATTTTTCAAATTAATGACAAGTCTTGGAAGAAGTGTGTGCGTTTAGAACAAAACCCACTTGGTGAAGAGCAGTGTGATTAGACAGCTCTCGGCAAAGGGAAATTAAAGTGACCTGATTGATGAGAAAGCTATGTTGTGGTATTACTTACACATTAAGGGCTCCTTTTACAAAGTTGCGCTAGCGGTTTTTACCGCACGCACCGGATTGGCGCACGCTAGCCGGAAATCTACTGCTTGCTCAAAAGGAGGCGGTAGCGGCTAGCGCATGCGGCAATTTAGCGCACGCTATTCCGCGCATTAAGGCCCTAGCGCGGCTTTGTAAAAGGAGCCCTAAATGTCACTTGGACAGTGGCACATACTTCTGAGATACAAGGTTAAAATAAAGGGGGAACACATTTGCAAAAATACGTCTGGTAAGTGTATTTTCAAAATTTTAAAAAGGGTTTAGAGAATTGCTCTATTAGCCGCCAGTCTATGGGGAAGCAGAGATCAACATTGGCTATAGGGTTGTCCAGAAAAACCTAAAGTTGGAAACACTGTGCAAATTGAAGTTTTTCCCATGAATTTGATTGTACTTTATTAGAAAATAATTTTTAATAATTTTTTAAAACCCATCCTGGGGTCCCTCAAAGCCACTGATTACATAAAGCTGTTTTTCTTAAAATTTGCTATTTGCTATGTTTTATGTTTTCACACTCATTAATGATACATTAATTAAAAAACACATTCTTATGTCATTTGTTTTATTGAAAAAGAACAAGAAATTAGTCAAGAAATTACACTAGTCTCCAATATGCTTATTATAACAAGTGGGGTCAGATTCCTTAGAACCCCACTAATACAGTGTTACAACCACAAAAGAATAGGAAAACATTCTCCTGTCATCAAATGCTGAAAACACATTTTATGCAAAAAAAACAACCCATAAACCTGCAGTATTTTATTAAATAAACCTTCAATACCTGCACTTTATTCTGGAAAATAACAGAAATTTAACATACTTCGCTAATAACTAAACACGTACGCTTTGGTTTAGTCATCTACCATTGGCGTTCCAAACACTCAAGTATTCAATGTCTTCTTGAGATAGGATAAAGCCTGCAATGCTGTTCAACTCCTTTCAACAAGGCCTCAAAGTTGTGCGCTATTTATAGAATTGTATGTTCTAGGTCAGTGGTCTCAAACCCTTTGTGGGGCCACATTTTGTATTTGTAGGTACTTGGAGGGCCGCAGAAAAAATAGTTAATGCCTTATTAAAGAAACAATAATTTTGCATGAGGTAAAACTCTTTATAGTTTATAAAACTTTCCTTTAACAGTTAAAAGGAAAGATATATAAACTATAAAGAGTTTTACCTTATGCAAAATTGTCATTTCTTTAATAAGACATTAACTATTTTTTCTGCGGCCCTCCAAGTACTCTACTTTTTCTGCAGCCCTCACATTTAAAGTTTAATATCTTTTCTTTCTCATAACTGACACATTTCAATCACTATATTGAAAATAAAATAATTTCCCCTACCTTTGTTGTCTGGTTACTTTATTTTTCTGTGCTTTCAACTATGGTTCCAGGGCCTTCTTGTCCTTTGACTGTTTTTTTCTCCGTCTTCACTTTCTGCCTTGCATCCATCTTTGGCATTAACTTAATGTTCAATTTTTCTGCTTTCTTTTCAAAATCTACGTTTCCATGTCTTACCTTCCCTTCCTATCTCTCTCTTCTTCCGTCCTATTTCCATGGTCTGGCATCTCTTTCCTTCCTTTCTCTCCCTCCCTCCTTCCTTCCTTTCCCCTGGTCTGGCATCTGTCTCCTTCCCTTCCCCCATGCCCTGGCAGCTCTCCCTCCCCCTCCATGGTCTGATATCTCCTTTCCTTCCCTCCCTCCCTTGAACTTGGCTTCTCTTGTTCCTCTCCTCTCCCTTGTCTTCCTTCTCCTTCCTTCCCTCTCTTTCCCCAATTGGGTGCAGCAGCAACAGAAACAGCATTTCCCTTCCCCCTTTCCCTCCCTCTCCCTGTACAGTAGCAGCAGCATTTCCCTAGGGTCCCCCTTTCCTATGCAGCAGAAGCATTTCTCTTTCCCCTCCCCTTCCGTTCTCTTCCTTGTGGAGCAGCAGCATGTCTGGCCGGCTCAGTTGATCGTTCCGTTCAAAGCCTTGGGTGGCAGCTCCTCGCGAGATCCGCACCTGCATCTGAAGCCTCTCTGATGTTGTGACATCAGAGGGTCTTCCGATGCAGGAGTGGATAGCTCGATTAAGGAGTGGAACGATCGACTAAGCCGGCCAGACACGCTGCTGCTCCAAAAGGAAGGGAAGGGGGAAGAGAAATGCTGTTTTGATCGCGTCCAGACCGCGGGCCGCAAAATAGCACCTGGAGAGCCACATGTGGCCTGTGGGCCGCATTTTTGAGACTGCTGTTCTAGGTTGATTCATCGCAGCCATTTCATTATGGCCAGTTCTGCGTGGTCATTTCAACACTGAATCGTCCCGTGATTAAATGGCTGCAAAGATTTGCTGGGTCTGGGAGCTACAGCAGGGTGCCTTTGAATATTGATGATTCCCCCTCCTCCCCCCCCCCCCCCACACTCTCTCATCCTTGTCCATGATCCACTGGCACCTCTTCCTATTCCTCAGCATTTACCTTTTATTTTTGTGCTGGCAACATTGCATTTACATAGGCTGGTTCAGAGGACTTCCTCCCTGCTGGGTTCTGCCTAGGAAATTACATCAGAGAGCATTCTCTGATATAATTTCCTGGGTGGTACTCCCCAGGGGGGAAGGCCCAGAGCTGGCCTCTGTGAATGCAACATCACTGGCACAAAAATAAAAGGTAAACATGCTGCGAGGAGCCGCCCAGAGAGAATGGAAAGAGGTAGGGAGAGGAATAGATCAGAGACTCAGAGGGAGGGAAGACAAGCCCAGAAGGGAAGGGGGGTCAGGGATCCTACTGCCTTGTTACTGTGGGGATGCCATAGTAAATGTCCCCATTATTGCAGAATTACCTTAGAATGGTCTACCGTTACTGTGGCATTCCCAGGGAATTTTGAATGCTTCCTCCATTACCGTGATAATTACCATAATAACTGCAGTATTACTGCTCTACAGTTCTCCCTCGGTATTCACGGGGGATGGGGACAGAGCCGGACCGCGAATAGGGAAAAATCACGAATATCTTCTCATCCGGCTCTGACCCACCCCTGCCTTTCTCCCGCCTTCCCCCAGCATCCTGGCCTTACGTGGTGGTCTAGCGGGCTTTCAGGGCAGGAGCGATCTTCCTACACTCTTGCCCCGTTCAGATCACCAATAGGAAAGACTGCCGTGAGTTCCCATATTCTCTCGAGACTATGACGGGAGCTCACCGCAGCCATTTCCTATTGGTGATCTACACGGGGCAGGAGCGTAGGAAGATCGCTCCTGCCCCGAAAGCCCGCTAGACCACCAGGTAAGGCCAGGATGCCGGGGGAAAGGCTAGAGAGAGGCGGGAACGTGCTATGGGGGGGTTCCCCCTCCCCCCCCCCAAATCACAAATATGTGAAATTGTGAGTGTCGAAACCGCGAATGGGGAGGGGGAAATGTAATCACTCTCTAGTGGACAATGTAAGCCCAAATTTTAAAAAGAGTTCCAAAAGTGATCCAGGAAATTATAGATTGGTGAGTTTGATGTTGATGCCAGGCAAAATAGTAGAGATTATTACAAAGAAAATTACAGAGCATGTATAGTTCATAAACATGGATTAATAAGCTAAAGCAAACATGTATTTAGTCAAGGGAAATCTTGCCCCACCAGTCTACTATATTTCTTTGATGGGGTGAATAAACATCATCAGTAATGCGGCAGATTGAAATCCCCGACGGACAAAGACAAGCAGCCTGTTTAGAGTGCTGCTGGCCCGATGCTGCTTCTGATGAAGGTAGGGCTCGCTCACGGTCAGCGGGGAGGGAAGGACAGATGGTCATCAGGGATTCAGCTGGGTGTGGGGGAGTACTCAAGGGTTCTACTGCATTAGGGATGGGAGGGAGGGGAGGATAGAAGCTGGGCAAACTTCTGCTGCACAGGGGGATGGGAGGGAAGGAGGGAGGAGGGGAGGAAAGATGCTGCACATGTGGGGGAGAGAAAGGAAAGAGGAAGAATTGGGATGAAGGAAAGAAAGGGAGAGATGGTCATGTGTATACCACGAAAATAAGACAAAGTGCCTTTTTTGGGCCCCAAATGAATATAAGACACTGTCTTATTTTTGGGGGGAAATGGTAACAGCAACCACTAGGCTACTCCAGGGACCTCTAATAGGATTGGCAATAACATCTGAAGCTATAATACAGGCCTGTATTGGAGAGGGAGGGGGGGCTCGTGTCTTAATCTCTCCAGTGGTCATTTGGTTAATTTGGATACCTTTATGGCACTTACTTGTTATTGAAATTTTTGCCCTGGATGTTTTCTACAATGTTCTGTTATTGCATAAGAGTAATTTGAGACTTAAATTTTCCTAAGCTTAAATTTAGCTATCCTGAAGAAACATTTAAGTAGTAATTGAAAGCGTTAAAGTCCTCCCTCTGGTATCAAAAGTTTATTTTTAGCTTCTATGAGGAAGACAAAAGATTCAGGTGAGTGGATATGTTGTATTCAGCAGACCCTTTGGATGTTACTGGGCTCATCTTCTATCTAATCTGACCTAATCTTCCATTTGTTAGTCGCACAAACCTATACAAGCTATACATGATCTTAGTTCTAGCCATACTAAAAGTTACACAGTAATAGTACAGGAGAGGTGAGTAGGATCTATAGTCAGTAGCACCAGGATAAGAAAGTAGATCACAAGAGCGTAAAATTAGGCCCCCTTTTATGAAGCCGCGTTAGGGTTTTTCATTGCCAGCCACTGCAGTAAAAGCTCTAACGCTCACAGAATTCCTATGAGCTTTTATCGCAGTGGCCAGCGATAAAAAACCCTAACGCGACTTCATAAAAGGGGGCCTTAAAGATGTACTGTATTTGATTAAATGAGCTATTTTGATAAAACACATCTTAAAGTTGCTATCCTTGTAATCTATTTTTAATTCTTGGTCACAGTAATAATGAACCTAGTCTTAGTTTATGATCGATTTCCTTCTTAAATGCTACTTTCATTGCAGAGAATTAGCTTTTTATGGTTTTAAACTAAGAGTGCATCCAGATGTCAAAAGCACACAGTTTCAAAGAAAGCAGCTTTTGCTTCTAAGACCTACTATGCTTCAACCTGAAGCATTATTTTGGTTCAGTTTTCCATCTAAATGTGTATTTATGTAAAATATGCTTTTATGAGCCACTACAATTATCTAATTTCATGTCTTGTCAGTTGGCACAAAAGCCACCTGTTACTTCTTCTCACGCTGCGAGTTAGCCAGATTTGTGCAATATAAGATAATGAGTGTGTGTTGTTCCCGTTTTCTGTTTATCTGCGGAAGTTAATTCTTCTTGTATTGTGAAAATGTCCTTTCGTAATTGTGGACCGTTAGCACGTTGTCATATGAACATTTCCTTTTTCCTTTTTGTCTTTTTCAGCCTTTATTCTACACGATAATGAGCTTTGGGACCAACAATATGTTCAGATCTTAATTGAAATTAATATGGAGACTGGAACTGGAAGAACTGGGACAGGCTAAATTTTTCCTTTTGGTGGGAAACTTTGGGCTCCTTTTACTAAGGTGCGCTAAGGGTTTTAGCGCACGCTACAATGCCCCGCGCACTAAACACTAACACCTCCATAGAACTTGCATTAGTATTTTTCATTTAGCACGTGGTTAGCGCGAGCTAAAAACGCTAGCGCACCTTAGTAAAAGGAGACCTTTGTGTCTATGTTATAGATATGAACAAATGAATTTGGAAATATTGGGACACAGTAAAATATTTAAATCAACATGGGGTCCATTAGCGGAATTTGTTAAATCTGACTAATTGTATAAGCTCTTGATTCCTATTTGATTTTCACACGCATCCAGGGAGGGTGGGAGGGAAGGGGGGAATATATTTTGAATTGCATTATTTGATTGGACGTAAGTGCTATACGTTGTATTACTTGGTTGTAAAATTTTTGCACTTTTATTTGAATTGAAAATCAATAAACAATTTAAAAAAGAAAAAAAAATATGGAGACTGGAATTAGATTAAGAGACAAAATAGAAAACAGTAAAAGTAACAGCTCACCTTTTCTCCACCCCTACTTTGAGAAACTTTCTCTTCTTCCTCATAGAGATTCTCCCATGTAAATGGAAACCCAGTTGCTTCCTTGCACACTTTGAAACATCTTGCACCTTCTGGAGACTTGATACTGGATGCACTGGTGTAGCGAGGTTAGGAGGCACTCATAATGGTGGCGCCCCCCTCCTCCCCGCACCCTCCTCTCTGTGCCACACATACACCCTTCCCAGACACATACCTCAGCCTGTTCTCGTTGGTCGGTCAGGCATCCGCGTAATCAGTTGGGCCTTTGGTGTCAGGAGGGATTGACATCTCTCCTGCTATTTCACTGCTGTGGGAGGGGCTGACATGGCAGGAGAGAATATGAATCCCTCTTGCCGATTTTCACTGGCATGGGGGGGATTCCTGGTGCTATGTTCATGGGGTTCATTGGGGAGGGCCAACATCAGCAAGGGGGATTTTTTTTTTTTAATGGGACAGATATTGTGCATGTGACCTTAAAAAAAAAAAAGACTAACCCCAAACAGCTGAGTGGGAAGGAAGCTGCTTTCGGGGCTTCCCCTATCTCTCAGCTGTTCGGGCTTCCCCTGCCAGCTCTGCACATGTGTGAGAGTCGCTCTCTAGCGATCAATCGGATGGCAGAGTCACGTGAATCATTTGCATTCAAACGTTTTAGTGCATGAATAGCTCTTTTTGAATCGACCAAAAATTGGATCGGAGCCGTCCCACATGGTCTTACCAACCCTCTTTAGTGCATCCACGCTTCCCTCCTGTAAACAGGATAACTTTACTGCTCTGCTTAGGCCTAAACCACAAGAAAAAAAAATGGCTATGTGTACTGGGTGCTGAAATGCTAGTTTCCTATGCATAATCACTAATGTTTCTCTTGTGCTATAAAGGTTATGCGCTAACAAATGGAATAATCGAGCTGAATTAATGTGACAACACAAATTAGCTTGTAATTGGTCCCTTGTTTAACTGGAATATCCCTGCATCCATATATGCAGTGCCCCTTTCAAGTTCCCAGAAACAAATGTCCTACAAGGCCACTGTGTATCTCTAAAGATAAGGCAGATTGTATACTCAGCTGTTTATCCTGCAGCTGCTTCTCTATCACTGACTGAATGAATGGCTACCTGCTAAATGACATGAATCTGGGTGGGCCCTCAGGGACATGGCATTCAACAATGAGAGGTTTAATTTGTCTTCTCGGAGGCAGCAACTCCAACTTCTGGGAAGGTGAAGAGCCCTGAGGGTCAAAAGAAGCAGCAAGCAGAAAATAGCTCAAGATTCTCATGTTAATTCCGACTGCTTGTTTTTGCATTTTCCCTATTTCCTGGCAGAGCATGAAGAGATCTAAGTGGGTTTTATCTGAAGCAATGGAGGCCCCTAGTGGCTGCTGCGCTGTGATCCCCATTTAGAACTGCATGCAACTCACAAAAGTGATGCTTTTCAAGTTTTGGATTCAAATCCTAACTTCTCATTACCATGTAGTGTTAGATAACTCTTATTATATTACTGTGAAATATTTATATGTTTCAGTCACATTAAGTCTAAATTTCAATTGAGAAAATGATGTTGGACCGATGAAGAATTTTTAAGGTTCAAGCAGCATAATTACTGGAACTGAAGACAATGAATTTAAAGATAAGGTTGAAATGCACATATGGCTGTAGTTTAATATTAAGACAGGTATAGCGAGGGCTCATTGAAAAATAAAAGTTCTAGACTTTAAAAAGACTAACTTTGTTCAGATGGGGGATTACGTCAAGGAATTGTCTGGATGGGACTATCTGGAAGAAGTAGGAAAAGAACAAAACTGAAAGGAGCTAAAGTAAGGGCAACAAACCATTTTGTAAGGAAAGTAAATAAGAGGAAAATAAGGCCGCTTTGATTCTGAAAAGTAGTAGCTGAAAAGATAAGGAAAAAGAGATTAGTTTTCATAAACCAGAACAGATCGGAGAAAGAGGAAGACAGGCTACAATATCTGGAAAAATTAAGAGAGGTTGGTCGAGTAGTCAGAAAAACAAAGATGTTTAATGGAAGAAAAAATAGCTGACACGGTAAAACAGGGAGACAAGACATTTTTTTAGATATATTAGTGATAGGAATAAATGCAAAAGTGGCATTGTGAGACTCAAAGGTGACGGGAAGAAATATGTAGAAGCTGATAAAGATAAGGCTGAATTGCTTAACAAATATTTCTGTTCTGTGTTCACAACTGAAGTGCCGAGATCAGGACCACAGAAGACAAATATAAGTAGGGATGGAGATGAGGTAGTCCCTGATCGATTTTCAGAGGAATGTGCTCATGAGGAACTAGCTAAACTAAAGATGGACAAAGCAATGGGGCTGGGTGATGTACATCCAATGGTACTGAAGGTACTTAAGGAAGTTTGGCGGCTCCGCTGACTGACCTTTTCAATGTTTCTCTAGAATTGAGAGTGGGACCGAAGGACTGGAGAAGGGCAGATGTGGTCCCTTTCCACAAAAGTGGAAGTAAGGAAGAAGTAGGAAACTAGAGGCTGGTTCATAAGTCAGAGGTCTGTGGTAAGTAAATTAATGGAAACACTTTTAAAACAGCGAATAGTGATGTTTCTGGAATCCAGTGGATTACAAGACCCGAAGCAACATGGATTCACTAGAGGCAAATTTTGTCAGAAAAATCTGATCAATTTCTTTGTCTGGTGACCGGAGAATTGGATGGAGGGAGTGCGCTAGATGAAGTATGTTTAGATTTTAGTAAAGATGTTGACAGTGTTCCACACAGGCATCTAATTAATAAGCTGAGTGCCTTTGGGATGGATCTCAAAGTGACGGACTAGGTCAGGAACTCCTTGAGTGGGAAGGCGACAGTCTAGGGTTACCAGATTTTCCCAAAGGAAAATCTGGACCCATGGCCATGCCCTAGGCTCGTCCAGTTCCGCCCCGCCCCAGCCCTGTCCCCAGATGGCATCCGCGCATGCACAGATGCCCCTTCCTGAAGTAATTTTGACGGGAAGCTTTTCAAAACCCGGACAAAGTGCTGGTTTTGAAAAGCTGTCCGGACCCCCGGACATGTTCTCAAAAAGGAGGAAACATCCAGGGAAATCCGGATGTCTGGTAACCCTATGACAGGTAGTAGTGGTCAATGGAGATTTCGTTGAGGAAAGGGATATTACCAGTGGTGTGCCTCAAGGTTCGGCCCCTCGTATATACGTGATTCAACATAAATGACTAATATTTTAGATGAATTAAGAAATGTCAGAAAAGTTATTTTGGTCATTGTGGACATAGAATCTGTATACACTAATATACATCAGGCAGAAGCAATAGAGGTTATTAGAATTAATTTGAAAGATAAGAGAACATTGACACAAGATCTCACAGAATTTATAGTGGAATTTGCTACACTAGCTTTAAAAGAGTATTATTTTTATTTTGAAGGAGATTACTATAAGCAAATCAAGGGAGCAGCAATGGGTGCCACTATGGATATGATAATATTATGGCCCAGGTTTATTGATGATGTTTTCATGTTCTGGCAAGGTGAAGAAACAGAGTTGTTGAATTTTTATTTTTTGATTGGTTGAATAAAATCTTGAAATTTGTATGGACGTTTGAAAGACATAAGGTCAATTATTTGGATAATAAAATTACCCCCCCCCCCCCCCCTCATTTTACTAAGCCATGGTAGAGCTTTCTACCGCAGCCCAGGGCACTAAGTGCTCCGAGACTGCTGTGACACTCAGAGAAATTCTATGAGGTGTTGGAGCTCTTAACACCCCGGGCCATGGTAGAAACCTCTACCATGGCTTAGTAAAAGAGTGGGGGGGAGGGGCAGAGGGTAAACTTATTATATGGTCGTGTTCCACCCTACTCTGTACTGAAAACCCACAGATATCAATAAGATGCTACATTATTCAAGCTGCCAGTCAGACATTAAAGAAAAATCTACCATATATTTAGTTCTTGAGGATTAAACATGTGTTGTACAAATAATAATCTTCTTGAACAGACATTGATAATGGAAAGAAAGGATATCCAGAAAGAACTGTTAAAAAAGGACATAAGAAAGCCTTCTCTCAGGATAAAAAGCCTCTATTGCAGCCAAAGGATAGGAAACAGAATGAAAAAAAAATTTATGTCTGTTAATTTATGATTATTTATCCCATGATATTATTCAGATTCTTAAAAACATTGGCGAGTAATGAAAGTTTTACTACATTTTCACCAGAAAGATATGGTTCCTTTCAAAAGATATAGTAACCTCAAGAATGTTTTATCTCCATCTATTCATGTGGATAGTGTTACAAGGGGCATTCAAAAATTTATCTGCCTCAGTAGGAAATAAGGGGCTCATAATCAAAAGAGAAAAACATCCAAAAACTGGCCTAAGTCGGCACTTGGACAATCATAAACGAAAGATGCTGTCAGGGAACACGCTGTTCTAAGTGCGCATGCACACTTAGGGTTTTATTATAGAGGATTTTTTTTTTTTAAACTATTGAGGATGATCTTGATAGGTGGCAAAAATCTCTACTCAATATACTAATTGCTATTACCTTTCAAATGATTTTACATAATTGGAAATCCGCTGATCTTTTGAATATCTCATTCTGGTGGAAATCAGTTCTCCTGACTCACTTATACGAATCCAAAGCTGCTGAATTTTCCAATATACAAGCCACAATAACTAAGATTTGGGCATCCATTGTGAATTACTCTACATAACTGTTGACATTTCTTAATCTTCTCAACATTAACCTCTGTTCACCTTGTTACAAGTATACTTTACGTTTCTTAACTATGGGTGTAAAACTTTTCTACATACGAGATTAATAGTTCTTTCTCAATACATATATTGGAATGCTATTGTACTTTATCTCTCTCCAGGTTGCATGACTATTTAACGGAGTTGCCATATATGTTTATAGTTCCTCGCATGGTCTCACTGTATCTTGTTTTGTTTTTTAAATGATATGTAATCATATATTGGCCTCTACTGTATCTGGTTTTACTTGAGTTCTCTTTGAAAATTCTTTCTTCAATAAAATCTCATGAAATCAATTTTTTTTCCATAACATGGAGGTTAAAATTCAGAGAGATGGTAGAAAAATACTAATAATAAACTTAGAAATATACAGTACAGTACCTAGCTAAAAATCATTTTCTACTAATGATATTAATGTGATGATTTTTCCCACAGTATAATGCTCAGTTAACATGCATTCCTGTGTCTGAAGAAACTGTTATAGCAGTGATATGGTACGAGGGTGAATCAAAAATTAAAGGCATTCGTTACATGATAACTGGAACAGAGCTAGCGAAATACAACATATATACTCATACACTGCCTGTCTTCAAAATGTTTTAACAATTCTTTTTAATTAGAAATTTTCAATTGTTTGTAACTGTATTAATTCTAAAAGGAAAGAAAAACCTGAAATGTTTTATCTCTGATAATATTCAGCATTGTATTTATCCTAGTTTTGTAAACTGGATCCAGTTAGGGTTTTTAAAATAAATATAAGAAAAATTTTTAAAGGAAATCTCTTGTTTCTGTTACTTATTTTAAACAATTTATTGCAATAAATAATTTAGTATAAATTTGCAAGACTTATAATTCTATACTTTTTATATATTCCCTGTATATATCGTGTTTCCCCGAAAATAAGCCCTAGCATGATTTTCGGGGTAGGTCTTAATATAAGCCCTATCCCAAAAATAAGCCCTAGTCCCTGAATTTGCCAGCAGCAGCACTTCCCCCCTGCCCCCTCCGCCGCGCAGCTGAACCCCCGCTGACGCACCCATCTTTCCATCTCTCCCTCCTTTCAGAACCCCGCTGACCCTCCAACCGCGAGACCTACTATCTTCCTCCACAGAACAGCATCGGCAGCACTCTAAACAGGCTACTTCATGGCCTTCTCATGCCAGGGCATTCCCTCTGCCGCATCACTGATGATGTCATCAACAACGTGGCGCACAGAAGGTAACGGCAGGAGAAGGCCACAAAGTAGCCTGTTTTGAGTGCTGCCAACGCTGCTCTGTGGAGGGAGGTATGTAGGTCTCGCGGTCGGCGGAGTTCAGATGGAAGGGAAAGATGGAAGGATGGGATGGTCGCAGTGGTTCGGCTGCGCGGCAAGGGGGCTGCTCAAGGGTTCTGCTGCAGCTGCATGGAAGGGAGAGATGGAAGCAGGGCAAGGGTTCTGCTGCACAAGGAGATGGGAGGGAGGGAGGGATAGAAAGATGCTGCAGAGGAAAGGCACAAGGGGATGGGTGAGAAGGGAGAAAAGATGCTGCACATGTGGGGGACAAAAAGGAAAGATGAAGAATTGGGGTGGAGGAGAGAAAGGGAGAGATGATCATTGCACATGAAAAAAATAAGACTTATCCTGAAAATAAGACCTAGTGCATTTTTTGGGCCCAAAATTAATATAAGACACTGTCTTATTTTCAGAGAAACATGGCATTATTCTGGAGGACCACCAGTCATTCAGGTTTTCAGGATAGCCCCAATGAATATGTATGGCGCAGATTTGCATGCCTATTACTCCATTATATGCAAATCTCTCTCATACATATTCATTAGGGCTATCCCGTAAACCTGACTGGCTGGTGGTTCTCCAGAATAATATATAAATAGGGAATATACAGTATAAAAAGTATATAATTTTAAGTCCCACAAATTTACACTAAATTATCTATCCAGGACTACTAAACTATATTATTAAATTTTTCAATAGTGAATATTATTAACAATACATCATGCTAGGGTTACCAGATTTTACTTTCAGACCCCTTGGCCTGCCCAGTTCCACCGATCCCACCCCATTACACCCCAGTCCCACCCCCAATCCCGCCCTAGCTCCACCCCCATTGAGGAAGCTTTTCAAAACCCAGACAAAGTACCGGGTTTTGAAAAGTCTTCTGGACCCCCGGACATGTCCAGGGAAAGCCGGACGTCTGGTAACCCTACATCATGTAAGAATAGTGCATATTCAATGCAGTGAAAAGAAGTGCTCAGAACCTTAAAAACTCTCACAAATAATAAAAGCAAGAGATATGAGGAACCATCACCACACTTCTCTTTTTCTCCAAACCACCACCATAGCACCGTGAAAACCACATCATTTATCTTATGGTGGGCGCAATGAACAGTACTCATAGTGTTGGATCTACAGCCTCAGCACCCTGGGGTTGTGGGTTCAAACCCCGCGCTGCTCCTTGTGACCCTGGGCAAGTCACTTAATCCTCCATAGCCCCAGGTACGTTAGATAGATTGTGAGCCCACCGGGACAGATAGGGAAAATGCTTGAGTACCTGATTGTAAAAACCGCTTAGATAACCTTGATAGGCGGTATATAAAATCCTAATAAACTTGAAACTTGAAACTATAAATCCATGTTCTCCCTTGTAAATTTCCAAATTCTTATTCAGAATCAATCATTATCAATGCTCCTCTCTACTCATATCTGGGTTTGGCCTACGGGCTTCCTCAGGAGAAGGAGCACTAATTTCTATTTCAAATACAATTGCATTAAATAAGGTTAACAAGCACACCAAAGAAACACTCGCCCACTCTCTCATACACACATACTTTACTATGCAATCACTTCCATATTTGAACAACCTCTAAATAATCTACTTACTCATCCAATTTCAGCAAAAACTCTCAAGGATAAAGAACTCCATTGATCCCATCTGAAACTTTACTTGCTATGTACTGCGACGGCATTTTAAAGCCATTATATCAGGTGACTACCGTCTCCTGGCTATGACATCATCATTACTGCACTCCCTATGATGACCTCACAAACTGCATTTCTTTATTATACATAAACTGAACTTTTCTTCACAACTGATGACATTCTACCTCACTGTTCAGCCCTGCTGGCTCTACTATATTCCAGGTATATATAAATCGCTGTTCACTTTGCAATAAAACTCTGGAAATATCCCCGCCCAAAGGTAATATTATTTGTTTCAATACTACATATTTAAGTTCACTCACACAATATCCTTTTTCCCTCCAGTGAAGCATTAAAGGGGCTTCCTTTCTCTGAGTTCTAACATTACTCATTTGTTCTCCTAGCTGGACTTTAATGCATCTTAGTTTGCCCTATGTAATATAATGCAATAAATGACACCAGAGGTATTGCAATTTGTAAATTGTTGCAAGTGATAATATCTCCCAATATTGGGTATTTTATGCACAATATATGCGATGGCCACATTTATAGTGACCCTTATAGTCATTAGAATCATTACTCTATTTATCGGAGATAATATTTCACATATGTTTCTACTCCTGGTATAAGCAAATTTAGGATACTCACTTAAACCCCTATGGACCTGTAAAATGGGCCAAAACTTACATATAACATTCCTTATTTGTCTTTCTTCCTTAGAAAAAGGCAACATACACTACAGATGTTTTAGATTGCCCAAATAACCATTGCCTATTACTGTATAATGCTCGCTTATAAGCATTCATCAAAATACGTTTCGGATAGCCTCTCTGTATAAAATGATCTCCCATTATTTGAGCTTGCCATTTAAATTCCATAACACCTGAACAAATCCTTCTTAATCTAAAAAAACTGACTAACTAGAATGCTGTTCTTAAGTGCTCTAGCAAGGTAACTAGTGTATTGTAGCAAAGTATTTCTATGTACCGTATTTTCACATAGATAACGCGCACCCGTGTAAAACGCGCACACGGGTATAGCGCGCGAAAAACACAACTTTATGTACAGAAACTTTTATATACCGCGCACACACGTATACCGCGCATGCCGCCCCGACTCCCCCGTCGCCGCCCGACTCTCCTTTCGCCCGCCCCGACTCTCCTCTGGCCACCCCGACTCTCCTTTCGCCCACCCCGACTCTCCTCTGGCCACCCCGACTCTCCTTTTGCCCGCCCCGACTCTCCTCTGGCCACCCCGACTCTCCTTTCGCCCGCCCCGACTCTCCTCTGGCCACCCCGACTCTCCTTTCGCCCGCCCCAAATCTCCTCTGGTCCCGCCTGCTCGTTTCCAGCCCTGCCCCGAGTCTCCTCTGGTCCCGACTGCTCGTTTCCAGCCCTGCTCCGAGTCTCCTCTGGTCCCGCCTGCTTGTTTCCAGCCCTGCCCCGAGTCTCCTCTGGTCCCACTTGCTCGTTTCCAGCCCTGCCCCGATTCTCCTCTGGTCCCACCTGCTCGTTTCCAGCCCTGCCCCGAGTCTCCTCTGGTCCCGACTGCTCGTTTCCAGCCCTGCTCTGAGTCTCCTCTGGTCCCGACTGCTCGTTTCCAGCCCTGCTCCGAGTCTCCTCTGGTCCCGCCTGCTTGTTTCCAGCCCTGCCCCGAGTCTCCTCTGGTCCCACTTGCTCGTTTCCAGCCCTGCTCCGAGTCTCCTCTGGTCCCGACTGCTCGTTTCCAGCCCTGCCCCGAGTCTCCTCTGGTCCCGACTGCTCGTTTCCAGCCCTGCTCCGAGTCTCCTCTGGTCCCGCCTGCTTGTTTCCAGCCCTGCCCCGAGTCTCCTCTGGTCCCACTTGCTCGTTTCCAGCCCTGCTCCGAGTCTCCTCTGGTCCCGACTGCTCGTTTCCAGCCCTGCTCCGAGTCTCCTCTGGTCCCGCCTGCTTGTTTCCAGCCCTGCCCCGAGTCTCCTCTGGTCCCACTTGCTCGTTTCCAGCCCTGCCCCGATTCTCCTCTGGTCCCACCTGCTCATTTCCAGCCCTGCCCTGAGTCTCCTCTGGTCTCGCCTGCTCGTTTCGCCGCCCTGTCCTGCTTGCCGCTCTGTAAGCATGCGCAGACCATCTACAGACAAAGAAGATGGTCTGAGCATGCTTGCTGCTCAGTTTTCTGCGCCGGGTTGTCGGGGCGCGCTTTTGATCTGTCACCAAGGCGGGCCTTTGTCACGGTGTGCTTTTGACCATGTGGCTTTGTCTCCCCTCTATCTGGCTTTGTAATTTGCCCTGTAAATACCATTTTGCCTTTACAACAGCATCTCAGCCTTTGGGTAAGCCTATAAAAGATTAATGCTTCATGTAGAGCCCACATTTCAGTAATTTGATCTCTTCAGATTGGTATTCTGCATTTATCTACCCGGTAGTAGAGTTTATCAATTAAATTTAAATTTACCGCCATAATGGAAGGAATGAGACGAAAGTCATATACAGCGGACTTTAAGCTTAAAGTCGTTGCGAAAGCTGAGGAAATAGGCAACCGGGCCGCAGCGAGAGAGTTCAATGTTGGAGAAACATCGGTGCGTGAATGGAGAAAAGATAAGAAGGAACTGGAGAAATGCAATCCGCGAAAACGGGCACGTCGTGGGGCCAAACCAAAATGGCCTCAGCTGGAGGATGACTTGAAGCAGTGGATTCTGGAGAGAAGGGAGCAAATTGAATCAGTCTCTACTGTTGCGATTCAGATGAAGGCAAAACTACTTGCCAATGGAAGAGGAATACCCGACTTCAAAGCTGGCTTCACATGGATCTCAAAATTTATGAAAAGGAACGGACTATCAGTTAGAATGAGAACAACTGTTGGCCAGCGACTTCCGGATGACTGGCAGCAAAAATTGATTGATTTCCGTGACTTTGTTGCCAAAGAAATATCTGAACTTGGCATCACTGCAAAGGACATCATCAACATGGATGAAATTCCAATGGCATTCGACATTCCACCGACAAGAACCGTAGCCCCCACAGGTACTAAATCTGTTGCCATCACCACAACTGGGCATGAAAGAACGTGTTTTACAGTAGTTCTTGGTTGCTCAGCTAGCGGGGTTAAGTTAAAGCCCATGCTCATTTTCAAAAGGGTCACTATGCCCCGTGAAAAGCTGCCCACCAGTGTGGTTGTGCACTGCAACAAGAAGGGATGGATGGACTGCGACGTAATGAGATTGTGGATAGATAAATGCTTTAGGGCAAGACAGGGTGGATTCTTTGCAAAAAAATCCTTGTTAATTTTTGATGCCATGGCTGCCCACAAAGAAAAAAATGTTCAGGCCTACATTAATTCTACTCGTGCCCACATCGCTGTGATACCTGGAGGCCTGACATGTAAGCTGCAGCCACTTGACATCGCAGTGAATCATCCATTCAAGACTTTTGTTAGAAAGGAGTGGGAGCAGTGGATGCAGAGCGGCACGCATGAGTACACACCCGCGGGGCGGCTGAAGCGGGCAACTTTCACAGAAGTCTGCAAGTGGGTGGCTTCAGCATGGGACAAAATAACCCCAAATACTATTGTAAACGGATTTAAAAAAGCGGGCATTGTTTATAAAACCAATGACACTACGGCTACTACCAGTGCAGCAGAAGGAGGCAACAACACGGATATCAGTGATGATGACGACGACGATGACGATATCACTTCAGAAATAAACGAGGATCGTCTGCAGGCCGTGCTCACTTTATTTAATGATGATGATGATGATGACAATTCAGATTTTGATGGATTCAAGGATTCAGATGACTGAGATGATGACTGAATAAACCTGTAAACTTTGTTTATTTACCGTACAACTTTACCGTAACTATGGTAACTGTATTTAGATTATTTTGTCCTCGATACTTCATTTGATCTACCGGTTAATGTTATAGTTTATAAGAATGAACATGTGATGTCTGTTCTTGTTGCTGAATTCATACTCACTAACTCTAGATTAAAAGTTATAAGGTTGTTTATAAGAATGAACAGTTTTTTTCTTTTCACGTGTTTGGTTGGAGGGTGTGTGAATGGTGCGTGAGTTCTCCTATGTCTGGTTGAGGTGGATTGAATTACCGGTATTTAGCTGAAGAAATTATGGTAGTTAAACACCCCCCCCCCCCCCATTCCACACACATTACGGTAATTCTCTTCCATTTTTGTTCCCATTATAAAAAACACTGATAAGTTTCCAGAAAAAATACATTAAAATAAGAAGTGAAAACAAAGGCCCCTACAGATGAGAACATAACATAAGAATAGCCTAACTGGGTCAGTCCAATGGTCCATCATGCCCAGTAGCCCATTCTCATGGTAGCCAATCCAGGTCACTAAATACCTGGTCAAAACCCAAAGAATAACAACATTCCATGCTACCGATCCAGGGCAAGCAGACGCTTCCCCCATGTCTTAATAACAGACTATGGACTTTTCCTCCAGGAATTTGTCCAAACCTTTTTAAAACCAGCAATGCTATCTGCTTTTACCATAACTTAAATCATTCCTTCCAAACAGAGACCTTGCTAGATGTCAAATACAGAAAGAACAAGGTACCGTAACTTCACAAGGACTTACGGTAGCTGTGCAGGAATACCTATACCTATATACCTATACCATATACCTAGTGCAAAAATGTGCAAAGGTCTGTTTTTTCTTTCCATCACTACATAGCCTACGGTAATGCCACACAAGCAGCGCTGTTACAAATATATTCTGAAGGTCAATGCTAAGGTTAACAAAGTTTCCTTCCTTGGACCACAAGGAGATACTGACAAACCACTGAAAGAGATCCCAGGAACAACACCCAAAGACCCACTCAGTATGTGAACCAGTTGAGTGGAGTGGACTAGGGTAACTGGGGGGTGGAAATGGACCCGGAGTTTTCTCAGCAGAATTTCCCAGACCACCTCTTCCTCTCAACACATTGTACACGCTAGTGGGTTTATTTTATAGCTTTTTCACTCCCTTCGGTCTGCCTGTCCCCCTTGAAGTCCTGTCCCCCCTTGAAGGTCTGCCTGTCCCCCTTGAAGGTCTGCCTGTCCCCCTTGAAGTCCTGTCCCCCCTTGAAGGTCTGTCCCCCCTTGAAGGTCTGCCTGTCCCCCCTTGAAGGTCTGCCTGTCCCCCTTGAAGGTCTGCCTGTCCCCCTTGAAGTCCTGTCCCCCCTTGAAGGTCTGCCTGTCCCCCTTGAAGGTCTGTCCCCCCTTGAAGGTCTGCCTGTCCCCCTTGAAGGTCTGTCCCCATCCTGAAAGCCTGATGCCCCCCCCCCGATGTCTGATACATCCACCCCCCCCTTGGCAGGACCACTCGCACCCCCACCCCGAAGGACCGCCGACTCCCCGACAATATCGGGCCAGAAGGGATCCCAAACCCTCCTGGCCACGGCGACCCCCTGCCCCCACCCCGCACTACATTACGGGCAGGAGGGATCCCAGGCCCTCCTGCCCTCGACGCAAACCCCCCCCCCTCCAACGACCGCCCCCCCCAAGAACCTCCGACCGCCCCCCCAGCCGACCCGCGACCCCCCTGGCCGACCCCCACGACACCCCCACCCCCCTTCCCCGTACCTTTGGTAGTTGGCCGGACAGACGGGAGCCAAACCCGCCTGTCCGGCAGGCAGCCAACGACGGAATGAGGCCGGATTGGCCCATCCGTCCCAAAGCTCCGCCTACTGGTGGGGCCTAAGGCGCGTGGGCCAATCAGAATAGGCCCTGGAGCCTTAGGTCCCACCTGGGGGCGCGGCCTGAGGCACATGGTCGGGTTGGGCCCATATGCCTCAGGCCGCGCCCCCAGGTGGGACCTAAGGCTCCAGGGCCTATTCTGATTGGCCCACGCGCCTTAGGCCCCACCAGTAGGCGGAGCTTTGGGACGGATGGGCCAATCCGGCCTCATTCCGTCTTTGGCTGCCTGCCGGACAGGCGGGTTTGGCTCCCGTCTGTCCGGCCAACTACCAAAGGTACGGGGAAGGGGGGTGGGGGTGTCGTGGGGGTCGGCCAGGGAGGTCGCGGGTCGGCTGGGGGGGCGGTCGAAGGTTCTTGGGGGGGGCGGTCGTTGGAGGGAGGGGGGTTTGCGTCGAGGGCAGGAGGGCCTGGGATCCCTCCTGCCCGTAATGTAGTGCGGGGTGGGGGTAGGGGGTCGCCGTGGCCAGGAGGGATTGGGCTCCCTCCTGGCCCGATATTGTCGGGGAGTTGGGGAGTCGGCCGGGCAAGAGGGCTTGGGCTCCCTCTTGCTCCGATCGTGAATGCGGGTGCGGGTGGGAGCGCGAGCGAGCGGTCATTCGGGGTGGGGGTGCGAGCGGTCCTGCTGGGGGGGGGTGAATCGGGCGTCGGGCAGGGTGGGAACTATGTAGAAAAACTTTTGTATACCGCGCTCACGCGTATAACGCGCGAGGGGTATGCGCGGTAGGTAAAAACGTGTATAACGCGCGCGTTATATGCGTGAAAATACGGTATAGTCGTTACAAGGGAAGATTCAGATCTATAAATATCTATATATATAGAAATGAAATCCTATTAGTCTGTACATAAAATGCAAACTGAATGTTATTATCAAAGGAATTTAACTTTTCCATAAATGCTATTAATTGATCTTTTGTTCCACTCCAGATAATTATAACATTGTCTATAAATCTCTTCCACAATTTTACATATTGAAAATAATGAGATAAATGTACATGATGTTCTTGAAACATAGTCATATACAGAGAAGCTATTGAGGGAGCTACTGTGGCCCCCATCACTACTCCCTTAATATGTAAATAATACTCTTTTTCAAACACAAAGTAGTTGTTGCATATAACAAATGTTAACAATCATTTCAACATTGACTGTTTCGCTTCCGATAATGCCATGTTAGATAAATACTGAGTTGCCACCTGAATCACCCGATCTTGAGGTATGTTAGTATAAAGAGCTGTAAGTCTGATGTAACTAGATAATACTCTATAGTTACAGATAACTAGATCAGTGTTTCTCAACCTGCGGTATGGGCTGCCTGTTGGGGGTACGCGGGCTGACTGCCAATTCTTCCCTGTCACTGCCCGCCGCCGCCAGCTCCATTTACTTATACCCCGCTGCTGCCGCAACTCCAGGCAGAGAAGAGCCAGGAACATGCAGTGATTGCATGCCGCCGGCCCATAAGCCTTCCCCCGATGTCAATTCTGACATCAGAGAGAAGGTTCCAGGCCAGCCAATTGCTGCTTGGCTGGCCCGGACCTTCTCTCCAATGTCAGAATTGATGTCGGGGGAAGGCTTGAGGGCCAGCAGTGTGAAATCGCTGCACGTGCATGGCCCTTCCCTTCCCGGAGTTGTGGCGGTGGCGGTGGATAATTAAATGGAGCTGGTGAGGGTGACAGCGGACAGGGGGGAGGAATCAGCAGTGAGTCAGCTTGGGGCAGGCAGGCTTTCATGTGGGTCAGCTTCGGGGAGGGAGGAAGGAAGGGGGTGGGACAAAGGCTGGAAGGCAGTGAGGGGGAGGGGGCACAAACTCGGGACACAGAAGGAAGGAAGGGGACATTAATAGGACAGAATGAAGGGAGGGGGCATTAATAGGAAAAACAGTAAATGGAGCCATTTTACATAAGGGAAGGAGGGAGGGACATAGGAAGGAGGGAGGGAGGAAGGGGGCACTAACTTGGGACATAGGAAGATGGGAGGGATGGAATAGAAAGGGACAATTGTTGGGCCTGAGTGTGTAAGAGGGAAAGAGATGGTGCACATGAGGAAAGGAAGAGAAAAATTGGGCATAGAGAGGAGTGAGATAGAGATGCATGGGAATAGAAGGATGAGAGGGAGAAATGTTGGATATGGTGGTGAAGAGGGAACAGAGGGATAGATTGAAGGGGATGCAAGGGGGAGGAATGTTGGGCATAGTGATGGAGGGAGAGATGTGGCATGATGTTGGAGAGGGGTGATAGAAGGAGAAATGGGCATAAGGATGGTGGGCAGTGGTGAAAAATGCTGCACATGATCTGGGAATGAGAGAGGAAGAAAAGTTGGACTCCTGGAGGGACAGAGAGAGATGTTGGTTGGGGAATGGAATGAGGTCTGAAGTAGAGAGTTGCGCGGGGACAGAAATCCCACTTGTCCCCGCCAAAGTCCCACCTGTCCCCACCCGTCCCCGTGAGGAATCCCACCCGTCCCCGCGAGGAATCCCCTCCGCCCCACCCGTCCCTGAGAGGAATCCCCTCCATCCCTATAAACTACAGAAATAGTTATTTCATTTAATTATGCTACTGAATTAAAGGCTCTGGTAGAAACCCATTTACAAATAAGCAAAAAGACTTTATTAATTTGGAAATACTAATTGGGAAGAATACATACATTGTAAATGGGTTTCTACCAGAGCCTCTAATGTTTATAAATTTTTATCAACACAACTAATATACTACTTTATCCTAAAGCAAAAAAAAAAAAAAAAAATAGAATTTTTTTCCTACCTTTGTTGCCTGGTTTTTGCTTTCCTCTTGTTCTCATTCAATTCCTTCCATCCACTATCTCTCTTCTCTCTGCGTCTTCCATTTGGTCTGTTACTGTGCCTCTCCCTTTCTCCCCCCTTCCAAATTGGTCTGGCACCCATCTTCTTCCCTCCGCTCCCCCCATAGTCTGGCATCTCTGTCTTTTTCCCTGCCAGCGTCTTCTCCCCACTCTCTCTTCCTCTATCTTCCCCATGTGCTTTCAGTGTCCTTCTCACCCCTCTGTCTTCCCCATGTCCTTTCAGCGTCCTTCTCCCCCCCATCTTCCCCATGTCCTTTCAGAGTCCTTCTCCCCCCTCAGTTTTACCTTAAGCGTCTTTTCCTCTCCACTCCACCTTTCCTCCCTTTCTCCCTCCCTGCCCCTTACCTTTGTGGCGCTTCCCCACCTGACTGACAACAGAACAGGCCTGGTCTGACAAACCTCCCTGCCCTGTAGCCGCAAATCTAAATTACCTTCTTACAGCAGCTGGAGTATTGAAGCTGCTGTAAGAAAGTAATTTAGATTCGCGGCTACAGGGCAGGGAGGTTTGTCGGACCGGGCCTGTTGTCGGTCGGAGGAAGCGCCACAAAGGTAAAGGGAACTGGCCAGCTGTGCACCCCCTCCTATGACTGCACCCGGGGCGGACCGCCCTCCCAGCCCCCCCTTGGTACGCCACTGCCGATCGCAGCACACAGCCAATCGGAACGTAAGTCTTCCCAATGTCAGCACTGATGTCGGAGGGAGGGAGGGCTTTGCTTAAGCCTTCCCTCTGACGTCAGCGCTGACATCGTGGAAGACCTCCATTCCGATCGGCTGTGTGCTGCGGCAGGGCAGGTAGGGAGAAGACGAGCCTCGCATCCAACCCCGGAGGAACCCCGCGACCCTCGGAGGCGTCCCCACGGGATCCCCGTGACCCTAGGTGGCGTCCCCACAGGATCCCCGTGACCCGAAGGGGGAACCCACGGGATTTCCGCGGGTCCCGCGGGATTCCCGTCGTCCCCGTTCAGCTCTCTAGTCTGGAGGAGAGGATGCGTGCAAAAGGCAGAAAGAAAGAAAAATATTGGATGCACAATCAGAAGGAAGTACAACCAGAGACTCATGAAATCACCAGACAACAAAGGTAGGGAAAATGATTTTATTTTCAATTTAGTGATCAAAATGTGTCAGTTTTGAGAATTTATATCTGCTGTCTATATTTTGCAATATATTTGTCTATTTTTCTATAGTTGTTATTGAGGTGACACTGCATATTTAAAGTCATCTGCCTTGACATCTTTGAAAACCCCCAAATATAAATAATTAACAGTTTCTCTGTGTACAGTGTGCTTTGAGGTTTTTTAAATTTTGTGGTTATCATTATATATTAATAAGATTATATTGTGTGTATATGAAAAATGGATAGAAGAAATTGCAGTACAATTAGTATTATTATTATTATGGGGGTGGAGTCAAGGGTGGAGTTTGGGCAGGTACTCGGTTGGTATTTGTTAGGCTTAGGGGGTACTTGGCTTGAAAAAGGTGAGAAACACTGAACTAGATAACATTATCTAGTTACAGCAGGACAGGGTTGGGAACCACTGAGTTAAAGAATTGACTTCGAACATGCATGAAAAGTCATTCTTTTGCTGGCATGTTTTCCAGCAGCTGATGCCAGCGTTCCCGCTCAGTTCATGCATTGACTTGAGCATGCACGGAAATGTGGACATTGGCAGCTGGAAAGTATACTGCTGACTGATTTTTTAAAAATATATTTATTATGTAAACTATGTCTGTTTTTTTTTTTTTTTGGTTAGCTGTTTGTTATTTTTGTTTTAATGCTATGTTAAACTATATGTTACTTTTATATATTGTAACTCGCTTAGAAAAATTTTAATTAAGCGATTAATCAAATATAAATAAAACTTGAAACTTGACTTCCTCACTGCTGAGGCAGCATGGAAGGGGGAGGAGGGCTTCATGCAGTGGATCTCTTTGACTGACAGGACATGGGCATCCCCGCCAGCAAGGGAATGGCTTTTAATGCATGGGGGGCAGAGAGGAAATATGTCACCCACCCAGCCCACCCATAGGCCCCCCTCAAAAATGGACTGCTGGCTACACCCCGGTGCACATTAGTGAACAATTGAACTCTATAGTATGCACTGTTGATGGCTAGGAAAAGAACACAAAACAATGTGCAAAATATTATTTCAAACAAATGCACATTCCTAATCATTTGTAACTAAGGTTGCAGCCTTGAAAACTGGTGCTACTGCTCATAAGTTTCAAATCTGGCTTTTCTTCACACATATTATCATGTGCTTAGTCCATAAGTATGCACTTTTCAATATAGTGTCTATTAAAATCCACAAATGTAAAAGACTGCAATAAAGTGTGATTGCTTGAGAGCTGAACTCCAATTTCAAATTCTAGCATCTTCTCCTGTAATAATTGTAATTTGCATCATATTCCTAAGAAGCTCCAACTTTGGCTATTTAGGGACTGCTTTTAACAGCTACTGGATATTAGCATTACCTAGTCGATATTAGAATTCACTTACGCTTTCATCAGATGGCATCCAACAGCAAAGCTAATTACACCGTAGCAATTTGGAGAAGCAACTAGCACTCGTTTCAGCTGCCATTCATTTGAAATGTTGCCTACCTTGAGGTTTATTTCATCCTCATGACAACAAACACAGGGCTTGAAGCCCCGAAGCTTGTCTTGCATCCTGTGTCGATGGGAAAAGGCCTTGATGAATCAGGTCCATAATCAGAGAAACCGGGCACATCTCTAGGAACAAATTGCTAGTCCAGGTTTATTCACATTCATTTATCACCACGTCGGAGAGGAAATACAAAAAGACAGAAATACAATTAGCATAGATGAAAATGATAATGTATAATGCCTAGTATGTTAGAAACTAAAACAGTTCATCTAAAACAGGAAAATCCTTAAAGAGTTTTACGAAAACAGCCATACAGACTTTAAAAAATAATAGCCGTAAAAAATATATTGCATGTAATTTTTTTGTTTTAGCACAGAAGGACTGCAAGCTGGCACATTGCTATAAGGGTCCATAAAGCATTCAGTGGTAGCTAATTCTTTCTTTAAACAAATCCCAAGCACCATCCAAATGAGGTTAAGACTCCAATGTTTGAAAAACACACACCTACAGGACATTTCTCTAAGACTTACCTCCCTCCTTTTACAAAACCGCACAAGAGGTTTTTAGCGCCAGCCAGCAAGCTGAACGCTCTGCGCTGCTCTGACTGTCGTAGAGTTCCTATGAGCAGCGGAGCAGCGCAGAGTGTTCAGCATGCAGGCCGGTGCTAAAAAAAAATCTTGCGCGGTTTTGTAAAAGGGTGGATTAGAGAGAAGTGCCTGACCGCCCAGTCCACCCTTGGCCCCTCCCCCCTTCTCCTGGCTATGCCCCTGCCTGCATGTGAGGGAAGAGTCTATCCAACCCAGAGGACCTAGTCTCAAACCAAAAACTCTTTATATGAGCAGTGAATTTTAAGCGGATTTTCAGCAAATGTATCCTTTCAAATTAAACCACTGATGATGTGATCATAAACTTAATAAATATATTATGCATTTAACTCCCTCCCCTTTTACTAAACCATGATAGCTGAATGCTGCGCGCTGCTCCTGACGCTCATAGGAGCGCTATGAATGTCGGGAGTAGGGCGGAGCATTCAGCGCAGCTCCCTGCACTAAAAACCGCTATCACGGATTAGTAAAAGAGGGGGTTAAATAAGGGCAGCTTTTATGCAGATGAAGTTAACTTTTAGCATCACTTCCTGATCATCTGTTAGTCCTCTCTCTCTTATAACCATATAACTTTCAATCAAATATTCTATTCTTTTCAAGTATTTTATATACCAGCCTATACATGACGTTTAAGAGCGGTTTATAATCAATAATATAAAATGCAAGGAAAAACAGCCAAATATTAAACATCTGATAAACACAAAATACTACGAATCCTCATCAGTGACATGGAATGCAGCAGAAAACACTCCAGGTTTTCAGCTTCTTACAAAATGGTAAGTATCCTGTAAATCCGAGATTGCTGTACGCAAAGTGTTCCAGAGAAAAGGATCAGCATATTTATTTATTTATCTAGCCCGTTCTCCCCAGGAGCCCAGAATGGGTTACACAAAGTTTTGAGGCATACGAATAGGGGTACATTCACATTACAATGCCATAAAGTACACTCACATTACATTTCCATAGGGTGCACTCACATTACATTTCCATAGGGTACACTCATAATGTATTTCCATAGGGTATAATTCATATTGTATTACCATAGGACTAAGGCATACGAATAAGGTACATACACATTACACCAGCCTAGGACTAAGGGTACATTCACATATGAGAATGCTCTTTTTCTGGTAGATGTCGGATGTATACACTGCAGTGATGGAAGCTCGGACTATGCTGAGAAGAGCGTAACACTCTATCCTGACACAGGGCTAGATTCTCGAAACTTAGCGGTAAACACCGATGGGCCGCTGTCACAGCAGTTATTGTAGTGATTTCAGAAAGGTCTTTCTTTGGACACTCGACAAGAGTGCTTCATGTGTTGATTTATTATGCAAAGTTCATCAAGCTACGGCCTGAATAAATATGACCATATCACATCCTATTACTGTGAATTACATTGGCTTCCTATGTAAGCTCGGGTGCTGTTTAAACTGGGTTGTTTTTGCTACAAATTACTGTATGGATCAGCTCCTCCTTATTGGGTCAATAGATTTTCCTTAGCTTCGTATAAACACAGCAGAAAAACTCAGCCTTCTGTCCAAGGCTGTAGAAGTAAAAAATGTCTTGATCATACACTAGCGTACCAAGCAGCCTCTCACGACAAAGAATTTTGAGCGTTATTGCTCACAGCTTATTCTTATACACATTTTAGAACACAGCTGAAGACACATCTATTTTCCAAGTATCTGATTAATTAATTCATTTGTACTATGCTTATCATTAATAGTCTTTTGTAAACCATGCTGAACTTGTGGTTACGCGGTTAACAAGCACAATGTAATGTAATGCATCGAGAAATGCCAATTGTTAAATTACAAAGTGTGAAGAATCATTCAAAAGACTCCTGAAGCAGGCTATTTGAGCTGAAACATGTACATGTTGAGTCACTGAATGAATAAAGCAGAGTGTTTGGGGAAAAGTCATTGAATGAATAAAGTAGAGTTTGTGAAAATAATCTGTGCACTCGTCTTTTTGGCACATCTTCGCTGTTTGCATTTATCCTTCCATGCATCAGTCTCCTCCCCTCAAACTGTAAACACGTAGATTCTGAGGTGTGTCACCATCAACATCTTGGAGTCAGTTGATTCCTACAATTTGCCAAGGTTCCTGAGGAAGGGGCTGAGCACCCTGAAACCAAGCCTGGTTGAACCAGATAAAAATTGTATTCCTCAAGGGAAACGCAAGATATGCCATAGAACGTCGTCTTCCCTGGATTAATGACTGATGTTAACTCTCACAAAGCTAAAAGTCTCACCCTCTTTTGAGTTTTCTAGTTTTTCGGTAGATAAACTTTTCTTTGGGAGGGTAGCTCTTGTTGAACTAGATATCTTTAATTTGAATTTAAATTTCATTTTGAGTTTGATTCACCTCACATGTTTTTTGATACACGAATGTTATACACACATAATTAATTCCTATGCTAGTGTGTAGTCAATCCTGTGGAAATGTTTCCTGTATTGGATAGAATTGGGACAGCTTATTGCACTAAGAGTTGCTTCCTTTTGGGTGCTTTCTCCGCCCTGCATAAGACCTCTTCACTGAGGATTCACATTACAATATTAATATTGAATTAAATAAAATAATTGACGAATGCTCCTTCCCAAATTTCATATTTGTGTCTTTCAAGTATCATAATTGACACTTTAACATAAATAAACCAGAATGAAATTGATTTGCTTTCTGAGACTTATATCAATGTCTTAAGCCTGAAGGACCTCAGAACTTAAGAATAGTCTTACTGGGTCTGACCAATGGTCCATCTAGCCCAATATCCTGTCTTCAGGGTGGCCAACCCAGGTCATAAGTACTTGGCAAAAACCCAAACAGTAGCAACATTTCATGCTACCAATCCAGGGCAAGCAGTGGCTTCCCCCTTGTATGCCTCAAAAACAGACTATGGACTTTTCCTCCAGGAAATTGTCTAAAACTTTTTTTTAACCAGCTACATTAGCTGGCAATGTATTCCAGAGCTTAACTACTCTCTGAGTGAAAAAATATTTCCTCCTATTGGTTTTAAAAGTATCTCCCTACACGGTCCAACAAATGCTGGCACTGCCATCTTGAAATGGGAATATTAGATCATCTTCTGTTTCATTGCCCTTTGATATTTGCTTTCTGAAGATCTATATAGAGCAAAATTATTCTTATTCTTGAGGTCCCTATAACGCTATCTTACAGAACGATTCTGTTTGGTACTTCACTTACGCTTAAGAGTCCGCTTAAACATCATAAGGATAGACGCCTTCTCATTATGACTAGAGCTGTTTTACAAATGATTACAAGAAATTGGAAACAATGGGATCGTTTTAATCTTCCATTTTGGTGGGAGATACTATGTATGTACTATCGGTTTGAGAGAATGTTAACAGAAAAATTGGGTGAATCCCTAAAGTTCAAAGAGATTTGGGGGTCCATTAGATTCTTATGTCAAACACCTTTAAAGTTTATAATATATAGTATTTTCTGGAACCCTACCAGATTTGAGATATTTAAGTTACTCTTCATACACATCCAGGACTAATGGGAGGGAGGGAAGGGTTGAAGGGGAGGGTTGTTTCATGTTTTCAAGCATAGTATATAAGTGCATTTTGATAGCATTACTGTTTCATGTAAAATATTGCACATGGTATAAGCTGTTTTTATAAAATCAATAAACAGTTATAAAATAAATAAAAAAGCGACGGTCTGCTAACGCAGCCGTTTTGATACTGAATCTAAAAACCTGAGACATTCTTATAAAATTGCGCAAGCAAATGCAGTTGGCGGACAGCAGCGAAGATTTGCTACATTTGCATACATTTGCATGTGCCCATCACTGGTGATAGCGATGGGCACATGCGCAGAAAAAAAAAACGCTGTCAATGCCATAAAAAACCAAAAAATACAACAGTGGGAAAGATGCCCACATTCTCCCACTGCCCTAAAATCCCAGCCGCGACCCCCCTGCGGCAGGAGAGATGCCCACTCTTTCCTGCAGCTCAAACTAAACTCTCCATCTCCCCCTCCCCCTTACCTCAACAGATGAGCCGGGCTAATTTCTATGGCCATCCTTCCCTATATAGCTACACCTAGATTTAGGAATAGGCAACTGCTTTTGGCACCCAGTTTTGATGTTCATTAGAACATTGCCATTACATATAACTACAAGGCCTCTGAATTCTTGCATGCTGACTGGCCCTCTGGTATTCCACCCCTCCTCATGTTTCCTTGTTTGAAAGAAAGCCTATGGCGGAGGAGAGGTGGGGTCCTACAAGGCCAATCAACAAAAGAAAGAAAGAAGAATTCACTTGGAAGTTTAAAAGTTTAAAGTAATTTTATCATTGCAATCTCTTTTTCTTCATTTTGTTCTTTTTGCTTGAGAAAAAAAAAATAATAATAAATATAAATATATATATATATATATATATATATATATATACATTCAGGATTCTGAAAGTTCTTCCCCCACCTGCACCATTTCTTCAGGACCTCAGGCATACCATGCACTGTGCTGATTTGATAGATTGGATGCTAAATCCCTATGCTATTTCTTGTTTAGAAACATAAAATGTTGGGGGGGGGGGGGGTTTCTCTGTAGATTTCCAGTTTTTCACATCATACCTTAAATCCTGCCTTCAAGCTATTTTGGACACATTTAAAGTAGATTTAAAGTAGACTACAAGGCAGGATATACATTCACATTACACATAATAGTAAGATTAGATAATAACATTAATGGATTTGCATACAAAAAATGCTCTTTCAGTCTAAATTTTTCTTGCTTTTCAATTCTATTCAGGCTGTTAATGATATTTTAATGCAGTTTGTAAGTTAATGAAATCAGGCTAGGCTTATCACTGTCATAAACACTTATGCTCATGCATTTTTTCCTATTGACTTCTAAGCTGAAGCCTTAAGAAAGCTCAGGGCGACTTTTACTAATGATTACCACATGTTATCTGCAGCAGGGCTCATAGGAATAAAATAGGTGGTATGGCAGATAACGTGGACTAATCTTTAGTAAAAAGATCCCCTCGGAGAGGAGTGGCATCAGCGATCTTAAAGCTGAAAAGAATATGAGGAAAACCAGAATGAAGAGACCCTAGTTTAGAAAGCACATGGCTAGGATACAGATTTGCAGAGGCACTTTGAATCAGTCATTGCCATATTTCTATGAGGTAATGGAGATATCATAGGTTGCTGTGATTTATCAATCATTACTACTGTGGCCCAGAACAAATCCAATAATTAAATGCAAAGACACAAGAAATGAATGGCAGCTTCTTTCTCAACTACTTATGTGGTCAGCTAAAAGGAGACTTCTTTCATATGATAGCGAGAAATAACAGGTTGCATTCCCAAAGTCACTGGTTGTCACCAAAAAGTTCTGAACTGGCAGAGAGATGCAAGATCTTTAAGAACACAAGAATTGCCATACTGGGACAGACCATCAAGCCCAGTATCTTGTGTCCAAAAGTGGCCAAGCCGGGTCACAAGTACCTGGCAAGATCCTGAGGAGAAAAACAGATTTTATGCTGCTTATCCTAGGACTAAGCAATGGATTTCCCCAAGCCATCTTAATAATGGCTTATGGACTTCTCTTTTAGGAAATTATCCAAACCTTTTTTAAACCCTGCTAAGCTAACTGCTTTCATCACATTCTCTGGCAATGAATTTTGAGTTTAATTACACGTTGAGTGAAGAAATAATTTATCCAGTTTGTTTTATATATATTACTTAGTAGCTTCATCACATGCCCCTTAGTCCTAGTATTTTTTTTTGAAAGAGTAAACAAATGATTCACATCCACTCAGTTTTTATAGGCCTCTAGCATATCTCCCCTGAGCCTTCTCTTCTCCAGGCTGTTAAGCCCTAACTTCTGTAGCCTTTCCTCTTAGGGAAGTTGTCCCATCCCCTTCATCATTTTTGTTGCCTTTCTCTGTACCTTTTCTAATTTTGCTATATCTTTTGTACTTGGTTGAAATCCAGCTCAGATTGATAGTGAAAGAAGCTGATTACATTCTAAAAGTTGTTCAACTGTTTACCGTATGTGAAATGGGTTGTGTTCCCAGCTTTGTTCTGAAGAGATAAATGTCCACATCACTTAGAACACGCACACCGACATAACTGGCAGAAATTAGCTTTCAGGCTGATAGTCTCATTGAGCAAATGAGACTTGGGTAGGCAGAGTAATTGAATTAACTTGTTACTCTTAGGGGTGATCACTCAGACAATTTGTTAGAGTCCTCCTGATGGCCAGGACCATACCAAGCCAGAATCACATGGTATGCAGCATGTCCCCTGGTGCCTCCCCCACCCACCCACTGCACTATGGCCAAGAAGAGGACACAATGGATAGGAATCTATTATGATGCCCCCCACCTCCCTTGTGCCCTCCCACCACATCCCTTGAGCCCTGAGTTGCCCCACCACTCGCATGCCCTTTAGTACAGCCATGATAATGGCACATATGGAAGGATTGGAATAGGTTTCCACCCCAGGGTCTTCAACTCTCTGAATCATCTAGAGTTGAGAATGCTGTAAAGAGGAAGCCGTTGTCATCACACAATGGTGGTACTGAGGACATGCATTTAGAGCCCACAATTGCAAAGTCTTCCAAGGAGCCCTAGTGCATGCTCTTTGGCAATAGACTACTGCTGCAAGGTTTGGACTATGTTGTGAAAGATGTAAAATAGGGGGACAACGTCCTTGGGTAATAATGAATGAAGGCCCATATCGAATAGATCCTATTCTAATATAGCTGGAAGCCCACACATAAAGCAAGAACACTGTTATTTTATTCTTTCATTCAATTTTCTATACCATTCTCCCACAGGACCTCAGAACGGTTAACACTTCTCCCTCCGTATTTGTTGTGATAGGGGATTAACAGAACCGCAAATACAGAAAAAACCGCAAATAATTTTTTCATATGTTACTCGCTGTTTTCTATTAAAAACCATCATGAATGTGGTGAAACCGCGAATAACCTGGTAGAAGACCTGGCCTGTTCCTGAAGGAGATGCAAAACATGGTGAAGAAAGTGCTGGGAATCGGCGATTTTTCTCTGTAAACGCTTGGAATCAGCGATTCCTCTATGCAAGCTGATGTAATCTGGGGGGGGGGGGGGAGGAGCCAGCAAGCGAAAAACCGTGAATAATCAAAACCGCGAATGCTGAAACCGCGAATACGGAGGGAGAAGTGTACAAGAATTTAGTCAGGTACTGAAGCATTTTCCCCCGTCTGTCCCGGTGGGCTCACAAGCCATCTAATATACCTGGGGCAACGGGGAAGCAGGTCAAAAGGAGCAATGTGGGCCTGCACCCACAACCTCAGGGTGCTGAGACCACAGCTCCAACCACGGTGCTGTGTTCTCAGACATAGTATGGTAAAAGATAGCATTGACAAAGATGGCAAAACATAGCTAACAAGGCATGGTAAAACATCATGTGATAAAACGCACCTATCCTGTAGGGCAAGGGTGTCCAATGTCGGTCCTCGAGGGCCGCAGTCCAGTCGGGTTTTCAGGATTTCCCCAATGAATCTGCATGAGATCTATGTGCATGCACTGCTTTCAATGCATATTCATTGGGGAAATCCTGAAAACCCGACTGGATTGCGGCCCTCCAGGACCGACATTGGACACCCCTGCTGTAGGGTTTTCGGGATATCTACAATGGATATGCAACTGTATGCATTGCCTCCTTGGTATGCAAATCTGTCTCATGCATATTCATTGTGGATATCTTGAAAACCTGACTGGCTGGATGTGCCTCAGGGTTTGGGCTGAGAACCATTGACAATATACTACTTTTCTTGCAGAAGCAAATCAAAGAGGTTTGCATAAGTTCAACATTTACTTTTTTAAGGGATAATTATTCAGCCGGCAGTGGAAGCCGGTGGCCACAGATCTTAGAAGTCTACCTGGTACTGACCTTAGGTTCCAACTACCGGAGTTGCCATTGAAGCTAACTCCAGCCTATCCAAGCCATCTCCTTTGCGGAATTCAGACCGTATAAGTTAGCCAGCTCATGTTCTAATTAGCGATCCTCAGTGTTCATCCCACGCTTTTTTTTAATTCCATCACGTTCCTCTCTACCACCTCCCTCGGGAAGGCATTCCAGGCATCCACCACACCTCTCTGTGAAAAAGAATTTCCCAACATTACTCTAAGTCTACCACCCCTCAACCTCTAGTTTTACCAATTTATTTTTATTTATTGAAAATATTTATATTCCGCTTAAGACCTAAGAACTAAGCAGCTCACAATAAAAAAACATACATAAAATGAATGGACAGACATAAATTTCAGAGAAGGCAAAATTATCAGGTTAATAATCAACACATCATCCCTCACAATTTAACTTGTCTTCAGAACTGGTTTCAAGAGTTCACAACCCAGAGGAATTTCTGATATCAATTAAAAACTTGAACAAAAAAGTATGTTTTAAGCAGTTTCTGAAAATGGAGAACATTTTTGCAGAGTCATATTACTCCAGAAACTCCATTCCCTTCTCTGAAGAAGAATTTGGTCCTATATGAATACCTTTCAAATATTTGAATGTCTTTATCATATTTAAATATCAATAAATGTCTGTATCATATCACTCCAGTCCCTGCTTAACAGAGCTTGCAATCTATGGTAGTCAAGACTGACAAACTGGACAAGAAGGTGCATCTATACACAGTGCTCAAGTGGGGGAATTGCAAAGGGAATGATAAGACAGATATTGGTGCTTAGCAGGTGGGTTGGAGTTTAGAATTGAAAGCAGCGTCAAAGAAGTGGGCTTTGAGTCTGGATTTGAATACTGCCAGAGACGGAGCCTGACATACAGAGTAAGGCAGTTTGTTCCGGGCATACAGTGCAGCAAAGTAGAAGGGAAAGAGTGAATTTGGGTAGAGATAAGAGAGACTTATCTGATGAGCGGAGTGCAAGTTTAATTGCCTTCAATTTCAGTATACTATCAAGTATACTGAATTTTACTAAACCGTAATCTTTTAACCATCTATTCCAGTACCCATACATAAAATGTCACCAGGACTAACAGTCATATCTATACAGTGACAAACCTTTTTGCTGTGATGATATTATGGACTCCAGTGCTGCTGTCGAACACAGTGACAAGTTGAAAGAAGAGAAAAGGGCACAGAGAAATCAAAAGGAAATAGAGCCAAAAGGATCACATTGATTCCAATGCAATCCATCATCAGGAAGAGAGGGAAGAGGAGTAAGGTTTGGTGGAGAACCAGAAAGAAGGAAAACAAAACATTGGAAGAAGGATCAAATCCAAGAGTAAGACTCCTTTTTTAAGGTCAATGAAACCTCAGTTCATTTAGGCAACCATCCCCTCCTTTTACTAAGCCACGGTAGCAGCTGCAGCATGGCAAATACTCCGATGCCCATTAAATCCCTATGAGCATCAAAGTGATTAGAAACATAGAAACATAGAAAAATGACAGCAGAAAAGGGCCAAAGCCCATCAAGTCTGCCCACTCCAGTGACCCTTCCCCCATGAGTTTGCTCACCAACCTCCTGCCCTTACCTCATTAGAGATCCCACATGAATATCCCATTTATTTTTGAAATCTGCCACGCTGTTGGCCTCAATCACCTGCCGTGGGAGTTCATTCCAATGATCGACCACCCTCTCAGTGAAGAAATACATTCTGGAGTCTCCATGAAATTTCCCTCCCCTGATTTTCAGCGGATGCCCTCTGGTGGACAAAGGTCCCATAAGACGAAAGATATCCTCTTCCACCTCGATACGACCCGTGATATATTTAAATGTCTCAATCATGTCTCCTCTCTCTCTTCGTTCTTCAAGTGAGTACAGCTGCAATTTATTCAGCCTTACTTCATACGGCAGCAGCTGCTATCGTGGCTTTGTAACAGTAGCCCTATATTAGATCTAGTTCTATGTGAAGCACAGGACCTGCCGCAAATGGTAACAGTGGTAGGACCACTTGGCAATAGTGATCACAATGCAATCAAACTTGACATATCACTGAAGAGAGGATATTAAATACTAATGCAGTAATATCTACATTTAAAAAGGAAGGCTGTGACTAAATGAAGTTGTTAGTTGCAAAATAAGCTAAAATGAATAGTTACAAGGGTTAAATTTTCCAGTACAGTTTTGGAAGCCCAGATAAAATGTATGCTATACATTTTAAAAAGTTAAAATTATATATACTTTTACCAACTGGTAGAGGATGCATCCTTAGAACAGAGAAGCAGTTAGCAAAGTGAATATACATGCAGAAATCTAATTTGAAAATCTCCACCATGTACTGTTCTCCATGATCTTGCCCACACAAATATGTAGAAAGTCTTTTGTATAGATTCTGTAGTTCACATATTTTTTTTACAGGAAAACTAGTTGGGAAAATAAGCTTAAAGGTCCACTGGTATAAAGTAACTGTGGACCTCCAAACCGCAAGTATGAGTTACTTCTAAATAAATAGTTGGCCCTACTTTCTCAAATAAAGTACTACTGCTAGGAGGCATGGTGGCCATTTTGGATTCTGGCCAAAACCCAGGTGGGGGAAGAGAGGGACCAGTCCCACATGGAATCACTGCCTAATAGAAGACAATCTCTGGGTAGGTCCCAGGAGAGGTTGGCGGGGAGGGGGAGACAGAGTATGTGACATCATGGAGTCAGAGCTTGTGACATCGAGGGATCAGCGACTAGGGGAGATGTATTGGAAGGGACAGCACTACCTTATCAGTGTTTCTTTATTTGTTTTTGAGTGGGCCTACACTACATTATCTGTAGTGGTCACCCATGCTATCTCTCACTACATGTAACACAGTACCCAGGCCCTATCAGCCCTGTGCAGTAAATATAGAATAGCTGTAAGGCACACCCCTTGTATTTAGGACCCCTTTTAAGACCTAAGCAGCTCACAATAAAAAAAAACCACATAAAACAAACGGTTGCAAGGCACAGGACGGCACATGCGATGCAATCCATAGGAACTAAATGGGCTGTGTTGCATGTACCGCGAAGGAATCACTACTGCAGCTTTGAAAAAGGGGCCTTTACTACACAGGATTTGCACTTATTACTGATTCACTTTTGCTATTAACATGCAGTAACTTACTGTACTTTTACTAAAGAGCCTCTGCCACTTTAATTTAATAATCTCCATGTGCAATTTTTTTTCCTTAAGTTAGTTATGCTTATCAAAATCCTACTACTTATTTTATTTTATGCTGTCTATTAAGATGTTTTAATGTGTTGTGCATTGGAAACAGCATACTATGTTATAGCAGGGGCTGTTATTTGAATGATTTTTACTTCTTTAAACATGTATTGCTCCCATGTCCAGGTTATTCTTGCTGTACACTGCCTCTGGATAATTTCTTCAAAAGGCAGTAAATACGAGGAGTCACAGAAAAGTTCCCAGCCAAGCCAAGAAGAAAATGAAGTGGAGCCATGTAATTTACAAGTGATTCCACAATTTTCTTGACACTTTTTGCTTCAATGAGATGAAATGAAATGAAAAGTGTCACGAAAAGCGTGGAATAACTTGTAAGCTTCATGGCTCCACCTCATTCTCTTCTTGGTTGGGCTGAGAACTTTTTAGCGGCCACTCATAAATAAAATTAATGGGGGCCATTTTTTTCCTCTGTAAGATGTATTTATCCATAACACCCATGAGTTGGCACATTTCTAATGAAATTATATAAACCCATTTACTTCAATTCATGAGGAGTTATGGATAAAGACAACATTAAAGAGAAAAATGTACTTGTATCAGGTCTTCCAACGAGATTATTTTCTTGTAAAGAATTTACTTTCGCTTTCATTTTGGTACTGTGAAGGAGCCAACTTGACCCAGTTTATCAGTCTACTTAAATCTTTTTTTTTTATCCAGTTGTAATCCGTATGGTACCCCAGCTTGTGGTTTAGATATTTTTAGGACACCTGAGGAAGGAGTGCTTTTCGAAACACGGACCATGTTGGATCCCGTTTCATCACCCAATTTAGACCATACCTTAGATACAAAGGGGCTCATAATAATAATAATGAAAAAAAAACCCATCTAAAAAGTGGCCTAAAGGGTACTTGGATGATCAAAAAGCCTGATCGTCCAAGTACCCATAACCAAAACTGGTTTTAGACGTATCTAAAACCACCTTAGGCCTTTCCCCTGCCTCTAAACGCTTAGAGCGAAAAGAGGCGTTTATAGAGGAGGGGAAAGGGCGGGAGGTGGGCCAACCTAGACTTAGGCATACAGCAGGTATAAAAAAAGATTTTGACAAGTTGCCTAGTTGGCACTGTTTTGACTTAGGCCCAAGTCAAAACAGGTATAAGTGCCGAAAAAAGGCCCACTGAGCTGATGGCGGCTGCTCCTATCAGCTCAGCGGCCCGGCAACCTACCCACCCCCCCACAGCAACCATTGTGGCAGGAGAGATGGCTCATCTTCCCTGCCACGATGCGATCACCCCTCTACCCAAACTGCAGCGACCCACGGCAGGAGAGATGCCCAATCTCTCCTGCTGCGGTTTGTGGCAGTTCAAGTACAGGGGTGATCGCATTGCGGCAGAGGAGATATCCAATCTCACCTGCCGTGATACCTCACCCCCCCTCCCCCTACAAGTTCAGGCAGGAGGGAGCTCAACCCCTCCTGCCCGGTGACTGCTGACACCCCCCAGCGATTATGATTGGGCTAGGAGGGAGCCCAAGCCCTCCTGGCCCGGTGACTGCCGACACCCAAACCTTGGTGATTACGATCGGGCCAGGAGGGAGCCCAAGTCCTCCTGGCCCGGCGACTGCCGACCCCCCACCCCCCGGTGATTGCGATCAGGCCAGGAGGGAGCCCTAGCCCTCCTGGCTGGTGACCCTTCACCCCCACTAAGATCCAGGCAGGAGGGATCCTCCTGCCCTTGGCGCACCCCCCTCCCATGATCGCCTCCCCTGAACCCCCGATCTGCCCCCCACCCGCTGACCCCTCAACCCCCCCAATCCCTCCCCGTACCTGTAAATACGTTGGCCGGACGGACGGGTCAAATGGCGGGCCTTAGGGCCTGATTGGCCCAGGTGCCTCAAACCCCGCCCACAGGTGGGGCCTGAGGTGCCTGGGCCAACCGGAATTGGCCCAGTAGGCTTAGGCCCCTCCTTAGGACTGGCTCCTCCTTCGCCTAAAAGCTCTTGTGTTGAGCGTTTGGAACTTAGGCTTTCTTTGGTTGATTATATGTTGTTAATGCAGACGTAGTGGTGGTCTGAGCGTTTAAACAGCTGAACGTAGAGGCAGGCCATTATCCAAAAAAACCTCCTTTTGGACTTTTTTTTGATAGTGGACATTTTCCCTACTTCTACTTTCAACGTTTAGGGCCTTAGGCCAAAAGGGGACTTAGATGTTTTTTTTTTTTTTTTTATTATGCCCCTCCACTTGTTTATGTCTAAGCAATGTTTTGCTGAATAAAGACTTGGCATCTTGTACATCATCTCTGCAGTTTTTTCCTTTGTTCATAGAGTTTATAGGAACATGTTTTATACTTTAGCTATGAAATGGACAGGGAAGAAACCCAATCAACCTGCATTGGTTTTCCTAATAGCCACAAACAGCCGTAGGCCTCCCCTTTTTAAATTCTCGGAGATAAGTATCTGCCAAAACTGTGTTTCTCAAAGTTCTACAAAAAGATGGTTGCAAGAAGAGATGACAATATTTTCCCCTTTTCATGAAATGGATTTTTGTTTCTGAAGATCGCTATTGTTCTATTTCAAAGTTAAGTATGGATAAGAAAACTGTATGAATGGAAAATATTTCACTTATTTTAAAAAACCAGTATATTGTGTAGCTCAGAAAATAGAAGGTAAGATAAATTTAGCTTGTTATTCAGGCACATAGTTCACAGAGAAAAGAAAAGCTTGGCATTAGGGTAAATCAAAGCTGTCTGACGCCCAGTGCCTACACAAAAAGACATCTTGTTACTGCTAGATTTTATAAAATTAGATTACTTGCTGCTTTCAACTATGAATGATAGTTCTTCCCCTATCATTTGCTCTTTTATAGTATCCTCATAAACTAGAAAAGGGATCAGCAACATTTTGTTAGCAGACTATCAGAAAAATGGTAACAACCTCCTCTCTGATATAAAATATCCTATTTCCCCAGAGGCTCTAAAACCATGAGCACAGACTACAAGGTCATTAGGTAGGCTTACCAGTTGTCCGGATTTCCCTGGACATGTCCTCCTTTTGAGGATGGCTTTTCAAAACCCGGCACTTTGAAAAGCCTGCTCAAATGGTGAACAAGAGTAGGCAGCAGGGAGCTACGGACAAGAGCAGGCAGTGGGAGGCGGGGCTAGGGCGGGATTAGTGCATGTTTAGTGCAAGAAAATTTTCACCAGGTCCAGGGTAGCATTAGAAGTGTTGACTGAGATGAGGTGTCCAGCAGCACCTCTTCCCTCCCTCCAAACTGACCAACCTGATGGGTTTCCCACAATAAAAATAAGCCTGGTAGTCTAATGGCCCTGGTATCCCAAGACTTGTCCTCCCCCCTTGAATATCAGCATCAACCCCCCCTCTTCCTGACCCTTTCTAAACCAATACAAATGTCTTAGTGGTCCAGTACCCACGCCCAGGCCTCTCTAGTGGTCCAGCAACCACCTACCCCAACCCATCAAGGTCAGACCAGGCCCTTTTCAGCAAACCATTGTAATTTTGACTTGGTGGTCTAGTGATAACCTAGCCATTCCCCAAGACTAGAGTTACCATATGGCTCCAGAAATAGGAGGACGACTTGAGACATCTGGGTTTTACTTTCATTGAATGTAAAACCAGGATATTTTAATCCGTCCTCCTTTTCTGGAACCATATGGTAACCCTACCCCAGACCCCTATACCTTCCATTGGAAGCAGGAATAATACCCACCTCTCCTGGTTCTCTGGGCTGCCATCTTTATTTTATCTTTTGCTGATGATATTTGTATCTTAAGTGCAGCATTGGATAGTCTGGAAGAGGCTTTGAGAATTGTTTAAAAGGTAATTATATTAGTGGATAATTGGACAGCCAATAATTTCTTACAGCTGAAAAAAACTAGAAACTATATTAGTCTGTTTTGGTAATCCAAATGGTCAGAAATTAGTACTGAGTACTGGAAAAACTCTTATGATAGAAGAAAAATCTAGGGTTTTAGGAATTATTTTGAATTGTTGTTTGACATTTGAGAATCAAATAAATGGATTGGTAAAGAGAATCTTTTTTTGTTTGTGCCAGTTATGGGCAGTACGTTCTGTTTTATCTTTAGAGAGTTTTCAAATGGTGGTAAAAGCTATCGTATTGCCTCAGTTGGATTATTGTAATTCTTTATATTGTGGTGTTACACTGAATGTAAAAAAATAGGCTGCAATTGGTTCATTTGTTTTAGAGCAAAAAAAATTATGACTGGGTTACTCCTCTTCTGGTTAAAGATTGAGAAAATAGTAAATTTTAAATTGGTTATACTTATATATAAAATGTTGCAGGGAATGGTATCCCCCCTTTTAAAAAACGTAGCACAGTTTTGAGTGCCAGCCATGGTGGCAATAGCTCCGACACTCAAAGAAATTCTATGAGCGTCGGAGCTGTTACCACCATGGCTAAAAACTACATTACGGTTGTGTAAAGGGGGGGATATAACTTTCCCCGGTATCAACAGTCATTGAGGCTTGGCTATTCTACAAGTTCATATGGTCATTTGAAATCTTTGATGAACAGATCTTTTAGGTTTATAGGAACAAAGCTTTGGAATGATCTTCCAACTGAACTAAGAAAACAGGAGGGCCATTAGACAAGAGAGATTGGGCAACTTTCCTGCCAGGGAAAATTCAGGGGGGGTCGCAGCAGGAGAGATTGGGCATCTCTCCTGCCACGATCGTTACCAGTGGGGAGGACGGGTTGCTTGGGCCGCTGAGCTGATTGCAGCAGCTGTGATCAGCTCAGCGGCCTGATTCGGAACTTATACCCGTTTTGACTTTGTCTAAGTCAAAACGTATAAGTTCTGTCTGGCAACCTGTCAGACTTTTTTGATTATGACTGCCAGATGACTAAGTCTAGGTCGGCCTACCTCCTGCCCACCTCCCACCCTATCCACTTCTCCAAAAATGCCCCTTTTCACTCTGGGCGTACAGAAGCAATGTAAAGGCCTAAGCTGGTTTTGATTATTAGTACTTGGACGATCTGTCTTTTTGATCGTCCAAGTACTGATTTAGGCCACTTTTTGGACTTTTTAAAAAATTATTATTATGAGCCCCTTAATGTCTAATAGGACTGTTTCAGTTCTGTAGAATTTTCTAAACCCTGACTGGTAAATAGAGAGTGCTTTTCGGTTATCTACAAAGCCTTGCAGTTATAGTGAAACAACTTTTTCCAAGATCTTTGATATGAATAGTAGATTTGAGACTGGTCTAAAGTTACTAGGTAAATCAGAATTTGAGTTAGGTTTCTTTAGGATGGGACGGACCACGGCCAATTTCCAACTCTTGGGCACCACTCCGGATTGCAGAGATTCATTAATTAAAAGGATGAATTGATTGTAAAAAGGCTTCTTTCACTGATATCAACAGATTGGTTGGGCAAGGGTCTAGGATGGAGTGAATCTACTGTTAAGTCACCATAAGAAACAGTTTTAAAATGATTGATGTTAACTGCCCCCAGTATAGTGCCCAGTGACAAGTCAATAGGAACCTATATTATATAGAAAATATAGATTATGCATAGAGATTATTGTTTGAAGATGGAATTCACAGAACAAAGAGATAGTGAGGTAGCTTTCAGCTTGTGTAATATATATTGCCCTTATGAAAACAGCGCTTATATATGAACAAAGCAGGTAAAAATAAATGACAAACATACTAGAGCTGTACTGAATAGCATATTTCAGTGGTTCCCAACCCTGTCCTGGAGGACCACCAGGCCAATCGAGTTTTCAGGATAGTCCTAATGAATATGCATGGAGCGGATTTGCATGCCTGCCACTTCCATTATATGCAAATCTCTCTCATGCATATTCATTAGGGCTAGCCTGAAAACCCGATTGGCCTGGTGGTCCTCCAGGACAGGGTTGGGAACCACTGGCATATTTTATATTCGGCCAAAAATGAATAATGAAAAATATTATTCTGCCAAATACAAATACTGAAAACAAATAATGGGCAATGAGAGCAGCAACATGAAATCAGAGATCAAGAGCTCCTTTTACAAAGGTGCGCTAGGGCTTTAACGCGCAGAATAGCGCACGCTACATTGAGCTGGCGTTAGTTCTAAAAGCGTAATACGCAGTGTAGCGTGCGGTAATTTCCTGCGTGTGCTAAAAACGCTAGCATACCTTAGTGAAAGGAGCCCCAAGTGTTTATTTCAGTAGGGTTTAGCACTATAGAGCCCTGGATTATTCATGTTCAAATTTATATCACTAGCTGAATACAAATAAGGTATGCATGACACTATTCAGGGCCAAATTGAGTCAAATACATACATTCAGTATGGCCCTTAAATATACTATAAACTTTGGGGAACTCAGTTTTCAATTCTGTGATATTATATAACAATACTCAAAATAATCACAGATGTTTTAATCATAAACACCAATATTAACGTGCAATATATTATAATAAGTGAAGTGCTCAGACCCAAACCCAGGGCAGTGTGTTGAAAAACGCAGCAAGGGTCTCAAAAAGGGACCATCATGGCACCCACAGTCCCTAACCACCTAAATAGTTTGCTAGACACTTATATTAAACACTCATATCTAGTGTAAAGAATTTATCTTGATGTTCACTGCGGCGGTAGCGATTCACTAACGCTCCTTGCTGTTTAATTTCCATAAAACATGACTATAAATACCAATCGAGCCGCCCCCCCCCGACTCAAGTTTCGCCTAAAGCGGCTTCCTCAGGAGGGGTAGCTCATAGTAGCCCGTGCTGATCTCCCACAGCTAATACTTACCCTAAAATAGATGATGTAGGATATAATGGACGTGTTCGCACGTGTTAGCATTTAGCGCATGCTAATTTTTATTGCACGATAAAACAGTTAGCGCCTTAGTAAAAGGACCCCTATATTTGTTAATAAAAAAAAGGAAAGAATCTTCTTACCTGAAGGTTTTTGTCTGCCAACACTAAGGTAAATAACAGATTGATTGCAGTGACTCCAAGGAATGTGTGTTTAGCAAATGCAATGAACAAGTAGATGTCAACTGGAATGGAATGCCACCCTGTCTTCGGTCACCTACGGAACAGCCATGATCAAAGAAGACCCTGATCGATTGTAAGGTCATTATAGGACAAAAGAAACACAATAGAGACTGATGTAAAAGAAAATACGCCTGGACTGGTCTAATTGATTGTTTTTAATAGAAGAACTACTCATCTGGGATACAGTCTATCACAAGTCCTTGAACACGTAGGTCTCCTATTATCAATGTGTATGCCTGATTAACTACTTAGAGATCCACGTGGATCCATGTCACTAACTCTGTATAATTGGTCCCAATAGGGTCAGAATGGCTTATCTAATTCAATTTGCTACTAACACATTTCTTCTGTTCTTTCATAATGCTACATACGAAAGCTAAACTAAACATTTGACTGATTCTTAATTTTATCCTAGTAAAAAAAGAGCCATGCTCTAGAAAATTCCTTACAAAAAGATTTACAGCTCATACCAGTAAAATTAATTTAACCCGTATTATTTCCAGCTCCCAAAACGAAGCTTGATAATTCCTTATTAATTTGCTGTTTCTTTGTGTACTACAGATATTTATAAGGATTAAACCATATTTTCAGTTGCTCTTTGACAAGATGATCTTAGAAGAAAACTTAAAAGGACCTTTAAATTAGTTATTTTAAGGAAGTGGAACAGACTGTATAAAAAAAAGAGTGTAATGTGCTGAAAAGTATTCTATCTTATCTTACTATATTAACGTTGCTTATCTCTGTCCATCTGGTGATGTCTTCTATATTTCTTGTCTGATTACTCAAAAATTCTATTTCTTGGAGACCTCTTGAACTACAGATGTGGGTTTGAAATGTTTTCAAAACTTATCAGTTCTGGATGAGATTTGAAATCAAAATTTGATTTCAAATAACTAGTGAGATACACAACTATGAATCACATTTTCTTCTGTAAAAAAAACCAACAACAAAAAGACTGGTATACATTTATAAAGATAATATTGTTTGGATCATAATACTAGTTCTAACTTCTCATAGATTCCAATCTATCATGATAGAGAGAAAAATCATAGAACTGGGCTCCCTCCAATTATTCCGCAAGCAACTGAAAACCTGGCTTTTCACTAAAATGTAATTCTATCCCCCCTTACTCTTCTCTTCTATATATAAGTTCATGTAAACCTTTTTTTCCCTTCTCTTTCTGTATTTTAAATTCTTGTAAACTGTGCCAAGCTCCACATCCGTGGAGATGATGCGGTATATAAACTTAAGGTTTAGTTTAGTTTAGCTTAGTTTAGATGTAAAGAAAATGGTAATCAAACTGCCTGCACCGAGTAGGTTTTGCTTGTGCGTTCACTGTAATAATAATTAAAGCAAAAATACAAATTAGTACTGCTTTGAGTGTTTGTCTAAGGGAAAAGTACTCATTGAAATTTGCACTGGCTTTATCTTATTTATTTATTCAATTTTCTATACTGTCCTCCAAAGGGAGCTCAGACTGGTTTATATGAATTTGTTCAGATACTCAAGCATTTTCCCCTATCTGTCCTGGTGGGCTCACGATCTGTCTAATGTACCTGGAGCAAAAGGGGGATTAAGTGACTTTCCAGGGTCACAAGGAACAGCATGGGTTTGAACTCAGAGCCTCAGGGTGCTGAGGCTGTAGCTTTAACCACTGCATCACACTCTCCCCTCTGAGGACAGTTTTTCCAGAAAAATACTATCCACATGGTTTTAAAAATCAAAAACCTCTTACCTCATTTAAATTCCTCCCCACCCCAACATATGCTTCTAAATTGTGCTCACAAAATTACATTTGTTGTTGAACACCTTATTAAAAGGTTGATAATATTCAAGCTGCCCATTTCTTTTAATTCTGCCCTCAAATTAGAAGTTAATGAAAATATCTTTAAAAGCAAGACCCTGCCTAGCCATAACGGGGGGCAACAAGCTAGTTATTCTGCCTGGCTGCAAGGGGTGCAACAAACCAGTGCAAAACAGTTCCACAGCCCACTGACGTTTTAGGGTATAACAGAATAGTCCACATTAGCTTCTTCTTGCAACTGAATATAGCATTTATTAGTGAGAGATAATGAGAGAAAGAAATACCAGAGTATTTACAAAGAAGAATAGGAAATATACTTCACCGTAGGTAACTGCATTTCTATCTCACACAAACTGAGGGAAGCCCATCAACAGCAGTCAGGTAGAGAGCTCTTCCACGGGAGGGGCCCTGGGCAATGTGTGCGTCTATTCCTCAGGCGAGTTTCAAAAAAACCCACGCTGAAAGGTATTTTCTTATAGTATCATTCACACACGATGTTCACCTTCTAAGCACACCCAGGATTGCACATAATGGTGCATGTTCCCAAAGATTGGAAATGACCAAGGCTCACATTTTCCCAGCATGTGGCCTATTTATTCCATTGTAAATCTTCCTTGAAAATGAAATTACACATACCCATTTTATGAACAGAAGAATAGATCACGGATGATGATATAAGGTCAGTAGCAATTTATCAGCCTGTCTGGTGTCAGAATGCCACATTTTATTAAGATAGGCTTTATTGATACCAAAGGATGTATTTTGTTATTTCAGCATACAGTCTACATTTTATTTTCCTTTTTATCAGAAAAGCAGCCTTTTAATAAGACAAAGCCCAGACACTTGGAAATGGAAAGAAATTTTTATAAGAAAGTTTAATAGGATTATAAAAAATGATGGCCTTGATAGAAAGGGAAAAGAAGCATTCCAAATGCGCCATGTAGTTAATTGCGGTCAAATGAGGGGGAACGGCATTCAAATGATGGCAGGCAGCAATTCACAAACCAAAACCCTGCAACACCGACTGGGCTGGCCGATCATAAACAAGCAACTGCTGAGGACCAGTCTCTCAGGTCCTTTCCAACTGCCCTGCCTTCTGCTGCCCTGCTCTCAGCCTCAATCTCCTGCAGCCCTGATCTCTCCTGCCTGCCCCAAATCTCTCCTGCCAGCCCCGAATCTCCACTTCTCACCTGCCTGACTCTCCTGCCCTTCCCCCGCATTACATACTCCTACAATATCAACTGGATCAACAACAAAAGCAAACTAAACACACAAAAAATAACCTACACCTCACGCAAGCACATCAACCCCATCAAATTCTGGACGAAAATAGATGTCATAATCCAAGACTATAACCCCAAAAACTTCATCTCACAATGGAACCAGCTAAGTACAGCAACCCTAGATGAGCTAGCCCCAGAACAAGCCAAAACCAGAATCAATAGAAAATCTGACATATGGTTTGACAACGAACTACTCCTACTAAAAAGACAATGCAGACAACTAGAAAGAAAATGGATGAAAACCCTACCTGACAAACAACAACGCCCCCACACCCACAGCCACCCTCTTAGTGACATTCTTCAAAGACAAAATTGCAACCATAAGATCCACATTCAAAGGAATACCTACACACCTAGAAGAGATCACAACGCCCTCCATAGAAAACGAAGCAGTTGCAGCAAACAGAACATGGTCCCACTTCTCACCAATACAATGGTCAGACCTCAACAAACTCCTCAATAAATACAGCCACGCAGCCTGCGACCTCAACCACTGCCTTTGACCTTTGCCAAGAAGGGAAACTGCTTGGAATGGGTCAAGTTCAGGGCAGGTTTAACCAATAGGCCAAGTAGGAACATGCCTAGGGCCCGAAATGGTCAGGGGGGGCCCGATGAAGGAGGGCATCAATATTGTTTTTTCCAAATGGCGATGGGCCCCTCCAGCATTGATCGGCAATGCGGGGCCCCCCCCCTCCCTCCCCGTCAACAGAAAGTAAGACAAGCAAGCAACGTGGGTATGAAAGGCAATGGGAACTATAATTGTGCAAGCGGTGCTGCTTGCCCAAAGCTTCCCTCTGATGCAGCTTCCTGTTTCCACCTGGGCGCATGGTGGGGTGGGGCAGGGGCACAGTGTTCTTGTGTGCCTAGGGGCCCTCGACAAATTAATCCTGCCCTGGTCAAGTTAGGAGGGATCTAAAACAGAGGGTTGAGGGGAATGGATATTTACTTCACTCAAAGAAGATCAGATTTAACTGATCTGGAAGTTTAAAGGGGAAGGAAAAACAGCCAATCAAAAGAAAAACAAATAAATACAAATTCCGCAATTCATGTGGAGGGTAATCCTAGAAGACAGACAATAGGGGCAAACCAAAACTGCTTGACTCCCATCTCTGAACACTAAAGCCAGCCCAGTCCCACTTTCAAATCTAAATGCTCAAATATATTTCCATTTGGCAGTGATGCACTGAAGTCTTGCAAGTTCATTGGCCATGCAATAGTCAGTGTATTAAAAAAAAAAAAAATAATAATAATAACTTTATTCTTCTATACCGCCACAATCTTGCGACTTCTAGGCGGTTTACAATCAAGAGAGCTGGACATTCAGCGAGTTAAAATGTACAGATAGTCAGAGAAAATACAGAGTGCGGAAACATTAAGGAAGCAAAATTATAGATATACAATTTGCTGAGCGAGAGTATACGGTAAACAGATTGGAAGACATTTCCAAGTGGGCCTGTTAGGAGAAGGCCGTGCAATTCAAAAAATACAGCGAAAATTACGATATGATAACAGTAAGTTTATATATATCACAGAACCATGAAGTTCTAGGCGGACTTAAGAGGGGAGAGAGGAAAAGGGTAAGAGGTCAGGAGGACCGTTATTGAGGGGAGAGAGAAGAGGTCAGTTGTTTAGGTATTTCAGGAATAGGTGTGTTTTTAGGCGCTTCCTAAATTCCTCGTAGGTAGTGGGCGAAAGCAGTTGATCTAGGTCTTTACCCCATAAGGCTGCTTGGTGTGAGAGAAGGTGATCATGGTGTTTTTTCAGTTTGCAACCTCCAATTGGAGGGGAAACGAAGTTTGAGTGTGTGCTTCTCTTACGTTTTGACACCTATGGACCGGCAGAAATAAAATAATTATTTTGTGGACCGGCACTGGTCCACGGACCGGCAGTTGAAGAACACTGGGCTAAGTCGTGCCCATCTCCACCCAATCTCCACCCCAGACCCTGCCCCCCCATAACAGTACTAATTGTAACACCATTTTTTTCCATTCATTTTTCATATATACACATACACAATATATTCGTATTAACAACACATAACAGTTAGCCACAAAATTAAAATACACAAAGCACAATGTATGCTTTTCAAAATTCATTCCTACCAGAAAACAGATAACCCCATGCAAATGCAGGACCAAAAACTAAAAGTACTAATATTCACAAACAAACCCTATGATGCAATGACCGCCCTCTTAAGTCCACCTAGAACTTCATGGTTCTGTGATATATATAAACTTACTGTTATTATATCGTAATTTTCGCTGTATTTTTTGAATTGCACGGCCTTCTCCTAACAGGCCCACTTGGAAATGTCTTCCAATCTGTTGCAACGTCAGAGAGAAGGCTTCCGGGTCAGGCGCAGGCCACGGGTAGGAGCCATTTCCCATGGCTTTATGCACTGCAGTACTCAGGGAGCCGGCCCGAAGACGTCGCATTGATCGTACCCAGGACCAGCGGCGATAGAACAATCTCTTTGGCCCGATGGAGGTTCCGGCCCTGTGGACCGGCAGAAAATTTCTGCGGACCGGCACTGGTCTACGGACCGGTGGTTGAAGAACACTGCTTTAGTGCTCTGTAATTTTAAAACCTGATCCCAAGTGCCTCCTTCCCATTGGGCTGCCCAAGTCATGGCAGGAGGAGTTTCCCCACCCTACTCTGGGTAGCCCAATAGCCTTTCCAAGCTAGGGCATAACCTATTCCAGGTACATGATGCCATGTTACTTGTGGCTCCATGCACTTTGGGGCACTTTACCTTGTTATTCAGCACAGCTGGGTTTAAACACTGTTTGGATATATTCCTGGAGGAAAAGCCACTTCTTATTCACGAGATTTTTTTAAAAATGATACAGTGTTTTGCCTTAAAGTAATTTAGCAGTTTAGTTTATTAATTTATATTCTGCATAATTAACTATGCGGATGAGAAAGATCACATAATCATAAATCACATCCGTTACAACTAAAAACAAAACAATACAGCAAAAATTATTCATCTGGTGGTCCCTCATGCAATACCACACATAATTGGCACACCAGAACTGTTTGTCTTTATTTGGCTTGGCTTGTGGTGACACTCTTATATACCAGCTGAGCCAATTACTTGTAAGGTTTCATGTATTTCAGTTCACTGAAGTATGTTTAAGTAGGAATGCTAATTTGGCATTATGATCAAACATGGTAACATGGTACGATTTCAAATAACATGGTCAGTACATTTAGTGACAGAACACACAGGATTCATAGGCCAATCAAAAAATAAAATTTTCAGCATATGGCTAAACTGCATATTTAAGGCAGATAATGTGCAGATGCTATCAGCCTTTAGGAACAAAGCTGTATATAAGCAGAATTTGCTGTCTGATTTTAAAAATTCCAAGTATGCATATCACATATGCTTTGTTTCAGATTAAAGCAATGTCCACATCATTACAAAGAATGATCAGTAACTAGGGATGCTTTACTATTCATCACCTTGGTCAGGGGAACTTCTGGAACAGCCAGCCATATGCCCTCATGGAAGTTACTAGCTCTGATCAATAAACTTAAGGGTTTATTGTAGCCTATATAAAAATCAAGAAGCTGAAGTGAGAACTGAATACGGCAACACTAATTGGTTTCCAATAAAACATGGCAACAGGCAAGGATGCATCTTATCACCTTACCTGTTCAACCTGTGGAGAAACCATCTTCAGAAAAGCAAATTTGGAAGAAGAGAGTGTTGGTTTCAAAGTTGGTGACTGAAAAATAAACAACCTGCGCCATGCAGATGATATAACACTCATCACCAGCAGCAAAGACATGCTGTATCTATCTACTGAGAAAAGTCAAAGCTGAAAGTTATAAGAAGGGATTAGAACTTAACATATACAAGACGAAAATCATGAACACTGAAAATGATGAAGATTTCGAGCTTGAAAGTGATAGAATAGGAGTTCTAAAGGATTCCAACCTCCTGGGCTCTTTTGTAAACAAAAAAGCAACTTGCAAGGAGGAAATACTCCACGGAATAGCACTTGGTCACTCTTCAATGAAGGCTCTCGACAAAGTATTCAAAGGCAAGGAGATAACACTCCAAACAAAGATCAGACTTGCCCATTCACTCATTTTCTCAGTGGTCAGTTATGGATGCGAAAGCTGGACACTATGGCAACAAAACAGAAAAGAAAAGGTGTGCCGACAGTCAACCAAGAGTTGATAGTTCGGGAAACGGTATACCCAGAGGATACCATGCAGGAAGATAGCAGGGAAGACTCACCGGATCATAGGCAAGACAGAAATCCAGATGGATCAAAAGGGATACAAGAGGGAAGGAAATGCAAGAAAGTAACAGGCTGCAAACTCAAGTGTATGTACACGAACGCAAGGAGCCTAAGGAATAAGATGGGGGAATTGGAAGCCATGGCACAAAAAGATAACATTGACATCATCGGCATCAGGGTAACATGGTGGAACGAGGAAAACAAGTTCAAGTTTCAAGTTCATGGGCAACTTCATTTATCCAGGGATAGACTGGAACCTAGGCACCTCCAGCTGCAGTAGGGATACCAAGTTCCTGGATGCTGTAGGTGATTGCTTCCTGGAACAACTTTTCAAGGAAAATGCGAGAGAAAATGCAATTCTGGACTTAATTCTAAATGAGACCGGCGCAAGGTGTAGAAGTAGAAGGGACACTGGGAAGCAGTGATCACAATATGATCCACTTCAACCTGGACCTAAGGGCAAAACATCGATCCAGAATGACGGCCACGGCACTGAACTTCTGAAAAGGGAATTACGAAGGGATGAGACTCATGATGGGGAAGAAGATTAAGAAGAGGATAAGCACTGTAAAAACGCTAGAGCAAGCATGGTCCCTTTTTAAGGACACAGTCACCAAAGTGTAAAATATATGCCACATATCAACAAGGGATCCAAGAGGAAAAAGAACAAGGAACCGGCGTGGCTCACTTTAGCGGTGAAGGAAGCGATCAGAGATAAGAAGACCTTGTTTAAGGAATGGAAAAGGTAAAAAATGGATAAAAACTGGAAAAAACACAAACATCAAAGCAGGTGCCATAAGGCGATAAGAGGGGTAAAAAAAAACTACGAGGAAAAAATAGCCAAGGAGGCAAAAAACTTCAAGCCATTCTTTCGTATATTAAGGGAAAACGACCCGCGAAGGAAGCGGTGGGGCCGTTGGATGACCATGGAATAAAGGGAGTGCTAAATGAGGACAAAGACATCGCCGACAAACTGAACTCATTTTTTACGTCTGTATTTACCGAAGAGGATATACACAACATACTGGAAGCTGACAGGCTATATGCAGGAAACGAAGACGGGAAACTGACAGGGTTGACGGTCAGTCTAGAAGAGGTATGCAGGCAGATTGATAGGCTTAAAAACGATAAATCCCCAGGACCGGATGGCATCCATCAAAGGGTAATCAAGGAACTTAAAGGGGCTATAGCTGAACTGCTCCAACTAATAGTCAATCTGCCAATCAAATTAGGAAGGATTCCGGAAGACTGGAAAGTGGCGAATGTTACGCCGATCTTCAAGAAAGGTTCGAGGGGAGATCCGGGAAACTACAGACCGGTGAGTCTGACCTCAGTGCCGGGAAAGATGGTAGAGGCGCTGATAAAGGACCACATCATTGATCACCTAGACGGACACAATCTGATGAGGACCAGCCAGCACAGCTTCAGCAAAGGAAGATCTTGCTTGACGAACTTGCTGCATAGAAACATAGAAACATAGAAATAGACGGCAGATAAGGGCCCACGGCCCATCTAGTCTGCCCACCTTAATGTCCCTCCCCTACCTTTGCCCTGTGAATAGATCCCATGTGCCGATCCCATTTGGCCTTAAAATCAGGCACGCTGCTGGCCTCAATCACCTGTAGTGGAAGACTATTCCAGCGATCAACCACTCTTTCAGTGAAAAAGAATTTCCTGGTGTCACCTCGTAGTTTCCCGCCCCTGATTTTCAACGGATGCCCTCTTGTTGTCGTGGGACCCTTGAAAAAGAAGATATCTTCCTCCGCTTCGATGCGGCCCGTAAGATACTTGAACGTCTCGATCATGTCCCCCCTCTCTCTGCGCTCCTCGAGCGAGTATAGCTGTAATTTGTCAAGCCATTTTTCGTATGGTAGATCCTTGAGTCCCGAGACCATCCGGGTGGCCATTCTTTGCACCGACTCCAGTCTCAGCACATCCTTGCGATAATGCGGCCTCCAGAATTGCACACAGTATTCCAGGTGGGGCCTCACCATGGATCTATACAATGGCATAATGACTTCCACCTTACGACTGACGAAACCCCTTCGTATGCAGCCCATGATTTGTCTTGCCTTGGACGAAGCCTGCTCCACTTGATTGGCAGACTTCATGTCCTCACTGACGATTACCCCCAAGTCTCGTTCTGCTACCGTTTTTGCTAGGATCTCGCCATTAAGGGTATAAGACTTGCATGGATTCTGGCTGCCCAGGTGCATAACTTTGCATTTTTTGGCATTGAAGTTGAGTTGCCATGTCCTAGACCATCGCTCCAGTAGGAGTAGGTCGTGCATCATGTTGTCGGGCACTGAATCTTCGTCTGTTGTGCATTTGCCCACTACATTACTCAGTTTGGCGTCATCGGTGAATAATGTTATTTTACCTCGAAGCCCTTCTGCCAAGTCTCTTATAAAGATGTTGAATAGGATTGGGCCCAAGACTGAGCCCTGTGGTACTCCACTAATCACCTTCTTTGAAGGAGTACTCCACTAATCACCTTCTTTGAAGGAGTAAACAGGCAGATAGACAAGGGTAACCCAGTTGACATTGTATATCTGGATTTTCAGAAGGCGTCTGAAAAGGTCCCGCATGAACGACTACTTCAAAAAAATTGCGAGCCATGGAATTGAGGGTGAAATACTCACATGGATTAAAAACTGGTTGGCAGATAGGAAACAGACAGTAGGGGTAAATGGACAATACTTGGACTGGAAAAGCGTCACGAGTGGAGTGCTGTAGGGTTCGGTGCTTGGACCCGTGCTCTTCAACAGATTTATAAACGACTTGGAAATTGGTATGACAGCGAGGTGATTAAATTTGCAGACGATACGAAGTTATTCAGAGTAGTGAAGACACAGAAGGATTGCGAAGATCTGCAATGTGACAAACACGCTCAAGAAATGGGCCACGACATGGCAAATGAGGTTTAACGTGGATAAGTGTAAGGTGATGCATGTCAGTAACAAAAATCTTATACACGAATACTTTACGGAGAGGGTGGTGGATGCCTGGAATGCGCTCCCCAGATAGGTGATGGATAGTAAAACTGTGACTGAGTTCAAAGAAGCGTGGGATGAACACAAAGGATCTAGAATCAGAAAATAAGATTAAATATTGAACTAAGGCCAGTACAGGGCTGACTTGCATGGTCTGTGTCTGTATATGGCCATTTGGTGGAGGATGGGCTGGGGAGGGCTTCAATGGCTGGGAGGGTGTAAATGGGCTAGACTAAGTCTTAACAGAGATTTCGGCAGTTGGAACCCAAGCACAGTACAGGGTAAAGCTTTGGATTCTTGCCCAGAAATAGCTAAGAAGTAAAAATTTAAAAATTTAAATTGAATCAGGTTGGGCAGACTGGATGGACCATTCGGGTCTTTATCTACCATCATCTACTATGTTACTATGTTAGGATGTCCGGTGAGGTACTCAGAGACACCCCCCAGGAAAGAGACTTGGGAGTACTGGTCAATAAGTCAATGAAGCCATCCACGCAATGTGCAGCGGTGGCGAAAAGGGTGAACAGAATGCTAGGAATGATTAGGAAGGAGATCACAAACAGATCGGAGAAGGTTATCATGCCACTGTACCAGGCTATGGTATGCCCCCACCTGGAATACTGCGTACAGCACTGGTCGCCATACATGAAGAAGAACACAGTACTACTCGAAAGGGTCCAGAGATGAGCGACTAAAATAGTTAAGGGGCTGGAGGAGTTGCCGTACAGTGAGTGATTAGAGAAACTGGGCCTCTTCTCCCTTGAAAAGAGGAGACCGAGAGGGGACATGATTGAAACATTCAAGATAATGAAGGGAATAGACTTAATAGATAAAGACAGGTTGTTCACCCTCTCCAAGGTAGAGAGAACGAGAGGGCACTCTCTAAAGTTAAAAGGGGATAGATTCCGTACAAACGTAAGGAAGTTCCTCTTCACCCAGAGAGTGATGGAAAACTGGAACGCTCTTCCGGAGGCTGTTATAGGGGAAAACACCCTCCAGGATTCAAGACAATGTTAGACACGTCCCTGCTGAACAAGAACGTATGCAGGTAAGGCTAGACTCAGTTAGGGCCAGTGTTCCCTCTAAGCTGCGCTGGCGTGCGCTGGCGCACAAAATATTACATCCAGCGCACAAGTTTCACGTCACAGCGCACGGCGGGCAGGGCGGCGAGAGGAGAATTGGGCGAGTTGGCTCATAACTTGCTGGCGCCCGATATTTTTAGCGCACAGCGAAAAAAATTTTGCCCACAACACCCGCCCGCTTAGAGGGAGCACTGGTTAGGGCACTGGTCTTTGACCTAAGGACCGCCACGTGAGCAGACTGCTGGGCACGATGGACCACTGGTCTGACCCAGCAGCGGCAATTCTTATGTTCTTATCAAAACGGCTATTTCACTCGAAGCCCAAATGATGAAGTTACGATTGTCTTATTTTGGTCACACCAACAGAAGAGAGAGATCAATGGAGAAGGACGTCATGTTTGGGAAGATTGAAGGAACCAGGCGAAGAGGGTGACCTGCAATCAGACGGCTGAACACATTGAAAACAACCATAGGGATGACGCTGGAGGACCTTTCCGAACTAGCACAAAACTAATTTCTTTTTAGATCTGCAATTCATCAAGTTGCTAGGACTTGAGCACAAGTCAATGGCACCTAACATCTAGGAAGTGGGAGATTTCTTATACTGTCAACAATTGGGAAAGCATGCAGTGCATTTATTTGTTCATTCAATTTTCTATACCATTTTCCCAGGGGAGCTCAGAATGGTTTACATGAATTTATTCAGTTACCCAAGCATTTTTCTCTGTATGTCCCTATAGGATCACAATCTATCTAATGTACCATGGGCAATGGGAGGATTAAGTGACTTGCCCAGGATCACAAGGAGCAGCATGGGTTTGCACCCACAACCCAAGGATGCAAATGCTGTAGCTTTAACCACTACACCATACTCTCCCTCATGAATTGTGGAATTCTTGCATGTGCATGTGTCTGTGTTGAGGCAATTACAATGGATAGTGTTTGTGGCTAGAAGCAGTTATCGGAGTAGTAAAGTACAGTACTTTATAATTTTTGATGGAGTGAAAATCGATCCACTTGTACCCATTCTACTCCACTCAGTATTTTGTAGACTTCAATCATATCTCCCCTCACTTGTCTCTTTTCCAAGCTGAAGAGCCCTAACTGTTTTAGTCTTTCCTCATACAAGAGGAATTCCATCCCCTTTATCATCTTGGTCGCTCTTCTTTGAACTTTTTCTAGCGCCACAATATCTTTCTAAAGAGACACTATCTCCAGCCAGTCCAGGGCTTTCCCTCTGGTGCATCCTGCCCTGTCAAAAAGACAAGAAGTTGTGTCAGATGAGACATGATAGAGGGAAGCTCCAGACTGGCCAAAAACAGTGTGTCTTTAGTGCAGATGCTGCCAGTCACAAAGGCCTAGATTCTGTAAAGCAGTGTTTCTTAATTTCTTCAAGCTTAACAAATACCAACCGAATACCCCCGCCCAAGCCCTGCCCCAGACCCAGCCAAGCTCTGCCCCAGACCTGCCCAAACTCCAACCCAGACCCGCCCAAGCTCCACTCCTGACCCCACCCCCATAATAATAGTACTAATTGTAACGCAATTTCTTCCGTCCATTTTTCATATACGCACAATATAATCTTATTAATACATAATGGTAATCACAAAATTAAAAACACACGGTCTGCAGAGAAAATGTTAATTATCATTTATATTTGGTTTTCTTTTTTTCAAAGAGGTGAAAGCAGATGACTTTAAAATATGTAATCTTCTTTGATTGTATTTAAAGTTTTCTCTTGATTGTATTTACAGTTTTTATTGTAAACCGCCTAGAAGTCGCAAGATTGTTGGCGGTATATAAGAATAAAGTTATTATTATTATTATTAATCAGTAACAACTATAGAAAAATAGACAAATATAGAGCAAAATATAGATGGGGAGGGGACAATGGCAGGAGAAATTGGGCATCTCTTTTGCTGCGGCAGTGTCAAGTGATTATGCGACACAGCAGGAGACAGTGGGCATCTCTCCTGCTGATCTTCAATTTGCGGTTTCTTTTTTTATTATTTTAATTTGCATGGAGAGGTCTGAGCTGCAGATGTGACACAATGAGGTTAGGAAATCACTCGGCGATGATAGAGAATTGCTTGGAGTGCTCATTTTAATATTAATGACCTTGTTATACTATATTTGCATGGCAGTATTGGAGACTGCTAGAAAACTTGGAAAAAACCATAGTACGCCATTTTGATAAATCCGCTGCTAAAATATATGTACGCTAAACCGGCTGGAATTGGTTTAGCAACCGCATTAAAGGCAACCTTAAGTTTTTTGAGAATCTGGTCCTCGGTCAGGTTGTTCTAGGCATACAGCCCATCAACTCTAGTAGAAGGAATGTAGTCGGGAGTTGGCCATAGAAGAGAAGGGGACTGCCAAGAGAATCTTGCCCGATGAATGGAGTTCTTGGGGTGGAGTGAAGGGAGGGATGTAAGAGGAGAGATAATGAGGAGCTGCAGAGTGAAAACATTTGTAAGTCAATAAGAGGAGTTTGAACTGAATGCAGAAATGGATGGGAAGCCAGTGAAGTAACTTGAGGAGAGGGGTAACATGAGCATAACGACCCTGGCAGAATATGAAACGTGCAGCAGATTTCTGCACAGATTGAAGGGGAGCGAGATGACAGTTGTAGTAGTCCAGGCGAGAGATGACGAGAGCGTAGATGAGGGTCTTGGTAGCATGTTCAGAAAGGAAAGGCTGTATTTTAGTGACGACGTAGAGAAAGAAAAGACAGGATTTGGCTGTTTGCTGGATATGCAGTGAGAAGGAAAGAGATGAGTCAAAGATGACCCCGAGGTTGCAACCTGACACGACAGGGAGGATGAGAGCACTATCCACTGAAATAAAGAATGGGTACAAAATATGTACCTGTATATAATATGTAAACTGCTTTGACCTGGCATTAAATATGTTGTTTGCATTGCTTTGGGGGAGGGCTCACTGCCTTTTCTATTTCTCTAACTCAATGTAATGGATTTCCTGTGTATGAGTCTATTATCATGTAAATTTGGAATTATAATTAAAAACATATATAATATATAATTTTAGAAGATCAAAGAAGGAAGACTATGGAAACTGACTTAGATAAGGAGAAAATAACTTGCAGACAGGCAACCTTGCACAGTTGAAAGCGGAGACATATCATTTGCTAGAACAGTATAGAACGTCAACGTTAACCTGTAAATCGTGTAAAGTATCTCACAAAGGACAGCAAAAGAGATTAAACAGTACATCAGATAAATAGGAACCTTGGGCAACAACTCTAGAAAGCAGATATCATGCAGAAAAGTCTTTATCAAATGTGACTTTTTGAAACCGAGCTGACAAATATGAGTCGACCAGTTCAGCACAGTATTTTCTGTACTTAAGGCACAGAGACTGGAATAGGCCAATCGGCCCTTATCTGATGTTATCTAATGTATTACTATGAATTTCTTTAGAAGTGGGGGGGGGGGGGGATTGTCATGGTGGGGTGAAAGATAACTGCAGGTAGAAAATTTACTGTAAAGTAAGGGAGGCGTGTATTATTCTAAGCTGTAAAACAATAAGCCAGTCTGCATTGAAAACAACCATCTCATTTCAATGGCATACCAAGGGGGGAGATCCACCCCGGGTGCAGCCTTAGGGGGGGTGCACAGCCAGACAGGTCCGGAAAATTCCTGGGCTGCGATGGCACTCAGCAGCATCGGTGCCCCCCCTGCGACGGCACTCAGCGGCATAGGCGCCCCCCCTCCACGACAGCACTCAAGTTCGGCCTCCTTCTCCCGGCATCAGCAGAACTTCAGATTGGCAACAGGTGCTCAGTCAAAAGCTTCCTCTGACTCAGCTTCCTGTTTCCGCCCAGGCAGTTCAGTCAGGGGAAGCTTTTGATTGAGCACCTATTGCCGATCTGAAGTTCTGCTGATGCCGGGAGGAGGCCGAACTTGAGTGCTGTCCTAGGGCAGGGGGGGCGCCAATGCCGCTGAGTGCTATCACGGGGGGGGGGGGGGGGCCTTGCCGATCTTGTTGCCAAAATCGGAAAGGTGAGGGAGAAAGATGGGCCTGTGGTGGATGGAGAGATTGAGAGAAGGGGACAAATGATGGAAGTGGGGAGAAGGGGCAGATGATGGAAGTGGGGAGAGAGAAGAGGGCAGATGATGGAAGGAGGGGGAAGAGAGAGAATAGGGCAGATGATGGAAGTGGAGAGAAGGGGGAGAGAGAAGAGGGCAGATGATGGAAGTAGGGGGAAAGAGAGAGAAGGGGCAGATGATGTGGAGAGAAGGGAGAGAGAGAAGAAGGCAGAGAACGGAAGGAGGGGATAAATAAAAGGAGGGTACATAATGGGGGAAAAGGATTGAGTTAGGGAAATACTGGAGGGGGTGAGGGAAAGAGGTGGCGAGCTGTAGGTAGACAGTAAAAAAGGAAATTGATGAGAGGGTAGTAAGAACGCAATCTAGATGGATGCAGAAAAGGAAAATGAGGGAAGAAAGGGATTGCAGAAGAGAGGTGTGGGAGAGGGAAGGAGAGGAGAGAGATGCCAGACCAATGACGGGTGAAAGGAGAGATGGAAGGGGGAGGCATACAGTTTCTGGAAGGGGCATAGAAGGAGAGAAGATGCCATATAGGGGCAGAGAGATGGCAGACAGTGGATGAAAGGAAGAGAGTAACAAGAAGATGAGGAAAGCAGAAATCAGAGAAGACAAAGGTAGAACAAATTTTTTCTATTTATTTGTTGCTTTAGGAGACATGTGTCACTGTTTCTGTGGTGTTGCATTGTATGCAGAGTCCAGCTTCTTGCTGATTCAATTTAACCTTTGTCTATGTATTTCTATTTTATCCCCCCTTTTACAAAACTGTGAAGCGTTTTTTAGCCCCAGACGTGGTGGTAGCAGCTCTGATGCTCAGAATTTTATGAGCATCAGAGCTGTTAACACCGTAGCTAAAATCCACACTACAGTTTTGTAAAAGGGGGAGGGGTTAGTTTGAGATGACATTCCATACTAGGCGAAGGTGTTTTCTATGTTCTGTGTGTTCGCAAGACATGGTTTTCTGTTAGGATTGACGGTGTAGGATTGATCTGTACTAGTCTGGCTTGTTTAGTTTTACAATGGGCGTATTGATGTTGCACTGTTCACTGCAGTATGTAAGATGCTGCCTTTTCCTAGGTACTCATGTGTGACATGTGGCTTGTTACTAAAAATCATGTTTTTCGTACAGATGGGGGGAGGGTGTCAAAAAATGATGGGCCCCGGGTGTCACACATGCTAGGTACGCCACTGTCTCATTTAAATATACGTATGCGCATATTTCAGAATCACAGCTGCACCAGAAACAGAACTTTTCTAAAATCACCACACTCTCCTTAAAATACACATGCATGAGCAAACTGCACATAGTGAAAATGATTCATTGTTTGTTTTTTTTATATCAAAAGCTACAAACTTGACCAAAGGAATGAGATGTGTAAAAAGTCTGCCAAAGGTATAAGATGCAAGCAAAATTACAGCTTTTCTAAGACCTGATAGTATAAATATTACTGATGAATTTTCCAAAGAACACTTCACTATAACTATCTCCCTCTTAGCTGTCTCTTTTCCAAGCTGAAAAGCCCTTACCTTTTTAGTCTTTCTTCATACGAGAAACTAAAAAGGTTAGGGCTTTTCAGCTTGGACAAGAGACGGCTGAGGGGAGATATGATTGAAGTCTACAAAATCCTGAGTAGAGTAGAACGGGTACAAGTGGATCGATGTCACTCTATCAAAAATTACAAAGACTAGGGGACACTCGATGAAGTTTCAGGGAAATACATCAGAGTATTTTTGGGAAGGGTTACAGAAACTTCAGACAAGATGTGACAAGTGTATTGAACTTAGGGGTGACTACGCGGAATAACTTGTATGTTTCATGGCTCCACGGCATTCCCTTCTTGGTTGGGCTGAGAACTTTTAAGCACCTCCTCGTATAACCTGAAAAATATGGTATATCAAATCCACGACACTTTACCCCATTTCATAAATATAAAAATGAATACATAAACAAAAGAATTAAGATGATACATTTTAATCAGATGAGCTTAATATATTTCCTGACTAGCTTTCAAGCAACTTATGCCTCTCTCCTCATTCCTCTGGTCAGTAAGTCAGGAGGCTACCCAGAACTCCCCAGCTGCTCCTGGACTACAGGCTTGCAATGGTGAAATTGCTTTAAACATCCAGTCTGTGGCCAGGGGTATTAAATGCAGTCACTAGACAACTCTCCAGTCAATTACAATCACATTACACCAGCACCCGCGCTTCTATGATATGTTTAAACATAACAATCTGTGAAAATGTGAAGCTAAAGGGACAAAGAAACAAAATGATCTTGGATGTGTGGCAGACACTGGCTGAGACAGGGTCAGTGGCTGTTATTCTTTCTAAGACCTGGGGATAGCTTCTATGGGATTCAGGGAGGGCCGCCTCTTACCGAGGGACCAGGCGCGCTTCATTAGCTCAGAATGTAAAGCAAAGCGTGCCGGGCTGGAGAAGCCCTGACCTTTACCCTGCTCATCTCCTTTCCACTCCAAGCACTTCCATAGCCGGTTCTGGGAAGCCATTAATCAAAGGGCACTCTTGCCACGCCTCTCGTGCGATTAATGTGCAGCCTGCGGACATGAATGGTTCTGAAGAAAGGAGGGGAGGATGAGCTACTGAAGCGTCAGTGAACTGCTGCTGCCCACACACTGAGGTGCTTTAACTGGCTACTTAAGTGGTTTCATTGTCTGTTTTGGTTTCAAGAAACCACAGCAGCCGACCAGGCCCTAACTTTTATGCAGCACGCTCTGGATCTGTTCCAGACTGGCAGATATCAGTGCCAGGTGTCAGGCATGCGGCTCGCCCCTGCTCAAAGCATCTAAGAGCAGTGACTAACTGCAGCTGCTGGCTATTGACCATTTGTACTGAACGAGGTAACTAATTTCTGGGTTCTGGTTTAGGAAAGCAGCAGTATAAGCACCAGTTGGCTGGCCTTCCTCCGAATTAACTGCAAAGTCCTTGTTTTGACTTTTCAGATTTCTCATTACCCCAATTTCTTCGTAGATCTCCTATTCCTTATTTACCAGTCCATCCTCTACAATCTGCCCATCATAACCTTCCTGTGGTTCTCTCTCATCTCCACCTCTACTCACACTCACATCTAGTTTTGCAATCGTTGCTCCCTCATCCTAACCACACCTTTGAGGTGACTGCAGGGCCAAAGCCTAATGCTTCTGCAGACGTCCACCCAATTTTGTGGGCATAGAATGCAGAATAGGGTGTGCAGAAACCAACTTGTGCAATGTGTGAACTAGAAATCAGCTCACAACACATTAAAATGAATGGTAATAAGGCTATTAGTTGTTCCATCCTAGTATGGAGAAGTGTGCAAGGCTGAACACAGCGCTGCAGCTTTAATGCTAAGGTTGAGGTGACACTAAAACTCTACCCACCCAAAATCATTGTCCAATCTCTGCCCTTTTTCCCCAGGATCAAAACCACTCCCTCCCACCATACCTAGGCCCTCCACAGGCCTAACTTAGAAGCCCTGCTGGTTTAGTGGCCTAACCAGGACAGGAGTGACCCTTAGTTGCTCCTATATCTCTGGCATCAAAATGCCTGCCATGACCTTCAGCAGCATTCTTGCCAGATATAAAATGTATTAAAAGTTCAAAATGTCACAAATATAAAGAAATAAAAGAAAAAAAAAGAGTGAACATTAAAATAACTAATAGTGAAGGAGCAATGATGTGAAGCTTTACTGCTATGAAATCATTTGAGCAGTGAGTGGTGTTGCTGAGATCCTGGAGATTGATGAGAATTGTTAATACATAATCATACTATTATGAATACATTTTTTGTGACTTGGGAATGGTGAAGTTTATATATATTTTGGATATTTATCCAAAGTATAGTGAATGAATGAAATTCTACACCAGGGGTGGAACCTGCATTAGGAGTCTGGCATAAGCCATCAGCACACTGCTTGAACGCAAGCTTATGCCATTAACCCCTTTATGTCCATTTCCAAACCTACCCAAAAATAAAGCACCTTGATCAAGGTCATTAGTAGGCATATCTAAAGAAAAAGTATTCTACTCTTTTCTCTTAATAAACCAGCCCCTATGGGCCATGCAGAAATACCGCAGGCTGTAGCATACTAACAAATAATTTACACGCTCATTATGGACCACAGGATGAAGGAAGGATCCCAGAGCTTAAGTTGACTTGCACAGTAGACATCAACACACAGCATAATAAAATGAGGCATTTTAGTAATGTAAAGCAGAGCACTAATGTCTATTGCACCAGCAGAATGCTAAAAAATACTGCCAGTTCTACAGAGTGTAAACCAGTAAATAATGGCAGATAAGCTCGGCCACCCAGTAGCTTTCTATATGAAGCACCCTCCTAACTTGACCTGACTGCCAACCCTGCCTCTTGCCAAATAACTTAACCTAAGAACATAAGAAATGCCGCTGCTGGGTCAGACCAGTGGTCCATCATGCCCAGTAGTCCGCTCACGCGGCGGCCCTCAGGTCAAAGACCAGTGCTTTAAATGAGTCCAGCCTCACCTGCGTACGATCCAGTTTAGCAGGAACTTGCCCAACTTTGTCTTGAATCCCTGGAGAGTGTTTTCCCCTATAGCACACTCCGGAAGAGCGTTCCAGTTTTCCACCACTCTCTGGGTGAAGAAGAACTTCCTTACGTTTGTATGGAATCTATCCCCTTTCAACTTTAGACATTGCCCTCTCGTTCTCCTTACCTTGGAGAGGGTGAACAATCTGTCTTTGATATATGGATTAATAACTTATCTTTAGTACACTTTAGTATAAGAGAACTTATAAATGAAAACGAGGAAGCAATTGAATAGCAAACTAGTGCTATTCAGTATTACACTTAAAAAAATAACCTATAATTTACAGTTTATTACACAAGATATACTCCATTTAAGGCCAAACTCTTTCTGCGGTTTACATAATAAAAACAGTAAAACCCCAAAAAGGAACTACATAAATAATAACCCATAAATACATACCTTAAAATTCCAATATACGCATTCTCTGCCTATTTTTTTTTTTTAATGTTAGTGTGGGGTAGGGGAAACTATCACTAAACTATCAGAGATTGTCAGGGGTGTCAGCTACCTTTTCTGAGAAGGTGGTCTGGGTTGGCTATTTTCAGTCTGGTAATGTCAGGTGAGGGGACAGTCAGCAATCTGTTCAGGTCATCTTGGGGGAGGGACTGGCAATCAGGTTGGGTCAAGTCAATAGTGGGGGCCTCTAATATCAGGGCTGATGCAGACTTATGACTTTTTTTAATGTCACTCTTCCTGTCACTGTGTGAGCTAATTACTGCTCAAACACTGATTTAAAAAAAAAAAAAAAAAAAGAGCAGCATTTTGCAATGAGGTCCAGATTTTTACCCCAATTGCAGTAATTTGTATGATCACTAATTAGTGCATTACACAGTAAGGGGAAAATTCTATAAACGGCGTCCCGAATGTAGGCAGCAGTAAGCGTCCTACTGCTGTCTAGCCAGCCAATCAGGACACATGTTTAAAAAAAAAAAAAGCCCCGAGGAGGCTCAGCTAGGTGTGGGTTCACCCGGAAGTAGCCTTATGCAAGCTTAGGCAGTCCTAAGCATCTCCCTAGGGCCATGATAGGTGTCTGACATGCAGGTCAGCAAAATGGTGGTCTATATTTCAGATAGTCGCGGCAGCTGATCTGATTGTGGCAAGAGAATCTCCCTGCCGCGATGAGATTATAGGCTGTGGCAGGGAACCCATGCCTCCCTGCAAAGTCTACCGGCAGGAGAGATGCCCAGTCCCTCCTGCTGGAACCTCCTCTAAGACACCCCTGGCACCCCGACCCCCCCCCCCAAACCCACCTGGACCCACCAAGTACCTTATTGAGTTGGCTGGCCGGAGGGATGCTTACTCCCTCCACTGGCAGGCCCGCCTCCACTGAATGTGTATAATGGGATGCACTGGGGAGGGGCCTAAGGCCCTGATTGGCCCAAGCACTTAATGCTCCTCCCATAGGACGGGCCTTAAGCACCTGGGCCAACCAGAATCTTAGGCCTCACTCGCAGTGCATTCTGGGAAGCACTGGCATAACATTCTGATTGGTCAGATCCCTTAGGCCACTCCCATAGGCGGCTTTTGAGACTGGGCGTCCTATACAGAATCCGGTCCTTAATGTTTTGTACAGCTTTCCTCATCAGCCCCTCAGAAAACAAAGTTTGGGTATAATGGTTTATTAATTTATATTTTGCCTTTATCCAAGATGGATAACAAAGTAACATACATAATTTAAAAAAAACCAGACAAAACATTATATATAAACAAGCAATATACTGTATACTGAAGCCCAAATGTTGAAGCCTCAATGAGCTGCTGTCATCAAACAAAATAGATGATTTAACAGTTTCTTAAACATAAGATTTTCTGATGTTGAATAGTTACAGGGAGCCTATTCCATTCCATGGGACCCACCCATGAAAAATAATTTTTCCTTACAGATTGTAAGTGCAGTTGTTGATATGAAGGCACAAGAAGTCCATTTGAGGTAGCAGAATGCAGCGTCTGTACAGGTACGTAGATTCTCAAACATGTCCGCAAATATTCAAAAAACAAATTTGTCAAATATAAGTTTAATAGTAAATACTACAGCCTAGCCAAACAACACAGCTGAGGCCTTCTGCATCCTGTCCATATCTTACAGTATTTGCCCTTATAATGAGGTAGAGAACCATGATTTGGACATATGGCCTCTTTTACAAAGCCGCGCGGCAACAGCCCCAAAGCCCTTTAAATCTCTAGGGCTTCGGGGCCATTAGCGCAGCACAGCCACTAGCGCGGTTTTTTAAAAGAGGTCGATAGTTCAGTGGTCTCAAACTTGTGGCCCGCCAGGTACTATTTTGAGTCCCTCGGTATGTTTATCATAATCACAAAAGTAAAATAAAACAGTTTCTTGATCATATGTCTCTTTAGCTATAAATCACAATATTATTATTGAGACTTAGCCAAAAGGAAAGATTTATAAACTATAAAGAGTTTTATCTCATGCAAAATTATAATTTCTTTAATAAGACATTAACTATTTTTTCTGAGACCCTCCAAGTAACTAAAAATTGAAAATGTGGCCCTGCAAAGGGTTTGAGTTTGAGGCCACTTAGATAGTTATACTGGACTATAATCTGTTCAGCAAAGACAGGGTAGGAAGAAAAGGAGGGGGAATAGCGTTATATATTAAAGATCATATTAAAGCCATACAATTGCAGGATCCAGGGCAGGATTAACCAATAGGCCTAGGGCCTGAAATGATCAGGGGGGCCTGATGAAGGAGGGCATCAACATTGTTTTTTTCCAAATGACGATGGGCCCCTCCAGCATCGATCGGCAACATGCCCCCCCCCCGATCGGCAACGCGGGCCCTCCCCCGATCGGAAACGCAGCCCCCATCGACAGAAAGTAAGACAAGCAAGCAACGCGGGTAAGAAAGGCAACGGGAACTAATTTTGCAAGCGGTGCTGCTTGCCCAAAGCTTCCCTCCGACACAGCTTACTGTTTCTGCCTGGGCGCATGGTGGGGTGGGGCAGGGCAGGGGGCCCAGTATACTTGTGTGCCTAGGGGCCCTCGACGAATTAATCCTGCCCTGGCAGGATCTACAGGGTAAAGAAGAGGCACTGTGGGTCAATCTGGAAAAAGGGAATGGAAAATGTATTTATATTAGTGTGATATATAGGCCTCCTTCACAGACAGAAGAAGTGGACAGAGATTTAATAGAAGACATTCAAAATATAGCTGATATAGGTGAATTACTACTAATAGGTGATTTTAATATGCCAGATGTTGATTGGGGTATCCCTATTGTGGGATCTCCTAGAACAGGGGTGTCAAAGTCCCTCCTTGATGGCCGCAATGCAGTCGAGTTTTCAGGATTTCCCCAATGAATATGCATGAGGTCTATTAACATACAATGAAAGCAGTGCATGCAAATAGATCTCATGCATATTCATTGGGGAAATCCTGAAAACCAGACTGGATTGCGTCCCTTGAGGAGGGACTTTTGACACCCCCGTCCTAGAAGAAGGGCGATCCTGGATTCTCTACAAGGAGAACCTCTTTTTCCTTACCTTCCCAGTTACTACTTTTGAGAAACAAAACTATCTTCTTTTCCTCTTACTTTTACTTGCTTTCCTTACAAAATGATTTGCTGCCCTTACACTAGATCCTTTCACTTTTGCTCACTGCTTTCCTACCTCTTCCAGACAACAATTCCTTGACATAATCCCCCATCTGAACAAAATTAGTTCTTTTTTTAAAGTCTATATAACCTTTGCTTTCAAATGAGCTCTCTCTATACTTATCTTACTATTAAACCACACTATGTGATGATCACTGGATGCCAGATGACCACCCACTATGACATAATAAATACTTTTCCCATTTGTTAGCACTAAGTCCAGTAAGACCCCTAAACCATGTGGGTTCCATTACCAACTGCTGGTTAGCTTTCATAAATTACAAAAGACTGCAGAAAGAGGAGGACAGGCCAAAATATCTGGAAAAGTTATGAGAGTCTGGTCCAGTAGTCAGGAAGGCAAAGATGCAAATGGAAGAAAAAAAAAAAAATAGCTGACACTGTAAAACAGGGGAGCCAAGATATTTTTTTATATTATAGAAGTGCAAAAGTGGCATTATGAGACTCAAAGGTGAAGGGGAAAAATATGTAGTTGATAAACATAAGGCTGAATTGCTTAACAAACATTTCTGTTAAACAGGATCGCAAAAGACAAATGCAAATAGGGATGGAGGTGTGGTAGAACCTGAATGATTTCCAGAGGACTGTGTTCGTGAGGAGCTCGCTAAATTAAAGGTGAATAAAGCGATAGGGCCGGAGGGTGTACATTCAAGGGCATTGAAGCAACTTTGGAAAATTCTGGTGGCTCCACTTGCTGACCTTTTAAATGCTTCTCTAAAGTCAGGAGTGGTACCGGAGGACTGGAAAAGGGCAGATGTGGTCCCTTTTTATATAAGTGGAAGTAAGAAGGTAGGGAACTACAGGCCCATAAATCTGACTTCTGTGGTAAGTAAATTGATTGAAACTTTTAAAACAGAGAATTGTGTAGTTTCTGGAATCCAGTGAATCACAGGACCCAAGGCAACATGGATTCACTAGAAGCAGGTCATGTCAGACAAATCTGATCAATCTGTTTAACTGGTTGACCAGAGAAGTGGATAGAGGGAGTGCGCTAGATGTGGTGTATTTAGATTTTAGTAAAGCCTTTGAAAGTGCTCCAAATGGTTCACAGTCATAAGCGCGCGAGACAAAGCTGCGCCGACATTTGAGAGCAGACAATTGAGCGCAAGACTCAAGTGCACCGCTGTAAAAGTATATCTTAAAGAGCTCCAACGGGGGTGTATGAGGGGGGGAACCACCCCAGTTTACTTAATAGTGTTCGCGCTGCCGTTGGGGGGGGGTTGGAGGGTTGTAACCCCCAATATAAAAGAAAATTTAACTTTTTCCCTATTTTTTTTAGGGGAAAAGTTAAGTTTTCTGTATAATGTGGGAGGTTACACCCCCCACACTCCCCCAATGGCAGCACAAACACTATTAAGTAAAGTGGGGGGTTCCCCCCCCCCCACACACCCCGTCGGAGCCCTTTAAAATAAACTTTTACAGCTGCGTGCTGGAGTCTTGCACGCAATTGTCTGCTCTCAAATGTCGGCGCGGATTTGTCCGTCGCGCTTTTGTCCCGTCACCGCTGCAAACAGGTGTTTAATAAATAAACTGGGTACCCTTGGGATGGGACCCAAAGTGACAGACTGGGTCAGGAACTGGTTGAGTGGAAGGCAACAGAGGATAGTGGTCAATGGAGATCGCTCTGAGGAAAGGGATGCTACCAGTGGTGCGCCTCAAGGTTTGGTTCTTGGGCCTGTTCTTTTTAACATTTTTGTAAGCAATATTCCTGAAGGGCTGTCTGTCTGCTAAGGTTTGTTTCCTTGTGGTCGACACCAAAAACCTCAATAGGTATGGCATGGATAACATGAGAAAGGACCTAGTAAAGCTTGAGGAATAGTCCAGAATTTGGCAACGAAGACTTAATGTTATGAAATACAAGGCCAGGCATTTGGGTTTCAAAAGCCTGAGGGAATTAAGAAATTTGGTGCACAAAAGAGGAGCAGGACTTGGGTGTGATAGTATGTGATGATCTTAAGGTGGTCAAACAGGTTGAAAGGCAATGGTGAAAGCTAGAAGAATGCTTGGGTGCATAGGGAGAAAAAAGGTCAGTAGGAAAAATGAGGTATTGATGGGAAAGGGTAAAACGCGGACCTGACGGACCTCGCGGATCTAAACCTGTATGGCCTTAAAAATCTGAGGTCCGTGTCGGTCTGTGTCCATGGCGCTTGTAGTTTCTGTCGCTGACAGACCTTGATGAGATTTTTGCACTGACGGATCCGTCTCAGCATAGGGAGGGAAAAGTGTTAAGATCCGTCAGCGCTAAAAATCTCTTTGAGGTCTGTCAGAGCCAGAGACTAGTGCTGGAGTTTGGAGACTTCTTTTCCATAACACATGTCCAAAACCTATGTCCCCGCTCTGTTGGCTTCTGCTCTGCCGCTCCAGCACTAGTCTCTGGCTCTGACAGACCTCGAAGAGATTGTTAGCACTGACGGATCCTAACACTTTTCCCTCCCTATGCTGAGACGGATCCGTTAGTGCAAAAATCTCATCAAGGACTGTCAGCGACAGAAACTACAAGCGCCACAGACACGGACCGACACGGACCTCAGATTTTTAAGGCCGTACGGGTTTAGATCCGCGAGGTCCGTCATATCCACGTTTTACCCCTTCCCGGTATTGATGCACCAGTATATGACTCTCATGAGACCTCTTTTAGAATACTGTGTACAGTTCTGAAGATCTCTGTCATAAGGCATACGGGGACAGAATTAAAGATCTCAATATACTTTGGAGGAAAGGTGGGAGAGGGAGATATGATACAGACATTTAAATACCTATGTGGCATAAATGTGCATGAGGCAAGTTACTTTCAACTGAAAGGAAACTCTGGAACGAGGGGGCATAGGATGAAGTGAAAGGGAATGGATTCAGAAGTAACCTCAGAAAATAATTTTTCATGGAAAGGGTGGTGAATGCTTGGAATGGCCTCCTGGTGGAGACAAAAAGTGTGTCTGAATTCAAGACAGTTTGGGACAAGTAGGTTGAATCTCTTAGGGAAAGGAAGTACCGGTAGTAGATGGTTATATAGGCCTTTATTTTTCTGTTTCTATGTTTAAATCTCCAGAATTTGCCTTATTTGATTTTATGATGGGTTGTATGATTTTGCTGCCCCAACCCCCCCAAAAAAGTTGTAGATTTTCTGCTTTCTTTCATTGCAGCATGCTTTAAAGTAATAAATGCAATTTATAAATGCTACATTTTCCACTTGGCCACCATAGACCTTTCTCCATATTTCAGTTCCAACAAAAAAGTAGTTTTCTTTAGCAACATATATTCTATTGCTTTTTCTCCCTTTATTTTTGTTTCAAAGTTCTTTTAAAAGTGTTGCATTACAAACAGTCTTTCATTTAAAGGGGGGGGGGGGGGGTTGATGTTCCCGATCTAATTACATTCTAGATTATAGGATTAATGTCTGTTTGACTCCTGGTGCGTCTCATCAAGCGTTCACTGGAGAGTGTCTAATCCAAATTGAATGAACTTTTTTAATAGGCTTCCTTTTCTTTTATAAACGACATGCATTATCCACGGTTTGACCTTAAAATATTGGTTTATTTAACCTTTCATCTCCGCCCAGTGACACTGTCCACGTGCGTTCTTTAGAATTTATAAACAAACCAACCAGGCATTCCCTTGATCTGTGCATGTGTGGTCAGATTTTACAAGGAGGAGAGAAATTCGTTTTCCTGTATGCCAACTATGGACCTTTCCTTAATTCAGCATTGTACTGCTGTGGCAAGCAGCAGGAATCAAAGCCAACGTACCACTTGCTACAACTGGCAACAGGAAAATGCTGTAGATGTTCCTAGGAGAGTGCAGGCTTACGCAGGATTCCGCAGCCCGCATCATGCAAGTGCTGCTTGTACTCGGCGATCAGACCGCGTTTCTGTCCCTTTCACCTGTCCGTGTGAATATTACCTTTCCTTGAGCAGCCCGGGCCGGGATGAGCGGAATCTGGCACTGGAAGGCGAGGAAGCCCATGCGGCTCTGCCCGCCACCGCGCTCCCTCTAGCGGCCGTCAGGAGGCATCGCCGCCTAGCGGCCAACGCTCGGGAGAGGAAGCGCATGCTGGCGCTGAACGTGGCTTTCGATCGGCTGCGGAGCGTCATCCCTTCGTGGCGGGACGAGAGAAGACTGTCCAAGGCGGAGACCTTGCAGATGGCGAAGATTTACATTTCCATGCTGAGTAAACTGCTGGGGAAAGGAGCGCCAGGCCGCGAGGAAAAAGAGCCGGAGCGAGGAGCCCCGATCGGCGCGCGGGGGCACCCCCAGGACTGAGAGCTCCGAAGGAGAGGAAACAGTGGCCGGTACCGGAAGTGTGTTAGCCAGAGTAGCCACTAAGCCTCCCCCATCGGAAGGCTGCTTTTGGATCAAAATGAAAGACTATTTCTGATTCAAGAGCTATGATAGAAAAAAAGCAAAGGGCTCGGAGAAAGCATTATTCGCCTAAGAATAATGAACGCCATTTTTTTTTTAAGTTTTCTTTTCGATTTGACTGTAAAGACAACGCAAAAGCAAATACTTTTAAACGCCTGTTAAATATATAAAATAGACGTCTATCTTGCTATGAGATAAAAAGTAAATGTAGGCATCCTATTGAAAATTGGACAGGCACCAATAAGCCTATCTAATTGGAAAATGGGTTTCATTTTACACATTTTAGGAAATATGTAAGGCTGTTGTTCTTCAGTAATGAGACTTTTGGCTTGTATAAGGACTAAGAACTTGATCATAATAGTATATTTTCATTACAGAGCATGGAATAGAGTACATTTTCGCCCCCCCCCCCCCCCCCCGAAACCATTTAATTGGAATTCTTGGTTTTCCTGTGTTTAAGGGCTCCTTTTACTAAGGTGCGCTAGCGTTTTTAAGCGCACGCAGGAAATTACTGCGCGCTACACTTCTAGAACTAAGGCCAGCTCAATGTAGCACGTGCAATTCCGCGCATTAAAGCCCTAGTGCACTTTAGTAAAAGGAGCCCCAAGTTACACTATTTTGCTGTTACTATCAAGGTGTAACGATTTCCATAATTCAGACATTTTTATGATTTTAGGTGACTAAAGATTAACATGTTCTTGTCATCATCGAGTTGTCACAGATGAAAATCGTTCCTATTATATCCTCTGGCTACTAGGAACCTTTCATAAATTGTTTTAAATACTCTGAACTCCTTGTTTTTTTTTAACAGTTTCAAGCTGACCAGTCTTTTTGGAGGGAAGGGGTAAAATGCGGACCTCACGAATCTAAAAGCGCACGTCCTTAAAACTCTGAGGTCTGTTCCACTTGTAGTTAGTTTCTGGCTCTGACAGACCTCGATGACAAGAGCCGCGGACCTCAGATTTTTAAAATTTACTGGGGCTGCAGGAAACCAGTTTAAAGGATTCGTTTTAGAGCTGCTCCAGCACTAATCTCTAGCTCTGACAGACCTCGATGACATTTTAGTGCTGACGGATCCTAATACTTTTTCCTCCCTATGCTGAGACGGATCCGTCGGCACTAAAATGTCATCGAGGTCTGTCAGAGCCAGAGTGGCATGGACCTCAGAATTTAAGGACATGCGGTTTTAGATCCACGAGGTCCGTCCGATCCGCGTTTTACCCCTTCCCCTTTTTTGGACGGTGTTATGTTGTTGTTGGTTGTTTTTTTTTTTTTTTGGGGGGGGGGGTTGAAGATAAGCTTTAGATCTTAGTATGTCAGACGTGTGCTTATTAGGTGCTTCATAAGTATTATGCTGACATTGTATTATAGTTTTCATTTGAATTTTAGTGCTGTTAAGTATATTTTTGAAACTGTTATTAATTTGCTGATTTTGAGTTTACCTCATTCATTATATCTATGTTTATATTTGATTTTTTTTTTCTACTGGTATGCTGTTAACAAAATTGTACGTTCTGTAGTGAATTGTGCTTGCTGTACACCGCCAATAAATAAAATACTAGTAATATTGAATATGGGCATAGCTAGCATTTGTTAACATACAATAATAAAGATATATCATTTATTTCTTAGATTTCCTTAAACATCCAGGGGGAGGGGAAAGTATTTGTAAGAGTTTAAAAATATTTAAATATAATATTGTAATAAATAATATGATTTAATATATTAATAATTTGGAGGAGGGGGAAATGGATGTTTTCTTTAATAATGTGTGTAATATGGTGTATTTTATGCAATCTGTTAAAAGTTATATTAATTGTAATACACTGTCAAAGCTTGAAAATTAATAAAGCATAAAAAAAAAAGAATATGGGCATAGCGGTTCATAGACAGTAACGCGGAAGACAAAGGCGCACGCCGACAATTGAGTGCAAGACTGAGGTGCGCGCCGAAGAAAAAGACTGTTTTTAAGGGCTGCGACAGGGGGTTTTGTTGGGGAGCCCCCCACTTTACTTAATACATATCGCGGTGGCGTTGTGGGGGGGCTTGGGGGGTTGTAACCCCCCACATTTTAGTGAAAAAGTTAAGTTTTCAGTAAAATGTGGTGGGTTACAACTCCCCACAACGCCCCCCACAACACGGCGCAATCTGTATTAAGTAAAGTGGGGGGGTTCCCTCCCCACACCCCCTGTCATAGTCCCTAAAAACAGTCTTTTTCTTCAGCGCGCACCTCCACGCTGCACTCAGTTGTCTGCTCGCGCCTTTGTCCCGGCGCGCTTTTGACCTGACACCCGGCATAGCTCTTTGTGACAAGATACTAGCTGAGCCACTCAGTTGTATCCAGTGCATGTCTGGAAATGGAAAGCATTACTTAGTACACCTTTAACTAAGGCAGGGGTGTCAAAGTCCCTCCTCGAGGGCCGCAATCCAGTCGGGTTTTCAGGATTTCCCCAATGAATATGCACGAGATCTATTTGCATGCACTGCTTTCATTGTACGCTAATAGAGTTCATATATATTCATTGGGGAAATCCTGAAAACCTGGATTGCGGTCCTCCAGGAGGGACTTTGACACCCCTGAACAAAGGTGTGCTAAGTAATTAGCCCTCAACTTATCACCTGGTGTTAGTACATGGGTATAACCATGAATTTATTTAGTTTTTAGATTGTATATACATTTTTAAATAAATGATTTACAGCAATAAAACATACATAAAATAAGAATTACAAAATGTTAAAGTCTTCACTCTTAAATAATTTCTTCTCCTTGCCCTGTGTTTGAGTGAGAAACAAACATGGACTATATTGTCCCTAGCAGTGGCGCCCCTCCCACCGCCATGCACTCGCTCCCCCTTCCCTTCACCCGCACCTATTTAAGTTGCCCAGCTTGAGCAGCATTACGAACTTGCTGCCCGTATCATGTCGGCTCTCCCTCCGATGTCACTTCCTAGGCCGGGACCCAGAAGTGACTTCAGAGAGAGCCAATACTGATGCGGGCAGCAAGTTTGTGATACTGCTCACACCGGGAAAATTAAAGAGGTATGAGGGAAGGGACAGACGCATGTAGTGGGGAAGGGGGGATGGGAAGGAGCGGGAGGTGGGGACAGGAGCCGGCGCCCCCACCAAGACAACATCCAGGGTGGACCGCATTCCCTTACTACGCTACTGGTCCCTAGTGACTAGTACTTTACCATGCACTGTCAATTAGTTAGCACAGCTGTATTTACTACCTCCCAAATAGGTAGATACAACAGGGGAAATTCTATACATAGCACTCGAAAATAGGCACCAGAAAAAAACAAAACAGTGCTAAGTACAATTCTATAAAGAGTGTATATAGAATCTAGGGATTACTGCACCATAAAGCACACTTTCATGCAATAACAGTATTATAATATATTGGAAATATGCCCAATTATTGCACACAAGCCAGAACAGAAGAAGGGATCTTGCCTCAGAAGTGAGCAAGAGATGAGGCAAGTGAGATGTCAAATTCCAACCAGCGGGTTACATTCATTGGGATAAAGAACAAAAAATCCAACATAAATCTTTGAACAAAGTCCCAAAGTGCTTGTATTTGGAAATACCAGGAAAGTCCTGTCCAGGATCCAGGTTTCTGCAACACAGGTTGCCGTTTTCAGGGGACAACACGTCGATATTGTACTGAACCCTGGTCCATAGCCGAAAGAATTGGAGCGGAAACAAACAGTTATCTCGTAGACATGAGGGATAAAAAAGAGTGAGGAAATATGGCGTGAGTGTAATCATATGGCTAAATGGAATTATTGTCTAAAAAGGAGCACTGAATGAGAGTAAAAACTTACAATAAACAAACACAATGGTGAAAAATGGATGAGTACAGTGCCGCCATACACTACAAGTCTAAAAGTTAAAATTATGCTCAATGTGTTCCCATAGTTTAAAGCAGTGGTCTCAAACTCAAACCCTTTGCAGGGCCACATTTTTAATTTGTAGGTACATGGAGGGCCGCAGAAAAAATAGTTAATGTCTTATTAAAGAAATAACAATTTTGCATGAGGTAAAACTCTTTATAGTTTATAAATCTTTCCTTTTGGCTAAGTCTTAATAATAATAATAATAATAATATAATTTATAGCTAAAGAGACATATGATCAAGAAACTGTTTTATTTTACTTTTGTGATTACGATAAACATACCGAGGGCCTCAAAGTAGTACCTGGGGGGCCGCATGTGGCCCCCAGGCCGCGAGTTTGAGACCACTGGTTTAAAGTAAAACTGCCTTGTAGATAAGGCTTCGTTAAGCCTCCTTACTGTACTTACGCTACTCAATTAATTTTGTTACTAGTTTTCAAGAGTTAACCCTTTTTTTTTTTGCAGTTTTACTTTAAACTATAGGAACACATTGAGCATAATTTTAACTTTTAGAGACTTATTGTATGGCGGAGCTGTGCTTATCCATTCTCCAGGCACAACAAAGGAGTTGTGAGGATGATGTCAATAATTTATGTATCAAAAATATAATGCTGTAATACTTCTTATTGTTTTTACTGGGATTTTTAAATAATTATTTTTGCTTATGCTTTCTTAATACTCTATATCCACAACCTTTGTTAAGTGAAAGACTCTTTACAATGTGCTCAGTGCTCCTCCACCCAGGTCATTAGCAAAACGCTGTAACTGTGTGTGTGACTGCTGGGAACCATCATCACACATGTATGTTCCCATCTATATATCTACTCAACTTCACAAAACATCAACTTAAATTGCTACTTATCTTTAGCATAGATGTTCCACGGTGATGATGTGCAATGAGGGTCTGCAGGTCAGTTTTTTGTTTCCATAAAAGTGCTCGTGCAATATCAGGAAATTATATTAAAACCTTTAGTCATTTCATTGCTCTTTTTCTTATTTCTCTGGTTCTGTAAACTAATACAGAGTTTCTCAACTTCTTCAAGCCAAGCACAAATATCAATTGAGTACCCTCCACCAGCTCCACCCCAGACCCACCCAGACTCTGCCCCAGACTCCCCCCCCCATAATAATAGTAGTAATTGTAATGCAATTTCTTCCATCCATTTTTCATATATACACAATATAATCTTAATAATACATAATGGTAACCACAAAATAAAAAAAACAAAACACAAAGCACACTGTACGCAGAGAAAATGTTATCATTTATATTTGGGGGCGGGGGGTTCAAAGAGGTCAAGGCAGATAACTTTAAAATATGCAATGTCACCTTAGTAACAGCTATAGATAAACAGAAAAATATAGTGCAAAATATAAATTCTTAAAAATGACACATTTTGATCACTAAATTGAAAATAAAATCATTTTTCCTACCTTTGTGGTCTGGTGATTTCATGAGTGTCTTAGTTGCACTTCCTCCTGACTGTGCATCCAATATTTCATTCTTTCTGCCTCTTGCATGCTTCTTCTCCTTTGGACCCTATTCCCTTCCCCAACCAACATCTTTCTCTGTCCCTCCATGAGTTCAACTTTTCTCCTCTCTCCTTCATCTCCATTGGCAACAAGTCTCTCTATCTCTCTCAGTCCTTCTCTAATTCCCTCCCTTGCTGCAAAGGGAGTGGGAAAAGAGAGAGAAAGATTCAGGGTGCATCTCTCCCACCCCTTCTACTGCCACATCCAACATTTCTCCCTCTTGCATCACCCGGATCAACTGCAGCATTTTTCACTATTGTCCACCAGCCGCATGCCCATTTCTCCTTCTATCACCCCTCTTCAGCACAATGTCACATCCCTCCCTTCATCACTATATCCAACACTCCTTCCCCTTGCATCACCTTCAATCTGTTCCCTCTCCACCACCATATCCAACATCTATCCCTCTCACCCCTTTCTACCTCTTTGTTTACTCCTGGCAGAATTCTGTGCATCTCTCCATCATTTCATTCTGCTCCTGAATCCAACATCTCTCTCCTTCATCCCTTCCACCTCCTGTGTGTCTCTCTCTCATCTAACACCATGTGCAACACCTCTCTCTCTCCCTTCCTTGTGCCCTGTGTCAAATCTTTCTAACCCCCTTCCCTGCACCATCTCTCCCTTCCTCTCCTCCATTATTTGCAATGTAATCTTCTCCCCTCACCATGCATGTCTCCCTCTATTCCCCCATCTTTTCTTCACCCCTACTCTCCTTGTGCTACCAGATTTTCTTCATCTTACCTCTTCCCTCCCCCTGTGCCATTAGATATTCTTCCTCTCCTTCCCTGTACTCCAAGGCTTGCTTCTGCAGGTCACAGTATCGGCAGTGACTCTCCACTAACCTGGGAATCTCCCCTCTGCCATGAAGACTTCCGAGTCAGTGGCAGGTAGTATGTGGGAATTGCTGCTGATAACGTGATGAGATTCGATGCTGATTCACCCCCTCCCCCTGCTTCCAATTCAATTCTGATTCGTCCCCTTCTCCCCGCCTCCAACTTAAACAGCAGCGGTAAACAGGCTGCTCAGCCTGCCCACCAGGGCTTCCCTCTGCCGTGTCATCAGTGATGTCATCAGTGACAGAGGAATGCCCCAGCGGGCAGGTCAGGAGCAGCACTGCTGCTGCTGCTTTGATCCGGAAGAAATGAATCCATTCAAATCGATTCACCAAAGTGAGTTGGTGAATCAATTCGAATGAATCAGGTAGCAGTACCGCATATCCCTAAGGGGTTGAGAAACACTGTTGTAAAAGATGTCTAATGTAAAAATAATCTGCGGCTCCCCTGTATGTCAGTCGCAGCTCACAATTTGGGAACCGCTGGGCTAGAGGTTTTTAGCACTTGTCAGCGAGGTAAGTGCTCTGATGCTCGTAAGAATTCTATGAGCATTGGAGCACTTACCACACTAAAATTTCTACCGAAACTTGATAAAAGGGGACTTTAAAACTGTTTGTAGTGTGTGGGGTGGGGGTGGTGGAGTGGTAGTGCTTAAATAATACATGTAACAAATGAAAGTTGATCATTTCATTTTCAAAAATTCTCTTTGAGCTAATTTTCCTCTTCTCACTGATGTGGGGTTTATACAAGTACATGAACATTTAGATGCTGTGTTACAATGACTTATGATTCTATAATGTATCTGCTTGTTGAAATGTTTTCTAAAATGCAAATAATAATAATAATAAATACTTGCAATTCTACTCTAAGATTGCAGCTCAGACAAATGTAATTGTTTTATTATTGTTTTGGTCTCACAGCAGTAACTACTGTAGCTTTGGGCCATACTAAAATCTAAAGAGCTTAGCAAATTTGTGAAATACTTCTGAGTTGCCAGATTTTTCCTAGTGCTGTCAATCAAATCAACCAGTCAGCTACAGACCTGATGATATAACTATTCCTTCTGGAACTTTTAGTTTATTGAAGCTGCTTTCCAGCTCTTGGGTTATCTTGCCAGCTGGGATATACAGCTCTTGCCAATTGCTATTATGTCTTTCAGGGGATCTTTCTTAAAGACTATAAAAATCCTCTAGCTACTGTATAATTACATACTCCCCCAACCATGACTCATATAACTAAAACAGTAATTTTATTTTCATACTTCAAGTTAAAAGTTCTCAACTACACCACAGCAAATCTGCACTTTTCCAAATTTATAATTTTGTTTATAACATATTGCTGTGACTGTCATTCCTGCGACTTCATTTTTTTCCTTTATGAGCCTAGAACTTTAGGAAATGCATGCAGTCACTATGTGGAAACAGTTATGGGCAGCTTCATATGGTTAATTGAAGCACAGGAATGTATATTAAGATGACATGTGATGAGTGAATGACTTCATTCAGTAGCCAAAGAGGGGTGGGGGTGGTAAACAAGCTCGGATGGTCTATCGTTTTACATTCTAAACATAAGCCTTGTCTTCAGCTTGTCTTAATTGCACACAGCCACAATTGGCATCAGGGCTGAGTCTCTTCCCTTTGTTTGCTCACACCTCCTTTAGCCTTGATGTAGGTTCTCTATTGCCTGAGTGTAGAATAAATGACAGCCCAATTCCAGAGTGTAATAATACAAGAAAAAATGATGTCTTACCCGATAACAGGGCCGCCATCAGAAATTTCTGGGCCCCTTACTGAGCAATCCTATTGGGCCCCCCATGCACCCCTTCCCCCCCCCCGACCCCCCCTTCTTCCATGGGCCGAATACACACATACTTTTCTCTGTCCCCGCACTCTTTGATCAAAAGATTTGTAAGCCTGCAACCACATCAAGGTAGACTCTTTCAGCAGGGCGCTAACCTAACCTAAACTAATCTATACCTATCTATTCTAAACTAACACATGTCTAATACTGAACTATTAACAAACTAACAAACATCTGCATAATAAATAACTAATAAATAATAGTGCTAGTAGCTATAATTCACTTTTGAATGTAAAATCTCAGTTAAGGATTTCTTTTGACCTTTGTAGGCCAGAAGTAGATCACAATTGCACAATATTTTTTGTAACAAGTATTAAATGTGTTTTTATAAATACTTAAGCTTAATAAATATATCAGAAAAAACTACACATCTGAGCGCATATCTGAACATACACATCTGTATGATCCCATCCTCCTCTGCTTGCCTATAGCTGCATCATGCATGTTAAAAATGTACGATATGTCGATATGTGCACCTTCCTTCCTTCCCATCCATCCTCCTCAGCCTGTCCTTACACATCCACAGCTGCATGTTAATAATGATGTATATGTTATGATGATAAATAAGTGCATATGAGCACATCATTAACATGCAGCTATGGATGAATATAAAAAAAGAAACAATATTCTGTACAATTGTCAATTTATAAATCAGCGTCTTCTCCCCATTCTCTCTTCCCCATTTCCCTTCAGCGTCCTCAGCCCACTCTTTCTCCACTTTCCTTCAGCACACGCACATAAAAACAAGCAAGTAATTTATATAATTTTCATTCTATTCATTCATAGAAATTAAAGTCTAAATAATGCCAGTCACATAACAAAACATGATTTTACAAAAATAATTCCCTGCATAGTCAAGCCTTCAAGGATTACTAGATGTCTTTCAGCAGTTCCCCTCCCTCCCTCCCCCTTACCTTTGTGGCCAAGTCAAAATGATCTTCCAACAATAAAATTTTAAAAACACAAAGCACGCTGTACACAGAGAAAATGTTAATTATCATTTATATTCCGCGGGTTTTCAAAGAGGTCAAGGCAGATGACTTTATGCAATGTCACCTCAGTAACAACTATACAAAAATAGACAAATATTCCCCCTCCCTTTTTACTAAATCGCGATAGCGGTTTTTAGCGCAGGGAGCTGCGCTGAATGCCCCACGCTGCTCTCAACGCTCATAGGCTCCCTGCGCTAAAAAACGCTATTGCGGTTTAGTAAAAGGGGGCCATAGTGCAAAATATAGACAGCATATATAAATTCTCAAAGCAGACACATTTTGATCACTAAATTGAAAATAAAACAATTTTTCCTACCTTTGGTAATTTCATCAGTCTCTGGTTGCACTTTATTCTTCTGACTGTGCATCCAATATTTCTTATATTTCTTCCCTTCTTTCAGCCTCCTGTATGCTTCCTCTCCTCCAGACCTCATTCCCTCCCCAAACTTTTTCTTTGTTTCACCCTGCCCTTTCTTTCTTTTTCTCTCTCTCCATACCCCCTTTCTTTCTGTATGTTTTTCTCTCTCTCACCCTGCCCCCTTTCTCTCTCCACACCCTCTTTCGTTCTGTATGTCTGTCTTTCTCTCTCTCTCTTTCCGTGCCCCATTTTTCTTTGTTTCAATCTGCCCCCTTTCTTTCTTTCTGGCTTCCTGTCCCCCCTTTCTTTCTTTCTCCCTGCCCTCCCCTATGCCACCACCATTGGGAAAATGCTGCCACCGCCACTGGGGAATAGACTGCCACTGCCGCCATCGGGAACAGGCCGGCGCCGAGTTCGCCCTGCTTCTCTTCCCCATGGGGCCAACCAACTCTCACCACCTGACGTCAATTCTAACGTTGGAGAGGACGTTCTAGGCCAGCCAGGCAGCGATTGGCTGGCCCAGAACGTCCTCTCCGACGTCAGAATTGACGCGAGTGGCGAGAGTTGGCCGGCCCCACAGGGAAAAGCAGGGAGAACTTGGCGCTGGCCTGTTCCCGATGGCGGCGGTGGCACTCAAGTGGCTAAAGAGCCGCAGTTTGCTGGCCTAGGGAGAACACTGGAGGGTGGTCAGCTGTGCACCCCCTTGGGACATAAACCCGGGCCGGGGCAGACCCCCCCCCACCCTGGTATGCCACTATCTGTACCTCACTCCCTCCCTATGACCAAAAATTCTCCTTTCTTCTATTCCCCGTGTACACAACCATCTCTTTCCCTCCCTTCCTCTCTCCCGTCCATGCCTTCTGTGTCCAAAAACTCATTCCCTCCCTCACCTCAGCATCTCTTTCCCTCCCTTCCTCTCTCCCAAGTCCATGCCTTCTGTGTCAAAAACCCATTCCCTCCCCCACCTCAGCATCTCTTTCCCTCCCTTCCTCTCTCCCAAGTCCATGCCTTCTGTGTCCAAAAACCCATTCCCTCCCCCACCTCAGCATCTCTTTCCCTCCCTCTCTCCCAAGTCCATGCCTTCTGTGTCCAAAAACCCATTCCCTCCCCCACCTCAGCATCTCTTTCCCTCCCTTCCTCTCTCCCAAGTCCATGCCTTCTGTGTCCAAAAACCCATTCCCTCCCCCACCTCAGCATCTTTTTCCCTCCCTTCCTCTCTCCCAAGTCCATGTCTTCTGTGTTCAAAAACCCATTCCCTCCCCCACCTCAGCATCTCTTTTCCTCCCTCTCTCCCAAGTCCATGCCTTCTGTGTCCAAAAACCCATTCCCTCCCCACCTCAGCATCTCTTTCCCTCCCTTCCTCTCTCCCAAGTTCATGCCTTGTGTCCAAAACGCACTCCCTCCCCCCTTTTGTGTTCCGCGTTTGCCTCCCAGCCCATCTTTGCAACTTTCTCAGCAAAACGAAACTCAAGCCGCGAGGCTTGTCTTCTGTTTCCTGCCTGCCCTGTCGCGCACAAATAGCCGACCGGAAGTATTCTCCGACGTCAGCGCTGACGTCGGAGGACAGACTTTGCTTAAGCCCTCCCTCCGACGTCAGCGCTGACATCGGGGAACACTTGCGATCGGTTATTTGTGAGCAGCAGGGTAGGCAGGAACAGAAGACGAGCCTCGCGGCTCGAGAAGTATTGAACTCAGCGGGTCCCCCGTCCAGCTCTGTCCTGTCCACGTGGGGTGGACCGCCCCTCCCCCTAGACTGTGGTCTAGGACCCTGGGGGAGCCCGGGCCCCCTGTCAGCTCCGGGCCCCTGAATGCAGGACTGGTGGTACTGCCCTGATGGTGGCCCTGCCCGATAATTCTCTTTCCAGAACAAATGAATTATGGCCATCAACCAGCAGGAGGAGACAGAAAAAAAGTAGTTCCAAGTAATTCGCCCTTTAAGGTATTTTAAATAGTCAAGCAGTGGGCTCAAGACCCCTACGTTAGTCAATATAGACACCCAAAATGTAATGTGCTAATTGGACTTTAGCTTGATGAAAAACGCACAGATACCACTGACATGTAGGTGGTTCCTCCGAGTTGGGAGACGTGACTTATTTTACAGAAATAGTAAAGTAGAAACAATGATGTCTAAAAAGAAATATCAATCAAAGATTTTTCAAACTATTATTTGAATTTTATATCATGCTTTATGAAGCAGCTTATAATACTTTTAAAAGACACAAGGGGAATCTCAGAATGCCACTTGTCTGCTTGTTGGTTCCTGCAGTACAATGTGGCAGCACTTGTCACTGGCTCACCCAAATGTGCCCTCTATTCTATTCTAATCTCTTTTTTTCTTTTTTATATTCTTCACAGTTTCTAAGTCTAATTTTTCATACTGTTTCTGTGCTCTTTAATAAATAAATATACTAATATCTTTAAAGTCATTTCCAAAATCTCAATTCATTGAATTTTTATCTCTTCCATATGTTTTCTGTCATTTCAATAATTTATCATTCTTTCTGATTTATTTTCAAGTAATATACTGAACATTTCTTATCCCCTAGATAACTTAGCTTTGTTAGTGCAATGTTGCTGTTACACTACGCCCCACCAATGCGTTTCGTATCTTCCTCAGGACGGGGGAAGTGCCTTAACAACTACATTTCATTCAATATGACATATTGTAAGCAGCGTGAGAAAGCGAAATTATTTTATCCCCGTTAGATTATTGTAATTCATTGCACTGTGGTATTATACTGAAGTGATGAAGTTGGCTGATTGTAATAAGGTTGAACATCTAGATGGAGATTGTCTTCTAGATGATGACAGAGGTTTGAGGTTTAGACAAAGTTTTCATAGTGTTATCACCCTTGCAAGAAACATCTGAAAGGCGCTCCTGGACTAAAGTTTCTTGGTCAGAAACTCTGAGCCAAGATAAATGGCTAATAGCAATTACCACTCCTGATGTTCTAAAACAATGGTTCTTAAACCTGTCCTGGGAGTCCCCCAGCCAGTTGGATCTTTAAGATATCCCTGAGTATGCATGAGTGCAATTTGCCTTTAAAGTTGGGAGTAGGCATGCAAATTGCACTAATGAATATTCATTAGAGATATCTTGAAAACCCAACTAGCTGGGGGTCCCCCAGAACTGGTTTAAGAATCTCTAGCTTAACTTCCTGGTTGTGAACAAGTTCTTGGATAACTGCTCTTGGGAAAGGAATTCCTCATATTCTGAAAGTCGTTTAAGCAAAGATGTTAAATAAATGGAATACAACTGGTAGTCCAATCCTATTTATAAGCATGGATGATTGCAAAATGCATTTATCAAAAAAGTCCAGTGCTCTGGATTCCCTGCCTGGAGAAGCAATTTAGGACAGATTCTACACTGATAAGAGTGATTTTGAAAGTGAGTTTCTCTCAAACTCTGGACACTTGTGTATTCTATATATTGTCAATTTTTTAGGAGCTACCTGGACAGAAAAAGGGGGCCTCTCAGTTCTTAAATAGGGTATCTCTCATGACTATGTAAAGGCACCCTCATACAGGTATTATAACATACTCCATTCTTTCCCTCTCTTTTGTGGGGATTATCTTTTACTTCATGAGATTAATGTACTTGTAACTCTCTATCTAGTAATTATGTTTTCTGCACTCTGAAAATTTATATGAAAATCTTACACATGCTTTCTTGTAACCTTTAAATTCAAACCTGGTTTTCTGCTAATTGTATAATTCCATTGCCTTATCTCCACAGATTGTGACAAGATTTCCTCTAAATTTGGTTCATCACATACCTGTGACCAGAACTTTATTTAGCAGTGCCCCTCCCTTCACTGCTAATTCAAACATTCAAAAAGGCTCATAAAGCTTATAAATGACTTCATTCTTTCTCTCTTTTTTGTTCTTTTTTTAAGTTTACATGTAGTGCTCACATAGCTATGCCTTTCATGTGTGAACTCTCTCAGATAAGTCTATGCTACCAATCTACTTTCACCTTTATTTTATGAGACTAGCCACCACTACTCTCACAAGCTTCACAAATCTGTCTTCTATCACCAATCTGGGCCTAGGAAACTCTCCCATATCCAGGATAAATCTCATCATCCACTAAGGAGGTGACTAGTGCCCACTCCTTCCCCTTCCCACATAACTCCTATGCACCAACTCCTCCTCCTAATACTGACCTTCCCCAATCTCTCTCTTCATCAATTCATCTCTTAACGCCACTCACTTTCTGATTTTACCACCTCACCCTTCCTTTTGTCCTCCACCTTCTCAGCCTTAGAGCTTCGATACTTTTTCACTCTTGTTCAGCCATCTCCACTCCACATGTATGTATCTCGATCACAGTGCAAACCCCCCCCCTCCCATATGCCTCTCCCACGCTGATCTGTATTCTCTCACTCCTCCTCTTGTTCTCTGCTGGGGACATCAATCACTACCTATACATTTAGGAACCTTAAGGTTATTGACCCTGACACGTTTTCCACCACTGTCTCTTCCCTCCCTTCAACTACTGTGTCACACAAGTCTATCAATGAAGTCATTTTCTATGACACCATTCTCTCCTCTGCACTAGATACTCTCACTCCTCCCATTTTCATCTCCTGTAAGGTGCACCAAACCCTAGCCCTGGCTGACCTCCAACATATGCTACCTGGACTCCTGTGCCCGATCTTCTGAATATCTTTGGCTTAAATCTCAAACACATGCTGACTTCATACACTTAAAATTCCTGCTGACATCTTTCCAGTCTGCCCTCTCACTTGCCAAACAAGGATACTACACATTAAACTCTTAGAGCTAACCCTCACCATCTCTTTGGCACACTAAACTCTCTACTCAAAGTGCCCTCACCTTCAATCCCCCCTTCACTTTTTCCCCCGACTATGGCAGAGTTCTTCTACGATAAGGTTCAGATTCACCTTGAGTTCTCAACCAGGTCCACCTCCCCATCCCACATCCACACCCCCTTCCAGCTGTCCACTCTGCCAACCTCCCTTCAAACCCTATCACCTTTTCTGAAATTACTGAAGAGAAAACTGCACATCTTCTTTCCTCCAAATCCACTTTCTGCTCTCCTCTGATCTCCACCCACCTACTCGGTGCTCTTCCACTATCATCCCTCCTGTCACATCCTCAACCTATCACTCTCCACTGCAACTGTTCATGATGTCTTCACACATGCCATAGTCACACCTATCCTAAAAAAAACAACAACCCTTACAAAACCCTACATCCCCTTCTAACTTATACCTCCCTTTTTTATCCAAGCTACTTAAACATGCTGTTCACCGCCATTGCCTGGATTTCCTTTCATCTCAAGCTATTCTTGACCCACTTCAATAAGGCTTTCACCAACTCCATTCCATGGAAACTGCCCTTGCTAAAGTCTCTAATAATCTTTTCTTGGCCAGATCCAATGGCATCTACTCTATCCTCATCCTTCTCGATCTGCTTGCCTTCAATACTGTTGATCACTACCTACTCCTCAATATGCTGTTCTTGCTGGGATTCCAGGGTTTTGTTCTCTCCTGGTTTTCTTCCCATCTCTCCCATCACACTTTCAAGTGTATGCAATAGTGGATCCTCCTCCACTGCTATCCCGGTGTCAATTGGTGTACCTCAAGGCTCTGTCTTGGGTCCTCTCCTTTTCTCCATATATACCCACTCTCCCAGTGCTGTGCTGTATGCCTGGAACAGACTGCTTGAGTCAATACGTCAAGCTCCATCTCTAGCAGTATTCAAATCCAAGCTAAAAGTCCATTTTTTGAGGCTGCTTTCAGCTCCTAAGTTCCACTCATTCTCTTTGCAAGAAACTCCCTAACCCTATATGTCCTGTCTGTCCAAACTAGATTGTAAGCACTTATAAGAAGCGAGCTTATTGCATGTTCAATGTACAGCGCTGCATACGCCTTTCAGTGCTACAGAAATGATGAATAGTAGTAGCAGTAATATGGTGGGCATTCATAGTTAAGAAGCTCAACAGCTCTGAATGAGGTCCTTCCTCTGTCTTCATCTTAATGGTAAGAACTTGACCCATTTGTCAAAGCCAATATCTGGTGTAAATTTATGCCTTCGAGGTGGAGAAGTTGAATCAGAGAGTATACCATAGGATTTTTCTGCTTTATATCTGAGTGGTTAGAGATATTTCTCAGACTTGCTGAAGAGAGAGTCTGATGTTTGATGCTCTCTGTTGGTACATATGGAGTCAATACAGGCCATGCTCAATGCTGATGCTGAACCAAAAGGTTTTTCACACTAGAGTTGTCAGGCTTTCAGTGCCCTCTTTTGCAGATGGAGAGGGCACAGTAAATGCTCTGATGGACAAGAGATAGACACTGAACACCCCAGTTATGGGGATCAGAACCTAAACTGGTCTGAATACATTGAGCACACTTCTTGAAGCTGCTTGGCATTTTTTAAATGCAAAGACAAAGGGCTCAATGGCCCAGGGAGCTTGAGTAAAAAGTATACTAAGAAATGTTGACACTCCCTGAGGAGAAAAAGGTCTTGAAGTGGCCCGAAGGTCAGAAAAAATAAAAATTGACCAAAAAGCAATGTTACTTACCGTAACAGTTGTTATCCAGGGACAGCAGGCAGCTATTCTCACTAGTGGGTGATGTCATCAGACAGAGCCCCGGTACGGACGTCTCACAAGCACGTGTTGCTTGTAGAAACTTAAAGTTTCTAGATGCCCGCACCGCGCATGCGCCGGTGCCTTCCTACCCGGAGATCCGGGCGTGTCTCCTCAGTTCAGGTAGCTAGCCTGAGAAGCCAACCCAGGGGAGGTGGGTGGGACGTGAGAATAGCTGCCTGCTGTCCCTGGATAACAACTGTTACGGTAAGTAACATTGCTTTATCCCAGGACAAGCAGGCAGGTATTCTCACTAGTGGGTGACCTCCAAGCTAACCTCAGTGGGATGGAGGGGGAGTTGGCGACTTAAGAGAATAAATTTTTCAATACTGTTTGGCCAAACTGTCCATCCCGTCTGGAGAGGGTATCCAGACAATAATGTGAGGTGAATGTGTGAACCGAGGACCAGGTGGCAGCCTTGCAAATTTCCTCGATTGGTGTTGATCTGAGGAATGCTACTGAGGCTGCCATTGCTCTGACCTTATGGGCTGTGACCTTACACGGGAGTGATAATCCAGCCTGGGCATAGCAGAAAGAGATACAAGCCGCCATCCAATTGGAGATGGTGCGCTTCGATACGGGTCTTCCCAACTTGTTAGGATCGAAGGAGACAAAAAGTTGAGGAGTGGTTCTATGCGGCTTGGTGCGATCCAGGTAGAAAGCCAAGGCACGTTTACAGTCTAGAGTGTGAAGGGCCGATTCTCCGTGGTGAGAATGAGGCTTAGGGAAGAATACTGGAAGTACAATGGATTGGTTGAGATGAAATTCGGAGACCACCTTAGGCAGGAATTTCGGGTGAGTGCGGAGGACCACCTTGTCATGGTGGAATACTGTGAATGGTGGGTCCGCCATCAATGCCTGTAGTTCGCTGACTCTGCGAGCGGACGTAAGGGCTACAAGGAAAAGCACTTTCCAGGTGAGATACTTCAGAGGGGCCCTGTTGAGTGGTTCGAACGGGGGCTTCATGAGATGGGAAAGGACTACATTGAGGTCCCAAACTACTGGAGGTGGTTTGAGAGGCGGGTTAACATGGAAGAGTCCTTTCATAAATCTGGCGACCACCGGATGGGCCGAGAGGGGTTTCCCTTGTAGGGGCTGGTGGAACGCCGCGATAGCGCTCAGGTGTACTCGTATGGATGTGGACTTGAGCCCAGATTGAGATAGGTGTAGGAGATAGTCCAGCACGGAGGCTAAGGAAGCTCGCTGGGGTTCCTTTGACTTGGAAACACACCATGAGGAGAATCTGGTCCATTTCTGGGAGTAGCATTGCCGAATGGCGGGCTTCCTGGAAGCTTCCAAGACCTCCCTCACTTCTTGTGAGAATTGGTGAGGGGTTACGTTGAGAGGAACCAAGCTGTCAGGTGGAGAGACTGCAGGTTGGGATGAAGTAGTGATCCTTGATGTTGAGTAAGTAGTGAAGGAAACACTGGAAGTGGTACTGGTTCCCTGCTGCTGAGTTGAAGTAGGAGGGAGAACCAAGGTTGTCTGGGCCACCGAGGAGCTATTAGAATCATGGTGGCCCGTTCGAGTTTCAGCTTGACCAGAGTCTTCTGGATCAGTGGGAATGGTGGGAACGCATATAGAAATCGTTTCCCCCAGTTCAGTAGAAAAGCATCTGCCTCGAGGCGATGAGGAGTGTAGATCCTGGAGCAAAACTGAGGCAGTTTGGCGTTGTGGGGAGCCGCAAAGAGGTCTATCTGAGGCGTCCCCCATTGCGTGAAGATTTGGTGAAGGGGGCTGGAATGGAGAGTCCATTCGTGCGGTTGTAGCAGACGGCTTAGTTTGTCTGCTAAGACGTTGTTCTCCCCCTGGATGTATACTGCTCTGAGTAGGGTGTTGTGGCGCACCGCCCAGTCCCAGACTCGTAGAGCTTCCTGGCAAAGGAGGGCCGAGCCCGTGCCTCCTTGCTTGTTGATATAATACATGGCGGCCTGATTGTCTGTGCGAATGAGGATTACCATGTCGTGGAGTAGGTGTTGGAAAGCTTGGAGCGCATTGAAGATGGCTCTGAGTTCCAGTAGATTGATTTGGTGTAGTCTCTCCGCATTGGTCCAGAATCCTTGGGTGCGGAGGCCCTCCAGGTGGGCCCCCCATGCGTAATTCGACGAATCGGTCGTGAGAACTTTCTGATGGGGGGGAGAGTGCATCAGCAAACCTCTGGATAGATTCGAAGAGGTCATCCACCAAAGTAGAGACTGCCGAAGAGCAGGTGTGACTACGATGCGTTTGGATAGTGGATCGGAAGTCTGATTCCACTGTGATGCCAGGGTCCACTGGGGGATCCTGAGGTGGAGTCTGGCAAAGGGTGTCACATGTACTGTGGAGGCCATATGGCCCAGGAGCACCATCAGTTGTCTCGCCGGTAGGGTTTGGCGAGTAGACACCGACTGGCAGAGATGAAGAAGAGATTCCATGCGTTGCCGAGGTAGGAATGCTCGGAGTCGGGTGGTGTCCAGGACCGCTCCGATGAAGGGGAGGGACTGGGTGGGTTGTAGATGAGACTTGGAGAAGTTGATCTCGAAGCCCAAATTCTGGAGGAAGTAGGTTGTAGCCAAGGCCGCCGAAGTGACCTCTGGGGCTGACGGGGCCTTGATGAGCCAGTCGTCGAGGTATGGGAATACCTGTAGACCCCTGTCCCGGAGTGCTGCGGCCACTACCACCAGGCACTTTGTGAAGACTCTGGGGGATGAAGATAGGCCGAATGGTAGCACTCGATACTGTAGGTGCAGATTTCCCACCCGAAATCTGAGGAACTTTCGGGAGGCCGGGTGAATGGGGATGTGAGTGTAGGCCTCCTTGAGATCCAGGGAGCATAACCAGTCGTTCTGCTCGAGGAGGGGGTATAGAGAAGCCAAAGTCAACATGCGAAACTTCTCTTTGACCAGGAACTTGTTGAGGGCCCGAAGGTCTAAAATGGGTCGCAGGTCGCCCGTTTTCTTCGGGACGAGGAAGTACCGGGAGTAAAACCCTCGGTTCAATTGGTCTGAAGGGACCGGCTCGACAGCCCGAAGCTGGAGTAAGGTTTGGACTTCCTGAAGAAGAAGGGCGGTCTGCGTCGAGCTTGAAGGATACTCTCTTGGAGGATGGTCCGGGGGGACCCGGTGGAATTGGAGAGAGTATCCGTCTCTTATGATGGTGAGGACCCATAGGTCCGTAGTTATGGCCTCCCATCGATGGTAAAAGAGATGGAGGCGGCCCCCTATGGGAGAGGCCGAGGGTATGCTCCCGGGGGGGGCGTCAAAAGGGCTGGGGGGCCTTAGGTACGGCCGGTGGCTGAGGTTTTTGCTGAGACTTCTGGGGAGGTTGTCTCTTCGCAGGCTGTCTCGCAGCAGGCGTTTGTCTGGGCATGTAACGCCGCTGGTAAATCAGGGGTGGCCTGGAAGGTCGAGACTGTTGAGGTTTGGGTTTGGGCCGCAGGATGGATTGAAAGGATTTTTCATGATCCGACAGCTTCTTGGTAACAGTCTCGATAGACTCATCGAACAGGTCAGCTCCAGCACATGGTACGTTGGCGAGTCTGTCCTGTAGGTTGGGATCCATATCGATGGTACGGAGCCATGCCAGGCGGCGCATAGCTACCGCGCTGGCGGCGGCGCGTGCCGAGAGTTCGAATGCATCGAAGGAGGATTGCATCAGCTGGAGGCGTAATTGGGAGAGGGAGGCTACCACTTCCTCGAACTCGAATCGAGCTTGGTTGTCTATGAACGGAGTGAACTTGCGGAGCACCGGCAAGAAGAACTCCAGATAGGAAGAGAAAAAGAAGTTGTAGTTTAGCACCCGTGACGCCATCATGGAGTTTTGGTAGAATTTTCTACCAAATTTGTCCATCGTTCTCCCCTCTCGGCCCGGCGGTACAGAGGCGTAGACCTGGGAGGGATGAGAGCGTTTTAGGGAGGACTCGACCAGCAGGGATTGATGGGAGAGTTGAGGACCCTCGAACCCTTTATGGTGCACGATGCGGTATCGAGCATCGAGTTTGCTGGGGATCGCCGGTATGGAATACGGCGTTTCGAAGCACTGCATGAAGGTCTGGTCCAGTAATTTATGCAGGGGGAGCCGAAGCGACTCCGTTGGAGGGTTAGGTAAGTGCATGGTGTCCAGATACTCTTTGGAGTATCGGGAGCCCGTGTCAAGGGTCACATCCAGATCATCCGCCATTTGTCGGAGGAATGATGAGAAGGACAATTGTTCCGCCAGCGTCGGTCTGTGGGACGGGCTGGCGGAGGAGGAGGCCTCCAGGTCCGTGGACATCGGGGAGTGGCAAGGAGAATCGGGCACCGGTGTCTCCTCGTACTCCGGGCCCCTCGGAGGGGACGCCTCTGATGAGGAGTATCCCCTACGTTGCAGTTTTTTCTGCGGTGACACCTCCGAATGGCGTGAGGAGTGCCAGGATGAGTGTCTCGATCGGTGCCCGTCTCGGTGGCGGGACGGGGATCGGGATCGTCTGTGCATCGCATGGTCTCCCGAGGCCCCCAAGTGGATAGGGCTGGAAGCAGTGGATCGCCACTGAGTCTGCGATGCGGGTTCCTGCGATGCTACCCAAGTCTGGTAAGGAGTACGGAGGAACTCTTCCTGACTATGCCCAGGGCTTCGAGTATCGATCGGAGGTCTGGTCCCATGTTGGCGCGGAGGCGTAATGGGTTCTAATGGCGGCATGTCGGTAAGCGAGGCTTGCCGCGTGGGTATCGCCGCCCTCCCCCGTTCGTCCTCGTCGGTTGTCGAGGTCGAACGGTGTGGGGGAGGGGGAGGGGGCGGACCGCCCCTTTGGACCGGTACCGGGAGGTCACCCTGTATGGCAGCGATGAGCCCGGGTCCGATGGTCTGCATGAGCTCAACGAATTGAGCTTCCAGCACGGACCGTAGCGAAGCCGATAGGGAGGGATCCGCACCGAAAGGGGGTCCTCCTGCACGGGCATCGCGCTCCTTCGAGGTCGAGTGCTTCTGCTTAGTAGCTTTCGGCACTTTAATGACCATTGGTGGCACTGTGGAAGGAAGAGGTACCTGAACCGAGGAGACTGGGGCAGGCACCGACGTCGAGCTCGTGGATGGTGTCGGGGCGAGCGATGCTGGTTTCACCGCACTCGATGTAGGAGGAGTCGATGCCGGTTTCGCCCGAACCGGGGAGGTATCAGATGAAGTGGAGGCTGAGGGATCCTTAGCTGCGTCCATCTTGAACATCGATTCCCACAATAGGCAACGCCGCTTGAATGAGCGTGCCGTAAGGGTAGAGCAAGGCCCGCACGATTTCGGGATGTGGTCAGGGCCCAAACACTGCAAACAGCGCCAGTGAGGGTCCGTGAGTGAAATCGCGCGTTGGCACTTGCTGCACTTTTTAAAACCGGTGATTGGCCGGGACATAGGCCGGAAAATCTCCGCCGCGAGGTCGAAGCCCGTGGGCCTGAGCCACGTGGCCGGCCCGTTCGACCCGCCGGAGGAAATAATCTTCTCTCTTTTTTTTTTTTTTTTTTTTTTTGAAAAAGAAAAGAACTGTTAACTGTAATTAAAAGAAACGAAAACGCGGACAAGGAAGGCAAATTTAACTGAATTCAGCTAGCGCATGAAGAAGTTGAACTTCTCAGCTCCGCGGAAAAGAAAGAACTGAGGAGACACGCCCGGATCTCCGGGTAGGAAGGCACCGGCGCATGCGCGGTGCGGGCATCTAGAAACTTTAAGTTTCTACAAGCAACACGTGCTTGTGAGACGTCCGTACCGGGGCTCTGTCTGATGACATCACCCACTAGTGAGAATACCTGCCTGCTTGTCCTGGGATAAAGAAGAATTATGAAGAAAAAGGTAAAAACCAATATCAGGAAGGAACCCCCCCCAAAAAAAAAAAACCAATGACTGAAGTTTGATGCGCTGATGAGAAACCAAAGAGAGCTTCTCAGCTCCGCAAAAAAAAAAAAATATATGGTTCCATGTCATTTGGCGGGAATGCACTTAGTATGAACACTGTCTAAAGATTTAAGTGACAGTATACTTGGCAGTGTACGTATCGAACTCCGCTGATAATGTCACCTACGTGAGAATATTATGCCTGCTTGTCCTTGGAGAATAAGAGTTACATGCTTATGTTGAAAACACATTGGAACAGAAATATTTTAGAAATTAGGGGGTAATTTTAGTGCTCAGAAGAGGCTTGTAATACTGTCCAAAGGTATATGTTCCTACAAGTAAATGTTCAGGAAACACAGAACCTACTTTTATGTGGCACTCACAAGGGGGAGCCGGGGAACAAATAAAAGGTAGATCAAAGGTTGCATCAGAGCTCATATTTTCTAATTTTGTTTGCTGCATCATTACATAGAACCCATTGTAAAATATGATGCCAGTTATCTTCCCAGCTGAATAAATATTACATTTAAAATCTGCCCTGTGCCTTGGAATTGCCTATTCCCTGTCATATTATGTGAAATATGTTTTTCTTCTTGTGAGATGTTTTTCTTCTTGTGAGAATATGAAAAAAAAGATTTAAAAAGAACTTGTACTGAAAGTAGCAATTTTATTCAAGTTAAAATTATTTACAAAAACCCAAAGACATACTTCATGAAACTGGTACAAACTTGATTTATTTTCCTGCCGCTGGCTTTTGCTCCAAAGATCACAGCTGAGAAATACTGTATAAAATAAAAATAGGCTTGGATTCAGAAAAGTATTCTACCATTCTAATTTCCAATTGATTGTATTTACAGAAATATTTACATTGGAAAAAAAAAGATTACTTTTAAAACTTTAAATTGCAAGTAGGCCTCAAGTACCCTTAATGCAGAGTGCTTGGAAGGTTCAAAACACATATGCACCGCAGCTCACAAGATGATCTGCACTTCCAGAACCTCTCCTACATAAAAATTCTACCCCATCAGCGTCTGACAATTTTTAAAAACTGTGAAACACTGAAGTAACTCCCATTCATAACTGTCACCAGTATAACAAAGATTTTGTTGGCTCTGCTTAAATATTGAAGCCATATTTATTATTACCCCCTGACAACTCTTTCAAGGCATTTCTAGAAAATCTGAAGTTCAGTAATTTGTAAGCCCATAAGTAACACAAAACAGTAGCTCTGATGTTGAGATTCAATGGAAAAACACAAATTTAGAATCACCATTGACACACTTGCTTGTTCTTAGAAGAGCTATTTGCATCCCTCTAGCCAAATAACATAAAAATATTTTTGAGTTACATTGGTCTATTATGCTTTTAGAGTAGGTGATTAAAAAAATTGAAAACAACAACAAAAAAAGGACAAGACTATGCCTCTCATCAGTTACAAACTTTCAACCCATCTGCCTCATCAAAAATGGGAACAGGGAATGGGTAAAATTGTGCAAAGTAATTATAGATGACAGCAATATGAAATTACTTCATTTGATAATGTGTCATTGGTATTATACTAGATTATACATTCTGATCTGTCTTTCAACTATGTAATATTTCTACTGGGATCTTGCCTATTGTACTACAGTCAAATGTAGAAACATGATTAAAAAACCCTTATTCAGTTTTAAGTTATATATTATCGTACTTCCCCATTTATAGGCCGTGGCCTATATATGGGTTTTGCAAGCCGGCACAATGGGTGCAGCATGCAAAACTGGGGCAGCCTATACAATTTAAAAAAGTCATCCCCCCTTACTGGACTTGCTGCTCCTCAAATCGCGGTGGTGCAGGGCAGGAGAGATCTTTTTGATCTCCAGCCCTGCCCCGTACTGCTTCCTGTGTGCCTTTGCCAACGGTTCTCAGCAAAGGCATGAAAGAAGCAATGCAGGGCAAGACTGGAGATCGAAAAGATCTCTCCTGCCCTGCTGTGATTTCAGGAGCGAGTCCAGCGAGGGAGGTAAGGGGGGGATGATTTTTTAAAATTGTATAGGCTGCCCCAGTTACTGGTAGATAAGATGCAACTAATACAATGGGGCGGCTTATCTACCAGTTTTAAAACATGTGCATGTATTTTTTGCAGCCTATACACTGGGACAGCCTATATGCGGGAAATACAGTAATTGGGCAAATAAGTTTTAATTGGTGAAAACAGTACTGGTAAAAACAGAAGCAAGAAGCTTGTCATAAAAGGAAAGTTGGGACGAACTACAGCAATATTTAAAATAAATAGGAGAACTAAGCAAGCATTCTGCCAATACCAATTAGAACAGTGAATTTCTCAAGAAATATTCCTTAAATTAACATATAGCTGTGGAAATGCTTAATTATTCCCTTCTCATTCTGATAACCTACTCCCTAGGTCAAAATCTATTTAAGTGTGAAAGGGTATACCAGTTTCACTAATTCTTGCTAAGATTTTGACCCAACCCACTACGCAGATGATTAAATGTATTTGGAAACATCAACTGAGACTTTTGGACCTACATATATTGATCTCTAGATATAACTATTTGTGTCCTGTAAAATGGGGATGAAGAATATTTCTGAAAAATAAATGCTGAAAACCAGCTTACTCCTCCTCCCTTTCCTCCACCATAAAAAAAATCAGGTTTTGTCAGGACTCAACATATGGCGAGTGTCAACATGACTAGAAAATTCAGAAATTTTCATATATTCAAGTTTGAAATTTCTGATTCAGCTGCTCTTAGTTTAACAAACATTTAGGGGTCCTTTTACTCAGCGGCAGTAAATGCTAACACGCATATATAGCAACTTACAATGGTTTACTGCAGGACAGGCTCAGGCGTCCTGTGGTAAGCTTCAAATCTTTTTGGGTTGAGGGACATGTTTTCAGGAGTGGAGAGGGGGCGTATCTGCACTGATCAATTAGCACATCTATATTACCATGTGCTGATTAGTGCAGGATTACAATATGAGCCCTTACTGCCACAAAATGTATGGTGGTAGGTGCTCGCATAGTAGTTTTTAATGGCTGCATTCTAATGGCGACATCAGCGCAAGGCTATTTCTTAAAAAAAAGAAAATTGGCCATTTTACTAACTGTAGTAAAAATGGTCTTAGAGTGCAAGAAAAACCTGTGTAAGGGCAAGGTAAGGTCACTTTCAACCACAGCATGAAAGAACCTCTTAGAGGGTAATTTTATAACAGGGCTAATAGGCAAGTACTTAGGTGCTGTTTTATAAGGACACAGTTGTCTAGGGGTCTTTCTAAAGAAACAGTAGTTTAAGTAGGAGAAATGGAGCCTGCTTTGCAGGTACAGACAATTACACTTGCCTTCAAGCAGATGTAAATGTTTGTGCCTAGATTATTCACGTGTGCATAGAATAGCTTATTTTATAACCGAAGCATTATTTGCAAACTCTGACCCTGTACACACCTACCAGGAACCACCATCATATCATGGTACATACTTTTAAGCTAGTTGGTATTTTATAAGAGGACATTATGTGCAAAAATGACTTTATAAAATTATCCCCCCATTAATGTACCAGCTGTTTCTTCCTTTACCAAATATCAGACTATGCCACTCTTTTATGAAGCTGCGTTCGGTTTTTTAACTGCCGCTTGTGGCGGTATTAGCCCCGACGCTCATAGGAATTCTATGAGCGTCGGAGCTTTTACCGCCACGGCCGGCTATAAAAAAGTCAAACGTGGCTTCATAAAAAGGGGGAGTGCTATACTTTTTGGATTCCTAGCAATATACCTTAATAGACAAAACCCATTTATAAATCTAGGGCAGTTGGTGCTAAAGTACTCTTGCCTGATTTTCCTTCCAAGATGATCAATTCTGGATTAAAAAGAAAAAAAAAGTAAAATATTTTTTTTTCTATTGTCTGAGTGGCTAAGAAAAATGTATGACAGAAAACAACAGAAGGGATAACTACTGGTAATGAAATCTGTTACAAATTTTAGAATTTTGTTTGAATGGTCTCATCATTTAAGCAAGAATCACACATAGCAAGCTATTAAAATAGCATTAAAAGACTTATGAAATTTGGGTCAATGTGAACAGACCCTTAATACAAACTTTGCAAAACAGGGATATGCATCATTCTACTCAAAACATTTTTCACTGTTTTATGTTCTGGTCCCTATTTGTCTTCCATCTATATCAACACATACCAATAAAAAGAGAAAATATGAAGAAAATTTTGGCTCTATCAGCAGCTATAGATTTAACATGTTCAAAAAATGTATTTACCAACAATGTAAAAACAGTAATCAAACTATCCAAGATCACCCTGGACCAATACATTTCCTTATACACTTGCCCATTAAATAATTAACATGAATGTATCATGTGCTCACTTTGTAAAAGGACACCAAATGCATAGTGGTTGTTGCTATGCTGGTTTCTAAAATTCCTTGATCATATTTTCAGGACTCAATGCTGTTTCTTGGAATTTTAAAATACCAGGGAATACAATTTTATTTGGGGCAAGCGGTTCTAAAACTGAGAAGCAAAATAAAAAAATTATAATTATGTAATTGCTTCAGTCAAACAGTATTAAACATTCAAACCTCATTCCCTACGCTTGCTTTTGCTATTAATTTTAATTAAAACCTGTGGACAGTTTAAAGTTCTAAACCACTCCAATGTTTTTTCTCCTAAAAACTTTGGAAGTAAATCTATAAAAATTAGCAAAATGCAAAAAAAAATAAAGGAAAAAAGAACTCCACAGATTTTTCATTTCTTAGTTTACCCCCCCCCCACACACACTTTTTACAAAAACGCGGAAGAGGTTTTTAGCGCTGGCCAGTGCGATGAATGCTCTGTGCTGCTCCTGGATTCATAGGAACACTATGACCATCGGAGCACGCAGAGAAATCAGTGCACTAGCCGGCGCTAAAAACCTCTTTTGCGCTTTTGTTAAAGGGGGAGGGGTGTTATTTTTTTTTTTTTAAGCATTTTGTTTACTAAAATCTTAGAACAAACCCCTCCTCAAAACAATTAAAAACAAAACAAAACCAAAAAACCACCCCCTCTCCAACAGGAATTAAAAATAAAGCAAAGCAAAACAAGTCAGCCAAAAAAATTAAAGCAGCTTTACTGCTAAACAACAGCTCTTACACTGAGCCTTGAATGAAACTGTAGAAGCTGCTTCTGTACCTGTATGCTAAACACAGGAACTCAGCAGTAAACAGCAGTTGCATTGTTAGCAGCAAACCAGTCTTACATTTTCCTTTATAATGGATAGAAGAACCAAGCACCAAACACAAGTAAACCTTGCTAATCGGCATAAAAAATACTGTGCTGCATAATAAATAGCCTACATTCTGTATTTAATTATCCCTACAGCACCTCTGTTCCTCATTTTTGACTGCTGCAAACGGATATACAGTAGTAACTTTTTTCGGCAAATGCAGAGTGCATATTTAACAGAGTGGAGTCCAGGTAGACTTAAAAACAACATGAATGAGCCAGACAAATATTTCTTGGTGCATCTTCAAAGTTTCTTTCATGACTTCATCCTTTCACGGGTAGTTCCAGCATTAAAGTGTGTCTGCAATGAAGGCTGAGAGTCTAACAGTGTTCCAAGTATTCAATAACTCTGGAAATAGATTTCTGGCCTGTTGTTCCAACAGCACACTGAAGAAAAACCACAAAGCATAAGGTTTTAATTTAAAATGGCAATGTTTAAACCATAATATTTAACATACTCCCCTTTTACAAAACCGTAGTGCAGTTTTTAGTGCTGGCTACAGCAGTAACAAGCTCCGATGCACATAGAATTCCTATGAGTGTCAAAGCTACTACCACTGTGGCTGGCACTAAAAACCATGCTACGGTTTTGTAAAAGGGGGGGATAGTCTCAAAGCTTTAATGGAAGATAAGGTTTATAACTTTGATAATCTTCTTTCTGTTAGTCCCTGGAGGATTCCATATGCTAGGTGTTCAATCCCAACCCGCAATCCAGGTGTTGCAGAAATCCACATCTTTTCTGAACACATGCTCTACCCCCTTAGCCTGAGAGTTAGTAAACAATCCCAGTTATGTCCCAAAGCCAAGCACATACCTGCAAATCCAGGACAAAGGGGTATGGGGGAGAATCCCCATCAACACAAGAAAATCATGAACTGGCTTGTTCTGCAAAATATTAACAGTGATAAACTGGCACAAAGGCAACTGAGAAAAAATATTGAGCAACAATGTAGAACGAACCTGTAGCGAGCACCCCAAGAAGGCCTTCGGTAATGTGTATACTCACAGAAACTCCCCACGAGATCAGCCAACTGGCTGGAAAAGCTTCAAACCTGTAATGAGAGTGACCGAGGCAGAAAGGAGCAGGCTACTCCAAACAACTGAGTGAAGACAGATAGGATGGGTCGTATGGAATCCTCCAGGGACTAACAGAAAGAAGATTATCAAAAGTATAAACCTAATCTTCCATTCTGTTACGTCCCTTCCGGATTCCATACATTAGGTGATGTACAAAAGCCATGGTAGCTAAGGAGGGACAGAAGAGCCTGACCTCAAACCTGAGGTCCTGAAAACGGCATCAGAACGTGCTGCCACAACAACTCGGTAAAACCGGGCAAAAGTATAAAGAGAGGACCAAGAAGCCACCCTGCAAATTTCAGCAGGATGAATCATGCGAGATTCCCCTTACGACGCAGCCACACTTCTCATCGAATGGGCTTAAAGCAAGAGTGGCGGCTGCTTGCCGTGGGTGACGGAAGTTGTGGAAATGGCCATTCTAATCCATTGAATGATTGAGGGCTTGGACGTCGACCTACCATAGTGAGATGTAGCAGTGAGAACAAAAATGTGATCAGACAGCCTGACCTCAATAGTCCTTTCTAAATAAAGGAGCAAGACCCTCTGGCCATCTAATTTGCGTAACATCTGATCTTTACACTCTAAACCTTTTGGATGAAATGCAGGCAACCTAACCTCCTGGTTGACTTGGGAAGCTGAGACCACCTTCAGTAAGAAGGAAAGAACAGTACGGAGGAAAGCATCTGCATCTATAATACGGAAAAAGGGCTCCCTGCATGAAAGAGCATAAGCTCCAAAATACACTGTGCTGAGACAATGGTGACCAGAAAAACCCGTCTTGATCTTCACGTCAAAAATGGCAAAAATAAACAGAAGCCGAAAATAAAAAATAAAGATTTGGGGACTGGGGGACCAGAACCCTACCCACAGAAACTGTGAAAAACAAAGTTTAAATCGATCCAAAAGCCACCCCCAAAGTTCCCATAGGAAATAATTAAGGTACTCAAAGTCTCTGTAGTGCCTTTGCCTGTCAGCATTTTGAAAGCAGCTGAGTGGAGAAAAAGGACTTTCTGCCCAAAAACAGCTCCAAATGCACAGAATTAAAGATCTTCGGCCTGCCAGACTGACTACAACCTTGAAACCCAGGTGGGTTTCTGTCCAGATGTACACAGCCTGTGCTAGAAACCTGTGACAGAATCACCAGCCAGCAGACTCCCACAGGAAGGGACCCTGGATACTGTAAAAAGGTGGCTCCACAGATCCACCAGAGCTTCTCTGTGAAGCTGCAGTCCGTCACCGCAGGACTGCATCCTTGTCTTCGATAGGGGACCACTGGGGAGGGGTCTCAAGGCACTCAAGCCACCAAAAAATGAACTTAAAGCAAACTTTAAGCAAAAAAATAAGAAACAGAAAACAGAAGTTCAAGTAATAGCAAGAAGTAGGGTATGCATGGTGCAGTAGTTAGAACTACAGCCTCAGCACCCTAAGGTTGTGGGTTCAAATCCCATGCTGCTCCTTGTGACCCTGGGCGTCACTTAATCCCCATATTGCCACAGATACATTAGATAAGAGTGTGAGCCCACCAGGACAGATAGGGAAAAATGCTTGAGTACCTGAATGTAAACCACTTAGGCTCTAGGTAGTATATAAATAAATAAAATAAGAAGCAGAGCAACTGCAAAGACTTCTGCATGGATTGCATGCAGAAACTGTATCTGGGATTGTTTACTAACTCTCAGGCTAAGGGGGTGGAGCATGTGTTCAAAAAGGATGTGGATTTCTGCAACACACGGACTGTGAGTTGGGATTAAACACCTAGCATATAGAATCCAGAGGGACATAACAGTAAAAGCATTACAGTGAGAAAATGCTATGATATATTAAACACTGCTAAGCAAAAGAATGATTAGTATCATCCTTTAAATCCAGCATATGTAATAATCTGAGGTTTCCGATACACAGAGTAATACAATAAAGTATGTCAATTAAAGGGTGGCTAATTGCTATGTTATTATTACTTTAACAGATGTTTTCAACACATAACAGGATTGATCAGGAACTAAAGTAAATAATATTATTGCACGGCATCAGGATGAAACATTGTTCCCAGAGCTACTGTGGGTAAAGTTCTGAACACGTACAGTTCAAACTGCATATAGCAGTCTAATTACACTCAGTTTGCTCCATAGCTCAAGAAGAAGCATAACTCCTATGAAGATGAGGATAATTGTGTGACTGATCAGTTCTGTTCGTATACAGGAAACATCTGTTAGAGGTGAACAACTTTAGCTTTTTCTGTCAACAAGCAGGACAGAGAGATACACAAGTGGGTGACTCCCAAGGTCCAAGCTTTGTGATTAATAAATTGTCTATTGGTAGGAGCAGCCCATTCATGAGTAATGATGCAAGAGATGGTGAAATTATATAAACAGGTTGGACTACAGATTTCAACCGAAAGTACTACAGTGGAACCTTAGTTTACGAGCATAATTTGTTCCAGAAGCATGCTCGTAAACCAAATTGCTCGTATATCAAAGGGAGTTTCCCCATAGGAAGTAAGGAAAACTCGCTTTGATTTGTTCCACCTCCTCCTCCCCCCCAAGGCTACCGGCGCTGCTCCATCACCCCCCCCCCGCGAGAACCGCATCGCACCCTCATGCTGGAAGCAGCATCCGCCCGCCCACCCAAACAAGCTCCTTACCCCATCTGCTGCATGCCGGTGCCATTTAAGGAAAGATCCCGCCTCTTGCTTGGGTTTGGCCTTGAGCATCTGCGCATGCTCAAGGCCTTTTGGCTCTCATTCTCTCCGAGATCTGGAAGAGAACGAGAGCCAGAAGGCCTTGAGCATGTGCAAATGCTCAAGGCCCAGCCCAGGCAAGAGGCGGGATCTTTCCTTAAATGGCACTGGCATGCAGCAGATGGGGTAAGGAGCTTGTTTGGGTGGGCGGATGCTACTTCCAGCATGGGGGTGCGATGCGGTTCTCGCGGGGGGAGGGGGGCATTTGTAGGTGGGGGGTGTGATGCCGGTTTGAGCGGGGGGAGGGTGCTCCTTTAGCGGGACAGTGCTCATTTTGCGAGTTAAAGTTTGCGGGAGTGTTTTGCTCGTCTTGCAAAACACTCGTAAACCGGGTTACTCACAAACCGAGGTTTCACTGTATTTCTAAAGGATGACTGGTTCAAGTAATAGCAAGAAGTATAAAGCCAGGACTAAATAGCTGCTTTGCATATACAGTCTGGTGAAACACACTTCAAGAGAACTACAGTAGCTGCAGAGGCTCTGGGTGAGGGTTAAGGAAGGAAAAGAGATACTGGGGGACTTCAGATGTTGGGCGGAGCACACAGTTGAAGCTTTGCCTAAGGTATCAGAAAAGTTCCAGTCCATTCATAATAGACATGAACACTGGATGCTAGCCAACTGGCTAAGGTCTGCCTAGGCACTAGGATACCATGTTTGTTGGGGGTCAAAGTAGGCAATTAGCAGACTGATGGATTCTGTCCATTGTAAACAGTAAGGAAGAGTCCATTTACAGTCCAAAGTGTGATGGTACTTCTTGAGTGGATGCTTGTGTAATTTAGATTAAAATCTAGGAAGAACTATTTTCTCATTTACATGGAAAGGAGTGAGCAACTTTGTTAGGAATTTAGAGTGAGTAAACAGAAGTTCTAGGTCATGAAAGTAAGCATTCTGACCATAGGTGACCAATGCTTGAAGTTTGTTGATCCTTTTTAATCAAAGTGTCAGCGAATAGAAAGAGCACTTTCCAGATGAGATACCTGAGAGATAGATTACCATGGGCTCAAATGGTAGTTTATGAGAAATGCAAGAATGAGAGTCCCATGACACAGGATATTTTATCATGGGTAGTCTGACATGAAGCAGCCCCACTTCATGAACCTGGATATAATTGGTGATTGTTAAGCAACAAGTCTATCTGTGGGGATATGATAGGTTGATGTGCCAAAATGTATTCTGATAAAAGGTATTTGAAGTTAAAAAAAAAGAGTGATAAAGGATATGTAATATAGTACTTAGAGGACAAAGAACAGGGTTATAACCACTAGTGGAACACCAGATGGAAGATCCATTCCATTTAAATGCACGTGCATATCTGGTGGAATGTTTTTCTTATTGCCACCAAATTATCCTAAAAAGATGCTGAAAGACCTAGAATGGAAATGAAGTGCTGTTAAATTTCCATGTTGTCAGTACACTGAGTTTGTATCCAAGGAGAGAGGCCTCATACTGTATTATCAAAGTTGGGAAGGTCTGAAGCCTCCACTGAGTTAGGTATTGAGCTTTTTTTTATTTTAGAAGAGAGCCAGTTTTGATGGTGCCACCATGGTTCTATAAGATTCAATGCACTGTGCTGTATTTGAAACTTATGCAAGGTTTCTGCTATTAGATAGATGGGAGGCTAAACATAAAGGAGAGGTCAAATCCAGTTTATGGCCACTGCATCTCTTGCCAGCTGATTTAAGGATGGATGCACTGAACTACAAATGAGAAGTTTTGGATTTTTGATGCCAGTGAATAGGTCTAATTTAGGAGTTCCAAAGGCCTAAAAAATATTCTGTCATCAAGAGACTACTTGAGGCTGCTGAATTTGTCTATTATCTAGTTGTGCTTGCCTAGAATATAAGTGACCTGGAATATTATAAACTGAAAAGCGGCAAAGTCCAAAATTAATGTTTCCAGTAAAAGGAAACCCATTCAGACCTGTTTCTAGCAGTGGTTTGGACAGGCAACAAGTACGCACCAGATCTTGAAAAGTAGAACTATTTCTCATAGCTCATATCTAGGGAAAAAAAATTAGTCTCCTAAATCTACCTGGCTAAATTTTTTATGGACTTTTCCTTCAGGAACTTGATCTAATCTCTTTTGAACTGTATTGCAATACTCGTCCCAATTCTCTGAAGCAACCAGCTCTACTCTTCAATTCCTCTGGAAATGGCCAGATAACTCCTTTTATAATCTGCCTTGAACCGCAAGGTAATGGTGGAATAGAAATCACTAATGTAATGTAATTATGTTAGTCATCTTAACTATATCCTCTGGCAGGAGTTTCACTGCTTAATTATGCAACATATAGAAAATGATCCTTGCAATGATATGTTTTCAATCTATAGGCGCAGAGAGAGCTTGTAAGTGAAGTTCCACCCAATGGAATAACATCCAAACTTCCAGGTGAAGGGCATTTCTGGTGCCACTTGTTTACATAGGACACTGCTGTGGTGTTATCTGAAAACACCCTGTTTTCCCTGTCAGTTCCAGATGATTGATGGCCTATGTGCACTCTGATAGTGACCACTTGCCCTGGAGAGGATGACCACAGCAGAGGGCCCACTCAGTTGCAAAGGCTGGCTTCAGTCAAGAGGGTCACCCATAAATTGTTTCTGAGAGGCATACCTCTTGCCAAGTTCTCCCCTTGGAGCCACCAATGCAGGCTGTTCTTTGCCTCTGCTGTCCAAGAGAGCTTCATCTGCAGAGGATGACGTTGCGGAGACCACCTGGACAGAAGGGAGTGTCAGAGAGGACACATGCATGCTGTCACCCTGGGCATCACTTCCAAGCAGGCTGCCATTGAGCCCAGCATCTGCATATACTGCCAGGCCATGGGACTCGTAAGGGCCAAGAATGCAAAGATATACACCCTGAGCTTCTGTTTGAATGGCTTGGGAAGAAAAATATGGCTCTGTGCTGTGTTGAAGCAGACTCCCAGATACTCTTCTGGCAGTTGACTATCCACAACTTGATGGACCGCACGTTCGCAGTCCACCAGAGAGGGAGCCATGATCAGCCAATCGTCCAGGTAAAGATACACCTCGACACTCATCTAGTGAAGGTGGGCAGCTACCACCACCATCACCTTGGTAAAGGCATGGGAAGCCATTGCCAAGCCAAAGAGGAGCACCACAAACTGGAAGTGGTGTTGAAGCAAGTGAAATCTCATACATCTCCTGTGAGCCGGAAAGATGGGGATGTGAAGATACGCTTCCGTAAAATCCAGAGAGGCAAGGAACTCAGCCGCTATGACGGAGTTGTTCATTTCCATGTGAAAGCAGGGGACCTCTAGGACCTCATTTACAGACTTCAAATCCAGAATGGGTCTACAATCTTCTCTGCCTTTCTTGGGCACTATGCGGGTTAACGAGCATCTGCCTGAGCTTGATTACTCTTTGGGAACCGGTTTTATGGCAAAAATATCTAAGAGTTGTTGCACTATTGCTCAGACTCTGACCTCGTTCTCCAGACATCTGGCTGGGGAGGTGAGGAACAGATCTGGATGGGTTGATAAAACTCAATCCTGTGCCCCTCCCTGATAATATCCAGCACCCAAAAATCAGATAAGATCTGTTCCCATTTGTCCCTGAATGCCGACAGCTGCCCTCTGGTATGAGGAGGATCGGCTATCCTCCTGGCATCATTGCTGCTTCTTGGAGGCCAAGCCACTGTGGGAACCCGTGGATTGCTGGTGCCAATAACTGCCAAATCTCTGTCTGGACCCCTGAAAGGGCTTCTGAGAGGAGTAGCCAGAGGAAAATTGGCGAGATCTTCTAGAGGCACAAAAATTGCCTCTATTGCCCCAGCAGGATGATGGCTCCTACTATCCAGGAGGGATCTGGGGTGGCGATCAATATTGGCCAAGAGGTTGTGTAGCCTATTGCCAAACAGTATCTACCCTTTGAAGGGTAATCTGCTGAGAGTGGCCTTAGAGGCTGAGTCACCCGCCACTGTCTGATCCACAGCATTTGGGGGCCGAAATGGAGTAAGCTGAAACCTTTCTCATAAAGAACACTGGCTACATAATCCACATCCTCCTTAAACATGTGTGGACAGGTATTGCAGGCTCTTGCTATGAAGGAGGCAGCCGCTGTTGCTTTAATACCCAAAGCCAGCTCTTCAAGCTGTCTTTTCAGGACAGCATCCACTCTATGGTCCTGTGCATTCATTAGCATCACTCCACGTTCACTTGGAAGGGAGGTGCGCTTGGTCATTTGCATCACTACTGAGTCCATCTTCGACTGGACAAACAGCTGCTGAAATCCAGAGCTATAAGAGCCGAGACATAGCTTTGGCCACCTTAAATGATCCTTCTGGAGTCTCCCACTGGTCAGTGACCAAAGAGGTAAGATCCGGGTGAGCAAGAAAAAAGTTTGTCCATGCATTAGTACCACATATAACAGAACACTGCAAGGTAGAAGGCTGCTGGGCATTGAGCTTTAGTATAGGCACGGTGTCAGAAATCACATGGGAAACTTAAGCTGACCTGAAAAAGCGACAAGGGGGAAGCCACTGCTTGCCCTGTATTGGTAGCATGGAATATTGCTACACCTTGGGTTTTGGCCAGGTACTAGTGACCTGGATTGAAAAAGACAAAGGGGAATCCACTGCTTGCTCTGTATTGGTAGAATGGAATATTGCTACACCTTGGGTTTTGGCCAGGTACTAATGACCTGGATTGGCCACCGTGAGAACGGGCTACTGGGCTTGATGGACCATTGGTTTGACCCAGTAAGGTAATTCTTATGCTCTTATCCACCGCTGCACCTGCCCCTTGCTTGCTGGACCCCGAAAGGGACCCCACATCATCCACCATTGCAGAAGAGCCCTTCGAAAACAAAGGCATGGAAAGGGACTTCCAACAATCTCAATCCTGCTCTGAAGGGTCACCGACACTGGGAGCTGGTGTGATATAAGGCAGGAATGCCTGCTTGGGAGCAAGATCCCCCTTAGGTGGTATAAGAATGCACGTAGGCAATGCAGCCCTTCCGAGTCCTGTTAAATTTCCAGAAAAAGCTGACAAAATCTGAGAAGCCTTGCACTGGGGGACCTGAAGCTCCTTGTATAACTCTAGATTGGAGAAGAGATGCATCTTCCACCACCATGAGCTTGCGCTCTGCCCCATCTGTGCAGAATCTATTCCCTTTAGACCATTTTTCCCTTGATTTCAGGGGTTCCAAGGCCTTGGAGGACTGATTGGGGGCAGAGCTTGAAGCTCCTGCCCCTTCCCTCCCACTGAACATGGTTGCTCCTCAACCGGCCACTCTGCACAACCAACGCAAGATCTGGAACTAGAAAGGCCTGGGGCATCCAACAGAGGCAGTCACTTGCAAACATGAGTGGTTTTGAAGCAGAAAAAGAGTTTAAAATCAGATTGCTAAAAATCCAAGATGGCCACCGTCAAAAAATTGTACCAAAAACGGGCCAAATGCAAAAATAAAAATAAAGAAATAGTGATTTTAAGGTTTTAGAGGAGGGGACCTGAATACTAACCTCAGAAACCACTAAAACCCAAAATTCCAGACCCCCCCAATATTCCCCATGGGGAATAATGGGAGTACTCACTGTGACTTCTGGTGCTTGTTTGTCTGAATCAGTCTGGCTGCAGGGAAAGGATTTCCGACTCTAAAATTGTTCAGACCTCAACCATTGAAGGAAATCTGGTTGTTGGCCGGCCAGACCCCGACCATCAATACCCATCCCTTGGATTCCTCATGCAGCAACGAGGGAAAAATTATGCAGCTGACTCCCCGATACCCTTTACTGAGTTCTTACTTAGAGGCCACAGAGCCTGCGTTCAAGCCTGTGACCAAATCAGCAGGTGAGTTGCTCCCTGGGGGACGAACCCCGAGCTCCTGAAGGGACCCAAAACAGGTAGGCTCCAAAGGCACACTGTGAGATTGGCTAGGAAGCAGCAGTCCTCTCAGACGGGACTGTATCCTTAACCCAGCGGAGTATTCCCGAGCAGGGAACCTCAGAACACTGAAAACACAAAGAATTGCAAATAGTCGATGGAAAAAAAAAAAAAGATCCGAAAATAATACAGAAAAAAACAGAGCACAGCAAAACATACCTTCAAGTTCTTAGAGAGATATCCTTCTGCAGTTCTCAGGAAATGGGAATCAACAAATACGGTATGCACTCCTGTGTATCCACAATAAAACTGCACAAAATACTGAAGGCCATGGACCAATAAAATGATATTCTCTGTTTTGTTTTCCATTCTTTCTATGAAAAATCTTTAACATTCTATTCTATCTGATTTTTTTTTTTTTTTTAGCAGGCAAGACACACTAGACTGAAAATGTCAATATTTTGTCCACAATGATTGCAAGACCTTTTTTACCATTAGGGACTCCTAAGTCAGAACCCAGTATTTTATACTTCTAATTGGGATTATATTTTTCTCTGTGTATCATTTTGCCAAGTGTCCATATTAAATGTCATATGTCACTAATATGTTCCATCTCCTAATCTCACAAGCTCTTTCTATACATCTCTGCCACTTTTAATGGTTTTGAGTAATTTTGTCTCATCCACAATTGTGATCACATTATTTGTCACGCCTAGCTGCAGATCATTTTTGACTATGCTAGACAGGTCCCAGCACAGCCCATTAGGGAACTCTACTACTAATCCTTTTTTGAGGCAGTTGAATTGAATTGGTGATGAACAGAGTGTATTCATTTTGAGATTTTCTTTGCAAAGGAACAGGTTGAGGTCTCAGATCTAAAACAGCATAATCCTAGAGTCTTTCAAGGATTGAGGAAATATTTGGAACAGAAGCTCCAAACCCTTTACTATGAGACAATTATCTCTAAGGCATTTGCTTGAAGGAAGAGTGTAACATCTTCGTGAAGCAGATAGGCATGGGTCTGAAATAGAGAATGACACGGTAACCCGCAGAAACTGGGTACAGTGGGGGTGTCTGGTTGCCATGGGTACGGGGACAAGGTAATTCACTGCCCGGTGGAACTTGTGCAACCAGTATTGTGTTGACAAACTGACAGACACACTGGTGTGGCTGTGGAGGAGGTAAGGTAACATAGTAAATGATGACAGATAAATACCTGAACAGTCCATCCAGTCTGCCCATTAGTTATACCCATTAAAAATACATGACTAAGGCAGTTATTGAACACCTTGTAGGTAGGATGTGGAGATATGGAATGAAAAAGATGCTGGAAACCACAGTGGGGGAGTTGAAAAAAAGGTGGTGATGGTGGGTGGCCTTGAGTCGTTGAGAGTGGGAATGCATGCCTGAAGGTTCCCCTGGTGTGTCAGGTACCCCTGGACTAGTCCTGTAATCTATTCATACAAGAACTCCAAGGCAGTCACTAGTTTTCATGACTTGTCATCTTCCAACTCATTATGTATACTTACTGTAAGATTCATGAAGCCGAGGAATTTTTTTAGCATTTCAGTCATTATTGAGAAGTCTCCTTCAGGTAAATGTTCCCTCACAGTAGTCACGTTAATCTGAAGAAAATGCAAAATCAGTTCAGTATTTTTCAAACTTCTGTAAGAATACACCCATGTGTGAACTTTTATAGTGTTGTATGAACTATGTACATATGTAGATCCTCTCTTTGAAAAATTGAGTACACTTGTTGGGATTGCATGGACAATGGATTTAACTTACATCTCAACTTTATATTCACATAATTGCTTTTCCAAATCTGAGATCAAAATGCATTACATTTTGGTGTAGAATTTGTTTTCCTCCAACTCAGAGTCTTACAACAGGAAATGTTCATTTTTAATTTTTTGAACTCAGCACAAGAATGGTTCTTGTCTACATCAAGGGCTAGGGATCCTTCTCAAAGTTCTAATTAAATAATGGGGTGAGTGGGGTAGACTGGGGTCAGAGTTCTGGTAAGAAAATGAGAAAGGGGCAAACTATGTAAACAATGACAAAAAAAAGGTTTGCCCATCACTGCCAGTTCTGGCCAATACCCTTTTACCTTAGGGACTGCCCTCTCAATTTGTCCTTGAGTGCCCCTCCCCCAAAATATTCCATATTGAATTAATTCTACATGCCTTTTCCATAGGCCTTTTGCCACCACCTCCATTTTACTACAATATAAACTAAACTACTAAACTAAAACTTAATTTTATAGACCAGGTCTTCAACCAAAAAGGTGCTCGACTCGGTTTACAGTAATGTAAGTATAGTACATAAATATAAGGTTTTTAAAACAGTAGCTGAATATTGGCTTTATTTTTAGATCATAATAATGCTGAATATAGGTTCATTGCGACAAACTCTTTGCCTTCAGGATGGCAATCTACAGTGATTAAAAAAGGGCTCTTTCTTCTTGCAAAGACACCATGAGGAACAGGAAAGCATAATAAGGAAGGAGGTGTACAACATACATAACTGCTGCTGATTTTGACCAACACGATCACAAAAGGTTGTACAAAAAGTGTTAGTGGATCGTATTTTTCTAAACCTTGGCTTATAATCTAAGCTTTGTACTTGAGGTAACGGAGGGCGACCTGATTGTCACAAGGAGAATATGTGGGGAAAAATCAGAATTTGAACCCCAACTTCCCTGGTTCTCAGCCCACTGCTCTAACCACTAGACTATTCTCTCCACTCAACAGATGTCTTCTTAATAAATGTATAGATCAAGGATCAAGATGATGGCCACCAACTGGATGTGAGGGCTAAGGTAAACTAACAGGGCAACTGGAGTGAACGATGCAACAGTGGATCACCACTTCCCTCTCACCAAGTAAAATCTTTGCATATTTCAGAGAGACAGATTTATGAATTTAAAAAAATGTAGAATTCTTATGAGAACCCAAAAATAGAGAGGAAGTGACATCACCAGGAGTGATTTAGTAGTAGCTTGATTTAGTTGCTCCTCCAGATTGTGCTATAATTTAAGCTTTTCTTCGTGGTGAGGGAGAGATAATTTTACCTGTTTCAGTCATATTGAGAGGAGAACCTACTGGGTATCGATGGCGACTAAGAAGGGGCGAGCAGACTTAAAGAATTATGCCTATCAGCCGCTGGAAACTTCTGAGGCCTGTGCTGTAGGCGAGCAACAGCGTGATCTGGGTGATCTCATTTTGAGCTCGGAGCCTTCTACCTCGGCGTCTGACGCTCGCCAGACTACATGTGGGGAAATGCGTTCCTGGATGGCTGATTTGAAATCCACTATGCTCTAGATCAGGGGTAGGGAACTCCGGTCCTCGAGAGCCGTATTCCAGTCGGGTTTTCAGGATTTCCACAATGAATATGCATTGAAAGCAGTGCATGCAATGCTTTCAATGCATATTCATTGGGGAAATCCTGAAAACCCGATTGGAATACGGCTCTCGAGGACCAGAGTTCCCTACCCCTGCTCTAGATTCAGAGCTCCCTACAATCGGAGGTGACTAAGATTAGGCAATCTGTGCAGGATATGGGGGCTCATTTACATGAATTTGAGGAACGTGACATGGACCTTTCGGCCCTTCAAGCTCGATGTGCTCATATTGAGCGCAGTCACGAGGATTTTCAGCTTCGTTTGGAGGATGGAGAAAACCGCAGTCGACGGAATAATGTGAAGGCTCGCGGAGTACCTGAATTGCTGGCTACTATGGAGCTCCAGGCTCACTTTACTGATATCTGTATGCGATTTCTACAAGAGGCTGGCCCTGGGCCTCCCATACCAGTGCTGGATTTTGAGCAGATTCATCGCGCCTTGGGCCCTCGGGTTGGTGATCACCCGCGGGATGTGGTGGCTTGTTTTTCCCGCTACCCTGTTAAAGCCCAAGTTCTTCAAGCTGCTCGGAAACTGGGGCATATTATCTGGCACAATTCTAAAGTGGAGCTCTTTGTGGACTTATCGGCGATTACTCTACGGAAATGTTGGGACTTTCGGGAAGTCACTCGCTGTTTACAATCACATGCCATCAGATATCGGTGGCTTTTCCCACTTGGACTCTCCTTCCAGGTAGTTTCTCATCAGCACAAAATCACATCTGTGGAGGAAACCATTGCGATATTACGAGAGGCTCAGCTTTTTTCAGCCCAGGAGGAACCGGCTACATCATCTGGAACCGGAGCTCAATCGCTAAGCTGGAAACAGATTCCTACTAATAGCAAGAGGCTGCAGCGGTGGTCTGGCTTAGAGCAGGGCTCGGTTCCTGCACTTAACTGATTTTCTTTGCTGGTTTGATAGCTAGTTAAGAGACTTTGAGTTGTTTGATTTAGTCTGGCTTGTTCCTCTTGTTTGCTTTAAGACATACTATTGTGCCGTTCCCTCTTTGTGTGTATGGCAGCTTCTCTCTTCACCTATTGTATGGATAGTGTGATTTGGGGTTTGGTGGGTTGCTTTTTTTTCTTATTTTTCGTGGTCCCGCACTTTCTCTTCTAGCCCAAATTATTGAGGGCCTATGGTTTGTTAGGGGTTTGGGGGGAGAGAGGGGGTTGGGGGGAGGGGTTGGGGAAGGGTCATTATTTACTGTAGGTATGCGGTGTTGGTTGTGCTGGATTGTTTGTTGGAAGTATGGTTGCATGTGTGCTTGAAGGGTTTTTGAATGGCACCTAGTGGTCTTTGTTTCTTTACCCTGAATGTAAGGGGTCTGAATGTGCCCCGAAAGAGGCAATTGCTTTTTAAAGAGGCTGATCGGTTGAAGGCTGGGGTGGGTTTCTTTCAAGAGATCCATCTTAAGCCACAATATGAGTCGCTTTTGAAACATCCTCATTATCCCCATATTTTGGGGAGAGTGTGGCGCAGTGGTTAAAAGCTACAGTCTCAGCACCCTGAGGTTGTGGGTTTAAACCCACGCAGCTCCTTGCGACATTGGGCAAGTCACTTAATCCCCCTACTGCCCCGGGTACATTAGATAGATTGTGAGCCCACCGGGACAGATAGGGAAAAATGCTTGAGTACCTGAATAAATGCATGTAAACCATTCTGAGTTCCCCTGGGAGAACGGTATAGAAAATTAAATAAATAAAAAAAAATATTTACCTTGCCTTCAATGAGGATGGTTCTAAAAAAAACATGGTATTGGGATTTTGTTTGCCAAACATCTTGACCCGAAGGTTAAGCATGTGGTACGTGATCCACAGGGTCGGTATATAATTTTGAAAGTGGAGCTTTAGCAGATGCTTTATACTTTTTTGCAATCTTTATGCTCCAAATTCTAAGCAAAAAGCTTTTTTGAAATCTTTGGATCTCGTTCTGCGTGGGGTGGTAGAGGGCCATTTGATCATAGGGGGGATTTTAATTTGAAATATGATACAGGGTTGGATAATTCGACCCAGTCGATTCATTATGGTAAATCTGATAGAAAACAATTGCATTCTTTTTTCACGACATGGGCTTTTCTTGACCCTTGGAGGCATTTCACCAAAGACTATACTTATTTCTCTGAAGTGCATAATTCGTATTCCCGTATCGACTTTTGGGGGGGTTGATAAGGCTTTGCTCTCCCGGATATCTGATGTTTCTATAGCTTCACAGGTGTGGTCGGATCATGCCTCATACCTTTTGTCTTGCACCCTCATTTGGCTCCTTTTGGAAGGCGGTTTTGGAGGCTTTGCGACAGTCTGCTGATGGACCCGGTGATAGTGTCACGGATAGAAATGCCTCGAGGAATATATTGAGTTTAATACTAGTGATGAGATTTCTCCTTTTATTTTTTGGGAAGGCATGAAGGCTGTTTTACGTGGCAATATTATATCTATTGGGGCGCATAGACGGCAAAAATGTGGGCGAAAACAGGAGTCCTTGAGGCAGCAATTGCTTTATTTAAAGCAAGCACATAAACGGACTCCCTCTTCCACCTCTATATTGACTCATTTGGACAAAGTGCGTAGAGTTACCTCCAGGTGATGCAGTTAGATGAGTTATCGGAACAGTTACAATCTGTTCAGCAGAAGCATTTTGAGCAGGGTAATTGGACGGGCCATCTGCTGGCTCACAAGTTGAAGGCCAGGAAATTGCGAAATGTGATTACTATGGTGCGTGCCGTGGATGGTTCTGCATGCTATACCTCGGAACACATCGCTCGTGCTTTCCTTTCTTTATATCAAACATTCTATACACCAGAGCATACAGTATCTCAAGCTCAAATTGATGCCTATTTGGCTCAGGCGCGGCTCTCTGAACTGACGCCTGAGGAAGCAGATGATCAGTAAGCCCCTAAATTAGAAGAGGAAACCCTGTGGGCGATTTCTACCTTAGCTAATGGAAGGCACCCGGGTTGGATGGCTTTACGAATCGCTTTTATAAATGTCTTAGGCATTTATTAGTTGGTCCCCCTTACCCGGGCTTTTAATAGCCTGGATCAGGGTATAGAGTTGCCTTATTCTTGGAGATTGGCGGGTGTAATGCTCATTTTGAAGCCAGGTAAGGATTCTGCTCAATGTGGATCATACAGACCAATCTCGTTGTTAGATACAGACTATAAGATTTTTACAAAAATATTAGCTTGTAGGCTGCAACGTTATATGCCCCAATTAATTCAAGATGATTAGGCTGGTTTTATTGAGGGGAGACAAACTTTTGACAATATCTGTAGGCTGCTTCATTTGATATGGTTTGTACAGCATGAGAATTTACCAGCTTTGCTGTTGAGTGTCGATGTTGAAAAGGCTTTCGATCGGGTGTCTTGGCCCTTTTTGTTGAGCACTTTATCAGCTACGGGTGTTGGGGGGCAAATTTTACTTGGCTTCAAATTTTATATACAAAGCCTTTAGCAGCTCTCTGTATTAATGGGAGTTATACTGATAATTTTATGTTGGCACGAGGGACCAGACAGGGCTGTGCTCTTTCGCCTTTACTTTTTGCATTGGCCATGGAGCCTTTGGCTTCTCATGTTCGAGCCCAGCAGAATATTCAATGTGTGGTGGGCTTTCCACCAAATTTCTGATGTTTGCTGACGATGTTATTTTTCTGTTAACTCACCCACGGACTTCTTTATCGGGGATTATTGATGAACTGACTCGATATGGTGTGGTTTCTGGTTTTCGCACTAATATGGATAAGTCAGAGATTCTTAACTTATCAGCGCACCCCAGAGATTGTGCTGTGTTGAAGTCTAGGTATCCTTTTATGTGGGCATCTAAATTTATCCGTTACTTGGGAGTTAATATTACATCGCAGCCCCGATTTTTATTTGATTTTAATTTTCCGCCGCTATTGAAATCCCTTTGGGCTGATTTGGATAGATGGGAGAATACTTCATTATCTTGGTATGGCTGTATTCAAAGTGTGAAAACGTTGGTTTTACCAAAATTGCTTTATCTTTTTCAAGCTTTGCCTATTCCATTGTCAGTGACTTTTTTCATGGGATGGCTAGAAGAGTTTTTCAATATATTTGGAAAAATCAACCTCCACGGGTACTGAGAAGTGTGTTGCATCAATTTCGGGCCCATGGGGGTATGGCGGTACCTTGTTTGTGGCGCTATTATGTGGCGGCTCAATTAAAGTCATTTTTAGCTTGGTGTAAATATAGATCGAAGAGTTAGGTTCACTTAGAAAGAATTTTGGGTTCTGAGGAGCTGTGTCGGATCCTGCCTTGGTTACCGGTGAGGGAGGTTCGACAGCTGATTAAAGGGGCTAATCCGTTTCTACATCACACGTTTGTGGTGTGGGCTAGGACACGGACCCGTCTTTTTCGCTCTAAACTTTATTTTCGTAGTACCCTGTTGTGGGTGGCGGCGGGTTTTGCACCTGGAAAAGTAGATCCTCGCTTTCGTGTTTGGGCTCAACAGGGTTTTATGGACTTGGGGGATTTTGTGGAAGATGGTAAATTAGTATCGTTTTCTGATTTGAGAGAGGCTTATGATTTGATGGAGAATGAATACTTTCCCTATCATCAGGTGGCAGACTTTATTGGTCGCAGGGCTCTCAGTGATCTTCGCTTAGAGGAGACCCCACTGAAGTGGGCGCTTATGGGGAGTAGTGGTTGGGGGTGCATTTCTAGGTTTTATAAAGCCCTTATTGAACAACAGGCCCCCCCCCCAATTAAATTTATCTCTGTCTGGGACTCTTGCAACTGGTTCAGCCAGCTATTAACTGGGAGCGGGTGTTTCTCCGCTTGCTCCGTGTTTCTATAGCTAGTTCTTTGGTGGAAAATGGATACAAGATGCTGTACCAGTGGTACCTTACGCCCATGCGTCTCATTAAAATGTACCCCCAGGTGTCAAATTTATGCTGGAGAAATTGTGGTCAGCCGGGAACCTTTCTTCACATTTGGTGGGACTACCCGCGAGTTAACCCCTATTGGCCTATGGTTTTTGAACTTTTGTCTGACATCATACATACCACTCTTACTCGAAATATGGGTAGTGCTCTTTTACATCTTCCATTGGCTCCGTTGACTGCTAAAGCACAAACTAGCTTGTTTTGTCTTTACTGCTGCGAGACTTTTATTGGCAGCCCATTGGAAACAGTCTTTTCCCCCAGGTCGGACTCACCTACTGCAGAAAGTGGACTTTATTTTTCGTATGTCTAAATTGACTGCTATGCTACATACTCGTCTTACTCCCTTTTCTAAGGTGTGGGATCCCTATATCAGATGGTGTGAAAGTACCTTATGACCTATGATTAGTCATATATTTGTTACTTGCAACCCTTTTGTTTTGCTATTATTTGTATTATTGACCCTGGAGTGGGGGAGGGAAGGGTGGTTTGGTTTTACTGGCTGTATTCTTGTGCATTGTACTGAAGGGTTACGGTACATTTTTTGTTATTGAGAGTTTGGGGGGAGGTAGAGAGGGACTGTTTAATGTGGATTTTCAGTTTTGTATTTGTTATACCTCTGAGGCTTTGTATTTTTTTCTGAAAAATTTCAAATAAATATTATAAAAAAAAGAAAAAAAAAAGAACCCAAAAATAAATTCATCAATCCATGCTAAAGTTAATGGGCTGGAAAAAAAACTGGTGACATTGGTTTAACTCCCCTATATGAATGTGATAGTCATATTAATATAATTTGGCAGCCAACAATAAATTTAAAACAAAGATACTTACCTGTAGCAGGTGTTCTCTGAGGACAGCAGACATATATTCTCGCATGTGGAAGGTCATCCACGGAACCCATACAGACTCTACTAAGTGCAATGTCATTTTAAATCTTTAAGATCAAATGCCATTTTAAATCTTTAAGATCAAATGTCTTCACACTATTCATATATAGGGGTTCAGTAGCATTAATTCATCCAAATAAATCACCCCTAGAGCAACCTATATTATGCTTTCATACGTTCCTCAGCTGGTTCTTTAGTCATGCATTATACAATTTCTTTGCATGAGCTATTTCTCACTGGATCAATACATTTTATATCCACTTAAATATTAATTTCACACTTATCTTTTAGTTATCAATTTTAACTGCCTCTCCCGACATGATCACGTTTCATTAAACCTTCTCTAGGGTCAAGACTAAAAGATATAAAAAGACAGTATTAAATTTCCCGCTGAGGTTGTATTACATTTTTAACTACAAATTGCTAATCTTAAAGAGTTATATTTAGAGCAATAAATTTTAAACCATTACCTTTAGAAAGAGAGACGCAGCAGAAAGAGCCTTAATGATAAAAATACTTACTATTTATCATAACACATGCACTTCACAGCACAATAGTAGCTAATGTCAGTCAGCAGGGTTTGACTTTCCCCTATTAAATTCACTCTCTCCTCTAAGGGGAAACTGACAAAACAGTCACTAATAGGACCATTTTTTCTGCTCTAAGGTTGTTAAGAAGAGGGAAACTTTAGCAGTATGGGTGGGTGAGCAGCCACCTTCTTTTTGGGCATGGAGGAACCCTTTGCATGCTTTTACTAGAGCGTAGGATGGCTAGCTCTAGTAAGAAGAAAAAGTTTTTCCTTCAGGTTTGGAGGCCGTATATCCTATCTTTATCTCATAAAGCGCCTACTGATATTTTGAATGGGCTATAAAGGTGGCTTTGTACTTCTCTGTTGTTTGGTGGATACCAGTGAGTCTCATCCGCCTTGCCCTCTGTTTTGTTTTTCTTTTTTCTCTCTTTCTTTCTTTTTCTCAATTCTCTTTCTTTCCCTACTTTCTTGGTTTCATATGATGCAATGGGGGGTGGGTTTGAGGACTGGGGAGGGCCTTTGGGAGGTGGGGGGTGGTTAGGCTGTTCTTGGCATCTTAAGTTTATCTATTTTTGATATCTTGTATTGGTTATCTGAAGGGATGCTCTGGGGGGATTGGTTTGAGGTCTTCTTTGTTCTGTATGTTTTTATCTGTGTTTTACAATGGGCCTCTTTGCATTTGCTTCTGGTTGTTGGGGGGGAGGGGGAAGGGCGGGTTGGGTGTTCTGGGGAAAAAAAACAAAATGAGTGACAAGAATAGTTTTGTAAGGTTTTATTTATTGTTGGTTTTCTGTAGTCCTCAGTAAAAACTCTTTGAAATAAATTTATTACATGACCTAGGAACACTTAATGATCATGATTGGCTGGTAACAATGGATATCACTTCATTATATATGATTCCAGTAGATAAGGCATTACAGATATTAAATGATGGATTAAAACATATTACCAAGAATTGAATGCTCCTTTTTGGTAGAACTGGCAACTATAGTGCTCCAGAAGAATTTATTTTTATTTAATGATGAGTACTTTTTACAAACACATGGTATAGCAATGGGGGCCTCTTTGGCCCCTTCATTAGCAACAATCTATGTGGCAAATATGGAGGAACAGCTTATATACCCAGCTGACCAATTTCAATATGTGAAGTTTTGGAGGAGGTTTTTGGACGATATTCTTTTTGTTTGGTCCTCGTTTAAACAACAACTAATACTGTTTATAAGGTGGCTCAATACTCTCAATCCATGTATACAATTAATAGCGATTTACAGCCAGACTACTGTGAACCTTTTGGATATCCAAATAACTAAAGTGGAGAATGAATTGCATACATATCTATATTATAACGATACTGATAGAACCAACTTTTTATGTTTCCATAGCTTCCATCCTTATCGCTTAAAAGCAAGCCTGTCTATTAGTCAGTTTTTACATATTAGGAGATTATGCTTATCACTCAGATTATAAAATATAAGTCAAACTGCTTTGGAGAAGATTCAACCAAAGAGGATATCCCAATGGCATTATTAAAGCAGCCTACCTAAGAGCGAAATATACCCAAAGGGAGCTATTATTAACAACTGGAGGAAGAAATAAAGAACAAGGTTTTATATATGTGCAGAAATTCTCCCCTCTATCGATGGAGGTAAAGCATATTATTCAAAGGCATTGGCATGTCATCCAGTTGATGAATATCATATAGGAATCATTCATTTTTGCCTTCCAGAGAAATAGAAATATAGGGGAATTACTGAAGATTAAGTTATAGGAAAATCAGAAGGGTATGCACAGTGTATATGGATGCTGCCAATGGTGTCCACAAGCTATGATAGGTGAGAACTGGATCCAACCTCAAACCGGAGAACAAATATACACTAGCATGAACACTTCATGCATTACTATAAATGTTATTTACATTATTCAGTGCTCCTGTGACAAGATTTATGTGGGACGCACCTTTCGTTCTATAAAGTTGTGCCTCACTGAACATAAATCAAGAGTTAATACTGAAAGTGATACTGCCCCCACTGTAGCTCATTGGAAAACAAATGGGTCATAAGTTAACAGACATTAGATGGCGAATTATTGATTCAGTACAAGTAGGAGGGAGGGAGGAAATTATAAACTACTTAAATTAAAAGAACAAAAATGGATCTTCTGTTTAAATTTTATGGCTCCGGCAGGTTTTAATGAAGAACTAGATTGGATGTCCCTTGTTTTAATTAAACCATAGTTTACTCTGCTGTAACGGGGGAAAGGGGTTCCCCTCCAATTTAAAAGTCTTTCTGGGTGAACGGTTGCTAAGTGAAGCTATCTTCTTAGCAACCTTAGAACAGGTAAAACGGTCCTATTAGTGACTGTTTTGTCAGTTTCCCCTTAAAGGAGAGAGTGAATTTAATAGGGGAAATGACGTTAGATGCTAATGACTGAAATTAGCTACTGCTGTGCTGTGAAGTGTGAGAAATAGAGATGTGTTATGATAAATAGTAAGTTTTTTTAAATCATTGAGAATCTTTCTGCTGCATCTCTCTTTCTAAAGCTAACAGTTTAAAATTTATAGCTCTAAATATAACTCTTAAGGTTAGCAATTTGTAGTTAAAAATGTAATACAACCTCAGTGGGAAATTTAATACTGTCTTTTTATATCTTTTAGAGCCTCGACCCTGAAGAAGGTTTAATGAAACGTGATCATGTCGGGAGAGGCAGTTAAAGTTTATAACTAAAAGATGTGTGAAATTAATATTTAAGTAGATATAATAAGTGGATATAAAATGTATTGATCCAGTGACGATAACGACTCATGCAAAAAAATTGTAAAATGCATGACTAAAGAGCCAGCTGAGGATCATATGAAAGCATAATATCAGTTGCTCTAGGGGTGATTTATTTGGACAAATTAATTTTAAATCTTTAGGAAGTGCCCATACCACATGTATGTCAGTGTCTTCCCACCCAACATTGGCTTGTAGAACCATAAATTCAGTCACAAAGCTCTTGGATGTGAGGATATATGCCTGCTGTTCTTGGAGAACACCTGCTACAGGGATGCATCTCTACTTTCTCTGAGAATAAGCAGGCATAATATTCTCATAGGTGGGACTCCCAAATTGCCAGAATCATATCTCTGGAAGAGATTAACAAAAGAGAACAAGTCCAACAACTCTGCAGTGGATATCGAACAAGCAAGAACAAAAACAAAATTGCAGATATGATGTACAAGATGCAGGCACTTTATTCAATCAGTAAATTGTTGTGTAATACAAATCCTCCTTTGCTCTAGAGCAGGGGTGCCCAATACATCACTCGCGATCGACCGGTCGATCGGGAAGGCAAGGCGAGTTGATCGCGGAGCCCAGATACTCGTGTTGCCGTCCCGATCGAACGGCCGATCAGCTTTCCTCTCCCCAAGGTTCCCCCTTCATGCACACCCATTCTCGCTGTGCCCTTCCTTGCCAGACTGCCAGAACCCGTCTTCCCTCTTTCGCTTTCTCCCGTAGACACTCTTTGATAGACTGGGGGATGATGTCACTTCCTTTGGGAGAAGGCGGGAGGGTGGTCTAGGGAAGTCACAACCCTGGAGAGCTGAGCGCCGGCTGCCCCTGGCGGAATCAACAGAGCCGCCAGACTGGAGTGGGAGGTGCTCTGCCCAAAAATGCCGGAGCTGCTGCTGCTCCTCTGACGTCTTGACCCTAAAAATGGGAAGCTGAGGTGGTTCCTATTGTGTGTGTGTGTGTGTGGGGGGGGGGCAGCTATGCATTCTTGTAAGTGCTGTGCTGAAAGGAGACTGGAACGGCTCTCATGGAAGGATTTATAGACTGGATTTCTCTCGTGCCCAGGCTCTTTCTCTTCCTCGGCCCTGGGCGTCCAGAGATTTGGGCCTGCAGAAGCCTCGCGCTGACCAGCATGCCTCTCCCTGACATCAATTCTGACGTCAGAGAGGAATTTCTGAGCCAGCCAATCGCTGCCTGACTGGCCCGGAACTTCCTCTCCGACATCAGTATTGATGGGGAGCGGAACACTGGTCAGCGCAAGGCTTCTGCAGGGAGAGCTTGGGGAGGCGGTGGCTTGGAGGCCTGTTCCCCGATGGCAGCGGCAAACCTAGTGGCTTGGGGGGAGGGCAGGGAGAAAGAAACAAAGGGGGCAGACAGGGAGACAAAGAAAGAAGGGAAACAGAAAGAAAGAGGGAACAGGGAGACAGAAAGAAAGAAAGAAGGGGGCAGGGAGAAAGAAAGGGAGAAAGAAAGAAAGAAGGGGGCAGGGAGAAAGAAAGAAAGAAGGGGGCAGGGAGAAAGAAAGAAAAAGTTGGGGGAGAGAATGAGGTCTGGAGGAAAGAAAGCATACAGGAGGCTGAAAGAAGGGAAGAAATATTGGATGCAGGAGTGGGCTGAATGCCAGAAGAAGAAGAATGTCAGAAGAAGTGCAGCCAGAGTGAAGTCAGAAGAAGAAAGTGCAACCAGAGACACATGAAATCACCAGACAACAAAGGTAGGAAAAATTATTTTATTTTCAATTTAGTGATCAAAACGTGGCTGTTTTGAGAATTTATATCTGCTGTCTATATTTTGCACTATGGCTCCCTTTTACTACACCGTAATAGCGGTTTTTAGTGCAGGGAGCCTATGAACATCGAGAGCAGCACGGGGCATTCAGCACAGCTCCCTGCACTAAAAACTGCGATCGTAGTTTAGTAAAAAAGGAAGGGGTATATTTGTCTATTTCTGTATTGTTGTTATTGAGATGACATTGTATAGAGTCTTCTGCCTTGACCTCTTTGAAAAAATCCCGGAATATGAATGATAATTAACATTTTCTCTGCCTTTCAGTGAGCATTGTGTTTTTTAAAAATGTTATTGTTGGTAGATCATTTTGACTTGGTCATTTTAAAAGTAGCTTGCAAGCCCAAAAAGTGTGGGCACCCCTGCTCTAGAGAAATGATGACCCAACAGTCTGTATTTCGATTAAAATATCTTCCTCAGGAGTCCTAATAATAAACAAGGGAGTATTATACAGCTGTATGTTAAAGAAGATATCGTAAATGAGATTGTACAGTGTGTGAAAACTGGAGGTGAACCTGGTGAGGATGTGAATGGTGTGCAAAACCTAGAAAAGATATCTATATGAGATCAGTAACATTGTCTGAAGAACAAGGGTAAGGTGCATTTAAGTTATGCCAAACTTGACAAGCTGCGTGACATATGAAACCTATGAAAGATTGTGGGCTATCAATCACCACTGGAGAGAGTGTTGGAGAAATGGAGTAAGCTGTACTGGAGCAGATAGAGATCCCATGGCTTGGGACCACTGGGTTGATAAGTACATTAGGTAGATTGTGAGCCTGCCGGGACAGATAGGGAAAAATGATTGAGTACCTGAATAAATTCATGTAAACCGTTCTGAACTCCCCTGGGAGAACGGTATAGAAAAAAAATTGAATAAAAATAATGCTATTGTGGAATAAGTGAAGACGTGCAAATGGGGTCAAGTGAACCGCTGATGTCACATGACTGAGAAGGCACATTACATATGGCATGCAGAAGTACGCTTGAGTGTAGTGTATATACTCCTACTGTGGAGATTGTTTGACACAGATGAATGAGATTGAGGACTCTCTGCTCAGGTAAAAAAGTACAAACCTGAATTGTATTCAAGAGTGTTCCTATGAACGCCAAGGACTGAGACTGCTGTAGTTGTGACTCTTGGAAGTTAAAAGGAAATCCAAGAAGCTCAAGGAGTTGAACTGTTGAGGTAATGAATTGCTTGAGCTGCTTGAGATAAAGCCTTAATCAACCAGTGATTAAGAAAAGAAACACATGAAACCTCCATGAGTATAGGGCTGCAGCAACTACTACTAGGCATTTCATGAAGATAAGAGGAGAGAGGCTAGTCTAAAAGGCAAGACCTTGTTCTTGAATTGCCAGGGGCCTATGCAGAAGTAGAAGAGGTGAGCAGGTAGGATGGATATGTGAGCATAGGCTTCTTTAAGATCTAGAGAGCAAAACCAATCCTTTTTCTAATAGAGAGACCATGTGAAACAACTTCTTCAGCAAAATGTTATTAGGCCTCAGAGGTCTAGAATAGGTCAAAGGCCTCTGGTCCTTTTTGGTATCAGAAAATACTTTGAATAGAACTTCCGGTCCCTCTCCTGCAGAGGAACAGGTTCTATTATGTTTGGCTAGAGAAGGGCTGATAATTCCTGGTAAAGGAGAGTCTTCTGGAGGCTTTCTGATCAAAGCATCAGCTATAGTTGTGACAAGAGTCTAGCATTGGTGAAAATAGACTAATCTCCCTCCAATGGGGTGAGTGGGAGGTAAAGTGAAATAAATATTGGCAATTCTCTCTAGAAAAGTCAAAAGGATGACTGCTATTTAGACTGAGAATGAGGTTGAGATTTCTGTGAAATTTCTTGCTTTGCACAGGGTCAGTGACCATCGGGCCTAGAGAATTATGAAGATGGCTGAATACAATGACATCTCATGTTGTAGTAGTATGAATATCTAGATGGAGCAGAGCATCTTCTAGAAAAAGACCATGATGACAGAGGTTTGAGGCTTAGACAAAGTTGTCAGTCAGTGTGTTTTATAATTTCATCAGGCGTTTTACTTCCTCAATCTTGTCTCCAGATTATCATCCTTCTGAAAGGCACTCTTCGACTGAAGTTTCTAGATCAGAAGTCCTAAATCAAGATAAACAGTGCACAGCAATTACCACTGCTGATCCGAATGCATCAAATATACCTCTAGCTAGAACTTCCTGGTAGTGAACAAGTTCTTGGATAACTGTTAGAATTCTGAAAGTTGTTTAAAAAAAAGATTTTAAATAATAGAACTGGAAGTCCATAATCTTATTTATGATCACTGATGATTGAAAAATGCGTTTACCAAAAGAGTCCAGCGTTCTGGCTTCCCTGCCTGACAGAGCAGAAGCACATGACCTTGAACTGTGTGAGTTATAGGGCAGATGCCACAATGAAAGAGCGATGCTGGAGTTGTGTTCTCTCAAACCCTAGACATTTTTTGTATTCTGTACATTATGTCAATTTTTTAGAAGCTCACTGGACTAAAAAAAGGTTTCTCTCGATTCTTAAATAGGCTATCTCTCATGGCCCTATGTAAAGGCACCTTGATACAGTGATTTGGCAGATTCATAGTCAAGAAGTTCAAAAAGCTCTGAACAAGATTCTTCCTCGGTCTCCATTTTGATAGAAAGACTTTGACTCATTTGTTGGACAAACCCAATAAAGGTTATGTTGTCTAGTGAAGTTTCAAGTTTAATATATCTCTTGATTAATCGCTTAGTCAGATTTCAAAGCGATGAACAATTTAAAATACATTCATTAGGAATTACAAAATAAACAATACAGTACAAACTTTGAATAGTAACATTGGGTTAAAAACTAAACCATCATTTAAGGAACATAGGGAAGGAAGGAATAGCGAAATACAACTAGGAATGGTAAAGCAATACAAAGGAAAAGTACAATAGGAAAACAAATTAAAACATAGTTTAATAATATGTAATCTGTGGCCTAGGGGTTACTAAAAGCATCTTTAAAAAGAAAGGTTTTTAAATTACTTTTAAATTTTCCGAGGTCCTGCTCCATACGTAAATAAATTGGGAGGGAATTCCATGTCTGTGGGGCGGTCACAGAAAAGATGAACTGCCGTCTGGTATTAATGATTTTAAGCGATGGAATGGTTAAAAGATGTTGCTCATTAGATCTTAATGTTCTAGATGGATGATACGGAATTAATGATTTATATATAAATGCTGGGGTTTTGTTCAAAAGAGTTTTAAAGGTAAGTAAACAGAGTTTGTATGTTATCCGGTGAATAACTGGGAGCCAATGTGCATTTTTCAGAAGTGGTGTAACGTGGTCAAATTTTCTTGATTTGGTTATGAGTTTAATGGAGATATTTTGGATAATTTGAAGACGTTTAATTTCGTTTAATGATATTCCTTTAAAAAGAGAATTACAGTAATCTATTTTTGAAATCACCAGAGAATGGATAAGAATATTTAGTGATTTCGGGCATAAGAATTTTGAAATAGATCGAATCCTGCGTAATCTATAAAAAATAGATTTAACAATGTTACTGATGTGATCGTGAAAATTTAGTTTATTATCAAAAGTGACTCCTAGAATTTTTGTATTTTTAACTATTTGAAGGGGGACATTTTTTATAGTAATAGGAGCAACTAGTTCAAGATTTTCTTTCCACGGAAAAAACATCACGTTGGTTTTTTTAATGTTAAGTGCAAGCTTATTTGTTTTTAACCAATTATGTATTAGATCTAATTTTTCATCGATCTCTTGAATATCCGATTTTTTATTAGTATCTATAGGATGCAGCAGTTGGATATCATCTGCATACGCAAAAACTTGAAAACCTACGGATTGACATAAAGTGACTAGAGGGGCAAGAAAGATATTAAATAATAATGGAGAAAGAATAGACCCTTGGGGAACCCCATAAATAGTTGATGAAGATTTTGATAGCGAATCTTTAAAGAAAACGGTAGATGTACGGTCAGTTAAATAGGATGTAAACCAAGAAAAGACTTGGTCAGAGATACCAATCGAATGTAGTCTATCAAGAAGGAGTCGATGGTCAATTGTATCGAAGGCGGCGGAAAGATCAATAGAAATTAATAGTGTTGATTGATGGTGGTCTAAGAAATATTGAATAGAGGTAATCATACCAATTAATGAGAGTTCAGTATTGTGATGATGTCTAAAGCCAGTTTGGTTAGGGTGTAGGGCATTAGTTTTTTCTACGAAATCTGAGATTTGATTGAAAACTACCTTCTCTGTTATTTTTGCCAAAAATGGTAAATTAGCTATAGGTCTGAAATTAGACTTATGCCTTTGAGACAGAGGAGAAGGATCAGAGGGCACGATTCTTCTGCTGAATAGTCTGGTAAATCCTCATCTGAGTGGTTAGAAATATCTGAATCAGACTCTTCAAAATATTTCCTTCTAGGTGAATCAGTGACTGTGCTTTGAGAGGCATGCAGAATATATGTCGAGGTGAAACAAGGCATGGATCGATGATCTGACCCAGGAGACAGATCCTCTGCTGATGACGAATGAGTCTGTACTAACCACAATGCTCAACATCGAGTAGAGGTACATGACCTTATCCTTGATTGATGCCTCAATGTATCCTTGGGCTGGGCTGGGGCAGGCATGGATGACTGTAAAGCCTGTGCAGACTGAAATCTGTTTCCATATAGCCTGGATTTCCTCCTGGAGATTCAGGCCCTGATTCTCTAAAGTGCATCCCGATTTTAGGCGTCCTACAGCTGTCTAATCAGCCAAACGGGATGCAAGTTTTTTTAAAAAAAATGCTCCCCAGGCAAGCCTGAAGGCATCTCCGGGAGCCTAGGGAGACCCGCAAGATGCCTAAGCTCGTCTAAGGGCCTTAGGCTGAACCTAGGCGGCCCTACGCGTCTCCCTAGTAGAGGAGAAGCTTAAAATGTAGGCCAGCAAAATGCTGGCCTACATTGTAAGTAGACGCGGCCGCTATATTTATCGCGGCAAGGGATCTCTCTGCCACTATAAGTATAGCGGGCCGCGGCCCCCTGACCAGGAGGGTGCCCAAATCCTCTGCCCGAAAACGCACCCCCCCCCCGACACTACCGACCGCCCCCCCCCGACAATATCGATAGCTGGCAGGAGGGTGCCCAATCCCTCCTGCCCGAAGACGCACCCCCCCCCAGCGCTAACCCCCCCCCAAACCTCCACTCCACCAAACCTGTTCTTAGAAGGGTCTTGCACGTCTTGAGCCGGCAGGCACGCCTCGTCGAAATGAAGCGGGCCCGCCCCTTCCCGGCCCATCCCGCCGAAGCCTAAGGCCTGATTGGCCCAGGCTCTAGAAGCCTGGACCAATCAGGCCTTAGGCATAGCGGGTCCGCCCATCCCCACTTAATCTAAGGCCTGATTGGCCAATCAGGCCTTAGATTAAGTGGGGATGGGCGGACCCGCTATGCCTAAGGCCTGATTGGTCCAGGCTTCTAGAGCCTGGGCCAATCAGGCCTTAGGCTTCAGCGGGATGGGCCGGGCCCGCTTCATTTCGACGAGGCGTGCCTGCCGGCTCAAGACGTGCAAGACCCTTCTAAGAACAGGTTTGGTGGAGTGGAGGTTTGGGGGGGGTTAGCGCCGGGGGGGGGGTGCGTCTTCGGGCAGGAGGGATTGGGCACCCTCCTGCCAGCTATCGATATTGTCGGGGGGGGGGGGGATCAGTAATGTCGGGGGGGGAGGGGGCGGTCGGTAGTGTCGGGGGGGGGGTGCGTCTTCGGGCAGAGGGTTTGGGCACCCTCCTGGTCAGGGGGCCGCGGCCCGCTATACTTATAGCGGCAGAGAGATCCCTTGCCGCGATAAGTGTAGCGGGCCGTTTCTAATCTAACCCGTTTCTCTAACCCGCGTCTGTAACATGGACGCCGGTTACAGAATCGGGGTTTAGTTTAGGCCGATTCTGAATAGGACGCCTCTCCCAGGCGTCCTATTCAGAATCAGGGCCTAGGTGTCTTGCGGGCCTTGCCTTTAATATAGGCGGCCTGCCTGGGGAGCATTTTTTTAAAAAAACGTGCATCCCGATTGGCTGATTAGACAGCTGTAGGACGCCTACAGCTGCCTAAAATCGGGACGCACTTTTAGAGAATCAGGCCCTCAGTGTCTGCACCAGAAGAGATATTGGTATTGAAACATTCTGAAGTGAATGTTGTCTAGGTGTGGGAGACCTCAATGTCAATGCACATCTGGGTGAAGATATGATTTATAGTGATGGGGACTGGTCAATGGTGCACTGACAATTATTATCCATTGAGGAGATGGATGTTTGTGACACTGCCATGCTATGCTTAGAAGGGGAGGAATGTTTGTGCTCCTTAATTTTTTTACATGATGCCTCCCAGGATGGATTAGGCATGGAGGAAGATTATGTAGAGTTCTGTCTCTGAAGAGAGTCTGATGATTAATGCTTTCTACTCAGTACTGGTACACACAGTGTTGATGCAGGCTGTGCGTCAGGTTCCGAATCTGCTGCAATGCTCAATGTCAATGCAGAAACAAAGGCTTTTTTCATAGTGGAGTTGTTGGGCTTTCAGTGTTCTCTTTTGCATACAGAAACAGAGGGCACAGTGAGTGTCCTGATGGTCAGGACACTCACACTGAACACACCAATTATGAAATAGCTCAATTACATAGAGAACGTGTCTTGAAGCTCCTCAGCACTTAATTTGAAATGGAAGGGAAAATGGCTGATGTGAAGTCAAAGGGCTTGATTGCCCGGGGAGCTTCAGTAAAAAGTATACAGAGAAACGTTGATGCCCTCTGGCTCTTTCAAAGTGATGCAAAGGCTAGAAAATGAAAAATTGACCAAACTGAACCAAACTCAAGAGAAATGTGAAAAAAACCAAAAAGGATTAAGAATTATGAGGGAAAAGACAAAAACTAATATTGGGAATGCACAAAACCTGATTTTGAAGTTTGACGTGCTGAGGAGAAACCAAATACACAGCATCTTTGCTCTGCAGAAAACTAAGAACTGATGGTCCTGTGACAGTGCACTTGGCAATGTCCACACTAGGTTCCGTGGAAGATGTCACCCACATGTGAGAATATTATGCCTGCTTGTCTTCAGAGAAAGTACTTAACTGTGGATTTTCGGTAGCATTATGTGATTAATGTTACTGAAAATCCCTGTAATCAATGCAGCACTAGCTAGATAGTGGCGAATTGGAGTTAGGGTTTAACGAAGATGGAATAACTAGCTATATGGATAGCAGCAATATTCAACCACTAACCATATAGCTATGTGGTTTAATTTAGATCTGTAAAGAGTGCTAAATTACTCTACTTAGCTGTATGTATTGCAGCTAAATATCACTATTACCCATACAGACAGCAGTGGTGATAGCATTATTCCCTGGATTCAACAAATTTGTGTGTGATCCCAAGATCTATGCACAAATTAGTTAATCAGCTGTTATAAATAATTAGCTGCTAACAGTCAATTATTAAAATTAACTTGACACTAATTTGGATTTGCCAGCAAGCAATTCTATAACCATTCACGTCCAAATCCTTTCATGCACAACCCCAAAGGGAGTGTGGCCATACGAAGGGTATTGATGGGCCAGGGCTGTTATAAAGAACTGCACACTGTGTTATAGCATTCTGGGGATGCGTACCAGGATTTACACTAGGCTTCAGCTGGAGTAAGTTCTTCTGCCAAACATTGGGTGTGGGAATCTCTGCTAGGTGCTATTCTAAAAAAGGGTGCTCATCCTGTATCCCCCCCTTTTAAGAATAACGCAGAATGGTGATTTTTCCTAGCACCTATTTTTCAGTGTCATTTACTGAATACAGCCCTATATGTATAATCAGCACCACTGCCTATCCATTTATCTGCACTAATATATGCATTTTTTAAAAACACTAGTCAGCACAAGGTGCTACCCAAAAGTTTGGGGAATGTGAACAGTGGGCGCAAACTGAATATGATATGCCCTTCCACCGCTAGAGGTGTCTAGCAGTATGCTTTGTGAATCAGTGTGCCAACAGGTGTGCAGCTGAGTAGTCGCGTTGTTTTGTTCTGTGCGATTTTATAAGGTTGTGTTTTAGTGACTCGGCGGATTTCGATATGACAGATTTTACTGAGAATCTGCATCAAATTTTGTTTCAAACTTTAAAAAAACTGCTCCAGAAACCCATTGTATGTTCCAGGAAGCCTTTGGAGATAATGCAATGTGCCATAGTAAAACTTCTCTTTGGTACAAATGCGTCAAGGACAGACGAACATCTGTCCCCGACGATGACCGTTCCGGAAGATCGTCAACAAGCACACCGGAAATCATAGCAACAGTTTGTGAGACTATCCTTGCAGATTGTAAGCAAACTATCCACGATGTTTGTGAGATAGTAGGACAGTCATACGGGACAGTTCAATGAATTTTGTCGGACAAATTGAACATGAGATGCATTTCTGTGAAATTTGTGCCAAGACTGCTAATCGGTGAACAGAAGGCCGCTCACGCATCACTCGTTGTTCGACAATTCCTGACTTCCAGAAACATTACAGTGATTACGTACCCTCCCTATTCGCCTGAACTTGCTCCCCTGTGATTTTTTTCCTATTCCCCAAAATGAAATTACGACTGAAAGGGTGCCGTTTTAACACAATTGAAGAGATCCAGGCAGAATCGCAGGAGGTTCTCAAGGCACTCACCCAAGATGACGTCCATAGATGCATAGACTCATGGGAAAAACGCTGGGATCACTTTATACATTCTCAAGGGGACTACTTCGAAGGAGACGGTGGAAGCTAGGAGTTTCAGTAAGCAATTTTTTTACAATTGAATTCTTCAAACTTTTGGGTAGCACCTCGTATTTAAAAAAACCCAATAGCCACTGTTGATAACTGGCCCAGTTTAGTTCTGACCTCCTTTCCTTTTGTAAGATTTTGAGTAACTTTAGCAATTTATCATTATCTTTCTGTACTTATACAATTAGAGTCGCTTTGAGTAGTGAGTTAACGGTTAAGCTGGAGACAAATCTAGACTGCCCTGTTAGATTACCTTAAGATCTATGGCTTTAGAATAGAGAATGACATGGTGACAAAATTTATCACCGTTCCCATTCCTGCAGATAACCGCAGGGAAACCGTCTCCATGTCATTCTTTAAGGAGAGAGGGAAGAATCAGGGTATGAACAGGCACATTCACTGACCCTCAAAGCCTTGCATTGACTAAGGTTGAGATAGACACTAAAGAATGACATGGGATAGTTTCCCATGGTTATCTGCGGAGACGGGAACAGTGATGAATTTTGTCAGTGTCATTCTCTACTTTAGATTTTAAAAAGCTTCTTTCAATATTAGTGCAATCACTTCAAAATGAAGCCAGTTTTGTTATTGATGAATATCAAAATTACCCAGGATTTTTACCATGCCCATGATTTGACTTTTTTTTTTAAACCATTGACAATCTAGGATTTTCTCTAGAATCAGATGGATCAATCAACCCTAATTACTTTACAACAATAGGAATACAAATCTGAGTAAGAGGGAAACAATTTCTTGAAATATCTTTAGACAAAACATATCTCCTTGTTTGAACTGAATTACTCTTATATGGACAGGTTACTTTAGTCTCAATAGAACAATTTTCCACAAGTAAATTATACTACAACTATGTCTCATAGCTTTCAATGTAGTGATTAACCTGAATATTTTCCTGTGTTAGCTGACTATTTTAGGTCAAGATTTCAAGAGGACAAGTAATCTCCATTGCTATCAGCCACTGAATAATGGACTTACTGGACTCTCCTGACAGAGACATCCCAGCAGTAGTGCTGTATAAGAGGCCACAATGCAGTCTTCCATGTGCTTTCCTGCATGCTGAAGGGCTGTCATGAAATAAAAAAAAGCCCTGTATTTTTAAAGAGCACTAAGAGTATACAAACACTAAAATCAATATACAGACACAATTAATGGTGAACAGATGCACAGCAGATTGGCTGTAAGAATTTCAGGCATCTTACACAATCTTTCCTAAACTTCTATTTCAGTATGTCAAGTCAATCGCAATCTAATTTCCATGGAACTGGGCAGTACATCTATAATTGGGAAAATCTCACCATGATATGCTATTAACACTCTTGAACATTTTGAACAAAACATCGGACATCATGTAGAATTATTTAGTTTTATGCCCATCATGCTTGAGACTTTGGCTATGTTCCTTAAGTATGACTACTTTCATTATAGTAGCCCCAACCTATGGAATACTCTTCCATTTGAACTATAAATAGAATCCCCAGTCTCTGAGTTTAAATAGGGCATTAAAACATGGTTGTTTAGAACGTTGGTTGTTTTTTCTTTTATTAGAATTTACAATGATTTTGGCTCAGCAGCCCTGGACAGTTAAGATTATTAAGTATTGTTTATTTTTATTTTAATCTGTAATGTCTGTCTTTCTGTAAAAATATTATAATTGTAAACCACAGTGGATTGAAAGGTGGTATATAAAATAAATAAAATTGTTAAGGAGGAGAGGTTATTTTTTTGTGGGTAGGGGGAAGGTAAAGTAAAAATGTTGAAAAGATGCATAGAGGAATGCTTAGAGTTTGCGGTTCAAATAGTGTATGGAAGGCAATTAGCAGCTTACTGTTGCTTTGTTTTGAATTGTTAGATGCATTGTCAGCTTTGGTTATGTATTTTTTAATGTTGGAAAAGTTCAATACAAAAATAAAAATTCTGCTGAAAAAACCCCCAAACAAAACATAAGCAATTTCTAAGCAAATTCGAAGTAAAAGCAATTGCTCATTTTGAGCTCCAGACGTATGCACCTTTATTTAAGTCAAGCTCTTCTTCTTCTTCGTCCTTCTTTTTTTGCTCCTCTGTATTCGGACACTTTTCGGAAGATACCCACTGAATCTCTCCCCCTGTTTCTTGCCACTCTCCACTCTTGTCATGCTGAGTATTAGGAACCTCTTTGATTAACTCATCTGTCTGGCTTTCCGCTAACTGAGCTGCTTGTTCTCGCTCAAGGAAAAGCTGAAGGAAAAGCATTTTGAAATAGTTATTTCATAAAATCAAGCATACATAATATGTAACTTAACAGTACTTGTATTCAACATGCATTCTAATTTTTATTACTTAGCCAGCACTGCACAATGTAATACTTAGGAAGAATGCCTTCCTGGAGGCGACATCACAAAATAGGATGCCTCTGTTCAGCGTCAATTTCTGAAATAATCATCCTGTTCCAATATATCTGGCATGGAATAATCAAATATGCAAAAACAATTGTTTAAATCTATTAAGCAGATTTGGTGTGGAGAGTTATAGGAATGTTGTAAGAGGAAAAACACAGTTCAACAGTAATTCATTATTTAATGAAAATTTATGACAGATTTGTAAGGGCCCCTCACTATTCCAGTATGCTTCACATTAGCAGGATACTACCACCTAGCAAAATGCAGAAGTGAAAATGATGTTGCTTGGCTTGCTGTAATGGTTCTGTCCGAGTCTACATAAACCAGTAATTCCTATTGTTAGATGAGGCCTTTCTTATATTTTCATGATGTAGTAAGCAGGAGATTTTATGTTTGCCCTGTAACCTATTTTTCCTTGGACCACTGCTTATGGGGTTTCGAGTTTGAAGGAGATTTTTTCTGCCCTCTTCTTCTGTCCAAAAGGTGAAAGAGAGGATACCCAAAGGTTAGGGAGCAGAGAAGTAAAAGATTTAAAATGCCTCTATGGTATACACAAGGAAGAGAGTTGCTGAAGTAATAGACACCCACAAGAGTCTCCCCAAAAGTCTGGAAGATTGGAGTGTGTCTTCAGATTCTGCTGTGAAGAAATAACCAGAGAAAATAAGGAGAATGCATTACACCCAGGTGATATTTCCCCAGTCCCATCACAGCCTAGACTGCAAAGGGCTTGAGAATTACTGAGGGGAATACAGAGAAGAGATCTGCATAAAAGGATCACACATCAGAAGCCCAAAACTGCTCAAGAACTGGGAAGGGCAAGGGAGCACAGGCAAAGCTACAATGGAAAGCTACATACACCCAATTAGATTGAGTCAAGGCCATCACTAGGCAATTAAGAACCTGTGGCATGAACTAAATGTTCCTCAAGGAACCAGACAAGACAGAGTTTTGTAAAGAATGGTTTAATACTGCCAAATCTAGGTGTGCAAAGTTGGAGACCTATCTCAACAGACTTGCAATTGTAACTGCAAAGTATTGACTCAGAAGGGTAAAACACTATTCAGTTATTGTATTTCATTTTTTTTTTTTTGGGGGGGGGGGGGGTAAATGCTTTGATCCCCCCCTAAAATATTTTCTCTCCTGAAAGGTGTGGAATGTGTGTTGAAGAGTAGAAAAAATTAACAGATATTACTAAAATATGCATATGTCATTATATACTAAGAGCTTACCTTGTTGGGCAGACTGGTTGGACCATGCAGTCTATCTGCTGTCATTTACTATGGTATTCAAATGTATGAATGCTTAAAGTACTTATACAACAAAATGTGAAAAATGTTCAAGGGAGTATAGATTTTCTCTAACTACTGTATACAAATGATGACCTGCTAGAAATTTATCTTAAGGAAATAATATGAAATGTCTAATCTACCGTAAATGTTTCAAATTATTCTTAAACTCAGTGCCACTATTCATTTAATTGGCACCACTGAATATAATAGTATACGTAGATGCTCTGCTGTATGTATACAAGTGACCAATATCAATACTTCAATAAAGTACATGTAAAAGTACCAAAAAACAGGGCTGCTATGTAGAGCAGTGTTTCTCAACATTTTCAAGCCAAGTACCCCCTAAGCCTAACAAATACCAACTGAATACCCCTGCCCAAGCTATACCTTTGACCTGCCCAAACTCCGCCCCACATCCACCCAAACTCCACCCCCATAATAATAGTACTAATTGTAATGCCATTTCTTCTATTTATTTTTATAAACAACCAATCTCAGTCAAGGTCTTGGGGAATGCTAATTAAACTTTTCATGCAACATTAGATACATAAAAAGTACTTGTACTGATTAATCACTATGGACAAGTTCTGTCACACACATCCCCTCCCCCCTTCCAGTGGTCTGACATCTCCCCTCCATTCCTCCTTTCTGGCCATCCTCCCAGTCCAATACTTCTCCCTCTCTCATCCCCAGGATCATGGGCAGAATTTTTCACCACTGCCCACTAGCCCCATGCCCATTCCTATCACCCCTCTCCAGCACCATCTCACATCTCTCCCACCAACACTATGTCCAATATTCCCCCACCTTGCATCCCCTTCAATCTATCCCTGTTCTCTCTTCACCACCATATACAACTCAATAAACAATCTGTGGAATTTCTTGTCAAATTATTCACCCATGCCATGCCCCCTAACACAAAAGGCACTTAAACCACAGCAGAACCAGGTTTGATTTCCACTGTGGCTACTTGTGACTTTGGCCAAGACACAATCCCCCATTGCCCCAGATATAAAACTTGGAATGAAATGACAGAGGAAGAACCTGTATGCAATATAAATATGCAAACCACTTCAGCTGCAATGTAACACAAAGCTCTATTTCTAGTAGTACTAAGTCAATTATCATCAAACCCAAAAACGGTCACGAAACATCATATCCTTCTTACTTGTCTGAACTGCACTCGCTCCTCAGCCCCCAGCAGCACTCCTGCAATGGAAGGCACAAGCAGCAGCCCGCATGCTGCACATGGCTGACCCAGAAGCCTTCTCTCTGATATCAACTCTGATGTTGGAGAGAAGGCTTCTGGGTCAGGTACTTACATGCAGTGCCTGAATTGTTGTGTGCAGCGCCCACCACAAGGAACACTGACGAAGGCTGAAGGAGTGCAGCTCCAAGAAGGTTGTCGTGGGAGTGGCAGGGCCGAAACTGGCAGTATTGAGAAACACTGATGTAGAGGTTGTGTGTCTCACCTTATCACCCACACAACATTTATAAATTGGACTGGATTGAATTGATTACATTTGATATACTGCTTGGACAAAGAGAATATGCAGTTTTGAATTACTAAGGTAAGATCAGAAATAACAGTGTACAATCATAGTGAAGTAAGCAGTTTATAATAACAGTAAAATTTTCAGGTGCAATCGGCAGAAAGAGTTACATGTGCGTAACATTAAAGATCAAAGCTGCATTCCTGAGTGAATGTGCTAGAAGATTGCTAGAAGCAAGTAAAGTTATGGACTGTAGTGTTGATGAAATAGAATAGTTTTCAGTTGTTTTCAAAAGGTGCAGTACGACAGTTAATTATGAAACACTGACAAGATGGACCAGAGGGGCTGGTTCAATATAGGAGAAAGCACAGTTACTTACCATAACAGGTGTTATCCGGAGACAGCAAGCAGATATTCTCACATGTGGGTGACATCATCCACAGAGCCCAGTACGGACAGTGAAAAGTGCACCGTCACTTTAAGCTTTGTGAAGCTTCGAAACTGCCTGCACTGCACACGCACAAGTACCTTCCCATCCGACTTCAGATCGCGGTTCCTCAGTTCCGTAAGCAAGCTAAGAAGCTAACCAGGGGAGATGGGTGGGATGTGAGAATATCTGCCTGCTGTCCCCGGATAGAACCTGTTATGGTAAGTAACTGTGCTTTATCCTCGGACAAGCATTCGGGCATATTCTCACATGTGGAACTCCCTAGCTTACTGAGATTGGATGGAGGTAGAGTTGGCCATTAGGAAGAAAATAAATTCTGTAATACTGCTTTGCTGAAATGATCATCTCATCTGGAATAGGATTCTAGACAGTAGTGAGATGTGAATGTGTGAATTGAGGACCAAGTAGCTGCCTTGCAAATACCTTCAATGGGAGTGGAACGTAAGAAAGCTACTGATGCTATCATAACACGGCCCTTGTGTGCTGTAACATGTCCCTCGAGCTGCAGCCCAGCTTGAGCATAGCAGAAAAAAATGTAGCATGCAGTAAATAGTTTGTTTGGTTTCAGGCAGGCCCAATCTGTTAAGGTCAAAAGAGATGAATAGTAGTAAGCCAAGGCATACTTACAGTCCAAAGTGTGAAGAGCTGTTTCTCCAGGGTGAGAATGAGGCTTTCAGGAAAATACTGGAAGCACAATGGATTGACTCAAGTGAAATTCTGTGACAACTTTAGGAAGGAATTTAGGATGAGTCCTGAGAACCACCTTGTCATGATGAAATACTGTAAAAGATGGGTCGTAAACTAAAGCTTGAAGTTCGTTCACTCAATGAGCAGAAGTGACAGAGATCAAGAACACCACTTTCCAAGTGAGAAACTTAAGATGAGTAGTTGTCAGTAGTTGAAATGGCAGCTTCATCAGATTGGCTAGGACTACATTAAGATCCTAGACAACTGGAGGCTTGGAATTAAAGTCTTTTCATAAACCAAGAAACAAGCAGATGAGTAGCCAGAGGTTTATTATTGAAAGGAGCATGAAAAGCACTAATAGCACCAAGGTGAACTCTGACTAAGGTAGTCAAGTTCATAGCTGGATAAATTGAGAAGATAGTCCAACACTGAAGGAAGAGGAGGAAGCATCCTGGTGATGGAGATTATACCATGAAATGAAGTGTGTCCACTTGTGTTAATAGCATTGCTGAATAGAAGGATTTCTGGAAGCAGCTATAATGGCTTGTACTGAATCCGAAAGATTAAAATCTGCTGAAGTCAGACCAAGAGGTACTAAACTGTTAGGTGCAGAGATTGCAGATTGGGATGCAAAAAAGAACCTCAACTGAGTGACAGAGATGGAAAGATCTGTAGTGGAATTGGATCCTTGCACTCAGTTGAAATAGAAGGGAGAACAAAGGTTGGCAGGGCCACTGAGAAGTTAGCAGGATCATAGTGGCTGACACTTATGTGAGCTTGACTAAAGTCTTCAGAATGAGAGGGATTGGCAGAAATGCACAAAGGAACTTGTTTGTCCAATCTAGAAAAAATGTATCTGCTTCGAGATGAGGAGAGTACTGTCTGGAGCAGAATTGAGGCAACTTATGGTTATGGGGAGAGAGAAGATGTGGCACAAGACTGGAGTTGAGAGACCACTCGTGGTCAGAGAAATCTGTTTAGGATTGTCAGCTAGGACATTCTGTTTGACTTGCACATTTTTGGCTTTGAGAAAGATGTTGCGAGGAATTGCCCAGTTCCATATTTGTTGATACAGTACGTTGCCACTTAATTGTCTGTCCGAACAAAGACTTGGTTGGATAGACGATCCTGAAATGTTCTGAGAGCACTGCGAACTATCCACATCTCTAAGAGGTTGATGTGGAATTTCTTCTCTTGAGCAAACCACATGCCCTGAATCCGGAGACTGTCTAAGTGAACTCCCCAGGCATGGAATGTTGCTACTCTTTGGGTATTTGCCAGGTACTAGTGACCTATTTTTCAGACGGGATGAAAAAACTAGAAACTCGCTGGACTAAATGTGTAACCTTTGATAGAAACTATGATGAAAAATAAAACTGATTTTTTCATTCAACATAAGAGGATCCTTCACATGCTCATCTTCCAATGTGGTATATATCATTCAATGCAAAAAGTGCAAAGAAGGGAGCTACATTGGTAAAATAAGGCCAGATGCTAAAGACTAGGACCAAGTTATACAGATATCATATTAAAAATTACAATGCCAACCAGGATGTCACCTCGGTCGGACAGCACTTTGGAAAAACTGACCACTTCCCCAATGATTTTATAGTGAGAATACTAAAAATAAATTTTAAGAAAATCCAAGAACGTAAGACTTTTGAAATCAAAATGATAAAATATTTTGATACCCACTGGAAAGGACTCTCAATGACCTTGGCTTTCTTTCCCAGTACAAAGAAATTCAAACTGCATTCTCACCTCTGTCTCCCTACCATCACTGAAATGCTTTCATGTTTCCCTTATATATACTGGTTTTGCCAACATTTGCTTATTTCTGATCCGAGGATGAAGGGGTTACCTTCAAAAGCTAATCATAAATTGCATTAAGGCAGTCCAATAAAAAAGGTATTATATTTTTTCCTTTATATTTTTGTTTTATTTTTACATATTACCTTCCAAAAAATGTTTAACTTGCCTTTTTTTGTACCAAACTTTTCAAACAACCCTCATGTCTTCTTTAACTACAGAAAATCATGTACTACCTGCCATATATAAGAACTTCCAGTATTATTATAGATGCCTATTTTCCAGGATGGGCATCCTCATGCTCTACCTTCCTTTATCAAAATATCCTTAAAATCTGGTATGGACAGGACATGAATCCAAAAATTAGAGATACAAACTTATGACAATCTAAGCTTTCCTTCCTTTTGGAAAGCAGTCCAGTAATATTAGGAAAAGCAATCTGAAAACTATGGGCATAAAACTACAGATTGGATCCTCTATAGTTTCCATATTTATTTATATTTTTTCTTTTCTTGAATTTACTTATTTTCATTCTTTTACAGAAGTCTGTTTCTAGCTGCTTAAAGCATGACAGAGGGATTTTTATCCAGGGGATATCCACTGAAATGTGTTGAAAGCAGATATAATAAGGCAGCTAGCAGATGTGGAGGGTCTAAGTCCGATTTCGATGTAGGGTGCTAGTCGCCAAAAGTCGGTACCGGTAAAATGTCCATTCTCGAAAAGTACATCTAAACTATTCTGTTTTTTGAAAATCATTTATCTGTACGTACAGGCGTTTGATCATCCAAACTGCCACTACATCTATCTTTATACCACATTCTCGACCAAAAATTTGTCCAAGTCCCAAACACCCAGTCCAAGACCTTTTGGACATGGGAGGGACCAGTATTGGAATGGACTGACCCAGACGCGACAACAGAGCAGTGGGGCAGCTTACAGGGCACTGTTGTGAACTTCCCAAAAAGGGTGCCACATAAACATCTCATCAGAACTCCCTTATAGGTTATAGTAAGCCCCACAAAACCTACTATACCTACCGGCTATCAAAAAATAGCCGGTGGCATGTAAAAGAGATGAACAGTAATAGTAGCTCTCTATCCTTGAAAAAGAATGATGCAATGTGTTGGTAAAGGGGATGCATGATTTGAACGCTGAAAGCTAAGTCATTAAATTATTAATCTAAATTATGAAAATGAAATGCACTAAAATGGATAATTTATTGAACTTATAAGTATAACAGAAAAAGGATATAAAATATAAAAACAGAACAATATAAAGAATTTAAAGATATTAAAAAAAAAAGGTTTGCCACATTGGGAAGCATGAGGAATTGATCTCCCGGGGAACTAGAGTGTTCCAGGGGCAGTCTGACATCCCACGGCACCACCATTTTAGATGTTGATATCCTGCTACGGGTCTGAATGTGAAGTCTTCCAAAATAATATGAGCAGATGTATTCTTTACTAACTGCAATCTTTTTCACAAATTGACAAATTCTAACATATAAGGAATTACAGTAATCAAGATATGATGTATTGAGTTAATATAGAAAAATGAGACCGTTCAAACAGTTGCACAGATTTTAACTGCTTAAGATTAAAGAAACATTTTTTGACTATGTCATTTACTTGTGCTCGATATATCAGCACTGAATCTAACATATCGCCCAATAGCAAAAGGGTAGAGAGATCTCCCACACCCCGAGTGAAGGCTAATACCCTACCCTCCTCAAACAACTTAGCTGCATTATTCAATGCCACACATGCCAGTTGATATTTAGGCCACAGTGGTAAGCATTTTTTTAAGCTGCTAACAGTCATGGAAAGATTTAACCCAATTATTAAAAATGCTGGCACAGAATATGGATGAGGTGGAAATTTGAAGTTATGTGGGTATTGACGTCCACATAGCCAAGTGGGCAAAAAAGCAGGCACCAGCACTAAATATGGATGCAGCTTGCATAACTGCTGGCTCCTCCCTAACTTTGCTCCAAGACCATTCCCACACTACTCATATGAACATAAGAATTGCCATACTGGGACAAACCAAAGGTCCATCAAGCCCAGTATCCTGTTTCTAACAGTGGCCAAACCAGGTACCAAGTACCTAGCTAGATCCCAAGTAGTAAAACAGATTTTATCCTGCTTATCCTATGAATAAGCAGTGGATTTCCCCAAGCCATCTTATGGACTTTTCTTTAAGGAAATTATCCAAACCTTTTTTAAACATCAGATCTACAGAGCTTCTCCAGACTGCTTAAACCACACTATATATTGGTTTTTTTAGAGAGTTTACAGTGCACCCTGGGAAACTGTGTAAAGAGATTTATTTACTTACTTTTCTATATCGTTTTCCCAGGGGAGCCCAGAACAGTTTACATGAATTTATTCAGGTACTCAAGCATTTTCCCTGTCTGTCCTGGTGGGCTCACAATCTATCTAATGTAGCTGGGGCAATGCAGACCAAGCCACCAAGGGAACTTCTGAACTAACACAAATTGCTAATGATTATTTTCCTCAAATAATGATTTATGGTTTCACATTTTCATAGAAGGTTTGACAACTTTCTTTACTGAAACTTTCTTGAAACTGAATTTTCAGCATTTCCTATGACTATGCCCATATTCACAATATATATTTTTGAAATCTTTGGAATCCAAGAGAAGTATTCAAGATAAAGAGCACCAAATTTCTGACAAAACTGATACTTGCCTGCACTAGTGCATGAACAGCATCAAGTTGTACCACCCTTACAGCTTCTTCCCCCTCTTCACAGAATGAATCATAGGAACGGGTTGTTTCCATATTGACTAGACAATGTCTATTCCGAGCACTGTATTCTACCAGATTTATCAGCAGACCTAAGCCCTGCAGGAAAAAAAACATTTAGCAAAGGAAAATTATAAAAGCAGTAACACTGGAAGCTCCTCAGGGATCTCCTATATCCCCTTTACTTTTTAATGTTTACTTATCCTCATTGGACAACAGGTTATCACATTTGGGAATGAAACTGTTTAGTTATTCTAAAACTGTTTAGTTATTCAAGAGGGCCTGGGATAGACACGTGGGATCTATCAGAGAGAGAAAGAGAAATAATTGTTACTGCGGATGTGCAGACTAGATGGGCCATTTGACCTTTATCTGCCATCATGTTTCTATGCTGATGACATAATTATTATTCCTATCCCAGGTTCTCTTTCTCAAATTACTCTTATAGTTACTGAAGTATTTAGGTTAATGGAACAATGGATGATTAAATTTATATTAAAATTGAATTCAGAAAAAAACAAAATGTTTCTATGCTTCTCCACGTGAAAATTGCATAGAAAAATCATTGATTATAAATAAGAAAGTCTACCCAATTCATTTGACTATTAAGATTCTAGGAGTAATTCTGGATCTGTGTCTGACTATGAAGGACCAAGTAGATGCTCTGGTACAGAAAGGATTTCATACATTATGGAAGATACGTACTATCAGTGCATACTTTGACACTTCAGCATTCAGACTGTTGGTACAGTCTCTTGTTCTGAGTCAATTAGACTATTGCAATATTATTTGGCGTGTACACAGAAAAATCTGCATAGATTGCATATTATACAGAACTCAGTGGTTTGACTTATTTTTAAGCTGAAAAAGTTTGATCATATTACATCCTTTTTTCGTGAATTGCATTGTTGCCAATAGAGGCTCAGGTACAGTTCAAGTTTGGTGTATTTGTTATACCTTGTTCGGGCTTTCACCATATTATCTTGTGAACTTATTTTCATTCATCAATAGTAAACACTAGTGCTGCCCAATTTTTCGATTAGATATTCCTGCCCAAGTAGGTATTTTTTTCAAACATCCTGGTGGGTTTATTTTATAGCCTCTTCACCCCCCTTTGCCCTCTCTTACCCACAGTGGCGCTGTGGTGTAAACAAAATAAACAAACAAAAAAGACTTTTCCTCTCTCTATTAAATCCTAGCTCACATTTGCAGTCTTAACACCAGCTCTGGCAGGATACACATTTCAAATTTGACATATCGTAATCACAAAACAGAAAATAAAATTATTTTTTCTACTTTTTGTTGTCTGGTCATTATTCAAATCTTGTTTGGGGGTGGGGGAGAAACAAGATGGCGGCGGCGTGATAACAGTCACCACGCTGGAGCTCCATCTTACCTTGCTTACCTCATGTGAATTTTGCTTTCCTTTCTTGGGGAAGCGAAGATATGCCACATAGCAATTGCAAGGGTGTTTTTAGGATGGACCTCTCCATTCCCAAACAAACGCTGATGGACCAGTTTTTGACAAGCACACTGGCTTCAATGGGAAGGGGTATCCCGGCTGTTGCTCCGTTGGAAGGAGCCGTTGGAGCCTTGGGTTTGGAAACATCTCTATCCCCCCCAGCAACACAATTGCCACCTAATCCGGCTGAAGAGGACAGTGTGGAAGGCGTGATTGCCGAAGAGCCCAATGCAGCCACGCAGAGAGGGGATCCACACAGTACGAGTCAAGGACCAGAGGAAATTGACTCCTCGCTAGCAACACTACCAAACATTTGGCGAGTACTCCAAAAATTTGAAGCTGCTGCCACAAAGTCTGATGGAGACATATAAAAGTAGTAAGTAAACTGGATGACTTTATCGATAGCGGTTCAAAACATTAAGCTTGAAATGGATGTTAAATTTGACAATATCAATACGGAAATTTCTTCTCTTCAATGTATTTCTGCAATTGTGGTTAAAGACAGAATTTTTCTTCAGAGAAAAATTGAGCAACTTGAGAACTTTAATAGGAAGCTTAATCTGCACATTCTAAATTTTCCTAAATCTCCCTTAATACACCTATTGATATGTTAAAAAAATACCTCACTGAAAATTTGAAATTTTCACCTGAAATGATTCCTCCAATTAACAGAATCTATTATCTTCCGAGCAAGCCTGAGAATTTACCTGATCAACAATCTAACAAACCTCAAGAAATAGATCTGGTAAAACCAGAGGACATAATTTGAGGTTGAGGGGTGGGAGACTCAAGAGCAATGTAAGGAAATTCTTCTTTATGGAGAGGGTGGAGGACGCCTGGAATGCGCTCCCGAGAGAGGTGATGGAGAGGAAAACGGTGACGGAGATCAAAAAAGTGTGTTGAACACAGAAGATCTAAAATCAGAAAATAATAGTAAATATTGAAGAATTAAGGCCAGTTTTGGGCAGACTTGCACGATCTGTGTCTGTATATGACCGTTTAATTGAGGATGGGCTGGGGAGGGCTTCAATGGCTGGGAGGGTGTAGATCAGGGGTGTCCAACCTGTGGCCCCGTGAAGTATTTTGTGCGGCCCCAGTCGAGGGCGATGCAGTGTTTTCCTCTGCTGCCCCTGGGTGTTTACCGTCTTGCTGGCTCCCTCCTCTGTCTTGCTGCAGCGTCTGCGCGGCCCCAGATAAATTTTTTTCGGCCAATGCAGCTCAGGGAAGCCAAAAGGTTGGATACCCCTGGTGTAGATGGACTGGAGTGAACTTTGACAGATACTTCAGTAGCTGGAACCTAAGAACAGTACCGGGCAGAGCTTTGGATTCTTGCCCGGAAATAGATCATCAGAAGAAGGAAAAAAAAACAAAAACTCAACAAATTTTTAGATTGCATCAGGTGGGGCAGACTAGATGGACCATTAGGGTCTTTATCTGCCGTCATCTACTATGTTATGTTACTAGTTGAATAATATAACTGAATTTCTGGAGAGTTCGCAAGAGGAGATCGAATATCAAGGCACTTTGATAGTTTCAATGGTTCTTGAACAGAACAAACTTGATAACGAAGGCCTTTTTTTGATCCTCTCAAAGTTTATTTTTTGGACAAAAAAATCTGAATCTTCCCTGATGTCACAAAGGGACTCAGGAGCGTAGAAAGTTTTATTTTTGGCAATGTGGGAAGAGACAATAAAAATGGGAGCTACCTTTTTATTAAGTTATCCCTATAAATGCCAGATTAAATATATTGGAACTAAATATGTATTTTTCATGCCAGAGCAGCTTCGTAATTTTTTGGATACAAAAAAATTAAATAAATATAATAGGGTTGTATAAAAATTTTAAGCCGGAATGACACGCTAAGCTTTTTCCTAATTGGTTATTTATACTTGAATTGTAGACCTCCTTGTTTCATTAATTTCTTTGTTTCTCCATTGGAATCTTTAGGGGTCTAAGGAAGAGCAGGAATTGTTATTGCTAAAAGTATTATGAAATTTTATATTATGTTTATTTTGTTTAAATTTACGTCTATTTTTTTCTTCTGCTGGATTATACTTATACCTATGCTCTGAAGTGGACTCTTGTGAAATTATTTTGAAATGCAAATAAATAAATAAATCTTGTTGGTCCCAGGCTCTGGTTGTCTTTTGATAACTCACTTGCCAGGGTCTCCTTCTTTCTACGTGCTAACCATCCCTCTTTTATCTCTGTCCTCCCCTTCAGTTTCTCTTTCCTCCCCCGGAGGTCTGGCATCTTCCCTTTTTTCATCTCCATCCATGCAGCTGCCGCGATGGACTCCACCATCCCCAGATCAACCATCTCTCCTTTTCTCAACTACCCTTTCATCCAGCATATCTCCCTCCTTCCCCAGTGTTACATTTTTTCTTCCCTCCTTTCAGCCTCCCCATCCATCTCACCCTCTCCATTAGTCCAATACTTTCTGCCTCCTGCACGCTTTCTCTCTCTGTCCTTGCCTCTTCCCTCGAATGGCAACCCTCCTTCTTACCCGCCAAACCAACATGCTCTCGCCCCATGCACCATATCACCCTCCCCTCCAGTGTGTAGCACCTATCCTTTCTTCCTGCCAGGTTCAGCAATACCCCTTCTCCCTTCCCTGCTCCCCCTATCCAGCAATATCCCCTTCTCCCTTCCCTGCTCCCCCTATCCAGCAGTACCCCTTCTCACTTCCCTTCCTCTCCTGTCCAGCAGTACCCCTTCTCCCTTCCCACCCTCAGTGTACTTCTAGACCAGGGCCTCCCTCCCCCCTTATTTGAAGGTCCTCCAGCTTCCCCCCGGGCCTCCCGCTCTTACCGCAGCCTGCAGAGAGGATCGCCAGTGCTCTAGCAATCCTTGTAGGCTGCCACCGTCCTCAGCACATTCCCTCTAACGTGATCCTGCCCCTGACATCAGAGGAAGGGGGCGGGACCGCATCAGAGGGAACATGCTTCTGAGGATGGTGGCAGCCTGCAAGGATTGTGTAGAGCATAGGCGATCCTCTCTGCAAGCTGTGGTAAAAACGGTAGGCCAGGGAGGAAGCCGGAGGATGAAGCAAAGAGCGCCAAAGCAAAGAGCGCAGGACCAGGATTTCTTCCCGACTGACCCTCTCCCCTCGCCCCCTAAAACAGGAGTGGCAGCGGAAGCCAGCAAGAGGCAGCGCTGCCGCTCCTCCTTTAGGAAGGCATGGGGAGGAGGGTCAGTCACCGAATCAGCCAGGCTGATTTTTTTAAAAATCAAATTGATTCACCTGAAGTGAATCGATTTGAATCAGAAATCGGGCAGCACTAATAAACACAGATGTTCACATGCAACATTTACCTTTCCATCTGTCAAAAAATATCATCATCGCCTCTTGTCCTATTAGGCATTATCTTGGGATAAAGATCTAACTCTCTTAAACACGATCTCTAGCACCTATCAAGTATTTAGGAGAAACTTGAAAATGTATTGTTCACTAAATATTTGGGCAATTAATATATTTCATCCTATTTGCTTTTTGAGATGGATAACCTGGACATACAGATGGATCAACTGAACATACTGGCTTCACTTGTGTATGCTGGGCACTACAGACCTATATTTTCTCATAGCCAGGCCCATCCTGTACCTTTCTGTCTGTGAACACATGTATCCTTTGCAATGCTAACCCAGCTGACCCCTGCTACAAAGTTTTTGTCTCCATTCCTTGCTGGGAGGATATTTCTCCAAGGTTCTGCTGAACTGTTATCAGTGCTGTATGACTTCATATGCCAGGCACCCTGGAAAGCCATAAAACATTTATAATGAGCAAGGATCCCTGCAGAACGATGTGGGTGTAGCGAGATGAGAGAACTTGGTACCAAAACATTTGCTCCCTGTCTCTGAACCGAGTTATGGGAACCAAGCAGCTGGATTGTTGAAAGGTCACCTTTGCCAACTTTCAGCATACAAGGATGCCATCCTGAAGATGCACAGAATTGTAAAACCACTAATTAGCATCTGCAAAGTGATAAGGATCTCAGAGCTGGAGGAAGAAAGTTCATGAAGAATTCTTTGTTTCTGGACTGCTCGGGCTCCTCTTGTGGGGGGGGGGGGGGAGAGGGAGGGTGGAATGAGAGAGGCGTAGACTGAGAGGAGGAATAGTTAGGTATACATTTTTTTTGTATCAATAGGGAGTCACATGACTAGAATTCAGGGATGTACTCTTTGGAACAAAGAAAGATTTTCTCTGTATAAAAAACATGTGCATCACAGATAGGGCCAGAGAGATTCACTTACTTATGCTACGGGGAACTGCTAGCCCCCTGCTCAGCATATGAGTGCAAGTTCTTCTCTCCATTGCATATTCTGAACTGACAATATATTTTTCTGCTATACCTTTGCTGCTGTAAGTTTTTACACTAACAATAAACAAATATTGTCTGTTTTTGGAACATACAATGCTGTCTCGTAGTCATTCCAATGAGGTAATCAAAGCAGCCTTTACTTCATTTTGTACACCACATAGAGCTTCACGGTACTGTTATGTTAATAATGACTAAGGATGAGGCAGATAATCCTACTCCTTACTTCCCCTAGCATCTGCCCACTGTAGATGGGCAAATGGGTGAATGGGCACATAGGACTGTTCAAACCTATTCCTCATTTTACTTTTGCTTCATTCCATTCTTGCTCTCTCCTTCCTTTTCCTACTCTGGCTCTCTCTCTTACTTTTTCTTCACTCCCATCTCTTCCTCATGCCTTCTCCTTAAGCCTCAGAGCACCTGCACATATATTCCTGGTCCTTCATTGCTGATAGTAAGAAGCATTAATGCACACTGCTAACCTGGACACACATACACTGGGTCCTGAAGTTCCAGGAGCCAAAAGCATATTCAGAACAGAGTGAAAGACAACACAGCTGTGTATCACCTAGATCAGAAAGCATTTCCTCCCCTACTCATGACAGGTATAAGGCAGGGTTGAGCTCTGATTGTAGAATCAAAGGAAGCTGGGCAGATTCACTTGTGGCAGGTTTGGCAGTCCCAGGCTTCAGAGGCAGTGGATAGTCATGGCTCTGTTGAGCTCTCATCTTATTCTGGGGCTGTTGCCACTTTCCAAGCAGAGGAAAGAAGGGGAATCTGAGTGGTGAGAAAGTTTTAGAGGGAGAGGTAGAAGAAAGGGCCAGGCAGACTGGTTTGCTCAGACTGCTGGCTGAAATACCCAAGCTGCAGGAAGAAGGAAAGAAATAAAGAAGCAAGACTGAGCACATGGTAAAAAAAAAAATGAATAGACCTTTGTTCTGGGGCTGAGATTAGTTCTTACAAATTCTTTTATTTATCAGTTTTAGATTAGTCCTTGTGGTTTCCGTTAATTTTCATCATGAAGCCTCCACTTTGGTTCTTTTTTCTCTTACTCTGTTCATTTCTCAATACTACTCATTGCACGAAATCTCTTTTCCCCAATGCATTTGGCTTCACTAGTGATAGTGAGATCTGCCCTGCCCTCAGAATTCCCATATTGGTGCGCACCAGAAATTATTCTTTTTTTAAAAAAAACAAACCCTTGAGATGTTAATTATGCTTCTTTAAAGCCTGTACCAATTACCAAATTGCCCAGTCTTGCCTCTGACTCTCTCACTCCAGTCCCAATATTATATTGCAATGTTAGATCAGTATGCAACAAGACTCAAATATTAAATGATTTATCTGGGGATTTTGATCCTGGATTCTTGTGCATTACTGAATCTTGGATTGCAAAAGATGACTTATTTACACAAAATGAGCTTTGTTCCCATGGTTATCAAGGCCTTTTCTCCTCCAGAAATTGCCAGAAAGGAGGAGGCCTGACACTTCTCTACAAATCATTTTTTTGATGTACAGCTCCTCAAAAAGGGTAACATAGTAACCTCTTTCGAGGTTGGATTATTGTAATTCTATCTATTTAAGTCTAACCAAGAAAAGTCTTCAAAGGCTTCAACACTGCAGCTAGGTTGATCTTTGCAACACTGAAGCTAGGTTGATCTTTGCAAAAAGCAAATTTGATCATGTTTCCCCACTTTTGTTAAAACTTTACTGGCTCCCAGTAATTCCTAGGGTTCACTTTAAATGTGCCTGCCTAACATTTAAGATCTTGCATGGCACTCTTCCTCCTTTAATTCCATTATCTTGGAACTCTGCAATACCTGATATTACCAGATCTATCCAAAAGCTTAAATTATCTTTCCCCTTGCTTAAAGGCATTATCTATGTTGGAAAATTAGGGAAATCTTTTTACTTCAAAAATTACTGAGCTTTGGAATAATTTTCCTGCCCAGCTGCGGAATTTGGGTTTCTTCCAATTATTCTGAAAACATCTGAAAACTTGGCTATTCTCAAAAATGTAAATCTCACTGCTCTCTATACAATCACTAATTCTTATTATCTTTGTGGAAGCTTTGTTCAATCCTGTTGCCGAGGTCAAAGGATCCTCAATAGACAGCGCGAGTGCATCTAAAATAAGGGAACTCAGCTCATCTCAGCGAAAAAGGCACAAGACCTTAGGGTCATCACCTTCAAAGTGAAGCTCCCCCTCTTCCAGAGGCTCCAGAACCGAGGATTCCTCAGAGCACACCGAAGCATTCTCTGAAGGAGGTGGAGACAGACTGGGAACATAACAGCATTTGTATCCCACAAAACCTTGCAGATCCATGAAGCTAAAAATTATAGAACAGCTGAACAATAACAGCGAACTACCAATGATCTAACATGTTGATCTTTACAAAATATCTTTCATGCAAGGTTTCATAAGAACTTGCTGAATAAATAGGACTTTAATGATTTCCTAAAATTAATGTAAGATGCTGATATGATAAGAAGATTAGGAAAAACTGGATCCCAGAGCACTGATTGATAAGCAAGAAGTCAGTTGTGCTGTCTTTTATAGTAGATTGGAGGGATAGTTTCCCACTTTTTAGCTAAATTCACCAAAATGATGACTGATTAGGAGAAAAACTCATTGTTGCTCTCAGGAAAAATAACCTTGATATAGCTGGGAAAAGGACTTACTGGAGAAGAAAAGCATGGGGAAGGAAGCATTGGATAATGATATATGAGCAAGAAAGAAAACCTGGGGTGGGGGAGAGAATGAAAGCTGAGACATCAGGAAGTAAGAATACATACATAGAAAAGAGCTGGAAGAACAGGGTATGGTGTGTAGAGGGCACTGAGGTAGCTGGAGTATGGAGATTGCAAGAGAGGAGGTGGAAGAGAGAGTAGATAGGGGATAGATAGCTGGGGACAATGGGGACATTTGAGGGAGTCAAAAAGGATCAACAGGGAACAAATAACCAAAAAGCAGCATACAGGCAAGATTAAAATATCAGGGTAGCAAACCCACATTTATAATAATTTTATTTTTTAGTGTCTCACCAGTACTCGAATGTCAAATCTCTGTTCCTGAGGTAAGTACCGTGGCACCTGAAGCACACAGCTCAGGGATGTGCTGATAAGATTGTCTTGTTCTCCTGCTTTTGTGCTACCCCATTCTAAAAAAAAAAAAAAAAAGAATGGAAAGTTGTATTTAAATTTCTACATTTCTGCAAACATACACTGTTTCACAATGTCTGATTGCATAATTGTCATGTGTTCATCATAGACAGCAAAAGTAATTAGGCACACAAGTAAATGACATCATCCAGTGACACTGTGGTACAATCAGCTTTTCAAGAACTCATACTTACTGTAAAGCTTTGAGCATTTGTGGTTCTTCTGATACACAGCAGTCCCCTCAGTTAAGTTTACAACTGCATCAACTCCTGGAGAAGCGAATAGGATTGTGTGCTTGATTAATCCTACTGTATACAGAGAAGAGACAGCAAAACTGTCTTCTCCATCAAAAAGGATACAATCACGCACACAAGTGTGTTACTCCCAAGCTTAGGGTTGCTTCATGACTAAAAGAATTGTCTTGTTTCTTACGAGCAATCTGTTCACATATGCCTGCAAGAGGCTGAACAGCTTATATAGACAAATCATTCAGCAGTTCTTTACCAAAAAGCTAGTTCAAGCTGTAAATGTGAAACAAAAAAATTAAAGGTATGGAGCAAGGGATTGGTACCTGTTTTCCAGATGCAATCTAGAGATGTAATTTTTAAGACATCTAAAGTGACAACAGTGATTCTAATCTAGCTATGTTTGATTCTTCTGGGCAGTGAAATATCAGCATGTTCTTAACATACCTGAACATTTGCTGCTAGTCAATTAGCTAATGTAAGCTTTGCCATGGGGTGCCAAAGTCTACTGATGTCAAAGGAGACAACCAACTACAAAGTTGTTGTTGTTTGTTAAACATGACCTTTTTCAGGTAGTGAGAGCTCATTTAGAAGTGTGGAGAATTCTTTCAAATGGGTCATGATGAGACTTCAGCGCCAGCGCTCTAAACAGTGTCGACTCAGGGTGTATTTTAAGGAACTCAGGATGTATTTTAAGACATTTTCCTAGTATGACAGAATTGAAATGCTCACCGATCTTACTGGCTGGGGTAACTGCTATTAGGAAAGTACTTTCCATAAAGGATACTTTAGTGATGAGAATGCCATTACCTCAAAAGTTTTGATTTATTAAAGAAGAAAGCACAAGATTCCAGTCCCATGGGGCTGATTTTTGATGGACTGATTTGAAGATGAATTCTATTGAATTTGAAGGCAATGTGACATAGTGAAGACGGAATCCAGTCTAATGAGTAGATGGATAGGGCGTTGAGCTGCATTCTGACAGAGGACATCTGAAGACCTTGCTGACAGAGGTGGTACAGGATCATGGCCTTGCAAAGAACACCTGATGGAAACATTGGATTTCCTCAGGGAAGATGTCTTTGCTGCTACCAGAATTTCTTAAGTTAGAAGTGGCAGTCTTAAGGAAACAATTAGGCATCACATACCTTTTAGGCTGCATATCCAAACCATCCTCATGCTCTCTTGGCTCTTAATCACCATGGAAATTTCTAGATCAGTTTATTCATTCTAATTAGTAGACCACTCCTGTTTATTTTCTTGTTTCTTGCAACTATTATCTTTCCTTCTCTCCTCTACTTGCATCTCATATACTTTACACTCCCTTGTACTCTTTATGATGATCTATTTATTTTGACTCATTGCATTATTAACATTGTTTCTTATGAATGTTTAATTTGTATGCGAATGGAAGTTCACTGTACATTTTATTTATGTTATGTTGTTTTATAAGAAAACTCTAATAAAAATCTTTTGAACTGAAAAACTGGGTTGCTTATCTGAAACAGGTGTTATTCTAAGACAGCGCTGAAGCAGAATAGACCTGAACTTAGAAAAGCTTAGAAACCTTTACTGCGTATGCACCGATATTCCTAGACAAACACTGCACTACATGCCCCCTCAACCTTATATAAAAGATAAGTCCACTTTAAGATAAAAGAAGGAAGGGTATGTGTGGCTCAATTACTAGGCCATCTATGAAGAATATACATTACAGGTAAGCAACTCAATTCTTTGACAAGCAGATCGATAAAATACCACAAATGAAAATCCCCAGTTAAGGAATTCCTTCCATAAAAAATGAATAAATTGCCAGTGTGCATGTCCATTTTCATTCATTCATTCAGTTTGCTCAAAATTAAGACAACTTGAAACTAGCTGGAAAGTAGATAGTATGACACAAAGGTGCATTTCTCCTTCCTCTCTTGGTAGTGTTTCTAGTGAGGGTATATAAAAAGATGTACATGCATGAACATATATGTACACACAAGAAGGAGGGAAATCAGGTGGTGTGCACAAACAGATGGGATGTGTGCGTTGGGGGGAGGGAAGGAGGGAGGTTTTTAATATTTATTACAGATGAAGTAAACCAAGGTACAATAAAACTATGCTATATTTCTAACAGAAGAGATGACCTCTAATGTATTGGTAAAATTACCACAGACAAAAAAGAATAAATTCTGCAAGGATATGGATTCAATAAACAAAAATATCTCATAAGCAACATTCACAAAATTTAAGGGAAACATTGGAAATATGTTTTATGTCACTTGCTATATTGGACCATGCTACGAGGGGTGTTCAATAATTTATCTACCTCTGTAGGAAAGAGGTTTTCAAATTTCTTTTGTTTTACTTTTCAATATAGTCCCCTGATAACTCCATATATTTCATCTACTTTCCTGCAATGACTAACCCCCCTTTGAAAAGAATTCTTCTGTTTGACCTTCAAATCAGGACGTCAGTTTCCTTGACATCTTCATCACTTGAAAAACGCTGTCCACGGAGAGATTTCTTCAAAACTCAGAACAGGAAATAATCTGAGGGAGCCAGGTCAGGACTGTAGGGTGGACGGTTCAGCTGCTGAAACCCACATTCTCAGATGGCAGCCTGTGATTGTTATGACATGTACACTGGTGCATTGTCGTGAAGCAGCAGCACGTCTCCTGTGAGTTCTCCTTGACTGACTCCCGCAAAGTGATCATTGTGTTGGTGTAACTCTCCTCAGTTATAGTTGTCTTGTGTGGCATAAACTCCAGAAGCAAAAGTCTTTAATCATCCCAGAAGACAGTTTCCATGACTTTGCCTGCAGATTTTTCTCTCTTGAAGTTTTTGGGGGTGGGGGGATGACTTGTACTTCCACTGCATTGACTCCATTTTGGACTCAGGATATCTGTGATAGACCAAGTCTCATCTCCAGTCACCAAATGATGAAAAAAATTCACTTGGTCTTCACAAAGCATTTCCAATTTCTCCCGATAGCACTGGAGCTTTGTGGCCTTCTGACATGGCATCAGCATTCTTGGAACCCTTATGGCACTAACCTTGGACATGCCCAACATTTCATGAATTATTTTCCAAACTGTACCTGCCGAGATACACATTTCTTCATCTATTCGGAAAACCTTAATTAATCTGTCTGACAAGATTAAATCCTCGACTTGCTTGCACATTTCTGTGGAAGTTGCTTCCACAGGCCGTCCAGTGTGAGGGTTATCTTCAATGGACTTTCTACCCCACTTAAACTGCTTACTCCAAAATTTTACTCTGTAGGGTGATGGGGCAGACTCACCATAAACTGCTGTCATGCTTCATGGATCTCCTTTGGCTTTTTGCCTTCTTTTGTGAGAAATTATATCACTAAACGGTGCTCCAAATCCAGCAGTTTCTTACTTGATTCACACGAGGACTTTCCTGGCATCCTGTCTCTTGGAACGTTAAGACTTGCACTGAGCCGCAACTGTGCATGAGCAACCTTGAGACATATCACAACATTCACAGACTTGTTTTAACACACTTACTACTTTATTTCATACTTAGGTAGATAAATTATTGATACATAGCTTTGTACTGAACTATTGCTCATCTTTTAAATGTGGACTATATTTGCTTCCTGTTTCAGGGACTACACAGAAAGCTTGCATTAGAGCTTTGTATACAGTTTCTAATTCAAGCTTAAACACACAATATTTATTCACCAAAGCAGTAAATTAATTGTACACAAGGATCTCTGGAAAACCTGTGCACTAGGTGCAAATGCACAAGGTTCTATGCTAAGGGCAGCTAGTGATGAGCACGTATCTGAGCAGAAATAAGTATCAGCACATCTACCGTATTTTCGCGGATATAACGCGCACCTGTGTAAAACGCGCACAGGGGTATAGCGCGCAGAAATCACGATGATATGTACCAAAACTTTTCTATACCGCGCTCAGGCATATAACGCGCATGATGCCCGACGCTCCTTTCGCCCGCCCTGACTTTCCGTGCGCTGTCCCGACTCTCCGTTCACCCCCCCTGACTTCCGTGCACTGCCCTGACTTTCCGTGCGCTGTCCTGACTCTCCGTTCACCCCCCCTGACTTTCCGTGCACTGTCCCCCCTTGAAGTCCCGTCCCCCCTTGAAGGTCTGTCCCCATCCTGAAAGCCTGATGCCCCCCCCCCCCCGACGTCCGATACATCCCCCCCCCCCCGGCAGGACCACTCGCACCCTCACCCCGAAGGACCGCCGACTCCCCAACAATATCGGGCCAGGAGGGAGCCCAAACCCTCCTGGCCACGGCGACCCCCTAACCCCACCCCGCACTACATTACGGGCAGGAGGGATCCCAGGCCCTCCTGCCCTCGACGCAAACCCCCTCCCCCCAACGACCGCCCCCCCCCCAAGAACCTCCGCCCGTCCCCCAGCCGACCCGCGACCCCCCTGGCCGACCCCCACGACACCCCACCCGCCTTCCCCGTACCTTTGTGTAGTTGGGCCAGAAGGGAGCCCAAACCCTCCTGGCCACGGCGACCCCCTAACCCCACCCCGCACTACATTACGGGCAGGAGGGATCCCAGGCCCTCCTGCCCTCGACGCAAACCCCCCCCCCCCCCCCCGCCCCCCCCCCCCCAAGAACCTCCGCCCGTCCCCCAGCCGACCCGCGACCCCCCTGGCCGACCCCCACGACCCCCCCACCCCCCTTCCCCGTACCTTTGGAAGTTGGCCGGACAGACGGGAGCCAAACCCGCCTGTCCGGCAGGCAGCCAACGAAGGAATGAGGCCGGATTGGCCCATCCGTCCTAAAGCTCCGCCTACTGGTGGGGCCTAAGGCGCGTGGGCCAATCAGAATAGGCCCTGGAGCCTTAGGTCCCACCTGGGGGCGCGGCCTGAGGCACATGGGCCAAACCCGACCATGTGTCTCAGGCCGCGCCCCCAGGTGGGACCTAAGGCTCCAGGGCCTATTCTGATTGGCCCACGCGCCTTAGGCCCCACCAGTAGGCGGAGCTTTAGGACGGATGGGCCAATCCGGCCTCATTCCTTCGTTGGCTGCCTGCCGGACAGGCGGGTTTGGCTCCCGTCTGTCCGGCCAACTTCCAAAGGTACGGAGAAGGGGGGTGGGGGGGTCGTGGGGGTCGGCCAGGGGGGTGGCGGGTCGGCTGGTGGGGCGGTCGGAGGTTCTTGGGGGAGGGCGGTCGTTGGAGGGAGGGGGGTTTGCGTCGAGGGCAGGAGGGCCTGGGATCCCTCCTGCCCGTAATGTAGTGCGGGGTGGGGGTAGGGGGTCGCCGTGGCCAGGAGGGCTTGGGCTCCCTCCTGGCCCGATATTGTCGGGAAGTCGGCGGTCCTTCGGGGGGGGGGGGGGATGTATCGGACGTCGGGGAGTCGGCCGGGCAAGAGGGCTTGGGCTCCCTCTTGCTCCGATCGTGGATGCGGGTGCGGGTGGGAGCGCGTGCGAGCGGTCGTTCGGGGTGGGGGTGCGAGCGGTCCTGCTGGGGGGGTGAATCGGGCGTCGGGCGGGGTGGGAACTATGTTTAAAAACTTTTCTATACCGCGCTCAGGCATATAACGCGCGAGGGGTATGCGCGGTAGGTAAAATCGCGTATAACGCGCGCGTTATATCCGCGAAAATACGGTACTCATGTCTTGGAAAACTATTCTGTCATAAAATATTTGTACTGCCAATATTTAGCATTCCAGCACAGAGCAGAGGTAGACCAATACACTTTTTTTCTGCTTAAGTCTTCTGCGCAGTTGTAGCTGGCCTTAGTATAGACTGTCACCTCCCTGTTCTGTCATATTTTTCTCATACTTTTCATGGAGGCCATGAAAAAAGTTGCAGGTACAGACATTCCTATAGTAAAAAGTAGTAACATCCATAAATCCTCAGACACCATGGAAGAAAAGCAAGCTAATACCTTTTGCATACTTCTCTGCATTTGAGCAAAATAGCTAATAGCTTCCATCTGACAAAAGCCAAAAAAATTATCCTGGGAAATCTGTACTTCTCTTTGCACCATTTATTTTAATATGCTGTGCAAAAAACCCTTTTCTGCATCGTGCACCCATAAAATTGCGTACAGACATGGAACAAGCCCATGCCAGCTTTTGTATACTTTTGCTGTATAAGCCCCTGAGTGTGTTAAATAACTTGCAGTTATGTTTTTTACCTTGTTAATAAAAGCAGCTTTTTATTGCTCTTAAAAAGGAGAAAACTCTTCCTATTATGGAAAAAGACTACTCTAACAGACTGGATACCATCTAAAATATAAAATCTAAGGCTCTGATACTTACCATTATCATTAGTTAAGTTCAACAAGACACCAATGATAGCTCTCATACAATCCTCTACAGCTTTACCCACATGGTTAGTTACATTAAGGTGAGGCAATGATTTACTGTCTGAGGAACAGAAACTGTCTTCAGCACGATTATACCGCTGGATAAATTCTTCACAATGTTGTAATGCTCTAAAGACAAGAATAGGAAACTGTATTTGTCATTTGATTAGACTTATAGGAAAGTAGTTTGTTTAGTACCATAAAATTTTGACTTCCTCCCCAAGACTTTACTACAAAACAAATATTCTATATGAGTTGCAAATCACTGTTATCACCTACCTACTTTAGTGACTCATATTTAAAGAGCAGGCAGTTGAAAGAGTTCAAGTTATTCATGTGAATTGGTAAATAGGTTGAAAATACAAACACAAAACACACTTTGAAATATCTGTTCAGAGATGCTATAGGTTGCAGATTGGAGAGTCAGAATGTATAGCGCTGATTGAACAAGTGGATATAACGGGCATCTCAGGGAGTTGGGGCAAAGATGATAATCAATGGAAAATTAGGTTTCTACCGCCAATAATCTTCTTTCTGATAGTCCCTGTAAGATTCTATATGCTAGATGTTCAATCCCTTCCCGCAATCCAGGAGTTGCAGAAATCCAAACACTTTTTTGAGAACATGCTCTTCCCCTGTAGAGTGCGAGCTAGAGCCATCTGCAGTTGAGTTCTAAAGCCAAGCAACATACTTGAACAAATCCATGACAAGGAGGGTACGGAGGAAGATCCCCAGCAACATAAACAAGTTCTGAACTGGTCTGCTCTGCAAAACATGAAGCATGTAATAAAAAAGGCAACCCAGAAAAACATTGAGGAACAAGGTAGAACTAACCTGCTGTGTGGATCGAGCACCCACATGAGACAGCCTTCAGTTAAGCATACTCGCAGAAGTGGAAAACTTCCTACAGGATCCGTTAACTGGCTGGAAAGTCTTCAAGTCTACAAAGAGAATAATTGAGGCAGAAAAAAGCAGGCTATTCCAAACAACTGAGCTTACACAGAGAGGGCAGGTCATATGGAATCCTACAGGGACCAACAGAAAAAAAGATTATCGAAGGTAGAAACCTAATCTTCCATTCTGTTTTGTCCCTCCCGGATTCCATATGATAGGTGACATACTAAAGTAATGGTAGCAGCTAGGGAGGGAGAGCAGAGCCCACCCTCAACACCAAGGTCCCAAAAGTGGCATCAGAGCAAGCTTCCATATCCACTCGGTAAAACTGGGTAAACGTATGAAGAGAGGACCAAGTAGCCCTCCACGATGCAGCAACACTTCTAATCGAGTGGGCCATAAGAGAAACCGGTGGCTGCTTACCGTGGGCGATGTAAGTAATGGAAAATGGCCAGTTGAACCCATCGAGTGATCGAGGACTTCGATGCCGGCCGACCATGGCGAGGCACAGCTGGAAATCATTAGTCCTCTCCAAATAGTGGAGCAAGACTCTGACATCCAACTTGCGCAAGATCTGATCCTGTCGCTTTGAGCCTGAGGAAGGAAATGCAGGTAAACGAACCTCCTGGATGCCATGGAAGGCAGAAACCACCTTTGGTAGAAAGGAAGGTACAGTACGAAGAACTCCTGTATCCGTAATATGGAAAAAGGGTTCCCTGCATGAAGAGCCTGAAGCCCCGAAATACACTATGCCAAGACAATGGCTCCCGGTCTAGGACTTGTTGATTGAGGAAGTTTGCCTGTTCTTTATCGACTCCGGTTACATGGGCCGCTGAAAGGGACAGAAGATGCGATTCCACCCAGCAAAACAGCATGTGAGCTTTCTGGCCTAAAGGAGCTCACATGCTAGCCAAAGGGAGCGCTTCTAGTGACAATTTACATAAGCCACCGCTGTGGCATAGTCAGAGAATACTCACACTGCTGTTCTTTCCAGAAAGAACTGGAGAATGAGTAACACTAGCCAAATTGCCTGGAGCTCCAGACGATTGATCGACAAATGCTTCAGATGAGGAGACTCTTGTCTCTGCATGAAGTAGTCCTCGCAGAGAGCATCCTAACCCGACAAGCTAGCATCCATCATGAGTCATCCACTCTGAGATCCAAATAAGTCTGCCCTGGCAGAGAACCCCCCCCTGAAGCCACCAGCCCAAACTGCTGCAAGCTGGTACAGTCCAGGGGTACGGCATCTGAAAGGGATGATGCTGCGGAGACCACTGAAAGAAGAGGGACTCCTATAAAGGGTGCATGTGCATTCTGGTCCAGGGGACCACCTCCAAGAAGGCTGCCAGATATGGTCCTGTGACTTCTGTTTCCAAACTTGAAAAAATAGCTGTCTGGGAAGAAATTTTCTTCAGCTTCTGCAGTCATAGATGCTGTAAAATAGCTATTTTTCCAGGTTAGATGTTTCATATTTAACTGAAGGCGCATGAAAGGTCTGGAAAAACATTGGAGCAAATGTATTGAATTAAAAGGAAACTATGTTTTCTCTCTCTCTGAGAGCTTGTTGATTTTGCTGGCTCATGAGAATAGGAGTTACAAGATCAACAGGCTCTTCTTCCACCTCAACACAACAGTAGGGTTATCATATGGCACCAGACAAAAAAAAAAAAGGATAGAGTGAGACATCTGCTTTTTACTTCCATTGAAAGCAATGGAAGTAAAACCTGAATGCCTCAATTTGTCCTCCTTTTTCTGGTGTTACTGCAAAGCATCTAAAGCCCTGTCTGATGTTAATACTATGGGGGTCTTTTACAAAGTTGTGCTGCCTAACAGTGCACACTAAATGTCAAGCCGCCTGTTCTATTCCTATGGGCTGCTCGGTGGCAAAGCTTGATAAAAGTTCTCCTATATTAAAAAGTATTGATATCACCTCAGTAAGGCCAATGCAGAATCCTGCCACTGCAAAACACTATACACAAACTTGTACCCCCCCAAAAAAGGGGGCACCTTACCATATCTTAACAACACTAACTCCCAAAGAGCAACAACCTTGTGTGTGAAAAAATGACCTGTAAATATTACACTAGATCCTAAAACACTAATACAATACCTAGTGTGGGATGCACTAAAGTCAGCGATCATCGATAAACCTGTTTTCACAGCTTTAGCGACGATCACTTTTACCGACCCAATGCACAAAACATCCCACCACATGTTTTTCCCCTTGATTGCCCATTTTCCAATCTGCCCATGCAAATTAGCTAAAACCCCATGCAAAATAGCCAAGCAATTGATGCACTAACATCGCTTAGCTATTCCAACAACAAAAAAAAAACGGTTTTAGCGATCATAAAAACTAACAGGTCTGCCTGCTTTTTTTTTCATTTTTTTCAATGGCACAGATATTTTACGTGTATTACACACACAAAATATCTGTCCCATAAAAAAAGAAAAAACCCCTCCGCCAAAGATGGCCTTCCATCCCCGATGAACCGGCACTGCAAAATACCCCCCTCCTTTCACTGCACCAGTGAAAATGGCAGGAGGTATGCCCACTTCCTTCTGCCATGTCAATCCCCCCCACCTATACACACACGAAAGAAAACTGTCAGAAGGGATGCCCAGTCCCTCCTGCCAATGCGACTCCCCCTCCTCGTGGCAGCGATATGACAAGAGAGATGCCCACTCCCTCCTGTCACTGAAGGCCCATTCTCAAACCAGATTCCCTCAAAACATCCTCTACTCTCACCTTTTCCTCCCCCCCCCCAAAAAAAAAAGGCAGAAGAGATGCCCACTCCCTACTTGCACCGGAGGTCTCCCGTCAACCCTCCAAACCCCTCTGTACCTTCTCAGAGACGTTAGAGCAGGATGGACGCTCAGCCTGTCCTGCTCGTAGGCTCACCACTCCAGAATGGCAGGGCTTTCCCTCCCTGGTGCATCATGTGATGCATGGGGAGGAGCCTAAGGCACTGCTGGAGAATTGACCAATACCGATTGAGTCAGTATCTTTAGTGCATCATTCTAGCCCCTAGTGAGAAATCAGAACCATGGGACTGCTGCAAAATTTCTATACAGAAACACTCTAATAAATTCAGAATGAAATACCTTTTCTACCTTTGTCGTCCGAGTATTTTATTTTTCCATTCACTTTGGTCAGTGTCTCTAGTTTTTTTCTTCTATCTATGAAGGGTGTCCTATCCAGTTGACATATCTTCTTTCTCCATGTTCACCTTTCATCTGCATCCCTATCTATCTTGTTCAGCATTCTCCTCTGTCTCTCTGTTCCAGTCCTTCTTCCATGCCTATCATTTCTTCACTTTGCATCATCTCTCTATTCTTTTCTGCCCCCACCCCCCACCCTGTGGCTTGTATGTCTCACTCTCTGTTCTTTGGTCTTCCCATGCGGTCCATATCTCTACCTCCCTGAGTCCAGAGGCCCCCTACTCTTTCCCCGATACAGTCTCTCTCCTTCTCCACTGCCCAACCCCCAGTCCAGCAGCACCTTTCCCCTCTTCCACTTTTAGTCCAGCAGCACCTCTCCTTCTCACTTCCCCACCACCTAGTCCAACAGCACCACTTCCTCTTACCTCCCCTGCCCCCAGTCCAGCAGCACCTCTCCCTCTCATCTCCCCTACCCAAGTCAAGTAGCACATCTCCCTCTCACCTCCAGCCCAAACCCAACCAACACCACCCAGGACAAGCAGCACCTCTCCTGCTCACCTCCCCCACCCACATATCAACCACACAGGTCCAGCAACTCCCCTCCCCTTCCACTAACAGCAACTCCCTTTTCACTTGTCTGCACAGCTGTCAAAGCATTAACTCAGTAGTTCCCTCAGGCAGTCTTAGGGCTTTGCTAGGCCGGGCCGCCTCCAATTATGCAACTTCCTCTTTCCTACGAGGCGGGCCCAGCCTAGCAAAGGCCCCGAGGCTGCTTGAGCGTTTTGCCGAGTTAACGCTATTGCAGCTGTGCAGGCAAAGCTGTGCCTGCTGCTAGTCTGGGGGTTGAGGGGTACAGGAGCCAAAATAATGGCAGTATCAGCATTGGGGCGGCAGTAGTGGCAGTATTGGCAACAGCAGCAGGAGAGCGGGAGATGAGGGTGCCGCATATCCTCTAGGGTACGCATATTGCATGTTGGGAACCTCTGATCTATGGCATAAAACTAATTTTACTTGAAAAGTGAAACATATACCACCAACTGACTGATAATGTGCCATCAATCAATATATGTTTCAAAGCGATGAATGTTGGGGTTTATTTTGGAACAAATGGATTTTTAAAAAAATGAATAAATTAATGTGTCCCTGAAGCAATAACGTAGAAAAATGCTACCTGCCAAACTGAGCTGATGAATGTATGGAGGCATACAGTTGAAAAATAATGTGCATGGATTTTGAAGACGAGATAAATTCTTTGATAAGAACAAACAGTGCTTATGTTGATTAAGGAACTTTGTGCAAAATGCAGATATCTCAAATTATGTTGAATAAAAGCTAACAATTGATGCAATTATGACAGGGGTTGCCATACAGCATATTACAAATAATTGGAAAAATTGGGAGAGGCTAAGTTATAATTTCTGGTGGAATTCTTTATGCCACATCTTTAAAATGGAGCATGATATAGCTATTCAAAAGGGGCATTTTAAGAAATTTAGGGATGTTTGGGACCCGTTAACACAATATTGTAAAGAATTAATATTACTTTTTCCCTTTGAACATACACATCCAAGATGGTGGTGGGTGGTATAATTTTTGTCTTTTTTGTCTTCTTATAATAAAGATAATTGTTGGGGTTTTGGGGGGTGGGATATTTGATTTGAATTAGTTTCTGATAGAATATTAAGTGATCTTAAAGTGTAAAATATTTTTATCTTGTATTGCACTTATTGAAAGTTTTAAAATGAATAAAGAATATATAAAAAAAATATATTTTTTAAACCTATGAGTAGCTATAAATGGACATATAAAAAATCTTCTGTAAGGGTCTCTTTGAAAGTGTTCCCATGTTACAAAGTTCTTTTTCTCCTTTGCTGAGAACTGCAACAGTTGTGTAAAAAAAAAAGAAGACATATGAATATGATGGGGATAACAATAATTTTGACTGTAAGAATGGCAAGTGTTTCACTTTAACGAATTTTACTCTAATCTGAAAATGAATACACACAAGATAAATCTGTATACATTGGAGTCTCAGCGTGTATGTAAATCGCTCTCCTACATATTTACTGTAAGAAATCCTGAAAATCCAATTGACTAAGTATGCCTTCAAAAAAGAGTTGAAAAATAGTAACAGGCATTCATTTGAAATGGTATTTTACCAGGTTATTCATGTCATCTTTTTGCTCATAACAGAAAATAACCTTGAATTTTCAAGGTTTTCTTGTGATCATTACACACCATTTGTAAATAGCACGCACACAAACTGTGCTCACTATTGGGAAATAGAATGCAATCTTTCTAGAAGAGTATTAACTATTTATGATAATGCCCAAACTGGGGGGAAAACACACACACACACACAAACAAAAAATAAAACAAAATGAAAAGTCCTATAAATATGGGAAACTAAATAAAAATATTTTAGCTGCACACCCCTATATGGAAATGTAACCGTGATGAGCTGTACCAATGCCTTGTTCTAGTCTTTGAAGCCCTTCTTAAGTCTTGAGCTGGGAGACCAAGACAAAGCCTGACTTTCAGGTCTGGAGCAATGTACTAAAGATCTCTGAGTTTTATACTGAGCCCTCAAAGCAAGCTTCTCACAGAGTTTAATTCGCAGAAAAGGCAGACTTGAGCCCTGTCCTTCGAGAGTTGATTTCAGTGGTTTCCAATCAGTGTGCTGGGATATACTGGTAGGAGAGGTAGGAGATATCACCACAAATGTGGCTAGACAGCAAGTCTCTGCTTTCCTTAACAACCACCTGTGCTTACAAACTGAGAAGACAAGATCCAGAGAGTAGGGTAGTTGAAATCCCCATAACTTGCCCATATTTATGCTTCTCCATTATCCCCAATGTTAACTTGCTGTGACCAATCCCATATGGAAATGTTGCAGGTCTGATGTCTGTAGGTTATTTGTTATATAGTTTCTGAGTAACATATCTTCAGAGTTTTGTGTTACTTCACATTATCTGGCAGTAGAAGAATTCTGTGTAGCTGTTACTGAGGGGACATCAGAATTTATTTAGGATTTATTCAAATTTATTTACCACTTTTTTGTAGAAATAAGTTTGAAAATAAATTTATTTTCTATGACAAAGGGAAACTCCATATTTAGCATAAAGCTTCATAATGTTGACAGTAAGGGCTCCTTTTACTAAGGTAAACTATGGCTTTAACGCGCAGAATAGCGTGCGCTACACTGCCGCGCGCACTAGACCTTAATGCCAGCATTGAGCTGGCGTTAGTTCTAGAAGCGTAGCGCACGGTGTAGTGCGTGGTAATTTCCTGCATGCGCTAAAAACACTAGCGCACCTTAGTAAAAGGAGCCCTAAGTTTAGTATAAATTTACCTACGACTCAATACTTTATCAAAAATCTATATGCAACACATTCGTCTCAGATTTTTCACTGAACTTACTTGAGGAAAAATAGAAAAACAACAGTTCATAAAACAAATTCTTTTAAAGAATATTTTATATTTCTCTTGTCAACTCAATAATTAAATATTTAGAAATTTTTTGTTTAGCTAAGAATTTTAGTGTTCTATGTGTCATACACATTAACACTGTATGTCAGGTGCGTCACATCAGAAGAAAGGTTGAGAAACATTGCTCTAGGCCAGTGTTCTTCAACCTTTTGACACCTATGGACCGGCAGAAATAAAATAATTATTTTGTGGATCGGTACTGGTGTGCGGACCGGCAGTTGAAGAACACTAGGCTAAGTCGTGGGCCAGACTCCGCCCATCTCCGCCCCAGATCTCGTCCCCATAATAGTACTAATTAACACCATTTTTCCATTAATTTTTCATATACACACAATATAATCGTGTTAACAACACATAATGGTTAACCACAAAATTAAATTACACAAAGCACACTGTATGCTTCTCAGTATTCATTCCTACCAGAACACAGATAACCCCATGCAAATACGGGACCAAAAACTAAAAGTACTAATATATACAAACAAACCATAAGATGCAAGACTCTGCATGCAGTACAACCAAAGAGAAAAAGAAACATGCATTTCTTCTTGAACAGACGCAGATGTAAATCAATCACTAGATTAAAAGAATCATTCCCCCTATTGTTGTTGTCTCCCTCCCTCCATGCTGTGCCTTGCCTTCTGGCTTGCCCCCCAGTGTTATCTTCGGGCCGGCTCTCTCTTCCTCAGTGCTGCAGTGCACAAAGCCGTGGGCAGTGGCTCCTCGCAAGTCCCGCACCTCACCTGGAAGCCTTCTCTCTGATATTGCGACGTTAGAGAGAAGGCTTCTGGTTCAGGCACAGGACATGCGTAGGGAGCCAGCCCGAAGACAACGCCGCATCGATCGTACCGTGAACTGGCGGCTGAAGAGCACTGTCTGGGGCCCGATGAACATGCCTGCCCTGTGGACCGGCCGGAAATTTCTGCAGACCAGCACCAGTCCACGGACCGGTGGTTAAAGAACACTGCTCTAGGCAATGTTTTAGAGCAAATTTCACAACCAGAGACTTCAACAGCTATCTCAAACATTTACGATACTTCACACATTATGATCAGACATTTCATTTACAGAAAACATTGTATTAAGTCACAGCCATCTTCTCAGACTGATGAGGTAAGATCAAATGAATACAAAAATTTATTTTAGAGATGCCAAAAAAAGGCAAACAAGAGGCTTATGGCTTGCTGTTGCCAGGAGGTTGTAGGGGACAATGAAAAAGTTATTAACTCTTAGAAAAGTCAAAACCCTGGCTGGAGAAAAATACATAGAAGAGACAAGTACAAAGAGGTGCAAAAATAGTATAAGAAGAGAATAGAATGGTCAGTCAGTGCTGCCAATGGAAAAATTAAGTTGAGACAGCTGTACAGCCAACAGCAAGTAGGAAAACCTATATTTATTAGTAAAGACTATAGACAACACCAGAAAACTCTAGATAAACCTTCCTCCTTAATGCAAGCACTTGTGTGACAACTGATCTGCTTATCTCCTTGGAAATCACAGATGCTATACTATAAACAGTAAATATGCATTATTACAAACAAGAAATGGAAAATATACCCCCAACTCATTCAAGTGAATTGAGAAATATGCATGTAGACAAACCATCATTTTAACACATGCAAGATCAAAGTAATGAAAGGGATTGCAAGATGATGTAAATAATCATCATTTCGGGATATCAACCCTTGGAGAAAAGTTCTCTTTTTGCCTCTACTTTTGGTTTTGTCCTATTGCAGTATACATAGGGTTGTTTGTTAACTTAACACAGTACCAGAATACCATGCAAAAAAATTCCAATATTTAAAGATTACAACTTGAAAAGCAAAAATTGAACCAGAAAAATTAGAAGGGACCTGCAGAGACCAGTTTCAAAAATCAGGAGGGAACTGCAGAGACCAGTTTCAAAAAAGGCACTAGGTCTTATTTTCGGGTAGGTCTTATTTTTTTCACGTACAATGATCATCTCCCCCTTCCTTTTCTCCACCCCAATTCTTCCTATTTCCTTTCTCTTCTACACATGTGCAGTATCTTTCCTCCCCTCTCACCCATACCCTTGTCCAGTATCTTTCTATCCCTCCCTCCCATCCCTTGTACAGCAGAACCCTTGCAGCTTCTATCCCTCCCTCCCATCCCTCATGCAGCAAAACCCTTGCAGCTTCTATCTCTTCCTCTCATCCCAACGCCATGCGTATCCCCCTCCCCTCTGATCCTTCCATCTCTCACCCACCAACTGTGAGACCGAAATACCTTGTACCAAATGTCTATGCCGGCAGCAATCTAGACAGGCTGCTTCGTTGCTTTCTCCCACCCAGGTGTTCCTCTGCCGCATCACTGATGATGTTATCAGCAACGTAGCACACGGAACGCCAGAGAGAAGGCCATGAAGCAGCCTGTCTAGATTGCTGCCGACGTTCACATTTGTTACAAGGTATTTCGGTCTCGCGGTTGGTGGGGGAGAGATGGGAGGGGAAGCACTGCTGCTGGTGACTAGGGCTTATTTTCTGGGGTAGGGTTTAATATATTAAGACCTACCCTGAAAATCATGCTAGGGCTTATTTTCAGGGTAGGTCTTATTTTCGGGGAAACACAGTAAAAGAACCTTAACATACGTTTATGTTAAGCCCACTCCTTCAGAGTGCCAACTGGAAGCACAGTACTAGAACACATCCTGGAAAACAGCTAGTATCTTTTATTTCATTAGAGGCATTCACTTTTATTATGACCTTTTTTACAGGGAGGGCAAGTATGAAAAACAATTCAAGGAAAGCAAATACAGATATTTATACCTGTTATTTGATACAGTCGATTTTGCTTAACTGCGCACCCTTTGGACCAGGTCGCCATGTGCGCTTAAACGGAATGTGCGCTTAATAGGAGTACCACTTGTTAGCAGTGGCATACCTAGGGGGGGCGGGCCGCCCCGGGTACCAGCCCTAAGGGGGTGTTCCCGGCCTTGCCGTTCAGTCCCCCGCCACCCCCGAAGGACCGCTCGCCCCACTGACCTTCCTGCACCACCTGTGAAGCAGCCCGCAGCAGGATCGCGAAGTCAGCGTCAGCATCCCTGCGCTGCTTCCTGCGCCGCGATCCCGCCCCTCCTCTGACGTCAGAGGAGGGGCGGGACCGTGGCGCAGGAAGCAGCGCAGGGATCGCTGACGCTGACTTCGCGATCCTGCTGCGGCTGTTCATAGGTGGTGCGGGGGAGGCCAGGGGGGCGAGCGGTCCTTCGGGGTGGGTCGGGGCATCAGGCCTTCAGGGTGGGGCGGGCGGGCAGGCAAGCAGGCTTTCAAGGGGGAGGGGGGGACAGGCAGGCAGGCAGGCCTTCAAGGGGGGACAGGCCTTCGGGGGGGGAGGTGCAGACCTTCAAGGGGTGCAGGCCTTCAAGGGGGGCAGGCAGGCCGTCAGGGGGGTGCAGGCCTTCGGGGGGGGTGTAGGCCTTTGGGGGGGTGCAGACCTTCAAGGGGGGTACAGGCCTTCAAGGGGGGGAACAGGCCTTCAAGGGGGGAAAGGCAGGCAGGCCTTCAAGGGGGGGACAGGCCTACAAGGGGGGGGGGACAGGCCTACAAGGGGGGGGGCAGGCCTACAAGGGGGGGGGACAGGCCTTCAAGGGGGGGTGCAGGCCTTCAAGGGGGGTGCAGGCCTTCAAGGGGGAGACAGGCCTTCAAGGGGGGGAAAGGCAGGCAGGCAGGCCTTAAAGGGGGGACAGGCCTACAAGGGGGGGACAGGCCTACAAGGGAGTGGGACAGGCCTTCAAGGGGGGGACAGGCCTTCGGGGGGGTGCAGACCTTCAAGGGAGTGCAGGCCTTCGGGGGGGGGGGGTGCAGTCCTTCAAGGGGGTGCAGGCCTTCAAGGGGGGGACAGGCAGGCAGGCCTTCAAGGGGGGGACAGGCCTACAAGGGGAAGGGACAGGCCTTCAAGGGGGGTGCAGGCCTTCAAGGTGGGACAGGCAGACCTTTAAGGGGGGACAGGCCTTTGGGGGGGGACCATGATTTAGAAGTACACGGAGGGAAGGGGGTGTTCAAAGAGACATGCATATGCCAAACTTTGGGGGGGGGGAAGAAATAATGGGTCTGAAAATAGAGGAGAGGGAGAGAGATGATGGACCATGGGATTTAGGGAGGGAAGGAACAGAAAGGGAGAGAAATTGGACACAAGGGATGGTGTGGAGGAGGGATAGAGATACTGGATAGGAGGGTAATTAGGAAAAGAAACGGAGAGATGGTGGACTCTGGGATGGTGGGGAAGGAGGGAGAGATGCCGGATGAAAGGGTATTTAAGAAAAGGTGGATCTGTGGAGGGAGATGAAAAAAAGGAAAGATACCAGACTTCCTGGGAAGGGAAGGGAAATGGAAAGGGAGGACAGAGTTGGCAGATGGATGGTTAGCATGCAGAAAGAAGGAGACCCTGGCAAGCAAGTTATCAGAAGAAAACCAGAGCCTTGGACCAACAAGATTTGAAATATAACCAGACAACAAAAGGTAGAAAAATTAATTTTATTTTCTGTTTTGTGATTATAACATGTCAGATTTGAAATGTGTATCCTGCCAGAGCTGGTGTTGGACTGCAAACGTGAGCTAGGATTTAACAGAAAGAGGAAAAGTCCTTTTTGTTTCTTTATTTTATTTACACCACAGCGCCAGTGTGGTTAGGAGAAGCCAAAGGGGGTGAAAAAGCTATAAAACCCACCAGGAGTTTTGAAAAAAATCACCCAACTGGGCAGGAAAATCGAATTGAAAAACCAATTCAATAGGGCTGAATCGAATCAAAATTTTTTTTTCCTGTATCTGGCAGCATTAGTTTGCGCTACTGTCTTAGACTTTAGGACCTGGGATTGGGGAGAGATGGCATCCTCAGTACTTTATAATGCAAGTGAAACGAGGATTTGGTCAGACTTTTGAAGGGTCTGCAGAAAAAAAATATTGTATAGGCCGGGGACATGAGACAGCAGGAAATGGGAACTTTTCTTCCTTCTATTTTTGTGAATGGAAAGGCTGTGGATGTCAGAGAGGTCAGTTAAAATATGTGCTTTATAAGAAAATATAATAATGTGTTTTATAAAGTTTATAGCATAGCTGGCCTACCCAGTGAGGTGTTCCTAGTGGTGATGGTGGCAGCGTGTCAATGTGTTGAGAGGAAGAGGTGGTCTGGGAAATTCTGCTGAGCAAACTCCGGGCCCATTTCCACCCCCCAGTTAGTCCACTCCACTCAACTGATTCACACACTGAGTGGGTCTTTGGGTGTTGTTTTGGGATCTCTTCCAGTGGTTTATCTCCTCCTGGTCCAAGGAAGGAAACTTTGTTATCCTTAGCATTGACCTACAGAATATGTTTGTAACAGCGCTGCTTGTGTGGCATTAGGCTATGTAGTGATCGAAAGAAAAAAACAGACCTTTGCACATTTTTGCACTATATGGTGGGTGTATGAGGAGATTCACATTTCCTGCACAGCTAAGTCCATGTGAAGTTACCTTGTGCTGTATTTGACATCTAGCAAGGTCTCTGTTTGAAAGAAAGATCTAAACTTAAAAATGAAGTGGCCAGAAGTTATGGTAAAAGCAGATAGTGTAGCTGGTTTTAAGAAAGATTTGGACAAATTCCTGGAGGAAAAGTCCATAATCTGTTATTAAGACATGGGGGAAGTGTCTGCTTGCCCTGGATCGGTAGCATGGAATGTTGCTACTCTTTGGGTTTTGACCAGGTATTAGTGTCCTGGATTGGCTACCATGAGAATGGGCTACTGGGCATGATGGACCATTGGTCTGACCCAGTTAGGCTATTCTTATGTTATGTTCTCATCTGTAGGGGCCTTTGTTTTCACTTCTTATTTTAATGTATTTTTTTTCTGGGAACTTATCAGTGTTTTTTATAATGGGAACAAAAATGGAAGAGAATTAATGTGTGTGGAATGGGGGGTAACTAATTTCTTCAGCTAAATAATTCAATCCACTTCAAACAGACATAGGAGAACTTGTGCACCATTCACACACCCTCCAACCAAAAACGTCAAAAGAAAAAAACTGTTCGACAACCTCCTAGCCATTCGAGCTGCAACACTCGACCCCCAACTCTACAACCAATTGATATCAACCACAGACTGCAAAACCTTCAAAAAGAAATAAAAACCCTTCTATTCAAAAAACACATAAAACCGAACTAACACAATCAGAACTGTCCCAAGCATCACCTGCAACTACTCCATATGTACTTCTAATGTCATGACAATTTAGACATAATTTATGTTATGTTATGTTTGGAATAATGGTTACATATATGAGGTTCAATAAAAGAAAATTTTCACTGCCTGTTTCTATTCTGACCATTTATTCCATTTCATGGTTATTGCAAAAAAAAAAAAAAAAAAAAAAAAAATTTTTTGGGGGGGGGGGGGGGGGGGGGTGTCAAAAAATGATGGGCCCCGGGTGCCACATACCCTAGGTACGCCACTGCTTGTTAGTCATGAAAAATCACAGTATACTGTAGTCAAATGCAATAAACCTTTTATTCAACCAAAAACACAGCGAATACAATGTAATATGGTACAGTTGCAGAAACAGTACTGTTGGGTCTAATGCAATAAACCTTTTTTTAAACCAACATTCTACTGAAATAATCAGTCATTGTTTTCTGTATGCAGATTGCACGATTCAGGCTGTGTGCTGATTCTGTAAAACTGTCCATAGTCGTGACAGCCATTTATCTCCAGATAACAACAAAGCATGTGTAGGGACTTCAGCGCATCCGAGAAGGAAGCAATCTCTGCAGGTGGTTCATTAGTTGTGATGACAGCAGCAGTATCTCCATCGTCATCAGACTCTTGGTTGTCTGCAGTGTCCTTTATGACTGTACAGATATCGGAAGTATTGATGTCAGATGATGTGGGCAGATCATTATCAACAGCAATATACAGCTCAAACTCTTGTGATGAGAGTCCAACTGGGAGTTCAATGGACAAAGTGTCTGCTTCAGTTGTCTCATCAGATACGTGAACGAAGCTTGCCTATCGATAGCAATTTGAAATTGCTGATGAGACTCAACTCCATGCCTCCCATACCATATGAAGAGAGTTGAGCACCGTCATTTTTCTCGCCAGCTCAGCAGCTCGGGGGCTGGATTCCGTACTTGCATCAATCACTGCCGTCACATATCCTAGGAAGAGTGACCTGTAATGACGTTTGAAGTTTGCAATTATCCCTTGGTCCATCGACTGGATCAAAGAGGTTGCGTTTGGTGGCAGAAACACAAGTTTGATGCTGCACAGCATTACAATGTGCCTCCTACGCCTTCTCATAAGAATTTCAAGCATCTGTAACCATTCAATCCACAATTTCGCTGTCATCCATGCGTTTTTGTTGCTTTCATATTCAACAGGAAGGTTTCTGAAGCACCGAGGATTTTGATTCCTCCCAATCACCAGTGGCTTGAGCTTTTCACTACCATCCATATTGCAACTGAGCAGCAATGTCAATCGTTCCTTTAGCACCTTGAAGCCAACAGTTTCGCTGCATTTGAAGGCCAATGTTCCATCACGGATGGCACACCAGTAAAGGCCCGACTCATCGGCGTTGAAAACATCACATGGTTTATATCCACCAATGACTGATGGCAACACTTCCATGACTCATCTTTCTGCACCAAACTCATCCGCATTTTGTTTTTCGCCATGCTGCTTCTTAAATTTTATGCCATTAAGGACTTTCTACCTCTCTAACCATCCGTTTGTTGCTTTGAAATCTTCTACGTCCAGTTCTTCAGATAACTGTGCTGCTTTCTTCATCAGCAGAGGTCCAGATTGGCAGTTGTCAACTTCTAGCTTCAGCAAACCATCACAGCAATGCCTGTTTGACGTCTCCAGCCTTTTCCGTTTTCCGGTAGGATTGCTGCTGTTTTACCAGTCTTTTTTTGTAAATCTGAGAAATCTGGCTAGGATGAACGCTTTAATGTTTTGCAATAGAGACCTGACCTTTGGTCAAGTCTCTTTAAGACATCGACATATTCAGCCAAAGACAATGATCTTTGTCCAGCACGGTGGACATGTTCAGCCAAAGACAATGATCTTTGTCCCCGTGGCAGTTCCGAAAGTTCAAACACCTGGCCAGGCCTAGGCTGCAGTTCCGAAACACGTGGCTCATTCATGTCAGAACATGATTGCATTTAACCAGAGTAAATGTAACATGAGAGAATGGAGGTTGGACCTACAACATCTGTGCGCATAAGTGGATTGTGTGCGTATCAGAATTGCAATTATCCGGAGTTTACGCCCATTGACTTTAATGTAAAAAAAAAAAAAAAGGGACCGTGACGGTCAGGTGCAGATAACCGAAGCATGCGCTCAACCAACGTGAACTTAAGTGGAGTTGACTATGTACAATCTCTGAATTTCACATGAATATGCAAATATTTTATGAAGTATTTGCATAACCATTAGACCCGTCCCCAACTCTTCCTCCAGATATGCCTCTGTTCTAGTCTGATATGTGGCTTCTATGTACAGCTCTTTATGTATGTAGTACAGACACTTTTATAAAATGTTATACATATAAAACACTGAATTATCCATGGGGATGCTTTTTAAAATCATCCCACAAAGGTTTGTTTTTGTTTTGCTTCTATGGGAAAAGGAAAGATTAGGTTCTTACCCCGATAATCTTCTTTCCAGTATAAAGGAACATGAGTCTTGACCAGTGGGTTATTCAACTCTACCCATGATATTTTGCAGAAGGAAATATCTACATCTTTTCAGATCAACCTCCTTGTATCAGTGGGCAGTCCCCCAGCTCCTTAGTTTGTACCAAAACAGCCGATAACCCCTAAAAGAGGAGAAATAACAAGGAGGGAACAAGGAACTCCTCAACCAAGTCAACAGAGACAATTAATTAAACCCATGAAACAATACAAGCAAGTTGGATCCAAACAAGCCATTTACCTGAGTGAAACCAACATTCACATTTATACAGCTATTATAGGATCTCTCCTGGACTTTGCCATAGCGAGTTATCACATCACTTACTGTACTTACTGGACAGTCGAAAAACAATCTTCTACATACTCTCTTGGCTGCTCCAAGACAAGCATTTGGAGGCATACCTACCTGTCTGAGACAGAAGCAGGCTAAATTGACATCTGACAGGGTGGGCATCACGACTCATGTTCCTTTATACTGGAAATAAAATTATCTAGGTAAGAACCTCTTCTTCCCTTCTAGTGCAAAAGGAACATGAGCTTTGACCAGTGGGGCATACCAAAGCAGTCCCCTGAGTCTAGGGTGGGGCAGATGAGCCGTTGCTAGCACCAAGGACCCAAAAGTGACATCCATTTGCACCTTCACGTCCACTCTATAAATTTTGTGAAAGTATGGAGAGTGGATCATGTAGCTACCCTACAAATCTCTTTGGATGGAACTGCCTGGGATTTTGCCCCAAAGCAGCCACAATTCTAGTGAAATGTGCCTTTAATGAGATTGACAGCTGTTTACCACAGCCAATATAGACAGATGAAATAGCTGTGCGGATCCATTTGGAAATTGAAGCTTTATATACTGGCTTCCTTAGATATTGGCGATTCCAAAAAGATGATCTGAAAGATGAAAAACATTCAACACTTCAGAGATAACAGAGAAGAACTCTCTTCACATCCAGTAACTCCAAAACGTTGTCCTTTCTTTGCACCTGTAACAGAGGCAGACGGACATCCTGATTGACATGGAACACTGATACCACCTTTGAAAGAAAGGAAGGCACCATGTGCAGACACACACCCGTTTCCATATATCTGAGGAACGGCTCTCTACATGAGAGCCTTGCTGAGGTGACTGCTACCAGGAAAAACATCTTGACAGTCAGATCCATCAGCGACGCCTCTGCAAAAGATTGTACAGGGCTCTACTAAGGGCCGTTAGCATGATGTTAAGATTTCATGTTGGAAATAGTTGTTATATAGGAGGGATGCAATGCAACGCTCCCTTCAGAAATCTGGACATATCCGGATGGGAATCCAAAGACCTTTGCTCTACTTGAGTCATAAGGCATGAAAGGCTTGCCACCTATACCTTGAAGGGACCAGCCGCTAGGCTCTTTGAGACCCTCTTGAAGAAATTAAAGGAGTGTGGAAATTGGGGCCCTAAAAGGCTCCACCTTCTGTTCTGCACACCAGTGCTGAAAAGCCTTCAAAGTCTTAGCATAGGTTGCGACTGTAGCCAGCTTCTTAGATTGTAGGAGGGTAGCTATAACCCCCATCAAATACCCTTTCTTCTTTAGGACTGCATGCTCAAGAATCATGCCGTAAGCCGAAAGCATCCCGGACTCTCCAGGGCAATTGGACCTTTTACCAAGAGGGAGCAGAGACAGTCTGAGGTACTTGTCCTGCATGTGCAAAATGGCCAATCCGATGCATGAGAATTACTAGTCCTTGGTGGGTCGATATTCCTCAAATAGTGAATATGTACATCAGTTTCTTTGTTGACTATGGTTGTACCATTGTGTCTATGCTACCACTTTCCAGCTCTACTTTGCATCTGAAATAATGGGAAGCCTTCTTGTTGGTCACTGACACCATTAGATCAAATGTTGGCCTCCCCCACTGCTTTACAATTTTGTTGGAAGCACTCTAGGGTAAAGACCACCCTTCCCTCGGTTATAGCCTGGTGACACAGTCTGCTTGTACATTGTCCAGGCTTATTACTTGCACTGCCAAAATGGTTTGCATGTGGGATTCTGCCCAGCAAAACATAAACTGGGCCTCTAGCTTCAACAGAGCACTCTTGGTGGCTCCCTGTTGATGAATGTCATTGCTGTGGCATTGTCCAAGAAGTCCCTGACAACTTCGCCTTCCAGGGTCTTTTTGAATGACTGCAGCACTAAGCAAATAACTTTAGAGGCAGAATCTCCCGCCCATTGTCTAATACAGAGCATTCCCTGGGCAGAGAATAAGAAGAATAGTGTGTCCATACAAAATCAAATCCCTAAAATACCATCTGGAGGTACCATCTGGAAGCCGGAGCCTGGTGCAGTATCTTTTGGCAGGCATGCACCACAAAGGAAGCCTCCACTGTCACTCTTTGACCCAAAGCTAAAGCTTTAAACTGTTGTTTGAGGATAAGGTTCACCCTATGACCTGTGCATCCTTTAGAATTACTCTATCTTCACTACAAAGTGACATACACTTGCGCTACCAGCGAATCCACCTTAGGTGGTACAAATAACTGCTAGAACTCAGAAACCATCAGGTACAATTTTGTCATGGCTCTGGAAACATTCAAAGGGCCCTCCAGCACTTCTGACAGCATCATGGTGATCTCTGGATGTGAAGGAAAAAAATGTGCACTGGGTCTTAGAACTACTTATAAGAGAAATTTGAACTGTGGAAGCCTGGGGCGATTCCAAATTTTTAACTCCCTCAGAGACTTCCATTAAATCTGCTGGTATAAAAAGTCTGCATACTGTCAGGTCCTCTCCCTGGTTCAGGGCTGCCAAAGATTATTTGCTGTAGCGCATACTTGCGACCCAGAGTCCTCTACCTAAAGATTCATTTTGCAGGTGTAAATGAATCAATTCCTGACCCCCAGTCAATACAGTTTCAAGTTTGTTTAAAAATTTCTTATACCGCCCAATCAAGCCTTCTAGGCGTTGTACAAAAATGCTAAAACAAAGTACGAAATAAAGTACATTTTAAACAAAAATAAACAGGGAGTAATAACAATTTTTAATGACGTTGACATTGACAAACGGGAACAAAATTTATTTTCCGACTGAACCTCTGGTTCCTGCAGAATACCTTTACACGATGGACTGTTGTTCTTGTAGGGGAAATCCCCCTTGGATAGCCACTGGCATACTTTCAGGCTGTGCAGACAACCCTTTATATTTCAAATAAACTTCAAACATTAAACTCATAAAATCAGAGTGAAATCTCTGAACTGGATTTTCTGAAGACCTCTGCAGGAACATTTGCCATCTCCTCATGGGTTCAAAGATATCTGTGCATTTGTGTTTCACTGACAACGCCGAATCACAATTTGAAAGCCCTAGGAGGGATTTTTGCCCCAACATTCAAGTTTCCTGTGTTCCAAGACCCTAGAGGAACTAGAGGGGGCTAAGCTCAGCGCTTCTGCCCCCCTCCACATGCGGCACATGGTCGCTCCTAAGCTGGCCATCCAGCACAAAACTGCAATGATACGGGGTAGAAAAGCTTGAGGAGTCCACATAAATCGATTATTAGTAAAATTGAAGTGTTTTGAGGCAAATAGAGGCTTTTAAATTAAAATAGTGAAATCTTAGATGGTCACCATAGCAATGTTTTGATGCCAGAAAACAACCTAGGAGAGCTGAATAAAAAGTTTAAAAAAATTTAGGGAAGGGGTTTTTGGAGGTGGGGGACCCTACAGGAAACTCCAGAGATCTTCAAAACTACTGTTTAAGAAACACCCCGAAGTCTCCCATAGTAACAGCCTGTACTCACAGAACTGCCTGGTGTCGTGCCTGCATCAGCTCACCCGTTTGGGTTGAGGTCCACAAGAAATCCTCTATTGAAGGTATAGGTTTTTGAAACCAACACTGTGAACTGAGGACTTTTGCTAACATTTCACAATATTTTGATTTATTTTTGATTCATTCATGATTTTGTGACTAGTAACATAGTAGATGACGGCAGATAAAGACTCGAATGGTTCATCCAGTCTGCCCAACCTGATTCAATTTAAATTTTTAAAATTTTTTCTTCTTAGCTATTTCTGGGCAAGAATCCAAAGCTCTACCCGGTACTGTGCTTGGGTTCCAACTGCCGAAATCTCCGTTAAAACCTACTCCAGCCCATCTACACCCTCCCAGCCATTGAAGCCCTCTTCAGCCCATCCTCCACCAGACGGCCATATACAGACACAGACCGTGCAAGTCTGCCTAATACTGGCCTTAGTTCAATTTTTAATATTATTTTCCGATTCTAGATCCTGTGTTCATCCCACACTTCTTTGAACTCAGTCACAGTTTTACTCTCCACCACCTCTCTCGGGAGTGCATTCCAGGCATCCACCACCCTCTCTGTAAAGTAGAATTTCCTAACATTGCCTTTGAATCTACCACCCCCTCAACCTCAAATTATGTCCTCTGGTTTTACCATTTTCCTTTCTCTGGAAAATATTTTGTTCTACATTAATACCCTTCAAGTATTTGAACGTCTGAATCATATCTCCCCTGTCCCTCCTTTCCTCTAGGGCACAGTTCTTCAACCGCCGGTCCACGGACCGGTGCCGGTCCGCAAACAAAATTTTGCCGGTCCGCGAAGAATTCGGTCCCCGCCACAACGAAAGGCCAGCGTCAGCTGACTTGCAACTTCCGGTTGCAGTCACTGTGCCGGGACTCCTGCCTTGTCTCCGCACCTCCAGACCAACAGCGGCAGCTCTGTGTGCTTTTAACTTCGGCACAGAGCTGCCCTTAATCAATAGTTTAGCGCGGTTTCATAAGGCAGCCTCGGGGCCTTTGCTAGGCCGGCCCATATCGCATCATCGAAGCGGGCCGGCTATCAAAGGCCCCAAGGCTGCCTCATGAAACCGCGCTAAACTATTGATTAGGGCAGCTCTGTGCCGAAGTTAAAAGTACACAGAACTGCCGCTGTTGGTCTGGACTCTTGGGCCGCTGAAGGAGGGCAAAGAGCAGCTGTCCTGGAGGTTTCCCTTCCTCTCGCCTTTGCAGGTCCCTTTTTTCCACCTTTTTTTTTCTCTCCTTCAAACGGCAACGGGCCCCAGCATCGACATCAATCAAGTAAGTTCCACTGTTCCTTGCAAGCGGTTCTGCTCGGCCAAAGCTTCCCCTCTGACATGAGCCACCCTCAGGGGAAAGAAAGTGACCCGCAAAGGTGAGGGGAAGGGGGGCAGATGATGGAAGTTGGGGGGGAGGAAGAGAGAAGGGGCAGATGATGGAATGGAGGAGATGAGAGAGAGAGAAGGGGACAGATGATGGAAGTGAGAAGAAGGGAGAGAGAGCAGAAGGCAGATGGATATCAGTTGAGAGGGGAGAGAAGATGCTGAATGGAAGTGGGGAAAGAACACATACTGGATGGAAGGAGGAGATAAATAAAGGGGGAAGAAAATAGTAAGATAATGGAGAGGTGAGGGAAAGGGATGACAAGCTGTGGGTAGACACAGTGAAACGAGGGAAACGGGACTAAATAGTAAGAAAGAATTTAATTTAGATGGAGGCAGAAAATAGAGAAGGAAGACCAGAGAAGAAAAGGGAAGAGAGAGCAGAGAATGATATCAGATCTGAGTGGAGGAAATGAGAAGAGAGATATGCTAAAAACCACAGGGGGGAGGGAAGGATAGAGATGCCAGACCATGAGGGGAACAGAAGGAAGATGATGGATGCCAGACCAAATTGGGGGAGGGGGGGGGCAGGAGGAGAGATGGCAGGGAAAGACAGACAGTGAATGGAAGGGGCAGATGCTGGACTGAAGAGACAGAGAAGGTTATCATGCCGCTGTACCGGGCCATGGTACGCCCTCACCTGGAGTACTGCGTCCAGCACTGGTCACCGTACATGAAGAAGGACACGGTACTACTCGAAAGGGTCCAGAGAAGAGCGACTAAAATGGTTAAGGGGCTGGAGGAGTTGCCGTACAGCGAAAGATTAGAGAAACTGGGCCTCTTCTCCCTTGAGCAGAGGAGATTGAGAGGGGACATGATAGAAACATTCAAGGTACTGAAGGGAATAGACTTAGTAGCTAAGGACAGGTTGTTCACCCTCTGCAAGGCAGGGAGAACAAGAGGGCACTCTCTAAAGTTGAAAGGGGATAGATTCCGTACAAACGTAAGGAAGTTCTGTGGTAGAAAGCTGGAACGTTCTTCCAGAGGCTGTTATAGGGGAAAACACCCTCCAAGGATTCAAGACAAAGTTAGACAAGTTCCTGCTGAACAAGAACGTGCGCTGGTAGGGCTAGTCTCCGTTAGGGTGCTGGTCTTAGACCAGAGGGCTGCCGCGTGAGCGGACTGCTGGTCATGATGGACCTCTGGTCTGACCCAGCAGTGACAATTCTTATGTTCTTAGGGCAGACACTGGCTGGAAGAGAGTGAAAAGGCAATGAAAGCAGAAACCAGAGACGACAAAAGGTAGAAAAAATAATTTTATTTCTATCTTGTGATTCAAATATATCAGATTTGAAATATGTATCTTGCTAGACATAACTGGGGAGTGCAAAGCCCAGGCAGTGCATCTTTAGCTTCCAGCTGGCTTAGGGCTCTCTCTGACCAGGGGGCAGTTGCTCTAGTTCCACTCCCCTAACACCATTCCTGTCATGTGTGACTGTGGTATTCTGTTACATGATATTTGTGTAGCATTTTGTAATAATTTGGCTTATTCAGTTTTCTTGATAGTAGAGGGTATATATGTGAAGGGGAGGGGAGACAGGGGTTTTGTTGATCTTTGCCCTGTATTATTTGTATTTATAAAATGACAATTGTATAGAATATTGTTTCTTTTTATACTTTAATAAAATATGTTCAATATAAAATTATAACTATTTGAGGCTTGTGCGGATGGGATCAGATGGTTTGTGGGACTGAGCTCGCGGGGATGGGGCGGCGATGGTTTTTAAAAAAAAATTTCAGTCTTAGTAGTTTGCCGGTCCACGAAATAATTATTTTATTTCCGCCGGTCCACAGGTGTAAAAAGGTTGAAGAACACTGCTCTAGAGTATACATATTCAGGGCTTCCAGTCTCTCCTCATACGTCTTCTGGCGCAAGCCTCCTATCATTTTCGTCGCCCTCCTCTGGACCGCTTCAAGTCTTCTTACGTCCTTCGCCAGATATGGTCTCCAAAACTGAACACAATCCTCCAAGTGGGGCCTTACCAATGACCTGTACAGGGGCATCAACACCTTCTTCCTTCTACTAGCTACGCCTCTCTTTATACAGCCCAGCATCCTTCTGGCAGCAGCCATTGCCTTGTCACACTGTTTTTTCACCTTTAGATCTTCGGACACTATCACCCCAAGGTCCCTCTCCCCGTCCATGCATATCAGCTTCTCTCCTCCCAGCATATACGATTCCTTCCGATTATTAATCCCCAAATGCATTACTCTGCATTTCTTTGCAATGAATTTTAGTTGCCAGGCATTAGACCATTCCTCTAACTTTTGCAGATCCTTTTTTATATTTTCCACTCCCTCTTCGGTGTCTACTCTGTTACAAATCTTGGTATCATCTGCAAAAAGGCACACTTTTCCTTCTAACCCTTCAGCAATGTCACTCACAAACATATTGAACAGGATCGGCTCCAGCACCGAACCCTGAGGGACTCCACTACTCGCCTTTCCTTCCTCCAAGCGACTTCCATTAACCACCACCCTCTGGCGTCTGTCCGATAGCCAGTTTCTAACCCAGTTCACCACTTTGGGTCCTAACTTCAGCCCTTCAAATTTGTTCAACAGCCTCCTATGAGGAACTGTATCAAAGGCTTTGCTGAAATCTAAGTAAATTACATCTAGCATATGTCCTCGATCCAGCTCTCTGGTCACCCAATCAAAAAATTCAAATCAGGTTCGTTTGGCACGATTTACCTTTTGTAAAGCCATGTTGCCTCGAATCCTGTAACCCATTAGATTCAAGGAAGTACACTATCCTTTCTTTCAGCAACACTTCCATTATTTTCCAACAACTGAAGTGAGGCTCACCAGTCTGTAGTTTCCTGCTTCATCCCTGTGACTACTTTTATGAATAGTGACCATATCCGCTCTCCTCCAATCCCCAGGAATCACTCCCGTCTCCAGAGATTTGTTAAACAAGTCTTTAATAGGACTAGCCAGAACCTCTCTGAGCTCCCTTAGTATCCTGGGATGGATCCCATCTGGTCCCATTGCTTTGTCCACCTTCAGTTTTTCAAGTTGCTCATAAACACTCTCCTCCGTGAACGGCACAGAATCTACTCCATTTTCTCATGTAACTTTGCCAGACAATCTCGGTCCTTCTCCAGGATTTTCTTCTGTGAACACAGAACAGAAGTATTTGTTTAGCACATTTGCTTTTTCCTCATCACTCTCCACATATCGGTTCCCAGCATCTTTTAGTTTAGCAATTCCATTTGTTCTTCTGCCTGTGCTTTCGCCAGACGTCTCGCTCTCTTTTGGCTTCTTTCAGTTTCACCCTGTAGTCCTTTCTGCACTCCTCTTCTTGGGTTTTTTATATTTGTGGTATATGTTAATTCTTCATGGCACATGTATAAATGTGTTATATAACAGGTATAATGTGTGATATAACAGCTATAATGGCCTCTTTGCATTATACATAAGGAAATTTTGTTTTCTTCAGCTCACACTGCAGCTGGGCAAAAGGAGTAGATTCCTTAGACAAGCAAAGAAGCAAAGATTTTCAAGAAACTTGTCTCTTCGGGCTGCCTTATAGACAGGTTCTGAGATCCTGAAACCCTCGACCCCACTACCTCCTTACATGTCTTTGGGGGTAGGGGGTTAGCCTTCTGGACCAACACGGGGCCACTCAGCCTGTACTCAAGTGCCTGATAAATCAGAGGCACGCTGAGCTTTCAGGGGAACACACCCTGAGCTATCTTGAGTGTCAATGCCCCTGTAAAAGGGCTGTCCCACAGCAGCTGTCCCAGAAATCCTTTGAGGCACTGGCTTTCAGAAAGAAAAACTGAGGAAATGGGGACTGCACATTGACACAGGGAGGTGAAGTTGAAAAGCTGTAGATGATTTCTTCTGCAAAATCTTGTGGGTCGAGGTGAATAACCCACTGGTCAAGACTCGTGTTCTTTTTGACTGGAAAATACTTTGTAAATGGGATCCTTTATCTAAAATTTACCTTTCTTCAAAGCTATACACCTGGACCAATGAAGTTTGATTATTTCGTGTGATAAAATATATCTGTGAATGCTGTTCCATTTAGCTAAAAATGGATTAGCAAATTCTAGACAGTTAAAGCATTTTATTCGGTTTCATTCAAGCTAGTTTTTCATTGTTATATACATATAGTCATAACATTTCTACAGGTATAAAATACTTAAACAGTAAACATAAAAACATACTTAGCTGATGAGACTATAAGTTGAGAGTCTTTGTAAGCTATTAGATAGCTCTGATTCTCAGGGTTATGCACAGTTACCTAGTGGGAAAAAAACAGGACGTTTATAGAAATCACACTGGTTATAATTTTTAGGACAAATCTCTGTATTAATTGGGCCAGTATATGCTAAGGGGCTCATAATCAAAACTTAAATAAGTCTAAAAACCTGCCCAAGTCGGCACTTGGATGACCTAAAGACAGGCCATTTAAGTGCCGATAAACAGATTTGCTGGACGTGTTGAGGGCCTTTTTATGCTTTTGAATGCCGCTGTGCGCCCGGAGCTGAGTATCTGGAGGAGGGGTTAGGGTGGGGTGTGGGCCAACATAGACTTAGTCATCCTGCAAGGATAATCAAATGTTTTACTAGACATCCTAGATGAAACTTAAACGTTGTGAGTTAAGACGATGTAAAAACAGGTATAAGTGGCAAAAAGGTATCCAAGTGATCTGATGATCACTGCAGAATCAAAGTAAAGACCCACACACACTCCCCCAGTGTTCACTGACCCCCCTCTCACCCTCCCCACAAAGATCAGAATAAAAAAGTATATACCTGTTTCCAGAACATCAGCATCTGGTATCGAAAAGCCTAGTAGAGCTGCACAGAGGAGTCTTAAATAGTCTGGGGAGTGGGCTAAGTGAACCATAGAGAAGAGGACCCAGGTCCATAAGCCATTTATGGTGGAACATATGTGCCCACCAAACCCCCTCAAACCCTACTCTACTATCATGAGGGCTATTGGGGTTGTAGATAGGTGGGTATAGTGAGGTGTTTTTGTTTTTTTTTTGGGGGGGGGCTCACCATAAGGGAGTTCTGGTGAGATGTTTATCTGGCACCCTTTTTGTGAGTTTCACAGCAGCGCCCTCTAAGGTGCCCCACTGCTCTGTTGCCATGTCTGGGTGGCCAGTCCATTACAAGATTGGCCCCGCCCACATCCAAATGGTCTTGTTCTGTATTTTTCAAAAATGGGCATTTTCCTACTGCTGACTTTGGCCGTTTAGGGATATATGCTCAAATCGGACTTAGACGTATGTTTTGATTATGCCCCTCCACAAATTTATCAAGTGTCATCGAAAGATTAGATTCTTACTTTTGCTAATCTTTTTTCTTATAAATCCACACTCTATTCCTGGGCAAGTGGATTATGCATGCCAGTCACTTGCCTGCTTGTAGGAAGCCTCATTTACAAAATTTTTTAAACCCTCTCCTGTTCCCTCAGGACTGCCCTCAGGTATTCAGTTAATCTGAAAGCAGAAAGTCACCTGTAGAGGACACAGACAAAAGGGAGGGGTACAGGGAAACTCCCCAACAAATCAGTCGAATCTACTCATAACATGAAATATCATAACAATCATAAACAGATTATAAAACAGTATAAACCTGAAATAAACCGTGCTTTAAGGAAACACAGCCTGTACTAACAGAAGGGGAACTATAACTAGGGACCCCCAATGCAAAGTGTAAAACATATTCGGATGGTACTCTTAGAAAGATTGGCTAGGAAACCAGAAGTCCAGCTTACCTATACTCGTTAAGGCAGACGATCGACGAATCAGCAATTCACAGGGCAGGTTCCAGGAATACAGCATGGATTTACAAGAAAGAAGATTAGCAAAAGAAAGAACCTAATCTTTCATTCTTGTACAATCCCGCTCTATTCCTGGACAAGTGTGATGTAACAGAGCAGTCCATAGAGTCAGGGTGGAACTGATGAGCTTGCTGCCAAAACGGAGGTGAAAAAAGGAGCATCCTGCTTGGTCGGCACATCAATCCTGTAAAACTTGGTAAAGGCAAGGAGGACCATGTAGCAGCACTGCAAAGAGATTACCGACTCTTCCCAAGAAGAGGAAACACCTCTAACAGAATGAGCCCTGACAAACAGGGGACTTCTTTCCGGCTGCAACATAAGCAGATGAAACAGCCATACTAATCCATCTGGAAACAGTGGCCTTTGAGGCTGGCCTGTGGAGGAAAGTCCAAACAGGAGAATCTGGTACTAGTAATGCTGGTAGAAGATAGAGAAGCACAGGAACCTTTTTGCACTTTTTGTGGATGGGGATGTGTGAGCAGGCATCCAGGAGACCTAAGGATGCCAGCCAGTAGTTTTTCTGGACCAGGGGGAGAGTGGATCCCAGAGAGTGCATTCAAAACTTTTCCTAGAGGATGCACCTGTCGAAGTGGCAAAGATCTAGGATGGGTCTGAATTTGTCTGTCTTCTTGGGGATGAGGAAGTACCGTGAGTAGAATCCTTGGTTGACCTTTGCTGGGGGGGCACCGGCTCTATGGCTCTTGCTTGTAGCAAGGACTGGATCTCCTCTAGAGTGAGGTGGGGCAGTGGTTCTGGCTTTCTGTGCCGCTATGGTGGGTAGAACAGTGGAGGCAGCTTGAACCTCATACGGTAATCCTTTTGGGCAATGCTGAGTTCTTATTTGTCTGAAGATATTTGTTCCCAGGAAGGACTGTAGCTCACTGGTTGAGCTACTGCCTCTGTACCCAGAGGTTGCGAGATCAAATCCTGGTGCTGCTCCTTGTGACCGTGAACAAATCACTTAATCCTCCAGTGCCCATCGCTTTGAATGTCAGCTTTGAAATGCAAAAGCAACAGAAAGGTGGTATACAAGTCCCCATTCCCTTACCCTTACAGGCAGGACCAACCAGCATAAACAGGTGGTTGGAGATCAGAAACTCATTCGTGACCTCCAAGTACTGCAACAAAATCCTGCGCACATCCAGCGACTGGAGGGAGTAAAGATAGAACATAAGAACATAAGAACTGCCATCTCCGGATCAGACCTTCGGTCCATCAAGTCCGGCGATCCGCACACGCGGAGGCCCTGCCAGGTGTACACCTGGCGTAATTTATAGTCCACCATATCTTTATATGCCTCTCTTAAGGAGATATGCATCTAGTTTGCTCTTGAAGCCTAGGACGGTCGATTCCGCAATAATCTCCTCTGGAAGGGCATTCCAGGTGTCAACCACTCTCTGAGTGAAGCAGAACTTCCTGACATTAGTCCTGAACCTGTCCCCCCCTTAGCTTCATTACATGTCCTCTAGTCCGTGTCAAATTGGACAATGTAAATAATCTTCTCTGCTCTATTTTGTCGATTCCTTTCAGTATTTTGAAGGTCTCGATCATATCCCCACGCAGTCTCCTTTTCTCAAGGGAGAACAATCCTAGTGTTATAAGTCTATCCTCGTATTCCAGTTTCTCCATACCCTTCACCAGTTTTGTTGCTCGTCTCTGCACCCTCTCCAGCAGTTTTATATCCTTCTTTAGGTAGGGAGACCAATGTTGGACGCAGTATTCCAAGTGTGGTCTGACCATTGCCCTATAAAGCGGCATTATAACTTTTTCCGATCTACTCGAGATTCCTTTCTTTATCATGCCCAACATTCTATTTGCCTTCTTTGCCGCTGCCATGCATTGTGCCGACGGCTTCAGGGTCCTATCTATCAGTACACCCAGGTCCTTTTCTTGTTCACTCTTCCCCAGAGTTGCACCTGACATTGTATACTCGTATTCCTTATTCTTATTGCCTAAATGCATTACCTTGCATTTCTCCACATTGAACTTCATCTGCCATTTCTCCGCCCATGTTTCTAACCGACACAAGTCGCTCTGGAGTTCCTCTCTATCCTCCTGCGATCTGATTGCCCGGCATAGTTTTGTATCGTCTGCAAACTTGATGATCTCACTGGATGTTCCTTCCTCCAGGTCATTGATATAAATATTAAAAAGGATCGGCCCAAGTACCGAGCCCTGGGGTACACCACTAGTCACTTTCTCCCAGTCGGAGAACTTCCCATTTATGCCCACTCTCTGCTTTCAGTTTTCCAGCCATTTGCCTATCCATCTTTGTATATCTCCCTCTATGCCATGGCTTTGTAGTTTCCTGAGAAGTCTTTCGTGTGGAACTTTGTCTAACGCTTTCTGGAAGTCCAAGTATATTATGTCCACCAGCTTCCCACTATCAATTTGCTCGTTCACGGTCTCAAAAAATTGGAGTAAATTCGTCAAACATGATTTCCCTTTCCTGAATCCATGTTGACTGGGTTTCATCAAGTCGTGTGCGTCCAAGTGCCGGACTATGCTATCCTTGATCAGTGCTTCAACCATCTTGCCGGGGACAGACGTAAGACTCACAGGCCTATAGTTGCCCGGTTCCCCTCTCGATCCTTTTTTGAAAATTGGCGTGACGTTCGCTATCCTCCAGTCGTCCGGTATCTGTCCAGTTCTGATTGTCAGGTTTGCAAGTTTTTGCAATAACTCTCCGATTTCAACCTTCAATTCCTTTAAGACTCTCGGGTGAATTCCATCCGGTCCAGGGGATTTGTCACTTTTAAGTTTGTCGATCTGATAGTATATCTGGTCTAAGTCCACTTCAACTGTGGTGAGGCTGTCTTCTATTTCTCCTGCAAACACTTTCTCCGCTTCAGGTATTGTTGAGGTGTCCTCCTTCGTAAAGACGGACGCAAAGAAGGAATTTAGTTTGTCTGCGATTTGTTTATCTTCCTTGATGTACCCTTTTCTTCCCTGGTCGTCCAGGGGTCCCACTGCCTCTTTTGCAGGTTTTTTCCCTTTCACGTATCTAAAGAAGGGCTTGAAGTTTTTGGCCTCCTGGGCTATTTTTTCCTCATATTCCTGTTTGGCATCCCTCACCGCCTTGTGACATTTCTTCTGATCATCTTTATGTTTGTTCCAGGCTTCGGTTGTCTTTATGCATTTCCATTTTTTGAAAGAGTCCTTCTTTTCTTTTATGGCTTCCTTCACCTGTATGGTAAGCCATGCCAGTTCTCTTTTGCTCTTTGTTCTCCGATCTTTGGAAATCCTCGGAATGTAGAGATCTTGTGCTTCTGTGATAGTATTTTTCAGTAGGGACCATGCCTGATCTACCGTTTCAAGTTTGTCCACCATCTTCTCGAGTCGTTTTTCTACCATGGCTCTCATGCGATCGTATTTACCCTTTTTAAAGTTTAAGGTGGTGGTTAAGGTTTTGGCATGTTTCCCTTTCCCGATGTCAAGTTTAAAGTTGATTACATTGTGATCACTCGTTCCCAGTGGAACCATGACTTCCACTTCTGTTATCGGTCCCGTGAGGCCATTTAGGACCAAGTCCAAGGTGGCATTGCCTCTTGTCGGCTCTTTTACCATTTGTTCCAGGAAGCAATCCCCTAGCACCTCCAGGAACTTGGCCTCCTTGCCGCAGTTGGAGGTTGCTAGTTTCCAGTCTATCCCTGGGAAATTGAAGTCTCCCAATATAATTACATTGCCTGTCTTGCATTCTTGTTTGATTTCCTCCATCATTTCTGAATCAGTTTCCTCCGCCTGTCCTGGGGGACGATAGTAAAGGCCAATTTTCGTATCTGCGCCATATTGACCAGGAATTTTGATCCAGAGTGACTCAAGCTTCTCTTTCATTTCTGTTGTAACCATTTCAACAGAATCTATTCCCTCCTTAACATATAGAGCAATACCTCCACCTTTCTGCCCTACTCGATCTCTTCTATACAGTTTGTATCCCTGTAGTACTGTGTCCCATTTGTTTTCTTCATTCCACCATGTTTCTGTTATGCCAATGATATCCAATATGTCATGTCTTGCTATTGTCTCTAGTTCCCCCATTTTGTTACCTAGACTTCTAGCATAGGAAGTCGAATCTCCTGGTTAATGTGGAAGCTAGAGACCATTTTCAGAAGAAAAGATGGAACAGTGTGCAAAAACAAGCTGGAATCAGTGATCCTAAGAAAAGGATCCCAGCAGGATAGTCTGAAGATCAGAAACCCTGCGGGCCAAAGTAATGGCCTCCAGGAAGACTGTCTTGATAGAAAGATCCATTAACGATGCCTGCTCCAAAGGCTCATAAGGCGGGCGAGCCACAGACTGGAGCACAAAATTGAGATTCCAAGTCAGACAGGGTAGCCGCAATGGGGACCGAAGCCTAAGAGCACCCTTCAGAAACCAGACAACATACAAGTGAGTGGCCAAAGAGTCTCTAAGAGGCCTAGGACCCAGATAGGAGAGACTGGCAATCTGAACCCTCAGAGAGCCGACAGCCAGTTCCTTTTCCAGTGTCTTGAAGGAACTCCAGAATCAGAGGTGTCGACGGTACAGATGGAACCTAACGCTTCAGGATGCACCAATATTGATAACATCTCTAAGTTTTCGCAAGAGTAGCAATCATGGACTAAGGCCATGTGCTCAAAGCGGTCTGGATTCTGAAGCGCAATCAGGCCCTGCGTGAAAAGACTAGGATGACTACTATTACTACTAATCACTTACATAGCGCTGAAAGGTGTATGCAGCGCTGTACATTTTGACATTTGTAGACGGTCCCTGCTAGGAAGAGCTTACAATACAACTTGGACAGACAGATGCAGTTGCATGTGGACCAGGTTGGTGTAGCACGGATCTCGGCCAGTTCTGCGCCACGAGAATCACCTGACCACTGTGCGCCACGATCTATCTCAACAGGTCTATCATGGGCCATGGAGGGAAGACAAAGATGACCCTCCAGAGGCCAATGCTGCACTCGAGTGTCTAAACCTTCACTGCCTGGTTTGTGACGGTGGCTGAAGAACCAATCCACTTTCTTGTTGACCGGTGACGCCATGAGGTCGAATGTTGGACGACATCACCGTTCTGAAATTTGGCAGATAAAATTTAATGCTAAATGCAAGGTCATGCAAAAAACCCGAAGGAACATTACAGTTTAGGGGGTGAAGAAATTATGTGCACGACAGAAGAGCAGGACTTGGGTGTGATTGTATGTGATGATCTTAGGGTGGCCAAACAGGTTGAAAAGGTGATGGTGAAAGCCTGAAGGATGCTAGGGTGCATAGGAAGAGGTATGGCCAGTAGGAAAAAGGAGGTATTGATGCCCCTGTATAAGACTCTGGAGAGACCTCATTTAGAATATTGGGTACGATTCTGGAGACCACACCTTCAAAAAGATATAAAAAGGGTGGAGTCGGTCCAGAGGAAAGCTGCTAAAATGGTGTGTGGTCTTCGACATAAGGCGTATGGGGACAGACTTAAAGAACTCAATATGTATACTTTAGAGGAAAAGCAGGAGAGGGGCAATATGAAGATATTTAATTACCTACGTGGCATAAATGCAGATGAGTTGAGTCTCTTTCATTTGAAAGGAAGCTCTGTAATGAGAGGGCATAGGATAAAGTTAAGAGGAGTAATCAAAGGAAAAGCACAGTTACTTACCGTAAAGCACAGTTACTTACCGTAACAGGTGTTATCCAGGGACAGCAGGCAGATATTCTCACATGTGGGTGACGTCATCTACGGAGCCCCAACGCGGACAGCTTTTCAAGCAAACTTGATTGAAGTTTCAAGTTTGCACACTGCACCACGCATGTGCTAGCCTTCCTGCCCACTAGAGGGCGCATCCCCACCTCGTGGTCCTCAGTTCCATATCCAGCAAAGAAGCCATCCCCGGGGAGGAGGGCGGGTTGTGAGAATATATGTCTGCTGTCCCTGGATAACACCTGTTACGGTAAGTAACTGTGCTTTATCCCAGGACAAGCAGGCATGATATTCTCATATGTGGGTGACCTCCAAGCCAACCAAAAAAGGGCAGGTGGGAGGATGGCAATTCAGGAAAACAGGTTACATAACACCGACTGGCCAAAACGGCCGTCGCTTCTGGACAAAGTGTCCAGACAGTAGTGGGAGGTGAACGTATGAACCGAAGACCAAGTGGCAGCTTTACATATGTCCTCCATAGGAGTAGATCGGAGGAAAGCAACCGAAGCTGCCATCGCTCGGACCTTATGCCCCGTGACTCGACCCAAGAGCGGGAGACCAGCCTGAGCGTAGCAAAAAGAAATACAAGCAGCCAACCAGTTGGACAAGGTGCGCTTGGAAACAGGATGTCCCAACCGATTAGGATCAAAGGACAAAAATAATTGAGGAACCTTCCGATGAGACTTGGTACGTTGGAGATAAAAGGCCAACCCCCTCTTACAGTCAAGTGTGTGAAGCGCCGCCTCACCAGGATGAGAGTGGGGCTTCGGGAAGAATACCGGAAGAACAATGGACTGATTGAGGTGGAAATCAGACACAACTTTAGGCAAAAATTTAGGATGGGTGCGAAGAACCACCTTGTCATGATGAAATACAGTAAAAGGAGGATCCGCAACCAAAGCCTACAGCTCGCTAATCTGACGAGCGGAAGTGAGTGCAATCAAAAAGACCACTTTCCAAGTAAGAAACTTAAGCAGAGATTTGTCGATAGGTTCAAAAGGAGGCTTCATCAGTTGAGCTAAGACCACATTAAGATCCCAAACTACAGGAGGAGGTTTCAGAGGAGGATGGACATTCACGAGACCCCTCATGAAACGAGTAACCAGAGGATGAAGAGAGAGAGAACGACCCTCAAGATGCCGATGGAACGCCGCAATGGCACTGAGATGCACCCGAATGGAAGTCGTCTTCAGTCCAGACTTAGACAGATGCAACAAATATTCCAGCATCGAAGACACGGGAACTGAACTCGGTTCCAGATGATTCGAGGAACACCAGGATGAAAATCTGGTCCACTTCTGGGAATAACAAATACGAGTCGAGGCCTTGTGCGAGGCTTCCAAAATCTCCCTCACCGACTGAGAAACAGGGACCGAAGTCAAGGGGAAAGGAACCAAGCAGTCAGATGTAAAGACTGAAGATTGGGATGTAACAGCGAACCCCGACTCTGAGACAGCAGAGAGGGAAAGACAGGCAGAAGCAGAGGTTCCCTGACACTGAGTTGAAGAAGCAGGGAGAACCAGTGTTGTCTGGGCCAACGAGGCGCAATGAGAATCATCGTGGCTCTGGACGATTTGAGATGAACCAGCGTTCTCAAGATCAGAGGAAAAGGAGGGAACGCATAAAGGAACCTCCCCCCCCAGTCGAGAAGAAAGGCATCGGCCTCGAGACGGTCCCGGGAGTACATCCGAGAACAGTAGAGGGGTAGTTTGTGAGTCTCCGGGGAGGCAAACAGATCCACCTGAGGAGTCCCCCAGCGGTCGAAGATCTCGCGTAGAACCCTGGAGTTCAGCGACCACTCGTGAGGCTGGAGAAGACGACTGAGTTTGTCTGCCAGACAGTTTCTCTCTCCTTGAATGTAAACCGCACGCAGGAATATGTTCTGAGAGACTGCCCATTCCCAAAGGCGCAGGGCTTCCTGGCACAGAGGCCAAGAGCCCGTCCCCCCTGCTTGTTGACATAATACATTGCCACCTGGTTGTCTGTCCGTACGAGCACTACTTGATCGTGCAGTAGGTGGCAGAAAGCTCGAGCAGCCAGAAAAATGGCCCGAAGCTCCAATACATTGATGTGACAAAGGCGGTCCTCTGCCGACCATAGACCCTGAGTCTGCAGACCGTCGAGATGTGCCTCCCACGCGTACTCCGAGGAGTCCGTGGTCAGGACCTTGCGACACGGAGGAACGAGAAATAGCAAACCCCCTGAAAGACTGGAAGAGTTGGTCCACCAACGGAGCGAGCTTCTCAAAGAAGGAGTCACTGTGATCGGACAAGAGACTGGGTCGCGCTCCTGCCGCCATTGAGAGGCTAGAGTCCACTGAGGAAGCCTCAGATGCAAGCGGGCGAAGGGAGTGACGTGGACCGTCGACGCCATGTGGCCCAGAAGGATCATCATACGCTGAGCCGACACCACAGATTGCCTCAAAACTTGGCGACCCAATTGAAGCAAGGCCTCCCGCCGAGGAGGGGGGAGGAAAGAGCGGAGGCGAACCGTGTCCAGCACGGCTCCTATAAACTGGAGAGACTGAGCCGGGCACAACTGAGACTTGGGAAAGTTCACTTCGAACCCTAGACGTTGAAGCAAGATGATAGTCTGTTTGGTCGCTAAGATAACTCCCTCCTTGGTCGGGGCCTTGATCAGCCAATCGTCCAGGTAGGGAAAGACCTGTAGCCCCCGAGAGCGCAGGGCCGCCGCAACTACCACCATACACTTTGTGAATACCCGAGGGGACGACGCCAGACCAAAGGGAAGGACCCTATACTGAAGGTGTAAATCTCCCACCTGGAACCGTAAGAACTTTCGGAAAGCGGGATGCACCGGAACATGGGTATATGCTTCCTTCAAGTCCAGGGAGCACATCCAATCCCCTTCCTCCAACAGGGGGTACAAAACCGGAAGCGATAACATACGGAACTTCTCCCGGACCAGGAACTTGTTGAGCTTCCGGAGGTCCAAAATGGGGCGCAAATCCCCGGTTTTTTTCGGGACCAAAAAGTAACGGGAGTAAAACCCCCGACCCCGCTGGTCGAGAGGGACAAGCTCCACCGCCCGTAGGCTCAACAAGGCCCTGGCCTCGACCAGGAGAAGGGCCAACTGGCTCCGATTGGACGGGCAAGCGCTGGGAGGCATATCTGGAGGCTGCGCTAAGAAGTTGAGCAAATAGCCCTCGGAGACGGTCCGGAGCACCCATGCGTCGGATGTAATCTCGGTCCATGCCCCGTAAAAGGACCTGATTCGACCCCCGATGGGGAGGGGGTCCGGCGATACTGCGGAGGGGGCCCGCCCCCAACCGCAGATCCCGTCAAAAGGACGGCGCAGGCTTGGACGCTCCCTGCGCTGGAGGTTTTGATGGACCTCCCTACCGTGCTGGGGCGGGCGTCGGGGCGAAGGTCTCGAGAAGGCCGGCGTAGATTTCTGCGGGTATCTTCTCGGGGGCTGTCGAAAAGGTTTTTGCGGCGGGGCCTTAGGTTTCGGCCGGACCAGGGAAGCCAGAGAACGCTCCTGCTCTGACAGACGTTTGGTCGCCGCCTCCAAGGAGTCGTCAAACAACTCAGAACCCACGCAGGGCAAATTCGCCAAACGCTCCTGCAGGTTGGGGTCCATCTCGAGGGTACGGAGCCACGCCAGCCGGCGCATAGCCACCGCACAGGCTGATACCCTCGAGGCGAGTTCAAAGGCATCGTACACAGCGTGGAATAGGTACAAGCGTAGTTGAGAGAGATTTGACACGAAGGTGGCGAACTGCTCCTTATGGGAATCAGGAATGACCTCCCTAAAACCTGGGAGGTCCTTCACCATGGTACGCAAGTAGGAAGAATAGGAAAATGCGTAATTCAAGACCCTCGTCGCCATAAGAGAGTTAGCGTAGAGGCGACGACCAAATTTGTCGAGTGTTCGTCCTTCCCTCCCCGGCGGGACCGCTGCAGACACCCTGGAAGGTTGCGTCCTCTTAAGCGCCGACTCCACCAGGAGCGATTGGTGGGAGAGTTGCGCCTTCTCGAACCCCTTAGGAGGGAGGGTCCGGTATTTCGACTCCATTTTGGACGGTACCACCGTGACCGTAAGAGGGGTCTCCAAATTTCTGAGGAGGGTCTGATGGAGGACCTTATTTAGCGGAAGGCGAGGGGATTCCCGTGGGGGAGCAGGAAGATCCTGCTCTTCCAAAAACTCTTTGGTATAATGGGAACCTGCCAACAAGTCCACGCCCAAAGCTCCCGCCATATCCTGCACAAACCTGGAGAATGACGAAGGTCTGGCAGGCGGAGAAGGAGACCGAGATCTCCCCGCCGAGCCGAAGGGGGAGGCCTCGGGGGAATACCTCGGCTCTCTACCCGACCCCGATCCCCACGAGGCACGCTCCTGGGACCTCGAGGGGGTCGGGGACCGGTCATGCCTGAGGGAACCTTTGGGGGAACCCCCCGGGGTACGAGGTATCGAGGCCCGTCCCTTCCGCCCCGGCGAGGAGGCACGGGAACTCTCTCCGACAGGGGAGCGAAAAAGACTGGGGTTATCCAGGTGGAGCTCCGAGACTGGTAAGGCCTCGACCCCGAGCGGCGACGAGCGACCGCGCCTCCGAGGCGAGGCCCGAGATCGCTTGGCCTTCCTCCGACGGCGCCTCGCCCGAGGCCTGCCCGAAGGCGAGGAGCCTCGCGAGGACCTCGAGGTCGAAGTGGACGAGAGCCTCCGCACCCGGCGCATCTTGTCACGGGGCCGCACGCTACGCTCAGGCTATCCCACCGATGCCGGGTCCGAGGGCCAAGCCGAGGTCGAGGCAGAACGAGCCTCGGGAGCCGAAGCCCCCGTACCCGAGGGCGACCTCGGTCTCGAGTATTCCCTCGGGGCAATCAATTTGGACACCTTGGGCTGGGCGGAGGCAGACCCTCCCGCCGTCGAGGAGCCCGAGGATGGCTTCTTGGATGATCCTGGAGCTGAGGAGGGAAGTGGAGACTTACCCGAGGCCGGCTTGGACGAGGCCACAGGCTTCGATGGGACCGAAGGTCGAGGCGAAACCGAGGGGCCCGAGGCCGAGGTCGAGGCCGAGGTCAAGGCCGGGGCCGAAGCTGAGGCCGAACTCGAGGCCTTCCCAGTCGGGGACTCAACGGCGAAAAGTTCCGCCATGCGGGCCCTGCAGCGTTTGAGAGCCCTCTTCTGAAAGGTGGCACACCTGGCACAAGAGTCTGTCGGGTGCTGGGGCCCCAAGCACAGCAAACAGCACCGGTGAGGATCTGTTATCGATAAGAGTCGGTCGCACCGACCGCACTTTTTAAATCCCGTCACAGGCCGGGACATGGGCCCAAAAAGCGGCCGGGAACAGACGAGGTCCCACGGCCGCGGCTACCGGGAGCCCCCGGAGCGACGGAAAAAATAAAACTTTTTTTTTTTTTGTAACGAGAACTGAACAATGAAAGAAAAGAAACAAGACAAAACGCAGCGACCGCGTCGAAATCAGGACACAGCCGCGGCGACAGAAGGCAAATTGAAGAGCACAATTTTCCACAGGGCTTCTGGCTCCGCGGATGAAATTGAACTGAGGACCACGAGGTGGGGATGCGCCCTCTAGTGGGCAGGAAGGCTAGCACATGCGTGGTGCAGTGTGCAAACTTGAAACTTCAATCAAGTTTGCTTGAAAAGCTGTCCGCGTTGGGGCTCCGTAGATGACGTCACCCACATGTGAGAATATCATGCCTGCTTGTCCTGGGATAATACTTTTTTACAGAAAGGGTGGTAGACACGTGGAACAATCTCCCAGTAGACATGGTAGAGACTGAGACTATCTGAATTCAAGAAGGTTTGGGATAGGCACGTGGGATATCTTAGAGACAGGAAGAAGTAATGGTTATTGTGAATGGGCAGACAAGATGGGCCATTTGGCCTTTATATGCCATCATGTTTCTATCATGGTGACAAACTTTGCCCACAAAGGAAGCAGCCGCTGCTGCTGCTTTCAACCCAGCAGCCGCAAAAAGGTGTTTGAGGACAAAATCTACTCTACAGTCCTGCATGTCCTTTAGCACCCCTTCCCCTTCACTAGGGAGAGAAGTGCGCTTTGTGACCAGAAGCACAAAGGAATCCACTTTTGGGGACGTAAAATGCTGACCAAAAGCTTCCGCCATCTGGTAGAGCTTTGACATGTCTATAGTGCATATCAACGAACCCCCAGTGGTCCGTGAGCATCTTGATAACGTCCTGCAGCCTGCGGTTTCTCACTACTTATAAGAGAGAATTCCGAAGAAGTTGACTGCCCAACTTTTCAACTTCAACACCTGGAGGGCTTCAGAGATCAAAGCCACGGGTTTGAAAAATCTCCGCACCGTGGTGTCCTCACCCAGATCCTGGAGGTCCACGAACACAGCAACATATCCCGCAGTGGTAGTACCAGCCTACATAAGCAAAGTTATGGTCAGGTCATTCCGGTCATTTGTGTCATCAGCTGGCAAAACATCCTTGGATAACTCAGTGAGATTGGACTCAAGACTCATGTCCTGGGAAGGGGGATTGCCCATTACCAGCAAGGATACCAGAGGATGCGTGAAAGGTGTCTTTTTCTTGGCCAAAAAAGCTTAATAAAGCATGTTAATAAATTATGGGGAAAACCTGTCATCCGAGGGCAGCAGCTGCCTCCTGGGAACCCCTTAGAACTCTTGGAGGGCGTTTTGCTGGGGGCCCTCTTTCAACATTTTTGGGCTGCTCCCGGCTGGAGAGAGAGCAGAAAAACCCACTTCAGAGGTTGAGGGAACTTGGCCTGATGATATTTTGCCCCCCTCCCACGCAGCAGAGTACTTGGAACACATCCGTTCACCAGACAGCCATCCACCACAAACAGGGTATGAATCTGAAGTATCCTGCTCTGGGAAGTCCATCTGAGTGGTTTTCTTGCAAAAACGAAGCTTGCAAAGGCATAAATAACTAAATTAAAATCAGGAAAATCAAATATGATCACCGCAGGTGTAATAAAAAAATAAGCCCGGGAAAAGCACAGGAACCTTCAAAACACAACAATTTTAGGGGTGGGAGACTAGGACTAACTCCCAAACTGCCCAAATCTCACTTTTCAAGACACCCCCCCAAAAAAAAAAAAAATTAGCTGAAACAGACTGTTAGCCTTGTACTCACGGTGCCATGCTGGAAGCCACAGTAAAGGAAGCCAAAACAGCTTACAGGGAGATCCTCCACTTCAACAAGCCTTGTAACTGAACTGCTGGTCTTCTGACTGCCCCTCTGGCCTGAGTTAAACAGCCAGTGACCTCTGCCATCCACAGAACATGCTGCACATATGACTTTGCGGAGGAATTCAGTCGGCCCCAATCCCGGACACACCTTCAGAGTCACACAGCTTGTGCTCAAACCCACTAGCGGACGAACCTGGGGTGAGTAAGCTCCCAAGGGAATGGTCCCTGAGCCCTGATTGAAAGTATAGGCTGTCTAGAGGGTGCACTGCCAGGCAACCAACCTTATGGAGACATACTTTTCCTCAAAGTCTGCGATCTCCCACGGCCAAAGCTATCTCCACTGGGAACCTCTGCAGCACGAAGGTGCAAAGCGAAAAAAAAAAAAAAAAAAGGACTTTAAAGAAAAATCAACACAAGCAGAAAAGACTAGCTTCTACTATCTCACTTGTAGGAAAGCAACTGAATACATAAGGGCAGTCCTGAGGTAAGAGGGGAGGGTCTGAAAAATGATGTAAATGAGGCTTCCTAGAAGCGGACTGGGGTTGCATAATCCACTTGTCCAGGAATAGACGGGATAATACAAGAAAGTACAATTATGAAAGAAGAAAATCTTTGCTTCTGAAGTTCCCACTTGACATTATAAAAATAAGAATTTTGGAAGAGGCATAGTGCCCTCCTCCAAAGCTACCTTAGATCAAACGATAAAGTACCTAGGTTAGTGACAATTTGATTTTATTCTACAATACATAGGTAGTGACGATTTATCTCATCTGCTACAACTCAGGTCACATTTCTCTTGCAATAACTAATCTAATCTTAGCATTTCTTACCCACAATCTTCACCCGTTTCAGTTTTCCATCTCCTACATGCAATATTCAGTATCATTTATTTCAAATTTACCATTTGTGACCATCTCTGGGAAAAGGTGACAGTCTCCAGAAACAAAAAATGAGGTTTTAATAAATTGTTAGAGAAAATGATTTGTAAAACAGTACAGTAGTTAAAACTCCATCCTTTTATGTAAAAAAATATTCAGAAATTCAAATATAACTTCTGAAGATTGCTTATAGACAGACCCATGACATGAAAAAATCATTTATTCTCAATATTTTGTATCTGCTACTTTAGACACCTTTTCCCAGAGACAGTCACATATAACAAAAAATAATTTCACACCTTTAGAACAGTCACCATAAGCAATTTTGTTACCAAATGCCTGCAAATCTGTTAGATTATATAATTATGAAATGTGTCCATGAGAACTAATCCCCTCCTGTTCAACCCAAATTAACTTACCCCAACAACAAAAACCAAAACACAAACCCCCCCCCCCCCACACCTTAAACCTCCCTCGGGTCTAGTGGGACCTCCACACCCGACTCCTTGTTAGCAGTAAATCCAGTGAGGTTTCAAAACATGCTCTAGACCAGCGGTCTCAAACTCAAACCCTTTGCAGGGCCACATTTTGGATTTGTAGGTACTTGGAGGGCCTCAGAAAACATAGTTAATGTCTTATTAAAGAAATGACAATTTCGCATGAGGTAAAACTCTTTATAGTTTATAAATCTTTTCTTTTGGCTAAGCCTTAATATTGTAATTTATAGCTAAAGAGACATATGATCAAGAAACTTTTATTTTACTTTTGTGATTATGATAAAACATACAGAGGGCCTCAAATTAGTACCTGGCGGGCCGCATGTGGTCCCCCGGGCAGCGAGTTTGAGACCACTGTTCTAGACCCAATCCTGAACTAATATAAACATTTCCAATATTTCTACTATAGAAAGGTAGTATATCAAATCTATGACCCTTAGTGTACAAACTGTTAAGACTACTAACATCTTGTTTAAAAATTAAAGTATCTCAAACTCATTCTCTAGGGTTTGACCTTTCTACAGCTGCAAATATTACTAATCAAACTGAAGAGATAAATTTATATTTATCAACATTTAAGTTCAAAAACAATTTTCAGAATAACCAGGGTATACTATATAACAAATTATACCACCGATCTAATTCTACTATAGAGAATTTTGTGAAAAATATCTCTGTCATCCATGTTAAATCAATCCTGGATATAATGCAAGTCATGTGAATTAAAAAAAAAGAGATTATGTACTTACCCTGGTAAACTTTTCTAGTAGATAGATGAGACATTCTAGACAATAGGGTTATTTCCCCATACTTACATGCTCTGCAGAAGGAATCCATTCTGGATTTTTCACTCTGCCTCTGAAGTACTTCACTGATCGGTTTAGTGCCCTCTACAGTTAGTACTCAAGCATCAAGAGGCACCCACCTATGTGGAGCAGAGGCACCTGGAATAAGAGGCTAAACAAAGTGTTCTGATGAAAGTAATGAAACAGTACCATTAACCGCAAATACAGGCTCCAAAGGAGTGAAGCACAATTCCCCAAGAAAATGAGCATAGAAATAAATTCTTCTCAGCCCTCAAGGACTGAGAGGCTTCCAAGAAGCAGCTTGGAGAAGCATAAACAGACAAACTGTGAACAGGCGCAGAAAAGCCAGGGCGGGGAGTCTAGAATGTCTCACCTATCTACTGGAAAAGAGCTTACAGGGTAAGTACATAATCTCTTTTTCCAGTGCAATAGGCGAGACATTCTAGCACAGGGACATACAAAAGCAGTCCCCCCAAACAGCTAGGGTGGGCTTGCTGCGCCGGCCCCTAAGATCGAGGACCCGAAGGTCGAATCCTGCCTTGCAGCAAAATCCAGTCTGTAAAACTTGGAAACGTGGGAAGAAAAAAAACACATTGCTGCCCCGCAAATCTCCTCAGGAGGGACAGATCTAGCTTCGGACCATGAAGAAGCCACACTCCTGGTAGAAAGTGCCTTGACGGAAAGTGCCTTGACGGAATCTGAAAGAATGTAGGCTGACAAAATGGCCTTATGGATCCATCTAGATATCTGGGCCCTAAAAACGGGAGCACCCCGCTTAATCGAATGAGTCGGCACAAACAGATGATCAGAGGTGAAACTCGTGCGTGACCTCCCATCCACGCAGGAGAACCCTGCGTACATCCAGAGGCTACAACAGGAGGTCTGGGTCGAGGAACCTGTCGACAGAAAGGCAGGCAAACACACTGCCTGAGCCACCTGAAAAGCCGAAACAGCCAAGAGCATCAAAGCCAACAAAGAAGCATCTGAAAGAAGGCCAAAGGGAGCCTACATAAAGCTAAACAGCACCAGGCTAAGGTCCGAGGCAGAGATAGGATTGAGAACCAGCCATCTAACATGATGAACCCCTTGCAAGAATTGAGCGACATCAGAATGAGCCGCCAATGAGGACAAACTGTCCTGGGATCTAAGTAAGAGAGCCCAGCTACTGGAACCTGCAGAAAAGCCACCATAAGCCTAGTATCTTTCCTGTGTAAAGAAAGACAAGCATCAGCGAGATCAGAGCTGAATACGGATCCACCTGGTCTTGGATGCATCTTTATTGGAAGGCCTTCCATACCGTAGCGTACGCCGATCCCCGGATGACTTTGTAGACTTCAGAAGAACCTCAACAAGGGTAGAACAAAAGTCGCATGCTCAAGAGCCATGCCAGAAGAGCAAAAGCCCTGGATCAGGCATGCTAACTGGACCCTGCGTGAAAGGGTCCGAACAAGCGCTCAGCGTGAACTAGCTGAACTAGCTGAAGCCACCAGCATAATGCGACTAAGAACCAAAATCCTCTGAAGAACACGGTCGACCAAAGGCCCAGTTGTTAAAAAACAGACAGGAGAAAACTCCTGTTGCTAGAACTGACAAGCACGTCATGCCATCCGCTTCTGGGCTTGGAACATTGACAAAGAAGTACAGCACCTTCTTGTATCAAGAAGTGGCCATGAGATCAACGTGGGGACTCCCCCAGCATTCTGCAATCATCTGAAATGCCTGTGGGAACCGGATCCATTCGCCCGGATACAGAGACTGTCCGCTGAGGAGGTCTGCTTGCACGTTGTCCACTCTCACCACATGTGCTGCTGTCAGCGCCAGAAGATGTCCTGCTCAAGAAAAAGGCGTCGTCTTCCTGAGCCAGAGGATCACTCTTGGTCCCTCTCTGGCGATTGACAAGCTACTGCCGCAACATAGTCAGAGAAGACCTTGACTGCTCGGTTCTCTGGAGTCTTCTGCAACTTCATCTGAGTCAAACAAATATCCCTCAGTTCTACCGGGCAGATGACTACTTTCTCTGTGAGTGTGTCCAAATCCTGAACAGGACGATTGAAATGAGCAACTCAGTCCCAAAGGCTGGCATCAGCTATCACCATAATCCAAGAGACAATGAGGAGCGGTACGTCCCTGCAGAGGGATTGTGGGCGAGTCCATGCTTGCCTGAGCCTCTAGAGGCCACGGCAGACAAATCTGCAAAGCATCTCGGTGTGGCACCCAGTGAGAGCGCAATGCATGCTGAAGAGGATGCATTTGCGCCCTCGCCCAAGAAACCACATCCAGTGTGGCAACCATGGAGCCTAGAACTTGAAGATAATCCCATGCCGAAGGAGCCAGCCGCTCCAAAAGTGCAGAAATTTGGCCACACAGTTTCTGTCTACGAGTCTCAGACAGGTAGACACAGCCCGCAGTTGTTTCAAAGAGGACTCCCAAGTATGCCAATGACTGCATGGACTGCAGATGACTGAGGATGACAGTCCTTCTGAGGATGACAATCCAGCCCAAATCCTCCAGCACTTTGAAGCATCTGCTCCACTGTGCGATGTCCCTGGCTAACGAAGGAACTCTGATCAACCAGCCATCTAGATAAGGGTAAACTTGCAGACCCATCTTCCTCAGGCAAACTGCCACCACCACCATAAAGAAGACGAAAGCCGTATTATTTACTTGGAGGAACGATATAACATTGTCAATCCCATTCATTCTTAATAACACCACACTAAATGTAGTTCCTTCAGTTAAGATTCTTGGTGTACTAATTGATGAAAAATTCACTTATCACGATCATATTTCTCTTACGGTTAAAAACTGTTTTTATAAATTACGCCGTATTAGATCAATATCCAAATTTCTGACCCCTAAATCTATCACAATACTAATTCATTCATTAGTAATATCGAAACTCGATTACTGCAATTCTCTCTTCCTCAACATATCATTAAAAGAAAAAAGGAGATTACAATTGATTCAAAACACTGCAATAAAATTAATATACAATGCAAAGAAATATGATCATGTTTCTCCGTTGTTAATAGATTCTCATTGGCTACCTATTAACCATAGAATCACATTTAAAATAATTATACTCATCTTTAAAACTTTAGCATGCGGTGAACCTCAATTCATATCCAGACTCTTGATACCTTATAATACACAACGATCACTTCGCTCATCCAACCAGAATCTTCTTTCAGTACCTTCCCTAAAAATCATTGGTACAAGAAGGGCCGACATTTTTTCGGTGACAGGTCCCCTATGGTGGAACGCCCTTCCTCAATACATTCGTAATGAAAAAGATATTTTAATATTTAAAAAACTTTTAAAATCTTATTTATTTAGAGATGCTTTTAATGTTTAAAGTATAATAAATTTAAAATTGCTGAGGTTATTACTCCCCTTTACCTATTGTTATTACCTTATTCTACCCCAAACAAAAATTGTAACTTTTATCTTTTCCTTCCCAACTGTATGTTTGTTTAAGCTAAATGTTCTTTTGTTAAAATGTTAACCCCTTTTTACTTGATATATTTTTACTATGTACATCGCTTAGTGATTATAATAGGCGATTAATCAAATTGTGTTAATAAACTTGATAAACTTGATTACCTTGGTGAAGGTCTGAGGTGATGTCGCCAGCCCAAAAGGCAAGGCCAAAAACTGGTAATGGTGATCCAGAACACGAAACCGCAGAAACTTGCAGTGGGATGGAAATATGGGAATGTGTAAGTACGCCTCCATAAGATCCAGGGAGGCCAGAAAATCCCCAAGAGCCACTACTGCAATGACCGCACAAGGTCTCCATTTCGAAGCTGAGAGCTGCATTTACGTGCTGAAAATCTAGAATAGGCCTCCAATCTTCTGAGCCTTTCTTTGGCATGATAAAGTATATAGAGTATAGAAACATATAATATGACGGCAGAAAAGGGCTATAGCCCATCAAGTCCGCCCACTCTAATGACCCACCCCCATGACTTTACTCCCTTAGAGATCCCACGTGAATGTCCCATTTTCTCTTAAAATCTGACACGCTGCTGGCCTTAATCACCTGTAGAGGTAGACTGTTCCAATGATCGACCACCCTTTCTGTGAAGAAGTATTTCCTGGAATCACCTCGAAATTTCCCTCTCTGCCAGAGCCTGAGAGGTTGCATAACACCAGCTCTCTAGCTTGAATATCCAGAAAGCGCTGAACAATACCCTGGACTCTGAGCGCCTTGTCCAATTGTCCAGATGGAGAATCCACAAACCAATCTGACAAAGGCTGAGCAAATTCCAGCTTATATTCTGATTGAATAATGTCCAAGACCCACTGGTCTGCTGTAATGCACATCCAGGCAGGCAGAAACTCCGAGAGCAGGCCCCTATCTGCAGAGGCGAATTCGGCATTCTGGCGTCATTGTGTCTTTCTGGCAGGGTGTGCAGGATGGGTGGCGGAAGGTTGGGAATGCCTGTAGCTCGCATACTGACCTCAGAAGCTCTGGGAAAATCTCTGTGACGTGGAATGTGCATACTGTCTGAAGCCCTGAAAATTAGAACGCCTAGAACCCCAGGAGGGTCTGGGTCTACTATCAGGCAGGGTCTTTGGATGACAGTCCAATACCGAATCCATGAGGACATCCAGGCCTCTGCCAAACAATAACTACCCCTTAAAGGGACAGCCTCGCTAAAGTTGCTATGGAAGTGGAATCGCCAGCCCACTGCCTGACCAAGAGCAATTGTCAGGCCGAAAGAGAGTACGCTGACACTTTTGCCAGCACTTTCAAAAGTCCATAAAAGGCATCCATTATATAATCCATCCCAACCATCAGCAGTTGAGGAAGAGGCTCAACCGGCATCAGTCTCTAGCATGCACAACAGATACAGGCGCGTGCAACAAAAGACGTTGCCACAGCAGCTTTGATGCCCAAATTGGCTGTTTTAAAAAGTTTCCTGAGGACCACATCCACACGGCAGTCCTGCATATCTTTCAACACAACTCCCCCGTCACTGGGAAGAGATATGTGCGCTTAATCACTTGTGCCACCAAGGAATCCACCTTGGGCCACCCCCAAAGCTGCTGACACTCCTGCCCCAGTGGATGCAAGGAGGACATAGCTCTAGCACTCTTCAAAGTACCTTCAAAAGAGTCAAACTGCTCAGAGATCATAAATCTCATATCTGGATTCCAGGGAAAGGTCGCAGAGTGCGAACGCCCACTACAAAGCCAGTGAGGCGAAGTGGACAGAATCAGCTAAGTCACTTAAGTTCAATTCCTGCAAAGATTCAGCAGGAAGATAAGGCAGAGCCACAAACAATTAAGCGCAGGACAGTAGGATCACCACAAGGATCCAGATCACCCAAAAGATCTGCAGATCCAGCCCACAAGCCTGGATCCACCGATTCAGGAAAAGCTGAACTGTCAAATAATGGATCAGAATACATAGAAACATAGAAATAGACGGCAGATAAGGGCCAAGGCCCATCTAGTCTGCCCACCCTAATGTCCCTCCCCTACCTTCGCCCTGTGAATAGATCCCTCCCCTACCTTTGCCCTGTGAATAGATCCCATGTGACGATCCCATTTGGCCTTAAAATCAGGCACACTGCTGGCCTCGATCACATGCAGTGGAAGACTATTCCAGCGATCAACCATCCTTTCTATGAAAAAGAATTTCCTGGTGTCGTAGTTTCCCTCCCCTAATTTTCCACGGATGCCCTCTTGTTGTCGTGGGACCCTTGAAAAGGAAGATATGTTCCTCCGTCTCTATGCGGCCCGAGAGATACTTGAACGTCTCGATCATGTCCCCCTTCTCTCTGCGCTCCTCGAGTGAGTATAGCTGCAATTTATTTAGCCATTCCTCGTATGGGAGATCCTTGAGTCCTGAGACCATCCGGGTGGCCATTCTCTGAACCGACTCCAGTCTCAGCACATCCTTGCGATAATGCGGCCTCCAGAATTGTACACAGTATTCCAGATGGGGCCTCACCATGGATCTATACAATGGCATAATGACTTCCGGCTTTCGGCTGACGAAACCCCTGCGTATGCAACCTATGACTTGTCTTGCTTTGGATGAAGCTTGCTCCACTTGATTGGCAGCCTTCATATCCTCACTGACAATCACCCCTAGGTCACGTTCTGCTTCAGTTCTTGTTAGGATCTCGCCATTTAGGGTATAAGTCTTACATGGATTTTGGCTGCCCAGGTGCATAACTTTGCATTTTTTGGCATTGAAGCTGAGTTGCCAGGACCTAGACCAGCGCTCCAATAGGAGTAGGTCGTGCATCATGTTGTCGGGCATTGAAACATCATCTATTGTGCATTTGCCCCCTACATTACTTAGTTTGGCGTCATCGGCGAATAATGTTATTTTACCCCGAAGCCCTTCTGCCAAGTCCCTTATAAAGATGTTGAATAGGATTGGGCCCAAGACCGAGCCCTGTGGCACTCCACTGATCACCTCCGTCATTTCAGAATGGTCAGGATCAGCATCTGGATCCCCCAAATCATGAGCAGGCAGAACAGCCGCTGGATCAGGCGGAGGTGAGGATAAGCCCGAAGGCACACCATCACCCAAAAGTGTCCTGGGGGAAAGAAGACTGCTCAGAATATGCTTTTTCTTTTTTTTTTTTAAACTCTTGACTACAAAACCTCATGATTTTAGAGAAGATATCCGGCTCCTGGGGCATAGAGTCATCCTTAGATGACTTAAATTTGCGTGTCTTAGGCTGAAGAACCAGCCATGCCGAGCCCTGAAAGTAATGAAGGCCACTCCATTGGGCTGGCTGAGCATCTGATCACCTGCTTCTGTGGGGGGAAGCTAAGCCAGTCACTACAGCCCCCTCCTAGCTGCGCCACGTAGCAAGTGGCACAAGAACGCTCTAAAAGCGCTAAATTTGCTTAATCCTGGCATTAATTCACAAGAGGAGAGCCCAAGGACTTCATCCCAACAGTTTTCCAGGCAAAAATAAAAGTTTTGAAGAAGCAGGGAGAAGAAAAAAAAAATGCTAAAAATCCAAGATGGCCACGGGCACCAAAAACACAATATTTTTCATACTTCCCAAAGTCCAAAAATGATGATTTTAGGATTTTTCAGGAAGGGGTAAACAGGGGAACATGCAGAAACTCAGAAAACCCCACTTTTTAAACTTTCCCCAATGTCTCTCACAAGCTGTCAGCTCCTTGTACTCACTGTGACATGATACACTGAACTCCACCTGCTCACAGCTCTTTCTCAGTAGAAGAATTCACTCCCACAATGATGGGAATGCTCTCACAAAGCTGATCTTTGGGCTGATGGTCAGACTCTACTGTCTGACTATGCCTCCATCCTAGTGGACCACCGGATGCGCACCATGATGGGTGGAGATGCGAAAACGTAGCTGGCATGCTGCTGAATACCGCTGAGCCCCCTAAGTGTGCCTCATAGTCTGCGCTTAACCCCTGCTTAACAGAAGGTGAGATTACTTCAGGGACGGCCCTGAGCTCCAAGGAAAACTATGCAGACTGGCTAACAGGTACCCAAAAATAATCAGCCTGTCAGCTATAGACTGAAGTCTGTGAATTCTCAAGCAGGCGGAGCTCCAAAATTGCTTCAAACATGAAATTACCTGAAAAGGGGATGACATTACATCAAATTTAAAACAATAAAATGGGGAGAGCATAACACATACAGCTGCAGACATGCTTGCAGAAGAAAAGACTGTAGAGGGCGCTAAACTGATCAGTGAAGTACTAAAGAGGCAGAGTGAAAAATCTAGAGGGAATTCCTTCTGCAGAGCAAGCAAGTATGGGGAAATAACCCTATTGACTAGAATGTCTCACCTATTGCACTGGAATAGACATTACCAAACAGCAATTCATATGCTTCACCATCTGATTTGTGTGTTAATTATTAGAAAAGATGACATGAACACTTACTTAACTGAACAACAAGGTAACTGAAGCAATGAAAACATAAATTCTGCTCACCTAATATGTACTGAAGCAATTTAAGCTTTATAAAACATTTGAACAAAACACTTTCTTGATAGTTCTCTGAAAAGCATTTACAAACATAAAACTCCTAATGTAAATGCCAACACACTAATGTGCTTATCAATAAACTTACCAGTTAATTGATAAGCCAGACTAAGTCAACAGGTAATGGCATTAACATTTGGAACATTCCTGAAGGCAATGTCTCCCTGATGAACCTCAAACAATCCAAAGGGTTTAAAAGTAGCAGCATTTAAGCTCAGGTAGAATGGTAATTATGTTCAAAGATGTGTGCCAAATGATGTAGAGAAAAAATTGTGTAGAATATAAAACACGATGTGGCCTTAAAAGAAGAGAAGAAAAACCCAAGACAAAGTCCAAAATTTAGTTCTTGGTATCTGCCACTAGCCACGCATCCCTCTGCCATGGTGTGGGAGCAGAGAAGCTGTGCTGTGGCTACAACTGCACCAGGGTTTCAACCACTTTTGTGGTTTTGGGCTTCTCTCTGCTGTTGGGCAGAACGGAAGAGACCACAGAGGGATGAGAGAACAGCAACTGGAAGAGGACAGAAGCAGCAGGCAGAAGGGAGAAAAAAGAAAATAAAAAGTGATATATATAGGAAGAACTAAGGGAAAACGGAAAGTAAAGAAAACATAAAAATGATAAGGAAATGAAAACCATGTTTATATATAATTTTTAAAGATCTTTTCAAATTTTTCCCAATTGAATATTACTTTACCTTTATTAAATAATCCCTCCACATAGGCCTGAGCATTTCCAGCTCAAAATGCTCAGGCATATGCTCCATCTTTCAAGTGTGGACCTCATTTTTTGGGAAATCATCATGCCTACAGATGGTCAGAAGGATTGGGTAACTGCTATATCCTACTTTCAAACCTGGCTGAGAAGTGTTAGATTCCATTTATTTGGATTTATTTAACAGTATACAGGAAGAATAAGAATACAAACCCCTTCTTGGGAGTTGGAGGGAATGTTCCCTACTTATATTCAAGTATATGCAGTAAGATCAACAGTTTGGACATTCCTACTATCTAGGTATGGTCACTGAATTTTGAGGGGTGAATAACAACAATGATAATCCTTTATTTAGAGACCGCTAAAGCTAATGCTGCCCGATTCAGGAAAAAAATTAATTTGATTCAATTTTCCTGCACAAATTGTTTTTTATCCCCAAACATCCTGGTGGGTTTATTTTATAGCTTCTTCACCCCTTTTGCCCTCTCCTACTCACACTGGTGCTGTGGTGTAAACAAAATAAACAAAGAAAAAAGACTTTTCTTCTCTCTGTTAAATCCTAGCTCACGTTCGCGGTCTAACACCACCTCTGACAGGATCTGACATTGTAATCACAAAATAGAAAATAAAATTATTTTTTCTACCTTTTGTTGTCTGGTCATTATTCAAATCATTTTTGTCCCAAGGCTCTAGTTGTCTTCTCATAACTCGCTTGCCAGGGTCGCCTGTCCATTTGACGTTTTATTCTTTCTCGGTGCTAACTATTCATCTTCCATCTCTGTCCTCCCCTTCCGTTTCCATTCCCTCCCCCGGAGGTCTAGCATCTTTCCTTTTTTCGTCTGCATCCCCAGATCCACCTTTTCTCAACTACCCTTTCATCCAGCATGTCTTCTTCCTTCCCCACCACCCCAGGGTTCACCATCTCTCCCCCATCTCTTCCCAACTACCCTCCTATCCAGTATCTCTATCCCCCCATCCACACTATCCCTTGTGTCCAACTTCTCTCCCTTTCTGTTCCTTCCCACCCTAAATCCCATTGTCCACCATCTCTCGCCCTCTCCACTGTTTTTAAGACCCATTATTACTTCCCCTCCCCCAGTCCGGCATATGCATGTCTCTTTGAATCCCCCCTTTCCTCCCTCCGTGTACTTCTACACCAGGGTTCCCACCCCTGAAGGCCTGCCCCCCAAAGGCCTGCACCACCACCCCTGAAGGTCTGCCTGTCCCCCCAAAAGACCTGTCTCCTCCCTCCCCTGCCCTCCCCCCGGGAAGGCCTGCATGTTCCCCCATGGCCTCCCGGTCTTACTTTTACTTAATTAGAGCAGCGGAGCAGCCTGCAGAGAGATTCACTGGTGCTAGCGATCCTTGCAGGCTGCCATCAGCCTCCGGAGCTGTCTTCCCTCTGATCCCGCCCCTCCTCTGACGTCAGAAGCAAGATCGCGGCAGAGGAAACAACAGCTCCGGAGGCCGAGGCAGCCTGCAAGGATCGCTAGCACTGGCCATCCTCTCTGCAGGTTGCTCTGCTGCTGGAATTAGGTAATTGGACTCGCGTGAGGCCAGGGGGGAAGCCGGACACCACAGCACTTCCCGACTGACCCTCCCCCTCGCAAGGGGGAGGCCAATTTTTTTTGTTTTTAAATCAATTTGAATCGATTCACCCGAAGTGAATTAGTGAATCGATTCGAATTGTGAATCGGGCAGCACTAGCTAAAGCCGTGAAGCTCTAAGCAGTTTACAATAAAAGAACCAGTGCAGTTACTGGGATATTAACACTGGAAAGATGGAGAGTTACAATTAGATAAAAAGAAAGATGGAAAGTTGCAGGTGCATAAAAGTCATTTGATTACTGGTTGTGGAGTTGACCCCTTTGAGCTTTGAAATTTGGAAGTCAAGGAAAAGGAGAAAGAAAATTATTACAGGAGCTGAAAATTTCTATAGTATCTTTCTAAACACATGCATGTGCAACAGAAGCTAATATGCATGAGACAAAATAGGTTGTACTTCTTCCCCCATTCCTGAAAATATTTACCTAAACAAAACACAAATCCCTGAACTATACAAAACTCTTTGGCACAGAATCACACTATATGCATAAACATAGTGAAGGGACAAGCTAATGAACAAGCAAACATGATCTCATACTTACACTTTCTAAGACCCGTAAACACCTTTCTGCTCCCCATAAAGAAGCAACCAATTTTTCTTCATTCTCATCACTACTAAGGTGATTCACACATTCTTTAACTAAAAAAAAATACAAGAAATGCATTAAACACACAAAATTAAATATAACAAGTGTGAAAGCACTATGGGGCCCCTTTTACTAAGCTACATTACGCACTAATGCTAACTCAGCTTACAATTGGCATACTGCGGAACATGTCCAGGCATCCTGCAGTTAAGTGACAATTTAGTTTGTGCTAATCCACTTGTAAAATAATTCTCTTTTTTTTGGGGGGGGGAGGCAGAGAGGCTGGGGTTGTGTTGGGATGTTTATGAGCTGATTAGTTAGCACAGCTCAATTAGTTAGCGCAAGATTACTGTCTGAACCATTACTACCTGCAAAATGGAAAACTGTATGTGCAATAGCCACATGCTAATGGAAACATTAGCATATGACCATTAATTTTAAAAAAATTGAAAAGGTCATTTTATGGCTGTGGCAAAAACATGCACAAGGGCACGCTAAGGCCACCTTGTATTATAGCTTAGTGTAAAAAAGCCCCTATGTTTCTTTTAAACATATTCTTCGTAAGAATGACGTGATTAAGAGGAGAGAGTTGTAATTGCTATGGATGTCTGTAATTTAAATGTACTTTTACTGTAATTTAAATGTACTTTTACTGTAATTTAAATGTACTTTTGTGACCCACTTTGATAAAGATGGGCTATAAATGAATAAACTATAAAGGCTCACTAGCTGAAATTTGGAGAAAGCTTATAGTAAACTGGTAAAGACAACACAGAGCAGCAGAAACCATAAGGGTCCATGGTCTGAAATGACAATGAATGCTGTACTTAGCTATATATACTGTATATTTCATTTATTTTAGGGAGGATTGGGGGGGGGAAGGGCATGGTCTAAGTTGCAGCTCACATATAGTTACTTTCAAAAGCAGAGGGTATTTCCCTGTCCTGGAAAGGGAAGGGGTGGAGGTGGAGTAGGGCTCACATTCTACATTTGTACTCAACAGAGATCTGGTTTTAGAAATTTATTTGGCAATCATGATATCTCTTACTGTGTGCATTAAAAGAGATTATGTACTTACCCAGGTAAGCTCTTTTCCAGTAGATAGCTGAAACATTCTAGACCAGTGGGTACTGTCCCCATGGTTGCATGCCCACTGCAGAAGGAATCCAATTCGGATTTTTTTGCTGCCTCTTCTGTACTTCACCAAGCTCCTTAGCTCCACCTACAGTTAGTACTCAAGCACCAAGGGCCAGCAATCAACATGGAGACACCCAGACCAATCAATGTCATAAATAACTGTTCTGCTCAAAGGAGTAACATAAAAATATCATCTTCAAACAGCCAGCAAAACCTCAAGGGAGCTCAGAAACTACTCCCTCCTAAAAGAAGAACATAGATACAGTATACTCCCCAGACCTCAAAGGGCTGACAATTATCCAAGGTACAACTTGGAGACGCATAAAACAAACTAAGATAATAGTCAGGCGCAGGAAGGATAGGGCGGGAATCTAGAATGTCTCGTTTATTTACTGGAAAAGAGCTTACCAGGTAAGTACATAATCTCTTTTTCCAGTGCAATAGCTGAAACATTCTAGACTAGTGGGACATACAAAAGCAGTTCCCAAAAAGCTATGGTGGACTTACTACGCCGATCCTCAAGACTGAGGAACCCAAAGGCAGAGTCCAATCTCGCCACAACATGCACTCTGCAAAACAGAACAAACGGAGGTATAGAAGATCACGTTGCCGCCATGCAAATCTCCTCAGGGGAGACAGCTCTAGCTACAGCCCAAGAAGCCGTCACACATCTATAAGAAAGCACCTGGACAGAAACAAGAGTCTTGTTTCCCAGAGTATGTAGGCTGACGAAAGGGCCTTGCACATTCATCTGGAAATCTAGGCCTTAGCAGTGGGAGCACCCTGCTGGATAGAAGAAGTCAAGCCAAACAAATGTCAGAAAGATTTGTGACCACCAAACAACGAAGTAGTACACTGTGCATATCCAGGATCCTCAAAACATGATCCTGAGCGTTTGAACCAGAAGGTTGAGGAACAGGCACATGTACTTCCTGATCAACATGGATAGCCAAAACCATCTTCAGCAGGAAGAAAGAAACCATGTGCAAGGAAATCCCAGTCTCTGAGATTCGGAAGAACAGTTCATTTCAAGAAAAAGCCTGTAGTCTGGAGACACAGCTCACTGATGGAATAGCAAACAGAAAAAAAAAACATATGGAGCCTCCCGAAAGGGCTCGAAGAGAGTCTTGGAAAGATTATACAGCATCAGGGTGAGGTCCCAAAAAGGGAATGGTAGATAAATCGGTGTGTCAGGGCAAGACGCCAAAAACAAAGGATGGCACTGGGCATGAAAACAAGAGAACCCAGTCACTTGGACCCCAAATGGATGCTGCAAAGGTGCCTTGATCAAGACCAGCTTGGAAAAAGATCAGTATCACCGAAAGTGAAGCAGAATATGGCTCCACATGGTATTGAGTGCATCAATGCTGAAATATCTGCCACGGTGTAGCGGAAGCAGATATAGCAGTTGACTGGTTATACAAGAGAAGAATGCCAAGAACCACATCAGAAGAACTCTTGTAGTCTAAAGCAGCACATTCAAGAGCCACACAGTAAGAGCAAAGTGACCTGGGATCTCCTTGTATAATGAACCCTGAGGAAGCAGGTCAGGATGGATAGAAGACTTCAACCTGAGTGAAGATACATCAGATCTGCGTACTATGGCCTGCGAGGTCAGTATGGAGCTACCATAATGACACAGCCCAGAGGGTTCACGATCCGCCGAAAGACTCGAACTATCATGAGCCAGGGAGGAAAGACATATAGGAGGAGTTCCTGAGGCCCTGGATGCATCAGAGCGCCGAAACCTTCTCTTCCGAACTCAGACTTTTGACTGAGCTGCTTGTATGTGCTTTGCCGTGAAGGGCTTGGCACTCTGCTGTGGCCAGTGCCAATTTGCCCTGAACTAAGGGCTGTCTGCTGAGGAAGTCTGCCTGAACAATGTTGATTCCTGCCACATGCACAGCTAAGAGGACCCGGAGGTGGATCTCTGCCCACAGAAAGAGAAGGCAGGCCTCCTGAGCCACTTCCCTGGCTAGCTGCATGAAGAATAGCATTTGACATGATTGTGAAGCACAATTTGTCTTTGAAATTGTTACTCTTTCTTTACCATACTGTTCTTTGATCACATTAATTTTTCATTCTAATAAAATATTAGTTATTATAAAGCCACACATTTCCAATTCAAAGTTTCTCTCGTTATTCCAGTGCCTGTCTATATTTCCAACATATTTTAAGCTATTAGGAACAGTAGGTCAAAAATTGTAGCCCAAAAATTGCTCTTTTAAATGGTGCAAGAAAGAAAGATTGGAGGATGTACAGTTTTGATATATACTTTCTTAATAAATACCGTATTTTCGCGGATATAACACGCACCCGTGTAAAACGCGCACACGTGTATAGCGCGCAGAAATCACGATGATATGTACAAAAACTTTTGTATACCGCGCTCACGGGTATACCGCGCATGATGCCCGACGCTCCTTTCGCCCGCCCTGACTTTCCGTGCGCTGTCCCGACTCTCCGTTCACCCCCCTGACTTCCGTGCACTGCCCTGACTTTCCGTGCTCTGTCCCGACTCTCCGTTCACCCCCCCTGACTTTCCGTGCACTGTCCCCCCTTGAAGTCCTGTCCCCCCTTGAAGGTCTGTCCCCATCCTGAAAGTCTGATGCCCCCCCCCCGACGTCCGATACATCCCCCCCCCCGGCAGGACCACTCGCACCCCCACCCCGAAGGACCGCCGACTCCCCAACAATATCGGGCCAGGAGGGAGCCCAAACCCCCCTGGCCACGGCGACCCCCTAACCCCACCCCGCACTACATTACGGGCAGGAGGGATCCCAGGCCCTCCTGCCCTCGACGCAAACCCCCTCCCCCCAACGACCGCCCCCCCCAAGAACCTCCGCCCGTCCCCCAGCCGACCCGCGACCCCCCTGGCCGACCCCCACGACACCCCCACCCGCCTTCCCCGTACCTTTGTGTAGTTGGGCCAGAAGGGAGCCCAAACCCTCCTGGCCACGGCGACCCCCTAACCCCACCCCGCACTACATTACGGGCAGGAGGGATCCCAGGCCCTCCTGCCCTCGACGCAAACCCCCTCCCCCCCCAACGACCGCCCCCCCCAAGAACCTCCGACCGCCCCCCCAGCCGACCAACGACTCCCACGACCCCCCCACCCCCCTTCCCCGTACCTTTGGTAGTTGGCCGGACAGACGGGAGCCAAACCCGCCTGTCCGTCAGGCAGCCAACGAAGGAATGAGGCCGGATTGGCCCATCCGTCCTAAAGCTCCGCCTACTGGTGGGGCCTAAGGCGCGTGGGCCAATCAGAATAGGCCCTGGAGCCTTAGGTCCCACCTGGGGGCGCGGCCTGAGGCACATGGTCGGGTTGGGCCCATGTGCCTCAAGCCGCGCCCCCAGGTGGGACCTAAGGCTCCAGGGCCTATTCTGATTGGTCCACACGCCTTAGGCCCCACCAGTAGGCGGAGCTTTAGGACGGATGGGCCAATCCGGCCTCATTCCTTCGTTGGCTGCCTGCCGGACAGGCGGGTTTGGCTCCCGTCTGTCCGGCCAACTACCAAAGGTATGGGGAAGGGGGGTGGGAGGGGTCGGGGGGGTCGGCCAGGGGGGTCGCGGGTCGGCTGGGGGGGCGGTCGGAGGTTCTTGGGGGGGGGCGGTCGTTGGGGGGGGAGGGGGGTTTGCGTCGAGGGTAGGAGGGCCTGGGATCCCTCCTGCCCGTAATGTAGTGCGGGGTGGGGTTAGGGGGTCGCCGTGGCCAGGAGGGTTTGGGCTCCCTTCTGGCCCGATATTGTCGGGTAGTCGGCGGTCCTTCGGGGTGGGGGTGCGAGTGGTCCTGCCGAGGGGGGGATGTATCGGACGTCGGGGAGTCGGCCGGGCAAGAGGGCTTGGGCTCCCTCTTGCTCCGATCGTGGATGCGGGTGCGGGTGGGAGCGCGTGCGAGCGGTCGTTCGGGGTGGGGGTGCGAGCGGTCCTGCTGGGGGGGTGAATCGGGCGTCGGGCGGGGTGAGAACTATGTTTAAAAACTTTTGTATACCGCGCTCAGGCATATAACGCGCGAGGGGTATGCGCGGTAGGTAAAAACGCGTATAACGCGCGCGTTATATCCGCGAAAATACGGTACTGGATTCTTGTAGTATCACTATACAGTTTTTAAATATCACTGTTATAGTTTTTATTCAGACGCCTCAGCCCCACCTCTCCACCACTGTAGTAATTTTATACTGTGGGAAGTTCACTGTGGCTTTTCATCATTGGCTGTCTGTTAGATTTGTTTTAGTGTTCATTTCAATTTCTCTTTTTAATGTTGTAGTTTATATATTGTTTTCTTAAATAGATATAGTTCTTTTGGATAATTTAAATATTTTTAGCTTTATATTATTGCTAAGTATACATCTGCTTAGCTGTTTAATACTTATCTCAGCTGAACCCGGGAGTCAGACCCGACATGTTTCGCACGGAGTGCTTTATCAAGGGTCTCCCTGTGTGAGAATAAAAAAGATTTTTTGTAGAATATGCTTACATTACACCCTTTTGGGTCCAATTAAACCTAAAGCAACTATAATAGTTAAAGAATTTTGTTACAAAACTTACCAAGGCTGCCGCTGTCATCCGACTCCAACCAAATTGTGAGCAAAGATGGCGGCGGCGACCTCGGACTCGAAATTTAAAGCTTACAGTCGTAATTATCATAAACCCGCCCCCTGCAGCCGATAGGTCCAACAGAATGTCTATTATACTGTCCTTACATTACTGAACTCCACTCGATCTCATTATTTAACCCGTATGGTGTAACGGTGTCTAGCATGAATATGTATCTTTGTTCCCTTTCATTCAATTTCAACGTGTCCTCTCCTCCTGTATCCAAACTTCTCACCTTTTCAATAATTCGCCATTTCAAATCGCTAATAGCATGCTTATGTTTCATCCAGTGATCTGTCAACGGTGCTTGCAGCACCTCATTTAATATGCGCGATTTGTGTTCAGTCAGTCTCAATTTAATTTTTCTGCTTGTCCGTCCAATATATAGCAGATTACAGGGGCAGATTATTACGTACACTACCCCATGGGTGTTACAGTCTGTTAGACATCTAGATCTCAAAGTCCAATTTCTACCCGGAACCTCCCAACTGTTTCCTACAATAGCGGAGGAGCACCATTGGCATTTCCCACATACCCCATGGTGTCCCTCCTTCCTTTTATCCCTAACGCCATGCTTTTGGAAATTACATCGTTGAGCTATTGTAGTCCCCCTTGAATATGCTATTAGGGGGAAATTACTCAAAGATTCATGAGCCTGCACGATGTGCCAATGTTCCCTAAGCATTTCTACCAAGTTTTTGACAGCATGGGAATAGGGTAAAATACACGTGAGTTGATCATCTACGGCAGGGGGATCTATTCTTTCCTGTAATAGGAGATTTCTGTGGGCATATTTGGCCCTTATATATGCTTGTCTAATAGACCTTACTGGGTAACCTCTATTCCGGAGTCTCTCCGTCAATCTTCTAGCTTGAAGTTTATATTCTTCCATAGAAGAACATATCCTACGGACGCGCAGGAACTGCCCAATGGGAAGATTAAAACGTAGCCGAAAAGGGTGGAAACTGTTAAAATGAAGTGTGGAGTGACTGGCTTCATGAATAAGGTGGTAGTTATCCTTCCTTCATTCACCAACACGGTGATGTCTAAAAAATCAATTCGGGTTTGATGACAGATCATCGTAAATTTTATATTAGGGTCTACAGAATTCAAGTGCCACAAAAATTGATCCAATTTTTCCCTAGTGTTGTTCCAAATCAAAAAAATATCATCTAGAAACCTGCCCCAATATGAAATATATGGGTACCATGTGGAATTATATACCCATGTCTCTTCAAACTTTGACATATACAGGGAAGCAACAGAAGGGGCTAGTGTAGCACCCATCGCCACCCCTTGAATTTGTTGGAAAAAATGTTGGTGATATTCAAAATAATTCCTTTTGATAACCCAGGTGGCTAATTGCATGAGAAATTCTAGAGAAATACGATGTGGGTTCATGCTCTGTATCGTCTCTCTCACTATCTGAAGGGCTCCCTCCTGGGGGATCTTGGTATACAAAGAGATGACATCCAAGGATACCATCCATTTATTAGCCATGTCTATTTGTAGGTCGGTCAGTGTTTTCAAAAAGTCAGAAGAATCCCTAATATAGGATTTAATTTTGGGGACTTCTACCCTAAGGAAAAAGTCTACCACCTTTGATAAGGGTTCCAATATTGATCCACGGGTGTTTACGATAGGACGTCCCGGGGGATTCACCACAGTTTTATGTATCTTAGGTACAAAAGTGATCCTCGGGACCTTAGGATTTCTTTCAAACATAAAGTTATATTCTTTTACTGTAATCATTTCATTCTCTCGATATCGAGAGAATGAAATGATTACAGTAAAAGAATATAACTTTATGTTTGAAAGAAATCCTAAGGTCCCGAGGATCACTTTTGTACCTAAGATATCGATATCGAGAGAATGAAATGATTACAGTAAAAGAATATAACTTTATGTTTGAAAGAAATCCTAAGGTCCCGAGGATCACTTTTGTACCTAAGATATCGATATCGAGAGAATGAAATGATTACAGTAAAAGAATATAACTTTATGTTTGAAAGAAATCCTAAGGTCCCGAGGATCACTTTTGTACCTAAGATATCGATATCGAGAGAATGAAATGATTACAGTAAAAGAATATAACTTTATGTTTGAAAGAAATCCTAAGGTCCCGAGGATCACTTTTGTACCTAAGATATCGATATCGAGAGAATGAAATGATTACAGTAAAAGAATATAACTTTATGTTTGAAAGAAATCCTAAGGTCCCGAGGATCACTTTTGTACCTAAGATCCATAAAACTGTGGTGAATCCCCCGGGACGTCCTATCGTAAACACCCGTGGATCAATGTTGGAACCCTTATCAAAGGTGGTAGACTTTTTCCTTAGGGTAGAAGTCCCCAAAATTAAATCCTATATTAGGGATTCTTCTGACTTTTTGAAAACACTGACCGACCTACAAATAGACATGGCTAATAAATGGATGGTATCCTTGGATGTCATCTCTTTGTATACCAAGATCCCCCAGGAGGGAGCCCTTCAGATAGTGAGAGAGACGATACAGAGCATGAACCCACATCGTATTTCTCTAGAATTTCTCATGCAATTAGCCACCTGGGTTATCAAAAGGAATTATTTTGAATATCACCAACAATTTTTCCAACAAATTCAAGGGGTGGCGATGGGTGCTACACTAGCCCCTTCTGTTGCTTCCCTGTATATGTCAAAGTTTGAAGAGACATGGGTATATAATTCCACATGGTACCCATATATTTCATATTGGGGCAGGTTTCTAGATGATATTTTTTTGATTTGGAACAACACTAGGGAAAAATTGGATCAATTTTTGTGGCACTTGAATTCTGTAGACCCTAATATAAAATTTACGATGATCTGTCATCAAACCCGAATTGATTTTTTAGACATCACCGTGTTGGTGAATGAAGGAAGGATAACTACCACCTTATTCATGAAGCCAGTCACTCGTAATACCACACTTCATTTTAACAGTTTCCACCCTTTTCGGCTACGTTTTAATCTTCCCATTGGGCAGTTCCTGCGCGTCCGTAGGATATGTTCTTCTATGGAAGAATATAAACTTCAAGCTAGAAGATTGACGGAGAGACTCCGGAATAGAGGTTACCCAGTAAGGTCTATTAGACAAGCATATATAAGGGCCAAATATGCCCAAAGAAATCTCCTATTACAGGAAAGAATAGATCCCCCTGCCGTAGATGATCAACTCACGTGTATTTTACCCTATTCCCATGCTGTCAAAAACTTGGTAGAAATGCTTAGGGAACATTGGCACATCGTGCAGGCTCATGAATCTTTGAGTAATTTCCCCCTAATAGCATATTCAAGGGGGACTACAATAGCTCAACGATGTAATTTCCAAAAGCATGGCGTTAGGGATAAAAGGAAGGAGGGACACCATGGGGTATGTGGGAAATGCCAATGGTGCTCCTCCGCTATTGTAGGAAACAGTTGGGAGGTTCCGGGTAGAAATTGGACTTTGAGATCTAGATGTCTAACAGACTGTAACACCCATGGGGTAGTGTACGTAATAATCTGCCCCTGTAATCTGCTATATATTGGACGGACAAGCAGAAAAATTAAATTGAGACTGACTGAACACAAATCGCGCATATTAAATGAGGTGCTGCAAGCACTGTTGACAGATCACTGGATGAAACATAAGCATGCTATTAGCGATTTGAAATGGCGAATTATTGAAAAGGTGAGAAGTTTGGATACAGGAGGAGAGGACACGTTGAAATTGAATGAAAGGGAACAAAGATACATATTCATGCTAGACACCGTTACACCATACGGGTTAAATAATGAGATCGAGTGGAGTTCAGTAATGTAAGGACAGTATAATAGACATTCTGTTGGACCTATCGGCTGCAGGGGGCGGGTTTATGATAATTACGACTGTAAGCTTTAAATTTCGAGTCCGAGGTCGCCGCCGCCATCTTTGCTCACAATTTGGTTGGAGTCGGATGACAGCGGCAGCCTTGGTAAGTTTTGTAACAAAATTCTTTAACTATTATAGTTGCTTTAGGTTTAATTGGACCCAAAAGGGTGTAATGTAAGCATATTCTACAAAAAATCTTTTTTATTCTCACACAGGGAGACCCTTGATAAAGCACTCCGTGCGAAACATGTCGGGTCTGACTCCCGGGTTCAGCTGAGATAAGTATTAAACAGCTAAGCAGATGTATACTTAGCAATAATATAAAGCTAAAAATATTTAAATTATCCAAAAGAACTATATCTATTTAAGAAAACAATATATAAACTACAACATTAAAAAGAGAAATTGAAATGAACACTAAAACAAATCTAACAGACAGCCAATGATGAAAAGCCACAGTGAACTTCCCACAGTATAAAATTACTACAGTGGTGGAGAGGTGGGGCTGAGGCGTCTGAATAAAAACTATAACAGTGATATTTAAAAACTGTATAGTGATACTACAAGAATCCAGTATTTATTAAGAAAGTCTATATCTATTTTCTGGATTTAAAGACTAGTGCCATTAATATTGAACTTTCAGTTTTGATATATGACATTAAATACACATAATTTGCATAATTTTTTTCAACAAGCTTAATAAAGATTTCTCTCATAAACGAAAAGTGCAGTGTACCTAAAAATTTATGGGGCATTAATTGGCCGTAATCTATTCTAGAGTTCCTAAAATCCGAGCCTTATTGTGTTTTCTGTACAGAAGCTAAGTTGCGTCAAATATTTGCCTGTGCATTCCATGACAAACTTTTTCATCAACTTTGTGGTCTCCCAGTAATACACCAAAGCATGCACCAATGATTTGAGTGGTATATTTGAACAAAACGTTGTACTAGAAATATAACTTTTAGCTTGGTCGCACAACTATCTTTTCCACTATCTTCCATGGAATGAAAAAAGTGGCCTCAATAACGAGGCTCCTAACTTTGGAAGAAGTTGAGATCCTTCTCTAAGACTTTGTACATATTCATTGTATGTCCTATTGTACTTTTAGTAAAAATTTCATCAACTTCTGAGATGGTCAAGTGGGGAGGTCTAGACCACTTGACATGGAATGTCCCCACTTCCTCTTTAATTCCTTATCCAATTGTTCTGTTTCTGTTTGATTAGATAATAAGCTCTGTCAAGCAGTGATTGTCTCTTGCATGGTTAATGTAATGTACAGTGCTGTGTGCATCTGGCAGTGCTATAGAAATGATAAGTAGTAGTATATAACTAAAGACAACCCACCACCTATCTTGACTTCAGGAAGAAACTTAAAACTTCTCTCTATAGCCACTCTTATCCTCCACCCCCTTCCTCCTAACAACTACCTCTCATTCTAACACTGTAACTTCTAGAACTTGATCTAAATCTTATTGTAAATTGAATAGATTCCTTACAGAAAACTGCGGTATAAAGACACTGTATTGTATGCTTACTATTTCCATTGTATGCACCTCACTCATATACATATTTCATAAGGGTATCCTGAAATATGTCCTGTTTGTAGACCTCAAGGACTAAACTTCAATAAGCCTGATGTAGAAGAGATAATCATTGGCAGAAGAGCAGAGTGAAAGATTAGGTTCTTACCTGGAAAATCTTCTGTATGTTAATATACACAGGAGTTTGTGCATTAGGTCTGTGCTTGTGAACCACTTTAAGAAAGGTATCAATCACATCTTTCAGCTGCTCCTCCTTCACCAGTGGAGTATAGCTACCTCTTCAGTTTGTTCCAAAGCAATTGAGCTCCACTGTAACAGGGGAAAAGAGAAGGAGGGGCAGGGGGAACTTCCCCGGAAATAACATACATTTCTGTTCTGCTCTGCTCTGTAACTCAAGAAAATTTGCAACATAGGTGTATCAATGAACCAACCTGCAGTGTGCAACTTGCACAAACATATAAGAAACTCCAAAGCTCAATAATTCAGTACTTTATTAGTAAGTTAATCATACAAGTTCATCCAACTAACAGGAGAACTCCAGTTCTGGTCATGGAGTTGTATGAGGCAGAAAGCAGGCAAACTGCAGAATGGAAAAAGCGGACTGTATTGACTCCTGTGTATATTAACAGAAACAAGATTATCCAGATATGAACTTAATCTTTCATTTTGTTTCATATACACAGGAGTCCGTACACTAGGTGACATTCCAAAGCCATGCCAGACCCCTAGAGAGGGACAGATGAGACTGTCCACAAGACTGAGGACCCAAAAGCAGCACCCTCTCAACCTGCCAGGTTCACTCTGTAGAGCAGGGGTCCCCAAAGTCCCTCCTTGAGGGCCGAATCCAGTCGGGTTTTCAGGATTTCCCCAATGAATATGTATTGAAAGCAGTGCATGCACATAGATCTCATGCATATTCATTGGGGAAATCCTGAAAACCCGACTGGACTCGGCTCTCAAGGAGGGACTTTGGGGACCCCTGCTGTAGAGCTTTGTAAAGGTATGGAGAGTAGACCAAGTAACTACTCTACAGATCCCTTCAGTCAGAACTGCCCGAGACTCCACTCATGAAGATGCCATACTTCTGGTCGAATGAGCTTTAACAGAAATAGATAGCTGTTTGCCACAGCTAATGTCTGCCGACAAAATTGCCATGCAAATCCAGCTGGCGATAGAAGTCTTGAAAGCTGGTCTGCCTATTCTGTACTGACTAGTTAGCACAAAAAGATGGTTAGAAAGGTGAAACTCATTTGTCCTTTCCAGGTAGTGGAGTGGAACTCCTTGCACATATAGCCTCTGAAATATCTCATCTTGTTTGTTCAAACCCGCAAGATGAAAAGTAGATAAACAAATCTCTTGTTTGACATGAAAAGCTGAGACAACCTTCAGTAGAAAAGAAGGTACCATGCGCAGAGAAATCCCAACCTCCGAGATCCTTAGGAAGGGCTCTCTGTAAGAAAGAGCCTGCATTTCCTATTTCCGTCTCACGAATAGTATTGTCACCAGGCCCAGAAGAGATGCCTCGTGGAGAGGCTTGTATGAAGGTGTGGACAGGCCATTCAGAATGATATTAAGATTCCAGGATGGAAAAGGGTGGGATACAGGAGGTCGAAACCTGAGTGCTCCCTTTAAGAGCCAGATTACATTAGGAGGAGAAGACAGAGATTGTTTCCCTTTTGAGCCCAGAAGCACGAGAGGCCTGCCACCTGGACCTCGAGAACACCACTGCTAGGCCTTTCTAACCCAGCTTCAAGGAATACCAGGATCACAGAAATTGGCGCCGTGACAGGCTCAACCAGATCACTAGAGCTAGAAAGGCTTCCAGGCCTTAGCATAGGCCGCAAATGTTGATTGCTTCTTTGCTCGAAGGAGAGTAGCAATGATTACCTCAGAATAGCCTTTGTGGGTCAAGGCCGTGCGCTCAATAGCCATGTCGTAAGTCAAAAGCAAATTGGGCTCTCCAGGGCAACTGGATCCTGACTGAGAAGACCCGCATGCACCAGTAGCTTGAGGCCTCAATGGAGATGCACAAGATCCACATACCATCTCTCCCCAGTCCAATACTGGCATACCCCCAGGGAGCGTAGTGCATCCCAGGCCCATCAATTAAGCTTTCCACAGAAGATTCATGAATTCAGGAGTAAATTCTTGGATAGGAGACCCCAAGGACCTCTACAGGACCTCAGACTGGCTAGAGGACAAAGAGGAGGGCTAAGCCCAAGGCTCCTGCCCCTCCCTCATATGTGCCATGGCACACAGACGCTCCTTGGTCGACCATCCAGCACAGAACTGCTATGATACAGGAGTAGAATAGCCACAGTCCATCCCAGTCAATTTTGATGCAGATGGAGGCTTTAGAAAAAAAATAAATTTAAAATCCACGATGGCCATCACCAGAAAAATCACACCAAAAATGGCCCATGGGGGCTCCACTGAAAGTTTTTTTTAAAAAGTCAGGGAAAGTGGTTTTGGGGGGGTTCCCTATCTCTGGCTCTAGAAACCCTTATATTCAACTTTTTCAACCTCCCCTTCCTGGATTTTCACCATGGGTAATAATGGGGCTGTACTCAGTGCTGCTGCCTATGTCAGTTTGCTTCAGCCTGACTGGAGAGATCCTTCTGCCTCAAATCCTTGTGGAAAAGTCCAGACCTAAAAATCTTTTGTGCTGCCAGTTGGACCAGAACCAACTCAAGGCTCAACCCCCACAAATCCTCACAATGGGAAGAGGGGAGAATAAAATGAAGCCAGATGCTGCAGAGGCCTGCAACTCTGGTTGGGCAAAGGATGGCTTCATAGCAGGCTTCCCAGATGGTGAAACACCTTGTGATGTCGATGGAGGGGTGGATGGTGGTACCGCTAGTACCGATGATGGAGACTGATCCACGGAGTCCATAGTCAGCCTAAACAGCTTCTCTCATTGAAGATGATGATGAGCCTTTTTGGAGCGCTGTTACAGGATAGAACATCGCGCACAAGTTTCAACACAATGCTCAGGCCCCAAACACTGGATACACCAAATATGTGGGTCAATGAGTGATATAGGATGCTGGCACCTACAACACTTTTTTAAACTGGACAGGAGCTTCGACATCAAAGGGAAAATTTCAGTGCTAAAACTGAAGGACTGAATGGTGGCGCTAAAAAGAAAAAAGAAAGGAAATGGGCCTGCCTGAGAACGAAAGAAAAATAAACCTCTCTTCTCTTTTTTTTTTTTTTTTAAAAGAAAATAATAAAAGAAATAAGAGTTTAGAAAACCCTGGTACAAAAAACAGCATTTGACGGGAAAGCAAATGAAGTATGAATGGAGTCCAAAAACACACTACTTTGCTCCGTGGAAAACAAGGAGCTGAGGAACCATGTGCAGATGTCAGGCAGGAAGGCACTCATGCATGTGCTATGCAGGCAGTCTCAAAGCTTTGCAAAGCTTAAAGTGCCAGTACACTTTTAGCACTGTCTGTACAGGGTGCCATGGATGACATCACCCACATGTGAGAATATGCTGCCTGCTTGTCCTAGGATAAATAACTATTACTTTGGAAAATTGTAATCAATATTTGTTGGCCACTGCTAACTAGTTAGGAGCACATAAACTTCAGTTAAATGTAGAGAAATCTAAAGTTTAATGGCTAAGAGGATGTATAAATATACAGCCCTTTCAATTTGTTTAGCATTTGACTTCAGTTAAATGTAGAGAAATCTAAAGTTTAATGGCTAAGAGGATGTATAAATATACAGCCCTTCCAATCTGTTCAGCATTTGAGGTTAGACTACTTCTATTCTAAGTTCAGTGTCTGGGAAGTTATCTTAGACTAGTACTTTGGTATGGATTAATACAGTTGTGTGAGGTTCCTATTTTCAGTATGGCAGTTTCTGGAAAACATAATCAATTAGGATCTATACCAGGAATTCAGCAGGACAGACTAAGTAGATCTTATATGCCATTATCTATGGTCATGTTCAATGTTTCTACAAAAGTGGCAGCCTGATCCCTAGTGGCTGTGCCATTATACTACTATTAAAAGGTAGAGGTGGCTATTTTAAGGCTGGGAGTTTGTCTTCCACTACTCACATAGCAACAAACATAGCTAACACTCAAATATAGAGAGAACAAACAGAAAAAGATTAACAACTTCTGAAGAGAGATTAAAATCTCATAGAGGAGAAAATATTAAATAACTCAAGAGTCAGTTATACCTTTATCTACAATATGATCAAGACCACCCAAAAGTCGCAGTTCTTCTTTGAACCAGTCTCCTGCTCGTTTTGAAGTGAGAGATAATAATGTTTCCATTGCTAAATGCCCAGTCTGAAAAAATATGAAGCAAAATTAGTAACTGTACTGATTAACGCTACTGCAGATCACATTTAAAAAGACCTTTAAATACCTTTAAATACTGCATAGCAAGGTGATGGGCGGTCTAATATTTGGTGCAGCAAATACCTCAGGAGAGCCCTATGCAAATTAAAATGTTTTATATATTACAAAACAGTAACATTTCAGGTTACGTAAAGGCAGATGGTAGCAAAGAGTCTCCTGGAGGCAGATGGCCATATTACAGGAAGAGGAAAAAATAACAGTTGCTGCCAGTGAGCACAAGGAAGAGGCTGACAGGAGTCAGAGACTACAATTATTTGTTAAGTGTCAAATGATATACTGTACAATCTGGCTATTTCAAGGATTTTATTAAGAAAACCCAACCTCCTGACCTCTAGAAATAATCTCCAGTTGACATCAGTGTTTTCAAATGTTGCCCAGAAAGATGATATACAATTCATCTACTGAATTATATATAATAAAATTAACAGAAAGTAAAGATACTTTTAAAAAATTATCTGCATTATGTATCAATACAGAATGATATCTAATACATATCCAAAATGTAGCACTGTTTAACTGTGTGTCATTTTGTTTCATCCATTCAAAATATATTAACACACCAATTGTTGCTCAATTTTTTTATTTTTTACATTACATTACATTACGGATTTCTATTCCGCCTATACCTTGCAGTTCAAGGCGGATTACAAAAGATTTGACTGGACATTTCCAGTGAAGATCACATTACAGAAGATTTGACTTGACATTTTCCAGTGAAGATACATTTTTTTTTTTTTTACTAATGTGCGATTCCCAAATTTATGAAGTTAAACATGCTATACTTTCTGTTTTAAGGAAGATCACATCAGCAATCAAACATATCTCCAAGTCTTCCTGATCACAAAAAAGTTACAAAATAAATTTTGTACCCAGCAGCTAACAGTGACAGGAAAAACAAATCACAGAGTTTCACCTCCATGGATACAAGTGTGAAAAGGTAAAAGTCACTAGGTGCCCCTTTTACAAAGCTGAGGGAGCGATTCTCCAGTAGCAAATGGTCTGAAGCCCAAGAATTGAATGAGCTTTGGTGCATTTACTGCATAAGAATTGTTACAGCGGTTTTGTATAAAGAGTCCTTGGTGTTATAGTGGAATTTACAACTAAAACAAATGGGGATAGCATGTGTTGTGGCAGCATCCGAGATTTTGTTAGTTTAGAAAGAATGATAAATTGAAGTGTAATAATGTATCAAACCAATACATGCCACTGGATTTTGCAATTTTAACCACAGGGTGCCAACATGATATACTGCAAGACTCCCAGGGCTAGATTCTCTAAGCTCTGACATCATAGTTAAAAAAAAAAATACCACGGTGGGAGCCATTTTTGTTTTATTGGCGATTCTCAGCACAATAGCATGCTAATTATATGCATGTTGTGTGTGGAAAATCGCTGGTAAAGGGGCAGGAGGAATTGCTCAGAAGAAAAAAAAAAATCACAAGCACAGCAATTCCTCCTGCCTGTCTGTCAAAAAAAAAAAGCAGGGAGAGCAGAGGTTACTTTTTTTTTTTTTAAATGGGTGCAGCTGTTGTGTGTGCATAGCACACACATGAGCTGTGCCTCCCATCACACAAGCCTGGTTCAGTGGGTCATCCCCCTCTACAAACTCCCCTCTGACACCATCTTCATACCTTTTTTTTTTTCCTTTTAGAAGACCAGCAGGAGGGATGCTCACTTCCTCCTGCCGGCAGGTCTGTCTTTTCAAAATGGTGTGCCTTCCCCTTCCCAGTGCATCCTGGGATGCACCATGGAGGGGCCTAAGGCTCTTATTAACCTAGGCGCCCAAGACCCCTCCTATGGGAGAGGCCTTAGGCATCTGGGCCAATCAGGGCCTTAGGCCCCTTCCCAGTGCACCTTGGGATACACAGGGAGGGAGGTGTAATAAATTAATAACGTTACACAAAAATCTCTAAAGGCAATTTCCTCAGGTCTGCAAATTCTTTAGAATAAATCAAAATAGATAGTATTGCAGTGACAACACTTAATAGTCATTTTCATTCCAGCGTTGGTACAAACTAATCTCTCCGGAAGCTCAATCAACTGCTTAGAGTATTTTTATCTTGAGAAATCTGCTTTGGGGGATCACTCCATCGGTTGTCGAGATGCACCACTGATCACAGCCAGTTAGCCATTTTAGAACGCTGCAATCAGTGGTGTGTTTCAACAACCGATGGAGCTGACAATCCATCCCTAGCACAGTAGTAGACATACCACTGTTTCCAACGCTTGCTCGAACTCCAGTCACAACAGAGCCCAGACGAGCCAGTCGTCCAGATAGGGATGGACCTGGATCTCTATCCTGTGGAAGATCACCGCTATAACTACCTTCACTGTGGTAAAAGTTTGAGGAGTAGTTGCTAGCCCAAAAAAGGAGAGCTACGAACTGGAAATGCTGCTGGAGAACTGCAATGGTCCGGGGAAATTGGAATATGAAGACAAGCTTCTGTGAGGTCCAACGATGCTAGAAACTTTCCTGGGTGAAAGCAGTGAGGACCATATGCACAGTTTCCATTCAGAAATGCGGAACCCACAGGAAGGCATTGAACGACTAGATCCATAATGGGTCTCCAATCCTCTGAGCTTCTCATTGGCATGATTAAGGTTTATTTTTTTCAGAACAGGCCCTGCCGCTTGAATGCTCAAGAGACGCAACATGGTAGGGTGGACGTTTAACTCATTCTCCTGGCGTCCAGCCGGAGAATCCAGAAACAAATCAAGAGAGAGGCAAAAGAAGTCTATCTTGTGCCCATCCCAAAGGTAGACCAGCTCCCATTGGTCTGAAGATATTTATGTCCACTCTTGGTAAAACTGAGACAGCCTGCCCCCAAACCGAGGCAGCAGTGCTGGACTTCCGGCATCATCGTGACTTTTTTATGCACCACACCAGGATGAAACCCTGATGCTTAGAGATGTCTGGAATTGGAGAGTGTGGTGCAGTGGTCAAAGCTACAGCCTCAGCACCCTGAGGCTGTGGGTTCAAAACCACGCTGCTCCTTGTGACCCTGGGCAGGTCACTTAATCCCCTATTGCCCCAGGTACATTAGATAGATTGTGAGCCTACTGGGACAGTCAGGGAAAAATCCTTGAGTACCTGAATAAATTTATGTAAACTGTTCTGAGCTCCTCTGGGAGAACGGTATAGAAAATTGAATAAAATAGAATAAATAAATAGGGTTGGTATACTTTAGAATACCTCTGGAACTGAAGAGCCCAAAGAAACCTGATGAAATCTGTGGGAGGGACGAAAGGCATTGTAACTCCCACCCGAAGACCGCCAAGATTTATGTTTAAGGAGAAACTTAAGGAGGTGACCCACTTCGCTGGCCATGTCATTAAGACCTTTACCAAAAAGTAGCTGACCCTTAAAAGGGAGTCTGCTCTGAGTTGTCTTAGAGGTAGAATTACCTGTCCTATATCGGATCCAAAGAGTCTGGCGCACTGACCTGCATAAGCTGAGACCTTAGTGGCAGCATATACGAGAACATAGAGGGCATCTACCACATAATCCATAGATTCCATCACCAGCTGGGGACAGGCATCCTCCTCCACAGAGGGCACCAGTGCAGTCTCATTTGACATACACGCACTGCAAAGGAGGCTGCTGCAGCAGCCTGATACCCAAAGAAGCCATACCAAAATGTTTCTTCAAGATAATGTCCACTCTGCGATACTGGGAGTCCTTAAGTATCACACCTCTATCACTAGGGAGGCTGTGAACTTGGTAACCTGTGCCACTGCAAAATCCACCTTTGGCTGCTCAAAAAGCTGCTTAAATTCAGAAGCTACAGGATAAAGTCTAGACACGGCTTTATAGTCAGCCGGGAGAACTCTTGAAGGCAACTCGCTGCTCTGAAATGAGGCCTGTGAACTCTGGATATGCCAAAAGAAGGAGGTCGGAGCATTAGAAAAGCTCATGACTGAACAATGTGAGGGTTCATAGCATCTGGGATAAGATGGTGGACAGATAACAGATTTGAAGAGCCTGCGAATGGAAGGATCTTCACCTAGATCCGGACCCTCAGAGATATTCCACTGAATTGATCTTCCAAGAGTATCAGCATCATCCAAGATAGAAGCAGTTACAGGAGACCAGACAGGCATAGTAACCTTGTGCAAGCTAAGGCAATGTGGATCTGTGGTAGCCGGCAGAGAGGTGCCCCGCAGAAGGTCATCCAATAATGGAATGATTGGCTGTGAAGCAGGAAATGCGCTTACCTTCCATGTCAGAAGAGCTGGGTCTGTGGAATACACTCTCCAAGTGCTGATGCACACTCTGGGGCAGTGGCCGGTTCTCACTGACGCTGCTTGGAAGGAGTCCCCTGACTTGGTGCACAGGCGCTTGCCACCATCATCCAAAATAAACACTGGGCGGGATTTTTTCTAGATCACCAACTAATGCTGGCTCCCCAGCCTTCGAGGACGCAGAAGAGGCAAGGCCTGAATCTCCTGCCCCCTCCAATAGCACACAGTGGCCCCAGGTACTTGGACGTTCCTGCACCGGCAATTTGGCACGATCCAAACATGTATTCAACAGATTATGTTTATTAGAAGCTTCCATAGGGGCTAAGGAGTCCTTCCCAACCAATTTTAAGCAAATCGAGTTTTGAGGCAGAATTTAAGCTTTGAAAAAAAAAAAGATCAATAAAAATCCAAGATAGCCATCACCAGCGAATTCGCGCCCAAAACAGCTAAAATACACAAATTTCAAATCTAAAAAATAGCAGAAATCAAGGCAGATCTAATATGGCAGCTCTGGCCTCTGATTTGAGGGCTGATATGGCTGAGTTGGGCACCCACATTGACGAGGCTGAGCAGTGCATGGAGGAGCACGCAGAACATCTTGCCTCACATGATAAGCAACTTACAGACTCTCTTTAAAAAAAAAAATGTTCTTGAGATAGTTGCAAATTTAGAAAATAGAAGATGGAGACACAGACTAAGGATCTGTGGAGTTCCTGATAACTCAAAATTGTGTGGGGATAGTACAGAGAATTGCTTCTCATATTCTTTTGTTGGTGAAGTCTGATGTCTCTTCTCAGCAGGTGAACACTGACAGGGCTCACTGAGCTCTGGGAATAGCTCGGTCAAACATTGCTAAGAACATCATTGTTTCAATAATTATTTTCAGAAGGAGGCTATGTACATAGCAGCACAGAATCAAGAAACAACTGCTATGAGATTTCGATATTAGTGGATCTCTCTCCCATAACTTCTAATATAATTAGACAGGTTTTTTTATTTAAATATACTGTATTTTTATTAAACAACACAAATCTTAACACATTAAACAAATGAATCCATATTGCACTTTCAGTTACTAAAATCTGTATAATCCCACAATACAGTGGAAGAAAACCTGGAGCTTGTACTCAGTCCATTCACAAGCCTTTTCTGATGAAAATAAAGCTGTTCCACATTAGTCTGTGTATATTATTTCATTTCTCCAGTATTCTGCAATGTTCCAACAAGCAAATATTGATTCTTAGACAAAGCTGTTATAATGCCTTCTCACTCCAATTCAGACTGGCACCATGTTTCGCTATTACAGCATATTCAGGAGCTGAAACTGTGGCAGGTTTTCAATTTCTTTACTGCTTCATTTCATTATAGATTAGCAACTGCACAGGTTCACAAGCCCACTCTCCCCTCAGACAGGACCATAATGAAATGAAGCAGTAAAAAAGTTGAAAACCTGCCACAGTTTCAGCTCCTTCTCATTGGTCATATAGTTTGGAGCAATACCATATGCAACTTTGTAACAAAGACAACCCAGCTTAAACAAAACACTGGAAGCCAATGCAACTCACGGTAGAAAGGAGTCACATGATCATATTTCCTTAGACCATAAATTAATTTGACCCCCTTATTTTGAATCAGTTTAAGCCTAGCCATCTCTTTCTAGACACTGTTACAATAGTCGAGAAGACTTAGAAGTAACGACTGAACTAAAAGTTTAAAGGACAGAAACTCAAAATATGATTTTATGGTACGCAGCTTCCACAATGTATAATAACTCTTTTGCACCACAGCATCTACTTTGTTTTTCATGGTCAAGTGTTGATCTAACACAACTCTCAATATTGTAATCGTAGGATTGATCTTATAGAGCAGTGGTTCCCAACCCTGTCCTGGAGGACCACCAGGCCAATCGGGTTTTCAGGCTAGCCCCAATGAATATGCATGAAAGAGATTTGCATATAATGGAAGTGACAGGCATGCAAATCTGCTCCATGCATATTCATTAGGGCTAGCCTGAAAACCCGATTGGCCTGGTGGTCCTCCAGGACATGGTTGGGAACCACTGCTATAGAGTGTTGAGTCTATAGTAATTGATGGTTCATGTAAAATTCTAGGTGGAGATGCAACAAAGAATTTGATCTTATCATGATTTAATTTGAATTTAAATTCTTGCATCCATGATTCCATCAGTTTCAGTATAGACTCAAGTTATTTGGGTAATAAGAGATATAGCTGCATTACAAGGAATGATGATTGTAATGTCATCGGCATAACTAAATAGTCTAGAGCCCAGTTTGTTCAAATGAAACTCCAGAGAAGATAAACATTAAATAATGTGGGGGAGAGTGGGGAACCTTGAGGGACCCCGCAAGAGTTTTTCCAAGCTACGGAAAGCTGATTGTTAGACTTAATCTGATAGAGTCTCAATCCAAGGAACCCTTTGAACCACGAGAGAACATTACCTTGCAACCCTAGGGCATCTAGGCAGGCCAGTAACGGTGCGATCCACCAAGTCAAAGGCACTACTCAGATCAAACTGAAGAACCAATGCACTACTACCCTTGCTCAACAGACCATTTAGATGATCTAACATTGTAGCTATCACTGTTTTTGTACTATAATAAGTTCTGAACCAGACTGAGAATCACAGAGCAAGGAATGTTGCTCAAGATATTTCATCAACTGAATTTGGAGCAAACCCTCCATAATCTTTACAAAAAAAGGGGATCAATGCCACAGGTCTATAGTTGGCTGGTAGTGAAATAGATTCATTCTTATTCTTAATTATTGGAGTAATAATTATATTACCCTCCTCTTGTGGAAATTTTCATACCTTCAAAGAATCAAATAGCCAATCCAATAATTTTAATTTAAAGTTTAACGGTGCCGCTGTCATAAGATCTGAAGGGCAGGGATCTAATATACAATATGATTTAGCGTATCATAAGAACATAAGAATTGCCGCTGCTGGGTCAGATCAGTGGTCCATCGTGCCCAGCAGTCCATTCCCGCGGCAGCCATTAGGTCAAAGACCATTGCCCTAACTGAGACTAGCCTTACCTGCGGATGTTCCGGCTTAGCAGGAACTTGTCTAATTTTGTCTTGAATCCCTGGAGGGTGTTTTCCTCTATAATAGCTTCCGGAAGAGCATTCCACTTTTCTACCACTCTCTGGATGAAGAACTTCCTTATGTTTGTACGGAATCTATCCTCTTTTAACTTTAGAGAGTGCCTTCTCGTTTTCCCTACCTTGGAGAGGATGAACAACCTGTCTCTATCTACTAAGTCTATTCCCTTCATTATTTTGAATGTTTCGATCATGTTCCCTCTCGGCCTCCTCACTAACCTCTCACTATACGGCAACTCCTCCAGCCCCTTAACCATTTTAGTCGCTCTTCTCTGGACCCTTTCGAGTAGTACTGTGTCCTTCTTCATGTACGGTGACCAGTGATGGATGCAGTATTCCAGGTGGGGGGCATACCATGGCCCGGTACAGAGGCATGATAAGAGGCATGATAACCTTCTCCGATCTGTTCGTGATCCCTTTCTTAATCATTCCTAGCATTCTGTTCGTCCTTTTCGCAGCCGCCATGCATTGCGCGGACGGCTTCATTGACTTCTCGACCAATACTCCCAAGTCTCTTTTCTGGGGAGTCTCTCCGAGTACAGCACCAGACATCCTGTATTTGTGTATAAGATTTTTGTTACCGACATGCATCACATTACATTTATCCATGTTAAACCTCATTTGCCATGTCGCAGCCCATTTCTCGACCGTGTTTATATCACGTTGCAGGTCTTCGCAATCCTTCTACATCTTTACTACTCTGAATAGCTTCGTATCGTCCGCAAATTTAATCACCTCGCTCGTTGTACCATTTTCCAGGTCGTTTATAAATATGTTGAAAAGCACGGGTCCAAGCACCGAACCCTGCGGCACTCCACTCGTGATGCTTTTCCAGTCCAAGTATTGTCCATTTACCCCTACTCTCTGTTTCCTATCTGCCAACCAGTTTTTAATCCATGTGAGTATGTCACCCTCAATTCCATGGCTCGCAATTTTTCAAAGTAGTCGTTCATGCAAGACCTTGTCGAATGCCTTCTGAAAATCCAGACCGGCTCGCCCTTGTCTATCTGCCTGTTTACTCCCTCGAAGAAGTGCAGCAAGTTTGAAGAAGTGCAGCAAGATTCTTGCTTTAGCCGTGCTGGCTGGTCCTCATCAGATTGTGTCCATCAAGATGATCAATGATGCAGTCCTTTATCAGTGCCTCTACCATCTTTCCCAGTACTAAGGTCAGACTCACCGGTCTGTAGTTTCCTGGATCTCCCCTCAAACCTTTCTTGAAGATCGGCATAACATTCGCCACTTTCCAGTATTCCAGAATCCTTCCTGTTTTGATCGACAGATTGACTATTAGTTGAAGCAGTTCAGCTATAGCCCCTTTCAGTTCCTTGATTACCCTCAGATGGATGCCATCCGGTTCCAGGGATTTATCTACAGAATAGTTTAGAAAAATCCTCCCATCTGGGTCTTCAAATGAAGACCAATACAAATCTGTATGAACCTCAATTTCAGTCATATTTAAATGAGATTCAAAATTTCCCAGACAAGGTAAACAAGAAGATCTCAGGTTTAAGACTTTGGAACTGAAGAAATTTGTTAAATCATTTGAAGTAGGATTGCATATTTTGAGTCACATTAAATACTTTATTAACTAGTTGAAATAATTTCTTTACATCAATGCTTGTAGTACCGACTTTTGCTGAGTAGTAGGCTTTTCGTTTCTCCCTTAATAGTTTCTTATAATTTCTAACTTCTTTCTTCCAATGTTACTGTCATATGTACAACTACCTCCCCTCGGGGAGACAGTCATATGTATGCGGTCGGTGTCAGGAGCTGAAAAGCCTGAAGAAGGAAGTCAAGCGACTAGAGAACAAGATACAGGAGCTAGAAGGACTTTACACCACAGAGGACCCAATCAAGACAGCTGAGGATTTCATGAATGAGAGACACATTAAGGAGGAAGTCAGGGAACTTGAGAAATTCATTGAGGAAGCCTACAGGAGGAGGGTGGAAGAGAACGAACTTCAGGTGAAAGATGAAGTTATACCAACATCAATATGGAAGGGAGAACTAGAAACAGAAGACCCTGAAGAAGACGCCCACAGAGGAACACTGCAGGAGGAGGAGGAAATGGCTAGTAGATGCCCAGAAGAAGAAGCAGGGAAGCACACCGAGGACATAGAAGAAGCAGCAGCAGCAAAGCACTCCAAGGACATTGACCTGAGATCGAAGCGAAAATTGAAGAGGGGAAAGTCTGTGATCCTAGTGGGAGACTCAATTCTGAGGCATGTGGACAGCCACAAAACAGGAGGGAGAGAGGATCGACTAGTGACCTGCCTCCCAGGAGCAAGAACAAAGGACATCGTTGACAAAATTGGAAAGATCCTGGAAGGAGCGGAAACGGAAGAGACTGCAGTAATGATCCACATCGGGACAAATGATGTAGGCAAGAGAGACTACAGAAGAAGTGCGCTGATAGAACAGTACAAGATTTTGGGAAGGAAGATGAAGATGAGAACTCAGAAAATAGCGTTCTCAGAGATCCTACCGGTACCGAGGGCAGCCAGGAGGAACTACAATCAATAAATGCATAAATGATGAGATGGTGTGAGGAAGAGGGGTTCCACTTTGTGAGGAACTGGACAACGTTCTGGAGCAAGAGCAAGCTTTACAGGAGAGATGGACTGCACCTGAGCACAGCGGGAACTAGACTACTAGCAAACAACATCAGGAGAGGAATAGAGCAGGCTTTAAACTAAGAAGAAGGGGAAAGCCAACAGTCGACCAAGCGTCGATGATTCGGAAGAAAGTATCCCGCGAAGATACTAAGGGGGAAAAAGGCTGGGAAGAAACAAAGGGCAAATTACAGGAGTTGACTAATCCAGAAGAGGAGATTAGGAAGATTGTAGCACAAGAGAAGAAACTAAAGATCGAAGCACAGGGAAAGAAAATAAAGACAAGAAAATACCAGGATCTAAATTGCATATATACCAATGCAAGGAGCCTAAGGAACAAAATGGGGGAACTAGAAGTCATGGTCAAAGCAGAGGACATAGACATCATTGGGGTCTCTGAAACATGGTGGAATGAAGATAAAAAATGGGATACAGTACTGCCGGGGTACAAGCTCTATCACCAGGACAGGTCAGGACAGAAAGGATGTGGAATAGTCCTTTACATAAAAGAAAGTATACCCTTGACCAGAGTGGACACAGCAGAAACGACCAACGAACTGGAATCACTATGGGTTAAAATACCTGGAAGGAAAGGGTCTGAGATAAAGATGGGCCTATACTATTGTTCACCTGGACAAACCGAAGATGTCGATGAAGAAATGAAAGCCGAGATGAAGAGAGAATGCAAAAGCAGTAACACGGTTATTATGGGAGACTTCAACTATCCCGAGATAGACTGGAGTCTTGGAAGCTCAAAATGCGCTAGGGAGAGAGGATTCCTTGAGGTTACACAGGATTGCTTCATGGAGCAGCTTGTCAGAGAACCGACGAGAGGGAATGCCACTCTGAATCTAATCCTAAGTGGGTTAGGAGGACCTGCAAAGGAAGTGAAAGTAGTGAGACCGTTGGGAAACAGCGATCATAATGTGATCAAGTTCAAGGTTGAAGTAGGAATACCGAAGGGAAAGAGAACCATAGTGACAACTTTCAACTTCAAGAAAGGAAACTGCGAAGCGATGAGGAGAATGTTAAGGAAAAAACTTAGGAACACCTCCAAGAAATGGCAGACGGTAGAGCAAACCTGGCCTTTTTTCAAGGACATGGTGAGCGAGGCGCAAAATCTGTATATCCCCAGATTCAGAAAGGGGTGCAAAAAGAGTCGAGCAAAAGACCCGGCCTGGATAACTAAAGAAGTGAAGGAAGCGATAGGCGATAAGAAGACTTCATTCAGGAAATGGAAAAAGGACAAAACTAAAGAGAACTGGAAAGACCACAGGAAGTATCAAAAAGAATGTCATCTTGCGGTCAGAAAAGCCAAAAGAAAGTATGAAGAGAGACTATCCAGGGAAGCACGAAATTTCAAACCGCCTTATAAGTTAAAGGGAAGCAGCCGACTAGGGAGGAGGTGGGACCGCTGGATGACGGAGACAGGAAGGGAGTAGTGAAGGAGGAGAAAGAAATGGCAGTAAGACTTAACATGTTCTTTTCGTCTGTATTTACAAAAAAGGACACATCCAACATACCAGAACCTGAGCAAATCTTCAAAGGAGACCAAGCAGAAAAATTAACATCCATGGAAGTAAGCCTTGAAGACGTACGCAGGCAGATAGAAAAATTAAAAACTGACGGAATTCCCCCAAGAGTTCTGTAAGAACTAAAGGAGGAAATAGCGGAAATACTGCAGCAAATTTGCAATATACCCCTGAAAACAGGCGTGATCCCAGAGGATTGGAAGATAGCCAATGTTACGCCCATCTTTAAAAAGGGGTCAAGAGGTGACCTGGGAAACTACAGACAGGTGAGTCTGACCTCAGTTTCGGGGAAGATGATGGAAGCACTGATGAAAGACAACATCGATGAGCATTTTAAAAGAAATAAAACTTCTGATAACCAGCCAACATGGATTCTGCAAGAGGAGATCGTGCCTAACGAACTTATTGCACTTCTTCGAAGAAATTAACAAATGGATGGACAAAGGAGCCCCCATAGACATCGTATATCTAGATTTCCAAAAAGCCTTTAACAAGGTACCCCATGAATGCCTACTTCGGAAACTGAAGAACCGTGGGGTGGAAGGAGACGTACACAGATGGATCAGGAATTGGTTGGCGGGTAGGAGTAAAGGGCCACTACTCGGACTGGAGGAGGGTAACGAGTGGGGTCCCGCAGGGCTCGGTGCTCGGGCCGCTGCTATTTAATATATTCATAAATGATCTAGAAGCAGGGACTAAGTGTGAGATAATAAAATTTGCAGACGACACCAAACTATTTAGTGGAGCTCGGACTAAAGAGGACTGCGAAGAATTGCAAAGGGACTTGAACAAACTAGGGGAATGGGCGACGAGATGGCAGATGAAGTTCAAAGTTGAGAAATGTAAAGTATTACATGTGGGAAACAGAAACCTGAGGTACAACTATACGATGGAAAAAGGGATAGAGGGGTATAGATAGAGAATAACTGCATAGGTCTTGGACCTGTTGGGCCGCTGCGTGAGCGGACTGCTGGGCACGATGGACCTCAGGTCTGACCCAGCGGAGGCACTTCTTATGTATTCTATTGAGGGTACAGGAAATAATTCCAGATTTTGTTTGGTCAGTAAGTCCTGTACTTTAAAATTCTCTTGTAATATAATGGCAATACTGCCACCTCGTTTGTCCTTTCGACTAAGAGGAACAATTTTACCAGAAGTAAATCATTAATGACAGGATCATCATTAGCAATAAGCCAGGTTTTGGAAATAAATGCACAAGTTAAATTTTGATCTGTGATCCAATTCTTAATAATTTGAGCTTTACCTCTAATTGACCGTGTGTTAACATAAGCGCAGTTGATACTAGTTAACTCCTTTAGTGAGGAAACTTTAGAATTATTAATAGTAATTGCTCTCAGTACACGCTCTCTTTTAGGGAAAATCTTAGAATACCTAAAAGAGGTTGTGTGAATTTTTATAGGAAGTAGAAAGGACTCTCCATAATTGGGTAAAATAGAAATCTCCTGTTGCTCAGAGTAAGCAGATTGTGTGGCAAGTTATCTATCAACAATAACTCTAAGGGTAGAGTATTAACATTCTTGAGTCTATTTAAAAAATAGTAATAGTAAAATAATTAACAAAATACATTTTGAATAGTATAGAAACTTAATGGAGTTTAAAATAGAATTTAAAACTAGTGTGAATCCAATCCAGTTACATAGCTATAACTGACTAAAAACCTATCTGATATAGAAAAACGATTTGAGGTAGTAAATTTAGACTGAAAAATTTAAATTTATTAGCAGATATAAACTCATAGATTAGAACAAACCTGACTTTAAAAAGCTATATAGTTTGTTATAAGCAACGTCAAGAATAGTTTAGATACAATGAACTACAGCACTGCCTTCCTGCCTTTAACCTACCCACCCCTGTGATGTCACAGGGGGGACAGAGTTTCAGTGGTGATCCAGAGACAGGCAACGCTGGAAAGGAGGCATTTAAAATAGCAAACCTCTGGAAAGATTAAAAGAGAAATTGTCATAGAGAAGATGTTACTGTAATATGTTGGGAAAGCAGGTTGAGAGTCCGCAACCACTGAGAAGCCAGCGACCACTGAGAGATCCATATGTGAAGTTTGGCAAAAGGAGTCATGTGAACTGTAGAAACAATGTGACCTAGAAGAACCATCATGTGTCTCACTGAGAGTGAGTTAAGGCGAATCACTTGAAGGCAAAGTTGGATCAAACTGTCTTGACGCTGTTGAGGAAGAAACACCCTGAGTTGAACAGTATCTAGGAGGGCTCCGATAAATTGAAGTGTCTGAGAAGGCTGCAGTTGAGATTTGGGGAAATTGATTTTGAATCTCAAATTTTGTAGGAATAATATAGTCTGTTGTGTTGCTATGAAAGCACCCTAAGACGAAGAATCCTTAATGAGACAATTGTCTAGATCTGGAAAGACTTGAAAACCATGAGTCCGCAAGGCTGTTGCCACCACCACCACCAGGCACTTGATGAAAACTCTGGGAGAGGTTGTGAGACCAAAGGGCAGAACCTTGTATTGATAGTGGTGATTTGCCACCTGAAATCTGAGGAACTTTTGAGAGGCTGGGTGAATGGGAATGAAAGTATAAGCTTCCTTGAGATCCAGAGAGCATAACCAATCGTTGTGATCCAACAGGGGATACAGCGATGTTAGAGACACATTCAAAACTTTTCTGTGACAAGAAATTTGTTGAGAGCTTTGAGGTCCTGTCTTCTTCGGAACAAGGAAATATCGGGAATAAAACCCCTTGTTCTGCTGGTCCAAAGGAACCTTCTCGATGGCATTGAGAATGAGCAGAGATTCGACTTCCTGCAGAAGAAGAGAGGACTGTAGAGGGTTGGAAGGAAACTCTCTTGGAGGATGATCTGGAGGAATGGTGAGAAAATGAAGAGAATTACCTTTTCGAATGATATTTAGAACCCAGAGGTCAGAGGAAATGAATTGCCAACGATGATAGTAATATTGTAAACAACCTCCAATGGGGAGAGGAAGAGGCAGAGTTAGATTGATTGAAATTATGTTCTTGAGTAATCGGTCAAAAGACTGATTAGATTTGGGAGGAGCAGAGGTCTGAGATTTTTGAGGACGCTGCTGTCGCTGTTTTTTCTGCTGCGGCCTGGAAGGTGGAAGAGGTTTTGCTGTATAATGCCTCTGATAGGAAGAAGAGGGTTTGAAAGGTCTAGACCAGTGGTTCCCAAACCTGTCCTGGGGGACCCCCAGCCAGTCAGGTTTTCCAGATATCCCTAATGAATATGCATGAGAGAGATCTCATGCATATTCATTAGGGATATCTGGAAAACCTGACTGGCTGGGGGTCCCCCAGGACAGGTTTGGGAACCACTGGTCTAGACGTAGATAACTTAGGCTTAGGTTTAAGCAATGAATCCCAAGCCTTTTCATGTGCTGAGAGCTTTAGAGTTGCGTTCTCAATAGTGTCCCCAAAAAGCTCATCTCCGATACTGGAGATTAGCAACCATGTCTGCTATCCTGAGCCATGTCAGCCTTCTCATGGCCACAGATATTGACAAAACTCAAGAGGACAGCTCAAAAGCATCGTAAGCAGATTGTACCTTATGCTTTGTGTACCATATGAGTTGAGTGAGAGTGCTAAACATATGCTGAAACTCTGACTTCTGAAGGGATGGAAGATACTTATAGTAAGTAGTAAAGCATCTGTTTCACCCAGTACTTGAGATAACAAGTAAAATAAAAGTTATAGTGGATGACTCTGTTGGCTAGCATGGAATTTTGGTAGAGACGTCTACTAAATCTATCCATCATTCGACCTTCTCGTTCTGAAGGAACTGTGGCGTAGTTCTTAGAATGAACAGATTTTTTGAGAGTGGATTCAACCACCAGAGATTGATATGAAAGCTGAGGCTTATCAAAACCAGGAATGGGAATGATTTTGTATTGAGAATCCAGCTTTCTAGGAGCAACCGGACAGAAAAAGGAAACTACCAATTTTTACAGAGAGTTTCCTTCAAGATTCCATGTAAAGGACGTTTAAGAAGCTCCTTAAGAGGATGTTTAGAGTCCATAGTCTCTATAAATTCCTCCGAATACTTGGAATCTGCTTCCAACTTAACAGCCATGTCTTTACTCATTTGCCTGATAAAGCGAGTAAATGAGACCGGCTTGGAAGGAGATGGCTCCCTGTGAGAAGTGGTGCAAGGAGAATGCGCTGCAGGAGAATCGTAAGCATCTGTAGTTGAAGGGGAGACATCATGGGTAGAATCAAGATGAAGATCTGAATCCACAGGAAATGAAGGAGAGCGGTACCGGCGCTTGGCTCGGTACCAATCCAATGCAGTAGGCAATGCAGATTGTTTGGGCTTGTCTGATCATTTGGGAGAGATATGCCTTGACTTAGAAGAGTGCTTGCTAGATTTACCGGAATGTAGTTGTAGAGAAGAATGACGTGAATAACTAGAGCAATGCCCAGAAGAATGATGCCTCTTAAGCCGATGCCTCAGAGAAGGGTGTCTTGAAGAATGATGCCTAGATGCATGACTCGATGATGATGATCAGTGCTGAGAATGACGTGGTACCAATGAAGCAGTGGTGGTACCTGCATCTCGCATGGGGCAACACTCAGGCTGGGCCGGTACTGGAGGAGCCGACATGGGGGTAACTAGTTGAAACATATCCCCAAACGCCAATTGAAAAAGAGCATCAAGTTTCTCCTTGAAAGCATGCACCAATACCTGTGGCTTGGGCGCCATCTCTTGGTGCCGCGACTCTCTCTGTAGAGGATGACACATACGAGGATGAACCCCTTGAAGTTGAAGTGAGTTGCATCAATGGTCTCTGTTTGGCTGGCATGACTAGACTCAATGCCTTGGATGCCTGAGACAACGTCTGGGAAGCTGGTGACTTCTTAGATGGCTTACCTGAAAAGAGCTATAGCTTGCGACACCAGCATGGAAGAGGTGATGACTTTGATGTCGATGGTTTAGACGGTGTCGGTGGTACCTGTGATCCCTCCATGGTACCAAAAAGTAAAAGGCAGCTTTTAATACAACGTGTCTGAAGCATCGAACAATGCGTGCAAGACTCAATGCAGTGGTCTAGGCCAAGGCACTTAATGCAAAACTTATGCGGTTCTGTTAAATAAATTGTAGGCTGGCATCTGCTGCACTTTTAGAAGCTGGTCAACAGACGGGACATGGGAGAGAAAACTGCCTCAGCCAAATCGAAAGCTGAAAGTGAGGCAAAAATGAAGGCCCTGGTGTTAGAGAAAACTATCGTAAGAAAAAAATAAAAGAAAGTAATGAATTTTTTTTAACGTTTTATTGAGAATAATAGAAAAGAAGAATAAAAGTTAATAACGTGCGAGAGGGAAGGCAAAAGAAAAACGGAGACCGTTTCACACACGATTTCGTAGGTCCGTGGAAAACTGAGAACCGCGTGCCTACGTCGGGCGGGAAGGAACTCGCACACGCGTGGTGCGGTCAGTCGTGAACTTTCTAAAGTTCTTAAAGTGCACAAACACTTTAGCAGCTGTCCGTACCGGGGTTTCGTGGATGACATCACCCACATGTGAGAATATGCTGCCTGCTTGTCCTGGGATAAGGTAAGGTATTATGCTTGAAGATAAAATTACATCAGAAAGTCACACAAACATTCATTTTTCTAGTCAGAACGGTGCTGGTTAGACATTTATACAACAATTCTTCTACACAACTGTATAAATTTACATGTTTACATTCATTAACCTGCAAAGTTTCTCGTACAAAAACTGTATTTCTACATTTGTGCATCTGGATAATATTTTCATGTTTTATATCCATTTGTTCTTTTATATTTTTCTTTATGAATCCATTCCCTTTCATCTTCCTATTCTCTCCTGTTACGTTAATAGCCTGCTTGTCTCTCTCAAACCTGCTTCTTTCATTTGCAATTTATCCATTTTTCCTGGAGTGTCTTTCCCTTTACTAGATGAGTGATTCCTCCTGCAGTCTTCTCCTGAAGTCCCTCCTCCTAGTTTTCTTCATGGCATCAACTATCCAATTTTTCCTGTTTTCCTCTCCCCTCCAGATTCACCCTACTCTCCCCTATTTGGCTGTTCCTTCTACCTGCTTAGCTTCTTCATCTGGCCCAAATGAGTTCTTCTTCCTACAAACTTTGTGGAATTATATGGAGCAGAGGTCTCAAACTCGCAGCCCCCCAGAGACTATTTTCGGCCCGCGGTCTGTCCTCTCCACTTCACAAGTTTTCCGATTGTGAAGTGGAGAGGACAATCGTGTACAGATCACGAACATTTGACTGCTGTAATTGACTTGCATCTCTCTGGAGCAAATGTTGGCAGCAGCCGCCTGGTGGCACTGTGCCTCTCCCAGTCTCAGTTTCCCTCCACCCCCTTTGGCTTGCGTCTCTAGTCTGCAATGAATTTCAGCACACAGCCGCTGGGTTGCACTGTGCATCTCGCAGTCTCAGCCTCCCTCCACCCCCTCTCAGCCTGGATCCGGAGCGTATGGCTCACTCTGCCCTGCAGCTCGCCCACAAGCACTGGAACCGAGCAACGAGGCATCCCAGGTTGTGGCGGTGGTTGCAGAGTAGGGCTGTAAGCCTTTGTCAAGTACGTGCAAAATGTGGTGTTTCTTCACATAGGCTTTGGTAATTGCAATTGCCTGTCACACAGAAATTTTTTTTGACCCCCCTATGATTTCTCCTGTGGTTCCACTTGTCATTTTTGTTTCTCTGTCATGTCAGCTTCCTAACAGTTCTATTCTGGTCATCCAATATCTTCCTTTCATTCCTCAATTTATTGTGTTTCACTTTTTTATTATTTGCCACGCATACTTATTTCATCATTTCTCTTCATCTTCCCACATATGACATATACATTTGTTTCCATCAAGACACTCCAGTATCCTACATTCACTACCCACTTATCATGGCTCCCACACGCTGCACACACTTACATATTTTCATTTGTCTAGACAAGCACAAGATGCTTATAATAATCATTCTTTTATTCCATGAACATAACACATCCGTTGCCATATGTTCACATATTCAACAATTCCTTTTATTTCACTATCCATATTCTTTTGACTGATTTATATGCACCTTCTTCTTAAGTCATTTCATTTATGTTTTTCCCAGACACGTTCTTTCTTCAGGAGCTGTCATTCATTTCACTTTTCCCGTTCATTTATCCAAGCACGATTAGTCCTATCCTTTGGGTTCTGTTTTGTGTGTTCTTTCTTGCCTTACATTCTGCTTGATTTTCATTAATAGTAACCTCAGTGTACTGTATGAACTTTTTTCTAAGCATATCTTCAGTGTACTATAGTCTCAGTATGTTAGAAAACCCAAATGCAGCTGAACCTAGGGCAGATTTCACAACAGACTTTTAGAAAGGAGAATTGAGAAGGAACTCTAACCTCATGCAAGCGCTTTCCTGCATCTGTACGCGATTATGAAGTGGAGTGGAGAGGACAATCGTGTACAGACAAATGAAAGTGCTTGCGTGATGTCGTTAGAGCAGTGAGGTGGGCAACGTTCTAGAACGCGAGTTTGCTTACTAACCACTGGCGCAATGGTTGGAGGCAATGATTGGAAGCAGTGCAGCTTGTTTTATTTTATTTATTTATTCAATTTTCTATACCATTCTCCCAGGGTAGCTCAATGGTTTCTCCCAGGGTAGCTCAACGGTTTACATTCATTTGTGCATGTGTCTGGTGCTGGAGCAGGTGAGAGCTGTTGATACTTTGATAGTTTTTCACTTTCTGCATGTTGCACTGCTTTCAGCCGTATATAGTTGAAATCAGAAGCAATTTTATGGGATCCTACAAGGCACATTATTACAAGATCCTATGTGTTGTGCCTTCAGCAGTTTCCTTCGCCTCACATACAGCTATAGGCATTAGTATTTCCACAGCTATGAAAGTAAGATAGGACTAAACTGAAAAAAACTCCCACGGAGGCAAATTGAAATAAAGCATTTTGTATCATAAAACTCCTGAGTCCAGGGACTGACTCCACTTGGTGTTCTTTGTGGATGTTCCTGCTTCTTTTGTGGAAACATGGTATTTTGCTTCTGATTTTGGGGTTGCTGCTTGTACAGAGCACCCCTTCAGTGGCTTTGTAGATTGTCCCTTTTTCCATCAAACAATCCAATATTGTGCTCTAGGGAGGCCTGCCTTGCAAATTCTGCCATCTATCACTAATTGAGTTATGAGTTAATAATACGGCTACCAAGCCATTGTTTTGTATTGAAGCCATTAGCAGTGCTAGAAGTTGCAATTCCATTTTCTGATTGGATGGTTTGTTTTGAATGCTGGGACGTACCATATTTGTTGTATGTGTTCTGTGCGACCATACCAGTGTTAAAGTATTGATATTTATACGTGTGTTCGTGTTCTTACAGACATGTCTTTTTCTAAGCCAGGCTGCAGCAACAAACGATCAATTGAAGATGAAAGTAGAATTTTCAACAAGAAATGGGAGTTACAGTACTTTTGTTGTGAGAGTGGTAATCATGTGTTATGTCTTATTTGTAAACAGTAGTGCTGCCCTATTCAGAAAAAAAAAAAAATTTGATTCGATTCAGCCTATTGAATCTATTTTTTCGATTTGATTTTCCTGCCCAATTGGGTGATTTTTTTCAAACATCTTGGTGGGTTTATTTTATAGCCTCTTCACCCGTTTTATAGCCTCTTCACCTCCTTTGCCCTCTCCTACCCACACTAGTCCTGTGGTGTAAACAAAATGAACAAACAAAAAAGACTTTTTCTCTCTCTGTAAATCCTAGCTCACGTTCTCAGTTTAACACCAGCTCTGGAAGGATACACATTTCAAATCTGACATATTGTAATCACAAAACAGAAAATAAAATTATTTTTCCTACCTTTTGTTGTCTGGTCATTTTTCAAATCATGTTGGTCCCAGGCTCTGGTTGTCTTCTGATCAGGCTCTCCTTCTTTCCTCTTTCTCTGTGCTATCCATCCATCTTCCATCTCTGTCCTCCCCTTCTGTTTCCCTTTCCTCCCCCGGAGGTCTGGCATCTTTCCTTTTTTTCATCTCCATCCCCCCGCAGCTGCAGCAATGGACCCCACCATCCACAGCTCCACCATCTCTCCGTTTCTCAACTACCCTTTCTTCCAGCATCTCTCCTCTGTGTCCCTGTCCCTATTCTCCTCTCCAGTAGTGTCCCCCTTGTGTCCTTGTTCCTATGCTCCCTCCATGCTCAGCATCTTATCTCTGTTTCATGTCTCTCTCCATATCCAGCTTCTTCTTTCTCTCTTCCTTACCTCCTGTATACCCTTCCCCAGGTACAGGCTTTCTCCTACTATCTCTCCTGCCATCCTGCACTCTGCCCACTTACTTTGGAAAAAGTATATGTCCCTCTTGTACCATTCCCCTTGTGGTCTTGCATTTCTCCCTCCCTCTCTCCATTAGTCTAGCACCTCTCCATCCTCTGCTTTCCTCCCCCTCTTTTTGGTTTGGTCTCTCTCTTCCCTTCACTTCACCCCAGGTCTGGCATCTCCCCTCCCCTCTCTTACTCCTTCCTCCTCCTCCCTCTGCACAGGCCTGCCTCCCCACCACGAAGGCCTGCTCCCACGCCACAAAGGCCTGCTTCCCTCCCCCCACAAGCCTGCATGTTCCCCCAGCTTCCCCGCTTTTACCTTAAGCTAATACGGCAGCCTGCAGGATCGCTGGTGCTATAGCGATCCCTGCAGCTGCCGTCATCCTCAGCAGCATGTTTCCTCTGCCGCAATCCTGATTCTGATGTCAGAAGAGGGGCGAAACCGTAGCAGAAAGAACATTCCGTTGAGGATGGTGGCAGCTGCAGGGATCGCTATAGCACCAGCGATCCTGCAGGCTGCCATATTAGCTTAAGTTAAGAGCAGGGAAGCTGGGGAACATGCAGGCCTTTCCAACTGACCCTCCCCCTCAAGCAGGAGCGGCAGCGGACGGCCAGCAAGAGGCAGCGCTGCTGCTCCTACTTTAGGAAGGCATGGGGGGAAGGGTCAGTCATTGAATTGGGAGGCTGATTTTTTTAAAAAATTGAATCGATTCGAATCGCGAATCGGGCAGCACTAGTAAACAGTCCTTAGCTGCCCCAAAGGAGTACAATTTAAGACATAATTTTCAGACTGTTCGTGGGGAGAAGTATGAATCTGTGCAAGGGAAGCTATGGGAGGATAAACTTATGAAACTGAAAGCTGATTTAAGTACTCAACAAAATATATTTCAGAGAGTTAATAAACAGAAAACAGGTAATGTGAAAGTAAGCTACATCTTATAAAAAATGATTGCAGAAAATTCCAAGCCTTTAACCAATGGTTTATTTTTAAAAGACTGCTTACTCAAGACAGTAGAGTGTATTTGCCCTGAAAAGTTGAATGTGTTTAAAGAATTCAGTCTTTCGCCAAACACAGTTGCTAGTAGAATCGATGAACTAGCTTCAGATATAAAAGAGCAACTGGTTCAGAAAGCAGCAAGATTCCTTTATTTTTCACATGCAATTGACGAGAGCAGACTTAACTGATGTTGCACAGCTATCCGTTTTTATTTGCGGCGTAGATGAGAACCTTACAATAACAGAGGAACTCCTCCAGCTAATACCAATGCTGGTACTACGAAAGCTGATGACATTTTTAACAAAATTAAAGTAATGTTTGAGGAGGAAAATTGTCTTGGTTGAAGCTAGCATCATTGGTTACTGATGGTGCACCTGCCATGGCAAGTGCTAAAAACGGTGTTGTAGGAAAGATAAGAGAAAAACTTATTGATGAAGGGTCAGTTATTCAATTTGTACATTTCCATTGCATCATATATCAAGGTGCACTTTGTGGCCGTGCTTTAAAAGTTGACAACATTTTTGTAGTAAAAATTATTAACTAAATTTGCTCAAAAAGCTTGCACCACAGACAGTTCAACACTTTTCTACAAGAAATTGGCTGTGAGCATAGTGAAATTCTATATCACTCTCAAATAAGATGGCTTAACTGTGGAAGAGTATTCAAACAATTTTGGGATTTGAGAGATGAAATAAAGATGTTCCTTGAAAGTAAAAATCAAGATGTCTCACTCTTTGATGATACAAAATTGTTACGTGATCTGGCATTCAGCACAGACATAACTGGCTACTAGAATGATTTGAATATCAAACTGCAAGGCCAAAATAAGTTGGTCACTGATATGATTGGCAATATTAATGCATTTGTGTGCAAACTACAGCTTTGGGAAGTTCAGCTTAAAGCAGGAAATCTTGCTCACTTCCCAACTTTGAAGTCTGCAATTATGGCAGAAGTGGAAATTAATTTTGCTGAGTTTTCTACAAAAATTAGTGTGTTAAAAGGAAGACTTCAACAGGCAATTTGAATGCTTCAGGAATATGGAAAACATCTTTAACATATTCATGTCACCATTTTCTTGTAGTGTTGATGATGCACCTGAAGAACTTCAACTAGAATTAATAGATTTTCAGTATGATTCTCTGCTAAAATAAAAATTTAATAGTTGCAGTCTTACAGAATTCTATCAGTGTGTTTCAAAGGACAAATATAAAACCATTCACAACCTAGCTGCACGGGTTCTGTCTATGTTCGGAAGCACATATTCATGCGAACAATTATTTTCAAAAATGAACCAAGTGAAATCTCTTCAAAGGAACAAGTTAAGTGACGCCCATTTGTTTTCAGTTTTGAAAGTTGCATGTTCCAAGGATATCGATCCTGATATTGATAACTTGGTGGCAGAGAAGCGTGCCCAAGTTTCTAGTCAGAAAAGGTAACATGTGTACTGCACTCAGTATTTAAAATACCAATGCTTTGCCCACCACATTTGCAATTTTTGAATTCACCAAAGATTCTAACTGTTATAATCTTTTGTTATGGCAAAGGAAAGATGTTATAGGAAAGATTTATAAACTATAAAGAGTTTACCTCATGCAAAGTAGTAATTGCTTTAATAAGACATTAACTATTTTTTTCTGCGGCCTTCTAAGTACCTACAAATGCAAAATGTGGCCCTGCAAAGGATTTGAGTTTGGGACCACTGATATGGAGGAACTGGAATTGCCATGGTGAAAACTATATCGTAAAATTAAGATGAATTAAGACAAAGCACAGTTACTTACCGTAACAGGTGTTATCCAGGGACAGCAGGCATATATTCTCACATGTGGGTGACGTCATCTACGGAGCCCCGCGCGGACAGCTTTTCAAGCAAACTTGATTGAAGTTTCAAGTTTGCACACTGCGCCACGCATGTGCTAGCCTTCCTGCCCACTAGAGGGCGCATCCCCACCTCGTGGTCCTCAGTTCCATATCAAGCAAAGAAGCCATCCCCAGGGAGGAGGGCGGGTTGTGAGAATATATGCCTGCTGTCCCTGGATAACACCTGTTACGGTAAGTAACTGTGCTTTATCCCAGGACAAGCAGGCATGATATTCTCACAAGTGGGTGACCTCCAAGCCAACCAAAAAAGGGCAGGTGGGAGGATGGCAATTTAGGAAAACAGATTACGTAACACCGACTGGCCAAACCGGCCGTCGCTTCTGGACAAAGTATCCAGACAGTAGTGGGAGGTGAACGTATGAACCGAAGACCAAGTGGCAGCTTTACATATGTCCTCCACAGGAGTAGACCGGAGGAAAGCAACAGAAGCTGCCATCGCCCTGACCTTATGCCCCGTGACTCGACCATGGAGCGTGAGACCAGCCTGAGCGTAGCAAAAGGAAATGCAAGCAGCCAACCAGTTGGACAAGGTGCGCTTGGAAACAGGATGTCCCAACCGATTAGGATCGAAGGACAAAAACAATTGAGGAACCTTCCGATGAGACTTGGTACGTTGGAGATAAAAGGCCAACCCCCTCTTACAGTCAAGCGTGTGAAGCGCCGCCTCACCTGGATGAGAGTGGGGCTTCGGGAAGAACACCGGAAGGACAATAGACTGATTGAGGTGGAAATCAGACACAACTTTAGGCAGAAATTTTGGATGGGTGCGAAGAACCACCTTGTCATGATGAAAGACCGTAAAAGGTGGATCCGCAACCAAAGCCTGCAGCTCGCTAACCCGACGAGCGGATGTGAGCGCAATCAAAAAGACCACTTTCCAAGTGAGAAACTTAAGATGAGATTTGTCGATAGGCTCAAAGGGAGGCTTCATCAGTTGAGCTAAGACCACATTAAGATCCCAAACTACAGGAGGAGGCTTCAGAGGAGGATGGACATTCACAAGACCCCTCATGAAACGAGTTATGAGAGGATGAAGAGAGAGAGAACGACCCTCGAGATGCCGATGGAACGCGGCAATGGCACTGAGATGCACCCGAATGGAAGTCGTCTTCAGTCCAGATTTAGACAGATGCAATAAATATTCCAGCACCGAAGACACGGGAACCGAACTCGGGTCCAGATGATTCGAGGAACACCAGGATGAAAATCTGGTCCACTTCTGGGCATAACAAAGCCGAGTCGAGACCTTGCGCGAGGCCTCCAAAATCTCCTTCACCGCCTGAGAAACAGGAATCGAAGTCAGGGGGAGAGGAACCAAGTGGTCAGGTGTAAAGACTGAAGATTGGGATGTAACAGCGAACCTCGACTCTGAGATAGCAGAGAGGGAAAGACAGGCAGAAGCAGAGGTTCCCTGACACTGAGCTGAAGAAGCAGGGAGAACCAGTGCTGTCTGGGCCAACGACGCGCAATGAGAATCATAGTGGCTCTGGTCGATTTGAGATGTACCAGCGTTCTCAAGATCAGAGGAAAAGGAGGGAACGCATAAAGGAACCTCCCCCCCCAGTCGAGCAGAAAGGCATCTGCCTCGAGACGGTCCCGGGAGTACATCCGAGAACAGTAGAGGGGTAGTTTGCGAGTCTCCGGGGAGGCAAACAGATCCACCTGGGGAGTCCCCCAGCGGTCGAAGACCTCGCGTAGAACCCGAGAGTTCAGTGACCACTCGTGCGGCTGGAGAAGACGACTGAGTTTGTCTGCCAGACAGTTTTGCTCTCCCTGAATATAAACCGCACGCAGGAATATGTTCTGGGAGACCGCCCATTCCCAAAGGCGCAGAGCCTCCTGACACAGAGGCCAAGAGCCCGTTCCCCCTTGTTTGTTGACATAGTACATCGCCACCTGGTTGTCGGTCCGCACGAGCACCACTTGATCGTGCAGCAGGTGGACGAAAGCTCGCGCAGCCAGAAAGATGGCACGAAGCTCCAACACATTGATGTGACAAAGACGGTTCTCGGCCGACCACAGACCCTGCGTCCGCAGACCGTCGAGATGTGCTCCCCACGCGTACTCCGAGGAGTCCGTGGTCAGAACTTTGCGATGTGGAGGGACGAGAAAGAGCAAACCCCCTGAAAGACTGGAAGAGTCGGTCCACCAACGGAGCGAGCGTCTCAAAGAAGGAGTCACTGCTATCGGAGAAGAGACTGGGTCGCGATCCTGTCGCCATTGAGAGGCCAGCGTCCACTGCGGAAGCCTCAAATGCAAGCGAGCGAAGGGAGTGACGTGGACCGTAGATGCCATGTGGCCCAGAAGGATCATCATACGCTGAGCCGACACCACGGACAGTTTCAACACTTGTCGACCTAACCGAAGCAAGGCCTCCCTCCGAGGAGGGGGGAGGAAAGAGCGGAGGCGAACCGTGTCCAGCACGGCGTCGAAAAACTGTAGAGACTGAGCCGGGCACAACTGAGACTTGGGGAAGTTCACTTCGAACCCTAGGCGCTGAAGTAAGATGATAGACTGTTGGGTCGCTAAGATAACCCCCTCCCTGGTCGGGGCCTTGATCAGCCAATCGTCCAGGTAGGGAAAGACCTGCAGCCCCCGAGAGCGCAGGGCTGCCGCGACTACCACCATACACTTGGTGAACACCCGAGGGGACGACGCCAGACCAAAGGGAAGGACCCGATACTGAAGGTGCAACTCTCCCACTTGGAACCGTAAGAACCTGCGATAAGCAGGATGCACCGGAACATGGGTATATGCTTCCTTTAAGTCCAGGGAGCACATCCAATCCCCTTCCTCCAACAGGGGGTACAAAACCGGCAGCGATAACATACGGAACTTCTCCCGGACTAGGAACTTGTTGAGCTTCCGGAGGTCCAAAATGGGGCGCAAATCCCCGGTCTTTTTCGGGACCAGGAAGTAACGGGAGTAAAACCCCCGACCTCGCTGGTCTGGAGGGACCGGCTCCACGGCCCGTAGGTTCAACAAGGCCCTGGCCTCGACCAGGAGAAGGGGCAACTGGCTCCGATTGGACGGGCAAGCGCTGGGTGGCCTGTCCGGAGGCTGTGATAAGAAGTTTAGTGAATAGCCCTCGGAGACGGTCCGGAGCACCCATGCGTCGGATGTAATCTTGGTCCAAGCCCGGAAAAAGGACCTGAGCCGACCCCCGATGGGGAGGGGGTCCATCGATATCGCGGAGGGGGCCCGCCCCCAACTGCAGATCCCGTCAAAAAGACGGTGCGGGCTTGGACGCTCCCTGCGCTGGGGGTTTAGACTGACCTCCCCTACTCTGCTGGGGCGGATGACGGGGCGGAGGTCTCGAGAAGGCCGGCGTAGATTTTTGCGGATATCTCCTCGGGGCCTGCCGAAAAGGTTTTGGCGGCGGGGCCTTAGGCTTGGGGCGGACCAGGGAGGCCAAAGAACGCTCCTGCTCCGACAGACGTTTGGTCGCCGCCTCCAGGGAGTCGTCGAACAGCTCAGACCCCACACAGGGCAAGTTCGCCAAACGCTCCTGCAGGTTGGAGTCCATCTCAAGGGTACGGAGCCACGCCAGCCGGCGCATAGCCACCGCGCAGGCCGATACCCTTGAGGCGAGCTCAAAGGCGTCGTACACAGCGTGGAATAGGTACAAGCGCAATTGCGACAGCTGTGACATAAAAGAGGCGAACTTCTCCCTATGGGAATCAGGTATGACCTCTCTAAAAGACGGGAGATCCTTGACCATGGTATGCAAGAAGGACGAATAGGAAAATGCATAATTTAAGACCCTGGTCGCCATCTGAGAGTTAGCGTAGAGGCGGCGACCAAACTTGTCAAGGGTCCGTCCTTCCCTCCCCGGTGGGACCGCAGCAGACACCCTGGTAGGTTGAGACTTCTTAAGCGCCGACTCCACTAGGAGCGATTGGTGGGAGAGTTGCGCCTTCTCGAACCCCTTAGGAGGGAGAGTCCGGTATTTCGACTCCATCTTGGACGGCACCACCGCGACTGTAAGAGGGGTCTCCAAATTTCTCAGTAAGGTCTGATGAAGTACCTTATTCAGCGGAAGACGAGGGGATTCCCGAGGGGGAGCAGGAAGATCCTGCTCTTCCAAGAACTCCTTGGTATAGTGGGAGCCCGCTAACAAGTCCACTCCCAAAGCCCCCGCCATATCCTGCACAAACCGGGAGAATGACGAAGGTCTGGCAGGCGGAGACGGAGACCGCGACTTCCCCCCCGAGCCAAAAGGGGAGGCCTCGCGGGAATACCTCGGCTCTCGACCGGACCCCGATCCCCATGAGGCCCGCTCCCGGGACCTCGAGGGGGTTGGGGACCGATCATGTCTGAGAGAAGCCTCGGGGGAACCCCCCGGGGTACGAGGAATCGAGGCCCGTCCCTTCCGCCTCGGCGAGGAGGCACGGGAGCCGTCCCCGACCGGGGAGCGGAAAAGGCCGGGTTTATCCAGTCGGAGCTCCGAGACCTGTAAGGTCTCGCCCCCGAGCGGCGACGAACGAACACGTCTCCGAGGCGAGGCGCGAGATCGCTTCGCCTTCCTCGGACGGCGCCCCGTCCGAGGCCTGCCCGAAGGCGAGGTGCCTCTCGAGGACCTCGAAGAAGAAGAGGACGAGAGTCTCCGCACCCGGCGCAATTTCTCACGGGGCCGCACGCTACGCTCAGGTAGTCCCCCCGATGCCGGGTCCGAGGGCAAAGCCGAGGGCGAGGCAGTGCGAACCTCGGGGGCCGAAGCGCCCGAGGCTGAGGTCGCCAACTGCGGGGAAGCCGAGACCGAAGCAGTCGAGGTCGAAGCCTGCTGCAGGTGCTCAATAGCCCCGGACAACTCCGAGGCGATCAAAGCCCAGAGTAAGTCCTGGAAGGCCGGGTTCGTCATCCCAGGTGGTAACACCTGTCGATGCTCCGCAGAGGGCGACCTCGGTCTCGAGTATTCCCTCGGGCGATCGATTTTGATACCTTGGGCTGGGCGGAGGCAGACCCTCCCGCCGTCGAGGAGCCCGAGGATGGCTTCTTAGTCGAACCTGGAGTTGAGGAAGGAAGTGGAGACTTACCCGAGGTCGGCTTGGACGAGGCAACCTGCTTCGGCGGGGCCGAAGGTCGAGGCGAAGCCGAGGGGCCCGAGGCCAAGGTCGAGGCCGAAGCCGAGGCCGAACTCGAGGCCATCCCGGCCGGGGAATCAACATCGAAAAGGTCCGCCATATGGGCCCTGCGTCAGTTAAGAGCCCTCTTCTGAAAGGTAGCACACCGGGCACAAGATTCTGTCGGGTGCTGAGGGCCCAAGCACCGCAAACAGCACCGGTGAGGGTCAGTAATGGATAAAAGTCGGTCACACCGACTACACTTTTTGAATCCCGTTACAGGCCGGGACATGGGCCCAACAAGCGGCCGGGAACAGACGAGGTCCCTCGGCCGTGGCTACCGGGAGCCCCCGGAGCGACGGAGAAAAAATAAACACTTTTTTTTTTTTTTTTTTAAAGAAAACAACAAAACGCAGCGACCGCGTCGAAAATGATACAGCCGCGGCGACAGAAAGCAATTTTACAGAGCACAATTATCCACAGGGCTTCTGGCTCCGCGGATGAAATTGAACTGAGGACCACGAGGTGGGGATGCGCCCTCTAGTGGGCAGGAAGGCTAGCACATGCGTGGTGCAGTGTGCAAACTTGAAACTTCAATCAAGTTTGCTTGAAAAGCTGTCCGCGCGGGGCTCCGTAGATGACGTCACCCACATGTGAGAATATCATGCCTGCTTGTCCTGGGATAAATATAATTCTGCTTTATAATTTGGCAGTTTTAGGATAAGCAGCTCTAGAACAAAGGATATTTTTTTTACTAAATCAGGTAATACTGTTGAGAAACTGGTGAGATAAATTGCTTTATCAGTTTTATCCACAGAAACTGTCAAAATAAAACACAGCTGAGAATATATTTTTCAAAAGTTATTTACTTACAAACACTAGATCACATCAAACTGAAGTGCAAGTTGCCTACCGTAATGTTTTCTAGATCAAGATGCTTGTTGTGAACTGTTTCACACAATTTCCGTATTTTTTCTTTAATTTTGTTTATATCTTTTTCATTCAGTTGTTTAGCATGGGGATCTTGCTCCATTTCTAAAAGTCGGATCATCAGATCTAGGCTAGCTCGGTCTAAATCCATGTTCAAGCGATCTCTGCTTAGAATGTACATTAAAGCTGCAGTACAAAGGGCTAAGTTCTTAAACAAGAAAAACAAAACAAAAATTACAAAAATCAATTACAGAAATCTGAGCAAATATTTAACATACAGCATAAGGGCTAGATTTGCTAGAAGGTACCACTACCTTATTTCATGTTAACATTTGTTAATGCATATTTATTTACCAAAGGTAAACCGCTTAGATTTTAACTTTGGTTTTATATTTGCGGTATATCAAATAAATTGAACTTGAAGACTCTGGAACTTTCCGAGGTCCAGAAATATGGGAATATACAAAAAGGCCTCTCTCAGATCCAGAGAGGCTAGGAATTCCCCCAGAAAGCACAGTTACTTACCGTAACAGGTGTTATCCAGGGACAGCAGGCAGATATTCTTGACTGATGGGTGACGGCACCGACGGAGCCCCGGTACGGACAATTTTAGTGTGATTGCACTCTAAGAACTTAGAAAGTTCTAGTTAGGCCGCACCGCGCGTGCGCGAGTGCCTTCCCGCCCGACGAAGGCGCGCGGTCCCCAGTTAGGATAAGCCAGCTAAGAAGCCAACCCGGGGAGGTGGGAGGGACGCAAGAATATCTGCCTGCTGTCCCTGGATAACACCTGTTACGGTAAGTAACTGTGCTTTATCCCAGGACAAGCAGGCAGCATATTCTTGACTGATGGGTGACCTCCAAGCTAACAAAAAGAGGGATGGAGGGAAGGTTGGCTATTAGGAAAACAAATTTTGTAAAACAGATTGGCCGAAGTGTCCATCCCGTCTGGAGAATGCATCCAGACAATAGTGAGATGTAAAAGTATGAACTGAGGACCAAGTAGCAGCCTTGCAGATTTCCTCAATGGAAGTGGAACGGAGGAAAGCTAAAGACACTGCCATAGCTCTAACCTTGTGGCCCGTGACAGAACCTTCCAGTGTCAGGCCCGACTGAGCATAACAGAATGAAACGCAAGCAGCAAGCCAATTGGATAGGGTGCGTTTAGATACAGGATGACCCAACTTGTTAGGATCAAAGGACAAAAACAGTTGAGGAGATGATCTGTGAGGTTTGGTGCATTCAAGATAGTAAGCCAGAGCACGTTTACAGTCCAAGGTATGCAAAGCCTGTTCACCTGGATGAGAATGAGGCTTTGGAAAAAATACAGGGAGGACAATGGACTGATTAAGATGAAAGTCAGACACAAACTTAGGGAGAAACTTTGGATGTGTACGGAGGACCACCTTATCATGGTGAAAAACAGTGAAAGGTGGATCGGCCACTAGTGCATGCAGCTCACTGACCCTCCTGGCAGAAGTGAGAGCTATAAGGAAGACCACTTTCCAAGTAAGAAATTTGAAATGCGCTGTGGCCAAAGGTTCAAAAGGAGGCTTCATTAAAGCAGAAAGAACCACATTGAGATCCCAGACTACAGGAGGGGGCTTAAGAGGTGGTTTCACATTGAAAAGGCCCCTCATGAACCTAGAAACTAAAGGATGAGCCGAGAGGGGTTTTCCATGAATTGGCTCATGAAAGGCAGCAATGGCACTAAGATGAACTCTGATGGAAGTAGATTTGAGACCAGAGTCAGACAAGGAAAGAAGATAGTCCAACACCATTTCCACTGCCAGAGATAAGGGATTATGGTGATGTAAGAGGCACCAGGAAGAAAACCGAGACCACTTCTGTTGATAACATTGAAGCGTGGCCGGTTTCCTGGAAGCATCAATGATAGAACGGACAGGTTGGGAAAGGAGTGAGTGAGCCGAAGTCAGCCCGAGAGATACCAAGCTGTCAGGTGCAGAGACTGTAAGTTGGGATGCAGTAGAGTCTGCTGATGCTGAGTAAGCAGTGAAGGAAACAGTGGAAGAAGTATGGGTTCCCTGGAACTGAGTTGAAGTAGAAGGGAGAACCAATGTTGCCTGGGCCACCGTGGAGCGATGAGAATCATGGTGGCTTGTTCCCTCTTGGAGGAGGAAATGCATATAGGAAGAGATTGGTCCAATCCAGGAGAAATGCATCAGGTGCCAGACGGTGAGGAGAGTAGAGTCTGGAGCAAAACAGGGGCAGCTGAGAATTGTGAGGAGCTGCAAAAAGGTCCACTTGAGGAGTGCCCCATTGAGCGAAAATGGACTGGAGAGTCAAAGGTCGAGAGTCCATTCGTGAGATTGGAGAATTCTGCTGAGATTGTCTGCAAAGGAATTATGTTCCCCTTGAATGTAGACAGCCTTCAGGAATAAATGACGAGCTGTCGCCCAAGACCAAATCCATTGGGCTTCCTGACACAACAGGCGAGAGCCCGTCCCTCCCTGTTTGTTGATGTAGTACATTGCAACTTGATTGTCTGTGCAAATGAGAAGTACTTGAGGAGAGAGAAGATGTTGAAAGGCCTTGAGGGCATAAAACATCGCTCGGAGTTCCAGGAAATTGATGTGGTGTTTCTTTTCCTGGGTAGTCCAAAACCCCTGAGTTTGGAATTTGTTCAGGTGAGCTCCCAAGGCATAAGGGGATGCGTCTGTGGTGATCACAAAATGATGATGAGGTAGATGGAACAGTAGACCTCTGGATAGATTTGAAGATGTCAACCACCAAAGAAGCGACTGTCGAAGAGACGAGGTCACAGATATGTGTTGTGAACAAGGATCTGTCGCTTGTGACCACTGAGTCGCTAGGGTCCATTGAGGAGTACACAGGTGGAGATGTGCGAAGGGTGTGACATGTACTGTGGAGGCCATGTGTCCCAAGAGCACCATCATGTGATTTGCAGAAATGGGAGCCTGTTGAAACACCTGCTGACAGAGATGAAGGATGGTGTGAAGGCGGTTTGATGGGAGAAACGCCCTCATCAGAACAGTGTCCAGAATGGCTCCAATGAATTGAAGTCGCTGAGTTGGAATGAGGTGCGACTTGGGTAGATTGATTTCGAACCCCAACAGTTGAAGGAAGTGAATGGTCTGATTGGTGGCAAGCAGAACCGCCTGAGGTGTATGAGCTTTGATCAGCCAGTCGTCCAGATAAGGGAAGACTTGAAAGTTGTGAGCGCGGAGATAGGCCGCTACCACAATCAGACATTTGGTGAACACCCTGGGCGAAGAGGCCAGACCGAAGGGTATCACCTTGTACTGATAATGATGTTGGTTGATGAGAAAGCGTAGATATTGCCTGGACGCCAGATGGATAGGAATGTGTGTGTAAGCCTCCTTGAGATCGAGGGAGCATAGCCAGTCGCCCTGAGAGAGAAGAGGGTATAGGGTGGCAAGAGAGAGCATTTTGAACTTCTCCTTGACCAAACATTTGTTGAGATCTCTGAGATCTAATATTGGTCTGAAGTCTCCGGTCTTTTTGGGTACTAGAAAGTACCGGGAGTAAAATCCCTGGCCTCGCTGATCTTGAGGAACTTCTTCGATGGCATTGAAAAAAAGGAGGGATTGAACCTCTTGAGCGAGAAGGAGGGACTGAGACTTGTTGGAAGCAGACTCTTTTGGCAGGCCTAACGGCGGAGGAGTCTGGAAGTTGAGGGAGTAGCCGTGGACTATGATAGAGAGCACCCACTGGTCGGTGGTGATTACTTCCCATCGAGAGTGAAAAATGTGAAGTCGACCTCCTATGGGTTGTGGAAGAGAACAGGAGGGCGGAAGACTGGCAATGCCCTGGAGAAGGGAGTCAAAAGGGCTGTGTCGGCTTAGTTTGAGGGGCAGGCTTTATGGTAGGCGGTTGTTGCTGACGAGCCTGTTGGTGCTGTTGGCGTTGCCTCCGAGGTTGAGGAGGATGAGGCTGAACCGGCCGAGCAGAAAACCTCCTCTGATACGATGGTTGTTGTCTAAATGGACGAGGAGGAGGAGGCTTCTTCTTATTTTTCAACAAGGTGTCCCACCGTGTCTCATGGGCAGAAAGCTTTTGAGTGGTGGTATCCATGGATTCCCCAAATAGCTCATCCCCTAGGCAGGGCGCATTGGCAAGCCGGTCCTGGTGGTTCACATCCAGGTCTGAGACTCGAAGCCATGCCAATTGTCTCATCGCTACAGACATAGCAGTGGCCCGGGATGTCAGTTCAAAAGTATCATATATGGAACAGACCATAAACTTCCTGAGTTGTAAAAGGCTGGAGGTGCATTGTTGAAACGCAGGAAGTTTGCGGTCCGGAATATACTTTTGAAAAGAGGCTACCTGTTGGATTAGATGTTTCAGGTAAAAAGAGAAGTGAAACGCGTAATTACCTGAACGGTTGGCCAACATTGCATTTTGGTAAAGTCGTTTCCCAAATTTATCCATGGTCTTGCCCTCTCTGCCAGGAGGGACAGAGGCATATACACTAGCTCCCGTAGATTTCTTCAGGGTGGACTCCACCAGCAGAGACTCATGGGGAAGCTGATGTTTGTCAAACCCTGGAATAGGAATCACTTTATAAAGTGATTCCAGTTTCCTAGGGGCTCCTGGAATATTTAGAGGAGTTTCTAAATTCTTGTAAAAAGTTTCCCTCAAGATGTCATGGAGGGGTAACTTCAAAAATTATTTGGGAGGTTGGTCAAAATCCAAAGCATCGAGAAATGCATTGGATTTTTTAGAGTCAGACTCTAGAGGGATTGAAAAGGTGTCTGACATCTCCTTGAGAAACTTGGTGAAGGACGAGTGCTCTGGCTTACTAGCAGGATCCTGCACCGATGGATCATCCTCATCCGACGAATAATCTTCCTCGGTACCGAGGGGATCGTCAGAGTCATCCCACAAATCAGGGTCCCGTACCGATTGAAGATGGCCCTGAGAAAGGGGAGTAGAGGATTCGGTATGCTTGGTTTTGCGTACCGATTTCCCTGAACGGGTCGATACCGTACCTGGTGACTGTACAGCGGTACGGGTGTCAGAGAACGGTAACGAATCAGAAGCCGAGTAAGCAGTACGCCGAAGAGACTTCGGCTCTGCCGACAGAACAGGCATAGAGACGGAAGATATAGATTTTTGCGGTGCCGATAAGGTCGATGCCGATAAAAGAGGCTGGTCGACAATCGTCACCAAAGGCTCAGTAGGTACCGACACTGGAAGGTTCGGAGTCAGCAAAGCCGGGAGCAATTGCTGCAGTTGCTCCTTAAGTTGGACCTGTAGGATGGAGGCAATACGCTCATCCAAAGTCGGTCCCGATGGCACCGGTACCGCTTTTTTCTTGCTCGGTACCTGCGGTGCAGCTCGACGCTCAGGTGAAGTCGATGCCGATGAAGAGGCAGTAACTTCAATGGGAGCGGAGAGCTTACGGGGCCGGCGCGCAGTCTGCAGGACTTGGCTCACTGCATGTTCGACTGGCGGGCCGAGAACAGTAGGGGAAGGCTTCTTAGCCGGCTTACCTACGGGGTGCAACACCGGCGATGGATCTTGCGGTGCCGACACCACCAGTGTCGACTTGGAGGAAGTTGCAGGAGTCGATACCGGTGGAACTTCCATAGCGGTACCGAAAAGGATCCCCTGCTGTATTTGACGATTTTTCAAAGTTCTCTTTTGAAGAGAACTACAGCGGGTGCACGTTTCTGCCCTATGGTCCGGACCCAGACACTGCAGGCACCACTTGTGTGGGTCGGATAAGGATATAGGGCGCGCACACCGCTGACACTTTTTAAAACCCGGTGAAGGGGGCATGAAGGGAAAAACGACCGTAGCAAAATCGAAGGCCGAGGCTTCGATGGTGCCAACAGGCCCCTCCGGGGCCGACCGAAAAAAATTGACTTTTTTTTTTTTTTTTTTTTTAACACAAACGAAATAAAATAAGAAAGAGAACAATTCTCGAAGAAAAATAACGCGCGAGCGGGAAGGCGAGTAACAAGGAAAAAAATTTCCAACAGCTGTTGGAAACACGCGTCTTCTTAGCTCCGCGGAAACTAAGAAACTGGGGACCGCACGCCTTCGTCGGGCGGGAAGGCACTCGCGCATGCGCGGTGCGGCCTAACTAGAACTTTCTAAGTTCTTAGAGTGCAATCACTCTAAAATTGTCCGTACCGGGGCTCCGTCGGTGCCGTCACCCATCAGTCAAGAATATGCTGCCTGCTTGTCCTGGGATAACGCATTATCTCCATGTGAAAGTGCAGAACCTTGAGTACTGCATTGACGTAAGATCCCGAATGGGTATGACTTAAGAGCTGTGTTAAGGACCCCCAATTTAGGGCATTGTTGGATACATAATATCTCTAATGTGTGAGAGCTAGATTGATTGTCATTCCATCACTAGGTGCTGATCGATGGCTGATCCTAACAAAAAAAACTTAATTTAGTTCAGTAACTGGTGATTATGTGTGACATAGTCTTGCTAGCTTATGATTTTTATCATATTTTGAATATTTTTGCTAATAAAGCGGAAAAGGGAGGAAAGACAAGACAGCTATAAAAATAGTGAACAAGAAAACAAAACAAAACAGAAAGGACTTAAAAAAATTAAGCAAGTGGACAACCATTTTTCCCTGGTTGCTTAAAATTTTAGATGGCATTCAAAGTTTTCCAGCTCAGTCATGAGGAAGGAGAAGGAAGGGGGAAACAAACAAACAAAAAAAAACAACCCAGGAGATGTGAACCCATGTTCCTGGGTACAATATACATGTAAACACCAAAACATCCAACAGGACAGAGAACCCATGGGTATAAAACAGTACAAAAGGAAGTGGGAACAGACAATGAACACTCCACTGAAGATCACTGATTTAAAACCAACTTGTTTATTTCAGAAAGGACACAAGCAGAAGCTGTGGACTCGACACAGCACTGTGTTTCGGCGTCTGAGGAATGCCTACATCAGAGGTCACTGTGGCGTATATGTTCACAGATGACAGGTCTGGGATAAAGCAAAGCTCGGTCCAACTAACATGCCAGATCAACCAAAATCACTGATTGTTCATTGTCGGTTCCCACTACAATATACATGTACCTCAGTTTATACAATGAGTTCATTGCAACTATGTGTGCTTCAATTTGTGGCAATAAAAATGGATAACTAACCTGTTTAAAATAACTAAATTGAGCTAGTTATCAATCACACATAGCCTTCATGATATTCCTGGCAGTTTGTTTATAAAAAAAATAAATTCTCCAGAGTAAACGTACATCTTGACTTTTGTGTATCATTTAAGTCACCTGGAGGCGATTATACATCCTGCAGGTTTCTGAAATTTTGTAATTGTAAGGGTGCATAAGTTTTGCTTGAACCAAAGGCAATGTTTCTGAGTTCAGGTACCTACATATTGCAAGTGTTTATTTTCCTGCTAATTAGGAGCATTTTGGGGTTTAAAAAAAAAAAAAAAATCAGTAGTTTTCAAAATGCTAGCTTGGTATTCTTTCCAGGTAAATCCCATACGGGACTTTTTAAATGTAATGATGGTACCAAGGCAACAATGTTCACCTGTCTCACGGCAAGGCTCATCTACAAAGCCAGAACTCACATTTCTCGATCTGGCCCCATTATTGCCCCTGTTAAGTATTTATAACGTGACTGGTAATTCACAAATCTAAAACAGCTGTTTATTTCATTTCAAAGACCACATAGAAAAAAACCTGAGTAAACGTGATAGTGCATTTCAATTATTAGTTGTGAGTAATACTTGCTAAACATTTCTATGTTTAAATGCAAGAGTCTTATATACCTGGTGGTGCTGTGCATCATCCAGTGTTTTGAAGACCATGGCTACCATTCCATGTGCTCTCAGGTGCATTCGGAAGCTAGGCATTGCACACTTGGTCGCCAGGCTTATTACACTGGAAAAAAAACAAATATACATTAGCATTAAAAAAACAACAACATTAGCATATTGAATGTGTATATGTGATTTGAGGAACTAGACAGAAAACTCAACCAGGTCACTTATAAGGAGGGGAGATATAGTGTACAACTGACTCAAACTAAATGAGGGATAGGCCAAAGATATTTATTAGGAGGAGTGTGGTGTAGTGGTTATAGCTACAGCCTCAGCATCCTAAGGTTGTGATCATTTGAACAGAAATTTATCAATGATCTCTAATGTTGATGTTCAGGTTCGAAAATGCTATTTTACATTATGGAAGCTCCATACAATCAGACCTTATTTTAATGATAGTGCATTTCGATTATTAGTTGTCACTTACAGTATACTGGGAATACTGGACTATTGCAATATTGTATATTTGGGAGGTCTCAAAATTTTTACCAACTTGGATTGATACAAAACGCTGCAGTTTGTGTAATTTTTATATTTCGAAAGACAGATCACATAACTTTTTATTATAGAGTTATACTGGTTATCTTTTGATGCGAGGGTGCTATTTAAATTTGGATGTCTATGTTATAAGGCCTCAGGGTATCTAGTTGAGCATTTTAATTTCTCTAGTTCTAGACGTTTCTTACAAATACCAACAGTATTTGATTTTCCATCGGTTAAGGGATGCCATTACAAAAAATTCCATAACAGATTACTTTTATATCAGGCAGCTACTTGGGATTCTGTTTTTCGCTGATTATTTTCCACTTCCACTTCTTACACAAATTTTAGAAAACTGCTTATTTTTATATGATAGAAAACTGCTTATTTTTATATGATAAATTTTTATAATTGGAAACTTATATGTCTAATTATAATTTGCTGTTTGATGTTCAGCTTTTCTTGCTTATTGTAAACAACAAGGATCCATATTGTTTAGCGGTATACAAGTGATATACAATGTTATGCTATGATGCTTCAGGAGCTAGAGGAAGGTAGGGGGTTGTTGGGTCAGAAGTGCACAACTTTGGAGGTTTGAGGAGTGTGGGAGACAATTTTTTTTTTTTGCTGGTTGCTTGAGAGTGCTGGTTAGTTGAATACCAGTTAACTGGAATTCTACTGTATTAATATACAGGAGATGAGTCTTTCTCAAATGAAGAAAAACTCCGGAATGAGGGCATAACATAAAATTAAGAGGATATAGGCTCAGGAGTAATCAGAAAAGGTGGTAGATGTGTGGAATAGTCTCCCAGTAGAAGTGACGACAAAGACTGTGTCTGAATTCAAGAAAGTGTGAGAGCATGCACAGGGGATCTCTTAGGGAAAGGAGGAGATAGTGGATGCCATGGATGGGCCATTTGGCCTTTATCTGCCATCATGTTTCTATGTAATGATATCACCCACTTGTATGCCTGTCAATGAAAAATTCTGTATCATATTTAACAAAGAAAAATAATTTTCTTTTAACAGTACAAGTTCTTTGTTTTTTTACTGTGCATTTCAGTGAAATAATGCAATGAAAACATTATTTTTAAAAACACAACGTGATACTATTACTTTACTGAGCTAGAATAGAAAATTAAATTTTTCAATGATCACATCACTTAGGTGCCCTTTTACTAAAGTGTCTTAAGCAGTCAATGCGAGAATCATATTGACACTTATAGTTTGTACAAATTCCTATATAATTGTATAGTGTGGAATGGGGCAGTTAAAAACAGCACCTTGCATTGAAACATGTGGTATTATTGCACTTTAACAGAATATTGAGTATATTGTCTCTGCATTAACTTGAAAATGCTGGGTAGGCCCCCCAATAATTAATGCAGAGGATCTGCAGTTACTACACATGAAGTTTTGCTAAAGACATGCAGTTAGCAGCAAAATTAATGCAGTTTAGTAAAAGAGCCTCAAACACAATATGGCACTCTCCACACTAACTAAATTATACATTAAAGTGCTACATAATATTTCAAAAAAACAATGAACATAACACATCCTAACCATCAGTAAATGAGTCTCTCCGTCAGAAACTTTAGATATCTATGAGTTAGGGCTATCATCCACAAAACCAATTGAATTCCTAAGGGCCATGCAGCACATATACAAAGAAACCCTTCTTAGAATGCAATGCAAACTTGCAAAGCTAAACTGATACATTTCTAGACAATGCATCATTAACATGTTTAAAATGTTTTCAATATGGATCAAAATTACAAATTCAAAGCAACAGAAATATATAGCTCCTTAAAATGTGCTTCATTTATTAATTTAGAAGCACAGGTTTAAATGAAGAGAGAGAAGCCAAGCAGACAAAGCAAAGAAAGAGAAGGTGCTAAGGGCCTCATTTTCAAAGCTCTTAGACACACAAAATACCATAGAAACCTATGGTACTTTGAAAATGAGCCCCCAAGTCAACAAAAAACACAGGTATTTATGAAACATTTTCCTACTTTGTTAAAACATATACTGTAAAATCCTAATTAACAGCATTCTCACGCAGCTGGCAAAAAAAATTTTTAAAAATTGGCCCCAAAGCAGCAGCGGTCCTGAGCCACAAATCCCCTCTTCAACAGCCCCAAAGCAAAGCAATGGTCCTGAGCCACAAATCCCCTCTTCAACAGCCCCAAAGCAAAGCAATGGTCCTGAGCCACAAACACCCTACCCTAGCAAGGCAGCAGTCCTACACTGCAAATCCCCCTATCACTCCAACCTCAAAGCAAGCAGTGGCAGCAGCGGTCCTGAGCTGTGAACTCCCCTCTGTCTCTCCCACTCTTATCGAAGCAGCAGCGGCAGCCAATCAGCAGAGGCCACACTGAAAACAAGCTGCTCATGGCCAGCCCCAGCATGGCCTTTTTTCTGACGTGTCACTTCTGAGTTGGCAGAGCAAAAGCCTGTCAGGGTTGCCTCTGCTGAACGGCTGCCGCTTTATTAAGAGAAGGGGGTCCAGGATGCCAGACCCATGCAGAGGGAGGGAGGGGTGGGCAGACAGGGGGGAAGTGAACCACAAGTGTGTATGTGGGCCTGTGGGGGAAGGGTCCAGCAGGATGCAGGGGAGGGGAGATGGATGAATGCTGAATCCTTTTCATTATTAGCCATTTTCTGGTTAATAAATGCGATATATTAAAGAAAGTAACAGTAACTGGGAGAGAATGAGGTAGAGAAAGTGACAGAAAGAAGAGAACTGATGCTGAACCTACAAGTGGGAGTGGGGGGGATGATAGAGAGGTGGGAAGGGAGACAAAACTATTTTTACAGTAACTCTCAAGCAACCAGAAACTATAGTTATCCAGGATCCACCAATCCCCATGGGTGCTGGATAACTGACAGTTTACTGTAAATGTATATTTAGTAGTTTGAGAAGACTTCAGTTAATACAGAATACGGCAGCTAAATTCATCTTTGGGAAGAGAAAGTACGATCATGTCTCCCTTCTGCTGAGAAATTGACTCTCAATCCATTTTAGGATCCAGTTTAAATGCGCCTGTGTTATTTTTAAGCTTCTCTATGGAATATTTGGTCCTTTGGTCCCTTTATACTGGAACACCCTTAGATCTTGCCATTTGAAGCATGCACAGAGATATAAACTACTGTTCCCTTCCTTCAGAGGAATTAAATCATCTGGGAAACTCAGTCAATCTTTCGCTTATAAATTGGTAGAAATGTGGAATGGGCTTCCTAATTCTGTCAGATTGATAGATCAGTTACAACAATTTCGTAAAGTCATAAAAACCTTATTATTTACACAATACTTGAATAGTTTACCTAACCATTAAACGAATTGATTGCCCTACAACACTTATTTTCTCCTATGCTCTTGATTGCTTTTTTGCTGATCTTTAATTACTTGTAAACCGAGTCGAGCTCCGTCAGGAGATGACCGGGTATATAAATTGAAGACTAGATTAGATTAGATTAGATTTATATTATAACTACAGTTTCCTATATGTAAAGCAAATGTGTACATTTGTGTTTTACTAACTCGGTCATTTCCACCTGTTCCTATAGATTTCCAGTTCAGTTAGAAACAAGGATATAAAGTCTTCCTCCCAATCTGACCCAAGAAAATTAACCAAAAATCTTCAGCATAGCAACGTACAGACAGTCAAGAAACATGTAAATTTCTAATGCAATGCAAAATCTTTAAGAGGATATACTATATGATTTTTACAGAAAAATCATGGCTTAAGTTAAATGGTGATCACCTGCAAAAAGCATCACATAATTAGTTTAGCAATTCAACAGCTAATATATAGGAGACTAGTATAAAAAAAGTTTTCAAAATAATATAAAAATCTAATTCCACAAAGAAATATTTTAAATTGACACTACAACTGGAAAAAATGCTGTCTGGTGGATTAGGGAAGTGCCAAAAAGGAGGAACCCCCCTCCCCCCCAAATAAAATCTTAACTCTGTGAAAATAAGCTACATTTAAAGAAGGAAACCGCTAGGCTTACCTAAGGCAACGTGTGTTTATGGGCTGATTGCTCTTCAGTCCACTCAGCAAGTATTCAATATCATCAGAAAACTCTTGATTTTCACCAAATTCTACTACATCATTGAAGTGCTTCACATGTTGTACAACAGTATATAGCTGGAAAAAATATATATCTGAAAGCTATTTTAAGAAATCGTGATAATAGGTCACATTTCAGTTCAGCCCTAGTAAAGTTTAAATCAATTAGATCAATTTAGGTTAATACTAGGGTGTTATGAATAAAAAAAAGCAAAGATACTTACCCATAAGCAGGTGTTCGAGGACAGCAGGCCAAATATTCTCATAGCTGAGTGACATCATCTGACAGAGCCCAGCAGAGCTAGCTAGCTATAATTATGTAGAAATTTCTAGTAGCACCGTACCGCATATGTGTGGGTGACATCCTGTCATGCAAGCACAGGTCCCTTAGTCCTATAATTCAGCTTATAGAACACAACTCCAATAGGAGGTTGGAGGGTATGTGAGAATATTTGACCTGCTGTCTTTGGAGAACACCTGCTACGGTTAAGTATCTTCTCTAAAGACAAGCAGGCTTCATATTCTCACTGCTGGGTGTCCTTAGCTAACAGGCTCACCAAAAACAAGGCTAGGACAATAGGGACTCTTAAATACTGATGCCTGTATAGAAATTAATCTGAAAAAAAAAACATACTAATGTGAAGGTGCAGCCTGGAACAGAATAAAGAAATAGGCCGGGGGGAGAGTTGGAGTTGGACTCTAGACACTGATCAAATTCTGCAGACTGCCTGACACAACCATCCATCATTTTGGGGATTTTGTTCAAGGCAGTAGTGGTATGTGAATATGTGGACAGATGGCCACGTCACGGCCTTGCACATCTCCTCTATGGAGGCTGATATCAAGTGAGCTACCAATGTCACCATTGCTCTGACATTATGAGCCTGGACATCACCCCAAGAGTCAGCCCAGCCTGGTTATAAGTAAAAGAGAGGCAATCTGCTTGCCAATTAGAAATTGTATGTTTACCAATGGCTACACCCAACCAGTTTGGCTCAAAAAGCTGGGTGGACTGTCTATAGGCTAAATTTAGTTTACTCCAGATAAAAAGCAAAGGTTTATTTGCTGCACACCTTTGCCTAGAGAATGACATGGGGAACCAAGTTTTCCCCATCCCCTCAGGAACTCAATTTCCCCATCCTGTCCCCACAAGTTTTGTCACTGTCCCCGCTCCATTCCTATAAGCTCATACTTAACTGCACAAACCTTAGAACACTTATGATTTTGTTTGAGGCTTGTGCAGATGAGGTCAGAGCTTGCAGAAATGGCACAGGGACAGCAAAAGAACTCTCCACGATGCGACAGGAAAGTGAGTTCCCGCAGGGATGGGGAAACATTTGTCCCCATGTCATTCTCTACTTTTGCCAGAATGAGTATGAGGTTTTGGGGAAAAATGTTGGCAGAACTAACTAATTAAGATGGAACTCTTGTCACTACTTTGTTGTGATGAATTTAGTAGAAAGTGAGTCAGAAACACCCTCAGGCAGGCCCAGAGATCTGAATTCTACATTTTCAACATTCAGGCCATGAGGGCCAGAAACTGGAGGTCCTCGTTTTACACAATGAGGGCTGATAAACAGTCCAATATACAAAAGAGGAAACCAGATCTGTCAAGGCCAAAATGTTGTGTTTAGGATCATGGTCTCTGCTTGAGTTTCAGCAAGGTCTTCAGAGGATATGCATACAGAATACTTGTCCCCCAATCTAAAAGGAAGATAGTCGTAAAAAAATTAGGACACCCCATGAAATATTCAGTTCTTTCTTAAGAAATGTTCACATATCGATATCAAATCTTTTTTTTATTTATCTCTAGAAAAGAAAGTGATATAATTGCAGGTAAACAACAAAAATTTTCCTAGATTTACTCATGAAACAAAAGATATCCACAAAAATGTATATTCTAACTGAGGAATAAATTAGGACACCCCCCATGATGGTTACTTGGACTGCAGCTATGGTCTCCTGTAGCCAGTCAAAAGCCTGTCCCCTGCTTAGAATGGGGAGCTGGCTGGGACTTCTGCTAGTGGGGCTGGACAGAGCAGGGAGAAGGCAGATACCTATGTCTCTGAGAGTAGGATCACCTTCTTTGCCCACTACCTCCTAGTTCAGAAGAATGAAGCTGCAGGCTGTCGAGACAGGGACTGGATAGTGTCTTAATGAGGTCAGCTACCACTTCTGCTTTGTCACCAAAAAGATTGTCTCCATGACAGGGGACATCTGCTAACCTTTTCTGAACTGAATTGACTTCATAGTCATTAGTTAGCACTATAAAAGCTTTAAATATAAACAATAAATAATAAAGCTGTCTGCTCCAAGTTAGAGATGCACAGCCATGAGAATCTGTGCATCCCCACATCCATTGCAGAGTGTCTGGATGCAATATCAAAAGTGTCGTAAGCACTTTTAGCCAGATATTTCTGACACTGCAGCTGCTTATTGGCCAGCTGGCAAAGTTCTTTGATTCAACAGAATTGAATACCATTTCTGGCCCTGGTAACTCCCCAATATCTTCTCTGGTGAAGACCAATGCAAAGAATTCATTTAATCTCTCCATTATGGCCTTGTCTTCCCTGAGAGTCCCTTTTATCCCTTGGTCATCTAGCAGTCCAATTCTCTTCCCAGCTTCTTGCTTTTAAGGTTTCTCTTTGTCCTCCTTATTAGCACCTTGCATTTGACTTGCCATTCCTTGTATTGTTTACAATTTTTTTCTTCCTCCTTTTTAAATACATGGAATATATCTAGTCTGGTCTTACAAGATGGTATTTTTGAACATCTACACCTGATAAAAACTTTTAACCTTTGCAGCTGTTCCTCTTAAGTTCTTTTTTACCATTCTTCTCATGTTATCATAGTCTCCTTTTTTAAAGTTAAATGCTGAATTGGATTTCCTGTGTGAACTTATTCCAGGGTTTATATCAAATCTGATCATATTATGAACGTTGTTATCAAGCAGCCCCAGCACCATTACCTCCCACACCAATTCATGAGTCCACTAAGAACTAGGTCTAGAATTGCTTCAGCCTGCTCCAAAGGGACAGAGTCAGCAAGAGTCAACATACTATGTACTAAAGACTTCAAAAGTAAATGCTTGTGTAGGACTCGATGTGGGAAATAAGTATAGAGGAACAGCTTCAGAAGGCTTGTGTGCCAAAATCAGAAGCAGGAACCCGACTACTAGGGGACTTGTGCACTTGCATCTCAACTAAAGAGGTGAAGCTTGTGACCAGTCAGACTCTGTGCATGATATGTTCCCAGCTAGAAGCCCCAGGAGAGGCAAAACAGGGCTAGGAAAGTTGTTCCCAAGCCCTGCAGAGCCCAGCAGCCCATGTTCCCTGGTTATGCTAGGGAGAATTGCACTAAAGAGGAGTTTCTTTCTGATCACTCAGAAGCCGACGAGATGGAGACTCAGCCCAGCTCTACAAGGTTGGTCTCCAAACCTGTGAACATTAGGTTTAGACAAAATGCCCCTGTGAGAAAACCTTGCATTTACCCGAACATCCAAGAGGGAGCCCAAGAAAGCCTCAGAGCAGTGCAGGCACACAGAGCAGGGCGGGGCTCTCACACTGAAAAGCCAGCTGCATTCTCTCCACAGTTAAAGAGGACAAGGAAGGGGAATGGTTCTCTCTCCAGTGCTAAGCAGCCAGCCAGACCAGAGCAACTAAATAATCTGGAACCCATGGAAGTGGATGATTTAGATCCAGACCAGGAAGCTGAAGACTTACCTCAGGTGGAAGAAATGGAGGTTTTTGATCAGGTATTTCCAGAGCCAGAAGCCATGGAAATGGTGTTGCCTGTAAAGCCCACTAACTTAAAAAACTGTGTTTGTTTGGTGGGAAGTTTCTAAAGCTATCTACTGCTCTGAACTGTTTTTGGATGCTATTTTGGATTTTTTGTGTGGACAATTGATAGGACTTGTGTTATGGCCTAGTATGAAAGAGTACTTTTTTTTTCTTTTGCTAAATGGACTTACAGCACTACTGAGGCCTAGTCCAAGGCCCCAGGAGGAGGCAGGGCTCTTTCTGGTTTCTTTCCATTTTAATCCCTTTAACTGACATCACAAATGAAATTATAGACAACCTCTCAAACACAATGACAGAAATCGAAAAATGGACCACCACCTTCAAACTGAAACTAAACACAGAGAAAACAAAAGTCTTTTTGGCAAGCCCCAATGACAAGATTATGAGAACATCATTAAAAATAAACAACCACGAATATCCAATATCCAATACCATAAAAATACTGGGTATCACTCTAGATATACACCTAGCCATGGCTGACCATACAAACTTACTGGTGAAAAAATGTTTTTACACGCTGTGGAAGCTAAGGACCATTAAAAAATACTTCGACCCAACATCCTTCAGGTTGTTGGTGCAATCGCTGATCCTATCCATCCTTGACTACTGCAACATCATCTACCTGGGTATCCCACAAAAACCAGTAAAAAAATTGAGATTAGTACAAAACACCGCTGTTCGCTTAATCTTCGGACTGAGAAAAAAAGACCACATTAGCCCCTACTATAAAAAACTGCACTGGCTACCAATAGAAGTGTGAATACTATTCAAATTTGCATGTATCTGTTTCAAACAAGTCTGGGGACTAGCACCTTTCTACCTGCAAACTCACTTCATTCTGCACAACCCCACACGAACAACCAGAAACAAAAATATCTTTGCATACCCAAAAATCATAGGCTGCAGATACAAATCCCGCCTGGATAGAACCTTCATGTTCCAAACAAATAGACAGCAAGTCTGGCTGAGAAACTGCATAAATGAACCCAAACTGACTTACAATGCATTCCGAAAATCAATTAAAACTGCCCAATTCGACAAATTCATTGACTAAAACAGACCACCCTCTCCCACTATGATATTCCCCTCTTTAAATGCTATTTCAATCTCTCAGGAAGCTCCAATTTTCATGTATTCTTTACCCATGGAACTCCAATTAGTATGTAACTTTACTATTTTTAGGCTTCTTGTTATTCGCTGACTGTCCAGCCTTCTTTCAATGTGAACCGCCTAGAAGTCACTTGACTATGGCGGTATAGAAAAATAAAGTTATTATTATTATTGCTGGTGCTCTCCCAGTTTGTTTTGCATGGGAAATGTTTTCTGCCTTAAGGAACTATATTTTTCATGTTTGAATGCAGTAGTGCACAGGAACTGAGAACTGAATTATGTGGGAGAAGTTTGTCAAGATCTCGGGTGGGAATATTTGAATGTTGTGTGAAACTTGAAGACAAACTTGGCAGTTCTCCTGACCCAGCTCTGGAGCAGAGCTGAGGCACTCCTGAACATTCTCTTTTGCATTTATGTTTTGTGAAAACAATGCAGTGAAGGTTAATGCACTATGATAGTTGGACTTAAGCTCCTTTTTGAGTAAGGCCTGCCTCCAGGGTCAGAATAAGGCCTAGGCCCAGGTGAGGCCTAGCTTCAGAAGGCTGTGCTGCAACTACTGAGGCAAAAGGACTTTCGTATATCCTGATTTGCTGTCCAGGATTTTCGCCTGGAGTTTTCATATTGTTTCTTGCTTGCCTTTTTTTTTTTACTATTGAGGGATAAAGAACCCTGGACGATAATCTGACAAGGGTAAAATGCACCACATTGTGTTTATGACTAATTGCCTGGTTTTCTTTTTGACTGTTTTGTTTGAGAATTTGCCTGTGGGGACTGTCTCCATATTGAGCAGCACACCAGAGCAGTTTTTCTGTGGTCAACTCGGGGCGCTATCAGCCTAGGTGAGGGCCTGGTGGCCACAAGCTATCCTCTCAATATTAATGCTTCTCAGGTATCAGAGTTTCTGATTCTCTGGCGTTCCCCACATCTGTTTCGAAGAGGACCGATTTTGTACTTCCCTCCCAACACTCAGCATTGCGATCCATCATAAGAACATAAGCAATGCCTCTGCTGGGTCATACCTGAGGTCCATCGTGCCCAGCAGTCCGCTCACGCGGCGGCCCAACAGGTCCAGGACCTGTGCAGTAATCCTCTATTTATACCCTTCTATCCCCTTTTCCAGCAGGAAATTGTCCTAGTACGTCCTCTGGAAGCATATTCCAGGTGTCCACCACATGTTGGGTAAAGAAGAACTTCCTAGCATTTGTTTTGAATCTGTTCCCTTTCAACTTTTCCGAATGCCCTCTTGTTCTTTTATTTTTTGAAAGTTTGAAGAATCTGTCCCTCTCTACTCTCTCTATGCCCTTCATGATCTTATAAGTCTCTATCATATCCCCTCTAAGTCTCCTCTTCTCCAGGAAGAGAGACCCAGTTTCTCCAATCTCTCAGCGTATGAAAGGTTTTCCATTCCTTTTATCAGACGTGTCGCTCTCCTCTGAACCCTCTCGAGTAACGCCATATCCTTCTTAAGGTACGGCGACCAATATTGGACGCAGTATTCCAGATGCGGGCACACCATCGCCCTATACAACAGCAGGATAACTTCTTTCGTTCTGGTTGTAATACCCTTCTTGATTATACCTAGCATTCTATTCGCTTTCTTAGCGGCCGCTGCGCACTGTGCCGTTGGCTTCATTGTCATGTCCACCATTACCCCCAAGTCCCTTTCTTGGGTACTCTCATTCAATAACATCCCTCCCATCGTATAGTTGTACCTCAGGTTTCTGCTTCCCACATCAGTGTCAAGGTGGATGATATCAAGCCTGTATGCATCCTTGGTGTTGCATCTGATGCAGACTGGTCCCAGGGCTGACTAACAACATCTGATGTTGAGAGAGAGGATGCAGTATATAAACTTAAAGTTTAGTTTAAAAGTGGAGACCTCCTTGATGCCGATGCACTTCCAGTGTTTCCCAATGTGTGGGCAGCCATAGATGTCAATGCTTCTGATGCCAAAGTCAACGGACAGGCCTTTGAGGAGCCAAACAGCTTCTCCTGTTGAATCTGCAGTGCTTTTGTTCTTGATCACATTTGCAAATAGACAGAACAAGAGTTAGGGTCATGGGCAGGTCCAAGGCATTCAATACACCAATTGTGTGTGTCCGTAACTGAGATCACCCAACAACATTGGGAACATACCTTGAAGCTACTGGGAGTCTGACATCAAAAAAAGTATCATGGTCAAATTAAATTCCTCAATTTTGTAACAAAAAAGGTCATGCTTAAACTAAGGATGAGGTTTCAGCCTAAGTGTATGTTTTAACACTGCAAAAAAGAAAGAAAACATAGAAGGATCGCAAAAAGCTATACATGAGTTAGGAATAAAACTAACTTGAAAACAAAAATACTGAAAACTGAAAAGCAAAAACCCATATGGGAAGGTACAACTATGAGGTCTAGGATGATTTAGCGAGGCTGTTTAATTGTGGCCATTTCAGCATCATGGCTGCGTGAAACAGCTGCACTAAATAAACAAGAGTTGGCTTTGCAGCCATTTCAGTTTGCCCCAAACACCCCAGCAGCAGCCCTTTCAGTTTGTTGGAGGATCATGCCCCCCAATGAAAAACCCAGCGGAAGCTCCTTTACAGAAGAGAGGCCCCCCAAACACTGCAACCCCCCCTCAATCTGGCATAACCCTTCCCCACCCCTGATCTGACCCAGTGCAACCTGAGGAGGACGGGGGCAGAAGATGGATCCAACCAACAGGCCTGGGAGCCAGCTGCAGAGCCGGGGACCTGAAGAGCAGGACGATTCAGCACGATCATTTCATCATGGCCTGGACAAAACATCCCATGCTGAATTATCCCATTCCGCAACTATGCATGCAAAAATGCTCTGCAGAAAAATGAAAACTGAAGGGCCTGTGCTTGCTTGTTAGACAGGAAGGCACTCACACATGCATGGTATGGCACTGGTATGGTTTCTATGTAATTATAACTAGCTAGCTCTTGTGACAGGCTCCATCGAATGATGTTACCAAGCTGTAAGAATATGAGATCCGTTTGTCCTCTGAGAACCTAAATTTTACTAAAACTGAAAGCATTATAAAATTATCATGTCAGCTCAACCATGCATTTGGTTAGGCATTAAGGTTCCAGGGCAGGATAGCTGAATTATATTTTAAGGATACCAATTTTCCTTATTCTTGTAATACTTATTTCATTTTAGGCATTTTGAAGAATTTGGACTTTGATGGTGTGAGTTAAATCACACTTCCAAAATATGGAGCCTGATTTGCAAGAAATCTTTTCAACAGCAAATGGAAGAACTGCAAGAACCCCAAACTAAAGCTACTTAACATTTTATACCTAACCTAAAAAAAAGGAAAACATTCAAAATATATTTCAAATGAAAAACTTAATGACCAAGAAGCTAGTGTTCAGTTAAATGTGTCCGGATTCCAAAACAAGCAGCTTCATCAATTCTTATGGAGCACGGTATTCCTTTTCCTAATTCAATCTATCTATTAATATGCTTTTGGTGACAGAAATAGAAAGCACAAAACACTTTCAAAAAGTACAAAGACTAGGTAGACACCTCATGAATGGAAGATTAGGTTCTCACTTTTTCTAATTTTTTCTTGTAAACAGGAATATCAGTCTTGATCAGCGAGTATTTGCCCTCCTTTATTGCGAAGTTTTTAGAGAGCATAATTTACATATTCTGCTCCTCCTCCTTTCACTCTAGGTTGTGTAGATTTCCTCAGTCTGAATCAAAGCAATGAGTCAGCCCTAGAGTGGGTATAAACAGAGAGAGGATATGGGGATTCTTCCCAAGATAATACAAGTTTATTCTGCTCAACAAAAATATTAAAAAAAAACAAACTGATAAAGGAACAATGCTACTTCAAAAAACCTTTAAACCTTGGGTGGTCCTCAGATTCCAAGATGGAAAGCAAAAGACCTCAATATGGGGACTTAACCCCTATAGAGACTCTGTGGTATCTATCATTGCACCGTGTGAGAGATTTGTATGAAGTGCTTGTTGGTGATGGACTCGATGATTGTTTAGTCTCTATCTTTATGTTTATATTGATATACAGTACCAACAAAAATATTAATCATTTTGCAACACATGAGGTGAAATGAAACTAGTGTGCAACCTGCATCAATAATTTGAAAGTTACTCAATTTGCAAATTTTACACTACTGTAATAAATTCTTCTCGTCCCTGACAGTAAGGGACAGTGAAAGTAAACAAGATGTCTGACCCTCCAGACATATCTGAGACAGAAAGCAGGCTAACAAACTGACAGGAAGGGCGTCAAAGCTGAATTCCTGTTTACAAGAAATAAAAGTAGCAAAGATAAGAACCTAATCTTCCATTTTAGTGCATTAAGAATATTAGTTTTGATTAACAGGACCTACTAAAGCAGTCCCCGGTGTCTAGGGATGGACAAGTGCGTCTGCTGCCAGCACCTCAGAACCAAACTCTGAATCCCTTCTGGTTGCTACATCCACGCTGTAAAACCTGGTAAAAGAGTGGAGGCGAGACCAAATGGCTGACTTACAAATTTATTCAGGAGAGACTGCTCTAGCCTCTGCCCAGAACAATGCCACCTTTCTGGTGGAATGCACCTTTACTCCCTCAGGAGACTTTCAGCTCCCGATATAGGACAAAGAAATTGCCAGATGAATCTATCTTGAAATAGTGGCATTTGATGCTGACCGTCCTCATCGTGCCCAGAAGCACAAAAAGATGATCTAACAAGCAAAACTTGTTTGACATCTCTAAATAACGAAGAACTCTGTACCTTGTCTTCCTTCTTTGCCCCGGAGGACAAAAGGCTGAGAGACACTTACTGATTTACGTGAAAACTAGAGACTACCTTCAGTAAGAAGGAAGGTACCATTTGAAGTGACACACCAGTTTCCGAAATCTTGAGAAAGGATTTCCTGCAGAACAGAGCCTGCAATTGATACCCTTTTGACCGAAGTCATGGCCACTAAACACACAATTCCATGAGCGAGGCCTCCTCCAAGGGTTCTAATTGAGCCAGAGTTAATGCCTACAAGATGAGATTAAGATTCCATGATGGAAAAGGCTGGCACACAGGAGATGAAGGCGCAATATTTCCTTCAAAAATCTGGACACATCAGGATGAGAGCCAAGGTTCACTGTTTGGTCTGCCATCTAAAGCCGGAAAAACCTGCAATTTATGCCTTGAATGAACCCACTGCAAGGCCTTTTTCGAGCCCTTTCTGAAAAAAGGTTAAGACCATAGCAATTGATTCCTTAGTTAGATCTGTGTGTCTCTGACTGCACCAGCTCTGGAAACCCTTCCAAGCCTTTGTATAGGCTGCCAAAGTGGACTTCTTCTTAGATCTTAGCAGGGTGATTATCGCCAAGTCTGAATAGCCTTTGTGCACTAAGGCTTTGCACTCGGACCAAAGCAGTCCGGGGTCTTATGAGGAATCCCCGATGACAAGGAAGCCTGAGACCCTTGCCTTTCTGCACACACACACAAGGTCTGCATACCACAGCTGTCTTAGCCAGTCCAGGGCAGCCAGAATTACTCATCCCTTGTGGGTCCTTATCCTTCAAAGGACTCATTCTATCATCAACCATGGGGGGGGAAACACATACAGAAGCTCTGCTTAAGGCTAGGGCTGGACCAGAGCATCCAGGCCTTTGCTTCCTGGCTCATATCTTCAAATGAAGAACAAAGTGGCCTTCTTGTTGCTGATTAATGTTATGCTATCAAACGTCGATGCTCCCAGTGCTGCAGAATACTGTTGAAGGCCTCCTGAGACAGAGACCACTCTCTGGTATCCAGTGTCTGATGAATCAGAAAATCCACATGCATACTGTCCACTCTTGATATGTGTGCCACCAAGAGGGCCAATAGATGGACCTCAGTCAAGCAGAACAGCATTTGAGCCTCCAATCTCAGCGGTGCACGTCTGGTGCCTCCCTGTCGGTTGACAGACTACTGCTGTGACATTGTCTTGAGAAAACACCCACCAAGATGCCCTCCAGTGCCTAAGAATGTGCAGCACCCAATCAGCCACCATCGCTCCTGCTCCATCTGGCTACCAGCAGGGACCCGAAAGTTATGTGGGGGAAGTGGGAGGGAGGTGTGGTTATTAATTTCAGCAGGAACAGGAGGCAGAAGGGATTCCTCCTGTCCCATCCATAGAAACATAGAAAAAGACGGCAAATAAGGGCCGCGGCCCATCTAGTCTGCCCACCCCAATGACCCTTCCCTATTTAACTCTGTGCAGAGATCCCACGTGACGATCCCATTTCTTCTTAAAATCAGGCACGCTGCTTGCCTCGATCACCTGAAGTGGAAGTCTATTCCAGCGATCAACCACTCTTTCGGTGAAAAAGTATTTCCTGGTGTCGCCGTATAACTTCCCCCCCCCTGATTTTCCATGAATGTCCTCTTGTCGCCGTCGGACCTTTGAAAAAAAAGAAATCCTCTTCTACCTCGATACGGCCCGTGAGGTACTTGAACGTCTTGATCATATCTCCCCTCTCTCTGCGTTCCTCGAGTGAGTACAGCCGCAATTTATCTAGCCGTTCCTCGTACGGGAGATCCCTGAGTCCTGAGACCATCCGGGTGGCCATTCGCTGGACTGACTCAAGCCTCAGCACATCCTTGCGGTAATGAGGCCTCCAGAATTGCACGCAATATTCCAGATGGGGCCTCACCATGGATCTATACAACGGCATAATGACTTCAGGCTTATGGCTGACGAAACTTCTACGTATACATCCTATGATCTGCCTAGCCTTAGATGAAGCCCGCTCCACTTGATTGGCAGCCTTCATGTCTTCACTGATGATCACCCCTAAGTCCCGTTCTGCAACAGTCCTTGCTAGGATCTCGTCATTTAGGGTGTAAGTCTCGCATGGATTTTGACTGCCGTAAGGCCACCAAGAAGTTGGGGTAGGCGGGAGGTTTTGGATTTGGCCGGACAGGAGACGGGGGATCCTTCATGTCCCAGCCCACAGCTGGACCACCGGGTCTTGTGGCAGGCACTGTGGAGGCCTGCAATAGATCTGGAAAGGGTGGGGGGCGGGTAGGCGATGGCCCAAATATAAGCCAAGACTCCAATTTTTGGGCCATTTTTTTTGGCCCAAAATCTTGGCTTATATTCAAGTATATGCAGTATGTATATGCTTCCCTGCAATGTTAGAATGGAGAGAGATACTTAGGTACTTAACTTATTTTTGAGCATACACATATCTATAATCTAGTACACATATCTATAATCTAGGAAATATTTCCCATCATAATATATATTGGACTTCTGCTTAGCTCCTGCACAATCCCCAGTATTTGAGAAGTAAAAGCAGTAAATTAATTGCAGACTGTTAAGATACCAGCAAAACATGGGGTTCTCCTCCCCCCCTCATTTTCCCTACAAATTAGTCAGAATGGATTTCCTTCTGCCACTGCAGAGCAGTATGGTCTGACCCTTTATGGCAATTCTTATGTTCTTATGAAAGTTTTAATAGACACTATGGAATACTGGGTCTTTGATGAAACTTTTGTCCTGGAACCTGAAAGAAGTTGAGGTTTATGCTTATCTTTATATTAACGTTTTCTAAATTTTTCATCAGATATAAGTTATGACATACATGAAATGCCTCTTGATCAGAAGAGGTTTCTAACATTTCACAGGAAGTTGTTAACCTTATAGCATTTTCCCTTAAGAACATAAGCTTTGCCATACTAGGACAGACTGAAAGTCCATCAAGCCCAGTATCTGTTTTCAACGGTGGCCAAATCACCTAGCAAGATTCCAAAAAGTAAAACAGATTTTGTGTTGCTTATCTTACAAATAAGCAGCTGATTTTCAGAAATCCATATTTCAGAAATCCATAATGGCTTATGATCTTTTCTTATAGGAAATTATCCAAACCTTTTTTAAACCCTGCCGAGGTAACTGCTTTTACCACATTCTCTGGAAATGAATTTCAGAGTTCATAAATGTTCATGAGTTCATGAGTGAATAAATGTTTTCTCTGATTTGTTTTAAATTTATTACTTAGTAACTTCAATGTGTAAACCCTAGGGCCTAGACCTTGTATTTTTTGAAAGAGTAAACACCCACCTTTTCCATTCCACTTCCCCCTTACAGATCCTTCACTCGGGGGGAAGGGTGTCTAAACCTCTGCATACATTGCAGGGTTTGTGCAGAATTCTGTACCTGCCACACATAATTCTGCACAGGGAGAAGACACAGTGGAAACTTGCACTGTTCTCAGACTCTTAGTGTGCAAAGCATATATTCTGACAGCAGCTTATCCCCCTCCTCTCCCATCCCAAATAACGATTATCACAAGCTGAGAGGAAAAGAGGCACGTCCATCTCCTTTTCTACCACACAGCCCTGAATATAGAATAAGAACCCTCGAAAATCAATGGTGTCATGTATAGTTCAAATGTTACACCAAGCACCAAGGAAAGATTAGGTTTTTACCACAGTAATCTTCTATTCCCGAACTTGTTGGTAGTCAATCCCTTCTCATGAGAATTCTTGTAGAGAACCTCATTACCATTTTTTTTGCTCTGCCTCCCAAAGAGAAGAAATATAATAAGGTGGTGTATGGGGACGCTCCCTGAGAAATGTCTGTTCTGCTCATATAGCAGGTGCATCAAAAACTGAACTATCCTTTATAATAAAATCCTAAGCGCACATGCGCACTTACAACGGCGTGACCCCTGCCTCAGTGATTTGTGCCTCCGTGGCCGTGTTCTATCTGTGGCGCATGTGGCGGTTTGTTTCCTGAGGTGTGGCAGCGGTGATAGGTGGCGGCGAGAGCAACGGCAGAATGGTTCACCGCCAAGAGCAACAGCAGGAGGGTGTCCTTCGGCCTGGACGAGGCGGACAGGGTACGGGTACTGTGAGGCGTCTGGTTGTTACTGCTGCACAGGGAAGTGGAGGGGGAGAGGGGGCCACGGAGAGACAGGCAGGCAGAGGGCCAGGAAGAGAGACAGAGAGAAAGACAGACAGACAAGGTGCCAGGAAGAGACACAGACAGAAAGAATGACAAACAGACAGGGGGCCAGAGAGACAGACAGACAGCGGCCAAACAGAGTGAGAGAAAGACAGACAGACAGACAGACAGCGGCCAAGGAGAGCGAGAGAAAGAAAGACAGACAGAAAGCAGCCAAGGAGAGAGAGAGAAACAGAAAGCAAGACAGAAAGCAACCAAGGAGGGGGAGAGAGAGAGAGAGAGAGAGAGAGAGAGAGAGAGAGAGACAGACAGACAGAAAGAAAGACAGAAAACAACCAAGGAGAGACAAAAAGAAAGAAAGACAGAAAGCAACCAAGGAGAGACAAAAAGAAAGAAAGACAGATAGAAAACGGCCAAGGAGAGAGAGAGAGACAGAAAGAAAGACAGACAGACACAGGGGCCAAGGAGCGAGAGAGAGACACAAAGAAACAAAGACAGACAGGCAGCAGCCAAGGAGAGAGAGACAGAAATAAAGCGCTATTGCTGGACAGGAAAAGTAGGCAAGGGGTGGTGGTGGACAGCCGAGGAGAAAGAAAGACAGACAGACAGAAAGCGGCCAAGGAAAGAGAGAGAAAGACAGACAGACACACATCTATTCTAGCACCCGTTAATGTAACTGGCTTAAAGACTAGTTTGCAATATATAACAAGATGATAAACAACCTTTGTGCAATCTGCCCTAAGAGTGTGGGATTTGCTATAGATACCCCCTAGATTCTTGAACACGGTAGTCACGTCCTCTATCCTTGTTAAAGCTGGATAAAGGAAACAAACAAGATGTCTGGAATACGTGGCATATTTGAGGCAGTAAGCAGGCAAATGAACATCTGACAGGGCAGACTTCAGGAAGATTACTGAGGTAAGAAACTAATCTTTTCTTCTAGTGTGACACTATTCCTGAACTTCTGGGCAGTGGTGTAATAAGGGTGAGTGGCAGCATACCCACATCAGTGTCCATTTGCCCTTTGAAGTCACTTCCTAGGCACGGATTCCGGAAGCGATGTCAAAAAGAGTGCAGACACAAGCAGGGGAAGTAAAGAAGGCAAGGGTGCATGCGCGGCAAGAAGAGGAGCTGGGGGCAGAGAGGAGGGGTGCCATGATCTTAGGGAGACTGCCCCCCCCCCCCCTTTTACTATGCCACTGCTTGTAATTTGTATCAAAGCAGTTCCCCGAGCTTAGTGTGGGACAGATGAGCTTGTTGATACAAATGCAGAATCTTGTTTGGTCACCACGTCCACCCTGTAAAACTTCAAAACCATATGGAGAGAGGACCAAGTGGCCACTCTACCAATTTCTTCCAGAGTCACCGCCAAAGATTCAGCAAATGAGGAAGCCATGCTGCTAGTTGAGTGCACCTTCACAGATATAGGCAGACAGTCTCAACTTCCGATATAGGCTGAAGAAATGGCCATACAGATCCATCTTGAAATGGTCACTTTCGAGTCTGGTCAGCCTTTATAGACAGCCCCTACCAATACAAACAGCTGATTCGACAGCTGAAATTTGTTTGTAAATTCCAGATACCGCATTAATAGTCTTTGCACATCCAGCAATTTCAATACCTGATCACTCCTTTCTCAATCCCGAGGCAGTGAAGGCAGGCAAGCTTATTTCTTGGTTGATGTGGAAGCTGGAAACCACTTTCGGTAAGAAAGCTGGAACTGTGCATAAGACCACACCTGAATCTGAAATTCTGAGGAAGGAATCTCTGCTTGACAAAGCCTGTAGTTCCAACACTCGTTGGACTGAGGTAATGCCACCAAAAACTGTTTTGATGGTTTGGTCCATCAAAGAAGCTTGCTCCAGAGGTTCATAGGGCACTCTAGCCAGTGCCCAAAGGACCAGATTAAGACTGATGAGAGCGCGCCAGGAGCCATGAAACGAACCCTGGCTCTGGCCTCTAGCTGTTCGGGATCTGCTGTTTGGCAACTATCTTGGTCAGCGATCTTGTACACTGGCGAAAAGATCATCCAGACCCTTGCTAAACAGCATCTGTCCCCTGAAAGGGAGCCTGGCCAGTGTTCCTTTAAAAGACTAATCACACGCCCATTTCCTGATTCAAAGCATACAACAGGCAGCGATTGAAAATGCTGAGACTTTCCCCATTCAAACTTGTGTAAAAAGGCTGATTACTTCCTTAGAAATCTGACCAATTAAACTAGAATTGTTTCTAAGGTGTTTAACTATGTATCTTTCAAATCCAATTCAAATCCAGTTTCTAATTTGACTGAATGTTCATAATGTTTAGAAAACACTTTTTTTTTGTCTTTTTATGAGACCTCAGAACCACCACTCCTCCGTCCCACCAAGGTGTATATACGGGGAGTATAAGCAGTGAAATCCTCACCGGTCTCTTCAAAGTTTAAATACCATGCATTTCTTAGTGTGTTATTACTTAACTTAGTAATGGTGAAATCTTGTTTTTCATACGGACTGAATGGTAAGACCCCTGATAAATGCATGCATCCCGGGAGGTCAGCGCTCGTCGGCATGTATTAGCTCTAGAATTACCACAGTTATCCAAGTAACGGATGCAGCGATCAAAGGAACCATAACTAATACATGCCGAAGAGCACTGACCTCCCGGGATGCGTGCATTTATCAGGGGTCTTACCGTTCAGTTCGTATGAAAAACAAGATTTCACCATTACTAAGTTAAGTAATAACACACTAAGAAATGCATGGTGGGACGGAGGAGTGGTGGTTCTGAGGTCTCATAAAAAGACAAAAAAAAGTGTTTTCTAAACATTATGAACATTCAGTCAAATTAGAAACTGGATTTGAACTGGATTTGAAAGATACATAGTTAAACACCTTAGAAACGAGACTTTCCCCATGACACTGATAATGTTAAAGTGATTCGTTATGTAGTATATGCCAATCAGTACAAGCTGAAGCAGGGGCTCAGAGTCCAGCAAGATCTGAATTCTGAGCCTAGAATGACAGGTATGTGCCACAAAGGAGGCCACGGCTGCAGCTTTAACCCCCTAAAGCTAAAGACTCAAGCTGCATCCAGAGGACCATATACACTCTGCAGTCCTGCAGATCCTTTAAAATCACTCCTTCACTTGGTAGGGAAGTACATTTGGGTACCTGGGAGCATATCTTTAGCATAGAAACATTTGCGGGAATTTCTGATCCATGGGATACAGTTTAGCCATGGTTTTAGCCACCCTCAGGAAGCCTATAGGGGAATACCAGGGTTCTGTGTCTAGGATCCTCCTGTCTAGGTGGCAAGGAAAATATGTGGGTTGAGACCAGACCACGCTCAGAAGAGAACACTGCGGAGGGTCTATTTTGAATTCTCAGAGGGACTCTATAAAGATAACCAGTAAAGCAGAGGACTTCAAAAGCTGGCAAATGGAGGGATCCTCTCCCTGATCTATAGCCAATAATTCCTGGTCCTCTGAAAGAGAGGCTGTTTTTTTCCAGCAAGGAAGTCTCACCTTGGGAAAGTAAAGCAATCAAATCTGACCCCTCATTATCAGAGTTCCTGTCCAATGAACTATCATAGTCTAGCATAGCTTCCGCTTTCAGAAAGTAAGCACTCTTGAGTCTTCAGTGAGGACTGTGCGCTGGTCCACTCACCTGCAAACCTGACTGACGGATTTCTGTCTTGTGCATAAGCCTGCAAGAGGAGATTAATGAACTCTGGGTTAAAGACCTGAGAGAGCAAGTCTCCTTGGCCCTTAGGGTGGAACAAACGCCTTTTATTTGTCTGTGAAGATCTACACCTTTCCAGTGTGCAAAGCTGATGACCCGGGGTTCCAGAAGGTGTTTCATTCCCCCTGATGGAACCACCTGCAGTTCTCCATCCCTAGAGGCCTGTGGAGAGGCTAAGTCCAAAGCTTCTGCCTCTCCATCCTGTGCTGTGCGAAATGTGATGCAAGGGCACTCTTCAGCCACCCATCCAGCGAAAAGAAGGCATGATATGGTAGTACACTTCCCCTCCCGATTCATGGTTCTAGGACTCACAATTTTGATTATTTGCAATTTCCTAAAACCAGAATCACCCCCACCTCCCCAGACCTTACCTGATGGTCTAGCGGTCTTTCGGGGCAGGAGCGATCTTCCTACGGGAACTCACAGCATCCATTTTGGATGAGTGATCTGCATGGGGTAGGAGCATAAAAAGATTGCTCCTGCCCTGAAAGACCACCAGGTAAGGTCCAGTGCACTTGGTTGCAGCTTTGGGTATTAATCAACTTAAGGACGGAGGTGGGGGGGGGGTCAGAGCTGGCCCAAAAGTTATTCTCAAATTTTCAATATTCGCAGGCAGGCTCTGCCCCTAGCTCCAGCGAATATTGAGGGATGAGTGTATTAGGGTCTGAGGACTCCATCCCTACCAATTTTGAAGCAAAATGAGGTGTTTTAAAAAGTTGGGGGGGGGGGGGGAGATTGGGAAAAGCAAGATGGCTACCATGGCAGCATTTTGGTGCCAAAAATGGCTTAAACACACTTACAGAGATGACCAAAAACAACAAAGAACCAAGCCGTAGCTACAGAAACAGTGAGAACACAGTTTTCCAGACCCACCCCTACCTTTTCCCATAGGCTGTCACAGCCTGTATTTACATACCATACCATGTGCTATAGAAAAAGTGCTGCAGCCTGCTTCAGCCCATGAAAGAGTAGCTGGATAAGGAGGGATTTTCTGTCTCAAGCCACTGGTCAATTGCCATGCCGAGGGCTTCCAGCTGGATCTTAGTTTGTCTGAACCTCCATCCCTCGGGCCGCAAAAACGTCAAAAGGAGGAGGGATGTGAAACCGCAGCCAGCACCGTGAGCGCCCTGAAGGATGCAATGGATGCTTAACAGCCTGTGCACAAGCTCCTGACCAAGTCAAGGAAGCAAATGCTAAGGGCCTGGAACCCTGAGCTTCACAAATCTACAGCAGGCTGGCTGCACAGGTCCCTGAAGGATTCACCTGCCAGCTGCAGACTAAAGTCTGCTTCTCTCCAGGCACAGTAGTTAGTTGAGCTGCGTAAAAACTGCTAACACTTAAAAAAAATAATAATAATCTAAGAACACTGCAAAATAATAAAGAAATAAAGGGAGTAGATCAGCACAACACCTTCATGCTCGCCTACAGAAGGAAGAAATGAAGGGGGCAGCAGAGACTGGGAAGGAGGAGGAGGAGCTGAAAAGCTGTGATTGACATCTACAGAATGCTCATGAGCATTAGAAACATAGAAATAGACGGCAGATAAGGGCCACGGCCCACCAAGTCTGCCCACCCCAATAACCCTCCCCTACCTTTCTCTGTGAAGAGATCCCACGTGGCGATCCCATTTTGACTTAAAATCAGGCACGCTCCTGGCCTCGACCACCTGCAGTGGAAGATTATTCCAGTGATCAACCACCCTCTCAGTGAAGAAGTATTTCCTGGTGTCACCATGTAGTTTTCCGCCCCTGATTTTCCACGGATGCCCTCTTGTTGCCGTGGGGCCTTTGAAAAAGAAGATATCCTCCCCTCCACCTCTATACGGCCCGTGAGATATTTGAACGTCTCGATCATGTCCCCCCTCTCTCTGCGTTCCTCGAGTGAGTATAGCTGCAATTTTTTCAGCCTTTCCTCATACGGGAGATCCTTGAGCCCCGAGACCATCTGGGTGGCCATTTATGGACAACGTTATGATTCAGCACTGGAATTACCTTTTAGGGTCAGGAATAATATTTAGCAACATATAAAATTATATGTATGCATTTGGAGTACATTCTTTGAGATAACAAGTTTTTGCACTTATTTAAAAAAGTAGTTTAACTTCTTTGCTAAAAGGTTCACTTGAGATCGGCTTTATGAGTACAGAGGGAACATAAATCAGAATGTTGTATTTTCCTTTTCAATATACTTTTTTATGACCATTATTATCCATTTATATACATTATCCAGAGCCTTATGATCAAGATTTTTCTTATTTTTACTGTACTTCTTTACCTTTGTTTCTTTTTTAGCGGACAACATATTTATGAGATTATTTCTTTGGACATGCACAGTATATGCATTATTGCCTTATCCCCTCATCCTCAGGTTCTAATCATGTCTTAAATGATATATAAAATAAATATGTTTTTAAAAAAGTTTCATAGCTTTAACAATAGATGAAACTTTTTTCTATAAATAGAATCTTAAAAATATCTGTCTACTTACTTCTTTGTGTTCTTTCCTACACTTTAGTGCAGTTACTATATCTTGATACGGCTGTGTAGGTATTGTCACAGTTTTTATCACTTTGGGTGGTGGAGCAGGTGCTTTGAATACTCCATCATCTTTTGGACAGGAAACATCATTTGAAGGTGGTTTAACCTGCTACAAAAAAAAAATCCCATAGCTTATTTTAAAGGAGCAAAAGTTGAAAAACTAGTTAAATTCAGTCTAAATTATACATTAAAAAAAATGAATTGCAGGAAAATGGATGTATAATGTTAACTTTGCATACAATGGTTAGAGCAGTGGTCTCAAACTCAAACCCTTTGCAGGGCCACATGTTGGATTTGTAGGTACTTGATGGGCCGCAGAAAAAATAGTTAACATCTTATTAAATAAATGACAATTTTGCATGAGGTTAAACTCTTTATAGTTTATAAATCTTTCCTTTGGTCTAAGTCTTAATAATAATGTTGTAATTTATAGCTAAAGAGACACATGATCAAGAAACTGTTTTATTTTACTTTTGTGATTATGATAAACATACCGAGGGCCTCAAAATAGTACCTGGCGGGCCGCATGTGGTCCCTGGGCCGTGAGTTTGAGACCACTGGGTTAGAGGCTGATGTTAATACAGCTCATACCCCCAACTTTTGATTCAGAAAAAATAATTGGAGGTCCTATGATCTAGCCCAGACCCCTAAGCCAGAGAGATTCTGCCCTGAAATTTAAAGTGCTCCCTCACTTTATATTTACCTATCCCGTAAAATGGCTCCTCTTCTTTTCTCTGCCAGCCATTTCAAAAATGATATGGGTTCAGTTGAAGTGACCTGAACTGAACCAGCACTGTTTTTATAATGTTAAGTATTGAAAGACATAATAGGGTAAATGAAAGGACTAACAGAACTCTGCTGGGAATTACCATCAACACTCTCACCCAGAAAAAAAAAATCACCCATGGAATATACTGTCTGTTGTAAATATCCTGTCACCTCTTACTGGGAATGTATGCATGAAGCCCAACTACCAACCTAGGCAAGGACATGAGGCCCAACTACCATCCTAGGCAAGGATATCCAATATCTGCAACCCTATGGAAACCACAAGGACCAAGGATGAATTTCTATGGAATACTGGAAAAACATCTTTCTGTACATCAGCTCTCCAGACTGCCTCCAGGAGATTCTCACTAAGGCCAGCTTGAACAACCAACACTGAACCCCAAATGAGAACCATATGGATGTAGGATGAGACTAAGTAACCCAGCAAAAGAATCAGACACTGCCAAGAAAGCCAATTAAAATGAGCTAAAGAACCACTATTGACTGGCACCTTTAGAAACCACAGTTCCCAGCCAGAATATATCCAGGAGACTAGAGCCAGTCAGTTTGGTTGGAAGAAAACTGAATTTGAACAACTGTTGGGCCCTGAGATCAAAAAGGTCATATCAACCCAAAATAAGCGGAAACCAATGTCAACCCAAAATATGCGGAAACCAATGCAACGACCTTTTCATGTGCAGGGGTAAAACTATGGAATGCCCTTGTTAGCCAAATTCAGAAATGCAGTGACAGGAGTTCATTTAGAAAACTGTTAAAAACACAATTATTTGTTGATGCATTTTTCTGAGTATTGATTGTTGTTAGAAATAATGCTGTCTGTTTCTATTTGTCCTGATTTGTTTTAACATTTTATGTATTTAACCATTTTGTAAACCGTTTTGATATAAAACAATATAGAAATTTTTTAAATAAATAAATATATATTTATTTTAAAAAAATTTTTTAGCCTTCCTCAATTGCAGATCCGAATTCCCCTGAAATACATGTTAGTGTGGGAAGCAGATTTGGGCAGGAATATAACCCGAGGAATGGTCATGACCTGGAAGCATATTAATACTCTGGGTTTAGCTACTGTAATGGTGGAAATGGATATTACACTCCTATTCTTCTAGCCAAACTCTCTGGAGGGGAGGATGGGAAGTATTGGCGGGGCTGTGGGTTACCAGGCACTTATTTGCACATGCTGTGGTATTGTGGAATGGCTCGGGGGTACTGGATCTCAGTATTCCGAGCACTGTCATCTGTTCTGCTTAGGGATCTTGAGCTCTCCATTGGGTTAGTTTTTCTGCATCATTATGATAATGTCTGGGAGGAGGGGAAAATTCACTTCACCAAACTGTTCCTGACAAAGGCTCACTTGGTGCTGGCGGCCAGTTGGAAACAGTCTGCTGCTCTGGACGTGCAATTAGTGCTGACTAAACTGGACGATTGGTATGCTCTGTATAGGCTGACAGCCTTGAAGCATCCCACAGCTCGCCAGCTATGTCAGTTGAGCCAAAGCCTTTTAATCTCCCCGACCCTACAAAAATACAGAAAAATACTAGAACTACAGAAAAAAAACCGCACACTTCACTCGAATCCTGAAAGAACAGGACAGACAGACAGGGTGGGGACTAAAAGAAAGAAAATCAGCAGGTAAGAACCTAATTTCTCCTTCTTTAGCAACTCGCCAGACTGGCCCAGTTCACTGATGGTATGTACCAAAGCAGCACCCATCATTGGTGGGACTCCCAGAGAGTCGCCACCAGAACATGCTCATCAAACACCGTGTCCCAATGCTCCTGAACGTCTACATGGTAGTGTCACACAAAGGAATGGAGAGAAGACCACACCGCAGTTTTACAAATATCCATTGGAGGCACAAAAGACGACTCGGCGCAAGAAACTGCCTGACTGAGAGTGGAATGAGCCTTGAGAAATTCCAAAACAGACTTCTTCTGAAGATATGCGTAAACGATAAGTCTCCTAGATCCTGCGCGCAATGGTAGTCTTAGAAGTATCGCCCCCTTACGAGGACTCGCTAAAAGAACAAAAAGGTGATCCGATTTCCGGATCTCCTGGGTCCACTGAACATAAGAGGAAAGAACCTGACAGTAGTGCTGCCCGATTCACAATTTGAATCGATTCACCTATTCATTTCGGATGAATCGGTTCGAATTGATTCAAAAACAAAAAAAGTCGGCCTCTCGATTTGGCGACTGATCCACCCCCTAAAGCAGGATCGGCAGCGCTGCCTCTTGCAGGCCAGCCGCTGCCACTCCTCCTTTAGAGAGCGAGTGGGGAGTATCTGTCAGGAAGTGCTTCTGTCTGACTTCCCCCCTGTCCTCCCGGCATCAATTTACCTCATTTCAGCATCCTGGATAAGATCGCTAGTGCTAGCTATCTTAGCAAGCTGCCATTGGGTCTTCCGAGCTGCCTTTTCTCTACCGCGATCCCGCCCATCCTCTAACATAAGAGGAAGGGCGGGATCGTGGTAGAGAGAAGGCAGCTCAGAAGACCCGATGGCAGCTTGCAAAGATCGCTAGCACTAGCGATCTTATACAGGCTGCTGAAATGAGGTAAATTGATGCCAGGAGACCAGGGGGAACACGCAGGCCTTCCGGGGAGGGTGCAGTCCTTTGGGGGGGTGTACAGGTCTTCAGGGGGGCCAGGCAGGCCTTGGGTACAGGCCTACAGGAGGGACAGGCAGGCCTTGGTGCAGCCTTCAGGGGAGACAGGCAGGCCTTGGGTGCAGGCCTTCAGGGGAGACAGGCAGGCCTTGGGTGCAGGCAGGCCTTCAGGGGTGGGGTGTAGGCATTCGGGGGATGACGACAGACCTTCAGGGGGGGACAAACCTTCAGGGGAATGGGCCCTGGTGTAGAAGTACACGGAGGGAGGGAAGGGGGGATGGAGTCAAAGAGACATGCCGGACTTTGGGGGGAAGAAATAATGGGGCTAAAAATAGAGGAGAGGGATAGAAATGATGGGCAATGGGATTTAGAACATAAGAACATAAGCAGTGCCTCCGCTGGGTCAGACCAAAGGTCCATCGTGCCCAGCAGTCCGCACACGCGGTAGCCCAACAGGTCCAGGACCTGGACTGTAATCCTCTATCTATACCCCTCTATCCCCTTTTCCAACAGGAAATTGTCCAATCCTTTCTTGAACCCCAGTACCGTACTCTGCCCTATTACGTCCTCTGGAAGCGCATTCCAGGTGTCCACCACACGTTGGGTAAAGAAGAACTTCCTAGCATTCGTTCTGAATCTGTCCCCTTTCAACTTTTCCGAGTACCCTCTTGTTCTTTTATTATTCGAAAGTTTGAAGAATCTGTCCCTCTCCACTCTCTCTATGCCCTTCATGATCTTGCAAGTCTCTATCATATCCCCTCTAAGTCTCCTCTTCTCCAGGGAAAAGAGTCCCAGTTTTTCTAACCTCTCAGCGTATGAAAGGTTTTCTATCCCTTTTATTAGACGTGTCGCTCTTCTCTGAACCCTCTCGAGTAACGCCATATCTTTCTTAAGGTACGGCGACCAATATTGGACGCAGTACTCCAGATGAGGACGCACCATCGCCCGATACAACGGCAGGATAACTTCTTTTGTTCTGGTTGTAATACCCTTCTTGATTATGCCTAGCATTCTATTCGCCTTCTTAGCGGCCGCTGCGCACTGTGCCGTGGGCTTCATTGTCATGTCCACCATTACCCCCAAGTCCCTTTCTTGGGTACTCTCCTTCAATAATATCCCTTCCATCGTATAGCTGCACCTTGGGTTTCTGCTACCCACATGTAGTACTTTACATTTCTCAATGTTGAACTTCATCTGCCATCTCGTCGCCCATTCCCCTAGTTTGTTCAAGTCTCTTTGCAATTCTTCGCAGTCCTCTTTAGTCCGAGCTCCACTAAATAGTTTTGTGTCGTCCGCAAATTTTATTATCTCACACTTCGTCCCTGTTTCCAGATCATTTATGAATATATTAAATAGCAGCGGCCCAAGCACCGAGCCCTGCGGGACACCACTCGTGACCCTCCTCCAGTCCGAGTAGTGTCCCTTCACTCCCACCCTCTGTTTCCTACCCGCTAACCAGTTTCTGATCCATCTATGTACATCTCCTTCCACCCCATGGTTCTTCAGTTTTCGAAGTAGGCGTTCGTGGGGTACTTTGTCAAAGGCTTTTTGGAAGTCTAGATATATGATGTCTATGGGGTCACCTCTGTCCATTTAGGGAGGGAAGGAACAGAAAGGGAGAGAAGTTGAACACAAGGGATGGTGTGGAGGGGGGATAGAGATACTGGATAGGAGGGTAGTTGGGAAAAGAAAGGGAGAGATGGTGGACCCTGGGGTGGTGGGGAAGGAGGGAGAGATGCTGGATGAAAAGGTAGTTGAGAAAGGGTGGATCTGTGGATGGAGATGAAAAAAAAGGAAAGATGCCAGACCTCCGGGGGAGGGAAGAGAAACGGAAGGGGAGGACAGAGATGGCAGATGGATGGTTAGCACGGAGAAAGAAGAAAGAAGGAGACCCTGGCAAGCAAGTTATCAGAAGACAACCAGAGCCTGGGACCAACAAGATTTGAATAATGACCAGACAACAAAAGGTAGAAAATTTTATTTTATTTTCTGTTTTGTGCTTACAATATGTCAGATTTGAAACGTGTATCCTGCTAGAGCTGGTGTTAGACCGCAAATGTGAGCTAGGATTTAACAGAGAAAGGAAAAGTATTTTTTGTTTGTTTACACCACAGCGCTAGTGTGGTTAAGAGAAGGAAGAGGGGGTGAAGAGGCTATAAAAGGGGTGAAGAAGTTATAAAATAAACCCACCAGGATGTTTTAAAAACAAAAACAAAAAAAAAAAACCACCCAATTGTGCAGGAAAATCGAATCGAAAAATCGATTGAATAGGCTGAATCGAATCAAAATTTTTTTTTCCTGAATCGGGCAGCACTACCTGACAGACATCCAACTTGCGCAACTGCCTTTGCTCCGAAGAACCCTCCCAATTACCCAAGACTGGGAGGACCACTGACTGATTGACATGAAAAAGTGAGACCACCTTCTGAAGAAAGGAAGGAACAGGCCACAGCACAACACACTCCCTAGAAAACTCCAGGAAGGGAGGCCTACAAGAAAAAGCCTGCAACTCAGAAACACATCTTGCAGAAGTAATGGCCACCAGGAAAACCGCCTTGAGAATAAGGTCCTTCAACGAGCAGGAACCCAGGGACTCAAAGGGTGGGTGCAGAAACACGGACAGAACCAGACTGAGATCCCAGGCTGGAACTGAAGGTCACACTGGAGTCCAAAGCAATTTGGCCACCCTCAAAAAGCAAACCATTTCCGGATAAGAAGTTAAACGCTTACCCTGCAGCAAACTGCGAAACACAGACAAAGCTGCAAGTTGAACCCGGAGAGAAGACCAGGCCAGGTCCCTATCCAGGCTATCCTGAAAGAACTTGAAGACGTGAGGCAAAAAGGTGTGAAAGGAAAATACTCCGCACGCTGCACACCACTCCTCAAAAATGCGCCAAACACGCACAAAAGCCCAGGAAGTGGAAAGCCTCCGGGATCCCAAGACAGTGAACATAAGAACATAAGAAATGCCGCTGCTGGGTGAGACCAGTGGTCCATCATGCCCAGCAGTCCGCTCATGCGGCGTCCCTTTAGTCAAAGACCAGCAGCTTAACTGAGACTATCCCTACCAGCGTACGTCCTTGTTCAACAGGAACTTGTCTAACTTTGTCTTGAATCCCTGGAGGGTGTTTTCCCCTATAACAGCTTCCGGAAGAGCATTCCACTTTTCTACCACTCTCTGGATGAAGAACTGGCGACTTCAAGGTATCCCTATCCCCCTCCTGGATAGGATATAGGCAAGCCATAGAGCGTGCAAAACAAAAGGGCGACTCCGCCATCTTCCATTGCGCAAGCACAATATCCTGAATATCCTGATGCATAGGAAAAGAGCGAGAGGCTAAGAAGATCCCCCAAAACAGGGGTCCACCACACGCGGGGGCTCCTTCACATTTTCCTTGAAGTGCAACACTGAGGAAACCTGAAGAATAAGCTCCTGGAGCTCTTCTCGCTGAACGATGCACACCACCGATGCATCCTCGCAAGATGGCAGAACCGAAAAACCTCCGCCAGCGGGATCCGTCCCCCAGAGAATATCCTGGAGGTTCACCAGAGGGTCCAGGTCCTCATCAAACAAAAACTGCCCGCCATACAAAAAAATCATCATCCCAAGAAACCCTCGGCTGCTTGGATAAAAGGGGAGGAGATGGGGCTGAAACTGGCACTAAGGGGGGCTGAGCCAGAGTGGATGCAGAAGGGAACCCTCCCCAAGGCGGAAGCAGGTCCCTTGGACACCTGAAGAAAAGGCTTGCACAAGGCTAAAACAAAATCAGGGGAAGAAACCCTGGCGGCCCAATGGTACATAGCAGAGGACCCAGCAGAAACTTGCCCCTGTCTCTCCAAAACAGGGGGAAGGTCAAATGAAGCTACAGACAAAATGGAGGTGCTTCCCACCAAAAACAGAGCAAAGCCCAACGAGAAAAACGTCCCTGAAGCCTGTAGCAACTGAGAAGCCTGAAACACCCCAGCCGCTAAAGCAGGCAAGCCAGCAGTAGCTGTAAGGGAGTCTCCAGCAGCTTTGGCGGCAAGAGAAACCCTATTTCCCTGACCATCGGCAGCTGAGGAAATCCCTGTGCGGGCGGCAAGGGAAGCCCAGGCTTCGCCACTAGCAGCTGCCAGTGTGTGAGGCACTCTAAGGGGATCCCTGGACGCTGGCACCCGAAGCTGACGAAGATTCCCCTTCGCAGTGGCAGGCACACCCTGAGTACAGGCCAGCCACATCAATCTCGCGTCCATAGCACAATGAGCATTATGCAACCTAGCTAAGGAAAGAGTGCCGGTTAACAAGAAAAATAAATTACAGTCAATTGAAGGCTTCCCTTCAGACCGATACTGCCTTAGGATTTTTTATTTTCTGTCAGAACAGACTCCACTGGCTCTCTAAGCCATATGCCTTGCTGGTATCGGTGGCAAGGCTTACAGCTGAGGCACCTCTACAAAATTTGGGGAAGGTGGAGGAAATGGGGGAGGGACTCAACTCGTGACCCGGCAAATGTGACACCCCCGAGGTTAGACAGATCCCCAAAAGGGTCCCCCCCAAGCTTAGTCTGGCACCAGACAAGGACAAGAAGGCCACTGAACAACATCCAACAGGTCTACACTAACCCAAGGAAGACTAACAACAGCTTACCACACCTGCTTGGAGACTGAGAACAGACTGAATATATTAAGGGGAAGCACAGCTACTTGTATAGCAGCCAAAAGGTTTTGTCTCAGTCTCCACCTGCTGGTCTTGGCGAGCTATTACCCATCAGTGAACTGGGCTGGTCTAGAGAATTGCTAAAGAAATGAAATTTTTTTGTATTTTAATATATAGTTGAATATGAATGTACTGAGATATTAGGAAGTGTTCTTTGGCGTATAAAACTCATATTTCTGAATTGTGTATGAACACTTTTTTACTTATACACTACTTCTTTAGACAAAGATTAGAACTTTTTCTACCTTCATCTGACTTGTAAACTAACAGTGTAATTACACAATAGTAAAGTCTCCTGTGAGCAAGCAATTTCAAATTATTTGTGTATACTATGATTGACATTCAACCTTTGCAAATTCTACATAAGGAAAAACAGACTACTCACTGGAGCAGTTTGAAGTTTAAAGACAGGTGGGGCTGGCAGCTCTTCTATTTCTGGACGATTCCAGGGTCTTGCATTGTAAACTGCTTTTGTAGGAGACTGAAAAAAAAAACCCAAAAAAACAGTTTTACACAATGTTTTCCACTTTTTAGAAAGGAAAGCTGTTACAACTCAATAACATGAGAATATTTATTAAAATGTATTTTCGCATTTGAATATCCCTCTCATTTCTAAGTATTTATCTTGACAAATATCTGTCAACAACTGGGCCAAAATCCATGTTATAATCTATATTTTTACTAAAAACTAAAACCCTTAAGCATGAAATTTCTATTGCATTTCTACCCGGATCTTGTTGTAAACTACTTCACACTAATTGGATCAAGATATTTTTCTACAATAACTTAAGAACTGTCATACTAGGTTAGACCAAAAGGTCCATCAAAGTCAGTATTTTCTTTCCGAGGTCTACCAAGCTACAAGTACTTGGAAGAATCTCAACAGGTAGACTGATCTCATTTCTTATTCCAAAGGACAAGCAGCTTTTTTTTTTAATAAACTTTGCTATTATTACAGCACTCCAGTCAGCACTGAAGTCTCTCAGAGCTGGATCCACTCTGGGTAGTGATGGATTCACAGTGGAGTGTTTCAAATCTTTTCAAACCATACTGTTACCTCATCTTTTTATCAATCACAACTGACGAAAAGTCAGATATTAGGGACTATAGCAGAAGCTTTAACAATAGTTTTTCCAAAGCCAAACAAAGATCCTATGTTAGTGTCAAACTATAGGCCTATTTCTTTAATCAATGTAGATGGAAAAATTCTAGCTAAACTAAGGTTAGTGAAGGCTCTCCCTTACATGATTGGAATGCACCAAACGAGCTTTGTTGCTCAAAGACATTCTTCAAATAATACCAGATTGGCATTTCATATGCTAAATTTAGCAAAAACAATGGATGATCCGGCCTTCTATGTCTCTTTGGATGCAGAGAAGACCCTTGATCGTGTAGAATGGACTTTTATATATCAAGCGATGGATTGGTTTGGAATAGGATCCAGATTCATTCAAATGATTCAAACTTTGTATAGTTCCCCTTCTGCCAGATTATATATTAATAATACATTCTCAGAACGTTTTTCTCTGAAGAGGGGAGTTAGACAAGGATGTCCCTCATCTCATTTGCTTTTTGATATTGTTTTGGCATCCTTGTTGGCAATTTGGCAGGCAAATGAGATACAGGGAATTCCATATGCGAGTCAAGATTATAAAGTTTCGGCTTATGCAGATGATATTTATTTATTTGAAGAATCCTGAATCAACCATCCTTTGTTTACTGGAATTGATTGATTGTTTTGGAAAATTTTCAGGTTATAAGATAAATTGGAGTAAATCTGAGGTTCTTCCACTGAATGTACATTGTGTAAAAGCTTTATTTGATCCATTCCCCTTCCTTTGGAAGGAAGAGGGAATAAAATATTTGGGTATAATGATTAAAAAAAACATTGGAAGATACAATGACAGTAAATGAAAAATCCTTATTGTTGAAAGTTAAAAGAAATGTGTGAGCATTGGAATCCATTACATCTTTCTTGGTGGGGGAGAGTCCAAACCATCAAAATTATGATTTTGCCTTTGGTTTGTTACCAAATGAGTATGTTACCAGTTTATTTCCAAAGTTCCTTTTATAAAAAATTAAATTGGATTCTTACAAAATTTCTTTGGCTGGGTAAAACTGCTAGAATAGCCTTAGTATCTTTTCAAAAATCTCAATCGGCAGGAGGGATAAATTTTCCAAATTTTTACAGGTATCATCAAGCCTTTATATTGCATCAGAGTATGTATTGGATCCTTCCTGAACTCATGGACAATCTGCCAGACTGGTTGATACTGGAAAGTCATCTTTTGGCCCCATTACATCTTAACCATATTTTGAAAATCAAGTTTCCTCAAATATACAAGGACAATATTATTCTTCAATCTACCTGGAAGACATTAAAATTTATTGATGCCTTAACTTTGGTTTCAGTACAACAATCCACTTATCAATCCCTATGGTTAAACTCCAAAATAAAAAATTGGCGAGACTAAAATCCTCTGGAAACATTGGTTGCAGGCAGGCATACATACTTTAGATGAGGTAATTCAGAATGGGAAAATGGTAAATTTATTACAATTGCAACAATCATTTAGAATCTCAAAATCTCAAGGTTATAAATGGTTGCAGCTGAAACAGGCCATTCAGAACGGGTTCCCTGACTGGCATAACTTAAAAAAATCAGTATAGCTTGCCGGGCCTATGTTTTCAGACAGATTTGCAAGGGCACCAGGCTGCCAAGTGGTACAAATTAATATCTGAATATTTGAATAAAAAACCTAAAACAAGCTTAAAAGATATTTGGAGCATTGAGATTAAGCAGCAGATTTCTGCTACTCAATGGCCACGGATTTGGACTTGGAGAATGAGATGTACAGCATCAGCATCTATGAGACAAACTTGATTTTTTCTGTTTTATAGAATTTTTTGGACCCCAGCTTGTATACAAAAGTTGGATAGTTCAAAGTCTAATAGATGCTGGCACTGCCATCTTGAAATAGGGACACTGGATCATTTGTCGTTTTATTGTCCCTTGATACCCAATTTTTAGAAATCAATATGGGGGAAAATTAATATGGTACTTGAGATATCGATACCATTATCTTACGATGTGGTCCTATTTGGGACTTTGTGGACTGCTAAGAATCCAATAAACATATACAAAAGCTGACTTCTGATCATGACAGGGGTGGCCATACAGATGATAACCAGAAACTGGAAAAACTGGGATATGCTAAACTATTCTTTTTGGTGGAAAACACTCTGTTTGTATTACAGATAAGAAAAAATGTATATAGAACAAATGGGAAATAATATAATTTTTTAAAAAGTATGGGGTCCATTAGAGACATTTTTAAACTTAAAGACTGACTAATTGATGAACCTTTAATTTCTTGATGATCTTTATACACATCCAGGGAGGGCGGAAAGGAGGGGGGGAAATATTTTATTTATTATCTGTTTGAAGATAAGTGCTGTTTATATGTTATTCTTCTGATTGTATACTTTGTTTGTGCTTTGTATAAGTTTTGAAAATGAATAAAGATTTACAAAAAAAAAACCCAAAAACTTTGCTATTAGAGGGGACAAAGTTTGTTCCTGTCCCCAAGGACTCTGGGCTAGATTCTCAAAACTCTGGTAAAAACTGATGAGCCGCAGTCACAACAGTTATTGTAGCTCGTTCAAAAAGGCGAGTCATTCTTAAAAAAAAAAAAAAAAAAAAAAAAAAAACCATGCATGCAAATGAGGCCTGGAGAGTAGGTTTGCTAAATTTACATGAGATGAGTTACTGGTTAGCAATTGGCAATGCGCAGAATAAACCATGAACCATGGTATGGGTGGCTATCAGGGGCAGTATGTCAATCATAAGAATGCCAGAGCTATTGGATGAAGGGGAAGGGAAGGGAAAAACTACTATAATTCATGTAAATCTTGTAATTTGTTTTTAATGTCAAATTTTATCATGAACAGCCAGAAACACATAAGACAGCTTATAATATACACGCTCAAAAAGCGTGCTTTTGTCAACCCCCCCACCAAAAAAAAAAAGATAGTTTATGTGAATCATGTAATTTTTACTCTGTTTCATTAGCTATAGTCAAAACACACACCAGAAATGCATTTTTCACAATGCTGGCACAGTACTCGCATCCCCGGACCAGTTGCTGATTTTTGCTCGTCAAAAGCAGACACCGCGCTTGGAGAATCGCTTGGTGATGATGAAGAATCGACCGGAATGCTCGTATAAATATTGATGAGCCCATTTACAAGGCAGAATCAGTGTTCTAGGAAGCTCCGAAAAGACCACAGTAAACTGTTTTGAGAATCCGCCACTAAAATATATTCATGCTAAACCAGCTGGAACCGGTTTAACGACCGCGTTAAAACAACATTAAGTTTTGAGAACCTGGGCCTCTGTCCCTTTCTCCATCGACTCTGTCCTCAATTGCATGAGCCTCAATCACTTATGATTTTATTAAAGTATAAAAAGGGACAATATTCTGTACAATTGTTTATAAATCATAATTAGAGCCTTCCATTTTGATGTGGTTTTGGTACAACCTTCCCAAAGACTCAGGGCTAGATGCACCAAAACCTCCGATTGTCGCTAAATCAGTTTGACTGGTTTAACGACTGATCATATTTTCCAACTCGATGCTCTAAACAGCCTCATCATGTGGTTTTCCAAGCAGTCCTATATTCTCCAATTCTGGCATGCAAATGAGGTCATTAATATTAAAACATTAATATTAAAAAATATGACCACGTTAGCCCCTATTACACTAAACTCCACTGGCTGCCGGTGAAGGCAATGATCATCTTCAAATTCGCCTGCCTCTGCTTCAAAACCCTAGCAGGCTCTTCTCCAATCTACCTATCCGAGCACCTTGAAATTGTTGGCCCCTCTCGTACACGAAACACCTACCTGCTCTCCTTTCTTTCCCTGAAAGGCTGCCTCTACATGAAATTTCTCAACAGATCCCTTGCTTTCCAAGCGGGCAAATGGAACAAATGCCTCACAGCACTCATCTCCAATTCCCCCCCCCCTACCAAATGTTCAGGAAGTCAATCAAAACCTAACTTTTTGATAAATTCCTCTAACTTCTCCCCCCCTCTTCCTTGGACCTTGACTTACCTCAGACTCTCGACTCCTCCAATCCTGTCAGCCACCAAATGGCTTAACAAAATGGATCACCCTATCCAACTAATCACCCCTTCTTCGTTACCTCCCTTACTAAATGCCTCTGCTCTGCTTTATCGAACTCCGCAGTATATATCACCGCCGTATGTAACACTACTGTATGAACTCCACTATATATATGCAACCTACAACAATTGTAACTTCTCTGCAATAGTAACCGACCTGAAAAATAACTTCACCGTAAATGTAGCGTCGCCAAAAATGTAAATGTAGCTATGCCCAAAAAAAAAAAAAATGTGTAACTTCACTGTAATGTACAGTCTCTTCATCTGTTAACCGCATAGAACTTCCATGGTAATGTGGTATACAAAAATAAAGTTATTATTATTAAAACCAGGCATCCATCCAATCGATGCCCTAAACTTGCATGCCAGAATAGGGTTGGTAGGACCGACTTGGAAAAGCTGACAGGTAAACTGGGTTTTTTTCCCCTAGATAGGCACAGAAGTTATGCCCCACCCACAACAAAACTGGTACCAAAAAATTGACATAAGAGATGTCTAAGCCCTCCTGCTGCAAACCACCCCTCTCCTGCGCCAGTCAACATCAGGAGGGATGCCCACTCTCTCATGCCAACAGATGCCACCCCATACCCCCTGAGCCTCACCTATACCTGTTGACACAGTAGACAGCAGGATGGATGCTTAAGACCCTGATTGGCTCAGAAGCCTGTATCCACAGGATACAGAGGAAGGAGTCTAAGGCCCCGACAGATGCCAAAGGCCCTTCCCAGTGGGAGGGACCCTAGACATCTGAGCCAATTAGAATCTTAGGCCTCTCCCCGTGCATCCCAGAATGGGATGGCCTGCCATTTTGGAGTGGCAAGTCTGCGAGCAGGAGGGACTGTGCAACCCTCCTGCTGTCTACTGTGTCAACAAGTACAGAGGTTTAGGGGGTGTGGGGGGACATCTGGTGGCAGGAGGGAATGGGCTTCCTTTCTGCTAATTTTTTTCTTTTAGGAAGGGAAGGGGTCAGTTCAGTGGTAGGAGGGAGTGGACATCCCTCCTGCTGATTTTGGCTGGGGGGGAGGGTTTAAGGCGGCGGCAAGAAGGAGTGGGCATCCCAACTGCTGAATTTTTCATACAATTGTCATGGGGGGGGCCCTCACAATTTTTTTTGGTGGGGACAGATTCTGTGAGTGTGTAACACACACACACACACCATCTGTGCCCATAATTTTTTTTTAAAGGCTTGCTGTCCCAAACAGCAGAGCAGCAGGAGGCTGCTTCAGAGCTTCCCCTGCAGCGCAGCTGTTCAGGATTCTCTACTTATGTGTTGAGTCAGTTTTCCAACAACTGGTGGAGTGGGATTAGGGTAGACATCTGACAACTCATTTGTATGGATAGCTGTTTGGAAAATTGACCAAAAAAATTAGCCAACAGCAACCCACATGGTCTTAACAACTGTGCTTTGCGCATCTAGCCCTTAGTTACCTGTGTTTTTATATCATCTAGGAAGATAACTGGATTCTTTTTCAGATATGGGTGTAGAAGAAAACCTAACTTGTATAGTGGATGAACAGGAAAATAAATGTCTGCTAAATGTTGGAAATGTTCTTTGATGCCAGTAACGATGGATGAATCTGTTGCAGTAACAGTAAGATGCTTGAGTAGCAGGGCACATGATGGAAGGACATTGCAGATGGTAGGAGTTTATCGGCAGATAAGACTCTTGTTGCCACAAAGGCAGACAATACACAAATGTCATTTAACAGTAGTTCATTTAAATCCAAAAGCAGCTTCTGTCATTGAATTCAGTTGCCAATTGTCTAAGATGTGTTAAGTTTTTACATATTGTTACTAGCATTTTATAGATGCTGTTCCATCTAGTTGGAACAGTCTGTTTAAAGGCTAGTCTCAATTAGAGAATGACATGGAGACATTGCTCCTTATCTCCATGGGCGCCCTCTCTCTATGTCCCCGTCCCCATAGGTTCCATCTCTGTCCCTGTCCCACAGGCTCTGTCCCCATTTCCGTGGTTAACCATGGGTACCTATCCCCGCGTCATTCTCTACTTGCTATATCCTCCAGCAATGAATTCCAGAGCTTATTTTTTTGTGTTGTTTGAACAAATTTGTTTAAATATGCTACTTAGTTACTTCATGGAGTGCCTCCTAATACTTTTTACATGTGTTAATAACCAAATTTGCGGGGGCGTGGCTTAGACACGCATGAGGAAGGTCGGCTAACAGAAGAGCTCCGTAAAAAAAGTCCGTGAAAGAACAAAAAGTCGCAAAAAATTTGAAGATTTAAGAATTATCTTCATGATAAATAAAGAAAAAAACGCAATGGCGTCAGGAAAACAAAACAAAAACGATTTTGCAGTCTCGGGTAGCAGCAAAAGAGCGAAGCCAGAACAAGAGACGGGTTTAAAAACTGGAGATTCGGAAGTAATGAAAGAACTGAAAGAAATCAAAGAAATGCTTTCAATTCTCACTAAAAAAGTTACCGAATTAACTGATGATGTTTCAACATTAAATAAAAAGATGGATCTAATAGAGCTAAAATCTAATGATTTAGAAGAAAGAATGATAACAGTGGAAGAGGAAATACTCAACAACAAAATTGAAAAAAAGAAAATTGAAACACTTACTAAAGAGTTGGAGGATTACTCGAATCGTGAGAGAAGGAGCAATGTTCGTCTGATAGGTCTGCCGGAAGGAGCAGAAAAAGGAAATCCGGTGGCCTTTATCGAAAACTTACTACCAAAACTACTTCCTCTAAAAACCAAATATCCCATAGAGATAGAAAGAGCACATAGAGTGCCGACAAAAAGATCAGAAAAATATCAAGGTCCGAGGCCACTGATTTTTAAGCTGTTGCGACACCAACAGGTTATAGAAATATTTCAACTTGCAAAACAAAATAAGGGATTACAATATCAAGATGCCCGTATTCATTTTGTCCCGGATTTCGCAAAAAACACCGCGATTAAAAGAAAGAAGCTATTGGATTTGAGACCACAACTACGAGAGATGGGTGCAAAGTTTGGTCTAGTATACCCAGCAAATATGAAAGTGACCATTGCAAATAAAACCTTAACTTTTGATAATGCAGAAGAGCTACAAAAATTTATACAAAACCAGGAAATACCAATGTCACCTTAATCTTTTCTTTAATATAAGTTGAATATTTTAATTGTCAAATTTTAGGATTATTATATGGTATAAGCAAATAATAATAATATTGTTTTTTCCATACTAACGATTTAGAACGTTTTTAATTCTGTTCAAAATTTCACTTCAACGATCTTTCTGCTACAGCTAAAGAGAGGATAAACATTCTATATTGGAATGATTATGATAATTTAACACCTGAAATTTAAGGATCTCAGACAAAAAGTAATATAGTAATATAAACAAGTAAGAATATAAAAGTTAATATGGGAATGCTATAAAATCTTTAAATTTAGTATTAGAAAATTGAAACGTACAATACTAATTGTTATTAACATTGAAAGGAAACGTAATAAAAAAGTTCTAAAGATTAAATGCAATTTGTTTTATGAACCGGAGCTTCCTTCCTTTAAACTTGAATGCAAGAATGTATGAGAGTATGTATATATGTATGAATATCTACTTTTTAAAATTAGTGGCAGGAAAAAAATACTACTAACTTTTTATGTTCATTGCAACTACAAATCCCAGACATCTCTACGAAAGGAACTAGATGAAAGAAGATCTCAAAAAATCGGAAGGATGACGAATAACAGGATTAGGTATTTTTCTTGGCTTGATATTAGAGGATTACATCGGAATACCATAAAATAAAATCTTCCAAAAAGATCAGACATTACAGAAGATAAATATGAAAGGAAAAGAAATAAAGAACGAATAATAAACTAAAAATAGATCGACGTTGGAACCGGAACTCACTCGGACTATATAGATTTGTGAAAAGAAAAGGAAAACATACTGGTTATAGAAATATCAAGAGGACATGAAGGAAAATAATAATTAATTGGAAGAATAACGAAGATGGAACTGATACTTCATTGACTTTCATAAACTTCAAAACAGAGAAAAATTTGACATTATAAACATAAAAATGTGATCAGGAAGTATGATATATGAATGAGGTATGCTTCTGCTTTTGAAGGAAGGGAGCTCTGGATTGAAGAGATTTATCGTATGCTTAGCTTCATATTTCTGAAACGTTCTCTGTATTTCAAAGATAAGTACTATAGAAACCAATAATTGATTGGATTTAAGCTAATGAAAGAAAAATTTCATTTTACTATATATAAGTATAATATGAATATAAAGAGATATATTATTTCATATATTTATATATGATTTAAAATAACATGAAGAACAGAAATGGAATTTATAAAGGTGATTTATATGAAATATAATAAGGAACTCAAATTATATTTCAAATTATCTGAATCAATACATTTATAATAAAATATGGAAATATTGAAATGGGTAGATAATAATATAATTTAAAGAGTATAATTAAAATTGGATAAAAAAAACAACCTGTTTAAATGTTATAAGGAATGTTAATGAAAATATTAATTTTCTTTAATAATATTTGAAATATTTGTGACTTAATTTTTGATTCTTAACAGGAACTGGACTTTTGTGGAGTGTTTTGATACCGATCTAATATGCGTGTTGCCAAGTATTCACAGCTAATATTGGGGGGGATGGGAGGGAAGAAAGGGAGGAGAGGGAGGGAAGGAATGGGAAGAATATATTATTACAATGTGTGGATATCTGATCGCAATAGTCATATGATTTTATGTCAAATTTTAACTATAAATGTAAATGGATATTAAAATTTTTACAATTAATGTCAATGGTTTAAACCATCCTATCAAAAGAAAGAAATTATTAGGATTTCTCCACAAGCAAAACGCAGATATTTATTTCATACAAGAGACACATCTTTCAGATACTGATCTAGGAAGCTAACAGGGGGTTGGATATCAAAATGTTTTTATTCACCTGCTTTAGGGAAAAAGGCAGGAGTAGCGATCCTGATAAATAAGAAATGCAATGCTGATTTTAAGTTAATAAATTTTGATCCTTCAGGAAGGTGGATACATATTAAAATGGTTCTGGGAAATACAACCCTAGATTTATTTAATCTTTATGCTCCTAATTCGAACCAAATGGAGTTTTTCAATCAAATTCAACAGATATTATTACCACTGGCTGCTTCTAATTTAGTAGTAGCTGGAGATTTCAATGCTGTAATGGATCCAATTTTGGACAAAAAACCAAGTAAATTTATAAAATCTTTAGGATTAGATAATCTGGTACAATCTTGTAATTTAATAGATATATGGCGTATTCTTCATTTAAATGATCGGGAATATTCATTTTGTTCTCAGGTCCATAAGTCTTTCTCACGAATTGATTATATATTTGTTTCTAATAACATTGCGCAGCGTGTATTAAATGCAGTTATTGATCCCATTATAATTTCAGATCATGCTGGTGTGTGGATTAACCTTCAGAATTATGACATTGATCAATTTAATTCAATATGGAGATTTAATAATGCTTTACTAGCAGACTCGAATTTCATAGAAGATCTTAAATTAAAAACGCAAGAATTTTTTCAAATTAATGATTCAGATAACATTAATATTGAGATTCTATGGGACGCTTTTAAAGCAACAATGAGAGGAAATATTATTTCATATTCAGCTTTTATTAAAAAACAACTTAAAAACCAATTTGATGATATGGAAAAACAAATTAAAATTTTAGAAAATAAATTAATTGAGAAATGGGAAAACAATACACTACAAAAGTTGTTAAAAGTAAAGGTTAAATATAATGAGATTTCTTCTCAAATTGTGAGGAAAGATATATTTTATAAACAAGTGCAATTCTATGGCAACTCAAATAAAGCTGGAAAATTATTAGCAAATTTTATTAAAGCAAAGAAAAGAAAATCCAAGATTATTGCAATTAAAGACACACAAAGTAATACACACACCAACACTAAAGATATTTTAACACAATTTCTTGATTTTTATAAAGAATTATATTCTTCTAATTCTTATGAAAAGAAAGAACAAGATGGATTAACTTTCTTAAATTCATTTATTGGGACAAATGTTCCGGATCATATAAAAAGAAGTTTAGAAGAACCTATATCTTTAAAAGAAATAGAAACAGCATTGAAGTCTCTTAGAGTTGGATCCGCTCCAGGTGGAGATGGATATACTGTTGAATTTTATAATTCATTTCAAAATATTATTTTACCATATCTGTTAAAATTGTATCAATATCAAATGAATAATGGTAATATATCAGGTACTATGGCAGAATCGATAATTATTGTCTTACCAAAACCAAACAAGGATCCTACTCTGGTTTCAAATTACAGGCCTATATCGTTATTAAATGTAGACAATAAACTAATTGCTAAAGTATTAGCAATAAGACTGGCAAAAGCTCTTCCTTTTATTATTGATGTACACCAAACAGGATTTATTGCTAAAAGACATTCATCAAATAATACTAGACTAGCATTTCACTCATTAAATTTAGCAAAAAATATTAATGATCCAGCTTTTCTAGTATCTTTAGATGCAGAAAAAGCTTTTGATAGAGTGGAATGGACTTTTATGTATCAAGCTTTAGAATGGTTTGGTATAGGCCCCGGTTTTGTTAAAATGATTCAGACATTGTATAGCTCTCCTACTGCAAGATTATATATTAATAATAATTTATCAGATAGATTTAACTTGTGTAGGGAAGTTAGACAAGGATGCCCTTTGTCTCCATTACTTTTTGATGTTGTTCTAGAACCTTTATTAATTGCAATAAATAAAACTAAGGATATAAAGGGAATCACGTTTTCCAACTGGGAATTTAAACTTTCAGCCTATGCTGATGATATTTTATTATATTTAATAAAACCGGAAACTACTATTCCATGTATACTTAATTTATTAGAGAAATTCGGTAAATTTTCAGGATATAAAATTAATTGAAATAAATCTGAAGTCCTCCCAATTAATGTTCATTGTACCAAAGGACTATTTAATTCATATTCATTTATCTGGAAAGATGATGGTTTAAAATACTTAGGAATTATGATAAAAAATACAATTGAAGACACAGTCAAAGAGAATGAAAAACTTTTATTAAGAAAAATAACAGAAATGTGTGAGCAATGGAATCCTTTACATCTTTCTTGGTGGGGAAGAATTCAAACAATTAAAATGATGATTTTGCCTGTAGTTTGCTACCAAATGAGTATGATACCAATATTTTTTCAGGGGTCATTTTATAAAAAATTAAATAATATTCTCACAAAATTTGTTTGGTTTGGGAAAAGACCCAGAATTGCTTTAGTATCTTTACAAAGACCAATTGTGGAGGGAGGGGTAAATTTTCCAAATTTTTATAGGTACCATCAAGCCTATATTTTAAGACAGGGAATGTATTGGATCCTCCCAGATCTCATGGAAAATGTACCAGATTGGTTGTATTTAGAATGGCGGCTCCTGTTTCCATTACATTTAGAACATTTAATTAGCATAACAATGCCTAGAAGATATAAAGACAACAGAATCATTTCAGATACATGGAAAACATTAAGATATATAAGTAACCTATCACCAGAACCAATAGCTAAATCACTTAATCAATCTATTTGGGTAAACTCCAGGATCAAAATTGGCGGATTTAAAATCGTCTGGAAACAATGGATAATTGAAAGATGTCATTTCAGAAGGATCATTGCTTAGTTTTTCACAATTGCAAAATAAATTTGGACTAAATAAAACACAATATTTTAAATGGTTGCAATTGAAGCATGCCATTCAGGTAGGGTTCCCTGAATGGAAAGATCTTAATACTCAATATAGTCTGCAGGTTTTATGTTTCCAGGCGGATTTCTTGGGACACCAAGCCGCAAAATGGTATAAATTAATATATGGATTTCTAAATAAAAAAAAAGAAAACTGGACTTAGGGATATTTGGAGTATTGAGATTGGACAGATAATTTCTGCATCTCAATGGCCAAGATTCTGGTCCTGGAGATTAAGATCTACAAAGTCAGCATCTATGAGTCAAACATGGATATTTTTATTACATAGAGTGTTATGGACCCCGACGCACCTGCAAAAAATAGATAGTACTAGATCCAATAGATGCTGGCATTGTAAAATAGAAGTAGGGACATTAGATCATTTACTTTTTTTTTGTCCCTGCATAAAGGCCTTTTGGAATTTAATTTGGCCCCAAATTAACAAATTACTAGAAAATCATGTAGGTCTTTCATATGACACAATACTATTTGGTACTGCAATGAGAACACAAAGTCCAATATCAGCTAATAATAATAAACTGCTTTTAATTTTGACAGGAGTCGCAATACAACAAATCACTCAAAATTGGAAGGACTACACCAAGTTAGATTATACATTCTGGTGGAACTTGGTTTGTCATATATACAAAATGGAGAAAGTAATAGCGTTACAACAAGGGAATATACATAAATTTAAGAAAATATGGGAACCATTGACTAAATATTCTAATGATCAGATATCTTAACACATTGATAATAATATTAAAGGGTTAGGGTGGGATATAAAGAATTCTTATATATAAAAATATGGAAAAAAATAAAAGGGGTGGGTTACATTATTTATGATATGATATAGTAAATATATTTATAATAATTATGAAATAATCAAATATAATATATGTGTAATATTTATTGTATGAATATAAAATTATAAATTAAAAAAAAACAAAAAACCAAATTTGCATTTATTAATCCTAATTCATTCATGATTTTACAGATCTCTTCTCCAGGCAAAAGAGCCCTAGCCCTTTTAGTCTTTCATTTTAGAGGAGCTACTCCATTCCTTTTATCATTTTAGTATCCCTTTTCTGTACCTCTTCTAATCCGGCTTTGCTTTTTTTTTTTTTTTTTTTTTTTTAGATGCATTGACCAAAATTGTACAAAATGAAATGATACAATGACAACAGAGCCTACCTGCAGGGGCTGAATTTGTTGTCAATGACCACATACAGCTTGAGAGTCAGCCCCTGATCAGCTAACAAATTCCCCTTTTGCTGCTCCAACTGTTCAAAACTGGAGTCACATGCAGTATAAAAGCCCTAAAAGATTTTACTAAACTTATGTTATGACTTATACCTCCATGCAAAAACTCCCCTCTTGGATAAAAACAAAACAAAACCCATTAACACATGTTGTAACCCTTCTCCCTAACCTTGAGGGTAGACAGAATAAGGGTCATGCGGGGAGAGAACAGAGATAGCAGTGAATGCTCAGGATCAGGGAGAAAGAATGGCAGAAGGCAGAGAGCTGCAAGAGCAGTGCCTCTCAAACTGTGTGCCACGGCATAGTGGTGTGCCCTGAAGAGATTCTGGGTGTGCCATGAGACTCCAGAATTTTACTTTATTTTTAAAAATTCCCTTCATAAGTATAGTTTATTTATTTTTTAATTTATTTCAAGTTTATTAAAAAATTTGTTTTGATCGCAAAATCATAATCCAATACGATTTACAAATAACAATAAAATCGGAGTAAAAAAGAAAAACACATTGATTAAACCAGACAGTTAATACAACTTTTGACCAACCAAACACAACAGGGAAAAAAAAAAAAAAAAAGGATTAAATACAATTTGTAAACAAAATAAAAAGGGCATAGGTAATGAAACAATAGGAAGGGAAAAGGTTACCCGCTCAATTTTCACTTAACAGCATTATTAATCCACTAAAAAGTATCCTAATTATATAGAACTCAGTTAAAGGCATCCTTAAAAAGCCAGCTTTTCAGGAGACCTTTGAAATTGCTAAGTAATTTTTCTTCCCTTATATTGATTGGGAGCGAATTCCAAATTTGAGGGGCCGTGATAGAAAAGATCATGTCCCTACTTGAATAAATGTGTCTTAGTGAAGGGACTAAGAGAAGAGATTTTTCTTCAGATCTTAAAGATTTTGTGGGTATATGGAAAAATTATGTTCTTACCTGTTAATTTTCTTTCCCTTAGACGCAGCAGATGAATCCAGAGACCAATGGGATAGCTCACATCTACCAGCAGGCGGATATAGAGAAACTGATTAACAGGTGGTCCTATTAGCTGGCACTCCTCCTGTCTCATCAGTATAGCTCCTTGCCCAAGCACACGTAACCAGCAATAGGCATAGCATGTAAAAAACTTCTTTCCCATAACAAATCTCAAAATGCAATAATACAGAAAACAATCTGCCATAATAACAAACTGTGAAAGTTGCAAAAGAAACAACCGAGAGGCAATATCCAGAAAGGGTGGGGCTCTGGATTCATCTGCTGCATCTAAGGGAAAGAAAATTAACAGGTAAGAACATAATTTTTCCTTCCCTAGCAACAGCAGCAGATGAATCCAGAGACCAATCGGATGTAGCAAAGCAATCCTCAATCTGGGTGGGAAGCAAACGCCGCCTCCGCAACAACCGAAGCACAAAACGCCCCTACCGCATGCGCCCCCACATCCAAGCAGAAATGGGGAGAGAAAGCACGCTCGGAAGACCAATTAGCCACGAGACAAATCTCCTCCAAGGAAAAAACCTCTGGGCCCAGCCCAAGAAGTAGCCATCGCTCCAGTGGAATGGTCATGAAGTTCTTTCGCCAACCACTTCCCTGCCAGCAAGCAAGCATAAAGAATGTCCTCCTGGACCCATTGAGCGATGGAGGCTTCGGACACCACCAAACATTTGAGGCGTCCCTTGAAGAATGCAAAAAAGGAGATATAAACAACTAAAAGTCGTAAGAAACCGAGCTCACAGAGAACGCTACGTACATATCAAAAAATGCAGTGAATAAAAGCACTGCTCCCAATTTCCCCTCCCAGGAAGAAGGAAGGAAAAGCGAGCATGACATAAAAGAAAGGATGACACCCCCTAGAAAGAAATAATGGTACCATCCCATATTTCGGAAATCAGAAATAGGAATCTCTGTTGAACAAGGCCTGCAACATAGAAAACTGCAGAGCTGAAGCCATGGCCACAAGAAACCCCATGTTCAACGGCACAGCTCTTTAGAGTCCCAAAAGACAAGGACGAAATGAAGCCTTCGGTATACTGAGAAGAAGTACGTGAAGATTGTACTCCAAACCGGGCTTTCTAAGAGGCGCATGAATATACCGCACTCTGTTTAGGACCTGAACTACATGAAGCTGAGAAGTAAGCGAAGAGCAATATACCTAGCCCTTGTAACAAGCTAAGAATGGCACTAGAAGCTGAAGGGAATTGAACACTAAGCCCTCGGCAATACACCTGTGCCAAAAAGGAACTCTGGAGTGGTTCAAACGTTAAGAAGCACCCAAGAAAGGAAAAACCTCCAAAAGGAAGCAGAAGCCACAGGAGAAGACGTCCGTAGCACCTGGATAAGAGAAGAAACAACCTGCTTCGCATAATCCTTACACGTCAGCCAAGATTTTTCAAAAAACTAGGTCGTAATACTAAAGTAGTACAAATATCCATGTTGAACGGACCCTAGGCGAGCAAAGCCAGAGATACCAGGAAACTTCTTAGTCTGGCTGTCGAAAGACTCATCAAATCCGCAAAGTAAGGATGACGCCGCCAATCCAGAGATTCTACAAATACTGTGCCCGGAAAGCGAGCTCAAGGTGGCAAATCCAAGCCATCATCAGCCAGCGGAAAACACTGAAAAAGAGAAGGCAGAAGTGAGAAAGGAGCCATGCAGCTACCCCCTCTAACTCCCACTCCCTGGGCCCGCCGAAGAAGCTAGGAAGCTTAGAATTGAGAGACGAGGCCATGAGGTCTAGGTCAAGCAGATCTCATTTTCATAAAAAGAGCTAGAACGCTTGAGCCACAAATCTCAATATCCAGGATGCAGAAGATTACACTATTACTAACATGCACACTTTCCAGAGCGTACACAGCGCTGTACACTGTAACATACAAGAAATGGGTCATGCTCAGATTCCGCGGAGAGAAAGTCTATCCAAACTCTTATCCTGATCCATAAAAGGATCTGCCAACAGAATACGAAGATGAGAGTCCACCCATTGAAGCAGAACAACATCACCTGCCAATGAGTACAACACTTACTGCCCAAGCAGTAGAGAAATACCCCCATCCTAATACTGACCAAAAGGACCCTCAGCGGCAATCCGGAAGAATGATCTGAACCTCCAGAAAGGTAGCCTGACCCTGCTCAAGAGCAGAAGAATGAACAAGTACTGAGTCGCCTCTGAAGACCAGACTCCAGGAGCTGAGGATGGAAGCCACGGAGCCCCCCAACCCGACAGCCCGGGATGGTCGGTGGTCATGAGCTAGTCCAGCAAAGACTGAGGCATGCCTTGAAAAGAGAAATCGCGCTGAGCCACCAAATCATATAGAGTGATGCAGGAGGAGCATACCAAATAATTGGTGCCCTGAGATACCGGGAACCACCGGAACAAAAGCGACTGCTGTTGCATAAGAAGGGGAAAGCAAGCCGAAGTCCCCAGTGGAGTCAGCAATATGGATCCCAGAAACTGTACAGAATCCCATACTCTTGGTCATTGTAAGCGAAGAAGAATACCAATCTGAGACCGAGACCCCACGCCCAAGTCTCCGGAAAGAAACACATGTCTCTCCTATATGAATAAAAACATCACCCCGATATACCTATAAATAGTACAGGAGAAGAGTGCTGTGCAAATTCAAAGATGCACGTGTAAAGAACTGAGGAAAAGATATCACCCTTTTCATGTCAGTCAAAAGGCCCGACTGGAAGTCGTCCGAATCAAGCAGGCAGTCAAGAAGAAATTAGATGAATCGCCTGGTATCGCCAAAACATAACCACCGCCCACATCACCTAAAACGTTCATGAAGCCTTGGGTAGGCAAAATGGCATGTGCCAAAACCGAAAGCGCCGCTCCAAGAGAGGCAGGCAAACCAAGTGCCGATTCGGAGTCCATAGAGAAAATGTAAATATACTCCCAGGTTGTCTGCAGAAATGTGTAACCCCGAGAAACTAATTCAGCCGAATGGGATCCAGCCTGCCCAATGCCCCCGTCTCGGGCACCATGCCGTAAGTGGAACAACGTCCCTTAGTTCCCGAAGAACTACAAGAACTGTCCTGAGGACCAGTAACACTGAAAAGGGAAACACAAAACATAGAGACTCCAAGAGCGAACTGGAAAACCTGAGAAGAAAGCAAAGATGCAAGCATCCTGAAAAATCTTCACAGCCCTCTGACCTGACATTATAGTGTCTTCTCCCTCATGAGAAAGCCTGAAGAGTCATTGGAAGAAGTCAAGATCCCCTCAGAATGAAGTGCAGAAGGTCAGGGAATGGCAGAATGAGACTGTAGGATCTGCAAGAAGATTCTCCTAGGAAAAATCAAGGTTCACAATGTAAAGAGGAATATACTGGAACCATGAAAACAGTACTAACCCCATGCAACATGAGCGAAATACGTATGTCCTTTAAAGTGAATACATACTAGACTCAATCAAGATGCTGCATCTACCGCTCCGTGGAAAACAACAGCATCTTTACAGGTATCAGACAAAGCTCACATCGTTAATGAGAGCTTCAGGGATGAGGCTAACAGCCACATAGTGCGTGATCCTCCACGGGTTTGATAGAATAGGTAACTGGCTCCTGGTTAAAAGGAGCTGTACAGCCCTTTCTGTCTGGTCGGGGGGCCCGTCTAGCATGTGTCATGAGAAAATGGTGACAGGAGAAACCAGCGTCATAAGCATGGAAATCTGAAGTCCAGGCCCCCTCAGAAATAGAGAAGAGAGTCCTGGCCGCAGGAACATGCGCAGTGTCATTATGCCCATAGAGACAGCCCGAACTTGGAAACTGCTTGTACTACCTTTAGGCATAAATATCCTGTGCCACTACTAGACACATGCAGCTCAGCACAGAGGCCCAAATAAGAACAGTTACCAATAGATAAAGGTTCAATCTGCAGGGACCTCAAGAGAGACAATGAGATACCTGTGTGAAATACAGGGCACTATCTTACTGCTGATCTCACTGTGCCGTGAGTTGCCGTATGTCGCCCCAGTCCGGAGACAAACCGAGACTGGGTGACCTAGCACAGGTCAGAGTCTCTCTGGTAAACCCCTTGAGTGCTAACTCCAGAGTCCGATTAAACAAGCAGCTTCCTTCAAGGGAGTACAGCAGGAACACAGACATAGACATATAAAGCTGCCCAAGCTTGTCCCAAAGCTGGTGAAACACATACAACTTGTCTGAATCGGAAAGGAGAGAAGCCCCGGCATACCCTGACCAAAGTCAGCTGGAAACAAACTACCGGAACGCTGCAGCTCTCCCGCCATCGCCGGAGACCCATGCGCATGCCTGATTCTCGCTGACACGTGGCCGCTGCATCAACGCTCCTAGAAACCTAGTTGGATTTGAGCCCTGCAAAATTTATCCTGCCGCGGCTTGCGTAGAAAGAAAATCAGACTCGGGGAATAACCAGAAGAACGGCCCACAGCGCCGGAAAAAACATATCCCATCTCATGCGCGCTGCTATAAACCGGCACCTGCACAATCAGCTGCACATGGCTGTGACAAACACTGATGAAAGAGAGCCTCAGAATAAACAGGACTACTGCTGCACTGAAACCCGACAATGAGAACAAGTACGAGCATGAAATCGCATCGCTACTGCTGCGCTGTAACCAACAAGGAAACAAAGCGCGTGCATGCAAAGGGCGGGAAGTCCCGGCTCCCTCCATGGATTTCTAGTCATAAAACTTAGCCTCAATAAAATATCCATACCTTAAATGTATGATGACCGAACCCACAGTACTAAGACTCCCAAACAGAACCTGAAGTTCAAACAACCGTAAAAGCCAGACATACTCACAAGCTAGTTGTTAGGGCCAGTTGAAGCCAGTTCGCAGCAAAAGCATGGCAGAATGTAACAACTGTGGTCTCTTTTTTTTTTTTTTTTTTTTTTTTTAACAGAGAAGGGAAAGAAGAAAAAAATTGAGACCCAGTCAGGCCCTCTAGCAATGGAGGGAGGGTGAGGCAGGGACAAGGGGGGGCCCAAGTGTAACCTCTAAAGCCGGCACAGTTCAGCCGGACACCCCTGTCTCACTGAAGAGAAAATCTCAACAGGAGAAATAGCACTACCAGCTCACTGAAGAGAAAATCTCAACAGGAGAAACAGAATGGCAGTCTCACTGAAGAGAAATCTCAACAGGAGAAACAGAATGGCAGTCTCACTGAAGAGAAACCTCAACAGGAGAAAATAAAGTTCCAGCCACTGCCAGAATTCAGGAGCTAGTTGAATAGCGACCTTTTCCTGCTGGGAGATAGAGATTACTGATGAGACAGGAGGAGTGCCAGCCAATAGGACCACCTGTTAATCAGTTTCTCTATCTCCGCCTGCTGGTAGATGTGAGCTATCCCATTGGTCTCTGGATTCATCTGCTGCTGTTGCTAGGGAAAAGAGATTAAAAGCCTTTCTAAGAATGCAGGAGCTTTTTTCATTAAAGTTTTGTGTGTACACTAGAATAGATGACATGTACGTCATATACACAAGAGTCTGTCAATGTTTTGAGTGTCTGCGTGCGTAAGGATACAACTGCCCAGACAAGCATCATTCTTTGATGTGATTGGTCCTTGAAAACTAAAGGCAAGTAATTTAAATTTTATTTTATTTTTTATTAAGTAGTTATCCTAACTTGAGCAACAAAGCAATCAAGGCTTTGTTACTGTTTGGATCTTCTTATCTTTTCAAACTTGGATTTTCAGCTCTGATAAAAATTAAATAGAACTGCAGATTTTGGATGATGAAATGTGTGTTTCTCGACTATCGAGCCAAATTTTGAATCAATTTGCACTAAAAAGAAACAAGCATATCCATCGTATTTGATTAGCAATTCTATTCTATCTACTTTAGTTTCACCATTGTTATAATTATCCATACATAGCTTAAAGAACATAAGAACATAAGCAGTGCCTCCGCCGGGTCAGACCATAGGTCCATCCTGCCCAGCAGTCCGCTCCCGCGGCGGCCCAAACAGGTCACGGCCCGTCTGAATCACCAGAAGGGGCTCCCTTGCCACCTTGGTTCCTCATTGAAGTCATGTCTTCCTATCGAAGTCCTAACCCTCCGGTCTTGCACATGCACGACCTGGTTGGGTTTCTATACTTATTACCTGGTTAGCTTTCTATACTTGTGTTACATCCCAGCTCCTCCCTCAGTATCCCACGATCCCTTTATCCCTCAGGAATCCGTCCAATCCCTGTTTGAATCCCTGTACCGTACTCTGCCTGATCACTTCTTCCGGTAGCGCATTCCAAGTGTCCACGACCCTTTGGGTGAAAAAAAACTTCCTTGCATTTGTTTTGAACCTATCTCCCTTCAGTTTCTCCGAATGCCCCCTCGTACTTGTTGTCCCCCTCAGTCTGAAGAATCTGTCCCTATCCACCCTCTCTATGCCCCTCATGATCTTGAAGGTCTCTATCATATCTCCCCTGAGCCTCCTCTTCTCCAGAGAGAAGAGTCCCAGCCTATCCAACCTCTCGGCGTATGGGCAGTGTTCCAGCCCTCTTACCATTTTCGTTGCTCTCCTATGGACTCTCTCAAGTACCGCCATGTCCTTCTTGAGGTGCGGCGACCAATACTGAACGCAGTATTCCAGATGTGGACGCACCATCGCTAAATACAATGGCATGATGACTTCCTGCGTTCTGGTTGTTATGCCCCTCTTTATGATGCCCAGCATCCTGTTGGCTTTTTTCGAGGCTGCTGCGCACTGTGCAGATGGCTTCAGTGATGCATCCACCAGCACACCCAAGTCTCTCTCAAGTCTGCTGTCTCCCAACAATACCCCCCCCCCCCCCAATTTGTAGTTGAACAACGGGTTCTTTTTCCCTATATGCATGACCTTGCATTTTTCAACGTTAAAGCGCATTTGCCATTTGTTTGCCCAGTCTTCCAGCTTGTCCAGGTCCCTTTGTAGGTCCTCACACTCCTCCCTGGTCCTAACTCTGCCGCACAGTTTGGTATCGTCTGCAAATTTTATAACCTCGCACTTTGCCTCCTTTTCCAGGTCATTGATAAATATGTTAAAGAGTAATGGCCCCAGCACCGATCCCTGTGGCACACCACTTGTGACTCCCCGCCAGTCAGAATATTGACCCTTTACTCCGACCCTCTGCAGTCTACCCGACAACCAGTGCTTGATCCATCTGTGCACATCCCCTCCCACCCCGTGGTTCCACAGCTTCCTAAGCAGCCTTTCATGTGGCACCTTATCGAAAGCCTTTTGAAAATCGAGGTAAATGATGTCTATGGGTTCCCCATTGTCCACCCGACTGCTTATTCCCTCAAAGAAGTACAGAAGGTTCGTTAGGCACGACCTTCCCTTACAGAATCCGTGCTGGCTTGTTCTCAGTAGGCCATTCCTCTCGATGTGCTCGCAAATGCCGTCCTTGATCATAGCTTCCACCATCTTCCCTATAATTGAAGTCAGGCTCACCGGCCTGTAGTTCCCGGGATCACCCCTCGATCCCTTCTTGAAGATAGGTGTGATATTTGCCAATTTCCAGTCCTCTGGTACCTCACCAGTTTTCAAGGATAGGTTGCAAACATGCTGGATTGTGCCCGCTATTTCTTGTCTTAGTTCCTTCAGAACCCTTGGGTGGATCCCGTCCGGGCCCGGTGATTTACCGCATTTTAACCTATCTGTTTGAGGACATCCTCCTTACTTACCTCTATGTGCTCCAATTTTTCGGCCTGTTCCCCACTCATGAGCTCCTCTGAGTTCGGTATATTAGATGTGTCTTCGCTCGTGAAAACCGACGAGAAGAACGTGTTCAACCTCTCAGCTACCTCTTTATCCTCCTTAATCACTCCCTTCCTATCCCCATCGTCCAACGGCCCCACCTCCTCTCTCGCTGGTCGCTTCCCCTTTACGTAACTGAAGAATGCCTTGAAGTTTTTCGCCTCCCTGGCCAGCCCCTCTTCGTATTCCCCTTTTGCTTTTCTAACCTCTTGGTGGCATTCCTTTTGGCATTTCCTGTGCGCCTAGTGATTTTCCTCCGTTGGGTCCTTTTTCCATCTCCGGAAGGATACTTTTTTGTCATTTATTGCCCTCTTTACTTCAGTTGACATCCAAACCGGGTCCTTTGATCGCTTGTTCTTGCAGCCTTTCCTGAAACTGGGGACGTACATTCTTTGTGCTTCCTGCAGGGTATCCCTGAATAGGGTCCAGGCGCTTCCCACAGTCTCCATCCTAAAGATGTTTCTGAGCTTCCTCCCCACCATTTCCCTCATAGCAACATAGTTCCCTTTCTTGAAGTTGAGCGCAGTTGTTGCGGTCCTCCTTACTATGGGTGTCCCCCTTTCTAATGTGAATCTGATCGCGTTGTGATCACTGTTGCCTAGTGGTCCTCCCACTTCTACCCCTCTTGCAGGCCCCCCTAATCCGTTTAGGATGAGGTCAAGAGTAGCACCCCCTCGCGTCGGTTCTTTGACTAGTTGCTCCATGAAGCAGTCCCTCACAGCTTCTACAAATCCTGTTTCCCTAGTGCAGTTGGAGTGACCCGTACTCCAGTCTATTCCCGGGTAGTTGAAGTCCCCCATCACTGTTACACTTCCAGTCCTGCATTCCTGTCTCAATTCCGCTTCCAAGTCGTGTCCGACTCCTTCTGGCGTACCAGGTGGGCGATAGTACAGCCCCAGTTTTATGCCTGCACCCTTGTTTCCCGGCAATTTGACCCATAGCGATTCCAGCCCCTCTGCCTTCGTTGCCATATCCATCCCGACCGAGTGGATAGAGTCCTTTATATATAGTGCTATGCCTCCCCCCTTCAGATATAACATCTTGTCTGTAGTGGTTGGAAGAATGCAGCTTATCCACTGTTTTATATTTAATTGGCTATATCTGTTGCTAGTGTAGAACATTTCACTTTCCTGTCAATAGCCTTTGCCAGATACACTAATTAAAATTTTTAGATTTCAATTTTTAAAGGCAAGACAGATGCTGCTTTTTGCAGAGTGGTAGTTGTTTCAAACTGCATAAATGAACTGGCATGACTGTGGAGCATATCCACAGCAACCATTTTCCTTTTTGTTATATAGCAGGGGTCTCAAAGTCCCTCCTTGAGGGCCGCAATCCAGTAGGGTTTTCAGGATTTCCCCAATGAATATGCATGAGATTTATGTGCATGCGCTGCTTTCAATGTATATTCATTGGGGAAATCCTGAAAACCCGACTGGATTGCAGCCCTCAAGGAGGGACTTTGAGATCCCTGTTATATAGGATGTCTTATACCATCAAATGTTTTATAAAAATACGTAGGACTGTTTCAAAAAGATCATTTTTAAACAGCACAACAAAATGGTAATATTTAATTCATTTCCTCCTACAGCTCTAAGCAGAACTAGCATTTGGTATAACTTGAAGTACAACCTGCCACTCAACAATGTAAAAAATCTACATGAAAAAAATTATTCAATGAATCATGCTGAAAGTAAAGGCAAACCAAGAGAAATATGAAATTCAATGTACAGCAGTACAGAGGAAGGAATACACACACATGGAATGTTACTGAACATTCTGCTTCCATTGTGAATGATTATAACAAATATGAAGAACAGCAAATTACTGCTCAAATACAACTATATAGAAGGCAATGGGTTTTTAAGGCATTTTGAAATCAAATATATTACACAGAGTTAGTTAGTTTTATAACCCATCCTCTCCAGGAGCCCAGATTGGGTTACAAAGATACATATACAGTAGTTTTCAGGATCAATAATGAGATTCAGAAAATTGAGATGGGTTTTGATAACATACATGATATGGGGAAACTAAGAACACATGCTATAGTGAATCTACATGCTACAGGAACAGTACATACGTGTTACAGAAAATTGAGACAATTTTTTTTTTTTTAATGACATACGTGCCTGCTTATACGTGGTGAGCGTGTTGTCGGGGCAGCAGCTGACTTAAGAGAGGAAAGGTGAAGCTGCGCGCATGCTCATTCAGGATGGCGACCGGCTTGGATCAGGAGCCCGGGAGGCGCTGACGGACGGCAGAGGCATCGGCCGAAGCGGGAGGGCAGCTGCACGGGGACCCCGAGGGAAGGAAGGCACCACTTTGGAATCGCTGCAGCACCCGCAGGCAGGTATTCACCCCTGGGCCACCATTGCTGAGTGCTCGTTTATCGGGGCAGTGCTCGGTTTACGAGACAAGTTTGCTGAGTGTTTTGCAAAACACTCACAAACCGGTGCATTTGTAAACCGAGGTACCACTGTACTGTCTTTCTGTGGTATAATCAAACCAGTTTATAATTATTATATACAGATACTGCCTCTGTTCCACGTGGGCTCACAATCTAGGTTTCTGTACCTGGGGCAATGGAGGGTTAAGTGACTTGCTCATAGTTACAAGGAGCCATAGTGGGAATCTCCAGGTTCTTACCCCACTCTATCCTACTATGAATTCAGGATTTTAATCGAATCTTGTATGCTCAAAAACAGACAAATACATTGGTTGATATTTCATATTCTGAAGTGGGATTTGAAATTCAGAAGCTCTGAGTTGTCAATTTTGCCTTCTGTGCTCTCCCTCCTTTCTTCTTCCCTTCCTTTCAACTTTGTCATGTTACATTGGCTAAAACTTATTTGTAAACATAGTTTACCATTTTAAACAGCAATACATAATAGATCAATTTGATAAACTCAAGAGAAACAAATCACCAGGACCAGTTGAAATACACCTCAGGGTCCTGGAAGAGCTCAAACTTAAAATGATTAACCTATTACTAGCGGCCTGAAACATATAATTCAAAATGTCTTCAAACACCAAAGGACTCGAAGCAGGTCAATGTAATTATCTAGTTTTTAGAAAAGGCTCAAGAGAAACTGACTTGTGAGCCTGACATCGGTGCTGAACAAAATGGTTAAAGCTGTACTAAAAATAAAATTACTCTACATAACATACAAACAGCTTAATAAGAATAAGTCAGCTTGGGATCAGTAAAAGGCAAGTCTTGCCTTACCAAGTTTATGATTTCAAGGTGTGAACCAGTAGTTTATTTGGATTTTCAGAGGACATTTGACAAAGTCCTTTGTGAGAGGCTTCTTCAGAAAATAAAGAGTTATGGGTTAGGTGGCCATGTCTTTTTGTAGACTGGTGATACCGCCAGTAGACTGGCGATACCGCTAGCCGCACTCTTCAATCTCTCCCTAAGCACGGGGAGAGTACCCTTGGACTGGAAAACAGCCAACGTCATTCCTCTGCACAAAAAGGGTTGCAGGGCAGAGGCTGCGAATTACAGACCGGTGAGTCTCACATCAATAGTGTGTAAACTCATGGAAACTTTAATTAAACGCAAATTAGACATGATCCTGTATGAGGGGAATCTACGGGATCCCAATCAACATGGATTCACCAAGGGTAGGTCCTGCCAATCCAATCTCATCAGCTTCTTTGACTGGGTGACAAGGAAGCTAGACTTGGGAGAGTCTATGGACATCGTATACCTGGATTTCAGTAAAGCATTTGATAGCGTCCCACACCACAGGCTGTTGAGCAAAATGAAATCGATGGGGTTAGGAGAAACATTAACTACTTGGGTCAATGATTGGCTAAGCGGAAGACTTCAAAGGGTAATGGTTAACGGTACCCTCTCTAAAACATCGGAGGTGACCAGCAGAGTACCACAGGGTTCAGTCCTGGGCCCACTCCTTTTCAATATATTCATAGGGTTATCTGACTCAGGGGCTTCAGGGTAAAATAACATTATTCGACGACGACGCTAAACTATGCAATATAGTAAGAGAATGTAATTTACAGGATAGTATGGCACAGGACCTACTTACATTGGAAAGATGGTCCTCGACCTGGCAGCTGGGCTTTAACGCTGGGAAATGTAAGGTTATGCACCTCGGTAGCGGTAATCCATGCAGAAATTACACCTTGAATGGAGAAACTTTAACTAGTACTTCGGCGGAACGAGACCTAGGAGTAATCATCAGTGCAGACATGAAAACTGCCAATCAAGTGGCGAAGGCATCATCTAAAGCAAGGCAGATGATGGGATGTATCAGTAGAAGCTTTGTCAGCAAGAAGCCTGAAGTCATAATGCCATTGTACAGAGCCATGGTGAGACCTCATCTGGAATACTGTGTACAATTCTGGAAGCCACATTACCGTAAAGATGTGCTTAGAATCGAGTCGGTTCAACGGATGGCCACCAGGAGGATCTCGGGGCTCAAAGGTATCTCGTACGAGGAGAGACTAAACAAACTACAGCTCTACACTCTAGAAGAACGTAGGGAGAGGGGAGACATGATTGAGACATTTAAATACATCACAGGACGTATCGAGGTGGAAGATGATATCTTCTTTCTCAGGGGACCCTCTGCCACTAGAGGGCATCCGCTCAAACTCAGAGGCGGGAAATTTCATGGCGACATCAGGAAGTATTTCTTCACAGAAAGAGTGGTTAACTGTTGGAATGAGCTTTCAGTGCAGGTGATCAAGGCCAGCAGCGTGCTGGACTTTAAGAATACATGGGATACCTATGTGAGATCCTTATGAGGGTCGAACTGGAATATCGGTCGCTAGGTATAGACTTAAGAGGATGGGTCAGTAGGGTGGGCAGACTTGATGGGCTATAGCCCTTTTCTGCCGTCATCTTCTATGTTTCTATGCAACATTGCCTGTTGGATAGTTCGTCCATGTATAGTGCAGCACTCTGCCTTTAGTCATGTGGCAGCCATGAGGTAAGAAACACGGAGTAAAACTTGTGGAAATTAACCATCGGATATTAGCTCAGTATGGACATAGCACCATACATCAACGAAAGGTTTATGAGTGGGTAAAAAGGTTTAAAGCGAGAAGAACAGGTGTAACTGACTAAGGTTGTTCTGGTCCCCATCATCGCACACACAAGAGCACATTGATAGGGAAGATGAAAGTCCTAAGGCCAAATTGCTTCTAATTGTCCACCAGAGAAGCAACTGCACTAAATCTGGAATGATAAAGGTAAAATCCATAAGACTCCCCATGGCCTGACACCACTGGGAAGCAAGGGTCCACTGGGCATCTTGCAAATGGAGGTGTGCCATGGGAGTGACATACACAGTGGAGGCCACATAGCCAACCATCTCAACATTTGTCGAGCTGTGACCTGCTGACTGTGCTGAACTTGACAGATGATGCAAATAAGCATATCTGCCCTTACATGAGGAAGGTAGGCTCAAGCCTGAATCATATCTAACACAGCTCCTAATCATATGTATTCCAACTGCTAAACTGGGAGCAGGGTCTTTGGATAGTTGCTAAATCCCAGTAGCTCCAACAACCGAACAATTCTCTGGATGGTAAAGAGCACAAAGAAAGGTGCTCAAGAATCAATGCAATTGTCTAAATAGGGAAACACATGCATTTCTAGTCTGCATAGGGCAATTAAAACAAGCCATTTTATAAACACTCTGGGACTGGTGTGAAGCCAAATGGCAAAATGTGATAATGGTAATGGTGCTTTCCTACTCAAAATCTCATATTTCCTGTGATTGGGACATATCTGGATATGGATGCAACCATCAAGTCCAGAGAGCATAGTCAATAGTTTGTCTGAATCATGGGAAGAAGGGAGCCTAATAAAATTATAATGAACTTTTATTTAACCAAATATTTGTTTGGGCCCTTAGGTCTAAGATGGGACAAAAATCTCCAATTATTTTTAGATTTGAGAGGAAATACTTGGAATAGAATCCTCTCCTTTCTTCCCCTGGTATAACAGGTTCAACTGCATGGGACTTTTAGAAGGGAGTATTCGTTTGTAAGCACTACTTAGTTAAGAGCTTATTTTTAACTCTTCAGAGGGCAATTTGGAGGAACTTTATGCTAATTTAGAGAGTAACCCCTCCTAGACTATTTGGGATCACCTTTCTTGGAAAACCTCAGCCTCCCTCCAACCAGTAGGTTGTCCAGGATAGGTACTTTTATGTCAGCTACGCTCTGCTGAAGCCAAGCCAAAATCTCATTCCCTGATTAGATTGGAGAAATGGTTGAGACTTCTGGTATTGTTGTTGGTAAGGACAGGAGTGTGGGGCCTAGGCCTGCTGGAGAAGGTGAGTTGAGGGAATGAACCTATACCTTTGAGAATATTCTTAATTCCTTCTGAAAACCTATGAGAAGTGGAGGCTGCAGAAGGAGCAGGCCAAGACAGAAACTTCATAGTTTTCCTTTGCTTAATGAGGTCAGCAACCTCTTCCCACTGCCCCCCAAAACACTGTCTCCTTCACAAGAGATGTACACCACCAAATACCTAATAAAGAAAGTATGGACACCATATCAAAAGTTCAAGTTTCAAGTTTATTTAAAATTTGTTTAATCACCCTATCATATATTTATGGCGATGTACAATTCTAAAAATATTTTATAACGGTACACAGGGGAACAAAAAGTTCATATAACAAATACATGACTTTCAAAACAGACGGGACTAGTAGGGTAAATAGGATTGAAATACAATAATTGGAGGCAGATGAGACAATCAAGGAAAATTACAAGAGGAGGGATTTTTGTTTTGTTTTTTAAAAAAAGGATGAATTTTGCTTTAGTTTTGGTGTTTTTACGATGTCTAGCAGTCAAATGCATCTTTAAAAAGAAAACATTTTAACTGACTCTTAAATCTACCAACGTTTCTTTCCTCCCGTAAGTAGATTGGCAAGGAATTCCACAATTGGGGGGCCACGACGGAAAAAATGCATCATAAATTGCTTGAGCTAGGTGCTTCGGACACTCCTCCTACTTGGCTCTCAGTTGATGGAGTTTTATGGCCTTCTCTGGAGGCAGAGTATCCTCAAACTCCATCACATTATACACCAAGGTATTCTAGTAAATGCTCACTTAGAGCCAGTAGGACTGAACGCAGAAGATTAGCATCAAGCCTCAAAACATTTTCCTTACAAAATACTCCAGAGTGTGAGCATCCTTGCCTCAGGGAGCCAAGGGATAAGCTCTTAATCTTCTGGCTCTCTAAAGAGCAAATTTGATCATCATAGAATGAGGTAGAAGCTACTGTTTCTTGAATCTGGGAGTCTTCTGGATGCTATACATAGAATCAGCCTTCTTCAGTACAGAATGGACAGTGAGAGGGGTTTCCCAATTCCTCATCTGTGCAATTTTAAGGATACTGTGCTTAGATACTATCACTGCCTCCAAGGGAGGGGAGTTTTAATCAAGAACCTTCTGTAACATGACCAGGGAGGCACTTCTCAAGGGCAAGCATTGATAAAGGGATGCAGGTTAGAGACTGCAAATTACAGACCGGTAAGTCTCACATTAATAGTGTGCAAGCTTATGGAAACATTGATTAAACACAAATTAGACATGGTTCTGGACGACGAGAGACTGAGGGATCCACACCAGCATGGATTTACAAAGGGGAGATCCTGCCAATCCAACCTGATCAGCTTCTTTGAATGGGTAACAAAAGAACTAGATAAAGGAAAGTCCCTAGATGTGTTGTATCTGGACTTCAGCAAGGCCTTTGATAGCGTCCCACACCGCAGACTTTTGAACAAGATGAGTTTGTTGGGGCTAGGAGAAATACTAACTGCATGGGTTAGAGAGTGGCTCAGTGGCAGACATCAGAGGGTGGTGGTAAACAGTACTTTCTCTGAAAAGTCGAAGTGCACAGTGGAGTACCGCAGGGCTCGGTCCTGGGTCCAATCCTATTTAATATCTTCATACAAGATCTGCCTCAGGGACTTCGGGGTAAAATTGCATTATTTGCCAATGATGCTAAATTGTGCAACATAGTGGGCGGAGATACCATGCCCAGATACTATGACACAGGACATACTTTTTCTGGAGCACTGGTCTACTATTTGGCAGCTGAATTTTAATGCCAAGAAGTGTAAGGTTTTCTTTATATTGACGCCTTTAATAACTGATCTTTCTTTCTTTTTTCTCCGCATCCATAACTCAAAAGGTCACTTGTCTATGTCCCCCTTCCTATTGTTTTTCCCCTGAATTTAAATTTGAATTAGTGATTGTATTATCGAATGTAACCATTAAATATTTTTCCTTTTGTTTCACTATAGCCTATTTAAATTACCTTTAAATGTATGTTATTTGTGTTATGAATATTTTAGATAATTGTATGTTTAATTTAATAATTGTAAGTATGTCTCCAACTATTTTATTTGTACATCGCCTTGAATTTTGAATTGGCGATTAATCAAAATACCTAATAAACTTGGAAACTTGGAAACCTTGGTAGCAGAAACCCATGCAGAACATACACCCTGAATGGTGAGACCTTAACCAGAACTGTGGTAGAACGGGACCTGGGAGTAATCATTAGTGAAGATATGAAGGCAGCCAATCAAGTAGAGAAAGCCTCATCCAAGGCTAAACAAATGCTGGGTTGTATTTGGAGAAGCTTTGTCAGCCAAAAGCCCGAGGTGGTAATGCCGCTGTACAGGTCCATGGTGAGACCACATCTGGAATACTGTGTACAATTTTGGAGGCCACACTATCAGAAGGATGTGCTAAGAATGGAATCGGTTCAGCGATTGGCCACCAAGATGGTCTCAGGGCTCAAGGATGTCCCTTATGAAGAACGACTAGGTAAGTTGCACCTTTACTCTCTCGAGGAACGCAGAGAGAGAGGTAACATGATAGACGTTCAAATACGTTACTGGCCGTATTGAGGAGGAAGAAGACATCTTCTTCCTTACAGGCCCTACGGCGACAAGAGGGCATCCGCTAAAAATCAGGGGCGGGAAATTCCATAGTGAAGTACTTCTTCACCGATAGGGTGGTTGACCGTTGGAATGATCTTCCACTTCAGGTTGTTGAGGCCAATAACGTGACTGACTTTAAGAACAAATAGGATCAACATGGGTCACATTGTAATTTTGGGTCTAGAGGGAGCACACATTGTAATTCTGGGTCCAAGAGGAGTACACATTGTAGTTATGAGTCTAGGGAGAATAAAAACAATGCTAAAGGTGTTCAAGTAGCTCAAGCAGGAACACCCCCACTGAGTCGTAATAAAAATACAACGTGGAGGGCTATGTACGTCAACGCACACAGTTTGGGAAACAAGATCCTGGAATTAGAAACGGAAATAAGGAATGCCGACCTGGATGTGGTGGCAATATCTGAGACCTGGCTCACAGACTCCCACAGGTGGGACATGGTCTTACCAGGTTACAACTTGCTTCGCCGGGACAGGGAGGGCAGAATAGGGGGAGGTGTAGCATTATATACTAAAGATGACATTATGGTCACAAGAATCGCAGATGTCCAGTACACTGGGGAATCCCTTTGGGTTAATTTGGCCAGAGGGAAGGACAAATGCTTGTATCTTGGCGTAATTTACAGACCCCCAAGACAACATGATGACCTGGATATGGAAATAATCAGTGATATAGAAAATATCACCTTGCGTGGGGACACAGTAGTGTTAGGTGACTTCAACATGCCTGATGTGGATTGGGATAAACTTACCTCTGCTTCCGGCAGCAGCAGGAGGCTATTAAATGCTCTGAAGGGAGCTGGTCTCAAGCAACTGGTGTTGGACCCAACAAGGGATCAGGCAATACTGGACCTATTACTTACCAATGGAGAAAGTGTCACAGAGGTCTCGGTGGGCGACACATTGGCCTCCAGTGACCACAACATGGTATGGTTCAATCTTAGGAAAGGTTTCACTAAATCTACCACACTGACCAAGATCCTCAAATTCAAGGACACAAACTTCAAAGAAATGGGAGACTTCGTTCACCAGGCGCTACAAGAACAAGCAGAAACAGATAGCGTGGAAGAAATGTGGTCAACTTTGAAAACCACCATACAGGAAGCGACAAACCGCTATGTTAAATTAGTAAGTAAACAACGAAGGAACAATAAGCCGAAGTGGTTCACTACAGAGATTTCGGCCCTTATCAAGGAGAAGAAAAAAGCATTCATCTCTTACAAACAATCAGGGAAACAGGTCTCTAGAGCAGACTACTTGACCAAATCAAAAGCCGTCAAAACGGCAGTCAGGGAGGCTAAGTTTCTCATGGAGGAGTCTCTGGCAAAAAACATCAAGAAGGGAGATAAATCCTTCTTTAGGTATATCAGTGACCGAAGCAAAAACTCAAGCGGGATTGTACGTCTTAGGAAACCAGACGGAGACTATGTGGAAAAGGATTCGGAAAAAGCCCAACTATTAAATGAATACTTCAGCTCAGTCTTCACCCGAGAAGCGCCGGGGCTTGGCCCTCAGCTACAGACAAGGGTTGACTCAGTTGATCCGTTCAGTAGCTTCGAGTTTACGCCAAGCAGTGTCTACAGTGAGCTATCAAGGCTCAAGGTTAACAAGGCAATGGGGCCTGACAACCTACACCCCAGGGTGCTAAGGGAGCTGTGTGATGTCCTGGCGGAGCCACTGTCCAAGCTCTTCAACTTCTCCCTTAGCAAAGGCAGCGTTCCGTCGGACTGGAGGACGGCTAACGTCATTCCACTCCACAAGAAAGGCTCCAAGATGGAGACAGCAAACTACAGACCAGTAAGTCTAACATCGATAGTATGCAAACTAATGGAAACTCTGATAAAACACCAATTGGATAAGATCCTAGATGAGGAGAATCTACGGGATCCCCGTCAACATGGATTTACAAAAGGGAGATCGTGCCAATCCAACTTGATCAGCTTCTTTGACTGGGTGACGGGGAAGCTAGATATTGGGGAGTCCCTGGACATCGTGTACCTGGACTTTAGCAAAGCATTTGATAGCGTACCACACCGCAGGTTGCTGAACAAGATGAGTTCTATAGGATTAGGTGACACATTGACGAAATGGGTTGGGAACTGGCTTGGAGGTAGGCTTCAAAGGGTGGTGGTGAACGGCACACCCTCTAAAATGACGGAGGTGATCAGTGGAGTGCCACAGGGCTCGGTCTTGGGCCCAATCCTATTCAACATCTTTATAAGGGACTTGGCAGAAGGGCTTAGGGGTAAAATAACATTATTCGCCGATGACGCCAAACTAAGTAATGTAGTGGGCAAATGCACAATAGATGATGTTTCAATGCCCGACAACATGATGCACGACCTACTCCTACTGGAGAGCTGGTCTAGGTCCTGGCAACTCAGCTTCAATGCCAAAAAATGCAAAGTTATGCACCTAGGCAGTCAAAATCCATGCAAGACTTACACCCTAAATGGCGAGATCCTTACAAGAACTGAAGCAGAACGTGACCTAGGGGTGATCGTCAGTGAGGACATGAAGGCTGCCAATCAAGTGGAGCAAGCTTCATCCAAAGCAAGACAAGTCATGGGTTGCATACGCAGAGGCTTCGTCAGCCGAAAGCCGGAAGTCATTATGCCATTGTATAGATCCATGGTGAGGCCCCACCTGGAATACTGTGTGCAATTCTGGAGACCGCATTATCGTAAGGATGTGCTGAGACTGGAGTCGGTTCAGAGAATGGCCACTCGGATGGTCTCAGGACTCAAGGATCTCCCATACGAGGAACGGTTAAACAAATTGCAGCTATACTCACTCGAGGAGCGCAGAGAGAGGGGGGACATGATCGAGACGTTCAAGTATCTCTCGGGCCGCATAGAGACGGAGGAAGATATCTTCCTCTTCAAGGGTCCCACGACAACAAGAGGGCATCCGTGGAAAATTAGGGGAGGGAAACTACGAGCTGACACCAGAAAATTCTTTTTCACAGAAAGGGTGGTTGATCGCTGGAATAGTCTTCCACTACATGTGATCGAGGCCAGCAGCGTGCCTGATTTTAAGGCCAGATGGGATCGTCACGTGGGATCTATTCACAGGGCAAAAGAAGAGGAGGGATCTATTCACAGGGCAATGGTAGGGGAGGGACATTAGGGTGGGCAGACTGGATGGGCCTTGGCCCTTATCTGCCGTCTATTTCTATGTTTCTATGTTTCTATGTTTCTAACACGTGGGCTCACTTCAGAGAAGAACTTAGGGGGGAGGGTTATTTGAGTGGGCAGACTTGTTGGGCCGATGGCCCTTTTCTGCCATCATATTCTATGTTTCTATGTAACATCAAAGCCCTAGGCTCATCCTCAATCCAAAATTAAAGTGCATGCCTTCAGCCATCTCTCTCAGAAAGATGACAAAGGAGAGCTCCTCTGGGGAAGATGTCTTTCTTTCCCGGGATGGAGAGATCTCTGAAGGCAGACCAAGTGATCTCTCTTCCAACGGCTTCTCTGATTCTGAATCAGTCCCCCAGGATCAGGCCATATCTGACTCAGCAAAGTATTCTTCATGGGACATTCCAGTCTGTGTGCCTCAGACTACTAGACTTGTGAACAGGCTTTCAGCATGAGTGTCAAGGTACAGTCCCCTTCTTGACAAAATTGCTTCCTTCTCCAGCAGATTGGAAAGATGCACCACATCTGTTGATGCTGCCTTCAAAACCCAATAGGGCCCCGGCATAAGATGTCTGACAGAGCATGGGTCTCCTGAATGGTCTGGGGCTGCACCATAGTAAATACTGACATCTCTGAACTCATGGCATCACACCGAACTAAGATGCATCTCAGTACCTTCTGTAACATGACCAGGGAGGCACTTCTCAAGGGCAGGCATTGATAAAGGCAAGGCCAGCACCTGTGTGGTGACTGTCTGAAAATGTAGGAGCCAACTGGAGGTAGGATGCTGGCTTCAGGAAGACTGCCATATTAGCACCACTACCACAGATGAGGAGCAGTTCTCATGGCACTGATGCTTCTCGAATACCAACAACCTCAGTATCTCAGAGATCCTGGCATCGTGCTTCAACAAGGATCCATGTTGGTGTTTCTTCTCCTTCGTTCAATGTACAACAGTGAGATCCCTCAATGCCAAGAACAATGCAGAATCCTTGTGGGTCCTCCATGTCAGGTCAAATGATGCTTGATCCAAAAGAGCAAACAATGCCCAATGTCAAGGAAGAGGGAAGACTTCTTTGATGCTGATATGTCAGCAGAACAACTGGTGGGACGACAAAGCAGTCACTTACCATAACAGGTGTTATCCAGGGACAGCAGGCAGCTATTCTCACATGTGGGTGACATCATCCATGGAGCCCGGATACAAACAGCCTCACAAGCAGACTTGCTTAAAGAAACTCAGAAATTTTGAGTCTGCCACACCACGCATGCGCGAGAGCCTTCACGCCCAGCACAGGGCGGGTCTCCTCAGTTCAGATAGCTAGCAGAGAAGCCAACCCGTGGAGGTGGGTAGGTTGTAAGAATAGCTTACTGCTGTTCCTGGATAACACCTGTTATGGTAAGTAACTGTGCTTTATCCCAGGACAAGCAGGCAGCCTATTCTCACATGTGGGTTTCCTCCAAGCTAACCAGAATGGGTTGGTGGGAGTTTTGGCAATTCAGGAGAATAAAATTTGTAACCCTGCCTGGCCAAAATGGCCATCCCTTCTGGAGAAAGCATCCAGACAATAATGAGATGTGAAAGTATGAACCGAGGACCAGGTGGCAGCTTTGCAAATTTCCTCAATAGGAGTGGATCTGAGGAAAACTACTGAAGCCGTCATGACTCTGATTTTGTGGGCTGTGACTCGACTCTGTAGATGTAGTCCAGCCTGAACATAGCAGAAAGAGATAAAAGCAGCCATCCAGTTGGAAATGGTTCGCTTGTAAATCGGATATCCCAACTTGTTCGGATCGAAGGAGACAAAAAGTTGAGGAGCATTTTGGTGCGCTTGTAAATCGGATATCCCAACTTGTTCGGATCGAAGGAGACAAAAAGTTGAGGAGCATTTTGGTGCGTTCTAAGTAGAAGGCCAAAGCACGTTTACAGTCCAGAGTATGAAGAGCTGATTCTCCAGGATGAGAATGAGGCCTTGAAAAAAACACTGGAAGTAACACCGGATTGATTGAGATGAAATTCAGAAACCACTTTAGGTAAGAATTTAGGATGAGAACGGAGGACCACCTTGTCATGATGAAAAACTGAAAGGTGGATCAGCAACTAAAGCTTGCAGCTCACTGACTCTTCGAGCAGATGTGAGGGCAATGAGAAACACCACTTTCCAAGTGAGATATTTCAGATGAGCCATATCCATTGGTTCAAAATAACAACATTGAGATCCCAAACCACTGGAGGCGGTTTGAGAGCAAGTTTGACATTGAAAAGTCCTTTCATAAATCTGGAAACCACAGGATGAGCAGAAATGGGTTTCCCTTCGATAGGCTGATGGAAAGCAGCAATTGCACTAAGATGGACTCGAATGGATGTAGACTTGAGGCCAGAGGTAGATAAGTGCAGAAGATAATCCAAGATGGAAGACAAGGTATCTTGAGGCTCCTTGTTATGAGAGATGCACCACATAGAAAATGTAGTCCATTTTTGATGATAGCATTGTCTAGTGGCAGGCTTTCTGGAAGCCTCTAAAACAGTGGTCTCAAACTCAAACCCTTTGTGGGGCCACATTTTGATTTGTAGGTACTTGGAGGGCCGCAGAAAAAACAGTTAATGTCTTATTAAAGAAATGACAATTTTGCATGAGGTAAAACTCTTTATAGTTTATAAAACTTTCCTTTAACAGTTAAAAGGAAAGATATATAAACTATAGAGTTCTACCTTATGCAAAATTGTCATTTCTTTAATAAGACATTAACTGTTTTTTCTGCGGCCCTCCAAGTACTCTATTTTTTCTGCATTTAAAGTTTAATATCTTTTCTTTCTCAAAACTGACACATTTCAATCACTATATTGAAAATAAAATCATTTTCCCTACCTTTGTTGGCTGGTGACTTTATTTTTCTGTGCTTTTAACTATGTTTTCAGGGTCTTCTTGTCCTTTGACTGTTTTTCTCTCTGTCTTCACTTTCTGCCTTGCATCCATCTTTGGCATTAATTTAATATTCAATTTTTCTGCTTTCTTTTCAAAATCTACGTTTCCATGTCTTACCTTCCCTTCCTATCTCTCTCTTCTTCCATCCTATTTCCATGGTCTGACATCTCTTTCCTTCCTTTCTCTCCCTCCCTCCTTCTTTCCATTCCCCTGGTCTGGCATCTGTCTCCTTCCCTCCCCCCATGCCCTGACATCTATCCCTCCCACTCCATGGTCTGGTATCTCCTTTCCTTCCCTCTCTCCCATGAACTTGGCATCTCTTGTTCCTCTCCTCTCCCTTTGTCTTCCTTCCCTCTCTTTCCCCAATTGAGTGCAGCAGCAACAGAAGCAGCATTTCCCTTCCCCTTTTCCTGTACAGCAGAGGCATTTCTCTTCCCCCTTCCTTCCCTGTACAGCAGCAGAAGCATCAGCATTTCCCTTCCCCTTTTCCTGTACAGCAGAGGCATTTCTCTTCCCCCTTCCCTCCCTGTGCAGCAGCAGCATTTCCCTAGGGTCCCCCTTTCCTATGCAGCAAAAGCATTTCTCTATTCCCTCCCTTTCCGTTCCCTTCCTTGTGGAGCAGCAGCGTGTCTGGCCGGCTCCCTTGCTCAGTCGATCGTTCTGTTCAAAGCTGCGGGTGGTGGCTACTCACAAGATCCGCGCCTGCGTCGGAAGCCTCTCTGTTGTGATGTCAGAGAGGCTTCCAATGTAGGAGTGGATAGCGCGAGGAGCCGCCACTTGCGGCTTTGAACGGAACGATCGACTGAACTGCTGCTGCTCCACAAGGAAGGGAACGGAAGGGGAGGGGAAGAGAAATGCTGGTGTGGATGACGCGAGGAGCCGCCAGCAGCCGCAGTTTTGACCGGAACAATCAACTGCAGCAAGGGAGCAGTTCATCATTGCGTCCTGACCGCGGGCTGCAAAATAGCACCTGGAGAGCCGCGAGTTTGAGATCGCTGCTCTAAAATGTCCCGAACAGATTGAGAAAACTGAAGAGGAGTTATGTTGAGAGGTACCAAGTTGTCAAGTGTAGAGACTGCAGGTTGGGATGAAGAAGAGATCCTTGACTGTGTAAGCAGAGATGGAAAATCTGGTAGAAGGTATGGCTCCCTGCTGCTGAGCTGAAGTAGAAGGGAGAACCAGGGTTCCCTGGGCCACCGAGGAGCTATTAGAATCATGGTGGCATGATCGTTCTTGAGCTTGACAAGAGTCTTGAGAATAAGAGGGAATGGAGGGAACGCATGCAGGAACAGATTTGTCCATTCCAAAAGGAAAGCAACTGCCTTGAGGCGATGAGGAGAGTATATCATGGAGCAGAACTGAGGCAGTTTATGGTTGTCGAGAGATACAAAAAGATCTATTTGAGGAGTTCACCACTGAGAAAATATGTGATGAAGAGGCGAGGAATTGAGTGTTCATTCATGAGGTTCGTCCGCCAGACAGTTTTTCTCTCCTTGAATGTAGACTGCTTTCAGGAATGTGTTGTGATAAGATCAACCAGTCCCACACCCTTTGAGCTTCCTGACAAAGAGGAAGAGATCCTGTTCCTCCCTGCTTGACGACGTAGTACATGGCGACTTGATTTCCTGTCCGAATAAGGACTGAAGGTCGTGACGAAGATGCTGAAAAGCTTTGAGAGCATTGAAGATCGCTCTGAGTTTCAACAGATTGATGTGACACTGACGATCCGTGCTGGACCAGTGGCCTTGAGTACGGAGACCATCTAGATGAGCCCCCCAAGCGTAGGTCGAGGAATCTGTTGAGAACCTTCTGATGAGAGGTGTCTGAAACAGTAAACCTCTGGAGAGATTGGAAGAGAGCATCCACCAGTGGAGAGACTGTCTCAACGAAGGAGTGACTGTAATGTGTTGAGAGAGTGGGTCACAAGCCTGTGCCAACTGAGATGCCAGGGTTCACTGAGGAATTCTGAGGTGAAGTCTGGCAAAAGGAGTCACGTGAATGGTGGAGGCCATGTGACCGAGTAGTACCATCATGTGTCTCACTGAGAGTGAAGAAATGGAAGACACTGTGCGGCAAAGCTGAAGAAGAGCATCCAAACACTGCTGAGGAAGGAATGCTCTGAGTTGGACAATGTCCAGAACAGCTCCGATGAACTGTAGGTTCTGAAAGGGCTGAAGGTGGGATTTGAAAGAGTTGATTTCGAACCCCAAGCTTTGTAGGAACTATGTAGTCCATTGGGTCACTACAATAACCCCCTGAGATGCTGAATCTTTGATGAGCCAGTTGTTCAGGTAGGGGAACACCTGAAGACCATGATTCTGCAGATCTGCTGCCGCCACCACCATTAGGCACTTGGTGAACACTCGTGGCGATGATGCCAGGCCGAAGGGTAGCACTCTGTATTGAAAATGCAGATTCCCCACCCGAAATCTGAGGTACTGACAGGAAGCCAGATGAATGGGGATGTGAATGTAAGCTTCCTTAAGATCTAGAGAACATAACCAATCGTTCTGATCTAGAAGGGGATAAAGGGATGCCAGGGACAGCAAGCAAAGTTTTTCTTTGGCCCAAAATTTGTTGAGAGCCCCGAGATCCAGTATGGGCCGCAGATCGCCCTTGGAACTAGGAAGTAACGGGAGTATTAACCCTCTGCTCTGCTGTTCCAAAGGAACTTCCTCGATGTCACAGAGACGAAGCAGAGCTTAAGCTTCCTGAAGAAGAAGGGCGGTCTGGGATGGATTGGAAGGATACTCTCTTGGAGGAAGCTCTGGTGGAATCTGAGTGAAATGAAGAGTATCCTTCCCTGATTAATGACAGCACTCAGAGGTCGGATGTAATGGTCTCCCATCGATGGTAACAATGAAGGGAGACGACCTCCGATGGGAAGAGAGAAGAGAGCCAGAACTATGGAGGTTATGCTCTGTTTGAGACAGTCAAAAAGATTGAGAAGCCTTTGGTGCAGCAGAAGGCTAAAGTTTCTGTTGCTTCAGCTATTGATGCGGTTTCTTCAAATACTTTTGATACTTTCTTCAAACGGATGTAGCGGTATATAAGAAATAAATTACATTACATTACATTACATTTCTTGGGAGGTGCTTGAATGTAAGGAGCTGCCTTCGGAGGATAACGCCTCTGATAGGATGGAAGAGGTTGAGAAGGCTTGGAAGGAGCTGGCTTAGGCTTTGGTCTGACGATATAAGCAAAAGATTTCTCATGCTCAGACAACGTCTTGGTGGTGGCCTCTATCGATTCATCAAAGAGGTCATTGCCTTCATAAGGAATATTGGCCAGACGATCCTGAATGTTGGAATCCATATCAATGGTGCGAAGCTAGGCAAGGCGGCGCATCGCTACTGAGAAAGCAGTGACCCTTGAGGAAAGTTCAAAGGCATTATAAGATGACTGAAGAAGGTGTAACCTGAGTTGTGCTAAAGTAGCAATGACTTGCTGGAACTTTAAAAGCATGTGTTGACCAAGGTCTTTAGAAAAACCATGGAGTATATCAATAAAATACTTGAAATAAGTAGTAAAGATAAAATTATAATTTAAAACCCCGGAGGCCATCATCGAATTTTGATAAAGATGATGGCCAAACTTGTTCATGGTCCTTCCCTCTCTGCCAGGAAGTACGGTAGCCTAGACCCTGGAAGGATAACTCCTCTTTAAGAAACATTCCACAAGAAGGGATTGATGAGATAGCTGAGAGTTCTCAAAGCCCATACAATGTACAGTTCTATACCTCGATTCCAACTTGCCTGGAACAGCAGGGATGGCAGAAGGAGTCTCCAGGTTTCATTTGAAAGTTTGAGAAAGAAGCCTGTTAAGAGGAAGTTTGGGAGACTCCGCAGCAGGCAGAGACAAACTCATTTCCTCTAAATACTCCTTAGAGTATTTAGAACCAGAGTTCAATTTAAGATCCAGTTCCTCAGCCATTTGACGGAGGAAAAGGACAATTGATCCGCAAGAGAATGACCTTGAGAGGGACTCAATGACCTCGAGGTGCCTCGAGTGGAAAATGAAGACGAGGCCTCTCTGGAGTATTGATATCCCAGCGAATAAGCAGACTGGGATGAGGCACTGGGAGAAGCAGAGCCCTCAGGTTCTGCTATTGGTGTCCTGGATCGAGGAGTTGGAGGCCTCAAAGAGCTGGAAGGCTTGGCGAGGAAGGCTTCTCTCTGGAGGAGGGCTTGCGCCGCGATGAGGGCCTCGACCGGCGATGAGAGTGCTGCCTGGAAACAGGTCTCGTGCGAGGTCAAGGAGACTTCGCCCTATGCCTCGAAATGGTCAATACCTTATGTGAGGATATAGGGCTGGAAGTTGTAGATCGAAGTCCCATAGACTCTATGGTCTGGATCAAGGTATCTCGAAGCACTCGCAAAGACTGGGCTCCTTGCATAGAGTGTGAACATTCCAGACCAGACACTCGCAAAGACTGGACTCCTTGCATAAAGTGTGAACATTCCAGACCAGACACTCGCAAAGACTGGACTCCTTGCATAGAGTGTGAACATTCCAGACCAGACACTCGCAAAGACTGGATTCCTTGCATAGAGTGTGAACATTCCAGACCAGACACTCGCAAAGACTGGACTCCTTGCACAGAGTGTGAAGATTCCAGACCAGACACTCGCAAAGACTGGACTCCTTGCATAGTGTGTGTAGATTCAGCTCGAGGCACAGGCAAGGACTCGACCTCTTGTGAGACTGCTGAGTGCCAAGGCTGGACTGCAGGAAGCAGAGTCGAGGCAGGACTATATTTGATCAGTAACTGAACAAATTCCCACTCTAAAATGATCTGGATGGTAGCCTGCAATTGTGTATCCGAGTCTGAAACTGGACCACTTGCTGAGGCTAAAGGCTCCGAGGACGAAGAGGAAGAATTCTTCGACTTGGAGGAATGATGTGTAGGTAGCTTGAGAACCACTGCTGGAACTGTCTGCTGAGGTATCTGACCTGAGGGAAGCTCAGGAGAAGATTTGCCATATTTACTCGAGGTCGAGAACTTTCCAAACGAGGAAGGTCTGATGAGAGTCGAGGTCGAAGTCGTGGAGACAGGAGGCTCCATGTAGCAGGCCTGACCGAATTGGAGGTCGAGAGTGTAGCAGGGGTTTCCATACCGAAAATCTTCTCCACTTGAACTAAATGATGTTTGAGGTCTCCAGACTGAAGTTTAGCACAGCGAACGCACAACTCCAGGCAATGGTCAGGCCCCAGACACTGAAGGCCAGTGAGGGAGATTGCACGCTGGCACTGGCTACACTTCTTGAAGCCCGTGACCGGCCGGGACATAGAAGGAAAGATAGCTGCCGCTGCAGGCGTGCGACAGGCCCAGCCGTCACTCGATGAAAAAATTAAACTTTTTTTAACAATTACAGAAAGAAAAGCACAGTGACATGGTAATAAGAAAATAAAACACACGTCGCAGTGACAGAAGGCACGAAGCGAACTAAGTTCAGCGCAGAGCGTCAAAGACTGACTTCTCGGCTCTGTGGAAAATTGAGAACTGAAGAGACGCGCCCTGTGCTGGGGGGAAGGCACTTGCGCATGCGCGGTGTGGCAGATTCGAAACTTCTGAGTTTCTTCAAGCAAGTCTGCTTACGAGGTTGTCCGCATCCATGCTGCGTGGATGACTTCACCCACTTGTGAGAATGGGCTGCCTGCTTGTCCTGGGATAACTGGTAGGATGCAAGTAATCCCCACCTATTGTCATTCTTCGAATTGACTTCCTGGCTGCAGACTGATTTGTCTGAAGTATCTATGTCATAATTACCTGTTATATGTGCCACCTCCTCCTCAGACACCACTTCTTCTGGTCTTCTCCCAGACAACAGAGTCTTGAAGTTGCACTTCCCAATCCATCTCATTCGTCTCAACTCCATTCTTGCATGCAGCCAGGATGACAAGGAAGGTTCTGCGGGAACGGGACTGCCAACAGGAGTCCTGTGGAATCTGCCATATAGAGAGCGAGATAGGGGGCGAGAACTTGGGACATAGCACGGAGGGAGGAAGGGAAAGAGATGCTGAGGTGGAGGCACTGCCTGCGGCTCACCAAGAAGTCTTCCCTTTGAGGTCAAAGGGAAGGTTTCTGAGTCAGCTGAGGCTTTGTGAAATAGTATGGCTAGAAAGGAGATGGGAAGCACTGGCAAGGCAAGTGCCGGAAAAATCAATCGCGGTGCAGCTGCAAGAGCGGAGGCAGGGAGCACCAGCGGATGATAAGCTTGGCCCAGGAATTGTTGATATTCCAAGGACAAGTGCTGGCAAAGTCAATAGTCATGCAGTTGCAAGCTGCAAGAAATGATCAGGAGGCAGAGAACACTGGCGAGCTGGAAATCACTGACTTTCCTAGGGTAACTTATTCTGAAAGTTTCCCGACTGAAATAATCTCTACATGTTGAATTGGTGATAAGACAATTCTACCAACTGTCGCTGATCCATAGTCCTAGTGTCCGATGAAGCTCTTTGGCACAGTTCATTGGCACTGAAGGTATCTCAGGCAGGGCCTCTCAACTATGTTCTCTTCTGCATTTATGCACAAAGAGAACAGTGAGAGCGAACTTAAGTCAGTATCAAGGTACAATAGATACAAGTCGTGAGGATGAATCACAGACATGAACCTACTGCAACCTGAGCACTTTTGAAACCAACTAGAAGGCTTCTGTGATATGCCTGAAAAAAAAAAAAAAAAAAGCTGAAGCAAAATCAAATGGCTCAATTCTGGGGGAAAAAATTATTTTTAAAGGAAAAAAAAGTAGTTTCTGACCAGGATCTCACCACAAAAAAATTTTTAAAAACCTGGTAAGTTTCAATAAAATAGTAATAAAAATAAAAGGAAGAGAAAAAAATATTGGTCCCATGCAGCTCGGAGAAAAAAAAAGAAGACAGGATGGTCAGCAAAAATCAGCCAGAAAAACACACACCAAGCAATTGTGTCCAGACATGTCCCCTCTACTCCACAGTTGAAGAGAAACCACGTCCCATATGAATCAAGCATGCATGCATGCATGCATGATTAGGGTTACCATATTTGGAGACGGAGAAACCCGGATGCATGGCCCTGCCCCTAGTCCTGCCCCCAAAAGCTGCATCTCTTTTTTTCTCCGACCTCTGGCCACATCTGAAGGACCTCCAGCATGAAACGGATGTATGTGACATCATCCGCATATGCTTGTTTAAAGCTCTCCAGACGTGGCTGAAGCTCAGGGCTTTCCAAAACCTAGACAAACTGCCAGGTTTTGGAAAGTCCGTCCGGGAACAGACAGTCCTCTAAAAAGACGACATGTCTAGGTTTTCCCGGATGTCTGGTAACCCTGTGCATGATCAGCTTACCGACAGCTTTCAGATGATGCACATTGGGAGCAGCGTCCATACAGGGGCTCTGTAGATGATGTCACCCTAAATGTGAACTCAACCTTCTAGGGATATACAATTAAATTATGTGATGAAGTAACAATGTCCCACTGGTATCACAGCTCTAATAATAATTAATTGTTAAAATGTAAGTAAAGTGCTCAGACCCATCAACCAAAATTGTTTAGTGATAGCACTAAACTATGGCTACCTTTGGGACCATCATTGCCTTTAGTGTCCCAGTGCCTTCCTGTATTTTTCACACTGATATCACCAAGTGAAATATAACAAAATAAGGTAAATAAAAAGGAAAGATAAGAACAAACTTATCTTAGATGTTGCTGGGAAGACCAGATGAAATCACTTTTGGCAGCCATAGACTGAAGCTTGTAAAAGTGCAAGTGCTCATAAGTGAATGCAGCAAATACCATTAGACTAAAATGGCCCCCCGACTTGAGTTTCACACTCTTCCTCAGGAGGGGTCACTAGTCTTGGCAGTTTCAAACTCTTTCTTGTCCTCCGAGTTTGACACTGCCAAGACTAGTGACCTCTCCTGAGCAATAGGGAGAGTCAGATGACATTAGCGGCACTGGGAATTCCTTGACAAAGCATTTGCAAAATATGTTGGACTCCACATCTCCCAGGTCGTAATTAAAGAAAACTATAAAGCTAAGTTAAAAATTTTATATTACTCAATCCTAAAAATGAATTAAAAATTAATAAATGTTATTATTAAACAATATAAAAAAGAAACCGGTGAGGATCTATCTCCCATTACTCCTAGCTAAACTACCAATGCAGCGGAGGAGGGGATGCAACTGAGGCTTTTAAGAAAAGAAAATGGATTAAGCGATATAAGTCACTTTCACTCATAGCACTTTTTGGACTCTAAATGTGAAAACATAGGGTTCCTTTTACGAAGCCGCGTTAGCGGTTTAACGCGCATAATAGCGCACGCTAATTTGCCGGCCGCACTAGCCGCTACCACCTCCTCTTGAGCAGGCGGTAGTTTTTTGGCTAGTGCAGGGGTTAGCGCGCGCTAAAAAGTTGCGTATGATAAAGCCGCTAACGCACCTTCATAAAAGGAGCCCTTAACGTCCTGCTTGTCCTCAGAGAAACAATTTTTTATTGGCTTTTTAATAATCTATGGAAACTAAGACATTATAGTAAAATATGGAACAAACTAGAATTAGAACTGACCATTATTTTTCATTTTTTATCCAGGTAAGTGATGTAGACATACCAGTGATTTGGAGAGGGCCCAAATAATAATAACAATAATAATTTATTCTTATATATCGCCAAACTATCAGTTCAAGGCGGTTCACAACAAGAAGAGGATGGACAAACAGTTTATTATATTCATGAGCATCAAATGTTTCTCAGAAAATACAGATTGCAATTAAGTCACATATTTATCAAACAGGTAAGTTTTAAGAATTTTTTGAAATAGATAAGACTGATCTTGGGGAATAAGAGCATTCCAACATTAATTCATTGCACTAGCCTGAAATGCAAAAGTTTTTCCCAAGAATCTCTTGCTGCGACATGCTACACCAAAGAACAATGATCAATTACTTACCCTCTTTGGGCCACTGAAAATCTTTCTAGTATTTTCTTTGGATTTTTCTCCTTGTTTATTCACTGATTTCTTAAGAGCTTCAGGCAAATTACAAGAATCCTCTGAAAAATCCAGAAAGTCTGCAAGAGTACAAATGAAAACATTTTTCTACAAATACTGGAGTACTTCAACGTTTTCAAACTCATGTATAAACTGAACTACACAATTAAAATCTTTCTGCTATGAAATTTCATGAGTTTTTTAAATAACTACTTACTAATGAAAGTCTATAAGTTTCTTCTCTTTCTTACTTTTAAATAGTAAATTGTGAAGTATATAATCATTATCAAACTTTTTGTGATTTTTGCAGCAGTTTTATTTTAACACTATTCCCCGCCCTTTACAAAACTATAGCATGGTTTTTAGCACCGACCGTGGCGGTAACAGCTCCGACGTTCATATGCTCAAGAGCTAAATATTTATTTCCAAGGAAAATGCTGAAAGCAATGAAAAGATTACCTTTCCTAGACTTCCTAGTCCCATCCCAAAACAAAGTACAGGATTACCTTGCACTTAAAGACCTAGACTTTCAGATTAGTTTTATCTTAAATTTCCTCACATTTGTAATCCTCACACTCTGGTTCATCTTATGTCTTTTCTTTGTACCATGATCTCTTTATATTCCTGCTGTGATATCCACACACAAAGGGTAGATCCCAATGTACTGCAGCTCAATATAAAAGCAGATCAAAGAAACAGAGGGTAGAATCTATATAAGAAAAGCTTCACTTCTCATTTGTCACTTCAATCTCCTATCCTAGGAAGGTAGCTGAAGCTCAAACATGCAATTTACAGGCCTTAGGATTTAAGAGTATTTGGGGCTCTAGAAAGATCACAAGACAGAAAATAACCAGAAGTAATAAATAGTGAAAGGCAAGTTAGTCCCATAGTCTCTGTTCCACACTTAAGGGGTTCTTTTACCAAGCTGCAATAAAAAGTGGCACACTACAGTCATTTTCCATCTGGATAAATTGGTCAAATTTCCAAGTTTTTCTATTAATGGCCACTGCTAATTTTTCCATTTGCACACAAGTCCCTACCACCACTTACTTTGTAGGAATTAAGTGTTTATACGCTAACCAAGTAATAATTGGTTAGCATACAGCAATGTAACTGCACTAACCAATTAGCACAGAACATGCTTACTCTCTGCCCCAGAGCTAAAGGTAAGATTAGGTTCTTACCTCAATAATCTTCTTTCCAGTAGAAGGGTACAGTAGTCGTCCCTGAAACTGCAAGTTTCTTGCAGAAGGATGTCATCTGCATCTTTCAGTTCCACCTCCTTGTGTCACTGGGCAGTGCCCTAGCTCCTCAGTTCGTACCAAAGCAAGGGATAATCCCTAAAAGAGGAGAAATAAGGAGGGCACGGGGACTCCGCGACAAGATAAGTCTGCTGCTCTGCAATAAAACAATCAACCAATGGCCACATACAATAAACAAGGTGAAAATAAAGAAGCCACCTGAGTGCAAACAGCACTAATATTCACTCAGCTCTTAAGATTCTCCCAAAGCTTTGCTATAGAGCTAACGTATCATACTTTGCATTTGCTTAACAGAAAAACCTTAAGCATCTTCATACTGTCTTGGCCGTTTATAGACAAGACGCTGGGAACACTGGAAAATATGTCCGAGACAGAAGGCAGACAATTTGAAATCTGACAGAGTGAGCCATCAGAACTACCGTACCCTTCTACTAGAATGAAGATTATTGCGATAAGAACCTCATCTTCCCTTCCAGTACAAAGGGTACAGTAGCCTTGACCATTGGGACGTACCAAAGCAGTTCCCCAAGTCTAGGGCAGGACAGATGAGCCTACTGCTAGCACCAAAGACCTGAAAGCGGCGCCCATCCACTCTATAAAACCATGCAAAACTATGTAAAGTGGACCATGTAGCTGCCCTAGATATCTCCTCGGGCAGAACTGCCTGGGACTCTGCCTACGAAGAAGCCATGCTACTGGCTGAAAGTGCTATCAAATAGATCGCCGGCTGCTCACCACAGCCAATATACACAGAAGAAATAGCACTGCAAATCTGTCTGGGGGAAAAAAAAAGTAGCAGCCATAGAAGCAGGCTTTCCCAGTCTGCTAGGACTGGCAAGTACAAAAAAAAAAATGATGAGCAACAAAACACATTTGGCACCTTGAGGTAACTGAGAAGCACTCTCCCCACATCCAGTAATGCCAAAACTGTCATTTTTTTCCACATCTGTGGAATTCCATACAGGTTGTTGGACTTTTGAATGGCATGGAATGCCAAAGGCAACATGCGCAAGACACGCCAATCTCCGTCAATCTGAGGAAAGATCTTCTATATGACAAAGCCTTAAGTTCCTCAATCCTTCTGGCCAAGGCGACAGTTACCAGAAAAAACAGTCTTAACGGCAAGATCCATCAATGACGCCTCCTGTAAGGGATCACACAGGACATTACTGAGGGCCCATAACATGCGTTAAGATTCCATATGGAAAATGGTTACCGCACGGGAGGATGCAAATACAACACACCCTTCAGATGACATTGAATGGAAAGGAGGAGAGGGGAGGAAAGAGAAAGATGGGGCAGACACTGAATAGAAGGGGGAGAAAGAAAAATGAAGCAGATGCTGGGCTGAAAGGGGGGAAAGATGGGCAGATGCTGGATAGAAGGGGGAGAAAGAAGGGTGGATGATGGATGGGATGACAGAGGGGGCAGAAAGGAGGAAGAGAGGAGACAGATCAGATGCTGGGCAGAAGCAGGAGACAGGGGCAGATGCTGGATGGAAAGAGGGGGAGGGGCAGATGCTGGATGGAAAGGAGAAAGAGAGAGAGGGCATATGCTGGATGGAAATGGAGGAGAGGGAAGATGCTGGAGAGAAAAGGACCTCAGGTCAGCATCAGAATGGCCGTGCAAGCCTACATGGGTCCAAATGGTGCCACACACTGCTAGACCCTCCCCCCCCAGTCCATTGTGCTTTCTAGAAGCCAGTATTGTGGTGCAGCCAGGTCCCTGCTAGGTTTTCTCCCCCTAGAATGGGACAGACTCTGTGCTTTTGCCGGCAGAGTGGTGAGCCAGCACGATGGCGCAAACAAGCCCCTCCTCCCAAGTGTCCTCCACCCAGAATAGGACCGAATCTGGGTTCCCAGTGGCTGAGCAGTGAGCCGGTGCTGTGATGAAGACCAGCCTACCGAGGCATCCCCCTACTGCATTCCCGTCCTTTGTATGAGGGAGGTCTGGTGCCCCAAAGAAAGAAGACCTGCAGCCATAGAGCAAACAAGCAGCACTTACACAGCCGAGAGCCTTGCTTGCTGATCCCGCCCCGCCGTGCCGCCGGACCAATCAGCAAGCAAGGCTTTCAGCTGTGTACATGCTGAGCTCACTGCTCAGTATGGCTGGCTCCACCGCGACGCTGGACTTGTCTCAGCTGCATTCCTGCATTACCAGAATTTAGGTAGGCCTGTTTTCATCCCGTGGGAGTCCCATAGGCCAGGGGGAGTCCCTGTGGGAGTCCCGTGGGCCAGGGGGGCATCCCCTGGGAGTCCCGTGGGCCATCCCTGCAGGATCCCCGTGGGACCCCCGCAATCCCCGTTCCCGTGCAGACCTCTACTGCAGAGTCAGGACAGCGGACACTGAAGCCCTAATGGGCTGCATCTTCTGTTCCACACACCAATGTGGAAAAAGAATACTCAGCATGAGAATAAGCTGCAACTATCGTTGGCTTCTTAGATTGCAGGAACTTAGCAATAACCACCTCTGAATATCATTTCTGTGCTAGGGCTGCACGCTCAAGAGCCATGTTGTAAGCCCAAATCATTCTAGACTCTCTAGGGCAATTGGCCCCGTCAAGAGGAACCCTGGAAGAAGTGGCAGTCTGAGAACTTTGTCCTGTTGTAGTCAGAATAAATGCAAGTACCATGGGCAATGCGGCCCATCTATTGCCACAAGAGTCACAAACCCATGGTGGGACACTATTCTACACATGACCCGGCCTATCACTGGCCATGGGGAAAACACGTACAACAGCTCCCTTGTTGGTCAAGGTTGTACTAAGGCATCCATGCCGGTTCTTGATGCTTGGAGACACTATCAGTCTGATTGGCTGCCCAATTAAACAACAACTGGTCCTCCAGTTTCAACGGTGCACTCTTGGTTATGTCTGCTGACTTATGTTGTCTCTTTTGTATTGTCCAAGAAAACCCTTGCTGCTTAGTCCTTCCAGGACTTTCCAAAAGGTTGCAGTGCAAGTCGAATGGCTCTCAGTTCCAAACTGATACCATTTGCTCTGAAAGGGAAACCATCAGTCCTTAACTGAGTATACCTCGCAACGACCTCCTGGCTATATAAGCTGGCATCTGTCCTCGGTATTCTGCCAAGATGAGATACGAAGAAGGAAGCCCTCTGACAGCATCTCTAGCCAGTGCCACCAGTGTAACTGTAAAGCGCTTCCGCCATCCAGGTCATCTGCCAGTGAAGCAATCCTTTTGTGGAGACCAATGGATGGAGTGCATCCAGAAGAGGGCATAGATGAACATCTGCCCAAGGTACCAGGTCTATGAATGCTACCATCAATCCCAGGAACTGCAGGTAGTGCCAAGCTGTAGGATCTGGCATTGCCAGCACCTCCCAAATCTGGCAACTTAGATACAGGCTGCGATTCTTCAGAAGAAAAACTCGGCCTGCTGCTGTGCTGAAAGGATTCCCCAAGTACTCCAGGGATTGGGCCTGTTAAAGGAGACTCTGCCAGAAATTGAGAATCCATACTAGGTCCTGCAAGAGCTGAACAACCTATGTCACTGCTCTGCTTTGGCCGTTGTCCGATAAGCCAATCATCCAAGAATGTAGGGACCTGGTTATCTGCTACAATGATTGTACCTCTGTAAAGGCACAAAGAGGTGCTGCGACCTGAAAGTGAGCACTGTAAACCAGAAATGTTCTTTCAGCACATGGAACCTGAGGAACTCTCTGTGCTCCGGAAGGAGGGGAATATGCTAACAAGTCTCCATTAAATCCAGTGAGGCTAGAGATTCCCTCAGTGCCACCGAGGTGATGACCAAATGCACAGCCTCTATCTAGAAACTGGGAATCTTCAGATCTACACTAACAGGCTTCAGTTCTAGGAATAGTCTCCAGACGTCACCATCCACCGCAGGAATCTGACATAATCGAGTATGTCATGCACATGCCATGAATGAGGCTGCTGCTGCCTTAATCCCCAAAGCCAAAGCCTCAAATTATCATTAGAAGACAGCATCCCCCCCTGTGATCCAGAACATCCATTAAAATCATACCACCTTCACTAACCTGAGCTACCAAGGAATCCACTTCAGGCTGAACAAATAGCTGCTGAAATTCAAAAGCAACTAGAGGTTTAGTATTGTCCTAGCAACCTGTAAGGAGCCCTCCAGGGTATCCCAGTGCTCTGTGATTATCATATAAATGTCCAGATGCAAGGAAAAAATGTAGTCCAAGTGTTAAAGCTATTCGTAACTGAGAACAGATATAGTTGAGGTCTGCGGGAATGCTAGATTCAATTCCTGCAGTGTTTCAGTAACAATCTCAGAGATGTTGACTTAAAAAGGCAGCGTACCATTGGATCCTCTCCCTGAACATCGGTGCGCTCTCAGGAGGAGCAGGAGGACCCCGACAAGCTAATTAAGTTGTCCACATAAAAGGCTCACAAATCAGGGGTAAATCTCTGAATAGGAAGGCCAGAAGAACCCTTCAGAGACTCATCTCGTCTCCTCTTGCGCTCTGCAGCATTCATGAAACTGCGTTTCGCCAAATTACACTCCAAGGTCTAAGAGATTACTTCTACCAAAAAAAAAATGAAACCCCTGTAGTTCCCCAGCCTTAGAAGTATCAGACGGGGCTATGCCCATGGCTCCCGTGTCGTCGTTCCCCCCCCCCCCCCCTTTGCCCTGTGGCACATGGACATTCCTAAACCATCCATCACAAAGATGGCATGATATAGGGGTAGAATGGCCTGAGGAATCCATTCCAATCAATTTTAAGCAAAATTGAGGAGTTATGAGGCAGAGACTTTTAAAATAAAATTGGGAAAACCAAGATGGTTGTTGCAGCAGCATTCTGGCACAAAAAACAGCCCTGGGAGCAACAACAAACCCCAGAAGTCAGCTAGTCCCAGAAATCAGCAAAACAGCCATTTCCCCATAGGCTAACATCAGCCTATTATCACATTGCTGTGTTGGTACTTGCCTGCTTCAGCTTTCCCTTCAGATGGAATCTGGAAAAGACCACTGCCTCAGACCAGGATTTTAAGATCCCAAAAATTGCAATCTTTGGGGTGCCAGATGGACCAAAGCCGGACTGATACCTCAGCCCCCACATATCCAGAAATGCAGCCAACACCTGCTAAAGCCCTTTCTAGACCACCATGGAGTCAAGCAGCCTGCACTCAAGCATCTGATAAATCAGAGTCGAACCAGCTCCTAGGGTTACGGACCCCGAGCTCTACAAATGTAAATGCAGGCTGAATATTTAGGGTCCCTGAAAGGGTTGCCATATTAGCCGCAGACTGCTAATCAAAGTGTCCGAGTCTTCTCCCAGGCAGAATTGCCCCAAAGTTAGTGGTGACCTCTAAGCTCCAAAAGCCTCATGAATCAGATAAAAACCTGAAAATAAAAATATTCAGAACAGAACAGACACATTCTAAACTCGCTTGCAGAAGGAAAAAATTAAGAGCTAGGGCCACTGCCCCTTGACACAAGGAAGCAGATCTGAAAGATGTAGATGACATCATTCTGCAAGAAACTTTTAGTTTCAGGGAAGTAACCCATTAGTCATGACTACAGTAACCCTTTGCACTGGAAAAATATAATCTACATTTTAGCACAGGCTAATGCTAAAATTACCGTGAGACATCCAAGTGTGCCCTGCGGTAAGGAATTTAAAGATGAAGTAAGCATGTGTAATTGACTTCTTAAGTTATTCAGTTACAGAAAATTCTGAATTTGGCAGCTAGAATGGTGTTCAAACAGTCCAAAACAGATGCAGACCCCCACCTGCCTCACTTGTTATATTGATTTCCTATCCAAGCACATAGAAAGTTCAAAATCTTACCCTCTTTTATGACAGAGTAGGGAGGTACAGGAGGGTTGAAAGGGGAGTGTAGCTGCATATTTGGGTGACCAATTAAAATGCTAAGCTCCTGATAGGGGATTTAAGTGGTCAAGTGATCAAGGCTTTCAATGTAAATATTCCAGTTCTTAGGGAACTGTGACATCTGTAATGACAAAACAGAGGTGGGAGGAGGGGGCAGACTAAGCTATATGGTGTTTAGAAACGAGGTAAAAGCTTGACCGTTTCAAAGGGTACAATTGACAGGTGAACTTTCTAGTCGGCAAGTGATATGGATATTTAACAAACTACGACTGCTGGTGCTGAAGATTGTTATTCATATTTATGGTGAAATTTCATACCCGTTTGTTCCTTTTCCTTGACGCTTGATAAGACCAGTCTGCACCAATGGGTTGAGCCCTACTACCAACAGATGGTGGAAAAAACTTGAAGACCTCCATTGATACCAGTATAACGGCAGGTACAGCCTGGAACTCTCCAGTCTGCCAATGTGAAAGCAGCAGAATGTGGAAACTAGAGCTTACCCCATGAGACCACTTGGTGAATTACTGCATCAACAATCCCCAATAATAACAATTACAGTATTTACACTATAAGGCAGTAAAGAAAGCACGGAAGGCTAATACATCTCCCCAGTGCAGAGGTCTTCCAGATTCTGGAGTGTTCTAGTAGGACTCAAGGAAAATAAATTAACAGGTATAAACAAATGTCAACGACATATTAGGTTCCTACCTCAATAATCTGGCTTCTGTTAGTATACACAGGAATTGCCAAAAAGCACAGTTACTTACCGTAACAGGTTATCCAGGGACAGCAGGCAGCTATTCTCACATGTGGGTGACGTCATCCACAGAGCTCGGATGCGGACAGCCTCACAAGCAGACTTGCTTAAAGAAACTCAGAAGTTTTGAGTCTGCCGCACTGCGCATGTGTGAGTGCCTACCCGCCCAGCACAGGGCGCATCTCCTCAGTTCAGCTAGCTAGCACAGAAGCCAACCAGGGGAGGTGGGTGGGTTGTAAGAATAACTGCCTGCTGTCCCTGGATAACACCTTTTACGGTATCCCAGGTCCAGCAGGAAGACTATTCTCACATGTGGGTGACCTCCAAGCTAACCAGAATGGGATGGTGGGAGTGTTGGCAATTCAGGAGAATAAATTTTGTAACACTGCCTGGCCAAAATGGACATCCTGTCTGGAGAAATCATCCAGACAATAATGAGAGGTGAAAGTATGAACCAAGGACCAGGTTGCAGATTAGCAAATTTCCTCAATAGGAGTGATCTGAGGAAAGCTACTAAAGCTGCCATGGTTCTGACTTTATGGGCTATGACTCGACTCTGTAGATGCAGTCCAGCATGAGCATAGCAGAAAGAGATACAAGCAGCCATCCAGTTGGAGATGGTTCGCTTATAAATCGGATGTCCCAACTTGTTCGGATCGAAGGAGACAAAAAGTTGAGGAGCAGATCTGTGTGGTTTGGTGCGTTCTAAGTAGAAGGCCAAATCACGCTTACAGTTCAGGGTATGAAGAGCTGATTCTCCAGGTTCAGAATGAGGCCTTAGAAAAAACACTGAAAGTACAATGGATTGATTGAGATGAAATTCTGAAACCACTTTAGGTAAGAATTTAGGATGAGTACGGAGGACCACCTTGTCATGATGGAAAACTGTGAAAGGTAGATCAGCAATTAAAGCTTGCAGCTCACTGACTCTTTGAGCAGATGTGAGGACAATGACAAAAAATACTTTCCAAGTGAGATATTTAAGATGAGCCGACGCCATTGGTTCAAAAGGAGGCTTCATCAATTCAGCAAGAACAATACTGAGATCCCAAATCACTGGAGGACGTTTGACATTGAAAAGTCCTCTCATAATCTGGAAACCACAGGATGAGCAGAAAGGGGTTTCCCTTCAATAGGCTAATGGAAAGCAGCAATTGTACTAAGATGGACTCGAATGGATGTAGACTTGAGGCCAGAGAAAGTTGGGAGTTCTCAAAACCCTTGCAATGTACAGTTCTATATCTCGATTCCAACTTGCCTGGAACAGCATGGATAGCATAAGGAGTTTTGTTTGAAAGTTTGAGGAAGAAGCCTGTTAAGAGGGCATTTGAGAGATTCCGCAGGAGACCAAGGCATACTCATTTCCTCTAAATACTCCTTAGAGTCCAATTTAAGATCCAGGTCCTCAGCCATTTGACAGAGGAAGGATGAAAAGGACAATTGATCTGCAAGAGGATGGCCTCGAGAGGGACTCGATGACCTCAAGGGGCCTCAAGTGGAAAACGAAGGAGAATCCTCCCTAGATTATTGATAACCCAGCGAATAAGCAGACTGGGATGAGGCACTGGGAGAAAAGGAGCCCTCAGGTTCTGCTATTGGTGCCTTATGTGAGGATACAGGGCTGGAAGCTGTAGATTGAAGTCCCATAGACTCTGTGGTCTGAATCTCGTTTGTCATTTCTCCGTCAATTTCTTCGGACTGTCCAGGGGGTCGATAGTAGATCTTGAAGCATTCTCAAAGCCTCGGCTCCTTGTATGGTTTGTGAGGATTCCAGACCAGACACTTGCAAAGACTGGACTCCTTGCATAGAGTGTGTAGATTCAGCTCAAGGCACAGGCAATGACTTGACCTCTTATGAGACTGCTGAATGCCCAGGCTGGATTGCAGGAAGCAGAGTCACTATATTTGGTCAGTAACTGAACAAATTCCCACTCTAAAATGGTCTGGATGGTAGCCTGCAAGTGTGTATCTGAGTCTGAAACTGGACTACTTGCTGAGGCTAAAGGCTCCGAGGACGAAGAGGAAGAATTCTTCGACTTGGAGGACAACCGCTGAAACTGTCTGCTGAGGTATCTGACCTGAGGGAAGCTCAGGAGGAGATTTGGCAGATTTACTCGAAGTCGAGGACGTAGTCATGAATATAGAACGACACCCTATAACAGGCCTGACTGATTCGGATGTCGAGGGTGTAGCAGGGGTTTCCATACCAAAAATCTTCTCTATTTGAACTAGAGAGCTGCACGGGAACGGGAACGATGGGGATCCCACGGGTTCACCCTTCGGGTCACGGGGATCCTGTGGGGACGCCCCTAGGGTCACGGGGATCCCGTGGGGACGCCCCCTAGGGTCACGAGGATCCCTTGGGAACGCCCCCTAGGGTCACAGGGATCCCTTGGGGACGCCCCCTAGGGTCACAGGGATCCCTTGGGGACGCCCCTAGAGTTGCGGGATTCCTGCGGGGTTGGATGCACTCGAGCCGTGAGGCTCGCCTTCTGTTCCCTACCTGCCCTGCCGCAGCACACAGCCGACCGGAACTCTTCCACGATGTCAGCGCTGACGTCAGAGGGAGGGCTTAAGCAAAGCCCTCCCTCCCTCCCTCCGACATCAGCACTGACATCGGGAAGACTTCCGGTTGGCTGTGTGCTGCGGCAGGGCAGGTAGGATAAATTCAAGGCAATGGTGTACCAAGTGGGGGACGGTCCACCCTGGGGCAGCCTTAGGGGGGGGTGCAGAGCCGGCCAGATCCTCTTACCTTCGTGGCGCTTTCCCCCGACCGACCGACAACAGGCCCGGTCCGACAAAACTCCCTGCCCTGTAGTCGCGAATCTAAATTACCTTCTTACAGCAGCTGGATTCAGGGCAGGGAGGTTTGTCGGACCTAGCCTGTTCTGTTGTCAGGTGGGCGGAGAAGCGCCACGAAGGTAAGGGGCAGGGAGGGAGAAAGGGAGGAAAGGTGGAGTAGAGAGGAAAAGACGCTTAAAGGAAATGGGTAAAACTGAGGGGGGAGAAGGACGCTGAAAGCACATGGGTAAGACAAAAGGGGGAGAAGGACACTGACGGGACATGGGGAAGACAGAGGGAGGAGAAGGACGCTGACAGGACATGGGGAAGACAGAGGGAGGAGAAGGACGCTGACAGGACATGGGGAAGACATAGGGAGAAGGACGCTGACGGGACATTGGGAAGTCAGAGTGGGGAGAAGGACGCTGAAGGGAAATGGGGAAGAGAGAGAGGGGAGAAGACGCTGAAGGGAAATGGGGAAGAGAGAGTGGGGAGAAGACGCTGAAAGGAAATGGGGAAGAAAGAGAGGGGAGAAGACGCTTAAGGGAAATGGAAAGAGAGAGTGGGGTGAAGACGATGGCAGGGAAGAAGACAGAGATGCCAGACTATGGGGGGAGCGTAGGGAAGAAGATGGGTGCCAGACCAATTTGGAAGGGGGGAGAAAGGGAGAGGCACAGTAACAGAGCAAATGGAAGACGCAGAGAGAAGAGAGATAGTGAATGGAAGGAATTTAATGAGAACATGAGGAAAGCAGAAAACCAGGCAACAATGGTAGGAAAAAAATTCTATTTCTTTTTTTTTTTTTTTTTTTGCTTCAGGATAAAGTAGTATATTAGTTGTGTTGATAAAAATTTACAAACATTAGAGGCTCTAGTAGAAACCCGTTTACAAAGTTTGTATCCTTACCAATTAATATTTCCAAATTAATAAAGTCTCTTTGCTTATTTGTAAATGGGTTTCTACCAGAGCTTTAATTCAGTAGCATAATTAAATGAAATAACTATTTCTGAAGTTTATAGGGACAGGCGGGGACGGAGGGTATTCCTTGCGGGGATGGGTGGGGACGGGTGGGATTCCTCACGAGGACGGGTGGGACTTTGACGGGGACGGGTGGGATTTCTGTCCCCGCGCAACTCTCTAACTTGAACTCGATGTTTGAGGCTCAAGGTTGAAAGGTAGCAGAGCGATCGCACGACTCCGGGCAATGGTCAGGCCCCAGACACTGAAGGCATCAGTGCTGTGGGTCAGTGAGGGAGATTGCACGCTGGCACTGGCTACACTTCTTGAAGCCCATGACCGGCCGGGACATAGAAGGAAAGATAGCTGCCTCAAAGTCAAATGACTGAAAGAAAAGCACAGCGACACTGTAATAAGTAAAATAAAATACGAGTCACAGTGAGAGAAGGCACAAAGCGAACTAAGTTCAGCGCAGAGCATCAAAAATGGACTTCTCGGCTCCACGGAAAACTGAGAACTGCGGAGACGCGCCCTGTGCCGGGTGGGAAGGCACTCGCGCATGCGGCAGACACGAAACTTCTGAGTTTCTTCAAGCAAGTCTGCTTTCGAGGCTTTCCGCATCTGGACTCCGTGCATGACATCACCTACATGTGAGAATAGGCTGCCTGCTTGTCCTGGGATAATCTCCTTTCCCTCAATATTACAAAAACTAAGTGTATGCTTTTCTCACAGACAGGAAATGAAACTTTGCATTCCCAATATGTATCTCTTCAATTTGTATCAATCAAAATTCTAGGAGTGATCCTCGATAACACATTATCCTTTAATTCTCAAATTAGTTAAGTGGTACAAAAATGCTTCTTTAAATTAAAGATAAGATCTCTCTCATCACTACTCAACTCTAATTTGATTAACATTCTTATTCGTTCTTAGTAATATCAATCCTTGATTACTCTAACTCCCTTTACCAGGGCATTACTCAAGAGATTAGGAGACTTCAACTCATTGAAAATACTGCTATAAAAATCATCGATTATGTCACCCCCCTCCTTAAAAAAAGCTCACCGGTTACCTATTTCCCATAGGATTACTTTCAAAACTCTTCTTGCTTTCTTGCATTCATTGATAGATTGCTGACCCCCTATGAATCGCAAAGGGCACTGTGCTCTTCCCAATATCTCCTTGCAGTTCCTTCTGTCCGTCAGTTGTTTTATTATACAACACGTAAAAAAAATTTCAGTAACCACACCCCATTGTGGAAAGCCCTACCACTGACGCTGAGACAAGAAAAGAACTCAACAACTTTAAATCTAGTCTTAAAACATTTATTTTCAAAGATGCTTATGAGATCTATTCCTAGGTTTCCTTATTCATAACACTCAGACATTAGGCCCAACATTAAAGATTCTCTCTACCCCTTTTGCTTTTCACTTGCCCTCTCTTTTTATTTGTATGCAATGTATCCTTTCCATTTGCTCTTATGGATCATGTCATGTCTGATCTTGTGAATTTGACAGCCACCATTTTATATTTTTAACATTTTTTATTTTTGTATAAATTGTAAACCGCTTTGCACTTAAAAGCGGTATATCAAGACTAAAATAAATTTGAAACTTGAGAACAGTTCCCTCTTCAGTTGGTACCAAAGCAATCACAATCCACTGAGAAATAAGGAGGAGTAGAGGCACTGGGAACTTCCCTGGCTACAAACATTCCCGCCTTTGAGAACTCCTCACTTGCGCAGTTACATTTCAGTTTGTTTTTAATTTTTGATCCACGAGTTTCCATATCTGGACTTTTAGGTATCCCTGATGAAGACAGCATCGTTGAAACATGGACTGTATTGGGTCCTCAGCTCCCAATGTTTTGGGTCCTAGATATTTTTATGTGGATTATTTTATTGCGATTTTAATAAAGCCTGCATCTTGAACATCTTCTCCACAAGTTTTTGTTCTTGCTCTGAAACTTAGGAAATAGTGTAGAACAATGATCAATAAACAATTAACAAACAGTGAACAATAAATCAGTCACATGCGTAACTAAGAGTCAATCTGCTAAGTACAACAAGCAAGGGGAAAGAGAAAATGAAATCCCCTGTTCCCGTAATAATGTCTCTGCTTAATCTTAGATACAGAAGAAGAGGTCCCGAGATGGACACACCAGCAATGTCCGAGTCAGAAATCAGGCGAATCACAAAAAAATCTGCACAAGGAGGGTAGTATGGACTCCTACATATCCTAACTTAACCCAGATTAATCTGTTGTTCTGTTGCGAATACACAGAAGTCCATACTTTAGCTGATGTACTAAAGCAGTGCCATACATCTAAGGAGGAACAGATGAGCCTGCCGGCAGAAAATAAGAATAGCCTTACTGGGTCAGACCAATGGTCCATCAAGTCCAGTAGCCCTTTCTCAAGGCCAATCCAGGTCACTAGTACCTGACCAAAACCCAAACAGTAGCAACATTCCATATTAACGATCCAGGACAAGCAGTGGCTTCCCCCATGTCTTTCTCAATAACAGACTATGGACTTTTCCTCCAGGAAATTGTCCAAACCTTTCTTTAAAGCCGCTATCCACTCTTACCACAACCTCTGGCAATGCGTTCCAGAGCTTACCTATTCTCTGAATGAAAAAATATTTCTACCTATTGATTTAAAAGTATTTCACTGTAACTTTGAGTGTTCCCTAGTCTTTGTAATTTTTGACAGAGTGAAAAATCAATCCACTTTACCCGTTCTATTCCACTCAAGATTTTGTAGACTTCAATCATATCTCCCCTCACCCATCTCTTTTCCAAGCTGAAGAGCTCTAACCTTTTTATTCTTTCCTCATACAAGAGGAGTTTCATCCCCTTTATCATCTTGGTCGCTCTTCTTTGATCTTTTCCAGTGCTGCTATATCTTTCTTGAGATAAGGAGACGAGGATAAGGAGTCTTGTTAAATATCCCTTTATTAATAATTTCTAGCACCTTGTTTGCTTTTTTGGCTGCCGCAGTATATTGGGCAGAAGGTTTCATTATATTGTCTATAATAACACCCAGATCCTTTTCTTGGGCGCTAACCCTCAAGGTGGACCCTACCATCCGGAAACTGTAATTTGGGTTATTTTTCCCAGTGTGCATCACTTTGCATTTGTCCACATAAAATTTCATAAGCCATTTGGGCGCCCAGTCTTCCAATTTCCCAAGGTCTGCCTGCAATTTTTCACAATCTGAATGTGTTTTAACAATTTAGTGTCATCTGCAAATTTAATCACTTCACTCGTCATTCCAATTTCCATATAAACTAAACCTTAAGTTTATATACCGCATCATCTCCACGATGTGGAGCTCGGCACGGTTTACAAGAACTTAAAATATAGGAAGAGAAGGAAAAAAAAAGGTTTACATGAACTTGTATATAGAAGAGAAGAGTAAGGAGGGGATAGAATTACATTTTAGTGAAAAGCCAGGTTTTCAGTTGCTTGCGGAATAATTGGAGGGAGCCCAGGTTCCGCAGCGGGGTAGTAAGGTCGTTCCAAAGACCTGTGATTCTGAAGAGAAGGGATTTTCCCAGTTTGCCTGCATAAGTTAAATAGCACTGGTCCCAGAACAGATCCTTGCAGCACTCCACTTTTACTCTCCTCCACCTATGGCTACAAGAAATACAGTTTTCAACTTCACATCCTTAAGAGTCTCATTAGACAAAGGTTCAAACGGGGCCTATTGTAAACTCCCAAGAACTACCTTAAGACTCCAGTCCAGACAATGCTTCTTAACAGGTGGACAAAAAATGCTATACTCCTTACAAAAACCTAACTATATCAGGCTAAGAAGAAAGCGAAAAGTGAGACACCTGGGCCCTATATCAAGCAATAGTTGCCACTGGAAGCTGAAGGGAATTATACTGGAAGCTCTTGGCTACGTCCTTGTGCAAAAAAGAAGGAATACAAGATAAGAGAAGTCTGGAAGGGCAAAACACCGTGAGAACTACTCCAAGAATCGAAAACTCTCCAGACACTAGCGTAAGCCGCAGATGAAGACGTCCGTCTGGCCTGGAGAAGAGTACAAATAACTTGTTCCGAATAACCTTTAAGCCTCAGCTGTAACCTTTCAAGAGCTAGGCCGGAATACCCAAGTAAGACGAATTTCCATGTTGATTGAACCCTGGGTTAGGAAATCCGGACGTACCTGGATTACTTTGGCATGAAAGCGAGCCATGAGGTCTAGATCTAGGATATCTCACCTCTACACAATGAGCAGGAACACCTGAGTGGACAGTGCCCAATTTGCGGGATGTAGAAGATTTTTTTTTTCCTGTCCCGCAATGTGATCCGCCAAGAGAAGAGGAAGATGAGCTACTACCCACCAAAGCAGGACTATTGCCTTCCTTGGCAACCCAGGACTTCACTTACCTTCCTGGCTGTTGAGAAATGCCAGTGCCGTGACACTGTTGTAAAAGACGCTCATCGGCCAGCTCTGAAGCATGGCCTGAAATGCCTGAAGCGCTAGTCCGACCATCCACCACTCCAGAAGATTGAGCAAGCACTGAGCCTCCTCCTGAGACCAGACTCCTTGGATGAGGATTGAAGGCACTGAGCCCCCCCCCACCCCCAACCCAACCGACTGGCATCCTTGGTGACTAGGAGCCAGTCCAGCTATGATCGTGGCATGTCTTTGAACAGATCATCTCACTGAGCCACCAATTCATGCTGAGTGATGCTTGAGGAGACCACTAAAGACTACCATTGAAGCCTTGAGATACTGGGAACTCTCAGAACAGAAGCGACTGCTACAGCATTTTCATATGAAAGTGAGCCCAAGGCCTCACTTTCAGAGTTGCCACCACAGATCTTAGAACCTGTATATAATCCCATACCCGTGGTCTGGGTGACTGAAGAATAGTACTGAGACTGTAACTTGTCGCCCCAGTCTCTGGGAAGAAACACGTTCCCCAACTTTGTGTCGAACAACACTCTGAGATGTTTCAAAATTGGAACGGAAGAAAAAAGCTCTTTGGAAATTTGAAAATTCAGGCAGAAAAATCACCTGTTTAAGTTACTGTCAAACGGTCCTGTCTGGAAGACACCCAAATCATCCGGTCATCCAAGAAAGGATGTATCTGCATCTCCTCTTTGCGACGAAACACTGTCACTACTACCATCACCTTTGAAGGGATAGAGGGGTACAGATAGAACTTGAGGTAGGTTATAGAAGTGGTCAGAAACCACTTCACAGGTCGCAGACCTGATGGGCCGCCGCGGGAGCGGACCGCTGGGCGAGATGGACCTCGGTCTGACCCAGTGGAGGCAACTTCTTATGTTCTTATGTTCTTTCCCTTAGACGCAGCAGATGAATCCATAGACCAATGGGATAGCTCACATCTACCAGCAGGCGGAGATAGAGAAACTGATTAACAGGTGGTCCTATTGGCTGGCACTCCTCCTGTTTATCCAGTATAGCTCCTTGCCCAAGCATCCGTAACCATCAATAGGCATAGCATGTAAAAAACTTCTTTCCCATAACAAATCTCAAAATGCAATAATACAGAAAACAACCTGCCATAATAACAAACTGCGAAAGTTGCAAAAGAAAAAACCGAGAGACAATATCCAGAAAGGGTGGGGCTCTGGATTCATCTGCTGCGTCTAAGGGAAAGAAAATTAACAGGTAAGAACATAATTTTTCCTTCCCTAGCAACAGCAGCAGATGAATCCAGAGACCAATGGGATGTAGCAAAGCAATCCTCAATCTGGGTGGGAAGCAAACGCCGCCTCCGCAACAACCGAAGCACAAAACGCCCCTACCGCATGCGCCCCCACATCCAAGCAGAAATGCGGAGAGAAAGCACTCTCGGAAGACCAATTAGCCGCGAAACAAATCTCCAAGGAAAAAACCTCTGGGCCGAGCCCAAGAAGTAGCCATCGCTCCGGCGGAATGGTCATGAAGTTCTTTCGCCACCCGCTTCCCTGCCAGCAAGCAAGCATAAAGAATGTCCTCCTGGACCCATTGAGCGATGGAGGCTTCAGACGCCGCCATACGTTTGAGGCATCCCTTGAAGAATAAAAAAAGGAGATATAAACAACTAAAAGTCGTTAGAAACCGAGCTCACGGAGAACGCTACGTACGTATCAAAAAATGCAGTGAATAAAAGCACTGCTCCCAATTTCTCCTCCCAGGAAGAAGGAAGGAAAAGCGAGCATGATATAAAAGAAAGGATGACACCCCCCTAGAAAGAAATAGTGGTACCATCCGAACTGATACCCCATATTTCGGAAATTAGAAATAGGAATCCCCGTTGAACAAGGCCTGCAACATAGAAAATTGCAGAGCTGAAGCCATGGCCACAAGAAACCCCATGTTCAACGGCTAAGCCCTTTAGAGTCCCAAAAGACAAGGATGAAATGAAGCCTTCGGTAAACTAAGAAGAAGTACGTGAAGATTGTACTTCAAACCGGGCTTTCTAAGAGGCGCATGAATATACCGCACTCTGTGTAGGAACTGAACTACATGAAGCTGAGAAGTAAGCGAAGAGCAATATACCTAGCCCATGTAACAAGCCAAGAATGGCACTAGAAGCTGAAGGGAATTGAACGTTAAGCCCTCGGAAATACACTTGTGCCAAAAAGGAACTCTGGAGTGGTTCAAACGTTAAGAAGCACCCAAGAAAGGAAAGACCTCCAAAAGGAAGCGGAAGCCACAGGAGAAGACGTCCGTAGCACCTGGATAAGAGAAGAAACAACCTGCTTCGCATAACCCTTACACGTCAGCCAAGATTTTTCAAAAAACTAGGTCGCAATACTAAAGTAGTACAAATATCCATGTTGATCGGACCCTAGGCGAGCAAAGCCGGAGATACCAGGAAACTCCTTAGTCCGGCTGTTGAAAGACTCATCAAATCCGCATAGTAAGGATGGCGCCGCCAATCTAGAGATTCTACAAATACTGTACCCAGAAAGCGAGCTCGAGATGGCAAATCCAAGCCATCACCAGCCAGCGGAAAACACTGAAAAAGAGAAGGCAGAGGCGAGAAAGGAGCCAGGCAGCTACCCCCTCTAACTCCCACTCCCTGGGCCCGCCGAATAAGATAGGAAGCTTAGAATTGAGAGACGAGGCCATGAGGTCTAGGTCAAGGATATCTCATGTCCATAAAAGGAGCTAGAACGCCTGAGCCACAAATCTCAATATCCAGGATGCAGAAGATTACACTATTACTAACATGCACACTTTCCTTTCCAGAGCGTACACAGCGCTGTACACTGTAACATATAAGAAATGGGCCATGCTCAGATTCCGCGGAGAGAAAGTCTATCCAAACTCTTATCCTGATCCATAAAAGGATCTGCCAACAGAAGACGAAGATGAGAGTCCACCCATTGAAACAGACCAACTTCACCTGCCAACTGAGTACAACACCTACTGCCCAAGCTGTAGAGAAATACCCCCATCCTAATACTGACCAAAAGGAACCTCAGCGGCAATCCGGAAGAATGATCTGAAGCTCCAGAAAGGTAACCTGACCCTGCTCAAGAGTAGAAGAATGAACAAGTACTGAGTCGCCTCTGAAGACCAGACTCCTGGAGCTGAGGATGGAAGCCACCGAGCCCCCCAACCCGACAGCCGGGATGGTCAGTGGTCATGAGCTAGTTCAGCAAAGACCGAAGCATGCCTTGAAAAGAGAAATTGCGCTGAGCCACCAAATCATATAGAGCGATGCAGGAGGAACATACCAAATAATTGGAGCCCTGAGATACCGGGAACCACCGGAACAAAAGCGACTGCTATAGCGTAAGAAGGGGAAAGCAAGCCGAAGTTCCCAGTGGAGTCAGCAATATGGATCCCAGAAACTGTACAGAATCCCATACGCTTGGTCATGGTAAGCGAAGAAGAATACCAATCTGAGACCGAGACCCCACGCCCAAGTCTCCGGAAAGAAACACATGTCTCTCCTATATGAATAAAAGCATTACCCCGATATACCTATAAACAGTACAGGAGAAAAGAGCGCTGTACAAATTCGAAGATGTACGTGTAAACAACTGAGGAAAAGATACCACCCTTTTCGTGTTAGTCAAATGGCCCGACTGGAAGTCGTCCGAATCAAGCAGGCAGTCAAGAAGAAATTAGATGAATCGCAAAAACGGTACCACCGCCCACGTGAAGCCCTGGTTAGGCGAAATGGCATGTGCCAAAACCGAAAGCGCTGCTCCAAGAGAGTCAGGCAAACCAAGTGCCGATTCGGAGTCCATAGAGAAAATGTAAATATACTCCCAGGTTGTCTGCAGAAATGTGTAACCCCGAGAAACTAATTCAGCAGAATGGGATCCAGCCTGCCCAATGCCCCCGTCTCAGGCACCATGCAGTAAGTGGAACAACACCCCTTAGTTCCCGAAGAACTACAAGAACTGTCCTGAGGACCAGTAACACTGAAAAGGGAAACACAAAACATAGAGACTCCAAGAATGAACTGGAAACCTGAGGAGGATGCAAAGATGCAAGCATCCTGAAAAATCTTCACAGCCCCCTGCCCTGACATTATAGTGTCTTTTCCCTCATGAGAAAGCCTGAAGAGTCATTGGAAGAAGTCAAGATCCCCTCAGAATGAAGTGCAGAAGGTCAGGGAATGGCAGGATGAGACTGTAGGATCTGTAAGAAGATTCTCCTAGGAAAAATCTAGTTTCACAATGTAAAGAGGAATATACTGGAACCATGAAAACAGTACTAACCCCATGCAACATGAGTGAAATACGTATGTCCTTTAAAGTGAATACATACTAGACTCAATCAAGATGCTGCATCTACCGCCCCGTGGAAAACAACAGCAGCCTTACAGGTATCGGACAAAGCTCACATTGCTAATGAGAACTTCAGGGATGAGGCTAACAGCCACATAGCGCGTGATCCTCCGCGGGTTTGATAGAATAGGTAACTGGCTCCTGGTTAAAAGGAGCTGTACAGCCCTTCCTGTCTGGTCGAGGGGCCCGTCTAGCATGTGCCATGAGAAAATGGTGACAGGAGAAACCAGCGTGATAAGCATGGAAATCTGAAGTCTAGGCCCCCTCAGAAATAGAGAAAGAGAGTCCTGGCCGCAGGAAGATGCGCAGTGACATTATGCCCATAGACACAGCCCGAACTTGGCAACTGTTTGCACTAGCTTTAGGCGTATATATCCTGTGCCACTACTAGACACATGCAGCCCAGCACAGAGGCCCAAATAAGGACAGTTACCAACAGACAAAGGCTCAATCTGCAGCGACCCCAAGAGAGACAATGAGATACCTGTGTGAAATACAGGGCACTATCTTACTGCTGATCTCACTGTGCTGTGAGTTGCCGTATGTCACCCCAGTCCGGAGACAAACCGAGACTGGGTGACCTAGCACAGGTCAGAGTCTCTCTGGTAAACCCCTTGAGTGCTAACCCCAGAGTCCGATTAAACAAGCAGCTTCCTTCAAGGGAGTACAGCAGGAACACAGACATAGATATATAAACCTGCCCAAGCTTGTCCCAAAGCTGGTGAAACACATACAACTTGTCTGAACCGGAAAGGAGAGAAGCCCCGGCATACCAAAGTCAGCTGGAAACAAACTACCGGAACGCTGCAGCTCTCCCGCCATCGCCGGAGACCCAAGCGCACGCCTGATTCCCGCTGACACATGGCCGCTGCATCAACGCTCCTAGAAACATAGTCGGATTCGTGCCCCGCAAAATTTACTCTGCCGCGGCTTGCATAGAAAGAAAATCAGACTCGGGGAATAACCAGAAGAACGGCCCACAGCGCCGGAAAAAACATGTCCCATCTCATGCGTGCTGCTATAAACCGGCACCTGCACAATCAGCTGCACATGGCCGTGACAAACACCAATGAAAGAGAGCCTCAGAATAAACAGGACTACTGCTGCACTGAAACCCAACAATGAGAACAAGTACGAGCATGAAATCGCATCGTTACTACCACGCTGTAACCAACAAGGAAACCAAGCGCGTGCATGCAAAGGGCAGGAAGTCCCGGCTCCCTCCACGGATTTCTAGTCATAAAACTTAGCCTCAAAAAAATATCCATACCTTAAATGTACGATGACCGAACCCTAAGTACTAAGACTCCCAAACAGAACCTGAAGTTCAAACAACCGTAAAAGCCAGACATACTCACAAGCCTGTTGTTAGGGCCGGATGAAGCCAGTTTGCAGCAAAAGCATGGCAGAACGAAGCAACTGAGGTCTCTTTTTTTTTTTACAGAGAAGGGAAAGAAGAAAAATATTGAGACCCAGTCAGACCCTCTATCACTGGAGGGAGGGTGAGGCAAGGACCTGGGGGGGCCCAGGTGTAACCCCTAAAGCTGGCACCGTTCAGCCGGACACCCTGTCTCACTGAAGAGAAAATCTCAACAGGAGAAATAGCATTGCCAGCTCACTGAAGAGAAACCTCAACAGGAGAAACAGAATGGCAGTCTCACTGAAGAGAAACCTCAACAGGAGAAACAGAATGGCAGTCTCACTGAAGAGAAACCTCAACAGGAGAAACAGAATGGCAGTCTCGCTGAAGAGAAACCTCAATAGGATAAAATAAAGTTCCAGCCACAGCCAGAATTCAGGAGCTAGTTGAATAGTGACTTTTTCCTGCTGGGAGATAGAGAATACTGGATAAACAGGAGGAGTGCCAGCCAATAGGACCACCTGTTAATCAGTTTCTCTATCTCCGCCTGCTGGTAGATGTGAGCTATCCCATTGGTCTCTGGATTCATCTGCTGCTGTTGCTAGGGAAAGGGAAATATGATCAAGGCCTGAATTTAAACCACTTAATATACAAGTGGTATATATAAATAAACTTCACCCAAGCTTCTCCAAAAACCAACTTTCCTTAAAGGGAAGACGCACTAGGCGCAATCCAGAAGCTGCATTCTCCGTCCCATAACAAACAATTTGCACTTTGATGCGTATAAGACCAGGCTCCCATCCTGAAAGAGAACTTCAGGGATGATTCCAACTAATAAGTCTTTGCCCCCCTGAGACCTGCCTGGGGTATGACTCTGAGCTGAAAAGAAAGGTAGAATAGTCAAGTGAACTGTGACCAATTTGTGAATGGGTACTTAATAATACCTTTTTCATTGGCTTTGGCATTCAAAGTGATGCCCTTGGAGGATTAAGTGAGTGGTCCAGGGTCACCAGTAGCTCACAGCCCTCCTAGCCAAGTTGGAAGCTGTCTAGCACATGCTCTGAGAAGATGGCAGTCTCAGAATCCTGTGCGACATCCTGTGTAACAGAGGCTGTGCCGCACTAGAAAGAAAAACAGTCCTGCCTGGACCAAAAAACGAAATGCCACCAGGCTACTATGCTTATAGTCTCCCCGAACTCAACAACAATCTCTACTACGACTAGGAATCACTTCCACAGCGGTACTAGACAGACGGAGAACCGCAGAGGCACAAAGAAGAAGAAAATCTCCAACTTGTATAGCCTTATTGAGGAACCCTGACAGAGACAAGGAGAAACCCATACAAAATACAGGGTAATCTTCTGCCACTGCCAACACTGTGCTGAGATCTGTCTTCAGCCAAAACTAAGCAGATTAACACAGAGCTGAAACTCCGTGCAAAACGGTCTCAGGCCAATCAGGATGGGCCTCATGCCAGCAGGACTCATAGCATATGAAAAAACCAAGTCGGGAGAAAACGGTGACCGAGCCCGACTGCCACTTCATTACAAAAGACGGCATGAAAATTGCCGACACATCTGCCATTCATAAAAGATATGCCATGGCAAATGCCAAAAAAAAAGAACAGGCTCGTGGAGGAACTGCAAGCATGCTACTGAGCTCCCTATAGCGCAATGAAAAACTTGCGTGCCTCCTGCACATGTTAAATGCCCAATTCCTCTTGCACCCTGGCAATTGTAGGCGCGGAGCTCACCTCCAAATGCAATAACACCCGTGTACCACCACAAGAGAAGAGTAGCTGGACTGCGCTTCAACTGCGCAGAAAAAAAAAAAGCAGCGTTGTCGTCTGGCAGCATAAAATTTCTCCCCCACAGCATCTGTTCAGCCAGCCGCACACAGGCCCGATGGTGTTCAGTGCTCCCTACAGCGCAAACATCTTTCTACTGCCTCTGCTGCCATGCCGACAATGTGAACGCGTGCAACGCACACAAACCGCTAACAAAAATAAGTAACTCGTGTCAGAGACCCAAACCAGCAGACACAATAAACAAAGTGAAAACTAAAATTCCTCTCAGCTAAACTGACAGGCACAAACTAGCATACACAATAAATAAAGTTAAAACTCAAATTCTTCTCACCTGCACTGACAGACAAATCGGCAGAAAACAAAGTTAAAACTAAAATTACTGTCACCCGAAATGACAGGAAAGTTAACTAAACTAGCAGAACTAAACAAAGTAAAATTAAAATTTCTCTCACTCAAACTGACTGGAAAGATGTGAAGACTGGTAGTTGTAGACTTAGACTGTCACAGACCAGCTATAGCAACTTTCATCTCTTCTTTTTTTTTTAAGTGGGAAAGAAGAAAAATTGAGAGAATCACCAATACCCTTCAATCCACTGGAGGGGAGGGTGGAGCAGTGACCTGGGGGGCCCAGGTGTAACTCCCAAATTTGGCACCATTCAGTCAGACACCCATGTCTATGGGAGAAAGCAAGAGAGGGAAGACAGGTTCTGGCAGTCGGGCAAGGAAGGGCGCAGTGAGAATGGCTGTGCGTGAAGTGATGACCAGTGGGTGACCTCGGGGAGAGGAAGGCTGATCGGCCGGTCGATCGAGACGGCAACATGAGTCTATCACAGAGCCCGGGATGGGCTCCGCGATCGACTCGCGTTGCCTTCCCGATCGACCAGTCAATCGCGATCGACGTATTGGGCACCCCTGACATATAGTATTCTCATAAATCCCAACTCTGCCAACTATGCTTCTAAGAACACCAAAGTGAAATCTGCGCAAAAACAAGCACATACTTTTAATACACCAATTTTTTACCGATGTACATCTTCATGTAATTGGCCTTTTCTATATATAACATGCTTTATATGCAGAAATAAAACTTTATAAAACTAGCCACTATATATAGACAGAGACAGGAAGGGCAAAATCATTAACTAGAAAAAAACAAAATACAAAGATTTCAAATCTGGATATCTCACCTTTAATGTGACTGTTATAAGGACTCAAAGAAAATATTGTTTTTTAAAAAATTATTATACTATTCATGCCAGTCATCAAAAGAAGAGTACAGTATGTTGAATACGTGAGCAACAGCAAGTTAAATACTGGCAGAATACCTGAACTTTGAGGATGTTTATGAAATGATTTTTCTTACCTAAATTAGTGCTGGACTGCAGGTCCTGAGAATGTTCATTGATGTCTGTACTGGATTGAAGCAAAACTGATGGTAGTGTTGAACTTCTTGACTTATTTTTAATATTGTGCTCTGCCAAATGCCAATCGTCGTCATCGTCATCCTCACTTTCACTCAGGTCATCAAATCCAAAATACTTAATTTTATAGTTTGAACGTCCAGAACTTTTTGAACCCCCTTCATCACCAACTTCTTCAAAGCCAAAGAACTCCAATTTGGCATCTTTTTTTGATTTGGTATTGCTAGGCCTAAATCTGGTTGTCGTCTTGATGGCAGCTAAATCTGCCTTCTTTCGGAGACGCCCAGCTTCTCCTAAATCTGTAGAAGCTGCTGTGGTAAACTCGTCCATGCTGCGTTCTAAGGTATCTTGTATAGTAACATTGCAAACAGACACACAAGAAGGATGGAGAACAGTGTAGTCTCTAGTCCGTCCAGCTGTCCTGGTCCCACTATTTAAAAATGTTTTGCTCCCTTGGTTCAGATCTTCTTTATCAGACACATAATTAGATTTGGCTACAGAATGACTAGAATCATCCAACAACTTGTCAAAATGTGATGATCCTTGTTTTGTTTTGTTGGATCTGCAGTATGTCCTGCAATTACTTAGCTTGACAACAGTTTGGGGTACTTCTTCATTAATGCACTCTTGGAGATTTTCCATTTCATCTTTATCTGTAACACTTTCTTCTTCATTCTTAAATACAGAAAGTTGTTCACCATCAAAATCTACTATAGATTCCTGTATTCTGATATCTTCTTGAAGATGTTCATCCCACTCAAAAAGATCAGTTTTTAATGGGTCCTTGGTTCTAGTTATTCCTACTGGAGAGTCTATGTTTTCTATTTGAGAATCCCAAACATCAAGGTCCTTGGCTTCAATGCTACAATCTCCAGCATTCTGGTATGGAGAGCAATTATTTTCACTGTCATCACTAATTGCCAGTATTTGTTTACCTATAAAAAAAAAAAGGTATGTTAAAAATCAAATCAAGTACCAAAGATACTCTTACTACACAGTACGCTGTTTTTTGCCATTTCATTTCTGATAAATGCACAAATGAGTGATCACTAAACAATTAAAATAACTATATATTTCAAAAAGCCCTTTCATATAATGATTTGGGCAAGATAGCACTACCCAGTAAATACTGGAGAATTCAGATCCGTGAAATCAGTATGCTCACTTTGCTTTGAACTAAGTCTACATCATTCACAAAATAATAAGAAAAAAGGACTGAAAAATCTGATTCATCAAGCTGCCTAGGTTCCTAAAATTCAGTGGCTATTCCAGGCTTGAAAGAAGCAGTTTTAACTGGCCTGGGGCTGTTCCCTGCCACCAGGCTGCAAAGAAGATAAAATTAGTTTACGGTGATACTGTAGTGATCATGAAAGCAGTTAGCAAGTGGTTCAAGCAATTTCGTAATCAATGTTCCCTATAAGCCAGGGAAGCAGATATGCAAGTCATGATGTATTCTGAGCAGCAGTTGGTTTCGGCTGGCGCATGGTGAGCGGAGGGAAGGTCGAAGGCAAGCGATTTCTGAAAATTATATTAAAATTATATTAAAAATTTGAGAAGTTAAATTACAACAGAATCTCCGTTATCTGGCACCCATGGGGATTGGTGAAAGCCAGATAAGTTTTCTTGGTTAATTGAGAGTGCTGTGTTAGATCTCAATCCCCCCTCCCTCCCGCCCTGAAGAACCAACACAACGGTCTTGAGCTGTAAATCCCTCCTGCCTTCCTCCCTCAAGCCAATGACCCCTCTCCCCCCAGCTCATGACCCCTCTCCCCCCAGCTCCCTCCCTTTCTTTACCCTGTGAGGGCTGGCCACGAGCAGCATGTTTTAAGTTTTCTTCCTGCTGACTGGCTGTGCTTCAGATAAGGAATAGAGGGAGGGAGGAGGGATTTGTGGCTCAGGACTACCACCGCTTCTAGTTCTTCAGGACTTGAGGGAGAGAGGTTTGCAGCTCAGGACCGCTGCCACTTCAGGGGACTTTTTTTTAACTGAGATTCTATTGTATTTCTATTGAACTGAAAAGAAAATATTTAAAAAAACAAACCTACGTAAAATATGTCACACTACATGGAATAGTTTCTGATTGTCACAAAATTTTTTATATTAGATAAAGGGAACCCGAGTAAACACTTAATGCATTACTTAAAGGAACAAAATTATCCAAACACCTGTATCACCCCTTAAACAAGTTACTGCCTCATTAAATTTAACTGGTTGCACCACTTTTTAGCAGCAATAATTGCAGTCAAATGCTTCCTATAATTTGATATCTGTCTTTCACATTGCTGATTGGATATTCTCCTTAACAATTCCCTAGTGCAGTGCAAAATTCACGACTCATTCAATAGTGGCAAGTTTTCCATGTCCTGAAGAAGCAAAGCACTACCACCAGCATGTTTGATAATTGGCATGTTATTCTATTTCTAGAATGTTATATTTGCTTTACACCAGATATAATGGGAATATACATATAAAGGAAAGATACATTTCTATGCTCACCAGAATATCAAAAAACATCAGGCATTTGCTAAAGGTTATACCTTTAGGTCTATATTCCTAACAGACTCACTAAAATAAACATTTAAGATCCATAAATGTAAAATAACACTACAAGCATATCTCTGTAATATCCAGAGAGGCAAAAAACTGTCCCGGAGTCACTGCTGCAATGACGGTCTCCATTCGAAATCACAGAATCTTGAGAGCCACAGTCATGTGCTGAAGATCCAGAAGAGGCCTCCACTCTTCAGAACCATTCTTTGGCAAGAGAAAATATACGGAGTATCTTCCTGAGCCCAAGAGGTCGGGCAATATTGGGTCCCTAGTGTGAAATTCCACCAAGCACAGGTTGGAAACCTGAGCGCTTTGACCGGGCGATCTGAGAAGATCCACTAACCAATCTTATCAGAGGTCGAGCAAATTCCAGTTTGTAACCTGACCAAATAAACTCCAACTGGTCGGGTATAACGCACATCTAGACAGGCAGAAATGTTTTGAGATGGCCCCCCACTCCACAATTGGGCATTCATTGACCTGGTACCATTGTGCCTGTGCATTAGGAGGCACAGCACTGAAGTCGGGAGGCTAGGTATGTCTGTAGCCATTATACCAGCATTGATAGCCTTGAGAAAACACCTGCTACGTGTCACTTGAACATGTTTGGAAGCGAAGGGCGCCAAGAAATCAGAACGACCAGAACCCCGGGAGGACCGGGTCTGCTATTAGGCCGAGTCATAGTAACATAGTAGATGACGGCAGATAAAGACCCGAATGGTCCAGACTAGAATCCATGAAGTCATCCAGACCTCTGCTAAACAATCACAGCTTCTGAAAAGGCAGCCCAGCCAAAGGAACCTTGAAAGTGGAAACAGTAGCCCACTGCAGGCAAAGCTGGATTACTCTGACACCCGAGTCAAACTCGTATAAGGGCATATACAATGCATCTGGCATATAAACTGTGCCTGCCAAAACAAAATTGAAAAGAGGGAACCACTGCCTCACTTTCCAGAGTGTGACATGCGCAAGCGATACAAAACGTCGCCAAAGCAGCTTTAATGCCTGGCAGCTGCATCAAAGAGCTTCCTGAGGATCACCTCCACATGGTAGGCCTGTATATCTTCTAATATGGAACCACCCACATTGGGGGTAAAGGTGCATTTTGTCACCTGTGCTACCAAAAATCCACCCTGGGCTAAACCAAAGTTGCTGACACTCCCTTGCCATAAAATCCCAGCATGGCATAGCTCTAGCATAAGTCAGCGCACTCTCTGGAAAATTAAACTGCTCCAAGACCAGAATGCACATATAATAATAATAATAACAACAATAACAATTTATATACCACAGGACCGTGAAGTTCTATGCGGTTTACAATGATTAAAGATGTTACAGATTGAGTGGAATAAACAAAGTACTGACTTAGTGATTAACAGTTCTAGAGATTGTTTGTTGAGGACTAAGATTGTATAGGTTGGTTTCCTAAGTATTTGGGAATGGCAGCAAGTATACACCACAAAGCCAGGCGGAAAAAGTGACCAGAGCCAGCTGAGAGACCAAAAGACCTCTTGTAAATATTCAGAGAGAAGGCCTGGCAAAGCTGCAAATTCAAATAGGCACAGGCTCGTGAGAGCATGTCCAGGCTCCCAAAACCCCAAAGAGATCCACAGATCCAGCACACAGTTCCGAATCCTGATCTCCCGTCCTGGGAAGCGCTGCACCTGTAAATAAGGGGTCAACAAGCAAATCCTCCTCATCCAGATCAGGGTCAGGCAGCGCAAGCATAGCGGCAGGGTGAATCTAAAACATGCCCATGGCTATCACAAAATTCGCACCAAAATTGCAATATTTTTCACATTTTCCAAACTTTAAAAATAGTGATTTTAGGATTTTTCAGAGAGGGAACATAGGGAACACTCAAACACTCAAAACCCCAGTTTTCAAACCTCCCCCGATGTCACAGACTATCAGCCTGTTTGTACTCACTGTGACCTGAAAGCAAGCATGCATTCAACTCTCTCACAGTAGCTGGATGAGAATCACTGCTACAATGCTGGGAAAGCTCCTACAGAGCTGATCTTTGAGCTGCCAGTCAGACTCCAATGTCTGACTATACCTTCACCCTTGTGGACAATTTTATGTACACCGCAACAACACAGCCAGCACCCTATGAGACACCACTGGCCCTCCTAAGGATGCCTAACAGCCTGCGCGCAACCCCTGAAGGTGAGACCACCTCAGAGACCAGAGAAGACTATGCAAACTGGTCAACAGGTACCCAGAAGGAGCAGCTTGTCAGTAGACCGAAGTCTGTGAATTCTCAAGCAGGCAGAGCTTTAAAATCGTTTCAAGCACTAAATTACCCAAAAAGGGGACAAAATTATATCGAATTAAAACAATAAAATGGGGAGAGCAGAACACACACAACTGCATGGAAAATAAACTGTAGAGGGCGCTAAACTGCACAGTGAAGTACTATAGAGGCAGAGTGGATTCCTTCTGCAGCCATGTGACTAAAGGGAAATAACCCTGCTGTCTAGAATGTTTGACACTTGTTCCATAATTTTTTATTAAATTTAAGAAGTATCCAATTCTAGAAGTGAATAATTAGATATTTGCCCTCTTTCAAATGGTATAGAGCAACGTCTCTCAAACTTTTTTTAACTTCGGCACACTAAACGGAGCAAATGTTTTTTGTGGCACACTAAATGCAGCAAATGTTTTTCATGGCTGGAAAAAATTTCTGGGGAGAACACTGTTGCCGTTAGTTTTCAAGGTCAAATCACGTCAAATAATGATGCTTATCTGGGCAGTTGTATAATAAAAAGAATGGATAAGATAACATGAGAAGTGAAATTGTCATGAATCAGAGGGATACATACCCTGTAGGTCCTAAAAGCAGGCTTGAGGATTAGATATAAACTATGAAGACAGTGGTGTACCTAGCATATGTGACACCCAAGGCCCATCGTTTTTTGACACCCCCCCCCCATCTGTATGAAAAACATGATTTTTAGTAACAATCCACACATCATACAAGAGTGTACCTAGGAAAAGGCAGCATCTTACATACTGCAGTGAGCAGTACATCAATACACCTATTGTAAAACTAAACAAGCCAGACTAGTACAGATCAATCCTACACAGTCAATCCTAACTGAAAACCATGTCTTTCGAACACACAGAACACACCTAACATAAGAACATAAGAAACGCCTCCACCGGATCAGACCGAGGTCCATCCAGTCCGGTGCTCCGCACACGCGGCGGCCCATTTAGGTACTCTTTTTTGGAGACCCGACTTTACCGTATCCCTCAATATGATATGCAAGAAGGTGTGCATCCAACTTGCGCTTGAATCCCAGTACAGTAGTCTCTGCCACAACCTCCTCCGGGAGTGCATTCCAAGCACCCACCACTCGCTGTGTGAAGCAGAACTTCCTGACATTTGTCCTGAACCTGCTGCCACACAGTTTCAGGCTATGACCTCTTGTCTGTGTCACCTCTGAATATGTTAGCAATGCTGCTTCCTGGTCTATTTTATCAAATCCTTTTAATATTTTAAAGGATTTGATAAAATAGACCAGGAAGCAGCATTGCTAACACCTTCACCTAGTATGGAATATGTAATCACAAACTAACCCCTCTCCCTTTTACAAAACTGTAATGTGGTTTTTAGCCATGGTGGTAACAGCTCAGACTCTCATAGAATTCTGAGCAATTACCACCATGGCTGGTGCTAAAAAAAAACGTTCTACAGTTCTGTAAAAGGGGGATAAAATAGAACGTAGACAAAGGTTAAATTGAACCACCAAGAAGCTGGACTCTGCATACAATGCAACACCACAGAAACAGCGATGTATCTCCCCTAAAGCAAAAAAATAAATAAACAGAATTTTTATCTACATTGTCTTCTCTGGTTTCTGCTTTCCTCATAGTCTTGTCACTCTCTTCCTTTCATGCACTGTCTACCCTCTCTCTGCCCTTCTATATGGCATCTTCTCTCCTTGTATTCCCCTTACATCTCTCCTTTCACCCCTATTATTCTGGCATCCATCTTCTTCCCTTCCCTCCTCCAATGGTCTGGCATCTCTCTCCTCTTCTTCCCTTCTCTCTCACACCCCCATGGTCTGGCATTTCACTCTCTCCTCTCCCTTTCCCCCACTTCCATCAGTATCTGCCCCCTTTCTTTCCTTCCAACCCAATTCCATCCAGTATTCTTCTCCCTTATGTCTCTCTCTGTTGCACTATGTATTGGATTTCAAAAGTGAATAAAGAATTTTTAAAAAAAAAAATTATTTTGGGGCTCTTTTACTAAAGCTTAGTGTGCACAAAACGTTAAGAAGCCCATTTTTATACCAATGACCTTCTTAGCATTTAGTATAATATTCCAGTTTTAATGACTACTTTGTATTAACCACTGACAGAAAGGAAAACTGCCTGAGGTTTCTGAGTACTTAAAAAAAATCAAAACAAAAAAAAAACTATGGCAGAGTACTTTGAGAAATCTGCTTTCAGTCTCCTGCACTAGAACTGGGTCACTTTCAAGCAAGTTTCCAAATTCCCCATTTTTAAGTGCATCTAAAGAAAATGGGGCTCAGAACAGTACAAGTATATCAGAAGTGTATGCTTTTGTTACAGGTCACACGGTATCCTGAAAGAGTAGGAGGGGGAGAAAAAAAATTGGTTCAGAAGTCTCCTGCCCTCCCCCAAGCCACTGCCATCGTGGAGCAGGCCCCCAAGCCGCTGCCATCAGATAACAGTCACCAAAGCCGCCACCGCCCCAAGCCCTCCCTGCTTCAGGCCGACCAGCATTCCTCTCCCCAATGTCAATTCTGCTGTTGGGGAGAGGAAGGCTGATCGGCCTATTGGGGAAATGCTGCCGGGTCCTGCACCAGTCTAGAAGAGGAATGAGTAGTGAGCCATCCCTGAAGACCCGGCTCCTAGCGCAGAGGATTGAAGACACTGAACCACCCCAATCTACAGCCTGGGCAACCCCAGCAATGAATAATGGATTGGAAAGCTGCTGAAGACAGCATCCATTTTCCCATTTCAAGATTGTCTGCTGTGAAAATTGATTTGAGTGTTGTCTATTCCCACTACATGCACCGCTGAAAAAGCCTGAAGATGAGACTCCAAAGCAAGCCTCCAAACTCAGCTGTGCATTCTTGGTGCCTCCTTGGTGACTGACATATGCCACCGCAGTAGCACTGACTGAGAAGACTCGGACTGCTTGCTCTTCCAGACTGTTCTCCAGTCTCTGCAATGACAATCGAATAGCACGAAGTTCCAATCTATTGATCGATCATTTCTTTGGGAGGCCGACCAACACTCCTGGATTGTGCGTCCGTTGCAGTGAGCACCCCAGCCAAGCAGGCTGGCATCCATTGTCACAATTACCCACAAGTCTATTCAGAGGGGCATGCCCTTTTATAACGTCTCTGGATGGAATCACCAGCTCATACTGGTCTGGGCTTCTGAAGTCCTTGGCAAAGATATCTGCAGGGGATCCAATTGAGGAAACCACCTTAATAGCAATGCGCTCTGGAGAGGATGCATGTAAGCCTTTGCCCATGGGACCATGTCTATTGTGAATAACATGGAGCCAAGCACTTGGGAACTAGTGCCACATGGACTCAGCTAGTTTGGACAACAATCTTGTTATCTGGGTACACAGCATCTGTCTGTGTCAGGGCTGTTGAGTCAGAGACAATTTTTGGTATTTGGAGTCGGGAGTCGATAATGTACCAACTGCTGATAAATTTCAATTATAATTAAAAAATACAGCAAGTTCAAATGTCCCATTTCACAAACAATAGTCATAATTAACACATTGTTTGTGGACATGCGTTCTTAACCCTCCCTTTTATCCCCATCCTTCATTCTTTTATCCATCCTACCTCACTAACTACCCTCAAGTCTCCTCCTCCTCTTAGTTTTCAATTATCTTGTTTATCCTTCTCATTCCCTCTGTCCTTGTCAACAGTGTCCCAGTCTCATCTTTCTTAATTCCCTCTCTCCCTAGGCAGGCAGGTTACTTCTCTCTTTTCATGTATCTTTGTTGGATTTTTTTTTTTTTTTTTTTTGCTTTTCCAGATTTTCTTCCCCCGTGTTACTCATTCATGCTCATTTTTCAAATTTTTCATTCCAATCATGTTCTCTTTCTTTCTCCTCTTCTTTTTTCTTCCTTGTTTTCATCTCTTTCACTCTTTTCTGAAGAATATCCCCTACTCTTTGCTGACCCAAAGCACCAGACCAGGGAGTTTTTCTATACCAGCTCAACGCCTTACCTTGCTTTGCCTTACCAGTCAGCCATGGTGCAGCATGGCTCAGCCTGCAGCAAAGTAATAAATAAAATATAAGGCCTCTGAGCTACTGTAGGGCTCAAGGCCCTGCCACATTTCCATCCCTTCCTTCAGCATAGACTTCCTTCATTAATAACAGGAAACTTAAGCTAAAAGAGAAGGCAGAAACTTGGCAAGGAATTGAGCCTTGCAGCAGCTGAAGGGCTCAGCATTGTATTATTCTGTCTTCCTGTTCTGCATGTCCAGTGCTTTCCAGTAGCACTCGGTTTCAGTCCTAATGCTCTCCTGCTTCAGCTTTGCAGCACAATTCAGCTGTGCTGCATGAACTCTGATGCTGGTCATGTGGTTCTAAACCTTGAATGACTCAAGATAGAAAGAGATTTGGACCTCAGCGTCAGAAGTTCCTGAAGCACACAAATCTTAACTTAGCTGAGTCACGCTATGTAAAATAATATTAATAATACATTTTATTTTATACTGCAGTACCTCTCAGTTCTATGCGGTTTACAATAATGAAAAGCTGGACAACACAGCAATAGTGGAGGTGGGAAAAATAAACTGAACAAGGGCATTAAAAATTTCCAGGCACCATGATGATCTAGCACCTGATATTAACTGAGCCCTGCAATAACATTTTCAGCCAAAACGGGTTTTCTATCAGTTTCTGCACCAAAACAGAAATTCGGTCACCCTCTATTATATACCATAGAAGATTATATTATATTTTTTAAAAAATTATACATGATTCCTCTTTCACCTTATCAATGTATCATGTATACCTTGAAGACAGACCGAGATTTTTAGACTAAAAAAATGGTCCAAAAATTAGGTCTTGGATTATATTACAGTCTTCCTCCTCTATCGCTGCAGCAACCCCTCTGAACAGGCAGATTTTTGCTACTGCGATCAGCACGTGCCCCCCCCCCACCCCACCCACGTCAGCTCCCCACTCCCTCCCTCGCAAGAATAACGCCCATATCCCTGCCCAAACCAGAACATCAGCTACTGCTCCCTCCCAAGCCAGAGGAACACCCGCACTCCCCCCCCCCCCACCCTGCGTACCACCAGAACATCAGCTAGCGTGACTTGCATTCCCCCAAGCCTACCATGATCTCCTGGTGGTCTAGTGGCATGTTGGGGCAGGTGTGATTCCTGCCATTCTTCCTCTGGGACTTCCAGCAGCACTTTCGTGAGGCTGGGAGCCTCGTGAGACTGCTGCTGGAAGTTCTAGGAGCCATTTTTATTGCGGAGGAAAAATGGGCAGAAATGAGTGGGAATCGCTCCTGTCCCAACATTCTGCTAGACCACAGTAGGCCTGGGGGATGTCAGTCTCACTTGCTAGGGAGAGAAGGAGTGCTAGTTGATGTTCCGGAAGTGCGCAGACAGGAGTGTGGGTGTTCCTCAGGCTTGGGAGGGAGCAATAGCTAATGTTCCAGTGGGGGTTGGAGCATGGGCAGTGGTGCGGGTGTTTCGCTTGCTTGGGAGGCATGGAAGGAGCACAGTGGGGCACAGTCAGAGTTGTAGGCACAGGTGTTTCGCTTGGAAAGGAAGAAGGAAGAGAGCACTAGCCGACGTCCCAGTGGGGTTGGGGCATGAGTGGGGTAAAGGCATGCCCTGATCGCAGCAGCAAAAGTCTGCCAGTTTGGGGGAGGCTTGCAGCAGCAGTGGAGGGGTATATTAGGAGGGAGGGTGGTAGGGCATCACAAGAGAGGAATGGTAGAATATAAACCCTCGGTTTATATTTGTGTTACCATTTTTTCCCTATAAGGGAGGGGGGCAAAAAAATGGTACCTCTGTTTTATATTTGGATAGGTTTACACAGTAAACTGAAAATTACAATAAAACAACAAAAAAAACAAAACAGGAAAATAAATCCAATCCAAAATTATCTGATATTAAAAACATAAAAAAATGTAATACCAAATTAAATGAAACACTACTAATCACTATGGTGAAGTAGTAAGGAAATCTCTTTAACAGGCAAAAAAACAGAAGGACGAGAAAATGACTCTGGCCAAACAAGGGATGGAGAAGTTCCCAAATATTAACTAGACAACACATCTGAGCTACCTAGAACATCCCCCGCAATTAAAAGGGAACCAATCACCTTAAAGGAGGAGGTGTTTCAGTATCCTTGGAGCCATATAAAAGACTTCCTCCCACTACTAGATGGAGTGGAGATGTTTCATCATCAAACCCATAGGTGATTGTGGCTGCTGAGGAGGATGAATGTGAAGCCATGGAAATGGAAAACATGGAGATTACCAAGAACCTTTAGGAGAGGAAGACATGGAAGTTCTGGAGTACTGGCAAGCTGATGCAAGAGTCTGCACTTAAGTAAACCCAGGTGATTTTTTTTCTTTCACACAATCATACAGATGGAGGATAGCAAAAATACTTTTAAGCTATCCTGTAGGTGGGGCTGTGACAGACTGAGATAGCCAACAGGGAATAATACTGGTTTAAAGTTGGTCAATCTAAAAACCTAGAGGCAGAACAAAATGGAAAGATATTCCAAGACAGATACAGCATATTATGTGATCCATTCTGACTACTGGGCAGAAATAACTATTGGTTTTGAAAAACTTTCAGGAAATAAGCTGAGGCATGAGTAATTTGGTCAGAGAAATTACTGAGGGACTTCTGGGAAATCATTTCAATAAAGAAAGTTGCAGATTAGAACAAATTGCAGATTAGAATCAATTTGTTCTGTGGAATGCTTTCTTCCTCTTGATCTAAAAAGTAAGGATAAACATTTAATGGGACTTCATGAGCATATAAGGGAGAATTTTCTGCTGTGTTGATTTAGAAAGAGATTTAAATTTATCCATTATAAAAATGAAACAAAGAACATAGAAAATGAAGGCAGATAAAGACCATATGGCCTATCTAGTCTACCTATCCATGCCATCTACTATCTCTCCCTCTCCCTTCGAGATCCAGTGTACTTATCCCAAGCCTTCTTGAATTCAGATATACAGTGGTACATCGGAATCCGAACACCCCAGAACTCTAACAACTTGGAATTCAAACTATTTTTTTTTTTAATTAAATTTTGCCCCAGAATTTGAACGCTGCTTTGGAATCTGAACATACGGGAACTGCAAGCATTGCTCAGCCCAAGCTTCCCCTCTGACGCAACTTCCCATTTCCATCTAGGCGGTTCATGTCAGAGGGAAGCTTTTGGTTGAGCACTGCTTGCAGTTGCCGATCTTGCTGTCTATGCCGGTTGGGGTTCCCGATCTTGCTGAGTTTGTGGGACCAAGGAACGGATTAATCCAGTTTCTATTATTTTCAATGGGAAAAACTGTCTTGGAACTTACACATTTTTGAAACTCAAACAGGGTTCTGGAACGGATTAAGTTCAGATTCCAAGGTACCACTGTATTTTTCTTCTCCACCACCTCTATCACATTCACTATCCTTTCCATGAAAAAGTATTTTCTGAGGTTATTAGTCTATCCCCTTTCAATATATCCCCCTCATTCCAGAGCTTCCTTTCAATTGAAAGACTCACCTCATGCATATTTGTGCCATGTAGGTATATAAAGTCTATCATACCTCGCCTATCTCATCTTTCCTCCAAAGTATATATATTGAAAATATGTTGCTGGAAGATGTGCAAACCTTTGTTAAGCCCAACTGTACTAAATCTTGTCCACAAGTTTCTATAGGACAGACAGTCTATTAACAGTTATTAGTCGGTTAAATTTTTGAGTTTACCTGGGAAAATAGCAGTACGAAATAGATCTGTTTATGCTCGGATACTACTTTGCGACCTAGATTGATCTATGTTCCGATTCAACAGGGCAGGTCTTATGTGTCTGCATTCAAGTTGAGGCTCTTATAAAGCCTTCTGCACCAACTAATTTGTGTCATGAATCACTGAGTTAAACTCTTATTCAATCCATCATAGATGATAGTCTGAATGAAAAGTAGCGCCAAAAAACTATCCTACCACCTCTTCATTTTTTTGCTTACTCATGAAAGGGAGTGTGGCTTAAGAAAGCTCTATCTAGACTCTAGATTCTAGAGTAAAAGGATGTAGCATAACTCAGTTGCTGCTGTCCCTTAGAGCTGGCAGAGGAAGGAGCAGGGAAAGTGGAAGAATTAGGCTTTTCTGGCTCAAAGAAGAAGATAGGGGTGTTTGCAAAATATTAATTTTATTTAGACATAAGGAGGTGCACTGTGTAGGGCTCATATTAACAAGGCAAGGAAAACAAGGTTCTTTTTCCCTGTTTTGTATTAAGATACAAAAAGCTGTCCAAATGAAATGCACATCTCTATTTACATATACTATAATTAATAAAGGATTATGGCATACTTGGGTTAAGCCATTTCCATATAAGTCTTTTTTATATACTGTTTGTATGCTTTGGGGACTAACAGGAGTTGAAGATGGGCATTCCTTTCTGGGTTCATGTCCATGAAGCAAACTTAAAAGTAGACACCATTAGTTCTATGTGGAGTGTCTAGTTCCATGTAGTGTGGCATGGTTCTCCTGTCTAGCTGTGCTCAAGAGTTCCAGGGAAGACTCCAGTCCAGAAGATTCCAAAGAAAGCTGAGTTTTGGTGTAGTTCCAGATCAGTCTCTGGTCTGTTATTTTTCATACTTTTTTTTTTATTTTTTTAAGTGATATTGCTGAAGGGCTATCTGGTACGGTCTGCCTCTTTGTGGATGATATCAAACTCTCCAGTATGGTAGACACCCTTGATGGTGTGTGGGTAACATGAGGAAGAACCTGGTGAAGCTTGAAAAATGGTCTGGAATTTGGCAGCTAAAATTTAATGCTAAGAAATTCATTTGGGCTGCAAAAACCTGAAAGAATGATACAGTTTAGGGGTGAAGAACTTTTGTGCACCAAAGAGGAGCGGGACTTGAGTGTGATTGTATATGATGATCTTAAGGTGGCCAAACAGGTAGAATAGGTGACTGTGAAAGCTAGAAGGATGCTTGGGTACACTGGGAGAGGAATAGTCAGCAGAAAAAAAAGGAAGTAATAATGCCCATGTATAGGACTCTGTTCAGACCTTATTTAGAATTTTGTGTACATTTCTGGAGATCACACCTTCAAAAAGATGTAAACAGGATGGAGTCAGTCCATAGGAAGGCTATTAAAATGGTTGGAGGTCTTCATCATAAAGTGTACAAAGACCGACAAAGATTCCATATTTTCATTACACAATGACTGCAAAAAAAATTATATATTATATAAAAAATTATAAATATATATAATTTAAAATTTATATATAATTTATATAAATTTATATAATTTAAAATATATAATTTAAAATTTGTGTCAGTTTATTGGAGTACCTTTTCTCCCTTGAAAGGTTAAACACAAATTCCCTATAAAATGAAAATGTACTGAAAGGGGAGGTGCTTTTCCTGATATTTTCCAACCTGCTAGATGCAAACTGGAATGTCCCAATTGCAGAAACAGAAAGAAGCCGAGATTGTTAATAATTTTCAAAAGCAGAGTGAATAAAAATTCAAAGATTTTAAAAAAAATCAGATTTTTAAAATTTAAATCAGATATTTAAAAAATATTTTTTAAAAAATCAGATTTTTTAAAAATATTTTTTGGTAAATTCTATCTAAAGATACTATTTAAGATATATTATAGTCCAAAAATGAATCATGAAATAAGTATTTGTTTTTAATTATGTAGAAGGATGTTGCATATTCATGCAATGTTTAAATTTTTTGGTAAATGAATTCTATTAATTCATTCATAATGTCACAGGCAATTTTTATCACAGATGTTTGGTTTTGCATTTCCCAAAACTGTAAATGTGTGTCTGCAGAGATAACATGCTTCTTCATAGCAAAAGTGTTATAAAATATACAGATAAGAAAAATACTTTAGCCTCGTTATTCCTTTGTAAATCAATGTACACAGAATCAACCCCTTACCTCTTAAGTGTTAAGTTTATATGTATGCACAAGTAGCTAATTGTGAAGAGAGAGGGGAAGGAGTAAGAATGAAAGTGAAATTGAACAGAATACTCCACAAGTATTGGGATCTTTGGCTATATAACCATGTTTATCATATTATTATTCTCTCCTTGGAGGAGAAAAATAATAATGGGGGCAGGTCATAAAAAAAGAGACCCAATTTGGGAATATTTTGATGAAGTAAGACAGGCATTTGTGTAAAATGCAAACACTGCAACAAAGAAATTGCAAGGCCTGGTAGACCAAATGAAACATCATGAGAAGTGCTTTGATGAAGATGACAAAAAGGAACATGTCTGAATAGGTAAGATCTTCAGATTGGTAAATGTTTTTATTTCATCATACTTCTTAAAGGCTGCACTAAGACTGTCATATTTGAGCAATTATTATTACTGCACGTTATTGTCATTTTGATCCAGTTATTATGAAGAAATAGAGTTGAAACAAGCAAATATTCCTTTTTGGGGCAGTACTGAGTGGCAGTGAATGCAATTAACAATACTAAATAAGAAGAAATGGTATCAATAATAAAATAACAGCATTGACATTTTTGTTTAGAGGAATCTATCAACCTAAAGGATTCTGGAAACTATCCACCTTTGAGATCATCATCCTCCTGTTCAACAGTTTCAGAACTTTCTGTCCAGGATAGCGTTTCAGTCGCATCATATACATCACATATCCACAGTATTATCACCTAAAAGAAAGAAAAAAACTCCAGCTATCCAGGAACCACCATAGTTAAGTTTGAGATAAAAACCAGCAGATTAGAAAGAGGTAATGGATGAAAATACTGCACAGTTTATGCAACAAATTCTTCTTTCCATCTGATTGAAAACCCACACTTCATTAATACGGTTCAGTCACTGAAACCAGGATACAGTCTACCCAGCAGAGCAGATGTTACAGGGAAACTGCTGGATAAAGTATATAACAGAGAAATGAAGCAATGTGCAACAGGTCTAGAGGATAAAACTGTTAAGCCTAGATGGGTAGAGTAATATCTACAATGATCTTGTTGTATGTGCTTGTATAACAGAAGGGGGAATGTCTTTCTTGCAGAAACTATTGATACCTAAGGAAATACACATACAGTAAAATACTTACAAGAAGTAGGAGCAAAAGCTATAATAAAATGTGAACAAAAATTGAAAACTTCTAGAACACAGTTTAGTCACAGACAATGCTGCAAATGAATCCCAAATTAGAAGAAATTTAGAAGAGCACGAAGAAAATACCAAGTTTATAACATATGATTGCAGTGCTCATTTGCTGCTGCTCCTCCTAGCCAAAGACTTCAGTGTCCTAGAAATGAAGACTAACATTGTTGAAATCGCTAAATCGTTCTGAAACAATCATTTTGCAGTGGCAGCAGTTCTGAAAAGAATGGGTGGAACCAAGCTAATACTGCCACAAGATGTTAGATGGAACTCTCTAATGGAATGTTTTGGGAAGTATATCAAGAACTGACCTATTCTGATGACGGTTTGTGAACAAAACCGAGAGAAAATAGATGGCACTGTTACAGCCAAAATCCTCAACACTGGGCTTAAGAGATATGTTGAAGATAGAATCCCGAAACCCATTTCTGAAGCTTTAAACAAAATACAGAAAAATAGCAATTTTATTGCTAAACGCTGTTGAAATCTGGAAGTAACCGAGTGAGCACATAAAACCAGAACTGCACAAAGACAGAATTACTGTATTTTCACGCATATAACGTGCACACGTGTACAACGCGCACACAGGTATAGCGCGCAGGAACAAGGAATTTCTGTAAGAAAATTTTGGTATAGCGCGCCACGCGTATACCGCGCATGCTGCTTGCCGCCCCGACTCTCCTCTCGCCGCCCTGCCCTTGAAGTCCTGTCCCCCCCCTTGAAGGCCTGCTCCACCCTGAAAGCCTGATGCCCCACCCCGAAGGACCGCTGGCCCCCCCACCCTGAAGGACCGTTCGCACCCCCCCCCCGACATCAGATTCATCCCCCAGCCGCCCTGCACCGTTTGCGGTGGAGAAGCAGCCTATCGTGGGTTCGCAACGCCAGTGAGCCCTGCTGCTTCCTCTGCCGGCGGTCCCGCCCCTTCTCTGAGCCCTGCGCTTCTTCCTCTGCCGCGGTCCCTCCCTTTCTCTGACATCAGAGAAGGGGCGTGGCCGCCGGAAGAGGAAGCAGCAGGGCTCACTGGTATCGCGAACCCACAGTAGGCTGCTTCTCCACCACAAACGGTGCGGGGGGGTGGCTGGGGGATGAATCAGACGTCAGGGGGGTGTGCGAACGGTCCTTCAGGGTGGGGCATCAGGTTTTCAGGGCTGGGGATGAATCGGATGTCAGGGGGAGGGGGGAACCAGCAATGTAAAAAAAAAAAAAATTGTAAAACGCGCTCACGCATATAACGTGCATGGTTATGCTCGGTTTGTAAAATCGTGTATAACGCGCGCGTTATATGCGTTAAAATACTGTAAATTACAGAATTTAAAAAAAAAAACATAACACACAAACAGGACAAGCACTGTCTTCATCCATTTTCTTGCAAATATTGTAAATATCAGCTGCCAGGATCAAAACTTAAGTGCTTAAAAAAAAAAAAAAAAGGGTTAGCTATGACGTGGGTATCCAGGAATCATTCACCTGTAATATCAAATAATAAACTTCAGACAAAAGGGGGAAACCTTTCAAAAAATATTTGCAGATGATGTTTTAAATAAAGTCACACCAGTGAACTGATAAAGGTCACTTATTAAGCACTTGGATTTAGAAGGACTGTTGAAGTAATGATTTCACTTTTAGACAAACATGATTTAAGAGACAGAGTCAGCATGGGTTCAGCCGAGGGAGATCTTGCCTCACAAATTTGCTTGACAACTTTGAAAGTATGAATACACATGTGGGCAAACGTGAGCCAGTTGATGTAGTGTATCTAGATTTTCAGAAAGCTTTTGACAAAGCTCTTCATGAGAGGCTCCTGAGAAAATTACAGTCACGGGATAGGTGGCAAAGTTCAGTTGTGGATTAGGAATTGGTTATCAGATAGAAAACAGAGGGTAGGGTTAAATGGTCATTTTTCTCTATGAAGGAGAGTAAACAGCGGAGTGCCACAGGGATCTGTACTGGGACTGGTGCTATTTAATTTATTTATAAATAATCTGGAAATTAAGACGACGAGTAAGGTGATTAAATTTGCAGATGACACTAAACTGTTCAAAGTTTGTTAAAACGGATGTGGATTGTGAAACATTGCAGGCAGACCTTAGGAAATTGGAAGACTGGGCGTCCATAGAGCAAGATCAATAGGCTGAAACTACCCATAGAGTAAGGTACTGCCAATTCCATTAAAGAAGATGCAAGAATTACATGCAGACACCTTCCAGTGCAAAAGAAAGTCAGCCAGGAGCCATGCAAATAGTTAGTACCGACCAAAGCTACTAACAATGGACAGGAACCACTAGTCTCTGGATTCATTTGCTGCTGATGCTAAGGAAGGAAAAATTATGTTCTTACCTGTTAATTTTCTTTCCTTTAGTCGCAGCAGATGAATCCAGAGCCCCACCCTGTCTTAAATTTTTCGGTATTCTGAGCAGATTTTATGATGATTTTATCCTGTCGGTGTTTCCTTTTCCATTCTCGGCAAATTGTGTTCGTGGTTCAGCTATGAGGGAAAGGAGTTTACTAGGTTAACTTTTCTGATGTTTTGCGAAGAATGATACTGGTTGGCCAGGAGGCTGTGCATCCAAGAAGGCTAATAGCAACTCAGTTCTCTATCTAAACCTGCTGGTAGATGGATGTAATCCAAGTGGCAGATGAAATTTAATGTGGACAAATATAAAGTGATGCATATTGGGAAGAATAACCCAAATCACAGTTACCGGATGCTAGGGTCCAACCTGGGGATTATTGCCCAAGAAAGGGATCTGGGTGTCATTGTAGACAATACGATAAAACCTTCCACCTAAAGTGTGGCAGCGGCCAAAAATGCAAACAAGATGCTAGGAATTATTTAAAAAGGGATAGTTAACAAGACTAAAGATATTATAATGCTTCTGTATCGCTCCATGGTACTACATCACCTGGAATATTACGTTCAATTCTGGTCTCCTTATCTCAAGAAAGATATAGCAGCACTAGAAAAGGTTCAAAGAAGAGCGACCAAGATGATAAAGGTGATGAACTCCTCTCGTATGAAGAAAAACTAAAAAGTTTAGGGCTCTTCAGCTTGGAAAAGAGAAGACTGAGGGGAGATATGATTGAAGTCTACAAAATCCTGAGTGGAGTAGAACAAGGTACAAGTGAATCAATTGTTCACTTCATCAAAAATTACAAAGACTAGGGGGGACACTCAATGAAACTGCAGGGAAATACTTTTAAAACCAATAGGAGGAAATATTTTTTCACTCAGAGAATAGTTAAGCTCTGGAACGCGTTGCCAGAGGTTGTGGTAAAAGCAGATAGCATAGCTGGTTTTAAGAAAGGTTTGGACAAATTCCTGGAGGAAAAGTCCATAGTCTGTTTTTAAGATATGGGGGAAGCCTCTGCTTGCCCTGGATTGGCCACCATGAGAACAGGCTACTGGGCTTGATGGATCATTGGTCTGACCTAGTAAGGCTGTTCTTATGTTATTATGTTCTAATGGCAGTAGCTGGTTCTGCTGGCATAGAAAGAACATTCTCTTCCTTTGGACTCATTCATTCCAAATTGAAAAATATTTTGGGACCCGATAAAGCAGGAAAGCTTGTTATTTATTCTTTTCCAGATTATGAACAAACAAGATGAAGATGAGTGAGCTACAGCAATCAGTATTTTAAGTTTTTCATGTGTGGACCTAGCTAATAGTCTAAGGTTTTTTTTAAAGATATTTTGTTTAACCACATCAAGTAACATGGATGTTTAAGCAAATACAAGAACACATATGAAAGATTTATTTAACCAAAACAATAACAATCTAAATTGTTACGAGGGGGTGCTGAAAAGTTCTTAGCTCAACCAACTTCCTAAATTGAGCATTATTTTGCCACTACAGCTGAAAAGGAGTGTTTTTATTTTGCAAAGTGTCAATCGCAGAATCGTAATGCTATGTTTGGCATTGTTTCAGATCATTGATTGAACCGTGTCAACAAAAAGTGTGGAATGCCCAGCCATCATGAAGTTCCTATTCCTGCAGAAGAAAACTTCAAAGAAAATCCTTGAATGTATGATGCAAACACTGAGTGACAAATGCCCATCATACACCACAGTAAAGAAGTGGTGTGCAAACTTTCAGCGTGGCGATCGAGACCAAAGATGCAGCAAGGTCTGGGAGGCCACAAACGATGTCAACTCCTGAAATTGTTGACTGTGTCCATGTCCTGATTTTGGTAGATCAGCTAAAACAATTTCTGATTATCCTGGGAATGTGTTGGGTGTATAATTCATAAGCAGCGGGATATGCAGAAGCTGTCAGACAAGTGGGTGTCCAATGTTTGAATGCTGACAAAAAACATCATTGAGTGGACACTTCTAAGTTGATTTTGAAGCATTTTCAGCAAGCTGGTACCAACATTTTGGAATGACTAGTTACTGTTGATAAAACAGAGATAAAACAGTCCATGCAATGGTGGCACTCAAGTTCTCCAAGGTCAAGGAAAAAGTCAGCAGGAAAGCTCAAGGTCATGGCCACAGTGCTTTGAAATCAGGAAGGTAGTGTAATGACTAACTATCTTCCAAGGGGTCAAACAGTTAATGCAGAATAATATTGTAACTTGCTATGCCGATTAGAGGCATTAAAAGAAAAAAGGAGAAAGAAGCTGTGTAAGTGAGTTCTCTTTTCACAAGGCAATGCACTTGCTCACAAAGCTGGCAAAATGATGGATGTTTTGACACAGTTGGAGTTTCAGGCCCAGATTCTGTATAGGACGTCCGGTCTCAGAAGCCAACGGGCATCCTATATAGAATCGGACCTAAGGCTGCCTAAAATAAACCCAATTCTGTAACCGACATCCATGTTAGAGTCGCCGGTTAGAAAATCGGGTTATTCTTAACGCAGCAAGGGTTCTCCCTGCCGCGATAAGTGTAGCAGCCACATCTACTTACAATGTAGGCCAGCATTTTGCTGGCCTACATTGTACTAGAGAGTTGCGCGGGGACAGAAATCCCACCCGTTCCCGTGAGGAATCCCTCTGTCCCCACCCATCCCCACGAGGAATCCCCTCCCATCCCTATAAACTTCAGAAATAGTTATTTCATTTAATTATGCTACTGAATTAAAGGCTCTGGTAGAGACCCATTTACAAATAAGCAAAGACACTTTATTAATTTGGAAATATTAATTGGGAAGAATACATACTTTGTAAACGGGTTTCTACCAGAGTCTCTAATGTAAATATAAAATATAAATACTCAGCTGATGAGAACCCCCAAGCTGTCAGCTGAGGACTTCCTTTGCAGTTGGCAGGGGGTCCCTTTTGCCAAGCTTGGTAGGCAGCAGTAGCGTCCCTGAGTCACAGATGCTGGCACCTCAGTGGCTCATGGATGTTGCCAGCGACTGCTGTGCTTGGTGGAGGGGAGTTCTGGCCGTCTCTAGAGGAGGTCCTCTGCTGGCAGTGCTTGGGGATCCCCACCAATCACAGCAAGGGTCAGCAAGTACTTCAACACTGTAGAAATAAAACCAGAAATGCATTTCCTTTTCTTTTGAACAAAATACAAAGATATCTGCTATATACATTTCCCAAAGCTAACATATTTTAGTCAATAAATTCCGTTTTTTACCTTTGTTGTCTGGAGACTTATTTTTCCATAAAGTTGGTCCCAGTTTCTTTTTTCCGCTTTCCCATCTTCTGTAAATTCTTCTGTTGCTGTCCATTGGTTCCTCCTACCATGGTCCAGCATTTATCCCTTTCTCATCTTTCGTGCTTGCCCACCAGCCCCATGCCCAACATTTCTCCTTCTATCACCCCTCTCCAGCACCATGCCACATCTCTGCCTCCACTCCCTTCACCACTATGTCCAACATTCCTCCCTCTTGCATCCATTTCAATCTGTCCCACTGTTGCCTTTCCACCATAATATTTCTCCCTCTCATCTGTACCTCACTCCCTCCCTATGACCAAAAATTTTCCTTTCTTCCATTCTCATGTACACAACCATCTCTTTCCCTCTCTTCCTCTCTCCCAAGTCCATGCCTTCTGTGTCAAAAAACGCATTTCCTCCCCCACCTCAGCATCTCTTTCCCTCCCCTTCCTCTCTCCCAAGTCCATGCCTTCTGTGTCCAAAAATGCATTCCCTCCCCCACCTCAGCATCTCTTTCCCTCCCTTCCTCTCTCCCAAAAAAGGAAATTATGATGCCATGAGAAAAATGGTGGGAAAGAAGCTCAAAGGCAACATAGGGAAGACGGAATCCGTAGAAAAAGCCTGGACCTTACTCAAGGAGACTGTGCACGAAGCACAAAGCATATGCATCCCCAAGTTCAGAAAAGGGTGCAAAAAAAATAGAACAAAAAACCCAGTGTGGATAACAAGTGCAGTGAAGAAGGCGATAAGCGACAAGAAAGCATCGTTCAGAAAATGAAAAAAAGACCAAACAGAGGAGAACCAAAAAGGGCACAAAGAACACCAGAAAGAGTGTCACCGAGTGGTTAGAAAAGCAAAAAGAGAATACGAAGAGAGACTGGCAAAGGAAGCAACAAACTTCAAGTCGTTCTTCAGATACGTCAAGGGGAAGCAACTGGCGAGAGAAGAAGTGGGACCATTGGACGATGGAGACCGAAAGGGAGTTGTAAAAGAAGAGAAAGAGATAGCTGACAGGTTAAATGAGTTCTTCACGTCAGTCTTCACGATGGAGAATATAACCAACATTCCGGAACCCGAGGAGATCGTAATAGGAGACCAAGACGATAAGCTGGTCGATTTAGAGGTAAGCCAAGAGGATGTACTCAAGCAGATTGACAGACTAAAGAGCGACAAATCGCCAGGTCCGGATGGCATTCACCCAAGGGTACTCAAGGAACTAAAAGACGTAATAGCGGAGCCACTTCGACAGATATGCAACCTATCCTTAAAAACCGGAGAGATCCCGGAGGATTGGAAAATAGCAAATGTCACGCCCATCTTCAAGAAGGGCGCAAGGGGGGACCCGGGAAACTACAGGCCGGTGAGCCTGACCTCAGTCCCGGGAAAGATGATGGAGGCACTGATTAAAGACAGCATCTGTGAGCACATCGAAAAAAATGGGCAGCTAAAACCGAGTCAACATGGCTTCTGTAAGGGTAGGTCATGCCTCACAAACTTATTGTACTTCTTTGAGGGAGTGAACAGCCAGGTGGATAAAGGGGAATCTATAGACATCATTTACCTTGACTTCCAAAAAGCCTTCGACAAGGTGCCACACGAGAGACTGCTTAAAAAGATATGGAACCACGGGGTACAAGGGGAGGTCCACCGATGGATCAAAAACTGGCTGGCAAACAGGAAGCAGAGGGTTGGCGTAAAGGGCCACTACTCAGACTGGAAAGGGGTCACGAGCGGAGTTCCGCAGGGGTCGGTGCTGGGACCGCTCTTGTTCAATATCTACATAAATGACCTAGAGGCGGGAACTAAGTGTGAAGTCATTAAATTTGCAGATGACACCAAACTATACAGCAGGGCTTAAACCAAGGAAGACTGCGAGGATCTCCAAAAGGATCTAACGCAGCTGGAAAAGTGGGCCGAAAAATGGCAGATGAGCTTCAACGTGGGGAAATGCAAGGTCATGCACGTGGGGAAAAAGAACCCGATGTTCACATACAAAATGGGGGGAACACCACTAGGGGTTAGTAACCTGGAGAGAGACCTGGGAGTGATGGTAGACGCAACACTGAAGGCATCGGCGCAATGCGCCACAGCCTCTAGGAAAGCAAACAGAATGCTGGGTATCATTAAGAAGGGTATTACGACCAGGACGAAGGAAGTTATCATGCCGCTGTATCGTGCAATGGTACGGCCGCATCTGGAGTACTGTGTCCAGTACTGGTCACCGTACCTCAAGAAAGACATGGCGGTACTTGAGGGAGTACAAAGAAGAGCAACCAAACTGATAAAGGGAATGGAAAATCTCCCATATACCGACAGATTGAAGCAGTTGGGACTTTTCTCCCTGGAGAAGCGAAGACTTAGAGGAGACATGATAGAAACCTTCAAGATCCTGAAGGGCATAGAAAAAGTAGACAGGGACAGATTTTTCAAATTAAGGGGCACCACAAGCACAAGGGGGCATTGGGGGAAATTGAAAGGGGACAGGTTTAGAACAAACGCTAGGAAGTACTTTTTCACTCAGAGGGTGGTAGATACATGGAACGCGCTTCCAGAGGCTGTTGTAGACAAGAAAACACTAAATGGTTTCAAAGAAGGTTTGGATAGATTCCTGGAAGAAAAAGGGATTGGGGGGTATAGATAGGTACAGACCATTGCTCAGGCAATGGGCCTGATGGGCCGCCGAAGGAGCGGACTGCTGAGCAGGATGGACCTATGGTCTGCCTCAGCGGAGGCAACTTCTTATGTTCTTAAGTTCATGCCTTCTGTGTTCAAAAACGCATTCCCTCCCCCACCTCAACATCTCTTTCCCTCCCTTCTTCCATCCTCTTTCCCAAGTTCATGTCTTGTGTCCAAAAACGCACTCCCTCCCCCACCTCAGCATCTCTTTCCCTCCCTTCCTCCATCCTCTTTCCCAAGTTTATGCCTTGTGTCCAAAACGCACTCCCTCCCCCACCTCTTTCCCTCCCTTCCTCCATCCTCTCTCCCAAGTTCATGCCTTGTGCCAAAAACACACTCCCCCCCTTTTGTGTTCCGCCTTCCAGCCCTCATCTGCAAGCAAAATGGAGCTCGAGCCACGAGACTCATCTTCTTTTTCCTACCTGCCCTGCTGCAGCACACAGCCGACTGGAAGTCTTCCCGATGTCAGCACTGACATCAGAGGGAGGGAGGGCTTTGCTTAAGCCCTCCCTCCGACGTCAGCGCTGACATCGTGGAAGACTTCCGGTCGGCTGTGTGCTGCAGCAGGGCAGGTAGGAAAAAGAAGACAAGCCTCGCGGCTCGAGTGCATCAAATCCCGCAGGATCCCCGCTGTCAGTCCTAGTATTGCTAGCAATCAGTAGTCAGCAAAGGCCTGTGGGAAATTATATCAATCTGACTCTGGAATGTTGATGCAGAATTCTGTGCTCCTGCACAGAATTCACATACACTAATCATCCAGCCAGACTGGATTGTTTATCAAGAAGATAGGCTGCTTGAATGGGACAAAGAAGCCAGAGACTAATCCCATCTACCATGCCTGCAAGTATCACACCCGCCTTATCAATTAAACTAACCATTGTTTCAAACAGTTTACAAATTATAAACAGAAAAATACTGGGAAATACAATAGTTTCTGTATTCAGAATAAGATTCCAAGCTATAAAAGCCTCCTCTCTGCAACACACTTCTATGTCTTTCTCTGTCTATCTCTCTGTCTATCCTTCGGGAAACTGCTTTGCTCTCTCCCTAATTATAATGCTTATGAATATTGCTTTTCTGTAAGATTATTTCTATAATATATTCTTTATGCCATCACCTCTGGCTGTGCTTCTTATTTGATTCTACTCCTGGTGAATCTTCGGTGAGGGAACTGAACATGGGACCTGGCGTTTGAAAGGGCGCCTCTCACGTAAGCCCCTACCACCTCACCTTGTGGGGGACCTGACCTTCAAACCTTACACCCTCAACCCTAGGGGGCATCCCCATGGGATCCCTGCGACCCCAGGGGCTGTCCCAACGGGATCCCCGTGACCCGAAGAGGGAACCCGCGGGTCCCGCGGGATTCCCATCGTCCCCGTGCAGCTCTCTACATTGCACGCATCTCCCGCTGGCCTATGGAGACGCTGGCCTAGGTTCACCTTAGGCAAGCTTAGGCGTGCCTCCCTATGATCCCTCAGATGCCTACAGTCGGGACGCAGTTTACAGAATCTGGGCCTCAGTGCATAGACCATCCATCCTACTCACCAGATCTCACTCCATCTATTTTCTGTTCCCAAACCTTAAAAAGTATGAAAGTGATTCGGAGGTGTCTGTAGCAATAGAGCAATATTTCAGTGACCAGATATCAGAGTATTTTTTGGAAGGGTTACAGAAGCTTCAGACACAATGTGCCAAATGTGTTGAACTTAGGGGTGAATATGTGGAATAACTTGTAAGTTTCAAGGCTCTGCATCATTCCCTTCTTGGTTGGGCTGAAAACTTTTCAGCACCCTCTCATATTAAGGTAATGATTATTTTTCTTCTTTCAAAAAGTGCAGCTGAAAAGTTATCCAAATATGAAAGATAAATCTATTAAACTGGAGATAGGTAATTATGAAATTGTAAGGTGAACTATGTATTTCTAACAGTAAAAACAAATCAGTAATTTTATTTTATATAACTGTAAAACTAATCTGACAAGTTATTTTTCAAACAATGAACTCTTCATCTGGTTGAAAATATTACGATTATACAAGCAAAAATATGTCTTTCTGTACAAAAATCATGAATTAAATCAAAGTCTATAAATGTAATAAATAAATTTAAAATCAAATCCACCCTATTTCAATTTCCCCAATAAGGGGGTGGAAAAGTGGGTGTATCTTAGGAAGATAATATACCCACCCCACCACCTTTTTTTTTTTTTTTTTTTAAACCTGGCAGTCCAGGCAGGCAAACACTTCCCCCCCCTACCTTTTTTCTAAATTCCAGAGGTCCAGCGCTGTATCTCCTGCCCCTCCCTCACTGGACTGCTGCCTCCATGCCTTGGCCGAGTGAACCACTATGCAAGCGCAAGATTTTTGCCGCCTGCCTGGTCCTGTGATGCTCACTGAATTAGCTCACGCCTGCATTGTGCTTCACTCAGCCAAGGCATGGAGGCAGCCATCCAGCGAAAAGGAGGCAGGAGATGCAGCGCTGGACTGCCGGAATTTAGAAAAAAGGTACCGGGGTGGGGGTGGGGGGGTGACGTGACGTGACGTCTTGGACTGCCGGGATTTAAAAGAAAAAGGTACCAGGGGGTGCCTGCCTGCCTGGACCGCTGGAGTTTAGAAAAAAGGTACCCGGGGGTGGGGCTGTCTGCCTCTCTGTCTGCCTGCCCTGTACCCTGTCCCGGGCTACCACTAGCCCACCAGAGGGGGAACAGGGCAGGCAGGGAGAGTATACCAATTGCTTTAGAATTTTTTTCTTGGTTTTTCTTCCTCTACACTAGGTGCGTCTTATAGTCAGGTGCATCTTATAGAGAGAAAAACACTGTACTTCTGTTCAGTATTCACGAAGAAAGCCATGGAGGAGGGCCTCAGTTGGCTAACAAAGGTATATATGGGAATGGATAAGAAACACTCATCCATGAATGGTGTTGAGTATGAATAACTTGAAAACACTGGATTAAGTCAAGGTATCTGATGAAACGAATCCTGAGATCTTAAAGGAGCTCAGAGAGATTTTGGCAAGTCCTCTTAAAGATCGGTTAATAAAGCCATGAAAACAAGAAAGGTTCCACAAGATTGAAGACAGAATGTGATCCCTCTTAACAAAAACAGTGACAGAATTGGGAACCACAGGCCTGTAAGCCTTATTTATTTCAGTGGTTGAACAAAATTATGGTTAACTTTTGGAATCAAATAGGTTACACGATTCACGGCAACATTTTTTTTGGGGGGGGGGGTGGGATTGAGACTTCTATATCGCCTTTTTATAGTTTTACAACCACATTCAAGAGTAGTTTACGTACAGTTACTTCAAGCATTTTCCATATCTGTCCTGCTGAGCTCACAATCTCTAATGTACCTGGGGCAGTGGAGAATTAAGTGACACGCCCAGGGTCACAAGGAGCAGTATGCCAAGGTTGTAGCTTTAATCACTCTGCCACACTTGTTTACCAAAGAAAAACCATGCCAAAATGTATCTAATTGATTTCTGCAGGTGGATGACCACAGATTTGGATTAAAAACCATGTAATCTACCTGGATTTAAAACAAAGCCTTCTTAGAAACATAGAATAATGAAGTCAGGCAAAGCCCATATGGCCTATCCGGTTTGTTCATCCACTGACATTACCAAGATTTCATTTCCACCACCTTCACCAGGAATGCATTCCACAAATTCACCACCCTTTCCACGAAATTAAAAGTTTTAACAAGTTAAGTTGTTAAGTTAGTGGATTGTTTTATTTAATCATGAATTCATAATCAATATGACTGAAGGAGAGACTATGCAGGTCTATCTGCAGTCATTTACTATGTTAATTTGCTCCACAGCATCTATGATTTTACAAGCTTTACAAATTTCTATCAGTTCTCTCTTCCCCCAGTTGAAGAGTCCTAAATGAAAAAACTTTTTGTAAGGAAAGTATTCCATATCCACCTCACCTCAACTACAATACCCACCACTTACTGCACCACAATGAAAACTTCACCACAAAAATATCAAGCTATCCTACTGATTATCCTACTCCTAACCAACCGAAAGGCATCAGCAAACAACATTTCCCCAATATCAACTATATCTAACTCCAAGGGAATCACCCAACATACCAGACGGCTATCAATAGATAAAATCCCAAACTATCAGACCTACCAACCCATCACACAAACTACAGGAAAAAGACCGACTAACCCATACAAGACCAAAACACAACCGCACCAAAGATCACTCATCTACCTGAAAATAACTCAAATCACACAAACAGACTACACCACTCTCACTTGTGCATACGTGAACATCTGAGCCATAGGCCCCAAGACAGAACACATAAAGAACTGGATAGAAGAAGAAAACATAGATTGCCTTTTCCTCACAGAAACTTGGCTTACTTTAGATTCAGACCCCAGAATAACGGAAGTGTGCCAAAAGGAATACAAAATGACAGTGGTCTGCAGAGAAAACAAAAGAGGAGGAGGAATCGCCATCATAACCAAAACCACATTAGACCTAAAAACACAAGACAAAACTACCACCCCTTATATGGATCTACTAGCCTGTCAACTCTCAAGCTCTGCTACATAACTCCAGGAAACTGGAACAAAGCAAAGCCAAAATTCGAAGATTTCATTTACCGAAACTTACTAATGACAACAATTCTAGGAGACCTCAATCTCCACCTCGAAAACCAATCCCACAAACAAATCGAAAACTTTCTAGCATACCTCGAGGCCCTAACATAGAAGATACTAGACCCTCAAACCACATACGAAAAAGGATACCAACTCGACATTGCAGCCTACATGTCGCAACAGCACAATCAACCAGAAATCCGCATATCAAATGGACACTGGCACCAATCCCTATGGTCCGACCACTATTCGTACTCCTTCAAAATCAACTGGACCAAAAACAAAAGCAAACCAATCACACAAAAAAAATAAACTTACAACATACATCCACACATCGACCCCCACCAAATTCTGGACAAAAATAGACACCATAATCAAAGACTACAACCCCAAAGACTTCATCTCTCAATGGAGCCTTCTAAGTACAGCAACCCTAGATGAGCTAGCACCAGAACTATCCAAAACCAAATACACAGAAAATCAAACAAATGGTTCAACAATGAACTTCTCCAACTCAAAAGACAATGCAGACAACTAGAAAGAAAATGGAGAAAAAGCCAAGACTCCACAAGCCAAGACTCCACAAGAGCAACATGGAGAACACTACACCAAAAATACAAACAAAAGCTTAAAGAAAAAAGAAAAACATACTACACAAAGCAAGTAGGAGAAGGATCCCAAGACACAAAAAAGCTATTCCAGTTACTAAAAGAACTCACAGACACCACACCATATCTGACCAACAACTCCCCCCTTCCCCCAGCCACCGTACTAGCCATATTCTTCAAAAATAAGATCTAAAATATCAGAACCACATTTAATGGAACACCTACTCACCTAGAAGAAACCTCAACTTCTCCCAAAGAAAAAAAAAAATCGATAGCAGCAGATAGAATCTGGCACCACTTCTCACCTATACAATGGTCAGACTTCAACAAACTATATAACAAATACAGTCACGCAGCCTGTGAACATAACCACTGCCCACCATACCTATTGAAAACCTACAGTACGCTATTCCGCACTCTACTCCTACAAACCATACTCACAGATGGCCAGTTCCCACAAAACTTCAGCGAAATCATCATAACTCCAATCCTAAAAGACCCCAAAGGAGCAACGGACCTACCATCCATAGCCTCAATCCCACTTTATGTCAAACTAATGGAAGGCCTAGTAGCTAAAGCCCTAAATGAATACCTAGAAAACCACAACATACTCCACCTCACACAGTCTGGCTTCAGATACAACTACAGCACTGAGACCCTACTAGGAACATTCATGGACATCGCGAGACAACACCTCTGCACAGGCAAGAAAATGATGATCATACAACTAGACCTCTCTGCAGCCTTTGACTAGTAGACCACGCCATCCTCCTACAAACTCTAGACTCAATAGGAAGTTCTAACATGGTTTAAAGTATTCCTACAATCCAGAACTTATACAGTCAAAACAAACAAAGAAAAATTAGAACCATGGTCCAACCCATGTGGAGTGCCACAAGGATCTCCCCTATCTCCCACACTCTTCAACTTATACATTACTTCCCTAAGCTTCTACCTAGATGAACTAGGTATTACCTCCTACAGCTATGCAGATGATATCACCATACTCCTCCCCTTCGACCAACTTGAGCCCTCCATGATAGGCACAATACATAATTTAGTTACTGCACAAAATAAAGAAGGTTTTACTATCAATTTCAAATGAATGTATTTGCTTCCATATGCTTTTCAATATCCTAAATACTATAATAATCCCTCTATGTTTTTGTACACCAACAGATATTAAAGCACATTACATAGGAGAGAGACTTGTTAAGATACTGTTAATAGATATTCACTTTAGCAGTCACCGGATTCATAATGAAATGAATATAAACACTGTTCCTCCACAGCTATCCTTTTACAAACACTGTAAATGTTCTAAACAAAGAACACATTTATATCATGAATCCTAACTATGTGATGTGATCACATAAAGCCTCCACAGATGTACACATTTAAATATTCACCAAGACATGTAGAGGAAAAAGCAGGAATAAAAAGTACATACCATCAAGTGAAGCTAAACTGCACAGATTTGGCCATTCGTGTAAAATATCTTCCCCTTTTACAAAACTACGGAAGCAGTTTTTAGCGCAGGCCAGTGCGCTGAATGCTCTGCACTGTTCCTGACAGTTTTTGTGGTTTTGTAAAAAGGGGGGTATATTTGATAGTATCCAATCCTTAATGATTAGGGTTATTCTTAAAAGATCCATTGATTTATCATCAAAATTTAACAATCTTATTTATCTCTTAATTCAAATTTTACCTTGAAATAGTTTAATTTTTTTTGAATAAGAGATATTTTTATTCATTAATTCCCCCCCCCTCTTAAAAAACCGTAGTGTTTTTTTTAGTGCCAACTGTGGCGGTAACAGCTTCGACGTTCATAGGAATTCTATGAGCATCAGAGATGTTATCGCTGCAGCTTGTACAAAAAAAAACACAATACAGTTTTGTAAAAGGTGTTGGGGAGTGGTAAATTGTTAAATATGAACATGCAATATAATAAAAACATCTGTAGGTTAGTGGTGGAATAATGTGCATTGAAAAAGAATAACATACGTACATTCAGCTGGAGAGGCAGCACTACTGCTTTTCTCATCTGTATCCTCTACTATCCTGTTTGTGCTCTTTTCTTTTAAACCATGCAAAGCACTGTCAAAAGACATAAACTTTGAGGACACAATGTTTTCACCAGTCATGGACTGACTATTTCTACTGTTAGTTTCAAGTATGGAAGTGAAGTTTTCTGACTCAGAAGTTTCTAAAAGTTCCATACACTGTTGTGAGGTGCCTTTTGTCGGTACTAAATTCCTTGATGAAACTGGTAAAGATTCATCATCGCTATCAAAACCAAATGGATCCTCTGCAAGGTCTTCATCAACTTTGATTTTTTTGGGAATTTCTGACACTTCAGGTTTGAAGTTGGGTCTCTTCTGTCCTAGTTTAGCCATGAAGGTGGTCTCCCCCCATTTTGTACTCAGAGTTGTCCGTTTGTTAGAAAAGACTTCGTCAAACTTTGAGTTGACATTTCCCCCTTTTCGGCTATAGGTTTTTCCAAATCTGGATGTCATTTTTACACCTGTTTCATATTCTCTGTTGGAAATAAAGAAAAAAACCCATGCAATTACCAGTAAATTGAGATGCATGAGAAATATTTTCTTCTATTTTCCATTTTTTGTAAACTGCTCTGACCTTGAACAGTAAAGATATATCAAATATAAATAAAACCAGAAATAAACTAGATGGACAGAAGAAACAAAAGTATGCTACTATTTAGACTTTTGCCAGGTATTTTTGACTTGAATTGGCTTCCGTGAAGTCTGGATACCTGGCTGGATGGACCATTGGTCTGACCCAGTAAGACTATTCTTATGTCCTTATGTTTTCAGTTAGATTTGAGAAGAACACCCTGCCTTAAAAGTCCAAACAAGCCAATGAAAATCAAGGTAGACATCTAATCAACCAATGGGTAAATTTTATTAATGAAGATAGCTTTTATTCCCAGTTATAATCCCAGTCAGGGTCCAAGTTTTGGCGTAATCAAAACGCCTTCCTCTATTCCCAGTTATAGTCCCAGCAAGGATCCAAGTTTCGGCGTAATCAAAACGCCTTCCTCTATTCCTAGTTATAGTCCCAGCTAGGATCCAAGTTTCGGCATAATCAAAACGCCTTCATCTATTCCTAGTTATTGTACCAACTTTTATTCCTAGTTATTGTCTCAGCTAGGATCCAAGTTTCGGTGTAATCAAAACACCTTCAACAGGGGATACTTAAATGCAATCCTCTGAACACAAAGAGGAGCCAGCGCGCATGCTCCTCACTGTGTTCAGAGGATTACACTGAAGTATCCCCTGTTGAAGGTGTTTTGATTACGACAAAACTTGGATCCTAGTTGGGACTATAACTATAAATAAAAGCTATTAATAAAATTTACCCATTGGTTGAATAGACGTCTACCTTGCCTTTCATTGGATTGTTCAGTTAGATTTGCACACTTCCTACCAATAGTTAAGAACATTATATGTGGTTATAACCTAAACCAGTATTTCACAAATCAGTCCTGGAGTACCTCCTTCCCAATCAGGTTTTTGAGTATATTCATTTTGGGTATTGTGAAATCTTGACAGGCAAGGGAGCACACCATGATCAATTTGGGAACAGATCGAAAAAAGGTCTAAAAATATATCCTCCACATATACCGGAGATTTTAAAAGACTTATCTGAAAGTACTATACATATTTCATACAAATAAATATTTCAACAAAATGCAATGCCTTTATTGATGAATAACTTGTGCCCTTAAGAGAATGACAAATTCACAACACAAATACCACAAAACTATTTCCATGGTTTATTACACTTCACTAATATCTTTATAAAACTGCTTATTTACTTACCATTACTAATCTAACCTCAAAACTCTCATACCTTAAGCTGTTTATAATATAAAAACAATGCGAGTTTCCAACACCTCCTTTCCGATATCCCTTACTCTTGAATATTTGTCACACTAGAAAGTTTCCGATTTTAAAAGAAAATGTAATATTAAACAAAGGGAACCTTAAGTAAATAAATTCTCAGCCTGATGGCTTTTTTTATTTTTTTTAAATGCTGGCTGCCACAGACAGAATTAGTCCAGGATATTCAATGCTAAATCATATCCAGGCATCAGCATTGAATATTCAGGGCTAAATATGGAGGCGGTAGCTGCTGGGTTTATATGGGCCCTGGAAGAATATTGGCCAGCATCTGTATAAGGTGCCCTCTGTTCCTCCGAAGCCCTCCCACACAACATATTTAATAGTTGACCGAGGCTCCCACCCACACTGAAGCTTCCGTTAGAGGTCACAGTAGCTATTGTGCAGTAGCTGCCGCAACATACAGGAGTGGGCATCAATCCTGCTTATAATACCCCACTGGAACTCCAGGCATTTAACAGGTAGACCTGGTGGGGCCTATGCGTGGGGCTCAGTCAGTCAGCTCTTTTGTATCTCTGTGAAAGGGAGAGGAGGCAGTCGAAAACAAATGCTGCAGCCCGAGATTTAAACAGGCATCAACCAATATTTAGACTAGAGACTAGTTTGCAGCTAAAAATTAGGATAGCCTCTTTGCTTCCCAACTTTTGTCACTTACCTAATCAGTTAGCAGGCTAAATATGGCCTCTGACATGCACTATTCTTCAGTCTGTGGTGATATTCAGCAGCATTATCTACCGTGTTTCCCCAAAAATAAGACATTGTCATATTAATTTTGGGCCTAAAAAACCCACTAGGTCTTATTTTCAGGGAACCAAAGCTCAATCACAAACCCACAGCATCTTTCTATCCCCCCTCCCCCCGCCAAACTCCCGCCAAGCCTTCCAGCTCTCCCTCCCCATGCCAACCGCCTTCCAAAAAGCAGCATCGCGGCAGCATCTAAATGAGATGCTTCGGACCTTCTACCGCCGGGGAGTTGCTGATGACATCATCAGTGATACGGAAGAGAAAAAGGCATGATGCAGTGTTTAGATTGCTGCTGCGACACTGCCGTTTGGAAGAAGGTAATGGTATGTCGGTCCCGAAATCAGCGTGGGAAGGGAGAGATGGAAGGGTCGGAAGGGGGAGGAGGCATGGGTGGGGGCGCAGGGGGAAGCGCTGCTACCTGTGAATCCAGCGCTTCAACTAGGGCTTATTTTCAGGGTAGGGCTTATTTTAAGACCTACTCCAAAAATCATGTTAGGGCTTATTTTCGGGGCAGATCTTATTTTTGGGGAAATATAGTAATTAAGTACTGCTGACTATCACTACTTAGGCAGTCATAAGCAATTTAATTGAGCAAAAGAATCTCCTGCCCAGTTAAATTGCTTTGAATTTTAGGCTGACAATTCTTAAATTATTTCTAAGGAAAAATATCCAACATCCTTGTGAAACAGTAACTGCCTCCTTAATCAACTGATCAAATGTAATTGATAAGTAGATTCAGCTTATTAAAACATAGCCAGGCTTATTTGCAGCCAGCCCTGCTGAGCCTAAACCTCACTATATATTGAACCTTACCATTAGTATGGAGTAGTCACCACAACGTTTTTACAAGAATGTTTTGCCACGATCAAGGGAAAATCCAAAAGAGACAAAGTTGTTGAAATATAATCAGTCTGAAAAAGATTGCAAAGCCATTTATAAAGTTCTGAGATGCTATCAAACCATAGCGAGAGCCATTATCTCCAAATGAAAAAGACTTGGAACAGTGATGAAGCTTCTCAGGAGCAGCCAAGTTTGCCAAAATTACCCCAAGGGTGCAGCAACAACTCCCAGGAGAACATCCAAAGAACTGCAGGCCTCTCTAGTCTCAGCTAAGGTCAGTGTTCATGACTTCAAAATAAGAAAGTCTGAGCAAAAGTAAAAATGGGATGCATAGAAGACTAGGAAAGGCAGAAACTGCTGCCATCCAAGACTAATATCAATACTTGTTTCACGTTTCCAACACACACCTGGATTATCCCCAGGCCTTTTGGGATAATGATCTAAGGACAGACGAGTCAAAAGTGGAACAACACAGGTTGATTTATGTCTGGCGTAAAGGAAATACAATATTCCAGAGTAAGATCATCATATCAACAGGCAAACATGGTGATAGCAGTGTGATGGTGTGGGGATGCTTTGGTGCCTCAGGATCTGGAAAACTTGCCATTGTTGCCATGAATTTCTGCACTGCACCAGAAAATTCTTAAGGAGAATGACTGGTCATCCATCTGTGAGCTGAAACTGAAGCGTAATTGGGTTATATTACAACTCAATAATGCATACACACAAAATCAAGTCTACATGTGAACAGCTGAGGAGAAACAACATTAAAGTTTTGGTTTAGACTAGTCATAGTCCTGACATGACCACAATAGAAATGTTGTGGCAGGACCTTAAACCAGCAGTTCATGTAACAAAGCCTACAAATAGGTCTAAGTTAAAGCAATACTGCAAAGAAGAGAGCTGCGATCCCTTAACAGCGATGTGAAAAAACCCAAAAATATATGCAACAGGGCTGTGGAGTTAGAAGCAATGTTCGGTGCATTAAAAATGTAATAACTGATTCCAGATTCAAAATTTTTAAAAAATGTATAATATATTCTAATGGATGTATATCCTGAATCTAAAGTTACATTTACCAGTACTTTAGATCCAGAACCAAAAATTTAAAGCCTATCAGCAGGATTCACAGTCAGAAGTAGAAAAACAGAGGCACTGTAGTCAAAGCTTGGTATACTGACTCCACAATCCTACAACTAGCTATTATGTTTAGGGGCAGTTACTTTTTCACATGAGTAATACATGTGTCCAATAACTGTGGTTTCTTGAATAAATGGAGTAATTTTAAAACTTGTATGTTTATCAGGGCTGTGGAGTTTGTCAAATGCAATTTAGGTGGAGTCAGTAAAAGTGACTCCAGCTTCAAATTAAAAATTTACATTACAGTACTTTATTTTTATATGTGTATATTTTTTCTTCTTGATCTAAAGTTACAGTGGTACCTCGGAATCCGAACTTAATCCGTTCCAGAACCCTGTTTGAGTTCCAAAACGTTTGAGTTCAAAGACAATTTTTCCCATTGAAAATAATAGAAACTGGATTAATCCATTCCTTGGTCCCACAAACTCAGATCGGGCACCCCAACCGGCAGAGACAGCAAGATCAGCAACTGCAAGCGGTGCTCAGCCCAAAGCTTCCCTCCGACATAAATCGCCCAGGTGGAACCAGGAAGCTGCGTCAGAGGGGAAGCTTTGGGCTGAGCTCTGCTTGCAGTTACCGTATGTTCGGATTCCAAATCAGCGTTCGGATTCTCGGGCAAAATTTAATTTAAAAGATAGTTCGGATTCCAAGTTGTTCGAGTTCTGGGGCATTCGGATTGCGAGGTACCACTGTATATCCTGAAACTGCAAAGATGTTGCCCTGGTGGTTACTGCTTTGCTACCAACCCAAAGTTATCCCCCTCCCTTTTTAAAAAAAAAAAACCGTAGCATGATTTTTAGCGCCAACCGAAGTGGTAACATTTCCAACACTCAAAGAATTCCTATGAGCGTTGGTTACCGTTGCGGCCAGCACGGTTTTTTAAAAGGAGGTTAGTGTTGAGAGATTGTTTTTCTGTTCCGAGAATAATTTGGTCAGATTGGAGGGCATCTATGAAGGAGAATCTGACCAAGGTGATTTTTTGTGAGGACAAATAATTCAAAGATTTATCGAAAATATTACCCCGCCTTTTTTTTTTCTTTTTTAAAAAGTCACACTGCCAAGCAGCACAAGCTAAATGCTGGGCCGTTCATTCTATTCCTATGGGCAGTTTGGCATTTAGCTCACATTGGGGGTCTTTTACTAAGGCCCTCTTTTAATAAGGTACACTAAGCATTTTAACACACGCTAAATCAACACGGGCGCTAACGCGTCCATAGGATAACATGCACGTGTTAACGTTTATCACGCACTATTTATCGCGCGCTAAAAAGCATAGCGCACCTTAGTAAAAGAGGGGGTAAGGCACACTAGCCGATTTAGCGTAAGCTAAATGCTAATGTGTCTATAGAATATAATGGGCGCATTAGCATTTAGCATGCACTAAATCGGCTAGTGCGCCTTAGTAAAAGACCCCCACTGTAAAAGGAGGATAAGTGTGAAACAGAATTGTAAAAGGGGAGATAAGTGTAAAACAGCATATTGCATATTTTCATTTGATAGCATTTATTTGTTTAAGTTCTTTGATCAAATTTCAAATAAATATATTTTGTGGTCTGTTAGGTCAATTAGTCCTAATTTTGTATATAAACAATATCTTATGTTTCTATAATTAAATTTCTCATAGATTTATTATATTTAACAGGAGACAGAGTTGGACATAAAATAACAGAGGAGTCAGTCAAATATCTGGTGTACCAACTACACATCTCTAGTATTTACTTGGGTTCTTTGTCTAACAATGCATTTTGCTTAAAGATCAGAAATCATCATTATGATATATATGCAATAATATAAGAAATCAGAGAGGGGAGGATGAGGAACTTTTTATCATCACTACAGTTTAGTTAACTATTTTCTTGGTCATCAAATGTATAAATATTCCCTCTATAGGCATTCATTTGTCAGTATTTTTTACCAAAAACCCATATTGGAAGGGAAAAGGTTTTAATAAAATACCCCATAATAATAAACCTCAAATACAATGTTCTCCCTAGCGCTTTTTAGCCGGGCGTTCCGCCCAGCTAATTTAGGTGAGCGCCCGGCTGTCATCTCGGTCATGAATCTTGCTGCTGTTGCCGCCGCCACCCACTCAAACCTTTAAAAAAAAAAAAAAACCCTCTCACCGGCTTAAGGATTCCCCAGCCTGAATTGGCACAGCCTGAAAAGCCGCTGGAGGTTCTGTGTTTGACTCCAGCCTCAGCCTTTTTTTTTTTTTTTTGCTTGTGTATTGAATTTAAAAATTAATAAAGAAAGTGTAAAAAAACCAAACAAACCCAAAACAAGGTGATTTTTCAAACCCTCCCCATAACACTAGCCTGCAATTTGTATTTTGTGGGTGTATGCGATGGGCGGCTCTCATTCCCAATCAGGAAGACAGGCCTGGGGTGGTAGAAAATTGCTTTGGGGAAACTTATTTCAAGGTAAAAAGAATGTGAAAACGTCACTTATCAACTCAAGGCTACTTCTGTAAAGGAAATTAAATGTTTTCAGTGTGGTGTCAAGGTGATCTGGAGATACCAGTAGGTGTTCCTCGATCGCCTCTCCTCGCTGCTTTTACTTTGGCATGCGCCTCCCCCCTCCCCCATGACATAGTTTTTCTTCACCTGCTTCCCGGTTTACATGTGGCCAAAAGTTTCTCACCTGCCCCGGCTTTCTTGCGTTTACCTGCTTGTGAAGTAAATCTTAAAAGCAGTGCCCCTTGCTTTCCCAGGCAGGGTAAAAGTTAAAAAAACAATGATGAGGAACTATTTGTATGTTCATATTTGGTTCCCAACACGTGATATGCGTGTACCCAGGGGATACGCAGCACCAGCATGCTTCCTGCCTTCCTGTTGTTGCTGTCATTTTCTATTCTCTATACCCTGGACTAGCAGCAGCACCTCTCCCTCCCCACTAGCAGGCTCTCTCTCCTTATTGTAATTTGCCTGACAGCTGCAGTAGTGTTATGGAATCAATTCCCTTCTGCAGCCTCGGGGATTTTGCTAGGCCGGCCCACCTCCGCTGATGCAACTTCCTTCTTCCTCGGAGGCGGGACAGCCTAGTAGAGGCCCCGAGGCTACTGGAGGGAACCGACTTGCTAAAGCTATGGCAGCAGTCAGGCAAGTTACAATAGAAAGTCCTGTTAATCGGGAGGGGGGAGTGGTGCCTATGGACCTGGGTGATAAGAGGGAGGGGTGCTGCTGCTAGTCAGGGTAGTGGGTGAGGTGTGCTGATAGGAGGCGAGGAACAGAGGTGCCGCTGGTCATCAGAAGACAGGAGGGAGTGGTGCTGCTAGACCTGGGAGGTGAATGGGTACGGTACTGCTTCTAGTAAGAGGGAAAGGGAGGAGCCCTGCTAGTCGGAGAGGAGTTGCTGCACCTGGGGGAGTGAGAGGGAGAGGTGCTACTGGACCCGGGGGTGGAAAGGAGAGGTGCTGCAGCTAGTCAGTGGGGGAAACGGAAGTAGAAAGGAGGGGAGGGAAAGGTGCTGTTGGAGCTGAGTGGTGGAGGGAGAGGTGCTGCTGGATTGGGAAAAGAGGAGAGTGTCGCTTGACTTAAAAGGGAAAGCTGCAGCTGGACAGAGAGGAGAGCAGTGGAGAATAATAATAATAATAATAATAATATTTTATTTTGTATACCGCCATACCCAGGGAGTTCAAGGCGGTTCACAACAGATAGATGAATTACATACAGTGCGATTCGAAAAAAGAAGAACATAACAAGGCAATCGTAGGGTCAAACTCGTTTACATAATCGATTTAGGAGGGGGTAGGGCTAAATACGGGATACATACAGTGTGTGCTGCAGTAGGATACAATAGAGTTTAAGAGAGGAAATTAGATGAGAGCATATTAGATGGAAAAAGGGGGGGCAACAAACTTGGAGGGGGGGGTGGGAAAGTAAGGGGGGGGAGAGGGGAGAGGAGGGTTTAGATGGGGGAAGGGGGGGCTAAGGGATAGGTCTGTTGCAAAGGAGGGGTTTCATCAGTTTTCTAAGGTGGAGAGGGAGAGTGGGAAGAGAAATGCTGCTGCACCCAACTGGGGAGGGAGAAGGAAGACCAGAAAGGGATAGGAGAGGAAAGAGATGCCAAGACCATGGGATGGAGGGAAAGGAAAGGAGATACCAGACCGGGGAGGGATGAGATGTCAGGGCATGGGGGGGGGAAAGGAAGATGCCAGACCAGGGGAAAGGAAGGAAGGAGGGAGGGAGAGAAAGGAAGGAAGGAGAGAAGATGCCAGATAATGGAGGGGGAGAGGAGAGATGCCAGGGCAAGGGGGAGGGAAGGGAAACTAAGGAGACAAATGCCAGACCAGAGGGAAAGGAAGGAGAGGAGGTGCCAGAGCAAGGAGGGAGAGGGAGAGATAGGAGAGGAGAGAAATGCCAGAGCATAGGGTGGAGACAGAAAAATGGAGAGGGGATGAAGCTGAAATGAATAATGTACAAAGGAGGGAAAGGAAACAGGATATACAGTGTAACTGAAGGGACATAAAAAGAGGGAAGATGCCGTATTGAAGAGAGAGAGGGTGGACAATGGATGGAAGGGGTAGAGAGAGAACAGAGGCTGGGTGGAAGGGGCAAAGATGATAAGAGGGCAGATGCACGGAAGGGAGAGAGGACAAACGCTGTATAGAAAGAAGAGAGTGAAGAGAAGATGATTAAAGCAGAAACAACAAAAGGTAGAAAGAAATTTTTTTGTTGCTTTACATAGAATCAAGTAGTATTGTAACTGCATTAATAAAACTTAAATAGGAAATGGAAATAAGGCAATTTCTTTTTGACTAAACCCCTTTCCTCAGGTCAGGACACCATATCTGTATACTGAACTGTGTTGAAGGAAGATTTAGCCTCTGAAAGCTAATTGAAAAATGGATTAGTTCAATAAAATGGTATTTTCTTATTTCTCGTTATTTATTAATTTGTAAAGTGGTGATTGTTATGCATCAGTTTTTTCAAATTTACATCTACCGTTTTTATATTTTCACAGTATTAGGGGACATGTGTCACTGTTTCTGTGGTGTTTAACTTTTGTCTACATATTTCTATTTTTAGTTTGCGATTATTCCATATTGGGTGAGAGTGTTTTTGTGTTCTGTGTGTATGAAATGGACATGGTTTTCTGTTAGCATTGACTGTACAAAATCAATTGACTGTGCAGGATCTGGCTTGTTTAGTTTTACAATTCGTGTTGGTGTTCTAGTGCTCACTGCAGTGTTTAAGATACAGCCTTTTCCTAGGTGCACCCTTATTGTGTGGCTCATGGATTATTACTAAAAAATAACTTTTTTATATAGAGAGGAGGGGGTTATTTAAAAATGATCAGCACTGCTGTCATATATACTAGATACGTCACTGGATTTAATGACCCTATTCTAACCACCAAATTTCCCTGTCCCGCTCCAACAGGATACTTTTTTATGCTAACTGGCTGGAAAAGATTTATGGGGAGAACACTGAAATATCTGTCCCAATTTCATTTTAGAACAGCTATTTTTATTTCACACACAGTGCTTAATTTCAAAATGGATATGGGCAAAGCACATTATTGCCTCATTAAAATATCATAACATGCTACACAGAATTAAAAATATTTTAGGAGTACATATATAAGATACAAAATCCTACACACATGCACACAAACATGAAACACAAGATATTCAGCCTCTAATACCATATACATAATAAAGAATTAAAGAAATATAAACATAAAACTCACGACTTAAATATATAGTCAAGAACTTACAGCTGTACACCATTTCCAAAAAAGGCCTGGTGGAATACTATGTACCACCATACAGAGGGGAATGGGTTTCGTTCCCAGGCCAAGACTCTGCAGGGCATATGGTCAAATCAGACTTTAAGGATTTGCAGGGAGGGAGCCCCAGTTATCAATACTCAACACTACCTGACAACCAGCCTTAGGGTCCAGGTTAGCCATGGATTCCTATGGGTGCTAAAGCTTGTAAGTTACTAGCCAAGGACTAACATTGTTTCTATTTAGTCTTGATATATCGCTTTAAATAGAAAGTGGTTTACAATATTACAAACATAAAAATATAAAAATAGGGAAAAACTGACAACATGAACTTTACAGATAAAAAACATGCTACATTAGGGAAGTGGGTAGGATACATTGCATGAAATTAAAAAGCAATTGGAAAGGAAAGAACGAAAGGGATAAGGGAGTCTTCAATATATGGCCAAATATCTCAGTCTCATGAATTGAAAGTCCTAGGGATGAATCTTGTAGGCATCCTTAAAGAGAAAGGTTTTAAGGCTAGATTTAAAGTTGTTGAGAATAGTTTCTTGTCTTAGGGCCAAAGGTAGGGAGTTCCATAGTGTGGGGGCAACTACTGAGAAGATAGCTTTGCGAGTTGTATCGTAGAACAACTGACGGACGGAAGGAACTGCAAGAAGATATTGTTGAGCAGAGCATAGTGAAGTGATCATTCAGATTCGTAAGGAATAATCAATCTATCTATAAATGAATAGAGGTGACTAGATTGTATTTTGAAAATGAGAAGAAGAGTTTTTAAGGTAATCCTATGGGAAATGAGTAACCAGTGAGCTTTTTTCAGAAGAGGAGTGACATGATCGAATTTCTTGGCATTGAAGAGATTTTATGGCTGTATTTTTTAATAATTTGCAATCTTCTAATCTCTTTTTGAGTAATACCCCGATAAAGAGGATTATAATAGTCTAGAGAAGATATCAAGGAATGAACAAAAATGTTAATTGAGTTAGAGCTAAGTAATGACAAGAGGGATCGTATCATTTTTAGTTTGAAAAAGTACTTTTGGACCACTGAACTACTTTGAGGGTTACACCTAGGAGTTTGATGTTTGATACTAACTGGATGGGTAATGAGGAAATGCATAATGGAAATGCAAGGGTTTTGTTTCCTTTCTATGAGAAGAGCATACCTTTAGTTTTATGTAGAGAGAAAGAAGAGGGGGGGAAATTCTGGACACATTTAAACAGCCGAACAGAGGATGGCTCCAACTGAGCAGGAAACCCAAAAGGAAGAAAGTAAAAATGAGAACCCCTCCCCCCAAATAGGGGAGAATGGTATGTTGTGTCAAAATAGTAGTTAAGACTAATGCACTATTAAAGAACAAAATAATAACCTAAATACATTTAAAGTAACTTTTGCACATTCAGACATATAAAAAAGTCAGATGGTAGATAATAAAATCAAGTAAAAATCAGTGTAAGTTTAAAATAGATTAATATAAGTACTTCTATATGATTTAAAATAGACTTTTTAAGTCAAAGCTTAAGGCTAATGATCAACCTACTACAGAACCCTGTAATTAAAAAAGTGGAGCAGCAAAAAAAAAAAAAAAAAAAATTGAACTTGTCAATCCCCTAAAAGATAACAAAAAATACTGACAACTTTAAACACTTTCAAAGTCCGATTATATAAGCTTCATTAAATACTTGCCTTTTATTCTGTTAGGAAAAGTTATATGCAGGCCAGTGCTTTAAAAAAAAACAAAAACTAAAACTTTACTATTTCAGGTCTTTCACCGAACTCGGAAGGGCAAAAGCTGCAAAATAACTAGGTATAAAGTGAGCAAAGAAAGTCATTTCAAAAAGCCACAGAGAAAATTAAGGAAAGAGAAAATACATATCACTGAACAAAAGTTAAACTCAATTCAAATAAGACACGGAAAGAGAATATAAAGAGGCCTGGGTCGAGCGGCAATGGCTCTTCCGGCACTTAGAGGCCTACCGGAGCAACTGCGATTGAAGTGTAACGCAACAAACCGGCCGGCCGGCCCTACCTTCACCAGCTCAGTCACGAGCTAGGCCAGGGCTTGCATCTCATTTTCTCTCTCCCAGCCCCAGAGAGAGAAAAACAGCGCTCCCCCCACCCCCACCCCTCGAAAACCCTCTCTCTGGGAGCTGGGGGCTACTTCCCTTCCGTCGCGAAGTAGCAAACTCTCTGGCAAATAACCCAGCAGAACTCCCTGAAAACACAGAAACTCCACAGCGCAAAAGACTCTCCCTCCACCTCGGAGACACCGAGTCGCACGCACTCGATCGGCCCTCACACGCACGAGCGAAACGCTCCACGCGCGTTCGAGGACCGGGGATCCCCTCTACTCCCCGCACGGTCTGGCATCTCTCCCCGGTCCAGCATGTCTCCCCTTCTCCTGCCCGCCCGCAGTCCTACGCCGCTCCCTCCCCTCTCCTACCCCGGCTGCAGTCTGACACCTCTCTCGTTCACAAACTACCCTCCACATCCTACCTTCAAACTTGTTTTTGAGGTCGCCGGCAGCAGCAGCAGTCCATACAGGTTGCCTGCGACGGGCCCCGGAACTTTCCTTCTCCAGCGTCCCACCCCCTCCCATCTGACACGACTTCCTGTTTCCGGCGAGGAAGGAGGTGGCAGAGGGAAAGAAGACGCGTCTCAGGGGGCGGGGCGCTGGAGTCGGAAGGTGCTGGCGTACGTTGTAGGTAGTTCGTATGAATTGCGGTCGGAGACCTTGAAGAGGTTTCGAAGGTAGGATGCGGGCGGGAGGTGAAGAGACGCCAGACCTGGAGGGAGGGTCCTTTCGTGGAACGTCTGTTTCGTTTCCTTCGCTTTGTCTCTCGTCCTATTTGGAGACCTGGCTATATCGGGATGGTTTCGTCCTCGTTGTTGTCCCTGTGTTGCGGTTGTCTGGGGGGAAATGAGCGGGACTCGTCTTTGGAAAATCCTTAAGAAGGGATCTCTCGTCTTCCATCTCCTTTGTAATAGGTTTTGCGAGAACCTGCAAAACGTTTTCTAGACTGCTGCAGCTGTACTTAAGTTTACGCACGTATGCACGGACTGACACATGCGCTGCAGTTGCTACGCTTGCTAATCTTTGTATATGCCCTGTAGCTTAATCCTACTGTGGTGTTCTGAAAATGAATTTCCCTTTTTTTGACCACTTTGTTTGTTAGCACTATAAAAATGATTAGTAGTAGTCATTTCATATACCGTAGTATCTTCTGTGTCTGAAACCCTATTCTATTTGTGGAAATGGATTTTATTAGAATTTTGTGTGTTTGAATAAGTGCATTTGCCAACAGGAGTATACGTACCTTTAAGAGATCTAACCTGTAAGGTCTGCATTTGGGTGGAGCCTCTGTACTTGTGTATATAAAATATGCATGGGCCTGCTTTAAAGTATGTGCATATATATCGGTAGTTGTACCTTACTTGAATATCTCTTACAAAACAAAAATTTTAGGCTTTTTAAAAAAATTCATCTCTGGGCTTAGACACATTTTGCCTAGTTTTATTAAATAATAAATGCATAACTGTCCCATTGCTGGAAATTTACCTAATTCACTATGACAAAGGTTCTCAACACACGGTACAAATACCCTTAGGGATACGCAAGCCACTTGGGGGTATATACTGCATGGATCTCCCACCCACCCCCACTCCCTTCCTGCTTAATGGCTGCAGGGAATCCTATGCCCTCTTCTGTCCGCCGGCTTCCGCCAAATCTGCTGCTGCCGATCCCATGCCCTCCTTCCTGCCTGCTCCCCTCCGCCAAAGTGGACCCAGAAGGCTTCCCTATGATGTCAGAGCTGACTTCAGAGGGAAGACTTCCAAGTCAGCGGGGGATCCCAGTTACCTCCTTCCAAGTGGGCCTGCTGCTCCTTCCTGCCTTCAGCGGCACTTGTTGCAGGGACGTGGGCAGCCGCTGCAAGTGGATGACCCAAAAGCCTTCTCTCTGAGAGAAGACTTATGGGTCAGCGATGTGCAGCAGCTGCCCACGTCCCTGCAACTAACATTTGTTCTTTCACTATCTCAGTGAGCAAAGCTCTAGCGTCATTTAGAAATAGTTGCAGCCACTTCTCAGCTAACTTGGTAATCCACTGTAACAAAGCCTTGGGCCTTTCTGTATGAAGCATCTGGATTGCTCTGAACTTCTGCCTATAATGTTCAGTAGTATAGCCAAGATAATCTAAAATATGTGTTTTCACTACAGGGTAACTGCTTAGCTGGCGAGACCTTAGCCGCCTTTCAGACACTAAGTCCCAAGCAGGCTAGCAGTTACCCTGTAGTGAAAACACATGTTTTAGATTGTCTTGGCTATACTACTGAACATTATAGGCAGAAGTTCAGAGCAACCCAGATGCTTCATACAGAAAGGCCCAAGGCTTTGTTACAGTGGATTACCAAGTTAGCTGAGAAGTGGCTGCAACTATTTCTAAATGACGCTAGAGCTTTGCTCACTGAGATAGTGAAAGAACAAATGTTAGTTGCAGGGACGTGGGCAGCTGCTGCACATCGCTGACCCATAAGTCTTCTCTCAGAGAGAAGGCTTTTGGGTCATCCACTTGCAGCGGCTGCCCACGTCCCTGCAACAAGTGCCGCTGAAGGCAGGAAGGAGCAGCAGGCCCACTTGGAAGGAGGTAACTGGGATCCCCCGCTGACTTGGAAGTCTACTTGGAAGTGACTTGTTACAGCGAATTACCAAGTTAGCTGAGAAGTGGCTGTAACCATTTCTAAATGATGCTAGAGCTTTGTTCACTGAGATAGTGAAAGAACAAATGTTTGAAGCCGTACCTAAAAACTTAAGATCTTGGATCAAGAGATAAGTAAATTTTCTTTTATTTTTGCCTTGAAATTTTGTTTTGGTGGTTTTTGTCTGGTTCCTTTGATTACTGCAGGGTGACTCCTCTCCGAGTAACATGCTGGTGTAATTATGAACTGCGGCCACTGGAGGCACTGAATAGCCCCGTTGGAAAGCTCTGGTGCTGGCTACAAGAGAGAGGGGACAAGATCAGTGAGAAAAGGGGAGGAATGAGCTCATTGGGATATGGGAGGGGCACGATTTTGGGACAAAGGCTGGGAGGGTAGGAACTTGGAACACAAGGAATGGAGGAGCATGAACTTGGGACACAAGGGAAAGAGGAAGGGACAACTTGGGACATAGGAGGGAGGAAGGGAATAGAAAGGGACAATTGGTGGGCATGAATGTGTGAGTGAGAGGGAAAGAGATGGTGCACATAGAGAAAATAAGATTAAATATTGAACTAAGGCCAGTACTGGGCAGACTTGCACAGTCTGTGTCTGTATATGGCCGTTTGGTAGAGCAGTGATTCCCAACCCTGTCCTGGAGGAACACCAGGCCAATCGGGTTTTCAGGCTAGCCCTAATGAATATGCATGAGAGAGATTTGCATATGATGGAAGTGATAGGCATGCAAATTTGCTTCATGCATATTCATTAGGGCTAGCCTGAAAACCCAATTGGCCTGGTGTTCCTCCAGGACAGGGTTGGGAACCACTGTGGTAGAGGATGGGCTGGGGAGGGCTTCAGTGGCTGGGAGGGTATAGATGGGCTGGAGTAAGTCTTAACAGAGATTTCGGCAGTTGGAACCCAAGCACAGTACTGGGTAAAGCTAAGAAGAAAAAATTAAAATTGAATCGGGTTGGGCAGACTGGATGGACCATTCGGGTCTTTATCTGCCGTCATCTACTATGTTACTATGTAAAAGAAGAAAGAGGAAAATTGGGCATAGAGAGAGAGACAGAGACAGAGGAGTGAGGTAGAGATGCATGGGGAAGAGAAGGATGAGAGGGAGAAATGTTGGATATGGTGGTGGAGAAGGAACAGAGGAACAGATTGAAGAGGATGCAAGGGGGAGGAATGTTGGGCATAGTGATAGAGGGAGAGATGTGGCATGGTGCTGGAGAGGGGTGATAGAAGGAGAAATGGGCATGGGGCTGGTGGGCAGTGGTGAAAAATGCTGCACATGATCCGGGGGATGAGAGACGGAGAAATGTTAACACAAACAAGAGAAAAATCCAACAGGAACTGCAGTAAACCCAAGCAAAAACCAAAAACAACTGCAGACTATGTACAAGATGCAGGCACTGTTTATTTCAAACTCTAATGGTATATACAACCTTATTACCAACCGAGGGACCCGACACGGTCCATGTTTCGGACAACACACCTTCTTCAGGGGTCCGTGGTAGATAAGGTTTTGCAACAAAAAGCATTAAAGGGAAAAAACAAGTGCCCAAACGAGTGTTGCCAATAGGGGTGGAGGAGAAAGGAAGAAAAGTTGTACTCATGGAGGGACAGAGAGAGATGTTGGTTGGGGAAGGGAATGAGATACAGAGAAGAGAAAGCATGCAGGAGGCAGAAAGAAAGAAATATTGGATGCACAGTCAGAAGGAAGTACAACCAGAGACTCGTGAAATCACCAGAGAACAAAGATAGGAAAAATTATTTTATTTTCAATTTAGTGATTGAAATGTGTCAGTTTTGAGAATTTACTCGTATATCTGCTGTCTATGTTTTGCACTATAGTTGTCTATTTTTCTATAGTTGTTACTGAGGTGACATTGCATATTTTAAAGTCATCTGCTTTGACCTCTTTGGAAAAAAAAAAACTGAATATAAATGATAATATTTTCTCTGCATACAATGTGCTTTGTGGTTTTTTTTAATTTTGTGGTTACCATTATGTATAAATAAGATGTTGAAAATGAATGAAAGAAATTACATTACAATTAGTACTATTATTATGGGGGTGGGGTCTGGAGCAGAACTTGGGCAGGTCTGGGGCGAGCTTGGGGCAGGTTTACTCGGTTGATATTTGTTAGAGTTAGGGGGTACTTGGCTTGATAAAGTTGAGAAGCACTGCACTATGACACATCACTAGACTGAGGAAGCTATTAATAGGTCCATGGAGTTCTTCTCTCATCAAGAGGAAGGAATATCCTTTATAGATTCAGAGCAATAAAATCATCTTCCACATTAAAAATAAAATTATTATCTTCCGCATTAAAAATAAAATTATTTGCCATTAGTTTTCAAGGACCAATCAAGTCAAAGAATGATGCTTGTCTGGGTGGTTGTATCCTTACACACACAGATGCTCATAACATTGACAGACTGTTGTGTATGCGATGTACATGTCATCTATTCTATTGTATACTTATGAAGGGAATTGTTAAAAATAAAGTAAAATTCTGGAATTTCTTGTGGCACACCCGAAATCTCTTTGGGGCATACTACTGTGCCATGGCACACAGTTTGAAAGATACTGCACTAGACCAATCCACACCGATGTATTATGTCTCTTCCTGACCAGCACATGGAGGTAGAGAATCTGAACTGTCCTGTGTCATCACCGGGGGTGAGGGGGTGCTATAGATATATGATATAAGTCTGATTTCCCCAGGAGGCAGCCCACAACCTGTATCCATGGATCTGGTGCATGTGCTGTTTTGCTTCTGCAGTTTACACTAAGATTCTTATCCTAGTTGATCTAGGAGTGCGGCTCAGTTTCCCGCCTCAAGCTTTAGCCACAGGCTTTTGCCTCCTGGACTAGCTGGTAAGAGTCTCAAAAGGGGGTTCATGCAGTTAGTTGCATTAGTAGTAGGAGCCCAGCGATGGTTGTGGCTCTATAACTGGGTGGTGGATGTGGCCTCCAAGGCACGGCTCAGTAAATTTCCCTTTTAGAGATGTCTTCTCTTTGAGGAGAACTTATAGAGAAGCTGTTGTAGGATCTGGCAAGGTGAAGCCTCAGTCAGCAGCTGACAGATGACAGGCCAGAGGAGTCAGCTCATCCTTTGTCTGGCAAGTCATGGCATTTAGATTAGAGAAGATTTTGGGTTAGGAGGCTGAGTAGTGGTTTCTCTACCCCCCAAGAGCATTAAGGTGGCATACCATTTTCAGATGTGAGAGAGCCCAATGACTCTGAGCTCGCTCCTGGGACCATGCTCTCCAAAGGTTTCCAGTGATGTTCAGGCCAGCCCCCCAGTGGTGAGGTTGGGGGGTGCAGCCTGTGCTTATTCCACCACAAGTGAGCCATTACCACCTCAGACAGTAGTTTATAGGGTTGATGTCAGAATTATGCCTTGAAGTTTGCAAGATGACTTCCCAATGCAGTGTAGGACAGGTGGTCTCTAAGGGAGGCACTTTGGCCTGTCAATCACTTTGAGACATGAGTCATCCACTTGGCTCTCAGGTTCTTCTTCCAGGCCTGATGGGGAAAGCTTGGTGATTGATGTTGGACCATGACACTTATATCATCAAGCAGAGAGGGACTAGGAGTGCAGCAGTGTCTCTGGAGGCAGCATGCTGTGTTGGGTGGAGAAAAAGTTGTGAGCTTTTTGGCATTTTATAGTGAATTTAGAGAATATACATGAAGTGTTTCTTAGCTGGAATTCTCTGAATTCAGGGGTGGAAACTGAGGGTTCCCTTGGTTTGCTCTGATGGCCTTGAGGCGGAATGTGAAATGCAAGCTGTTTTTCAGCTACAGAAAGAAGACTGGATCGATGCTAATGGATCTGCTGGTACAACAGTAGCCTTGCAGGGAGCCTGTTGTGTTCTCCCCCTCCCCCCCCCCCCCCCCCACACACACACACTTCATTGGCTTCTCATCAACCAAGTGCTGCAAAGGTTGGTAAGGCATTCCTTTCTGGTGATTTAATGGCACAAGATTGGCTACAGTGCCTGTGATATACAGACCTCCAGTGCTTCTTGGAGGGGCCACCTATTCTTTTACCAAAGACCTTCAGGATGCTCCTGTAGGGTCCCATCTTCATGCAGGTTCCAGTTCCCTTATTGCTCAAGTCTTGGTTCTTAAATGGCATCAACTGAAGAATAAAGATTATTTCGTGTCAGTTGTTGAGATATTACAGTCCTGGAGATGCTATACCTCTATAGCTTATATGTAAATGTGGAGACAGTTTAAGAGCTGGTGCAGTTTAGAAGGCATTGTAAAAAACGAGCTAAACTGGCACTTACCTTGAAGAAGCTCTGAGAGACCTGCTTCACAGTGGAAGATGTCGTTTCTTGCAGGGTTTAGCCCTTAACTCCTTGAGAGTCCAGGTGCGAACTCTCTTGCTTCCAGGGCAAAATCCAAGGCTCTTCTTTGGTAGTCCACATGAATTTGAGATATTTGTAGGGCTGTACCTACTCAATATGATATATTTGATGAATGAGCAAGAGTGGCAGATATGACAGGAAGGGTGAGAGGGAAGAAACATGGTGACAAAATCAACATTGTAGAAGTGACAAACAAGCTGCCAAAGATGCAGCATATTCGGGGGCGGAGAGTATATTCTTGTTTTTATTTTGTTTTTCCATTATTATATGATTATTACAAATAATTTGTATAATAATTTCCATTATTATATAATTATTACAAATAATTATATGATAATTACAAATAATTTGTGGTTTTTAACATTTATTATAATTGGAATTGCACATAATAAAGAAATACCTCAGTAGCATATATCAATACCCCAATAGGAGGAAGGCAGACAGAAACTTGAGAAGAAATGAGTAAGTCAACACTTAACTAAAAATAAAACGCATGCTGTATTCCAGTAGCATTTAAATTTACAAAAAACACAAACCTTAAACAGGATAAACACCTGATGCTCCCAAAGCCATCTTACTATTAAAGGTGACTGTGCAGCTTTGAAATGTGACCCCGCCCTCAGGAAGCCAGCCACACCCTACCTTACCAAAATTTTGTAATCAGTTTGGCCAATACCTCGGGTGTGACTTTTCCACTAGAAGCGAATACACATGAAAATATGGAAAGGGAAATGAGGGCAAATGGGAAATAGGATGATGGGAAGAAAATTACTCACCCATAGTCAAAAATAATAGGCAACAAGAGATAAATATAATCAAATAACTTTCTCTTATTTTTCTTTAGAAACCCGAACTGGATCCAGTGTACAGACCTAATTCAAGAACAAGCCATATATTAGATAAGTATCATAAAATATTATTTCACTGTGCTAGTAATCTATAAGCAACTAATATCAATTATATAAAGAACTGATCCTTTTTGTTTTCTTTTTTCACTCTACAGTAGCAGCTTGAAGAAAACTGAAACTCAGGTATTTCCTACCCTTCCATCTGACTCAGAATTCTTTCTGTCCTTTTTTTTTTTTTCCTTTATCTTTAGTGTTAGGTCACAGTCTTGCCAACCTTTCTTTAATTCCTTCTGCCTTTTCCTTTCTTGAAACATTGGAGTTCTTCTGTGTTTTTCTGGACTTGTAGACCTGGAGGGGCATAATTGATAGTGTGCCTAAGTCTGAGTTAGACCACGGATTTCAGCACTCTTAAGTTTTGGTCCTTAGGACATCTTTTTGCTCATTTTTAAAAATAAAAATGTCCACATGAAAAACACAAAAAAGCAAATTTTGTAGACATACCTACCATCTACCTTGTCTGATCGTGACAGATGAATCCCCATCAGCTGTGTCAGTTTCGGGGATTCCTGGTGGTTCAGCTGATGGAGATTCCCACTGCCAGGATTAGCTGAGCCCCGAAGCCCTACACCCCTCCCTCTAACATCCCGGACTTCCCCCGACATCCTCTGACATCTCCCACCCCCATCCCCCCAACATCATGGCCCCCCCCCCGGTACCTTTGGATGAAAAAACGGCATGAGGGAAGCCCACTTCCTGCCTACTGGGTCACGTGTTGCAAATGATGGGGCTTCCCCCTCTCAATGCATCTTGGGATTCAGTGGGAGGAGCCAAAGGCCCTGATTGGCTCAAAATCGCCATTTTGAGCCAGTCAGGGCCTTCCTCCCCACTGCATCCCGATGCATTGGGAGGGGGAAGACCTGTCATTTGCAGCACGCAGCCCTGTAGGCAGGAGGGAGTGGGCTTCCCTCCTGCCATTTTCTCATCTGAAGGTATGGGCCCAGGAATGATGGAAGGGGGACCCAGGATGTTGGAGGGAGGTCCAGGATGTCAGGGGGAGGGGCATAATGCTCCGTGGCTCAACTGATCCTGGCAGTAGAGCCACCAGGAATCCCCGAAACTGGCTCAGTTATAGGGATTCCTCTGCTGCAATCAGTTGATGGGAAGCTTACAGGATTTGGGGTTTTTTTCGCTCTTTGGGTGGTAGGAGGGGGTCGTGACCACTGGGGGAGTAAAGGGGGGTCATGCCTTAAATCCTCCAGTAGTCTTCTAGTCAGTTTGGGCACCTTTGTGGAACTGAGACGCAACTCAAATAGATCTAACTGCCGGCATCTAAGGTCCCTCTAGGAAAGCTTTGATTATGGCTGCAGGACATCCAGGTTGCAGCCTGCCCAATTCCCACCCATAACATACCTCCCAACACGCTCCTTTGATCTCTGGATGCACAGAAGCTTAGAAGCTCTGCAGCACATCCAGAAAGTTGGTTTTGATTATTGACACTTCAACATCACTGCTATTTTTGAACATTTTAAAGTTTTGATTATGAGCTTTACAAATGCAATAAAAATAAACTAACTCACTTTAAAATGACCCAGGTCCCTCACTATCTAATTTAAAATTATAATCAGAGTCCTTGCTAGAACCTAACACAAAAGTTGCCTCTTACCAATACATTCACTCTATAAGATTTTCAACTTTCATATTCAGTAGTATCGCAGAGAATTTTTTTTAACCAGGTTGTAGCTGTCGGCAACGACAAAGCAATTTTTTTTTTTTTAGCACAGTACAATCCAGCCTTTATTAAGCTGACGGTACTCTATGATCCTCGCCAGACTCTTGTGACTGCTCATTAGACAATCCTTCCATTGCACTGCTTCACACTATTCCAGAACTTGTGGGATGGAGATAGAAAACACTGAGCTGAGCTCTGCTATATCTATCCAGTTCCCCAGCTTTGTTCCTCAATATTTTCTATCTCCAGCAGGTGGATAGACATATGGATTGATCTCAAAGTCTGAGTTGCTCCTGGCCCAGTTGGTGACTGGTTCCCAGTTCAGCCTAAGTGGAGTTTGGTGTACTATGTTACCTGTGCAGGTCATAACTGGAGATTCCAGGTCCCTTGCATCTGCCTTCCACTTCTTTCCTCCCTGTGGCTCATTGAACTGTCTTCCCAGTGACCTTGTTAAAAAAAAAAAAAAAATGGCACCCACGCAGAGCTGACATGCAAGGGAAACTGGCGGGGGTAGGTGTGGCTGGGTGTTTTTCTCAGACCGCAGCATGACTCTGGAGGCAAATTTGAGAGTGCTGGCCAGAGCGTATTTAAAAGAAGTTCCCGCTATGAAATGTAGCACTCTTCCACCAGGAAGTGCAGTGAGTGCGAGCCAGGCGCTATGCAGGAAGGGGCTGAGATTATCGGTTCCAGTGCATCCAAGGTCACTTCAGGCCTCCATGTACTCACCACGGCACAATACCCGAGCATATGCAGCAGAGGTAGAACTCTTCTGTGTCTGGAGCAAGATGTGATGTCTGAATCTGATTAAATCTATAATAAATTATTTTTCAAATAGAATTTTCAGTTTTTCTCTCTCAAAAGTTTGGTCAAATTTTTTTCAGCTTCAATAGGTTTTAAGGGTTCTTTCGGTACCAGAGAGGCTGTTGCAAGGGCATATCTCCTACTGACTACAGGTTTTGTTTCATGTGTGTTTGTTTTTTTTAAACTGCTGTTGGATAGCTTTACTTGCCTGACCCTAAAGACAAATTACTGAAGGTGATAGGTTTAACCCTATTAAAGAAGGTCAGATCCAAAAGTATGGATAAAACTGTTTTCCCCTTTTAAAAAAAAAACAACAAAAAAAGTCCTGCTTTTCACACAGATGCACGCACACAATATAGAAACCAAAATTTCTTTTAAAATGACTCGGGCTTTCACAGCCAGCCACATTTTTCACTGTAGCCTATCGAACTGCCTAATGCAACAGTTTAGAACTCTCCTGGGAGTTCTGAATGCACTACCCAGTTCTTCAGAGCTTCTCTCAGCACATCCCAGCATCGTCTATTTCCTTCGGTCTCCACAAACTCGCTTTGTGCTACCCCCCCCCCCCCTCCCAACAAGGCCTCAGCTGAGCCCTCCCTGTGCATGTGCGATGCATGATGTCATTGCTGCACATGTACGGTGGAGGCCCAGCACAGCCTGATTCCTATGACAACACAACTTGCTTTGATAATGGTGTTTTGCAGTTTATCTATCATATTATAACTTAAAGGATTATTGCAATTATCATATGTCATCTCTCTGAACCTATTTCATAGGTTTCAGTTCTGCCATAAACTACTTTGCAATCTCATGTGGTAGTCGCCTTCAGGATGCTGCTGCTAGGAGTAGGACTGTGAGGGAAATCTCACAGACCATCAAGGTAGGCCTTGGGAAGGGGCATTCCAGGGGTAGGGAAGGGGGTTCTTCAGTTCACAGGCTGGGGAGAGGGGGAATAGAGAAGGAGGTTTGTAAGGTGGGCTATAGGGGGTTCAGAGAGCTTAAAAAGAAATTTTGAAAGTTATGTGGGTCCCAGCTGATATTAAGTGCCAGCACTCATAGCTAAGTGGGCCAATTTAGGACAGTTTTTGAACTGTTCTAAATTTTATTTTCTTGTTATCACAGGGCATGGTTGCAGTTTGCCAAGATTACTGTCTAGCTATATGCCTGCGTTATTCTCTTAAATCCTGTGCTACTTATGGAGAATAGGCTGTATACTAACATTTAATAATTACCACCGTGATTGGCTGTTTTCTTGGACTGAATAATTTCCCCTATCTCAAGTTCTGGAATTTAGCTTCTTTTGGCAGGTTCCAGAGCTGTAGCAGTTTTAGCATCATGTGGCTGAAGAGATCTGTGATATTTGGTAGGGGGGAGGAACAAAAGGATATATAATGTAATCAAGCTTGTGGCAAGCATACCTCAATTCCATTTTTTTGATAAGCAATCCATAAGTGGAGTATCTTGTAACACAGCTAGCTACAGTAGAATCTCAGCTATCCAGCACCCATGGAAATTGGTGGATAACTGTTTTTCTGGTTAACTGAGAGTGTGTTAGAAAACTTGCCTAACAGTCTCAATTCCCCCCCCCCACACACACACACTCAAGCACCAGCATGGCAGTGATCCTGAGCCACAAACCCTCCTCCCTCTCTCAAGTCCCGAAGTGGCAGGTGGCGGTCCTGAGCCACAAATCACCTCTCTCCTTCCCTCCCTGGCAAGGCCTTTCCTCTGTTGCATCAGATGTGACGGGTCAGAGGAAAGGCATTGCTGGGGATAGCCACAAGCAGCCTGCTTTGAGGCTGCCTCCTGATGATCAGCTGCGCTCGGGTAAGGAAGGGAGGGAGGGAGGGGGTTCGCGACTCAAGACCGCCGCCTACTTCTGCCACTAAGGGGTTTGAGGGAGGGAGAAGGGCTTTGCGGCTCAGGACCGCTGGTGCTTCGGGGTGAGAGGGAGGGGGATTCCTCTCAGCTGCTTGGGGGCTTTAGGGAGGGGGAATTTGTGTCTCAGGATGCTGCCACGCTGGTGCTTTGGAGAGGGAGGGAGGGGGGTTCCTCTCTTAGCTGCTATGGGACTTGAGAGAGGGAGGGGATTTGCAGCTCAGGACGCTGCCACACTGGTGCTTTGGGTCGTAAGAGAGGTGGGGTTTATGACTCATGACTGCAGCTGCTTGTAGTTCTTCGGGGCTTGAGGGAGGGGATTTGTGGCTCAGGGCCACTGGTGTTTTGGGGGTCTGTTTTTTTTTTGTTTGTTTGTTTTTTGCCGGTTGGTTGAGAGTACTGGTTAACCGAGACTACCGTATATGCTTATATGTTATTACATTACTTTAGAGATTTCTATTCCGCCATTACCTTGCAGTTTGAGGCGGATTACAAAAGAGTTATAGAAAGAGGGTTACAAAGTAAGATCACAGGTCATTTCTTGTGAAGGTAAATAGTAGATCAGGTAGTATCAGTGAGCTAGAGAGAAGATGGAACGAAGGAAGCTACTCGTGGTATTAAGCCTTTTTCAGTGATTTCTTGAAGAGTATAGTTTTTATTTCTTTTCTGAACATCTTGTAGTCTGGGGTTGTTATCAATAGATTGGCGATTTGGTTATCTATTTTTGCTGCTTGAGTGGCTAGGAGACCATCGTAGAGTTTTTTCCATTTTAACTTCTTTGATTGGGGGAGGTGAATGGGGTGTGTGTTTTTCTATGTCTGGTTGAGGTAGTTTGTACGAGGCGGTTGTTCAGGTAGGTTGGGCTGTTTCCGTTTATAGTTTTAAATAGTATACAGTAAAATTTAAATAGTATTCTTTCCTGGATTGGAATCCAGTGTGAGTTGAGATATGCCTCTGTAATGTGGTCGTGTTTCCTCAATGAGTAGATGAGTCTTAGAGCTGTATTTTGAATTGTTTGTAATTGTTTAGTCATTGTTGTAGGGCAGGGGAGGTAGAGGATGTTGCAATAGTCTAGTAGACCTAGGATTAGGATTGTACTATGAGCTGGAATTATGTTCTTTCAAAGAATTTTCGGACTTGTCTTAGGTTTCTCATAACTGCGAAAGATTTCTGTATTTTATTTATTTGTGGTTGCATGGTGCAGCTTTTTTTCATGCCCTAGTATAGGCATAGGCAATTCCGGTCCTTGAGAGCCGGAGCCAGGTCAGGTTTTCAGGATATCCACAATAAATATGCATGAGATAGATTTGCATCTCAAGGAGGCAGTGCATGCAAATCCATCTCATACATGTTCATTGAGGATATCCTGAAAACCTGACCTGGCTCCAGCTCTCGAGGACCGGAATTGCCTACCCCTGCCCTAGAAAATAGCGACAAGGTTGGCCGTGTTGACAAGCTGTGGCACTTGACCATTTTGAATAGGGCATATTTAACTTTCCTCTTCTATGTTGCCCACCTTGAGAAGCACTTCATTATCTAGACCAGAGGTAGGCAATTCCGGTCTTCGAGAGCTGGAGCCAGGTCAGGTTTCAGGATATCCACAATAAATATGCATGAGATAGATTTGCATCTCAAGGAGGCAGTGCATGCAAATCCATCTCGTACATATTCATTGTGGATATCCTGAAAACTTGACCTGGCTCCGGCTCTCGAGGACCAGAATTGCCTAACCCTGATCTAGACTATGGACTGCACTTTTATATCGCTCAAACCCAAAGCATGTATAGTATAGGAGTAATTTGTCAATAAATTTGTAATTGCTTGGTAGGACAATGAGTGCCCAAAAATAAGGACATTTTTATTTTATGCTCATTTCACATCATATAATATTCCAGTCATCAGATGTGCAAAATCAAATAAATTGCAAAAGTGGCAGTCACTCAAAATCAATATGAGCAAAAGTCCACTGAATAATCCAGCCCAGTGAACTGAATAGATGAGTCAGTAAAACGTGGAATCAATCAAAAAATTTATCTGCAGCTTATTCATTCTGGCCCAACAGGGCCCAATTTCAGCATTTCCTTCCTCAGGACCTGTATTCTGCTTACAACACATTTTCTGACCGTCATTAATGATTCAGTTACTGCAATAATGGCTGGTTTACTCTCTTGAACTAGATTGAACCTGCTGTATATAAGTTGACTTTGATTGATTTTACTGACTTACTAACTATCATTATCTTGACTTCAGAGACCATTCATGTTGTCACATTTATATAGCACTACCTAAACAAAACTTATCAGATCAGGTTTTCAATTAGGAAAACTGAAAGAAAGATTCAACCACAGAAATACCTGCACCAGGACTATGGACACCAGTGAGCGGAAATTTGCCCTATGACATGAGGAGACGAAGGGAGAGAGGGGGTCCCGTATACATGAGAATTATGAAGTATCTTGCTAAAAAAATCAGTTCCCAATAGAAAGATATCTATTGCAAGAAAAGACAATGCCTGGCAACCACCAACTTTTTGATTGTTTTTTTTGTTTGGTTTTTTTAAATAAATCTTTATTCATTTTAAAACATACACAAAGGGCCTGTTTTACAAAGCCGTGCTAGCAGCTGCTGTGCGGTAACGGCCCCAAAGCCCATAGAGATTTAAAGGGCTTCAGGGCTGTTGCAGAACGGCTTTGTTAAACAGGCTGAAAGTGCATACAGAAATACAACAATTGGCACCAAATAACAGCACTTATTACTAACAAATAATAATATAGACATCTTTTCCCACCCTCCCTGTAGAAAGATTTACGGTCCACTAATCAGTTACATAAACAAATACGTGCCTGTTAGTTTCTAGGGAAGACCATAATATCTCATCATGGATGGTCTGAAGGCTGGACAACCTCTTCCTCAAGTTTGTGAAGTGGTCTGTGCTGAAGACGTCAAGGTTCCTGGTCATGTGCAGGATTTTGCTCTGCTTCTTCGTTTGGCCCATGGTCAATGCATGCTCGATGATATTGGCTTTTTCAACCCGAATCCCTCTTTTCTTGAGCATGGTCTTTCTTTAGGTGCTTTACCTTGTTTTGAAGTACCTAACTCTTCTTTCATTGTCAATGCTCAACCTACTGAAGTCCTACATTCTGCTGGAGAACCTCTGGGTTTTCTGGTGGGTGAATCTTTTCCTGATGTTGAGGTAACTTTGCCTATCATTGGCAGCTTGTCTTCCATTGTCGACCCCTGCCAGGGCGGGGGGGGACATACCGGACCGTATTCTTACCTCACCTAAAGGACTCATTTCACTGGACTTCCTCTGGCCATATGATGCATCGACATCCCATGTAACAGTGGAGAGTGGGTCATTCCATGTCAAATGGTCCAGAGCGCCCCACTCAACCCTCTCAAAAATTGTTGAATTTTTTTCAGGACCTCTAATTAAGATATCCAAAGTTTTGAGGCATAGTCTCAACTGGGGCCAGAGTTAGGGCCCCTTTATGTGGACCATTTTTTTGTGGGCCATTTTTTTTGTATCCGTGGAAAATGTCGAGTGAGGACCCGCCTTAAAATTGGACCAGTTGACATGGAACTACCCGAATGATTGTTTGATATTATCCAGGAAGTTAGCTCTGTCTGACCAATCCAAAGCTGTGAATGCCATTGAATCTTCATCTTTGCAAGAACAAATTGAAGACCAAGTGGAAATCTCCTCCAACTAACCTTTTTCTGAGTTTGATGCCATGGTAAAGGAACAAGTGTACCTAGCTGATGCGTGCTCTTCTGATGAAGAAAAGGCTCAGCACAGTTGTTGTACAAGTATCAACACCTGTTTGCAGTGGATTCTTATGACACTGGCCTGACCGACCTACATGTGACAAAGATTCCTATGGATCCTCATAGTAAGCCCGTCTTTGTGCGTCAATATAAGATTCATTTGGCCTCGTATGAGTCCTTGTAAGAGATACTTGATACCCTGGAAGCTAGGGATATCATTAGGCCTTGTAACAATACATACAACTCACCTTTGTGGCCAATCCTGAAGAAGAATAACAGTTGGAGAATTGCCTTGGACTACCAACAGCTAAACAAGCGGGTACCCTTGTCTAGTTGGCCTATGGCCCATCTTGACCAGAACTTAACTACCATCAAAGGAGCTAAGTATTTTACCAGCTTGGATTTAGTGTCTGGATTTTGGACAGTTCCTGTACATCCACCGGATCAATACAAACTAGCATTTAGGAAAAAACAGCATTTTGGGAAAAAACAGTATATATGGAATAGAACACCTTTTGGTTTTCTGAACTCTCCAGCAGTGTTCAACATATTTCTCCATAGCCCTTTCTCCAAAGCCCTTCCAGATGCCGAAGCTCGAGGAACTCTAGTCTAGGTGGATGATATCCTGATCAAGCGTCCCACCTTTCAGAAATACCTGGAAGAGGTAGAACATGTGTTACAACAATTGCAGAATGCAGGAGCTAAATTGACCCTTGCCAAAGGTCAGTGGTGTTGAACTACCTAGGGTATGAAATTTCCTCTGAAGGTCTTTGACCACAGAAGAAAAGGATACAGGCCCTACAACAGTTGAGGAGACCTACCAATCTGACGGAACTTCGTTCATTTTTGGGGCTATGCAACTATTCTCGACAGTTCATAGATCAGTATGCGGAGATCTCTAGACCTTTGGTCACCTTACTGAAGAAGAATGTACCTTGGACTTGGGGTCCTGAACAGGAAAATGCTATGCAAGAAATGAAAGACCAGCTTAGTCGCTTTTCTTGCCTGGCCTACCCTGAGAGTGGTCGTGAATTCTTCATCGACCTGGGATTCTCCAAACACTCTATGAGTGCTGTCCTGTACCAGAAATACGACTCTGACAAGCGTGTGGTGGCCTATGCAAGCAAAGGCTTCACCGATGTAGAGAAGAAGTATTCTGACTGTGAGAAAGCTCTACTGTCAACTGTTTGGGCTCTTCAACATTTTCAGAGTTACATCCAAGGAGAAAAACCCATGGTAAAGACTTGTCATCAACCCATTAGTTTCTTGCGTAGTGACAGGATCAAGACTGGTCATGTCTCCAACAGCCGAATAGACTTTGGCTCTCCAAGGATGGTCTTTACAGGTAAAGTATGCTCTGAAACATCGTAACACAGTAGCCCAAGGGATAGCAGAATTGCATGATTGTACAGAACAAGATTCTCTTACAGGTATACTGGAACCTGATGTTCCACCAGAAGAGGAGGAACCCCATCATCATCATCTTTATGATGAACAGCTCTGTGCCAATATACCTCAAGTTTACATGGACGGCTGTGCCTTCCACCAGGCCTCGGACCATGATCTGGTCGCAGGAGTAGGTGTAGTATGGAATACAGACACACCTATTGAAACCTTGAAGTATTAATTGGGTGCCAAAACCAACCAATACGCGGAGATTGTAGCAGCCTTGGTCGCTGTACATCTGCAGTACAGAAGGGGATCCAGGAACTGATTATCTGTACAGATTCTGATTATGTGCGTCAGAACTTTGTGTCTCACTTACCCGTGTGGAAAAAGAAGGACATGTTAAATTCCAAAGGGAAGCCTGTCCATCATGGAGACTTGATTCTAGCCTTAGATCAATTGGTACAAGACCATGACATGACCATCTATTGGAAGAAAGTGAAAGGTCACACCAAAGTTAATAGTCCTGACAAGATCGGAAATGACCTTGCGGATCAACTGGCCAAAGAAGGTGCTTTGTCAGGTGAACTATGGCAATGCCCTGAAGAGTTGTTCTCGACGGTGCATGCTATTATTTGACGCCAAGCAAAACAGGTAGCTGAAACACCTGTATTGCAGTGGGACAATGATGTCCCTTCCTTTGATCTTGTAACTGCTCAGAAGACAGATCCTATCCTGGGAAAGTTCTATAACTTCATACAGAATCCACAGGAACATCCATTGTCTGAAGACGACCAGAAGGATGAAGAACTGAGGATACTCCACACCTCCAGAGAGAAATTCTCAATTCACCAGGCCCTGCTCACTCGGACGAGTAAGCATGGTATAGTGCAGTGGGTTGTACCCCGTGCATATCGAGGAATCATGTTGCAACAAGCCCATGATGAACCTTATGCTGGACATAGAGGTGAAGAAGTTACCTATGAGACACTGAAGCAAGTGGTCTATTGGCCTCATATGCGGCAAGATATGCAGTTATATACGAGAGGTTGTTTGACTTGTTGTCAATTTCAACCCTCCACCCCAATTTACTGAGCACCCTTGAAAAAGAAGGGTTTGGTCATGCCCTGGTCCGACATCCAGATTGATTGGATTGGCCCAGTGGTCCATTCCTCCCGAGGTAATAAGTATATGCTGACTGTCACCTGTTGTTTACCAAGTGGATTGAGTGCTTGCCTGCACCCAATTGTACTGCGGAGACTACAGCTACCTTGCTACTGAATCACGTGTTCAGTAGGTGGGGGTTGCCCATGCGAATGGACTCAGACCAAGGATCACATTTCACTGCTGATGTGATGCGACACATGTGGAAGATGCTCGGAGTGAAAAGTAAATTGCACATAGCTTACCACCCTCAATCATCGGGTCAAGTGGAAAGAGCAAATCGTACCATCATCACCATCCTGAAGAAGTACGTGTCTACCTCTGGTAAGGATTGGGACATGAAGTTACCTTTGGTACTGATGACTATTCATGCCACGCCTCACCGTTCAACGGGGGTGACGCCTTTTGAAATGATGACAGGTAGAGAAATGGCATTACCAATTCATTTGTTGTATAGAACTAACGATGTAAATCTTTCTAGTGCTGCTACTGCCCATGAATATGTCATCCATTAACGTCAACATCTACAGGGTGCATTTTCCTTTGCCCAGAAAAATCTGGAAACTGCTGCTAAAGGTAGAAAAGCCTACTATGATCATAGGACTACCACAAAGGAATACCAAATTGGCGACAAGGTATTCTATTACAGTTTTGGTAAAACCAAGGCCAAAGAAAGCTGAACCTGGATGAGATATTATGGTCTTCCCGAGAAACTAACAGGCACGCATTTGTTTATGTAACCGATTAGTGGACCATAAATCTTTCTACATCCCTCCCAACCCAGATGTGTGTAAAACTCAATAAAATGGAAGGCTTGAACTATTAATTGGTGGATACAAAATTTGCTAATGGGCCCCAAATCTCATTGAAGATTTTACCATGACCCTTTATTTCTGAATACATATGTTCATATCGATAACATAAGCACAGGGATTCCCATCAAAAGGTGTGATTCAGTCTCTCACAATTCTTCCAATTTTTTGTATAGCAATTTGTATAACAATCCCAGTCATTACAAGAAGTAGTTTATTCTTAGCTGCAGAAATTGGAGACTTGGGTTGTAATATAGTTCCAAAAAGCGCCATATCGTATGACATAGGAATGGAAGTATCCAATATCCTATTAATTGTAACCAATATCAACTTCCAGAAGCTTAATATTAAGGGGCAAAAGTACAACATGTGATCCAGCGTCCCTATATCAAGATAACAGTGCCACAGGTAAGGACAAGGCCGGTCAGTGGGGTGGAGGGCGATCACGAAGGGAGGGAGCAGAACTGGTGGCCTCGGGGGGAGCAGTACTGCTGGTTCCCGGGGTCGGCTCGGGGGTCGGGTGGAATGAATCATCCAAATTGCCATTATGGCCCATGGGGAAAGTTGCTTTGCTAAATGAGTACTTTGGATTGTGAGCATGCTTCTGGAACGAATTATGCTTGCAAACCAAGGTAGCACTGTATTACTTAAGACTGACATGGCAGGGGAGGAAGGTACAAGAGGTGGTAAAAAATGCATCAAGATAAAAAAAAAAAATTATATATATATATATACACATATATATATATATATATGTATGTATGTATATATATATAAAAAGAATGGAGGGGAATGGATAGAACATTAGGAGTTAATTCACCTCTAGGGAAGCATTTGGAGTTGAAAAACTGAAATGAATATTATTTCAGGGAAAGAAAATGGGTTCCCGGATTATGTATCGTAGGCATCCTTGAATAGAAAAGTTTTGAGTTTTGTCCTGAATAATGTGAGAGAAGACTTGCTTTATATGCAGGGGAAGAGTGTTCCAGAGTGAGGGTGCTATGACTGAGAAGATGGACTTTCTGGTGGTGTCATAAAAGATTTTTCGGATGGAGGGGACAACAAGCAGATCTTGATAATTTGAGCGTAGTATACGGGTTGAAGCGTAGGGGATTAAATATTTGTCTGTAAAGGCAGGAATATATGGTGGTGTTTGATTTTATAGGTGAGAAGTAGAATTTTGAATGTGATGTGGTGAGGGAGTGGAAACCAGTGGGTATCACGTAGAAGCGGGGTGACATGGTCGAATTTTTTTGTATGGTAGATAAGTTTAATGGCAGTATTCTGTAAGATCTGTAGTCTACATATCTCTTTTTTGATTTATACCCTGGTAAAGGGTATTACAGTAGTCAATGTTAGAAATGATAAGGGAGTGGATGAGAATATTTAGAGAGGGAGGGTCAAGTAGTGATGTAAGAGATTGAATGGCAAGTAATGATGTAAGAGATCAAATGAGTTTTAACTTGTACAAGCATTTACTGACTACTGGGCTGATTTGTTGGTAAAATATAGGTTTTGATCCAGAATGATTCCGAGTATTTTTACCTTAGGGATCCTTTTACTAAGGTGCGCTAGCGTTTTTAGCACGCGCTGCAGATTAGCGCGCACTGCCCCCCACGTGACGCGTAAAAACTAATGCTAGCTCCAGTGGCGTACCTAGGGGGGGGCGGGCCGCCCCGGGTGCCAGCCCTAAGGGGGTGTTCCCGGCCTTGCCGTTCAGTCCCCCGCCACCCCCGAAGGACCGCTCGCCCCACTGACCTTCCTGCACCACCTGTGAAGCAGCCCGCAGCAGGATCGCGAAGTCAGCGTCAGCATCCCTGCGCTGCTTCCTGCGCCGCGATCCCGCCCCTCCTCTGACGTCAGAGGAGGGGCGGGACCGTGGCGCAGGAAGCAGCGCAGGGATCGCTGACACTGACTTCGCGATACTGCTGCGGCTGCTTCATAGGTGGTGCGGGGAGGCCAGGGGGGCGAGCGGTCCTTCGGGGTGGGTCGGGGCATCAGGCCTTCATGGTGGGGCGGGCGGGCAGGCAAGCAGGCTTTCAAGGGGGAGGGGGGTGACAGGCAGGCAGGCCTTCAAGGGGGGACAGGCCTTCGGGGGGGGGTGCAGACCTTCAAGGGGTGCAGGCCTTCAAGGGGGGCAGGCAGGCCTTCAGGGGGGTGCAGGCCTTCGGGGGGGGTGTAGGCCTTTGGGGGGGTGCAGACCTTCAAGGGGGTGCAGGCCTTCAAGGGGGGGAACAGGCCTTCAAGGGGTGAAAGGCAGGCAGGCCTTCAAGGGGGGGGGACAGGCCTACAAGGGGGGGGACAGGCCTTCAAGGGGGGGTGCAGGCCTTCAAGGGGAGGTGCAGGCCTTCAAGGGGGAGACAGGCCTTCAAGGGGGGGAAAGGCAGGCAGGCAGGCCTTAAAGGGGGGACAGGCCTACAAGGGGGGGACAGGCCTACAAGGGGGTGGGACAGGCCTTCAAGGGGGGGACAGGCCTTCGGGGGAGTGCAGGCCTTCGGGGGGGTGCAGTCCTTCAAGGGGGGGACAGGCCTACAAGGGGGGGGAGAAGCTACAAGGGGGTGGTACAAGCCTTCAAGTGGGGGACAGACCTTCGGGGGGGGGTGCAGACCTTCAAGGGAGTGCAGGCCTTCGAGGGGGGTGGTGCAGGCCTTCAAGGGGGTGCAGGCCTTCAAGGGGGGACAGGCCTTCAAGGGGGGAAAGGCAGGCAGGCAGGCCTTCAAGGGGGGACAGGCCTACAAGGGGGTAGGACAGGCCTTCAAGTGGGGGACAGGCCTTCGGGGGGGTGCAGGCCTTCGGGGGGTGCAGACCTACAAGGGGGGGACAGGCAGGCAGGCCTTCAAGGGGGGGATAGGCCTTCAAGGGGGGTGCAGGCCTTCAAGGTGGGACAGGCAGACCTTTAAGGGGGGACAGGCCTTTGGGGGGGGACCATGATTTAGAAGTACACGGAGGGAAGGGGGTGTTCAAAGAGACATGCATATGCCAAACTTTGGGGGGGGGAAGAAATAATGGGTCTGAAAATAGAGGAGAGGGAGAGAGATGATGGACCATGGGATTTAGGGAGGGAAGGAACAGAAAGGGAGAGAAATTGGACACAAGGGATGGTGTGGAGGAGGGATAGAGATACTGGATAGGAGGGTAATTAGGAAAAGAAAGGGAGAGATGGTGGACTCTGGGATGGTGGGGAAGGAGGGAGAGATGCCGGATGAAAGGGTATTTAAGAAAAGGTGGATCTGTGGAGGGAGATGAAAAAAAGGAAAGATACCAGACTTCCTGGGAAGGGAAGGGAAATGGAAAAGGAGGACAGAGTTGGCAGATGGATGGTTAGCATGCAGAAAGAAGGAGACCCTGGCAAGCAAGTTATCAGAAGAAAACCAGAGCCTTGGACCAACAAGATTTGAAATATAACCAGACAACAAAAGGTAGAAAAATTAATTTTATTTTCTGTTTTGTGATTATAACATGTCAGATTTGAAATGTGTATCCTGCCAGAGCTGGTGTTGGACTGCAAACGTGAGCTAGGATTTAACAGAAAGAGGAAAAGTCCTTTTTGTTTCTTTATTTTATTTACACCACAGCGCCAGTGTGGTTAGGAGAAGCCAAAGGGGGTGAAAAAGCTATAAAACCCACCAGGAGTTTTGAAAAAAATCACCCAACTGGGCAGGAAAATCGAATTGAAAAACCAATTCAATAGGGCTGAATCAAATCAAAATTTTTTTTTCCTGTATCTGGCAGCATTAGTTTGCGCTACTGTCTTAGACTTTAGGACCTGGGATTGGGGAGAGATGGCATCCTCAGTACTTTATAATGCAAGTGAAACGAGGATTTGGTCAGACTTTTGAAGGGTCTGCAGAAAAAAAATATTGTATAGGCCGGGGACATGAGCCAGCAGGAAATGGGAACTTTTCTTCCTTCTATTTTTGTGAATGGAAAGGCTGAGGATGTCAGAGAGGTCAGTTAAAATATGTGCTTTATAAGAAAATATAATAATGTGTTTTATAAAGTTTATAGTGAGGTGTTCCTAGTGGTGATGGTGGCAGCGTGTCAATGTGTTGAGAGGAAGAGGTGGTCTGGGAAATTCTGCTGAGCAAACTCCGGGCCCATTTCCACCCCCCAGTTAGTCCACTCCACTCAACTGATTCACACACTGAGTGGGTCTTTGGGTGTTGTTTTGGGATCTCTTCCAGTGGTTTATCTCCTTCTGGTCCAAGGAAGGAAACTTTGTTATCCTTAGCATTGACCTACAGAATATGTTTGTAACAGCGCTGCTTGTGTGGCATTAGGCTATGTAGTGATTGAAAGAAAAAAACAGACCTTTGCACATTTTTGCACTATATGGTGGGTGTATGAGGAGATTCACATTTCCTGTGCTGTATTTGACATCTAGCAAGGTCTCTGTTTGAAAGGAAAGATCTAAACTTAAAAATGAAGTGGCCAGAAGTTATGGTAAAAGCAGATAGTGTAGCTGGTTTTAAGAAAGATTTGGACAAATTCCTGGAGGAAAAGTCCATAATCTGTTATTAAGACATGGGGGAAGTGTCTGCTTGCCCTGGATCGGTAGCATGGAATGTTGCTACTCTTTGGGTTTTGACCAGGTATTAGTGTCCTGGATTGGCTACCATGAGAATGGGCTACTGGGCATGATGGACCATTGGTCTGACCCAGTTAGGCTATTCTTATGTTATGTTCTCATCTGTAGGGGCCTTTGTTTTCACTTCTTATTTTAATGTATTTTTTTTCTGGGAACTTATCAGTGTTTTTTATAATGGGAACAAAAATGGAAGAGAATTAATGTGTGTGGAATGGGGGGGGTAACTAATTTCTTCAGCTAAATAATTCAATCCACTTCAAACAGACATAGGAGAACTTGTGCACCATTCACACACCCTCCAACCAAAAACGTCAAAAGAAAAAAACTGTTCGACAACCTCCTAGCCATTCGAGCTGCAACACTCGACCCCCAACTCTACAACCAATTGATATCAACCACAGACTGCAAAACCTTCAAAAAGAAATAAAAACCCTTCTATTCAAAAAACACATAAAACCGAACTAACACAATCAGAACTGTCCCAAGCATCACCTGCAACTACTCCATATGTACTTCTAATGTCATGACAATTTAGACATAATTTATGTTATGTTATGTTTGGAATAATGGTTACATATATGAGGTTCAATAAAAGAAAATTTTCACTGCCTGTTTCTATTCTGACCATTTATTCCATTTCATGGTTATTGCAAAAAAAAAAAAAAAAAAATTTTTACTTGGGGGGGGGGGGTGTCAAAAAATGATGGGCCCCGGGTGCCACATACCCTAGGTACGCCACTGGCTAGCTCAATGGTGGCATTATCGTCTAGAGCACAGTTCTTCAACCGCCGGTCCGCGGACCGCTGCCGGTCCGTAGAAAATTCCTGCCGGTCCGCGTAGGACCGGCAAGATCGAGGAGCTGTCACTCGCGCAGGGCCGGAGAGATAATAGGAAGCCTCACAATGTGCTTTCTCCCCTCACAGCGGCTCTCCTTACAAACGCAGCGATTCAAAAAGGAAGCCTTGGAGCTTTTGCTGAGTCGGGCCGCCTCTGATGATGCAACTTCCGCTTTCCTCAAAGGCGGTGCGACCCAACAAAGGACCCGGGGCTGCCTTACTGAATTTCAGCGCTGGCAAGTAAGGAGAGTTGCTGGGAGGGGAGAAAGCTGCTGGGCATGGTGGAAAAAAAAAAGGGTTCTGCTACTGGACCTGGATAGGAAGAAGGAGAGATGCTGCTGGGAAGTGGGAGGGAAAGGAGTCTGGGAAGCTGCTGGGTAAGGGGGAAAAAGGGACAGCTGCTACTGGACCTGGAGAGGGAGAAGGAGAGATGCTGCTGGGAGGGGAGGAGGGAAAGGAGTCTGGGAAGCTGCTGGGCAAGGGAAAGAGGGACAGCTGCTACTGGACCTGGATAGGGAGAAGGAGAGATGCTGCTGGGAGGGGAGGAGGGAAAGGAGTCTGGGAAGCTGCTGGGCATGGTGAAAAAAAAGGGACAGCTGCTACTGGACCTGGAGAGGGAGAAGGAGAGATGCTGCTGGGAGGGGAGGAGGGAAAGGAGTCTGGGAAGCTGCTGGGCAAGGGAAAAAAAGGGACAGCTGCTACTGGAGAGGGAGAAGGAGAGATGCTGCTGGGAGGGGAGGAGGGAAAGGAGTCTGGGAAGCTGCTGGGCAAAGGGAAAAAAGGGACAGCTGCTATTGGACCTGGAGGGAAGCATGAGGGCAAGAGAAAAAAAAAGGGACAGCTGCTACTGGAGAGGGAGAAGGAGAGATGCTGCTGGGAGGGGAGGAAGGGAAGAGAGTTACTGCTGGACAGGAGGAGGAGGGAAGGGAGAATGAAAAAAGGAAGGAAACAGCTGGCAGAGAGATTAGAGGAGGGGAAGGGGAGACACAGGCATGAGAAAGTAGAGAGATTGATGATAGGAAGGGGTCAGCAGAAAAATAATCAGAGAGGGACAACGATGATAGATCTGGTGTAGGAGAGATAAAAATGAAGAGAGCAGTGAAGCTGGAATGAATCATGTAAAAAGGAGAGAGGGGGTACAAGCTGGATGGAAAGGGGAGAGGGGCATAGAAAGAAGACAGATACCATATGGAAGGGGGAGAGGACAGACAGTGGATGGAAGGGGCAGATGCTGGATTGAAGAGACAGAGAGGGCAGACGCTGGAAGGAAGAGAGTGAAAAGAAGATTGAAAGCAGAAACCAGAGACGACAAAAGATAGAAAAAATAATTTTATTTCTATTTTGTGATTAGAATATATCAGATTTGAAATATATATCCTGCTAGAGCTGGTGTTAGACATAACTGGGGACTGCAAAACCCAGGCAGTGCTTCTTTAGCTTCCAGCTGGCTTAGGGCACTCTCTGACCAGGGGGCAGTTGCCCTAGTTGCACTCCCCTAAAACTATTCCTGTCATGTGTGACTGCAGTATTATGTTAGCATGATATTTCTGTGTAGCATTCTGTAATAATTTGGCTTGTTCAGTTTTCTTGATAGTAGAGGGGATATATGTGAAGGGGAGGGGAGACAGGGGTTTTGTTGATCCTTGCTCTGAATTATTTGTATTTATAAAATGACAATTGTATAGAATATTGTTTCTTTTTATACTTTAATAAAATACATTCAATATAAAATTATAACTGAGGCTTGTGTGGATGGGATCAGATGATTTGTGGGGACCAAGCTCGCGGAGATGGGGCGGGAACGGGGTTTTTAAATTTTAGTCCTAGTAGTTTGCCGGTCCACAAAATAATTCTTTTTTTTCTGCCGGTCCACGAGTGTAAAAAAAGGTTGAAGAACACTGGTCTAGAGCGCATGGCAATGCAGTGCGCGCTAAAACCGCTAGCGCACCTTAGTAAAAGGAGCCCTTAGTGTCTAGTTGAACTGGGGTGGAGTCTTTCTTGATAGGATCAGCTAAACGGTCGGTATCCAAGGCATGAAACAGTACACATTTTGTTTTGTTGATGTTTAATGATAGCATTGTCTGTTGAAGCCATGAATTAATTTTAATCAGTTTGGAGTTGATTTCCGAGATATCTGATTTATTTTTTGGATTGTGAAGATCAGAGGAAAGATGATTGGTGCCAACTACAGGTAAAATCTGAAGGAAAATCCATTCAAATCAGAGTACTAGGGGTGAAGAGGAGATTCCATTTTTAGCTAGCTACTCTTAAGCAAAAAGGCCCTTTTTTAAGTTTCGAGTCCCTTATTTAAGTTTTTCTGCTCTGCAATTTTGGTTCATGTCCAGTCATTAATCTAGTTTTGTGACCTATTTGCTGAGTCCTGTTCCAGGCCTAAAAGTTCTGGTTCACCTACAGTTTCGTTCTAGCCATAGCACCTGCTTCATTGCCAACTGACTCCAGTTCCCGCATCTGCTGCTGTTTGCACATTTCAGATCCATATGTGAGGGGAGTAGGAGGGAGAGGCATGCCATTAACTAAATAAACTTTTTCCCTTTATTGCTACTTTTATCATTGCATTTTTTTTTCTCCACACCAGTTTATCAGAATCTGGATCACTGAGTATACTTGGTCCTGGATTCAGCTTTTAGAAGCAATAGGACTGGAGAATAATGAATGAGACTACTTGTTTATAATAATTGGTAATGTTGCTGCCAAATTATTCATTTAAATTTATCTTCATGGCTGACGGAGAGCAAGGTAAAGATAGAGGGAGAGAACCAGCACTGATATTTATAATAAGTTCACAAAACATGCTTATGCTAGACAATAGAAATTATGGTCTTATCTGTACCAGCTTTATGCTAGCTCAGCAACTCAAGCATTACTCTTAATGAGCAGTTTCTTAGTCTTTTCGGAGAAGCCCAAAATTTAATCTTTTACTACTGAATGAGCAACATTTTCTGCTTATGTTTATTCATAGACCACCTATTTCTCTTTATGCAAAATATTTAAACACTGACTTCTGAACCATTGCTCGGGCCTGGGCTTATTCATATTGACAAGGCTTGTATTTTCATTGCATTCAGTTTCTCTGTTTTTCTGTTTTGTTTATCTCCCCTTTTCTTCCTCTACCCTCTCTGCCTATTAATTTTTTTTTCTCTTCCTTCCTTATACACTTTGGGCCTGATTCAGTATAGGACGCCCGGTCTCAGCAGCTGCCTAAGCATCTTTTAAGAATCGCACATGGGCGTCCTATATAGAATCATGTCTTTCTTGACAGAAAGATGCTTAGCCACCCTGAGATTCTCTAACCGGCGTCCAAGTCAGAGGCACTGGTTAGAGAATGGAGTGCCACTAGGTCTGTACTGGGACCAGTTCTGTTTAACTCATTTATAAATGATCTGGAAATTGGAATGACGAGTGAGGTGATTAAATTTGCAGATGACACTAAACTGCTTCTTAGTTGTTAAAATGCATGCAGATTGTGAAAAATTTCTGGCAGACCTTAGGAAATTGGAACATTTGGAATCCAAATGGTAGATGAAATTTAATATGGACAAATGCAAAGTGATGCACTTTGGGAAAAATAACCTGAATCCACCTTGGGGGTTAGCCCTCAAGAAAAGGATCTGGGTATCATTGTAGATAATACAATGAAACCTTCCGCCCAATGTTGGGCACGGACAAAAAAAGCAAACAGGATGCTAGGCATTATTTAAAAAGGGATGGTTAACAAGACTAAGAATGTTATAATGGCCCTGTATCGGTTCTTGGTACGATCTCATCTGGAGTATTGTGTTCAATTCTGGTCTCCTTAGTTCAAGAAAGAAATAGTGGCATTAGAAAAGGTTCAAAGAAGAGCGACATGGAACTCCTCTCATATGAGGAAAGACTAAAACAGTTAGGGCTCTTCAGCTTGGAAAAGAGACGGCTAAGGGGAGATATGATTCAAGTCTACAAAATCCTGAGTGGAGTAGAACGTATACAAGTGGATCGATTTTTCACTCTGTCAAAAATTACAAAAACTAGGGGACACTCAATGAAGTTACAGGGAAATACTTTTAAAACCAATTTGAGGAAATTTTTTTTCATTCAAATAATAGTTAAGCTCTGGAACGCATTGCCAGAGGTTGTGGTAAGAGCGGATAGGTTTGGACAAGTTCCTGGAGGAAAAGTTCATAGTCTGTTATTGAGAAAGACATGGGGGAAGCCACTGCTTGCCCTGGATCGGTAGCATGGCACATTGCTACTCCTTGGGTTTTGGCCAGGTACTAGTGACCTGGATTGGCCAACATGAGAACAGGATACTGAGCTTGATGGACCATTGGTCTGACTGAGTAAGGCTATGCTTATGTTCTTAATCGCATTGCTGCTGAGCTAATCGCAGCAAGGGAATCTCCCTGCCGCAATCTGTTTAATGGCCGCAGCAGGGAACCTGTTCCCCTCCCCCCCTGCAAAGTTGGCTGTTAGGAGGGATGCCTACTCCCTCCTGCTGGAACACCCGAAGCCCCCCAACTGTCCATGGCAGGAGGAGTGCCCAATTCCTCCTGCTGCTGACCCCAATCATCCCCCAACTCCACCCCAACACCTCTAAGATCCCCCTGACACTCCTCAATTCTTTCCAGACAACTCCCCAACACCCCCCCCCCAAGATCCCCCTGCCCCCCCCTACTTTTATCTGATGGTCGGCAAGAGGGATGGTCACTCCCTCCTGCTGGCAAGCCCGCCACTGCAAAATTCCAGGCCTTCCCCTTTCCGGTGCATTCTGGGATGCACTGGAAGTAGCCTAAGACTCCGATTGGCCAGATACCTAAAGCCAAGATCGATGAGATAACGTTTGAAACTTTTATAGTGCAACACACATTTGTTCTTCATTAGAGCCATACTATATAAAGATCAGACGAGTGATTTTGAGCTTTAACCATATGGTTAGATTCCTGATGCAGGCCGTATAGGCCGAAACATATTCGTGTCAAGTCTGTATTTGAATGAATAAAGTAATCTAGCACCTAGAGGTCTCCTTCACTGTTTTTTTTTTGTGGTTTCACCTTAAGATCATCACATACTATCACACCCAAGTCCCGCTCCTCTTTCATGCTCAAAAGTTCTTAACCCCCTTATACCATACTGTTCCCTCGGGTTTTTGCAGCCCAAATGCATGACCTTTCTTTCTTAGCATTAACTTTTACTACTATTACTATTAATTATTTTTATAGCACTACCAGACGCAAGCCGCGCTGCACAGAGTCAGTCACAAAGAGTAAGAAAACAGTCCCTGCTCGAAAAAGCTTACAATCTAAACAGGCAAGACACAAACAGGATGTCATGGATACAGTTAAGGGGAACAGTTAATCAGCGGGCTGGGTTGGAGGGCAGAGAAGTAGGGTTAAGGATTGAAGGCTATATCAAAAAGGTGGGTTTTCAGTCTGCTTTTAAACAAGGGAAGGGGCTTTTTAGCTGCCAAATAGCTGCCAAATTTCAGACCATTCTTCAAGCTTCCTTATGTTATTCACACCATCAGGGATGTCTACTCTATTGCAGATGCATTGTGAAACTTGAAACCATGAGATCAACCTGAACTTTTGGCACCATGCAGCTCAGACTTGCAGAGAGCCAAGTCACGCTGGAGAAGCAGCAAGCCCGTTGTTCTGCAACTGAAGCCAGGTGAGGGGAAAGAGTAAAGCCGGGGGGGGGGGGTGGTACATGAGAGAAAGAGAGAAAGTAGACTGGCTGAAGGCTGCCGGTAGAAGAAAGAGATTGGCTGGGAGGGAACGATACACTGTTATATTTTGCCACTATTTGATGAAGCATATGGCACAATACAATGGTGCATGTTTTGGCCCTCTGAATATTACAAAATATAAAACGTGGCCCCTCATAACAAAATATGTCTATGTCTTCCATTTTACCTGGCACTGACATCTGACTCGCAAGTCTATAATTTTCCGGATCACTTCTGGAATCCTTTTATATTATATTGGCCAACCTCCAGTCTTCCAGTATCATGCTGGATTTTAAATATAAATTACAATTATATCTAACAATAGTTCTGCAAGTTCATTTTTCAATTCTTTTGGTATTCTGGGATGTATACCATCAGTTCCAATTTGCTACTCTTCAATTTGTCAAATTGCTCCATTATACAGTATCTTCCAGTGTTAAAGAGATCTGTTTCTGGTTTTCTTACTCATCAGCATTGAATAGCATTTCTGGCACTGATATTTCCTCCACATCTTTCTCAGTTAAGACCGAAGCAAAGAAGTCATTTAATCTCTCTACTAAGGCTGTCTCCCCTGAGTGCACCTTTTACCCCTCAGTCATCTAGCATTCCAACTGATTTTTTTCCCAGCTTCTTGCTTCTAATATATCTAAAAAAAAGTTTTATTTTTGCCTGCAATGCGACCTTCTTTTTAAGGTCTCTTTGCCTTCCTTATTAGCACCTTGCATTTGACTTGCCATTCCTTATACTGTTTCCTATATTATATTATTTTGTAAACCACTTTGTTCTTATTTATAGTTTAAGCATTATAATAAACATAGACATATTATTTTCAGTCAGATCCTTCTTCAACTTTCTGAGGGATTTTCTTTTAGCTCTAATAGCTTCCTTCACCTCACTTGTTAACCAAGCTTGGTTGTACCCATAGAAAGGTGGAATATCAAATCTATGACCCTTTATATTTTTATTCTATAAATGTGCTCCGAGCTGAGCGCTCTTTATAAAATACAAATGATTAGCATACATTTTCCTGGCACCTACATTTGAGTTCCTTGTACTGAATCTGGCAACATATTTGTTTCTGCTGCAACAGACACTCCATTCCTGAACAATTGGGTACTCGACCTCTTCTCAGGAGTGCTCTTATAGGAAGCTTCATTTGCATTCTTTTTCTCTGCCTCTCCATCCTCCTGGGCTGTCCTTCAATTCTTCAGTTGTCTTCTCTGCTCATGTTTCTTTTCATTTTAAATTCATTTTTTCAGCTTATATCATAAGTGAGAAACATCCACCTATATCCTTAGAGGCGCACTCAATGAGAAGCCTTGCTTCCTCATGGGCAGAATCTTCGGCGGTGTCCCCAGAAGAAATCTGTAGAGCCGCCACTTGATATTTCCTGCATATGTTCACAAAGTTTACAGAGTAAACGTGGCAGTCAAACAAGACTCAGCATTTGGCTCTTCAGTTCTGATTCTGCTGCTCTGTTATATCCTAGTCATTCAAAAATGGAGTGTCTATCACACCAGAAGGAAAGATTAGGTTCTTATCTCATTAGTCTTCTTTCTGGTAGACAGACACTTCATTCCTGAAGTCCGCCCTTATCAGCTGTGAATTTGTCTTGCTTCTTCGGTAAGGCCTGGTAATTCAGACATCTTATATCTTTCTTTTGTCCATCCTTGGCAAGACTAGAGGCTGTGACTACAGCATTGAAGAATTTAGGGCAGGGGTGCCCAAATGGTTGATCGCGATCGACCAGTAGATCGCGTTGCCTTTGTGATCTTGTTCTTCCTGCCTCCCCGAGCCAGGCCAGGTGCGTACAAGCGCCGGACCCACAAGCCTTCACTTCCGACATCAATTTTGATATCGGAGAGGAAGTTCTAGGCTAGCCAGGCAGCGATTGGTTGGCCCAGAACTTCCTCTCCGACATCAGAATTGACGTTGGGTGGGGGGAAGGCTTATGGGCTCGGTGCTTGTATGCACCATGCCTGGCTTGGGAAAGCAGGGAGAAATCGGCATGGTGGCTTGGGGTGGAGGGGGCAGGGAGAGAGAAAGAATCGGGGGAAATGGAGAAATCGGTGTGATGGCTTGGGAGGGCAGGGGGAGAGAGAAAGAAAGACAGGCAGGGGGAGAGAAAAAGACAGAAATAAAGAGGGGGCAGGGGGAGAGAGAAAGAAAGACAGAAAGAAAGGGGGAGGGGGCAGAAAGAAAGAAATATTGGATTTGCAGAAGAAGGAAGTGCAACTAGAGACTCATGAAATCACCAGACAAAAAGGTAGGAGAAATGATTTTATTTTCAATTTAGTGATCAAAATGTGTCCGTTTTGAGAATTTATATATGCTGTTTATATTTTGCACTATGACCACCTTTTACTAAACCATGATAATGGTTTATAGCGCAGAGAGTCTATGAACGTCGGGAGCTGCGAGGGGCATTCAACACTGCTCCCTGCGCTAAAAACTGCTATCGCGATTTAGTAAAAGGGAAGGGGTATATTTGTCTATTTTTGTATAGTTGTTACTGAGGTGACATCTGCCTTGACCTTTAAAAAAAAATCCCAAATACAAATAATAATTAATATTTTCTCTGCGTACATTGTGCTTTGTGTTTTTAAAAATTTTATTGTTGGTAGATCATTTTGACTTGGTCATTTTAAAAATAGCTCGCAAGCCAAAAAAAGTGAGCACCCCTTATCTATGGGGTATCTGTAAAATTTCTCACACTGTGGTCCGCCTGGGACTCCACAGCACCTCTAGTGGTTACAATCACAAATAGCAATGGCGTGTGACCCGGCCTGGAGTCACTCTGCAGGCCTGAACTGACACCAATTAGAAAACAAAAATCCCAATGTTCCAAAAAGGTAATTAAATCAAAATGTCTCAGATTTATTCTTTCCAAAACACAAAGGTCAGGATAATTATGAGTTCCACAGAACAGGTAAGAAGGCCAATAAACTTCAAACAGTCTAAACTCAAAAAAGTAAGAACAATAAACAGTTCAGATATAAAGTCCAAAGTGTTTTCCTTATTTCACACCTCTGAGGTTTGTGCTCACCTCAGAAATTAAATCAACCTGCTCCTGAGCAGGATATTCAGTTCATCAAAAAAAAAAAAACAATAGGGTTTAAGGCACTGGATACCCTATTCACAGAACTCCAAACTGAAGCCTCTGGCAGCCATGCATTTCACTGCCAGGAAAAAGGAGAGTGCCTCAGGTTTGCTTTCTATCTTAGCTAACAATAGCCTCAAAATGCCCTCCCAGGTAATAGCAAACCTCTCCCAAAACAGACACTATCAGCTTCACAGCAAAAATGCAAAACAGTAAAGAAAAGAAAAGCAAAAGATCCCAAAAGGTTCAGCTTCAACAGTCTTTTTCAAACAAAGCAAGCTGAAAACACACTCACTGTTTCAATCCAGTTGGGGCTTGCAGCTGGTGGAAAGACCAACCTCCATGACTTCTTCATCAAAACTTATTCCCTCAGGCAGGTTGTCCAGTTCCATGGGGAGATCAGAATCTGAAAAGGCTTCCTCCAGCATTTCTCTGGCTTCCTGCACCTCCATAGGTGAGGCTGTATCACCCTTGCTTGGCCCGAGGAGACTCTCAGGGAGGAAAGGTTTGACCCTTCTCCCTAGCCTGCCTGTCTGCTTGCTCTCAGCTGCTGGTTTTTGTACTCTAGGGGCATGCCCTATTCCACATGAGTCAGCAGACCTGCCTGGGGCTCTTGGGCTCCTCCTGTGGTGAACTAGATACTGCTCATCCAGGAGATCCTTGGAGATTTCAGGCTCCCCCTGGTGGTTAACCTGAAAATCATCCCTATTTCCCTTAGGACACCCTTTATACAATCCCATCTGGGTTTTCTTACATAGTAACATAGTAGATGACGGCAGATAAAGACCCGAATGGTCCATCCAGTCTGCCCAACCTGATTCAATTTAAATTTTTTTTTTTTTTTCTTCTTCTTAGCTATTTCTGGGCGAGAATCCAAAGCTTTACCCGGTACTGTGCTTGGGTTCCAACTGCCGAAATCTCTGTTAAGACTTACTCCAGCCCATCTACACCCTCCCAGCCATTGAAGCCCTCCCCTGCCCATCCTCCTCCAAACGGCCATACACAGACACAGACCGTGCAAGTCTGCCCAGTAACTGGCCTAGTTCAATCTTTAATATTATTTTCTGATTCTAAATCTTCTGTGTTCATCCCATGCTTCTTTGAACTCAGTCACAGTTTTATTCTCCACCACCTCTCTCGGGAGCGCATTACAGGCATCCACCACCCTCTCCGTAAAGTAGAATTTCCTAACATTGCCCCTGAATCTACCACCCCTCAACCTCAAATGGTTTTACCATTTTCCTTTCTCTGGAAAAGATTTTGTTCTACGTTAATACCCTTTAAGTATTTCAACGTCTGAATCATATCTCCCCTGTCTCTCCTTTCCTCTAGGGTATACATATTCAGGGCTTCCAGTCTCTCCTCATACGTCTTCTAGCGCAAGCCTCCTATCATTTTCGTCGCCCTCCTCTGGACCGCCTCAAGTCTTCTTACGTCTTTCGCCAGATACGGTCTCCAAAACTGAACACAATACTCCAAGTGGGGCCTCACCAATGACCTGTACAGGGGCATCAACACCTTCTTCCTTCTACTGACTACGCCTCTCTTTATACAGCCCAGAATCCTTCTGGCAGCAGCCACTACCTTGTCACACTGTTTTTTCGCCTTTAGATCTTCGGACACTATCACCCCAAGGTCCCTCTCCCCGTCCGTGCATATCAGCTTCTCTCCTCCCAGCATATACTGTTCCTTCCTATTATTAATCCCCAAATGCATTACTCTGCATTTCTTTGCATTGAATTTTAGTTGCCAGGCATTAGACCATTCCTCTAACTTTTGCAGATCCTTTTTCATATTCTCCACTCCCTCTTCAGTGTCTACTCTGTTACAAATCTTGGTATCATCTGCAAAAAGGCACACTTTTCCTTCTAACCCTTCAGCAATGTCACTTACATACATATTGTACAGGATTGGCCCCAGCACCGAACCCTGAGGGACTCCACTAGTCACCTTTCCTTCCTTCGAGCGACTTCCATTAACCACCACCCTCTGGCGTCTGTCCGACAGCCAGTTTCTGACCCAGTTCACCACTTTGGGTCCTAACTTCAGCCCTTCAAGTTTGTTCAACAGCCTCCTATGAGGAACTGTATCAAAGGCTTTGCTGAAATCCAAGTAAATTACATCTAGCATATGTCCTCGATCCAGCTCTCTGGTCACCCAATCAAAAAATTCAATCAGGTTCGTTTGGCACGATTTACCTTTTGTAAAGCCATGTTGCCTCGGATCCTGTAACCCATTAGATTCAAGGAAATACACTATCCTTTCTTTCAGCAACACTTCCATTATTTTTCCAACAACTGAAGTGAGGCTCACCGGCCTGTAGTTTCCTGCTTCATCCCTGTGACCACTTTTATGAATAGGGACCACATCCGCTCTCCTCCAATCCCCAGGAATCACTCCCGTCTCCAGAGATTTGTTGAACAAGTCTTTAATAGGACTCGCCAGAACCTCTCTGAGCTCCCTTAGTATCCTGGGATGGATCCCGTCTGGTCCCATCGCTTTGTCCACCTTCAGTTTTTCAAGTTGCTCATAAACACCCTCCTCTGTGAACGGCGCAGAATCTACTCCATTTTCTCGTGTAACTTTGCCAGACAATCTCGGTCCTTCTCCAGGATTTTCTTCTGTGAACACAGAACAGAAGTACAGTGGTGCCTCGCATAACGGACGCCTCGCACAGCGAACGCTGCGCACAACGAACTTTATGTCTTGATCCGTACAACGAACTTCGTTTCACACAACGAAGTCGCCCGAGCTGCATGCTTCCGCGCAGGCACTGCGCTTAACTGCCCTCTCTCCGCCTGGTTCCCTCTTGCCCCCCCGACTCCCCGACACGATCGGGGCAAAAAGGAGCCCAAACCCTCTTGCCCCGCCGATTCCCCAACTCCCCACACAATATCGGGCCAGGAGGGAGCCCAAGTCCTCCTGGCCACGGCGACCCCCTAACCCCACCCTGCACTACATTACGGGCAGGAGGGATCCCAGGCCCTCCTGCCCTCGACGCAAACCCCCCCTCCCCCCAACGACCGCCCCCCCCCAAGAACCTCCGACCGCCCCCCCAGCCGACCCGCGACCCCCCTGGCCGACCCCCACGACACCCCCAACCCCCTTCCCCGTACCTTTCTGTAGTTGGCCGGACAGACGGGAGCCAAACCCGCCTGTCCGGCAGGCAGCCAACGACGGAATGAGGCCGGATTGGCCCATCCGTCCCAAAGCTCCGCCTACTGGTGGGGCCTAAGGCGCCTGGGCCAATCAGAATAGGCCCGGGAGCCTTAGGTCCCTCCTGGGGGCGGGGCCTGAGGCACATGGGCCCAACCCGACCATGTGCCTCAGGCCCTGCCCCCAGTAGGGACCTAAGGCTCCCGGGCCTATTCTGATTGGCCCAGGCGCCTTAGGCCCCACCAGTAGGCGGAGCTTTGGGACGGATGGGCCAATCCGGCCTCATTCCGTCGATGGCTGCCTGCCGGACAGGCGGGTTTGGCTCCCGTCTGTCCGGCCAACTACAGAAAGGTACGGGGAAGGGGGTTGGGGGTGTCGTGGGGGTCGGCCAGGGGGGGCGCGGGTCGGCTGGGGGGGCGGTCGGAGGTTCTTGGGGGGGGCGGTCGTTGGGGGGAGGGGGGGTTTGCGGCGAGGGCAGGAGGGCCTGGGATCCCTCCTGCCCGTAATGTAGTGCAGGGTGGGGTTAGGGGGTCGCCGTGGCCAGGAGGACTTGGGCTCCCTCCTGGCCCGATATTGTCGGGGAGTTGGGGAATCGGCGGGGCAAGAGGGCTTGGGCTCCCTTTTGCCCCGATCGTGTCGGGGAGTCGGGGGGGCAAGGGGGCTTGAGCTCCCTTTTGCCCCGATCGTGTCGGGGGGTCGGGGGGGGCAAGAGGGCTTGAGCTCCCTCTTGCCCCGATCGTGTCGGGGAGTCGGGGGGGCAAGAGGGCTTGAGCTCCCTCTTGCCCCGATCGTGTCGGGGGTGCCAGGGACCACACGGAGTCACCCACCGTACCACCCGATTCGGGTAAGCGCAGGTATCGGTGGGTGGCTTATTTGCGGGGGGGTGCCTTATTTTACATTTTTTTCTAAAAAGGGGGGGCTGTCTTATTTGATGGCCCTGCCTTATCATCGGGGAAACACGGTAGAAAAAAAAAAAAAAAATGAACAGTTAAGTCCCAGTTTTTGCCGCTGAGACTCTGCCCTCTCACTGTAAAATTAGACTCTACTTAGTCTGTCTTTAAATTTAAAAAATGTGTGTTGTTTTAAAAAACAATTATGTTTTTAGATGTATCTAAATAAAAATAATAACCAAAAATTTATCTTTTTTTATGTCATCTTAGCATATTTTATGCTACAGAACGAATTATTTTTTTTAACATGTATTGTTATGGGAAAACGCGTTTCACATAAAGAACTTTTCGCATAACAAACTTGCTCCTGGAACGAATTAAGTTCGTTGTGTGAGGCACCACTGTATTTGTTTAGCACATTTGCATTCTCCTCATCACTCTCCACATATTTGTTCCCAGCATCTTTTAGCCTAGCAATTCCATTTTTTATCTTCCTCCTTTCACTAATATATCTGAAAAAATTTTTATCTCCCTTTTTTACATTTTTAGCCATTTGTTCTTCCGCCTGTGCCTTCGCCAAACATATCTCTCTCTTGGCTTCTTTCAGTTTCACCCTGTAGTCCTTTCTGCTCTCCTCTTCTTGGGTTTTTTTATATTTCATGAACTTTTTCTCCGGGCTTATCTGGGACCTTGGCATGCTTCTTGTCTGCCTGGTCACAACACTCTTTTTGTAGGTTGTGCTTTAGTTGGTGACTTGCTCTTCACCTTGTTATGTATTGCAAATCTTCCATAGTTATGCGTGTAAATGTTCTTATAAAATAGATTACACTAGTATTCTACAAGAACATTTATTTAAACTGGCATTTCAGTGCAAAAGGGATGATATGCTAATCCAAGGAACTTCCATCCACTCCCACGAGTCCATTGTAGGGAGATACTGATCACTGTTTTCAGCACCACCTCCTCCTTCCTGCGGTCTGCTTCCCCAAGTCAGCTATTTCTTTTGCAAGCGAGCCTGAAGGAGCAACTTTGATCTGCTTAGTTTCTTTTTTGTCTATCTTGCGTGAGAGGAGCACACTTTGGTCTGCAACCTACAGCTGGATCCTGTGGGGACCTGCTCAGCTAACCTGCTTGAACTGTGGAGCTCGGTGTTTTCACCTACTGTTTGCTCATTCCTTGACTTGATCAGGATTGCTAGCGCAGGCTGTAAGGACACCAATTGCATTTCTTCAGAGCACACACGGTGTGGCTGCGTTTACCTCCCCCTTCCTCATGGCACATGGTCGGGTTGGGCCCATGTGCCTCAGGCCCCGCCCCCAGGTGGGACCTAAGGCTCCCGGGCCTATTCTGATTGGCCCAGACGCCTTAGGCCCCACCAGTAGGCGGAGCTTTGGGACGGATGGGCCAATCCGGCCTCATTCCGTCGTTGGCTGCCTGCCGGACAGGCGAGTTTGACTCCCGTCTGTCCGGCCAACTACACAAAGGTACGGGGAAGGGGGGTGGGGGTGTTGTGGGGGTCGGCCAGGGGGGTCGCGGGTCGGCTGGGGGGGCGGTTGGAGGTTCTTGGGGGGGGGCGGTCGTTGGGGGTAGGGGGGTTTGCGTCGAGGGCAGGAGGGCCTGGGATCCCTCCTGCCCGTAATGTAGTGCGGGGTGGGGGTAGGGGGTCGCCGTGGCCAGGAGGGTTTGGGCTCCCTCCTGGCCCGAACAACTAGCGGGGGGGGGGTCGCCAGGGCCAGGAGGACTTGGACTCCCTCCTGTCCCGATATTGTCGGGGAGTTGGGGAGTCGGCGGGGCAAGAGGGCTTGGGCTCCCTTTTGCCCTGATCGTGTCGGGGAGTCGGGGGGGCAAAAGGGCTTGAGCTCCCTCTTGCCCCGATCGTGTCGGGGGTGCCGCGGTTGGCTGGGGCAAGAGGGCTTGAGCTCCCTCTTGCCCCGATCGTGTCGGGTGTCGGGACCGCCAAGAGGAAGCAGCAGGACACCGGTAGGAGCTTCTACATGATGGGGAGGTCGGGAGGCTGTGGGGGTGCGAGTGGTCCTTCAGGATGGGGGTGCGGGTGGGAGTGCGTGCGAGCAGTCCTTCGGGGTGGGGATGCGGGTGCGTGCGAGCGATCCTTCGGGGTGGGAGTGCGAGCGGTCCTGTGGGGGGGGTGAATCGGACATCGGGGTGGGGTAACTATGTAAAAAAAATTTGTACAACGCGCAAGGGTGTGCGCGGTATGTAAAAACCACGTATAATGCGCGCATTATATGCGAGAAAATACGGTAATTACTCAATACAATGATGAAAAATACAAAGCTACATAGAAGTTCAAACTTTGCTCAAAAAAACTCCTAGCAACTATGTGCAGCCAGCCGACGATTGTTTCACAGCCACACTGCCATTTCGTCAGGGCTGCAATAGCTCACATAGAACAGGAAACAGAACGCTGAAGCGCCGTGTCTGTGCAGTGATTGAATAATGAGGACTAGCGGTGTGACTCAACATACCCTGTTTCCTGTTCTATGTGAGCCATTGCAGCCCTGACGAAATGGCAGTGTGGCTGTGAAATGATCGTCAGCTGGCTGCACATAGTTGCTAGGAGGTTTGGGTTTTTTGTTTTTTTTTAATTTCTTTATTCATTTTAAAACTTTCAACAAGTAATTCATTATACAATCATATACACTATAATAATACTTATTAATCGTACATTCACTGAAATCAAACTATAACTTTGCCCTCCCAACCTTCTTCCAATATAATCATATAATTTTATACATATAAAATTCTCCACCCCTCCCCCCTTATACTTCAATAATCAAAAGGAGAGAAATAAATTATTAATTACTCAATTATAATTAATCCTTACAATAATTTGTTAATGGCTCCCAGACCTCCATAAACTTTTTATAACTTCCTCGTTGGACAGCTATTATTTTCTCCATTTTTAAAAATATGGCACAATGAATTCCACCCAAAACTATAACTTAATCTATCATAATTTTTCCAATTCCTCGTAATTTGCTGAATAGCAACTCTTGTCATTATGAGTAAAAACTTATTGTTTTTATTAGATATTTGACTTTTTTTTCCTCATTGAAGTTCCAAATAATATCGTATCATATGAAAGTGCCACCGGATTTTCAAATAAATTATTAATTTGACTCCAAATAGATTTCCAAAAATTATATATTAAAGGGCAAAAAAACAATAAATGATCCAATGTTCCAGCTTCAAGATGACAGTGCCAACATCTATTAGACTTAGAGCTATCTAATTTTTGCAAACGCACCGGGGTCCAGAATGCTCTATGTAATAGAAAAAAACAAATCTGTCTCATAGATGCAGACACTGTACACCTCATCCTCCAAGACCAAATTTGTGGCCATTGAAACGCAGTAATTTGATGCTTGATCTCAATGCTCCAAATGTCCCGAAGACCATTTTTTGGTTTTTTATTTATAAATCCAGATATTAATTTATACCACTGAGCAGCCTGGTGCCCCAGGAAGTCCATCTAAAAAACACAAGAAAGGCAAACTGTACTTATTATTGAGATTTTTCCATTCAGGGAACCCTGCCTGAATGGCTTGCTTCAATTGCAACCATTTATAATTTTGTAATTTATTAAGATCATATTTGTGTTGCAATTGTGAAAAATCAAGCAACTTTCCATTCGAAATAACATCATCTAAAGTACGTATGCCTGCCTTCATCCAATATTTCCAGATGATCTTATATCCGCCAATTTTAATCTTTGAGTTTAGACAGATGGTCTGATATGTTGATTTGAGAATTGAAATAGGTGTTAAATTATCAATATATCTTAATGTTTTCCAAGTATCAACTAATATTCTGTGATCTTTATATAATTTAAGCATTTTGATACTAAGGACATGACTTAATCTCAAAGGAAACATGAGTTGCCATTCCAAAGTCAACCAATCCGGAAATTCTTTCATGAGTTCAGGGAGGATCCAATACATACCTTGATGCATAATATAGGCTTGATGGTACCTATAAAAATTAGCAAATTTTGAACTGCTATGTAGCTTTGTATTTTTCATCACTGTATTGAGTAATTACGCTTTGCTATAGTTTCAGCAACAAAAGTTTACGCCTGTGATGTGTGGTTGGTGTAGTGGGTTCCCCTCACAATATGACCGAGGCTTTTTCTTTCGTTTGCTTTGACTTGCATTGCTTATGTGTTTAATGTTCTTTTTGAACAGTTTTGGGGAGTTTTTAGTGCATAAATGCAGAATAGTGGTTAGGTATGCTACTACCATTTACATATGTACATTTACACATGTAGATGTGTGCTTATCCACATGAAATGTAATATTCTATAAATGTAAGCATGCAGATGGTACTTAGATTTAAGCAACCTGTTACGCTGGAGAGCACTAGTTGCCCAATGTGCCCAGTTAAGAACTAAATAATTTATAGAATGAAGGAGAAGTGTCTTTGAAACAGATTAATATCCTATCTGTTCTCATGCTCTTTGTTCAGCAGGAGTGAAATATCCTTTACAGTGTAGTTAGAAATAACTGGGTAAGCTGAACAGGTCTTTTGATCTTTTTCTGTCATCATCTGTTATGTTACCTCACAAAACATTTTAGTTTATATTTGTAGTACAGTATTATCCAGCTTTTGTGGTATGAATAAAGAGAGTTATGACCTAATGAAAGTCAGAGTCCCCACCTCAATGTACTGCAAATTACCCATGCACTAAAATTTACTTCAGTGTACTGCAAATTACCCATGTACAGACAGACTTGTTTTCTCCCTATGAACAGGAAATTATTATGGTTTGTGGGTGTGGAGTATAAGGCAGGATTTCTACATTCCTAGAAAACATAATACACAGGGTACCAGGGCTTAATTTGTAAATCAATATAAAGTAGAACTGTAGGGCCCTGAGAGCAGGCCAGGGAAAACAGGAGAATAGTAAGGCTGGATTAGGGGGACCACTCTCTGAGCTGCAGGGGGTGAGGAGGTGGGAGCAGAACACTCCTGATGTTCTGAAGTCTGAAAAGAAGTGAAGAAACTGCATCTTATGTCATTTCCTGGAAATTAAGCCCTGCGGGATATACTCAGTTGTAAAATGGTATCTGCAGTATTATGTGGGATTTATGAATGGATATTCTCATTTTTGCAGTTACAAATATTGAACAGATTTGTTTTCTCCTTTGATTATGTTACAACTGTTCTTTAATAGAAAAATAATCATTTTTGCAATCACAATACAGTAGACTTTGTTAACCAGAACTCTCAAGCAATCAGAAAAAAAAAATCAAAGAAATACTCTGATACTTTAAATAAAAATGAAAATCAATTTAAGTGTAAATGTAGCATGCCACACCCGAGTATGCCCATGCTTTACCTACCACATGTCCAGTAATTTGTCTGGAACAATTTATGGTATGGTATGGGATCCTGCCAATTTTTCCAAAGCATCTGAAAACTTGGCTATTCTCAAAAATGTAAATCTCGCTACCCTCTTTATAATCACTAATTCTTATTATGTTTTTCCTTCCTTATATTAAAGTTCCTGTAAACCGTGCCGAGCTCTATGTTTAGGGAGAGGATGCGGTATATTAACTTAAGGTTTAGTTAGTATTAGTTAGGCCTATTTTAATAGTAACTCTCAAGTAACCAGAAACTACATTTATCCAGCATCTATCAATTCCCATGGGTGCTGGTTAACAGTCTACTGTATTTTTATTATTATTTTTTTTTAATCTGAAAACAAAAGAAAAGCAGAAGACTATAACCTATAAGAACATAGACCAATTTTAAAAGATTTAGGAGCTAACTGTAGAAGTTAGTATCATAAAAGTATCAAACAACATAGCATAAAAGTATACTTGCAGGTTTCCTGTAGAGAGTCATTAATAGATTTGTACAGTAGAGAATGACACGGTGACAAAATTCATCACCGTGGATAACCATCTTCATGTCATTCTTTAAGGAGAGAGGGAAGAATCAGAATATGAATGGCCACAACCACTGACCCTCAAGCTTTGCTTTGAAGAATGCTGGTGTAGAAGGACTGAGGTTGAGAATGACAGTCTCTGGTATCCAGAGCAGGTATTGTGATGTCATAATGCCTCATTCCACCAGTGCCTAAGAACCAATCACATCAGTGATGTCACAATGGCTTCATTATCCTTGGCTCACATAAGCACAACCACTGACCCGCAAGCTTTGCTTTGAAGAATGCTGGTGTAGAAGGACTGAGGTTGAAATAGACACTAAAAAATGGCATGGGATTATTTCCCGCGGTTATCCGCGGGGACGGGAATGGTGATGAATTTTGTCACCGTGTCATTCTCTATTGTACAGTGTCGATTGCTTCCTCAGCTGATTCTTTTCTAATAAACAGAAGCCCTTCCTAGATATATTTTACTATATGCAATGTCTTATGTCATCTTAGTGACCTGTTTTGTACTTTTTCTTACAGTAGTGTGACATGGGTGCTATTTGCTTGCCACGTTGCCTATTTCATCATGTATCTAGATGCTTGCATCAATTAATATTCAGCTATTCTACTACTCTTCAGGAATAAGTGACTACTCTACTGAGCTGGTTAATCTGTTCTCAACCTGCCTATGGAGACTGCCTGATGCACCAGATTAATTTGCCGTTTGAAGTGATGTGCAAAATTTCCTGCTCTTGCACTGCTTTCTCTCTTTAGTAGGAACTGGATAGTGTTGATACTCTGATTTTCCGTCTAGGTCTATGTTTTGGGGGTTTTTTTCTCCTCGCTCTGTTTTTCATGCCATTAGCAAAGTGGAAATATTAAGGGCAGAGATCTATAAAGCTATGTTCCCTCTAAGTGGAGCACAAGAGCAATCGCTCATACATTTTACAAGGTCGCTCACAAAAATACCAACCTGACCAAATAAACTATTAAAAGAATTAATTAAACTTAAATAAATCAATTACTATATGAGTGATTTTTTTTTTTGTGCTATATAAATGCATTGTTAATTCTGGGATCAAAAACTGTTGGGCTTTTTTTAGAACTTGTTGCTAAAATATTTGCACACACCTTGCCACTCCTTAGAGGAAGCATTGCTATAGAGGCAAAGTGAAGCAAGGCAACAGTCCTTTACGTCAATGGCATGTGTCTGCGGGCCAGCATTCTACACCATTTTACAAAGTTTCTCCTGGTAATGATGAGAAGTCTGAATTTATGCACGGGAATTGTATGGTAAACGTTAGAACATGCTACTGCTGTTTAATTCATTTTCATTCATACTTATAGAAGAATTAAGATATTTATTTAGGGGGGGGGGGTGGAAGTGAGGTATAGGTTTTTCCTAAAAATTAAAGTGGCAACACTAGACCTGGAAAGTAAAGAGTCATCTGAAGAGATGGAACTCTAAGGGGAGTATACAGGAATTAGACAAGATCAGGCAGTCACCTAGGGCAGCAATGAGCAGCTGCACTCAAAGCAAACCAATAGGTCTTGTTAACCAAACAAATTTAATCAATGAATACTTTTACCTGTAGGGGGAGGGTGGGCAGTCTTCAAATAACTCATATACCTGGGTAAATGACATTTGGAAATTACTTTTATTCTGAGTATTAACTGTATGAGTGGTTTCAGATGTGTTAAAATAGGTGCTCTGGTATGATTAATAACATGAGCATTCCTGGGAAGGGGGAGGGTGGGAGGCAGGAAAACAAGGATTAGGGGAAATTTAAGAAGAAATGTGTTCTGTAAAATATTGTTTTATGAATTGATATTCTAAAATTGTATGGCAAACGATTTTTGAAGAAGATGTTTAAGAAGATGTTAAAGACATACCTTTTTGTTCAGGCTTTTCATTAATTAGGTTATGAACTTTTAGATATTTGATGAAGTCTTGTAGAAAAGATATTGATAATGTAAAGTCTGTATAATTGATTCTCAGGTGCTATGTGTGTTTCCTGTAAGTGTTATATTTGAATTTGTGTGTTTTTATTGTAATCCACTTAGATTTAATGTGGAATAGAAATTTTTAAAATAATTAAAGCAAGCATACAATCCAAAAATAAATAAATTAAACAAGGAAATTACTCCCATTATTGTGTGTATGTGATGTATATGTATGATGTCTGGGGAGGAAGTCAGATTAGGTGCCTGAAAGGTAATTTGGGGAGTAGAAGTGCTTGTGGCTAAAGGTTCACCAAGGGTGCCTAATCTCCTGCACCAGCTCTGGAATCAGGAAGAATTATCTAAGCTAACTGATCCTACCCAATCCGTGGCAGGCCGACTGATTCCCAATGCGTCCTCATGCAAATGGGGGCGATCGGAGGCACACCCCCCACCGACCACATGGATCGCTACAGAGCAATCCTGATGTGTGCACAGACCATCATCTTTGCCTGTAGATGGTCTGCGCATGCTTACAGAGCTGGAAACTTTTTTATTTTTTTTTACTTTTACTTCATGAGCCTGTGGTTTTAACCCGCTTTAAACCCACGGGTTAAAACCACGGGCTCGCACTGCGGGGAAGGGTGAGCAGGAGAGTCGGGGCAGAGAGCGGTGCGGCAGAGAGCAGGAGAATTGAGGCAGAGAGCAGGAGATACAGTTTACTGAAGTCAGCAGAGAGCAGGGCAGTCAGAAAGGACATGAGCAACTGGTCTCCAGCAGTCGCTTCTTTGTTGATCGGCCAGCCCAGTCGGTGTTCCTAATTTTGGTTAGTGAATCACTGCCTTCCTACTTTGCATGCCGTTTCCCCTCATTTGCATGCACGGATCAGATCAAAGGATGATCAGCGCAGAGGTTAGTGAATTGGGTCGGAAGAAAATTGGGTCAGTACATCCTGTAATTGCTCCTTGGACCCATTCCCCTCCTACTTATACGAGAACATTCCCGCTCAGGCTATTTCTTCTATTACCATTCTCATAAACTCCGCCCTTCACTCGGGCCATTTCTCCCCAGAAATGGGTCATATCGCCTTGACCCCACTACTGAAAAAATCTGACCTTGACCCTTCCATACCATCCAGCTATCGCCCAATTGCAAATATCCCTCTCCTACCAAGATGCTAGAGGCCATCATTTCTTCCCAACTCTCATCATACTTAGAGAGATTCTCTATTCTTTTACCCTATCAATATGGCTTTCGTCCTAACTTCAGCACCGAATCCCTACTGTCTTCCCTGATTTCAAGGGTTCAACAACTTCACTCTCGAAACAAGTTCGCCGTCCTCCTACAATTTGACCTTTCTGCTGCTTTCGACGTTATTCACCATGATATTCTTGTTTACCAATTCTCTGAGATAGGTATCAACTCCACAGTCCTAGGTTGGTTCTCTAAATTCCTCCGCTCTCGTTCTTACATTGTTAACATGAATGGCACCTCATCCTCCCCCTGGAAACTGAATTGTGGAGTCCCGCAAGGCTCTCCACTATCCCCTATCCTTTTCAACATCTATATGTCCTCCCTAAAACTCCTCCACCTATTCCCCCTTGAAACAATTTACACTTATGCAGACGACATCCTCGTCCTCCTCGAGACCGATTCGAACCTCACCGACCTGTCTCAGAACATATCCTCTTGTATAATGAACCTACAATCCTGGGCCCACACTGTGCAAATAAAATTGAATGAGTCCAAAACAAGACTTCTTTGGCTCGGTCCAAAACTAGATTACCTACCCACCTCCATCCCACTACCCTCTGGCTCCTCTCTGCAGCTTGAGTTCTCGAGCAAGGTCTTGGGCATCATCATTGATTCCACATTGTCCTTCAATGACCACCTCCAATCCTTGGTAAAAAAATGCTTTTTCAGCCTTCACATTCTGAGGAAAGTTAGATCCTGCTTCCATCAAAAACATTTTGCCCTCCTTGTCCAATCCATCATCCTCTCCAGATTGGACTATTGCAACTCTATCTACTTAAGCCTAACTAAGAAAAACCTCCACAGACTCCAATGGATTCAGAATGCTGTGGCCAAGCTCATCTTCGCTAAAAGTAAATTTGACCATGTCTCCCCGCTCCTGGCCAAGCTCCACTGGCTTCTGATAATCGCCAGGGTCCACTATAAATGCGCCTGTTTAACTTTCAAAATCCTATATGGTATCCTCCCTCCCTTTATCCCTCTTTCTTGGAATTCCTCAAACCCTAATACCACCAGATCCTCCCACAAATTAAAACTATCCTTCCCCTCGCTAAAAGGCATTTCCCACACAGGAAAGCTAGGGACCTCCCTCCACTTCAAAATCACTGAGTTCTGGAACAACCTTACCTCCCCTCTTCGGAACTTGAGCTCTCTCCAAGTTTTCTGCAAACATCTGAAAACCTGGCTTTTCTCAAAAAATGTAAGTCTCCCTCCAACTTAGGAATCAAGGAAACTCTTATATCTTGGCATCCCAAGTCCTCTAAATTTTCTTCACACTTCTACCTCTAACCCTCTGTTGTAGTTCCTTCCTATTTCTCCTACTGTAAACCGCGTCGAGCTCTACGAACGTGGAGATGATGCGGTATACAAACCTAAGGATTAGATTAGATTAGATCACAAACACGATTGGTGGGCTTAGTGAATCTAGCCCTATGTTTCACTCCCCCCCCCCCCCGGGTAATGGTGTTCCAACAGGATAAGTAAAACTCCTAGAGATCCTTTTACTAAATTGTGGTATGCACTAGTGTGTGCTTACCGCATGTTAAAAAGGCTTACCCGAGGACCTGTACTGGTGTCCTCTGGTAAAATGGCCAATTTGTGCATGCATACCGCACATAAAAAAACATTTTTAACTTTCTAGGAAGGGGGCATGTTAGGAGGTGGAGACCAGGTGCGACAACAGCACTAATCAGCTTCTGAGACATTGCAGCATGCTAATTTATTAGCACAGGATTAATGCAGGAGTCCTTATTGCTTACAAAATAGGTGCAGTAGGCGGCTCACATGGTAATTTTTTTAAATGACCATGCATTAGCACTTGGCCATTAATTAGGAAAATGAAACACTGGCCTATTTCTAGCCATGGAAATGGCCTTGGCATGCAACAAAAACCCGTGGTAAGGGTACAGTAAAGCTACCTTTGGCTTTAGCAAAATGGCCTAGCCACACAAACATCTTGCGTTTGCTTTTCCCATAATTTGGACTTTAGATTCACCAGTAGCTGAAACTTTTTGCAAGGTAGAAGTGAACAGGAAAATGTGTCACCACTCTTCTGCTGCAGTTTGTTATTTACTGTCTCTAAGTACTGTACAATTTGCCAAGCTGTAAGTTCCTGTCAAATCCTCTAGTTTACTTAGAAACTTGATGGCAAATAAAGGCCAAATGGCCCATCCAGTCTGCCCATTTGCAGCTTCTACTATTGCCTCCTTTGCTCAAGAGATCCCATGCATCTGCCCCACACTTTCTTGAAAATAACCCTTCAGAAAACAAAACTTAAAATGAAACAGCATTCTTTCAACAGGTCATTAATATGAACTATGCAGAAAGATGAAGTGATCAAAAATAAATCATGCATTGACCTTTGGATAAAATTATCACCAAACCATATTTATGAATTTAAATGAATCCTAGTTCCTGGCATAATGTGGAGAGCAGCTGGAAACCTAGCACTATGGTGCCTGCATATATTCTTAGTGCCTCTACTTAAACCAGTGTAATTCTACCTTAATTTGACATCAGCAGTTGCTAGGCAGAACACTATTCTACACTTGGACATTCTAGGAAATGCCAGAAGAGGGAGCAGATGGTGTTACTGGGGAGAGAGAGAAGGAGTATAAAACCTTGATTCACTTTTTGAATAAACTGTCTTTGGGGACAATTATATAAAGTGGAACCTAGATGTAGGCGCAATAAAGAGGCACGCATTGTGCCAGTTCTGTAATGGTATTAAAATGTGCCTGACCCATTGCAGAATAGTAGCGCAAAGCAGCTTTTGTGTACCAAAACTTCAGCGTGACAGCTTATGCCAAGTGCACCTTACAATGCATGTGTCTGATAATCTATATATATAAAATCGGAGGTATGTATGTGTGTATGTGCCGCGATCACGCAAAAACGGCTTGACCGATTTGAACGAAACTTCGTATGCAGATCCCTCACTACCTGGGGTGATATGTTCTGGGGGTCTCGCGGCCCACCTGCACACATGGGCGGAGCTGCAAACAAAAAATCAGATTTCACCCATTCATGTCAATGGAAAAAATGTAAAAAGCTGCCATTCTCACTGTAATTCAAAAACGGCTTGACCGATTTGAACGAAACTTGGTATGCAGATCCCTCACTACCTGGGGTAATATGTTCTGGGGGTCTCGCGGCCCACCTGCACACGTGGGCAGAGCTACAAACAGAAAATCTGATTTCACCCATTCATGTCAATGGAAAAAATGTAAAAAGCTGCCATTCTCACAGTAATTCAAAAACGGCTTGACCGATTTGAACGAAACTTGGTATGCAGATCCCTCACTACCTGGGGTGATATGTTCTGGGGGTCTCGCGGCCCACAACTCTATGTTGCTTGCTCAAGGCTGGGTTCACCCAAGAATTCATATGTTCTTGCTCCAGGAGGTGAAACTAAAAATGTTGTTTATAATCACGTTTTGCGTTAGTTGTATTGTATTCATTTTGTCAAATATTTCACATTATAATTTGAATATTGTACTTTTTATTAAGCTGTAAAAAAATAATTTCATTCACCACTATAAAGTATCTTTATTTGAATCCATTTACAGTGTTATTGCTATAATTAAATACCCGTGCAACGCCGGGGCATCAGCTAGTGTTCTATAATAAGCCGCCTTTGAGCATGCTTTCATACATTGAGTCCTATTGTGTATATACACTTGTAAAATACCATCTTTTGTGAACAAGATCCAAGTTTTTCAGCATCCCTGATGCAGGTGTGTGTTCCACACTGAAAAACAGTACTGTGTTGGATCTGGAGTGGGCTATACAACTTGGACATTAATAAACAGCTTTACAACACCTGAGTGGTGGACAAAGATAAAAAGAGAAGAAAACAGAAAACTAATTCCTGTTAGTCAAAAAGAAAATAAAATAGTTATATCATCCAAAGTGGATGCCCATGTTCCAGACTCAGCACTCCTTCATTAAGAGATGCCAAAATTTATATCTCAAGGATGCTTCTGAAAATGTGTCAGAGCACTATTCACCCTGCTGACTGCTGCTAGCTAAATTAGACCTGGATATTCAGAACTAGGCTATATGCAGCCACCAGAAATGAATATCCAGGCCTAATTGTCCCTGTAATGGCTGCTAGAGTTTATGCAAGTTCCAATTGATATTCAGCCAGGGCCCACATAGGACGTCTATGCATTAAAAAAGACCCTCACTTCAAGTACTGCAAGTACTTCAACGATTCTTGAAGCAGTGGCGTAGTAAGGGTGAGGGGTGCCCCTCCCCCGCAACGCACACATCCCCTTCCCTCTCCCCATACCCCCTTTGATGCCACTTCCTAGGCACGGGTGTGATGTCAGAGTGCCAAAAAGGTACAGGGAATGCAAGGGGTACATGCGGCAAGGAGAGGGGAGCGGGTGAGCAAAGAGGTAGAGAGGAAGATGGGTGCTGCTGCACCCTTAGAAAGACTGTGCCCAGGGCAGACTGCACCCCCCTTACTATGCCACTGTCTTGAAGTACCATGATGCATTGCTGCAGTTAGATGTTATGGCAGCCATTTTAGACTGGAGGTCAGAACTGGACAGGAGTGAGTGGGCATCATTTGTACCCAATTCCCCCCCCCCCCCTGAACACCAGGGACATCACTAAGGGGGGCAGTTTTCTATTATCTACGGAGGGGGTAGAAAGGGTAGGGTTACCAGATTTCCTAAAAAAAAAAAAAAAAGACACATGGCACTATCACCACCTAAACCTCATCTCTCCTTCCCCAAGCTCATGGCCATGTCTGGAGGACCTCTGCACATGTGCAGATGTTGACACTGACATCACATGCATGCATGCATGTGACAGAACCACATCGCTATCCACACATGCACAGAGGCTCTCCAGATGCAGCTCCAAGCCCAAGGCCTTCCCAAACCTGGACAAACTGCTGGATTTTGGAAATCCCTCCAGGCACCCAGACAGTCCTTCAAAAAAAGAGGACATGTCCAGGTTTTCCTGGACCCCTGGTCAACCTAGGGAAGGGCAATCTGAATTGGAGGAGTGGGGCCACCAAACCCAGTGTGAGTTTTACAGGGCACTGGACTGCTATTCAGACTGGTGCCAGGTTAAACATGATGCATAAAGTTAGGGAAAAAAAGTATCCTAACTTTATGTGCTTACTTAGTTGGTTAGCAGTCTAAATAGCACTGCTAACCAGCTAGACCATGCTCCATCCAATCTCCACCCCCAGCTAGGGTTACCAGATATCTAGGTTTCCCTGACATGTCCTATTTTTGAGGATTCTGGTGGCAGTCCAGGCAGCTTTTTTATTTTGATACTTTTGTCTGGGGAAATCGGACATCTACAACAATGGTCTTTAAACATTGCAAGGCCCACACATCTATTGAGAGTCCCCTCCACCCTCGGCAAGATCCCCATGCCCGCAAGAACTCATTTTCCCATCCCCGTGAGTTCTTTTCCTGTCCCTGCACCATTTCTGTAAGCTCCATCATCATCTGCACAAGCTTTAAAAATCACACTTTAAAATCATAAGTGTTCAAGACTTGTGCGGTTAAGGCAGAGCTTATAGGAATGGTGCAAGGATAGGGACAGCGACAAAACTAAAGGGGATAGAACATGGAAATTGAGTTCCAATGGGGACAAATTTGGCCCCATGTCATTCTCTAGTATGAAACGAATGGTTCTCAGAATAAAGAAGCTTTTCTTTAGTTCTGAAATATATGGCTGCGGATATCCTTTTCTTAGTCCTGGATCTTAACATATGCTAACATCCCCTCAGTGTGAAGGTCTCATGGGGAAGCAAGATACATTAGAGCAGGGATGTCCAACCTGTGGCCCGAGGGCCGCATGCGGCCCTGTGAAATATTTTGTGCAGCCCCGGTCGAGGGCGATGCAGTGTTTTCCTCTGCTGCCCCCGGGTGTTTACCATCTTACCGGCTCCCTCCTGTGTCTTGCTGCAGCGTTTGCACATTTGTGTGGCCCCAGAAACATTTTTTTTGACCAATGCGGCCCAGTGAAGCCAAAAGGTTGGCATTAGAGCAACAATTTCAGACAGCTCGTCTTCCCGCCTCATGACTGATGGAACTTGAAAGTATGGCTTTTTAACATAAAATTACTTAGAAGGCTCTTTAAACAGCAAATTAAGGGCATGAAAATGGGGGGGGGGGGGGGGGGGAAACCGCTCAATTGATGCTTCTCTTTGTCTGTGTTATGCCATAGCAGAGAAATGCATTCATTAAGTTTGGCATTTTACTTTCATTAGCTTCACTGTTACAAAGAAATCCAACATATTCTGCAAATGGCAAAAAACACCTAGAAATTACATATTGGCATCAGCTGTGCCTTCACATTAAACCTAATGTCTATTGTGCTTTCAAATGTCTACTTTCTCTTTCCATTGGTCATACAATCAAAGCACTTTTTGGACTATAAATATCCATTTATGGGCACTGACTGCATTGTTTAAATTGCTTTAGACAAGGAAAGGTCAAATCTAACAGGATAAGATCCTTATGTATTGACTGGATCTTCTGACAGAGTAAACAAAAACAAATCATTAGCTGAACTACTTTCAGAGATGGAAGCTGGGAAATAAAAGTCCAGAGCAACGTTATCAGCTACCTTAATATAGCTTTGCCGGTTTCTGTTTGTAAGCAGCCAGACAAATTATCATATAATAATACTGCAGATATGAACAAAGTTAAATGGATAGATGAATGTGTATTCAAAATTCACGTTTTCAAAGAGGTCAACAAATTTGCAGGTCTTGGAAATTTATAAAGCAAGCAAACATGCAAACAAATGCAAAACCAAGGAAGAAGGCGGGGGAGGGGAGGTTTGGGGGGGGGGCTGTTGTGCTGGTAGGTTAGCTTCCTGAATAAACAACTGGGGGCTATTCAAGGGAGTGGTATTGTATTGCTTTGTGGGGATTTGGGGTGGATCGTTGTTAGTTGATTGTGCGGGGATTTTGGAGCATCGATGATCTTGTGGGGTTGGAGGCATGTTGATTTATAGTGCATTGCCAATGTTCTGATATCCTGTCTATTGTTGTGTTGTATTTTCTAAAATCTTTAATAAAAATTTAAAAAATTAACAAAAAAAACCCCTAAAGGTAGGAAGTCAGGTGGAAAATCAGGACAGAATGTTCCTTCCATATGCTTAACTGCCAGATCTAAAATGAACAAAATAAACTTGGTTACAATAAGCCTGATTCTTCACATACAAGTACAACAGAGGCAAAACATTTGATAAACCAGCTGCTATACATTTCCATATGTAATTCCTGGGCTGAAATTTTATTTATTTATTTCTTCCATTTGTGCATCGCACATACCTATACAAGCTCTTGGCGACATTACAGAGGAAAGGGTTAGAAGAGGGTAGGGAGGACAATGGAGGGCAGAAAGATGCAGGAGGAGAAGAGGATGCAAGTGATTAGGTGTCAAATAGATGAGTTTTCAGTTTCTTCCGGAATTTGGTGTGGTTAGGTTCCATCCTGATCATTTCAGTAAAGTCATTCCAAGTTTTTACGCCTAGAAAGGTGAGCATGGAGCAGAAAACACATTTGTTTTGCAGATTTTTTGTGGAAGGGAGACTTAGAAGTATTCTGTTGAGGGTTCTGCGGGAAGTAGACCATGCCTTGGAGAAGAGCTGGATGAGAGGAGCCGCGGCGTTTCCGTAAAGTATACGGTGAATGATGCATGAAGTTTTGAGGGATATTCGTGACGGGATGGGTAGCCAGTGCAGTTGTCTGATGAAATTCATCTTTTGTTAGTGTAAACATAAAATCATACTATTCAAGGGGGGAAAATAAGAGAGCTAGTTAGTATGTGTCTCTTTCCTCTGTGACTTAAATTAAAGGACTAGGCATATATGGAGCAGAAACATGATACTGTGTTTACAAAGAGCATAGTTATCAGCATGGGCTACCATTAAGACATGTTGGTTTTCACTAACCTGCTATATTAGCACAAGTCCCATTTTATGCAACAAGACCTAGTTACTAATAATTGGAGTTAACAGTAAAATAATTCTGTTTTGCCCCCGGCAGCCTCATACTAGTTTATAACACAACTCTTAAGATTTGTTTAATTTTATTCTCACTCCATATAGCTTGAATGCTGCAGTCATTTCCTGCTATGGTGTGTGAGCAAGGCACATCCAGTCATTAGAATGCCTGATTGAGTCTTATTTATTTTACATATGACTTGTTGCACTTGTCTTTCCCCCAACCTATTATTTTACCCCTCATTGTTTTCTTTTCTTAAAACCATTGTTCTACCACCTCTCCCCTCGTTTCTGTTCGTCTGTTGTCCAAGTTTGCCTTTGTTCATATTTTAAAATAAACATTCTTGTTTCCCCCTATTTTATTCTGAACACCACTTAGAAATTTTTTCTAAGCATTTGTATCAAATTTTAAATAAACTTGAAACATTGTATGCAATGTAAGTCTCGTTCATGCTGCAGCCACTTTTGCTTACCTGTATATGTTTCACTGCCTGTGGTCTTTTCTCCTAAGACCTCTTCCCTTTTACCCCTCATCTAAGCTTTCAGTCTTTCATCTCACTGCTGTACTTCCTGGTTACCACTACATTTGCTCTGATGGGTCTGAAAGGTATGACACCCGTCTGCCAAGCTCTGTCCTAATTGGCCTCTTCCCTTCTCTCCCCTAGCCTTATTGGTATTCACTGAGGGTCCTTTGTCTCAGGGGCCAGTCACACTTCTGCTTCCATCTCAGCTCTATCCCCTGCAAACAAAGGACCAGCTTTTTCACCTGAACCTATCTGACCATTTAATCTCTGGAACTTGGAATACCTTACTGTCCAACTATTCTCTTACCTTTGCCACAAAGCTTCTATTCTTCAACTCTTTACATCCAGCTGCAATATTCAACAATCTACCAACTGTGAATAAAGTATATTTCAGAAAAGTATAAGGGCTTCGCTGCAAGTGCACTGGTATGCTAAGGTTTAGCTCTCTGGAATGTATAACATCTGTATAGAGAGTCCTGGGCTGTGGCAGCACACTATATGAGTCCAGAATAAACTCATCTTAATGTTATCAATATGAAATAACTTCCCCCCCCCCACCACCCTCATTTAATGACACATACGTTATGTTATGTTATGTTATATGCAGTCTTATATTCCACCAAATCCTCGCCAATGGAGTTCTAGGCAGGTTACAATAGCATTGACATTACATAGAACTTTTGGTAATTTTAATGTAGAAAGAGCAATACGAGGTTTGTTACGCCAAATAAACTTAGAGAGGAGAGTTTCCAGATCCTTATAAAAGGAGTGATTAGCAAGCTTAGGGAGCATATCCAAAACATAATTGATAATAGGAGTAATAGTCTTTTTTTTTTTCCACTCAATTCATAGTTAAGCTCTGGAACTTGTTGCCAGAATATGTGGTAAAAGCAGTTAATGTAGCTGTGCTTGAAAAAGGTTTTGACTAACTCCTGTTGGTAAACCATTGGTAGAGCTGGGGAAAAGTCACTGCTTATACCTGGGTAGCATAGAATCTTACTACGTACATTTTGGGATGCCGCCAGATACTTGTGACTTGATTGGCCACTGTTAGAAGCAGGATACTAGACTTTTGTCTGACCTACTATAGCAATTCATATGTTCACCATCTTATTCTCTGGTTATACAGTAGTTATCCTTAATGATAATGATCGTGAAACTATTAGATATGGTACAAAAATGGATTTCCTGTCCTATTAACCCTTTCTTCCTCCCCTCTTAAAGTCAATCAATTTGTACCTTTGCTTAATCTTTGTAAACCGCATAGAACTTCACGGTATTGCGGTATATAAGCTGTTATTATTATTATTATTATGATAAGGCCCGCTTCTATCTACAGTAGATGGGAAATAAATAAACGTGGATGAAATAGTGTAGATTCTCAGAGCTATCAAATATTCTCTGGTGACATCTAGTGCCATCTGAAAAAAAATGCTAAAACTAAATATTTATTTTAGGGCTGAACAATTTACGGTACATGTGAAGTTTTCTTGGTCAATGTCTGTATATGACACTTTTATGGTATTGTGAAGCAATTTCTCCATCTTTTTTTCTCCACATTTAATGTAATTGTACTTTTGGAATTAGTGTATGAGCTTCATATCTTTCTTTGAGTTTGCTGTGTTTAATAGAGCTGGTTTTCATTAAACTGGATATTGAAGGTCCACCCTGATCCAGGCAAAGCCACTGCAGGGAGTAGATCCAGTGTGAAAGCAGCAGTCAAAGTTCCCTGCAGGATAAACAGTCATCAGTTAATAGTACACATGAAAATGTCCTCCCTCTACACCCCCTCCCCCCACCCCCCACCCCCTTTTCTTGACTCTTTGTCCTTCCATGTTCTCTGCCAATCCCAGTTCTTCCAGGCTTTCCAGGACTCAGCCAGAATGCCTGCTCAGTGCCATAGCACCATCATAGCCCACATCAAAGACCTCTCCATCCTGATCCACGATGTGCAGACAGAGCTGAACATGGGCCAGCCACCTGGGCAAGGTAACCAAAAGCCTATAGTAGTTGTTCAGAGCTAGAGTTAGTGTTGGTGCTAGCCTTGACCATGTGCTCAGCCCACACCACCTACCTGAACTCGTGGACCACTACAAGTTTCACACTAGTTTGAAAGGCTGGGGATGGGAGTGTGGTGTAAGCTGCAAAAGTCGCCTCGTGTCAAGATCCTGCTGCCTAGAAAGCAGCGTAATTAACAGCAGCATGGCATACTTTGAACTGCAAAATGACGAACTCATCCAGTGTTGAATATCAGATACTTTGAAGAAACTTCAAGCAGATTACTATGTTTACGTCTTGTCTATGTTTGATTTATTATGTATGTTCTCTTGTGAACCACCAACAAATTTGGATTGTGTGGTATAGAAATGTATAATAAATAAATTCATGGACACAGGTCTGGGCTTAAGATCAGCTTCAACAGGCATGTCTTCTAAGTTCAGATCAGGCTCCTTCCCTTTCCGTGTACTTTTTTAAACTTCTCTGATGTGAGGAACATGCCCACATCGGTGTTGGCCTGCCCTCTGATGTAACTTCCTAGGTGCGGGTCCCGGAAGTGATGTCAGAGAAAGTGCCAATGCAGATGTGGGCAGCAACCTCGTACCGGGGAAGTAAAAAGGGAGCAGGGGAAGGCAAGGAGCGTGCGCGGCAAGAGAGGAGTTGGGGGGGGGGGGCAAAGGAAGACTGTGCCCAGGGCGGACTGCCCCCCCACACCCCTCTTTCTATGCCACTGATATCAGTATACCTTCATTGCACCCAGGAGGGTCCCCTCCCATCAGTGTTTGTGCTTAAACACATTTTTGTTTTCTTGTACTTTACTTCAGGATATTTATATGACGTGGAATATCAAGGATGACAAAGCAAATGTAGCTCCAATGTAGCTATGACTATTTTACCTTTTTCCATAAATTTCAAACTAATGCACTAAAATCCCTTGAATATTCTGCAGGACCTTCTTAGTGAACAGAACCAGTTTGGGGCATCACTTCTAAGGAGGACAGTTGTTGCTTTTACCTTGGCATTTAGCATCTTTTGCAAGTATCAATGTTACTTGGCATGGTAAGTCTTATAAAACCAGCCTGTCAATAAACTCCTACAGCTTCTTTTATGTACCACCAAGCTCTTTTGGATTCTGAGGAACCTAATCAAGGTTTCATATTTGCACTTTAGCATGCTATACAGTATAAAGAGGATGGCTATGTGTGAAGGCAAGTAGGCACCTGTTTCAAGCCTGTATCATACAGATATTTATCAAGGTATGAAGATATGGTAAAGGCAATCTTTTACTGCACTTGTTCTTATATGAAGCTAATGTTCCAAGAAGATGATTTGGGTTTATCTTATCTTCTTTCCAATGAGATTCAGTGCCCTGCAGGATAACAGTCCCACCGATTCCTGTGGTAAATGAATAGCTTCTTGTGAGCTCTCTCATAAACAGTGTCATTTCAGTGGCCTGGGAGCATTGGGCCTCAAAGCTGTAGCCCAATGTTCCCAGGCTGCATCTGGCAGGGCTGTCAGATCCCCCCCCCCCCTAATTCAAGCCCGCAGCTCCCCTAATCCAAGCTCCAACCCACAATCAAACTCTTACCCTTAATCCAAGCCTCGATGTTCCAATCAAATCTCACCCCTGATCCAATCACCAGCCCCCTAAAATGGCCACCCACCCTTTGAAAGGATGTACCTGGTAGTCCAGTGATGATCAGGCAGAAGCAATCTCCAGCCACTTCTGCCCTGGCTGCCAGACTGGGAGAAGCTCCAACAACCCTGCTAGATGAGCCTAGGAACATTGGGCCACATCGTTGAGGCTGGGGTTATTTTACCATGATTTTCTGGTGATAGTGTGATCTGTGGTGCATAGCCAAGTTGAATTTTGGAATTTACATATTAAAAATCTGATTTAAATACATTTGCATTGTATTATATCTCATTACTATATAATCTGCAGTGACCTAAAATATCATCATAGTAAGACAAGTTTCAAGTTTTATTAAAATTTTGATGCAAACACTTAGAAATATTTATAAGCGATATACAATATTAAAATGAGGTACATAGTAACTTACCTAGACCAATACAGATAAACTGACAAAAATAGACTGATTCAAACATCTTGGAAAGGGTGAGGAAATACAAAGGTTAAAGGAAAGAAGAACATTTACGGTTAGTACAGTAGGGAGGAGGTAGAAAATCAGAAATTACAGCCATTGATAGAGATATCAAGATAAGCAACGAGAGGAAAGACAGGACTTCAATGTTACCTGATTAGATAACTTAAGTTTCGAAGGCATCCCTATAAAGAAAACTTTTCAGGGAACCTTTAAATCATTCCATTACTGTTTCCTCCCTCAGATAGACTTTAAAGGTCCTTTAAGTTGCTTTAAAGCCCTAACACAGCTTGATACAAGGAGATGCTGAAAAGTTCTCAGCCAGTGTTAATTATGCCACTGTAGCTGAAAAGAGTGTTATTTTATTTTGCAAAGTGCCAATGTGCAGAATCGTAATGCTATGTTTTGACATTGTTTCAGAACATTGATTGAACCATGTCAATGAAAAGTGTGGAACTCTGAGCCATCATGAAGTTCCTATTCCTGCAGAAGAAGATTCCAAAACAAATCCATGAATGCATGGTGCAAAACATTGAGTGACAAATGCCCATCATACACTACAGCGAAGAAGTGGTATGCAAACTTTCAGCATGGAGATTTTGAGATCAAAGATGCAGCAAAATCTGGTAAGCCTCAAATGGTATCAACTCCTGAAATTGTTGACCATGAATTGATTTTGGTATATATCAGCTAAAACAATTGCTGAGACACTACAGATATCCAGGGAACGTGTTGGGTGTATAATCCATGAGCAGCTGGGTATGCAAAAGCTGTCAGCTAAGTGGGTAATCAAATGTTTGAATGCTAACGAGAAACATGTTGTATGGACACTTCCAAGTTGATTTTGTAGCATTTTCAGCAAGCCTGGTGCCAACCTTTTGGAACAGAAACATAGAAACATGATGGCAGAAAGGCCAAATGGCCTATCTAGTCTGCCCATCCACAGTAACCATTATTTATTTCTCTCTCCAAGAGATTCCACGTGTCTATCCCAGGCCCTTTTGAATTCAGACAAAGTCTCTGTCTCCACCACCTCTTCTGGGAGACTGTTCCATGCATCTACCACCCTTTCTGTAAAAAAGTATTTCCTTAGATTATTCTGGAGCCTATCACCTCTTAACTTCATCCTATGCTCTCTCATTGCAGAGCTTCCTTTCAAATGAGACTCGACTCATGCACATTTACATTATGTAGGTATTTAAACGTCTCTATCATATCTCCCCTCTCCTGCCTTTCCTCTGAAGTATACATATTGAGATCTTTAAAGCTGTCCCTATAAGCCTTATGATGAAGACCATGCACCATTTTAGTAGCCTTCCTCTGGACCGACTCCATCCTTTTTATATCTTTCTGAAGATTCGGTCTCCAGAATTGTACACAATATTCTAAATGAGGTCTCACCAGAGCCTTATACAGGGGCTCCTTGTCATTCCCTCTTGGTTGGACTGAGAACTTTTCAGCACCCCCTTGTATTCATATATTTTGTAAGCTATTGTGCATAAATTATGACTGCTTGCACTGCCCAAACTCCAGATAAAAGTACAGGCTTTCTGGTGACTGTGCAGACTTTAAAGCAAAGTAATTTTATAAGAAGCATTTTACATGGATATACTGGCATGCGTGCACAAAAAATCTTTATAAAATTACCTTCATAACAAATAGCAAGCTTAAAATTCATCCATATACTGTAAATACTAGCAATTTAAAAAAAAAAAAAGGAAGCATATACCGTATGTGGTTGGTACCCATTGTCAAATGTTTAAGTGAATATCAGGTCCATAGTTTATTTTCAAAAATTTGCTAAAACTTACATGAACGCAGAAGCATGTGCAGATCACCCCTCTAGCTGACTTAATGAAAATTGCTCTCTAATTCTTTTTGCTCTGATACTTTCATTTGGCGATTTGAACTCCATTTTGAACTAATTGCTTTCCTAGTTCAGTTCTTCCATTCCTCTGAAAGCTGATGAGTGTGTGGTTACCAGACAAGTAATGGAAAGTAATCTGAAATGTGTCTCCTGAAACTATTCTAGCTACGGTATTTACACTGTTGAACTGCTTCTCTATGGATTTGTGATCTCTTGGTAACAGAAAGAGTCTTTTTTTCCATCTTTGTTACAGATCTGTTAAGCTGACTAATAAGATGGAAAAAGACCCTCTGTGTTACCAACAGAACAGCATAAAAGCTTTAATTGACCTGTTGAAATCGCCTCAGAGGAAAATTTTCTGATTGATTTACCAGATGGATTTTTTTCCATTCTATTAGCCAACTTAACAGACTGATACAATAAATTTGTCAATGTAGTACATCCATATTGCATTTTGAAGGTTCTATTCTCCTGTCTAGAATGGTTGCCTCTGATGAAACACCAGAAAATTCTGCAGGCAAGCTGGCGAATTGTTGCTTCTCTGAGGAAGAGAGAACAAATTGCTCTCATCAAGTTTTGCTGAGCATCTTCATATAGTGACCTTGTTATATAACACTTCTACTCAGGGCTGCTTTAAACCATTTAACCACCTTTGGGGTCCTGGGCAAAGATTTATACATGCATCTACTCCCCCCTCCCCAGGTGCGATGGCACAGCTTCCTCAGCCCCCTGCCAACCAAGCTGCTTCTCACTGAATAAAATGCAGCATAAAGGCACCAAGCTACTATCTAAGCCACACCGCTGATGGCTCTGCCACTTCTGCCTCTCAAAATCAGAAAGTCCACATCAGAAGGTGCAGAGATTTAGGCATGGGAGTGGAGGAAACTACAGTTGCCATGGCACCCTCAACATTTTCTTTCCCTGCCTCACTCCTCCCATGAGCTGTTTATTTGCTTATCTCACTCCCCCAAGGAGGTGCTTCTATAAACTACATAAGAAAAGGCATTGTGTGACTGGCCAATGTGGAACCTTGAAGCTTCTATGCAAGCGCAAGGCCTGGTAGCAGAACACCTAGTGATGTGCTGAAGTACGCTCCTTTGTGCAGCAACCTTAAGCAGTGACCTTCAAACAATGTGCTCTGTAGGACCAACAGAGCACCATTGTACAGATAAGTTATGTTTTATTTTCATTTTGGCCGATTCACAATATACTGGTGTGAATAACATGAACAGCTGAGAAAGGACGGGCTATGTAATATTCCAGAGATACATTTTCTTCCTGCTTCAACTTTAAATTTACCCCTCCTTGGAAATATTCTGCAGCCATAGAACCCTTTCTAGAGTTTTTACATTCCAACCTTTAAATTGACCATTCTTTTGAAACAATCTACAGTCATAGGGCCTTCCAAGCGGGTAATGTCCCTGACGGGGAAGAGTGGTTATGGTAGTTAGTTAATACATTATATGCCTAATTTTGACTCAACACTGGAAGTAGAACACTAGGAAAAGAGGAAAAGATGAAGTGGCTACAGATCTACTGCCTAACCTCAATAGCCCAATTCTCGTTTAAAGCAGATGTAGTCAATGGGACATACAATAATTTTTATCCAAACGATATTGCTTCATTAAACAATCTGCTGTTCTTCAATAGAGTGTATAGGTCTAAGAGTAGAGGTGGTTTCAGATTCAGTCAGGAAATCCTGTCAGATCATGGAGTTACTATATCAGAAGTCCCTGAAGTATGGGAAATAGAAGGATGAAGCCTCCATTGTCCTGTCAACATAGAAGAAGGGATTGTAAGAACTAGAAACAGACCATGCGTAATGCAGAAATATCATCGGATGAAAACTACATGCTGATAGAATGTCTATACTGGAATACACACTCGTCTTTAACAAGACCCTGATTTGTAGAGATCTGATAACTAGCTACCAAATGGGAACAGTATGACCAACAGAATCAAAGATTCCAGATAATTCCCCAATTTTAGCTGATCTCTGCCCACCAGGATACAAATTGATTCACTGTCCTAGAAAACTATAGAGAGGCGGGGGGATTACTCCTAGTATTTAGATAATTTCTTTCCCTTAAGGCTATTAGACAGTTGCAATGTGATCTGAAGTATGAAGAATCCTGAAAATGGTAAAGAATTAAGTGTGGTCCTGATCTGCAGACCCCCCCCCCCCCCCCATGGTAATTTGAGCATGTTAGAGGATGAAGTACTGAATCTAATCTCCCACTGTACCACAACTTTCATTTGATAATTCTTGGGGATTTAGGGCTCCTTTTACTAAGGTGCGTTAGGGCCTTAACGTGCGGACTAGTGCGCATGCTAGACCTTAACGCCAGCATAGCGCCAGCGTAGCGTGCGGTAATTTCATGCATGCTCTAAAAACGCTAGCACACCTTAGTAAAAGGAGCCCTTAAACTTACATTTGTCCAAACCTTACAAAGTCCAAACCTTTAAAAAGTTTACTAAAACAGCTAAATGTTTTGAGTTTCCTGTACAACCCAACCCATACAAGGCAGACACTGTTTAGATTTCATCTCTATAATATCTATAGGTCTCTTGATAGACTATGTTAAATGGGAACCGGTCATCTGGTCTGATCATTATCTCTTAAATTTCTGTTTAAAATTACCTAACAAAAATATAAAATCGACAACCCAAAGAAAAAATATTTATACAAAAGCACAGTTTTGGAATGGGATTATGAGTCATCTTGAACCCATGAATAATGATGTGGATAGGGAACTAATCTCCTGGCAGGATCTTACAACATCAGTCTTAGACAAAATTGCTCTGGCTAAAACTGTAAAATTGAGAGAGAAAAATAATCCATTCTTCTCAGAATCATTATTATCCCCAAGAACAAAGGTTGGAGAGAAGGTTGGAGAGAATTTTGGAGGAAAAGTCAGAAACAGGAACATTATGGGCTCCTTTTATCAAGCCGCGCTAGTGGTTTAATGTGCAAAATAACGCACGTTAAGCCGCCAGCTGCGCTAGCTGCTACCACCTCCTCTTGAGCAGGCGGTAGTTTTTAGACCAGCGCGGGGGTTAGCAAGTGATGAAAAGTCATGCGTGTTAACCCCGCTAGCACGGCTTGATAAAAGGAGCCCTATATCAGTTGGAGAAGAGAAATAAAACAAATATAATCAGGCAGTAAATGAAGCTACACAATTATACTATGATTAACCTGATTAACCAATCAAGAAATTCTTCCAAGTGCCTCTTCAAGATTTTTAATTCACTAATACCAATCAAGGATATAACTGCTAATTCTGAATTACAACAACCTGATGAAGATAGTTTAGCACACTATTTTCAGGATAAATCTGGATTGGGATTAGGGGGGTTGAATTGGAAGATGATGTACGCCAGTGGCATTCCTCATGAAAAAGTGCATTGGATATTGTGGCACCAGAGAAAGTAGTGAGGCAGCAAGATAAACCAGAAGTAATAAAATGTTAAAGTTAGGAAATAGTTAAAGTTAGGCAAGAAGTCAGACCCGAAAGAGAGAGGACTATGAAAGTTATGATTTATGTTTAAGAGAATATTTACAATTGTATGAAAATGAGAAATATAAATATATTCAGGATAAGATTAAAGCAGCTGGTAAATGGTAACTGCCCACAGGAGTTACAGTATATAATGTGGTGCAGGGATTGACTGGAACAAATTGAAAACATACTGGAAATGATGACCTCCCTCTCTGACTGGTTTCCCTGAATACTTAAAGAGTCAGGAATGCTTATAGACAATTTGAATAGAATTAAAGTGACTGAGGACCAAATAGCGGGGAGTGAAGTAAAATGGGATAGATTTAATGAAATTGAGGTTAAAGAAATAGAGAGGATAAATTAAGACCCTTAAAGTAACCAAAGCAAACACTGACCCATGTTCCTCAGGAATTTTAAGTAAAATTGCTGATAAAATTGCACCTGTATTGGCTAAACTGATTAATAAATCACTCAGTTTTGTAATTTTTCCTGAAACCTGTAAAATAGCTAAAGTGAGACTAGTACTTAAAAAAATAGATCATGATAACGAGCAGATGGGTAATTTTAGACCAATATCTGCGTTACCGTTTATGGCTAGAGTAATTGAGAAAGCAGTACTGCCCCAGTTGGAAAGTTTTGTGGAAGAAAATAGTTGTTTGGATTGTAATCAATTTGGATTCAGGAAGGCCCATAGTGTCGAGACGCTTTTGTTATCAACTGTTGGCAAACTACAATTGGGTATCGGTCAGGGACACTGCTTATGCGTTGTTGTTATAGAGACTTAGAAATTTGGGAATTGCAGGGACAGTTAGGGAATGGCTTAAGTCATTTCTAACTGGGAGAAAGATGTGTGTTTGGAGTAATATAGAAACTTCAAATGAGGTTCAGGTCAATAGAAATGTGCCTCAAGGATCAACTATCTGTTATTCTGTTTAATGTTTATTTAGCACATTTAGGGAAATTACTAGAGGGTATGAGTCTAATCATATGGAATGTATGCTGATGGTCAACTTTTCTTTAAAATCAGGGAATGGGGCAAAAAGCTGAAATCTGAGGTGACTGGATATATGGAAAAGATCAATGAATTGATATATGATAACGGATTTAAACTGAATGTTGATAAAACAGAAATCATGATCGTGGGTGATCATCATGAGGATTTATGGCCCAAGTAATGCTAAATCAGCATTTGATTAATGTCAAAGAAGAGATCATGATGTTAGGGGTTATTCTCATGCAAGAGTAGTACAGTTAGCTTAACTGAGAAATGTCTTGACTGATTGGGATTTTAGACAGGTATTTACTTAGGACAAGCTGTACGTATGAAAGCTTTGCAGATTGTATAGAATTCAGCAGCCTGAATTTTAATGAGGAAATCCCACTTTAAACATATCACTCCAATTCTAAAGAAATTCCATTGGTTACCAGTACATCTCCGTGTACACAGTTTAAGATTCTTAAGATAGTTCATCAAGGAATTTATGGCGGTTCACAGTCATAAACATGCGGGACAAAGGGGTGCCGATATTACAGAGCAGATAATTGAGCGCAAGACTCCAGCACGCTGCCGTAAAAGTTTATTTTAAAGAGCTCCAAGGGTGTGTGTGAGGGGGGAACCCCCCTAGTTTACTTAATAGTATTTGCACTGCCGATGGGGGGGTTTGGAGGGTTGGAACCCCCCATTATAGAAGAAACGTAACTTTTTCCGTATTTTTTAGGGGAAAAGTTAAGTTTTCTGTATAATGGGGGGATTCCACCCCCCACACCTCCCTTCGGACCTCTTTAAAATAAACTTTTAGGGCAGCGTGCTAGAGTCTTACACTCAATTGTCTGCTCTGTAATGTTGGCGCACCTTTGTCCGGCGTGCTTTTGTCCCATCACCGTTTACTAAATGTTTGGCCTTATATAGACATGTTAGGTCAAGATCAGACAATTGCATGTTATTAGACATTCAATAAAGAGATGGGATTAAGTATGTTAACACCAGAAAATCCTCTTTCTGTTGCAGGACCACTTTTGTGGAATGGTGTATCAGGAATAATCAGACTGTGTAGGAATGTGTTACAATAAAGGAAATTACTTAACACATTTGTTTATTGAAGCATTTGAGAACAGGTGAAGAGAGATCCAGAGTAGGATAAATTTTTATTTATTTATTTAATTCGATTTATATCCCGTTCTCCCCAAGGAGCCCAGAACAAGTTACATGGTAACATACATAACAGGAAACCAAATTTTGTATACCTTGACTGCTATGTCTGTTTCTACTCTTATGTCTGTTTTATTGGGAATCACTTAGGTTTTTAAGTGGACTATAAATATAATTAACTAAGGGCTCCTTTTACAAAGGTGCGCTAGCTGAAAAACTACCACATACTCAAGAGGAGGCGGTAGCAGCTAACGCACGCGGCATTTTAAACACACGCTATTCCACGCGTTAAGGCCCTATCGCACCTTCGTAAAAGGAGCCCTAAATAAATAGTAAGAGTCATTTACACATACCTTGGGAAACTGTATTGAAATAGACAGTGTAAATGCCTACATGACAGAAGAGATACTGGTTGATAGACGTTGGAAATAATTTTCTGCTGTTACTTCAGAAGTAGTATCTGGCTAGCTGAGGAGGCTCTCAAAAGAATCTTGCTACTTGGATATTTGCCCAGCTAAAATGCTGGAATGTATTTCTTTTTCATTTTTTGCTATAGTTGACAAATATTGTTTATATGCTTAGAAAGAGGTATTCGTATATATCCAAAATCAATATCAGCTATTGCGCTGACCCCCATACCTAAGGCCTTAGGATCAGACAAGTAGCTAGAATGCATCTGGGGAAGAAAAACAAAGAATATGAATATAGGATATTGGGTGTGACATTAGCCAAATGTGAACAAGAAAGGGATTTGGGGGTACTGATAGACAGAACCCTAAAACCATCGGTTCAATGTGCGGCGGCGGCGAGGAAAGCAAACAGGATGTTGGGCATGATTAAGAAGGGGATCACGAGTAGATCGGAAGACGTCATAATGCCACTTTATAGAGCAATGGTCAGACCACACTTAGAATACTGTGTCCAACACTGGTCTCCATACCTTAAGAAGGATATAACTCTGCTGGAGAATGTGCAGAGGCGAGCCACGAAACTTGTCAGAGGTATGGAGAATTTGAGCTACAAAGAACGCCTCAGAAAACTGGGACTGTTCACCCTCGAAAAGAGAAGACTGTGAGGAGATTTGATAGAGACTTTTAAAATATTAAAAGGATTTGATAAAATTGACCAGGAAACAGCATTACTGACATTTTCAGATGTGACACGGACAAGAGGTCATAGCCTGAAACTGAGCGGCAGCAGGTTCAGGACAAATGTCAGGAAGTTCTGTTTCACACAACGAGTGGTGGGTGCTTGGAATGCTCTCCCAGAGGAGGTTGTGGCAGAGACTACTGTTCTGGGTTTCAAGTGCAAGTTGGATTCATACCTTCTTGCAAATCACATCGGAGGATACGGGAAATCCGGGTCTCCAATAAGGAGCACCTAACTGGGCCTCCGCGTGTGCGGATCGCCGGACTAGATGGACCTAGGTCTGATCCGGCAAAGGCGTTTCTTATGTTCTTATGTTCTTAATACCATGGCCTGCAAAATTGTTAGAATTCTGTACTAACGTACAAATATCAGAATTCTTAAACCTGGCAGATGGATTCCACAGTCCACAACATGGCTTCAGGGCTATGCACAGCAGAGAATCCCTACTGTTAGAACTAGAGGTAGACAGTCTGTTCTGTTGAAGTTTGACATTTCATCTGCATTTCCCCCCTCTTTTACAAAGGTGCGCTATGCTTTTTAGCGCCCGGCAAATATTAGCGCGCACTAATCACACGCTAAACGCTAACACGTGAATGTTATCCTATGGATGCATTAGTGGTTAGCGCATGCGTCGATTTAGCATGCGCTAAACGTGCGCTTAAATGCTTAGCGCACCTTTGTAAAAGAGGGCCTTGATGCAGTGGTACTATTTCTAAAAGTAGAGTGAACTAGGTTTACATGGAGTGGTATTAAAATGGTGCACAGAATTCTTTAGGGAGCAGAACATCCGAAGTAAGAAAGGGTAGTAGGAAGTTCCCAAAATGGAATGCTTTATGTGGTGTACCACAAAGGCTTCCCCCTGTCTTCTTCCTTGTTTAAAATGTATTTAAGAGCCTTGGGTAACAGATTCTCCCTTCCCCAAGTTCACACATTCTCTTACACAGATGATATCCTCCTCCTCTGCGTAGCTGAAGAATCTCTAGATCACAGGTGTCAAAGTCGGTCTTCAAGGGCCAGAATCCGAAATCTAGAAAACCCGACTGGATTCCGGCCCTCGAGGAGGGACTTTGACACCCCTGCTCTAGATGATAATCCTTGTTAGGTACTGTAGTGTAGTGTATTAAGATCTAAGTATGTGGACACAAAAGATCTTCCTTAAGCTTAATAAACTGAAGACTAAAATGCTATGGTTTGGCAATTATAATTCACTATTATAATTGGAACTGGCACTGGTTACAGGGCAGAGACTTATGATCGAGAAATCATTAAAAGTATTAGGCATTCTGGATTCTTATCTAACCTTTGATGATCAGATTAACTCTCTGGTCAGAAACATTTTCTTAAGATTAAGACAGTTAAGAGCAGACTAGTTTTAGAATAGTTGTGCAGGCAGTTTTATTCCCATATTTGGATTATTGAATCTTAAATTTCAATCAGGCCACTACTGGAAGAGTTACATTGGTTACCAATGAAAAAAAAAAAAAAAAAGAATAGTTTAAGATCGCTTGTATGGTCTACAAGGCTATATATGGAGAGAACTCAAATGGACTAGTATCGGCATTAGGGTCACAAGCTCCTTCTCAAGAACAACACAGCGATTTAAACTGTCTTTTCCTTCACCTCAACAAGTTCACATTTGCCTTCAATTTTCAAGGTCCCAAACTTTGGAATAGTCTACCAGTATGTTTATGACAACTCTTCTTACTACTATTTAGGAACTAGTTAAAGACATAATCTCTTCACTCTATAATCCTCATGATCACTTATAGTTTAAGTTCTTCACTATAACTGCAATGTATATCTAGAAATCTTATTGTAAACCACAATGAATCCTTGTTGAAATTTGGAGGGGGGGGGGGTAAAAAATTGTATGGTAAAACCTAGAGCAACATCTATACCTCTCTTTCATTACTCCACTCACTCCATCCCCATCTCTGAGTATCAGGGCAGGATTAACCAATAGGCCAAGTAGGCACATGCCTAGGGCCCGAAATGGTCAGGGGGGCCCGATGAAGGAGGGCATCAACATTGTTTTTTCCAAACGGTGATGGGCCCCTCCAGCATCGATCAGCAACGCAGGTCCCACCCCGATCGGCAACGCGGCCCCCCTCAATTGACGGAAAGTACGACAAGCAAGTAACGCGGGTAACAAAGGCAACAGGAACTGTAATTGTGCAAGCGGTGCTGCTTGCCCAAAGCTTCCCTCTGACGCAGCTTCCTGTTTCCGCCTGGGCGCATGGTGGGGTGGGGCGGGGCAGGGGGCCCAGTGTACTTGTGTGTCTAGGGGCCCTCGATGAATTAATCCTGCCCTGCTGATTATGACATTTTTTTTCTCCTCCAATCTGGCTTCTCCTTTCTCTCTCACCTCGATGTGAGCAGAAGGCTGCGTGCCTGACTCACAGTTGCCACCCATGACAGGAAACAAGTATAAAGGGACTTGGGGAGAGGAAGAGGAAGAGGAAGAGGGAAAAAGCTTGAAAGGAGAGAGACTGAATTGGAGGAGAGGAAGAGATTAAAGTAAAAACCTCCTAGATAGCTTCTAGGGCAATTAGATTTAACAGGAGTGAATATAACCCCCCCCCCCCAAAAAAAAAAAAAAAAAAAGAAAACCCCAAACAAAACAACAACCCCAAAACAAAAACAAACAAACAAAAAACAAGGTAAGTCACAAACAGTATCTCCTTCCATTAAAGGAAAGTATGCAGAGTGTCTGTCATCCTCTATCCATCTGTGGAGCTCTCTCTGACTTCAAATCCCTCCTCCAACATCCCATTCTCCTTATTCTTATTAGCATTCCTGTCAGCAGCATCTTTAGCTCCTCTATTATCATAAGACTTCCAGTACTAACTTCATCAAGCAGCATCCTGAACATCACTGGCGTCAGTGAGCACGGGACAGAAGTGCTGATAGAGGAAAATTGGTGGGATCCTTTTTCCTTGATGCAACACAAAGCAAAACGCTGGCTGGCCAACGTCAGTGGAACCTTGAAGATAAGTGCACCTATGTGGAATGAATTATTTTTTGTAAATTTTGGAACAGTTAAGCATTGATTGTCCTGAAGCATATATTTTTTTTTTTTTTAAGTTCAATAAGTTTTTATTAAGGTTTTACAAAAGAACAGAAAGTAATAGAGCTGAACATCAGTCAAACATTGCATCGGTACATATACTAATACATAACAAATCCATAAAACAATGCCCCAAAACACGGGATTGATAATATGAGGGATTGTTATTTCCAGGAAGAGGGAGAAAAGAAAAAGGGGAATATAAGCAAATCAGTATAACTTATACTTAAACTATGATGTAAAGTCTGTAACCAATCTGATGGCAAACCTATACCACAATAATGTACCAAAAACATTGAGAGAAGAAGATATAGAAGAATAATGAGTGTCGAAGATTAATATCAAGTACAGTCAAAGGACGTGTTGATGTAGTTTTATCATGAATCACAAGGGCTAAGTTGGAAAGCTAAATGGTGAATCAGCATATTGTAATAAAGGACCCCAAAGCCTTCTAAACTTATGCATCAGGCCTAATCTTTCCGCAGCTATTTTTTCATATTTAACTGTCAAACAAGTAGTGTTCCACCAGGTGTCATAGCAAACTCGCTCCAGATTCTTCCAGTTCGAAAGAATGATCTTGACAGCAATCAGGAGAAGCATATATGATGGCTTTATGAAGTTTTTGACATTTGGAGAAGTGGAAGGGGTTGTTTTGATGTTTTTTTAGCCAATGAAGTTATTTACCCTATCTAGTCTGAGAGCATGAAATATGCTACTGACACAGGGTTCTAAGGCTTTTTCCTCCTTTCTATTTCAATGTATATTTATTGGACTATTTCACTCTTTGCAACACTATTCTATTGTTTTTTTTGTTATTTATTGTCAACAGTTTTTTCTTGATGATTGCACAAAAGTACAACAAAATAATGGAACCATACAACTGTGACATCATCATAATTATCCCAGCAAGAAAGCTGATCTTCCCGACTTGCTTTTGTTTATTAGCTGTTAAATAGTAGGGGTCCCCAGGGATCTGTGCTGGGACCATTGAATTTTAACATATTTATCAAAGATCTAGAGATGGGAATACTAGTGAGATAATTCAATTCGCTAATGACTCAAAGGCCCTCTTTTATTAAGGTGCGCTAAGCATTTTAGCGCAGGTTTATCATGCGCAAAATCAACGCGCATGCTAAACGCTAATGAGTCCATAGGATAACATGCACCCATTAGCGTTAAGCATGTGTTTAGCACGTGCTAATATTTAGCGCACGCTAAAAAGCATAGTGCACCTTAGTAAAAGAGGGGGAAAGTTGTTAAGTTGCAAGACCATTGTGAAAAATTGCAAGAAGACCTTGCGAGACTGAGACTGGGCATCAAAATGGCAGATGACATTTATGAATCCTTTTATGAAGGTGCGCTAGTGGTTTTAGCGTGCATTTAGCATGCACTACATTGCCACGTGTGCTACATGCTAACGCCTCCATAGAGCGTGCGTTAGTATTTTTCATGTAGCGCGGGGTTAGCGCGCGCTAATCTTCAGCGCACCTTCGTAAAAGGAGCCCTTAATCTGAGCAAGTGCACAGTGATGCATGTACAACAGAGGAACCCAAACTCTAGCTAGTTGATACAGTGTTCAATGTTAGGAGTCAATGCCCAGAAAAAAGGATCTAGGTGTCATTATTTGAGGATACGTTGAAACTCTCAGCTTGCAGCGGCGGCTAAGAAAGCAAATAGAATGTTAGGAATTGTCAAGCAAGGCATGAAAAACAAAGATGAGAAATGTTATAATGCCCTTGTATCCCTCCATGGTGTGGCCGCCCCTCAAATACTGTGTGCAATTTTTGTCACCACAACTTAAAAAAAAAAGATATATCAGAATTAGAAAAGATACAGAGAAGGGCAATGAAACTGATAAAAAGGGATGGGATGACCCCTATGAGAAAAGGCTCAAGTGGCTAGGGCTCTGCAGCCAAGAGAAGAGATGCCTCGGGGAGATATGATAAGAGGTTATACAATATTGAGTGAAGTGGAACGGTTAGCGGTGAATCATTTATTTACACTTTCCAAAAATATTGGGACTTGGGGGCATGCGATGAAGTTAATATGTAGTAGATTTAAAACAAACTAGAGAAAATATTTGCCAGAGAATATATTGAAAGCAGTTAGCTTAACAGGGTTTATAAAAGATTTGGATAATTTCCTAAAAGAAAAGTCCATAAGGCATTTTTAAGATGGATTTGGGAAAATCCACTTGCTCATTCCTAGGATAAGCAGCATAAAATCTGTTTTACTCTTGGGATCTTGCCAGGTACTTGTGACCTGGGCTGGCCACTGTTGGAAACTGGATACTGGGCTTGATGGAACGTTGGTGTGTCTCAGTATGGCAACTCTTATGTTCTTATGTAACAGTATCCCCCTCCTTTACTAACGCATCGCGCGGGTTTTAGCATAGAATTCCTATGAGCATCGGAGCAGTTACCGCCACTGCCGGCGCTAAAACCTGCGCTACGCATTAATAAAGGAGGGGGGTATGTAATATTGGAACAGAAAATGCATAGAGCTCTATAGATCTTCTGTGATAAGTAAATATTTAACTATGTGTTATAATTTGTGAGGCCCTGCAGCTATCAAAAGAGAAAAGTGGGCGCAGTGAGGCACAAAGAAGTGTGTATTAGAGGTCTGCACGGGAACGGGGATCGCGGGAATCCCGCGGGTCCCACAGGGGTCCCTCAGGAATCCCGCGGGTCCCACAGGACTCCCACAGGGACCCCCCTCTGGCACACGGGACTCCCACGGGGACCCCCCTATGGCCCATGGGACTCCCACAGGGACCCCCCTCTGGCCCACGGGACTCCCACAGGGACCCCCCTCTGGCCCATGGGACTCCCACGGGGACCCCCCCTCTAGCCAACAGGACTCCCATGGGGACCCCCCTCTGGCCCATGGGACTCCCACGGGGACCCCCCTCTGGCCCACGGGACTCCCACGGGGACCCCCCCTCTAGCCAACAGGACTCCCACGGGGACCCCCCTCTGGCCCACGGGACTCCCACAGGGACCCCCCTCTAGCCAACAGGACTCCCACAGGGACCCCCCTCTGGCCCATGGGACTCCCACGGGGACCCCCCTCTAGCCAACAGGACTCCCACGGGGACCCCCCTCTGGCCCATGGGACTCCTACGGGGACCCCCCTCTGGCCCACGGGACTCCCACAGGGACTCCCCTCTAGCCAACAGGACTCCCATGGGGACCCCCCTCTGGCCCACAGGACTCCCACGGGGACCCCCCCTCTGGCCCACGGGACTTCCACGGGGACCCCCCCTCTAGCCAACAGGACTCCCATGGGGACCCCCCTCTGGCCCATGGGACTCCCACGGGGACCCCCCTCTGGCCCACGGGACTCCCACGGGGACCCCCCCTCTAGCCAACAGGACTCCCACGGGGACCCCCCTCTGGCCCACGGGACTCCCACAGGGACCCCCCTCTAGCCAACAGGACTCCCACAGGGACCCCCCTCTGGCCCATGGGACTCCCACGGGGACCCCCCTCTAGCCAACAGGACTCCCACGGGGACCCCCCTCTGGCCCATGGGACTCCTACGGGGACCCCCCTCTGGCCCACGGGACTCCCACAGGGACTCCCCTCTAGCCAACAGGACTCCCACGGGGACCCCCCTCTGGCCCACGGGACTCCCACGGGGACCCCCCCTCTGGCCCACGGGACTTCCACGGGGACCCCCCTCTGGCTCACGGGACTCCCACAGTGACCCCCTTCTAGCCAACAGGACTCCCACGGGGACCCCCCTCTGGCCCACGGGACTTCCACGGGGATGGAAGGCTTTGGAAGCAGGGTTCGTCCATATAATATAATGGACCACGTCAGCCTTAGTAAAAGAGGGGGTTTATAAGTTAATTACCTGAACAGAAACAAAAAAAGAGTTCCACCAAAGAGATTCCACAAGGAAAATAGCAGCGCAAACACAAAAGAAACTGTGGAATTGATGATCCTGTCAGAAGTAATTGCTGCATTTTATGGAGATGGGCGGAGATGGAGGTAATTCCTTGCGGGGATGGGTGGGGACAGAGAGGATCCTGGTGGGGACGGGCAGGGATGGGTGGGATTTCTGTCCCCGCGCAACTCTCTAGTAGTGTGTATGGGGTTGTGGAATGGTAAGAGAAGGAATGTGGACAAAGGGGGGGGGGGCGTACAGAGGGGAAAATTCAGGATGGCATGAGGGAGAAGAGGAGGATGCAAGTCAAGAGGGGAGTGTGGGGTTAAATGAATGGTGGCTAGAGTGAAGAAGGTTTCAGGGCAGAAGTAGAGAAAAGTAAAGGGGTGGTGGCAGACAGGGACGTGTGAGGTGGGATGAGGATAGGAAGAAGGACTATGGGAAAAGAAGTAAGAATTTAGTGGAGATAAGAGGAGGTAAATGGAAGTGCAAAAGGGAGGGGGAGGTAGAAGGAGAGAAAGAAAAGACAGTGGGAAAGAAACAAAGGCCCTCTTTTACTAAGGTGTGCTAATTGAATTAGCGTGCGCTAAACCCTAACGTGTGCATGTTAGTCTACGACGCATTAGTGTTTAGCAAACGCTAATCGGTTAGCACACCTTAGTAAAAGAGGGGGTAAATGTTGGATATGACAGTGGAAGGTAGAAAACAAATTATTTTCTATTTTGTGATTACAATGTCAGATTTGAAATATGTATCCTGCCAGAGCAGGTGTTAGACAGTGAGTGTGAGTTAGGACCTAACACAGGTGTCCTTTTATTAAGGTGCGCTACATACTAAGGCGTCCATAGAATATAATGGATGCATTAGTATTTAGCGCGCACAAATCTTCAGTGTGTAGTAAATCAGTTAGCATGCCTTAATATAAGGACCCCAGAGAGAGAAAAGGTATTTTTAATTTTGTTTACACCACAGTGCCAGCGTAGAGATGGGGAGGGCAAAGAAGGGGTGGGGTGGATGGAAAGACTACAAAATAAACCTGCCAGGATGTTTGGAAAAAAAAATAAAATGCCCAATTGGGCAGGAAAAGTGAATCGAATCAAAAAATTGATTCAATAAGCTGAATCGAAATCTTTTTCCCTGAATCGGGCAGCACTAGTGGTCAGGAGCCCGTGGCCCTTATTGCCCAAGGGCCCAGGCCATTGTCAGACTGCCACTGGTACAACTCCTTCCTTACTGTATTCAGAAGTGCCCCACTATCCTTTTACTGTGGTCTCATGTCACCCCCATCCCAACCATTTTAACTTGCTTTTCTCTATACCCCAGCATAGCCTCACCCCATAACCTGAGTCCAGTTCTGCCCTCCTTTAGCCTTAGCAAACATGAGTCACTGATCGCCTGTGAAAAGGATCGTATAACTTCACAAATTAAAGTGCATCTGATTTTGAATCCGCTCAGTAACACTTTTTTTCTAAGTGATAAACTGGCTGAAAAAATGGCTTCACTTTCTGTGTACACAGAAGCCTCAATGCTAGAAGATTAGTATTCTCTTTGCAGAACCCTCTAGACTTCTACTCAGGGAAAGTGTTGCCCATAAAGCACAGAGAGGAAGTTACCAGAATGCAGATTTACAAAAGATGGGATGTAAAATTTGAGAGTTGTTGCAGCTTGAGTTTAAAAAGTGGATCCCTTATGAACAGAGGACTGAAGAGGTGACCCCAAGAGTCACGAGGGTCAGAAAAGTTGGATGACATTTCCACCCAAAGAACTGGGGAGATGGCAGGATGCTGCAGTTCTCCATGGCTCTGAAATGAACTATTCTGGTACTGCGGTATACAAAAATAAAGTTATTATTATTATTATTAAAATGTTGAGGGACAGCTGTGGATTATGTTCTCAGAAGACAACTCTTTCTCCCTACCTTCTTTTCTCACTTTCACTTACTAAGAAGGTTGGGAGAGATCCAGTAACATAGAAACATGATGGCAGATAAAGGCCAAATGGCCCATCTAGTCTGCCCATCAGCAGTAACCATGATCTCTTTCTCTCTCTGAGAGATCCCCACGTGCCTATCCCAGGCCCTCTTGAATTCAAACACAGTATCTGTCTCCACCACCTCTTCTGGGAGACTCTACTGCAGGGGTGTCCAATGTCGGTCCTCGAGGGCCGCAGTCCAGTCGGATTTTCAGGATTTCCCCAATGAATATACATGAGGTCTATTTGCATGCACTGCTTTCATTTTATGCTAATAGATCTCATGCATATTCATTGGGGAAATCCTGAAAACCCGACTGGATTGCGGCCCTCGAGGACCGACATTGGACACCCCTGCTCTACTGTATTTTGAAAGACATTATATCAAGTACCTAGGACAGGGGTAGGCAATTCCGGTCCTCGAGAGCCGGAGCCAGGTCAGGTTTTCAGGATATCCACAATGAATATGTACGAGATGGATTTGCATGCCCTGCCTCCTTGAGATGTAAATCTATCTCATGCATATTTATTGTGGATATCCTGAAAACCTGACCTGGCTCCGGCTCTCGAGGACCGGAATTGCCTATCTCTGACCTAAGAGAAAGGATCTAACTGGGAACACAGTGGCATCAACTGAGGTACTTGTCTAAAATATTTCAAGGGGAGGAGAATTCACTGAGCTCCAGAAAATATGCTAGGGAGACAGACACCAGAGGAAGCCAAGGGGAACCCTTACTTTTCTCTCTTTGCTCTTAGTATGCTAAAAAGAACATGTGAATCAGGAGGTCTGGATGTTTTATTTTATTGTGTACCTGAACCTTGTATTTTTTTTAATGACAATTGGATTATGCAGTTCTACAGACTAGTTTTTTCTATTTAGGGAACCTTTCTAGTACTGTTTTATCTAATTTCAGATTTGAATAAAGTTGTTTTTTGGTTTGAAACAAATAGCACGAGGAGTTTTCATTTGATAGAACAAGTGGAAGATCCCAAAAGGCCCCAAGTTACAGTATCTCAAAGTGTCTCCTTGGGTTTTAAGAATGTGCCCTATAAATTCCCAATTAAAAGATACAGTGTTATGCAAGCATGCATGTGTCTTTTCTTGCTTTGTTCGGGCTTTGTTCCATTTTGTGAGTATCTGGCATATTATATCCCTAGCAGATGTTATTATGAAGAATGAAAAACTAAACTGTTAAAACTGCTAATTGATAATGTATTCCTGATTCAACATACACTCAGGCCCTCTTTTATTAAGGTGCGCTAAGCGTTTTAGCGCGCATGTATCGCGTGCTAAATCAGCGTGCACACTATACGCTAACACGTTCATAGGATAACATGCACACGTTAGCATTTAGCGTGTGTTTAGTGCGCGCAAAAAAGCATAGCGCACCTTAGTCAAAGAGGGGGTCAGTTTATGTTGTCTTTTATTGTTGAAAGAAATGTGAAAATCAAAGGAATACAAAAGCCTGCACAAAGTACAGCATACAAAATACTGTTATTGGATGTGAATAGTTGCATTGCACAGATTTCCTTTCTTTACAATATGAGATAGTAACATAGTAGAGGAGAGCAGATAAAGACCCGAATGGTCCATTCAGTCTGCCCAACCTTACTCTCTCTTTAAATTACTGACTTAATTTAAATTTTCCTCCTTCTTAGCTATTTCTGGGCCAGAAACCAAAAGCTCTGCCCAGTACTGCACTTAGGTTCCATCTACTGAAGTCTCCGTCAAAGCTCACTCCAGCCCTTCTAAACCATCCCAGCCATCGAAGCCCTCCCCAGACCGATGTGATTAAATAATACCTCACATAGATAAAGAATGGGACTATGTATTTTTTTTTTTTTTTTTTTAATAAGGCATGCATTCTGGGATCCTTTGTTAACAATTTTATTTTTTTCCTTATGAAGAGATCTCCCAGTATCTGAAATCTCCACTTACCTCTCTAAGTCTTCATCCAATTTTTGCATTCCCACCTGCTTGTCTGAATTTTCACTTCTCGGTACTTGAGCCCAGATTCCCAAAGGGTCCCTGACTCTCCTCTTGTGCCCATTCTTCCCTGATCACACTCTTTTTCTTCCAGACAGGAGCGTGCACCTGTTTTATTCTCAACATTTTTTTTTCACTTCATGCCTGGCAGTCCCCACATCTAACTCTGCAGCAATTCTAGCCCTCATCAGAAAATCACCCTCTTAAATTTGTATTTTTTAAAAAAAATTATTGCAATGTTTTCAAGTACATTCAAGCAAACACAAAGGGCTCCTTTTACTAAGCTGCGATCGCGTTTTTAGTGCACGCAGGATTTTAGCGCACGCTAAACTCACGCTATGTGGCTAGCACTAATGCCAGCTTAATGCTAAAACCGCTATCGCAGCTTAGTAAAAGGAGCCCTTATTGAATGAAAGACATAACAGGAAATATTTATAAACTAATATAGAACAGAAAGCAAAGCACTGCAAGAATGGCCGACTAGAGCTCAAATGTTACAGGTATATTGGTTACTTCTCATAACCAAAGTTTTAGCAACTGTTTCAGTAAAAAAATAAAAAACCCAAGGGGATTGATATTCAAAGCAATTTAATTAGCCAGAAATGGCCATAGACAGGTTAAGTCACTTGTTTGGGACTATCTGCTAATTTTCAGCTAAACTTATCCGGTTATCACCGCCTAAAATTAGCTGTTAGGGCCTCATTCTATAAATGACACCTAAATCAATAGGTGCCTAGGGAAATGGCCCCTACAACGTCAGTCTAAGTTAGGCACCATTTAGAGAATCTCACCTAGCTGCACCTAACTCGAGTAAGGCGCTGGTAGGTGTCTGTAACTTAGGGCTCCTCTTATCAAGCTGCGCTAGTGGTTTAACGCGCATAATAGCGTGCATTAAACCGCCGGCCGCGCTAGCTACTACCACCGACCACGCTAGCCACTACCGCCTCCTCTTGAGCAGGCGGTAGTTTTTGTCCAGCGCGGGGGCTAGCGCGTGATGAAATGTCACACGCGTTAACCCCGCAAGCACGGCTTAATAAAAGGAGCCCTTAGGCACTGGTACCGGGTTTTTATGGCCTAAAATACCAGCATCTAATTCATTCCATGCCCAAACTTTTCAAGTAGGCACCACTAAGTGCCTTGTGTGGATGCCTACATGGCGCCTACCGAGTTAGGTGCCTACCTGAAAATTAAATTTTTTAAATTAGTCAGCACTGATTGAACCCATTTTTTTTTTTTTTTTAAGTTAGATGCCTAGACAGGCATCTAGATTGGCAGACCTAGCCAAACTGTAAGCGCATTTCATAGACTCAGGGCCTTGGTACCTAAGGGCCCCTTTTACAAAGCTGCAGTAGCGAGTCCAGGTGTAGAAAATGTGATGCAGCCCTTAGGAATGGAATGGCAATTGTTTGTGCCAGCATTAGCTCTTCCTCTGACATCACTTCCTGTTCCCATGTAGGGGAGGGAGCACCACTACCCTGGGCACTTCTCACCCTCGCTACACCACTGCATAGAACCTCCATTCTCTCATCCTTATTTCTCCATTCATAACTCTGCCTTCCTCATAATGTTATAATATGGAATATATATTCTGTAACTCCTTAAATTATAAATCACCTTGAACCTGTTTAGGCATAGCGCGATTCAGAAATACTAGATTAGATTAAAAGTGGTTACTGATTCCCAATAGTCAAAGACAAGGGCAAAATAAATATTCAAATTGTCCCTAGAGCACAATGCATAAATAAAAATGAAGAAAGAAATGGGTTCATAAAAATGATTTTGAGCATACATAGAATCAATGCTTCAAAGATGCTTTGACAGTCTAATCATTACCTTCTCCTCCCATCCCCTACAAAATAAAAGTCATGAAGACTTCCATAAAATAAATCTCTCTGTGTATGTATGAGTATGATAAGCCAGTTGCTTTGAAACATTATAAAAAGAAATAATTTCAGATTTGAGTACAGAGAAACCAGGTTATCCCCGATGTGGTTCATGCCACACAGCTTGGGGGAAATTTTTTCTTGGATTGGAATCCAAAGTTATGTCAATATTTTTTAAGGTTTCCCTGTAAACATTTGGTAACCTAAAAAGGGAAACAGTTTGGGCCAGATTCTATAAATGATGTCGAGTGACCACTCGACTTGGTTGTCAATCAAAAAATGGCACCATTTATAGAATCAACCTAGAGGCACCTAAGCAGAGTCGGTCCAGAGGAAGGCTACTAAAATGGTGCATGGTCTTTGTCATAAGGCGTATGGGGACAGACTTAAAGATCTCAAGATGTATACTTTGGAGGAAAGACGAGAGAGGGGAGATGTGATACCTACATGGCATAAATGCACATGAGGTAAGTCTCTTTCATTTGAAAGGAAGCTCTGTAATGAGAGGGCTTAGGATGAAGTTAAGAGGTGATAGGCTCAGAAGTAATCTAAGGAAATACTTTTTTAGAGAAAGGGTGGTAGATGCATGGAACAGAGGGTGGAGACAAAAACTGTCTGAATTCAAGAAAGTGTGAGATAGGCACGTGGGATCTGAAAGAGAGGAAGAGATAATGGTAGACTGGATGGGCCATTTGGCCTTTATCTCCCATCATGTTTTTATGACTACGCCTATTCTCCGCCCATAACCATGCCTGCTTTTTAACATAGGCATCATTAGGCATGGGCGGTGCCTCCACTTAGGTGTTGCTAGGCGTCCTATGAGTTCGGCACTGAACGTTTAACTTGCATAATTCTTTTTTTTTGATTGGCTGAAAACCGGCATGGTGACAAGCACTGATCCCGAACTTAGGCATCACTAGGTGGTTGCAATTAAGGTACCTAGCAGTACCTAATATAGGTGTCATTTATAAAATTTGGGGGTTTGTTTTCAACCCAACACTTTTGGATAGTTTCCTTATGGATAAAAATTCTTTAAAAAGCTTTTTTTTTGTATGAGCTAGGGGGAAGAAGCAGTTAAATGGATTTGAAATTATATGGCATGTATAAATGTGAGATTGTTTAGAATCTTGTTCTCTTTTCTGTCCTCATAATGGGGGATAAATGGCGGTTTAAGTTTTTCTTTTTTTGAAAGGCACCAATTCTTGCTTATTTTATTTGGATTTTCTGGAATGTATAAAGTTTCAAACTCTGAAGTAAAAAGAAAAATTAACAGAAAATAGGTGCGGTTGTCAATAGTTTTGGTCCCTCTCCACAAAAGCAGAAGTAACGAGAAGGGTGGGAACTACAGACCCATTGATCTGTCTTCTGTGAATAAGCTAGTTAATGGAAAGAGAGAATAGTGAGATTACAGGACCTGAGGCAGCATGGTTTTACTTGAGGTAGGTCTTGTCAGGCAAACCTGATTAATTTCTTTGACCAAGTGGTTAGACAGTTGGATCAAAGGAGAGCTCTGAACATAGTATATTTATATTTTAGCAAAGCCTTTGACATGGTTCCACATAGGTGATTTATAAATAAACTGAATGCCCTTAGTTTAAACTCTAAAATGACAACTGGGTTAGGAATTTGTTGAATGGGAGACAACAAAGAGTAGTGGTAAATGGAGTTCACTCTGAGAAAACCAACGTTACCAGTGGTGTGCCACAAGCATTGGTTATTGGTCTGGTTCAGAGGCGTAGTAAGGGGGTAGCGGGATATGTGAATTGCCCTGGGTGCCATCTTTACAGGGAGGAGGGGGGCAGTGGCACCTATCCTCCTCTCTTTCCCCCCAAATAAATACCTCTTTAAAATGTTTGCCGTTGCGAGCAACATCTTCCACTTACAGATTGCTCCAGCATTGGCTCCCTTCTGAAGTCACTTTCTGGTCACAGGACCAGGATGTGATGTCAGAAGGGAGCCAACACCGGTGCAAGTGGTGGCAAACATTTCAAGAGGTATATGGGGGTGGGAGGCACCCAAGCAATAGGGAAGAGTGTGTGTGTGTGTGTGTGTGTGTGGGGGGGGGGGGGTTACACTGCAGTGATACCCTGGGTGCCAACCTCCTTTGCTATGCCAATTGTTGCACCACCCTCGGCTTCAATCACCCACATCTGGTGTATTCACAGATATCTTCCTCGTCTGCCAGTTCAACTGCAGGTTCAGAAACACTGATGTATGAGCTTCACAAGAAAACAAGGAAAAACTGCAGACAAACTTACAAGATGCAGGCTATGTTTATTATATCTATTATTAAATGCTGTTAACATTACCACCTTTTAACAAACCAAGGGACCCGACACGGTCCGTGTTTCGATTAACACGCCTTCATCAGGGGTCCGAGGTTGATAAGGTTTCAAATTAAACTGCAAATAAAAATAAACATGAGCCTGTGTAAATCAAGGGTAATCGCTGGCCAACAGTCTCAGTGTAAACATGCTACGAAGCTTCACAAGAACCAGCATGATTTTGCCACGTCTACTTCTTGGAAAGAAAAACAGAGGCAGTCTCATTACTTTTCAGTTAGTCCTTGCTTGCAGGCAACTCTACTGTTCTAATAGGCTACATTACTGAATAACAAGATTTAAGGTGAAATGATCCATTGTTTGCATGATGAAGTTTGCAGTAGCAAAATCCTGTTCTAGGTTTGCTGTTTGGTTTACTGAGGAATTTATCCCTCCCTGTATTTAAGTAAAATTTTGTTACTTTTTCTTGTAAAGTACAGAATGACATCTGTTACTTTTACTGATGTAGTAATCACCACTTTTTACTATTATTACCTAGTTACATCTGATGCTTACAGTTAAAAGTAAAACATTACAGCAAAAGTAGAAACAAGATGTACATAAATGATTTACACCCAGCCCTCCCCCCTTACAAAACTTCAGAAGCGGTTTTCAGCGCAGACCGGCGCGCTGAATGCGCTGCTCCCAACACTCAGAGTTCCTATGAGCGTCAGGAGTAGCGCAGAGCATTCAGTGCGCCGAGCCTGCGCTAAAAACTGCTTCTGTAGTTTTGTAAGGGGGGAGGGCTGGGTGTAAATGTCATTTATGTACATCTTGTTTCTACTTTTGCTTTAATGTTTTACTTTTAACTGTAAGCATCAGATGTAACTAGGTAATAATAGTAAAAAGTGATGATTGCTACATCAGTAAAAGTAACAGATGTCATTCTGTACTTTACATGAAAAAGTAACAAAATTTTACTTAAATACAGTAATTAGTTACACTTACAACACTGGAAGGGACACAGAATGAAGGTGCTAAAGATAGACAGGAGTAATCTAAGGTACTTGTTGGACTTGTGGGCCAGCCTTCCAGTGGAGAAAAAAACCTATATCTGAACTGAAAAAAAGCATATGACAAGCACATAAAACCTCTAAGGAAAAGGAAAGGTTAGTAGATGCTATGGCTAGGCAGGCTGGATAGGCCATATGGTGTTTATATGCCTCCATTTTCTCTCTTGCTAACCCCCTGTTTTACTGAGGTGCGCTAAGCATTTTTAGCACGCGCTAAACGCTAACGCGTCCACAGATTAACAGGCACACGTTAGCATTTAGCGCAAGGTTAGCATGCACTAAAATGCTTAGTGCATCTTTATAACAGGAACCCTAAGTTTTCGTGAACTTCACTGAATAAATACTGCAAGTTAGAACCTGAACTGAGTCTTAAACAAGGCATCTAGTTTTCCAAGAAATGTTTCTCTCAGCACTGTCTTATGGTTGAATAATTTTCCTTAGCAGTACATTATTCATTTTCACTGTTCATCCCATTGAGCAATAATGTCATTTTTTTCATGAATAAACATATGAAAAAATCAGCTACTATATTACCTTCGATTTTTATGTCTAAATATCTGAAAGAAACAATTAGGTCAAACTCTATTAGAACACTACATAAGAACTAGACAGCTCTATATTAACACATTGCACTTTTAGGCTTATCTTGCATTTTCTATTCTCATCATTTAAGCATTTGAGAACATGAAACTCATCGGTCTGGAATGACATGAACTCTTGCAACAAAGCCAGCACTAATAAGGCAAAGAGACACATGATTTTTAAGGGATTTGATGACCTTTGAGGATTATTTCTCCATTTGATCATGCTGCCAATCATATAACAGGTTTCCATGGAGTGGTAAAATAAAACTGATGCTTCCTGGACCTCAAAGAACAATCTTCTTAAATAGGAACTGAACCATTATTAATTATACAGATCAGGAAAGGAACTTCAAGGAAGCTGGAGATGGAGGGGGAGGGGAGATATATGAAAGAATGGAATCAGTTGTGAACTGTCTGAATTGTTCACTGAAACCCAGACAAAAATTTGCACTAATTTGCAATAATCCAAGCATTCACGGGCCCAGTGTTCAAAGGATTTAAATGAGAAGGGGATGCCTCTACCTGGTTAAACCCTTCTGAGCTAGCCATTTCTTTTATTAAGCAGCACTTAAACAGATTGTACAGATGTAAGCACTAGAGTACTGTCCAGATTCCTGGCCGGGTTTTCCAGGAAGCCTGCACATTTACCCAATCAGCACACATAAACCACTTTAGAAGATGCAACAAAATGTGTTATTGAGACATCTACCTGAGCCTGTTCCCTCATAGGTAAAGATATGCTTTTAACTTTTATATCTCATATATAGTGCAACAGCCTGTACAGTTAACCATATCACATTCAGTCCAGCAACCTCAGCCTTTGGTCAATTTCTCCAGTTCTTTCAGGTTTACAAGCACCATAAGTCTGGTTCCTACTTCACTTTTTAATAATCCAAACAGAAGAACATTTAGGAGAAAGAAACCCCTTTTCTTCAACAACAGTTTCAACTGGTTTCAGCTCAGCTGCTATGCCCCAAACACAGGACAGTCACCATTAAACAAGCAGGTTCAGTTTGTAGAGATCTTAATCAGAAGTAGAGAATGGCATGGTGACTCTTACCTGCAGCTATTTGTGGGTAGCCGCAGGTAACCTGCTGAAAAGGGGAGGAAAAAATCCTGGTTGCCACGGATACGGGGACAAGACCATTCACTACCCTGTGGAGCAGTGAATAGCCTTGTCCCCGTAGTTACTTGGGGGAACATGCCCAAAATATTTACCACCCCTCGCGATTGTGCGGTCTAGCAGCCCCCTCCCTTGTTCCTCCCGATCGCTGCGGTCCAGGCATTTCCTTCCCTTCCCTTCGCTGGCGATTTTCATGTCTCCGAGCAGCACTTGCCTTTAAACAAGGCACAAGTGGCTGCCTGAAACTTATCCTCTGATGCAACTGGAAACAGGAAGTTGCATCAGAGGAGAACTTTCAGGCAGCCACATGTGACTTGTTTAATGGCTAGTGCCGCTTGGAGACATGAAAATCACTAGCGAAGGTAAGGGGAAGAGAGGGAGATGCCCAGACTGTGGCAATCAGGAGGGAGGTAGAGGGCTGCTGGACCACGTGAAAGGTGCTGAAGTGAAGTGGAGAGAGAGGGGGAGGGGTGAAAGGAACAGATGCTAAAGGGAAATGGGGAGGAAAGAGTGGGGAGAAGACGCTGAAGGAAAGTGGGTAGGAGAGAGAGGGGAGAAGATGCTGAAGGAAAGTGGGAAGGGGAGAGAGTGGAACAGACGCTGAAGGGAACTGGATGGAAGGAATGGATAAAGAAAAAAGGGCACATGCTGGATTGGGGAGAGAAATACCAGATCCGAGGGGAGGAAAGGAGGAGAGAGATGCTACAAACCACCTAGGGGAGGGAAGGAAAGATGGAAGGGAAGAAGACAGAGATGCCAGACTATGGGGGAATGGAGGGAAGAAGATGGGTGCCAGATCAATGGGGGGTGGAGAGACAGATGGAAGGGAGAGGCACAGTAACAGGGAAGATGCCATATGGAAGAGGTAGAAAGAAGAGAGACAGTAGATGGAAGGAATAGAATGATGAGAAGATGAGGAAAGGTAGACAAAAATTTTCTATTTCTTTTCTTTTTTTTTGCTTTAGGATAAAGTAGTATATTAGTTGTGTTGCTAAACATTTATAAACAAAGCCCTGTCAGCTAAATATCTCTTCCTCTAGTTCAGCAGCCAGAACTTTCATTTATAAAATGACAGTTGTACAGAATATTGTTACTTTTTCTACTTTAATAAAATAAGTTCAGTATAAAACTATTTGAGGCTTGTGCCAATGGGATCAGATGGTTTGTGGGGATGTGGCGGAGATGGGGGACTGAGTTCACGGGAAAGTGATGGGGATGGGGACCGAGGTTACAGGGATGGGACGGGGAGAGGGACTGAGGTTGCAGGGACGGAGCAGAGGTGTGGGACAAATTTTTTCCCTATGTCATTCTCTAATCAGAAGCTCACCTCTCTAGTGTTTTTCTGGATGGGTTCTCAGCTAGCTTTCTCACTCCAGTCCTCCCCATGACTTGAATGCAGCCACAGCTAGGAAAGGTTTCTCTCCTTTGGGGTCCTCTTACTTTGGGACCTTGCCCTAATGATTCTCCTCTGTGGCAGATAAACACCTCCCTGCTGAACCCCACCCCCTGACTCAGCAGGATTACCTTGTTTAAGGTAGCTCAGCACTGTGCTAAAAAGCCCAGTGCAGTCTGGGACACATAGTCCGCTCAGTCTTGGGCTGGCAGTTCCTGTTGTATGGAGATGGAATGGTAACATTAGCCAAAAATAACCCCTTATTCTTTCAGAGTTCTCTTGCCTTTATCTGCATATTTAGACTGGATACCAACCAATCAGGGATCAACTGCTTTGAACTGTGCCTGTTCCATTAAGAAGTGGCCAAGGAGCACTAGCAGTAGCTTTGCGGCCCAATGCTCCCGAACCATGGCTTAATGCTGAATGTGAGGTTTATCACAATCAGTGTTATGCATTTACCACAGGAGTCATTAATCTGTGGTACTGAGATACTGTGGTTAATCAAGAAGCAGTGAAAGCTTGCCTTTCCCCACACCTTGATAACCTCTCCCTCTCTATTGTATCTTTATAGATAGATTGATATTGATAGATTTTCCTCTCTATATGTATATGTTTATCTTTGTATATAGATAGATATATCTATATTTCTGTCTATCTAAGGTTCAAGCCTCTAGCTCAGAGAAAAGAAGACATTTTACGCTGCAAAGTAGCTGTTAGGTTGTCCAGTATTTATTCAAAAGGTATTCAAATCTATATCTATAAATCTATATCTATCTACTGTATATATTTATATTGTTCTGTTTAAGCATTTGAACACCATTATGTAAATACTATACAGCCAAACATAGCTACTTTGCAAATATCCACTTTTCTCTGAGCTTCAGACTCTCTTTTTTTCTTTCTGAGAAAGACATGAACTTTGAGAAAAGCACACATTCAGCCATACACTCTCTCTCCCTTTGAGATACATGGCAGCTAAGAAACACACTCTCCCCATCTTTGTCAGAGAAATATAAACACACTCTTTGATTCTCTCTGTGAGAAATGCACACACTAACACTGACTCTCTCATTCTTAGAGAAACGCAGCTTCTCTTTCTCCCCCTGAGACATACTCTACCTCTAGGTGTAAAACACATTATCACTGATTTTCTGTTTCACTGAGAAACACACATGCACAGTCTCCATCAGTAAATCTCAAGTCACTTAAACTAGCAAATTTTAACCCAGGAACATTTTCCTTCTTTCAAGGTCAAATTTATGTAGCATACTCAAGAGTTGTAAAATGCTAAACATTTGTATGCATTCATCCCTATCTAAAACAAGAAGCATAGATCTAATATATATTTTATAATTTACGATTTGATATTGTTTGACTAGTTTCTAATATTGTCAACTATTAGATATTGGATTTCCTGAGCAAGGTAGGGTAATGGGACTAATAAGATTCTAATCCAGAAAAAGTATTGCTACCTGGTGTGCACGGAAACTGCAGAAAGCAACAAAAATGGAAGACTGGGCAGTGTCAGTTAATCCAACATGTTGGTTATCTGAGAGTCCTCTGTCCCCTGACTTTGCTCATGCTCACTGCTTTCACCTGGGAGGGAGATGCTGATGTGGACAGAACACAGTAAAAAAAAAACAACCCAAAACCAACACACCACTGTGCACCCAAATCCAACCCCTCTTTCCAGTCCCCCAACATTCATTTCCTGTCTTTTGCAGAGAAGAGGAAGAGAGGGAAGTGAACACAGCAAAGGGCATAGCAACTGACTGACAATCTGGTGTTAGAAAGGAGTGATTAGAGATTAGAGAAACTGGGCCTCTTCTCCCTTGAAAAGAGGAGACAGAGAGGAGACATGATCGAAACATTCAAAATACTGAAGGGAATAGACTTAGTAGACAGACTGTTCACACACTCCAAGGTAGGGAGAACGAGAGGGCACTCTCAAGTTGAAAGGGAATAGATTCCGTACAAACGTAAGGAAGTTCTTCTTCACCCAGAGAGTGGTGAAGAGCTGGAACACTCTTCCGGAGTCTGTTGTAGGGGAAAACACCCCCCAGGGTTTCAAGACTGAGCTGGACAAGTTCCTGCTAAACTGGGATGTACACAGGTGAGGCTAGACTCATTTTAGAGCACTGGCCTTTGACCCGGGGGCCGTCGTGTGAGCGGACTGCTGGGCACGATGGACCACTGGTCTGATCCAGCAGCGGCAATTCTTATGTTCTAATAAAAGATAATGTTAGGTGTTAAAATATATGTAATTGGTGTAACTGTAATTAGTGTAAGACATATGGATACTGAATATGAATTCTAGAGTTCTCCAAATGCGCTAAGCATTTTAGTGTATGTTTAGCGCGTGCTAAATCAACGCATGTGCTAATGCGTCCATAGGGTTTAGCACGTGTTTAGCGTGCACTAATATTTAGCGCGTACTAGAAAGCATAGCACACCTTTGTAAAAGAGGGGGTTACTGTGAACAAAATTTAAAAGTTAAAATAAAATCATGAATATTCAGCATACACATATACATTTGAAACATATTTCTATCAATTTGGAATAATGAAGGAGATTATTTAGGGCAGGGTTTGTTTCAATTTTATTAAATATTTGATAAAACCTTAATCATAAATTCTAAGGGGCTCATAATCGAAAGAGAAAAACGTCCAAAAACCGGCCTAAGTCGGCACTTGGATGATCATAAATGAAAGACGTCCAAGTGCCGATAATCAAACCGGGTTTTGGATGTATTTCTAAACGACCTAGGCCTTCATAGTGCCACTGATCGACCATAGCTAAACAGGGCGTTTCAGGAGGAGAAGGCGGGATTTGGGCGGGATGTGGGCCGGTTTAGACTTAGTCGTACAGCATGTATAACCGAAAGTATTACAACAGAGCCTAGACGGAACTTGGACGTTGTGACTTAGACCATTTGAAAATGAGCTAGAAAAGTCCCATAGACCAATTAATAGTCATATGCATCCTTAAATACAAAAAACTTTTGAGGCCACCTTTGAATTTATCCAAATTCTATTCAGACCTTAAATATGATGGGACATTTTGTTTGCTGTACCACCATTTACCAGGTCTCAAAGAGGTTTTCAATCAATATCTATAAGTGGGGGAGAACTTCCCACACTAGATGGCATACTTGGGGGGGAGGGGATGTACATGGAATCCTTGCCGACCCAAACTGTTGGAAGAAAGTCTTCTCAAACCTGTCTAACCCCCTGTTTTACTAAGGTGCGCTAAGCGTTTTAGCATGCGCTAAATCTACGCGCACTCTAACTGCTAACGCGTCCAAAGGCTAATATGCACGCATTAGCGATTAGCATGTGATTAACACGCGCTATTTAGCACGTGCTAAAATGCATAGCGCATCTCAGTAAAAGGAGCCCTAAGTTTTGCCAGTCAATTATGTAATATTTAGTAAATGACCTTTTCTTTTTTATAACTATATTTTAATTTTAATACTGTAATTAACTTTAATTTTACTCTGCAAACTGACCAGATACTTGCTGATGGTCGCTATATCAAATATAGAATAAACTTGGAAACTCTAAGATGATTCCTCGGTGTTGCCCAAGGGATGCTACAGTACCGGCAGCCCTCTTTCATCCTCAGACCGCTGTGGTAGTTCAGAGACCAGCTGACCTCATTACATAGCAGACTTGGTTATGAGCGTTTTGCACTATGGCCTCAGCTGGAGAAGTGGGGAGGAGTTGCAGCTCAATGATTGTAGACATTATTGGTCCCTAAGAATAATTAGCAGCATTGCCATCAAGATAATATCAACTTGTTTTAGAAAGACCTTGCAGAACTTTAAGTCTAGTTACGTGAAAGGGCATTTTTAATATAATGTCTAAATCCAGTGTTAGATGTTTTGGAAACAAATGTCCAAATGCCAAGTAGAAAAAAATGAACCATTTTCAAAGCAGATTAACACCCAACTTTTTGTTTTTTTTTTCAAAAATGGCCATGTGCTAGATGTTTTAGAGCTCAGTGTATCTATCTTTTAGGACTATTAAAAAAAAAAAAATGATCAAAGGAAAAATGCACCAAAAAAAAGCCATTAGGAACCAGCATTCTTAGTAGACTGGCCACATAGATATCCCAACAGAGCAGTGGAGCACCCAAGGGGGCATTAGTGTAGAGATTACATAAAAGGTCCCAGGTACACATCTCACCATTATTCCCTTACATTGTATGGGAAGCCCTCAAAATCCCACCCATAAACTACTGCATACAATTATATACCACAACAATGACCATTATGCCTGCAGGTGTCATCTATATGTAGTTTCAGTAAGTTTTTGGTAGGTTTTGGAGCGTCCACATATTCTATCACATGTGTACTATTTAAAGTGGGATATAGGCCTGGGTCCCCTTCTCGACAGTCTACTGCACCAACTACTAGACTACTCCAGGGGCCTGTTTGCTGTTGTAAGAGAACTGGCCATTACCCAGGCTGGTATGCTCTGCATCCCCAACCCTATATACCATGTCTGGCTGTCCAAGTTAGATTGTAAGCTCTTCTGAGTAGGGACCGTCTATGAATTTCAAAATGCACAGCGCTGCATACGCATTTCAGCATTATATAAGTGATAAGTTTCAAGTTTAAGTTTATTAGGTTTTTATATACCGCCTATCAAGATTATCTAAGCGGTTTTACAATCAGGTACTCAAGTAGTAGTAGTTTCTTTCACATCTTTCGGGTGTGGAATGGAGTTAGTGACCACTGGGGAAATAAGGGGGGGAGGGGGGAGATCATGCCTTAATCTCTTCAGTGATGTCAGAAGAGGAGTTCTCTATAACTTTTGTCCATATATGAACATGAACTAAGCTGTAGTATTGAGGGTAAAATATATCATACGGCTATTCAAACCTAATAACTTTTAGATATCAATTTAAAAAAGGGTGTCAACTCCACAAAACTTTCAAAATACTTTGACTATAGACTGAACTGGTGGGGTGGGTATATCTTAGTACAACTGTTCCTCAGATAATAGGATCTCTTATAACAAAATGTTATTCCAGATCCACATTAGAAACATAGAAACATAGAAAAAAAGCGGCAGAAAAGGGCTATAGCCCACCAAGTCTGCCCATTCCAAGTATCCCCCCCCTGAATTTACTCCCTTAAAGATCCCACGTGAGTATCCCATTTTTTCTTAAAATCCGTTACGCTACTGGCCTTTATCACCTGGGGTGGGAGTCTGTTCCAATGATCCACCACTCTTTCGGTGAAGAAGTACTTCCTGGGATCGCCATGAAAATTCCCTCCCCTGATTTTCAGCGGATGCCCTCTGGTGGTTGAGGGTCCCATGAGCCAGAAGATGTCATCTTCTGACTCGATGCGTCCCGTGATGTACTTATACGTTTCAATCATATCTCCCCGTTCTCTTCTTTCCTCAAGTGAGTACAGCCGCAACTTCTTTAGTCTTTCTTCATACGTGAGATCCTTGAGCCCCATGACCATCCTGGCAGCTGTTCGCTGAACCGACTCGATCCTCAGCACGTCCTTTCGGTAGTGTGGGCTCCAAAACTGAACACAGTACTCTAAGTGAGGCCTCACCATGGCTCTGTACAACGGCATCATAACCTCAGGTCTCCTGCTGACGAAACCTCTACGGATACACCCCATCATTTGTCTTGCCCTGGAGGAAGCCTTCTCCACTTGATTGGCAACCTTCATATCCTCGCTAATGATCACTCCTAGATCGCGTTCCGCCGTAGTTCTAACCAAGGTCTCACCATTTAGTACATAAGTTCTACGGGGGTTTCTCCTGCCCAAGTGCATTATCTTGCATTTTTTAGCATTGAAGCCTAGCTGCCACGTTTTTGACCATTGTTCCAGCAGCAGTAGATCGTGTGTCATATTATCAGGTAATAAGCCTCTGCCTACTATGTTACAAAGTTTGGCATCGTCGGCGAACAGTGATACCCTTCCTCTAAGTCCTTTCGTCATATCTCTTATGAATAAATTGAATAGGATCGGACCCAGGACCGATCCCTGCGGCACTCCACTGATCACGTCCGATGCTTTGGATGGGGTACCGTTTACCACCACCTTCTGAAGTCTACCGCTCAGCCAATCCCCAACCCATGTAGTTAGAATGTCTCCTAATCCCATCGATTTCAGCTTGTTCAGTAATCTTCGATGAGGGACGCTATCAAATGCTTTACTGAAGTCCAAGTATACCACGTCCAGTGACTCTCCGGCGTCCAGTTGTCTGGTAACCCAGTCAAAAAAGCTAATCAGATTAGATTGGCAGGATCTACCCCGGGTGAACCCGTGTTGGTGTGGATCACGCAGTTTTTCTTCATCTAGGATTGTGTCAATATTCTGTTTGATCAGTGTTTCCATGAGTTTACATACTATAGACGTGAGACTCACTGGTCTGTAGTTTGCTGTCTCTGTCCTGCAGCCCTTTTTGTGGAGTGGGATTACGTTGGCTGTTTTCCAGTCTAATGGGACCCTTCCTGTGCTTAGGGAAAGATTGAAAAGAACAGATAATGGTTCTGCCAGGACTTCCCTTAATTCCCTGAGCATTCTGGGGTGTAGGTTATCTGGTCCCATGGCTTTGTTTACTTTGAGTCTTGAAAGTTCGCCGTAGACACTACTGGGCGTAAATTCGAAATCTTGAAATGGGTCTTTCCGGTTATCTCCCATCTGCAGCTGTGGACCAGCTCCCGGCGCTTCGCGGGTAAAAACTGAACAGAAGTATTGGTTTAGTAATTCTGCCTTCACAGAGTCTGATTCTGCAAAGTTACCGTCCGATTGCTTCAGGCGTACTATCCCATCTTTGTTTCTTTTTCTGCCGCTAATATAGCTGAAGAAAGATTTATCCCCTTTCTTAATTTTCCGTGCTAGCTCTTCCTCCATTCGGAGTTTGGCCTCTCTGACTGCTGTTTTGACAGCTATAGATCTGTCTAGATAGTCCTCTTTTGCCCCCTCTCTGCCTAAATGTTTGTAGGCGATAAAAGCGTCTCTTTTCTGTTTAACTAGGTCTGAAATTTCTTTACTGAACCATTGGGGTCTTTTGTTTCTCCTGCGTTTACTTACAGTCTTTATGTATCGGTCTGTTGCTTCGTGTAGTATGGACTTCAGAGACGACCACATATCCTCCACATTATCAGTTTTTGCTTGTTTATGTAGCTCCTCATGGACGAAATCTCCCATGCGGGATCACAGGTTCTAATCACATGTACACCACTCCCACAGCTATCAAAAGTCTTAACTTATTTGTATTCAAAAATACTGTTCTAAATTTTCTTGTTTTCCAGTCATACTAATATCAACATCAATATGTCTAATATCAGTCTTGAAGGACTGTGAACTATCCAGTATTGGCAATACTTATCTTAAACGGTTAACACTAGTTCCAGCACTGGCAGAGGTTTAACAACTGCCGACACTCGCCCATACACGAGCATTTCAATCTACAAAAGATCTTCTTTGTGGGATTAACTGCCATCATTGCCAAACTAGCGGGTGTGGTGCCTTGCTACGATAATGATTTTAAAGCACTATATCCAACTCATCTTCTTCCATCAAAGCTTCTAGATCCACAATTTTGTTTCCCATACTTTGAGCATTAGTGTACACTGCTTTCCAAAGATCGCCCCCTTTTCCCATCTGTGTTGAGGTATTCAGTGATTTGCTTACCTGAGGGCTTAAACTCACCCAGGAGCTTTGATCAACCTGCCCCATCACTTCTAGTTTAAAGCCCTCTTCTGTAGATTAGCCAGCCTGCTGCCCAAGACACTTCTTCCCTTCTTTCATAGATATATACCATCCCTGCTGCTCAGCAGCCCTTAGAAAGTCATCCCATGGTCCAGGATGCCAAAACACTCTTGACGACGCCATCCAAGTAGCTACAAATCATCTCCAGGATGTGTGCTTCTCTGACTTGGCCCTTACCTTCGACAGGGAGGATGGACGAGAATATCACCTGCGCACCTGACAGTTTCACCTTCTCTCCCTGAGCAACAAAGTCACTTTTGATACATTCACTGGGGTACCTGGCAGTATCATTAGTGCCAATGTGGATGAGCAGCATTGGATAATAGTTATCAGGCTTGATGAGTTTTGACAATCTCTCCATAACATCTTGGATCTTGGCACCAGGAAGACAGCATACCTCCCGGGACATCATGTCTGATCTGCAGATGGACGCTTCTGTACCCTTCAGAAGGGACTCACCAACTACCACTACCTTACACCTCCTAGTGGTCATGGATCCAGCAATTTTTGGGATTTCAAGCTTTGATCCTTCCTCTCCTTGAGATGCTCTCATCTTCTCCACTTCCAGGGCAGCATACCAGTTCTTCAGTTCAAGGGTGGTGGAGTCACAGTATCAATCTTGCAGGGTTCTGTAATCTGAGTCAAGGTGGTGGTATGTGCTCACACACGCTGGCTTTTACAAAGTTGCGTTAGAGATTTCTACCATTGATTGGTGAGGTAAATGCTCCAACGCTCATAGAATTCTTATGAGCGTCGGAACATTTACCTAGCTTGCCCATGGTAGAAACCTCTACCGCGGCATTGTAAAGAAGCCCACAATTTTTAAAAATGGTCACGTGTTAATGGTAACATTAGCATAGGGCCATAAATGAAATTAATGGAAAATAAGGGGCTTTTACAGCTGCAGTAAAAATGGACACAGCATGCGGGAAGGGCCCACGAAATGGTGCGCTAAGTTTAATTCTTACCATAGCTTTGTAAAATGATCCCTAAATAATTTCATTTTCTTTTGCAATGTTGATGCACAGTAAAATGCATTGGCTTACATTAGCATCTTGATTACTTTCTTCCAAATGCCAGGAATGCCCTCTAATGTGGCTCCATACTCACACACCTTGTCTTTTGCCGTAAAGAAATATAGTGCTAAAAACCATAATGCAGTTTAGTATATAGGCCTTATTATTACTAACTGCATTGTGTTTGGCTCAGTGTGGTATCCTAAAGTTTAGAAACAAAGACCTCTAGTGTTCCATAATAGAGAATTGAAGAACTGCACTATATATTTATGATGTATACTTTTGTGCAAGCAAATTTGTACATAAATAGATCGGAAAAGGATCAATCTTTTACATCCCTTTCTATGAACTCACACTTGTCAACAAATCTCAAATTTCACCGACCCTCAGAGGTGCCACCGTGATACTCAACAAGTTTCACTGTATCCGGCTTCATGTACCATATCTTCACCGGGACATACTACATAAATACTTTTATTTTTTTCTTCAAACGTTTTAGGCAAAAAAAGTTTTTTTAAAATACATTATAAAAGTACTTAGTTTTTAATCTTTTTGTGGTCAGCTTGTAGGGACATTAGTGCTGACATGTTTCACCCAACGGGATTTTTCAAGGCGTATATCCCTAAACCAGCTTTCGCCGCCTTATCAGACCACCTAGTATTTTAAACCAAAATGTAAACCATAATAGAGAATGACATGAGCATAAATTTTTCCCTGCGGGAACTCATTTTCCTGTCCCCGCAAGTTCTTTTCCTGTCCCTGCCCCATTCCTGCAAGCTCTGTCCTCATCTGCACAAGCCTCAAACACTTTAAAATCATAAGTGTTCGAGGCTTGTACGGTTAAGGCAGAGGTTGCATGAATGGGGCAGAGACAGCGACAGCGATAGCGACAAAACTCACGGGGACAGGATGGGAAAATTGAATTCCTGCGGGGATGGGAAAAAAAATTTGTTCCCATGTCATTCTCTATTCCATAACTCTGATCATGAATACCTGTGACCTGAACAAATAAGAGCTAATGCCCAGGTGAACTAGCATTATTCTATTTCATCTTTCTTCTTTCTAAATATTAGCATATTACATGGTACAATATAGTTGAAAATTTGCCAAGACGAAGATGATGAATATGCAATGAAATTAAAGCCTGAGTACTAAGAAAGCAATACATAGACTGGGCATGTGCAGACTCCTCAGGTTTTGGTATTTAAAGGGAAGCTCCTGCTAGTGTTTTCTGCCTGAGCTGTGGATGCATACTGACATCTGAGGCTTAACTGCAAAGCCCTGCACTGGAGCTCTGCTCAAGACAATCAGAATTTGGTTAGAAAAGCAAACAGTTTTTCCCAGTCTATACCAGACCTTCTTTCTATTTATTTATTTTTTTTCTGTTAACTTTTCTGTTGTTTTGTTAAACATGAATGCTCAGTCCATTGAAAGAGGCACGTCTTGCTCTCCTCAGGACATCAACTGTACCAAGATTCTGGAATCACTGAGTGCCTGGAATGATACAGAAGCAAATGCCTACAGACTGATGGAGCTGCCACCTATTCCCCCAACGGTATGTTCCAACCTGCAATGATGTTCTTGCTTAAAAGCATGCTATATTTCAGTGTGTTTATGTGTATGCTAGCTTTCTGTTGCACTGTATACTGGTTAGCTCTTTGTACCTAGATATTATACATCAGACCTTTAAAAACAAATGTATAAATGACAAAGGCAATATTTTCTGTATGTTTGCAAATACTTTGGAAGTATCTATTATTTTTGAAGCAGAAATAACTAATAATCAAATATTTAATATTTTACATTATTTCATATGTAATAATTGTTCTTTATGTAGTACCACTAATGAACACTAGAGGATATATTTTAATGTGCATGCTTAAAGTGATCTGACCCTGAATGTTTTAATTTTGAGCACAGGAAAAGTTATGTGACTTGCTATAGGTGACAGTCTGATTTGAGCCGAGATCATTGGGGTTGAAGCTGTGGGCTAATCATTTGTTTAACTTACCAAATGACTTTAGGAACCGATTTTTGAACAGAAAATAAACAGTCAGCTAGCAGGAGGTGTGCCTAATGCTAATTTGATCATGGTGCTAAGTGCACCACAAAAAAGAGTGAAATAATGGTTAACTGCAGTTTTACATTATCATTCCATGTTTTGCATTTTAGTTCTTAATAAATATTGTTTGCTATATGACTTTTTAATTTTTCTTTGCAATGGAGTTAGTGAACTAGGCCAATTCTGAGTTGTATAGCCATGCACTAATTGATTTAGCGCATGCTAATTGATTTAGAGTGTACTAAAGATTAGCGCACGCTAAATGTTAAGGCGCCCATTATATTCTATTGGTGCCTTAGCATTTAGCACATGCTAATCTTTAGTTCACGCTAAATCGATTAGCGTGCACTAAATTGATTAGTGCGCCTTAGTAAAAGGACCTCAGAATTAAACAGAAGAGGAAGCTTTTTGAAAAATAAAATGGTAGGAATGCTTGTTGAGCTGCTATTTGCATCAGAAGCAAACTAGCTGTAGTTCAGTGGTCTCAAACTCACAGCCCATGGGCCGCATGTGGCCCCCACGGGTGCTATTTTGCGGCCCACGGTCTTGTACCTGATCTCGCACTCTGGGCAGGAAGAGAGGCACCGGCATCAGCTGACTTGCAACTTCCTGCTGCTGTCACATATGCCGGGACTCTTTCCTTTGGGTATCTGGTGGAAAGGACGGAGAAATGTTGGACTGGGAGGGGGCCAGAAAGGAGGAAGGGAAAGAGAAATGTTACACTAGGGAGGAAGGAGGGAAGGAGAGAGATGTCAGACCATGGAAATAGGGAGGGAAGGAGAGAGAGATAGGAAGGGAAGACATGGAAATGTAGATTTTGAGAAGAAAGCAGAAAAATGGAAAAATTGAATGTTAAGTTAATGCCAAAGATGGATGCAAGGCAAAAAGTGAAGATGGAGAGAAAAACAGTCAATTGACAAGAAGGCTCTGGAAACATAGGGCTCCTTTTACTAAGGTGCGTTAGGGCCTTAACGCGTGGAATAGCGTGGAATAGTGCCGTGCGCACTAGATTTTAATGCTAGCGCACCTTAGTAAAAGGAGCCCATAGTTAAAAGCACAGAAAAATAAAGTCACCAGACAAAAAAGGTAGAGAAAATGATTTTATTTTCAATATAGTGATTGAAGTGTGTCAGTTCTGAGAAAGGAAAGATGCTAAAACTTTAACTGTGAGGGATGCAGAAAAAACCAGTTAATGTCTTATTAAAGAAATGACAATTTTGCATGAGGTAAAACTCTTTATTGTCATTTCTTTAATAAGACATTAACTATTTTTTCGGCTGCCCTCCAAGTACCTGCAAATCCAAAATGTGGCCCTGCAAAGGGTTTGAGTTTGAGACCACTGCTGTAGTTGATTACATTAGAATTACTATTCTCTTGTACATCTATCCTTGAAATGCAAATGGTAATTGAGTTAGGCCAGTGTCTTGCAAACTTTACGAAGCCACGGCTCCCTGAACTGGGGGCCGCGGCTCAAGGGCATCTGGAAATTCGCAGACATTGACACGATGACGTGATGTCATCGTGTCGACATCCACGCATGTGTGAAGACATTCCAAATGGAGCCCTGAGCCGCCAGTAAGGGGACGGTGGAAAAGAAGAAGCACAGAGGAGAGGAGAGGTGCAGACGCCGACAGACTGTCTACAGGATGTGCCTCTTGCCGCGAGAGGCACGTCCTGTAGGCAGTCAGCTGGCACCTCTCCTCCTCCATGGTGTTTTACGGCATACCTGGAATCTTGCCATGGCACACAATTTGAAATACACTGAGCTAGACAGAATGGTAAGGAAAGCAGCAAGCTTAGAAATCAAATAGTGTTTATTACCTAAGAAAATGTCTTATTAGTGTTCTGTATAACTATTACATCATTGGAAGAAGTTCAGAAGCTTCTCCTGCTCTAATATTAGGAACCCAGTTCATTATATTGAAGAGAATTTTATCCATCAAACTACTGAAGTGAATGTTTTTGAATTATCTTAAATAGTTTATATAAGTGGTCTAGGACAGCGGTGACCCACCAGAATATCGTGAGCTTCATGTGGCTCCATGAACTGAAAAATGCAGCTCTTTCAATGCCACTGGCACAAACAGCTGTAGCAGCAGCAGCATTGCTGGCCTACATAAAAGGTGGCATCAGCTTCTGTCTCTGGCATCATCAGCCCATATGATTAGAGGAAGAGTGACATTATTGCTCATGTAATCCAATAGGAGTTGGAGACTTATCAGTGGCCCAAGCCTTACAAGAGAAACTGAGCCTAACCTCGACACTGGCATGCCATTGCCACTTCTTTGGGGGCAGTTGTGATTCCAAGCAACTTCTCTCACTGCCTGCAGCCTTTTGCCTCACTTCTATAGCTATTCCTCTCTATAGTTCAGCATAGCTTCCAGGCACCGCCATCCTGAATCTCAAACAGTCCTCAATGCAGTTGATAGGGCTGGTGCAGCAAGATAAGACAATGATGCTTCCAAGTCCCGGTCAGTCTCCTCCTAAAAAAAGAAAAAAAGGCTGCTGCTAATTCCAGACTCTTTATGATGCATTCTTATGGACACTGGCTACTAATGTAAGTATTTAAAAAAGTACTTTTTAACTCCTGGTTACACAGTAGCCAACAATGTGAGGGGGAAGAGTGAGTAACTCATGTAAGCTGCATGGGTGACTTACTGGAAGTAACTGGATTACTTGCTGGGGGGGGGGGAGGGTTACCTGTTGGCTAGGGAGTGAGAGGTGATTCATCAGCTATGATGAGGTAACTGACTGATTAAGGGAGTGTGGGAGAAGGGGGTGCTCATGGGCTGAGATCAGTGGGGACATGGGTGAAAGAAGTTAGGAAGAGATAAAGAGAGAGAGAGAGTCTGGTGGGGAGATGGTAGAGAGAAAGAGATTTAAGGGGCCATGGTGAGGTATGAAGAGCATGCAAGCCAAAATATATGAGAAAGAGAGAGAGAGAGAGACTCTTGGAGATGACAGAGAGGTAAAGAAAGTTTGGTCTTTCTTTGGGAAAGGAGGGATATCATACTCTCATTTGGAGATGGTGCATTTTAGTTTCTTCGTTTTTGAAGTGAGAAATAATGGCCACCCATGGATCTGGGGCAGGTGTGTCTTATGTGCAGTCTGTAGGCCAAATCCGCTCTTTCTACTTTACGTCTTTCTTTTTTCCCTTCACCTCTCGGTCTGCCCTTATATGTTTCTTTACTATATAAATTGTAGTTCTTCCTTTTCCTTATTTTCCAGTCTGTAATTGAAGTCTCTGTCTCTCGTCATGTTTTATATGATTACTTGTTTCCCACTCATTTTAATTGTAAATCGCTTAGAATTTTTATGTAAAGCGATCAATCAAATTTTAATAAACGTTACCATATGGCTCCAGAAAAAGGAGGATGGATTGAGAAATCTGGGTTTTACTTCCATTGCTTTCAATAGAAGTAAATCCAGATGTCTCTATTTGACCTCCTTACTTCCATTGCTTTTAGTGGAAGTAAAACCTAGATGTCTCAATCCGTCCTCCTTTTCCTGGAACCATATAGTAAACCTAGTTTTCTCATACTTCAGGAAATGCCTCCCCCCCCCCTGGCATGTGTACGCCGAAAGCCGCTTTTGAAGAGTCTTTCTGCAGCAACGGTAGCGATGGCGGCACGGGGGAAGCTGATCGTGGTGATCGAGGACGAGGATGCCTGCACTGGCTTTCTTCTCGGCGGGGTTGGGGAGCTCAATAAGAACCGCAAACTCAACTTCCTGGTGGTGGAGAAAGAGACCAGCGTCACCAAGATAGAAGAAATGCAGTTTTCTGGGCCGGGATGACATTGGAATTATTCTCATCAATCAGTTCATTGCTGAAATGATCTGCCATGCTATTGATGCCCATCACAGGTCTATCCCAGCTGCCCTGGAGATTCCCTCCAAAGAGCACCCATATGATGCTTCAAAGGACTCCATCTTCCGACAAGCCAGGGGCATGTTTACTGCTGAGGACTTGCAATAAGTGAAGTCTTCAGCATTCCCCGCTCCATTTATATGCAATTGTTCTGACTACCCCACCCCATAAACAGAGATTAATTATGGAAAAAAAAGAACATGGCCCCCTTGAGATTTGTTTATAGCAAAAATGTTTTCCTTAGTTACAGAGATGCCAGATTTCACTCATTAAGAGTGGTGTCACACTCATTTGAAAGCTCTCTCATTCTCATACTCTTTGAGCCCAATTTCTCAATCATCAGAGTTTCAGTACCAGTGCACTGATCTTGATAATCTCCTTCATGAAAGTGAAGCCTTAGGCCCTCTTTTACAAAGGCACGCTAAGCATTTTAGCGCGGATTTAGCGCGTGCTAAATCAACGCGTGCGCTAACTGCTAACACATCCATAGGATAACAGGCATGCATTAGCGTTTAGCGTGCGCTAAAAAGTTTAGCACACCTTTGTAAAAGAGGGGGTTAGAAGTAAACCAAGTGATCCAACCAATAAGAAAAAAAAATCTGACCACCCCTTCCTGCCTCCTGCTTCACCTTGCCCGGTCCCATTTCCCTTTACTGCAAGAAAATGTGCTTGGAAACTAATGTACATACTTTTAACTACTGGGTAGAAGACAATTTTCAGTTCACAACATTTACCCAAATTATTCCCCACTTTGTCTGTATTCTTCCAAATGCCCCAGAGAAAAGCCAGTATCATTTAATGCTGCTTTGATTCATTTGCAAAGCAATACTTCAATTAAATCATTCTAGTTTTATATCTTGGATGTACCATCTGAAAAACCTCACGCTTTGGCCTTCATTCTCACACTTTGCTGAATCTCACTCTGGAATGGCTCATCCTTGGCATCTCTGTAATTAATTAGAACATTTGATTTCGATGCATTGCATCAGTATTAATCATGCTAGTAGGCTAAAATATATGTGTGGCCTGCAAACACATGGATTTCTATTCATGCAGCCCTCATACACAGGAATTTCTGATCAGTGTTGAAAGAACTTGGCTACCCTTGGTCCAGGCATTAGCCTACATAAAACTGAGACTGTCTGATTGCCTGTATGTAGATTGTAGGTCAAATTTAATGTTTTCTATATACATGTTACTGCAGGGACAAAATAGAATGCAGAATGCTTTACATGAAGTGACTGAGAAGCTCAGTCAAAGTTCGTTATAAGAGAAAGGTAACTTGGCCCTTCAAGGACAGCAAACAGGTATTCCAGGCTAACTCCAAATATGCAAATTAACCTGGTTGATAGATAAAATGTCTTCATAAGAATTTAATGAATATTCATGATGGATGTCCTGAAAACTAGAGCCATTTGTGACTCCTAAAAGATCAAGGTTCCTTATATTGGTTTAAAAGTATTTTCCTGTAACTTCATTGAGTGTCCCCTAGTCTTTGTAATTTTTGACGGAGTGAAAAATCGATCCACTTGTACCCGTTCTACTCCACTCAGGATTTTGTAGACTTCAGTCATATCTCCCCTCAGCCGTCTCTTTTCCAAGCTAAAGAACCCTAACCTTTTTAGTTTTTCCTTATACGAGAGGAGTCCCATTCCCTTTATCATCATGGTCGCTCTTTGAACCTTTTCTAGTGCCACTATATCTTTCTTGAAATAAGGAGACCAGAATTGAATGCCATAGATTACTCCCCTTTTACAGCTATATTCAGAATGTCTACTATTAAGGGCTCCTTTTACGAAGCCGCGTTAGCGGTTTAACGTGCATAATAGCGCGCGCCAGTGGCGTACCTAGGGGGGGGCGGGGGGGGGGCGGGCCGCCCCGGGTACCAGCCCTAAGGGGGTGTTCCCGGCCTTGCCGTTCAGTCCCCCGCCACCCCCGAAGGACCGCTCGCCCCACTGACCTTCCTGCACCACCTGTGAAGCAGCCCGCAGCAGGATCGCGAAGTCAGCGTCAGCATCCCTGCGCTGCTTCCTGCGCCGCGATCCCGCCCCTCCTCTGACGTCAGAGGAGGGGCGGGACCGTGGCGCAGGAAGCAGCGCAGGGATCGCTGACGCTGACTTCGCGATCCTGCTGCGGCTGTTCATAGGTGGTGCGGGGAGGCCAGGGGGGCGAGCGGTCCTTCGGGGTGGGTCGGGGCATCAGGCCTTCAGGGTGGGGCGGGCGGGCAGGCAAGCAGGCTTTCAAGGGGGAGGGGGTGACAGGCAGGCAGGCAGGCCTTCAAGGGGGGACAGGCCTTCAGGGGGGGGGGTGCAGACCTTCAAGGGGTGCAGGCCTTCAAGGGGGGCAGGCAGGCCTTCAGGGGGGTGCAGGCCTTCGGGGGGGGTGTAGGCCTTTGGGGGGGTGCAGACCTTCAAGGGGGTGCAGGCCTTCAAGGGGGGGAACAGGCCTTCAAGGGGGGAAAGGCAGGCAGGCCTTCAAGGGGGGGACAGGCCTACAAGGGGGGGGGACAGGCCTACAAGGGGGGGGACAGGCCTACAAGGGGGGGACAGGCCTTCAAGGGGGGGGTGCAGGCCTTCAAGGGGGGTGCAGGCCTTCAAGGGGGAGACAGGCCTTCAAGGGGGGGAAAGGCAGGCAGGCAGGCCTTAAAGGGGGGACAGGCCTACAAGGGGGGGACAGGCCTACAAGGGGGTGGGACAGGCCTTCAAGGGGGGGACAGGCCTTCGGGGGGGTGCAGACCTTCAAGGGAGTGCAGGCCTTCGGGGGGGGAGGGTGCAGTCCTTCAAGGGGGTGCAGGCCTTCAAGGGGGGAAAGGCAGGCAGGCAGGCCTTCAAGGGGGGGACAGGCCTACAAGGGGGGGAGAAGCTACAAGGGGGTGGTACAAGCCTTCAAGTGGGGGACAGGCCTTCGGGGGGGGGGTGCAGACCTTCAAGGGAGTGCAGGCCTTCGAGGGGGGTGGTGCAGGCCTTCAAGGGGGTGCAGGCCTTCAAGGGGGGACAGGCCTTCAAGGGGGGAAAGGCAGGCAGGCAGGCCTTCAAGGGGGGACAGGCCTACAAGGGGGGGGGAGAAGCTACAAGGGGGTGGGACAGGCCTTCAAGTGGGGGACAGGCCTTCGGGGGGGTGCAGGCCTTCGGGGGGTGCAGACCTTCAAGGGGGGGACAGGCAGGCAGGCCTTCAAGGGGGGGACAGGCCTACAAGGGGAAGGGACAGGCCTTCAAGGGGGGTGCAGGCCTTCAAGGTGGGACAGGCAGACCTTTAAGGGGGGACAGGCCTTTGGGGGGGGACCATGATTTAGAAGTACACGGAGGGAAGGGGGTGTTCAAAGAGACATGCATATGCCAAACTTTGGGGGGGGGGAAGAAATAATGGGTCTGAAAATAGAGGAGAGGGAGAGAGATGATGGACCATGGGATTTAGGGAGGGAAGGAACAGAAAGGGAGAGAAATTGGACACAAGGGATGGTGTGGAGGAGGGATAGAGATACTGGATAGGAGGGTAATTAGGAAAAGAAACGGAGAGATGGTGGACTCTGGGATGGTGGGGAAGGAGGGAGAGATGCCGGATGAAAGGGTATTTAAGAAAAGGTGGATCTGTGGAGGGAGATGAAAAAAAGGAAAGATACCAGACTTCCTGGGAAGGGAAGGGAAATGGAAAGGGAGGACAGAGTTGGCAGATGGATGGTTAGCATGCAGAAAGAAGGAGACCCTGGCAAGCAAGTTATCAGAAGAAAACCAGAGCCTTGGACCAACAAGATTTGAAATATAACCAGACAACAAAAGGTAGAAAAATTAATTTTATTTTCTGTTTTGTGATTATAACATGTCAGATTTGAAATGTGTATCCTGCCAGAGCTGGTGTTGGACTGCAAACGTGAGCTAGGATTTAACAGAAAGAGGAAAAGTCCTTTTTGTTTCTTTATTTTATTTACACCACAGCGCCAGTGTGGTTAGGAGAAGCCAAAGGGGGTGAAAAAGCTATAAAACCCACCAGGAGTTTTGAAAAAAATCACCCAACTGGGCAGGAAAATCGAATTGAAAAACCAATTCAATAGGGCTGAATCGAATCAAAATTTTTTTTTCCTGTATCTGGCAGCATTAGTTTGCGCTACTGTCTTAGACTTTAGGACCTGGGATTGGGGAGAGATGGCATCCTCAGTACTTTATAATGCAAGTGAAACGAGGATTTGGTCAGACTTTTGAAGGGTCTGCAGAAAAAAAATATTGTATAGGCCGGGGACATGAGACAGCAGGAAATGGGAACTTTTCTTCCTTCTATTTTTGTGAATGGAAAGGCTGAGGATGTCGGAGAGGTCAGTTAAAATATGTGCTTTATAAGAAAATATAATAATGTGTTTTATAAAGTTTATAGCATAGCTGGCCTACCCAGTGAGGTGTTCCTAGTGGTGATGGTGGCAGCGTGTCAATGTGTTGAGAGGAAGAGGTGGTCTGGGAAATTCTGCTGAGCAAACTCCGGGCCCATTTCCACCCCCCAGTTAGTCCACTCCACTCAACTGATTCACACACTGAGTGGGTCTTTGGGTGTTGTTTTGGGATCTCTTCCAGTGGTTTATCTCCTTCTGGTCCAAGGAAGGAAACTTTGTTATCCTTAGCATTGACCTACAGAATATGTTTGTAACAGCGCTGCTTGTGTGGCATTAGGCTATGTAGTGATCGAAAGAAAAAAACAGACCTTTGCACATTTTTGCACTATATGGTGGGTGTATGAGGAGATTCACATTTCCTGCACAGCTAAATCCATGTGAAGTTACCTTGTGCTGTATTTGACATCTAGCAAGGTCTCTGTTTGAAAGGAAAGATCTAAACTTAAAAATGAAGTGGCCAGAAGTTATGGTAAAAGCAGATAGTGTAGCTGGTTTTAAGAAAGATTTGGACAAATTCCTGGAGGAAAAGTCCATAATCTGTTATTAAGACATGGGGGAAGTGTCTGCTTGCCCTGGATCGGTAGCATGGAATGTTGCTACTCTTTGGGTTTTGACCAGGTATTAGTGTCCTGGATTGGCTACCATGAGAATGGGCTACTGGGCATGAATGACCATTGGTCTGACCCAGTTAGGCTATTCTTATGTTATGTTCTCATCTGTAGGGGCCTTTGTTTTCACTTCTTATTTTAATGTATTTTTTTTCTGGGAACTTATCAGTGTTTTTTATAATGGGAACAAAAATGGAAGAGAATTAATGTGTGTGGAATGGGGGGTAACTTATTTCTTCAGCTAAATAATTCAATCCACTTCAAACAGACATAGGAGAACTTGTGCACCATTCACACACCCTCCAACCAAAAACGTCAAAAGAAAAAAACTGTTCGACAACCTCCTAGCCATTCGAGCTGCAACACTCGACCCCCAACTCTACAACCAATTGATATCAACCACAGACTGCAAAACCTTCAAAAAGAAATAAAAACCCTTCTATTCAAAAAACACATAAAACCGAACTAACACAATCAGAACTGTCCCAAGCATCACCTGCAACTACTCCATATGTACTTCTAATGTCATGACAATTTAGACATAATTTATGTTATGTTATGTTTGGAATAATGGTTACATATATGAGGTTCAATAAAAGAAAATTTTCACTGCCTGTTTCTATTCTGACCATTTATTCCATTTCATGGTTATTGCAAAAAAAAAAAAAAAAAATTTTTTTACATGGGGGGGGGGGGGGGTGTCAAAAAATGATGGGCCCCGGGTGCCACATACCCTAGGTACGCCACTGGCGTGCGCTAATTTGCTGGCCGCGCTAGCCGCTACCGCCTCCTCTTGAGCAGGCGGTAGTTTTTCAGCCAGCGCAGGGGTTAGTGCGCGCTAAAAATGTGCTTGCGATAAAGCCGCTAACGCGGCTTCGTAAAAGGAGCCCTAAATCCCTGTCCACTTCTTCTGTATAACACACCAATGTAAATAAAATTTCCATTCCCTCTTTCTAGATTGCGGAAAGGGATGATTCATCATGGCCATTTCAGCGTGGCATGTTTCATCGTGGTTTCTCAAGCTGCGCCTCGGACTCCACCCTAATTCTGACCCAGACCCTGCCCTATCTCCGTCCCATAACAATAGTACTAACTGTAATGCCATTTCTTCCATTCATTCTTCATATACACGCAATATAATCTTATTAACAATATATAATGGTAACCACAAAATTCAACTACACAAAGCACGCTGTATGCAGAGAAAATTGTAATTAACTATAATTTATAGTCTGCTTCTTTCAGCTGCTGCATGTATAGCGCAGCTTGGTGGGAACACAGCTCCCCCTGTACAAGCACCACTCTGAAAAAGGTGGGGAGGACAGTAAGGGCATTTTTGAACATAGCAGGGAAGGAATCCTTCACTGTCAACCAGCTGCCTCCTCCAGTACCTCTGTTACTGATGGTATTATACACACTGTACTACACTTCCGGGAATTATGACCAAGAAAATCAAATCAATGCAACATATCAAAACAGAAAAATATTTGTAGTATTCTGGAAATATATGCAGACATAGCTCTTCAGTCCAGCATCTTCCTGTTGGTCATCAAAGACTCCGAGTTATTCAAAATTCGGCAGTTGGATTGATTTTTGGGTTGAAGAAATGGGAACACATAAGCCCCTATTATCAAAAACTTCACTGGCTGCCCTGGAAGCACGAGTTTTGTTTAAATTTTTTTGTCTTTGTTTTAAATCAATATTTGGTATGGCCCCCACATACTTGGTTTCTCAATTTAATCTGGATAGTTCTATTAGGCCCACACGTAGAATTCATCCGTTCACCTATCCGACAATAAAGGTCTGCCACTACAAAAGATTCCTGGACAGAACTCTCGCCTTCCAGGCAGGTAATAGACCGATTGGCTGGGTAACATTATCCCGCATTCCTCATCCTACTTCAATTTTAGAAAATCAGTAAAATCGAATTTGTTTAACTGATTTGTAACCTAAGAATTTTATAGTTTTTCACTTCTTCCATTCTGTAAGCTTGTATTCGTTCACAATAAAACAGGGGAAGCAATTCCACAAAATCAAACAGGCAAGAGCAAAGTGGAAATGTCCAATCAGATTGGTGCACAAAAAAGTGTCTTTCAACTCATCTGATAAATCCAATGGTCTTTATTAATCCAAATTAGCTCATACATCCAAAGCAACTCAACGACTCGACATGATCATGTTTCGGCCACCCGGCCTGCATCAGGAGTCTTAGGAGTCTTTGGGTATCAAATAGTCTCAAATGGTCTAAAGCAAAACGAACAAACAGCTGTGTTATTCTGTGGTGTTACAGATTCGGAGCAACGGTTTGTTCGTTTTGCTTTAGACCATTTGAGACTATTTGATACCCAAAGACTCCTAAGACTCCTGATGCAGGCCGGGTGGCCGAAACATGATCATGTCGAGTCGTTGAGTTGCTTTGGATGTATGAGCTAATTTGGATTAATAAAGACCATTGGATTTATCAGATGAGTTGAAAGACACTTTTTTGTGCACCAATCTGATTGGACATTTCCACTTTGCTCTTGCCAGCTTGTATTCGTTGACTTTGTATGGTGACCACTTCGCTGATTGTCCAGCACTTCTTGTTGTAAACTGCCTCGAACTAACATGGCTTTGGCGGTATATAAGAATAAAATTATTATTATTATTATTATCTAAACAGTGATGTTCAGCAGCACTGTAACAGAAATCTTAAGGGTTTCTGGCATCCATATAATAAATTTACCCATCCATATTTTTGGTGGGTTGCCAAATAGTCACCAGGCTCAGCTAGACTTTAGTAAGTTGAATTACCAAAGATTAGGTAATATACGTGGGTAAATCAAGTAAAGGCAAAATACATGTTACAGCTTTAATAGAAGTAACTGTGATCAATTGAACATATCACTTGTCCACATAGTCCCCATGCATGATGACACATTTGTTGTATTGTTCAACTAGCTTCTGCATTCCTGCAGAGAAGTTTTTCGGCTGCTCCCAAAGGCAGGTGAACACCGCTTCCTTTACTTCATCATGCTTTGTCTTTTGCTCTCTGGGTCGTCGCTGGTGACAATTCTCTCCAGAATGCTCGGATCTTCTTCCTAATGTCTCAGGAACTGGGTCGCGACTTCCACACGCTGTTGCTTGTGCAGATCAGTAAGCTGTTTGGGAACCCACTGTGCGCAGACTTTCCTGTATCCCAAGGCATCATGTATTATGTCAAATGCAGATTCATAAATGATATCCATATCTGCAGCCAATTGAGACACCGTTAGTATTCTTTAATCAAGGCATCTGCCCTGTCAATGTGCCCTTGTGTGCCTGATGCTGATGGGTGACCAGAATGACCTTTGTCAGTTACACCTGTTCTTCCTGCTTTAAACCTTTTATCGATTCATGGTGCTGTGTCCATACTGAGTCAATATTCGCTGCCCAAATAAAGCGCACAACTACGCATTGTTCTTTGATGGTGAAATCTTACAATAAAGCGTCCATGTTTCTGACCTCAAGGCTGCCACACAACTAAAGGCTGAGTGTTGCATTGCACGTGGATGAACTATCCACAGGCAATGTACGAGTGCCATCAGAGTTAACACACCTACTCTCCCAGATGCTGCTTAGTGTATGTGTTTTACTGTCATGCCAATATTGTAAATTATATCATCTCTGTCCTGTCTCAATTATATTGTGGATGTACTTTGTAACCCGTTCTGAGCTCCTTTGGGAGGACGGGCTACATAATTTTATAAATAAATAAATATGTTGCATTTCATTAGCTCTTTTCCAGTTATCGCACAATTTAACAATTGCCTAGATCAGGAGTAGGCAATTCCGGTCCTCGAGAACCGGAGCCAGGTCATGTTTTCAGGATATCCACATTAAATATGCATGAGATAGACTTGCATCTCAAGGAGGCAGTGCATGCAAATCCATCTCATACATATTCATTGTGGATATCCTGAAAACCTGACCTGGCTCTGGCTCTCGAGGACTGGAATTGCCTACCCCTGGCCTAGATAACACGTGTTATCTGTATTTGGCTGAGAACCAGGGAAGCCACTGCTGCTCCCTGAAATCTTGAACAAGTCACTTAACCCTCCAATGAACCAGGTACAAAACGTATTTATTTATTTATTTTTTCAATTGTCTATACCGTTCAGAACGGTTTACATGAATTTATTCAGGTACTCAAGCATTTTTCCTTGTCTGTCCTGGCAGGCTCACAATCTATCTAATGTACCTGGGGCAAAGGGAGTGGGGGGGATCAAGTGACTTGCGTGGGTTTGAACCCACAACCCAAGGGTGCTGAGGCTGTAGCTTTACTCTCTCCCCTTAAATGGTAAACTCTACAGGGACAGGGAAATAATTATAGTGCCTGAATAGAACTTGTCTTGAGCTATTAATGAAAAAGGTGTGATCTGAAACCAAAATCCTGTACCAGACATACTGTGAGGCAATACAAAATACTATATATGTCAATCAGGGCTTATAGGGCAATTCTACTATACCATAATAGCAGTAACTTCCATTGCTTGGGCCGGCCTAACTGCTGTTATTCAACAGCACTTAACTGAACACTGCTGCTGAATATCAGCACTAAAGCCCTGATTCTATAAATGGCAGCTAAAGTTAGGTGCCTAGATTGGCACCACTGGCATAGTAAAGGGGGTGCGGGGGTGGTCCACCCCGGGTGGGGTCTTTGTAAAGGGCAAAGGCACCCATCCTCCTCTCCACTTCCTCCTTCCCAAACTCCCCCCTGCCGTGCCCATGCGCCCCTTCCCTTCCCTCATAGCTCTAATTTTTCCTGCGTGAGCAGCATTACAAACATGCTGCCCGCGTCGGTGTCACCTCTCTCCGATGTCACTTCTGAGGCCCACGCCTCGGAAGTGACATCAGAGGGATAGCCGACATGGCGTGGACAGCAAGTTTGTGCTGTTGCTTTCGCCTGGAACATTAAAAAGGTGCAGGGGAAAGGGGGCGTGCTTGACAGGGGGGTCAGGAAGGAGCAGGGGGAGCATAGAAGAAGGCAGGGGAGGGGCTCCACCATGCACCACTCACCCTTGCTATGCCACTTATTGTCATGCCTAGTTGATCTAGGCACTTAATTATTTAAAAAAAAAAAATTAGCACCTCATAATTAGCTTGAATTAATATTAATTGGGTGGTAGGCACCTACCACATTCTGGTAAGTGTCTAGTCCAAGGCGCCTACCAGAAAGTAGGTGTGGTTAGAGGCAGATTGCATACGGATCATGTACATGTATTGTCTATAGGCACCTAAAGTGGACCTAGGTGCTGGCATTTAGACCAAGAAAACCCTGGCATAAATAGGGTATGCCTACTGGCTCCTAAGTCCATATTTTGTGCCACTAGGTTCAATTCTATAAATAGCACTTAATTTGAGATTGACATGCACTAAGCGCCGTGTTCCTAGGCACCTATGATTTAGGTACCATTTATAGAATTGGCCCTAACTGTCCAGATAGTGTAGAGCCTGTCCATGGCAAATTCCTGTGATATTATGCAAGAAGGGACTGGAGTATGTATTCCTGGTAGATGGACTGTGCATTTAAGATTCTTCTAACTTTGTTACATGGCTCACACTTTGAAACTGCTGAAAATGCAGCTCTTTGAACATCGCTATAACATCAAGCATAGAAGGGAAGTGGAACCTCTTACATAACAATGCACTAACAGAATTTTATTGCAATGTGTTGGACTGTTGTGTATCATCTCCACATCGAAGAGGACCCAGCAGACGCAGGGAGTTGCGATGACTGCATCTGCCAGGTCCACCCACTCCAACGTAACTTACTTCTTCCGGAGCAGAGCCGGCCGATGTACTCATCGCGGAACCTTGCTGCATGAAGGGAGAGAAGGGAGCAGGACTTCTGGTATAGAAGAGTGGTGGAGGGAGAGAAAGGGGGTAGGATGGTATGGAAGGGTGGTAGATGGAATTGGTGTGCAGGGAAAGGGGAGAGAGGTATAAGGGGAAAGGATACTAGGGGAGGAGGATACCGCAAAAATACCAGAAGCAGTGAAAGTGTTTAGTGGAGTAATAGAAGACAGCCTCACCACAGTTGAAGTGGAGTTGGACCAGATATACTACCAGATCGACAAACTTAAAAGTGACAAATCCCTTGGACCGGATGGAATTCACCCGAGAGTTTTAAAGGAATTGAAGGTTGAAATCGGAGAGCTATTGCAAAAACTTGCCAATCTGACAATCAGAACTGGACAGATACCAGAAGACTGGAAGATAGCGAACGTCACGCCAATTTTCAAAAAAGGATCGAGAGGGGAACCAGGCAACTACAGACCTGTGAGCCTTACATCTGTCCCTGGAAAGATGGTTGAAGCACTGATCAAGGATAGCATAGTCCGGCACCTAGATACACACGACTTGATGAAACCCAGTCAACATGGGTTCAGGAAAGGGAAATCATGTTTAACGAATTTACTTCAATTTTTTGAGACCGTGAACAAGCAAATTGATAGTGGAATGCCGGTGGACATAATATATTTGGACTTCCAGAAGGCGTTCGACAAAGTTCCACATGAAAGACTTCTCAGGAAACTACAAAGCCATGGAATAGAGGGAGATATACACAGGTGGATAGGCAAATGGCTGGAAAACAGAAAGCAGAGAGTGGGCATAAATGGGAAGTTCTCAGACTGGGAGAAAGTGACTAGTGGTGTGCCCCAGGGCTCGGTTCTTGGGCCGATCCTATTTAATATTTACATCAATGACCTGGAAGAAGGAGTATCCAGTGAGATCATTAAGTTTGCAGATGACACAAAGCTATGCAGGGCAATCAGATCGCAGGAGGATAGCGAGGAACTCCAGAGCGACTTGTATCAGTTAGAGAAATGGGCAGAGCAATGGCAGATGAAGTTCAACGTGGAGAAATGCAAAGTAATGCATTTAGGTAGTAAGAATAAGGAACACGAGTATAGAATGTCAGGCGCAACTCTGGGTAAGAGCGAACAAGAAAAGGACCTGGGTGTACTGATAGATAGGACCCTGAAGCCGTCGGCACAATGCACGGCAGCGGCAAAGAAAGCAAACAGAATGTTAGGCATGATAAAGAAAGGAATCACGAGTAGATCGGAGAAAGTCATAATGCCGCTTTATAGGGCAATGGTCAGACCGCACTTGGAATACTGTGTCCAACATTGGTCTCCCAACCTAAAGAAGGATATAAAACTGCTGGAGAGGGTGCAGAGACGAGCAACGAAGCTGATAAGAGGTATGGAGAACTTGGAATATGAGGAACGACTCAAGAAACTGGGACTGTTCTCCCTTGAGAAGAGGAGGCTACGAGGGGACATGATCGAGACTTTCAAAATGCTGAAAGGCATCGATAAAATAGAGCAGGAAAATAAATTATTTACATTGTCCAACGCGACACGGACAAGAGGACATGGTTTGAAGCTAAGGGGGGACAAGTCCAGGACAAATGCCAGGAAGTTCTGCTTTACACAGCGAGTGGTAGACGCCTGGAATGCTCTCCCAAAGGAGGTTATTAAGGAATCCACTGTGCTAGGATTCAAAGGCAAATTAGATCCACATCTCCTTACGAGAGGCATAGAGGGATATGGGTGACTAAAACTACATCAGGTGTATACCTGACTGGGCCTCCGCGTGTGCGGATCGCCGGACTCGATGGACCATAGGTCTGATCCGGAGATGGCAGTTCTTATGTTATAGATGTAATTGGATTGGAGGGAAAGAATGGGGGCAGATGCTGATTGAAGAGGGGTGGATGGAGAGAGAAAGGGCAGACATTGGATGGTAGTGGGGAGGGTAGAGGGGGAGCCTATGCTAGATGGAAGTGCAGATGGGAAAGATAAGGGAGCAAATGCAGGAAGGAAATGGGAGGAGAGAAAGAGGGGAGCAGATGATGGAAGTGGACAGAGAGAAGAGAAGGTACTAGATGGAAGGGGTAGAGAAAGAGGGCACCTGATGGAAAGAGGGGATAAATAAAAGGGCACATGATGGGGGAAAAGGATTGAGTTAGGAAAATACTGGAGGGGGTGAGGGAAAGAGATGGCGAGCTGTAGGTAGAAAGTAAAAAAGGAAATTGATGAGAGGGTAGTAAGAATGTAATCTAGATGGATTCAGAAAATAAATTGAAAAGGAAAATGAGGGAAGAAAGGGATTGCAGGTGTGGGAGAGGGAAGGAGAGGAGAGAGATGCCAGACTAATGGGGGTGAAAGGAGAGATGGAAGGGGGAGGCATACAGTTTCTGGAAGAGGCATAGAAGGAAAGAAGATGCCATATAGGGGCAGAGAGATGGCAGACAGTGGATGGAAGGAAGAGAGTAACAAGAAGATGAGGAAAGCAGAAATCAGCGAAGACAAAGGTAGAACAAAAATTTTCTATTTATTTATTGCTTTAGGAGACATGTGTCACTGTTTCTGTGGTGTTGCATTGTATGCAGAGTCCAGCTTCTTGCTGGTTCAATTTAACCTTTGTCTATGTATTTCTATTTTATCCCCCCTTTTACAAAACTGTAGTGTGGTTTTTAGCCATGGTGGTAGAATTCTGAACATCATAGAAACATAGAAACATAGAAAGATGACGGCAGAAAAGGGCCAAGGCCCATCAAGTCTGCCCACTATAGACCCTCTCCTTAGGATTAGCTAGTGTTTTGCCCTGACCCTCTTAGGGATCCCACATGGGCGTCCCATTTATTCTTAAAATCTGGCACACTGCTGGCCTCGATCACCTGCACTGGAAGCCCGTTCCACCGATCAATCACTCGCTCCGTGAAGAAATACTTCCTGGTGTCGCCGTGAAATTTTCCGCCCCTGAGTTTGAGCGGGTGCCCTCTTGTGGTTGAGGGGCCTCTAAGAAGGAAGATGTTATCTTCCACTTCTATACGTCCGGTGACGTATTTAAACGTCTCAATCATGTCTCCCCTCTCCCTGCGCTCCTCTAGAGTGTAGAGCTGCAAATTGTCTAGTCTTGCTTCGTACGGGAGACCTTTAAGCCCTGAGACCATTCTGGTGGCCATTCTTTGGACCGACTTGACCCTCTGCACGTCTTTGCGGTAGTGTGGCTTCCAGAATTGCACGCAGTATTCCAGATGAGGTCTCACCATGGCCCTGTACAATGGCATAATGACAGCAGGCTTTCTGCTGACAAAACTTCTACGGATGCAACCCAGCATCTGCCTTGCCCTTGAGGAAGCCTTCTCCACCTGATTGGCAGATTTCATGTTTGCACTAATGATTACTCCCAAATCTCGTTCCGCTGAAGTCCTGGTCAAGGTCTCCCCGTTCAAGGTATAAGTTCTGCACGGGTTTCTGTTACCTAGGTGCATGACCTTACATTTTCCAGCATTGAAGCCCAGCTGCCAGGTTGAGGACCAGCATTCCAATGTGCGCAGGTCCTGCGCCATACTATCTTGTAAATTGCCCTCGCTTACCATATTACATAGTTTGGCGTCGTCGGCGAATAATGTTACTTTATTTTTTTTTTTTATTTTTTTTTTTTTTTATTCAATTTTCTATACCGTTCTCCCAGGGGAGCTCAGAACGGTTTACATGCATTTATTCAGGTACTCAAGCAGTTTTTCCCTCTCTGTCCTGGCGGGCTCACAATCTATCTAACGTACCTGGGGCAATGGGGGGGATTGAGTGACTTGCCCAGGGTCACAAGGAGCAGCGTGGGTTTGAACCCACAACCTCAGGGTGCTGAGGTCGGAGCTTTAACCACTGCGTCACACTCTCCCCCACTTTACCTTGAAGCCCTTGAGTCAGATCTCCTATGAATATGTTGAAGAGGAGCGGACCCAAGACCGAGCCCTGAGGCACCCCGCTGGTCACCTCCGATGTCCCAGAGAAAGTACCGTTAACCATCACCCTCTGACGTCTGCCACTCAGCCAATCTCTGACCCATGCCGTCAGAGTCTCTCCTAACCCCATTGATTTCATCTTGTTTAACAGTCTGCGGTGTGGGACGCTGTCAAAAGCTTTACTGAAGTCCAGGTACACTATGTCCAGTGAATCTCCTTCGTCCAGTCTTTTTGTTACCCAGTCAAAGAAGCTGATGAGGTTTGATTGGCAGGACCTACCCTTGGTGAATCCATGTTGATTGGGGTCCCGTAGATTCCCTTCGTTCAAGACCGTGTCCAACTGGCGTTTGATCAGTGTTTCCATGATTTTGCATACTATTGATGTCAGACTCACCGGTCTGTAATTTGCAGCCTCTGTCTTACAACCCTTTTTGTGTAGAGGAACGACGTTAGCTGTTTTCCAGTCCAAGGGGACTGTCCCTGTACTCAGTGAGAGATTGAATAGTACGGCTAACGGTTCTGCCAGGACATCACCTAACTCCCTAAGCACTCTGGGGTGCAGATTGTCCGGTCCCATGGCTTTGTCCACCTTGAGTTTTGTTAGCTCAAAGTAAACCTTGCTGGGTGTGAATTTAAAATTCCGAAACGGGTCTTTTGTGTTTGACTGTGGTTTCAATTGAGGGCCGGACCCTGGCGCCTCGCAGGTGAAGACCGAGCTGAAGTATTTATTTAGTATTTCTGCTTTTTCGGGATCTGATTCTGCGTAATTCCCGTCTGTTTTTTTCAGGCGTACTATCCCGTCTGTGTTTTTTTTCCTGTCACTGATATACCGGAAGAAGGATTTGTCCCCTTTCTTAATGTTGTTTGCTAGAGTTTCTTCCACTCGAAGTTTGGCCTCCCTGACTGCCGTTTTGACCTCTGTGGACTTGATCCTGTGTAGCAGTTGATCTTCGCTTTTCCCGGTGCGTTTGAAGGAAACAAATGCGTTTTTCTTCTCCTTAACGAGACGTGAGATCTCTGCGGTGAACCACTGGGGTTTGTCCTTTCTTCGCTGTTTATGTGATGATTTTATGTAACGGCAGGTTGCCTCGTGTATGACAGATTTCAGGGATGACCACATATCCTCCACATTCTCTGTCTCCGTTTGGTCCTGGAGTGCCTGATGGACGAAAACTCCCATACGTGCAAAGTCTGTTCCTCGGAAGTTGAGTACCTTTGTTTTAGTGTTTGATCTATGGAAACCTTTCCTCAGATGGAACCATATCATGTTGTGATCGCTGGAGGCTAGCTTATCTCCCAAGAAGATTTCTGAGACACTTTCTCCATTGGTGAGTACTAGGTCAAGGATCGTTTGGGCCCTAGTGGGCTCCATTACCATTTGATTGAGGCGTGCTCCTCTTATGGAGGCTAATAGCCTCTTGCTTCCGCTGGTTGTTGCTGAAGGTGTGCTCCAGTCTACATCCGGCATATTGAAATCTCCCATTAGTACAACGTCCCCCCTTAGCGCGATATTTTCTATGTCTTCGATTAGTTCCGTGTCCTTGTCTTCCGGTTGTCTCGGAGGTCTATATACCACACCAAGATACAGGCATTTTTCTCTCCCTCTGGCCAGGTTCACCCAGAGGGATTCCCCGGTGTACTTGACTTCCATGATTCTGGTGGTTTTGATTCCTTCTTTAATGTATAGCGCTACCCCTCCGCCTAACCTGCCCTCTCTGTCTCGACGAAGTAAACTGTAACCCGGTATAGCCATATCCCACCCATGAGAGTCCGTGAACCAGGTCTCGGATATTGCCACCACATCTAAGTTGGCATTCACTATCTCGGTTTCCAATTGCAGAATTTTATTGCCTAAACTGTGTGCATTGACATACATGGCCCTCCATCCCTTGTGTTTGTTAGGGCTGTCATGCGTGCTATGGGTGCTTACCTTGGGCTCAAAAGGGCGGTTGTGTCTCGCCTCCACTGGATGATTCCTTACTGCTGTGGAATGTGAGTGGATACCCTCCCCCAACTTACCTAGTTTAAAGCCTTGCGAAGTAGGCGGGCTAGACGGTGTCCAAGTACGTTTTTACCTCTTTTGGTCAAGTGAAGTCCGTCTGGTCCCTGCAGTCCCTGGAGTGCCTTTCCATGGTCCAGGAATCCAAAGTTCATCTCAATGCACCAGTTGCGAAGCCACTCGTTGGTACGTTGGATGCGTTCTTCCCTGGCTCTTCCTCTGTCTCTAACTGGGAGGATGGATGAGAAGACCACCTGTGCACCCGTCTGCTTCAGCTTCCTACCCAGGGCTCTGAAGTCATCGGGTATGTTCTCTAAGGTGTTCCTTGCAGTGTCGTTTGTACCTATATGGATAAGAAGCATAGGGAAGTGGTCAGTAGGTTTTAGTATTTTATCGAGAGAGGTGGTGACGTCACGAATCCTGGCTCCAGGGAGACAGCAGACCTCCCTCGACTGCAAATTTGGTCTACAAATTGGACCCTCGGTTCCTCGCAGCATGGAGTCCCCGATGACTACCACTCTGCGCTCCTTCCGGGGGGGATGATCAGCGTGGTTTGGAGTCAAAGTTGTGCGCTGGGTGTCTTCCCGAGCTTCTTCCGCTACCTCCTCGGTAGTAATATCCTGCAAGACGTGGTATCTGTTGTTCAGATTGAGTTGTGGTGAAGAAGTAGAGCTGCCCTGTTTGGGACAAAAAGAAGAAAAAGGAAGTGAGAAAAGGGGGGGGGGGTTACGTTTTCCCGTGGAGGAGGTTACCAGCTGCCAGGGACCGGTATCTCCTATCATTTCTTGCACCCCGATCGTGGAATTTATAACTGGAGACCTGGGTGTCTCGAGGATGGATCTGTCATGGGTCAGCTCTGCCAAATGGGAAACCTCCTTGATGGCTTCGTCGATGAAGACCTCATCCTCCCTGATGCTCCTCAAGCGCTGCACCTCCTCTCTGAGACTCCATAGTTCCAGTAGGATGTCCTTGTTCAGCTGCTCCATCTCCTCTGTCTGCGTAGAAACTGTGGCGTGGTTTAGGGGGTGGTCTCGGTCTGCACAGCAACCTCTGCCCTCCGTCCAGTGCCATCCTTCTCCTTCTGCACCATCCCCTGGATCTCGCCGGACGTTGGCGTGATGAACTGGATGGTAGTCTTGGTACTCCTCGTCCTCCCTGCCATATCCAAAGGAAGAGAGATTAGGTGTAAAATAGAAAAGCAATGAGAATAGGGAGTTGCAGAGAGAATAGAGGGTGTCCGGAGAAGGCTATCTGCCTGGATGAGAGTGTGTAAGAAAAGCGTATGTGGAGAGAGTGAGTGTGTATAAGAGTCTAGAATGTGAATGAAAATTTTTTTTTTTTTTTTTAGGTTTTAGAGTGTGGATACGGCTTACTGGAGGCCCTTCTCAAGGCCCTTCGCAAAGGCGCTCTCGCTAAGGCGAGCGCCTTTGCCGCTCGCCTTCGCCGCGCGCCGAACGGCTGCGCGCCGTTGGCCCGCCTCCTTTTAAGGAGGGGAGCCCGGGCGCCTACTGCTGACGCGGTGGGGGTGGGCGGAGCTACTCTCGCCTACCCCGACTCGATAGAAGGTTTGCCGCTCGCCTTCGCTGGTTCCCTGTGTCTCAGCACGCTGCTGCTGAGACTCCCAGCGCCTCCTCTCTCACCCGCTCTGCCCTCGAAGCCTGGAGCAGTGGCTGGACCGTCGGCCCGCCTCCTTTTAAGGAGGGGAGCCCGGGCGCCTACTGCTGACGCGGTGGGGGTGGGCGGAGCTACTCTCGCCTACCCCGACTCGATAGAAGGTTTGCCGCTCGCCTTCGCTGGTTCCCTGTGTCTCAGCACGCTGCTGCTGAGACTCCCAGCGCCTCCTCTCTCACCCGCTCTGCCCTCGAAGCCTGGAGCAGTGGCTGGACCGTCGGCCCGCCTCCTTTTAAGGAGGGGAGCCCGGGCGCCTACTGCTGACGCGGTGGGGGTGGGCGGAGCTACTCTCGCCTACCCCGACTCGATAGAAGGTTTGCCGCTCGCCTTCGCTGGTTCCCTGTGTCTCAGCACGCTGCTGCTGAGACTCCCAGCGCCTCCTCTCTCACCCGCTCTGCCCTCGAAGCCTGGAGCAGTGGCTGGACCGTCGGCCCGCCTCCTTTTAAGGAGGGGAGCCCGGGCGCCTACTGCTGACGCGGTGGGGGTGGGCGGAGCTACTCTCGCCTACCCCGACTCGATAGAAGGTTTGCCGCTCGCCTTCGCTGGTTCCCTGTGTCTCAGCACGCTGCTGATGAGACTCCCAGCGCCTCCTCTCTCACCCGCTCTGCCCTCGAAGCCTGGAGCAGTGGCTGGACCGTCGGCCCGCCTCCTTTTAAGGAGGGGAGCCCGGGCGCCTACTGCTGACGCGGTGGGGGTGGGCGGAGCTACTCTCGCCTACCCCGACTCGATAGAAGGTTTGCCGCTCGCCTTCGCTGGTTCCCTGTGTCTCAGAGCTACTACCATCACGGCTGGTGCAAAAAAATGCTCCACAGTTTTGTAAAAGGGGGAGTGGTTAGTTTGTGATTACATATTCCATACTAGGCGAAGGTGTTTTCTGTGTATTTGAAAGACATGGTTTTCTGTTAGGATTGACTACAGAATTGATCTGTACTAGTCTGGCTTGTTTAGTTTTACAATGGGTGTAGTGATGTATTGCTCACTGCAATATGTAAGATTCTGGCTTTTCCTAGGTATGCTCTTGTGTGACTGGATTGTTACTAAAAATAATGTTTTTCATACAAATGGTGGGGGTGTGTGTCAAAAAATGATGGGCCCCGGGTGCCACATATGCTAGGTACTCCACTCTTGTGGTGGTGTCTCGGAAATAGTTCCCCCAGAAGCAGCTACAAAAGTGTTCATTTTATGGCTTGCCATATTGAGAGCCAATAGCACACAGATTTAAACGATTTCCTCTGATGCAGGCGGATTATCTGGCGAAACAAGGACCCTTGTCAGGATTATGCATTCTTCTGCTGGAGCAGTGAAGGTTTTGGAGCTATTGGAGTTTTTGAAGAATTGAAGATTTTGTGAACATTTGGGGATTATGAGCTGTGTGTTTCATTCTCCAGCAAAGGATAAGTGTTATTCTAACTTTCCTATGCACAGACAGTGGTTTGGTCCTTTTTGAGATATGGAGTAAGTTCTCTGTGGAATTTTTTAAATCATCTTTCCATGTGAAATCTGCTGTATAAGTGACTAATGTGTAAATAGGAGTCTCTAAATACATGGAAGAAAACAAGCACTCTCATTCCCACTCTGTTTCCTTTGCTCTCTTTTTTTCTTTTGCTTACAAAACAGGTCAATGTGATTCTGAACTGAGGTCAGTGCATGAATAAGTGAATATGACATCACAATGCACTCCTATCCAAGCATTTTGACCAAACAATGGAGCCCCTCAGTAATGGGCTTTGCCTCACAACTGCTGTCCAGAAGCATTGAATTGACAAGCAGTTATTGTGCTACAGCGGACTATCCAGGGCACTTGCTTTAAAAGAAAATGAAATTTAATAACACCTGAAACAATAATTTATGTCTGTGTTATTTTCCAAACTGCTTCTTCGGGCTCAGCAAGAAGTCTCTCCAGACTTCTCATATTGTGACTGATGCAGGCTAGTGGTAGCTTTTGCCCCCAGAGATATATAAATAAATAAAACCAGAAGGTTTTATCTGAAATTTTGACCTATTTAATTTAGTTTTCAGATTTGACCATGTTAGAAATCCATTCCTCAGGAAGTTACAAGAATTATACTTGCCAAGCGGTTTGTGTGTAGTTTGGGGTTTTTTTGTGGGTTTTTTTTCCTCCAGTAAACCCCTATTACATCATGCTTAATTGTAGATAAAAACAAGAGACATCTGAAGAAAGGGCTCAAGAAATCTCAAAAACTAATGCACTGCAAATCTGTGTTATTTCTTATGACTGGTCCAAAAAAAACAGAAGCACCCAGTGAGGCAGTTTCATGCTGAAATACTTAAGGCCAGTCTGAGCTTTTATACAGAAACCTCCTGCTGAATCAATACATTTATGGTAGTGCTGATTTCAAATATGGAAAAAACAGATCTACAATTTTCTCAGTGCTATCCATTTTGAATCCTCTCAGAACTTTCAATAGGCTTCCTTTGAAATAGCACTATGCCTGTAATATAAAATAATTCACAAAATTGATAACCTTCAAAAAAAGATATATATGGCAACCACATAGATGGCTCTTACGAGGAAGCCAACATAATTTTTTCTATATTTTAATCTTTTTTTTTTTTTTAATCTTTATTGATTTTCCATTACTAACAAAAAGTGCAACACAATATTCATATCAGTAACATTAACAAATAATCACTTAAATTCAATCAGTAGCAATGCAACAATATAAGCCCCCCCCACCCCACAATTACATCAAGGAATCACTCTAAAGATATATCCCTCCCCTCCCTCCCCCCCTGGATGTGTCTGAATCATATCAACAAAAAGAAGAATAAAAGAACTATAACAATTGTACAAAAACATAAAGTAACATAAAAATTATATGTATATCCTGCTTCTAAATCATGCTTTTTTCCATTTCAGGCAAATCCTCTCTGCTGCCCTAAAGAACTGATGCTAAATTAATCCGGGGCTGTATAAAATCAATGTATGTACCTGTCTAAATTTATAAACTGATCACTTTGGGGCCCTTTTACTAAAGCCTAGCGCATGCCAAGGGACATTATAATACACTAATGGGAAGATTCTATATATGGAACTAAAACGTAGGTGCCAAGTAATAATAATAATAATAACTTTATTTTTCTATACCACCAACAATCTTGAGACTTCTAGGCGGTTTACATTGAAAGAGAGCTGGACAGTCAGCGAATTACAATATGCAAATAGTCATTGAATTACAGTATACAGAATCATAAGATGTAGCGAATTACAATATACAGATTGTTAGAATTTCAAAAGTATACGCAGGGGAGGACATGTTACTATGACACTAAACATGATTCTATTAAAGTTACACGTACTTTATAGAATCAAGCTCAGTGGTGCCTAAAGTTGGCTAAGGTGTCAGTAGGCATCCTAACTTTAGGCGTATCCTATTTATGCCATGGTTTTCTTGGCCTAAATGAAGGCGCCTAATCCAAAATGGGTGCCTACATGACAAACATGCTCACAATCTGCCCCCTAATCACAGCTATTTTCCAGTAGGTGCCTTGAACTAGAACCTATCATCCAATTAAGTGAAATTATCATCAATTTTGAGTTGTTAATTGGCAACTATTGGTGTCAATTTAGGGCTCCTTTTATGAAGGTGCACTAGCGGTTTTAGCGTGCGCTACAATGCCACGTGCGCTAGACGCTAACATCTCCATAGAGCTGGCATTAGTATTTTCCATGTAGTGCGGGGTTAGCACACGCGGCAGCGTAGCATGCGCTAAAAATGCTAGCGCACCTTCGTAAAAGGAGCCCTAAGGTCTTTTAAACAATTAATTAGATACTTAGATTGGCTAGGTACGCCGATCTAGGTACCTAATTTTAGGCATCATTTATAGAATAAGGACCTAAATACTGTACTTTCTTTTTATACATTTGGGCCATGTAGCACTTACCATGCGCTAATATCGGTTAGTGCACTAAACTTTAGTAAAAGAGCCCTTTCTTAAATATCATTTAGTGCCATCGACTCGTGTTAGAGTCCTAGCAACTTGATGAATTACAGATCTAAAAAGAGATCGTTTTTGTGCTAGTTCAGTAAGATCCAGGGTCATCTCCATGGTTGTTTTCAACATGCCCAGCTATCTGATTGCAGGTCACACTCTTCACACTGTTCCATCGATCTTCCCAAACATAATGTCCATTTCCAATGATCTTTCTCTTCTGACAGTGTGACCAAAAATAAGACAGTCCTAACTTCATCATTTGGACTTTGAATGGCATAGCCTGTTTGATCTCTTTCAAAGTCAATTTGTTAGTTCTTCTGATGGTCCTCAGCATGCATAAAATCCTTCTCCAGCAGCAAAGCTCAAAAGAGTTGATCTTCTTTCTGTAGTGTCCAGCTTTTGCATCCATAATTGGCCATTGAGAAAATGAGTGTGTGGACAAATCTGATCTTCATTTGGAGTCTTTGAATACTCTGTCGAGAATCTTCATTGAAGAGCGACCCAGTACTATTCTGCGGAGTATTTATTCTCTGCTGGTTGCTTCTTTGTTTACTAAGGAGTCCAGGAGATTGAATTCCTTTACAACTTCTATGAATAGTGATCTCCAATCAGTTAGCCATGTTTTTTCCTTCCAAATTTGTTGACACAATCAAGTGAGGGCACCTTCTGAGCCTTTGATCAATTCAATTGGAATGCAATCGATACTTGGTGATTTGTTTTACGATAAGGCTTTAATTGATGCTATGACCTCTTCTTTTAAAATATCTGGTTCTTCTTCAGTGTCAGTTTCCTTTCAATTTCTCCAAAGTTATCCTCATTGCCTTTTTTGTATAGATTTTACGTACAGTTTATTCTTTCTGTTTCTTTTTATTGCTTTCTGGATCATTCAATATCATTCCATTGGAGTCTTTAAGCATCCCCAATGGAGGCTGGAATTTTTGTCGCAATCTCTTAACCTCCTGATACGCTAATCTGGTTTTTCTTTTTACATATTCAGATTCAATTTTCTGACATATATCCTTTAGATATCTGTCTTGTCAAACTTGATGTTGAAACACTTGGTTCATTTGTGATACTTTTTCTCTATCACCAGAAAGTATTGCTTGTCTTCTTTGTTTTGCTATTTTTCTGATTTCTTCTGAGATCCAAGGTGATTTCTTGGCTTTCTTTCTCTTTGATGTCATTCCAAACTATAAAATTTACTGACATTCTTGGAAGATCACAAAGAACCAGGCTAAACAAACATAACATAACAGCGAATTTCTAGACCGCATAGCCATTAGTTCAATGCGGGTAACAAAAGATTATGCCATGGGAAAATACAATATTAATGAGATGCAAAGGAATTTAGCTAGTCAGGAATTTGGAGAAATGAAAAGGGCCATGACCTGAGTTAGATCTGGATATTCAGTACCAGGCAATATCCAGCTGATGGATTTATACAAGTGCCAGTGTCTGAGCCAAGGGGAGGGGCCTTAGGCATCTGAGCCAATCAGGGGCTTAGGACTCTCCTCGTGCATCACATGATGAATCAGGTAGGGAAAGGCCTGCCATTTTGATCTGGCGGGCCTATGAACAGGACAGACCAAACTTTCCTCCTGCTCCTCTAAAAAGGTACGCGAGGGGGTGTGGAGGGTAGGGGGTGGGGTTTCAGGGGACCTCCGGTGGCAGGAGGAACTGAAGGTGAAGAAAGGACCTTTTGGTCAATTTAAAAGAACAAGTGGGTTCTCTGAAGCAGTCGTCCCGGCGAAACGCATCAGAACCTGAAACAGATTTAATCACTGTTCCTTCATTTAGATACAACATTACTAGAGTTGGAAATTTGATACAGTTTGATAAGACAATACAATCTGAGTGTGAAACATTAAATTAACATTAATACCAAATAAATGTAGTGATTGACCAAGGAAGTAAGCATTTAGGGGCTAAACCCTGCTTGCGGTCTTTCTACCTTAAGGTTCTGAGCACTTTAGGTATTAATTGCCGATAAATTATACAATTTCAAAGAGGGTGATCTTTCGCAATTTTGGGGTGTTGTAAAGCAGTTGGATCAACATGACATTTTATATATATACTAGCTTTATAGCCCGTTACATTAACGGGTACTAGAATATATGTATGTGTCTATCTTTATTTCTTTCTCTCTCTGTCTCCTTAGCCACTTTCTGTATTTCTGTCTTTCCTTCTTTCTTTCTTTTGGCTGTCCACCACCATCCCTTGCATGCTCCCCCTGTCTATTCTCCCTTCTTTTTACCTCCCCTGTGTCCACCACCACCCCTTCACTGCTCCCCTTATCCAGCAGCAGCCCTTCTCCCTTTGTTTTACCTCCTCCCTGTACATCAGCACCTCTTCCTGCTCCCCCTGTCCAGCAGTAGGCCTCCCTTCATTTCCCCCCTGTCCATCAGCACCTCTTCCTGCTCCCCCTGTCCAGCAGTAGGCCTCCCTTCCTTTTTCCCCCTCCCTGTCCATCAGCACCTCTTCCTGCTCCCCCTGTCCAGCAGTAGGCCTCCCTTCCTTTTTCCCCCCTGTCCATCAGCACCTCTTCCTGCTCCCCCTGTCCAGCTGTAGGCCTCCCTTCCTTTTCCCCCTCCCTGTCCATCAGCACCTCTTCCTGCTCCCCTGTCCAGAAGTAGGCCTCCCTTCATTTTCCCCCCCTGTCCATCAGCACCTCTTCCTGCTCCCCCTGTCCATCAGTAGGTCTCCCTTCCTTTTTTTCCCCCCTGTCCATCAGCACCTCTTCCTGCTCCCCCTGTCCAGCAGTAGGCTTCCCTTCCTTTTTCCCCCTCCCTGTCAATCAGCACCTCTTCCTGCTCCCCCTGTCCAGCAGTAGGCCTCCCTTCCTTTTTTCCCCCTGTCCATCAGCACCTCTTCTTGCTCCTTCTGTCCAGCAGTAGGCCTCCCTTCATTTCCCCCCCACCCCGTCCATCAGCACCTCTACCTACTCCCCCTGTCCAGCAGTAGGCCTCCCTTCATTTCCCCCCCCGTCCATCAGCACCTCTTCCTTCTCCCCCTGTCCAACGGGAGTTAGTACAGGCATGGTCTTTGCTGTTTGTTCTTTACTCGGCTAGAGAGTCCTTGCCACCCCCCCTCCTTCACTTCCCGCAGGCCCGACTACGAACCTGGTGATTCCAGCAGCGTGTGCAGCAGTCTTCACATGCTGCTTCGGGTCCTTCTACTGCCCTGATTTACTCTGGCATGTCCCTGATGACATCATCAGAGACACGGCAGAGCAAATCAGGGCAGTAGAAGGGTCCGAAGCAGCGTGTGAAGACTGCTGCACACACTGCTGGAATCGCCAGGTTCATAGTCGAGTCCGCGGGAAGGGAAGGGAAGGGAAGGGGAGGGGGCGGCAAAGGACTCGGACTCCTCTGGTCTGTCGCGGAGGGCATCCCTGCTCCATTTCTCGGTTCGTCCCGGAGAGGGGGGGGCAGGAGGCGCTCTATGTGCCCCAGTCCCGGCTTGTGGAGGTGATTGTCGGCTGGCTGGGAGAGGGCTTGTGGAGGCGATCGTCGGCTGGTGATGTAGTACTCGCATGTGCACTCTCGCCGCGGGCACAGCGCGACAGATCAGATCTCAGGGAACACGCGGCGAGAGTGCACATGCTCGGCTAGCATTTTATTATTATAGATTCCCAAGAGTGATTTTTTTGGGCATTTGCTAATGTTGTCATTAGCACATGGCCATTAAAAACATTTATTGCATGAGCACCTACCACCACCCATTTTGTAGGTGGTATGGGCTCATGTGGTGTCCCAGCCCTATCCATATTGAGATCTTTAAGTCTGTCCCCATATGAGTTATGATGACCACTGTCCATTTTACAAGCTGACCTCTAGACTGACTCCATCCTGCTTATATATTTTTGAAAGCGTGATCTCCAAAGTTGTACACAATATTCTAAATGAGGTTTCACCAGAGTCTTATACAGGGGCATCAAATCTCCTTTTCCCTACTGGACATACCTCTCCCTATGCAATATAGCATTCTTCTAACCTTCCCCCCCACACACACTTTTTACAAAACCGTGGCAACAGTGTATAGCGCAGGTCGGCATGCTGAATGTTCTGCACTGCTCCCGACACTCATAGAAATCCTATGAGCATCGGGAGCAGCGCAGAGTATTCAGCGCGCCCGCCTGCACTAAAATCCGCTTTTAAGGTTTTGTAAAAGGTGGGGTAAATTTGAGAGTTATTTATTTAAAGTGAAACTAAATTAGGTACAATAGAATTGCTAATCAATGCAATGGAAGTGCTTGTTTTTTTGAGTGCAAATTAACTCAAAACGTGGCTCGATAGCTAGACAAGCAAACACACATTTCATCATCCACTATCTACAATCATGCTCTCTTTTTTAAAAATTTAATTTCTATCAGAGCTGAAAATCCAAGTTAACAAAGATTAGAAGATCCAAACAGTAACAAAGCCTTGATTGCTTTGTTGCTCAAGTTATTTATTTTTATCATTTTTAAATTTATAACTATTTATTTATTTCAGTGGCATACCTAGCATATGTGACACCCGGGCCCCATCATTTTTTGACACCCCCCATCTATATCAAAAATATGATTTTTAGTAACAATCCACATATCACACAAGAGTGTACCTAGGAAAAGGTAGCATCTTAAACACTGCACTAGAACACCAACACATACATTGTAAAACTAAACAAGCCAGATCCCGCACAGTCAATTGATCCTGCAGTCATTGCCAACTGAAAACTATGTCTTTTTCATACACACAGAACAGAGATACACCCTCGCCCAATATAGAATAATCACAAACTAAAAATAGAAATATGTAGACAAAAGTTAAACTGAACCGCCAAGAAACCAGACTCTGCATACAATGCAACACCACAACACCACAAAATCAGTGACACATACCCCCTAATACTGTGCAAAATATAAAGACAGTAGATGTAAATTTGAAAAAACTGATACATAACAATCACCACTTTACAAATTAACAAACAAAAATAAAACAAATAATGAGAAATAAGAAAATACCATTTTATTGGACTAATCCATTTTTCAATTAGCTTTCAGAGGCCAAGGGGTCCTTTTATCAAGCTGCAGTAGGGGTTTAACTCGCGTTAAACCGCCTGCCGCGCTAGCCGCTAGCGCCTGCATTGAGCAGGAGTTAGTTTTTTAGCCGGCCACGGGGGTTAGCGCGTGATGAAATGTCCGACAGGTTAACCCCGCTAGCGGGGCTTGATAAAAGGACCCCCAAATCTTTCTTCAGAACAGTACAGTATACTGCTGTTATGGAATACTGTCTTGTGGAAAGGGGTTTAGTCCAAAAAATTGCCTTATTTCCATTTCCTATTTATAAACTTTTATCAATACAGTTACAATACTACTTGATTCTAAATAAAGCAACAAAAAAATCTTTCTACCTTTTGTCGTTTTTGCTTTAATCATCTTCTCTTTGCTCTCTTCTTTCTATACAGCATTTGTCCTCTCTCCCTTCCATGCAACATCTGCCCTCTCTTTGCCCCTTCCACCCAGCTTCTGCCCTCTCTCTCTACCCCTTCCATCTACTGCCACACTTTGTCTGCCCCTTCCATCTACTGTCCACCCTCTCTCTTTTCCATATGGCATCTTCCTTCTTTCATGTCCCTTCAATAACTGTATATCTGGGGTCCCTTCTCTCCTTTGCACATAATTCATTTCAGCTTCACCCCCCTCTCCATTTTTCTGTCTCCATCCCTTCCCCTATGCTTTGGCATCTCTCTCTTTCTCTTCTCCTTTCCTTCCTTCCTTCCCACTCCACACCATGGTGTGGTATCTCTATCTCCTTCCCTTCCTTCATGCCATGGCATCTCTTCCTCCCCCTCCATGGTCTGGTATCTCCTTTCCTTTTTTCCTTTCCCTCCCTCCCATGGACTTAGCATCTCTGGTTCCTCTCCCTTGTCTTCCTTCTCCCTCCTTCCCTCTCTCTCCCCAATTGGATGCTGCAGCAGCAGCAGCAACAGCAGCTGCATTTCTCTCCCCCTTCCCTGTGCAGTAGTAGCATTTCTCTCCCCCTTGCCTGTGCAGCATATCTCCCCCCTTCCCTGTGCAGCAGCACCATGTCTCCCCCTTGCATTTGCAGCATTTCTCCCCCTTTGCCTTTGCAGCATTTCTCCCCCTCTTGCCTGTGTAGCATTTCTACTCTCCCCCCTTCCCTGCTCAGCATTTCTATCCTCCCCCCCCCTTCCCTGCCCAGCATGTCTGGCTGGTTCCCCTGCTGAAAGTCATGGATGTCTATACCTTACTGATCCGTGGCTGCGTCAGAAGCCTTCTCTCTGACATCGTGATGTCAGAGAGAACGCTTCTGACGCAGCCGTGGATCGCATGAGGAGCGGACACCCACAGCTTTCAGCAGGGGAGCCAGCCAGAAGCTGAGCAACGCAGGTGATCACCTACGGACACCACTGTTTACTGCTGCTGCTGCTGCTGGTTAAGGAAAGGCAGCAGAGGGTGGCTGGCTGTGCACCCCTTTGGGGCGTGCACCCGGGGCGGACCTCTCCCCGCCCCCTTGGTATGCCACTGATTTATTTATTTTAAAAATTTCTATACTGTTTATAACTAAACGGTTCACAGAGTTACATACATAATTTAAAAACAAAATTATCATTACATACAAATAATCCTAAAAACTCATGTTAAAACATTATTAAAAATTAAAACCATAATAAGAATGATCGTAAACAGTTCATCAGCTTTGCCAAAAAAGGCAATTATTAACTAGAAAAAAGCATCTACAAATAGCTGTGTCTTGAGTAATTTCCTGAACATGCCCTTTACACAGCAGTTTCATATTTGGCCTACAAGGGCATTCCATTTTTTAACTCCTGCACAGCAAAAAGTCATTTTGCCAGTCTCAACAAGCCTTGGGTTTACTTGCCTTCAGTTTTCAAGGACCAATCACGTCACAGAATGATGCTTGTCTGAGTGGTTATCCTTACACACACAGACACTCATAACATTGACAGACTCTTCTGTACATGATACACGTCATCTATTCTAGTATATACGTATGAAGGAAATTTTTAAAAATAAAATAAAATGGGGTGCTAGTGAGCTCCGACACGAATGGAAGCCTAGCTAACGAGCTTTGGAGGGAGTAATTTTGAGAGCCTCAAAATCATCATTGTATTTTTATTTTCGGTGGCCACTTCATCTCTTGAAGTATTTCTAAGTATGGCCGCATCTAAATCTAACAAAAGAAAGAGCGTGGAGCCCACCTCACCACTTAAATCTGCAGTGAGTAAAAACGAGGACGACTTTGTCGCCATTTTGGAGGAACTCCGTTGTATTCATGAACTCCTTGCCGAAACTAAACAAGATGTACTGGAGATGAAGAACAATCTGGCTGAAAAAGTTCCCAGAGGAGCCTAACTAAGATGGCGACCTGAAGAACTCGGAGGAACGCCGTCGGGTCTGCGAATTAACTATGATTAAACGGAAGTCAAAGACTCGGGTTTTTCCTTCGGAGCCCGGGTCTGGAGGAAATTTACCTGGCCTGATGGATTTTTTCGTCGATCGACGCCCGGGTGGAGAGCCGGAGGAGAGAGCCTTGGCTGGAGGCGTGAGTTTGACGGTGAACTCGGGAGCCTCCTTTGAGGCGGTCAGCTTCTCCCCGGAGGAGCGCAGCACGCCAGTGCAGCCACGCCCATGTTCGTCACTGAGTGCGACGGGAGAGGCAAGTGAGGCGGCAGACTCAGAGGACAGTGAAGTGGGGGAAGACCAGGATGTCCATAATGTCTTGACCGCCGGAGGAATACAACGGCCACAGCGTGAGTTTGCAAGTTTGCTGGGGGACCAGCAGAGTCAATCTCCAGAACAGCAAATTTCAGGTACTGTGAAAATTAAACCATTTGCAATAGTTCCCTTGAAAAAACCAGCTGTGATAGATCTAAATTCAATTTGGGAAGCTATTTCCGAATTGCAGACCTCACTGGGAACACAGATGCAAAACTTAACTTCTTATTGCTCTGGGATATTACTGGACACAAAAAAATTACACCAAAGAGTTGATAAAATGGAGGTAGATATCCTTCAACATAGACAAAATTTAGATACTTTGACTGTGCAAAATCAGCTATTAATGAAAGATAATGGGAATATCAATTTTAAACTTGAAATGCTGGAGAATGCATCAAGAAATAAAAATTTGAGGTTAATTAATTTTCCTAAATTGCAATTGGTTTCACCACTTGACATGTTCAAAAAGTATCTTACTGAAGTTTTGAAAATACCACAAACATCTTACCCACCAGTGGTTAGAATTTATTATCTTCCAATTGGAAAGAAGAAAATAGCTAAAGAACAACAGGATCCTGCGGAAGGAACTTTGGACGTACTAGATTTGACTAATATTTTAGAAAGATCAGATTCTGAACAGATGATTGTGGCTACGCTTTTTGTTCAACTAGTATTGGAATCTGATAGGGATTGGTTGTTGAAAATGTTTTTCAAATTTAAAGATATAGAATTTATGAAGAATAAAATTAGAATGTATCCAGATGTATCTAGAGTAACCCAGAAAAAGAGGAAGCAATTCCTAATTCTCCGACCCCAGGTGTTAAAATTGGGGGCAACGTTTGTACTTAGATTTCCATGTAAATGTATAATTAATTTCCAGGGAACTAGATATGTGTTTTTTGAATCTTCACAATTGTCAAGATTTATTTCAGCCAAAGAGGTTTCTACTGCTGTTAACCCTAACAACTTGCAACAAGAAGCCTCTTAATTAGTAGGGACCTAGGTGTGATTCAGGTCTACTCTTTGTTTACCCAAGAATGTTTAGAGAATTATAATTATACCGATTTTTTCCAAAGCTCATTCCTCAATATAGTGGACTAAATAACAGTACAATTGAAAATTTTATTTAATGATTTAATTATATTTTACTTTTATCTAATTTGAAATGTAACTGTTAAAATGCTGATTTTTGTTGATTATGAAAATGAAAATTAATAAATATTAAAATGATAAAAAAAAAAAAAGAACAATCTGGCTAGCTTGAAAGGTGAATTTGCTAAGTGCCAACTTAGAGTGGATGTGTTAGAAACTAAAGCCTTAGCGATGGATGAATCTCTAAAATCGCTCCGAAGGCAAACTGCACGTGTCGCTCATCTGGAGCGTGAGTTGGAGACGTGCACAATAGAGCACGTTGGAATGGGTTTCGACTGCTTGGTCTCCCTGAAGGTCGGGAGGCATGTGGTCTGGTGGAATTTCTTGGTGCACTTCTGCCGGAGATTTTGAAATTGAAGGAGAGTAAACCTCTTGATTTTGATAGTGCATTTCATGTACCACATCAGAAAAATCAGCAAAGTAGATTCCCCAGACCTATAGTGATTTCCATGCTGCGCCATAGCCAAACCTTGGACATCATGTAACACGCGAAACTACACTCTCTGATTCTGTTTGAGGGCACCAAACTCCTGTTTGTTCCTGATTTGGCCAAAGAAACAGCTAAATGGAGGAAACAATTTTTGGCCTATTGCCCTAAATGAAAGGAAATGGGTGCTAAATTTGGGATCCTATTTCCTGCCCGCATGCGAGTAATCTACAGGAATAAAGCTACAGATTACTCCAACCCATCTGACCTGGCGGAATTTATTGAGTCTGTTCAACCATCCACAATAGACAAAACTTGCCATTGCTTCATTGCTCTTATGCTACAGTTGATGATTATCTAATGTCCCTTGTCACAAATTCATATTGTGGTTCTACTCATCCTATTTGTAACAGGTGCAGCACATGCTGTGGCCATATCACTAACTGTTTGCATTCTTATGACGATTTTTACTATCTGGTGCTGTTTAGCTATGTTTCCAGTGCGGTTCACTGCACACTTAGATTTATGTTGGCAGGCTTGCTAACATATATGGTCATACCATGGTTTTTCTTTGTTAAATTATATGCACGGTTTGCTTATCTTATTTAAATGATTCTAATATCACATACTATATGTATTTTCCATTTTATAACATGATTGCTTGTTTCAGTTGCTTTTACCAATGACAGTAAATGCCTTTCACTCAATGTTAAGGGCCTAAATAATCCTATTAAGAAATCTAAGATACTGTCTTATGTGACCAAAGAGGCTCCCGATATTGTATTCTTACAGGAGACCCATTTGTCAACTATGGAATCCAGCAAACTTACTTTGAAGTGGTGTTACCCTGTACTATTCGCTGCAGCAGTGAACAAGAAGTGTGGTGTCGCTACCCTCATACATTAGAAGATCTGATTTCTTGGTATCTACTCACTCTGCTGATCCACTCGAGAGATGGTTGCTGGTGGATTTAATGGTTAATCATTCTAGGATAGTTCTTCTCAACATTTACACTCCAAATATGGACTGTCCCTCATTCTTTGATGACCTGGCGGACCTAATAGCCTCCTTGGGTGACTGCCCGTGTATTCTCGGTGGAGACTTCAATATAATCCTGAATCCTCAGTTGGACAGAAACTCTACAGCATCTTACTGTAAATCTAGGTCCTGGTTTTGGCTTCAGGATCTACTGTCGAACCTTAAACTGGGGGACCCCTGGAGGACTCTACATCAAGGTGAGCGGGATTATACTTTCTTTTCCAGTCCTCACTCTTCATACTCTCGAATCGACTATTTTCTGATTAGTTACCCTTTGATGTCCAAAGTAACATCTGCCTCGATTGGTGAGATTGCAATATCTGATCACGCTCCCATTCTTTTGGTGTTGGACAACTTGGGCTCAACTTTTAAGCGTAACCTTTGGAGATTTAACGCCAGTCTTTTGTCGGATGAGTCTTTTCTAAAAGAAATGAATAGAGATATTGCTGAGTTTTTTGAGATAAACAAACCGGAAGATACATCATGGATTACAATTTGAGACTGTTTCAAAACGTATATCAGAGGTTTGATCATATCCTATTCGTCAAAAAAGAGGAAAACCTTGGCAGAAAGAGAACGTCAGTTATATGTAAAGCTCAAAGAAGCGGAGGATTTTCATAAGTCTCACATGCAAGACTTCACATCCTTGGAATCTTTACAGAAGCTTAAATTCGAATATAATTTATTACTTAGCTCTTCTGCTGCCTGTGAAGTGTTTATGAAATCAGCTCATTACTATGCAAATGTCAACAAATGTGGGCATCATTTAGCCGAATATGTCAAGGTTAAATCTGAACGTACCACTATTCCTGCTATTAGAGGAGAAGATGGAACCCTGAGGATGAACTGTGCTGAGATCTGCTCACAATTTCACCAATTTTATCAGGACCTGTACACCACGGAAACTCCGGACAACACTATTTTTGACTCTTTTCTGTCAGATCTACCTCATAACACCCTCTCGGATTTGGAAGTTGAGGCCCTGTCAGCCCCTCTGACCCCACAACATATTCTAGAGTCTGTACAATCTATTGCGAAGGGCAAAGCGCCTGGGCCGGATGGTCTAACTATTGAGTTTTATGTGGCCTTTAAGGATTTACTAGTACCTGTGTTGTGGTGATTATTTTCTCATCTTCTGGTCATGGGTGAAGGGAAGGGATCATTCACGGAAGCTACCATAATAGTGCTGTTGAAACCCGATAAAGATCCGTTTGATGTCAAGAATTATAGGCCTTTATCTCTAATAAATCTGGATGCCAAGATATTTGCGAAGCTGCTAGCATCTCGTCTCCAACTGATACTTCCATCATTGATCAACAGAGATCAATCTGGCTTTATGCTTGGTCGGCTTTCTTCTGATAATACGAGACTATTTTCACACATCATAGATCAGGCTCAGTACTCCACTTCTCCTCTGCTCGCTATGTCGTTGGATGCAGAGAAGGCCTTTGACCGTATTGAGTGGTCCTTCCTCTTCCATGTGTTAAGATGGTTTGGTTTGCCTGAGGAATTCATTAACATGGTGAAGATACTATACTCTAACCTGACTAACAATCTGAGGATTAATGACGCTCCCTCTGCTTCATTTCACCCTTCTCGTGGAACCAGACAGGGATGCCCTTTGTCCCCATTGTTGTTCAATTTGGTCTTGGAACCTCTGATGATAGCTATAAGATCCTGTCCAGATATCACTGGCTTCCGACTGGGTAATTTTGAATCTAAATTATCCGCCTATGCGGACGATGTTTTGATGTACTCGACTCAAGATTCTTTATCTACCATCTTACATGTGATTCAGGACTATGCAAGAGTGTCAGGCTACAAGTTGAACCTTACTAAGACTGAGGTTATGCCTCTTAATCAACATGTCTGTGGTGACTACATTACTAAGTTCAATCTGAAATTAGCCCCTTTACAACTGAAATATTTGGGGATACTTTTTGGTCTCTCTCTTGAGGTTATGGCAGGCTACAATGAAAAGCTGTTATTTAATATTGCTACCACCCTAACATCAAGGTGGTCGCCGCTGCGGCTATCTTGGTGGGGCAGACTAGATGCTCCTGACACCTAAATTTAATTACATCCTGTCTATGATCCAATTTTTGTTTGATGATAAAGTTTACTCTAAACTGGAATCCATAATTGTCAATTTTCTGTGGAACAAGACCCCTCGTATAGCATTAAAAAAGTTGAAAGCTGCAAAGGAATGTGGAGGAGTAAATTTTCCTAGCTATCATGATTATCACCTGGCTTTTCTACTTCAACAAGATTCTTACTGGATTCAACAGCCGAGTCTTGATCACGTTCCTCCGTGGCTTCACTTGGAGAGAGAACTGCGTGGTATGGATTACCTTACATATCATGCTTTCAAGTCTTCCACAGATCGTCAACCGATATTGGCTTCCACCAGAGCTGCAATTAGGGCTATGGATAAACTGGCTACCGTGCAATGGAACTCTACTTTACATGCTCCTATTTGGCTCAATCCTTACCTTAAAATTCAAGGGCAATATCTTGAGTGGCAGTCGTGGATCAGGTTGGGCATTTGGTCAATATCATGGAAGATGCTTCTCTTAAGCCTTTCTCTCGATTGTCTGACAGATTTTCGATTCCTGATAAGCAATTTTTTAAATGGCTACAGTTACATCACTGTGTTTCTGCCTTTATTGCTTCACACAGTCCAAAACATGAAGTGCCAACAATTGTGGAATGGTGTGTGAACATTAGTGGTATGAAGAAAGAGGCATCTTTCTGGTACAAGTTGATCCATGACGGTAAATACCCTGCCTCGCTTGCCCTTCATAGTATCTGGGAAAAAGACATGGATGTCTTTATAACTCCAAACAAATGGTCATATATCTGGCTTTACTCTAGGAAGTCACTTCGGTCTTCAGCCATAGCACAAATGATGTTTTTTATATTACACCGAGCTTATTGGACACCATACAAATTGTCTAAAATTTCACCTTCCAACTCTAACATATGCTGGTCGTGTCATTCTGCCATGGGCACATTAGACCACATGCTGTATACTTGTCCTAATGTAACCATTTTCTGGTCCAACATCTGGTCTGTAATATGTGACTTATTGTCTATTCACTCTGCGATTTCATATGCTATAGTTATCTTTGGTGGGTTAGCCATCAATGACTGTTTAGATAAATACCAATTGAAACTGTTATCTTGTCTTTTACAGTTAGCTCTTAAGACAATAATTATGCATTGGAAAGATGTCACTTCTATAACCACAAATGCGTGGTGGAATATGGTATGCCTATATGTCAAATATGAGAAGGTGGCCGCTGAAAAAGCAAACTCTCTGGCTTCTTTTGATACGATATGGTCTCATGTCCTGTCTCTGCTGGAATTAGATTAATGGTGTTCTACATACTGATGTTCTTCTTTATTGCCCCTGTCTCATTATTTTCACTTGCCCTTAACATGTACCTATTCTTTACAAACATCCTTTGTATGTGATATTCTGTACCTGCATGTCTGTTATTTGTATAGTCATGTATCCATCCATCCATTTTCTTGTTCCTGGCTCCATGATTTGTTTTGTACTTATTGATTAATAAACAAACAGATTGAACATAAAAAATAAAATAAAATAAAATTCTGGAATCTCTCATGGCACACCCAGAATCTCTTTGGGGTACACCATATGTGCCATGGCACATAGTTTGAAAGAGACTGGGCTAATGGGAAAAGAAGAGAAAAATCCAAAGATGGAGAACTGAATAGGAGAAAGTAAGCTAAATAGGACAAACAAAAAATAGTAGAAAACAGAAGTACATTGTCCCAGTCTGTGTGGGTCCTTACCACATTCACTGATTTCCAATTACGTAAAACATGTAAGCAGTCTAAAAAAATTGATTTACTAGGATGGTGTTACTATATTAGATGAAACAAAAAGAAAGAAAGAATCCATACAAAATTGAAACAATAATGAATTCATATATATTTGCCCATGTGTGCTGGAAAATGACAATTACAATTTATATAAACCTTTGGATCATGATGAAGATATATGCCTCATTTTAGATGTATGAATAAAACCTGTGATTGATCTGTGAGGCTCTTAGATGATTGTGCATGAACATAAAGAGAGGTGTGTGTGAAGGATTGATTAGAAAAGTTGGAATTGATCTGGAAGAAATGACACATCAAAAGATCTAACAATGTTAAAAGGCAGAAAACTAGACTCAGGATAAGCTAGATGGCAAAAATGGAAGAAAAGCATGACCTCATCTAACAAAGGTCCCATCTATGATATAATGTTTGCAGAATGCTGAATAAGCCATATATAAATCATAGAACATCTTCAGTCACAATTGTTCTTGAACAAGTGGGATTATAAAAGAACTCTGATAGCATAACTTTTCAAACATTTTACATCTATTTCCAAACATTTGAGGCTGGCTTTGTGGCAGTGCAGTACATTGCCATGTGCAGAAGTTGGGCTTGATTCCGTGGTTAGGTCTTCAGTTTGCCCAGAGGAGGATGTACAGTATCCTAAACCTCAAGTGTGGAAAAGAAGTTGCAATCAAATTAAAGCAGGAAAAGTGGATGGAAATTGGTAAAGTCATGGCAAAGAGAGAAAAACATTTTAAGATAGAGAGGGGGGTAGAACAAAAGGAGGATAGAGGAATTAGGGAAAAAATGGGAGGGGATGGTGTGCCAACTTAAGTAGTATATTAAAGGTCGATCAAAAGCAGATTGGAACAGCCAAGTTTTCAGTAGACTTTTGAAGGTTTTTTCAATGAACGGTTCTGTGTGAATATTGATGGGAAAAGAATTCCATAGATAGAGTCCCAAGTAGCTTAACACAGAGCCACAAGAAGTGTCAAAGCTATAACTGAGAGGGGGTAAAAAGCATCACAATTACATTCAGATGTTTAAACCTGGGGGAGAGGACAGGATAGGTGGCACTGGCCTTTCTACTCTGTGGCTCATCTGAGCAATAAGAAGTTGCCTCCGCTGACTTCCTTCGTCCTGGTCGTGATACCCTTCTTAATGATGCCCAACATTTTGTTTGCCTTCCTTGTGGCTGTGGTGCACTGGGCCGACGCCTTCAATGATGTGTCTACCATCACTCCCAGGTCTCTTTCAAGATTACTCACCCCTAGCGGTGATCCCCCCATTTTTTATGTGAACATCGGATTCTTTTTCCCTACATGCATGACCTTGCATTTCCCTATGTTGAAGCTCATTTGCCACTTTTTGGCCCACTCTTCCAGCACTGTCAGATCTTTTCTGGAGATCTTTGCAGTCCTCCGTGTTTTCAACCCTGCTGTATAGTTTGGTGTCATCCGCAAATTTAATAACCTCACATTTTGTTCCTGCCTCCAGGTCGTTAATAAATATATTGAACAGGAGCGGTCCCAGCACCGACCCCTGCGGAACTCCGCTCGTGACCTCTTTCCAGTCTGAGTAATGGCCCTTTATTCCTACCCTCTGTTTCCTGTCCGCCAGCCAGTTTTTGATCCATCGGTGGACCTCCCCTTGCACCCCGTGGTTCCATAGCTTCCTTAGCAGTCTTTCGTGTGGTACCTTGTCGAAGGCTTTTTGGAAGTCAAGGTAAATGATGTCTATAGATTCGCCTTTATCCACCTGGCTGTTTACCCCCTCAAAGAAGTATAATAAGTTTGTGAGGCATGACCTGCCCTTGCAGAAGCCATGCTGGCTCGGCATTAGCTGCCCAGAGTTTTCGATGTGTTCCCAGATGAGGTCTTTAATCAGCGCTTCCATCATCTTTCCAGGGACCGAGGTCAAGCTCACTGGCCTGTAGTTTCCTGGCTCTCCCCTTGAGCCTTTCTTGAAGACGGGCGTGACATTTGCTATTTTCCAGTCTTCCGGAATCTCTCCAATTTTTAAGGATAGGTTACATATTTGTCGAAGTGGCTCAGCTATTTTGTTCCTTAGTTCCTTGAGTACCCTTGGGTGAATGCCGTCCGGGCCTGGCGATTTGTCGCTCTTTAGCCTGTCTATCTGCCTGAGGACATCCACCTTGCTTACCTCTAGTTGGACCAGATTTTCATCCTGGTCTCCTTTTACGATCTCCTCAGGTTCCGGAATGTTGGTTGTGTCCTCCCTCGTGAAAACTGAAGTGAAGAACTCGTTTAACCTGTCAGCTATCTCCTTTGCCTCTTTTACCACTCCCTTTCTGTCTCCATCATCCAAGGGTCCCACTTTCTCCCTAGCTGGTTGCTTCCCCTTGATGTACCTGAAGAATGATTTGAAGTTTGTTGCTTCCCCCCCCAGTCTCTCTTCATATTCTCTTTTTGCTTTCCTAACCACTCGGTGACACTCCTTTTGATGTTTTTTGTGCTCCTTTCGGTTGTCCTCTGATTTGTCCTTTTTCCAATTTTTGAATGATGCCTTCTTGTCACTTATCGCCTTTTTCACTGCATTTGTTATCCACACTGGGTTTTCTGTTCTATTTTTTTTTGCACCCTTTCCTGAACTTGGGGACGCACAGGTTTTGTGCTTCGTGCACCGTGTCCTTGAGAAAGGTCCAGGCTTTTTCTACGGCTTTTTCTTTGCGGTGAGGTTCCTGATGAGCAACACTTCAAATTAGGGACTCTGTGCATTATGAAGAGAAGGAACAAATTGCTCACAGAAGATGGGGAAAAAACAGTTCAGCAATAATTCTTCCCAGGCCCTGGGATCATGGGGAAACTGTATTTCACCTTCCTTTCACCACAGGCATGGAGGAAAGGGATATAGTCAGCTCTCAAAGCTGACTAAGCAGGGTGCCAGGCCGCCAGCTGAGGCACCTCTACAAAAATGTAGGGAGGTGGAGAAAGGTGGGGGGAGGGACCCAACAGAAGACCCACCGAGTTTAACACCCATGAGGTCGGACGGATCCCCAAACAGGACCTGTCTAAGCTCTATCCGACACAAAAGGGAAATCAGGAGTCTAAAAACAAAGTTACAACAGTTCTAAGAGGGGAGCCGAATTAGCCTTACCACTAGCTACCGGAGACTAAAGAAGACTGGATTATTAGGGGGGAAGCAATACTGATATACAAGTTTGATCTCAATCTCCACCTGCACGTAACATTGAGGTATAATACCCATCCATAAGGTATTGTGAAGAAGCTTGTATCCTCCTCCCACTGGTAGACTGTATGGGCTAGATTCAGTAAATGGCGCTTAATGCCATACTATAATGAGAACTCAAAGATGAGAACCCATTACAGAATAACACTGAATGCTGATTTTGGTTCCCAAAATTGGGCGCCAGGACATGCACCCACCGAAACCTGGTGTAATTCCCAGCACCCATGGTTGCATGCTATGGATTTAGGCACGCATTGCTATAAAATAGCATGTAGCAAAATGTGCACCCAAATCCAAACTGATACCAATTAGCACCCAATTATTGCAATCTATAGGCTTGTTAGCCAATTTATTTGGGCATACATCTTAGATCGGTGCAAATATTTGCACCCAATTTTGGGTACCATATGTAGAATCTGGGGGTATATGAGCCATGGCTCTGCCTGTGTCCAGGCCTTTGTTGGTGTGAATTCCATGTGGACTTCAAATTCACTGAGCTTTGAAACAACCTCCCTGCCCCGCTGCTGAACCTTGGCTCATTCCAATTATTCCAAAAGCATCTGAAAACCTGGTTTTTTTCCAAAACGTAAAGCTATCTATTTAAAATGTAAAGCTAGCTATCCTCTTCATACCTGTAAACCGTGCTGAGCTCTATCTTTATGGAGATGATGTAGTATACAAACTTAAGGTTTAGTTTAGTTTAGTTTAGTTAGTCCCTCCAGTGTGTGACCTGAAGCAGTTGCACCATTCTAACCAGCCTATAGATGGCGATGTTTCTCATAGAATAAAAGCCCAGTGGGAATTCATTTTCCTATGTGTTTTAGGAAATAGCTGTGAATGAAGCTTCACATGCCTTCCCTACGGTTGATGTTCCAGATCACGCGCATTACACAATCGGTGTTGTCATTCTGATGGTGGGAATCACAGGCATGCTGGGTAACTTCTTGGTCATCTACGCCTTCTGCAGGTACTTCCATCATTGTCTTTTAAACATCTATCTTTAATACTGAAATCAATATTTGAAGAAAAGGTAAAAGAGTCAACAATTGACCTAGATAGTTGAACCAGGTATGCTGTAACTCTGCTGGATGCAGATTAGACTGGAGAAAAATTCAGTGTAAGTCTGTAACACTAATTTTTCACTTGCAACGTAAACTGAACATACAGTTGTAGTTTCAGAGCCTCTAAACTGTTCACCTTCAAAACTAAAGCCATATGAGCACATCTAATAATTTCAGTACGAGGCCTGTCCACTGCAGTCTATGCTACTACTCCTTCTTCAAGCTGAGTCTAAGCACCTTAAGGTGGTCTGTTTGTATCTCTCCTTGGAAGACAGGGGGGACTTGGGAAATTCAACCAGCCAGGAGAAGCTGATACAAGGGTATTAGGCACCCTGGGCAAACCATAAGCTTTGAGTCCTCTCCCTACCTCCAACTATATTACAAGTCCCTAGGCCCTCTCCAAAATAAACTCATCAGTCATTTCTATTCCAACATCACTCATCCCACAACAGTCCTGTAAAATGCAGAGGTGGACATTAGGTAGGTATCTACATAAAGGAGGGCAATTTCCAAATGCCATTTACTCAGGCAAATAGCTATTTTTTATTCAAGTAAATGGGCTACTTGAAATTAGCCTTCTTCCTATGAGGAAAAAAACATAAACATTGATAGTTTTTTGTCATCTGGCTGTAAGTTCTAGTGGTTCTGCTAGGTTGAAATTGACAGAAAGCAGTTATAACAACAAACAACTTTCTAGCCTGATGCTGTGAGCGGTGTGTTCAAAATAAATTCAAAATAAATCCAATAAAGACTGTAATTCTCTGTCATCCATTCACACTATCCCTCATTCTTATTAAACAACATATCCTTGCAAACAAGTTTCACAGTTACTATACAATTGGTACTATACAGCTCTTCAAGTTTATTTTAATTTGATGAATCGCTTATTTAGGTTTACTAAGCGAGATACAGCATTAATAAAAAATATAAACATATATTTAGACATACAATTTAAAATTTAAAAATGATGGGTTAGACCAGTGGTTCCCAAACCTGTCCTGGGAGACCCCCAGCTAGTCAGGTTTTCAAGATATCCCTAATGAATATGCATGAGAGAGATTTGCATATAATGGAAGTGACAGGTATGCAAATCTCTCTCATGCATATTCATTAGGGATATCTTGAAAACTAGACTGGCTGGGGGTCCCCCAGGACAGATTTGGGAACCACTGGGTTAGACCAACAGACTAATCAATACACAAGGTAAGAAGGGACAGAACTACAATTCAATGCTTTAAAGTACAGTGAAAGACCATAGATGGAAAGAACATTAGGGAGGGAAAAATAGAAACCTGGAAGGAAACTAATATAAAATTTGAACATAATCTAAAAATTAAAAGCATCTTTAAAAGGGAAACTCTTTAAGTTACTTTTAAAACAACTCAGAACATTTTCCTCACTGAAAGACAAAATTTCAGCTTCAAGCAAAGGGATGTTTTGGTAGCTAATATACATCTGTCAGCAACAATTAATCTTATGCCCAACCAGTTTAGTTATAATGGTTTGTGCATACATCTTTTTTCAACTAGACTACTCTAATTTCTTATACATTGCCCTGCCAAAAAATGCTTCTTGAAAATCTAGTATGTGCAGGAGATGACTCACCCCAGCCCATTTGAAGAAATTTGTTTCCCGTCAAGAAAGCTCCTTGATGCAGTTCAGTGAAATGCTGGCCAACATTGGACTATGCCAACAATGTTTGAATTTCAGTGTATGGATTCAAAGCAAGTAAGATACATTTTTCATGTTTAATGTTTTGGGATTATGGATTAAATAACTTCAAGGAAGAACATTTGCACATATTTTTTGAAAATGAGAATTAGTTTAAGTTTGAATTCACAATAATACAGAACTAGCAGTCTAAAAGGTTAGGAGAGGTTTTTGACACTAGTGATTAGATTTGTAAACAGATAAATATTGATATGCTGAATTACCTTTTCAGAGGTCTTTTCCTCCCAAAGTATTTATTGACGGAGGTCTGTGTGTCTCTTGCAGCCACATGTAAGAGAGCTGGCTTCTCCCCAGAATTTTCTAAAATCCTATATAGGTGAAGTTACCAAATGACCCTCATGCTCATCAGATACCTAGCTTTCTACATTTCTGATCATTGATCCAATCCATAATAATGGCAGTACTATCCCTTCTTATCTAGGAATATCCTCCTGGAGATAAATTCTCAGTGCAAAGAAAATAATATATTAACTGGAAGGCAGATTCTAGAGATAGGATCACTGTCAGTCGTATGAAGGTGATGATGCTCTTTCAGATGATTTGTTTCTTCAAAGCAGCACAAGGGATCCCAGAATAGAGTTGGGGCCATATTAGTATGTCCCTGAAGGTCTCCTCTCTTTTTCCATATATATATATTAGGATGCTGTCCTTACATCCCTACTGTCCTCTCCTTACTGAATTAGCCTAAGGAATCTTTGTTTGTCTTTGTATTAATATGTACGAAATATTGTTTGGTTTTAAAAAGTCTTTTATTGTTATATTGTGACTTATATTATAACGTTTATTATTATAATTTTCTTTATTAGATGTACACCGCCTAGAAGTCTGATTAGGCAGTATAACAAATTTTTAATAAAACTTGAACTTCAGGATGGGATTAGAGACTGAGAGAGAAAGAAAATCATGCCCAGCATCCCAAGAATGCTTTCTCAGATGAAAATATCAAGGATTCATTCAGACATAGACAAGAAGAGCTACTTTCAATAACTACTCACTACATACAAACATGCATATCCTTCCCTCTGAGAAAAAGCTCAGAAACAGACTTTTTGTAGCATCAGGTTTTCTGCCAATAGTCCATACTTCTCAGTACTATTACACTCAGGGTAAAATCCCAAACATTATGCGGTGGAAGTTGACCACCACTTCTTGGAGGCTTTACATAAACATTTGTAACTTCTTTAGCTTCCTTGCTCTCCATCTTGCTCAAAAACAGTCAGAAGGACAGTCTTGTTAAAGTCATTAGTGTATGCAAATCTATTCCTGACTTCTCGTAGGGTTCCACAACCATGGCTCTAACAAAGAATAGGGGTATTTACTTTTAAAAACTAACAGCCTCCACACCCTGGATGATACCAACACTCGTTTAACTTCCTCCAATATCATCCTCAATCCCTGATTGCCAATTAAAAGAAACACCAAACAAGAAAAATGTTAAGCTGATTTTCTCTTTCTCAGTATCTAATTTTCTTCTGCAAACAGGTATCTTCCTTAAATGTCCTACCTTAGCCAAGGCATTCCTTTTTTCAGGCAGTCATTTCTTCCTTAGTTCATGCTATGTCACAGGCAATTCCATCTACTTCTACTTTTCCTTTTCCTTTTATACGCTGGTTAGGAAGATTCTAGAATGTACCTACACTATGACATACACTCTGATATGATACGATAGAGACATTTAAATATCTACATAATGCAAATGCACATGAGTCGAGTTTCTTTCATTTGAAAGGAAACTCTGCAATAAGAGGGCATAGGATGAAGTTAAGAGGTGAAAGGCTCCGGAGTAATCTAAGGATATACTATTTTACAGAAAGGGTGGTAGATGCATGGAACAGTCTCCCAGAAGAGGTAGTGGAGATAGAGACTGTGTCTGAATCCAAGAAGGCCTGGGATAGGCATTTGGGATTTCTCAGAGAGAGAAAGAGATAATGGTTACTGTTGATGGGCAAACTAGATGGGCCATTTGGTCTTTATCTGCCATCATGTTTCTGTTTCTAACAGAAACTCAGAACCAGGCAGAAACACCAAATGTAAGGCTGGCTTGGATTGCAAAGAGAGGTCTGGACACATATAGAGTCAGGACACCCTTTGTACATGAACAAAAAGGTTTTGTTACAATTGCCTTACATGCAAGGTTAACCAAGTCCATGTGCGGTCTGACCCTAGCCAGAGCTGGAACAAGCATCCTCACTTCAATAAGCAATAGCTTACCTCAGTATATTTCTCTCTACTCAACTTTAGTCAGCTTCCATAGGCAGCATTCAGCATCCCAGTGCTTCTACCTCAGCCTATGTTTAGGGAAAACTGGGATTTCCTCTCTCTGTCTCTCAGGGACCTCTTCCCCTGTGACCTCTCTGAATGATTTCAGTCTGAGGCAGAAGTACTCCTCCCTGCCTGAGACCTGTTCCTCTGACCCAGCAGGGCTGTAATCAAATTATTCAAATTTTCCTGTATCTGCTTTAAGCTGATATCAGGATTATCTCCAGCTTACCTTTTTCTTCATTTTGTAGAAACTTCTACTTATTTGCAAATCCAAAAATTAATGGGTGTAGATATAAGACCTTCTTAGATAAGACCCTAGCATTTCAAGCTGGTAGGCAACAATCTTGGTTAGGTAAATGTATTCAGCAAGCTATGTTATCTTATTGCAGTTTTCAGAAATTAATTAAGACCACTTTGTTCGATAAGAATTTATTTTTGAAATTCTATTTTACAAATATTTGTATTTTTTACTGTATTATTGTATTGTGCTGATTGTCCAGCTCTTTTTAGTGTAAACTGCCTAGAACTTTTGTTTATGGCGGTATAAAAGAATAAAGTTATTATTATTATTATTTCCTAATGGATCTCAGCACTGAGATCAAAGCTCAGGGATTCTCAACGATTGTCCAGCTCTTTTTAGTGTAAACCGCCTAGAACTTTTGGTTATGGCGGTATAAAAGAATAAAGTTATTATTATTATTATTATTTCCTAATGGATCTCAGCACTGAGATCAAAGCTCAGGTTTTCAATGATTTGCCTAACACCCTCTGCTGCCCAGGGATATAACTGTAGCTTCAGTGAGGGAAAACCCCTGAATCTCTCACAACAGCTACCACGCTACTTTTATCTTAAATGGAGAAATGAGTTTTTCTATCTTTGCTATTTTTCAATTGCAGTCCCAGTCTTTGTTTTCTGGTTTCCTCATTTTCTCTTAACTGTCTTGCCAGGATTTCAAGTTTCAAGTTTATTTAAGGTTTGATAAAATCACATCCTTCAGCATCTACCTCTTGTCTCTCTCTATCTACCCCACTTCAATCAATATATGCCCCTTTCTCTTTCTATCCCTCAGCAATCAGGTCTCTCTCTCTCTCTCTCCCCTTCTCTCTCTCCTTCCACAGTCAGGTTTCTCTCTCTCTCTCTCTCTCTCCCTCCACAGTCAGGTTTGTATCATCTCTCTTTCTCTCTTTTTTCCTCTCTCTCTCTTCTTCCGCCACAGTCAGGTCTGTCTTTCTCCCTACCTCCAGGATCCCAGTCTCTCTTTCTTATTTTCTCTCCCCCGCAGCCTAATCTCTCTCTCTCTTCCTTCCTTCCCCCTACCCCCATCCCCAGCACTTCTACCTATCCTACTAGCAGTGATTTCCCTTATACACTAGCACTGCCAACTGGCTGGCTGGCTGGCTGGGAACTTCAACTTCCTGCTCCCATGTAGCCTGCAACTGCCATCAAGACAGAGGAGACTCAACTGACCAGCCAGCCGGCAGTGCTAGCATATAAGGCAAAGACTTCTGGCAGGTTAGATAGGAGTGTAGGAGGGGAGCCTCGGGGGGGAGGAAAGAAATAGAGAGAGACTGAGCCATGGGAATGCCATGAGATTGGTTACAGTTCCTGTGGCACTACCGCGGAACAGTCCACCATTCCCGCAGCATTCTTGGGGAATTTGTAGGGGGCACTACTGCAGCAATCACAGTCTTACCATGGTAGTAGTTCCCATGCCACTCTCTACTCTTTACCTCAGAAACTGAGAGATATGAGGAATTTGAATGATTTCAAAAAGGACCTAAAGACTATTGTTTCAGTAAGCATGTCTATTTCCTCAGGATGAAATTCACAGATACATATTAAGGGTTGCTCTTTCTTTATGAAGCCTGCATTTTATTGTTTTGTTATTTTAATTGCTGTATGTTTGTTTTATGATTTAAAGATTGTGGATTTTTGTTGTAAGCCACCTAGACTTATAGATGGAGTAGATTCTAAAACATATTAATTAACTGATAAATGAATACCTTTCAAATAGTTAAACATCTGTATTATATTACCCTTATCCCTACTTTTCTCTAGTTTCTCAAGTCTCTTCTCATATTCTTTTGATCTATACCCCATATCATTTTTGTTGCTTTTATTTAAACCGCTTGAAGTCTTTTTATGTAAAAAAGTCACAGATGCTGCCCAGAACGATCTCTGCAGGTTTTTCAACTGAAGGCGTGGTTTCCACACATTGAACAGACTTAGGGTTATCCTGCTAGCAGGGGCTGGAAAATTGCAAAGATAGCCTTCATAGCTCATGGAGGGAAAGAATGCCAGTCATCCCTTACTAGTGACACTATGGCTATGAAAGGAGTTATGGTTTATGGATCCTCAAGAAGGTCTGTTGATTCAATGGCTGAGCTATAGAGACAAAAAAAGAGGCCTATGTTTGAAAAATACCTGGTGGCTGCAACTGAAAACTAAGGCACTATTGGCCCCTCACTTTTAGCCTTTTCTTTCAAATTCTTTCTTTTCATTCCTGTCTATAATGATGGAGTTCTTTTTGGATTTTTCTCAGTTTTATTGTAAAACGCTTTGATATTCTTGTAATATAAGGCAGTATATCAAATTAAGAAACTATAAACCATAACTGCGGCCTCATAAATCACAGCAAAATGAAGTTGTGGTGCATTCTCACTGAAATAAAAACATAGAAGTGAAGAACGCTGCTACAAAATATGTTTAGTATCTCAGTAGGGAAAAGGCGGTTGGCAAGATTTGTCCTTTAATAAAGAGGCCCTTTAACCAAAGGTCATTACGATCTGGAGTCAACGTGTCTTAAAGCAGGACTTTCCCATGTGCTAAGCCCAGTTTCCATGTGGCAGAATACAGGCATTTATGAATAATTTTTTTCAGGTTGTGCGCTGTTCGCAGTAGCGCACATTACTTGTAAAAAGTTAATGCAAGAGCACTTGATGCCTCCTATTTTGGGTTATATGCTAGCTCCGTGGCCTTAACCCTGTCCTGTGGGACCCCCAGCCAGTCGGGATTTCAGGATATCCCTAATGAATATGCATAATACAATAAATCTTTGGACTTATCACAACTATTTAATAGTTCCACTAATCTACAAAGGATTAGATCAAGTTTCAAGTTTAATAAATTTTGATTTTTACGCAATATCCAATATTTCAATGCATATTACATATTTCTAATATATAGAAAAAAGGTAGGGATGACAAATACAAATAAGATAAGATAATACATACTAATCATTTTTGTTCTATTACAAATTAATACAAACTGGAACAATTGGGTAATAGGTAGAATTAAAATTTATAGAAAAAAAGAAACATTTAAGGTTTGCACACAAGGAAGGGGTCATTTAAGAAAGAATATAATAAAAATTGATTAAAAATGCTTTAATTATTTTTAAAATCTTTCAGGATATGAAGATAATGTTTGGATTGGTTAATCAATTAAAATATTAATGGCCTTTTAAAGGAAAAGAAAAATAAGAAGAGTAAGATTAGAAAAACGCTTATAATTTCAAATTGACGTCCTATTCGTTTAATTCTTTGGGTACTAGGTGTTATGTTTATTATAACGTTCTGTCTATATATTAAATGCATCTTTATAAAGGAAACTCTTTAAGTCACGTTTAAATTTGTGTAATGATGATTCAGTACGTAAATAGATTGGCAAATTATTCCACTGTTGAGGGGCTAGTACTGAAAAAATGGTTGCTCTTCTGGTCCCAATTATTTTCAAAGAAGGGATAGTTAATAAATGTTGTTGCATCGATCTTAGTGTCTTAAGTGAGGAGTAAGGTATTAGTAGTCGATCCAAGAATAACGGCTCGTGATTGTTGAATTTTGAATGTTAATAATATGATTTTAAACGTTATTCTATATGTGATAGGTAACCAGTGTGCATCTTGTAAGAGTGGTGTGACGTGATCATACTTTTTTGAATTTGTTATAATTTTTATTGCTGCATTTTGTATTATCTGTAATCTTCTTATTTCTTTATTAGCTATACCACAGTATAAAGTGTTGCAATAATCTAACCTAGAGATGATTAGAGAGTGAATAAGAATGTTGAGTGCTTCCGGTTTAAGGATCTTAGTCAATGATCTGATAAGTCGCATTATGGAGAAAACTATTCACATGCTCAATTTAAAATATATGACCTTTTATTAATTATTCAACAGATATATAAAAATAGCCCAATGTTGTTTATGACGTTGTCTATGTTATATACACCTTCACTCCACAACGGCATCTAATAAACTTCAAAGTGCCTACTTTATAAGCAATCTTTTTTTTCTTTTTTTTAAATTCTTTATTCATTTTCAGACTTACAATAAGTGTAACAAATGTTCAACCAAATTAACAATAATACATTACTTAATAATCATCAATCTTTTTTTTCTGATAATTCATTTCTATGTGTCTCTATGGTCTTCAGTTCCAGCCAACCACCAGCCAAATTATTTGAAGGCTTGTTTTTTTTTCTGGCTTTTATTCATCATCAGACCTTAGTTTTTTTTAAGTGCTTGTGCTCTATACTCTGTGATTTGTGCAAGTCAATAAGCTTTTCTTATACAACTTTAAAACTTATGTACTTAGCTTTTATTAATTATTGCATACTAAATAATTTATCAATCTCATCTAATAAATACCTAATACACCACATACTAACCATTTTGTTGGGTTCTGGATGTTAGTATGTGGTGTATTAGGTATTTATTAGATGGGATTGATAAATTATTTAGTATGCAATAATTAATAAAAGTGAATAGTTTCCTCTATAATGTATATAATGAATATGCATGAGAAAGATTTGTATATAATGGAGACAGGCATGCAAATATAGAAACATGATGGCAGATAAAGGCCAAATGACCCATTCAGTCTGCCCATCCGCAGTAACCATTATCTCTTCCTCTCTCTAAGAGATCCCATGTGCCTATCCCAGACTTTCTTGAATTCAGACACAGTTTCTGTCTCCACCACCTCTTCCGGGAGACCGTTCCACGCATCTACCACCCTTTCTGTAAAAAAGTATCTCCTTAGATTACTCCGGAGCCTATCACCTCTTAACTTTATCCTATGCCCTCTCATTCCAGAGTTTCCTTTCAAATGAAAGAGACTCAACTCATGCACATTTTATGTCACGTAGGTATTTAAACATCTGTCTCACAAGATCAAAAATGTAGTTGTGCACATTTGAAGCTGGGGTTAAACTTTCTGGCTGTGGAAGCTGTTTGGTGAATTTCTAAAGGAGAATATTGTGGCTGTTGGAAGCTTTTTGAGAATCCCTGAAGAAACCAAATGTTTTGGTGAAACGAGTGCTTGTTGGAGGCGATGGCTCTGTCGTGGACTTGACTGTGTTCTGTGAGAGGTTTATGTCTGCCGCTGAAAAAAGAAGAAGTAGAAATTTATGCCGGTGGATTCCCTCCAGTTCCGTCCTCTGGCGCCAGAGCTAAGTATTTTGCTTTCTTGTTCAGCGATGTTGCATCTAGAACTTTATATTTCACATATTTATATACAAAAAGTTTTAAAAGTATAAAAAGTTTAAAAAGTTTTTACAGAAAAAAAAAAAAAAATATATATATATATATATATATAAAAGAATTAAAAATACTGTGCATAGTAGTGGGGTTAGATCTTTTTACATTGTGCTGCGGGTGTTTTTTGCCTATGATAAGAAAAAAATGCCAGCTGTGAATCATCAATGATTGCTGCATGTTAAAAATGTTTTTGAGGTTTTTTTCTCCACCTGTTTTTGAATTTCAATGTTGGATCTTAGAGAGGTAGCCCAATGCTGGTGAGTGACATTTTTTGGAATTTTTTCGATTTAAACATCTATATCATATGTCTCATGCATATTCATTAGGAATATCCTGAAAACCCGACTGGCTGGGGGTCCCCTAGGATGGGGTTCAGAACCAGTGCACTAGCTGGTTAATGACTCCATGCTCATTCTCCACCCATGTCACACCTGTTCCAAAAATATTCTTCAAAAATAGTTAATGTGCAAGTTAGGGCTTGTTAATGGGGTTAACATTTTTTCACACATTAAGGGGGGAAATTCATTAACAGGCACTAAGGGGCTGATTCTATAAATGGTGCCTAAATCGGCTTGCGTCTAGAAAAATGGCACTGGCCATGTGTCAATCACACTTAGGTACCGTTGACAGAATCGCAGCTAGCGACACCAATGTATAAACTTAAACGCCTGAAATGTAGGTCAGGGTTTTAAGGGCCTACATTTCAGGTGCCCAAGTTTCTAGAGAATCGTACTTATAGGTGCCTAAATCACACTTCACTCATAGAAATGCCCACATAGGCGCTACTAAGCATCATGCAATAGACCTACCTTTTATAGAATTGGATAGGGGCCTAGTGCCCAATTAATTTTTTGTTCCCAATTATTGAGGTAGTTTGACAATTAAGGCGTGCTTTTATCAAGCTGCATTAGAGTTTTTTATATCATGGGTCTCTGCAGTAAAACCACCAACGCTCATAGAATTCCTATAAGCGTCGGAGCTTTTATCGCAATGACCTGCAATAAAACCCCCCAATGCAGCTTGTTAAAAGGGGGCCTAAGTTATATGCCTAAGAGGGGGCTGATTCTATAAATGGTGCTTAAATTGGCCAGCTCCTAGAAAAAAGACGCTGGCCGTGTGTCAATCATGGCTAGACACGCCTATGTAAAAACTTAGGTGAACATAAGAACATAAGAATTGCTGCTGCTGGGTCAGACCAGTGGTCCATCGTGCCCAGCAGTCCGCTCACGCGGCAGCCCTTAGATCAAAGACCAGGGCCCTAACTGAGACTAGCCTTACCTGCATAGGTTCTGGTTCAGCAGGAACTCGTCTGAAATGTTGGCCAGGGTTTTAAGGGCCTACATTTCAGGTTCCTAAGTTTTTGGAGAATTGCACTTAGGGCTCCTTTTACTAAGGTGCGCTAGTGTTTTTAGAGCGTGCTAAAGATTAGCATGCGCTAACCAAAAAAATACTAATGACGGCTTTATGGAGGCATTAGTCTTTAGCGTGTGCGGTAGTGTAGCGTGCACTAAGCACGCGCTAAAACCGCTAGCACACCTTTGTAAAAGGAGCCCTTAGTGGTGCTTAAGTCATGTTCCACCCATAGAAATGCCCACTTGGTGTTAGGCATCGCTAAATGCCAATGCAATAGGTGGCTATCTTTTATAGAATCGAATAGGGGCCTAACACCCAATTAATTTTTTTTTTTTTTTTCAATTATCGAGGCTATTATGGGTATTTTGTCAAATAAGTTACGCACCCTTTAAAGAATCAGCTCCTAAATGCCAAGATGCCCATTATATTCCTAAGGGCATCTTGGCATTTAGTGCATGAAATTGCTTAATGCCTGTTAATGAATTACCCCCTATGCATGTGTTAGATTAGAGCTTAGTGTCCTTTAGTAAAAAGGCCCCAAAGTTTCCAACATGTCTTTATTCTCCCATTCCATTGTGCTCCGGTCCTCAAGAGCCGTATTCCAGTCGGGTTTTCAGGATTTCCCCAATGAATATGCATTGAAAGGAGTGCATGCAAATAGATCTCATGCATATTCATTGAGGAAATCCTGAAAACCCGACTGGAATACGGCTCTCGAGGACCGGAGTTCCCTAACCCTGACATAGACTATGGGCTCCTTTTACTAAGGTGTGCTAGTGGTTTTAGCGCGCGCTACAATACCGTATGCGCTAAATGCTAATGCCTCCACAGAGCATTAATATCTTTCTTTTAGCGCGTGGTTAGCGCGCGCTAAAAACGCTAGCGCACCTTAGTAAAAGAAGCCCAATATTTACCGTACTGTACACAATTTAACAAAACAAAACATTTCAGAAAACCAGCCTTTAGTACTTTTGAACCTAGAAATCTACAAAACATCAGGAAACAAAGAAAGATCAAGACTGTTCTGAACTTCAAGTTCCTTTTTTAAATTATGTTTATTAAAGATATTGATTGTTTTATTGCTAAATTGCTCACTTCATATTCAGTCATACTGTGATTCTTGTACGTCCTTATATATTCATGTGAGGAATAATTTGACTGCCTAGATTGGACATCTAACTGTATAATTTTTGCATTTTGATCATTGAGGGGAAAAGAAATGCAGTAATGAACTTCATGCATTCTATAAAAACAGAGTCTAGAATTTTCTATGAAATCATATACAGTATGTATGAACCTTGCCGAACTGCAAAACATGTACATTTTCTAAGCACCTCGTAGAGTTTTTTACATGGCTGCAGGCTGGTTATTTTTCTTTGTAACTCAAAGCCAGTAGTTTGCGAAACTAAGGGAAAGTTAGTTAACCTGATAAATCTTCATATTTGACTGGGAAATCTAAACTTAACAGCAGTGGAAGATGCCTTTCCCCTCCTACCTGCCTGGTTAGACATGACCTAGATTTAGAAAATCCATAGAGTGCATCAACTTCAATTTCCTGTTTTTCATAGACACTGATTATAGATGTTAGTGGAGTCAAGCAATTATATAGTCCGACCCTATATTGATTTAGTGCTAAATGCAAGTAATACTTTTCACAACAGGACTCGGAGAGGAGACTAGCACAGTGGGAAAAGTCCACAATCTCACTGTGATTTTGTGTGCTTAAGCACTTGTGTGCTTTGTTCACTTGTGCATAAGCAACTTTGAACATTTGTAGCACAATGTTAGTAATATTTCTCATTCTGATTTCCTCAATGTAGAAGCAAGAGCCTCCGGACTCCTGCAAATATGTTCATCATAAATCTTGCTATCAGCGATTTCTTAATGTCCAGTACTCAGGCTCCAGTTTTCTTTGCCACAAGTCTTCACAAACGCTGGATTTTTGGAGAAAAAGGTATGCATTGGAATCTGAGAGACTATTCATTTGCTTTTCTGTTGCATGGCTTGGTTTTTTCAAACACTTTCCAGTTTCAGTACATAGCATCCATTTTTCGACAATGTATGGTCCTAAATATACAGGATTACTGGAGAAGCTGGCACTATTTTCAAAGTTACGGTTAAGTGTATGATCATAGTGGTGTATTAAGACATATTGAGCCAGATTAAGAACATAAAACTAGCTTTACTGGGTCAGACCAATGGTCCATCTAGCCCAGTATCCTGTCCAAGTCTCAAGGATCTCGCAAAACCCCAAATAGTAGCCGAAGTCCATGCCACCGATCCAGGGCAAGTAATGGCTTCTCCCATGTCTGTCTCAACAGCAGACTATGGACTTTTCCTCTAGGAATTTATCCAAACCTTTTTTAAAACCAGCTACATTAACCATTTTTACACATTCTCTGGCAATGCATTTCAGAGCTTAACTATTCTCTGAGTGAAAAAATATTTCCTCCTATTAGTTTTAAAAGTATTACTCTAATTTCATCGAGGGTCCCCAGTTCCTAACAAATCTAAGTCCCTCAACCCAACACCATCATCTCAACCATGCACTGAGACTTCGGAGCTCTGCCTGATTCCATAAATGGTACGTAGGTTAGGTGTCGCTAGGTGTTCTAATCACAGACACCTAGTAACGTCTTAGTTCCATATGCAACTTAATTGGTTTTAATTAAATGACATGGTAATTGACTGTGCCATTAAGGACTGATTTAAAAAAAATTAATGATCAATTTAGGTTACGCACAGAATACTGTGTGGTGCCTAACAATGCCTAAATCGAACCGCACTATGACGCCTACTTAAAAAGTAGGCATGGTTAGGGGTAGAGAATAGGCAAGGTTGACTTAGGTGCCACTAGGCGTCTAAGATAGGCATTGGGAAATTAGGCCATTAGGTAAAATCTGGCCAAATATACCGGCATCTACTTCTAAGATGTCTAAGTCCGCTTAGGTGTTACTAGGTGTGATTCTATAAACAACACCTAGTGACTGATTGACAACCATGTGGAGTGTGCTGTTTATAGAATCAGGACCTAAGTGTTCTCCTATGAACAGCACTCAGAGTGGGGTGCTACTTATAGAACAGCCTTAGTGCCAAGATCTATGCCCAAAATTGAGCACGAGGATTTATACCAACTGGTGAACCTTGGTGTAAATTCCCATGTCTAAATTGGTCATGGATCTATACCACACTGTACAAATCCTAAAAATGCCTCTGACCCACCCATGCCACTTCCAAGGCTATATCACCTTTTTGGATTAGCATGGAAAAATTTGTGTGTGCATTAGAGAATGACACGGGGAAAAAATCTGTCCCCTCACTGCACCGTCCCCGGCCCACCATCCTCTGCACCGCCCCGTCACCGTCACCGCCATCCCTTTCACCGCCCCGTCACCGCCACTGCCATCCCATTCACCGCCCCGTCACCATCCCCACAGCATCCATATAAGCCTCAGTACTGCGAAACACCATGAAGACAGAAGAGAGTCCTGCCACTACTACTACTGCACTGAGAATCTGTTTCAGTGCCTCTGCCCTGTAGTAAAAACAGAACATAAAATAAATCAATTGACTTGTCCTCCCTTGCAATGACGTGTCCCCCATGTTCATCTATAGCTCGAATCAGGTCAATTGTGCACACTAAAAATGCAGGAGGATCTGGAAAGTGAGCGCAGGCAGGCAGTGATACAAAAACAGCAGACACCCGACCGATTGCAGTGTTCCGCCATCTCTCTTCCTCCATCTCACCTTAGATGTAGAGTATGCTGGCTTTCTTTTTCGCCCAGCCGCACGTGCGGGTGCTCATTAGTTCAATATTCTCCTCTGACGCAACCGGAAACAGGAAGTTGTAAGAGAGGAGAAGATTGATCAACTCGAGCAGTCGCGCAAGCGCGGCTTTTTGAACGCGTGCAGCTGGGCGAAAAAGAAAGCCGGCATACTCTACATCAGTGTTTTTCAACCTTTTTACACCCGTGAACCATCAGAAATAAAAGAATTATTTTGTGGACTGGCAAACTACTAGGACTAAAATTTTAAAACCCTGTTTCCGCCCCATCTCCGCAAGCTCGGTCACCTCAGTAACTATAGAAAAATAGACAAATATAGTGCAAAATATAGACAGCAGACATAAATTCTCAAAACTGACACTTTTGATCACTAAATTGAAAATAAAATCATTTTCCTACCTTTGCTGTCTGGTGATTGATTTCATGAGTCTATGGTTGCGTTTCCTTCTGTCTGTGTATCCTTTCTTTCATTTCTTTCTTTCTGCACTCAGGCCCAAGAATTGTCCCTTTCTATTCCCTCCCTCTTTCCTTCCTATGTCCTTAGTGCCCCCGGTGCCTCCTTCCCATGTCCTTAGTGCCCCTTCCTGTCTTTAGTGCCTCCAGTGCCTCCTCCTCATGTCTTTAGTGCCCCTAGTGCCTCCTTCCTATGTCCCTCTCACTGCCTTCTACACTTTGTCCCACCCCCACCCCCGAATCCTGCCTGCCTACCTTTCTCCCTCCCTAGCCAAAGCCAGCCTGCTGCCTCCCTGCCGCTCAAAAAAAAAAAAAAGCCTCCTTCCTTTTCCCCTGCTCTTACCGCCATGCTCATGCTGCAGTGCAGCTACTAAAGCCGACAGGAAGTCTTTCCGACTCAATTCTGAAGTCGGAGAGGACGTTCTGGGCCAGCCAGGCAGCGATTGGCTAGCCCAGATCGTCCTTTCCGACGTCAGAATTGATGTCAGAAAGACTTCCTATCGGCTTTAGTAGCTGCAGCAGTGAGCATGGCGGTAAGAGCAGGGGAAAAGGAAGGAGGCTTTTTATTTTTTCTTCGCGCGGACCGGCAGAAATTCAACCGGCGGTAAGGAGGAGGGAGGGAGATAGCGGGGATCGCGCGATCCTTGATTGCCTCACTGTGGGGACAAGTCCATTCACCGCTCCACGGGGCGGTGAATGGCCTTGTCCCCGTCCCGCAGAGGCCACTATTTTTTCTTCCCCGTTTTGGCGGGTTACCCGCGGCTAGCCGTGGGTAACCCGCCACCGTGTCATTCTCTAGTGTGCATCTTTATAGAGTAGTGACTATACAGATGTATACATAAATTCCAATTATTGCCAATAAGGGACAGTAAGGGAATTTTTTAAGTACCTTCTTACTTCTCATTTATAATCTTAATGTATATTTTCTTCAAACCGCTTAGAACCTAACGGATGTAGCGGTATATAAGAAATAAATTACATTACATTACATAAGCACTAATAATTGATTGTTAACACCCAATTATGGACACCAATTAGTTTGTTAAGTAATTAAATTGCATGCACAATTTGAGAAAGCACCAAAATTTGTGCACACAATTTTTTAATTGTTGTATGTATATATACACGTATATAAACAATATATATACATGTATATATACATATATATACACATATATATACATATATACACACATATATACACGTATATATACAGGTATATATATAAAATTTGGGGGTATGTGTGTAACTTGAAGCCCCACCCCTTGTCTTGCCTATGTTCCACCCCCTTGCATTTGGATACTATAGCATGTTCACATACATTTATAGCACAACGCTCAGGGTGTTTATGTTTGTAAATTATAAGTTTCACTGCACTTACATGTGCAAACAGGCACTTACCAACAAGCATCAAGTTATAAAATTGCCCTCCAGCATCCAAGTACATCTGGCCACTTTTCCAAGTCTATAAGTTCAATAATGACTAATAGACTTTTCCTCCAGCAACTTTCTCTGATTTATTTTATGAGTGCTACCTATTAGCTTCATGGAACATTCCCTAATCCTGGTGGTATTTGAAACAGTAAATAATTGTTCCCTATTTATTCATTCCACCCCTTTCATATATTTCCACTTATATATATATACATACATACATACATAAACACTCATGTACTGATATTTTTTTCTCAAATGTGCATCACCTTCATTCACACTTGCTGAGGTTTCAAACATAGAAACATGAAGGCAGATAAAGTCCAAATTGCCCTTCTACTCTGCCCATCTGCAGTATCCACTATCTCCTCTCCCTAAGAGATCTCACATGCCTGTCTCGCGCTTTCTTGAATTCAGACACAGTCTTTGTAGGGAATAAAAAGCATGTGTAAAGGTCACTTCCAGTCTCTTTGAAACTCAAAAGTGGTGTTTTTTTTCCAAACTAAATGGAGGCAAAATGAAAGGAAGCATCTACTGTGGCCTCTTCTGTAATGTGGTTGCATTCTCTCTTGGCAGGTTGCGAATTGTATGCTTTCTGTGGTGCTCTCTTTGGTATCACATCTATGATTACGTTGATGGTGATTTCTGTGGACAGGTATTTTGTTATCACACGACCACTGGCATCTATCGGAATGATGTCCAAGAAGAGAGCTGTGCTTATCCTTTTAGGAGTTTGGCTGTACGCTTTAGCCTGGAGCCTACCACCCTTCTTTGGCTGGAGTAAGTGAGATGAAATTACAGAAGACAGCTGCCTGTTAGATGCCATGAGCAAAGAGAGATTACAGGCCATTCTCATAGACTGGGAATGACTCGTAAACAGAATTTACGTACCACATTAAAAAATCTCACTGAACAGAGCTGCTGACAGCTTAAGTTAATTAGGCAAAACAAAAGATTAATATGTATTTCATGTACTCTAGATTTCTTTGATGTGGAAGAACATTTTCGATAGAGCGTCTAAGTCTGACTTTGGACTTTTCCCGCAAAAAATCAGGACAGGGAAACATCCATTTTTGAAACCGCTAGACATCCAAATTTTTTTTTTAGATGACTTATTTAGACATCTTTGCCGTCAGGACGTCCAACCTTAGGATGCCTAGCTTTTGGCCATTTTCGAACACAAAAACATCCAAGTTTTAAATGTTCAAACCCCAGTCAATAGGACATAAAGGGTGCCAGGTGTACATCTCATCATTACCCCCTTATAATGTATGGTGAGCCTCCCAAACTGCCACAAAACCTACTATATCCACCCCAATAGCCCTTATGCCTCCATGTGGCAGTATAGTAGGATTTTGGTAAGCTCCCACTTTCCACCATAAATGTAGCGGTTAGAGTGGGATAGGAGCCTGGATCCCCATCTCTGTGATTCACTAAATCATCTACCAGGTTACTCCAGACACCTGCTTGCTGCTGTACAGGGCTTTCCCATACCAGGCATTGGTGTTCTAGAGATAGGTATGTACTATTTCATTCAGATCTTTGGGGTCAGTGACGACTGGGGGAGTGTGGGGGGTCACGACTTAGTCTCTCCAGTGGTTATCTGGTCAGTTTGGGTACCTTTATGGCACTTAGATGCTTTTAAAACAAGTCTAGCTTGGGATATCTAAATTGTGCCTTGGACATCTTGGAAAAGGTTCAATTATCTTTGCAAGATGTCTAAGTGCTAAGCTCACCCATTGCCCGCCCATAACATGCCTCCAGCATGTCCCCTTAAACTTTGGATGCACAGCGACCAAGAAGCTTAGCAAGACATCCAGAAAGTCAGTTTTGAAAATTGGCATGTGACGTTTTGGAGAGAAAAACATCCAAGTGCTGGTTTATGCCATTTTGGAGATGTTTTTGTGTTTTGAAAATGTGCCCCATAGTCACATTGCCCAAAAACATTCTCTACCAGGAATATACATTATAACTGACTATTTCTGCTGTGTTCCAGATCATACAATTATAACATATTTATTTTGCTTATCTTTTATTTATTTTAATCTTATGGCAATGTGTACTTCCCACAGTCTTACCAGGTTAGTTTATTTTTTTATATTTTATATTCCGCATATCCTACATTTCTATGCAGATTACAAATGATTCAAGTACTCAATCATTTTTCCCTAACTGGGCTCCCACTCTAATGTACCTAGAGCAATGGGGATTAAGTGACTTGCCCAGGGTCACAAGGAGTAGTGCAGGATTTGAACCCACAACTTTAGGTTCCGAGGCTGCAGCTCTAACCACTGCACCACACACTCCATGTGTAAGTTTTTTGTTGTTGTTTTCATAAAAGACTCTAATTTCTGCAAGCCCTTTGTAAAATATTTGGGACATTGTGAACATCCATATTTTGAGATAATTTTTCCTACTTAGACAATCTATGCAAAATTAGGCCAAACATCTTGCACATTCAGTTTGGATGAATTTTCAGCCAAGACTCTAATGGGTCAATATTTGTCTGAAAATTTACCTAACGATAAAGGACTACAGTTAACCTGAACTGCAAATCTTTGAAAACTGACCCTCACTTTTTTGAGACCTTTAGCTTAATGGAACGGACCTTTTATTTAAATTTAGTTCACGCCTTTTCACTGGTGAGTTACATTCAAGTACAGTAGGCATTTGTTATCCCCACAGAGCTTATAATCTAAAGATCACATTGATTAACTAAACCATGATAGGTGTTTATTAGAACTTTTAACATGTGCTAGTGGTGTGGTGCTGTTTTAATGTGGCATGTAAACTGTTATTGTGCATAAGAGGGAGTAGATGGTACATGGCTGGGTTCCCATAAGATCACTCCCTAATAGACTGTGTCACTTTAGGGTAGGTGGAGTTACACATGCTGAGTCAGAGGGGCGGGGATCATGCAGGGAGGTGGTTAAATGCTCTGAGGTAGAACAGATCAGATATCCCTCTAGCGAAGAGGTTTCCAGGAAGAGGTCTGTAGTCAAGAAGTCTCTAAGGGGGTGGCAACTGAGGTTACAGTACCTGAGAGGAGTGCAAGGGAAGAGAAGTAGCCAGAGCTAAGTGTTTCCCTGAAGTGGGAAACTGTAAACAGTCCAGTCAGCCTCAAGGAGTTAATGATACAAGGATAGAAAGTTGCCAAGGTAAGAGAGAACCTTGCAGAATATTCCAAAAGTATATGAATTTGGTGTGTGTCCAGAAGGGTCTTGAGATGGCATCAGTTGCCAGAGTGGGCCTGGCTAGGAGTCAGCCCCATGAAAATTATCAACTGGGATTGTGTTGAGAGAGAAAGAAAGAAAAAACTCTACATATAACAATTAAGCCTGTGAAGTAACAGAGCTGACTACAACCCCTTTTGTGTACATAAAGTGCCTCTGACTTTTACCTGTAATCAATGTGTGTGTCTGCTACATTTGTGTGAAGGTCCTGCAGCTAGCCACCAGCCACACTGCCAGAGGGCACTAATTCCTTAAACACCTAGGAAGGAGTTCAACAGATGGTTCAAAAACTTGGGTGCTAAAAAAAATTCAGCACTGTTCTATAAAGAGCATACACCTTACAAAGAATAGCATTTAGGCCCTGATTCTATAAATGGCACCTAACTTCTAGGCCAAAATATATATTTACCAGGGATCAATGGCATAAATTGAACACATGAAAACAAAATGAATACACAAATAATCTTGTGTTCCAAACTCACTCATAGAATGTAATGTGATATCAATCTTATGATGATCATATAATATACGCTCAGAAACACAGAGCCCTTCTAGGGACTTGTCCTTATTGAAGGATTCACCTCCCAATCTCCGCCTATGTGTAAAACCTTTAAGCAAAAAGTGACAATAAATTTTGAATGATGGTCTTCTTAATATTATCTTTAAATTTCTGAATGATGGTCTTCTTAATATTATCTTCTTCCTACAAAATGTCAAAAATCAATTAACTTATCTCAAAGAGTTTAGAAGGTCCCGACGTGGACCACGTTTCGCTCTCTTCTTCAGGAAACCCAATGAAATTCTTATATGTTAATATGCATTTAACTGTCACTGAGCTGATTTCCAAAATCTGACTTTCTGCAGTCTCCTAATGCACCAGGATGGGGTAGTCAGAAATCCAGGACTGTCCCCAAATCTCCAGCCTAGTACTGGGTAACTTGGAATCTCTGGACCTTCTCAAGGTCATGAGGAACACAAGCGAGGTTTGAACTCTGGTTTCCTTGGTTCTCTGTCTAATGCTCTAATCACTAAGGAGGGCATTCCATAAATGGCACTGAGATTTTGGTACTGGAAAAAATTAGCGCAGAACACTCTTATATAAACTGGGGGTTGAAAGCCATTCTAGAATAATGCTTAGAGTCCACTTATGCGCCAAAGATTGGGCACCAATATTTATGCCAGCTGAGGTGTAAATGCATGTGCCCAACTCTGGGCATTTTGGCACAGAAATGGGGCTATTTTACAACCCCGTGTGCAACTTTTAGGAACACTCCTGTACACTAGGGCCCATATGCTCAAAACTCACCATCCCTATAACAATCAATGCTAAACTAGTTTTAACCTGTTTGGCATCTAAGTATTTCAACTATCGATCCCCATAATGGCTAATCGTAGTCTTTTCCATGGTTTGTAGCAGCCTCTGATAATTCAAGTTTCAAGTTTATTTAATCTTTGATATACCATTTATCAAAAACATACCTAAACGGTTTCCAAATATCAGAGTATTGTTAAAATAAAATTAAATAAAAACTTTAAGTAAAAAAGTGGGAGGATGACAAGACAAATAAACTTACTGGGATAAAAAGGAAGGTGGGAGAAGGTAAGAGTTTAAATACAATGTCAAAAATGAAAAGATTTCAAGCTCATCAATATTAAAATGAGCACTCTGATCAATGCCCAGATGATGCACAAAATGTAGCGTCGGTTTTCAATGCTGTGAAATCTCTGACAGGTCTGGAAGAGGTGGTAGTGTTAAAAAAACACTGGGCCAAAAAGAGTCTTAGACCCCTCCCAGTGCATCCTGGGATGCACCGGAAAGGGGAAGGCCTGCCTTTTTGAAGAGGCATACCTGCTGGCATGAGGGAATGGGCATCCCTCCTGCCAATCTTCAATTTAGAGGTATGGGGTGGGGGTGGGGGTTGGTGGTTCACAGGGGAGAGGGGCCCAGCAGGAGGAGGTGGGCATTCCTCTTTTCAATCTTCAGTTTAAAGGAGGGGGTTCACTGGGGGGACCCAGTGGTAGGAAGGAGTGGGCATCCCTCCTGCTGATCTTCAATTTAAAGGTGGGTGCCCCCATTTACAAGCACCGTAGAAACCCACAGGATTTTAATGGCGATTTTAGAGCATTCGGCACTAGGAGATTTAGGTACACAGGATTATAGAAAATGGCATGAGAAAATGAGTACGCAAATTTCAGTTATTGCCAATTAACTGATTGCTAACATCAGTTCATTACAATTAATTGACTCGTAAGGTCAGCACCACAGATAGAATCTAGAGGTAAGTTATTCCTCCCTTTAGAATAGGGGTATCAAAGTCCCTCCTCAAGGGCTGCAATCCAGTCGGATTTTCAGGATTTCTCCAATGAAAATGCGTGAGATCTATTTGCATGCACTGCTTTCATTGTATGCTAATAGATCTCATGCATATTCATTGGGGAAATCCTGAAAACCCGACTGGATTGCGGCCCTCGAGGAGGGACTTTGACACTCCTGCTTTAGAGTAAGGCAGAGCCTCCACTGTGAGAAATCTATCTACTCCTTCCCTACAGTTTTCTTCTCATGCATGGTGAATGGGTACCAGAAATGCCATGCTGGTTCTCCACTCAGCTGCCTTGCTTTTAACCCTCCAGTCTCTCATCCCCATTGTTGTCATAGCAAGCCTACTAATAAACATGCTTTCTATTTTCTGTCTGATTTTATTTCTCTCTCTCAAACTTCAAATGTTGTAGACTAGACTGATGGGCCAATTCTTTTCAATGCGAAGTTATAGCTTATTCATCTCTCTTTTATTTATTCCTATTTCTAGGTGCTTATGTTCCTGAAGGACTGTTGACTTCATGTACCTGGGATTATATGACATTTACACCTTCAGTCCGTGCCTATACTATGCTACTGTTCTGCTTTGTCTTCTTTATTCCTTTGTCTGCTATCATATATTGCTACTTTTTCATCTTCAAAGCTATCAAGACCACCAACAAGTGAGTCATCAGTTTATATCTCCTTTCCTGGCTAGCGGTAAAGTAAGAAAACATTTATAAGGGCTGGAGGAAGATTTATCTAAAAGGAATCCACATTTTTATTCTCGTTCCTAAATATACAATCACTTATGAGGTGCTGCTGAAAGTACATATAACTAAGAGGGACATCCAAATTGGATGTTTCCAGCTGAATGTCCAAATGAAACAAAAATGGCCATTTTCAATGGCAAACTGCTGGACATCCAAATATATATATTTTTCAAAAATTGTCTACTTAGATATCTTGACCACCAGGACGTCTAACTTTATACCTCAGTTTTGATCAGAAAAACATCTATGTTGAAAACATCCTAATCCTTACCATTTGGATGTAGATGGGGCCATCGAGATATCTACATGGAATGGCCATGTAGACATCTCGACAGAGCAATGGGACACCATAGAGGGCACTGCTGTGAACATTACATAAAGGGTGCCAGCTGTATATCTCACAATAACCCCCTTATAATTTAGGGCAAGCCCCCAAACCCACCCCTACCCAAAAACCTACTATACCATCCTGTGTACCACCCCAATAGCACTTATGGCTGCAGGTTGCACCTATATGGTAGTAGAATAGAGTTTGGATGGGCTCACATGTACCATAAATGTAGTGGTTAGAGTGGCTTATGGGCCTGGGTCCTCCTCTCAATGGTTCTGTAGCCCACCCATCTGTCTACTTATGACACCTGTGTGATGCTGTACTAAGATTTCCCATACCAGATGCTGCTGTTCCAGAGACAAGTTTGTATTGTTTTATTCAGAATTTTTGGGGATTGAGATGTAGTCAGTGACCACTGGGGGAGTGGAGGGGGGAGGGTCATTACTTAATCCCTCCAGTGGTCATCTAGTCAGTTGGGTACTTTTTGGCACTTAGATACTTCCAAAATAAGTCAAGTTTGTCCATTCAGGAAAAGGGTTTTGATTATCGGCACTTGAACGTCCTGGAGATTAGGATGTCCAAGTGCAGACCTAGGAAGTTTTTTGGGATGTTTTAGTTTTTTAAAATTATGAACACCTTAATGTGCAAAGTGCATATTTTTGGAAAGAAATGAATTTGCAGTTAAATACAGTACACATTTTTAGATGAGGAAACAAAAGATTATGACAAAAATAGAAAGATTGCTAAATATTAAGGAAAAAAAACCAAGGTGTCAGTTTCAAAAGACAAAGCTAACCATCCTTGAGCATTAGCTAATTAAAACACTGCTTTTAAAAACCTTCTCTTTTCCTTCTTTAGAGGATAAATTTACCTCCTAAATTCATAAAACAGCTAAATTTAGCCTGGCGAAAAAGGCAGTTGCACACACTTTACCAAGATGAACACAAGAATCAGGCCAGTAAAAGCTGAAGCCTCAGACAAGTGATTTAAATGGGCAGAACCCATTTCTGGCCATTTATTTTTAATATCTACCCCTAAGATTTTACAATGAGGAGTCAGAGTTAATTTTTATAAGGGAACACCTATTTTAAGAGGGCAAATAGATGTCTACTCAAAGTGTTTTTTTTTTTTAAAGATACTGTGAACCAAGATGGCGTCAGGGTGAAACGTGTTGGAAGAGGCTCCTGCACTTTCCGCATTTTCTCTTTTCAGCTAAATCTTTGCTTACCTGCTTTTTAACAAAGTTTGGTTTCCTGCAATGCTAAAATGCAGGGGGAAACAGAGGAGTGATCTCCCTGCCTCCTCTGCTTCTTCGGTAACACACCAGACAGCTATTACTAACTATGCTGTCCCTTTTGGAATGGGTGGATCTGCGCTCTGAGATGGACAACAATTTATTGCTGAGCCCGATTGGACCTGTTATGCCTCCCCGTCCCAGGTTGATGTCAGGGATTCCAGTGGCTCAGCAGGAAGCGTCGGAGTGTGTTTCTCTGTCAGAGCCACGGGTTTTACTTTTAACCCCAGAGGCAATTCGATCTCTGCCAAGTTACCATCAAGTGGCAGCGGAAGGAGGAGGCATTCGGGGAGCAACGAGTAAAGAAAATGGAGCATTATTATCATCTGTTCAAAGTCAGACAACTCTAACTCCTCCAATTCAGCCTCTGAGACCCCTGATTAAGCTGGTTGTAATGGAAATGGAGGCGTTGTGGGAAGCCATGGAGAGCCTTCACCAGGTATGCTCCCAGTTTATTACTTCAACACAAAAAACTTTAACTCAAATTAAAAATTGTGAGGAAAAAATTCAATTTCAGTCTAGTAGAATGGATCAAGTAGAGAATTCGGTCTCAGAATTAAAAGTTTCCTCTAATCTTCAAATGAAAGATATAAATCTATTAATTAGGAAAATTGAAAATCAAGAAAATCCTAATAGGAATTTGAATTTTCCTGTTTCCAGAATATAATCTCCTGGAGAGCTTTTCCACTCTTTTTTGATATCGGTTTTGAAATTTTCTTTTTTTTTAACTTGAAAATCTTTATTAGAATTTTGATGATATACAAGCAAAATTGTGGATATCAAAGCACAATCAAAACTTCACAGTGTGCAGCAAAACAAAAGAACACCATAAACAGGAATCACAAAAAAGCAATAACAAAATACCATACTAAAAAGAGATATCCCCTGCATTGAAACTCAAATACCCCCATCCCACATCAAGAAAATGAAACAGCCAAGGTGGACAACTCCCTGTTGTTCCTTCAGGTAGTTATCCCCACACCAACAATCCCCCCGAATCCTCTACAACCCCAGTAAACTTAAACCAAAGTATCAATCTTGTCCATAATAACAGTCCAATTTTAATAGATGAAAAATAGTGCCCATGCCGTTTGGCAATGGAAAGTTCCATAGTACACATATGATGAAATTTCAGAGACCATTCCAAGATAGCTGGTGCCTCAGATCTCTTCCAATGACTAGCAATTAAACATTTAGCCGCTGCCAGACCCCAACGGTGGAGTTTAGTTTGCCAAGCATGTTCACACACATTATGTAAGCCCAATAAACATTCCTTAGGTACCAACGGGAGCACAAATTGTAACAATTGTGATAAACAACCTACAACACGTTTCCAAAAAATCTGCAAAGGAAGACAATCCCACCAAACATGAAGAAACGTTCCCAAAGCCCCCCCACACCTCCAGCACATTGCAGAAGACCCAGGATACATTTTATGCAACCTAGCTGGTGTATAATACCACCTGGTAAACACCTTGTAGGCATTCTCCTGTATAAGAACACAAGAGGAGGCCTTACCCACCTCAATGCAAAGTTGAGTCCATTCCCTCTCCGAAAAGGAACATCCCAAATTTCATTCCCATATGTCTTTATATTTAGGATGAAAGGAAAATGAGCCCCGAAAGTATTGATAGAGAACTGAAATGGGCTTAGGCAAACTTCGAAGCATAAGCCACAGATGCTCTAAGGGAGCTAAAGATTTAATCGATCCCCCTGTCCAGCCCTGCGAATGAATAAAATGTCGGGTTTGGGAGTAAGCCAGATAATCTCCCTGAGGTAAAGCATTACTCGTCTGAAAGGCCTCAAAGGATACCAAGATCCCCTTATGAAGAACATCACGAAATGTTTGAAGTCCTAGACACCCCCAGCGCAAAAAGACCGAGTTCTCCCTACCCACCGGAAATAAGGGTTCATCACACAACGCCCCCAAAAGGGAAGGTACCATCCCAGCTCCCCATCTCCTCCTCGTCTCACACCATAATCGCAATAGGTGCTTCAGAATAGGATTACTCAAGGTCCCTAAAACCACCCTCTCTGATAAAGAAGACCAAAGTAAAAATCATAAAACCCGGGTACCCACCAGTTGTTGCTCTAGTTGGACTACACTCTTTTTCTCAGCAATATCCCAATCCAACAATAGTCGCAACTGCGCCGCCCGATAATGCCAAAACAAGTTAGGAAGCGCTCGCCCCCCCAGAATCGCGAGGCAACCACATACACTGTCAGGAAATCTGAGGCGATTTCCCCTTCCAAATAAACTTGAAGAATAAAGCATGAAGTTCTTTCAGCACTAAAGAAGGGACTGGTATAGGTAATGTTTGAAAAAGAAACAATAAACGGGGCAGAATATTCATTTTAGTTACTGCAATCCGCCCCCACCAAGACAGCCACAACCCAGACCACCGCTGCAAATCTCCCCTAACCTGCCGAACTATGGGAGTATAATTCAAGGCATAAAGCTGAGAAAGGTCCTTAGAAATATAAATACCCAGATATTTAATCGCCCTAGAAGCCCAACGAAACGGAATCCCCCGATAAACCCCGAACATCATCTGCAGTCAAAGTGATTCCCAACAGCTCAGATTTATCCTTATTAACAGTAAAACCGGACACCAATCCATATTCTTCAAAAATGTCTAACAAGATAGGAAGGGACAATTTAGGATCCCGCACATACAACAAAACATCGTCGGCAAACAATGCAAGTCGGTGTTCCTGATCACCAATCCAAACTCCTCTCAAATCCGGATGCTCCCTTATGCAAATAGCCAATGGCTCGATAGACAGCGCAAACAGGAGTGGGGAGAGAGGGCAGCCCTGTCGTGTGCCCCGTTCAATCGAAAAAAAGTCCGTATAACCCCCATTTACTCTAATAGTCGCCCTCGGAGACCGATAAAACGCCCGCACCCAGGCCAAAAAGAAAGCACCACACCCCATCCGCTCCATGACCTGCCATAAAAAGTCCCAGCCCACCTGATCGAAAGCTTTCTCCGCATCAACTGCTAAAAGAGCTACTTTATCCAAAGTCTGCTGCACCGCCCAAATAAGATGTAAAGTTCTTCTAATGTTGTCACTAACTTGCCGCCGCTGAATAAACTCTGACTGCTCCATATGAATCAAGGTAGGCCAGCACTTCCCCAACCGGAGGGCCAAGACCTATGCCAAAATTTTTGCATCTGTGTTCAAAAGTGAAATGGGCCGATATGCACCACAGCTAGAAGGGTCCCTCCCCGGCTTAAGCAATATGGAAATACCCGCTTCTCCCATCGAAGGTGGTAGCATATTACCTCCCCGCACCCCATTAATAACCCGTACCAATAAAGGAGCTAGATCATCCCGATACTGTTTGTAAAAACTGTTGGTGTACCCGTCCAAACCCGGGGACTTTCCCAATTTCAATTGGGCGATAACTCCTATAACTTCCCCCAAAAAAAACAGGACCATTAAGATATTCCATATCAGAGTCCCCCAGTTGCGGTAGAGTCACCTGATTCAAATATGCCGTGATAGACTCCGGATGTACCCCCTCCACCTTCCCATATAATTTGGTGTAAAAGGAAAGAAAAACCCTTTTAATAGCCCCATCAGTACACTGAGTATTCCCCTCTACATCCCTGAGTCGTGTAATAGTGGCTCGAGCCTGTTTCAATTTGATATACCGAGCCAGGCGCGAGCCAGCTTTATTACTATATTCGTACACAGTTTGACGCAATCGTAGTCTATAAAAATCAATCTCCTCCATCTGCAGAAGAGAAAGCTCATGACGCACTTTCAGAAGCCGTGCAAACACCTCTGGGTCATGAGAACTCTGGTGCTGCCTCCCCAGGGAAATCAAACTCTCCCTAAGTAATACAACCCTGCGCTCTCGCGTCCGCTTGAGGCGAGCCCCCCATTTAATAAAGACCCCTCGAATTACAGCTTTAAGAGCATCCCACAAAATGGAATCACTAACCGTGCTATTATCATTGTAGTGCAGATAGTTAGCAATAGCCTCCCCCACCTCGCTGGCCACCTTCGTATGCTTTAACAATGATTCATTAAGCCTCCAAAAGGTACGGTGGTTCCCCACATCCCAATAGCCTTCACAAGCTACCCAAACAGGTGCATGATCAGAGATATGTATAGCTTCAATTTCGGCTCCCACTGATTACGATGAGTCCAAATACTATCAATCCGAGCATAGGAGCGATGAGCAGAAGAGTAATGGGTATACGACCTCTGAGAAGGGTGGAGCAAGCGCCAACAGTCAATCAAGCCCAGGGAGGACATCAAAGCAAGAAAGGCCTTACGAGAGGCTCGGGAAGAAGGCCGAAGTCCTCCCTGAGAGTGATCAAGCAGTACATCAGGAGTGAGATTAAAATCCCCCCCAGATATACTGATCCCACCACAAAATTTACCAAATCTTCCTTAAGAGAGGCATAAAAGACTGCCTGACCCTCATTAGGACCATAAATATTAATCACAGTGATGAGACGGCCCTGCAATGTGCCCTGCAGCGCTAGGCATCTCGCCCCGAAATCTCTATATACCTTCTGAACTGTGAAACCCAAACCCTTTCTGATAAGAATTGCCAGCCCTCCCACTTTTTTAGCGGACATTGCACTTTGATGAGTCCAGATATGCTCAAAATGACTCCCACATGTCTGGGCCGCAAGTGGGTCTCTTGAAGCATACAAATATCCCACTGTAAGCGATTCAATTCACGATACACTATACTGCGTTTACCTGGACTGTTCAAGCCATTTACATTCCATGATCCAATAGTAAGAAGTTTACGTACACTCCCCCCCTGAACCCCACCCACCCCCTCCCCTGCCAGAAGCTGACCCCCCTCAACGAAGGACCAGCCAGTCCATAGAAAGTGAAAGTTACCCCAGGTGACTAGCCCAAGCTGCTCCCCTGAACTCTAAAACAAAACCAAGAACTACAGCAGGACAAGCAGCAAAAGAAGCTAGAAAGAAACAGCAAAAAATGCAAAGTCCAATACAAAGAGTAAGACCGGAGACATCACACCACTCAGTGAGGCTCCCAGTCCAGACAGTTCAAAAATTCAGCAGAAAAGTATGGTCTGAACATCAGGTTCCCATTTTGGCCGTACGCTTTCCAGAGCGCAAAACTGTAGACCAAACTCCATTCAATCCCGATGTACTTGCTGATTCCGGCACAGGCACAGGCTCAGGAATGTTCACGCAGCCCAGCTCTTTCATAGCAGACCAGGCTTCCATTACTGTAGTCACTCTCCGAGACCTCCCATTGACTGTAAGCCATACTCCAAAGGGGAAAAGCCAGCGATACTTGTGGCCCCCATCCCGCAACGCTTGGGTGACCTCCTTAAATGCCCTGCGCTTCTGTAGTGTGGACCAGGCCAAATCTTGGTATACTCCCACCTCCAGCTCTTTCCAATGGAAACGGGGATGGCGCCTTGCCATCTGCAAAACCCGCTCTTTAAGGGCATAATCTGCAAAACAGGCAATAATGTCCTTAAATCCAGGACCTCTCATTGGACCCAAGCTCCGGTGTGCCCTCTGTAGCTGAATCTCGCCAGGTACCTCAGCACCATCCACACCAAGTAGGCTACGACAAAACTCTCGCACCACACTCTTGCAGTCACGATACACCTCCCCCTCCGGAATTCCTTTGAATCACAGGTTACAGCGGCGCGATCTATTCTCAAGATCTTCCACCTGCGCCTGTAAATCCTGCAGCTCGGAGGAGAGGCGAGCCGTTGATTCCTTGACCCTCGATACCGATGTAGAAAGCTCTTCCATGTGGTCCTCAGAAGCCGATACTCGGGCTCCCAGCTCTCCCATATCTGCACGAAGTTCTGCCAAAGCAGCTTTCACATCCACTCTCACTTCTACCATTTCTTCCTTTAGCTCCTGAAACCACATTTGAAATGATTTATGCGCTGCCTCACCAAGCTCCACCGGAAGCACCTCAGTCCCAGCCTCGGCCGACTCCGCTGGCATCGAGGGCCCTGCAGCCATTTTGAGCAAGTCTCCTGCACGCCCCTGTGCTTCGCTCGCCGATTTCTCTCCTCCATCGCCAAAATATTTAAACTTGTCCAGTTTTTTCCATGTCGCCATTTCCACGGCAACTAAAGAACAATCTTGGTAACGAAATTAGCACAGCGCTGGAAGCTTAAAAGCCATTTTTTCACCACTGCCCCTACAGAGCTCACAAATAAAGCAGCCATACGCTAGGATGACGTCACTTCCTCTTCCGGTTTTGAAATTTTCTGAGACTAAAATGCCTCTGCTACAGAAATTGTACTATCTTAATTTACTGAAAGAAGATAAAGATAAGTCATGTACACATCCCAGAGACTTGGATATTACCGGATGTTGGAATCCGCACAGATTGAAATCTCAGCGAGAGCTACTCTGCTTGAGACCTATGTCTTTATGCAAGACAAAGAAGCTGTTCTTCGTCTTTTTTACAGAACTGAGAATGTTGAATTATATGACCACAAGATTACTGTCTTTCCTGATGTTTCAAAGTAGATGCAGGCTAGGCAGAAGAAATTTTTGATGTATCGTCAATTAGTTCTCAGTCTGGGAGCAGCCTATCAACTTTGATTTCCTTGCAAATGTTGTATCAGGCAAATAAATACATCTTCTATGAACCAGATCAATTGCAATTTTTCTTGGAAGGCAAGGCTACCATAAGGGTTCCAGACCCCTCTGTGACTTCTGCTACCCAGGCCTAAATGTAAAAAACCGTAAGAACTCTGTATTTCATTAGGTCATGTGTAGATATGAGTTTGAAAAGTATGGTTTCTTAAATTCAACTTTCCATGATTGGGTATGGTTTTTTCCCTCTCTAAATGTGGACCATGTTCATGGTACTATTAATAGATGTAAATGTTCTCACCATTTTCTTTTAAGATGTATATTTAATTTCCTTTGTCAAAGTATTTTGTTCTTTAATATGAAAATGAATGAATGAATAAATAAATAAATAAAAGGTACTGTGAAAGAGTACGGGGCTATCTTCCATTAATGCTACAATTCCACCTCCATACAGCATGGGCTGCTAGTTCAAGGCTGAGTGAACTATATGTCCCAGACCTGTCCCAGACCACACTGAGCTTTATAGCTCATTGCTGAGCTTTTTTAACAGTGTAACCCTGCTGAATCAGGGGGCGGGGTTCATCAGGGAGGTGTTTATCTGCCACAGAGGAGAACCATTAGGGGAGGTTCCAGAGTGAGAGGATCCCGAAGGAGAGAAACCTTCCCTAGCCTTGGCTGCATTCAAGCCCTGGGAAGGACTGGAGTAAGAAAGCTAGCTGAGAACCCATCCAAGAAAACACTAGAGGGGTGAGCCTCTAATCCAAGACCTCTGTAAACTGAACCTGCATATTTAAAACAGTCTTATGTTTGGGGGTGTGGCAGCTGAGCTGAAGCAATTTGAGATTATCATTGGAGAAAAGGAGTTTCTTTCTCCTAAATGTCCAGACTCTCCTAAAGAGTTTGAATCACATTGGGAAAGTACCAGTTTACCATTTTAGCTAAACTAGCTCCTAAACAAAAAAACCATTTTACAAGGAAATGTTCTTGTAAATCTAAACAATGGTTTGATGATGACCTCTTCACCTTAAAATGTAAAGTAAGGAAATTGGAACAAGTTTGGTTAAAATCAGGGAATCAAAATAACCGTGTCCTTTGGAGGAAAGAGGTTCATTCCTATAAACAACTAATTAAAGCAAAACATAAGAACATAAGAAGTTGCCTCCACTGGGTCAGACCAGAGGTCCATCGCGCTCAGCGGTCCACTCCCACGGCGGCCCATCAGGTCTATGACCTGTGAAGTTGTTCCTGACCATTTATATAACCTACCTCTGCTTCTATCTGTACCCCTCAATCCCCTTATCCTTCAGGAACTTATCCAAACCTTCCTTGAACCCCTGTACTGTGCTCTGGCCTATCACAACCTCCGGAAGCGCGTTCCATGTGTCCACCACTCTCTGGGTAAAAAAGAACTTCCTAGCATTTGTCCTAAACCTGTCCCCTTTCAATTTCTCCGAGTGACCCCTAGTACTTGTGATTCCCCACAGTCTGAAGAATCTGTCCCTGTCTACCTTCTCTATGCCCTTCAGGATTTTGAAAGTTTCTATTATGTCTCCTCTAAGTCTCCTCTTTTCTAGGGAGAAAAGCCCCAGCATTTTCAACCTGTCAGCGTATGAAAAGTTTTCCATACCTTTTATCAATTTAGTCGCTCTTCTCTGGACCCCCTCAAGTACTGCCATGTTCTTCTTGAGGTACGGTGACCAGTACTGGACACAGTACTCCAGGTGCGGGCGCACCATTGCACGATACAGCGGCATGATGACTTCCTTCGTCCTGGTTGTGATACCCTTTTTAATAATACCCAACATTCTGTTTGCTTTCTTTGCTGCTATCGCACACTGTGACGATGCTTTTAATGTTGTGTCCACCATCACCCCCAGGTCTCTTTCAAGGTTGCTCACCCCTAACAATGATCCCCCCCATTTTGTAGCTGAACATTGGGTTCTTTTTCCCTACATGCATGACCTTGCATTTCTCAATGTTAAAGCTCATTTGCCACTTTTTTGCCCACTCTTCCAGTCTCGTTAGGTCCCTTTGTAGGTCTTCGCCGTCTTCCGTGGTTCTAACCCTGCCACAGAGTTTGGTGTCATCAGCAAATTTAATAATCTCACATTTTGTCCCCGTCTCCAGGTCATTAATAAATATATTGAACAGGAGCGGTCCCAGCACCGATCCTTGTGGAACTCCGCTCGTGACCCATTGCCAGTCTGAGTAATGTCCCTTTATTCTAACCCTCTGTTTCCTGCCTGCCAGCCAGTGTTTGATCCATCGGTGGACATCCCCTTGCACCCCGTGGTTCCACAGCTCTTGAGTAGTCGTTCGTGAGGTACCTTGTCAAAGGCTTTTTGGAAGTCAAGGTAAATGATGTCTATGGATTCCCCTTTATCCATCTGGCTGTTTATTCCCTCAAAGAAATACAGTAGGTACGTGAGGCACGACCTTCCCTTGCAGAAGCCGTGCTGGCTCGCCTTCAGTTGTCCATTGTTTTCTATGTGTTTGCAGATTGTGTCCTTAACCAGTGCTTCCATCATCTTTCCAGGGACCGAGGTCAAACTCACCGGCCTGTAGTTTCCCGGGTCACCTCTTGATCCCTTCTTAAAGATGGGTGTGACATTTGCTATTTTCCAGTCCTCTGGGATCACCCCAGTTTTTAAGAATAGGTTACATATTTGGCGAAGTGTTTCCGCTATTTCATTTCTCAGTTCTTTTAGTACCCTTGGGTGGATGCCGTCTGGACCAGGTGATTTGTCACTCTTCAGTCTGTCCACCTGTCGGAGGACATCCTCTCGGCTTACCTCTAGTTGGACCAGCTTTTAATCATGGTCTCCGCTTATGATCTCCTCGTGTTCTGGGATATTAGATGTGTCCTCTCTCGTGAAGACTGACGAGAAGAACTTGTTTAACCTGTCAGCTATCTCTTTTTCCTCCTTTACCACTCCCTTCCTGTCTCCGTCGTCCAATGGTCCCACTTCCTCCCTGGCTGGTTGCTTCCCCTTCACATACCTGAAGAATGGTTTAAAGTTTCTTGCTTCCCCCGCCAGTCTCTCCTCGTATTCTCTTTTTGCTCTCCTAACCACTCGGTGACAGTCTTTTTGTTGCCTTTTGTGCTCCTTCTGGTTGTCCTTTGTTGGGTCCTTTTTCCATTTTCTGAAAAATGCTTTCTTGTCCCTTATTGCCTTTTTCACTGCATTTGTTATCCACGCCGGGTTTTTTGCTCAATTTTTTTTGCACCCTTTCCTAAACCTGGGGACGTACAGGTTTTGTGCTTCGTGCACCGTGCCCTTGAGTAGGGCCCAGGTTTCCTCAACGGTCAACATCTTCCCTGAGCTGTTGCTAAGCTTCTTTCCCACCATTTTCCTCGTGGCCTCGTAGTTTCCTTTTCTGAAATTGAGTGCTGTCGTTGTGGTTCTTTTCACCTTGGATGTTCCTGTTTTTAGCTTGCACTGGATCATGTTGTGATCACTGGTTCCTAGTGGTGCTAGTACTACCACCTCCTTTGCAGGTCCCTCTAGATATTCTACTCTTTGAAAATCAGTATAACTGGTACTAATACTAAAGAACTCTTTAAAATTGTTACTAACATTTTTTAAATTAATTCCCTCTCACAATCAGCTCAAGTAAGTCCCACAAATTCTGCAGAGCTAGCAAATTATTTTAGTAAAAAAATTGACAATCTACGTTCATCTTGCTCATTGGTTGTAAGTAAGAAACAGGACCTTCTACCTTCGCTAACTGACTCTTGTTATGTCTACCTAGAGTGGGGTACTTTTGCTAATCCTGAATGGGATGATTTTAGGAAATTTGTGAAATCATATTGTTGATTACATCTGTGCCCCCAGGCAGTGATGAAACTAGCGCCTTTACAGTTTCAATTAGACCTGTTTATCTGGATAACTTATCTGCTCGATAGTGGCACTGTTCCTCCATCTGGAGGTCATATCATTGTAACTCCAATTCCCAAGGATCCCAAGGGATCTGTATCTTTGGTGGCCCATTTTGTCAATCCCATTCTTTATAAACATTATGGAAGGTTTAGTAAATAACCAATTGTTGAATTATTTGGAACACTTCTCCATTTTGTATAGATCACAGTCAGGATTTAGACCATCATATAGTACAGAGACAGTTCTGGCTTCACTAGTGGATAATTTATTTAATCTTTTCAGTAAGGGTGTTAGTGCTCTGATTTTTCAGCTGGACTTAAGCAGTGCGTTCGACCTTGTGGATTATAATAAACTATTAGAATGTCTGGATGCTATAGGTATACACAGCCAGGTTTTGAAATGGTTTGAAGACTTTCTTAAATCTAGAACTTACCAAGTAAAGCTCAATAATGAGTTTTCAAAAAACTAGAGTCTCCTTTGTCTCCATTGCTTTTTAACATCTATTTGGCTTCTTTAGGCAATAGATTATCTCAGTTCAAAATCAAACTATTTAGCTATGCAGACGACATCACTGTCTTAATTCCTGTACATACTTCTTTTTCTCAAATCAATCAAACTGTTATTGAGATTCTACAGATAATTGAATTTTGGATGTCGGAATTTAAATTGAAAATGAATAAGAAAAAAACAAATTTTTCTTTGCATCACCAAATTTAAATGAAGATGTTATATCAATTGTTTTAAATAATAAAGTCTATAGCATCCAGCCAACCATAAAGATACTTGGTGTAATTCTAGATCGTACCCTTACCATGAAAAATTAGGTTGACTCGTTGGTTCGAAAGGGTTTCTAAACTGTATGGAAACTATGAACTATTAGAGCATATTTTGATATTAACTCCTTTCGACTGTTGGTTCAATCATTGATCCTTAGTCAGTTAGATTATTGTAACATTGTTCATCTTGCTGCTACTCAAAAAAATCTTCAAAGACTGTGCATAATTCAGAATGCACAGTCAGACTGATTTTTAATTGAAAAAAGTATGACCATGTTACTGATTTCTATTGCCGATTGCACTGGCTTCCAGTTGATGCCCGGGTTAAATTTAAATTTGGCTGTATTTGCTTTAAGGAACTAACAGGTTTAATTCCAGAGTATCTTATGGAATCTTTCATTATTACAAATTCTAAACATTCTAGAAAATCTCATTCATTATTTTAATTTCCTTCTGTAAAGGGATGTAAATATAAGAAATTTCAGGAATGATTGCTGTCTTTTCAGGCAGCCTTATAGACTAGGGATCTGACTCACATATTCACATTCTCACATACTCACATTCACATTCAAATTCGTATCAATTTTGACGTGCCTTAAAGACGCATCTTTTTAGGGAATCTTTCAGAAGTTAGATATTGGATGTTTATTCATTTACTAGTCTCTGTGAACTGCATAGAACTTAATGGTATTTGCAGTATACAAGTGAGTTTTTATGTTTTTTTATGTTTAACAAGTGAAGCAGGAACCAGACTTAAGGTGTTTTAAACCTAAGAGAACTTGGAAACTTGACGAAAAGCTGAAGTTGCCGGACTGAATATGATATGACTAACTGCCTAAAGTGTACAGGCAGCTGCCCTAGACAGGAGATATAAATGTTAAAAGTATATCTTTGCCTTTCCTGAGCCTATGAGGGAATAGGCTCAGGTAGATGTCTCAATAAAACATTTTGTTGCGCCTTCTAAAGTGGTTTATGTGTGCTGATTGGGTGAATGTGCAGGGTTCCTGGAAAACCTGGCCAGGAATCTCTCACAGGTGCATAGACACTTAGGCCCAGATTCTAAAAACGCACCTGAAGTTAGGCATCTAGATCGGCACGCTTGTGATCTAGACGCTTAACCATCTTTGGAACTTTGGTATGTTCAAATATATAAATAAAATAAGTAACAATTATTCAATTAGACTTAATCAGCAGCGTTAATTGAAAAGCGCCATTATCTGGTAGGTGCCTAACTCAGTAGGCGCCACTTCAAGGTAGGTATCTACTCTAAGGCTCCTACCAGAATATAGGCATGGTTAGGGGTAGATTGTGGGTGGATTTTGGGCATGGTTTGACTTAGATGCACTCATTTAGGCCAAGAAAACTCTGGTATAAATGGGGTGCACCTAAGGTCTTAATGTCAACCAGCACCTAAATGCTAGGGATGACAAAATATTGTTTGCCGATAATAGAGCACACTCTTAAAAAAAAAAAATTGGTATAAGAAGATATGAAAATTTTCAGGCTGTCCATAAACAATGCATGGAAATTGTGATTACACTCAGAGGCTGACTGAATTTTGGTTTCAGTTTAGGATTTGGTAAGATTGGTTCATATATCAAAATGGGTGTCTGGACCTCCCATGGCAGTCTCACATGGCTACTGTGGAAAGTTTTAGCAGGCATTGCGATGGATCATAGGGCAGGAATGAGTGGGGTTCAATCCTGCTCATAAAGAGGCCACTAGACTACCAAGGTAGGCCTAGAGCGAGCCTTGCGGTGATTGAGCAGAATGGAGGTGACGGAAGGTGGGCTTGAGAGGGGAGCTTTTTTGATTGAGTGAGGGAAGTTTTGTTTTGAGTTTATGCAGCCAATATCAGTCACAGATTTGATATCAGCAGAAACTGAAGATACTGGGTTTGGTTGGGCTCTGCTATCCATGTTCCACCCAGATTCTGCAATGGCAATCCTCTAGTGTAGATTAATGTATAATAAATTGGTGGCAGTCATGTCACTGAATACTGGCATTCTAATATCATTCTTTTCAACTATTTATCAGAGTTAGAATAAGTTAATAATTCCCTAGTAGAACTGATGTGGGAGAGACAAATACACTGAAACATTGACAGGGAACAATATTCCTAATTTAGTAAATGCTTGTAGGTGGTGTCACATTAATAACTTTTTTTTAAATGTTTTGTCACTTATAATTTAGAATCCAAATCTAAGATCCTTTGATTGCAGGGAATTCAGTTGAGAAGTTCATGAGAATTGTTTTTAGGAAAACTTTGTAACCAATCAGTGAGGATCCTTAATCAGTCAGAAACTGGGTATTAATCTACCTATATACCATGATCTTTAATAGATTAGAAACATTATGGTCTCTAATCTGTGATGTCCAGTAGACTTAAGGCTCTATGCATGCATGCATTATAATCTTCATAGCTCATGAAGTAAAATATGCCTACCAACTGCTGCTTGTTACCAGTCTACCACGTGCTGATATAGAACATATGTTCTTGTCATAGGAATACTTTTATCAATTGGATATAATTTATCTTCTGTAGGGCCGTTCAGAAAATTGGCTCTGATAACAATAAGGAGTCCCAGAAACAGTATCAGAGGATGAAGAATGAGTGGAAAATGGCAAAAATTGCTCTGATCGTCATCCTGCTCTTTGTCATTTCCTGGTCTCCTTACTCTATCGTAGCCTTGATGGCCTTTGCTGGGTAATTATTAATGCCATTACAACAACTAAAGTAACTTTGAGAGATCGGACTGTGGGGCCTGCCCTTGCACATATTTCTGTATTTTGATTGGGTTCATAGAAATTATAGTTCATGCCAATGGAGTTTATCTATTTATGTACAGTCAAACCTCGGTTTGTGAGTAACGCGGTTTGCGAGTGTTTTGTAAGACAAGCAAAACACTCGAGCAAACTTTAACTCCCAAACCAAGCGTTGACTCGACATGCGAGCCCCCACCCCACCCCAGGAATCGGCTTTGCTTCTCCCCCAAGGCCACCGGCGCTGTTCCCTTCCTTCGTGACCGAGATCACCTCATGAGAATCTCGGAGAGGGTGAGAGCCAGAAAGCCTTAAGCATGTGCAGATGCTCAAGGCCCTGCAGCAGCACAGCATAGAACCAGCAGCAGGCACTTTCAGCACCGGCGCACAGATTGTAAGGTAAGCACATGGCCGGTCAGTGGGGAGAGGAGGCGATCTCGGTCGCGAAGGGAGGGAGTAGCGCTGGTGGCATTGGGGGAGAAGCAAAGCAGGTTCCTGGGGTGGGGTGGGGTGTCAAAGTGGAGGACAGCAGTGGGAGAAGACAGAAGAAGGGATATAGGTCGGGTCGGGTGTTGGGTCGGTAAGAGAGTGGAGAGATGTACCTATTAAGTCAGTGGAACGAATCATTCGAGTTGCCATTATGGCCTATGGCGAACTTTGCTTTGATATACGAACACTTTGGATTACGAGCATGTTTCTGGAATGAATTCTGTTCGCAAACCAAGGTACCACTGTATATCTATGTAACCCTGGTCATCACAATGTCTTTGGCACCAGCTAGCTCTTTGGGTCAGGTACCCACGACCAGAATCTATAAAACAAAGTTTGATTTTGAGCTTAATGCAGGCCGGGGCTGGACTTACTCCGGTAGGCGAAAGGATAATTTTTCCTGGTATGCAATCACTTCACACAATCTTTTACTTAACTGAAAAAAAAAAAAAAAATCAAGCTGAGACTGATGAAAAATTGATAACTTGAACTGTACTTGAAAATCTTGAGTTGCAGTTCAGTCACTTCAGATATTCCCTCATTGTATTCTCAATCTCTTTGCACAAAACCTTTTGTACCTGCAGTGAGTCATTCTGGGTCCCACCCTCATTCCTCAGCTCAGGACCACTTTTTATTCCCCACCAAGCTGAAATAATCCACAAGGGTTCTGCTGTATGTAAGGTCACTCTCATTCCCTTCTGAGATTGGTATCTACACAGTCTTTTCTGTTCCCTTCTGGCAATAGATTTGGAGCATAAAGTCCCCTTAATAATTTTCCTGGTAAGCTGCTACGGGTCTCTCTTCCCTGAGCCCGGGACAACGTTCTCCTCGGCATACTGAAATGAACACACTATAGTATTGCACTTTGGCAATTCATAAGAACATAAGAATAGCTTTATTGGGTCAGACCAATGGTCCATCAAGCCCAGTAGCCTGTTCTCATGGTGGCCAATCCAGGTCACTAGTACCTGGCCAAAACCCAAGGTGTAGCAATATTTCATGCTACCGATACAGGGCAAGCAGTGGCTTCGTCCGTGTCTTTCTCAATAACAGACTATGGACTTTTCCTCCAGGAAATTGGCCAAACCTTTCTTAAAACCAGCTATGCTATCCGCTCTTACCACATCCTCTGGCAAAGCATTCCAGAGCTAACTATTCTCTGAGTGGAAAAATTTTTCTCCAATTAGATTTAAAAGTATTTCCTTGTAACTTCATCTAGTGTCCCCCTAGTCTTTGTAATTTTTGATAGAGTGAACAATCGATTCACTTGTACCCGTTCTACTCTACTCAGGATTTTTTAGACTTCAATCATATCTCCCCTCAGTTGTCTCTTTTCCAAGCTGAAGAGCCCTAACCATTTTAGTCTTTCCTCCTATGAGAGGAGTTCCATCCCCTTTACCATCTTGGTCGCTCTTCTTTGAACCTTTTCTAGCGCCACTATATCTTTCTTGAGATAAGGAGACCAGAATTGAAAGCAATACTCCAGATGAGGTCACACCATGGAGTGATACAGGGGCATTATAACATTCTTAGTCTTGTTAACCATCCCTTTTTTTATAATTCCTAGCATCCTATTTGCTTTTTTGACCGCTGCCGCACATTGGGCGGAAGATTTCATCGTATTATCTATGATGACACCCAGATCCTTTTCTTGGGCACTAATCATCAAGGTGGACCCTAGCATCCTGTAATTCAGGTTATTCTTCCCAATGTGTATCACTTTGCATTTGTCCACATTAAATTTCATATGCCATTAGGATGCCCAGTCTTTCAATTTCCTAAGGTCTGCCTGCAATTTTTCACAATCCTCATGCAATTAAACAACTTTGAACAGTGTAGTATCATCTGCAAATTTAATCACCTCACTCGTCGTTCCAATTTCCATATCATTTATAAATAAGTTAAATAGCACCGGTCCCAGTACAGACCCCTGTGGCACTCCATTGTTTACTCTCCTCCATTGAGAAAACTGACCTACCTTCTGTTTTCTATCCGATAACCAATTCCTAATCCACAACTGAACTTTGCCACCTATCCCATTACACTTTAATTTTCTCAGGAGCCTCTCGTGAGGAACTTTATCAAAAGCTTTCTGAAAATCTAGATATACTATATCAACCAGCTCACCTTTATCCACATGTTTATTCACACCTTCAAAGAAGTCAAACAAATTTGTAAGGCAAGATCTCCCTCGGCTGAACCCATGCTGGCTCCGTCTCATTAAATCATGTTTGTTTACGTGTTCCACATGAATCTTTATCTCCATAGGCTGTTGATACTTCCAGGAGTTTCCCCTCAGTACTTGGGTTCTGGTGGGTGATCAGGATAACCAAAAGCCCTGCTTCTTCTCAACACCACCCTTTTATTTGCTTCCCTCCCCCCCCCCCTCAGGTCAGGGTTCTCCAACTCCATCCACTTAAACTCTCTACACACACACAACTCTCAGGGCTACATTCTCAAAAATCCATGTTGAAAACCGATGGGCTGCTGCTGCAGCAGTTATTGTAGAAATTTTAAAAAAGCAAGTCATTTTCCAAACAACACTCATGCAAATGAGGTTGGTGGGAAGTAGCGAAGATTTGCTAAATCTGCATGTGCCCATCACTAGTGATAGAGGTGGGCACATGTGCAGAAAAAACCTCAAAACAAAACCAAATTGAGCCACTGAAGTCAAGCAACCCCAAACCCCCACCCTCAGCAGCTTTCCCTGCAGATGGATTGACATGACTATCACTGATAACATTGTACTTTAGTACCATCTTTGAAAGCTTATTATTTTTCCTGTGTGTTTCATTGACCAGAGTAGCAGATCCAATGCTGCTTTGATTGAAAATGGCCCTGTGCTGTCCATTTGAGCTCACTGATCCCTATCAAATCAATTTTGTTTTTTTTCCATTTGATCTTTAACAATTTCCAGTTTTCCTTGATTCATGCTTCGTACATTCCATGTTCTTATGTTGAGAATATCTTTACAGCTTCTGATCTCCCTTTTCTGTCCAGCAACATCAGCATCAGGATATACTGGCGGCTTTGATCTGTCAGCTTCATAAACACTGGGCATACTCTGGGAGACGGTTAGATCTTCCCTAGTAGTATGGTGAGTGCCTTCTGACTTAGGGGACTATCTTCCAGCACTATATGTCAATTCTTTGTCTCATCATCATCAAGTTTTCTTGGCAGAATACAGAAGTAGATTGCCGGGCCTTTCTTCTGCGCAGTATAAATTTGATGTCGCCGTTGTGACATCAAACGCAATCCCCTACCTCCAATACTGCCCATCTGCTGCCCAGATGGGTGGTAGATCATTAGTATGACATCTCTGCTGAAACTTGTCCGCCTTGGGAGGCCCTTCTGGTATTGAAACTACCGAAGGCATAGCTTTCAGCTTCTCAGATGTTCACAAGCCCCAGTGGCACGTCAAGCCCATGTACTAAGACTGGACTAACTTACCCCTCCCCCCCTTTTACAAACCCATGGTGTGGGTTTTAGTGCTGGCCTCTTAACTATTTGGATTTTTTTGTGACTTTTATGTTTTTATATTTAAGACAGCCAAGTCCATATAAGACCCCTGAAGAAGGCATTTTTATTTTGCCGAAACACAACCCGTGGTGGATCATATTTATTTTATACATTATTTGATTTTTATCCTGTAGGTCACTTGTGATTGTTATACACACCCTTTGTGGATTGTTTTTAAGATTATTGTTTTTAAGTTATATGGATTCTTATTAAACTACAAACTGGTACATCCAATCTTCTGTTCCACAATCTTTTTGTTGCTTTGCTGCTTCATTTCTTTTGTGGAACCTTTTGGTGCTATTTGGATTTTGCTGTTAAGGCAGGGAATGCACATGTTACCAGCTGCTGCAAAGCAGCATGAAATTTACTGTGGGATTAATTAGTATGCAGTACTGGAGTACTGCGATAAATTTTTCTGCAGTTCAATAGCACGCGTGGAGGGGCATAATCGAAAGGAACGTCTAAGTTCATTTTCATCCAAGTCGCAAGTCATCGAAACAGCTTAGGACACATTATCGAAAAATACGGCCAAATTTTTTTTCATTTCGAAAATCGTCTAAATATACATCCTGCCGATCTGATTATCCAAGTCGCTAAATTGTCCATCTTTATACCACATTTTCGTCCAACTTTTCGTCCATCAAAAATGCCTAGAACAAGCCTTGTTGGAGGTGGGAGGGGTCTGCAAAGTGATGGACTGAACACCCAGACATGGCACCTAAATAGTGGGGTACCTTACAGGGCACTGCTGTGAACTTCACAAAAAGGATGCCATTTCTTCATCTCATTACAACTCCCTTTTAGGTCATGGTGAGCCCCCCCCAAACCACCTCTAGAATCCCCTAGACCCACTTATCTACCACCCCAATAGCCCTTATGGCTGAAGGAGCCACTTATATGCCAGTAAAAAAGGGTTTTAGGGGTGTATAAGGGAGTACACATGCTTCAATATCAGTGATTACAGGGGCTTATGGGCATGGGCCCTCCTCTCTATGGGTCCCTAACCCACCCCCAAGATGGCTTAAGACACCTCTGTGCAGTACAACTAGGCTTTCCTATGCCAGGCTGCCAGGTGATGATGTTCTGGAAGCACAAGTTTCAAGTTGTGATTAATATCTTTATCCGGGGGGGGGAGGGGGGTCAGTGATCACTGGGGTAGTATGTGAGGATCTGTATTATGTGTTTGCAGTGCTTATCTGGTCACTTTAGGTGGGTTTTTGTGACTTAGACCATGTTTTAAATGGTCTAAGTCACAATGTCCAAGTTCCATCGATTCTTGCTGTATAACTTTCGGTTAAACATGCAGTACGACTAAGTCAAAGCCTGCCCATGTCCTGCCCAAATCCCACCCTTGACACTCCTCCTGACACGTTTAGCTATGGTCATTCAGCGGCACTATGAAGGCCTAGATAGTTTATAAATACAGTACGTCCAAAACCCAGTTTTATTATTGACACTTTGATGTTTTTGACTGATGATCGTCCAAGTGCCAACCTAAGCTGGTTTTTGGACATTTTTCTCTTTCGATTATGAGCCCCATACTGTATTATTGCAGGCTGGTAAATAAAGGCCTAAATTTGGAAAAACAATGACGATCTTTCTGTTTCAGACAGTCAGGAAGTGACTAAATTGACTGTTAGATCTTTTTTAATTCTGATTATTCTCACTTAAGATATGCTAATGTCCTGACACCTTACACCAACTCAGTACCAGCTGTGATTGCAAAGGCGTCTGCCATCCATAATCCAATTATATATGCCATCACACATCCTAAATACAGGTGGGTCTTGACATTTTTCATTTTGTTACTGCTGTTAATATGTATTTATCAATTTGATCATTTCCCTAGAAGGAAAACCAGAAGTATATGTATTTATACCTATGTATTTAATTCTGAAGACCAACTTTAAGAAAACAAGGAAAAGTAATTTTTTTAAAAATCCCACAAATTAGTTTGCTTGCCCAATTTTAAGAGTGCATTGCTTGATCAAGGATTTAATTTCCTGCAATTGCTTGAAGGAGAAAATATCCACAGAAGTAATTTTGGGACTTTTGCCAAAAAAGGGCTAAACATTCAGCAAGGTTCCAGGAAATAATTTTAAAAGTATGAGGGGCTGCTGAAATGTTCTCAGCCCAACTAACAAAGTTGGGGGCAGTCTCCGTCAAGTGCTATACATGTACCCCCTCTTTTACTAATGCGTAGCGCGAGTTTTAATGCCGGCAGCGGCGGTAACTGCTCCGACACTCATAGGAATTCTATGAGTGTCGGAGCAGTTACCGCCGCTGCCGGCGCTAAAACCCACGCTACGCATTAGTGAAATAGGGGGATAGTCCAGTGATTTGCCACTTTTTTCATTCTGTATTTTTCCGACGGAACGAAAAAAGTGGAAAATCACTGGACTAAGGCCTGGATTCTATAAACGGCGCCAGTATTAGCAGGCGCCTAAAAACGGCCACCATTTATAGAATCGCAGCTGTTTTAAAACAGGCGTCTTTAATGTATGCCAGCATTTTGCAGGCCTACATTTAAGGCGCCTGTCCTGAGCCTACAGAAGCACCTAGTGTCGCTTAAGGATACCTAAGGTCATGTCCATTATAAACCATGCCCACGCCAGCATGCATGGACATTTTTTTTTTTTTTTTAAGTGCATCTTTATTGGTTAGGATGCCTAACACTGCCTAACTTCAGGATGGCGTTACTAGAACCCGGGCCTAAGTGTATAGCCCTCGATGGAGACTGCCCCAGCTTTGTTGGTTGGGCTGGGAACTTTACAGCGGCCTCTTGTACAATCTAAATATTTGAAATTACACCTATATTTAGCATGGGGTAATTCTATGAAGTAGATGCTAACAACTACAAGTCAGTTACACGTCTGAATATTAAGAATACTAGCACACATGCTCATATATGCAAACATAAGGGGGCTCAAAATTTGGCACCGGAAAATTGACACTAAGCACGAGTCTATAAAGAGCACACACCTTTTATACAGTAGAATTGTGCTTAGCACCAATTTTCATGCCTAACTTTGGGCACCAGACTTAAAACTGATGTAAATGCTGGTGCCCAGGTTAGGTAAGCTGAGGCAGTATTCTGTAACTATGTAACTTTTTGCAATGCCCTTGACCATGTCCCCTTTTGAGTAATGCGCTAGCAGAGAGGCGCCACACCTTAGAATAGTGAGCAACCAGATGCGCACGCAAATTTTATTGGGCGACAATTAACTTCAATAATTGACTATTAATACCTAGTACATTCTCCCTCCCCTTCCATGGTCTAGCATCTCCAATCCTTCCTTTCCCTCCCTTTTTCTCTCCCTTCCTTATGATCTGGCATCTCTCCCTTCCCTGGCCTTCCTTTTCCTCTCTTCCCTCCCTCTCCCCTTCACATAGGTACTCCCTTCTCTCTCTGTCACTCTCTCCCACCACCACCGCAGAAAACTTGCCTTCCATCATTGGCATTCACAATTCGCTGCTCTGGCCATTGTCAGGCCTTCCTCTCTGCTGGTCCTGCTTCCACTAAGGCAGGTACCAGCAGAGAGGAAGGCCCAACGCCAGCAGAGCAGTGATTTGTAAAAGCTGCCACTGCCAGAAAGGACCACAATGCTGACCCCAGGAGCACTCCCTTATGTACTGCACCCGGGGTGGACTGGCCCCTACCTCCCCCCCTTTGGAACACCACTGGATGGTGGTCTGATGTGTATTATGTGATAAAGATGGAACCCCTATCAGTATGGGTGAATGGGAGAAAGTGAGAATGTTGTAGGAGCTTCTGCTGCAGAGTTCAAGCTGCTAAAGATAGGAATGAAGTGAGACATCCTTGGAGTCTGAAAAGAGGATGTTCCTTAATAAAGACTTTTGCCAGTAGCAGATAGGCCTCTCAAGTCTGTCTTCATAAACTTAGAATAGAACTATAACATTTTCTCTCTTTCATTCCTTGCAGTGCATTTGATATATGAGGGTTGATTCATAAGTCATGGCAACTGTTTTGCCATGTATAGCCCTTGATGGAGACTTCCCCAACTTTGTTGGTTGGGCTGAGAACTTTTCAGCGGCCCCTGAGGCCATGTAGGGTTGTCCAGAGTCACAAGAAGTTTCAGTGGGAATTAAAACCATTCTGGTGCTGCATTAACCATTAGGCTACTCCTCCACTCAGAAATGTTAAATATGCGCATAGCTGTCTGAACTTTAGTTACAGTGAATATAATATGTATGACTGTCGATGATGCTCAAGTTTAAACAGAAACATGATGGCAGATAAAGGCCAAATGGCTCATCCAGTCTGCCCACTATCTTCTCCTCTCCCTAAGAGATCCCACATGCCTGTCCCACGCTTTCTTAAATTCAGACTCAGTCTTTGTCTCCAGCAACTGTACCAGGAGACCACAGAAGCCAACTTTTCAAAATGATTGGGGGTGCCCAAACTCCGCTATAGACCCTGCCTCATAATAATAGTACTAATTGTAATACCATTTTTTTAATTTCACTTTTCATATATACCTACAATATAAGCTTATTAAAAATACATAATGGTTTACCACAAAATTAAGCTACATAAAGTACACTGTAGGGTGCTTCTTAACATTCATTCCTACCAGAATGCCTGACCTTGGTCACCCATACAGATAAATTCTATGCAAATGCAAGACCACAAACTAAAAGTCGTAATGTTCAAGATGAAATCCTAAGAAACATGTCATTTGAGAACCTTATAAAATGAAGGTTTTTTTAAAAAAAAGTTTCACTGTGCGCAGAGTGAGCTAATCTTTTTTTGAATAAGGCCTAACATGTAATGCACTTGGTCAGTTTATATTACAAACAAGACCAGAAAGAACGAGTCAGACAGAAATATCACTTACCTACATTAGCAATCAAACCAGTTTTCCATAATTCTCCCAGGATGCAGACCTACATATATTTATTTTAAAAATTTATATACCGCCTGGAGTCTCTGCAGTTTTCAAAATAACATACGTAAAATAACACATACATAACATTATACAATAATTCAAAGCAACTCAAGAAGTGGAACCTAAAAACTCCTTGGTATTATCCTTCACTATCATTACAGTTAGATGAGGAACAGAATCCTAGGGAGCAATTCACAGGTATGCAACGAAATAAAGCTTAGTTTTAAACAATCTTCTTAGAACATAGTAGTATAAAATCCTGGGGAGGAATTCACAGATATGCATTGACAAAAAGCTTTGTTTTAAGCAATCTCTTAAAGCTAAGATGATCCGACCATAGTCTTAATTGACCCCGTAATTTATTCCATAGAGAAACACCCATGCATGAAAACATTTTTATTGTATGGCCACATACCTTATATTCATAGCCGATTGAGATATCAATCACATTCTACCATCCGATCTCAAAGCTTGGGATGGTCTATAGACTTCCCAAAGACCATGAAACCAATTAGGCACATAATAGTACACAGACTGATGCACCAAAGACAAAACTTTAAAATGGATATGTTGTTCCATTGGCAGCCAGTGAAGTCTTAAGTACAGGAGTTATGTGTGCTGTCCTTGAAATCCAGCTAATCAGCCTAGCCGCTGAGTTCATCAATTCTTGCAGTGCTTTCAACTTGAATTTTGTTAAACCCAGAAACAGCGAATTGCAGTAATCTAACCTGCAAAAAACAAAAGGAATTGACCCCTTTCCATTGCAAATGCAAGCAGTGTCTCACTTCCGGCTCACCGCACAATTGTTTCCCATGTACTCACCTTTATAGGATCCCTGAAGACTTTTTGTCGAAATGCGGACCTTGTTGGGTCCTGTATCCCTAGCGGACTAGGTCCTTTAAGGCTCTTATGTGGATGATTTATTTTTTTGTGGATGGAATTATTTTATGTGGATGATTTCAGTGTACCTTTGGAACTTTGATACTTTCAAATAAAGTCCATTTAGGAACATCGTCACTCCACAGAGTTTTTTTGGTTTTCCCTGTAATCTAACCTGCTCAGAAGTAATGATTGGACAACTGTCCTGAATCACAGATTGTCAAGAGGGATTTTAACCTGTACAAAAGACGAAGCAAAGCGTAGCCCTTTTGAATAACATACAGAACATGCTTTCCCATAGTCAAAAACATGTCAAGACAAACACCTAACACAGTAATCTCTTTCTTTACCTGTATCTGTTCACCCATAACATTCAAAGCCTCAATCAAATCAACCTCATTCTGCTTCCCCACAATGATCACTTCAGTTTTCAACACATTTAACTGAAGGCTATGCTGTGATATCCATTCACATACTTTCATCATATAATGACTCAGGTGCATCTCAACATCATTCCGATGGCCGTCAATAGGGGGAAAAAAAGAGAATATCATCTGAGTATAAATGCTAGAATAGAAAGATAGATGGATCAAGAACAATTGGGCACTTTACAGGCAGTACAGTGACTGGATTACCCCCCCCCCCCCATCTTTTTACAAAGCTGCACTAGGCTTTTTTTTATCGCCGGCCGCAATAGTATTAGCTCTGACGCTCATAGGAATTCTATGAGCATTGGAGCTAATACCGCCGTGGCTGGTGATAAAAAAAAAGCCTAATGTGGCTTTGTAAAAGGAGCCCTAAATTAAACAATGGCTCAGCATTAACTTTTTTTTTTAAACTTTATTTAACCATTTGCAGCATGAGTACAAGTGACTACAGTACATTGCCAAACAAATATCTAAACCGTAGATCCAGAATATATCAAGTAAACAGGAAATGAAAAAATTCACAAAAGGTGATAGTACGCCATCAAATGGTTCCACATGCCACATTCTAACTGTAAGACAAAAACAAATCCTCAAATTCAGTGGTTATTCATATGGAGAGCAGCATTGAATACATACATTGCGCTGTCACCCTGCCAGCACCATCTGTTTAATTTAGGCCTGTTATTGACCAGATGTAAACTAAACCTATAATTTATCTGAATAGCAGCTGAATATATCAGCACTATCTGGATAATTTATTTTCTACCCTTGCCCTCCCCCCAGCCTCCTCTTTTTGTATGTAGATAGTATCACACTGTTGAGTGATTTAAACAGCTCAGTATTATCTGTGTATTTTTCAGAAAATACATGGATAAGCAAGTTTTGCATGCAGTAGCTACTGGTGAATGTGTATCTTGCTGTGAATATTGTAACACGGGCTATATATTTGGATATTATAACGCAGAGTTTAGTGGTATGAGGATCTTATCGATGCAATCAACTCTAATCCTTTTCAGGTATGAGCAACAGAGAAGGCTACACAAATATATTTTTTCTTTGGACTGGTTGTGGGCAGAGCTGGGGCTAACCGAGCTAGAAGGCTGGCTGACACAGAATCTTCTCATTCCTCTAATACCCAGCAAATAAATGGTGCACACAGTTAGTAGCTTTAAAATGTAAAGGGTTTACTGCAACTTGGATAGCTAATAGGAGCAATTTCTTCAAGAACTTTGTACAGTCCTTCGTATAATGTCCAGTAAAGATAAGCAAGCTCAGCAGAGGCATTAACAGTTACACTTCCCTTCACTTCCCTTACTTAGAAGCAGCTCTCAATGCAAAACTCTTCCCGAATGGAATGTTACTCTTCCCGAATGGAAATCTGATATAGAGGACTTTCCCTCGGTTACTGTGTTGCTCCAGATGGATTTTAGAGCATTTCTCTACCCTTCCTTCTTTCTGCTCCACTTAGGCAGTGGTGGAAGACGGAGACTCTGTAACTGTACTCCTAGATACAGTCCAGCAGCTTTACGAGCTGTGAAATGTGAATCTGAACTACAGAACTGGCTCCTTAACACCAACAACTGTGTTTGTCAAAAATCTCGGAGTAATTGTAGGGTTACCAGAAGTCTGGATTTACCCGGACATGTCCTCTAGTAAGAGGACTGTCCGGGTGACTGGATGGCTCTTCAAAACCCAGCACTTTGTCCGGGTTTTGGAAAAGCTGTTAAGATCGGGGCCAAGTCTAGAGTGTATCTGTGCAAGTTAGGATGCAACGCAGTGTCGTCGCATGCATGCGCGCTTGCATGCGACACCATCATGTTGCATCTACGCATATGTAAATGCGTCCAGACTCGGCCCGAGGAGACAAAGTGTGCTTGTGGAATGGGGCGGGGTGGGGGGCCACACATTCTCTTTTTTCCAGATGCAAAATCTGGTAACCCTAGAAGATGCTGCTGCTCGGAGGTTAAGATCAGTTTTGGTTCCCAGACATTAATGATAGGGAAATAGCCAGGGATTCTGCCACACCCTGGTCCCTTTGCATAGATCGGGGGTATCAAAGTCCCTCCTCGAGGGCCGCAATCCAGTCGGGTTTTCAGGATTTCCCCAATGAATTTGCATGAGATCTATTTGCAAACAATGAAAGTAGTGCATGCAAATGGATCTCATGCATATTCATTGGGGAAATCCTGAAAACCCGACTGGATTGCGGTCCTCGAGGAGGGACTTTGACACCCCTGGCATAGATGGTGCTCTGGCTGGGCTGAGTATTAACTTTGTTTTTCCTTCCAAGAGCTAGATCTCCTACCTTGTCAGTCATTCAAGGAAGGTGTGGCCTATGTTCTGGAGGTTACAGGGGGGTTATTAAAAGGTCAGAAATGTTTTTATTCTCAGAGATTACTGACAATTCTGCTACTACTGCACAGGAAGAATTTTAGCTCTCTTTACTCCAACTTCTTCATAATGGATTACTAGTTTATTTTACTATGGCCAGACTATGTCTGGTTCCAGGTTCTTATTTATTAATGCTGTAAAGTGTTAAATGCCTGGCTTTTGGTGTTCGTGTACATAAGGACCAAATTCTAGATATGTTGTCTAAAAGATTGGTGCAGAAAAAATTTACGCTTAGTGCTATTCTATAAACCACCTCCAGAATTAGGCGCAGTTTAAGAAATACACATAGCACCCGTTCACGGGATTAACATTGAGGTGCAGCCATTAATGCCGGTGAAAACCTGCGCCTATATTGCGTGTGGATCAGGTATATTCTGTAACACTGTGCCTAACTTTTAGGAATGCCCCTGACCTGCCCATGACCCTCCCCTTCAATTCCATGCAGTAAAATTTATGCGCACCACTTTACAGAATAAGCTTAGAAAGTTGTACGTGCAAATTCTAATTAGTGCCAATACTTGCTTTTTAATTGACAATTATTGGCACTGATTGGTTTGTTAACCAATTGAGTTGTGCGTGCAAATTGGCAATGCGTACAGATTTGCGCATGCAACTTTGGTCACAATATATAGAATGTCGAGGCAAATGTAATGCGCAGGTTGTCCTTACCATGGAAAATATGGAAAATTCATGCAAACCAGCTTGTTAATATTAAAGCACAAATAATTTGTTGTGACCTACACCTTAACACAAAAGGTTAACGACAGGGAGTAGAAGAAGCATGTTTGGGGCACTAGTCAGGTTCCACAGGGAGCTATAGTTTGTGACCCCAGAGCAAAAATTGACTGTGCAATGGCGAGGCTAGTTGTATGAACAGAGGTTATGTAGTTGTGAATGTTTTACTACTTGAGATCTAGCTAGATACTTGGGACCTGGGTTGGCCGCTGTTAGAAACAGAATACTGGGATGATGGACCTTCACCCTGTCCCAGTATGGTAATTCTTATTGTAGTCTAACAGAAGCAAGTTCTGAATTAACCGAAAGCCTGAAAAACTGGGATGCACTCGTATTTAGCAAGGATCAAGCAAGTAAAAATCTTCTTTAAAGCGTATTGTTTAAAGAGGCAAGACATATTCAACATTGATGCATTTTTATGCCAGGGTATCTACTTTCAAATAGTTTAGACAGAACAGGGCCAAGTGTGCACAGGATTCTGCTCCCTCCTTCACCCTGATGGTAAGGCAAAATACTGACAAAGGAGGCAGCCAACTCCTGTCCTGAAGCATGCACATCTAGGGGGCGGGGGGGGGGGGGGGGGGACGGACGGACACATTGGGGTAGCATCTTCTACCCTGAGAACCAGGGTAGCCCAGCTGAAATCCCACTGCAGCTCCTTGTGATCTTGGACAAGTCACTCACACTTCCATTGCCTCAGATACAAACTCAAATTTCCCTTCTGGGAAAGAAAATACCCACCATACCTGAATGAATACCACTTTAATCACTTGCAGGCAGCATATAAGAAATTAAATAAAGACCTCAACTGGCTCACAATGGCTCTTTATTCACTAGGGATGTAGAAATTTGTCTGTAGATGACTCTACAACTACGTGAAGAAAAAGAGAGGCCACCCAACTAGTAACCCAAATTTATTTATTATTTCAATATGTATATGACTTTCCTTAACAAACACAAATCAATTTACAATATTTTCCCCAATCTTACCTCATCCCCTTCCTTTACAGAAACATCCCAGCAATTTTTGACCTCTTTTCCCAACCTCCTCCCATATCTATTGTGCAAAACATTCAAGTTTTTAATCAATGGAAAAACTATAAATACTTATCACTTTTTCTTGCAAGGTATTCCATCATTTCAGCCCCAATACTGAGAAAGCCCTTCTCCATGTTCTTCTTTAAATCATCTCTACTACACCTAGCATCATGGGCAGGTCAATAGAGTGGGCCACTGGACTCATGGCCCAACCGATATTTTGCCCAACATTTTATCCGAAGCTAGAGATACTGGCTAGAGATACAGGGTTTCCATGGCCCCTCCAACAATAAAAGTTGTTCTACTGTCTTGCTCGAGATTATCAACAACCCCTTTATCCAAGAGCACAGATAGCATCTTAGTACATAGTCTTCTAATTTATTTTGTAAAAATATGGGCCTGTTCTATGTTAGTCTTTTAACATTATCACCAAATATTTAAATGTAATGTAATAGGACAGAGGAATCCAATGAAGAGCCCTGAGCATGGGAGAAATATGGTCTATCATCTTAAACCCACCCACAATCCTCACAGCCATATTCCATCATAATCTGATTTGCAGTAGTCCAGTTTTGTTAATACCAAGACCTGTTCTGTTGTCATTAAGAGGCTCTTTTACTAAGCTGTGTTACCACATGTTAAACTTTAGTACAGACCTGTGCTAATGACTACCACATGTTAAAAACCAGCAACACAGGACAAATCCTGCTGTTGCTGCTTAATATAGGCAGGGAACTTGAACTAAACTTGAACTTGAGTTGATTGAAGGTGTGGTTGATTTTGATATGTAGTGTGTGGGTTGGTACCATGTGCCAGCTCTTACGATTGCCAGTAGAGTGGCTGCAGATAGCATCCCCTCAAGAATCCTGTAGTGCAGCAGTAATGAGAATGCTGCAGTAGTGGATTCTTCCAAAACCTCTTTGATCCAAAATTGAACCAATTCCCTCAAGAAGACTGGCACCCAAACCCAAGCCCTACCCAAGGATTCAAAACACAATCCTCCTCTCATTCCTATTCCCACCCCTCCTTGAAGCTGCATCACCCCCCAAGACATAACCAAGGGCCTTCCCTGGTGGGCTAGATGGATGGTGCAGGATTGGTCTCTCCCCACTCCCACGTCATCTGGTTCTGGTTGCAAAATGATGGCTGTTAATCCCTAGTAGTCCTAGTAGTACCACTAGGGGTCAGCCTTACATATAAGATCAAATTGGATTGAGGAAGTTGGCGTGGGACATTTGGAGACTGTGGCGTAGCTAGGGTGAGAGGTGCCAGGGGCAGAGATGCCCCTCCCTGCCCTCATTTCAGTCCCCTTCTCCTTCCGCAGTCCCACCTGCCACATACCCCCATTCCCGCTCCTTCCCCAGTCCCACCTGCCATGCGTGCTCCCCTTCCCTTGTACCACTAGTTGAAGTCGCTCGCGGCGGTCAACAATGTGCTCCTCATGACCCCATTGGTTCTCCCTCTGACATCACTTCCTATGCACGGCACTCAGAAGTAACCTCAGCGGGATAGCCGATGGGGTCATGAAGAGCATATTGTTGACTGCCTTGAGCAACAACTTCAACTAGAGGTACAAAGGAAGGGATGGGGCACGCGTGGCAGGTGGAATCGGGGAAGAAGCAGGGGGCAGAGATGAGGGGATTCTCCGTCCTGGACGCCTCTCAACCTTGCTACGCCACAGACCACAACAAACAACTTCAACTAGAGATGTGGAGGAAGGGAAGGGGGTGTGCGCTTGGAGGGGAGGAATGGGAAGAGGCGAGGGGCAGAGAGGAGGAGGGATGCCGGTGCCTCCACCAACATGGCACCCAGGGCAGACCACCCCCCCTCACTACGCCATGCTTGGAGTGATCAGAGAGGATCAGAGAAGGGGATTAGGAGGGGGATCAGATGAGGAGAAGATGCAGCTTCACAGCAGAGGTGTGATTTTATTTTTTGATTTCTTGGTATGTGGGCCTGCACCACATTATGTTCATGGTCATATAATACCGACTTTAGTACTGCAAGTGTCTTGGTACTGTATAGTAAGTGTATGTCTTGTACAATACATGCAGCACAGATGCTCAACACCCTTCCCCCACATATATTGCACAGGCTCTGCACTTACCATCTGCTAGGTTTTGCAACTAATACAGGAAATGCAAATCCTTACTTCACTTTAGTAAAAGATCCTCCAGGTCTTTGACAGATGATGGATGAAAAGTAATTTTATAAATTTTATTTCCAGTTTGTAAAGCCTGTTTTATACATCAAAAAGGTCTTTTATAAAATTGTACAAACCACGAACTCATGTAAAAAGTACATGCATGGAAAGTATTTTTTTAATATCATTTGCATACAGATGTTCCCAAGGGTGTAGTTTGGGCAGAATGTAGGCAGAATTGAGAGCAGTGGCATAGCGAGGGTGAGAGGTGCCCAGGGCAGTGTTGCCCCTCCCCCGCCCTCTTCTCTGCCCCCCCCCCCCATCCCCACCCACTCCTTCCCCACCCTCTCCCGTATATTTTTTAATTTGTGTATACATGTATACATTTATTGAGGTATGTTAATTTGTTTATATTTATATTTTTATTTATGTATATGTATATTTTTATGTTTATTTTTGTAAGGTTTGTTGATTCTTGACACAGACTCACCAGATGAAACATGGTCATACCAAGTCCTTTTTCAACAACTTCACTTCTGAATTAGAAATAAAAGTCCTTTTTGGAACTTTGGTGAATTCTATTTTATTGTGGGCCTTGCTTTTTCTTTTTCCTGTTTAGGGATCTTCAGCCCCACATATAGGATGCTTTCTCAACTTTCTCAACCAATCCAGACAATTTCCATACTTATCTTTGTCTCTCCCTCTACCACTGAAACACCCCTGATTCTTTCTCTGAAACTTCAATAACACTCCCTTCCCCACTTCTACAATTCCAACGCTTGAAAATTCCATGATGGCCTTTTAGTTTTCCCTAGTTTTAAGGCACACCAGCATCTCTCTTTTCAAAACCCTTAAGTCCTCTATATACCATCAGGCCAGCTTCTTAAACTACACTCAAATCACAAATACCAGAATTATATAATTCATAATGACCAGGAATTAGTTAAATTATATCTAACCTTTTCCAAGAGAAAAGACATTCAGTCCTGCAAAAGATGTTATTCATAATTCCGTCTTTCCTCCTTGGTGACTTTGCAGTTCCCCATCTTCCTAACCTACCATATTATACCCTGACACGCCATTTCTGATCTTTTGGCCTTTTTTCCTGATTCTCAGTTGTTTTTTCAGTTTATTTTAATAAAAAACAATTTATAACTGTGTTAAAAGTTGATTATTAGGTTCATAGACAACGGCGCGAAAGACAACTGAGCGCAAGATGGAGGTGCGTGCCGCTCAAAATTACAGTTTTTAGGGGCTCCGACGGGGGTTTTTGTTGGGGAACCCCCCCACTTTACTTAATAGACATTGCGCCGGTGTTATGGGGGGTTGGGGGGTTGTAACCCTCCACATTTTACTGTAAACTTAACTTTTTCCCTAAAAACAGGGAAAAAGTTAAGTTTTCAGTAAAATGTGGAGGGTTACAACCCCCCACACTCCCCACAACGCCTCCACAACGCGGCACGATGTCTATTAAGTAAAGTGGGGGGGTTCCCCCCCACGCCCCCCGTCAGAGCCCTAAAAACAGTAATTTTGAACGGCGTGCGCCTCCACGCTGCGCTCAATTGTCTGGGCGCGCCTTTGTCCCGGCGCGCTTTTGACCTGACACCGATTATTATACATAAGAATATAAAAATAGCCTTACTGGGTCAGACCGATGGTCTGTCTAGCCCAGTAGCCCATCCTTATGGTGGCCAATCCAGATCATCAATACCAGGCAAAAACCCAATGAATAGCAACATTCCATGCTACCAATTCAAGGCAAGCAGTGGCTTCTCCCATGTCTGTCTCAATAACAGATTATGGACTTTTCCTCCAGGAAATTGTCCAAACCTTTCTTAATACCAGCTATGCTATGTGCTCTTATCACACCTCTGGCCATGCATTCCAGAGCTTAACTATTCTCTGAGTGAAAAAAAATATTTCCTCCTATTGGTTTTAAAAGTATTTCCCTATAACTTCGAGTGTCCCCTAGTCTTTGTAATTTTTGACAGAGTAAAAAAAATCGATCCACTTGTGCCCATTCTATAATACTTAGGATTTTGTAGACTTCAATCATATCTCCCCTCAGCTGTCTCTTTTCCAAACTGAAAAGCCCTAACCTCTTTAGTCTTTCCTCATACGAGAGGAGTTCCATTCCCTTTATCATCTTGGTCACTCTTCTTTGAACCTTTTCTAGTGCCACTATATCTTTCTTGAGATAAGGAGGCCAGAATTTTACGCAATACTTCAGGTGAGGTCACACAATGGAGCGATACAGAGGCATTATAACATTCTTAGTCTTATTAACCATCCCTTTTTAAATAATTCCTATCATTTTGTTTGCTTTTTTAGCCACCGCACCACCGCACATTGGGCAGAAGGTTTCATCGCATAGTCTACAATGACACCCAGATCTTTTTCTCTATATTATGGCATCAGATGTAAAGACATTCGTCGTCTACAACTAGTTCAAATTTCTTTTTCCCAGTTATTCATTTTATAAAAATATTTTGATCATGTCACTCCGTTCTTAAAGTCAGTTCGTTGGTTGCCTATTTATCATCGATTAACTTATAAGATTTTGCTTTTGGTTTATAAGACACATTCTACTCAATCTCCGCCTTATCTTGATAATTACTTGATACCATATATACCTTCTTCTCGCTTACTTCATTCACTTCAACAAAACCTTCTTACTATTCCATCTGTAAGATATGTCACATACGCTTCTACCGGAGAGCGTATTTTTTCAATTAATGTCCTACTTAATCACATTAGGTCTGAACCCAATTTAGAAAGCTTCAAATCACTTTTAAAATCCTTTTTTTAAAAAAAAATTTCAAATGCATTTAACTAACAACTTCTATTCAATCGGCATATATTTATATTTCAGGCAGGACTCAGTGAGCACCAGTATGTAATTAGAAGAACACATTTAAATTTTTGAACTGAAAAAAAAAAATTAAATTATATTTTATTTATCTATATCTGTCTAAAATGTAACTTCACATTTTTGTAAATTGATTTTAAAATTTCACTCCATTTTAACCTTTATATTAAATGTAAACCACATAGATGCATTTGCGAATGCGGTATATATAAAATATTAAATAAACTTGGAATATCACGTTGCAGCAGGCAGAAGTCTTAGTGCCCACTTAGCCTTATTCTATAAAAGATGCTCAGTTTGGAGCATTCTGTATAGAAAAGTGCTTGACATGGATTTTTTCTGGCACCTGTTTTTTTTTTGTGTGCCATTTACTGAATCTGGCCTTTTACTGTATGCTCTGAAACAAATACCTTGTTAAACTGACTCTACTAATGCATATTAAAATGCACCTAAACAACCATTTTTAATGCATTTTGGTAACTAGGTCACTAAGCTTGTACAGTATATTTCACAGTAAGACAGCAGAGCTACTCAATTCCAGTCCTTGAGGTCCAGAGGCAGGCCAGATTTTCATAATATCCACAATAAATATGCACTATTTTATTGGTATGCAAATCTCTCTCATACATATTCATTGTGGATATCCTGAAACCCTGGCCTGCCTGTGGACCTCGAGGACTGGAATTGAGTAATCCTGGCATACAGTATGCACAGGCCTTTTTTTTTTTTAACCTGTAGCTCTTGAGGTTCCCTGAGATTATCTTTAGCTAAGTGTCATGTGACCTACACAAGCGTTGCCTGTACCCTTTTAAGAAGCTTCATTAGGTTACATACGAGCTTAGGCCACCAGTATGTCTATGATTTACATACTGTGACCTTTTTGAGCTGTGAATCTGCATGATATACAATTTAAACTCCAGTCCCATACATGAGCAGCTCACACCATTTGTAAATTTATGAAGACAAGCTGGAGGTAGATAAAACAGATGGCAAGCAGAGAGACGAGGAGGGTAGAGAAACTGACAGTAGAAGGGAAAAGAAAAAAAGAAAAAGGGAGAGATTATGAAAGGAGAGAGAGACCAAGGTAGAGTTACTTAAAGAGACATAAAATATGTGACACAGGAAGAGAACGTAGAACACCCAAGGCAAGGTGAAAAACGAAACGAAACAGAAGTGAAATAATGAAAATGAAAGAAACTAGTGAAAGATATACAACAAAAACTGGGAACACGATTATAATTTTGAAAGATAAAGATATTCTAGCTATCATATCTCTTTTCACACAGGGCACAGAAAAATTATGGGGCAACGCTGATAACGGCTAAGGGAGAGTAATTTACAGTGCAAACTAAGGTCTATGACAACAGATGCCCGAGAGGAGGTCTGAATAGCTGATAGAGATTAAGTGATTCTGTAGAATGCATTCATAAGCTTTGCCTTAATAGGGAAACAACCTCATTTCTCTAACATCTGATCCATAAACAAATAAGAACATAAGAATAGCCATACTGAATCAGTATCTATCTAGCCCAGTATCTGTTTCCAACAGTGGCCCATCCAGGTCACAGTACCAGGCAGAAACCCAAATAGTACAATATACCATGCTACCAATCCAGTGCAAGCAGTGGCTTCCCTCATGTCTTTTTCAATAACAGACTATGGACTTCTCCTCCAGGAAACTGTCCAATCCTTTCTTAAACCCAGCAATGCTAAGTGCTGTAACCACATCCTCTGGCAACAAGTTCCAGAGCTTAACTATTCTTTGAGTAAAAATATATTCCTCCCATTTGTTTAAAAAGTGTTCCCATGTACCATTTTATTGAGTGTAAAACAAAAACAACACTGCAAGAAAATGTACAGGGGACAGGAATTTATTTGAATAACAAAAGTAATAAAAATAAACGTTTAAAATTAAATTGCATAAAATGTGTGTATCCAAAACAACTGGTCCCAATGTTCCTGTGGACCGGACCCGACACGGTCTGTGTTTTGAAGAAACACTCCTTCCTCAGGGGTCCCTACTGATGGTACACAAAATATCAGGAAACCAGAATGGATAAAGTATACAAAATCAGAGTTGCAGAAGCACAAAGCTCTCCCGTACGCCATGCTGCAATCTGTGAGACCGGTCCACAGGAACATTCGGACCAGTTGTTTTGGATGCACACATTTTATGCATTTTGATTTTAAACTTTTATTTTTATTACTTTTGTTATTCAAATAAATTCCTGGTACTCTGTACATTTTCTTGCAGTATTGTTTTTGTTTTGCTTTGCTGTCGTGTTACTGCAAGTTCCTTTGGGTTTTTGTTTGTTTTGCCATTTTATCGAGTGTCCCTTGGTTTTTGTACTTTTTGAAAGGGTGAAAAATCGATTCACTCTTACCCGTTCTACACCACTCAAGCATTTTGTAGACCTCAACCCTATCCCCCCTCAGCCATCTCTATATCAAGCTGATGAGCTCCAGCCTCATTAATCTTTCCTCGTACGAGAGGAGTTCCATCCCCTTTATCATTTTCTTTGCTCTTTGGACCTTTTCCAATTCCACTATCCTCCTGTTTTACTAAGGTGCGCTAACCGATTAGCGCGCGCTAAATGCTAGCGCGTCCATAGACTAACATGCGCGCGTTAACGTTTAGCGTGCGCTAAATTGATTATCGTGTGCTAATTGGTTAGCGCACCTTAGTAAAACAGGGCCTATCTCCCCCTCTTTTACAAAGGTGCGCTAAGCTTTTTAGTGCACGCTAAACATGCGCTAAATGCTAATGTGTGCATGCTATCCTATGGACGCGTTAGCGGTTAGCGCATGCGTTGATTTAGCGCACACTAAATCTGCACTAAAACGCTTAGCGCGCCTTTGTAAAAGAGGGCCTATATCTTTCTTGAGATACAGCAACCAGAACTGTGCACAATACTCAAGTAAGGATGCACCAAGGAGCGATACAGAAGCATTATAATATTCTCAGTCTTATTTACCATCCTTTTCCTAATAATTCCTAGCATCCTGTTTGCTTTTTTTACCACCACCGCACACTGGGCAGATTTCAGTGTAGTGTCTACAATGACACCTAGATCCTAGCATAAGGTAACGATGATTTGGATTATTTTTCCAGATGTGCATCACTTTGCATTTGTCCACATTAAATTTCATCTGCCATTTGGATGCCCAGTCTTCCTATTTCCTGAAGTCTTCCTGTTTCCTGAAGTCTTCCTGTATTTTTTTTTCATAGTCTTCATGTGTTTCTACAACTTTGAATAGTTCTGTGTTATCTGCAAATGTAATCATCTCACTTGTCTTTCCAGTATCCAGATCATTTATAAATACATTAAATAGCACATGTTCCAACACAGATCCCTGCAGCACTCCACTATTTGCCCTCCTCCATTGAGAAAAATGGCCATTTAACCCTACCCTCTATTTTCTGTCCAGAACTGATGTGGATTTTTAATATTTCTTTCTCTCATATGTTATTACTGGTTGATCTATACCACTCTCCTAGTTGTTTGCAATTTGTAACCTATTTTAAAATTCAGTTTATCGAAGGTAATATTGTATCATTACATTAGTCCCCTGAAACTTAAAAGATCAAAGTTTAAGATAGTCATAATCAAAACCCCACTGACCATACTGATGCAGAATGTACCAAAGAGGTAGGAAAAGCCTCAGAGTCGGGGGCTATTCAATTCTTTAGGCCAACTCCAGGCTTCGATCATAGGCATAAAAACCTACCCTAAATGCTCTCCTTTATTCACTTTACTCAAAATCATCTATTTAAAAGTCATTTTTCAAAAATATTTTTCATTTAAAAAAACCCCCAAAACTAGTCTCTTCCGGGAAAGATGATGGAAGCACTGGTTAAGGACAGCATCCGCGAACACATATAAAAAAAAATGGACAGCTGAAGTCAAGCCAGCACGGCTATTACAAGGGAAGGTCGTGCCTCACGAACTTACTGTACTTCTTTGAGGGAATAAACAGCCAGATGGATAAAGGGGAATCCATAGACATCATTTACCTTGACTTCCAAAAAGCCTTCGACAAGGTACCCCACGAACGGCTGCTTAAGAAGCTGTGGAACCACGGGGTGCAAGGGGATGTCCACCGATGGATCAAACACTGGCTGGCAGGCAGGAAACAGAGGGTTGGAGTAAAGGGCCATTACTCAGACTGGCAATGGGTCACGAGCGAAGATCCACAGGGGTCGGTGCAGGGACCGCTTCTGTTCAATATATTTATTAACGACCTGGAGGCGGGAACAAAATGTGAGGTTATTAAATTTACGGATGACACCAAACTCTGCAGAAGGGTTAGAACCGCGGAAGACTGCGAAGACCTGCAAAGGGACCTAACGAGGCTGGAAGAGTGGGCAAAAAAGTGGCAAATGAGCTTTAACATAGAGAAATGCAAGGTCATGCATGTAGGGAAAAAGAACCCGATGTTCAGCTACAAAATGGGGGGATCATTGCTAGGGGTAAGAAACCTTGAAAGAGACCTGGGGGTGATGGTGGACACAACATTGAAAGCATCAGCACAGTGTACAACAGCCTCAAAGAAAGTGAACAGAATGTTGGGTATCATTAAAAAGGGTATCATGACCAGGATGAAGGAAGTCATCATGCCGCTGTATCGTGCAATGGTGCACCCACATCTGGAGTACTGTGTCCAATACTGGTCGCCGTACCTCAAGAAGGACATGGCAGTACTTGAGGGAGTTCAGAGAAGAGCGACTAAACTGATAAAAGGTATGGAAAACTTTTCATATGCTGACAGGTTGGAAATACTGGGGCTATTCTCCCTGGAAAAGCAGAGACTTAGAGGAGACATGATAGAAACCTTCAAAATCCTGAAGAAGAAGGTAGACAGGGACAGATTCTTCAGACTGTGGGGAACCACAAGTACAAGGGGGCACTCGGAGAAATTGAAAGGGGACAGGTTTAGAACAAACACTAGGAAGTTCTTTTTTACCCAGAGGGTGGTGGACACATGGAACGCGCTTCCGGAGGTTGTGATAGGCCAGAGCATGTTACAGGGGTTCAAGGAAAGTTTAAATAGGTTCCTAAAGGATAAGGGGATTGAGAGGTACAGATAGAAGTAGAGGTAGGTTATAGGAATAGTCAGGGACCACTTCACAGGTCATAGGCGGGAGCGGACCGCTGGGCACGATGGACCTCTGTTCTGACCCAGTGGAGGCAACTTCTTATGTTCTTAAGTCATGTCCAAGGAACTTAAATTTCCCAAACTCAAATAAGCACCAGTCTAATTCCAATCAGAAAAGCCACAAACGTATCTTTTCTATAGAAATCGGCTCTTCTTTTTCTCATGCAGCCACTTCACAAATCTTTAAATGAACACTGCTGGACATACTCATTTAAAGATTTGTGAAGTGGTTGTATGAGAAAAAGAAGAGCCGACTTGTACAGAAAAGATAAGTTGTTTGTGGCTTTACTGATTTGAATTAGACTGGTGCTTATTTGAGTTTGGGAAATTTAAGTTCCTTGGACATGATTTATCTGAATGAGTGTGATAAAATTAAAAGGAAAAAGAGACTGGGATTTTTTTTTTCAATGAAAAATATTTTAAAATAGATAATTTTGAGTAAAGTGAATAAACGAGAATATTTGGGGTAGGTTTTTATGTCTATGAATGAAGCATGGAGTTGGCCTCAAAAAAAGCGAATGGTCTCCGACTGAGGCTTTTCCTACCCTCGAGGTATATATTCTGCACCAGTGTGTTCAATGGGGTTCTGATAGTTATATATGAGTGTTAATTAACCACTGACCCTATTTATAATTGGAGTGAAGATTACCTCTCTATATACATTTTTTTGATAATTATAATCAATGCCATAGCATTTAACTTTTTAGAGTGTATTTTTTAAGGATAGGAATTGACTAACTTTGTATTGCTTACCCACTAGAATGGCTATTGCAAAGTATGTTCCTGGTCTTGGATCTCTGCTCAGAGTGTCTCGTAAAGACTCCAAGTCCTATAGCAGTTATTCCTCCACCAGACGATGTACTGTCTCCAGCCTGTCTTCTAATGTGAGCGGCCTGCCCAAAGGGAAAAGGCAGATGACTTCAGTATCAGACAGCGAATCAGTAAGAGAAAATCTTCTCTCTTTCTAAGACTTCTGGGACTTGTGTCTCTTTAAATAATGTTATCCAGTTCTGCACATTTATTCTACTGATACATGTGGCATGCTTAACGTGACCATTAATTTTTTTCCTCAAAATGGGACATCTACTGATTTTCAGTCCTGCCTTTCAGTCCAAGCCCCGCCCCCTGCTGCCTGCTCTGATCAGGTATGAGGGCATGCGTACATGCAGCGCAATGACATCACATGTGATGTCATCGCATGGCATCTGTGCATATGTAGATTCCCTCCTGCCCGAAGGTGATTTTGAGGGAGGCTTTTTGGGTTGCACCATAGTGCAAAATACAGACAGCAGATATAAATTCTTAAAACGGACACATTTTGATCACTAAATTGAAAATAAAATCATTTTTCCTACCTTTGTTGTCTTGTGATTTCATGAGTCTCTGGTTGCACTTCCTTCTGACTGTGCATCCAATAGTTCTTCCCTTCTTTCTGCCTCATGCTTGCTTCCTCTCCTCCAGACCTCATTTCTTTCCTCAACCAACATCGCTCTCTGTCCCTCCATGAGTCCTCTTTCTTTCTTTCTCTCACCCTGCTCCCCCAAGCCACCCTGTTTCCCTGACGCACCCCGCTTCCCCTCGACGCACCCTGCTTCCCTTCTTCTCCCTGCTTTCCTGATGCAGCAACACCAAGGTGCATGCACGACTGTACTGCATAAGTGCCGGACCCACAAGCTTTCCCCCGATGTCAATTCTGCATGCGCCTTGATATTGCTGTATCGGGTAAGGGATGGTCCCGTTCAAAATGGGACGTATGGTCACGTTTAGGCATGCTAGAACTTTGGAAATACAACGCACAGGATGTGATAAAAATTGCAGCTAATTAAACAATGTGTGTCCAAAGCCTGTGATCATCAATATTTTGTGGGGTTAATATTCAAAGAGATTTAATTGAGAAGGAGAGATCCCTGACCAGTTAAATCCCTTTTCTGAGGATATTCAGTTAGGACTAGATTCTATAAATGGTGCCCTAGTTAGGTGATGCTAGATACCCCAATTACAAGTATCTAGTGATGCCTAACTAAAATCTGCACACAACAACTCAAATTGTTTCAGTTAGCTTAAATAGCATGGCAATTGACCACACCTTTGAAAATTGCTAAATTAAAAATATCCAATTAAGAGTTCCGCACGGAACTCAGAGCGCCATCATATAGGAACCCTGAAACGCAGACCGTGTTTTGTCCACTTCTGAAGCTTTGCACCATTTTGTTCACATTGGTGATGAACTAATAAATTTGACAATTACTGTTTCCTTGGTGCCTGGTTCATTGGTTTGTTGCTCCCTCTCATTTCTTGTGGTTTCGTTGCACTTGCATTTAGGCATAATGGAATCCAGACACTCAGATGCCATTATAGAATGGGCACTCCCTGCATAGCATTTGGGTAGGGTTACCATATTTGTGAATTCAAGAGGAGACATGACCCCGCCTCCTGGCCCTGCCCTTTCTCTGCTTCTTCTTCCCACCAGTCTTGCCCCTGCTCTACCTCCGGCCCGCTCCCACCTCCCACCAGTCTCACCGTTGCCTTGCACCCCTCCCCCCCTTTCACCCTTTTCCTTAGTCCCCTTTTAGTGCTTCTTTCTCTCTCTCTACAACCCCCTCCTGCAGGTATGTCTCTCTCTCTCTCTCTCCTTCTAGCTCCCCTCCCCCAGCAGGATCTGGCGGCATGGGCTCTCTCTTTATGGCTCTTCTGGAGACCACACCTTTAAAAAATATACATTAAGATAGCTAGTCAACTCATAGAGTGGCTACTAAAATGGTCAGTAGCCTTTGCCATAAGGTGTATGAAGGCAGATTTAAAGATCACAATATGTATACTCTGGAAGGGGGATATGATTGAGACATTTGACTACCTCAGTTGAAAGGAAGCTCTGGAATAAGGGGGCATGGAATGACGAAGTAATGCTTCGGTACAGAAAGGGTAGTAGATGTATAGAATGGCCTACCCGTAAAGACAAAGATGGTATCTGACTTCAAGAAAAAGATGGGAAAAGCACATAGGATGAGGAAGGGCTAGTAGATGGTATGGATAAGCCATATGGTCTTTATTTAATGTCATTTTTCATCGTTTTTATGGTACCATTTTATCCCTCCAATTTCCACACATATGCTTGGGCCCCACCTGACATTCTCCTGCTGAATTAGTTGGGAAAATTTAGTACCCTTCACTCAACACTCAACCTTCATGCAATATGACAGAAAAATCCAGCACCCACTTTACCATTCATAGGAAAAAGCCTTCCCATCCATTTATCACCCACTACAAGAAATCTCCATGTTCCTCTCAATGCATAGAGAAAACCCCAAGCCCTCTCTCTAGGGTAAGATCAACCCTTCTATGGGCCCTAGGCAAGCAAATGAATTGGCACACTTCCATTTTAATCTATTTTTAGAATTCCTGAAAATAGGACTGACCTGCTTTTGACTGCAGAGAGAAACCAGCAGATAAAAAAGCAGTAGGTAAGAAGGTCTGCTTGGCCACTGGAAGACAATGCAAAAAGGTGTGGGGACAGCAGACAAAATTTCTACAATAGCCCTGACCTACTTCCACTTTTATTTCTGTTAGCAGCTAACTTAGGACAGCAAAATCTGGTTTGGGGGCTATTGAATTAACATTATGTGAGAGGGCCCTTCCTAAATATTTGAGCCCTCTCTCTGCTCAACAAATAACATCTGAAAGAAAACTCTAACACCGTGAATCATGAGAAAATAGACCCTGCCTAAAATACAGTACAAACGCAGCATTTTCGAGACTCCTCTAAACTCCCTTCTCTAGCATCATTTGAAAATTTCTTTGAGCCAGAGTACAATAAAAACAAAAAACACAGCGGCTTTTGGATTGGTTTGTCGCAATAAATTATTGAACTGGGCTCTTTTTATAGACACTTGTTAGCTCCCACCCTGCAAAGTTCTTGTATTTTCTGGAGTAAGAGAATAATCTAATCTAATTTACTTGTGCTTTAGATGCATTGGCCTGCGCCCCCCCCCCCCCCCACCTACCTTATCTGTGAAAATTTAACCTTCGGGCTGGCCGGCATCAGCTGCAAGATGAACCTGCTGCCGTCAGCCTGCTCAGAAACCTTCTCTCTGCAATGACTTCCTGTTCCTTCAAAGGCAGGATGCTGCATAGAGAAGGCTTCCGAGGCAGGCCAATGGCAGCAGGCTCACCTTGCTGCCACTGCAGCCAGCCTAAAGATTGAATTTTGGCGGAGGAGGTACAGAAGATGGGGGACAGGCTAAGTAGAGCCCTAGAATTGGCTCCCAGTGGAGGCAAGAGTAGTTTTCAAATTTGGATGCATCTATCATAATAAAACCCTTAGGGCGCATGTGCACTTCAAACTTCGTGATCCCTGCGTCCATGATCCATAGCTCCGTGGCCCCGCATGTGCAGTAGAAGGAGCCTGTGACGTTTTGTGTGTGTCAGTTTTCTGGCTCTTTCTACTGCAGTAAACATAAAATGATCAACAAGATAACCTGGTAAGAGGCCATGTAATGCCTTATAACATATGCATGCAAATTTGAATACTACTCTCACCTCCACTGGGAGCCAATTCAATTTCTGATAATATGACATCACATGATCTGTCTATTTTTTTTTAAATTTAAGATTAAACAAACAGTTCAGAGCCACAAGGAGCTGTGGTGGGGATTGACCCCAGTTCCCCAGGATCTTAGCTCACTGACTGCACTAACCATTAGTCTACTCCTCAAACTGCATCCATAGGACCACAACCTATCTTTATGTGGTTCACCTTATGTGGTAAAATGCTGAATATTACCTGCATAAGCATTAGCCATCTGTGTGGGCCTGGATATGGCCCAACAATGAATAACTGGGGATAAGACTGGCAGCAGCCAGAAAAATGCTGACCACTGCTAGCTGAATATTGACCTCTGTATCTCCTAGTAACCATAGCTCCAGTCAAGGCTACTTTCAGCTAAATTTAAAGTCCAAAGATGTAAGAGGACTCTGCAGAACTTGATATAAAAACCTGTTTTGTTGTATTCTTAATCCTCCATTCCCCCAAATACATTAGATAGACTGTGAGCCTGCCAGGACAGATAGGGAAAATATTTGAATACCTGATTTGTAACCTGTTAGATATTCTTTTGTGCAAACGGATTGTCACTATCTTTCTTTTCTCTGCTGACATGGGCATCGGATTGGGGGAGGCCACAGGGGCCATGACCTCCCCATAGATTGGCAGTTGCCGGTCGGTTATGGCTTTACTCCACCACCCACCTTCTTCCGGCGTGGTATTTTTAAATCTTCAGGCAGCCGCCGCACAGCGTCAATGAGCAGGTCTGCCCTGGAATCCTTTATTCTACTTCCGGGGGCTGGAAAGAGGTGTGTGGGGGGAGTCAGGAGATGGTGAGAGGCTGTGCCATAGGATCCTGCTGGGGCTAGGGCAGAGCCTTTGGGCTCCCCCAAACAAAACAGCGTTCCGCTGCCTATGCCTGCTGGCTTTAATTAATTAATTAATTAGTTTCAATTTGTATCTCGTTCTCCCAGGAGCTCAGAACGGGTTACAGCAGAGAATATTCGCAGTAGTTTAATGGCAGGGCAGGTTACAAAACATGGTGAATACAAGAAGGATGAAAGAAAGGGGGGTCTGAATGCTAGTGGCTATTCAGTTGAAGAGGAAGGTCTTTACTGTCCTCTGGAATGTCATCAGTGAGGTTTGCGCTCTTGGCTGTGTTTCTTGAAGAGCTATGTTCATGTTAATTTTAACTTTGCATCCTAAAAAATGCAAAGGAACATTAGAGCAGGATATTTGATTATTTCTCATGTGTTTATTGCAGGGCTGGACTGATACAGAAGTTGATATCAGTAGTGCAAGCTCCAGACCAGCCAGTAAGCAAACTTTTTATGAAATGGGCAAGGACTTCACTGAAACCAGTGATGCAAAAAGCAAATCAAAACTGAAAAGTCAGGATTCTGGAATTTATGAGAAGGTAATCTTAAATTTGCATAATTCTCCCATAAGTGAAGAAGCTAGGACATATGTAAATGTAACCGTGCAGAGCCGGGAACAAAGATGGCTGCCATGAGGTCCTGCAAGACCATGGGAACTCACGGCAGTCATTTTTGTTCCCAGTTCTGCACAGGGCAGGAAGATCGCTCTTTCCCTGCTTCACTGCTAGACTACCAGGTTTTAAAAAGCAAATAAATGGAGAGGTTTAGGAGGCGGGAGTGAGTCACCCACCCAGATGAAAACCACGAATAACTGAAATCACGAGTTCCGAATTCACGGATATGGAGGGGGATATGTATTTCTGTCCACATGCTCCCGTGGATTCTATATATTGTGTCCAAATTTCTGAACCCAACTTTGTATAACATAGTAACATGAGTAAATAGCAGCAGATAAAGACCTGAATGATCCATCCAATCTGCTGAATAGTTACACACAATATAAATTAATGATTAAATTAATTTGTCTTTTCTCTTTGATATTTCCGGGCCATAGACCATAGAAGTCCTCCCGGTACTGTCCTTAGATTCCAACTACTGGAGTGACAGTTGAAGCTCACTCCAGCTTTTCCAAACCATCTCATCCTTTGCGAGATACAGACAATAAAAATCTGACCAGCATTGTCCTCAGGTTCCAAATTACTGGAGTTACCTTTGAAGCCCTCCCCAGCCCATCCTAAACCGAATTGCCATATACGGGACACAGACTGTGTAAGTCTGCCCAGTACTGGCCTTAGTTTTTCAATTCATACCATTCATTTTTAAATTAGAGATCCACTGGGTTCATCCCAAGTTTTTTTAAATTCCGTCACCATTTCCGTCTCCACCACCTCCCTTGGGAGGTCATTCCAGGTATCCACCACCCTCTCCATCAAGAAGAATTTCCTAACATTACTCCTAAGTCTACCACCTCGCAACCTCAATTTATGCCCTTTAGTGCTATTATTTTCCCTTCTTTGGAAAAGATATGGTTTTACATTAAAAAAAAATGCATGCCCAAATAAATTGATGAATGATCTTAGAAACATTAATAATTGGATGCTAACATCTAATCACTGATATTAATTGGCAGTCTTAAAAATTTGTGGACACATTTCACTGTGTGCTATTCTGTGTATAAAGCATGGTGCCCAATAGAGAATGACACGGGGAAAAAATCTGTCCCCGTCACCGCCCCGTCACCGGCCCACCATCCTCTGCACCGCCCCGTCACCGCCGTTCCCTTCACCGCCCCGTCACCGTCACCGCCATCCCTTTCACCACCCCGTCACCGCCACTGCCATCCCATTCACCGCCCCGTCACCGTCCCCGCTGCATCCATATAAGCCTTAGTACTGTAATATTTAGCTTATTCCTTTCTTATAAATCAAAGTTCCTGCTGCTGAACTAGAGAAAGAGATGTTCAGCTGGCAGGGCTTTGTTTATAAATTTTTATCAACACAACTAATATACTATTTTATCCTAAAGCAAAAAATAAATAAATAAATATAATTTTTTTTTCTACCTTTGTTGTCTGGTTTCTGCTTTCCACATCTTCTCATTGAATTCCTTCCATCCACTGTGTGTCTTCTCTCTGCGTCTTCCATTTGCTGTTACTGTGCCTCTCCCTTAACCCCCCCCCCCAATTGGTCTAGCACCCATCTTCTTCCCTCCGCTCCCGCATAGTCTGGCATCTGTCTTCTTCCCACTCTGTCTTCCACATTTCCCTTGGGGGTCTGTTCCTCTCCACCCTCCTTCAATGTCTGTTCTATTCCTTTCCACCACCACCCTTCCCTCCCTCCTTTACCATCTGTTCCTTTCTACTACCCTTCAGCTCCTCTCGCGTGGCCTATCTACTTCCTTCCTCTTATTTTCATGGCACGTTACAATGTAATTTGTGCAAGCCACTGGAGCCTGCAAGCTCGGTCCCTGTCCCATCCCCACAAACCATCTCGCTTCTGTGCTCCTATTTTCTCCATTTCTAATATCTCCCCTATGTATCTGTCATTGCCCCCCCTGTGTCCATATACCATCCCCATGGCATGTCCCCTTTATGTCTCTGTCCCTATGCCCCATGCACATAATTTCCCCTCTTTCTGTTACCTTCCTGTGTCCAGATTTCCCCTATCTTCCTCTTCCATACCAGTGTATCTCTTCTTTTCAACCCCATCTAGCTTTTTTCCCTCTTTCTTCCCCCCCCCCCCTGCTTCTAGCATCTGGCTCACCTGCCAGTCCTTCCCTTTCTTTCCTGCTGTGGGTTTTTCTTTCCGACTTCATCCCCTTGGCCCAGAATCCTTTTCCCTTTCACTCCCTCCTTCCAATTTGAGCCGGGAACACTAGCGATCGCACGGTCCTCGCAGCCACTACCTGCCTGCCCAATCGATCCTAGTGTTTAGCCAGCTCTCTCCCTTCTCCTCACCTTAGTTTATAGGTTTTCTTTTTCGGCGACCTGCACGCTTTTCCAAAGAGCCGCGCACGCGTGGCTGCTCAGTGTTCAATCTTCTGCTCTGCTGCAACTTCCTGTTTCCGGTTGCGTCAGAGCAGAAGATCGAAACTGAGCAGCAGCGGGTGCGCGGCTCTCTGATAGCGTGCGGGTCACCGAAAAAGAAAATCTACAAACTAAGGTGAGGAGAAGGGAGAGAGCTGGCTAAACACTAGAATCGATTGGGCAGGCGGTTGTGAGCTGCGGGGACCGCGCGATCCTTCATGCCTCACTGCGGGGACAAGACCATTCACCGCCCCGCGGGCGGTGAATAGCCTTGTCCCCATCGCCGCAGCGACTGCTAGTTTTCTTCCCCATTTTCGGCGGGTGACCCGCGGCTAAAATGCGGTGGCCGCGGGTAAACCGCCACCGTGTCATTCTCTAGTGCCCAACTTCATTTGCATGCAACTGAAAAAGGGGTGTGGCCAGGGTGTGTGTCAGGGGCATTCCAAAATGTTACATGCAGATTTACAGAATTTGCCCAAAATGTGATTAAGTTGGGCACTGACGTTTATACCTGCTCTTAGCAGGCGTAAGTATGGCACCCAAAAGTTATGTGCTGGATCCACGCCAAACTCCATTTTTTTAAAGGGTGCACTCCATTTATATAAAACTGCTTAGTGCTCAATTTGTTCTATGTCGAATTTTCAGTACCAATTATTAAATTCCCTCTGCTATGGATAGATCTGTTTTGCCAGCTGAAGAGGTTGACCCCTTGTAAAATGATCTTCCTCCTTTGTGGGCTGTTATCTTTGTGCAGAAAAACATACAAAATCTCTCCACTTTCTTTTCTAATAGTTTCCTATAAGAATTTGCACAAACAACAGCAAAGATGACCCAAAAAATGAACTAAACAGACTGGGTGCAGTAACCAATAATACAATGTAATAATGCAGCAAATTACAAGAAATACATGTGAGGAAGGGGATTCCCATGTTCATTGCATCTTTCAAAGTGCAGTGAGCAGGGGGTTCCTGTGTTTCCTAAATCTGTCTCTGTGTAGGGTTACTGGATGTCCAGATTTCCCCAGACATGTTCTCTTTTTGAGGACTATGTTGAGAGTTCGGGCAGTTTTTTAATTTTACAACTGGGATAGGCCTGTGGGATCTCTCGGAGAGAGAAGGAGATAATGATTACTGCGGATGGGCAGATTAGCTGGACCATTTGGCCATCATGTTTCTATGTTTCTACAAATATCTTAGTGACCAACTACATAAATAGAACAAATTAATGTTTATGTTTATGAGCAAGAAAAGTTACATCTTCGTAACCAGGGAAAAGTATTATTAGGAGGAAAATGCCTGTACGAAAATGTAAACCTTCAGTAATTTTCTAAAGTGTAACAAGCTTCCACAGAATCACAAAATACCTGTCAATGTATACCAAGGCCGTCTTTTAGAATGGTGTGCTAGCCGATTAATGTGAGCTAATCGATTGAGCATGCGCTAAACGCTAACGCGTGCATGTTAGCCTATGGACGCGTTAGCATTTAGCGCGTGCTAATCGGTTAGTGTACCTTAGTAAAAGAGCGGGCAAATGTTAGAAAGGGCCACGTTTCACCACATTTTCAGGTTGCTTTGTTTTGAAGAATGTTCCCCCTTTGTTCTGTTTTTCTTCTACATTAAAATATGCACCTACAGTTATCTTATTCTAGAATTGTCTAACAATTTCCTATTTTGTTTCTTAGACTTTAATGGATGTGGAGGACATTGCCATGGTGGAGGTCAACACAGTGGAGAACAAAACTTTGCATGCGGTAAGTACCAGAGGCCGTACTCCTGGCTCATAACATCTTAATGGTTACATGGTGCTCATGAGCAAGACAAACTGGAATCATCTTTCCTATGTGTAATTCGACCATCGCTACCATTCACTCCATTTCTCCAACACTCTTGAGAAGCTGAATATAAGACATTTTTATTACCAGCAGTGAGGAAATACACATGATGGCAGAAAGTGAATGGATTTTATCTGTGATACATTTGGATATTATATTAAAAGTGAAGTCATTTTAGAACTGCCTAAGTTTGATCACTCAGATTTATCTTGATCATGGATCTTATTTATTCCCAAATATTCAGCTACACGTTTAACCTAGATAGGTTTTAAAAAGGTTTGGACAAGTTCCTGGAGGAAAAGTCCATAGGCTGCTTTTGAAACAGACATGAGGGGAAGCCACTGCTTGCCCTGGGATCAGTAGCATGGAATATTACTACTATCTGGGGTTTTGCCAGGTACCTGTGACCTGGATTGGCTGCTGTTGCAAACAGGACACTGGGCTAGATGGACCAGTATGGCTATTCTTATGTAATATAAGCAGGGCAGGATTAACCAATAGGCCAAGTAGGCACATGCCTAGGGCTCAAAATGGTCAGGGGGGCCTGATGAAGGAGGGCATCAACATTGTTTTTTCCAAACGCCGAAGGGCCCCTCCAGCACCGATCGGCAACGCAACCCTCTCCCTATCGGCAATGCGGGCCCCCCACTCATCGACGGAATGTAAGACAAGCAAGCAACGTGGGTAAGAAAGGCAACAGGAACTGTAATTGTGCAAGCGGTGCTGCTTGCCCAAAGCTTCCCTCTGACGCAGCTTCCTGTTTCCACCTGGGCGCTTGGTGGGGAGGGGTGGGGCAGGGGGCCCAGTGTACTTGTGTGCCTAGGGGACTTCGATGAATTAATCCTGCCCTGAATATAAGGCTCACAGAGATAATTTGTTTGCCTGCCCTTTTGAACATCACTTTAAGTCAAGGAACAAACAATCCACTTAGGCCCAGATTCTACTAATGATATCCCGAAGTTAGGTGTCCGATGCACAGTTAAAAAAAAAAAATCAATATGATGAATGGTATTTACGGTGAAGGCAGTGTTCATGTGCCTACATGGCATCTAGGCACACCTAAGGATGCTTGAGGCCAGTGTGGATGTGGTTTATGCCAAAAGTGGCCTTAGGCGTCCATAAGCAACCCTAGGTGCTTCTGTAGGCACAAGACAGGAGCCTTAAATGTAGGCCTGTAAAGCGCTGGTCTACATTTAAGGCGTCTGTTTTAAAAACAGCCGCGATTCTATAAATGGCATCGATGCATGATTGACGTGCGATTGGCAGCAGTTTTTAGGTGGCCGCTGATACCGGCGCTGCTTATAGAATCCAGGCCTTAATGAAAATAATCAGTCACTTTTTAGTCATGATTCCATCGATATCCCATCATGAAAACTTAACCCGTCATGTTAGCTATACTGCAATACGATGAAATATAGAAATAGAATAAAAATGGCAGATAAAGTCTATAGGGTCAATAATCAAAATGATTTAAGTGGCTAGAAATGGCTCCTGGCTAGTCAGTTCACTTGATTCGGGCTAACCAGACATATTCAGCAGCACTTAACTGGTTAATGCTGCTGAAAACGTCCTGTTAGTGCAGAATTCAAAACCAGCTAATTGGGAGCTTTCCAAGGTGGAGTCAGCATCTGGCTGGTTAAAAGAACTGCATAAAAGTCAATTCTATCTGTATGAGGTTTGCCGTAGCCAGTTAAGTACCAGCTGAATATCACACTTAACTGCATTATGGCTTCACTAGCTCTGGAAAACTGGAAATTCAATGCTGGAGTCCAGACATGGTCTGGCATTGAATTTCTGGGCATAACGCAGGCAGTGGTCAGCAAAACGCTTAGCTCTGCTCAGTGGCGTGGTAAAGGAGGGTGGCGGGGGGAAGGCAGTCTACTCCAGCTGCCATGTTGGTGGGGGCACTAGCACGCCTCCTCCTCTCCGCCCCATCTCCTCTCACTCCTCCCTTCGCCATGTGCGCGTACCCCCTTCCCTTTCCCCATACGTTTAGTCGTTCACCACTGCAAGCGACAGCTTTAACATTGTCTCTTCCGCTGATGTCACTTCCTGGTGCCATGCATGGCAAGTGACGTCAGCAGGAGAGATAACTGGGTCGTGACTAGACGTCAAAGTTCTTGTTGCTCGCGGCGGTGAATAACTAGAGATCCAGGGGAAGGGTTGGGGTACGCGTGTGGCAGGGAGATCGGGGAAGGAGCGGGGGTGGGGGTGGAGATGAGGGCAGGGGGAGGGGCACCACCACCCTGGGAGCCTCTCACCCTCGCTACACCACTGGCTCTACAGGCTAAATATCGACCCCTATAATTGCTTCCTCTTGCAATTACAGAGCCTACAGTAGTTCTCTGACTATTCCTACTTATAACTAGTTTCTTTCTTTGTTCTCTGCATAGAACAACTATTGTAATTCCTGCTGAATCGAAGAAATTTTACTGTGCTATATAGTGTTCAGAATTTAAATTATGAATAGGAACGCTAGGGAGAGATTTTTTAAAGCAAAGTAATGCAAAACTGTGACAAATGAGCACAATTCAGTTTGTTCGCATAGTTTCGAAAGAGTGAAATTTTTGCTCAAGGTCCACCAAAAAAAAATCATGCAACCAAAAAAATCTAATCTAGTCTGAGATTTATGAGTTGCGCTATGCCTAGAAATGTTCAAGGTGACTTACAGTGCAGTTTATGGAGATACAGTTTAGTACATTGCAAGAATATAATAGAGATATATTATGGAATCTCTGAGGTTCTATGAGGTAGAGATTGTCATATCTGTGGATCTGTGAATGTTTATTTAGTTTTTAAATGTAGCTTTTTGGGGGTATTTGCCTGTATGTGATTGCTGTTATATTGGTAAGGTCACACTGTGGTTCTATTTCTTTTCAATCCTTGTATGCTCAAGACAAGTAGACCTCCAGATAATCCTGGACTACAAAAAGGAGATTCTCTTTCTACATCATCTGCAGGATGTATACCCAGTATTGTAATATCATGCAGCAAACTCCATGAGATCCAAGAGCCTTCTGAAGACAACTCTGCTTTGATTGATCCAAGGCGCATTGGTTACACACAGGATAAGAAGGCCTAGTTATCACCTACATTCATGCAGGGTTCCATTACTGCCATTTCTATAGAAGCCATAGCTTACCTAAACATGGTTATTAAAAACAAACAAACCCCCCCCAAAACAACAACCCTATATTGGAGAAACCCCCTAGTACTTAGACACTCTGAGAAAGGCCAGCTTGAAGAAATTAGTGTACCCTGCCATCTGTTTTATTATCCTGTATTTATTGATCTAGTACTTGTGTTGTTAGACCTGCAGAGTGGATTAGATTATTCATCAGGCTACTCTGTTACCTTTAATTATGAAATGTAATCTTCAAGATGCACAAATAGTAGGGTTTTGACGATGGGTCACTTTACAATGTTTGTAAACGAATCAGGATAGGCTCACAGTTTGATAGCAGACCTTGTCGGAGAGCAAAGAATAATAATATACAGTAGATCTTATTCTGGAATCCCCACTGAGAATACTAGGTGTGTTATTAGATGTTTTAATGCCGGCTGGAAATTCACACAAACATGATAATCAGGAGAGTGTTACTAAGACTGAGACAGTTGCGGTGAATCTGGAAATATTTTGAGTTGTTCAGGCATGGGTTTATTTTTTTTTTTTTAAATATCTTTATTCATTTTTAACACTTTCATTAAGTTAATACAAGAAAAATTCATTTTACACTTTATACATCACTTAAAATCCTTAAAATATATAAATGGATCAACACATTTCCCCATCAAAAATTATTATATAGTTATTAATGAAATATATTCATAACCTTCAAAAAGTGCAAATAGCATATTTTTCATCTTTATAAGGAAATAGTAAGCACCTATATAAATATTTAATTATTCAAAACCCAAACCAATCCAACCCACCCCATCAATCAATAAAAAAAATTCAAAAATTAAATTCAAAGAAAAATCCACCCCCTCCCCCTGGATGTTTAATGACTCAAATAGAGTACTGTGATATCATTTTTGTAAGATGTTTGGATAGGGTATGCAAAGGCTGTAAACTTTGCAGAAAACCACCCAAAAACTATGTGGGGTGAGCAAGCATGACAGGGTAACACCTTTGCTACGGTGAGGCAAGGGCCTGAATTTTATCTACCTTACCCCCCTGTTCTACGAAACGGCGCTAGCAGTTTCTAGCACGGGGAGCCGCGCTGAATGGCCCCCGCTGCTCCCGCCGCTCATAGGAACTCTATGAGCATCAGGAGCAGCATGGGCCATTCAGCATGGCTCCCCTTGCTAGAAACTGCTAGCGCCGTTTCGTAGAAGAGGGGATTAGTCTTGTTAAGACCACGCTTGGACTCCTGAGGAAGACAGGTCGAAACACGAATTGTGTTGGGCCCTCTATTCCAAGTTGTGGATATTTTATTAACTTTTCCACTTTAATAAAAGTCTCAATCAGCAACATCGGCCTCCACAGTTTTTTTTTGGTTTGCATAGCACTTTACATGACTCAGTGAACTTTCTGCAAATTAGTAAAACAATGCTGATTAATTATTTCACTTTCCTACTCCTAAGGGATTAACATATAATAAGATATTTTCCTTTGACTTTCTCCTATTAAGCAGCAAAGGAATGGAATGACCTAACTTTAGATTTAAAACATTCATTGTTACTACATATTACAGTATTTCATAAACAGTGGAAAAATACCTTTTTAATGGATTTATTGAATAGATTTTATATGTTTGTGAGAGCTTCTGCCTTTATAAGATGTAACTTGCTATTATTAATGGTTCACTATTTAATTTGTATTCATACTTATAACTAATTTCTTTCCTTGCTTTCCACATGGAACTATTAGAATTCTTGCAGAATAGAAGAAATTTTATTGTACTATATAGTATTATATTCAGAATTTAAATTATGACTATGAATCATAGGGACAGGTTTTTTAAAGCAAAATTAATGCAAGCCAATTGTCTATAAACCCTTCTATTTGTGTGACTGGAACTTTGATCATAGGTTTGCTCTTTTTCTTTTTTTCATTTTATGTAATCTTTAAGACCAACTTTGTAAGTGATAATTTCCAAGATTGTGCTGACTTGCTTTACCAGGGCTTCTATTAACCAAATGTATGGAATTCTGTAAGGAAAAAAAGAATAACAAATTAATAATGACCAAAATGCACATTTCTTTTGAATGTTGTTTTTGTACTGCTAAAGGAAAACAGTGAAGAGGGAACTGAAGCTGGTGAAAGATTTTTAATCTGTTGAATATTTATTGGACTATGCAACCTATAGTATTAGTGAATTGGAAGATCGTGGATTCTGTCAAAGTGTGTGTATGTGTGTGTATGAATGAGAAACTCCCGCCCAGTTAAACTCTGCTGAGCTGGTTATCCACCTGTATGCAGTGGTACTTAAGCAGGACAGAGATTGGGCAGAATCAGCACATAACCAGATCCGTTGAGTTAACTGGGCACTGGTGATTGCACTTACCTAAATATTCAGTGCCAGAGCCTGGATATGGCCTAATATTGAATATCTGGGTTTAATTCAGCTTGTGGCTGTTAGTGGCTGACTAGCAGACCCTCAGGCCCCAATTCTATAAATGGCGCCAAGGAATGCGGCTCATAGCGGCTGTCAATCTTCAGTTAGGTGCTATTTATAAAATCATATCTAGTGGTGTCTAAATTGGACTTAGGAGTCCCCTATTTATGCCAGAGTTTTTTTTGGCCTAAATACAGTAGAATCCAGATTCTCCAAGACTCACCCAACTAGCAAAAAAAATAAAAAAAATCACTGTAAAAATAAAATTGTCTTTCCTCCAGCCCCCGAAGCAGCAGCATTCCTGACAGGACAACCTCCACTTCCCCCCACCCCCATCCTTTCCTACAGCCCCTGATGTGGCAGTAGTCCTGACTCACCAACCCCCTCCCTCTCTCCCTATGGCCCCCAAAGCAGCAGCAGCAGTGGTGGTGGTAGCAGTTCTGACCTACCAACCTCCCCTCCCTCCCCTGAACATAAAAACATAAGAACATAAGAGTTACTGCTGCTGGGTCAGACCAATGGTCCATCATGCCCAGCAGTCTACTCACGTGGCGGCCCTCTGGTCAAAGACCAGCGCCCTAACTGAGACTAGCCCTACCAGCTTATGCCCTTATTTAGCAGGAACTTGTCTAACTTTGCCTTGAATCCCTGGAGGGTGACAGACTCCGGAAGAGCGTTCCAGTCTACTACCACTCTCTGGGTGAAGAAGAACTTTCTTACGTTTGTAGCTGAAGCAGCAGCGGCAGCCAGGTTAGCAGAGGCAGCGCTGGAAACAGGCTGCTCATGGCCAACCCCAGCAAGGCCTTTCCTCTGCCGCCCATGATCTGCCCCTTAACAATACTCACTTTCTGATAGGCACCTAAGACTACCCGAAATCGGTAGGTGCCTACCAATTTAGGCCCCTAACTAGCAATTCGTTTTAATTAAAGACAATTATTGAGCCAATTAAGCTTGTTATCAGCACCGATTAAGCTATTTGAATAATTCGGTTTGATGCCTCTATCAGCTAGGTGTGCCTATTTAAGTGCCTAATTTTAGGTGTCTTTTATAGAATCTGGGTTTCAGTGTCTCGGACTCCTAAAAACGTAGTTCAAAACCTTCTTTAGAAAAATGCCTCTTAGCTAGAGGCAAAAAAGGAGGCAATCCATTCTTCTTCCTAACACATACAACTTAGAAAATCTTTTCCAGGGGAATATTTTTATCTGTAAACAGATTTTTTTGCTCTGTAAAATGGATTTGATGTATTATCTGTTTTTAATAAACTTTAAATTAAAAGAAATATCAAAATCACCCAATCTGGTCTTTAGCATGTACTGGGATGAACATTCCCATATACCTCAACTTCGGGTCTCTCACTAGTAGAGACAGGATGCACTGATGAAAACAGCTTCTCGAGTAGAGGAGCCCACTGTCACCCTTGCACGGAATCCCAGGTACCTTTCAGCTTAGACCATGTTTTTAGTACAGATGGGGGTGGGTGCCAAAAAAAATGATGGGCCCCGGGTGTCACATATGCTAGGTACGCCACTGCAAGAAGGCAGTGCAGGCAAATCTCTCTTATGCATATTCATTGTGAATATCCTGAAAACCTGGCCTGCCAGTAGATCTCGAGGACCGGACTTGGGCAGCTCTGGACCTTTACTCCATGAAGTACACCTTTCCAACCTTGTTTTAATATGATATACTACTGCATTGCTGATACCCTGAGTAATCTACTATGCAAATAATAACTCATAGAAATGATTTCATAGGAACATTTTAGAAGATCATACCACAGATATTTTCCTACAAGAAATATAACAACTGCACCTAATCCTTATGCTAGTGAAGGCATGTGGCAGTAAACACAGTGGAATTCTGGCATAGACAAACCAAGGATCAAAATGATAGTATGATAGGGGAATGGGTACACTGGATATGTTGCTAGAACTAGATGTCCTTAGCATTTTCCCCATAAACACAAAGCGGAAAGAACCTTGTAGTTCAGTTAGGCTTAAACAACCTACATAATAAACATTGATACTGGAACGGAATAATTTATGATCTACATGTTAAAGTACTTAGGGGTCCTTTTACTAAGGCCCGCTAACCGATTTAGCACGCACCAATTGATTTAGCGCATGCTAAAGATTAGCGTGCACTAAATGCTAAGGCGCCCATTATATTCTATGGGCACTTTAGCATTTAGCCCACGCTAAATCGGTTAGCGTGCCTTAATAATAGGACCCCTTAGTGCAGGGGTGTCAAAGTCCCTCCTCGAGGGCCGCAATCCAGTCGGGTTTTCAGGATTTCCCCAATGAATATGCATGAGATCTATTTGCATGCACTGTTTTCATTGTATGTTAATAGATCGCATGCATATTCATTGGGGAAATCCTGAAAACCCGACTGGATTGCGTCCCTCGAGGTGGGACTTTGACACCCTTGCCTTAGTGGGATCATTCACTAATTCAAAGCACTAATGCCTTTAATACATGGTATTTATGAGGGGCTGCTGAAAAATGCTCACCCCAGGCAACAAATTTGGGGCAGTCTTCATCGAGGGCTATATGCTTAGTCCAGCAATTTTCTACTTTTCTCGTTCCGCATTTTTCCGACAGAACAAAAAATAAAGTGGAAAATCACTTTCCTCAATGGAAACTGCCCCAGCTTTGTTGGCTGGGCTGAGAACGTTTCAGCGGCCCCTTCTACTGTGGGGCCCACTGCATAAAATCATTCCTATGATTGCATAAAACAGGCTCTCTGCTATCATGCAGTAATGGTTTTAGTGTATGACTTTCTTGTTATTGTTTTAAGGAGCTTATAAACATGCCTGGGTGATAAGTTATTTTAGGCTGAAATCTTTTTTATCGGTGACATTCTGCTCAAATAGTAGAACAGATACAATTCCATTGAATAATATGAATTTTGCTAGAACTTTCATCAATGTACACAACTTGACATTATCAAGATGCCTGTTTTAACCATCCTGCTCACATCATTCTCTTCCCATCCCTTCTTTTCTCTCCATCCCACAGCAGGAAATGTGCTTCAGTTTGAGGCCAGCTCTTGTAATCCTCTAGCTAGCATATGTGCCAAGATGAAGCCTTATTCCTTAGCCCTTGTTCCCTTCCCCCAGTATTTTCCTCTCCCTCTACCCTGCTTCCCATCCTGCACACAGACCTCTACACCACCAAGGTGTGTATCATGTTGGGCAGACTAGATGAACCACGCAGGTCTTTTTTCTGCCATCATCTACTATAGAAACATAGAAACATAGAAAATGACGGCAGAAAAGGGCCACGGCCCATCTAGTCTGCCCACACTAATGGCCCACCCCCTAACTACCTCCATGAAGAGATCCCACATGCTAATTCCATCTTTTCTTAAAATCTGGCACGCTGCTGGCCTCAATTACCTGTTGTGGAAGAATATTCCAGCAGTCAACCACCCTTTTGGTGAAGAAATATTTTCTGGTGTCGCCATAAAATTTCCCACCCCTGATTTTCAACGGATGCCCTCTTGTTGCCATGGGTCCTTTAAGGAAAAAGAGATCCTCTTCCACCTCGATACGGCCCGTGACATATTTGAACGTCTCGATCATGTCTCCCCTCTCTCTGCGTTCCTCGAGTGAGTACAGCTGCAACTTACCCAGTCGTTCCTCATACGGGAGTTCCTTGAGTCCTGAGACCATCCTGGTGGCCATTCGCTGAACCGACTCAACTCTCCGCACATCTTTTTGATAATGCGGCCTCCAGAATTGTACACAGTATTCCAGATGGGGGTCTCACCATGGATCTGTACAACGGCATTATGACCTCGGGCTTACGACTGACAAAACTTCTACGGATACAGCCCATGATTTGTCTAGCCCTGGATGAAGCTTTCTCCACTTGATTGGCAGTCTTCATGTCTTCGCTAATAATCACCCCCAAGTCACGTTCTGCTACAGAACTTGCTAGGATCTCACCATTTAGGGTGTAAGTCCTGCATGGATTTTTGCTGCCAAGGTGCATGACCTTGCATTTTTTGCCATTGAAACTTAGTTGCCAAGTCTTTGACCAATGCTCCAGCAGGAGTAGGTCCTGCGTCATACTGTCGGGCATTGAGCTTTTGTTGGGCACTGTGCTTTCATCTGTTGTGCGGTTGCCTACTATGTTGCATAGTTTGGCATCATTGGCGAATAATGTAATTTTACCTCAAAGCCCCTCAGCCAAGTCTCTTACGAAGATGTTAAATAGGATCGGGCCCAAGACCGAGCCCTGCGGCACTCCGCTGATCACCTCCATCGTATCGGAGAGGGTACCGTTTACCACTACCCTCTGAAGTCTACCTCTAAGCCAGTCCCTAACCCATGTGGTTAATGTTTCACCCAATCCCATCGAACCCATCTTGCTCAATAACCTGCGGTGTGGGACACTATCAAATGCTTTGCTGAAGTCCAAGTACACGACGTCCAGTGACTCCCCTATATCCAGCTTTCTTGTTACCCAAAAAAGCTGATCAGATTTGATTGGCAGGACCTTCCCTTCGTAAAACCATGTTGATGGGGATCTCGTAGATTCTTCTCGTTCAGGATCGTATCCAATTGGCGTTTGATTAGTGTTTCCATAAGTTTACTCACTATCGATGTGAGACTCACCGGTCTATAATTCTCAGCCTCCGTCCTGCATCCCTTTTTGTGGAGTGGAATGACGTTAGCCATTTTCCAATCCAACGGGACTCTTCCTGTACTTAGGGAAAGATTGAAGAGCGCGGATAATGGTTTCGCAGGACGTCGCTCAACTCCCTGAGCACCCTGGGGTGTAGTTTGTCCGGTCCCATAGCTTTGTTCACCTTGAGTCTTGATAGCTCCTCGTAGACACTGCTGGGCGTAAACTTGAAATTTCGAAACGGGTCTTCCGAGATTTCCCTCGTCGGCAGCTGAGGGCCGGATCTCGGCGCCTCGCAAGTGAAGACCGAGCAGAAGTATTCATTTAAAAGTTTGGCTTTGTCGGAGTCCGATTCTACATTGTTCCCATCGGGTTTCCTAAGATGTACTATCCCATCTTTTTCGGTCACTAATATACCGGAAGAAGGATTTATCGCCCTTCTTGATGTTCTTCGCAAGGTTCTCCTCCATTTGGAGTTTGGCCTCCCTGACTGCCATTTTGACCGCTTTTGACTTGGTCAGATAGTCTTCCTTGGATTCTCGCTTCCCTGATAGTTTGCAGAGGATGAACACTCTTTTCTTCTTTTTTATGAGGTCTGAGATCTCCTCAGAGAACCACTGCGGTCTATTGTTTCTACGCCGTTTACTTACTGATTTGACGTAGCAGTTGGTTGCTTCGTGTAACGTTGATTTCAGAGTTGACCACATTATCTGTTTCAGCATGGTTTTGCAGTGCCCGATGGACGAAATCTCCCATGCTTTCGAAGTTTGTGCCCTTAAAGTTGAGGACTTTGGTTGATGTGCTTGACTTAGTGAAACCTTTCCTGAGGTTGAACCATATCATGTTGTGGTCACTGGAGGCCAACGTATCGCCTACCGAGACCTCTGTGACACTTTCTCCGTTGGTGAGTATTAGGTCTAGTATCTCCCAATCCCTAGTGGGCTCTAATACCATTTGTCTGAGTCTCTCTCCCTTTATAGAGGTTAATAGCTTCCTGCTGCCGCTGGACGCAGCGGAAAGTTTGTTCAAATCCACATCAGGCATATTGAAGTCTCCTAACAATACTGTGTCTCCACGCAAAGTGATATTCTCAATGTCTTTGACTAATTCTAACATGATTATGGCAGATAAAGGCCAAATGGCCCATCCAGGCCCTCTTTTACTAAGGTGTGCTAACCGATTAGCGCGCACATGTTAGTCTATGGACGCGTTAGCGTTTAGCGCGTGCTAATTCGATTAGCATGCGCTGATCAGTTAGCACACCTTAGTAAAACAGGGGGTTAGTCTGCCCATTCCCAGTAACCATTATGCTACCTTCCTCCGCTCCCCAGAACTCCCATGTTCTTACTTTTAACTCCTTTTTGTTTTTGGTTATTTTTTATTTTATATTTATGAAATTTAGAAATACAAATTAAATGTATTAGTTGATACAAACTTCAGAAATCAGAAAAGAACAAAGGAAAGCAATTCTAAAATAACAGACAGAACATGAGTTTTTATAAAATTATACAATGACGTACAAATGAGGCCAGATTCAGCAAATGCCAGAGAGGCAGAAGTGCTGTTGGGAAGATGTAGAGAACAGTAACTGACAGCATCTGAGCAGGGATGGTATTCATGGTCGCAGTGGCAGAGGCTTAGGCCCAAATTCACTAACCTCCTTTTGCGATCCGTGGCTGTGTGTGATCCGTGGCCGAGTCTTCCCGGCCAACTGATCCACAAAGCGTCCTCATGCATATGGGGGCGATCGGAGGCATGCCCCACACCGACCACACGGATCGCTGCAGAGCGATCCCGACGCATGCGCAGACCATCTTCTTTACCTGTAGTTGGTTGGCGCATGCGCTGGCCCTCCGTGAACAAGCACTTTAGTGTGAGCCTTCTATCTTAAGCCCCGGCAGAGAGCAAAAGTGCGGCTGTGCTGAATTATTGGCGCGAGGAGTTGCTGTATAGTGGCCAGTTACCGCTTTGGTGACAAACCAAACCACTGTTGTGTTAAATAATGCAGCGGGAGTTATAAGATCGGCACCGATGCTAGTCGCATAGGTCTTCCCTCTTTTTTTTTATTCGCATTGGTTTTTACAAGTAATTTTTTGGAGGCTTTACTTTTTGACTCTTACTTGCGAGCCCTTGGTTTTAACCCGCCAATTTAAAACAGGGCTGCACTGCGGCGTGTTCTGCCATAGTGCAGCCCCGCTTTAAACCCGTGGGTTGGGTTAAAACCATGGGCTCGCACTGCAGGGAAGGGCGGCAGAGTGCAGGAGAGTCGGCAGGGACGTGAGCGACTGGTCCTTAGCAGTCGTTTCTTTTTGGATCGGCCAGCCCAATCAGTGTTCCTTCTTCTTTTTAGTGAATTGCTGCCTTCCTGTTTGCATGCTATTTCACCTCATTTGCATGCACGGATTGGATCAGGTGCGGATCGGGTCAGGAGGAATTTTAGTGAATCGGGTCAGGGTCGCAACGTGGTCGCATACTGGTTGGGAAACGGTCGTTGGGCTTAAGGCTAGATTCACAAAGCAAACCGATCGTGTACGGCATGCAAAGTAGGCAGGGACCCGATTCACTAAACAAAACCCTGCAACACCAACTGGGCTGGCCGATCAAAAAAAAAAGCGACTGCTGAGGACCAGTCGCTCAAGCCCTTTGCGACTGCCCTGCCTTCTGCCGCCCTGCTTTCTAACCTGTCAGCCCCGTTCTCCTGCAGCCCCGAACGTGCCTGCCTGCCTGCCTACCCCGAACACGCCCCAAATTTTATTTTATTTTTGTTGTTTTTCCTTAAATAATTTATTGAAATTTTTGAATATACAGAAACAAAACAAAACAATACAAATAACAATAATACTAATAATACAAGATATTATAATTAGTCCTGGAATGTTATACAAGATCATAGAATTTTTTCCCCACATATTGTGAAATTTTGATATTCAAAAAGGATGCCATAAGTTATGATATTTCTTCCAGCTTCCACACCTAATAGCAAACATGTTTTCATATTTGACATATAACCGCAATATATTCCACCAATTAACATAATCCAATTTTGAAAAATCTTGTATAGTATAGATTTAACAGTTATCATTATTAAATTTGTTAATAATTGTCCTTTATAAGCTTCTAATTCAAAACGCAAACCATGAGCACCAAGAACAATTATATGAAGTGTTAAAGGTTCAGATATTGAGACTATTTTACTTATAGTTGACCATATTTTTCCCCAGCAGACATATAAGGACATGAAAAAATCTTGTGCTCTAAAGTTCCAACTGCTGACTTACACGACCAGCAAAGGTTCTGTTGCTTGGAATCTATTTTTTTGAATTCCCTGCATTAGAATAGATGACAGGGACGTCACGCAGTGGCATAGTGAGGGTGAGAGGCGCCTGGAGCAGTGACACCCCTACCCTGCCTTCTTTTCTGTCCCCACCCCATCTGCTCCTTCCTCGCTCCCTCCTGCCACACGCGGTGCACCCCTGCCCTTCCCCCCGTACTTCTTTAACGTTCCTGGCATGAGCAGCAACCCCAATCTGCAGGTCGCACTAGCGTCGGCTCTTCCTCTGATGTCATTTCTTAGGTGCAGGCTCATGCCGCGGACATTAAAGAGGTACAGGGAAAGGGAAGGGATGAACGTTCGCGTGATAGTGGGGGTGGGGTGGGGATGAGTGTGGGGTGTAGAGGTGGACAGGTGCTGGTGCCCCCACAAAGATGATGCCTGGGGTGGACCGCCCTCCCTTACTACGCCACTGACGTCACGTACAAATCTGTCAATGTTATGAGTGTCCGCACGCGTAAGGATACAACTGCTCAGAGAAGCATCATTCTTTGACGTGAAAGCTGAACACAGACAAAACAAAATTCCTGCTGCTTGAAAAAGACAAAACTCCAACCACAACAGAAATAGAAATAAATGCCATCAACTATCCCATACAACCCACCCTAAAACCTCTTGGGGTGATGATAGGCAGATGATGCACCATGAAACTACAAATCAACAAGACCATCTAGAAATCCTTCGCAATTATGTGCAACCTAAGTCAAATTTGAAAATTCTTCGACAGGGAACAATTCCAACTCCTAGTCCAATCCCTAGTCCTGGGACTTCTAGTCTACTGTAATGTCCTTTACCTACCATGCCCCGCAGGCATGATAAAACAATTACAGATCGTACAAAACAGCCCTCAGATTGATCTACACACGAAGCAAATATGACCACATCTCCACTGCATACCTAGACTCACACTGGCTCCCAATGCAAGCACGAATATTATTCAAATGTTACTTTCTACTATTCAAAGCCCTATAAGGTGCTGCCACCATCTATCTGAATGATCGCTTCATCCAAAACAGCTCAACTAGGCCAAGAAGAACTCAGACTCCATTTACTCACCCCCCAATCAAAGGCACACTGTGCAAGAAGATGTAAGATGGCCTACTAGCAACTCAGACAGTGAAACTTGACTACCACCTTTCCAACTTAATAACAACGCCTGATTACAAAACCCTCCGAAAGGAAATAAAAACCCTGCTATTCAGAAAATTTTGTCAAGACAAGCTAATGCAGTACCTTAATTATCTCAGGTACTGATTACAGTACCTAACTCCGTATCTCTCCTGGTAATGTCCAGTTGACCTCTTTTGTAATCTGTCTAGAACTGCAAGGTTAAGGCGGAACATAAGTCAAGCAATGTATTGTAATTGGTCCTTGAAAACTAACGGTAAGTAATTTTGTTTTTATTTTTTATGCAGTAGTTATCCTAACTTGAGCAACAAAGGAACACGCAGTGCTCAGTCATCTTTAACATTGAGACAGGTGCAGGAGGAACTAGCGGCGTGCCAGCAGCTCTGTGGGTGTTGTGGATGCTTGAGCAACCCCACTATTGATCAGACTCCATTACTCTGACAAGAGAGCAATCATTTGCGTTGTGTGTAGCACCCACAATCATTTTGAAAAGTTGGCTCCTATGGTCAGCAGTGGACCAGAAAGGGGAGACAGGGGATATGCTGGATGTGGGATGTTAGGGAAGGGGAGATGAGCTGCTGCTCATCTTGGAGGGGGAGGGAAAGTATATGCAGAAGAGGAGATACTCTCCACAAAAGTGGAGGGGGGGGGGATGAGAGAGAAACGAGAGATGCTGCCCATGGTGGCAGAAGGGGCAACTATGGGGCATAGGAAGGAGAAGGGGAAAGGAGTGTTGGTAGGGCCTTTAGTTGCCCCTGTGGGGGACAAATGTCTGATGTTTTGCCTGAGATGTCTGATACCCTTGGGCTAGCCCTGTCACAAAATTGTTAAAAAGTTATTCTCTTTAAATTATATCAAATGCCCATTGAACCCAATATCATGTCTCTGACACTGACCAATCCAAATCATCAGTAAGCACTCAGCAGAGTCGATAATCCTATGTGTGCAAAGCATTTATGTTTCAACCATAGAAGTAATGCATGTAATTATGTGCTTCAATTTCAAAATTTCCCTGTGCATCTTTTTTCTTAATGAAAAAAGGTAATTTCATGAAGATGACATGACATCTATGCATATAGAAATGGAACATATATGCACTTGTTGTGGCTTACACAATTAGATTAGGGGGCACACATATAGGCCAATAAAGAAGAAGGGTATGGAGTGGGTATGTACAGAGCAGGGCACATAGGGGGTTCTATAATTTAGGTACACATTCCATGTATAAATATTTAGAACACTAGCAATATGCACATACATATATGCCAAATTTTGCCTAAGCACTGTTCTGTAAATATGCACCTATCTTGCACAGCCTCTACAGCCCCATGATTCACAGCAGTCAAGTCTAAGGTGACAGAAGATGAGGAAGTGACCCAATGTTCAGCGATTCACTTCCTGTTCTTCTTCCTGCAAAATCTATGCAGATATGAGGGAAAGGCATCTAGGGGAGACCTGATGCTGACTGCATATGTGCTATGGCAATGGCAAGGGGGGGAACAAGGTGAATATGCCATGGCGAAATTGGGGGGGGGAGCAAAGCTTGCATGTATGGCTTGGACATTGCCACCGTTTGCTGAGCTTAGTAGGAGTTTTGGCTGCTGATGGACGAGGTCTTTAGCTGGTGGAGCTTGAGGATCCCTGGCAACTAAGGCATTTATATTTTGAGTTGGGGGGGGACACAGGGGGCAGAGAGTGAGTGAAAGAGAAACTTTTGTGCCCACTCACTTTGGGCTCAGGCCCATCCACAGCACTGCTGGACAGATTTGAGGAAGGTCTTCTGCACCACCCCAGCAAAGTCTTTGATATTTTCCTGACCTGCTGTATGCTCTATAATCTTGTCCAGGCCCACAGCCTATATTCCCTCTAAGCAGATCACGAGAGCAATTGCTCCTACATTCTAGGAGCATCATAAGAACATAAGAATTGCCGCTGCTGTGTAAGACCAGTGGTCTATCATGCCCAGCAGTCTGCTCATGCGGCGGACCTCTGGTCTAAGACCAGCGCCCTAACCGAGACTAGCCCTATCAGCATATGTCCTTGTTCAGCAGGAACTTATCTAACTTTGTCTTGAATTCCTGGAGGGTGTTTTCCCCTATAAAAGCCTCTGGAAGAGCGTTCCAGTTTTCTACCACTCTCTGGGTGAAGAAGAACTTCCTTATGTTCGTACAGAATCTATCCCCTTTCAACTTCAGAGAGTGTCCTCTCGTTCTCCCTACCTTGGAGAGGTTGAACAACCTGTCCTTATCTACCAAGTCTATTCCCTTCAGTACCTTGAATGTTTCAATCATGTCCCCTCTCAATCTCCCGAGGGAGAGATTGAGAGGGGACATGATCGAAACATTCAAGGTACATAGATTTTACATGGTCGCTCACAAAAATACTTGCAGATCTGGAAAATTATTGTTTTCTAGAACTTGTTGCTCACTCAAATTTTTTTTTTCTAGAACTAGCAGCTCATACGAAAAAAAATTTGCACCCACCCACCCAATCCTTAGAGGGAGTACTACCCACAGACTTTTTTTGGACAAGCTTCAGTTAAATACTCAAGAAAGAAGCTGCCCAGCAGGAATCCCAAAGACTCTAGCAGGCAGAGGCAGCAAGAAAATACTTGATTTTCAGTCATTTCTAATAAATACATCAGAGCTAATAAGGGGGCCAATCCACTCAGCAGGAGATTCAAGGTTGTCTCCCAGCCTGCCCCACCCTCTGTTCCAACCTGCCCATCATTCTGCCCAGCTCCACCTATTGCTCCACCCCTGGCATAGTCGATCGGCAGCCAGAGGCAAAATAAATTTCCTCCCCGTGCTTTTATGAAGGCCTTTCTTCCTGCCATGGCATGGGAAAGCAAAGCAGAGGAAGATCCTGGTCCATCGACGGGAGGGCGGGAGAAGACCCACAAAAGCAGGAGACTTGGCAGATCTGTATATATTAACATTTTCATGTGCAGTCTGGTGTCACAAAGCTGATGAAGACCGCCGCAACCTTTACATTCAAACTCTGCAGCAAAGTGGGATTGCATCAGGTCACTCTTGCTTCAAAAGAGGCCCTATAATTTTTCTGCCACTTCTAAGACCAGCCTTGTACCTCTAGAAAAGCAAGAAAAGACATGTAAGCTGGATATTCAGCAAATGAACTTAATTGACAGCTATTATAGTAATTGGACACAGTAAAAGAAAAAGCCAAAAAGTGGCTGAAGACAATTGTAGCTTTAAATAAAATTCCACTGCAATAGGCACTCCAGTAATGTACAAGTATATACAAAAGAAGAAGTATTAAACCAGTGAGACAGTCCATAAAACACAAAGTGAGGTAATTGCCAAAAGAATCAGATTCATCAAAGTAAAAGCTCTGGGTTTCCTCTGAACTGCATTCTCCACATCCAACTCAGGGGAAGATTCTCAAAACTTAACGTTGCCTGTAATGTGGTCGCTAAACCTGCTCTAGCCGGTTTAAATGTGCATGTATTTTAGCAGCAGATTATCAAAATGGCTTACCATGGTCTTTTCTGAGCTTCCTAGCAGTCTCTAATTCTGCCATGCAAATGGACTCATCAATATTTAAACGAGCACTCTGGGCAATTCTTCATCATTGCTGAGTGATTCTCCAAGCGTGGTGGCAGCTTTTAGTGACCAAAAATCTGCAACTGGTCCAGGGGTGCCGGCACTGTGAAAAGGGCATCTCTGGCGTGTCTTTTAACAGTAGTATAGTAGTTGAGCTTTTTTGGAGGGGGGAACTAAAGCATGCTTCTTGAGTGTGTGCATTATAGGCATGTCTTATGTGCCCACTCCCTCCCACAGCCAAGCAAACCACCCCAACCCCCTCCATTTGCTGTTTTTCTCTCCTTCACTTATCCATTTGCTGGTTTTCTCTCCTTCACTTTCTGCCATACATCCATTTATAGCATTAACTTTTAAAATTTAACATGGAACTTTCTTCCATTTTTCTGCTTTCTTCGCAAAATCTATCTACTTTTCCATGTCTTCCCTTCCCATCTATCCTTGTGTAACATCTTTTCCTCTTTCTTCTCCCCTATTCCATTAGAAGCATTTCTTATTATCTCTTCCCTGCCGCACCCATTGCTATGTACCATCTCCTCCCTCTGTCTCCCCTTCCCCTCCATTCCTGTGCACTATCTTTTACCTCTCCCGTAGTCAGACAACTTTGTCTTCCTTCTCCCCCCCCCCCCATATGGTCTGGCATCTTTCTCCTTTCCTTCCCATAGCCTGGAATCTCTCTCCTCTCCCATGGTCTGGCATCTCTCTCCTTCTGTCCTCTCCTTTCTATGGTCTGGCATCTCTCCTTCCTGCAGTCTGGTATCTCTCTCTCCCTTCCTTCTCTTTCAATCCATGTTCCGGCATCTCTCTCTCTCTCCTTCCCATTCCAGTGGTCTGACATTCCTCTTTCCTTCGCCCTTCTCCGGAATATGGCATCTCTCCCATCTTTGAGTCATCTCTCCTCCCTCCCAGTGTAACATTTCTCCCTCCCTCCTCTCCACCATTATCATGTCCAATAATTCTCCCTCTTCCCCAGGTATACCACCTCTCTTTCCCTCCCACTCCACACCTATGTCCCCAAATTTTATTTTTCTCTTCCCTTACCCACTGGCAGCATCTCTCTTTCTCTCCCTTCCTAACCCCCAGCCCATGCAGCATCTGTCCTTCTTGCTTTCTCAACCCCCTCCCCCCCACAGCCCGTGCAGCATGTTCTTCCCTCATTCCCAACCTCAGCCCTCCCCTCTCAGCTGGATCCTATGGAACGACCTATCTGCAGTTCCTGACTTCGCCACCTACCACCTCCCTGCCACTGAAATTTAAAATCTTTGGGCAGCTGATGGCGCAACGAAACCAGTCTCCCGCTGTTGGCCTGCCCCAAAAGAGTTCTTTCTGCAGCACTTCCTCCTCCCAAGTAGGCAGGACACTGCAGAAAGAACACTTCTGGGGCAGAACGACAGCGGGAGGCTGGCTTCGTTGTGCCATCGGCTGCCCGAAGATTTTAAATTTCAGTGGCAGGGAGGCGGTAGGTAGGGGAGTTGAGACTCAAAGAGGTTCCTGGAGAGGGTTACAGTACAGTGTAGTGTCAGGTGCACAGTCACCGCAGGCTGCATATAACGCCCAGGCAGGCCAGATTCGGTCCGCAGTCTAATGGTTAGTGCAGTGAGTTTAAAAACCAGAGGAAATGGGATCAAGTCCCACTGCAAGTTCCTATTTCCCAGGTATAAAAACATAGGCCCTCTTTTACAAACCTGATTGCGACTGCGGCCTGTGGCAATTGCACTGAAGCCCACTGGGAATTAATGGGCTTTAGTGCTGTTGCCACACGGCAGTCGCTAGCGCAGCTTTGTGAAAAAAAGGGGGTTTAATTTCTGAGCTCATCCGGAACAGAAAAACAACTACATACGTGTATAATAAATGTAAGAACTGCTATGGTTGAACCACAGAAAGGCTGTACATCAAATTCATTATATATGAACAGAATGGCTGAAGAGAATGGAATGGGTGGATATCTGCAAGCAGCTCATCTGAAAAAAAAAATAAAAATGGAACAGATTCATGAGGTCTGGTCTTCTTAATTACTGTTGATGAACAAGAAGTATGAAAAAGCAATATCCCTTTAAGAAGACCACATTCAGCAAACTCCCCCCCCCCCCCCCCAGGAGGGTGATGTCACTGGGGATACAAAAAGCATATAAATTTGCAGCCGGAGCGACAGGAAAGCTACAAGGGCACAAGAGAGGACCCGCTGAGCTGCTCCCAGGTAGAGACCGTAAGCTTACTATTGCCATCTGTCTAACAGTATTAATCCTGCTCCTCCTAGTAGCACTTTACTACTATGCGAACTTCTTGCATGCTTCGGTTTTGAGAATCTTCTCTCTTTTCTAGGTTTTACTGTGCAACTCCACCCCTAGAAATGACCATCCCACTGTGGTCACTGACACGGCTGTCAGTGTCATGCTGTTTCTGTTTCATGCCTGTGCCCGCTGGGGATGGGGATTAATAGACCTGAATACGTCAGCTAGGACTTCAGACCATTTGTTCACTAATCAATCAGGGTCAGCTGTTTTTACAAACTGCTCTGGCCATGCAGAGTTCAACATGGGCTGGTGCAACTAGAAACTCATTTTCTGCCCGCACACTGTTCCATCTCCATCGCTGTGTGTCTGCTTCGTTTGAATTCCAGCTACGTGTAATGCGTTCAGACTTCAGGGTTTTTTGTTTGTTTATTTTAATTTGAGGCTAATGAGCTGAAATATAACTATAGTATTTTTCTGTACATGGATTCTGTAGTTTGAAAAATTATTTTCACCATTAATCATTGTACTAGGGTTCTTCAAAAGGTTTCCACACTTTTTTTAAAATTTTTAAACACTGTTTATTAAATATCTCAAAAGCAAATTACATCACTTTTCCACATAATCACCCTGTTTTGCGATACATTTTTTCCAAGCGTCCTGCTAACTTCTTAATGCCATCGGAAAAGAATGTTTTGGATGAATGTTTAAAAAAAAATAAAAATAAAAGTGCACAAACTTTTAAAAGATCCCTCGTGTTAGTTTTGTGGAATAAGATCCTTTAAAAAAAAAAAAAAAAAGCCAAAATCTAGGGCTCCTTTTACGAAGGCGCATTAGGGCCCTAACGCGCAGAATGGAGCGCGCTAAAATGCCGCATGTGGTAGCCGCTACTGCCTCCTTTTGAGCAGGTGGTAGATTTTCGGCTAGCGCGCGCTAATCCGGTGCATGCGCTAAAACCGCTAGCTCACCTTCGTAAAAGGAGCCCCTAGTGTCATTCTTGAAAAATACAGAGGTGCTTACTTAGAACACTATTCTTGGATTTCTTTTTCCAGTATGAAGGCTAGTACTAGCTAAGACTTCTTTCCTCCTCTTATTTATTTGTCACAATAATTCTAGGTTGCTGATTTTCTTTATCTCAAGCCTCAGGATCTTAGAAAATAACCCCTGGATTCCATAGGGTACCCAAAATTGGGTGCTGATATTTGATCACCGATCGAAGATAGGAGCCCAACTAAATTTGACTAACAAAGCAAATGTTGCCAATAATTGAGAGCTAATCAGCATTAATTGTCACTAATTAGCACCCATTTGGATGTGTGTCCATATCTTCCTATGCACTATTCTATAATAACAGGCGCCCAAATCCCTTGGCTAACAACTCAAAAATGGGTGTGGCCTTACGAGATAAATGGGCAGATAAGGGGCATTCCTAAAATTTTTCATGCAGTGTTATGGAGCACCAGAGATGTGCGCCCAAATTGGCTGCTGGGAATTAGACCTGGTTTCAGCAGGCATTGGCACTGTGTGCTATTTTGTAATGGGCTTATCCAAAAATTAATGGGTGTAGATATAAGACCTTCTTAGATAAGACCCTAGCATTTCAAGCTGGTAGGCAACAATCTTGGTTAGGTAAATGTATTCAGCAAGCTATGTTATCCTATTGCTTTTTTCAGAAATTAATTAAGACCACTTTGTTCGATAAGTTTATTACTTAATGAGAGTTTTATTATTGAAATTCTATTTTACAAATATTTGTATTTTTTACTGCATTATTGAATTTCGCCGATTGTCCAGCTCTTTTTAGTGTAAACCGCCTAGTACTTTTGGTTATGGCGGTATAAAAGAATAAAGATTATTATTATTATTATTATCTTTCAGTGCCCATTATAATATAGCAGGGGCATAGCCAGAGACCTGATTCTGGGTGGGCCAAGGCCCAAGGTGAGTGAACAGAAGAACCCTGCCTCACCCCACTCCACAGGCGATTCAGTCTCTTTTCCCTCTCCCTTTCCTGCCTACCTGCAGGCCATCTGGTTTCTCAAACACCTGCTACCGCTGCTGCATATTTTTTAAACATCAGCTCGTCATCAGAGCGAGCAATGATTGCAACACACTGCTAGTGCCAGCCCTCCAACCTTCCTTCTGATGTACTCCTGCCTATACAGAAACAGGAAGTTGCATCAGAGGGAAGGCTGGGGGCGGGCACAAGCAGTGTGTATCAATTGCTGCTGGCTGCTGACAAAGATCTGCTATTTAAAGTACAAGGAAGGGATAATTGTTGGGAATTTTCAGCTGGCGGGAATTGGAGATCCCCTCTAGCCACATCATATGGGTGGGCTGGTGAAGGGGCAAAAACATGCGAGACAAACACGCGCCAACATTTGATAGCGGACAATTGAGCGCAAGACTTCAGCGTGCCGCTCTAAAAGCTTATTTTAAAGGGCTCTGACGGGGGTGTGGGGGGGAACCCCCTACTTTACTTAGTACTGTTCGCGCTGCCATGTAGGGGGGGGTGTAACCCCCCACATTATACAGAAAACTTAACTTTTTACATATTTTTCGGGGAAAAGTTAAGTTTTCTGTATAATGGGGGTTACAACCCCCCAAAACCACTCCCCAACGGCAGCACCAACACTATTAAGTAAAGTGTGGGGGAGGTTCCCCCCACCCCCCCTCGGAGCCCTTTAAAATAAGCTTTTAGAGCGGTGTGCTGAAGTCTTGCGCTCAATTGTCCACTCTCAAATGTTGGCATGCGTTTGTCTCGCGCGCTTCTGACTGTGAACTGGGTGGGCCTGTGCCCAAACTGGATATACCAATATTGAATAGCATTGAGCACCATGTACTGAATCTGGGCCTAGATGTACAAGTTATACCTATTAACCTACGCGATTTTCATGTGGCTAAGCCCTTGTCCTAGTCCTAAATCCCATGAAATCATTCCATAATTTACTGGGCAAAAGGACCCCAAAGATTACCATTTCATTTTAAATGCCCTGAAAAGGAATACTAACCTTTTTAATTCCACATAACCTTTACTTTGTTTTCTTGACCAAACATACCGTACTGGACTGGTCCTCATAACCTATATAGCATGCTCCAAATATACCTACCAATTGGCACTTCTACCTCTCACCAGCCATCTTTTAGAGGATGAGGCTTTCTGCCTTCTCCTCCTCAATTTAACGGAAGAATTTAACCATGTTCACTTCAAAGCAGCTTTAAATACATTTACCTTCACTTTAGCCTTTGGGGAAGCATAGGAGATTGTCTCGGGAAGGAGGGATCCAGGATTACACCAACATCATACCATATTTTTGGAACCTGCTTTTATTTTAAGCGGGCTATGTCTTTTATGTACATTAATAAATAAATACCTCTAGCATTATACAACAAGTTTATTAAAAATGTGATTAATCGCTTATCATGAGCCCTAAGCAATATACAATAAAAATAAGGGAAATACATGTAGTCATAGAAAACAGACAAGATGACAAAGACCATAACAGACATACTGGAACGCTGGGAAGAGGGTGAACTACAATGTTTTGAGGAAAGAAACATAACAAGGGAAGGACAGCAGGAGGAGGAAGAAAATGTAAGATATTTAGAGGTCAAAAGTCGAAACAGGAGAAAATAAAAAATTGAGAGTTTGAAGGCTAGATGGAATTAAGACTCAAACGCGTCCAAATTTTAAAAAATTGTTTTGTTAATCGCTTTTATGATCTGCTTATTCATAATTTGTTATTATTTGAAAATTCTAATAAAAATATATTGACCTAAAAAAAAAAAAGACTCAAACGCGTAAGGGCTCCTTTGAACTTATCTTTCTGTTTGCTATACTGTAATTTATTTTTCTTTTGCTATTAACTTCTTATTGTAAGTGACCTTGATATGTCCTGCTGGATGTTGAAAAATGGTATCACAAAATCAAAATAACTTTATTAAGGAGTCGTTTTATTAAGCTGCATTAAGTAGCTAATGTGGAATTATCAACGCAGTAGACAGTTGCACAGGCCCATGTTGCTATCGACTGCGCTAAAATAAGAGCCTTTGTAGTAAAAACACCATGCCTGCTGCCTATCATGGGAGTAGACCAGATCAGGACGTGACAGGGGTAGAAAAAGGTATGGCCAACTGTGACAACTGGCGCACAGTTCTTTCCCATACACTCAAGAAGCGCCAGGGTTCGGCCCTCAGCTACAGACAAGGGTTGGCTCAGTTGACCCGTTTAGTAACTTTGAGTTTATGCCCAGCAGTGTCTACGGTGAGCTGTCAAAGCTCAAGGTTAACAAAGCAATGGGGCCGGACAACCTGCACCCCAGGGTGCTTAGGGAGCTGAATGATGTCTTGGCGGAGCCACTGTCCGCGCTCTTCAACCTCTCCCTTAGTACAGGCAGCGTCCCGTTGGACTGGAGGACGGCTAACGTCATTCCACTCCACAAGAAAGGCTCAAAGATGAAGACAGCAAACTACAGACTAGTGAGTCTAACATCGATAGTGAGCAAACTAATGGAAACTCTAATCAAACACCAATTAGATAAGATCCTGGATGAGGAGAATCTACGGGATCCCCGACAACATGGATTTACTAAGGAGAGATCCTGCCAATCCAACCTGATCAGCTTCTTTGACTGGGTGACGGGGAAGCTGGATATTGGGGAGTCCCTGGACATCGTATACCTGGACTTTAGCAAAGCATTCGATAGCGTACCACACCGCAGGTTACTGAGCAAGATGAGTTCTATAGGATTAGGTAACACATTGACGAAATGGGTTGGGAGCTGGCTTGGAGGTAGGCTCCAAAGGGTGGTGGTGAACGGCACCCCCTCTGAAATGACGGAGGTGATTAGTGGAGTACCACAGGGCTCAGTCTTGGGCCCAATCCTATTCAACATCTTTATAAGAGACTTGGCAGAAGGGCTTCGAGGTAAAATAACATTATTCGCCGATGACGCCAAACTGAGTAATGTAGTGGGCAAATGCACAACAGACGAAGATTCAGTGCCCGACAACATGATGCACGACCTACTCCTACTGGAGCGATGGTCTAGGACATGGCAACTCAACTTCAATGCCAAAAAATGCAAAGTTATGCACCTGGGCAGCCAGAATCCATGCAAGTCTTATACCCTTAATGGCGAGATCCTAGCAAAAACGGTAGCAGAACGAGACTTGGGGGTAATCGTCAGTGAGGACATGAAGTCTGCCAATCAAGTGGAGCAGGCTTCGTCCAAGGCAAGACAAATCATGGGCTGCATACGAAGGGGTTTCGTCAGTCGTAAGGCGGAAGTCATTATGCCATTGTATAGATCCATGGTGAGGCCCCACCTGGAATACTGTGTGCAATTCTGGAGGCCACATTATCGCAAGGATGTGCTGAGACTGGAGTCGGTGCAAAGAATGGCCACCCGGATGGTCTCGGGACTCAAGGATCTACCATACGAAAAACGGCTTGACAAATTACAGCTATACTCGCTCGAGGAGCGCAGAGAGAGGGGAGACATGATCGAGACGTTCAAGTATCTTACGGGCCGCATCGAGGCGGAGGAAGATATCTTCTTTTTCAAGGGTCCCACGACAACAAGAGGGCATCCGTTGAAAATCAGGGGCGGGAAACTACGAGGTGACACCAGGAAATTCTTTTTCACTGAAAGAGTGGTTGATCGCTGGAATAGTCTTCCACTACAGGTGATTGAGGCTAGCAGCGTGCCTGATTTTAAGGCAAAATGGGATCGGCACATGGGATCTATTCACAGGGCAAAGGTAGGGGAGGGACATTAAGGTGGGCAGACTAGATGGGCCGTGGGCCCTTATCTGCCGTCTATTTCTATGTTTCTATGTCTATGTATATCCCGACTGGCTGAGGGAGTGAGACTGTCCTTCAAAAGGAGGCAATAAGTATATCTATATTGTTGGTAGTCATTAGCAAAGCACATTCAGTGGTAATGCAGTGGTACATCCCCAATCCACTCCTATACATGACCCCACACCTCCCAATTAGCTTCCCTATGAGCCTCTCACCGCTGATTGAATCTTCATGTCCTCCTATATCCCCAATAGCATCACCAAGTCCTTCCCTGCAACACTCCAACCACCTGACACACATACCCACCCCCTACCAGCAAAATCCACCCACCTGAGCCCAACCCTCCACCATCCCCTTCCAACCTGGGACTTACCTGGGAGTCAGCATTATTGGCAATTGTGGTCCTAGATGACAGTACTTCCCCTTTGCTGCTGCCCAGGTTGGCATAGTCATTCAAAATGGTGCCAATGAACCCTAATGACAGTCTTTCATTTCTACTGCTAGGTGTCAAGGATAGAGAGAGGGCACATACTGGATGGGAGGAGGGGATAAAGAAAAAAGGGCACATGCTGGATTGGGGAGAATAAAGAATAATGAAATACTAGAAGGGGTGGCAAGCTTTAGGTCAATACAATGAAAAGAGGGAAATTGAGGACTGGATAGTAAGAATGAATTTAATCTAGATAGAGGCAGAAAATAAATTGAGAAGAGAGACCAGAAAAGGAAGGGGAAAAGAGAGGGGAGAGAGAGATGCCAGAACATTGGGGAGGGGGGGGGGAGGAGACAGATACCAGATCTAGAGGCCTGGGCAGGAAAGGTGGAACGAGACAAATACCAGATCTGCGGGGATGAATGGAGGAGAGAGAGATGCTAAGGGAATAGGAGGTTGGAGAAGGCATGAGATGGGAAATGGGAGAGCTAGAGCATGAGAAAGGGAGAAGGAAAATTGGTAAGTAGCTGAAAAGTAAAAAGGACAAGGGTGAAATTTGAGTGGTCGGAGAGGCAGAAAATTAAAAAAAGACAGGAAGATCTAAAAAGGAAAGATTGGTATATCAAAAACAGAAGTAGTGACGGAATGAAATAAGACAGGAGAGACGAGAAAAGACATATGGACAGCAACCACTAGAAAGGGAATTAGAAGACATAAGAAAGCAGAAGAGACAAAATGAGACCAACATGATGGAAAAATAAAATGTGCAGACAACAAAGGTAGAAAAAAAGTGTTTTATTTTAAATGTATTACCTGGATATGTTAGCTTTGGGATAAGTGCATCACAGATATTTGTATTGTGTTCAGTGACTTACCAGACAACTGATGGGGAGTAAGGGGTGGGGTTGGGCAGTGGGCCTGAGCCCAAAGTGGGTGGGCACTAAATTTTCTTCCCACCATGTCCCATTCCTCCTACCAAATGCAAAATATAAATACCTAAGTTGGTGGGCTTTCCGAAGCCCTACGCAAAAGAGCTCTTTCTCTTGTTCGGCAAACCAGAACTCTTCAAGCTCTGCAGCTGGTGGCAGCTCAGAAACACTGCCACTAGCTGAAGAGCTTAGAGATTACTGGCTGCCAGACTGGGGGAAGTGATCTTCAACTGGCAGGGTTTTGGGATCCAAGGGAAATGGCTAATGTTTGGTAAACCTGGGCCTGGGTCGGGGGGGGGGGAGGGGGGAGGGAAATGGCTAATTTTTGGTGGACCTGGGTCTTGGATCTGGGGGTGGGCTTATGTGTGGAAGTAATGGGAGTTGGGGATATTGGGGGGAATGTGCAGAGAGAAGAGAGGATCAGGGACCCTCTCCTTAATTTCCTCCCTGGGTCCAAGCATGTCTAAAATCGGCCCTGGAAGAGGGAGAGTGCCACTCCAACAGAACATTTGCAACTGGCTCTGCAGCATATCACATGTAATCTGTGCCACGTGGTACAATCAACATCTGCCCTGTACGGTAACAACAGGACAGACGCTGGCTACTTCTTTTGCGTTTACCACAACGGCTTTGCAGTTACAACACACTTAGGGCTCCTTTTACAAAGGTGCGCTAGTGGTTTTAGCGCACGCGCTAGCCGCTACTGCATCCTTTTAAGCAGGCGGTAGTTTTTCGGCTAGCGCGCGCTAATCTTGTGCGGGCGCTAAAAACACTAGCGCACCTTCGTAAAAGGAGCCCCTAGTTTTGTGGTATATGTGCAGTAACCGCAAACCTATAGTGGTTCAGTTAAAGGGCCCCTCAACTAATATTATTATTAATTTTATTTTTAGTATTTATATACCACTAACATGGTTTACATTCAGATATTCAAGCATTTTTCCCTATCCGTCCGGGTGGGCTCACACTCTACCTAATGTTCCTGGGGCAATGGAGATTAATTAACTTGCCCAGGGTCATAAGGAGCAGCATAGGATAATATAAATATCCTTCTCACCCAGGGTTTTATGACATGATCACATGCGCCGTCCATTTGCAGTGAATTCCCTATGGCCTGAATTTTGACAGTGATTTCCAAATGCCCATTTTCTCACAGAGCTTAGCTAGAACTCACCTCTTCATTCTAGTTTTTGATTTCATATTACAGAAAAAAAAACCATGTTAGAATGTCCGAAAAGAACAGCTGATCTTTTGCAGTCACAAACTGCAGTAGGTTTTCCTGTACTCCAGTGAGCATACCTCCTAATGATCTATCTTCAGCAAAGCACATGGCATAGCAAATATGTTGTAAAATTACCCCCTTGCTATGTAACTGTATAATGAGCTGCCTTTTAAGTGCCAAGAATGTATGCAAATGATATGTGGCATTTCCATGCATAAATGACCTCTTGCAAAATATCGATCAGCATAAAAGCACACGCATTGTTAGCATGACGCATGCTTTCACTGTGGGTGTGCACGTGAGTAGTGTGTGGGTAGAGCATGGGTGATGTAAGTACACATGTTAATTATAAAATAAGGGATACGGACTTGTATACTGCCATTTTGTAGTTATACAATCACATTCAAAGTGGTTTATATACAGGTACTCAAGCATGTTCCCTATCTGTCACGGTGGGCTTACAATCTATATAATGGGCAGTGGCATGGCAAATGAGCTTCAGCGTGGATAAGTGTAAGGTGATGCATGTCGGTATCAAAAATCCCATACACGAATGCAAGATGTCCGGGGTGGTACTTGGAGAGACCACCCAGGAAAGAGACCTGGGAGTACTGGTTGACAAGTCAATGAAGCCGTCTGTGCAATGTGCGGCGGCGGCGAAAAGGGTGAACAGAATGCTAGGAATGATCAAGAAGGGGATTACGAACAGATCGGAGAAGGTTATCATGCCGCTGTACCGGGCTATGGTACGCCCTCACCTGGAATACTGCATATCCAGCACTGGTTGCCGTACATGAAGAAGGACAGGGTACTACTCGAAAGGGTTCAGAGAAGAGCGACTAAAATGGTTAAGGGTTTGGAGGAGTTGCCGTACTGTGAGAGATTAGGGAAGCTGGACCTCTTTTCCCTTGAAAAGAGGAGACTGAGAGAGGACATGATAGAAACATTCAGATAATGAAGGGAATAGACTTAGTAGATAAAGACAGGTTGTTCACCCACTCCAAGGTAGATAGAACGAGAGGGCACTCTCTGAATTTAAAAGGGGATAGATTCCATACGAGATACGAACATAAGGAAGTTCTTCTTCACTCAGAGAGTGGTGGAGAACTGGAATGCTCTTCCGGAGCCTGTTATAAGGGAAAACATGCTCCAGTGATTCAAGACAAGGTTGGACAAGTTCCTGCTGAACCGGAACGAACGCAGGTAGGGCTGGTCTCGGTTAGGGCACAGGTTTTTGACCTGGGGGCCGCCGCATGACCGGACTGCTGGGCGCGATGGACCACTGGTCTGACCCAGCAGCGGCAATTCTTATGTTCTTATGTACCAGGGGCAGTGGAGGATGAAGTGACTTGCCCAATGTCACAAGGGGCAGTATGGGGTTTGAACCTACAACCGCAGGGTGCTGAGGCTGTAACTCTAATTTACAGGGGAAATTCTATAAATGACATTGAAAATTATGCACCAGTAAAAACTGGCATTCAGTGCTATTCTATAAAGTGTGCTCTGGGATAAGCTCTCTTTGGGGCTCATTTTCAAAAGAGAAAAACATCCCCAAAACGGCATAAATTGGCACTTGGATATATTAATCACCAAAATTTCCAAGTGCTAATTTTTGAACTAATTTTTTTAGACATCATGCAGGGCATTAACCCTCCAGTATGTCTAAATGTTAAGGGGGGGGGGGGTGTAAGAGGCATGTTTTGGGTGGAATTTAGGGCTACTTAGCACTTTGACATCTTGCAGAGATAATCAAACCTTTCTCGAGACATCCAGGGTGTGATTTAGGTGTTCAGAGTTAAATCTGTTTTAAAAGTGAATAAAGGCCAAAAAGATACCCAAACTGATCAGATGACCACTGGAGAGATGAAAGTATGCTCCCACCCCACACACACACACTTCCCCAATGGTCACTGACCCCCCCCCCCCACCCCCCAAAGTTGTAAATGAAACAGTACATACCTGTCTCTAGAACAGCAGCACCTGGTATGGGAAAGCCTAGTAGAGACACACAGGTGGCTTAAGTAGCCTGGTGAGCAGGCTAGTGAACCATAGAGATGACCCAGGCCCATAAGCCACTCTACCCACTGCATTTATGTGGAAAGCATGAATCCACCAAAACCCACCCAAAACCTACCATATTGCCATATAGGTGACACCTGCAGCCATAAGGGCTATTGGAGCGGTAAACAGGTAGATATCACAGGCTTGGGGGTAGTTTTTGAGGGCTCACCAAACACTAAAAAGGGGTTCTGGTGAAATATATACAGTACCTGGCACCCTTTATGTTAAGTTTGCAGAAATGCCCCCTAAGGTGCCTCACTGCCCTGTTGGGATGTCTGCGTGGCCAGTCCATTAAGATGCTGGTCCCTCCCGCATCCAAATGGGCTTGATTTGGATGTTTTGATGTATTTGGATGTTTTGATGTATTTGGATGTATTTTAAAATGTCCAAAATGTTAAACATCCTGAGGGCCAAGAAGTCCAAAAAGGTCATAAAAAAAAGAAATAAATTGGATATTTAATGGATTTCAAAAATGGATGTTTCCCTGCCCCGACTTTTGGACGTCTTGTGGGAAATATCCCAAATCATACTTAGACACACTAATGAAACTTTCCCTCCACATAGAATAGCGTTGAGCACTGAATTGCATACTCAACTTTCGGCATAAGGACTTTCAACAGTCAATGAAACCTGGCATAAATCCCGGTGTGCATCTTGGGCATAGATACCCGCAATTTTGTAATACTGCATGCCTCTTTTGTGAATGATCTTAACCTGCTCATGCCTCTTCCATGGCCACACCCCTTGTGAGTTGCATTCAATCCAATTTAAGTGTTCATTGTTTCAGAATAGCATGCAGGCAGGAGCCATGCACAAATCATAATCAGTGTCAATTAAATGCTTGTTATCTCCAATAATTAAATCATTGGAGCCCATTAACTAATTATTTTGTGTGTGGATTTGGGATTCATGCCCAATTTGGTTGACTTTTATAGAATCTATGAGTATGTCTATATTTGCAAAATTTAGACATGCTTATTTATACCAGCTTTAAGTCTGCCGCGAATGTTTGTGCCTTATATTATATTACATTACATTACATTAGAAACTTCTATTCCGCCACTACCTTGCAGTTCAAGGCGGATTACAAAAGAATTATGGTTGGTCTGTTACAGAAGGAGATCAATTGACATGGCTAGTGAAGGTAGTTTTGGGGAGTCTCGGGAGGAAGAAAGGAGGAAGGAGGAATTTGTGATGTTAAGACTTATTCAGGGATTTCTTGAAGAGTATGGTTTTTCTTTCTTTTCTGAATATATTAAAGTCTGTTCAGCCACATTTGCTAGTATTTTATAAGAAAACTAGATGCCTACTTTTCTTTATAAAGTAAGCTTAAAATAGTTGTGTTTTGGTGCCTTAAACTGGGTGCCTGGTTATAAAATTACCTTCTAAATGCATATACTGTACACTGTTCTTGTCTGGTTGAAGTCATTGAATCAAACGGTTTAGCTGCAACAGAGCAAATATCCAATTTAATGAAATGAGCAAACTACAAATTATTTTTATTATAAGCAGAAGCTTTAATCCAAGAAACTGAGACACCTGAAGGTTTATTACAACAATCAATGGACATTGACTGGGGTCGGGGCAGCTTATCCTGTTTCTTTAAAGATACCCAGTTGCACAATGGAGATATGAGTAGCAAAACCTATTCATATTTGGAGGAATAGGCTGCACCTTGATTTAACTCAGCAGAGGCATCTAGCAGGCTGCTGGAAGCTCCTTTCTCTAGAGCAGGAGAAGGGAACTCCGGTCCTCGAGAGCCGTATTCCAGTCGGGTTTTCAGGATTTCCCCAATGATTATGCATGAGATCTATGTGCATGCACTGCTTTCAATGCATATTCATTGGGGAAATCCAGAAACCCCGACTGGAATACGGCTCTCGAGGACCGGAGTTCCCTACCCCTGCTCTAGAGCTTACGATCATGTGGAACATAGGCCTGCCATGAATAGCAAGTCCCGTTGGTAACTTGTTTCAGGATCATCTGGCCACTAATTCATATGCTCAAATCTAAACAGATATGTATAGAGCTGGACCTCCAGATGTGGTCTAAACCTAGGCCATCTCAAGGAACTTTACACAGGCCAAGGCACTTACAATGGGCAAACAGAGCAACTCAGCCAACATACTTTCATATTTCTTACCCTTGAGCTAGCATACCTCCACCTCCATTTGACAATTTTTAAAAATGAGATTATAATTCACTGTGAATGTACTATACAGTTTTATACTCTTTTGTTAACTGATCTGAACTGAGAGGTAATTGCAATATATAAATGAATTTTTATGTTATGTTTATAAAATACTCATATACATGGTAATTCTGCTCCTGTTCCACCTAAACCACTCCCTCAGAATGACTGTCTGCTGCACATATGAGTGACCTTCTCTATACCCATAATTGTATGCCTATATTTGATTACCCAGTTTCATAGGATTCCTTTCTGCATTCCTTTATTTTTTTACTCCTTCAATATATATTTTTTTAATCCACATTTTCTTTAATATTACATTACATTACATTAGTGATTTCTATTCCGCCTTTACCTTGCGGTTCAAGGCGGATATCTATATATTTATTGTTTGAGTTTGATTATGCTTTAATTTATCATTAATGTATGTTTCCATATGATCTGTTGTTGACTCCTGATGCAAGCTGCATTTTAAAAACACAGCCAAATCGAATTGCATTTATACTGCATGACCAATTAGAACTGAATAAATATTGCTTGCTGATTGGAAAGCTGCCTAGCCTCACTTTTTGTATCTTCTGTGTCCATATCTCCGGGAGGTCCACATCTCCTCTTCTTTTCACTCACATGTGCTAATATTGCCATTGGTGCATGGCCATTAACAAAAACACGGCTTTCTGTGTGTAACAGGGAAATAAAGAAGTTGGGATAGCTACCTTGATGAGTGACTTTTTGGCACTCATACACATTGTCAGTTGCTGTATCTTTCTCTTTCTCCTCAGATCAGGTAGCGGGAGAGAGAAATTCTGCTTCTCCCAGCATGCCTAGAGACAGGCATCACAGCAAGCTTCAGGCACTGAGAACAGCATGAATGCCTATACAGGCTACTCAATGAGAAGCACAAAAATACAGGATATCATTTCATTCAAATATCTAAACTTGAAACACCATTAAACTTATATCCAGCAAAGGCTGTCCTCAAGTAGTGGCTTCGCGGTAGTAATGTGAAATGGATAGCAGAAATGCTTTTAGCTCTCTGCATGGATAATTCACCCCGATCCTGAGGAAGAATTTGAAATGTGTCGGGGGGGGGGGGGGGTCTGCTCCAGATCTTGCAGTGCAAGCTAAGTTCCAAAAATCTATGAACCTTTATTAAAAAATGTATGAACTTTATATAATGAATCATAAGTAAAAAGGAAAAAGTTAATTGCCAGTTTGGCTGTGGGACTAATGAGGATTGCAGCCGCAAGGTGTTAGGCTACACCACTGGCAATCTGAGGATCCCACTAGAAACACGGCATTACTGTGTAGAATATTGCCATTAGATATCTACGCTCAAGAGTGAGACTTTTTGTTGTAATCCCATGCAGTGAGGCCAGCAAATTAGTAAAAGGATACATTAGTGTGCACTAACTCAGTTTTGTGAGTAAAAAATAATTTAAAGTATAAAAAAAAAACAACTAAGCAAAACAATATGTATTATCTACATAGCCAGATAATACATATAAGCCTCTTGGTTAGTTACACTTCTTTGGCAATTTGAGGAATGTAGCAGTGTATCATCATTCTTTTTCAAGTTCTATTATACCAATATTACTGGGGTGCCCTGATTTGGGGCACTTTATAAAACTAAATTAAATACAAAGGTCCTTCAAAAAGTTTTTGCACTATCTCATTTTTGTGGGAACTGTTTGGGGCAGGAGAAATGGTAAGAGGGCATGTGTCATAGAATGTCATGTGACTAGTCAATCAGGAAAGCCAGCTCACCTTGCAGGTAGTGATGTAATTTGCTTTTGAGATAGTTAATAAATAGTGTTCAAAATAATAAAAGTGTGGAAACTTTTAGAAGATCCCTTGTAGCTATTAGAAGAACTGCGGTAGCAAATTTCAGTGATGTCAAAAGCATTGGTGCATGAGAACATTTTTTTTTTTTAACTAGATGGAAAACAGTGGCCCTTTCAAACATGTTCAAGACAAAATTAGAAATATTTGCAATTTGATTTCAAATAATCTTTTGTAGTGTAAGATCCAGAACTGTGAAACAATCTATCCTTAGATCGTCATCAAATCTATGAAAAATTTAAAATATGTTTAAAGTCATGGATTTATGGGGCTAGGAAGGGGTGAAGGAGATTGAAAGGGGTTATTTTATGGGAGAGAATGCTATTCTCAAGGGCTAGAAGAAGCATAAAGGATATATTAGGGAAAGAGAGGCTAGGTGATGGGGACTGAGGCTGGGAGGGAGCAGTAGACTTAGAAGGGTGTAGGGGACTTAGAAGGGTGCAGGGACTTACTGGATGAAAGATAATACTGCTCTAAAGAGCTAGAAGTCCAGAAAGCAGCAGTAAAGGGAAGATGGGCTGGGTGATGGGGATAGGGCTGGGAGCAGTACGAGAGGAGAAGAAACTGGCTGTGAAAGTGAGAGAGGAGCTGAGAAAGGAGACATGATTTGGGAGATATGAAGAAGAGCAGGCAGAGGGAATACAAGCTGCGGAGGAAGAGAAGCTAGATGAGATATAGACTAGATATGTGTATGGGAAAAGGGACTGAGAGGTAGCAGGAGAGGTCTTGATAGACAGGAGAAAAGAAGGTGAAAAGGATGAGAAGTAGCATGAGGGGTTAAGACTAGAAGGAAGTGAGATAAAATAAGGTATAGAGCAGGGGTGCCCAATAGGTCGATCGCGATCAACCGGTAGATCGCCAAGGCAAAGTGAGTCAATCGCTGAGCCCATCCCGGGCTCTGTGATAGACTCACTTTGCCTTGGTGATCTACCGTGCTGATCAGCCTTCCTCTCCCCAACGTCAATTCTGCCATCAGAGAGGAAGTTTGTGCCAGCCAATCGCTGCCTGGCTGGGCCGGAACTTCCTCTCTGAAGGCAGAATTGACGTCGGGGAGAGGAATGCTGGTCGGCCTGACGCAGGGAAGCTGGGAGAGCTTGGGGCGGCGGCAGCTTTGGGGACTGTTACCTGATTGCGGCGGCGGCTTGGGGGCATGTTCCCCGAAGGTGGCAGCAGTGGCTTGGTGGAGGGCAGGGAGAAAGAAGGAAAGAAGAGAAACAGAAAAAAAGAAAGGGGTATGAAGAGAGAAAAAAAGAAAGGGAGGCAGGGAGAAAGAAAGGGCAGGGAGAGAGGAAGAAAAAGTTGGGGGAGGGAATGAGGTCTGGAGGAGAGAAAGCATACAGGCTGAAAGAAGGGAAGAAAGATTGGATGCACAGTCAGAAGAAGAAAGTGCAACCAGAGACTCATGAAATCACCAAACAAAGGTAGGAAAAATGATTTTATTTTCAATTTAGTGATCAAAATGTGTCTGAATTTATATTTGCTATCTATATTTTGCACTATGGCCCCCCTTTTACTAAACCACAATAGTGGTTTTTAGCTTAGGGAGCCTATGAGCGTCAAGAGCAGCGCTGGGCATTCAGCGCAGTTCCCTGCGCTAAAAACTGCTATTGTGGTTTAGTAAAAAGGGAGGGGGTATATTTGTCTATTTTTGTATGGTTATTACTGAGGTGACAGTGCATAGAGTCATCTGCCTTGACCTTTTTGAAAAAACCCTGGAATAGGAATGATAATTAACATTTTCTCAGCGTACAGTGTGCTTTGTGTTTTTTTTTAATTTTATTGTTGGTAGATCATTTTGACTTGGTCGTTTTAAAAGTAGCTCGCAAACCCAAAAAGTGTGGGCACCCCTGGTATAGAGGTTATGGAGAGACAAACATGGAGGAAAGAGAAATGAAAAAATGAGAGGAAGACTAGAATACAGTTCTTAAAAGAGGAATGTGAAAACAGAGAGGAAAAAAGAGAAGTCTAAGAATAAGCAGAGACAGAGAATAAAAAACTATAGACACAAGGTTGGAAAATTGTTTATATTTAAAGATTTCTGTACTAGCTGGGCTAGGTGAAGGGTAGAGAGTAGCTGGTATTTTGCCCTTCTCCCCCAGCCCTACAGTCACCAGGATAAATTAGTTGTTTTACTGGATGGACATGGTGGAATAGGTGGATGTCATGTGCTCTGAAAATCTCATTCAAATTTCTTCTCTTTGGCAGCTCTATAATGGAGAGGATGTATAGACAAGTCTCAATTAGAAAGAGGAAACCATATCCCTTTTTCCACAAAAGGGGGCAAGGGATACACTATCTTCAAACTATGAGTTTCTTGGTTTCATTTCCTGCTTGAATCAGCTATTGAGTCCTGGCTTCCTTTCTCACTCCTAGTTCTGCTCTGCTGATCACAGAGCTGCCAGAATGGCTGACTCTCTTGGCAGGAGATTGAGGGTCTACCTCCAGCCCGCCCCACTCTGCCCATTGTGCTGCTCAGCTTTGCCTGTTGTACTACTCAACCCTTCCCATTGGTCTGCTCCTGGCACAGCTGATTGGTGGTCAGAGTCAAAAGAAGTAGTCTTCCCATCCAGTAGAAGCAGGAAATGCCTTCATAAAACATCATTTCCTGTTGTGGGATTAGTGGTAGCAGGAAATGATGAGAATGCAGGAGAAGGCCCACATAAGTAGGAGACTCCCACTGAAAGTGAGAGACTTGCAAGTTTGTGATCAACTCCTGACTGAGTTTTGGAGTGTGTGAATTATGTGGCTACCCAAAGTACCATGAATGAAGGGGTAATGCTATAGTGATGCTCCCTCCCATATCCTTCTAAATCACAAGGGTAATATATTATAACAGGGTACCTAACATAAGAGGCTAAGTAGGTACCTATCTCAAGCCTACTTTTTTTTTTTATTTTTTTACAGCATAAGTGGCAGAGAATACACATACATGTAAGCCCTATGGTATAATGCTCACATCTAGATGTTATCCAGAACACACACAAATTATAGAATATTATAATTTACACACATGCTTTATCCAATCTCCACCCCACACCTCCTGGGAAATTACATGCCATCTAGATGTGGTAAATACTTTTATGCTAGTTGGTATTCTATAAGAAGTGATTTAGGTAGTTCCTTATAGAATGTGTGCTGCACTGAGTACCCCCAATAATTTTGAAGAGTTGGCTCATATAGATAGGATTGTTAACTCTGGATTTTTTTTTCATGCTGTAGAGATTTATAAAATAACTGTCCCAAAGCCAGATGGATGGTTAAAAGGTCTGGATATTGTCCACAGTGGAGCTGTCTATGGCTCTCCAATCCTCCCCCTCTGCATTTTTTTCTCTGCTGCTTCTGGGGAGATGACATGAGAGAGAGAAAACACCATACATGAGAATTGGGGATGGGGCAGGGAAAGCAAATGTGGCTTGGGCCAAGTAGGGTTACCATATGGCTCCCTATGGGGGGGGGAGTGAGGGGGGGAGAGGAGATGTGAGAAAAATAAATGGGACTTTATGGTTGAAGGTCCCATGAATATATTGCAAAGGGTCCAATATAGTGTTAATCCACCCCTGGCTTTACACGTGGGATTAAGAGTCATTCTGTTCAGTCCCGTATATTTTATGTTTACCTCATAAATGAAACTGCTGAAATTGTTCTCACTACTTAACCAGTGGCTCTTACATGTGTAAGATTTTAAAAACGTGGCAGCTACAGCTACATGTGGAAGTTGCAACATTGACACGTCCATGTGGAAGCTCCCAGATGTGTGCCATTCTTTTTTTTTTTTAAATGTTTATACTGTATTTGTAAAATGGCTGCTCCATCTGCATAGGATGGAAATACTGTACATGTGCGCTTCTGCAGGTAGTTTAGAAAAGGATCTGCATCAGCAGCAAATCTGAGCAGTTCCCAACTTTATTTCGATTCCTATATTCCATATAAGATGGGGCTTACCTTTTTATTTTTATTTTTTACTTTTTTCCCAAGTGCCTCTTCTCATAAGAAATAAAACATAGTAACAAAACATAAAACATAGTAACAAAATGGCTTCAGGGCAGTATAGCAAGATATAAGAGTAGAGTTCCCCTTATATATCAGACAGAAAGACTAAGCTGTAGTGGTTCTGAACACAGCAGTTAGCAAACATGAATAGCACAGCCAGTACATAACAGCCAGCTCAGCTGATAACATGACTACTGTGCTTATCTGTTGCAAAATAAATAAATAAAAGTTCATAATTAATAATAATAAATAAAATTTGGTAGGATCAGTGTATCAGAAATACTGTGTTCATAAGTTGTGATCTAAGACGACATGAAAGTAGGTATCGGAAATTGTTTATAAGGAGAATATTTGTTTTAGCTCAGTGGGGTTTTTTTTTTTTTTGGGGGGGGTTTATCTCTACCCCCAAAACCATTTTGTTCTGTAGCTGTAAGCTTGAGGAGGGGAGGTGTAACAAGCCTGGAAAAAACCTCTGGTCTCCCAAGGGGCTATATCGGATCTCTGAGTCATGGAGTCCTCACATAGTAGGTGTTTGGTTACATGCCTTTTATGGGCCCAGCTCAGCTAGGATATCGGTATCTACATTATAGCTCTAATCTATTCTTAGGTGCCACTTCAAGCAGACACAGCAGGCAAGGCAACAATTATCATTGTGTGTTCTTTGTGCTTTTTTTTTCAACCTCAATTTCTTTTAGTTCTTTTATTTTTTTTTAAACATCTTTTATTTTTCCCCTATCTATTTTTTTTAGAGGCCTTTGGTGGCTGGTGTGAGAGTTACTAAAAAAACATGTCTTACTCTGTAACTCTCTCTGGACCTGGACCATGGGGCTTCCGACTGCAAGGGGGAAAGGACTTTAACATGCCCTTGACTGTCTCCAGAGTAAGTGCAATGACAGCAGTACCGTGTGCGAGTTATTTGTTCAGAACCACTATGCTATGTGTTTGGGAGCATTTAAGTGCTTGATATTCCTCTGGGTCGTTGGTGCTGAAAGGCTGTTGAGGTCAGTCGCTGTAGGATAAGATGACCTTTATGACAAAACTATTTCTCCTAGTATCAGCAGTATTAGCCAGTGCCTCTGAGATTTTGCACAGGTGGCAAAGCCAGGATAAATATTTAGGAGAATCATTGTTGGTGAGGACTCGGGAGTATGCAGCGTAATATTTTATGAATTATACAATTTTCTCAATGAAGTCATTTGGCTGCATAAGATTCTGCTTATAGATTTATGTTTTTATGGCCACAAAGGTTTTTGTTGGGGTTTTTTAACACGGAATCCAGTGAAGTAGAATGTTAAAACTAGTTTTATCATAATGCCAGAAGGTGGTAAATGATTATAATATTCATATTACTTAGACACACAGAACTGTGTGGGTGCATAGATCTATATAGGTATTATCCTTATTTGACTTTCTATATAATAACATACATTTTAACTTGGTGTTAAAATAGGCAAAAATCATCCCATGGTACCTGAAAACAGATCAGTTTGCTGCTTATAAAAAATGTTTTTACATTAATAGCAGGATTGTGGGATAGTAGAAGAGAGTGGGGCATAATGCTATCTTTCCTGACTCTCTAATAATATTTAGGAGATGCTTCTAATAAAGCAGGCTACATTTGCACATCCAAAGAACTAACCCCCCTTTTGCAAAACTGCGTAAGTGTTTTTTAGCATAGGCTGGCGTTCTGAATGCTCTGCGTTGCTCCCGACGCTTAAAGGAACTCTATGAGTGCCGGGAGCAGCGCAGAGCATTCACTGCTTCCGCGGTTTTGTAAAAAAAGAGGGGGGGGGGGTAAATTATGAATGAACCTTTTGTTTCTAAGCAATGTCAATATGCTATACTCCAGTCAGTCTCTGGCTTTTTAAATTTAGACTGCTAGTAAGTTTTACAAGATGGCTAATCCACAGGGTCAACAGTACTTTTCTCAGCCAAGTGACTTCAGGGGTAACTGTTCTTCATTAAAATCTTTTTATGCGTCATATAGCAAGAGATGTAAGCTTTAGAGAAATCAGTTCTTATCAGTCTATGGATGCTTGCTTCAAAGGCTCAATAATTAATGGACGGTAACACAAAAATAGCACAGTATTTTCATGTATTCCATGTCTGTTTTATGTTAGTATGGAGACAGTTGACTTTGATAGTTGCAGTGTGTCCTAAAGATGTAACCAAAAGTGTTACGAAAAGGTCTTTTTCTCCTTCAAAATTATATCTAATATTTTTATTTTATTTTTAATTTTAAAGAATTTTTTTTTTAATGTGTCTTATCGTGGCTACCAGGTATCCTTTCTGCAATATTCAAAGATCCTCTCCTTGTAACAGAAATCTCTGTGACTGTCCCCTTATCTCCTCCCAGCATCTGTCACCACCCACTAAAAGGGGCAATCAAAGCCCACATATGCACATTTCAAAATGGATAATATATGGCCATATCTTTATTAGATGACCTAACAAGGGAATCTAATCCTTCTGCTCAAGCCTCTCTCTTTGCAACTTCAGATGTCATCCCAGGTCTGAAAGGCTTCTTGCCAATTGGTATCCCAGGGTCACCACCATAGCAAACCTTGTTCCAGCAGCACAAGCCTTTCTGATATGTCTTAAGTATGCAGTCTTGCCTCTGCCCCAATGCAGGTTTTCTCCAAGGCCCTCCTTGGATTGCAAGGCCTTACTGACAGGATTCTGCATGAACTTGGAAGCAACCTAGATGAATTGGCACAGACTGCCATCCAATCTGTGGTCAAGCTCATGCTGGTCATTTTGGCCTCTCTCTCGTCATCCCTCAGGGCTCAAACACCCACCCCAATAGGAAGAATAATAAAACATTACATGCGAAGCCCCATTCCTAAGTTAGCTAGACAGAGAAGATCTACCAAAATACACACTAACCCATAGTCTAATAAGGTTAGGTAGGTGGGAAAGAGCCATCTGCTCTGGAAAGGGCAAAGGCTGAAGGGGAAGGGGGGATATGGGCCTCTCTGTCCTTTAACCCCATAAGTCTTTGCCTTTACTCCTCTGGAGCCAGCCAATGATAGTCCTAATGATTGGTCACATAATCAGGCTGATTAGTCACATAATCATACATGGCATGGTCCTTCCAATCAGGAAATTACTGGTTTGGCCATGTGTGCTCCAGCTACCATTTATGGTCTTCTCCCATCCCCCAGTTGGGTATTGTTTTTATTATGTGGCTGCACAACAAGGGACAACTTAGCATTTCAGTCTGCCATTCTCCTGCTGCTGGGTGGGGGTATCATAATGACTGAGTCATGTAAGCCCTAGGGACCTCTCTTGGGGACTGTTCAGGGCCATGGGAGCCCCATTACCAGCGATCATGGAGAGGCATGTTGAGCAGCCTGTTTCTTGCTGTTTAGCATATAGGAATCTCCTTGTATCCTGCAAAAGCAAAGCTACAAATTAAAACAATCTGGAAAATGCATTAGGGGCTACATCTAGACTGGGTCCTGAAACATTATTCTTCAAAACAATTTGCTACTGATTCTGAGAAACAAGAATGCAGAATTAATTGGCCAGAGGTGTATATGGTTATTGCTCATCTCATTCAAATTCAACCAGACATTACAAAGTATTGGATAGAATTGTTCTGTTTACTTCAGCACAGCATTATATATGTGGATCTCTAAGAAGCTCTCGCTGTAGCTGCAGAGTGCATGCTTTTTGTCCTTTTTGTAAATTCATTTAATTTATACACAATCAAAATAAATTGTTTAGGTATTTTTACAATTTGTACAAAGCAACATTGTATACAATAATTTCCAAAATCCAGCCTACCTGTCACTCTCCCCAATCCAATACCCTCACCATACCAATTGAATGTCAAATAACAACCAACAAAGTATTTTCATAATCATATCCCTCAACTGCTCCCCCAAATGGGTTTTCTGCTAGTTATAGTGCTCATATTTGGGTTTGCTGGGAAACAATGATCATAACATGATCAAATTTGAGCTGATAACTGGAGTGATGTCACTAAAGAAATCTACTGTATCTGCATTTAATTTTCACAAGGGTGATAAAATGAGGAAAATGGTTAAAAAGAAGTTAAAAGGGTCTGTGTCAAAGGTCAGAAGTGTAAACGAGGCGTGGATGTTGTTTAAAAATACCATCATAGAAGCACAGACCAGATATATTCCAAGTATTAAAAAAAAGGTGGAAAGAAGAGAAAACGAGAGCTGGGGTGGTTAAAAGACGAAATAAAACAGGCTATTACAGCCCCCCCCCCAAAAAAATATCCTTTAAAGAATGGAAAAAAGATCCCAATGAAGAAAATGAGAAGAAACATAAGCACTAGCAAGTTAGATGCAAAGCAATGATTAAGAAAGTTAAACAAGAATTTTATTAGGTACATTAAAAGCAGAAAACCTATAACGGAGTCCATAGAACCGTTAGATGATCAAGAAGTAAAAGGTATTCTCAGGGAGGTTAAAGCCATAGTGTAGAGTGGAGGGGCTTCCTGTAATAATAATCCCTTATATAGCTTAGTTTTCCCCCATGCGCCCCTCTCTCCTACCCTTAGGAGCTTTTTTTTTCTTACATTGTTTCAGGCGCTTGCAGATATTTTATGGCCTTATATTGCATTAAATCCTTCAACTGACCATATTGGAAGATCTTTTTGTATTCTAGTCTAGTTCATATTCCTCCATTGGTTCTGTGAATTCTGCTACCTTGAATGCATCTAACAGCTGCCCTGGGGTACAAAGGCCCCTAGATTCCCATTTCTTATATGAGTAGTCTTCATGGCCCAGTTGGAAGCACGCAGCATATGTTATCAGGATTGATGTTAAAAAAAAAAAATAAAAAAGCCTCTATCCTGCCGTAGCTTGGCTCGCAATGGTTCCTTGAATGTATGATTGGTTAATTTTTGTGTTTTGTAAGTCAAGGACTGATAATTATGGTATAGCCCAAAAGGATCTATCCCCCATCATCTTTTGCACTTAGTCCACCTCTTCATTGCCTTCCTTTTCTTCCATTGTATTTATTTTAAATATTTTTAGCTCGCTTATCCAACAATTCTAGGCAGGTAACAACATGACATATATAATATTGGAAATTGACTATTGGAAATTCGTGAAGATATTGGCACCGCCATATGTAGATGCTCAAGAGGAGTGGTTTGTTCTTTGGAAGAAATTACTGTATGTGCTTGCCTGTCTGTTTTAATATTATGATTGTATTTTATAAACCGCCTAGGAATAGGCGGGTAAGACATTTTTAAAATAAATATATAATAACAATAAATAAAACATACAGTAAAAATATTCAAAATAAATTTAATAAAATATTTAATAAATTTAATAAAAATATTCAAAATAAATTTAATAAAATCATCAAAATAAAATCTTTTAAAATCATGCCCACTATCTCCTCCATGTACATCTCCTCTACATACCCGCTTGTCACTTGACAAAACAACGCTCAAAGCTGTTTTCAGAATACTCTACCATATATGAGGTGCTACCCAAATGTTCAGGGAATTCAATTGTTAAAAAAAAATTTCTTACTGAAACTCCTAGTTTCTACCGTCTCCTCCGAAGTAGTCCCCTTGAGAATGTATATAGCGATCCTAGCATTTTTCCCATGAGTCCATGCTTCTGTGGAAGTCATCTTGGGTGAGTGCCTTGAGGACCTCCTACGATTCTGCCTGGATCTCTTCAATTGTGTTAAAACAACGCCCTTTCAATCAGTTTATAGTATGTTAAAAACCCCAGATAAAGCAGGCCCCAGATATTCTGTAAAACATTGGTAAAATTTATTAATAAAGTCGAAACTGGGAGCCTTGCCATGTGGTATGTCTTTAATAGCCCACATTGTTTCATTCAGACATCAGTTGGGAGAGTCAATTCGTCTCTCCTGGAAATAGGTGGGGTAACCTTTTCTCATAAGTACCCCCAAAGTGCACATGAGAGCCTGAATAATGGACTCCTGTTCATAATCTATGTACTGTACAACACAATTGAAGACAAATTTCAAGGCTAATGGAAGTGAGAAAGTATAATCACAGTCTTAAGAAAAGCTCAGTGCTCCTAATTTTACATTTTTGTGCTCTTATTTCTCCCTAGCCTGACACATACACCTTTAAATCATTGGTCTCACTTCTGATTTCCTTTTGTTCCCTTGGTGTTATGGCTTCCCTCGCAGTGTGTTAGTTTAAAACGTGTGTAACCAGGCTTAATCAATGGGAAAAATCTCATTTTTGGCTTTCCGCACTTCAGAAATAAGCATTACCCTCCAACTTGTATGGCCCAAATTACTAAGCATGGGCTAGAACAGTGGTCTCAAACACGCGGCCCGGGGGCCATATGCGGCCCGCCAGGTACTATTTTGAGGCCCTCGGTATGTTTATCATAATCACAAAAGTAAAATAAAGCAGGTTCTTGATCATATGTCTCTTTAGCTATAAATTACAATATTATTATTAAGACTTAGCCAAAAGGAAAGATTTATAAACTATAAAGAGTTTTCTGTCATGCAAAATTGTCATTTCTTTAATAAGACATTAACTATTTTTTCTGAGGCCCTCCAAATATCTAGAAACCCAAAATGTGGCCCTGCAAAGGGTTTGAGTCTGTGACCACTGGGCTAGAAGTAATTTAATAATGTATCAGATCTACTCCCTTCCCTTACATCCATGACCACCATTGCACTGACAGATTCTTTACTGAGCTGCACTTGTTTAAGACTTCTGTTAAATTTATTGCTTTAAAGTCTTGGTGAAGTTTATCTATTCTGATCACTGAGTCAAACAATGTGCTCTGCTGTGTGTTATAAAATATTTAGGATAAGAGTTCTTCCTGGCAAGAAGTTGCAACTGCAACTCAAAAGCTTTCATTTGCTTAACTGTTCCTTTTCACACATGCCCTAAGCCAACTATAAGGAATTCTGTCTGAGACTGCCCCATATTTAACCCTTTCAGGACCAAGGGACATATTTGTCCCATAACTTTAAAATCCTATAAATTTTGATTGGGATAGTCTACAGTTCTAAATTTGATATGTACGGATTCCATATGATACTGCCTTTATGTAAACAAACTGGTTCCGACATTCATTCATTAGCGTCGTTGCCAGATTGACGAGAAGATTCACTTGCCACACTGTCCATAAGCCAGAAGTGTGATTTTTTTTTTTAAAATAATGATATTTCACAAAAAAAATCAATTTTTTGGCATCTGCAAGCCCTTTTTACCATAAAAATGTCGTCAAAACCACAAAAATTGGCCTACGATCCTTATGGTCCTGAAAGGGTTAAGGGTGTTCAATCATTTCATTTTTGCTTCATAAGTATTTTGTGAACATCTAGCAGACATACTTGGCAGAACTTTGTGCAAATTGTCTAAACCAAAATGTAGAAACTGGCAAAATGTTGGCAGTTTTTCATTTGGTTTAGTTATTTTTAGGGCTGTATCCAGTAAGTGTGATTTGGGTTATTCTTCCCAAGGTGCATCACTTTGCATTTGTGCCCATTAAATTTCATCTGCCAATTGGATGCCCAGTCTTCCATGTTCCTAGGGTCTGACTGCAATTTTTCACAATCCGCATGCGTTTTAACAACTTTGAACAGTTTAGTGTGATCTGCAAAGTTAATCACCTCACTCGTCGTACCGATTTCCATATCATTTAAAAATAAATTAAATAGCACTGGTCCCATACAGATCCTTGTGGCACTCCACTGTTTATGCTCCTTCATTGAGAAAAATGACCATTTAACCCTACCCTCTGTTTTTTATCCGATAACCAATTCCTAATTCACAACTGAATTTTACCACCTCTCCATGACTCTAATTTTCTCAGGAGCCTCTCATGAGGAACTTTATGAAAAGCTTTCTGAAAATCTAGATACACTACATTAACCGGCTCACCTTTATCTACATGTTTATTCACACCTTTAAAGAAGTCAAGCAAATTGGTGAGGCAAGATCTCCCTCCGCTGAACCCATGCTGACTCTGTCTTATCAAATCATGTTTGTTTACGTGTTCCACAATTTTGTTATTTATAATTGTTTTTACCATTTTGCCCAGCACTAAAGTCAGGCTTACTGGTCTGTAATTTCCCATATCTCCCCTGGAACCCTTTTAAAAAATCAGTGTAACATTGACCATCCTCCAATCTTCAGGTGCTACAGACGATTTTAACGACCTACTGATCACTAAAGCAGGTCAGCAATTTCATGTTTGCGTTATTTTAGTACCCTGGGATGTATACCATCTAGTCCAGGCGATTTATCACTTTTTAACTTGTCGATTTGGCTTAGTACATCTTTCAGATTCACCGAGATTTCTTTCAATGCCTCTGCATCATCACATTTGAAAATCATTTCCGGTTCAGGTAGATCTATTACATCTTCTTCTGTAAAGACCGAAGCAAAGAATTCATTCAGTCTCTCTGCTATGGCCTTATCCTCCCTGAGCACCCATTTTGCTCCTTGATAATCCAATGGTCCCACGAGGAAGGGAGGAGACAGACATGACCTGACCGAACCACAATGGACTGGACCATGGGAGGGATGGAGGGAGGGAGGAAGTAGAGAGAGAGATATGTCCAACCACAGGGGGAGGGAGAGAGGGAGGGAGATACCTGACTACAGGGGGGGACAGGGAAAGAGATATCCAACCGTGGAGGGCGGGGGAGACAAAGAGAGAAAAGTCCACTCACAGGGGAGGGAGGGGGAATGAGAGATCTGACGAGGGGGGAGGAGGAGTGAGGGGGGATGGAGGGAGAGGGTAGGAACACAGGAAGATTTTCTGAGAGAAAGAGGTGCAGATGGGGGCAGATGTTTGAGAGGGCTAGATTCTGAAAATAGGGATGGTAAAACAAGGGAAAATAAAAGAAGAAATATAAACTAGATAAATTTGAAAAGAAGGAAGAATAATAGGAGAAAAGTTGATAATGAAATATGGATATAGGGTAGGAAGAGGAGAAAAAAAAAAGAATGAATAGACGGAGCAAAGGGAAGTGGAACAAGATAATTAGAACGATAAAATCACTAGACAACAAGAGTCAGATTATTTTATTTTAATGAGGGGGTAATGGGATTTGATATACCACCTTTCTATGAGACAATTGTGCTGAAATCTGTCAGTTTTTAGAGTTTATGTTTGCTATGTATATATTGTACTATACAGGAGGAAATGTGAGGGGGCATTTTATGTAATTAATGGTGTGATTAAAAAGTTTAATTGATGTACAGCCTTAGATTATTTTAAATGGTGGAAATGTAACAAAAGGTATGAGCGTTTTGCAAGTTCCATGCCTGGGAGCATTAAAAGGCCCCAGGGTTTAATTTCAGTACCTTATAGTTGTCATGACATGGGCTACCAGACAAAGAGAGAATGCTAGACAATGAAGTGATGCTTTCTGTTAAATTGCAGAGTGTAAAATGAATTTTTGTCCAAATTATAATGCATAAACTCATTAGATTAGCAAGACATTTATAAATCTTCAAACCTTTTTTGGAGTTTCTTTTTTTAAAATTCACAAACATGATTATCATATATAGAAATAGAGCAAAGATGAGAACATGGTTACTCTAAAGCAGCAGTTCCCAAATTTGTCCTCGAGGACTACCAGTCAGTTGGGTTTTCAGGATAGCACTAATGAATATGCATGAGTGAGATTTGCTTATAATGCATATTCATTAAGGCTATCCTGAAAACCTGACTGGCTAGAAGTCCTCCAGGACAGGACAAGGTTGGGAACCATTGCTCTAAAGTGAATTCTACATTTTGTTGGCTTTGCTGATGTTGTCACTTGATGCAAGTTACTCAAATCTGACTTCCAGTGTGACTGCTTGAGTTTCAGGGAGGTCCAGGTAATGTGTTGACACAGGAGGTCTAGTCAGTCAGAGTGACAGGTGAAAACATTTCCATGTGTTAGTGCAATGAACTCTGTAGGGCATGTGTCCTATCTCAGTGGTTCCCAACCCTGTCCTGGAGGACCACCAGGCCAATCGGGTTTTCAGGATAGCCCTAATGAATATGCATGGAGCAGGTTTGCATGCCTGTCACTTCCATTAAATGCAAATCTCTCTCATGCATATTTATTAGGGCTATCCTGAAAACCCGATTGGCCTGGTGGTCCTCCAGGACAGGGTTGGGAACCACTGTCCTATCTAATACTAAGTGGCAGGGGAGGGAGGTGAGAATATGTAGAAGTGTGATTCATTGTTTTAAGGTTATCTTTCAGTTTTATGCTCCTAGCAATAATAACATCAATAGAAGAACTCCAAGTGGATAAAAATTTTTCATAGAAAGTTGTTTATATATATATTGTGGCTTTTAGAGCCTCAGTCCCACCACTCCACCGCCTCAACTAACTTTCATTGCGGTGAGCTTTATGTGGTAAACTGAACTCCTCATTGGCTCAGCTATTGAAAAACTATTTTTCCTTTTTTCAGAGAATTTAAAGTGCACCGTGCTTTGTGCTACAAATTTATATCTCTAAAGTGCAAATGCTTATCAGTATTTCATTTTTCATATTCATTAGTACCAATTTATTAAGATTTCAAGTATAGAAATAAATATTAAATAGTTAGAAACTTAGCTTCGCAGCTGTTTTCAAAGTTATTCCTTTATCAGTCTTCACTCATTATCAGAATAACTCGGCTTGGGAGGGTTAGACCCGACATGTTTTGCTGTTTCAAGGGTCCTCCCAGAACTGCTAGAACGATCCACCTCACTTCAAATTTTTAGATCTACCTCACTTTCAAATCTTTATCTAAAAATTTGAAGTGAGGTGGATCAATCTGCTATACTGGTTTTTGCTTTTAGTTTTTCCTAAATAACTAAATTTAGTAAAGGTTGTTTACAGTAGAGTCTCAGTTAACCGGGACTCTCACACAACCATCAAAAAAATTGCTGGTGGAAAAAAAAATGTCCTCCGAAGCACCAGTGACAGCATCCTGAGCCGCAAATTCTCCCTTCCTCAAACCCCCATGCCCCAAAGCAGCTACAAACCCCCTCCCTCCCGCCCCGAAGCACCAGCACAGCAGCGGTCCTGAGCCACAGAGCCTTCCTCTCTCCCTCCCTCAAGCCACGAAGTGGCAGAAGCAGGCAGCAGTTCTGAACCGCAAACTCCCTCACTTGCTCGCTTCTTCCATCTCTCTTTCCAAAGTGCAGCGGTCAACAGGAGGCACAGGTTGCTTGTGGCCAGCCCCGGCAGGGCCTTTCCTCTGGCGCGTCACTTCTGACACATCAGAGAAAAGGCCCTGCCAGGGCTGGCCATGAGCAGCCTGTTTTGAGGCGCTTCAGGTAAGGAAGAGACAGAGGGAGGGAACGAGGGGGTTCACGGCTTAGAACCACCACCTGCTTCTGCCACTTTGGGGCTTGAGAGAGGGAGCGGAGAAGTGCTTTGCGGCTCAGGACGGCTGCCATGCTGGTACTTCAGGACAGGAGGGGGGATTCATAGCTGCTTTGGGGCTTAAGGGCTTGAGGGAGGGAGGAAGGTTTTTAACACACTCTCAATTAACCAGAAAACCAGTTATTCAATATCCACCAGTCCCCATGGGTGCCAGATAACTGAGATTCTGCTGTATTTTTTTTTTTTTTGCATTCAGGCAAACTGGGAAAATCCCTTCTCTTCAAAATCACAGGTCTTTGGAACGACCTCACCACCCCGCTGCGGAACCTGAGCTCCCTTCAGTTATTCCGCAAAAAACGGAAAACCTGGCTTTTCAGCAAATTGTAGCTCTATCCTTCCCCCCTTTCTCTCCCCCCTTCTACACATAAGTTCATGTAATCCTTTTTCTTCTTCTCTACCCACTATTTTAAGTTCTTGTAAACCGTGTCGAGCTCCATTCTCATGGAGATGATGCGGTATATAAACTTAAGGTTTAGATTAGATTAGATTAGATTTTAGTTCACAGAATTGCAACTTTAAGCCGAACAATATGAAATTTACTCCAAGTTGGGAAGTAACCCTCTTTTTTACTAAGCCCAATAGCTCGGGCCAACACATTAAATGCTCCGCAGTACATAGGGACTGAATGGGTGTTGGAGCATTTGCCACTCAGCACTCTCTCCCGCAGTTTAATTAGGGATGCCAGATTTCCTCTTTGAAAAAAAAAAAAGAGGATGCCTGACCCTGCCCCGTTCTGCCCCCAAGCCCACCCCCTACACGAACCTCCGCGAGCTCAAAGGCCACATTTGGAAGCGTTTGCGCATGCGCAGATGTCGATACAATGACATCACATGCCTGCGCGTGTGTGTATGACATTATCACGGTGATGGCCGTGCGTGTGCAAAGGCTTCCAGATGCAGCCTCTGAGGTCAGGATTTCCAAAACCCAAGCAAACTGCTGGGTTTTGGAAATCCCTCCGGGCGCTCGGACAGTCCTCTAAAAAGGGGAGATGTCTGGCAAAAAGGAAATTTAATTAAGAACCCTTCTCAGAATTATAATATATAGCTCTGCCTTGTATCAGCTCTGAAATCCTTTTGGTCACCATACATCCCTAAATTGTAGCCATCAAATTGATCTAAAAATCCATTTAGGCATATTTATGCCCATAAATATATCAAGAAATGATAGTAATAAAAGCTCCCACAAAATTTAAGTTCATCTTTTTAGGGACAGGCATAGGATTCAAGAGATTGCTGTTTGTTCATTCTCTTTCTTCATCCTTGTTTCTCAATATGTAGCTGAGCTTTGTCTCTCCATGGCCTTATATTTATTTATATACTGCCTTTTCCATGAAGAGATTCACTCAAAGCAGTTTACAATTCATTGAATAGTAATCAGGTGCAGTACTCCCCTGAAATTCACGGGGGTTCCGTTCCAGGAACCCCTGTGAATTTCAAAAAACCGCAAATGCAGTTTATCGCCTGTCAAAAGGCAGGGGAGGCAGGAGAGGGCAGCTGGAGTGCCAGCGGGTGAAGAAAATCACTAGCGGTCTGCTTCGAGCGCCTCTTCCTGTAGTAAAGTCGGGCTACACCAATCAGGAGCTACTTTGACACGCAGCTCCTGATTGGTGTAGCCCGACTTTACTACAGGAAGAGGCGGTGGGAGCAGACTGCGAATGAGCGAGTCAGCGATTCGCAAACCGCGAATTCGAGGGGGAACACTGTATTCTTTTTCCTGGCAGGCTTACAACCTAGCTGTTGGGAGCTGGGGCAATGAAGGGTTAGCCCCCTCTTTTACTAAGGCGTGCTAGCTGATTTAGCGCACGCTAAATATTAGCGTGCATTAAACGTTAATATGTCCACAGAATATAATGGATGCGTTAGTGTATAGCGCATGCTAAATCGGTTAGCTCACCTTAGGTACCGGGGTAGAAGGAGCAGGTAGGGAATGAACGTTCAACCTAAGGTTGCTGAGGCAGCAGTTTTAACCACTAGGACAGTGGTTCCCAACCCTGTCCTGGAGGAACACCAGGCCAATTGGGTTTTCAGGCTAGCCCTAATGAATATGCATGAAGAAAATTTGCATGCCTATCACTTCCATCATATGCAAATCTCTCTCATGCATATTCATTAGGGCTAGCCTGAAAACCCGATTGGCCTGGTGTTCCTCCAGGACAGGGTTGGGAATCACTGCACTAGGACACCTTCTCCACTCTGTTTACTTTTCTCCTGCAGCTCCATGCCTCCCCTTCAATTCCTCCATTTTTTAAATTTTTTAAACCTGTCATCCACCACCTTCTCCTAATCTCTTCCTATATATTTTTTTGCTTCTCAGTCTTGCAGGCTTTAGTCTCCTTCATACAAATGTCTCTTAATTGTTCTCATCGTCTCATGGAAGGAAAATCAGTCATACTAAAAGCATTCAGAAAAATATAGAAATAACAATTTCCTGATACCAACATTTATAACTAGATGTATCGCAAATCTAGGCCTCCCATGATTCACCAAAATGAATTTTCAAAGTGCTCAAGAATATCTCTCAATGACTGTAAAAAATAGCCTGTAACCAAATGGTCAAATTTTTTTTTTAGGTATATTAATCTGTTGTATCAAATGTAAAAATGGAATGCAAATAGCTTCCAGGTCCTTTACCCTTCCTTAGCCTTCATCACTTGCTTTCTCTCTAGCTCTCTTAGACTATGCCAAACTAGTCTGTTGAATACATTAGGCATCACCAGTGCTACCATTTAATTTAATCCACGTAGTGGCAGGGCTGCTATTTATGTCCCTATGTAGGCCAGGATATAAAGAGAGAATACATTACAAACATCGATTGGTTGAACATTCTCCATAACACAGTATATGAACACAGCACTCTGATGATAGAGGCTTTTTCAATCATAGCTTGAAATCTTAAGAAACAACTTTGTATTACAAAAGGATAAGAATTGTGAAACTGTAGAATCATTATATCATAATACTCAACCCTGTTCTTAAGGCTGTTGGGAATTCAGTGAATGCTCTGGTTTGGGAAATCTATAAATGAAGACTCTTACAGGTGTAATTTAAAATTACTGAGAGCTAAAGCACTTTAGCTTTTCCAGAAACATTTCATAGCAGAGAGCCTGTCAGAACATAGAAAGCGCAGATTTGAGAATGAAATGACTGTTTTCGTATGAAAGAGTTGAGTCTCTGTTGGGAGACTAGTTATTACATAGTTGTCAGGTCACGCATAGTAGTTATTGGCTGGATGCGCTCTCACTTGCAGGTTTGAACTTTGATACAGCTGCTGTAATTCAGGGGGCATGATGTCAGGTTTTGGATGAAAGCACAGGATATTAGTGTCCAAGGCTGGAAGACTGCTGGAAATGAGTGACTCATCTTTGAGCGGCTTTATTTATCCTGTTGGTGCCACCAAGACATAAAGGCTGCTTTGATATATAGCCATGTCTCTAGACAGGTGGCTCACAAAATGTCAAACCCTTCCTCCTGTCCATCTCTCGCCATCTTCCCAAACAGAATAATCCATCATCAACGTGTGATTTTTGTATTCCAAATATCTATGCACTGATTGGAAGTATTAAAAGGCATAGCTGTGAATGAAGGCTCTTTAAACCATTAACACCAGTTCTGAATGAACTGGAAATGCAAAGGGGCAGGAGTAAGCTGCTGGGTTTGGGGGGGGAAACACCATGCAGCTAATGTTTTAAAACATCTGATCTGTGTAATTCTATGCCCCTTTCTAAAATTGTGGTAATTGTATTGCATAATATACCTTTCTCTGTTATAGTTTCTCCCATCATTTTACTTAAGAACATAAGAATAGTCTTTCTAGGTCATCAGATCCAGTGGTCCATCAAGCCCAGCAGCCCATTCTCACAGTGGCCAATCCAGGTCCCTAGTACCTGGCCAAAACCCAAGGAGCAGCAACATTCCATGCTACCAATCCAGGGCAAGCAGTAGCTTGCCCCATGTCTTTCTCAATAATAGACTATGGACTTTTCCCCCAGGAAATTGTCCAAACCTTTCTTAAAACCAGCTACGCTATCTGCTCTTACAACCTCTGGCAATGTGTTCCAGAGCTTAAAATATTTCCTCCTATTGGTTTTAAAAGTATTTCCCTGTAACTTTTTCGAGTGTCCCCTAGTCTTTGTAATTTTTGACAGAGTGAAAAATCGATACACTTGTACCCATTCTAATCCACTCAGGATTTTGTAGACTTCAATCATATCTCCCCTCAGCCGTCTCTTTTCCAAGCTGAAGAGCCCTTGCCTTTTTGGTCTTTCCTTATATGAGAAGAGTTCCATCCCCTTTATCATCTTGGTCACTCTTCTTTAACCCTTTTCTAGTGCCACTATATCTTGCTTGAGATAAGGAGACCAGAACTGAACGCAGTACTCAAGGTGAGGTTACACTATGGAGCAATACAAGGGCATTTTAGCATTCTTAATACTTTGAGGGCTCCTTTTACTAAGGTGCGCTAGCGTTTTTAGCGCATGTACAAAATTACCGCTCGCTACACCGCACAGTACGCTTCTAGAATAACGCCAGCTCTATGCTGGTGTTAAGGTCTAGCGTTCGTGGCAATTTAGCGCACACTATTCCGCGCGTTAAGGCCCTAACGCACCTTAGTAAAAGGAGCCCTTCATCTTCTGGCTCACAAATTATTTTCAGTCTTTGGTTAAAGTTTCAGGAGAGCAGACTAGATGGCAACAAACAAAAGATATACTGCAAGATGTGCATGTCATTCAGATATCTCTAAAGCCAGCTGGGTTCTAGCTTTCCATATTTAAAGCACCCTGAAAAAAGACCAGGAAGCTATTTTGAACAAATGTGCTATCTGCTTAACACCACTGGAATGCTTGCTCAGGCCTGTATAATGCTAAAAAAAAAATACTGCCTCCTCAGATTCCATCATCTCTATACTGATATAAGTACCCTATAGATGCACTATCTTTAGTAACCTCTTTCTTAGATCTATAGATCGGTGTTATGAACCTAGATTGAAAGAGCAGGAAGAAGATTCGAGTGTTAACACCAGAATTATACTAAATCGTCTTTAATGCCAAGTGGTTCCTGAATTCCTGGCAGAACCTAATTCTAAAGTGAGAAAGCCCAGTTCAAATCCCACTGCTGCTCCTTGTGATTTTGGACAAGTCACTTACCTCTCCTCAGCTTAGTTTGTAAGCCCTGCTGGAACAGGGAAATACCTACTATACCTGAATCAGTGGCATAGCTGGGGAGGTTAGCGTCCGGGGTGCTGGCGCTTGGCATCGTCATGCCATGTGCCCCTCATGTACCTCCTTAAAATGTTCACCTGCATGAGTAGCATCTTCCACCTACTGCTCGCACTGGCCTTGGCTTTCTTCTGATGTCACATCTTAGTCCCCCGACCAGGAAGTGAATCTTTTAGGTGCCTCCATAGTTGGAAAAATGGCGTCATTGCTGGAGGCACCTCTGTTTGGTTTTTTTTAATGTGAAAATAATTGATTTTAAATGATATGGTCAATTACCGAGCCAATTAAAATCAATTAAGCCAATTAATTTAGGCAGTATTACAATGCCTATCACCAACTAACTTAGTGCGCCATTTGTAGAATCTGGATCTGAGAGGCTAAGTTTAGCAGCCAAATTGTACCATGCACATAACAGTCTTATCTATGGCCACTGACTGCGGGAATTAGCTGGCTTGCCTCTGAAAATCAGCCCCTTGATGTTTAAGAAATAATCAACCCGTATGTTGTTAAGGACCTAAAATCATTATAAACTGTTTTGTCATAAAACGTACTTTAATCTTTCTCAAAAATCTGAGCTTAAGGGCAGTAGTGTAGTGAGGGTGAGAGGTGCCCAGGGTGGTGGTGCCCCTCCCCCACCCTCTTCTTCACCCCCCACCCCTACACACTCCTTCCCTGCCCCCCCCCCACTGCACGCATGCACCGCTTCCCTTTCCCCGTACACCTGTAACGCCTGGCGTGAGCAGAAACCTGCTGTCGTGCCTGCGTGGGCTCCCCCCCCTGAAGTCACTTCCTAGGCAGGGGTCCAGGAAGTGATGTCAGAAGAAGAACTGGCACAGGCACGACAGCAGGTTGGGGGTTGCTGTGCCAGGAACATTACAGAGGAACGGGGAAAGGGAAACAGTGCATGCGGGTGGCAGCAGGGGGGCAGAGAGGAGGACGGGTGTTGCGTCCCTATGAAGACAGCATCCGGGGCGGACCCCCCCCCCCCTTTACTACACTATTGATTAAGGGACATCATAGCATTTGAAAGATTGGATGAAAACATGTGCCTGTATGAGGAGACACTAAAAAGTTGTCAGCCCAACCAAGAAGAGAATGATGTGGAGCCATGAAACTTACAAGTTATTCTTCACTTTTCTTGGCACTGTTCGTTTCATTTCATATCATTGAAACAAAAATTGTCAAGAAAAGTGTGGAATAACTTGTAAGTTTCATAGCTCCACATCATTCTCTTCTTGGTTGAGTGCAAACTTTTCAGCGGCCCTTATATGCATATGATCTGAAAGAATATGTCTAAAAGGAATAATAAAAAGTGGTGATTCCCTAACCTGTCCCAAGGGACTCCAAGTCAGTTGGGTTTTCAGGAGGAGAGTAAACAGTAGAGTGCCACAGGGATCTGTACTTATATATAAATGACCTGGAAATTGGAATAACAAGCGAGGTGATTAAATTTGCAGATGACACTAAAAATTTCAAAGTTGTTAAACTCATGTGGATTGTGAAAAATTGCAGGCAGACCTTAGGAAATTGGAAGACTGGGCATCCAAGTGGCAGATGAAATTTAATGTAGATAAATGCAAACTGATGCACATTGGGAAGAATAACTCAAATCAAAGTTAACAGATGCTAGAGTCCTCCTTGGGGGTATAGCGCCCAGGAAAAGGTTCTGGGTGTCATCGTAGACAATACGATGAAACCTTCGCTCAATCTGTGGCGGCTGCCAAAAAAGCAAACAGGCTGCTAGGAATTATTTAAAAAGTGATGGTTAACAAGACTAAGAATGTTTTTATGCTCCTGTATTGCTTCATAGTGTGACCTCATCTGGAGTATTGCATTCAATTCTAGTCTTCTTATCTCAAGAAAGATATAGTGGCAGTAGAAAAGGTTCACAGAAGAGCAACCAAGATGATAAAGGGGATGGAACACCTCTCGTATGAGGAAAGACTGAAAAAGTTAGGGCTCTTCAGCTTGGAAAAGAGACAGCTGAGGGAAGATATGATTGAAGTCTACAAAATCCTGAGTGGATTAGAACGGGTACAAGTGGACCGATTTTTCACTCTGTCAAAAATTACAAAGACTAGGGGACACTTGATGAAGTTACAGGGAAATACTTTAAAAACCAATAGGAGGAAATTTTTTTCACACAGAGAATTGTTGAGCTCTGGAGCGCATTGCCAGAGGTTGTGGTAAGAGCGGATAGCATAGCTGGCTTTAAGAAAGGTTTGGATATGTTCCTGGAGGAAAAGTCTTTAGTCTACTCTTGAGACAGACATGGGGGAAGCCAGTGCTTGCCTTGAGATTGGTAGCATATAATATTGCTAATATTTGAGTTTTTGCCAGGTACTTGTGACCTAGATTGGCCACTGTGGAAACAGGATACTGCTTCAGTGCTTGCCCTGCGATCGGTAGTATGGAATATTGCTACTATTTGGATTTTTGCCAGTTATTGTGACCTGGATTGGCCACTGTCGAAACAAGATACTGGGCTAGATGAACCATTGATCTGACCCAGTATGGCTATTCTTATGTTCATTACATAATACCCTTTAATGCATGTCAGAAAACAGTAATGCAATAGCCCCTTTCAGCTCATCTAGTCCTTAATTTCCTGAGATCTTTATGGGTAGAACATTGCTATAGAGCAGGTTTGTCCATCCTATAGCCCATGGGACAGAACTTAACCGGTCAAGTGCATTTTCTTGGCCTGCAGAAGCTCGAAATTATGGTGAAATACAGATTCTTACTCTGAGACCCTGCTTCTCTGTTGTGGCTGATCTATTTGTGAGCTTGAGCCGCACAGTACCGGATATTCAGGCTGATCTCCCAATTTCACGTCTCATGAGACTTTAAAATGCAAGACCAACCCAAACTTCCAGTACTGTGCAGCTCAAGCTCAAAGAGAGACCATTTATGGTGGGGAAGCAGGGATCCTGTGATAAGAATTGGCAGCTGAAGCCACGTGAGGGGAAAGAGACTTGTGAAATCAGGGCAGGGAGTTCATGAGAGAGAGGTTGGGTGAAAACTGAAGGAGGCATGGGAGAGAGAGAAAAAGAGATTGTTGAAGGAGAGGGATTTACAAGAGGAAGGAAAAGAGAATGAGAGAGACTGGGTAGGGTTACCATATGGCTTCAGAAAAAGGGCGGATTGAGACGTCCAGGTTCTACTTCCATTGTTTTCAATGGAAGTAAAACCCAGATGTCTTAATCCCTCCTTTTTCTTTCTTTCTTTCTTTCTTTTTTAGATTTCCTTACACATCCAGGGTGGGTAGGGGGAGGGAAATGTATTCTGGTTACTAAAATTACTTAACTATAATATTGTAATTACATAATTTGTCTTCTTTCATTAGTTATGGGGGGGAGGAGAAAAAGATTGTTTATGTATTAATGATTTATTTAAATTGCCTTCTTTATAGTGTTTATGTTTAAATTAACTGTATAAAGTGGAAATGTCCAATCAGAATGGTGCACAAAAAAGTGTCTTTCAACTCATCTGATAAATCCAATGATCTTTATTCATCCAAAACAATTCAAACATCCAAAGCAACTCAATGACTCGACATGATCATGTTTCGGCCATCCGGCCTGCATCAGGAGTCTACAAATTGTATATATAAACAATAATAAGTGAATAGACATAATTATACATGAAAACATAAACAGCAAATATGAAAATATAAAAATACAAAGATATAATGTTAAAAAACAGCAAAGAATAAAACCAAATAACATATCAAAAATACTGGTGTAAATTAACTGGATTACACTGTCAAAGTTTGAAAATTAATAAAGATTAAAAAAAATAAATAAGTAAAAAATTCCTCCTTTTTCTGAAGCCATATGGTAATCCTAAGATTGGGTGAAGGCTGGGGTGTTCATGAGACACAAAGAGAAATAATTTTAATATGTGTGCGCACACACACACGCGCTTTAGCCTTCTGAATGTTACAAAACTTAAAATGTGGCACCCCCCCAAAAAAAAAAGTTGGACAAGCCTATTTTCAGAGTCTGCATTCAGTACTGAAAATACCATAGGAGTCAATGTGCTGTTAAATGAGATCTATGTGTTTATGCACATATTAGCTTATTAAAACTCTAGCAATCCCCAAGCAGCCCCAGCAATTTCCATTGTTTAACCTGAAGCTGCCAACTCATAGCTGTCACTGGATTTCCTACAGCTGTTCATGGGTTACAAGCAAATAATAACTTCTAGTCTTCTATGGTTTTATATTGAGGGAAATAGAACAATTTAGAATCATTTTTGGGATCTTTTTCCTTACGAGCTTTAGGATAAATGTGCATTTAATAAATATTAAATAGCTGTTAAACCCAGTGTGCTTTGATGTTCAGCTCTGTGTCAAAAGGGCAATTGGATTTTGAAATGACTCTGTTTTGAGGCCTATGAATCCAACAGTTGGGGGCTTGGCAGATGCTGGGCTAGTTAGAGTAATATTGGAGAGGGGGGATGCTTTTGACCTGCAAGTATCTGAGTCAGAGAAATCCAAGATACTAACTGCAGTCACATTCTGATATATTTATTAGAGAATGACACGGGGAAAAAATCTGTCCCCGTCACTGCACCGTCCCCGGCCCACCATCCTCTGCACCGCCCCGTCACCGCCGTTCCCTTCACCGCCCCGTCACCGTCACCGCCATCCCTTTCACCGCCCCGTCACCACCACTGCCACCCCATTCACCGCCCCGTCCCCGTCCCCGCAGCATCCATATAAGCCATGAAGACAGAAGAGAGTCCTGCACTGAGAATCTGTTTCAGTGCCTCTGCCCTGTAGTAAAAACAGAACATAAAATAAATCAATTGACTTGTCCTCCCTTGCAATGACGTGTCCCCCATGTTCACCTATACCTCGAATCAGGTCAATTGTGCACACTAAAAATGCAGGAGGATCTGGAACGTGAGCGCAGGCAGGCAGTGATACAAAAACAGCAGACACCCGACCGATTGCAGTGTTCCGCCATCTCTCTCCCTCCATCTCACCTTAGATGTAGAGTATGCCGGCTTTCTTTTTCGCCCAGCCGCACGTGCGGGTGCTCATTTGTTCAATATTCTCCTCTGACGCAACTGGAAACAGGAAGTTGTAAGAGAGGAGAAGATTGATCAACTCGAGCAGCCGCGCAAGCGCGGCTTTTTGAACACGTGCGGCTGGGTGAAAAAGAAAGCCGGCATACTCTACATCAGTGTTTTTTAACCTTTTTACACCCGTGAACCGGCAGAAATAAAAGAATTATTTTGTGGACCGGCAAACTACTAGGACTAAAATTTTAAAACCCTGTTTCCGCCCCATCTCCGCAAGCTCGGTCACCTCAGTAACTATAGAAAAATAGACAAATATAGTGCAAAATATAGACAGCAGATATAACTTCTCAAAACTGACACATTTTGATCACTAAATTGAAAATAAAATCATTTTTCCTACCTTTGCTCTCTGGTGATTGATTTCATGAGTCTCTGGTTGTTTTTCCTTCTGTCTGTGTATCCTTTCTTTCATTTCTTTCTTTCTGCACTCAGGCCCAAGAATTGTCCCTTTCTATTCCCTCCCTCTTTCCTTCCTAGGTCCTTAGTGCCCCCGGTGCCTCCTTCCCATGTCCTTAGTGCCTCCTTCCTGTCTTTAGTGCCCCCAGTGCCTCCTCCCCATGTCTTTAGTGCCCCCAGTGCCTCCTTCCCATGTCCTTAGTGCCCCTTCCTGTCTTTAGTGCCCCCAGTGCCTCCTTCCCATGTCTTTAGTGCCCCAGTGCCTCCTTCCCATGTCCTTAGTGCCCCTTCCTGTCTTTAGTGCCCCCAGTGCCTCCTTCCCATGTCTTTAGTGCCCCTAGTGCCTCCTTCCTATGTCCTTCTCACTGCCTTCTACACTTTGTCCCACCCCCACCCCCGAATCCTGCCTGCCTACCTTTCTCCCTCCCTAGCCAAAGCCAGCCTGCTGCCTCCCTGCCGCTCAAAAAAAAAAAAAGCCTCCTTCCTTTTCCCCTGCTCTTACTGCCATGCTCATGCTGCAGCTACTAAAGCCGACAGGAAGTCTTTCCGACTCAATTCTGAAGTCGGAGAGGACATTCTGGGCCAGCCAGAATTGCCTTATTGGATCAGACCAATGATCCATCTAGCCCAATGGCCTGTCCTCACGGTGGCCAATCCAGGCAAAACCCCAAATAGTAGCAACAATCCATACTACCAATCCAGGGAAAGTAGTGGCTTCCCCCTTGTCTGACTCAACAACAGACTATGGACTTTTCCTCCAAAATATTGTCCAAACCTTTCTTAACACCAGCTACGCTATCCGCTCTTACCACAACCTCTAGCAATACGTTCCAGAGCTTAACTATTCTCTGAGTGAAAAAATATTTCCCTGTAACTTTGAGTGTTCCCTACTCTTTGTAATTTTTTACAGAATAAAAATATTGATCCACTTGTACCCGTTCTATACCACTCAGGATTTTGTAGACGTCAATCATATCTCCTTTCAGCCATCTCTTTTCTAAACTGAAGAGCCCTAACCTTTTTAGTCTTTCCTCATACGAGAGGAGTTCCATCCCCTTTATCATCTTGGCTGCTCTTCTTTGAACCTAGTGTTGCTATATCTTTCTTGAGATAAGGAGACCAGAACTGAATGCAATACTCCAGGTGAAGTTGCACCATGGAGCGATACAGAGGCATTATAACATTCTTAGTCTTGGTTACCATCCCTTTTTAAATAATTCCTAGCATTTTCTTTGCTTTTTGTGGCCACTGCCACACACTGGATGAAAGGTTTCATTATGTTGTCCACAATGCCACCCAGATCTTTTTCTTGGGCGTTAATCCCCAAGGTGGACCCTAGCATCTGGTAACTATGATTTGGGTTATTCTTCCCAATATGCATTACTTTGCATTTGTCCACATTAAATGTCATCTGCCTTCTGGATGCCCAGTCTTCAAATTTCCTAAGGTCTGCCTGCAATTTTTCACAATCTGCATGCATTTTAACAACTTTGAACAGTTTAGTGTCACCTGCAAATTTAATCACCTCACGCGTCGTTCCAATTTCAAGATCATTTATAAATAAGTTAAATAGCACCAGTCCCAGTACAGATCCCTGCGGCACTCCACTGTTTACTCTCCTCCATTGAGAAAAATGACCATTTAACTCTACCCTTTGTTTTCTATCCGATAACCAATTCCTAATCCACAACTGAACTTTGCCTCCTATCCTATGACTCTAATTTTCTCACAATCTAATTATAGTGTCTATGTTAGAAGTATTTAAATAAATGCTAGAGAAATATGAAGAGAAGAAAGAAGTGTACTGTGAATACTACAGGCATACAAAAAGGCAACATAAGACTATGCAGACATATGCAGACTAGGATGAGTTCCAAAACGTAGGGTTCCATAGTGTTGGTAGAACAGAGTTGATTTCAATTGTTTCCAGAAGGAAAGGTAGGGATTTTTCTTCAATGAATCCTTGAAATATGGAGTTCCATAGATTAGAACCATCATATGAAAAGGCTCTCTTTCTAGTTGATTATAGTTTTATATCTCTCAGGCCTAGGATTTCAAATTGGTCATGTTGAGATGATCTTAGAGCTCTATTAGGTTGATATCTGGCCAGTTTCTTGTACAGATACTCAGGAAGATGAAGATGCTAGGCTTTGAAGACTAGACAAAGCAGCTTAAATTCAATTCATTTGGTTATCGGCAGCCAGTGTAATTAGAATAGGGATTTGCTATACCTTTTTGTAGTACATTTGAAGTGGTTTATATAATATGGACCTGATTCTGGAAGTGGCACCTGCTGCGTGTCAATCACCAGCAAACACACATCCAGAATCGTATCTTTTTAAACAACAACAACAAAAATACAGGTGCCTTACATGTTGTCCAGCATTTTAAAGGCTTGCATTTAAGGTACAGGTCTCACGCCTACAGAGGCACATAGGGATGCCTACGGACGCCTAAGTCCACTTCCACAAAAAAACACGCCTCTTAGGTATCTGTAGGAGTCCCTATGTGCATCCGTAGATGCGAGACAGGTGCCTAAGAATTATGCCTGCATTAAAAAAATAACCCATATGTGCCTTTTGATTCATTAGACAGCGGTAGGATGCCTACTGCTGCCTAACTTCGGGATGCCGTATGGAGAATTTGGCCCTATGTGTGGGTACTTTTTCTGTCCCTAGTGGGCTCACAAACTTTTTATGTACCTATGACAATGCAGGGTTAAGTGACTTGCCCAGTTCCCCAACTTCTCAGCCCTATATTAACTGTTACACTGCTCCTCCACTCTGTACAGACACAGAAGACTTAATATTATGAGTGCATTCTGTTTTTGTATATTAGTGTGTTTCCTATATGACAAATGTAGTTCCTTTTTTTTTTCTTTTAATATAAATTAGATTGTAAACTGTTATGCTTGAAGTACTTGTATATAAACTGCTTCTAGTGTGGTTGTAAAACTACAAAAAATCCCTTTCCTTTTGCTATGTTATTTACATTTAAATAGTGGTATAATAAGTACTAAATAAATAAATATAGACAGACCATATGGATCAGAGGTAGGCAACTGCAGCCCTGAAGGGCCACAGTGCAGTGGTATTTTCAAGATTTCCACAATAAATATGCACGAGATTTGCATACAGTGGAAGCAGTACATGCAAATCAATCACATGCATATTCACTGTGGAAACCTTGACAACACGACTAGGTTGTGACCCTCAAAGACTGTGATTGCCCACCTGTAACGTAGATAGAGAAGATGGAATAAGGGTAATTAAATTAAGAGAAGTCAGAAAAGATGCATAAAAATGATCTCAGCTAGGATAGGAATGAATAAAGCAAGTGCTACTACAGCAGTGGTCTCAAACTTTGCAGGGCCACATTTTGAATTTGTAGGTACTTGGAGGGCCGTAGAAAAAATAGTTAATGTCTGCATGTTCCCCCCTTCTTTGCAGCATCCTCCAGCTTCCCCCCTGGCCTCCCAGACTTAGTTTCAGCTAATTATCGCAGCCTGCAGAGAGGATCACCAGTGCTGTAGCGTCCTTGCAGGCTGCCATCGGCCTCCGCAGCATTTTCCCTCTGCCGTGGTCCCGCCCCCTCCTCTGACATCAGAGGCAGGATCGCGGCAGAGGGATCGTGCTGCTGAGGACGACGGCAGCCTGCAAGGATCGCTACAGCACCGGCAATCTTCTCTGCAGGCTGCAGTAATTATCTGAAGGCAAGAGCGGGAGGCCAGAGGGAAAGCTGGAGGACGCTGCAAAGAGCGGGCAGCACTAATACAGACAGCACTAGTACAGATCGTGGGCCGCAAAATAGTACCTGGTGGGCCACAATTTTGAGACCACTGTACTACAGTATGTGCAGCCGTTTTTGTGTGTGTGACTAGCTGTTGCTGCATCCATTAAAGGTCTGGGAGAAGAACCAAGCTTGGTGACTTCAGCCAATTTGTTATACTTTCCTGCCTAATACACTATTACCATAGATATGTTATTTCCGCAGTTTACATGTAGATGTTTGTTTTATGTCTTTTAGCATGACAAAATAAATCGGCTACAAAATTAATAGGCTGCTGTTATTGTTGAAATTGTGTTTGATGGGCGCCTCCTAATATTTTGATGGAAGAGCCTTTGCTTCTGTTTTATTTGAGGTCTGGCTTACTGGTGATGACAGGCGAGTTCTGTTTTTAGCACTGAACTGAATGTCAGATATTTTCCTAATGCAGGAAGCTTAAGATATTGAGTCTTACGAGCCTAATGATAATAAATATATACCATCATTAATCATATTCTTTCTCTAATAGGAGTAACAGTAATGACAGTTAATATGGAAGAGGTCTTATTTTCACAGTGCATTAGTTAAGAGTATGGAATGTGGTGACTCTCTTTGATTTCACTGTGCAATATTCCCTCTGTGTCCTTGACCAAGTCCTTAACTTTCAATGGTAAAATGTATGAGGCATGAGTATTGTATGTGAATTATTTTTAAAATTCTGTGTGCAGTATAACTAATGTGACCATTTATTTTTTTCATCAAAATGGGACATCTATTAATTTTCAGTCCCGCCCTAGCACAGCCCCAACCCCACCCCCAATTTCTTCAATTCATTTTTCATGTACACACAATATCTTATTAATTCATAATGGTAACCATAAATTAAATTTAAAAAACCCCACAAAGCACACTGTATGCAGAGAAAATGCTAATTATCATTTACGAGTCGTTTTTTTTTCAAAGATGTCAAGGCAGATGACTTGAAAATATGCAATGTCATCTTAGTAACTATAGAAAAATAGACAAATAAAGCGCAAAATATAGACAGCAGATATAAATTCTCAAAACTGACACATTTTGATCACTAAATTGAAAATAAAATAATTTTTCCTACCTTTGTTGTCTGGTGATTTCATGATTCTCTGGTTGCACTTCCTTCTGACTGTGCATCTAATCTTTCTTTCTAGCTCCAGCATGCTTCCTCTCCCCCAGACCTCATTCCATTCCCCATCTCTCTCCATCCCCCTTTCTTTCTGTCTCCGTCCCCCCTTTCTGTCTCTCTCCCTGTCCCCCCTTTCTTTCAGAACTGGACGTATGGTCACCTTACTTATGGTCACATTAATTATAGGCTGTATTGACTCTGGGAAAACACAATCTCTCCCCAGCTTTCAACAAATAGGCTTCAATGCACCTACTTATAAGTACGCACCTACTTATAAGTACTCACCTTACATAGTCTCCTAAGTAAGTGTCTAATCTAGGCGCCTATTAAGTAGGAGCCTAGATTGGAGCCTATGTAAGATGCGTACTTAGAAGTTCTTACTTATAAGTACGTACTTACAAGTGCGTACTTATAAGTAATGGAAGGGGGGAAGCTTCACTCCTATGCTACACAGAAACTTGTAGCATAATGTATGGTAATGGTATCATTAGCTCCTATAAGAAATGTAAAGCATAGGACTTTGAGCTCCATATAGGCTTCAAATAGATGTAGTTTAAGTTCCAGAAAGGCTTTAGCACAATACATGCTATTTAGGTCATCCAATCAGCTTTCTCTGGCCATCCCACAGATGTTATTTGAGAGAGGTTTTTAGAAGTGATTCCTTGCTCTAAATAACACTCTTTTTATCATGAAACATTGCTACAATCAGCACATTCTTCTAAGCAAACAGAAAGCCCATAACTTCAATTGGCCAAGCTTAAAAACAGAATAAAACCCAGAACAGACCTGAATGTGACTTCTAATTCATTGCAAATGGAGGTATGGAGCTGCACAATGATGATCTCATTGTGACATCATCAAAGTGCACCTGCACAAGTAAAAGACAGGCCAAGAGTTGAACTCACAACCTCTGGAAGATCAGTACAGCGCTTTTACTCATTGAGCTACAGCAACTTCCACTCCAGTTTTTCTGACTCCCCTGTCATATCATAATTTAGTGATCTGCTAAGGTAAAATCTGCTTAGCTATCATCTCACAGCTAGCCGAGACAAGAGACTGATAGCTCAATGGCTTAAAGCTCTGTTTTCATTGTCCCAAAAGCTGGAATCTCAAGTTGGTTTCAATAAATGTGATGTGGATTCAAATACTGCTGTTTTGTATCACATGCAAACTCAACTTTTGGAATTTTTTTTTCTAATATTGCTAATGTTGTGCTGTTTGAGATGAAAATTAGATGTGATTGGTCTGTAGCTTATAATTTTTATTAAAATGAGCATTTTGTCAGCTGAAGAACATGAGGGAGTCAAACCCAGACCAGGCTCATACCCTAACCTTCATTCTAACCACTGTGCTACAGAATCAGCCATAAAATCATAGCAATTCTAAATGGATTATACTGTGCTGTTTTAGGCATCCTTGGGGCACCCAAAGAATGCAGAATCATTCAGTATTTCTCAAGCTGTCAGGGTAGGAAACTGACTGAAAGAAGCCACCAAGTTAAGGCACCTGGTTCATCCTCTCCACCTCTCATTTAATCTCATGTTCTCAAATATGCTAGTTGCAGGCTGTGAAGCAAGAGAAATGCCAGCTACCCTGTTTGCCACTCCCCCCCCCCTTCGTAGCCTGGGCCTCATGGAACACTAGATAAGACAAAGGCCAATGTGACTAAGGAGCTGAAGTGGTGCTTATTAAGGAAACACTAATGCCTAGCTGCTACTCAATAGAAATAAGCACAAGGTGAAAAATGGTATAAGATTTTTATTGCACAGTCCAGGAAAGCAGCAACTGCAGTTCGATGAGATAGATGACAGGTATGCAGAGTATGGCATTTGTAGGTCCAAGTTGTTACTGTGGTAGAATTAGTAAGGTCCTAGAATCTGCTCCTGGTAGGAGAAGGCAGGCTGAAGAAAAAGGAAGATGGATTAAGACAAATTAAGAGTTGATTGGTGAGTTTTAAGCTGTTTTTTTACAAAGGTGTGCTAAATCCACACATGCACTAACTACTAATGTGTGCATAGGATAAAGTGCATGCGTTAACCTTTATCACACACTAACGGAGCCTAACCCATGCCTAAATGGTGCCGCTTCAGCGCGCGGTAAAATTTCTTTTACCATGTGCTGAAGCGACACCGTTTAGTGTGTGGTAAAGGTTAACATGTGCATGTTATCCTATGCACATGTTAGTAGTTAGCGAATGCATGGATTTAGTGCACCTTTGTAAAACTCACCTATTGACTGTTTTTTTTAGAAAATCTTCTATAACTACACCCTTCTGAAGGAAAAAAGTATGAAAGATGTTAGTATTGTGAAAATGTAGATAATTCATCACAAGGGCAAACCATGGTTTCAGTACATCATTCTTATCTATTCTGTCTTTTTTAGTATTTGAGCTTTGTCCAGGTGCAAGCTCTTGTGCTGAACCCAGTTTGAACAGACCTGGGAACTGGAAATCAGGAGAAAAGGGGGAAAGGTCAAGACATATATGGAAAAATAAAATGCAGCACAGTCTCAGAATAACAGCAGAAGCAATAACAGAAGCAAAAGAAACACTGTTCCTTTTTTTATAATAAGGATACCTAACAATTATGACTCTAAAAAGATTTACCTTTAGCTCTACGAGGAAAAGCACTACTATAGGTTCCACATATTCATGTAACTTGCATATCCATTTTGCTGGCACCAAAGTTTCAAAGAGCATGGGGTTTTTTTCAGCCAAGATTCCTGGAACCAATTATTATCATCACTAATTCTCAGACCTGCTAATGACCCTGTGGAATGGAGAAAATTGTGGTAGATTTCAGGGGGAAAAAAGTTAATGGAGAATCACCAAAAGAAGTCCAAAAGGAGTCCAAAAGATGAAATCAGTTCTGCCTGAGCTCTTATCTAATAAAGACACCTAAATAGCTAGCAATATATCATTCTCACCTAGATTTGTTCCTGGAAAGATGAAAAAGGTTAGACAAACATCAAAATTGCAAATTACTATAGCTGCTAATGGTCCTTTGAAATGGAGAGTTGTGGCAGATATAGGAATGAAAATGTTAAAAAATAATTAAGAAAAGTAAAGTCTCAAAGATAAGCATTAACACAGAATAAGTGTCCTAAAAGAGAAACACTGCTCTGATGGACCTTCTTATACTAAGCATGCCTAAGTAGCATCTGATGTCATAGGCACTGTTTGGACTTCAAACTAGAAAACTTTCAAATCTGATTGGGTGTGCTTTAGGTGTGGTTTGGGCAAACACACCTGTCCTGACTTTTAATCAATTCCTTCCCTTCTCAAAGCTTTTACTAGATGCCATTTGTCATCTGCTTAGTCTGTAGAGGCACTGTTACCAAATTCTAAACAAAGTTCCCTCTATAACTCTATGCCTTAAGGGGCTACTTTTATCTTTCATAGGGCAGGGGTTCAAGTCTTGAGTGCGGTTAGCAAATATTTCATATTCATTTTTCTACCAGAAAACCTTCAAACTATTTGGCCATTCCTTTGCTTAAATATATTTGAGTTGATCTTTAAAATGATCTGTAGCAATTCTCAGATGTCTAAAGCAGCCTGTTCTCTCTTCCTAACCCCCCTCCCCCACCCCAACATACACTCTTCAAGCATGAAACCACAAACAGCCAAGCTGAATATACCAAAAGTAATGTCTCTAGGGTACATCTCAAAAACATGTACCTTCCTTCAATACCTGTCCAAGCCCTCTGAAGTTTTAGTAAACTTTTCTATCTGTTGCCCTGTGCAGATATTGCATAGAAAGAAATCCATTCCTACCACAATGGCTTGCAGCAGAGAGAAGGTGAATGTATCTGATGCACCTGTGCCTGCAAACTGCAGAATGCTGATGAAAAACAGCAAAGTCCACCACTTATGAGAGCTGTTAGGATGCTGTTTAAATGAGTAAAGGTAAGGGTGGGATTTGAACCGGGGAGCTTCAGAAGATGGACAAGGTGCAACAAGTAACATTAACCTGGTGAGCCATAAATGGCATCTTTCTGTCAGGGGAGATGTTTCCTCCCATAACAGCTTAGGATGTCCTAGCCATGGGAAGGAGAAAATAAGTTTGCCTGGAAAGGGAAATGTGCTGCTAAAAATGGCAAAGTCCACCATCTAGACTTTCTTATGACAGCTAATAGGAAGCTGTTAGGAAGTTGAGATTTGAACCAGGAAGCTTGAGATGAACAGAGTGTGACAAGGCGCATTAACCTGGTGAGCCAAAAATACTTTCTTTGTGATGATTGTGATATGATAGCTATGCAGGTCAGTCAACTATTATATGAAAGGACACTGAGATCCACCTGAGTAGAAGCTGATGTAGCTCTATGGGTTAAAGTCCTGTACTGATCATACAGAGGTTGTGAGTTCAACACCCAGCCCATCTTTTAATTGTGGCACACTACCTTGAAGGTGCAGCTTGATGATCTCACAATGAGTTCAGCTTTGTGAAGCTGAAAAGCTCCATTTTGCAATGAGGAAAATGCATGTTAAGGTCTGTATCTGAATTTTCTCTTTTTAAGCGCTGAGAAATGAAGTAATATGTGCAATAATATGATATGTTTTTTTATGTTCTTTCTTTGCTTTCAAGAAAGAGCTGATTGCAGCACTGTTTATTGAGAAAAAAGGGGGTTCTTTTTAAGCAGGAAAGCCAAAGGTGGTGTAATGAGTAAATCATATTACTGTTTGAGCAGAAAAATACTATGTTTTCCATGCAATATGTTTTGTATTGATGTGCTCTATTGATATGGTGGCTTATTAAATCTATTAGGAGGGAGAAAGAGGTAAAAAACTCCATATTCAAACTCACTATAGGAAATGTCATTGCGAAAGCTGAAAGCACGCCTAATCTGTGTCTATAGGAAGTCTCCGACTAAAAAAGCTGAAACTCCATTGAAATGAAGCAAAAACTACACTTAGACCAGCTTTTCCTTCGCTTTAAACAGAGCCCAGTGTCTGATGAGGTGCAGGGGCGGAGCAAGCTCACATGCCATGCATCAGCCAGAAAGTTGAAATTTTGAAAGTAAGCCTAACCTTAGCCTAACTTAAGCCTATCTTAAGCCTAACATATGCCTAACTTAAGCAAGACAGTTGATTTTTCTTCTCCTGCACTGGGCTTTAAGCAGAGCCCAGCATCTGATGAGGTGCAGGGGTGTAGCAAGCTCATATGCCATTCATCAGCAAAAAAGTTGAAATTTTGAAAGTAAGCCTAACTTATGCCTAACCTAAGCCTATCTTAAGCCTAACATATGCCTAACTTAAGCAAGACAGTTGATTTTTCTTCTCCTGCACTGGGCTTTAAGCAGAGCCCAGCGTCTGATGAGGTGCAGGGGTGTAGCAAGCTCATATGCCATTCATCAGCAAAAAAGTTGAAATTTTGAAAGTAAGCCCATCTGAAGCCTAACTTAATTATAACTTAAGCAAGACAGCTGATTTTTCTTCTCCCACGCTGGGCTTTAAGCAAATCCCAGCGTCTGCCTAACTTAAGCATAACTTTTAATAGGTGGGGGGGGTGAATACCTAATATATAAAAGGCAGTTCTCAGTGTCAGCCAAGTTCCCTTTAAAAACCTTGCCTTTTTTTTCTTCTTTCAGCCCACATTTTTCACAAGTGGAAAGTGTGTGGGTTGAGATCCTTTAACAGCAAGCACGGAGATTTCAAAATGAATTTCCTGTTCTTGCCTTTCAGATCTACATTGGCCCCACCCCCAGTCACATCTCTCTCCATAGCAAAATGTATGCAAGCTGTCACCAGTGCACATACTTTTTCTCACTGAAGGCCTAGGGCAATTCCAAAAAGGAGGAGTAGCTTAATGATTAGTGCAGTGGCCTGTGACCCAGGGGGAACGAGGTTCAATTCCCCCTGTGGCTCTGGGTCAGTCACTTAACCCTCTATTGCCCCAGACACAAAATGTAGATTGTGAGCCCAGAAGGAACAGAGAATGTACCTGCATATAATGTGTACAGCTGGTAGCACTTTAGAAATGATTATTATTTACTAGTGTTTTAGCCCATTACATTAACGGGTGCTAGTAAAGCCTCCTTCCCTCACATGTTCCCTTCCATAGTTTGTCCCACCCCCCACCCTCCGAAGCCAGCTTGCCTGCCTGCATCCCCCTGTACAGTAGAATTCTCCCCCCCCCCCCGCTAGCAGCACCTCTTCCCTGCTCCCCCTATCCAGCAGCACCTATTCCCTGCTCCCCTGGTCCCTGTTCCCTGCTTCCCCGGTCCAGCAGCACCTATTCCCTGCTCCCCTGGTCCCTCTTCCCTGCTTCCCCGGTCCAGCAACACCTCTTCCCTGCTGCCCCTCACTGCCTTCCATAGTGTGTCCCACCCCCCACCCTCCGAAGCCAGCTTGCCTGCCTGCCATCCCCCTGTGCAGTAGAACTCTCCCCCCTGACCAGCAGCACCTCTTACCTACTCCCCCAGTCCAGCAGCACCTCTTCCCTGCTGCCCCTCACTGCGTTCCATAGTTTGTCCCTCCCGCACCTTCCGAAGCCAACCTGCCTGCTAGCCATCCCCCTGTGCAGTAGAATCCTCTCCCCCCTCCCCTATCTTCGCCGTGCAGCCGACCCCATTGACCTTCCCACCGTGATACAGAGTGCCATATGGGCTAGTGCTGGGACGGATCCAGTCTTACCAGCATGTAATTTGCATTAATAGCAGCCGGTGCAGGCCTAGGGATTCTCATGTGCCGGTGCCCTGTGCGGAGCGGCATGTGGGGCCCGGAGGAGTTCGCCTATCCATTTCTCCTCCGTCCCGATCATCCGTTTTTCCTCCCCCTGTGGGCGGATTTGAAGCTTCCGTTCGGGACCCTCCCACCGCTGACAAACCTCGGGACTCCAGCCGCGAAGGCAGCACTTTAAACACGCTGCTTCGCGGCCTTCTACTGGCGATTTCCTCTGCCGCGTCTGTCTCCGATTATGTCATCAGAGACGCGGCAGAGGAAATAGGCAGGGAAGGGTGCGAAGCAGCGTGTTTATAGTGCTGCCTACACGCTGGAGCTGGGAGGCGACGGAGAGGGCAGGGGGTGCTAGCGGCCGGCAGCCGCCGCTGGACAGGTGGAGAGCAGGGAAGGACGCGCATACCACTTGTCTTGCCTCGCGTGAGGCCAGACGGTAAGCCGCGCATGCGCACTTCCTATGTGTGCTATAGCTCACGGAAAACGGACGTACGCATAGGAAGTGCGCATGCGCGGCTTACCGTTTTATTATATTAGATTTATTCAATATTCTATACCATTCTCTCAGGGGAACTCAGAATGGTTTACATGAATTTATTTCAGGTACTGAAGCATTTTCCCCAGTCAGTCCCGGAGGGCTCGCAATCTATCTAATGTACCTGGGGCATAGTTCCACAGGTAAATATATCTCAACCTGCAAAAATCCGTTTGAAAATTTCCCCCTATATAAGTCACAACTTTAGCACAATCCTTTTTCTACTGTTTTGAGGAGAATTTCATAGAAAAAAAAAATGGAGCCATGTTTAACCTCCTTGGAAAGATGTGACACACTCCCAAGGCACTAATTCAGTCAGTCTTTAATTTCTCTGCCTTTCACTGAGGGTATTCTAGCAGTTTCTCATTCACTTAAAGCAAGCAAATATTTCTTAATTTCTATTAACTGAATTGTAGATAATGTGGTACACTACAACATCAGTGGCATAGTAAGGGTAGGAGGCACCTGGGGCAGTGGCACCCCCTACACCCCCCACATACCCTCCTCTCTGCACTCCCACTTCTTTCGTGCCCCCCCCCACTCCTTCTCACCCCCGATTCCACACATGCACGCTCCCTTCTCCCCTTAATTTTCACCAGCGCAAGTGGCTTCTGCAAGCAGGCTCCTCGTGCCAACGTGGGATTCCCTCTGATGCCACTTCCTGGCCCTGTGACCCGGAAGTGATTCAGAGGGGAACCAGGCTGGCACAAGCAACAGGTAGAAGTTGCTCGCGCTAGCAAAGATAATACGGAGGTACAGGGTGGGTGGGGGGGGGGAGAGTTGGCACAAAAGTGGCATGGTGTGACAGGACTGGGCGGAGAGATGCCTGCGCTCCCACCAACTAGAACCCCGGACAGTCCGCGCCCCCCCTACTACACCATTGACCATGATACATATCAAGTTACCAGTTAGGGCGCATGTGGAAAATCATTTTCGATGAGATCTATAATTCTCATCCTGAAAATAGCAATTTTTGAACTGAAAATAAATTAATTTTTTTTTGTTTTCATGCTCAGTACATATTTCTTGAGATACTATTAAAAAAAAAATAAAAAAAGCAAAAAGCACAGAAAGGATGGTTGTGTGGCACCATTTCTAGAAAACTGGCCACACAGATATCCCAGCGGAGCAGAGGGGCAACCTGGTGGTCAATGTAGTTGACTTCATATAAAGGGAGCAAGGTACAACTTCCATCTTATTTTGTATTGTGAGCCCTCCAGGAATACCTACAAAACCTACTGTACCTAACTGTACTTGAAACCACTACAAAAGGTCTCAGGTCTGCAGGTATCTCCTGTCTGTAAGAACAGCTGGTATTTTGTGGGGTTTAGAAGGCCTACAATTTCCACCACAAGTATACTAGTCAGAGTGGAATATGGACCTGGGCTGCTTTCTCTACAGTCTATTACACTGACCAGTAGCCTGCTATAATAGGAATGGCCCTAATATCTGAAGCTGTCACAGAGTCTAGTATATATTGACACTGTCACACCTTTGAGGGTTAGGGAGGTAAGTGACCACTGGGGTGTTGAGGGGTCATGGTTTAATCCCTCTAGTAGTTAACAGGTCAGTTAGGGTACCTTTTTATGACTTAAATCATGATAAAAACTGGTCCAGATAAAAGCATCTCAATTTTTGCCCTAGTGGTTTTTATCTTGTTCCATTATCCCAGGAAAATGTCAAATTTATGCCCCTCCCCCAATCACACCACCAACACACCTCCAATACCCACCCTTGTGATTTAGATGAACTGTAGAGAAAATCATTTCAAATCTGAGTTTCGTAAATGACAACTTGGATGTTTTCCCATGAAAATTTGCATCTCACAACCCTCCCACGACAGCGAAAATGGCAGGAGGGATGCCTACTCCCTCCTGCCTGGTCGAATACCCCCACACCATGCCCCCTCCCAGTCATGCCCCCCCATGCACCACCGACTCTCTCGAACCAATCCCCTCCCTTTCCCCCCAAAAAGGCAGGAGGGATGCCTACTCCCTCCTGCCATGCAGAACACCTCCGCGCTGGTGGCAGGAGAGAGTGGGCATCCTTCCTGCTATTTTTTTTGGGGGGGGAGGGTTGGGGGACAGTGGCTAAAACCCTATTTTTTGGAATTGCCAAGCAAAGTTAGTACATCAGTCACTTGGCTACTTTGCATGGGGTTTTAGCTCATTTGCATGGCCAGATCGGAAATTAACGCTCAAGAGGAAAAACACGTGGTGGGCCGTTTTGTGAATCGGGTCAGTAAAAGTGATCAACACAAAAGCTATGAAAACAGGTTTAGCGACGATCGATGACTTTAGTACATCTTGCCCTATATCACTTGGCGCCTAGTTCACCTATGTGTGAAAATACCAATTAAAAGTGCTTTTGATGTGCATAAGTGCCATATAGTTATAGGAGCAAGCTTATAGAATTGTCCTGTTAATGCCTAGCAACTAAGGACTAGATGCACAAAACTCTTTGATCATATACCGATGGTCGCTAAAAGCGACCGACAGAATTTGCCAACCTGATTCTCAAAACGTCTCTCCAAGTGGTTTTCTGTGCAGTCGTACATTCTCCAATTCTGGCATGCAAATGACCTCATTACTATCAAATTGAGGTCATTAATATTAAAACGAGTCATCTGATTGATGGCCTAACAATGCATGCCATAATCGAATCACTAATGCTGACCCGAAAAAGACTACAGGTCTGCCTTTGTAACATGCGCAATATCTGCCCCATAAAAAAAGTCAAGCTACACCCCCCTTGACGCCCTCCCCCCATGACCCCTAGAAGAAAAGTAGAGGCAGGAAGGATACCCACTACACTTTTGTAAAAAAAAAGGAAGGGGGAGGGGTTAATTATTTAAAAAGCTTAATTGGTGCCAATTGCCAATTGGAGCAATTAGCACCTCATAATTGGCTTAAATTACAGTTAATTGGATGGTGGGCTCCTAGTTCAAAGCGCCTACTAGAAAGTAGGCTTAGGGCTAGATTCACTAACCTTCTATCAGTGTCTGATCCGTGTCAGTTTGCAGGCAGGCCAATGAATTCACTAAAGGCCTGCAAATGGGGGCAATCGTTGGCACGCCCCCCACCGATAGCACGGATCGCTAGAGAGCGATCCTTGAGCATGCGCAGATCATCTTCCATGCCTGTAGATGGTCTGCACATGCTTTCAGCAGGAAACTTTTTTTTTTCTTTTTTTGCAAGCCCATGATTTTAACCTGCTCTAAGCCTGTGGGTTGAAACTTCATGCTTGCACTGCGGGGAAAGGCAGGAGAGTTGGGGCAGCAGGAGAGATTCAGAGCGAGAGCAGGAGATCAGGGCAGGCAGGAGATTGGGGCTGAAGGCAGGGCAGTCGGAAAGGACCTGAACTGGACTGGTCTTCAGCAGTCGCTTATTTTGGATCAGTCAGTCCAGTTGGTGTCTCTCCTTTTTTTTTTTTTTAGTGAATCGCATGTCGTTTCCCCTCATTTGCATGCACGGATCGGCAAAGAGGATAGTCTCAAGAGGCAAAGAGGGGTCTCAAACAGATCGGTACACGATCGGTTTGCTTAGTGAATCTAGCCCGTAGTTAGGGGGTGGATTGTGGGTGTGTTTGGTATGCAGGTGCCTGTTTTGGATTTAGGCACACTCATTTAGGCCAAGAAAACCCTGGCAGAAATAGGGTGCACTTAAGGTTAAGATACCTACCGACGCCTAAGTCCAGTTTAGGTGCTGCTAAGCACATTTCTATAAATGGTACCTAACTTATGGTTGACATATGCTATGTGCCACATTCCTCAGCGCTTGTATTGTAGGCACCGTTTATAAAATCAGGGCTTTAGTAACAGAAAAATATAAACAAGCTATTTGAAATGATGTGATATATTTGCTACACTTAACTATATGGATTTTGTAGATTACAGTAGATTCTTTTGATAATGTACAAATGGCCTAGATTCACAAAGATGTGACACCTTAGCGACCCCGGCCTGATTCACTTACCTGTCTTCCGACCATCCTCCGATCCGTGCATGCAAATGAGGGCAACGAAATGCAAAATAGGCAGGGAAGCGATTCACTAAAGAAAACCCTGCAACACCTACTGGGATGGCCGATCAAAATAAAGTGACTGCTGAGGACCAGTCGCTGAAGCCCTTTCCGGCTGCCCTGCCTTCTGCCGCCCTACTCTCTGCCCTGTCAGCCCCTATCCTGCAGCCCCAAACACGCTGCCTGCCTGTCTGCCCCGAACCCTGCCTGTCCATGGTTTTAACCCGCGGGCATAAGAGGGTTAAAACCACGGACTCCCAAAAGTTCCTCGATCGCCTTGCAATGCGGGGAAGGGTGGGAGAGTTGGGGCAGGCAGGCAGGGTGTTCGGGTTCAGGGCTGGAAGGCAGGCATATTCGGGGCAGGCAGGCAAGCAGCACTTATGCTGTGCTCAGTGTTACAAAATAGAAGAACAAAAAACCCCCCAAAACCAACTCCGATGGCCCGGAGGTCCCGTGCATGCTCAGACCATCTACAGATGGTCTGCACATGTGCGGGGATCGCTATAGAGCAATTCATGCCTGCAGATGGGGACATTCCTTTGATCACCCTCATCTGCATGTTAGAGTTTGCAGAATTCATCGGACCTGCCCGGATTGGGCCTGGATCGGGCCCGATTGGACAGGTTAGTGAATTCTGGCCAATGAGGGAGAAGTAAACTTCCATTAAAAGAAGAAAAATGCAGTTCTGTTCCTCAGGACCAGCAGACTTGTCTGATAATGAGGATAACCTTATTATGCAGAATTAATCATTTCTCATTAATTATTTGTTTGACTGCCCTTCTGTCCATCAAGGTGATCTATAGATTACTGAAAACACATCTCATGCATTATGAATCTTCTGCTTGGATATCTAGACAACCAGACCTGTTTCCTGTCTTTGAGAACTGGGTTTGCACACTCATTAAGGCAATGGATTAATGCATCTAGCACTAAAGGATATTAACTTGATGAGATAAATATTTTGTTTAGATTTCCTTGGTTTAAAATGTGAATTTCATGCTTCTTTTTTTCCCCTCTGACTTCTGCAATCACCCTTACTGTTCTTAATCTCCTTTGTAAGCTACTGAGATAAGGGTATCGTATTCCTCTGTTTAATGCATATTTCATGTATTCAATTTTCATCTTTAGATTTATTTCAGAATTTTTGCATGACAGCACCACTAAGAAATTTATTGGTAGTCCATAAAGAAATTGGTCGTGTTCTTCAGTTATAAATATCTCTTAAAATAAACATAACTGAATATAAGAACATACAGCTCCTTATGATCTTAACCCTCCATTGCCCTAGGTATATATCTTAAATTGTGAACTCACTAGGGACAGAGTAACAGCATATGGTATATGTAAACCACTTTGACTGTACCCGTAGAAAGACAGTATATCAAATCTATGACCCTTTACTTTTCCCAATCAATATTCAAATGCCGCCCTTGATGGGTTTGTTTGTTTCTTTTTATACTAGCTACAGATTTGATTTCATCTATCCACCATCTGGATAGTGTGTACAGCAGTGGCCACCTTTGGCTTTCTAGGGAGTGTCAATATTTAATCACTAGCCATATAGCTATGTGGTTTAAGTTAGGGCAGTCTTTTTGTTGGCTTAAATTCAATCCAGATTGCAGTATGACTAGCAACCAATATGGTCGACTATCCATAGGCAGAAGGCCAACACTCTGCTCTCACAGCATCTCAACGCTAACTGGACAGTGCGGAGGCAGTGTGAAAGAATTTTCAGTGGCACTATGTCTGAAAATTGATGGATAGAGCACTTATCCATTTAGCGTAATTTGCTATATAGAGATGTGCTTTTGAATACTGACCAGAGAGCTAATAATGGAGCTTCTTGCTTGGCTGTAACAATAATAGTCTAGTTAAATAACATCATAGCAAGTGCAACCGTACAACCATAAAGTAAACCATCAGAGAGGATAAGAAACGTATCCAAGGAATCTTGTATATTCTGATTGTTGCTAGACACACTACTAGATTATTTATATCATGGTTTTCTGTACGGCAGTCAAAGTGGTTTACGTATTATCAGTGGCGTACCTAGCATATGTGACACCCGGGGCTCATCATTTTTTTACACCCCCCCATCTATATGAAAAATATGATTTTTAGTAACAATCTACATATCGCACAACAAGAGTGTACGTAGGAAAATGCAGCATCTTAAACACTGCAGAACACCAACACATACATTGTAAAACTAAACAACCAGATCCTGCACAGTCAATTGATCCTGTACAGTCGATGCTATCAGAAAGCCATGTCCCTTTCATACACACAGACAGATATACCCTCGCCCAATATGGAATAATCACAAACTAAAAATAGAAATATGTAGACAAAAGTTAAACTGAACTGCCATGAAACCAGACTCTGCATACAATGCAACACCACAACACCACAAAAACAGTAATACATGTCCTCTAATACTGTGCAAAATATAAAGACAGTAGATGTAAATTTGAAAAAACTGATACATAACAATCACCACTTTACAAATTAACAAATAAAAATAAAACAAATAATGAGAAATAAGAAAATACCATTTTATTGGACTAATCCCTGTAAGCTCGGTCCTCATCCCCACAAACCACCTGATTCCATCCACACAAGCCTTGAATTGTTTTATACTGAATTTATTATATTAAAGTATAAAAAGAAACAATATTCTGTACAATTGTCAATTTATAAATCAGCGTCTTCCCACTCTCTCTTCCCCATTTCCCTTCAGCGTCCTCAGCCCACTCTCTCTCCACTTTCCTTCAGCACACGCACATAAAAACAAGCAAGTAATTTATTTATTTATTTATTCGATTTTTGTAGCCCATCCTCCCAAAAGAGCCCAGAACGGGTTACAATGAATTTTCATGTCATTTTCATTCTATTCATTCATAGAAATTAAAGTCTAAATAATGCCAGTCACATAACAAAACATGATTTTCCAAAAATAATTCCCTGCACAGTCAAGCCTGCAAGGATTACTAGATGTCTTTCAGCAGCTCCCCTCCCTCCCTCCCTCCCCCTTACCTTCGTGGCCAAGTAAAAATGATCTACCAACAATAAAATTTTAAAAACACAAAGCACACTGTACGCAGAGAAAATGTTAATTATCATTTATATTCCGCGGGTTTTCAAAGAGGTCAAGGCAAATGACTTTATGCAAAGTCACCTCAGTAACAACTGTACAAAAATAGACAAATATACCCCCTCCCTTTTTACTAAACCACGATAGCATTTTTTAGCACAGGGAGCTGCGCTGAATGCCCCACCCTGCTCTCGACACTCATAGGCTCCCTGCACTAAAACTGCTATTGCAGTTTAGTAAAAGGGGCCCATAGTGCAAAATATAGACAGCATATATAAATTCTCAAAACGGACACATTTTGATCACTAAATTGAAAATAAAATCATTTTTTCTACCTTTGTTTGGTAATTTCATCAGTCTCTGGTTGCACTTTATTCTTCTGACTGTGCATCCAATATTTCTTCCCTTCTTTCAGCCTCCTGTATGTTTCCTCTCCTCCAGACCTCATTCCCTCCCCCAACTTTTTCTTTGTTTTATCCTGTCCCCTTCTTTCTTTCTCTCTCCATGCCCCCTTTCTTTCTGTATGTCTGTCTTTCTCTCTCTCTCTCTCCATGCCCCATTTCTTTCTTTTACCCTGCCCCCTTCTTTCTCTCTACATGCCCCCTTTCTTTCTGTATGTCTGTCTTTCTCTCTCCATGCCCCATTTCTTTCTTTCTGGATCTCTGTCCCCCCCTTTCTTTTTTTCTGGCTCCGTCTCCCCCCCTTTCTTTCTTTCTCCCTGCCCTCCCCCATGCCACCGCCATTGGGAAACATACTGCTGCCACCACCTCTGGGGAAAGGCTGCCACTGGCCATCGGAAACAGGCCGGTGCCAAATTTGCCCTGCTTCTTTTCCCGCGGGCCGACCAACTCTCGCTGCCCGAAGTCAATTCTAATGTAGGAGAGGACGTTCCGGGCCAGCCAGGCAGCGATTGGCTAGTCCAGAAAGTCCTCTCCGACGTCAGAATTGACGTCGGACGGCTAGAGTTGGTCGGCTCGAGGGGAAGAGAAGCAGGAAGGGAGAACTTGGCGCCGGCTTTTTTCTGATGACGGCAATGGCAGCCTTTCCCTGGTGAGTGGCCAGCTGTGCACCCCCTTGGGCCATGCACGTGGGGCGGACCACCCCCCCCCCCCCCGGCTCCCCTTGGTACGCCACTGCATATTATATACAGGCACTTTCTCTAACCCTAAGTGGAACCACAATCTAAGTTTTTTTGTGCCTGGGGCATGCAATGGAGGGTTAAGTGACTTGTCCAAGGTTACAAGAAGCTACAGTGGGAACCATATCCAGTTCAAATATAATACACCCTTCCTTTTCTTTTTCTATTGTTCTTTCACTCTAATTATAACATATACCATGATAATTGTTCATGCAAGGAGGAAAAAAGCCTCAGATCCCCATCCAAAGACAGAACAAATCTTGCTTTAGGACTAGAAAGGGTAAGAACCTCATAGGCTTAAAAAAAAAACCTCCTTGCTTGTAAATTACTTTAAATTTCTGTTATCTTCCTTCCGTATTTATATATCTAAATGTGATTATCTTCGGAATATTATAATAACACAGTTCAGTTCAATGTCTATCAGCCGTTTCTACTAAAATAATTATCAGAAACCACAGGCAAAAAAACTTATCTTGATGGTCTGCAGCACTCCTTCTTTGAGTCTTGCTGCTACACTGTATAACTTCTGAACCAGGTAAGCATCCTTCAATAACTTCCTCCGATGTTGGCCAGCCACCGTTTCGCTGTGAGCTGCGTCAGGGTGGATAAACGTGTTCCTCTGAAACAGAAATTCTGCTTTATTAAATCTGGTAACCACAAAATTTTTTTTCAATTCTCTCAAGGTGTAAATTAAACTTACTACACTTTAGTGCTCAGTACTGTGGCAAAGATGGCCGCATGGCTTACCAGCCTCAGTTTACATGTCCTGTGATGTCAGATATCTTGACTTCACTGGTTCTCCTGCTCTCTCGTTCGTATCTAGTTAATCGTCAAAAATATATGCCATCATCTCTATTCAGCTGTTCTAATGGAGACTGTCGGTTACATGTTACTGAACTAAGTTTCCATAACAGTTTCAATTCTGATGTTAAAGTGATTTTTTTGGTCACAGTTTGTTGGTCTAGATCACTGAATTCTAGTTAGGGGTTAACTTAAAAAAAGAGATGCCACTCAACTTTCAAGTTTAGTCCATCGAGTTCCTCTATTTTCATATGGTAAATCCACTCTTGTTCCCTTTCAATAGTGAAAACCATACCCAGATTCCCAGGTGCACAGCCCACTTCATTAACCATTCAGCTACTCCTCCTTCCATTAGCAAAAGATAAGTCAATAGAGCAAAATTAAGGTCTAGACTTGGCCAAGTACAAAAGTCAGTAAGTCCAGGCAAGATAGGTTGCAGGAAAAAGCAAGTCCCAATCCAAGACATGTAACACATAAAAAGCTACAGGAACATGGCAAAGTCAAACCACAATAGAAATTACTGTTGAACTTAGAAATAGGACCACAATTCAGAACTGCAGAATTTCAATGAATTGAGCACACTAGCATAGAAGGACTGATCTATACTCAATTTCCCTGTCCTGTCCCTGTTTGTTTTGACACTGTCCCTGCCCCATTCCTGTAAGTTCTGCCTAAACCACACAAGCCTCAAACAAATGATTTTACAGTGTTTGAGGCTTTTGCAGATGAGGACAGAGCTTGCAGGAATGGGGCAGGGACAGGACGGGAAAATGAGTTCCTGCGGGGATGGGGAAAAATTTGTCCCCGTGTCATTCTCTAATCTACACCAAGTAATCAGGGCTGGGCTTCCATTGAATCAATCGTGATGCAGGATAGAGCAGAAACAGATACCTAGATCCAATCAGGAAGCAGAAGGAAAGACCTACCATATAGATAAAGAGATCAGGTACAATTCAGTGGTTTTCAACCAAGTCTTCAGGCCATACCTAGCCAGTCAGGTTTTCAGGATACCCACAATGAATATGCATGAGAAAGAATTGCCTACTGTAGCGGTAATACCTACAAATTAATCTCATTGTGGGTATGCTGAGAACCTGCTGGTGGGTATATCCGAGGATTGGGATGCGAACCACTGAGCTAGATGAAAGGCACTTAGCAGTAGAAGGCGGATAGCTCTCTGAGAAAAAGAAGAGCCTGAGCTTCAGTTCTGGTGGAGGCTGCATCCTGCCAGCTCCACAGACATCCAAAATACCTCAACACTCATTCTGAAACAAGCATAACCTTATGCCTTTGTACTATTTATGATTAATACACATATATGTAGCCTTTATTGCACTATTATTTATATTGCTGTGTTCATTCCAGTAAATATAGGGAATTTGGAAAGCAACAAAAGAAAAGCTATCCAAGTTTTTTTTGTAGGCTGAAATAATCAAAGTCCATGTTTACAAGTTCAACAGATGCCCTGAGCTAATAGTACAATGTCTCCTAATGTAGCAAAGGGTGACCCGTAAAATGCGCGCAGTTCAATGGCACGCCAACACTTCCACCCTGACATTTGAGCGCAGGAGAAATGCGTGCCGCCCCCTATGCCTTTCCATTAGCGCTCTGAGGGGGGTTGGGGGGATCCCTCCAACACACTCGCATTCCCATTGAGAGGGGGTGGGGGAAACCCCCAACTACATTTAAAACTCCCGATCTCCTCCCAAAGCCTTCCCGTTTCCGCTCTTCTGCTCTGAGGGTGTGTGTGGGGGGGAACCCCCCACCCCCACTGCAATCCCGCTCTCGTTCAGGGGGATGCCGATCTTGAAAATTGCCGCTAAACCCCCCCAACTACACTTATAATTGCGCCCCGTAAACCCCACTCCCTTCATTCGCGCACTTGTCGGTACACACATTTGATGGAGCTGAATTGTCAGGGCACAATTGTCCTGTGTGCTATTGACGATGTACCGTAACAAAGTGTAGAAATTCTGAGAGAGTGTGCACATGGAAATTCAGAGAGTGTGAATGTGGGATTCTTAATGGTTTTTCAGTGGTTAGAGATAAGATTTCAGGGAGAAAGGACCTGTTTTATTTCAATGGAGTCAAAAGGGAGTTATTTTGACTAATTTTTGGTTTTTTAGAGTAACTGAATCTAGTGAAATTGATGGATGTGAAGTGAGAGAAGGTATTTTAAGTCTATTGGCGAGATTGTAAAGCAATTTCTGAGTTTTTAGAAAAATGTTTTGGTGAAGAGTAACGTTTGAGAAAACTATAAAAAAGGAATAAGCATAGAGTTGTCAGAAAGACTTTCTGCTGATCCTGGTTCCAGTGTATTTTGACTGCGTGGTGGCTTCCAGCGTTAAGACTACAGCCCAGTGTCAACTGCTTCCGGTGCTATCTGCTTCAAGAGTCCAGTTTATAGAATTTAGAGATAAGTTAAACAAAAAGGTATAAGAAATTTTCTGAGAATATTTACCTGAATAATTTCTAGGTTAAATTTTATGTTATGCAATAAACTGTTAACTTATATCTGTTATTTAAAGTGTCGGTCTCTTTCCTTGCTGGTAGTTTGCTAGAGAGTATACGTACCTTGAAGTTCCTAAAACCTCAGTAGCAATTTGGTGGAAGTGAGCCTTGTCTTGGGGATTTCAACTCAGAATAATAGACCATTGTGACATATTTTCTAATTCTGTGTGATAAGACAGGGTTGCGCTGAAACTAAGGGGTGCTACACTAACTTAGGACCAGAAGAATACATTTTTTCCAACCCTCTCTGGTTCCCTTGAGCTGTAATTCATATTACTAAATCACTCTACAGAGAACTGTTGCTAGGTTAATTTGCAAATGGAGAGCAGAAGAAGATTATGGGCCAAAGTGTTTCAGACAATGAGATACTGGTCATGTCCTTTGGGAGGCCTCTTGTTCCTTTTTATCATACATGACCCTGTAAGAATGTGCAATGTGATCACCCAATGAGAAATTGCTGGACTTTTCCTGGCTGCAATTCAAAAAAAGATACCAAGTCATGCTTTTCTTATGCAAGGACTGATAAGAAGGCAGCAGACAGATTTTACTATGTATGCACTGTCACAAAATAGCCTTCTGCTAACTGTACATTGACAGTTATCCATGGTACAAGGCAAGAATGCAAAACAGGGTTACCAACTTGCTACCCAGATGCCCCTAAACCTGGTATTTAGCCCCTGTCTCTTGACTTGCTGGATGTGGGGAAATCTGTGCCCTTGAATCAGCATGAACCATCTCTAGTAATTTCTCATAGAGCAGCTATTAAGCTTAAATCCATGGGGGGAGGGTCTGGAGGGTAAATGGAGAAACATTACATTTTCTTTTTTTCAGATCCATCACATCCAGAAAATTTGCAACTCAAGCCAATCTGCCTTGTCTATTACACTCAGGTAGCAGGGCCTGGGATAGGGAAACATTCTGTTCTGTAAAGAAAGGAAGAGAAAGTGTAGGCCACTTACTTCTGGAAGCTCTGACTTGGTTCTTATATCTGGCTCAACATTACCCCTGGTACAAGGTAGAAGCAGTCATGTTGGGTTCCTTTTTTTTGCCAAGTTGGTCTGAATGCTGGACATGGACAAGCCAGTGGGGTCTTTGAACTCTGAGGAGAGGCAAAATAAAAAGATGGGGAGGGATGCCTGGAGCTCCATCATGCCTAAACTGAGGAGAGGAAGGAACATTGAGCCTCAGGTGGATTCAGGACCTAGGCAATAATCCTGCCACCCATTCAACCTAACACAGCTAGGTCTTGAGAACTTGCTCAAAGAGCCATAGGAACGGAATGCTTTTAAGTTGAGGGGGCAAAAGCTCCGCCTCTGACCACACCCCATAATAGTACTAATTGTAATACAATTTTTTCCATTCATTTTTCAAATATACACATAATATAATCTTATTAACAGCACATAATGGTTGGTTAACCACAAAATTAAACTACACAAAGCACACTGTATGCTTCTCAACATGCATTCCTACCAGAACACCTGGCCTTGATCACACATGCAGAACACAGTTAACCCCTATGCAAATACAGGACCACAAGCTAAAAGTACTAATATACACATATGAAACCCTATGATGCCAGACTCTACATGCAGTACAACACTAGAGAAATAGAAATTAATTTCTTCCTGAACAGTGCAAAATATAGACAGCAGATAAAAATTCTCAAAACTAACATTTCAGTCACTAAATTGAAAATAAAATCAAGTTTCAAGTTTAATAAGAATTTGATATACCACCTATCATACTTCTAGGTGCATCTGGTAGTGCTTTAGAAATAATTAATAGTAGTAGTAGAAAAAAAAAGGGTGACTAACAGGACTAACTGGGACAAAAGGGTTGGAGGTAGGAAATCCATCTTAAGATAGTAGAGCAATCCAAAAAAGGGTAAATACAATAGGAAGGGGAATCTCATCTGAAAGCCGGAGCAAGGAGGATTCGTAATGATAAGACAGGATAGATTTAAAGATTAAAGGCATCTTTGAAGAGGAATGTTTTAAGTTTTCCTTTAAATTTTTCTGGAGAGTTTTCATTGCGTAATTCGGTGGGTAATATTCCTTACCTTTTTTGTCTGATTTTATTTTTATAATCATCTTTTCCTTTTATCTGTGCTCTTAACTGTGTATCCAAGGTCTTCTTATCCATTTGCTGTTTTTCTCTCCTTCTTCATTTTCTGCCCTACATCCATCTTTGTTACAAAAGCATACAGGGACTTATGTATATAGACATTAGTCAGTAAAATAATTATGATATTAAATGAGAGACTGACTGTAATAGTAATAATTACCAGTGGGGAGAGAGCAAATGACTTCTAGAAAAATGATCAGAGAAGTGAAACTCTGAAGGGGAGGTGGAAACCTCCCCTTAGGGAAAGAGTTTACCGTCCAGTCATTGCACTTGCTTTACAAAACATCACTCTCTGACCACTGGTAAAAACTTAGTTGTTTGAATAATGCTTGAAAAATCGACATAAAATGTTCAAAATTGTGTTGCACAAGGATCTCTTGTTCATTTGAAAAATGATACCATACACTTATCTGTGCAAACTTTAAGGCTTGTGGTTGTTAGGACTCTTGGGGGTCTCAACGTGGCCCCGTTTCGAATATCTGCTTCAGGAGACCCAATATTCCACCCTTTTTAACCCTCTGTATAACCGTATCATTCCAAGAGATGATCGTTTACCAAATTCAGTTTGGAAGATCATTTACCAAAGTCGTTTGGAATCTTTGAATTTGGTAAACGATCATCTCTTGGAATGATACGGTTGTACAGAGGGTTAAAAAGGGTGGAGTATTGGGTCTCCTGAAGCAGATATTCGAAATGGGGCCACGTTGAGACCCCCAAGAGTCCTAACAACCACAAGCCTTAAAAGTTTGCACAGATAAGTGTATGGTATCATTTTTCAAATGAACAAGAGATCCTTGTGCAACACAATTTTGAACATTTTATGTCGATTTTTCAAGCATTATTCAAACAACTAAGTTTTTACCAGTGGTCAGAGAGTGATGTTTTGTAAAGCAAGTGCAATGACTGGACGGTAAACTCTTTCCCTAAGGGGAGGTTTCCACCTCCCCTTCAGAGTTTCACTTCTCTGAGCATTTTTCTAGAAGTCATTTGCTCTCTCCCCACTGGTAATTATTACTATTACAGTCAGTCTCTCATTTAATACTACATCCATCTTTGGCATTACTTTTAACATTCAAATGCCTTCCATTTTTCTGCTTTCTTCTCAAAATCTATCTACTTTTCCATCTTTTCCTTTCCCATCTATCCATGTGAACCTTCTCTTCCCTCTTTCTTCTCCCCTATTCCTAGCTATCCATAAGAAGCATTTATTCTATCTCTCTTCCCTGCCATACCCATTGCTGTGCACCATCTCTTGCCTTTATCTTCCTCTCCCATGGTCTGACATCTCTGTCTTCCCCTTCCCCCCTCCTATGGCCTACCATCTTTCTCCTCTCCTTTCCACAGCCTGGCATCTCTCTCCTCTCCCAAGGTCTGGTATCTCTCTCTCCTTCACTCCCTCTTTCCTTGGTCTAACATATCTCTCCTTCTCTTCCTCCCTTCCTGTAGTCTGGTCTCTCTCTCCTCTCCTTCCCACAGTCTGGCATCTCTCTCCCTTCCTTGCCTTCCATTCCCTGGTCTGACATCTCTCTCTCTCACCTTCCATCACCCTTCTCTGGAATCTGACATCTCTTCCTTCTTTGAGTCATCTCTCCTCCCTCCCAGTGTAACATTTCTCCGTCTGCCCTCTTCACCATTATCATGTCCAACAATTCTCCCTCTTTTTTCCTTTCCCCATGTATACCATCTCTCTTTCCCTCCCACTCCATGCACCTACAGTATATCCAATAATTCTTTTTCTCTTCCCTCCACCACCGGCAGCATCTCTCTTTCCCTCCCTTTCTAATCCCACAGCCCATGCAGCATCTGTACTTCCCTGCCTTCCCAACTCCCTCCCAGCCTGTGCAGCATTTGTACTTCCCTGCCTTCCCAACCTCCTCACAACATGTGCAGCATATGTTCTTCTCTCCTTTCCCAACCCCAACCCCCCTCAGCAGGATCCTGTGGCATGACATCTTCAGCTCATGACTCCCCCACCAATTGCCTCCCCAGTCGCTGTAATTTTAAATCTTCGAGCATCCAGTGGTGGCAATGAAATGAGCCTACTGCCATTGGCCTGCCCCAGAATTTGTCATTCCAAGCATACCACCTATGCGAGAAGAGGAAGTCGCTGCAGAATGATGACTTCCAGGGCAGGCTGATGGCAAATTACTACAGAATGCTACATAGAAAATTCTAGCTAACAGAATACTTCAGTGACATATGGCAGGAATAGTGTTAGGGGAGTGCAACTAGGGCAATTGAACCCTGGTCAGAGAGAGCCCAAAGCCACCTGGAAGCTAAAGAAGCCCAGCCTGGGCTTTGCGGTCCCCAGTTATATGTAACACCAGCTCTAGCAGGATACATATTTCAAATCTGATATATTCTAATCACAAAATAGAAAATAAAATTATTTTTTCAACCTTTTGTTGTTTTGTTATTTTATTCTTCATATCATGTTCATCTCAGGCGCAGGTTTCAGTTTTCTTTTGTTATCTCTTAACTCACTTGCCAGGTTTTCCTGACCATTTGACACGTCCAGCACCTTTCTTCTGCGTTCTTATTCTCCCCCATGTCTAACCATCTTTTTTCTGTGTTCATATACCCTCCCATGTCTGGCATTACTCCTCTGTGTCCATATACCACCCTCATGCAGCATTTCTCTTTTTGTCCCTGCTCCTTTACTCCTATTCACGCCCACCATCTCCCCTCTTTTTGTATATCTCCCTGTGTCCAGCTTCTCATCTCTCTTACTCCCTTACACTAATGTGCCACTCACACTCTTTTTCCTCCCTTCCTCCACTATGTTCAATGTTTAACTCACTCTTCCTTCATCCCCTTGGTTCAGCTGTTCTCTTTCCCTTGCCTTCTTTCTCCTTCTCCCTGCAGATCCTGAACCTCTCTGCCTTCCCTCTAGCCCCCTTCCCATGCGTCTAACACCTCTATCCCTTCCCTTCAGCATCCAGGTGTGGGTCTGGTACCTTTCTTTTCCCTCCAGCTCTAGTCCCTCCACCACATGGGCCCAGCACCTCTTTCCCTTCTCACCCCAATCCCCAGATGAGATCCAGCACCTGCCTCTCTTCCCTTCAGCTTCAGCTGGTTCAGCAGCCCAAGCAAACTACTTCCCCCTTTGTGGGTGCAGCAGTAGCCCCCCCCCCCCCCCCCGATTTTGGGTCCAGCAGTCCCCTCTCACAATCGCGGGTTCAGCAGCCAATCTCCCTCCCTATCATGGGTCCAACAGCTCCCCTCCCTCTGGATCGCAGGTTAAACAGCAAAACCCACCCAAAAAAACCTGCAACTCCCCTACCGGATTGGTCCCTTTGCGCCTCCCAGCCCCGGGCCTACCAGCATCTTAGAAGCTTCATCGACCGAAGAAGCAACATCGCAGGCCTGCTCCGAGACCTTCCTCTAGCTGAGTTCCTTCTTCTGATGTAACTTCCAGCACTGGACTCTGAATTCCTTAAGTAAATCTTTTTTTATACAAAACTCAAAACAAAGAAGATAAATGAATTTACAATTCAGTTGCTTTTAAGGAATCTTGCTTTCTACAAACAGTCCAATACACTACCAGCACGTCCCAGGGACTGGATAGCCAGGAATGCATTCAACATATGTTGAAGATAATGTACACTCCTCCCTCCGTATTTGCGGGGGTTAGGTGCAAAGCCAGCCCACAAATAAGAAAAATTAATTAATAACTTTAGAGCCAACTCTGACCCACCTCCGCCTCCAGGACCTCTCCACACTTTACTTTTAAAGCCTGGTAGTCTACCGATGAAGCAAGACAGGAGCTGCTGCCCCGTGCAGAGCCATGAACAAAAATGGCTACCATGAGTTCCCACTGTAGTTTCCCTTAGCTACGCCCACAGTGGCATTAGGCGGCCTAAAGCGCCTTTGGAGGTGGAATGCACATCAAAGGTAGGCACTGGAAATGTTGGCCTGGAAAACCTTGACCTACATTTCTGGCTCCTACCTTTGCCAGAGGTGCCATTGTGTGATTGACACGCGATCAGTGGCCGTTAACAACAGCACCAGTTACAGAATCCAGGCCTTATTGTATGTGGTATATTATCCTTCTAGAATAGACCAACCAAAGTGTTTGTTTTACAATTCTAGTTCTATTTTGAATGTTAAAAAAGCACGCTATTAATTTGCCAAGTAATTTATATATGTAATTGGCAGTATTCTATAAACCTTATGCACACTTTTATGTACAAAGTGTGAAAATCTGTGTGAAGGATTATAGAATGAGGGGATGGTGGCTGAATATTGCCAGCTGTCATAATAGCAGTGGCTTTTGCTACTTTATACATATTTCCAGTGTTAACACTTCTACAGATAACATTAAATATAAATGAAGTAGTTAAATATCACAACCAGCTAAAAAAAAAACAAATAAATAACTATGACTATTGGGTTTAAATATTGTACCAAATATTGTTTCGTTTTTAGAATGAGCAGCAATTACTCCACAAGTGGGTAATTCAATGATTGCTTTTTAAATCTTGATTCAGTATAAATCATTTTTCTAGGAGTAGCAATCAATTACATACAAACAACCTACCTATGGTATTTCTTCCAGTGCTTGTGTCTGAAACGACATGTACAAGAACAGATGTTCAATGGACTTATTTATAAAATGAGGCTTTCCCTCTTAAAATGGATCAGATAAAGCCGATTCAGCAGAAATTTAATGGAAGGGGAGGGAAGCATATGATCTTGTTGAGAGATCTGGAAAAGTCTGCGTGCTGTTCTCATGTGGAAAGCTGGTATAGCTTTACAGTGGAAGACTGAGCTGTGTTACACTATAAATACATACAAGTTATAGAAAAGCACTAAAATAGATTAAGCCTGAAAGATTCTTAGTAAGGATGACAAGGCCCTCCCTCCTAGGATAGCAAGGAAGGTGGAAGTTATAATGCATGGCTGAGTTGAGAGAGTAATTTTCACAGTGTTTTATATGGGAAATAGAGACTTATTCATGTAGAAAGGACCTTTAAAAACTGATCTTCCCTCCGTCACTGCTGTTCACAGGAGTGTAAGGGTTGAGTTTGGTCAGAGGAGAGTAGATTTTGAAATCCCTGCACATGGTTTCACATAGATACTTTGTAATTTACATTCGTAAGAGAACACATACATGCAAAAATATCATTAAAAATTGCACCTAAGGGGACAATTCTTTAAATGGGTGTCTCCATTGAAGCTCCCCGATGAATACCTAGTAGAAGCACTTATCAGCACACCCAATATTCTTGCCCCTGCAGTTATACCAGCTATTGAGCTGACATAACTACAGGTGAATAAATGCTGCAGAGACATGCATAACTTACAGTATTCTGGAGATTATGTGCATAAATGGGAGACCCACCCATGTCCCATGCTTCACCCCTTTGTATGCCCCCCCTAGTATTTACACCCTATGGGTAGGGTTACCAAATGGCTCCACAAAAAGAAGGACAGATTGAGATATCCAGGCTTCATTTCCATTGCTTTCAAGGGAAGTAAAAGCCAGATGCTTCAATCCATCCTTCTTTTTTTCTGGAGCCATATGGTAACCCTACCTATAGGGTTCATTTTCAAAAGAGAAAAATGTCCAAAAATGGCATAAAGTGGCATTAGCTAAAACATCCATTTTTGAAACACATTTTGTAGATAAGGGAAAACGGTGTCAGGTCAAAAGCGCGCGGGAGAAAGGCGCGCGCAGACAATTGAGCGCAGCGTGGAGGCGCGCACCGCAGAAAATTACAGTTTTTATGACTCCAACGGGGGGAGGTGTGTGGGGGGCGAACCCCCCAGTTTACTTAATAGAGATCGCGCCGCATTTTACTGAAAACTTCACTTTTTCCCTGTTTTTAGGGAAAAAGTTAAGTTTACAGTAAAATGTGGAGGGTTACAACCCCCCAAACCCCCCACAACGCCGGCGCGATCTCTATTAAGTTAACTGGGGGGTCTCCCCAACAAAACCCCCCGTCGGAGCCCCTAAAAACTGTAATTTCCTTCGGCGCGCGCCTCCGTCTTGCGCTCAGTTGTCGGTGCGCGCCTTTGTCTTTAGCGGGGTTGTCTCACTCCTTGAGGGACGCAATCCAGTCGGGTTTTCCCCAATGAATATGCATGAGATCTATGTGCATGCACTGTTTCAATGCATATTCATTGGGGGAAATCCTGAAAACCCGACTGGATTGCGGCCCTCAAGGAGGGGCTTTGAGATCCCTGGGCTAGACCTATTTCAATAATGAATATGTGCCAAAAAGATACCCAAACTGACCAGATGACCATTGGAGATATGAAGGCATGCCCCTCCTCCTTACTCCCCCCCCCCCAATATGTGAATGAAACAGTACATATCAACTTCACATGTTATGGCCAGTTCTATTAGAGCAGCAAACAGGTCTCTGGAGTAGCCTAGTGTAGTGGACTGCAGCGAAGGTGACCCAGGTCCATATCCCACACTAGCCAGTACACTTGTGATTGAAAGTGTTAGCCCACCAAGCCCAGCTAAAACCTACTGTACCGAGATGTAGGTGACACCTGCAAGCAGAAAAGCTATTGTTGAGATACACAGTTAGGTACAATGGGTTTTGGGAGAGTTTTGGAGGATTCCCTATACAATGTAAGGGGATTATGGTAAGACTAGTCTTTAAGCCCGTTACATTAACGGGTGCTAGAATCTCTCTCCCTAGCTGTCTTTCCATGGCCCTCTTCTGTTTCCCCCCCCCCCCCCGAGCAAAGCTGTCTGTCCCCAGCACACCTCCCCCCCAAAGTAGCCCCCTTTCCCTCTCCCTATTTCTCCATGGCCCCTTCTGTCTCCCCCCAGCACACCCCTCCCCCCAAAGCAGCCCCCTTTCCCTCTCCCCCTGGCTCCCGGTATTGATCCCCTTCTTACCCTCCCCTCCATCCCGGCGTCTTCTGGCCTGCTCCTCTTCAAAGCAGCCTGCGATTGTGGTGGCCGGCTTTAGCGAACCTCGCAGGCTGCCCTCCAACTCGGTAGCACGTTCCCTCTGACGCGATCCTGTGCATCAGAGGGAGCGTGCTACTGAGGTTGGAAAGTGGCCTGCGAGGTTCTTTAAAGCCGGCCAACATCGCAGGCTGCTCTGAAGCGGATCGGCGGCAGCGAGTGAGGTGATACGGCGAGGACACGGGCAGGCAGTGAGTGAGGGCGGGCGGTGACGCGCCAAGGCAGGGAGAGAGCACAGTCGCACGCCTTCAGCCCCCGCATGCGCCGTGAGGTTAGAATGTTGCCACAGAAGCACACCTCACAGCGCCACACCGCACAAATTTTCGAGAGCGCATGCGTGCTCTAGCATTTTATTATTATTGATGTATACCTGGGATCTTTTATGTGAAGTTCAGAGCAGTGTCCCCTGCTCTGCTGCTGGTGCTCTGCTGGGATGTTTGTGCAGTCAGTCTGCTAAGAATGCTGGCCCCTCCTATGTCCCAATGGTTAATTTTTGTGCATTTTTAATTTGGACTTCTTTTTCCTCAAAAATAGTTCAAAAAAGAGAGATACACTGAGGACGAACACATCTAGGAAATGGCCATTTTCAAAACAAAAAGATGCTTTCCTGTTTTGAAAATGGCCATTATCTCTACTGGATTTTTGGATGCTTTTCCCAAAACATCCAAAATCGGATTTAGACATCATATTGAAAATGTCCCACCATGCCACTTAAGTATGCCACTTTGCAGGATCCTGACATTAACAAATGTATGCACGCACAGTGTCAGTTTATCAGTGTCAGTATTCCAGTTTTTTGGCCACTGCCAGTATTTTCCCTGGATGTTCAATGCTGGGCTATGTCCGGGCACTGGCATTGAATATCTGGATTTACGCGGCTGCTTATCTCTTATCCAGTTAAATGTGATATTCAGCATTTAAGTGCCTAGCAAAACCAGATAAATATAGGACTGCGTTTTATGCGATCCAGTTTTTCCCGTTAGTGCTGGCATTCAGCAGCACTAACTGGTTAAATGCCTCTGATTATGGATGGATTGGCCTGCAGAAGTGAGTTAACCAGCCAGTAACCTCTCCTGGCCCCTTAATATCAACTCCTAAGAAGACAGCATGACAATGACCTAGGGCATTGTGTATTTTGGTGAGCGTGGCTATCAACTTTTATGTGCTATGGTCCTCGCAGAATCCAACTTGTTGAGGATGAAGTACTAATGTGTTTTCTATACAAAAAAAAGAAAACTAAGAAGTAATTTCTCCAGAATTCTGCATAGTAGTGGCAAATTCGAGGTAGGCCAGTATTCAGAAATTGGCAAGATGAACTAAGGGCTCTTGAGGAATGGTGTCACTATCATGTGCTTCCATACAGATGGAACATACCCCTGAGTGAGACTAGTCTGAAAAAGTAGAAGGAATAGAAGAATGAGATGCAAAATCATTTTGAGGACAAGTGGGGCAGGCCAAGGAAAGGGGAGAGGAGATGCTGGGTTTAAGGTAGAAGAGAATCTTTTCATTGAGAAAGCTCTGAGATCAATGAACATATCCTACAGAGCAGTCAGCAGATAAGAGGTTGCTGAAACAGTCGACAGGTTGTGAGGTTAGGTAAAGAAAAAGATGGGAGAATGTTAGTAAAAATGTGAGAGTATTTTGGGCTTGTATACTACCTTTGGTCAGCAATAGGATTTTGTGGTCTCTCTGTTTCCTATTTTTACAAGCATTGTTTGATGCCCTTTTCTGACTTCCTAAAAAAATAAAAAAAAGTGGAACATTCTAGTCTTTGTTTCCTAGAATCAAATAATGAACTTACTGCACTTCACTCAACAAATGCCCTGCTTCCTAGAATTATTCCTTGACCCACATCTGACATGTCATTGAATGCCCTGAGTTGAAAAGCAGCTGATATATGGGACAGAAATATTTTATGTAATACCTGCATTGTTTAATTTGAAGCTGAATGTAAAGTTACAGTCACAGTTCACAACCCATTTAGTACAGCTACAAAACAGCGTAACAAAGGATTAAAGCCACCTGCTTTTAAGCTGCTGAAAATGTCAGTCCTATTCTTAAATATTTGGATTCTGATTTATATGTGCTCTAATTTCATGTCTCTTTTCAGGCCTTTGTCTCTTCTTAGGTGGCCTTTCTGTATATCACAATTAGACATGACCAAATAAACTTGAGACTGAGAAGTGTTGCTGGATAGTTATAAATTCAGTAAAGATCCAGTGGCTAAACCAAAGGGAGATGTAGAGGAAAGGAAAGTTAACGCTGAGGAAATTGATTTGCAATTGAAAGTAAAGAAATCTTGTCTTCAGATGAGGAACAATATCTCTTTAGCTACCAAGCCAGATTAGCAATAGTGTATGGTGGCATAAAAGAGTGCTAAATCAGTGACTTTAGCAAAAAGGATGTGCTCAAGGTCAAACTAATCTCAATGGCTCCACATGAAAATTAACTCTAGGTCATAGTTATCCTTTGTTCAGTCTATTACTAAGAGTTACATCACAGGATTTAAATCCTAATCCCAGTCATCAGAAAGTAAAGCAAAGTTTGGACTGTTTATTTATTTTTAAAATTTCTATATCGTTCTTTTGATGATGGAGATATGGGGGTTCAGGACTATGTACTATGGCAGGAATTGGGAAAATGGGTTAAAAAAAACAGATTGTAAATTTTACGACTCATAGAGCAGGAAATATATTGGATTTGATCTTTTGGGGAGTGTGTAGTGCAGTGGTTGGAGCTACAGCCTTAGCACCCTGAGGTTGTGGGTTCAAATCCTGTACTGCTCCTAGTGACCCTGGGCAAGTCACTTAATCCCCATTGCCCCAGGTACATTAGATATAGTGAGAGCCCGCCGGGACAGTTAGGGAAAAATGCTTGAGTACCTGAATAATTTGTAATCTGCATAGAATTGTAGGATATGCAGCAAAAAATGAATATGTCAGGAAAAAATGTTAGGTTGGTCTGATCATGTGTTAATTAGTTTTGTGTTGTGGACACATGATAATGGTTTACAGCAGGGGTAGGCAATTCCGGTCCTCAAGAGCCGGAGCCAGGTCAGGTTTTCAGGATATCCACAATGAATATGTATGAGATGGATTTGCATGCACTGCCTCCTTGAGATGCAGATCTATCTCATGCATATTTATTGTGGATATCCTGAAAACCTGACCTGGCTCTGGCTCTGGCTCTTCAGGACTGGAATTGCCTATCCCTGGGTTACAGGATGAAGGAAAGAGAAGATTGATAAAGATTAGATCAGATTTTGAGCTGTGTGATTTAAAGAGAGAAAGGAAGTCTACACTCAGGGTAGACGGACATCAGTCAGTAGAGGATATGGTGGCAGCATGAAATTCCTCTTTTATAAGAATTATTGGATGTAGTTGTCCCAGAAAGGAAAATCTTGGTTACGTCAGGATATAGGTTGTGTCTATGGAAAACAGCACCCCTTAGACAGCTGAGGCAAGAGATGAGACAGAATGAATGGCTGTGGAGGAAAACTGGTGATGTGGATGATTGTGAGAGCTATCAGATTAACGGCCCCTTTTACAAAGCCGCGCTGCGCTAACGGCCCCGAAGCCCACAGAGATTTAAAGGGCTTCGGGGCTGTTGCCACGTGGCAGCCGCTAGCGTGGCTTTGTAAAAGAGGCAGTTAAAGGAGGATATATATGTCCAACCTTCACCAGCCACTGCTTCAGTGTTGATTTATAAGTGATGAAGTCACAGCCTCCTTTTCGGCTACTGATGCCTTCAGTTCTTGTTCATGCACAAACTGAGCATGTGCACGACAGACAAGGAGCATGTGCACTCTTTGTCTGTCTGCTAGTCTATTGATCTTCCTAGCTTTATATATGATCTCACGGGAACACTGCAGATGACAGGGTTCACAGATACACTGCAATATATCCATGGGAATAGTACAAATATATGTACAGTTTGTGATACAAATACTTCATGTGTCATGTGCCAACACCAAGCAGGCAGAGCTCATAGAACAGCTTACTCTTAAGACATCCATCTGTACATACCACTACTCCTGGTACCATAAAAACTAAAAAAAAATATACATCAACTGAGAAGAAAATGACCCAAAACCAAAACAACTTTTTTCATGCACATACCTGGAAAAAAACTGGAGGGCAAGAATGAAACAGGTAAACACAAATAACATACTGCTGCTATAAAAAATATTCAGTTGATTGACTAAGAATACATTATACACTTGCTTTGTTGTTAACGAGCTTACATGATGATTCCTTTGCTATAAGCTTGCCAGGTCTTAATTTTCATTCTTTTACATCTTGTACATAGGTTATAGTATCATCAAACTAAAATATAAATGCTGGTTCTATCTAGTGTGATTCTGCAACCAAAGATATGAACTAGTCAGGTGAGGCCTGGCATTAAGGTTGGATGAGAATGATTTCTGCTGTAAACAACAGATTAGGAATGCTTCAGATTTAGCTTTGGAGAAGGCTTTCTATCCAACCAGCAGGACATGAAATTGTACAAACATCCTAGGGAAATTGGATTGGAGAAGAATTTGGCGATAACTGTCTAATTTATTTATTCCCTAGATCACACCTGGCAGCAAGGCAGCCCAATCCAATGTTAATCAGGGTGACATGGTGGTGGCCATCGATGGAGTTAGCACAGATGGCATGACTCATTTAGAAGCCCAGAACAAGATCAAGTCTGCCAGCTACAATCTGAGCCTCACCCTCCAGAAGTAAGTTGAATCGTTTCATCTGTGAGGAAAATTTCTCAACATAAGGAATCATAGGAAGAGGAGTAGATAATGTTTATTTGTGTGTGAACAATATGGCAATTCAGAGTATATTTCAAGTACACTTCTCCCTCCGTATTCGTGGTTTCCATACCTGCAATTTCGATTATTCGTGATTTTTCAGCCACTGACTCCGCCCCCCAAGAAATGTTATCACTCACTTTTTTTTTTCCGTTTAGTATTCTGCACAGTACCCTGAAATTGCTGGTTGGCTGTCCAGAAATCGCTGGTTGCTTGCCTGCCCTGAAATCGCTGGTTATTCACGGTTTCATTAGTAAAAATGATGACGTTTGTTTAAAATCACAAATAACATATAAAAAAGTTATTCGTGTTTTTGTCATATTCGCACCTATTGGCAGCCCGCATCCACCGCAAATACGGAGGGAGAAGTGTATGAACTTTCCAACTATTTTAGTGAAAATAACTGTATGAAAGTTGAATGCAGTCTGTCAGACTAAAATGTCTGTAAAGTTCCAGTAGTTATATATACCTAGTTGTTGCATTTTGTTGTGGTTGGGATGATTTGCCCATTATGATACTTTTGCTCAATCATGCAGAAACAAAGTTTTGTTTTCTAATTTTGTCTGCTGCTCCCAGTGTAATTTAGTGGGCATATACCCGTGTTTCCCCGAAAATAAGACTAAATTAAACTAAACCTTAAGGGGCTCATAATCGAAAGAGAAATATGTCCAAAAACCGGCCTAAGTCGGCACTTGGACGAACATTTCTCAAATACGTCCAAGTGCCGATACTAAAAATGGGTTTTGGACGTATTTCTGAACGACCTAGGCCTTCATAGTGTCGCTGAACGACCAAAGCTAAATGAGGCATTTCGGGAGGGACATGGGCTGCCTTAGAGGGTGGGAGTTGGGCGGGACATGGGCTGGCTTAGACTTAGTCATACAGCATGTATAACTGAGTTATACACTCGACGATCTACGGAACTTGGAAGTTGTGACTTAGACCATGTAAAACATGGTCTATGTCACAAAAACCCACCTAAACTCACCAGTAAGCACTGAAAACACATAATACAGACTCCCACACACTACCCCAGTGATCACCGACCTACCCCCCACCCCCATAAAAATATTAATCACACCTTTAAAATTCAACCTCCAGACCATCATCACCTGGCCATCTGGCATAGGATAGCCTAGTTGTCCAGCATAGATGTGGCCTAAGTCATTTGGGGGTGAGTTAGGGACCCATAGAGAGGAGGACCCATGCCCATAAGCCCCTGTAATCACTGCATTGATACTTAAACATGTGCACTGTCCTATACACCCCCAAAACCCTTTTCTACTGGCATATAAGTGGCTCCTGCAGTCATAAGGGCTATTGGGGTGGTAGATAAGTGGGTCTAGGGGATTATGGAGGTGGTTTGGGGGGCTCACCGTGACCTATAAGGGAGCTGTATTGAGGAGAAGTCATGGCACCCTTTTTGTGAAGTTCACAGCAGTGCCCTGTAAGGTACCCCATTATTTAGGTGGCATGTCTGGGTGTGCAGTCCATCACTTTGCAGACCCCTCCCACGTCCAACAGGGCTTGTTCTAGGCATTTTGGACTTGGACGGAAAGTTGGACGAAAATGTGGTATAAAGATAGACGATTTAGCAGCTTGGACAATCAGATCGGCAGGACGTATAATTAGACGATTTTCGAAACGAAAAAAAAAGTTGGACATATTTTTCGAAAATGTGTCTTAAACTGTTTTTTACTTTGGACGACTTGCGAGATGGACGTAAACGGACTTAGATGTCCCTTTCGATTTTGCCCCTCCACGTTTGTATACCGCATCATCTCCATAAAGATACAGCTCGACTCGACACTGTCTTATATTAATTTTGGGCCTAAAAAATGCACTAGGGCTTATTTTGGGGGTGATGCCTTATTTTTTTGTGTGTGTACAACTATCATCTCTCACCTTTCATAGCAGTCTTAAATTAAGGGGCTCTTTTACTAAAGGATTCAAGGGCAAGTAGGATGCACACCTTCTCGCAAATCACATTGAGGGATACGAGTAAACAAGGTTTCTCAGCAGGGAACACCTGGCTTGGCCTCCGCGAGTGTGGGTCGCCGGACTAGATGGACCTAAGGTCTGATCCAGCGAAGCCATTTCTTATGTTCTTATGATGTTAAGCCCGTAATGCACAGTTAGTGCATGAAAACAGGCTACCACACAAACAAGTTAATACGTTTTGTGGTATTTGTCCTATTTCCATGTCCTGTTTCAAAAACATTGTTGGAAAGGGGTATAGTGTAGGCAGAGTAATGTGGTATGCAGCCTGGGGGTTCCTGTCCATATGGCAAACCAGGAGGGCTGTACTCAGAAGAGAGCTAATGACTCATCAGGCTTCCAGCTGGACCAATTAGCATTGAGAGAGAGGTGAATTTATTTAGAGAGAGAGAGGAGAGACACAACCAAGGAGAAGAACAGCAGGTCAGGGTTACAGAAAGGCTGAGAGAGGGCTCTCTAAGGGGAGAGAGCAGAGCAAGGAAGAACCATGTCAGCTTGTAGCCATCCGTGGAGTGAGGAAAGAAAAGCTCTCCTGGTAAGGGGTGGAAACTAGAGTTGAGAATTCTCTGTTGCAAGGGGCTGCAGCTTGGAGTTAGGCAAGTAGGGGGCAGTGCTTCAGCAGGTTACTGAAAAGAAGGTTCATTGCCTGGGATAAGGGAGCAGACTTCCCAAGGCAGTGGCTGGGACCAGAGAGTTCAAGCTACAACAGGGAGGAGTAGTTAAGTGTTGTGGGTTCTGCTCCCACTTTACACACAGGAGCTCCATGAACCAGAGTAAGTCTCCAGACCATTTTTAATTTTGAGCAAAAACAAAAAACTAACTGCAGGCAACTATGTACGAGATGCAGGCAATTTTTATTATACCAAATATTTCATTTATGCAGTTAAAAATATCACCTTATAACAAACCAAAGGACCTGACACGGTCCGTGTTTCGGAAAACACTCCTTCTTCAGAGGTCCATGGTTCCTAAGGTATAAAATAAGCTGCATAAAAGATATAAAACAACCGCCTATCTGTAATCCTTCTTCACTTGGAATGTGTGACTCAAAAATAGTCGGTTGTTTTATACCTTTTATGCAGCTTATTGTATACCTTAGCAACCATGGACCTCTGAGGAAGGAGTGTTTTCCGAAACACGGACCGTGTCAGGTCCTTTGGTTTGTTATAAGGTGGTATTTTTAACTGCATAAATGAAATATTTGGTATAATAAACATTGCCTGCATCTCGTACATAGTTGCCTGCATTTTGTTTTTGCTTTGGCTGGCGGTACTGCAGTTTTCGTTGGATTTTGTTTTTGTGTTGCCTAATTTTGAGCACCATATACTGAATCCAGCCCTATTAGCAAATGGTAAGTGGAGAAGAATTTATATTTAGTGAAATAAATATGAAACTTTACCTTGTAGGAGATATGCAGAACCCACTTATCCATGGACAGATAGTTACATCCTAGCTACATCAGGATCTGAATTTATTAAGTGGTAATACAGCTTATGTTAATGCCACCTGTGAAAGAGACGTGGTTTCCACATGAGGTATTACCCTCCATGCCTCTATTTCTGTATGGAATCTGGGTTTGGTGTCACAAAATGACTCTTGGAAGGGGCGATGTAACCTAAGTGCTCAGCTTTCTGCTGACATCAAAGGTCCGTACATGTTTGTGAAATGCCTGGTTACATCTCCCCATAGCAGTGAAGGGGATGTAATCAGATTCAGTGTGGTAGGTTATGTGTTAATGCTCATAGTCAGCCAATCAGGATTAGTTTTACTGATGTGGAAAATTTAATGCGCACTAGTCTTTAAGTACTGCAGCGAAGGAGTAGGCTAATGGTTAATGCAGCTGACTGTAAACCTGAGGAACTGGGTTCAATTTCCACTCCAGCTCTATGTGACCCTGAGCAAGTCATTTCACCCTCCATTGCCCCAGGTACAAAACCTTAGATTGTCAGTCCACTAGGATGGAGAAAGTGCCTGAACACAATATGTAAATTGCTTTGATTGTACCATGGAAAGGCTGGAATGGGACGATTCAGTTCGGCTGTTTTATCGTGGGACGTTTCATTGTAGCTGCGCTGAAATAGCTGTGCTGAATCGATAATGGAGCACTGTGGGAGAAAGATCCATCACAGTTACTGCCCTCTTCTGGCCTCTCCACTCCCTCCACATATGTTCCCTTTTTGAGGTTGTAATGAGATGAGGGTGCGGAAGAAGTTTGGATAGCGAATCTGTGAGCTGAAAGTCATTCCATGAAACTCTCAAACCTTCCAAGTGGTGTGGTTTCTTTTCATCTCCATCTCTTTGCTGCAAAGGTTTCTGTAGGTTTGGCAGAGACACACTGGAAAAAGGGGGTGTAGTTTGAGGGTATGTGGGGGTTCATTGCCCCCCCCGCCCCACATGAGGCGATTGAGACCCCACAGCTTTCCTTACCCAGCGTCCCGTCCTCCAATTCTATAACAATTCATTGTAGCTGATTCAGTGATGAAACTGCCGCGCTGATTTGGCCATGTTGAAATAGCCGCGATGAATCGTCCTAGACCCGGAAAGGCAGTATATAAATCTAAATAAAAATAGCAAGCCTCAATATATAAATATAACATTCCCAGCTAATAGAAATCATGCAAAACAACTCAAAAAAGCAAATTTGCTTTAGAAATCCAGAGTTTTATTTATTTATTTTATTTTAAAAATTTCTATACTGTGTAAAACTAAATGGTTTACGTAATTTACAATTTTATATGGAGAGATAAATTACTTAATAAACTGTGATAATATAATCAAACAAATGCATACTATAGTCACAGTTGTACTCAATAAAGAAATTTTTTGTGAAAATCTCAGACCCTAAACCCGTGACTGGTGATATCACCAAACTGGGATTCATTGGGGGACCATCATCGTTTTTCACTGTCCCCTTACCATCCAACTAGATATTAATATATAGATACAGATTAAAGAAACTTATCTGTCAATCGGATGGTTTGATCCCATTAATGATCCTCAGCGGTGAATAAATTATCGTGCTTGTAGTGTACTAAAAATAACTGCTGTTACTCCTCCTTATTATGTCCATGTCCCCCCGACTCGAGTTTCGAGAAAGGTCTTCCTCAGGGAAGGACTCTGTTAGAATGAGCATACAGAAAAATAAATAAATGTGAAAATACTAAATGTAATACAATTTAAAAAACCTTAACGGGAACCTCAAATATAATTAATCTTATGAGACAAAAAACGTCTACCTCTATCTATTAACAAATATCAATCTCATACCTGTTACTAGCTCCCCATACCAACATGGGGACGAAATCTGGAAAGGAATGAACTCAATACCCGAAAAGCCAACCTTAAATAGAGATTTTAAGAGAACGCCGTCTTAACGGAAATGATGTCATTGGGAGGAAATGGAAACAACTTAATCACACTCAAAGAGACAACCATTCTATCTCATGATTCAATCCGTTAGGAGTCAAGGTACACCATTCGTAAATGAACCTTTGTTCTTTTCTGATCAAACATCTTGAAAGATCACCATTGAATTGTTTAATATGTAACAATACGGTGTATCTTAAATCATGGATTGTATGCGATTTTTCCAACCAGTGTGCAGTGAGGGGAGCTGAAATTCTTTGGTTGCGAATACCGCTGATGTGTTCAGATATTCTGACTTTGATTTTGCGGGAGGTTTGACCTATGTATAGTTTGTGACAAGGACATTTAATGCAATAAACTACTCCCGCAGAATCACAGTCAGTTCCGGATTTAAGTGTAAAATTTTTTTGCATTGCCCCTGGGATATTGATCTGGGAAATATCCCACACATATTGACATAATTTGCATTTACCACAAGCATGATGAGGGAGACCTGAATAATTTTTGTTATATTTTATATTTTAATTTTTCTCCTAGGTTAGAAGCCCTGGAGAAAGCAAATTTGGGTTTATCTTTTAAAACTCTATGATATTGCACTATCGGCCAGTGTTTGAGAATAATGTGTTTTATATCAATGCTGTTGTTAGAATATGGTATTACACATACTATCTGTTGTTGATGTTTAAGTTCCTTATATTCACTGTTGGTTGTCATAACCCATGGGCGATGGCAATTTTTTGCCCTTTTCCAAGCCCTCATAATAATTTTATGAGGGTAACCTCTTTCTGAAAATTTTTTATACATAATGGAGGCTTGAATGTCGAAGTCCTCCTCAGAGGAACATAATCTCCTCAAATGGAGGAATTGTCCTACCGGTATACTGTTTTTCAATGGGCGGGGGTGAAAACTCCGATATTGTAAGAGTGCATTACGATCTGACGTTTTTCTGTGTAAAGTGGTGGATAGGGAGCCTTGTACAATTTTAACTGTTATGTCTAAAAATGAAATCTGATTTCTGTCATAATGATAAGTGAACTTGATATTAGAATCAAGGGAATTAATATCATTCATAAACATTTCTAAATCTTCCAATCCACCACTCCACACAAAAAATACGTCATCAATAAATCTCTTCCAACTTTTAACATATCTGAAAAAGGCAGATTTGTACACCAAGGACTCCTCAAATTGTGTCATATAAAGGCATGCCAATGTGGGTGCAACGGAGGAGTAACAGCAGTTATTTTTAGTACACTACAAGCACGATAATTTATTCACCGCTGAGGATCATTAATGGGATCAAACCATCCGATTGACAGATAAGTTTCTTTAATCTGTATCTATATATTAATATCTAGTTGGATGGTAAGGGGACAGTGAAAAACGATGATGGTCCCCCAATGAACCCCAGTTTGGTGATATCACCAGTCACGGGTTTAGGGTCTGAGATTTTCACAAAAAATTTCTTTATTGAGTACAACTGTGACTATAGTATGCATTTGTTACGTAATTTACATACATAATAAAATAAGCATACAATCAGTCGCTTTTAAGAGTGGAGTGATATAGTCAATTTTTGATGGATATATTTTATATCAATTGTAATCACTTGAGGTCTTTGTGTCTGATGCCAAAGTAGAGGGAATTGCAATAGTCAAGATAACTGATCACTAGGGAGTGAACCAGAGCATTAAGGGCGGTGAGGTGAAGAAGACTGGATAATGAACGGATCATGCACAATTTATGAAAGCAGCGCTATTTTAGTCACTCCCATAATAAATATAACTCCGTAATCCCTGATATTTCCTGTCTGTCGGTCTTGAATAAAATTGTAAACTCTGTTAACCCGGGAATGACATGTCTGTGTACAGTGCTGCGTACGTCTAGGAGCGCTATAGAAATAGGCTGTAGTGGTAGCTGCTAACCTGGTCGCTTGTCAGTGAATTCAGCAGGAAATCACCAGGAAGAGGAGATTTAAATATTAGTTCTAGGGTCCTAACTGCTGTCGATTATACAGTAATATGAGCAGTTGGACAAAATTTTAAGGTTTCAGCAGTGTATTTAGCTCCTAATAAGTTCAACCATACATAAATGAGCAGCTTAAAATATTTGCATGGCAAATTCTTCCAGGGTTTTAATTTTTTTAAGTTTTGAAACAGATGCAGACATGTTTGTTTCATTTCCTTCTGCCCTCCTCTGGGAAATGTTGCACAGGAGTGAGGGTCAACAGTGATTGCTCCATGACTGAAGTTCCACTGTTGATGTCTGCTGTATCCATTAGTACTCCTGGCTCTGCCCTATTTAGCTTCTGAGAACCAGGTTTTGTCGTGTTCATATAATGGAAGACTAAAATCTCAGTAAACACATGGAACTGCTAAAGCAAAAGTCTTGTAAGAATCAGTGCTGTAATATTTCTCTAAACACTTCCATGTCTCTTTGCACATTAGCACTGGAGCGAAACCTTTGCACCTGCCAAAGATGATAAAAATGGAATTTAAAGTATCGAGAGAGAAACACTGTAAACAAACATTGGTACCCCAGGAGACACAAACATCTATAAATGTTAACATAATTTAATGGTGCTTGTGTTGAGGTATGTCTGATTTTACTAGGACATGTGAGGTAGGAAAGGGGTCTTCCTTGATTGATCACAGTGATTGATGACTTGGTATTCTATGTCCAGTCACCGCTCACCTTACTGAAAGATGGTTCTGTTTTTTCTCTGGACAGAGATTAAGATGGTTCTGTTTTTGCTCTGGATAGAGATTTGATTTGTATCTGGTATAAACATTAGTCTAGCTGTCAGCCCCCACATACCAAGCTCCATTGGCAAAGCAGGACATCCCTATGTAAACCAAAGACTGTAATAGTGATACCACATTTGTTGGAGTCTCCAGCTAGAGAAAGCAGCACATAACAGGCTCATGTATGTGATCATTTCCAGTATGTGTGGGTGCCTCCTCCCACCTTGATCTTTTGTACGATTTCATTGCAGCTAACTCTGAAATAATCAAATGGGCCTGGGATAGGCACGTGGGATTTCTCGGAGAGAGAAAGCGATAATGGTTACTGCGGATGAGCAGACTAAATGGGCCATTTGGCCTTTATCTGCCATTATGTTTCTATGTCTTAGTTTGGAAAAGCTGAGAATAATCATTTCAAGTTTTATATCTTTTCTTTGTTTTCTACAAAATAGTTATATTTTTTTGAAAATATGTATATTAGACTATCAAATACGAATTAGAGGGCAAGGGAGTCATATTTGTGCGACCACTGATTCAAATTGAAACGCATGCTGGGTTGTTTTTTGGGGGTTTTTGTTTGCATTTCTTTGTTTATCCTTTCACTGTCTCTATGCACAAAAAACACTGGATGAACAGAAAAAGACCATTTATACTGTAATTCTATATTATCATGTGGCATCTCTGGGAAAACACTTTCTCTTTCTCAGGTTCATCATGTTGATCCAATATCTGCAGGATTTTAGAATTACCCTGTTTCCTCTATTGCTTTTTTTGTATGCTTCTTCAGTTCACTGGTTAAGGATTTTTAAAAAAATGTAATTTACTCCCCCTTTTAGAAAGCCATGTTATGATTTTTTTTAATCACCAGCCGTGGCGGTATTAGCTCCAACGCTCATTGAATTCCAAAGGGCATCGGAGCTAATATCGCCTTGGCTGGCGATAAAAAAAGCCTAATGTAGCTTCATAAAAGGGAGTTTTAGTTATGTTTCGAATAAACCTATTGTACTTTAGCTCAGTGATTCTCAAGCCTCTGCTGGGAGACCAGCAGCCAGTTGGATTTTCAGGATATCCAGGGCATCACACTTAAATTAGCATTTCAGCCTTACCTAGTTGACATCATCAAGGCACTTAAAGAACTACAGATGAAATTGATTGAGCTCTCAGTAGATGACATTTTAAAGCCATTATTTGAAGCTAAGAAAGAGCCAATTGAAATATTAAAAAATGCAGTAGAATACCCATGCCTTCGGGAACGTGCCCCCAAAAATGCTTTTTTGCTTTTTAACCACTTGTTGTTGCAAATCTACATTCTCATACCTAACCCAAATCAAGACACCCTTAAGGTCACAAATATACCCATCTAGATAATCAATTGAAACTGCAGACCTCCATACTTCAACCAAATATTCAAATGCTTTCCAACAAAAAGCAGTCACAACAAAGTCATTAAAAGGTTAGTTAACTTTAAAATTAACAAGTAGTTTTAATTTTTTGAAATTATTAAGTGCATAGTAGGTTTGTTTGTTTTTTTGCAAAATAATGTACATTTTTAAGTATATCTATTTGAAGATTCTTGAATGTGGCCTTATTTGATTACAGTACTCCCCCGAAATTCATGGGGGGTTCCATTCCAGGACCCCCCCCCCCCCGTGAATTTTGAAAAACCGCAAATGCGATTTTTAGGCAGGAAATACAGGAGAGGGCAGCTGGAAAGGCAGGAGAGGACAGCTGGAACGCCAGCGGGTGAAAAAAATCACTCGCGGTCTGCTCCAACCACCTCTTCCTGTAGTAAAGTCAGGCTCCTGATTGGTGTAACCCGACTTTACTACAGGAAGAGGAGGTCAGAGCAGACCATGAATGACCAGGTCCACGATTCGCGAACCGCAAATTCGCGGGGAAACACTTTTCAACATGAAAAGGTTTTCCACTTCTGCTCTTTTTCCCTATTTGTCCCAGAGGACTCACAATTTAATTATGATCTTCAACTCATTGATTTCTACCAGAGATGCTGCCTTGCAACAACCTGATGAAGAAAATCTGGCCCTTTAACTTTCAGGAAAAAAACAGGATGGTAAGAGAGTCGTTTGCATACCACCTGGAAGACTGTGTAGTAGTAGCTAAGGTAAATGACAATAGGAGAGAAGGAATACCAGCTAATAGATGCTGGAGAGAATTTTCTGTTATCACCATAGAAGAAGTCTCTGATCTGCCTAAAAGATTATCAAAAAAATTTTGATACATAGTTATCTGTCCACCCAACATGCTGGAGCATACTCCCTCTAGTTTCTTGTTATAGTTGACAGATCTTATTAATGAATATTTAGCAAAGGGCATATATTTTCTTTTTTTTATGCATCCCAAAGTTATTCAAGGAGGAACGCCCCCCCTCCCCCAAACAATCTAGTACAGCACTGTGAACGTTCAAATGATTACAGTAGACAGAAAACAAGGGTTAATTATCTATTATAAACAACGTACTCTCCTATCAACAGCAACACTGTATATGAATATTACGATCCCCTCAGAAATCTTCCTGGCTCTGTATCAAACTGCAGCTTCTCGGTGAACTTGTTCCAAACCGGCTTCCAACATAATAATAAAAGTGAAACCAGTACGAGGTGAAAGAGATCTTCAAGCAAGGCCTAGAAGAAAAGCTCAGACTAGAAATAGTAAGATTTCCTTGATAGTAGTAGCCAGCATTCATCATAGTGTTAAGAGGCACAAAAGTCATGAAAGGAAGTTTTCGGCCTTTTCTTTACTAGAGCCCATGAATTTGAGCCCCTCGATGGGGATATCTTTCTCCTTTATGGCCTTCTGCACGCAGAGCATATAGGGCATATATTCAACAACAATATCATCCATTGCACTGACTCCCATATCTGAGGCCTTGGGATTAGATTTATCTAAAGTAGAAAATTTTAGACCAGTCACTGGAATACCATGGCCTGCTAAACAGAATTCTGCGTTAACTCTTAATCATCAGACTTCTTAAATCAGACTGCTGCACTTCACAACTCGCAATATGGCTTCAGGACTATCCACAATACAGAACCTTTACTGTTAGAATGAATATCAAAGGCAAAATCATATCTAAGCAAAGGCCAACAAGATGTTTTACTGCAGTTCAACACCTCAGCCACTTTCGAAGCAGTGTAGTACTAAAATAGTTTACAGAATTCTTGGGAAATAGAACGTATGAGGTAAGAAAGAGTAATAGGAAGTCCCAGAGTTGGAATGCCTTCTGTGGCTTACCACAAGGCTCTCCATTGTCTTCTTCTTTATTTAATGTGTATCTAAGAACCTTGGGCATGAGTTTCTGCTTTTCCCAGATGCACACATTTTCTTAGGCAGATCATATCTTCCTTCTTTGTGTAGCCAAAAACTCCTTCAATGAGACCCTACAATACTTAGCAAAACTTATTGAATATCCAAGTACCTGGCCACAGAAGAACTTCCTTAGACTTAAGAAACTGAAGACTAAGGTGCTTTGGTTCGGTGATTATAACTCATTTCCACACAAGGATCTGGTGTTAGCTACAGGAGAAAAAAATTTAAAATTGAAAGAATATCTAAAGTTCTTGGCATTATCCTAGATTCCTACCTAACCCTTGGAGACCAGATTAACTCCCTGGTTAAAAAAATTTTCTTCAGACTTAGACAATTGAGAGCGATAAAATTAGTCTTAAGCCAGACTAGTTTCAGAATAATTGCACAGGCAGTTCTGCTCCCATATTTGGATTAGTGTAACTCCTTGTACTATGGTATCACAGAGAAAGAACATGACAGGTTACAACTACTCCAGAATACAGCAGTTAGATAAATTTACCACCTAAGTAAATTTGAGAGGGCTAGCCAATTGCTGTTAGAATTACATTGGTTGCCAGTGAAAAAAAGAATCCAATTAAAGATTGCTTGTATGGCCTTATATGGAGAAAACTCTAATGGGGGTAATTGGCAGTTTTCTATGTAAAGGTGGGGTTCCACCCCCCCTAACGGGAGTGCAAACATTTCTAAATTTAATGGGAGGGTTACCACACCCACCCACACCCTCAAAGCGCTTACAGTAACTGTTTTAATCTAGCGCATAAGTCCTGCATGTGATTGTTGGCGTGCGTTTGTCTCACGTGGTTATGACTAGTCACCTTAAGGAATAGTTTCAAGTGGGATGGAGAGCAAGGCACTCCTCTCATCCTTGTACTTTATTTTATTTAACTTTATTTTTATTTGAACTTTTGAAAATAACATTATGAATGAGACAACACCTGAGCAATAGTAATCACAAACCAGACACACTCCAGTAATTATGGCACTTCTAGGCAGCTGCATAGCGAGAAAAATAGGTTCACAGATTTGTGGTCTCTAGAGATCAATAGCTTATATCAGAAAATTTTCCCTGAGGGTCACTTCGATTGAATTCTCTAGAGACCTTCCAGATTTCCCGATATCGATCCACAAAATTTCATTTAGCTTTTACTGCAAACACAACTTTTATATCAGAAAGGCATTTCCTGGTCTTTATTCAAGGACACGGTGAGCGAGGCACAAAATCTGTATATCCTCAGATTCAGAAAAGGGTGCAAAAAGAGCCGAACAAAAGACCTGGCGTGGATAACTAAAGAAGTGAAGAAAACGATAGGGGATAAGAAGAATTCTTTCAAGAAATGGAAAAAGGGCAAAACCGAAGAGAACTGGAAAGAACACAGGAAGTATCAAAAAGAATGTCACCTTGTGGTTAGAAAAGCAAAAAGAGAATATGAAGAGAGGCTAGCCAGGGAAGCATGAAATTTCAAACCGTTCTTCAGATATGTTAAAGGGAAGCAGCCGGCTAGGGAGGAGGTGGGACCGCTGGATGACGGAGATAGGAAGGGAGTGGTGAAGGAGGAGAAAGAAGTGGCGGAAAGACTAAACATGTTCTTTTCGTCAGTATTTACAAAAGAGGACACATCTAATATCCCGGAACCTAAACAAATCTTCAAAGGAGACCAAGCAGAAAAATTAACATCCATGGAAGTAAGCCTCGAAGACGTAAACAGGCAGGTAGAAAAATTAAAAATTGACAAATCACCGGGTCCGGATGGAATCCACCCTAGAGTACTGAAAGAACTAAAGGAGGAAATAGCGGAACTAATACAGCAAGTCTGTAATCTATCCTTGAAAACAGGCGTGATCCCAGAGGATTGGAAGATAGCCAATGTTACGCCCATCTTTAAAAAGGGATCGAGAGGTGACCCGGGGAACTACAGACCAGAAAGTCTGACCTCGGTCATGAGGAAAATGGTGGAAGCACTGATAAAAGATAGCATCGAGGAGCATCTAGAAAGGAATAAACTTATGATAACAAGCCAACATGGCTTCTGCAAGGGAAGATCGTGCCTGACAAACTTATTGCACTTCTTCGAAAGAATTAACAAACGGATGGACAAAGGGGACCCCATAGACATCGTATATTTAGACTTCCAAAAAGCCTTTGACAAGGTACCCCATGAACGCCTACTTCGGAAACTGAAGAACCATGGGGTGGAAGGAGACGTAAACAGATGGATCAGGAATTGGTTGGCGGGTAGGAAGCAGAGGGTAGGAGTGAAGGGCCACTACTCGGACTGGAGGAGGGTCATGAGTGGTGTTCCGCAGGAGTCGGTACATGGACCGCTGCTATTCAATGTATTTATAAATGATCTAGAAACAGGGATGAAGTGCGAAGTAATAAAATTCGCAGATCACACCAAACTATTTAATGGGGCTAGGACTATAGAAGACTGCGAATATTTACAAAGGGACCTGAACAAACTAGGGGAGTGGGCGACGAGATGGTAGATGAAGTTTAATTTAGAGAAATATAAAGTCTTGCATGTAGCAAACAGAAACCCGAAGTACAGCTACACGATGGGAGGGCTGTCATTGAGTGAGAGTACCCAAGAAAGGGATTTGGGGATAATAGTGGACAATGAAGCCGTTGGTACAGTGCGCAGCGGCCGCTAAAAAAGAGAATAGAATGCTAGGTATAATCAAGAAGGGTATTACAACCAGAATGAAAGAAGTTATCCTGCCGTTGTATCGGGCGATGGTGCACCCGCATCTGGAGTACTACTCCACAACCTCTTCTGGGAGACTTGGGGGTAATAGTGGACAAGACAATGGAAGCCGTTGGCGCAGTGCGCAGCGGCCGCTAAGAAGACAAATAGAATGCTAGGTATAATCAAGAAAGGTATTACAACCAGAGCGAAAGAAGTTATCCTACCATTTTATCGGGCGATGGTGCGCCCGCATCTGGAGTACTGCGTCCAATATTGGTCGCCGTACCTTAAGATGGATATGGCGATTCTTGAGAGGGTTCAGAAAAGAGCGACACGATTGATAAAAGGTATAGAAAACTTTTCATACGCTGAAAGACTGGAGAATCTAGGGCTCTTTTCCCTGGAGAAGCAGAGACTTAGAGGGGATATGATAGAGACTTACAAGATCATGAAGGGCATAGAGAAAGTGGAGAGGGACAGATTCGTCAAACTTTCGAAGACTACAAGAACGAGAGGGCATTCGGAAAAATTGAAAGGGGACAGATTCAAAACCAATGCTAGGAAGTTCTTCACCCAGAGGGTAGTGGACACCTGGAATGCGCTTTCAGAGGGTGTGATAGGACAGATTACGGTTTTGGGGTTAAAGAAGGGATTGGATGATTTCCTGAAGGAAAAGGGGATAGAAAGGTATAGATAGAGGATTACTATACAGGTCCTGGACCTGATGGGCTGCCGTGTGAGCGGACTTCTGGGCATGATGGACCTCTGGTCTGACCCAGCAGAGGCATTACTTATGTTCTTATGAATCAGTCTAAAAAACTCATGTATATTTAACAGGATTGCTGAATTGAGTGGCAAACCTTTTTTATAGAGAATAGCATACCCTTAAACCTAGAGAATGACACGGGGACTAATTTTTCCCCATCCCTGCAGAAACTCAATTTCCCCGTCCCGTCCCTGTGAGTTTTGTCACTGTCACTGTCACTGTCCTTGTCTCTGCCCCATTCCTGTAAGATCTGCTTTAACCATACAAGCCCCAAACACTTAGGATTTTAAAGTGTTTGAGACTTGTGCCGATGAGAACAGAGCATGCAGGATTGGGGCAGGGATGGGAAAAGAACTTGCCAGAATGGGATAGGAAAATGAGTTCCCGTGTCATTCTCTACTTAAACCTGACTGTCAAATCCACCTTTGTTCCAATTATAACGTGAGCTATTTTAATTGTCTGCACAATCCCCTACAGGACTGTGTCTAGTACAGATTTTCTTTTTCACTGTTATTTCAGATATTTTCTCTATCTGCTGGTCAGAGAAACACAACTTTGTACACTTAACATATAATTAACTTACTTAGCTATCAAGAATTGGTTCTGTTCCATTCTTGCTCACTGACCTTATCATCTTGCAGTATTTTTGGTGACTTAATCATTTCCTTGCCAAGGGCTGGTACCCAAAGACTATTTGTCTGTGAGATCACAGCTGTCATGTTTATTGGCTCTTTTATGTCAGCCAGCCCCTCTAATAAGCTTTACTACAAATACGAACCCGTGACCTTTCTGTGCTAAATACCACGCATGGGGCAGGGGAGACTGAATTACTTTGTACGCCTTAAAATATATGGTCTACACATAGACACAAGCAGAAATAGATACTGTAGCATATTTTTGCTTTATACAGAATATATGCTATGGGCAGTGTTTCTCTATCCTCTCCCAACCTAGTCAGTTGGGTTTTCAAGGTTTCTATAATATGCACACATTAGATCTCTGCAATATATGAAAATGTATCTCATGCAAATCCGATTGGATGAGAGTGCCTCCAGAAAGTTGAGAAGGAATGCGATAGGTTCTTTTCTGAGGTATGCACAAGGATGCAGCATATAGGGTTTACCATGCTCACTTTTTTCTTTTTTTTTTTTTTTGGGGGGGGGGTATTTTTTTATACATTCTAATTGTTTTCACAGGCCTGGCATGTGGCACTGAAGTTTGAAAGCGAGACAGGGACAGTCAGTGGGGCCCGAGAAGTTTGGATGGTGGCTTGGGCCAAGTGGAAGTAGAGTATCACTTGAACAGCAGTGCCTACTCATATACAATCAACTACACACTCAAAGAATGAGTAATGTTAATGGTAGCAGCCCCATTTTCCCCCCATCTTGTCATAGTGTGGTCCTGGGTCTATAGTAGGACAAACCCACACTGCTCCCTGTGACCCTGGGCAAGTCACCTAATCTCCCCATTGACCCAGGTACATTAGATAGATTGTGAGCCCACCAGGACAAACAGGGAAAAATGCTTGAGTACCTAAATAAATTCATGTAAACCATTCTAAGTTCCCTTGGGAGAACAGTATAGAAAATTGAATACATAAATGTTTGAGGACTAGGACTTGGGCCACTCTAAAGTGAGGGCTTCTACCCCTCAATGGCTAATGGGAAAGTCCTCTGAATGTTTTTCTTTTCTGAAAATGAGCCCACTAGTACAGCACATGGCACTGCCACCAGTTCCAGTGCATCATATAGAGATGGCTTGGGGAAATCCACTACTTATTCCTAGGATAAGCAGCATAAAATCTGTTTTTCTACTGGGATCTAGCTAGGTACTTGGGACCTGGGTTGGCCACTATTGGAAACAGAATATTAGGCTTGATGGACCTGGGGTCTGTCTCAGTATGACAATTCTTATGTTCTTAATATGAGACAGTATCCTGACTCAGATCCATAAAGAACACTTAAAGATAAACTTTCCACTTGGGGGACATAAGCACATTAACATATTCCAATGATGAAACACAAACTCACAGCAGCCATTTTAGATAGTGTCTCTGCATGGGGCAGGAGCGTAGGAAGATCGCTCCTGCCTCAATTCACTGCTGGACCACCAGGTCTTTTAAAGGTAGGCTTTACAGGTCTGGAAGGTTGGAAGTTTGTGTTGGCTGGGACAGGAGGCAGGAGGGATCACTTCAGTCCTGGCTCACCACTGGACCACCAGGGCTTATGGCAGGCCCAGGGGGAACCCTGTAAGGCATCGGGGAGGGAGGGAGGGTTTTGTGAATGCTAATTCACAAAAATGTGAATACAGAGGCATGAATGGGACTTGTTGGTTGCAATTGATGCAACCGCAGATAAGTGAATTTGTGCTTCACAAATGTGCAATCTCAGAAACATAATCAGTTTTGTCCTTAACACTGTCAAAATGACTTGTTCTTGATGGTTTGGCTTTTTTTCGGGGGGGAGGAGGGAGTTAAAAACCACTGAGAAATTAAGGGACAACCCTTCTTAATCGCTACAGTGGAGGACTGCTCAGTAGCAGCTGGCCACTAAATCCTAAATCTGCTTGGGAGCAGATGTAACTCTCAATGTTTTTAGGACATAGACATTTATTCCCCTTCTGAAATGGGGACTAAGGGCCAGATTCTATAAATGTCACCACCTAATATACTGGTGCCTAACTCGGATGCCTAGTGATAAGTCAATCACATCTCTGTTGTTAGTTGTTGGAGGGCACCTGGACTTAGGATTTTAGAGGCGTTGCTCTGAGTTCCGTGCGGGACATTATTTGGTTAATTTTTAATTTTTTTCAGTTAACTTCAATGGCATGGTCTGCCATTTAAGCTAATTACACAATTTGAGTAGATTTTGGTTAGGCGTCCTCAATGTAGACACCATTTACAGAATCTGGCCCACAATGTTTATGAACTTGCTGTGCACTTGTTTATTATTGCTTGTTTATTCATTTCTTTCTGTGCCGCTCTTCTGTGGAACAATCGGGCCAGATTACACACTAAAATAAAGTGTGAAGGGAAATAGAATTTTTCTTAGAAAAGAACACCAGAAAAAAATGAGTAAAGAAGAAAGAGTAGGACATAAAATTGGGTTCAGTCCATGATCAGCCTTTGAAAGAGTAGTGGGAACTAGAGAGAATTTTACTGTTAATCTATCCTTTTCCTCTCAAAAATAACTATAGACTACAGCTTCTGAGGTACTCACCCTTTGCCAAACGAAGAGGCTTATGTACTTTTGTGTCAGGCCAATTAGTACTTAAGCCCCTCAAAGTTAGCTGCCTACCAGTTGAGATTAGCCTTGTCTTCATGTACCCTCTAACATAGTGTTCTTCAACCGCTGGTCCGCGGACCGGTGCCAGTCTGCATGAATTTCCTGCCGGTCCACAGGGCCGGCATGTGCATCGGGCCCAAGAAAGTGTTCTTCAGCCACCGGTCCGCGGTGTTATCTGTGGGACAGCTCCCTCTTCCTCACTGCTGCATTGCACAAAGCCGCTGGCAGTGGCTGCTACACGCATCCTGTGCCTGAACCGGAAGCCTTTTCTCTGACGTCGCAACATAAGAAGCAGGCTTCCAGCGCACGAGGAACCGCTGCCTGTGGCTTTGTGCACTGCGGCAGTGAGGAAGAGGGAGCCGGCCCGAAGATAACACCGGGGGCGGCATAAAACGGCCAGGCAGGAACAGGCCAGAAGGTAAAGCACAGCATGGAGGGAGGAAGACAACAAAGGTAGGGGGAATGATTTTATTTTTTAACTTAGTGATTGAATTGTGTCAATTTTGTGAATTTTAATCTGCTGTCCATATTTTGCACTGCTCAGGAAGAAATGCATTTGTTTCTTTTTCTCTGGGGTTATACTGCATGCAGAGTCTTGAATATTAGGGTTTGGTTAGTATATATTAGTACTTTTAGTTTTTGGTCCCATATTTGCATAGGGGTTATCTGTTTCTGGTAGGAATGAATATTGAGAAGCATACAGTGTGCTTTGTGTAGTTTAATTGTGTGGTTAGCCATTATGTGTTGTTAATAAGATTATATTGTGTGTGTATATATGAAAATGAATGGAAAAAATAGTGGTACAATTAGTACTATTATGGGAGCGGGGTTTAGGGTAGAGATGGGCGGGGTCTGGCCCACGACTTAGCCCAGTGTTCTTCAACCGCCGGTCCGTGGACTGGTGCCGGTCCACAAATTAATTATTTTATTTCCGCCAGTTTATAGGTGTCAAAAGGTTGAAGAATACTGCTCTAACATATAATCATACTGCTGATAAGATTTAAAACTACTGATGTACTCATCTTTGTGGAAATAACTTGATCCCTTAATAGTGTATACTGATTAAAGAGTACTTTGTTATTTTAAGACTGCACTCAAAACCCCCTACCCACTATCCCATTAAGCCTTGATTGAATATAACATTTTCTTTGATTACTGTCTTGTCCACTGTAGATTTCCACCTGACTCGCTGCAGGAAAGCAGTTTCGTAATCATTTGTTATTTCATTATTTTTGTTCTGTTTTGTTGTTCATGTGAGCTTCTGGAAATGAGCTTCCTGCCATGAAGGACTGGGAGTTAGTTTGCTTTGGCGCCCTGCCAGGGGTGTTTGATTTTTATTTTCTATGACTTTGTCTTCTGTCAGCTCTGTGATATAGCTCAGGGATATATTATATACCTATTCCCCATGGTATAAAGAGATGATTGAGAGATATTTGTATCATTCCAGGCCCTCTTCATGGATAGGACTTGCTTGAGGCAAATACATAGCACATCATTCTTCAGATATACTCCCGAACCAAATTTTAACAGATTGCTAGTAGTACTTCAATTTGACTTCAAAAAAAGCTCTCTATGACATATTGAGATACAAGCATTAAAGGTATTTGATTTATTTATTTGATTTTTTAGCCCATCCTCCCAAAGGAGCTCAGAATGGGTTACAAATCAGGCACTCAAGCATTTTCCCTATCTGTCCTAGTGGGCTCAGTCTATCTAGTGTACCTGGGGCTGGTTTCGGGGAGTCCTGCCAGCTCAGCTGATGGGGGATTTCCCTGGCAGGATCAGCTGAACCAGCAGGGAGATCTGATTCCTCTCTCCCTCCCTCCCTCCATCACACTCACCAATCCCACAGCCCCCTACACAGAGACTCCCACCTTACACCCCTACCCCAACATCTCCTGACAACCCCTGTCAACCCCCACACCTCCCTTACCTTTCCTCAGCACAATCAACATGAGGTATGCCTACTCCTTCCTGCTGCTAGGCCTCATCGAACCTCGCCATCCCACTCCAAACCGCTGCAATCCCCAAACTCTCAGCACCCCACCCCGACACTCCCTGAACATCCCGCACCCCCTACAACATCAACTCCATACCTTCAATGACAGTCTGGCGGGACGGATGCCAACTCCCGCTGGCAGGCATGCCTTCATAATGGTGGCCTTCCCCTTCCTGATGTATCCTGGGATGCACTGGGGAGGGGCCTAAGATTAGCCCAAATGCCTAAGACCCCTCCTATGGGAGGGGCCTTAGGTGCTTTGGCCAATCAGGGGCCTTAGACCCCTCCTAGGATGCATTGGGAAGGAGAAGGCCCACCATTTTGAAGAGTTGGATCTGTCAGTCTGAGGGAGGAATTGGGAGTCTTAAAAAAAAAAATTTGTATGTAGATTGGGTGGGGGATGGAATCTGAATTAGCAAGCCTTACTTTCCTGTCAGTGCCCGAGCCAAATGTAGTTCAATGAGGTTTGAGAATCAGTTGGCAACGATAGAGAATCCCCCAGAGTGGTCGTTTAAATATTAATGAGTCCATTTTACTACCATTGTAATAGTAATGACTTTGTTGTACTACAGTTGCATAGCAGAGTTGGAGCCTGCTAGGAAGCTTGGAAAAGGCTACTGTGAGCCGTTCTGATAATTGGCTGGTAAAATACTGGCACACTAAACTGGCTGGTACCGGTTTAGCAATCATCATTAAAGGCACATTTGAGAATTAAAGTAGCTTATTCAAAGTGTGTCAGTGACAGTGACTAAATCATATTTTGATGCTCTAATGCAGTATTCTTCATTGAAGGTCCAAGAGCCAGTGGCAACCCTACTATATTAAGTGTGGCCCCGTGACTCTTCCTCCCTCCCCACGTTTTGTTACTAGCAATGCATCCATAGTAGCAATAACGTATTAAGGGGGAGAGCGGGGGGGGGGGCGGTCCGCCCCGGGTGCCAACCCTGAGGGGGGTGCTCCCAGCCTTGCTGTTCAGTCCCCCCCACCCCCGAAGGACCGCTCGCCCCCCTGGCCTCCCTGCACCACCTATGAATCAGCCTGCAGCGGGATCGCGATGTCGGCAATCCCTGAGCTTCTTTGGCGCTGCTTCCTGCGCTGCGGTCCCGCCCCTCCCCTCCTCTGATGTCAGAGAAGGGGCGGGACCACGGTGGAGGAAGCAGCTCCAAAGCAGCGAAGGGATCGCTGACATCGCGATCCCGCTGCGGGCTGATTCAGGTGGTGCAGGGAGGCCAGGGGGCGAGCGGGCCTGCGGGGGGGGAGGACTGAACTCAAGGCCGGGAGCACCCCCTCAGGGCCTGATTCAGGTGGTGCAGGGAGGCCAGGGTGGGCGAGCGGTCCTTCGGGGTGGGGCGGGCTGGCAGGCGGGCAGGCAGGCCTTCAAGGGGGAGGGAGGGGTGACAGGCAGGCAGGCCTTCGGGGGGGGACAGGCAGGCCTTCAAAGGGGAGACAGGCAGGCATGCCTTCAAGGGGGGAGTCAGACAGGCAGGCAGGCTTTCAAGGGAGGGACAGGCCTTCAAGGGGGGGACAGGCAGGCCTTCAAGGGGGGGACAGACCTTCAAGGGGGGGATAGGCCTTCAAGGGGATCAGGCAGGCAGGCCGGCCTTCAGGGGGACAGGCAGGCAGGCAGGCCTTCAAGGGGGGTGCAGGCCTTCAAGGGGGGGTGCAGGCCTTCGGAGGGGGGGTGCAGGCCTTCGGGGGGGGAGTGCAGGCCTTCGGGGGGGAGTGCAGGCCTTCGGGAGGGGAGTGCAGGCCTTTGGGGGGGAGTGCAGGCCTTCAGGGGTGGGATGCAGACCTTTAAGGGGGGGGACAGGCCTTCAGGGAGGGGGGCCCTGGTGTAGAAATACACGGAGGGAATGAGGGGGTTCAAAGAGATGCGCATATGCTGGACTTTGGGTGGGAAGAAATAATGGGTCTGAAAATAGAGAAGAGGGAGAGATGATGGACCATAGTTTTTAGAGAGGGAAGGAACAGAAAGGGAGAGAAGTTGGACATAAGGGATGGTGTGGAGGGGGGAATAGAGATACTGGATAGGAGGGTAGTTGGGAAAAGAAAGGGAGAGATGATGGACCCTGGTGTGGTGGGGAAGGAGGGAGAGATGCTGGATGAAAGGGTAGTTAAGAAAAGATAGATCTGTGGAGGGAGACGAAAAAAGGATAGATGCCAGACCTCCTGGGGAGGGAAGGGAAACGGGGAGGACAGAGATGGCAGATAGATGGTTAGCATGCAGAAAGAAGGAAGAAGGAGACCCTGGCAAGCAAGTTATCAGAAGACAACCAGAGCCTTGGTTAGGAGAAGCCAAAGGGGGGGGGGGGTGAAAAAGCTATAAAATAAACCCACCAGGATGTTTAAAAAAAAACAAACAAACACCCAATTGGGCAGGAAAGTTGAATCGAAAAACCAATTCAATAGGCTGAATCAAATCAAAAAAAATTTTTTTCTTGAATTGGGCAGCACTAATTTGAACTACTGTCTTAGACTTTAGGACCTAGGATTAAAGAGAGATGGCATCCTCAATACTTTATAATGCAAGTGAAATGAGGATTTGGTCAGACTTTTGAAGGGTCTGCAGAAGAAAAATATTGTATAGGCCGAGGACATGAGACAGCAGGAAACGGGAACTTTTCTTCCTTCTATTTTTGTGAATGGCAAGGCTGAGGATGTCAGAGAGTTCAATTAAAATATGTGCTTTATAAGAAAATATAATAATGTGTTTTATAAAGTTTATAAGCATTGCTGGCCTACCCGTTGAGGTGTTCCTAATGGTGGTGGTGGTGGCGGCGGCGGCAGCGTGTCAATATGTTGAGAGGAAGAGGTGGTCTGGGAAATTCTGCTGAGCAAACTCTGGGCCCATTTCCACCCCCCAGTTAGTCTACTCCACTCAATTGGTTCACACACTGAGTGGGTCTTTGGGTGTTGTGCCTGGGTAGTTGTTTTGGGATCTCTTCTAGTGGTTTGTCAGTATCTCCTTGTGGTCCAAGGAAGGAAACTTTGTTAACCTTAGAATTGACCTTCAGAATATGTTTGTAACAGTGCTGCTTGTGTGGCATTAGACTATGTAGTGATCGAAAGAAAAAAACAGATCTTTGCACATTTTTGCACTATATGGTGGGTATATGAGGAGATTCACATTTCCTGCACAGCTAAGTCCTTGTGAAGTTACCTTGTTCTTTCTGTATTTGACATCTAGCAAGGTCTCTGTTTGGAAGGAAAGAACTAAGCTTAAAAATGAAGTGGCCAGAAGTTATGGTAAAAGCAGATAGCATTGATGATTTTAAGAAAGGTTTGGACAAATTCCTGGAGGAAAAGTCCATAGTCTGTTATTAAGATATGGGGGAAGTGTCTGCTTGCCCTGGATCGGTGGCATGGAATGTTGCTACTCTTTGGGTTTTGACCAGGTACTAATGACCTGGATTGGTTACCATGAGAATGGGCTACTGGGCATGATGGACCATTGGTCTGACCCAGTTAGGCTATTCTTATGTTATGTTCTCATCTGTAGGGGCCTTTGTTTTCACTTCTTATTTTAATGTATTTTTTTTCTGGGAACTTATCAGTGTTTCTTAGAATGGGAACAAAAATGGAAGAGAATTAATGTGTGTGGAATGGGTGGGGGGTTTACTAATTTCTTCAGCTAAATAATTAAATCCACTTCAACCAGACATAGGAAAACTCACGCACCATTCACACACCCTCCAACCAAAATCGTCAAAAGAAAAAAAACTGTTCGACAACCTCCAAACACTCGACCCCCAACTCTACAACCTACTGACCTCGACCACAGACTACAAAACCTTCAAAAAAGAAATAAAAACCCTTCTATTCAAAAACATATAAAACCGAACTAAAACAATCAGAACTGTCCCAAGCATCACCTGCAACTACTCCATATGTACTTCTGATGTCATGACAATTCAGACATAATTTATGTTATGTTTGGATTAATGGTTACATATATGAGGTTCAATAAAAGAAAATTTTCAGTGCCTGTTTCTATTATGACCATTTATTTTTCATGGTTATTACAAAAAATATTTTTTTTACATGGGGGCGGTGTCAAAAAATGATGGGCCCCGGGTGCCACATACCCTAGGTACGCCACTGCATAGTAGTTCTGTTTTCTGCCTCCATCATTCAACTCTATTTAAGCATGAGTTGCATATTGCCTAGACTCTTCCATTATTGTCGTAAGTTTGAGAGCAGGGGTGGGAGACTGGGCACTGAGCAGCTGAGACTTGCTGAGAGTCATGTGGTGCCAGAAGAAAACAGAATAGTGGCTCCAGAGGTGGCACACTGAAGAAAATCCCCCATCAAGCAAATATAGAAGGATTTTAATAAGTGGAGGAAAAACCAGCTTGAAGGGGTTGGAAGTGGAGACAGAATGGTGAAGGCTATTGATGGGAATAGGGATTGAGACTAGCTGGGGTAGCGTTAGTGGAGAGTGTTCTGGGGAGAGTTGCTGCAAAACAGGGATAGAGAATGTGTGGGGGCAAGTGGTTTAGGGAAAGAGAAAATGTATAAGAAGTAGACTTTATTTTACTGTAGTTATACAAATTGCTCACAATGCACTTGAGCAGCCAGACTGACCATATCTGAAGGGGACTCTTTCAGGCACTGGCGTAGTGAGTGGGGGCAATGGGGTGGACCTCTTACCCTCGCTAAGCCACTGTGCATATTCATTGTGGATATCCTGAATACCTTACAGGACTAGGTGTGCCTCAAGGACTAGATTGAGAAGCGCTGATGTAGAAGTACCTTTTTATAAGCTTTGTGTTGCCCAGGAGCGAATTAATTGCTCGAGTCTGATAGGGCCAGTGGATGTGCTGAAGATAATTCACAAGGCACTAAATCTAGTCAAGCAAGCCTGTCACAATTCTAACATGATTCTTTACTGTAAAAGATCAAACAATAGCTTTCAGAAGCTTATCAACCCAGTCGGGTTTTCACAGTATTCAAAATGAATGACATAGATTTATACAACCAGGAGTCAGTGTATGGAAATCTATCTCCTGCATAAATCATTGTGGATGTCCTGAATAGTTGACTGGCTAGATGTGCCTCAAGGACTGGGTTGAAAAACACTGATATAAATGATAAATATTAATATATATATTTTATTTTGCTTTCCAGATCCAAGCGTCCGCCTCCTCTTCCAACAGGCTCACTTCGTGTTGAATCTTCTGTACCTGTGATCCCCCATCAAAAGGTAATATCTGGATTCTTGTCTTCTATTATTTAAAGCAATCAGATATTCACTCATGTCCTATCTCATAGATTTTGTTATAACCATTCATTATACTAAATTGCCTTCTTTTTAAACACTCAAAAGCAACTACAGTAAAACTTTGGTTTGCGAGCATAATTCGTTTTAAGACTATGCTTATAATCCAAAACACTTGTTTATCAAAGCAAATTTCCCCATAAGAAATAATGGAAACTCAGACGATTCATTCCACAACCCCAAAACTTTAATATAAAATAATGTATGTGCTTGTATTGCATGACCTCGCTCGTTTAGAACAGTCACTACACTCTTGCAGCATCAGAGAGAGAAGAACCATCGGCTCAGTTGTGATGTGTGTATACTGTATGTACTTGTATTGCAAGACATTGCTTGTTTATTAAGCTTAAATTTAATAAAATGTTTTGCTGGTCTTGCAAAACACTTGCAATCCAAGGTTTTCCTATATATATATATATATATATATATATATATATATATATATATATATAGACATTTATTCTCACTTCTCCATCTTTCAGACTTTCTCATCTCAGTTGGCTGAGACTGTACTTTCCTATCAGATTTCATAAACTTAAACCTGGATTAAATAACTCTAAAACTTCCTCTAAGCTTATAGTATAGCAAGTCTTTATGCGGTGGGGCTGAGGATGACGTTGGGGGCAATACACATTATTTTTAGTATCTGTGGCTATAATATCAAAATCTCTTCTGCAATCCTCTCCCCAAGCACACAAACAAGTGACAGTTGGCATCAGTGGCATAGTAAGGGAGGGCGCTGTCTTGGTGGGGGGCGCAGGCACCTCTCTGCCCCACCCCCACATCACATTCACGCCATCCCTTCCCCCTCTCCCCCCCCCCCCCCAGTACCTCTTTAATATTTGCCAGTGCGAGCAACCTCTCTGGCCTTCTGCTCATGCCGGTCTGACTTTAGAGAATGACACAGTGGCGGTTTACCCGCGGCCACCGCATTTTAGCCGTGGGTCACCCGCCGAAAACGGGGAAGAAAACTAGCAGTCGCTGCGGCGATGGGGACAAGGCCATTCACCGCCCGCGGGGCGGTGAATGGTCTTGTCCCCGCAGTGAGGCATGAAGGATTGCGCGGTCCCCGCAGCTCACACCCGCCTGCCCAATCGATTCTAGTGTTTAGCCAGCTCTCTCCCTTCTCCTCACCTTAGTTTGTAGATTTTCTTTTTCGGCGACCCGCACGCTATCAGAGAGCCGCGCACCCGCTGCTGCTCAGTTTCGATCTTCTGCTCTGACGCAACCGGAAACAGGAAGTTGCAGCAGAGCAGAAGATTGAACACTGAGCAGCCGCGCATGCACGGCTCTTTGGGAAAGCGTGCAGGTCGCCAAAAAAGAAAACCTATAAACTAAGGTGAGGAGAAGGGAGAGAGCTGGCTAAACACTAGGATCGATTGGGCAGGCAGGTAGTGGCTGCGGGGACCGTGCGATCGCTAGTGTTCCCAGCTCAAATTGGAAGGAGGGAGTGAAAGGGAAAAGGATTCTGGGCCAAGGGGATGAAGTTGGAAAGAAAAACCCACAGCAGGAAAGAAAGGGAAGGACTGGCAGGTGAGCCATATGCTAGAAGCAGGGGGGGGGGGAAGAAAGAGGGAAAAAAGCTAGATGGGGTTGAAAAGAAGAGACACACTGGTATGGAAGAGGAAGATAGGGGAAATCTGGACACAGGAAGGTAACAGAAAGAGGGGAAATTATGTGCATGGGGCATAGGGACAGAGACATAAAGGGGACATGCCATGGGGATGGTATATGGACACAGGGGGGGCAATGACAGATACATAGGGGAGATATTAGAAATGGAGAAAATAGGAGCACAGAAGCGAGATGGTTTGTGGGGATGGGACAGGGCTCCAGTGGCTTGCACAAATTACATTGTAACGTGCCATGAAAATAAGAGGAAGGAAGGTAGATAGGCCACGCGAGAGGAGCTGAAGGGTAGTAGAAAGGAACAGATGGTAAAGGAGGGAGGGAAGGGTGGTGGTGGAAAGGAATAGAACAGACATTGAAGGAGGGTGGAGAGGAACAGACCCCCAAGGGAAATGTGGAAGACAGAGTGGGAAGAAGACAGATGCCAGACTATGCGGGAGCGGAGGGAAGAAGATGGGTGCTAGACCAATTGGGGGGGGGGGGTTAAGGGAGAGGCACAGTAACAGCAAATGGAAGACGCAGAGAGAAGACACACAGTGAATGGAAGGAATTCAATGAGAAGATGTGGAAAGCAGAAACCAGACAACAAAGGTAGAAAAAAAAAATTATATTTATTTATTTATTTTTTGCTTTAGGATAAAATAGTATATTAGTTGTGTTGATAAAAATTTATAAACAAAGCCCTGCCAGCTGAACATCTCTTTCTCTAGTTCAGCAGCAGGAACTTTGATTTATAAGAAAGGAATAAGCTAAATATTACAGTACTAAGGCTTATATGGATGCAGCGGGGACGGTGACGGGGCGGTGAATGGGATGGCAGTGGCGGTGACGGGGCGGTGAAAGGGATGACGGTGACGGGGCGGTGAAGGGAACGGCGGTGACGGGGCGGTGCAGAGGATGGTGGGCCAGTGACGGGGACAGATTTTTTCCCCGTGTCATTCTCTATCTGACTTCTCTCTGAAATCACTTCCTGGTCATGGGGCCAGAAAGTGACAACAGAGAAAAGGCCAATGCCGACACGAGCTGCAAGCTTGAGAAGTTGTTTGCACTGGCGAAGATTTAAAGAGATACCAGGGGAGAAGGGAGGGCTTGAGTGTGGTGTGGGGGATGGGGGATGGGGAAGGAGCAGGGGGAACAGAGAGGAGGGCGCAGGGGGGGGGCATCACCGCCTTTTACCGTCGTTTTGCCACTGGCTGACTGTACAGTAAAATCTGTGAATAGTAGTATCTGTATAGGCACAAGAAATGCACAGTGGAGAAATAATGAAGGGAGGTTAGTAAAGACTGGAATAAAAAAAATACTTCATTATTGGACCATCCCCAAGGTAGAACTATGAAAACAATGAGACATATACAGGACAATATTATTTTGGGCTCCTGCAATTAGTGCTGAGAAAACTGGCACTTATAGAATAGTATCTGGCACAATTATATAGGTAGGGTAGCATGTAAGGGCCTAAGTGTGTAATTTCAAGGGGGCATATGCGTGGACAGAGGATAAGAGGGGCAAAGACATATCTCATATTTACATGTGTAACTTACAAAATACCGTCCAGCACTGCTCCTTGTGATCTTGGGCAAGTCACTTAATCCTCCATTGCCCCAGGTACGTTAAGTAGATTGTGAGCCCGCTGGGACAGATAGGGAAAAATGCTCAAGTCCCTGAATGTAAAATCCACTTAGACGACTTCCATTGATAGGCGACATATAAATAACTAATAAACTTGGTAAGTTACACATGTTGCATGGTGCATTTAGGCACACACTATTACGTCTGCTACTGACCTGGCATAAATGGCAGTGCCTCTATGTAGGTGCATCAATTCGGGTTTACTCTAGTAGTCTATAAGCACATCTTGGTGCACAGATGCCGTTATATAATCGGTTCTCAGCATGCGGCATTGACACACCTAACTTGAGGCACCCGGTTATATAATTGCTCCCGTGGTCCATAAAAAGAAAAGAAGATGATGGCAAAATATATCAAATATATTCCTTGATAGAAACACAGAAAATGAGAACAGATAATGATCACATGGCCCATCCAGACAGGGGAAGGGAGGGGAAAAGGTCAGAGAGGATATTTATATTGGATCCTGGGCAGATTTTTGTACTCCTTGGTACGAGTGTGTCATGTTGGGATTAAAGGAGCCTGTTAGGGCTATTGTTCCTCTAGCTCAGGGATGTCAAGGTCCCTCCTCCAGGGCCACATTCCAGTCGGGTTTTCGGGATTTCTCCAATGAATATGCATGAGATCTATTTGCATGTACTGCTTTCATTGTATGCTAATAGATCTCATGCATATTCATTGGGGAAATCCTGAAAACCCGACTGGATTGCGGCCCTCGAGGAGGAACTTTGACACCCCTGCTCTAGCTGGTGTATTGTGGTGGAGGGTGATTAGAGCACAGAATCTCCTTGATCTTGCTTCCAGGTATAGAAAGAGTCTACTAGAGTTGCCAGGAGTCTTGATGTTGTATGGCAGCCATACAACCCCTTGATTTGTGTCCAGGGGTATAATGCTAGTGGATCTCCAGCAAAACTGAAATTTCTTCCTAAGTGCTCCAAGATCTGGTAACGTAAGGTTAAGAAGCTGAGATATGGACACATTCAAACAGAACACAGAAACCTTGCCAAACTGAAGCAAACATTGCCGTAGTTCTAACAAGGAGGTCTCTGGTTCTGATAACACAAATAAGACATCATTTCGGAATAATTAGAAGAACATACGCGTAAAACAATTTGTATATGCTAATGATGTTATCCATTGCCTGTCTCCTAGCCACAAACCCTGCCTGGTCTTCATGAATCAATTTTGGCAAGTATAATTGAAGTCTAGCCACCAGAATTATTGTCAGCAACTTATTATCTACCACCAATCTCCTCTAAGTAGGTATCTATGTCGGCCTCAAATGTTTCATATTCTGGGGTGTACAGTTGCTCAAAAAACTGGTAAAATCATGGCATATACCCTCCCTATCTGTAACCAAATCCCCTTGGGCATTGTGAACCCCTAAGATATGATTCCATGCCTGCAGTTTACACTGTTTTTATGCCAGAAGGTCTCCCCACTCATAAATTTACTGTCTAGTCCTCTGGAGAGCTAGATTAATATCTCCAGGATCTAGTTCACACAGCTCATGCCTCTTAGCTTCCAGAGAGGCCATAAGTTCTTTAGAGGTGGGATGACACTTGTGTTGCCTTTCCAGGCTAACAATAGCTGCCCAAAGGGCAGTTTTCTGCAATAGTAGTATTTTATGTCTGTGTGCTGCCCTGGAGAGCTGCATTTTATGTATGTGTACTGCCCTGGAGCATTTTTATATCTGTGTGCTGCCCTGCAATAATAGCATTTTATGTCTGTGTGCTGCCCTGTTTTGACACACTCCCACACAGTCACCGCCCCCACCTTACCTGTGTCATTAAAAAAAAAAGTAATCTTGAATATCATGTTCTAAATGTAAAAGGAATTGATTGTCTATCAACAGTTGATCATTGAATTTCAAATAAGTGGGCCCTCACTGAAAGCAAGGCAAAGCTATAACTAGCTTAATTGGGGAAGGGGTAAAACACGGACCTCACGGACCTCGCAGATCTAAAACTGCACGTCCTTAAAAATCTGAGGTCCGTGCCACTTGTAGTTAGTTTCTGGCTCTGACAGACCTCGATGACAATTTAGCGCTGACGGATCCGTCTCAGCATAGGGAGGGAAAAGTATTAGGATCCGTCAGCGCTAAAATGTCATCGAGGTCTGTCAGAGCCAGAAACTAACTACAAGTGGCACGGACCTCAGATTTTTAAGGACCTGCGGTTTTAGATCCGCGAGGTCCATCAGGTCCGTGAGGTCCACGTTTTACCCCTTCCCACTTAATTGGGGTGTGGTCTGACTATTGCCTGGGCTCAATGAGAATTTCCTGAACCCTCCTACATGCAAGACATTCCAGGAACCACATATCAATTCTAATATAAATGATGAGAAGAGAAGAAAGTGTAGTCCTGATTACGGGGGTGATAGAGGCTCCAAACATCTTAAAATTATTGGCTAGCTTTTAATTGTAAAAGGGAGGCCATATTTGTTTGTACATACGGAATTGCTGTATTCGAATTATCCCATTGTGGGTTGCATGTAAGATTAAAGTCTCCTCCCACTATCAAAGTACCTTCTTCAAATGTGACAAGATTCTACTCTAGCTTCTTATAAAAGGACTTCTGATCAGAGTTGGGGGCATAGAGATTGACTAAGGTATAGATATGGCCCTCCACTTCTATCTTCATTAAAATAAATCTACTACCAGGGTCTTTTTTAACCTCACCAAGTGTATGCCTTACGGATCTATGGATTACAATGCCTACCCCACAGGTTTTCCTATGTAAATTGTTAGGTGCCAAATATACTGCAGGGTATTGCTTATGAACAAATAAGTGCTCATGCTGTACTAAAAGTTGAGTTTCCTAAATAAATCCAATATCCATATGTGTACGCACAGTTTCTTTAAAACAGAGCTGTCGCTTGTGAGGTAAATTGAGACCTTTTCATCTTAAGAGAGAAATGTCAATACAGCTATATTACTTCATTAAAAAGGAATGATATACAACAATGAAAACCATACTTTAGATTCTCTCCATACACACTCCCTACAATCAATCACTCATTCATCCACCCTGCCCTCCCAACTACCCCAAATCACCCCAGAACAACCTCCATGATCCCCCCTCCCCAACCCATTTCCCACACACACAAACCAACAGCCATAGAATTGCAGGCCATATGGAAGAGGTGACTGACAGCTGAAAGGGGAGAGGAGGGATATATAAAGTCTCCGAACACTGTACAAAATAAAAAGGGGGGTCTATAACAAAGGCACTAGCCTATTATCCAAACCATTCGAGTTTTGGTTAGTCCTAAACCCGTTCATCTAGAGCAGTGTATCTCAAACTGTGTGCCGAGGCACACTGAGGAGGAAGAGAGGTGCCATCCAGCTGACTTCCCTATGCGGTACAGCGCCAGCGCTGCCCGATTCGCCAAAGGCCTGCATGTCTTCCCCTTCTCTCTAGCATCCTCTGGCTTCCCCCCTGGCCTCCGGGTCTCACCTTTAAAGCTAATTAGAGCAGCCTGCAGAGGATCGCCGGTAGGTAAAATGATTTTGTTTTCAATATAGTGATTGAAATGTGTGAGTTTTGAGAATTTATATCTGCTGTGTATATTGTGGTGTATATGAAAAATGAATGCAAAAAATTGCATTACAATTAGTAAAGGGGATGGGATCTGGGGCAGAGCTTGGGTGGGCCTAGGGAGGTCTATGGTTGGGGTACTCAGTTGATATTTGTTAGACTTAGGGGTTACTTAGCTTGAAGTAGTTGAGAAGCACTGCTGTAGGCAATCAGCTGGCGCCAGTGCCTCTCTTTCTCTCCAGCCCTCTTCCCTGCTGGCACCCCTTACTGGCATCTCAGGGCCCATCTGGAGGGCCTCTGCACATGCTCAGATGTGTGATGTCATCCTTGCACTTCTAGGTGCCTCAAGCCATGGCCACTACTTTTAGTGTACCCCATCTCAAGAAAGTTTTAGAGACACTGATCTAGAGGCATCTGTTCAAGTAGTAGATGCGGTCCGGGATCCATCCAAAGTTTTTGGCTTCTTGGAGCCACGACCAACTCATTGCCATTTTGCAAGGATTGATCACGTTGGGTTGTCAGATGCTTGATTAGAAGGCGAACTTAAAGTGTCAACTTATCCTGGAGAAACCCTCTCAGGTTATCATAACTAATGATGACATCACTTCCTCTCTTTGCATTGGTTTCTAAATATTTGTATGATAACAAAGTATGTGTAGTGTGCTTTTGGGGATATTTTGAAAAGTAGATTTTTGGAGACCGTATCTGGCGAAGGACGTAAAGAAGACTTGAAGCAGTCCAGAGGAGGGCGACGAAAATGATAGGAGGCTTGCGCCAGAAGACGTATGAGGAGAGACTGGAAGCCCTGAATATGTATACCCTAGAGGAAAGGAGGGACAGAGATATGATTCAGACGTTCAAATACTTGAAGGGTATTAACGTAGAACAAAATCTTTTCCAGAGAAAGGAATAAGGTAAAACCAGAGGACATAATTTGAGGTTGAGGGGTGGTAGATTCAAGAGCAATGTTAGGAAATTCTACTTTACGGAGAGGGTGGTGGATGCCTAGAATGCGCTCCCGAGAGAGGTGGTGGAGAGGAAAATGGTGACTGAGTTCAAAGAAGCGTGGGATGAACACAAAGGATCTAGAATCAGAAAATAATATTAAATATTGAACTGAGGCCAGTACTGGGCAGACTTGCACAGTCTGTATATGGCCGTTTGGGGGAGGATGGGCTGGAGAGGGCTTCAATGGCTGGGAGGGTGTAGATGGGCTGGAGTAGGTTTTGACTGAGATTTCAGCAGTTGGAACCCAAGCACAGTACTGGGTAGAGCTTTGGATTGTTGCCCAGAAATAGCTAAGAAGAAAAAATTTAAAAAATTTAATTTGAATCAGGTTGGGCAGACTGGATGGACCATTCGGGTCTTTATCTGCCATCATCTACTATGTTCTACTATGTTACTATATAGGTTCTCATATGGGCAATCTACTGGATTCTTCCAACAACCCTCTCCCAACCCCATTTCCTTCTTTGCAAACTGCTCACTCACTACTGGTATTATCAGAAAGAAGTATCCTGGATTCACCCTCCTAATTCCAATAGCCATCACCATAAGATCTAGCATAACTCACATGATTCAATTTAATTATCAATAGGCTCCTTTTATTAAGCAGTGGTAGATCCTTTTACCACAAGCCAGTGAGGTAAATGCTCCGATGCTCATTCAATTCCTATGAGCATCGGAGTATTTACCTTGCTGGCCCACGATAAAAGGTTCTACTGCTGCTTGATAAAAGGAGCCCAATGTTAGGTAATTACTTATATTTCTGGAGTGACACCTATGGGTGTTCATGTTCTGACTCTAAGGTACTCAGTAATGCCTCTGCTCCTCTCCTGCTAACCATGTCTGTACTGATTTGTATTGGTACTTCCTGCTTCCCCTCCAATTGACACAAACACAGCATGCACTGTTTAACTAATGGATTTTCTTTTTTATTCCTAGACGGCATCTGCTGGCTGTACATGTAGCCCTTGCTTTGCTCATTACTAATGTGTTGCTGTGCATCTGCTATCTTTGAATACTCCTCCTCCCTTCTGTCTCTAGCAGGCAATTGAAGCAAAATGCCCTATTCCCTTAATGCTTCCGCATATTTAAATTAGCATTGATACTGAAAATTAGATTGAAAAAAAAAAAAAAGCAATACACCAGACAACCAGCATCTTCTTGATTCTTGTTCACACCTTGGCAAAGAAGTTACTCTGCCAGAGCTAAAAGCCTTAAGTGAGAAAAGCAATGTCCGCTAAATGGAAGCACTAGTAAACCTGAAGTGACAGTCTGTGGAGAGGATTCCTGAGGTTGGGTCTAGGAGCACCCTCTGCTGGCTGGTTAGAAAGTAGCTTTAGGCTGATTACAGAAATAAAAACTGATCAACCTATCAGGAACGTCTTAATAATGAGCGTAACCCTTGAAAGTGAAAGAGTTGTAAAGTGAAATCAGGCAGAAAAAGGATCATTGTTTGACTTGTCCACCGGAGAGAGTTCCGGCAAAATATCATAAACTGGTTGCTCTTCTTGACGGCAGCTAGACTGGTGTTGATGGCTGCCTGGAAACAGCCTGGAACTCCCACTAGACAGCAAGTGCAGCTTAAAGTGGACTATGTTTGTCGCATGTCGAGAAATTACAGTGTTGCGCTCCAACAGACTTCGAAACTTTTTGAAGACTTGGAACCCCTATATACAATGGTGCACCCATCTGCGATGAACTTGTAGAGCGTTACTATATGAATATACCTTACATAGATATCATGCTGGCAACCCTGTAAGCAATGTAAAATGACATGTTCAGTTATTATAAGGCTGCTTAACTTGTTAAAATAAAGAAAAGAAAATAAAAATAAAAGGATCATTGTAGGGCCATCCATGCATGGGGCTCTTTTCTTTTTTTTAATGGGGCAGATTGTACGTGTGTAATATGCACAACATCTGTGCCATTGAAAAAAAAGAAGCCCTAACAGCAGTGACAGGAAGCTGCTTCCCCTGTCACTGCTGTTAGGGCTCTGCGCATGTCCATCGCTCACTGAGCGATTGATCTGTCAGATTTGCAGGCAAATGATTTGCAGCTCTGTGCAAATCATTTGCATGCAAAATTGGGAGTGCCGTCGATCACTCAGCCAGAATCGGTCAATGAATCGGCCAACAGTGATCCGGTCAGTATTACTGACTGACTTTAGTTCATCTAGCCCAAAGACTCAGAGGGATAATAGAGTGCCAACCATCCATTTAGCCATTGACCTGTTGATTGGGAAAACTAAGCAGATTAAAGACTGCATGACACTTTGGCACAGTGGATTTCTGAGCTCCTAGTTTGATTTCCAGCAGCCCTGTCATCCTCAAAATTATCAGACACTCATAATGCTACCAAATCGTTATTTGAAAAGTAAAACCCAAAAATGATAGAACAACTCAAAAACAATAACAATATAAGTTCTAAAGTGTCACTGTTTGACAGCTGTGGAGCTCATAAACTGTGATTAATATGAACTTAAATAAATAATTTAGTATGAAGGCCTGTGTGGATTGATAAGTCAATCGAACGTAGAAAACGTTCAATACTACAACCCAGCGCATCACACCATCATAGAGTCTTCACATGTGGTGAAAATCAAATAAATAGTGCAAACACATTTAGGCCTAGATTCTGTAAAGTGCGCCTAACTTTAGGCGTGCTATAGACGTCCTTGTAGCGCAACTTAAACCGGACGCCTAAAGTTAGGCGCACTTTACAGAATCCATGCCATAGTGATTAAATATTATATAAAAGTTTTTTACACAATAAAGCACTGACACAGTTTGAGAAACAGAATAACTGCACCGTCTTTGCAAAAAGTCAATAAGAAAGACTTATCTCAATAGGAAATCCGGCATAGGCAAGGACTCCTAAAGATGCTTCCAGTGGGATGGTCTATTTCAAAAACGCTGTTCTTCTGCAACAAACTTGAAAAATCACTCCAAATTGTAGATGGTTTAACTGAACTTCAGTTTCGGAGTAATAATCCTTCATCAGGAACCTTCAATTAATGAGAATTCATTGTGGAGCAGGAACAGAAGAGCTGAGATAAATCCAAAAGAACGCCCAACCCAGCATTAGCATTTAATCACTAAGGGCTCCTTTTACAAAGGTGCGTTAGGGCCTTAATGCGCAGAATAGCACACGCTAAAATGCTGTGTGCGCTAGCCACTACCGCCTCCTTTTAAGCAGGCGGTAATTTTTCAGCTAGCACACGCTATAGCGCATGCTAATCTTGTGCGTGCGCTAAAAACGCTAGCGCACCTTAGTAAAAGGAGCCCTAAGTGTGTTTGCACTATTTATTTGATTTTCACCACACATGTGAAGACTATGATGGTGTGGTGCGCTGGGTTGTAGTTTTCTACGTTCGTTAGACTTATCAATCCACACTGTCTTCTCACTAAATTATTTATTTAAGTTCATATCAATCACAGTTTTTGCGCTCCACAGCTGTCAAACAGTGACACTTTAGAACTTATATTGTTATTATTACCAAATCTTTTTATATATATATATATATATATATATATTTAAGTATTTTATTGATTTCAATATAATATCAAGTAAAACTTGTACAAAAAGCAAATTTAACCAAACATATTACAATCAAATAAATCCATACTTAACAAATTAAGTAGTTTCCAATAAAACTATTATGGTGAAATCAGCTCAAGTCCTCTTTAGATCCAAGAATTAGTTTGTGAGAAAAAAACAAGAAAACAACCAAAAGAAGTAAAAATATGCCTATAGATCGGGTTGGGAGTTACTATTTTCTTTTAGAGCTCAAGTTGAATTTTCTCCTTGACCAGAAGGGACATAGCCAGAAAATTAATCAAATGTTGAGGCTCAAAGAATACATATTTAATGGAATGAAACAGACAATTCACTTACAAGGATGTCTTAGATAAAAGGTAGCCCCCAACGAGGTGACCCCTGGTTTCAAAAGAAGAAAATCATGTCTACGTTTTTAAGTTTCCCTTGAAACATCAGGGAACATTTGAATTTTACAACCAAGAAATTCCTTCTGTTTATTCTTAAAAAATAGTCTCAAAAACCAAGATTTATCTATAGAAAGAGCTAGAGTAGCTACAAATGTTGCAGGTGTTACCACTTCTTTGTCTGACTTCTCCAATATCTCAGTAATATTCAATATTTGTTCTTCAGTAGGAACAGGTTGCTGTTGATGCAACTTTTTACTGGGAAGATAATAGACTTGAGAAAATGGTGGAAGATTATCTTCCGGAACTCCCAGTATTTCTATTAGATATCTCCTAAGCATATCTCTAGGTGTAATCATAGTTATTCTTGGAAAGTTTATCAGTTGCAAGTTATTACTACGCACCTGATTCTCTAATAGCTCCACTTTTCTTCTAAGATTTAAATTGTCTTTAATTATAGTTTCCTGTAGTTGTTTTACTGAAACCATATCCTGCCAAGTCTTTTGAAGTAAATTTTCTGAAGAAGTCATGTCCACTTTTAATTTTTCTAATTCTTCTGAATGGCAAATAAGTTTATTTTCAATCTTTTGGGAATTAGAACTAATTACTTTCCTAAAATTTGCTACCAAGCCCCAAAGGGCTTCTAGGGTCACCTCAGGAGGCCTATCCCCAAAAGAAGCTTGCACGGAAGTGAAGAGTCTCTCACCTTCCTTAAGGTATTCTGGTTTCTGTTCTCTCTGTTTCAATCCTCCTTCAGCTGTTAAATTTCCCACGGTGTCTTCTCCGGAGATAATCCTAACCGGGATCTCCATTTTCAAGCTCTCCGGTGTTAAATCTCCTGCCTCCGGGGAGAGTACTACCCATTCTTCTGGGATTTCCTGACCCCTGGGAGAGCTAGCCAACTGTGGTGGAGGAGGCGGTGCTCTGACATCCGGGCTCAGAGTGGTATCTGGCCCAAGAGGTATCCCGTCAGTCTCACTCACTCACGGGATCCTCAGCGGGCTGGCTACCGGACTCTCCGACGCAGCTCCCTGCATCCTCCTTAGCAGCTCCTCGATATTGCCGAGGGAGGGACCCTTGGAGCGCCGCGAGGCAACAGCAATGCTCCTGCCTCTCCTCTTCGGCATTGTTTCAAAGAAAGAAGTGAATCCCGGCTGAAAGCAACCATTACCAGCAGGAAAACCAGGTACTTAGGAGCGCTTCGGTCGGAGCATTAACCCGATCATTCAGGCAGCGGCCATCTTGGATCCTTATTACCAAATCTTTATTTGACAGAAGCAAGCAGGCTTTGCAATACATTTCATCAATGGGAAGAAGCATAGTTTAGGAAGCTAGTGAAACCGAGGCACGACTGACTGGCATTTCTCCAGGTCTTATTTTATACTAGGACAAAGATCCTAGAGACTGTCAGTCAACATCACGTCAAACTGCTTGAACCATTCTTCTGTATTAATTGGGAAATGCTAGTTTAAAAAGTGAGTTTTTAAAGCTGGTCTAAATTGTTTAATTTCCATTATAAAATTCAAGCCTAAGGGCTCCTTTTATGAAGCTGCATTAGCGGCTTTATGGCACGCGACTTTCTATCACGCGCTAACGCCCACGCTAGCAAAAAAACTACCACCTGCTCAAGAGGAGGCGGTAGCGGCAAGCGTGGCTGGAAGTTTAGCGCACGCTATTGCGTGCGTTAAACTGCTAACGTGGCTTTGTAAAAGGAGCCCTAAGTCTGCACAAATACACCTATATTTTGGCATGCTCATTTATGCCATGTCAATAGCAGGCATAAATAAAGTGCCAAAAAGTGGCACTTATAATTTTCTATAAGTTATGCATATAATTGGGTGTGTCTCCAGTGCTCCTCCCCCTAAGAACACTTCTTTGCATTTACATTCTAAGGTAATTGTATTAGCGGACAATTGCTGAAAATAATTACATAAAACCCTAAACCTGATATGAGGCAAAATTATCAAAATGATTAAATAATTGGTCATTTTGGCCTAAATTTTATATATGGCGCACAAAAATCTGGTGCCAAAAAAGTGCTATTCTATACGTCGCACTTAAAGTAAGGCATGTTTTATAGAATAGTGCTTACCACAGAGAGCTATGAGTAAGGGCTTCTTTTACAAAGGCGCGTTAGGGCCTTAACGCGCAGAATAGCGTGCTCTAAATTGCCACATGCGCTAGTCCCTACTGCCTCCTTTTGAGCAGGTGGTAGATTTTCGGCTAATGCTCGCTAATCCGGTGCGTGCATTAAAAATGCTAGTGCACCTTTGTAAAAGGAGCCCAAAATGTAGGTGCAGCCATTTGCACCAACGAAAATATGGTACAAATGCCTGTGCCTAAATTTATTTTATAATTGTGCACGTAACTTAAAGCCATGCCCCCATTCACCTATGACTCGCCTATTTCTGCGTCCCTTTTTAGACTCGCATGTAAAATTTAAGCATGGATCCTTCATCTAAATTTACGTGCATAATTTGTAATTGATTTTAATTAGCACCCTTAATTGTGTATTCTAATTATTGGCACTAATTAGCTTGTTATTCAGTTAAATTTCTCACACAATTTTTAGTGCTTTAGTAGAATTTGGGGTTTATACCTTAAGAGTGAATTAACTGAGCAATTGGGTTTTACAAAAGACTTGCGTTGCATGCTAATGCTGCTAGTTCATGTCAGTTTTGAATGTTTTTGTATTAGATATGCAGCTAATAGAACAAATGCATCAAACATCAGCAAATTTTTGTGACAAGATTATGCCAATGACAATGAGGAATTTGAATCTCGTAGACACAAGGGGCAATTTTCAAACCATCCCACATAATTGCAAAATCCACTGACTCTGAATATCAGCCACCAGAGACCCAGCTATTCAGCACCGATAGCCAGATATGGCCCGACAGCAAACATCTTGGTGGTAGTCTTAATATTGAATGGATGCTTTGCAAAAGCATAATTCACAGGTAGTTTTTTCATAGAAAATTTGCCAAAATATAGGTCATTATAAAAGTACACATTTCTTGCGTCTAGCCATCCTATTGAAAATTGCCTTCTAAATATTTTATTTAGAATTCATTTTATTGAACAGATTGTAAAAGAGTGGATAGAGTTTAAATGTGTACAGTTAGACCAGAAAAGATCTGCAATTAAAATTTCTGTTTGCTAATAAACATGTTCCTTTCTAGGATCCCTATAATACTAAACATACAGTAGGAATATCATGATAAACATTTGGCTTGAGAGAGATTTTGGAAGCTTAAACACTAACTAGCTTGTGGCCTTTTTATGCAACAGTAGCCTTGCCATATTGTATATGTACTCATGCAGTTCCTAACTTTTTATTTTATTTTTTTTTGGCATGCATGCATACCCTTTGTTGCTTTTTTTTTTTCATTTTCCAGTCTGCATGTGTGCTGTTACAGGACCACACTTTGGAAATCAGTGGCAACCGAACATCCTCCAATACATTTACTAGCAACCCTTCAGGGCTCATGGGGGATACTATGACAGCAAACGGAATGCTTTCAGGCGACCTCAGCAAGCAGGAGATAAGCCAATCCCATAACTCTTCTTTTTCAAAGACAACTTCAGTTAGAACTTCTCTGTCCTCTCAGTCTCATGTGATGACATCGAACTCTTCCATAAAGAATAACCCAAGTCCAAAAATAAGCCCAGTAGCCACTGATGGCAGCAGTCCTGAGCACCAACTTAGCCCTATACCGAAAAGACAATATAACAATCCCATTGGCCTTTACTCAGCAGAGACTCTAAGGGAAATGGCGGAAATGTACAATTTAACTCTCCAAGGAAGGGCATCGGAAGTTGAACATCGTAGACGGTATGTAAGTTTTAAATTAATGAATTGGCACTATAGAAAATCATATTCTGGAAAGCAAAGGTACAATCTAAAAGGAAGCCCGAGACTATAGAATAAATGGATTAGAAAAACGCAATTGCGTGCTTATGGCTGTAAAATTCTATACATGCAAATAATAAGACAGATGTGGTTATCAGAAAATTCATAATCAACTATCAAATGTCTTCACTTTCACTATAGTGTATATAATAAACTCTTGGTCCTTGGTGCTATAAAAGACAGAAGTTGCACTGTATATCCTAATTTCCATGACACAAGGTATTATGGTAAGACTTTCATTAAGACAATAATGTTTTAGAACATGTTGGTGTTTCAAGCCATTAGCTCAAACTGTTGGGGTTAAGAAACTGGGATAAAAAATATTCTTCATTAATCTAATAATAGTCTGATTTAGTAATAGCAGGATTATGATTATTAAAATTCTTCATTGTACAGAACTGTTCAAGTTATAGAAAGGCACAAAAGACATTCAAAATATGAGAAGAACAATGAACAAAATACATGGCAAGCAATAAAAATATAGACTGTGCACAGGCTTATAATAATACCCTTTCCTGATTCTCTAAAGCTTTTCTCTCATTTTGGGCGAGATATAATAAGCATTTTCCCCATAGCCACAAAATGGGATAAACGCTTTGGTAACTTTTAATACATAGAGATCTAAGAGTAGATAAGCATGATACAGCACTTTACAATTGACACTGGCCTCTTTAAGACCTGGGAATATTGAGACACATGTTAGCAGCAAAACGGTCCTGGGAGTATGAATAATGCTGCTAATTCTGCATGTGAAGTTGATCACAAGCGGCGTTATTCATGATCTTCCAAAATGAAAGGTCAAAGCAGATGAGTTGGCCAACTAGAGAAAAAGGAGCTGCAGTGATAATAGACAGCACAAACACAGAAGAGGGCCAAGAAAATAAAGGCATAAAATTGAGGTGAGAGATAGAAACTACAACTGAGAGTGGCTGTTTGAATAAGAGTTTGGAAAGCAAATGTCAGCAGCAAAAATATAACTAAAAGAGATTCCGGTCATAGACATGCATTTATTAACCTGTAATTTCTTAATGATGAAGAGGGCCCACTCCTAATAATAGGAGCAGAGGTCCGTATCATTTGTCAATGCATGTTGCAGCTTAATTTCATTTCCTCAAGTCTTGTAGACTGGCTCTTCTCTTGATTCCTAAATGTTCTTGTGTAGATTGAGCTGCATGTGATTGGCACAGTGAAATAAATCATAACATGGATATATCATTGTGGTCACCTGTGCCTTTCCCTTGCAGCATTAATACGTATTATAGCAGCAACAGAAATAGTACATCAAGAATTCATGTTCAAAAAAGTATTCCACATTCAGTGGCATAGTAAGAGGGGTGCGGTCCACCCTAGGCGCAGTCTTCCTAAGGGCGCAGCACCCCTTCTTCTCTCCACCCCCTCACCCCACACACGTTCCTCTTCTTGCCATGTGTACGCACCCCTTGCCTTCCCCTGTACCTTTTTTTACTTCCTCGGCGCAAGACTGCTGCCCACATCGACACTCTCGCCTAGGAAGTGATGTCAAAGGACAAGCTGACACCGATGTGGGCATGCTGCTCATGCTGGAGAAGGTAAAAAGGTATGGGGGAAAGGGAAGAGGGGGTGGCATGAGGTGGGTGAGGAGGGCAGCAGGGGGGGGAGGGGAGCCACCTCCCTGGGCGTTGCTCACCCATACTTCGCCACTGCCCACATTTACCAAAACTACAATTGTATCTCTAGTAGAAATGTAATATGAATTATGTTGGCATTCAAAGCCCCAACCTCTCTGGGCCTTCAAAAAAATAAAAAAATAAACTTGAGTTGGGCCATATTCTATAAATGGTGCCTATATTAGGCACTGCTAGGTGCCCTAATTGCAGCTGCCTAGCGACGCCTAAGTTTGGGAACCATACCTAATTTTTATTTTTTAATTGGCTTAATCAGCGCGGTAATTGACCAAGCCTGTTTTCAGTCAATCAGAAAAAAAAAAGAAACCCATTAATTAAACAATTTAAGAGTATGGTGCCAAACTTTTAGGACACCTAATGACACCTAAGTAGAGGCGCCCTCTCACGTCTAAGGATGCCTATCTCAAAGAGTAGATGCGGTTAGGGGCGAAGAATAGGCATGGTTGAGTTGGGCATTGTTAGGCAACTGACATAGGTGCTGCCAAATTAGGCAAGTGAAAAGCTGGCCTAATGGAGCAGTGGTTGTGTCTAATACACATAGCAACACCTAAATCCACTTAGGCGCTGCTAGGTGTGATTCTATAAATGGTGCCATTTAAAGAATCTGGCCCTAAATGCTTTCCTGCTCTTCGGTGTTTGAGTCCTCCCTCCCCTGGCTTTCCTAGTGAAGTTCAGTGGGTTTCTTCAGGCAAAAGTTGTAGTCCTTTTCTTTTGCCACATTTATTCTTGAGTTGGGAATAATTCATGAGTGATTTAGCAAAGCAGGTCTTCAGTGATTTTGCTGTTCCCAGCAGTGTATGATTTTATGCCAATACGCATGTGTCTGTATGAGTACATGTATTTGTTTTCAGAGATTGCTACTTTTGTGTGTTAAGCATGTGTTACAAGCATGTTCATCATCTTTTTCATGTTTTAAAATATGTATTATAATCTCTAGTTCTGTAAAGTTACTCTTAAAACAACTTTTTGAGGTTAAATTTTTAACAGACTGACTTTTGTAAGAAGGCAAGTACTTAGATGTCCAGTCAAATCTTTTGTAATCCGCCTTGAACTGCAAGGTATAGGCGGAATAGAAATCCGTAATGTTTATAAAACACAAAGGGGCCCTTTTACTAAGCAGTGCTAAAAAGTGGTCTGGCCTATTCCCTGTGTGAGTCTTTATCACGTGCTAAGGCCACTTCTAGCACTGCCAGGAAAAGGCATATTTTTCTATTTTGGCAATAATGGTCATGTGCAAATTTTTCTATTAGCACATGACCATTAGCACTAACACCTATTTTGTAGGTGGTAAAGGATCATATGCTAACCATGTGCTTATTGGTTAGCACATGCCAATATAGCTGTGCTGATTCGCACAGATCATGCTACTCTTTTCCTCCAGATCCACCCCAGGGCTAAAAAATAAAAATGCATAAACAGCCACGGGACATCTAAACACACCTAAAATTAGTGCATTATAAACTGCAGTAAACACACATTAGTGGTAGTGCCATGAGACTACTGCTGAGGTTGCTGGCAATGTTTTGAACCCAGAACTGGTAATGACAGGCATGACTGGGGATCACTTCAGCCCTAACCCCACTAGACCCCATGCTTGGTGGGGCCTAATGTATTAATGCCCTCCTGTTTCTTTCCTCCCTTTTTCTCCCTTCCCATCTCCCACTTTTCCCTTTTTATTCCAGTATGTCTATATGTCTTGTCATCCCCCCCCCCAACTTTTCTTTGTTTTTTTCCTTTTTTAATTTTAAAGTTTTATTTAATTTTAACAATACTCTGATAATTGTAAACCGTTTAGGTATGTTTTTGATAAACTGTATATCAAAGAACAAATAAACCTGGAAAATTAGGAGTTGTGATGAAAGGGGCTTTGAATGGAGGAAATGATTGGGACTCTTCGAGAGGAAAGTTATAGTAGGAGGGGCTTCATGGTTAGCGTGCAAACTAATGCCTGATCCCATTAAATTGCAATCTGGGAACTTTGAGTTACGTTAGCAGCAAAACGGTCCTGGGAGTATGAATAATTCTGCTACCTTTTATGTGTAGCTGATCACAAGCAGCATTATTCATGTACTAAGGGAGCTGTTAGCCTATGATTCTGAGCCACTTGCATGCTAGCGACTCCTTTTACCTAAGGCTAGAAAATGTAAGCATAGCAAGCAAAGGCAGCGGAATGCTTTTTTGTTTGGGAGGGCCTGAAAGCTCCGCCCAATATCCACCCCGACCTGCCCAATCTCCGCCCCTATAATAATACTAATTGTATTACAATTTTTTCCATTCATTTTTCATATATGCTTACAATATAATCTTATTTACAACACATAGGGCTCCTTTTACGAAGCTGCGTTAGGGCATTGACGCGCGGAATAGCGCACACTACATTGCCGCACACGCTAGACGCTAATGCCTGCATTGAGCTGGCGTTACTTCTAGCCGCATAGCGTGCGGTAATATCCTTCGTGCGCTAAAAACACTAGCGCACCTTAGTAAAAGGAGCCCATGATGGTTAACCACAAAATTAAACTACACAAAGCACACTGTATACTTCTAAACATATATTCATACCAAAACACAGATAACCCCTAAGCAAATATGGGACCACAAACTAAAAGTACTAATATATAGAAATGAAACCCTAAGATGCAAGACTCTGCATACAATGCAATACCACAGAAACAGTGACACATGTCCCCTTTTCAGAGGTGCACTCGTACTTCTTGCTGAGATGAACTTTGGAATCTGTGTTGGCCATCGTTTTCCCCTTCCTCTCTGGACTTTCCAAAGTCCAATCTATATCTCATGATTGGTGAGAGGGTGAACACCAGAGCCTCCAGGCTGCTTTCTGGGGTTATGCCATCAGTGGCAAAAATATACCAGAGGCCTCAAAGTAGGGTCTTTACAGAGGAGTGATTTCCTTTTGCATGCTAAAACTAGGAAAGGTTTAGTACATAGGGTTCTTAGTTGACTAATACCAATAATCAAATTCAAAAGACAGTTTCTAAATGTTTAATCAGAAAAGGAATTGAATCAATATGAAAAAGCATGCCAAGTTCAAAAACATTCAAACAAATTGAAAAACACCCAAAGGGCGTCAGTTCTCAATCCAGCACGTTTTTGAAGAGTAATGTGATCCTTCTCTTGTACAGTGAATTCTTAATGCAAGATATTTGGCCTTCAGTGTGATTTAGCAGGAGACCTGAAATGCTATATATCCACAATGGAAAAATTATTGTGATCCTTTACCATTACTGAGTTTTTTCTGTGTTCATCATCATAAAAAATAATAAAGCACGATAAAAAAAAAATTCTGGGTCAATATTCAGCCAGACACAAAGACTCAGATATCAGTGTCGGGCTATATCCAGACACCTGCACTGAATGTACAGGTTTTTGGCGGTGCCCAGAATTTATGTGGATACGGGCTGATATTCAGTGCCGTACCCGCATAACTAACTGGGCAAAGTTAGGACTGTTTAAGCGGTACTACTTACCCAGTTAATTGTGTGGACACTGCTACGGAGTAGCATAGCTCCACCCCTGAACCGCCCAAACACTATCCAGGGAGCCCCAGATTCTATAAAAGACGCCTGAAATTAGGTGCCTAGATCGGCACGCCTAGGTAATCTAAGTGCCTTATGTAATTATTCAATTAATTGGTGCTAATTGAAAAGTGTTACTAAAAAGCAATTAATTAGTTGGTAGTTGCCTACCATTTCAAGGTAAGTGTTTACTCCAAGGCACTTACCAGAAAGTAGGTGTGGTTAGGGGTGGATTCTGGGTGTGGTTTGACTTAGGCGCACTCATTTAGGCCAAGAAAACCCTGGCATAAATGGAGTGCGTCTAAGTTTTCAACACCTTTAAGCGCCTAAGACTGCTTAGACACCACTAGGCGTGATTTTATAAATAGCGTCTAGTAGCTGATTGACATTTGCACTCGCCACCTACAGGTTAGATGCTGATTATAGAATCGGGGTCAGAGGGGATAGTCAGTTGCACTGCCTAGGTAAGTGTCACTGAATATCCCCTCACAGCCCACTTGCATGATTTACGAAATCTAAAGAGCAATAACATTAATAAGCCGTCTCTCTTTCTCTTCTCCTGTTTGCTTTGCCCCTTCAAGTTGATGTGCGGATTGGTTGGAGATATGTCAGCCAAAAGAATCAATATATGATCGTACGATATTGGGTAGATTAGAATTTTAAGGAAGGGCAACCCCTGTTCCCTGCCCTGTACTATCCAGTTTGACAGTTAGATTGAAAATTGTCAGTTGCGCATTTATCCTGAAAATCATTCTGCGCTGTCATATACTGTGTCTTTCTGAACCATGCTTCTAAAACAAATCTATTGTGACATGTCAGCCAGAGGTTCCTGTTGCTTCAGATCCTACTAGATCAGCTATAATCCCCACATTCTTTTGTCCGTTAATCACATACAGTTGTCAGATACACAGCTGCTGTCTTTTCCTATTTATAGATGAAAAGAATAGGCCTTGTAAGCCCCGGTTAATACTTTTTGCCCTTCAGCTCTGAAATTATTGTTGTCATTTTTATTTATCCTTCCTCTTCCCTCCTCCTCCTAGGTCATGGCCAACCCGGATGCCAAGTTAGTATCAAATGCTTTATGTTTTTGCAGTGTATTTTGAACTTGTTGGTGCTACTGGCCTGAACCGAGTTGTTGTTGCTTTGCTTGTAACTGGACAATATACGAGGAGCTTCATGTGTATGATTTGCATCATGATTTGTTGTGTTGTGGATAATGATATGCATTCCTCCTGCTGGCAAATGATTTGAAAGCCCTAACCACAACAGAGAAGCTATATTTGGTGGCCTGAGTTTATGAATGCGGACTCTGCTGTTTGGAACCCCTTCGCGCATCTTTTTGAGCATGCCTGGAACATCTTGGGCTCCTTTTACGAAGCCGCGTTAGCAGCTTTATCGCACGCATATTTTTAGCGCGCGCTAACCCCCAAGCTAGCTGAAAAACTACCGCCTGCTCAAGAGGAGGCGGTAACGGCTAGCGTGGCCAGCAAATTAGCACACGCTATTATGCGCGTTAAACTAACGCGGCTTCGTATAAGGAGCCCCTTATATTGAAATGTTGTTAACGAAGCCTTATCTGATTTTGGGGGGCATCATAAAGATGAAGGTGTTAATCGGAGTCACTCAATGGGCTGGGTCTGTGTTGCAAGCTGCTTAAGTCTGCATTTGTTACTGCCAAATTTTAAAAAAAAAAAAGTAAAACAAAAACTACTAGAAAAAAAAAAAGATGAAGGGATATCAAGAAAAAAATCCCCAAAGCTTACTGTATTAATTTGTTGGCTTGTTAGCGCATCTAAAAAAGCATTAGGGGTCCTTTTACTAAAGTGTGTTAAGCAGTTACATGTGCAAATTAGCATGTGATGTTATCACATGAATGTGATTAGTGTTGCATGATAACACAGGCCATCACTCCTTTTGGTACCTCAAATGTTAGACCTGTTTCTGGGTATATTTGACTTGCTTATTCCAAAAATGGCACCAGGTTTCTCCTATCAGCTCTAGTTTTTGAGATACAGAACATGTGTCATATACCACTCTTCACTCTGCTCGCCCATTAAAAAAAATCAAGATATTTTAATGTAGTGTTTAAATTATATCTTTTAAGCATGAAGAAAAGTGTACAACATGAAAATCTACTCATTTCATACCAAATGCACAAGTTTATGATACAGACTTTTGAGTCATGTGACACACAAGAAGCTCCTTTTGTATGACTTCCGAGAGTGGGATCTGCCAAGACAATCCCGTGTAAGATTCCAACAATAGTTTGCCATCATGTGTGCATCCCCTCTTCTTTGGTATCTGGCTTCTATTGTCTTTATGTCTTGGTGAAATCTTTCACCTTGCTCTTCGCTTAAGTCACCAAGGTTCTCTGGAAAACGATCTAAGTAACACTTAGATAATAGACTTTAACACTTATGTTGCAGCCAAGTCCGTTTAAAAGAAAAAAACATATCCTCTACTAATTGTGTGTAGTTGTCTGCCTTCTTGTTGCCAAGAAAGTTTTTCACAAGAACACATGATTCGATTTCATTCACTGATGCTATGAAATGTGGGTCATTTATAAGTTGTCTAATCTGTGGACATCGAAAATTCCTATTTTCATGGTAAGTCCAGGTAACATATGCACTATGGGGCTCATAATAATAATAATAATAAAAACCATCTAAAAAGTGGCCTAAATGGGTACTTGGGCGATCAAAAAACCTGATCGTCCACGTACCCATAATCAAAGCTGGTTTTAGACATATCTAAAACCAGCTTAGGCCTTTCCCCTGCCTCTAAATGCACAGAGAGAAAAGAGGCATTTTTAGAGGAGAGGAAAGGGCGGGCAGTGGGTGGGAGGTGTGCCGACCTAGACCTAGGCGTGCAACAGGTATAACCAAAACATTTGACAGATTGCCTAGTCAGCACTTATACATTTTGAGTTAGACCAAGTCAAAACAGGTATAAGTGCCGAAAAAGGGGCCGCTGAGCTGAGCTGATGTGTCATCTCCCCTGCCGCAATAGCGATACCACCAAGTGCCGCCAAACGCAGCACTTGGGATCGCTAAAGCGGCAGGAGAGATGACCCATCTCTCCTGCAGCGATCTACCACTCCAATAGGGCCAGGAGAGAGCCCTAGCTCTCCTGGCCCCGCTGGCCCCGCTGAGTACGATCGGGGCAAGAGGGAGCCCAAGCCCTCTTGCCCCGCGGCACCCTGACCTTCCCCGACTCAATGAGGCAAGAGGGAGCCTAAGCCCTCCTGCCCTGCGATCCCCAAACCCCCCCCCCCTGGGCTGAATCTGTTGGGGCCAGAAGGGAGCCCAAGCCCTCCTGGCCCGGCGATCTCATAGAAACATAGAAATAGACGGTAGATAAGGGCCACGGCCCATCTAGTCTGCCCACCCCAATGACCCTCCCCTACCTTTCTCTGTGAATAGATCCCACGTGTCTATCCCATTTGGCCTTAAAATCAGGCACGCTGCTGGCCTCAATAACTTGAAGTGGAAGACTATTCCAGCGATCAACCACCCTTTCAGAGAAAAAGAATTTCCTGGTGTCCCCGTGCAGTTTCCCGCCCCTGATTTTCCACGGATGCCCCCTTGTTGCCGCGGGGCCCTTGAAAAAGAAGATATCTTCTTCCACCTCGATGCAGCCCGTGAGATACTTGAATGTCTCGATCATGTCACCCCTCTGCGTTCCTCGAGTGAGTACAGCTGCTCCTCGTACGGGAGATCCTTGAGTCCCGAGACCTTCCGGGTGGCCATTCTCTGGACCAACTCCAGTCTCAACACATCCTTACGGTAATGCGGCTTCCAGAATTGCATACAGTATTCCAGGTGGGGTCTCACCATGGATCCAGCCAGGAGGGAGCCCAAGCCTCCTGGCCCGCGAACCCCTCTAACTCCCACCCCCCACTAAAATACAGGCAGGAAGGATCCCAGGTCCTCCTGCCCTAGATGCACTCCACCAACAACCCCCCCCCGAACTCCCGATCGACCCCCCCACCCTCACCCCCCTTCCCCGTACCTCAAAAAATGTTGGACGGACGGACGGGTGCCAAGCCTGCCCATCCGGCAGGCCAGCCAGCGCAGGAATGGGGCCGGATTGGCCCAGATAGCTCAAACCTCGCTCACAGGTGGGGCCTGAGGCGCCTGTGCCAACCAGAATAGGCCCAGGAGCCTTAGCTCCTCCTGTGGGCGGGGCCTTAAACACATGGGCCGGGTTTGGTCCATGTGCCTAAGGCCCCACCCACAGGAGGGGTCTAAGGCACCCGGGCCTATTCTGGTTGGCCCAGGCGCCTCAGGCCCCACCTGTGGGCAGATGAGCCGCCTGGGCCAATCCGGTCCCATTCCTGTACTGGCTGGCCTGCCGGACGGGCAGGCTTGGCACCCGTCTGTCCAGCCAACATTTTTTGAGGTATGGGGAAGGGGGGTGGGGGTGGGGAGGTCGTGGAGTCGGTGGGGGGGATCACGGGTCGGTGGGGGGGCTGATTGTGGGTTCAGGGGGGCAGTCGTTGGGGGGTTGCGTCGAGGGCAGGAGGGCCTGGGATCCCTCCTACCCGTATTTTAGTGGGGGGTGGGGGTTAGAGGGGGTCACGGGCCAAGAGGGCTTGGGCTCCCTCCTGGCTAGATCGTGTGGTGGGGAGGAGGGGTGGAGATCACCGGGCCAGGAGGGCTTGGGCTCCCTCCTGGCCGGATCGTGTGGTGAGGGGGGAAGATCGCCAGGCCAGAAAGGCTTGGGCTCCCTCCTGGCCCCAACGGATTTGGCCCGTGGGGGGGGGTTGGGGATCGCGGGGCAATAGGGCTTGGGCACCGTCTTGCCCCGATGTCGTCGGGGGGGGGGGATTCTGTAACCGGTGTTGTTTTTGACAGACACCGGTTACAGAATCCAGCTTTTAGGCGAAGTACTGGCTCCTCCTTCGTCTAAATGCCCTTGTTTTGGACGTTTGGGACTTAGGCTTTTTATAGGTTGATTATATGGTATAAGTTTAGACTTAGTGGTGGTCTGGGCGTTTAAACAGCTGAATGTAGAGGCAGGCCATTATTTTTAAAAAAACTCCTTTTGGACGTTTTTTTGATAATGGACATTTTCCCTGCTTCTACTTTCAACGTTTAAGGCCTTAGGCCAAAAGGGGACTTAGATGTTTTTTTTTTATTATGCCCCTCCACGTATTCAATACAAGGAACCATCTTTATTCAAAGCCTTTACAAATTGTTTCATCAGGCCTAGTTTTCTATGTAGTGGTGGCAGTATAATTCTACTGTATCTCATGCTACCAAAGGTTCATTGATTTACATTTTGTCCTTCAACCACCATATATTCCCTCGGAGGCCAATCTTTGTTTTGTCTGGCTCTATTATTAATAAATTAATAAATTCAATCATATCTAAGAAACTAGAGCTGATGCGTTCTATCCAATGGAATTTTCTGAATCAGTATACAGGTAAAAAAAACCAAGGCACCAAGATTTTTTTGTTGTTGGCCTGTGTAATTTGCACATTAACTGTATGCTATGTTCTGGGACAGAAACTAGGCTTCCTCTTCCCTTCTCCTTAGGTCATAACCAATCTGGCTGCCAAGTTAGTATGAAATGCTTTATGTTTTTGCTGGTGTTTTGGGATTGTTGGTGCTTTTTGGCATGAACCAAGTTGTTGCTCTGTCTGATTGCAACTGAACAATATATGAACAGCTTCATGGGTGGAAAAGAGGCATGGATGTCTCACTGCAACTGGATGGTGTTATAGACAAGTGGGCTAACACATTTTTCATACCTGAGGTGGTTGGTCCAGTTGTCCTTGTGGCCAATCACATGCAAAATTTATTGGCTTTTAGCTTAGTCCACTTGCTATAAATATTGATGTTGATGACAAATCTAAAGGCCTATCTTCATCCTTCCCAATCTATCTGCTGCTTTATGACACTATAGCAGAACTGATTATGGGTCAAATGGATCAACAATATTGAATGGGTCATATGGATCACAATCAGTGCCCATGATCCACTGACCCATGATAAAATTATATTTATGTATTTACCTGCTTTCTTGAACTTGCCTTGCTTTCTTGAGGTTAGTGACCCTGATGATCACTGTAGTGTGTGCTTGTTGGGCTGCAGCTGGGGGAGTTGTGTGCTGCAGCTGGAGGCCTGAGCTCTGCTGCCTGCTGCACAATGTACAGAAGCTGCCAGCAGCTTTGGGGGAGACAATTTACCATGGATCCGCAAAGCTGCAGTGGGAAATGTCTGCACAACTTAGCCAGAAAACTGTGATGAGACAACTGAGCAGGCTCAGCTCAACCTCAATGCGGACTCCCCCGTAAAACCAAAACGCCGGTTCTGTGCACTGGTGGTTGAGGCCGAGGGTGGCTCAGTGCGACTGTGAAGGACTGGACTGACTGCAGTTAGGAATCCGATTGGTGATCTGAGCTGACATTTGGGTGGGCCTGGGCAGTTCAGTCCTGTGTGTAAGAGTAGTGAAATGTCAGTCAAGATGTCTAAGAATGACTGTAACTTAGTCACGAAAAATAGTAGGGAGGTTTGTTCTATCAGAACGTTGAGAACTAAGAAGTCAAAGTAGTTGGATACAGTGCTAAATAAAGACTCCTCAATGCAAAATAAATGAATGAATTGAATATCTAACTTGGAAAATAAGTAAATTGAATTTTCACATGCACTCAGAATTGTGTGATCCGACCAAGAGCCTTAGCTCCTATAGCCGAACCCACCACCCCATCACTGTGTATGACTTAAGTGGAAAAACTTAAAGTGAACATGCTGTTCAAACAATAAAACTATTTTCGAATGAAGAAGTAAAGAAATATTTTCCACTTCACTTCATATATGACTACAAGATTGTTTGCCCAAATCACACTACTACCTGTTGTTTGGCATTTAAGTTGCTTACATTATCTCCTTGAAAAAGAACCTCGAAACATGGTCCATGTTGGGACCTGTTGAAACTTCAGAAAGCTAAGTGGGAATGTTTACTCCTCCTTTTGCCATCAAAAATAGTTTTATTGTTTGAACAGCACGTTCACTTTAAGTTTTTCCACTTAAGTCATACACAGTGATGGGGCGGTGGGTTCGGCTATAGGAGCTAAGGCTCTTGATCGGATCACACAATTCTGAGTGTATGTGAAAATTCAATTTACTTATTTTCCAAGTTAGATATTCAATTCATTCATTTATTTTGCATTGAGGAGTCTTTTTTTAGCACTGTAAGAATGACTGTAAACCATCTCAATTGTGGACATCAGACAGTTTGTATAATGCAATTCAAAATGGTTCTGTTACTCTCAAAGAAAATGCAGACAGCAAAGCTGAATGTTGGAAAACATTCAGATTGGTTGAAACTGCAAACAGTGAGCAGATTTTTGGCTGGGTGGCCTGCATGGATTGTTCGAATTGTCCACTGTTTGTTGAGGTCAGCTGAAGGATCGATTAAATAGTATGGGACAAGAAATATGGCACCATGTGAAGTCATGCATTGTCGTCAGTTTGTGATCAAGGTTCCCGATACAAATATTTCACCAGGGGATAGAGCTGCTGTGAAGAGTGCTGAACTGCATCTACCTCATATTTGTTGAGGCTGGACTATCATTTTCTGTTGCCGAGTGTACGGTTTGGAAATCATGTGCCCAGCAAATGATTTTAATTGGCAGCAATTATGGAAACATAAGTGTTGTTGATGTATTTTATGGATGCATAACAGTAAGGGAAGTGGTCTTCGAAAAAAATTAAGCAATGCCCTGAGAAGGTCAGGAAAGAAGTTACTATTAGTTCTGTCCATAAAGCTGTGTTGTTCTGCACAGATATGATGACTGATGACATCAGCAAGAATTTTTACAGCAATTTCACTGTGTTTTGAGTGGTCTGATTTCTGAAGAGACACAGGCATTCCCTACTTCATTTTGCATATGAGTTTTCTAGTACTTGTGGAATATTTTCATACTTAAGTTAGAGGAAATTGGAGTTTTAGGTAAGGATAAGTTTTGTTGGTTTTTTTTTAATTATGCAAGCAAAAGAGACTCAGGGCTTTTCCTAAATCCTTAAATGTGACCATAAGCAACAGTAAATTTTCCTGCAGCAATGTGCATGTGGGGGTGCAGGGGGGAAAGATGTAGTGCACTGTTTAGCTTAGGGCCCTATCTTAGGGCCTATATATTATAGGGCCTTATACTAAGTAGGATAGCATTGCATAGGGTTAAAAACTGCGTCACAGGTAGACATGGCGAGTTGGCCATTGTTTGTACCGACTCAACTCGACTATGGCAAGCTGCTTATTAGCAGAGTTTGCTGACACTAATGTTTAGTGCTTGGTGGGAATTGAATCCACTGCTGGAATATAAATTCTTATCAATAAAGCCTATTGTGTCTGCTAGGGTTTGTGAGAAACCAAATTATTTACTGAGATTCAGACAGAACATCTGCTTTCACTGCTTGGGAACTTTCACAAGCTGACCTGTTTTTCCTCTCTATGAGCAGATGTCTCGTGTTTATCTTATTAGTTTCATATTTTGGGAACATGTATCATCTTATGCTTTGTGTGTGTGTATAAAGCAATCCTCTCAGCGTGGCTGGCTTGAAATTCACCTGTGGAGTATGAGGCTAGAAGATGCAATCATTTATCATGGTGGTGTTTGGTTTCTTTACTTTGTAAAAACTCTGTACTTTCTTTCTCTCTTGCTAATACAGCAAATGCTGTATTCAATTGTAAGAAATAGCTAGTGTGGTCAATTTTGTCTTACCCTGAGAACCAGTGGGCTGGTGAATTGCTTTGGCTCCGACTTCTTGCTGAAGTAAATGATATATTGACCTTGTCTTCTCACAGACAGATTTGGAAAATATGCATTGATAAATCAAGACCATAGTAAGGGATAGGAATATTTAATTTTAACGTAGGAAACAAGGTATAAATGAGGGTGTGAAACAGAGTGGTTATCAAACAGGAGCATAATAAGAAGCATCTCTTTTTTATTTTAATTATTTCAGTCCCTATCCTACCCTTAAGCTTTTTTGATGCCCTGGGTCACTTTTATGACATGCATGAATTATCAGAAGAGAGTAGAAGATGGTTGGTTTACAATGCCTAATAAAACTTTATCCAGGCCTCTTCACGCATTGAAGTAAATCTATTTAATCATAAAGCATGTTTAGTTACCTTTTGCTTGTAATATTAATTTTTGGCATTTTAAGATCCCTGAAGAGCTGATATTCCCTTAGTCCTATGCATGTAGCACAAGAGCGTGCCGAAATCATGTGCAGTCCCCTGCATGCTCTGTATGTAAGTGTTTGCATACTGTTTGAATTTCACTGCTATACTACTTCCTCTCTTTACCACCTGAAGGCATTTCATCATCAAAAAATAAGTAGACTTTTATGGAATCCACAGTGCTAAAAATAAGGCTTAATTGCTAAAATGACTTGAGATACATGGTGAAGGAGAATTAACATGAGATAAAAGCTAGCTCTTCTGAAGAGGTCCTCTCAGCACAACGTTGGAAGTATCAGGCAAACATGCCTCTGTGTTTTTAGCACCCTTTAATTCATGCAGAATGCTGTCATGTGACAAATTTATGTCTTAGGTAAAACTTGCACACCTTAAATAATTTACAGGCTATATGCTGGCATTTTTTGCATAGTCATTTTCAGGAGGAATTGTGATAGTGTGATTAATTTTAAAAAGAAGTTATTTTTGTAGCAATTTTTCTAACACAAATATTTTAATAAAATGTTGACCAATTGTTAAATAACCAGGATTTTCACAACATTTTGTTTTCACTTCTCAAAAGTGATATAATTTATCCCCCTCCTCCCCCCTTTTACAAAACTGCATAAGCGGATTTTAGCGCCGGCCTGCGCTAAAAACGTTTCTGTGGTTTTGTAAAAGGGGAGGTTAATGAAGGCCCCCATGTAACCTTCAAAATATTTTCTTCTATCTGTGCCCATTTTTGTGAATTGATCTACAGAATACAAATGGTTTATTGTTCTTCATAGATCACCTCTTATACGAGTCAGCGAGGAGGTTTGCAAATAAAATACAAAATTTAACACATATGAAAAAAACTATAATTTCAACATGAAAGAGAACCCCCCCACCCTCCTAAGAATCTTGAATAAAGACTAAAATTAAGAAAAGTATACTAGAATGGTGTACCGCGTGCCACTACTGCTGGTCATAACCTCTCCTGGTCTCCAATTGCTAAACAGAAGAAATGTGTTTTCAGTGAGGACTTAATTTTCAAGAAAGGTAACTCAGTCCTGTCCCGTAACTGAATTTTGCAAGTTGCCATAACCAGGAATTTTACATACTCCATAAAAATCTTACCAAAAAGGGCCTATTTCATACAGTAGTTCTGTAGTTTAAATGGTCCTGAAGGTTTATTTTGGAAGCTTCTCGTGACCTCATGTAGGCCTCTAATTCCCCCAGCCCTGATGCAGAATATAAATCAATAAAAGAAAAAAAAAAAAAGCTCCCAGATCTCAAAGCCCTAGTAGTCTAGTGTGCTACAAACACCCTCCCTCTTCTCCTTGACATAAGGCACACAGTAAAAAAAAACAACTTTACACCAAAGCCATGTCTCTTCAGATTACATAAAAACATCCATAAATGAAAAACAATAATTGGGTTGTCAATTAGAATTCCTCATGGTGTGGCTAGCTAACATCCTATTTTATGGCATAGGGCACTGTCATACGAGATCATACAGCTGTACTGTGGAGAATGTCTCTCCAGCACTGTTAGGGAAGTCAAATTCATATTCAATAAGTTGAAAGTTTTTTGGGATGAAATGCCTTGGCCAAACACCTACACTTCTTTGAATGTTTCTTTTGCCACCTGCTTATATTCTGTTCTCGCTTCCCCTTTTCGTCAAACCTCACTTCACTTCCTCTCAGCTCTGAGCACCATGACCGCTTCAACCCCAATCTGCTGAAAGACTCTGCCCTGTCTACACACAAACCCATCGAAGTGAAGGGCCCTGGAGGCAAAGCCACTATTATTCACGCTCAGTATAATACTCCAATCAGCATGTACTCACAAGATGCTATTATGGATGCGATTGCTGGCCAAGCGCAGGCTAGAGGCAGCGAGATCACTAGGTAAGAACAATTTTAAAGCCTTTTGTCTGTTCTACATGATCAATAGCTATTAACTAGGGTTTCCATTCAGATCGTGGTATATGCTACCTTGAAAAACAAACTTAAAAGGGAAATTTGGATTTTCAGAATGTCTTTTCCAAGCAAAGTTCAAGATGGCTTACAGCATTTTACAGGCACAAACTGACCGATTATCAAATACAAAGGAGCTGTATAGTTTTTGTTTGAAGATCAGGTTATTTATTAAATGAATAAAAAGTATGCACATACCTTCAGTTGATTCAAATGAGTGCATAAAGTGTGTACATTAGTCATGTGTCTACATTTTTTTTTTTTTTTTACAATTCAGAGGCTATTTTACTGAAGAGAGGTAACGATTTGCAGGGTCGTCCAACATACAGTAGGTCCTCAAGGGCTGCAATTCAGTTGGGTTTTTAGGATTTCCCCAATGAATTTTCATGAGGTCTATTTGCATGCTTCCGTTGTATGCAAATAGATCTCATGCATATTAATTTGGGAAATCCTGAAAACCCGACCTGGTGAGGGCCAAGGTTGGCCGCCTCTGCTTTACATCTGTTGAGGCGGTCTTAAGTGATCTGCTTTGTCTGATGTGGTAACAGTTAACATGCGGTAACTATAGGGTGCATTACTACCTATCCCCTGCCCCGTTGTACACTATGGAGTGTACAAATAAATTAATGCACACTTATAAGGGGTTATTCTATAATTGGGCACTCCTATATAGGTGCCCTAATGCCATACAGTAAAGACTATTCTATAATGGCATCTGGACATCCAGCTTCTGTTATAGACTACTAGTGTAACCTGACAACGGCCTGCCAAAAATCTAGACAACTGATTATTCAGCCGGCGAAGGACAGCAGGTTTTTTTTTGTTTGTTTGCATCTGGTACTAAAACTTTAAATTCAGGGCTGAGCCCTGTCTAGACTTCGACCAGCCATAAAGGGTCCCTTTTATACAGCTGCGGTAGTGATTCCTGGCACGGCAAATGGAAAGAAGCCCATTCAATTTCTGTGGGCTTCGTCTCATTTGCCACGCAAGGAATTGTTACCGCAGCTTTGTAAAAGGGGACCACAGATAGGACAGTTATTTATGCCAGTAGGTCTGAATATCGGGACCTAACTGGACTCTGCCCCTGGAACATTCTCAACATAGCTGGCTTTAGATTTTGAGCTAACCAGTCATTTTTAGCGAGGAGGGCCAGTTAAGTGCCACTGGAAATGACTGGGTTGCCACGACCAAGTGATTTAACTAAGGGCTCCTTTTACAAAGGCACGCTAGCGGTTTAACACGCGTAATACCACGCGCTAAACCGCCGGCCGCGCTAGCCGATACCGCCTCCTCTTGAGCAAACGGTAGTTTTTCAGCCAGCGCGGGGGTTAGTGCGTGATGAAAAGTCACGTGCTTTAACCTCTCTAGCACAACTTAATAAAAGGACCTTTAAGTTACGGCTCTTTCCAGCCAGTTACCTCACTTTGAATATCATCTGGTAGGTGCCAACAGTTACACTAGCTATAGACCTGGTGTAACTGCAGGTGCCTAAATGCCACAAAGGTGTGTGTAACTTACAGTACTCGTTAAGGTTCCCATGTCCATACTCCTACCCTACTCCAACTGTGTGAACACCGCTCTTACATTTATTTACCTGCTATGCCATTTTTGTGCACCCTTATAGCATAGCGGGTACACTTACCCACCAAAATACCAAAAGAATTCTTCATATACTTGGGGACCAATGGTGCATAAATGCAGCACTCAGTTACAGAATTGCCCTTCACACGTAGACAAATTCTCAAATATTGCACCGCTTAATTTACAAAATCCCCCCAAAACTTATACACATTTGAGCGTTTAAGCTGCACCAAGAATTTGCATCTTATATTACTTAATGTGTATGGGATCTTCAGACTGCGGCTGCAATCCACATTAGTCCCATTATATCTACTCTGTCTTTTGCTTCTAATTATTCTTTAATTTTTCATTTTATAATATCGCTAAGAGCTTAAATAATTTCTGACTTAGCTTTGCAATATATGTTCTTTAACTGACACGTCCTCCCCTGTTTTTTTCCAACACGTTTCGTATCCTTCCTCAGGGTCGGGGAAGACTCTAAAAATATAATAATACAAAGCATACAAAAATTACACTTCTGGAGGCTGTTTTAGGGGAAAGACTCAGAGTCAAGACTAGGACAGGGATTCAACACTAGGTTAGATAAGTTCCTACTGGAACAGAACATATGTAAGAAAGGATAGACTCAAATAGGGCACTGGTCTTTGACCTAAGGAACGCCACGTGAGGGGACTGGCCCAGCAGCGGCAAATCTTATGTTCTTATACTAAATTATGCTGCAGTCCAAGTGTCTATACCCATAACTTTAAATCAAAACACAACATTGCTAAACACTATTAGCATTACTGCTACTCCGTTCACTCGGCTGCTGTGAAGCCAAAGATGGCCGCAACGTCTAACTCTAAAGTGGAGATTCCCCCTTGATGTCACTCTCTCAGGGAGCCAATAGCTGGCCTGAAAAATTGTATTTCAAAACTCTTAGGCAAAATTTTGACAGTTAGGGCTCCTTTTACTAAGGAGCGCTAGTGTTTTTAGCGCACGCACAAGATTAGCGCGCGCTAGCTGAAAAATTACCGCCTGCTTAAAAGGAGGCGGTAGCGGCTAGCGTGCGCAGCATTTTAGAGCGCACTAAGTGTTTGCTAAAACCACTAGCGCGCCTTTGTAAAAGGAGCCCTTAATCTACAGAAGCCATCCAGTCCCCCATTTTGTTTAACCCGTGGGGCATCTTGGTGTTTAGCTGAAACATCCACCACAGCTCTTTAATATCTTCACATCAAGACATAGCACACATTAATAGAGGGGGCTCAAAATATACTTGAGTAGTTTATTTATTTCCCCTGTCCAAATTGTGCCTTCTGTCTATCCCCTCCCCTCCCTCAGCCCCCTTTTTTTCAATGGTTAAATGTAGGCACATCAAGGAAATTTATGCATTTTTATGCGGGATTGAAAATCCAGTTCTACAACTCCAGGCATTATATCTATTTCTTTATTCCCAATAGCTTACCTAGCAATTTTTAACTCTAGGCTCTCTAGGGATTTTGGTTCTGTTTGGCTCTATTTGCTGTGTAGCTAATTGTAATACCCCTAAGGATGGTTGTGTAAGCAATCTAAAATCATTTCATAAAAGGTTTCCCCTGGCTAATTAATTTTTTTTTTTTAAAAACAACTCCTCTGTATTTTTGGAGATAAGATCTATGAAAGCATACTCCTCAAGAAGGCTGGATTGAATCTTCAGCAAGAAGTAGATTCATTGGTGTCAGCTCTAAGCAAGAGAAACACAGGCATGCTCTGCAAATAAATTATACTGTAGATTCAATAGTAGTTTCTGTTATTTGAGGAAAAAAAAGTGATTTTGAAGTCAGGAAAAAGTCAAGGCTCAAAAAAGAATTGGCGGAGCTGAAAAGAACATAAAATCAGACTTGGATACCTATTTTCCATGGACCAATCCCATTCCCTTAATGTAAGAACATTTTGAAAGCTTTAGTGGGCTATTGTTGGGCTGTGGACTTCCTATCTAATACAGAATTCAAGGGAGGTTAATATCGCTTCCTAAAATAACCTGAGCATCCCCATTAAAGACATTTGTGTAAAAAAAAAAAATCTAGATATTTAAATAAGGTCCATATATATAAAATTTAATAATAGCATGACCTGATCAATTTGCAAAAAAGCTGTAACCTATTTTATTCCAGATCTGGAAAAGAGGATAGACACTTATACTAGAGCTTCTTCTTTTTTAAGTTCAATATATTTTATTATATAATACTTATAGATACAATCAAATCATAACAGATTACAATATACATAGGAACCAACAATCGTCCTATACAATAACAGTTATATAATACATCAGAAAAAAATAATAACACAATTAAAACAAAGCACAGATAAAGGTAGCGCACTAGCACCTACCAATAGATAATACCAATAATCAACATATAACAGCATGGATGTACATTAATAAATTTCAACACAATAAATCTGCTATATCACTATATTTTATGAGAGGTTTCCATATCTTACGATATGTGTGCAAACTACCTCTTTTCAGCGAAAGACCTTTAAAATTTAGCTACGAGACATAAAGAATTCCACCAAGTAATATATTCTATCCTCGTAAAATCTTTCCAATGGCTAAGAATTGTTTTTATTGCTAAATTTAGTAAAATTCACAATAATTTAGCCAGCTCATCTGTGATCGGGGCCTTTAGATCTATTCTGGCCAGCAGAATAACATTTATGGTTAGTTGTTCTTGAATGTTAACAAACAAACAAATGGACTCCCACACTTGTTTCTAAAAGTACTGTAAATGCTCACATTGGAAAAGTGAGTGAACTAAGGTACCTGTATCTTTGCCCCAGGACCAGCATTTATTTGATTCATCCTTTGATAACAGAACAGGACAATACCTTTTTCTGTAACAATATTAATGAATCTGATGTGTATAAGACCCTGAAAGATATGGCTAAAAACAAAACTCCTGGACCAGATGGCTTTACAGTGGAATTTTATTTGGCCTTTAAGTCCTTGTTACTGCCAAAACTTGCATCTATTTAGAGCTTCTTAAATAAGAAAGATATTCTGGTTTTGTTTTGGTATTTTCAATGCAGAGCCTAGAGGGGAAAAAAATCACAGTGATCATCCAGTCCCTTTGTAGTTTAGGGAACATAACAACATAATTGCCGCTGCTGGGTCAGACCAGTGGTCCATCGTGCCCAGCAGTCCATTCACACGGAGGCCCCCAGGTCAAAGACCAGTGCTCTAAATGAGGCCAGCCTCACCTGTGTACGTTCCAGTTTAACAGGAACTTGTCCAACTTTGTCTTAAATCCCTGGAGGGCGTTTTCCCCTATAACACTCTGGAAGAACGTTCCAGTTTTCTACCACTCTGGGTGAAGAACTTCCTTACGTTTGTAGAGAATCTATCCCCTTTCAACTTTAGAGAGTGTCCTCTCGTTCTCCCTACCTTGGGAATTTGTCATGTGAGAGGTACATTTATGGAATAAAAGCTATAGCTGGTTGAAGCCTCTTAAGATGGAGCAGGAAAAGGTAACCTGTACACACAGAGGGACCCAGGAATATCAGTACTATCCGTGGTGAGCCACACCATTATGTAATGTCAGAACCAGACTAAATAAATAAATATTTAACAAAAAAATGATGGAAACAAACTGCTACAGTGGCTATTCTGAAAATATTTGCAAAATACAGTATTTAAAATTGTCAAAATTCTTGCTAAAAACAATTTGGGAGAAATACAATAAGCGGTGTCTAGGTTAGGAACTTATAGGCATTCTAATCACATGGACCTAGCAATGCCCTAACTAAAATTCACACTTAAGTTAATTATTTTTTAATGGGTTAAATGGCATGGTAATTGACCAGGCAATTTAAATCAATTATTTTCATTCTTAATTTAAGTTTCATGTGAAAAACAGCACAGCGTCTAGCAAAGCCTAGTTTGGAAAGTACGAGTGGCTAGGGGTAGAGAATAGGCATGGTTGGCTTTGAGGTCTGAGGTAGGCCTAATATACTAGTGCCTACCTCAAGGATGTATAGCAATGCCTAAGTCTGCTTAGGCACTGCTAGGCATCCACTATAATAAAACCCTTAACACACATGCGCAGTTGAAACTTTGTGAGGCCGTGATCCCTGATCCGTGCCTCCGTGTTGCTGCATGCGCAGTAGGAGCCTTCGGCAGTTTGCGACGTGTGCGGAGGTTTCCCCAGCAACGTTCTTGCCCCGATCTCTGATGCCGGCTGACTTCTGACAACGCATCTCCTTCTCACCCCCGAACCAGAAGCGGCAGCAGCCGCGAGGCATTTACTAGACAGGCCCACTTCGATAATATAAAGCGGGCCGGCCTACCAAAAGCCCTGAGGCTGCCCAGCCTAGCGGATGCTGGACAGTGAGCAGGTAAGGGAGAAGGAGTACTAATAGACAGGGAGGGGGAGGTAAAAGGAATGGAGAAGGGCTACTGCTGGACAGGGGAGAGCAGGGAAGGGTGCTGCTGGACATGGGGGATGTAAAAGTAAGGGAGAAGGGAAAACAGACAGGGGGCAGAGAGAAAGAAAGATAAAAAAGACAGACAGAGGGCAGAGAGAAAGAAAGAAATGCCTGTCTACACATTTATTCTAGCACCTGTTAATGTAACGGGCTAAAAAACTAGTGATTCTATAATAGTTAGGTGCCATTTATAGAATGGTAGTCCTCCATAGCAGCTGAGAACTCTGAGTTCAATAGAAAAACATCTTGAAGAAACAAATTAATGTATTTTTGTTTGTTTCTTTTCATTATTTTTTATTGATTTTTTTTTCAACAATATTGCAGTATAATCCAAAGCAGTAATAGAAAAACCAAGAAATACAGAATGATACAAGAAAAACCAAAACACCCTCTCCCTTCCCAACCCTCAACCCAACCCCCCAACCTACCTCCCCCCAAAGGCAGAAGTGCAAAATAACCACAAAAAATAGTGCAAAGTAGAAACATTGGAAAATCCACAAAAGGCATATAAAAGGAAATTCTTTAAACAGTAATCAGGTCTCCACAACCCGAAAAAATGAACTCAAATAGAGTTCAACCTTCTTGAGTAGCATCATAACTACCATAATGTTTATTAGTCAATTTCTTCAGTTCTGCCAAATGATGTAACTTAGAAAGCCAGTTCTGTAGCGTAGGACCACAAGATTGCTGCCACTTAGCGACAATGACACATTTAGGGCTCCTTTTACAAAGCCGCGCTAAACCGCCAGCCGGGCTAGCCACTACCTCCTCCTCTTGAGCACGTGGTAGTTTTTCAGCCAGCACGGGGGTTAGCGCATGATGAAAAGTCATGCGCGTTAACCCCGCTAGCGTGGCTTTGTAAAAGGAGCCCTTCGTTGCCGCCAGACATGTGTTTTAAACAAACCTGCCATTTGCGAGCACTGACAATTATGGAGGTCCAGCAAACAAGCTTTATAGGGTCCAAGGAAAAGGTGGTTTTCAAGCCCAGACCCATGGAGGTCACAATCATGGACCAAAAGGATTAAAGTTTCCCAAAGGACCACCAAATGTGAAAAAAGTCCCTATGTCCTACAAATATTGCCAACAGACATCAGTAGCAAAATCAGGGAATATAGCTTTAATTCGTTCTGTGGTATAATACCCACGAGTTAGGAACCTTATATGCATTTTCCTTCAATAACACACATACAGAAGTTTTATGGACCTCTTCCATTCATTATGAGTCATTTCATAACCCATCCTTCCCTGGGACATAAAATTATACCTGTGAAAGGCCCGCTGACTTAAGAATAAGACAGAAATAGGTCCTTTCAGTTTCTCCAGGGTCACAAAAAATTAATGTATTTTATATCAGTTGTATAAACATAAAGGGGGTCCCTTTACAAAGCTGTGAAACGTACTAGCACAGGGTACATAAAGACCTCACACAGTAGTTTTATGATCAGCACGTGCTACCCATGCACTAAAAAATTGAATTTATTTTTTAGTGCTTGGGGTGAAGAGTAGACAAGTTCAGTGCTAATCAGCATAGCTACATCACCATACACTAACTGATTAGCACATGGCCCTTACCCCCTACAAAAAAGGGCTTATGCGGTAATGGCTATGCGCTAATAGGGAAATTAGTGCATGGCCATTAGTGGTGTGGTGAGGGGCAACCTGGACGGTAGCGTCCCTCCCCTTGGCTCTGCTCCCCCCTGCCGCATGTGCCCCCCCTCTCCACGTATCTCTACTTGTCCACCGCCATGAGCAACAAGAACTTCAACATGTTCCTCATGACTCGGTCGTCTCTCCCACTGATGTCACTTCCTATGTGCGGCACCTGGAAGTGACATCAGTGGGAGAGACAACACAGTCACAAAGAGCATGTTAAAGTTGTTGCTCACGGTAGTGAACTGGAGGGTAAGAGGGGGGCGCACGCATGTGGCGAGATGAGGAGTGGGAAGAGGCGGGAGTAGTGTCCAGGGCAGACAGTCCCCCTGATCCCCCCCTTACTATTCTACTGCATGGCCATTAATAAGAAAAATGGAAAATGGGGCCATTTTATTGCCAAGCTAAAAGTGGTCTCAACATAGGGAAAGACCCACACTAAGGATAGCACAGGCCACTTTTTTAGTACAGGGCCCCATAGATTTTCTGAATTAGTAAGTTTATTGGTTTCGAGGATTCTTCATACTGATTTCCCAATAAATAAACATTATAAAATTTGTCACATCAAAAGGACATTGTCTGTATTATTTTACCGAGAGCCCTTTGCCCTGATCCAGCCAGACAAGTAAGCTCTTCCCCCAGCATTCCGTTGGAAAAATCAATATGCTTGCTTTTAAATATCATCAGAAGTAGGAGATCAACTGCTTTTACACCTAAGCAGCACCAAGACCAGCCGCCACTTTCGAGAGCTTTTGTCCCAATCCAGCCAGACGTATATGCTCTTCACCATACAATTTGTTGGAGAGATCAATCTGCCTGCTTTTAAATATCAGTGGCATTGGGAAAACAACTGCTTTTACACCTAAGCAGCAGCGGGTCCATCCGCAACCACCAAGAACCCACAGACCCGAACCTGCCAGGAATGTGACGCTGAAACCGTGGATTGAAGACAAAGTTTTATTTTATTTTTCTTTCCAGCTTATGATTTATCTTTAATCTTATCTATTGTTTTGCCTTTTGTCTTTGTTTTGTTCTATTTCTATCATTTAAATTTCTCCAGAATTCTACTGTTCAACGGCTCCCCCTTCTGCTTCTATTCCTTTCTCTCCTCTCTTCTACCTTCCAAAGTATTTAGATCAATGCTGTCTTGTTAAAATGTTTATTTTATTTTTCCTCTAACTCTACTTTTCACTTCTCTATTACCCTCCAGGTACTTTAGTTAGATTGTGAGCCTTCGGGACAGTAAGGGAATTTTTCAAGTACCTTTCTTATTTCTAATCTTAATGTATATTTTCTGTAAACCGCTTAGAACCTAACGGATGTAGCGGTATATAAGAAATAAATTACATTACATTACATTTTATTTATCACCATTATTATTTTATCACTTCCTCGTCCTTTTACTATGGTTCGGTTACTGTTTTATCGTGCGTTAAACACTAACGCGTCCATTATATCCTATGGATGCGTTCGCGTGTGTTAGCATTTAGCGTGAGCTAAAACGGCTACCGTACCGTAGTAAAAGGACCTCATAATGTAAAAGTACAAAAGAATAGATATTTATTTATTTCCTTTTAAATTTTATAAACCACTTAAATCTAAGCATTGTACATATCAAACTTACATCATTATAAAAACAAACAGCATGATATCAAGTAGTTACAGAAATATAGGAATATTTATAATTGGTGGTAACATTTCAATAAAATACCATCACAAATTTAAATCATTCATCCTCAACCTTTCTCTACCCTTAAGATTGGAAACCACCCAAACCGGAGAATTAAATCCCATTAGATTTTTTAAAAAGCATCTACAACTAGTTGTGTTTTTAAGAATCATATGATCCCTACATACTCTCAGAGTTAAAAGGTGATAGATTCTGTACAAACGTAAGGAAGTTCTTCTTCACCCAGAGTGGCAGAAATCTGGAACGCTCTTCCAGAGGCTGTTATAGGGGAAAACACCCTTCAGGGATTCAAGACAAAATTAGACAAGTTCCTGCTGAACCACAGCATACGCAGGTAAGGCTTGGCTAGTCTCAGTTAGGACCCTGATCTTTGACCTAAGGGCCACCGCAGGAGCGGACCGCTGGGCACGATGGACCACTGGTCTGACCCAGCAGCAGCAATTCTTATGTTCCAGGGAGGGAGTTCCATAATATGACAGCAAGGGAACTAGTACAACAATAAACTTACCTCAAATTCCTCATGCCAGGATATAACATAATAAAAATGTGCCAGTTCCTTGTGTGCCAGCTGATATTTTGGCCAAACTCAATATGACTAATTTAGGGCCCCTTTTGTAAAGCCACAGTAGGGATGCTGCTGTGGTATGTGGTAAATGCACCGAAGCCTATTCAATTCCTACTGGCTTCATTGCGTTTACCAAGGCAGCATCCCTATTGTGGCTTTCTAAAAGGGACTCTTACATACCAAGAACCAAGAGCTCATTATAAGTCATGGTGCTGATTTGTGTGTGTTACAATCAAGCTTCTTTCTAAAGTCCATGAAAGCTGCAAATTTAGCAACTGTAGGTATGTGAAGGACTTAATATATTCCCTTGGTTTGCTCTGATTGAACACAACAGAAAAGGTTGATTATAAATATCAGTAACTGATCAATAGATAGGAAAGCTTAAATTTAGTCCTAAAGCAAATGACAATTGTGATTATATATGAATTCTCTTATTGATCTTGTATCAATGATGATAGTTACACTAGAACTAGACAGAGTTTGAAACAACAAGAACCATGCTTTCAGTGCACCTTTGCCAAAGAAGTTCAATGGTCTCTTGATCTTAACTTGATGTGAATTATTGCTGATGGTAAGTTGATCTGCCAGATTACATGGGCCAAATGTACTAAGCACACAATTACATGATCTTGATCTGTCCTTACCATTTTGGAGGCACAGCCCATAGAAGTCTGCCCAGCACTGGTCTTATTCCCCAATCACTAGAGTTCTCATCAAAGTCCTCCCCAGTGCACCCAGATCTGCTTAGCCTCTTGCCCTTTTATTCCATAAAGTAAAGTAGATATCTACTTTTCTTTATGGAATATTCTTTATTAACCCGCTAATTTTACAAAACCGAAAAAAGCAGTTTTTAGCACAGGCAGGCACGTTGAATGCTCTGCGCTGCTCCCGACGCTCATAGGAACTCTATGAGCGTCGGGAGCAGCACAGAGCATTCAGCGCATCAGCCTCTGCTAAAAACTGCTTTTTTCGGTTTTGTAAAAGGGGTAGGGGGTAAGTGCTCTGTTATAGAGCTACCCATTAAAAGTTCTGTGTTGGTCCACTTGGGTACGTAGAAATAGAAGATAACAAACACATTATAGGTCAGTGGTCTCCATCTCAAACCCTTTGCAGGGCCACATTTTGGATTTTGTAGGTATTTGGAGAGCCTCAGAAAAAAAGAGTTAATGTCTTATTAAAGAAATGACAATTTTGCATGAGGTAAAACTCTTTATAGTTTATAAATCTTTCCTTTTGGCTAAGTCTTAATAATAATAATATTGTGATTTATAACTAAAGAGACATATGATCAAAAAACTGTTTTATTTTACTTTTGCAATTATGATAAACATACCGAGGGCCTCCAAATAGTACCTGGGGGGGGGCCACATGTGGCTCCCGGGCCGCGAGTTTGAGACCACTGTTATAGGCGATACCTTTTGGGGGGATTAACTTAATGCTTGTGAGAGCTAGCTCATTTCATAAGGTTAATAAAAGTGGTTCATTTTGCACTGAATATAACCCTCAGAAGCTCTTCACAATTACAGTCAGCCCTGTATAAAAGTATCATCTACAATATGAAGTCTTTTTACTAAGGCGCGCTAACCGATTTAGTGCGTGCTAAAGAATAACACTAAGGGGTCCTTTTATCAAGCCGCGCTAGCGGGGTTAGCGCATCGGACATTTCATCATGCGCTAACCCCCGCGGCTGGCTAAAAAACTAGCGCCTGCTCAATGCAAGCGTTAGCGGCTAGCGCGGCAGGCGGTATTACCCGCGTTAAACCCCCAACAGCAGCTTGATAAAATGACCCCTAAATGCTAAGGCACCCATAGAATATAATGGGCGCCTTAGCGTATGCTAATGTTTAGCACACACTAAATCGATTAGCGCTCACTAAATCAGTTAGCGCGCCTTAGTAAAAGGACCCCTATGCTTATTCCCTGTTTCAGTCTATACCGATTCTATAATGGTTACATGTATATATAAAAGTAATGCATGCACATTGGAGCGGAAAGTGTTTACAGAAACTGTTATTCCTCATATGCCAACAGTACTTTTCACGTAGAGAAAATATTGCATGAAAAGAACAGCAGCTGGGTTTTCCAACAGTATATGTAAGAATGAGTGAAAAGGCCACGTCTTGCTCTGTGGAAAATATGCCTACCACGATTGACTGTTGGCCTGACCCAGCATGTGATTTAAATTCTTATTCCGTTTTGTAATATAAAATCTTTTACACAAGCAGTCAAAGTCAGAGAAAACAAAAGTTTGGTCTTTTTTTTTAAAAAAAAGGAATCGTAGGTATAATGGGAAAACCGAGCTGATGTCAAATTGTCAGGAAAAAAATTTAAAATCAGTCATTTAGGGCTCCTTTTACTAAGGTGCGCTAGCGTTTTTAGAGCATGCAGGATTAGCACGCGCTAAACCCACGCTACGCTTCTAGAACTAATGCCAGCTCAATGCTGGCGTTAAGGTCTAGCGCGCGCTATTCTACGCGTTAAAGCCCTAACGCACCTTTGTAAAAGGAGCCCTTATTGTATTCTTAGGTGACAGTAATTTGAAAGGGCCAGTACTCCAAATTTTAAACTTCTTTTGTCTATGGTACCCATTTTTTCACATATTTCTTGATATATTTGTTCACCTTCACCCCTTGTTGACAAACCATTTATTATTCCTGAATAAATAATGCATTTTCTTTGCTCTTTTAAAATCTGCTCTTTCCTTTTGGATCTCCATTCTACTTTTCTCCAGGAAAACTATTATTTGGAAGCTTTAAGTTTTGCAATTTTTAATAGGAAAGCCTGATTTGGAATGAGTGTGTGTGTGGGGGGGAGGCATGTTGCTCGTAGCTCATTTTAAACTGTATCTTTCTCTGCCTTACAGTAACCTCACTGTTAAAGATCCTCATGTAGACAGTGCTTCTCCAGTATATCAGGCTGTGCTTAAAACTCAAAATAAGGTTGACGAAGAAACAGATGACTGGGCACACCGTGCCGCCAGCCTTCAGTCCAAATCTTTCCGTGTCCTTGCCCAGATGACAGGAACTGAGTTCAGTAAGTAACACTATTAAGCTTTAGTTTAAACAGTACAAAGTGGAGGGCTCACTACCCCAAGGAGACATTGAGGGCTTCAAATAAAGGGTGCCAGAAGTACATCTCACCATAACCCCCCTTCTAATTTAGGGCGAGCCCTCCAAAACTCCCCCAAAACCTACTATACCTACCTGTCTACAACCTCAGTAGTGCTTAAGGCTGCAGGTGGCACCTATGTACCAGTATAGTAGGGTTGTGGTGGGCTCACTCTTTACACCATAAATGTGGTTAGAGTAGCGTATTGCTCTTAGATCTGAGGTTTTCCCCTCCCCCCCCTGTGAATGAGAATGGGAAATGACAACTATTGAATGATCCTTCAACTGAAGGTGGGATTTAATGCTGTAGAGCACTGCCACCCCCCCCCCCACCACCACCACCATAAAAGTCAGAATACAAAAGGTACAAACCTGCCTCCAGAACATCAGCACCTGGGATAGGAAAGCCTAGTAGAGCTGCAAAGTCTGGGGGTGGGCTAGTGAACCAGAGAGGAGGACCCAGGCTCATAAGCCACTCTAACCACTGCATTCATGGTGAAACATGTGCGCCTCCTTAAAACCATTTTGTACTGCCATATAGGTGCCACCTGCAGCTATAAGGGCTATTGGGGTGATAGACAGATTGGGTATAGTAGGTTTTGGGGGCTCACAATGACCTATAAGGGAGTTGTGGTGAGATGTTTATGTGGCACCCTTTTTGTGAAGTTCACAACAATACCCTGTAAGGTGCCCCACTACTCTGTTGCCATAACTGGGTGTCCAGTCCATCACTTTACTGACTCCTCCCATGTCCAAAAGGTCTTGTTCTAGGCATGTTTGACTTGGACAATTTTTGGGATGAGAATAGGGTATAAAGATAGACGATTTAGCGCTCTGGATGATCAAACGGCTGGACATACAAGTAGACGATTAAAAAAAAAAAAAAAATATATATATATATATATATTTTGGACGCATTTGTCGAGAATGGACTTTGGAAGTTTCCAACTTTGGGTGACAAGCTACTTAGGCCCAAAACGGACTTAGGGCTCCTTTTACTAAGCTGCGCTAGCGTTTTTAGCACGCGCTAACTCCCGTGTTAAGCAGAAAATAATAACACCAGCTCTATGGAGGCATTAGCGTGTAGCGCACGTTAAAACTGCTAGCGCAGCTTAATAAAAGGAGCCCTTAGACTTTTTTTTTAAATTGTGCCGCGCATCCATTTTTGAAAAAACAAGATGTCTTGCAGTTTTGAAAATGGTTATGTTTGGTACTGCATTTTTAGGCGTGTTCTGCAAAACATCTAAACTTGAATATATGGTTTATTATTATAATTTATATCCCACCTTTCTCAAAGCGGGTCACAACAAGGTACAAACATAGTCACAATCACATAGTAGGCCTATGAATCAGTGTGCATCTAAATCCTATCATCTAAATCCAAAAGAATTCTGAACCCATTATGAACTACACCCCAAATTAGAGGAAGAGAAAGATTTCCCCACTAGATGGGATAAATTCACAAAAGACACACTCAATCAAATAGCTCCTCTTCAATCATACAAAAAGAACACAAGGGCATCAAAAGAATGGTATGACGCCGAATTATTAGCACTCAAACAAGATCTCAGAAAACTGGAAAGAATATGGCAAAAAACCGACAAATTGGAAGATAAAATTAAATGGAAATGAAAAATGAAAAATTACAAAAATCTGATCAAAGAAAAGCGTTATAACTGTTATGCACAGAAAATAGGAGCAGCCAACACAAACAGCAGAGAACTATTCAAACTAGTAAACAAATTAACAGACACCACACAGATACTACAGAACCATCATGATCAAATCCCAACGGTCGCCACCCTAGCCAACCACTTTAGGAAAAAAATCATCGACTTAAGAGCCTCAATACCCCCTCCTCCACCCAACCTCGAACTCAATCTCAAATCGCAGAATAGTGAGTCCAGTGGCGACATGAGCTGGAATCACTTCGAGCCCCCAGATTGGAACAATTTCCTTGCACTCTTCAACAAATACTCCAAATCAAATTGTCTACTAGATGAATGTCCGTCTCAGATCATGCAAGATGCAATACCAGAATTTAAAAGGGATCTATTTAACTGGGCAACATACTCTCTCAATAACGGAACTTATCTGGAAAATATGGGAAACATCCTAATCACACCCATACCCAAAGACCAGAAGTTCTCTCTCCTAAACGACCACCAATCAGGTTTCAGAAAAGGATTCAGTACTGAGACAGTCCTAGGCTCTCTCCTTAACCACCTATACGACCTTTTCAACCAAGGTTCCAGCGCCTTGATCCTACAGTTAGACTTCAGTAGCGCCTTCGATCTCGTGGACCACGAAACAATGCTTAGGTGCCTAGACAAAATGGGACTATCAGGAAGAGTATGGACCTGGTTCCAAGGATTCCTAACCAAACGGTCTTATCACTGTGGTGCTTTAATTCCAAGACATACTATTTGGAGGCTTAAGGCTTGCCCCATCTGTCTTCAACTTGCCAGTATTAAGGAGGAGCTCTGCAAACTTAAACAGGAATTGAATACAATTAAAGCAGCTTCCATCACTCCACAAAATCATACCAACTTACCACCTCTACCTCAAAGAATAAAACAGCCCAGGAATAAATGGGTCACAGTAGGCTCAAGAAGACTGCGACATGTAACACAGAAACATCCACCTTCACTAATATTACCTCTACAGAATTCCTTCGCTCCACTAGTGCACTGCGATACTCAGGAAAACAGAAGGGAGGTGGAACTGGAACCAATGAAGGAAACTCAAGAGAACAAGAGCACCCTAAGTACAAATAAAAAAGCCAAAAACAGAAAACTATTACTGTTGGGGGATTCCATCATCAGAGGCATTAACCTTGGAACACAGGGCGAGGAGTCCAAAATAGTGAAATGTCTTCCAGGATCCTCAGCTACCAGGAGTTCCAGGCAAATACTGACTATAATTAAGGAAGAAACTAAGGATTTTAACACTGATGTTGTTATCCATCTGGGAACAAATGACCTGGCCAACAACTCCACACTTGCAGCACAGAAAGCTTTTCGGGAGCTTGGTGAGGGCGTGAAACCTTTTGTAAAGACTTTAGCTTTTTCTGAAATACTGCCTGCATATGGAAAAGGAGAGCAAAGAATGAAAAACACAGAGGACTTTAATAGATGGCTCAGAGCCTGGTGTCATCAAGAAGGCTTCAGGTACATAGGAGGATGGGGAAATACATGGAAGGACAAGAAGCTATATTGCACTGATGGGCTACATATTACTACAGCAGGAAAAAGAAACCTTGCAGAGAAATTTAGACAATATTTTTCTAGGCATTTAAACTAGAAGGTGGGGGTGGTGTATGTACGAAGGACAATTATAGAGACCACCCCCGGCAAAAGAAAAGATGTGATAGTAGTAAAGGCTGCAACATAAGCAATATCAGCAACTCATTTCTTAGTATTGCAACGGAAAGTGAAACGACACAAAAATCCATACGAAAAAGGAGATTATCGCTGGAAAGCGATGACCACAAATGCTCGCAGTCTAAGCAACAAAGTTCATGATCTGCAAGCCCTGATATCAGAGGCAGATCTAGATATTGTTGCTATCACAGAGACATGGTTCAGTGAATCACATGGATGGGATGCAAACATACCGGGATATAATCTTTTTAGGAAGGACAGAGATGGTCATAAAGGTGGAGGAGTAGCTCTCTATGTAAAGATCAATATCCAAGCGACCGAAATGCAAGGGACCTGGGGAGAGGAAGAAGCGATATGGATTGCTCTGAAAAGAGAAGATGGAACTTCTATCTACGTGGGTGTAGTCTACAGACCTCCGACTCAATCGCAGCAAATTGATAAGGATCTGATTGTGGATATCCAAAAGTTTGGAAGGAAAGAGGAGGTTCTGCTGTTGGGAGATTTCAACCTGCCGGATGCGGACTGGAATGTTCCGTCTGCGGAATCGGAAAGAAATAGGGAGATTGTGGATGCCTTTCAAGAGGCTCTACTCAGACAAATGGTGACGGAACCCACAAGGGAAAAAGCGATATTGGATCTGGTCCTCACAAATGGAGAGAGTATCTCTAATGTTCGAATGGGTGCTCACCTGGGTAGTAGCGATCATCAAACGGTTTGGTTTGATATAACGGCTAAAGTGGAGAGCGGCCGCACGATACTTAAAGTCCTAGATTTCAAACGTACGGACTTTAATGCAATGGGAAAGTACCTGAAGAAAGAGCTGTTAGGATGGGAGGACATAAGAGAAGTGGAAAGACAGTGGTCTAAGCTGAAAGGAGCGATAAAAATGGCTACGGACCTTTATGTGAAGAAAATCAATAAAAACAAGAGAAAAAGGAAGCCGATATGGTTCTCCAACCTAGTGGCTGAGAAAATAAAGGCGAAAGAGTTGGCATTCATGAAATATAAAAAAAACCCAAGAAGAGGAGAGCAGAAAGGACTACAGGGTGAAACTGAAAGAAGCCAAGAGAGAGATACGTTTGGCGAAGGCACAGGCGGAAGAACAAATGGCTAAAAATGTAAAAAAGGGAGATAAAAATTTTTTCAGATATATTAGTGAAAGGAGGAAGATAAAAAATGGAATTGCTAGGCTAAAAGATGCTGGGAACAAATATGTGGAGAGTGATGAGGAGAAAGCAAATGTGCTAAACAAATACTTCTGTTCTGTGTTCACAGAAGAAAATCCTGGAGAAGGACCGAGATTGTCCGGCAAAGTTACACGAGAAAATGGAGTAGATTCTGCGCCGTTCACGGAGGAGGGTGTTTATGAGCAACTTTAAAAACTGAAGGTGGACAAAGCGATGGGACCAGCGGGATCCATCCCAGGATACTAAGGGAGCTCAGAGAGGTTCTGGCGAGTCCTATTAAAGACTTGTTCAACAAATCTCTGGAGACGGGAGTGATTCCTGGGGATTGGAGGAGAGCGGATGTGGTCCCTATTCATAAAAGTGGTCACAGGGATGAAGCAGGAAACTACAGGCCGGTGAGCCTCACTTCAGTTGTTGGAAAAATAATGGAAGTGTTGCTGAAAGAAAGAATAGTGTATTTCCTTGAATCTAATGGGTTACAGGATCCGAGGCAACATGGCTTTACAAAAGGTAAATCGTGCCAAACGAACCTGATTGAATTTTTTGATTGGGTGACCAGAGAGCTGGATCGAGGACATATGCTAGATGTAATTTACTTGGATTTCAGCAAAGCCTTTGATACAGTTCCTCATAGGAGGCTGTTGAACAAACTTGAAGGGCTGAAGTTAGGACCCAAAGTGGTGAACTGGGTCAGAAACTGGCTGTCGGACAGACGCCAGAGGGTGGTAGTTAATGGAAGTCGCTCGAAGGAAGGAAAGGTGACTAGTGGAGTCCCTCAGGGTTCGGTGTTGGGGCCAATCCTGTTCAATATGTATGTAAGTGACATTGCTGAAGGGTTAGAAGGAAAAGTGTGCCTTTTTGCAGATGATACCAAGATTTGTAACAGAGTAGACACCGAAGAGGGAGTGGACAATATGAAAAAGGATCTGCAAAAGTTAGAGGAATGGTCTAATGCCTGGCAACTAAAATTCAATGCAAAGAAATGCAGAGTAATGCATTTGGGGATTAATAATAGGAAGGAACCGTATATGCTGGGAGGAGAGAAGCTGATATGCACGGACGGGGAGAGGGACCTTGGGGTGATAGTGTCCGAAGATCTAAAGGCGAAAAAACAGTGTGACAAGGCAGTGGCTGCTGCCAGAAGGATTCTGGGCTGTATAAAGAGAGGCGTAGTCAGTAGAAGGAAGAAGGTGTTGATGCCCCTGTACAGGTCATTGGTGAGGCCCCACTTGGAGTATTGTGTTCAGTTTTGGAGACCGTATCTGGCGAAAGACGTAAGAAGACTTGAGGCGGTCCAGAGGAGGGCGACGAAAATGATAGGAGGCTTGCGCCAGAAGACGTATGAGGAGAGACTGGAAGCCCTGAATATGTATACCCTAGAGGAAAGGAGAGACAGGGGAGATATGATTCAGACGTTCAAATACTTAAAGGGTATTAACGTAGAACAAAATCTTTTCCAGAGAAAGGAAAATGGTAAAACCAGAGGACATAATTTGAGGTTGAGGGGTGGTAGATTCAGGGGCAATGTTAGGAAATTCTACTTTACGGAGAGGGTGGTGGATGCCTGGAATGCGCTCCCGAGAGAGGTGGTGGAGAGTAAAACTGTGACTGAGTTCAAAGAAGCGTGGGATGAACACAGAAGATTTAGAATCAGAAAATAATATTAAAGATTGAACTAGGCCAGTTACTGGGCAGACTTGTACGGTCTGTGTCTGTGCATGGCCGTTTGGAGGAGGATGGGCAGGGGAGGGCTTCAATGACTGGGAGGGTGTAGATGGGCTGGAGTAAGTCTTAACAGAGATTTCGGCAGTTGGAACCCAAGCACAGTACCGGGTAAAGCTTTGGATTCTCGCCCAGAAATAGCTAAGAAGAAAAAAAAAAAAAATTTAAATTGAATCAGGTTGGGCAGACTGGATGGACCATTCGGGTCTTTATCTGCCGTCATCTACTATGTTACTATCAAGTGGTCCATGAAGGAACTTACTCTAAACCCTGGAAAAGCCCTTCGGGAGTCCCACAAGGTTCCCCCTTATCTCCCACCCTATTCAATATATACATCTCCTCCCTAGGTCACTTATTACAAAGGCATAACCTAACTTATTACATATACGCAGATGACATCTCCATATTAATACCAATAACAAATGTGACACCAGCCTACTCAAAACAAATCTCATCCATCATGACCGAAATAGAAAAATTGACTTTAAACTTCAAACTGAAACTAAACGCAGAAAAGACAAAGATTTTCCTAGCTAGCCCAAACGAAAAAATCTCCGCAACCACAATACATGTAAATGGCCACGATCACCCAATACTAAAAACCATAAAAATACTGGGAGTCACCCTGGACACCCACTTGTCTATGACCGATCATATAAACTCAGTGACCAAAAAATGCTTCTTCATCCTTTGGAAACTGAAAACCATAAAAAAATACTTCGACCCGCTATCCTTCAGAATATTGGTTCAGTCACTGATTTTATCCACCCTGGATTACTGCAACATTGTCTACTTGGGGATACCTAAAAAAAATGTGAGAAAACTGAGAATAGTTCAAAATACGGCCATCCGCTTAATATTCGGACTAAAGAAAAGTGATCACGTTAGCCCATTCTATAAACTCCTTCATTGGTTACCAATTGAAGCAAGAATTCTGTTCAAATTCTCCTGCCTCTGCTACAAACTAATCTGGGGATTGGCCCCCAGCTACCTACTACCACACTTTGAATTCCACTCCTCTACCAGACCTACCAGAAACCGTAACTTCTTTACCTACCCAAATATCACAGGCTGTAGATATCGTACATTCTTAGACAGAACATTCAAATTCCAAGCAGGTAGACTGCACACTTGGCTAGGCTACTTCACCGATGCCGCCAGAGAATCCTATAGTGTCTTTAGGAAAGAATTAAAAACCACCCTGTTTAAGAAATTCATAACCTAACCAGACCTCCCCCCCTAAGAAGCCCGTTCAACCTCTTCAGCCAATTTTCCACCTTTAATTGTTACCAGTTCATTCACTGGTGCCTGTCCTCCGTTAATGGACCACGATAACAAATTAGTTCCTCACCAACATTCTTAAGTTATCTTTATCATCTTTTCAGTCTTACACCTTGTAACTCATGGACCATGCAATCTCCTTTCTCCTATCCTACTTATGCTCTCAATTTCCGCCGATTGTATAAGTTACTCACTGTGAAACCGTGTAATTCACTGACCCTGTAATTTTCCTAGAACTATCACAAGATGTTCAATGATATACTCTGTAATTCGCTGTCTGTACAGTTTTTCTTCATTGTGAACCGCCTAGAAGTCGCAAGATTGTGGCGGTATATAAGAATAAAGTTATTATTATTATTATCTTATCTTTATCCACAGTGCAAGATCCAGATGAAGATGCTTTGAGAAGATCAAGGTAGGCAACTAGCAGCAAGCACTATGGCCTTTTAATTAATGGTAACAAATGCCTAGTGCACTAAAAAAGATTAATGAAAAAAAATAAAATAAAATTTGTATTTCATTTTCTTAACTCATTTACCCAAATGTTACTAAAGTTAAAATTGCTATTGGCTTAAAAATTGGCAATGTAGTATATTATCTAAACAGCAACTACCTGGATTGGCATTTATGTACCAGAGTGGATTGGTGGTGGAGAAAAATGTGTGTTGTAACATAGTTGTGACTAAGTAATGTTGTGGTAATGTTGAAGTCAAATGAGCAATTTATTTGGATGCTACAGCAGCTAATTAGCAGCTCCCCCACCTCTCCCTGCCTCAATGCTGAGCTCAGCTAACCCAGCAATTTTAAAATTATAATTTAAAATCCATTCAGACCAAAAAACTCAACACTTTGGAAGTAATGAAACCTTTCCATTAGGTTAACAGAATAGTTTTATACAAACAATGTCTGAATCTTAACTTTCAAAAGATGGTAAGCTATTACAATCTTGATAGTACCCTTGTGGGTTGGCAACCGACACCGACAACCATTTCCAAAACTAAAAAAGCGACTTTTTCTTTCACTAGAAGACATACACTGCAATCTTTTTGCTGTCAACAGCACAATTCCAAGAACTAACAAAGCTGGGAATCACGATAGGGCTAAATAAAGCTAGAAGATAAAGTGTTGCGTGACTGCGATTTATGTAAAGAGAATACAGTGTATGCAACTAGAGATGATAGAACTGCTTTTGTTTGCTATTTTTGATTAATTTCACTGTTAAATATCCGATGAAGGACTTTTATTTGGAAGGGAGTGTTTTCATTAGGATAAATATAGGCATTGCATTCAAATTGTTACTTTTGCTACAGTTTTTTTAATTAAATTTACTTATTGAGATTTATTAACCACCTTTATAAAAAGAATCGTCCACGATGGTGTACAGCAGGTATAGCTTGACGAAAACAATTTTGATAATAGTATAACAATAGTAAACTGACCAAATATAAGCACAAATCCAATCAGTGAGGTAAATTTGGAGACAAGCAAATTGAATCCTAATAATAGAAATAACATGATACAATGTCAGAAACATACATATTCAAACAGCACCGTAGAGCGGGGGTGTCAAAGTCTCTTTTCGAGGGCCGCAATCCAGTCGGGTTTTCAGGATTTCCCCAAAGAATATGCATGAGATCTATTAGCATACAATGAAAGCAGTGCATACAAATAGATCTCATGCATATTCATTGGGGAAATCCTGAAAACCCAACTGGATTGCAGCCCTCGAGGAGGGACTTTGACACCCCTGCCGTATAACAGAAGTACAATAGATGTCAACAGGATACAAATGATACATCATAATAGGCAGTGTGAAGGAACTTTCCTATAAGATAGATAACATATCAACAAAACAAATAAAATCCCTTCATAGACAACGTATTAGATGATACATAACATGATGTCAACACGATAGAAATAGCACACATTATAAGAACATAAGAATAGCCTTACTGGGTCAGACCAATGGTCCATCAAGCCCAGTAGCCTGTTCTCATGGTGGCCAATCCAGGTCCCTAGTACCTGGCCAAAACCTAAGGAGTAGCAACATCCCATTCTGTCGATCCAGGGCAAGCATTGGTTTCCCCCATGTCTTAATATGCATGCATTAAGCATACATTTGATCCTCATAATTATGTTAATACAATACAATGAAACATCGTAATAGACAGCCAAGGGGGCAAATGCAATTGAGAAACAGACATGTAGACACAGACAGTCAAGAAGGGTAGAACAAAATTGTTGGAATAAATGACCTGTCTGAGCTCCCGGACAGACTTTGTCTGGATTTTGGAAAGCCCCTACAAGCTCCAGTTGCATCTGGAGGGCCTCTGAGCATGCCTGGATGATGTCACATGCATCCGCACATGCTCCAGGCCCTCCAGATGCAGGCCGGAGCTCGTTGCAAAGAGAGAAAACTTTCTAGGGCGGGCCTGGAAGGCGAATGGGGTGGGGCTGGAGGCGGAACAGGCAGGGTCATATGTCCGGGGTTTTCTTTTTTAAAATATGGTAACCCTGCTAAACAGAAGGCAGATTATATGCACAATTGAATAAAGTTTGTCTTAATTAATGGATGTGCAGTAAGGAAGTCTAGGGGTGCAGGGAGTAAACTGTCAGGCACCACATATATTAAAGGCCTGGGAGAAGAGCCAGGCTTTCACTTGCTTCCTGAAGCAAAGACAATCCTGAGTTCAGTGTAGCCCATTTGGAAGTGAGTTCCAGAGTGTGTGGGCTACTCTTGAGAAGGCTCACTACTGGGTATCACATCATGCAATTTCTTTTAACAAGGCTACAGACAGTGATTCTCTTTGAGAGGACTTAGAGGCCTCAAAGGCATATGGAGAACTAACTTATTCTAAATATTCTGGTCCATTTAATAAACAAGTGCATTTATTTAACTGATATATAACCATTAAGGGCCTGATTCTGTAAACAGTGCTGTTAGGCGACAATACGCATCCTACCGTTGCCTAACATAATTGCTTTAATTGGATTTAATCACCACAGTAATTGACCGCACCATTAAAATCCAATTTTAAACCCATTTTAAAAATTGCGTCTACAGCAAGGTGCCTAAGGTCAAAGTAGGCATGGTAAGGAGTGGAGATGACCTTAGATGCTGCTAGAGGCGATTCTCAAAAGAACTTAAGTGTCTGCAATATAGGCCAGTAAAACCTGTTCTGCATTACCGGCGCATAGGCTTTGTGATATATGCTGTTAGCCATGATTCTTTAAATGGCGCCTAAGTGTGACTGATACATGATCAATGCCTTTTTTGTAGGTAGCTGCCAATTTAGGTGCCATTTACAGAATCTGATCCTAGCTGAATCTTGGCTCATCATCAGGGCCGCCATCAGAAATTTCTGGGCCCCTTACTGAGCAATCCTATTGGGCCCCCCACGCACCCCTTCCCCCCCCCGACCCCCCTTCTTCCATGGGCCGAATACACACATACTTTTCTCTGTCGCCGCACTCTTTGACCAAAAGATTTGTAAGCCTGCCCCCCCCCCACCCTGGTATGCCACTTTCTGTACCTCACTCCCTCCCTATGACCAAAAATTATCCTTTCTTCTATTCCCCGTGTACACAACCATCTCTTTCCCTCCCTTCCTCTCTCCCAAGTCCATGCCTTCTGTGTCCAAAAACCCATTCTCTCCCCCACCTCAGCATCTCTTTCCCTCCCTTCCTCTCTCCCAAGTTCATGCCTTCTGTGTCCAAAAACCCATTCTCTCCCCCACCTCAGCATCTCTTTCCCTCCCTTCCTCTCTCCCAAGTTCATGCCTTCTGTGTCCAAAAACTCATTCCCTCCCCCACCTCAGCATCTCTTTCCCTCCCTTTCTCTCTCCCAAGTCCATGCCTTCTGTGTCCAAAAACCCATTCCCTCCCCCACCTCAGCATCTCTTTCCCTCCCTTCCTCTCTCCCAAGTTCATGCCTTCTGTGTCCAAAAACTCATTCCCTCCCCCACCTCAGTATCTCTTTCCCTCCCTTCCTCTCTCCCAAGTCCATGCCTTCTGTGTCCAAAAACTCATTCCCTCCCCCACCTCAGCATCTCTTTCCCTCCCTTCCTCTCTCCCAAGTCCATGCCTTCTGTGTCCAAAAACTCATTCCCTCCCCCACCTCAGCATCTCTTTCCCTCCCTTTCTCTCTCCCAAGTCCATGCCTTCTGTGTCCAAAAACCCATTCCCTCGCCCACCTCAGCATCTCTTTCCCTCCCTTCCTCTCTCCCAAGTTCATGCCTTCTATGTCCAAAAACCCATTCCCTCCCCCACCTCAGCATCTCTTTCCCTCCCTTCCTCTCTCCCAAGTTCATGCCTTGTGTCCAAAACGCACTCCCTCCCCCCTTTTGTGTTCCGCGTTTGCCTCCCAGCCCATCTTTGCAACTTTCTCAGCAAAACGAAGCTCAAGCCGCGAGGCTTGTCGTCTGTTTCCTGCCCGGAGCTGACAGAGGGCCCGGGCTCCCCCAGGGTCCTAGGCCACAGTCTAGGGGGAGGGGAGGTCCGCCCCACGTGGACAGGAGAGAGCTGGACGGGGGACCCGCGGAGTTCAATACATCTCGAGCCACGAGGCTCATCTTCTGTTCCTGCCTGCCCTGTCGCGCACAAATAGCCGACCAGAAGTATTCTCCAACGTCAGCGCTGACGTCAGAGGGCAGGCTTTGCTTAAGCCCTCCCTCCGACGTCAGCGCTGACATCGGGGAACACTTGCGATCGGCTATATGTGAGCTGCAGGGCAGGCAGGAACAGAAGACGTGCCTCGCGGCTCGAGATGTATTGAACTCCGCGGGTCCCCCGTCCAGCTCTCTCCTGTCCACGTGGGGCGGACCGCCCCTCCCCCTAGACTGTGGCCTAGGACCCTGGGGGAGCCCGGGCCCCCTGTCAGCTCCAGGCCCCTGAATGCAGGACTGGTGGTACTGCCCTGATGGCGGCCCTGCTCATCATACTTGATTGAATTATTTCCTAGTTGGGAAATAAGATAACCTGGTTATTTCAGGAAAAATGGACATGACATCCTGGCCCTAGTTTGTTAATACTTTGCTATAGAGCTAACAATTATTCTGGCAATAAGTCTAGAACAGTGATTCCTACCTGCAATCCTGAAGGGCCACCAACAGGTCAGGTCTTCAGGATATCCCTAATGAATATGGACTCAGCAAAGAAGTGGAATGGTATTTGTTGTAACAGGAATGGGGGCTGAATATGTTTGTATTCAACAAAGAAATGGACTGGGTGTTGTTATAACTGGAATAGGAGTTGTTTGAATAGGGATATAAGGTTTATGGAGAGGAAGTGAGGTCATGCAGTTTGATTTCCTGGTAGACGGTGCGTTTCCTGCTTGTCAGCTGATCCCGACTTGTGCCGAACCCTGGGTCCCTGCTCGAGTCATGCTTAGTTTACTGGTAGGTAAAAGGTGTTTTAAAGATTTTGGTGAGGTTTTAGTATGAATGAAAGGGAATGTATGTGAATTATTTTGTATTGTAGGTGAAGTTGTGATGTTGGTGAGCCTTGCAAACGCAGCTCCTGAAGACGCCAGGTGGCAAAACAGTCTTGTGTTGAGCTGAATGCTTTATGAATTGAAGAACAGGACCATCATGAGGACAGAGAAGCCTGCCGATTGTATTTAAGAAACTGTGATTTTCATGTGCTAGACTGTTGTGCAACTCTCAGTTTGAAACCTCTCTGACTAGATGATCATGGACTAATGAACTCATGAACCAACCAAGATCCAGTTTTGGATAAAAGTAATCAAAATGACTGTAGTGTGTGTGTGAAAGTTGGGAAGTGAGTGTGAGTGATAAGGATTGGGTTCACTGACTAAATTATTCTGATATTTATTAATAAATTAAATATTGGTAAGTTGTAAAAGTACTGTAATGAAATGAACTGTGGGAGATAAGATTAAAATTGAATTGATTCAGATACTACTTGTTTGAATTAAATATTTTAATAGCTGGTTTTAAGAATTTGAGTTAATTAATATGCATAAGACACATTTGCACATAATAGAGGTTATAGGCAAACAAAACCTCTTTCATGCATATTCATTAGGGACCTCCTGAAAATCTGACCTGTTGGTGGCCCTTGAGGACTAGAAGTGGGAACCACTGGTCTAGAATTCTAGGTCTGAGTAACTACTGTGCAATAGTTTTTATTTGCCAGGTAATTTCCTAAAGTTTAATTAAAATATCCAGAAACAAAACTGAGAAGGTCTCAATGCAGGTAAAGTACTTGGTGGCCAATCTTAGATAATGGATTTAAAAGAAAAATAGCTTTTTAAGGATAGGGGGGGCGGCTATCATCATGGACTGCCATTATGAACACATCTTAACAGTAGTCCACATCAATATCTTCCTCCCTCAACCTTCTATACTATTTCAGCAGTGAAATTTTAGAAGACTGCTATTTGAAATCAATTACGATTCTTCATTTTCTAACTGGTTGTCACAAGGACCAAGGGTCAGTCTGAAAGTAGTCATGGAAGAAAACACATAAGGAGATTATTGTTAGTACCGTACATGAACTCAAAACTATTTTTTTGCAAAGTGTGTCCACTTGACATACTAATAAAATTGAAACATACTTTTTTGCACACTTATCTTTTGTTGTAATTTTGTCTTTGTTGTTTTTTTTTAATCAATAAGGAGCCCAAAATCATCAACATGTGGGAGCATGTGGTGCAGTGGTTAGAGCTACAGCCTTGACACCCTGAAGTTGTGGATTCAAATCCCACACTGCTCCTTGTGACCCTGGGCAAGTCACTTAATCCCCATTGCCCCAGGTACATTAGATAGAGTGGGAGTCCACCGGGACATTTAGCGAAAAATGCTTGAGTACCTGAATAATATGTAATCCGCATAGAATTGTAGGATATGCGGAATATAAATTATTTTAAAAAACAAAACATAACGAATAAGGGCTGGCTTAATCGAGGGAACAGGTGAAGCTCTGGTCCAGAACACCAGTGGAAAAAGGGTGCCAAATGCCTAGGCCAGCGATATCACCAGCCTTATAGGTTAAGCCAGTAGTTCTTTCCACTTCCCTCCTCGACGCAGATCTAAAGCATCTTCCCCTCCTTCTGCCTTGATGCCAGCGTCTCTTCCTCGGCCTTCCTTTGCACTCCTGGACCAGCAATCCTGTTCTTCACTGGCAGCAGCAATGATAACATGCTGCCTGAGTCGTGCTGACTCCGTTCCTCTGCAGCGTACTACCCATGTGTAAACAGGAAATTACATCAAAGGGACAAGACGCAGCAGAGGGAAGGAGCCAGCTCAACTCAGGCAGCGTGTTATCATTGCTGCTGCCAGTGGAGAACAGGTTTGCTGGTCTGGGCTTACAGAGGCCGAGGAAGAGGTGCTGGACCTATGTGTGGGAGGGAGGGAGGGCAGCAGAGATGCAAGCCTTTGGGTGAAGGAACAGAGGAGGGGAGAATGCCACCTAAAAAAAACCCAAAACAAACCAACCAAAAACAAAGGAGACATAATATCTTTCTTACTAAAAAGCAAAAAAGATATTCATTCACTTACAAGCTACTACAATAACTTACTGTATTCATTAAAAAAAGCCTCTATTTCAGAAGGATCAATGTAAATATAATTTTGCTTGCAATAGGGGAGACATTCTAGACAAGTGGGTAGTAGCCCAATTGCAGCGTGCCATCTACAGAAGGAATCCAGTCCTGATTTTCTCTGACTCTGCTCTATTTCAGTGCGCTCTCTTGCTCCACCTACAATTTTTCCCTTCTGCACGCGTGCAAGCATGAATATGTTTGTTCTGCTCCCTCCTTTTTATTATTTTAGTTTTATGTCCCTTTTGTCCAGATTTCTTGTGCTCCGAGCGATTATTCAGCTCTGCCTGCTGTGACTGGGCACGGCCAAGCTGGGCCAAGCGGCCTTACCCAGTGCACACAAAACCTCAGCCGAGCGGTTGCGTGAGGTTCTATTGGTAGCTTGGTACTGGAATAATAAAAAACAGATCCAATGACAGAGATGCAATTTCCTGGTATAATTTATTGATCAAAATCGAAAACAAACTTTCAAACAGGCTTTTCCAGGTCTGTATCATCTGGTATATCATTGCAGCATTCAAAACACATACAATTGTCAGTTCCAAGCCCACTATCTCAAAAGAGAAAAAAAAAACTTGGCCCAACTGTAAAGTTTTCTTCAAATAAAAATTTCAGCCTTCTCTTAATCTAGTACACAGTCCAAATTTTATCCCAGCTCTCTTTAACAGGAAAAGATTAGCTTGTCCATTCCTTATGTAATGGGCAACTCAGTTTCTTCTATCTCCATATTATAAGCAAGGTCCTCATCAGCCATCTCATTGTCTTGCCCAAACACAGACTCACCATTCTCTGTGGCTTATATCTCACCAACCTCTGCCTGGGCTGGTAGCCAGGAAGTAGACCGTGGCTTCCTGATTCTCTGGACTGGCAATCTGTGGCTTGCAACCTGCTGACTGCCTCTGGCTTATTGGGTCGGGAGCCAGTGTGTACTCTGGGGCTGGCTCTCCAACTGCTTCTGGAGCTAGCTCCCCTGCTTTGAGAAAACTACTCCCTTTTCTTTCACTGCAGGAAGCTGATTAGTCCTCCCTGCAGGTGTGTTAGGGTAGCCTGCCCTCAGAGAGCTTCTCACCTGGCTTAAACCAATTTGAGCCTGATTGGGAGTGGCTTGTATTCCAGCCCTGCTCTTTCCTTTCCATGGCTCTATGCCTGCTGGGAGATGTAGTCTTACCACTTGTTTTCTTATAACTGGCTTAGGTAAAGCTAAACCAGACCTGTCTGCTTTAGGCAGGGCTTTAGAAGGTTTCATTGATGGAAGGCTTGGCTTGTAGGTATTCCTAGGGGCTGCTTTGGGACTCTGCTTAGCAGGCTTAGGAATACTTTCAAGGGTTTTAACCCCATTTCCTTTCTCTGGCAATGTTTCCTCGCTAGGAACAGGGACAGCCCTGTGACACTGCGTGGAGAACTCACAGACTTCGGTCTGCAGCTGACAGTGGGTACCTCTTAGCCAGCCTGCATCTGCTTCTGACGAGTTTGAGTCATCCCTATTTCTTCTACTGCTGGACACAGTTCAACACAGGCTGTTGGGCATACCTAGGAGACTCAGCTGTGTCTCACAGGAAGCCAGCTGTTTTCTGCACCGCCTCCTGTTCCTGAGCACATCCATCGGTCCGCAGGGGTGGAGGTGCAGTCAGGCATGGAGTCTGACTGGCAGCCTGAAAATCTGAATTATGGAGGCATTCTAAGCATGAGGCAGTGCTTCTCTGATTCCAGCTACTGTGAGAGAGCTGTGGCAGGCTACAGCACATTCCAGCATTTCAACATAGGTCACAGTGAGTAAAAGCTGTCACAGCCTGTGAGATGAATTGAGAGAAGGGGGCCTGAATTTTGCAGTTTTCAAGATTTCTGCATGTCCCCCTATGTTCTCCACATGAAAAATCATAAAATTATCATTTTTAATGTTTGCTATGTATGAAAAATATCACAATTTTTGTGTGAATTCCATAGCAGCAGCCATCTTGGATTTTTAGCCATCTTTTTTTTTCAAAAGTTCCCTGCTTCTCCAAAACTGAAATTTTTGCCTCTAAGCTTGTTGGGATGGAGTCCTTGGGCTCTCCTAATGTGAATTATTGCTAGGATTGCACAAATTAGGCACTTTTGGAGGATTTATGTGCCATGTATTACATGGTCCAGCCGTGAGTGGTGACAGCACAAAGCTTAGCCTCTCCCCTGATTCAGCAGGCAACTAAATGCTTGGCTAACCTGGCAGAGTGGCTTATTTTGTTTTCAGGACTCGACACATCTGATGGTTCCATGTGCAAGGCTGCAGACCCTCTGCAGCCTCAGAACCACATTCTTCCATCATCTCAGGGCGACTCTGCATCCTAGGAGCCAGAGGACTTTGCAGGCATATTTATGGAATGCATCTTGCAGCAGGCGTTCTTCCCCTGTGCAGTCCCACTCTGCCTCTGATCTGTCTCTAAGCAATGTTGCTTCTGTGAGCATGTCTTCCTCTCAGTCCGTCGCTGTTCCTGCGCTGCCTGATCCTGAGCTGGGTGATCCTTCAGGTGATGACCAGCTTGCTGGTCCTTTATTCTCCAGTGCAGTGCATCCATGCACAGGAGATCAGGGACTGTATTCTGGTTCTTTGGAGTCCTCAGGAGTGGCTTTGCTGGATCTTATGTCTGAGTCTCTGCAGGAGCTGATTTGATCACTCAGCCGGCTCTGTCCACATTTTCCTCCTGGCTTTGTGGAGTGCGCTCTCATTCTTCCGCCTTTCCCTGGTACCCTGATCAGAGCAGTATGTCTCTCTGGAAGGAGCTCTTATGATGGACCATGTCTCACTTCTATTTTCTGGCACAGCCTAGAATGTATTTTTGAGTTGTACAGGTATCTTCCAGCACCTCTTTTACCAGGGCAGGTGGTGTGGTTCTTATGGATATGCGGGACTACTGGGTTGATGGTGTCCTATGGATGCTTTTGCTGCATCTGCTTTAGGCATTAAGGCAGCTTCAGTGGCATCCTTTGTTGTGCGCACCTGTCTGTCTCAGCTGAGATGCTGTGGAGACTGAGAATGTGGAGCTTCCTCCTCACCTTCTTTTGGCTTCTTATACAAATATTGGCTAAGGTGCCAGCATACTCCGTTCTTGCTTGCTGAATGCTCTGGATCTACCACTGAGTTGCTCATTTCACTTACAAGGCTCCTTTGGCTAACCTTTCCTTTATGGAGTGGTTTTGGTTTTGCAAGGGACTGAATGACCTCATGATTTCTGTGGTGAACATAGAAACATAAAAATATAATGGCAGATAAAGGCCAAATGGCCCATATAGTCTGCCCATCATCAGCCTACCATCACTCTATAGCAGACCCAAATTCTTTAGAGGTTCTGATTGCTCTTATTGTTCATGGCTTTGTGTGCTTCCACACATACAACTGCCACATCTCCTTGGATTTTCACAGAGCTCCCGGCAGCAGTACTCTGGCACTTCCAGCCTTCTGTCTCCCATTTCGCGCACAAAGACACAATGATGCCAGGCCGAAGTATGCCCCTCTATAGTTAGCTGGCCTGGGCTCATCTTTCGTCCAATCTGTGGGTCTTAGACGTTCTTTGGTCAAGCTTCACATTGGATTTGCCTGACTTCTAATGGATTGGTTGTGGACTCTCACCTCAAGTTGACTTACCACAGCGCTCAAGGGACAAGTCACTGCATAATGCTTGCTGGATATTCAAGCTATAGAGCCGGGGCCACCCAATTTCTCCACCTCGGGTGGCTACTCCATATTCTTCTTCAGGCCTAAAAACAAACAAACAAAAGGCTCCAATGCTTGAGGGCCTGTCCTGGATCTCCAGCCTATAAATGCAGCTCTCATGATTCCATGCTTTCACATGGAGACAGTGTGATCTGTCTATTGCAGTGGTGGCCTCGGGAGAGTTCTTCGCCTCTCTGGATTTCACAGAAACTTACGTGCACATGCCAATGTTTCCAGCCATACCGCACATGCTTGCAGTTGCATGTTTAAAAAAAACAAAGAGAAACAATAATTGCCAGTTCTCGGCTCTCCATACCTTCTATGAGGTGATGCTGGTAGTGACAGCTTATTTACAGAACATGGGTCTACCAGTTCACTCTTACTTGGACAACTGCCTGATAAGAGCTCCTTTGTTCGTCAAGGGTCACCATAGAGTGGATCCAGTAATCCCCATTCTTGAGGGCCTTGGTTGCATTGTGAGCTCTGGACGGAGCAGTCTGACACCCACACAGCCTCTGGAATATCTGGGTATTCTGTTCGATGTAGGCAAACTGATGGTAGTGATGTTCTCACAGTTTCTTCCTTCTTATAGGAACCTGCTCCATCAACATGGGGCTGTATTCGGGTCCTAAGAGCCCTGGCAGCCACGTTGGATGTGGATCCTTGGGCGAAAGTGCTAAGGTACCCTCTCCAGCATGCCTTCCTTTCTTGTTGGGCTCCACACAGGACTACATTACAATCCAGTCTTCCCTGAAGTCTGGAGACTCAAGCCCACATAGCTTGGTGGCTTCTCCCAAAGTCGATCTTCAAGGGTTTACCACTGCGGATTGATTCCTGGGTTGTAGTGATGACAGATGACAGCTTTTGGGGCTAGGGAGCCCACTGTACTAATCATACCATCCTACGGAGTTGGAATCTCTTCCACTGGACATTGTTAATTGACAGGCTGGAGCTGGAAGCCCTGCGGCTGGTGCTGGTGCAATTCCAAAAGTTTCTGGAGGGTCAAGTGATCGGAGTTTTCTCCAACAATGCAATGGCAGTAGCCTATGTCGCTTGACGGGGAGGTGCCAAGAGAACCTCTCTGGCTCAGGAGGCTCACCTTCTCTTTCTGTGGATGGTATGTCCTGTGCAGGCATTTTCTTCAGCACAAGTGGCAGGAGTCGATAATATACCAGTTGACTCCCTCAGTAGACAGGCTTCGTATCTGGGCAAATGCGAGCTGTCCTCAGTAATGTTCCAAGCCATTGTGCAGTGCTGGTAGTGGCCCCACTTAGTACTCTTAGCAGGGCATGACAATGCCTCAATTCTTTAGTCAAAGATCTGAGCCTGACAGCCCAGTTCTTGAGGCTCTTGTGCTGCCATGGCCTCAGGGGATTCCCCTGCATGTCTTTCCTCCCTGGCCCATGATAGGTTGAATCAATCAGTGGATAGCGATCCTTCCAGGCCATGGCTCCAGAGTGATCTTGCAGGCTATGGTACGCAGATCATCTGTGTCTTCACAGAGATAGCAGCCTTCGGTTCTGCTCCCCTCTGGACCTGCTTTCTCAGGATCCGGTCTCTATGGAGAACCTGGGTCACTTTACTCTTATGGTATGGATTTTGCGTGTGCAATTTTAGTGCACACAAGCTATTTGGAGGTAGTTCTTGCCATGCTTCTCCAGTCTATGCAGTTGACTATGTCTGCCTATGCTGGGGCATGGCAGACTTTCCAGCATTGGTGTGACCAGGAACAGTCGGAGCCTTATTCTACTCCAATTTTGGTGGTTTGCCTTTCTTCCAGCTGGTCTGGATGCAGACCTCACTGTTGCATTCCTTCATCCACAAGAGTGGCTGGGCTCTCTTGTTTCAGAGCCCGGGACCGTCCTTAGTCTTGGGCAAGGGGCTCTTTGTACAAACCGCCAATGAAACCACTGTTCCCTTTGTAGGACCTCAACCAGGTGCTGTCTGGCTTTACCACGGCTCTCTTTGAGCCTCTTCAGGATGCTCTATCAGGGTTTCCAAAGCTGGCATTGTGCTTGTTGCAGGTTTCTGGGTCTCGCTGCATCTTATCAGGTAGAAACCGACATTTCAGCCATCATGCGGTGGCTTTCTTTAGGTTATGCTCTCCCTCTTAGCCTTGGCTTTTCTGGTTGTCTTTCTAGTCACTGTTTCTTCAGGGAGCCATATCTCTGAAATTCAGGCTCTTTCTTATTGAGAGCCATTCTACCAATTCTCGGTGTCTGACATTTCATGGACACGGTTCCTTCTTTCCTGCTGAAGTTAATTTTGTATTCCATGTTCATCAGGAAGTTCATTTGCCTGTTTTTCAGTCTACTGGTTCCAGGCCACAAGATCACCTTTTGAAGACACTTGCGGTGCGCAGGGTGCTTCTATGTTACCTGGAGGTCAATAACAACCTTTGTCACTCTGATCTTCTGTTTATGTTGACTCATTCTATTGAGTGAGGTGCTCCCATTTCCAGGGCCACCATTTCCAGATGGATCCGTAGGGCCATTTCATCAGCCTATATTCTGGCTGGGACTCATTAACGTGCATTCATCTAGGACTAAGGCTTCTTCGAGGGTTGAAGTTAGTGTGGTCTCCCTTGAGGAAATCTGCATGGCAGCAACGTGGTCCTCTTTGCATATGTTTGCCAAGTATTACAGTGTGAATGTGGCAGCAACACTCTGCCTTTGGGTCCTCGGTTTTTCAGTTTGACGCAGTTAGCTTGCCCTGGCATTTAGGGACTGCTTTGGTATGTCCCACTTGTCTAGAATGTCTCCCCTATTGCACTGGATAAATAGATTATGTATTTACCCTGGTAAGCTCTTTTCCAGTAGATAGGGGAGATATTCTTGACGCCAGTCCTGCCTTCCTGTGCCTGCCTAATGTTCGTTTATGCTTTTCCAAGTTGCTTCTTGGATGTTAGTCAGCCTTTAGGCTGGGAAGAGTCTTGTCTGTATGTCACTGTTTTATGCAGGGGTTGTTTCTGATCTCCTTTGATGCATTTGTTATTTTCATGTTTATTTTTGAGCAGAACACTTGTTTATGGTCTTCATTGCCATGGGAGTTTCTACTTCACGCTCATAAAATGGCTCTCAGTGCTTAGGTGCTAACTGTAGATGGAGCTAGAGAGCATACTGAAGTAGAGCAGAGTCACAGAGAGAAAATCTGGATTGGATCCCTTCAACAGATGGCATGCGGTCATTGGGATACTACCCATTTGTCTAGAATGTCTCCTCCTATCTACTGGAAAAGAGCTTAATAGGGTAAGTACATAATCTCTTTTTATCCCTGATAAGAGGTAAAATATCTACACAGAAAATGTAAAATAAATACAAATAAATAAATAGCACCAATAGCTAACTCTTATCTAACTTTTAGAAATTGCTACCTCTTCATTTGAGTTACCCTAGAAATATCCAGAAAAATGTTTTGTTTTGGATGTTTTGGTCCACAATAACACTTATCTTTCTTTCCAAATGTGACAACCAGAATGGCCCCAGAGATTATAATATCCTGTGAGGACTCAAGGAACTTGCTTAAATTTGTGATTGAAAAGTTATTTCCTTCTTGGGACAACTCTTATTGCAAGCATATAATCTACATCTCTACCTTCCCTACCCAGTGATCCAACTGGATATAAAAGTAGACACTGAGGCCCAGATTCTATAAAAGATGCCTTAAATTTAGATCGGTATGCCTAAACAATCTAAGCCGTCTAAGTTACCTCTTTTACAAGGCCTCAATAGCAGCTGTCGCTGCTGTAACTGCCCCGAAGCCCAATAGAGATTTAAAGGGCTTTGGGGCTAGCGTCTTTGTAAAAGTTGTGGTGGTGGTGTTGGGGGTTAATTAAAGCTTACTTGGTACCGATAATAAGCAAGTAACACCTCATAATTGGCTTAAATGAAAATTAATTACTTTCCAGGCACCTAACTTGGTAGGCGTCTACCACTTTCAGCTAGGCGCCTAGTCCAAGGCACCTACTAGAAAGTGAGCATGGTTAATGCTGGATCATTGTTGTGTTTCGTGTGTAGGTACCTAAATTAGACTTAGGTACCAGTATTTAGGCCAAGAAAGCTGACATAAATAAGGGGCTCCTAAAGTTTTGATGCCTACCAGTGCCTAAATCCAATTTAGGTGCCTAACTTATGATTGGCATGTGCTATGCGCCACGTTCCTTGACAGCTATGCTTTAGGTGCTGTTTATAGAATCGGGGCCTGTACGCATATAAATAGTAGTAGACCCATCTAGTCTTCTTATTTTCACTACCTACCATAATTGGATGTTCTCTTTACTTTCCCACTGCAAAGGATCTGTGCTAGCTTCATAACTTCTTGAACTGCAGTGCTAGTTTTCTGTTTATCCCTTCCCATCTCTACTAGGAAGCTGTTCCTCTAAGAAGAAATATTTCCTTATGTTACTCCAGAATAGGGTTACTATATTTACGAAGTCAAAAAAGAGGACCCATGACCTAGCCACACCCTACCCCTGGCCCACTTCCCACTAATCTTGCCCCTGTCCCGCCCCCCAAACTTTCATCACTCTCGCTTCTGCCCTGCCCTACCTTTCACTCATTTCCTTAATCTCCCCTTCCCATCTTCTGTACCCTTTTCGTGCTTCTCTCTTTTCCTCCCTCCAACCCTCTCCCTGCGGGTGCGTCTCCCTCCCTCCCACCAATTCCCCCTCATGGGTGCTTCTCTCTCTCTGTTCTCTGCAGGTGCTTTGCTCTCTCTCTCTCCAACTCCCTCCCCGGTGGGTTCTTTTCTCTCTCTCCCTGCCTCCAACTCTATCTCTCTCCCTCCCTGCAAACCCTCCCCCCTCCCCTTGCAGGATGGTGCTTCTCTCTCCCCTCTCTCCCCTCTGTTCCCCACCTACCTTCTTGCTGAAATTGAATCTTTGGGCTAGTTGACAGAAGCAGTCACCATCGGCCTGCCCCAGAAATTGCCTCTTTGAAGCATCCCACCTAAGCAGGAACAGGAAGTCGCTCCAGAGTGAAGGCTTCTGGGGCAAGCTGACGGCTGCAGGCTTACCTTGCTGCTGACTGGCCAAAGATTCAATTTCAGCAGAGCCAGAAATAGGTGGAGGACAGGGCAGTCAGGGTGGTGCTCTAGACACTTTCTCCCCAGGGGAGAAAGCCATCTAGACACCCAGACAGTCCTCTAAAAAGAGGACATATCTGAGTAAATCTAGATGTCTGGTAACCCTGCTCCAAAGTAAAATCTCTGCCAGCCTCATATCTTGACTTGTTCTAAAATATTTCTATCACAATATGCTTCAATTCTATGCATTATATACAAGTAGATATAACTGACAAGTGTATTGTGGGCTCAATTCAGATACCTTTGTGCATTGTGTATTTCCTGCATTGTTTTGTTACTTTTTTTTTTTTAAGAAATATGAGATTTATTTTTACTGTTGGTCCAAAAAAGGCTATAAAATGGTTTACAAACTCAAACATTATGGTCTCCTTTTATCAAGCTGTGTTAGGGTTTTTTATCACAGGCCGCTGCAGTAAAATCTCAGACACTCATAGAATTCCTATGAGCGTCGGAGCTTTTACCGTAGCAATCCACGATAAAAAATCTCTAACGCAGCTTGATAAAATGGGGCCTACATTAGTTAAAACAATCAAACATCTAAAATATTATTTAAAATATGAAATGCATTTAATGTAAGAAAATAAAACCTTCAATAACTAGGCTTTGTATAATTAACAAAGGCCTGGATTCTCTAACCGGCTCAGTAAAAAACAAACAAACACTGTTTAAATGATGTTTTTAACTGAGTTTCAAGGCACCTACCGGCACTGGAATTGTGCCTACGTAAGTACTTTAGGCAGCCTAATGCCACTATGTGCGTGGCTAATGCCAGAAGTGGTGCAATTCACATAAAAGGTAGGCACCAGATACGTAGGCCTGAAAACCCTGGCCTACATTTCCAGTGCATTCCTTTGCCGGAGGCACGATTCTGTACCCAGCGCCATCGCATGATTGAAATAGAGGGTAGGAGTAAATGGACACTACTCTGACTGGAAAGGGGTCACGAGTGGCGTCCCGCAGGGGTCAGTGCTGGGACCGCTGCTGTTCAACATATTCATTAATGACCTGGAAGTAGGGACGAAGTGCAAAGTTATAAAATTCACGGACGACACAAAACTCTCCAGTAGGGTTAAAACTATGGAGGAATGTAAAGAACTACAAAAGGACCTGAACAATCTGAGTGAGTGGGCAAATAAATGGCAGATGAGCTTCAATGTAGAGAAATGTAAAGTTTTGCACCTAGGGAAAGGAAACCCGATGTATAATTACACGATGGGGGGGGGATGGTACTGGGGGAAGGCAAACTGGAAAAAGACTTGGGGGTTTTGGTGGACAAAACAATGAAGCCGGCGGCACAATGCGCAGCGGCCTCAAAGAAGGTATCACAACCAGAACAAAGGAAGTTATCCTGCCACTGTATTGGGCGATGATGCGCCCGCATCTGGAGTACTGCATTCAGTACTGGTCGCCGTACCTTAAGAAGGAAATGGCGATACTCGAGAGGGTCCAGAGAAGAGCAACAAGGATGATAAAAGGCATGGAAAACCTTTCAAATGCTGGAAGGCTGGAGAGGCTGGGGCTCTTTTCCCTGGAGAAGCGGAGACATAGAGGGTACATGATAGAAACTTATAAGATCATGAAGGGGATAGAGAAGGTAGAGAAGGACAGATTCTTCAGACTAGCGGGGGCAACAAAAACAAGAGGGCACTCAAAAAAATTGATGGGAGACAGATTCAGAACAAATGCTAGGAAGTTCTTCACTCAGAGGGTGGTGGATACCTGGAATGTGCTTCCAGAGGAGGTGGTAGGACAGAGTACGATATTGGGTTTCAAAAAGGAATTGGATGATTTCCTGAAGGAAAAGGGGATTGAAGGGCATAGTTAGATGGTTACTATACAGGCTTTTAAATGATTAGGGAATAAAATGTTTTAGGTAAAAAGATCACTTACAGGTCATGGACCTGGGAGGGCCGCCGTGGGAGCGGGCTGCTGGGCGTGATAGACCCATGGTCTGACTCAGCAGAGGCGATGCTTATGTTCTTATGTTCTTATGACACATGATCGGTGACCTTCTTGTAAGGCGGCTGCCGACAAGGGCATCAGTTATAGAATCTGGGTCAAAATGCCTAAAGATCATTTATTACTCTAAGATCAAATGGTATTGGGGGGAAAAATCTATATAGAGGATGCCAACCTTTAGGTGCCAATAACGCACATAAAAGACCGGAATTGTTTCAACTTCTATTTATTCTGGAACAGGTAATGTTCAATAATACATAAACATCTATTTAATCTATTTAAGTTTCTACCCACTTGCTGATCAGTTCACAGTACATTTGGATGTCATCTTTAGAACATACTTGTTTAATGTAAGAGGCTGGATATAAATATTGAAAAGAGTTGACAAAAAGTATGGTACCCTATGGAAAAAGCTGTTTTGTTTGGGGGTTTTTGGGCGGAGAGATGCTTTCTAGTTTTCAAAGCTTCTTCCTCAATATACTTCACTTGTAAAGCATTACTAGAATCACAGATAGAAAGATGTACATTGTTGCTGATTTGACAGATCTATAATAATAATAATAATAACAGTTTATATACCGCAATACTGTTAAGTTCTATGCGGTTTACAATAGATTAAGCGAGGTACAAATTGATTGAATTTAAGAGGGGGGAAGAGGAGAGTTAAAAGGTCTATAGGTCATTATTATCAATGATCATTCAGTTAAAGGTTATTTTTGTAAGTAAAAATAGTGCTACATCGTACTTCCTTCACAAAAGATGTAATACACTGGAAAGTTAGTTCATTGGCTTTTCTCAATATTTAGAAATATTCCCCCTAATATTCAGCCAACGGTGTAATTCCTTGAAATTCAATGCCAGGCCCTGGCCAACATGTAGCTTGCTAAGTCAATATTCAGCCCATGCCCACATAAGCCAAACCAGTTAAATATAAGACTGCTATTTATATGGGTCAATTTAAGCGGTGCACTTATGCAGTGAGGGGCTGAATATTAGCATTTATATCCCAAATCTACCCCTGAACACCCACAAGTTAGCTGCTTTTCAGTTTGATGCTAACCAGTTATTTTCAGCAAAGATAACCAGTTAAGTGCTGCTGAAATTGCCATGAACAAGTGATTTTAACTGGCTGGCTAAATTATTTTGAATATCGGCCAGATATATTTTGCAGTGAACTAAGGGCTCCTTTTACAAAGGTGCACTAGCGTTTTTAACGCACGCACCAGATTAGCGCGCGCTACCCAAAAAAACTACCGCTGCTCAAGAGGAGGCGGTAGCAGCTAGCGTGCGCTGCATTTTAAGGCCCTAGCGCACCCTTGTAAAAGGAGCCCTAAGTTGTGAAACCGGTTCAATATCTTTTGATCCCATCAGTCTGACTCTGCCATTATGATCTCAGATATAATATCCAATACAAACATTTGTTATTCCTACAGTATGCTAATCAAAATGCAAAGTAGGACATTGAAACTTAACCAAGAGAAATCCTGTCATGATGAATAATTATACTACAGTATGAAACTCAACCACAATGAAACTAGAATTTTTGCATTGTGACAAATGTGCAGTGTATAATTTCGAGGCAACAAATGAAATGGTTAAAGTTGTCAGAGCATGCACAAGATCCAATATGGCACACATTTGAAGCATTTATAGTTTACGCAGAACCGCCTAGAAAGAGAATGAAATATCAGATTTGAATAAACTGTAATTTTAATTCATAATTCCGGCTGGTTCATACTGGCAGGGTCACACCGGAAGGCCCAAAATGTCCTACTTTTCTGTCAAAACACAGAAACAGAGAACCTGGTAGCTGATAGATTGCAACACTCAGCTTTCCTGTACATAGCAAGGTCAGCATGATGCAAAATAGGCGGGATTTTGTTTTAATCAACAAAAGCAGTCCTATCAAAAGAAAGTGCTAGAAGAATAAGAAGAGCCATAGAAGCCTGTCTCCAAATGTTCTTAACGATGGCTTTGGCTACTCTACTTTCAGTAGTCAAGGTGATGTTGATCCAAATAAATTGCCAAATGGCCATAGTTGTAGGCAGGGGAGTGGAGGTCACGTTCCCTAACCCCTCTCTTTCTCCCTCCTTTCTCCCTCTTTCTCTCTCTTTCTCCATGCCACAGGGAAAGGTTTGAAACGGAACGTAACAGCCCACGCTTTGCCAAATTGCGCAACTGGCATCATGGCCTTTCAGCACAAATCCTTAATGTTAAAAGTTAAATGCCCACATGTAACAACATGTTTATATGATAGGGAAATACACTACGAATGTACTGCTGTACTGAGAGATAGAGTGTTAGATTGTGTATGTATGTGTATATATCTATATATTTATAAATATCTATAGATAGATAGATAGGTATACACATAATACAGTATAATCTAATATATTGGGAGTTGGCCTACAGTGCATTTCTTTGACTGTTGTTCTTCTGCAAACCTTGTATCCCTCCATTGTCACCCTATAGAAAGAGTATAATTTTCAGCATTGTAAACAGATTCTTTCTGACACTTGCTCAATCTAAACCTATACATTGAAATTTGGAGTGTTGGTGAGGAAAAAATGAGAGCTGCTGTACTGTGTCCTTTAAATAAAAAAGCTGAACTATGAAAACTTGTCAGATTGTCATTGGTGGAAAATGTACTTTGAAGGGAAGGTTGTTGCAGTGTGAACATGTAGATCTAGGAAGTAGAGATGGAAGTCTTATGGTATGCTTTTCCTTATTTCTTAGCTAAATATGAAGGGCCTGATTTTCTTTTTCTGTTTTATGGTAAAAACAACCTTGATAACAGGGCTTATGACATCTGGAATTCAGCTGTTGATGTCAGGGTAAATATGTAGTGTAAATATATATGGGTAAATATGTAGGGTAAATATGTAGGGTAAATATAGTTAGATTCATCCTCTTGTTTTTAGAAAGACAGTTCCCACTGAATGTTATGCTTTCATTGAGTGGAGAGTTTATACATTCACTGATTCAGCCTCAAGGGGGGGCAGCACTTGGCTTTCCTTGTTCGCATACGGAACTGAATGACCACCTGGCTTCTCTGGACAAGGAGAATCAGTCCTGGTATTTCAGCTCTGGTTTCACAGCATTCTGGGAATTTCTTGGTGTCGATTTTGAAACAAGTTGAAATTACAGAATTGATTCTCTTTTTTTATAATCTGGAGTCAGGAAGTCATCTTGGTTTTATGGCATTGTTCATCGGTGTTTTCCAGTCCAATTTTGAATGCCCATACCTCTTTCATGTCAATCATTTTAGTGAGGAGGGAAAAGCCTCAGGTCCCTCCCTTTCCCCTACAGAGATCAGGTGAAAGGTATATTAGGGTGGTGAACCTCATTGACGTAAAAAAAACAAAAAAAAACAACCCTCCTCTACTAATAACACTGATAGCTCTGTATAGTGCAAAATACAACAAAATAAAAAACAATTTTCTGTACTTTATTCATACGGAAGATCACCACACCGATGGTGGCTAGCGTTTTGCAATTCTTGCTGCCTCAGGGAGTGAAACAAAGGATCTGCCCAGTAGTTAATCACACTACAATAAAAAAATCCTTGTTGAGAATAATCAAATACATAAAGTTTTCAACCTAAGTTTGTGCAGCTCATACCTTTGTATGGAAGCATCACAACCAATGTCTTCCTTGTGATCAAATATGCTACCAAATATACTTTCTTAATGTAAATTGAATATTCCTGACATGGTCTGTGTTTTGGCTGAAAGAGCCTACATCAGAGGTACATGTAGTGTCTAGAAAAAACATATATAAATATTTAGACTCATAAGTTTAAATATAAATATGTATTGATTTAAAAATGTATTAAATAAAGAAATAAATACAATGAACGTATAATTAACTAATAATTAACTGTATGATGTCATATCTAGGAAGTAAAAAAGTTTATTAACTCCTCTCACTCTTTCTGCTGCAAATGTAAATGTTGCCCACATAAAACTAAATGAATAAAGTTCAAAAGAAATTTTCAGAAACAGTTTTAATTTAAAAAAACAACAATAGTCTCTTCCATCTCTTTGCCTCAAAAAAATTTATTCTATTCCAGTTTTAGATTCAAGCCATCTGATTCTTCATTTTGTAGCATATAGATCCAAAATTGTTTTTGCTGAGCCAAATATAGTTTTTTGTCATGGATTTCTACAAGAACAGGATCTATAACGCAACAACGTAACTCTACAAAGTTATGGGTGTACAGTGGTACCTCGGAATCCGAACGCCCCAGAACTCGAACAATTTGGAATCCAAACTTTTTTTTTCATCATTTTTGCCCCGGAATCCAAACGCTGCTTTGGAATCCGAACTTAGCTTCCTGACTCCCCTCTGCAAATCCTGCATTGATGGCGACATCTTCAGAGAAGGAGACAGACCGCCGGCCCATCAGGAGAGTCCGATCGAAAAGTGACACCCCATACCACACCCTCAACCTGGGTGCAGATAGGATGACTTGGTCTTTGCCAGCCTTCTCTCGCTTTCCCGTCTACCCTCCTCCCCTTCCTGCACATCTTGCTGCGGATCGTCCTTGCTCCTTTGTGTGCCTCAGGCAGGTGAATTTTTAACACGTTCGGGGTTTCCTACGGGACTGAGGGAAAGTGTCATTGAGCTTTGGGCATGATATGCAATGCTTTTGATAGCCCAAGTGGAGAATCTGCTGCAGGGGGCATTGATTGAAAGAACTGAAAGTGAAAACAGGAGGAAGGGGAGGGACAGTTGAAATGTGGGTGATTCATATAATGATCTTCTAGGCTATGGGTGAATTTACAATAAGATCTCTCAAATTAGATTAGAGAGCTGATTGCTCTCAAAATACTATTTATGCAGCTGCTATAGAGATCTCCTGAAAATTTAAACTGTGTGTTTACTGTTACATTTATTTGAAAATCTGGGTTTATGGGACCAAGAAACGGATTAATCCAGTTTCTATTATTTGCAATGGGAAAAATTGTGGAACTCAAACGGGGTTCTGGAACGGATTCAGTTCGGATTCCATGGTATCACTGTATTCTAAGCAATGGTAATACTAAAGGGGCTTGTAGTCTATTATTATTAGTAGCTGATTTGTCACAGAGGACAGGTTTGTATTGAATTCAGTTATAGAAAGAGCACATCTGTTTTCTATTCTTTTGCTGTGCAGTTGACTGGACTATAATGCAGGAATTACAAATCATCAAATAAGCAACAGACCTCTTTTATTCCAAAAGTACTAACTAAGCAAGTATTGTGATATATTGCAGTAACTGGACAATTTTTCTTTTCATGTAAGGTCAACAAGGGAGTAATTTTTAAAGGAGCAGCTTCGTTTTAGGTGCCAAGAATGCACATAAATGCTGGTATTTTTGTTGGTTATGTGTAAATGACCAAGGCCTAACAAACAAAAAAGCAGCTGGATAGAAGTACAGATAGAAACATAAAACATGATGGCAGATAAAGTCCAAATGGCCTATCCAGTCTGCCCATCCGCAGCATCCACTATCTCCTCTCTGCTAGAGATCACACGTTCCTCCCCTTAAGATGACCCCTTTGAAACAAGCACTTCACCCCTTCATCAAGCCCCTTCCAAGATCAGCACCCTCTGATATAATCCCCTCCCTACAGACTCTCCCAAAGACATTTCTCCCCTCCACCCCCCCCCCTTGAATAAATTCCATCTTCAAGCCCTCTCCTGAAGCAAAATCTCTTCCCATTATCTACAATTTAAACATCTCCCACCTCCTCCCAAGATTTACCTAGGGGTATTCCTGGCTATCTGGTGAACAGAATAGAACTGTTCCTCTCAATTCCTGCTATGTGGCTGCCTGGGTTCAAAATGTCCACTATGGCATAGAAACATGATGGCAGATAAATGGCCCATCCAATCTGCCCATCCGCAGCAACCATCATCTCTTCCTCTCTTTAAGAGATCCCACGTGCCTATCCCAGGCTTTCTTGAAATCAGACCCAGTCTTTGTCTCCACCACCTCTACTGGAAGACTGTTCCACACATCTACCACCCTTTCTGTAAAAAAGTATTTCCTTAGATTACTCCTGAGCCTCTTAACTTCATCCTATGCCCTCTCATTCCAGAGCTTCCTTTCAAATGAAATAGACTCACTCAACTCATGCGCATTTACGCCATGTAGGTTTATAAATGTCTCTTTCATATCTCCCCTCTCCCGCCTTTCCTCCAAAGTATACATATTGAGATATTTAAGTCTGTCCCTATATGCCTTATGACGAAGACCATGCACCATTTTAGTAGCCTTCCTCTGGACTGACTCCATCCTTTTTATATCTTTTTGCAGTAGTCATGTATTACTACTGTTAGGGGTCAGTCTACTAAATAAGGGCATTTGAGGTAGGGGTGGGAATTGGCTCAGGAGATGGCTGGAAGGGGTATCAAATCAGGGGAGCAGATCATATAGAGAGGCTGGAACCAGGGAGGGACTGTAAGATAGGTGAAATTATTGTTTGGCACAGGGCCTGTATCAAGCTTCAGAAGATAAAAGGATGCATCCAAGCTGTCTGCCAAAGGATTTGATATGGACCTTCATGCTAATGACTTGCCCTGAGTAGTAAGTGCAGGACAGATGCTGGCCATACTCCTTGCATGCATCACATGCCATAAGTTTTGTACTTAAGGAGCTGTAACTGCAAAACCTACTGCATTTTGGTAAACAAGCCCCTAAGAGAATAAAATAGCAACATCTGTAAGAGAATTTGCCTTGTTTTTAAAAATTGTCACAAACTCTCAGTCAAGATGTAAACTAGGGCCATTAAACCTAACCAAAAGATACAGATTAAAAGAAGTACAGTGTAAAGGACAAACAGGCGGTAGAATGCTCTCAGGTGTAAGATCAGGACATTTTGAATTACAGAAACCAGGCCATCTAAATTCATCTAGAAAATGTTCTTTAAAACAGTGGCTTCCCTAAAGCTCCCCCTTGAAGTACGTTTTTGAATACACAAGGAAATAACTGTTCTTCACTATTTTGTTAGTTTTATTCTGTTTATTTATAATTTATTTTTAGAACTGAAGATTGATTTTAGTTTGGCTTAAAGGTGTTCCTCTCTTACTACTTTGATCTTAATGGCTCCCTGCCTCTGATACCACCATGTGCTGCTTTGGATAACAGCTGTGAAATTATTTATAGTAAAACACTCTGACATTATATTTCTGGCTGCACCTTAAGGGCACACCAGCATTTATAGGGCACCCATAACTGATATACCATGACCCAAAGGTCAAAAACTACTTATCCAAAGCCATAAATAACAGGAGGAAAAATGGGCAGAGAAAATTCTAGAAACCTTGCACAATTTTCCCTATTGCTTCAGGTTTAAAAAATAAATGCATGCAATAAAATAAAATATTAGGAACTATCTCCCCTTCTTAGCACATTAGAATGATCCATTACTATTCCATTGCATAAGCAGCTATGTAGACCGTCAGCCTGTCTGCTCATCTGATAGATCAGACTTACCTACTTTATAATTTAAAAAAATCAATATATGTAAATGTTATGGGAAAATAAATAAATTCACAATACACTGAAAAACCTTTTTAATGTAAAAGCTGGCATTGGAATATGGGAGTTTGCAAAATTTAACATTATCATCTAGGAGCAGCAATTACAATCAAAGGGTATCTGTATGAGACAAGGTAAAACATGATGGATCTCATGAAATGTAGATCAATGAATGGATATTTAGAGCTCCTTTTACTAAGGTGCGATAGCGGTTTTAGCGTGCGCTTAGCGCGCGCTAGACCTTAACGCCAGGATTGAGCTGGCATTAGTTCTAGCCACATAGTGCGGGTTTAGCGCGTGCTAAAATCCTGCGTGCGCTACAAACGCTGTTGCAGCTTAGTAAAAGGAGCCATTAATCTTGGATTTTGGTCTGTGATATCTTAAGCTCTTCTTTGCTTGGAGATGCGCAGTTGGGTTGCTCCGTGATGGAGGCGTTAAGTATCATTCAGTGGCTTAAATGAAAGCATTGCTGTTGATCTTTGGATGGCAATTTAAGTTAAGGACTGGAGGAGTAAATCAGATAAGATGTGACATGTGGGCATTACAAGATTTATCTCTGCTAAGCTGCTAAAAGTTACCCATTCTCACTCAGTCGTTTACATCAATGAAGATGTGGCCAAGGTGGCACCTCTAGGAAAACACACACAAAACAGAAAGGCCTCCAAGGTAAATCTGCTCGTCTGGTTATGACTTAGGGAGACCCAGTTTCTGCTGAGGTCTGAGCCAGCTTGTGTCCCAACTAACCTCTTTCCCTCGGTCCTATTAAAGCTTCCATTCTTTCTCCCTTCTTCCCTGGTGACTAGGCTTGCTATAGGAACACTGGCTGCACGCAATGCATGCGAAGACTGTGCAAATGACCTCTTCCTATACGTTGCAATGAAGCTCATATTCTTATAGATATTTCATGTGTCCAAAATGTGCAACTAAAATTGTTTTTTCATAGAGGGAGATTTAGGAGGAACATGATCAACATGGGCTTCTGCTAAGACGGGTTATTTTCTCACAAGTCATGCTATTTTAGGGTCTCATTTCATAAAATAGTGCAACTTATGGTAAAATAACCCATGTTAACAGTAGCCCACATTGATAACTTCCCCTCTTATTTGCATTGTATGATTTTTTTTAACATGGGGTCATCATTACTAATGAAATGGTCATTCTATTAGGTAATGTGTCAGGGTTGTCCTATACAAAATACTTGTTTAGTGTGTAAAGTCGACTGCAAAAGTTAGTTTGCACTAAAGCCAGCTCTGTCTAGACTTGCACAGGACACTACAGTGCTTTATCATGGAGGGTCCTGGGTCTGAAAGACTCTGAGCTGTTCTGGCTGTCTCCCGCCTCTAAAACTTAGACTTTTTTTTAACAGTTGTGATCATCACAGAGCTCAAGTAGTCCTGACATTTGCATTTCAGAAGTGTTAAGCCCTAAGAATACATTTCATTGTTGTTCAGATGGACAGGACATTAGAGTGTCTCATGTACTGTTTGTTTCCTACAAGTTGAGCCGTAATAATGAACACAGAAGGATGATTCAGTGTGAGTTTTCATAGTCTATTAATACTGTATATTTTCAAAGGTAGCTTCACATATTATGAATAAGTGCTTTAAAGGCAAGTGAATATGAAAGTTATTGGTAGCCCAAGCACATTGGGGAGCAATTCTATATACAACACCAAAAGTTAGGTGTGGAAAAGATCAGCGCCAAGCCGCTATTCTATAAAGGATGCCTGACCTTAATAGAATACCGGCATGTCATGCAAGTCACACCTAACCTTAGGCACAAGACTTACATCTGTTTTGCAATATTCTATAATTTGGCACCTACCTTTTGGGAATGCCCATGACCTGTCTGTGCCCTTCCCATGGCCACCAACCCTTTTGGGATGTGTGGGGGAAAAGTTAGGCGCCAAGGTATAGAGTAACATACAGGGGAGATCCACATGCAGCTTCAACCAAACACCAGTTAGCGACAATTAAATGGTCAACTGGTGCTCATCCCCTCATTAAGGCCCTCTTTTTATCAAGCCGCTTTAAAGTTTTTTTATTGCTGGCCGCTGCGGTAAAAGCTTCAACGCTCATAGAATTCCTATGAACATCGGAGCTTTTACCACAGCGGCCGGCAATAAAAAAAACCCTAACGCAGCTTGATAAAAGGGGGCCTAAGTTGCAGGCGGATCTCGGATCTGGGTGTAGATTCTGGTACCTAACCGTCGGCATTAGAATCTGGGGGAGTGCTTATTGGCAGGCAATGAGAGAAAGAGAAGAACACCTTTTTGCTGTTTCATCTCATCCTTTGGGCTTGTATTTGCTACTGCTTGTTCTCTGTGTAAATACTGTAGGCTTGCTCTGCCTTACTATAACATAGTGGCTTTGAGTCCCTGCCAGCTCTGGCTTATCTAATATCTGTTAGCACCGCCTTGACATCTTCTCTTGCCTCTACCATTTCTACCTTCAAATCCTGGAACCAGTTTTTTGGGTGATCTCTTCTTCCTCTGGTAGCTGGGTAGGGGAATCCTCATCTTCCATATCCGATTATGTCGGCGCCATCTTTTTTTTTTCTCTAGCTGCACGCTGCCCGATTCAGGTCTCTATTTATCTCCACTTTCAGCTGTATATTGGTATTTTTCTAATTTCTTTTGCCTTTCCATCTCTTCCCAAAGCTTACCACACAAGTATTTTTTTGTAATTCACTCTTGGAAAGCTATTCACTACATCACCCTCAACAGGCCCAATGGAGCTCCTGGATTAAACAGCCATTCTGTGGGTGATGTCACTTCCTTCTCTCTATAGTGGAATTATTAACTATCTGACATGGAATTGAAGGGCAATATTTAAATAATTCACAGCCCCAGCAACATTCGAGTAATTCTTTACCATGCAGTATCAAAACAGTGGCCATGCTATATTCTGGACCTGGACCTGGGTTCAGCTCTCCTGCTGCCAGAGCAGGGTATGCTGTGGAGGCAGCGTTCGCAAACGCTGGAGAAAGGGAGTCTAGGTTTACTACATAGTACAACACCTAGTAGCTAAATTTAGGATAGAGGTGAATGAAAACCCATGGCACCAATTCCCAATCCCAACTCCAGTTCTGCCTAAGTTAGAAGTCCAAATTAGGAAACTGCTAAAGTATCATCCCTCTCCCCTCAAAAAAGTTAGCTTTATAAAAAAGATAAACCATAATGGAAAACATTAAATATTTCTCTGTTCTAAAGGTCACCACTTCTTTGCTTTTAACAAAGGAGCAAAAGGTAAACTAGAAGGCACTCAGAGCAAGATTTAAGCGAAACCTTTTAATGCCGTCCCTGATTAATTCTCTCACTCTGAGCTGACAGTTCATTTACAAATCACTGAAAAGAAAGTGACAAGGGAACCAGATGGACCTTAAGATCTAAAAGGGTCATTAATTGCTTTTCCTGTTTCCTCCTGCCCCAAACCTCAACCCCTGCTTATTCTTTCAGAGGTATTGACAAGTAGACATATACTTAAAACTTATATAACATTGACATTATAAAGTACACTTCCCCCTCCGTATTCGCGAATTCCATATCTACGGATTCGCTTATTCGTGGTTTTAAACCAAAAAATTGCATTTTCATTTTTCAGGCTATTTTAAGCCCTGAAATCCCCCCCTTAAGCCTTACTTGGTGGTCTAGCAGGTTTTCGGGTCAGGAGCGATCTTCCCACGCTCCTGCCCCATGCAGATCGCTCACAGGAAATAGCTCGAGAGACTACGGGAGCTCAAGGCAGCCATTTCCTGTGAGCGATCTGCACGGGGCAGGAGCGTGAGAAGATCGCTCCTGCCTGAAAACATGCTAGACCACCAGGTAAGGCTTAAGGGGGGAGAAGCTTTCAGAGCTTAAAATAGCCTGGGAAGCGCGGGTTAGGAGCAGAACCAGCCCGAATATTATTTGCAGTTTTTTAATATTCGCGGGCAGGCTCTGCCCCTAACCCCCGCGAATATGGAGAGGGAAGTAAAGAATTTATACCTGCTCTAGAGCACATATAAATGGTAATAATAATAATAATAATAAATTTATTTATTTATTTTTTTAGTTCAATACATTTTTATTATAATTTGAATAATACATAATGCAATAATACAAAGGAAAAAAAGGGGATCTCCAAACAGAATACATGATCAATCATACATAATTCCTTTTTAAGCCCACTAAAAGGGGAGACATGATACCATTTCAACAGAAAAGTATAAGAAAAGATAAAGGAAATAATTCTCAGTTTACCTTCACGAACCTTGAATCATTCCTTACTATAATAGGGATTCTTTTCTCCTCTTATTTCTTAGCAATGAAACTTAAAGAAAATTAAGCTGGTTTCTGTTCTCGATCAACTAAAAATTGTTGTAATTGGATGGGATAAATTTATTTTTATATACCGCCATATTCGAGAGTTCTAAGCGGTTCACAACAACTGGATAAGATACAAACAGTACAAGTTATTTAAAAAGACAGCAATTGAAGGCATCTAGTGGAAGAAATACATAAATTATAAAATGCATGCAGTATAAAAAAATGCGGAGAATTTTACAAAGCAAGATAAAAATATGAAAAAGTATTAAGACACCTGAAGATGCCTTCCATACAGGCAGTGGTGTAGCGAAGGTAATAGGCGCCTGGGGCGGTGTTGCCCCTCCCTGCCTTTGTCTCCGCCCCCCCAACTCCATTCCCGATCCCACCTGCTGCGTGCACTCCCCTTTCCCTTCCCTTCGCCCGTACCTTTAGTTGAATTTATTGCTTGTGGCGGTCAACAACGTGCTCCTCGCGACCCCGTTGGCTCTCCCTCTGATGTCACTTTTTATTCGCAGCACCTATGCGTTGACCACCGCGAACAACTTCAACTAGATGCATGGAGAAGTGAAGGGGGGCCTACACCCCCATGAGAGGAGGAGGGGGGCCTGCACCCCCACCAACATGGCTCCCAGGGCAGACCGCCCCCCCACTGTACTAGGCCACTACATACTGATATCCACCATCTTCTACCATGTGTACTTCTAGGCAAGACCAAATTTTATAAGAGACCATTTTGCACCTAAAGTGGTTTCCCTCTAATTCTATAAATGGAATGTGCAGTCCTGCATGCAATTGTATAAATAGTTGTAGTGTAGTTCTCATGTAACTTGGCCCTTGATCGGCAATTGGTGATAGCTATCATCAAGTGGCCTTAACTTCCATTAATTGGTACTTATTTGCAGTTACGCTTGTGAGATATGACCCTATTCTGTTAAGTGCACACATAAATTGTCTAGTGTAGGGGTCAGCAACCTTTTTACATCAAACAGCCAAGTTATCCAAAATGTTTAACCCAAGATAGACAAAGAGCTGAAGGTGTAGCTTCTCTCCCCTCCAACCCTTCTCAGGTCTCTGCACCTCTCATCCCTCCCTCCCTCCCCCCCAACCCATAGCCAAGGTTTTCCCCCTTCTCCAGGCCCCAACCCTTTAATCTTCCTCCCAACTCCATGATTACCGGTACATCCCCCCCAAGCTTACCGAGATAACTGGTGGTCCAGCAGGAGTCTTTGTGGCATGAGCACAGCCCTCTCAAAGCGGCCGTGACCTCTCTCGACACCTCGCAGTACTACAGGAAATGCCGCAAGAAGTTGTGGCAGCTATTTTAGAAGGCAGCCACGAGGAAGCAGGAGCAAGAGGGCTATGCTCCTGCCACAAAGACCCCTGATGGACCACCGGGTACCTCGGTAGGCCTGGGGAGGATCGTGGGATTGGGAGGGAGATTAAAGGGTCGGGCCTGGAGAGCCACAGATTGCCAACCCCTGATTTCCAAGTTTATTAAAATTTGATAAAACGCTAATCAAACATTGTAAGCGTTTAACAGTTAAAAAATAAAAATGGGGAGCAATTAACTAACTTATTAATGACAGAACAATACTTCCATTGGTAGGGATGGTAGGGAGAAATACAATTTTAAAAGAAAAGAGAACAATTAAGGTTAAAAACAAGAGGGCATTCGTGTGGGTGAGGTATGGATGTTCTGATTGTTTTAGTATACACTTTATAGAATGCTGTCAGTTATACACTCAACGTGATGCATTTACATGGCGGAAGTGGTCATGCCTTCAAGAAATTCCTGAAACAATCCTGACAAATGATCTACTCTTTACAACTCTTGAAATGACAAATGATCTACACTTTACAACTCTAGAAAGGACAAATGTTCTTCCATTGTACAACTTGAAAAACAACAAATTATCTTCCTTAGTTTCCCTTTCTTCATAAATTTCTACCTACTCCTCTCCACTTTTTACCATTCAAATACTGACAAATGATCTACTCTTTACAACTCAAGAAATGACAAATGTTCTTCCATTGTAACCTCCATTCATAAATCTTTTGTAATCCGCCTTGAACCGCAAGGTAATGGCGGAATAGAAATCTCTAATGTAATGTAATGTAATGCCTAAATGCTGGCATGTAAACACAAACTTATGTTAGTATTCTGTAAACCCCTTAATTGTCGGAATAGAATTTGTGCTTCCTGCATGCAATATAGGCACCTAACTTTAGGCATCTTTATTAAATCCCTTTATGTGCAAAAATGGTTTGTAAAATGATCCTCTTTAAGTGCACAGCCACCGCAGGCATGATTCACTAATGCTTTCCTCCCACCCTGTGTCTATGAGTAAATGAAGCTTAATAAACCAGTCGTTAATGAACGGCTTTGAGGATTAACGTATATGTCTGTATATAAATATTTTTAAAACTCTTTAATACTAGGCCTTTTGGAAAAAATAAAAGCCTCAGTATGCTTGTCTGTGATGTGCATCGTCCCATGTTAGGACTTCCAGCTCTACCCTGGAGATTTCTCTAGACATCATACCAGAAACCATCTGGTATGCTGGAGACACAAATAAGTGAATGCTGGAGAGCTAAAACTCATGAAGACTCCAGCAGCAACATGCTGGAGGCTTGGAGGGTGTAGAATCCTTTCCCCATAATTTGTTATTTCTGTGTTTGCTTTTGTTAGCTTCTCTCTCTCTCTCTTTCTCTTTCAAACCTTCACAAACTCCCCTGCCATTATTAATCAGGAGTACCTCATATATCCACAGTCAGTTAAAGCCATGACATTGGTGTGGGGAAGAGGGTGGAATTAAATACCAAGAGGCCTAATGCTACTAGAAGCCTGTCACCCAACTGCTTGTCACCTAAGTCTGATTTCTGTCTTTGTGCACTGCTATATTGGAAATAAGCTGCATTTCTTATTTCTAGCTTTTAGAGTGATATATATATATATTTTTGCTTAACATCATTGCATGAAATTTGGTTCTTGGTATAGTATCCCAATTTCTCTTATTTTTCAGCAGAATGACACCTCTAATGCTCTCTATCCTATTTCAGCCTAGCTGTGCATGGGTACCAGCTGTGATATTCAGTTTCATCTGTGATGAACAGTGTTTGGTCTGCCAAAACTTTAAAGGAGATTGCAAGAAATACAAAGCTATGTTTGAATCCTACAGGTTGAATGTCAAGCCATGAATCATATCTATTTTTTTTTAACTATTTTCTTGTTGTGTGCTAAGCAATACACTTCTCCCTCCGTATTTGTGGGGTTAGGGGCAGAGCTGGCCCATAAATATGGAAAAATGGCAAATAACTTTTAGGGCCAACTGACCCTCCCTTGCCTCCCTCCCGCCTCCCAGACCTCTCCATACTTGATGGTCTAGCGGTGAAGCATGGCAGGAGCAGTCCTAAGCTCCCACCCCTTGATGAGCAGTGAACAAAAATGGCTGTCGTGAGTTCCCACTGTAGTCTCATGAAACCACGGGAACTCACAACAGCCATTTTTGTTGATGGCTCTGCACGGGACAGGAGCATAGGTAGATCGCTTCACCGCTAGGCCACCAGGTACGGTGTGGAGAGGTCCGGAAGTGGGTGTGGGTTAGAGTTTAGAAAGTCATGAATAACTGAAGTCACAAGTCTTGAACCCGCAAATTTGGAGGGAGAAGTGTACTTAGAAGTCCTTTTCTTAAGCTGCATTATCCCCAGCACAGGACTTTCCCACATACTGAGGCCACTTTTAATGTGGCAGTAAAACTGCTTCATTTTCCATTGTCCCTAATAATGACAATGCACTATTTTCTAGGTGGTAAGAACTCACGTGCCACTTCTGCACTAATTGGTTAGCATGCAGCAATTTATTTAAAATATTTATAGCCTGCATTATCCCACAGTTCTAAGCAGAATACAAATTATTAATACATGCACAAAGTCAATACCTTGTGATAAGCAACACATGCACAAGTCAGTTTATCCTAGGAAATGAGAACTTGTGCAACTTTATATATGTTCTAAAAGATTGACCAAGAAAAATAAACCAGGAGAAACAAGTCCACCACATCCGTGAATGATGAGCCACAAAAGTGGGGTATTACAACAGGCAAAAGAGCTACCAGTCAAAGTAGTGATAAAAAGCAGTCTTTATTTGCAAGGATATTAGTGGAGGGAGGCTCAACATGGCTGTGAAGCCTGCATCAGGAGTCAGTCCAACCCTACATGCATGGCACATAATTATAAAAAATAAATACATCAAAAACCATATCATAAACATAAATACATAAGGGGTCCTTAGTAAAAGGACCCCTAAATATACCAAACAAAAAGGTACTGAGAATGGAATAAAGTTAAATGATGCGTACATGAAACTAACGGCCTCTTTTACAAAGCCGCGCTAGAGGCTGTGCTGCGCTAATGGCCCCGAAGCCCATAGAGATTTAAAGGGCTTCGGGGCTGTTGCTGTGCGGCTTTGTAAAAGAGGCCGTAAATATATTAAATGAAAATCAACAAATTTAGCACACATGAAAAATATCAAAATATATTAAATGAGGAAGAGACATCAGATCGACATACCTTGTTGAGGATCCTGATTTCAAGCTACTGTATATCCAGTAAATGGATCATCTCTAGCAAGCCCCCTGAGCAAATGTTGGTATATCACAATTATTTGTCATATATAAGAAAACAAGACTCAAAAACAGCATGAATGGTCCCTCGCATCCAAAATATAAAACGGCAGCAAATGTGAAAAGCCACAGAACATATGTGTAAATTAGAATAAAAATACTGAGCACAAGAGCAGTATAAGCCAACTTGATTGTAAATGCAGAAGATAATATATAGAATTGAAAGAAATAAAACAAAAAAAGGTAATAACGTTTTATTGGACTAACTTACCCCCCCTCCCCTTTTATGAAATCACGTTAGGGTTTTTTATCGCTGGCCACGGCAGTAAAAGCTTTTACTGCCATGGCCTGCAATAAGAAATCCTAACACAGCTTCATAAAAGGGGGAGTTAGTGTATTGTTTGATTGGCTTTCGAAAGTGACTCTTCTTCCTCAGATTAGAAATAGGCAAATGTTGACAACTGTCAGTAAATGCAAGTGAAACATCAAAACATTTCAATGATAGTCTCACAGGAAGAGGGGGGTTGGGTAAGGTGTAAGACAAAAGGAGTAGGGTTGGTGAGAGACAGACAGACATGGGGTAGATGAAAAACTGTTAACATCACTGAATTACAAAAGCCTCCGAAGAGATATAAAGACCCTGCTTTTTCAGAACTTTGGGCCCGATTCACTAACCTGCTCGATCGTGACCCGATCCTTGTCCGATCAATTCACTACAGGCTAATATTTAAATGGGGGCGATCGGAGGAGCACCCCCCACCGACTGCACGGATCGCTACTGAGCGATCCCGAAGCATGTGCAGACCATGTCTTTCCCTGTCGATGGTCTGCACATGCTCTCTTCACGCAAGGAAGACACTTTTGCAGGCAGGGAGGGGGGCAATCAGCCAGAACACGTGAATCCTACTAGGCCTGAACCCGCCCTGACTCTCCTCCTCTCTGCTATCTTCCCTGCAGTGCGAGCCTGCATGTTTAAAGCGGGGCTGCACTGCGGCGTGTTCTGGCTCGGGGCAGAGAGCAGGGCAAGATCGGGGCAGAGAGTAAGGCTGGAAGATCGGGGCAGAGTGCAGGGCAGCAATGGAGCAGGGGAGTCGGAAGGGATGTGTGCGACTGGTCCTCAGCTTCTTCTGTTGATCGGCCAGCCCAATTGGTGTCCCAGATTTGTTTAGTGAATCATGTCCCTGCCTACTTTGCATGCCATTTCCCTTAATTTGCATGCATGGATCAGAGGAGAGGTTAGCGAATCGGGTCAGAAGGAAATCGGGTCGCAAAGGGGTCACAAACCGATCAGTGCAAGATCGGTTTGCTTAGTGAATCGAGGCCTTTGTTAAAACAAGTTAATACTGTACCTAAGTTTCCCATGCTTCTGAATAAGTCTCAGTCTTGTATTTAGTTCCTAAACCTGTAATGTTTCTGGAAATGTCCAGCATACGTCTTTTGTAATCCGCCTAGAACTATGAGGTTATGGCGGAATAAAAGTCAGTAATGTAAAATCAAAAATAATCCATGACCTGTAATATGATAGGAAGCCAAGGTCGTGAATCCTGTTTTGTGTGTGTCAAAATATCATTTTAGAACATAAGACTTGCTGCTGCTGGGTCAGACCAGTGGTCCATCGTGCCCAGCAGTCCGCTCCCGTGGCAGCCCTTAGGTCAAAGACCAGTGCCCTAACTGAGTCTAGCCTTACCTGCGTATGTTCTGATTCAGCAGGAAGTTGTCTAACTTTGTCTTGAATCCCTGGAGGGACGTTCCTTTCAGTATTCTCACCATAAAACCACTGATGCAATGTTCTAGTTTGTCGAAATGTCATCCCACAGAAGTGCTTTCCTGGTTGGCGTTGCAGTTTTTAATATAATATCTGTGTAAATTAATCCTAGTTTTTAGTATCTAGCTTGTTTTGCATTGAATGATATATACCACGTTGGAAGATGAGCATGTAAAGGATCGTCTTATGTTGAGTGTTTTTCCCATATGAGTGACTGTGGGGACCTGTGAAATGTGTTGGCAAAGTTTGAAGTTTGATATATTGCAGGGATGTGTACCATTCTCTTCTTTGTGAGTTTCTGTTGGGAGTGTGTTTTTCAATTAGTTTTTGTTTTAGATTAGGTGGCTATTGGAAGGCCAGCATGGGTGGAGCTGGGAATATTTCTTTCAGTAATTCATCCTCCTGTAGTAATGGTTGTAGGTCTTTTATAATTGTTCTCAGTTTTTCCAGCTCTGGGTTGTGTGTCACCTCCAGGGAGATCCTTTCTGTAAATGCAGAAGAAAAGACAGCCATTGAGTAACTGATGCGAGATTCTACAACCATGGCAGACCATGTACCCAGATGGGAGTGTATAAACATAACAAACACCATCTCCAACTCGTATAATACTATGGTGGAGAATAAAGGGACATGCATTCATAAAACTCCCTCAAATATGTAGCCTTTGTATCAAACGACTTAGGATATGATGTGTTGCTGTAGAAAAGCAGACCCTTAAACCGATAAAAAGGCACCGATGCCAACGGCTATATGTCATACTTATATAAACACTAGGGTTGTGTGTTACAAAAAACATGGTATAATAATCAAGTACCTTTGCAAGTTCTAATTATTCTGAAAAAAAACAAAAGGAATTGACCCCAAAATATCCACAAAGAAGAAAATCCAGAGAAAACAAAAAAAACTCTGTGGAGTGACGATGTTCCTAAATGGACTTTATTTGAAAGTGTCAAAGTTCCAAAGGTACACTGAAATCATCCGCATAAAATAATTTCATCCACATAAAAATAAATCATCCACATAAAAGCCTTAAAGAACCTAGTCCACTAGGGATAGAGGACCCAACACGGTCCGCGTTTCGACAAAAAGTCTTCTTCAGGGGTCCCTGGGGATCCTATAAAGGTGAATACGTGGGAAACAATTGTGTGGTGCAATAGAAAAGGACCCCCAGGGACCCCTGAAGAAGACTTTTCGTTGAAACGCGGACCGTGTTGGGTCCTGTATCCCTAGCGGACTAGGTCCTGTAAGGCTTTTATGTGCATGATTTATTTTTATGTGAATGAAATTATTTTATGTGGATGATTTCAGTGTACCTTTGGAACATTGACACTTTCAAATAAAGTCTAATTATTCTGCTTTGGAGGCCTTCAGCAAAACAGTATCTAAAGCCAAATGTCAATATTGAAATTGCTGGAAAATATGTGGAATGCTGAAGAATACTGTAACAAGGATACTCTTTCTTCATTCTCAACCCAAAGCAGAGGCAACAGAACACTTGTTTGAATGGAGAGGTTCACAACCCAATGTCTATCCCCCCTTTCCAAGCCTCCCAGTTGCTGGTACTGTGTAGGGTAGCAAATTGGCCCTGGTAGCTAACCCAATTTCCCTACCTTGACACAAAGCACACATTCCTTCTTCAGTTTCTAAACTGAATTTTGAACAAACAGTTCTTTGTGTGGGAGTGGACATCATCAAGAAAGTATTTCAAACAGCAAGCAAATTCCAGGGTAAATCATGTCATCTTTTGCTGTTCTAGTTGAAGATCATTTTTTGGCAAATATGGAGGGGGAGATAAAGATCAGCTAGGTAGAGCTGGTTGAATGGAAAATAATTTAGTTTTACGAGGGGCTGCTGAAAAGTTCTCAGCCCAACCAACAAAATTGGGCTAGTCTCCATCGAGAGCTATACACTTAGTCCAGCGATTTTCTACTTTTATTCATTCCATATTTTTCCGATGGAATGAAAAAAGTGGAAAATAACTGGCCTAAGTGTATAGCCCTTGATGGAGACTGCCTCAATTTTGTTGGTTGGGCTGAGAACATTTCAGCGGCCCCTCGTATTGCTGACACAGCCACTGTCGTAAAATTTCTGTTCAAACATCTTTACATCTATGGAAAATATAAACAAATGTTTGCTATAAGAGAACCCATAGATCATGTACAAATTGTGATTTCCTCCTAGAATCCCCATTTTTGATGTGCACAAATAAATAACATACTGCCCCCTATCTTTAATGTATGAGCACAGCCTTAGAAAGTGTTTAAATGTCATATGCCCGATGACTTCATCCTGGAGGGTTCAAGTTGTACAAAATAAGGAGCCTTCTGTACTGTATTAATCTGACCAAAACTCCAAACACAGAGATCAGCTCTTAGATTGATTTGGCAACCAAACATCAGTGCTTTCCTGCCACCTTTTGCTTTGATTCCTCGAGCTTTATCCCATGGTGTTTTTGCTTGTATTATTCACCTTCTCCCCTCCTTTCACAGCGGCAAAGAAAATGTGGCTGTGGATGTGGCAGCTGAAACCAGGTAACTTTTACTCCATTCTCTATTTATTCCCTGTGCCCCCCCCAAAAAAAAATATATATATTCTCAAAATTATAGCTTTTACAGTTATCTAGTGTTCTATAAATTACCTGAATGAAATATCACTTGTGTCATTTTCTAGGGAGTAAAAAGGATTAGCAGCCTGGGCCCTTGCTTAATAGGGTGCCCAAAACACAAGATCCTCAAACAGTATGAAGCATGAAATAAATGCAATGTCAACCAACTTGACAGACCATGTATTTTTTTTATTTTTTTTTTGTAACTAACAAGAGATGCCAGTACTCAAATGCCAGGCTATCATTCAGTGATGGGGCAGTCACTGGAGGACCACTCTGCAACAGCTAGATCCCTTGTAACCAATCACAGAATCTATAATAGACAGTATTGGTGTGCAGAGCCTGGGATCTTTCATTAATTTGGGGGGGGGGGGACAATGGGATCTTTCATTAATTTTTTTTTGGGGGGGGACAATGGGTCATTTTTAGTAGGCAATAGAAAAGGTGGTGGTACTCAGTACTTCCGAGTACTGCCTGTATAATAAAATCCATAAACGGTGCTAACGTTTAGGCCCAAGCACTTATGCCATGTCAAAAGTTGGTATGAGTGCTTGCGCCTAGCTGTTGGCAAATTTGCACGCAACTCCTGGAATTCTATCACTCATAGCTAGACAGAAATTGAGCGTGCTGCTTCTAGAATAGTGACTGAGGTCAGTTGCACGTACAACGGCCAATTGATGGCAATTACTGTCAGTTAAGACCCAATTAAGCCAATAATTGGCTAACTGTCCAATTAATAGCCAATTATTAAATTATGTTGCACACACAACTGACTTCATTCTACGAACTACATATCCAACTATGCATACTAAGCATAAATTTGGATGCCCAAGTTTATAGAATTAGGGGTAGTCTAAAGAAAAGCCCCACCCACTAACATTTTCCCAGGGCCTCATAATTAGTGAAGAGAGCCCTAGAAAGAGGCATGGCTTCATACTTGGAGACAAAAAAGTCAGGATTTCTGAGCTGAAAACTTGTCTGTGCCACTGAGTCTCTAAAAGTTATCATTTTACATGTGTCAAAATCTGCCTGGCAATGATTGAGTTGTGCTTCTCATGATAAATAAATAAATTCTTTTCTACTGTGCCTTCAAGGTTTGCTCATTTTTCAGTTGGTTTATAAAGTAGGCGTAATCTAGATATTTACACTTGTATTTTTTGAAATGCCAAAATCCGTCCTTTCCCTCTACCAAAAATAAACTAACCCCCTGTTTTACTAAGGTGCGCTAAGCATTTTTAGCGTGCACTAAGGGTTCCTTTTACAAAGATGCGCTAGCATTTTTAGTGCACGCACAAGATTAGCGCGCGCTATAGCTCTCGCTAGCTGAAAAATTACCGCCTGCTTAACACCACTAGTGCACCTGCAGGGATTCAAGACAAAGTTAGACAAGTTCCTGCTGAACCGGAACGTGATCAGGTAGGGCTAGTCTCAGTTAGGGCACCGGTCTTTGACCAGAGGGCCGCCGCATGAGCGGACTGCTGGGCACGATGGACCACTGGTCTGACCCAGCAGCGGCAATTCTTATGTTCTTAAGACCTAAATATTAACACATCCATAGACTAACATGCACACGTTAGTGTTTAGCACATGGTTAGCGTGCGCTAAAATGCTTAGAACACCTTTTTTAAAAGGAGCCCTAAATCTTCAGTTCTGCCTAGTATATATGCTTTTCTTAGAGACTATGATTTAAAATATTGTTGGAAGCCTGCCTGTTTTTGGTAATGCTCATTCATGGGTTTTTTTTTAATCAATTGTACAAAAAACAATTTCTAAGAACTAGACACTTTACTCTTCAAAATATAAGGATAGATTATACGACTCAATACGTCTAGAAACTAAGAGCCTGATTTCATAAACAGCACCCTAATCATGGATGCCTAACTAAAATGCACAGGCAACTTAATTGTTTTTCATGGGCTATATGATGTGATAATTGGCCACACCATTAAAAACCCTTTAATAAACAATTTTTATGTTGTGCCCATATATCAGCATGGCACCTAGCGATGTCTATGTCGAGGTGCCATCCGATGCCTGAAAAGTAGGTGAGTTTAGGGGCAGAGAATAGGCATGGTTGACTTGGGCATCGCTAGGCATCAGTTAGGCCTATTATACTGGCACCTACCAATATACCCTCTAAGGCAGCGTATCGCAAACTGTGTGCCTCCTGAGATTTCAGGTGTGCCGCGACACACTGACGAGGAGGAGAGTCGTCCACGCTGTGAACAATTGATTATTTGGGCAATCAGCAGTTTGTGCAACACTTCATATCTATGCTTTGACATCTGGAGATTTATTTGGAATAAAAATCATTTAAAATCCTTAACAGTTCCTGTTACATCCAGAGGCTTTTGTCTCAGCTCAGTAAAGCATTCTCCATTGACAAAAAGAGATTATGTATGAGCAGATAACTCGTGCTATACATCCCCACTAGGATAACCAGAAATTGTAATCTTTTTGCCTATCCAAGGATCACTGGTTGTAAATACAGGTCCTTTCTGGATAGAACTTTTATGTTTCAAGCAAATAAACAGCAGTCTTGGTTAGGCAATTATATCAATGGAGCCAGGTTGATTTATGGCGCATTTCGGAAAGAAATTAAGACTGCATTGTTTGACAGATGTATCTCCTAAACAGAAATCATTTTAAAATTAATAATTCTATACTGACTATTCTTGAGAAACGTTGTACTTTTACTATTTGTATTCTGTAATTCGCTGATTGTCCAGTTCTCTTCAGTATAAACTGCCTAGAAGTCGTATGATCGTGGCGGTATAGAAGAATAAAGTTATGTTATATAGTAAATGAAAGCTTTGCATTATGGAGAATAATTATTAAATGAAAATTGCATGGACCTGATTTACTTTGTAGTACTTCAAAAGTTTATACAGCAAACAAAAATTCTCTCATTAATCAAAACTATTAATGTCTCATAACTTTGCAATTCTTTAATCTGTTTCCCTACAATTTTTTGAGCCCTCAGAGGACCATGTCTCTAATATTATCAGAAATTTTTTCTTCAGTTTCATGCAAATGTATTCACTTAAGAGGTGCATTCAGGAAACAGGAAGTCCACGTCATGGGAGAAGAAGCACGGATTACAAGAAAATCAATAAATACAAATAATATCTACCTAACATTTTAGGGCTTTTTAAACATTATTAATCCACTCAAAGGATTACATATTATTTAGCTTCCTTGGTAGAAATTTCTCCAGCTGATCAGGTGCAAAAAATATATACTTGACATTTTGATGGGGAATTATACATTAAGCGGGGAATTAAAAAAAAAAATCACCCCCAATGCAAGCGATCTAGATTTAAACTGTAAATCTCCTTACGTTTAGCTTGCGTTGGCCTAAAAACATCAGGAAATATCTAGAGTTCTCCTTCGCAAAACAAAAAAAAAATCTTTTCTAAAATAATTTTTCAGTATCAAAGCCTTAAATTATCTAATCCATTGTAGTCTCTAGAAAAGTAGTCAAATTAGCCATAACCTCATCTTCATTCTTCAGCAGCCTGTATCTTTTTAGGCAAATAATAACACTTAAGAGATTCCAATTGAATCAGCATTGGCTATAGATAATACTTCCTTCAAGTATTTTCTCAACATAATCTGCAGAAAGTAATGAACATACAGGAAAACTTAAAATCTAATGATCTAATTACATTTTCCAGGTACTCAAGCTGTCTACAAAGATGAAAACTGTCTTTAATAGCCAATGCACTAGCTTGCTGCAATGTCCTAAATCTACCTTTTTTTGTAATCACAGCCAAAGCATTGATATCTTGTTCCATAGTTTCAGGGGGGGGGGGGTTCACCACCACTTGAGAGAAATCAAATAGCTGTCACACTGATCCTTGTAACATAACCTCAGTTTTCTTTACTACTTCCAGCTATCAAGTAGTGAAACCTGGATAAGTCACCTCATCAAGGGAGAAAACTGATCTTAATCTAGGAATAGTAGGAACTGCTGATACCACTTGTTGCCCAGCTGTGCTTCCCCCTTCAAGGGGAAAACCTAAGTGGGACAAACCTTCAACAGGGGAAAGAAGAGAGGCTGTGGGTGGAATAGGATTAAGCCTCTCCCTTGAACTCAAGGAGGCACTGGAATTATTACCCACAAAAGCTTCAACGAGACCAAATGTTTTTCAATTGATTCTGTAGTCACAGGAGTACTCAGTTATATTCTTGGTTTTCGCCTTCGTTTTCCCATATCTTAAAGAATAATGCCTCCTAGAGAGATATAGAATCTCTGGCTCACTGTGGCTTCAAAGGGGCTCCACACCCTGTGGCTGTGCCGCAGGCAGATGCTGGCTTTTAACTGGAGAGCCAGCCCAAACGATGACCTCAGCAAAGTGGTCAGGAGATTGAACGCTGAGCAAATAGTCTCTCTCAGCAGCCCTCAATGTCTCTATATGTCTAGGCACATGAACCTCCTCCTTCTCCCTTATCAGAAATTTTCAATATGAAATGGGAATGTGTGGTGTAATGGTTAGAGGTACAGCCTCAGCACCCTGAGGTTGTAGGTTCAAATCCCGCACTACTCCTTGTGACCCTGGGCAAGTCACTTAATCCTCATTTCTCCAGGTACATTAGATAGAGTGGGAGCCCACCTGGACAGTTAGGGAAAAATGCTTGCATACCTGAATAATTTGTAATCCGCATGGTATTGTAGGATATGTGGAATATAAATTATTATTTTTTTTAATTTGTTCATGCAATCTGTATAGCATATATATGGCATCATTCAGATCTACAGAGTATGAGATCAGTTGCGGCTCTCTTATTGTTCAGGTAGTATAAAAGATAGATGATAGTTTATAGTTTATTATTTATTATTTATAGTCCGCCTTTAACAAGGTGGATTACAAAATACATACACAATAAATATCCAAACAACATGTAAAATATATCATTTATTTAATACAGAAAACGTTAGTCACCATATTTCATCTTACAAAATAAATGATGTTTTATGATTAAAGATTTAAAAATAACTGGCGTTTTCAGTGAAATAAAAGGATTCCAAAGGGATACTTACTCGTACTGATTAGTGTTTTCTTGTAGAAGGGATTTGCTAGGCAAAATAGTTAAGAAAAATGCACCTTCTTCCCATACCACTCATCCATGAGGTTGCTATAAGTCTGAGCTTTCTAGAGTAGAATAGCAAAGTAGAGGATTGAGAAGAGAGCTCAAGATAAGACGCTTCTTAGTCTCACCTGTCCTGCAGTAGATCTTTAAGCAGAACGATTTAATGTTAAGACAAACAATAGAGAACAAACTATTTCTAAGAGCTAGTAAGTTAGTTCTTACTTTTTTATCATTTTGCCTTGGGAAGGAAAATTTATCCACATTTCCTTTCTATTGAAAGAGGAAAGAGGTTGTCCATGTGCTGGTCAAAGACTTCATTCTTTTCAAATTCATGACCCTTGTGAGAGGGAGCCTGATAGTAAGATTTTTGGAAGCCAGGAGAGTGACGTTGTGCTGGAGGTGATCCAGTGAATGTTGGAAATCTTGAAGTTCATTTATTTGTCATTCAACCTGAGTGACTCAATATCAACTTGGCAGAAACTCCTTGAAGGAGTGAATGCCCAGTTGGTGATACTTGGGAGGGGAATGGTTAGAGTTACCTATCCAGTACCCATCCAGAGAAGTCAGAGGACAGTGTGCTGTCCTGCTACAGTGAGGAGAAGAGTGAAGAGAGTCACAAGAAGCAAGCAATGGATCCCAGGTATAAGAGAAATCTTTTGTAGGCAGCAGGAGCCCCCTAGAGAGAGCCTAAAAGTTCAGAAGGTAACAGAGGGAACTCAAAGGAAATGACTAAGGGAAGTACATATTGCCAATTGAACATACAAACTTGCATTATGGATGCCATTCCAAAGAAATACAGTATATACATTTTCAAGTTATTTTAATTGAAGAAGAAAATGCTATAATGGAACACCACTACTGTGTGAGGAGTCTTTATTGAGCAGACAGAGACTGGTGATAACTTCCAAGGGTTTTGAATCGGTGATCCCCACTTCCAACAGAAGAACCTTGGGGTCTGTTGAGTATTCCCTGCTTCCTGAAGACCCATCTACATTAAAATAATCAAAATAATATTAATTATTGAGAGTGTATGTAACTGCTTGTAAAGTGTACTTTTTGAAGTACTACAAAAACAGATAGGGAACCATTTCTCTTAAATGAGTATCTAATTCTTTGTTATACTGGCACTTTCTCATATACATATTTTTTTCTGGCATGGAATGTGTGCAATTGGTTGACTCAGGGGGAAGGCATTAGTTGAAGTAGAGTTCATTTAAAAAAAAAAAAAAGCCATTTGGCTAAGAAACTCGTATGAGAGATACTGTTAAACAGGTAAATAGTATCATAACTAGAAAACCTGAGAGATTTACAGAGGTAGACTTCACTTTCCTTGTTCTCCTATCCCTTTCCTTCAACCATATCAAAAGCCAGGAAATTGTAAGGCTTTGGATCTCAGTATAGCAGTTTCAACAGCTTATGTAAGTAATTCACTGTTTGAGCAGTTCTTTCTTGCTGTAAACCGCCTTGAACTAATGGTTTGGCGGTATATAAGAATAAATTATTATTATTATTCTATGCTCTGTTTTATGAAAGTCACATAGAAATTTTAAATAGGTATATAAGATTATAAAGTTACATAGTTAAACTACAGTTATCATACAAATCCTGCTTAATGCATCATTAATCTTATTGCGCAGTCATAAGCTCTACCAAGAAATATCTTGCTTCAGATTGTTATAAATTTTCATAAGGAGATTTTAATATTTAATCTTTTTTTAAAAAAACCTTTGGCTACTTATAGAACACCAACCAATATAGATCTAGGCAAATTAAGGCACTACAGTATGGACAGTCATCAGATCCCTTGGCATTGTGCTGATACATGCACGATATAAATATAGCACGAACAGCTGTAGAGCTGGCTCAAGGAAAGAGATAGTGAATGAAACATGACCATAATGAAAGGTAAATGTCTAAAAATGAAAATAAATCTGAAGAAGTAAAACATTTTAGAACAATAATGAGAGAAGTTAGAAAAATTAGTAGACAATGAACAAACACATTGATTGGCCAATGCTGCTGTTTTCTCTGTTAAGCACTGTGTACAGATTAGAATTTGGAGGTCTATGTTCAGAATTAATTATTTTATATCCACCTTAAGAGGCTTAGGAAATTTGAAAAACAGAATTGAAAAACCATTTCCTGAAGCCTGCCATCACATTCTCCAAGGTCTGCCAGAATTGTGTGAAATATACATGCACATAGTCTGTAATTTTTTGTCGCGCAGCTCTGCAGGTGCTTCTGGTGCACAGTGTGTGACCTCACACGTTTGGCATCCTTCTAAGTCAAGCACCATGGATGACAACATTGGCAAAACTAAGCCAGTAGCCTCCGGAGTTTACTCCATAAAGGTGGGGACGGAGACAAGTCAGAGGGAAGCCAGTTATACCACTACTACTCAGAAAGTGGTTAAATCCCAGGCCCCTCTTATCTCATCCAGTAATCAAAGGTACAATGAAGTATAACCCTTTAACCCGGACGGTTTGTAGCGTGCACTGATTTTGTGATAACATACTCTAACTTCTTCCTTGACATAATATCCATTAAATTCTATAGTAAAAGAAATAATATCTCCATGCACGATGTGATTCTGTTCGAAGAAAAAAAAAAAAACCCATTAATTTTAAGTGATATTTACTGGTGAAGGTCAGTTACTGCAAAATCAAGGCCCAATTCAGAATATCTGCATTTTGGTTCCTTGGATGGGGGTTAATGTCATGTCCCAAATTTGAAGTAATAGAACTTCAAGCACCAAAGGGAGTGTTTATCTGAGTGTTATTCTTGTGCTCCCAGATGTTAGATGATTTCAGCTTAGGAGCTGCCCAACCTGCAGTCAGTTCCAAGATCAACTTTCATCACCTTTTTCATTCGATGAATGCCCATCTAAAAGAATATGAGCTTCTACAGCCTTTCAGGTCCTGTCACTGGTGAAATATATTTATATAGACTGAGTTATGGTAGAATGGCCAAAGAATAGGAAATGCAGTCTTATGAGATGACATCTTCCAACTGTCGCCATGTCTGAAAATGTCACTTTAGGGCAGGGGTAGGGAACTCCGGTCCTCGAGAGCCGTATTCCAGTCGTGTTTTCAGGATTTCCCCAATGAATATGTATTGAAAGCAGTGCATGCAAATAGATCTCATGCATATTCAATGGAGAAATCCTGAAAACTCGGCTGGAATGCGGCTCTCGAGGACCGGAGTTCCCTACCCCTGCCCTAGGGTTTGTCTTTATGTGCAGTAGCAGCTTTCTCAGTACAGAGCTAAGGCAACATTAGTTGAAGTTTCCACTGTACTTGAAAGAGTAGGATTTCCATTTTTGAATTGTTGGATGGCATGTTTCTAACCATCATCAACCTTCTCATAACTTTATTGTGTGTATGGAAATAAAAGTGTGTATATAATACGACTTATTAGTGTTTGAATTTCTTCTAATCCATTTTCGCGCTAATAAGAGTTCCATGGTAAAATTTTTCACATTTGCTAACTGATATACTGGACTATTAGTGTTAAATTTTGTGATGGTGTGGTTAATTGATTGAAATTTAAGAAAAGAATCAAATAAGCTATTAACAGTACCATATAGCTTAAAGGTAATGAAATGATTTATTTATTTAATTTTCTATACCATTCTCCCAGGAGAGCACAAAATAGTTTACATGAATTTATTCAGGCATTTTTCCCTGTCTGTCCCGGCAGGCCCACAATCTACCTGGGGCAATGGGGGGATTAAGTGACTTGCCCAGAATCACAAGGAGCAGCGTGGGTTTGAACCCACAACCCCAGGGTGCTGAGGCTGTAGCTTTAACCACTGCAGCACACTCTCCCCTTAAATGATCCTCTCATGTCTGCTTTGACATGTTAAATCCATTTTATCCTCAGGATTCTTCTAAATTCATTTCTAATTAATGGGATTAAATGCAAGTCCAAAGCAATGAATAGAGGCATATAAAGAAGTGTGGAATCGATGGGATTTCCACAGAATAGAACTAGCCAGAAATTGTACAGGACTTTTACTAGGATAGTACCTATTCTGTAAAAGGAACTAATCCCCAATGATCACCCACCGGTATGGTAGCCATCTTCCTCATTATGAACTACAAAGGACCATGTGCGGTTGTAGCACATGTTCTCAATTTTACTTATAGTGGAATAAGTTCTGTGCTCACTGGACATGAGAGCACTTCTGGGAGCTGTTGGGCTATCATACAACCCATGGGATTCCCCTGGGTTCCTCCAGCAGTGGAGAAAATGTTTCAAAGCCCTTAGAATAACAGACAAATACATGATTTTGTAATAGTGATACCTCTGCACCAGCTTATGGTGTTCCAGAATGCATGGACATTACTGATATTTAACTTGTATCATAGTCATGAGAAAATATTTCTCTTGGTGATATGCATAAAGTAAATAAAAACAGTCAATTAGAAACTTTAAAAACATGTAGGGGCATCCCTTAAAATAGGACCAACTTCAGAATACTCCAGGGGTCCCTTTTTCATTTTGGATTTACTCCTTTTTAACAAACAGTCCCCTCGGCTGCAGATAGAAACTCTCTGTTTCTCTTTCTCCACTGCAACACTAAAGGAAGCACCCTGTGTGAGGGGGTTGAAATCTTCTTTCTTTGCTCTTTACAACACCAAAACGGGGATAAAGGCCTGGATGAACATCTTACCTGGTTCCCTAGACTTCTCAAAGATATTTTCTGGGCATCAAAACTCAGTGGGTGCTCCCTCCTCTCTCTTGACAATAGACAATGTATCATCCAGAACAGAGCAGGGAGGAACACAGAATTTCCACTGCATGCACATGCTCTCTCTTTCTCTTTCAAGAGTGTTCTGAGAAACTCCTATTTTACCAGCCATTGAACCATGTCCAAACACTCTACACTCCGACTTTTCCTCTGCTCATATGTGCTCCATGTAGCGATATGGTAACTTACTAAGGGACCTTTGAGTACCCCTACATTTTTTTTTTTTTACATTTTTAAACTTATTGTACATATGACATTTTGGTATTTGTGGAATTATTACTTAATTGATTTATTGGGTAAAACATGACAACAGCCTCAAAATGGTTTGTGTTTATGGAACTTTAAAACACAAGATCATATTAAATGCATAGGGTGATTGACTATGCACTCATTCTGCACCACTACTAGCTTGCCACATATACTAAAGCAGGGGTGTCCAACCTGCGGCACGAGGGCCGCATGCGGCCCCGTGAAGTATTATGTGTGGCCCCGGTCGAGGGCGATGCAGTGTTTTCCTCTGCCGCCCCCGGGTGTTTACCATCTTGCTAGCTCCCTCCTCTATCTTGCTGCATTGTTTGCGCGTTTGTGCAGCCACAGAAACATTTTTTTTGGCCAATGTGGCCCAGGGTAGCCAAAAGGTTGGACACCCCTGCACTAAAGTATAAACAACTTGCCTTGAGTTGCATATAAACAACTATCCTCCCATCTGTTTATCTCAACTCACTCTATACCGCCCATCTTATCCCCATCTAATATCTGCATTTGACCCCTCAGCTATAGGATAAGCTGTATTATAGAAAAACATTATTGTCATATCTGTGTGATTTGAATGTTCTGATTTGTGCTTATTAGATGCGTCATAAGTATTGTCTCCCTTTTAGTATGTGTAGTATCTCTCTTCTTTGAATTTCAGTGCTGTTAATAAGTATATTTATGAAACTGTTTCATGGTAGCCCTATTATTAAGTTTCAATTTACTGTTTTTAACTCTACCTCATTCACTGTATTTGTGTTTATATTTGGTATTTTTACTTCTGTTAATATTGATAACAAAATTGTAAGTTTTATGTTGAATTATACCTGCTCTATACCGCCTTGGGTGACTCTCTTCATAAAGGTGGTTAATAAATCTCAATAAATAAAAAATAAAAATGCTATGTATCATACATATACCATCATCTGCTCACACTACAGGAGATGGTATATGAGTCATTAAAACCATTAACAACATTCAGAGATTGACCTGCTCTTTGGCACAGCTCTGTGCCTCTGAGTGAATTTATGTGCAAGCATTATACAAGAAAAGGTGAAAGCATTAAGGGCAATTCTATAAACTGGTGCCAAAAGATAGGTACCAATTTATGCCAAAAATTGGCAGCTGCCAGAGGTACCCTCCCTCCCACCTACTTCCTGGCACTGTACTTTTAAATCTTCGGGCAGCTGCCACACAGAGTCAATGAGCAGGCCTGCCCTGGAACTCTTCATTCTACTTCCATGAGCAGGCCTGCTCGTTGACATGACGCGGTTGCTGGAGGTGGGGAAGGGAGCCAGGAGCTGGTGAGAGGTCGTTCCGCAAGATTCCACTGGGGCTAGGGCAGAGCTCTTGCCACCCCCCCCCCCCCCCACCAAACAAAATAGTGTTCCGCTGTCGAAGGTAACAATTGCTTGAATAAATTACAGAATAATACCACTGGCATATTCAATTGGTACTATTAAGCATGGAAGAGCTAGGTGCTATTCTATAGCTTATGTGCCAACATTGTCTAGTCTAGTGCGTAAGTGCAAGAAGGATGTAAACGTGGGTGGAGGATGGGCAGGTCATTGGTGTGTCAATGGGATATAGGCATAACTTATAGAACACTACAAGTTATGCACACTTCAGGGCACATTTAGGAGCCCACAGTCACAACTGATATTGATGTGGTTTAACTGTTGGTGCCTAACTTTAGGTGTGCTAATACTGACTTATGCTAGTATTCTATACACTTCCCCTTCCGTATTCGCGAATTCCGTATCTACGGATTCACGGTTTTAAACCCAAAAACCCATTTTAATTTTTCAGGCTATTTTAAGCCCTGTAAGCCCTCCCTTAAGCCTTACCTGGTGCTCTAGCAGGTTTTTGGGGCAGGAGCGATTTCCCCACGCTCCTGCCCCATGCAGCTCGCTCACAGGAAATGGCTCGAGAGACTACGGGAGCTCAAGGCAGCCATTTCCTGTGAGTGATCTGCATGGGGCAGGAGTGTGGGAAGATCACTCCTACCTGAAAACCCGCTAGACCACCAGGTAAGGCTTAAGGGGGGGGGGGCTTTCAGGGCTTACAATAGCTGAGGGAAGCGGGGGTTAGGGGCAGAACCGGCCCAAATATTATTCATGTTTTTTTAATATTCGCGGGCCGTCTCTGCCCCTAACCCCCGTGAATACGGAGGGGGAAGTATTCTAGCATATTGGTGCCAAGAAGCCGTTATAGAATTGGCACTAAGGCCCTGATTCTGCAAAGTGCTGTCAATTTTAGGCAGCTGTAGGCGTCCTACAGCTGTCTAATCAGCCAATCGGGAGGCACTATTTTTAAAAACAAATGCTCCCCAGGCAGGCCGCCTATATTGAAGGTGCTTCCAGGGAGACTAGAGAGGCCCACAAGCCCGCCTAAGCTTGCATAAGGCTAGGCGGTAGCCTTAAACGAACCTAGGTGGCCCTACGCATCTCCCTAGCAGAACGGGAGATGCTTACAATGTAGGCTAGCAAAATGCTGGCCTACATGGTAAGTAGACGCGGCCGCTGTGCCTAATCGCGGTAAGGATCTCCCTGCCATGATTAGTATAGTGGTCGCGGCTAGGCCTGCAAGTCTCCCCTCCCCCCAGCGATCGCGGCAGGAGGGTGCCCAACCCCTCCTGCTGACTCCCCCAATAGCCCTCCCGACAATCGCGGCAGAAGGGTACCCAACCCCTCCTGCCGAGCCCTTCCCAACAGCCCTCCCAACAATCGTGGTAGGAGGGTGATCAACCCCTCCTGCTGACCCCCCCAACGGCTCCCCCTAAGATTGCCGGCAGGAGGGTGCCCAACCCCTCCTGCCGGACCCCCCAATGAACCTCCCCCACTGGAAACCCCCCCCTTAGACTTACTTTCTCAAGTTGGACCGGACGACTCCTCGTACATCTGGCCAGCAGGCCCGCCTCCGTCCAAATGAGGTGGGCCCACCCCTCCCCTGCCCAACTCACAGGATCCTAGGGCCTGATTGGCCCAAGCGCCTAAGGCCTCGCCTATAGAATACAATTAAATTAGAATACAATTAAATATTATATATTAGAATATATATATATAATAAAGGAATTCCATTGTTAAATGTACTTTCGGTATCACACTGGAAAAGCATTATTTCATTATTTATCATTTCACATAATAACTTACATGCTGTTATTTCAGTGGGATTATACAAAAATAAGATAAACTGCTTTTTCTATATCTATATCTAAATTAAAAGTTAGCTTAAAAATCTGAAAATTTGTTTCAGCGTGATATTCTAGATGCTGCATGTTGCTATTGCCCTTTGTAATACATATCTATTTATCTACCCACAAGTTGATACAGAAAAGGCAGGGCCTTCCTGCCTTCTCCTCTGACATATCCTACAGTGTCCCACCTCTTGAATGGAAGAGAGGGTGAGATGCCACAGGGCCTGTCAGAGCATGAATACAACAAGCCCTGCACTGACTTATTACCTTGAGCTCTGTACTACAGCCGCTAGGGCAAACATGGAGAGCTAAGGGCAAGCCTGAAGGTAAAGTGGTTGAGGGGGAGAGGGGACCAAAGTCAAGATCCAGAGAGCATCAGTTGGAAAGAGTGGATGGGAGATTATTTCCATGCTAACGGGCATTTAAAATTCAAAACTGGCAGTGAGAAAAAGCTACCACAGATAGACACATTAAAAATCCTTCATTCTGGCCACATATCAATGTAAAAATATCTGTTTCACCTAAATGCATCTGTAGTTTTACATCTACTTCAGGTAGTCCTCAGACCCAAATTTATTTACTGAGGCCTCAGGTACTAGAAGTAAGTCCAGACTTATTACTGCTCTGTGGTTTCCATTATTTCCTATTGTTTTAAAACCAAATCTTTTATGTATGGAGAGATATTCCAAATAAAACATGAACAATCTCTCTTCTTTTATCACATAACAGCATTAAACTATACTAATAACAATTGTTGCTGTTGTCTGCGTCTCGCCATGCCTGGGTAGGTTGAACCGACGTTTCAGCCATCATGCTGTGGCTTTCTTCAGGGTATGCTATGAGGTCTGCAGTTTGTCTTTATATATAATGGGTCCACTGACCTGATTAAGAACAGGGAGGCCCATTGGCCATGAATTTGAATTTTGGCGGGAAGGTAACAAATTTGAAATGTGGCGGGAAAGTTTGTTGGACAGTCTGTGTGGACATTTTACAAGATTCTGCCTCGCAGCCGTACATCTCCTTTGTTTTCCTCATTGATGATTTGGACATTTCAGTTTGTAAAATGGAGGTTCATGGATGTTTCCAGTACATGGACATCCATCTCGCATGTATTGTAGAACAGGCTGCGTCCAAGGTCCATTTGCAACATGCTGATTTGGATGTCCATATTCTGAGTTAGATGTCTTTTCTAAAATGCCCCTCCTGATATTCAATCTGTGGTGATCAACAGCAGTTTTTTAAATATTGGCTGCCACTGGTTATGACTGGATATTCAGTGCAGGGCTGCACCTAGCTACTGGCACTGGGTATTTAGGTATAAAGCAGCCACCAGCACATATCCAGTACCAGCAATATGTAGACTAGCACCCGGAATCTATTTGGATAAAGTTTGTTTATTTTGTTTGTTTGGATATTTTGTTATCTTAACTTTTTCCAGATAGTTACCCATTAGCAGACTAAGGGCTCCTTTTACTAAACTGCGTTAGGGCTTTAACGCGCAGAATTGCGCGCGCTACAATGCTGCGCGTGCTAGATGCTAATGTCAACATTGAGATGGTGTTGGTTCTAGCCGCGTAGTGCGGGGTTAGTGCGCGCTAATCTGTTGCGTGCACTAAAAATGCTAGCGCACCTTAGAAAAAGGAGCCCTAAATATCCAGCTCTACTTGACTCCATGCCAGTATAGTCGATGGTAATTTTCAGTGCCTGAAAATTAATGAATCCTACCCAGATGAGTGCTGCTGATTATTTTGCTCCCTTTTCTCTACTGTGAGTCCAATTTTTAAAACCACAATTTAATATTGAATTAGTGATATTTCTTACTTTATATAAGTCTGCCTTTCTTTTACTCCAATGATGCTTTATTGCCTGTTAATAAATAAATATGCATATTTATGCTGCCAATTGATTTATTTTATTTAATTTTAATTAGTACCCCTGTTGAGCATGCTCCAGTGTCTACCAGCTATGCCTCTGCTTCTATGTCGCCTGCTTCAGCCAATCAGTTTATTGCTCCTGCTCAGCAAGCAGCCAATCAGACGGTGACGCCACCAGCTGCAACCGCTTCAGCACCTGCTTCCTTGCCATCCTCTTTCCAAAGGTAATGCTTATTGGCTAATTTCTATGTATACCTCCTGTTCTAAAGTGGAAGTGCTGTGCGAGATTTAATGAAGTATCTAAAATACAGGTAAAACAATCGTCTTTCTGCTTTTATCTCTTCAAGGTTTTTCTGGCTTCTAATTTGTACTGTCTTATTGCCAAATCAGCAGCCTATTCCCCCACTGTTTGTATTCTATTTTTCCAAGTGATTACTGCTCTCTGTGGGGCCTATTTACTAAAGTGCAGCGAGGATTTACAGTTACTATGTAGGATTTGCTAAATACAGGGATGTGCATTTGTTAGTGTGCATTCAGTTCATTTTTGTTCCCGTTCGTCTTTGTCCTTAAATTGCACTTTCCCTTGGTTTGTTTTTGATTAAATTACATTTGAATTGGTATATTGTTATGGCATTTTTGTACACCGCCTAGAAGGCTCGAGTGGGTGGTATAATAAATTTTAAATAAACTTGAAACTTGATTAGTGCACTTTAAAAATTTTAGTGCAAGAGAAACTGAGGTAAGATGTACTAAGGGGTCAATTCTATAAGTGACTACCTCCATTGAGGTGCCCCATTGCTGTTCTGGGTGAGTCCATTACAGAATATTAGCATAAACTGGCATCGACACACCTAACATTTACGCACCTGCAGCTACATGTTATAGACCTAGTGTAACTGTGATCATGCAAATGAAGTAAGGGCACACATAACCGATAGTATGCTGTAAGTTATACATCGCTCATCCATATTGCACTCATATGCAGGTCCCCTTCCATTTACATTCTGTGCCACTTATGTGCACCCTTACAGAATAGCACTTAAGTATCCTGTGAACACATACGCTCTTAATGTACACTTATGTATGAAAGGGGTTTCTATTCTGTAATTTTGTGCTTGCAAGTGGCATTTAAAGGTAGGCACCCTTTTATAGAATTGTCCTGGTTATTGTGTGTTAATTCAGATTTAAGAAGTGGCATTTGAGAAATAGCACTAGTGAGCACTGTTCCCTATAAGCTGAGTCCTACCAGTGGGGGGTGCTGTTTTGCTCTCATATTTTCAATAGTGAAGGACAGGTAAGCTCTGAAGAATTCCAAGGAACTTGCCTGTTCATAAGAACATAAGAAACGCCCTCACCGGATCAGACCGAGGTCCATCCTGTCCGGTGATCCGCACACGCGGTGGCCCATTTAGGTACTCCTTTTTGGAGACCCGGATTTACCGTATCCCTCAATATGATATGCAAGAAGGTGTGTATCCAACTTTCTCTTGAATCCCAGTACAGTAGTCTCCTCCACAACCTCCTCCGGGAGCGCATTCCAAGCACCCACCACACGCTGTGTGAAACAGAATTTCCTGACGTTTGTCCTAAACCTGCTGCCACTCAGTTTCAGGCTATGACCTCTTGTCCGTGTCACCTCTGAATATTTCAGCAATGGTGCCTCCTGGTCTATTTTATCAAATCATTTTAATATTTTAAAGGTCTCTATCAAATCCCCTCTCAGTCTTCTCGTCTCAAGGGTAAACAGTCCTAGCCTCCTGAGTCTATCTTTGTAGGTCAAATGTTCCATTCCTTTGATAAGTTTTGTGGCTCGCCTCTGCACTCTCTCCAGCAGAGTTATATCCTTTATAAGGTTTGGAGACCAGTATTGGACACAGTACTCCAAGTGCGGTCTGACCATTGTTCTATAAAGTGGCATTATGACATTTTCCGATCTACTCGTAATCCCCTTTTTAATTATGCCCAACATCCTGCTCGCTTTCTTCACCGCCGCCAAACATTGTGCCGAAGGTTTTAGGGTACTGTCAATCAGTACCCCCAAGTCCCTTTCCTGTTTGCATTTTGCTAACTTCACCCCCAACATCCTGTACTCATGTTCCTTGTTTTTCTTTCCTAAATGCATCACCTTGCATTTGTTTATGTTAAAGTTCATTTGCCACTTTATTGCCCACGTTTCCAGCTGGTTCAGATCTTTCTTGAGGTCCTCGCAGTCCCCTAGAGAGCCAACCGCCCGACATAGTTTTGTATCATCTGCAAACTTTATTATATTGCATGTTATTTCCTCTTCCAGGTCGTTTATAAAAATATTGAACAAGATAGGCCCAAGAACCGAGCCCTGGGGCACGCCGCTAGTCACTTTCTCCCAGTCCGAGAAATTCCCATTTATGCTAACCCTTTGCCTTCTGTTTTCAAGCCATTTGCCAATCCATCTGTGCACTTCCCCCTCCTATTCCATGGCTTAGTAATTTCTTCATAAGTCTTGCATGAGGGACTTTGTCAAACGCTTTCTGAAAGTCCAAGTAAATTATATCCACTGGTTCTCCATTATCTATCTGTTTGTTTACTTTCTCAAAGAATTGTAGTAAATTTGTCAAACATGATTTCCCTTTCCTGAAGCCGTGTTGACTAGCCCTTATTAGATTGTGGTCCTCCAAGTGTTGTACAATGTTCTCTTTAATTATTGTTTCAATTATTTTCCCTGGAACCGATGTGAGGCTCACAGGTCGGTAGTTTCCTGGATCCCCTCTTGAGCCTTTTTTGAAAATTGGAATGACATTTGCTATCCTCCAGTCTTCTGGTATTTGCCCAGTTCTAATTGACATGTTAGCTACGGTTTGTAATAGTTGTTCCTAGCAATTGAAAACAGAATATTGAAGCACTGCCCCCCCCCTGCTGGCGCAATGCATTTGGATGACTTCTGCTCAGCTTAGAGGGAACCGTGCTAATGAGGCAGACTATTGATTCATCAGCTTTCAGTAAATTGCTTACTGTTTTACTGACAGAGTGGATCTTAATAATTGACCCCTGATGCAGGCATTTATGCTGAAACATGGCCTTTATTGGGTCTTTCATTAAAGAACCATTTTGTTTTCCCAACCTTGGAAGCTTTTGGTGCTTTTTTTCTTGGAATTTCTCTCTTCTGCTGTTAAATCAAATTTAGCCTGCATTAAAAATTCCTCATTGAATGTGTAAAATGAACTGAAAACACCTGAAAATCAGGAAAAATTCATGAAAAAAATGAAAACGAACTTCCCTTTCAAAACTACTGTGTAGTAACTGTATTTCAGACAATGCAACACAGTTAGCTATGCCTGTGCTTATCCCTACCAAATTTACTGTGCCAAGTTATCTGCTTCATTAACAGTTAGGAATAGATTTAGTAAAAGGTGGTGAAAAATGGCATGAAAAAAATGTCCACGCAGAGCAATTTTTTATAAACAGTGCTCCAATGGAATTACACTTGGAGCCATTTTATGCACTAAGCTTTGGGGGCAAATATTTAGGCCAACTGAAACTTGGGGCTCTTTTTACTAAGGTGCGCTATCATTTTTAGTGCACGCAGCAGATTAGCACACGCTAACCCCACGCTATGCGGCTAGAACTCATGCCAGCTCAATGCTGACATTAGCGTCTAGCATGTGCGGCATTGTAGTGCGCTCTATTCCGTGCGTTAAAGCCCTAACGCAGAGTTCTGTTTCACTATCACATTTTCGAGACTGGACAATGGGCAAGCTCTACAGGCCTCCAGGAAACCTGTCTGTCCCTAGTGCTTGAAAATACAATATTGAAGTGTTGCCCCCCCCCCCCCCTCCCATTGGCAGCAATGCAGTTGGAGGACTCCCATTCATCTTAGAGGAAACAGTAATATTTATTTATTTGATGTTACAAATCAGGTACTCAAGCATTTTCCCTATCTGTTCTGGAAGGCTCACAGTCTATCTAATGTACTTGGGTCAATGAAGGATTAGGTGACTTGCCCAGGGTCACAAGGAACAGCACAGGGTTTGTAACTCTAGCCACTATGCCACACTCTCCACCAGAGGCCAGTGTTTCATATAATAATGGTAGATAATTGAAAAAAGCATCTGCCTTATTCAGCCTGGTATCTCCTGAGGATGTCATAACACATAAATTATTGTTCAACTTTATTTTGTCCTTCTAAATACCCCAGAAGCTTCTATGAGCCTGACACTGACTAGAAAAGTCTTCTACTGACCAGGTTAACACATTTTTCTGATATATTATATAACTGTTATTATATAGGATGATTGTTGGTTCCTATATATGATGTAAATCTGTTATGATTTGGTTGTATTTATAAGTATTATATAACAAAATTTATTGAACTAAAAAAAACCACATTGCTGTAGACTTCAAAAAGTCACAAAATAGGTTTTGCTTCAACACAAATTATCAATTTAAGATGGTATAGGAATATTTATACAATACCCTGGGAATGGAAATTCTGTCTTGCTCCCAGGATAAGAGTTTAGATTAAAAATAGCAGCCATATTTAAATAGCATCCATCTCCTTATGGGGCTCTTTAACAGTAAACAGCTTAGTGTGAGAGATTTCATGAAGACATATATTTAACAGCCATAAATTTCAGATTTGAAAGTGCATTTATTCAAAGAGCTCCCATTTGTTGGCTATTTATTGTCTGAGAGAATAAAATAAAAAAGTTTCACAAAATCAATTGGTGAAATCTTTTTTGAAAAGTATAATATATTGGAATCGTAGTACCTTTTACAATAATATATTAGCTATCTATAGTTAGCTTACGGTAGCTTAACTAAACAGTATTAGGCTTCACCCATCATCTTTTCTTTATAAAATTGCTTTCTTGAATGAAGCCCAGTAGGGAATTATGACGACAATAAAAATAAAGGGGTAGATATTCTGTGCGATTTAGCCAGATAGGAAGGCTTCTCCTTACTCAATTAAATATCCCTAACAAGCTCTACCACTGAAATTCAGCAGCATTTAACCAGATACTGTCACTGAATGTCTGTCTGGTTAGTTCTGGGGTCGACTATGTTCAAGCTGAAGTGGAGCTGGGACTTACCCAGTTAGTGGCGATTTTCAGTCCACCCACTGGGTAGGTGGGTGGATAAAGATAGGACAGTATAAAGGCTGTCTTAATTTTATCTGGGGTGTTACATAGCAACCAGTCTGAAATTTTGGCTTGCACCTGGACAACTCATGCAGTTGCCAAAGACCCATATACTCATAATTAATGCCAGCGCTCAGATTAGGCCTAAAATTCAAGATCTAGGTCATTTTCTGCCTGTGGCAGTTAACAGCCTTGTATTTTCTGAATGCAGTGGGCTTAATATTGCCCCCCCCCCAAAAAAAAAAAATATATATATAATAAATTAAATATAAACCAGCAAAAGACCAATTTCATACCAAAACTAATTTCAAGAATATTAGGGCCTACCCATTGAATCTCAGCAGAGGAGCCTGTGTCTGGGTTAGGATGTGTTATTCAGTGTTCTCTCCCCATTGTAGTGCTCCTTGCCCCCTTGCACTTCCTCAGCTTCCCCTCCTCCTCTCCTTTCTCCTTCCCCTTGAACTCTTTTCCCTCTTGGGTTCAACCAATTTTTATTGATGCAAACAATATCAAATCCTGTGTCCAGGCACCCCAGGGTGAACAATACAAACAAATATGCATCTTTTAATAGTATATTTAAAGTATTCACTTGTTCAGAAAGTAGGTTAGTGAAATATAACTTGTTACCAAAATAGATCACAAAAAATTTAAGAAAATTCTTTCAACTAACCTAACTCAAGTCCACAAAAGAGGATCCAAGATTACGTTAAGCGAGACAAAGGAAAAGAAAATTATAAAAATTAGACATATTACAGACAAAACTGAGATTAAGGAGCAGCTTAAATAAACTATTGAGCTATAGTTGTTTCCTCTTAATCCAGTCGAAATGAGGCCAGAAAAGCAGTTAACTGATAAGGTTAAAAAAAACACATATTTAACTGAACGGTAACAAATAATACACTTGCAGGGATATCTCAAGTAAAACGTCGTGCCCAGTGAAGTGACTCCAGGTTTCAAGAGTAGAAATTCTCTACAATGCTTTTGAGTCTCTCTTGAAAAATCAGGAAACATTTGTACTCTGCATCCAAGAAACTCTTTCTGTTTGTTTTTGAAGAAAAGTCTCAATAACCATACTTTGTCCATTGCAAAAGCTAAAGTCACAACCATAGTAGAAGGTACTGCTGTCTCATTATCTGATGTTTCTAAAATTTCAGAAACATTCAGTGGTCTTTGTTTCGATATATTAGACTGCAATTGAGCCCCTTCTTTATTTGGTAAATAATAGACTTGAGTAAATGGTGGCAAAGTTTCCTCAGAAACTTGCAATATTTCAGTCAAATATCTCCTTAACATTTCCCTAGGAGTAACAGTGGTTACTCTAGGAAAATTAATGTCTCAAATTATTATTCCTGGAATTATTTTCAAGTATTTCCACTTTCTTCCTAAGATTAGGATTATCTTTGATTAGGGACTCTTGTATATGTTTGAGTGTTAACAATTCTTGATCATGCTTTTGAATCGTGGTCTTTGAGACAGCCAAATCCGTTGTTAAATCTTTCAGCTCTCTAGTGTGTTGAGTCAATTTCCCTTCTATATATTGAAAATTGGGACTTATAGTTTGTGTAAAATTTGCTATCAAATCCCATAAAGAATCTAGAGTCACTTGTGTGGGTTTCTCCAAAATAGGAAGCCTTTGCTGAGTGTAAAAATGCTCACCGTCCTGAGAATGAAAGCTGTCCTGGCTTGATTCTGACTGGAATCCAACTCCGGCTGCTTGTCTTGCCTCGGTTTCTTCTACAGTTGCGCCCTGGTCAGGGAGTACTGCTTCCACTATCTCCAAGATAGAATTGTCTGCCTCTGGGTAAAGGACCTCCCCCTTCTCCGGGGTTTCCTCTGCCCCTGGAGAACTAGTTAACCGAGGTCGCGGAGGTGGGGCTCTCAGGTCGGGGCTTAGTGTAGTATCAAGCCCTGGAGAGACAAACCTAGCCTCGCTCTGTCCGGATGCTCCCAACGGGCTGCCCTCCGACATGGACGACGCTGCTCCCTGCATCCGCCGCAGGAGTACATCTATTCTGCTGAGGGAGGGCAAATCCAAGCGCGGCGAGGCATCAGCTGCGCTCCTGCCCCTTCTCTTCGGCATCCGAACAGGAAATCGGGCCGATAAGCCGCCAAATCAAGAAAAAAGGTAAGATGACTGGAGCGACACTCTCAGTATGTCTGTTCAGTGGCCATCTTGGATCCTAACCTCTTTTCCCTGTTACATTCTCCCCCTTTCTCTCTTGCCATCCCTTATACTTCTCTTCTTGTACTCTTTATCCCTCCCTTTTGTGGTCTCTTTCCTTCCTTCCTTGTACTATCCCCTTCTCCTTCTCTCTCCTTCTCTCTCCTGCCCTTGTGCTTGTCCTCACTTCTCAGCAGCCCTCCTTCACAGTCTATGGCATTGGGAAAGTGTGTGAACCTCTATTGACACTTCCTCATGTACAGCCATGGTCTAGAACAGTGTATCTCAAACTCTGTGCCACAGTATACTAGTGTGCCTCCTGAGATTTCAGGTGTGTTTGCCGCAGCACACTGGGGAGGAGGAGAGGCACCGGCTGACTGCCTATAGAACATGCCTCTCGTGAATAGAGGCACGTTCTGTAGGCAATCAGTCTGCGCCTTTCCTTCTCTCTGACCCTTTTCCTTGCAGGCACCCCCCACTGCCAGTGCAGGGCCCGTTTGAAGGACCTTTGCGCATTCGCTGACATCAACGTGATGATGTTACACATACATGTGACATCATCATGACCACGTCATGCACTTCCAGGTGTCTCAAGCCACGAACACTAGGTTGCCCCAGTTCAAGAAAGATTGCGAGACATTGGTCTAGTGCAATCTTCACCAACTGGGGAGGGTAGAGACCTACACCAGCTCCTGCAGTTGGCCCCCCCTAATCTTCTCAATGTTTTTAATATATCTATATTTATATATCTCATGTCACAATCAAATTAAAATGCAGCTTAAATAATGTGGCTAAATTACAGAAACACCCCGCCCCAATTCTATATATACAGTAGCACTCATAATCACTTGCACAAATATGAGCACATGACCAAATTGTGCACACAATTTAATTGCTTAATGACTCATTTGGTACCAAAATTTGGATGCTAACAATCAATTATTGGTGCTAAGCTAATTGGCAATAATTTGAATTTATGTGCACATCTTTATAGTCACTATTCTATAAAGATGTGGACATAAATTTTTTCCGTGTGGATCTGAAAAGGATGCGTGGCCATTGAAGCGGAATGGGTGAGTCAGGGGCATTTGTAGGATTTGCACATGGAGATTTATACTAGGGCCTTAATTAGTGTAAATCCTTGAGCCCAAAATTGGGTGTGTATCTCTGGCACTAAGTGCTGCTCTATAAATTACAACCAACTTGGAGTGTCTTTTATAGAATAGCACTTAGCTCACTTTTTTTTTGGGGGGGTACTGAAATTTGGGCACCATTTGCAGACGAGTCCTAAATGTAGCACATCTTCTGTTTAAAGATGGCTTCATTATATAATTCTATCAATCACGATTTCATGCTAAGACTCTCCCCACCCACTGTGCCACTCCCTTTCTGTTTTTGATGCTCATTAATTTCAGAATGACTCTCATACAAAAAAGCAGTATATAAGTCCCAATCCCTTTCTCTTAGTAATTCTGTAAGGAGCCATCTAAGGTAAGGCAGCAAGAGCACAAGTAAATGCCAATATTCTAGTCATTTATGCATGTACTAGTGTTTAAGCCCGTTACATTAACGAGTGCTAGTAAAGCCTCCTTCCCTCACATGTCCCCTATTTTCAGCCTCAGCTCCAGACCCATTTTTACCCCCCCCCCAAACCCCTTCTCCCATATTTTCCCTTTCAGCCCCAGCCCCCTTTTCTCACCAGCAGCATTTCCCTCCCCATCCCACTTCCCTGTACAGCAGCAGCAGCATTTCCCTGCTCCACCCCACTTCCCTATGCAGCAGCACCTCTTCCGTGCTCCCTCTGTCCCTCTTCCCTGCTCCCCCAGTCTAGAAGCACCTCTTCCGTGCTCCCCCTGTCCCTCTTTCCTGCTCCCCCTGTCCAACAGCACCTATTCCCTGCTCCCCCTGTCCCTCTTCCTTGCTCCCCGGTCCAGCAGCACCTCTTCCCTGCTCCTCCGGTCCTGCAGCACCTCTTCCCTGCTCCCCCGGTCCCACTTCCCTGCTCCCTCGGTCCAGCAGCACCTCTTCCCTGCTCCCCCTGTCCCTCTTCCTTGCTCCCCTGGTCCAGCAGAACCTCTTCCTTGCTCCCCCGGTCCAGCAGCACCTCTTCCCTGCTCCCCCTGTCCCTCTTCCCTGCTCCCCCGGTCCAGCAGCACCCCTTACCTGCTCTCCCGGTCCCTCTTTCCTGCTCCCCCTGTCCAGCAGCATCCCTTACCTGCTTCCTCGAGTCCTGTTCCCCCTGTCCCTCTTCCTTGCTCCCCCCAGTCTAGTAGCATCTCTTCCCTGCTCCCCCTGTCCCTCTTCCCTGCTTCCCCGGTCCAGCATGGTCGTTTGCAGCCTGGTGAGGATCGCGGCCGGCTTTTGCGAACCTCGAAGACCGCTCTGTATCTCGATAGCATGTTCCCTCTGACGTGATCACGTACGTCAGAGGAAATGTGCTACCGAGGTGCTGAGCGGCCTGCGAAGTTTGCTACAGCCGGCCGCGATTCTCACCAGGCTCCTTTGAAGGCATCGGCATTGGTTGGTAAGTGAGGGCGGGAGGGGTGGAAGCTCCGGAGTGTTCCCTGCCACCGTATTCTATAATAGAATTTGGCCAGGGAACAGAAAACATGGCGGCAGGGATCACGAAACCCTAAGTGCGCATGTGCACTTAGGGTTTTATTATTATTGATGTTGACACATGAATTCAGATGACTCACTTACCAGCTAAGTGTTATTCTGTAAATACGTGCATATGTGTCGTACCATCTAGTTTACAGGTGAGGATTCACACTGGCATTTTGGATGGAAAATGTCTTTAGTGTGGTTTGGGCAGGAGCAATCTATAGCCACTCCTACCCCTTGACGGTGACAAGTTCAAAACAGTGACTCTAGCAGCACTAATGTTAGAGGTCAAGTTACTGAAAAAGAAGTGGCCTACTGGAGGGTGGGAGGACTTTAGGTGATTGAAAGGTTTTCAGGTTGGACAATCTGGTATTGGGGGAGTCTTTAGAGCAGGGGAGTTGTGATGGTGGAGTTTTGGAATGGGGTAAATGGATTAGGGTGTATCAAGAGGGGAGATATGGATTGGGGGGGGGGGCTTCATCAGTTTGGCTGTCCACTTTAAGAAGCGACCTGGGAGCATTGTGCTAAGGCTTAGCAGCTTGATGCTCCTGGGTAATGTGGAAATGCTGCTTGGAAGATTGATCAGAAGCAGCTTTATCCATATGCTGATTAAACTGCCATACTGAGTAGTCACAGGTTGGACATTCCCATAGGAAGTAAGATGTGATGAACATCAGCTTTTACTGTGACTTTTTTTGGCACCTTAGTAAATTCTCCCATGAATAATCAAAGATGTGCAAGAGCAAATGCTTTGAAGGACCATCTTCAGCTATATTAAAAACAGTTCTTCACAATGAAACGCCTATAGCAGTGGTTCCCAACCCTGTCCTGGAGGAACACCAGGCCAATTGGGTTTTCAGGCTAGCTCTAATGAATATGCATGAAGCAAATTTGCATGCCTATCACTTCCATCATATGCAAATCTCTCTCATGCATATTCATTAGGGCTAGCCTGAAAACCCGATTGGCCTGGTGTTCCTCCAGGACAGGGTTGGGAATCACTGGCCTATAGCATGTGGCTATGGAATTTACAAATCTTATTTGCATGGAGTGAGAACACAGTACTAATCTATTTTCCATCATTTTCTCTACTGTAGCATCAGTTGGATACTTTCGTTGATTGGCAAGTTCAATCTTTACATCTTGGTTCCTATAGGAGAAAAATGTCCGTGATCCTGGAAGTGATTGCTTTGTAGACAACTATAATATTTTATTGCATTATATGTCATTTTCCCTTCGTATTAATATTTTTGCAGTCTGTCTTGTCTTTTCTGGAAATGTGTGTCTTAAGCTATAACTTCAGACGTATAGTCCACTGAAAGACAATTGATTGACTGGTTGTTCCTGCCTTCTCATAAATGATATATGTACCAAATTAACTTTTTTCTTTGTTTTTCAAAGTTTTCTGCATGCATTCATGCTTTCACTGTGTCATCCACAGAGCACATACAGCACCCAGCACTGCTTTCCCTGGATCCAAGAATATGTCCATGGCAGCTTCCACTATTACTTCTGCTCTTTCTGCTCAGTCTAGGTATAAATCTTGCCTTGCTGTCCTTTTTTGCCTAGTCTCAACATTCATTTATATACTGTCTGAGGTTCTCACCTTCCATTGCTAACTTCCATTTAGTTGCGGATATCTGAGATTATTGAAGGTATAAGGCAAGGATTATGGTCTCCAGTCTCCAGTAATAAGGCAGAAAGATCCACAAAATGTAGCCCTTACCACAGAATTGGCCAGCCCGTGCAGGATTGTGGGCGATAAGTTATGCATCTCTTGAACACACTGATCCAGGCTGATCAGGGAAGATGGAGAGCATCAATGACCCAGGCCATATCCTCTTTGTCTGCCCTCTAGGCAAATTTAGGCAAGCAAAACAAAAGAACAAATACCTCACGGATGTTCAAGCAGCAGAGGAAATGTGGCTATTTTACTTTTGGACTCCGTGTAAATTTCTATGTGAAGTGGAAATGATAACAGAGGATAAACCCCTGGCTAGTTGCAAAAGACCTCTGGTTCCAATTGAACTGGAAGACCAGAAAAAGCAAGAAGAAACAGGTTAACTTCACGAGCCCGTGGTTTTATCCTGCTTTAAACCCATGGGTTAAAACCACAGGCATGCACTGCGGGGGAAGGACAAGTGAATCAGGCAGAGAGCAGGAGATCGGGGCTGAGAGCAGAGAAGCTGGAGATCGGGGCAGAGAGCAGGGCGGCCAGAGCAGGAGAATCACGGCGGAGAGCAGAGTTTTTACACAAGCGATTGGTCCTCACCAATCGCTTGGTTTTGGATCGGCCAGCCCAGTTAGTGTGGCAGCATTTGTTTAGTGAATCGCGTCCTTCCTACTTTGTATGCCATTTCCCCTCATTTCCATGCGCGGATCAGATCTGATCGGAGGATGATCTGCCACGAAGTTAGTGAATTGGGTCGGAGGAAAATCAGCTCACAAAGGGGTCGCTAAGTGGTCAGGACTTGATTGGTGGGCTTAGTGAATCTAGCCCATAATCTCTTGTGCTCCTCTGACCCTACCAGGTTGTTGGAATATCAGCCAGGTCTCCTGCTACTCTTGCTCCCAAATTCCCATTTTGGGTTCTCTTATCGTATAAATCCACTCCAGGATTTCCAACAGCTCCTGTTTTTGCAGCAGCTTCTTTTCTCTGCACAACTTGGGTAGCTATTCCCAGCTGAATTCAGTGGAGTAATTAAGGCAGCTCACACTCTCTCACTGCTGCAGTACACAGATAGGCTGCTGGTTTAGCAGGTGCCAAAAGTGACTTAATTCAGCTGTCAGCACGCTGGAGCTATATACACACAAGCTCTATTCAGGAAAAGGAAACAAAAAGAAACAAAATACCTGCCTTTACGAAACTAAATACACTGTTTGCAATTCCCTCTCTATCAGCCAGAACTTATAGGCTGTTGAGAAAAAATTTTACTGCCCCCTGGTCAGCTTCTCTACAGCAGAAGCTAAAAACCAACAAGAAATACAATATGTGGTAGACTAGCCTGGTTTGGTCTGCTAGCTTGACTTGCTCAGAGAGTTCAGTACATATACAACCAATTGCATATAAAGAGAATTTTTATTTGTTGTCATTTGCCTCATACAAAATAAAATGAATTTGGCTTACCTCAGTCAAACTGCTGCAGGCATCAGTCTATTTTCCCAAGGCCTGCCTTGAGATTTCCTCTTTCCATCTTAGGGACCACTCTAGAATGAACCCAGCCTGGGTAGAAATACCTCTCTTCTGTGAGTCCCACCCCTTTGACTCAACACTGAGCTCCATGGCCCAGTGCATTCTGGGACCTGTAGTTCCATATTTGATTAGCACCTCCTGCTGCCCGGGAGTATAATATTTGAATATGGGAGGGAAAATCCCTTAATCTATTGCAAGATGGTAAGTGCTTCCGTGTTAATTTTTTTGCAAGTACCATATGCAAATGGAAAAATTAGTGCGGGACCTACAAAAAATATATTCATTTAAAATGGCCTGAATACTGCCTTGTTAAATGTAAACACATGGAAAAGTCCCACATCACCACATACTAAGCCCAGATTTGAGCAACATCTAATTAAAAAGGCCCCTTCTTTTTATCAAAGTTTAATGGTAGTATTTATTAATAAATGCCACTTGTATTTTTTTTATATATATAAATGCTATCTTCTCACACCTTGTAAATGAGAAATAATTATGTTATCTGTCTTTCTTGAAAGCCACAAGGGTTAGTGTTTTACTTCAACCCAACAATGAAGAAAATAATAGATTTTTAATTCTCTCTATATAAACAGTTTTGATTAAGAGTCAGTACAATAATATTTCAATTCATATTCTTTTCTACTTTATCATGATACATAGAAAATTATTGTGGGTCTCTAAAAGAGAAGATTAATGAAATGTGAGGAATTCTATTAAGAGTTAGAAGATAAATATTCTGGGTTATTAAATTTAGCTTTGAACTAATATAGAGAATAATAATAAATGCATGCTCGCTTTTATACACAATTCTTGATCAAATTATTTTTAAGCAAGAATATTACTGCCCTCCCCAGCTGGACAATGAGAAATTACCATATGTATTCAAATATAAACCGATTTGAGTATAAACTGAGATAACAGGCTTTCCCCTCAAAAAAGGGTGAAATTGTTAATTTAAATATAAACTGGGGGGTGGGGTATTTACATTCAAGTATTTCTCTCTTTCTTCCCTCCTCTTTGGTGTCCTGCATTTCTCCTTGTCCCCTTTCTTCTATGGTGCATAGCTAACGTGACCATTTATTTTTTTTCTCAAAACGGAACAGGACCCTTCCCCCGGTCCCTGCCCCAGATCCTCCCCCCCTTCGGATCATCCCCAGACCCCGTTAAATATAGTGCAAAATATAGACAGCAGATATAAATTCTCAAAACTTACACATTTTGATCACTAAATTGAAAATAAAATAATTTTTTCTACCTTTGTTGTCTGGTGATTTCATGAGTCTCTGGTTGCACTTCCCTCTGACTGTGCATCCTTTCTTTTATTTCTTTCTCTTTCTTTCTTTCTTTTTCTCTCCCTACCCCTTTCTTTCTTTCTTTCTCTCTCTCTCCCTGCCCCCCTTTCTTTTTTTTATCTCTCCCTACCCCCCAAGGCGCTGCCACTGATATGATTCTGTATAGGATGCCGTTGTGTGATTCTCAGTCTCCGTTTAGGCGGCAGCTGAGACTTGCGTCCTATATAGAATTTCTCCCTAAGTGCAGCACATTAACTGCTGTCCCAGCTAGTTACTCTACGTGACAAAAAATATAATGGCAAAAGTACCACAAAAGCAGTTGCCGCATTTATGCGATGAATTAAGTTACTGTGTAAAAATAACCTAATGCACTTTATAAAAGGGCCCTTAGTGTGCATTAAACATTCCCTATTACAGCATGTCTGTGAAACTAACTGATAAAATTATCCACAAAAATTCTTGCTCGAGCACATCCTTAGAATCTAAAATAAAGATGGCTCAAATATTTATAATAGTTATTTAAAAAATGTATCTTCAAATAGCTCCTTTAATTAAATAGCACAAAAACCATTTAAAAATTTTTGGTAAGATCTTAGCAGTGTAACCCAGGATTGCTGTTATAAAACTTTGCAGAGAATATTTTCACTATCATCTTCATTGGTCTCAGAATATGAATTTCAATTTCAAATTCAATTTTCAAGTTTCAAGTTTATTGATTTTTAATATACCGACCATCAACGGGTATCTAGCCGGTTTACAATAATATGCTAAAATAGAAATAAAAGCAATACTTGTTAAAAGTAATGTTTATAGAAAGGGAGGGAAGTGTACATTGAGGACATAGACAAGACAGACATGAGAGTGAGGATTAAAAAGGAGGAAAAGGGTAAAGTTACATTATAAGAGATAAAAATAAAGAAAAAAAATTGAAAGGAAATGGAGGGAAAAAAGGATAAAACATTGGGAATGGGATCGCTTCTTTAAAGCGGTTGGTGGATTTGAAGATGAGAAGGTTCAAGAGCAGTTAAATGCATCTTGGAATAAGAACGTTTTTAAATTTGTCTTAAATTTATCAATTAGTTTTTCATGACGAAGTTGAGAGGGCAGAGCGTTCCATAAAGTTGGGGCTACTACTGAGAAATTGGATTTCCTGGTTTAGACGAATTCCTTTATGGAGGGGATAGAAAGTAAGTTCTGGTCAGCTAATCTGAGAGTCCGTGAAGGGCGAAAAGGGAGGAGGAGCTTATCGAGAAAAGAGGGTTGATGGGAAAGTTTAATTTTGAAGACCAACATAACGGTTTTGTAGATAATACGATGTGTAATGGGGAGCCAATGAGCTTCTTTTATAAACTGCTCTTATGCTTTATCCATTGAAATAGATAGTAAATGACGGGAGATAAAGACCTCAATAGTTCATCCAGTCTGCCAATTAGTTAAACACATTTTAAATTCATGATTAAATTAACTTGCCATTTTTCTTTGCTATTTCTGGGCTATAGTCCGTAAAGTCCACCTGGTACTGTCCTAGGTTCCAACTGCAGGAGTTGCCATTCAAGCTCACTCCAGCTTATCCAACCATCCCGTTGTTTGCAGAATACCTACCATAAAGCCTGGCTAGTAACATCCTCATATTCAAAGTTACTGGAGTGCCTTTGATGCCCTACCCAGCCCATCCTACACTGAATCACCATATATGGGACACAGACCATGCAAGTCTGCCCAGTACCGGTGTTAGTTCTTTAATTTATACCATTCATTTTCTAGTTAGAGATCCTCTGTGTTTATCCCACACCTTTTTGAATTCCATCACCATTTTCCTGTCCACCACCTCCCTCAGGTGGGCATTCCAGGCATCCACCACCTTCTCCGTGAAAAAAGAATTTCCTAACATTACTCCTAAGTCTTCCTCCACGTAACCTCAATTTATACCCTCTAGTTTTACCATTTTCCCTTCTCTGGAAAAGACTTGGTTCTATATTAATACCTTTTAACTATTTAAACATCTTTATCATATCTCCCTCGTCCCTCCTCTCCTCCAGAGTATACATATTTAGGTCTTCTGAACTCTTCTTGTACTTCTTTTGTCTCGGACCTCTTACCATTTTCGTCACCTTCCTCTGGACTGCTTTACGCCTTTTAACATCCTGTGCCAGATACGGCCTTTAAAACTGAACACAATACTCCCAAGTGTGGCCTCACCAAAGACCTATACAGGGACATCAACACCTCCCTTCTTCTAAAGATTTTTATTGAATCTTAATCAGTTTTACTTAACTTTGATCTATGTTGGTGGAGACCTCTGCCAACGTGTTTCACTGTCAGGCTTTTTCAAGGAAATATCCCCTTACTTAAACCATCATCACCTTGACTGCTTATCTTTTAATGCACTTTACATTCCGGTGTTAAATCAATTTAGTGCACACTAACCCCCCCCCCCCCCCCCCATCCTTTACTAACACATAGCATGGGTTTTAGCACCGGCAGCAGAATTCTATAAGCGTCGGAGCAGTTCCCGCTGCTGCTGACGCTAAAACCCACGCTATGCGTTAGTAAAGGAGGGGGTAAATTTTTAAGGCCATTTTTGACTTTAAAAGATAAGCAATCAAGGTGACGGATAGTTTAAGTAAGGGGGGGCGTTTCCTTGAAAAAGTGTTGCGGTGAAATATGTTGGAAGAATTCCCCACCAACATAGATCAAAGTTAAGTAAATTGATTAAGATTCAATTTAAAAAAAAACCCTTTATATCTATTTGAATGGTTAAAGCATAAGAGACGTTTATAAATGGGAAATTGAATTTCATATGCTGAGACCCATGAAGATGATAGTGAAAATATTCTCTGTGAAGTTTTATAACAGCAATTCTGGGTTACACTGCTGAGGTCTTAACAAGAATCTTAAAATGATTTTCATCCTTAGAATCTGCCATTATTGGAAAACCTCTGCAGGATTTGTTGCCTACATAGTAGCACACTGGAAAATGGATGAATTGGCCCAGTTTTGAAACCTGCTGCTCTCCTCCCATACTCCTTGTATTACTTTGACTTGTTTTGTGTTTCCTCATCTGGAAGAATATCAACCAAATCTCAAGAGGTTGGTCTATTATGGCCACCTCGTAATCATCCACTCCAATATTGTTGTTTTTCAGACCCTCAGAAATGCCACCAGCCACTCAAATATGTTTCATAGTGGTTGGATTTATACATTAAATCCTCACTGGGTCACTTGAACTTGAACTTGAGATATTATAAATTATAATGTATCAAATCTTTCAAATTTTATAAATATAAAGCTAATACTTAGCTTAAGTTGTCCATTCAAAGGGATCTGTCACCGACATGTTTCACCCTGGAAGGGTTTCATCAGGGCTACAATCCCTCTACTAGAACTGGTTTCCCATGACGCGACCACTCCAAGAATTTTAAAATTCTTGGAGTGGTCGCATCGTGGGAAACCAGTGGCCATAATAGACCAACCTCTTGAGATTTGGTTGATATTTATCCTCCCACTTAACAGATATTTTGAAACAATAATCACTAATTCCTCATCTGGAAGGACATATGACTCAAAACCTTTCTAACTAAAGACATTAAAAACTGTCTCCTCAATAAACTTCTCCTAGTACTCTTCGCTATGACCAGTCTGACCTCTAGAATAAGCTCTGTTATTGTCTACTGTAACCTATTTGTTGTCATGACTAATCTGTTTTCAAACAAATCCTGGAGAGACAACATCAAGTTCTATAACTCCGTAAAAAAAAAAGATAGGAAGAATTTCTATGGAGATAAAATCTCCAGGTCAAAAAACCAAAACAGTACACTGTTCCACATCTGGCACAACCTAATTTCTAAAAACGACTCCTCCTCCTCCCCCTCCCTCCCATCTCCAAATGACCTAGCCAAATTTTTCAACGAGAAGATCACTACCATAAAGAGTTCGTTCCCCCCAGCTATCTCTTACAACTCTCTTCCTCCGAAAGACTCCGACCCTATCACTGCTGACAGATCATGGACTACTTTCGAACTCGTATCCAAATCCCAGATCTCTAAACTTTTTCTCAAACTTAAATCCTGCAAATGCATCCTAGATCCTTTCCCATCCTACCTTTACGAAAACATTCCAGCGCAGGCCATCTCTTCCCTTACCAGCCTTGTAAATAAAGTTTTACTATCGGGCCTGTTCACCACAGAAATGGGACACATTGCCATATCTCCTCTTCTGAAAAAAGCCGATCTTGACCCTTCCTTACCATCGAACTACCGCCCCATAGCAAACATCCCTCTTTTAACAAAACTTCTAGAGACCATAGTCGCTACTCAGCTCTCCTCTTACCTAGAGAGATTCTCCATTCTACAACACTACCAATACGGATTTAGGCCCAATTTCAGCACCGAGTCCCTCTTACTTTCCTTAATCTCAATGGTGCAACAACTACACGCTCGTAACAAATTTGCTGTTCTACTACAGTTCGATCTCTCCGCAGCTTTCGACGTCGTTCACCATGACATACTAATTTACCAATTTTCTGAGATAGGAATAGACTCCTTTGTCCTAAAGTGGTTCTCAAACTTCCTTCACTCTCGTTCCTACATTGTCAACACAAACGGCTACAAATCCGCTCCGTGGACACCATCTTGCGGTGTCCCACAGGGTTCTTCCCTATCCCCTATTCTCTTCAACATGTATATGACCTCCCTGAAGCTCCTCAAACTATCCCCCCTTGAAACAATATACACATACGCTGACGATATCCTTATCCTCCTCGAAACAGACCAGAACCTCACAAACCTCCAAGAGAACATCACCTCATGCATAATGAGACTTCACGCCTGGTCCCTCTCTGTACAGATGAAATTAAATGAATAAAAAACAAAATTATTCTGGCTCGGCCCAAAATTAGAACACCTGCCCACCCTCTTCACACTACCCACACGCCCTGCTCTGCACCTTGAGTTTTCAAGCAAGGTCATAGAAACATAGAAACACAGAAAAAGACGGCAGATAAGGGCCGTGGCCCATCTAGTCTGCCCACCCTAATGACCCTCCCCTATTTAACTCTCGGCATCATTATCGATTCTTCCCTCTCCCTAAACGATCACCTCAATTCCTTGGCAAAATCATGCTTTTTCAGCCTCCACATGCTGAGGAAAGTAAGACCCTACTTTCACCAAAAACATTTCATCGTCCTTGTACAATCCATCATCCTATCCAAACTTGATTACTGTAATGCCATTTATTTATGCCTAACAAAAAAAAGTTTTCATAGACTCCAGCTTATCCAAAATACTGCAGCCAAGCTGATTTTTGCAAAACGCAAATTTGATCACGTCTCCCCACTACTTACCAATCTTCACTGACTCCCAGTACTTTCCAGAATTCATTTCAAATGCTCCTGTCTGGCTTTCAAGATCATTCACGGCATCCTCCCTCCCCTAATCCCACTATCCTTTAACGCCTCGATGCCTGCTACCACCAGATCCGCCCACAGATATAAACTATCCTTCCCCTCTCTACACGGTATCCTCTACGCAGGCAAACTGGGAAATTCCCTCCTCTCCAAAATCACGGGCCTTTGGAACGATCTCACTATCCCGCTGCGGAACCTGGGCTCCCTCCAATTATTCCGCAAACAACTGAAAACCTGGCTTTTCTCTAACATATAACATTTCTTTTCCTGTTTACATCCCCTCTATTCATATGCTCTTGTAAATCTTTCTCCTCTCTCTTCTTATATTTTTAAGCTTTGTAAACTGGGCCGAGCTCCACTTCCGTGGAGATAATGCGGTATATAAACTTAAGGCTTAATTTAGTTTAGTTTAGTCTACTTGGTTGTAACCCGTTCTGAGCTTCTAGGAGAACGGGATAGAAATCGAAATAAATAAATAAATAAATAAATAAAGACATATAACTGATGTAAAGTGCACACTCCATAGCTTTTGATTTAAAGCATACAAAGTTCCAAGAAATGCCCCACAAGTGGAGACTTTTTCATTTGGTCAATAGGTAACACACATTGTACAAATCAAATATGTCACTAATAAGACCCTGCACTCTAATGTGCTGGCTGAGAGTTGGAGGGAAAGGGGTGGGGGAGAGTAGAATCCTGTGTAAATTGTCTAACATGGTTTTTTTTTTTTCCTTAACTTTTTGCGAGTAGACCCATATTTACTAAGTCACCTGAGCCTTCGTCTGTTTTGGATGCACTTCATATTACACCTATATTCACTACTTGGCCAGTCCTTAAGAAGAGAACGGTTTCCAAAAGAACTGGTGCCATTTCTCTTCCAAGAAAAGTAAATCTGAGGTACCACAGCTGGCTGGATATTAACGCATAAAGGGATAATGTGAACTCCCAAGCAGCTTGCATGTTCTTATTTAGTTTAGTTTTCATCTGATTTTGATACTAACCCCCTCTTGTACTAAGGTGTGCTAACTGATTAGTGCGTGCTAAATCGATTAGCGTGCGCTAATCGGTTAGCGTACCTTAGTACAAGAGGGCCTACGTTTGACTTATTTTCTAGAAGATGCAGCTTCGCTAATCAGTAAGAGCTAACCAACTACTTATATTTCATACTGCATTGGCCATTTCTAGTTAAAGACACTAAACGCCAGTGTTGAAGGCATTTTCATGACTCAGTCTTTACTTATATATTTCTGTAAAAAGTTCCTTGCATTAAAAATGTTCTTCAATTTACCTTTTTGACTCGTATGTACAGATACATAACATTGTTGCAAATATATTTACATCTGCAAATAGTTTGCATATATAAATATAAATAAACCGGAAGGCAGTGAGAAACCTTTTCGCCAGTAGTGAAATTTGTAAGTTTCTGGGCAAACATTGGATACTTACATGTTAGTAGCAAAAATCAGGGCCGGGGAGCCAACTTTTGCATTGGCGTCATTTGCCCCTCCTCCCCCTCCCCCCCCAAAAAAAAATAAAAGCTTGGGATAAAGGGAACCAAAATCCTGTATCTCAATTTAGCATCTCTCCCTCCCCACCTACAGAGGGGAGGAAGAGAGAGAGAAAGACGCTGGATTGAGATTTTGGCACCTTTTATCACCAGCGCCATGGGCCAGGGCCTCACCTGGTCCAAAGGGTGAGCCGGTCCTAGCAAAAATAAATAAGTGCAAAGTCTGTGCAATACTGATGGAGGCATTCCCAGTGTATTCCAATACAGTTAACCACATAGGAAAGTTCTGCACTGTATCAAGTTAGCACTTAGGCCCAGATTCTAAAAACTGTTAAGAAGGCCCCAGCAGGTGCTCTACCAATGCCTAAGTTAATTGTTTTAATTGGCTATTCCAGTGCAATAGGAATGGTATGCTGAGCCTTAGGGTACTCTATCCATTCTCGCAAGCATACTGCAGAAAGATGTCAATCACTGCTTCTGAAACCTCATCTTTTTCCCAGGAGTCTGCAGCCCCCTTCAGTTTTTCTTTCTGTATGCGAACATAAAAGGTATCTTCTGATCTGCTTGGTTTATTTATTTTTTATTTTGCAATAGTTTTGCAGTTTTTTGCTCTAGTCACGGTCTGTTTCGTGAAATCAGAGATCCCTTTTGATAAGGGTCTACTCTGCCTGCGTGGAGAGGAGCAGATTTTAAATCTGCAGCTGGAAGACTCTTTCAGGGACCTATTTAACCATCCTACTGAAGATTAGTGGAGCTCAGAATCTGTTCATAAAAACATAAGAATAGCCTTACTGGGTTAGACCAATGGTCCATCCAGCCCAGTATCTCCTCTTCACGGAGGCCAATCCAAGTCACTAGTACCTGGCAAAAATCCAAATAGAAGCAGCATTCCATGTTACCGATCCTGGTGTTTACTTGGCCTTTTGATTTGGTCAGGGGCTGGAGTGCAGGCTGTTTAGTTGCTTATAGCGTTCCTTCAGGGCGCTCACGATACCTGCTGTGTTTCCTCCCCCCATCCTTTTTTTTGTGAGAGGTCTAAGGGGGTTGATGGTTAATCCATGGAGGTCCAACCAGCAGCCTTAAGATCTCAGCAAAGTGTCTGAGTGACTGGAAGCACAAATTCTCTCCTAGAATAGCTTTACCTTAAAGGAGCTGAAGCACTATTTCCCCTTTTTACCTTTAACACTGGTCTGTGAGTAAGGCTGAAACAGCCTATGGAAAAAATCAGAGTGGGGGGTCTTCAAAAACTGTTTTTAACTGTTTCTACATCTAGGGCCTTGGTCCCCCTCCCCTAAAATCTTATTCTTTTTTTTTTTTAAGTTTTTGGTCAGCCCTGAGTTGATTTTAAGCTGTTTTTAAGCATTGAAATTCACCAGCAGTGGCTATCTTGGATTTTCCCTTCCCTTCCTGGAATCTCAACATTCTGTTAGAGCAGGGGTAGGGAACTCTAGTCCTCGAGAGCCGTATTCCAGTCGGGTTTTCAGGATTTCCCCAATGAATATGCATTGAAAGCAGTGCATGCAAATAGATCTCATGCATATTCATTGAGGAAATCCTGAAAACCTGACTGGAATACGGCTCTCGAGGACCAGAGTTCCCTACCCCTGTGTTAGAGGGTCTTCGGAGGGCCCCGTATGAGCCTTTGGAGGAAGCTTCTCTCATGGATCTTACAATCAAAGTGGTGTTCCTAGTTGCTATTACCTTGCCCAGATGAGTCTCAGAATTGCAATCTTTGTCATGCAGGGAACCATTTCTGAGGCTCACAGAAATGGGTGTGACCTTGCTTAGAGTACCTTCCGTTTTGCCAAAGGTCGTTTCAGCACTTCACATCAACCAGGAAGTCAGGCTACCAACCTTTCAACCTATGGGTTTTAAGAACAAAGACAAGGCTTTAAAACTGCTGGATATCCAAAGAGTTCTCTTGCATTACCTGGAAGTGTCTAATGAGTTTCATCTATTGGACAATCTCTTTATCCAAACCAAAGAGTCAACCCAAGGCAGGCCAGCCTCCAAGGCTACCATTTCTTGGTGGATTTGGACAATGATCTCCTCCACCTATATTGTCTGTGCCAAATAACCACCAATGTCATTGAAAGCACATTTGATCAGAGGCGTAGCCTCCTCATGAGCGGAATCAAGGGTGATACTTCTGGAAGAGATATGCAGATCTGTGACATGGTCCTCCCTCTACACTTTCACTAAATTCTATGGGGTGGTTGTGGCAGCACAAGAGGATTCCACTTTTGGATCCTCAGTTCTGAAAGCAGGCTTTCCTCTCCTACTCGGAATCAGTTTGTAAATAGAATCTAAAGAGAAAGTCGATCTCCACTAATATTCAAGCTGTTGCTTTTATTTTATGTGTTTTGCTGTTCAGTGGTAATGTTTGTTCATTTATACACTAGTTTCATTATTGACTGTTATTACATTATATGAGCAGACTAGTACTGCTTGTGTCTGGCTGTTTGTGTACTGGTCCAGACCCCACCCTGCTTGTGCTATTACATTTAGCCATCTATATAGAATCTAAGGGACTCTGTGTTAAAATCTCAAACAGTCTATGTTATCGCATACTGTTCTAGGATTTACAGACAATGCACAGGTAACATGCACAGAACCATACCTAAACTAAGTGGAAGAGTTGCCAGGAGTAGAATTTGGAAGGTGTTAGCATAAATTCCCTGAAATATTTTAAAAATAAGACGCGAGCATAAAATAATCTTGGAAACTTGTGCACATTAAATATTAGGTGTGAATGTGGGTGAATATGACTTCCAGACATTTGGCGAACAGACATTTGACCAACAATCGGTAAAATGCCTGTCAGCCAAATGTTGGCTTCATTATTTTTGCATCGAGTTTCCTGTTTTGTTTTTTACCTTTAACACTGAATCTGCTGGTTTGAGTTTCTGCCTCCGTGTGCTGGCTGCTTTCATTCTTATTCCTCGAATCCAGCCAAAACCCCTAATCCTCAACTTAACACTTGGGGTTCTCCCCATAACCCTAAAACTCAGGGTCTCCCCAAGACCTAACACTCAGGATCTTCCACCCACATTCTGGCTGATACATAACTAACTCCTCCTGTATATGGACATAGAAACATAGAAGATGATGGCAGAAAAGGGCCATAGCCCAACAAGTCTGCCTACTCTAATGACCTACCCCCCTTGATTTTTCCTCCCTAGAGAACCCACGTGTGTATCCCATTTCCTTTTAAAATCATTCCAATGATCAACCACCCTTTCGGTGAAGAAATACTTCCTGGTGTGCAAGACCAGGCAGTAATGCAGTGAGGGTGAGAGGCGCCTGGGATGGTGGCACCTCTCCCTTGCCCTCTTGTCCGCCCCCCTGCCATGTACATAACCCTTCCCCCTACCTCTTTAACTTTCCCGGCGCGAGCATCACCAATTTGCTTTCAGTATCAGCTCTACCTCTGATGTCACTTCCTATGAGCGGACCCGGAAGTGACACCAGAGGGAGAGCCATTGTTGGTGTGAGCAGCAGGTTGGAATTGCTGCTCGCACTGGCAAAGAGCTAGAGGTACGGTGTGGGGGGAGGTGAAGGTGCACGCATTGTGGGGGAGGAGTGGGAAGTAACAAAGGACAGGTGCTGGCACACCAGCACCACTGAGACTAGGGCGGGCTCAAGAAGGTTTCCTGCCCCTGCACAACTAACTTCTCCAAGAAGGACATATGTACCTTTTCTAATTCCGCTTTATCTTTGAGATGCGGCAACTAGAATTGCACAGAGTATTCGAGTGCAGCTGCACCATAGAGTGATACAAAGACATTATAACATTTTCATTTCTGTTTTCCATTCCTTTCCTGATAATTCCTAACATTCTATTTGCTTTCTTAGCCACTGCTGCACAATGAGCTGAGGGTGTCAAAGCATCCTCAACAATGCCACCTAGATCCTTTTCCTGGACAGTGACTCCTAGCGTGAAACCCTGCTTCATGTAGCTACAGTTCGGGTTTCTCTTTCTCACATGCATCACTTTGCACTTGCTCACATTAAACACCATCTGCCATTTTGATTCTCAGTCTCACAAGGTCCTCTTGAAATTTTTTATAATCCTCTTGTGATTTAACAACTTTTCAACAAATTTGATTATCTCACTATTCCTATCTTTAGATCATTGATAAATATGTTAAAAAGCAGCAGTCCCAGTACAGACTCCTGGGGAACCCCACTATTTACCATTCTCCATTGAGAATATTGACCCCTCTCATGTTTTCTATATTTCAAAAAGTTCTTAATCCATAAAACTCCTGATACAACCAATATCCTCACTCCAACACCAGACTCCAAATGTTACAACCAATAGCTTCCCTGTAATCTTCCTTTTGTAATCCTCCTAGAACCGCAAGGTATTAGCAGAATAAAAGAAGCTAATGTAATGTAAACTACAGGATGTTACCTCCTTTCCCATGATTTTCAAATTTCCTCAGAAGTCTTTCATGAGGTACTTTGTCAAATGCCTTTGGAAAATCCAGATTCGCAATATTGGCCAGCTCACCTTTATCAACATGTTCACCCTTTCAGAGATTTGCATTCCCTGCCTCCATTGCATGCAAATCTCTCATAACTATTCATTGTGGATATCCTGAAAACCTGACTGGCTGGGGTGCCTCCCAATACTCCCTCTTAGGATTGGCCAGGCGTATGCAAATTTTTTCTATTGTGAGATTTGCAAGTATTTTTGTGAACGATCATGAGTGATCATGTATAAATCTATGGTTATCTGTGGGCAGTGTTTGGGATACTCCAAGTGGATTAAGTTTAACCAGACAGCACTAAACACCATTGGTCTCCATTTAAACTTACCGTAAGAGGCTAAGGGGGAGATTTGCCCTGAAACTAAGTCTAGCTGTTGCCAGTTTTACTTGCAAGGCAGCTCAGCCTCCGATGCTCAAAAGGTTCCTTGGGGCTTTAACCAATCACAGTAGCAGCCACCGAAAAACCTATGCAAATGCATTATAAGGAGCTCATTAGTATTAAAAGGAGCAATCCTTGTAATGCTCAGAAGGGAATACTCACTTCTTACCAGGTCAAATTTTCCAGCAGCAGTTTGTGCACCTGTTGTGTGAGTGTATATCTTGCGACTATGGTCAGAACTCAGCTCTTAGGCGCAGGACTAGGGTTTCCGGATTTTCCCAAACATGTCCCGCTCCATCCAGCCCCTAGCCCCACCCCCTTAACCTGTTCATGTGTGGATGCAACGCGATGACACTGGACATGTGCGCGTGACATCACCGCATTGCATCCGTGTGGTCGCCGATGCCATCCCGTCAGAAGCTTTTCAAAACCCAAGACCAAGTGCCAGGTTTTGAAAAGCTGTCCAGACCCCGCATCCACGCAAGAACAGGTTAACGGGGTGGAGGCGGATGGGGCAGGGCTTGGGGTGTGGCCGTGGTTCCAGATTTTCCTTTGGGGAAAATCTGGTAACCCTACGCAAGACACACATAACAGATGCTCAACTGTGTCCCTATTGGATGTTGAAACATAAAAGCAAACACTTTTAATAAACTGATCACGAGTTCCGGCCAACAGGAGCTGTACTGGGCCTGTGCAGAAGAGCTGTGCCTACCAATTAGCATTTCTGCGCAGGTGCCAGGTGCAATTCCTCCCCCCTTTTATTGGGCTACACAGCACAAATAGCGTACATATGATTTGCATGCTATTTGTGCTGAGCGTGCCCCAGAAAACCATAATCGCTCCCAACACAACATATTTTACCAGTTTGCCAGAACTTTGTGCATCCTGCCTAAATATGGGCTGTTGAAATAGATGTCCAAATAAATAAGTTCATCTGGGTAACTCTAACTCAGGGGTAGGGAACTCCGGTCCTCGAGAGCCGTATTCCAGTCGGGTTTTCAGGATTTTCTCAATGAATATGCATTGAAAGCAGTGCATGCAAATAGATCTCATGCATATTCATTGGGGAAATCCTGAAAACCAGACTGGAATATGGCTCTCGAGGACCGGAGTTCCCTACCCCTGCTCTAACCAATTATATTTAATAGATCAGGGGTGTCCAATGTCGGTCCTCGAGGGCCGCAATCCAGTCGGGTTTTCAGGATTTCTCCAATGAATATGCATGAGATCTATTTGCATGCACTGCTTTCATTGTATGCTAATAGATCTCATACATATTCATTGGGGAAATCCTGAAAACCCGACTGGATTGCGGCCCTCGAGGACCGACATTGGACACCCCTGTAATAGATGGACTTACCCAGTTAAATCCACTGAATATCCAGTTAATCTGGATATCTTCCACTGAATATCAACCCCTATAATTCTGTTCATTTGATTTTACTGCATAACTCTTCCCAATATCTATTTATATAGTTTGTATATTTCAGAATGACTTTGATAGAGGTCAACATACCAGGGCTTCCTTTTCACATAGTTTGTACTGGTGATGATGATTACATCCCAGGGATATTCAAGAAATTCTGAACACTAATGGCATCTCTGGAATTAGAAACAAAATCTGAATGGAAGGGAACTTTATCATTATTTACTGCTTTAAGTGTGTGAAAAAAATCATGATTCCCAATACAGACTGAACAGAGGAGTTAAACCGGGAGTGGGGGGTCAACAATTAGAGCAAAACTACCTAGATAGATTTGGTTTCAAACCCTATGGGCCAAAAGTAACTGCTGAGTTTGCACCTATGTCATATCAGGATAGGAACCAATGCATAGAAATGGCCAGTATGCGTCAGGTGGGGCCTACATCTGCAGGCTTTTGGCTAGAACTGAGGGATAGTTGTGTTCTGAATATATTTTTTTTTTGGTGCCTGACTAGTAAAGCATTAACCTAGAAAAAGTTCTTCTCTCTGTTCTAATGACTAATAGTTTTGAACTCCGGTCCTTGAGACCATATTCCAGTCGGGTTTTCAGGATTTCCCCAATGAATATGCATTGAAAGCAGTGCATGCAAATAGATTTCATACATATTCATTGGGGAAATCCTGAAAACCCGACTGGAATACGGCTCTCGAGGACCGGAGTTCCCTATCCCTGGTTTATAACCTCAGTACTTCGCACTTGGCCTGCACTGTGACAGATGTATTAAGTGCCAATTTGCTTTTCTTTGATATTTACCAAGATACTTTTATTAATTAGATGAAAGCTTGGGAAACCCTAGTTCCTGGTTTCACAGAAGAAGCTGCATAATTGATTTTTAATTAAATTTTCTCTGACAGATTCACTCCGTGTTAATTCCTAGCTCCAGACTTTCTGTCTCACGTGCAGGAGCTCCTGTTTTATATCGTTTGTAAAGCTAATCTGCCTGTTTACCTTTGCTCTTTTGTTTTGCATTTATTGGTTTGTATTTGAACTGTTTTTATATTAACAAATCAGAGAAAATCTCGGAGGAAAGCCATTCCAGCATTAGTCAATGGAATAAAATTATTATGAGAGTCAACCAGTTGGATGCCACTAAGGCTGAAGAAATGTGACTACACTGTAACTTACAACCGAAGCAGCTAAGCACAGCTGTTGACTAATGAATTCATTTATTCTGCAGCACTGCAGGCGTTAGTGACATTCTCTTCCACAGGTGTGCTTGGTTGATTTTATGTTCTCTTTCACAAATAGCAAAATTCTCATTACCAATAGGAAACGTGCAATTGTTTGCAAAAGTCCAACTTCCATCAAGTCCTTCATTTTGTGTGTGGTTATTAAATAGTAACATATTTTCTTGAAATCAAAAACATTTGACTTACTGATGGCAATTAATATGGTTTTAGATTTCATTTTTTTTTTTTTTAGTTCAATAATTTTATTGAATATTATAAATAATATACAGAAAGCAGTTCAAGTACATGAAAATTGAATAAGAAATAGTGATGTAGAAACAAAAGAAACCGTAATTGCATTCATTTGCATATAACAAATTATTAAGAAGAATTCAGAGTATTTGAAACTGCTAAGAAAAGAAATAGAAAGGGTAGATAAGCAGAGAGGATGAAGTAAAAGAAAAAAGAAAGTGAGGATGAAGTAAAAGAAAAAAGAAAGGTAAAGAAGGAGAAAGAGAAAGAGGGAGAAAAAGAGAGAGGTAGAAGTGTCTACGAGGCAGAATGAACATATGAATCTAAGAACGACCAAGGTGATTTATTTCGCATCAATTTTGTAGAGAAACGAGATATCATGTTCTTTTCATATGCATATGATTCGAATTTATGGTACATGCTCAAAGAGTTCCACCAAAAGGTGTAGTCTAGTAATGTAGATGATTTCCAATTTTTTAAAATGTGCATAAGAGCTGTCACAAACATGGTGTCAATGAGTTTAGGAGGACAGTTTGATAGTGCGAAGCAAGGGTGTTGAGAACGAAGGATTATAATGTCCATGGAAATAGGTTCTGAACATTTGGTAATAGATTTTATGGTGTCCCAGATACGAATCCAAAAGGAATGAACCATAGTGCAGTGAAGAAGCATGTGATCAAGAGTTCCAGGCTCTTTCAAACAGTTCCAACAGATAGGATCTTGTTTCAGTTTCGCTTTCCACATTCGAAATGGAGTCCATACTGCATTCCACATAACAAAGAACATTGTTTTAGATTTCATAATGAAATGTTTAGAACTGTGTCACAATGTTTTACTTCCTCAGTCTGACAGGATTCTTTAGGATTTATAGTAAAGACGAATGAACAGTTAGAGCTGCCGTTGGCTTGGAGTAACTGTTGGCATTTACCTTTAGGTGAGCCACTGTCATGGCATCTTGGCACCAAGATACTGTTATAAAATAAAGGCCGGATTCTACAAATGGCGCCAGTATCGGCAGCCGCCTAAAAAATGGCCGGCGATCGCGTGTCAATCACGTATCGGCACCGTTTGCAGAATCGCGGCTTTGTGAAAGGTAGGCACTGGAAATGTAGGCCAGGGTTTTCAAGGCCTACGTATCCAGCGCCTACCTTTCACGTGAATCGCAGCTACGAAGGCACTTTACGATGCCTATAGTGGTGTTAGGAGCCATAAAGCGCTTCCGTAGCCACGATGGAGGCGCCCCTACATTTTTTTTTTTCTTAACCATTTTTTAATGGTGTTTTGCACCTTAATAGATTAACACTCTATTAAACCCAATCGGGGGACTTCTACAGTCATAACAGTTTTAAATGACCCTGTGGAAATGGTTTACACGAGTTAGAAATGTGCTCAATTAATAATAGAGAAAGTGTTTCCTCAGTGTGATTGTGAAAGCTACCGGGATACCGGACTTAACAGTTGTTCCAGGCTTGTATGTAGTTGGTAGGCTTTATATCAAGACAAACAACAAAAGTCCAACAGGACAAAAACCCACGGATATAAAAGCACACAAGAAGCAGTGGGAACGGACAATGAACACTCCACGTAGGATCACTGATGTAAAAGAGTCTTGTTTATTCCAATAAAAGGACATATATAAACTGTGGACCCGACACAGTACTATGTTTCGGCAAATCAAAACACCTGCATCAGGGGTCACTAACATAAAACCATAATAAAACCATTAAATATAACAATAAGAATAATGACATTTGTAAAACAGATAGGAGATATCAAAGAGACAGAAAAATGAATGAATAAGAACAGAACCAGTGATGATAAAACATTGAATCATAAATATAAACAGTCAGGTGAACGAATAAAAACAAACCGGTAATGTTGTAATCCACAGATGACAAGTCCTTTGTTAGTACAAGGCTATGTAATAAAAACTGCATTATAACAAGAAAACAAAAATTACTACAAAGCAGCAAAGCACATAATATCAAATACGAGACACACCTCACACCATCGCAGGCTACGGTTAAGTTTGGTGTACCCGATAGCTTTCACGATTACACTGAGGATAGATACACTTTCACTATTATTGATTAATTGAGCACATTTCCAACTTGTCTAAATCATTTCTACAGGGTCATTTAAAACTGTTGCACCTAAGTAGGGCACTTTTTATAGAATATGGGTCTTGGTGCTCAGCCCTTGGCATTGGGGCACCTAAATTGTGGTACCAGTTTACAGGATTGCTACCATCGTAATTGTTCTGATGTACCTGAGTATACCGATCCTTCTGCACTGATGTGATCAAGGCAACCCAAACAACTATCTACTTTCTTCTTAAAATTCTGGGTTTGAAGAGATTTGTAGAAGACCAACAATGCTGAACATTATATATGTTTCTAAAATAAAAATCCCAATCAAACTACTGGGTAAAGGTTTAACAACTAGTCCCCAAAGTGTTGAATCATTCAGCAACCAAAAAAAGGAACCATAGAAGGTATAAACCTTTGAACCGAGAAGGTGCTCAGAACCATAAGAAGGTAAGTAAATCACGAATCGGGGACATGCCCCTGTAGGTGTTTTTCAGTAGTCTATCAGGAAGTGATGTAATTATGGGTGAAGAGTAAGGAAGGAGTTTTACTCACTGATTACAGCCAGCGTTGGGGGTTCTCAGAGGAAGCCACTGGCGAAACGCGTCAGGCCCCACTGGAGTGAGACAACTTCCTAATTGCTGCACTAAAGTTAAGTTTCTTCACAATATAATTAGCATTAATGTTTGAAGATCACATCTTTTATATAGTAATGAACACTTTTCAAGTTTTATCAAGACACAGTTGAATACCTTTCTACCGAATGAAGATAGTGCAGTGATAGACTACTGAAAAACACCTACAGGGGCGTGTCCCCGATTCGTGATTTTCTTACCATCTTATGGTTCTGAGCACCTTCTCGGTTCAAACCTCTAAAATAAAAATAGCATCACCAATTAATGATAACAAGTAATTTAACTCTAAGGAAGGACTACATCCTCGCTACCACAATGTTCTTAACAAGGGAGACTGAGGGGAAGCTATGCAAGCTCCCTTACTCCAGAAATAACATTGTCTAGTTTTGGTAAAGTTGGTAATGGCTCCTCTTCACTTTCAGCCATTTTGGACAGGCCCACACACCAGCTTCTGCTCCTCATGGCTACGGTGAAGCTCCACACACTGCTCCTAAACCCAGAGTGGTCACCACTGCCAGCATAAAGCCCTCTGTTTACCACCCAGGCCAAGGTAAGACAACTCCAAGATGTAAAAGGTAAATGAAGAGAACTAGAATTTGAACTGTGAAGATTATTGATCTGTGCTTACAAATAGATCTTTGTGTATTATTTGCTTAACACACACACACAGATGCTTCAAAATTCCCTTCCATGCTTTGGTACAACGAATGTGACACTATAACATTGCCGTCACCTTTCCTGTTATGTATCAAAGTTAGTTTCTATCAACTCCCTATTTGCAAGGCTCAAACAGCATTGGGTACAATGGCGATTTCTGGAGTGAATCCTTGTAGGTTCAGGAGTCAGCCTAGAGTAAGGAGCTATTCTTTGGATATTCACCTCGAGGAAATTTGAGATTTTATTCTGAAAACTGTTCTGAGTCTCATGTGCTTTTAATATAAATGAGGGCAAAAGGATGGGGAAGAGAGAGGGGAATCATAGCACAGTAAAAGTCTTCATTTTATTGAAAAGAAAAAGAACACTTTTGCCCTGATTTCTAATGGGCACCCTAACATGGGCATAGCATACCAAACCAGCAGGCTGATGCTCAGAAGCTAATGCCGGTGCTAAAGGCAATTAGCATTGGACTAGCTCTGGCATTAGACTGTGCACATGTTCAGGGGCCACCAGTGCAGGGAACAGCATGGGCACTGAAGATCAGTGCAAATTGTATGTAAATTTAATCAAACGAGGTGTTTAGCCATTCCCAATGCTCAGAAACTGTGCACAAATCTAACTCTGCCCTTACCGCTGGAAATCTAACACCAGATCAGAGATGGCATTAGGATAAGATATCCAGAAGAGTTTCAATCTGATGCTTGGCTGCACCTCAAGCTGTCACTTGGAAACTCAAGCAGAGGACTTGAAACAAGAGCTCATTGAGACCAGTGTAGGGGTCATGGCATTACCCTAAAAAGGAGTACTAATACACCAGAAGCAACATTATGCAAAGACTCCAAAGTGAAAGTGGCTGTGCTTAGGGTTACCAGATGTCTGGGAAAACCCAGACATATCCTCTTTTTAGAGGAATGTCCGGGCACCCGGATGGACTATCCAAAACCCAGCAACTGTCTGGGTTTTAGAAAGCCCTGATGAGCTCCGGCCGCATCTGGAGGGCCTCTGAGCATGTACAGATGACACCACACACATCCGCGCATACTACAGGTCATCCAGATGCGGCTGGAGCTCATCCAGAAAAAAAAGAGGAGGCTTTGTGGGGGCAGGGCTGGAGGCAGAATGGGGCGGGGTCATGGGTCCGAGGTTTCCCGGAGAAAAATATGTTAACCCTAGCTGTGTGGTTCTGGCCCATGAGGTGAGCTGTTGGTGATCAGCTGGGACTGGGTGTTTTTCTTACTTCTTCCCAGGCCTGGGAGTTTGGGAGCTTTGGACCACTGCCTTGCTTGCAGGTGTCCTGGGCAAAGGCGAAAGCATTCACACAAAAGCTGAGCATATTGCAAAATTCCTGTGCGCATGCACTACGCACGTTTTTCCCCCCTTAACTTCCGAGTTCTCAACACTAATGGTGCACATATGATTTGCATGTTATTAGTACTGAGAATTGGGAAGTTTTCTTTCAGGGCTGCTCTGGCCGTATTTTCTGGCGCTGTTCCTTACATTTCCCTGGAATACCTGGGTGTCTTTTTCAACACAGCAGTCGGCCATGTCTGTCTTTTAGATGCACACAGAAGATTTGCGCTCAGATAATGAGCTTGCTAGCCAATCCAGCTCCGTCTGCATGGCACTGTCTCCAAGTGTTGGGTTCCATGGCAACCACTTTAAACATGGTTCCTTGGGCGAAAGCTCACATGTGTCTTCTCCAGAACATACATTGCTCTGGTCTCAATCGGACTCCTTGTAGGAAGTGTAAGATCATGTGTAATGGGAAAAAAGTGAGAATCATGATTCTGAAATCATATTTTTATAACATCATTCTATTATGAAATGTATTGCTTTACTGTTATGATTATAGCAAGAGCTATATGATTATGTGAAAGACTAGGAAGGGTAGGGCCTGACTTTATGATGGTAATTTATTTCTGAGAATTTCCAAGTACCTATCTTTTTTATTTTATTGTAACCCATTCTGGGCTTCTGAGAGGACGGGCTATAAAAATGAACAAATAAATAAATAAAAGTATAGTGGAATGCTAATTTTTGCTTTAATAATCATAATCTATGATATGTGCTGTCTGTTTGAATATTAGGTATGTTTTTATAGAAATGGCTTAGATTTAAGTGGTCTGCAAATTTTAAAAATAAATAAATAAATACTCTTGTTCTGGACTCTGGAAGTCTGGGCCAGTATGGACTGGTGGCTCCATCTTCAGTCATTGGCCAGAGGAATACCCCTCCATATAGCTTTCTGGGTAATTGTGACAACAAATGCCAGCCTGTTTGGCTGAGGGGGGGGGGGGGGTTGCACTGCAACCTTTCATCTGATTCAGGGACGTTGGTTGTCCACCTAGAGAAAGTGGTTGATCAACAGGCTGGAATTCGAGCCATTCGGCTGGCTTTGCAGAAAACACTGGAAGCCAAGAAGTCCAAGTCTTCTCAACCAATGCACCTGTGGTAGCTTATGTCAGTTGCAAGGGGGAGGGGGCCACCAAGAGTGCCCAGCTGGGTCTGGAAGTCCGCTTACTGTTCAAGTGGGCAGAGCTTCAGCTTCAGGCACTCTCACCTGCACATGTAGAGGGAGTGGACAATGTTGAAGCCAATTTTCTTAGCAGAAAGACCCTGGATCCGGGTGAATGGACGCTGTCTGTGGCAGCTTTCCAAAGCATTGTTCATAGCTGGGGTTGCCTGATATTTGATCTAACTAACTACAACTTAGTTTCATAGACCGGGTCATCAACCAAAAGGAGCTCAACTCGGTTAACAGTAATGTAATACATAATACATAAACTTGACAGGAAAAGTAGACTAGAATAGTTAGTTTCCAAAATGTTTAGCAAACAAAAAAGTTTTCAGAGCTTTCTGGAATAAAGCAAAAGAACCTAAACTTCTTATTGTAAGCAGTAAAGCATTCCAGAATTCGGTTAATTTAAAAGCAAAAGAATGACTAAATCTCTTGAAAGTTCTGTTTTACCACTAAGAGAGGGAAATGTAAGTTTTAATTTTTGAGAACTTCTGGCAAGATGAAACCTATGCACATTCCAGTCTAAAGGAATCAAAGTGATGAAAATGCCAAACAAGATCTGAGATACACTGGGAGCCAATGTAAGTCCTTGAGCAGAGGGGTCATGTGATCGAATTTATTCTTACCGAAAATGGCAACAGCATGGAACAAGAAGGTGGACAGATTTTTCAGTCACAGGATTGCAAGTCATTAGAAAAGGTCATTCACATGACTCCAGATTGGCCACGCAGACCATGGTATGTAGATCTAGTTTGTCTTCAAACAAGTCCTGGTCTCAGAGTATTGGTGCTGCTGGACCTCCTGTCTCAGGGACCAGTGGTCATAGAGGATCTGGATCACTTTGCTCTTACGGCATGGCTCTTGAGCACAAGATGTTAGCTTGCGAGGGATATTTAGAGGTAATTGCTACTCTGCTTAGGACTAAATAACCAACAGAGGTCTCTGCCTATGCTAAGGCTTGGAAATATTTCCAGTACTGGTGCATCAAGGAAAAGGAGGAGCCTTTCTCTGCTCCAGTCTTGGTGGTGCTAGCTTTCCTCCAGGCTGACCTTGACAAGGGATTCACAGTAGCGTGCCTTAGAGTCCAAGGGCTCAAGACGGAAGGACTACACTGTCGTCTCATCCAGACATAGCCAGATTCCAAAAGGGAGCATGTCATATCAGGTTCCTGGTGAGATCTCCATTCCCTCTTAATGTAATTTTGTAGGGTCTCAGCTAGGCTCTGTTCGAGTCACTGAAAGAAGCGTCCTTGATGGATCTGGTGCTCGAAACATTTTATCTGGTGGCTGGGTCTTGGAGTTGCAGGCCCTTTCTTGCAGAGAGCCTTTCCTCAAATTTACTGAAGCTGGACTCTCTTTGCGCACCATTGCATCCTTTTTGCTAAAGGTTGTTTCGGCATTCTATGTCAATCACAAAGTCAGATTGCCTGCATTCCAGTCCACAGGTTCCAAGAAAAAGGACCGGATTCTGAAGAAGATTTTTTTTTTTTTTTTTGCTAATACGTTTTTTCTATTCCCCTTTACCTTTTGTTGTCTTCCTTTTTGTTCATCCCCATAATATATTGTAAATCTTTCCTTCCGTTTATAACCAAATTCTGTTTGTTTTGGCATGGTTGATGTTTGCCCTTATTAATGTTATAATTTTTAGCCCTTTACATTGTAAACTGCTTTGGTTTTACAATCTTGTTAATAATTGCGGTATATCAAATAAAGTAACTGTAACTGTAAGTTGAATGTTAAGAGCACTTCTTCAATATCTTGGGGTCACTAATGAGTTCAGGCTATCTGATCATCTTTCATTCTTACAAATCCAGCTAGACATGGTGCGCCTGCTTCCAAGACCACAATTTCCAGATGGATCTGTAGTCATTTTGTCAGCATATATTGTTAAGAGAGAAATGATCCCTGTTTCCGTTAGGGTGCATTTGACTTGAGGCATGGCTTTGTCGTGGGCAGAAGCTTGGGCAATGACCCTGAGGAGATTTGTAGGGCAGCAACTTAGTCCACTCCACATACATTTTCCACTCTACATACATCCAGAGTGGATGTAGTGGCAAGGGAGAATTCTACCTGTGGGTCCTCAGTGTTATGAGCCAGTACAGTAGTCCCACCCTAGATTTCTGGGACTGCTTTTTTACGCCCTGTCCATCCAGAATGACACACTTATTGCACTAGAAAAAGAGATTAGGTTCTTACCTTGATAATATTTTTTCTAGTAGATAGGTGTGCCATTCTGGACCGTCGCCCTGCCATATATTTCCTGCACCTCCTACTGTCTCACTCAGAATGTTCGTATCTAAACCAGTCAGTTGAATGCCAATCAGACCTTCCTAATATGAAGAATAGTCTATTGCTAGGTCACTTTGGGGCATTATTTCAGCTCCATTAATGTTTCTGTTTGGCATGATTGTTTTGATTGTTCAATGTTTAACAAGTTTGCTATAATTTCAGAGCAGAACCGACATGCTCTTTGGGGAGATTTCCCGTACCCCTCCTTCACATGAGTTTCTAGAAGGGCTATCGCCTGCTTTGGAACAAAACTGAAGAGGGCAGCAGAGCCCTCTAGTGAAGTAGGAGGGATTCAAAAGCTGGTGTGGATTCCTGCACGGCTTGCGGGCACTGAGATATTACCCACCCATCCAGAATTACACACCTATCTACTAGAAAAGATATTAGCAAGGTAACATATGCCTGGAATAAACAACCTGAGTTTGTTCACCAAGTCCCCTTCCCTTACCTTACAAGCAGACTGAAAACCTACTTTTTTATATAGACTTCAATCCATAACCCTACTCCCCACTGCCCACCAACCTATCTAGCAGATTAACCATTTCCCTTAACCGTATCCATGTAGGCTTACCAGACATCCGGATTTCCCTGGACATGTCTTCCTTTTCGAGGACATATCTGGGAGACTGGATGGCTTTTCAAAACCCGGGTTTTGAAAAGCTTCCAGCTAGCAGCGATGTCAGGATGGCATCTGTGCATGTGTGGATGCAACAAGGTGTTGTCACGCAATGTAATTTAATCTGTATCCTCAATTTGTACCTGTACCAGAAATTTTCCAATGTAATGTATCCTCCTGGAAATGTCCAGCTCTCTTCTTATGCAATCCGCTTTGAACCGTAAGGTACAAGCGGAATAGAAATTACTAATGTAATGTAATGTAACATCATCACATCACACCAGCGCATGCACAGATGCCTTCCCGACAAGCGACCAGGGCTGGGGGGTGGAACGGGGCACGACATTCATGCATAATGGGGTGGGCTTGGGGGCAGGGCCATGGGTCCAGATTTTTATTCCTGAAAATCTGGTAACCCTATATCCATGACATCATGTTTGTCTTTCTTGTCTGTTTAGATTGTAAGCTCCTTTGAGCAGGGACTGTCTCCTTTGTGACTGTGTACAGCACTGCGTACATCTGGTAGTGCTATAGAAATAATAGTAGTAGTATTAATGGTTCACAGACAAAATCGCGCGAGACAACGGCGCACTGACAACTGAGCGCAAGGTTGACGGCGCGCCGAAGAAAAGCACTATTTTAAAGGGTTCCGACGGGGGTTGTTGGTGGGGAACCCTTAACAGACATCGCGCTGGCGTTGTGGGGGGTTTGGGGGGTTGTAACCCCCCTCACTATACTTGAAACCGAACTTTTTGCCTATTTTTTAGGGAAAAAGTTCAGTTTTAAGTATAATGTGGGGGGTTACAACCCCCCAACCCCCCCCACAACGCCAGCACAATGTCTGTTAAGTAAAGTGGGGGGGGGTTCCCCCCCACCCCTCGTCGGAGCCCTTTAAAATAGTGCTTTTCTTCGGCGCATCGTCAACCTTGTGCTCAGTTGTCTGCGCGCCGTTGTCTCGCGCGATCTAGTCCCGTCACCGTATTAATAACCTAATTTCTTTAGATTGAAACCCCCCCCCCCACTGGCAGCAATGCAATTGGAGGACTCCTACTCAGCTTAGAGGGAACAGTGCCCTGCGTTATCCAGTTAGTGTGCACAAATGCAAACACATTAGATGGATAATTCAGCAACACATGCTCTGTCCTGAAAAAAAATTATTTTTTAGAAAATTAACACTTAGCTCCCACACACAGATAAAATATAACAAACTGCTTTAACATGTTTTACGATAAACCTGTTTTTCCCATACTAAGTGGGCGTTAGAGCATTACGCCTTTAGTAATAGAACCCTGTAGTTAACTAAAATGAACTGGAAGTCTTTGCTACAAGACCAGCTACAGTGACTACACTTCCAGAGTATTTACAATAACAGAACTATCATTGTTGCTAATATCACAAAATCCACTAGGTGGCAGTAAAGCACTAGAGGACATTCTTAAGCAGAAGCCATGTACTGTTTGGGCTCTTTCATGTTACTGCTGTAGGAAAGGCAATGGCAAACACTAGAATTTTGCAGCCAGAAAAATAATAATTACAAATTCTATTCTACCTAATTTCCTCTTGCAATGTCCTTTGCTGCTGTTCTATTTGCTTAACCAGCTTCAAGTTTATATTTCCTTGAAGCAGACTAGGTAGCAGAGCAGAAGTAATAGCAGAACAGAAGTGGTAATGGAAATGCCAAAGATGGGCCACCCTAATAGTGAGAATGAAAACCAAAGAGTGGGATTTTTTTAATTTTTTTTTTAAATATCTTTATTAGCAATTGCAAAGGGAACATGCAACCAAAAAGGGAAGCAGATAAAAGCAAGGCACAACAGAGATTTTTCAGTTATGAATCCTTTTTAGATTTGTGCTTCGGATGCACTATGTCATATTGCTTTGTATAAAGCAACTTTAAATTATATTTGCTTTTCTTTGGTGGCTGTAATAAATAGAAATAAAACAACAAAAAAGATAAGATGATACACCATTTTTATTCGAATAACAGTACATTTTTTGACTAGCTTTAAAAGGCAATACGTTCTCCTTTGGGTCAGAAATGAACAAAAGATGACAAATATTAGAATATATAAGCAAAACATAATAGCATTCCAGTGACAGTCTGATGGGGAAAGGTTGGAGTGGGGGAGGGGAGAAAAAGGAAGAGAAAGATAGATGATCAGAGGGTATCGTAATTTTGTAACTGTGAAGTGATATAGCTAAAGCCATATCTATAAAATGGAAAGATTTATTGCATTACAAAAGGGATATTTCAAGAAGTTTCAGGATACAAAATATTGTACGGATTAATTGAAACTGTTTCCCTTAAGTGTATCAGATCAATTGGATAGGGTGGGGATTATTGTATTGACGAGTATTTATATGATTATGGATTATATGGTAGGGAGGGATAAGAATTTATGTAATGAACAAATGATAGACTGTAAGTGATATATTTATTGTTAATGTGATTGGATATATATATACACTTTATGTAATTTTGAAAATGAATAAAGAATTTAAAGCTGAGGTAATATGAAGGCCATTTTCAAAGAAATTTTTACAGATAAGTTACCTGGGTATATTCTCCTGATTGAAAATAGTTTTTGAAAGTATAAGGTTGCCAGACATCCAGGAAAACCCAGACATGTCATCTTTTTAGAGGACTTTCAGGGCTCCCGGATGGACTTTCCAAAACCCGACATTTGTCCGGGTTTTGGAAAGCTCCGGCCGCCTGGAGGACCTCTGAACATGTGCGGATAATGTCATACGTATGCTCCAGGCCCTTCAGACACGGCCGAAGCTCATAGCAAAGAGAAGAGGCTTTCTGGGGGCAGGACTGGAGGGCGGAACTGGGTGAGGCTGGAGGCAAAACCAGGTGGGGCTAGAGAAGGAACCGGGCTGGAGGCGGAACGGAGCAGGATCCGGGGTTTTCTTTTTTTTAAATATGATAAAAGCATACCCATAGGTTCAGAGCAGTTGCAGGGATAGAGCAGGGGGACGCAAAGTATACAGGGAGGTGTGCTCAGTTTTCTTCTTATTGGCTTGGCCACTTGTAGTTTTCTGCTGTTAGACTTGCCTCTCATGAGAGCAGAGGTCAGGATCAGTGAACAGGCACTGAGGAGCTAATGAACAGCAGAAGGGCTCACAGAGAGTGAGAACCTTCAAAAGAGTGTGACACTCCTAATGAGTGAGACTTGGCATCTCTGTGAAAAGTTGGCAAGACAGAAGAAATAGTCTAATAGATGTTAACTTTGCAAACTGTAGGCCATGTTGTTCTGGATAATTATAACTACCATGATGTAATAGCCACAGGCTACACCCTTCATCCTTCCTTGAGTTCTTTGAATCCAGCCTGAAGAGAAAGTCTCCAGTTTCAATATTCCTATATTCGGTTGCTTTGTTTCAATTTTGGCCTTGAGCTGGTTACGCTCAGGCTATATTGTGCTGGCATTATATCTATGTTATATGAATGTTCTATCTAATGTATGCTTATTAGGTGTTTCACTGATATTATGCTGGCATTGTATCATTTCTGTGTTATATAAATGTTCTTCCGTGGTATCTTTCATATTCTGCTGCTATTTATTACAAAGCAGTTAGATAATTGTTCTACAGTGCTATTAGATGTTTGTATTTCTGATACTGTTTTATGTTGGAGTCAAGTTGTCATCTCCAAATTTACCTCATTGATTGTATTTATACTTATATTTGGGCATTTTACTATTGTCATACCGTTAACAAAATTGTAAGTTTTATGTCACATTGTTTCTGCTCTATACAGTGGCATACCTAGCATATTTGACACCCGGGGCCCATCATTTTTCGACACACCCCCTCCCCATCTGTATGAAAAACATGATTTTTAGTAACAATCCACACGTCACACACGAGGGTATCTAGGAAAAGGCAGCATCTTACATACTGCAGTGAGCAGTACAACATCAATACACCCGTTGTAAAACTGAACAAGCCAAACTAGTACAGATCAATCCTACACAGTCAATCCTAACAGAAAACCATGTCTTTTTGAACACACAGAAAACACCTTCGCCTAGTATGGAATATGTAATCACAAACTAACCCCTCCCCCTGTTACAAAACTGTAGTGTGGTTTTTAGCCACGGTGGTAACAGCTCAGACGCTCATAGAGTTCTGAGCATCAGAGCTGTTACCACCACGGCCAACGCTAAAAAACGCTCTACAGTTTTGTAAATGGGGAGATAAAATAGAAATACGTAGACAAAGGTTAAACTGAAGCACCAAGAAGCTGGACTCTGCATACAATGCAACACCACAGAAACAGCGATGCATCTCCCCTACAGCAAAAAATAAATAAATAAATAGAATATTTTTCTACCATGTCTTCTCTGGTTTCTGTTTTCCTCATCTTCTTGTCACTCTCTTCCTTTCATCCACTGTCTACCCTCTCTCTGCCCCTTCTATATGGCATCTTCTCTCCTTCTAATCCCCTTCCAGAAACTTTATGCCTCCCCTTCCATCTCTCCCTTCACCCCCATTGGTCTGGCATCCATCTTCTTCCCTTTGAAAAGGATTCAGGTCCCAATTCCTGCCCCATACTTTCTCTGTCTCTGTCATATGTAAGTCAGGTACCTGGGGACACATCTTAAAGACCAGAAACCATCTTTCAAATATGTCCGTCTTTTATTATGAGTTTCACATATTTATACGAATCAGGTTTGCCAGCATGTGTCAGCATGTGACGTAAGGTCACATGAAACTTTAAACACATCAGCATTTTTCCTATCTAGAGATTGAAGTCCAAAAGGTAAGAAAAAGCCTTGACCAGCAGAGCTTCTTAACTAAAGCTGTCTGTAAATACGGCTTAACAAAACAATTGAATTCACTTCACATTATCTCTGTTTAAACATTACCTGTCCTTGTATTCTCTTCAAGGAAGGGAAAGATAAACAGGGCCTACCTTTGCATCTTTAAACAACATATGCCTAAGGACACTTACTAAAGTTCTGATACGTGTCCGTTCAATTCCCCTCTTACGTCATGTAAATGACGTCACAAATACACAGCATGAGCTGGAAGGGAGTGATACCCTAGGTATGTCTCTCAAGGAGGGGTTTTTTAGGAGCTGTAATACGAATAACACAGTACATGAGCAGTCAAGACAAGAGTGCAAATAATAAGAGATTATGCATTCAACTAAAGTGCTGATCCCAAAAATTAGATAAATAAGAGTTACATTTGAACTCAGCAAAGAAGTCTGCTAATTTCTGAATGTCCATAGTAGGACCTATATTGTCAGAAAGAAAAGTACAACAGCTTAAAGTACTGAGGAGAATTTTTCAGAATTCTCAGCTAGAATCATATCTAGGGCCATATGATTTTGAGAACCATCTGAGAAGTGGAGCCTAATTGATCAGTAATACTTTGCAAGGCGTTCCTAGAATAGTTCACAAAGCGTTGCTGATTATAATAATTTTAACTAATCCGATCAACATTCTTATTAATAGTAATAAAGGGAATAAGGAACTCAAACCCAGCCTTAACCTGAGCTCGGGCCTTAAATTCATCTGGGACCCCTCTTGGGACCCCTATAGCATCTATGTATACATGTGATCAGATTTATATCAAGACAAATAAAAGGAAAAACCATGTGAATAGGAAGGATGCCTTTCAGAAACAATATGCAGAAGCATAGTAACCTTAACTAAAGTGCACTGGCCTATCCACTGGCTGGGTAGCTTAACAGGGAGCCAAAAGTCTCCATAAAGCCAGTAAATATCAAATCTGATGCAGCAACAATAGGGCATACCTATGAGCCAAGACAGAACAATAACCTGGGGGTAAATTACCTACAAAACTACTCTGTGTCAGATTAGAAACATGACATATGTAATTGCCCTTATAGATGATAACGGCAATATCAAGCTTTTGCTGTCCTGGCAACAAAGGGTATTTAGAACACTGCAGTGCACAAAGAGGATAGGTAAATAACCCAAAAAGGCATGGTTGGATACCAGGAGGGAGGTCCAGATGTACGGTTCCTAGATGGGGTCTAGCTTGAGCACATATGTAACAATTACTCTTATTATGTTGATCAGCAGTGAATTTCATCCATTCTAACCAAAGGTTACGTTCTGAAAACCCTACCTCAACAGCCACAATATCTTCAAAAGTGGGATTGGCAATAGCCATCATGTCAGTAAGTTTATTGAATGTAGGGGCCAGTGAGTTAGTATTTTTTTTGGGGCCCCCACAAAATGGCGGGAGAGGATGAGTGGAGGTAGATAGATCCCGTAAGAAAACTGATGATAGCTAGACCCACCCTTAAACCACATGTCCATAATGTACATACCTTCATCAGTAGGTCTAGGGTTGTCAATAGTAAGAGAAAGCTTAATAATTTGTGCAGGAACACTTTTCCTATAACAGTGTCCAACCTTATGAAGGGCCATACAAGTAAGCAGTGATTTACCATTTTGTCCACTGTTTTTCAGGGTATTTTCTAGTTTATAAGCCCAGTCAGTATTAATATTCCACCCTACCACTCCCCAGAATGCACACTTATCCCCCCAACGTAAGTCCTTAGTTTTAGGAATCTCTGAGGACCAATGGCACAGCCTTGGGATATCAATTGATGAACAGTCCACAATGTCACAATACTCAAAGGAGAAGGTGGCAACTTGCACACTGCTGGAATTATACCAAAGGGTAGCATACTATCGGTCTTTTCTGGATTCCAATTGAAGGACAGCCTTTGCGAGGGAGTAGTCCAGCTTGACGTCGTGTTCGCAAAGAGGTGTCGGGGGTGCTGTTTACAGCAGGAATGTCATTTACAGATGGGTATGGGCAGAAAGTGTCGTGGACCCAGAACACATCATCCCTGTAGACCCAGTTAGAAATGATCCATACAGGGAGAAAAACTAGCAGCAGCAGTGCCAGTAAGAGAATGATAAAGTTGGTAGAATGCTGCAATGAGATCATTATGTTGTTCCACTGGAGGAGGTGAAATCTGCGCAGGGAAGACTTGCTTCTGGGGTTTTAGGTTAACCCTCTTCAAGCGACTTGCGTGGATCCAAACAGGAAACTCCTCAGTGAGTGCAGCGGGCCTGGGCACAGCGATCACAGTAGTGGGAAGGCCAAAGGGGAAATCCGTCTGCTTCCGATCCTTGGAAAGCTGCTGGACAATCACCAGGCTGGAAAAAATGGGTAGGAATCTGTGGAGAGAAAGGAGAAGTGCAAGACACGTTTCTTTGAACAAGCCCTAATATTTCAATTAGCTTTTGGACGTATTCCTCCTGTATCAAGGGAAAATCTACCCATGGGGCGGGGAAAGGTCATCCCGTGAGAACCTCAAAGGGAGAACAGCCAGATGTCTGTGCATACAGAAAGAGATACTTGAAAAGAAATGCTTGGAAAGCATTCCAAATATCATTCAGCAGCTGTACTCCAATGTGATCCAAATAAGAGATAGAAAACAAGAGAAACCATGTTGCCTGTACTGAATGTATTCAGAAAAGTATATTGAATGGATCATATGTAGGGAACACCACGAAATAAATGCTGTATAAAATAAAGCTTTTTCTTATAACCCCTAACTAAACTATATTCAGAATATAAAAGCTAAAAGTAAAAGAACATTGCGCAGTTAGGCTAGTAAGAAGTGGAAAAAGAGCTCTAGAAATGGCCAATATTATGTATCCTGGGGTACCCACTAAACTAAAACAAGTAAACATGACACAGACAAAACATAAAGTTTTAAGCGTGGAGCTATTACTCCATCTGTCAAGTGTGCAGGGCTGAATTTAACTCTGCAAATAAACACATTGATATAAAAAAAACCAAAACTACAAATAATGTATATCATAACCATCTCATATTTGGAAAAAGGCATAAAGCTAATGTCTCTTTGGAGCGTCTCTATCTCTGCAGTGATAAAGAGGACCCGTGGAAAACATTAGAAATATCTGTGCCAAAATGGATCTGGGATGGCTATGTATAAATCCGGAAAAAACCATTTTAAATTAGCAACATCCTAACTTCAGCTTTAAATTCAGAGGAGGGGGTGGAAAAAAGAGAGGAAGAGAATCCTGTTCACCCGTGAAACCCAAAAACCCTCCAGTGGTCTGCATTTCTCTCCTCTCCTTCCCTTTTCCACACCCCTATGGTCTGGCATTTCACTCTCTCCTCTCCCTCCCCCCCACTTCCATCAACATCTGCCCCCTTTCTTTTCCTCCAACTCAATTCCATGCAGTATCCTTCCCCCTTATGTCTCTTTCCCCTTTCCCTGCACACAAATTCCATCAGCATCTGCCCCCTTTCTCTCCTTCCACCACCTTTCCATACCACCCTGACCCCCTTTCTCACCCTTCACCACCCTTCCATACCACCCTGACCCCTTTTCTCACCCTTCACTACCCTTCCATACCACCCTGACCCCCTTTCTCACCCTTCACCACCCTTCCATACCACCCTGACTCCCCTTTTTATCCTTCCACCACCCTGCTATGCTCCTTTCTCTCTACATCCAAATCAGCGATGACTGCTTCTGCTGCCTCTGCTCCGGAAGAGGTAAGTGACGTTGGAGGGTGGTGGGCCAGGAGTTGCGGCAAGGTCCCGCGATAACTGCAGCTGCTGGTCCAACCCCTTCCGACATCACTTTCCTCTTCCGGAGCAGAAGCGGTAGACGCAGTCATCGCAGGACCTTCCTGCAATTCAGCGCGGCTGCTGACTCTGCTCCGGAATAAGTACAGCAGCCATGCTGAGGTGCAGGTGCCGATTAAAGCAGTCCAGGAGGTTCCAAACCTGGCTGGCTGTGCACCCCTTTGAAGCGTGCACCTGGGGCGGACCGCCCCACCTTGGTATACCACTGGCTCTATATACTGTACTGCCTTATATGAATCTCTTCATAAAAGCAGTTAATAAATCCTTACTAATTACCGTATTTTTTGCTCCATAAGATGCACTTTTCCCCCCAAAAGTGGGTGGAAATGAGGGTGCATCTTATGGAGCGAATATAACTCACCCACCCCCACACCCAGTACCTTTAAATTGTGCTGGACCAGCGGTGTATCAGCAGGAGTGAGCTTTCTGCGCTCCTGCCCCTCCCTCACTGGATGGCTGCCTCCTGATCCTTATTATGCCGGGGCCAGTGGCACACAATGTTTAAAGTGAAGAATATCAAAAATTAATAATGAAAATACAAATCAAGCAACATAAGTATTGCCATACTGTATCAGAGTCCAAAAGGTCCATCTAGCCCCGTATCCTTTTTCCAACAGTAGCCAGTCCAGGTTACAAGTACTTGACAGAATCCCCCCCCTTTAAAAAAAAAAAAAGCAAGATTCCATGCTAACAACCCCAGAGAAAACAGTGAAATAATCAGTAATACACGATACATTAAGGGCCATTTTGCTACCGTATATACTCGAATATAAGTGAATCCAAATATAAGTCAAGACCCCAATTTTCCCCCCAAAAGAAGGAAAAATGGTTGACTCAAATATGTCGGGCAGCTTAATATTCAAGTGTCCTTCCCTGCCAGGATCTGCCGCTGATGCTCGGCGCTAAGTGGCTTTCATGACAATTTGCAGGAGCCATTTGGGCAGCCTGTTTACAGCACTGCCTCTGATGGCCAACCACTGCTGTTATTTTGGGAAGGCCCGTGAATAAGAGATATCAGCTCCACATGGTGAGGGGGGTTGATCAGAGGCCAGACTCATGTGGGGGAGGGAGGGGGGATGGCAAGGGGGGGGGCTGATCAGAGTGAGAGAAGGTAGACTCGCAGAAGGGGAAGAGGAGATGGATGGTGGAATACAATTGGGGATGGGGAGAGGAGGGGATGTGGATGATGAACCAAAAGTGGGGTGGGGGGGAGATAGGAAGGGACATGGATGTAGGGCCTTTTTTCTGGGGTATAGTCTACAAAATGGTTCTTAGCTGTCTGGGAGTTGTTCCCGGCTGGCTAAGTTCCACTAAATATTGGGGGGAGGGTAAAGTCAGTGTTGTTTAGCTAGCGTTTTATAATGCGAATTTGTTAGCTGGATAGCGCTTCCATGCCAGTGTCCTATCTATGACACACCCCTTCCCACAATTAAAAAAATAACATGCAATTAGCCCATGCTGACAGGCAAATTACCACAAAATGCTTTAATGTTTTCCTGCATTTAGCATGTGTTAGGCCCAGTTTCTCAAAACTTTAATGCAGTCACTAAACTGGTTTCCAGACGGTTTAGCCTGCATGCATTTTAGTGGCAGATTATCAAAACGGTATATCTCGGTCTTTTGCGAGCTTTCTAGCAGTCTCTGACACTGCCATGCAAATGGGCTCTTCAATATTGAAATTAGCTCTCTAGTAGATTCTTAAAAATCTCCAACAGTGGTGTCAGTATTCGGCCACCAGAATCTGCGACTGGTCCTGGGATGCCAGTACAGTGGCAGCATTGTTAAAAGTGCATCTTGTGACGTGTGTTTTGGCGGTTGCTAATGAAAAAATATTAAAAATTACATAAAGAATCATAAATTGTCATCTATTTTTTTTTGGTAGGAGTAGTAAAAGTATGTTTCTTGAGTGCATGTATTATAGCCCCCTTTGGCAGCAGGAGAGATGCCCAGTCTCTCCCGCTGCCAACTGACACACACCACTGGCAGCGGGAGAGATGCTCAATGTTTGTTGCCCACTGTTGTTGTGTTCTTTTTTTTTGGGGGGGGGGGGATTTCATTTATTCTGCGTATGTGCCCATCCTTATAACCAGCCATGGGCACATGCAAATTTAGAGAGTCTTCGCTACTCTCTACCAGCCTCATTTACATGAGCGTTTTTGGGAGAATGACTCACTTTTTTAAAATCACTACTACGCGTTTTTTTTGAAAATCTAGCCCTTAGTCCTTAATGCAATTTAGTTAAAGGGCCCCTATGTAAATAAAATAAAACATATGAAAATTGTAAGCTCTTTGGAGAAAGTACTTATATCTGGAACATGTTGTAAAACACTTCCAGCTAAATTGGAAAGCTGATCAAGAAATAAAATTGTTATAAGCAGTCTTAAAAATAAATATGCACTAAATTCCCTTTGCACGGGCCTCTCACATTCTTTATTTCATGTAGGTGTGACTATGAAATAAGGGAAATGTCAAACCTGGTTTTAGGCTTGTATGATATAGGAATCTGTACAATAAAACTTGATGTTGCCCTCTGCTGAACTGTACACTTAGTCAGATCTTTTGAAATATCTAATCTGCAACATTTTTTCCACACGCTGAAAGAAAGATATTCAGGTAGCTTGGGGCATTTTCCACTCCAAGTCAGTCAGAGATTTCCAAGTTCCAAGTTTCCAAGTGTATAAAAGACTATGGACTTTTTCCTACAGGAAATTATCCAAACCATTCTTAAAACCAGCTACGCTATCTGTCCCTAATGGGCTCCAATTATTGTTTTGTACCTGGGGCAGTAGCGGATTAAGACCCTGATGCTTTAAAGCTTTCTGAGACAACATAGCGGTGGAGTGGTGGGGCTGAGGCGTCCTTTTGAAGTTCACATGAGTGGGGTAGAATCATATCCTATTATATTACAATCCAGTTCCCTAGAGATATAGATGGACTTCTAAAGCTTTCTGAGGCATTAAGGGCTCCTTTTACGAAGGTGTGCTAGGGTTTTTAGCGCACGCACCGGAAAACTACCGCCTGCTCAAGAGGCATTTTAGCGCACGCTATTCCGCGCGTTAAAGACCTAACGCACCTTCGTAAAAGGAGCCCTAAGTCTCGTTAAAGCAGCCTTACTAGAAGGAAAAGCTCTCCTCCTGATGCACAAAAGGGTTCTCTGTGGCTGCTAAAGAATCCTATGCTCATGCATTAGAACAAGCTGATTATTATTATAATGAGCACACTGTGTAGTGCTCTAAACTTTTTGTCCACTCTTTATGGACAAAATTTTCTGACAGAGTCTGAACTGCCATAGCCTTACGTTCCTGTCAGTGCCTGAGCACAGATTGTCTCAGGCACTGACAAAAAAATAAGTTTAAAGCAGCTCAAACCTGCCACTGGGAAAAAAAAAGCCCTCAATTCCCTCCCCCCCCCCCCAATCCCCTGCTGAGACCAAAAACAAAGTCTGGTGGTCTAGTGGGGTCTCCCTACATTGATACCAGGCCCCCTGATATACCCCAACCCCCATACCCTTTCCCACATACCTTCTATTGTAGGAGGGACGCCCACTCCCTCCTGCTAGCAGGCCCGCTTCTTCAAAATGGCAGGCCTTCCCCTTCCCAGTGCATCCTGGGATCACTGGGATCACTGGGAGGGGGCCTAAAGCCCTGATCAGCTTCGGGGAGTCCTGTCGGTTCAGCTCCCTTTCTGAGCTCCCCTGGGAGAACAGTATAAAAAATTGAATAAATAAATAAATTAAATTAATAAATAATCAGCTGAAGCGGCAGCAGCAATGCAGCAAACGTAACAGGAGTGAAGGCAGTGGGAAGGCCCTGTGCCTAGCAATTGCTCTTCTGAGCATGCAACAGGCACAGTTCCTTCTCCTATTACTGGGGCTGCTCTGCAGGAATAGCATACATATAATTTGCATGCTATTCATGCTGAGCATCACCCGACACAGAAAAATCGCTTCAGCCACGGTAATTTTTACTATGGCATCAGATCATTGTGTGTAGCGTTACCAGATTTCTTCTAAAAGAAAAGAGAACAAGTGGCCCCGCCCCATTCCACCCTGAGCCCTGTCCCCTCATCGTCTTTCTGAGTTTGGGGCCATGTCTAGAGGGCCTGCAAGCATGCACAGATGTGATGAGATAACATCACACATCATCTCGTGACATCCATGCATGCTCGAAGGCCCTCCAGATGCAAACTCAAGCTCGGGAAACCCAGACAAACTACCAGGGTTTGAAAATCCATCTGGTCGCCCTGCAAGTCCTCTAAAAAAAGATGACATGTCTGGGTTTTCCCAGACATCTGGTAACCCTAACTGTGAAATGAGCTAAACTGAGGCAACTGGTATTGGAGCCAACAAGGGAGCAGGCAATACTGGACCTGATACTTACCAATGGCGAAAGTGTCACAGAAGTCTCGGTGGGCGACACGTTGGCTTCCAGTGACCACAACATGGTATGGTTCAATCTCAGGAAGGGTTTCGCCAAAACTAACACATTGACCAAGGTCCTTAGCTTCAGGGACACCAACTTTGAGGGCATGGGGGATTTCATCCATCAGGCGCTACAAAACCGAGCAGTAACAGATAATGTAGAAGCACTGTGGTCAACTCTGAAAGCTACCATTCAGGAGGCAACCAACCGCTATATAAAATCAGTGAGTAAACGGCGCAGGAACAATAAGCCACAATGGTTCTCTGCGGAGATCTCGGACCTCATAAAAGAGAAGAAAATGGCGTTCATCTCTTACAAACAATCAGGGACACAGGACTCTAGAGAAGACTATTTGGCCAAGGCAAGAGCCGTCAAAACAGCAGTTAGAGAGGCCAAATTCTGAATGGAGGAAACTTTAGCAAAGAACATCAAGAAGGGCGATAAATCCTTCTTCAGGTATATTAGCGACAGAAATCGAAACACAGGTGGGATAGTACGCCTAAGGAAACCAGATGGGAACTATGTAGAAGCTGACTCAGAAAAAGCTAAATTGTTAAACGAATACTTCTGTTCGGTCTTCACCCACAAGGCGCTGGGATCCGGCCCTCAGCTACAGAAAGAGGATGGCTCAGTAGACCCGTTTAGTAATTTCAAGTTTACGACAAGCAGTGTCTACTGTGAGCTGTCTAAACTCAAGGTTAACAAAGCAATGGGGCCAGACAACCTACATCCCAGGGTGCTCAGGGAGTTAAGGGACATCCTGGCAGAACCACTATACGCGCTCTTCTGGAAAACGGCTAACATCATTCCACTCCACAAAAAAGGTTGCAGGATGGAGGCTGCGAACTACAGACCAGTGAGCCTCACATCAATAGTGAGCAAATTAATGGAAACTCTAATCAAACGCCAACTGGATATGATCCTGGACGCGGAGAATCTACGGGATCCCTGTCAACATGGATTTACCAAGGGGAGATCCTGCCAATCCAACCTGATCAGCTTCTTTGAATGGGTGACGGGGAAGCTCGATGTTGGAGAGTCCATGGACATCGTATACTTGGACTTCAGCAAAGCATTCGATAGTGTACCACACTGCAGGTTGTTGAGCAAAATTAGTTCTATAGGATTAGGTGACACATTGACAAAATGGGTTGGAGACTGGCTTAGAGGTAGGCTTCAGAGGGTGATGGTGAACGGCACCCCCTCCAAAAAGACGGAGGTGATCAGTGGAGTGCCGCAGGGCTCGGTCTTGGGCCCGATCCTTTTCAACATCTTTATAAGGGACCTGGCTGAGGGGCTTCGAAGTAAAATAACGTTATTCGCCGATGACGCCAAACTATGCAATATAGTAGGCAAGAGCACAACGGACAATATGATACACGACCTACTCCTATTGGAGCACTGGTCTAGGACCTGGCAACTGAGTTTCAATGCCAAAAAATGCAAAGTCATGTACCTTGGCAGCCAAAATCCATGCAAGACTTACATCCTTAATATCGAGATCCTAGCAAGGACTGCAACAGAACGGGACTTAGGAGTAATCATCAGTGAAGACATGAAGACTGCCAATCAAGTGGAGCAGGCTTCATCTAAGGCTAGACAGATCATAGGGTGTATATGTAGGAGTTTCGTCAGCCGTAAACCTGAAGTAATTATGCCATTATATAGATCCATGGTAAGACCCCATCTGGAATACTGTGTAAAATTCTGGAGGCCTCATTACCGCAAGGATGTACTGAGACTTGAGTCAGTCCAGCGAATGGCTACCCAGATGGTCTCGGGACTCAAGGATCTCCCATATGAGGAACAGCTGGATAAACTGCGGCTATGCTCACTCGAGGAACGCAGAGAGAGGGGAGACATGATCGAGACCTTCAAATATCTCACAGGCCGTATCGAGGTAGAAGAAGATATCTTCTTTCTCAAAGGTCCAACGGCAACAAGAGGACATCCATGGAAAATCAGGGGTGGGAAATTGCACGGTGACACCAGGAAATACTTTTTCACCGAGAGAGTGGTTGATCACTGGAATAATCTTCCACTGCAGGTGATCGAGGCAAGCAGTGTGCCTGATTTTAAGAAGAAATGGGATCGTCACGTGGGATCTCTTCACAGAGTTAAGTAGGGGAAGGTCATTGAGGTTGGGCCGTGGCCCTTATCTGCCGTCTATTTCTATGTTTCTATGTTTCTATTAAGTAGGGTTGCCAGATTTTACATTCATAAAATCTGGACCCCTAGACCCGCCCCTAGGCCCGCTCATCCCCCCCCCATTATGCCCCAGTCCTGCTCCTAATCCCACTGTAGCCCCGCCCCCACTGCATGCTCGTGCAGGAGGGCATCTGCGCAGGTGACATGATGACATCACGCGCACTCGCTCGGCATGCGCGGATACCCTCTTGCCCGACACAATTTCAGGGGAAGCTTTTCAAAACCCATACAAAATGCCAGGTTTTGAAAAGCCGTCCAGACCCCCGGACATATCCTCAAAACGAGGACATGGCTGGGGAAATCCAGACGTCTGGTAACCCTAGTATTAAGACCTAAGTGACTTGGCCAGAGGACTACCCATGAGGCTACTTCTCCAGCTGATCATCCAAGTGAACTAGTGCGATTTCCTCACTGCTATATTCCTCTGCTCTCAGGACCTTGAACACTACAGTTTGGTGCAGGCACAGTGAGAACTTGGAAGGGTAGCATTACCAGGGTGCAAGGAAACTTCTCATACCATAAGAACATTAGTGAAAGCTTGCCTAATACTGCACAGGGATGGGGCATTAGCAAGCATGTTGTATTCTGAATTTACTATTTTCTTTTATTGACCATGAAAGAAAATACTTGTCAGGCCTTTGGATGTTGTTCACTGGTCATACCCTATGCAAACAAACACGTAATTCCACCACCTGCCACTGACACCACCCCCACCAGACAACTTAAAATTAGCTTGCAATAAGCACATTTAATTACAGATTCCCACAGCAGCTGTGATAACCGGGATCCTTTTGAACTCACTACTTGCAGCTTCACCTCTAATTTTGGGCTGGCTTGGCACCAAATAATGCAGAAGGAGCAATGGCCTGAGGGCTGCAGGAGATTTGACTCTATCACTCGCACTAAGAATTTGAAGGTAGGAAATTGATGCCCAGAGCTAAGGCGGAGGAGGCAGTTTGGAGGCAGGAATATTGCAGACGTCCCGTCAGGTGAAAGGTAGATCCCAGTTTGGGAAGCCGATTGTATTAAAAGAACTGAGGTTAGTACAGTGGTGTAGTATGGGTGAGCGGCGCCCCTCCCTCGCCCCCTTCCATTTTTAACTTCTCCGGCATGAGCAGCATGCCCACGTTGGTGTCGGCTCGCCCTTTGATATCACTTCATAGGCCCGGGTCCCGGAAATGACATCAGAGAGAGTGCCAATGCCCATGTGGGCAGCAACCTCATGCCGGGGAAGTGAAAAAGGTACGGGGGAAGGCAAGGGGCGCATGCGGGGGATGGAGAGGAGGAGGGGTGCTACGCGCTTAGGAAGACCGCGCACGGGGCGGACCGCGCTACCTTACTATGCCACTGGGTCAGTGGGAGAAGGGTTTTTTACTAAAAATAGATAGATATTACTACCACGCAGCACTGATGAGTAGCAACTGGATAGGAGCCGTGAATCCTGCGTCTCCCGGGGGAGCAGTTCCTGCCCATAGAGGCTTGATCTGCTTTAGGAATTTCTGCCAGTCCTGTGCTTCTGTTGCATTCGGTTCAGATCTTTCTGGGAACTATAATCCTACAGCTCCGGAGAAGTTGACTGACTCAAGGCCTGATGCCCGGGCAAGATTTAAATCAATCCGATATTACTCACATACTCTAAATGTTCTCTATCTTCAGTCAGCAGTCTGGTGAAATTTTAAAGTTCAATGGTATTTTTATGATTTTATTTAACAGTGAATGTTTCTTAGTATGTTTGCTGTTTATATGGCCGGGTCTATACTGTCTAAAAATGGAGTTCTTTTTTTATATTTATTTTACTTTTATTATATTCTGTAAACCGCTTGGACCAGTGAAATGAATGAGCGTTATAACAAGATTAATAGACCATAAATCATTAGGCTTTGTTGCCCCAGTGAGCTTGGCTTTAGTGCACAGTTTTGTAGATGTCCTATGCAGAAACAGGCTGACTGGCAAATTCTATATATGACACAAAAAAGAAAAAATCAGCACCAACTAGAACAGCGCCTATAACAGAACTCGCCGGGACAGGATGGGAGAATGAGTTCCAACGGTGAATAATTTGTCCCCATGTCATTCTCTAGTTCTAACTATACTTCCACTGCTTAGCATTTACAACTGTCAAGCAGTACTACCAAGCTGACTGATTTTTGAGAGGAAGATTTTAAGGCACACCTCCAGCCCTCACCCAACTCTGCCCAGCTCTGTCCCAGCTCCACCCATTCTGCTTTATGATTCCACAGCCTGGCCTACCAAAATTCCACAGCCATGATACCAACAAGCCACACCACTATCTGTCAGCAGGGGACACCTTAATAAAATGTCATTTCCTGCTGCTAAGAGACCTGTCACATGATACGAGCTGAGATTTTCTAGCTCTTATCGTGAGTCTGGTCCCACGACAATAGGAGATGACACTTATTAATAATAACTTTAATAATAATAATAACTTTATTTTGTATACTGCCATATCCAGAGAGTTCTAGGTGGTTCACAGCAATTAATTAAGATTACAGACAATGAAAAACATTGGAATTAGCATATTTTGGAGCGTACAGGTCATTGGAGTTGACAGGAATATACAAGAGTGTACAATAGGAAGGTAAAAATTTTTTTTACAGAGAAACTGGTCGTTGAAGTTAACTTGGTTTGGTGGGTACAATAAGAGGGTAAGGTGGAGGTTCACGTGGATTGAGGGGAGTTGAGGGGGTGAGAGGGTGTGTTAGGGGTTCTGTTCGTGGAATAAGTGAGTTTTGAGTTTTTTTTCTGAAGTCAAGGTAGGAGGGGGCTTCAAGTACAATTTCGGCAAGCCATGAGTTTAGTTTGGCTGCCTGGAAGGAGAAGGTTTTGTCGAGGAACCTTTTGAGGTGACATAATTTTAGGGGGGGGGGAAGGCAAACAGATGAATTCTGCGAGAGTTCTTATTGTAATTTAGCTTGAAGTGAGGGTTGAGGTAGCTTGGAGATAGACCAAATACAGTTTTGTAGCAGAGGCATGCGAACTTGAATAGGACTCTGGATTCAAATGGCAGGCAGTGCAGTTTATGGTAGAAAGGGGTGATGTGTTCCCGTTTGTTTAAGCCAAATATAAGGCGGACGGCGGTGTTCTGAATCAGTTTTAGTCTCCTGGTGGTTTTCTTCGTGGAGCCTAGATAAATGATGTTGCAATAATCCAGGATGCTGAGAATGCAGGATTGTACTAATAGGCGGAATGAGTTGTCATCAAAGTATTTTTTTATGGTGCGGAGTTTCCAGAGCACATCTCCTGCTGCCAATGGAGGGGTGGAGTTCCTGGATTCCCAGCAGCAGTGTAGGAGATGACCTGAAAAGTGGGTGTCTCCTGCTGAATTTGGCAGGTCTGTTCAAAATAGTTATATTTTAGGTGAATGGAAGGAACTACACTTCTCCCTCCGTATTTGCTGTGATAGGGGATTAACAGAACCGCAAATACAGAAAAACCGCAAATAACTTTTTCATATGTTATTCGCTGTTTTCTATTAAAAACCATTGTGAATATGGTGAAACCACAAATAACATGGTGGGAGACCTGGCCTGTTCCTAAAGGAAATGCAAAACACGGTGAAGAAAGTGCTGGGAATCAGCGATTTTCTCTTTAAACACTTGGAATCAGAGATTTCTCTATGCAAGCTGATGTAATTTGGGGGAGGAGCAGCAAGCTAAAAACCATGAATAATCGAAACTGCGATTGCTGAAACCACAAATACGAAGGGAGAAGTGTATATGCAGATGAGCTGGAATTATTATTCACGATCTAGTTAGGAATAGTTAATAGTACTGCATTGGGTGAGTGGGTGGGAGGGATGGTAGATATTTTGTATTGTAAATTGCTATGGATTTTTAAGGGATGGAATTAATGTGAATAAAATTCATCCTCAGTTTCTTATATTAGCAGCAATTCCCAATTCAGCTGGTTTTCATGTGATTTTTCCTGGTTAAAACCCTTGTTGCATCAGGAAGAAGGTACCATGGAAAAATCAAAAGTAGACTGCCATGTGAAAGAAGGTTATTACATCAGGCAAACCTGCTATACCAAATCAGAATTGGCACTCAGAATTAAAACAGGTACCACCTAAGTTAAAACAGAGAATGTGAAAACCGGTTGGGATGTGCAGATTGGAAAACAGAACAAGTTGAACTGCTGCAGATCACCTTACAGAAAACTACAGCCTAGCAAAATACCTGCCCTCAGTCACACAGGCAAACCCTCACCAAACACAGAATAAGGGACCACAGACCAGAAAATGCAATGTGCAGACACACAAATGAACTGGAATCCCAAAAGCCAGAGTTTGCACGCAGAGCAAAACCAGAGAAAGAGAAAAAGGAATGCATTTGCTCTTGTACTGTGCAAAATACAGTATAATGATATCAGAAAGAATGAGCAGGGGAAAAAAATACTGTATAATCCTGAGAAAAAAATGGAAGAAACAGCAGCCTGGCCAGAAATTTAACCTGTACATGGACAGTACGGGCTAGCACCAAAATGTGAGAATTGTTTGAACATCATAACTTAATTTTACTGTTAACTTGCTTTCTTTAACTACTTCAAATTGATTATTTTGGCAATATATATGAAATCCTGATAGCAATTAAGCATGCAGAATCTGAAGAGAGGGCTTGCAAAGAGCCCCTCTATGGAACAAGAACCAGAGACTATTTCACTGAGACCTGTTGAGTGCTAATTAATCAAAGCAGCAGGGCAGGAAGACAGCACTCAAGACCTTGCACAATAGGAGCATTATCAGAGAGGAGAAGAGGGTCAGGTAACTAGCCATATCCCAGTGAATAGTGGCCCTCCTGGGGAAAGAGTAAACATTCTCACAGCTGGGAAGGAGGGAATAAAGAGGAGATCATCAGGGACTGTTGGCAATAGCACAGGAGACTTAAATCCAACCTGGGATACTGGAAGGGGCACAGAGAAAAGTGAACAGGAGCAGAGGACTGAGAACCAGGGAAGCCAGGTTCAAATCCCACTATTGTCCCTTGTTAGGGTTACCAGACGACTGGATTTCCCTTTTGAGGACATGTCCAGGGGTCCGGACGGCTTTTCAAAACCCAGCACTGGGCGGTCCTGTGGGTGTGGCCTTGTGTCCAGATTTTCCCGAAGGAAAATCTGGTAACCCTATCCCTTGCGATCTTGGGTAAGTCATTTAGTGGGAGAATTCAAAAGGCAGTAAGGTCTGGATTCTATATAAGACACCATCAGTGGTGGTCACCTTAAAAACAGCCGCCGATCGTGTGTCAATCATACAACAGCACAGTTTACAGAATCGCACCTTCAGGAAAGGTACACACCGGAAATGTAGGCCAGGGTTTTCAAGGCCTACATTTCCAATGCCTACCTTTCACGTGAGTTGTGCCTACAATGCCTAATGCTTTCAGCTTTAGCAATGCCTACCATGGCATTAGACGTCATAAATAACCTCCAGAGGTACAATTCCAGCACCATATTTTTAGTCGTTGGCAGGAGTCTACATTTCCTTTTTTAAACAGCATTTTCAACTTAAGTTAGGCGCTACCAGGGTTCCTACCAGAGACCTACCTTAAGGTGCTATTTATAGACTCCAGGCCTAAGTGTGTTAGCGCACACTAATCGTTAAAGATGCTTATTGGATTCCTCAGGCCATGTGCTAACATTGCCATTGGTGCATAGTACCTGCAAAAAATTATCATGGGAGCACTTACCATTTCCTGCTTAGGAGATGCTAGGAGGTGTTAGTAAGTATTCCCACGTTAACCAGTTAGCTTGCAGTCATCCTAAGGTGCTAGCTGGTTATCGCTTCTATGCCCATTCTCCACCTATGACTTGTCCCCTGAAAAAAAATATATATATATATATATATATTTTAAATAGCATGCAAACAGAGAAAATATCACCAAATGCTTTAACGTGTTTTGTGGCTACCTGTTTTTCCACCTTCTAAGTGCTTTAGGGCTTAACACCTGGGCGTCCAAGCGGCAGATTAAATTTAATGTGGACAAATGCAAAGTGATATCTCAAATCACAGTTACCAGATGCTAGGGTCCACTTTGGGGGTTAGCACCCCAAAAAAGGATCTGTGTATCATTGTAGACAATATGATGAAACCTTCCGCCCAATATGTGGCGGTGGCCAAAAAAGCAAACAGGATGCTAGAAATTATTTAAAAAGAGATGGTTAACAAGAATGTTATAATGCCCCTGTATCACTCCATGGTGCGACCTCATTTGGAGTATTGCGTTCAATTCTGGTCTCCTTATCTCAAGAAAGATATAGTGGTGCTAGAAAGGTTCAAAGGAGAGCGACCAAGATGATAAAGGGGATGGAACTTTTCTCGTATGAGGAAAGACTAAAAAGGTTAGGGCTCTTCAGCTTGGAAAAAAGACGGCTGAGGGGAGATATGATTGAAGTCTACAAAATCCTGAGTGGAGTAGAACGGGTACAAGTGGATCGATTTTTCTAGCCCCCTCTTCTACTAAACCGTGCTAGCAGTTTTAGCGCGGGGAGTCGCGCTGAATGGTCCGCGCTGCTCCAAATGCTCATTGAGTTCCTATGAGTGTCGGGAGCAGATCGGTCCATTCAGCGTGGCTCCCCGCGCTTTAACCGCTAGCGCGGTTTAGTAGAAGAGGGGGTAGGAGACACTCGATGAAGTTACAGGGAAATACTTTTAAAACCAATAGGAGGAAATATTTTTTCACTCAGAATAGTGTCAAATTTGAAAGAACCATTATATCAAATAATATATTTAATTTTATATAGTTGGAGGAAAAATGAGTTTGGTAGTAGTTTTCATCTGGTCTTCAGCAATTTGAGGTTGAGGTGGTTTGACATAGCTATATGAGGAATAGTTATGCTCTGGAACACATTGCCAGAGGTTATGGTAGCTGGTTTTAAGAAAGGTTTGACAATTATTGGAGGAAAAGTCCATAATCTGTTATTGACAAAGACATGGGGGAAGCCACTGCTTACCCTGGATCGGTAGCATGGAATATTGTTGCTCCTTGGGTTTTGGCCAGGTATTAGGGACCTGGATTGGCCACCGTTAGAATGGGCTACTGGGCTTGATGGACCATTGATCTGACCCAGTAAGGCTATTCTTATGTGTGCTAAATACAAATTGGCTTACTTTTGAAACAAATAGGAAGCAATATTTTTTCACTCAATGAATAGTTAAGCTCTGGAACATTGGTACCAAAGCATGTGTTAACAGTGGTTAGCATATCTGGGTAGTGGTATACCTAGGGTATGTGACACCCGGGGCTGATCATTTTTTTAACAACCCCCTTCTCTCTATATTAAAAAAAGAATTGCAAAAGGAGCCCTTAACTTTTTTTGGAAGATATTTTTTAGTAATTGAATTGAACATTTCCCCCTTTTAATTTTATTTTATGTAATTCTTAGTCCTATAGTCTAAATTCTTTTAATTGATAATCATTTAGATGTGTGTGGGGGAGCTGTTATAAGCCCTCCAGGAGACAGCAAAATACCTACTGAATCAGAATGTGTAACTTGCATTGAGATATTACTGGAAAAGTGTTATATTAATCCAAATCCAAAATCCAGTACCTGACATATTATTAATTAATACAAAACATCACTTGTGGCCAACAGAGCAATTTTACCACACCATAAACAGTAACTTCTTCTCTTCTCTCTCCTTTCCATCCAGCATATGACCTCCTTCCCTGTGCTTCCCTTCCATCCAGCATTTACCCTCTTTCTCTGCCCTTCCTTTTCATCTAGTGTTTGCCCTCTTTTTCTCTCTACCTCTTTCATCCAGTGTCTGCCCTTGGTATGCTACTGCGCCACCCCATAGTCTGACACCTCTGTCTCCTTCCTTTGCCTCTCTCCATCTCTCCTTCCCTTCTTCCTCCTCCCATGCTCTGGCATTTCTCTCCTCTGCTTTCCTTCCTTCTTTCCCTCCCAACCCCATCCCACTCTATGGTCTGGCATTTGACCCCTCCCCCTGTGATCTGGCATTTCTCTCTCTCCTCTCCCTTCCCTTGTCTTCCTTCTTCCTTCCTCCTTCCCTCGCTCCCTCCCAATTATGTGGTTTTCTACTTACCCCTCCCTTCCCCCAATTGGGTATAACATTCCTCCCCCCTCCCCCCTGTGGGATAGGTACCTCTTTCTCTCTCTCTTTTTTTTTTTTTTTTTTTTCTCCTCCAGGCTGCCTCTTGCAATCTTTGGACTGCTGGCAGTATCAAGTCAGCTGAACACGCTGCCTTCAGTGTCAATGGAAACTTTCCGTCTGCTTCATGTACCCACAGAGGCAGGACGCTGCAGAGGGAAAGCTTCTGGACCACTGAAGGCAGTGTGTTCAGCTAACTGATGCTGCTAGTAGCCCGAAGATTGCAGATTGCAGATTGCAGCATGGGGAAGGGACCAGAACAACCCCCTAGGAGGTCCACCCGGGGTGGACCTCCCCCCACCTTGGTACACCACTGTATCTGGGTTTAAAAAGGTTTCCCCAAGTTCCTGGAGGAAAAATCCGTAGTGTGCTATTGAGATAGACAAGGGGGGAGCAACTGCTTGCCCTGGGACTGGCAACCTAGAATGTTGCTACTATTTGGGTTTCTGCAAGTACTTGCGATCTGGATTGGCCACTGTTGGAAGCCAGATACTGGGCCGGATGGATCATTCGTCTGGCCCAGGATGGTTATTCTTAAGGTCTTTAAAGAACATAATTAAAGAGCTGTAAAATAGGAGCTTCAGTAACCAAACCAGCAAGCCAATCCCAAAGCCCTTAATAGTAGGGATGTGAACCAGAAGCCAGGAAGAGGCATAGCTAAGGAGCCGGAATGCTTTCCATTCCAAGCAATGAGCCCACTACGTCTTTAGACCTGATCTTATACCTAGCACATGGTATGTGATTGTGCTGGGTCTGACTTGGCACAGAACAAGGATTTGTCATGACACGTTTTCCTTAGCAAAATCAAAAATGTTTGTTGTGAAGGAAAACAAACTTAATCTCTCACAAAAAATATGTACACTGGCACGAAGAAAAGCACTGTAAGAACTTCTGATCTAAGGCCGGCAGCTGTCTTTGATAAAGTAAGCAGCATGCCTGTATGTGCCTCAGCATTTCACATCTTTGTGTACTGTATGCATTTGCGGGTAAATAGTGGAGAGATTTAACAAGCTTTTGTTCCAGGGCAAGAAGCCTGGGTTTTGCAACGTGATTTCTTTTTGGAGCGGTTTGGGTTACTGGAGTATTTATCAATGATCTGGAAATGGGAACAAGATGCGAGCTAGCAAGATACTGCAGTTGCACTGGCTGCAAAGGAGGCAGAGGCACCAAAACTAGGATCACCAGACGTCCTTTTCAAGGACATGTCTGGGGGGTCTGGACGGCTTTTCAATACCTGGCACTTTGTCCGAGTTTTGAAAAACATCTTCTAAATCGTGTCGGGCATGAGGAAATCCACGCATGCGTGGATGCCACGCGATGATGTCACGGTGGACGTCCGCACATGCGCGGATTACCTCCTGCCCGACGAGAGCAGGCAGTGGGGTGCGGGGCTATGACAAGATTGGGGGCGGGACTGGGGCACAACAGGGCAGGGATGGGTGAAATTAGGCGGGCCTGGGGGCAGGTCTAGGGGTCCAGATTTTACTATAGTAAAATCTGGCAACTCTAACCGAAACTGCACCCCATCAAGTGGCTTCCTTGCTTAACTGTGATGCGGTAGGCACCAGGCACCTTTCCGCTCAGGAGTCTCATCTGAACTAACAAGGAAATATTTCTTCACATATAGAGCGGTGGATACATTGAGCAATCTCCTAGGGAAGATGATCTAATCCAGTGTGTTGTAAACTTTTAAAGCTGCGGCACACTAATCTCGGGGCCGCAGCTGGAAGGCCCCCAGAAATGCATGGACGATGCAATGATGTCACCCGGAAATGCATGGACATCGACGCAATGACATCACATGCATGTGGTGGTGGGGTGCTGCAGAAGGAGAGGTGAGGAGAAGGAGCAGAGGCACCGGCGAGGAGGCGCAGGCTCAGACTGACTGACTACAGGATGTGCCTCTTGCGATGAGAGGCACATCCTGTAAGCAGCTAGCCGGCGCCTCTCCTCCTCACCAGCATCTCGCGGCACACCTGGAATCTGCCGCAGCACACGGTTTGCAATACACTGATCTAATCTATTCTAATATAAGATTTCTGAATCGCTCCAATACCATTTCGTTCAAGGCAATTTATATAAAAAAGAAGCCATAATAATTCTATGGGAAAATACAGAAGGATTGCGAAGACCCGCAACATGACATAAACACGCTCGAGAAATGGGCCGCGACATGGCAAATGAGGTTTAACGTGGATAAGTTTAAGGTGATACATGTCGGTAACAAAAATCTTATACACGAATACAGGATGTCCGGTGCAGTACTCGGAGAGACCCCCCAGGAAAGAGACTTGGGAGTACTGGTCGACAAGTCAATGAAGACAACCGCGCAATGCGCGGTAGTGGCAAAAAGGGCGAACAGAATGCTAGGAATGATTAAGAAGGGGATCACAAACAGATCGGAGAAGGTTATCATGCCACTGTACCTGGCTATGGTATGCCCCCACCTGGAATACTGCGTCCAGCACTGGTCACCATACATGAAGAAGGACATGGTACTACTTGAAAGGGTCCAGAGAAGAGCGACTAAAATGGTTAAGGGGCTGGAGGAGTTGCTGTACAGTGAGAGATTAGAGAAACCGGGCTTCTCCCTTGAAAAGAGGAGGCTGAGAGGTGACATGATCGAAACATTCAAGATAAAGTAGATAAAGACAGGTTGTTCACTCGCTCCAGGGTAGGGAGAACGAGAGGGCACTCTCTAAGGTTGAAGGGCGATAGATTCCGTACAAACATAAGGAAGTTCTTCTTCACCCAAAGAGTGATAGAAAACTGGAACGCTCTTCCAGAGGCTGTTATAGGGGAAAACACCCTCCAGGGATTCAAGACAAAGTTAGACAAGTTCCTGATGAACCAGGAAGTACGCAGGTAAGGCTAGACTCAGTCAGGTCTTTGACCTAAGGGCCGCGGCGGGAGCAGACTGCCGGGCACAACGGACCACTGGTCTGACCCAGCAGCGGAAATTCTTATGTTCTTATGTTCCTTGGATAAAAATATGTCCTTATAATTTTTTAACTAAAAGTGCTAACTTTATTCTATCATAAAAATGTTGTCAACATTCTATGAAATCATTCCAAATAACAATAGCAGCATATGTAAAAGAAGAATTAAATTGTTGTTTAAAACGTATACCTCTAAAAGGGGGAAACCACAATAAAAATGTATTACTCAATCTATTAGATGAATAATGCAAATATGTATAATATGATGAATCAAACAGTTTTAAACTCCCCCATGTTTCTCTATAGGCAGCCAATGAAGTTTCTTATAAAATATAGAAACACTATCATGTTTCTTCAGATCATATAGCAATCTCACTGCAGTATTGCGAATCAGCTGCAATTCTTTTACCATTTTTGAGTTTAAGTTCAAATACAAAGAATTACAATAATCGAGTTGTGATAATATCAACATCTAAACTGCCTATGCAAAATGATGTTCAAAAAAAAATGATGGTAGAAAAATAGGATCAGAATTGAAGAAAGCATGGCATAAGCAGAGAAGATTTGAAATTGCAAAGGAGTGAAGGCAAAGCCAGAGATTAAGGGCTCCTTTTACTAAGCTGCGCTAGCGGTTTTAGCACGTGTTTGGCACGCGCAGCATTGCCATGCGTGCTAGACACTAACGCCACCATTGAGCTGGCGCTAGTTTTTGGCGCGTAGCGTGGGGTTAATGCACGCGGCAATATAGCGCATGCTAAAAACGCTAGCGCACCTTAGTAAAAGGAGCCCTAACTGAGGTGGTGGTATAAATTTCACCTTTAATTCTCCACAGTTCAGTGGGGTCCAAGAAGGAAAGAAGGAGGCCTGAAACTCTAATGGCAATAAGAGAGAAAGTTAATACAGGTACCTTACAGAAGACCCATCTTCTCCTCCTGTACAAGTCTCCTGTTACTAAGGAATCTTATGCAGGAATTGGAGGGTCAGGACCCATAGGATTCACTATAGGGGAGCATGGAGGGGAGTAAAAGATCCCCATGCTATGTGCAGCAGCTGCAGGGCCACTTTTACTAGTTCTGCATCTCTCCCTTCCGTACTCTCTCCTCCCTCCTACCCGCAAGTCCTTTGTACTCCTCCAGCAGCACTGATTGAAACAGGCAGCCGCCTTCTGCCAACAATGGGACCTCTTCTCAGGCGTGTCCCGCCTACTCTGATGCAGCTTCCCATTTGCTTTCTTACTAGATAGAGTATTGGTGTTTAAGGCCTGGTGTAATATTTACAGTGATGCCTTTTCACAAATAAGTTTGTTCCTTTTTGAGGCCTGGCTATTAGGATATGGTAAGGTTCTGAGTGTGTTTTGCAGATGGCCTTACCGAGATTACATCGAAACAAACTAAGAGTATATTAATGTTATAATACCAGATGGGGTTTTAGAACATTTTGCAGGATCTGATATGTGTTAAGGTGGTTGTTTTATAGCAGACTTTTGTCTGATAAGGTTTAAACTGAGACGCTATCTCTCGAGGGGGCTTTTGAGTTGAATTGTTCCCATTGACATGTGTTTTAGTGTTGGTAAGTGTTTGAAATAATCAAGTTTGGAATATGTGTAGGGTTACCAGATGTCCTCATTTTAGAGCACTGTCCAGGCGTCTTGACGGGTTTTCAAAACCCAGCACTTTGTTCGGGTTTTGAAAACCATTGAGCACAGGGTCACGTCTGGAGAGCATCTGCATATGCGCGGATGCCCTCCAGATGTGCCCTCCAAGAGACGGGGTTTGTGTGGGGCCACGGTTGAGGGGCGGAACAGGGCAAGAATCAGAGTATGAATGGGCACAACCACTGACCCTCATGCCTTGCATTGAAGATTGCTGCTGTAGAAGGACTGAGGTTGAGATAGACACTAAAAAATGGCAGTATCTGGAATCTAGAGTGGAGATTGTGATGTCATAATGCCTAATTCCACTAATGCCTAAGAGCCAACCTCATCAGTGATGTCACAATGGCTTGACTGTCCTATACTTGGCTGACATAAGAATCAGAGTATGAATGGGTACAACCACTGATTCTCAAGCCTTCCATTGAAGATTGCTGGTGTAGAAGGACTGAGGTTCAGATAGACACCAAAGAATGACATGGGATGTTTTTCCGTGGTTATCCGCGGGGACAGGAGCGGTGATGTATTCTGTCACTGTGTCATTCTCTAGCAGCACCTCTAATCCCTCCAGTGGAATGCCATTCAATAGCAGCTTGTCACTAAAATCCTAAATGTGCTACTCCTGACATCAGTCTTATGGGATATGACATTTAGGAGGAATTCATCACGGGGTATTAACCAATTTAGCATGTGCTAAATGCTAAGATGCCCATAGGAATATAATGGTGTCTTAGCATTTATACGGCTAGATTCACGAACCTGCCCGATCGGGATCGATCCGTGTCCAATTCGGGCAGGTCGATGGATTCTTAAAACTCCAATATGCAGATGGGGGTGATTGGAGGAACTCCCCCCATCTGCCAGCACGGATCGCTACTGTGTGATTCTGATGCATGCGCAGACCCTGACAGTAGTGACAGGAGAAGCAGCCTTCTATCACTGCTGTCAGGGCTTCTGCCGGCTTTTTAATTTTTTTTTATTTTTAATCAGGCAGTTGCGTGTATTACATACGCAAAATAACTGCTTGATTTAAAAAAAAAAACAAAAGCCCCCCCGAAGTGCCTCCTCCCTCCCCAAACTCCTAACAAATGTCCCCCACCCCCATGACGATGCCCACAAAAGGCAGGAGGGATGCCAACTCCCTCCTGCCATCTCAAACGCCTTCTGCCTTGCCCGGCCCACCTCCCTCCCTCCCTGTAACTAAGCTAGGCCAGCCGGCTGGCTGGCCCACCCCTCCCCATACCTTTTAAACTCATTGGGAGCAGGAGGGGTAGTCAGTCCCTCCTGTTCCAGGCCTCCTCCAAGGTTGACCGGCTGGCTGAGCCCAGCCCACCCCCTCCCCTCCCCATACCTTTTAAACTCGTTGGGAGCAGGAGGGGTGCTCAGTCCCTCCTGCTCCAGGCCTCCTCCGACACAAGTGCGGCCTTAGGCCATGCCCCAGTGCATCATGGGATGCACAGGGAGGGGCCTAAGGCCCTGATTGGCTGAGGTGCCTTGGGCTCTTACCTTGGGAGGGACCTGGGGTGCCTCAGCCAATCAGAGACTTCCTTAAGGAGGAGTCTAAGGAAGTCTCTGATTGGCCAATGATTGGCCAATCACATGATGCACCGGGGCGTGGCCTAAGGCCGCACTTGATTTGGAGGAGGCCTGGAGCAGGAGAGACTGAGCACCCCTCCTGATCCCAACGAGTTTACAAGGTACGGGGAGGGGGTGGGCCAGGCCCGGCCAGCCGGCCAGCCTTGGAGGAGGCCTAGAGCAGGAGAGACTGAACACCTCTCCTGCTCCCAATGATTTGAAAAGTAGGGGAGGGGTGGGCCGGGCCCAGCCAGCTGGTCCAACTAGCTTAAGCAAAATGGAGGGAGGGAGGCCGGGCCGGGCCCGGCCAGAAGGGGTTGCCCATATTTGTTGCGACGTAAATTATGTTTGACTCGTGTTTGTGGGGCATCGGTGCTGGGGGAACATCGGCGAGCAGGGCCGTGTTAAAACTGCAACTTTTTTTATTTTTATTTTAGCTTACTTTTGTAGCCCAGTAAGCCCGTGGTTTAAACCCACTTTAAACCCGCGGGTTAAAACCACGGGCTCACAGTGCGGGGCAGAGCAGGGCGGCATTTGGGGCGAGCAGGCAGGGCTTCTATGGAGCTGGAGAGTCAGAAAGACGTTTTCGAGTGGTCTCCAGCAGTTGCTTTTTGGTTTGATCGGCCAGCCCAGTCGGTTTTAAAATTTTGGATGGTGAATCACATCCTTGCCCACTTTGCATGCATTTTTCCTCATTTGCATGCACGGATTCGAAGCGGATCACAGGAGAGATTAATGAATAGTGCAGGAGAAAAATCTAGTCACAAAGGGGTATCAAACCGATCGGTACACGTTCGGTTTGCTTTGTGAATCTAGCCCATAGTGCCTTAAATCGGTTAGTGCCCCTTGATGAATTCTCCCCTTTGTTTACTAATGAAATGAAGACTAAATATCTATGAACCCTTGCCAGGCCCTTATCTTGCTTAAAACACACCCAGGCCACATCCCCTTTTCATTTGCATTCACTTGGGTCTAATGTGTGCAAATTCCAGGGCTTTGTACTATAGGGACTTGGACATTTATACAAAATAAACATTTAGGTGGCATCATACATATAGGGGGCCCAGGGTATTTTTCACCTGGAAGTAAGCTAATCAAAAATATGAAACATCTAGCTTGATTTTAGTCTAATTGTACTGGTTCTGACTCACAAAAGGTGGTTGTTTTTTTTTAATCATTTTATGTACTGATAATTGTTACCTGTTACCTTTGATTCCTTAATAAAAATGGTTAAAAAAACAAAACAAAACAGGGTTCTATGTGACAGGAACTCTGACCCTGCACCTCCCCTACATTGCTACTGCACCAAACTCACAGAAGGCTAGAAGAAAAGTTTGAATTCAGATCATGGTTTAAAAAAAACGTATTTCTATAACAAATACATTTTCCTCCAACCTTCTTGATGTGGCAGCATCAACGTAATCTATAATGACAGCAGCCAACTATCAGTACTGTATAGGAATTATTGAGAAATGGCAAGAAACCTGACTTTCAGTTGTCCTGCAATATTACAGAGTCAGTGAAAGAAGAAGAATTTGAACCTGGTTCTCAAGCTTCAGCTCTGACCACAAGGCTACTCTTATTGTAAATGGAAATGTTGGTTGAATGCATAATTTCCAGTTCAAGTAACGATTTGTGACACTGCATGTGATGTTTTTGGTTCTAAAACCAGCTCCAGCTCACGTTCCTGTCGAACAAGAGCCCACCAGCCGTCCTCCTTGGGTAACTGATGATGCCTTCTCCCAAAAGTATGCACCCAGCAAGACCACCACCTCGGTAACAAAGCACGTTCTACCAAAGGGTGCTCCACCGGCGCCACATCCCATTTCAACAGCGGCACATCCCATTTCAACAGCGGCACCCCCCTCTCATCCTGGACCCGCAATGCCCCGTGGCCTCATTCAAAGAGCTGAGCGCTTCCCTGCTAGCACCAGGACTCCCCTGTGTGGCCACTGCAACAGCGTCATTCGGTAAGGTCCTTGGCCCATGTATAACTACATAAGTCTCAGCACAACCCTAATAGATCATCTCTTTGTGACCAGCTTAACTTCGTGCCCTGTTGAGTCTTTAGTTTGTCATATTCCAAATCATGATTTTATAGGCCTCTGTCATATCACTTCTCAGTTGTCTTCAGTCCAAGCTAAAGAGGTCTAACCTATTTACTTGTGTTTCATAAGGAAACTATTCATCCACTTTGTCATTTTTGGTTCCTTTCTATGAACCATTTAGGTCAGCTAGTACTCAAGAAAGTGAGACTGAGATTAATTTGACTACAAAAAAATAAAACATGCAAAAACATAGATAAGAAAATGCTTTTTTTTAGCGGCTGGTATATGCTAGTTTTGAGAATATATATGTCTCTGGTCTTGTGTTTTGTATAGTATAGCTGGACATGTATATAGTCAGGCCAATATTCAAAACAATTTAAGTGGGCGGGAGAGGCTCCTTCCCGCTTAAATCACTTGAGATCTCGATCTCTAAACTACCAATATTCAGTGGCATTTAATTAAGCCGCGCTGTTGAACATTGCCTCTGACCAGCCATATTCAAAGTGGAAAGGTCAGAGGCAGTACAGGGGGTGGAGTTATGGGAGGAGCTCACAGTTATGCAGTTGCCAGCATCCGCATAGCTAGACAAATGTAGGACAAGGCTGTCCTAAATTAATCTAGTTAGCTACGGAGTTGTGGCTGAATATCAGTCGGGACCTGCCTAACTTTTTAAAGACAGCAGCCTATCTGATCTCTCACCCACCCAGCCAAACCAGTCACCCTCCTTTGCAAACCTCATCCTCCTGGCATAGAAGGAAATCCCCCTCCCACCCCAAGTTCCAGTAGTCCCCTTTGGGCCTACCTGAGATATCTGGTAGTCCAGGGGGATGGGAGTGAAGTTCACTCGCTTCTGCTGCCCCATCAAAATGGCTGCTATAATTTCTAGCCTCCCCAGTAGACATTTTTATTTATAAGGATTTATTCATCGCCTTTTTCATGAAGAGAATCACCTAAAGTGGTTTACAATACACTAAATAGTAATCAGGTACTCTTAAGTATTTTTCCTATCTTTCCTAGCAGGCTCAGAATCTAAGTGTGGTACCTGGGGCAATGAACGAAGTGACTTGTCCACAGTCACAAGGAGCAGGCTAGGATCAATTCACAACCTCAGGGTCTAACCACTAGGCTACACCTTAAATTGTAACCTCTAGGCTTTGTTTTGACTAGGTCGGAGGACTCTGAATTTTTGCAGTGTTGCCAATCAATTTTATGTCACCAAGAGGGTTCATCTTGAAATTCTTAACACCAAAAATCAACCAGGGCTGTACTGGATGACACTGGACTCTTACCTCATGGTGACATGAAGTTTGACTGGCCTTTCTCAACAGGATACAAGCAGTCATTCATCTCCATTATCTTACATTTTTTCATCAATTATTGTACTGCCCTAAACCTTATTATCTTCATTTCTCCCCACCCACCCCTAAATGAGGCATTCAAACATGCCCTCTGTAGTTCTGTGTGACATCACAGCAGTACTTTATAGGAGTTTGGGAATAGTTGAAATAGACAATGTAAGTTTTGTGGGGATATGTGCAATTTATATGGAGTGTGGGCATGGAAAGCATGTAGATGGAGATGTTTTTGTGTGAGGTAGATGATGTGATGAGTATCATTCTAAGAATATTGAGAATAATGTATGTGCCCAATACTCCATTGTCCCAGGTACGCTACATAGATTGTGAGCCCACTGGGACAGATAGGAAAAATGCTTGAGTACCTGATTGTAAACCGCCTAGATAACTTTGATATGCGGGGTATAAATACCAAAATAAATCGACACCAGTGAATTAATCATTAGAGCACAAAAAAAGCTCAGTGGCTGTAATATTTTGTAAAACCTTTTAAATAAATAGTAGTATCATATGAACAGGCCAGTGTGCAAAGTTCATACAAAATTGCACAACAAAACTACCGTGGCATGCTCAGAATAATGAGTGTGCAAATTAATGTTGTGTTAAAATTGCAGTATTAATTAGCTGCTTTCTATTCAGTGCTATTTTTCTGTCAATGTCTGAGCATTGACAGGAAAGTTAACATAACAAAAAGTCCATACACACACATTCTGGGCAACCACCTCCCACGTTCCAGCTCTTTAAAAAAAAAACCAAACCTCTCGGCTCCCTTATCAAAAGGCTCTGATGGACCAGAGGACCCTGACCTAGGGTTACCAGATGTCAGGATTTACCTGGACATGTCCTCTTTCAGGTTCTCAAGCCCGGGGCCACATCTGGAAAGCTGCCAAGCACGCATGAGTGTGACGCAAGCTGTGGCCTTGAGCTGGAGGAAAGAGAAGAGATCTGGGGGGGGGGAGGGGGGTGGAGCTGGGGTATAATGGGGCGTAACTTAGGCAGAACAGAGCGGGGCTGGGGTGGAATGGGACGGGAATGGAGTGGGGCCACGTGTCCGGGTTTTATCAGAAAATATACTGGCAACTCTACCCTGACCCCCAAAACCATAGCCCTGGCGGTCTGGCCTGGCCAGACTCTCTCTGAGGCAGGCCAGAGACTTAGACAGCCCCTTCCCCCAAAGCAGATCAGAGACCCCCTGTTGGTCTAGGCTTGGCCTTCCTCACAGCCTCAACATTCTTTAGAAAGCAGGGAGGAAGGAGTAGCATCCTTTCCTCCTCCCTCTGGGCAGAGTAATCAAACTGGCAGCTCCCCACCTAGTGCATTCTAGAATGTACTGGGTGGAGTGGGGCACCACTATTTTGGTGACACCCACCCTGGAGGGAGGTGGGAAGGATGCCTCCTCCCTCCTCCCTGCTTTCTAAGGTACGTCAGGACTGTGGGGTGAGTGGGGCTTAGGTCACTAGGAGGAAGGCTTGCCTCTGAGGGGGCTGTGATCGGGGTTTGGGTCCCTGGCCTGCTTTGGAGGGGATCTGTCCTAGCTAGGCCAGAGGTTCCATTGGACTACCATGGTTATGATTTTGGGTGTCAAGGTCCATTGGACCAAGAGTGCGGCTACCTGGTTGGGGGGAGGGGCAAGTGGCATGGGAAACTCATTCAGGGCAGGGTGGTTCAGTTGGTGGAAGAGAAGGGGGTGCCATTAGACACCCCTTCTCTCAACCAACCCTTTTTTCAACCACCCCTTCTCTCAACCAACCCTAACACTGCCCTGAACCTGGTGTTATTTTTGACGGCACTAAACGCAACTTATTTATTTATTTTAGTATTTATCTACCACTTATAACCAAAGCAGTTTAAATTTAGGTACTCAAGTATTTCTCCCTATCTGTCCCGGCGGGCTCACAATCTAACTAACATACCTGGGGCAATGGAGTGTTAAGTGACTTGCCTAGCGTCAGAAGGAGCAGTGCTGGATTTGAACCTGCAACCTCAGTCGCTTTTTTTCAGATCACTAAAAGCAATCACTTTTTTTTGGTGCACCGCAAAACCATGTTAGAGCATCAATCGCTCTGCTAATTTAAATGGCATTTCAATATTAATGAGCTTATTAATGGTCAGATCGGAGAATGAGTGATCATGCAGAAACCACGCGGTAAGCCGTTTTCTGAATGGGGGTCGGCCAATTCCACCGTCGCTGAACCAGTCAAAACTGGTTTAGTGATGATGGTTAGACGATTGCTGACTTTAGTGCATGTGGCCCTGAGAGTTGGTAAAAGAGTTGTGGGGAAAAGGGTGTGTGTGACCTGCTATTAATATTAAAGAGAGATGAGACCACCAATCTATAGGTTGCAGAGGGCACCTGAAACCCTTGCACCAACCCTGCTGCGCTGTATGGATGCCATGTGTGAATTTTTGTAGAATGGAAAGTTCTCCAAAAGCCCTTCTGTCTTTTTCATTCTGTTTCTGTGCTTCCAAGTCTAAGAATTGCTCAGTGAAACAAAAGCAGAGTGATACTTGCCCTGTTCACACAACAACTCCTGTGGTAAAAGTGCCCGTCTGACATACACAGACATTTTAATTTATGTTTCTCTGCATTTTTCTCTAATAGAGGTCCCTTCCTGGTGGCTATGGGTCGCTCTTGGCACCCAGAGGAATTCTACTGTGCCAACTGCAAGACCTCGCTGGCTGATGTGAGCTTTGTGGAGGAGCAGAACAATGTGTACTGTGAACGTTGCTATGGACAGCATTTTGCTCCAACATGTGCGAAATGCCACACCAAGATCATGGGGGTAAGTGAGCTTTACAGTCCTTCCACTTAGCAAGAGCCTCTGCAGCACTCAGGTTGTATTCCATACCCTGGAATCACCAAGTAATGACAACTACAGTGCAGACTCCATATAACACAAACATTGGGGGTCCAAGTTATTTGACTGTGCTGTGAATTGCATTATATCAGGTCTACAGCATAATTTTTTTTAAATGCCTCTTAATTCTACAAAATTATGTGCACATTGTTATGCTTAGTGCTTAAAGTTACATGCACAAGTTATAGACTGGCTAACGGTTGAGGGAAGAGTCCTCTTCAAATTTGTATGCCTCTCCGACAAAGCATTACATGGCCTACTGCCCATCAGTAGCGTACAAAAGGGGGGGGGGGGAAATCCACCTAAGGTGCAGCCTTAGGGGGGGTGCACAGCAGGCCAGGTCAGGAAAATTCTACCGGGCCAATCTGCCTTCTTTTTCCCTTCTTCCTTTTAATTCTGCGTCGCCCTGTCATCTCGTTCCCTCTCCGCCTCCATCCGCCACGCCAACATCCATGCGTGCTGTCATGAGCTGCACTTTTGCAGCGCGCTGCCCCGCCTCCAATCCTCTGGCCCTGCCCCTACCCGCGTAGCTGCTCATTCAAGGCTTCGGTTTCATTATGTAGTTTGGGGCGGTTCTTTCCGTTGATTGGCCGTGCGGCGCCTGCTGTCTCCGCCCCCTTCCCCCCTCCCCCCGTGGCTCACGTGCCGCACAGGCTGCTGCTCCCTCCTCAGAGCTGGTCTCCTCAGTGTCTCTCTCCGACGCTTTCGAGAACGGAGTAGCCTCCAACGTGGTGACTTGGGGAGCTGTTACCCGATGGCGGCGGCAATGGCTTGGGGAAGGCAGGGAGAGAAAGAAAGGGGGCAGGGAGACAGAAGGAAAGAAGGGAAACAGAGGAAAAGAAAGGGGCATGAAGAGAGAAAAAAAGAAAGGGAGGCAGGGAGAAAGAAAGGGCAGAGAGAGAGGAAGAAAAAGTTGGGGGAGGGAATGAGGTCTGGAGGAGAGGAAGCATACAGGCTGAAAGAAGGGAAGAAAGATTGGATGCACAGTTAGAAGAAGAAAGTGCAACCAGAGACTCATGAAATCACCAGACAACAAGGTAGAAAAAATTATTTTATTTTAAATTTAGTGATCAAAATGTGTCTGAATTTATATCTGCTGTCTATATTTTGCACTATGGCCCCCCTTTTACTAAACCACAATAGCGGTTTTTAGCGCTGGGAGCCTATGAGTGTCGAGAGAAGCCCTGGGCATTCAGCGCAGATCCCTGCGCTAAAAACTGCTATTGTGCTTTAGTAAAAAGGGAGGGGGAGTATTTGTCTATTTTTGTATGGTTGTTACTGAGGTGACAGTGCATAGAGTCATCTGCCTTGACCTCTTTGAAAAAACCCCAGAATAGGAATGATAATTAACATTTTCTCAGCATACAGTGTGCTTTGTGTTTTTTTTTTTATTTTATTGTTGATAAATCATTTTGACTTGGCCATTTTAAAAGTAGCTCGCAAGCCCCAAAAATGTGGGCACCCCTGAGCTAGAGCGTTGAAGCTGTGTGTTTCTGCCATAAAGGTCATCTCTGACGCAACCGGAAGTTGCATCAGATGACCTTTACAGCAGCCATATGCAACTACAACGCTCTGGCTGCTGCAAGAAGGCAGTTTAGACATCGCCGACCACAGGGCAGGGAGGTTTGTTGGACCGGGCCTGATGTCCGGGCCAGGGGGGGAGAAAGTGCCATGAAGGTAAGGGGCAGGGAGGGAGAAAGGAAGAAAAGGTGGGGGTGGAGAGGAAAACAGGGTAAAACAGAGGGGAGAGAAGGACGCTGAAAGCACATGGGGAAGTCAGAGGGGGGAGAAGGACGCTGAAAGCACATGGGGAAGACAGAGTGGGAAGAAGATGCTGAATGGAAATGGGGAACAGAGAGTGGGGAGAAGATGCTGAAGGGAAATGAGGAACAGAGAGTGGGGAGAAGATGCTGCAGGAAAATGGGGAAGGGAGAATAGGGAGAAGACGCTGAAGGGAAATGGGGAAGAGAGAGTTGGGAGAAGACACTGGCAGGGAAGAAGATAGAGATGCCAGACTATGTGAGGAGCGGAGGGAAGAAGATGGGTGCCAGACCAATTTGGAAGGAGGGAGAAAGGGAGAGGCACAGTAACAGAGCAAATAGAAGATGCAAGAGAAGAGAGACAGTGGATGGAAGGAAGAGAGTAACAGGAAAGTGAGGAAAGCAGAAACCAGAGAAGACAAAGGTAGAACAAAAATTTTCTATTTATTTATTGCTTTAGGAGACATGTGTCACTGTTTCTGTGGTATTGCATTGTATGCAGCTTCTTGCTGGTTCAATTTAACCTTTGTCTATGTATTTCTATTTTATCCCCCCTTTTACAAAACTGTGGAGCATTTTTTAGCACCAGCCGTGGTGGTAGCATCTCTGATGCTCAGAATTCTATGAGCATCAGAGCTGTTACCACCGTGGCTAAAATCCACACTACAGTTTTGTAAAAGGGGGAGGGGTTAGTTTGTGATGACATATTCCATACTAGGTGAAGGTGTATTCTGTATGTTCGAAAGACTGGTTTTCTGTTAGGATTGACGGTGTAGGATGATCTGTACTAGTCTGGCTTGTTTAGTTTTATTGATGTTGTACTGCTCACTGCAGTATGTAAGATGCTGCCTTTTCCTAGGTACTCATGTGTGACATGTGGCTTGTTACTAAAAATCATGTTTTTCGTACAGATGGGGGGGGAGGTTGGTGCCAAAAAATGATGGGCCTCGGGTGTCACATATGCTAGGTACGCCAGTGCTGTCCATCTACCTTACTGCTCAATTCCTGTTGTTGTGGCCTTGCCGCTCCACACGTTATCAGTCATTCTTGATCTTGCCCTATGTCAAAGGCTGCACTCAGAACAGGTTCATTAACAGACTCTTATCAAACCGAGCCGCTTCCAGAGATCCAGAACTCCTACGGGCACTTTAGAAAGATTCAAAAAAACACACCTTTTCTCTATATCAGGGGTGTCCAATCTTTTAGCTACCCTGGGTCGCACTAGCCGAAAAAATGTTTCTGGGGCCACGCAAACGCTGCAGCAAGACAGAGGAGGGAGCCGGCAAGACGGTAAACACCCGAGGGCAGCAAAGGAAAACAATGCATCGCCCTCGACCAGGGCCACACAAAATACTTCACGGGGCCGCAGGTTGGACACCCCTGCTCTATATTCTTATAATCCTTCCTAAGATGTATACAAATGTAATGCTACTGTTAATTCATTTTGCCTAAGTTCTACTGTAGTTCACTGACAATGGTCAGTCCACCTCTTTTGTAAACTGCATAGAACCGAAAGGCTTTTGCGATATATAGAAATAAAAATTTATGTTTATGTTATAGAGGAGTGTCAGTTACATGCATAACAATTAATAATTAGATGCTAATTTGTTTTACCAATCAATTGGCTATAATTAATATTAATGTTAATTAGCATTCCTACTACTACTATCCATTCAGTCGTGTTCAACCCTTGGATGCTCTGTAGGCCAGTCCGCGCCATGCTTCCCTCTTTTCCACAGCTTCTTTCAATTGCTTGATGTAGAATTATGTCAGGGAAAATTATAACAATATATATAACAAATTTAGTAAAATTATATCACAGTTCTAAATTCTTATTCCACAATATTCAATATAACTATGTTCATTCCTGTGCTAATCTTGATGGTATCCATCCAGTGGATGGATACCATCAAGATTTGGTCTCTCCTCTGCTTCCTTTTACTACTGACCATTCCAAGTAGCACCTCCTTTTCTAGTGAATTTGCCCTCATCACATGTCAAAAATAGGTCAATTTCTGTCTGGTAATCTTGCCTTCCAGGGACAAATCTGGGTTTATATGATCGGAGCAGCACCCACTCTGATAGTGTCTAGGGATAACAAAACACAAAATCTGTCTTTAAGGATGTAAGTAAAAGACCAAAAGTCAGCTGTGCTCTAAAATATAGGCTGAGGAATTGACGTGAAGGACCTGCCATTTTATTAGGTTTCAGGATAGAAGGAAATTAGATCTTAACTTATTACAATGTTAAAGAGTATTAGACTAGAGTTAAGTTCTTAAGTTAGGGTTGTCGGATTTTATATTCGTAAAATCTGGACCCCTAAATCCACCCCCCCAGGCCTGCCCATCTCTGCCCCGTTATGCCCCAGGCCTGTCCCTAATCCTGCCCTAGCCCCACCCCCTCTGCTTGCTCTGGTCATGCAAGAGGACATCCATGCTTCTGCGGATGCCCTCTTAGCTGACACAATTTCGGAGGAGGCTTTTCAAAACCCGGACAAAGTGCCGGATTTTGGAAAAGCCGTCCAGACCCCCGGCCATACCCTCAAAAGAACAGGTCCAGTCAAATCTGGACATCTGGTAACCCTATCTTAAGCAGATATATTTATCTTGGAGTTGCTGTAAAGCTTTCACCTGAAAGGCATACTCAAGCTTGCTCGGGTTTTCTTAGAGGTGAGCAGTGGGGTTTCTTTATAGCCTTTGACGTTTTGAGTGTTGTGTTTTCCAGGAAGTGATGCATGCCTTGAGGCAGACTTGGCACACCACCTGCTTTGTCTGTGCCGCCTGCAGGAAACCCTTTGGTAACAGCCTCTTCCACATGGAGGATGGTGAGCCCTACTGTGAGAAAGGTACGTAAATCAGTAGCATTCCATCTCTCATCCGCTGTCCATAGCCTCTCAGATAATGTCCTTAGGGTATACCAATTTGTCATAGAAATTTGTAGTAAATTTCACTGCTAGGTCATGGGAAAAATTCTGTGTCAAGGTAGGATCTGGCTTGTAACCGCTTCTTCCTTTTATTCTAACAGATTTAGCTTCGATGTGTCTGGTCACTAAAGAGTAGCATAAAAGTCATATATAGTACATGCCTTACAGGTTTCCCTGTTGTGCCTTTCTTCCCCAAACCCAACACTTCCACATTACCTATTTAAGTGACCACCTGGATCCTGGTTTGAAGGAACATGGTGCATTAGGCCTGATTTTTCAATTTACTTGGGTTTTTATTCTTTCTAATCCAACAGAAGTTAAAAAGAATCACACAAAAAGTGTCAAGAATGCCTGTTTCTTTCTTTCTCTCTGCCTGCCTGTTTGTCTAGGAGCAACATAAGCCTCTGAAAATCTAATGAAATTGGATGAATTTTGGGACATGGCAAAAACCATTTAAAAGACACATTCTACCCAATATTCAAATCCATTTAAATGGGCTTACCCTGGTTAGAGCTGCTGAATATTTCTCCTATCTTCTATCCCCTAACTGGCTAGGTTAGAGGTGGGCTGGGGGCGGGGCATGGATGGAGCACAAACGTAGCCAGTTAGCGATGATTTTCAGCCAACTAACCGGCTAAGGAGCCAAAGCGGGTGCCAGTTCAAATATTGGCAGGCACCCAGAGACTCAGATATTCAATGCTGAAAGCTGCACACACCCAGGCACTGGATATCTGGGGTCAGTTAGCTCAGACACTGCTTATTACTGTGGGCTGAATATCAAGCAGATTGAATTAAAAAATGGATTGGGGGATTCCAGAGAAATAAGCCCCCCTCCCAAAAAATGACCCAATGAATTTCTGTGGGTGAAGGTGTTTACAGCTTCTATGGTACACAAACTTACATACAGTGAAACAGCAGTTAAGGAATTCCTCATCTCAAACTGCCTCATCATTTTTCTCTATTGTCTCAACCCCATCCCCCCCCCCAATAAACTGTGCCACCCCCATAAAATAGCTTCTGCAACTGCCTCACCACACCACAAATTGCATCTACCTCCAAAAATACTCCCCACATCTACCTCACTCAAAAAAAACAACAGCTACCCTCTACAAACTGCCCCACCAGCACCCACAAAACATACAACCAAGATAAACATACACAAGCACACACGCATACAGAAGTTGGAAAGAATTCTATGAGCAGTCCTCGCCATATTTTCATCACTTTATTTTGTTAATTAGGTACATGTTTACTTCTGTTTCCAAAGTATTCTCCCTTTATGCAAAGGAGAAGGACTCTGACTTGGCGAAGGGAGTATAATTCTTCAAAGTTAGCCTTATGAAAAGATATCACTTACAATTTAGTTGCTAATAATTTTTTTGTTATGGTGGTTTCATTCTTCCACTTTGGGCCTTCTATTGAGTTGGATCCATCATCTATCATGAATTTACAAGAATTCTGGCATTTCTCCATTTATATAATACCCTAACTCAGGGGTAGGCAATTCTGGTCCTCGAGAGCCAGAGCCAGGTCAGGTTTTCAGGATATCCACAATAAATATGCATGAGATAGATTTGCATCTCAAGGAGGCAGTGCATGCAAATCCATCTCATACATTCATTGTGGATATCCTGAAAACCTGACCTGGCTATGGCTCTCGCGGACTGGAATTGCCTACCCCTACTCTAGCTAGTCCCCTTTCTAGCTCTGCTATCACAGCAAAGGTCCAAAATCTAGTACACATTTCTTCTAAATCTGGCCACTAGCTGTCAGCATTGTGCAATGGCTAAAGATCTCACCCAGGGTTCCCAGATGGCAAAAATCTTTCCAGCCAAACTAATGGCAAAAAGTAGCCCAACTTGTGTTTGGAGTAGCCCCCAAAATAGCCCAAACAATTTCCGCTGGAAACCCCTCTAATTTATCAAACAAATGCTTCATACAAATACAAATGTTTATTTATATACTGTACTTATCCCAAACAGTCCATAATGGTGTACAAAAGACCAAAACCCAAATACAAAACATTCAGGAAAAGCATAATAAAAACAAACACTTAACATAAAAGTCTTTCCCAGAATTAAAAGTTCTTCAAATTCTGGACATAACAAGAGTCCAAAACAGCAGCAGATTTATTTTACCAGTGTTAAGTTTCAACTTGAATGTAGTAGCCCACCACTCCATGTTCAGAATATAATTGTCCAGAAGCCCAGCAGATTTAGAGTGATTCTCTTCAAAAGGCAAGTGCAACAGTACATCATCGGCACAGTAGTACAAAAAAGCAGGAAGATGATCAAAATAAGCAGCCAAGGTAGGCATTATCACATTAAAAAGAATGTATATATTGATGGCCTAAAGAAGAGGGTGTGCTGTTCCTGTCTTGTCATGAATTTTCATTGGTTCAGCTGGGACACAATGGACCAATCACAAATGACCTCAGATTCCATAAGGTCATTTGTGATTGGTCCGTTGTGCTGTAGCAGAACTAATGAAAAAAAAAAACCAGGAAGTTTGCCAGCAAACCCATTACCCACCCAAAATAAGCCCAATTCCAGAAAAAAACTAGCCCCAAAACCTGCCACCCACCAAAGCCCTTTATTTTTCACCATGGGGCTTGAAAAGTAGCCCAACTGGCAACACCGATCTCACCTCTTTAGGACTGTAAGTTTGTAATCAGATATTCAAGGATATTGTAGTTGTACTAAAATATGTCAAGCTTGCTGAAGTGCTGATATGTAGACTACCTGCTAGGATGCAAACTAGTGTTATATCTTAAAGTTAAGCAATCTGTTGTGTGTTGAGCAAGGGAATGTTGGACCGGAATGTTTGCCCATTAAACAGCATTTGCTGGAGGATGAAAGGAACCTGCCAAGCTGATTAAATCCAAGTATAAGTACTGTTTTGCTGAAATGAACCACACATATGAGTGCTACCCTTTTCCCCTCACTCTTATTCACGCAATATGTTTTATTTTAGACTACGTTGCACTCTTCAGCACCAAATGCCATGGCTGTGATTTCCCAGTGGAGGCAGGAGACAAGTTCATCGAGGCTCTTGGACACACTTGGCACGACACCTGCTTCATCTGTGCAGTAAGTGTCTTGAAACCAGATTGCATTTTACAACGTATCCGAGACATGTAACCGATGAAACTCCTCGTTTGCCTGACACACATCTTACCTCTAATCTCTGTACACGATCCATGCATGCAGTGGAATAGCAGTTGGACCCTTTCATTGCAAGACATGGTGATCTTTTCCTTGAGGTACTTTTTTCAAATTGCAGAAACTACTTTATTATAAAAAGTAAGAACAAAATCTTTATAATATGTTAGGAAATGATGTTAGCCTTACCCATTGCAGACATGGATATGAAGACACTTTTTTGTAGTGAGAACTACCGCCAGAGAGCACATATGAACTTTAAGGAAGTATGAGTACTTTTTTTAAGTTCAATCATCTTTATTGAAATTTGCATTTTTATAATAAAGAGCAGCAATTGACAATGTGATAACAAATGATAGTACATAAAGTCAATTACTAAAACTTAATGAAACTTAAGAAGGAAACGTCCTACAACAAATCTAACCAAAGGAAGAACTGGTCAGACGTGTAATATACCTTGAAAAAGAAAACATTGTTGATATGTCACATCACAGTCCATTAGCATGTATATGGATGGAAAAGGTTATCAATTACTGTAAGAGATCTTGTCATGAAAATCATCACATCACATCAAACTAATCTGATTCATATTATGAATATGAGTACTTTAATATTCAAATTTTAACTCCTCCTATGTACTTTGAATGAATGGCCTAATTTCTTTTCTGTCTGTCTTTGGTGTTCTTTTCTAGATAGTGGCGTAGTGAGGGTGAGAGGTGCTCCTCCCTGCCCTCGCCCCGCCTCCTCTCACACCTTCCCTGATCCCCCATTTTACGCGTGCCCCCTTTCCTTTCCCCCGTATCTCTAGTTGGAGTTGTTGCTTACGGCGGTCAACCACATACGCCTCGCAACCCCGTCGGCTCTCCTGCTGACGTCACTTCCGGGTGCCGTGCATAGGAAGTGACATCAGAGGGAGAGCCAACGGGGTCGCGAGGAGCACGTGGTTGACCGCCGCGAGCAGCAACTCCAACTAGAGGTTGGGGGAAAGGGAAGGGGGGGCACACACGTTGCGAGGGAGGAGTGGAGAGAGACAGGGGGGCAGAGAGGAGGGATGCTAGCCCCCCCTCACCCCACCCCCTTACTACGCCATTGTTTCTATAACATTCTATTGTAAGCCGCTTTGATCTGTCCTTAGTAAAGGCAGGGAATCAAGAATCTAATAAACAAAAACATACATATATTAATTTTACTAGCATCACATTGTCAACATTTGCACTGTCTTCCAGTCTGGATTCACAATTCAGCCGTGTTTCATGAAATGATATTTCTGTTACTGCTCAGACTTATCATTTGCCTGAAAACACCATTTCTGTATTGTATACCATAACAATGGCAGAACTCTTTGGTTACTTATGGATTTGATAGACCAATGGTTCCCAAACCTGTCCTGGGGGAATGCCACCCAGTCAGGTTTGTAGGATATTTGCAATGAATATTCATGAGCTAAATTTGCACGTAATGGAGGCAATGCGTGCAAATGTAACTCATTACAGATATCCTAAAAATCTAAGGTGCTGGGATTCTCCCAAGAAAGGTCTGGGAATCACTGGAATGAACAAATGAGCTTTCATGGCCCAGAAGAAACATTTTAATGTTTCTTCTCAAAAAGAAATGAGTAAACTTAAATTGTCTATATTTTATAATTGTATTATTGTAGATAGAAGGCATCTCCTATAGTTATTAATCCTGAGATCTCAAAAGATCTGCATTGGGGCCAGTACCATTGGCGACATAGGTAAGTGATATGGAAAAAGGAATAATAGTAGGGATATACACAAGGGGAAAAAACCCTTCAGAACTACCGGAGGACGTGATTGGGCAGAGTACGGTACAAGGATTCAAACAGAGACTGGACGGATTCCTGAGGGATAAAGGGATCGTGGGATACTGAGAAAGCTAACCAGAAAATAAGTATAGAAACCCGACCAGGTCGTGCATGTGCAAGACCGGAGGGCTAGGACTTTGATGGGAAGATAGGACTCAATAGGAAACCAAGGTGGCATGGGGGCCCCTTCTGGTGATTTGGACAGGTCGTGACCTGTTTGGGCCGCCGCGGGAGCGGACTGCTGGGCAGGATGGACCTATGGTCTGACCCGGCGGAGGCACTGCTTATGTTCTTATGTTAACTGTCACAAATGTGTTTTCAGGTATTTTCAGTTCATTTTACACGTTCAGTTTACTTTTTAATGTTTGCAAATCAACTTAATGCAAGTTAATTCATAATTTAACATATGTTAAATTGAACCACATCCTCCTATCTCCATCATGCTGTGGCTTTCTTCAGGTTGTGCTGTGAGGTCTGCAGTTTGTCTTTATATATAGTAGATCCTCAAACCTCATTGGCTTGGGGCTTGAGGTGATTGAGGCAGGAAAGTCCATTGGTCACAAATTTGAATTTTGACAGGAAAGTCTGTTGGTCACAAAATTTAATTTTGGTAGGAAAATGTGTTGGTCATAACTCCAAATTCTGGTGGGAAATAGGCTGGAAAATTAATTGGGCCAGTTCTGATTCGGAGGGGAGGGGTAGAATTTTCTGAGGCATATTCTAAAACTTTCAGAGGGAAGAAGAAGACGTTTGTCCTCGACCCCAGTCCTTTATGCACTAAATTTGTTTTGGGTAAGCAGTTTCTATGCTTTGTTAATAAAGAACCCTTTATCTCCATTGATTTATTAGGTTGTTTTGCTATCTCTATTGCCTCTTTGATTCTTCTCAGCCATCTATGGTCTTCTTTCTCCAAGATTTTTGTCATGATTCAAGGAATTACAAGATGGCCTATGCCAGGGGTAGGCAATTCCGGTCCTCGAGAGCCGGAGCCAAGTCAGGTTTTCAGGATATCCACAATGAATATGTATGAGATGGATTTGCATGCACTGCCTCCTTGAGATGCAGATCTATCTCATGCATATTTATTGTGGATATCCTGAAAATCTGACCTGGCTCTGGCTCTCGAGGACCGGAATTGCCTACCCCTGGCATAGGCCATCTTGTAATACCTTGAGTCATGACAAAAGCTCACTGTGGATCACTGGCTCATCATCTGCACTATATCCAAGGCCTTGTGGTTGCTTCCTTCAGCATCACTCCCTCAAGAGTACTCTGCCAGTGGCATGTTGTCTGCATGTGTCGCTGCTGGGTAGAGAATGACAAGGGGACAAATATGTCCTTATCCCCATGGGATCTATCTCCAGCTTTGTCCCGTCCCCACAAGTTTTGTCCCTGTCCCATCCCTGCAAGCTCTGTCCTCATCTGTACAAGCCTTGAACACTTTAAAATCATAAATGGTTGAGGCTTGTGCAGATGAGGACAGAGCTTTCAGGGATGGAGATAGATCCCACAGGGATGGAGACAAATTTGTCCCCATGTCATTCTCTATTGCTCTGAGCTGCCCGGGTGATAACTCCTGCAAGTCCACCATTTTATGTGGCCATTGTGGCAGGTTTGCTGACAATTCTTCACTTTGGGGTGCAGTAATTCGGTGCTAAAAATAGTGGACCCCATTATTGCCTTCATTTCACTGCAGGTTGCAGGGACTCAAGCTACTCCCAAGTCCTGATATCACTTCCTCCTCATCCAGTGATCACTGAATCCTGGATGACTACTCGGTATGACATCAGAATTACTTTCCCCATTCATAATATAACCCATGGGTCTGTGCGGATAGGCTCTGGGCTCCCCTTGGCACCAACCTTCACACAGCATGGGGCACAAAGAGACACCACACGTCTGTGGCATAACTAGAAACGGCCACGAATGGTTTTCTGGAGGTGCAGAAGAAGGGCTGGTATTGTAAAAGAAAAAGGTTAACAGAACAGAAAAAAAAGTTTTTGGAGGATGAGGAAATATAGTCGATAACTAACAAAGATGAATTTTTATTATAGTTGGGCAGGGTAAAAAGGAAATGAAAGCAGAGCAAAATAACAGACCAAATTCAAGCAATTCAATGACCTTTGACTCATTCATGTTTCACAATATCAACAGAAATAATAAACTTTTACAATTGTAACCACATTATTTGTGTAAGGCCTCCTCCACTATCCCTAGGAGGATCTCTCTTTACTACTAAGAGAGTTATTACAATTGTAACCACATTATTTGTGTAAGGCCTCCTTCCACTATCCCTAGGAGGATCTCTCTTTACTACTAAGAGAGTTATTGGTTTGTTTGTTTTTATAACCAAGGCAAAATTATTGCGTCATTCTGAAATGTACACCTCTTGTGATATTCTGGATTCTTTCTAGATAGTTTCCTATATCTGTGGCACTTCCAAAAGTCAGTAGTTGTTGTTTTTTTTTTTTTTAATGGGGGGGGTTATATCAGTGTTTTATATATCAGTGCTCCTCACCAAAACTGTATAATTTAGTTCAATTATCCATACCACTGACTAGTGTATGGTGTGTGTGTGGGGGGAGGGGGAATCCATGCACTGGTCTCCCTACTTGTGCTTTAAGATTTCACACTCCAATTAAGGGTCCAAGAGGGTATCACATAATGCAGGTCACATGATCCTCCTGTCCCACATAAAACACCTATTTTACTAGTCAGTATACCTGCTTTTGGTGTGTACGCTACTCTTAAACTGTGACTAAACTAGAAAGAAAAATTAAATGCAGTTTTATAAGCATTAAGTATTTCACCTATTTCACCTAGTTGAGTTCCTTTCTCCACAAGGAACTCCACTGGCTTTTCTGCTGCTAGCCCCAGGTTTAAAACTTCTAGTGGTTCTCTCTTCTTCTCTGACGGGAAGGTTTCTGCTTGCACTTTCTCACAGCCTTTCTCTGCACACCCATGTAACACCATAGAGCTCATTTTGTCCTGCACCCCATCCTCAGAGCTTCTTATGCACCCATACCCCTTGGCACACCCTAAATTCTTCTCTATTGGCATACCACAATAGAATACCGAACTTGTGCTCTGCCCCCCACCCCCGTGTTAAAGTAACTTCCCATACCCACAAGCTTATGCTTCCTACCACATGTTAAGAAATGTAAGGTCATGCACCTCGGAAGCAGAAATCCATGCAGGACATACTTCTTGAACGGAGAAACTTTAACTAGGACTTCAGAGGAACGAGATTTAGGAGTAATCATCAGTGCAGACATGAAAACTGCCAATCAAGTGGAGAAGGCTTCATCTAAGGCAAGGCAGATATTGGGTTGTATCAATAGAAGTTTCGTCAGCCGAAAGCCTGAAGTCATAATGCCGTTGTACAGGGCCATGGTGAGACCTCATCTGGAGTACTGTGTGCAATTCTGGAGATCACATTACAGTAAAGATGTGCGCAGAATTGAATCGTTTCAGCGGACGGCCACCAGGATGATCTTGGGGCTCAAGGGTCTCTCGTAAGAAGAGAGACTGAACAAATTGCAGCTCTACACTCTCGAGGAACGTAGGGAGAGGGGAGACATGATCGAAACATTTAAGTACCTCACGGGACGTGTCGAAGTGGAAGATGATATTTTCTTTCTCAAGGGACCCTCGGCCACAAGAGGGCACCCGCTCAAACTCAGGGGCAGAAAATTTCATGGCGACACCAGAAAGTATTTCTTCACAGAGAAAGTGGTTGATCATTGGAACAAGCTTCCAGTGCAGGTGATCGAGGCAGACAGCGTGCCAGACTTTAAGAATAAATGGGATACCCATGTGGGATCCCTATGAGGGTCAAGATAAGGAAATTGGGTCATTAGGGCATAGACAGGGGGTGGGTAAGCAGATTGGGCAGACTTGATGGGCTGTAGCCCTTTTCTGCCATCATCTTCTATGTTTCATCTTCTATGTTTCTATGGTATACAGCTAAGCATGTTCTTTCTCTTCAGCCCTCAGACACCCCCCACCCCCACCCCAATGACACCTCATGGTACTTACCCCGACTTGATCTGTCTTCCCTACCTGCCCTGATTGTGTAGCAAGAGAAGGAAGAGGTGAATGGCTGCATTCTCCTCTGCTGTCATAGGTCCAACTGCTCATTTGAACTGTGCAACTGTACAGAATCCCACACATTCAGATAAGCAGACAAGCCTTTGATGGCAGAGGAGGAAGATGTGACCTGACGTATACAATGTGTCACCTCTTCTTGCTGTGCGATTAGGCAGGGAAGGGGAAGAAGAATGGAGGAGAGCTGTCAAGGCTGATGCCAGTGCTCCAGCAGAATTATGCATAGGAATTATAGAATTTTGTGCAAGCAGGGAACTCTATGCAAATTCCCCTAGGAGTTCAGGATTAGAAAATGACACAGGGACAAATTTTTTATTTATTTATTTATAATTTTCAATATACATATCAAGTTTAAACTTGTACAGAAAGCAAAAGTTAAGCAATTTTGTAATATATAAAAAATGAAATTCGGAAGGCAAAACATACACTTAAATTCTGCTCAAGTCCTTCGGTATAAATGGATTCAAAATGTTACAAAAGCAAAAATTAAAGGAACAAATCCTAATCAAGAAATTAGACCTAATTAGCTGAGCTTCAGGATATCTTCCATATTATATTACAGGGCATTAGCACTTTCTTTTTCCAATCCTGACACTGACAAGAAAGTTGACAGTTGGAAAGGCTCAATTTGTGACGAATAATATACGATACATTTACATGGATGACGCAAAAAGAAAGTCGTCCCTAGAGCTAACACACCTGGTTTCAAAAGTAAAAATTCTCTACGACGTTTCTGGGTATCTCTAGCCAAATCTGGGTACATTTGAATTTTTAAACCCAAAAAGTCCTTCTTTTTATTCTTAAAGAAAAGTCTCAGTAACCAATTTTTGTCCGTAGCTAAAGCAACCATCAAAAGTAAAGTTGCAGGTACTGCTTGTTCTTTATCTGAAATATTCAATTTCCCTGTCCAGTCCCCGTGAGTTTTGTCATTGTCCCTGCCCCCATTCCTGTAAACTCTGCCTTAACCGCACAATCCTCAAACACTTATGATTTCAAAGTGTTTGAGGCTTGTGCAGTTGAGGATGGAGCTTGCAGGAATGGGGCAGGGACAGGAAAATAACTTACTGGAACGGGAAAATTAGTTCCTGCGGGGACGGAGAAAAATTTGTCCCCGTGTCATTCTCTATTCAGGATGTCCCAATCAACATCTTGCAGACTGACATCCTCTTTCATAGCAATTTCATGAATGCCTTCGATTAAATCTCTCTTCTGCCTGTGAGGGAAGTCTGTATATAAAAAGATATGCAATTCCAAATTAATCTCCAGTGCTGATTCCTTACCCTATAGTTCTGCCGCTTCAATTTCATTTTTTATATTTTGTCTTTCCTGAATAGATTGTAATCCAATATAACAGTAACCCAGACATCATTCTCTAAGTACTACATCTCTAAGACAGCCACTGAATGCAAGTCAGCCTCTTTATCTAATTTTATTTTTAGCAGACTAATGTAGACTCCATTCCAACTTCTAATAAAGTTTTATGGTTGTCATGTATTTAGTCCTAACAAGAAGTTGATCACTTGGCAGAGGTTTGACATACTTCATATATTATGTTAAAACAGTATTTTTCTTATAGCGTACATAGTGCTCTAAATCTGAATGTGAGCTTAACATGATTAAGATGCTCAGCCAAAGTTATACAGTGATGGGGTAGCACAGACATGCCAAGTCACGTGCATATGGCTTGTGACAAACACATTCGGCCCCTTCTCCAGCTCACACATTGGATCCCAGCTGCCCCGATGGTCTGGCAACTTGTTCCTCCCATGAGTCAGACAACTCTCTTCCTCTCCCCCCACCCCACTGGTCCGGCATCTATTCCCCCGTCATCAAAAAACAGCGAGTCACAGGCAGTACTAAAGATGTGCTGCTGCTTCCGGTTGCTGGTCCATCCTCTCTGCTTGGTCTTGTCTTTTTTTTAATGTTAGCTCCTCTGTGCGGGGCCAAGCAAAGACAGGAAGCAGCAGTGCACCTTTAGCGCTACCCGAGACTTGCTGCCTTTTGAAGACAGAGGGAACAGATGCCGGACCGGCAGAGCAGATGCAGAAAGTGTTTGTGATATGGCAGGTCCCGCAGGAAGGTCTTTGGGTATGGGGAGGGGGGGAGGAGAGATTGAGAGGTATCGGGTCCATACAAGGAGATAAGAGATGTCTAGGATAGGAGGCATAGCAGTTCTGAACCCAGATGTTGAACCCTCGGGAGAGAGGGAGCACATGGCAGGAGAGAGGGAAGTAAAGTGAAAGGATAATTGCTGCACGGGGGGGGAGGAGGGGAGGCATAATAGCAGGAGAGTAGGAGGAAGGGAAGAGAGAGGGATAGATGCAGGACACTGGGGTTAGGAAAGGATCAGGAAGAGATGAGATGGTGGCCTCTGGGAATGGGGGGAAGGACAAGAAATTTATTATGTATGTTAACCTGTAACCTGTTTTGAGCTCTTGGGGAAAACAGGATTGAAAACTAATTAAATAAATAAATAAATGCTGGCCCATTGGAGGGAAGAAGGAAAGATGCTGGTCAATGTGGAGGCAGGATGTGGATGTGGAGGCAGGACAATAGGGAAGGAAAATAGTTGGTGGCTCCTGGAGATGGTGTTTGGGGGGGGGGGAACAGGAGGGAAGGAAGAGAGATGGAGAAATGCTGACCCCAGAGATGCAGGTGAGGGTGGGTTGTGTGATGGAAGAAACATAAGAACAGACTGAAGGTCCATCAAGCCCAATATCCTGTTTCCAACAGTGGCCAACCCAGGTCCCAAGTACTTAGCAAGATCCCTGATTTCACTACATTCTCCAGCAATGAATTCCAGAGTTTAATTACACATTGTGCAAAGAAATATTTTCTCAAGTTTGTTTTAAATCTACTACTTAGTAGGTTCATTGCATGGTCCCTAGTCCTAGTATTTTTGGAAAGAGTTAATAAGCGATTCACATCTAAGAACATAAGACTAGCCTTACTGGGTTAGACCAATGGTCCATCTAGCCCAGTATCCCGTCTTCATAGAGACCAATCTAAGTCACAAGTACCTGGCAAAAACCCAAATAGTAGAGAAAACCAAAAAAACTCTGTGGAGTGACAATGTTCCCAAATGGACTTTATTTGAAAGTATCAAAGTTCCAAAGGTACACTAAAATCATCCACATAAAATAATTCCATCCACATAAAATAATTCCATCCACATAAGAGCCTTAAAGGACCTTGTCCGCTAGGGATACAGGACCCAACACGGTCCGCGTTTCGACAAAAAGTGTCTCACTTCTGGTTCACCACACAATTGTTTCCCACATATTCACCTTTATAGGACCCCCAGGGACCCCTGAAGAAGGCTCTTATGTGGATGATTTACTTTTATGTGGATGGAATTATTTTATGTGGATGATTTTAGTGTACCTTTGGAACTTCCCCCCGCCGAGTACGATGGAGCCAGGAGGGAGCCCAAACCCTCCTGGCCCCGGCAAACCCCCCCCCCTCGACTGGGCGACCCCCCCCCCCCGACTGGATCTGGCCAGGAGGGAGCCCAAGCCCTCCTGGCCCCGGTGACCCCCTACCCCCACCTACCACTACAATACAGGCAGGAAGGATCCCAGGCTGAGTTGGGCCCATGTGCTTAAGGCCCCGCCCATAGCAGGAGCCTAAGGCTCCAGGGCCTATTCTGATTGGCCCAGGTGCCTCAGGCCCCACCTGTGGGCGGGGTTTCAGCTGCCTGGGCCATTCTGGCCCCATTCTGGAGCCGGTTGGCCTCCCGGATGGGCGGGCTTGGCACCCGTCCGTCTGGCCAACATTGAAAGGTACGGGGAAGGGGAGTGGGGTGGGGGGGTCGTGGGGTCGGCCGGGGGGGGGGGTCGCCTGTCGGCAGGGGGCTGATCGGGGGTTTGGGGGGGCGGTCATTGGGGGAGGGGGGTTGTGTCGAGGGCAGGAGGGCCTGGGATCCCTCCTGCCCGTATTGTAGTGGGGGGTGGGGGGTCGCCGGGGCAAGAAGGGCTTGGGCTCCCTCCTGGCCCGATTGTACTCGGTGGGGGGGGCACGATTGCCAGGGCAAGAGGGCTTGGGCTCCCTCTTGCCCTGATATCATTGGGGGGTGCCACGGCTGCCGTGGCGCAAGAGGGCTTGGGCTCCCTTTTGCCCCGATGTTGTGTGTGTGTGTGGGGGGGGGATGATGTATTGTGGCAGGAGAGATGCCTCATCTCCCCTACCGCGATGCCACGCCTCTTTTCTCTCTGTGCGTTTAGAGGCAGGGGAAAGGCCTAAGTTGGTTTTAGATACGTCTAAAAACCAGCTTTGGTTATGGGTACTTGGACGATCAGACTTTTTAATCGTCCAAGTAGCCATTTAGGACACTTTTTAGACTTTTTTTTTTTTTTATTATGAACCCCTTAGTCTTTTTGTTTTGGACATTTTATTGGTGGTACCACAACTGACTGCACCTCAACTACAGGTTCGCCATCTGTTTATGGCACTGTTCCACCCTTCTTTTTAACAATTTTGTAAATGATATTGCTTAGGATCAACTTCAGTTTTTGATGGCTGGACTCCAGGATAGAGTATGAGACTGAGATTATGATCTGAGCAACCTATCCAGGCCTCATCTTTCAATGCTGCTTTCATATTAGCTTTCACTTCAAATTATAATCCTCTCACTACTTTCTTTATAAAATTTCTCCTGGACTTCAGTGGCTACCCTCAGAGGATCAGACGTTATCCATAATGAGCTTTAGTATGCCAAAATCATCATAACTCCAAAAATAATATTCAAAACTTTAGCCTTTTAGTACTTTTTTTTTTAAGCTTTCATATTAGCTGCATTATCAGTCACATAGATGAGACTAACTCGGTGAAGATTATACGCTGCCAGAACACTTGAAACAAATTGACAGATATTCTCACCAGTTTAACGGTGGTCTCCCTCATTGACAAATTTACTAAACACATGCGTCAAGGCCATATTTTGTTAAGGATGTAAAAAACTTGAAGCAGTCCAGAGGAAGGCAACAAAAATGGTATGGGGCTTGTGCCAAAATACATACGAGAAGAGACTGGAAGACCATTAATATGGATACCATAGATGAATGGCAGGACAGGGAAGATGCGATACATTTACATACTTGAAAGGTATTAATATAGGAACAAATCTTTTCCAGAGAAGGGAAAATGGCATAACTAGAAAACATGAATTGAGGTTGTGGAGTGGTAAACTTAGGAGTAATGTCAGGAAATTATATTTTACAGAGAGGGTGGCTGATGCCTGGAATGTCCTCCTGAGGGAGGTGATAGAGACAAAAACAGTGACGGAATTCATAAAGGCGTGGGATGAATGCAGAGGATCTCTAATTAGAAAATGAGTAGTATAAAAAACAGAACTTAAATGATTATGTGTGTCTTTGATGTGTCAAGTGGTGCTTAGATGGCGACGCTAGCTGTCAAGAACTAAGGCTGGCTTGTAGGGTCTGTGTCCCGTATATGACAACCAGCTTAGGATGGGCTGGAGAAGGCTTCAACGGAAACTCCAGTAATTTGAAACATGAGGACAGTACCGGGCAGACTTATATGGTTTGTGTCCTACAAATGGCAAGATGGTTGAGATAGTCTGTAGAAGTCTGTATGGCACTGTCCTTAGGGTCCAACTTCTGGAATTGCTGTTGCAGCTCACTCCAGTTTATGCAGTGGCGTACCAAGGGGGGGAAGGGGGGCGGTCCACCCCGGGTACACGCCCCAAGGGGGTGCACAGCTGGCCACCCTCCAGTGTTCTCCCTAGGGCAGTGGTCGGCAAACTGCAGCTCGTAGCTCGTCTACAGCAGGGGTGCCCAACCTGCTTCCCTTCCCTTCTCACTGCCCTCCCCCAAGCCACCACCGCCATCCGGAACAGGCCAGCGCCGAGTTCTCCCTGCTTCTCTTCCCCTTGGGGCCGACCAACTCTCGCCACCCTGATGTCAGAGAGGACGATCTCGGCCAGTCTATTCTCTGGCGGCGGTGGCAGCATGTTTCCCAATGGCGGTGGCATGGGGGAGGGCAGGGAGACAGAAAGAAAGGGGGGGACAGGGATGGGGAAGAGAAATGCTGCAGCACCCAATTGGGGAGGGGAAAAGAAGTGTTGTTGCTGCACCCAATTGGGGAGAGAGAGGGGATAAGGAACACCAGGGAAGGGAGAGGAAAGAGATGCCAAGACCATGGGAGGAAAGGAAAGGAGCTACCAGACCATGGGGGGGGGAGGGGGAGGAGGGAGATGCCAGACCAGGTGGAAGGAAGGAGAGAAAGGAAGGAGAAGAGATGCGAGATAATGGTGTGGGAGGGGGAGACGGAAGGAGAGATGCCAGGGCATGGGGGAAGGAAGGGAAACTAAAGGAGACAAAATGCCAGACCAGAGGGAAAGAAAGGAGAGGAGATGCCAGAGGGAGAGATAGGAGGGAGATGCCAGGGCATGGGGGGAGAGAAGGGAAGGAGATAGAAATACCAGACCATAGGGTGGAGTGGGAAGGAAGGAAGGAAGGAAAGGAGAAGAGAGATGCCAGAGCATAGGGGAGGGGGTGAAGCCAAAATAAATCATGTACAAAGGAGAGAAAGGGCACAGGATATACAGTTTATTGAAGGGACATAGAAAGAGGGAAGATGCCATATGGAACAGAGAGAGGGTGAACAGTGGATGCAAGGGGCAGAGAAAGGGTGGACAGTGGATGCAAGGGGCAGAGAGAGGGAAGATGTTGCATGAAAGGGAGAGAGAGGACAAATGCTGTATAGAAAGAAGAGATCAAAGAGAAGATGATTAAAGTAGAAACGACAAAAGGTAGAAAGATTTTTTTGTTGCTTTACTTAGAATCAAGTAGTATTGTAACTGTATTGATAAAATTTTATAAATAAGAAATGGAAATAAGGCAATTTTTTGGACTAAACCTTTTTCCTCAGGTCAGGACAGGATACCATAATAGTACTGTTCTGAAGAAAGATTTGGTCTCTGAAAGCTAATTGAAAAATGGATTAGTCCAATAAAATGATATTTTCTTATTTCTCATTATTTGTTTTATTTTTATTTGTTAATTTGTAAAGTAGTGATTGTTATGTATCAGTTTTTTCAAATTTACATCTACTGTCTTTATATTTTGCACAGTATTAGAGGACATGTGTTACTGTTTTTGTGGTGTTGTGATGTTGCATTGTATGCAGAGTCTGGTTTCTTGGCGGTTCAGTTTAACTTTTGTCTAATATTTCTATTTTTAGTTTGTGTTTATTCCATATTGGGCGAGGGTGTATCTCTGTTTTGTGTGTATGAAAAGAAATAATTTTCAGTTGGCATTGACTGCAGGATCAATTGACTGTGCGAGATCTGGCTTGTTTAGTTTTACAATGTATGTGTTGGTGTCCTAGTGCTCACTGCAGTATTTAAGATGCTGCCTTTTCCTAGGTACACTCTTGTTGTGCGATATGTGGATTGTTACTAAAAATCATATTTTTCACATAGATGGGCGGGGGGGGGGGTCAAAAATGATGGGCCCCGGGTGTCACATATGCTAGGTACGCCACTGAGTCTATGTCCCAGAAATGGCACAGAAAGACAATGATCAATAGAGACAATAGCAAGACATGACATATTGGATATCATCGGCATAACAGAAACATGGTGGAATGAAGAAAACAAATGGGACACAGTACTACAGGGATACAAGCTGTATAGAAGAGATCGAGTAGGGCAGAAAGGTGGAGGTATTGCTCTATATGTTAAGGAGGGAATAGAGTCTGTTGAAATGGTTACAACAGAAATGAAAGAGAAGCTTGAGTCACTCTGGATCAAGATTCCTGGTCAATATGGCGCAGATACGAAAATTGGCCTTTACTATCGTCCCCCAGGACAGGCGGAGGAAACTGACTCAGAAATGATGGAGGAAATCAAACAAGAATGCAAGACAGGCAATATAATTATATTGGGAGACTTCAATTTCCCAGGGATAGACTGGAAACTAGCAACCTCCAACTGCGGCAAGGAGGCCAAGTTCCTGGAGGTGCTAGGGGATTGCTTCCTGGAACAAATGGTAAAAGAGCCGACAAGAGGCAACGCCACCTTGGACTTGGTCCTAAATGGCCTCACGGGACCGATAACAGAAGTGGAAGTCATGGTTCCACTGGGAACGAGTGATCACAATGTAATTAACTTTAAACTTGACATCGGGAAAGGGAAACATGCCAAAACCTTAACCACCACCTTGAACTTTAAAAAGGGTAAATACGATCACATGAGAGCCATGGTAGAAAAACGACTCGAAAAGAAGGTGGACAAACTTGAAACGGTAGATCAGGCATGGTCCCTACTGAAAAATACTATCACAGAAGCACAAGATCTCTACATTCCGAGGATTTCCAAAGATCGGAGATCAAAGAGCAAAAGAGAACCGGCATGGCTTACCAAACAGGTGAAGGAAGCCATAAAAGAAAAGAAGGACTCTTTCAAAAAATGGAAATACATAAAGACAACCGAAGCCTGGAACAAACATAAAGATGATCAGAAGAAATGTCACAAGGCGGTGAGGGATGCAAAACAGGAATATGAGGAAAAAATAGCCCAGGAGGCCAAAAACTTCAAGCCCTTCTTTAGATACGTGAAAGGGAAAAAACCTGCAAAAGAGGCAGTCGGACCCTTGGATGACCAGGGAAGAAAAGGGTACATCAAGGAAGATAAACAAATCGCAGACAAACTAAATTCTTTCTTTGCGTCCGTCTTTACGAAGGAGGACACCTCAACAATACCTGAAGCGGAGAAAGTGTTTGCAGGAGAAATAGAAGACAGCCTCACCACAGTTGAAGTGGACTTAGACCAGATATACTATCAGATCGACAAACTTAAAAGTGACAAATCCCCTGGACCGGATGGAATTCACCCGAGAGTCTTAAAGGAATTGAAGGTTGAAATCGGAGAGTTATTGCAAAAACTTGCAAACCTGACAATCAGAACTGGACAGATACCGGATGACTGGAGGATAGCGAACGTCACCCCAATTTTCAAAAAAGGATCGAGAGGGGAACCGGGCAACTATAGACCTGTGAGTCTTACGTCTGTCCCCGGCAAGATGGTTGAAGCACTGATCAAGGATAGCATGGTCCGGCACTTGGACGCACACGACTTGATGAAACCCAGTCAACATGGATTCAGGAAAGGGAAATCATGTTTGACGAATTTACTCCAATTTTTTGAGACCGTGAACGAGCAAATTGATAGTGGGAAGCCGGTGGACATAATATACTTGGACTTCCAGAAAGCGTTCGACAAAGTTCCACACGAAAGACTTCTCAGGAAACTACAAAGCCATGGCATAGAGGGGGATATACAAAGATGGATAGGCAAATGGCTGGAAAACCGAAAGCAGAGAGTGGGCATAAATGGGAAGTTCTCCGACTGGGAGAAAGTGACTAGTGGTGTACCCCAGGGCTCGGTACTTGGGCCGATCCTTTTTAATATTTATATCAATGACCTGGAGGAAGGAACATCCAGTGAGATCATCAAGTTTGCAGACGATACAAAACTATGCCGGGCGATCAGATCGCAGGAGGATAGAGAGAAACTCCAGAGCGACTTGTGTCGGTTAGAAACATGGGCGGAGAAATGGCAGATGAAGTTCAATGTGGAGAAATGCAAGGTAATGCATTTAGGCAATAAGAATAAGGAATACGAGTATACAATGTCAGGTGCAACTCTGGGGAAGAGTGAACAAGAAAAGGACCTGGGTGTAATGATAGATAGGACCCTGAAGCCGTCGGCACAATGCGCGGCAGCGGCAAAGAAGGCAAATAGAATGTTGGGCATGATAAAGAAAGGAATCTCGAGTAGATCGGAGAAAGTTATAATGCCGCTTTATAGGGCAATGGTCAGACCACACTTGGAATACTGCGTCCAACATTGGTCTCCCTACCTAAAGAAGGATATAAAACTGCTGGAGAGGGTGCAGAGACGAGCAACAAAACTGGTGAAGGGTATGGAGAAACTGGAATACGAGGACAGACTTATAACACTAGGATTGTTCTCCCTTGAGAAAAGGAGACTGCGTGGGGATATGATCGAGACCTTCAAAATACTGAAAGGAATCGACAAAATAGAGCAGAGAAGATTATTTACATTGTCCAATTTGACACGGACTAGAGGACATGAAATGAAGCTAAGGGGGGACAGGTTCAGGACTAATGTCAGGAAGTTCTGCTTCACTCAGAGAGTGGTTGACACCTGGAATGCCCTCCCAGATGAGATTATTGCGGAATCGACCGTCCTAGGCTTCAAGAGCAAACTAGATGCATATCTCCTTAAGAGAGGCATGTAAGGATATGGTGGACTATAAATTACGCCAGGTGTATACCTGGCGGGGCCTCCGCGTGTGCGGATCGCCGGACTTGATGGACCGAAGGTCTGATCCGGAGATGGCATTTCTTATGTTCTTATGTTATCAATTATTTTATAACACATTCATTGTTGGTTTAATCATGAATTGATGAGTGTGACTGTTGGGCAGGCTGTATGGACCATTCAGGTCTTATCTGCCATCATATACTCCTCTTTTTCATTTTTTTTTTTTAAAATAATCTAATCAGGAAGTCTAACCGATAAAGCTCAAGACGGTTTACAGATAATAAGACTAGAGACAAGCCTCTAAATTATAAAAGTTCAGTCACTTGTAAATCTGAAATTATAAACTTTTAGTTTGAAACAATATAAAACATTAAATCTAAGTTGAAATTAAGTACTGAGAGAATAAGTATCTTTTAAATGCTCTCCTTAATCTCAAATAAGAGAAGATAGCTTGAATATCCCCACGCAAGTGGTTCCACAGTACTGGACCACAGACTATCAAAGGTCAACAGTATCTCTCACCTTGATTTCTTACATACCGTTATCATCCTGACGAGTTGGTATCCGGTTTGTGAGTCAAGATGTGCAGAGGGACATAATCTGGTCCTCATCCCTTCCGGTCCCTATTCACTTTTGAATGTCCGCTCCAGTCCCTACGATAGAAGTGACATTTTTGTCCCCCCATCTCTGCTGATTTCTGTGGATTTCTGCCGGTTTCCTGTTGTCCCTGTCCCTGTCCAGACCTCTAGTGCTGAGGTGTCTCACAGTAAGTTTCAAATGTGTGCATTCTATCCATTTTTGACTGAGGGAGCATCTGGGGGCGGAGAGTGAGTGTTTCTGTGCTAATTAGTTAGTGCATCTACATTACCACGTACAAACTGATTACCACGTGAGCCCTTCCTGCCTACAAAACAGGTGGCAGTAAGGGCTCACGTGCTAATTTTTACTTTTGCTGTGCACATTAGCAAATGGCCATTAATTCTGAAAATTGCAAATCTGCCATTTTCCGGCTGCAGTAGAAATGGCCTTAGTGCGTGGGAAAGACCCGCACTAAGGGCATACTAAGTACACTTTCTACTGCAGCTTTGTAAAAGTACCCCTTAAAGTGTAAACCGTCCAGGGACAGGGAGATACCTCCTGTACTTGATTAATTCATCTTAAACAACTACTGAAAAAAAGATGTGAGCTAAATCCAGAATCTCTAATGCAGGAGACCTGATATGAGATTGATTTTAGTGTATATGGGCTCAGTTGCTAGTTGTAAACTGTTCTCAACAAACCTCTTGCCATTCTGCGTCCTTATAAGTTTTCCCAAAATTTTTCTAAAACTTTTGTTTAACTACTCACAAAGTTTGGGAATCTGACATTGGTGAATCTCTATCAGATAGACAATGGTCCCTTTTTTGTTCATATGGTCCTAGAGCTTCATTGTCTCCTATCACTGAAGGCTAGATGCTCTAAAGAGGATTGATAAGACTGTGTGAATCTGCTTGGTCTGATTTTTGGCCAATTCAAAAAGAGCTATTGATATGCTAAAAAGTTTGCATGCAAATGATTCACTCAGAGGTTCATCTAATCCCTGCCTCTCCCATCTAATTGATTGCTGTGAGAACAACTCTCACATATGCACAGAGTCGGCAGGGGAAGCATGAACAGCTGAGAGGCGGGGGAAGCCCTGAAAGCAGCCTCCTGCCATGCTGCTGTTCGTGGCAGGAAACCTTTATTTTTCCTTTTTTTAATGGGCACAGATGCTGTGCGTGTTACACACACTCAATATCTACCCCATTAAAAAAAGAAAAAAAAGCTGCCCCCCCACCAATGACAGCCCTCCTCAATGACCTCCGATGAACACAGCACTGGGAATCTCCCCCTCCCCACACTAGTGAAAATTAGCAGAAGGGATGCCCACTCCTTCCTGCCATGCTGACACTCCCCCTCCCGGTGGCAGCGAAATGGCAGGAGGGATGCCCACATTCTCCTGCCATCAAAGGCCCACCCCCGCACCAGGCGCCCCCCCAAACATATCCTCCCTTCTCCTCCAAAAAGGCAGAAGGAATGCCCACTCCCTCCTGCCACTGGAGGTCCCCAGAACCCCCCCATACCTTTCAAGGAAGTTGGGAGCAGGAGGGATGCTCAGTCACTCCTATTCCGAGGCCCGCCTGTCCAAAATAGCAGGGCTTCACCTTCCTGGTACATCATGTGATGAACAGGGAGGGGCCTGATTGGCTCAGATGCCAAAAGTTCTTCACCTTGAGAGGGGACTTAGGCATCTGAGCCAATTAAGACCCTAGGCTCCTCCCTCTGTATCCCAAGAGGTTTCTACCGCAGGATGGCGAGGTAAATGCTCTGACGCTCATAGGAATTTTATAAGCGTCAGAGTATTTACTTCGCCAGCCTGCGGTAGAAACCTCTTACACCATGTAGTAAAACCCAGCAATTGCTTTTAACTGAAAGCACAAACATGAATGGTTCAGACTAGATAATTTTCTTTCTTTGTCACCCTCAGTTAATAATCCACGGAAGGGATTATATATTACTGCTCATGTGCTTACCGTATTTTCACCCATATACCGCGCACCCGTGTAAAACACGCACACGGGTATAGCGCGCGGGGAACACAAATTTATGTAAAAAAAATTTAATATAGCGCGCACAAGCGTATACCGCGCATGCTAAAACCTCCTCCCGCCTACTCCAAACCGGCATCCTCCCCCCCGCTCGCTTACCCGCGTTTTACAACTTTTTTTTTTCAATCCGATCCGGCATCCCCCCTGCGAACCGGCATCCTCCCCCCCCTGCTCGCGTCACCCCCCCCTCCCCCGCGATCCTACATCCCCCCCAGCACCGCAAAACATCTCTTACCTGATTGGGCACCGGCACCAGCACCAATGCACAGGATGTGCCAGTGCCAGTGCCTGAAGATCCTCCCTCGTTGGTTTGGGCTGGGCTGGGCTGGGCTGGGCGGTGCGGTGCGGGAGAGATCCTCCTTCTTCCTGCGCTGGGCTGGACTAGGCTTTGAGCATTTGCGCATGCTCAAAGCCTTCTGGTCTCGCTCTCTCTGAGATTATATGCGTGAAAATATGGTAGTTATGCTTAGGGCTCCTTTTACTAAGGCATTAGCATCTAGCGCGCGGGGCATTGTAGCACACGCTATTCCGGGCGTTAATGCCCTAACGCAGCTTAGTAAAAGGAGCCCTTAATGTTAGAAGTTTTTCTGCTGTTATTCTTGTATTTCTGAAAGATCAATATTGCTCTTTATTGGCTTATTATACTTTTCATAAAAATTATATTTAAAAAAAACAACAAAAAAACTTTGTGTATTTGGAGTAAAGAGGCTTTTTCAGACTATGATTAACACAGGGAATAATGACTGTACAGTATAGTAGATGGTGTTTTACCAGCACAGTTCACTAAACTGTTCCTCCTTGTGATGTTTAAACAATAAATATTGTTTTTAACAGCCCTAAGTACAGACAAGGTATCAATTACAGCAGACGTTTGAGAAGCCAGAAGGTCCTCTGCATTCATGTCTGGAGGCACTTTCATTTATAGAGAAGAGAAATTGTGTTAAAGGGTGTCAAAATATTTTTTTAAAAATCATACCTTCCAGAACAGAGTTAAATGAAGTCTTAAATGAAAGTCAGCAAAATCAGGAGATTCAAAATTTTGGTCAGTGTGTGAAAAAATAGAAATATATACAGTAGATTCTCTGTTAAAAAGAACTCAATTAACCAGAACTCTCAAGCAACCAGAAACAAAAATTTAAATCCTTTAAATCAAAGGTGTCCAACCTTTTGGCTTCCATGGGTCGCATTGGCCGAAAAAAATGTTTCTGGGACTGCACAAATGCGCAAACGCTGCAGCAAGACAGAGGAGGGAGCCGGCAAGACGGTAAACACCCGGGGGCAGCAGAGGAAAACACTGCATCGCCCTCGACTGGGGCTACACAAAATATTTCACGGGGACGCTTGTGGCCCTTGGGCCGCAGGTTGGACACCCCTGCTTTAAATGAAAATAAAATCAATTTCTGATGGAAATTTAAATGTAAATTTGGCATGCCACACCTGAGTATGCCCACGCTTTGCCTACCACATGTCTAGTAATTTGTCTTAGTAAGTATGGGTTATAGTATTAGGCCTTTTTAAAATAGTAACTCTCAAGCAACCAGAAGCTACATTTATCCGGCATCTATCAATCCCCATGAGTGCTGGTTAACTGAGAGCCTGCTGTAATGAAATCTATGATCTTCAGTGTGTTATAAATCCAAAAGGATGATTATGGGTTTGCCATTTTACTGAATACCATATTAAACCTATATTATCACAAGTATTTATCATGATGATACCCTTTTGAAATCTGGTTAGATGATTGGCACGAGGCATAACATAGAAAATAAGAATAACCTATTGGGTCAGACCAATGGTCCATCTAGCCCAGGATCCCATTTTCACGGTGGCCAATCCAGGTCACAAGTACCTGGCAAAAACGCAAATAATAGCAACATTCCATGCTACCAATCCAGGGCATGCAATGACTTCCCTCATGTCTGTCTCAATAGCAGACTACAAACTTTTCCTCCAGGAACTTGTCCAAACCTTTTTTTAAAACCAGCTAGGTTAACTACTCTTACCACATCCTCTGGCAAATTGTTCCAGAGCTTAGCTATTCTCTGAGTGAAAAAATATTTCCTATTTGTTTTAAAAATATTTCCCTGTAACTTCATTTACTGTCCCCTAGTCTTTGTAATTTTTGATGGAGTAAAAAAAAAAATCGATCCAATTGTATTCGTTCTATGCCACTCAGGATTTTGTAGACTTCAATCATATCTCCCCTCAGCTTTCACTTTTTTAAGCTGAAGAGCCCTAATCTCTTTAGTCTTTCTTCATTTGAGAGGAGTTCTATCCCTTTTAACATCTTGGTCACTCTTTTTTGAACCTTTTCTTCTTCTACTACTACTACTACTACCACCATTTAACATTTCTATAGTGCTGAAAGGCATAAACAGTGCTATCCATGTAATAGACGATCCCTTCTCTGAAGAGCTTATAGTCTAGTTTGGACAGACAAATAGGACATAAGGCAACCAGAACTGAACACAGTATTCGAGGTGAGGTTGCACCATGGAGCAGGGGTATTATAACATTCTTAGTCTCGTTTACCATACCTTTTTTAATAATTCCTAGCATCTTGTTTGCTTTTTTTGGCTGCCACTGCCACAGCTGCACATTTTTCAGCTTATTGTCAACAGTGACAGCCAGATCTTTTTCTTGAGTGCTGACCCCCCAGTTTGGACTCTAGCAACTGGTAGCTATGATTTCTAGTGCAAAAGGCATATGAGTCTTGTCCAATGGGCTGTGTATCTTTACTCATGAGTTTTGGTGTAGAAGTCCCCATCTACATTTTTGATACCTCCTTCTGTGCTGCAGCTCTACCCTTCTCCTCAGTTCTACCTTCTTCCCACGAGTTGGAGGTGTCTTGTGCTCTGCTCTGCACTTTGGTTTTGTTAGTTTTCAGTTTTTACTCTGACCACTTTGAGGCTTTGGTGCTTTAGAGGTACCAAACACTCCTGGGTCCGTTCTGCCTTGGCGAAGACACAGACACACCTGAGTTGTAGTATGTAGCTGAGAGGAAGATCCTGATGCAGGGCTCCTACTTGGCCAGCTTGCTCTAACTTTGCTGTGGGTTCGGGGACCATGGTCCTTGAAGCATTGCTCACCCCTCATATGCTAAAGACATTTGGAGCTTGAGCGCAGGCTGTTTGGCACCATTGTCGGTCCGAAGGCCTTTATCTGGTGCCAGCTGTGATTCCCCCTGAAGAGGATAGGACTGCTTCCTCTGATGGCTCAGCTCTGTCTCTCCCTGGCTTGCACTGCTCAAACTGTCTTTCTTTGTGAGAGCCACGCCCAAGCCTACATGGGGGATGGGCAGCCTTCAGCCTTCAGCTCTATAATTAACCTAAACAGGTGTGTGCCTAAAGGAGACATTGTCTGTTTCTTAGACTGTGTCCTAATGGTGCAAGGTTTAGGTTTTTTTGTCCCCAAAATGTCCTGAATCCACCCAGGGCTCCTGTTCTTGGGAAACCTCCCCAGAATCTGAGTCCTGATCAGCTCTCTTCAGCTTCAGGGCTGTGTTTCTAGGCTTTTTACCTGGAACAAGGTTAGCTGTAGTGCTGGGCTTGTGACAACACAGAACTCTAGCGTATGCTAACTGCTAGCGAGAATCTACCAGCGCATATACTAAAGGTGCAATAGGAGAGGTTGTAGCAAACCAGGAGAGGGCAGATTTGTGGAATCCAAGTGAGGACAACGTATCAAGGGTTAAGCAGTGATTAACAGTATCAAAATCAACAGACAGGTCAAGAAGGATGATGATTGTGTAAAGGCCAGGAACAGATCACTGAAGATTTTGGTAAGGGCAGTCTGTGGAGTGTAAGGGATGAAAGCCAGACTGTAGAGGATCAAGAGTCGGTTGAAATGAAAAGTCAAGGTAGCAACGGAAGACATCACATTCGAATAGCTTGGATAGGAATGAAAGAAGGGAGACAGGGCAATAGTTGGAAGAGCAGGTGGGGTCCTCCAACTACATTGCTACCAGTAGGGGGGCAGTGCTTCAATTTTGTGTTTTCAATTGGGAGGGACAGGCAAGTTCCCTAGAGTCTATTGAAAATATGGTAGTGGCAGGACTGTAGGTGGAGGACTTCCACTCAAAAGGAATAGTGTCAGCCATTTTTCAGATTGGATAGCTAGGTAGTTTGGTGGATTAAATTAGGACACCTCTTTGCTGTTCTAACTTTATGTGCTTATTTAACCAGCTAGAGGAATAAATATTCCTGCTAATTGGTTAAATACTGGTTCTGCCCAAGTTCTACCCAGACGACTTCCCTGGCACTAACTGGACAGTTCCACGGCAGTCAAAGTCAATATTTAGCAGCACTGCCCCAGTTAAATGCCACCGAACATCAGCAGATGACCAACTCAGCAGGGTGTAACGGGGCAGGAGTCTTGCTGCCTGGTTAAATCCTTTTGAATATCAGACCCTTTAATGTTTAAAGTGTTACATCCCAATTGCCCACTATACATTAGAGATGTTACACAAGGCTATACCCTGACAAGATCTCTGTGGTCTAGACAGGGATATGTATTGATAATGTCAGCTTTGATAGGAAACCATGCTGGAGGGCTGTATTTTCAGTCACAGCCCTGGAACTCTGAAACAGACTCCCATTGGAAGTTTAGGGAGAATTTATAACAAAGTTGTAAACTTTCCAACTCTGTGCAAACACTAAGGGCTCCTTTTATCAAGCCGCGCTAGCGGGGTTAGCACGTGCAACTTTTAATCACGCGCTAATCCCTGCGCTGGCCAAAAAACTACCACCTGCTCAAGGCAGGCATTAGCGGCTAGCGCGGCCGGTGGTTTAATTTGTGGTAATACGCGTGTTAAAACGCTGGCGCGGCTTGATAAAAGGAGCCCTAATAGTTCAGGATGCTCCCTAAAGGTATCAGGATTTATTGTTATGTGATATGGTCTCTATGTTTAGTAGAAATTATCCCTCCCCTGCCGTGCGCACTCCCCTTCCCCTGTACCTATAACTTTCATAATCATGAACTTGCTGCCCGCATCGTGTCGGCCCTCCCTCTGACATCGCTTCCTAGGCATGGGACCCGGAAGTGACATCAGAGAGAGCCGACACCGATGCGGGCAGCAAGTTTGTGATACTGCTCATGCTGGGAAAATTAAAGAGATACAAGGGAAGGAATGGGCACACATATGCAGCGCGGGGGGGGAGGGGGAGGGGCAGGAAGAAGCAGGGAGCAGAGAGGAAGACAGGTGCCGGCACCTCCACCAAGATGGTGCCTGGGACGCTCCCCTCCCCCCTTACTATACCACTGCATAAGAAATAACATGCAAAAACACTCAAGCAGCGACTGCTGTCTATAAATATTAGTATCGTGATTGGGAGTACAATACCTTTCTGTTTGTATTAAAGTGCATGGGCTTTGCTTACATATCCATGTAGATCAGTGGTCTCAAACTCAAATCCTATGCAGGGCCTCCTTTTGGATTTGTAGGTATTTGGAGGGCCTCAGAAAAAATAGTTAATGTCTTATTAAAGAAATGACAATTTTGCATGAGGTAAAACTCTTTATAGTTTATAAATCTTTCCTTTTGGTTAAGTCTTAATAATAATATTGTAATTTATAGCTAAAGAGACGTTTGATCAAGAAACTGTTTTATTTTACTTTTGTGATTATGATAAACATACCGAGGGCCTCAAAATAGTACCTGGTGGGCTGCGAGTTTGAAACCACTGATGTAGATGGATCTGACCAGTGAGGAGTATCTTTGCTAGCTCTGAACCTCCATTTTTACAGTAGAATTTGACTGCCAAACCCTTGGGTTCACCTCACACAAAACCACTTATGTTTTATTTCTCTCTATTTCAGGTATGCAACGTGAATCTAGAAGGTCAGCCCTTTTATTCGAAGAAAGATAAACCTCTGTGCAAGAAGCATGCCCACGCTGTCAATATCTAAAGTGAGAGCTGGACATCCCATGGCACCGAAGAGCAGACGGGTAGCTGGCTCATTGATTGTGGAAAAGGAATGGATATCTGCAGATAACACTAATGTACAAAAAAATAATAACAATAAGCATAGGATGCATTTAATGCTTTTTAAGTATAATCTGGGTCTCTTTAAGATGCAAACTATGTCAAATGTATGTGGTTATAGCAAGGCACAGACACACAATTTGAAGGCTGTCTGTCTGAGATCGAAATGTTCAAATGGAATTATAAATCAGAAGAGAAAATTAAATTTTTAAATTTACAAATTTATACATAAAGGGGATATCTGAAAATATGATTTTAGAACAGACCAGTCTTAAACTGTGGCCTTCCTGTAATTCGTACAAACAGAAAGAAATTATTAGTCGCTGAGGCAGAAAGTCGCTGTTGTGGCAAAAATATTAGCTGTAGGGTATTTTAGAGCTCTTTAGTGGGTAGTTATAGTAAACGAAGCGAATGAGGTCATGGTGTCTTCACCATATAAGGATGTGCTATTCCTCTGTTTATATCATGGCACTACCTCTCTGAGCATCAAACTCGCAGAACAGGCGATGGGCTCAGAGCCAGACAGAATGGAAAAGAGAGAATGCGTGAAGCTAGAAGAGGCCTGAGCCACCCATGCTCTGAAGGGTTTGTGAGCTTGCCTCCCAGTGGCTCTTGGCATTTGGAGTTCTGTTTCTTCCATTTCAACCTGGACCTGCAAGTATCAAATTGCAAAAGCAAGAGTCTTCAGGAAACGAGAACTAGCTTGAAGACTCTCCCTGCCAAAAATAATATTAATAATAAATTATTTGCAGCACCGGGTACAATGTGAGCAAATATTTATTCTCAGTGATCCAGGTATTGGAAGAAAAGAACATGGCAGTGTGACTAGGGCAGGTACAATTAATTTAACTGACCTTTCCACTTGAAAAGAAAACAAACCCTTACCCATAATGGTTCTAAATAAGAGGGAGGAGACAAAGATCATTTATTGCTTCATTCTTCTTTTTTCCTTTCTGTAAATGTAAAGCACTTCCTGATCAGGCTATTTAATTGTATTACACTCAGTTTGGATTTTATAACAATCAAAGTGAGGGGTTGGGGGAGGTATGAGGGAGGGGGTGCTGAAAAGTTCTCAGCCCAACCAAGAAGAGAATGACGTGGATATGGTTCAATAAATGATCTGAAACAATTTCAAAACATAGAATTTAATTTCTGCAAATTGGCACTGCAATGGCAAAATAATGCTCAGAATCTAGGACGTTGGTTGAGCTGAGAATCTTTCAGCACCCTTTCGTACCATATCATCCAGAAATGAAGCTGCTGACAGCAGTCTTTATATTTTCTAGGATTTTAACTAATGCATATTCTTTGAATGTCTAGTACCGTTGGTTGCACGCTTTCTGCATTTTGCAGAAAATCTCTGGCATTTTCAGCATGTGTTAAATGTATGTACGTCTGAGTAAATCAGATCAACAAGCAAAATTCCAAAGAAATTCCCCAACACTGATAGAGTAAGATGAACCCTTACTGCAAATAGGAAAAAAAAAAAAAAACCCTGCGAAACATCTTAGAAGGATACTAGGTAAATTACTGACTTATCAAAAAAATTACTGATTGGTAACTTAGGATTTCTTTAGGCAAATTGAATGAAATAAGGTGGGGCTCTCCATGACCTTCACCAGAAAGTTTATTGAAACCCTATAGATCAGTGGTCTCAAACTCAAACCCTTTGCAGGGCCACATTTTGGATTTGTAGGTACTTGGAGGGCCACAGAAAAAAAAGAAGTTAATGTCGTATTAAAGAAATGACAATTTTGCACAAGGTAAAACTCTTTATAGTTTATAAGCCTCCCCCCTCCCCCCCGAAGGCCTGCATGTTCCCCCCTTCTTTGCAGCATCCTCCAGCTTCCCCCCTAGCCTCCCGGTCTTGGTTTCAGCTAATTACCGCAGCCTGCAGAGAGGATCGTCGGTGCTGTAGAATTCCTTGCAGGCTGCCATCGACCTCCACAGCATGTTCCCTCTGCTGCGGTCCCACCCCTCTTCTGATGTCAGGGGCAGGATCACGGCAGAGGGAACATGCTGCTGAGGACGACAGCAGCCTGCAAGGATTGCTACAGCACCGGCAATCCTCTCTGCAGGCTGTGGTAATTATCTGAAGGTAAGAGCAGGAGGCCAGGGGGAAGCCGGAGGACACTGCAAAGAGCGGGCAGCACTAGTACAGACCGCGGGCCACAAAATAGTATCTGGCAGGCCGCATATGGCCCCCGGGCCGCGAGTTTGAGACCACTGCTATAGATGATGCTAAAAAGTTCCTTGAGAATTTTAAGTGTACCAACTGTCTGCAAGCCTCATGCAGATGAAGCAATAAGTAATAAAATAAAACTGAAAAAAAAATGCAGCTGGTTGGTGACTCTGCTGGTTCTCAAGGCAGGACATGGGCCTTCTTGAAAAGGCACTATTTTCTTGCATAGGAGCTATTAAAAAAAAAAAATTATTACCATGGGCATTCTTCCATAGGCAGTAAATAAGAGAAAATCTTTGTTAAATCTTTCATAGGACCTTGGTTTTTGTTTTTAAGGAAGAATGGCTCTGTGAAATAGGAACAACCTTAAGAGAATCAAGAACAGATCCAACATCTCTCTTATTACATAGGAATCGGTACAGTTGCAGTGGGGCCATTAGAGCTGTGGTAGAAAGAGAACGAGGCAAAATTTGGACCGGGGGACTGCACAGGGAAGATTTATTAAGGTCCACTTTTACAAAGCCACAGCAGCGATTCTCCAGCAGCAAATGCACTGAAGCCCATAGGAATTAAATGGGCTTTGTAATAGGGGCCCTAAGCGATAATGTGAAAACTTGCAGTTTAGATCAGTGTTAGTCAGTTGTCCCCTATAAGCACACCTAATCCATCTGATTGTCAGGATATTTATAATATATATGCGTGAGATAGATCTGCATACGTTGGAGACCCAGTGTACGCAAATCCATTTCATGCCTACTTACTATGACAGTTCTACAAACCTGACTGGCTTGATATCTTTCCAGGAAAATACTGAGAAGCACTGCACTGATTAATTGTGAAAGCTCTGTTTTTTTCATTAGGGATATCAAAATTTACAGCCTCTTTCACAAAGCCGCCCGGCAACAGCCCCGAAGCCCTTCAAATCTCTATGGGCTTCGGGGCCGTTAGCGCAGCGCAGCCCCTAGCGCGGCTTTGTAAAAGAGGCCGTTAAAGTTGTAACCTACTGACTACAAACCCAATCATCCTCAATATGTGCCCCCTGCTAGCAGCAGGAAAACTGTTCAGTCAGGTGTCATTTCCTGCTGCTGTACCACAACTTAAGTTTAAGGTGCGTTCCCTGTCCAATCTCGGAGCATTGAGACTGAAACTCTTAAGGGGGGTCTACTTGATTAATGTAAATATGAATAAATAAACAGGTTAAAAGTGAGTATGAATATCCAGTGACTGGCAGGCAGGATTGGGGACCTGAGAGGGAAGCACCTTATTTATAAACAATAGCTAAGATGGTGCCCTGGACATATAGAAGCTAAAAATCACATGGTTATAGCAAGACTTGACAGGGGTCGTGTCTCAGTCTTTACCCTCTGTTGTATATATTTCATAGATTGTTTAATTCTTTTAAGATTTTTAGTCTGCCCTTCTTAATTAAACATCCTCTTAATTAAACATATACTCACAGCTAAGCAGAGGAGACACCTAGATACACCTGAACTAAAACATTAAAAATATGTAAAATAAAACATTAAGGGCCCATTTTACTAAGCCATAGTAGCATAGGAGCCAACTTTTCAAAATAGTTGGGGGTGCTAAACCCAATGGTAATTACCCCTTCCCTAACACTATCATAGAGATTGCCCAATATTGGGGGTGCTAGCACCCACAGAGCTGGCTCCTGTGCACAGTAGAGATTCCCACACAGCAAATTTACCCCCCCCCCTCTTTTTTTTACAAAACCATGAAAAAGTTTTTAGCACAGACATGGCGCGCTAAATACTCTGCGCTGCTCCTGGCACTCATAGAGTTCCTATGAGCGGTGGGAGCAGTGCAGAGCATTCAGCGCACTGGCCTGTGCTAACAACCGCTTCCACGGTTTTGTAAAAGGGGGGAATAATGCAGCCCATTCAGTTCCTATGGGCTGCGTCACATTTGCAACGGGGACTCGTCCTAATTACTGCGGACCTAATTGTATCATTTTTTCCTCTTCCTCTTTGTCGGTTGGACATATAGAGAGAGCTGGAGGGAAAACATAGGACAGAGAAGTGGGAAACAAAATATGAAATGTGCAATATAATTTTTCTTTCGGTGTTCTTTTCCTCGCCCATGGGTATTTAGCATATCCACATGAATATGTATGAGATACATTTGTATATTCATTGTGGAGGTCCTGAAAATCTAGCTGAAGAAAGGTCCTCAGGCACATTTGGGAAACCTTGAACTAGGAATAGCTATCTGCACTAAAATAACATTTTAATTTATATACTCACTAACATTTCAGTCCAGCAAATTATGGGGGACTTTTTCTAAAGATTAGCATATGTTATCTGCAGCAGAGCCCATAGAAATAAAATGACTCTTGTGACGGATAACATATACTCTCTTTAGCAAAAGATCCCATATGAAGCACAAGGAATTTTATTTTTACTGTGGCACCTTCCAATAGTAATTTTAATAAGTATTTTGCGTAAAGATTTGGAAAGCTGCTTGGTGTTTGATTAGGTACAAAGTTAGGAGAAATAATTAAGTGATGAATACTTATTGAGATTCAGTCCTTTAGCATTTAGGAATTTTGTTAAAATCATTTTAATGTGTTGGGGGAGGGGTTGTTTTTTCTCTCTTTTGTTTTGTTTTTATAAACTAAGGAAGGTCCATTTTATATAGTGTGAGTATATTTCTAATAATAAGCACATCCAATAACTAATGTTAGATAACAGTAAGATTATTTATTTCCCTTGCAAGGATGTTTATTATAGTTGAGTTGTTATGAATTTCAAGCCATTTTCTGGCAAGTGATTAGCTGCATGCAAGTGTGGTGCTAAAATTTTAGTTTTTTCTATTTTCTGAAATGTTGACTTTTTACAAACGCCTTTCATTTTATGCCCTCAACTTTCTTTTTTTTTAGGGTTAGGGTGTAGTGAGAGGGATGAGGTGGAAGTAAACAAATGCATGGGTTACTTATATCGATATGATAGAAGCTAGCTTAAATTATTTTTAAAAAATAGTAATCTGTGCATAATTTTAGGGTTTGATATTAATACGTACATAGTGAAGCAGTTTGTTTACAAATAAAGGAGCCCTTTTACTAAGATGCGCTAAGAAATGGGTTTAGCGCCTCTTTATGTGGGACTTTCCCGCGCACTAAGCCCATTTTTAGTGTGCCCATAAAATAGGGCATTTTCAATTTTTTATAGTTAACGCATGAGTACTTAGGCCCAGATTCTATAGACACCGCTGGAGGTTAGGCATCTAAATCGGTGCACCTAACCGATCTAGGTGCCTAACTTAATTATTTTAATTGGCTTAATCAGCACTGATAATTGAAAGTACCATAAAAAAACCAAACATTAAAAATATTAATCAGCCAGTAGGCCCCTGACTTCATAGGTGTCTACACCGAGGCACCTATCATCTAGTAGGTATTGTTAAGAGCAGATTTGGAGTGGAGTTTAGGCGTGGAATGATTTGGGCATCAGTTGTTGCCTATCTTTAGGCCACAAAAGCCCTGATTCTATAAATGGCGCCGAGTAGATGACTGACAACCGTGCCAAACAGCACCTAGGGGTTAAATGTTGTTTATAGAATCAGGGCCTTATTGCCTCCAATAAGGAGGTGCTGAGGGCTAATGGCATAGTGAGGGTGAGAGGTGCCCGGGGTGGTGGTGCCCCTCCCCCAACCTCTTCTTTGCCCCCACCCGCTCCTTCCCATACTGCTGCTGCAAGCACATGCCTCCTCCCTTCCCCCGTACCTCTTTAACGCTCCCAGCCTGAACATCGCGTCAGCATCGGCTCTTCCTCTGATGTCACTTCCTAGGCACAGGTCCAGAAATTGACGTCAGCCTGAGGAAGAGCCGACGCTGGCGTGAGCTGCAACTTGGGGTTGCTGCTCAAGCCGGGAGTATTAAAGAAGGGAAGGGGCATGCACACACGTCATGGGGGTGGGGAGGGGCGGAGAGAAGCATGGGTGCTGGCGCCCTCACCAAGATGGTGCCCGGGGCGGACCGTCCCCTTCCCCCACCACTGCTGAGGGTTCCTTCATTAAGCCAGCATTATTCATATAGTAACATAGTAAATGATGGCAGATAAAGACCCAAATGATCCATCCAGTCTGCCCAACCCTACATGCTCCATAAAAAATCATTCATTTAATTAAAATTGTCCTTTTTCTTAGATATTTCTGGGTCAGAGACCCAGAGCCCTGTTAGCATGTGCCAATGTGAGCTCACTACCTGGATAGCACTTCCTTGCACATTCTCCACCTGATGCTTTTAGTGTGCGTGCAAGGGAAAATTGCTGCAAGACAGTTTAACATGTCCTGTGTTAAGTCTTTTTTAGTGCATCAAGCCTACATTGGGGCTTAGCATACCTTAGTAAAAGAGGTAGATGTTAAAATCATTAGCCCTCTTCAGTTGGTCAGGAAAAAAACAAATCAATTTTTTTTTTCTGAAGGTGACATGACATAGGGGTCCTTTTATCAAGCTGCGGTAGGGGGTTTAACGCGCGTTAAACCGCCTGCCTCGCTAGCTGCTAACGCCTACATTGAGCAGGCATTAGTTTTTTAGCCAGCCACGGGGGATAGCGCGTAATGAAATGTCCAACGCGCTAACCCCGCTAGCGCGGCTTGATAAAAGGACCCCATAGTCATCTTTTATATTTAAAATGTATAATTGTAAGATTCTTACAACATAAATAGTTGAAATACAAAATACATACACAAAAATATCTTAGTCCACATCATGAAGGTCAATAGCTATTGTGGAATATCAATTATTAACTAAAGGAAAAACCATTAACTAGAGCAGAGCAGGTATAACTATTTTATCTACAAATGCCTAATACACTTCCAACTCTACAAACATTCTGGAAACATTGCTCTGAAGAACAGGTTTGTCTTTAAGAAAATTCTCTAAATGTAATGGATCTAAAAAGACAAATTTATCACTCACATATAAAATCAAGCACTTGCAAGGAAAACATAAGAAAAAGGTAGTCCCCACAGCTGCCTTTTCAAATTTTAAAAAGCCATCCATCTCCATGTGTTTGATGTGCTACATCAGGAAAATAGTAATCATTTCATCACAAAATAGAACATTCCTTTTAGGAGAAAATGTACCACTAGAAGCGGCAGGAAATCCCCACAGAAACAATCAAATCAACAAAACAAAGTGGGACTGTCGAGATTTCCTGCCAAGGATCAAACTCAGTAAAGCCCTAAGAACATAAGAACATAAGCAATGCCTCTGCTGGGTCAGACCTAAGGTCCATCGTGCCCAGCAGTCCACTCACGCTGCGGCCCAACAGGTCCAGGACCTGTGCAGTAATCCTCTATCTATACCCTTCTATCCCCTTTTCCAGCAGGAAATTGTCCAATCCTTTCTTGAACCCCAGTACCGTACTCTGTCCTATTACGCCCTCTGGAGGCGCATTCCAGTTGTCCACCACACGTTGGGTAAAGAAGAACTTCCTAGCATTCGTTTTGAATCTGTCCCCTTTCAACTCTTCTGAATGCCCTCTTGTTCTTTTATTATTCGAAAGTTTGAAGAGTCTGTCCCTCTCTACTCTCTCTATGCCCTTCATGATCTTGTAAGTCTCTATCATATCCCCTCTAAGTCTCCTCTTCTCCAGGGAACAGTGAACCAGAAAATTTCATTGCACTGGTTTATTGAGAGCCAGTCTAAATCTTCTTTATATGAGAGGCAACACTTTTTTTTCTCAAAAGGTACCTTTAAAACATGTTTTAAACAACAAATTTCAAGATTCCTGAGGAAGGTACCCTGAGTACCGAAAAGCATGCAGCGTTGAGTCGCTGAATGTTTTTATGTTACTGACAATAAAGACCCCTATTGGAACATCTCAACCTTCCCACTTTGTTTTGTTGAGTTGAATACATTCCTTTTAGGAAAATACAATTTCAAAATATTTCTCTAGTTGATCTAGTTGCAATAATATTCAGTGGAGATTCCAGGAACTGAGAAACATTCAGATTGTCTGGATTAGATATCTGATCATATTGAGCTAAATCATTGGTAACCTTTGTACCTCTAGAAAGGTAAAACAAATATTAGCCAAAACAAGTGAATCCACCTAAGGATATTGTGAAAGTCCTTTAAATATATCTTGAAAAGCTCAAATTGTGACATTATGAGTAAATGGAAAATTCAGCAGTCTAAGATTCCTAGCATGAGAGAAATTCTCAATTGTCTCTAAATGGGAATGTACGTATCATCAAACTATCTTTCATTCCAGAAGACATAGCTGTTTGCAAACCTGACACAGATAGGTCTAACTTTAATACTTGTAAATCCATCTTAATTAATCCTTCTTCATGTTCTGCCAATTTGAGAAAATTTACTTAGTAAAGAAGTAATACATTGTAAAGAATTTTCTATATGCACAACAGCTTGCCATATATCCTGCATAGTAGTTTGTTTTTCAAGAGAAGCAGATCCAGAAGAGGATTGCAACATTGTAGAGTCTATTGGAACTGGTGTGGGAATTGGTGCCTTAAACAGGCTTTTAATACCCACAAAACTACCAGCTAAAACTTCTGGTGTAGGAGAGATTAAGGGCACCTGATTGACAGATGCTGAACTCCCCAGTACATTTTTTCCTGGTTGGGGGGGGGGAGGGGAGGAGTTGATGCATGAGAAGAGAGCGAAACATTATGAAAAACAATACTCACATTTAGGGGTGAAGAGGCACACCACAATAATCTCACATGTTGGTCCATTGAGTCTCTCACGGGAACTCCCACAGGTTGACCTCTTTGTTTCCTTTTCTTTCCCAAAACAACAAAAGGCAATAATGCACTGATCCTCGCTCCTCAGTGCTCTGAAGTTGCTCCAAAGGGGCATAACCTGCCCCTTGGTCATACCCCTTCAGGCATGTGCCCAAGGCTGTGTACATGGCATCTCCTTATGAAGCTCCACTGATGTCGGTCACCTCAAGGGGTGTTCGCAATTTTGACTGCACTATACAAACACACTGGCTCCGGTTCCAAAGCAGCTTGATGACCCTGACATATTAGTAATCTTGAATGTCCACAGAAATATAAACAACCCAAAATATTAAAGAGATAAATAATGTTTTATATACTGTATATTTATATATACATACATACCTGTGAAGTAGAACCATACTTATCATCACCATCACTTATTTCACAATATTTTCATTCTGAGAGTGCATCAACTTAAAATGTGTTTTGTATTTATTTTGCACAGTTTTATATTGTTATTTTATAATTTTATGTTATATATTTTAAGGAGGGGTATCATTTACTCCCACCACAATATCAATGTGCACCTTCATCACAAACAGGGGAATTCTATAAATAGTGCCTGAAGTTAGGCATTAATTTCATTCCCAAATTTTAGTGTGGAAAAGCATTCCAACAGATGCAAGGCGCCAAATTGAGACTCAAAAGGCAGATTGGCACAGAAATACACTTGCATGCCCAGTTATAGGATAGCACCTAAGTGCATACATGTGTAATTGTAAAGGGGCGTTTCTTTGGGAGGCATATGGGCGGATCAGGGGTATTCCAGAAAATTGCATGCAGTGCTATGAATGTGTGCCCTACTTGCACATCATAATTTGCACTTGGTTTTAGTTGATATAAGTCTTTGCACCCAAAAGATGGGCATAGTATATGGTACCCCAATACTATCCCATGAAGAGTGCTCATCCCAGAGTGCTCTTTATAGACCAGTGCTGGCTGCTGATTTCTTTCAGTGCCAATATGTGGGCCAAAATCTCCATATATAATTATGAAATGTACAAAAATGCTTGACAAAAATCACACTCTCAGATATTCACTGCTATAGAAATATGTGTATTGAAATCAACATCAGTACTCTTCCTCTTATTTTATTGCTGCATAGCAAATCTCAGTATCTCTAACCAGGAACAAACTTTTCATTTAGGAATCCAACACCAGCATACTGTAAATGCTGTATGGTGTTTCAGCATGCCCATGCCTGCTTTGGAGGTTGTAAATTTGTCCATTAGAATTACAATCCTGAATCTTAGGAGTAGATATTGATTACCACCTATCTGTGAAAAGACATGTACTATCAATAATAAAACAATCTTTCCTTGTCATGAGAAAGCTAAGAACTATCAGAAAATACTTCGAAACAGAGGCTTTCCATCTAGTAGTGCAATCCTTAATCCTATATCGATTAGACTACTGTAATATAACACTAGTTCTTTGCTCTAAAATGTTGCTATCATGTCTACAACTAGCTCAAAATACAGCAGTAAGACTCGTATATAAATTATGGAAATCAGAACACCTATAGCCCTACTATATGAAACTACATTGGCTGCCTGTAACTGCAAGGATCAAGGTTAATTTAGGCATCATTGCCTTTTAATGCTGTTTTTGCAGATCTGGGATCCATATTTGCAAACATTACATCCTAAAAGTAGAAGTGCGGTATTAAGTTGGGCATCCTAATTGGGTTTTTATTTATTTAGTAGGACTGATGTTTTGATGAGTAAGAGTAGAGAGTATCATCAGGTGGTTAAGGAAAGGGGGGGTTTTGGGGAGGGGATGTAGACAGTATTATATGTGTTTGTTATATTATTGTATTTGATGCTTCATTATTGTATTTAGCATTTGTGTCTTTTACTGTATTTGATGTTGTTTGCATCAATAAAAATTGTTTAAACCAAAATCTTAAGAGAGAATGCCCCCGACTACCTAGCAGAGTTGGCCCTCCTACTTCAGGGTGCCTTCAACAGATATTCCACCAGAAATCATTTCCATTTAAAATTCCCAGCATGCAACAATATAAAGTCTACCAGGCAAATTATCTTATTTATCCAAAATCAATTAGCAAAATGCTGGAACCAACTACCATTTATACTACAATCTTGTGACCATTACCTCAGGATCAGAAAACTTCTAAAAGCATTTCTGTACCAAGACAGGGAGCCAGCCCAGAAGTAACTAAAACGGTAATTGTAAAAGCCCATTTCTACACTAATGCAACTCCTGGGACAAAATGAAGAACCAACAATGACCTACTTGTACTTGTAACTATATACTTGAAACTAAGACCTAACTGTATTAATAGTTATACTGATCTACCTGTACTAGCAACCCTATTGAATGTTTGCATCGATCTGTCCATTGTAGAATCCTGGGTAACTGACCCAACCTCTTATAATTTAATCTGACCTTAAACTGAATAGGTAAAGGTGGAATAGAAAACCTGATTAACATAACATAATATCAGAGTAAGGCTGGCCTAGCCTGGACCAAGATGCCAGGGAAGAGTCCCTTGTGCATCACAGATAGATAAACATAGATCTATGTATCAGTTTGCTGATATCTCTCAATATAACAACTGTCACCCCATTTTAAATAGAACATAGAGAAGGGAATTGAGATGTCCAGGTCAAGATATACTTAATTCCAGTAATATTTTAGAAAAGGATCTCTGAAGATAAGGCTTTTTCTAAAATACCTGCACAAGCATATGTTATTTACCAGCATCAGCAGCGGGACCAGCCATTTGGCAAATCTACATGTGGGAAAAATTAGTAGAGTAAATGTGGCAGCTTACACATGTGAGTGCTGATACCTAAATTTGTAAATTGATATTTCTCAGCTTCCATATGCATGTGTTGGCACTTATATATGTATGTCCACCATCTTTATTTTCAATTTGGAGGGAGAAATAAGCAAAAGATAGCTCCCTTAATTTCTCCTATAAAGTGCTGGCCTAACTGAGCACTTTTTAAAAAAAAAAACCCGCACATGCCAGGGAACAGCTGTAAGGCCCTGATTCTATACCTCAGGTTCAGAAAACTTCTAAAAGCATTTCTATACCAAAACAGGGAGCCAGCCTAGAAGTAATTGTAAAAGCCCATTTCTAAACTGTCTAATGCAACTCCTGGGACAAAACAAAGTACCATATTGTAATTTTTTTATGAATATATATTTTTTCTTTATATTCACATTCCTGTGTTTGCGTATATGGAATGACATTTTCTTTTTACCTTTGTTATTTCCTGATTCTATAAACAGCACTGAAGAGTGCGGCGCATAGTGCATGTTAATCATGAATTAGGTGTCGTTTATAGAAACTCAACCTAGCGGCGCCTAAATTGGACTTAGACACTGGTAGGTGTCAAAACCTTAGGAACTCCCTATTTATGCCAGGTTTTTCTTGGCTTAAATATTGGCGCCTAAATCCAATATAGGTGCCTACACACAAAATATGTTTAACGACCTCTTTTACAAAGCCATGCTAGCGGCTGCCGCGCGGCAACAGCCCGAAGCCCTTTAAATCTCTATGGGCTTCGAGGCCGTTAGCGTGGCTTTATAAAAGAGGCCGTAAGATTCACCCACAAACTTCCCCAACCATGTCCCCTTTCTGGTAGGTGCCTTGGACTAGGTGCCTTCTTGAAATTCATAGGCACCTACCGAATTTGGTACCTACCACCCAATTAATTTTAATTTTTGCCAATTATGAGCTTATTATTACTCGTTATCAGTGCTGATTAAGCTTTTTAAATAATTAAGGTACCTAAATCAGCTAGGTGCACTGATCTAGATGCTTAACTTCAGGTGCCATTTATAGAACCTGAGCCTAAATCCCTAAGTGGAAATATTAGATCCTGCATGTGCATTCTTTATATGAAAAGGGAAATGCACATGTAGATATTTGACCTGTCCAGGCTATGCCCAAACCAGGTACACACGGATGCTGTTTCCACATGCAAAATGCCAGATTTTCCACATGGAAATATAAATAAGTCTTCTAAAATAATTCTCAAAATCTAAAATTAATAAATATATCAATATACACAAAATAATAAAATATATATTTTAAACTGATGCACTCATTATCAAAATATTGTGAAATAAGTGATGATGAGTTCTTCTTTGTAGGTTCAGATAGAAATATGGGAAAATCATAGCTCTTAGGATGAATCAGTGGTAAAGCAGTTGTCTTTTTATGTCTTCACTTCGTATTAAAAGAGCACATTTTTTTGCTGGAAAAAAGCTTTCCGAAAAGAAAATGTTCTGCCGTCAGCGTCAATTTAGACTAACATTGCCAACTTAGAAACTGTTTAATGAATACATTGCAAATATGAAATATGCCATTTAAAAGCAGTCATTGTCTTGATGACTTTAGTTGGTTCTCATTATGGCAATAGGTCACGTCGATGCCCATTTACAAGTATATGATTATTTTTATTGCAAAACATATTTAATGAAAGTGATTATAGTTTGCATATCTTTCATCATTTCCCCCTGTAGGCATTCTAGGACAATCATAAAGCTGCCTTGGGCAACCATTATTAATTGGCTAACCAGACTGAGCAGTAGATGAGAGAAAAAGAAGGAATGAGGAAATATGAGCCATGTTTATTAAGACACACTACTATTTATCATTTCTTTAGCGCTACCTGTTACCGCACTAACGTCTAACATATGTTAAGCCTGTATAGTAGAAGTGTGGTGTTAACTGGTTAACATGGGATGGAGTGGAGAATGGGCAGGGTATGGGCCGGGATTGGGCGTGGACTGCACTGCACATTGCAGTCAACATGCAATGTTGCCCACAGTAATAAATGAACAATTGACACGCAGATTTGCCTAATGCTGTTTCAATAGGTGCATCTGGGTTCATAGTATTTGGAAGTATAGCACAAAAAGCAATATGTCTGCGCAGAAACAGCAAGAGGAATGCTGGATACAAACCTAACAGTTACCACAGGGCCTTTGCACTTGAGGCATATTGATTTTAGCTGTTAATGTGCATTAAGTGAAAGAAATTAACACCTTTTAGTAAAAACATTCCCCTATACTTGGCTGAAATCTCCTTATTTTTTTTGTTATCAGACGCGTCTATCTGGGTAAAATCTTAGGTTATCCAAACACAAAATATTTTGGTCCATATCTGCTGCTGTAAGGTCATGATATTCAGTAGCTCTGCAACATGCCCTTATTTTTTTTACAGAGGCCTTTATATTTCTGGCTTGAATAGCTAACATGAAGCAAAATAGATAAGAGAAATATTTAAAAACAAACCAGAATGAGCCAATTAACTTATTTCTGGATAAGTTTAATTTGCTAATACAGTACATCCTAATTTAAAAACAACAACAACATTGTTTTCACAAATTAAACAGTTTTAGAATTTTTAAATGTTATAAGTTAATTTAATTGACAAGGCTAGGATGCTTTTAGAATATAAATAGGCATTGTACTTTGCATTACAGGGACTTTAAACCTGCAATGTTAATTTTTCTTTTACAACACAGATGAGCTGCTGAGGATGTTAATGAAATGGAGATCAAATACTCCATAAAATGAGGATGTGAAAGGTGGAGGAATGAAACCCCTTTCACCTTTGAGACTTATTCACCCTTAGGCCCTAATTATCCTGACCTCTTGTCCTTTCTATTGAAAACGTCTTGAGAGGCATGAAATGGTGCTTTGTTTCATTTAAAAAAGAGACTCGCCTCCAAGACAGGGGTTTTCTTTGTGCATCATACATTTTATACTCAGCCCTAAATTCATGCTGATTAGCTGAGAAAGAAAGGAAGGGAATAAAAAGGAGAAACCAGGCAAGCAATGGCCCAGACCATACAGATCAGTTTTAGCCCAACAAGGGAGCGTTTTGTTCTTTGGGCCAAATAAGTAAAAGATGGGTGGGAATTTGGGGCTAAGATTAAGTAGAAAAGCCCCCCACCTTTGATTTAAGGCTGCACTCTGAATACCGTTTTTGATTTCTCCAAAACTGCAGTCTTGCAGTCTCAAAAGGAGGATAAAATGTGATGCAAGAATGTTAGGGGGGAAAAAGGAGGTAGTTGCATAAAGTTGATTAAGGTAACTTGTAGTGGCATAACATTTCAAAATCCTTCTTTTTGCTCATCATTGTTAGTGATAATCTTTTAAAAAGTGTGCAAAATTTTAGTAGAATATGTATGCGCTATTCTAGTGCTTCCAGTATGTATGGATGCATCCCTTTTTTTATAGAGTGAAACAAACACTTTGATTAGTCAATGGAAAATGGAGCCAACTGGAAATCAGTGTACAAATGTACTGTATGTAGATTCTTAGAGCTTCTCTTAGCCTGAACACAAAAGGGTGATTGAATGATTCTGGGTTATCTGGTCATATGTCACCAGCAGTAGGGACCTATATTTTCCATTTCCTTAAGTTTCTCCATTCATGCAGTGGGGTAAAACCAGGTCTGGCGCAATCTGGTCCTTCCGAATTAGAAGTAGGTGGTTGGAGCTACAGCCTCAGTACCCTAGGATTGTGGGTTCCAACCCCGCGCTGCTCCTTGTGACTCTGGGCAAGTCACTCAGTCCTCCATAGCCTCAGGTACATTAGATAGATTGTGAGCCCACCGGGACAGATAGGGAAAATGCTTGAGTACCTGATTGTAAAATCGCTTAGATAACCTTGATAGGCGGTATATAAACACCTAATTTTAAAAAAAAGTATTTAGCGATCATAGGCAAAAAAACCTGCAGAAACTCCTTTAAGATTAATTCATTTTAAATGGTCAGATACCTAATGACAGGGGTGTCAAAGTCCCTCCTCGAGGGCTGCAATCCAGTCAGGTTTTCAGGATTTCCCCAATGAATATGCATGAGATCTATTAGCATACAGTGAAAGCAGTGCATGCAAATAGACCTCATGCATATTCATTGGGGAAATCCTGAAAACCCGACTGGATTGCGGCCCTCGAGGAAGGACTTTGACACCCCTGCCTTATGATGTCATAGAGCTATGATACCTAAAATGTTTAAAAGAATGCAACAGGCCACAAGAAGAAGGATAACAGAGGCAATTAGGATTCTTGAAGGATAAAATACCACAAAGGTATGCGCCTAAATCATAACCATTATGCATATGAATAATCAAATTCACACCAGAAAGGCTCCTTCAATAAATGTGTCTCTGACATCCCGCTTCATATGGCCTGCAGTATTCCTTCTGGTCCTTGAATTATGGCATTGCTGATGGTTCTCTCTGTGTGGGGGGGGAGGGTTCTAAAATATTTGAAAGTTAAGAAATAGAATAGTTGCTCATGCCCTATTTAGTCTGGATATTTAGTCTAAATCTGGCCCTTTGTGAACAGCTCCTTATTGATACCTTAAGATATCATACTATGACATTAGTTTTGCTGTTCCCAAGCATCTAGTCACATTGTGTGATAAAGTGTTAATCTTCATTTACACATTTTGCCTAATTGACATATCTTACGGTCATGTTTTGTTGGTCCTCGAGAACAGGACTTTGCATGTTTATTTTTTAGATCTTGCTGTATTTTTTAAAGAAAACAATTATTTCATATATATTTTAATTCATGCATGATGTACAGTGCTTTTGATTGGTATCATGTTTTTATTAGTGCCAGTTTGAAGATGGTTTAGCCAATGTAGTGTGTAAAGGTAAACCTAACCTTCCTATTTTAGCTGGGCTATGCTTGATTTGAAATTATAAAACAACTTGCCAATGTGCAGATACAAGAAATTATTATATGATGATTTCTCTTATTTTGTGCATCCTGTGTAGAGAATTGTGATTGCCATGTTAGTCTTCTTGGATATGTGGAAATAAGGGTCAATGATCAAGTTGCAGGTGATACCATTTTAATGGACTAACTTAATCTATCTTTGACAAGCTTTTGAGAGTTTATGGAGAAAGAAACCTACATTCATTAGATGTGAAATGACTCATTCTTGTGTCATGTCACAGACCAGGTTAGTTAGTCACAGACCAGGCCATATGAAGGAATTTAAACTACATAGACTTTATTTTTGACAAGAAAGCTTGCATAACATTTGATGCAAGACCGACTGCAACTTATTGAAATTCAGTAGGTGTGTGCAGGCTAATTTTTTTATCTCATTATCCTTCTCATTTGTTTTATTTTGTTTCAGTGATATTTCAAAATAACATATGCTGAAATGAAATGAAACAAAAACACATCCCTAAAATCCTGGTAAGTCAGGCTCAATCCCAGTTGAGAGAGGTCTCACGTGTCATACAAACTGACTGGTCCATCCCTAAGATGTCATGCTGCCTGCCGTGGTAGAATTTTAAAAAAAAACAACCAAAATTCTTGTGTTATATTAAAAAGAGACTATGGTAACTGTGCGCAATACCGTATTTTCTCGCATATAACGCGCGCGTTATACGTGGTTTTTACAAACCGCGCATACCCTTGCGCGTTATACGTGTGAGCGCGTTGTACAAATTTTTTTTTACATAGTTCCCCCCCCCCGACGCCCGATTCATCACCCGGAAGGACCGCTCGCACCCCCACCCTGAAGGAGCGCTCGCACTCCCACCCCGAAGGACCGCTCGCACCCCCACCCGAAGGACCGCTCGCACCCCCACAGCCTCCCCCCCTCCCCCATGGAGAAGCTGTCTACCTTGTTTCCGGATGCCAGCCCAGCTGCTTCCTCTGCCGGTGGTCCTGCCCCTTCTCAGAGCCCTGTGCTGCGTTGCTTCCTCTTCAGGCGGTCCCGCCCTTTCTCTGATGTCAGAGAAAGGGTGGGACCGCCGGAAGAAAAAGCAGCGCAGCAGGGCTCAGAGAAGGGGTGGGACCGCCGGCAGAGAAAACAGCTGGGCTCGCTGGCATCCGGAAACAAGGTAGACAGCTTCTCCATGGGGGAGGGGGGTGAGGCTGTGGGGGTGCGAGCGGTTCTTCGGGTAGGGGTGCGAGCGGTCCTTCGGGGTGGGAGTGCGAGCGCTCCTTCAGGGTGGGGGTGCGAGCGGTCCTTCGGGGTGGGGGTGCGAGCGGTCCTGCGGGGGGGTGAATCGGACGTCAGGGGGGGCATCAGGCTTTCAGGGTAGGGACAGGACTTCAAGGAGGAAAGGAGAGTCGGGGCGGGCGAAAACAGAGTTGGGGTCTCCAGAGGAGAGTCGGGGCGGGCGAAAGGAGAGTCGGGCAGCATGCGCAGTATACGGGTGTGCGCGGTATATAAAAATTTATGTACATAAATATGTGTTTTTTGCGCGCTATACCCGTGTGCGCGTTTTACACGGGTGCGCGTTATCTATGTGAAAATACGGTATTTATACCTTGCCAAAGGGAGATTTTAAAAAATTAATCAGATCAAAATCAATATCCAAAATATTGTGAACTGTTCGCCATCTTTAACACACATTGGTCTGTTCGCAGTGACGGGTTTCTGAAGAAGGGAGTGAAGCTTCCGAAACGGAGCTCTGTTGAACCCAGCTGCTAGGCACTGCTGGTAACATATCAGATAAGTGCTAAATGAACTGCTTAAACTGCTTATAGATTGTTACAAAGTCTGTAATTATGCAATACGGACAATAGTGTGTTTGGAGGAAAATTATTGGATCACGAGAACTAATGATTAAGAGACTATTGCTTAATTATATTCAACCTGTACAGAATAGAGATTTTGAATTATTGTTCACATTCATCTACACCAGGGTTGTCCAACCTTTTGACTTCCCTGGGCTGCATTGGCCAAAAAAAAAAATGTTTCTGGGACCGCACAAACACGGAGGGAGGAGGGAGCTGGCAAGACGGTAAACACCCGGGGGCAGCAGAGGAAAACACTGCATTGCCCTCGACCGGGGCCACACAAAATACTTCATGGGGCCGCAGGTTGGACACCCCTGATCTACACACTGTGAGAGGTCTGGGGATGTTCCAAGTGACCATACTTGATTGGGTTGAGGTCTATAAAGCAACCACCATTGAGGGGGTAGATTATAGAAACCATTTTGCGAACTGAGGACTCTCTTACTTCACAATATTTTGGGTGTTGATTTTGATCTGATTTTTTTTTTTTTAATCTCCCTTTGGCAAGGTATAAATATTACATAATAAAGTTACTATAGTCTCTTTTTAATATAACAAAAGAGCTTTGGTTGTTTTTTAACTTTTATATTATTTTGTGGTGTGTTTTTTTTGTATAAAAATAGTTATAGTAGAATTTAAGACATTGGGATATTTTCATATGTTTTTAGGTTTTGCAGTGTGGTATAGAGTATGTTATTCAATTTTCAGCATAGTGAAGGTTTACTAATGTGGAAAAAATAATATGCACAAAATGATAGTAGCTTGCTGTTCTTAACATTTGGAAACTCTGGAGAATGGAATTTAGTTGATGGGTATAGTTGAGGGGTTGGAATAGTGGTGGCTATTAAGGGCTCCTTTTACTAAGGTACGCTAGCGTTTTTAGCGCACGCAGGAAATTACCGCGCGCTACGCTTCTAGAACTAACGCCAGCTCAATGCTGGCGTTAAGGTCTAGTGCGTGCAGCAATGTAGCGCGCTATTCTGTGCGTTAAAGCTTAGTCATCTAAAAAGTAGGCTGTTAAAATACTTCCAGATACTAGAAAATGCCAATATATATATATATATATATATTTTTTTTTTTTATTTTTTTTTAAACCCAGCACCTTGTACTCTACAAAACACTGGTGTAAATGTACACAGATAAAACATACATGAATGCAAGTTCTTCATAATTCTATGTGCATGCCACCCAAACTATACCCTGAACATATGTACATAAAATGAACGTCACATAATAAAAAAATAAAATAAAATCTTCACGCTTAATTAAATTCTTCTGCTCCAAAATCAACAAAACACATCACAGAAATGCTGTAACAAACAGCTGAATTTTCAACTGTTTCTTAAATTGTAACCTATTTGAGCACAGTCATAATTGCCCCACCAAAGTATTCCACAACGTAATACCAGCAACACAGAAAGTCATTGTCCTAGTGTTGGCATATCATAAACAATACTGGAGTTTTCTAGGATGTGACTTAAACAAAATTGAGAATGGTTCATAAGTAGAAATAGATTGAAAATATATTTATTTAGAATGCAAACAATGTTTCGTGCATTAACCACTGACCGCATTGGAACTTGCTAAATGCTAAATTCCTATGGGCAGCTTAGCATTTAGCGTATATTAAATCGGTTACTGTTCCTTGATGATTCCCCCCCCCCAGATGTCTTTAATCACTGCCTCCATTATATGCAAATTTCTTTCATGCATATTCATTGTGGATATCCTGAATACCTGACTAGCAAGGGAGGTACTCCAGGACCGAGTTGAGAAATACTGCTACTAGAACAGTGATTTCTAATGGGACACACCCACGCAGTTGGATTTCCAAGATATCCAAGCACATGAGATTGATTTGCATACAATAGAGGCAGTGCCTGGACATTTCTATCCTGCTTAATCATCAAGGACACCCAAAAAAAAAAACCTGACTGCCATGGTATATCCCAAGGCAGAACCATTAGGAAAACAGAAATGTCAAATGCATCTAAAACCATGACATCACTAGTGGGAGATGTATCTTCTGCTTACATAGATATATTATGAGATAAAAAAGTGTCTGAAAGTTAAACAATATAAAATGCATGCAACATAATTAAGTTAAAAAATTAATACGGAGGTTTAAATTTATGTCACCTGTTACAGGATGGTTTTTACAAAGAAATACATGGACATTATGCCAGGCTCCACAGATCTGGATGTATAATGCAATATTACAGCAAACACAGAGCTGCTGACTCATGGGAGTTAGGGGAAACTGTTCCAATTTTCCACTCTGATTCCAAAATATTCTGAGCTTTGCAGCCTAGCTTTTATTGATCCAGAATTCAAGACTGCATATCCCACAATCCCTAGGATGGCAATTTGAAAGAACCAGTGATTCTTGTTTGGAGAGAAAGGGTAGGTGTTAATAGGAAGGCCTGTTGTACCCCCCCATCAGCAATTTTCTTCTAAAAAGGGGGAGAAACAGCCAACTGAAAAAGTGCAAGGTTTGAAGGAAAATGACTTTATGAATGAAGAGAGGCCCAGTGCTGATGAATAGCCATTAGCTAGCCTGTGACACTTCTGTTTATGCAGCTAAATTCTCAAGTGCAGCATAATAGACATTCAGGAGGAAAAGGAGCAGTATCGCAGGAAATCCTCTTCCCGTCCCAAAGTACTCAATACTTTCAATTTTATATACAGCGGAAGTTATTAATTGTGCTAGAAAGAGTCATAGCTGTGCATCCCGCTGGGTCGCACGTGGCCACTATTATACTAATCAGAAAGTGCATTGGAAAGTTGTGTGAATGTTTTGCTAATAAGCCTACTGCTCTGCAAATTTTAAATTTCTAGAGTACATGAAAAAAAAAATGAGAGTTTAGCTTAAATGAAATGTTACAAGTGCTATGTACTTTATAGCCTATCGAAATGTAATTTCTTTATGCTTTATTGTGTGTTTTGAAGGAAAGGGAAAAGTTTGCCTTGCGCATTTAAAATAACGATGTTGCTGCTGTTTTATTTTAGATCTGTCATGCAATTAGACAGACTTGTGTATTCTTTTTTAAACCTTAGACAACTGAAGCACAAATGTTTCCCCTTTTTTTTGTTTGTTTCCCCTCCACCCCTGGGATCTGTAATCCTTTTTCTCACAAGTGTGTGCATGCTCCAGACCTGCATGAATGAAAATTTGATTTCACAGCAATAAAAGAAAAAGGCAAATTGAGAGAATGTGTGTGACGTAATTTCTGAAGCTGTTGCACGCATTGCCACGATGTTTATTCCTTCTGGTTTGCTTCCTGGAAAGAAGAACTGCTTTTAAAATGTTGTGTACAGCAGGTAGCTGACAATTCACAACTCTGTTCAACAAAAGTGATCTAAATTATAAAGTAACATAATATACCAACAAAACATTCTAGTTTTGCACAGATACTACCTAACTATTCCCCTTTTACAAAACTGCAAAAGTGATTTTTAGCGCAGTCCGGCACGCTGAATGATCTGCGCTGCTCCTGACACTCATAGGGCTCCTTTTACTAAGCTGCGATAGCGGTTTTAGCGCGTGCTTAGTGCGCGCTGAATTGCCGTGCATGCTAGATGCTAATGCCAGCAGTGAACTGGCATTAGTTCTAGCCAATGAGTGCGGGTGTAGCAAGCGTGGCAATTCTGTGCGCACTAAAAACGCTATCACAGCTTAGGAAAAGGAACCCATAGAGTTCCTATGAGCGCCAGGAGCAGCGCCGACCTGCAATAAAAACCGCTTCTGAGGTTTTATAAAAAGGGAGGGGGGTATTTTAGTTTCACATTCAGACTCATTTTCAAAAAAGAAAGACGTCCAAAAAGTGACAAAGGGGAAGATGGATGTTTTTCTTTCCACATCTGTCCAATTTGCTATTTTCTAAACCTTTTTGCTAGACATATATCTATGCAGCTCATCTCAAGGGTTTGTGGAGGCATGGCGTGGGTGGGCTTATGAATTGGACATTTTTCTGTCATAATCGAACATTTACGAATATGGCCAAGTCACAATTTGGACATTTGGGGCTGGACTTGTTTTAACATCTAATAAGTGCAAAACAGGTGCCCAAACTGATCAATGGAGGAATATAAGCATGATCCCCCCCACGCTCCCTCAGTGGTCACTGACCCCGCCCCTTCCACTCTACAAAGATGTAAATGAAACAGTACATACCTGCCTGTATGACAGCTGCAGATGTTATGGCCAGTCCTAGTAGAGTATCAAGCAGGTGTCTGGAGTAGTGCTGTTCGATTCAGAAAACATTTTTTTAAATTCGATTTGCCAATTGAATTGATGATACGATTCGATTTGCATTCTATGACATAGGGCTCCGTTTACTAAGCTGCGTTTGCGTTTTTAGCGCACGCAGCATTTTAGCGCACGCTAAACCCATGCTAAGCGGCTAGAACTAATGCCAGCTCAATGCTGGCGTTAGCGTCTAGCACGCACGGCAATTTAGCGCCCGCTATTCCATGTGTTAATGCCCTAACACGGCTTAGTAAAAGGAGCCCATAGTTTTTTCTCATGAGCAAAGGACTGAGTTGATGTGAGCAAAAATTCTCCATTACATTACCCCGATGGTATTATATGCACTGTGCATTACAAAGCAAGAATTACAAATACAAATTAAAAAATAGAAAATAGAAAATAAGCTATTTTATTGAAAGAACTTAAAACATTTTAGCTGTCAGAGGCCAACACCTCCTTCCTCAGGTCAAGACAATAAGCTGTCTTGACCTGAGAAAGAAGGTTCTGGTCTCTGGCAGTTGGTCAAAAATGTATTAAAAAGTCTAATGAAAAAATATCATCTTAATTCTATTTATATTTATTAACCTTTATAAACATGAGTACCATACTACTTTATCCTGAATTAAAAATAAAATTATTTTTTCTACCTTTGTTTTTTGGCCATTTACTTCTCTGGTTTCTGTTTTTCTGTGATTTATCACTCTTTAACTTGTCGATTTGGCTTAGTTATCCAGTTATCTGCTCCTGCATGACTGTCAACTTTCCTCCCCATCTATGTCATTGGTATGGTATACAATGTTGCAGCTTTATGAATACCTATAAGAGACAATTCTGGCCATCTGATAGGAGCATATTTTAAAATGGAATGTAGGCACCTATCAATCCCTGATCTTAAGTACCTTAGACTACTGCAATATTATATACTTGGGATCTCTCAAGAAAACTATCAGACGACTGAGAGTCATCCAAAATGCAACAGTCCATCTCATTTATGGCCTCAAGAAATCAGACCATGTAAGCCCTTATTGCAAAAAACTACACTGGCTGCTTGTGGAAGCAAGAGTCATTTTTAAGTTTGCTTGCCTTTGCTTCAAAACCATGACAAGTTCATCCCCAACCTATCTATATCACCAATTCGAATTCTTAGGCACAACCAATACACGCAATACCTACTTGTTTGCTTTTCCATCCCTAAAGGGCTACACTTACAAGAGATACCTCAATAGAACACTATCATTCCAAGCAGGCAAATGGAGCAAATGTTTAACCAACTTCATCTCAAATGCACTTTCGTACCACACGTTTAGAAAGTCAATAAAAACTTATCTCTTTGACAGATTTCTCTGACCCCACTTCAACCTGATGTACTTCCAAAACACTTCCAGATAAACCTGACTAAACTTAACATGCCAATGTAATTTCGAAAGTTCTCTGTAATGTCGCTGTCTGTATACAGTCTCTTCCCTTGTAAACCGCTTAGAACTGTTTGTGGTATGGCGGTATATAAAAATAAAATTATTATTATTATTATATTCCTTTATAGAATACAAGCCTAACACTGAAAATGTATGTCTATAATTTAGGCAAAAGCAATTATGACAAGCAGAAAGCAAGTGCATGTGCACCTAAGTGGCAAACATAGTACATAGATTATAATATTCTGTAATTTACATATACAACTTTGTGCCCAACTCACTATCTAACCAGACTCCATCTATGTCTACACCTACCTGTGAAATATGTGCTATGGCATAAGATCCATGTGTATTCACAGAATAGCGCTTAGGTAGAATTTTGGAATTTATGTACGCATATAGATATGTATACTGTTATTCACTGACTTATGCTTATATAACTGTGCATGTACCTTATACAATTGTCCCATTTGTGACATCGTAACCTGAGCCAGTTCTGGTTCTCATTGTCCATTCTTCTAACCAGTCCTCAGCTTACCATCTAAAACTAACCCAGCTGATGCCATAGTTTGTAGACCATCCAAGTCCTACCCTTCCCATCACACCTCGACCCGGTAGAACTTGCTGTCCAAATTCACTTTGCTTATTTGCTCACTGCTCCCTTTTCCTGGGTATCCAGCTTACTGGCTCAGATGTCCTCTGCCACAAGCTTCAGTAACACTCCTAAGCTTCCTCTTCCCTGATCCAGCCTTTAGGCAGGTGTAAGTGGGTGGGAGCAGGAAGTAAAGAGAAACCAAGCCACCTGGCCCATCCCTTTTTAACCCTTCACTGCCATGAGGCAACTATCCGCTACATAAAATCGGTAACCAAACAACAAAGGAAAAAGAAACCCCAATGGTTCACAGATGAGGTCTCGTACCTAGTCAAGGAGAAAAAAAAAGCATTTCTCTCATACAAACGCACAGGGGAAAAAGAAGCTACCATTGAATACAGGACAAAGTCTGCAGCGGTCAAAACAGCAGTCAGGGAGGCCAAACTTCGAATGGAAGAAACTCTAGCGAAGAACATTAAGAAAGGGGACAAATCTTTCTTCAGATACATTAGCGACAGGAAAAAGAACGCAAACGGGATAGTACGCCTTAGAACGCCAAACGGGAATTATGCGAAAACAGATTCCGATAAAGCCAAAATACTGAATGATTACTTCTGTTCAGTCTTTACATGCGAGGCGCCGGGACAAGGGCCACAGCTGGAAGCAAAGCAAAGCATGGAAGACCCATTTCAGAATTTTGAGTTCACACCAGCTGATGTTTACAGAGAATTGTCAGGACTCAAGGTGAACAAAGCCATGGGACCGGACAATTTGCACCCAAGAGTGCTCAGAGAGCTATGCGATATTTTGGCGGAACCGTTAGCCGTACTCTTCAATCTCTCCCTGAGAACGGGGAGAGTCCCCCTGGACTGGAAAACTGCCAACGTTGTTCCTCTACACAAGAAGGGTTGCAGAGCAGAGGCTGCGAATTACAGACCAGTGAGCCTCACATCAATAGTGTGTAAACTCATGGAAACCCTACTTAAAGGCAAACTGGACACAATACTGGATGAGGGGAATCTGAGGGATCCCTGCCAACATGGATTCACTAGGGGCAGGTCATGCCAGTCCAATCTTATCAGCTTCTTTGACTGGGTGACAGGAAAGCTGGACTTGGGAGAGTCTCTGGACATAGTGTACTTGGATTTCAGTAAAGCCTTTGACAGTGTCCCACACCGTAGACTATTAAACAAGATGAAATCAATGGGGTTAGGTGAGAAACTAACTACATGGGTCAAGGAGTGGCTGAGTGGAAGACTTCAGAGGGTGGTGGTCAATGGCACCCTCTCTGAGACATCGGAAGTGACTAGCGGAGTGCCGCAGGGCTCAGTCCTGGGACCATCCCTTTTCAACATATTCATAAGGGACTTGACCCGAGGACTACAGGGTAAAGTAGCACTGTTTGCCGACGACGCCAAACTGTGTAATATAGTAGGTGAAAGCAATCTCAAAGATAGTATGATGCAGGATCTGATCACATTGGAAAACTGGTCCTCAACATGGCAGCTGGGCTTCAACGCTAAGAAGTGTAAGGTCATGCATCTCGGTAGCAGAACATACACCTTGAATGGAGAAATACTAGCTAAGACTTCAGAAGAATGGGACTTGGGAGTGATCATCAGCGCAGACATGAAGGCTGCCAAACAAGTAGAGAAGGCCTCATCCAAGGCAAGACAAATGATGGGATGTATCAATAGAAGCTTCGTCAGCCGCAAACCTGAAGTCATAATGCCACTCTACAGAACCATGGTGAGACCTCATCTGGAATACTGTGTGCAATTCTGGAGGCCACATTACCGGAAAGATGTGCTTCGAGCTGAGTCGGTCCAACGGATGGCCACTAGGAAGGTCGCTGGACTCAAGGGTCTCTCATATGAAGAAAGACTGGGCAAGCTGCAACTCTATACCCTAGAGGAGCGCAGGGAAAGGGGTGACATGATCGAGACATTCAAGTACGTCACAGGTCGTGTAGAGGTAGAAAACGATATATTCTTTCCCAAGGGACCCTCGGTCACAAGGGGGCACCCACTCAAACTCAGAGGAGGGAAATTTAGTGGTGACATCAGGAAGTATTTCTTCACAGAAAGGGTGATAGATCACTGGAACAAACTTCCGGTGCAGGTGATCAAGGCCACCAGTGTGCTCGACTTTAAGAATAAATGGGACATCCACGTGGGATCCCTGCGACGGTCGAGTTAAGGAACTAAGTCATTAGCACTCAGACTTAATAGGGTGGGTAAATGGAGTGGGCAGACTTGTTGGGCAGTGGCCCTTTTCTGCCGTCATCTTTCTATGTTTCTATGTTTCTATCTCACCTTTTCCTCCCAAGCTGATCTCACCCTTGACTTTCCTTCTGCCCAGAAGTCCTAATCCATTTGCCACAACCATCCGCAGGAAGAGAGAAGTAACCCTCTCCCTGGAAGGAGCAACAGTGCCTGATTACCTTTGCCAATAGGCACTTTGACTCATAGCTTTACTCTAATGATTTCCCTCTCCTCTCTACCATTTAATAACTACATGCACAAAGTCACTACTGTTTAAGGCTGCAGCTTTATTAATACATATGGAGATAATTCTATAACATAGGTGCTAACAGTTACTTGCCCATTATGGGTGTAAAAATTTAGAGCAATGGATACTAAGTGACATGCATTAGGCTTGTAACGCATGCACTTGGTTGTTCTTATACATTCTGAGTACATAAATGCCAAAATGCTGTGATCTGCATTGAATATAAGTGGAATATAAATAAACTATAAGCACTATTCTGTAAATATCCGTGTAACTTACTTAGGGGCCCTTTTAACAAACAGTAGTAAAAGTGACCTTAGCGTGCCCTTATGTGGGCCATTCCCATACACTAAGGCCATTTTTCTTGCTGGGGTAAAATGGCTATTTTTCAGAATTTTTCAATGATGGCCCTTACCACCATCTATTTTGTAGGCAGTAGGGATTATCTTGCTAAACCTTTTCTAATCGGTTAGCATATGGTAATGCAGCAAAAAAAAATAAAAAATCTATCTATATACAGGTCTCCCTTCATATTTGTGGGGGTTAAAGGCACAGCTCCCTCACAAATATTACAAAATCACAAATAACTGAAGGCCCCCACCCTGACTCCTTCCCACCTCCCAGACTCCTCCACAGCTTACAGTTCCTATGTTGGTGTCGTGAAACCGACGTGGGAACTTGAGGCAGCTTTTTTTTATAGCAGACCTGCATGGGGGAGGAGCATAGGAAAATCACTCCTGCCCCACTGTACCGCTCGACCACCAGGGCTTTAAAGGTAAGCAATGGAGGCGTCCGGGAGGTGAGGTGGTAGAGACCTGTGAATAACCAAATTTGCGAATCCTAAACCTGCGAATATGGAGGGGGATTGTATACTTGTATACTGTATATATACATTTTTAGCCTATAGGTAGTACACACACGACAAAATTACCTTGTCCTCAATGTCTCCTGTGGTCTGCCATTTCTTGCTGTGGTAAAAGGGCCCCATACTGTCTTAATTGCAAAGGGCCCCATACTGTTTGAGCAGAGCTCAAACCGATGCACATAACTTATAGAATACTCTAGTTACACAGGTATCTGCAGCACTTAGGCGCTGACAGAAAAAAAACAAACCCTCTATGGCTGGCTGAAGTGCTCATGCCTAAATATTTAGCACATACTGTATATACCCAGATAGACTAGTATTCTAGAAAGGAAAGTAGGTGTCTATGTTCCTTTCTAGAATAGTCACCTATCAGGCACCCTGTTATAGAATTTCCCTCATAGTGATGACTTAACCCAAGCCAGTTCTGATTTTTAGTGCTGGCACAACATGGCAAGTGTGGTAAGCATAGCAGAGCACCAATGGCTGGGGAGAGTTACTGCCCCTTACCTTTTGCATCAACTTTGTATCACAACACTACTGGCATAGCAGGATAGGTATCACAATGGAAAGGTCACAAGAGTCCTCCCATAATTTCCCTCCCGTTACCCTTTGCATTAAAAAAATTGCAGAACCATTGGAGCATTCTTTTTTTGGTCTGCCCATCTTCTTTCAGGTCTGGTTAATGGTATCATGTGCAACTTCAAGTCATAAACTACCTACTTCCTTTTTTCAAAACCAGAAGTAGTTGAAGCAGAGGGGGTAGGAAGCAGCAGAGGAAAGGCTTCAGGGCCAATTTCTGCCAGCAAAACACCAGTTTTAAGGTAGATGAGTAGGTGAGGGGAGGGGAACACAAGGAGAAATACTGGACCATGATATGGGGAGGAGGAAAGAGTAGATGAGATCTTCCGAAGCTAGTGCATGTGAAGAAAAGTGCTCAAAATGTGTATGAGGACAGCCAAATGCATGTGTTACATGCCTAACGCTTGTGACTTAGTATCTCTGCCTCTGGCATCCAGGATTACAACAAATAGCCTTTCTGTCTCTGGGTGCTCCTTCCACAGTGGCTGATCCAGATGGCTGCTGGCAGACTTTTGTTTTCTCATAAAATAGCCCAAATAGGGGATGAGAAGAATGGTGGGGGAACACAGCAGTTCTCCTCCAGGCCTCCTTTCTACTCCCTGTAGGGACCCTGCAGAACCATACTGCCACTGTAGCAAGGGGAGGAAAAAGAAGAGGGACAAGATCAAGTTAAGGAAATTAAGGTACTAACCCCACAGGACCACTGACAGCCACCATTTCATCAAACTGAGGCCTGTAGGCCTAGACTTAGAGCCCCAGGAGATACCTCCCCATTTCCCTTTGAGATGAGGAAGGGGAGAAAAGTGAAAACCACTCAACCCAGCTGGCAGAAGCCCAAGGGGCCTCTGCCAGTCAGCTGCACTGAGTGAAACTCAGTAAGCTGAGGCTCTGGGCTTTAGAACACATGAGAGCCTCCTGGCTCCAACAAGGAAAGTTTAATGGACCAATCCCTAGGAGCCAGCTCCAATCAAAGGACTCTGTTACAAGATTACAGGCCATGGATTGCACACTTGGAAGTTAGTCTAACCTGTAGCATCTGCTGCAGGCAGAGAAATATTGGCAAATTTAAGAGTTGTACCCCTCTTTATACTGGTGATTACATCACTGAAATGTCAGTGTTCTTTGCCTCTATCTGATGGTCATGGGAAATAACTGACTAAGGAAGCTTCATTATCTGTTAGCACACAAAAAAATTATGCATATTAATACAAAAGTAAGCATAGAGCTAGAGATATAAAAATACACATTGGTATGATATATTTCAGTTTTTGCATAAAGGTGGGTGTTAATATGTCAATGTGGGCATTTGAATTTTATTACATACCTCTAAATAAGATTGTTTTCTTGCAGAGTGGTAGCATTTGCTCCTAAATAAGCTTCTACACATCAGAAAACTTCTTACAAAATCTCATTTGACAGAATTTGTGTAAATTAGTCTATGAAAGCGCAGATTTTCAGAATTTCACTCTGTTATCACAGTATCTTTGTGCAAAAGTCTAATGCACTTTGGCTCCAGAATCCATTGAACTGTAAAACCAGAAAATGTGGCCAAAGAGAAATATAAAACAGCTGTGAATTTATCTTTATGCCACGTAGCCTTGGTGTTTTCTTTTAATATATTCCATTGCAAGCTTGAATTTAAATTCTGCATAATATGTGTTTTCATTCATTTATAAATCACTGTTGTACTAAATAATGGAAGGCGTAGTACACACCCAATTGATGGACTACCTTGATCAGTTCTCGCTACTACATGAAACCCAGTCTGGCTTCAGACCTCTGTTTAGCACTGAGACGGTGATTGCAGCTACCCTAGAATACTTACGCAACTTATTCAGCAAGGGCCATAACGCCTTAATCATGCAATTTGACATGAGCTCGGCCTTTGACTTGGTGGATCATGAAAAATTGCTACAATGTTTAGACGCAATCGGCATCGGAGGCGAGGTACTCGACTGGTTCCGAGGATTCCTCACAACCCGCACATATCAAGTACGCTTCAACTGCAACCTCTCTAAAACATGGAGAAACCCATCAGGCGTTCCACAGGGGTCCCCACTATCCCCACTACTCTTCAACGTCTATACATCTTCACTAGGCATGCAGCTGGCCCGGCGGGGTATAAAAGTATTCAGTTATGCGGATGACTTTACAATCATTATCCCGTTCATCACGTCTCCCTCTGAAATCACCCCCACAGCAACAGAAGCGCTAAACCTGATGGAACAATGGACCACAGAATTCAGACTGAAGCTCAATTCAGATAAAACTAAGTTCTTTATATCCTCGCCACACCCACATATCACAACAAAATCAATACACATTAACAATCTTAACTACCCCATTCAACCAACAATGAAGGTTCTGGGGGTATTACTGGACCAAGGTCTAACTATGAAAGACCATGTGGACTCCCTAGTCAGAAAAGGGTTTTTTACTCTCTGGAAACTTAGGTCCATTAGAGCATACTTCGACGCTTCAGCATTCAGAATTCTAGTACAATCCCTAATACTAAGCCACCTTGACTATTGCAACATTACCCATCTGGCCATCCCCCGGAAGCAAATGCAGAGACTTCAACTGATACAAAATGCAGCAGTCAGGTTGATTTTCGGGCTGCAGAAGTCCGATCACATAACCCCTTCCTACCGACTCCTGCACTGGCTGCCAATGGAGGCACGTACGAAGTTCAAGCTGGGATGTCTCTGCTTCAAGGTATTATCTGGCCTAGCCCCTAAATATATAACAGACCTCTTCTCATTCTCAACCAACAGACATGAGAGAAGAACACACCTGAAATTCGTTTCCCCACCGGCTAGAGGATGCAAATATAAGAGATACCATCAACAACTTCTATCGTATCAAGCAGCCTTATGGGGCAAAGACTTAGAAAAACTAATTACACACACAAACAACTATGGTGAATTTAGAAAACACCTAAAAACATTCCTGTTCTCGAAATACCTAGGTAACGATTCTGGACAATAGCCCCCTTCGTAATCCCACCCAGATCTGATCTTGTAAACTGTTAACCTCTGATCTCTAACTACTATGATTGCTCCATTCAATTTATGGAATTTCTCTAATTCACTGTAAATCGCACGGAACTTCATGGTCCTGCAGTATATAAACTGTTGCTATTATTATCACTGTTGTTACTATCTGATGTTCTCAGCTATACTCTGTAAGTCGCTGTCTGTACAGTTTCTCTTCGTTGTGAACCGCCTAGAAGTCGCAAGATTGTTGGCGGTATATAAGAATAAAGTTATTATTATTAATCACCTTTGTTTTACTTCAAACTCTAATTTCAACACAAAGCTGATGTGGTTAAGTGAACACTCAGACCCGCAGCTGAGGTCCAGTGAAACAAGTTCACGGAGTAGCTGTTAAGGAGACCATCATAGTTGTTCACAGTCTCCTCCACCAGACAAAGACTAAATAACAACAAATAAACTTAAAAGAAAATAAATTTAACAACAACTTAACTTTGAATGGTGTAGATGATACACAAAACTGCTCCGGGCTCCTCCATTTATTCACAATACCGACCCCCCAACCTAGGTTTCACCCGCTGGCTTCTTCAGGAGGGGTACGCCACAAACACTCCATACTCCATACTCCATACTGCGTAGGTGTGCAGTATGGAGTGTTTGTGCCGTACCCCTCCTGAAGAAGCCAGCGGGTGAAACCTAGGTTGGGGGGTCGGTATTGTGAATAAATGGAGGAGCCCGGAGCAGTTTTGTGTATCATCTACACCATTCAAAGTTAAGTTGTTGTGAAATTTATTTTCTTTTAAGTTTATTTGTTGTTATTTAGTCTTTGTCTGGTGGAGGAGACTGTGAACAACTATGATGGTCTCCTTAACAGCTACTCCGTGAACTTGTTTCACTGGACCTCAGCTGCGGGTCTGAGTGTTCACTTAACCACATCAGCTTTGTGTTGAAATTAGAGTTTGAAGTAAAACAAAGGTGATTAGTACAACAGTGATTTATAAGTATCACCTTGGATAAATATATTCCCTTGCTGTTTTTTGTTCATTCATTTATACACAAATCTGAAGATTTCAGATTATATTCCCATCTCTCCTCCCCCCCTCATCAATTTTGACTGTCTAAGGAAGAGGGTGTCACCTAGTGGTTAGAGCTACAGCCTCAGCACCCTGAGATTGTGGGTTCAAATCCCGCACTGCTTATTGTGACCCTGGGCCAGTTTCAGTAGATAGACTGTGAGTCCGCCAGGACAGATAGGGAAAAATGCTTGAATACCTGATTGTAAATTGCTTAATACATCTTGTCCTAGCAGTATAGAAAAACCCCATTCCCATGCAAATATCACAATGATCACTGCCGAGTAGAGAATATCACGGAGACAAATTTTGTTCACATCTTCATTCCATTCCTACAAACTCAAACTCCATCCCTGCAATAGTACAATCTTATTTGTACAAAATGTGAGCGATTGTCTTTTATGGAAAATGATGGAACTATTTCAATGGAGTTTGAGTTTGCAGGGATGGGGTGGGAATGGAGATAAACTTTGTCCCCATGTCATTCCCTACACAGAGCTACCAGCCCCATGACAGTGCCTCCATGTTCTTCATTGCAAAGAGCTTGATTCATCTTAAATTTACAGCTGAACAATATAGAACAGCCTTGCCAAATAACAAATTTCATAGCCCATGTGAAAATATTCCAACGATAGAGAGAGCCTGTACCCTGGCAGTGCTATATTTGCTGGGGGTTATGCAGAGTAGAGAACATAAGAATTGCCGCTGCTGGGTCAGACCAGTGGTCCTTTGTGCCTAGCAGTCCGCTCACGCGCAGGACCCCAGGTCAAAGACCAGTGCCCTAACCGACACCAGCTCTACCTGCGTTCGGACTGGTTCAGCAGGAGCATGTCCAACCTTGTCTTGAATCCATGGAGGGTGTTTTCCCCTATAACAGTTTCTGGAAAAGCATTCCAGACTTTTTCCCATCCCCATGAATTCTTTCCTGTCCCTGCCCCATTCCTACATGCTCTGTCCTCATCTGCACAAGCCTCAAACACTTTAAAATTATAAGTAGCAACATTCTAGAGCTCAGACTGTGATGTCATAATGCCTCATTCCACCAATGCCTAAGCTCCGTCCTCATCCGCATAAGCCTCAAACACTTTAAAATCATAAGTATTTGAGGCTTGTGCGGTTAAGGCAGAGCTTACAAGAATGGGGCAGGGACAGAGACAACGACAAAACTTGTGGGGACGGAATTGGGAAATTGAGTTCCAGCGGGGACGGGACGTGCATAGCTTTAGGACTGTGGTACAGTCATCCTCATTTCAATTGTTTTAACCATTACTGTCCCTCCCACATAACATCATATGCGACTACAATAGAGGCCACATGGTCCATGGCAACCAGCTCTGTGAATGCTGTAGTTGCTTGAGCACTCTAGTATTGAGCAGACCCTATGTACAAGGAGGAATAACTTTCATTGAGCTTTGTACCCTCAATCATTTTGACAACTTGGCCTGTACAAGCATCATGTTTAAGCTCTAATGTCACTGTAGCAAAGAGTATTGTTCACCTGATGCCAAGGCTTGTGAGATCCCAACAACCGGTGTCCAGCACCACTTTTTGCCAGGAATCACAACATACAAAAATTCTAGTTTTTTTCCATGTCTAGTAACAGCGGCCAAAACTGAACACTAAAGAAAAGAGGCTTAAAGCCAAGAATAGATGCCAATTCAATAACCCTAAACACACATTTTTCCTCAATCACAAGCAGTTTGTGATGCATACCAAAATAAATGGTTGTGCGTCAGTTCAACTCATGTGGAATCTTCCTATATAAAAAAAGTCAAAGTGAATATTTACTGTTGAGTTAACATATTCATTCCAGCTTTTCTCTTGTGCATATAGAATGTAAACATTAGTCGTGAATGGGAGAAGCCTAGTGGTCAGAGAAACAAGTTACATAACAGAGAAGCCAAAGCTCAACTCCCATGTTTCCATTGCTGCTCTTTGTGATCTTGGGCGAGAATTAAAGTGTCTTGTGGTAGTTTGCCGGTGTGTGTGTTTGTGTGGATTATCTGGAGGGCTCAAATTGGGAGGGAAGAATCGGGGTGCTCCCTGCCACGTAAGGCCATATTTTGAAGTTAGTGAATTGGCGGCGGCCAAAAAAGTGAACAAGATGCTAGTAATTATTAGAAACGGGATGGTAAACAAGACTAAGGGCTCCTTTTATCAAGCTGCGCTAGCGGTTTAACGTGCATAAACCGCCGGCCGACCGCTTCCTCTTGAGCAGGCGGTAGTTTTTGGCCAGCGCGGGGGTTAGCGCGTGATGAAAAGTCACGCGCGTTAACCCTGCTAGCGCGGCTTGATAAAAGGAGCCCTAAGAATGTTGTAATGCCTCTGTATCGCTCCGTGGTGCGGCCCCACCTGAGTATTGTGTTCAATTTTAGTCACCTTATCTATAAAAAAATATAGCGGTAGTAAAAAAAAAAAAGGTTAAAAGAAGAGTGACCAAGATGATAAAGGGGATGGAACTCCTCTCGTATGAGGAGAATATAGAGATTTGGGCTCTTCAGCTTGGAAAGATGATTGAAGTTTACAAAATCCTGAGTGGTGTAGAAGGGGTACAAGTGGATCAATTTTTTACTCCATCAAAAATGATAAAGACTAGGGGACACTCAATGAAGTTACAGGGAAATACTTTTAAAACCAATGGAAGGAAATACTTTTTCACTCAGAGAATAGATAAACTCTGGAACATATTGCCAGAAGATGTGGTAAGAGCGGTTAATATAGCTGGTTTTAAAAAAGGTTTGGTCAAGTACTTGACAGAAAAGTCCATAGTCTGCTATTGAGACAGACATGGGGGAAGCCACTGCTTGGCATGGAATGCTGCTATTTGGGTTTTTGCCAGGTACTTGTGACCTGGATTGGCTACCGTGAAAACAGGATGTTTGGCTAGCTGGACCTTTGGTGTGACCCAGTAAAGCTAGTCTTATGTTCTTATATGAAACTCTTGGACTCTCCATTTGGAGATAGTGGATTGCCGGCATTTGACTCTGCAGGATGCGTTGGATGAGGTACTACTACTTATCAAGACTATAGCTCTAGTAGACATACGCAGCGCCATAGGTGCCGAAACGGCAGAGGGGCCCATAGGAGCCGTGGCCTCCCCCCAAATTTGATCCCTGGTGGTCCAGGGGAGCAGCAGGCAGGAGGGAGCTTTCTGCGCATCTGCCTACTGCTAACCTGGTTGGTGGCAGCTGATTTCTTCTGCCGCTGAGTGGCAACTACCAGAAGGGTGCTTTGGCGCTGCCTGCTTGGCGCTCAGCGGCTTCTTTATTCACCAAGTATAGTCCCAACAGGGATTCCTGTTTTGGCATATGGGAATGCCGTTCCTCAGGGGACACTATTAAAAGATTTGCAGCAATATATATATATAAATTAATAAACATAAATATTGAGGACTTAAAACCGTCTAGACAATATAAATACACAAGCTATATGCAAAATATACAAAATAAAAGCTGATGTTAAAATGCATAACAACATAAAATAAGCATGTAGTACAGATAAAAATACATTATGAAATTAAAACATGAAAACATGTCTGCAAATAGACTAGCATGAGAACAAATGCAAAAAGCAAATATAAGCACAACCATAAAAATGATAAGAAATGGCAAATGAAGCTGATGTCAAAATGCATAATAACATGAGGTAAGCATGTAGTACAGATAAAAGAACATAATAAAGTTAAAAAGTTAAAACATAAAAGCATGTCCATAAATAGGCAGCATGAGAACAAATAAGCATGAACATGAAAATAAATGAGGAAACTAGTGCATATGAATGAATGAACCAGCATAAAGAACAATAGTCAAAACAAGTCTGCCAATGAACATAAAATGGAGCATATAATGCATGTGAATAAATGTATGAGAGCAAATTACATTAAAAGACCAGTGTAACCAACAAAAGCATAAAACCCAGTATGAAGCATAAGGTGTTCTTCTCTTTGCTTGCCCAGGCTCTTCGCCCAGCCCCCTTCCTTCCCTCCCTCCCCTGTCAGACTCTGCACCCAGCTCCCTTCCCTCCCAACCCCTGTCAGACTGTGCACCCAGCCTTCCTCCCTCCCAGGCTCTCTGTTCGGTGGCAGCTGATTTCTTCTGTCGCTGAGCGGCAACCAGCAGGAGTGCACTTTGGTGCTGCCTGCTCAGCGCTCAGCGAGAATTCGCAGGAGCTAGTCAAAGAAGCTGCTAAGTGCCAAGCAGGCAGTATCAAAGCACACTCCTGCTGGTTGCCACTCAGCAGCAGAAGAAATCAGCTGCCACCGACCGGGAGGAGGTAGGAGGATGGGGCAGGGTGCACTGCAGAACCTGGGAGGGAGGGGGGCTGGGTGCACAGTCTATCAGGGGTTGGAAGGGAAGGGAGCTGGGTAAAGAGTCTGACAGGGGAGGGAGGGAAAGAAGGAAGGAAGGAAGGGGACTGGGTGCAGTCTGTCAGGGGAAGGAGGGAAGGAAGGGGGCTGGGTGAAGAACCTGACAGGTGAGGGAGGGGGCTGGGTACAGAGCCTGGCAGGGAGAGGCTGGATGCAGGGGGGTAAGGAGTTGGGAAGGCAGGGAGGACAGATGCTCAGGTACTGCACATACTGGGAGAGAAATATTGGGAGGGAGGAGAGAAGACCCAAAGAAGGGAGAGATGTCAGACCACTGTAATGGGAAGGATAGAGAGATGCCAGACCATAGAAGGGAAGGGAAGGAGGGGAGAGAGAGATGTTAGATCTCGGGAAGAGGGAGGGAAGGAGAGAGAGAAGCCAGACCATGGGAGAGGAGAGAGATTCCAGGCTATGGGATGGAGAGGAGAAAGATGCCAGACCATATGAGGGGGGAAGGGGCAAGACAGAGATGTCTGACCATGGGAGAGGGATGAGATGGTGCATAGGGATGGAGGGGAAGGGGAAACAGAGAGAGGAGCTGGTGCACAGCGATGGGCGCAACAGGGAAGAGATAAGAATAAATGTTTCTTATGGATAGATGGGAATAGGGGAGAAGAAAGAGGGAGGAGATGGTACACATGGATAGATGGAAGGGAAGGCATGGAAAAGTAGATTTTGAGAAGAAAGCAGAAAAATGGAAGAAAGTTGAATGTTAAAAGTTAATGTTAAAGACAGATGTATGGCAGAAAGTGAAGGAGAGAAAAACAGCAAATGGATAAGATGGTCCTGGATACACAGTTAAGAGCACAGACAGAAGAATATGCAGCCAGAGACTGGGAAAGTTTGTTTGAAAACCAAAATCACCAGGCAACAAAGGTAGGGAAATGATTTTATTTTCAATTTAGTGATTGAATTGTGTCAGTTTTGAGAAATTACATCATAGAAACATAGAAAGATGACGGCAGAAAAGGGCTATAGCCCATCAAGTCTGCCCACTCTACTGACCCACCCCATTAAGTCTGAGTACTAATGACCTAGTTCCTTAACTCGACCCTCGTAGGGATCCCACTAGGGCATCTCATTTATTCTTAAAGTCAAGCACGCTGATGGCCTTGATCACCTGCTCTGGAAGCTTGTTCCAGTGATCTACAACCCTTTCTGTGAAGAAATACTTCCTTACGTCACTATCGAATTTCCCTCCTCTGAGTTTGAGCAGATGCCCCCTTGTGACCGAGGGTCCTTTGAGAAAGAAGATGTCTTCTTCCACCTCGACACGTCCCGTGATGTATTTAAATGTCTCAATCATGTCCCCCCTCTCCCTGCATTCCTCTAGAGTGTAGAGCTGCAATTTATTTAGTCTTTCTTCATACGAGAGACCCTTGAGTCCCGAGATCATCCTAGTGGCCATCCGCTGAACCGACTCAACTCTAAGCACGTCTTTACGGTAATGTGGCCTCCAGAATTGCACACAGTACTCCAGATGAGGTCTCACCATGGATCTGTACAGTGGCATTATGACTTCAGATTTGCGGCTAACGAAGCTTCTATTGATACATCCCATAAGTTGCCTTGCTTTGGATGAGGCCTTCTCCACTTGTTTGGCGGCCTTCATGTCTGCACTGATGATTACTCCCAAGTCTCTTTCTTCTGAAGTCCTAGCTAGTGTTTCTCCATTTAAGGTGTAAGGTTTGCATGGATTTCTGCTACCGAGATGCATAACCTTACATTTCTTAGCGTTGAAGCCCAGCTGCCATGTCGAGGACCAGTTTTCCAACGTAAGCAGATCCTGCGTCATATTATCCTGCAGATTGCTTTCACTTACTACATTACATAGTTTGGCGTCATCAGCGAATAGTGTTACTTTACCCTGAAGCCCTCAGGTCAAGTCCCTTATGAATATGTTAAAAAGGAGTGGACCCAGGACCGAGCCCTGTGGCACTCCGCTGGTCACCTCCGATGTCTCAGAGAGGGTGCCGTTGACCACCACCCTCTGACGTCTTCCACTCAGCCAATCATTGACCCATGCAATTAGTGTCTCACCTAACCCCATCAATTTCATCTTGTTTAATAGTCTACGGTGTGGGATGCTGTCGAAAGCCTTACTGAAATCCAAGTACACTATGTCCAGAGACTCTCCCGAGTCTAGCTTTCCTGTTACCCAATCAAAGAAGCTGATTGTCTATATTTTGCACTGTTCAGGAAGAAATGCATTTGTTTCTATTTCTCTGGGAGTTGTACTGCATGCAGAGTCTTGAATCTTAGGGTCTGGTTTGTATATAGTAGTACTTTTAGTTTGTGGTCCTATATTTACACAGGGGTTATCTGTGTTCTACATGTGTGACCAAGGCCAGTTGTTCTGGTAGGAATGAATGTTGAAAAACATACACTGTGCTTTGCGTAGTTTAATTTTGTGGTTAACCATTATGTATTGTTAATAACATTATATTGTGTGTATATATGAAAAATGAATGGAAAAAATGGTGTTACAATTAGTACTATTATGAGGGCGGGGTCTGGGGTCTGTGTTCCGCCGCCTATACACAGTGCTGTACATCAAAACACAGAAGAAACAGTCCCTGCTCAAAAGAGCTTACAATCTAGTCAAGAGAGACAAACTGGACAAGAAGGTGAATATATACACAGTGCTCAGGTGGGGGAATTACAGAGGGAATGATAAGACAGACGAGATGCAAAGAGGCACTCCCTTAGAAAGAGTCTCTGCCTGGAGCCACCACTGTAAACTGTGATGCACTTCCATTGTTCAGGGTAATGGCGTCTGGAATGATTCCACCTTCAGCGATGAGCGGGACAACAGAGCATTCTGAAGAGGGCATAGATGAGCTTTGACCCAGGGGACCACTTCTATGGCTGCCACCATTGATCCCAGTACCTGTAGGTAATGTAAAGCCAGGGGGGGCTGGCCTGGCCAGTATTCCCAGAATCTGATGCTGTAGCTTCAGTTTGCACGGCTCTGGAAGAAAAACATGGCTCTCTGCCATTTTGAAGAGGATTCCCAAGTACTCCAGGGATTGAGTTGGTTCCAGATGACTCTTCCAGAAATTGATGATCCACTCCAGGTTCTGGAACAGCTGCACTACTTCTGCCATTGCTTTGCAACCTGCTGCCTTGGACAGGGTTTTGATTAGCCAATTGTTCAAGTATGGATGCACCTGAATCCCTGCTTTGCGCAGGTGTGCTACTGCCGCCACCATTACCTTGGTAAAGGTACGAGGCACCATGGCTAATCTGAAAAGTAGTGCTGAGAACAGAAAATGTCTCCTCAGCAAATGAAACCTGAGAAACTTCCTATGTTCCTGGAAGATAGGAATATGCAAGTAAGCCTCTTTCAGATCTAGTGAGGCTAGGAATTTCCCTAGTGATACTGAAGCAATGACCAAACTCAGTTTCCATCTGGAACCAAGGCACTCTGAGACATGCATGGACAGACTTCAGATCTAGAATTGGTCTGCAGTCCTCTGAATCTTTCTTGGGCACGATGAAGTATATACATGTAGAATATTCTGCCTGAGCCTGCGTCTGGGACAGGCTCCACAGCCTGAATGCCTATTAGACACTTTACTGTTGCATGGATTTTGGCCACTTTCTCTGGCCTTCTAGTAGCCATATGCGTGAGACGAGAGTTCAGGATGATAGTCACCCCTGCCCGTGGCACGTGGAGACTGTGAGACAATTGACAGTTACAAATTGCCATTGGCCTGAATATTTGTGATATTCTACAGAATAAGTATTATAGAATGAAGATAAAGGAAGCCTTAATTAGGTTTGGCAAATAATACAATAAAGTTCGGTGGTTGGTCATGGGAATTGCAGATAGGAATGGCTATGGATGCTCTGTTGTTATGGATTTTGCATCACTTTGACCTGGAGAGCAAAGGACAAAGCATGATGAAATAACAGAAGCGTGCTCACCTGGCTTCGGGAGCAGTTGAAAAACTTCTTCTCTGCAAGAATTCAGAAGCTAGTTGAACTATACAAACGTGCCGTCTTGCATGGGGACTATGTGGAAAAGTGATATGTTTAATTGCTCACAGTTACTTCTATTAAAGCCATTAAATATATTTTGCTTTTACTTTTTGATTTACCCTCGTATATTGTAGTCCACTTAGGCTGTAGGTGGAATAGAAGTACAATAAATAAATAAATTATAAATAAAATCTTCTTTCTTCACATAAGGAGGAAACACTGCTCTTTCAAATGCAGCTATGGGTGTCTCATCCTCATTTTCCCCTCCAATACAAGCATTCATACCTTCTGATTTTCCATAAGAATTTTTTTAAAATTAGGAAACAGCTTTCATCTTAATGTCTTTGCCTTTCTCCCCCCCCCCCCCCCCCAATCTTGAATTGCTGTTCCAGAGACTCATACATGCCAACACTTGAAAGCTCTTAGGAGGGATATTTGGCCCAGGAAATAAGAGATGCCTTAAAATTCCACTGAAATACAGAGTAATGGAACTTTTCTAAAAAAAGACAGCTGGAAAATCATACTGTGCCTGGCTGCAAGAAGTGAACCTTCCTCCTGTAGGAATAGTTGGCAGGTCTGCTCCCAAGCTACTGGCACTGCCAAATTGACTTCTGAGCCTTAAAGAAGAGGTGGGACAGGGAATCAAAACTGTGCATGCTTCAGGACAGGGAGGATAGGAGTTGGCTGCCTCCTTTGTCAGCATTTTGCCTTACCTCCAGGGTGAAGGAGGAAGCAGAATCCTATGCACTCTTGGCCCTGTTCAGTCTAGAATATTTGAAAGTAGATACCCTGGCATAAAAATGTGTTTATGTTGAATATAGAAACATAGAAACATGACGGCAGATAAAGGCCAAATAGCCCATATAGTCTGCCCATCTGCAGTAACCATTATCTCTTTCTCTCTCTGAGAGATCCCGTGTGCCTATCCCAGGACCTCTTGAATTCAGACACAGTCTTTGTTTCCACCACTTCTTCCGGGAGACTTTTCCACGCATCTACCACCCTTTCTGTAAAAAAGTATTTCCTAAGATTACTCCTTTGAACTTTATCCTATGCCCTCTCATTGCAGTTTCCTTTCAAATGAAAGAGACTTGACTCATGCACATTTATATTACGTAGGTATTTAAATGTCTCTATCATATCTCCCCTCTCCCACCTTTCCTCCAAAGATTGAGATCTTTAAGTCTGTCCCCATATGCCTTACATGAAGACCACACACCATTTTAGTAGCATTCCTCTTGACCGACTCCATCGTTTTTTTTATCTTTTTGAAGGTGCGGCCTCCAGAATTTTACACAATATTCTAAATGAGGTCTCACCAGAGTCTTACACAGAGGCATCAATACCTCCTTTTTCCTACTGGTCATACCTCTCAATATGCAATCTAGCATCCTTCTAGCTTTCACCGTCACCTTTTCAACCTGTTTGGCCACCTTAAGATCATCACATACAATCACACCCAAGTCTTGATCTTCTGACATGCACATAAGTTCTTCACGCCCTAAACTGTACCATTCCCTCAGGTTTTTGCAGCCCAAATGCATGACTTTGCATTTCTTAGTATTAAATTTTAGCTGCCAAATTTCAACCTTTCTTCAAGCTTTCCTCACATCATCCGGCATGTCTACTCTATTAAGCAATACATTTTAAGAAGATTTTTACTTGCTTGATCCTTGCTAAATATGAGTAAATCCCAGTTTTTCAGGCTTTCAATTAATTCATAACTGGCTTCTGTTAGACTACAATAAGAATATAAGAATTACCATACTGAGGCAGACTGAAGGTCCATCAAGTCCGGTATCCTGTTTTCAACATTGGCCAACCCAGGTCCCAAGTACCTAGCTAGATCCCAAGTAATAAAATATTCACAACTACATAACCTCCTTTCATACTACTAGCCCAGCTATTGCACAGACAATTTTTCCTCTAGAAAGCTTCAACATAAACAAGAAAAGCTCATTAAAGACTTCACTTCCTGCCTATGCTCCAGGAAGGATCTATGATCACCCGGTCTCACAATTTCTTTCAAATATCAAGAAGTTGTCCTATTTTCTCAGCAGCCTACAGCTACGCAAATAAGCTTCTTCAATTGGCTATAGATAAATTATATGTAAATCAGTTCCAGTCCTTGTAGATTTTAAATAGCAGCTACCAATCATTAACCCTTTGTTCCAGTGGGGTCAACAGAAAAAAAAAGGGGGAAAGCTTCCACCCAGTCCTTTTTCTTTTAAAGGAACCCTCCGACTTTGATATTTTCAGAGAACAAGTAAAACAATTTCTACACACTCTTCTTTTCAAGGAGATAAAACAACAAAGCAATTCCTCTGGGCTATTTTTTTGTCCAGCTTAGGCACAAATGCTCAAAGCTCACCCTGCATTTAACGCTCAAAGCTAAACCAGTTTTACATAAGAACATAAGAATTTGCCTCCGCCGGGTCAGATCGGAGGTCCATCGCGCCCGGCAGTCCGCTTCCGCGGCGACCCTTATATCCTTCAATCCCTTTTATCCTTCCTTAACTATATCCTTCTAACTGTACCCTTCTTCATCCTATATCTTCCCTATCTATACCCTTCAATAACTTCTTCTTTCAAGAATTTATCCAATTTCTCTTTGAAACCCTGTAAAGTACTCTGTCCTATCACACCCTCCAGAAGCGCATTCCAGGTATCCACCACCCTCTGAGTGAAGAAGTACTTCCTGGCATTGGTTCTAAACCTGTCCCCTTTTAGTTTCTCCGAATGCCCTCTTGTTCTTGTAGTTCCCCATAGGCTGAAGAATCTGTCCCTCTCCACATTCTCAATGTCCTTCATGATCTTATATGTCTCTATCATGTCTCCTCTGAGTCTCCGCTTTTCCAGGGAGAAGAGCCCCAGTTTCTCTATCCTGTCTGCGTATGAAAGGTTTTCCATACCCTTTATCATATGTGTAGCTCTTCTCTGGACCCTCTCAAGTATCCTTCTTCAGGTATGGCGATCAGTACTGAACACAGTACTCCAGATGCGGGCACACCATCGCTCGATACAGCGGCAGGATAACTTACTTCGTTCTGGTTGTAATACCCTTCTTGATGATACCCAACATTCTGTTTGCTTTCCTTGAGGCCGTTGCGCATTGTGCCGATGGCTTCATTGTGGTGTCCACCAGCACTCCCAAGTCCTTTTCAAGGTTACTTTCCCCCAGTACCAACCCCACCATTTTGTAGCTGAACCTCGGGTTCTTTTTCCCTACATGCATGACCTTGCATGTCTCCACATTGAAGCTCATCTGCCATTTATTTGCCCACTCCTCCAGCTTGTTCAGATCCTTTTGTAATTGTTTGCATTCTAAATCAGTTTTCATTAATTTTTAAGCTAGGACCATTTTGGATTCAGAGCAGCTAAATAACTTCCCATGTGGGGCCACAACACTACTGTCCAGTGTGTGTCATAAGAACATAAGCATAGCCCTACAAGATCAGCCCAATGGTCCATCAAGCCCAAACCATCAACCTGTTTAGCGCCAAAGTAGTTCAGCTATCAATGGCTAACCATGGTCTTTTCTGTGGTTTATAGCAGCCTCCGATAATTGTATGTAAACAAATTATAGTGAGCTCATCAATATTAAAATAAGCACTGATTGATACCCAGATGATGCACAAAATCAAGCGCCACTTTTTTAACATTCCAAAATCTCCGACAGGTCTGGAGGTGCTGGTAGTATTAAAAAAGTGCCAAACAGCAGCTTTTTTTTTTTTTTTTTTTTTTAATGGGCACAGATGTGCATGTGTCACATACACACACTATCTGTCCCTATTAAAAAAAAAAGTTTTGCCAATCCCCCCCCTTCCCAATGAAAGCCCACACATCCCAAACTTAAAAAAATCATCAGGAGGGAAGCCCACTCCCTCCTGCCTCAGCCATCCGGACTCCTGCAAACCCCGACCCCCCTACCATTAAACTGATGCTCGACAGGAGGAATGCCCACTCCTTTCTGCCACCAGGGACCCCCACCTTTAAACTGAAGATTGGCAGAAGTGATGCCTACTCCCTCCTGCTGCTGGGGCATGAGACCCCACTGCGAAACCCTGACACCCCGTACCTCTAAATTGAAGATCAGCAGGAAGGATGCCCACTTACTCCTGCTGGCAGGCCCATCTCTTCAAAATGGTAGGCCTTCCCCTTCCCAGTGCATCCTGGGATGGACTGGGAGGGGCCCAAGACTGATTGTCCCAGGCGCCTAAGGCCTCCCCTCCCCCCATACCTCTAAATTGAAGAACAGCTGGAGGGATGCCTAATCCCTCCCGCTGGCAGGTCTGCCTCCTCAAAATGGAGGGATGCATCAAGAAGGGGACTAAGGCCCTGATTGGCTCCTGGGCCAGAGTCTTAGGCCCCTCCCATTTTGAAGAGGTGGGCCTGCTGACAGGAGGGAGTAGACATCCCTCCTGCCAATCTTCAATTTAAAGGTGATGTGTTCATGGGGATAAGGCCCTAGCAGAAGGGGGAGTAGGCATCCCTCTGCCAATCATCAATTTAAAGGTGGGGGGCCCAAGTGCTCGAGGCACGAGGGAGTGGGCTTCCCTGCTGCAGTTTTTTTAAAAGTTAGGGGTGTGAGGAGGGGAGAGGGGTCCTGGCACAACATTTTTTCATGGGTAGGTGCCTCAGCCTTAGGTGCCTCAGCCAATCAGGGTCTTAGGCCACTCCCAGTGCATCCTAGGATGCACTGCGAAGAAGAAGGCCCACCATTCTGAAGAGGCGGGCATGCTGGCCAGGGGGATTAGGTGCCCCTTTGGCCGGCCTTGCTGATAAAGGTCTGGGTGGGCTTTGAGGGGTTGCCAGCAGGAGGGAGTGGGCATCCCTCCTGCCAAGGATGTTGGGGGGTTCAGGGATGGCAGCAGGAGGGAGTGGGCATCCCTCATGCCGGCCAACTTGCAAGGGGGGGTGTCAGGGATTCCCTGCCACAGCTGCTGAGCTTATCATAACAGGAAGATTCCCTTGCTGCGATCAGCTCAGTGGCAACACGATTCTCTAAATAGCGTCTGTGACATGGATGCCAGTTAGCGAATCGGGGTGGTTAGGCATCTGTCCATTAGGACATACATGATTTTGTATAGGAAGCCCATGTGGGATTCTCAAAAGATGCTTAGGCGGATGCTGAGATCAGGCGTCCTATACAGAACCAGGCCCTAAATGTTTGATCATGGAGAATATGCCAAATGTGAAACATAATAACAACATATACTTTTTACTCCACTCACTTAGATAACTGCATCTAATGTCTATCCATCGTATGCAATATTATATAATCGCTTTAATCTTCAGGAAAAGGCCTCAGAATTGGAGCCTACGCACAGTCGTGATGTCATAGACTGAGGTGATCAGCGTAGTTTTAATGCTCCTCGCTCCAGTCATTGGCCAAAAAGCACAGTTACTTACCGTAACAGGTGTTATCCAGGGACACCAGGCAGATATTCTTAACGTATGGGTGACGTCACCGACAGAGCCCCGGTATGGACTTTTTAACTAGAAAGTTCTAGTTGGCCGCACCGCGCATGCACGAGTGCCTTCCCGCCCGACGGAGGAGTTCGTGGTCCCCAGTTAAGATAAGCCAGCTAAGAAGCCAACCTGGGGAGGAGGGTGGGACGTAAGAATATCTGCCTGCTGTCCCTGGATAACACCTGTTACGGTAAGTAGCTGTGCTTTATCCCAGGACAAGCAGGCAGCATATTCTTAACGTATGGGTGACCTCCAAGCTAACAGAGAGGGAGGGGGGATGGTTGGCCATTAGGAAAATAAATTGTGTAACACAGATTGGCCGAAATGTCCATCCCGTCTGGAGAAGGCATCCAGACAGTAGTGAGTAGTGAACGTGTGAACTGAGGACCAAGTGGCAGCCTTGCAGATTTCCTCGATGGGCGTGGAACGGAGGAAAGCCACAGAAGCAGCCATAGCTCTGACCCTGTGGGCCGTGACAGCACCTTCCAGTGAGAGACCGGCCCGAGCATAACAGAACACAATGCAGGCAGCAAGCCAGTTGGAAAGCGTCCGTTTAGAGACAGGACGACCTAGGCAGTTAGGGTCGAAGGACAAAAAGAGCTGAGGGAACGAGCGGTGGGCCCTGGTATGGTCAAGGTAGTATGCAAGGGCACGCTTACAGTCCAGCGTGTGCAACGCCTGTTCCCCAGGATGAGAATGGGGCTTAGGGAAAAAGACAGGCAACACAATGGACTGGTTGAGGTGAAATGCCGAGACCACCTTGGGAAGGAATTTAGGATGGGTACGCAGAACCACCTTGTCATAGTGAAAAACAGTGAAAGGTGGGTCGGCAACCAGTGCATGCAGCTCACTAACCCTCCTGGCAGAGGTGATGGCAATGAGGAAAAGCACCTTCCAGGTAAGAAATTTGAGCGATGTTGTGGCAAGAGGCTCAAAAGGAGGTTTCATGAGGGCAGATAAAACCACATTCAGGTCCCAGACGACTGGAGGAGGCTTCAGAGGTGGTTTGACATTGAAGAGGCCTCTCATGAACCGGGAAACCAGTGGATGAGCCGTGAGAGGTTTTCCGAGGATAGGCTCATGAAACGCAGTGATTGCACTGAGGTGGACTCTGACTGAGGTAGACTTGAGGACAGCGTCGGACAGAGAGAGCAAATAGTCCAGTACAGTTTCCACCGCCAAAGAGGTGGGATCGTGGTGATGTAGGAGACACCAAGAGGAGAACCTGGTCCACTTCTGATGGTAACATTGGAGGGTGGCCGGTTTCCTGGAGGCATCCAAAATACGACGGACAGGCTGAGACAGATTGTGTGGAGAGGTCAGCCCGAGAGAAACCAAGCTGTCAGGTGGCGCGAGGACAGATTGGGATGCAGTAGAGACTGATGCTGCTGTGTAAGTAGCGTAGGAAACACAGGAAGAGGAATAGGCTCCCTGGAGCTGAGCTGGAGCAAGAGGGAGAACCAGTGTTGGCGAGGCCACCGAGGGGCGATGAGAATCATGGTGGCTTTGTCCCTGCGGAGTTTGAATAATGTCCGCAACATCAGAGGCAGTGGAGGAAAGGCATAGAGGAACCGATCCGTCCAGTTGAGTAGGAAGGCATCCGGGGCCAGACGATGAGGAGAGAAGAGTCTGGAGCAGAACTGGGGCAGCTGATGGTTGTTAGGAGCTGCAAAGAGGTCCACCTGAGGAGTGCCCCACTGAGCGAAGATGGAGCGGAGTGTGGGAGGATCCAGAGTCCACTCGTGAGGTTGAAGAATGTGGCTGAGATTGTCGGCCAGGGAGTTCTGTTTGCCCTGGATATAGACAGCCTTGAGGAAGAGACTGTGGGCCGTAGCCCAGGTCCAGATGCGGATGGCCTCCTGACAGAGGAAGGGAGATCCGGTGCCGCCTTGCTTGTTTATGTAGTACATGGCGACTTGGTTGTCTGTGCACAGGAGAAGAACCTGAGGGTAGAGAAGGTGCTGGAAGGCCTTGAGAGCATAGAACATGGCCCTGAGTTCCAGGAAATTGTTGTGATGTTGACGCTCCTGATGGGACCAGAGTCCCTGGGTGCGAAGATCTCCCAGGTGAGCTCCCCATGCATAGGGGGAGGCATCTGTGGTAATGATCATGGAGTGAGGGGGTAGATGAAAGAGTAGACCCCTGGAAAGATTGGAGGAGTTCAACCACCATTGAAGAGATTGCTGAAGAGACGATGTCACAGAGATGGGATGAGAAAGAGGATCCGTGGTCTGTGACCATTGGTTGGCTAGAGTCCATTGAGGTGTCCTGAGGTGGAGTCGCGCCAGAGGAAGCACATGGACCGTCGAGGCCATGTGGCCCAGGAGGACCATCATCTGCCGAGCTGGGATGGAATGATGAAGGAGCACCTGACGACAGAGGTGTAGCAGGGTCCGTTGTCGGTCGGAGGGGAGAAACGCCCTCATCAGAGTGGTGTCGAGAACTGCACCAATGAACTGAAGTCGCTGTGTGGGAAGTAGGTGCGACTTGGGGTAGTTGATCTTGAACACCAGGAGATGGAGGAAAGAGATGGTGTGTTGAGTGGCTTGTAGCACAAGCGGAGACGTAGGTGCTTTCACCAACCAATCGTTCAAGTAGGGGAACACCTGGAGGTTGTGAGACCTGAGGAAGGCCGCCACCACAATAAGGCACTTGGTGAACACCCTGGGTGATGATGCGAGGCCAAAGGGTAGCACTTTGTACTGATAGTGATGGTGCTGTATCTGAAACCGTAGGTAGCGACGTGAATCGGATTGATTGGGATGTGAGTGTAGGCCTCTTTGAGGTCTAGGGAACATAGCCAGTCGTGTTGAGAGAGAAGAGGGTAAAGCGTGGCAAGGGAGAGCATTCTGAATTTTTCCTTGACCAGACACTTGTTGAGGTCCCGGAGATCGAGGATGGGACGGAGGTCTCCTGTCTTCTTGGGAACCAGGAAGTAGCGGGAGTAGAATCCCTGACCCCTTTGGTCTGAGGGTACCTCTTCGATGGCATTGAGAAGAAGGAGGGATTGGACATCCCTCAGGAGGAGGAGGGATTGGGAGGAGTGAGAAGCAGACTCTATGGGAGGATTGTCTGGTAGAAGAGTCTGGAAGTTGAGAGAGTAGCCGTGGCGAATGATGTTGAGGACCCATTGGTCGGATGTGACGACCTCCCAACGGCTGAGGAAGAGTTGGAGGCGTCTGCCGATAGGCTGAGGAAGAGGCAATGATGGTGGGAGACTGGCTATGCCCTGGAGAAAGGAGTCAAAAGGGTTGAGATGGTTTTGATGGAGGGAGAGGTTTGGCAGGCTGATGAGACTGGGAACAAGCCTGAGGTTGATGCTGGTGACGAGGACGGCGAGGCTGCTGCTGAGGCGGGTTGAGAGGTCTGGCCGAGAACCTGCGTTGGTAGGAGGACTGCTGTCTGTAGGGGCGAGCAGGCGGAGTCTTCTTTTTGGGTTTGACCAGAGTGTCCCACCTAGTCTCGTGCGCTGAGAGTTTCTGGGTGGTTGAGTCCAGGGATTCCCCAAAGAGTTCGTCACCAAGACAAGGTGCGTTAGCCAGGCGGTCTTGGTGGTTAATGTCGAGGTCAGAAACTCTCAGCCAGGCCAGATGCCGCATGGCAACAGCCATGGCAGATGCTCTAGAGCAGTGGTTCCCAACCCTGTCCTGGAGGACCACCAGGCCAATCGGGTTTTCAGGACAGCCGTAATGAATATGCATGAGAGAGATTTGCATATAATGGAAGTAAGAGGCATGCAAATCTGTTCCATGCATATTCATTAGGGCTAGCCTGAAAACCCGATTGGCCTGGTGGTCCTCCAGGACAGGGTTGGAAACCACTGCTCTAGAGGTCAGCTCAAATGAGTCATAAATGGAGCGTACCATGAATTTCCGAAGTTGGAGCAGACTGGAAATTTGCTGTTGTAAAAGAGGGACCTTACGTTCAGGAATGTATTTTTGTAAGGAGGAGAGTTGTTGCACAAGATGCTTCATATAGAAGGAGAAGTGAAAGGTGTAATTATTTGCCCTGTTGGCCAGCATGGCATTCTGGAAAAGGCGCTTGCCAAATTTATCCATAGTTTTGCCCTCTCTGCCAGGAGGGATGGAGGCATAGACACTGGAGCCCTGAGTTTTCTTTAAGGTGGACTCCACCAGGAAAGATTCATGGGGCAATTGAGGCTTGTCAAACCCCGGGATTGGAATGACCCGGTACAAGCTATCCAGTTTGCGAGGGGCCCCGGGGACAGTGAGGGGGTTCTCCCAGTTTTTATAAAAAGTTTCCCGTAGGATGTCGTGGACGGGTAACTTAAGAAATTCCTTGGGAGGATGCTCAAAGTCTAGGGCATCGAGGAAAGCCTGGGACTTTTTAGAGTCGGACTCTAAAGGAATGGAAAGAGCAGCCGACATCTACCTGAGGAACTTGGTAAAAGAGGACTGTTCAGGCTTTGAACCGGTGTCAATCGTTGAGGGTTCCTCGTCCGTCGAGGAAGCGTCTTCCTCGGTACCGTGCGGGGATTCTTCCCATAAGTCAGGGTCCCTGATGTCGGGGTGTGCACGGCGGTTCATCGGTGTGGAGGGCTCGGCATGGTGGGTCTTGGAGAGAGACTTGCCGGAGCGTACCGAGGCGGTACCAGGAGAGGAAGACCGGTGCCGTTCCTGGTACCGGGAAGGGTCGGCATCAGAACGGGCCTGTACCGCAGGTTGGGAACGGTGTGGTTCAGCCGAGAGCACCGGCATGGATGTGTTAAGCGGTACCGAGGGGGTAGACACCGATGGAATCGTGCGAGGCTCGGACCGGTCCTGCACCGGAAGGTGTGAGGCCAGCAGTGCCGGCAACAGTTGTTGGAGTTGTTGCTGCAGCTGCTCCTGTAATTGGGTCTGGAGTATGGCCGCGATGCGGTCGTCCAGGGGAGGCACCGGTACCGCTTTTTTTCTTTTTCGGTACCATAGGTGCCGCTCTACGCTCCGGCGATGAGGCCGATGACGAGGCACTCACCGATATCGGAGCGGAGCGTTTGCGGGGTCGGTGCGGTGCCGGAAGGACCGGCGTCGCAACCGTGGCAGGAGGGTGCTCAAGGGAAGTGGAAGGCTTCTTAGCCGGCTTACCTGGGGCCAGCGACCCCGAAGAAGGATCTGGCGTCGTCGAAGTAGTCGGTGCCGACTTTTGAGATGCCGTCGACGTCGCGGCAGGTTCCATGGCAGATCCGGTGCCGAAGAGAATATTTTGCTGGATCTGCCTATTTTTCAATGTGCGCTTTTTAAGAGTCGCACAGCGGGTGCAGGTGTCAGCCCGATGCTCCAGACCCAAGCACTGCAGGCACCAATTGTGCGGGTCGGTGAGAGAGATCGGGCGTGCACACCGCTGGCACTTCTTAAAGCCCGGATGAGGGGGCATGAAGGGAAACACGGCCTCCGCAAAATCGAAGCCGGAGGCCTGTATGGTGGCAACAGGGCCCGCCGGGGCCGGTCCTAAAAAATAAGAAAACTGGACGAGGTTTTTTTTTTTTTTTTTTTTAGAAATAAAAGCAAAGGAATCCGAAAGGAAAAAAAATCAAAGAACAAGAAAAAATACGCGAGCGGGAAGGCAGAAAATAGTTTTTCAACACATGCTTCTTCTTCGCTCCGCAGAAACGAAGAAACTGGGGACCACGCACTCCTCCGTCGGGCGGGAAGGCACTCGCGCATGCGCGGTGCGGCCAACTAGAACTTTCTAGTTAAAAAGTCCGTACCGGGGCTCCATCGGTGATGTCACCCATACGTTAAGAATATGCTGCCTGCTTGTCCTGGGATAAAACTAATAACTTGTACAGTTGTTGTTTTTTTTTTTATAATTTTTAAACTGTTTTTAACTGATTTACTAATCCGGGATTCAGTTTACTCTTTATAAATTTTCTTTCTTATTTATGAACTTTCTTTCTCGTCTATCACTGAATTCCTTCACTATTCACCATTTTCACCAATTTTTAAATGTGCACTTATCCATTATACTGAAAAATGTGACATCTGAGTTACTTATCTTAAGGCAGTGCTTGTTCTTAAAAAAATGCTGACACGGCCAGCGTTTCACAGAGTATATTCTTGTCCGATGCTTCAGGGCCAAAGTTAAGGCATTAAAAGCTATTGCTGTTATATTCTGTCAACAGTTTTCAGGTAACGCCAGGTAACATACCCTAGTCAAATAATAGAACTGCAGCTCCATAACCTGAATGAGAATTAAAGGAGAATATAAGTCTATGCCCTGATTTAGAAAGAACAAATTAAACCCGAACTGCTAAACTTGTGTTCCAGGAACTGAAAAGTATTCCTAAAACTGAGCAAAGATAACATTTGGTGATGCTGATAAGACTATGCATGCTAGAAGAGAGATATTCAAAGGAACAATGGGCTCAAAGAAGGAGGAAAATGAAATACTGGACAAAAGAGATTCCCAACCCCATCTAACACACAGGAACTGAGTAACCAACTTTGTTTATTTAATGATATCAGTACTTGAGTCAAACTCTGGATACATGAGTCTTCAGTTCTTGGGCATTATACCAGTGGTATTATAGCATCAATCGTACATTACAAAGAATATTTTTATAACTCCAAATCCATTTATTGCTGGAGATTTTTGTGAGTACACCATCTCCCATGTGTCACATGTCAAGACAGGAACAAATTCTACCCCGATGATGATGCACACCAGTGACCATCTCAATCCCCCAGATTTTCTGTAAAATTCATTCATTCAATTTTCTATACCGTTCTCACAGGGGAGCTCAGAATGGTTTACATGAATGTATTCAGGTACTCAAGCATGGACTCACAATCTATCTAATGTACCCGGGGCAATGGAGGAATTAAGGGCTCCTTTTACTAAGGTGCACTAGCGTTTTTAGCGTGTGCGCTAGCCGAAAAATTACTGCTTAAGAGGAGGTGGTAGCGGCTAGCGTGGGGCATTTTAGCGCACGCTATTCTGCGCATTAAAGCCCTAACGCACCTTTGTAAAAGGAGTCCTAAGTGACTTGCCCAGGGTCACAAAGAGCAGCATGGGTTTGAACCCACAACTTCAGGGGGCTGAGGCTGTAGCTTTTAACCATGCCCTTCCAAACTATGCTAATAACAACCATCTGAAATACAGCAAATCAACAGAGAGCATACCGCCTATCCACAAATTAAACTTATCACGTGTCCCACTTCACTCAAGCTGAATGGAAGGAAACCAAAAATGGAATTTTTTAAATATCAAGATTTATTTTCAAGGAACAGACAATCAATTCTGCTCCTGAATGTGATGTCAGCAGAAAATGCAACTTAGCAGTACATGTTTAAGAGTCTATGGTCTTGCATTCAGCTGACTGGATAACAAGCTTTGGGGCAACCAGAATCAATAACAAAGTAATTAATATTAAATGACAGAAGACTTAGCAGAAAGCATAGGCAACCAAGTGGCTAAAATAGTATAATTGATCAAGAGCTGAATTCAAATTCTATAGTAACTAGAAGCCCTAGCATCAAGAATGATATGGGGATAAAGTTTGTTCTCGTCCCCACCCTTGCGGGGTACTGTCTCTGTCCCTGCCCAATCCCCACAGGTTCCACCTCTATCCCTGTCCTTTCCACGCAGACTCCTTATTTGCAAGCCTTGAACACTTATGATTTTAAATGTAAATCTTTTTATTAACATATAAAAAGAAACAGTATTCTGTACAACTGTTTATAAATCACAAATATAGCCTTCTATTTCGCTCTGGTTTTGGTACAACCTTCCCAAAGATTCAGTTGCCTATGTTTTTATACCATCTGGGAAGGTAACTGGATTGTCTATCTGACATGGGTGTAGAAGAGAACCTAAACTGTGTAGTGAATGAACAGGAGAATGTTCCTTGATACCAGAAATGATGGATGAATCAGTTGCAGTAAGATGTTTGAGCAGCTGGGCACATGATGAAAGGACGTTGCAGATGGCCAACAAGACACATATGATGTCATTTAACAGTGGTTCATTGAAATCCAAAATCAGTTTCTGCGGTATTTTTTAATCATTGAATTCAGTTATCAATTGTCTAAGATGTGTTAAGTTTTTACATACTGATATTAACATTAAGCAGAGAATGACATGGGGACAAAGTTTGTCCTTGTCCCTGTGGGTATCCTTCCCCATGTCATTCTCTACCCTAACAAAAAGACATACTGTGCACATAGCTAGATCTGTCTAGCAGTCTATACAAGGGCTAGGAGGCCAGATGTTTATATAGCAATACCCGCATAGCTATTGCCCAGAGTATTGCATAACTTTGTGATTGAACACGGGAGAGTGGATGCTGGTGAGAATATATTGGGGATGTTGTATGCCCTTATAACCTCAATGATAGAAGCAAAGGAAATGATGTGATATCTTACAAGTAGTCACACCATGCAGCTGGGATAGATCCTTAGTTATTATTGGGATATATAACTGGACAGACTAAATGGGCCAACTTTAGTTTTTCTATAATCATTTACTATTAGGGCAAGTCCTACCCTTGAGAGGCTGCATTTTTCACATATGCCTCCTTCTTCTGCCTTGCCTTTGGACCTCTGACTTATTCAAATGAGGCCCTGCAATGGGTCTCTGCACATGGCCCTGCATCCTTCTAAGGGATGCCTCTGTTTATTATGTTACATTATGTTGCATATACTTTCTGAAAGAGCAGAGTGCAGTCTAAGACAAGGTCTAGGCAGGCATTAGCTACCTTCTGACCTACACAGAAGCTAGGAGGAGTCATTGAAAAACCCATGAACATGTGCACGCTGGCTCAGGCTCTGTGCCACACTTATAATTTCTATGCTTTAAGCCAGGGGTGTCCAACCTGCGGACCCGTGAAGTATTTTGTGCGGCCCTGGTCGAGGGCCATGCAGTGTTTTCCTCTGCTGCCCCCGGGTGTTTACCGTCTTGCTGGCTCCCTCCACTGTCTTGCAGCAGTGTTTGCAGAAACATTTTTTTTTCGGCCAATGTGGCCCAGGGAAGCCAAAAGTTTCGACACCCCTACTCTAAGCACAATTTTAAACTTGGAGTCCTTCAATGTCCACACTTTTATATGTATAGATATCTATATACACAAACTCAATCACCCAAGCATTATCCCTTTTCTCTCCAGAACCTCAGCGACACCACTTAAGGCTCAATAATTTAATTGCCTCAAGCTTTATGTGTCCATTCATCATTGGTTTTTACCAACATTGGATACTTAATTTTACTTTTTCTTATTATTATTTCAATTTTAATTTGCTTATATAAATTTACTTAACTTAGTTGTCTCATAGGCAGGGAAATATTAGCTTTTCAAGGCCTTCTTCCTACAAAGATACCAGAAATATATTAACATATTTATAAAATTGTTTTTTCAATATCCATCATTTAAAACTATTTACCCCCTCTTTTACAAAGGTGTGCTATGCTTTTTAGCGTGCGCTAAATATTAGCGTGCACTAAATATGCACTAAACGCACATGCATGCATGTTATCCTATGGATGCGTTAGCGGTTAGCGCACGCTAAAAAGCTTAGCACACTTTTGTAAAAGAGGGCCTTATTCTTCAACTACCCAACATACCTTCCATCCTGTTTGACCACCTTTCCAAATAAGATGGCGTTCTTACTGTAGTTTAAATATCCTTTGCGAAACCTCAGCTGATTCCGATGTCATACTCTATGTAATCAATACTAAGGTTTGCATCAGGTATACCCAAGAATCTCCCTCCTCCTCTCAGAATATTTCAGATGAATGGGAGCCTGTCTAACTCCACATTAAATTTAAGCAGAGTCACTGTATTTAACCAATATATCCTTCGTTGTTCTTTAAAATTCAGCTTTTCTTCCAAATTTTAGCACACTATAAACAAGGAATACAAATGTTGAAAAAGTATCAGTTCCTTTTAGAGAAATACCCTAGGACACCCTAAATATATTTTGTGCCTAAAGTGCATAAGGATTTGAAAGCCCCAATGGGGAGACCAATTGTAAACACACGGAAGCCAGTTTTAGAACCATTATCTAAATTTCTGCATATGTTTTTACATAAGGAAGAAGCTTAAGGAAGTAACTTCATATTTGAAAAATTCATCCCTTATGTTATGTATTTTAGATCAAGATATGCAAGTAAACACAGAGACATACATAGCCCTCCATGTTGAATGTTCGTTACAGCTAAGTGGGGATATTCCAGCTTGAGCTAGTTTGACACTCTTAGCATTATTTGCATGTTTCGTATTCTCCCTAGACCCAGAACTACAATATGCACCTGTCCCGGACTCCCCAGACCCAGAAATACAGTGTGCACCTATCCCAGACTCGGAAATGTGTGTACCCTGTGGGGGTATTCCCGCTTGGGCTGCTAGGACTCTATTAGTACAATTTGCAATGTATGTACTCTCCCTAGACCCAGAATTACAATGTGTACTCCCCCTAGACCCAGAATTACAATATGACCCAGAATTATAATGTGAACCTGTCTCAGACTCGGAAGTGTGTATACTCGCCCCTGTCTCAGACCCAGAGTTGTGGTGTTTACTTACCTCAGTCCCAATGGATGTGGGACTGTTACCTCAGTAACAATGGATGTGGTTTCTCAAGAAGGAGCTATATCCGTCATTAGAGAAGTATTAGAATACAGAGAGAGTCATCAGAGAATAACTTCAAAATTTTAGATAAAATTAGCTGAATGGGTGATTGGTAATAACTATTTTGAATATGGAGGGAAATATTACCAACAGATTCAGGGGGTAACTATGGGGGCCATTTTTGTCCCCTCAGTAGCCACATTTGTATGTACACTTCTCCCTCCGGATTTGCGGGGGATAGAGGCAGATCCGGACCGCGAATGGTGAAATACCACAAATATCTTCTGGTCTGGCTATGACCCACCCCCGCCTCCCTCCTGCCTTCCCCCAGCATTTCAGCCTTTCCTGGTGGTCTAGCAGGCTTTCGGGGCAGGAACGATCTTCCTATGCTCCTGCCCCGTGCAGATCACCAATAGGAAATGGCTGCCGTGAGTTCCCGTAGTCTCTCGAGACTAAGGCAGGAGCTCATGGCAGCCATTTCCTATTGGCGATTTACACGGGGCAGGAGCGTAGGAAGATTGCTCCTGCTCCGAAAGCCTGCTAGACCACCAGGTGAGCCCGGGATGCCGAGGGAAAGGCTAAACTATGGGGTTTTTTTCCCCCTCCCCAAAAAAATCACAAATATGTGAAATCGCGATTGCTGAAACCGCGAATGGGGAGGGGGAAGTGTAGCGCAATTTGAATCTGCCTTTATTCATACATCAGAATATTACAAATATTGGATGATATCTTTTTTTTTCTGTTGGGTGAATGAGATTGATCCTTATTTACAATTTACGGCCACACATAATAAATATAAAATAGAATTTTTAAATATAGAGATAAGAAGGGTCTGAAATTCAAACTGTATTATACAGGAAACCAGTGGCACATAACACACTTGCATTTCTCAAGTTTCCATCCCTATAAATCTTATCATTGAGAGTTAAAACAGGAGTGTAGAAGATTGGAATGGAAGTGGAAAAAAACTAATTCAGAATCTGACAAGAAGATTTGGAGAGTTAACATCAAGAAATATAATTTAGAAATTAGAATTGCAAGAAAAAATTACTATGGGATTAGGATAACTAGTTCAGATAATCAAAGTAATACCCTTTTTGAGCTCTGGCGTTCATTAACCTTAGTAAGCACAATTTCAAAACAAAATTGTATTCCAACTGCAGAGGAGTTAGCAAAAATTTTTAATAGTAAAATTACACTCATTAGAGATACATTTCCGGTTGTAAACCCTGACGACTTCCTTTTAAGCCCCAATAGGCCAGGGTAATTCCAGTGGATCGTTTTTGGAACACCTTTGATACAGTCTCAGAAACTTGTGTTTCAAAATTATTTGAAAAGTTGAAAAAATGCAGTTGTAAATTGGACCCATTCCTTCTTATCTTTTCGGGGATATTCCTTTACAAGCTATTATATGGCTGACTTCACTATTAAATAATTTTCTTGAAAATGGTTACTTTTCGTTGAGTACGGGGAACATAACTTTGACACCATTATTGAAAAGCGTCGATCTGGACCCTACAGTTCCCCCTCATTATCGTCCGATTGCAGATATACCCCTTTTGACAAAAATGATGGAGTCAATTATTTCTAGCCAACTTTCCAACTACTTGGAGAAATTTTCTATTTTGTTACCAATTCAACATGGGTTTTGGTACGGAGACTCTCCTATTATCGTTAATTTCAAAGTTTCAAAATTAAATGTGCGGTATTGTTGCAATTTGATCTGTCAGCTGCGTTTGATGTCGTTCATCACGACATCCTGATTCGTATGTTATCAGATATTGGTTTAAACCAAGTTGTATTGAATTAGTTTAGTAAATTTCTCTCATTGCAATCTTATGAGGTATATTTGGAGGGTGAGACTTCCTCCTCTTGGAAATCCAGCTGTGGGGTGCCACAGGGCTCTCCGCTGTCGCCAATCTTGTTTAATGTATATACAACTTCTCTGAAAAATTTTTGCCTTTCATCAGCAGAGACTATATTTACCTATCCATATGATATTTTCATTTTATTAGAAGTTGATCCTGATCTTAACAACCTGGTCCCTAGTATAGTCTGCTGCATTTCTAATCTTCCAACTGTGGGTTTTGTCTATTCAAATGAAACTGAACGCTGCCAAAACTAAATTGCTTTGGATTGGGACAAGATTAGAAAACCTCCCTTCCTCTGTCACATTGAAAACAGGTATCTCACTACATATAGATTTTTTCATCTAGAGTCCTAGGTGTCATCTTACACTCATCACTTACATTTCATGAACAGATAAATTCCTTGACAAAAAACTGTTTTTTAGTCTGCGCATATTGAGGAAGGTCAGATCACTATTCCATCAAGAACATTTCTCAGTGTTGGTACAATTCACTGTGCTTTCTCAGCTAGATTATTGTAACTCAGTTTATCTGGGTATTAAGCAGAGCATCTAAAACAACTTCAGTTAATACAGAATACTGCAGCTAAGCTTATTTTTGGGAAACAAAAGTATGATTGTGTTTCCCCTTTGTTGATAAAGATTCACTGGCTCCCAGTTCGCTTTAGGATCCAGTTTAAATGTGCATGTATAATCTTCAAGTTTCTCTATGGAATATTTGATCCTTTTGTCCCCTTATGCTGGAATACCCTTTGACTTTGCCATTTGAGAAACACACAAAGATATGTTAGCCTTCTCTTCCTTTAAGGGAATTAAATCTGCTGGGAAGCTCAGTCGATCTTTTGTTTTCAAGTTTGTAGAGATCTGGAATGAACTTCCTGACTCCATTAGGCTTTTAGGCCAGCTGCAATTATTTTGTAAATTCCTGAAAATTTTGTTGTTCTCGTAATTTTTAAATAGTTTAACTACAGTCTCAACGAAATGATATTATAGTTATTTTTCTTATATACTTTAGTTTTTAATTAGTTCTTCCTTCTCCTATGTTTTCTGCTACTCTAGTCTTAATTACAAGTGAACCGAGTCGAGCTCCACTGGGAGATGACCTGGAATATAAACCAAAGATTAGATTAGATTAAATTTAACCTCCCAGTGAGCCAATTTTTGAGAGCAGGATCTGTTCATTAATGCAAGAATTTAAAAAAGCAGCAACAGATTTAGAGAAATGATTTTCTGAAAGGGGATATCTCAAGAAATCAATTAGATAGGCCTATCTACGAGCATGGTTTGCTCATAGAAAATTATTGTTACAAGACACTTCTAATCCATCTGAAGAAGATAGATTGGTGTAATACCTTATTCTAAGGCAGTTAATAAGGCTGTTTCTTTGATAAAAGAACACTGACATATCCTCCAGTTGCATGTTGTATTCCCCTAAGCCACTATATTTGCCTTTAAATTGGGGAGAACAATTGGACAATTGTTTACTCGCCAAAAATTAGGGTTATTAAAAACGATAGACAGGAAGAACCATAGCAATTGTGGTAGATGCCAGTGGTGTGCTCAAACAATAGAAGGAAATCAATGGTAAGATCCTCAGAAATGAAGAATAATAAAAGCAATAAAGAACACTAACTTGTACAACTGCATATGTAATTTATAGTCTAATTTGTCCATGTGAGCAGGTATATGTTGGCTGGACTATGCGGCCGATCCAGATTAAATTAAATGAGCATAAATCTAGAATATGGACTGAGAATCTGCAGGCCCCAATAGTCACTGGATGGATAAGGATCACACTATAGATCAATTGAGATGGAGAATTATAGACTATGTAGAAGCTGGGAAGGAGGGAGGCAATTTGGAAGGAAAGCTGAATTTTAAAGAACGATGTACATATTGGTTAAATAAGTTGACTCCGCATGGACTTAATGCGGAGTTAGACTGGTTCTCAGTCATCTTAAATATTGTGAGAGGAGGAGGGAGATTCTGGGATACACCTGATGCAAACTTCAGCATTGATTACAGAGTATGACCGGAATCAGTTGAGGTTTCACGTTGGATATTTAAACTGCAGTAAGAACGCCACCGCCATCTTAGTTTGGAAAGGAGATCAAGCGGGATGTGGTGAAATTATAGGTATGTTGGGTAGTTGAACACTTTTGTATGGGCAACTTTTACTAAGGTGCGCTAGCGTTTTTAGAGCACACACAAAATTACTGCATGCTAAACTGCATGGTTCACTTCTAGAATAATGCCAGCGCAATGCTGGCATTAAGGTCTAGCGCACACGGCAATTTAGTGCATGTTATTCCACGTGTTAAGGTCCTAATGCGGAGGCCTAAGCAGTTTTAAATGATGGATATTGAAAAAATTTTTTTTTATAAATATTCTAATACATTTATAGTATCTTTGTAGGAAAAAGGCCTTGAAATAGCTAATATTTCCCTGCCTATGAGACAACTAAGTAAATTTATATAAGAAAACTAAAATTGAAATAATAATAAGAAAAAGTAAAATTAAGAATCCAATGTTGGTAAGAACCAATGATAAATGAGCACATAAAACTTGAGGCATTGAAATTCTTGAGTCTCAAGTGTCGCTGAGGTTCTGGAGAGAAATGGAATAATGCTTGGGTGATTGAGTGTGTATATATAGATAGATATACATACAAAAGTGTGGACACTTACTTATAAAGCATGGCTGCCCCAGGTCCAGCCCTCTGCTGTTTCTTCAGGCAACTTCATAAGCAATGATCTGGGGGGTGAGCTGGAGGGGGGGGGGGGTACTGACTTGGGAGAAAGTTGAATGCCATGTGAGAGGGGGAGAGGAGACCAGCAGCAGTAGGAGGTGACAGGGCCATTCATTAAAAAGTTCCAGTAGCTGCACCTGAACAAAAGCACTGCCTTACTCACTTTTCCAGACAATGGTTCCCTTCAGAACATGAAACATATACACTTGATATAACAGGGCTACTCAGTTCCAGACCGCGAGGTACACAGGCAGGCTAGGTTTCCAGGATATCCACAATGAAGTGTTTTCTAATATGTGTTTCTAGTGTTATATAGTTCTCCCTGCCTTGACCCTCCATAGTCTAGTGGCTTTTTCTGTTTTGTTCTTTCTCAATACTATTGCAACCTCCGCACTATTCACTGTTTTGTGAGAGTGGGGCTTTTAACTTGCTTCTACCCCCTCTGCCCCCGGGGGGGGGGGGGCGTGCATCTCCTGTATTTCTCTTCCTTCCCTTTTTCCAGTTCAACATCTTCCTTTTCTCTTCCCTCCTCATCTAGCATTGCCGTTTCCCTCCCTTGCCTCCAATTCACCCATCCAACATTGCCCACCCTCTCTCCCTTCCCTCCAGTCCAACATTTCCCTTACTTTCTTCACTCCTCCCCACTTAGGACTTTCCCTCAAACCTTACTTCCGTCCCTTCTGCTGTGGTAGACCATTATGGGACTTGAAGTGCTGATTTCAATTGGTGGTATCAGGGACCACAAATAGAACACTTAGGGCCAGATTCACTAACCTCCATTTTCCCATCCGGTCAATTGGTAATCTGTGGCCAGACATCTGATTCACAACGTGCCCGCATGCAAAGTAGGACGATCGGAGGCACGCCCCCCCCACCGAGTACACGGATCACTGGGGAGTGATCCTGATGCATGCGCAGACCATCTTCTTTGTCTGTAGTGGTCTGTGCATGCGTTTGCTAATCATGAAGAAAACTTTGCTTTTTTATTTTTGTACTTTTTACTCGCAAGCCCGTGGTTTTAACCCGCGGGCTAAAATCACAGGCTTGAACTGCAGGGAAGGGTGGCAAAGGCAGGAGAGTTAGGGCAGCAAAGGCAGGAGAGTCAGGGCAGCAAAGGCAGGAGAGTCAGGACAGCAGAGCAGGAGAGTCGGGGCGGCAAAGGCAGGAGAGTTGGGGTGACTGGTCCTCAGCAGTCGCTTCTTCTTGATCGGCCAGCCCAGTCGGTGTTCCTGAATTTTGTTTAGTGAATCAAGGCCAAGCTACTTTGCATGCGGTTTCTCCTCATTTGCATGCGTGGATCGGATCGGGTGCGGGAGGAAGGTTAGTGAATCAGGTCAGGGTCGCAAAGTGGTTGAGACACGATTGGTGTCCTTATTGAATCTAGCCCTTAATTGGATATAGTTTAAATAACAGGACTGACCAAAAAGTCTCCCTCTTGGAGCTCTACAGCAATGGGCTGAGAATTGGGAGCTATGCAAGTCATTTTCATGCTCCATCACTTCTGGTACAAACCAGAGATTTCAAGAGTGGATTGTTCAAAAGAGTGAGATTTAAGAGCAATATGTACAAGGTATAAATTTACAAAGTTTTACATGTGAAAAAAAAAGGTTCATAAATGGAAAATAAATATTTAGATTACTTCAAATGCTTCTGAAAGATTATAAAGGTGGAGGCAATATTAAGTCAGTGTTCAAGGAATTTGCCCAAGTAATTTAACCCCCCTTTTACTAAGCCGCAGTAGATGTTTCTACCATGGCCCAGAGTGCTAAATGCTTTGACATTCATGAGCCCTATGAGCATCGGCGCAAAATCAGAGCATTTAGCACCCCGGGCTGCGGTAGAAGAAGGCCTTAGTAATTAGGGTAAATTCCTTGGGTTAAAAACTTCCTTCCAACTTAGTATAGGGTAAAGGGGATGGGACTTTATATACTGCTCTTTCTGTATAGTTACAATCAATGTAGTTTGCATATTTTTAGACAGGCACTTATTTTGTACCTGGGGCAACGGATGATTAAGTGACTTGCCCAGTGTCACAGAGAGCAGGCCGGGTTGGAGCTCACAGGGTGCTGAGGCAATAGCTCTAACCACTAGGCTACTCCTCCAGACATACAGAAACATAACCAGGTGCATACACTTTCTAGCTCTCTTTTCTAGTGTTGTCCTGTTACTCGTATGATCCTTCGGGCAGTGCCTCCCCACCCCCATCCTGATGGGTTAATCCATGATGAGGCAAGTGAGATTGTAGATATGCAGTCCCCTAGGTGGTATAGAATTTAGTCTGTGGGTTTGGGGCTGTGAAGTCAGGTTTCCTTTCTTCATCCGGTCAGTATGGATGTGGTTTCAGATTAAATAGGCAGTGGTGTGGTTCTAGAAGTTTCTCAGATTTGAAATCTAATCTTCTCTTTGGTCACTTGATACTGCTCTTGGTTTGCTTTTTTTGTGTCTATGATGGCTTGGAAGTTGATCTCAGGCATTCTGTCTTTCAGAGTTTTTCTACCTACCCCATCGTATTATGTGGGAGCTGGGGGGTCATCTGGGAAATGTACCGACAAGAATTTTCCAACCTTTACTTCTCTGAAGGTAATGGATTCTCCCAGGGTGCTCTTAAATATTGTATTTGAAATTATATTCCATGGCTGTAAAGCCATTATTTTGTTACTTCTCTGAACTGTTGCCTCTTTTGTCAAGTTCATCACTGAAGTCTTGGAAAATCCAAATTTGTGTTTCCTTATATAACTGTTTTTTTTTTTTACAGCCAAGGAAAGGATTTGCTCTTTGATTTTCAAGGAATGGGTAATATCTGCTACCAGCTTCTTTTTCATCATGCTTGGGATAAGGGCCCTGATGCTCTAAAGCTGCTGCTGTAGTGTCAGTAAATTTTCCGATTTCTAAATGACGAGCGATGCTCCAAAAACTTCACATGGAAATGGAGGTCTGTGAAAATAACAGCCGCTCAGTTGTTAGAGAAAGCAACTGACACATGAGCAGAATAGTTCACAGAGACATGTGTGCATGTGCCATGAAAAGCTACGTCTTAGGCACGCAAATCATAGGCAAATGCCATAAGCGTCATGGGGATGAGGGAGTGGAGAACTACCAGAAAACCATGCAAATGTGTTTTTTTTAACTTCATACAATTGGCAGCCCTAGTCCTACCAGTATAGAGTTTTAATGAACACACTTTTAACATGTGCCTGAGATGCGCTTTTAACACACGCACCTGACACACATGCATCAGAGACGTGCTTTTCACACACATGTATAGCAAGATATACAGGTATATGCATTTTTCAGTGTCCCCCAACCCTATAAATATATAATGCATATATCCCATACTTTTTAAAAAAAATCTTTCACCTCTCATGCAATCAGCAGCCCCAGACCTGCTGGTAATTTTGGAGTGTTAAAGGTAAGTACTTCAATTTGTGCATCACCTGGCAATGTCTGGGTATTGCCCGGAGTGTTCATTTTAATATTAATGAGCTGATTGTACTATATTTCCATACAATTCTTGGAGGCTGCTATGGGGCACAAAAAAGACCACACACAGCCATTGTGTGCATTGAAAGTTAAAATGCTTGTACGCTAAACCAGTTAGAATTGGATTAGCAACTAACATTAAAGGCACGGTAAGTTAAAGCATCGGAGCCCATTAGGTGAGTTCTTTTACTACTATGGCCCAAATCAACTAAACTCACCCTGTGTCTTAACAATTGCTAAACCAGTTGAACTAATTTAGCATTGACTTTATGTTACTGCCCAATGCACATATTGGCTCACTGCGGGCTTTTTTGTCTGTTCGTTGCCATCTCGGCCCTCTGCCATGCCCTAACTCCTATCGATGCCCTAATATCACTTAGACATGCACTAAATCTAACAATGACTACTAATGACCCAAAATTATTGACAGGTCTGCCATATTGCGTGCCCCTGTCAACCACAATGGCCCCGGAAAAAAGAGGCAGAAGGGATGCCTACTCCCTCTTAACTCAGAAACCTGGACCCCCCAACTCCAGGACCCATCCCCTCTGCAAAGATCATGGCAACCAGACACTCTACGCTCCCAAACCACTACCCCCACGAAGATCGTGGCCACCCAAACTCCCACACACACTCCCAACTTCTGGGAATGGCCATAGGCACCTGAGCCAATCAAGGCCTTAGGCTCCTCCTGGTGCATTCCCAGGATGAACCGGGAAGGCCCGCCATTTTGGAGAGGTGGGCCTGCTGGCCGGAAGGACTAAGCATCCCTCCTGTTGCCTTCTATATAAGGTACAGGGGTGGGGCAGGAATGTGTGTGTGTAGTGGGGGGGAGGGAGGAAGGAGGGCCGAGGCAGGAGGGAGCATTCCTCCTGCCGATGATTTTCATGGGAGAGGGGGGGGGGTCAGGAGTGTGTGTGTGTGGTAGGGTCCAGGTGGTCACAATCTTCATAGGGTCGGGAGTGTGTGGGGGTCTGGGTGACAGCGATCTTCATGGAGGGGAGTGTTGGGAGCGTGGGGAGTCTTGGAGCCTGAGGCAGGAGGGAGTGGGCTTCCCTCCTGATGATTTTTGTGGAGGGTGGGAGGGCTCAGGAATTTGTGTGGGGGTCTGGGTTTCCAAAGCAGGAGGGAGTGGGCATCCCTACTGTCCATTAAAAAAAAAAAAAGGTTTTCCTATGTTGAACAGCTGAGTGGCAGGAGGCTACTTTGGGGCTTCCCCTGCCAGCTCTGCACATGTGTCAAAGTCACTTTTTCAATGACTGATGGGGTGGGAGTATGGCAGACCTCCATAAAGCTCATTTGCATAGGAAGTCATTTGAACATCAATCGCCATTTTGAAATTAGACAATTTGCCGTCTCCACAAGATTTTAAGTGTATCCGGGCCTATGTCTTGGGAAGACCTGCATCTGGGAACATCTTGCAAGAGTAGGGTTACTAGATGTCCAAGAGAACCCAGACATGTCCTCTTTTTAGAGGATTGTCCGAGTGCCTTGAGGGATTTCCAAAACCCAGAAGTTTGTCTGGGTTTTGGAGGTCCTCGAGCTTGGGGCTGTGTCCTGAGGTCCTCATCATGTCTATGTCCGCACATGCACAGACCTACAAAAGTGGCCCTGAGCTCAGGAAATGGAGGAAAGGGTTACAGGAGGTTCATTTGGAGGGGGGGGGGGGAAATGAGGCACAGCTGGAGGCAGAACAGTGAGGGGCCATGTATCCCCATTTTTTAAATAGGAAATCTGGTAATCCTATCCTGTCCTAGTGACCCATCCTGCTCATCGCTGCTGGTTTGGATGAGAGTTTTGGGGAGGCAGCCTTTGTATGCCGGTTCCCGATGATGTGCTGTAGCCCAGTGCGGTGGGAGAGCCGACGGGTTGAAGATAGTGCATTAGGGAGAATGTGGAGGCTGAAAGTTGTAGAAGAGGAAAAATGCATGGCCGAACAAGGTGCTGTAATTCACTGTCATTCCAGTCTTGCATTGAGATAGATGAGCCATGATGGCTTACACTGAAGCTGTATCCTCCTGACATCACCATCCACATTAACTGTCTGGTCTTTATTTTATTGGTTTTCCCCTTAGTTTTATTTTCATTCAATTTTATCTACTTGTTTTATTCTGATTTAATTTCTGCAATTCTTCTTAGATCTGATTTTTTTGTACTTTTATTATGTTAAGTAACTGTTCTTGCAGGTGCTTTAGTTAGATTGTGAGCCTTAGGGACAGTTAGGAATATTTGCTAAACATATTTGATAAAAATATTTGATGCATCATTGTTTGTGAACCGCTGTGACTTTTAATTGGTATTGGCGGTATACAAATAAAAATTTTATTGTATGCAAGTGTACAAATCCTGTGGGATCACATTACTAAGCCCTCCGATATTTCGTACCTTCTTATGCAATAGCACCTCGATCTATTTTCTAGATTGTCTGCTTTTGCTAGTAATTGTTTTAAAGTTTCCTGCTATTAGGAGTGTCCGTTTATTATAACTAGTCCCTCTTCTGGCTCTGAAATTCAGTCCCATCTGCTTGATTCTTTATGTAATGTCTTTGAATTTTGCCCGCACCCCACTTAAATCTGTCTGTATGCTAATTTTTTCCATGCAGTGAGTTGTTACCTACTTTTATTGTGATATCATGGCTATATCGGATGCACAGGGTTCGATATAGGCTCTATTTTTTCCTGCAGACCTCCCTGGGAGATAGTTTCTTGTGGTTATGGTGAACTGGTTGGAGAGCAAGTGTAACCGGCGCCATCTTACATACTTCGGGCATCGTTTGTTGCCGTCCAGCAGGCTTTAAATATTTTTACAGAGAGTATTACGTCTGGAAAACTATGCAACACCTTCCTCAGCACCTAATCGACCTGTATTTCTCAACGCACAAAATAACTAACACAACACTTCTTACAAAAGCACTGCACTAACAAGCTGTCCGGAGGAAGTCTCTATGGTTACCCCTGCCCCCCCCCCTGCATGCCATGCACTTCCGGTGAGTGTTATTCCACCATACAAGTTCTCTCCCCCTTCTCCGCTTGCGCGCGCGTGCTCGCTCGCTCTGGTTCTCGTGCACTGTCTCGCGCCTCTCTGTTGCCGTCGTCTTTGCAGTGATTGCGGGAACCGGCTGAATTTTCTGTTTTGTTTGTTGGTTTTTGGTTTTTTTTTTCTCTCCTTCCACCGCCGAGTCTTCTGTCAGGCGCTGTGCTTTTTGGCCGACGAGCGGTGCAACATGACGGCGGGGGCGAGTTATGGGTAAGTGCTGCAGTTAGGATTCAGGGACTACTACAGCTCGGGTCGACATTCTTCGAGAACGCGTTTTCAGACCCACGCGTGAATCCCAGATGGAGTTTTAGCACTTTCGGTTGCCTGGAGGGGGCTCGTGCGGGGGGGGGGGGGAGACAGTGGAGCCTTTCTTGTTATGCTCGTGTTTTCATTTCGTTTGTGTTCTCACCGGTTGGCTTTAGTTAGGTTTATTTGAAGTTGAAAGGAATGTTCCCCCCTCCCCCCCCATGTCTTGCTATAAAATGAGCAGCTGTGGAGTGTAGTCACTTCAACCGGTGTCATGTTTTGTTTTCATCTGGGCCTGCCACAAAGATTGCAAGTATTTTTCTGGTCTTAACCGTAAAAGAGCAAAAATACTTGTTCAAATGGCCTTATACTGCTTGATTTGTTTTGCAGTGCAGGTTCTTAAAACTATTAGTTTATAAGTTGGTCATTAAAGACGATTAGGGTATTTTAAGAGAGGGAAAACAACATTAAACAATGAGTGTGATATATATCCATTTTACTTGAAGTCTGTTTTGGTGTTTGTATAAATTAAAGTTGCGTCTAGATTCTGTAATTCTTGACTCTTTGTTTCCCTGAAAGCCCATGTAAAATCTGTGTAACTTTTTTTATAGTTGGCACATTTTTAAATGCATGCAAAATGTTTTGATAGTACGACTCGAAATGTGTAACGTGGGTTTATTACCCATAAACTGCAAAAGTAAACGGCGATAACGTAGCTATAGAAAGCAAATATTTTCATATTAGCCTTTTTGGTGTCAACAAGTGAGTATGCGCAGTTGTAGTTTTACTTCCCAACGAAATTCGTTGATTTTCTTTTTTTTTTTTCAAAATCTTTATTCATTTTAATACCGGTACTTTAAATAAGTGTAACAAAAATACAAAATTCGTTGATTTTCATTTTGTTGTTCTTATTCAGCGTTGACAACGAGTTTCAACATTAGAGTATAGAAGGATTTTGCTTACAGAATTGTGCAGCCACGGTGTTGTGTTTTGTTGGTTTTTTTTTTTTTTTTTGCTGGAACTAAAAAGAAGGGCATGCAACTACTTGAATGTTTTGTTTGCAGTCTTCTCTTAAATATTAAAAAGTGTGTGGGGGGGGGAGGGGGGAAGTCTTGGTTTTGAAGGTATTTTTTGCCTATTGCATTGTAATTGAGGTAATAGTGTTACTTAGCTCAGTTTGCTCTCAAAGCACATGATGTAATTAAGGTGGTCATAACATTGATCGATTGATTTTGCACTGTAAGACAGATTTTAAAAAAGGATAAAACTATTTTCAGTCAGCCTAGCTCCTTGGCTTACTTTCTCTAGTTTATTTTGTTGTTCATTTCTCACATACAGTGGGATGGAAAATATTGAGTACAATGCTGCTTGAGTAGCTACAATTATTTCTGGTGTTTGAAATGGCCCCTCTTGGGCTGTTTTGAGGATCATGTGCTGGCATGGGCTGCTAGGAGGAGGAGAGCATGAAGGCATGGCCCCCCTACTAGGCTATCAGATTAAGACATGGGTAATGGATCTGGGAAGAGAGATTGGGAGATAGAAGTAACAAACCTTCCCAGAAATTTTAAAGAAGCTAAATACAGTAGAGTAAATAAGAAGCCAACAGGAGTAAATTTTTAAAGAAATGTTGTTGGGTTTTCCTGGAGCTTAACTTTTTCTGTTAATGTGCAGAAGCGGAAAAGATGATATACATTTTTGATATAAAAAATGAAATATCTGTGTTTGCTCCACAACTCCTGTTTTGTTCTTTTATTCAATCCTTCCATTCAGGTTACTGTAGTGTAACATTCTAAATGTATCAATACAGTTTGTGATGGCATTTATTCAGTAGAAGCAAGGCTTAGTTAGGTTTACAATGGTTTGAGTGATAACTATGGTATCAGAGTAGGTAGAGAGCCTGTCCTAAGCCATTGTGATATTTGTTTAGAAAGTTTTCCTGAAATTAATCCAAATGTATATAGAATGGGATAGAACCCTTGTAGAAACTATACCTCCAGTTCTGCAAACATACTTTTTTTTTGCTAACAGAAACACCCCAATAATTGATGCAAGCCAGAATTAGAATATCCCCCCTTTTATTCATCATATAAAACAGAAGAGCTACGAAAATGATAAATGGTATGGAGGACTGTTCATACGCTGACAGGCTGGACAAGCTGGGGCTCTTCTCCCTGGAAAAGAGGAGGCTCAGGGGAGACATGATAGAAACTTTCAAGATCATGAAGGGCATGGAGAAGGTAGACAAGGATAGATTCTTCAAACTACGGGGAACCACAAGCACAAGAGGGCACTCGGAGAAACTGGAAGGGGACAAGTTTAGAACCAATGCCAGGAGGTTCTTCTTCACACAGAGAGTTGTAGACACATGGAACACGCTCCCGGAGGAAGTGGTCGGGCAGAATACACTAAGGTGATTCAAAGAGGGATTGGATGGATTCCTGAAGAATAGGGTGATTGAGGGATACAAATAGGAGTAGATATGAGAATGGAAAGAGTATAGATAAAAACAAGGGGGCTATAGGGCTAAAGCAAGATAACCTGACAGGTCATGGACCTAATGGGCTATAGGGATAAATCAAGATAACCTGACAGGTCGTGGACCTGATGGGCCACCGCGGGTGCGGACTGCTGGGCACGATGGACCTCTGGTCTGACCCAGCTGAGACAAATTCTTATGTTCTTATGTGTTCAAATTTTGATGTCATCTCAACATTAAACTCCCTCCTATCAAGGCATTCTGTAAAGTAATGCAAAACCTGCTCTGCCAAACCAGTGCTAACATTATTTCAGAACCTAAACAATTACATCTTGTTCTAAGAAACATAGACTTTGCAAATACTGCAGTGTCCTGTAGAGAGTGTATAGAGCACTAATATCATCATGCCTATTGGGTGACACAGATTAGAGAACAGAATGTGCTGTACCTCTACAGGTCTCCACACAGAAACTGCATGCTAGTGGAATACTGATAACTCTCAAAGCACAGACTGACCTTCACAAAACCCAGAATAACAGAGCACAGACTAGAAGTAGAAACTATTGATAGTTTTACTGTGCAAATATTTTTGAACATGTGAAAACCACTGGGTCGTCGCACTATATAAACTGTCTGTAACTTTGCCGTGTTTAAAGATAATCTCATTGCACTCAACATATAAATATAAAATTTTGCACGTTTGCACCTGAAAAAGCTGCAAAATTTCACAATGAAATTCCAATCTGTTGCTGAGAAAACAGTAAAAAACTCAAAGGGCTTCTTTTATAAAGCCACATTAGCATATGCCACACAGTAAATGCACTGAAGCCCTTTAAATCCCTATGGGCTTTGGTGCATTTGCCATACCAGCCTGTGCTAATTTGTTTCATTAAAGAGGCCCAAAGGGGGTAACTTTTTTTTTTTTTTTTTTCCTCACCCTGTAGATTAGTGTTCAGTGCAAGGCCCACAAGCCAATGGAGATCCTTGGGGACCTCTTGGATGGCCCTATTGTCAATGGTCAGGTTATATTTCTTAAATTGGCGGTAGCACACAACATATTTTGCTGTATACAGTTGCTGATTCCCAGATTATACAGTTTATTCTGTTCATTCTTTTGTGCAAGCTTTTGATTGTCTCTATCAGTTTGAGGAAATCTGCATTTCATAAGACATAAGAATAGCCTTACTGGGTCAGACCAATGGTCCATCAAGCCCAGTAGCCCGTTCTCACAGTGGCCAATCCAGGTCACTAGTACCTGACCAAAACCAAAGGAGTAGCAGTGTTCCATACTACCAATCCAGGGCAAGCAGTGGCTTCCACCCTGTCTTTGTCAATAAGACTATGAACTTTTCCTCCAGGAACTTGTCCAAACCTTTCTTAAAACCATCCGCTCTTATCACAACCTCTGGCAACGTGTTCCAGAGCTTAACTATTCTCTGAGTGAAAAAAAAATTCCTCTTACTGGTCCCACCTGGGGGCGGGGCCTGAGGCACATGGGCCCAACCCGACCACTTGCCCAAGGCCCCGCCCCCAGGAGGGACCTAAGGCTCCCGGGCCTATTCTGATTGGCCCAGGCGCCTTAGGCCCCAGCAGTAGGCGGAGCTTTGGGACGGATGGGCCAATCCGGCCTCATTCCGTCGTTGGCTGCCTGCCAGACAGGCGGGTTTGGCTCCCGTCTGTCCGGCCAACTACACAAAGATACGGGGAAGGGGGGTGGGGGTGTCGTGGGGGATGGCCAGGGGGGGCGGTCGTTGGGGGGAGGGGGGTTTGCGTCGAGGGCAGGAGGGCCTGGGATCCCTCCTGCCCGTAATGTAGTGCGGGGTGGGGGGAGGGGGTCGCTGTGGCCAGGAGGGTTTGGGCTCCCTCCTGGCCCGAACAACTAGGGAGGGGGGGGGGGGGTCGCCAGGGCCAGGAGGACTTGGGCTCCCTCCTGGCCCGATATTGTCGGGGAGTTGGGGAGTCGGCGGGGCAAGAGGGCTTGGGCTCCCTTTTGCCCCGATCGTGTCGGGGAGTCGGGGGGGCAAGAGGGCTTGAGCTCCCTCTTGCCCCGATCGTGTCGGGGGTGCCGCGGTTGGCTGGGGCAAGAGGGCTTGAGCTCCCTCTTGCCCCGATTGTGTCAGGGAGTCGGGACCGCCAAGAGGAAGCAGCAGGACATCGGTAGGAGCTTCTACATGATGGGGGGGGGGTCGGGAGGCTGTGGGGGTGCGAGCGGTCCTTCAGGGTGGGGGTGCGGTTGGGAGTGGGTGCGAGCGGTCCTTCGGGGTGGGGGTGCGTGCGAGCGGTCCTTCGGGGTGGGGGTGCGAGCGGTCCTGCGGGAGGGTGAATCGGACGTCGGGGGGGGCATCAGGCTTTCAGGGTGGGGACAGGACTTCAAGGGGGAGAGGAGAGTCGGGGCGGGCAAAAGGAGAGTCGGGCAGCATGCGCGGTATACGGGTGTGCGTGGTATATAAAAAATTCTGTACATAAATTTGTGTTTTTCGCGTGCTATACCCGTGTGCGCGTTTTACACGGGTGCGTGTTATCTACGTGAAAATATGGTAAATGTGCATGATGAATTGAGTCTCTTTCGTTTGAAAGGAAACTGCAATGAGAGGGTATCGGATGAAGTTAAGAGGTGATAGGCTCCAGAGTAATCTAAGGAAATACTTTTTTACAGAAAGGGTGGTAGATGTGTGGAACAATCTCCCAGAAGAGGTGGTGGAGACGGAGACTGTGTCTGAATTCAAAAGGGCTTGGGTTAGGCACGTGGGATCTCTCAGAGAGAGAAAGATAAGAGTTACTCCAGATGGGCCATTTGGCCTTTATCTGCCATCATGTTTCTATCAGAGCAGCGTTGGAGCATTTAGCGCTCTGGGCCACGGTAGAATCTTCTACCGTGGCTTAATAAAAGGGGAGCTTATATGACCTCCGTTCCAGTGTACTGTTAATCACGTCACAGTGATGTAGACTTTTTGTCAGGGAAGCAATGTCACAAGCTCCATCTAAAACAGCAAACAGTTGCTGAGCTTAAGGAAGCACTGCGGATGATCAAGGACAGCCTGCCACAGGGACTGATCAGCAAGGCTGTTAACGTTCCAACATGACTGAGGCCTGTGCTAAAGTTGTAGGCGGACACATTGAGCATTTATAGTGATTGTGAAATTGACGCATTGTTAATTCTGTTGTTTGTTGTTTTTACTCGTACTGTGTTTTATATCAATACAGCTTACGATAATTTTACATACTTATTACTAATTTACTATTAAACATCATTTTATTTTCTCATTGAAAAACACCCAACAATTCTAGGCGATTACTTTTTTGTTTCATCTTTGCTTATACCCTGTGCTGTCTATTAACATGTTTTATTATGTGTTGTGTTGATATTGTAGTGTAGCATACTATGCCATACCTTCATTGTTATTTGAGTATTTTTACTACTGTAATTATCTTTTTTTACTTATGTGTATTTTATTCTTAATATACCACCTTGAGTGAATTCCTTTAAAAAGGTGGAAAATATGAATAAATAAATACATAAATAGACAGCTAGACCAGCACCAAATTCTGAGATTTTGTTGTTCTTTCTATACTCTGCAGTTTGATTTTTCTGTTATATTGTAAATTCTACTTTTTTTTTTTTCAAAACTTTATCCATGTAGGCCTATATTTTATAAACAGCGCTTTGGGGTAGGTGCCCTGTGCAAAAACGTAGTTAAAAAAAAAAATAATAAACATTAAAAAAAATGTAGATGCCTGCATTTCGGCTATGGATGGAGGCGCTTTACAATGCCTAACGCCCCTATAGGTATGGCTAATGCCAGAAGTGGCATTAGTTGTCATAAAGCACCTCTGTAGCCGCGATTCATGTGAAAGACGCCGGAAATGTAGTTCTTGCCTACCTTTTGTGAAGCCGCAATATTACAAACAGCCCCTGTATATGACTGACACGCGATTGATTAGTGGTCATTTTTTTTTAGACGGCTACCAATACCAGTGCCATTTGTAGAGCCTGGCCCTTAATGTATTGCTTTTGCAGCACATGTAAAGTTGTCATGCTAATAAAATTATCTGAACATTTCACAGCTTTCCATCCAGTTAAATTTTTTTTTAAAATCTAAAAAGCAGTTTAATTGGCAGTGTTAGGTCACTTAAACGTGAAGAGAGGCAAAGTTCATGCAGAGAAGCAAAGTTTTTGCTGATAGCATTTTCATTGCACTGTTTGTTACCTGTAACTCATCTGACCTTTATCTCTGTCTATAAAATAGAAATACCACCATCATTTTGTTGAGAAATTCATGGTCAGCTAAAACAAATATTTTAAAGTCATTACCCCCCTTCCATTTCCTCCCCCTCAAAACCAATCTCGATCTGATTCTTATTTCTTCTGCTTTAGGAAACAAATATTTTAAAAGATATTTATTTTTTAGCTTTCTCATTGTTATGTGTCTAAACTGAGGTGTTATTGCACTGATTGTTATCAGAAACTCTTGTTAGCACCATTTTGAAGCATAGTGTGACTGCAGCACAAACATTTGAAGAGTGATTTAAGAGGATGAGATAAGGATCTGCAGAGCAACACCTTGTTATCGGAAGTTCCTGCAGCTCTCCCAGCTCTTGGGGCTAGTGTGATTGTAAAGGTTGAATAGTACCCATAAGGAACCAAAGACTACATTCAGGAGACTTTTCCAGTGTGTGTTGTCATGTCTCTCTTTTTTTCTCTCTCTACTAAAGACAAGAAGAAAACATAATAAGGGGGTGGGCTGGAGTCCTAGAAATAGACACAATAGAATCAATAGTACCCAGAAACAATATACAGTAAAACCTTGGTTTGCAAGCATAATTCATTCCAGAAGCATACTTGTAATCCAAAGCACTCGTATATCAAAGCAAATTTCCCCATAGGAAATAATGGAAACTCAGACGATTCGTTCCACAACCCAAAAACTTTAATAGAAAATGCTGTATGTCCTTGTATTGCAAAACCTCGCTCATTTAGAACAGTCACTACACTCCTGCAGCGTCAGAGAGAGAAGAACCATTGGCTCAGTTGTGATGTGACACATGTATACTGTATGTTTATTTTATTTATTTATTTATTCAATTTTCTATACCGTTCTCCCAGGGGAGCTCAGAACGGTTTACATTAATTTATTCAGATACTCAAGCATTTTTCCCTGTCTGTCTTGACGGGCTCACAATCTATCTAATGTACTTGAGGCAATGTACTCGTATTGCAAGACTTTGCTTGTTTAGAACAGTCACTACGCTCTTGCATTATCAGAGAGAGAAGAATTATCGGCTCAGCAGGAAAAATTTAGACAATATGTTTCAAAGCATTTAAACTAGAAGGTGGGGTGGTGTATGTATGAGGGACAATTATAGAGACCACCCCCGGCAAAAGAAAAGATGTGATAGTAGTAAAGATTGCAACATAAACAATATTAGCAACTCATTTCTTAGTATTGCAATGGAAAGTGAAACGAAACAAAAATCTATAAGAAAAAGGAGATTACCACTGAAAAATAGCTGGAAAGCGATGACCACAAATACTTGCAGTCTAAGAAACAAAGTTCATGATCTGCAAGCCCTGATGTTAGAGGCAGATCTAGATATTGTCGCTATCACAGAGACATGGTTCAGTGAATCACATGGATGGGATGCAGACATACCGGGATATAATCTTTTTAGGAAGGACAGAGATGGTCAAAAAGGTGGAGGAGTAGCTCTCTATGTAAAGATTAATATCCAAGCAACCGAAATGCAAGGGACCTGGGGAGAGGAAGAAGCGATATGGATCGCTCTGAAAAGAGAAGATGGAACTTCTATCTACGTGGGTGTAGTCTACAGACCTCCGACTCAATCGCAGCAAATTGATAAGGATCTGTTTGTGGATATCCAAAAGTTTGGAAGGAAAGAGGAGGTTCTGCTGTTGAGAGATTTCAACCTGCTGGATGCGGACTGGAATGTTCCGTCTGCGGAATCGGAAAGAAGTAGGGAGATTGTGGATGCCTTTCAAGAGGCTCTGCTCAGATAAATGGTGACGGAACCCACGAGGGAAAAAGTGATATTGGATCTGGTCCTCACAAATGGAGAGAGTATCTCTAATGTTCGAGTGGGTGCTCACCTGGGAAGTAGCGATCATCAAACGGTTTGGTTTGATATAACGGCTAAAGTGGAGCGCGGCCGCACGATACTTAAAGTCCTAGATTTCAAACGTACAGACTTTAATGCAATGGGAGAGTACCTGAAGAAAGAGCTGTTAGGTTGGGAGTACATAAGAGAAGTGGAAAGACAGTGGTCTAAGCTGAAAGGATCGATAAAAATGGCTACGGACCTTTATGTGAAGAAAATAAATAAAAACAAGAGAAAAAGGAAGCCGATATGGTTCTTTAAACTAGTGGCGGAGAAAATTAAGACGAAAGAGTTGGCGTTAGTGAAATATAAAAAAAAGCCCAAGAAGAGGAGTGCAAAAAGGACTACAGGGTGAAACTGAAAGAAGCCAAGAGAGAGATACGTCTGGCGAAAGCACAGGCGGAAGAACAAATGGCTAAATATGTAAAAAATTGTTACTATTTAAAGTTTGTACTGTATTGTTTCCCACTGAATGTATTTTAAATTGTTCATCGCTTAGAAGTATGATTAAGCGATTAATCAAAAGAACCATTAAACTTGAAACTTGAAAAAAGGGAGACAAAAAATTTTTCTGATATATTAGTGAAAGAGGAAGATGAAAAATGGAATTGCTAAACTAAAAGATGCTGGGAACCGATATGTGGAGAGTGATGAGGAAAAAGCAAACGTGCTAAACATATACTTCTGTTCTATGTTCAAAGAAGAAAATCCTGGAGAAGGACTGAGATTGCCTGGCAAAGTTACATGAGAAAATGAAGTGAATTCTGCGCCTTTCACGGAGGAGAGTGTTTATGAGCAACTTGAAAAACTGAAGGTGGACAAAGCAATGGGACCAGACGGGATCCATCCCAGGATACTATGGGAGCTCAGAGAGGTTCTGGCGAGTCCTATTAAAGACTTGTTCAACAAATCTCTGGAGACGGGAGTGGTTCCTGGGGATTGGAGGAGAGCGGATGTGGTCCCTATTCACAAAAGTGGTCACAGGGACGAAGCTGGAAACTACAGGCCGGTGAGCCTCACTTCAGTTGTTGGATAAATAATGGAAGTGTTGCTGAAAGAAAGGATAGTGTACTTCCTTGAATCGCAACATGGCTTTACAAAAGGTAAATAGTGCCAAACGAACCTGATTGAATTTTTTTATTGGGTGACCAGAGAGCTGGATCAAGGACATATGCTAGATGTAATTTACTTAGACTTCAGCAAAGCCTTTGATACAGTTCCTCATAGGAGACTGTTGAACAAACTTGAAGGGCTGAAGTTAGGACCCAAGGTGGTAAACTGGGTTAGAAACTGGCTGTCGGATAGACGCCAGAGGGTGGTGGTTAATGGAAGTCGCTCTGAGGAAGGAAAGGTGAGTAGTGGAGTCCCTCAGGGTTCGGTGCTGGGGCCAATCCTGTTCAATTTGTTTGTGAGTGACATTGCTGAAGGGTTAGAAGGAAGAGTGTGCCTTTTTGCAGATGATACCAAGATTTGTAACAGAGTAGACACTGAAGAGGGAGTGGAAAATATGAAAAAGGATCTGCAAAAGTTAGAGGAATGGTCTAATGCCTGGCAACTAAAATTCAATGCAAATACAGTGGTGCCTCGCATAACGGACGCCTCGCACAGCGAACGCTGCGCATAACGAACTTTTTGTCTTGCTCCCTATAACGAACTTCGTTTCACACAACGAAGTCGCCCGAGGGGCCCGGGGGGGGGGGGGGGGCGGAACTACTCTCGCCGCTTCCTAATGTGAGCCGGGAACAGCAGCACCCTCACCTTACCTCGGATGCCGAGTTTTCCGGCTTTCTTTTTCGGCCAGCCACACGCTTTCAGGGAGCAGCACATGCGCGCATGCTCTGTTGTTCAATCTTCTCCTCTGACGCAACCGGAAACCGGAAGTTGCAGAGAGGAGAACATTGATCAACTCCAGCAGCTGCGCGTGCACAGCTTTTTGAGATCGTGCCGGGAGCCAGACCCGCTGATGCACAGCAGCAGTGAATATTGTGCAGACAAACTAACCTGCTGGTACAGCCGAAGAGGGAGGAAGGAAAACTGTTGAATTTCTTGGGGGAAAGATGAGGAGTTCTGGCCAGCAGGGGGGGGAAAGCTGGACAGTACGGGGGAGGAGCAGTAGGGAAGGCAAGAGATCACTGCCCTCTCCAGCCAAAATTTTCCTTTTCAGAGGGACCCCGACATGGCAGCCATTCTCACAAACTGCCTGCGGCTGCCCCGAAGTTTTCCCTCTGCTGCAACTTCCCGTTTCTGATAGGGCAGATCGCCGCAAAGGGAAAGCTTCGGGGCAGCTACTGGCAGTTTATGAGAACAGCTGCCATGTCGGGGTCCCTCTGAAAAGGAAAATTTAGGTGTTTAATAAAGAAGTTTGGATCGCAGGGCCCCTAAGATCTATGCTCCCCCCTCTTACGCCAGCCCTGGGACCCTTCTGACAGTTTCGGGCCCTAGGCAAGTGCAGAGCTGCACTCAAGTGGCTAAAGAGCCACATGCGGCTCGCGAGCCGCGGTTTGCCGACCACTGACCTAGGACAACTGGAGGGTCAGGTGATTTGCCTAGAGTCACATGGAGCTGCAGTGGGAACTGACCCAGTTCCCGAAGTTCTTAGCCTCCTGCAGATCGTGCGGCTGGGTGAGGGAGAAGGCTGGCAGGCTCTGCATGTGAGGTGAGGTGGAGGGAGGGAAATGTAGGGCTGCAGAACGAATTATTTTGTTTTACAGGTATTCTTATGGGACAACAGGGCTGCAGAACGAATTATTTTGTTTTACATGTATTCTTATGGGAAAACGCGTTTCACACAACGAACGTTTCACATAACAAACTTGCTCCTGGAACGGATTAAGTTCGTTGTGTGAGGCACCACTGTAAATGCAGATTAATGCATTTGGGGATTAATAATCGGAAGGAACCGAATATGCTGGGAGGTGAGAAGCTGATATGCACTGACGGGGAGAGGGACCTTGGGTTGATAGTGTCCGAAGATCTAAAGGTGAAAAAACAGTGCGACAAGGCAGTGGCTGCTGCCAGAAGGATGCTGGGCTGTATAAAGAGAGGCGTAGCCAGTAGAAGGAAGAAGGTGTTGATGCCTCTGTACAGGTCATTGATGAGGCCCCACTTGGAGTATTGTGTTCAGTTTTGGAGACTGTATCTGGCGAAGGACCTAAGAAGACTTGAGGCGGTCCAGAGGAGGGCGACGAAAATGATAGGAGGCTTGCGCCAGAAGACGTATGAGGAGAGACTGGAAACCCTGAATATGTATACCCTAGAGGAAGGAGGGACAGGGGAGATATGATTCAGACGTTCAAATACTTGAAGGGTATTAACGTAGAACAAAATCTTTTCCAGAAAAAGGAAAATGGTGAAACCAGAGGACATAATTTGAGGTTGCGGGGTGGTAGATTCAAAGGCAATGCTAGGAAGTTCTACTTTGCAGAGAGGGTGGTGGATGCCTGGAATGCGCTCCTGAGAGAGGTGGTGGAGAGTAAAACTTTGACTGAGTTCAAAGAAGCGTGGGATGAACACAGAGGATCTGGAATCAGAAAATAATATTAAATATTGAACTAAGGCCAGTACTGGGCAGACATGCACGGTCTGTGTCTGTGTATGGCCGTTTGGTGGGGGATGGGCTGGGGAGGGCTTCAGTGGCTTGGAGGGTGTAGATGGGCTGGAGTAGGTTTTAACGGAGATTTCGGCAGTTGGAACCCAAGCACAGTACCGGGTAGAGCTTTTGATTCTTGCCCAGAAATAGCTAAGAAAAAAAATTAAAAAATTTAAATTGAATCAGGTTGGGCAGACTGGATGGACCATTCGGGTCTTTATCTGCTGTCATCTACTATGTTACTATGTATTGCAAGACATTGCTTGTATATCAAGTTCAAATTTAATAAAATGTTTTGCTTGTCTTGCAACACTTGCAAACCAAGTTACTTGCAATCCAAGGTTTTACTGTATATTGAACTTTTTACTTGTACTGATTCCATGACAACATGATTTATTCATATAAGAATTTTTTGCTCAGTTTAAGGTGTTGAAGGACAAATGTCAACTCCTTACTTAGCTTTTCTTCAGATATATCATCCTTGACGTGCTTTACGATCTGAAGATAATCTAATCTAATCCTTAGGTTTGTATACCGCATCATCTCCACGTTCGTAGAGCTCGACGCGGTTTACAGTAGGAGAAATAGGAAGGAACTACAACAGAGGGCTATGCCTCCTTAACTAAAAGCACCAACATCGAAGCTTCGGCTAAGGCAGGGACAGGGAGCGAGATCCGGTGGCGGCAGCAGCAGAGTGTGCGCGGCGCGGAGGGGGAAGCCGAGCACAGAGATGCCGTCCGAGCAGCCCTTCAAACAGAGGCGAAGCTTCGATGTTGATGCTTGTAACTAAGGAGGCATAGCCCCTGACAAAACTAGAAGTGAAAGGGTTGGGCAGCCGTTGGACGCAAAGATATGAGCCTTTCCTTTACAGCACTATAGAGCACTTTTACAGCACTCTATGCACTTTATAATTTATATAGAGCCTGTTGAAAATTTACAAAAAGATTTATTGCACATGCTATTTGCTGAGACCAATGATGAAAACACCACCCCAGCAAGGGCACGAATAGAATTACAAGTAGTGCCTTGGGTGTTTGAGATCTAGTAAGAAATCCACTTATTATAGTTTTGTCCTCATCATTTGTTGTTTTTTGTAGTTCGTCACCATACACTCAACATCCAGTTTACACCACACCATGCATTGAAACAGATCTGAAAAGTTTCACCCCTTAATATATCACAGAAATGGAGAAAAGAACTTGGTGTCTTAAAGGGTGCCACAAAGCTCTGATACCCCATAGACAAACTTGTTTCAACACACAGTTGAGACAAGAAGATACATTGTGATATGCAAGGTATGCCTGCTAGGGCTGTGCATAGTAGAAATCCCACTGTTAGAGCAGATATCCCTGTGCCTACTATTACTCCTGTGTCCAGCAGAGGGAGTGCAGGTGTCAGAAGGCAGATTTCCCTTCCCCCACCTAGTCAGGGAAAGGAAGGGAGGATATCCGGCACACCTGAGAGTTTGGGGCGTGGTCCCAAGTTCCTAAACCTCAAGGCTGCCTGGCTGGAAGGGGAGAAGGAGGCAGGCAGTGAAGGCAAACAGTCTCCAAGCTGAGGGCTCTGCAAGGCTGTTATGTTCCAGAGCAGATGGAACTGGTAGAGGCCGGGGCAGAGCCATCTGAAGAACCTTTCTCAGAGTTCCAGGAAATGGAACTAGACTTTGTACCGGAGTCCTGCACAGAGGTACCTGCCAACCCACAGCCCATGGAAGTTTGCTAACCAAAGGCAAGTGGTCACTGTGGATTACAAATGTAACAGTTTTTCAGTATGGACTATTGTTGAGCAAGTCTGACAGTGTTTGATGAAAGGTGGTGGGGGATTAGCCCCACGTTAATTGTGGAGGGATAGAGGGCCATATCTTGGCAATATTCCAGCACGTGGAGCACACTACCTTCTCCAGCACTACTGCGGCTGGAGGAATCAGTGCGGGTGCACTGGTTCAAGCTAAAGACTTAGGCCAGGACTTTATTTTGGATGTGCAGCAATCCTTTACTGGGGAAAAAAGAAGAAATTTGTTGTTTTTTTTCTTTTTGAGTTTTAAAACCTCTTCGCTGTTTGGAGAAATACTGGTTTTGCAATAAGACTCTTGAAGTTACTTAAACTGGAGGTTCAAGGACTTACCGATGAGCGGCTATGACCTGACAAAGTTTAATGTGCTTGATTACTTTATTTTTTGAAGACTGATATCAAGTTGTTTTGTAAAGTAACCATTTTGTGTGGGGAATTGCTCCATTAAATCCAGTCCAGTTTTTGTTTGTTTCCATACTTACCAGTTTGCAGTGTGTTTTTTTTGGTCGTGTTGAATCCTGACATTAATTATCCCTGTGTTGCTAGCCACAGCACACAGGAGCCAAAACTTCTATGTCCCAGCGGCACAGGACGCATTGCCTTAACCCCGCTGGTGACAACATCCTTGTTCAGAAAAACTCCATCTACTCGCTATTTGTTAAGTATAATTTCTCCCAGTCATACATTAATCTACTGCAGTACTTAATAACACTTTTCCAGGGCAAAAAAACATAGAACTTAACTGCAAAAAGTCCAATATCCCGCAGTGCTGAGCAGAAAAAGCAGAATTCTTGCAACTTGGAGCGCATACACAATCTTCGCAGCTAAAAATCACCGCCAACAGTGCATAAGTCCACTCCTCATCTCATGATTTCCAACAGGTCCCCTGTTTTGCCATAGCTTTATCAGGGAAATTGAGTGCTAGTTATCCCGCATCACCGTCTGTAGTTTGTGATATTGTTTTAATTATGTATGTTGGATTGTAACTTGCTCAGAATTGTTGAATGGTTGCGAGTAATACATTTTTTAAAATAAATAAACTGGAACTTGCTTGACAGTGTATCAAACGTATATAGAATGAGACAGAACCCTAATAGAAATTCTACACTTTCAATTCTGCACTGGGAAGGAGGCCTAAGATTCCAGTTGGCCCAGGTGCCTAAGTCCCCTCCTATGGAAGGGGCCTTAGACATCTGAGCCAGTCAGGGCCTTAGGCCCTTCCCCGGTGCATCCGAGAATGTACTGGAAAGAGGAAGTCCTGCCATTATGCATTGGCAGGCCTGCCAGCAGGAGGGAATAGGCATTCCTCTTGCCTTGCATCAGATAAAGGTACGGGGGGCATTCAGGAGAGTAGGTGTCGGGGGAGGGGGGGAGGGATTGGGGAGTGTCAGGGGAATGTTGGTGAGTGTCAGGGATCTTGGGAGTGTTGGGGTGACGTGGAGTGTCAGATGTGGAGTTGAGTAGTATTTGGTGGGGTTTGGGGATGATGGGGTCAGTGGCAGGAAGGAGTGAGCATCCCTCCTGCTGGGGGATGTCTCGGGAGGGTGGCGGCAGGAGGGAGTGTGTATCCCTTCCTGCTGGCTGACTTTGTGTGTGTGTGTGTGGGGGGGGGGGGAGAGGGATGTTCCCTGCTGTGGCTGCTAAACTGATCGCAGCATAGATATTCCCTTGGCAGCTTGGTGGCAACGCGATTCTTTATCCGGCGCCTGTGACATGGATGCTGGTTAGAGCATCGGGGTGGTTACAAGGGGGTTAGGCAGATGCTATTCTATATAGGACATCCATGTGTGATTCTCAAAAGCCACTTAGGCGACTGCTGAGACCGGGCATCCTATACAGACTTAGCAGAAGTTTATTTCAAAAACCTGTTGTGTCATTAATAGGTAGAGAAAGCAGAGCTATATGTGTGAGTCAGAATATACCTCTTATGTACTTATATTCTGTTTTACTTTCAAAGCAGATTAGTATAAAAATACATAAAATCTGCACAATAAAACAACCATCATAACAAAACATATACAGGGTAAGTACAAATGTGGCTAAAAAGTTAGCAATTGCAGTGATTTTCTTCAACCTGAATATTTATTTATTTATTTACACCCTCCCTCCCTCTTTTTGTTTTTTTTTTTAAACTGTATTACGGCGCTGACAGGAAAATAAGGTTACGACAGCTCAGACCCTGCCAGAAAATTTTGCCTGTAAAAAGTGGGCAAAAAGTTTACTGAACGAGTTCTTTTTTTAATATTAATGACCTCATTGTACAACCATTTTAATATTAATGACCTTGCATATACAATTGGAAGTACAGAAAAGACCACGGTGACCTGTTTTGCGAAGCGACAGGTAAAATACTTGCATGCTAAACTGGCTAGGACTGGTTTAGCGTCCATTGTTAAATGCATGGTGAGTTTTGAGAATCTGGCCAAGAGTTCTTTGCTATTGGTCTAGGTAAATACCTTAAAGTAGTCACACTTTTGGCCAGTCTTATTGCATGAAATCTGTGTATATGTGTCCCAAAATAACCTTTATGTCCATTGCATCAGATTTTCAAGTGTCAGGGGATCGAAGAGGTGTGTATATATGTATATTTATTAAACTTGTGTGTAGGTTTTATTTACAAATGTGGAATCTACTTTCCAGAACATAGGAGGACATGCATTAGTTCTGCTTGGAGTTCCTTATTTTATGACTATGCTTAGGGCTTAATTTTAGACATCAAGAAATTAGAGCTGTGGAGCTGGGTGGGATGGTGGTTCCAGGGGCAGGAGCAATAGGAAAAGATGGGACTGTTTAGGGAGCAGAGTGACTGTGCTTTGTTCCATCCAGGCTCACCCTTTCTTCCTCTCCTCTTTTCTTTAGACTACCTTGGAAGGAAGAGGCTAGAGCAGAAAATTTTACTTGCTCCGAAGTCTAAAAAAAAGTGGTAGAATCATTCCAGGTGGTTACCCCAGAAATGAAATCTGGCCAGGTGACTTTTAAAAGAAAATCTTAATTTAGTTTTCAAAGCCAGCAAAAAAGTGCAATACAATATGTACATACAAATAATAATAATCAAATAAGCACTGGCCAGGTGACATTAATTCCATGATTTGATACTTCATTGTGTCTGCAATATAGTCATTTAAATATGCCTTTGTTACCCCTGCTGCTTTCAGTGAAAGGCCTCCCCAGATTTGAGCTTTTTTTCATTTTCATATACAACTGGAAAAGAATGCAAAGAAAGGCAAACTGCACAATTTCAAATTAATGTTCATAGGCTCATTTGTGAATCAGGTTTTGGTCTTACATCATCACATCAGTGGACACAAGATAAATCAAAGGGAAGTTGCTGAAAATGTGTATACTGTATTGAAGGGAGACTCCATCATCAGGTAAACTCTGTAGTAGAGCTCTTGTTTCTCAGATGCATTTTTTGGGGGGTGGTTTCAAGTCTCTCTTGGCTCGGTTTCAGGTAGAATGTTGGCTGCTCTTTAAATATTGATAATTTTTGTGTATATTCAAATGGATTTAAAACTAGGTAACTAGATAAGAGGGCAACGACAGTGTAAACACAGGTTTCCACACTGCAGCAGTTTTCTATGTCTGCAGTTAAAGACTCGTGTGTTATCCATATAAAACTTGAGCATATGGAAAATGTAGCTCGGGCAAAAAATCTCTGCTTTGTTAATTTTCCTATGATTCATTTAATATCTGCTGAAATCTTACTTAGAAAATATTTTAAGGAGGTACTAGGATTAACAAATGCGGAGACTATTCAAATTGTGAATTGTTATTGTATACCTCAGAAAAAGAAGCTGACATCTGATCGTGGAGGGGCATAATCAAAACAAATGTCTAAGTCCGTTTTGGGCCTAGGGTGCTAGTTGCCCAAAGTCGGCAGCATCCAAAGTCCATTCTGGAAAAATATGCCCCCCCCCCAATTTTTTTTCTCCAAAAATCATCTACTTCTACTTCCAGCTGTGTGATCATCCAGACTGCTAGTATGTCCGAAAAATCATCCAAGTCCCAAACGCCAAGAACCAGACCTCGTGGACGTGGGAGAGGCCACCTTTTGGAAGGGATGGACTGGCCATCCAGACATGGCAGCAGAGTAGTGAGGCACCTTACAGGGCACTACTGTGAAATTCACAAAAAGAGCGCCACATAAACATCTCACTACAGTATGACTAAGGCCTCCTTTTATGAAACTGCAATAGCAGTTTCTAGCGTGGGGAGCTGCGCTGAATGTGAGCCATTTGGTGCAGCTCCCCCGCTAGAAACTGCTATTGCAGTTTCGTAAAAGAGGGGATAAATCTAGGTCGGCCCACATCCTGTCCTAACCACGCCTTCAAAAATGCCCCATTCAGCTCTGAGCACTCATCGGGATTCAGAGGCCTTAAAAGTCTCTGGATACATCTAAACACCCATTTCGATTATTGGCACTTGGATGACTTGTCTTTTAGGTCGTCCAAGTACCAATTTGGGTGGGTTTTTAGATGTATTTCTGTTTTCGATTCTGAGATTCTCAATAGTATGTTATTGAGAAGGCACGGGGAAGCAACTTCTTGCTCTGGGATCAGCAGTATATGAAATATTTGTTCAGTTTAGGTTTCTGCCAAGTATTTGTGACCTGGATTGGCCACTGTTGGAAACAGGATACTGGGCTAGGTGGCTATTCTTATGTGTCGGAGACCTGTAGCTCAGGCCCGATCAGGTTAGATTCTGTGATGCACACAAATGGTGACAAGGCTATTTCCCCCCAGATTGATAGTCTCACTTCTCATAGAATGTCAATGGATAGAATGCACTGTTCTCTGAATTAGTTTGTTTGTTTATTAAAAATTTTGACCGCACTTTGATTTGCCAACAGCATGGTGTACAAAATATAAAAACAGAAAATGAAAAGAATGCCATAAAAAATAGGAAAGAAAAAGAGTAAAGAGAGAACAGGGGGAAAATATCTAAATAATCAAATCTCAAAAAAAAAGTAAATATGTTTAAATCTTGTTTAAATAGTTGCCAAAAAAGCAGGATAATGTTCATAATTTACAAAACATTCTCAAGGAAATGCTGCTAAACCAAAAAGATGAGCCTTAACCAGTGATCTAAATTTTACATAAGGCAGTTCTGAACAAATCATAACTGGAAGAGAATTCTATAGGCGAGGAACTGCTGCAAAAAAGGCAGACCTCTGCGTTGATAACAAGTATACCAGATGGAATGTCAGGTTAAGCCAATTGATGAGCAGTCAATGAATGTAGGATATGAGAAGGCTTATAAGAAACTAATAGTTTTCCTAAGTAATCTGGTTGACATGATTATAGTGCTTTATATGCAAGGGTTAAAGCCTTATGCATAAGGCAAAATTTAATGAAAAGCCAGTGGTACTCTTTTAAAAAAGGAGAAACATGATTATATCTCCAAGCATTAACAAGAACTCTGATAGCAGTATTGTGAACCGTTTATAGTTCCAGTGCCAGGATACCAGATTTTGGGTTCTTTTTACTAAGGTGCGCTAGCGTTTTTAGTGCGCGCATGAAATTACCGCGCTATGCTTCTAGGACTAATGCCAGCTCAATGCTGGCATTAAGGTCTAGTGTGCGCGGCAATGTAGCGCGTGCTATTCGCGCTTTAAAGCCCTAACGCACCTTAGTAAAAGGAGCCCTTTGTGTTAATTTATAGTGATGCTTGTAGAGGAATATGTGCCTATGTGGTTTTCAGAATGGATGGGAAGGGAATATGATATGGCTATCTGGGTCCTCGGTGTTGATCTTGGAGGTGGTATACACTTCTTCCAAAGACCCGATGTCATCCTGAAAACTGTGACTACCTGTTACTAGCCCTATGTAAAAGTCATGTTTTCATGTGCCTATACCTCCCCTACTCATCATCTCTGTGGAGCTGGATATGGATTTTTCCCAAAACCTGTATAATCGTTTGGGATAATACCATGCATCTCCTTGATCCAGTAGCAAGGTTCTCAGTTATACTTCCAGAGAATATTAATTTTTGTTGATATAGTAGAAATAGCTTTTCTTTGGCGCATCCCAATGTCCATAATCATAATGTGATTAACCAAGGGCTCCTTTTACTAAGGTGCGCTAGCGTTTTTAGCGCACGCAGGAAATTACCGCACGCTACACTTCTAGAACTAACACTAACAAAGCTGGCGTTAAGATCTAGTGCGTGCGGCAATGTAGCACACGCTATTCTGCGTGTTAAAGCCCTAAATGCGGCTTAGTAAAAGGAGCCCTAAGTTTCTTGCACTCTTCAGTAACAGAAATGGCATATTAAAGCCATAGTTCATGCAAGCTTGGACAGGAAAAACTTTTTCAAGTAAGTTGTTGCTTAAAGATTAAAATGCAGGCAAGCACCCTTGGAAGCTTGGAAACCTTCAGTCAAGTAAATCCTCCATTTCAATGTCTATATTGAGCCTTTTGTTCAAATTAGGAAGACCCGAGAAGCAGCACAGATTAATCTTGTCCAACTGTGCTTCTTCCATTAAATTTTAGGTATAGGGAGGTTTCTGCTGAGTGGGATTTTTTAGGATAGTGTTTCTAGGTTAAGCGAAAATTTAGTTGAAGAACCTAAGTTCTCTGAATGCAAGATGAGGAATGCAGAGACCCACTGTAAGACAGGACTATTCAATTCCGGCCCTCAAGGTCCACAGGCAGGCCAGGTTTACAGGATATTGACAATGAATGTGCATGAGAGAGATTTGCATACCAAGGAGGCAGTGCCTGCAAAATTCTCTCATGCATATTCATTGTGGATATCCTGAAAACCTGACCTATCTGTGGACCTCTAGGACCAGAAATGAGGAGCCCTGCTGAAGAATTGCTTTTTCCTGGGATTGGTAGTTTTGTATGGCATGGTCTGCTGGAGCAGATGGAGGCAGATTGTCTACCCTTCAAAGTTTCATCATCCTTTGATACACTTGGGTTTTGTATTCTAGAAAATGGTTGGATACCTCCCTTTTACGGCAGTTCAAAATGTTTTCACAAATCCAGAACTCAGAAAACCCTGTAAAGAGCAAAAGAGGCTTATGTATTGAGCTGTGCATAAGAACATAAGAATAACCTTATTGGGTCAGACCAATGGTCCATCAAGCCCTCACGGTAGCCAATCCACATCACTAGTACCTGGCCAAAACCCAAGGTGTAGCAATATTCCATGCTACCGATACAGGACAAGCAGTGGCTTCCCCCGTACCAGTTTTTTTTTGCTAAATTTTAGCTATGGGAATGAAACTAGACACTTATTTGTGTCTGTAGGTGGATTTCACAAGATCTCTTATGTTTTGCTACAGCTGGGATCTTGTGCATTCCTGGCTAAGGTAACATGCTGAAAAAAATAATTTGTGTGGTTGTGCAGCATTGTACTTTGAAGTCCATTCTCCTCCAGTCTTTTAGTGACCCCTCACAGTCCCATCTCAAGGCACAAATCCACAAATGTTACATGTTCTGCCCCTTGTGCTCAGGGCCAGCCTCACCTTGCCATCCCCCCATTACCATCCCCCTCTCCCCAATCCAGAGATCTGGTAAAGGAACAATCCCTAATCACTCCTGCTGTTAAAATGGTACGGTATTACTACAGATCTAGCTGAAGACTTTCCTTTTAGTTTGTTACTATGAGTGAGCGGATTTGCATTGTGGCGATTCATTGAAGCTTTTGTGTGTGTATGTGTTTTAATTGCAAAGTGACTTTTACAATGTGCTACTGCAAAGTCATTTCATATTTTAAAGAGTAAAGGGTCATGGATTTAATATAGCGCCTTTCTGTGCTATAACCAAAATGATTTACATTTTATTATAGGCAGGTACTTTCCATACATAAGGCTCAGTGTTTTATATCTTAAAGCAAACATTTGTGGTTTTATACTTGGGAAATTTCAAATTTAGACTTGACACCCAGAGTATTACTGTGTTCTTTTTTTGTTTATATTCGGTGTTATCAGTGGGCTGGGATCATCTACGAGGGGGTACTGAAAAGTTCTCAGCCCAACCAAGAAGAGAATGACGTGTATATGGTTCAATTAATGATCTGAAAATGTCAAATCATAGAATTTTCTTTCTGCAAATTGGCATTTAATAAAAATAACTCTTTTTCAGCTACAGTGGCAAAGTTATGCTCAGAATTTAGGAAGTTGTTTGGTTGCTTATTCAACAACCCCTCATCTATAATAATAAAACCCTAGAGCGCGCATGTGCTGTTGAACGATCGTGAGTCCTGGTGGCGTAAGGTGTGCTTCTGTGTCACTCCTTACGGCGCCTGCGCTAGATGGAGGCGCATGTGCCAGCGACTCCTCCCTCACGCTGCCGCTGCTCTTCAAAGCGGCCTGCTGAAGTTCGCCAGCCTCTGTAGCGAACCTTGCAGGCCGCTCTCTACCTTCCCGACATGGTGCTGAAAGAGTAGGGGTGCCGCTGCCGCCACACTCGGTCTTCCTGCAGCCACGACCACCGCCATGAAGGAGATCTGGGCTGAGAGGTGACCGATGCAGCCCCAGCTCCAGTTTGAGGAATGGAGGGAGGATAAGAATGGGAGGGGGGTGGAAACAGAACGGGGGCCATGGGGCAGGCAGGCATTGCACAACAGGGGACCAGGGGGAGAGGGAAAGGGGGCTGCTTTGTGGGGAGGGGGCAGACAGCAATCATCAGGGGGGAACAGAAGGGGCCATGGAGCACGCAGGCATGGCACAACAGGCACGGGGCAGGCAGACATTGCACAACAGGGGACCAGGGGGAGAGGGAAAGAGGGCTGCTTTGGGGGGAGGGGGGCAGACAGCAATCATCAGAAGGGAACATAAGGGGGCCACGGATCACGCAGGCATGGCACAACAGGGGGAGAGGGAAAGGGATGTGCTGGGGGGCAGAAAACAATCATTCTTTGCTCTGGGAGGGGGGGGGGGGAGACAGAAGGGGGCCACGGAGAGACAGGCAGGCATGGTGCAACAGAGAAATACAGGTAGGCAGGGGGGCCAGGGAGAGACATAGACAGAATGAATGACAGACAGACAGCGTCCAAGGAGAGAGAGACAAAAAAAAAAATCCCAGACAGACATCTGCTCTAGCGCCCGTTAATGTAACGGGCTTAAAGACTAGTAAGTTAATATTTGAATTCAGAATTAACCGTCTCTGTGGCTGCTTTTTGAATGGTGCTGTCTGGGAGGGCTATATCAACAATCCAAGAAACCAGGTTTCTCCAAATGTTTAAATCTTCTCCTTAATAGAGAAAACCCTATTCTTATAGATTATTTTATGTCTGTGAGTCCTCAATTCATGCTTTTTTTAAAATTCCTTTTATGGTATTTCTCTTAATGTAGGTGTTTCCAATTCAGAGTTTTGGGGTGTACAGACTTAGATAGAAAGAAGGATAAACGTAGTAATGGGAGGTCAAAAACCAGATGGAAATACAAAACCTAAAAATGTCTGATGAAAGAAGAGATGTGTCGGGAATAAGAGAAGATAAATGCTGAAATTAAACATCTGTTAGACAGCTGTACATTCCATATTTGGAAGTTACATTATAGAAATAGCAGTTTTAGCAGTCTGATTTCAAAAACCATAAGATCATTTAATATAGATTAAAAAAAAAAAAATATATATATATATACATACATACATACATACTAGTGTTTAAGCCCGTTACATTAATGGATGCTAGAGTAGATGTCTGTCAGTCTGGATTTTTTTTTTTCTTTGTCTCTCTCTCCTTGGACGCTGTCTGTCTGTCTGTCATTCTTTCTGTCTCCCTGGCCCCCTGCCTGCCTGTATTTCTCTGTTGCGCCATGCCCCTGCCTGTCTCTCCATGGCCCCCTTCCTATGTCCATAGTGTCCCATCCTATGTCCTTAGTGACCTCAGTGCCTCCTTCCTATGTCCTTAGTGCTCCCAGTTCCGCTTTTCTATGTCCTTAGTGTCCCATCCTATGTCCTTAGTGCCCTCAGTGCCTCCATCCTATGTCCTTAGTGCCCTCAATGCCTCCTTCCTATGTCCTTAGTGCCCTCATTGCCTCCTATGTCCTTAGTGCCTCCTCCTCCTTAGTGCCCCCAGTGCCTACTTCCCATGTCCTTAGTACCCCTTCCTACGTCCTTAGTGCCCCCAGTGCCAACATCCTGTGTCCTTAGTGCCCCCAGTGCCTCTGTCCTGTGTCCTTAGTGCCCCCAGTGCCTCCATCCTGTGTCCTTAGTGCCCCCAGTGCCTCCGTCCTGTGTCCTTAGTGCCCCCAGTGCCTCTGTCCTGTGTCCTTAGTGCCCCCAGTGCCTCTGTCCTGTGTCCTTAGTGCCCCCAGTGCCAACATCCTGTGTCCTTAGTGCCCCCAGTGCCTCCGTCCTGTGTCCTTAGTGCCCCCAGTGCCTCCGTCCTGTGTCCTTAGTGCCCCCAGTGCCTCCGTCCTGTGTCCTTAGTGCCCCCAGTGCCTCTGTCCTGTGTCCTTAGTGCCCCCAGTGCCTCCTCCTGTCCTTAGTGCCCCCAGTGCCCCCTTCCCATGTCCTTAGTACCCCTTCCTACGTCCTTAGTGCCCCCAGTGCCTCTGTCCTGTGTCCTTAATGCCCCCAGTGCCTCCGTCCTATGTCCTTAGTGCCCCCAGTGCCTCCATCCTGTGTCCTTAGTGCCTCCGTCCCGTGTCTTTAGTGCCCCCAGTGCCTCCGTCCTGTGTCCTTAGTGCCCCCAGTGCCTCCATCCCGTGTCCTTAGTGCACCCAGTGCCTCCGTCCTGTGTCCTTAGTGCCCCCAGTGCCTCCGTCCCGTGTCCTTAGTGCCCCCAGTGCCTCCGTCCCGTGTCCTTAGTGCCCCCAGTGCCTCCGTCCTGTGTCCTTAGTGCCCCCAGTGCCTCCGTCCTGTGTCCTTAGTGCCCCCAGTGCCTCCGTCCCGTGTCCTTAGTGCCTCCAGTTCCTCCTTCCCGTGTCCTTAGTGCCCCAGTGCCTCCTTCCCGTGTCCTTAGTGCCTCCTACCCGTGTCCTTAGTGCCCCCAGTGCTTCCTTCCCGTGTCCTTAGTGCCCCCAGTGTCTCCTTCCTATGTCCCCCTTACTGCCTTCAAGACTTTGTCCCACCCCCATCCCCCAAAGCCAGCCTGCCTGCCTCTCTCCCTCCCATTCCCCTGTGCAGTAGAACCCTTGAGGAGCATCTTTCCATTTCTATCCCCCCCATCCCTCGTACAGTAGAACCCAGCATTTTTCTATCCCTCCCTCCCTTCCATCCTCCTGTGTAGTAGAACCATTGAGCAGCATGTTTCCATCTCCCCTCCCCACTGCCACCTACTGCCCCAATGCAGCAGACCCCACTGACCCTCGCATCTGACCCTCCCACTGCGAGATGACCTACAACCTCCCGGCTCCAGCAGCGTCTGCAGCACTCTAAACACGCTGTTTCGCGGCCTTCTGCTGCCCATGATTTCCTCTGCCGCGTCTCTGTCTCGATGTCATCAGGGACGCGGCAGAGGAAATCAGGGCAGTAGAAAGCCGCGAAGCAGCGTGTTTAGAGTATGGCGGATGCTGCTGGAGCTGGAAGGTTTGTGGTTGTCTCGCGGTGGGAGGGTCAGATGGGAAGGTCAACGGGGAGGTGAGTATAAGCGCGCATGTGCACTCCTGCCGGCCACGGATCTATGGATCAAGCAGTGGTGTTCTACAGGGGTCGGTACTCAGACCACTGCTGTTCATTGTATTTATAAATGATATAGAAACTGGGACGAAGTGCGAAGTAATAAAATTTGCAGACAAACACCAAACTATTTAGTAGAGTTGGGACTAAAGGGGACTTTGAGGATTTGCAAAGGGACCTGAACAAACTAGAAGAATAGGCGACGAGATGGCAGATGAAGTTTAATGTAGAGAAATTTAAAGTCTTGCATGTAGGAAACAGAAACCCGAAGTACAGTTATTCGATGGGAGGGCTGGTAAAGTACCCTAGAAAAGGACTTGGGGGTAATAGTGGACAAGACAATGAAGCCATTGGCACAGTGCGCAGTGGCCTCTAAGAATGCGAACAGAATGCTAAGTATTATCAAGAAGGGTATTACAACCAGAACAAAGGAAGTTATACTGCTGTTGTATCGGGCGATGGTGAGCCCGCATCTGGAGTACTGCGTCCAATATTGGTCGCCGTACCTTAAGAAGGATATGGCGATACTCAAGAGGGTTCAGAAAAGAGCAACGCGATTGATAAAAGGTATGGAAAAACCTTTCATATGCTGAAAGATTAGAGAAACTGGGGCTCTTTTCCCTGGAAAAGCGGAGGCTTAGAGGGGACATGATAGAGACTTACAAGATCATGAAGGGCATAGAGAAAGTGGAGAGGGACAGGTTCTTCAAACTTTCGAAAACTACAAGAACGAGAGGGCATTTGGAAAAATTAAGAGGGGACAGATTCAGAACCAATGCTAGGAAGTTCTTCTTCACCCAAAGGGTGGTGGACACCTGGAATGTGCTTCCAGAGGGTGTGATAGGACAGAGTATGGTATTGGGTTCAAGAAGGGATTAGATGATTTCCTGAAGGAAAAGGGGATAGAAAGGTATAGATAGAGGATTACTATACAGGTCCTGGACCTGTGGGCCACCACGGACTGCTGGGCATATGATGGACCTCTGGTCTGACCCAGCAGAGGCAATGCTTATGTTCTTATGACAGACACAAAGGGGGCTAACAGGTGGTAGGGGACTATTAAGGGAATGACAGGCCAGTACAGAAAGACTCCGTTCTGGTGCATATCAGTTTTAGAGTCCTGTAGAGGTAGGGGACAGCAACCACAGGGGGAAGGGGAGGAGCAGAAGAGGCTAGTGCATGATTCCTGAAAGACCAGGGAAAACAGGGAAAGGGGAGGTGCTAGACCTAGGGACAATAGGGAAAGTGAAGGGAAATGTTAAACTTGTGGCTAGACTCGCATATAGGAAAACTCACTGACTTCTGACTTTTAAATTGATCAAATTTTGCAACCTATACGTAGGCCCTCTTTTATAAAGGTGCGCTAAGCGTTTTAGCGTGCGCTAAATCAACACGTGCGCTAAGTGCTAATGCATCCATAGGCGTAGGAAGATCGCTCCTGCCCCGAAAGCCTGCTAGACCACCAGGTAAGGCCAGAATGCTGGGAGGGAGGCGGGGGTGGGTTAGAGCCGGACCAGATGTTGTTCGCGGTTTTTCTCCATTCGCGGTCAGGCTCTGCCCCTATCCCCCACGAATACTGAGGGAGAAGTGTAGAATGTTAGGAATTATTAGGAAAGGAATGGAAAACAAAGTTGAAAATGTTATAATGCCCCTGTATCTCTCTCTAAGGTACAGCTGCACCTCGAATACTGTGTGCAGTTCTGGTCGCCATATCTCAAAAAAGATATAGCGGAATTAGAAAAGGTACAGAGAAGTGTGACAAAAATGATAATAGGGATGGGACACTTTCCTGTGAGGACATGCTAAAGCATCTAGGGTTGTGTAACTTGGAGAAGAGATGACTCAGGGGTGATTATGATAGAGGTTTATAAAATAATGAGTGGCGTGGAAAAGGTAAATGTGAATCGTTTGTTCACTCTTTCCAAAAATACTAGGACTAGGGGACATGTGATGAAGCCACTAAATAGTAGATTTTTTTTTTTTTTTAAATATTTTATTTATCATTTTATTACATCCCATTTTACAAAGATGTTAAAGGAAATACAAAGATTATAATCTTAGTTAAAAAACTAAGAAACAAATATAAACAATGAAAACAATCATCAAATACAGTCCACAATTAGAGGAGAAGAGACAAAATTAAATAAAGCCCCTCGGGAAAGGGGAACATATACCCAAGAAAATCACAAATTAGGAAATAGAGCGGTGTAAGATGTTATCCTATCCATTAATTAATACCGCATTAATAACCTGTTTCATTCGGACTGTTTAGAGATTCCTTTACCCTCCAGGAAAAAACCTAATTGGGCAGGTTCAAAAAAATATATATTTACTCCCTTGATAGGAGACAAAACATTTACAGGGAAATCTTAACTGGAACACTGCCCCCAAAGCAATCACCTTTGATCGATAAGTCAAAAATTATTTCCTCCTAGATTGTGTCCATTTAGAGACATACGGAAATATATATACCCTTTCACCTACTAAATAGTAGATTTAAAACAAACTGGAGAAAATATTTCTTCACACAACATGTAATTATGTTCAAATCTTTTTTTTATTGCGAATGCCAAACAGACACCAATGAATAGAACAAAATCAAAAGAACCAGCATCCAACAATACAACATTTGTGGTTAGGTGATAAAACAAAAGCAGCAATCCCCCTCCCCATCTCCATAACCCTGCCCAACCAGCAAAGACCCCAAACACAAGCTCCTCTCCCCCCCAAAATAAACACACAGAAGATGACCAATAGGTCGCTAAGATCCCAAAGGCCCATCACACAACGTGTAATTAAACTCTGGAATTCGTTGCCGAAGAATGTGGTGAAATCAGCTTAGCGGGGTTTAAAAATAATTTCCTAAAAGAGAAGTCCATATAGGCCATTATTGAGATGGCTTGGGGAAATCCACTGCTTATTCCTAGGATAAACAGCATAAAGTCTGTTTTAATACTTAGGATCTAGCTAGGTACTTGGAACCTGGGTTGGCCTCTGTTGGAAACAGGATACTGGGCTTGATGGACCTTCGGTCTGTCCCAGTATGGCATTTCTTATGTTCTTATTTTCTGATATGTACAGCTGAATAAGGCAAATGGAACTGTCTTACTTACAAGGGATGTAGCAAGTTAGTCCAGATGCTGAGTGGATAGTTAATAGTTAGGTGTATTAAAGACTTGTGACAGTAGCCATTCTTTCACCTGTTTCCTGAAGTAGAAATGTTTTATTAGTATTATGCCGATATTGTGATAATTGTATTGGCTTAAATGTCTGAATATGTTGTCTGTTCAGAGGTTTTATATGTATTTGTTGACCTCTAAGTGTCTGTTATCTGAATGCTCTTCTATGCTGCCTATTAAGATGTATCATTTGTACCTTGCTGACATTTATCATATTTCTGTTAAGATTAGTCTACTGTGCTCTCACTTGGTATTTTATAGCACAGATTTATAGTCAAAACTACCGATGTCTGATGTGTTAGCGATGCAATTATTTTTTTCCTCTTCAAGCAGTGTAATTTTTTTTCCCCTGTGTTTAGCAGGAGTTGATCAGGTCCGTGGGTCTGCTGTTCTGCTAATGTAGTGCTGAGATGTCATTTCAAGAGACTGAATAGCTTTCTAAATGTTGCGGCAAAGAAGAGGGGGGAGGGGAGGAGGAGGAGAGATCATGTTTCATATTCTGCTGTGCAAAGCCTTCCACTTCAGTCAAGGCTGGAGACAGGCTGGCTGGGTAAGGAGTGTGCAATCACAGGCCACAGAAAGCTTTGCTTCCAGTTTGGGAGGGTAAGAGAGTAAATCCCTCAGTTTTTTTCCCCCTGTCTTCCAGGGGCCTGAAAAAGGGGAAGATTTTCTTTTCCTACTTACTAGGTGTTTCTTGGCATGGCGTTACTAGCAGGGTTATACACAAAATGTGAGAATTTTTTAAAAATGTAACTCTTGGAATTGTTTTTAAGTTGCAGTACTGGCTAGAGTCACTAGACAGCTTCTGCTGTCAGTCTGCCTGTTCGCTTGTGCTCTTATTTCTCTCTTCTAGCCTATTGTTTCCAAGTGTGGGTTTTTTTTTTTTTTTTAAATGAAACACGGGAAAGGGACTTGCAAAGTCACCTTATTGTAGTTTTATAACCACACTCAAAACAGTTTACATAAAGGTACATCAAGCATTTTCCCTATCTGTCCTGGTGGGCTCACAGTCTAACGTAACTGGGGCAGTGGAAGTTTATGTAACTTGCCCAGAGTCATATGGAGCAGCGCGAGGTTTGAACCCACAGCCTCAGGGTGCTGAAGCTGTACCTTTGCCACACTCCCCTCCATTCATAATACCACAACTATATCTCTCAATGCCGCTCTCTCTTAATAAATTGCTTTAGTCAAACTATCAGGGCTTCAGACATGCCATTTGGTCACCACACAATTTTTTGTGTTTGCTTGGTTGCCAAAATTCTTCTCACCGGCTATGGCTTCTTCACTAGCCCCTACTCAATATGTTTCACAATTTTTTTTTTTTAAAGTGCTTCATTATATCAAACTTATTAAAGTGCTTAATGTCAATAACTTAACCGTTATAAAAACTGGTTAAAACTTATCTTATTATATACTTTTTCTTGATGATTTTATCTCATTGGGAAAGGGACCTGTCATATCCAACATGCTGCTTCAAGAAAAGGTCCCCCCTTCACAACTTATTCTACACCATCCCGATCCACATAGAAATTTTTTGGGATAAGACATGTCAGGTATGACAGGTCCCTTTCCCGATGAGATAAGATCATCAAGAAAAACAATATAATAAGATAAGTTTTAACCAGTTTTTATAACGGTTAAGTTATTGACTTTAAGCACTTTAATAAGTTTGAGATATAATGAAGCACTTTAAAAAAAAACAAAAAATTGTGAAACATATTGAGTAGGGGCTAGTGAAGAAGCCATAGCCAGTGAGAAGAATTTTGGCAATCAAGCAAACACAAAAAATTGTGTGGTGACCAAATGGCATGTCTGAAGCCTTGATAGTTTGACTAAAGCAATTTATTAAGAAGAGAGAGCGGCATTGAGAGATATAGTTGTGGTATTATGAATGGTTTACCAATGCCAGAGTATTGACTGAGATTATAACACTCCCCTCCATGGCATGCATCTTATTAAGGCAAGGCTCTCGATTCATCCTTTTGTGCACTCTTCAAACTTTCATAGTGTGTACGTGTGCAACCGTATTCCCTGCATAGGATTTTGATGAGGGCCAATCAGTTTCCATAGCGTGGTAACTGATAAATAGAAGGTACTTTCAGATGCTGTGGGATAGTTGATATCTTTTCTTGAATAAAAATATGCATCTCTGTTTTTGCTTAAGTTGTATGAAATAAGATTTTTGCTTCTTTGAAAATTGTACCATTATACAATTATAGTATCTGGCTCCTTACTCTATCTGGGAGGAACTGAGCACTAGTAATTTGTAAAGAGAAAAATGATTTTAATGGTTTCTCACAAATCCAATAGAAAACAGTCATGATAGACTTTTTATTTGGTGCATTGGCTTCTGATTTAAATGTGGCATTTTACCTTCTAAGACAGTGTATTTGCAAACTGTGTGCCTCCTGAGATTTCAGGTGAGCTGCGACACAATGGGGAGGATGAGAGGTGCAAAGGACGTGCCTCTTGCGGCGAGAGGCACATCCTAGACAATCGGCTGGCGTCAGCACCTCTCTTTCTCTCCAGCCCTCTTCCCTGCTTCCCCCCCCCTTTTGGCGGCTCAGGGCCCGTCTTGAGGGCCTTCGTGCATGCACGGACATCCACATGATGATGCCACATATGAACGTGACTTCTTCATGGCGACATCTGCGCATTTCTGGATGCCTTGAATCACGGCCACTATGTTTAGTGTGCCATGGCTCAACAAAGTTTGCGGGACACTGTTCTAAGATGAGGTCACGTTATACAAAATTCTATATTAGTAAAAATCACAATAGAATCATGAGTATATGATATTCTTAATTCATTGGATGTTTTCTGAAGCTGTTTCTCAACATTTTAACCTCCCCCCCTGCGCTAGTGGCTACTGCTACGGTAATCGCTCTGACGCCCATAGGGAATAAATGGACGTTGGAGTGTTTGCCGTGTGGCTTTGTAAAAGAAACCCTAAATTAGTAGTTGGGGTGGGGTTGCAACCTAGTGAAAAAATAGTAGGTTTCTATAGTTTTACTAATTACTAATTATTTTTACACATTTAATTCTAGAATGTTTTATAATTGTATCACAGTTTACAGCTAAAGCTACTGCTTCTGTTTTTTAGCTGCTCTGAGAGGAGGGATCCCCCCTCCTGTCTCTGAGGAGCTCAAAACTGCTCTGGCTTCCTATCTTCCAAAGTCTGCTGGGTGCAAAGATGGAGAGGGCATAGCCATCCCTCCCTCTGCCTGGAGTGTTATCAACATCTCCTCTTCCTCAACTGACTCTCTACTGGGGAGAGTGAAAGCAAAGGAAAGGCTAAGAAGACCTCAAGAAGGACATGGCGGTACTTGAGGGAGTCCAGAGAAGAGCAACCAAACTGATAAAGGGTATGGAAAACCTCTTACATACTGACAGACTGAAAAAGCTGGGGCTGTTCTCCCTGGAAAAGCGGAGACTTAGAGGAGACATGATAGAAACCTTCAAGATCCTGAAGGGTATAGAAAGGGTAGACAGGGACAGATTTTTCAGATGGGGAACCACAAGTACAAGGGGGCACTCAGAGAAATTAAAAGGGGACAGGTTTAGAACAAATGGCAGAAAGTTATTTTTCACCCAGAGGGTGGTGGATACATGGAATGCGCTTCCGGAGGCTGTGATAGGCCGGAGCATGTTACAAGGCTTCAAAGAAGGTTTGGATAGGTTCCTAGAGGATAAAGGAATTGAGGGGTACAGATAGGAGTAGAGGTAGGTTTAGGGATAGTCTGGGACCACTGCTCAGGCAATGGGCCTGATGGGCCGCCGCGGGAGCGGACCGCTGGGCGAGATGGACCTCTGGTCTGCCTCAGTGGAGGCAACTTCTTATGTTCTTATGTTCTAAGAAGCTGCAAGAAATGGTGCTCTGTCAGTATGCATAATTATGGGAGAAATCAGCTGGAAGCACAAAGTTAGGTTGACCAGCTAGATTTCTAGGAAAACTGTACAGTCTACTGCAGGAACTTTTTCAATGGCTTGGGACAGCATACGGTCTGCGTAATAGGGATATGTACAACCAAGATTCAAACTAGGGCTACCATATTTAAGCAAAAAAAGAAGATACATGACACTGCCTAGATCCTGCCTCTCAGTAGTCTTGCCTTTACCCCCCCTTCCCACCACCCCCAAAGCAGCCATCTCTCCAGCCTCCCACCCGGGCCACCCCAGAGTTGGGTATTTGAGTCTCCCCTGTCCCCACATACCTTCTCTGGCACTGCAATTTCAAACTTTGGGCATTTGGCACGATCCTGCTGGTGTTGTCCTTGCCCTGGAAGCCTTTGCTCTGCAGCGTCCCACCTACATGGGACAGGAAATTGCTGCAGAACGAAGGCTTCCAGAGCAGGCTGATGATAGCAGCAGAATCGTGTTGTTAATGCTGCCGGCTGCCCAAATTTTGAAACTGCAGCGCTGGAGGAAATATGTGGGGACCAGCCAACAAGAGAGCAATACATAACTCTGGGGTGGGGGCTGGACAGGAGTGAGTGAGTCCCAAAGCTGGAAAAATTCCTTCCCATCCAGAAAACTGTCTAGACACTCACAGTCCTCTAAAAAGAGGACATGTCGGGTAAATCCGGATGTCCTGTAACCCTAATTCAAACAGATCAAGCTAGGCAAAATTCATGTGTAACTATGGTCACACTGAGACACCACAGTGACAGGTTTTATTTTTATTTTTTTTACTTTCCCCCAACTCCTTGAGAGCCTTTCTTAGTAGGTAGATAATATATTTTATTTATCAGAGGAAGGGAATTCAAATAATTTTTAAGTTTTCCACTAGATATTGCTTAAAAAGATTAATAGGTAATACCCCTGGAGTTTTAGGAAAATTCAACAAACGGAGATTCAAACGTCTGTTATAATTTTCCACTTGTTCAAGTTTCTTATTTATAATCTGATTTATCTTTTTATCATAGAAACTTTAAACTGCTTTAAATGTTGGATTTCTTCCTGCATTTGCTTGACCCGTCCTGTAAGATCTGCTTTCACAGATTTATAATAATAATTTATTTTCTTATATACCGCCCAACCGGAAGTTCCAGGCGGTTCACAGCAAGAGAACTGAGACATAGCAGCGAAGACACAAAATATAGTAGAATTCAGTGGAATACAATACAGTGAAATACAATATGATGCAGTACAATGTAATATAATGTAAAATCATTACATAAATTTACCAAACAAATACACTTCTCCCTCCGTATTCGCGGTTTCAGTATTCACGGTTTTGATTATTCATGGTTATTAGCTTGCTGGCTCCTCCCCCCCAAATTACATCAGCTTGCATAGAGAAATCGCTGATTCCAAGCATTTACAGAGAAAATTGCCGATTCCCAGCACTTTCTTCACCGTGTTTTGCCTCTCCTTCAAGAACAGGTCAGGTCTCCCACCATGTTATTTGCGGTTTCACCATATTCATGATGGTTTTTAATAGAAAAAAGCGAATAACATATGAAAAAGTTTATTTGCGGTTTTTCTGAATTTGTGGTTATGTTAAATCCCCTATCACAGCGAATACAGAGGGAGAAGTGTAGGTTTTTATCGATTTTCTGAAATCAAGGTAAGATTGGGATTGGGCAATTAGAGAACACAGCCAAGAGTTCAATTTCCCCACTTGAAAAGCCAGAGTTTTGTCTAAGAAACTTTTAAAATGACAGCCTTTCAGAGTGGGGTACATAAACATACCCGAGTTTCTTGTGTTCTTATTTGAAGAGAATAATTTTAGTTGAAGAGAATAATTTTAGTTGGGTGGATAAATATGTTGGTAGTATGAAGAATGCTTTATAACAAGTGCAGCCAAATTTAAAAATAACTCTAGTTTCGAAAGGGAGCCAATGAAGTTGCACGTAAAAAGGGCTTACGGTACATGGTCAAACTTCTTTAATCCAAAGATCAGACAAACAGCCACATTTTGAACCAGGCGAAGTCTGAGCAATATTTTCTTGGTTGACCGTAGGTATGTGAAATTACAATAGTCTAAGGTAGATAGGATTTAACAGTCTTTATTTAGGTTATCTACCTTATTTGCAGTTATTTTTACCTCCTAAACTAATTTAGAGACTGTGGGATCCAGAAGAACTTCCTAGCATTCGTTTTGAATCTGACCCCTTTCAACTTTTCCGAATGCCCTCTTGTTCTTTTATTTTTTGAAAGTTTGAAGAATCTGTCCCTCTCTACTCTCTCTATGCCCTTCATGAGATGCTGGACATTGGGGAGAAATAGAGAAAGAGTGCAGATACTGGGCATGGGAGATGGAAACTGAGAGACAGGAGATGTTGAACAGGGAGGCAAGGAAGATAGAAGGCATTACTTTCCTAAGATGGAACAGCGGAGTGACCAAAGCAAAGGTTAGCTTGGCTCTACAACCCTTTGAGCTGGCATTGGGTGAAGAGAATGAACTGGACTGGATGATGGTGGGGAGGGAGGTTCCAGTGACATTCAGGAATGCATTAAGGGACTGATTTACTAATCTTGCTTTTCCCCTTGGACAAGGAATACAAAAAACAGCCTTAGTACATCAGGCCCTAAATGAGCTCACAGAGATCTTAGAATCCCCCTTCCTCATTTCAATGGAGACAATATTGTCATGAAAAGGGGGTTGATGTTGAGAGAGGTCTCGGCCTCTGGCTGCTAAATCACAAGAAAATTTGTCCAGGTCTGGCATACCTGGATGATCCCCAAGCCTTTTGGGATAACGTTCTGTGGACAGACGAGTCAAAAGTGGAGCTCTTTGTACAGCACTGTATTCCACAGTAAGAACATCACACAAACAGTCAAATATAGTGTTGGTAGTGTGATGGTGTGGGAATGCTTTGCTGCTTCAGCATCTGGAAAATGCCATTATTGAAGGAGAATGTCTGGTCATCTGTCCATGAGCTGAAGCTGATTGTAATTGGGTTATGTGGCAAGATAAGATCCAGTTCAAGCCAAATAGGGAGATACTAATTTATAATCTGTGATGATTTCTTATATTTCACTTATCACAGCTCTCTTAATAATATAACAATATGTCAAATGTTTTCTAATAATAAGTGTAAAATGCTCAGACCAAAACATAAAAGCAAGTCTACATCTGAATGGCTGATGAGAAAAAAAAATAAGTTTTGCATCAGCCTGGTCGAAATTCTGGCTTGAAGCTAATAGAGATGTTGTCCCAGGACCTGAAATGAGCAGTTTATGTATGAAAACCTACTAATGTCTGAATTAAAGCAGTTTTGCAGAGAAGAGTACTCCACAGCAATGTGAAAGACATATCAGATTATAGGTAGGATTGGGTTACAATTATTGCTGCTAAAAGTGATGCAGTCAGAAGGGGGACGTTTACCTTTTCGCATAGGTGTTGGATAACTTTGTTCCTTAAATAAATTAGTAATTTAAAAAGTATCTTGCTTACTCAGGTTCCCTTTGTCTAATATTACATTTTTTTTAAAGATCAGAAACTGCCTGTGTAACATGCAAAAATGGAGGAATTCAGGAAGGGGGACTTTTTGACATCACTGTATGTATGTAACACACAGACAGATATACACTCTCTCTGCTGGACATATTATTCTGAATTTTGTAACATAAATTATTAGAACATTTCTTAATTTTTATGTAAAATCTGAATATCAATTGGCATAATATCAATACTCTGTTCATTCACCGTGTGCCTTTATCACTGCCTTTATCACCGCAGGCTGCTGAACAAGATGAAATCGATGGGATTAGGAGAGACTAACTGCATGGGTTAAAGATTGGCTTAGTGGCAGACTTCAGAGGGTGGTGGTTAACGGTACCCTCTCTAAAATGTCGGAGGTGACTAGCGGAGTGCCACAGGGTTCAGTCCTGGGCCCACTCCTCTTCAACATATTCATTGGGGATCTGACTCAAGGGCTTCAAGGCAAGGTAACCTTATTCGCTGATGACGCCAAACTATGCAATATAGTAAACGGCTATAATCTACAGGATGCTATGGAGCAAGACCTGCGTACTTTAGAAAGTTAGTCCTCGATCTGGCAACTGGGCTTCAATGCCAATAAATGTAAGGTCATGCATCTCGGTAACGGAAATCCTTGCAGAACTTACACCCTGAATGGAGAAACTTTAACCAGGACTATGGCGGAACGAGACTTAGGAGTAATCATCAGTGCTGACTTGAAAGCAGCCACTCAAGTGGAGAAGGCTTCATCTAAAGCACGACAGATGATAGGTTGTATCAAGAGAAGCTTCGTCAACAGGAAGCCTGAAGTCATGATGCCATTGTACAGAGCCATGGTGAGACCTCATCTGGAATACTGTGTGCAATTTTGGAGGCCACATTACCGTAAAGATGTGCTCAGAATTGAATCGGTTCAGCGGATGGCCACCAGGATGGTCTCGGGGCTAATGGGTCTTCCGTACGAAGAAAGACTGAGCAAATTGCAACTCTACACTCTCGAAGAGCGTAGGGAGAGGGGAGACATGATTGAGACATTTAAGTACATCACGGGACGGATCGAGGTGGAAGATGATATCTTTCTTCTGAAGGGACCCTCGACCACAAGAGGTCATTCGCTCAAACTCAGGGGAGGGAAGTTTCGTGGAGACGCCAGGAAATACTTCTTCACAGAAAGAGTGATTGAGCATTGGAACAAGCTTCCAGTGCAGGTGATCGAGGCACGCAGCATCTCAGACTTCAAGAAAAAATGGGATACCTATGTGGGATCCCTACGAGGGTCATGCCAAGGGATAGGGTCACTAAGGTATAGACTTGAAAGAGCGGGTCAGTAGAGTGGAAGTATAATTACAATCATACTTAAGGGGGTCATTAGACTTAATAGGGAGGGTCAATAGGGTGGGCAGACTTGATGGGCTGTAGCCCTTATCTGCCGTCATCTTTCTATGTTTCTATGTTTCTTATATGATCTGGCATGCCTGCAATCATATTTCTTGCACATTTTTTTATGTTCTTGTTGTGGAACAATAAGAATTGCCATAATGGGACAGATCGAAGACCTGTCAAGTCTCAGTATCTGGTTTCCAACAGTGGCCAACCCAGGTCACAAGTACCTGGCAAGATCCTAAAGAGAAAAACAGATTTTATGTTGCTATCCTAGGAATAAGCAGTGGATTTCCTCAAGCCATCTTAATAATTAGCCAAACCTTTTTTAAATCCTGCTAAGCTAACCACTTTCACTACATTCTCTGGCAACAAATTCCAGAATTTAATTGCCCATTGGTAATTAAACCCATTGGTAAATATTTTCTCCATTAAAATAAATAAGTAGGTAGGGTGGTTGGTTGGTTGTTTGCATGGTCCCTAGTCCCAGTATGTGTGGAAAGAGTATGCAAGCAATTCACTCAGTATTTTAAAGTCCTCTATCATATCTTCCTTGAGCCATCTCTTCTCCAAGCTGAAGAGCTCTTGCTTTAGCCTTTCAAGTTTCAAGTTTATTAAATTTTTACTATACCGACTATCAGCAAATATCTAGCCGGTTTACAAGTTTACAAGATCATTTTTGCCGCCCTTCTCTGTACCTTTTCTAATTCCTTAGCAACAGCAGCAGATGAATCCAGAGACCAATGGGATAGCACACATCTACCAGCAGGTGAAGATAGAGAAACTGATTAACAAGTGGTCCTATTGGCTGGCACGCCTCCTACATCTTCAGTGAGCTCTATCTCCCAGCAGGTGATGGTTGCTATTCACCTAGCTCCTGAATTCTGGCTGTGACTGGGCAATTTTTTTTTCCTGTTGAGGTTTCTCTTCAGTGAGATGGCAATTCTAATTCTCCTGTTGATGTTTCTCTTCAGTGAGACAGGGGTCTCCGGCTGAACGGTGCCAGCTTTAGGGTTTACACTTGGGCCCCCCCAGGTCCCTGCCTCACCCTTCCTCCAATGATAGAGGGTCTGACTGGGTCTTGATTTTCCATCTTTCCCTTCACTGTAAAAAAGAAGAGACCACAGTGACTATTAAACATTTCTGCCCTCATAGTGCTGAGCAACTGGCATCTGCTAGCACTATCAACAAAATTGTGAGTATATGTTTTATTTGAACTTCTTTTCTGGTTTCTGGTTGTGGTGGAATTGCGGGTTCGGTGTGAATCTACAGAAAGAATATGTTTTTTATCAAACGCTATATTTTGTAGAATTGTGGAAATGGTTTAGCGACTGACAAGTAAATTTACATTTGTATGAAGTTTATTCAGCAAAGGACTTCAGGTGTGTGGATAGAGCTCCGTTGACGGAACTGGTACCTTTCTGCGTGTTGTAGGCGTGCACTTGTTTTCATACTCTGGCAACAGCGCCACAGCAGTAGTGGGATTTCTCCCCGAGGCGGACTCTGCTTGGAGTAGGACTTCTCCATCAGGAGGAGATTGCTGGCATGTAATCTTCCTGCAGCTAGACTTATGCAGACCTGAACCTATCCTGAGCAAGCAATCTTCAGCAGTGCCAGCCCGTGGATTTAACCTGCGGGTTTAAAGCAGGGCTTCACTACGGCGTTTTCTGTTCTGTTCCAGAACACGCTACAGTGCAGCCCCGCTTTAAACCCACAAGTTAAAACCACGGGCTCGCAAAAGTCCAAAAAGCAAAAGCCACTGAGAGCAAGCGCATGCGCAGACCATCTACAGGCAAAGAAGATGGTCTGCGCATGCGTCAGGATTGCTCTGCAGCGATCCGTGCAGTCACTGTGGAGCATGCCTCCGATTGCATTAATTTGCATGATGAGGCTTGGTGAATCGATCGCCCAGGAAGACTCGGCCACGGATCAGCTACGGATCGCCCAGCAAAGGTAACCTTAGTGAATCTAGCCCCAAATGACTTGCGCAGGGTCATAAGGTGCAGTGTGGGTTTGAACCCACAACCTCAGGGTTTAACCACTGTGCCACACTCTCCCTTTCTTTTGATAACTGTGGGATGCTGCAGATTACTTAAAACAATTAATGCGACTATCCTGGCATGTTGTCGTTCAAGTCTATGAAGTACAATTCTTTATACCAGGGGTGTCCAACCTGCGGCCCCGTGAAGTATTTTGTGCTGCCCCGGTCGAGGGCGATGCAGCGTTTTCCTCTGCGGCCTCCGGGTGTTTACCATCTTGCCGGCTGCCTCATGTGTCTTGCTGCAGCGCCCCCAGAAACATTTTTTTTCGGCTAATGCGGCCCAGTGAAGCTAAAAGGTTGGACACCCCTGCTTTATACTGTACTTCAATCTGTCCAATTATTTTTAATTCTTGTGCACTCTTTCTTTTTCTAGTTTGTACATGCTATACTAAGACATATCATCCTCTGTTATTTCCAGCATAATACCTAACCTTCTGAAGAATACAAAGAGTCTTAATTGAATGAAAAAGTTAAAGCTTAAGATTTAACCATCTAGTTCCCTTTCTTGATAATAGCATTCTAAAGCAATTGATTTGTCTAGCTACCTTTTGGGTAATAAGCATTGTTAATTATTTAAAAAGGTAGCAGTTTAGATCCAATACAGATGAATTGTTGGCTTTGTTCCCCTGTGAGCCTTGGGCTATTTTATCTTAAGTTGTTCACAAGGAACATGGGGCTAGATTCACTAAGCAAACCGATCATGTACCGATCGGTTTGTGAGCCCTTTACGAACAGATTTCCCTCCTGCACTATTCACTAATGCCTGTAGAGATCCGATCCCGATCGTCCCATGCAAATTAGTAAAACCCCATGCAAAATAGCCAAGCGATTGATTCACTAACAATTGCTTGACTATTTTGAGTCGAGTTTTACTATTGGCAAACTCGACTGCTGCAGACCTGTCGGTAACTGAGTTACCGTCGGGTCTGCAGGCTTTTTGACAGGCCTGCCTGTCTTTTTTATTCATTTTTTTCCATGGCACAGATATTTTGCGTGTGTTACACATGCAAAATATCTGCCCCATAAAAAAAAAAGAATAAAAAAGCCAGGCAGGCCTGTCAAAAAACGGCTGAGGCCCCTCCCCCCATTGATCCACTCCCTCCTGCAAACACCCGATGCTGCCCTCCCCGTGGGCTCCCTGCCCGACAAAAAAGTAAAAAAAAAGAAAAAGTTTAAAAAAAAGTCGCGATGCCCCCCCCACCCCGATGCCCCACAAAAAGCAGGAGGGTTGCCAAATCCCTCCTGCCATATTACCCCCCCTGGTCTGGTCTGGCCCGGCCTGGCCCAGTCCACTTTCCTCCCTGTTTCAAAATCTAGTCAGGCCGCCGGGCCCACCCACCCACCCACCCACCCATAAACAAACTGCAGGAGGGCTACCAAATCCCTTCTGCCACCCTTTGGACACCCCTCTACCCATTCCAAGCCCTCTTTCCACCCCCTCCCTGTACCTATAACGGAGCAGGAGAGATGCTCAACCCTTCCTGCTCCAATGACTCCAGCGATGACTCAGACACGGGGCGGGGCCTAAGGCCCTGATTGGCTCCTACCTTGGGAGGGGCCAGGGACGCCTGAGCCAATCAGGGACTTCCTTAGGGCTGAGCCTAAGGAAGTCCCTGATTGGTCAAAGCAATAGATTTTAAAGGTTTTGAGAATCCAGCCCCCAGTTCCTCAGGTTGTCAGCCCACTCTGCATTAACCATTAGGCTACTCTGGAATTGGTTTCAAAACTGTAACCTTATGGTTACAAGGCTGATTTCTTACCAAGGAAACTAATGTGAACTAAGCACATTTATGCAAACAAAAACCAGCCTCTGTGTAGATTTGCTCAAATTTGGAAGAGAAATAGACAGTTCTGTGTTTGTTTTTTTGTGACTTTGATGATAGATGATTAAGAGTAAAGGATAGAAAAATAAATTCCGAGTGCATGCATCTTCTTCTGCATCACATCAGCTCAGTATGTTTTGAATCACTATAGGAATCTACTATTTATTTTCTGATTTGTGTGCTTTCCACATTTTTTCCTACATTCTTCAGTGGAGCAATACTTTCATTATACCTTGATCTTGAATAACTGGAAGAAATTCAAAAGAAATAAGAGTAATGTTAGTAGCGTTAGTGCTTGTTCTTGAGGATATTTTGGATGTATTGACTTTGGCTAAGGTTCGGTTATAATAAAATGTAAAGAACTTTATTTTCTTCTCAAATTTGGATAGTGTTTGTGTACTCTAATTGTTGTTTTGTGACCGATATCTGCAGAGAGCAAGCATTTTTAAGTGCAGCGATTGTGATTAAGATGTGAATCATGTTTACATGCAAAGTTGTTTCTAAATAAAAAAGTCATAATATTGTATGGTAGGGGTGCCCACACTTTTTTGGCTTGCGAACTACTTTTAAAATGACCAAGTCAAAATGATCTACCAACAATCAAATTTAAAAAAAACACAAAGCCCATTGTACGCAGAGAAAATGTTAATTATCATTTATATTTGTGGTTTTTTTTCAAAGAAACAAAGGCAAATGACTTTAAAATATGCAATGTCACCTCAGTAACAACTTTACAAAAATAGGCAACTATACCCCCTCCCATTTTACTAAATCACAATAGCGGTTTTTAGTGCAGGGAGCTGCGCTGAATGCCCCGCACTGCTCTCGACGCTTATAGGCTCTTTGCGCTAAAATCCGCCACTGTAGTTTAGTAAAAGAGGGCCATAGTGCAAAATATAGACAGCAGATATAAATTTTCCAAACGGACACATTTTGATCACTAAATTGAAAATAAAATCATTTTTCCTACCTTTGTTGTCTGGTGATTTCATGGGTCTCTGGTTGCACTTTCTTCTTCTGACTGTGCATCCAATATTTCTTCCCTTCTCTCTGCCTCCTGCATGCTTCGTCTCCTACAGACCTCATCCCATTCCCTAACCAACATCTGTCCTTCCACAAGTTCAACTTTTTCTTCCTCTTTCTCCATGCCCTCTCCTCTTCTTTCTTTCTGTATGTCTCCCTGCCCCTTTCTTTCTTTCTGTCTGTCTCCCTGCCCCTTTCTTACTTTCTTTCTCTCTGTCTTTCTGTCTGTCTCCCTGCCCCTTTCTTACTTTCTTTCTCTCTGTCTGTCTCCCTGCCCCTTTCTTACTTTCTTTCTCTCTGTCTGTCTCCCTGCCCCTTTCTTACTTTCTTTCTCTCTGTCTCTCTGTCTGTCTCCCTGCCCCTTTCTTACTTTCTTTCTCTCTGTCTGTCTCTCTGTCTCCCTGTTCTGCCTCTGCCTGTCTTTCTGTCTCCCCTTTCTTTCTCACCAAGCCACTGCCGGGGCTGTCGTCTGGGAACAGGCTTCCAAGCCTCCGCCGACTTCTGTGAACATCGCCGACTTCTGGGCCCCCTAGCCACCGCAGACGCCGCCTTTGCTGAATTCATCATTTTCCGACACTGCAACAGCCCAGCAGCCTTCTCTCTAATGTCAATTCTGACTTTGGAGAGGAAGTTCCAGGCCAGCCAATCGCTGCATGGCTGGCCCAGAACTTCCTCTCCAACATCAGAATTGATGTCGCGGAGAATGCTTCTGCAGGGAGAGCTTGGGGCGGTGGTGGGGGAGAGGAAGGCTGATTTGCCTGGTAGATCGCAAAGGCAACACGAGTCTATCACGGAACCCAGGATGGGCTCCGCGATCGACTCGCATTGCCTTCGAGATCTACCAGTTGATCGTGATCAACATATTGGGCACCCCTGTTGTATGGCTATCCTGTTCTGTGTATGAGCTACATGCTCCAAAAGATTTTTTAAAAATTAGTATTGTGCAGCATCTTTCCATAATATGTACAGTGCAGTCTGTTTGCATTAGGTTTCAGCACTAGGTTAGAAACATGATGGCTGATAAAGGCCAAATAGCCCATTTGTAAAATACACTATCTTCTATTCTCGCTAAGATATCCCATATGCCTGTCCCATGCTTTCTTGAATTCAGACATAGTCTTTGTCTCCACCATCTCTACTGGGAGACTTTTCCATGCATCTACCACCCTTTCTGTAGAAAAATATTTCCTTAGATTACTCCTGAGCCTATCACCTCTTAACTTCATCCAATGTCGTCTTCATCCTATCCCATCCCATCTTCATCCTATCACCTCTTAACTTCATCCAGTGTCCTCTCATTCCGGACCTTCCTTTCAAATGAAAGAGACTCGCCTCATGCGCTTTTATGCCATGTAGGAATTTAAACCTCTCATATCTCCCCTCTTCCGCCTTTCTTCCAAAGTATACGTATTGAAATCTTTAAGTCTGTCCCCAAATGCTTTATGATGACCGCTGACCATTTTAGTAGCTTTCTTCTGAACTGATTCCATCCTATTTATATCATTTTGAAAGTGTGGCTAACAGAATTGTACACAACTAGTGTTTAAGCCCATTATATTAACGAGTGCTAGAATATATGTCTGTCTTTCTTTCTGTCTCTCTCCCTTCCCCTGTCTCTTTCTTCCTTTCTTTCTGTCTCTCTCCTTCCCCCTGTCTATCTTTCTTTCTATCTTTCTTCTTCCAGCTGTCTGTCTTTCTTTCGGTCTGTCTCTCCACCTGCCCCCCTTTGTCTCTGTCTGTCTTTCTTTCGGTCTGTCTCTCTCCCTGCCCCCCTTTATCTGTCTGTCTCTTTCTTTCAGTCCCTGGTCCCCTTTGCCTGTCTTTCTTTCAGTCTGTCTCTCTCTCCCTGGCCCCCTTTGTCTGTCTGTCTGTCTGTCTTTCAGTCTGTCTCTCTCCCTGGCCCCCTTTGTCTGTCTGTCTTTCAGTCTGTCTCTCTCTCCCTGGCCCCCTTTGTCTGTCTGTCTGTCTTTCAGTCTCTCTCTCCCTGGCCCCCTTTGTCTGTCTGTCTGTCTGTCTTTCAGTCTGTGTCTCTCTCCCTGGCCCCCTTTGTCTGTCTGTCTGTCTTTCAGTCTGTCTCTCTCTCCCTGGCCCCCTTTGTCTGTCTGTCTTTCTTTCAGTCTGTCTCTCTCTCCTTGGACCCCTTTTGTCTGTCTGTCTTTCTTTCAGTCTGTCTCTCTCTCCTTGGCCCCCTTTTGTCTGTCTGTCTTTCTTTCAGTCTGTGTCTCTCTCCCTGGCCCCCTTTTGTCTGTCTGTCTTTCTTTCAGTCTGTGTCTCTCTCCCTGGCCCCCTTTTGTCTGTCTGTCTTTCTTTCAGTCTGTGTCTCTCTCCCTGGCCCCCTTTGTGTCTGTCTGTCTTTCAATCTGTCTCTCTCCTTGGCCCCCTGTCTGTATGTCTGTCTTTCGTTCTCGTGCGCTGAGATACTTCAGTTCCAGCCTGCTACTCCCATCTACTCTTAAATCACTCCTTTTGCCTCCACCCCAGATTGAACATCCACCAATCACAGTCCGGATGCTGAGCGTCGGTATGCCTGCTTCCGTTATTTTTGTGCTCTCCTTGGTTCTATTAGACGGAGTGAAGGCAGGAGGGTGGAGTCTCCGCCTCCCCCCTCTTAGTGCTTAAGCTGCTTAAGCCGCCTACCCCCTCTTAGTGCTTAAGGTGCAGAGGTACCTTAAGCATTAAGAAAGAAAGTGCTTAAGGTGCTTCCGCATGTGCAGCAGAAGGGAGTAAACAGGCAGATAGACAAGGGCGACCTGGTCTACATTGTATATCTGGATTTTCAGAAGGCTTTTGACAAGGTCCCGTATGAACGACTACTTCGAAAAATTGCGAGCCATGGAATCGAGGGTGAAATACGTGGATTAAAAACTGGTTGGCGGATAGGAAACAGAGAGTGGGGGGTAAATGGACAATACTTGGATTGGAAAAGCGTCACAAGTGAAGTGCCGCAGGGTTCGGTGCTTGGACCCGTGCTCTTCAGCATATTTATAAACGACCTGGAAATTGGTACGATGAGTGAGGTGATTAAATTTACAGACGATATAAAGGTATTCAGAGTAGTGAGGATGCAGAAGGACTGCGAAGACCTGCAATGTGACATAAACACACTCGAGAAATGGGCTGCGACATGGCAAATGAGGTTTAACTTGGATAAGTGTAAGGTGATACATGTCAGTAAGAAAAATCTTATATACGAATACAGAGTGTCCGGTTCTGTATTTGGAGAGACCCCCCAGGAAAGAGACTTGGGAGTACTGGTCGACAAGTCAATGAAGCTGTCTGCGCAATGTGAGTGAAAAGAGCGAACAGAATGCTAGGAATGATTACGAAGGGGATCACAAACAGATCGGAGAAGGTTATCATGCTGCTGTACCGGGCCATTGAACGCCCCCACCTGGAATACTGCGTCCAGCACTGGTCGCTGTATGTGAAGAAGGATATGGTATAACTCGAGAGGTCCCAGAGAAGAGCTACTAAAATGGTTAAGGGACTGGAGGAGTTGCCGTACAGTGAAAGATGAGAGAAACTGAGACTCTTCTCCCTTGAAAAGAGGAGACTGAGAGGGGACATGATCGAAACATTCAAGATACTGAAGGGAATAAACTTGGTAGATAAAGACAGGTTATTCACCCTCTCCAAGGAAGAGAGAACGAGAGGGCACTCTCTAAAGTTAAAAGGGGATAGATTCCGTACAAACGTAAGGAAGTTCTTGGGAGTGGTAGAAAACTGGAACGCTCTTCTGGAGGCCGTTATAGGGAAAAACACCCTCCAGGGATTCAAGACAAAGTTAGACAAGTTCCTGCTGAACCAGAACGTACACAGGTAAGGCTAGACTCAGGGCACTGGTCTTTAACCTAAGGGCTGCCGCGTGAGTGGACTGCTGGGCATGATGGACCACTGGTCTGATCCAGCAGCGGCAATTCTTATATTCTTAAGAAGGAAAAGTAAGGGTCCTGGCATGAGAGGGGCCTGCAGCTCTGAAACCCTTCAAGCAGAGGTGATAGCTACCAGAAACACTGTTATGAGAGTAAAATCCTTAATGAAAGCCGATCACATGGGCTCAAGTGGGGCTGCAGACACTACCTAGAGCACCAAATTTAAGTCCCATGGAGGAAAGGAAGGATGAAGCTAAGGTTGCAGATGCACTACCCTCTTCAGGAACCAAGCTACCTTCCCTGCAAACTGAAATCGTTGCTACCTGAACCCTCAACATCTGATCCGTGCCTTGCTGCAGGAACCCCAAGATAGCGGGGACCTGAGCTCCTCTTCCCCTCCTCTTCTCCCCCCCCCCCCCCCCGAGAGAAAGAGATTTGGTTCCTATACCAAGATTCAAAATCTTGCCAGACTTTCTGGAATGTAGCATCATAGAAACCATTTCTGTGCTTCTCTAAATATTTGTCCTGATCATACACCAGAGGGGATCCAGATCCTCCATTTGTACCAGTCCTTACTGGAGAAGATCCCAACCCCTTGGCAGTGGAAGAAGTTCCTCCAACAGAAAGGGCCAGAGACCTGCAAACCTGGGCCTGCGAGGCTGGTCTGAACTCGCCAGCACGACTAGTTATTCCCTGTTAGGGGAACAAAGTTAGAAAAAAGAGACAAGTAGGCAAAATAAAACCAAAGATAGGAAACCCACACCTGAGAGCCATTTAGGGAGGTGACCGGGGGTGGGGGTGGAGGTGGTGGTGACAGACCTCAGCTGGAGCCCTTTAAGTCCCAGGCATTTAGGTAACTGAAGGTGAAATTACAGACTTGAGCTACTTCTTAATGGAGAGTGAGGATGCAAGTGTCTATGTAGAGACTATCAAATTTGTATAATGCTTTGGTGTAAATCTGAATTTGCACACCTAAATTAAGGCATGGTCACTTATGTCAGTTCTGTGGCTAGTGTAAATGGGCGTGCTTTAGAGTGCATAGCATATAGTAAGTATTCTATAAGTTTGGTAATGTAAGTTAAAAAAATGTCCATGCACCACCCATGTGTATTCCCCCTTTTTCCAGTTGTATGTTGTCTTATAGAATAGTGCATAGTGCACTTACACATACATCCTGTTATCAAATTGACTTTTACAGCTTCTGCTTTTTTTGTGGATTTTAGAGCATCCTTAGAATCTGTGATGAGAGCTAGACGTTGCCAGCAGCACTGTTGCTGCTAGTATTTGTTGCAACAACTATTTGTATTGCTTTGTGTTGCTACAGATTTTGGCAGCTAGAAGAAATCAACACTGTCTACAACTCTGAGCCACAGGTTTTGGCAGCTAGAAGTCAACATTGTCTACAACTCTGAGCTCCTGTCAGGCTCTGCAGTACGCAGTTAAAATCCATGAATACCAGAAGTCCTTGTTATGATTACTCCTGGAGAAATTTTGCACAACCGCACAATGCAGAATTTGCACAGAATTCCCCCCCTCCCCAAAGAATTTTTGAGCAGCACACAGAATTTTACCAGCTGTTGGGATAAAAGAATATAAAAGCAACAGGGCTCCTCACCAGTTTGTTTTTCCCATTTCTTCTCTCTGCAGCATCTTTTTCAAGCAGGGAATGACTTGGGTTCATGCACAGCACAATTCTCGGTTTGAGCCGTGCAGTGCTTGTGGTCTCCTGCTGTTCTCACCAGAATGAAAGTTGATCTCAGCTGGAGGAAATACAGGCAACCCCCTCCCCCCCCTCTCCCCCTAACCCTAACCCCTCCCCCTCCCCCCCTGTTATGTGTATTAAAAAGGACAGGTCACAGAGAGAGGAAAGCAGATGAACTTGTGAGCAGTCCGAAGGCTTTTATAATCTAACTAGTGTTTAAGCCTGTTACATTAATGGATGCTAGAATAGATTAGTCTGATCCAGTATGGCTATTCTTCTTATGTCTTACCCCCATATTTAGGCTCCCATTTTCCCTTTTACCTTCCCTATTTCCACCTTTTTTCACCAACTTAAAAATATGTCCCTGTTCTCTGTCCTTCACCTCTATAGAACTCCCTTTCCATTCCCCCTTTCTCCATCAACCTTTGCTTTTTCATCTTCACTTATTCTTCAGCCCCTTTCTCTCACATGTCCCTTTTTGTAGCCCGCTTCTCCCACCTCCCCCTTTTTTCATATCCGGCTCCCTTCTCTTACACACTCCCTTTTTATATCACCCAACCCTAACCCCCTTCTCCTTATCACACTTGTCTTCTTTTTCAGCCCCCAAATCCAGACCCCTTCTCTCACAACTCACCTTTTGCAGTCCCAAGTTCCAGCCCTCTTCTCCAAACTGTTTTCTTTTAATAATAATAAAAATAACAGCAGTTTATATACCGCAGGACCGTGAAGTTCTATGGGTTTTACAATGGTTAAAAGAAATTAAAAATTAATTAGAATTAACAAGGTTAGAAGCTAGTTATTAACAGCACTAGAGATCAGTTATTGTGGAGTAGGATTGTACAGCTTAGTTGCCTAAATACTTCAGGAACAGGTATATTTTTAAGTGTTTCCTAAATTCCCCATAAGTAGTATGGGTGAGCAATTGTTCCAGATCCTTGCCCCATAATGCCGCTTGATGTGAGAGACCTACACCAGGTCTCTTTTCCCAAGAACCCCCCTTTAAAGCCTCCTTCCCTCACAAATCCCCTTTTTAAAACCCCAGCTCCAAACCCATTTTAACCCCCCAGCCCCCTTCTCCCATCTTTTCCTTTTCAGCCCCAGCCCCCTTTTAACATGTCCCTCATGTTCCTTCTCACACATATCCCATTTTCTTCCCCCCAGCCCCCTTCTCTTACACATCCCCATTGTCAAGCTCCCAGCTCCTTTCTCTAACGTTCCCTTTCTACAATACTGACCCCAGCTCCAGCCCCCTTATTCCACCTACCCTTTTTTTTCAGCCTCTAGTTCCCTTCTCCTATTTGACCCCTTTTGCCTCTGAAGTGTGGCTTGGACCCTGGTCCAATGAAATCAGTTCCCATTCGCTCTGGTATACCGACAGCCTGAGACGCTTCCCTGCTCCCCTACTCTGAGACGCTTCCCTGCTCGACGGTTCTGTTGTACTGCACATGCGTTTTAATGTGGCACGAAAGCACAGAGGCATGGAGTTTCAATCGTACTGTGCATGCGCTAACTAAGGTATTATTATTATAGATTCTGGCAGCTAGTATTCCTGATGGAATTCTGCATGACTGTGTAATTCAGAATTTGCGCAGAATTCCCCAGCCACATGGAATTCACCTTGTTGTGTGTAGAATTTGAGTCAGTGTTGCAGTGGGTAATGACTCTGTGGACGTCACTGAGGTGTGGACGTCACTGACCTCCTTGGTCAGGTTACAGTGCAGGTACCAATGGAGTCTGAGAGGAATTGGAGAAAATGGGTGGAAAAGAACCCAGCTGCTGAGTGGAGGAGAGCAAATGAAGCAGAGTTGCTGAGCCACATGTGGCCAGGGATAGAGAGGTACTGCCTTCTTGCTAAAGGTCTATGCTTCCCTGCATTTTCCAATTAATTCCCCCTTTTAACTTTGGGGGAAGGGGGTGGGGGGCTGGATTTAAAACCAAAACAAACTTAGGAATTAGACCTTCGAGGTGTTCAAGTCTCTGCACCTAACTATCCTGCTCTGCTGCCCACCTACTTGTCCTATGATTAGCACCAACCTCCAAGCAGCACCTTACTCCTGCCACCAACACCATTGTCTCTGACTCTCCATGGGTCTGGCGATTTATCCAACCTTCCTTTCCCCAGATCCGGTATGTGCTCTTCCTTCTTTGCCGGCAATTGAGGGTCCAGCAATTTCTCCAACCCTCCCCCTGGGTCTTGTATGTGCATTCTTCTTTCTTTGTTAGCGATTAATGCAGGCTGTCAGTGGACAACGAGCCTTCTCTCAGCTATCTCCTGCCTGCTAGATAGCAACATCCTGTTGTCATGCAGGAAGGAATGGTGAAGAGAAGCCTTCAGTGCTAGCTGATAGCAGATTAGGGGCAGAGCCGACCCATGAATATTAAAAAAAAACCATGAATAATATTTGGGCCATCTCTGACCCACTCCCTGCTTCCCCCCGGCATCCCTTAAGCCTTACCTAGTGGTCTAGCGGGTTTTCAGGGCAAGAGCGATCTTCCTACGCGCCTGCCCCATGCAGATCACTCATAGGAAATGGCTGCCGTGAGCTCCCGTCGTAGTCTCGAGAGACTATGATAGCTCACGAAAACCCGCTAGACCACCAGGAGAGGGCTTAAAAATAGCACGAAAAATGAAAATGGATCTTAAAAAAAAATCGCAAATAACTGAATCCGTGGATGCTGAAACTGTGGATTTGGAGGGAGAAGTGTATTAAGTTCAGGTGAAGCTCGCATGTCATTTACAGGACTGGACTCAGAAGAAGGTAGGAGAAATTGCCGGGCCTATGATGGGGATTGGATAACAGAGTGAGAGAATGCTGGCTCGGTGGCAGGGGGAATAGGGAAGACAGAGATGCTGCCTCAGGGAGGATAGAGGAGAGAGAAATTCTGGCTGGGCAGGAATGGGGAGGAGAGAGAGTAAGAAATTCTGGCTGGGGAAGGATGGATGTTGGGTGATATGCTTGCTCCTACAGGATAGGGGAGAAAGCATGAGAAATGTTGGCCAGGGAGAGAGGTGCTTGTGTTGTCAAATAAACTTACAGAATTTTTCAGAATTTGCAAATATTGTGTGCAGAATTTGGATTTTTTTTTGTGCCACCAGGATTAAGCTGGCTAGGAACTGTCTACTTCCATTTTATTTTATGTTTTTTGTTTTTTTTTTGGGGGGGGAAGAAGTCAGAGGAGTACACTGGATATCTGTTTGTCAGAAGTTAGGGGAGGGGAGCTCAGCTGGCTGACTGCTTGAATCCAAGCAAATTGAATTGTGACACTTGGAGAGGGCAGGCAGGCTGAGGAAGGGGAGGCAGGGCTGTCTGGCTGGTTTAAGGCCAGCATATTAGTTGAGAGAGAGCTGGTTGAATGAGTGTCGAGGGGGAAAAATAGGCTGCTTTGTGTCATCACCAGTTTATTCCCAGCCACCCCTTACAAGTTGAGAATGAAGGCGTGAGTGTATTGGGGGCAGATGGGGTGACAGACTGAGTGGCTTGTTGCAATATGTTTAGGGCTTCTTTTTTTTTTCTGGATTTTTATTCATCAGCTCATAGAGCCTGAAAGAGGTTCTGAGCTGCCACCATCAACTAACTTTGTGATACTGCTACCATTCTTACAGTCAGAATTAGCAGCTCCAAACTTTCTTTGGGCTCTACTTTAAATAGAAATACTGGATTGTACTGAAATTCTGGCTAATAATTTGCAAAAATATTGTTTACATTTTCATACAGAATTTTATGTGTGTGTGTGTGTGTGTGTGTGTGTGTGTGGGTAGGGTGTTTGCACAGAATTTTTCCAGGAGTATATGATGTACTATTACAGTACTCTTGAGGGAATTCTGCACCAAAAGCTTAAATACTGTGCCTTTGAGAAATGTTTTTTTTTCTGTACTGTAGTTTAAACTCACTATTCCTCACAGTGATTATATTCTCTCATTTTGAGCGATATACAGAGTTTTAAAATATGAACTGTTTTTTTTTCACCTGTTATGTACTTGGTCTTGTAAAACTTTATGTATTATAAGCTGTGTATGTGAATTGTGAGCCGCTTGGTAAAAAAGCGGATTAGAAATGTTTTAAATCAATACGAGAAACTTCCTCTTACCTAGAATTCCCCAGGAGTAAATACAGTAGACTCTTTGTAAACTAGAACTCAAGCAACCAGAACTCTCAAGCAACCAGCAAAAACAATCAAAGAAATACTGTAATACATTAAATAAAAATGAAAATAAAATCAATTTTCGGCAGACATCTAAGTGTAAACGTGGTATGTTACATCTGAGTGCGCCCATACTTTGCCTACCACATGTCTGGTAGTATGTCTGGAACAGTTTATGGTATGGCATAGTATGGGGTATAGTATTAGTTAGGCCTATTTTTAATAGTAACTCTCAAGCAACCAGAAACTACATTTATCTGGCATCTATCAATCTCCATGGGTGCCAGTTAACTGTACTTGTTTCTGAGATATGAAGAGAGCAATGCTGAGAAAGACCTGACAGAATGGATCTGCCATGAGCCAAGAGATTAGCTGCTCTGTCACCTTGTTATAAAATAACAATCTATTAGAAAACCCTTGATTTTGTAAACCCGATGGTAGTACTTTTTTATATGCAAATTAGAAAAACTTACAAAAAACAAAGTAAGAGAAATTTCCATTCAGAAGGATGACAAAAGGTTTTGCTAGGTGTGTTTTAGAAAAGCAAGATTGGCAAATTTTTCAGAAAAAAAGCCACTTTTTTTAGGAAATCTGAGAAAATGCTCAATAGTCCGATTTTGTCACAGTAGCATTTTTTTTTTTTCTTTTAAAGAGTACCCGCTTGAGTTTGTTTGTGACAAAGCAAAAAGAACAAGGTGAGCAATGTCATGTTCTCCTACTTAGGATTTTGACAAAAGTTGAGAAATTGTTCTTTCTCTTTGCTGAATACTGGACCTAATACTAAGGTGCGCTAGCGTTTTAGTGCACGCACAAAATTACCACACGGTACGCTTCTAGAATAACGCCAGCTCAATGCTGGCGTTAAGGTCTAGCGCGTGGGGCAATTTAGCGCGCGCTGTTCCGCGCATTAAGGCCCTAACGCTCCTTTGTAAAAGGAGCCCTGAGAGTTTTCAGTTGTAATTGACACATAGGGAAAAATATCTTCAGGCATTGAAAAATGCATTTATTTATTGTACTTGATATACAACCTTTCTAGCGTAGAACCATCCATTGAGTTCCAAAATTGGTTCAGTCACTAAACCAATAATACAGAGGACAAATTAGGGGGTCGTTTTATTAAGGCACGCTAACTGATTTAGCACGTGCTAAATGCTAACGCACCCATTGAATATAATGTCAAAACATCATTATCAACACTTCACATACAATGTAATTAAATGGATCCACACTACACATGTAAACAATAAAACTATTAAATTACTAAAGCTTTCATAGTAATAGTAGAAAACCTGGAGTCTTTAAAGTCCTTCTCAACGGTACAGTACTTTATAATGATTTTCAACTCTTTTTGTTGCTCTCCTTAGATGAAAACTCCTGTAATGGATATAGCAAGACAAAGTTGGTAAAATGACTTCTCTGTTTTTATCCAGACTGTAACCAGACAGCCCAACGCAGCACCAAGTTTTACTATTTAAGCGTCTTCAGGAGCTGTAACTGTATTAGGTTTTCAAATCTCAACCATCTATAACACAAACATTATTTTACTATGGGATCCATTTTTAACGACACCTAACCCTTTAATCACCCTAATTGTATCCAAAATTATATGAATATAAATACCTGAAATCCTTTGTCATCTTATATTCAACAGCAGCACGGGTTCACAAGCCACCATACCCTCTTGAAAGAAACCAACATCATATTAACCCTTCTCACTATAAGCCTGTTTTTAAAAGGACTTAGCCCCTCCCCCTACCGGGAAAGCCTTTCTAATCCAACCAATCACATCAAATGCTATTTGATTTCTTTATTAAGACCAGCGGGTTCCATAGTACCTCACTGGTAAATCATACCATTTACCCCATTGGGTCATGTGACCTCACTAGCAAGACTACACCTTGCACTCTTAAGTGGACCTTCGCTTCTCAGTGGTCTCAAGTGACAGTTCAGCTATCACAACATATTTCTGTAACATCATCTCTTCAACGATCGCTTCATTGGTGGATGACCTCTTCCAAACTCTCCAGAGGTCTTCTTTTTCACTTACTTCCTCATCACCAGATGCTCAAGATGGATGCATCCCTGTACGTTTGGGGGGCGCACATGACCGGCTTTCAAGATCATTGGACTATCAAACAGTGAAAATTTCACATCAATTTACTCGAACTCAGAGTGATGTTTCATGCACTCAAAGCTTTCCAGCATTTTCTGAGCAATCAAGTCCTCCTCCTTCGCACGGACAGTCAAGTAGCAATGTACTACATAAACAAGCAAGGAGGCATGGGGGTCTCTTCCACTTTGTCAGGAGGCTCAAAAGATCTGGTTCTGGGCGACCGCCCACAAAATTCAAGGGGAGAAAAATTCCTTAGCAGACATCCTCAGCAGAATTCTTCAGCCTCATGAATGGACACTCAGTTCAACAGCTCTCCATCCAATCTTTGCACAATTGGGCACTCTACAGGTGGACTTGTTTGCATCTCCCCCAACACAAGTTGCTTCAGTTCTGCTCCAGGCTTTACTCTTCTCATTGGCTGGAGGCCAATGCGTTTCTACTGGATTGGACGCAAATGTTCCTGTATGCCTTTCGTCCCACTCCTCTCACTTTGAAAACTCTTTTCAAACTCAAGCAGGAGTCAGCCACTATTCTCATAGCTCCTCGGTGGCTCAGACAGACTGGTTCTCCCTTCTACTTCAATTCAGCACCAGTGAGCCCATACCTCTTCCAATTTTTCCTACTCTGCTTACACAGAATCACGGATCTCTTCTACATCCCAACCTGCGCTTGTTACAACTGACAGCTTTGGTTTCTCTCAGGCTGAATTCCATCTCTCTCAGCCTGTTCGCAATATTATTGACGCCTCCAGGAAACCAGCCACTGAACAATGTTATCAGCAAAAGTGGACTCTGTTTTCTTCCTGGTGTCATCTTCATCATCACGATCCAACTTCCTTGTCAATTGAGCTGGTGTTGAATTATTTACTTCATCTCTTGGAGTCTGGTCTTAAATCTACATCTCTTAGAGTCCATCTCAGTGCTATTACAGCTTATCACTGTCCAGTCGAGGGTAAAACCTCTCATGGCTCATCCTTTGGTCTCCAGATTCATGAAAGGACTTTTCAATGTGAAACCTCCTCTCAAACCTCCTCCAGTAGTCTGGGACCTTAATCTGGTTCTTTCCAAGTTAATGAAGCCTCCATTTGAACCCATAGTGACAGCGCATCTCAAGTTTCCTACCTGGAAAGTTGTTTTTCTTGTATCATTGACATCAGCCAGGAGTCAGTGAGCTGCAAGCGTTAGTGGCAGACACACCATTCACTGTTTTTCACCATGACAAAGTGGTTCTACACACACATCCAAAGTTTCTGCCTAAAGTTGTGACTGAGTTCCATCTCAATCATTGAGTTCTTCTATTTTTTTTTTCCCCTAAGCCTCATTCTCATGCAGGAGAAACTGCTCTCCATACTCTTGACTGTAAGCATGCTTTGGCCTATTACATTGACAGAACAAAGTCACACCACACATCACCGCCACCACACCGCAAAGCCACTACTGCACATCGTCTCATTTGATCCTAACAAGCTAGGGCATCCTGTTTCAAAGAGAACAATTTCCAATTGGTTGGCTGCCTGTATATTGTTCTGTTATGCTCAGACTGGATTGCACCTGGAGAGTGATGTCACAGCCCATAAAGTCTGAACTATGGCAGCTTCTGTGGCTTTCCTCATATCTACCCCTATTTGAAGAAATCTGTAAAGCTGCTACCTGGTCCTCGGTTCACACCTTCACCTCACATTACTGTCTGGAATCTTTTTCCAGATGGGATGGGCACTTCGGCCAATCAGTATTACAAAATTTATTTTCTTGAAGGCCAACTCTCCCACCATCCCATTGTGGTTAGCTTGGAGGTCACCCATGTGTGAGGATATGCTGCCTGCTTGTCCTGGGATAAAGCACAGTTACTTAGCGTAATGGGTGTTATCCAGGGATTGCAGGCAGATACTCTCACAACCCACCCATCTCCCCTGGTTGGCTTCTTAGCTGGCTTATCTGAACTGAGGTACCGTGTTCCTACGTTGGGCGGGAAGGCACTTGTGCATGCGCAGTGTGGGCTATCGCAAACTTTCTAAAGAGTTAAAGTGGCAATGCACTTTTAAAGTGTCCGTACTGGGGCTCCCTCGGTGACGTCACCCATGTGTGAGAATATCTGCCTGCTGTCCCTTTATAACACCCGTTATGATAAGTAACTGTGCTTTATTTCCCCCTTTCCCCCCTCACTGCTATGTACAAACAAATATATTAGAAATCTCTTTCTTTTCTAGTTTTAAGAAGTAGAGCGGTATACTGTGGTTAGGAAATGACGAGACTCTTGGTGTGTTAGAGTTCAGCAATTACTACTGTACTATGAAAAATTTAACATAGTCTGGTGTCAGCCTGTCTGCTGAGGAGAGACTGCTGTAACACCTGATGCTCTTTGATACCGAAAATGGTTTCAGGTTGCCCATGCTGTAGAAATTTAGCTCATTTGCCAGCAATACAAAGTTTCACTTAGAAGTTTTAAGTGATGTGAGATTGTAGTCTTCTCAGCAGAGAGGAAGGCCATATCTGTGAAAATTTGTTTTAAAATCTGCTTTTACCCTCTTGGGATCTTGCTAGGTAGTACTTGGACCACTGTTGAAAACAGGATACTGGGCTTGATTGACCTTTGGTCTGTCCGACTGTGGTAATGCTTATGTTCAAAATATAAGTGTTCTTTGCATGGTCATTAACAAAGCTGGGTCTGTTGATATGTGGTACCATATTTTTTGTTCTATAAGACGCACCCGTCCATGAGATGCACCCCACTGTAGAGTAGGAAAAAACAAGGAAAAAAATTTCCTCCTCTACAGGGGGGTGCATCTGGTAGTCTGGTGCATCTGGTGCTGGGAAGCCTGAAGGAGCCCGCTCGCAGCCCACAGATCAAAACCACCCACAGCAAAAGTAGCCCGCCCATACCCCGAAGCCGCCCACAGCCCCCCGGTACCTTTTTAAAGTTGTGATGGTCCAGTGCGCTCTCCTGCTGGACGGCTGGCTTTGGTAGCAGAGTGGCGCGACGTAGGAGCATGACCTTTGCGCTTCCTGCCTGGTCCTGCGGCAATCAGTGATTGGCTGAGGTCAGTTCCCTTTTTGGGGGTGGAAAAAGTACATCTTATGGAGCGAAAAATAAGGTATGTTACCAATGGTTATAGCTCAAAACAAAAACATGAAAAACTACTCTTCAATTAGGTGATGTTCACTTGCTTACATAATCACTTATCACCATCTATAATCTTCAAATCAGAATACTTTAAAATTGCAATTACATTCAAAATAAGTGTGTGTGAAAAGATTATATGCTATTGCCAAGATATGTTTGGTAGCATAAAAGAAAAAAGTAATGATAGTAGTAATCAAATCTCTATTTAAGGTCCTCATCCTCATCCTTTCTGCTACATTCATTCTGGATTGATTTTTCTGGCTCCTGATCTCTGTTTGTGCAGTTTCCAGTGACTTAAGTGCTGTATATTTTAATGAAGCATGTTTTGTAGTCCTTCTGTAAAATTAATTGAATTGTTAGAGACCTCATAATTCCCCAGTGAAATGAGCAATTAATTTATTCCTTGCGGAGGTTCTCTAACTCTCTAAAACCAATAGAATTAGATTCAACACATCCTGGAAATTGTAAGCATTTTGGAGGCCTAAAGTTTTCACACTGGAGCTCCAATCTTCTACTTCTCTCTGAAAAGAAGTTGCATAAAGCTAGCCAAGCATCTAATTATTTATTTATTCAATTTTCTATACCATTCTCTCAGGGAATCTCAGAATGGTTTACATGAATTTATTCAGGTACTTGTGCATTTTTCCCTCTCTAGCCCAGCAGGCTCACAATCTGTCTGATGTACCTGGGGCAATGGGGGGATTGGGTGACTTGCTCAGGGTCACAAGGAGCAGCATGGGTTTGAACTTACAATCTCAGGGTGCTGAGGCTATAGCTGAGGCTATGTGCCACACTCTCTCCCTCAAGTCGAAGAAAAAAAGTTGTGGCCACATTTCTTAAATATGTTTATTTTTATTTTTTTAATTTTTAAATTTCCCAACTTGAAGTAACCCTGCTAGTCTGGAATAGTGCTGCACGATTCACAGATTCAAATTGATTCGATTCACTTTGGTGAATCGAGTCGAATTAATTCTTTTTTTTTTTTTTTTTTTAAATTGGCCTTGCCGATTTGTTCAGGTCTCCTAAAGCAGGAGCAGCAGCATTGCCTCTTGCTGGCCATCCACTGCCTCTGCTGCTCCTGCTTGAGGGAGTAGGATCAGTTGGGAAGTGCTGTTATGCATAGGCACTCTTTGTAACATTCTCTGGCTTCCCCCCTGGCCTCCCGGACTCACCTTCTGTTAATTAGGGCAGCCTGCAGAGAATCGCCAGTGCTATAGCAATCCTAACAGGTTGCCACCATCCTCCGCTGCAGCATGTTCGCTCTGCTGCGATCCTGTCCCTGACATCAGAGGAGGGGCAGGACCGCGGCAGAAGGAATGTGCTGCAGAGGCCGACGCCAGCCTGCTAGGATTGCTACAGCACCGGCGATCCTCTGCAGGTTGCCCTAATTAGCTGAAGGTGAGGCCGGGATGACAGGGGGGAAGCCAGAGGATGCTATTACAAAGGAGGGAACATGCAGACCTTCTGGGGGGTGTGGTGGGCCTGGTTTAGAAGTACACAGATGAAGAGAAAGGGGGGTCCAAAGAGATGTGCATGTCAGACTGGGGGAGGGAGGGGGGAAGAAATAATGGGTCTAAAAACAGAGGAGAAGGGAGAGAGATGGTGAACAATGAGATTTAGGGAGGGAAGGAACAGAAAGGGAGAGAAGTTGGACACAAGGGATGGTGTAATTGGGGGGGGGGGGTCTCCTGATGATGGCAATTGAGATCATCATAATAAGTATAAAAGCTTTTACAATAAATAAATATTCATATAGACCAAATATTATTATATAAAAAGCCAAACAAAAATAAAATAGTGCAAGTACAAAAATTCAGACTGCTCAAGGATTGAGTTGATCTGGATTTATGGATTTTCAGGCAGCACCTTCAAAATTCAGTCTCTCTCTCTCTCTCTCCCATCCTGCATCTCTGCAGCTTAAGAAATGCCAGAGCCCAAAGGAGGGGCCCTGGGGACCTGAGCCCAAAGGTCTTCCCTCCCGGCAGCACATGTATCTTTTTCAGAAGCAAGTAAGTTTTTTTCCCCCTTAAGTGTCAGTGGCTACTTTCAGCCTGCACTGGGCATTTTCCTCTGATCTGCCCCCGCCACCTTCTCAAAACAGGAAGTTGCATCAGAAGGAATAGGTCAGAGGGAAAGGCCCAGTGCAGGTTGGAGGCAGCACTTTTCAATCCGGATTCTCAGGTGGTCCGGATGTCTGGCATCTGGATTTTTGGACTTACACTGTAACTGAAAAATTGAAATTATATAGTACATGTATATAAAATGTATGTAGTTACTTATTTGAGAAATATGCATATTACAATAAAAAAATATCAAATTGTATGTAGAAACATACATACATACAGGTTTGGATGTGTCAAAATTAGCTAAAATAAAATGTAACAAAAATGGAGGTTATGTTTATTAGTCATGAGAAGAATCTATCATCTTGTCCTTCCGAGGTACTGCTAGACCATGTGGCTGTTCCAGTTCTACAGCAATGTAGGTATCTGGGGGTGTTGTTGGATTCTTCACTAACCTTTAAACCACAGATTAAGTCTGTTGTATCTTGTGTCTTTTTAAAATTACGATTGTTGCATAGATTAAGAGATTACCTTAAAAAAGTGACAATTTTAGAACTCTCATTGTTATGATGATAATGCCAGTATTCGATTACTGTAATTCTCTTTACTTAGGATTACCTAAGTGTGTGTGGTACAAGCTATGCAACTAACACAGAATGCATCCCTCTAAATGTGGTCATATTACACCAATTCTTCAAGATTTACATTGGCTGCCTTGGTGCACATTGGTGCACGGAATGAATTTAAGGTTTTGTGCATAATTTTTAAGCTGTTGCCGGACAATTGTTCATCTGTTTTATGCTCTGCACTGCAGATTTACCAGACAGTACGGGCGTTGTGATCTATGGACAGGTTGAGTGCCATCTCTGAGTGTTGTGAGTCATAAAACAATGCTATCTATACAGGACCCTGTGTGTTGGAATGCCCTCCCTTTGGAATTAAGACAGGCTTCTACCTTTTTACAGTTAAGAAAAGGGATGAAAACAGTTTTATTTGAAAGTTGTTTTGTTCCTTAAGTAGAGATGGTGGGGATTAGTTGCTGTTAGCCCTTTCTGATTTTATATAGAAGTATACAAGAGCTGTCTGGTTTTTTTTTGTGTGTATGTGTGTGTGCTTTTAATTGGTAGAAGGGTGGGAGGGTAAGGTATTAGAAGTTTGTATATTTTGATGTGGAATGTAATTAGTTTTTGTTATGTTTTTTTATTTTATATTCAATTATGTCTGTTTATGTTGTTACTCGCTTAGAATTGGTGGATAAGGGTAAGAAATAAATAAATAAGTACAGTAGATTCTCTGTTAACTAGAACTCAAACTAAACTAAACTAAACCTTAAGTTTATATACCGCATCATCTCCACGGATGTTGTGGAGCTCGGCACGATTTACAAGAACTTAAAATATAGGAAGAGAAGGAAAAAAAAAAAAAGGTTTACATGAACTTATATATAGTAAGGGGGGATAGAAATACTTAATTATTGCTTGCGGAATAATTGGAGGGAGCCCAGGTTCCGCAGTGGGGTAGTAAGGTCGTTCCAAAGACCTGTGATTCTGAAGAGAAGGGATTTTCCCAGTTTGCCTGCATAGCGAATACCGTGTAGAGAGGGGAAGGATAATTTATACCTTTGGGTGAGTCTGGTAGAGTCAGGAGTCGAGGAGTTATAAGATAGTGGGATTAAGGGAGGAAGGATGCCATGAATGATCTTAAAAGCCAGGCAGGAACATTTGAAATGGATTCTGGAAATCACTGGGAGCCAGTGAAGTTTGGCTAGGAGTGGGGAAACATGGTCAGACTTGCGTTTTGCAAAGATCAACTTGGCTGCAGTATTCTGGATTAGCTGGAGTCTTTGAAGACTTTTTTTGATAGGCTTAAGTAGATTGCATTAAAGTAGTCTATTTTGGAGAAGATGATGGATTGGACAAGGACGGCGAAATGTTGTTGGCGAAAATAGGATCTTACTTTCCTCAGCATGTGGAGGCTGAAAAAGCATGATTTAGCCAAGGAGTTGAGGTGGTCATTGAGGGAGAGAGAAGAATCGATAATGATGCCAAGGACCTTGCTTGAGAACTCAAGCTGAAGTGCAGCGCAGCGCTTGAGGGTAGTGCGAAGAGGGTGGGCAGGTGTTCTAATTTTGGGCCGAGCCAGAGTAATTTTGTTTTTGATTCATTCAATTTCATCTGTACCGAGAAGGACCAGGAATGGCGTCTCATTATGCAAGCTGTAATGTTCTCGTGGAGGTTGGTGAGGTTCTGGTCTGTCTTAAGGAGGAGATCTATTTGCATGCACTGCTTTCAAAGCATATTCATTGGGAAAATCCTGAAAACCCGACTGGAATACGGCTCTCAAGGACCGGAGTTCCCTACCCCTGCTATAGGGTAATACCAGGAAAATAGCTCAAAAGGTGCTGTAAATAGCCTTGCAAAATTTTTCAACCTTAAAGGAAAAAGAACATTGATTTAAAATGAGCTGCTTAGTAAATAAAAAACTTTATACAGTAGATACATTAAATGTGGTATACAAATCAATACAGTGTGAATACCATTAATATGAGATTATATGTACATAGAGATAAATGGCAGTGATGTTTGAAAAGAGATTACAAAGAGCATTGATTGCTCAAAGGATGTGGAAACATTTATACAGAAATAATCAGGACCTCAAATTGTAATTATATGCAGTCCCTTCCTCAGAGTTCTCTTTCTTTAGATTTTGGGATTAGTTTTCGGGCCTTTTTGGAGGGGGGGAGGACCCTGAATCTCGGGTCTCGGTCTCCTTATATCATAAACAGGTTGGGGCTCTTGGACCCCTGTGGGATTTTTCCTTTGTGCTGGCGGCTTGGCAGAGGGATTTGGGGCGGGAGCTTGGGGTTGATTTTTTGCTGCGGGCTCTTCGCTGTATCCCCGCTTTGGTACGTAGTGCGGAGCTTCGAGAGTGCCACTTCAGGACCTTGTTGAGAGCGTATGCCTCCCAGAGTCAGGCCTACCATATTGTCTGTGTCGATACCCAATACTCTCTCACCTGTCACACAGAGGTGAACTCTTACTTTCATGGCCTTTGGGGTTGTGAGAGTATTCAGAGCTTTTGGGGGGCCTTAGCTTCCTTTCTTCAGGGTCTCCTACGGGTTTCTGTTCCTGTCTCTGTATATCACATGTTGTTCGCTCATTTTTCTATGTTTTCTGTGTATACCTCTGCTGAGAAATTGTTTTTGAGCAAATGTTATATTCTGGGGAAAAAGTGTATTCTGAATTTCTGGTTGGCTGATACTCCTCCTTCCTTCTGGTACTGAAGGAATAAATTACATGACCTTCTAGGCTGGGAGGCCAACCTGGCTTCTTCCTCTCGTCGACGGAGCAGAGACTTTGTTCATATCTGGTCACCCTATTTGGACAGTTTGTCTCCTCGGGTTCATAGTCGTATCTTGAACAGACTGCAGTTGTATTCCATTCCGCCTGTCTGATCTGGGGGAGAGGGGGGGTGGGGGGTGTCCTGGGGGGGTTGTTTTTGGGGGGTTTGGGGGTTAAGGGCTCTTTGTAACCTGAGAGGACATCAGAGTCCAGTCCTCTTGGGGGGGAGGGGGAGAAGCCTTGTTTTCTTTTTTGTTTGTTTTTACTTGAATTCTTGTCTGCTGTTTGAACTTGTTGCTGTATGGTTTGTTTCTTAATAAAAAACAGATTTCAACTAAATGTATAAAATTAATCATTTTAGTCCAGCTTCAGGTCTTAAAAAAAAGGACCGTTCTAAAGCACAACATTGATTGTCACCAGATAGCCTTCCGAGTCCGTGATTGGATCTCTTTTCCAGGCAATCTTTAAAATTATTTTTATTTTAAAGACTTATAATCCACCTATAAACTAAGCAGATTAAAACCATTCATACATAAATTATTAAATAAACATAGTAACATTAAAAATACACAATTTAAAATTGTATTTTGCTGCTTGTCTCTCTTATTTCCTGTGTCGAAAGCTGATGACACATCTAACACTACTCAAAATATTTCATTTCAGACTATACCCAATCTCAGTTCATTAATAGTAAAAACTAACAATATTTCTACACTATTTCCAGATCGAAAACCATGTTGATGCACATCATTTTCTAATTGATGCAAAACTACTTTTTCAATTATTTTCCCTACAAAAAGCAACACTGATACTGGCCTATAAATATTTGGCTCTATCCATATTCTCTCTCTTTCTTTCTCTCACACATTAGAACAGGGGTGTCCAACCTGTGGCCCCAGGGCTGCATACGGCCCCGTGAAATATTTTGTTTGGTCCTGGTCGAGGGCAAAGCAGTATTTTCCTCTGCTGCCCCTGGGTGTTTACCGTCTTGCCGGCTCCCTCCTCTGTCTTGCTGCCGCATTTGTGCGGCCCCAGAAACATTTTTTTTGGCCAATGCGGCCCAGGGAAGCCAAAAGGTTGAACATCCCTTCTCTAGAAGTTACCTCCGAACTTGCAACCTTCACCGACACAGTCCAGGGCATTCATCCCCTGAGGGTCTCCCAACTTGGTCTTCACAGAAACAAGAGGGTTATAGTTTCCCCATACTATATCCATTAGTGTGAGAAAAAAAAATCAAATTGAAAACATCCAGTTCATTATCTACTCACTCAGTAGACCATGGAACACAGGGGTTTCATCAATCCACAAAAGATTTCAAGGTCATACTCGGGATTGCTAGAATTCACCTTCTCATTTGGGCACAGAATGTAAGGGAGAAAGTCTCCACTCACATGGAATGCTCGCAGGGTTCTCCTCCCCAAGATTTACTCCCCCTTTCTCTTGGGTGATATACAAATGTTTTCTACATACATATACAACAAACACACAATATCGTATATTAAAGTTGATACAGTTAAAATGCTTGTAGTTGGATCTTGGGCTTGAGCGGGCGGTTTGCCTTGAGACGAGCTACCACCTGTCTCAGTCCCTACCTCTTGGTGACTCCTTGATGCTCTTGACAGAGTGTCCTGAGAGTCCGAAGTATTTACTTTGTAAAAATTGGTGTGTTCAAAGCAGGATCACCTGAATACTTCAGCTAGGAATAATGGAATAGGACTCCAGTTCGGTTTTGTTGAGTTTTCAGAACTGGAGTCATGATCAAGAGGGATGGACGAGGGAATTCGTATTGTGCTGCCAGAGGGAAAGAAATTATGTACTACTCTCAGCGGATGCCCTGTGCTGCCTGGAGACCTGAATGGAGAGGAAAAAGAAGTAAAACTATTTTCAAAACAGTTAATGATTTAAAAAAAATAAGCAAAGCAAAATATATAAGAGTTTTTTTGGTTTTTTTTTTAGTTTCAAATTAAACATAAAGCACAAACTTTGAAAAGAAGCAAAATAAAATACAACCAATTTCCACATTGGATATTGAAATATCTATCAAAGAAAATAAGTACACTGTATAGTCCTCAATCTGGCTGAGAGACAAGGATGCTAATCCTCCAGGGAAAGGAAGAAAACAACAAGAAAAAAAATACTATAAACTGAAATTGAGCAACTCTATTTCTAATAGACTTGTTTCTTATGCTAGATTTCCGGATCACAAAATATGTATCTAACATCTTGATAGGAAATAAAGCATTTACATAGGAATCTCAACTGAAATATAGCTCCTAAGGAAATAACTTTATCACGATAAGCTAGAAATTCCTTTCTCCTTACCTGGGTCCATTTTGAAACATCTGGGAAGATATATATTCTTTCACCTAAATAGGAAATTTGCTTCAGATTGTAATATAATTTCAGAACCAATTCTTTATCTTGGTGAAAGACAAAATTAACTAACGTGTTGCATGACCAATTAACTCAATATTTGACAATTCTAATAAAACTGTTACATCCGGCTTCATTTGTGTCCTTGAGAGTCCTTTTCAAAAAATATATTTTTTGTATTGGAGGCAATTTTGAATCAGGAATCTTTAGAGTAGTAATCAGGAAATTTTTTAAAATTTCCCTCGGAGACATAAGTTTAGGAAATGGAAATTTCAGGAATTGCAAATTTAAACTCCTATTTTGATTTTCTGGATTCTCAGTTTTCCTTAAAAGTAAAGCTTTGTCCATAGTTTGTTGTTTAGTCACAGTTATTTCATTAGTAGTTTTCTCAGTTTCTACTATCTTCTCAGCCTGTTTCTGAACTTCCATTTCAAGTTGAACTATTTTCGTTGGCTTATTTAAAGTTAATAAGATAGAGTTAGTGCAAACCTTGTGGAGATTTTCAATAGCTTCCCATAGGGAATCCAGCGTTACCACCGAGGGCTTGGAAAGTGGCTTGAGGTCAGGCAAACTAGACTGTTCTTGATCAGGCCTTAGGTTGCCTCCTAGGCCCAAGTCTCCTCTAAGTTCACCACCACTTCTCCTTGGGATATCTCCCCCGCTAAGCAGCGACGCTTCCACCAGAATCGAGATCTCTCCTTCCAGGTTTGCTGCTGACGACGTTCCCTTCCCTCTCGCGAGTATACATGAGTCTTCCTTCCGGAGATATGCCTCAGCTGCCTCTGCTCCCAAAGGGAGCTGGGGGAGGAACAGGTCCCATCGGGCTCAGTGAAAAATCGCTGTCCAAGCTGTGTCCTCCCTGCAGCGCAGCAGCAGATTCGCCCGACATCGTTGAAGGTACTGTGAAAGTTGTTATCAAAATTTGATGCGGTGTTGATGTTGCAGATAGCAGTGGAAGATTACTCCTCTGTCTCCCTCTTCTTTTAGGCATCGAAAAATATGTAGATAGTACTTTATAAAAGGAAATTATACCAGAAGAGATGGAACCTGCACTCATACGTCTTGCTCCGTCGCCATATGTTAAGGTTTTAACCAATAAAAATCCTCCCACAAACTCCAAATTTTCCCATTTCTCAACTTGCATTAAGCCAAGAACCTAATAAGGATCAAAATTCAGCAAATCCACCACAATTTTCTCAAAAACAGCTTATTACAGGGGAACTAGATTAAAGTCTTCATCTGTTACCAAAGCTTTCAGATTCGGTTTATAGTTTTCCATCGCACATGGTCCTCACTGGAACAGCTGTTTTTAAAGAAGGGCCTTGTAGCAGTGTCTCTGAAGCCGTCAACTATCACACCTAAGACACAATTAAACATTTGTCCAACTATAATGTTCTAGGGTGACAGAACCAGCAGGAGAAAGTTTTTCTGTGGGTGTACAGATGTTTTAGAAAGAATACAATGTTTTCTGGTTGAGGAGTGACAAAAGATGAAAAACTGAAAAAAGTGCTGTGAAGTATGATAATGACATGTCTCAGCCAAACCGATATAAAATGTGTAATAGTGATGTGCTAGAAAACAAAACAAAAATTATATTCTTAAGAGATGAGATTTTGAAAGAATCTTGTGATAAGCAGGGTGGGGTGAGGGAGTGGTAAGGGACCTGATTAGAAGGAGAAGAATTGAGTCCAATCTCTTCATTAAAGACCTCCCACACACCCCACAACTCTCTGAGTCCCCACCCCTACACCTTCCTTAGAGCAGAGGCATTCCAGGAAGCTACTTAGCTCCTGGGAAACATTACACTTCCTCAGATGTAATTATCTCAAAGAACCCAGGGGAATAAAGGGGGAACCCAAGGAAGAGTCCTTGAGATACAAGTCCCTGGGAAGATAAATCCCCAAGGAGAAGGAGGAAATGATCTGGGAATCTCAGAATGAGGAATATGATAGTTCCATGGAAGTAGGGGAAACAGAGGAGCAAGACAAGAATATGGAAATAGGACAGTAACTTTGATATGAACCATTGATTTTCTTCACATTAAATTATACCTATAGTTTTATTTATGCATATGCATCTGTGGCATTCACATTTCACCAACATAGAATCATTCAGGTTTTAATCAGAAAGTAGATTGTTTTTTGCAAGGTGGATTTGATTTACCATATATATTCGAATATAAATTGAGATTTTTGGGCCCAAAATTTGGAGCTTGTCTTAAATTCAGGTTACTGTCCATCCGCCCCCTCCCGAACTTGTTGCAAACCTCCTCCAGCCTGCCGTATGACATGGTAGAACGTGACAGGTGGGATCCCTTTCGTCTCCTTTTTTACCTCCCTCCTGCCTTCCTTGCATACCTTTTTGAATCCCTGATGGTCCAGCGATGTATCGAGTGGGAGCAAATTTTTCTTGCTGCTGCCCCATGCTGAGCCCCTCTCTCCCTGAATGGCTGCCCGAGTTCTTGTGGCCCAGGGGTTACCAGGCAGGAGCGAGATTTTTGTTCTCTTGCCCAGCCCTGAGCCAATCTCTGAATGGCTGCCGCCAGTTCTTTTGGGCTGTGCCATAAACAGGCTGTTTCCGACCATCCCCAACAGAGCCTTTCCTTTGGCTCATTCGAAGTAAGGGAAGGAGGGAGGGGGTTGTCAGGACAGGCTGCCGCTGCTGCTTCGTGGTCCTGAGGGAGGGGGTTGTTAAGACCGGTTCTGCTGTTTCGGGCAAGTGAGGGAGGGATGGGGGTTGTCAGGACTGGCTTCGGGTGAGAGAGGGAAGGCTGTTTCAGGTGAGGGAGAGAAGGGAGGCTGTTTCAAGTAAGAGAGGGAAGGAGGGAGGTTGTCAGTACAGGCTGCCTTCTGCTTTGGGGACTGGAGGGAGAGAGGGTGATTTATGGCTGCTGTTGATGTTTCAAGGGCTGGAGGGAGGGAGAGGGATTGTTGGGTCAGGAGCATGACTTTGGAAGTTGCCTGAGTAGCGCGGGAGTTTTTTTTTACGGCAGATTTTTTTTTTCTTTGCTGGTTGGATGAGAGTGCCATTTAGTTGAATACCAATTAACTGGGATTCTATTGTATTCACAAAACTTTTGGAACAAAATATGGAGCTATAAAGGCTTTAAGTAGTGATGACTGAGTTCAAGAGGATTTGTGGGTAAAAATACACAAGAGGAGCAAAACCTTTGCAGTGTGATGTCATTATGTCAATGTCCATGCCTTCTGGCTGGGGCATTGGATTTAGTGTGCTGCTGGCTGAAAGGTTTGCGGGACACTAGTTAAGAGAATAAGAGAAAATATGGGACAAGGGAAAACTGAAGAAAAGACAGATTGGGTTTGAAAGTAAGCCAGATCAGACTAGGGGTTCAAGAAAAATAAACACATCCAAGAAAAAAAAAATAGTCCCATTTGTATTTCTTTGGTATTAGCAGGTCCACCTTCTGCAACATAGAAGCTTAGATGTGCTGCAGTAGCAGTTAAAATGCTCAGGTCTTAATACTGTCCCCGTTCTGTCCTTTCATTAGTTCCAAAGAAAGCAAAATGTCAGTTTTTCATTCTTTTCTGAAGCCTTTTGACCCTAGAGTTCTAAATTTGTACCTTGGATATATCACCTGCAAATCATGTATGTGGCCTTTAATCTTGCTCTGTGGGATTGTCCACCCTTGGGCATATCTGGTTTGATCAAAAACCAATGGAGAATAAAAATGATGTGCTCAGCTTTCATTGTCAGCCCATTGCCCTGGTCACAAGGCCACATCAATCAGTGCATGTGCTTGCTTGCATAGTTGCCATGTTTATTTACAAGCTGCTGGTGTACCATGTCCAAAACTGAACTTGCTTTTTCTTAATGCTACATCTGGATAGGTCAGTGTCACTCAAACTTTTTTTTAGCTCTGGCATACTAAACGGAGCAAATGTTTTTTACGGCGCATTAAAATTGAAATTATAAAATTGCAAAAGTCCAACAAAAAAATTAAATTTGAGAGTTATTTATTTAAAGTTCTTTAAGCTATGTATGGGTGGGTATTTGTAATAACGGTTAAACTAAAGTAGATAGAATAGAATTGCTAATCAAAGCCATGAATGTCCTTGTTTTTGAGTGCACATTAACTCAAAACATGGCTCGATGGTAGACAACCAAACACACATTTCATTATCCACCATCTGTGGTCATTCTCTTTTTAAAAAAAAATTAATTTCTGTTAGAGATGAAAACCCAAGTTCGCAAAAATAAGAAGATCCAAACAGTAAGAAAGCCTTGACTGTTTTGTTGCTCAAGTTAAGATAACTACTGCATAAAAAATAAAAATGAAACTAAAATTACTTGCCATTAGTTTTCAAGGACCAATCACGTCAAAGAATGACGTTTGTCTTACGTACACAGATGCTCATAACATTGACAGACTCTTGCGTACATTACGTACATGTCATCTATTCTAGTGTACACTTATGAAGGGAATTTTTTAAATTAAAGCAAAATTCTGGAATCTCTTCTGGGCACACCACTGTGCCTTGGCACACAGCTTGACAGACACTGGGATAGGTAAACTATATGAAAGAAGTCATGAACAATGACATCCCTATCCTCCTCTGTCAAAGACAACACAGGTATCATGCACACACGTTTGTTTATACATACAGGAGGGCTGGAAATAATTCAATGAGATTTGCTCTGCAGGCTTACCCCACTTGCATTCTTTTCAAACCAGCAGATGCTGGAAGGTAATTTTAGACCAACTCAAAGGGTGAAAAGACCTTAGTCACCCCTTCAGTGCCCTAAAGTGCATATAGGTTTTACCACGATCCTCAGCGGCACCACTTGGAGCTCAAAACAATCTCATTGCTCCAAGCTTTACATGTCAATTCGTCATCGGATCAATATTTTATGTAATATTTTTATATACTTTTCTTAACTTTTGTATATTTTACATTATTAAGACTTCAAGTTTTAAGCATATCACTTAGCTTAATCATGTGGTCTCTGGCAGGGGATTATAACACCGACATGTTTCGCTATGCAAGCTTTATCAAGGATAACCCCTGTTAAAGAACAAAAGTTCAAATTAATATTTAAGAAGATTGTTGTCAAAGTAACCAATCATACTAGTACCCAAACAACATTAAATTTCTCACCTCAGTGTAATATACCGCCAAACTCTGTGACCACTATATCTACAGAGATGGCGGCGGCGTCTTTTTCAGAAATTAAATAGAGCAGAACCCGGGACAACTGTACCCACGTGATTACGTGGCCACAGCGTCACGGGACTGCTTGCCGGATTTAAAGCTACAAACTCGAATTATTTACTAGAGGAGACTGACAACCACCCAGAACAAAGGCTAGATCAACGTACCCCACTCTAATTCGCCATTCAAACCCTTAGGTATTACTGTATCTAAAACATATATCCAGCGCTGTTCCTTATAATTCAGCAACTCTTCACCATTGCCCCCTTCCCAACCCGTAGCAAGGCTCTCTATTACCTGCCATTGAATCTGTTCCATATTATGCTGACTATCCAAGAAATGTTCTACCAAGGGAGCTTGCATGGTCCTAGTTCTAACACGTGACTTATGCTCGTTCATTCTTATGTGTACGGGCCTTGAAGTACGGCCCACATACACAAGACTGCACGGGCACACAATCACATACACTACATTAGCTGATTGGCAATTTGTATTACTAATAGATTTTATTACTTTGCCTGTATGAGGGTCCGTCCATGAGGAACCCTGAATAGTGGTGGCACACCATTGACAGTGCCCGCACTCCATATGGCTACCCTGTATCTGCTCTCTATAGTTACCCAATTTTTGCTGGATCAATACCTGCCCTATGGTCTTCCCTTTCCTAAAAGAGAACATGGGTATTTCGTTAAATATAGAGTGTACCTGCAATATATGCCAGTACTTTTTTATAAGGGATATCAGTTCTTTGGCAGCTAACGAAATACCCGTGTTCTCTTTTAGGAAAGGGAAGACCATAGGGCAGGTATTGATCCAGCAAAAATTGGGTAACTATAGAGAGCAGATACAGGGTAGCCATATGGAGTGCGGGCACTGTCAACAGTGTGCCACCACTATTCAGGGTTCCTCATGGACGGACCCTCATACAGGCAAAGTAATAAAATCTATTAGTAATACAAATTGCCAATCAGCTAATGTAGTGTATGTGATTGTGTGCCCGTGCAGTCTTGTGTATGTGGGCCGTACTTCAAGGCCCGTACACATAAGAATGAACGAGCATAAGTCACGTGTTAGAACTAGGACCATGCAAGCTCCCTTGGTAGAACATTTCTTGGATAGTCAGCATAATATGGAACAGATTCAATGGCGGGTAATAGAGAGCCTTGCTACGGGTTGGGAGGGGGGCAATGGTGAAGAGTTGCTGAATTATAAGGAACAGCACTGGATATATGTTTTAGATACAGTAATACCTAAGGGTTTGAATGGCGAATTAGAGTGGGGTACGTTGATCTAGCCTTTGTTCTGGGTGGTTATCAGTCTCCTCTAGTAAATAATTTGAGTTTGTAGCTTTAAATCCGGCAAGCAGTCCCGTGACGCTGTGGCCACGTAATCACGTGGGTACAGTTGTCCCGGGTTCTGCTCTATTTAATTTCTGAAAAAGACGCCGCCGCCATCTCTGTAGATATAGTGGTCACAGAGTTTGGCGGTATATTACACTGAGGTGAGAAATTTAATGTTGTTTGAGTACTAGTATGATTGGTTACTTTGACAACAATCTTCTTAAATATTAATTTGAACTTTTGTTCTTTAACAAGGGTTATCCTTGATAAAGCTTGCTTAGCGAAACATGTCGGTGTTATAATCCCCTGCCAGAGACCACATGATTAAGCTAAGTGATATGCTTAAAACTTGAAGTCTTAATAATGTTAAATATACAAAAGTTAAGAAAAGTATATAAAAATATTACATAAAATATTGATCCGATGACGAATTGACACGTAAATCTTGGAGCAATGAGATTGTTTTGAGCTCCAAGTGGTGCCGCTGAGGATCGTGGTAAAACCTATATGCACTTTAGGGCACTGAAGGGGTGACTAAGGTCTTTTCACCCTTTGAGTTGGTCTATTTTGACTGAATACCCTTGGTGAAGTGTAATTTCTGTGCTATTATAGAATTATAGGAAGGTAATTTTACACACAGAGTCACAAATATTTGACTGTGAGCAGAATAACGCTCTGAAAATGCATAACACAGAGAATGGAAATAATTCCATGTGCAACATTTTAACACATCACCCCCTCCCTCCCTCCCACCCTTTTGTCTACCCCTACTTGGTTCTCAGTAATTCAGCTAAGTATTTCATTTTCTTTGTTTTAAATTCTATTGTGGAACTTGGTGACTGAATCTTACAGCTTAATAGTTGCCATGCATCTAGGGCATGCGGCCCGTGAAGTATTTTGTGCGGCCCCGGTTGAGGGCGATGCAGTGTTTTCCTCTGCTGCCCCCAGGTGTTTACTGTCTTGCCTGCTCCCTCCTCTGTCTTGCTGCAGTGTTTGCGTTTTTGTGCGGTCCCAGAAACATTTTTTTCGGCCAAAGCAGCCCAGGGAAGCCAAAAGGTTCGACACCCCTGATCTAGGGGTAAATTCTATAAACTGCATTGAAAAATTGGTGCAGAGCTCTATTCTATAAACAGCATTTTGAGTTGAGCACTGTTTATAAAATTGTACTTAGAGTCGGCATGTACACCAGCTGAAACCTGGTGCAAATGCCTGCGCCCAACTCTTGACAATTGAGTACGGGAAGAGAATGACATGGTGACAAAATTAATCACAGTTCCAGCCCCATGGATAGCAGTGGGAAACCATCTCCATGTTATTCTTTAAGAAGAGAGGGAAGAGTCAGAGTATGAATGGGCACAACCACTGACCTTCAAGCCTTGCAGGGACGGGAACGGTGATGAATTTTATCACCGTGTCATTCTCTGTACGGGAATGATGCTATTCTATAACAATGCATGCCATTTTTTTGGAATGCCCCTGGCCACACCCCTTTTTGAGTTGCATGCTAGCACACAAGAAGATCTGCAAGCAAATTCCAATTACTGCCAATTAACTACAATAATTGATAATATTATTGCAAGTTAATGGCTCATTAGCTAATTAATGTGCCTATCTTTGACCATGTGTAAATTTTGGCACACATTTTTCAGCCAATGACACATCACCCTTCCACTGTGGTATATATGAGACGTAAATTCTTTCTTTTTATATTTCTTAAAATTTTCTTTGATACTGTAATTTTTCTAATTGTGGGGAACAGTACCTCAAGTGCCCACAGTTGTTCAACTTAGAACTAGTCTTGTCGGTCCAACCACTTCATGAGCTATCATTGGTCTGTTAAGCCCCCTATTCTCACTTAAATGTTAATTTATTTATTAAATATAAATTGTTTTTTAAAATAAAAGCAACCTAATGAATTAATCACTCCTTTTTCATTAGATCGTAGTTAGGTTAATAGTGATTACCGTATTTTCGCGGATATAACGCGCGCGTTATACGTGATTTTACGTACCGCGCATACCCCTCGCGCGTTATATGCCTGAGCGCGGTATAGAAAAGTTTTTAAACATAGTTCCCACCCCGCCCGACGCCCGATTCACCCCCCCAGCAGGACCGCTCGCACCCCCACCCCGAACGACCGCTCGCACGCGCTCCCACCCGCACCCGCATCCACGATCGGAGCAAGAGGGAGCCCAAGCCCTCTTGCCCGGCCGACTCCCCGACGTCCGATACATCCCCCCCCCCGGCAGGACCACTCGCACCCCCACCCCGAAGGACCGCCGACTTCCCGACAATATCGGGCCAGGAGGGAGCCCAAACCCTCCTGGCCACGGCGACCCCCTACCCCCCCCCCGCACTACATTACGGGCAGGAGGGATCCCAGGCCCTCCTGCCCTCGACGCAAACCCCCTCCCCCCAACGACCGCCCCCCCCCAAGAACCTCCGCCCGTCCCCCCGCCGACCCGCGACCCCCCTGGCCGACCCCCACCCGCCTTCCCCGTACCTTTGTGTAGTTGGGCCAGAAGGGAGCCCAAACCCTCCTGGCCACGACGACCCCCTAACCCCACCCCGCACTACATTACGGGCAGGAGGGATCCCAGGCCCTCCTGCCCTCGACGCAAACCCCCCTCCCTCCAACGACCGCCCGCCCCCAAGAACCTCCGACCGCCCCCCCAGCCGACCCGCGACCCCCCTGGCCGACCCCCACGACCCCCCCACCCCCCTTCCCCGTACCTTTGGAAGTTGGCCGGACAGACGGGAGCCAAACCCGCCTGTCCGGCAGGCAGCCAACGAAGAAATGAGGCCGGATTGGCCCATCCGTCCTAAAGCTCCGCCTACTGGTGGGGCCTAAGGCGCGTGGGCCAATCAGAATAGGCCCTGGAGCCTTAGGTCCCACCTGGGGGCGCGGCCTGAGACACATGGTCGGGTTTGGCCCATGTGCCTCAGGCCGCGCCCCCAGGTGGGACCTAAGGCTCCAGGGCCTATTCTGATTGGCCCACGCGCCTTAGGCCCCACCAGTAGGCGGAGCTTTAGGACGGATGGGCCAATCCGGCCTCATTTCTTCGTTGGCTGCCTGCCGGACAGGCGGGTTTGGCTCCCGTCTGTCCGGCCAACTTCCAAAGGTACGGGGAAGGGGGGTGGAGGGGGGTCGTGGGGGTCGGCCAGGGGGGTCGCGGGTCGGCTGGGGGACGGGCGGAGGGTCTTGGGGGGGGGCGGTCGTTGGGGGGAGGGGGTTTGCGTCGAGGGCAGGAGGGCCTGGGATCCCTCCTGCCCGTAATGTAGTGCGGGGTGGGGTTAGGGGGTCGCCGTGGCCAGGAGGGTTTGGGCTCCCTCCTGGCCCGATATTGTTGGGGAGTCGGCGGTCCTTCGGGGTGAGGGTGCGAGTGGTCCTGCCGGGGGGGGGGATGTATCGGACGTCGGGGGGGGGGGGGGCATCAGGCTTTCAGAATGGGGACAGACCTTCAAGGGGGACAGGACTTCAAGGGGGGACAGGGCACGGAAAGTCAGGGGGGGGTGAACGGAGAGTCGGGACAGCGCACGGAAAGTCAGGGCAGTGCACGGAAGTCAGGGGGGTGAACGGAGAGTCGGGACAGCGCACGGAAAGTCAGGGCGGGCGAAAGGAGCGTCGGGCATCATGCGCGTTATATGCCTGAGCGCGGTATAGAAAAGTTTTGGTACATATCATCGTGATTTCTGCGCGCTATACCCCTGTGCGCGTTTTACACAGGTGCGCGTTATATCCGCGAAAATACGGTAGTCATTACAATTGTTCCACTCACTATAATGCATTAGTTATACTTAGCATTATTCCACCGTGAGTTACTGTTTTTTCCCCCCAGCTTAAGGAACGATGGTTCAGATTTTTTATATAGATGGTACTTCTGCTCCATATACAGAATTTGTGGGTTAGTGATTGAACGGTATAATTTACTAGTTATATTTATTGTTAACTGGAGATTGTGAAGCGTGGCAGTACCTGTTGCATTGGGATAGTGGCACTTTTTTGGTTAAACTGTATATGTTGTTCCCTGTAATTTGTTGATGGAGACATCTAACAGATGTATTACCATATGGTTTCATTTTGTTATTTTCAATAAAACAGAATGCTTGGGAATTGCTCCACTCAAACTGACCCTCCCCCCTTCATGTTAGGGATATTTGCAGAGGCAATACAGATAAGTGTGCACACAAATTTGGAAGGATTAAAAAGATTTCCGAGCCTTGCGCTGCATACTTTCTTTACTTGTTAATTAAAATTGCTCTTGAAGTTGAAATATAATGGAAAGTAGTAAATTACAAACACATTTTTGGGTCCAGAGGGTATGGGAAAAAGTATTTGTGAGAAACTACACATCACTCTGTGTATTATTTACTCTAATATGAGAAAAAATAAGTTTTATGGTAGGATTTCTACCCAAGTTACCTTTTTATTTCCAACCCAGTAGTTGTTGGGGATCGAGAATTTCTTGTAGGATCAAAATAAATCTAATGTTTAATGGAATGGGATCAAATTTAATATTGCAGAAGAACAGGTTAAAAGATCCTAGCCAACTTATAACCTTCTTGTCAATGGCTTCTCTGAAAAAAGGAGAGGGAATTTGAGTACTCATTGATTGTTGATTACCTTCTCAGCCTATACAACCTTTAGTCTTCATTTTATTTTGTAATGTATATTATACTCGCTGATTCTACATCTTGCTTTCCTTATTTAGAGGACTTGAGTTAAAGTTAAGCTTTAATATTTCTTATTAAGATAGCAGATTATCTGTTTAGTATCATATTGTATTATATTTATTTTTGGCTTGACTTTACCTTTCTGTACAAGTGGATACTTGATATGTTATTGAAAAATGAAAAAAAAAAAAAAAAAAAGACACAATTCAAAAATGAAGTGGGTTACAGAGAAGCAAGATCTCTTTCACTCACCAAAAAAAGCCCAGTTCATTTCTGTGGGAGACAGGTCCAGCTTCTGCAGCATAAAAGAATTGATATACTGAAACATAGTAATTAGGAATTGCTCCTTTCATATTGCTGCTTCTTTGTTCTGTGAGGGACACTCATTCACACGCTCTCATACTATGATAATATGAGGCATGATTTGCATGTATTCCCTACATGGATCTTTTTCCTTATGCTGCTACCCATCTATCCCTGATGAACTGTCTTATAGGGGCTGATGCAGACACCTACCATGGGTTATAGGTGTCTGCATCAGCATATGGTTAACAAGCATAAGGTTTACAAGCAGTTTCCATGCTAGTTAATGACTACTTTATATAAAAAGGATTTCTGCACTAAAGTTAACTCCTGTGGAAGACATCACCACACAGCATATTAAAATGTATGATAAAGACCCTATTACTTAACCCCTCAGCAATGAAGAGCTTGTGTGCAGATGTTTTCTGGGGGGCATGGCACTGACTTTCCCTTCAAATTGATCTGTTTGCCTTTTTTTTTTTTTGTTCCCTTCCTTAGAAATGCTTTCCCAAAACACTAGTAAATGGAGCTTTCCTTTCCCAAGTTTAAGGCAGGCTTAAGACCCACCTCTTTTCTATGGTGTGTAATTCTTGACCTTGTGAATTGCCCATGTCTCATTCCTTCAATGCAAGAACTGGAGATCATTGACAATATCTATCTGGTAGTTTGTCTTTTTGGCCCCATTGGCTGCTCCTTCCTTTCTTCTCCCTCTTTAACCCTGCTCCTCTAGCTTTTACCTCTCTTACTCTCCCTTTCATGTCAATTTTTGTATTTTTTTCTGAATCATTTTTATATTATTTTTTGTAAACTGCTTTGCAATTTTTTCCAGTGAAAGGTGGTATATCAAAACTAATAATCCATAAACCACAACACAGGAAACCTACTACCAGTTCCGATGCTGTGTAGAGAGCTCCCACAGTCTGCATTATCAGATTTCCCTTCCCACCTGCCTGGACCCTTTCCCCCAACATGATCCTCCCTTTCATCAACAAAAACTAAAAATCCCTGGTGTTTACTGGCTCCCTTCTCATTGCCCCTCCCCTCCAACCCCAATTTCAGTATGTGAGGATGCACCAAAAAGGGGAAGACCTGCCATTTTGAAGAGGCGGGTCTACCGGCAGGAGGGAGTGGGCATCCCTCCTGCCAGTCTTCATTAGAAGGTATGGGCGGGAGTGTTGGGGAAGGTTCCAGGCAGCGGCTGCTGAGGCAGTAGAAAGTGGGCATCCTTTCTGCCTATCTTGGGGAAAAAAAGTACAGGGGCTTGGGGTTTGGCATCGGGGGGGGAGGGGGAGGAGTAAGGGGATTGGTGGGAGGGAGATATTTTTGTGTGTAATGGTTGTGGGGGTCTTAACTGGCAGGGTAGGCTGTCATAGCCTTACTTTCCTGTCAGTACCTGAGCAAATCAGTGTTCAGGGACTGACAGGAAAGTAAGACTACAACAGCTTATACCCCATTGGTAAAGTTTGTATGGGAAATAACACATTTCCCTGGAGTGCTCATTAGTATACTAATGAGTTCCTTGTAATGTATTAGTTTAGGATTCTCAGTGGCTGCTACAGAGAACTTTTTTGTGCATCAGCAGGAGAGTTTCCTTGAAAGTAAGGCTGGGTTAAAACCAGTCTTACTTGCAAAGAAACTTTTTTTTCATCAGGGCCTTAATTTGAAAATATGCTAGGAATGTGGACTTCAAGGTTGAACCACAGTCTGGAATTGATACTTTGACTCTGGGAGTCAACCACAGTAGAAAAGTGATTATGATGTACACCTGTAGTATTTCCTGAAATGAGAGAGGGTAAAGGGTATAGGTCAGGAAGTATAGTTCTAAAATGACTGAAGAGGAAGAGCATTGCTTTGTTAGATTTGGTGGGGTCTTGTTGCCTAAGCCTCCTTTTTGATATGCTTTTGTAAGCAAGAGCGAAATTAAATGTTTCTTGAGGTCTTTCTGCTGTGTTTGACCTGACTAATATGGGGAGTTCTGGTGGTTAGCTGAGCATGCCTAGCTCTACTTGCATTTTGGTTTATCCATTCGGCTTTGCAACATCTTTTTGGAACACTGCAAGTCAGACATAGAAAGCAATGCTGTGGCAAAAAAACAGCACCTGCCATTTGTGTGCTTTAGTTTAGGCACAAAGAAACAATACATTAATAATAATCAAAGTTAGAAACATAGAAAGATGATGGCAGAAAAGGGCTATAGCCCATCAAGTCTGCCCACTCAACTGACCCACCCCAATAAGTCTGAATGCTAATGACCCAGTTCCTTAACTCGACCTTCGTAGGGATCCCACGTAGCGTCCCGTTGGACTGGAGGACGGCTAACGTCATTCCACTCCACAAGAAAGGCTCAAAGATGGAGACAGCAAACTACAGACCAGTGAGTCTAACATCGATAGTGAGCAAACTAATGGAAACTCTAATCAAACACCAATTAGATAAGATCCTGGATGAGGAGAATCTACGGGATCCCCGACAACATGGATTTACTAAGGGGAGATCCTGCCAATCCAACCTGATCAGCTTCTTTGACTGGGTGACAGGGAAGCTGGATATTGGGGAGTCCCTGGACATCGTGTACCTGGACTTTAGCAAAGCATTCGATAGCGTACCACACCGCAGCTTACTGAGCAAGATGAGTTCTATAGGATTAGGTGACACATTGACGAAATGGGTTGGGAGCTGGCTTGGAGGCAGGCTCCAAAGGGTGGTGGTGAACGGCACCCCCTCCGAAATGACGGAGGTGATTAGTGGAGTACCACAGGGCTCAGTCTTGGGCCCAATCCTATTCAACATCTTTATAAGAGACTTGGCAGAAGGGCTTCGAGGTAAAATAACATTATTCGCCGATGACGCCAAACTGACTAATGTAGTGGGCAAATGCACAACAGACGAAGATTCAATGCCCAACAACATGATGCACGACCTACTCCTACTGGAGCGATGGTCTAGGACATGGCAACTCAACTTCAATGCCAAAAAATGCAAAGTTATGCACCTGGGCAACCAGAATCCATGCAAGTCTTATACCCTTAATGGCGAGATCCTAGCAAAAACGGTATCAGAACGAGACTTGGGGGTAATCGTCAGTGAGGACATGAAGTCTGCCAATCAAATGGAGCAGGCTTCGTCCAAGGCAAGACAAATCATGGGCTGCATACGAAGGGGTTTCGTCAGTCGTAAAGCGGAAGTCATTATGCCATTGTATAGATCCCTGGTGAGGCCCCACCTGGAATACTGTGTGCAATTCTGGAGGCCGCATTATCGCAAGGATGTGCTGAGACTGGAGTCGGTGCAAAGAATGGCCACCCGGATGGTCTCGGGACTCAAGGATCTTCCGTACGAAAAACGGCTTGACAAATTACAGCTATACTCACTCGAGGAGCGCAGAGAGAGGGGAGACGTGATCGAAACGTTCAAGTATCTTACGGGCCGAATCGAGGCGGAGGAAGATATCTTCTTTTTCAAGGGTCCCACGACAACAAGAGGGCATCCGTTGAAAATCAGGGGAGGGAAACTACGAGGTGACACCAGGAAATTCTTTTTCACTGAAAGAGTGGTTGATCGCTGGAATAGTCTTCCACTACAGGTGATTGAGGCCAGCAGCGTGCCTGATTTTTTTTTTTTTTTTAATTGAAAAGCTTTTATTGATAAACACTCCAAACAGTACAAAATAATTGCACATGAAATGCAAGAACAAAAATACATAGAGCTGAATACCACACTCCAAAATAGCACACAGAATTAAAATCAACAGCATAGACATGTGCAAGTCCTACAAACTAATAAGAACAATCTAAAATGCCCACCAAAACCCAGCCAATACCCCCCCTCCCACCCCCCAGGGACAAAACACCATACCTACAGCTCTCAATAAGGTTGAGAGATAGTCAATTCTAAACAGATACCCAAAAGTAAAAAGGAATATGCTTATGGGATCCCCCCAAACATCGCCCATCCATTCCAACCCCAAAGCCAACTCAAAGCCCCTGAGCACCCCTACCACAGATCCCCACAGAAGCCCGAAAATTGCGCCATACATGAGCATAGCCATGTAGTTTACCATGCCGCAAGGCCGTTAAGCGATAAAAGTTCTGCCAATTAAGCAAACGTTGCTCCACCAGGGCCCACGTGGGAGAGAGCGCCTGGTTCCACAAAGAGGCAATGGCCAATCGAGCAGCAGTGAATGCCAACTTACAAAACAAAGAGTCCCCCCCAGCCAGATCCAATTGATGCCAAAACAACAAGGCATGTCGCCAATCGGCCGGTATCTGGACATCTAAGATCCGGGACACCCGATCAAAGACCTCAGTTCAGAATCCACACACCTGCCCACACTGCCGCCACATATGAAAATAGGTACCCACTTCCCCACAACCTCTCCAACACAGAACACTTGCACCTCCCCGCCAACGAGCCACTACCTGAGGGGTATAGTACCACCGAAAGAGGACCTTGTAACTATTCTCAATCAGCAAAGCAGCAATCCCCGCCGAGGAGATCTCCGACCATATGTCACCCCAAGTATCCCAGGAAATAGCCGAACCACAATCCTCTTCCCAGGCCCTCATGTAGGGAAGGGGAGCTCCCCTACAATTAAGGCACCGATATATCGCAGAGAGAGCTCCCCTCCGAAGCACTGGACCCAATAGCAGCTCAAAGGGCATCTTACCACCCCTCAGGTCTCCCAGAAGACCCGAGGTCCTAATATAATGTAAAACCTGTAGGTAGGGGAACAGATCCCTTATCCCAAACCCAAACTTACCCCTGAGTTCTGTAAAGGGTCTAACACCGCCCTGGACCGGATCCCACAACTGTCCCACACACACCAAACCCCGTGACTCCCAGTCAGCAAACACTCCCCCATCTCCTCCCGGTGGAAAGTCAGGGTTATATCTCAACGGAGTATACCATGAATATCGCTTACTCCCCAATAAACAAGCTCGGGTCTGATTCCATACCCTCAAGGAAGTCACCACTGAAGATACCCCCCCTACCAGTCGCGCTCTACCAGGCACCCACGGCCTATGTAACAGAGGTACCCCATCACTTAAATTTTGCTCAATTTCCACCCACAGTTTCGGCGTCGGCGTCTGCCATTCTAAAAGGGCGCGCAGCTGAGCAGCCTGATAATATTTCACCACATCTGGAACCCCCAGCCCCCCATCCCCTCTCCCCATACATAAGATCTTTCTACTCACCCTAGGCCGCCGACCAGCCCAAATAAAATTAAAGATATGCCTTTGAACCCCCTCTAGCGTTTTTCTACCCACCCAAAGAGGCAAAACTTGAAATAGGAACAATAAACGAGGCAGAATCATCATCTTCACGATGGCCACCCGGCCCAACCAAGAGAAATACAGATCTTTCCAATTAAGCAAATCTTGGAGAATATGACGAAAGAGCGGGGGAAAATTAAGGTCATACAAATCCACTCCCGGCGGTCCAAAATAAACTCCGAGATATCGCAAAGAACGCTGAACCCACCGAAACGGGTATCGGTCTCGGAGATGGGACACCCGGTCAGCAGGCAAGTTAATATTGAGGAGCTCTGATTTACCAACATTGACCCGAAAGCCTGACACCCTACCATAAATCTCCAACTCCTGCAATATAGCTGGCAAGGAGGTCGCAGGGTCTTCCACCGTGAACAGAATATCATCCGCAAACAAGGCCAAATTAAAATCCCCTCCCGGCACCGTAACCCCCTTAATATCCTGATTCATCCGCACTCGCTGCGCCAGGGGTTCTACCGTCAAAGCAAAAAGGAGCGGGGAAAGCGGGCACCCCTGACGAGTGCCCCTTGCCAGAGAGAAAGTCTCCGAATAACCACCATTCACCTTGATGCAACTCAAAGGTCCACTATATAGGACCCGAATCCAGTCCCGCATTCGTGGACCCAGCCCCACCGACTCTAGGACCTGAAATAAAAAAGGCCAAGCTACCCTATCGAATGCCTTCTCAGCATCGATAGATAAAAACACCGTGTCTCGCCCCCCCCCCCCCTAGCCCGATCATATAAATTATAGACCCTACGGGTATTATCACCCACCTGTCTGCCTACCACAAAGCCCGACTGATCAGGATGGATCAGCCGAGGGATCCAACTCATCAATCGGTCCGCCAGAATGCGCGTGAAAATCTTAGTATCAACCCCCAGCAAGGATATCGTCCTGTAGGAAGCACATTGGAGGGGATCCTTCCCCTCCTTAGCTAACACCGTCACTCCCGCCAAGCGCATGAAGTAAGGGAGGGTACTATTCCCTTGCAAAGAGTTAAGAAAGCGCAATAAGGGAGGCAGAAGCAGATCTTGAAAACGTTTGTAGTACCGAACGGTGAAACCGTCCAACCCAGGTGATTTACCAAGCTTCATAGAGCGCAGCGCACTACGAGCCTCAAGCAATGTAAGAGGGCGATCTAACCCCACCCCATCCGCCTGTGTAATCTGGGGCAATGCTGCTGAAGTTAAATAAGCATCCCGGTCCCGCGAGGGCCCTGGATCTTCCGGGGTATAAAGTTGGGAATAATATTCCACAAACGGGCACGTATAGCATCCTCAGTCTGTAACACCTCCCCAGAGGCCGCCCGGAGTGAAAGGATCTGGTTGCGCGTCTGTCGCACCCTAAGACGATGCACCACCAGTCGACTAGCTTTATTAGAAAACTCAAAATATCTCTGCTGGAGGAGCTGTAAGTTGTGGTGTAATCTGTCCAAGTCCAAAGCCTGGAGATCCCTACGGGCCTGAAACAAGCGCTCCCGCAATTCCATATTCCAAGGAGAACGCTTATGCAAACTCTCCAACCTACCAATCACAGTCAACAGGCCCGCTGCATCCTCCCGCCGCTTACGCTGTCGGGCCGACGCCAGGGATATTAATCTGCCCCTAAGGGTAGCCTTTAGCCCCTCCCAAACCGCTTCCAATGAAGCTCCACACTCCACATTTACATCAAGATAGTCCTGTATCCACCCTTCGATCTGTGTTCCCACCTCTGGGTCATCTAAAAGATTATCATTAAAACGCCAAAATTTCCGTCCCGAGCCTCCACCCACCCCCTGAAATCGCAACCACACCGGGGCATGGTCCGACCACGTAAGTGACTCAATCCCCGCGGACTCCACCCTCCGGAGTAGTCCCCGCTCCACAAAAACATAATCAATTCTAGAATATGAGGAGTGTATTCCCGAAAAGTAAGTATAGTCCTTAACCGAAGGATGCAGCCACCTCCAGCAGTCCACCACATTCAGATTGGCCAATGCCTCCCGCAACAGTTTACGATCCCTTCTCCCATAATGATCCGCCCTCCCTGAGTTATCCAAATGAGGGGTCACTGTAAGATTGAAATCCCCACCAAAAACCAGGGCTCCCCCCTTGAACTTGAGAATCCGAGGGACCAACTCACGAAAGAAGGTCCCCTGACCCTCATTAGGGGCATAGATATTTACCAGGGAGTATAAAACCCCCTCAATCAGAGCCTCCAACATAATGTATCTGCCCTGAGGATCCCTCACCACCCTACGTACCTCACAACGGATCCCTTTACGAATAAGAATTCCCACCCCACCTCTCTTAGAAGTGCCCACCCGGGAAGCCCAGAAGGCCTGCGGGAACCTGTGATCTCTAGCCAAGGATTCATGGGACTGCAGTAAATTTGTTTCCTGGACAAAGCAAACATCCGCCCTCAAACGGAGCAATTCCCTATAGAAGGCCCTTCTCTTGTTGGGAGAATTGAGACCCCTAATATTCTAAGAAACCAGTTTAAACGCCCCCATATTCCCAATAAAATAATGACAATGCAATCCCAACCCCAACAGATATGTCCCCCCTACCCCCCTCACCCCCCCATCCCTCCCCTCCACCCCCCCTCCCCCACAGTGAGAGTCCTCAGATCTCCCACCAACATACAAAGAAGTGAACCATCTCCATGGCCCCTTACACCCATCCCACACTCAAACATCAACTATCAAAAACGGTGTATACAAGAATCCCCCACATCCAACTCACCAATCCCTCAAGCTCCCATGTCACCTTTTACACTCTCCCCTCTCCCCCACTATACTACCCCCCATATAACACAAGCCTAAAACCTTCAACTACCCCCTCCCCCCTCATCCCAAACCAGATAGTGTATAACCCCCACACAACACTCTCCCAAGGGGTAAGACTCAACAGTCCATTCCCCCAGAGGGGAGTCCAAAGACCCCTCGCCGAGACATGAAACTGGCAGTGAAAACAGGAAAAAGACAAGTACATTCAGTCAGCTCTCAGGGGGGAGCACTTGAGGATGAAGCGGAAGCGGTAGCCCTAAGAGGGGGTCCACCCCCTCGGCCACCCCTCCCGCTCCGGGATCCATTCCCCACTTGCTGCCAGCGGGAGGAGGCAGGACACCCACCCTGGCCAGGCACCACACCTTCCGCCGGAACAGCCTCCTCAGGGATCTCAATACCCGCTTGTTGTAGCAGCCCACGAGCCTCTCGAACTGCGGTAACTCTGGTGTGGACTCCATTGATGGTAATAACAACTCCAAAAGGGTAAGTCCAACGATAGCGCAAATTGCAGCGCTGCAAAGCCTTTGTCACTTCCCGGAATGCCCGCCGTTTCTGTAGCGTGCCAGCAGCTAAATCCTGATAGAACTCCAGCCGGTGACCCTCCCAGGTGACCGTGCCCATCTCCCGGGCTCTGCGGAAGATCCGCTCTTTAAGGACAAAGCTCTGAAGACACAACACTATATCCTTTGGTTGATCCAGTGTCCGAAGTCCCAGCGCGCGATGAGCCCGCTCCATTCCCGGCTCTAATGTGTCGTCTTGCAGGAGCCACCTGATTAGTTTGGTTGTAGTAGCACGAACATCCTTAAACTCAGGCAGGTCTGGCAGGTCCCGCACCCTCAAATTGTTACGCCGGGTGCGGTTCTCCAGGTCCTCGACCTTATCCAGAAGAAGTTGGTAATCCGCAGACACCGTCTCCAGGGATCTCTGCATTCCAGTTACACTGTCCTCACAGCTATCCATGCGCATCTCCACCACCTCGACCCTCGTGCCCACCTCCACCAGGTCAGTGCGCAACTCCTGCACCGCTTCCCGAACCTGCACCGCCACCGCAGAGATCTCTGATTTTACCTCTGCGATCCAGCGCTGCATATCCGCTTTAGTAAGCGGGTCCATCGATGAACTCTCTGGTACCGGGTCCGCCACCATGTCAGCCACAGCCGCCAGGGCCCCGCTCATTTTTGCCGCCTCCCCGCTGCAAATCTCAGGGCCCATGCTGCCACGTGCAGCCCGGCTCAGCGCTTGTTCCATCGTGCGCTGGCCGGGTTTGTCGCTAGGCAACTTTTTTCGCGTCGCCATAGTGATCACTGCGACTTCGCACACCTCACCAGCCCCCGGGGACAAAAAATTTGCGCCGTTTTCACACCGAAACGATAGTTATTGCGCCGGCCCGAACAGGAGCTCTCAGTTCAGGCTCCCATCCGTGGCGATGACGTCACTTCCTCTTCAGCGTGCCTGATTTTAAGGCCAAATGGGATCGGCACATGGGATCTATTCACAGGGCAAAGGTAGGGGAGGGACATTAGGGTGGGCAGACTAGATGGGCCTTGGGCCCTTATCTGCCGTCTATTTCTATGTTTCTATGTTTAGATGTCCCATTTATTCTTGAAGTCAAGCACGCTGGTGGCCTCGACCACCTGCACCGGAAGCTTGTTCCAGTGATCCACCACTCTTTCCGTGAAGAAATACTTCCTGGTGTCACTACTAAATTTCCCCTCTCTAAGTTTAAGTGGATGCCCTCTTGTGGCCGAGGGTCCTTTGAGAAAAAGGATGTCATCTTCTACCTCGACACGTCCTGTGATGTATTTAAATGTCTCAATCATGTCTCCCCGCTCCCTGCGTTCCTCTAGAGTGTAGAGCTGCAATCTGTTCAGTCTCTCTTCGTACGAGAGACCCTTGAGCCCCGAGATCATCCTAGTGGCCATCCGCTGAACCGACTCGACTCTAAGCACGTCTTTACGGTAATGTGGCCTCCAGAATTGCACACAGTACTCCAAATGAGGTCTCACCATGGTCCTGTACAATGGCATTATGACTTCTGGTTTCCGGCTGACGAAACTTCTATTGATACATCCCATCATTTGTCTTGCCTTGGATGAGGCCTTTTCTACCTGTTTGGCAGCCTTCATGTCTGCACTGATGATTACTCCCAAATCTCGTTCTGCTGAGGTCATTGCCAATGTTTCTCCATTTAAGGTGTAAGTTCTGCATGGATTTCCGCTACCGAGGTGCATGACCTTACATTTCTTAGCATTGAAACCCAGCTGCCATGTTGAGGACCAGTTTTCCAACGCAAGAAGGTCCTGTGTCATATTATCCTGCAAACATCCTTCACTTACTATGTTGCATAGTTTGGCGTCATCGGCGAATAATGTTACCTTACCCTGCAGCCCTCGTGTCAAGTCCCTTATGAATATGTTAAAAAGGAGTGGACCCAGGACTGAGCCTTGCGGCACCCCGCTGGTCACTTCCGATGTTTCAGAGAGGGTGCCGTTGACCACCACCCTCTGACGACTATCACTAAGCCAATCATTGACCCATGCAGTTATTGTTTCGCCCAACCCCATCAATTTCATCTTGTTTAGAAGCCTGCGGTGTTAGACGCTGTCAAAAGCCTTGCTAAAATCCAAGTATGTCCAGAGACTCTCCCGAGTCTAGCTTTCCTGTTACCCAATCAAAGAAGCTGATGAGATTGGATTGGCATGACCTACCCTCAGTGAATCCATGCTGATTAGGATCCCTTAGATTCCCTTCATCCAAGATCGTGTCTAATTTACGTTTAATTAGTGTTTCCATGATTTTACACACTATAGATGTGAGACTCACTGGTCTGTAGTTCACAGCCTCTGCTCTGCAACCCTTTTTGTGCAGAGGAACGACGTTAGCATTTTTCCAGTCCAGGGGGACTCTCCCTGTATTTAGGGAAAGATTGAAGAGCGTGGCTAATGGTTCCGCTAGGACATTGCACAGCTCTCTGAGCACTCTCGGGTGCAATTCGTCTGGACCCATGGCTTTGCACACCTTGAGTTTTGACAGTTCGCTGTAGACGTCAGCTGGTGTGAACTCAAAATTCTGAAATGGGTCTTCCGTGCTTGACATTGCTTCTAGATGTGGTCCGTGCCCTGGTGCCTCGTGGGTAAAGACCGAGCAGAAGTATTGGTTCAGTTGTTTGGCTTTATCGGAATCAGTTTCCACGTAGTTCCCGTCCAATGTTCTAAGGCGTACTATCCCGTTTGTGTTTTTTTTCCTGTCACTAATATACCTGAAGAAGGATTTGTCCCCTTTCTTAATGTTCTTTGCTAGAGTTTCTTCCACTGCAAGTTTGGCCTCTCTGACTGCTGTTTTGACTGCTGCAGACCTAGTCTTGTATTCAATGTTAGCTTCCCCTTTCCCCGTACGTTTGTATGAAAGAAATGCTCTTTTTTTTTCCTTGACGAGGTGCGAAACCTCATCAGTGAACCATTGGGTTTTTTTGTTCCTTTGTTGTTTATTTACCGATTTTATGTAGCGGTTAGTTGCCTTGTGTAGGGTCAATTTCATGGTTGACCACATTGCTTCCACATTATCTGTTGCTTCTTGATCCTGCAGCATCTGATGAACGAAATCTCCCATGCTTGCGAAGTCTGTGCCCCGGAAATTGAGTACCCTGCCATTTCTGCCCCAAAGAAGGATATGAGAGTAATGCAACACTAGTGTCTTGGGATAGTCTTCGTGCCATAGCAGTAGTGCAGAGCAGTGCTGGCAAGAGAAATGGTATAAAAGTCGACATCTTGTAATCTTTGGACCATGAGTGCATTCCTTAATGACACCTCAACCCCAAAATCCCTTCATGGGAGAAGGGGGGAGTTAGAGGGAAAGGATCTAATTCTGCCAAACATTCTCTCAATTTTCTTCTCTTCCATTTCTCTTTGCATACAGAGAGGAAGCGGAGCTCTAGTTAACCAGTGTCTACCTGGTTTAGGAGCCTGTGTGGCCTGTTCAGCCCAGAGCCTGCAAAGTATACTGTCACCACCTGCTGGAGACTGAAAATACTGTTGCTCACCTCATGATGCAATACAGCTGATAGTAACTTCTGATGCTGCCTCTCTCAGGATGCAATACAACTGAGACCTTTAGAATGCAACAGAGCTGACCTGATAGGGGTAAAAAAAAAAAAAGAAGAGAGTCTGGAAGCCAAAACAATTCTAACCAACCAAATATGTTTTCAGTTGAAAATTCACCTAATTTTATTTATTTATTTATGCAATTTTTTCTATACCATTCTCCCAGGGGAGCTCAGAACGGTTTACATTAATTTATTCAGGTACTCAAGCATTTTTTCCCTCTCTATCCCGGCAGGCTCACAATCTAGCTAATGTACCTGGGGCAAAGGAGGGATTAAGTGACTTGCCCAGGGCCACAAGGAGCAGCGTGGGTTTGAACCCACAACCTCAGGGTGCTGAGGCTGTAGCTTTAACCACTGCGCCACACTCTCCCTTTTAAAGTTGCTGTCCTAAATTTAGGCCTGCCATTCATTTGGCTTTATTTGTGAATCTAGTTTGCAGAGAGAGCGTGTTCTAATTTGTGCACTTGTCACACACTAAAACTCGCCTACTTCTTGGAAATGTGGGGCAGACCAGTATAGTGATGGATGATTAATTGCACGACAGATAAGTCAGTTTTTCAATAAATTTATAGTTTTATTTCACTATATTATATATTGTAAAAGGTCATGGCCTTTTTATATCACCTTTCTGTAGGTTTCCCTTCTGTCAAAGGATGTAAATATATGAAATACCACCAACGTCTTTTAGCCTATCAAGCAGCTTCTTGAGATAAAGATTTAAATTCCCTGCTCTCTAATGCTGGGTCATATCAATCTTTCAGGAAACACTTACAAAATCTATTTGTTAACCAAATTTTTAGGTAATTGACTGTATCCATTTTGAATGTCTCCTTATTTTGTAAACCACATGGATCTTTTCTGTTATGCATTATAGAAGAAGGCTTTTATGTTATGTTATGTTAATTGAAAGGTGCCTAGCTCAAAATATTTGATTTTATAAAAAGTAGGCATCTACACTAAGAGTCAAGGGGCAAATCATGAGCGTGTTTTTGAGTTAGGCGCCTCTTTACGAATTAGGTGCCTTTTGGCTCTGATATTGGTGTCTAACTGTAAGCGAAGAAAACCTTGGCATAAATTGGGGGCCACCTAAATATTAGGATGCTGAGTTCCACCTAAGCATGCTTAGATGATGATAAGAATGATTCTGTAATGAGCGCTTAAGTTTTATAGAATCTGTTCCATTATCGGTGCAGACGTTATGTTTGCTTTGTATCTTTCTTACCTTGATAACATTGAGATAGGAATATTTCACTGTCTTTTTGTCAGACATTTATGATGAAATTTTTCAGCTGGTAATAAATATTACTATACTTTGTGCCATTTTCTGTAAGCTAACTTTGTACTTGGTTTAAGGGCTTTGATCAAGAGCGGTATTTATGAGGAAAGCTTTATGTAAATTGTGCCTTTTTTGTTCATAAGAAAGTCTCCTAGAGAAACTAGGAAAAAAAAATTATTGATATTTGTTTTTCTTGCAGATTTTTGAAAATATGCATCAGGTTAATATTGGGTTGGAATTAATGGAAGTGGAAATGTGGATGAGAACGGCTTGGAAAACATTTCAGGGTGCAGTTTCACTTGGTCACCCTAGTAAAGATTTCTGACCAGGGTAAGTGCAGCTCTGGAATATATACAGAAAAACATTGCTTCATTTGTAGGCCCTCTCTCCATCAAGAATGCATTTCTGGAAAAATTAGTCACTGAGAGTAGATCAGTGCCAGACACTATACATACAGCTTAGGAGACAGAGGAAATAAAACCCATTCTGGGTGTTAGTGTTCATGCTATTTTTAGAAGAATTACAGACTGTTGAGCTATGCTTTTCTGAAACAGCTTTGTAACTGCCTCTGTCTTATTTCATTTGGATATGGGAGGGAATTTATGTGCAGTTTCATGCCTGAAACAGCAAATTTATTTCCAGGTTTGGTTTATGAAACCTGATCCTTTCCATACTAGTATTTGTAGAAAATATAGGCTTAATCTGATGCCAAAAAGTGAGTTCAGATTATTTTGTTATACTTGTTATACTTTTTAAAGTGAAATTTCTCACTGTGGATAGGAGTAATGCTCTACTATATTTTCTTAGCTCTTTAGCTAGCTAAGTTATTTTTATCCTAGGACAAGTAGGCAGCATATTCTCACATGTGGGTGACATTATCCACGGAGCCCAGTATGGACAGTGCTAAAAGTGTATTGTCACTTTAACTTTCTAAGAAGCTTCGAGTGCCCGTACTGTACACGAGGAAGTCCCTTCCTGCCCAACATTGGCTCGCGGTTCCTCAATTCTTTGTTTTCCATGGAGCGAAGAAGTTTTTTGGGACTCTGTCCAATCAAGTTGTCTTCCTAGTCAACTGTATTTTTGACTTTTGGCTCATTTTTCTTTTCTTTTATTGTCTTTAAAGTATCTTTACTTCTGTTCTTTTTCTTTAAAATTTTTTTTCTAATATCATCATTCTTTTTTCCTCAGTTGGGCCTTCGAGCCTTTTTCTCCGGGTTTTTTCTCTCACTAGTTTTCCATCTCAGGATGTAACTATTGTATTTTTTGGCCTTGCCACTGAGATTTTTCCTCTCATGTCGGGTCCTTCTAGTGGGTTCAAAAAGTGCACTCGTTGCTAGCAGCCCATCTCCATCACTGACCCACACAGCTGGTGTATTCAGTGTCTGGAGCTGGAGCATCGAGTAGACACTTGTATCCACTGTTCTACTTTACAAAAACACTCTTTTAAAGCTTGACGCATCCAGCTTCTATTCCTTCAGTGTTGGACTACCTTCTCCATTTATCCAACTCTGGACTTAAAACCACTTTGGTTAGAGTTCACCTTAGTGCTATTAGTGCTTACCAACAATAAACCTCTGACCACTCATCTGCTTGTTTCCCAGTTTATGAAAGGGCTCTTCAACTCAAAACCTCCACTAAAGCCACCTCCAGTTTTTGTTTATTAATTATTTATTTTTAAATCTTCTATACCGTCTAATTCCTAGGCGGTTTACAATATATCCATGTACATAATATTTGAAAACAGTACAAAAGAGAGAGAAAAGAGTGGCCTATCCTCTCTCCCCCTCTCCTTGGCAGACTTGCACTCCTGCAGCTGCGTTGTTGGACACATCGAAGGGAAACTGAATTTCACTTCAGGGGTCTGCTATCGGCGGTGCCTGGCCTTGTCTGATTGGTGTCATGGTGGTCTTCATTGGCGTGGTTCTTGGTCCTGCTTTTTTGGTGGCAGCCGTTTGACCTGCAGACTGAACTTGCTATCAGCCGCCTCAGACTTTGCCATCTCTTAAAGTTTTGGTTTTTTTTTTTTTTTTTTTAAATTTTATCTTCTTTCATTATTTCTATTTTCTATTTCTTTGATTTTTGATCTTAGAAATGTATTACATATTTTTATTTTAATCAGGTACTTTAGCTAGATTGTGAGCCTTTGGGACAGAGAGGGTAGTTTTTCTCAAGTACCTACCGTATTTTCGCGGATATAACGCGCGCGTTATACGTGATTTTACGTACCGCGCATACCCCTCGCGCGTTATATGCCTGAGCGCGGTATAGAAAAGTTTTTAAACATAGTTCCCACCCCGCCCGACGCCCGATTCACCCCCCCAGCAGGACCGCTCGCACCCCCACCCCGAACGACCGCTCGCACGCGCTCCCACCCGCACCCGCATCCACGATCGGAGCAAGAGGGAGCCCAAGCCCTCTTGCCCGGCCGACTCCCCGACGTCCGATACATCCCCCCCCCTCCCCCCCGGCAGGACCACTCGCACCCCCACCCCGAAGGACCGCCGACTTCCCGACAATATCGGGCCAGGAGGGAGCCCAAACCCTCCTGGCCACGGCGACCCCCTACCCCCACCCCGCACTACATTACGGGCAGGAGGGATCCCAGGCCCTCCTGCCCTCGACGCAAACCCCCTCCCCCCAACGACCGCCCCCCCCCAAGAACCTCCGCCCGTCCCCCAGCCGACCCGCGACCCCCCTGGCCGACCCCCACGACACCCCCACCCGCCTTCCCCGTACCTTTGTGTAGTTGGGCCAGAAGGGAGCCCAAACCCTCCTGGCCACGACGACCCCCTAACCCCACCCCGCACTACATTACGGGCAGGAGGGATCCCAGGCCCTCCTGCCCTCGACGCAAACCCCCCTCCCTCCAACGACCGCCCGCCCCCAAGAACCTCCGACCGCCCCCCCAGCCGACCCGCGACCCCCCTGGCCGACCCCCACGACCCCCCCACCCCCCTTCCCCGTACCTTTGGAAGTTGGCCGGACAGACGGGAGCCAAACCCGCCTGTCCGGCAGGCAGCCAACGAAGAAATGAGGCCGGATTGGCCCATCCGTCCTAAAGCTCCGCCTACTGGTGGGGCCTAAGGCGCGTGGGCCAATCAGAATAGGCCCTGGAGCCTTAGGTCCCACCTGGGGGCGCGGCCTGAGACACATGGTCGGGTTTGGCCCATGTGCCTCAGGCCGCGCCCCCAGGTGGGACCTAAGGCTCCAGGGCCTATTCTGATTGGCCCACGCGCCTTAGGCCCCACCAGTAGGCGGAGCTTTAGGACGGATGGGCCAATCCGGCCTCATTTCTTCGTTGGCTGCCTGCCGGACAGGCGGGTTTGGCTCCCGTCTGTCCGGCCAACTTCCAAAGGTACGGGGAAGGGGGGTGGGGGGGGTCGTGGGGGTCGGCCAGGGGGGTCGCGGGTCGGCTGGGGGACGGGCGGAGGTTCTTGGGGGGGGGCGGTCGTTGGGGGGAGGGGGTTTGCGTCGAGGGCAGGAGGGCCTGGGATCCCTCCTGCCCGTAATGTAGTGCGGGGTGGGGTTAGGGGGTCGCCGTGGCCAGGAGGGTTTGGGCTCCCTCCTGGCCCGATATTGTTGGGGAGTCGGCGGTCCTTCGGGGTGAGGGTGCGAGTGGTCCTGCCGGGGGGGGGGATGTATCGGACGTCGGGGGGGGGGGCATCAGGCTTTCAGAATGGGGACAGACCTTCAAGGGGGACAGGACTTCAAGGGGGGACAGTGCACGGAAAGTCAGGGGGGGTGAACGGAGAGTCGGGACAGCGCACGGAAAGTCAGGGCAGTGCACGGAAGTCAGGGGGGTGAACGGAGAGTCGGGACAGCGCACGGAAAGTCAGGGCGGGCGAAAGGAGCGTCGGGCATCATGCGCGTTATATGCCTGAGCGCGGTATAGAAAAGTTTTGGTACATATCATCGTGATTTCTGCGCGCTATACCCCTGTGCGCGTTTTACACAGGTGCGCGTTATATCCGCGAAAATACGGTAATTTCATTTTAGTTTGATACATTGTAAACTGCTTAGGTCAGTAAAATGCAGCAGTGGTATATCAAGTCTTAAATAAACATAAACAAAACATCAGAATTTAAATTCACAGTTAATCTTCAATCAGGACAAGTCAGACCCTATAAAAAAGCATTAACGAACAATTGTGTTTTGAGGAGTTTTCTAAAAGTTCATCTGTCGGCACATTTCCTTAACTGCCCTACCAGCGAATTCCTTAATTTTACCCTAGCACAGCAAAAAGTCATTGCACTAGTTTATACATATTTCGGATTAACATTGGCCTTTAACAGAGCAGTATTTTCAGAGTGCAACGATCTTTTGGGCGGATAAATGGTCATCTTACTCTTGAAATACTCTAAAATTGTTCCATACAAAAATTGATGACAGATCATCACAATCTTATACTGTTCTCTATACCTTGTCTTCGACAACTGCACTGGCTGTCTGTGGCATTTAATGTGAGCATATTTTGATGCTCCTGTAATCAATCTGGCTGCAGCATTTTGTACCACTTGCAATGCCCTGTACCTTGTCTTAATCACTGCAAGGTACAGGGCATTACAGTAGTCAAGCCTCGATAAGACCATTGCCTGCACTACAGTGCAGAAGTCAAAGGGTGCCAACATCAGTTTCACTCGATACAATAAATGTATTTGTGCAAAACATATCTGTCCAGTCTTTGCCACTTGACAATTCATTGTAAGACCTGAATCCAGTCTAACCCATAAGATTGTTATTGATTCTCTCACTGGAAGGACATCATCCATTACCTTTAATTCCTTTGGCCACCTATCTTGATCTACTTTCCCAATAATCATCACTTCTGTCTTATCGACATTCAGTTTCAAACCTTGCTCTCCCATCCATTCAACAAATTATCTGGGATCTCAGTATAGTCCTCACCAGTCTGATGAAGCCACCATTTGAACCACTGGCAACTCATCTTAAATTTTTCACTTGGAAAGTGGTCTTCTTGATCTCTGTCACTTCTGCTTGTCGAGTGAGTGAATTACAGGCGTTAGTTTGTGATCCACCATGTACAATATTTTATCACGATAAAGTGGTTCTTAGAACTCATCCTAAATTTCTTCCGAAAGTAGTCACAGAATTTCACCTGAATCAATCCATTATACTACCTGTATTCTTTCCAAAGCCTCATCCTTACCCAGGAGAAACAGCTCTTCATACATTGGGCTGTAAACGTGCCTTGGCTTACCACACAGGTCTTCACTTCAACTGTTCCATCTTTTTTGATCCTAACCGATTGGGTCTGCCTGTAACCAAACAAACTATTTCCACATGGTTAACGGCGTGCATTTCATTTTTCTATGCTCAGGCTGGGCTGCAGCTCAAGAGACATGTTACAGCACACAAGGTCTGAGCTATGGCAACATCATTGGCTTTTTTGCGTTCCATTCCCAATGAGGATATTTGCAGAGCAGCTACTTGGTTCTCAATTCACACATTTACATCTCACTACTGTCTAGAATCCTATTCCAGACGATAAAATTGAGAAGGGGGACATAAATTGATAGACAGTCTGGAGGGTGGAGAAGGAAGGCAAAAAATACATTGAAGATGAGATGGTCCATTTTAGCCAAGTAGTATTACAGAATTTTTCTTCCTAATGGCCAGCTCTCCCTCAATCCCGTTTCAGTAAGCTAAGGAGTCTTACATGTGAGAGTATGCTGCCTGCTTGTCCAAGGATAAAGCAAGTTACTTACCATAACAGGTGTTATCCAGGGACAGCAAGCAGATATTCTCACATCCCTCCTACCTCTCCTGGTTGGTTTCTTAGCTTGCTTATGGAACTGAGGAACCGCAAGCCTATGTTGGGTGGGAAGGCACTCACATGTGCCTGGTGTAGGCAGTCTTGAAACTTCTTAGAAAGTTAAAGTGACAATACACTTTTAGCACTGTCCATTCCAGGCTCCGTGGATGACATCACCCACATGTGAGAATATCTGCCTATTGTCCCTGAAAAACACCTGTTACGGTAAGTAACTGTGCTTTTATGTCTAAAGAAATTAAACATGTCTGGCTTCTAGATATAACTTTTGTACTGCTCTAATCAAAACCACTCTGTTTGACAAATTCATCACCTAAACAGACCGACCTTCGCTCTACGCATTTTTCCCCCTACAAACCTGAAACAATCTCTCAGGCAATCCCAACCCCCTCTCACATCCCCTCCCCTCTCAACCCCGCTTACATTCCATCCCCCCTTTCTTCTGCAACATTCCCCTCAAACATTTGTAATTTGCTGAATGTCCAGCCTTCTTTCAATGTGAACCGCCTAGAAGTCGTTTGACTATGGCAGTATAGAAAAATAAAGTTATTATTATTATTATTATTAATATATTTGACCTAGGAATCCCACTGCCTATCAGGTTTTTAGGATAAAAGCAATGAAAATGCATGATTTAGAATGGCATATGCTGGGTTTCAAGGGTTTGCCAGTTCATCTCACGTGTAGTCATTTCAGAATATTCTTAAAATAAATAAAAGGACTTAGTAACATAGTAACATAGTAGATGACGGCAGATAAAGACCCGAATGGTCCATCCAGTCTGCCCAACCTGATTCAATTTAAATTTTTTTTTTTTTTTTTTTTCTTCTTAGCTATTTCTGGGCAAGAATCCAAAGCTTTACTCGGTACTATGCTTGGGTTCCACCTGCCGAAATCTCTGTTAAGACTTACTCCAGCCCATCTACACCCTCCCAGCCATTGAAGCCCTCCCCTGCCCATCCTCTACCAAACGGCCATACACAGACACAGACCGTGCAAGTCTGCCCAGTAACTGGCCTTATTTCAATATTTAATATTATTTTCTGATTCTAAATCTTCTGTGTTCATCCCACGCTTCTTTGAACTCAGTCACAGTTTTAGTCTCCATCACCTCTCTCGGGAGCGCATTCCAGGCATCCACTACCCTCTCCGTAAAGTAGAATTTCCTAACATTGCCCCTGAATCTACCACCCCTCAACCTCAAATTATGTCCTCTGGTTTTACCATTTTCCTTTCTCTGGAAAAGATTTTGTTCTACGTTAATACCCTTTAAGTATTTGAACGTCTGAATCATATCTCCCCTGTCTCTCCTTTCCTCTAGGGTATACATATTCAGGGCTTCCAGTCTCTCCTCATACGTCTTCTGGCGCAAGCCTCCTATCATTTTCGTCGCCCTCCTCTGGACCGCCTCAAGTCTTCTTACGTCTTTCGCCAGATACGGTCTCCAAAACTGAACACAATACTCCAAGTGGGGCCTCACCAATGACCTGTACAGGGGCATCAACACCTTCTTCCTTCTACTGACTACGCCTCTCTTTATACAGCCCAGAATCCTTCTGGCAGCAGCCACTGCCTTGTCACACTGTTTTTTCGCCTTTAGATCTTCGGACACTATCACCCCAAGGTCCCTCTCCCCGTCCGTGCATATCAGCTTCTCTCCTCCCAGCATATACGGTTCCTTCCTATTATTAATCCCCAAATGCATTACTCTGCATTTCTTTGCATTGAATTTTAGTTGCCAGGCATTAGACCATTCCTCTAACTTTTGCAGATCCTTTTTCATATTTTCCACTCCCTCTTCGGTGTCTACTCTGTTACAAATCTTGGTATCATCTGCAAAAAGGCACACTTTTCCTTCTAACCCTTCAGCAATGTCACTTACATACATATTGAACAGGATTGGCCCCAGCACCGAACCCTGAGGGACTCCACTAGTCACCTTTCCTTCCTTCGAGCGACTTCCATTAACCACCACCCTCTGGCGTCTGTCCGACAGCCAGTTTCTGACCCAGTTCACCACTTTGGACTGTTTCTGGTGTCTCCAGGAAAGTTTTGGGGAACTGTGCAGTTGATTATGCTAATGATGCCTAAATTAGGAAACTGTGAAAACATGATGGCCCGTCCATGAAAATTGGTTTTACTTGGACCCTCATGCCGTTTGCTGTGATTGATAATATTAGAAACATGGAAACATGATGGCAGCTAAATGGCCCATCTAGTCTGCCTATCAGCAGCATCCTCTATCTCCTCTCCCTAAGAGATCCTGCGTGCCTGTTCCACACTTTCACCTGTAAATCTTTTTATCAGTTTGTTTTTTGGGACAGTTTCAAAATTGTTTTGTAAAATTTATTTGTTGTATATGAAATAATTGATTGTTAATAAATAAACGGATATATATATTTATTTATTTCTTCCATTTGTGTGTCACACATACCTATACAAGCTCTTGGCGACATTACAGAGAAAGGGGTTAGAAGAGGGTAGGGAGGACAATGGAGGGCAGAAAGATGCAGGAGGAGAAGAGGATATAAGTGATTAGGTGTCAAATAGATGAGTTTTCAGTGAAGTCTTTCATTAGCTGAAATCATTATAATAATAATTTGAGTTTGGAATGATTCCACATCACTTGACATGTGATTCATTTTAATCACCTTCAGTAGGAATATTTAATTCTCAATCAGTAAGTTTTTGTTAAAAAAACTAAAATTATATCCAAACATTTTATGAATGGCAATGAAAAGTGGGAAAAATATAAGCGTTAAGCGCTATTCTATAAAAGGCATATCCCCTTTATAGAATGGCACTTAATGCCAACTCTTAGTGCCAGCTGTTAAAAACTGGTTTAAATTCCAGGGCCCAAGTTGGGCACAGAGTGCCATTATTCTGTGACATTGCAATTAACTTTTGGGAATGCCCCTGATCTGTCCATGGCTATTCCCACTTCTGGGTTGTGTGCTAAGGGATTCAGGAGCCGAGCATTATAGAATAGTGTGCAGCTAGATGCATATGCAAAAAATTGTTGCTAATTAATGTCAGTAATTGGTAGCATTCAGTTATTGCTCGTTAGCCAATGAAGATCTGCACAGTTCTTGAAAGTGAGTCTAAATCTGGGCACCATATACGTAGAATCCAGGGGATTATGTGCAAAGTGGAAAAGCCTTGCTTACTCAAAGTTATGGCATCTGGCAGAGAGACTCAGCAGCCAGGTGGTTTAGATTGGGAAGAGAACTGATGAAGAGGAACTGTTACAACTAGCTGTCAAAAAATGGTAGGAATTTAGAAGGGTGGGCATAGAGGAAGAGTCAAAGTAGAGAGATAAAACCTCTAATAGCAAAATCGCATCTCCTACCAAAAGAACAGTAAAGGAAAACCAGCAACACTAAAACATAAATAAAGCAATATAAAAAACCCCAACTCAAAACAAAAAGAATAGACAGAAATATTGAGTATACTTGCCTACCCCCAAAAATGCATTATGTAAAGGAAATATTTCCATTTCCTAAAAATGTTTGCCATCTCCAAAGTTTTCAAAATATGTTTCTATTCCTTCTATATGTAGCTAACTGTAACTCTCCTTGAACCACAACTAAAAAAGGCATGAGCCAAATCCTATTATTATTATTAATAATATGCTTTTATAAAGGCCTTTTCATATGTTAATATTTTTGTAACATATTTCTGGTTCTGAGGAGAGAAGAGCAAGGCTCATCAAATAGTGGGCTCAACTGAGAAACTGGACTTGATATTAATAACTTCAAGGAAATCTGCTTATTAGGTACTTGTACTGTTTTGATAAGATAAGTATGCTGTTGTCTGATTCAGTAAGATATCAATTATATGCTTTTTCCTGTTGTCAAGGTTTTTGTGCAGCTATGAATTCTGATACTGCGTTGATTGCTTGAATGAGTGTGCTGATCGGAGGCCAGCTGTGAATAATGTACTATGTATATGTAATGCAGAGTTTTCAAGCCCAATGCACACCTATCTTAACCAACTTTCATGAAATCCAAGCTTATTCGTCACTTAATATACCTTTTAGCAAAAGGATACCTAAACGGTTTACAATAGTGAAATAAGTAAAAGCATATAGTATTGATTGAAAGAAAAAATAAAATTTGTGAAGGGGGACATGAAATTACAGACTGGAACAGAAGGGAGGAGGGGGAGAAGGAAGGCAAAAAATACATCAAAGTAGAACAGAAAAAAAAAGCGGTCTGGAGAGAGCATATAAGGTTAAAAGACAAGCTAGGGAAGCACTGGATGGAATAAAAACATGGGGCTCAGGAGTGTGGAGAAGAACATGGCTTGGGGCAATGCATGTGCTCTATAAAGCAATGTTTTGCTATATTCCACGCTGCAGTTGGGAAAAGAACTGTGGAACGGATGATCTTGATCAAAACCTTTATTCAGACAATCTTGATATCCAAGATACAGTTTAAAAAATAAAAATCCAATATAAATATACACAGTAAATGGATTATGGTACATGTGTACCGTACTTTTTGCTCCATAAGACGCACCTGACCATAAGACACACTCATGTGTAGAGGCGGAAAAACCAAGGAAAAAAAAATTTGGTTCAGAATTTTTTTTTCTTGGTTTTTCCTCCTCTACACATGGGTGCATCTGGTGGTCTGAGGATGCTTTAGAGACATGTGGGTGATGCAGGAGCGTGCATCAGGGCAGCGTTTGAGCACAGGAAGTGCAGGAGTTTGTGGCTCTGGAGCTAGTATCCAGAGAGAGTGAAGGCTCTTTCTGCAGCCTTTGTTACTTTCTGCTGGCTTCCCTCCATAAAGAAGATGGTCCCTGTGCTTCAGGGCCTCAGGCCTTCTCTCCTCTTTCCCTTTTCTCTCTGGCTTCCCTCCATAAAGAAGACGGACCCTGTGCTTCAGAGCCTCAGACCTCCTCTCCCCCCCCTCCCTTTCCTCTCAAGTGCTACAAGCATCACGACACTGCCCCCATTCCCACCGGGGTCAGTGGAGCAGCCCATCTCCCTTGTTACTATGGAGTCTGGAAGCCGTGGCGTCTCCCTCACCATTGTAGCAGACCTTCGCCTTGACTGTGCACCATGGAGCCAGCGGAGGAGCGACGAGTCGGCGGCGGAGAGCAGGAGTGTGCGGGGAGAGGGGGGTGGGGCCGGGCAGGGGGCGGAGCTCTGCTCCAGCGGCAAGGCAGGCGGAGGCGCATGCCGCGGGACTTAGAGAAGAGAGCAGCTTGAAGTAAGGAACTTAAATGTTTAGTGGGGACAGGGCCAGCTGCACCATCCCGAAGCGCATTGCAATTAGCTACGGCGGGATCTGCCTCGACCGCTGCTGCTCTGACCCAATAGAACGATCGGAGAGGCGGGGCTCTGGATCTTGGCTGAGGAAGGAGCGGGGCTGAGCGCAAGGAAGCAGCATTTAAAAAAAGGTACCGGGGGAGAGGTGATTAAAAAAGTGTATTCGCTCCATAAGACACACCTACTTTTCCACCCACTTTTTTTGGGAAAAAAGTGCATCTTATGGAGCAAAAAATACAGGTATATGGATTATGGTTTATGTGTATATTTATATTGGATTTTTTGAACTGCACCTTGGATATCAAGATTGTCTAAATAAAGGTTTTAATCAAGATCATCAGTTCCACAGCTGCCTTTGTTTTGCCTCTCTCCCTGTGGAACTCTTCTGGTGGATTTCTTTTTGTTTGGTTGGGAAAAGAACTGCCATAGTGTGCCTCAGTTCAGCATACAAAGTCAGCAGGCTCAGCTTTTTCCCTTCAGTCAGCTCATTTATAATTTATTTATTTTATTTTAAATCAAATTTCACAAGTATCCACTTGTTTAAGCAAAATGGAAAGAAGTAATTAGTTAAATCCCATATAATTCTTATATTATAGGTTACTCTTAACAGAAGCAAACTTATCATCACATTGCACTATTTGAAAAATATAATCAGTCCACCTTAAACCACAAAAATAGAGAGGGGTGGAAAAAAAAAGAAGGAGATCCCTTAGAAGTAATTTAGCAAACTTTCTCAATAGAAAAGGCCTAACATGCAGTACCCCAAATCATTTATAATGTCAGCACTAGGGGCTCCTTTTACTAAGCTGCGCTAGCGTTTTTAGCGCTCGCTGCAGATTAGCGCACACTGCCCCCCGCGCTATGCGGAAAAACTGACGCCAGCTCAGTGGAGCGTCTAGCGTGCGTGGCATTGCAGCGCACGCTAAAATCGCTAGCGTAGCTTAGTAAAAGGAGCCCTAGGTCTTCCTTTCTGGAAATTGCTTCATATCGAGAAAGACCCTCAATTGGTCTGGGCTGAAGAAAACTTATTTGGTTCCACCAAATTTAATCAAGCATTTGCAAGGATAAGATAGCAAAAAGAAGATGCTTTGATATTTTTTGTCTCTTGCCTCATAGAAAAATTTTCCTCTTATCCTGAGTTGACTTCTGATATTGACTTCTCTAAAATTGCTGTCAGATTGTTCAAATCCATTCTATCTTCCTTAGATCATTCTCCTGACTTATCTCCTTAGATATAGTAGTATTTGGAAGATAAATTTTATTTTAAAGAGGAATAGCTTCTGAATTTTGCAACTATAGAGTCCAAATGTTGGATGCCTCTCCATGTGTGTTCCAGAGTCACCACTGTAAATATCACTGTTTCCACTCTGGCTCCCTCGATTGTTCTAGTAAGCAGCAATCCTTTTGGAAATTGCACCCTTCTGTCACAGATCCTGGAAACATGACTTTCGTGTTCTTGGTATCTAACAGTTCCAAAGAAACTGCCGGACATAGTGGTAAGTTGAATTCCAGAGTTAATAAAGAGATGCCGGTCCCCCATGTGGTGGACTTTCCTTCATCCACTGCAGGGCTCAATACTCCAGCTTTAGAGTTCATGTGGCATACCGGCCAAGCGTCTGTTGAGCTGGAGAAGAGATCCGAGCCTGAGAGGTAAAGGCTCTTACTATTTCTTTCCTCTTTGTATGTGGCATATCTGGGAGCAATTGCACACACAAATTGATGAGGACTCATCTTCAACAAAGAAAAACATTGCCTCTTCGCTAACAGGCTCATGCCACCATCTTGCCACGCCCCTTCTACTGCTCTCTGCAATTTTCTGTCAGCGCTGGGATAGATTTTTGGGAGGTGAGGCCCAGTCTCCTCACTACCCTGCTGCTTCTCGCAAAGCTATAACATATTCTTTGTTCAGCTCCTTATTACTGTTTCAGCTTACTGCTTCCGACTGCATTTTTGGCTTAGTACATGGGTGTCAGGTCAAAAGCGCGCCGGGACAAAGGCATGCTCAGACAATTGAGCGCAGTGTGGAGGTGCGCGCCGCTCAAAATTACTGTTTTTAGGGCTCCGACGGGGGTGCGTGGGGGGGAACCCCCCACTTTACTTAATAGACATCGCGCCGCGTTGTGAGGGCGTTGTGGGGGCATGTGGGGGGTTGTAACCCCCCACATTTTACTGAAAACTTCACTTTTTCCCTGTTTTTAGGGAAAAAGTTAAGTTTACAGTAAAATGTGGAGGGTTACAACCCCCCAAACCCCCCATAACGCCGGCGCGATGTCTATTAAGTAAAGTGGGGGGTTCCCCAACAAAACCCCCCATCGGAGCCCCTAAAAACAGTAATTTTGAGCGGTGCGTGCCTCCGCGCTGTGCTCAATTGTCTGGGCGCGCCTTTGTCTTTCGCGCCGTTGTCTATGAACCTAGTACTTGCACATCTCTTTGGGCAGTGCAAACATATTATAGACAGATTGACACTTTTAACAGCAGGCATGCTGGCTTTGTAAAATGTGCCTGGAAAAGCTACTAAAACATTGAAAGCCCTGCTAGAGGCTGAAAGGAGGCTCAGGAGGGGTGAGAAGAGGAGTACTGTATATACTCGAATATAAATGGAGATTTTTGGGCCAAAAAATGGCCCAAGAATGGGAGTCTCAGTTTATATTTGAGCCATCCAGCTAAGCACCCCCCTCTGTTCTACTTCTGAATATACTGCGGGCCTCCTCTGGGCCTGCCTGGTGGTGGTCCAGCAGTAAGCTGGGACAGGAGTGAACCCTTCCGTTTCCCAGCCAGCTCTGCATCACCTCATCTCCCTCTCGCACTTGAATAGGCCTACCTTGCATGCTTTGGTGGTCCATTGGTGAACCAGGGCAGGAGCGATCCTCCTAGGCTCTTGTTCCATGCAAAACTGCTAAAGGCAGTGGCTGCCATGAGTTCCCACGGTCTTGCGAGGTTGCACCATTTTGTCCACTTGAATTGTTTTTAGCACAGTACAGGAGTAGACAACAACCAGAGGACCCTATTACTAAAGAGGGTAACTTTTTCCTTTTTTTTAAATTGTACTCTGATGCCTCTGCAAGGGTGGACTGCCCCCCCCCCAACATCCACGGGCCCCAGGGTTGATGTTCCCTATTTAAAATCATTTCTGTTCTCAGGTCTTCTGCAGCAGCAGCAGCGATTCATCCAGGCTGTCTGCCTGAGCCTGGAATCTGCTCTCTGCTGTCCTTTGCCAGAGCAGGAAGTTAGGTCAAAAGGGGGGCAGCAGAGAGCAGACTCCAGGTTCAGGCAGACAGCTTGCATGAATTGCTGTTACTGCAGAAGACCTGAGCAGAGAAAGGATTTTAAGGTAGGGAGTACCAGACTTGGGGCCAGAGGTAGGATTACCAGGTTTTACATCGGTAAAATCCAGACCCTTAGACCCACCCCCCAGTTCCACCCATCCCCGCCCCGTTATACCCCAGCTCTGCCCTCAGCTCAACCCCAGCCCTGCCCTGCTGCCTGTTTGTCGGGCTGAAAGGAAGACATGTCCGGGAAAATCTGGACATCTGGTAACCCTAGCCAGAAGAGAAGGGTGAAGGAGAGTCAGTCTGCTTTTATACTGTCCCATCTACAAACTTGGCAACCTTGGGAGGCATAATCCCGACCTGCACAATAGCAGGGTGAATGCAAGCAAGTGTTTCACTGTACATGCTTTCTAGATCAGTAAAAAGAAAGTTTAATAATTTAGTTGGGTGATGGACCTGAATTTCATATTGATATAAATTGGTTTATGTAAAATTTTTGTGAAATAAGTCATGAGGAATCATGGTAAGAGAACCATGTGCAACAGTGACCCATCTAAGCTGTTCACAATATATGCTATATCATATACTTTGAGTCAAGACTGAAAACTTGTGCACAGAAATGTCTTTCATGCTCACATGAGCCAGCAAAAAAATTAGAGAGAACATTGTTATGCATATGGCAAGGATTTTGTCTCTCAAAATTGTCTACCCCACTCATGGCTTTGGAGGGGATTATCTATATCCTGCAACACTCCCTCTCCTGCTTCAGTTTCCCCAAACAGTGAGTCACTAGCTGCTTGTGATGACCAGGGATTTCATCTTATACATTGCTTACTAAAGAATATAATTTATAGTAGTAGAATGAAAAACTTCTTTTCTTTCCCAGCGGTACATGTTCACATTGGAAGAAATTGTAATAATAGTAACAAACTAATTATAGAGTACTAGAACACAGCATTTGGTTTCATGCCCATATATGAAATTTGAGAGCTGTCATGAGTGTAAGTAAATTTATGGTACTGGAGTGCTCGTAATTAGAATCCTGTGCAAGGCACCCTTTGAGACATCTAAAGTAAGAGAACTGCATGTGTAGCTCAATTTAATGCAAGAAAGGACAGAAAGGTTTTACTCCCAAAGCAAATGTTGTATAACTTTGATTTTATGCAGGACACTCCTCATAACGGCCAACTTCTACCTTTTAGAGTTTGTAAAGATCTGTAAAACTTTATTCGGTTTAGAATATGGATTCTAGAATAAGAGACGCCAATGCTTTAAGTCTTCAAGGGATTCACTCAGTCTCAACAAAAGAACAATGGCTGTGTTTTGTTCCAAAGCAGAAAAACAGTTTATTGACATGCAAAATTGTCAAAAAGAGTGTAACAGACAGAAACATCACAGGAAACTACGAGGGACATTCAATAATTTATCTACCTCAATAGGAAAGAAAAGAATTTTCAAAACAAATTTTGTTTTATTTTTCAATATAGTCCCCTGATAGCTCCATACACTTTTCCTGCAAAGACCTTAGCCGTTACTAAAAATGGTCACTTGTCAAGGGCCTAGATGCACTAAGAGGATTGGTAAGACCGTGTGGGTCTGCTCTGATCTGATTTTTTTTTTGGCTCATTCAAAAAGAGTTATTGATGCACTAAGAAGTTTGCATGCAAATGATTCATGCAGAGGTTCGTCGTAATACCCGACTTTCCCGTCTGATTAATCACTGTGAGAACGACTCTCACACATGTGCAGAGCCGGTAGGGAACGTCCAAACAGCTGAAATGTTTGTCAAATATTGTAGTAAGCAGTTTCAATGCTATGAAATTGTCATTTCAGTTATAGGTTCACAACACATGGTATGTGTACCCCCTTCCCAGCTGCAACCATCCTGTCTCTGTTCCATGGTTCATATACGCAGTCAAGACTTCCTCCTCCTCCTCTTGTTGTATGAGATCTCTCTGGGGGAGGGGGGAGAGCCAGTTCCAGGAGTACAGTGAAGGGGAGGCTGAAAAATGTGATTGTGCCATTGGTGAGGATGGGAAGGGGAACATACATAGGTCATAGGTGAGTGCCGTTTGGGGAGGGGGAGGGAGGCTGGAGCTTGAAGACTGGAAGGGTGAGGGAGGCTAGAGCTTGAAGACAGAAGTAGGAAGAAATTTTGAGCCTTAGGATATGGAAGTTCTGTGCAAAAATACTACAGATGGAACAGCGTAGAATTTTGCAGAATTTTGAAAAATTTTGTGCAGAATTCTCCCAGGAGTAAAAGTAGAACGAATCATCTTCAAAATGGAGGTGAAATATATCAGAGAAAAGTGCATTTTCCACATCATATTATCTCCCTCATAAAATCTAATGTGCAGTTGGATGTAATAAATTTTTTTTTTTTTTTTTTTGAAATAGTTTTTATTAAACAGAAAAGCACTGCACAGCCAAGAAAAAACATTGCATTACAGACAGGATTGGGAGTGAACAAAACAGCGAATCAAATCATACAGGGGAGCCCCCCCATAAATGAGGGGGAAAGTCAACCCCGCCAGGCCCCGAAGATAAATTTTATCTTGCTGACAATATTCAAAATTTTTCCTGAAGAAATTACTGAAAAATCTTCCCAGTGGGCAGCTTGAACAGTGTTTTCATTGAGGCCAATAATGAGTACACTCCACCCCACTTTTGGCTGCAAACTGACTTCAGTCAGCTCCCACAAAGGGCAATTAACCTCATACTTGACAAAGTCTGTAAGCATTTTATAATTAATCTGAACTGAGACTGGGACCATGGCCAGCAGTCAGTTCCACACAGCCCTAAACAATTCCATTCCTTAATTCTCAAACAGAGGCATTTTTGCCTTTCTACAGTACCATGAACAATTTAATCAATGTACCAAATGAAGGTGGATAGCAGAGAAAATGTATGATGATTAATGCTGGGGTTCATAAAATAGTTTTGTGATGTCATTCATTGAATGTGGGCACTTTGTGCATCTACCTCTCCAGCTAGTGGTAAAAACCTCTACCAATGCTTTGTAAAAGCCAGCGTAAGTGGTTTACAATCATACAAAATATATATTTTCTTGATGATCCAGGGCATGTGCCAGATATGTAAATAGGCCTATTTGTTACTATTCAGGTAATATTTATTTTTTGAGGAGATCATTTCAAATTTGAGGGATTCGTAGAACTGCATCTGTAGTATAATTAAAGTGGAAATTCCTAGAGATTGTGGGCATATTAGATTATTTACAGATTTGTTCAATGGCACAGCAACATTTTGTTAAATTGTTAGCAAATGTACTTTGATAAGCAAGTTCTTGGGGAGCTGTGAGTGGAGATATATGGCTTCTATTTTTCACCAAACATAATATATTAGAGAGCAGGCCTGGTGCTTCTTTTTATTTGTAAGCTCAGTGTGTGGTTGTTAAGGCTGGAGCTTCAATGACTAGATATGTTTTGTATGATTGTAAACCTCTTACCCTGGCTTTTACAAAGCTGTGGTAGAGGTTTTTACCACTGGCTGGCGAGGTAGATGCACAAAGTGCCCACATTCAAAGAATTGCAAAATGATCAAAGTCATAGAGAACAGCAGCAGGGGACACAGAATGCAGCTTTAGGGCGAAATGTGACCCTGCCGGATGCTGGTATTTAATAAACCACATATCTTCAGTTGGTCTGCTGTGTGTTTTTGTTACTTGTGTTTGCTTGCAGACTATTGACTCTCCTTGTATACATACAGGGAGTTAAGGTGGCACATGTAGGACAAGGTCGGTGGCATATTGCAACCTGGCCAGGTGAGTCATTGACAGAAGCAGAAGATACCTTAATGGGAATGAGACAGCTGGACATATCACACCCTACAGATACAAAACAGTAATGGTGATTATACACTCTGCTCCAATATCCCCTAACTATCATTCATCAGTGTTTGCTATCTATAACCCATCCTTATCTAACTATACCACTGTACCTAGTTGTCAACTAGTCCTCACATGGACATATTATGGCCATAAGTTCAGATGAGATGTGCTGTCATAGTATATATAGATCACTGTGCATATCCTCTTGATTCCCCTGGCCAAGGTCTGTGAGCCTCTACTTCATTGCTAGAGATGATGTGATAGACTAAAATGGTTAAGGGGCGGGAGGAGTTGCCGTACAGCGAGAGATTAGAGAAATTGGGCCTCTTCTACCTTGAAAAGAGGGGACATGATCTAAACATTCAAGATAATGAAGGGAATAGACTTATTAGATAAAGATAGGTTGTTCACCTTCTCCAAGGTAGAGAGAACGAGAGGGCATTCTCTGAAGTTAAAAGCGGATAGATTCCGTACAAACGTGAAGAAGTCCTTCTTCATCCAGAGAGTGGTAGAAAACTGGAATGCTCTTCGGAGGCTGTTATAGGGGAAAACACCAGAATGTACGCAGGTAAGGCTAGTCTCAGTTAGGGCACTGGTCTTTGACCCAAGGGCCGCCACGTGAGCGGACTACTGGGCACGATGGACCACTGGTCTGACCCATCATTGGCAATTCTTATGTCTGTCAGATCCCCCAGAGGGATGACTGTTCTTGCCACAGGTGAAGCTCATTCTAGCTCTTTTATCAAATGGTGCTGTGAAGATCCAAAACAGAAAAAGTCCAAAAAACTGTGGAGGCTGATTTTACTGATGCTGACTTTATTGATATCAAAAAGGTGATCCATACTTTTGGAACAACTTGAGATAATGAAGAGGACCCAACACGGTCCGTGTTTCAATCTAAGTACTGTATCTTCCTCAGGGGTCTCGATGGGCTCTCTCCAAAAGTGTATGGATATAACAATCTACACCTGAGCGTAGGTGAGTGCTTTCCTCCCTATTGTCCTTGCTTGAGCATCCAGAGTTGGCTGAAGATTAACTGACCTTATATTTCTGGGGCCATTTTCTTTGCACATAACATGACATTAATGAATCTCACTCCTAAACCAGGGTATGTGGAGTATGATCTCAGTTTCTCAGATTTACTGCTCACACTTGCAATAGTACTTGCTTTGTTCCAGAGAGAACTTTCTGGAGATTTAATGTGTATAGGGAATTTATTCAGGTGTGCTTGGAAGTTCTTTTTGATCAAACCTGTATCACACAAAACAATGGAAAATATTTCTATATTTTTCTTTGTACTTGAGGATCTCCACATGATTCAACAAATAATCACTTGATCATACTATAATGTGATTGTTCTAATGTGCTGTTTTAATGTGTATATCATATTATCCTATTGTAAGGATTCAATTTGCCTGTCTTTATATTTACTCCATTGATTGTATTTAAACTTATTTGGTCATTCTACTATTGTTATGCTGTAAATAAGAATTTAAGTTTTATGTCAAGCAATACCTGTTGTACACTACTTTAGCTGAATCTCTTCATAAAAGCGGTTAATAAATCTCAATTAAAAAAAATAAACTTGTTTGCTTCAATGATTAGTTTCTGGCACCGAGTGAGACTCCTTGCCCAGAGAGATAGGAAGTTAGCCCTATATGAACAAACAGTAGACAGAACTAATCAAAAGGGTGTTGACGTGATTGGATTTGGGGACAGAGGGCCCTGTGTTTTTTCTGGATTTTTATGGTGCTGTAGGACATGTATGAGATGGCAGCGACATCTTAGGAGACCAGTGGCACCTCATCACACATCCTTGTACACTGTAGCAGTCAGGTTGATGTACTTGAGGAAGTAGAAAAATGTTAATTTTCTTCATACTCACTGTAAATAAATGTGCACTGGATTATAGGAAATACCTTTTGTAAAAGTCATTTCTTGTTCCCAGACATCACTATTGCTGACGGACTGATGTCTCCTTGCTATTGGTTTTGTATTCTTTGTTTCTGGCTGTTCTCCCTCACAATCTTCTAGAAGGGGTTATCTGCAGCTTATTGATAGATTGTGGAGCATACAGCATGCCATGAAGATGCTGGACACCTTGTGGGGGCTAAAAAATAGTCTTGCCCTCTCTCTGATCCATCTAGGCAGTGGAAGCTGGTTTTGAGGAGGTCAAAGGTTGTCTCTGTATTGCCTTGGTGATGAGCCCTGTTCTGTTGTACTACTCCTTCTGTTTGTGGGGCCACTATTAGGGTCATAAGCCATCTCCTTTGTGAATAGCCCCTGTCATCTGTGCAGGAGTGGAAATTAAAAAAGACAAGTCATACATTGAAAAAGATGCTATAGAAGAACTGCACTAGTACATCAGGAAATGTGGGAGTTGGGAGAAGACAGGAGGATGCAGTGCAAGGCTTATCTAGCAGCCATCTGCTGGTGATCTAGTCACTGTCATATTTGTCCTGGATGCCGGAGTATCAGGGTGTACACATAATAGTAGAACTTAGGAATCTTGGGAAAATATCTGGTGTGCCATTGGGATTTGCAGACCACTTGCATGTTGATGGAACAAAAGGCCTTTCTGTTGTGGTAGGTCCCCTCTCTCCCTTATGATGTCTGAATTAGTGCTGCCCGATTTGCCGATTCTAATTGATTCACTTTGGTAAATAGATTTGAACTGATTTGTTTTCTAAGAAAATTGGCCTCACCGATTTGGTGACCAGCCCTTCTCCCTGAACCTTTGGGCCTCCTAAAGCAGGAATGGCATCGCTCTGGCAGCGAACAGCCTGTCCTAAGCACAGCCTCTTGCTGGCCATCCACTGCCGCTGCTACATCTGCTTTAGTGGGCGAGGGGGAGGGTCAGTCAGGAAGTGCTGCATAGGCGCCAGTGCTGGGTACCCCCGGCTGAATGGATTTAGAGGCCCCCCCGAAGGCTGGCATGTTTCCCCCTTCTCCGTAGCATCCTCCAGCTTCATCCCTGACCTGTCGAAAATAAGTATCCAGGCCAGCCAATCGCTGCTTGGCTGGCCCAGAACCTTCTCTCCAATGTCAGAATTGACGTTGGGGGGGAAGACTTGTGGGTGGGTGGCGTGTAATTGCGGCACGCTCCTGGCCGTTCCTTGCCCGGAGTTGCAGAGGCAGTGGGGGATGATTGGATGGAGCATGTTGGGTGGTGGTGGCGGACCAGTGTGTGTGTGTGGATGTAGCGTATTGTGTGGCAGGGAGGAATTGGCGGTGACTTCAGCGGGCGGCCAGCCCGTGTACCCCCAACAGGTGGCCCGCGTACCGCAGGTTGAGAAACACTGCTGTAGTAGAACACTGGAACGAGACAAGTCACGATAGAGGTGATTTGAAGTTTCTGAATTTTAGTTATTAAAAGTAGGCAGAGAGGTGAATAAGAACATAAGGTGGTTATATAGACCTGATCTTACAAAGAGAAGAACAAAGGGCTATATTTGAACTACAGTACACCTAAAGGGATAAATTTAGAGAGAAATTACAGCCCTTTCTTATAAACTATGCACGTATTCTTGGTTTGCAGACATAAGATAGACATTTGTGGATGCTTAACAGTGATTTGATTGGATATACTCTATATTCAGTATTAAATATGCATTGTTTATTTAATTGCCAAATATCTGTTGGATCTATTCATGTGATGTACGATTATAACAGTGTAATTCTCTACTTATGGAGTTTCTCATATTAATTTTTATTTAACTAATCTTGATTAGTTGATTTTGGATCCATAATCTTAACACAACTCACTAATATAATTGTGCAGACTGCGTGGTTTTCAGTTTACAATTGATTTAATTTAAAAGTAACTCATTTATAATTCATAATTCCAGCCAAACAATTTAGGTTTTATATTTCATAGTGTTTTACATTGTATAATTTATTCACATTGATATTCTGGTTTACATAATTTATTAATTCGGATTTACTTTTCTTTTGGCTTCATTTCTTTTTACAAGTTACTTTTCGTCTTGTTTTTAATATCCAATAAGGTTCTGAGCAGGTTCTGAGGTATTTATGCAAGACTCCAGGTGTTACACGAGACCCCAGGGGGGAGGAGGAGAGGTGCCGACTGACTTGCCTACAGGATGTGCCTCTCGCCGTGCCTCTTCTCTTCCAGCACCCGTTACTGGCCCTAGAGCTGCGACCCCCAATTTAGTGTGCCGTAGCTTCATAACGTTTGTAAGATACTGGTCTATAGTGACCCTGAGTCTAGGGTGACGTCAGAGCCAAAATGATTTAAATTTCAAAAAGAGCATGTGTCATGTTTTTCCTGCTAACACAGAAGAGTTCTATATACATGAGACCGTTTCAACTTATGAACACAAGTTGTTGTCCGAATCACATAGCAACTATTTCTCTAGCATTTGAAGTTTTGCATTGCTCCTTTGGTTTCCTTGAAACAGACCCTCGAAACATGGTCCATATCGGGACCTGCTAACACATCTTAAAGCTAAGTGGAGTGGTTTTTCCTCTTATTGCCATTGAGAACAAAGTTAATAATCAATAGAGTACGCTGCCTCACTCACTTTTTTGTATAGCAAAGTCATACACAGTGATGGGACGGTGGGTTCGGCTATAGGAGCCACGGCTCTTGGTCAGATTACACAAATCTGAGTGTATGTGAAAAATTGTATTAGTTTACATTCTCAACATTCATATTAAGTTTCACTATTTGATTTATATATTGAGATGTCTTGGATCTAGTTATATTTTCGTCATTGATTTTGACCTCTCACTTCTGCATATTTTTGAGAACTTTTTCCTCACCTCTTATTATTTTTGACTATGTTTTTCCTGTTAACACAGAAGAGTTCTTTATACATGGAACTGCTGTTTCGATACAAATGAGTTTGGCTCAGTGGTTTTCTAAAATTGCAGCAACATTTGTATATGCTTGCAATGAAGACCACTGGTTTAGATTGTAAACTCATTTGAGCAGGGGCTGTCTTCTTTGTGACTCTGAAGAGCGCTGCGTATGTCTGGTACTGCTCTAGAAATAACTAACCTTTTCCTATAAGAACATAAGAACATAAGCAGTGCCTCCGCCGGGTCAGACCATAGGTCCATCCTGCCCGGCAGTCCGCTCCCGCGGCGGCCCAGACTGGTCACGACCTGTCTGTATCACCAGAAGAGGCTCCCTTGCCACCTTGGTTTCTCATTTAAATACTGTCCTCCTATCGAAGTCCTAACCTTCCGGTCTTGCACATGCACGACCTGGTTTTGGTTTCTATACTCATTACTTGATTAGCTTTCTATACTTGTGTTACATCCCAGCTCCTCCCTCAGTATCCCACGATCCCTTTATCCTTCAGGAATCCGTCCAATCCCTGTTTGAATCCCTGTACCGTACTCTGCCTGATCACTTCCTCCGGTAGCGCATTCCAAGTGTTACCGGAGGAAGTGATCAGGCAGAGTACGGTACAGGGATTCAAATTTTACGTTACGCTGGTTCCAATCGTAATTATTTTAGCAAAGTTTTGTATTATTCACCGTTATCATTTACGGCTATTGTAAACATAATGTAAATAAGTCATAAGTCTGTAAATTCAAATATTTTGTGTTCCTGGCTCTTTATTAGTCCATATAGACTGTTTATCCACTGTCTATGTCATTTTTGGAATGTCCCGTCATTCGGCACACACGATAGGAAAAGGTTAATAGTAGTAGTAGTAGAAACAGCCTGAGAACTCCAGCAAGCAAGTCCAAAAGACAAGTGAGATTAGCATTTGAATGATTTATAGCAAGTGCAAATGCTGACGTTTAGACAGGCCTGTGTGAAATGTCATACATTTAGACAGCGCTACCCATGCCATGCCTCTTGTCTTCTAAAAAAAAAAAAATTATATATATATATATATATATATATTTATATTTATTTATTTATTTATATAATCTCATTATGTGGCTAGTATGTATATGTTAATATCACTGTCATTCTGATATCAGGATTTCTATGTAGCTACTATTTCTCTGTGTATATGTGTGTGTCCTGTATTTCCATATGGTAATTGTGCATAAGGGTTTTAAAAATAATGGCTACGGAATCTTGGTATAATTACCTATTGGTCCACTGCTTGTTTAGGTTAAGAGCTGCTCTGTTTGTATAAGGTTTGAAAGCACTCCAGCAAAAGCATTTTGACACTCTGGAAAACATTTAAAGGGTAGAAGAATTGAAGTTGTTAGCTGTCCAAGTGTAAATGTCACCTTTGAACTCTGCTTTTGTCTACAGGCTAAAAGATTAAGCTTTTGATTTAGACACCCACTTTGAGGCTTTGTTTGTTATAGCTACTTGGGGCCAGATTCACAAAACGGCCTACCAATCCGATCCGGGTCCCGGGGACTGATTCACGACGTGTCCTCATGCAAATGAGGACGATCGAAATCACGCCCCCAACCGACTGCACGGATCGCTCTTTAGTGATCCCAACGCATGCGCAGACCATCTGTAGATGGTCTGCGCATGCGCTGGCCCTCCGTGCCCGGCAGAGCTGGGGAAAAACCTTTAAAAAAATTTTACTTTTCACGAGCCCTTTTTACTTTTTACTTTTAACTTTTAACTTCGCAAGCCCGTGGTTTTAACCCGCTTTAGACCTGTGGGTTAAAACCACGGACTTGCACTGCGGGGAAGGGCAGGAGAGCCGGGGAAGGGCAGGAGAGCCGGGGCAGAGAGCAGGGTTTTTACACAAGCGGACTGACTAGTCCTTAGCAGTCGCTTGTTTTTGGATCGGTCAGCCCAGTTGGTGTGCCTGCATTTGTTTAGTGAATCGCATACTTCCTACTGTGCATGCCGTTTCCCCTCATTTGCATGCGTGGATCTGACCTGATCGGAGGTTAGTGAATCGGGTCAGAGGAAAATTGGGTCGCTAAGTGGTCAGTTCTTGACCGGTGGGCTTAGTGAATCTAGCCCATAATTAGAAGAGCACTTGTTAGCTGAGGTTTATAAAGTTCCCTGCCTTAACCCTGACTGGAAAAATAAAAAGGTTTTCTGGGGCCAGATTCTCAAAACTACCGTGCCCTTAACGATGGTTGCTAAACTGGTTCCATCTGGTTTGTTTGTTTATTTATTCATTCAGTTTTTTATATCATTCTTCCAGGTAGTGTGCCAGTATTTTACCAACTGATTATCAGATCGGCTCACCATGATCTTTTCCCTGCTTCCTAGCAGTCTCCAACTTTGCCCTGCAAATGTAGTACCTCAAGGTCATTAATATTAAAATGGTAGTAAAATGGACTTACTAATATTTAAAGGAGCACTCCAGGCAATTTTCTATCATCGCTGGGAGATTCCCTAACCTCGTTGGGCCATATTAGTTTCCGGCAGGGTCTGAGCTGCCATAGTCTTACTTTCCGGTCAGTATCTGAACACTGATTGCCTCAAGTACCGACAGGAAAGTAAGGCTTTACAGCTCAGACCCACCCCCCATACCTTTAAATTGAAGGACGGCAGGAGGGATGCCCATTCCCTTCCACCGCTGAGGTCTCCTCCCCCCAACACCCCTCACACCTTTTAACTTCAAGGAAGGTAGAAGGGATAGCCAATCTCTCCTGCTGCCAGAGCCCCACCCCTGACAACCCCCCCCTCCAACCTTTAAATTCAACAACAGCAGGAGGAATGCCCACTCCCTCCTGCTGCTGGGTCCCTGCTTCCCCTGACATCCCCTCACACCTTTAACTTCATGGTGGGAGGGATGCCTACTTCCTCCCACCACCTGAATCCATCATCCCCCCTGTACCTTTATGATGAAGGCTGGCTGGAGGGATGCCTACTTCCGCCAGCTCGCAGGCCCACCTCTTCAAAATGGTGGGCCTTTCCCTTCATGGTGCATGGGCCAATCAGACCCTTCGGCCCCTTCCTAGTGCATCCTAGGAATGTATTTAAATCTATCTCTTGCATATTCATTTTATATATTCCAAACTAACTGGCCAGGAATCGTGCAAGACATATTTGAGAATTAAAGTTCTAGAGGACAAAGTTTTAGAACTTGGTAAAAAACATTTACTATTGTGAATTGTTCAAGAAGGTGTGTTGGTATCTAGAAGGTATGTGAGTTTTTGGGTGAACTCAGGCAAAAATGTTTTTTTAAAGGGAAGAAGTGCAGTGGCCACTACTACGTTCAGTAGAACATACCCCCTCTTCTATTAAACTGTGCTAGCAGTTTGTAGTGCAGAGAGCCGCGCTGAATGGCCCGCGTGGCTCCTGATGCTCATAGAGTTCTTATGAGCGTCGGGAGCAGTGCGGGCCATTCAGTGCTGCTCTCTGCACTAAAAACTGCTAGCGTAGTTTAATAGAAGAGGGGGATAGTCTATGACACATGTGAAGGTTATATTATATAACATCGAACCTATACCTCATTAGCAGACCTAGGTAACAGTGCAATAATTACTCTGCTGGTATCTATTTGACCACTTAATGCAGGCATTATTCTAAAACATACCGTATATACTCGAATATAGGATGAGATTTTGGGGCCATAAAAAGGCCCAAAAATGAGGGTCTCTGCCTATATTTGGGTCATCACCCGACCCCCCTCCCCGAATTGATGCAGGCCTTTGATAGGCCAGGACAGGAGAGATCCTTCCCGTCTCCCAGCCGGCCGATTCAAATCATTTTTTTTACTTTTGTGTACTTTTTCTGCTACTTCCCTGGTACCTTTTTAGTTATCCCTGGTGGTTCAGCGGTGTATGGGCAGGACCGTGCTCCTGCCCTGCGCACCTCCTTCGACTCGCTGATCGGGGCTTGCGGCGCAAAGGCACATAGGAGCGAGCTTCTCGAGCTCCCGCGCGGCCCTGCGTTGCTAGCAGAATAGCTGCAGCCAGTTCTTGTGGGATCTGGCGGCAACCATTCTGCTAGTGGTGCAGGGCTGCACGGGAGCTCGAGAATCTCGCTTCTGTGTGCCTGTGCACCGTGAGCCCCGAGTGGCGAGTCGAAGGAGGTGTGCAGGGCTGGAGCGTGGTCCTGCCCATACACCGCTGGATCATCAGGGATAACTAAAAAGGTACGCGGGGGAAGGAGGGGTAAATGATTTGCATCGGTAGGGCCGGGAGACGGGAGGGATCTCTCCTGTCCTGGCCTACCACTAGAACACCAGAGGTGGAAGAGAAGGTGGGACAGGGTGCAGAGCCTAGCAGGGAGGGGAGACCGGGTGCAGAGCCTGGCAAGTAGTGAGGGGGCTGGCTGCATAGCCTGGTAGGGCAGGGAGGGAAGGGGGTTGAGTGCAGAGCCTGGTAGGAAGGGGGCTAGGTGCAGAGCTTTTCAGGGAGGGAGGGTGCTGGGTGAAGAACTTGGCAGGGAGGGGGGCTGAGTTCAGAGCCTGGAAGGGGAAGGCATGAGGGAGAGGACACTAGGTGCAGGGCATGGCACTTGAATATTAAGCCCCCTCCTTTTTGGAGGGGAAAATGGAGGTCTTGACTTGTATTCAGATCAACTCTTATTTGAGTATCTATGGTAGTAGTGTCAGGTCCTAATAAATATATATGCTCTTCTTTTTATATTCTACACCTTATGATGTATTTCCTTTATTTTGCTTTCAAAGAATATATTATTTTCAATAAAGCTGTTCTATTGCTTTTATTTGCTAACCTTTGTTTCTGTCAACTAACAAGGTAGCCACACTACTTTGTTAGAGGATTATTTCTGAGCTTGGGCTGGAGAAGGGAAGAAAAACACCTGAATACTGCCAGTCTACTTATTTAAAATGATATGTGTTAAATTTTGAAAGATTGTTAATAATTAAATATTATTTGAGGATTCATTGTGGAGAAAGAAAAATTCCTTAAGGAAGCTGGTACTGTTCAAAGTGTGAGATTGGGGGATTCAGTTGTTGAAGCAAAGACAGTATTCTTATGCTAATACAGGCCTTCTGTAAAGAGCAAAGTAGCTAAGCAAACAATGGAAATGAAGCCGCCAAAATGTCTGCTCCTGCAGTCTAGGGAGCCTTAAGAGACATGTCAGACGGGGCGCCTAGGCTACCTGCGGGGGAGGGGCCCTGAGGGAAAGGAGAGCTGCATCTCTGTTGTTTTATAGGACTGGCAGGATGCCAGCAGAGTAGAAACCCCTTCCGGACCATGAGTGATGAAATGAGAGTAGTAGTGGGAAAGTGGTCTACTTAATTTCTCTCCTCTCACTCTGTCTTTATTTTTCAATGCTATTAGATATCATTCGGGTTGTTTTTCAGCTGGCACACCAGTTTAAAATATATTTCAAATGAGAATAATCTGGACCTTGAAAATCACTGTGAAGTATTCTTTTGGTAAACGGTTACACTTTGTAGGAATTAACTTGTTATGTGTCTGAAATAAATGTTATCCTTACTCCTCTCTCCCCTTTGTTCAAAAACTAGCACCACTGATAAAAGGGGGTTAGCCCTGGTTTTGTGCACACATTATATGTTGCTGAATGTTTAGAGGGCTCAAGTGTTAATGCTAATGAGTGTGCCAAAAGTGGCTGCAAATTTCATAAGAACATAAGAACATAAGAAATGCCTCTACTGGGTCAGACCTGAGGTCCATCGTGCCCAGCAGTCCGCTCACGCGGCGGCCCAACAGGTCCAGGACCTGTGCAGTAATCCTCTATCTATACCCCTCTATTCCCTTTTCCAGCAGAAAGTTTTCCAATTCCCTCTTGAACCCCAGTACCGTACTCTGCCCTATCACGCCCTCTGGAAGCGCATTCCAGGTGTCCACCACACGCTGGGTAAAGAAGAACTTCCTAGCATTCGTTCTGAATCTGTCCCCTTTCAACTTTTCTGAATGCCCTCTTGTTCTTTTATTTTTTGAAAGTGTGAAGAATCTGTCCCTCTCTACTCTCTCTATGCCCTTCATGATCTTGTAAGTCTCTATCATATCCCCTCTAAGTCTTCTCTTCTCCAGGGAAAAAAGTCCCAGTTTTTCCAATCTCTCAGTGTATGAAAGGTTTTCCATCCCTTTTATCAGACGTGTCGGCTCTCCTCTGAACCCTCTCGAGTATCGCCATATCCTTCTTAAGGTACGGCGACCAATATTGGACGCAGTACTCCAGATGCGGACGCACCATCGCTCGATACAATGGCAAGATAACTTCTTTCGTTCTGGTTGTAATACCCTTTTTGATGATGCCTAGCATTCTATTTGCCTTCTTAGCAGCCGCTGCGCACTGTGCTGACGGCTTCATTGTCAAGTCCACCATCACCCCCAGGTCCCTTTCTTGGGTACTCTCATTTAAAAACATCCCTCCCATCGTATAGTTCATTCTAATGTATTTAAATGGATGCTAATGAGGTCAATAACTAATCCTTTCTAATGCTCAGATGACAGCGCTGCAATGCCCAGAAGCAAATGATGGTCTATAATACTGAAATTTACCACCGACTTAAGTGTGGCATAGAAGGTTTTGACGATGGGATTTCTTGGCAAAATCTCATATACAACTGTTCTTTTTCTCTTATTTTGTAAACTGAAGGAGACCTGTGGGACGTTCGATGTGCAGAAACAAATATGTACACGAGCCCGCTCAAAACAAGATGTAAAGCACACATTGAAGCCTGTTTTTCTGCGCTTTAATAGCCTTAAAAAAATGTAAGTTTAAGCAAGTTTTGAAACGGCACCAATGTGTTCTTACACTTCTGATTTTGTCTGGACATGTGCAAAGGAGCTGTGTTTACTGTGAAACATTTGTGCACATGTGCCAGGTACGTTCCTCCCTTTCCTTTCATTTTAACAGCACTGCAAATTACCCACACACAAAATTTGAATCTCATGTGCTTTGAACATTAGTTAGTGCTGCTGTTTATGCTATGGGGTTTTGTGCTATGGGCTTTAGCACAGGAGCTTTGAGTGCATTTTTTTTTCCAGGCTTTACAGACAGGTAAACCTCTTGAAACAACTAATTATTTTGAAAGTTGTCATTTTTACCAGATCTAATTATGATAAATTTTCTCTTAGTACCAACAAAACACAGTGGAGGTCCAAAACAGTTGGTGTGCAATTTTATTAGTGAAATCACAGTGTAGTGAGGTAGCTTGACACGCATGTGTTTCGGCCTCTACGGCCTGCCTCAGGAGCCTTTGTGAACCACAACTGTAATTTTTCTATGAATAAGAATTTGGTTGTTCACAAACACTAGAAAAATCAACTGTGAAAGCACAAATGTGCAGTTGTGATTCACAAAGGCTCATGAGGCAGGCCATAGAGGCTGAAACACGTGTGGGTCGAGCCACCGCACTACACTGTGATTTGACAAATAAAATTGCACACCAACTGTTTTGGACCTCCACTGTGGTTTGTTGATTCTAGACTTGTGTGTGGAGGTTTTTCTCCTGGTTTCTGTTCAAACTTTCTCTTAGTCCCTGATTTATTTTCCTTTTATCATTTGAAGTACCAAAATATCTCTCCAAATGTCTTAAACTAAATCTGATAGTGTACACTTCTCCCTCGGTTTTCTCCTTTTATCATCTGAAGTACCAAAATGTCTCAAACTTAATCTGATAGTGTACACTTCTCCCTCGGTTTTCGTGGGGGATAGGGGCAGAGCTGGACCACGAAGTGTGAATAACTTCTCGTCTGGCTCTGACCCACCACCACCTTCGTCTGGCTCTGACCCACCACCACCTTCCCCCACGGATTCCCGGCCTTACCTGGTGGTCTAGCAGGCTTTCGGGGCAGGAGCGAACTTCCTATGCTCCTGCCCTGTGCAGATCGCCAATAGGTAATGACTGCCGTGAGTTCCCTTAGTCTCTCGAGATTTCGACGGGAGATCACGGCAGCCATTTCTTATTGGCAATCTACACGGGGCAGGAGCATAGGAAGATCACTCCCGCCTCGAAAGCCCACTAGACCACCAGGTAAGGAGTAATCTATAGCACTGCTAGACATTTTAAGTCCTGTAGAGAGGCAGGAAGGCCCTAAACTATGCTTCTTTCCACCCCCCCCCAAAAAAAAAAAAATTGCGGATAATCGAGACTGCGAACCCCAAAACCGTGAATAGGGAGGGGGAAGTGTACTCCTGAACCAAATAGAGTGCTCCCACAGTACTGAAACCTCATCCCATCCGTACCTAAATACATCACCCCAGTGATACTTACTCCTACCAGTGCTTTTTCCAGTTAATAAAGAAACTTGTTAACTGCTAAGTTGTCAGTCAATTAACTTATTTGCTTTTCCATGCTCTCGTTGTAACCCAATGCATATTTTGGCAGACAATTTAATTTGAATATATTTGTATAGAGGCATCATTTTTATTGACACGTGTGCATAAGAATCTTTCATAATTTGTCCAGTATATTAGAGAGTTGCGCGGGGACAGAAATCCCACCCGTCCCCACTCGTCCCCGCCAAAATCCCACCCGTCCCCGTGAGGAATCCCTCTGTCCCCACCCGTCCCCGTGAGGAATCCCTCTGTCCCCACCCGTCCCCGCGAGGAATCCCCTCCGTCCCCACCCGTCCCCGCGAGGAATCCCCTCCGTCCCCACCCGTCCCCGCGAGGAATCCCCTCCGTCACCATCCTTCCCTATAAACTTCAGAAATAGTTATTTTATTTAATTATGCTACCTAATTAAATTTAGGCTCTGGTAGAGACCAATTTACAAATAAGCAAAGAGACTTTATTAATTTGGAAATATTAATTGGGAAGAATACATACTTTGTAAATGGGTTTCTACCAGAACCTCTAATGTAAATATAAAATATAAATACTCAGCTGATGAGAACCCACAAACTGTCAGCTGAGGACTTCCTTTGCAGTTGGCCGGGGGTCCCTTTTGCCAAGCTTGGCAGGCAGCAGTAGCGTCCCTGAGTCACAGATGCTGGCACCTCAGTGGCTCATGGATGCTGCCAGCGACTGCTGCGCTTGGTGGAGGGGAGTTCTGGCCATCTCTAGAGGAGGTCCTCTGCTGGCAGTGCTTGGGGATCCCCACCAGCCACAGCAAGGGTCAACAAGTACTTCAACACTGTAGAAATAAACCAGAAATGCATTTCCTTTTCTTTTGAACACAAAACAAAGACATCTGCCATATACATTTCCCAAAGCTAACATATTTTAGTCAATAAATTCCGTTTTTTACCTTCGTTGTCTGGAGACTTATTTTTCCATAAAGTTGGTCCCAGTTTCTTTTTTCCGCTTTCCCATCTTCTGTAAATTCTTCTGTTGCTGTCCATTGGTTCCCCCTACCATGGTCCAGCATTTATCTCTTTCTCATTTTTCGTGCCTGCCCACCAGCCCCATGCCCAACATTTCTCCTTCTATCACCCCTCTCCAATACTATGTCACATCTCTCCCTCCATTCCCTTCACCACTGTCCAATATTCCTCCCTCTTGCATCCCTTTCAATCTGTCCCATTGTTCCCTTGCCACATTTCTCACTCTCATCTTTTTCTTCCCTATCACATTCTGTACCTTCCTCCCTACGACCAAAAATTCTCCTCTTTCTTCCATTTGCCGTGTGTGTGCCGTGAGGGAGGTCTGGTGACCCAGAGTAAGAGCAGGGGTGCCCACACTTTATGGGCTTGCGAGCTACTTTATAATGACTAAGTCAAAATGATCTACCAACAATAAAATTTAAAAAAAACACAAAGCACAATGAAAGGCAGAGAAAATGTTAATTATTCATATTCCGGGTTTTTTCAAAGAGGTCACAGCAGATGACTCTATGCAATGTCACCTCGGTAACAAAATACAAAAATAGACAAATACACCCCCTCCCTTTTTACTAAACCACAATAGTAGGTTTTAGCACAGGGAGTTACGCTGAATGCCTCGTGCTGCTCTCAATGCTCATAGGCTCCCTGCGCTAAAAAATGATATTGCGGTTTAGTAAAAGGGAGCCATAGTGCAAAATATAGACAGCAGATATAAATTCTCAAAACAGACACATTTTGATCACTAAATTGAAAATAAAATAATTTTTCCTACCTTTGCTGTTTGGTGATTTCATGAGTCTCTGGTTGCACTTTCTTCTTCTGACTGTGCATCCAATCTTTCTTCCTTTCAGCCTCCTGTATGTTTCCTCTCCTCCAGACCTCATTCTCTCCCCCAACTTTTTCTTTCTGTCTCCCTGTTCCCCCTTCTTTCTGTCTCCCTGTCTGCCCCCTTTCTTTCTTTCTCCGTGCCCTCCCCCAAGCCACTTGGTTTGCTGCCATCGCCATCGGGGAATAGCCCCCAAGCCACCGCTGTCCCAAGCTTTCCCTGCAGAAGCGTCGCGCTGACCAGCATTCCGCTCCCTGACATCAATTCTGACGTAGGAGAGGAAGTTCTGGGCCAACAAGGCATTTCTCCTCTTTCCATCCAGCCTGAGCCCCATCTCTCCTTGATCCAGCATTTCCCTTCTGTGTTTGTCAGAATTACCATTCCACCTATTTTCCAGCATCACCCTTCTTTGTGTCCATCTCACCTATATCCCTATCTCACCACTTTTTCAGAATCTTCATTTGTCTCTGTCCTTGTCTTTACCCCATGTTCACCATTTGCCCTTTCAATGTCTTTATCTCCCCCCCCCACTTTTTCAGCATTACTTCTATGTCTCTATTTCACCTCCTCTTCACGTCCCCTCTGTATCTTTATCCTTATTCAGTAGGTCCTGCTTACCCTTTCTCTTCTTTGTGTCACTATCTCCATTTTCAGCTTCCCCCCCCTTTTCCTTTGTTACTGCACCCTGTAGCTAGAATCTTTCCACCCTCCCTCCACTCCGGCCCAGCCCAGTATGAAATATTTCCTTTTGTTTCCCTCCCCTCTCTCTTTCTCTCTCTCTTCTCCTCCCTCACCCACGAGTCCTGCATCTGGCAACACCCCCCTGCTCCGCGGCTCTCTTCAGCAACTCGTCAGCAGTGGTGATCAAGACAAGCTGCCGACATCGAGGCCTTCCCTCTACGAGTCCCGCCTTTGTGGAAAAAGGAAGTTGAAACAAGTGGGACTCGCAGAGGGTAGGCCCCGACGTCAGAAGCTTGTGTCGATCGCTGCTGCTGAGTTGCCGAAGAGAGCCGCGGAGCAGGGGATGTGGCCGGAAGCAGGTAGAAGGGAGAGGGAGATAGGAAGGCTGTAGATCTCCGGAGCATGACACCGACCCCGGCCAGGATGATTTCTTTTTCAGGCGTGCAGCTTACAAGTCCGGCGTCGCGGCGGGAAATAGCCATGCTGAGCAGTGAGCTCAGCACGTACACAGATGAAAGCCTTGCTTGCTGATTGGTCCGGCGGCACGGCGGGGCGGGGCCGCCGGACCAATCAGCAAGCAAGGCTTTCATCTGTGTACGTGCTGAGCTCACTGCTCAGCATGGCTATTTCCTGCCGCGACGCCGGACTTGTAAGCTGCACACCTGCATCGCCAGAATTTAGGTAGGCTGTTTTCATCCCCGTGGGAGTCCCGTGGGTCAGCGGGGCCTCCCCGTGGGAGTCCCGTGGGCCAGGGGGCATCCTCGTGGGAGTCCCGTGGGCCAGGGGGGGAACCCGCGGGATCCACGTTCCCGTGCAGACCTCTACTGTATATATTACAGAACAATGGGATATATGATAATTTCATAGCATCCAGCTTCAGGGTTTAGGGAACCAGGCAAACAGAGCAAGGCCAAAATATAATGCATAATGAATGATAGTGAAGTGGCACTCAAATGCTCACAGTAACACACCACCCAGCTGTTGGTGACACACCAGTTACTGTGAGTTTTTTGTGAGTTGTATTTGAGTGCCATTTCATTGTTATTCATTAAGTATTACCCTTTTGAGGTTGTCGATCAGCAATTTTTACACTTCCCCTTTTTAAAAAAAAAATCTTTATTGATTTTCCAAACTATCAAAGTGTAATAAACAATTGTAACATAGTAACATAGTAGATGACATCAGATAAAGTCCCGAATGGTCCATCCAGTCTGCCCAACCTGATTCAATTTAAATTTTTTTAAAAAACATTTTTCTTCTTAGCTATTTCTGGGTAAGAATCCAAAGTTCTACCCGGTATTATGCTTGGGTTCCAACTGCCAAAATATCTGTTAAAACCTACTCCAGCCCATCTACACCTTCCCAGCCATTTGAAGCCCTTCCCAGCCCATCCTCCACCAAACGGCCCTATACAGACACAGACCGTGCAAGTCTGCCCTGAACTGGCCTTTGTTCAATTTTTAATATTATTTTCTGATTGTACATATAATTTTGTTAGAAAAAGCACATTCATCATTCAGAAATACATGAACAATCATTTTTACTCCCTTCCACCCACCCAAATGACTAATCAAGAAAAACATAAATATATAGGTTCCTTCAATAACCTTTCCTACATTAATCTCTGTAAAAATCAAATCCTAACCCTCCCACCCATCCCTTGGATGTGTAAGTTATAATCAGAAGTGAATTAATGAATTAATTATTATTAATAAAATCAGTCAACGGACCCCATGTTAGTTGAAATACCTTAGTATTACCCTTTTGATCATTAATCATTTTTTCCAACCTATAACAAAGAAATAATGAGTGCCACCAAAAACTAAAATTCAAGCGATCAAAGTTTTTCCAATTTTTTGTGACCATTTGGATGGCTATCCCAGTCATAATTCCTAACAGTCTGTTTTTATGCCTGTCTATTGGTGGCTTAGGAGATAATAATGTCCCACAGTTAACTGTGTCATAAGATAATAGAATTACGGTTTCTAAACTCAAATTAATATGTCCCCAAATAGATTTCCAGAAGTTAAGTATCAAAGGATAATAGAATAAGATGAACTATCTAATTTTTGTAATCTAATAGGAGTCCAAAACTTCTATGCAACAAAAATAACCATGTTTGTCTCATAGGTGCTGACGCCGTACATCTCATCCTCCAAGTCCAAATTTTACACTTCCTTTTTGTTTTTGGATATCCAAAATATAATGCAACCTTACAAATCCAAACTGTTTATAATTGTTGGTCATTTGCATAATACCAATCCATGCATCCCTTTCCCTCAAAGGGAAAAAAATATGCACAAGAATCAGGCATTTATTTTGTGAAAAAAGAGGTTATGGTTTAATATTCAGGAGTAAAAGAGGAACGTGCCCTCCCTCCTACCCCTCCCCAGAAAGAGTTATGGACATAGTAGGGTGCAGCCTCCCAGCAGACGCATAGTAGGGTGCAGCCTCCCAGGAGACGTGGCAGAGCCAAAATAGTAACAGAGGTAGAAGTGAAGGAAAATTCAGAGATGAAGTGGGGTCTGTGGCACTACAGCATGAAGAGAACTGGATAGACCTGATAGGCCGTGTGGTTCTTGTGCTGTCATATCCTGTTCCCTTAGTATAAATATGTATTAGTTGCAATCAGGACTAGATAATGCCAAAATCACTGTAGACCAGTGGTTCTCAACCTTTCTTCTCTTTTGAAACACCTGACAGACAATATTCACACGTGTGACACTCTGAACACTAAATTTTGCAGCTGAACAAAATAACAATGATATAAGGGAAATATGGATGTCTCTGAGAGTGGACGAGAGGTGAGCTGCAAAATTTTCATCTGGGGTAGGTGACAGAAGTAGGAACCACTTTCTCTAGAGCAGAGGTTCTCAACATGCGGTACGATTACCCTTACCCTGTGAGTCACTTGTAGGGGGTACGCCCCCCTTCATCCTTAATGGCCTCTGGGGGATCCCATGCCCTCCTTCCTGCCCGCTCCCCTCCGCCGAAGCCGATTTAGAAGTCTTCCCTCCGATGTAAGAGTTGACATTGGAGGGAAGCCTTCCAGGTCAGCAGGGGATCACAGTTACCTTCTTCCTGGTGGGCTGCTTCTTCCTGCCTTCAGCAGCATTTGCTGCAGGGTTGTGGCGGCTGACACGGAAGCCTCTCTGATGTCAGAGGGAAGGCTTGAGGGTCAGCAATGTGCAGTGTGTGTAAGAGCTGCTTCCCTCGTTCCTGTAACAAGTGCCACTGAAGGCGGGAAGGAGCAGCCCAGATGGACGGCCCTGAAGGAAGTGAGTGTGGCCCTGGAGCGAGCAAGTAAGGGAGAGAGGGGACATGATCTGGGACAAAGAGAGAAAGGAGGGGGGGAGGAGCATGTTGGGACATGGGAGGGGCACAATTTTGTGGCAAAGACAGGGAGGGAGGCACGAACGTGGGACACAGAAGGAAGGGAGGGCATGAACTAGGGAGGGAGGAAGGGGGCATTAACTTGGGACATAGTGAGGGATGACATAGAAAGGGAGAATTGATGGGCATGAGTGTATGAATGAGAGAGAAACAGATGGTGCACATGGGGAAAGGGAGAAAGGAAAATTGGTATATATATATATATATATATATATATATATATATATATATATATATATAGAGAGAGAGAGAGAGAGAGAGAGAGAGAGAGAGAGAGAGAGAGAGAGAGAGAGAGAGAGAGAGAGAGAGAGAGAGAGAGAGAGGAGTGAGGTAGAGATGAATTGGGGAATAGAAGGATGATAGGGAGAAATGTTGGATATGGTGGTGGAGAGGGACAGATTGAAGGGTATGCAGATTGGAGGAGTGTTGGACATAGAGGGAGAGATGTGGCATGGTGCTGGAGAGGAGTGAAAGAAGGACAACCAGAAACTCATGAAATCACCAAACAACAAAGGTAGGAAAAATGATATTATCTTCAATTTAGTGATCGAATTATGTGTGAGTTTTGAGAATTTATATCTGCTGTCTATATTTTGCACTATATTTGTCTATTTTTCTATAGTTGTTACTGAGGTGACATTGCAAATTTTAAACAAAACCCAAATATAAATGATAATAACATTTTTCTCTGTGTATACTGTATAGTGTGCTTTGCGTTGTTTTTTTTTTTAAATCTTGTGGCTACCTAAGCCTAACAAAGAAAAACCTTCAAAGACTCCAGCGGATTCAGAATACTGCTGCTAAGCTTATCTTCGCAAAAAGCAAATTCGACCACGTCTCACCGCTTTTGTCTAAGCTCCACTGGCTTCCGATAATCTCCAGAGTCCACTTCAAATGTGCCTGCCTCACTTTCAAGATCCTACACGGCAACCTCCCTCCCTTCATTCCTCTTGCTTGGAACTCCTCTAACTCCAATTCCACCAGATCCACCCCAAAACTGAAACTTTCCTTTCCCTCTCTAAAAGGCGTTTCCCTTGTAGGAAAACTCAGCTCCTCCCTCCCTTTCAGAATCATTGAGCTCTGGAACAACCTTACCTCCCCTCTTAGGAATCTGAGCTCCCTCCAACTCTTCCGTAAACATCTGAAAACCTGGTTATTCTCGAAAACGTAACTCCTCCTCCCTCTCTGGTCATTCTAGTCCTCTAAATTTTTCTCCTCATTTTGCCTCTTCCCTCCACTGGAGTTCCTTTCTACCCTAACTCTTGTTAACCGTGTCGAGCTTTATGAATGTAGAGATGATGCGGTATACAAACCTAAGGTTTAGATTAGATTAGATCATTATGAATTAAGATTGTGTGTATTTGAAAAATGGATGGAAGAAATTGCATTACATTTAGTACTATTATGGGGGGTGGGTCTGGGGCACAGCTTGGACGAGTCTGGGGCGAAGCTTGGGCAGGGGTACTCTGTTAATACTTGTTAGATGGAGGAGGGTACTTGAAGAAGTTGAGAAACTGCTCTAGTGGACAGTAAAAAAAACAACAAAAAAAAACCTCCTTCCATTGAGTCTGATTGAGAAATTGGGTGCTTTAAAATAATTATAAGGGATTTTTTTTCTCTCTCTGTCATTTTGGCTCTGTTTTGACTGGGGAATTTTTTTTCATGCTCCCTTTTCTTTTTAATGGGTGAGTTCTCTTCTCTGTCTAGATCAGGGGTGCCCAACGCGTCGATCGCGATCGACCGGTAGCTCAGGAAGGCAACGTGAGTCGATCGCAGAGCCCATCCCGGGCTCTGTGATAGACTCGTGTTGCCGTCCCGATTTACCGGGCCTATCAGCCTTCCTCTCCCCGACGTCAAAGACGCCGACGCCGGGCATTAGGCTGTTTTGTCATTTCGGTGGGGTGGGGGGCGTGGTGGTGCGGCGGCGGCAGCAGCAACAGCCTGAAAAAGAAATCATCCTGGCCCGGGTCGGTGTCATACTCCAGAACTTCTACCTCTTCCAGTAGCCCTCTCCCTTCTACCTGCTTCCGGCCACACCCCCTGCTCCGCGGCTCTCTTCGGCAACTCAGCAGCAGCGATCGACACAACCTTCTGACGTGGGGCCTACCCTCTGCGAGTCCCGCTTGTTTCAACTTCCTTTTTCCACAAAGGCAGGACTCGTAGAAGGAAGGCCTCGATGTCGGCAGCTTGTCTTGATCACCGCTGCTGACAAGTTGCTTAAGAGAGCCGCGGAGCAGGGGGTTTTGCCAGGTGCAGGTAGAAGGGAGAGGGCCAGATGCAGGACTCGTAGGTGAGGGAGCAGAAGAGAGAGAGAAAGAGAGAGGGGAGGGAAACAAAAGGAAATATTTCATACTGGGCTGGGCCGGAGTAGAGGGAGGGTGGAAAGATTCTGGCTACAGGGTGCATTAACAAAGGAAAAGGGGGGAAAGCTGAAAATGGAGATAGTGAGTGACACAAAGAAGAGAAAGAGTAAGCAGGACCTACTGAATAAGGATAGAGATACAGAGGGGACATGAAGAGGAGGTGAAATAGAGACATAGAAGTAATACTGAAAAAGTGTGGGGGGGGAGATAAAGACATTGAAAGGGCAAATGGTGAACATGGGGTAAAGACAAGGATAGAGACAAATGAAGATTCTGAAAAAGTGGTGAGATAGGGATATAGGTGAGATGGACACAAAGAAGGGTGATGCTGGAAAATAGGTGGAATGGTTATTCTGACAGACACAGAAGGGAAATGCTGGATCAAGGAGAGAGATGGGGCTCAGGCTGGATGGAATGAGGAGAAATGCCTTGTTGGCCCGGAACTTCCTCTCCTATCTCAGAATTGACGTCAGGGAGCGGAATGCTGGTCAGCGCGATGCTTCTGCAGGGAAAGCTTGGGACGGCAGTGGCTTGGGGGCTGTTCCCCGATGGCGGTGGCAGCAAACCGAGTGGCTTGGGGGAGGGCACGGAGAAAGAAAGAAAGGGGGCAGACAGGGAGACAGAAAGAAGGGGGAACAGGGAGACAGAAAGAAAAAGTTGGGGGAGAGAATGAGGTCTGGAGGAGAGGAAACATACAGGAGGCTGAAAGAAAGGAAGAAAGATTGGATGCACAGTCAGAAGAAGAAAGTGCAACCAGAGATTCATGAAATCACCAAACAGCAAAGGTAGGAAAAATGATTTTATTTTCAATTTAGTGATCAAAATGTGTCGGTTTTGAGAATTTATATCTGCTGTCTATATTTTGCACTATGACTCCCTTTTACTAAACCGCAATAGCGTTTTTTAGCACAGGGAGCCTATGAGCATTGAGAGCAGCACGAGGCATTCAGCGTAACTCCCTGTGCTAAACCTACTATTGTGGTTTAGTAAAAAGGGAGGGGGTGTATTTGTCTATTTTTTTATTTTGTTACTGAGGTGACATTGCATAGAGTCATCTGCCGTGACCTCTTTGAAAAAACCCGGAATATGAATAATTAACATTTTCTCTGCCTTTCAGTGTGCTTTGTGTTTTTTTTAAATTTTATTGTTAGTAGATCATTTTGACTTAGTCATTATAAAAGTAGCTCGCAAGTCCATAAAGTGTGGGCACCCCTGGTCTAGATACTGCCCCTTCTTCCTGTAACTGAGCCTTTCTTCAGTGCTTTTAGGTAACAGCCCCGGGTTACTGCAGCTTCTCCTAGGTCATCCACAGTATTTTCACCCAGATCAGGCCTGCTTTAGTAACAGCAGTAGTACCACCTCCTAGCTTGAGGCCTAGTACAACAGCAGCTCAATACTGTCTGTAACAGCTGTAATTCTCTTCTGGTCCAGGCCCACTATAATAGCACCACTGTCTCCTGAGCCCCGACCAGCGGCTTGTATTAAGGTTTTGATGCCAGGAAGTTTTCTACACCTAGAATATATGTTTTCATTTCATGCATACTGTTCTGCTGATTTTCAGGCAGAAGAGAGGAGATTATTCCTTTTTACATACTTGCATTTTGGGGTTTTTTCTAGATTTGTAACCAGATGGTGTTAAAGTGTCAGTCTGATTATGGAACCTGTTTGTCTTCTACAATAATTGTTAGTCTGCAGGAGCCTTTAAAAATGATCTTTACATAGTGCCGGTTGTATCCAACCTGTTGAACATGTATATAGTGGGGTAGTTTTTGTCACCCCAATTTTGTTGGTTTTATTGGTGATCAGGCAACTGTTCTTCAACACTTTTATTTTATGTTTTAGGGTGGTTGTGCTTAAACAGAAGTAGAAGCTGAAGAGTAATTTACCTGAAGACCATCTGAAACCCTATGCTTTCTCTGAACATCACAATTTCAAGCTAAGGATAACATTTGTTCAGCACCAGGTCTTTTTTTAACAGTGCACAAACTAAAAGCGAACCATGGCTGGATTTCACATTTGCCTCAGATTACTGTGTACCTCCCTTCTCATCATTCTCCATGTTCATGGTAAGCTGATATTATTATTGTTATTATTTTTTGATTTGATATATATTTAAAACTTGGCTTTTTTTCATGCACTTTTTGAAAGTGTTTCTCTTGCAAAATCTCAGTTTGCCTGGTCACAGTCAGATAATTTTTACTTGTTTTTGGGTTACATGGTGTGATGGCCGTGTTGGTCTATTCTTCAAGGTAATATGTAGAAATGAAACAAAAACACAAAGGGGAAAAATTACCTTTTATTGGACTAACTTAATGTAGTTTATGATTTGATTTGAGGAAGAAGGGGTTACATTTGAAAGGTAATCATAAACCACATTAAGCCCAATAAAAAAGGATTTTTTTTTTTCCTTTTATTACATTACAATACATTAGTGATTTCTATTCCGCCATTACCTTGTGGTTCAAGGCAGATTACATAAGAAGTTATGGAGTGGAGCGGGTTGCTATTGGGGATTGAGATGATTCTTGCTTTGTTAGTTTGTCTTTAAGGATTTCTTGAATAGCAGGATTTTTCTTTTCTGAAGGATTTGTAGTCTGGGGTCGTGATCAGTAAATTGGAGAATTGGTAGTCTAGTTTTGCTGCCTGAGTAGTCAGGAGGCCATCGTAAATTTTTTTTTGTTTGACGTTTTTGATTGGAGGGTGCGTGAATGGAGTGTGGGTTCTCCTATGTCTGGTTGTTGTTTGGATTAGTCGGTTGTTCAAGTAGACTGGGCAGTCTCCGTTTATGGTTTTAAATAGTAGACAGTAGAATTTGAATAGCATTTTTGCTTATATTGGAAGCCAGTGTGAATTGAGGTAGGCCAGAGCTGTGTTTTGTACTGTTTGTAGTTGTTTTATCATGGTTGCGGGGCAGGGGAGATAGAGGATGTTGCAGTAGTCTAGAAGACCCAGAACTAAGGACTGGACCAAGAGCTGGAATTGTTTTTTGTCCAAGAATTTTCGAACTTGCCTTAGGTTTCTCATGATTGCGAATGATTTCTGTATTGTTTTGTTGATTTGTGGCTGCATGGTACAGCCTCTATCTATTAGCATTCCCAGAAGTTTTAGAGTGGGTTGAATGGGGTATGTGATTGAGTTTATTACTAGGTTTGTTATTGTTGGGGTTTTGTTATTTTCGTGGAGGATGAATTTTGTTTTGTCAGGATTCAGTTTCAGTTTATGCTCTTTCATCCATGTTGCTACTGTTTCTAGTGTTTTGTGTAGTGTGTCTGTCATAAAGGGCACTGGTTGATCAAAAGGAATGAGAATGGTGATATTGTCTGCATAGCTATAGGAGGTTAGGCCTAATTTGTCTAGGCAGGTGCCGAGGGATGCAATGTAGAGGTTGAAGAGTGTGGGAGATAAAGGCGATCCTTGGGGTACGCTGCAGGGGTTGGACCGTGGTTCTGATTTTTCTTTGTTTGACTTTACTCTGTAAGTCCTGGATTGTAGGAATCCTTCAAACCATGTGTGTACCTTACCTGTGATTCCTATTGAATCTAGTATTTGTAGTAGGATGTCATAGTCTAACAGGTCAAAAGCTGCGGTGAGATCTAGTTGTATAATCAGCATTTTTCTACCTGTGCTGAGGTGTTGTCTAGCTGTGTCTAGGAAGCATCCCAGTAGTGTCTCTGTGCTGTAATTGGTTCTGAAACCAGACTGCAGTGTGGAGTAAGTTGTGGTTTTCTAGGTAGTTGATGAGGAGTTTAGCTACGAGGCCTTCCATTAGCTTGACATGAAGTGGTATTGAGGCTATGGTTCTGTAGTTGGATGGTTGATCTGTTGCTCCTTTGGGGTCTTTTAGGATCGGAGTGAAGATGATTTCGCTGAGGTCTTGCGGGAAAAGGCCGTCTGTGAGCAAGGTTTGTAACCATTGTAAGAGGAGGGCGCAGAATAAAGTACTGGAGGTTTTTAATAGGTATGGTGGGCAGTGGTTGAGGTCACAGGCTGCGTGGCTATATTTTTTATAGTGTGTTAAGGTCTGACCATTGTATAGTGGAGAAGTGGGACCAGGTTCTGTCTGCTGCAACTCATTCTTTTTCTGTGGGGGGGCAATGTGATCTCTTCTAGGTGAGTAGGGGTTCCAGTGAAGGTAGTCCTGGCAATTGTGATTTTGTTTTTGAAGTATAGGGTGGCTAAGGATGGAGGGGTGTCGTTATTGACCAGGTACGGTTTGGTGTCTGTGAGTTCTTTTAGTAATTGGAATAGTTTAGTTTTTTAGTGTCTTGGGAATCTGCGTATTTGGTTAGAGTAGTGTGTCTTTCTTTTATGTGTTTGTTTTATTTCTATATATCACTTGTTTTGGGCTATTTTGACATGCTTATTTTATCAGTATTGGCAGGTATTTTCCCACTTTGTACTTGCATTCTTAAATTGCACACATACTGAACCTGTGTGAAATCATCTATGATCCCAGACAAAGCTCCCTTATGCCAATTGCTTTGCCAATCTATCTGGCATGTATTATGGGGATGCCAGAAGAAACCGCACAAATAAAGTTATAATCTCAGGAAACATCCAAAAGAAAAAATTTCTTATCGATTTCATAGTATGCCTCAGCAAAATGTCCCACAGTTGACAACTGCTCTCTGTCTGTTAGCTCTGTGTGTTAGTTATGTAGAACTAAATGTAAAAGCTTTTGGTAAATGTAGTGCATTATACTCAAAATGAGGAAATGAATGTTTAAAGTCCTGAAAGAATTGTGCAAGGATAGATAACATTAATGTTAAGAGTACCGGTAGATGCTGTCTCCTTTCTTTCTCCCTATATTCCAATGAGCAAGGATTCAACTATTCCTCTCTGGCTTACTTTATTGTGAAATCACTATATACTGCCTTCCTCCCTCAATTTGGCTTAAGGAATAATTGGATGGTGGGATTATGTGAGTGCATTTCACTTCAGTCACATATACACCAACACACACATAACACCACCCTGACTGCACCGACATGAAATATAATTTTCACAGCTTTCTAGAAAATTCTTAGTCCTCTGTTGAGCTTACAAGATAGTAATCTTGTACCTCTAATAATGTAGCATGTCTCTGGTTTGTTCTCTGCATTGAAGAATTTTTCTGGATAACTGCATTTACTAAGACCAAGTGCTTTTTTTTTCTGCTTTTCATATTATCATTTTTTCTTTTCTGTATACCTTAGTATTTTCATTTATTTGTGGTTTTTAAGTATTTTTTAAAATTTTCATTCAGTTAATGTCCCATTTTTCTCCAGTTTTTTGCAGGGCAGTGCACTTCTTTTTATAAAGACATTTTTAAATAAAGATTTATTGACTTTATTGATTACCTTTCATTAAGAACAGCAAAGTAGTGTACTTGTACAAAGCAAATAAATATTGAGGAGGAACACTCAACACAAAGGACTTAAGGCTAGTGCAGCATAAGATGAGAAATATAAGGTCAACTAATACAACTAATTAAATCATCTCTTAAACTTGATAAAGGAGATGAATGAGGACATGTTCCTTACCAAAGAGAGTAGAAGTGTAGCTGGCTTTGAAAAGAGAGAAGAGGAAGCGGTTGAGAGGGTGTGAGCTAAGTCCACAATCAGGGGGATTTGACTAGGATGTTAATATCACCTGATGAGCCTGGCAACTAAAGGGTCCCATATGTGAGAATATTATGCCTGCTTATCCTCAGAGAAAGCAAAGTTACTTACTTGAAGAAGATGTTCTCCAAGGGCAGCAGTCTTATATTCTTGCTTCCCTTTCACCTCCCCTTCAGTTGGCTCTTTAGCTTTCACACTATGTTGCTGGTCCTGCTTTCGAGCATTGGGTAGGAAAGCATCCGTGCATGTGTGGTGGGAGGCACAAGGATTTAAAGTGATAGTGCACTATGGTAGTGTCCATACCAGGCTCTATGGTTGACATCGCCCACATTAGGGTGGTCCATAAGACTATGGTAAAAATTTAACCTTATCAGAACATGCCTCCACAAGTCTGAATATGTTCTACCTCCATTAGATAAGATATGGTTAAAATTTGAAGTAGTATGGGACAAATTTAGAAGTCCTTCATGGTTCTACAATATCCTCATAATGCAGTTGGCTGTTCATAACCGTGTGGTAATGTGGTTAGAAACTGTTACTTAATATTGGTTAGATACTAAAAGCTACTCTTTCAAGCTTCTGTTATTAACAACAGTTTTATTGTTATTTGAATAGCAACTTAGAACTAGTACTACTGCAAAGCAGAAAGTTAGTTTAGTGATAAATAACCAGTTGAAAATTGAGTTGATGTCACATTTTAGGATAAAAACTAAGAAGTAAGAATGTCAGACTAGAAACAGTGCTGAAGTATGGCTGCTAGGGAAGGGTACTGATGAACTGTCGAGTTCATATCTTCTGACCAACAGGAGATGTTCTTCACTGATGTACTGACAAAAAGGCTGCTTTAAAAGAAGCAGCTCATTTGGCCATGTTCAAGATCTTGGAAATTTGGCATTATGCAAGAATACTACATCTGCAAATAGACTGAGGGATTTGCATGGTGAAGATTTATGATAAATATGAGAAGCTAAAAAAGAACGTGCACAGATGCAACAAATGTGATCTGGTGGATCAAGAAGCCTTCAGAGAATGTTTCATCCATCTTTTTGATGTTGTTACCAGTGATGCATTAGTCAAAATGAAAATGGAAGAAAATAGATAATTTCTAATCATCATTCAGCATGGCTGGCATTGACACTGTACTTGCAAAGAAGGAGAATATAAATTTAGCAAGTTTACATCCAAAGTAGAGGCAGAAAATGTCATTGTCAGTAATTATACACAGCCAACTGCTACTTCTCTCCCTCTGACTAATGGATTATCTGATTCCAATAATATTGCTCAAGTTGACTTTGACAGTTGTTCAAATTCAGATGCAGATTTTGAAGTCAGCAGAATCCCTTGTTCTCGCTCAAAACAGCCAAGGATGAACATTCTTGCACACCCTGATGTTGCTTGAGCTTTGGATCATATTCTTAATTTGCAAGAGAGGGGTGCAACATTTGTCATAGGTGCTGTTTACAAAAGCACTTGGCCATGATGTAAATGAAATGACATTGTCAAGAAGCTCACTCCAATATTCATGGTGCAAGAACCATGATGAGGCAACCACTCTGAAGGATGAAATGGTCAACAGAATTGCAGTACTTGTCACTGGCAACAGAGAAAATAGGTTACTTGGAGTTCCAAAAATTGGCTGTTGACCTGACAAATAGCATGCCGAAGCCTGTCTCACAGTATAGGATGAGTGGAGTCGTCAGAGATGAGTCTAGCTAGGTACTTGGGACCTGGATTAGCCACTATTGAAAATAGGATACTAGGCTTGATGGACCTTCAGTCTGTCCCAGTATGGCAGTTCTTAAGTTCTTATGAATCCAAGGACTAGTGTTTGATACCACTGTGAGTAGTAATACAGGCCTGAAGAATAGTGCATGCACCTTCATTGAATCATCAGTAGGATAAAAGTTAGCATGACTCGCCTGGTGCCATCATGTGATGGAACTGGTGCTTGGAAGCATCTTTACCCAACTGTTTAGGGGAGGACTATATGTGGTGTTACAAACGATTTCAGCAAAATTGTGACCATACATAGACCATGATTCATATGAGGTTGTTGCGGACAATATGTTTGATGCAGACACATCAGTCCTTCAGAAAGAATTTGCAACTTATGTCATCTTTGGTGTTCTTGACACAAATAAACAAGAAAAAGCTCAACAATTTCTGGTTAAAGATCCTGCAAACTGGAGAGATGATACAAACTACCAGTATTTGAAGCAGTCGGCATCATCAATGACAGTAGTCAACGACAATGCAGCATTATAATTTAAGTCTTACAAAGAATGAGAATGAGAAGCAGAAGAAGCTTCTCCTTCACCTTGCTCAGCACAGAAAGACCTATCTAATTTGCTCCAAAGCCACATTGATGAATACTGACTGAATGTAGGACTACCGTTCAGTGTTCACAAATAACAAACATTTTGTATTTACTGTGGAATAACAACATTACCAGTCATCACTGAATATTGAACAGTGCATGATAATTAGGCCTGATTTCAGCTGTAAGTAATACAGTATGTATTTTAACTTCTTTCCATGTACATTTGCTCACGATTCAGGTTTAGATGGAAAATTAATATAAATCCTGCACTTACATTTTATGTATTAAATTAAAAATCATTGAGCAACCTCAACAAAAGGCTTATAATTTGGCACAATTAACAGTGGTCAGACATACAGAAGAACAAAAATAGACTTGTGGAGGTCATGCCCCATGAACTTGATTTTTTTTTTTTGTTTTGGGATCATCCTAATCCATGTGTGATAAATATACCTGCTGTCCTCAGAGAACATCTACTATAAGTAAGTAACTTTGCTTTTTACTCCTTTCCACTTATTGCAGATAAACTTTGACAAGTCTCTCTCACCAGAATAAAAGTGTTAATTTTTGTATTATGAATAATATAAGTCCAGCATTCCATTCAGGACAGAAGGCAGGCTAGAACTAGACACATTGTTTGTCTTTCATACATTAGTTTCATTCCTCTCTAATCTTCAGTTTTCTTATTTTTCACATTCTTTCCTTCTCTATAATCTTTTAGTCCTAGCTCCCTTCTTCTCTTCAATATTTTTTTTCCAAACTTCCTGGAGGGTTTATTTTGTAGCCTCTTCATCCACTCCCCTTTCCAATCCCACACCAGCGCTGTGGTATAAACAAAACAGACTTTTCCTCTCTGTTAGGTCCTAGCTCATGCTCGCTGTCTAACACCAGCTTTGCACATTTGCACCAGGATGCACATTTCAAATCTGATATATTGTAATCGCAAAATAGAAAATAAAATTATTTTTCTACCTTTTGTTGTCTATTCATTTTATTATTCAAACCATTCTGGTCCCAGGCTCTGGTTTCTGTTTGTCTTCTGTTAACTCACTCACCAGGGTCTCCTGCCTATTTGATGTTTTCTTCTTTCTCCATGCTTACCATCCATCTTCCATCTCTGTACTTTCCCTTCCACTGACATAGCCAACTTTTTTTTGTTTCTTTCCCACTGTCTACCATTACACTCTCTCTCTCTCTCTCTCTCTCCCTGCCTGCCTGCCTGCTTTGTGTACTGGGTCAAACCTCTCTATCTCCCTTCCTCCCCTCCATTATCATGTGTAACATTTCTTTCTTTCTCCCCATGCACCATCTCTCCCTCCTCTCCACCCTATGTCCAACATTTCTCCCTCCTTCTTCTCTATGCATGTCTCCCTCCCCTCCACCATATGCAGGATTTCTGTCACTCACTCCTTTCTAAATCTCTGTTGTATCTCTCTCTTCCTCTCCTCCACCCCATGTCTAACAAATCTTCCTCTTCCCTCCCCCATGTGCAGCAGCTTTCCATCCCTCCTATCCCCTATACAGCAGATCTCCATCACTCCTCATCTCCCTGTGCAGCACCTCTCCATCACTCCCCATCCCCCTGTGCAGCAGCTCTCCATCCCTTCCCCTCCCCATCCCCATGTGCAGCAGCATGCCATCCCTCACACTATCCCCTCCCCCTATGCAGCAGTTTTCCATCTCTCCTATCCCCCTGTGCAGCACCTCCCAACCGACACCCCTTCCCACTGTGAAATCTGACATACCTTCAGGCCTCCTGAAGTAGCAGCACTGTTGGCAGTGGCCAGTTGGTAGAAGCAGCACTGTGAACAGCCTGCTCATGGCCTGTCCTACCAGGGCTTCCTTCTGACACGTCATTAGTTGGAAGACCCCAGCGGGGCAGGCTACGAGTAGCCTGCTCAGAATGCTACCTCTGGTGGCCTGCCACCACCACTGCTGTTGCTGCTGCTTTAGGAGGCCCAAGGTATGTCAGGTCTCACCGGTTGGGTGGGGATGTTAGTCACTGAATTGGTGAGTCTGATTTTTAGGGAAAACAAATCGATTGAAATCAATTCACTGAAGTGAATCGATTTGAATCAGTGAATCGGGCAGCACTAGTGAGGAGCAGTACTTGATTGGAGAAGCAGCGGGACAAGTGAATAGTTTTTTGTTTTTTTTAATAATCTTTATTCATTTTAAAATAATTTCAATAAGTGAAGAACAATAAATAAAACATTTACACTAAAGACTTAAAATAATACAATATTCTTACTGACCAATAACCCTCCCACCCAAATTATTCTTTATCATTAAAGAATCTATAGATCTATCATAATTCCGTAATTCACTACATATTTTAAAAATAAAATTACACATTTATCCACTTAGACATATTTTAAACTTATAAACCACCCTGCCCCCATCCAAAATAATATTTGATTATAACCTATATATTCCTCCCACCCTCCCCCCTCCCTCCCTGAATGTGCAATTCTTCTAGCAACAAATGTATAATTATGTTAAATCTACAAAAGATGTCAATGGACCCCATATTAGATTAAAGTTTTTAAAATTCCCTAACTGATCAGCTCTCATTTTTTTATATTTATATATTTGATATAAACTTGCCCACCAGAATGTAAAATTGAGACAATCCCAGTTTTTCCAGTTACGTGTAATCAATTGTACATCTGTACTTGTCATAATTAATAAGAGACTTCTTTTATATTTATCTAGGGGGTCTTTGATATACAAAATGGTACCACAGATTATTACTTCATAAGTTAAAGAAATATCAGATTCTAAAATATTAGTAATATGTTTTTTTTGTGGTAGTTACCCTTTATGCTGCTATACCTACAGTCATAGCTGACCTTGCTATCAAAAGCAAGCTTTCAATTTATTTTTTTACTCTCTTTTTTGCCTTATAATTTAGGAAGTGTGATTGTTCTTTAAAAAAAAAAAAAATTTGCTTTCATTTCTGTTTGCAAACATTGTAGTCTGTAAGCTGCCCTGATCTAACTTTACTGAGGTATAAAAAAGTTTTTAATAAATGCTGAACAATTATACGAGGGTCATTTCATAAATAATGCACACTATTTTTTTTTTAATTTACATGTTTTATTTTTTTTCAAGTATTTCTTTACAGTCCTTCAATATAGTCTCCCTGCTTTGCAATAATCGAGTCCCAACGTTCGGGAAGCTTCATTATTCCATCCAAGACACAGTTTTTGTTCAGTTGCCGAATGGCTCGGGTACCGGCGGAAGAAAGCTTTCCAGAGATGCAAAACAATGTTCACACATAGGTTGTTTCAACTTTGGAAAAGGGTCGAAGTCTGGTGGACTCATGTCTGGACTGTAGGGAGCATGAGGTAACACCTCCCTTGTAGTTTTTCAATGATGACATTCCGTATGTGCGGGTGAGTGTTGTGAAGAATGAGTGGCCCAGCCAAGAGCAACTGAGGTCGGGTTTTGTGCATTTTTCTGCCCATTTTTTGCAAAAAAAATCACGATAATACACTGCTGTGACATTTCTTCCACATGGAACTTTGTCTGTGATGATGATGCCTTCATAATCATAAGCAAAAATCATCATTTTGTCTTTTGATTGAGCTCATCAAAATTTTTATCCCAGGACAAGCAGGCAGCATATTCTTTACGCATGGGTGACGTCACCGACGGAGCCCCGGTACGGACCTTTTTAACTAGAAAGTTCTAGTTGGCCGCACCGCACATGCGCGAGTGCCTTCCCGCCCGACGGAGGAGTGCGTGGTCCCCAGTTTCTTTGTTTCCGCGGAGCGAAGAAGACGCGTGTATTTCAACGATCGTTGAATCCAACTTTTTGCCTTCCCGCTCGCGATTTTCTCTTATTTTTTCTCATCTGCCCTTCGGGTTTTTTCTTATTTCATTTCTCAAAAAAAAAAAATTTTTTTTTACTTTGTTTTCGATCCAGCCCCAGCGGGGCCTGTTGTCACCATACAGGCCTCCGGGTTTGATTTTGCGGAGGCCGTGTTTCCATTCATGCCCCCGCAGCCGGGTTTTAAGAAGTGCCAGCGGTGTGCACGCCCGATCTCCCTCACTGACCCACACAATTGGTGTTTGGGTCCTGAGCATCGGGCGGACTCCTGCACCCGCTGTGCCACTCTTAAAAAACGTACTCTGAAGAATCGACAAATCCAGCAGAACATCCTCTTCGGCACCGCATCTGCTATGGAGCCGATTCCGTCGACTACGGTACCGCCAAAATCGGCACCCACCACTTCGACGATGCCCGATCCTTCATCGGCGTCGCTGGCGCCAGGTAAGCCGGCTAAGAAGCCTTCCACCTCCCTTGAGCGCCCTCCGGCCACAGTGGCGACACCGGCCCTACCGGCTTCACGCCGACCCCAGAAACGCTCCGCCCCAATCTCGGTGAGTGCCTCGTCATCGGCCTCCTCATCGCCGGGGCGTGGAGCGGCACCTAAGGAACCGAAGCAGAAAAAAGCGGTTCCGGTGCATCCCCTGGATGACCGCATCGCGACCATCCTCCAAGACAAATTACAGGAACAGCTGCAGCAACAACTCCAGCACCTGTTACCGACCCTCCTGGCACCGCTCCTTTCGGTACCAGACCGGCCCGAGCCTCGTGCCGTCGAACCGGTATCTACCCCATCGGTGCCCCTTAACTCTTCCATGCCGATTCTCTCGGCTGAACACCTTCGTGCCCACCCCGTAGGTCATACCCACGCTGATGCCGATCCTCCTCGGTACCAGGCGGGGCACCGGTCCTCCCCGGACCGAGACCGGCACCGTTCTTCCCGGGACCGAGACCAGCACCGATCTTCCTCTCCCGATAATGTCTCGGTGCGCTCTGGCAAGTCTCTGTCTAAGACCCACCATACTGAGCCTTCCACCCCGATATCTCGACATGCGCACACTGATGTCAGGGACCCGGACCTATGGGAAGACTCCCCTCCCGGTACCGAGGAGGACGCATCGTCATCGGACGAGGAGCCCTCAGCGCCCAATACCACTTCTAAGCCTGAGCAATCCTCCTTCTCAAGGTTCCTCAGGGAGATGTCAGCGGCTCTCTCTATCCCTCTAGAGTCTGACTCCAAAAAATCCCAGGCCTTTCTGGAGGCCTTGGATTTTGAACAGCCTCCCAAGGAGTTTCTCAAGTTACCCGTACATGACATACTGCGGGAAACTTTTTATAAGAACTGGGAGAACCCACTCACCGTCCCCGGGGCCCCCCGTAAGCTGGATAGCCTTTACAGGGTCAACCCGATCCCGGGTTTTGACAAACCTCAGCTGCCCCATGAGTCTCTCCTGGTTGAGTCTACCTTGAAGAAAACTCAGGGCTCCAGTGTTTATGCCTCCACCCCTCCTGGCAGAGAAGGCAAGACGATGGACAAGTTTGGCAAGCGCCTTTATCAAAACTCAATGCTGGCCAACAGGGCGAACAATTACACATTTCATTTCTCATTTTACATGAAACATCTGGTACAACAACTGTCCGCCCTTCAAAAATACATTCCGGAACGTAAAGTTCCGCTCTTCCAGCAGCAAATTTCCAGCCTTCTTCAACTGCGGAAATTTATGGTACGCTCTATTTATGATTCCTTTGAGCTCACCTCCCGTGCATCTGCCATGGCCGTTGCCATGCGCCGCCTGGCTTGGTTGAGGATATCTGATTTGGACATCAACCACCAAGACCGCCTAGCCAACGCTCCCTGTCTTGGGGATGAACTTTTTGGGGAGTCCCTAGACTCAACTACCCAGAAGCTCTCGGCCCATGAGACCAGATGGGACACTCTTGTTAAACCTAAGAAAAAGGCCCCACCTACTCGCCCTTACAGACCACAGTCCTCGTATCAGCGCAGGTTCTCTGCCAGACCCCTCAATCCGCCTTCACAGCAACCTCGGCGGCCCCTTCAACAACATCAACACACTCAGGCTCGTTCTCAGTCTAGTCAACCTGCCAAGCCTCTCCCTCCTTCGAAACCCTCTCAGCCCTTTTGACTCCTCTCTCCAGGGCATAGCCAGTCTTCCTCCCTCGTTGCCTCTTCCTCAACCAATTGGAGGACGTCTACAAATCTTCCTCAGCCGTTGGGAGGTCATCACATCAGACCAATGGGTCCTCAACATCATCCGCCACGGCTACTCTCTCAACTTCCAGACTCTTCCACCAAACAATCCTCCCATAGAGTCTGCTTCTCACACCCCCAAACCCCCCTCCTCCTGAGGGAGGTCCAATCCCTCCTTCTTCTCAATGCCATCGAAGAGGTGCCTCCGGCCCAACGGGGTCAGGGATTCTACTCCCGCTACTTCCTGGTTCCCAAGAAGACAGGAGACCTTCGTCCCATCCTCGATCTCAGGGACCTCAACAAGTGTCTGGTCAAGGAGAAGTTCAGAATGCTCTCCCTTGCCACGCTGTACCCTCTTCTCTCTCAACACGACTGGCTATGTTCCCTGGACCTCAAAGAGGCCTACACTCACATCCCAATCAATCCGACTTCACGTCGCTACCTACGGTTTCAGATACAGCACCGTCACTATCAGTACAAAGTGCTACCTTTTGGCCTCGCTTCATCGCCCAGGGTGTTCACCAAGTGCCTTATTGTGGTGGCGGCCTTCCTCAGGTCTCACAACCTCCAGGTGTTCCCCTACTTGGACGATTGGTTGGTGAAAGCTCCTACGTCGCCGCTTGTGCTACAAGCCACTCATCACACCATCTCGCTCCTCCATCTCCTGGGGTTCGAGATCAACTACCCCAAGTCGCATCTGCTTCCTACACAGCGACTTCAGTTCATTGGAGCAGTTCTCGACACCACACTAATGAGGGCGTTTCTCCCCTTCGATCGTCAACGGACCCTGCTCCACCTCTGTCGTCAGGTGCTCCTTCATCACTCCATTCCTGCCCGACAGATGATGGTCCTCCTGGGCCACATGGCCTCTACGGTACATGTGCTTCCTCTGGCACGACTCCACCTCAGGACACCTCAATGGACTCTTGCCAACCAATGGTCGCAGACCACGGATCTTCTTTCTCATCCCATCTCTGTGACATCGTCTCTTCAGCAATCTCTTCAATGGTGGTTGAACTCCTCAAATCTTTCCAGGGGTCTACTCTTTCATCTACCCCCTCACTCCATGATCATAACCACGGATGCCTCCCCCTATGCGTGGGGAGCTCACCTAGGAAATCTACGCACCCGGGGACTCTGGACCCCTCAGGAGCGTCAACATCACATCAATTTCCTAGAACTCAGAGCCATGTTCTATGCTCTCAAAGCCTTCCAGCACCTTCTCTGCCCTCAGGTTCTTCTCCTGTGCACAGACAATCAAGTCGCCATGTACTACATAAACAAGCAAGGCGGCACCGGATCTCGCCTCCTTTGTCAGGAGGCTCTCCGCATCTGGACCTGGGCCATGGCCCGCAATCTCTGCCTCAAGGCTGTCTATATCTAGGGCGAACAGAACTCCCTGGCCGACAATCTCAGCCGCATCCTTCAACCTCACGAGTGGACTCTGGACCCTTCAACACTCCACTCCATCTTTTCTCGCTGGGGCACTCCGCAGGTGGACCTCTTTGCAGCGCCTCACAACCATCAGCTGCCCCAGTTCTGTTCCAGACTCTTCTCTCCTCATCGTCTGACCCCAGATGCATTCCTGCTCGACTGGACGGATCGGTTCCTCTATGCCTTTCCTCCACTACCTCTGATGTTGCGGACGTTAGCCAAACTCCGCAGGGAGAGGGCCACCATGATTCTCATCACTCCTCGGTGGCCTCGCCAACACTGGTTCTCCCTCCTGCTTCAGCTCAGCTCCAGGGAGCCCATTCCTCTTCCTGTGTTTCCTACTCTACTTACGCAGCAACGTCAGTCTCTACTGCATCCCAATCTGTCTTCGCTCCACCTGACAGCTTGGTTTCTCTCAGGCTGACCTCTCCAGAGAATCTGTCTCAGCCTGTCCGTCGCATTTTGGATGCCTCCAGGAAACCGGCCACCCTCCAATGTTACCATCAGAAGTGGACCAGGTTCTCCTCTTGGTGTCTACTGCATCATCACGATCCCACCTCATTAGCGGTGGAAACTGTACTGGACTATTTGCTCTCTCTGTCCGATGCTGGCCTCAAGTCTACCTCAATCAGAGTCCACCTCAGTGCCATCACTGCGTTTCATGAGCCTATCCTCGGAAAACCTCTCAAGGCTCATCCACTGGTTTCCCGGTTCATGAGAGGCCTCTTCAATGTCAAACCACCTCTGAAGCCTCCTCCTGTCGTCTGGGACCTGAATGTGGTTTTAGCAGCCCTCATGAAACCCCCTTTTGAGCCTCTTGCCACAACTTCGCTCAAACTTCTAACATGGAAGGTGCTTTTCCTCATTGCCATCACCTCTGCCAGGAGGGTTAGTGAGATGCATGCACTGGTCGCCGATCCACCGTTCACTGTTTTTCACCATGACAAGGTGGTTCTGCATACCCATCCTAAATTCCTTCCCAAGGTGGTCTTGGCTTTTCACCTCAACCAGTCCATTGTGTTGCCTGTCTTTTCCCCTAAACCCCATTCTCATCCTGGGGAACAGGCATTGAACACGCTGGATTGTAAGCGTGCCCTGGCATACTACCTTGACCGTACCAGGGCTCACCGCTTGTCTCCTAAGCTCTTTCTGACCTTCGATCCTAACCGTCTGGGCCGTCCTGTCTGTAAACGGACGCTTTCCAACTGGCTTGCTACCTGTATTGCGTTCTGTTATACTCGGGCCGGTCTCTCACTGGAAGGTGCTGTCACGGCCCACAGGGTCAGAGCTATGGCTGCTTCTGTGGCTTTCCTCCGTTCCACGCCCATCGAGGAAATCTGCAAGGCTGCCACTTGGTCCTCAGTTCACACGTTCACTACTCACTACTGTCTGGATGCCTTCTCCAGACGGGATGGACACTTCGGCCAATCTGTGTTACGAAATTTATTTTCCTAATGGCCAACCATCCCTCCTCCCCCTCTGTTAGCTTGGAGGTCACCCATGCGTAAAGAATATGCTGCCTTCTTGTCCTGGGATAAAGCACAGTTACTTACCGTAACAGGTGTTATCCAGGGACAGCAGGCAGATATTCTTACGTCCCACCCGCCTCCCCGGATTGGCTTCTTAGCTGGCTTATCTTAACTGGGGACCACGCACTCCTCCGTCGGGCGGGAAGGCACTCGCGCATGCGCGGTGCGGCCAACTAGAACTTTCTAGTTAAAAAGGTCCGTACCGGGGCTCCGTCGGTGACGTCACCCATGCGTAAAGAATATCTGCCTGCTGTCCCTGGATAACACTGTTACGGTAAGTAACTGTGCTTTTTGGTTGTGGGGAAGATGGAGCTCTCCACTTGTCATTGAAAAACTATGCAAATAAGGCTGGGAGGTGTTACCTCATGCTCCCTACAGTCCAGACATGAGTCTACCAGACTTCGACCTTTTTCCAAAGTTGAAGCAACCTATGCGTGGACATCATTTTGCATCTCTGGAAAAGCTTTCTTCCGGTACCCGAGCCATTCAGCAACTGAACAAAAACGGTGTCTTGGATGGAATAATGAAGCTTCCCGGACATTGGGACTCAGTCATTGCAAAGTAGGGAGACTATATTGAAGGATTGTAAAGAAATACCGTATTTTCACGCATATAACGCGCACACGTGTACAACGTGCACACGGGTATAGCGCGCGGGAACAAGGAATGTATGTAAGAAAATTTTGGTATAGCACGCCCACGCGTATACCGCGCATGCTCCTCATTGAATTTTCATAATCCATGCCAGCGTTTAAGTCCTATTTATCTAACTGTTGCTTCGTATGCAAAATGACTTCACAAGAAATATTAGCTGAGCTATTTTAACTATCAGCAAATGCCGCCAGCAGGGAAATTACCAATGAAGTAATTTTGTTTCCCAGGTTTTCTACTGTAATGCCTATTATATTGTTATGCGGTGTTTTCTGTCTTGCTGGTGCCCTCCTCCATCTTCCTGCATCGTTCGCTGAAAGCCGCGGGCAGCGGATCCTATGTGCCTCTTGCGGCTGACCTAGAAGTGTTCCTCTGACGTCACGACATCAGAGGGAACGCTTCCCAGCCGCAGGAGGCGCATGGAAGCCGCTGCTGCGGCTTTCAGCGAACGCTGCAGGAAGATGGAGGAGGGCGCCAGCAAGACAGAAATAATTGTATAACGCGCTCACGCATATAACGCGCATGGTTATGCGTGGTTTGTAAAATCTTGTATAACGCGCGCGTTATATGCGTGAAAATACGGTACTTGAAAAAATATTAAACATGTAAATAAAAATAAAGTAGTGTGCATTATTTATGAAATGACCCTCGTATATTTTTCTGTAGTACATAGCAACATAGTAGATGACAGCAGATAAAGACCTTGTATGGTCCATCCAGTCTGCCCAACAGTATGTTGTAAAAATATTCAAGTGAATTTAGCTTTAATTGTTGCTCTGTGTATACCATTCACACTGAATATATTAGTAAACTTTTCTATTGTAAGCTTTTTTTATTTCTGCTACTGCTGTTGTACAAAGAGTTTATTGCAAGTACAATAGATTATTGAAGACACTGGCTTAAAGCATGTTAAAATTTTGTTTTATTTTATTAACTCGGTTTACATTTTTACACTTGTTGCTTAGCCACTGGAATTTGTTACTTTTAAAACATAAACCTTTCTGCCAAGTGTTGCTTTTCAACCCTGTAAACCTCAAAGAGGAAGTCATTGGGCTCATTGTTAGGATCCCACATCCTTTCTCTTTTTTTTCTCCCACATTAACTGCTTCCTCTGTGGTTCAAGTACACCAAGAGGGTATGATTTAGAAAAAAACCTTCATAAAAGCTTTTCTTCTACGTGTTGTACTATCATTAATTTCCTTGTTAAGAATAAAATCTGATATATATACAGTCAAACCTCGGTTTGCGAGTAACACGGTTTGCGAGTGTTTTGCAAGATGAGCAAAACATTCTTGCAAATCATGACTCATAAACTGAGTGTTAACTTGATTTGCGAGCATCGCTACCCCCCCGCCCACACGCGAACGCCCCCCCCCCCCCCCGAGAACGGGCATCGCTGCCCCCGCCCACCCATTCAGAAACCTTACCCCATCTGGCACCGGATGTGCCGGTGAACAAAGATCCTTCCTGTTGCCTAGGCCTTGAGCATCTGCTCATGCTCAAGGCCTTCTGGTTCTCGCTTCGAGATTCTCAAGGTCCAGGCAACAGGAAGGATCTTCGTTCACCAGCACCGGCATGTCCTGGGGCTGCGTGCCGGTGCTAGATGGGGTAAGGCTTCTGTTTGGGCTGGCGGGGGATGCCCGTTCATACCGGGGGGGGGGGGGGCATTCGCAGGGGTGGGTGGGTGGAGCAGTGCCGGTGGCCTCAGGGGGGGGGGGGTGGGAACGAATCAAGTGAGTTTCCCTTACTTCCTCTGGGGAAATTTGCTTTGATATATGAGCAATTTAGTTTATGAGCATGCTTCTGGAACAAATTATTCTCGCAAACCAAGGGTTTACTGTGTGTGTGTGTGTGTGTATATATATATATGTGTGTGTGTGTGTATATATATATATATATATATATATATATATATATATATATACACACACATATATATACACACACATACATACACACACACACACACACACATATATACACACATACTAGTCTTTAAGCCCGTTACATTAATGAGTGCTAGAATAGATGTGTGTGTCTGTCTTTCTTTCTCTCTCTCCTTGGCCGCTTTCTGTCTGTTTGTTTTTCTTTCTTTCTTTCTTTCTGTCTCTTTCTTTCCCCAGCTGTCCACTACCACCCCTTGCCTGCTCCCCCTGTTCAGCAGTTGCCCTTCTCCCTTTCTTTTACCTCCCCCGTGTCCAGCAGCACCCCTTCCCTGCTCCCCCTGTCCAGCAGCAGCCATTATCCCTTCGTTTTACCTCCCCCTATCCAGCAGTACCTCTTCCCTGCTGCCCCTGACCAGCAGTAGGCCTTATCCCTTCCTTTTACCTCCCCCACTTTCTAGCAGCACCTCTTCCCTGCTCCCCCTATCCAGCAGCACCCCTTCTGGCCCACCAGCATGAACCTCCATGTCCATATCTGTCCATCCCCCTTCTGTCCCCTCCCTGAATCTCTCTCCCTCTTCCCATCTTGCCTCCTCCACATCCATTTTTCCCTTCCCCCCGCTTCTTTCACTCTGTAACACACCGCTGCCGGCATCTACTCCTCCCTCCCCCCTGCTCATCCACCCGCTGTGTTTAACTTCAAAGAAAAGTGCTGCACTGCACTGTTGCTGCACGGAGGGGTGGTGGGGGGGGTGGAGAGAGAGGGACAGGCAAGTTTAAGTAGAGAGAAATGGATTCACCCTTCCCCGAGCTGCAGCCGCTGCCTGGGCTCCCAGCACACTATCTGCCTGCAGTTCGTGCCCAGCCCCGCTGGCTCGTGGCTCATCAGCCAGAATTTGGCACACCTCACTGGCGCCCATTCTTAAGCAGCCCTAGTAATACTAGTCCTTCTGGCTGCAGCAGATGAGCTGGGGCTGGTTGGCCGCCCACACCGGCATGCTGACGATAGCCTGTTAAGGCCCGTCTCCCATCTTCCTGCACCCGAGCACCAATTTGGCGCACGCGACCGCCGCCAGCACCTGCTTGCTTCCCAACAACCGCCTCACGGTCCACTGCAGCCAGCCCTAGCGGAAACAGAAAGTTGTCAGAGGGCGGGCCACAGTGAAGAGAAGACGGCAAGGCTAGAGGCAGCACAGCGCAGCGCAGCGCTTTTCTTTGAAGTTAAATGCGGCGGGTGGGTGAGCAGGCAAGGGGGAGAAGTAGATGCCACAGGGGCGCCTGTGCTCCCCCCACCCCATTCCGACAACTATGGAGGTTTCTCTGGCGGTGAATGAAGGCGGGAGGGATGAGTCGCCGGCATGTTTCCTGCCTCCGTGTTCGAAAATGGAATTCTGCAGATAGGGACACAGCACACTGCCATGAAGCATGCTGTCGTAAGTGCGCATGCGCGCTTAGGATTTTATTATAGAGGATAGAGAGAAGAACAGTTGGCTCAGTTGTGATGTGTGTTTATACTGTATGTACTTGTATTGGAAGACATTGCTTGTATATCAGGTTAAAATTTAATCAGATTGTTTGCTTGTCTTGCAAAACACTTGCAAACCAAGTTACCTGCAATCCAAGGTTTTACTGTATAGTCCTTTGTACTTTAATCTTACTCGGACTCGGGTCTCCTATTTTGCTTAACTTGCAACTATCTGGAAGTTTTATTCCCCTCCCCCTTACAGTGCTGGTCCTAGACAGGAGACTATGCAACAGGGTTCCTTCAGGAACTTTGTAATTATGGTCCCTAAATCCAGCCCAGGAGCTGTGACTTGGGTGGAGCGGGGAGGGGGGGCAAGAATGCTGCTTTTGCAGCATCTCCAGACAATCTAGTAAGTGGATGATTCAGACATCAACATCGGCAACGAGTGTATCGACACCACATCTAGAGCATTGGGCTCCTTACAGAGACATGACTGTACGTCTTCTTCATCTATGCCTCGCGCATGGCAGGATGCAACATGTAAGAAAACTAAGAAGCACAAACAATCTTCCCTTTCTAGGCATGGCACTGCAACCTCCCAAGTTTCAACTTCTTCGTCATATGGCATATATCGGGGTGGATTTGATTTAAAATCATGGTTTTCTACATACTCATTCTTGCTGGTATAATCTTAATATTTACAACCATATACCATCATAATAGTCCTGTTCTTGATATACTGCTCAAAACAGTCCACTACAGAGTTCCATCTAACATTTTATGGAAGCATTAAAGTAGTTCAACCCATTCTTTTCAAAGCTGCTGCTGTAAAATAATTGTTACAGAAGCATTTCCTAATTTCAGCAACATTATTTCTAGGACACTGAAGTCTTTGACTAGGATGGACAACAAATGAGCACTGCAGCCATAAGTTATTAGCTTGATATTGTCTTCATACTCCTCTAAATTTCTTCTCATCTTGCATACATTTGCAGCATTGTCCGTGACTAAACTGCATACTAGGCATTTGAATTTTTATTCATATTTTATTATCAAGTTTCAAGTTTATTTAAAATATTTGAGTTGACCGCAAAGTCCAAATCCATTGGGTTAAAAAAACCCATTGGGTTAAATTGAGTTAAAAAAACAAAATAGTCATAATAATTAAACTAGCCAATTAGTACTATTTACCAAACAATACATATGAAAAAGTGAGGGAAGAAAAAAAAAATTAGAGGATTAAATACAATTCGTAAACAAATAAAAAGGGTTAGGTAATGAAACAAAAGGTTGGGGGAGGTTATCCACTTAATTTTTGCTTACCAGCATTGCAAAAATTAAGTGGCTTTTGTTGCTACTTCCTGTAAGTATTCTGTTGTATGTGCATTTCATGAGGCATCAATTGTTTCTGCAAGAAAGACATTCCCTTCTGTTATACAGTACAAGCACATACAACAGGACATTACTCCACCCATCAAGATTTACCAAAAATTTTAAGCTTTGCAAGAATATACAGCCTCATACTACATTATTAAAAAATAATCCATATTTCATGATGAATAACTTTTGGACTATAATGTATCATATATAGAAAACTATTTTTAGATAGATTTTTCCTCATAAAAAGCATTTTATTTTTTTAAAAATCCAATTTTAATTTTAAAAAATTATGTTGTAAATAAAAGAATCTGATTTTTTTGTTATTTTTTTTAGTCATTGATTTTTATTAACCCTGGTAAGCATCAGTGCACTGAGGACTGCTTTCCTTTCATCCAGCTGATATCTCCTCATAAACATGCCTCGCCATCTGGTACAGTAGACTGTTTCAGTACTGATGTCTCTTCCAGCACTGGCACTGTCACCGTCTCTTCAAGAGGAGAACCAGGCTATGGTCGGATAAGAGCTTTTGAGGCTACTGCCTCAGATAAGCCCGGGGATACATCAAAGCTTTGATTGAGAATGAGGCCATGCACTTCTGCTTGACATTGTGCATAAGGGTCGACATGGATCCAGTTGACACATACATTGTCATCGGTGAAAGAGTTATCTCCTGGATCATACAATCAACCTACACCTTGATACATAGTGCTCCTCTCGACACACACTACTTAGAGGAGTTAGATTCAGATATCTCCAAGTTTCCAAGTTTATTAAATGTCTTGATTTATCGCCTATTCACATTTCTAGGCGATGTACAAATTGTTCAAAAAAATTAATTAATATATCATTTACAATAAAAACAAACACAATAAAGGAAAATTAAACCTTAAATGGGATTTAACTGACAATACTAAAACATAAGGAAAGTTATTTAATTCGAAGGTTACATACAGTTATTATGTTTAAAAATTCAAGGGAAATACATTAGGAGGGGTAAACAATAAATTGAGAGAATTAAATTGATAAAGCAAAGAGATTTAGTCATTAATATCATTAAATGCATCTGTAAATAAGAAACTTTTAAGATGAGCTTTAAATTTTCCTAAATTTTTTTCTAGTCTTAGGTAAAGTGGGAGGTTATTCCAGGACTGAGGAGCTGTTATAGAGAAGATTGTGGTACGTCTTGTGTTAATGACTTTCAATGAGGGGATAGCTAAGAGATGTTGATCCTGTGATCTGAGAGATCTAGAGGAAGTATATGGTATTAATACTCTGTAGATAAAGGCCGGAGTTTTAGATTCTAAAGTTTTATGTGTCAGTAGGCATTGTTTGTAAATGATACGGTGTGCGACCGGAAGCCAATGTGCTTTCTTGAGTAAAGGTGACACATGGTCAAATTTTTTGGCATTATATATAATTTTAATGGAGGCGTTCTGTATTATCTGTAATCGTCTAAGCTCTTTTTGAGGCAAACCAATGAATAGGGAATTACAATAGTCAAGTTTAGAAATTACAAGAGAATGAAGTAGGATATTCAGAGATTGTGTACATAAAAATTTTGATATAGATCGAATCTGACGGAGTCTGTAAAAGGTTGACTTGACCACTTGGCTTATATGATCATGAAAAGATAATTTGTTGTCAAATATTACTCCTAAGATCCTAATGTTTTTGGCCATTTGCAAAGGAATACCCTTAATAGAAATAGGAAAGGAAAGTGTTTCGTCTTCTTTCCATGGAAAGAACATAGTGTTCAGATTAGGATTTCCTATAATATTTGGCAGAAGAATCCTATAGTGTACTTTCTGATAGTAACATAGTAGTAGATGACTGCAGATAAAGACCCGAATGGTCCATCCAGTCTGCCCAACCTGATTTCCTCCTCCTCAACGACACAAGTCTCCACCAGAGAATGTATCTTTTACTGGCTTTGTGAGGCAGGTGGGTCAAGCTTTGCCCATCAAAATGAAAACAGGATAAACCTTGCTCTGAAGATTTTGAACTCCTTGACTTTGAGGCACCACCAAATGAATGCATTAAGGTAACTTTGCGTAGAGTCATGAGCTTTATTTAAGAAATGAGAGAATCCCCTGTCAGTCCAGGTAGCTTCTCAAGAGACCCCTCCTATCACTGGGGGTGGGGGTAAAAGAGGTACTGACGCCCCTGCCAAGTCTTCACCCAGGGCACTTTGCTCCTCACTATGCCACTATGAAGAACATTTATTATACCTAAGCTATTTTTACACTGCCAGTGAAATCTTAAGTGGATAAAATTGAAATTCTCCATTCTAATTCTCCAAGTCTAATTCAATGTACTTTAAGGGGTCTGTTCCCTCTCTAATTAAAAAACAAAAAAGCAGTAAACAGAAAACTCTTTTGTGGTTCAATATGTGTGGTGATGTGTTGTCTTTTGTTGCTTCTAAAGTATTTTTCCCCTACCAATTTCAAACCCTTATTCACATTTAAAACAATAAATTTTTTTTTAAAATTTCCAGGTAAACAGTGTTGTTATGCATAGCTTGTTTTCAGATACACAGTTTCAGGTACTTCAAACCGATCCATTTTGAAGACTATAGTAAAGATGTATTCAGCAGAGACTAGGGCTTTAGCAAGGCTTAACTGAATATTTGCTTGGATAAGCTTTATCTAGCACATGGTTTTAATTCTGAGCAAGCAGTGTGAGCTCATGTGTATCTGACTTTCTGTAAAGGCAGCAAAATGCCCTGGCACATGATCTGTAGATTTCATATTGCAGAATGGGCTGTTCTCAGGGTTATCAAAGACCTCAGTGGAAAATTGCAAAGGAGGCTGGAAGAAGCCGTATGTCATAAAATGGAACACTTTGAAGAAAAAAGTACACTCCCAAATTTTCTTTTTGAGTCCATACACTAAACTTTGATAATGTGCTAACTTTTCAAGTTTGATCAATCTGAAATCAAGAAAAACAGCTGTGATGTAGTGAATTAGGCTTGTTTTACCTAATTTCAGAAACAAGGGTACATGTGCCTTAGGTTGCAGGATGAAAAACAAAAAGAAAATCCAATACAATCTTCAGTGAGGAGGAAACAGCGTAAAGGAAAACAAAGAAAAACTGCAGACAGACGTACAAGATGCAGGTTATGTTTATTATATCAATTGTTGATTGCGATAAATATTACCACCTTTAAACAAACCAAGGTACACGACATGGTCTGTATTTCGGTTAACACACCTTCATCAGGGGTCCCAGGTTGACAAGGTATCAAATTGAACCGCAAACAAAAATAAACATGAGCCTGTGTGAATCAAAGGTAATTGCTGACCAAAATTCTATGTGTCGGGTCCCTTGGTTTGTTTAAAGGTGGTAATATTAATCGCAATCAATATCAATAATTGATATAATAAACGTGGAGGGGCATAATTAAAAAAAACGTCTAAGTCCCCTTTTGGCCTAAGTCCCTTAACGTTCAACCCAGAAGCAGGGAAAGTGTCCATAACCAAAACAAACGTCCATGTTTTGATTATGGCCTTCCTCTGCCTAAATGCCCAATCTCCACTACATCTAAAAGTACACCCAAACCACGTCTACACTTTTTAGCCATAATGAAACAAAAAAACGCCTAAGCCCCAAACGTCCAACAGAAGGGCTTTTTGGCACTTAGACCTGGTTTTCTTTCGTCTAAGTCAAACAGGTCTAAGTGCCGACTAAATTATTTTGGTTATAGGTGTTGTACGCCTAGGTGTAGGTCGGCCCACCTCCCACCCACCGCCCGCCCTTTCCCCTCCTCTAAACACACCTCTTTTCTCTCTGTGCGTTTAGAGGCAGGGGAAAGGCCTAAGTTGTTTTTAGATACGTCTAAAAACCAGCTTTGGTTATGGGTACTTGGACGATCAGGCTTTTTGATCATCCAAGTAGCCATTTAGGACACTTTTTAGACTTTTTTTTTTTTAATTATTATTACCCCCATAGCCTGCATCTTGTACGTCTGTCTGCAGTTTTTCTTTGTTTTCCTTAGGTTGCAGAGACATTTTTGTTAATCGCTTTAATCAGATTTACTGCACCGTTTCTGTAGATTTACGGCCTCTTTTACAAAGCTGCGCTAGCAGCCCCAAAGCCCATAGAGATCTTTGTAAAAGAGGCAGTTAGACTTTTTAGCACTTAAAATTGGGTTCCTTACCTGTTCTAGTTACAGCATCTTCATCTATCTCTTTTAAAAGAAAGGACTCTTAAATGGAAAATTTTCCCAAAATGCAAGAAAATCAGTTTTCCTGCATATCATAGTCTTACTGACATTTATAAAAATACTATTCCTCCAATGGTATTAATTGGAACCTGTACAAGAATTAGGCAGTATTTTGGATGCTCTGTTGGAGTATTTTCTTGCCCTCATCCTATCTGTTGGGTTTTTTTTTTTTTTTTTGCACAATAGCCTTACTGGATCAGACCAATGGTCCATCTAGCCCAGTTTCCTGTTTCCAGCAGTATCCAATTCAGGTCACAAGTACCTGGCAGAAACCCTAATAGTATCTACCGAGCCCAGACCAAGCAGTGGCTTCCCCCATGTTTATCTCATTAGCAGGCTATGGATGTTTCCTTCAGGAATTTGTCCAAAGCTTTTTTAAACCCAGCTATGCTGACTGCTGTGGCTACATCCTCTGGCAATGAGTTTCAGAGCTTAACTATTGTATCTAAATTTTCAGAAAGCTTTTCATAAAGTTCCTCATGGGAAACTCTCAGAGACAATATTTTGTTGTGGATTAGGAATTTGTTATTCGACAGAAAACAGAGGGTAGGTTTTAATTAACATTTATCTTGATAGAGGAAGATTGGGGATAAAAAGAGTGAAGATGCTGGATGGAAGGGGTAAATAAAGATAGGAGATGCTGAATAGAAAAGTGGAAGAGGACAGTGTTAGTGAACGACTGAGGACTTTTCAGATGACACTAAACTGTTCAAAGTTGTTAAAACACATGCGGATTGTGAAAAATTGCAAGCAGACCTTAGGAAATTGGAAGACTGGGCACCTAAGTGGCAAATGAAATTTAATGTGGACAAGTGCAAAGTGATGCACATTGGGAAGAATAACCCAAATTATAGTTAATGGATGCTAGAGTCCACCTTGGGGGTTAGCGCCCAAGAAAAGGTCTCGTTTTAAATCAGCGGGTGCCATCTATAAAATGTGAAACTGGAAATGCCAATTGGCTTTCCCGTTTCCTTTATATTCTAGCTGATCTCACATGAAATGAAAAAAAAATTTGATATATCCATGTAGTTAATATTATTTGGTTGAAAAATATTGAATTAAAAATGTTTAATCAAAGAACCGATTACATTCCAATTTACAGTTGTTAAAAAAATAAATGCCACTCAATTTTGAGGTTAAGGATCCTGGTTCCTCAGACCTCAAATGGAAGATCTATGATAGAATTGTAAGCTTTATTGAATTTTGAATTTAATTAAAATATTTAATATTCAATAGTGCACAGGGAACAAAGGAGGATGGAGGTTTTTTCAGCCAATGAGATGGTTTCCCTTTTCAGTCAGCCTGCAAGATAAGATCTGGCAGCAAATGGGGATCTGAGGCTTTTTCCTCCATTAAATCTGATACACTAACCTTTCAAAGATATGGACACTCAGAAACTGTTGATAAGTACATAGATATTTTGAGAGACTTAATGTGAACATTTGAACCCCACTTTTACCCTTCTCAATTGAAAATATTGACCATTTACTCTCTCTTTTCTATCTTTTCACCAGTTCTTAATCCATAATAGGACATTACCTCCTATCCCATGACTTTCTAATTTCCTCAGAAGTCTCTTTTTTTCCATATCATTTTTATTGAAAAGAACAAGCACTATAACAGTCCAAGAAAAAACAGGTCCTGAAGAATACATATAGATAAGCCAGTCACAAAAGTTAAGATAATTTTCCATATAACCCCCCATCCCTCCCAGTAGCTAATACAACTCACTGTTGAGTAATTCCAAACAAGAGCCTTTGTGAGGGTTACAGATTCAAAAGATGACTATGAGCAAGAACAGACAAGGAATTCCAGAAGTGTTCCCAAGTGATTTGTAGTTATGCACCTCCCTGAGAGTTCATATCAGACACCATCTGTCTCTCCATTTGGAAAAGTTAATCATAGCTGCTCTCCAATGTTCCAAGTAAGGGGGATCAACATCCAGCCATTGTATCAAAATTACCTTCTTGCCCAATAAGAGGGCTCTATGCAAAAATATCTCATGCTTTTAGGTAGTGGAGCCACCACGGAGCATACAGAGAACAATATATGTGGTGACAAGAGATAGCAAGCCTTCCCCAGGGAGAAGATATGTGCCAAGATCCTCTTCCAGAAGGCCTGTATCATTCGACAAGAGAAACATATGGCCTAAAGAGGCCCCCTCTTGTGCACATTTCAGGCAGGAAGAGTTTGCAGGCATGCCAATACACAGGGCATGGTTAGGAGACATTTGTTAGCACATAACCATTTAAAAACTCAGTTTCCACAAGGGAGAAGATAATTTCAAAGCCAACTATGAAAGCTACTATGAAAGTAGCGATGTACGATGTTATTGATGGAGACGTCTAATCTAATCCTTAGATTTATATACCAAATCTTCTTCCAAAAAGGAAGCTGTACTCGGTTTACATAAAGATATTTAACAAATTTAGATCGGATCTAATTAGCAATTAAAGATAAATGATTTAAACATAGTCCACAACTTCAATAGGATCTGTTAAAAAGATGTGATTTCCTAAAACTTGAAAGTAAAGGAAGAGTTCTAATATTTACCCCTAGATCCAATGTCCACCAGAGACTAAGGTGTATAATCATATTTTGATAACGTTTCCTGAAGAAACCAATGATAGCGCAATGGTATAACCTGCTGGGCATCCAAACATAAGGCCTCCTTCAAACCTTCCAACACCTCCATCGTTAGAGAAGTTTGAGGGAGAGAGTGCACATAATGATGCAACTGCCAATAACCAAAAAGGTCCTGAGACCCAAGCCTAAACTCAGATCACAAGTCTGAGAAAGATTTCAAAGAGCCATCATCCTGCAAGCATTCATAAAGATAGAGAAGTCCTCTCGCAGGCCAGTGGTGAAAGACATCTGACATCAGCCCCAGAGCAAAAGACGGATTGCCAGTAATAGTTAGCAAAGGAAGACATCCAGCCGCAGCTTCAACAGAGAACATCTATATGTTTGTCGAGCAGGAAAGACGACTTGGTATATACACCAATCAGATCGTAAAAGAGGTAAATGAGCATGTAACAGAGCACTAAAATGAAAAGGAGCGAAGAGTTGCAATTCCAGTGGAATAAAAGAGAATTGGGAGACGGAGCAAAACCAATCATTGAGGTGGCGCATCTGATGTGCCCAAGACAAGAGACGGATATTCAAAAGAGAGGCAACTAACACATATGATAATCTAGGTTTATTTCCATTCCATAGGAATTTGTTGACAGCTCGAACTAGCCATCTATGGGAAGATGTTGAAAGTATCAAGGGCAGCATTTGGAATAAATAGAGTCAAGCCGGTAACAGTATCATATTATAGAGAGATATTTTACCTATGAGAGTGAAAGGATAGGATTGCCAAATAGACAGTGTACACTCCAAGTCTTGCAGGTGCATATCAATATTCAAAAAGCTGTAATAAATCAGACGGAATCTACACTCCCAAATATTTAAGTGTAACTGTTGCCCAGGAAAGAGGAAAGTCACCAACCCAATGCCCAGGCAAAGCAGGATCTAGAGGTAAGACAACAGATTTAGACCGATTGAGTTGGAACCCAGTATAGAATGAAAATTTGTCAAGAACACCTAATAGTGTTGGCAGAGAAGATGCTACTTGAGTCAGAATCAAAAGGATATCTTCTGCAAAAGCCAGAACCTTCACTAGCTGCCCTCCCAAAGTAACACCTGCCACATCCTGATCAGCCAAAGAGTATGGAAAAGTGGCTCCAGATATAACAGAAAGAGCAAAGGGGATAGGGATCAACCTTGTCAGGTGCCACGCTGAATCGGGAAAAAGGAGATGGCCTGTTCATTAACTAATAACCGTTGCCTTCGGTCCAGTATATAAAACCCAAAGTGCCTGCCAGAACCAACCCAAAAAACCTAGGAAACAAAGAAGATAAAGATAATTCCAAGAAATCTGTTTTCGAAAAAGGAAAGCCAAAGTGGATACGTAACAAATATACAGGAAAATCTGGTTCCTGTTTTAAAAGCAAAGCAAACTAGGCAGCCGCCATGACAAAGAAGACACGTCTGGTACAGATTTCTCAGGACTCCTGAAGAAGATGTTTTAATCAAAACAATGACCGTGTTGGGTCCTTAACTCCTTAAGCATATGTGGATTTGAACTGTTATAAGCAACTACCGTATTTTCACATAGATAACGCGCACCCGTGTAAAACGCGCACACGGGTATAGCGCGCGAAAAACACAAATTTATGTACAGAAATTTTTATATACCGCGCACACCCGTATACCACGCATGCTGCCCAACTCTCCTTTCACCCGCCCCGACTCTCCTCTGGCCACCCCGACTCTCCTTTCGCCCGCCCCGACTCTCCTCTCCCCCTTGAAGTCCTGTCCCCACCCTGAAAATCTGATACCCCCCCAACGTCCGATTCACCCCCCCCCTCGCAGGACCACTCGCACCCCCACCCCGAAGGACCGCTTGCACGCACCCGCACCCCCACCCCGAAGGACCGCTCGCACGCACTCCCACCCGCACCCACACCCCCACCCTGAAAGACCGCTCGCACCCCCACAGCCTCCCGACCCCCCCCATCATGTAGAAGCTCCTACCGGTGTCTTGCTGCTTCCTCTTGGCGGTCCCGACTCCCCGACACGATCGGGGCAAGAGGGAGCTCAAGCCCTCTTGTCCCAGCCAACCGCGGCACCCCCGACACGATCGGGGCAAGAGGGAGCTCAAGCCCTCTTACCCCGCCGACTCCCCAACTCCCCGACAATATCGGGCCAGGAGGGAGACCAAGTCCTCCTGGCCCTGGCGACCCCCCCCCCCCGCTAGTTGTTCAGGCCAGGAGGGAGCCCAAACCCTCCTGGCCACGGCGACCCCCTCCCCCCACCCCGCACTACATTACGGGCAGGAGGGATCCCAGGCCCTCCTGCCCTCGACGCAAACCCCCCTCCCCCCAATGACCGCCCCCCTGGCCGTCCCCCACGACACCCCCACCCCCCTTCCCCATACCTTTGTGTAGTTGGCCGGACAGACGGGAGCCAAACCCGCCTGTCCGGCAGGCAGCCAACGATGGAATGAGGCCGGATTGGGGGCGGGGCCTTGGGCACATTGTCGGGTTGGGCCCATGTGCCTCAGGCCCCGCCCCCAGGTGGGACCTAAGGCTCCCGGGCCTATTCTGATTGGCCCAGGCGCCTTAGGCCCCACCAGTAGGCGGAGCTTTGGAACGGATGGGCCAATCTGGCCTCATTCCGTCGTTGGCTGCCTGCCGGACAGGCGAGTTTGACTCCCGTCTGTCCGGCCAACTACACAAAGGTACGGGGAAGGGGGGTGGGGGGGGGCCGTGGGGGTCGGCCAGGGGGGTCGCAGGTCGGCTGGGGGGGCGGTCGGAGGTTCTGGGGGGGGGGGGCGGTCATTGGGGGGAGGGGGGTTTGCGTCGAGGGCAGGAGGGCCTGGGATCCCTCCTGCCCGTAATGTAGTGCGGGGTGGGGGTAGGGGGTCGCCGTGGCCAGGAGGGTTTGGGCTCCATCCTGGCATGAACAACTAGCAGGGGGGGGGTCGCCAGGGCCAGGAGGACTTGGGCTCCCTCCTGACCCGATATAGTCGGGGAGTTGGGGAGTCGGCGGGGCAAGAGGGCTTAGGCTCCCTTTTGCCACGATCGTGTCGGGGAGTCGGGGGGGGCAAGAGGGCTTGAGCTCCCTCTTTCCCCGATCGTGTCGGGTGTCGGGACCGCCAAGAGGAAGCAGCAGGACACCGGTAGGAGCTTCTACATGATGGGGGTGGGGGGGTCGGGAGGCTGTGGGGGTGCGAGCGGTCCTTCAGGGTGGGGGTGCGGGTGCGTGCGAGCGGTCCTTCGGGGTGGAGGTGCGAACGGTCCTGCGGGGGGGGGGGGTGAATCGGACGTCGAGGGAGGGGGGAACTATGTAAAAAAAAATTTGTACAACGCGCAAGGGTGTGCGCTGTACGTAAAAACCACGTATAACGCGCGCGTTATATGCGAGAAAATACGGTACATACCATTTAGTTTCCTTTTTGTATTTGCTTTTGACAGACCTATCCTGAAGATGAAAACTCCTTTTTAGCTGCTTGCCACCTGAAGTTCCTGAATAGGAAGGTTTTGTTGTTGGTGGCGGTCCCTTCAGTGAGCAGTCAGCAAGCTCCAGGCTGATCCACTCTATACATAGTTTCTTTATAACAGAATGGCTCTCTGTGTGTAACCTAAGCTCCTTCCTGAGGTGGTATCCAAATTATAACTAAACCAGTCAAATTGTTCTGCCAACATGTTTCCCAAAAATCCTGCCCATCCTGGGGAAAGCACACTGTACACATTGGACTGCAAGTGATCCTTGACCTTCTAATATTTTAAATAATCTTTTACTTTTTATTATTGTAAATCGACCAGATACTTGTGATGGTCGGTATATCAAATTATAAATAAACTTGAAACATGATTAAAACCCATGGTTAGTCTACCCAGGTTTTTGTTTCTTTTGACCCTAACAGGATGGAGCCATCACTAAACACTTTATCCAGTTGGCTTGTAGATTGCATTTCCTTCACTTATACATAGATTGGGCTAACTTTGGTGGGTAGTGTCACAGCTCACAGTGTTAAATAAATGAAATTAAGGAGATTTGCAGAGCTACCGCATGGTCATCAGTCCACTCATTCACATCTCGCTACCACCTTGAACAAGAAACCAAACACAACAGTTGGTTCAGCCAGACAGTCCTGCAGAATTTGTTAGGGGTCTAGGATCCAACTCCATCCTCATAGGCCCATTCTGTTCTGTTTCAGGCTGCGCTTGCACAATTTAGTTTTATTTACAGTCGAGTTAAATTGGTTTCTGTTGGCCTTGCCTATTGCAAGTCCTTATTGACCATTTGTTGTTTTTGGTGAGCCTGGTAGCTAGGGACTCCCATAAGTGGTAATATATTTGTCTTGTTTGTCCTTGGATAAATAGGTGCTCTCTAAGGACAGCAGGCACATATTACCACATCCCTCCCACCTTCCCTAGGAGTTTTATTTTTCTAGGCTTTTAGAAGTTAGCTGTTGGTTCAGTGCAACTGAGACAGGTGGGAAAGGCATATGCGCAGTTGAGGCTTCTAAACAATTAGAGCCCCATCAGTGATGTCACCCATATGTGGTAATGTGTCCTGCTGACCCTGATGAGTAACTGCACCTTCTGGAAGTCTTAAACCAGGGCTTCTTTTAAATTGCTGTTTTTTTTTATTGGGATTAAGTTTTGAAAGATCTGGATAAGACTGGAGCTCTCCATTCATTCTCCAGCAACCAAAAATTATTGTGGTGCTGAAATTGCACCAAATTCACTAATATCTTCCTTCAAGTAAGACTTTTAGTAGTTCCCAGTGTTCTTAGCAGAAGTAGAAAAATGCCAGATATCTAAACGGTGCCTGGTGTTATCTGCATTGAAGAATCTCTGCCAAGCAGAACCTTAATGGCTTAGATCTGTCTTGTTGCAGAGCCATGTGGAGAATCTGTGCTGTCAGAAGGCCCCTGTTCTCTGCTTAGGAAGAAAAAGGGATGTAAGAGGCTGGAGAAAGGGGCAAACAAGGAAAAAAAGAAAAGCAAAGTATTAAGGAAATATACATAAAATTGCAAAAAAAAATTTCAAGGGAGAATTTTTTCCCCTGATTTATTAAAAAAAAAAAAATTGGTGCCTGAGCTTTTCTAGTTTTCCAGTCTTTGCGTCTGTCAATAAAAATATTGGAATAAGTAGAACAAGAGCAAAATTTAATCTGTTTTCATTCCAGTGACTTGTATATAAGCAGGGATCTTAAATATAGAAAACCAACTCACTTTTATGCTATAAAAATGCAAATGGTTCCAGCCAATTGGTGAGCCTAAGGGCTCCTTTTACTAAGGTGTGCTAGCAGTTTTAGCACGCTAAGCATGCGCTATGCCACGCGCGCTAGACGCTAACGCCTCCATAGAGCTTGCATTAGTATTTTTCGTTTAGCGCGGGGTTTGCACGCGCTAATCTTCAGCGTGCACTAAAAAATCTAGCGCAGCTTAGTAAAAGAAGCCCTAAATTTAGAATGATTCCATTGGTATGTGCAGGAAAATACTCAAAACCTTTAGTTTTTCAAATCCTAGTTAATCATTTTCAGCTGTCTTTAATGCACATACAAAGAACAACAGGAATAGATTTTTTAAAAAGTGCTGTTGCCTGTCTGTGTGCTTCCTACAACCTCCTTCCTTTTCACCCTTCCTATTGACTGTGGATTTTAAGCTGCTGCTGTTTTATCTCCTGCCCTTGGCATCAGTGGACAGGGTTTTCAGACGTGGCGTAATGCCCTCTTGTTGAAAGGCGGTGCAGAGCAAGGGAATTGGATAAAGTATTGACTAAGAAAAAAAAGAGAGAAAACAAAAGACTGAGCTAGAAAGAGTTCATTGCAAAATGTTGCCAGACCTCAGACTCCTCTCTGACGGCTGCAGAAAAATATTAGTTGCACATGTGGAGACAAGCAGAGCTCTGTGCTGTTCTGTACGCTCAGCTGCATTTGCATACCTTATTAACAGCTTGCCCTTGCCCCACTGACACACTGGGATAGGTCTTATTTTTAGTGGTATTTTTCTTTTTTCAGCCAGCTTTATGCCCTCAAGTGTGAATTAAGCAGATAATTTGGGGATGGGAATGAAGGGTGAAGAACAAATAAGGTATTCTGGTCAGGAAGTGTAAAACTATTAAATTACTGATAGAATCACTGCAGGGACTGGATAAAGCTTACGTAAGCTTTAATTTATAGGTTACCTTAGGTGAATAAATGAGATCTTCAGTCTAGCTGTTTTATAACAAGGCCAGTGCTTCTGTCAGTTTGGAGCAAGTAAGATTCCTCCAGTATTCCAGGATACTGATTAGCTGGATAGCTGAATAATTTTTCAAAACGGAAGTGGCCTTTTTAAGAAATGTACACCTTTTAGAACATCAAAGAATATAGAGATGGGGAAGGGTTCAGTATAACACAACGAAAAATGAAAGGAAATTTTAAGAAATTACCTTCAAAGCGAAAGCAGTACTTAAGTATGTCAATAACTAATGTTCATCTAATGTGGCAAGTTCAGTAAATATATGCAGTGCATTTAAGAATGCACTGAAAAACTTTTTCAGGAACAGATCATTTCCCATAAAGGCTTATATCTGGGTGGACTATATATGCTACAGCACCAATAACCTACAGATACTGAAGAGGTGGCATCTCCTTCACTCCTTTTAAGTGGGTTGGAGAATAGAGAAGGAATATTTCTCCTTTGAGCTCTACTTTATTTGACATACTCCAGTGTCAAAAAAACCCTCCAGTGTTTACTCTAGAAATGCACCATCCTGACTAACGGGTTGTATTCTTCTGGTAGTAAAGGGTGGATAAAAATCAATGATTTATTTTAAAATTTTAATCATTTTTTAAAGTAAAAATGTATCTAAACATAGTTCTATATTGAAGATACATCTTAATATTCAAATCTAGGCTAAAAGCTCACTTATTTGAGGCTGCTTTTAACTCCTAACTCCCACTCACTTGTAAGATACTCATGTCTGTTTTATCATTCCCTCTGAGAAATTCCCTAACCCCTATTAGTCCTGTTTGGTTTAATTAGATTGTAAGCATTATTGAGCATTATTGTCTCTTAATGTTTAATGTACAGTGCTATGTAAGTCTAGCTGTGCTATAGAAATGATTAGTAGTAGTAGTAGTAGCAGCAGCAGCAGCAGCAGCAGCAGTATTCATCGTGGAATAAGGTTTAGTTTTTAATTATGCAGCATAGCATGAGGTTGTATATTCAAGCAATGTTTAATTTTTTGGGTAAATTCCATTAATCCATATTGTCATGTACAGTTTTTTCTATCTAGAAGATATCACAGATGCTTGGTTTTGCATTTCTCAAACCTGTAAATTTGCATCTGCAGAAATAACATGCTTCTTCACAGCAAAAATGTTGTAAAATATACAGAGTTGGGGAAAAAGACCTTAGCCCCATTTTTCCTTTGCAAATCGATGTATACAGAATCAACCCCTTACATGCTAAGTTTATATATCTGCACAAGGAGCTAAGTATGAGGAGGGATGGGCAAGCAATAAGAATGAAAGTGAAACCTTTTGAGCAGAATACTCCACAAGTCTTGGGATCTTTGTGTGTAAACCTGATATTTATCATATTCTCTCCTTGGAAGAGAGAACCTATAATGGCAGCAGGCTGTAAAAGAGACTGAGTTAGGAAATATTTTAATGAAGTTCCTCTACCTATAGAACAAACATGATTTCAAGTCTTTAAGACTAATGATTTAAATTGAATCCACCCTGCCCATGGGTGATAATCATGGTGAGGCTTATGGCTCGATCACTACAGTAATATAGGGGAAGGGGGTCCTGTTATTTTCCATACCCACCCCCCCCTTGGGCTCTCTGCTATTCTAGGCAGCCCTTAGTCATTTAATATGTCTGGACTGCCAAGACCTGGTTTTATTCCCCTGCTAACTTATTTTTCTAATTATGTTATACTGAGCTCTGTTTGTGCTTTCCTCCATCATCTCTTAACTCTTCTCATTCTTCTCTCTCCTGTCTTCCCTTTCAGCTTTTTTCACTTTATTTTCTGCCTTTCTTTCCAGATTCAATTCATTCTTATTATCCAGTCTTCAGTTTTCCTCTTCTAACTGTCATCCTGACTCTCCTATTCCCTTAAGTCTTATTAATAAGAATATAAGAAGAGCCTTACTAGATCAGACCAATGGTTCATCAAGCCCAGTAGCCCGTTCTAAAGGTGGCCAATCCAGGTCCCTAATACCTGGCCAAAACCCAAGGAGTAGCAACATTCCATGTTACCAATCTAGGGCAAGCAGTGGCTTCCCCCCATGTCTTTCTCAAAAACTGATTATGGACTTTTCCTCCAGGAAATTGTCCAAACCTTTCCTAAAAACCAGCTAAGCTATCCGCTCTTACCACAACCTCTGGTAATACGTTCCAGAGCTTAACTATTCTCTGAGTGAAGAAATATTTCCTCCTATTGGTTTTAAAACTATTTCCTTGTATCTTCATCAAGTGTCCCCTAGTCTTTGAAATTTTTGACAGAGTGAAAAATTGATCCACTTGTACCCATTCTACTCCACTCAGGATTTTGTAAACTTCAATCATATCTCCCCTTAGCTATCTCTTTTCCAAGCTGAAGAGCCCTAACTTTTTTAGTCTTTCTCATATGAGAGGAGTTCCATCCTCTTTATCATCTTGGTCGTTCTTCTTTGAACCTTTTCTAGTGAGACCAGAATTGAATATAATACTCGAGGTGAGGTCACACCATGGAGCAATACAGGGGCATTATAATATTCTTAGTCTTGTTAACCATCCCTTTTTTAATAATTCCTAGCATCCTGTTTGCTTTTTTGGCCACCGCAACACATTGGGTGGAAGGTTTCATTGTATTGTCTACGATGCCACCAGGACTGTGGGGTGTAGATAAATCCTTCGACTCCAACTCCTCAGTTTCTGGTACCTACGAATCCGACTCCAGGTACCTAAAATTGTCTCCGACTCCCAACTCCACAGCCGTGGCTGGGAGTTGGTAGATAAATCCTTCGACTCCAACTCAGTTTCTGGTACCCATGACTCTGACTCCAGGTACCCCACATTGTCTCAGACTCCAACGCCACAGCCCTGGTTTGGAGATGGTAAATAAATCCTTCGACTCAGTTTGTGGCCCGCGACTCCAGGTACCCAAAATTGTCTCTGACTCCTCGATTCCAACTCCACAGCTCTGGATGACACCCAGATCCTTTTCTTGGGCGCCAACCCCCAAGGTGAACCCTAGCATCCAGTAATTGTGATTTGGGTTATTCTTCCCAATGTGCATCACTTTTCATTTGTCCACATTAAATTTCATTTGCCACTTAGATGCCCAGTCTTCCAATTTCCTAAGGTCTGTTTGCAATTTTTCACAATCCGCATGTGTTTTAACAACTTTGAACAGTTTAGTGTCATCTGAAAATTCCTCAGTCGTTCACTAACACTGTCCTCTTCCACTTTTCTATTCAGCATCTCCTATCTTTATTTACCCCTTCCATCCAGCATCTTCACTCTTTTTATCCCCAATCTTCCATCTTAAGCCTTTTCTTGCCCTTTCCCCATGCCTGTCCTTACATTTTCTGATCCCTCTGACTGCTGCAGCTGCTTCTTCTCCAGACCAGCAGTGGCAGGACTGCAGTCTTCATGTGTGCACTGTTGCTCTGTTGGTTTCCTGCCCTGGAATAGGAAGCTGATGTCAGATGTCAGAGGGGGAAGTGACTAACAAAATTGCCAGTGGATGTGTGTGGAGACTGGAGCCCCATGACTGCTTTATGTTGTTTTGCCGCTGCTTCTTTTGATCTGGAGCAGCAGCACAGATGGGAGGTGAAGAAGGTCTTCTTTCAGATACTGTGTACACCCTCTGAGATTTTGGAGTACACATTTGCCTTCCCCTCTACCTTTGCCTTGTCAGGATATCAGTGAGAAAAGAGCAAGGATTCTTATTTAGAGTACATTGGACAGTTTTGTATCTTATAACTGTTAATGCAATGGATGTTAAATTCATGTCCAGCCTAGGGCCAACCTTTTTTGTTTTTTTATAGGAAACCTGCAGCTGGAATAAATCTTTAGCAAACCAAAATATCTGAGATTTGGACTGGAGTTCTGCATTTCTGGATATGTAAATGGCAAATGGAATAAATGGTTAATCAACTTCATTTCAAATGCACCCTCCTACCAAACCTTCAGGAAATCAATTAAAACCTATCTCTTTGATAAATTTCTCTGACTCCTTTCCTGTCTTGTTGTATCTTTGAAATGCTTCTGGATAAATCCTTACTACTCTTAGCTTGCTAATGTAATTTGAAAGTCTTTTTTTGTAACATCGCTGTCTGTATACAGGCTCTTCCTCTGTAAACCGCTCTGAACTGCTTGTGGTATTGCGGTATACAAAAATAAAGTTATTTATTATTATTTAAATGTGAAGACTCACATGGTGCCATGTCTTTCACCCTAGTCCTTCACTAAAGCACCTAGTCAAAAAGAATACAGTACTCCCCTGAAATTTGCAGGGATTCCGTTCTAGGAACACCTGCAAATTTTGAAAAACCTCAAATGCGGTTTAGGAACAGATCAGAGGCAGGAGAGGGCAGCTAGGGCGCTGGCGGGTGCTGAAAATTGGGTGTGGGATCATTCTTAGTATTTTTCAACCGCCTCTTCCTAGTACTAAAGTCAGGCTACACCAATCGGGTGCTGCTTTGACATCTGGTGTGTCAAAGCAGCTCCTGATTGGTGTAGCCTGGCTTTAGTTCCAGGAAGAGGTGGTCGGCAGATACCGCGAAAGATTGAGCTTGCGATTCGCGAACCGCAAATTCGCGGGGGTATACTGTATATAATTTTTTTTTTCTCTTGACATTCAGTGCTTCTCCAGGCTGTTTTAAAAACTGATCTGCCATGCGGCTGGTTTTGATTATTTATTTCTTTTGCTCTTGTGCTCTGCATACAATATTTTGATTCATTGGAAGTGATATTTTTTTTCACTTAGAATAAAAAAATAACTTTTTAAGTTCACTTTGGTGCACAAAGGCCACACTTGGTGGTATTAACTAAAAAAAGAAATGTTAAAATAAACTATATGGCAATACCAGAAGGGATATGTAAAGATCTTAAAGCCTTGGATTCTTTATCATTTAAGAATAATATAAGCATCACCATACTGGGACCGATCCGGAGGTGCATCAGGCCTAGTATCCTGTTTCCAACAGTGGCTAATTCATGTCACAAGTACCTGGTAAGATTTCAAAAGAGTAAAACAAATTTTATGCTGCTTATCTCGAGTGTATGAGCAGTGGACTTTCCGCTTCATAGACAACCCCGCGAAAGACAAAGGTGCGCGCCGACAACTGAGCGCAAGACGGAGATGCGCACCAAAGAAAATTACAGTTTTTAGGGACTCCGGGGGGTTTTGTTGGGGAGCCCCCCTAGTTTACTTAATAGAGATCGCGCCGGCGTTGTGGGGGGTTTGGGGGGTTGTAACCCTCCACATTTTACTGTAAACTTAACTTTTTCCCTAAAAACAGGGAAAAAGTGAAGTTTTCAGTAAAATGTGGGGGGTTACAACTTCCCAAACCCCCCACAATGCCCCCATAACGCGGCATGATCTCTATTAAGTAAAGTGGGGGGTTCCCCCCCGTCGGAGCCCTAAAAACAGTAATTTTCTGCGGTGCGTGCCTCCGCGCTTCGCTCAATTGTCTGTGTGCGCCTTTGTCCCGGCGCGCTTTTGACCTGACACCGACTTTCCCAAGTCCATCTTAATGGCTTTCTTCTAGGAACTTGTCCAAACCTTATTTAAACCTAATTTGCTAACAGGCTTATCTTACATTATCTCAACGAATTCCATAATTACACATAGAGCAAAGAAATATTTTCTCTGATTTATTTTAAATTTACTACTTAGTAACTTCATTGCATGATCTCTAGTCCTTGTATATTTTGAAAGCATAAACAAACAGTTTTTATCTACCTGTGTCCTTCCGCTCAGTATTTTATAGACTGTACTTCTGTTAAAGCTGTTTCTTGTGTGCTAAATTCCTGTTTAACACCTGTTCAACCTGGATAATGAAACCATCTTCAGAAAAGCAGATTTGGAAAAAGAGAGTGTCTGTTTCAAAGTTGGTGGCTAAAATATAAACAACCTGTGCTATGCAGATAATACAACGCTCAACGCCAACAACAAAGAAGAAAAGTCAAAGCTGAAAGTCATAACATGAGACTAGAACTGAACATAAACAAGATGAAGATCATGAACACGGAAAATGATGAAGATTTTGAGCTTGAAGGTGATTGAAATCCTTTACAACTTCTATTTTATCTTCTGGACAAAGAAGGGAGGAAATACTCCGCAGAATAGCACTTGGTCGCTCTTCAATGAAGACTCTTGACAAGGTATTCAAAGGCAAAGAGGTAACCCTGCAAATGAAGATCTGACTTGTCCACACACTCATTTTCTCAGTGGTCAGTTACGGATGCGAAAGCTGGACATTACGGAAACAAGACAGAAATAATATTGACTCATTTGAGCTTTGATGCTGCCCTGCCAGTAGAACTAACAAATCAGTTCTGGAAGAAATCAAACCGGCTATGTCACTTGAAGCCAAAATGATGAGGTTACAACTGTCTTACTTTGGTCACACCATCAGAAGAGAGAGATTACTGGAAAAGGACATCATGTTTGGGAAGATCGAAGGAGCCAGGCGAAGAGGGCGACCTGCAATCAGATGGCTGGACACATTGAAAACAACCATGGGGATGATGCTGGAGGACCTTTCTAGACTAACGCAAAACTGATTTCTTTTAAAATTCATAATTCATCAAGTCGCTAGGACTTGAGCACGAGTCGATGGCACCTAACAACAGCAAAACATATTTATCAAAGGGAAATATTGCTCAGAATTTCCCACTAAATATGGCTGCACCTGTACTTTCATTAATTTTCCTTTTCCCATCCCTTTTCTTCTTTTCTTATGTGGGCAAAAGTACCCACAGTGAAAGGGTTTGGTTTTCAGCAGCATTTTTTTTCAAACATGTGAGACAAGTTTTCAGAACTGCCCTCATTAAGTCCTTTTAAAGTATTCCAAGAGGAATTCTGCAGAAAAAGTTGTACATTCTATATCTGTGAAAACATTTTTTTGTACTGCATTTTCAGCTGTTAGACAGTGATTATATTATTGTTACTCAGAATATGCACAATTTGTAACTTTTCCAGCATAAAATTCCTACAGTTTTAGAAAATTACTCAAAACACTCCTCTTCCAAGGCCAGGACACTTAATTGCTCCCTCCTCAAAGAACCTAAACCTCCTCCCTCCCCCTTTATTAGCCCCCACCCCCACCCCCCTTGATCCACTCTATCCTGCTCCCCAATTCCATCTACTTCGTTGTCTGCAACTCTGTTCAATTAATACTTTACTGTATGTAACTATGTTTAATTAATGTGAACCTCTGTTCAATTAATTCTTAACTGTATGTAACTATGTTTAATTAATGTGAACCTCTGTTCAATTAATTCTTAACTCTATGTAACTATGTTTAATTAATGTGAACCGCCTAGAACTCACTGGGTATGGCGGTATACAAAAATAAAGTTATTATTATTATTACAGTATCAGATGGAAAATTGTTTTTAAAATGGATGTGGTTTTCAAAATCATGGTACAAATAAGTGATTACAGGTGTCCTTTTTGTTTGATATATATCATATCTGAGGTGTGAGATTTGAATGAACAGAAAATTTTAAAATGAAAAATTTGTAGATGTGAAAATATCTATAGAGTATGTTATGTTAATCAAGCTTTCTATTCCGCCTTTACCTATTCAGTTCAAAGTCGGATTCCATTACAAGAGGTTGGGTCAGTTACCTAGGAAATTACAGTGGAGAGTTTGACACGGACATTCAGTAGAGTTGCTAGTACAGGTAGATCAGTACAGTTATTAACAGTTGGGGCATTTTCAAAAAATACGTCTAAGTCCAATTTGGACATATGGCACTAGACATCCAAAGTCTACAGTAAGAAAATGCCTATTTTTGAAAAGCAAACCACCATATGTCTAGAAATAACTTTTTTTTTTTTTTTTAATCCTCTATCTGGACATCTAGGCCAGTGGTATTCAAACTAGTCCTCAGGGACAACCTGGCCAGTCAGGTTTTCAGGATATCTACAATGAATATGAATGACAGAGACTTTGAAACCGACTGGCCAGGTGATCCCTGAGGACTGGGTTGAATACTACTGATCTAGGCCATTGGGACGCCCAGATCGCCAGGATGTCTATCTTTATATCACATTTTTGACCAAAATTTCATCCAAGTCCTAAGTGCCCAGATTAAGACCATTTGGATGTGGGAGGGGCCAGTTCTGCAATGGACTGGCCACCCAGACATGGCAACAGAGCAGTGGGACATCTTAGAGGGCACTGCTGTGAACTTCACATAAAGGGTGTCAGATAAACATCTCGCCAGAACTCCTTTATTAGGTTATAGTGAGCTCCCCCCAAACCCACTATACCCATCTGTCTACAATCAGAATATCCCTAATGGCTGCAGGTGGAACCTATATGACAGTAGATTAGGGTTTTGGTGGGCTCACATTTTCCACCATGAATGTAGTGATTAGAGTGGCTTATGAAACTTGCTACTCCTCTCTACAGAGCAGTGAGGCACCTTAGAGGGCACTGCTGTGAGCTTTACATAAAGGGTGCCAGATAAACATTTCACCAGAACTCATAGGTTATGGTGAGCCCCCAAAACCCACTATCTACAACCCACCTGTCTACAACCCAAATAACCCTTATGGCTGCAGGTGGCACCTATATGGCAATAGAGTAGAGTTTTGGGGGGGTTGGTGGACTTATGAGACTTGCTGCTTCTCTCTATGGTTCACTAGCCCACCAACCAGGCTACCTACACCAGGAGCTGATGTTCTGGAGACAGGTATTCTGCTCTTTGTGGGTGTGAGGGGTGTCTATGAGAACTGGGGGAGGTCTTACCATGCTGCATGCAGTGGTCACCTTTGTGGCACTTAAACCCTTCTAAAACAAGTCTAGTTCCAAACATATAAGTTCCATCCAGGATGTCTTGAAAAATGTTTGATCATTGCTGCAAGACATCCATGTCTAACCCACTCTTGAGACTTTCCAAAGCCCACCTATAACATGCTTCCACCACGCCCATCTCATGCTCTGAATGTACAGAGACTGGAGCACGTCGCTAGACATACAGAATGATGATTTTGATTATTGGCACTTGGGACGTCCTGGTGATTAGGACGTCCAAGTGCTGATTTAGAATACTTTTTGGACATCTGTTTTTTGATTATGGGCTCCATAGTAACAAGTTTAAGTAGATCATCTTTGGCTCATTGTTATGTCTCAGGAGCCATTTTATTATGTCTCGGGCGCCATTTCAGTTACTTCCGGGGTTGGCTCCACTGTCTTTGTACAAAAATGCTTTTAAAAGTTTTCTGAGCCTGAGATGTTCACAAAATTATAGTGTAAGTGGTAGTTGGTTCCAGCATTTTGCTAATTGATATTGGATGGATAAGGTAATTTGCCTTGTAGACTTTATATTGTTTCATGCTTGAAATTTTAAATGGAAAATATCTGTTGGAGGTACCCTGAAGTAGGGTGGCCAACTCTGTTAAGTAGGTGGGGGGCATTCCCTCTCAGGATCTTAAAGGCACTGATTCCTATTTTAAACTTGATCCTTGCTGATCTTTGTTCTCATTTTACATTGCTGAACATGTACCCACCTGTTCCAAAAATTTTGTGTTAGCTTAGGACAGAAAATACTGGTTAGTAGCTGTACAGTATAATGAAAGCATTGCTTGCTGTGAAGTTGCACTACTGTTTGAAAGATTATAAACAGCTAAACTGCAAGGCCTGTAATCAGTGTGTTATGTTCCACCCACCTCAGCCGTCTTGATACACCCCTGCCGTGATGTGGCTGACTGCTTTTCTCTCATTGGACTTACACTCAAAACATGAATAGGTCAAGCTTGCAAATCCTTTGTTTTCATGTTACATTTAGACATTAATCTGGCAGTACTTTTGTTCTTACTTACTGAATGAGGGAGACAGGCCAAGGAGAGATGAAAATGCCTCTAGCAACATTTGTATTCTTTAAGATATCAAGGCATCTACCGTGTTGTCTCTTTTGAATCCGTTCTCAGCTGAATAGATTAATCCATCTTGTGGTTGATATCTATTGTGCATACACCTTTCAGTGCTATAGAAATGTTAAATAGTAGTAGTAATGGAGGAACAAGAAATGACTTTTTCTACTGAATCTAAAGCTTAAGAACATAAGAATAGCCTTACTGGATCAGACCATGGTCCATCTAGCTCAGTATCCCACCTTCACGGAGGCCAATCCAAGTCGTATGCACCTGGCAAAAACTCAAGTAGTAACAGCATTCCATGCCATCGATCCAGGGCAAGCAGTGGCTTCTCCCATGTCTGCCTCCAAAAACGTGTCCATACCTTTTTTTTTAAACCTTGGGTGCCACAATTCTGTTGGTGGTTGATATGCAGATAACAAAACAAGGCAACCTAGTCACATCAAGGTTTGTGGGGGGGACGCTCAGGATGCCAAATTTGGCTCACAACTTACAAGCCAAAATTAGATGAATATAATATAGGGTGCTCTCAGTGTGAACCATCAGTGATAGGAGCTCCTATCACTGATGGTTCACACTGAGAGCACCCTATATTATATTCATCTAATTTTGGCTTGTAAGTTGTGAGCCAAATTTGGCGTCCTGAGCGTCCCCCACACAAACCTTGATGTGACTAGGTTGCCTTGTTTTGTTATCTCTATAGTAGGATTTTTGGCAAATTTGGAGTGTATTGTGGTGGTTGATATGCGGCAGGTGCTCATTTTGTAGGCACCTGCTACAGCAGGCACCACTTACAAAATCAGGGCCTCAGGGTTTTCAGGATATCCCTGATCACTTAACAGGCCTTGGTAACATAGTCAGTCCTATGTGGTGCCCCATAGCTTGTTAAGTGCTGAATATTGCACTTAATGGGCTATGTTTTGGATGGCTCCACAAACACGGAAGTTCAGTGCCGAAGCCTGGATATGGCCCAGCATTGAAGTTCCAGGCATAACGCTAGCAGCAGCCAGCAAAATGGTGAGCGCCTCCAGCTGAATATTGACCATTAATTAAATTAAAGAATAGGAAGTGTATAGTGTCTGTGTTTCCAGAGTATTCTTATAAAACATGTTGTGGCTCTGAACAGTTTTTCTTCTGATAAAGCAGTGGTTCTTAAACCTGTCCTGGGGGACCCCAGACAGTTGGGTGTTCAAGATATCCCTAAGCTGTTAAGAACCACTGGACTAGAGGAATGGGATGATACACTGCCTTTCTGTGGTGCAATCAAAGTGGTTTATAATTATTATACTGGTGCTTAAAGGGACAGAGAATGGAAGCAGAGAAAACTCAAATATAAGCACCAGTTTTGTGGCTTTTGCAAGTAATCTTTTTGCTTATATTGGGGTGATTTTGTATCACAATTATTATACACAGGTTTTAAGAAAGGTTTGGACAAATTCCTGGAGAAAAAGTCCATAGTCTGTTATTAAGACGTGGGGAAGCCTCTGCTTGCCCTGGATCGGTAGCATGGAATGTTTCTACTCTTTGGGTTTTGGCCAGATACTAGTAATCTGGATTGACCACCATGAGAATGGGCTACTGGGCTTGATAGACTATTGGTCTGACCCAGTAAGGCTATTCTTATGTTCTTATGTATTTTCTCTGTCCCAAATTGGAATTTAATCCAATTCAACAGGTTCTCAGTGCACTATACCAACCACTAGGCTACTCCACACCCCACAAGGGACAGAGAAAGTACCTACATATAATATGTACAGTGCTGCATATGTCTAGTAGCGCAATAGAAATGATTTAGTAGTAGTATCTTGGAAGAAGGTAGCACTTGATGGATATGTGATCCTTTATCATTTCCACACTATGGGCACAATTTCTATATAGGCCACCTAAGAACTCGGTGTCGACTAGTGCAATTCTTTAAAAATTAGGCACACTGTATAGAATCACGCTTACTGTCACTAGGTGTCCTATACACTGTATTTATGCCAGGGTTTTCTTCACCTAAATATCTGTGCCTAACGGCGCCTAATTCAAAAAGAGGCACCTAACTCGAAAAAATGCCCGTGATCTGCCCCTAACTATGCCCACATTTAGGTTGGCACTTTGGACTAGGCGCCTACTTTTTATTGAATAGCATTTTTCGAGTTAGGCGCCTAACTTTCAATTAAGTCCAATTAACAGCAATTATGAGGTGTTAAGTGCTAATTATCAACAGACATTAAGCCTATTAACCAATTAAGTTAGGCGCCTACATCAACTAGGTGCGCCAGTGTAAGTGCCTAACTTTAGGCAGACTTTATAGAATTTGCCAGTCTATTCTTAAAACAGGTACATATGATGCTTTCTATTTGTTTATATGTTTATCTCATTTTTGTTATGTTAATCAACTTTTAACATTCTTTTGATAGACAAGCTGTGCATCAGTTCCTTTACTGTTGTCTTTAAGACTGGTTTAAGCTCATGTAACTATTCAATTCCTAGCATAAATAGTAATGACATAGTACATTACCATGTTGCAGTACTTGCCTAGACAGCCAAAGGGTCAAACCCAATGATGGAAATCATTTTTATTTTGTCTAAGAATCGTGTAACTCCATAAATGCTTTGCTGTTGGCTTATAGGGCAAAACCTGGACAGCATGCTCCATGGTCCAGGAATGAAAACTAATTCTGACCCGAAGAAACAAGCAAATGGAGTGACGCAGGCTCCTGAAGACCTCACGCCATTTCTAAGATGCTACTGCTCTGGGCACTGTCCTGATGATGCTATCAATAATACATGCATGTAAGTATCATGGATTAAATATTTCTTAGAAATGACAAATACATATATTTTAAATTTGCAGGCATTCCAAAATAAATAGAACTATTTCAGCTAGATTCTCCTGCATATTTGTTTTGTAATAAATGTTGTTATATAATCTTACATACTGAGATATTGGTATTTTATAGCACTTTTGCATGAGCTGAATCCAATATCCATTTCCTTCCTTATCAAACTAAAAGGCATAACTAATAGCATAACTAACATGATTTTTATCACTGAAGTGTTAAAGAAACTCTCCTCAAGAATAAAACTCTTTAGTGACCAATCATCCAACAACGTTGTCACCTCTGTTGGGCAACACTTTAGAAAAACTGACCACTGCACCAGTGATTTTATGTTGAGTATACTGAAAGGAAATTTTAAGACAATCCAAGAACATAAGACCTTTGAAATTAAAATGATGAAATATTTTGACACCTACCAGACAGGACTTAACAAAGACATTGCTTCCTTTCACACTACAAAGAAATTTAAACTGCTTTGTCATCTCTCTGTCTCCTACTTACTTACTTACCCACCCACCCTTCCATCTTCCTGTGAAACTACTGAAATTCTTCATGTTTCCCTTGTACAGTATTTGAGGTCTGTTCAAAAAGATCCAGGACTGATTTTATAAAAATTTATTAAACAATATTGCAACTTATTCCATTGGGTCCCCTTCAAAGTACTCCCCTTCCCTACATATACACTTTTCTCAATGTCATTTCCACTCCTGGAAAAAGTCCCCAAACCTATCTTCAGGAATCACCAAAAGTTGCTGCATTGAATTTTGCTTTATATCTTCAATGGTGTTGAATCGCTTTCCTTTCAGCATGGATTTACGTTTAGGAAACAAGAAGTCAGCAGGGGCCAAGTCAGGAGAATTAGGTGGCTGGGGAAGAACTGTCATCACGTTTTTGTGCAAAATTCATGAATTTTGACACATTCAAAACACCTTCCATGACTCAAGATGTGTTCCCCATAAGCCACTATCAGCATTTCATAAGTTTCTGTAGCAGTCTTACCCAATTTAAAAATAGAACTTTATGCTATAGTGCTGCTCATTGAGGTTGCCTGTGATGAAAAATAGCCGATCACGAAAATGCACTTTCACAAAAACTGCTGTAGCTTAAAGAAGAAAACAATTATCAACAAATGGAAAAAAGGAGGTTACTCATGAGGTTTCAAGCTACTCAACACCTCCTAGCATGTCTCAAAAGAACTTCCCATTGGTGCGCAATTCAAACTGTCCTGGGACTTTTTGAACAGACCTTCTATATTGATATTTGTCAATGTTTGTTATTTCTGATCTGATTAAGGGATTACCTTTAAAGCTATCATAAAATGCATCAAGTTAGTCCAATAAAAAAAGGTATTACCTTATTTCCTGTATGTTTTTGTTTTATTTCTATATATTACCTGAAAAAGGCATAATTTGAGAGAGAGAGAAAAATAGAAAACAAAAATTAAATGTATTCATGACATCCAGGGCATTGAGTTATATTGTACTGTTCCCTTTATGGGAACCCTTATCTTTTAGTCTCTCTCTATGCGTCCAATATTTATGATAGATTTTACTTTCCAGCGCTCCTAAAGAGTACATTACATTATATTAGTGATTTCTATTCCGCCTTAACTTTGCGGTTCAAGGCGAATTACATAAGAATTGTTAAGATATTAAGAAGTACTTAGGGAATAGTTTGAACATAACATTTTCTGGTTTGCTAATGAGTAGTTGGTATTGCAGGAGGAGTTCGGAGTATGTTTGGTTGTGTTATATAGTTTTATGTATTTTTTGAAGAATAGGGTTTTTGTTTCTTTTTTGAAGGTTTTTTAGTCTGTGGTCGAAGTCAGCAAATTGGTGAGTTGTCGGTCCAGTTTTGCTGCTCTGTTGGCCAGTAGGTTGTCATACATTTTTCTTCGTTTGACATTTTTGGTTGGTGGATGTGTGAATATTGTGTGGGTTCTCCTGTGTCTGGTTGAGGTGGATTGAGTTAGTCTGTTGTTCCAATAGGTAGGGCTGTTTCCGTTTATAGCTTTGAATAGTAAGCAGTGGAATTTGAAGTGCACTCTGGCTTGTATTGGGAGCCAGTGTGAGTCGTGGTATGCCTCTGTGATGTGGTCGTATTTTTTCAGTGAGTAGATAAGTCTTAGGGCTGTGTTTTGCATTGTTTGTAGTTTTTATCGCGGTTGCTGGCAGGGGAGATATAGTATGTTGCAGTAATCTATTAGGCCTAGGATTAGTGATTGAACCACGAGTTGAAATTGTTTTCTGTCAAAGAATTTTCTAACTTGTCTTAGGTTTTTCATAGTGGCGAATGATGTTTTTATTATTTTGTTGATTTGTGGTTGCATGGAGTTTTAGTGTGGGTTGAATGGGGTATGAGATTGAGTTTAATTCTAGGTTAGTCAAGGTTGGGGCTTTGCTGTTTTCTTGGAGGATGAAGTTTGTTTTGTCAGGGTTAAGTTTTAGTTTGTGTACTTTCATCCATGTTGCTACTGTTTCAAGTGTTCTGTGTATTGTGCCTACCATGGAGGGCTCAAGTTGATCGAAGAGGAGGAATATGGTGATGTCATCTGCGTAGCTGTAGGAGGTAATGCCTAGTTTGTCTAGGTATGAGCTTAGGGAGGCAATGTATAGGTTGAAGAGTGTGATCCTTGGGGAACTCCACATGGGTTGGACCATGGTTCTGATTTTTCTTTGTTTGTTTTGACTCTATAAGTTCTGGTTTGTAGGAATCCTTTGAATCATGTTAGTACCTTTCCAGTAATTCCTATTCTACAGTTTGTAAAAGGATGTCATGGTCTACTAGATCAAAGGCTGCGGAGAGGTCTAGTTGTATGATCAGCATTTTTTTGCCTGTGCTGAGGTGTTGTTTCGTGATGTCCATGAGTGTTCCTAGTAGGGTCTCAGTGCCATAGTTGGTTCTGAAGCCAGACTCTGTGGGGTGGAGTAGGTTGTAGTTTTCTAGGTATATGTTTAGGGCTTTAGCTACGAGGCCTTCCATTAGCTTAACGGATTGAGGCTATGGGTCTGTAGTTGGATGGTTGGTCGGTTGCTCCTTTGGGGTCTTTTAGGATCAGAGTTATGATGATTTCGCTGAGGTCTTATGGGAACTCTCCATCTGTGAGTAGAATTTGTATCCATTGTAGGAGTAGAGTGCGGAATAGCGTACTTCTAGATATGCCTTTAGTACCTTGATTGTTGGTGGGAACTTTAATGGAGTTGCAGATGTAGCTTTGGATAGGAAATCTGAAGCACAGTCTTGACTATACACTAACCACTGCGGAGGTAATATGTTCTGTCCCAGTCTAAATTTATTTATTTATTTTTTTTGGTAAATCTTTATTAATTTTCAAAACTTATACAAAGTGCATAGAAATATACATTCAGATATAACATATAACAGCACTTATAATCGAACAAATATTAAAACAAATTACCATACTCCTCTCCCCCTTCCCTCCCTCCCTATCTGGATGTGTGTAAAAATCATCTAAGAATTAAGGGTTTAATCAATTCAGTCAATCTTCTGTTTAACAAATGCCTCCAATGGACCTCAAATATCTTTAAACCTTTTATTATTTCCCAATTGTTCTGCATTCATTCTTTCATACCTATAATACAAACAAAGTGTTTCCCACCAAAAAGAAAAATTTAATCTATCCCAATTCTTCCAGTTTCTGGTTATCAGTTGCATTGCATGTCCACCCCTGTCATAATCAGAAGTCTACTTTTATGTGTGTCGATTGGACTCTTAGATTTCAATAATGTCCCAAATAGAACCATATCATAAGACAATGGTATAGAGACACTTAGTACCATATTAATTTTTCCCCATATTGATTTCCAAAAATTGAGTATCAATGGATAATAAAATAACAAATGATCCAGTGTCCCTACTTTGATATACCAAGGGCTCCTTTTACAAAGCCACACTAGGGCCTTAACGTGTGGAATAGCACATGCTAGCCGCTACTGCCTCTTTTTGAGCAGGCGGTAGATTTTCAGCTAGCAGGGAGGGGGGAAAGGGTGCAGTGCAGAGCCTGGCAGAGGGGGACAGGGTGCAGTGCAGAGCTTGGCAAGTAGTGATGGGGGCGAACTGCATAGCCTGGTAGGGAGGGGGGCTGGCTGCTTAGCCTGGTAGGGCAGGGAGGGAAGGGGGCTGGGTGCAGAGCCTGGCAGGGAGGGTGTGAGGTAGCGGACCCTGGGTGCAGATCCTAGCAGGGCATGGCACTTGAGTATATTAAGCCCCATCTTATATTCGAGTCAACCATTTATCCTCCTTTTTGGGGGGGGAAATGGGGGTCTCGACTTATATTCGGATTAACTTATATTCGGGTATACACGGTAACATAACATAATACAAAATTACTACATACACCAATTACACAATTCACACCACAAACTCATTGCACTTTAACATCATTGCTATATTGAATCTCATACCAATAAATCAGCCACTTGTATATAAACTATTCCCCACAAATAGTAAAAAGACAAGAAATCAGTAAATAAAGATAGGTCCAGTAGTGTCTCCCAGACCTGAGAAAGGCACAGCAATTCACACGTTGAAAATCACCCAGAGTAAAAATTGCCAAGAGTGAAAATAACTCAGTTTAGGGATCACACACTGAGGATCACCCAGAGCAAAAATCAGTCTTCTCTCTTGAACAAGTAGTTCTCATTTATATGAAATCCATGTTGTATAACAAATGCAGATGAGCTATCCTGCAGTCTTAAAAACTCACTTAAAATAAATACCAAGGCGTCAACTCTACACATCTCTGTTTCGCCATCGGAGTCTTTAGGAGTTGAAATCCATTATCAGCCAGCACGACAGCTGCATCAGAACATTCTTTGAACAGTTTACTGTAACCTGACTGCTTTCTATTGTGTTCAAAGGACCCCTGAAGAAGGCTAGACATCACCGAAACACGGCCCATGTAGGGTTCGTTGACTGCTTATGCAGTACAATTACTGCTGTTCAAGTGTTGAAATATGTTTGGTGTTTACATTTTGTGAAGCATTACATGTTCAAGATATCAATAAACTTTACTGATTTTAACTCTTGGAAGTCCAGGATCTGGTTCCACATCTTTTCTTTTGGTCACACCTTTAAAGCCATCGCTGCAGGAGCTGTGCTATACAATATAAAAATGGCCACCCGGATGGTCTCGGGACTCAAGGATCTCCCGTACGAGGAACGGCTAGATAAATTACAGCTATACTCACTCGAGGAACGTAGAGAGAGGGGAGACATGATCAAGACGTTCAAGTATCTCACGGGTCGCATCGAGGTGGAAGAAGATATCTTCTTTTTCAAGGGTCCCACAGCAACAAGAAGGCATCCGTGGAAAATCAGGGGCGGGAAACTGCACGGTGACACCAGGAAATTCTTTTTCAAAGGGTGGTTGATCGCTGGAATAGTCTTCCACTTCAGGTGATTGAGGCCAGCAGTGTGCCTGATTTTAAGGCCACATGGGATCGTCACGTGGGATCTTTTCACAGAGAAAGGTAGGGGAGGGTCATTAGGGTGGACAGACTAGATGGGCCGTGGCCCTTATCTGCTGTCTATTTCTATGTTTCTATGTTAAACTTAATACAAAAAAGTTCTTCACCACTAAACCCTTAATACAAATTTTTTTTTAAAGTTTTATATACTTACAATTTTCATACTTTAACCAGCCTTTAAGGAGTACAATCAAGCAGTCATGTCTGAGAAGGCAGCCTAAGCTTTTTTTTCAACAAGGGGGGAGGGACTAACTAAGCTCTCTCACAGACTATAGAATTTAAAATGACAGCCATTCCACCAAGATGGGAGGGGAGTGAGCTATCATAGAGCCTTACTTTGCTGTCAATGCCTAAGCCAGTCAGCGCTCAGGCACTGACTGGAAAGTAAGGCTACAACAGCTCAGATCCTGCTGTTAAAATTTGCACGGGAAACAACTGCTTTCCCTGCTGTGCATTACAGAGTTCTCATTAGAATACTAATGAGCTCCTTTTAATGCATTAACTTAGGATTCTCGGTGGTTGTTACGACGATCAGTAGCAGCCACAGAGAAACCTTTTTGTGCATCGACAGAGCAGCTTTCTGTGTCCGTAAGAGTGCAAGGACTCTTACTGTCACAGAAAGCTTTTGAGCATTGGGGCCTAAGTCCTTAAAACAGACCAAATTATCAGAAATGGTACAGGAGTGGTCCCAGGAATTTGAGTTTTTTTATACAATGGAAGACTTGCTACATAGCTTAAAGGATGGTTCAAAACTGGCAGAAAGTATACAATTATGAGAATTACATTACAAATTTCTTTTAAGATTCTAAATTTATCCTTCTCGAGCATGAAAGATGGGTGTCCCCTCATATGCGACCTATCTAAAGTGTGGTATCAATGATGCATCATATCGTCACTGTATTTGGGACTGTCCAGGAGTGTGTGAATCTGGTCTAACCTGGAGGACTACATAAGAATTGCCGCTGCTGGATCAGACCAGTCGTCCATCGTGCCTAGCAGTCCGCTCAAGTGGCAGTCCTCTGGTCAAAGACCAGCGCCCTAACTGAGACTAGCCCTACCTGCGTACGTTCCGGTTCAGCAGGACTTGTCTAACTTTGTCTTGAATCCCTGGAGGGTGTTCTCCCATATGACACTCTGGAAGAGCGTCCCAGTTTTCTACCACTCTATAGGTGAAGAAGAACTTCCTTATGTTAATTCGGAATCTATCCCCTTTCAATTTTAGAGAGTGCCCTTTCGTTCTCCCTACCTTGGATAGGGTGAACAACCTGTCCTTATCTACCAAGTCTGTTCACTTCAGTACCTTGAATGTTTCGATCATGTCCTCTTTCAATCTCCTCTGTTCGAGGGAGAAGAGACCCAGTTTCTCTAATCTTTCTCTGTACGGCAACTCCTCCAGCCCTTTAACCTCCAGCCCTTAGTCGCTCTTCTCTGGACCCTTTCGAGTAGTACCGTGTCCTTCTTCTTGTACAGCGACCAGTGCTGGACGCAGTACTCCAGGTGAGGGTGCACCATACAGCGGCATGATAACCTTCTCCGATCTGTTCGTGATCCCCTTCTTGATCATTCCTAGCATTCTGTTTGCTCTTGTCGCCACCACCGCACATTGCGTGGACGGTTTCATCGACTTGTCGATCAGAACTCCCAAGTCTCTTTCTTGGGAGGTCTCTCCAAGTACCACCCCGAGTATCCTGTATTTGTGCATGAATTTTTGTTACCCACTTGTATCACTTTACACTTATCCACGTTGAACCGCATTAAACGGTCCCCATGTCATTCTCTAAGATAATCTCATTCTACTCGGTGCGTAAACGTATTAGCAAGAAATAAAGCTGTAATATTTCACATTGAAACTCCAAATGGTTGCTGAGAAAACAGCAAACAAACTCTAGGAGGTTACTCTTTTGCCTCACACACAAATAGGGAAAAGAAGTACATTCATATTCTACAACATAAGTGATATAACCCACAGAGCCCTGTTCAGGAACTTTCCTGTAAAACTAAGCAACATAACTTTGAGAACCTCAACTGCATGTGGGTGCCATCTGTTGCTGTCATGCAGGACTACGCTAGTGTACGAATTTCCACAGAACCATTAACATATTTTTAGTCAGCCTTGGAATGTTTCTTTGATGTAAGCCCTGTATGTGTCATGGAGTACACTTTCTGGTAGTGTTCCTAGTTAGGTTTTTATTTTTTGCAGTCATTTGCAAGTTTCCTTTATTTTTGATGTCGGCTTGGTTATAAGCCTCTTTAGGTCTCTAACACCATTTGGGATATTTTTCATCATCAGATGAATTGATTTTGCTGTGGTTATTTACCCAGATGAGATATCTCAAAAGAAGACCCTCAGCAGCTTCAAGAAGTTCTCCTAGTTCAACAGATCCATATCCATTATAGGTGCACATGGTTGGTTCCTGCAGTGCCTGGAGCCTCACCATGATTCCTCTCATTGTATTCTGTTTTTTCAAATATCAAAGAAGGGAATTGTGGCTGTGAAAAAAAAAGGACAAGATTTATAGCACAGCTAAAAACCTATTCACAGATGATGGTGTTGGAAGGATAGGTCTTCACTGATTCTTGAGCTGCACCGAGCACTGGGGGATGCATTGACATTAAGAGTGTTTTAATCACTGTTGATATCAAGTATCAATAGAAGCCAATGGGATTGGCCATTGACTGATTCTCATCCAAAAAAGAATTCATCCTTGTCTTCATTGGTTCTAAGTAAGGGTGGGCATTTAGTATACTATTAATTTGATTAATTTGTTAAAATTTTAACTTTGACTAAATATTTTTATACTGACCAAAATTTTTAACTCCCCTCTGTTTTCCAGCATTGCTTTTTCTCTCTTTGCCTATCCTGCAGTCTGTCATCTCTTCTCCCACTCCCCATGTTTACCTTAACAGGCCTGGCTCTTCATAGGGGCACTGGTAGAGGCATCAATTCCCACACACTGGTTGTGGCTGAATCGGAAGCCTTCCCCTTGTTGTGTCCTGCCCCTTCCTATTTTTCCTTTGCATGCTGTGATAAGTGTGATTAATTATATGAGTAAAATTTTAAATTGCACAATTAATCATGATTAAAAATTTTAATCATTGTCCATCCCTAGTTCCAAGAGATTACAATGTTGGTTAGCAGGCAGAGACTGTAACCTCTCAATATAAGGAGTGTGCATCCTCTGTATCATCAGGGAGGTTGCCGCAGTATTCATCAACCTGAGACCCTGTTTCCAATCCATAGGCGGCGGAACGCTGTTTGGTTTGGGGGGCCCAGGAGCTCCACCCTAGCTCCAGTGAAATCTTGCAGCATGGCTCTCACTAGCTCCCAACTCCACCTCCTACCTCCTCCCAACGTTCTACTTTAAATCTTTGTGGCAGCCTCCGTGCAACGTCAGCAAGCAGGCCTGCCCCTGGAAGTAGAATGAAGGGTTCTAGGGCAGGCCTGCTTGTTAATGCTGCGCAGTGGCTGCCCCAAAGATATAAAGTACAACATCAGGTGGGAGAGCGGGCATCAACTGTTGACTGCCAGTTTTTAGGGAGGCCTTGGCCTCTGTAGCCTCCCCTGTTCCAATGCCTATGTTCTAATCCAGTGTTTTTCAACCTTTTTTGGGCAAAGGCACACTTGTTTCATGAAAAAAATCACGAGGCACACCACCATTAGAAAATGTTAAAAAATTTAACTCTGTGCCTATATTGACTATATATAAAGTACTTCTCTTGAATATGAATCAAATAAACAAAAAGAAAGTATTTTATAATTACTTTATTATGAAATATTAAGTAAACAGAATAGTGAAAAATTATAAAATACTTTATCCAGTGCGAAACCTGGGCCTGTTTGGCTGAACACAAAGCTGATATTCTGGCTGGAATCGAAGAAAGACACACACGTAGCTCTTCGTCAACAGCCGTTCCCTTCACCGCTCCGTCACCGTCACCGCCATCCCTTTCACCGCCCCATCACCGCCACTGCTATCCCATTCACCGCCCCGTCACCGTCCCCGCTGCATCCATATAAGCCTTAGTACTGTAATATTTAGCTTATTCCTTTCTTATAAATCAAAGTTCCTGCTGCTGAACTAGAGAAAGAGATGTTCAGCTGGCAGGGCTTTGTTTATAAATTTTTATCAACACAACTAATATACTATTTTATCCTAAAGCAAAAAAATAAATAAATAAATATAATTTTTTTTCTACCTTTGTTGTCTGGTTTCTGCTTTCCACATCTTCTCATTCAATTCCTTCCATCCACTGTGTGTCTTTTCTCTACATCTTCCATTTGCTGTTACTGTGCCTCTCCCTTCACCCCCCCCCCCCAATTGGTCTAGCACCCATCTTCTTCCCTCCGCTCCCCCATAGTCTGGCATCTGTCTTCTTCCCACTCTGTCTTCCACATTTCCCTTCGGGGTCTGTTCCTCTCCACTCTCCTTCAATGTCTGTCCTATTCCTTTCCACCACCACCCTACCCTCCCTCCTTTACCATCTGTTCCTTTCTACTACCCTTCAGCTCCTCTCACGTGGCTTATCTATCTACCTTCCTCCCTCTTATTTTCATGGCACGTTACAATGTAATTTGTGCAAGCCACTGGAGCCTGCGAGCTCGGTCCCTGTCCCATCCCCACAAACCATCTCGCTTCTGTGCTCCTATTTTCTCCATATCTAATATCTCCCCTATGTATCTGTCATTGCCCCCCCCTGTGTCCATATACCATCCCCATGGCATGTCCCCTTTATGTCTCTGTCCCTATGCCCCATGCACATAATTTCCCCTCTTTCTGTTACCTTCCTGTGTCCAGATTTCCCCTATCTTCCTCTTCCATACCAGTGTGTCTCTTCTTTTCAACCCCATCTAGCTTTTTTCCCTCTTTCTTCCCCCCCCTGCTTCTAGCATCTGGCTCACCTGCCTGTCCTTCCCTTTCTTTCCTGCTGTGGGTTTTTCTTTCCGTCTTCATCCCCTTGGCCCAGAATCCTTTTCCCTTTCACTCCCTCCTTCCAATCTGAGCCGGGAACACGAGCGATCGCACGGTCCCCGCAGCCACCACTCGCCTGCCCAATTGATCCTACTGTTTAGCCAGCTCTCTCCCTTCGCCTCACCTTAGTTTGTAGGTTTTGTTTTTCGGCGACATGCACGCTTTCCCAAAGAGCCGCGCACGCGCGGCTGCTCAGTGTTCAATCTTCTGCTCTGCTGCAACTTCCTGTTTCCGGTTGCGTCAGAGCAGAAGATCGAAACTGAACAGCAGCGGGGACCGGGGGAGTCTCATGGGAGCGCGTGCGGGACCCGGCCTGAGGCCTAATCAGTGTCTGCACCATACGGCACACCAGGCAACATCTCGCGGCACACTAGTGTGCCGTGGAACAGCGGTTGAAAAACACTGTTCTAATCTACCCTATTACTCAGGAGGATGTGGTGATTCAGCCTGTGATGTCCTTGCCTTTGTTGATGGCAAACCTCAAGGAGCAACTCATGAAGAAGTTTGAGGAGAGGATAGAGTGTTTCCTTGCTCAGTGTGATACTGGCTGCTTCCACATTGTTGTTGTTGTTGTGATGAGCCTGACCGAATTTCGGTTTCTGATTCAGGACTGAAAGTAGCCCAAATCCGAGTTTGGGGTTTAGCCAAAAATGCCAGCGCATTTTAGATTGAAACAGAAACTTTTCACCCCTGTGACCAGTCTGTGCTGCCACTGTAAACCCAGGCCAGCCTCCACCACAAGCCCAAGCCTTTTACCCCCTTCCAAAATCCTGATATTCTACTTGTTTTCAAAGAGAAAGCAGTTACTATCTGGTGTGGTCAATAGAGACAGCAGGATATAAATAACTCCCCACCTCCCCCAGGAGTTTTATTATGCTTAAGCATATGGGGCTGCATTTAGTAAATAGCATTCAAAAATCAGTGCTGAATAGAGTTCTATAAAGAATGGACACACTTTATAGTATTGCACCAGAATCTGCACCCATCTTTGGGTGTGAGCATTTGCATCACATGTAAATCGTGGCATGCAAGTTGGGTGCAGATCTCCCAAATTCTGTAACACTGTGTGCATTTTAAGGAACACCTTTTCAGATCCACATGAAACACTCAGGCGCTATTCTGTAACAGGGTACATAAGTGAGTTCCGTGCAGATCTGCCATTTTTGTTCAGCACTAGTGCTTTCCATGAATGCTTTTTTACACAAAAAAAAAATCAGCACAGAAGCCCTGCATAGCTCTAGGGGCCATATATAAAATTCCTTAGATGATATACTAGAAATAGTGGTAAGCGGAGATAGTGTATATGTGCAGCTGAACTCATCAAAAGTTCTATAATTATCAGTGCTGGAGGAAAGTAATTGTAAAGAGTGCCTTGCGAGTGATGCCACCCTTGAATGAGGATTTATATCCTGCTGTCCTCCAATATCTGTTTTACAGATAAGTTAACTCGTTTTTTATATAGTTATGGTTATAACTGTATACATTTAAGAAATTAATCCACTAATAAAAAAAGTCTACTTACTCTCCACTTAATCAAAATCAATTATGCAAAAGCAAAGCACCCTTTACAAATGAAAGAAAAAGCCTCAGATCTTGGGTGAGCCAACCACTTATAGCTCTACCCCGCCACTGACATCATTGGCATAAAAAACTTATGTCAAGTGGGTTTGTTTATTTCAAAAGGAAAAAAAGAGTTTTAACATCAAGAAAACAAAATAACACTGGTCCTTCTTTATACAGTCAACATTTCATGGGGGAATCTCTTCAGGACTGCTGGACTTTAGTGAATACTGATTTAAAAGACAATATACATACCAAGTATGCAAAAGTCTTAAATTCAAAGACCCGGATTCTGTACAGGACATCAATCCCGGGCGTCCTATACAGAATCGGGCCTACACCTGCCCAAAGTTAACCCAGTTCTATAACCGACGTCCATGTTGCAGACGCCGGTTACAGAATCAGGTTTAATGTGCCCAACGCCCCCCCCCTAAGATCGCCTTCAGGCGGGTACCCAACCCCTCCTGCCGAACCCCCAATGGCTCCCCCCTAAGATCACCGGCAGGAGGGTGCCCGACCCCTCCTGCCAAACCCCCCCTTGCGAACACCACCACCCCAGAACCCCACCCCTTGACCTTACCAGCAAGTTGGACTGGATGGCTCCTCGCACGTTCGGCCAACAGGCCCGCCTCCGTCCAAATGAGGCGGGCCCATCCCCTACCCTGCCTAACCTACAGGATCCAAGAGTCTGATTGGCCTAAGCGCCTAGGGCCCCTCCTATAGCGGGAGGGGCCTTAGGCGCTTGGACCAATCAGGTCCTGCCGTGATCTTAGGGGGGAGCCGTTGGGGGGGTTGGCAGGAGGGGTTGGGTACCCTCCTGCCGCGATCGTCAGGAGGGTCATTGGGGGGTCGGCAGGAGGGGTTGGGCACCCTCCTGCCAGTGATCTTAGGGGGGAGCCGTTGGGGGGCTCGGCAGGAGGGGTTGGGTACCCTCCTGCTGCGATTGCTGGGGGGAGGGGAGACTTTTGCGGCCTTAGCCGCAGCCGGTATACTAATCACGGAAGGGAGATCCTTACCGCGATTAGGTACAGTGGCCACGTCTACTTACCATGTAGGCGCTAGCCTACATTGTAAGCGTCTCCCGTTCTGCTAGGGAGATGCTTAGGGCTGCCTAGGTTCACTTAAGGCTTAGGCGAGCCTAGCCTTAGGCGGCTTGTGGGCCTCTCTAGGTTCCCTGGAGGTGCCTTCAATATAGGCGGCCTGCCTGGGGAACATTTTTTTTCTTTTTTTTTTTTTTTTTAAAAAAAAGTGCCTCCCGATTGGCTGATTAGACAGCTGTAGGATGCCTACAGCTGCCTATAATCGAGTTCACTTTGCAGAATCAGGGCCTAAATGTCCAGAAAAAAAAACTTAGGATCTACTCACTGATAAGCGCTCTTGACTCCCTTCTCCCATCACTGAAAACAAGCATGGGGGTCTCTACGTTATAAATTTCTGTCAGCCAATCAGAGTACACACTGTATAGACTAAACAACCTATCAAAGGCATAACTCAATCAAAGCAGGGCTGAGCCTACGTTTGACCTGAACTGTTAATAAAAGTAGAACCAGTCTATATTGGAATTGAGACCATCTGGGAAAACTGTTTTAAGCTCAAAAATCCAAACTTGTTCCTTTCGCTACATATAATCAAAAACTGCAATACTGAAATCATAATAAATATGCTTAGTTGCTTAGCTGAGTTACTGTCTGTCTTCAAAATGTACAACATCTCCAAATTTCTGGATCAGATCTCGCATTCCATTTCGATTACTGCAATTCTATTTACTCTGGAGCATCTGAAAGTGTTTACAATTTTACAATTGTTTCAAAATATAGCTGCAAGGTAATCTTTTTGGTTAGAAAATTTGAAAGGGCTTTACGTCTTTTGTATAAATTGCACTGGTTTCCAATTAGATATAGGATTAAGTTTGATGCATCCTGTCTAGTACATAAGGCTTTATATGGAAATGCTCCAAAACAATTAGCATCTCTTTTGTATATTCCAGTTAATTTTATTACTACATGGAGTAATTGTAGTTTTAAATTTCAGTTTCCAATTGTTTTTAGAATAATTAGGAAGAAGCAACTGTATGATCATTTTCTTATCAGTTAGTTCAAATGTGAAAGAGTCTTCCTTTAGAAATAAGAAGCCTAAATTTGGATAATTATTTTTCTTAACGTTGTAAAGACCTACTTTTTTGATAGATGTTATTCTTGATATTTTATCTCTCCGTGCAATAATTTTTAAGTATATGTGCTCCCCTTAATGTAGGGTGGTTCTTGTTTTAATCTTTTCTAAATCTGAATTGAAATATAGCTGAATATAAGCCTACTGATTAAAATAAATATTGTAGCAACGCTCCAACCAGGTTCTTGGTTTCACCCCTCCTGGGGCATCTTTGGGGAGCAATAATAACTGCATGTAGGAGGGGGAGTGGCAAATAAGCAAATTAACTCATAGTTGGGGCTTAAATTTTAAAAATATTTACCCAAAGAAAGGCCAGGTGTGGAGTGGAGGAATAGCCTGGTGGTCAGAGCAGAAAGCTGAGAACCAGGGAAGCCACTGTTTATATCCTACTTCTATTACTGATGCTTCTTGTGACCTTGGGAAGAACACTTCACTCTCTTACTTTGTACAGGTGAGCCCTTTTGGGTGGAGAGGCAACTGAACCTGAATATTTTCTGTTAGGTATTTTGAACTCAGATTTGGAAAAGGAAAGTAATCTAAAAATCCAAAGATCAAAATTATGGGAAATATGTTATTTGGTGATCAGTGTATCCTGTCAATGCAACTACTGTAATATTTTTTTCATTTAGTTCCATTTATGGATTGCATAATCTCATAGAGTTTCAGTGCATTACGCAGCCAGAATAAAATTACATAGAAACCAAATGCTTAACATAAGCAAAAATGCATACACATAGCCAAATTATTCATTTATATATTTAAAACACTTGTAGCCCGCATATCTACCATCTATGCGGATAACAACAATACATACATAATTAAAACAAAACATTACATACAAAATAAAACAGAATATAACAGATTATTAAAATAACAGCATACAATAAACAACTTACATATGTGTCTTAAAATAAAAAGCCAAGCAATTACAAGATTACAAAATAACCAAGTCTGAAAAGTAAAAAAAAAAAGTAAAAGTAAAAAAAAAAGTAAAAAGTAAAAAAAAAAAGACTTTCAAACTTTTCCAGAATGCCAAAAAATCAGAGAGCAGATGGATAGAATCTGGAATAGAGTTCCATAGTAAAGGTCCAGCTACTTGGAACATACATGATCGATTTGCAACTTTGGTAACAGAATGAAAAATGGGAACAACCAAAAAAGCTCTGCCTTGTGATCTCAAAGAACAAGAAGGCACATAAGTCTGCAGCAGAGAAGCAGTCACCTTGGGCAATAGATCCTGGACAGATTTGAATACCAAGGTTAGAAGCTTAAATTGTATTCTCCAAACAACCGGCAACCAGTGAAGTTCATCCAGCACAGGTGTAGTATGGGAATAACGGGGTAATCTAGCTATTACCATGGGAGCGGTATTTTGAGCCACCTGAAGCACTCTGAATGAAGTCTTCGGCAAGCCGCAAAAAGTGAATTGCAATAGTCTAGATGTGGTAAGACATAATTCTGCATAACCAGTCTAAAGTTCATAGCTGAACCGTAATTTTAACACCATCCTTATTTTAAAGAAAATAGTTTTAACTAGGACTGTGGAGTTGGTAGATAAATTCTTCGACTCCGATTCCTCAGTTTCTGATACCTCCGGCTCTGACTCCTCTGTATTTAATATGCTAATGTATTATCCATGTTGATTGAAGGAAGGTAACACACACACTATTTAACCACAGAACTACTGGCTAGGAAACTGACGCTCTACTGCATTGGCCAGTTTAAACAAAAGACAAAAAAATGAAAACAATAAGGTTTTATTTATTGTTTAAGTAGTAGCATAGTATGCATAAAAATCAGGAACCGGAACTTTACCAGTTTAAAAATATGAACCACATTCTTTGGTAGTTTTAAAACAAAGCTTAGCTACATGAACAAAACCAAAAGCTGGAAAACCTAAAACATATACCGTATTTGCCGGCGTATAAGACGACTTTTCAGTACCTTAAAATCCTCCCCAAAGTCGGGGGTCGTCTTATACGCCGGGTACTGTTTACATCACAGTTCTTCAACCGCACAGGACCGGCGAGATGGACCTGTTAAATTTTCTGCCCCGATGGTGTTTGCAGAAATCTTCTGTTCCTCCCAGCCTCGGGCGATCAAGACAGGCGGTCATTCCCTCTGTGAGTCTCGCCTATGCGGAAACAGGAAGTTGAAACAAAATAGGCGGGACTCACAGAGGGAATGCCCGACCTTGGCAGCCTATCTTGATCGCTGCCCCTGCCAAGTCGCCGAAGAGGGCCACGGGGAAGGTACAAGTAGAAGGGAGATGGTCAGCGTGCGCGGGGGTGTCAGCTTGTGGATTGGGGCCATCAGCAGCGTCTGTGCTGAGAGTCTGCCCACGTGCAGGATGCGGCGGGTAGGGGTCTCCGGCTCGTCTTGGGCGGCAGGACCTGCAGTACAAAGTTGTTTTTGCAGGCTTGGGGGGCTCGCGAATGTGCAGGGCACAGCAGGAGTAAGATCATGGAGAGCCTTCAACAGTGGCTGTCTCCTCTCCTAGCAGCTCTGTACTTACCAGGGCAGTGATTCACTTTGGCAACTTCCCCTTTCCTCAGAGGCGGCAACGGACCCAAGGCTGCCTAAGGAAATCACTGCTGCAGGCAAGTACTGAGAGCTGCTGGAAGGAGAGGAAGCCACTGTTGGAGGCTGGGAAGCTGATGGATAAAGGGAGAGCTGCTACTGCACCTGGAGAGAGGTAGAAAGAGAGATGCTGCTGGGAGGGGAAGAAGGGGTAGTCTTATACGGCGAGTATATAACAAACTCTATATTTTAACTGTAAAAGTTGGGGGGTCGTCTTATACGCCCAGTCGTCTTATACGCCGGCAAATACGATAGTTGTAGAGTAAATACAATCCAAAACTGATTGCTTCTGCCACTTTCATAGAAGCTCTTAAATCTGACTTGATTATTTATAGAGCTGAAAATAGTCATTCAACACTGACTTGGGTGGGTGGCATTGCTGTTACGGTTCTAGCCACATCACTAATAATCTCGGGATAAACAAGGGTGGCTTCTTCTACAGTCAGTTTTGATGAGCGATCATACTTTTCTACTTTTAATTTTTTTAAAAACTCCTGCTGGAATCTCTTTATTTGGACATTTTCTGGTCGTTATCTTTCACGCATATGCGACGTTGCTTTACTGAATTCAATATAAGAAAAGAAAGTGAAAGTTTTATTCAAAAATAAGCAATGGTTCAGAAGTTACAGCTATTTTGTGAAACATAATTTCCTGTGCAACATTTAAAAAATTTGCCCGCTTTTCGGCATAAATCAGCGAAAAATGCCTGCAAACAATGTGTTAATTATGACTATTGTTTGTGAAATGGGACATTTGAACTTGCTGTATTTTTAAATTATAATTTATTATAATTTAAATTTATCAGGAGTTGGAGTCGGTACATTTTTATCGACACTGACTCCAGGTACCCAAAATTGTCTTCGACTCCGACTCCACAGCCCTGTTTTAACTACTGAGGCAATGTGGCTGCGAAATTTTAACAAGGTATCAAGGATTACTCCCAAACTCTTAATTTCCTGCTGTATTAAAATGGTAAGCCCAACATACACAAAATTCACTAGAGCACCTTCAATACCTGTGGAGGAAAGCCATAAAATCTTAGGGCTCCTTTTACGAAGCTGCGTTAGTGGCTTTATCGCACACAACTTTTTAGCGCGTGCTAACTCCTGCGGTAGCCGAAAAAACTACTGCCTGCTCAAGAGGAGGCGGTAACAGCTAGCACGGCCGGCAAATTAGCACACACTATTACGTGCGTTAAACCGCTAACGAGGCTTCGTAAAAGGAGCCCTTAGTCTTTGAAACATTTAAGCAAAGATGGTTCATAGTCATCCATTGTTGAATCTCGTCCATATAATGTGACAACAACTGGAAGCCCCGTTTGCAATCTGCTGGAAATTCAAACAAGAACTGCAGATCGTCCGCATAAATGCGATATTGCAGACCAAAGTCTGCAAACAACTTCCCAATAGGTGCCAGTAATAAATTAAATAACATTGCAGATAATGAAGTGCCCTGAGGCACTCCGCATTTCACTGGAAAAAAGGGGGATTGATTTTTTTTATTAACCACACAAAAGATTATAAAATCTGTACATTCCAAAATGAATATTTATTTTAGAAATTTCTTCTCCGCTTAGTACCTAAGCGGATTATAGTGTAAACATACACAATCAGATATGCTCAGACATAGTATAACAGCAACATTTGTCTTCCAATTCCCCCCAACCCACAGCACATCTGCTAAAAAAAACCCAAACAAAAACAGCATACAACTAATAAAAGTTTTCATAAAGCAAACTATAAAATAGACTGAACACCAGTAGCTAATAAAAAGCTTTCACAAACAAGTTTTTAATTGCTTTCTAAAAGACATCTTATCTTTACACAATCTCAAATACACTGGCAAAGCGTTCCACTTCTGTGGACCTGCCACAGAAATGTTATTTGCGTCTTCATAAATATTTATGTCTTCATAAATACTTCAAAAATATAAATATATCCGTAAAAAGATATTGGTCTAATTCTATGCATGCTTCATCAACCACTATAAAAGAAATGAAGAAATCCTGAAGCAAGGGAAAAAAAGGGTTATTATGTTGGCATTCACCACATTTAAACCCCCCCCCCTCCCTTTACAAAGCCATGCTAACAACTGTCGTTTCAGTAACTGCTCCATAGCCCATAGAGATTTAAAAGTCTTCGGGGCTTTTGCCTCGCGGCTTTATAAAAGGGGGAATATAGGTTCTTGTCGATTTACGACCTATGCAACTTACGACGGTTCGACTTTACAACGCATTTTCCCCATCTCCCATTCTAGCCCATACTAACTATTTTTTTACCCCTCCCCGCGTACCTTTTCCAGCAATATATCCCGCACTGAGCCTCTCCTGCCGATGTCAGTGGTCAGAAGCCAGCAGCGCACCCGAGTTGGCACGCGCAGAAGTGAGCTTTTGGAACTCCCACCCCGCCCTGCGCTGCTCACTGAAACACTGCCGCCAGTTCTCAGGGGACTTGCGGTTCTCATGGCAGCCATTCAGAAAGCTGCTTAGGTCTGGGCAGGAGCTCCAAAAGCTTGCTCCTGCGCCTGCCTGCCCGGGTACACTGCTGGCTTTTAACCGATGACATCAGCAGGAGAGACTAAGGTGCAGGATACACCGCTGGACCACCAGGAAAAAGGTACGCGGGGAGGAGGTTAAAAAATAGTTAGTATAGTTAGTTTTATAAATTATTTATTTAACTCCACCAATCCTGCACAATACTTAGTTAGTTTGATAAAAAGAGGGTAGCACCTTATTTTTGAGCAGGATACACATACTGTATTAACATAGACCAAGTTACGTCCAGATCAACTTGCGACCTGTCAGTTGGAACCAATTGCGGTTGTAAGTTGACAAGGACCTATGAATTATATTGTCATCATTTATGTGGTCTTCAAACCAGTCAGGCTTTCTAATATTAAACTGGAATCTCACATCATTATTCTGTTCTGATGTTTCCACTAGTTTCTGAATAAAGCTGTTACTGTTGCCTATAGAATAAGCAGTGCTGAGATAGATTGAGACAAGCTATGGTGTGGCAGAATGTGGGTAATAACCATTGAGTGCAAGAGATATGGGGAGGAAAAAGGTTTTGGGATAGATATGAATAAGAAAAAATAGAAGAAGCTGAGAGGAGGTGGAGAGCTGAGGCACAAAACAGCAGATGGAAGAATAGGATATGCCATGGTGAAAGTTTGAAAGATGGAACGTGGAGAGGGGAATAAGCAGTTGTGGGAAAGGGAGATGAAAGGGTGAAAGAGGGCAAGGGTGAGTTGGGGCTGGGAGTTGACAATAAATATTCCTTAGCAACCTGGCAGCTTGAATGCAATGACATTCAAGAATGTATTCAGTTGGCTCCCATTTGTAGGGAACAGTAAGATGGTTTTAGCTGATCCCATTGAATAGCGTTGAGTTAGTTTTGACTTCGGAATGGCAAAGTCAAACAAAGACTGCTTGCTCTCCTAGCTAAATTTAATAGCGGGGCTCCCTTATTGGTGTAAATGGATTGTTGTGGCTCAAACATGACAGTATGTCTTGTTAATTACATTGGCAGCTTTGTAGTCCCTTTGAACGAACACATCGCAGGGAAAATAAGGAAGCAAAGATGGGGAATATTATTTGTTAACTAACTAAACTAAACTAAACCTTAGGTTTGTATACCGCGCCATCTCCGCAAGCGCAGAGCTCGGCACGGTTTACAGAGTTAAGAGGAAAGGAACTACAATAAGGGATAAAGGAGAAGGACTAAGAGAAAAGAGAGGGGCAGAATACTGGAGAATGGGAGGTGATTAGATTTTTGCAAAGAGCCACGTTTTCAAGTGTTTGCGGAAGGATTGGAAGGAGCTTGAGTTTCTGAGTGGGGATGAGAGGTTGTTCCAGAGTTCTGTGGTTCTAAAGGGGAGAGATGTTCCAAGTTTTCCAATGAGGAGTGACCTAGTGGTAGAGCTCCTGCCTCAGCACCCTGAGGTTGTAGGATCAGTCCCAGCAATACTCCTTGTTGACCCTGGGCAAGTCACTTAATCCTCCATTGCCCCACGTACAAAATAAATATCTGTGTATATATATAAATCGCTTTGAATGTGTAACCATAAAAAGATGATATACAAGTCCCAGCCCCTTTCCCCTTTTGTGTATGTTCCCATAGCCCTTGAGAATGGGACTGCAGCTCTGAGATTCTTTAAGAAACATAGGCCATCTGTTTTTCATCTTAATAACATTTGTGGCTTTATACTGTCTGTATTTGAAATTATTGAGACCAATCAGAACTGTATTCTAGGGGCATGTATATTAAATATGTTTTAAAAGTCAGCTGCTGACATTTTTTGAAGGGCTGAAGTGTAGCAACTAATTTAGGCAGCTCTACAGTAAATCACAGCTTTGCCAGGTGACATATACCATTTGAATCAACCTATCACTCTCCACTGCAACTGTCCCTGATGCCTTCAAACATGCAGTTGTCACACCCCTCCTCAAGAAACCATCACTGCATTCCACATGTCCCTCTAAATATCACCCTATCTCCCTCCTCCCCTTCTTATCCAAGTTACTTAAATGTGCTGTTCACCGCCATTGCCTGGACTTCCTCTCATCCCAAGATATTCTTGATCCGTTTCAGTCAGGCATTCGCCTGCTGCATTCCACAGAAACTGCCCTTACTAAAGTTTCCAATGACCTGTTCCTGGCCAAATCCAAAGGCCTATACTCTATCCTCATCTTTCTAGATCTATCTGCCTCCTTTGATACCATTGATCACTGCCTGCTCCTTGATATGCTGTCCTTGCTGGGATTCCAGGGTTCTGCTCTCCTGGTTTTCTTCCTTTCTCTCCCATTGCACCTTCAGTGTATGCAGAGGTGTTCCTCCTCCACAGCAATCCTGCTATCAATTGGTGTACCTCAAGACTCTGTCCTGGGACCACTCCTTTTCTCAATCTACATCTGCTCACCTGTTGCGCTGATCTCCTCCCATGGTTTCCAATATCGCCTCTATGCTGATGACTCCCAGATCTACCTCTTTACACCAGATATCTCCTTTGCAACCCAGACCTGAAAGTTAGCCTGCTTATCCGACATTGCCGCATGGGTGTCTCATTTGCCTAAACCCACCTTCCTGCTTCTCCTGTTTTCAGTGGACAACACTCTAATTCTCCTTGTTTTGTCTGCTTACAATCTTGGGATCATCTTTGACTCCCCTCTCTCCTTCTCCACCCAGATACAACAAATTGCTAAAACCTGCCGCTTCTTCCTCAATAACAGGGATCTCAAAGTCCCTCCTTGAGGGCTGCAATCCAGTCGGGTTTTCAGGATTTCCCCAATGAATATACATTGAAAGCAGTGCTTGTACATAGATCTCATGCATATTCATTGGGGAAATCTTGAAAACCCGACTGGATTGCGGTCCTCAAGGAGGAACTTTGAGACCCGTGCTCTATAATATCACCAAAATCTGACCCTTCCTCTCTGAGCACACTACCAAAAACCTTAACCAAGCCCTCATTACATCACACTTAGATTACTGCAACTCCCTACTCTTAGGTCTTCTGCTCAGTCATCTTTCCCCTTCTAATCCATCCAGAATTTGGCTGCACGCTTCATATTCACTAGACTTACGTTGCCCCTCACCTATTTCTGAATATAATTCAAACTCCTCTTACTGACCTACAAATGCATTCACTTGGCTGCCGCCTCCAACTCCTCACTTATCTCCCCTTATGTTCTCCCTCGCAAGCTCCGCTCAGTCTGTAAGTCCATCCTATTGGTGCCATTCTTCTCCTCTGCCAACTCCAGACTCCGTCCCTTCTATCTTGCTGTGCCATACGCTTGGAACAAACTGCCCGAATCTTTATGGCAGGCTCCGTCTCTGGCAGTCTTCAAGTCCAAGTTAAAAGCCCACCTCTTCGAGACTGCTTTCAGTTCCTAATTCCTCTCACCTTGGGTTCTACATCCCATCCCTATATGTCATGTCTGTCTGTTCAAGTTAGATTGTAAGCTTTTCAGATCAGGGACCGCCTATTAAATATCAAATGTACAGCGCTTTGTATGCCTTTCAGTGCTATAGAAGTGATAAATAGTAGTAGTATTGTTTACCAGTGGCACAGATAGGGTAAAAAGAGTCTGAAGGGGACACCGGAGGCTAGAATCTGGATTTTATTGTGACAGTTATGGCCATAATATGCATCTTTGTGACATAATATACATTATTGGGACAGTTATGGCCATAATATACATCTTTACTGTGGCTAAAGTAATGCCTGTGGTTTTGGCGAATGAACCAGAGCCCCTTAGTTAGATAATTCAGACATCCATGACCCATTTTACTCATCTCCCACCTTGCAGATACATTCTATGTATTAATTTGAAACTTATATGTTTTTGTTAGGGTACTTCTATTGTTCTTCTCATATATTGAAGCTTCTTTGGAAAGGGTAAAGTTACTTTGCCTTAAAACTGTTTTTAAGAAATGAATAGGAAATCATCTTAAATCTGGCCTTTTTAAATCAGATTTGTTTAATACATGTTACAGTAGCCATAAAATAAAATGGCTGTTTGAACAAGTGCACAGATTCATCTGAAGTTAAGATGAAAGATAACAAGCATTGTTCTATAGGTTCTCTCTTGAGTATCGAGAAGAAAAAGGCAATAAGCTTGGAGCACAGCAGTCACCTTCTTCTTTGGAAAGAGAGCCAGCATATGGTTGGGAGATCCCCTCACCTGGAAATAGAATAGGTAAAGATAAGGCTGAGTCATCCCTTCTTTGAGATGTAAAAAAGAGTATGAGCATGGCATTAGAAGATCTATAAACAAATCTTTGAACAAATCACCAAATTGTTCCACAAAAGGCAGGGAAAATCAATGAACAAAACTGTGGAACCGATGATCTTGATCTAAAAGTTTATTAATAAAAGTCTTCACAAATAAAAGTTTATTTATTTATTTAAAAATTTATATTACGCATATTTGACAATTCTATGTGGATTACAAAATAACATGCATAATAAAATCACAAAAACACAAGAAAACACATCAATGCATCAAAACATAAAAATCAAAATCAACAAACCCCAGAATCCGTCCTTTCCCCAAAAACATCTCCTTCTCCCCCCTCAAAAAAAAAATCTACAACAAAGACTGAAAAAACCCAACATCTAAAAGAGCCACTTCAAACCTTAAAAGTGCACACAAACACAGTCTTTAATCCCTTCTTAAACTGCAACACATTTGTAACGTGCCTCGATTCCAACAATAGCGTATTCCAGCACATTGGTCCCTGTACTGAAAACATAAGAATAAGATGAAATTTCCCTACACTACTTACTTTATGCCGGGCCTTTCCCAATGTTCAAAAGTGACGCAGATCAATTGTTAAATCCTTGTAATGTAATACACAGAAAATTTTGTGGTGTGGACCCGACATGGTCTGTGTTTCAGTTATGAATAACCTTCTGCGATCCGATCTACTGTATTTTTCGCTCCATAAGACATACTTTTTCTACCCCCGAAAAGGGGGTGGAAATAAGGGTGTGTCTTAAGAAGCAAATATTAAAAACAGAAAAAAACCTGTACTTTTGTTTTGCATCCTTGCTCCCAGCATGCTTTCCGTGCTCATGCCTCAGTTTCCCTGCTGTCTTACAGCAGTGGAAGAGAGCAGGGAAATTGAGGCAGCAGCGCAGAAAGTACGCTGGGAGCTGGGATGCAAAAAAAAAAAAAGGTGAGGGGGGGGGGGGCGGCTGTCTGGTTGGCTTGGGGTTGGCTGGCTGCCTTGGGGTTGGCTGGCTGACTGCCTTGGGGCTGGCTGGCTGCCACTACACGTGCCTACCATTAGACGTGCCCTGTACCCTGCCCCGGCCTACCACTAGACCATCAGAGGGGGGACAGGGTTTTGTTCCCGCTAAGTTGCGCTGGGGTGCGCTGGCGCACAAAATATTACCTCGCAGCGCACAAGTTTCTCGTCACAGCGCACACAGTGTAGAGCACAGTTCTTCAACCGCCGGTCCGCAAACAAAATCTTGCCGGTCCGCGAAGGATTCGGTCCCCGCCGCAACGAAAGGCCGGCGTCAGCTGACTTGCAACTTCCTGTTGCAGTCGCTGTGCCGGGACTCCTGCCTTCGCCGGGACTCCTGCCTTCCACCGCGTTTGCCTCCTGCCTTGTCTCCGCACCTCCAGACCAGCAGCGGCAGCTGTGTATGCTTTTAACTTCGGCACAGAGCTGCCCCTAATCAATAGTTTAGCGCGGTTTCATAAGGCAGCCTCGGGGCCTTTGCTAGGCCGGCCCACATCGCATCATCGAAGCGGGCCGGCTATCAAAGGCCCCGAGGCTGCCTCATGAAACCGCGCTAAACTATTGATTAGGGGCAGCTCTGTGCCGAAGTTAAAAGCATACAGAGCTGCCGCTGCTGGTCTGAACTCTTGGGCCGCTGAAGGAGGGCAAAAAGCAGCTGTCCTGGAGGTTTCCCTTCCTCTCGCCTTTACAGGTTCCTTTTTTCCACCTTTTTTTTTTTCCTTCAAACGGCAACGGGCCCCAGCATCGACATCAATCAAGTAAGTTCCACTGTCAATCAAGCGGTTCTGCTCGGCCAAAGCTTCCCCTGTGACATGAGCCACCCTCAGGGGAAAGAAAGTGACCCACAAAGGTGAGGGGAAGGGGGGCAGATGATGGAAGTTGGGGGGGGGGAGAGAGAGAGAGAGAGAGAGAGAAGGGGCAGATGATGGAATGGAGGAGATGAGAGAGAGAGAGAGAGAAGGGGACAGATGATGGAAGTGAGAAGAAGGGAGAGAGAGCAGAAGGCAGATGGATGTCAGTTGAGAAGGGAGAGCAGATGCTGAATGGAAGTGGGGAAAGAACACATACTGGATGGAAGGAGGAGATAAATAAAGGGGGAAGAAAATAGTAAGATAATGGAGGGGTGAGGGAAAGGGGTGACAAGCTGTGTGTAGACACAGTGAAAAGAGGGAAACGGGACTAAATAGTAAGAAAGAATTTAATTTAGATGGAGGCAGAAAATAGAGAAGGAAGACCAGAGAAGAAAAGGGAAGAGAGAGCAGAGAATGATCAGATCTGAGTGGAGGAAATGAGAAGAGAGATATGCTAAAAACCACAGGGGGGAGGGAAGGATAGAGATGCCAGACCATGAGGGGAACAGAAGGAAGATGATGGATGCTAGACCAAATTGGGGGGTGGGGGGGGGGGCAGGAGGAGAGATGGCAGGGAAAGACAGACAGTGAATGGAAGGGGCAGATGCTGGACTGAAGAGACAGAGAAGGTTATCATGCTGCTGTACCGGGCCATGGTACGCCCTCACCTGGAGTACTGCGTCCAGCACTGGTACTTTAAGAAGGACACGGTACTACTCGAAAGGATCCAGAGAAGAGCAACTAAAATGGTTAAGGGGCTGGAGGAGTTGCCGTACAGCGAAAGATTAGAGAAACTGGGCCTCTTCTCCCTTGAGCAGAGGAGATTGAGAGGGGACATGATAGAAACATTCAAGGTACTGAAGGGAATAGACTTAGTAGCTAAGGCAGGGAGAACGAGAGGGCACTCTCTAAAGTTGAAAGGGGATAGATTCCATACAAACGTAAGGAAGTTCTGTGGTAGAAAGCAACATATTTATTTGGCTCATAACTTGCTGGCGCCCGATATTTTTAGCTCACAGTGAAAAAAGTTTGCTCACAACACCCGCCCGCTTAGAGGGAACACTGGGGCACACCATTTAGTTCAGAATTTTTTTTCTTGGGTTTTCCTCCTCTACATGTGGGTGCGTCTTACGGTCAGGAGTGTCTTATGGAGCGAAAAATAAAGTAATTCTGCCACAAGATTTAGATATGCTAAAAAGCTTGTAGGAAGTTTATGCTTTTTATTCTTTCCCCTTAATGTGGCCTATAGTGGAGTCTTTTGTATGTGCAGTGGCTATGGCTCAGAGCAAGTAGATATGTTTGATCTATTTCATTCATAGGAGGAGAGAACAAGTGAACATAGGATTGGGCAGTGCCCTCCTGAAAAGAAAGAGCCGTGAAGTTGTTAGATTCTCTCCTCAGCAGGAAAAAGATTGTCAACACATAACTAGGGATTTCTGTCCTTGGTCCCCAGGGTAAAGGTTTAATGTACATAAAACATGGAGTTATAGCAATGTGAATCCAAATAAGGGAAAATTTGTTACAATTAAAGCATAGCCCAAGTGATTATCAGCTACTACTGCCTACCCTGTACCTTCCAGTAAGAGTTTAAATGCTGTTTGGAAAAGGTGTACTTTTAAACTCATCATGGAATTGAAGGTGATCTGTATATGTATACTTATGTATATATTTATGGAGAATTTTTTTTTCCAGGGTAATAGATGGATTAGAGATTTGTGATTTTTCTGTAGAAAGGGGTAGAAAAATTCTCAATCTGGAACTCCTGTATACATTTGGAATTGTAAAGGGTTTTGATTAATATTCTATGTGAAGAAAACTGGAGCTGATTTTAGTAGTTAACCCTTAAGGGCACATTAATAGGTTCCTAACTGCAACAAAAAGTTATTGAAAATGAATGCTCCTCCTTAACTTGTCTTGTACTGCCCTCTGGTGTCTACTTTTATCTTGAAAGACTTCATTATATTAGAAACAATCTAGTTTTTCCCATCCACGCTTTGTGAACTGAAATTGTGCAGGAGGGTTATAGCCATGAATGAGTTTTGACCCCAGAGACCCATGTCCCTTCACTTTTAGCTCAGGCCTTGTTTTCTACAAATGCATGCTCCTCCCCAATGCACAATGTCTCTCAAGTTGACTGCAATCAAAAGCCATTGAGGAGGAGCAGCTGTGCAGGTACAAAACATGATGCCTCTTAAATAATGTGGAACACATGCAGAAAATAATTATTTTTTTCTGCATATACTACTACAGTTATCTAGAAGATCTGTCTGAGGAAATAAAGCATTTTGGTAGTGTGCATTGAGGAGCCACTGATCACTTCCTGCATGTGTCAGTGATAACTAGGCAGGCTGGATGGATCTGATAGCCTTTTTCTACTGTCAACCAGTATGTATAAAATGAATCTTTGCAAGATATTCAGAAAGAACAAAAAAAATCTGCATAATATAAATTTGTTCTAATTCATGGTTTTTGTATACCGTAATTTAATTGAAGGGCAATGCAATGGAAAGTTATTACAGAATTCTGTAATATTTTTTGCAAAATTCCTCTATGCAAAATTCCTCACAGGTGCTTGATCCCTGCCCTCCATAATTTGTCACTCTTTCTTCTACTTCTCTGGACTCTAGTCTGTTGTGATAGTCATCCTGAAGCAATATGGATGATCTTTTCTGCTGACCCCCCCGCAGTCTGATAATGTAGATGAAACAGCATGAATTTTGGACAGGTGCACAAATGAGTTTATACTTTAGAAACATAGAATGGCAGATAAAGGTCAAACGGCCCATCTAGTCTGCCCATCTGCAGTAACCATTATTTCTCGCTCTCTCTCTCTCTCTCCGAGAGATTCCACATGCCTATCCCAGACCCTCTTGAATTTAGACACAGTCTCTGTTTCTACTACCTCTTCTGGGAGACTATTCCATGCATCTATCACCCTTTCTGTAAAAAAGTATTTCCTTAGATTACTCTGGAGCCTATCACCTCTTAACGTCATCCTATGCCCTCTCATTGCAGAGTTTCCTTTCAAATTATAGACTTAAAAACTATAAATCCCTGGGACCGGGATCCATCTGAGGGTAATCAAGGAACTGAAAGGGGCTATAGCTGAACTGCATCAACTAAATAGCCAATCTGTCGATCAAATCGGGAAGGATTCCGGAAGACTGGAAAGTGGCGAATGTTACGCCGATCTTCAAGAAAGGTTCGAGGGGAGATCCGGGAAACTACAGACCAGTGAGTCTGACCTTGGTACCGGGAAAGATTGTAGAGGCATTGATCACTTTGACGGACACAATCTGATGAGGACCAGCCAGCACAGCTTTAGCAAAGAAAGATCTTGCTTGACCAACTTGCTGCACTTTTTCGAGGGAGTAAACAGGCAGAGTAAACAGGCAGATAGACAAAGGTGACCCAGTCAACATTGTATATCTAGATTTTCAGAAGGCATTCAACAAGGTTCCACATGAACAACTACTTTGAAAAATTGTGAGCCATGGAATCGAGGGTGAAATACTCACGTGGATTAAAAACTGGCTGGCGGACAGGAAACAGAGAGTGGGGGTTAAATGGACAATACTTGGACTGGAAAAGCGTCACGAGTGGAACATAAGAATTGCCGCTGCTGGGTGAGACCAATGGTCCATCCTGCCCAGCAGTCCGCTCACTTCGCAGCCCCAATGTCAAGACCAGTGCTCCAAATGAGTCCAGTCTCACCAGTTTAGCATGAACTTGTCCAACTTTGTCTTGAAACCCTGGAGGGTGTTTTCCCCTATAACAGACTCTGGAAGAGCGTTCCAGTTTTCTACCACTCTCTGGGTTAAGAAGAATTTCCTTACGTTTGTACGGAATCTATCCCCTTTCAACTTTAGAGAGTGTCCTCTTGTTCTCCCTACCTTGGAGAGGGTGAACAGTCTGTCTTTCTCTACTAAGTCTATTCCCTTCAGTATTTTGAATGTTTCAATCATGTCCCCTCGCAGTCTCCTCTTTTCAAGGGAGAAGAGGCCAGTTTCTCTAATCTCTCGCTATACGGCAACTCCTCCAGCCCCTTAACCAATTTAGGCGCCCTTCTCTGGACCCTTTCGAGTAGTACCGTATCCTTCTTCATGTACGGCGACCAGTGCTGGACACAGTACTCCAGGTGAGGGCGCACCATGGCCCGGTACAGCGGCATGATAACTTTCTCCGATTTGTTCGTGATCCCGTTCTTGATCATTCCTAGCATTCTGTTTGCCCTTTTCGCCGCCACCGCACATTGTGCAGATGTCTTCATGGACTTGTCGATCAGAACTGGAAGGTCTCTCCAAGTACCTCCTGGACATCCTGTATTCGTGCATGAGATTTTTGTTCCCGACATGCATCACTTTGCACTTATCCACATTGAACCTCATTTGCCATGTTGATGCCCATTTCTCGAGCTTGATTATGTCACGTTGCAGATCTTCGCAATCCCCCTGTGTCTTCACTACTCTGTATAGCTTCGTATCGTCCGCAAATTTAATCACCTCGCTCGTCGTACCAATGTCCAGATCGTTTATAAAGATGTTGAAGAACACAGGTCCAAGCACTGAGCCCTGCTGCACCCCGCTGGTGATGCACTTCCAGTCTGAGAATTGTCTATTTACCCCCACTCTCTGTTTCCTATGCTCCAGCCAGTTTTTAATCCACGTGAGTATTTCACCCTCGATTCCATGGCATGCAATTTTCCGAAGTAGTCGTTCATGTGGAACTTTGTCGAATGCTTTCTGAAAATCCAGATATACAATGTCAACTGGGTCGCCCTTGTCTATCTGCCTGTTTACTCCCTCGAAGAAGTGCAGCAAGTTCGTCAGGCAAGATCTGCCTTTATTGAAACCGTGCTGGATGGTCCTCTTCAGATCGTGTCCGTCAAGGTGATCAATGATGCGGTCCTTTATCAGCGCCTCTACCATCTTTCCCGGTACCAAGGTCAGACTCACCGGTCTGTAGTTTCCTGGATCTCCCCTCAAACCTTTTTTGAAGATCGGCATAACATTCGACACCTTCCAGTCTTCCGGAACCTTTCCCGATTTGACTGACAGATTGGTTATTAGCTGAAGCAGTTCAGCTATAGTCCCTTTCAGTTCCTTGATGACCCTCGGATGGATGCCATCCGGTCCTGGGGATTTGTCACTCTTAAGCCTATCAATCTGCTCTTTTAGACTGACTGTCAACCGTGTTAGTTTCCCGTCTTCTTTTCCAGCATATAGCTGATGGGTTCCGGTATGCTGTGTATTTCCTCTTCGGTAAATACAGACGCAAAAAATGTGTTCAGTTTGTCAGTGATTTCTTTGTCCTCCTTTAGCACTCTCTTTATTCCAGGGTCATCCAACGGCCCCACCACTTTCCTCACGTGTCATTTCCCCTTAATATATCGAAAGAATGGCTTGAAGTTTTTCGCCTCCTTGGCTATTTTTTCCTCATAGTCTCTTTTGGCCCCTTTTTCTGCTTTATGGCACCTGTGTTGATGTTGTTTGTGCTTATTCCAGTTTTCATCTGTTTTTGACCTTTTCCATTCCTTAAACGAAGTTTTCTTGTCTCTGATCACTTCCTTCACCTCTACAGTGAGCCACGCCGGTTCTTTGTTCTTTTTCCTCTTGGATCCTTTGTTGATACGCAATATATATAGATTTTGTGCCTCGGTGACTGATTAAATTTGCAGACGATACGAAGTTATTCAGAGTAGTGAAGATGCAGGAGGATTGCAATGTGACATAAACACGCTCGAGAAATGGGCCGCGACATGGTAAATGAGGTTTAAAGAGGATAAGTGTAAGGTGATGCATGAGGGTAACAAAAATCTTATACACGATGTCTGGGGCAGTACTTGGAGAGACCCCCCAGGAAAGAGACTTGGGAGTACTGGTTGACAAGTCAATGAAGCCATCTGCGCAATGCGTGGTGGCAGCGATAAGGGCAAACAGAATGCTAGGAATGATTTAGAAGGGGATCACGAACAGATCGGAGAAGGGTATCATGCTGCTGTACTGGGCCATGATACGCCCTCACCTGGATTACTGCGTCCAGCACTGGTCGCCATACATGAAGAAGAACGCAATACTACTCGAAAGGGTCCAGAGAAGAGCAACTAAAATGGTTAAGGGGCTGGAGGAGTTGCCGTACACTGAGAGATTAGAGATACTGGGCCTCTTCTCCCTTGAACAGAGGAGATGAGAGGGGACATGATCGAAACATTCAAGATAATGAAGGGAATAGACTTAGTAGATAAAGACAGGTTGTTCACCCTCTCCAAGGTAGAGAGAATGAGAGGGCACTCTCTAAAGTTAAAAGGGGATAGATTCTGTACAAACGCAAGGAAGTTCTTCTTCACCCAGAGAGTGGTAGAAAATTAGAACGCTTTTCCGGAGGCTGTTATAGGGGAAAGCACCCTCCAGGGATTCAAGACAAAGTTAGACAAGTTCCTGCTGAACCAGAACGTACGCAGGTAAGGCTAGTCTCAGTTAGAGCATTGGACTTTGACCTAAGGGCCGCCACTTGAGCGGACTGCTGGGCATGATGGACCACTGGTCTGACCAAGCAGCAGCAATTTTTATGTTCTTATGTAGTCGACTCATGCACTTTTACATTACGTAGGTATTTAAACGTCTTTTTCATATCTCCTGCCTTTCCTCCAAAGTATACAGATTGAGATCTTTAAGTGTGTCCGTCTCCTTATGATGAAGACCACATACCATAGAGAAACTGAATGATTAGCTGCTAATCCTCATTTGGGTCTTTGTGTATGAGCATGTCTTTGCTGTTATGAAAAGCTTCATTCATCAAATAGAGATTATAAAGTCTGTTGTTTGTCCTTAGTCCTCATATGTACTGCTTCATTAGATATCTTTAAATATTGTTTGTTTCCAAAATTGTATTTGCAGTTTAGCATTGGTTGCTTGAAGTGTTTGAGTTTAAAATATTTAAAATTTGAACCCTGCTGCATGCAGCTGTCACAGACCACTTAAAAAAACATTGCCAGATGCACTCTAAAATTTGTGTCAATAAGGATATTATAGCTCAGATATGTATGCCAGCTGCCTATCCATGTTAATCGTGGATCCCCCTAAAGAAAAACAGTTCTGACTGCCACTGCTCTCCAGTATTATTACTTTTTATTAGGGCTGCATATTTAATGTGGTAATAATGCGATTAACTTGCCAAATATTTAACATGCATGAAAAAATTTAATTGTGATTAATGTGATTGCCTTCTCCCGTGCAGTGCTTTGCTGCTTCTCCATACTGAAAGTGGCTTCAGTGTCTGCGTTGGCATGTGCATTGCTGCTGCTGATTCTGAACAACCCAGGAACAGGAAGTTACATCAGAGCTTGTTGTAACGTCCTGTTTGAGGGTCAAGCAGAGCTAGCAATGGCACTCATATGTTGGTGCCAACACTGCAGCCACTTTTAGGCTCAGAGAAGCAGCGGAGACCTGTGTTTGAAAAATTAAGTAAGTGGTTGCAACTTCGTTTGCTCTTTCAATGTTTGGACTATTTGCCCTGAAATATTAAGCAGAAACAACATTCCCATGAGTGCAGAGTGCAGTTTTACCGTGAGAGTGAAAATAGTACTGAAATAATCGGGAAGGGGTGGGGGGGTTAAAGGAGGCAGCTGCGGCGGTGCAGGAGTGAGCCAGCACTCAGTGTTGCGACCACATGTTGTTGTGGGGACAGCATTAGGAGTGATCCAGAAGTTAGCGTCATGGTAACAGGATGGTGCGGTGGGGGCAAATTTTCCCCTTGTGCTATGCTTCTGGGATTGGCTGCTTGGTTGGGAATCCCTCCCTCTGGTTCGGCTAGCTCAGTGTTGGTGTCATTCCCTGCTGTAAGGTGGAACAGTTTCCTTCTGAGCAAGTATGAGAGAGTTGGGGGCCTGGTGCTTTATGGGTTTGCTTCCTTTTCAAATCTGGTGATTGAGGGCCAGATTCTCAAAACTTTTAACGCCATCGCTAAACTGTTTACTGACGGTTTAGCCTGCATGCATTTTAGCAGCAGATTATCTAAATGAATTATTTCTGTCTTTACTGAGCTTTCTAGCAGTCTCCAACAATGACATGCAAATGGACTCATCAACATTGAAATGAGCCGTCCGGTGGATTCTTAAAGAATGCCGAGCCATTTTCTAAATGCAGCGTCTGTTTTGGGCAACAAAAATAAGCGACTGGTCCAGGGGTGCCAGTCAGTGTCAGAGACTGCTAGAAAGTCTGTGTTGTGATGCAGTGGGAGAGATGCCTATTCTCTCCCATTGCTTCACAACACCCCTCCCCTGCAGCGGTGAAGAACACCCCCCTCCTGAACGAAGGCGACACTCCTCCCTGCAGCGGGAGAGATGCCCACACACTCCCGCTACCAAGAAATCCCACCTGCGCACTCTACCCCCTCCCCTCCATTCTCGGCAAAAGGAGAGATGCCCACACTCTCCCGCTGCCAAGAAATCCTGGCCGTGCTCCCCCCCTTCACATCAGGAGAGTTGCCCATTCTTCCCCGCTGGCAAATGACCCCCCACCCACCATATAACACCTCCACCCCCCCGCCTCCGATGCCTCCTCCCCATTACCTCCAAATTGCATGGGGGGATGCAGATTCCCTCCTCCCAGAAGGGAATGGGTCTTCCCCTCCCTGGTGCATCTTGGGATGCACCAAGGAGGGGCCTGAGGTACTGATTGACACAAGTTGTTTAAGGCCCCCCCCATGGGAGGGGCCTTATACAACCTGGGCCAATCAGAGCCTCAGACCCTCCCCCAGATGCACTGGGAAGGGGCCTAAGGCTCTGATTGGCCCGGATACCTAAGGCCCCTCCTTTGGATTGGAGGGTGGCGAGTAAAACTTCACCCTGAAACATCTGGTATCTTGCTGTTTCCTCTTAACCCACTATCACCTTATCCTTCATGCATTTTGTAAAAAAATTTATGGACTACTTCTGTACATAGTTTTTAATAGTTGAATGTGCGGTAACAGAATTTACTTAATTAACCCTTTCATGTTCATTTCAGGACAAATGGCCACTGTTTTGCAATCATTGAGGAGGATGAGCATAGAGAAATCACTCTTACCTCAGGATGCGTGAAGTATGAAGGATCTGACTTTCAGTGCAAGGTAATGTCACTATTCATTTTGCATGGATTTTAATTATCTAGAAATAAAATGGGGGCATCTGGGAAAAGAACATAAGAATTGCTATACTGGAACAAACCAAAGATGCATCAAGCCCAGTATCCTGTTTCCAACAGTGTCCAACCCAGGTGCAAAGTACCTCAAGATCCCAAAGGTAACATCACAAGCTGTTCCTGTATTATAAACACAGATACATTTTTCAGTAGTATCTCAAAGGTAGAGTCTACATCAAGGCGTTGAATAGATGGGCTGTTGTATACTTACATACATTTTAGCATATGGTTATATCGGGGTTGAGCAGATTTTTTGGCTCAAGAACCACATTGGTGGCTGTGCTTAAAGAAGGGATACCCACTTAAAGCAACATGGGGCCTGATATCAAAATCATTTCAGTGGGCATGAGAAGTATTTTCCTCCTTAAATTGTATAGAGTGGTTCAGAAGGGGTTATTCAGTGGCACTTTCCTGGACAGTACCATTGAATATCCTCTCTGACCACCATGGTATTCAGTGCTGTGTCTGTATATCTACCTGAGTTACTAGAACTGCTTAAATAGAACTTTGCCTGGTTAGCAGTGCTGAAATAGCAGTTAATATCAGCTGTACCCTCATAACTTGAAGGTACCACCAATGACCCAGATATTCAGTTCTGGTGCCCAGTGGAGATTTACAATAGTTCCATGTTAGAATGGTAGTGGAGCCTTTTCTCTGCATCCTGCGGTGATGACATCACTTTTCATGGGGTCTTTTATGTTTTTATATTTAAGACGGCCAAGGACCCTCATAAGACCCCTGAGGAAGGCATTTTAATTTTACCGAAACGTGGCCCCTGTTGGGTCATTTGTATTTTATACATTAGTTGCTTTTTTTATCTAGTGAGTTGCTTGTGACTGTATACACCCTTTGTGGATTTTTTTGAGATTATTGTTTTTAAATTATTTAGATACTTATTAAACTTCAGACTGATACCTCCGATCTTCTGTTCCACAATCTTTTTGTTGTTCTGCTGCTTTTTTTCCTTTGTGGAACCTTTTGGTGTTATTTGGATTTTGTTCTATCACTTTCCCTGACCCATGGATTTCACTTTACTTCCCATAGGCTGGGATACTAATAGTGCCACAGGCCACAAAAAAGATCCTCTCCATATGCTGTGCTTAATATGCAAAACTATTTATTCCAGAAATCTTAAAAGGTTTATATTTGTTCATACGTATATTAATGAAAAAAATTTTCATCCTTTATGGCAGTGTCTCTCAAACTTTCTCAAGCCAGGGCACACTAAAGGTAGTGGCCATGGCTTGAGGCACCCAGTGCATGGACGCCGCCATGATGACATCATGCATATGCGTGACATCATCACGTTGACATCCGCCCATGTGTAGAGACCTTCCAGATGGGCCCTGAGACACCAGTAGGGGGTGCCAGCAGGGAAGAGGGCCGGAGAGGAGAGGCACTGGTGCCAGCTGATTGCCTACAGCAGTGTTTCTCAACTACTTCAAGCTAAGTACCCCTTAAGTCTAACAAATATCGACTGAGTACCCCAACCACAGACCTCCCTAGGCCCACTCAAGCTCTGCCCCAGATCCCATCCCCTTTACTAATTGTAATGCAATTTTTTTCCATTCATTTTTTATATACACACAATATACACAGCAGATATAAATTTTCAAAACTGACACATTTCAATCACTATATTGAAATAAAATAATTTTACCTATCAGCGATCCTCTGTAGGCTGCTGTAATTAGCTTTAAAGGTGAGACCGGGAGGCCAGGGGGGAAGCCGGAGGACACTAGAGAGAAGGGGGAAATATGCAGGCCTTCAGCAAATCGGGCAGCGCTGGCACTGCACCGCGTAGGGAAGTCAGTTGGCAGGCGCCTCTCTTCCTCTTCAGTGTGCCGTGGCACACTTGGAATCTCAGGACGCATGGCACACAGTTTGAGATACACTACTTTATGGTATGTTCTTTGATTTTCTCTTACTATTTGTTTTATTTTCCTGCTTTCTTTTATTATAGACACCTATTCCTTCTATTTCTTCCTTTCTTTTATACTTCTCCTATTAAAACAGTGATTCTATAAGTACATGTCTCTAGTCCCTACCCCTTTTATTCCTCTTTCATTCTCCACTCCTTCCATTTTTTATCCCCTCCATCTTCTATAACCCTGGTCCTGTTGATAAGATGTATTTCTACTCCATGGGAGATTACTGTAGAGTTAAAAAGAAAAAAAAAATTGGAGCCATTGTGGGAGAGGGGAGGTGGCTTGCCCCAAGGCCTATACTAGCTGACTGTTTATGCACAGTTTCTTCACACTCTTTTCCCAATTCAGTTCAGACATCTGTGTCCTTTCTTTAAAAAAAAAAAAAAAAAAAAAAAGGGTCATTGCTATTGGTAATCAAAATTACACACAAGGGAAAAAGAATTTTAAAAAATATGTTAATAGATTACACTTTGGTTTAAGAAGTAGCTCATCTCCTTGGTCTTCTGTCAATCTCCAGACAGACAGGTCTCACTGTCCACTCTTCTAGATCTTATTTAAGATATAACCTCCTCTCTCCTTATTGAGTTCCTTGGTGTTACACCTTCTTTTATTTGTTTTAAAAGATTGATCACATGGTATATACTACAAAAATGTTTGAACTTCTCCACAATATCTAGATAAGTTACCTAAAGTTACCTAGATGTGATGTCTTTGGCAAGGACTTTTTGTTGAAAAAAGTCCCCAATTCCCTCTAAACCTGCAAGCAGCCTCTTCCATTCTAGCTGTACAGTCTATTAAAATGCCTTTCCATGGTGCAACTGCACCTCAAATATCATGTACAATTTTGATCACCGCTTCTCAGAAAAGGTACAGAGAAGAGCAATGAAAATGATAAAAGGGATGGGATGACTTCCCTATAAGGAAACACTAAAGAGACGAGGATTCTTCTGTTTGGAGAAGAGAAAGCTAAGGGAAGGTATGATAGGGGTCTGTGTAAATGACTTGTTTACTCTTTCCAAAAGACAGGGACTAAGAGAAACGCAATGAAACTACTAAGTAGTAAATTTTAAAATGATTTGGAGAAAATGTTTCTTCACTCAATGTGCATTTAAACTCTGGAATTCATTGCCAAATAATTCAGTTAAAAGCAGTTAGCTTAGCAGGGTTTTAAAAAATGTTTGGATAAGTTCTTAGAAGAAAAGTTTATAAGTTACTATTAAAATAGATTTGGGAAAATCCACTGCTTATTTGTTTGTTTTGTTTTGTTCTAGAATAAGTACCATAAAATTTGTTTTACTCTTTTGAGATCTTGCCAGGTACTTTTAACCTGGATTGGCCACTGTTAGAAACAGGATTGACCTTCAGTCTGCCCTAGTATGTTCTTATGTTTTAAGGCAGTATAGTAAGATACCCAAAACTCCTCTGGAGCACAGTCAGCTTGAAATCCTTGGGGTCCCCTTAGACTTCATGCTGAAATATTTTTGTAGCAGAAACAGCAATACAGCAGATCTTCAGTATTCGCGGGGGTTAGGGGCAGAGCTGGCCCGCAAATAGGGAAAAATCGTGAATAATTTTTTGAGCCAGATCTGACCCACTCCTGCCTCCCTCCTGTGTTCCCGACCTTACCTGTGGTCTAGTGGTGATGCGAGGCAGGAGCAATCTTCCTACGCTCCTGCCCTGTGCAGAGCCATCATCAAAATGGATGCCGTGAGTTCCTGTTGTAGTCTCGAGACTACAACGGAAACTCACGGCAGCCATTATGATGATGGCTAAGCACGGGACTGGAACGTAGGAAGATCGATTCTGCCCTGCATCACTGCTAGACCACCAGGTAAGGTCTGGGGGATGTCCGGGGCAGCATTTCTCCATTTTAAAAAAGGGACAAAAAAAATCGCAAATAACTGAGACAGTTTTAATCTTCGGTAAACCCAGCTAAGAAAATGGCAGTTATTAAAGAAAGAGCTGCAGAGTTAAATGCACTTTTCTTAACTGGATTTAAGATAGATGAACATCCAGTTAACTAGACTTAGATACCTGCTATAATGTGGAGATCTGTTGAGTAAATCTTGAATTTTCCCTTCTACACTTTTAGCACCTATCATATGGATTGGTCAAAGTGAACTTTATACGGTAGTTTAGTAAAATTGGTATTAGAATAAAAAAATGTTCTTTCCTTTGTTTTTGACATGAAGGGGGCATCTGTTTCTATTTCGGTGCTCTCTAATCACATTGAACATTAATTTCACAGCATAAATGTTCTTTTCTTCTCAATAGGATTCTCCAAAGGCACAGTTACGTCGGACAATTGAGTGCTGTCGAACTGATATGTGCAACAAAGATTTGCAGCCTACCCTTTCCCCTCCTGGTAGCACAGGTAGGTCCAATTGCTGGATAGTTTCAGTAGTTTATTTATTATGGCTGCTTACTTGCTGATTTTATGGTTGTACAATTGGCCACCACACTGCAATAATAAATTCTGTTTATTTTTTTGTACAGATGGGTTGTTTAATGGCAGTATGCACTTAATAGCACTTGTTGTGACAGTCACATTGTGCCTTCTCATCATGATCATTTCCTTCAGCATCTACTGTTACAAGTAAGAAAGCTCTATGCATTGACATAAGTATATATTAAACAAAAATGGGGTGGTAATTGTTTCTGGGTCCTCTGTGGCTTTGACCACACATTGCTGAGACTCCCTTGAAGAAGTGGTTTTACTATTTAGTGGTTGATCTTCCTTAATCCTCTGAACTTGTACAACAAAAGGGGTTCAAACTACCCTGGGATCCCTTATGTCCTTCTGTTCCTCAGTTCATTTCTACGCCTTCTTGGGTGGGCTGACGCTTCCAGACCTCTTAATCTAATAGGGCTCTCTTCCAGCAAGCAGAATGTCCACATGTATTCGCAATGATCAGATTTAGCTTGGTTCAAAGAAATAGTGGTTGTGGGTATACTTAAAAATCATCAGGTTTCTCTTGGTTCCAAAAGGATTGCAAAACTAACAACAAAAATGTCATGCTTGCAAGCTGGATTTTCTCTCCAATGCTGCATCTTCCCACTGGTAATTAAGTCAATAAAGGTTTCCTCTGATCAGAATACAATTCCCTAGGTAATTTTAAAAAGGTGCGAGTTACAAAACAGTTTCTGTAGCTTTGTTGGAATAGTTCAGTCTCAACTCGGAGCACCTCTCTTCAGTCTCCCAGCAGAGACTGAACTCTCTTCCTTTCTTCCAAGTTTATTTTATTTTTGATATAATATCTATGCGGTTTACAATTTATAACTGGATGGTATCAGTAGAAGGTGAATAGTTATTTGAAAGGTAAAAAGAAGAATAGAGGAAATAGGCACTACATATGAGGGTCATTTCATAAATAATGCACACTATTTTTTTAAATTTACATGTTTTTGTTTTCAAGTATTTCTTTACAATCCTTCAATATAGTCTCCCTGCTTTGAAATGACTGAGTCCCAACATCCGGGAAGCTTCATTATTTCATCCAAGACACTGTTTTAGTTCAGTTGCCGAATGGCTTGGGTACCAGCAGAAGAAAGCTGTTCTAGAGATGCAAAACGATGTCCACGCATAGGTTGTTTCAAATTTTGAAAAGGTCGAAATCTGGTGGTTTCATGTCTGGACTGTAGGGAACATGAGGTAACACCTCCCAGCCGTATTCGTGTAATTTTTCATTGACGAGTGGAGAGTTGCTCTTGACTGGGCCACTCATTCTTCACAACAACGCTCGCCCGCAAATAGGGAATGTCATTGAAAAACTACATGAATACGGCTGGAAGGTGTTACCTCGTGCTGCCTACAGTCCAGACATGAGACCACCATACTTTGACCTTTTTCCAAAGTTGAAACAACCTATGTGTGGACATCAATTTGCATCTCTGGAAGAGCTTTCTTCTGCTGGTAGCCGAGCCATTCGGCAACTGAGCTAAAACTGTGTCTTGGATGGAATAATGAAGCTTCCCGGATGTCCAAAAGTCAACGTAACAATCCACATAAAAACAGGATAATCCACATAAAATCCTTAAGGACCTAGTCCACTGAGAGCGTAGCCCATCAGAACACTCTTGGCAATTTGTAATAAATTTCTGTTCTGTTTTTCTTTGGCAATCAAAGCAAAACTATATTCTTACTAGAAAAGTTCAGTTTTTATTTGGTTGTGTATTTGAAGTGGGCTGTTACTTGATGTACTTCCTATTTTTTGTGCCAATGAATATATGTGACCATCTCTGGGAAAAAGTGACAAAAGTCTCCAGAAACAAAAAATGGGGTTTTAATGAATTATTTTAGAGCAATCTGTAATATAATAGATTGTAGTGGTAATTCCTACCTATTATGGGGTAACTTCTATGAAGTATCTCTGAAATGTCCAAAAAAGACTTATTTTCTAAAGAAGTGATATTCAACTTTTTTCATCTCACAGCATACTTACAAGGTGAAAAAATTGTCAAAGCACACTGCTGAAATCTAACCCATTCCCGCCCGACCCCACTAAGATCCATTCCATCTTGTGCAAGTAATTTCCTCCATCCCTATCTGTACTTGTAGCATTCAGAGTAGTTATTTCATTTAATTATGCTACTGAAATACATTAGAGCACCTGCTACAGGGTAACTAAAGATGATACAGGATCCTACATAGACACCACATGCTAGTAGAATCCTGTGCCTCAGTTGCAGGGACAGAACATGACTCTCACCTGATAAAAAATAGGACACCCCCTTCCCCATCCCAAAATAGAGAAAAACTGAAAGCAGAGATATAGGACACTGCATGTCATTCAACACCAAAAACTAGAAATGCATGCCGTTTTGTATAGTGCAAAATAAAGCTGATAGATGTAAATTTCCCAACACCGACATAATTCAATCCACTCGCAGGGAAGGAGGGTGGCGCGTCCAGTGAGGGAGGGTGGCAGCATTAAAATAAGGTAATGGGAGGGGGGGGCGGCGCGCTTTGGGTATTCGCTGCATAAGACGCACCCTTATTTCCACCCACTTTTTTTAGGGAAAAAGTGTGTTTAATGGAGCGAAAAATATAGTCAATTCTTAACAAAAAGCAACACAAAAAAAGCTGAAAACTGCTATCTGGTTCCTTTAACAGACATAAACTAGAATCTGTCAGACGTCATTATAATCGTGATCTGGAACAAGATGAAGCATTTATTCCAGTTGGGGAGTCATTAAAGGATCTGATTGACCAATCACAGAGTTCTGGCAGTGGATCAGGCCTACCTTTACTGGTAAGTCTCATGACTGCTGATTTCTGTATTCCTTAAACACTGCCATAAGGCAGACTTGTTTTTATCGACTTTGCATTAAATTACCAGCAAACATAGAAGCCAACTATAAAACTGTCAGAACATTCAGGAATGAATGCATTTCTTGATATTTTGACACAGAAGGAACCTTTTGCTGAAAATGCTAATGTATTACAGAATTGTGTCATAACATAATCGTTGAGTAACACCTTTTAATTTATTGATTTCCATTATACTCTGTTTTGCGTTTCCAGGTTCAGCGTACTATTGCCAAACAGATTAACATGGTACGACAGATTGGAAAGGGCCGGTATGGAGAGGTGTGGATGGGAAAATGGCGTGGTGAAAAAGTGGCAGTTAAAGTGTTTTTTACCACTGAGGAAGCCAGCTGGTTCCGAGAAACGGAGATTTATCAGACTGTTTTAATGCGTCATGAAAACATCCTGGGTGAGTAAGCAGGTCATGTGATTTTGAGATGGATATTGAGTTAATTGGATCTGCTCTCTATAGATTTGAATTCTGATCTTCACGTCAAGGGGATGCCTATGTTGTGAAATATGTATTTTATGAAAAGATGTCCACCTTTTCCTATTTAAACCTATTCCTTTTCATCCTGCTAGACCATTCCAGCTGGCCATGTCCCCCCCCCCCCCTCCAAAGAGGAATCGGGGGGTGCATTCCTCCAAGAAGTACCCATGTATGGCTAGTGGGTCTTTTAAGGATGTCTGGTTTCAATCCCTGGGCTTTTCTGTTCGAGTATTGGAAGCATGGGGAGAAGACACACTATTATTCAGTATCCACCATTTGCTCACTAGTCTTCGTCATATTTGGATTAACTCTTATTAAAAGATTAAAATTTTGTGGCACGTTCTTACAAAAGAGTGAAGATTAAAACTTGATTTTATATATTAAACAGGTTTTATAGCAGCAGATATTAAAGGTACAGGCTCTTGGACCCAGCTTTACCTGATTACAGATTACCATGAAAATGGATCTTTATATGACTTCCTGAAATGTGCAACACTTGATACCAGGTGGTTACTCAAACTGGCATACTCAGCAGCATGTGGTCTCTGCCACCTTCACACTGAGATTTATGGGACACAGGGCAAGCCTGCCATTGCGCACAGAGACTTGAAAAGCAAGAACATCTTGATAAAGAGAAACGGATCCTGCTGCATTGCTGATCTGGGACTGGCAGTCAAATTTAACAGGTACATCATGTAGATCAGCTAGAAAAACTGCCCAGAAATGCCATTCCTTGTGTTTCTAGAAGAAAAATGTGAGTTATTAACTCTGGTATCCAAGAGTAATTAAGTATGGTGTGAGTGTGATGCGTTTGCATAGTGGCACATCTTTGATACATTATGGTTCATATATTTCTCAGTTCTGTCATGTCTTAGATACAAAGGGAGTAGACAGAAGAATCATAAGTAGTATTGTTACTATATCAAAGAATAGTTATATTACATTTATAGACCACCTTCCTTAAAGTTCAACCCAAGCATTTTAAAGCAAAAATAATGTATGTATAATATACACTTACCGTATTTCCCCGCATATGGGCCGCAAAAAATGCCTATACATGTTTTAAAACTGGCAGATAAGCTGCCGCATTGTATTAGTTGCAGCTTATCTACCAGTAATTGGGGCGACCTATGCAATTTTAAAAAATCATCCCTCCCCCCACTTACCTCCTTCGCTGGACTTGCTGCTCCTCAAATCGTGGTGGTGCAGGGCAGGAGAGATCTTTGCCGTCAGTTCTTGCAGGACTCGCGAGAATTTGTGGGAGCCAGTAAGGAAGCCACTCGGTGCCAAACAGCAGCGCCAAATCGTGCTCCTGCTTGTGCCACTCAGCCGAAGAAACTCGATCTGTGCAGCGGGGTAGGAGTTCAGAAAGCTTGCTCCTGCCCATTGCACCTCCACCAGGGATCGGCAGAGGTATGAGGATAGGGCAGGGAGGGGGACAGAAGGCAGAGCCTGGGAGGGAGGGTACAGAGTCAGAGTCTGACGGGAAGGAAAGCAAAGTTGCTCACCTGTAACAGATGTTCTCTGTAGACAGCAGGGGAATGCAACCACACTTGTTGGTGAAGTCCGCTGACAAAGCCTATGTGCCAGTGCTCTCCCCTAGCTAAGTAATCTTTATGCTTACTGGGCATGTGCGGGAGTCAGTAGTTCCACCGCCTCTTGGAATGCCAGTTTTGTCCCTAGCAATAAGTAAGGATTGAAAAAGAGGGGATGGCAGGCAGGCAGGCAAGTGTGGCTGCATTCCCCTGCTGTCTACAGAGAACACCTGGTACAGGTGAGCAACTTTCCTTTCTCTGGAGACAAGCAAGGGATATGCAGGCACACTTGTTGGTGAGTTCTAAGCTTGAAAAAAGTATTTGGGTGGTGGTGAACCATTTATACTGCAAAAAGGTTTCTTAAAGCTGATTGACCAAATCGAACAGCCTGTGAAAAACTCTGGTCCAAACAATAATGCTTTGTAAAAATGTTTACAGAGGCCCATGTGGCTGCTTTGCAGATGTCCTGAATAGGAATAGATCTTAAGCTTGTTTTGGAAGTAGCTGTAGCCCTAACTTTATGAGCTCCAATTTGAGTATCTCTTTGTATAGCAAAAATTTATGCACTATACTATCCAAGAAGAGAGCGTTTTCTTTGATACTAGTTTCCCTTGGGTAGCTGGATTTTAGGAAATAAAAAGCTGGCTGAATTGTCGTAAGGAAGTCGTTGCTCTGATATAAAAAAGCAATGCTCGTCTGCAGTCCAATGTATACAGATGTTGCTCTGCTGAAGAAGAATGTGGAGAAGGGAAAAATGTTGGTAAGGTTATAGTTTGGTTGAGATGAAAATCTGTTGCAACCTTCGGAAGAAATTTTGGAAGAGTTCTGAGCTATACTTTAGTAGGGAAAAATTAAAAGTATGGATAATATGTAACTAATGCTTGTAGTTCACTGACTCTTCTGGCGGAAGTTAGAGCTGTGAGAAAAACTGATTTCCAAGTAAGAAAAGAAAGTGAAGCAGATCCCAGGGGTTCAAAAGGGTCTTGCATTAAGACATCCAACACCAGATTCAGGTCCCACGCTGGAGGTGGATTACGGATGGGAGGTTTGAGATTGTAAAGACCTCGGAGAAATCTGGAGATGAGGGGATGACATGAGAGAGGCTTATCAGCCACAGAAATCTGAAAAGCTGAGATCGCTGCCAAATGATATCGAATTGAGTTAGATTTAAGACCAGACTCTGACAAATGCAGGGCACTCTCTAAAGTTAAAAGGGAATAGATTCCGTACAAATGTAAGGAAGTTCTACTTCACCCAGAGAGTGGTAGAAATCTAGAACGCTCTTCCGGAGGCTGTTATAGGGAAAACACCCTCCAGGGATTCAAGACAAAGTTAGACAAGTACCTGCTGAACCAGAAGGTAAGCAGGTAAGGCTAGACTCAGTTAGGGCACTGGTCTTTGGCTTAAGGGCTGCCGCGGGAGCGGACTGCTGGGCACGATGGTCTGACCCAGTAGCGGCAATTCTTATGTTCTTTTAGGACAAAATGTGTTCCATTGGACAGTTGAGAGGTGATTTTGAGACCAGATGGAAAACCGTTTCCATTTAGAATGATATGATTTCCTGGTAGAAGGACATCTTGCTGCTAGAAGAACAGTTTTTACTTGCGTAAGTGGAAAATTGTCTAAGACTGAGTTTCAATTTCCACGCTATCAAGCTGAGATTGCAAAGGTTGGGGTGAAGTAACTGGCCCTGCTGTTGAGATAGCTGAGACGGATGGTCTCTGAGAGGAAATGGGGGAACAACCAGAAGATTGAGGAGGAGTGAATACCAAATATGATGGGGCCAACGAGGTGCAATGAGAATAATGTGAGCCCATAGCGACTTTCTGAAGCACCTTGGATATTAGAGGAAACGGAGAAAAAGCGTAAAGAAGGTTGAGACCCCAAAGTATGGAAAAAGCATCCATTGCTATTGCTTGAGAAGTTGGGTGGAGAGAGCAAAAGGCTGAGGGTCAGACTAGTAGGATGCCGGGCTCTGACCAGGCAGAAGGAGGGTGGAATTCCTGTGTCAGAAAAGAGCATACCGGAGTACCAGCCCATGACAGTAGAGGTGAAGGTGGCACTGAAATGGAAAGTAAAGGGTCCTCTGGGGTGACCTGTTGAATTAAATTTGAAGCAGGTTGCTCCAGCTGAACAGGAGGAAGTTGGTAAGAAGTCTGCAAAAAAGAAGCACTATCCTGCATAAACGTTTGACACAATGAGAAAAAAAACAGATATAGCCTGAAAAGACTCAATTCCCTGTGAAGACATTTCTGTTTGCCCAACCGGCAGAGAAACTCTTTTGGGGGGAATAGGTTCTGGTTCTTGTAGAATAGGAGCAGCCCACCCCCCTTTCTTTTTACACTTTTAGAAGACTTTGGAGAAGTACCTGAATTTCCTGAGGTTACAAGCTGTAGGTCAGGAAAGAATCGTGAACCTGAGGCTGAGCCCGCGGGAGCCTTTGAATTCTTTGAAGTGGAAGCTGCTTTTGAAGAAGAGCTCCGTGATAAGGACGACTCCAATGGAGGTAAATGTGTTAAATTTCCATCCCGCGTCGGGAGCTTCTTCATCTGTCCCCCTGCCGATATTGCCGTTTTTTTGTTTTCTCGATGCATCGGCATATATTGGCTTCCCTCCCCTTGCAGTACCGAAACAGAGCCTTGAGGGGAGGGAGCTAGCGGCGGTGTTAGCGGCTTACTTGCCCGAGGAAAAGCTCTGTCGCCAATCACTTGCGAGCCAATCACTTGCGAGTCAATTGCAGCTTGAAGAAGGAAGACCAAAACAAAAAGGCTTTGCGGTCCTAACAACGGCTTTGCGGTCCGTTTAAACAACGGCGCTAAACTTGAAAAAAGTTTGACAGCTCCTCAGTTAAAACCTTTTTTTTTTTTTGCTTGGTTAAGACTCACCACTATCTATTTCTCTCTGAATTGTTATTATTATTTTCTCTATTTTATTATTTATTGGTAGTTATTATTATTATTATTAGGTTTTTTTTCCCCAGTTTGTGAAGAAAATTGAGGAGAGAACAGGGGAGAGCTGCGACCTGTCAGGAGCAGTTAGAAAAAATACTGGCATTCCAAGGGGAGGGGAGGTGGGTGTACTTATTCCTGCACATGCCCAGTAAGTGTAAAGCTTACTTAGCTAGGGGAGAGCACCGGCACATAGGCTTCGTCAGCGGATTTCACCAACAAATGTGCCTGCATATTCCCTGCTTTTCTCCAGAGATGGAAGGGTGCTGGGTGCAGAGCCTGACAGGGGAGGGAGAGAAGGAAGGGGGTTGGGTGCAGTGCCTGACAGGAGAGGGAGGGAAGGTACTTGGTGCAGAGCCTGACAGGGGAGGGAGGGAAGGAAGGCTGCTGGGTGCAGTGCCTGGCAGGAAGGTTGCTGGGTGCAGTGCCTGACAGGGGAGGGAGGGAAGGGGGCTGGGTGCAGAGCCTGACATGACAGGGCACCCGACTTATATTTGAGTCAACCATTTTTCCTCTTTTGGGGTGGGGGGAAAGGGAGTCTCGACTTATATTCAGATTGACTTATATTCGAGTATATACAGTACCTGTATATAAAATGTAAAACACTTTGATTATAACCACAGAAAGGTGATTATCAAATCCCATCCCCTTTCCCTAATATCATGTTGAAAACGTAGAAATCGGGTTCTCTTTCCTGTTACTACTTCTACTAATACAGTGGTTGAACAGTAGCATTCTGTGGTGCTAAACATGAGACTCATGTTCGCTTCTAGAGGTCAGTCAAAGAAGGTGATGTGAGAGGCAGTCAAGCACCAAAGCAGGGAGATTCCCTTGTCGAGATCGGCTCAGCAGCCGCTTCTATTTGAAATGTAGATCAGCATTTTGCTGGCCTACATTTCAGGTGCCTATCATGGTCCTAGGGCAGACATGGGCAACTCCGGTCCTCGAGGGCTGGAATCCAATCGAGTTTTCAGGATTTCCCCAATGAATATACATTGAAAGTAGTGCATGCAAATAGATCTCATGAAAATTCATTGAGGAAATCCTGAAAACCTGATTGGATTCTGGCCCTCGAGGACTGGAGTTGCCCATGTCTGTCCTAGGGAGACGCCTAAGGCCACTTCCGGGCGAGCCTACGCCTAGCTTTGGGAATCACCACACTAAGGCCCCCTTTTATAAAACTACGGTAGAGGTTTCTACCACAAGTCAGCAAGGTAAATGCTCTGATGCTCACAGAAATTATGTGAGTGTCGGACATTTACTTTGCTGGCCCACAGTAGAAACCTCTACGGCGGTTTTGGTAAAAGCCAGCCTAAGGTAATCATGATGGGGAATCTTGACTTCCCAGAAATGGGAGAAATAGGAGATAGTTGATGGTTCAGTTTTGATTACAGTTGATTAATGGAGAAAAAAACATTATAAGAGAAAATTTACTGACATTGATTTCTGCTGTAGTTTTTAAGTTGCCTGTTTTTGATTGTTATTTATGAAGATTTTGTGGGCTTTTTGTTTGGATTCTTTTTATATTCAGTGATACTAATGAAGTCGATATTCCTTTGAACACCCGTGTGGGGACAAAACGTTATATGGCTCCAGAAGTCCTAGATGAAAGCCTTAACAAAGCTCACTTCCAGGCTTATATTATGGCAGATATCTACAGTTTTGGCTTGATTATTTGGGAAATGTCTCGCCGATGTATCACAGGAGGTATGTGGCTCCATATTTTAAGTTTGAATTTTGCTTTGTTATTTCCAGTATGCTAAGACAATGGTATTTTTAGCCTAAAGAGCTTTCTATTATGGAGCTCACAAACCTGTCCTGGTGATTCCTTCAGCCAGTAGGGTTTTCAGGACATGTACAATGAATATAAGTGACCATCTCTGGGAAAAGGTGACAAAAGTCTCCAGAAACAAAAAATGGGGTTTTAATGAATTATTTTAGAACAAATAATCTGTAATTTAACAGTCCAAAACCCATACTGCCTATGGACCCATACATAAAAAATTGGTCATTTTGGATCTGAGAATTTAGTCACCTTTTCCCAAAGATGTTCACATATACCATATATGTATGATGAGAGTTTTGATTTGTTGGAAACTCAGTTTATAAAAATTTATCTCATGTGTAGTTATTATCCTGAATATCCTGAAAAACCTACAGTCAGTGTGGTTGCCAGGAGAGTTTTGGGAAGTCCTGCTTTTATATAGATTTTTTTCTCATGTTTTTATTATTTGCTGCTGTTTTTGCTGCTAATTATATAAAAAATAATTTTGTTTAGTTTCTTGTATTATTCTTATGCATGCTCTATTTTATATCATAAACATAGCTACAAATGGCAGTTATGTGAAATTCTCTGTTTCTAGAGGTTATGTCATCTCTTTGTCTATCACTACAGCTGTTTATCAGAGATGCAAATAATGACTCGTAATTCTGTAACCACGTTCCTTAGAGCTGAAAACGGGCACCTTGAACAACCTGTTCCTCATCCTAATTTCCAAATTTAAATACAGTCAAACCTCGGTTTGCGAGTAACCCTGTTTGCGAGTGTTTTGCAAGACGAGCAAAACACTCAGCAAACTTTTGACTCGCAAACCGAGTGTTGACTCGATTTGCGAGCACACACCCCCATAACCGGCATCGCTTCCCCCCCGCTCGCAAAGGCCCCCTCGCTCCAACCGGCCCCCCCCCCCCACCGCGCAAACCGCCCCCCCCTTGCCAGTACAACTTAAATTTACCCACCTCCCCGTCTAGCACCAGCACCGGCACCGGAACGCAGGCACAGCTCGTGTGCCTAGAAGATCTTCCGGCTTCCTGCTTCGGGTCATAGACAAAGCGCGCCTTTGTCCCGGCGCGCTTTTGACCTGACACCTCCGGCTTCTGCCTGCCTCCCTGCCTTGAGCATACATCTGCGCATGATCAAGGACTTCTATTCTCCCTCTCGATGAGAATCTCGGCAAGAGGGAGAATTAGAAGTCCTTGAGCATGCGCAGATGCTCTCAAGGCAGGCAGGCAGAAACCGGAGTGTCAGGTCAAAAGCGCGCCGGGACAAAGGCGCGCATTGTCTATGACCCGAAGCAGGAAGCCGGAAAATCTTCTAGGCACAAGAGCTGTGCCTGCGTGCCGGTGCTGGTGCTAGACAGGGAGGTGGGTAAATTTAAGTTGTACTGGCAGGGGGGCAGGTTCGCGCGGTTGGGGGGAGGTGCTGGTTGGAGCGAGGGGGCCTTTGCAAGCAGGGGGGGGGGCGATGCCGGTTATCGGGGGGGGGGGAACGTATCAAAGCGAGTTTCCATTATTTCCTATGGGGAAACTCTCTTTGATAAACGAGCATTTTGGATTATGAGCATGCTCCTGGAACGGATTATGCTCATAATCCAAGGTACCACTGTAGTTCTTTCTGTACTGCATGAACTGTTCTTGCCATACCACCAGAGCCAATCAAATTCAGATTATATGAGAAGAATCACTATCATCTTAGGCTGTAGTCAATAGAAACACAAAGTATGGTAGCAGTTTCCTTCCTGTTGTGATTATATAAACCTTACTTGACTTTTCTACTTGCCTATATTTCTTTGCAATTAAGACTACTTTATATTTATCCTGTATTTTGTTGCATGTTTTCGTGTTTGTCTCCAGCAGCTCTCACTAGGAGGCTGGCCCAAATATCCCACCAGCCTTTCTGAAAAAAACATTTCTGAAATGTAGAAAGCAGGGAGATAATGAGTATTCCTTCATGTATAAAAATAAAAGGGGCTCAGAGAAAGAGACCTATAAACACATACTCAGAGACACATGAATTATGAACCCACAGAAATCTGAAATAGTTTGGATTTTGAAGAAAACATTTCCTCTGCTCTTCTAATCAGGTATGGCAGGTATACAAATTTCCCTAAAGAACTCAGTCTGTTTCTTGAGGGCTCACTTTCTTTTGCCCCTTATATTTCCTTGTTAGTGAAAAAAAAACAACTTTACAAACTCTTTGGATGATTGTTACTCATGCCCTTTCTTGATTTGAAAGCGTTTAAAACTTTTCTGCATGCATTACTTCTTATCCGACTTGACTGTTGTCACTCTGCTTGCTGAAGTTCTACTTTATAGTGAAAAACACCACCAACTTTGCCATAGCATGGCTATAAAACAGTTGTATAATTCCAAACATTCAGATCATATCTCCCCCTTGCTCCGACCTAGAGCAACATTGGTTCTCAGTTTTCTATAGAATTAAATACAAAATTCTGATCTTGGCTCACTGGGCTTTTTACTCAGGGTAGCAGTGTACGTGAACTCTAGTGATCTCCATTTGTCTTGCTTGCTAAGATGCTCACAGGCTAATCTCCTGGTTATTCCAGCTCCAATGAAAGCTAAGCTGGATGCCACTTGTAAACAGGGTTTAGATTCTTTGCCCCATCCTTGCAGAAACTCCCTTCCTGTTGATGTTCAAATGGAAAGTTCACCTCATAAATACAAGATGGATGTCAAATGCTGGCTGTTTGTAATGCTTTTCTAGATGGCTAAAGTAGCCTGGTGGGACTTTTGACATTATCTGCTTCCTCCCCTTTGTGTTACAGGTAGACTATTATTTCTGGTTTTGGTTTGTGGTCCTTATCACCCATTCCCTCTTATGTCTGGTCCAGTCCTTATCCTCTCTCTCAAGTGTATGGTTATGTGGCATTTGCTTCATGGCAGTGTTTTAACCGAATTTTGCAATATTTGAAATGCTCAAATAAATGAGTTTTGATGTGTTAAAATGGGATAATATTGGAATTCACAAGTTTGCAATGCAGTGTTATATAGATTCATAGGAGGCCTTATTCTTTACAGCTGATTCCACTGTTTTCTCCCAGCCAAACTCAAATATTTTGTCAGTTTCTTATTTGTCTGTTATTATTGTAAGGTTGAAGAAGCAGTAACTAATTATCTGTGTCTTCAAAGCACCATGTGCACCTATAAATATAAATAATAACAAAATAGTTGTGATAATTGAGAAAAATGCCTGTAAATTTGTAGTAAAGTATGTTTTCCATTGTTAGAGAATAAAGGCTCCTTTTACAAAGGTGCCCTAGTGTTTTTAGCGCACGCCACTGGATTAGCGCGCGCTAGCTGAAAAACTACCGCCTGCTCAAGAGGAGGTGGTAGCGGCTAACGCACACTATTCCGCGCATTAAGGCCCTAATGCGCCTTCGTAAAAGGAGCCCTAAATCTTCAGTGATTCCATGAATGTGGCCCAAGCTGATAACTGGATCAACATTTATGTTATCTCACATATTATGAATACACTTCTCCCTCCGTATTTACGGTGATTAGAGGGCAAACAGACCTGCGAATAAGGAAAAATCGCAAATAACAAAAAAGCTCAATACGTGAAATACAGCTTTCCTCAGTTACACATAAAGGCATTATCTACTCCAACTGAACTAACTGCGTACTCTAAACTAAGCACAAGCCAAAAAACAAAACAAAACGGCAGGATTGAGAAACTTCTGCATTTATTTATTATTCATAACAACCAATACAAACTTCATCTCAGACCTCGCCACTCTCTCTGACCTGCCACTTTTACGATTCCATTCCATTCAAGGCAGCCTGACTGCATTGACCAATGAAGATGGAGAGCTCCACAAACAGCATATTTGAACCAATCAGCAGAGGAAGAGTGCATAAGGAGGAGGGGCTAGATTTCTAGCTAAACAGGTTCTCTCAGATGTTAAGGGGCTCGAGACAAATTTGAGCCAATGGGGAGCGGGATCAATTCAGAAAAAAAAGAGCATGTGGATTGAGGAAGGGAAGGGCCAGCCTCGGTTAAACTGCTGACAAGGATGGCTCAAACTGGACTGGGCAAAAGCTTCGCGTGACATACCTCGTGAGCCAATAGTATGCAGCGATTTTCTCTGAAGGAAGTGCTGAGAAAAATGTGCCAAAATTTTTATCAGTACAGCACTGGATATAATTGGTGGAGGAGCCAGCATGCCAAAATCACAAATAAGCTGTGCTTATTAAAATCACGAGTGCTGAAACTGCAAATACGGAAGGAGAAATGTAGCTATTAATATTGCTAACTTCTGGAATCTCTTCTCAGTTATAAAATTAAATGTTCCCAAAACTTACTCACTGTGTAAACAACTTTGTCTCCTAAACAAGCTTAATGCACCTTTCAGCTTTTTAATTTGTTGAACCCTTATTGGGGAGAGATCCCTTGCCATCTCTTGTAAAGTACAGTAGTACCTTGGATTATGAGCATAATCCATTCCAGGAGCATTCTCGTAATCCAAAATGCTCGTTTATCAAAGCGAGTTTCCCCATAGGAAATAATGGAAACTCGCTTTGATACATTCCCTTCCCCCCCCCCCCCCGAGAACCAGCATTGCTCCCCCCGAAGGCCTCCCCTGCAATCCGGCACCCTCCCCCCGCGATGCGGCACCTCTTCCCCCCCCCCCCCCCCGGCAATTTGGCACTCCCCTGCCGTGATTGGGCACCCCCCCGGCCGCGATCCGGCCCCCCACGACGCAATCAGGCACCCCCCCGCCGTGATCCGGCATCCCCCCGATGCGATTGGGCACACCCCCCCCCCCCCCCCGGCCTCTTCATACCATCATCTGGGCACCTCTTCTGCTGGGCCTTGAGCATCTGCGCATGCTCAAGGCCTGCGAGTTCATGTTCTGAACGTGAACTCGCAGGCCTTGAGCATGCGCAGATAGATGCTCAAGGCCCAGCAGAAGAGGAGGCCGATCTTCCGGCACCAGCACCAAGCACAGGACATGCCGGTGCCCAGATGACGGTAAGAAGCGGTGGGGGGGTGCCCAATCGCGGCAGGGGGAGGTGCTAGATCGTTTCCGGGGGGGGGGGGGTGCCGAGGTGCCGATTTTGCAAATGTTTTGCTCGTCTTGCAAAACACTCACAAACCGGTGCACTCGTAAACCAAGGTACCACTGTACTTTACTGCATGGTGACCCAAGGTCCTTTCTTGCAAGGAGAGCAGCAGTCCTTGGTCACCTCATAGGTTTAAGAGGCATATGTAGTTATGTGAAAGTACTTTTTCTTCTTAATATGTCAGATATGCTTCAGTTAGATTCAGTTTTTAAACAATAGTTTTATTCTTTCCCAATTAACAAATACAGCACAGTACCTTCTGCTGAATACAAGAAAATGCCCATCATCCCTTCCCCGTCCTGATTTCTTAACACATCAACTCATCTAAATTACAGTTTGTAGCATCATGTACACTTACAAGCGATAGAACTGCGGTTCAGGGAAGTAACGCTTTGCACCAACTGGATTAATGTGCCGAGGTTCTTGCACAAATTGACCTTGTTGAAAAGAGCATTTCTACATGATTTATTCCACACTTTCTCACCATTGCAGGCATTGTTGAAGATTATCAGTTGCCATATTATGACATGGTGCCAAGTGATCCATCCTATGAGGATATGAGAGAAGTTGTGTGTGTTAAGTGTTTACGCCCAGTGGTATCGAATAGGTGGAACAGTGATGAGGTGAGTCTAGTAAAGGGGAAGCATATTAACCTGTGGCAAGACTTTATTCACCCTTCTAATAGATATCTGAAGCAGACATCCCAAATAAAAGATTTTTTTTTCCCAATTTTAAATAGTGTGTTTTCTGGCTGCTGACATGCCACTGGTCAGAGGAGTGAAATAGAGACTGGATTGGGCCACCTACTGCTGTCCAGTGCTTTAAGTCCTTGCTGTCATCATTTGGAACTTGAAGCTTATGGCCTACCCTTTCTGTTCCTCGGCTCTTCCCCATGTCAAGCTAGTACTGGCAAAACCTGTGCTTCTTTCTTTGACAAAATCCTCTTCTTGTATCTAAATAGCAGCACAGTTTGAACCGCACTGGATTCTGTAAAGGGTGTACAGCGTTTCAAACGGCACTGCTGCAAGAGGACGTTATGAAGAATTAACTTCCAGCAGAGAAATGTGTGTTTTACTAATGCCAGCTGGATACAGTTCTGACCTTGAGGGGTTAGAAAAGTACTGTAATAAAAGTTACACAGTAGAGAATGACATGGGGACAAATTTTTCCCTGTCCCCGCAGGAACTCAATTTCCCTGTCCCTTCCCCGCGAGTTTTGTCCCTGTCCCAGCCCCATTCCTGTAAGGTCTGCCTTAACCACACAAGTTTCAAACACTCATGACTTTAAAGTGTTTGAGGCTTGTGCAGATGAGGACAGAGGTTGCAGGAATGGGACAGGGACAGCAACAAAACTTACGGGGACGGGACAGGGAAATTGAGTTCCTGTGAGGACAGGGAAAAATTTGTCCCCGTGTCATTCTCTGTGGGATGGGAAAATGATTTCCCACGGAAATGGGGAAAAATATGTCTCCGTGATTTTCTCTATTGCACAGCCTGTATTCCTGAACCTGTCATGACCACTGCCACCATGGAAGATTACCTGTGAACCAACTCAGAAACTGCAGCAGATAGTAGAAGGAAGCAACATGGAAAAACTCCTAGTTTTGCCTTTTTTATAATTATCTTTTTGAGATAGATACTGGGTGACAAGACAGAAATTAGGAAATAAGGAGGCAACAGAACAGGAGGGGCAGATAAACTAGGTGGGGTGTAGAAGAAAAGGGAATATGGGTTGAGGAATTAAGTGGCAGAGAAGGGGTGTGGGGAGGAAGGAAAGCATAGGGACAGGAGAGATAGATGGCGGAAAGAAAAGGGAGTTTGGGAAAGGGCACAAGAGTAGAAGAGAAGAATAGCACAGAGAATGAAAGGTGATTCAGAAACAGGAGCAAACTTAAACTTCAGTAGAAGAGAACTGGGAAGCTGCTCCAGAGAACACTGACTCAGTGAATAGATGAGGAAAATAATGAAAACTCTTAAATATGGAAGGGGAAGTGCAAGTTATGGGCAGGCAGGAAGGGGGGAGAGCAGGAATTCCCATGTATATTGGTGGAGAGGAGAAAAAGTATGACGATATCCAGACTGGTTGGGAGACATAAATGAATGAGGGGAGGGTACAAGCACTCAGAAACTGTTGGGGGTTTGGGTCAGAGAATGAGGTTGGGAGTTAGAGGAGAATTGGAACTTGGAGTTTGAGTAGAATGAGTGGGAAATGTAGGGAGAATGGAAACTTGGAAACTGAGCAATGTTTGGGATGTCTAGCAAGGACTTGGCAATTGATTGGGGCGTATGAATGTGGGTGTATAAGGTGGTCTGGGAACATAAAACATAAGAATAGCCTTACTGGGTCAGACTAATGAAGCTCACTAGCCCGTTCTCACGATGGCCAATCTAGGTCACTAATGCCTGGCCATAATCCAAGGAGTAGCAACATTCCATGCTACTGATCCAGGGTAAGCAGTGGCTTGCCCCATGTCTTTCTCAATAACAGACTATGGACTTTTCCTCCAGGAAATTGTCCTAACCTATACTATCTGCTCTTACCACAACCTCTGGCAATGCGTTCTAGAGCTTAACTATTCTCTGAGTGTAAAAATATTTCCTCCTGTTGGTTTTAAAAGTATTTCCCTGTAACTTCATCGAATGTCCCCTAGTCTTTGTAATTTTTGACGGAGTGAAAAATCAGTCCACTTGTACCCGTTCTACTCCACTCAGGATTTTGTAGACTTCAATCATATCTCCCCTCAGCCCTAACCGTTTTAGTCTTTCCTCATACGAGAGAAGTTCCATCCCTTTTATCATCTTGGTCACTCTTCTTTGAACTTTTTCTAGAGCCGCTATATCTTTCTTGAGATAAGGAGACCAGAATTGAATGCAATACTCCAGATGAGGTCCCTGTATTGTTCCAGATGGAACGATACAGGGGCATTATAACATTCTTAGTCTTGTTAACCATCTCGTTTTTAATAATTCCTAGCATCCTGTTTGCTTTTATGGCCTCCGCCGCCACACATTGTGCAGAATGTTTCATCATATTGTCTACGATGATACCCTGATCCTTTTCTTGGGTGCTAATCCTCAAGGTGGACCAGTAACTGTGATTTGGGTTATTCTTCCCAATGTGTATCACTTTGCATTTGTCCACATTAAATTTCATCTGCCACTTGGACACCCGGTCTTCCAATTTTCTAAGGTCCGCCTGCAATTTTTATAATCCACATGCATTTTAACAACTTTGAACAGTTTAGTGTCATCTGCAAATTTAATCACCTCACTCATCATTCCAATTTCCAGATCGTTTATAAATAAGTTAAATAGCACCAATCCCAGTACAGACCCCTGCGGCACTCCACTGGTTACTTTCCTTCATTGAGAAAAATGACCATTTAACCCTACCCTCTGTTTTCTATCTGATGAGATCAGGATGTGAAATGGAGCTGGAAGGACTGTAAAATTAAAGCAAGTTTACATGGATCAGCATGGGAAGGTTGCTCAATAAACAAGGCTTATGGTTAGTTTGTGTGAGAAGAGGGTGGAGGCAGCAGCACAAATAGGCTCTGGAAGGCTGGGAAACTTGTCTGACTTTTAGGGGGTTAGCTTGTAAACTGGTGATGTAAGTAGATTAATGAGGAAAGAAAATTTACTTTGATACAAGCTGCCTTGGGGTGGGGGAGACAATGCTAGTTGGCTAGAAGTAGATGACAGGGTGGGTGGGTAGGAAGAACAGGGTGCAGGCTTGTCAGCTGGAAATAATAAAGGAAAAGGTTGACTTGCATATGAGCAAGAAGAAGAAATTAGAGAGGTGAGAGGGAGCAGAACCAGCATTTTTAATTTACCATGAAAATTAGCAATCTCTGGTGCTGAGATATTGCAGTTAGTGACACTTTTGCTAATCAAGGTGAGGTAAAAGCCCACCTTTTACTGCGCCATGATACTCCCCCCCCCCTATTCTTCAAAGCCTTTATTTCCCTCTTTCTCCATCCTAGATTCTGACACCTCACTCTCCAGAGTCCAAATTCTCATCATCTACTCTCCTTTTCCTTACTCCATTCTCTCTTCCTTTTCTTCCTCATTCCCCAATACTTTCTCCTCTCATCCTTGTACCTCTCACCTTCTTACTACTACTACTACTACTACCGGTAATAGTCACAGTGGTTTATTGGGGTTTTGAGTAATGAATATCCACATTTCTCTCTCTTTTTCAGTGTCTCAGAGCAATATTGAAGTTAATGTCAGAATGCTGGGCCCACAATCCAGCTTCGAGGCTCACAGCACTGAGGATCAAGAAGACACTTGCCAAGATGGTGGAATCACAGGATGTAAAGATATGACAAAGTAACCACGGGGAGCACATTGTGATTCTTGGACTTGCTGAAGACAAGAAAAAGGGATGCAGTGGAAGGAAATAGCAGTGGAGACTCTCCTTTAAGTTTCTCACTACATTAAAGCATTAAAGGCTGCTAATTATTAATTCTACTAGTACTTTATAGAATGATGCTTCAGATCCTCTTTGAGAGCCTCTGTAAGTTTCATGGACAGCCTTTGTTTTATTCATTTTGGTTCAATGCATTTTGGTTTTTTTATGCATTAAGACTGTGTCAAACAGTTAGACTCCAGTTAATTCTGGCATTGATTTTCATGTCCAGACAGTGTCGTGCTTTCTGTGAAAGCCTTAAAAAGCTAAACAAACTCAACTGCAGAGCTGGAGGATTTAAGCTTTCTTATTTTTTGCCTTCTACTTGATGAAATTCTACAGAAATAGCCAATTCCTACAGACTTTATACAACAACCGTGAAAGTTATGGAACTGCCTGAAAAAGATCTTGGATTGAGCATTTCTTGGTTTTTGACTCATGCCAGGTTTCTTCTGTTGCCATTATCCCAAATTAGAATTACTTATAGGCTATTTTCCCGTTTCAGGAGTTATTTGACAGTATTTATTCATTTTCAAGTCACTTGGTTTGTTACAAGAGAAGTATGTTTCCCCAGATATCCATTCTTTCTTTGCTTGAACATAACCATACCTATGGGGATTATGAAGATCTTCCATATTTCTCTCTGATCTTCTGGACCTAGGATGGCAGGAGAGGAATTTTTGAAAAATCTCTTAGGGTATGTGATCACTGTGTTGTTATGGCCAGTCTTTTAGTACTTTGTATTTTATGTCCAACAGTTTGAGCTAGTCTTATTCCTGGAGTATCATGGTCAGTGTCAAATGTCAGCAACTAATATAATCAAATTTGAAAGAGAAAATTTTTAAAACCTAATAATATTTTTCTTAGAAGTTCATAGAGCTGTTTAGGAAATAAACCCTCTTGAAAAGTTAAAACATTGTAGGAAAGAATTTGGTAATCATTTTAAATGCCTTTAGTCAGGGGTGGACTGAAGGTGATCTGGGCCTTGGGCAATAAGGGTCATGGGCCCCTAACCACCTTTCAAAGATGATTAAATTAGATGGAAGCTAGGGGAAAGTAGGCCTCCTTCTTTTGTGGGCCTTCAAGTACTGTCCTATTGTCCCAATGGTCAGTTCACTCTTGCCTCTAACCGTGGACCATTATGCATGTTGTGAATCAATTTCAAAAAGGAAATGGAATCGTATGTGTGATTTGGTTTAAATAACTGACATCATCCCTCTGTTTGTATAATACTCATGTGTACCAAATCATTCCTCTCCTAGCTGCCTGTTAAGCAAATACATAATAGACCCTATATAATGCAGCTCAATATCATATAGGCCCTGTAGAACGTGTTCAAGGGGTGGACTTTTTTTTTTCTTTCTGCTATTATGTAGTATTCTTTGGACCCCCATAGAATGAGCAGATTCACTTATAATGCGGTCAAATATCTTGGACCCCAATATCAGCATTATTTGGGGTCTGTGGTGTAATGCAGAAAGTATTTTGTAACCTCCAGACAGTTTGAGCACAAAAGCATTTACTATGAGGAAAAGCCTTGGGAAACTTTGGCCATGGTAGAACAGCTTTAAATTGAAACTTCATCACCTTAGGTCCAACCCAAACTTTACCAAAGAAACATACAGCAGTCGTAATGCAAAATAGAAGCGATGGGGTAGAGAAGAAAATCCATCGGAAGAAATCCTTTCCTGAATTACAAGTGTGAAATCTGAATTAACAAATTGAAAATGCAAATTCTGTTTCTAAAACATATTGGATATTGTGCATATATTGCATTGATGGGGGAATTCGTGAAAGGGCGCTAAGCATATTAGCATGTGAAATTATGTTTATGCGCGCTAACTACTAAAGACACCCATTATATTCCTGTGGGTGTCTTTAGCAGTTAGCACGTGCTAACACAATTCCCCCGAAGTGTCTTTCCCCTCAGTGTATTTTCTTGTGGTATCTAGGTAAACAACATTTAGGTTTATATTTCATAAGCAAGAAACGGGTCAGGTAAGAGTTGCAGTATTTATTCTCTATCATGTTTTATAGGGCTTATTTGACAAAAACATAACATATAGGTGGTAATTCTATATATTGTGCCAAAAGTTAGGCACCAGAATGGACGTTAACTGAAATTAAACCCCAAAACGGAAGTGGGGTGGGGTTGAGGAGGGAGGCAGGTGCCTTAAGTTCACTTGGTTGCTGTTCTGTAACTGGGCAAAGAGAGTGTTCACAGGGGAAGGACATGGAGTAGGTTAAGAGCATTCTGACTTATCATATAGGCACCTAACTGCTGCATTTACTGTAGATGTTTACATTTACATCTGCTATAGAGCAAGTGTAAGTGGTAGCTGCCTATTGCTGATTTATGTTAATATTCTGTAACCATTAGGTGCACAAATTTGCTGTTAAGAATTCTAGATAGATGCCTAAATTTGGGGTGTCTAACTTATTAGCACCCTCTATAGAATTGCCCCCATAATGTACAATTCTATTGACAAGTTTTCCCTGAAACATTTTGTCTGCATTTATGCAATTGGGCTTTCCACGCATTATTTGAATGTTTACCTGAGCTGTTCGGGGATATTTCTCATGTATCGGTGATTTTTTTTTTTCCTTTCAACACAGCAAATGCTAATAAAGTTTATATTATACCAGTTAGACAAAAGTAAGGGATTTAGTTTAAACAAAACATTTGTGGCTCATTGCCAAAACCAAAAACCCATAGTCTGTTTCTAAGGCCAAAGCTATCAGGAATGTCATGCTTACCAGTTTGTAGAGTCAGAAAAAAAATGAATTGCCCTGCTTGCAGGGTGAAGTGGGGGCTTATTTGTGCAGGTTAATATGAATAATTTGCAAGTTTTTGTTTGCTTTATTCACAGTGGTAGAGCAACCTTGATTATAAGGTGAACTCTAATTTCAGATGCTGTAAGAAAGGAAAAAACAAACAATTTGGAGACATTTCAATTATAAGATGATAATAAAGTAAGGAATAAATAGCCCTTTCATCAGACAAATGCAATAAATTTGCATACGTTGCATCATATATTATTCAGTAATGGTCCTCAAACCATGACCCATAGTATTTACTTCCCAGCATCACAATGTAAGACACCACCGTTTTAAAAAAATATATATTGTAATTCACTTTCATTGTCTTTTCTATGGTGTTCCTGAATGGTATAGTGGACACCTTACACAATTTTGCAGACTAGATGCAAAGAGGTCCCAGTGACTGGGTACACAGGAACTGAGACATATGAGGCTAGAATGATTGGAAGTGCTAGAGTTTAGGAATAGGTAGGGCTTGAGGAACCTTGAAAATTAAGCTGTGCCACAGGCAACAGCTTTTTCTTGGCCAGTCTTGCCACCTTGAGAGCTTACCTATGAGCAGTGGGCTTAAAAGTGAAATGATGACTCTTGTGAAGTGCCAGAACACAAAGTGTGTTAATTGTGTGTGTTTTCCCAGTCAGTTTTTAAGTAGGACTGGCAATAACAATAATTCCATCACGAAACCAAGGCTTTCAGATTTGCATTCCTGCTAGAGTGCACTGGCTGTTGTTAAAGCATAGCTCCATGGTGTTTACTTGGTTTTCTCTGCCATAAAGTGTTAACCTCTGATGAGTAGGGTTGTCTCAAAAGCCAAACGTTAATTTGGGCGCCTTGGGAGCCACATGCAGTCTTTATAAAGCCAAAGCTATTTGTATCTATTTAAAAATTAATATGATAAACTGAAGAGCATCACTATGGATACATATTCTTTGGAGTATTCATACGACCCCCACCGGTGTTGAAGTTGTTGAAGTCTGGGAAATTGATAGCAAAGTTCAGGTGTGATTTTAATGTGAATTTTTAATGGTTGAAGGATGTGTGTGGCTGCCCCATTCTGCTCCTTTTCTTTCTTTTAAAATGTGCCACATGGATTCAGCAGCTTTTCTAACTGTATTTTGCTTACAGGTAACTTTTGTTTTTATGTTGTAGCACAAGGCTAGAGTACTTGCTGCATTTATAGTTCAATGCAGTATTTTTTTTTAAACTTCTGCACAAAAGACTAGATTCAGAAAACGGTGCAGAATAAAATCCATACAGAATGCTACTGTATAAATGGCGCTCCGAGTTGAGCGCTATTTATAGAATAGTGCTTGGAGCCAATTTCCACGCTAAACTTTGGGCACAAGGATTTACACCCAACTAAAATCTGAATGCCCCTGACCTGTGTAGAGCCCCTCCCATGGCCACACCCTTTCTTGAGTTGCACGCTATAAGACTAAAAAAATATTATAAAATAGCGCTTAGGCTCCTTCATTTACAAATCCAGAGTGTTGCTAATTAATGCCAGTAATTAATATTAGGACTCAGTTGTTGGTTTTAATTAGCTTGATAGCCAATCTAGTTGCATGTGCATCTCAGGATAGTATGCAGTCTTACATGCAGGAATTTGTGCACCATTTATAGAATCCAGGGGAAAATATGTTTTTAGTAGAAAATTGTGTAGGTGGCTTGAATGTGGAGAAGAAGGTACTTCTAAAATCAGCCTGCCGTACGTGTGTATAACATAATGCCTGATTTTGTATGTGATACAAGTTGTAAAAGGGGCAGTCCCTTAGGTTGCTGATTACTCTGGTAAATGAACAACACAGCTTGTGAGCTACTATCCCACAAGCAGTGCTATTCTGGAAGTCAGGAGCTAGCCCCTCCCCTGTGGCTGTATCTGTGTGCCCTGCTGTAGAAGTGATCTCCAGTTGCGCCAGCATTTCTGACACTCCTTGGCAAAATGGTGCCCCTAGTGGTAGTTTTGCATTAATATCTCTAGACTAGAGAGTCATGTTTCCTTACAAGGAACTATTGCTGTGGTAAATTAAATCAAGCATTGCTATGGCCCTTTAAGTTGCATTAAGGGGCAAATAATGCAACTAAAAGTCAAACACACTATCTTTCCACTAGACGGGCTTAGACAGTAGAATGGGTAGATAGCTGTCCAAGTGGCATGCAGAGCTGCTGAGTTAACACAAATATGTTAATGATTTGTGTAATTTTATAGGCTGCTGTGCCCTCTTGCCATGTTAGGTAGGACTTATCAGCTATTAAGTTAAGCTTTTACTTCTACTGTAGATCTCCAGTTTCTCTGAGAATGGAGGATTACATTTTTTTTGTTTTTGACAGCTGAGCATAGTGTTAAGAGCTAAGAATGAAGGTTTTAACTCACAAACATCAGCAGTCCTATGTCGAGATAAGTGAATAATGAAAATTTTTTGAAAGTATAGTCGCATTCCACTAGTGCTACTAGTTTTGTAGAAGGTGGGAGCCTGCAGGCCTAAGAGCATGCGCAGATACTGAAAGCCCTACTCTGATCCAGTCAGCGCATAAATTTGTCAGCATCTGCCAGGAAAGCAAATGTCGGAAAGTGAAGAGCTGATTATCAGGGGAGGCGAGAAATGTTGGCTGCTGTAGCGGTAGCACAAACAAAAGGTTGACCCTTGGTACTTCACAGAACCGGGAGTCTGACGAGAACAAAAACTGCGTAGAGTTTCGCCCAGGATTGTTTTTAGTCTTTGATCCATGAGTTTTCGTATGAGGACCTTCAGGGACCTCAGAGGAAGACAGTTTTGTCAAAGCACGGACTGTGTTGGGTCCATAGTCCCTAATGATTTGGGTCCTAGGTATTTCTTCATGTGGATTATTGGATTGTACTTTCATTAAAGCCTGCATCTTGAACATCATTCTCCACAGTGTTTTTGTTCTCGTCAGGCTGCTGCAGCGGTGCCAGCATCGGGGGCCCCAGGGGAAGGAATAAGGAGGGAGGGAGGGGAAGGGAGAGGGAGGAGATAGAGACACAAGAGAGGAAAGATGCTTGACATTGTGGGGGTAGGGTACAGAAAAAAATGTTGGTTGCTGCGGGAGGATACTTGAATATAACCCACCCTGGTTTATATTTAGTTAAGTTTTCCACTTTTTTTTTTGGGGGGGGGATTGGTTTCTTGGTTTATACCCGAGTATATAGGGTAATTTTATTTTGTAAACAACTCTGACCTGCATGTCAGAGCGATAGAGAAGGGATTAAAACAAACATACTTTGATATAGATAAGTAGAAACACACAGACTCTTCAATATTTACAGCCCAGTGGAATGTGACTCCAAAGAAAACGCTTGCATATCAATGTTAAAGTAACAGAGGCCTTTTTCTTTCTTATTTTCTTCCACTTTTTAAAGTGAAGCAATAGCCTTCGGTAGGCATGGACAAGTTACTGATAAAAACAATTTACTGTAGATAAAATACATGACATGTAATACATATCATAAACTGATGGAGAAAAGAGAGCTCTTACATCACTATCCTTCAGATTTTTGGTTCTACTGCCTCTTCAGTAAAAAAAAAAAACCAACAAAACATACAGACTGAAGACTGTACATACTGTATAATATAAATAAAATTATTTTTCAGCAGTAGTAATATACCATTAGTCCTTTATATTTAGGACTCAGCCTAAAAATCTGATCCAAATTACAGTTGATTTCATTTTATGAGTATAAGAAAAAAAATATTACTGCTCTTTGCCTTTCTTGACTGTTAATGTGTCTCCCTCCCTCACACCCCCTATTGGAAGCCTAAAGGCGATGCCAACCATGATGAAGGCTCTTTGCATCTAATGTGCCTTTCCCACTGAAACACGTGCCTATATAAAGTTAGCCATACTTTCCTAGCTCTGACTGAATCATTTGCTGAGTAAACCTTTCCTGTAAAGTGCCACCATTTTGTAACATATAAAATGCCTATACCATTTTTCCTTTAAATCTTTAACTTGAGCTGCCCAAGTAAAAATGTACCATGAAGTTATGTTTTCACTTCCTGATAAGACCACATTAAAACTTGCAAATTTATTGCTTCAACTTATGCTGTATCTAATCATACCAGCTTTTAAGCCACAGTATAAGGAGGGCCCTCTTTTATTAAACCGGGGCAGAGGTTTCTACCAAAGCCAGGGCGCTCCAACGCTGCTCCGATGCTCATAAGAATTCTGTGAGCAACGGAGCATTTAGCGCTCCAGGCTGCGGTGGAAACCTCTCTACTGCGGCTTAGTAAAAGGGGGTGGGGTTGGGGTAGGGTAAGCTTGTAGAAGTTATTTGAAATGATCAAGTAAAAAAAAAAAAAAATCCCTATAGAAAACTAGTTAAGGTAATAAGTATATTTTTATCAGGTATGGTTGCTGAATGAAAAGAGCATTTACAACTAGAATTACTAAACATGTGCTACTTTGAGCGTGTGCCATCGCCATTAATAAGCATTAGTATTAAGTAGGTTTTGTTACATAAAATGAGACTGGGGAAAATTCAATAAATGGCACAGATTAATTTAAAAAAAAAAAAATCAGCTCTCAACGTTATTTTGTAAAGGGTATTCCGAGATGAGCACTCTTTATAGAATAATATTGTAAGACAAATTCCACACTCAACTTTGGGTGTGAGGACTTAATGTCAACCGAAACCTGGTATAAATTCTGGCACATAAGTAGGATGCAGGTTGGTTCATAGACGAAAGCGCACGAGGACAAAAACTCTAAGAGAAATGTGTGCAGGACGTCAGCACGCCGGATTAAAAGGTAACTTATAGGGGAACTCCCCTAATTTTACTTAGAAGTGTTGGCGCTGCCGTTGGGGGGGGTTTAGTGGGAGGAACTCCCCCATTAGAGAGGAAAGTGTAATTTTTCCCAGTGTTTTAGTGAAAAATTACAGTTTCTTCTGTAAGTGGGGGGTTCCCCCACCCCCTCTTAACAGCAGTGGCAACACTTCTAAGTAAAGTGGGGAGTTCACCCACACACATACCCTCAGAGTGCTTTAAAGTTACCTTTTAATCCGGCGCGCTGATGTCCTGCGCGCATTTGTCTTAGCGTTTTTGTCCATGTGCAGTTGTCTGGCGTGCTTTAGTCCCGTCGCCATTCTATAACACTGCGTGCATCTTTGTGAATGCCCCTGACCCACCTATTCCCTTTCCATGGCCATGTCCCCTTTTGAGTTGCACATGATCCAATTTAGGTGCCCATTTTTACAAAACAGGGTGGCAAAACCTAACTAGTACCAAATAAGTGCTCGATAACGCCGGTAATTCAATCATTGGAGCTTATTAATTAATTCAGGCGCCCTTTATAGATTCCAGGGGCTGGTGTATTAACAGCATAAGTACACTAATATTAGTGCATTCTAGTAACTGAGGGTGTTTTATCTTTAATTGTCAGCTGTCAGAATATGTGCCTGTGTCACTGACAGCTAAATTTACCACAAGAACTAAATTACTGAACATTGCATCTCTGCCTCATTAGATAGCAGTGTCCATATTAATGTATTTCATACCTCTGCCCTATGCTGGAGTTGGGGGACTACCAGTCATTAAGATCATAGTATTATAATCCATGTTTGTCTGCTGTCCATTGTTTAAACAAGGAAAGTAGTGTAAACCAATATTTCCTTCTGAGGAGGCCCCTAGCTGAATACTACTACTTACCAGTTATATAGTGCTGAGAGGCATACACAGTGCTGTACATTTTGACATTTATAGACAGTCCCTGCTTGGAAGAGCTTACAATCTAACTTGGACAGAAAGACATGACATAGAGGGTAGGGGATGCAGAACCCAAGGTGAGAGGCGTTAGGAGTCAAAAGCACTCTCAAAGAGGTAGGCTTTTAAATGGGCCTTGAACATGGCCAGAGACAGAGCCCGCCATAGGGATTCGGGCAGCTTGTTCCAAGCATATGGTGCAGCAAGGCTGGAGGGGCAGAGTCTGGAGTTGGCAGAGGAAGAGAAGGGCACAGGTAGGAGGGACTTACCAGCTGAGCAGAGCTCATTGGGGGGGGGGGGGGGGCTTATAGGGGCAGATAAGTGAAGAGAGATAGTGAGGGGCAGCTGAGTGAGTGCATTTGTAGGTCAGTAAGAGGAGTTTGAATTGTATTTGGAAACGGATGGGAAGCTAATGAAATGATTTTAGGGTTTATTTGGATCTAGCTCACACCTTTTTATAGGCAGCTCAAGACAAGCCTTATGCCGGTACTGTATTTCCTTATTCCTTGAGGCAAAGGAAAGTGACGTGGCTTGCTTAAAGTGCGGAGGAGTTGAGTGGATTTTAAATTCTAGCTGCAACAGTTCTCACAGCAAGAGAGAGGTTTGCATGCACTATATATTATTGTGGCTCTTCTGAAAACCCAACTGGCAAGGGAGTAGTCCAGGTTTGGGTTAAGAAACACAGTTCCAGGTGGATTAACCCAGACTGAAATGCTAGTGCTCATCAACTGAAAAATGTTAATAGTAGAAACTGGTATAGTAAGAATATCACACGGCATGTGTACTTTTGCAGTTTCTTTTCAGATTTTTTGATTCTTCATTGACTTGGTTATTAAAGTTGGTTATCGTGACTGTTCTATTAATTCTGCTTAGAGCAGTAGTTTTCATCCAGTCTTTAGAATGCACCAATGCCGGCAGATTTTCAGGATATTCATAATGATTATGCATGAGATTTGCATTTGCTGCATTCAATACATCCAAATCTACTTCATGCATATTCATTGTAGATATCTTGAAAACTAGGTTCGATAGGCCAAGAGACAGCTGGGAAATAATGATTGGGAACTTGTATAGCAACAGATTTACTTACAATGTTCAGTTAGCGATGTCACCATTCCTCAGTCCTTTCTCTGTGTTGACCTGCTGCTTGTTCTCGCTTGTTTTATCCATGGTTATTTCTTTATCATAACCTGATTCATTTTTAATATCAACTAGCTTAACCTTGGGGTTTAATGCCTTCATTGTAAAGGTGATAAAGCGGATTTAGGTGCCAGTGCCATCACCTTGAATTTGAGCCATGTACCAAAGCCCAGTGTATGATTCCCTAAAGCAGGGGTGCCCACACTTTTTGGGCTTGCGAGCTACTTTTAAAATGACCAAGTCAAAATGATCTACCAACAATAAAATTTTAAAAAAACACAACGCACACTGTACGCATAGAATTGTTAATTATCATTCCTATTCCGGGGTTTTTTCAAAGAGGTCAAAGCAGATGACTCTATGCACTGTCACCTCAGTAACAACCATACAAAAATAGACAAATACCCTCCCTTTTTACTAAACCACGATAGCAGTTTTTAGCGCAGGGAGCTGCGCTGAATGCCCAGCGCTGCTCTCGACGCTCATAGGCTCCCTGCGCTAAAAACCTCTATTGCAGTTTAGTAAAAGGGGACCATATTGTAAAATATAGAGAGCAGATATAAATTCAGACACATTTTGATCACTAAATTTAAAATAAAATCATTTTTCCGACCTTGTCTGGTGATTTAATGAGTCTCTGGTTGCACTTTCGTCTTCTGACTGTGCATCCAATCTTTCTTCCCTTCTTTTAGCCTGTATGCTTCCTCTCCTCCTGACCTCATTCCCCCCCCACCAACATTTTCTTCTTCTCTCCCTGCCCTCTCTTTCTTTCTCTCTTCATGCCCCCTTTCTTTTTTTCTGTTTCTCTTCTTTCCTTCTGTCTCCCTGCCTGCCCTCCCCCAAGCCACTGCCGCTGCCATCGGATAACAGGCCCCCAAAGCCGCCCGCCGCCGGCCAAGCTCTCCTTGCTTCGGGCCCAACAGCATTCCTCTCCCCGACGTCAATTTTGCCGTCGGAGAGGAAGTTCCGCTGGCCAGAACTTCCTCTCCGACGGCAGAATTGACGTCGGGGAGAGGAAGGCTGATCGGCCCAAGATCTACCTATTGGGAGAAATGCTGCCGGGTCCTGCCTTTGAGGAAACAGAAAGTAGGCAGGACCTGGCAGCAAGAATAGCAAATCGCAAGCTTCACTGACCTGTCTCCCGCTTTAGCCCGCGAATGGGGCTCTAACATGTGCGTGCCGGCTTCCCTTCTCTTCCCCCCCCCCCCCCCCCCCCCGACATAACTTCCGGTTTCAGAGGGAAGAGAAGGGAAGCCGGCAAGCACACATTAGCCCCCGGAGCATAAATTCTCCAAGTCGTTTTTTTGGTTTTTTTTTTCAATGTTGAGCAGCGGAGGCAGCAGCAGAATTCAGAAGCAGGCCAGTCAGGAGGGGAAAAAAGAGAAGGGAAGAAGGGAACCCGCTCTGCGATCGACTGGGGTCGCCTGAGCGAGCGACCTGTCGATCGCGATCGACGTGTTGGGCACCCCTGCCCTAAAGCAATCATTTTGCTCCTCAGTGCTACAAAACCAAATAGCATACAGTTAAGCTGAGCATAAAAAGTGTGCACTGATATTGGGATGCACACCGGATGCATGCAGACATAGGACAACAATGTCTTGTGTACAAAAATATTATCAGCAGTTATCAAATTTCATTCTCATATTTTACATTTGCGCATGTGCCAGAACCCTATTCTGTGCATAAAATACCAATATTTATGCGCAGAATAACATTCCATCATGTACATAGAGACGTTCAAATATGTTACTGGCCATATTGAGATGGAAGAAGATACCTTTTTCCTTACAGAACCTAAGGCAACAAGAGGGCATCCGTTAAAAATCAAGAGTGGGAGATTTCACGGTGACATTAGGAAGTATTTCTTCACCGAAAGGGTGGTTGAATGTTGGAATGGTCTTCCACTTCAGGTAGTTGAGGCCAGCAACGTGCTCAATTTTAAGAAAAAATGGGATAAACATGTGGGTTAAAGAACATAAACATTGCCCCTGCCAGGTCAGACCAGGGGTCCATTGTGCCCGGCAGTCCACTCATGCGGCGGCCCCCCCGGGTCCATGACCTGTAAGTGCTCCTAACCTACAACTTCCATACCCTGTTCGCCTAATGTCCAGTGAAGTAACCCTCTATCTGTACCCTGCTATCCCCTTTGCTTCCAGGAAGTCATCCAGTCCCTTTTTGAACCCCATTATTGTACTCTGTCTTATCACCTCTCCTGGAAGTGAGTCCCAGGTGTCCACCACCCGTTGAGTGAAGTGCTTAGGGGGGAAGGTTCTTCGAGTGGGCAGACATGGGCCATTGGTCCTTTTCTGCCGTCATATTATATGTTTCTATGCAGTCTGACAAGCGTTAATACCCATTTGTCAGCAATTCAGCACTATTCCTTTATTCAACACGTCTCCCCTCAGCTCTGCCTCTTTTTTTTTTTTCTTTCATTCCATGCTCTTCATCAAAGCCAAGAAAATGTTGTGGGTCCTGATACTCGCAGTAAAGGGGAAAAAAATAACAGGTGTGAAATCTCCACCAGCACTGCCAAAGAAGAACCAGTTAACCTTTTCTCCTCCTCAGCCTTTTCACGAAAGCCCTGACGTTACATTTGGCCGCCTTGCTTTTCATCTCTGCAGAAAAGTAATAGCTTCTTTAGTATAGATCAAGGATCTCAAAGTCCCACCTTGAGGGCCGCAATCCAGTCGGGTTTTCAGGATTTCCCCAATGAATATGCATGAGATCTATGTGCATGCACTGCTTTCAATGCATATTCATTGGGGAAATCCTGAAAACCTGACTGGATTGCGGCCCTCAAGGAGGGATTTTGAGATCCCTGGTATGGATGTACACGTGTTGTGCACTGATAATCCAAAACAAAAGGAAATATGGAGTCCAATGTTAACTGATACAGGCTTTATGAAGATTCAAAAGTGTATTCAAGCTTAAAAATAGTACAGTTCATCCACAAATTTGGTGTTTGGAGAGGACCCAACATGGTCCATGTTTCGACCAAAAAGGTCTTCTTCAGAGGTCCTAATTGGTCTCTCCAAAGGTTTTGGTGGATATGTCAGCCTACACCCAATGTAGGTGAAAGTTCCCTTCAAGTGTGTTGCTATAGGCTATCCTATATAGGCTATAGCGATATGCTTAAGGAGAACTTTCACCTACACTGGGTGTAGGCTGACATACACCTAATCACCAAAGTTGAGGATGAAATGTACTATTTTTAAGCTTAAATACACTTTTGAATCTTAAAGCCTGTATCAATTAACATCAGACTCCACATTTCCTTTTGTTTTAGACTTCCTTGTGGATCCAAAGGGTCAACTTTTTTGGTTGCTTTGCACTGATAATCCACCTGAGACTTTGCACACATTTAATTTATGGGCAAAACTATAATATGTATACAAAGTTGTGCAGAAAACCTAGTGCATGTTACTGCATCACCCCCTTAGTAAGATAAACAATTTCAGCAAATTTCTGATTAACTTCAGCCTAAGGTACTGATGCTAAGTAACTAGTATTTCAGCACTTCATATACTTGTTTCCTTTAGAATGCATGGTTTCCAGGAATATTAATACTAAATGATTGATTGGATTACTTAATAATGTAGGTACTGGCAATAATGTGCTACCTCATGATCCCATAAGTTACCCACCCAGCTAATACTGAAGAGGAAGTGGTTTGCTGAAACAGAAGTTAGTTCTGGTAATGTAGGGCTCAGTTGTAATTATTGATTGCTTTATAGCTTAATACTAGTTTACATTTTCAGAAAATGTACATCATGCTTTACAGAGTCAGAATATAGTAGCCCTCTTTTATCAGGATTACAATTAGAAAAAAAAAAAATCAATTCTATGGTTTGTTGCTGTAAATCCCTGGAACATATCGTTCCCCCTAATTTTAATTATGTTATCCCCTTCTTGTTTTGTCCCTTGTGTGCCGATTTGGAGCCTGGATCTGGTTTCATTTTGTCTAATGATATGACAGCCACGATAAAGCTTAGTATAATGTGTACAGAGAATAATAATGTACTGTAGTTAGCGTAGTCTAATTATAAATAGACAAAGAACAGAAGAAAAAAACATCAGTAAGTTGTCATTCTTGTGTTATATACAGTATGCCAGAAATGTAGACTGTCCTTTTGAAAATGTAAAACACTAACCCCCTCGTTTATGAAATTGCGATAGCAGTTTATAGCGCGGGGAGCCGCACTGAATGGCTGGCGCTGCTTCCGATGCTCATAGGAACTCAATGAGCGTCGGGAGCAGCGTGGGCCATTCAGCGCAGCTCCCTGTGCTAGAAACTGCTATCACAGTTTCGTAAAAGGAGGCCTAAATGTATTTTGTACTGCATCTGGTTTAAAAGGTGCCTTATTAAGTTTACCATAAATTGCTTTTTCTGTACACAGATTATGTCCAATGTATCATTTTTAAGTAAATAACCTTATTTTACTAAATACTAGTGATGTCTTTTGTATGACTATTTTCTATGTGGAATCCCACTCATGCATAAGTGGGGGATGCTTATTTTCATATTCTGTACATTTTAGAGCCTTGTTTTTCAAGGTCTAATCACTGAGTAATATTTAATATAGTTCACTCATTTTGCTATAATGAACCATCAAAGACGACCTGCAGTGTTTGGTTTTCACCACATATGAGTATGTACCTCTTAGGAAAGTAGAAGGAAGATACTGGTAGGCTTGCTTTGGCTGACCACTAGGTGTCATAACATCAATTTTCCTTACTAGCCAGAGCATATGAGGCTGAATGAACTCACTGTGGCCATCTGGTTCTAGTTAGTGGTGTATAACCAGTGAAGATGTTGATGGATCCATTCTAAAGGAACCGATTTGGCTTCTATAGAAATTCCTTTGTACAGTATATTTCCAAAGGGGCTGCTTTTTTTCAGCACAAGAAGACTAAATTCAAATGCTATCCATCTCAAAGCACTATTCTAATTTGACTGTATTGGGATGATACTAATACTGCCCTGCTCCAGTGTTCAGAATATGTCCATATGTCATTTGAAAACAGAACAAGGGTTAAAAGTCTACCAACAAGCTTCAGATTTAGGCAGGCTTAGAGCTTCCTCTAGTATGGGGGTCCCAGGGCAACTGCTCTGTTTGCAGTCCTGTAACAGCAGCCTTGTTTGAAAAGGCTGGTTTACCTGCAGATTTATTTATTTTATTTTTTTTAAGATAGTTGCTGCTATTTTCATCAGTCTGGTTTTCTGTGTAGGCTAGAGTTTGGAATTCACTGTTCTTTATTTTTCAGAGCTATATAATTATTAATTACTTACTGCACTGGGATCCTGACAGAACAAAGTATAAACAGCCTGATTTCCTTTTTCTTACTGATTTCAGCGACCAACTTAGATTTCCAGAGTGTAAGATCTGGAGATACAGATAACACCAAGTCAGTGTGCAAGGATTAAGGTGACTGGAGAATGCTCTAAGGCTGGGGCCCACACTTTTTGGGCTTGGGAGCTACTTTTAAAATGACCAAGTCAAAATGATCTACCAACAATACAATTAAAAAAAAAAACACAAAGCACACTGTACGCAGAGAAAATGTTAATTATTTATATTCCGGAGTTTTTTCAAAGAGGTCAGGGCAGATGACTATGCAATGTCACCTTAGTAACAGCTATACAAAAATAGACAAATATACCCTCTCCCTTTTTACTAAACCGCAATAGCAGTTTTTAGCGCAGGGAGCTGCAGGGAATGCCCCTCGCTGCTCTCGACGCTCATAGGCTCCCTGTGCTATAAACTGCTATTGCGGTTTAGTAAAAGGGGGACATAGTGCAAAATATAGACAGCAGATATAAATTCTCAAAACGGACACATTTTGATCACTAAATTGAAAATAAAAATCATTTTTCCTACCTTTGTTGTCTGGTGATTCAATTTTTTCTTCCTCTCTCCCTGCCCCCTCCCCTTTCTTTCTTTATCCCTGCCCCCCTTCTTTCTGTCTCCCTGCCCCCCCCTTCTATCTGTCTCCCTGTCTGCCCCCTTTCTTTCTCCCTGCCCTCCCCCAAGCCACTGCCACCGCCATCAGGGAACAGGCCCCCAAGCCATTGCCGCCCCAACCTCTCCCTGCTTCCCAACGCAGAAGCGCTGGGCTGACCAGCCTTCCTCTCCCCGACATCAATTCTGACGTCAGAGAGGAAGTTCTGGACCAGCCAGGCAGCGGGATGCAAGTAGAACGCGAAGGCAATGCGAGTCTATCATGGAGCCCGGGATGAGCTCTGCGATCAACTCGCGTTTTCTTCGCGATCTATTGGTTGATCGTGATTGACCTTTTGGGCACCCCTGCTCTAAAGAGTGTGGAAAAGCTGCAGAAACTTCTAGAAATTTTCCTGCCTTTTCTTCTCTTTGCTCTTAATATCTGTTGGTGAGCAGGGCTTACCTATGCCAATTCCAGGGAAATATGAAAACAAAATTTCTGGCAGCTAAAATAGAAAAATAAAAATTGGCCAAGACTGGTTTTGAAACATGACAGAAGATAAAGACAATATGGCCTACCTAACGTGTCCTTCCACAACAAATTAAGGGTCCCTTTTATCAAACACTGGTTAAAAAGTGTTCTTAACACACCATTACACAGGTCTTTCCACTAAGGTAAAATGGCCAAATTTGCTATTTTTGTATTAATGGCCATGCTCTAATTTTGTCATTAGTCCATGGCTGTTAAGACAGAGCATGAGCCTTTATCGCTGCCCTCTCATACCTGCCCATCTTCCCTGGGAGTTACTGTAATTCTGTTAGCTATTCTATTGGACTGCCTGGGTTCCAAGCAGTGACAGTGAGCAAGACACTTTTCACATACATGGTAGACATTTTTGAAGGCTTCAAGAAAAGAACTCCAAGGATCTTCTCCATGCCAGGCTCTGTCAATGATATCACCTACACTTGAAATACATGTTCTGCTCTTCTCAGCGAATACTTGCTACAGGTGAGTAACTTCACTATGCATGACTGTAAGAAAAGTCAGGAAAAATATACAATTGCTGGTCCTACACTTGTGTGGTGATTGCCTTATAGAGTCGTAGTTTTGGTTCCTGTTCCCTATCTGATTTATTCTGTGATTTATTTATTTATTTTTTGGTTCCCATTCCAGCCTTATTATTGCTTAGAGACTTCTTGCTTCCGAAGGAAATTATAAACCTATGTATTCTTCTGTTATGAATTGTACAGAGGCTTGCTTTAACGCATTTCTCACTGGAGACCATAACTAACCTACAGAAAGGGGGAGAGGAGTCTGTATAGATGCAGATATTACTGAACACATGCTTTTGCTGAGTCTAGTGATTTACTATTGCATTCTAGAGATGACCCGTGCTAGAAGCTACTAGGAACATTTACTGTCTTCCAGAATAGGTGGTGCCAGAGGATACTGGAGAAACAAAAGAGACAGCAAAGGTGATCTCATGGTGCTAATGTGCTTTATCCATTTTAATAGAGACTTGACATGTAGTGTTTCGGCCAGAATGGCCTTAGGCCCCTTCCTGGTGTATCCTAGGATGCACCTGGAAGGAGAAGGCTTGCCATTTTGAAGAGGCAAGCCTGCTGGCCAGAGGTAGCATCCCTCTGGCCAGAAATTTGCAGGGGTGTTGGGGGACCCCAGTGGTGGATGTGGTATCGGGGGATTTACTGGTGGCAGGAGGAAGTGGGCATCCCTCCTGAAGGGGGGTTATCGGGGTGAGAATCACCATGGCGGGAGCGAGTGGGCATTCTTCCTGTAGGAAGTGTTGGGGTTGTAGGTTGGCGGGGTGGTGGCAGGGAACCTCCAATGGTGGTGGCAGGAGAAAGTAGCCATCCCTCCTGCCAATCTTGTTCAGTGTGTTGGGAGGTCTGGGCAGTGGTGGGTGAAGGGGGTATCGGCAGAGGGGGACTCTTCTGCTCTCCTTGCCAGTTATTCAGCTGAGCCATCAGGACTACGGGAGAGCTGCGGCTCAGTTGATCAGGGTAGGGAGAGCAGCTTTGAGAGGAGGAAGCAGCTGTACTTAGCAATTGCTCTTTAATCTAGACAGAGGCAGAAAATAAATTGAGAAGGAAGACCAAGGAAAACAAGAAAAGGAAAGGGAGAGGAGAGAGATGCCAGACCAAATGGAGGGGGATGCCAGAGCATGAGGGAGGGGGAAGGAGGAAGAAGACAGATACCAAATCTGGGGGGGAAGAAAGGAGAAAAGAGAGATACTAAAAACCAGGAAGGGGGGAGGGAGAGATGGAAGAGAAGGAGACAGATGCCAGACCATGGGGGAGAGGGAAGGGAAGATGGATGCCAGACAATGGGGATGGAGAGATGGAAGGGGGAAGCAGTTTCTGTAAGGGGCATAGAAAGAGGGCAGATGCCATATGGAAAGAGCAAAGAGAGGGCAGTTGGTGGATGGAAGAAAGAGTGACGAGAAGAGGAAAACAAAGACCAGAGATGAAAAAGGTAGAAAAAATGTTCTATTTCATTTTTCTGTTTGGGGGTGGTGCCTGTCATCAGCTGCTTCTGGACACAGCCTTCTCTGGCAAGTATGATGCCATTGTCTGGGATAGCACCATGACCTACCACTTCTTTGCATTCATCGTCCTTCTTTGCGGATATGTTGCTCCATTAAACCAGCATGATGATTGGACTTAGAACTAGACTGGAATTTATTTTACTTTATCTCTTAACTTGTTTTTTGCTAGGTGTGTCATAATTTTTCTTTTCATTCTTCTATTTTTGCTTGATTTGTAATCTATATATTCATTTTGTTACCTACTATTCTATTTTTGAAATGTAACCTTTATTTTCATTCTTCCTGGATACTTTGGGGTTCTTTGTTGCTAATATTATGATGTTTTCTCTGAGTGTTCTTCTTCTTTCCTTCCTCTTTTCAGTCTATCTTTTTATACAAGTGATGTTTTTCTCTTAGGCACTTTACTTTAGATTAAGCCTGTCAGGAACAGAGAGAGTAGTTCAATGTGCCTATAATATTATTAGTTTTGTAAACTGCATAATACTCATGTACAAGTGGTATATCAAATTTAATAAATACAATACAATATTGTAGCTGTAGTAATAAATGTTTATAAACAGAAAATGGAATTAAGATGATCCTTTTATTGGGCTAATGTTATTACATTTTTGACTAACTTTCAGAAACCAAAACCCTCTTCCTCGGGTCAGTACAGAATACCCTAACCCAGTATACTTCACAGATTTGTACTAATCTGGCTTGTTTAGTATTACAATGGGTATAAGGATGTTCTAATGCTCACCACAGTATGTAAAATGCTCCCTTTTCCTAGGTACATTCTTGTTGTGCGACTTATGAATTATTACTAGGAATCAAGTTTTTCAAATAGAAGAGGGGAATGTATATATAAAAAAAGGTCAGCCCCAGGTATCACATTTGCTAAGTAAGCCACTGTAAGCCATAAACCACTTCAATAAGTCCCCTTCCCCCCCCCCCCCCCCTTGGGGACTAATGATGGAGCCTAGCTTTCCAGAGATTTGGTGCTTGCAAATGAAGCAAAATGCTGAGGCTAAAAAACAAAACAACCTAACCCCCTGATATTTAATTAAAGATTTACAGGGAAAGCATAAAAGAAATAACCCCCCCCACCCCCCAGCTTAACAATTCCAAAATATCCACAGAGAAAAATTGAACTGGACCTTTCTTTTTCTTCACTTGTGGCAAATACGCTTTTTTTAAAATTTATTTTTAACAGTTTTATAACATTTTCAATTACACATAGGAAACAGGATAGACAATTCAAAAAACACATATTAACATTCATTACATCAATAGATAAAATACCTACTAGCCCACATCTTAGGAGAGAAATCTTGCCTCAATTAAAGGAAATAAGAAAATAAGAAAACTAGGAAAATATTGTCTACTTTCATGTGGTCTATAATCTTTTTTTCTCCAAATTAGTTTATATTTTTATCTCATGACTTGTAATAAACTCATCTAACTGGAATGAGTCCCAAAAAACATATTCTTTCTCTTGAAAAGTTATGAGACATTTGCAGGGATACTTAAGGAAAAAAAATGGCTCCCAGAGCTATCACTTGAGGTTTTATAACCAACAATGCTTTACATCTTAACTAACTAGCTTTGGAAACATCTAAGAAAATGTTCATTTTTGCAGGGGAAAAATAAATATCTTTTTTTTTGGGGGGAAATAGATTTTCATTACCAATGATTTATCTTTTTCATAGACAAATGTAACTAGTAAAGTGGATCTAGGCCTCTTCTATCAAACTGCGATAGCAATTTTTAGCGTGGGGAGCCACTCTGAATGGCCTGCGCAGCTCCCAGTGCTCATAGGAACGCCATTCAGCATGGCTCCCCGCACTAAAAACTGCTATCGCAGTTTGATAGAAGAGGGTGCTAGTTGTAATATTATCTTGAGAATCTTCCAAAAATTCTTAGATTCACTTCTATAGCTATCAATTGATCCATATTTTGCAGAGTATCAACTTTATTCTTTCTAATTGGTAAATAGTAACAATTGCTCAGTTAAATCTCATCAGAATTTACCAATCATACTACTTCCTTTCAGCACTTTTTAAATAATATTTCTGAAAATAATAAGTAAGTAGAGGGAATACTGGTAATATAAAAATCTATATTATTATTGCAAAACAATTATAAACTTAGCAGCAAAATACATAGTAACATAGTAACATAGTAGATGACGGCAGATAAAGACCCGAATGGTCCATCCAGTCTGCCCAACCTGATTCAATTTAAATTTTTTTTTTTTTTTTCTTCTTAGCTATTTCTGGGCGAGAATCCAAAGCTTTACCCGGTACTGTGCTTGGGTTCCAACTGCCGAAATCTCTGTTAAGACTTACTCCAGCCCATCTACACCCTCCCAGCCATTGAAGCCCTCCCCTGCCCATCCTCCTCCAAACGGCCATACACAGACACAGACCGTACAAGTCTGCCCAGTAACTGGCCTAGTTCAATCTTTAATATTATTTTCTGATTCTAAATCTTCTGTGTTCATCCCACGCTTCTTTGAACTCAGTCACAGTTTTACTCTCCACCACCTCTCTCGGGAGCGCATTCCAGGCATCCACCACCCTCTCCGTAAAGTAGAATTTCCTAACATTGCCCCTGAATCTACCACCCCTCAACCTCAAATTATGTCCTCTGGTTTTACCATTTTCCTTTCTCTGGAAAAGATTTTGTTCTACGTTAATACCCTTTAAGTATTTGAACGTCTGAATCATATCTCCCCTGTCTCTCCTTTCCTCTAGGGTATACATATTCAGGGCTTCCAGTCTCTCCTCATACGTCTTCTGGCTCAAGCCTCATATCATTTTCGTCACCCTCCTCTGGACTGCCTCAAGTCTTCTTACGTCTTTCGCCAGATACGGTCTCCAAAACTGAACACAATACTCCAAGTGGGGCCTCACCAATGACCTGTACAGGGGCATCAACACCTTTTTCCTTCTACTGACTACGCCTCTCTTTATACAGCCCAGAATCCTTCTAGCAGCAGCCACTGCCTTCTCACACTGTTTTTTCGCCTTTAGATCTTCGGACACTATCACCCCAAGGTCCCTCTCCCCATCCGTGCATATCAGCTTCTCTCCTCCCAGCATATACGGTTCCTTCCTATTATTAATCCCCAAATGCATTACTCTGCATTTCTTTGCATTGAATTTTAGTTGCCAGGCATTAGACCATTCCTCTAACTTTTGCAGATCCTTTTTCATATTTTCCACTCCCTCTTCGGTGTCTACTCTGTTACAAATCTTGGTATCATCTGCAAAAAGGCACACTTTTCCTTCTAACCCTTCAGCAATGTCACTTACATATATATTGAACAGGATTGGCCCCAGCACCGAACCCTGAGGGACTCCACTAGTCACCTTTCCTTCCTTCGAGCGACTTCCATTAACCACCACCCTCTGGCGTCTGTCCGACAGCCAGTTTCTGACCCAGTTCACCACTTTGGGTCCTAACTTCAGCCCTTCAAGTTTGTTCAACAGCCTCCTATGAGGAACTGTATCAAAGGCTTTGCTGAAATCCAAGTAAATTACATCTAGCATATGTCCTCGATCCAGCTCTCTGGTCACCCAATCAAAAAATTCAATCAGGTTCGTTTGGCACGATTTACCTTTTGTAAAGCCATGTTGCCTCGGATCCTGTAACCCATTAGATTCAAGGGAATACACTATCCTTTCTTTCAGCAACACTTCCATTATTTTTCCAACAACTGAAGTGAGGCTCACCGGCCTGTAGTTTCCTGCTTCATCCCTGTGACCACTTTTATGAATAGGGACCACATCCGCTCTCCTCCAATCCCCAGGAATCACTCCCGTCTCCAGAGATTTGTTGAACAAGTCTTTAATAGGACTCGCCAGAACCTCTCTGAGCTCCCTTAGTATCCTGGGATGGATCCCGTCTGGTCCCATCGCTTTGTCCACCTTCAGTTTTTCAAGTTGCTCATAAACACCCTCCTCCGTGAACGGCGCAGAATCTACTCCATTTTCTCGTGTAACTTTGCCAGACAATCTCGGTCCTTCTCCAGGATTTTCTTCTGTGAACACAGAACAGAAATATTTGTTTAGCACATTTGCTTTCTCCTCATCACTCTCCACATATTTGTTCCCAGCATCTTTTAGCCTAGCAATTTCATTTTTTATCTTCCTCCTTTCACTAATATATCTGAAAAAATTTTTATCTCCCTTTTTTACATTTTTAGCCATTTGTTCTTCCGCCTTTGCCTTCGCCAAACGTATCTCTCTCTTGGCTTCTTTCAGTTTCACCCTGTAGTCCTTTCTGCTCTCCTCTTCTTGGTTTTTTTTATATTTCATGAACGCCAACTCTTTCGCCTTTATTTTCTCAGCCACTAGGTTGGAGAACCATATCGGCTTCCTTTTTCTCTTGTTTTTTTTGATTTTCTTCACATAAAGGTCCGTAGCCATTTTTATCGCTCCTTTCAGCTTAGACCACTGTCTTTCCACTTCTCTTATGTCCTCCCATCCTAACAGCTCTTTCTTCAGGTACTTTCCCATTGCATTAAAGTCCGTACGTTTGAAATCTAGGACTTTAAGTATCGTGCGGCCGCTCTCCACTTTAGCCGTTATATCAAACCAAACTGTTTGATGATCGCTACTACCCAGGTGAGCACCCACTCGAACATTAGAGATACTCTCTCCATTTGTGAGGACCAGATCCAATATTGCTTTTTCCCTTGTGGGTTCCGTCACCATTTGTCTGAGCAGAGCCTCTTGAAAGGCATCCACAATCTCCCTACTTCTTTCCGATTCCGCAGACGGAACATTCCAGTCCGCATCCGGCAGGTTGAAATCTCCCAACAGCAGAACCTCCTCTTTCCTTCCAAACTTTTGGATATCCACAATCAGATCCTTATCAATTTGCTTCGATTGAGTCGGAGGTCTGTAGACTACACCCACGTAGATAGAAGTTCCATCTTCTCTTTTCAGAGCAATCCATATCGCTTCTTCCTCTCCCCAGGTCCCTTGCATTTCGGTCGCTTGGATATTGATCTTTACATAGAGAGCTACTCCTCCACCTTTATGACCATCTCTGTCCTTCCTAAAAAGATTATATCCCGGTATGTTTGCATCCCATCCATGTGTTTGCATCCCAAAATGTATCAGTATTTGGCAGAATGGTGAGGTAGCAATAGTGTACTGCAACTATACTTATTCCTGATAAAGCACTAACAGACAAACTAAAAAGAACCGCATGCCATAGGTCCTAACTCACACTTGGAATTTAGCAATGCTTTCTGCCTTACACATTACTAAATCATCATAGGAAGTATGACACAGTCTCTCACCCTTTGGATATACTTAAAAAAGTCCATTGCGGTGTGTTAGGTGTCACCTTTCTCCCTCTCAGACTCCAAACTGATGTTTCACAGCTGGCTCCTGGACAAGGTCATGTAGATAGGATGCCTTGTTCTACTATATACTCATTCTGTATTTGTGGCAGAAAGGTTTTTCAGCAATGAAGCTGGGAATGAACACAGCACTTGTCTGGAACTAGTCTTAGCTGAGGCTAAGGTGCTATCTAGTACTGGTTTTTACTTCTTAGGAATTGTGAGTTCTGGTTCTTGAGCACTGAGTATAAAGCACTCATCCCTTCTTTGGAACTACATGTTGGCTGGTGAAATAACACCCATCAGAGAAGTCTCTCCTTCCTAAGAGTTTTTCCTTCTCCACCTTTCTCATGTTCCAGTAATGGTGCCTGATATAGAGGCCATTGTATAATGCATAGAACAGGTCTTGATTGGATAAGCTGGACACAAAAAAAAACTTACTGGTATAGATGTGCACATGGACAGTAGATGAGGTAAGGCCATGGCAAGTTAGGACCACTGAGCTGGCTAGATGGTGGATGGTATCAGTACAGTCCAGGGTGGCTGATCTGTAAAAAATATGAGGCCTTGCAGATGGCCCACTTTATCAGAGCTGGTACTTATAATGAGGATTCCATGTAATTAAATTGCATTCTATAGTTTTCATATCAAAGAGAAATACAGGTGTTCCTAGGAGGAGAGTTTGGCACAGTGGTTAAAGCTACAGCCTCAGTACCCTGAGGTTGTGGTTTCAAATCTACGCTGCTCCTTGTGACCCTGGACAAGTCACTTAATCCCCCCCATTGCCCCAGGTACATTAGATAGATTGTGAGCCCACTGGAACAGACAGGGAGAAATGCTTGAGTACCTGAATAAATTCATGTAAACTGTTCTGAGCTCCCCTGGGAGAACGGTATAGAAAATTTAATAAATAAATACAAGTCTAAGCAGTGCACAAAGGAAATCTTGAAGTAGCCATGACAGGGTGGTTATATTGTAGTCAGAGTTTGGTTCATAGGCCTCAGGCTAATGCAGGCCTTTTACATATAAACAGGTATTGGCACATTGGGAAGAATAATCCAAATCATAGTTACCAGATGCTAGGGTCCACCTTGGGGGTCGGCGCTCAAGAAAAAGATCAAGGTGTAATCATGGACAATACACTAAAACTTTCTGCTCAATGTGTGGCAGCAACCAAGAAAACAAACAAGATGCTAGGAATTATTAGAAAAGAGATGGTAAACAAGACTAAGAATGTTATAATGATGTGACCGCACCTTGAGTACTTCATCCAGTTCTGTTCTCCTTATCTCAAAAAAGATATAGTGGCACTAGAAAAGGGTCAGAGAAAAAGCAACCAAGATGATAAAGGGGATGGAACTCCTCTCGTAGGAGGAAAGACTAAAGAGGTTACGGCTCTTCAGCATGGAAAAGAGATGGCTGAGGGGAGATATGACTGAAGTCTACAAAATCAGTGGTGTAGAACAGGTACAAGCGATCGATTTTTTTTACTGCATCAAGATTTACAAACACTAGGGGACACGATGAAGCTACAGAGTAATACTTTTAAAACCAATAGGAGGAAATATTTTTTCACTCAGGGAATAGTTAACCTCTGGAATGTGTTGCCAGAGAATGTGGTAAGAGTGGTTAATGTAGTTGGTTTTAAAAAAGGTTTGGACAAGTTCCTGGAGATAATCTGCTGTTGAGACAGACATGGGGGAAGCCACTGCTTGCCCTGGATTGGTAGAATGGAATGCTAGACATTTGGTGAAGGCTCTGATTGCTGTAGACAGGGAAGTACTTTGAATCGATATTGTCTATTTTGGAAGGTACGTATGATGCCCCAGGGGCTAGAATGTGCACAAAGGCATCTGAAATCTAGAGCAGCTTATCGATTTCTGTCATAACAGTGGTACAATGGTGCTCAGGGAGTTCATTTTGAACTTCTCTGCACACAAGCCTGTTGAGATCCTGCAAGCCTAGAATGGAGCCCTGCGTCCCAGATTTCTTCAGCGTGCAATTAGCACTTCAAGTAGAAAACTCATTTATATTCACTGCCAGGCACTTCCTCTATTGAGCCTGCCTTTAACTACTCGTACTGCCACTGGAAGAATGCTGTTCTATGCAATTGGCCAATAGTCACTGACTAGTGGCAGGGCAAATCTGATTGAGCACTCACTGAAAGATTAGGTTCTTACCTGGATAATCTTGTTTCTGTTAATATGCACAGGACTACATGCAAGGTACTGAAGGGACTAGACTTAGTAGATAAGGACAGGGTGTTCATCCTCTTCAAGGTAGGGAGAACGAGAGGGCACTTTCTAAAGTTGAAAGGTGATAGATTCTGTACAAACGTAAGGAAATTCTTCTTCACCCAGAAAGTGGTGGAAAACTCGAATGCTCTTCCGGAGTCTGTTATAGGGGAAAACACCCTCCAGGATTCCAAGACAAAGTTGGACAAGTTCCTGCTAAACTGGAATGTATGCAGGTGAGGCTGGACTTATTTAGAGCACCGGTCTTTGACTTGAGGGCTGCCATGTGAGCAGACTGCTGGGCAGGATGTACCACTGGTCTGACCCAGCAGCGGCAATTCTTATGTTCTTAATTCATGCTTGCCAACCACTTGCAGAAGGGTGTTAATCACATCTTTCAGCTCCTCCTTCTTCACCGTGGAGTATAGTTCCCTCTTCAGTTTGGACCAAAGCAATCAAGCTCCACTGTAACAGGAGAAAAGAGAAGGAGGGACACAGGGAACTTTCCTGGAAATAACATATATTTCTGTTCTGCTCTGTAACTCATGAAAATGAACAATCGTTAGCATTTATTTATTTTGTTTTCTATCCTGTTCTCCCCAAAGAGCCCAGGACAGGTTACAGGTCAACATACACAATATGCAGTTAACAGGTTACAATTTGTCATAGTTACTGTACAAGTTTTTTCAGGTACAAGTTTTTATCCTAACTCAACACATAGTAGGGATCTAATATCAATATCCAAAATATACAGCATGAACGTGCAACATAGGTGTATCAATGAACGAACCTGCTGTGTGCAACTAGCACTAACACATAAGGGACTGCAAACCTCAATAACTCAGTACTTTTATTAGTAAGTTAATCATATATGTTCATCCAACTGACAGGAAACTCCTACAGCTTCAGTTAGGAAGGGACAGATAAGCCTGTCCACAAGACTGGAGGACCCAAAAGTAGCATCCTCTTAGGCCGCCACGTCCACTCTGTACAGTTTTGTTCTTATGAGATGGGTGATGAAGAATGTCCTGTGTATGAAAAACATTGTTCCAACACTGTGTTGGTGAGGTAGGAAGTGGAGATATCCCCTAGTGTTGCTGGCATCAGAGGTGGGTGGGCAGAGTCATGGGTCGAACACAGGAAGTTATTAATCAGGCAGAGCAGTAACAGGAGTCACATTGCTGGCTGTCAGAATGAGTGGGCAGAGTCATGTATTGAATCAGGCAGAGCAGTAACAGAATAGGGAGGGTTGCGTTGCTTATGTTGGGGGTGGGTGAAGTTATGGATCAAGCACAGGATGCTATTAGACAGAGCGGTAACAGGCAGTGGTGTACCAAGTGTGTGGGGGGTGGGAGGTACACCCCAGGTGCACGCTCCAAGGGGGTGCACAGCCGGCCGGGTCTGGAAGCTCCCGCGCTGCTTAAAACGGCACCTCAGAGTCGGCAGCCGCACTGAAGTGCACGAAGGTCCTGCGATGACGACTACTTCTTCTGCTGCTGCTTCGGAAGAGGTAAGTGACGTAGGAGGGGGTGGACCAGCAGCCATAGTCATCGTGGGACCTTGCTGCAGCTCCCTGCATCTGTCGGCCCAGCTCCCCTCCAATGTCATTTACCTTTTCCGGAGCAGAGGCAGCAGAAGTTGTCATCCCGGGACCTTGCTGATTTTGATGGAGAGATAAAGAAGCATAGCAGGGTGGTGGAAGGAGAAAAAGGGGTTCAGGGTGGTATGGAAGGGTGGTGAAGGGTGAGAAAGGGGGTCAGGGTGGAAAGGAAGGATGGTGAAGTGTGAGAAAGGGGGTCAGGGTGGTATGGAAGCGTGGTGAAAGGTGAGAAAGGGGGTCAGGGTGGTATGGAAGTGTGGTGAAGGTGAGAAAGGGGGCAGATGCTGATGGAAGTGGGGGGAAGGGAGAGAAGAGAGTGAAATGCCAGACCATGGGGGTGTGGGAGAGATGGAAGGGGGAGGCATAAGGTTTCTGGAAAGTGAATAGAAGGAGAGAAGATGCCATATAGAAGGGGCAGAGAGAGGGTAGACAGTGGATGAAAGGAAGAGAGTGACTCGAAGATGAGGAAAGCAGAAACCAGAGAAGACAAGGTAGAAAATTTTTTATTTTTTTTTTTGCTTTAGGTGAGATGCATTGCTGTTTCTGTGATGTTGCATTGTATGGAGAGTCCAGCTTCTTGATGCTTCAGTTTAATCTTTGTCTACGTATTTTTATTCTATCTCCCCATTTACAAAACTGTAGAGCATTTTTTAGCGTTGGCATCTGAGCTGTTACCACCGTGGCTAAAAACCACACTACAGTTTTGTAAAAGAGGGATGGGTTAGTTTGTGATTACATACTAGACGAAGGTGTTTTCTATGTTCTGTGTGTTCGAAAAGACATGGTTTTCTGTTAGGATTGACTGTGCAGGATTGTTCTGCACTAGTCTGGCTTGTTTAGTTTTACAATGGGTTTACTGACGTACTGCTCACTGCAGTATGTAAGATGCTGCCTTTTCCTAGGTACACTCTTGTGTGACGTTTGAATTGTTACTAAAATCATGTTTTTCATTCAGATGGGTGGGGTATAAAAAAATGATGGGCCCCGGGTGCCATGTATGCTAGGTACGCCACTGGTAACAGGATCTGCAGAGAGAACAAACCTCAATAGTACAAGTAGCAGGTTCAGAGCCATTATCCAATAAATGCTGATAAAGTGGATTAGCTTGTGATTTCACTGTGTGATGGGGCTCTAATGGCAATTACCTGCAACTCAGGTTAGTATAATTATTGCTGTATGTGACCTGGCATCAAGAGAGATATTGATTTCAGGAAATAAAATTTAATTTAAAAGAAAAATTCAGCAGGATTGAAATATTTTAATAGTATTTTTAACATTGTAAGTTGCGGCAACCTTGTTAAATAATGCTCACTAGATGTCTCAGCTGACAGGAGAGATCTATTTGTAAATTAGACTGGCTTCCAATTCCGGCAAGAATACAATTTCTACTGCCTACTATTTAAAACTATAAACGGAGACAGCCCAACCTATCTGAACAACCGCCTCATCCAAACCACCTCAACCAGACATAGGAAAACTCATACTCCATTCATACACCCTCCAATCAAAGAAGTTAAACGGAAAAAAAAACTATTTGATGGCCTCCTAGCCACTCAAGCAACTAAACTAGACAACCAAATCTCCAATCTGCTGATAACAACCTGACTACAAGATGTTCAGAAAATAAATAAAAACTATACTCTTCAAGAAATCCTTTAAAAAAAATCATAATTCCACAAATTCCCCCTTCTCCCCACTAACTTCCCGACTCCCTGAAACTCCCTGATCTCCTCTCTATTATGTTCTAGAAATAACCAGTTATCTTCTTTGAAATCCTCCTTCTATAACTCTTCTGTAACCCACCTTTAACCACAAGGTAATGGCGAAATAGAAATATCTAATGTAATGTAATGTAATCTATGCAAATGATTGACTATGCATTGATTTTGTCACTATCTGAATGGCTCCATTCAGTTCAGTTGTTATGGCTCAATTTACACAGGTTTGATGGAATTGCTTATTCAGGCCACATGGTGGCACTGTTGGTACAGTGTGGTAGATATATTGTAAATGCACAAATCCTTTTTTTTTCAGCAGTGTGCACTTTCCTGATGGACAATCTAGAAGTTATTCCATCCATTCCCCTTGCATTTGTAAGAGAAATTAGCTCACTAAAAGTAGCTGCAAGTCCTAGCCAAAATGATGATGCTTCCTTTCTAGCAATAAACAAGGAAAAATACAAGCTCTAGGTAGATAATTTTTTAATTAGGATTTCTTAACCACCTTTTCATGAACAGATTCACCAAAATTGGTTTACAATATACTGAATAGTAATCAGGTACTCTTAAGTATTTCCCTACCTATCCTAGAGAGCTCATAGTCTAACTATGGTACATAGGGCAATAGAGAGTTAAGTAACTTGCCCAGGGTCACAAGGAGCAGGCCTGGGATCGAGCCCACAACCTCGGGGCACTGAGACAGTAGCTGTAAGCACTAGGCCACTCCACATCAGAGAAACTTTAACTGTGATTTGAGGTGGAAATACCAAATCAGACTAAGGGTCAATGCACAGAACTCCTCAGACTGGTACAAAACACCAGGTTACAGAGCGATTTAGTTTTACTGGGCGATGCTCAACACTAATGGGATACAAATTATATGCATGGTGTTTTTGTTGAAGATGGGTGGTAAAAGGAGGAGGAACATGTCTAGTGCTTTCACATATGAGCTGAGCGATATGCACAGCCAGTGGTGTAGCGAGGGTGAGAGATGCCCAGGGGGGTGGCGCCCCTCCCCTGCCCTCATCTATACCCCCTCTGCTCCTTCCCCTATCCCATCTGCTGCGCACACCCCTTCCCTTCTCCGTACCTCTAGTTGAAGTTGTTGCTTGCGGCGGTCAACGACGTGCTCCTCACGACTCCGTAGGCTCTCCCTCTGACATCACTTCCTATGCGCACCACCTGGAAGTGACATCAGCGGGAGAGCCCACGGGGTCACGAAGAGCACGTTGTTGACCGCCACACACAACCATTTCAATTAGAGGTATGGGGAAGGGAAGGGTGGGCATGCGTGGAAGGGAGGAATGGGAAGAGAAGGGGGTGGAGAGGAGGAAGGGAGCTGGTGCCCCCTTCAACATGGCACCCGGGGCGTATCGCCCCCCCCCCCTTGCCACTGCGTACACCTCTTGTGTACAGGCCCAGTAGGGTGTACAGAGCCATGATCACTTTAGCTCCGAAGAAGCAGCAGAAAGAGCAAACCCAAAAACCTGCATCTGAAGCCTTTTTGCTACTGTGAGTTTGGAAGTCCTTTTTTGTGTGTATGTGTTCTACGGTGATTTTTGATGTAACTGTTAGATGCGGCTGTAAGGCGTGTGGGGGGGGGGGACACGCACACAAAACACACACACATGACCACTGACTTTAAAATTAAAGGAAATGTTTAAAATTCTGGTCAAATGTTCCTACCTTCATGCTATACACAGCTCCAACCTGCTGGAAAGGTTTGTACGTTAAAGGGTGGGCTTTGCTTGCTGTGCATTACACGGAGTGCTCATTGTAATACTAATGAGCTTGTTATAATGTATTTGCATAGGATTCTCGATGGCTGTTACCATGGTTGGTAAAAGCTGCTGAGAACCCTTTTGTGAATTGGAGGCTGAACCAACTCACAAGCTAGACTGGCTACAACCAGCCTTACTCTGTCAGTATGCTTGTGAACATCTATCTGCCCCTAAGAGCCAGCAGGCATAGTAGATAAAGTAATGATGGCTATAGGAGGTCTTTTCAAGCCACGGGAACCTGTATTCACGGGAAGTGAAAAGACTTGAGAAGATGAAGACCCTAGGCCTTCACAGACAGACCACTCAACTCTCTTTATGCTGATACAAATAATATGAGTTTTAATAATCAAATAGTAATAGCTTACAGGAACAAATCCCACAGCATACAGAGTGATAGAGCATACACCAGGCTGGCCAGACTGATGGACAATTTCCAAAGAGTTCTGAAACTATGGTCCAGGGAGCTTTCTTTTATATAATTCTGGCAGCTCTGGCCCATGTTGGTGCATGTTACATTTCACACTTTCATTGGTTAATCATATATATATTATCTCATACATTAAGCTATGGATTGGTTAATATAATTGATTCTGTGTCACGCCTTTTTCCATCTAATTCTACCCTCCTTTCCACATAAGTGTTCTCTTAATATATCAAGAACCTCCCTCGAGCACCTGGGCCTAACGGTTTTCCAGTTTTGTGGTTAGCCTTCTTGTATATTTCTGTCTGTAGTTCGTCTTTCCTCTGGTGAAACTTTCATAAAGTTATCATGAAGTTATCATGTTGCTTATGTTTTTCATCAGAATTGTTTTTCTCTCTAACTACACTCTCTGGTTGCCTTTGCTTCTAAGAAAAAGCAGAAGTGTTTTTCAGAGTTCACAGTTTCTCTCAGAGTTGACAGTTTCTAGTCAGAGAGCCCATTTGCTTTTTCAGCAACCATTTTAGGTCTTAGCTGTACTGGCCTTGCTTTGGCCTGCTACTACTGTGATAGGGAAATTCTCGGGGGTCTTCACCTAAGCTTACAGGACTTTTCTCCCCCTCCTCAAAGAGCATGGTTATTTGTTTGTCTTTTTGAAATGACAATCAGGATAAACTAAATGGAGGTTAAGCAGATCTGGGAAGTCAGGAAACTGCAATTGTCTCTGTTTGATATTAAAAACAAAAGCAGGGTGCAAAAATGGTCTGTGAAAAAAGCATGTGAACCTGAAAACTACAGTATATGAACCATTCAGTGCTGTTAATTATAGACTGGAGAGATTCCGGAAGACTGGAAAATAGCAAATGTCACACCCATCTTCAAGAAAGGCTCAAGGGGAGACCCAGGAAACTACAGGCCGGTGAGCTTGACCTCGGTCCCGGGAAAGATGATGGAAGCGCTGATTAAAGACAGCATCTGGGAACACATCGACAACTATGGGCAGCTAAAGTTGAGCCAGCATGGCTTCTGCAAGGGTAGGTCATGCCTCACGAACTTATTGTATTTCTTTGAAGGGGTAACCAGCCAGGTGGATAAAGGGGAATCCATAGATATCATTTACCTTGACTTCCAAAAAGCCTTCGACAAGATGCCACATGAAAGACTACTAAGGAAGCTATGGAACCATGGGGTGCAAGGGAAGGTCCACCAATGGATCAAAAACTGGCTGGCGGACAGGAAACAGAGGGTTGGAGTAAAGGGACATTACTCAGACTGGCAATGCGTCATGAGCGGAGTTCCACATGGGTCGGTGCTGGGACCGCTCCTATTCAATATATTCATTAACGACCTGGAGGCAGGAACAAAGTGTGAGGTTATTAAATTTGCGGATGATACCAAACTATATCGCAATAACATGGAGGACTGCGAAGATCTCCAAAAAGATCTGACAATACTGGAAAAATGGGCCAAAAAGTGGCAAATGAGTTTCAACATAGGGAAATGCAAGGTCATGCATATAGGGAAAAAAACCCGATGTTCACTTACAAAATGGGGGGATCAGCGCTAGGGGTGAGCGACCTTGAAAGAGACCTGGGAGTGATGGTAGACATGACATTGAAGGCGTCGGCGCAGTGTGCCACGGCCTCAAGGAAAGCAAATAGAATGTTGGGTATCATTAAGAAGGGTATCACGACCAGGACAAAGGAAGTCATCCTGCCACTGTATCGTGCTATGGTGCGCCCGCACCTAGAGTACTGTGTTCAGTTCTGGTCGCCGTACCTCAAGAAGGACATGGAGGTACTTGAGAGGGTCCAGAGAAGAGCAACTAAGCTAATAAAGGGCATGGAGGACCTCTCATATACTGACAGACTGAAAAAGCTAGGGCTTTTCTCCCTGGAAAAGCGGAGACTTAGAGGAGACATGATAGAAACCTTCAAGATCATGAAGGGCATAGAAAAAATAGACAGGGACAGATTTTTCAAATTAAGGGGATCAACAAGTACAAGGGGGCACTCAGAGAAATTGAAAGGGGGAAGGTTTAGAACAAACGCCAGGAAGTTCTTTTTCATTCAGAGGGTGGTGGATACATGGAACGCGCTACCGGAGGATGTGATGAGCAGAAGCATGCTACAGGACTTCAAAGAGGGTCTGGACAGGTACCTGGAGGACAAAGGAATTGAGGGGTACAGATAGGAGTAGAGGTAGGTAATAGGGATGGGATTAGAGGTAAGTTACAAAATTAATCAGGGACCACTGTTCAGGCACTAGGCCTGATGGGCCGCCGCGGGAGCGGACCGCTGAGCAGGATGGACCTCTGGTCTGACTCAGCGGGGGCAACTTCTTGTGTTCTTATGTTCTTATAGCCTAAATCTCAAATGTACATTGTAGGCCAGAATTTCTGTTGTTCCCTAGGTTAACATACCTCTTCTAAGACAGGAGAACTCTGCTGTGCTTTGTTGCTTTTTTGCCTGTGTGAGATGTTCTGCATAGAAATATCATCACAACTGGCACCTTGGGCAGTAAATACTCCCTGGAGAATAGAATCCCAGATTTTGCTGAAACTGAATTACACTTGCACAGTCGCATTCCTTTAGAATTTTTTTGGCAGTTGGAATATTTCCTCTCTATCTATTTATCTATGACATGGATGTTTTGTGACATTTCAATGACCTTGAAGCATTGTTTAATAAGAGGCACAAAAGCTAAAGTATGATTTCAAAATGTATTTGTTAATCTCTGAGCATAATGAAGAGAAATATCTGTGTCAAAAGAAATGAGAATAAGATTTTCAGATTATTTTTATTTGCACTATGCATATTGATATATATTACAAAATGTTATGTTGGATGTACCTTATGCTTGCCAGATTAAAGGATAGATATGCCCGATTGCTATTGGGGAGCATGTGGAATAAATAGTACATTTAAACATATAGGACCAAGTTCTCAAAAAAAGCCACCAAAAGGCACTGGCAGGCATCTAGATCATGCCTGCTGGTGCCTAACTTAAGTATTTTAATTGGTTTGATATGGCGTAATAATTAATTGTGCCTTTAAAAATGTATTTTAAAAAAATTAGGCACCCCCTAGATGCCCTCCGGGACTGACGCATTGAAGCTGCATGTGGCTGCCGTAAAGGTCATCTCTGACGCAACCAGAAGTTGCATCAGAGACGACCTTTACGGCAGCCATATGCAACTATATAATATACTATATAATATATATAGTATATTATATAATATATATAGATAATGCAGATGCTAGTTACAGTGGCGTACCTAGGATAAGTGACACCCGGGGCCCATCATTTTTCGACACCCCCCCATCTGTATGAAAAACATGATTTTTAGTAACAATCCACACATAACACAAGAGTGTACCTAGGAAAAGGCAGCATCTTACATACTGCAATGAGCAGTACGTCAATAAACCCATTGTAAAACTAAACAAGCCAGACTAGTATAGATCAATCCTACATAGTCAATCCTAACCGAAAACCATGTCTTTTTGAACACACAGAACACAGAAAACATCTTCGCCTAGTATGTAATCACAAACTAACCTCTTCCCCTTTTACAAAACTGTAGGGTAGCCACGGTGGTAACAGCTCAGATGCCAACACTAAAAAATGCTCTACAGTTTTGTAAATGGGGAGATAGAATAAAAATATGTAGACAAAGATTAAACTGTAGCACCAAGAAGCTGGACTCTGCATACAATGCAACATCACAGAAACAGCGATGCATCTCACCTAAAGCAAAAAATAAATAAATAGAATTTTTTTCCACCTTGTCTTCTCTGGTTTCTGCTTTCCTCATCTTTTTGTCACTCTCTTCCTTTCATCCACTGTCTACACTCTCTCTGCCCATTCTATATGGCATCTTCTCTCTTTCTATTCCCGTTCTAGAAACTTTATGCATCTCCCTTCCATTTCTCCTTTCACCCCCATTAGTCTGGCATCCATCTTCTTCCCTTCCCTCCTCCAATGGTCTGGCATCTCTCCTCTTCTTCCCTTCCCTCTCCCACACCCACATGGTCTGGCATTTCATTCTCTCCTCTCTCTTCCCCCCCCACTTCCATCAGCATCTGCCCCCTTTCTCTCCCTCCAACCCAATTCCATGCCATATCCTTCCCCCTTATGTCTCTTTCCCCGCAATTCCATCAGCATCTGCCCCTTTCTCTCCCTCCACCACGCTTCCATACCACCCTGACCCCCTATCTCACCCTTCACCATGATTCCATACCACCCTGACCCCCCTTTCTCACCCTCCACACCCTTCCATAACACCCTGACCTCCTTTCTCTCCCTTCACCACCTTACTATGCTCCTTTCTTTCTCCATCCAAAATCAGCAAGGTCCCGCGATGACTGCTTCTGCTCCAGATAGAAGAGGTAAGTGACGTCGGAGGGGGCTGGGCCGGCAGACGCAGGGAGTTGCGGCAAGATCCCGTGATGACTGCGGCTGCTGGTCCCCCTCCCCAAGATGTCACTTACCTCTTCCGGAACAGAGGCGTTAGACGGCGCAGTCATCACGGGACCTATGTTCACTTCAGCGCGGCTGCCGACTCTGCTCTGTTATAAGTACAGCAGCCGCGCTGAGTTGCCGTTTGGAGCAGCGCGGGAGGTTCCAGATCCGGCCGACTGTGCACCCCCTTGGAGCGTGAACCCGAGGCGGACCACCCCCCTTTTGCCCCCCCCTTGGTATGCCACTGGCCAGTTATGCCTCTTGAGTGAGGGAGAGGGAAAGAGAGAGTGGCATTAACTGCATTGTACTATTTGCCCCATTAATACACAGGGCTATATTAACTAAGCAAACCGATCGTGTACCGATCAGTTTGCGACCACTTAACTATCAAATTTCCCTCTGGCCTGATTCACTTATCTCTCCTGCAATCCGCTTGGAATCCTTGCATGCAAATGAGGTGAAACGCATGCAAATTGGACAGCGACCCGATTCACTACACCAAATTTCACCTGAAGAAGCGACTGCTGGGGACCAGTCAAAAACGTCTTTCCGACTGGAAGCCCTGCTCTCTGCCCTGCAATCTTTCTTGCCTGCTCGCCCCAAATGCTGCCCTGCTCGCCCCATATTCCTCCTGCTCTGCCCTGCTATCTCTGCTGCTCGCCCTCATGCTGCCCTGCTCTGCCTCGGTCTTCCCCTGCATCGCCATTCTCCTGCCCTTCCCTGAAGCTCTCTTGTCCTTCCCCGCCCAATGAGCCTGTGGTTTTAACACACAAGTTAAAATGACGGGCTCCATTTATCTTTTTGTGAGGGCAGCAGCTGGCAAAAGCAGGACCAGCTTTTAGGAGCCACGTGGGTTGGGGTCAGTGGCAGTGGCGGCGTTTCCTCAAAGTAAAAAAAGTTAAAAAAAGAATGCTGCTCTTATGGTCTGCGCATGCGCAAGCCGTTCAGGCAGATGGGGGCGTTCCTCCGATCACCCTCATCTGCATGTTTAAGTTTACTGAATCAGTCAGACCTGCCGGGATCGGGACCCGATCGGGCAGGTTAGTGAATCCAGCCCATAATAACTAACTGTAAGGTGCGGTCAGTACTCGTTTTCTATCAATTACATTAGGTGATTAATATAGAAATTAGCCGATACTGTTAAAGAACTGTGTTAACCAGTAGCATGGATTAATTACCCTGAGGCAAATGCAGAAAAGCTACTGTGAACAGAAGCATTAACTGTTCTGAGTGCATGTTTCTGATGTCATAATGCAGAAAAGGGTCCACTGCAGCAATTAACTCACGTGGTCAATATGGCTGTATACCAGTGGCTCCCAAACCTGTCCTGGGAGAGCTCCAGTCGGCCAGATTTTCTGGATACTCGCGCCGAATATATACGAGCAAAATTTGCATGAAGCAGTGCATGCAAAATCAATCTTGTGAATATTCATTGCAGACTTCCTGAAAATCTGATTGGCTGGGGTTCACCCAGGACAGGTATAGGGACCATTGATGTAAACTACATTAAAACGAATGATAATGAAGCTATTAGGTATTCCTTTCCAATGCACAGAAGTACACTAGAGATTTCAACATGCGCACTGCATGAGAAAATTATTTCCAGGTTCAGTGATGACTTAAAAGCCTCATTTTTCTTTTTTCTGCAACTAGGTCAGCGGCTATAACTTTGAAAGACAGAATGGGAGGGTGATGGTGCACGTGTCTAAACTAAAGCAAACGTGGCATGCACACATCTGTACATGTTGTTCTGAACGTAACTGTTAGCCTCACAAACATATAGGGGTCCTTTTACTAAGGGCTCCTTTTATTAAGCTGCGCTAGCGGAGTTAATGTGTGCGATTTTGCATCACGCGCTAACCCCCCGCGCTGGCCTAAAAGCTACCACCTGCTCAAGAGGAGGCAGTAGCAGCTAGCGTGGCTGGCGGTTTAACGTGTGCGGTATTACGCATGTTAAACCGCTAGCGCGCCTTTGTAAAAGGAGCCCTAAGGCGCGCAAGTCGATTTAGCGCACGCTAAATATTACCACGCACTAAACGCTAATGCGTCCATTATATTCTGTGGACGTGTTAGCATTTAGCACGCGCTAAATCGGCTAGCGTGCCTTAGTAAAAGGACCCCAATATATCCATGAAAGTATTGTGACACTAATATTTATGCACAGACCATCATTCCAGTTCATTGCAGGTTCGGAAATGCATCAGCACTTTCGTTTTCTTCAGACTTGCATACAATGAAGGCACCCTTATCTTAGAACCTTTGTGTGCGCTTGTCTGGCAGGCTCCCACTGGTTAGTGCACAAGTTCTCTGCACTTGGAATTTCCATCTCATTCGCTTACAATATTGCGGCAGTAGAGAAGAAGCCGCATGATTCATCATTGGTATGCAGCTCTCCTGCAAGGCTTTCTCCATTCATCTGTCCATTACCAGCCAATGCAGCTTAGAAAACAGGCCCGCGGATAAGAAGTTCAAAGTTCCAGATAGACTGGTGCAAAGGGAAATACTCATGTTTATTGTAATATCATTATTGAAAAAAAAAAAACCAACAACCGCTCTTCGCAATCACCGTTTCAATCTCAGAACAGTTTACAGCTTATTCAACATTTGATATCCCACCAAACTGAATGACAAGCATAGCAGTTTACCATATACATCACAGATTAAATTAATCACATAAAAAGAAAAGGAAATGAAATTCTAAACAGAGAAGAAAAGTGAAAGTTACAGTTCATTCCTAGAATCAGAAAGAGCGGGAGCAAGTGCTATGTTGTATTATGTTAAGACTCGGAAACTTCTGGTGATCTGTTTGCTGTTTTTGATTTAATAATGTCTGTTCACATTGAAAAACAGCTCATGCATATCTGCATATAAAGGAAAATACATTCCAGAGAGACAAAATTGTACCATGTAAACAAAGCTTTCTTGATGCCACAAGCATGTTTTTTTGCGGTGCTCTACAAATGTGCTGTAGCATATGAAATACAAAAATAATTTAAACAAATCAGTGGATTTGGTCGTAAAGCGCATGATGACAGACTTAAAGATCTTAACACATGTTGACGGGAGAGGGGAGATATGATAGAGACATTTAAATGCACAGGAGGAGAGTGTCCTTCAATTGAAAGGTAGCTCTGGAGCGAGAGGGCATAAGATGAAGGTAAAAGGAGACAGACTCAGAAGTAACCTGAGGAAATACTCCTTCACCGAAAATGGCGGCGACTTCATGGAATGGCCTCCCAGTGGAGGTGGTGGAGATGAAAACTGTATATGGATTCAAGAAAGCTTGGGACAAGTATATAGGATCTCTGAAGGAAAGGAAGGGATGGTAGATGGTATGGATAAGCAGACTGGACAGGCCAGGTGGTTTTCATCTGCTGTTATTTTATCTGTTACTATAGATCCAACAGTGGCCAATCCAGGTCACAAGTAAGAACATAAGCAGTGTTGGAATGAAGGGCAAATACTCCGACTGGCAGAGAGTCACGAGCGGTATTCCGCAGGGGTCGATGCTGCGACCACTGCTGTTCAATATATTTATCAACGACTTGGAAACGGGGATGAGGTGTGAAGTTATAAAATTTGCTGATGACACCAAACTCTGCAGCAGAGTTAGGAACACAGAGGAGTGCGAAGACCTGCAAAGGGACCTAAGCAAACTGGAAGAGTGGGCAAACAAATGGCAAATGTGCTTTAACATAGAAAAATACAAGGTCATGCATATAGGGAAAAGAAACCCGAGGTTCAGCTACAAAATGGGGGAAACATTGCTGGGGGAGAGTAATCTTGAAAAGGACTTGGGTGTACTGGTGGACACAACAATGAAATCATCAGCGCAATGTGTAGCGGCCTCGAAGAAAGCTAACAGAATGCTGGGCATCATTAAGAAGGGAATTACAACCAGGACGAAGGAAGTCATCATGCCACTGTATCGTGCAATGGTGCGCCCGCATCTGGAGTACTGCGTCCAATATTGGTCGCCGTACCTCAAGAAAGACATGGCGATACTTGAGAAGGTCCGGAGAAGAGCTACGAAAATGATAATTGGTATGGAGGACTGTTCATACACTGACAGGCTGGACAAGCTGGGGCTCTTCTCCCTGGAAAAGAGGAGGCTTAGGGGAGACATGATAGAAACTTTCAAGATCATGAAGGGCATGGAGAAGGTAGACAAGGATAGATTCTTCAAACAACAGGGAACCACAAACACAAGAGGGCACTCGGAGAAACTCGAAGGGGACAAGTTTAAAACCAATGCCAGGAGGTTCTTCTTCACACAGAGGGTTGTGGACACAAGGAACACGCTCCCGGAGGAAGTGGTCGAGCAGAATACGCTATGGGGATTCAAAGAGGGATTGGATGGATTCCTGAAGGATAGGAGGATTGAGGGATACAGATAGGGGTAGATATCAGCATGGAAAGATTATAGATAAAAACAAGGGGGCTATAGGGCTATATCATGATAACCTGACAGGTCATGGATCTAATGGGCCACCGCGGGTGCGGACTGCTGGGCGTGATGGACCTTTGATCTGACCCAGCGGAGGCAAATTCTTATGTTCTTATGTTCTTCGTGGTTTATTGCAAGTTTGTCCAAGTTCAGTCCTCAAAGGCTGAAAAAAAGCCAGGTTTTCAGGATATCATTAATGAATATGCTTGAGAGAAATATTTATACCACAGAGAATAGTGGGCATGCAAAGCTCTCATATGCATATTCATTAAAGATATCCTGAAAATTCTAGCCCGTTTGCAGCCCTTAAGATCTGAACATGGACAAGCTCAGCTTACTGATTATACTGTACATGTTCTTGTAATTCGGGAGTATGTATAGACTAGAGCAGTGGTTCCCAACCCTGTCCTGGAGGACCACCAGCCAGTTGGGTTTCAGGATAGCCCTAATAAATATGCATGAGAGAGATTTGCATACAGTAGAGATGACAGGCATGCAAATCTGCCCCATGCATATTCATTAGGGCTATCCTGAAAATCTGACTGGATGGTGGTCCCCTAGGACAGGGTTGGGAACCACTGGACTAGAGAATGACAAGGGGACAAATTTTTCCCCATCCCCGCAGGAACTCATTTCCCCGTCCAGTCCCAGCGAGTTCTTTTCCTATCCCTGCTCCATTCCTGCAAGTTCATCTGCACAAGCCTGAAACACTTTAAAATTATAAGTGTTTGAGGCTTGTGCAGTTAAGGCAGAGCTTACAGGAATGGGGGCAGGGACGGGGACAGTGACAAAACTCACGAGGACAGGGAAATTGAGTTCCTGCAGGGATGGAGAAAAATTTGTCTCCATGTCATTCTCTAGTACAGACCAGCAGAAGAACAGGCAGTCATATGGTAGGTTCTGTCATCTGTCCGTACAAAACTGGTTTGAGCAGGATAGGGAGTCCAGAAAAAAAGTGCATTCAAATGATTTGTAAAATAAATACATCTGTATATATGTGTGCCAACAGGAAAGCTGCATCTTATAATCCTTTTTAAGAGCGGTCGGTGTACTGGGGTGGGAGCTTTCAAATACTGTGTGCAGGCACGCATCCTGATTTCTTCAACGTGACTGAAACTCTACCCTGTGCTATCGGTTGGCTTTAGAGAAGAAAACAGACTGGATCACCTGGTCTCTTGATGGAAGTGGAGCTTCTATATAAGTATCAGAAAACACCTGGCTAATTTCTCAGTGTTCCCTCAAATGAAAATTCCTGTGTACAATCAGGCTCTTGGCCTAAAGTGAAACTGACACCACATTCTCTGAGTTGCAAATTATTTCAAGAAGAAAAACAACCGTAGCCCTATTTTTGCTTGAAAAGAAAGATAAAGTATGATAATGTTCAGAGTAAGAAAAAGTTTAAAAGAGCAAATTGGATTTGCATGAAGACTGCCAAGTTCATTTCCCCCCCAAATGACTGCCATCTTTGTTTTTGCATCACTTAGTTTAAACAATACTGTAAAAAAGTGGACACCTTTGAATAAAAAATTTACCCCCCTCCTTTACAAAGACGCACTAGGGTTTTTAGCACCAGCCGTGGCGGCAACAGCTCGGACGCTCATAGGAATTCTATGAGTGTCGAAGCTGTTACCACGGCGGCTGGCACTAATAATGCTAGCGTGGCTTTGTAAAAGGGGGGTGGGTGGGTTATTTAATAATCTTAGCAAAATAGTTGTTATGGTGGTTGTCAGATCAGAATTGGTACTGGTAAGGGAAAAAACAGATGTTCCCAATGGTTACAGTATTCCTACCTTCCTTGTACAGTTCTGGGCTGTAATCAGCAAATAAACACAGTGCTAATATGAAATTTGGGGGAAATTCAGTTTTCTTAAGCTAATTTACCTTAATGGTACTATCAGTTCAAATAGAAGAATAGCATGTCTTATCTGCCAGAATACAGCTGTAATTATATGTGCAAAAACATATATTAAGTTCACTGTAGCTGTAAAATGCACTCTACCATCACTTTCAGGGAAGGGCACAAGTATCTTCTCTATAGCTTCATTGCTCAGTTGTGCTCCTACTTATGATGGTGCTTTAATGCACAACGTATGGTTACATCCTAATTCGCTTACCCAATGTCTGTCTTATTTGCAATGTTTTCTCAATATACTGCATTCCACCCTTTGTTTTAGATGGAGCCACCGTCATTGTGTGAAAAAAATTCAATTTTGGGTAAATCTGCATGTTGTTGTCTTCCCAACACTGGAAGAGTTTACACTGGACCAAACACTTCAGGTTTTGAAGACCAGAACCCCTCCCATGGCAGTTCCGGGGGGAATCTTTTTAATAACAGAGCCCTGCATCAACTCAAACCATACCATTTCTGCCTTCTTCAGTTTTACCACAGCAAAACGAGTTAGGCCTTCATTTGATTGCTTCTTCTTATTTGAGTGAAGCATAATTCTTTGTTGGTTACCGAGAACTAGCTGGCCCAGGGCAGGTCCGTGACCGAACTCCACATAGATTGCAAACATGTAGACACCATTGTAGGGGGCTTTGAAGTAGCCACCTTCAGGGACATAGCCTTCTCCATAATTGAGGTATAGTTCATTAAACCGCAAGATTTTGGCTTGATTGGTACCTTCTGAAAATCCAACGTAGAACGCCACAGAAGAATCTATAAAGGCACACAACAGAACCCAAATAAATATTAGCTAAAACAAGGCCACCGGCATAATTTAATACATTATTACATTTACTAAAGTGTAGGATACAAATGCTTGCTATATTTGACATATACCTCCACTGTATGAATTTTATATGATTTCTGATCAGTTTTCATCACTTCTGGGTAAAACCTGTTTTTATGTTCCTTCTCAGGGCAACATTTAAACAGGAAATCATATAGAAGTCAAAGATCTGATTAATTTTATACATTATAAAGATATTTTCTTTAGTATTAATCTAGGAGATAAATGTATTTGCAGAATTATTGTGCTCTAATCATGGTGCCTCACAAAAACCTAAAAGAAATAGGTTTGGCTGAACAGTATGTTAAAGGTAGAAGAATCTGAACAATTACTCGTAAGTCTGGAAACCGCCTCAAATTTCTTACAGTTCCTCATGAAAGACCCTTGGCTTAGACTCAACTATCAAGGACTTACAACCACCACCTTAACCAAAATGTAATTTTTTTGATGCAGTCCAATGTGGTAGAACTATTTCTATACAGGTGAGGGATCAATGGTTCAATTCCTTGTATATTCTCTTCCCATCTAGAGGACTGTATCCTTTCTGGGCCTTGGAACCATTAATCTCTTTTTCTAAATGAACCTCTTTTTCTAAATGAACATTCTCCCCTGAATCCTCCCTACTTAACTAAAGGGGACTAGTTCAAGTTCAATTTATTTAATATACCGCAAATGTAAAACCAGGGCTAAAATCTATGCGGTTTACAAACTCATATAAAAGGAGGGTGCAGGGGTCAATCTGTGGAACTCACTTGTGAGTCAAATACGGAAATGTGGTGAAAAGGGCACATTTAGGAAATTACTTAAAACAGAATTGATTGTAAATTCCTTTTTCTAAGATATTGATTCCTCATGAGTGCTGACTTCTAAGAACTCGTTTATAATTGTCTTTTGGCATTGATTTTTCTATTGCTGACTCTCCGAAGATTTGTCTATTCATGTTTATGAGTTCTTGTCTTTTGTTTTATAAATTTATGTAAGCAATATCATGTAAACCATTTAGGCTTTAGACGGTATACAAATTTTAAAAATATAAATAAATCAATTCATTAATACCAATACAAGGACAAAAACAATCAATATTAAATAAGAACATGAGGAGAGAACTAAGTAGGGGGGGACACTCGATGAAGTGACAGGGATATACTTTTAAAACAAATTGGTGGAAATTTTTTTTTAACTGAGAATAGTTAAGCTCTGGAACACATTGCCAGAGGATGTGGTAAGAACGGATAGCGTATCTGGTTTTAAGAAAGGTTTGGACAAGTTCCTGGAGGAAAAGTCCAGAGTCTGTTATTGAGAAAGACACGGGAGAAGCCACTGCTTGCCCTGTATTGGTAGCAAGGAATGTTGCTACACCTTGGGTTTTGGCCCGGTACTAGTGACCTGGATTTGCCATCGTGAGAACGGGCTACTGGATTTGATGGACCATTAGTCTGACTCAGTAAGGCTTATGATGTAATGGTGTCTTCCTTTCATTCAACAAACTACCATTACCAGTAAAAGATCCTTCCTTTCTGAACTTCCCTCGCCTCCCAGAAAATTCTCCAATACCTGGTTCTGTAGCAACTTTTATACTGACAGGTACTTTTAGCATTCACATTTGTTAATGATTGGCTACTGGCAGCTTCATCAATGGATCTAGTTCAGTGCTTGTCAATCTTTTTGTTCAAGTGACCCCATAGTAATGGCCAAATAAAATTGTCTGACCCCACCATAAAGGTGCATAATAATGCACCTATGGAGAGCCCATCTAAGCCAGACCCCATTTGGGGTCCTGATCCACAGTTTGAAAAGGTCTGGTCTGGTCATGAAAATCTATCTGCTTCAAAACCTTAGCTTTTTTCATAAACTTTGAAAAATGAATGTTATAAGCTGCATAAATTGTGTCATTAATAGAAACCTTTCTAGACATGATTCAAGTGAAAGCTTCCCTTCCTCAACAATAACAAAACTAAGGCACTGTGGAGGTGTTAGGCCATTTGGTTTCCACAGTTTGACATAACTTTTGATCACATCAAAATGAGAAAGCCATGACAACACCCAGTGGTGTACCTAGGGTATGTGAGACCCCCCAATATTAAAAAAAATTTTTAGTCATTTTATTTTTATATCCATCCTCCCCAGAGAGCTCAGAATGGGTTACACTTTAATATTCACAGTGTTACAATCTAAAATTACATAGGGTTACAACCTCTCCAACCCCACGTCGGCGCTGTGGTGTAAACAAAATTTTAAAAAAAGACTTTTCCTCTGTCTTTTAGGTCCTAGCTCATGTTTGCTGTCTAACACCAACTCAGGCAGGATACACATTTCAAATCTGACATATTGTAATCACAAAATAAAAAATATAATTATTTTTTCTACCTTTTGTTATCTAATCATTTTATTATTCATATCATACTGATCCCAGGCTCTGATTTCTGTTTGTCTTCTGCAGTGGCGTACCTAGAGTATGTGGCACCCGGGGCCCATCATTTTTTGACACCCCCCAATGTAAAAAAATATTTTTTGTAATAACCATGAAAAATAAATGGTCATAATAGAAACAGGCAGTGAAAATTTTCTTTTATTTAACCTCATATATGTAACCATTATTCCAAGTATAACATAAATTATGTCTGAATTGTCATGACATCAGAAGTACATATGGAGTAGTTGCAGGTGATGCTTGGGACAGTTCTGATTGTGTTAGTTTGGTTTTATGTGTTTTTTGAATAGAAGGGTTTTTATTTCTTTTTTGAAGGTTTTGTAGTTTGTGGTCGAGGTCAATAGGTTGTAGAGTTGGGGGTCGAGTGTTAGGAGGTTGTCGAACAGTTTTTTTTCTTTTGACGATTTTGGTTGGAGGGTGTGTGAATGGTGCGCGAGTTCTCCTATGTCTGGTTGAGGTGGATTGAATTATTTAGTTGAAGAAATTAGTAAACCCTCCCCCCCATTCCACACACATTAATTCTCTTCCATTTTTGTTCCCATTCTAGAAAACACTGATTAGTTCCCAGAAAAAAAATACATTAAAATAAGAAGTGAAAACAAAGGCCCCTACAGATGAGAATATAACATAAGAATAGCCTAACTGAGTCAGACCAATGGTCCATCATGCCCAGTAGCCCATTCTCATGGTAACCAATCCAGGTCACTAGTACCTGGTCAAAACCCAAAAAGTAGCAACATTCCATGCTACCGATCCAGGGCAAGCAGACACTTCCCCCATGTCTTAATAACAGACTATGGACTTTTCCTCCAGGAATTTGTCCAAACCTTTCTTAAAATCAGCAACGCTATCTGCTTTTACCATAACTTCTGGCCACTTCATTTTTAAGCTTAGATCTTTCCTTCCAAACAGAGACCTTGCTACAAGTCAAATACAGAAAGAACAAGGTAACTTAACAAGGACTTAGCTGTGCATGAAATGTGAATCTCCTCATACACCCACCATATAGTGCAAAAATGTGCAAAGGTTTGGTTTATTCTTTCGATCACTACATAGCCTAATGCCACACAAGCAGCGCTGTTACAAACATATTCTGAAGGTCAATGCTAAGGTTAACAAAGTTTCCTTCCTTGGACCACAAGGAGATACTGACAAACCACTGGAAGAGATCCCAAAACAACTACCCAGGAACAACACACTATGTGAACCAGTTAAGTGGAGTGGACTAACTGGGGGTGGAAATGGGCCTGGAGTTTGCTCAGCAGAATTTCCCAGACCACCTCTTCCTCTCAACATATTGACACGCTGCCACCACTACCACCATTAGGAACACCTCACCGGGTAGGCCAGCAATGCTTATAAACTTTATAAAACACATTATTATATTTTTTTATAAAGTACATATTTTAACTGAACTCTCTGACATCCTCAGCCTTGCCATTCACAAAAATAGAAGGAAGAAAAGTTCCTGTTTCCTGGTATCTCATGTCCCCAGCCTATACAATATTTTTCTTCTGCAGACCCTTCAAAAGTCTGACCAGATCCTTGTTTCACTTGCATTATAAAGTACTGAGGATGCCATCTCTCCCCAATCCCAGGTCCTAAAGTCTAAGACAGTAGCGCAAACTAGTGCTGCCCGATTCAAGAAAAAAAAATAAATTTCGATTCGATTCAGCCTATTGAATTGGTTTTTCGATTCAACTTTCCTGCCCAATTGGGTGTTTTTTTTTTTTTTTTCAAACATCCTGGTGGGTAGCTTTTTCACCCCCCTTTGGCTTCTCCTAACCACACTGGCGCTGTGGTGTAAGTAAAATAAAGAAACAAAAAGGACTTTTCCTCTCTGTTAAATCTTAGCTCACGTTTGCGGTCTAACACCAGCTCTGGCAGAATACACATTTCAAATCTGACATATTGTAATCATAAAACAGAAAATAAAATTAGTTTTTCTACCTTTTGTTGTCTGGTTATTTTTGAAATCTTGTTGGTCCAAGGCTCTGGTTGTCTTCTGATAACTTGCTTGCCAGGGTCTCCTTCTTCCTTCTTTCTGCATGCTAACCATCCATCTGCCATCTCTGTCCTCCCCATTTCCCTTCCCTCCCCAAGAGGTCTGGCATCTATCCTTTTTTCGTCTCCCTCCACAGATCCATCTTTTCTTAACTACCCTTTCATCCAGCATCTCTCCCTCCTTCCCCACCACCCCAGGGTCCACCAACTCTCCCTTTCTTTTCCCAACTACCCTCCTATCCAGTATCTCTATCCGCCCCTCCACACCATCCCTTGTGTCCAACTTCTCTCCCTTTCTGTTCCTTCCCTCTCTAAAAATCATGGTCCATCATCTCTCTCCCTCTTCTCTATTTTCAGACCCAAAACGAACACCAAACGCATGCACAGACCATCTTCAGGGAAAGCAGATGGTCTGCGCATGCGTCAGGATCGCACACTAGCGATTCGTACAGTTGGATGGGGGCGTACCTCTGATCGTCTTCATTTTAATTTTTTTATTTGATGAATTGTTCGGGCCTGCACGGATCGGCCACGGATTGGGCACAGAGAGTCAGGTAAGTGAATCTAACCCTTAGACTGGACGTGACCCCTTCTTTACACTTCTATATCCCATCCCTCTAATAGCAAAACATTTATATTTCCCCCCACCCAAAAAAAGTCTAGCAGTTGGTTTTTTTCATAGAACCATCATCACCTGCCTATACCATCTTTATTGCCTGGAACTGCAGATGTGCTCTATCTCATGTTTTCAGTTCACTCTCAGCCTAGCATGGCCTTATAAGCAAAACCTTGTTTTGGAGTTTTGTGAAGGAGCTTTTTCATGTGAAACAACCAATATAAAAGCCTGTTCAATGAGGCCTGAATGTCATTCTTATATCTGTCATGAAACCACCATTTGACTAATAGCAACCTTGTCTCTCAAAAAATATGACATGGGAAGTGCTCTTGGCAGTGTTACTAGCTAGAAGAGTCAGTAAAATTCAAATCTTAGTCATGTATAAACTTAACACTCAATTTCACTACAATAAAATAATCCTATATACTCATCCTAAATTACTGCCAAAGGTCATACCTTTTCACATGAATGAGGACACAATACTACCTTTTTTTTTTTTTTTAAGAATTGCCATACTGGGACAGAACGAAGATCCATCAAGCCAAGTTTCCTGTTTCCAGCAGTGGTGGGGAGTGTGTGGTACAGTGGTTAAAGCTTGAGATTATGGGTTCAAACTCACATTGCTCCTTGTGATTCTGGGCAAGTCCCCCCATTGTACCTGGGTACATTAGATAGATTGTGAGCTCACCGGGACAGACAGGGAAAAATGCTTGAGTACCTGAATAAATTCATGTAAACCATTCTGAGCTCCCCTGGGAGAACGGTATAGAAAATTGAATAAATAAATAATCCTCATTTGATGTTCTTCTAATGTATTTGAAATTAAGGGCTCCTTTAACGAAGGTGCGCTAGCGTTTTTAGCGCACACACAAGATTAGTGCGTGCTAGCCAAAAAACTACCGCCTGCTTAAAAGGAGGCGGTAGCGGCTAGCGCACGTGGCATTTCCGCCCGCGCGCTAAAGCTACTAGTGCACTTTTGTAAAAGGAGCCCTAAGTTTGAACAGACATTAAGGGCTCCTTTTACAAAGGTGCGCTAGCGTTTTTAGTGCACGCACCGGATTAGCACGTGCTAGCCGAAAAACTACCGCCTGCTCAAGAGGAGGCGGTAGTGGCTAGCGCACTTGGCAATTTAGCGCACACTATTCTGCGCGTTAAGGCCCTAACGCACCTTTGTAAAAGGAGCCCTAAATTCTTGAAAGCTGATTAGAGACCAGTTTGTTTAATAAGCTTGATAATTTGTTCAAAGACCGTATTGGACAGTAAAGTAAATTAACGGTTTTTCACTGAAACCAAATAATTCCTGAACATCTTTAGAATGAAAGGAAGTGCTGAGTCTAGAGTTAAATGTGAACATGAAATTAATTTAGTTTTGTACATTATGAGGCTGCTCCAATAAATGTCAGTATGTTTAAAACAATTGTTTCACAAGAATGCAATTTGCAATAACAAAATATAAATTCAAGAAACCAAAAAAAAAAACCTGTTATTAGCCTAGTGGTGGAGATGCCCCATGAAAAACCATTTAAAATCAGTGGAGAAAAAGCCTCAACTTATCAACACTATACGGACGGCAACCCAATGAGTTTGTAAACCAGTCCTCCTCTGCATCATAGGCAAAAAAAACTCCACACTTTTCAAAATGTAATTTTTCAAAAACGGGACCAAAGCCACCACTGTGCAGAGGGAGCTAAGAAAAAGAACAAAAACACAGTTCACTTATCTTCAGCGAGATTTTTTGGTTTATTAAAACAATTGTTTACCATACTTTGTAATAGAAATGCACCAAGTTCTACTAATTTCTTTTCATTTATAGAAGGTAGCTGCTGAAGAAGAAAACCATAAGACTCCAGGTGTGTAATAAAGGGTTTTGTCATAAGCCTCCCTTAGGCACAAATGTGAAATGTTTTGACAGCATTCAAGAAATGTTCCTTTTAATCCTTTAGTAGGTACTATAAAGAAATAAAACAAAAAGCAAAGGAAATAGGGTAATACTTTTTTTATTGGACAAACTCAATGCATTTTATGATGAACTTTTAAAAGTAACCCTTCTTCAGATCAGAAGGGTTACCTTTGAAAGCTCATCATAAAATGCATTGAGTTAGTCCAATAAGAAAAGGTATTACCTTATTTCCTTTGTTTTTTTGCTTTATTTCTTTATATTTCCTTGGGATGTGGACTAACACGGCCACCACACCATTTCAATCCTTTAGTATAAACCCTTGAGAGAATGTTTGCATCTACAAAATGTCCTGGGATTTAAAGCCCACTAATTTTGCATTTAACATTGTATGGAGTAGCTGCTTAATGGTTAGTCCAGTGGCCTGTGGAACCGGGTTTGATTCCCACTGCAGCAACGTTTGATCCCGTGGAAGTCTCTTAATCTTATATTGCCCCAGGTACAAAAGAAGTACCTGTATATTTATAAAATGTAAAATCACTTTGATTGTAATTACTACTACTACTACTACTACTACTTATCACTTATATAGTAAATGGTACTGGAGACAAGGCGTATGCAGTGTTGTACATTTTGACATTTATAGGCAGTCCCTGCGCAAAAGAGCTTGTGCCTTTGGTCCTGACTGGGATGAATTATTATAATTAGGTCAATATAGGCCTTCCAAGGTTATTGATAAGGTCCATTCAATTGATTTAAAATGCAGTTACTTCATTGCAAAGTATGGGTAGTGAGAGAGGATCACTTCTATAGTGAAAAACCTTTAATAGCTAAAGAGTATCCCTCAGGAATATTTCAATAAGACAAAAAAATCATATAAAGATGATATTTTAGTGTATAAATATCATGCATAAAGAACAGGATAGTCAACATAGGATAACCAAATAGCTTCAATAATGATAATTTTATAATATATCATGGTAGAGAAAAAAAATGATAAAAATTATCAGCAAAAATCCTACCTTTTGTAAATAGCTTCTCTCTTAGTTTACTCTCCTTGGATAAAGTGCCAGTGTACATGCTTTCCTCTCCAGTTTGCTTCTTGTCTCTTACTTTGTGTTGTTCTTCAGCTCTCTGGTGCCTTTTCATGGTTTTCATTATGAATGTCTGAAACTTTGTAATGTCTAGACTTATATTGGAAGCAATTAGCTCGTCATTGCTTCCAAACAGCTTTTGGAAAAGATGGTGTTGTTCCTCAAACAGCTGTTTAACAGACTGCAGATCCACTCTTAACATTTCTACTGAACCATTAAGTGGTTGTATTAGGTTTAGCAAAGTGTTATTACAGCAGAAATTTCCATCTGGACAAAGCATTTCCAGGTGTTTGATTTTCATGCTAAAATATTTGATGTCTTTCTTCAGGGTCAAAATGTCATTGTATACAGAGTTATCAAGCACATCATCTGAGGTACCTTCATGGTTTGGCTCCATGTGTTCAGGGATGTCTTGTTTGCTGATGCTGTCTTCTGAAATGATCTTAATTTGATTTCCAAGGTTAGAAGTACTTGAAGATTCAGGTGAGTCACTATTTTCATTCTGCATCTCCAACACTAGAATTCTTTTCTTAAGGACTTCTAGAGCTGCATTTTGCTTTTCAAAATTTTTTGAGGTGCCATTCAGAATTTCATGCATTTCAAAAATTGACATCTTCAGAGCTTCTGGATTTTCTTCAGACAAGACTTCTATTATATCATCTCCCAGCAGGGCCACCAATGCTCTGTCATGACGTGAGGTATCTTCCAGTAGAGAGTTAAAGAAACTGTGAAGGTCTTTTATATGGTTGTTCATTTCTTCATCTTCCTTCTTTAAGAGTAAAACATCATCTGAAAAATTCTTCATTTGGTCCTTAAATTGTGTAATGTCATACATAACAATTCTACCTTGCTCTTGCTGAGATGCCAAAGACTGATAGATAGACTGAAGGACCATTGACAGATCTTCAACTGAGTTTTGCAAGGCTTTTTTAGAATTTGTTTCTGTTTGATTAAGTTCTTCCAAGTTAAGAATAATCTCTTTAAGGTGACTGGTGATGTTTCTTTGGTCTTCTTCAAGTATAGATATGTCTGAACTCAGTCTCTGACATTCACAGTTTTTAATGTAGTCTAGTAGATCCTGATTCCTTTCTTCTAGGCCTATGATGGTATAGTTTAAGTCAATTAACTGCTTTTGAAGTTCATCTTTGTTTTCTTCTATTATTAAAGATTTCTCTATTAAGGATATCTGATATTCATTTTTCGCAGTCTTCAGTTGAGTTCTTAGATCATTTATCCATTTATCCAGAGTAGAAATGTCTTCAAAGGCTGATAGAGAATCCACATTCAGATTTTTTATCTGCTTTGCATGTGCTGCAAGAGTCTCATTAATTTTGTAGGCATTAATTTTGGGAGCACCATCTTTGGTGTTGTGATATAGCCAAAGTTCTGTAATATTTCTAGCTAAAGTCTGAGTCTCATCTTGGAGATTTTCTTGTTCCCGTTTAATATCAGCAAGGCTAGTGCTTAAAAATGCAAAATGGGACTGATGAATCTTGTGATTTCTCTTCAGTTCTATGTCTGTATCATCTTTAACCATGGTGAGGTTATAATGGATCCCAGACTTCTGTAAATGGAGATGATTGTCCATGTTTTGCTTTAGCTGGTCTACTCTGTCAATGTTCTCTTGAATCTTTGATTCAAATTTTGATCCCATTTCTTGCAGATCTTTCTTTGATGCCATTGTTTCTTGAAATTTCTCTATGCTTTCCCTGTTGGCTTCAACATTTTGGGACAAGTTTTGCACTCTGCCTGAAAGATCCTGAAGACTTTTGTTGAAGTTTGTCCACATTGGCTTAAAATGTTCCCTAAGAAAGTTTTCTATGTATGGCAGAAGCACATGTTGAAGAAGTTGATCTTCAGTGTCTGCAACAAGAATAAACTAATATCAGTTTTACTCATTTAAGGGGCAATTCTATAAGCTGGTGCCTAGAGGAATGTGCCATGTAAATGCTGTAATTGACAGGTGCCTATGTACACTAGGCACTATTCTATAAGTAGCACTTAAGTGCCATAGGAGCTGATTCTATAAAAGGTGTCCTATTTGCAGATGCCTAGTGACGCCTAATGAAAATGTGTGTGCAACCCATTAAAAACCAATTAAGGTTGTACATAGATATCTGTGCAGCATCTAGCGATGCCTAAGTCAAGACTTCTTCCCCTGCCCAATGATGTCTACTTGAAAAGTAGGCATGTTTAGGGGTGGAGAATAGGTGTGGTTGAATTAGGTGTCACTAGGCATTGTAGTTGGGCGCCAATAAATTAGGCCAGGAAACCCTGGCCTAATATGCCTGTGCCTACCACTAGGATGCCTAGTGACGCCTAAACATGCCTAGGCGCTGCTAGGTGTGATTCAATAAAAGACGCAAAGCAATTGATTGACAACTATGTGGAGCAGGGCCTACAAGTTAGGCGCCATTTATAGAATCAGCCCCATAGTAACATAACATAAATCTTAATTTGTATCTCGCATTACATTCCAGTTCAATGCGGGTAACAAGATAAGAGAAACGTACAATAGCAGTGAATTACAATTCAATGCAATATCATACCACATCAATAAACCATAAGATACAAAGGCCGTAAAATTATTCCCCTATAAATTTACAAAACAGATAGTGCTGAATATGTTGAGGAAAAGGAATCTACAAAAAGGAGAGAGCCAGAGCCTAGTCTTTTAAGAATTAGATTTTTGTTTTCCTGCGTCATTATCTTGGAAACTTATGCAAGAGGTGGGCACCGCAGGACCTATTAGCATGCAAAAGCTCAGAGGCTTCACATTGAATTTTCCTGCTGAAGTTGATGCTGTGAGTTTTGCATCCCTCTACAGTACAGCAGCGATTCTCAATAGGTGTGTCACGAGCAGCTGGGAGGTATGTTGTGCAGGGCTGCCTCACAGGCAGTGCCAGTGGCATGCATCACTGCGTTATTTTTCTAAAATGTTGCAGCATCTCTCTCGCATCTTCGTCCCCAAAACGGTTCACAATCCCGTCTTTCTAGTTAGAGATGTTTGGAGAGATGGTGACCATTTTTAAAGGAGACAATCCTTGAGGGAAGTCTCGGGCAAACCATAATTTTTCTTACCGATCTGGATTATGAAGCTTTAGCAGTTTGGAGTTAATCAAATGTTGGATAAGCTCATAGAAATTTTTCAGCAAATAATAGACCAGTGATGATGTGGCATAGGGAGCTTTAGGAAGCAAAGAGATTGTGAGTGTGGTACCGCTGAGGTCTGGTAAAATATAATGTGAATTTGAATTAAAAAGTATCTGTAAAACAATATTATCAGAGTTTGTTAATGAGGATTCAATTTATTTATGAACATTTTATCTGGGATAGTGTGAAATGCATTGCTGAGATTCATATGCATTACCTCTAGTGCCCACATACATAAGAACATAAGACTATCAGAATAGCCATACTGTGTTAGAACGATATCCATCTAGTTCAATAGCCTATTTCCATAGTGGCCAATCCAGGTCACAAGTACTTGACAGAAACCCAATTAGAAGCAACATTCCATGCTGCCAATCCCAGTGACTTCCTGAATATCTGTTCAAACTGCAGATTATGGACTTTTCCTCCAGGAACTTGTCCACACTTTTTTTAAACCTAACTACACTAATTGTGTACCTTATAGAATCAAGCTAAGTGCCATTCAGTTGGCGCTGAAGTTTTTGGCACTATATATAGAATCAGACCCTATAAATAATGTGTGTGCCTCCAGCATTTAGATGGAAAATACTCATGCAATCTAGGATAATTTTTTATCCCTAAATTATATACATGTCTCAAACTTGTTAGGTTAGTATTCTAAAAAGAAAAGCAGGTTACATAGGCACTCTCAAGGCACCCAAATACTGTATAGGTCAGGGGTTGGCAACAAGCAGGTCACGAGCCACATGAAGCTCTTTGACCACATGGCTGCAGCTCCCGCAGTGTGTACCAGTCTTCTGGGCTCCTCCTCCTTCCTTTCAGAGAGCCATACCAGTTTCTTTACAAAGCTATGGGAAGCTATTCAAACACACTGCCTGCGGTTAACCCAGAAGGCTTCCCTTTGATGTCAGAGGCTTGAGTAGTCAAAAGGAAACCTTCTGGATCAGTCGCAGGCAGCGTGTTTGAACAGTTTCCCGCGGCTTTGTGAAGAAACACATGTGGCTGCCTGGAACGAAGGAGGAGGAGGAGGCCGTTGCCAGGAGACAGGTATACACCACGGGAGGCGGGTACAGAAGGAAGGGAGGGCAAATTTGGGACACAAAATGGAGGGAAGGATGTAGGGGGCATGGACTTTAGTTACAGGATGGAAGGCCAGGGGAAGGGAGGGAAAGAGATGCTGAGGTGGGGGAGGAAATAGAAAGAGAGAATTGTTAGGCATTGATGTCTAAATGAGAGGGAAAGAGAGATGGTGCACATGGGGAAAAGAAGAGAGGAAAATTATTGGGCATAGGGAGGAAGAGAGAATTATTGGACATGGTGGTAGGAGAGGAGTGAGGTAGCGATGCATGGGGAAGAGAAATATGAAAGGAAGAAATGTTGGATGGGGTGGAGAGGGAATCAGTGGAACAGATGGAAATGAATGCAAGAGGGAGGAATGTTGGACATGGTGGTAGAAGGAATGGAGGGAGAGATAAAGCATGGTGCTGGAGAGGAGTGATAGAAGAAGAAATGTTGGGCATGAGGCTGGTGGACAGGAGTGAAAGATGCTGCACAGGATCTGGAGGATGAGAGAGGGAACAATGTTGGATGTGAAACAACTCTGTGCAGAAATAGAGTATTAAAAGTCTCATTAAATTGTTTTTCTTTATTTTCTGTAAGTACCGTATTTTTTGCTCCATAAGACGCACCTGATCATAAGATGTACCCTAGATTTAGAGGAGGAAAACAAGAAAAAAGCCCATTCTGAACCAAATTGTGTACTAATATATACCAGGCTCTGCACCCAGCCCCCCTCACTCTCTGCCAGGCTCTACACCCAACCCCATACTCCTTGCCAGGCTCTGCACCCTGTTCCCCCTCCCTGCCAGGCTCTACACACAACCCCACACTCCTTGCCAGGCTCTGCACCCTGTTCCTTCCCCAGTACCTTTTTAAATATCCCCCCATCGTACCTGTTAAAAATACTGCGTATTTTTTTTATAACACCCCCAATAACAAAAGATTCTAGAACCCCAAAGAGTATCAAGATTCCAGGCAGAATCTCAAAGAATAGCAAGATTCCAAAACCCCAAAGAGTAGCAACATTCTGTGCTACTGATCCAGGGCGACATTGGCCCCGGTGGTAGCCACATTATATCTGGCAAGAATGGAAGAAGCTATGATTTATCCTTTACAGCAGTTTGGAAATGTGGTCATCTGGAAACATTTCTTAGATGACGTGTTTTTGATCTGGAAAGACATGGAGGAATCTCTGAAGGCATTTGTGCAAGAACTGAATGGATTGAACCATCATATCCAATTTACTTTAGTATATAATATTGGAAGAGTGGACTTCCTGGACTTGACAATTACACATGAACAAGGAAAATTTAGAACCACCCTATACCGTAAGCCGGTATCTAGAAATACATTGCTAAAGTTCCATAGTCACCACCCTTATAAATTAAAACTTAATTTACCAGTTGGACAATTCTTGAGATTAAGGCGTATATGCTTGGATGAGGATGACTTTATCTTTCAAGCTAAACAACTCGAATCTAGAATTTTGGCAAGAGGATACCCAATGAAATCTGTAAGAAAAGCCTTCTTGCGGGCAAAATTTGCCAACCGAGAATTGTTACTGAATTCACATAACATCAATGTTCAGAATATTAATCATCAATTGACTATTGTAGAAGAAGAGAATAACCCTAATGAGCATCAGAATAACTCAAGACTAGTATGTGTTCTTCCCTTTTACACTGGGTCTAATTATTTGGTTAATAGCATAAAAAAGTACTGGCATGTGGTCCAATCGGTACCAGAGATTTTTGATGAGTTCCCTTTAATAGCATATAATCGTGGGAACAACATAGGTGAGCGTCTTGCCCGATATAGGTATAATACAGTCTCAGATGTGGATCAGGAGACGGTGGGACATTACAAATGCTTAAAATGCCAATGGTGCGAGACTACCATAGAAGGGGTGGATTGGCAACCTCCAAATAGGGATCTCACTATAACAGCCAAGACTGGGACCACTTACAAATCCCACAATGTAATATATGCTATACTATGCCCATGCGATCTTATATATATTGGTAGAACTAGTCATCCAGTTAATATTAGATTAAATGAGCACAAGTCCAGAATTAGCAAGGGAGTTATTGAAGCCCCATTGACCCAACATTGGGAAGCTCAGGCTCATAAAATTGAAGATATTAGATGGCGAATTATTGCACAAATAAAAGAAGGGTGGGAGGGTGGTGATTATAAACAGAAATTAAATTTCCTTGAGCAAAGATGGATTTACATGCTGGACACGGTTGAACCGGGGGGTCTAAATCAAGAAATTGAATGGGGATCGTTGGTGTAGGGTTCTGATTCGCTGCAAGTTATTGTGGGGGGAGGTACTTATAAGGGAGGAAGTACACGCAGCGGCCATCTTATCCAAAAAAATTTCTATGTGGATCGGGATGGTGCAGAATAAGTTGTGAAGGGGTAAGCGCCTGTTTTTAAATGTATAATTAGACGTTGGCTCCTAAATAAATTAAGATACAAGAGTTTAAGAGTTAAATATTTTATATGTTTCGTAGGGGACCTTTTCTTGAAGCAGCCTATCGGCGAAACATGTCGGATATGACAGGTCCCTTTCCCGATGAGATAAGATCATCAAGAAAAAGAATATAACAAGATAAGTTTTAACCAGTTTTTTTTATAACGGTTAAGTTATTGATATTAAGCACTTTAAGCACTTTAATAAGTTTGAGATATAATGAAGCACTTAAAAAAAAACCAAAAAAAAACAAAAAAATTGTGAATCATATTGAGTAGGGGCTAATGAAGAAGCCATAGCCAGTGAGAAGAATTTTGGCAACCAAGCAAACACAAAAATTGTGTGGTGACCAAATGGCATGTCTGAAGCCCTGATAGTTTGACTAAAGCAATTTATTAAGAAGAGAGAGCGGCATTGAGAGATATAGTTGTGGTATTATGACTGATCCAGGGCAAGCAGTGGCTTCCCCTGTGTATTTCTCAATAACAGTCAATGGACTCTGTCACCCTGTTCCAGGCATACAGCAAGAAAGAAGGGACAGAGTCTGGAGTTAGTGGTAGAGAGAAGGCTCAATACTTGCATTATTATAGTGTCTGGTGGACCCGCCCACCCATCCATCTGTCCGTCAATCAGTCAGTCATGCGATCTCTCTGGTGGACCCCTCGCCCGCCCGTCCATCCATCATGTAGTTTCTCTGGTGGATCGCCCACTGTACCTTTTAAAATGCAGCTTATAGCGTGGTGGTCCAGTGGTGTGTCGGCCATCAGGAGTGAGCTCTCCGTGCTCCTGCCTGGGCTGTGCTGCTTTCTGAATGGCTGACATCAGTTCTCGCAGTTTATAAAGGTATGGGGGGTGGGAGAATCCATGGATCTGTGGATCCATTTTAAAAAGGTACAATGGGGAGAAGTTTTAAAAAGTTCCGGGAGATGGTCAAAATTGGAGTCTTCGGTCCATAAGATGCACCGACATTTCCACCCTCTTTTGGCCTAAGTCAGTAGACACTGAAGTTGGCAGCAGGGAAATGTCCATTCTCAAAAAAAGGTCCAAACTGTGGTTTCTTTTGAGAATGACCTACTTGCCCATTCAGCAATCCACTGGCCCAGACTGCCACTATGTCTATCCCTACACCACATTCCTGACCAAAAAATTGCCCAAATCCCAAACGCCCAAACCCAGACCTTTTAAGCGAAGGAGGGGTCAGTCCTTCGCCTAAAAGCAGGATTCTGTAACTGGCGTCTGTCAAAAAACAACGCCTGTTACAAAATCTTATATCTGGCCCACCCCCCACCGCAATGATCATGGTCGTGATCGCGATCTCTCCCCGACAAAACCCAGAACCGGCAGGAGGGATTCCAAGCCCTCCTGCCGAAGACAGAACCCTATAACTGCCCACCCCCCTGTGAATACCGGCAGGAGAAAGCCCAAGTCCTCCTGTCGAGGCGTACTCCCGACACCCCCCAGAATACCAGCAGGAGGGAGTCTAGAACCTCCTCCTGAGGTGCTCTCCCAACACCCCCACCCCCTCCCCCTTGAATAAAGGCAGGAGGGATCCCAAGCCCTCCTGCTGAGGTGCACCCCCTGGAACCCCCCACCCCCCAGACAGCATTGGCAGGAGGGATCCCAGGTCCTCCTGCTGAAGGCGCACCCCCGCGTACCCCCAAACCCCCAAATAGCACCCTGAACCCCCCACTACACGCCCCACCCGAACTCCAGACACCCCACCTTGCTTACCTTAACGTTAGCTGGATGGATGGATTGCCAGTCCGGCCAGCAGGCCCGCCATTCTCGGAACTGGGCCAGTTGCCTAAGGCCCCTCCTATGGGCAGGGCCTTAGGCACCTGGGACAATCAGGCCCTAGTCCCGCCATTCTGAGGATGGCGGACCTGCCGGCCAGCCAGACTGAGGAACCATCCAGATGGCCAACTTTAAGGTAAGCAAAAGGAGGTGTCCAGGGTTTGGGGGCGGGTAGTGGGGGGGGGGCATTTGTGGATTCAGGGGACTGTTTGGGGGTTCGGGGGCATTTGGGGGGTTCACTGGGGTAAGCCTTTGGCAGGAGGGCCTGGGCTCCCTCCTGCAAATGTTGGGGGTGGGGGGTTTCGGAGATGCACCATGGCAGGAGGGCTTGGGATCCCTCCTGCCGGTATTTAAGGGTGGGGTGGGGTGGGGTGTCGAGGGTGTGCCTCGGTAGGAGAAATTGCTATCGCGGCAGGGGATGAGTAGGTTGCCAGGGCTGCTGAGCTGATCGCGGTAGCCGTGATCAGCTCAGCGGCCCCTATTCGGAACTTATACCTGTTCTGACTTGGTCTAAGTCAAAACGTATAAGTTCCGACTGGGCAACCTCGTTAAACTTTTGATTATACTTGCTGTACGACTAAGGGCTCCTTTTATCAAGCCGCGCTAGTGGGGTTAATGCACGCAACTTTTCATCACCCGTTAACTCCTGCACTGGTCAAAAACTACCACCTGCTCAAGAGGAAGCGGTAGCAGCTAGCGGTTTAAGCGCGGCTTGATAAAAGGAGCCCTAAGTCTAGGTCGGCCCACCTCCCGCCCTTTCCCCTCCTCCAAAAATGCCTCTTTTTCCTCTAGGCGTTCAGAGGCAGGGGAAAGGCCTAAGTTGGTTTTAGATATGTCTAAAACCAGCTTTGATTATCTTTACTTGGACGAGCTGTCTTTTTGATCATCCAAGTACTGATTTAGGCCACTTTTTGGACGTGATTTTTTTTTTTTGTTATGAGCCCCTTGAAGTTTTGTTTTTGCATTAAATGCATATGTACCCATATTGCATTAAAAAATCATATCTCAAACCCTCTTCGCTACCCATTGTGGTTCTTTGTTAATTTTGGATCAAACATTTACACTTCTCCCTCCGTATTCGCGGTTTCAGCATTCACTGTTTCGATTATTCACAGTTTTTATCTTGCTGGCTCCTTCCCCCAAATTACATCAGCTTGTATAGAGAAATCACTGATTCCAAGCTTTTACAGAGAAAATCGCTGATTTCCAGCACTTTCTTCACCGTGTTTTGCCTCTCCTTCAAGAACAGACCAGGTCTCCCAATATGTTATTCACGGTTTCACTATATTCACGATGGGTTTTTATAGAAAACAGCGAATAACATATGAAAATGTTATTCACGGTTTTTCTGTATTTGCGGTTCTGTTAATCCCCTATCACAGCGAATACGGGGGGGGAGAAGTGTACAATAAAATGGCTCTTTGCTTTAAAAAGGTTGCAGACCCCTGGCATAGGTATGCTGTTATAGAATCTCCCCGTACTGGGCCGGCTTTTTTGTAATGGGTCACTACCCCCCTTAAAAAGTTTAGTTTCAAAGCCAGTCCTGAAGGTGATATTATTTTACTCATGAAAATGAGTTTCTGAAAACTGACTATCATTTATATGGATAAAAGTATCTGCAGACATTGCAGCTATATGGACAGTATGACAATAGCTACGTTATGCACTAGACTTACAATAAATCTGGTGTTTGACTTCATCTAAGTGAAGCATCAAACTACAAAGATCTATAATAATAAAACCCTAGAGCGCGCATGCGCTCTTGAAACTTCGTGATCCCTGCCGCTGTGATTTCTGATCCTTGGCCGCGTTCCATTTTAGAAAGCGGCGGCAGAGATCACTCTAGCCACTCCCCTCCTCCCGCCCTCACTCACCAACTGCTGAAAGAAGTGTAGGCAAGCTCTCTCCCTGCCCGCGTCCTCGCCACCCTGATTGACGGCGCTCAGTCTTCACGCTTCCGCGATGCAGGTGGGGATCATAAAGGGTAAGGGAGCCGAGTAAGCAAGGGTTGGGCTGGGAGGGGAGAGAAGCGGTCTGCCTCAAGTTTTGCAAGGCCTGACTTCTTTGGGCAGCAGCAGCATTTACAATTCGCTGCTTTTGCTGGCTTCAGGCCTTCCTCTCTGGCGGGTCCTGCCTACTTTCTGTTTTCAGGAAGACGACCCGACAGAGAGGAAGACCTGAAGCCGGCAACAGCAATGAATTGTGAATGCTGCTGCTGCCCGATGAAGTTCAAGGAGGAAAGGGAGCAGAGGGGGAGAGAATGGCTTGGAGGGAAGAAGAGATGGCAGGGGAATGTATGCCAGACCAAAGGAAAAGGAAGGAGGAGATGCCATATGGAACAGAGAGAGAGAGGGCGGACACTGGATGGAAAGAAAAGAGAGGGCAGTGAATGGAAGGGGCAAGACAGAGGGTGAACAGTAGATAAAAGGGGTAGAGAGAGGGAGACAGACACTGAATGGAAGTGTGGGGGAGAGGAGGGACAGCCGCTGAATGGAAGTCTGAGGGACAGGGGGAGCAGACGCTGGAAGGAAGTGGGGAGGAGAAATAAAAAAGGGCACATGCAGGATTGAGAGAAGAGGATAGAGTTAGAAATAAAGACAGACAGACAGAGGGCCAGGGAGAGACAGACAGAAAGAATGACAGACAGCCAGCATCCAAGGAGAGAGAGAGACAAATTTTAAAAAAACAGACAGACGTACTCTAGCACCCATTAATGTAACGGGCTTAAATACTAGTTATCATATAAAAGCTTTTTAATTTGTTTTGCAAAAATATCATATCTTTAATGCCATAAACAACAAAAAAAGTACGTACAGTGGAGCAGAGAAAGATATGATATATTTACAAAACAAATGTCCCTGTATAATTGTTGGTTTTGATTCATCTTAACAGGTCTCCCTCTTACTTGATTTATTTGTATTGCCTTTGTAGATGATGGTGATATTCTCTTCCAGCGCCTTCAGATTAGCAGTTGCCTGATGAATATCATTTTGAAGATCCTCCAGAAGAGATTCTTGATTGTAAATTGTTTCTTTGATTTCCGTAGACTTGGCTGCAGATGAGAAAGAGTGATAATTTTCAAGAATTAAAAATGCCACAGCTGGCTAGCATGAAAAAAAAAAACCTCTCATCACAAAAGATATAGGCCACCAAAGTAAGGTATATTGTTTTGACTATTTTGTACACAATTCTTGTGAGCAGGTATAGTGCAAGGGTATTAGGTGCCTTAGGTGAAACTTCAGCCTTGCAACCCCTCTCACTTAACTTTCATTAACTTTTTATTGGGATATATTTTCTACCTTTTTGAAAAAATTCACCCAAGTAGGCAAATACCATGAATGAATAATCTGGACATAGGTTTCAAGGAGAATAATATTGTATAAGAACACCCCCCCCCTCAAGATTTTGAAAATTAAATTCAAGAAATATAATCATCCCAACGCCATCATACCCAGCAGAATGCTATAATATGGACATTACACCTAAATGCTTATGTTGTCACTTCCTGGTCCTGTGACCAGAAAGTGACATCAGAGATGAGCCGAGGCCGGCACGAGCAGCAAGTGTATGCTGCTCGCACCAATGAACTTTTAAGGAGGTATGGTGGGGTGTGGTGAGGTACCAGCACCCCCAGCAAAGATAACACCTTTGGTGGTGTTCCCCTCCTACTTACGCCACTGTTGGGCATGGAAACTGGTGCTAAGCACTGTTCTTTATAAGGTATGTGCTCTTTATAGAATAGTGACAAACCTTTCTGGTATTCATTTTTGAGCACCATTTATAGAATTCTCCCCTATATGTGTAGGTCTTCCTCGGGTGAAAGCTGGACAGAGTAGCGAGATACACACCTATGTTATAAAATACACATATATTAGAGGGGGAAGTTATACCTGTCTTGGAGTAGGTAGAACTTTCTTCGGGAGCTTTTGAGGAGCTAATTTTAAAAATGCACATATGAGATAGTGGCCTAATCTGGGCAATGAAAAAATCTACACTGAGTGCTATTCTATAATGGCGATTTGAGTTGCGTGCTGTTTACAGAATAGAGCTTGGCTCATAGACAACCCCGCGAAAGACAAAGGCGCGCGCCGACAACTGAGCGTAAGATGGAGGCACGCGCCGATGAAAATTACAGTTTTTAGGGGCTCCGACGGGGAGTTTTGTTGGGGAGCCCCCCAATTTACTTTATAGAGATCGCGCTTGCGTTGTGGGGTGCTTGGGGGGTTGTAACCATCCACATTTTACTGTAAACTTAACTTTTTCCCTAAAAACAGGGAAAAAGTGAAGTTTTCAGTAAAATGTGGGGGGTTACAACCCCCCAAACCCCCCACAACGCCCCCACAACGCGGCGCGATCTCTATTAAGTAAAGTGGGGGGGTTCCCCCCCCACACACCCCCGTCGGAGCCCTAAAAACAGTAATTTTCTACAGCGCGCGCCTCCGCGCTGCGCTCAGTTGTCTGCGCGTGCCTTTGTCCCGGCGCGCTTTTGACCTGACACCTAGAGCTTAGAGCTGAATTCCACGCCAAAATTTGGGTGCAAGGATTTACACCAGTTGAAACCTGGTGTAAGTCCCGGTGCATTAGTTAGATCTGTGTATCGTAAACTATGTGCCCCAGTAGATTCCAGGTGTGCCCCGTGGTGAGAGGCACATTCTGTTGGCAGCCAACTGGCGCTGACGACTCTCCTCGCCAGTGTCTCTCCTCCTTTTCCCGCACCTTCCCTTTTCCAAGATCCCACAGGGAAGTAACAGGTTTAGGGTCACGTCCGGGGGGCCTCTGCACCTGCGTGGACGTCAACGTAATGATGTGTGTGATGTCATCATGTCGATGTCTGCGCACTTCTGCGTGCCTTCCAGCAGTGTTGTGTCGGCCAAAAAAATTGCAGGACACTGAGTTAGATGCAGATTCCCATGAACACAGCAAAACTGTGTGCATCTTTAGTGAACATTCCTGGCCCGCCCATGCCCTTCCCGTGGCCATGTCCCCTTTTGAGTTGTGCACCAAAAAATTTGCATGCGGATTTGTATAGAATAGTGTATAATAAGATACATGTGCAAATCCTAATTGTTGCCAATTAGCATCAGTAACTGTTAGCACTCAATTATTGGAGCTTATTGGCTCAGCCAATTTAGTTGTGTGCACATCTTAGAAAAAAGTGCAATCTTGCACATGTAAATTTGCCCACCATTTATAGAATCTGGGAAATGTTGCCTTGTTAAAATAGTTGCAATGTATGTGCCTATTTGCCTTCAGAAGCCATGCCCTGTTTCAAAAGTACCCTCTGCATACAGTATGTTCAGAAGGGAGAAGCTCGGTAGTATTTTTTATGCATCCTTTTAAATGTTTGGCCCTAGTCTAGTGTGTCTATAACTAAGTCCACTCCAGTTTATCCAGAACACTGCGGCTAAGCTGATTTTTGCTAAACGCAAATATGACCACGTCTCCCCTCTACTTACCAATCTTCACTGGCTCCCAGTACTTTCCATAATTCATTTCAAATGCTCCTGCCTGGCTTTCAAGATCATTCACGGCATCCTTCCGCCCCTAATCCCTCTATCCTTCCTCGCCCCGACACCAACTACCACCAGATCTGCCCACAGACATAAACTTTCCTTCCCCTCTCTACACGGCATCCTCCACGCAGGTAAACTGGGTAGATCCCTCCTCTCCAAAATCACCGGCCTCTGGAACGACCTCACTGTCCCGCTGCGGAACCCGGACTCCCTCCAACTATTCCGAAAACAACTGAAAACCTGGCTTTTCTCTAGCATATAATAATCTCTTCTCCTGATTACATCCCCTCTTTTTATGCTTTGTAAACTCTTTCTCTTCTCTCTTCCCATATTTTTTAAACTCTGTAAACCGTGTCGAGTTCCACTTCAGTGGAGAAGATGCGGTATATAAACCTAAGGCTTAGTTTAGTTTAGTTTAGTTTAGTCCTACCCCGATAAAGATACAGAGCTTCACTGAGTAAAGCAACAATGTTCAAGAACATACCATATGTGGAAGGCCTTGAGGCCTGTTCACCCTCCATTCCTCTTGCTGGACTGACTGGAACTTGAATAGCATTAGGATCTGTAATTGAGAGTTCAACAGGCCACATATTAAAAGCTGCCGTAGCAATACTTTCCTTTCTACAGTGTCCTTATTCCTTGTATAATTTGAAATGTATAGGAATTGGTTATAGATTGCTCTGATTTTCTTTTTTCAGTTAAATCGAGTCCCAAACACCCAGAACAAGACCTTTTGGACGTGGGAGGGGCCAGCAATGTGATGGACTGACCACCCAGACATGGCAACAGAACAGTGGGGCACCTTACAGGGCACTGCTGTGAACTTCACAAAAAAGGTGCCATATAAACATTTCTCCAGTACTCCCATATAAATAATGTTGAGCCCCCCCAAACACCCCCAAACCCACTATATCCATCTGTCTACAACCCTAAAGTCCTTTTGGCTGCAAGTGGCACCTATATGGCAGTACAGTAGGGTTTTGGGTTTTTTTTTTTGTGGGCTCACATTTTCCACCATGAATGTAGTGGTTTGAATGGCTTATGGGCCTGGGTTCTCCTCTCTATGGTTCACTAGCCTACCCCTCTGGCTACTTAAGAGATCTCTGTGCAGTTCTACTAAGATTTCCTATAGCAGGTGCTGATGTTCCGGAGACAGGTACATATGTTTTTATTCTGATTTTTATGGCGTTGTGAGGAGGTCAGTGATCACTGGGGGAGTGTGTGGGGGTCTGTACTTTGTATCTGCAGTGGTTATCTGGTCATTTTGGATACCTTCTGGGCACTTAGACCTGGTTTTAGATCGCCTTAGGCACAATGTATAAGTTCCATCCAAGCCTCGTAAAACTTTTATCCCTGAGTATGACTAAGTCTAGGTCGGCCCACGTCCCGCCTATATCCCGCCCTCACTACGCCTCCAAAAATGCCTCTTTCAGCTCTGGGTGCACATTGGGATTCAGAGGCCTAAAATGTCCCTGGATACATCTAAAAAGCCGTTTTGATTATCTGCATTTGGACGGTCCTGTCTTTTCGGTCATCCAAGTGCCGACTTGGGCGGGTTTTTAGACATATTTCCATTTTGATTATGAACCCTATAGCATTTAATTATTCATTTATGATTGTTGATTTATTAATTGTGTGAGTTATACTTGTAATTCACTGTATTTGAACAGTTTCTTATATTGTTTAACTGCAAGGTACTGTGAGATAAAAATAAAATTTTATGTTTTATTATGTTATGTTAGTATATGCAGATTTAAATATTCCTAGTAGGCTACAGTTTCATTTAATTATAAATGGATGTTGGATTGTATCTTTAGTTTTATTTATGGTTTTGTGGACAATATTTCTTCTATTCTATGGGTGAATCTCCTACCAGGGTCAGCCAGTATTCTACCCTATTACCCTGCTGTGGCTCTTTCATGATTTTGAACCATGCAGGGCTGACAGATCCTGCAGAAATGTGGCGTCCCTTGCAGTTCAAACAGAGAAAACCGCTTCAGAGATACCATGTGATAGATGAGCAGCTGACACAGGAAGTGTACACACAGCTTAGAAGACAAAGCTACTTATATTCCATTCTCTGCTTCATACATGTAAGAATCATTAAGGGTTGTTTTATTTTCTTACCATTGTGTTCACATGTTACTCCTGTGTACCCTGGACAACACTTCCATTCCAAGGAGGTTACAACTTTCTGCTTCACTTTATAAACTGGCTTCAGAGCTAGTCTGTACCTGTAGAAAAATAGCAACTATTTATAGGTTATAGAGCTCGAATATATTGTACATTCATCCATAGCTCTTTCTAAATCCCCATGCACTCACACCATTCCTAGGGTAACCAGATGTCTCGATTTCCCCAGGCATGTTCTCCTTTTCGAGGACATGTTCGGGGGTCCAGACGGCCTTTCAAAACCCATCACTTTGTCCGGGTTTTGAAAAGCTTTCCAGGTAGCAGTGACATTGGGACAGCTTCTATGCATGTGTGGATGCAACGTGGTGACGTCATATGCATGCGCACATGCTTGCAATGTCATCGTGCCACACCAGCGCATGTACAGATGCCCTCCCAACATGCGACCAGATTGAGGGGGCAGGGCTGGGGGCGGAACAGGGCGTGATTTGGGCAGAATGGGGCAGGCCTTGGGGGGGGGGGGGGCATGGGTCCGGATTTTTGTTCCAGAAAATCTGGCAACCCTTTACCATTCCTGTAGAATTTTCTCCTGAATCTTGTTGTGGCACTCACTCAGTTCTCTTCCCCGACCCAAAGGCATAACCCCCCTTCTGAGGAGCGCCTTCTCTGCGCCTTCTCTCCCCACATACCACACGTTTAGCCTCTACCTCCACGCCTGGGGAACACCCCCCTACTGCTATCTACACTCCACAGACAATGTCCCCTCTAAGATGTTCCAGAGTCCTCCACCTACAATCCTGCTTGTGTGTGTGTGTGGGTGGGGGGGGGGGGGGTGATATTTCACAATCACATTTTTACTAGTGATGGATAAGTAAGCTCTGCTGGACTTTAGGTAAACTGCTTGTCTCTAGCGATCAAACTATTGAAGCCCCACTCCAAACAGGAAGCAATGCAGTTGCAGGACTCCCGCATAGTTTAGAGGCAACAGAGTGCCCAGGTACTGTCCTGCTGAGGTATATACCCCTCATGCTCCCCCTCTTCTCTAGGTACCACCCCCTACTAGGCACATGTCATTCCAGCACAACCCATCCTACACATTCCACATGCTTAGTCCCGCTTTCCCTACCCCACACCCTCCCTCTCATGGGACCCCCACCATAGCAAAAATTTCTCTAATATTTTGTCTTATTCCTAGAGCCTATAATGTAAAAGTGGAAGCGGAGGAAAGTGGCTGCACGTCAGGCCACGTCCTCCTCCACAGCTCTGAACTGACTGTAGTATTTGAACTTTACAGGACACCATAGAGACTCATATACAGTCAGATCAAACCAAAGTGATAGAGAAGGAGGGCATGGCCTGACATACAGTTGCTTTCTTCCTCAGTAGCTTTTATGGAATAGGCTTTGGGGACAAGACAATATGTTAGAAACAGTTTGAGCTTTGGTTGGGCTTTCATAAGGGGAGGGTAAAGGTAAAGTTTGGGACAGGACTGGTGTTAAATATAGAGGGGCCCAGGACAGATACTGAGAGGGGGCCCCAATACTTGCCTTCAGACTGTTTCTTTCAGTATGAGGCAGGCGTAAGGCCCTGTGTGGCATGGATGCTTGGGAAATTGTCCTGGTTGCAGAGAGGAGATAGATTTTGTATAGAAGTGGGAAGACAGATTCTAGATAGAACAAGGGAGAGAGAGGGCAGATATTGGGGGGTGGGGTACAGAGAGGAGGGAGATGATGAACCGGGGGAAGTGAAAGGGGAGATGCTGGATGGAAGATGAGGGGGGAAGGAGGGAGCAGATGTATGAAATGAGAGAGATTCAAAAAGGATGGAAATATTGATGGAAGAGGAGAGAAGGAAGATGCTAGATGGAAAGGGGAAGGGTAATAAGGTGTATAGAAGGAGGGAGATTGAAGCCTGAATGAAGGAAGAGACAAGAGGGAGATGATGGAAAGGGGAAATGAAAGCAGAGAGAGGGGGCAGACTATATGGAAAGGGGAAGAGGCAGAAGAGGTAGATACTGATGGAAGGGAAGAAAGAGTGTGCAGACACTGAATGGAAAGGGAAAGAGGAGGCAGGTGCTGTATAGAAGGGGGTAGATGCTGGATGGAAGAGGGGAGAGAAATGAGCAGATATTTGGAGGGGGAGAGAGAGAAAGGAGGGAGATAATGATGGAAGGGGAAAGTAAGGGCTGATATAGGGGCAAATACTATATAGAAGGGGTGGAGAAAGAAGGCAGAGTTAGTAAAAGACTGGAAATAAAGGGAACTAAAACAGGAGAGCCAGGGTGAGGGAAAGAGATGGAAAGCTGCCAGTAGGTCATAAAAAAAGAGGGAACTTAAAGACTAGATTGACGACTAGATAGTAAGAATGAGTTAAATCTGGACATAGAGGTAGAAAAATAAATTGAAGAAAGCCAAAAGGAAAAGGAGAGAAAAATCCTGGAAAGACACTTAAGAAGGAGGAAAGCAGAAACCAGAAAAGTGAATGGCCAAACTTAAAGGTAGAAAAATTAATTTTATTTTTAATTCAGATTAAAGTAGTGTGGTACCTGTGTTTATAAAGGTTATTAAATATAAACAGAAAATAGAATTATGATGATATCTTTTTATTGAACTAATTTTAATATATTTTTGACCAACTGTCAGAGACAAAAAAAACCCTCCTTTCTCAGGTCAGGACAGCCTACTGTCTTGACTTGTGGAAGGAGGTATTGGCTTCTGAGAGCTAAATGAAAAATGTTTTAAGTCCTTTCAATTAAAAAATCATCTTATTTTCCATTTTTATAATTATTCTGATTCTTATCTCTCTTATACTAAGCCGCAGTAGAGGTTTCTATGCAGCCCAGAGCACTAAATGCTCAGACACTAAGACCCTCTTTTACTAAGGTGTGCTAACTGATTAGCGCACGCTAATCGATTTAGCGCGCACTAAATGCTAATATGTGCAGGTTAGTCTATGGACGCGTTAGTATTTAGTGCACGCAAATTTGATTAGCACACGCTAATCGGTTAGCACACCTTAGTAAAAGAGGGGGCAATAGAATTACTATGAGCATTGGAGCATTTAGTGCTCTGGGACGCAGTAGAAATAGCGAATGACACGGAGACAAATTTTTCCCTGTCCCTGCGAGGTCTTTTCCTGTCCTTGCCCATTCCTGCAAACTCCGCCCTCATCTGCACAAGCCTCAAACACTTTAAAATCATAAGTGTTTGAGACTTGTGCGGTTAATGCAGAGCTCACAGGAATGGGACAGGGACAGCGACAAAACTTGCGGGGACGGGACGGAGAAACAGAGTTTCTGCGGGGATGGGGAAAAATTTGTCCCTATGCCATTCTTTAGGCAGAAACCTCTACCTCAGCTTAATAAAATAGGGTGGGTATGTTAATTTGTAATGCACATTGTATATTATACCATCAGGGTAATATAATGGAAAAGTTTTGCTCAAATCAACCCAGTTCTTTGCTCACAAAAAATACATGAACTCGGTCCTTAGAGGGAACATTGGTCCTAGGTATATCGTGTTATAAGCCTTGGGGCTTTCTTGATGATGTTATGTTCCTAAAAATATAGTTGCCTCAGATGAGGAGGAAGAGGATTTAGATCAGATTGCCTTACCGGATAATCTTAATTTAACTGAGTTTTTGGAGACTTCACAAAAGGAAGTGTCTACGAGAACTGCTTATGTTGCCTCTTTTCAAAAATAAACAGTTGATGTTCTCTAGCCAGCATATGTGGATATTTCCCACTGTGTCGAGAGCAACACAAATGACAAGACAGTCTTTTTTGCAGTTGAAATGTTGAGTGTTAGCTAAAGTTGCCTCTTTTTGTCTGCATTTCCCCCTGTAAGTGCTTAGTTGGGTATCAGGAAATGCAGTATGTCATAGAAAATATATCAACAATCATGTTGTATTAAAGCATTTTACAGTTCAAAACATGTTCTGTTATTCTCATGAACATACTGTTTAAAAAAAGTGTATCTTTTCTGTTTTCTTTTGTTACTTTCCTCATAAAACTTAATAAAAATATTTGAACTAAAAAAAAAAAAAAAACTGGACGTGAAAAGGAAACGGAAGAAGATGAAACAGAAAATGCCCTGGGCTATATTAAAATATCAATCTATAAACAGCAAAAACAACTATTTTAAAAGTATTAAAATATTGAACTAAAATATGAAAGGAGGGAAAGAGGCAAAAAAAGATAGACAAAGGAGGTCAAAAAGGACAAGGGTGAAGGATAAACTATCCCAAAGTCGAAGTTTAATCTGTAGGAAATGCTTTAGAGAAAAAAAAATATTTTTAGTATTTGCTTATATATTTTTTAAAAGTCTCGGTAGAAATGGAATCAGGAAGCTGATTCAGTGTGGGGACAACTTCGAAACAAGGATGGCAAGGGTAGGCCAGCCTGGTATAGAGATGAGAAGCGAGTTTAAGTAGATTTTTGCTAGACTGAATGCGATGTGTGAGTAGATGTACAGTACAAGGGATAACTGGACTGTACCAAAAAAAAATACCCTGGTGGGTGATGTTAAGAACCTTGAATGGAACTCGGTAAACTATAGGGAGCCAATATTCTTCCTTAAGAAGGGGAGTATAGACCAGTGGTTCCCAACCCTATCCTGGAGGACCCCCAGGCCAATCAGGTTTTCAGGCTAGCCCTAATGAATATGCATGAGAGAGATTTGCATATAATGGAAGTGAAAGGCATGCAAATCTGCTCCATTCATATTCATCAGGGCTAACCTGAAAACCTGGCTGGCCTGGGGGGTCCTCCAGGACAGGGTGGGAGCCACTGGTATAGACCATCCAGAGCACTGAGATCTGAGACCCGTTTGTTGCTTGATACATGTAAAAAGGATACAGTGCATTATGTGAAGACTATAAAATCTTGTTTCTCCATTGTCCTGTTTTATGGAACGCTCTGACCAGTATTTTGTGATGTTGTAGAAGTTTGTTAACAGTTCAGAAAATGATTGAAGACTTACCTCTTCCCAAGAGGTATATTTCCCTGGTTACGATGCTGTAACTTTCCTTTCTGATATGACAAGATGTATCCCTATTTTAACTTTGTTTTATTGATTTAGAGCTCCTTTTACGAAGCCGCGTAAGCGGCTTTATCGCATGCAACTTTTTAGTGCGCGCTAACCCCTGCCCTAGCCAAAAAAACTACCGCCTGCTCAAGAGGAGGTGGTAGCGGCTAGCGCGGCCGGCAAATTAGCACGCACTATTATGCACGTTAAACCGCTAACGCAGCTTCGTAAAAGGAGCCCTTAGTTTCATTATTTAGATATTTGTAGACATGTATGCCTGTGAGGCTGTGTATGCCAATTGTGAGCCACTTTGTTTAAAAGTGGATTAAAAATGTTTTAAATAAATCAGATTTTTTTTTTCTTTTCTCAGATTAGTTTGACAGCAGTATTGTGTATCAGCAACCCCTTAAACCTTTTAGTAAATCCTTGGTGCAGAACAGTATCTGGCCTGGACTAATTAACTGGGAAGAGATCAATGGTGGTGTTAGCGTCTAGCGCACGCGGCAATGTAGCGTGCGCTAAAACCGCTAGCGCAGCTTAGTAAAGGGAGCCCTAGACCTCCTGGGAATCTTTTTATCTAGGTCCCCCTTTATCAAGTCATTTAGTGTGGGTCAGCAAAGTAAATGCTCCGACATTCATTCGATTCCTATGAGTATCGGAGCTTTTACCTCACTGGCCCGTGCTAAAACGTTCTATTGTGGCTCAATAAAAGGGGGCCTTAATATGGTGGTAGGGAGAAGGTGACAGGGAGGGGTCAGAATGGGGGGGGGGGAGTGGCAGTTATGTGGGTCCAGGATGGATGCCACTAGGTGCCAGAGATATGCTAGGTGGTAGCGGGAAGAGGTGTCAGGTTGAGAGTAAGGGGCTGTTGCATGTGGTATGTGGGTTGTTGGTTTTTTTTTTAATACCAACTTTCCTGTCATTGCCTGACAGGAAAGGTAACGTTTGCTGCTAAGTCACAAATTACTACCACTGTTTTAATGTGGCAGTAATTGAATATTCATTAGTTTCAGTATGCCGCAAATCTCTGTACATAGCCCCCCCCTCCCCCGTTACACTCTCTCTAGGGTAGATGTAAGCATGACAGCATTTATCAAATAATGTAGGTCAGGGATCTCAAAGTCCCTCTGTGAGGGCCACAATCCAGTCAGGTTTTCAGGATTTCCCCAATGAATATGCATTGAAAGCACTGCATGCACATAGATCTCATGCATATTCATTGGGGAAATCCTGAAAACCCAACTGGATTGCGGCCCTCAAGGAGGGATTTGAGACCCCCTGATCTAGGTGTATTACTTGTGTGCTTCATCCTAACTCCACTTCAGTGCACACCCGCTGGCAAAGCACAAACCATCACAGCACAACACATACTCTTTAGCAAGGAGTTATTCTGTATTCGGTCATTTACTTGCATATGTCACCACATTTGCATCTAAATTATTAAAATACCACAAACCTAGGCCTGGATTCTCTAAATGGCGACCCTAAAAGCGGTCGCCGATCGTATGACAATCACGCAACGGGGCTGCTTAGAGAATTGCACCGCAAGCATATATAGGTGTCAGAAATGTAGTCCAGGGTTTTCAAGGCCTACATTTCTGGCGCCTACCTTTGACACGAGTCATGCCTCCAGAGTCGTTAGCCACGTCTACAGGGGTGTTAGGCACAAGTAGGTGCCTCCAGAGGCGCGATTCTGGTGCTGTTATTTTAGGCGCTGGTAGGTGCCTTGTAATTTCTCCTAAGTCCACTTTTAAATGGCATTTTGGGCTTAACTTAGGCGCTGGTAGGTGCCTACCGACGCCTAAGTTAAGGCGCTGTTTAGAGAATATGGGCCTTAGAGCTTACTTTACTGCTTACAGTACGAACCCCCTTATCCAATCACCCCAAAAGGTCTGATTTCTTTTTAAAGAAATTTCACATGTACTTACATGACTTTCTGACATTCTGGTCCTGGGATCCCTTGCGGACACGGCTGTTGGGACTTGACAATGTATTTCTCTGTTTTGCAGGGGGCTACAAATGTGACCAGTTTGGACTGCACAATGGAACACCAGTTTCTAGAAAACAGTAGAAGCAGCACAGCAATAAGGACTAAAAGAGAAAAGGAAACATGCTGAATCCTGAAAATCGAACTTGGTTTTAGATGAAAGGTTTGTTAAAATTTATACTTGGAATGCCTATATAAGGAAGCCCATAAAAACGTTAGAGCAGTGGTTCACAACCCTGTCCTGGAGGACCAGCAGCCAGTCAGATTTTCAGGATAGCCCTAATGAATATGCATGGAGAACATTTGCATGCCTGTCACCTCCATTATATGCAAATCTTTTTCTTGCATATTCATTAGGGCTGTCCCGAAAACCTGACTGGCTGGTGGTCCTCCAAGACAGGGTTGGGAACCACTGCGTTAGAGGGTTGTACTAGATAAACCAAAAATATTAGAATGAGATTAAATGCTGTATAAACACCACAGTGCTTGGGACAAACATCTATTTTGGTAACTGCCTGCCTGGAACAATGTTAGGAAGCGTGAGCTTTCTAATCAGTTATTGTGTGTTCACAATTCTCTACATACATGTACTGCTCCCAAGAGCTGTTCTTTTTTTATTGTCCAACTGACTCAATTGGTTGATTTTCCACAAAGTAACTGATATTATCAATTTCCCACCAAACTACTATAAAAAAATAATTATGTTTTATTTTTTTTTTCAAGTATTTCTTTACAATCCTTCAATATAGTCTCCCTGCTTTGCAATGACTGAATCCCAACATCCGGGAAGCTTCATTATTTCATCCAAGACACTGTTTTAGTTCAGTTGCCAAATGGCTCGGGTACCGGCGGAAGAAAGCTCTTCCAGAGATGCAAAATGATGTCCACTCATAGGTTGTTTCAACTTTGGAAAAAGGTCAACGTCTGGTGGTCTCATGTCTGGACTGTAGGCAGCATGAGGTAACACCTCCCAGCCGTATTCGTGTAGTTTTTCAATGACATTCCCTATGTGCGAGCGAGCATTGCCATGAAGAATGATTTTGTGCATTTTGTGCTCATTTTTTTGCAAAAAATCACGATAATACAATGCTGTGACACTTCTTCCACATGGAACTTTGTCTGTGATGATGATGCCTTCATGATCATAAGCAAAAATCATCATTTGTTTGACTTTTGATTGAGCGCGTTGAAATTTTTTTGGTCGTGGGGAAGATGGAGCTCTCCACTCGTCATTGAAAAACTACACAAGGTTTTACTTCACACTGTGATACTGTGACAAACAGCATTGCACAGTCTATAGCCAGCATTAATCTTTCTGACAATACTGATATCGTATGTGTGTCCACTCATCATATTAAAAATTTTTTTTTGCTGTAGACATGCTGTTTGTAGCCAAATTCTTGGAATTTATGTCCTTTTAATTGGTTATATGTATGTCTTTGTATTTAAGACTCACAATCTAACTGTGGTACCTGGGCCAATGGAGTATTACGTGACTTGCAAAGAATCACAAGAAGCAGGCTGGGATCGAACTCACAACTTAAGGGTGCTGAGGCAGCAGCCCTAACCACTAGGCCACTCTTCCACTCCGTGGCAGTCTTTTCTCAAAACTGCAGAGCCCTAACTTTTTTTTGTCCTTCTAATTATTGGCTTTTCACTTTTTTAGTTCTATTCAACTTCTTTTATTAGGGTTTTTTTTTTTTTTTTTTTTTTAACTATTGTAAACCGCATAGAACTTTACGGCCTTGCGGTATATAAACTGGTTATTATTTTAACGTGCTTTTGAGATTTCACCTTGATATTTGCTGCTATTGTGTAGGCAGCATAGACTCTCTATAGCCCGGATTTTGGTAGAACAGTGATACTTCACTACTGAGTGGGGCGAGCCACCAGTTTCTGCTTTTGTTCTTATGCTGTGTCATTTGATTCTGGTCTCTTTACCCAACCTCCTTTTCTTCCTGCGCCCCCCACCCCACCTCCCCCAGCCACTTTCAAAGGTATTTGTTGGTCTTTTTACATCTCTATTATCAGACTCATTTCCCTTGACATAACCGGTTACTGAAACATGTAGGGCAGTCAGTTTATAACTCATTAGTGCTTTCTTGCCTAGGTTTGTTTTCCACGCTGTTCCTTTGGGGATCTAATCCTCCACTAGAAATAGCAACATCAACATCAACAGAACAGCCACAGGAAAGAGGAAGCTAATCAATCTCCCAGAGGATCCTTGATACCTCCTTCAGTAGAAAGACACTATGAAGGTGATGGGGTCATGTTCCATATCACTGTCCTGGAACAAGAGGCAAACAGTACTAAAGCTGAGTGAGCAAATCATTGTCCATAACGACCAGCTGTGTTAGATCAAGAACATATGATTTAAGTAACTGCTGCACTTTGTTAGTCCCAAATAACCAAGGGGTCTTTTTACTGAGGTGCACTAGTCGTTTTAGCGTGGGCTAAACGCTAACACGTCCATAGAATATAATGGATGCGCTAGAGTATAGCACGCACTAAAATGGCTAGCGTGCCTTAGTAAAAGGACCCTCAAGTGCAGGTGATCCATATTCTAAACACACTGGGATGCACAATATACATTTTTTTTGAGGACCTTAATTTTTTAATTTTAATTTTTTGTTATATAGAGAAGGGCCCAGTGTTGGATTCTACAAGCCTCAAAATTAGGTGCTGGAAAAAAATCAGCGCTAAGCCCTAAAGGGGTCTGTATAGAGTGCACGGTAACATCAAAAAGATCCAGTGTCCAAAGTGTGTGTGGGGAGGGGGGGTCGGGGATTGTGGGTCCTCCCATATAATCCAGCATCTTCTAGAGCCAGACAATTTCCAGCTTCCATTTTCAACTTTCTTCTACCATTTTCCCATAAAGCCCTGCATGCTTCTCAATGCAGGGCCAGAGTTATGGGAAGGCAGCCAAGGCCCCCATGCCAAAACCCCGCAAAAACTGAAGAAAATGCAGCCTGCCAATGGTTTTGATGCCCCTCCTCAAATTTCTTCCCTGGACCCCAGTATCTCTAACATTGGACCTGGTTCAAGGAAAGTGTCGGCACCATAAGCATCTTCAAAACTCCTGGACCCTGATGAATTGTGAGATTTGCGCAGCTACTAAGTTTTGAAAATGTTCACGGTGTCAATATTTTTCAGTGATTGGCATGCTGGCAAAAATATATTTGGCACAGGTGCCAAGATTCGATGACTCTTTGCTAAAGTGAACATTTCTTTTACTGACGAAGTTGCAGCCATTCAGAAGTCAGCATATTCAACTAGATCCAGACTGAAACACTGACTTTATATGAAGGCCATGACATCTCTTACCCCTCCCCCCTTTTACTAAACCATAGCACGTTTTTTAGCGCTGGATGCGGCGGTAACATCTCTGATGCTCATAGGAATTCTATGAGTGTTGGAGCTGTTACCGCAGCGGCCGTGCTATGGTTTTCTTCATATATTCTTTCTTGTCATTGTGTATATTTGGACGTTTCTAGGTGTTACCTACAATAAAACAAGTATCTTCAAGTATGTAATTTGTAAGAGTGATTAATGTCATGGGCATGTTTTGTGCATATTCACTTAGTTTTTTTTGTAGCTTTGATTTTCAGGTCAGGGTGTGGATTATACACAGATTGACATAGTGAAAAAGGGACTGGCACTTGGCCTCATGCCTCCACGATTTGGTCATGTGAACTTGTATGAGGAGAAGCATTGACGCTTTTCTGTCAGAAATCCTCATGGAAATGTACAGACCAATATTCAGCTGGTGGTGGTCAGCATTTATTTTAATGCTGACCAGTGATGTACCTGGTGGGGCGGGAACCCAGGGCGGAGCACCCCCTCCTCTGGCCAGAGCACCCCCTTTCTTCAGGCAGTAGGAAACTGTGTGGATCAGTTAAGGGCTGCCTGCATGTGACCATTGACTCTGCTGGTCTCCTATCCTGCAACAGGAAGTTGATGTTGTAGGGGGCTGGAGTTGGCAAACCCTCAGACCAGTGAGTGCTCCAATTTCCCCAAGCTCCCTGCACCTGGGGCAGACTGACCCCTGCCTCACCCTTGGTACATCACTGATGCCGACCACTGTTGGCTGAAATAAACCTGGATATTGAGTGCAGGGCAATTTCTGGCCATCCACATTGAATATTTGGATAATTGGCAGCACCTGGAACTCAAGTATAGCCTATATTCAACACCTTATCAACATAGCTAACCAGGCATCTTTAGGACTGCTAGTTGGTCTGATTTCTCTGGTTAGCAAGCACCAGAACTAAATATCGATACTGACTACATAATTCTTGGCTCCACCCAAAAATCATCTCCAGCACCAACCTGGGGGTGCCATGGTGCTCAGATAAGATATTCAGTAGCATTGCTTGAATAAGTAATTGTACTCACAATTTGTCAATAACTTCTATAGGGATGTTTAACATAACAATATCACACTACTAATCTACATACTCATCTACATACTCATCTACATACACATCTACATACTCAAGTCAATACCTTTGGACCATCAGAGGTGAGCTTCTCAACATTTCTTCAATGACAGCATATTTCACCATCCTGTCAATATTTAGTCCAATGTTTATTTGAAGTTTTCCAATGCTTCTATGCTTAACTATTATAACTTTTCAATATTCAGAAGTAAGTCCAGGCACCTGCATTAAATATCCAGTTGTATGCAGCTGGATAAAACTTAAGAACATAAGAACATAAGCAGTGCCTCTGCCGGGTCAGACCACAGGTCCATCCTGCCCAGCAGTCCGCTCCCGCGGCGGCCCAAACAGGCCCAAACAGAAGGGGCCTCCTTGCCACCTTGGTTTCCCATTGAGTCCTATCTTCCCATCGAAGTCCTAACCCTCCGGTCTTGCACATGCACGACCTGGTTGGGTTTCTATACTTATTACCTGGTTAGCTTTCTATACCTGTGTTACATCCCAGCACCTCTCTCAGTATCCCACGATCCCTTTATCCCTCAGGAATCTGTCCAATCCCTGTTTGAATCCCTGTACCGTACTCTGCCTGATCACTTCCTCCGGTAGCGCATTCCAGGTGTCCACGACCCTTTGGGTGAAAAAAAACTTCCTTGCATTTGTTTTGAACCTATCTCCCTTCAGTTTCTCCGAATGCCCCCTCGTACCTGTTGTCCCTTTCAGCCTGAAGAATCTGTCCCTATCCACCCTCTCTATGCCCCTCATGATCCTGAAGGTCTCTATCATATCTCCCCTGAGCCTCCTTTTTTCCAGAGAGAAGAGCCCCAGCCTATCCAACCTCTCGGCGTATGGGCAGTGTTCCAGCCCTCTTACCAGTTTTGTTGCTCTTCTTTGGACTCTCTCAAGTACTGCCATGTCCTTCTTGAGGTACGGCAACCAATATTGAACGCAGTACTCCAGATGCGGACGCACCATCGCTCGATACAATGGCATGATGACTTCCCGCGTCCTGGTTGTTATGCCCCTCTTTATGATGCTCAGCATCCTGTTGGCTTTTTTCGAGGCTGCTGCGCACTGCGCAGATGGCTTCATTGATGCATCCACCAGCACACCCAAGTCTCTCTCTAGAGACTTCTACAGTCGAGTGCAATATTCAGGACTTAACTGCGTAATATGAACTGCATAAAGATTGGACTGTGTCACCTTATGCGGCTAAGTACAGAATATCAGCACTTTACTGCATAAGTGCTAACTTTGTCCTCCCCCCCCTTTTCTCTTTGATGGTTAATACCGATATTCAGTAGCATTAACCTGTTAAATGTCACTAAATATCAGTGGATAGCTCCACACTAATGATTTACAGAGCCAAGAATTCTTCCTGGCTGATTAAATCACTGAATATCGACCCCTAAAATATTACGGGATCCTTTAACTAAGCTGTGGAAAGCACTAATGTGTGTGTTTTTGCAGCAAAAAAGGTGAGGCATCCCACAGTAATTTTGCCATGTAGGTGCACTACCCACACGCCGAAAGCTACAATTTATTTTTCAGCACAGGAGGGGCGTTTCTGGGAGGGGCGGAGAGTGGACACATCTATGCAAATTGGTTAGTGCAGTGGTTCCCAACCCTGTCTTGGAGGACCACCAGGCCAATCAGGTTTTCAGGATAGCCCTAATGAATATGCATGGGGCAGATTTGCATGCCTCTCACTTCCATTATATGCAAATCTCTCTCATGCATATTCATTAGGGCTAGCCTGAAAACCCAATTGGCCTGGTGGTCCTCCAGGACAAGATTGGGAACCAATGGGTTAGTGCATTGGCATTGCTGTACGATAACAGTTTACATGTTTAGCAAAATAGGTGATGGTAAGGGCTTACATACTTATGGCCACGTTAATGAGAAAATTAGCGCTTGGCCATTAATGAAAAATGCTGAAAATCATCCATTTTATCCTTGTGAAGAAAATGTCCTTAGCGTACAGAAAAGACCCATATAAGGGTGTGCTAAGGATCACCAGAAGAACTAACAAATTGATTCTGAAAGACATCAAACCAGCTATGTCACTCGAAGCCCAAATGATGAAATTACATCTGTCATATTTTGGTTACACCGTCAGAAGAGAGAGATCATTGGAGAAGGCCATCATGTTTGGGAAGATCGAAGGAACCAGGTGAAGAGGGTAACTTGCAAACAGATGGTTGGACACGTTGGAAACAACCACGGGGATGATACTGGAGCACGACACTGATTTCTTTTTAGATTTCTAATTCATCAAGTCGCTAGGACTCGAACACGAGTCAATGGCACCTAACAAGGCCACTGTTCAGTGCAGCTCAGTAAAAAGGCCTCAAGATAGCTCATTAATTTTAGCTGCTTATCTGTAGTTAACATTTCAGCTGACACACAAATCCCATGAAACCGAATCTAACAGGTTAGCCTTTTGGCTGAAAACCATAACCCAATCAAAATTTTGCTGCTTAGATTTAGGTCACTGAAACTTGTTAGCTGGTTAGCATAATTTTTTTAGCTAGATGATAAATGAACACTTGAGTCATTTAGAAAGCTACAGTAGTAAATGCACCGAAGCCCATTCAATTCCTATGGGCTTTGGTGCATTTATCGTGGCAATATTACTACTACGGCTTTCTAAAAGGGGGCCTTAGGGACTAGCTTGGAGTCATTTCATTTTTACCAGCTCTAATTTTATCACCTTATGAATTTAAGGAACTAAGGACTCCTTTTACGAAGGTGCGCTAGGGTTTTTAGCGCATGCACAAAATTACCGCGTGCTTTGGCCGAAAATCTAACGCGCTCGGGAATTTAACGCGCACTATTGCGCACGTTAAGGCCCTAGCGCACCTTTGTAAAAGGAGTCCTCAATTTAGCTGGTCCAGGCAGATCAATTTTTGAAAGCAGAGGATTAACCAGTTACCTCTGGAAATTGGCCAATTAAACCTATACATTTTGGCACAGTGATTTTTATTGTACAAATCACTAACTTGCAGTAGGTATTTCAGCAACGCAGATTAATAACTTGCGTTTTAGATATAATTTTTCATTGCTGCAGCCATGAACTTTGCAAGTTCCTGGCCACAGCAATGCAAAGTTAGTGGGCCCTAAGTCAGGCCTACTATCGTTTAAGGAAGCCAGTGTGAGGTGCATTCTCCAAGCCCAATGATGACATTAAACTAAACTAAAACTTGGATTTATAGACCGGGTCTTCCCCCCAAAAGAGTTTGGCTCGGTTTACAATATTTAAATACATGAAACTAGAAAGAAGAAATAAAATAATAAAAACAAAATCGAGAAGTGGAGACTAGCAGGAGTGGTTACCAAAATGATTAGCAAACATAAATGTTTTTAGGTTTTTCGAAAAGATTGAAATCAACCTGGACCCCTTAACGTAGCAGACAGGCCATTCCAAAATTCAGTCAGTTTGAACATAAAAGATTTGTTGAATATACTATTACTACTATTAATTATTTCTATAGTGCTACCAGATGCACGCAGCGCTGCACAGAGTCACAAAGGGTAAGAAAACAGTCCCTGCTCGAAAGAGCTTACAATCTAAACAGAAAAAACAGACAAACAGGATGTCATGGATACAATTAAGGGGAACGGTTAATCAATGGGCTGGGTTGGAGGGCAGAGGAGTAGGATTAAGAATTGAAAGCTATATCAAAAAGATGGGTTTTCAGTCTGCTTTTAAACAAGGAAAGGGAAGGGGCTTGACGGACAATATATGAACAGATTTTATTCCTTTAAATGAGGGAAAAGAAAGTTTGAATCGTTGGGCATTTCTCACAAAATGGGCATTCCAAGATAGAGGAACAAGAGGAGTGAAAAAGCCAAATATCTCAAACGCAATGCAGGCACATTTGAAATGGATCCTGAGATGAACAGGAAGCCAGTTTAACTTTTTTAGCAAAGGAAAGACATGATCAAACTTACTTTTCCCCAAAATTAATTTGGCGGCGGTATTCTGTATCCACCTACTATTTGGCAGTCTTATCTTTAGTAGTAGAGGTTGACCACCATTTTGAAGCCAGCAGTGGATGGAGCAGAAGTGACTAGAGATCACTTCTATACACCCATTAGACACCAGGAAAACCCTAGTAGGTTCTGGGAAGAGATGAGAGATGGGTGTTAACTTCTGTGGAATGTTGAAGTGGGAGGGGTGGGGGATTAACCTCTATTTGTTTCAGGGCTGGAATTGTTATTGATTTTTTTTTTAATAATAATCCCTTTTTAGAGGTTCCTCTGAAGCCTCAAGCTGTGCAGTAGCAGCTTAATGATCTTGAGGAAAAAAGATAATGCTAGTCAAAGCTGATATCCTTCTTCTACGAATAACACATCTTGCAAACTCTGTTCCCTCTAAGCTGAGTGGGAGTCCTCCACTTATGGTCCTGCCAGAGGGGAGTGCTGTTTCACTATCACATTTTAAATAGTGAGGGACAGGTAAAATCCGAAGGATTCCAGGAAACTTGCATGTTCCTAGCAATTGAAAACACAATAGTCATGAAGCACTGCCCCCCCTCCCCTCTGGCAGCAGTGCAGTTGGCGGACTCCTGGGAGAACAGTGCTTGCAAGGTGAAACACAAGTATTGCAATTTGCATAATAATGAGTTGCTAGGAATGCATTTGTATACTTTGCATCTCATTATTGTTTAGTTTGTGTTGTGCTTCTGAAATGTATATTATTTGGCAAAAATCATTCATTATTCCCTTAATTCATGTTAATAATCACCCTTGTAATATGTGTCACGTTACGATACAAACTTGTATTCTAACTATGGCAAATTATAATCTAACTGTAACCCGTTCTGAGGTCGGGGAGGACAGGATAAAAAACAAATTAAATAAATAAACTTTGGAAAATCTGTTCCATGCGATGATCCCTAAGCCCAGCTAACCAGTTCCTTCTCATCACCTACCATATGACTGCAGATCCTGCCTGGTCTCTGGCTGTCGCTTTACTTTCCCATGACTGAGTTTGTCTATTGTTTTACACATCCTGGAATATCAGTGTTGTTTTTGCTTCCATTACATCGGTTGAAAATCATTCCACACTGCACATCCATCACTCTTTCTGAAGAAGAAGGACTGAATTCCTTACACTTTTTCTAAATCTACCTCCCGAGTTCATGCTAAACAGTGTGGTTGCTATAAGTCAGGTTTGATCATGTGACCTCCGCTGCTGGCTCAGTTGCACCAGTTGCCTGTCAAAGGCCAGGATTATTTTTAAAGCTTGCTGTTTCGTTCAGAGAGCTTTAGCAGGACCAGTTTTATTCAGTTGATGTAATAAAGACAGTCTTATTCTGAAAGTTCCATCTGTAAAAAAAAATATTGTACAGGTAAACAAACACATGAGAGAAGCATGGATGGGACTCATACGAATTCATGTACGGGGAGGGGTCACTTTTATAACTGGGCACCTTCATTTAGGCAGTAGGATTCTATTCTATAATGGTGTTAGCACCCATGCCTAAATGCTGGAAATACGTATGCACATAATATTCTATAAGCGATATGCACTAGTGTAAGTCCCGTCCATGCTCTACTCATGTCTATGCTTACCTGTAAAATATTGCTATGTAAGATATGTATTTACAGAATAATGCTTGGTCAGAATTAATCTCCAAACTTTTCTAATTCACTTGTATTACAAAATTATTATCCAGTCAAACAACGCTCAAAGTCAGCTTTAAGAAGCTATACGAGAGTTCAGATTCCACAATTTCGAAATTGGTAATGGTGGTATTCTTCATTATTCCCTTAATAGCTTTGTTGCTATTTATTTCATATTTTTTTCAGTTTATATATATATATATATATATATATATATATATAAATATATATATATTTTTTTCTTTTTAACTTATTATTACAGAATAACTTATTATTTCAATATAACTTAGCTTTTGTCATTGCTGGTTCCCCTTCCCGACACATTTCGCCTATCTTTCTCAAGGTCAGGGGAACTACAAAACAAAGCAGAAGAAAATACCATTCCATACATTCATTCATTTAAAATTTATTGTGACTTACCTTTACTAAAAGTTAAACTTTCCCATCTATATCTGCCGCTGGCGATCCAAATATGGCCAAACATTTCCACAGAGCGTTTAAATAGACCCCTCCCCTGACATTAACCCAGCAAAGCTATTAATAATAAAGAATACCACCGTTACCAATTTCGAATGAAATTGTTGAATCTGAACTCCCATATAGCTTCTTAAAGCTGACTTTGAGTGTTGTTTGACTGGGCAGAATTAAGGCATTTATATGTACATGTGCACACATGTGCATATATGCCAGGCCAGGTTTTCAGGATTTCCTCTCATATGAGGAAAGACTAGAGAGGTTAGGACTCTTCAGCTTGGAAAAGAGATGGCTGAGGGTTGATATGATTTAGAGAATGACACGGTGAAAAAATTGGTCCCCGTCACCGCCCCGTCCCCGTCTCACCATCCCCGTCACCGCCCCGTCCCCGTCTCACCAACCCCGTCACCGCCCCGTCCCCGTCTCACCATCCTCTTCACCGCCCCGTCACCGCCACTGCCATCCCATTCACCGCCCCATCACCGCCACTGCAATCCCATTCACTTTTCTTTATTTACGTATAAAGGAAACATTCTTTAAAACTTTAAAACTTAGTTAAATATTAGTTAATAACTATACAAAAACAAAACACGCAGAGAAAAAATTAATTAATAAAAATTCTCAAAACTGACACATTTTGATCACTAAATTTAAAATAGTTATTTTTCATACAGTTTTTCAATCACTAATCTTCCACCACCCCTGGGGCTAGCAATGCAAAAACAAACACGACATGTACTTTAAATGCTGCTACGGCTGCAAGTCTCCCCTCCCCCCAGCGATCACGGCAGGAGGGCACCCAACCCCTCATGTAGACCCCCCCAACGGCCCTCCCAACAATCGCAGCAGAAGGGTACCCAACCCCTCCTGCCGGTCCTCCCAATGGCCTCCCCTAAGATCGCCGGCAGGAGGGTACCCAACCCCTCCTGCTGGACCCCCCCCAACGAACCCTCCCACCCCGGAACCCCCTTAGTCTTACTTTTCAAGTTGGACCGGACAGCTCCTCGCTCGTCTGGCCAGCAGGCCTGCCTCCGTCCAAATGAGGCGGGCCCGCCCCTACCCTCCCCTCCCCTGCCTCCCAATGGCCTCCCCTAAGATCGCCGGCAGGAGGGTACCCAACCCCTCCTGCTGGACCCCCCCCCAACGAACCCTCCCACCCCGGAACCCCCTTAGTCTTACTTTTCAAGTTGGACCGGACAGCTCCTCGCTCGTCTGGCCAGCAGGCCTGCCTCCGTCCAAATGAGGCGGGCCCGCCCCTACCCTGCCCAACCCACAGGATCCTAGGGCCTGATTGGTCTAGGCACCTAAAGCCACTCCCGCTATAGGAGGGGCCTTAGGTGCTTGGGCCAATCAGGCCCTAGGATCCTGTGGGTTAGGCAGGGGAGGGGAGGGGCGGGCCCGCCTCATTTGGACGGAGGCAGGCCTGCTGGCCAGACGAGCGAGGAGCTGTCCGGTCCAACTTGAAAAGTAAGACTAAGGGGGTTCCGGGGTGGGAGGGTTCGTTGAGGGGGGGTCCAGCAGGAGGGGTTGGGTACCCTCCTGCCGGCGATCTTAGGGGAGGCCATTGGGAGGCAGGGGAGGGGAGGGGCGGGCCCGCCTCATTTGGACGGAGGCAGGCCTGCTGGCCAGACGAGCGAGGAGCTGTCCGGTCCAACTTGAAAAGTAAGACTAAGGGGGTTCCGGGGTGGGAGGGTTCGTTGGGGGGGGGTCCAGCAGGAGGGGTTGGGTACCCTCCTGCCGGCGATCTTAGGGGAGGCCATTGGGAGGCAGGGGAGGGGAGGGGCGGGCCCGCCTCATTTGGACGGAGGCAGGCCTGCTGGCCAGACGAGCGAGGAGCGATGAAACACAGGTAAATAGCGGTTCCTAGAAGGGGGTACATTGGCCCGCGGGGACAAACCTGTTCACCGTTTCCGCGGTCGGTGAATGGCCTTGTCCCCGTCACCGCAGCGACTGCTAGTTTTCTTCCCCGTTTTCGGCGGTGACCCGCGGCTTAAATGCGGTGGCCGCGGGTAAACCGTCACCGTGTCATTCTCTAATATGATTGAAATCTACAAAATCCTGAGTGGAGCAGAACGGGTAGAAGTGGATGATTTTGCACTCCGTCAAAAATTACAAAGACTAGGGGACACTCGATGAGGTTACAGGGAAATACTTTTAAAACCAATAGGAGAAAATATTTTTTTCACTCAGAGAATAGTTAAGCTCTGGAATGCATTGCCAGATGACATGGTAAGAGTGGTTTTTGTAGCTGGTTTTAAAAAAGGTTTGGACGAATTCCTGGAGGAAAATTCCATAGTCTGCTGTTGAGACAGACATGGGAGTATTTGGGTTATTGCCAGGTACTTGTGACGGATTGGCCACCACGAAGACAGGATACTGGACTGGATGGACCATTGGTAAGTCTATTCTTATGGTCTTAATATACATGAGATCTATTTGTATACAATGGAAGCAGTGCATGCATGTCATTATTCTAATCATTTTTACATGTACTCGGCGTGAAAATGTTAGTGCCCTCTTTATAAAATTATACTCTTAAATGGTCATTCTATAATCTAGCCCAAGAGAGAACAACATTTAGAGGGCCACATGAATCTCAGTACGCCTACTGGGCCACAACTTTATATAATGTTGAACCCCAAAATGCACAGAGCTCCAGAAACATTCTATGATGAACAAATAAGTAAAAAAAAAAAAATTAACTAAAAACGATGAAAGCAAAGGAGTGGCTATTCTGAAAATATTTGGAAAATATAGAATTTAAGATTGGCAAAACTCTGGTTAATGCCATTTTCAGCAGATCCTTCCCATGTTTTTGTCAGCTGCACAAAATTCAATGGCAGGTTGCAGGTTGCCCACCTTTGACCTAGGATTCTCAGAGAGAGCGAGAGCCAGAAGGCCTTGAGCATGTGCAGATGCTCAAGGCCCAGGCAACAGGAAGGATCTTTGTTCACCGGCACCGGCACGTCCTGGGGCTGCGTGCTGGTGCCAGATGGAGTAAGGTTTCTGTTTGGGCTGGCGGGGGATGCCGGTTTGTGCGGGGGGGGGGGGGAGGGGGCATTTGCGAGCGGGGGGGGGGGGGGCGATGCCGGTTCTTAGGGGGGGAGCAACACCGGTGGCCTGGGGGGGGGGGGGGGGAACGAATCAAGCGAGTTTCCCTTACTTCCTATGGGGAAACTCGCTTTGATATATGAGCAATTTGGTTTATGAGCATGCTTCTGGAGCGAATTATGCTCGTAAACCAAGGTTCCACTGTATAAGCTTGATGAGTCTGGGGCCTGTTAAGCCTTCTAACCGGCACTGGAACGGTGGTTATACATCGCTCCTCATGCTAGTCTAGTCCCACTGAGGACACGTCTTTACTTATTATTATTGCTTCGCGTAGTTTATATTTAGCACTTCAATTTTGCAGAGTTATATGGTGGCTCATAGGAATTGTCCTGCTAGTTCTTATTGGCATTGCTGCTATTTTTGTATCATCTATTGATGAAGCAGCTGAGCTGGGGAGCTTGAGGACTGGAAAACTCGGTACTGACCAGGTTTCTTAGGTTGTTCGAAAGGGTCTTTACATATTACATTAGATAAGATCATATTGCATCAGGAACTTCTGGTTGAAGCTGCGATAAACACATTAATCCAGGGGTGTCCAACCTTTTGGCTTCCCTGGGCCGCATTGGCCGAAAAAAATGTTTCTTGGGCCGCACAAACGTGCAAACGCTGCAGCAAGACAGAGGAGGGAGCCGGCAAGACGGTAAACAAATAGGGGCAACAGAGGAAAACACTGCATTGCTCTTGACCGGGGCCGCACAAAATACTTCACTGGGCCGCATGCGGCCCTCGGGCCGCAGGTTGGACACCTCTGCATTAATCCAAGCACTGTTCATTTGTAACACATATTGACTATAGTGCATGCAAGTATTACAAACTGCAAGTTAAAACTCCTTCAAGCCCAACAAAATACAGTGATGATTTTTTTTGGTTTATTATGAAAACACCCCTTCTTACTTTGCCTCTATGATTATATACTAAGGGTTCCTTTTACAAAGGTGCGTTAGGGCCTTAACGCGCGGAATAGCGCGCACTAAAATGCCACGCGAGCTAGCCGCTACCACCTTCTTTTAAGCAAGCGGTAATTTTTTGGCTAGAACGCACTAATCTTGTGCGTGCATTAAAAACGCTAGCGCAGCTTAGTAAAAGGAGCCGTAAATATCTGGCAGGGCCCTAAGATTAGTATCTGATCATGGGTTGTAATTCCTACTCACTCAAGAGCTGAATAGGAAGCAACCTATGGAAATTTTTTTGTCTGGCTTGTAGTTATGGAATGGATAGCTGTCAATTAATTGGTCTGAAAGCTCCCTGAAGAAATGTAGTCTTACTGAAAACTTATTTTATTCAGAAATCATTTGGAGTGATGACATGGACATGTTATAAAAAAAACCTCCCAAACCAAAACAAGTAGTATTTGAGAAGAAAAGCATGTGCTTTTAAAAAGTTAATTTTGCTTCATCATCTAATGTTTAGAATGTTTTTTTTTTTTTTTATAAAAGAAAAGTTTTCAAAACCTTTCAGAATACCAAGTAATTTTTTAGCATTCTAATTTGAGGAGGCAATAAATTCCAGACAGCAGATGACTAATAGAAAAAACTTGATATGGAACACACTTATAACCATTTAGGATCTGGAAAATGCACTAACATGGTATTACCTAGCATCTGAATTAGTGAATGACATGGAGGCAAAATTTTTCCCCATCCCCGTGGGAACTAATTTTCCTGTCCCCACAATTTCTTTTCCTGTTCCTACCCCTTTCCTGCAAGTTCTGTCCTCATCTGAACAAGCCTCAAGCACTTTAAAATCCAAAGTAGCAACATTCTAGAGCTCAGATTGTGATGTCATAATGCCTCATTCCACCAATGCCTAAGCTCTGTCCTCATCTGCGCAAGCCTCAAATACTTTAAAATCCTAAGTAGCAACATTCTAGAGCTCAGATTGTGATGTCATAATGCCTCATTCCACCAATGCCTAAGCTCTGTCCTCATCTGCGCAAGCCTCAAATACTTTAAAATCCTAAGTAGCAACATTCTAGAGCTCAGATTGTGATGTCATAATGCCTCATTCCACCAATGCCTAAGCTCTGTCCTCATCTGCGCAAGCCTCAAATACTTTAAAATCCTAAGTAGCAACATTCTAGAGCTCAGATTGTGATGTCATAATGCCTCATTCCACCAATGCCTAAGCTCTGTCCTCATCCGCACAAGCCTCAAACACTTTAAAAATCATAAGTGTTCGAGGCTTGTGTGGTTCAGGCAGAGCTTACAGGAATGGGGCAGGGATAGGAACAGTGACAAAACTCACAGAAAACTGAGCAGTTGCAGGAATGGGGAAAAAATTGTCCCCGTGTTATTTTCTAATTCTGAATCCTATCCACTTTTGGCATACATATTAGATCTCACATCTATGCTGATGCTCTTAGTACATACTGTACTGTAGTTTAAAACAAATTTGAGCTTCAATAGGCAGACAAATGAGATCTATAAATAAAGGAGTAATTCTATCATATTTATGGGCAGAATGTATCAAATTGTATGTTTGTAATTTGCCTTGAGTAAAGGCAGAATGCAAATGATAATAATAAACCATCAAACAAACTGAGGTGTTTGAAATTTTTAAAGAAGATATTAAGGACCGGATTCTATAAACAGCGCCTTACGTTAGGCAACTGACTTATGTTGAAAACACTGTTTAAAACCGACCAAAAGCAGTTTAAAAAAAACGTAGGTGCCTACTGGTGCTTCAAAATAACTGCGCCAGAATCGTGCCTACAGAGGCGTTTTACGACCCCTAATGCCACTGTAGGTGTGGCTAATGATGGAAGTAGCATTAGACGTCAGAAAGCACCTATCTAGGTGGGATTCACGTCAAAGGTAGGCACCAGAAATGTAGGCCTTGAAAACTCTGGCCTTTCCTGAAGTCACAATTTTATAAATGGCGCCGTTGCGTAATTGACATGCGATTGGCTGCTATTTTTAAGGCAGCCACTAATGAAGGCGCCATATATAGAGTCCAGGCCTAAATGAACGATTACTGTTGTTATGTTTATGTGTTTGACACTTGCCTATCTTTTTTAATGGGGGTGAAGAACTTTTGTGCAAGGCAGAAGAGCGGGACTTGGGTGTGATTGTATGTGATGATTTAAGGTGGCCAAACAGGTTGAAAAGGCAATGGCAAAAGCTAGAAGGATGCTAGGTTGCATAGGGAGAGGTATGGTTAGTAGGAAAAAGGAGGTATTGATGCCTCTGTATAAGACTCTGGTGAGACCTCATTTAGAATATTGTGTACAATTCTGGAGGCCTCACTTTCAAAAAGATATAAAAAGGATGGAGTCGGTCCAGAGAAAGGCTACTAAAGTGGTATGTGGTCTTCATCATAAGGCGTATGGGGACAGACTTAAAGATCTCAATCTGTATACTTTGGAGGAAAGGCAGGAGAGGGGAGATATGATAGAGACTTTTAAATACCTACATGGCATAAATGCGCATAAGTCGAGGAAACTGTGGAATGAGAGGGCATAGGATGAAGTTAAGAGGTGATAGGCTCAGGAGTAATCTAAGGAAATACTTTTATACCGAAAGGGTGGTAGATGCATGGAACAAGTGTTGGAGACAGAGACTGTGTCTGAATTCAAGAAAGCGTAGGATAGGCATGTGGGATCTCTTAAAGAGAGGAAGAGATAATAGTTATTGTGGATGGGCAGACTGGATGGGCTATTTGGCCTTTATCTGCTATCATGTTTCTATGTTATTGTAAATCCGTAAATATATACAAAACCTACTCTGCTAGAGAGGGGTCTAGAGTCTTGTACTGGATAGAAAATACCTGCTCTCGATTCTTATTAAGCTTGTTGGGACTAGAGAGTTGCAAGGGGACAAAAATCCCACCCATCCCCGCTCGTCCCCACCAGGATCCTCTCCGTCCCCACCCGTCCCCGTCAGGATCCTCTACGTCCCAACCCGTCCCCGTCAGGATCCTCTCCGTCCCCACCCATCCCCGCAAGGAATTAACTCCATCCCCGCCCGTCCCCATAAAAAGCAGCAATTACTTCTGACAGGATTATCAATTCCACAGTTTCTTTTGTGTTTGCGCTGCTGTTTTCCTTGTGGAATCTCTTTGGTGGAACCCTTTTTTTGTTTTCTGTTCAGGTAATTAACTTATAAACCCCCTCTTTTATTAAGGCTGACGTGTCCATTATATTATATGGACAAACCCTGCTTCCAAAGCCTTCCATCCCCGTGGGAGTCCCGTTGGCTAGATGGGGGTCCCCGTGGGAGTCCCATGGGCCAGAGGGGGGTCCCCGTGGGAGTCCCGTGGGTTAGGGGACCTGCGATCCCCGTTCCTGTGCAGATCTCTAGTTGAGACTGAGGGTACTTGAGCACAATGAATGCTCTAAGAGAATTCACACTTAATACCCAGTGCCAGGTGTGCAATGAGTTCATGGGAACTTTTTACTAGTCAATAGAAAGTTCACCTGCGTGTGTCCTAGCATGCTGCACTGAAGTGCTGAGCCGGGCTAACCCACAAACATCATAATGCTCACCTTGGAACTGTTGAGTAAATTTTTTGTGTATAAATTCATTTTTTATATATGTATTTGTAATAAATTTAAAATAGATTAGATCAGGGATCTCAAAGTCCATCCTTGAGGGCCGCAGTCCAGTCGGGTTTTCAGGATTTCCCCAATGAATATGCATGAGATCTATGTGCATGCACGGCTTTCAATGCATATTCATTGGGGAAATCCTGAAAACCCGACTGGATTGCGGCCCTCAAGGAGGGACTTTGAGATCCCTGGATTAGATGATACCCAAAGTGCCAAGTGCAAAACAAGCATTAAGAATTCAAAAACACTGAATCACGCGATAGCTTGGTCCTTTATCCAGAAGTATTTGAATCAGCTCCATTCTGCGATTAGACAGGAATGGGCTCCACTTAACTTATTACGTGCCTTATTAAGCAATTTACTGAAGTAGAACTAATTTAGTTTGCTAAGCAAAGGGTGTGAAGACTTGAATTCCAGCAAGATTTTTTGGTCTCTTATTCTTAATTAGATTTTGAATATTTCCATAACAGTAATTTCATGATGAAGACGTACAATATACTGGGCAGATAAGAGAAACATATCGTTACCTTAATGGATTTAGAATTGTAATTTTTAGACATCAGAATGTGAACTTTGTACAAAGGTATGATTCAAATGCTTGTGCGTTTCTGAACTCTTGGATTGCATTATGCTATGTGCCCCTTTAAGATGGTGACACAGATACTGTTTCATGTTGTACAGGTGTATCGTAAGCTGGTTCTTTTTAATTTCATATTGTGAAATAAAGGCAGCTTCCAAACCCATAGGATCTTCCCAGCCCTCAGGTAAATTAGGCACCTGACAGATGTTCCTCAGCTTAGTATTTATCAGGTAATACCAACAATTTTCTTTTTTAAGACTGCAAAGTCATTGGCTACATTAAAGGCAGGCATGATCATGAAATGGTTTTCTTTATAACTAACCTGAAAATCTTACGTTCACTTGAATTTATTTTAAATAGTCAATATTCTCATACTGCTCTTAATGAAAAAAAAATGTTTATTTTCTATACTGTATTTTATCACACACGCTTGCCATACCAGCTTTGCCAGACTGTGTCATTTTGTATTACCCATGCTCGTAATCCAATTTCCATGCTTTGTTAACTATGTCTTGCCATCCCTGCCAGGCAATGTTTGCCGTGCTATCTCCTTCCATACTACCATACTACATCTGAGAGTGTGGCACAGGGGTTGGAATTGCAGCTTCAGCACCCTGAGGTTATGGGTTCTGACACGCGCTGCTCCTTGTGACCTTGGACGGGTCGCTTGGTCCCCCAATACCCCAGGTATATTAGATAGATTATAAGCCCACTGGGAGAGACAGGGAAAAATGCTTGAAAGCCTGAATTCATTCATGTAAACCGTTCTGAGCTCTCCTGGGAGAAAGGTAAAATTGAATAAATAAATAAATGTGAAGGAAGCTACTTAAAATATCTCATTAACATTCTTTCCATTTTGAGTGAAGGAACTTCAAAAGCTTCATGTGGAAGTCCTGCTCTATGCTGCCAAGATGGCAGTGATTTATGTAATATTTATATACCACTTGCCTGGATTAACCATTCAGATTGGTTTACAGAAAATATATAAATCCAAATGAGAAAATACCCTGTAATACACTGTACTACTTAAAAGGGTCCAGAGAAGAGCGCCTAAAATGGTTAAGGGGCTGGAGGAATTGCCGTACAGTGAGAGATTAGAGAAACTGGGCCTCTGCTCCCTTGAAAAGAGACTGAGAGGAGACATGATCAAAACATTCAAAATACTGAAGGGAATAGACTTAGTAGATAAAGACAGACTGTTCACACTCTCCAAGGTAGGGAGAACGAGAGGGCACTCTCTAAAATTGAAAGGGGATAGATTCCGTACAAACATAAGGAAGTTCTTTTTCACCCAGAGAGTGGTGAAGCGCTGGAATGCGCTGTTGTAGGGGAAAACACCCTCCAGGATTTCAAGACTAAGCTGGACAAGTTCCTGCTAAACTGGGATGTACACAAGTGAGGCTGGACTCATTTTAGAGCACTGGTCTTTGACCTGGGGGACGCCACGTGAGCGGACTGCTGGGCACGATGGACCACTGGTCTGACCCAGCAGCGGCAATTCTTATGTTCTTACCCTAAAATTAAAAACAAGGAAACCAGAGAACAAAATCATAAACAATAACAACAGGAAAATTAATTGTATGCAGCAGATGGCATACGAAATGAAATTCTGGGGAAGAGAAGCATCATTGCTCACTTTTCAAAGCACTATATAACCCTCACACATAAGGCGCAAGAATAAAGTAGGTTTTTGAATTCTTTTGAAATCTCAAAAGATCAGCCTCAGATTGGATATCAAAGGGAATTTTGATTCCACAACTTCAGGGCTGCCAAAGAATAGGCTCTCTCCTGCTAAGAAAACTAAAACAATATGCACCCTTCTATCATAGGATGCAACCATCTGGGGTAGTCCTTTAGAAGACAGATTTGTCACCACAGATCCTGATTGCTGACCCTGGCGCGTTATCTGGAGGGCTGGAAAGGGTCAGGCGTCCAAGTAGCACCTTAGGGAGAGCAAACTCCTGGAAAACACTGCCTGCAACCTCACTTGTACAGGGCAAGCTGATGGTTTCAGAGGTGATCCTACCGAGTATACTCCTTCCCTGGTTCCTCCCCCTTTTCTTTCTTTTTTTCAGTAAACAGGGTTGGGTATGTATGAATGCAGAAAGGGCTCAAGATTTCTTTGTCAAATCATTAATAAAGCTGTGGTCTTATCAAGTTTCAAGTTTATTCATGGCTTGATATACCGACCATCGCATGTATCTGGGCGGTTTGCAATGTTAAAAATTAAAAAGGTCTAATATAATTTTTGATTTAGGTGGGGTAAAATAAAAAAGGGAAGACTTAAAACTATGACAAATTAGGACTGATTAGAAATGAGAAGTTTAGGGGGATAGGGAAGTTTTAATTACAATGATAAATAAAAGTAAAAGGAAGGGGAGGGGGAGGGGATGGGGAGTAATGAGAGGGAAACAGGGATGTTGCTTCTTAAAAGCTTTTTTTTCCTTTCTCCCCCCCCCCTCACTCATTGGTAGGCATTTTTAAATAGAAATGTTTTGAGATTTGTTTTAAAATTTTATTTCAAAGATATAATGGCATTGCATTCCAGAGCGAGGAAGCAACTACTGAGAAAATGAAATTTCTAGTATAATATAGGTCGTTCATTGAAGGTACTGTCAATAGGTTTTGATTCGTGGATCTAAGGACCCTAGGAGGGGTATGTGGAATGAGATATTTATCTAGAAAGACAGGGAGGTGAGAGGTTTTGATTTTAAAAGTTAGAAGGAGAATTTTATATGTAGTTCGGTGAGAGACCGGTAGCTAGTGTAACTCTCGAAAAAGTGGGATAACATGATCATATTTTTTGGCCTTAAAAATGAGTTTGATTGCGGTATTTTGGATCAGTTGTAATCTACGGATTACTTTTTGAGTTATGCCATGGTAAAGAGAGTTGCAGTAGTCTGTGAAATGATTAAAGAGTGAATTAGAATTTGGATTGAAGAGGGTTCAAGAACAGAGGTTATGGAACGAATTAAACGAAGTTTGTTGAAGCAATTTTTGGTCACGGAACTGATTTGATCATGATAAGTAAGATCTTTATCGAAGATAACTCCTAGTATACTATATATACTGTATACTGTATATTTATGCTTGATCTTCTCAGTTGGTCATAGTTTCTCTTGGTTACTAAATGTTCTGTAATTCAACTTATGCTTTAAGGATGCACAAATCTTGAACCTTCCTTTCAACCTGGATAGAGTTCCAAGGGACCCATGAAGAAAGCATTACAGTGGGGGTTAACTTGCCCTTTTACTGGAGAATGTGGTATAGTGGTTAGAGCTACAGCCTCATCATCTTGAGGTTGTGGGTTCAAACCGCTCCCTGTGACCCTGGACAAGTCACTTAATCCTCCACTGCCCAGGTACATTAGATAGATTGTGAGCCCACTGGGACAGATAAAGAAAATGCTTGGAGTATCTATATGTAAACCACTCTGAGTGTAGTATAACTACAAAAAGTCGGTATGCAAGTCTCAATCCCTTACTGTGGGGAAAGTTAACCAAACCGAACAACGCAGAAATAATTTCGGTGTAGGTCTTGCATGGAAACCATTCCTGCAAACTGCATTAAAATGTGGTCTTTAACAGTTCTGTAGCTGTGCAGGAAAAAAAAAGTTTTGACACAGGTTGAGTTTGAGAATGTTTTTGCCAAATCTCGAGCAGCACAGAATGCCAGGTTGGGATGAGCGGGTATCTAGCAGCACCATCCCTCTCCAACTTTGCCATGCTGTCCCAGATTGTTTTCTGTAAGGAAGCATGGCCTCCCCATCTCAATCTTTGAAAAATATCTAGCAACACCTACCCCTCATATGACAAACCCCTTCCTGTCCTGACCTCAAAAAATATACCTGATGTCTAGTGGCATCCCTGCCTATATCCTATATCTCAAATGAGGTAGGAGTGATGGCCATTCATTCCAGCCTTCAGTGGCTGTTATCTTCAAAATGACATTGACCTGTCCTGTGCAGCGCATCCTGGGACGAACAAAGTGGGGTCACTCTGATTAAACCCCCCCAAAAAAAACCCACATGGAGAATGGGATAGAACATTTCTATCCCATTCCCCACTTTCCTTTTTATTTTTTTCTGTGCCCTTCTTACGTGTTCAGCGTATGTTGCACCAATTGTTTTAGAGTTTGTATTTCTAGCAACGGAGTGCCATCTAGTGGACTGACATCCACACCTCTGAGGCAGGCCTCCAATCGGAGGCCGAAACACGGACCGTGTCGGGTCATCTACTGGGTCATTCAGTTTTAAGGACACTACATTTATTCACCTACAAAACAGGACTCTATATCACATGTACTTTTACATATATATTTCAATTTGAGTCTAAATGAATAAATATTGTTCGTTTAAAGGTTGATGTGTTCTATTCCATTCCCCATTTGTTTTCTTTTTTGTTGTATTTTACATGGGGTTTCTGTTCCTTTTTTTTTTTTTTTTTTTTGGTTTGCGCTTGTCACTCTGACCCCACTAAATAAACTAGGGATATTTTTCAGGAGTTGGGGTGGGGAGTTGGTTTTATGTGTGTTTGTGTGTGGAAGGGGGTGTTGGGTTCCACTAGTCAGGGATATGTGTTCTACAGCGGGTGGAATGAGTTATTGGGATGGAGGGATTTTTGTCAGGGCATTAGGTGAAAGCAGGGGCCAATACAAAAATGCCATGACATACTTGTGTGTTTTCTTTTTAAATATCACTCTTCCTGTCAATGCCTGAGTCAATCTCCGTTCCGGCATTAACAGGAAAGGTGACATTTAGCAATGAATCACAGATTACTGCTGCGATGTGAACACATTGCAGTGGTTTTCATGCTCACTGTTTATGGCATGCTGCAGTATTTTTGTAGTGCTAATTTCAAAACAGAGTGCAGGCTTTTCCACAAAGCTTTCTGCACAGGCTTCCAAATGAGAAAAGAAGGCACCTGAAATGAGCTAACTCTCTATCTGAAAGTATAACTGTAACATTTTACAGCTTCCACTAGGTGGCAGCTGGTGGCAACTTCTTTTTTACTGTATTTTTTGTACACCAGTGTTAGTGACTATTGAGTCAGGGAGGTGGTAGAGAAGTATTAAATAGTTACATATTCTGAATGTTTGTTTTAAGCAAACGTTATTCAGTTTAAGTAGGCCTCTGCTGTCTTTATTCCTGTATGTTTAATTCATGTAATTCAGTTCCTCTGGAACAAAGGAGTGGCCTAGTAGTTAGAGCTATAGCCTTAGCACCCTGAGGTTGTGGGTTCAAACCCACACTGCTTCTTGTGATTATGGGCAAGTCACTTAGGCCCAGATTCAGTATAGGGCACCTGTTCTCAGAAGCTGCCTAAAGAGTGGCCTAAGGGATCTGGCCAATCGGAATCTTAGGACACTCCCAGTATATCCCACAATACACTGAGAGACAGGTTGAAGATTCCGATTGGCCCAGGTGCCTAAAGTCCCTTCTATGGGAGGGGCCTTAAGTGCGTGGGCCAATCAGGCCTTTAGGCCCCTCCCTGGTGAATCCCACAATGCACCGGGAATGGCAGGCCCACCATTCAGATGAAGGTGGGCCTTCCGGCTGGCCGGAGGAAGCATCCGTCTATCCGTCCAACTACTAAAAGTAAGTGGGGGTTGGTCCGGCTGGGCTAGGTGCAGGGGGGTTCCGGCTGGGTTAGGGGGTCCTTCTAGGGGGTTGGCAGCCTACCTTTGCGGGGTATCCCTCCTGGATGCAGTCATGGTGGGGGTGCCTGGCAGGAGGGACTGGGCATCCCTCCTGCTGCGGTCATTATGGGGGGGGGGGGGTTTGTGTCTGGCAGGAGGGACTGGGCATTCCTCCTGCTGGAGGATGTATCAGCAAGCTGGAGGCAGAAGGAATTCGGCACTCCTCCTATCGTGGATTTTTGGGGGTGGGGGTAGCTTCAGGGGTTCCTGCGGTAGTCTTCACGGGGGGACAGGGGACAGGAGGTTCCCTTGCCGATTAGTTCAACAGCCATGTTTACTTGAAGGTACATAAGAACATAAGAATTGCCACTGCTGGGTCAGACCAGTGGTTCATTGTGCCCAGCAGTCCGCTCACAAGGTGACCCTCTGGTCAAAGACTAGCACCCTAACTGAGAGTAGCCCTACCTCCGTATGTTCTGGTTCAGCAGGAACTTGTCTTGAATCCCTGGAGGGTGTTTTCCCCTATGACAGACTCTGGAAGAGCATTCCAGTTCTCTACCACTCTTTGGTGCCTTCTACTGGCCTAGGGAGGCACCAAGGGTCACCTAGGGCCACCTAAGCTCACCTAAGGCCACTTCTGGGTGAAACCATGCCCATGCCCTCAAACTCCATTACCTTCCAAAAAAAAACTTGCTAGCGAATTGTTCTGGACCAAATTCCTCAACCTAATTTCCACCATTCCTAACCCTCCAAATCCTGAATCCAATTGGCACAACTGGATCACCCTCTCTGAGACCACCTACCACTCCCTCGCACCTCTATCCACTAAAACTGTCTCCTACTCCTGCAAGGCCCCTTGGTACCTTCCATATCACAGAGAACTGAAGCAGAAATGTTGAATACTGGAACGCAAATGGAAAAAATCTAAATCCCCCACAGACAGACAGTCCTGGAGGGTTAATATCAAGTCCTACAATTCTACTATGTAACAAAATCTCCAGATCTAACAACCAAAGTAATACATTGTTTAACATCTGGCGCTCCATATCCTCCAAAAATGACTCCATCATACTCCTTTTCTCTCCATCTGCCGACGATTTAGCAAAATTTTTCAACGAGAAAGTCATTACCTTATGACGCTCGTTCCCACCAACACCCTCCTACAACTCCCTGGTGCACACCGACTCCAACCCTACACTAACCGTCGCCAACCATATCCCAGTAGACAGATCCTGGACCGCCTTCGAGCTCGTATCCGATTCCCAGGTCGCTAAACTCTGCCTCAAGTTGAAATCCTGCAATTGCACCTTGGAACCTTTCCCCTCCTACCTATACAAGAAAATTCCCACACAAGCCATCTCATCTCTCACTAAACTTATAAATTCTGCCCTTCTCTCAGGCCTATTTTCTGCTGAAATGGGACACATCGCCTTATCCCCACTACTGAAAAAAGCTGATCTAGACCCCTCCACACCATCCAGCTATCGCCCAATAGCGAACATCCCTCTCCTGACCAAGATGTTGGAGTCCATCATATCTACTCAACTCTCATCCTACCTTGAGAGATTCTCCATTCTCCTACCCTACCAACTCAAAGGTCCAACAACTTCACTCTTGCAATAAGTTCTCTGTTCTTCTTCAATTCGACCTTTCTGCAGCTTTCGACATTGTCCACCATGATATACTAATTCTCCAACTCTCTGAAATTGGCATAAACTCAACAGTCTTAGACTGGTTCTCATAATTCTTACGTTCACGCTCCTACTCCGTTAACATGAATGGCTCCTCATCCCTCCCTTGGAAACCGATTTGTGGATTTCCTCAGGGTTCACCTCTATCCCCGATTCTTTTCAATATTTATATGTCCTCCCTGAAACTCCTCCAACTATCCCCCTTGGAAACACTTTACTCTTACGCTGATGACATCCTTGCCCTCCTCGAGACCGACTCTAATCTCACCAATCTCTCTGAGAACATCTCTTCATGTATTTCGAATCTCCAATCCTGGGCCCTCACCGTACAAATGAAACTAAACGAGACCAAAACAAAACTACTTTGGCTCGGCCCAAAATTAGATCAGCTACCCACCCTCATCCCACTATCCTCTGGCACCACATTGCAGCTTGAGCACTCAAGCAAAGTTCTGGGCATTATCATTGATTCTACACTGTCCTTTAATGATCACCTTAACTCCCTAGTAAAAAAATGCTTTTTCAATCTTCACATGTTAAGGAAAGTGAGATCCTGCTTCCATCAACAACACTTCGCTGTCCTCGTACAATCCATCATTCTTTCCAGACTGGATTACTGTAATTCCATCTACTTAAGCCTAACAAAGAAAAGCCTTCATAGACTTCAATGGATTCAATGGATTCAATGGATTCAATGGAGTGCGGCTAAACTAATCTTCGCAAAAAGCAAATTTGTCCACGTCTCCCTGCTTATGTCTAAGCTTCACTGGCTCCCAGTAATCCTTAGGGTCTACTACAAATGCATCTGCCTAACCTTCAAATCTCTACACGGCATCCTTCCTCCCCTTTTTCCACTATCCTGGAACTCCTCGAATCCCAACACCACCAGACCCATTCAAAAATTCAAACTATCCTTCCCTTCTTTAAAAGGCATATCCCATTCAGGAAAATTAGGGACATCCATCGTCTTCAGGATCACCGAACTGTGGAACAGCTTTAGTGCCCCGCTTCGGAGTCTAGGCTCCCTCCAACTCTTCTGAAAACATTTGAAAACTTGGCTTTACTCTAAAATATAATTGACCTCTCCCTATTCAATATACTAAGTCCCTCTAAACTTTCTCTTTACTATGTACTTCTACTTTCGTTGGAGTTCCTTCTATATCTATTCCTGTAAACCGTGTCGAGCTCTACTTCTGTGGAGATGATGCGGTATACAAACTTAAGGTTTAGTTTAGTTTAGTTTAGGAGAGGTTAGGTGGCCCTATGCACCTCACTAGGTTCCTGGAGGCGCCTAAAATGTAGAAGGCCTGTCTCGGGAGGTTTTTCCCCCCCAAAAATATGCATCCCGATTGGCTTGTAGGCAGTGGTAGGCCACCTAAAATCGGGACGCCGTTTATAGAATTTGCTCTTTAATCCCCCCATTACCCCAGGTACATTAGATAGATTGTGAGCCCACCAAGACAGATAGGGAAAAATGCTTGAGTACCTGATTGTTTTTTAAAAATCTTTATTCATTTTGAAGCCAAAAATAAGTGCAATATATTATACAATCATATTATACTATAATAGCACTTATATTCAATCAAAATTGTAATCTATAACAAATACATATATCACTCCCCCATTTACATATTCAAAAATTGCACTCAAAAATTGAGAATTAAAAATATTTTCCAAACCCGCCTCCCACCCACCCTGGACGTGCATGATCTAGGGTCAAAATCAACAATCACTCTTTGCAAAATTTTGTCAATGGCTCCTAAATATCCAAAACTTCTTATAATTTCCCTGTTGTATGGTCATAATACGTTTCATTCTAAAGATGTGACACAGAGACTCCCACCAAAAGGTATAATTTAACCGATCCCAGTTTTTCCAATTCCTTAAAATAAGCTGTATGGCAACCCCTGTCATAATAAAAAGAAGGTTGTTATTGTGAGATGATAGTTGACTTTTAGCTCTCATTAAAGTACCAAATAACACAGTGTCATATGTTAGTGCCACTGGATTTTTCAGTACTTTGTTCACCTGATTCCAAATGGATCTCCAAAATTGAAGTATCAAGGGACAGAAATAAATGATCCAATGTCCCAGGTTCAAGATGGCAGTGCCAGCATCTTGGAACTATCTAATTTCTGTAATCTAACCGGAGTCCAAAATGTTCTATGTAGCAAAAAAACCCATGCTTGTCTCATAGATGCAGATACCGTACATCCCATCCTCCAAGTCCAAATTTGTGGCCATTGAGACGCAGTAATCTGATGCTTTATCTCAATGCTTCAAATGTCACGAAGACCAGTTTCTGGTTTCTTATTCAAAAATCCAGTGGTGTATATAAATTTAATATATACCACTGAGCGGCCTGGTGACCCAGGAAATCCATCTGGAAGCACAGGATCAGCAAACTATACTGATTTTTAAAGATTTTTCCAATCAGGGAACCCCTCCTGAATGGCCTGCTTCAACTGCAACCACCTATAACTTTGAGTTTTAGCAATACCAAATGTTTGTTGCAGTCGTGAAAACTCAAGCAGCTTTCCATCAGAAATTACATCATCTAGAGTACGTATGCCCGCCTTCATCCAATGCTTCCAGATGATCTTAAACCCGCCAATTTGAATCTTGGAGTTCAACCAAAGGGACTGACAGGTGGATTTATGAATTGGAATAGATGTTAAATGATTAATAAATTTTAGTGTTTCCCAAGTGTCCAATAAAATTCTATTGTCCTTATACAACCTAGGTAACTTGATACTCAAAACGTGACATAATCTCAATGGAGACCGGAGTTCCCATTCCAACCATAACCAGTCTGGAAGATTTTCCATGAGCTCAGGGAGGATTCAATACATACCCTGATGCATTATATAGGCTTGATGGTACCTATAAAAATTGGGAAAATTTACCCCACCCGCCACAATTGGTTTTTGTAAAGATACTAAAGCAATTCGAGCAGCTTTACCCAGCCAAATAAATTTGGTGAGAATACTATTCAATTTCTTATAAAAAGAACCCTGAAAATAAACTGGCAACATACCCATTTGGTAGCAAACCACATGCAAAATCATCATCTTAACTGTTTGAACTCTCCCCCACCAAGACAGATGTTTGAACTCTCCCACACACATTTCTTTAACCTTCAGCAATAAAGATTTTTCATTTACTTTCATCGTTTCCTCCAACATTTTCTGTATCCAAATACCTAAATATTTTATACCCTCTTTCTTCCAAAGAAAAGGGAATGTATCAAATAATCCTTTTGAACAATGTACATTTAGTGGAAGAACCTCTGATTTACTCCAATTTATTTTATAGTCAGAAAATTTACCAAATCGGTCAATCAAATCCAGTAAATGCGGGATGGAAGTTTCAGGATTCCTCAAAATATCATCTGCATACATAGAGACTTTATATTCCCGACCTGCATAAGGAATACCCTGTATCTCCTTTGCCTTCCTCCTTTGGCTGCTGAATTGAGGAGGCAGCCAGAGAAGAGTTAGCAGGCAGGAGGGGAGAAAAGAAGCCTGAGAGGAGTGGGAAGCCAGGGGCAGTGGTGAGAGTAAGCTCCGCCCACCCCCATCACATCATCGCCCGAACTCCCCCTTAAAAGGGGTCCAGCCAATGGCACACGTGGTGCCGAATTGAGGAAGCAGCCAGAAAAGAGTTGGCAGGCAGGAGGGGAGAAAAGAAAGAAGGTAGCCAGAAAGAAACGAGCAGGCAGGAGGGAAGAAAAGAAGCCTGAGAGGAGCAAGAAGCCAGGGGCTGCTGTTCAATGTATTTATAAACGATCTAGAAACAGAGACGAAATGCAAGGTAATAAAATTCGCAGATGACACCAAACTATTTAGTGGAGTTGGGACAAAAGAGGACTGTGAAAATTTACAAAGAGACTTGAACAAACTAGAAGAGTGGGCGGCAAGATGGCAGATGAAATTTAATGTAGAGAAATGTAAAGTCTTACATGTAGGAAACAAAAACCCGAAGTACAGCTATACGATGGGAGGGCTGGAAATGGGTGAGGGCACCCTATAAAAGGACTTGGGGGTAATGGTGGACAAGACAATGAAGCCGTCGGCACAGTGCGCAGTGGCTTCATAAGAACATAAGAACATAATATAAGAACATAAGCAGTGCCTCCGCCAGGTCAGACCATAGGTCCATCCTGCCCAGCAGTCCGCTCTCGTGGCGGCCCAAACAGGTCACGACCTGTCTGAATAACCAGAAGGGGCCCCCTTGCCACCTTGGTTTCCCATTGAAGTCCTATCTTCCCATCAAAGTCCTAATCCTCCGGTCTTGCACATTCACGACTTGGTTGGGTTTCCATACTTATTACCTGGTTAGTTTTCTATACTTGTATTACATCCCAGCACCTCTCTCAGTATCCCACGATCCCTTTATCCCTCAGGAATCCGTCCAATCCCTGTTTGAATCCCTGTACTGTACTCTGCCTGATCACTTCCTCCGGTAGCGCATTCCAAGTGTCCACGACCCTTTGGGTGAAAAAAAACTTCCTTGCATTTGTTTTGAACCTATCTCCCTTCAGTTTCTCCGAATGCCCCCTCGTACCTGTTGTCCCCTTCAGTCTGAAGAATCTGTCCCTATCCACCCTCTCTATGCCCCTCATGATCTTGAAGGTCTCTATCATATCTCCCCTGAGCCTCCTCTTTTCCAGAGAGAAGAGCCCCAGCCTATCCAACCTCTCGGCGTATGGGCAGTGTTCCAGCTCTTTTACCAGTTTCGTTGCTCTCCTTTGGACTCTCTCAAGTACCGCCATGTCCTTCTTGAGGTGCGGCGACCAATACTGAACGCAGTATTCCAGATGTGGACGCACCATCGCTCGATACAATGGCATGATGACTTCCCGCGTCCTGGTTGTTATGCCCCTCTTTATGATGCCCAGCATCCTGTTGGCTTTTTTCGAGGCTGCTGCACACTGTGCAGATGGCTTCAGTGATGCATCCACCAGCACACCCAAGTCTCTCTCAAGTCTGCTGTCTCCCAACAATGCCCCCCCCAATTTGTAGTTGAACAAATTCAAAGAAGGCGAATAAAATGCTAGGTATTATCAAGAAAGATATTACAGCCAGAATGAAAGAGGTTATCCTGCCATTGGATCGGGTGATGGTGCGCCCGCATCTGGAGTACTGAGTCCAATATTGGTCGCCATACCTTAAGAAGGATATGGCGTTACTTGAAAGGGTTCAGAAAAGAGCAATGCGATTAATAAAAGGTATGGAAACCTTTCATATGCTGAAAGACTAGAGAAACTGGGGCTCTTTTCACTGGAAAAGCGGAGACTTAGAGGGGACATGATAGAGACTTACAAGATCATGATGGGCATAGAGAAAATGGAGAGGGACAGATTCTTCAAATTTTTGAAAACTACAAGAACGAGAGGGCACTCAGAAAAATTAAAAGGAGACAGATTCAGAATCAACGCTAGGAAGTTTTTCTTCACCCAAAGGGTGGTGGACATCTGGAATGAGCTTCCAGAGGGTGTGATAGGACAGAGCACGATATCGGGGTTCAAGAAAGGATTAGATAAATTCCTGAAGGAAAAAGGGATGGAAGGGTATAGATAGAAAAATACTACAGGTCCTGGACCTGATGGGCTGCCATGTGGGTGAACTGCTGGGCATGATGGACCTCTGGTCTGACCCAGCAGAGGCAATGCTTATGCTCTTATATTCTTATGTTGAATAGCCAATAGCAAGGGTTTCAGTACAATGTCAAAAAGCAAAGGAGATAACGGGCACTCTTGTCTAACTCCCCTCTCCAGACAAAAACGTTCTGAAAAAGTATTATTACTATATAATCTGGCAGAAGGGGAACTATACAAGGTATGAATCATTTGTATAAATCCGGAACCAATACCAAACCAATTAATTGCTTGATACATGAAGGTCCACTCCACACAATCAAAGGCCTTTTCTGTATCCAAAGATAAAGAGAAGGCTGGATCATCCATGGCTTTTGTTAAATTTAACATGTGAAAAGCCAGCCTGGTGTTATTTGAAGAATGCCTTTGAGCAACGAACCCTGTTTGGTGCATACCGATAATATAAGGGAGAGCCTTAGCCAAGCCTAAAGTCAATAGCTTAGCCAGAAGATTCCCATCTACATTAATCAAAGAAATAGGCCTGTAATTTGAAACCAACATGGGATCTTTATTTGGCTTTGGCAAAACAATAGTTAAAGATACTGCCATAGTACCTGTAATGCAACCTCTAGTCAGTTGAGCCTGATATAAATTTAACAGATGAGGTAATAGGGAATTTTGAAATGATCTGTAAAATTCTACAGTGAACCCATCACCACCTGGAGCAGATCCAACTCTAAGGGACTTAAACGCAGCTTGTAACTCTTTCATTGATATAGACGCATCAAGAGTACCTTTTATATGCTCGGGAATTTTAGGCCTCTTAACTCCAAGAACTCTAATCCCTCAAGTTCTTTATTTGAATACAGCTTGGAAGAATATAAAGCTTTATAGTATTTCAAGAATTGTTTTAAGATATTTTCAGCTTGAGACTGTGACAGCCACAATTTTAACTTTTCTTTTTTTAGCTTTAAGAAAGTTAGCTAATAATCTTCCCGCTTTATTCGAGTTTCCATTATAAAGGGCCTGCTGAGAAAACAACTCTTTCCTAGCCATCTGTGATGCAATTTCATTATATTTATACTTAGCTTTTAAGAGGGCCTGCAAAATATTTTGGGCTTTTTTTACAAAGCTGTGCTAGGGCCTTAATGCGCGGAATAGCATGCGCTAAATTGCCGCATGCGCTAGCTGCTAGCGCCTCCTTTGGAGCAGGCGGTAGGTTTCCAGCTAGTGTGCGCTAATCCGGTGTGTGCATTAAAACTGTTAGCGCGGCTTTGTAAAAGGAGTCCTTTGTTCCCAATTCAAGGTTAATTGTGACTCCAATACTTTAATATTTTGCTCCAAATTAGGAAATTCTTTTTAAGTTGTTTTCTGACGTGTGCCGAATATGAGATTATTTGCCCTCTCACAGTAGCTTTGAAAGCATCCTTAAGGTTTCTAAAAAGACTTCCTCTGAGACATTAAGTTGAAAATATTCAGTAATTTTTGATTGAAATTCCTCAATAAAGTTGGAATCTGCAAGCAGTGTATTATTATTGAGTACCTGATTGTAAATTACCCTGTCCCTTTTGTATCAGATTAGTCCTTGTCTGATCTTGTCCCTGTTTCTAATTTGTAATACTATGTCCCTGTTTTTATCATGTACATTGCTTAGAAATATTATAAGTGATATTATCCAATTTTAAATAAACCTGAAACTGCTTAGATAACCTTAAGCAGTATATAAATACCTAAATAAAAATAAATTTTGTATGGGCTAGGAGAGTTTAGTGGGGTTGATTTATTATTAGCTCTCCTCTGTTCTCTATTTTTTAGTTGTATTTAATATATATATATATATATATATATATTTACAGTTCATAGTTTATTTTTCTTATGGCTTTATGATGTCTGATATTAACTGCAAGTTTACATGATTGCCTACCAGAGTTTATTGTAAAATGGCAATAAAATCCCAGTAAATTTTACTAATTACATTGTACAGGTATATATAACTGAATGTTGCGCAGTTCAGTGGAGGTTGGGTCCTGATTTCTATGTCCCAGAGAGTGAAGAGGAGAAACTTCCATTGGAGGAAGAAAGAGAAGTGTGTATTTGAAAAGTTGCAAAGAAAACAGAAATTTTCTTCCTACTTTGCTGCTTTCATGAAACCTTCCTGCAGGAGGAGCTCAAACAACAGATGACTGTAGAGAGGTATGCTTAGCCTTTATATTCTCTGACTCTCCATACCATTCTCTTAGGCCCCTATTTATCAAATTGGGGAGCCATTGAATAAAGCTACCATGGGGCACCATGTGGTTAATGAGAGGTCAATGCAAAAAAAATAGGTAAAGTGCAGAAGTTAATTCTCACTGTTGACATATTAAAATGAATGGTACCAAAGCTATTAGCTATTTCAACCCAAGGCAGAGAACTGCTGCAAAAAACTTTAAAAGTGAGCAGAATGCAGGAAGCTCAATGCTAGGTCTGAGAAAGGGCTCAGCTTTCTGTAGCAGTTGCATTGAGGCAGAAAAGCTAGGCCCTTAGATCCCTGATTCCCCCTGAGATTTCCCCTGTCCTTTTTCCTTGTTTGACCTCCTTATTCCTCTGAACTCCACCCCCCCAACACATTGTCCTGATATCTAGTGAACTCTCCACCCCAATCCTGTGGTTCTTCATAGTTGGTTAAGAGCAAAATATCACACTTAACTGGCTATGTTTTAGCTGGTTTCTTTTACCTGGAAATTCAATGCCAGAACCCAGATGGGGGTGGCTTCAGATACTGGAGTTCCAGATCACCTAGGCAGGAGAGAGAGATGGCCTATGACACCAGAGTTGGATTATCCAGACAGGAGAGGGGAGATCTGCTCATCCAACTTGGGTCCAAGCCCACCCAAAATTGGGTGTCTGGCTATGTCCCTGCTCCTGAGGTGACATCAACATTGTCATCTTCTCTGGTATGTCCCTTACTCATATTTTGCCTCATTCCACATTTGTCAGTCAATACAAGAATTAGTATTCACAAAGTGTCAAGCTTCTGTGCAGGGATGCACTGACACATGCTAATTTCCTTGTTAATTGCTGAATGCACTTTAGTTAAAAAAAGACCACTAAAATCATAGAAACATACAGAATCATGACAGCAGATAAAGACCAAATGGCCCATCCAGTCAGCCCAACTGCAGCATCCACTATCTTCTTTACCTAAGAGATCCCATGTGCCTGTCCCATTCTTTCATGAATTCAGACACAGTCTGTCTCCACCATCTCTTTTCATTTCAGGGAACTAGCTTGACATATTGTTTATCGTTTATTCCAGTGGTTCCCAACCCTGTCCTGGGGGACGCCCAGGCCAGTCGGGTTTTCAGGATAGCCCTAATGAATATGCATGGAGCAGATTTGCATGCCTGGCATCTCCGTTATATGCGGATCTCTCTCATGCTTATCCATTAGGGCTATCCTGAAAACCCGACTGGCCTGGGTTGGGAACCAGTGGTTTATTCCACCTGGCTGTTTGTGAATATAGCAGTTTACAAATACTGTATAAAACTATAATAAGAAAAAAAAAACCTGCATCAAATATAGGACAGACCTAAGCCATTCATTCAATATCCAACATCATATCAAATAGCTAAATACAACCAAATAAATAGAAGTTATAAATGTCACACAGATACCTCACAGTTAGTCCCCTTACCCTCCCACATTTGAGATGAGAGAGCCCATCAGATCTTGAAATAGGCCTGGCCCAGAAGGAGGGGCCATTTTCATTAAAAGTTCAGACAGCCCTACTTGCACTAAACGCCAAGTTATTTCTATGGACCTTGGCCATATCACAAGCGATCACATCTCAGGGTGTTTTCTCAGAAAGTGGAGGAGGCCAAGTACTTTGTGAACTTATCATTGTTCTCATTTCCCCTCACTGCTCTGGCTGAAAAATGGCAGTGTAGGTAAAGATTTTAATCAGCCTCAGGCATTAAGAGCACGGGGAAGGCGTTGGCATCCCTCTAGCAATAAACTCTTTCCTGCATTCAACAAACTTTCTTACCCTGAAATGTCACTGGCATAATTATAGGAAGCAGGTTACTTGGATTTCTTGAACTTTTCCAGCAAACACATTTTTATACGGTGACAAATACAAAAACAATTCCTACCAAATAATCTGTTGTAGAAGGTTATAAACATGTGAATAGAAGACACTGCCTGGAAAATTGTACCCTAGTCCTTCCTAGACCTCTAGGTCAATTACCTGTTGATGGTTAGCAGTGTTTTTCAGTTAACATTTTCAGGTATATAGATTCCTTTGGTTGTCAACATTTCTTTTCCTTGGCCCCATGCAATATATTATGTGCTCTTACTCTCTGTCTTGCCCTTAATATTCCTGTTCTAATACATTTTAGGATCAATACTCAATAGTAACATATCTGGTTCAAAAGTTAACCACCTAACTTATACAGTTAATTTCAACCAGATGTTTACTTATCTGATTAAGAGCTAGGGTCACTAATCTGTGCTATTACATTACCTTGCTCTAACACCAATAATGTGTATTCTGCAGGTTCTCAAGATACTGCACTAACCACTAGGCATGGTTGGGGGCATAGAATAGGCGTGGTTGAGTTAGGTGCCATTAAGCATCCGAAAAAGGTGCCTGTAAATTAGGCCAGCAAAAAGCTGGCCTAATGTAGGGGCACCTATCTTTAGGATGCCTAGTGATGCCTAAGTCGCTTAGGCACTGCTAGGCGTGATTTGATAAAAGGCGACTAGCTGGGTTGGGCCCATGTGCCTAAGGCCCCGCCCACAGGAGGGGCCTAAAGCTATTGGGTTGATTCTGGATAGCTCAGGTACCTCAGGCCTCACCTGTGGGTGGGGTTTGAGATGCTTGGGCCAATCAGGCTCTAAGGCTCACCATTCGACGGATGGTGGACCAGCCAGATGGATGGGCATGTTCCCGTCCAACTGTATTGGGGGGGGTGTCGAGGGTGGGGGGTGGTGTTCAGGTGTCGGCAGGGGGGGAACGGATATCGCTATCACGGCAGGGGAGATGAGCCATTTCTCCTGCCGCGATCATTGCTGGGGGTGTGTATGTATATTCTGTAACCGCTGTTGTTTTTGAAAGACACCAGTTACAGAATCCAGCTTTTAGGCGCATGGGATTAGTTCACAGCATTTGTATCATCAGCGGTTTTTCATACAATTAGATGACACTCCATTTTTGGTTTTCGGTCAAATCTCTCTGAGAGCCAGCATAATTCGTATGTTTCCATTTGCGATTTCTAAGACTCCTGAGGCAGGCCTGTTGGCCGAAACATGTATATATCAAGTCATTGAGTTGGAGAATGTGTCATTTTGATGTTTGAACAATAAAGATATTCATATAACCAGACAAATCGGAGGATCACTTTTTGTTGCACATCATTCTTATCTGGACAATTCCACTCTGGTTCCTGTGTACCGCTGTTGTTTTTGACAGACACCGGTTACAGAATCCAGCTTTTAGGCGAAGGAATGGCTCCTCCTTTGCCTAAAAGGCCTGGTTTTGGGTGTTTGGGACTTAGGCTTTTTTTTGGTTTATTATATGTCTTAAGTGTAGACATAGTGGTGGTCTGGGCGTTTAAACAGCTGAACGTAGAGGCAGGCCTTTATTTAAAAAAAACCCTCCTTTTGGCTGTTTTTTTTGAGAATGGACATTTTCCCTGCTTCTACTTTCAACGTTTAGGGCCTTAGGCTAAAAGGGGACTTAGACTTTTTTTTATTATGCCCCTCCACATTTTTTTATGCCCCTCCACATTAAGAACATGCTGAACCTTAGAGGGAACACTGGTAGGGACAGTTGGCCCTTTTGTCAGCTGGGAGAAGAGGTAAACAGCAAAAATCTTAACATCTACAAGCTCTGAGTTACATACAAATCTGACTAGATAGATAGATGGATAGATAGATATAGGCAGGCTCAGGGTTAAGAACAAATTACATTTTTAAAGCTGTTCTTAAGTCAGATTTGTATGTAACTCAGAGCTTGTAGATGTTAAGATTTTTGCTGTTTACCTCTTCTCCCAGCTGACAAAAGGGCCAACTGTCCCTACCAGTGTTCCCTCTAAGGTTCAGCATGCAAAACCATGCACTGTTCTTAATGTGGCCATGCATCATTCCTGAATCTGCTACAGGAGAAGTCTAGTAGTCTAGGCCACTGGAAATACTGCTCAGTGAAATCATAGTAATGATCATTTCAGTGACATTATTTTCATTTCTCTGCTATATCAATGTCATTGAAAGACTAAGGGGGTAATTTACTAATGGTTAGCATAGGGATGGACCACAACCTAATTGTGTTTTCAAGATTTCTACACTGAATATGCATGAGATCTATTTCCATACAATGGAAGTAGTACAAGTGCATTGATTGTGGAAATTTTGAAAACTTGACTGGGTTATGACCCTCAATGATCGTGGTTATCTACCCTGAGTTAGAACATACTAATCATATTAGCAATTTATTTAATTTTCTATACCGTTCTCCAGGTACAGCTCAGAACGGTTTACATGAATTTATTCAGGTACTCAAGCATTTTTCCCTGTCTGTCCTGGCAGGCTCATAACCTATCTAATGTACCTTGGGCAATGGGGGGATTAAGTGACTTGCCCAAGGTCACAAGGAGCAGCGTGGGTTTGAACCCACAACCCCAGGGTGCTGAGGCTGTAGCTGTAACCACTGCGCCACACTCAAAGGCTATTTTTCTTATATGGATCTATAACAGATAGAGGTTGATAATGCTATTAGCATGCACTAACCATCAGTAGAAGATGCCTTCCTAAATAAAACCATGCAAAGCAGAGATTACTGAGGCTGAATATGTCTTTGGAACTGCCACAGTCCCATATTTGTCTTAGTACCGATCAAGCCATGTTTGCTAATGCCCATGCATTCTGGTTTCAAAACCACTACTGAATTCTGTGACAGGATTTTTAAGACCTATGTAACTTTATAACCAGCCTTAGGCAGATAGTCTTTTCTACTTACAGTTCTTCTCTTTAACAAATGTATCACTGTTAAACATTACACTTCTAACTGAGGTATTTCTGCTTACCCTCTCCTGGGTTTTGGTCTTTCAGTTGTAGAAACTTGTCCTCTTTGTTGGGAATGAATAGCATTTCGACCTTTGAGTGGGCTCTTCTCTGTTCCATCGTTGTCCCAGTCTTCCTGGGAGGAAAGGGGATTATATGGGTACTGCGACATCTCATAAGCCTCCAGTCCAGTATGGTGGGGAGATGCATCTTGGTTGTATTCATGTGGATTTTTCAAAGAAATTGCTACCTCCACAACCTCTATCAAGCAACACATAAAGAAAAATGTTCCCACCATGACTTTCTCAAGTGCAGTCAAAATTATGTCCTTTTCTTTCTGACTCTTGGACTTTAAATCTGCTGAAAACCTCAAACCTTTCTTATGTGAAAAATGTAAGGGGAAAAAAATAACCCTCCCTTGCAACAAAGAACGGAAAAAATCTTTCAGACCCTCCTCTCCAGTGTGGAAATGTCAAAGATCAGCATACAATGTGAGGCTGATTCCTGTGAAAGGAGCGAAAAACCCCTCTGAAAAAGGGTAGTGGAGTTTATTCAAGGAAATTCTGGATTCTGACAAGCTCCTAAATTTGTCTGTGAACAGGAACCCAGTGTTATCAGTCTCTTTCTCCCTGGGGATGCAGGAAAAGGATGTTATCTTTAAGGACGGGGAAAACCAGAGAGGAGAGTAAAGGAAACCAGAGTTTGTGAAGTCTAGCAATATTCCGTTCAGAGTATTCTCAGAATAAGGAACACGTCATGAAATGACAAACTCTGCTTCAGAGATGTGCTAAGACATTAGTTTATCTGCGACTCAAAGGCAGGAACACAAATGGGAAACGTGTACAAGGAACACTTTAAAAAAAGGGACTTTTGAAAATTCAGCACCAGATCCTTTACATCAGGGGTGTCCAACCTTTTGGTTTCCCTGGGCCGCATTGGCCCAAAAAAATGTTTCTGGGGTCACACAAACAAACGCTGCAACAAGACAGAGGAGGGAGCCAGCAAGCCGGTAAACACCCAGGGGCAGCAGAGGAAAACACTGTATCGCCCTCGACCGGGGCCACACAAAATACTTCACTGGGCTGCATGCGGCCCTTGGGCCGCAGGTTGGACACCCCTGCTTTGCATTATTCTCCATCTTTCACATTATCAGAAGTGAGATTCTTTAATGTTCCCTCCAATGGTCAAAGTCTCTTTGTACATTGGTACCTTTGGGGATTACATATGCACTGCAGAAACATCAACTTATCAGTTCAAATCATTTTCTTTGGTGTTCAGTGAGCCCAATGTGACCTGGTTCAAGTTCTGGTTTGGATGGGTTTGTCCTTGCTTAAAGTTTGCTAAATTTTGTCATAAGAACAGTCTAGAAGAGTAAAGCAACATAAACCATTTGTTATAAAGCAAACAAATGGGTAAACAAACTTCTAGAAAATTCTAAATATATGAAGAAGCCAAACTGCTACAAAACCTAATATATTTATTTATGTAGTTATTTAATTCGATTTCTATCCCGCCCTCCCGGAGCTCAGAACAGGCTACAAGCTAACATTCACAGTAGATTAATTGGACAGTACGTTTGGCAATACAATACCATATAATACAGTAACATAATGACAAAGACAGCTTGGGGGTGGAGAAATTCATAGGAAATTCCTGGGGAAGTATTACAATAGATTAGGCTGCAAATATCAAAACCTTAATAGTAACCATTCAGAAAGAATAGAACCCAGAGTTCCATTAACAGAGTCTATTATTTAAAAAGCTCCTTAGGTGTTTAGGGACCCCTTTTACAGAGGTGTGGTAAGCACTGACGCATTCTTAGCACAGCACAAAATGGCTTATCGTGGGGCGCACTGAGGCATCCTGCGGTAATTTCATGTTGTGTGCGTGCTATCCATGTGTAAAAAAATAAAATTTATTTTGTAGTGCTAGGGTGGGTCATCAGAAGAGTGTTTCGCTGATCTCAATTGCCCAGTGGCATGCAGTCAGGACTTTCAGGGGATTCAGGAAATTCCCAGTCCTGGTTTTTGTTTTTTTGTTTACTTTTTGCTTGCTCAACCAGTCAAACTGCATCAAGCAAAAAGTAAACGGAAAAAAAAAAAAAAGAAGCAGGGCTGGAGATTCACCTAACCCCCTGAAGACCCTGACAGCACTGATCTGAATTTGATTGGTTGAGCAGCTTCTGCCTTCTGCCTGCTCAACCAATCAAATTCAGAGCCATACCCTCAGGGCCGGAGCTCTTCAGGACTTTCTAAAACCCAAACTGCTGGGTTTTGGAAAATCTGTCTGGGCACCTGGTCACTCCTCTAAAAAGAGGACATGTCCGGGTTTTCTTGGATGTCTGGTAACCCTAGGATAGGAAATCATCAGAGAATACTAATTCACTAATCAGGGAAATGAATTATTCATTTGAGCTGATGAAATTCACAAATGGGAAGCCTAGCCAATCAGCCAGCCAAGTATTGATTGCATACAAAATAAAACATGCAGCAAATACAGAAGCAATCTTCCATAAAAAAATGTTTCTAAAGTGCCTGCTTGTTTTCTTCAGTGATTGCTGTATGTTAGTGCAATACTGCTTATATATAGTGTACAATATATATATATATATATATATATATATATATATATATATATATATATATATATATATATATATATATATATATATATATATATATTTTTGTAGGTAAGTTAAATTTTTATTTAGAGTTTATAGAGCAATAGCTCTTATACTGAAGTACTGCATCAAAATGCAGAATCACAGACTGCAAACACTGAGCAATGAAAGATGGTAAAACGTGCACCATTAATGGCTCTTGGCTGGGACCAAAATTATCAGGAATGGCAGACTTCATTATCATCTCTGTATTCTGTTAATTGTAGAGGATTGGAGGTTGTAAAATGCATAAAATTTCAACTCTCCTGTATTAAATTTCATCGTGCAGTGGAGAATAAACTACTCAGCTATTTAAAAAAGTATTCTAGGAAAAGAGTTTCTTAGTTGTTAAGACAGATAGGCCAGAGAAATGACACTCTTTGAATAATACTAAATAAAGGGCTCCTTTTACAAAGCTCTGTTAGGCTTTTTTTTTAAATTGCCGGCTATGGCGGTATTAGCTTCGATCTTCACAGAATTCCTATGAGTGTCAGAACTAATACTACCATGACCGGTGATAAAAAATCATAACACATCTTTGTAAAAGGGGAGTAAGGAGTATATAATAATGAAATTCCTGTATGAACCACAGAGACCAAACAAATCTATAATAATATACAGGAAATATATCAGTAAAAAATTGTATAAATTTAATATATTTGTGTATAAGTGCTCAGTTCCCAGGCTAATTGGAGTCTTAGGCCACTCCCACTACATCCCAGAATACACTGGGAAGGAGGCCTAAGACTCCAGTTTGGTCAGGTGCCTAAGGACCCTCCTATGGGGTGGGGGGTTCAGGTCTGGGGGTGGGTGTCATGGGGTGGGGGTCCTGCTAGCAGGAGGGAGTGGGTGTCTCTCCTGCCAGGGGACTTTGAAGGGGGGTTGGAGTTGGTGGTGGGAGGGATTGGGCATCCCTCCTGCCATGGACAATGTTGGGTGGGGTTCAGGGGTGGTGGCAAGAGGGATTAGGCATCCTTCCTGACAGCTGAGTTCATGGGGGGGGGGGGAGTCCCTCCCACAGTTGCTCAGCTGATCATGGCAGGGTGATTCTCTTGCCATAATCAGCTGATGGGAAGGAATCAGGTGCAATTCTCTAACCGGCGCTTGTGACATGGCGCTGGTTAGAGAATCAGGCCGATTAGGTGGGGTTGGGCATCTGTCCCTTAGGGTAAATGCGAATATGTGTAGGACACCGGTGTGCGATTCTCAGCCACCTCTTAGGCAGCTGCAGAAACCGGTATCCTATAGAGAATTTCCCCCTAAGGGCTCATATGCTAAGCACATGCTAATCAGCCTGCAGCAATGTGGCTGAGTTGTGCACTGAGCAGACACACCTACTCTCCACTCCCCATGTCCCCTCCCCAACCTCAAAATTTATTTTTTAGCACTTGGATAGCGAGTGCACACTCATAGGGATTTTACCATGGGACACTTCAGCATGCCCCGCAGTAAACTATTGTAAGTTGCAACAAGCATGCATTACTGCTTACTGCAGCTTGGTAAAAGGATCTTTTGAGAGTTATGCTCCTAAGTTAGCCTCTTTTAAACTTTACTAGGGCTCAGTGCATTTTCAGGATTTCACTAAACTCCTTAATTTAGGTGTATAAAAAGTGAGTGGCAGTAGACAGTGGCATACCCGGTAGGGTGGAAACCCGGGTCGGAGCACCCCCTCCTCCAGGCAGTGGGAAGATGCATGGATCGGTCTTGGGGTTGCTGGTTGCCTGTGTGCAACTGTGGGCTCTTCTCTGAACAACACTCTCCTCCTCCTTGTCTTGTCAGCTCGCAACCTTGGGCTCATCTTTCTCTCCTTCTCCTCTGAGATCCAAGAAACTGCTAAAGCCAGTCACTTCTTCCTCTATAATATTACCAAAATCTGACCTCTCTTTTCCGAGCACACTACCAATATCCTTATCCACACTCTCATCACCTCTTTTACTTAGATTCCTGCAACTTGCTTCTCTCAGGTCTTCCACTTAGCCATCTCTCTCCCCTTCAATCTGTTCAAAATTCTGCTGTACGACTTATATTCTGCCAGAGACACCATACTTACATTACCCCTCTCCCAAAATCATATCATTGGCTCCCCATCCATTTCTGAATACAGCTCAAACTCAGGTTTCAGGTTTATTAAAAATTTGTTATACCATCTTATTACAAATTCAAAGCGGTTTTACATAATATAAAAACAGAGTATACTAAAAACGTAGATTAAAAACAAATTACAGACAATACCACAGACAATCATACACACCGACGAACATAACTTACCGATACAAGATGGAGAAGGGCAGAAATACAATTTGTATGAAGAGTAAGAGAGGGGAAGAGGGATCAAGACAAAAGGAAGGAAACAAAATATAAAAAGTCTAGAATTATGTAAAATAAGCTTAAATGATTAAAAGATGGCAAGGAACAGATTACCATTACCGTCCTTAAAAGGGCTATTATACACCATATGCGTCTTTAAAAAGAAAAGCCTTCAAGTTACTTTTAAATTTATCAAGGGATGTAATTTCTCTTATATAATTTGGTGCTGAATTCCAGATGGTAGGGGCCGTGACAGAAAAAATGCTAATGCGCATAGTGTTAATGTATCTTAAAGAGGGGATGGATAGCAAGTTTTGGTTAGATGAATGCAATATACGATGAGGGGTATAGGGGATTAATAGCCTGTTAATGAAATCAGGTCCTCTTACTGACTTACAAGTGCATTCACTCTGCAGTCCCTCAATATTTCTCCCACTTATCTTCCCCTATGCTCTCCCCTCCTGAACTTTGTACATCGTGTAAGTTCCTTATCCGTACTCTTCTCTTCCACTGTCAACTCCAGATTCCGCCCCTTCTATCTTACTGCAACATATGCCTGGAACAGACTGCCTGAGTCAATACGTCTAGCAGTACAGTGGAACCTTGGTTTACGAGCATAGTTCGTTCCAGAAGTATGCTCGTAAACCAAATTGCTCATATATCAAAGCGAGTTTCTCCATAGGAATGAATGGAAACTCGCTTTAATTCATTCCACCAACTCCTCCCCCCCACCCGAGGCTACCGGCGCAGCTCCAATCCCCCCTCCCTTGAGGCCACGGCCGCTGCTCCATAACCTCCCCCCCCACGATCCGGCATCCCCCCCGCGATCTTACATGCTCCCCCGAGCACCAAAACGATATCCCTTACCCCGATTGTGGTACCACGAGTTGCTGAATCTCATTTTACAGGATTAACTGATAGGGGTCATATTTCCATTGGGAATCATTTCAGGTTGAAGAGCTCCAGATCTCAGTGGACCTCTTGGACTCCTCACCTCCCTTGGACCCCCTTGGACCCTATGGACTCACCAGACCCTCTACAATGATGTGTCAGGTAGTCACTGGAGGGAGGGTGTACACTGGGGAGAGTTGGATCTAGGGGGGGAACTCAATGCCACAGCCTAGGAACATCAGGCTGCAGCTTTGCACAGCCTGATGCTCCCAGATGGTAAAATAACCCCAGCAAAAAGCTTAGTTTTTGGCTTCTAACATATCTTGCAGTGTATATTTTGCATCTTATTACTCCCTAATGCGTAGTAACTTAGATATTGCTGCATTATTTTTGGATCAGTGGCATTAGGGCTGTTTAAGTCACATTAATGATCAATTAACATAACTTACAGCTCTATATGCCGCTTGATGAATTCCCCCCCTCCCCCCCACCCCTTAGGCTCCTAAGTTTAGCTGGAAAGAGCACAAAATTAGGAGCCTACCAGGAACATAAAATTATAAGCTCAGCTTTTTCTTTGAATATCAGGCACTAAATCTACATTAAGCTAGAAATACAGATGCAATATATAGTATGCCTAAGCACTGTGAGGCTTATACTTCCTTTAATCTATCAATGTTTTTCACATTAGTGGGTGAGTTCTAGCAAGTATGAACACAGGGAAGATTGCTTTTCGGCGATGCTAATTTCCAATTTTAATCATCATAGGCTGTCTGCAGAAGACAAATGTAGATCAGTGCTGCCTCCATTGATCAATGCAGAGATAGCTGAATATTATTCATTGGTCAGAGGAAGGACTGTCTAAGGAAGGACAAAGGAGAGGAATTAGTGACTCCAAGGAGTCAATCAATTCATATTTCTATCTGCAAATAGTGTTCACATAATAAATCACTGATGTGAAGGAGGTTTCTTTTAAGGAGAGGTAATTGTAGACAATAAACTAATCAGACATACCACCCACAGTTAGGTGGGGTTATAATTCATCCCAGTTAGCGACCTGGCAAGCACACACTTGTATAAAAAGATCAGCTCTAGTTTCTCTTGGATTCATTTTTTTTCCTGGTTTTACAAATTCTTAGCTTTACATCTCTCTTCCACGCAGAACTGCACAAGTTCAGTCCTCAAACATTACAGGTCATCCCTGCAGGCCTACCACCTCCATTGTATGCAAATCCATCCGATGCAAATTCTTTAGGAATAGCCTGGGGCACTTGGCCTGTGGGGGCCACTTGGAGCGATACCTGCTGATGACCAGGTGCTTTTTGAAAATAGCAGCCTTCGTGGTCCACAAATTGTGTATGCTTGCAAGAATGAGGCATGCAGCTGAGGGGTTATGCAGGTTAAAACCAAAAACAATTTTACTCACCAGCTGTGGATTTTTTTAAAGGTAACTCTGCAGAGATTTTCCTTTTGAAAATTAACCTGTGAGCCTGCAAATAATACGGGGATGGGAAAAAGGTGGACTGAAATCTTGCTGAAACTGACAAATTATAATATTGAGAGGTTGACAAGTTCCGTTCATGCATTCTAACTGGGAAATAGTGTTATGGTTCTGGAGGTCAATTTTTTATGAGGGGGCTGTAACGTCCTTTGTGTCAAGGATTCTAGAATCACACTGAATCAGTATTGATGAAAAGAAGAATCACGTCATTTTGTCACACATTTCTCAGTTTTCCCGCTACAAGAAGAAACATTTTATACTTTTCAGCTTATAAATCCTATGAACTCTCCTGATAATTTTTATCTACAGCATTTCTAGATGATACAGTATATTAGGGTTGATATTCAATGTTATTTAAGTAGACAGGGGAGGAGTCAATAGTTATGTGGGTGCTGGCAATATTCAGTGCTAACCAGACATTTTGGGCCTCATAGAAGGCCGTCTTTACTTTGCTGGGTTAGCTATATGAGTGCCAGCACTGAATACTGGCTCACATCTGCATAACTGTGGTGTATTGGCATGTGGCAGTCTAAGTTTTCTAGTCCCTACTAGCCCATCCCTACTGCTGCAACAATAGAAGTCCCCACGCCATTTGATTTGAATCCTCCCTCAATTATTCCACTGCGCTACATTAAAAGTCCCTAGCTCCACTGCAAAATCCCAATCTTCACTCAGACTCCTCCATTCCCACAATAGAAGCCTCCTCCCCTTACTGCTTGATCCTGTTCACCTTTTGCAGACCCCACTGCTGCCACTCCTGCTCCCACCCATCCCCATCCCAGGCTCCTTGAGCTTAACAATGTTTTCTGTGGTTCAGTGACAAATGGGACAGGCACGAAGCCCACTCGCTCCTGCTCTTAACAGGTAAGTTTTAAAAATGGCAGTCACAACCTCTAGAGGTAGTGTTGCACTACTAACATCTTTTAATGTGGTATACATCATTTGATGCGAAAAGTGCAAAGAAGGATGTTGCATTGGTGAAACAGGCCAGATGCTAAAGACTAGGATCAACTTATATAGATATCAAATTAAAAATTGCAATACCAATAAGGATGCCACCTCTATTGGGCAACACTTTGGAAAATCTGACCACTGCACCAATGATTTTATGGTGAGAATACTAAAAGGAAATTTTAAGACAATTCAAGAAATAAGACCTTTGAAATTAAAATGATGAAATATTTTAACAACTACTAGACAGGACTTAACAAAGATCTGGGCTTTCACACTACAAAGAAATTTAAAATTATTTTATCATCTCTCTGTCTCCTACTTACCCACCCACCCCTCCCTCTTTCTGTGAAACTATCACTGAAATGCTTTCATGCTTTCCTTATAAATACTGATATTTCTCAACATTTGCTTCTTTCTGATCCGAAGAAAAAGGGTTACCTTCGAAAACTCATCATAAAATGCATTCAATTAGTCCAATAAAAACGGTATTACCTTATTTACTTTGTTTGTTGTTTAATTTCCATATATTAACTTAAAATACTACTGGAATTGAACATGCCTTAGCCTGGACATCTCCAGTTCTAATCTCTACGTTCTGTTTAAAATGGGGCTCAAATACCAAAAATTTGGAGGGGGGTTGGGGTGGAGAGCTCCAAATGAAATGAATGTTATGGAGACTTCAGAGCTTTTCCTAACATAAAGAAAAGAAAAATAAAGGGGAATGAACAATCTCCGCGGGAAGCCTTGTCAATAACCACCCATGACTTTTTATCAAAGAAACTTGGAAATAACAGTGATTGATAGGATTAGCATGCTGTAACTTGATAGTACTTCTAGGCCATACTCTCTACTCTTCGTCTGGTACAGCATTTATGTTGAAACTGAAGGAATAAATTAGTTTCCTAAGGCCAGATAAATTGCTTTGAATATTGACAGCTTGCACATATTTTTCTAAGAGTCTAAGAAATTAAGAAATAAAAAGCCAAAGTGGGCAATATTTAAGCTGGTGACAGTCAAGTTCTTCTAAACATTGGTTGCCATTGGCTAAATTAGACCTGGATATTGTATGTCAGAACTGAATGTCCAGGTTTAGGGAGGCTGCTGAGAGCTACTGGGGTACTGCAGATATGTAGCAGTCTGCCCAAATGATCAACTGCGCTAACCTACTATGAATATCCTGATTTGGCCTAGTCAGTGTAATTAAACTAGACAGGAACCTCTCCTGCCCTATTAAATCACTAAGGCCCCCTTTTATTAGGGTTACCATATTGTTCCAGAAAAAGGAGGACAGATTGAGACATCCAGGTTTAACCAAGGTGTCTCAATCTGTCCTGCTTACTTCCAATGGAAGTAAAACCTGGATATCTGAATCCGTCCTCTTTTATCTGGAGCCATATGGTAACCCTACCTTTTATAAAACCATGGTAGAGGGTTTTTCTGCAAGCCAGTAAGGTAAATGATCTGACGCTCATTCAATTCCTATGAGCGTTAGAGCATTTATCTATCTGGCCTGTGGTGAAACCCTCTACTGAGGTTTGATAGAAGGGGGTCTAAATATTGATCTCTAAGGTTTTAAACTGATGATTACCTATATACTATGGTTTAGTTAGGGGATTGAGAGGGACTCAGAAAGATGATCTGAAAGAAAGGCCTCATATAGGGCTTCATTTTTGGTCTTACTTTCTCTCTGTTTCTCCACTGAAGCCTGGAGAAAGGCCTTCACAGGGCCTTTCAGATTAGAGGGGGTCAGAATATGAATAAAATCATGCCATTTGGGAGATTATGCAGTGTTTACAGCCCTTCCTGGCCTGAATGCAGGAAACTGAGGAGATACTATTTCAGCCTAAATTTTATAACAATTTGATTTGACCAATTTGCATGTGGGGTCTCTGGGGCACTGTGGTCTCTAGCCTAGATAGAATACTGATGTTTGGAACATATCTTGTTGAGTCACTATTCAGTTATGGGGAAAACCGTACCAAAATTCTTTGTCTATGTAGCATCCCTAATTAATGAAATGAAACTCAATAGTATGCTGTGGTGTGTCTGAATATTTGAAATAATTAGAATGGATGCACAAAGACTAGCAAGTATGCAACACCATTAAAGTGGTTATTATTTTTTCCTGTTAAGGGTGGAACAACCAGGAACATTCCAGAACCTTATGAGCTGCACAAAATGTCATCACGTGATAGCTGGGTTTTCATTCTGAATGCTGTCTTGTAGCTATCAGTTTCTAGTATACTAACCTTCAAAAACAAAGATATTTACAAAAAAGAAAGCATGCCAATGCCATTAACACACTTCTATGGTAAAATAATGCATTTAATAGCATTAGAGCTTGTTAATATTGTAGCACATTCTAGTTTCTAGCAATTATAGTAAATGATTTATGGGATTTGATAGATATCAACGTGTGAGGGAAATTTTGTTGGACAAAGGGTGACTGTCTTCAAATGAGGGTCAGTTGAGAACATGGTCATTTATACCATGGAATAAAAAATTGATTATGGTTTAAGAAGGCTGTATTGAGAACCAACACAGAATATGCTAACTTTGCATTATAAAACCTTTAAAATGTTCAGTTTAAATTTTTGTAAGTATCATATATTTTAATAAAAATTCTGAGAGTTACCTCTCTATTTTTCAGCACCCCCGTCTTCCCTTCCCTAACCACACAGGAAGTCAGCACATCAGTCACTATACTCCAGGTGAGCTCTAGGAACTATATTTAAAAATTTTTTTAAACTCTCCTTTCTTTTACCAAAATTTACATAACCTTGCTGCTGCACTATTTCTGATCCTCCCCGTGATGAAGCTGGGTGGTAGCAAATCTATTGAATCATGTCTTCTCTCTCCCTGCTTTTGTCTGGCTTCATCAAGGGGAAGAATCAGAGACAGTGCAGCAACACTCCTGAAAGTATCAGTAAGTTCAGTACCCAGGGGAAGGAAGAGAGGAAAAAGAATTGTTGGACACTTGGGAGGAATGGAGAAGGGAAAAGAAAGGGAAATGATAGATGGGAGGAAGTGACTAGGATAGAGAAATAAAGAGCTTGGGAAATGCAGGACACTTAAAAAGGAGGAAGTGGAGATGCTAGACACCTGGGGAAATTGGAGTACGAAACTGAAGGGAAGGGGAGATGCTGGACACCTGGGGTAAGGAGGGTAAGGAAGTGAAGAGAAATAGAAATGCTAGACACCTGGGGATGGGGAGGTAGGAAGGGAAATGGAGATATTAGACACCAAGGGGAAAGTAAGGCTAGAAAGGGGAGATTCTGGACATGGGGGCAGGGAAGAGAAGAGGAAATGAATCCTCAAATTATAACAGGCCAACGCAGTTTTATACTTATGTATAATAAATTCATATAGAGTTTTTTTTCTAGCAGTCAGAAACTTAGCTAATGCACTTTGATTTTAACCTAGTCTGGCCCCATTTCGGCAGTACAGGATAACATTTCCATTAGTGATGTGCATATTGTTTGAAGTGGAATGAAAAATGCAGTGCAGTAACTTCAGTTCATTGTGTTTCAGAACAATGTGTCAAAAAAGATGAAACCCGATTTCCAACCTTTCATTTTGGAAACAATGTGTACTATTCACCAACGCTGAACACTATTTCCAAAATGTATTGAAACAACTCCCAAAATGAAACAACCAAAATGAGGCAACCTAAAAAGCAAGGTGCCTTGTAGCAGATCTACAACAATTAATAAGTATTTTCTTTCCTTAGGTTAGTACTGTATTTGGAAACTGTTTAGTGGTCATGAACATTATTCCACTGAAGGCCGTACCATAGCTTGGAGCTCAGAACCAGTCAAATAATTGAGCTTCCCCTATTCTTTTTATAGTATTATAACCCTTGTATGGGAGGGCCCAAATTTAGGACATAAGCTATAACATAATAGTTGCCATTGTGGGACAGACTGAAGGTTCATCAAGTCCAGTATTCTGTTTCCAATAGTGGCCAACCTAGGTCACAAGTACCTGGCAAAATCCCAAGGAGTAAAACAGATTTTATGCTGCTTATCCTAGAAATAAGCAGTGAATTTCCCCAAACCATCTTAATAATGGCTTATGGACTTTTAGCCAAACCTTTTTTAAACCCTGTTAAACTAACTGCTTTCACCACATTCTTTTTTTTTTTTTTTAATTATTTATTTAATTTTATAGATATACATTCATACAATATGTATATGAGAAAGAGAGATTAAACACATTAATTAAAAATAAAAAGGAAAAAGAAGAAAACTAAACAACTTCCAATGCAATATAAATCATCTCTCCAAAAAGTCCACATTATTGGAAAAGCAATTCACATTAGTAAGGCCTTATATTATACAGAAATTTATAATACGAAAATGCAGTGTTACTTCTTCAAATAAATGAAAACTAGACCTTATTCCACTGTGGGAGCACTGGACAGCATTACCCCTTTAGACTCAAGAAAAAATCGTAATTGGGGGGGATCAAAAAAAATATATGAATGTTGATCCAACAAGATCAAACATTTGCAGGGATATCTGAGTTGAAACTTAGCCCCCAAAGTTAATACAAATTGTCTCATTTCCAGGAACTCTTTCCTTCGGGATTGAGTTAATTTGGATACATCCGGAAACATGGAAATCTTTGAGTCCATAAAGGTCACCTCTTTAAGCCTAAAAAACAGCCTAAGAAGTGCCTCTTTATCTTGCTGAAAGACAAATGTCACCAGAAGTGTAGAATATGAGATGACTTCATCCTCTGAGGTTTCCAAAATTTTTGTAACATCCATAGGGCTTAAATTAGCTGAAGCCTTCTTTGAAACTGGAAGGTAATAAACTTTGTGTAATGGAGGAAAACCATTCTCAGGATATTTAAATATCTCTTTCAGAAATTTGTAGAATAAATCTTTAGGCGTCATTGCTAAAGTTTTAGGAAAGTTAAGTAATCTTAAATTCAACATTTTAGTATAATTTTCCAAATTTTCTACTTTCCTTACTAATAGCAATTTGTCCTTCATTAAAACAGTCTGTGTTGATTGAATGCCTTGGACCCGTTGATCCAGGCAATCCATCTTTTCCCCCTGAGTTTTTATTTCCTCCTGCATAGAGTTAATCTTTATATTATGTGCATTTACCAAAGGAAGAGTTCCTGCACATAATTTGTATAGTGAGTCTAAAGCAGTCCAGATAGATTCCAGAGTGAATTCAGTTGGCCTTACCAGTGGGGGGACCGATGGAATTTGTCTCCCAACCTCTGATGCCAACTCTGCCTTCTCCAACACTGAAGTCTCTGCCTGAGCAACCAGGGATACCGGTAAGCCCTCCAGCTCTCTCAGGGTGGATCCTTCCTGTCCCTGCAGAGCCGCCGTAGTTCCCTGGTCTTGCGGCTGTTGGGGAGGCTCGGGTCCTGCAGGGCTAAGTGAGATATCACTCCCGATAGCTGAGACCTCCCTCTGCCTCGGCTGAGCCGGTTCGCCCCAGGGGGAAGAAGAGAAGAAGCTCGAAATCGTCTCCTGTCTTCTCGGGGTAAGTTCAGCCTGCCGGGCTGTGGCAGCCGCTCTTCCCCTTCTTTTTGGCATATCGAGCCGACTCGAGGAAAATAGTAAACGCAGGAGACCCGATAATGAGCGTCCTCACTGCACCGCGGCCATCTTGCTTTCTTTCACCACATTCTTCAGCATCCAACAGCAATTATCGAACAGGAAAAAATGTGCAAGTCATAAAAGAAGGGCAACCTGTTTCAATCACACCCAGGGTATGACCCATCCTTAATACCCCAGTGGATACTACCCTCACCCCTGAAAGTGACATCAGAAATGGAAACTAGGCTCCTGACAGTATCAGGTATTATGGGTATTCTGAACACAGCAGCAAACAGGTCTGAAGGGTAGCCTACTGGTCACTTGAGTGAACTGTAAACCAGGGGACCCAGGTTCAAGTCTCTTGTTTTTTTAAACATTTAAATTGTGAGACCTCCAGAAACGGAGATATACCTACTGTACCTAAATATTACAGATACCTGGAATTCTGAGGGCTATTGCGGTACAATAGGCATGTCTCCGTCTCTGGAGGGTTCACCATTTGAAATAACAGACTTGTATGGAATTTGAAATGGGTGCCCTGGATTAAAGTCCACTGCACTGACCTCATTTATGTACAAATACTACCAGACAGATGACCTTGTCCTTGGTGTTATTGACACTTATAATTTAGAGGTTTTATTTTGGAAAATAGCTGTTCAATTTGGACATTCTTATGTGCTTATGAACAGGAAACCCTGATGTTTTCCTGTCTGAAAATAGCTGAGAGATGTATGTTTTTTTTTTTTTTAAAAAACAACAACATTATGAGCAGGATGTCCCAATTTTGATGGATGTTCTTTTGAAAATACTCCTCTATATAAATGTTAAGGGTTTGTGTAGAATTGGGTAGAATGAGCAGGAGGGAGAGTCTTAATACTTCTTTGCTAGCTGATTGCTAGTTGACAGAGCCAGCTTAAAGGGAAGGCCCAAAAAAAAAAAAAAATCCCAGATATGCTGAACAACTAGGGGTTCCTCTGGTTTTCCAGTGCAGACTTGCAAAAATCTACTACTATTAGAGTTACGACTTCAGTGGCATCTTGATATGTTTTCATTTTTGTATCAAACCTCCAAATATAGGTCTTGGTATATGGCACTATTAGGCTGTGATATTAGGGCAGAGGTGGAAGAGCCCTCTCCCATTAATTTCTCATTATATTTTATTTGTGATCTTTCACAGTTTATAAACATTATTTTATCAGCCATAATACATATGTTTGAGTTTCCTTTCTACAACCAAGTTCCCATGCGCATATGCCACTTGTCCTGGTTCTCTCATATGACCTTCATCTTGATGTACAAATGCTGAATATACAAAGGGACTTCACATGCTATAATTGTTTGCATTTGGTAAGATTATGGTTGCAACACTAATGGGAGGAAAAATACAGAAGGTGGAAATCTCCAGCAATCCAGGGTACAAGTCAGCCTGTTTTTTTCAAGACAGGTTGCTGCATGGAATGAATACCCCACCCTCATGTAGGCTATAACCATTTATCTTACAGGCTTTGACAATATTCTGACCTCAGTTCTAAGATGTATACTGTGCTTCCATGAGTAGACTAACCTACATTTACCCCTAGTATCCTATAACATTGGGACTCGTACCTCAGCCACACTCATATACAGTATATATCTCATATTCCCCTCCTTTTTCAATAATTAAAATACACTCTTTAATTGGCAAAAAGTTGGCTGCAGCTTTATTTAGCATCATCTTCAATAATCAATTTCATTATAACACTTAACATACAACCAATTCTCAACAATTTCTAAATTTTTGGTGGATCGATTTCCTGGTGCTAATCGGTATCAAACTAGCTCCAGTCTCCACTTATCATTCCTTTACACTCTTTGGTGACCCACAGTGTTGTCAAACCACCTGAACTCATGGTGGTGCCGCCCACAAGGATATAATTCCACTCCTATATCATATGTCTTAAATTTCAAACCATTTGTGATCAAATGTTCTCCTCTAGGCCCATCCCAAGCTGCGACCCCCCTCCCTCCCAAAACAACCCCACACTGTGCACACCTCTCAACAGTGTATCCCACTCCTCCAATTCTCCTATTCAACTGGAGTGGGAGGGAGGGGAACGCCGACTCCTCCCGAACCACCCTCATCTCCCTCACTCCCACATAAACTAATTTTTGCCCACCAATTCCAACTCACCAATCCCTAACTTCTTCCCTCCTCCGCTCTCGTCTACCCCAATCCCTAACTCCCCATTCCCACCAAACCTATTCCTTCTCTTTCAGTGTCTAACCTAACCCTTTTCTTTCTCCCCACCCCCACCCTAACCCTTTTTCCGTCGGGCTTTGACTTTGCCCAATGTTATTAGCCACCCAGTTTACACTGGGTGGCCCCTTATATTCCTTCTAGTTTTACCATTCTGAGCTTCACTATATGCCTTTCCTACTAGATTCTAGTAAGATCAAGGGGGTTATTTTGGAGACCTTATTCACAATTTTCAAGTGCAAATTCTGGCATTTTCATGTGGAAATTACATCCACATATAAACTGCGATTTTTAGAAAGAGCTCAATTTACATGTTGATGTCCATAATAAAGGAATGTCTTGGAACTTGGTTTGTGCCTAGCTATTCTAAGAGCTAACTGCAGAATTTCATGTATTTCACTTCTACATTCAAACGTAAAGGATGCACCGATCTTAGCTGGAAAATCCAACATTATTCTGTATAATTTAGGACTCTTTTACAAAGTCGCGGTAGTGATGCTGGTAAATGCGCCGAAGCCCATAGGAATTCAATGGGTTTTGCTGCATTTACAAGGGCAGTATCACTTCAGCAGCTTTGTAAAAGGAGCACTTAAAATTGTAAGGCTGAAATCAGTGCATCTCTTTGGTTTGAAAGAGAAAGTGGAATGGATGACATTAGTTTAACCCAATCATTTTAGTAAAAGAGCCTCTTAAAAAAAAAAATAACAGAGCAATTTTAGAAAATGAAGATAAATACAAAAAAAGCAAAGAGTAAGGTAGAGAAGCTAGATGGATCACCATCATACCATTAGACTTTTAAAACTATTGTGCTTTTAGTATAATTATGTCTGTTTTGTGTTTGTTTTCTATTTTTTCTATTGGACCTTGATATCAAACAGAAACTAATAGGGGAATGCATGGAAAAAATTTGTTTCATTTTGTATTATTCCTTTTCATTTTGTTAAATGTTTATTAGAAACACCAATTTAAGCAAGAAAAACATCAAAGGAATGGAAGTGCTGTTTCTCAGTCCCAGCTGAAACCCCTCCCAGTTTGCTTAACAGAGAATGACACGGGGATAGAATTTGCCCTCATCCTCATGCCCACGGATAACGTGGGAAACAATCCTGTGGCATTCTTTAGTGTCTATCTCAACCTCAGTCCTTCTACACCAGCATTCTTCAATGCGAGGCTTGAGGGTCAGTTGTGCCCATTCATACTCTGATTCTTATATGAGCCAAGTATAGGACAGTCAAGCCATTGTGACATCACTGATGAGGTTGGCAATTAGGCATTGGTGGAATGAGGCATTATGACATCACAATCTCTGCTCTAGATACCAGACACTGCCATTCTTTAGTGTCTATCTCAACCTCAGTCCTTCTATACCAGTGGTTGTGCCCATTCATACTCTGATTCTTCCCTCTCTTCTTAAAGAATAACAAGGGGATGGTTTCCTGCAGTTAACCAAGGGGGGAGAAGACCTTCTTCTATTTCTTCAACCCTGGCTCTCTCTTACTTGTCTGTCAAATAGGGCAGGAACATTCCTCAGCCACTCCTGCGCGGGTGGGTCCTGTTTTCAAAATAGATCTGCCCATTGTGTTGTGTGGACATGCAAGAAAATAGTAGAGATCTCAAGGCCAGCCAATTTGATGTTCAGATCGGGACTTGGTACAGCATGGGGAAATGTTTTGGTTTTCATTTTCTAATGACATGAAAACAAATAAAGTTTTCATTTTATTATAGAACATCCCTAAAAGTCAATATGCTTATTCTTCCCTAGTAAAGCATTTGAAAGCTGATATCTTCTGGCTGTGACAAGGGATCTTTATAACCTCAGATATCTTATTACAAATTCAGGGATGATGGACTGTTGTTTCCTCTCATGTCATTGTTTGCAAGAGTGGAGGAGTAGTCTTAATGGTTAGTACTGTATCCTGTGACCCGGGGGAATTGGGTTCAATTTCCACTACAGCTACTGGTGACTCTGGGTGAGCGATTTAACCCTCCATTACTCCAGGTACAAAATAAGTACCTGTATATCCAGTGGCGCAGTAAGGGTGAGAGGTGCCCAGGGCAGTGGTGCCCCTCCCCCACACCCTCCTTTTCGTTCCCCGTATCTTTTTAAACTTCTCCAGCATGAGCAGCATGCCTACGTTAGTGTCGGCTCATCCTTAGATGTCACTTCCTAGGCGCAGGTCCCGGAAGTGACATCAGAGAGAGCACCGATGCTGATGCGGGCAGCGATCTCGAGTTGGGGAAGTAAAAAAGCTACGGGGAAGGCAAGGGGCGCACGCGTGTGTGGCAAGGAGAGGGGCGGGGAGGGGGTAGAGAGGAGGAGGTATGCCACACCCTCAGCAAGACTGTGCCCAGGGCGGTCCGCACTTCCCGCCCCCCCCTTTACTGTGCCACTGTGTATATGACACCACAAAGTGTTCTCCAGATTTTACTCCTTTATTTAGCCCTCTCCCTCACTTTTCATGTCCTGCTTCTCTCATTCTCTCTTTCCATCTTTTCTTTCATTTTCCCAACATACCTATCCCCATTCCTTCTCAGAAACTGGGACTACCAGCAAGCACAGCCCGCTCCTAACTTCTTTCACCTTATTTCTGCAGTCGTTGCTGATTTCCTGGCAGAGGAAAAGAGGATCTGAACGCCACGAAAGCTTAGCACTGAGGGATGCAGAAGCAGGAACCTGATTGTTGACCGCCTTGCAGCAGGCTCATTGCTGAGCAGACCATGGGGGAGAGAGGTATTCTCCTCTGAAGCCATGGTGTCCTTTCTTGTCTTTCCACCAGAATTAAGTCAACCCCTTTTCCTAGCTTTTTGAAGTTTTCCTATATACAGGGTGCCCACAAAAACACTCCTTGATTTTAAATGGTTACAAAACCAAAATTTATTGGAATATTCTTTCACCTTTGAGGCTACAGTTTCATCAACTCATAAAGTTTCATATGGTATCTGTTGATTACATACATTCGATGTGCGCCCCACCTGTTACTCGGCAAACCATTTAAAATCAAGGAGTGTTTTTGTGGGCACCCTGTATATATTACCAAATACTGCAGCATTAATTTTTGATAGAGAAAATTTTCCAATGATTATTTGGATCTTTTCCAGATAAGCCCCGCCACTAATGGGAAAAGTGGACGCGCCGAAAGTTAAGCCCCGCCACCTTTTGCCAGCGCACGCAACCTTAACCTGTGAAGTTCTCAGCACAACGGCCCCACAACGCGGCGCGATGTGTATAAAGTAAAGTGGGGGGTTTCCCCCCCCACACACCCCCGTCGAAGATTATAAAAAAGAGGATATGAAACTTAACATTCTAAAAAAATAGGATAAACTGTCGACCATTTTTTTAAGGGCTCTGACAGGGGGCGTAGGGGGGGAACCCCCCCCCCACACTTTACTCTCTACAGATCGCGCCTCTTTTTTATAATTTTTTTTGGGTGGCTGGGGTTAACTTTTTGGCGGGGCTTATCTGGAAAAGATCCGATTATTTTATTCATTTCTCTGATGGAGTTCTTTGCTTCAGAAAGGCTGATAAGACTGATGGCAAGAGGTAGAAATGACCAACCGCCCTTATGATTTTGCACCAGAACTGTGCAAAAAACAAACACATGCACAGCAGTAAAGCACAGAACAGTTCATTTGTCCCCGTGATATATAGATCAGTAAATCCATTTGCTGCAGTGGGTCTCTCTCTGAGTTAGACTGGACGAATTGTGTATAAAAACCTTGAGAAACTCTCAGAATGGAATCAAACAGTTGAAGCAGTGCATTACTGAATGTAAATTGCTGCTCTCAGATTGAAGTTTATAAAGGTTATTTCATTAATGATGCAATTTGGCTTCTGTTTAGTGAACATAAACTGAATAATTGAAAAAGGTTTGATGCTAGTGATGAGGATGGACAGAGCATTTTTGCTGATACCAGGATGTCCAAGGGACTTATCTTTATCAGCTATTGATTTGTGAGCCGTCAAAGTGCTGTGTGTGTCTGTGAACGCTTGGGCATGTTTGTCTTTTACTCTGTCCTTTCTCCCGTGCTCCTACACACATTCTCAAATCAGCAGCTCATCGGGAAGGAATAGGCAGTTTCTCGCTTGCATTAGGGCGGAGGCCATGCAGAGAACAGAAACGTAACGCTTTAATTGCTAGGAGAGAAGAGTACAAGATTAATTCGCAGTGTGGCAATAACTGTAATTTGCAGAGCATATGCAAAGCAGCACATTTGCTATTTACCAGAAGACGTTTCAAGGCGCAGAGAATAGGGTTGCGCATTTTCTACAAACAATCTCAAGCTGTTGTTCAAGAAGCAAGCCCTCGAACAGACACTGTACAATGCAGAGCTAAAGAGAAAAGAGAGATGAAAAATTCACTATTTCTCATCATGAATATACAGTCCTGCCTAGCACCTAGGAGCTTTTTGGATTGTGATTACCAATTGTGTTAGAGTGAGCCAGAAAAAAATTGATCAAAATGATCAGCTCCACAGTATGGAATCTTGAACCTCAAACAATGCTGCTTCTTGCTCAGAACCCCACCATCCCACCACACACACACTTTTACAAAACAGTAGCGTGGTTTTTAGGAATTCTATGACTGTCGGCAGGGCAGGATTAATTCATCGAGGGCCCTTAGGCACACAAGTACACTGGGCCCCTTGCTCCGCTCCACCCCACCATGTGCCCAGGCGGAAACAGGAAGCTACGTCAGAGGGAAGCTTTGGGCAAGCAGCACCGCTTGCAAAATTACAGTTCCCGCTGCTTTTCTTGCCCACGTTGCTTGCTTGTCTTACTTTCCGTTGATGGGGAGTGGGGGGGGGGGGGGAGCCTGCGTTGCCGATCGGGGAGAGCCAGTGTTATCGATCGATGCTGGAGGGGCTCATCGCCGTTTGGAAAAAACAATGTTGATGCCATCCTTCATTGGGCCCCCCTGACCATTTCGGGCCCTAGGCACATGCCTACTGGGCCTATTGCTTAATCCTGCCCTGACTGTCGGAGCTGTTACCACCATGGCCGGCACTAAAAACTGTTCTACTGTTTTGTAAAAGGGGGTGGGGGTAATTTCACTATCTTTACTTCTGGAAGCTATTGACTTAAAATGATAAAGGTGTGGCCTAGCTGGACTGCCTTTTCCATATGTACTTATAAGTGCTATTGCACTTCTATTTAAATATACACTCAGATCCAGATACTATAAACAGCTCCTGAAGGTAGGTGCCCAGATCGGCACACCTAGCCGATCTAGATGCCTAACTTACATTGGCTTTTATCAAACCATGGTAGAGGGTTTACCGCAGGCCGGTGAGGTAAATGCTCCAATGCTCATTCAATTCCTATAAGCGTCGGAGCCCTTAACTTTTTAATTAGCTTAATCAGCACCATTAATGAGCAATAATGAGCTCATAATTGGCCAAAAATTAAAATTAATTGGGTGGTAGGTGCCTAACCCAAGGCACCTACCAGAAAATAGGAATGGTCAAAGGCAGATCATTGGCAGATCTTGGGTGTGCTTTCAGCTAGGTGCCTAAATTGGACTTAGGTGCCAGTATTTAGTCCAAGGAAACCCTGGCATAAACAGATGGGTGCCTAGGATTTTGAGGCTTACCAGCGCCTAAGCCCAATTTCGGCACTGCTAGACATGATTCTATAAATGTCGCCTAACTAAAGGTTGACAGCCACTCTGCACTTATTTTTTAGGCATGGTTTATAAAATCAGAGCCTCAGTTTCTACAGTAAAATTAAAACCTGAGCACCCCTAAATTATATTACGACTTGAAACAACATCATTGAATGATGTAACCAAGGGGGCAATGTTAGAAATATTGAAAGAAAATTTGTATTTTGCATACAGGGCAACCCATTAAAACTCATCTAGGGTTAAAGCAGAGAAGTCTCATTGAAAGCATCTCAACGGGACTTGGAAAAGACTTGTACATATGCAGGCCCTTGTATTTGGAAGAGGCTTCCATTGGATCTGAATGAGGGGCAAATTATATTTTATTTAGGAAGTGTCTTAAAGCATTGTTATTTCAACACTGTATTATATGCGATTAATTTAAATTATTTTATTATTACTGCCTCTTTTTATGATTACTGACGATTTTATTGTAATCTGCTTTCATGGTTTGCAAACAGCAGAATATTAAATTAAAAATCAAATCCAGTCCAATTAAAAATAATTTTGGCCAACCCAGGATAATGCCTTAATGGCAAAGTTCAAAGAGGCTGTAATCATTGCTTAATGCCAAATGTCAAGGGCAACTTCCAGAGCTGTTATACTCTTCGCTAGAAGCTTAGATTTTGAAACTTCTCAATATAATGACTTTTGTTCCTATACAATGGAAACATTTGCAATTTTCGGTGTGCTTGATACAAGTAAGTCTGCTTTGAGTGCAGCGTAATTGGATATTTTATACTGATTATTAGTTTGGGTGAAGTAGCAATAAAGGAACCTCTAATTGTCTCTGGGGCTCATTTTCAACAAAGACAAGTGTCCAAAAAGTGGCATAAAGGGGCAGATGGATGGTTTTCTCGCCCAACCCTTCCAATTCACTATATTCAAAGCCTATATTCTAGACATCTCTCTATGCTGTTGATTAGTAGTTCATCTAAATCTCAAGGGGGAATGTTAGAGGCGTGGTATAGGCAGGACTAAGGCGGCCATATGACTTGGACATTTTTCTGCCATAATCAAACATTTATGAAAATGTCCAGGGCACAATTTGGACGTCTGGGGCTAGATCTGTTTTAATAAAGAATAATAGCCAAAAAGCTGCTCAAACTAACCAGATGACCACTGGAGGAATGTGAACATGACTCCCCTCCCTACTCCCCAGGTGATCATTGACCCCATCCCACCCCCACCCCAAAGATGTGAATGAAACAGTACGTACCAGTGTGTATGACAGTTTCAGATGTTATGGCTAGTCCTGTTGAGCAGCATGCAGGTTCCTCGGGTAACCTAGTGGCTGCTGTAGTCGACCATAGAGATTGGGACTCAGGTTCATATTCCACTCTAACTACTACACTTATAGTGGAATCTGTGAGTCTTCCAAAATCCAGCCAAATCCTACTGTACCTACATGTGGCTGACACCTGTGTGTATAAGGGTTATTGGGGTGGTATACAGTTGGGTCCAGCAGGTTTTGGAGGGTTCACCATATATCATATGAGGGTTATGGTGAGATGTGTTCCTGGGACCTTTTATGTGAAGTTCACTGCAGTGCCCCTAAGGTATTCCACTGCTCTCCTGGGATGTCTGTGTTGCCAATCTACTACAAATGCTGACTCCTCCTACATCTTAGTAGCTTGTTCTGTGTGTTTTTCATTTGGATTTTTTTTTTTTAATGGTTCTAAAGAAAGATGCACAGAGCACAAACACATCCATTTACATGCGAGTCTTATGCAAAATGTCTAATCTCGAATTTAACTCAAACAGACCCCATTTATGAAGAACTTCACCCTATGATGCCTATAATTTTCAAACATCCGCTACCAATACTCAGATGGTTTGTATTTTTGTTGCTTTTCTTGTTATGATAGAATCAAGGCCTTGATTCTATTATAACAAGAAAAGCAACAAAAATATAAACCATCTGAGTATTAGTAGCGAAAGTTTGAAAGTTATAGGCATCACTGGGTGAAGTTCTTCATAAATGTTGGGGTCTCTTTGAGTTACATTCGAGTCTTAACCCCAACAAAAAATTTAAAGTGATAAATCTAAAGGCCATCTTTAAGCGAACTGCATAATCTCGAATTTAGACATCATATCGAAAATGGCCTTCCACGGGTCTGAGTGAAAAGTGCTAGCGGTATCTTACATTAAGGGCCTCTTCTACTAAACTGCGCTAGCAATTTTAGCACGGGGAGCCGCGCTGAATGACCCGTGCTGCTTCCGACACTCATAAGAACTCTACGAGTGTTGGGAGCAGCGTGGGCCATTCAGTGCGGCTCCCCGCGCTAAAACCGCTAGCGCGGTTTAGTAGAAGAGGGGGTAAATGTACATTTGCGTTGTGAATGCTATTTAGCACCTGTTTATATAATAACATAAGCAGCAGTTAGATGTTAAGTGAAAGAATTTCCTCTTTTATTTGCAAATGTAATTTTTCTTTTGTTTCTTTTGGACTGTAAGTTCGATTAGAGGCATTGATCAATGTTCAAATATTTTGGGTAGAGATACTGGTAGATGCAAGGACGCATTTTGCTCCACTGCAGGGAACACTGAAGCTCTGGTACAGATGAGCTCCTGTACCTTTTTTTTGGTAAATTCACATTCAAAGAGAGTTATATTTCAGTTACAATATATATTTCTTTTTAGTGTATTACTGATTTGCGGAGCCAAAATGTTAGAATTGAAAAAATATTTTTTGCAATTAATGCCAACTTCCTCTTTTTCGTATAGATGAATTTTAGTTATTCATGGGAAAGGAACAGAATACTAAAATCTGCTTTTTGTTTCTTTAGGAAATGCACCTTTCCCTCTTGTGTGGATGAGGTGTAGCTGAATGTTCTCATGTCCTGAAATGATCGTGGGTTGAGGACGTTGATTAAAGCTGTGCCAACAGTTTTTAAGCCAGTAACTTTTGGCACAGTTTCCTATCACCTACTAGCAGTAGTAAACAATTTCAGTATTGGTCCACCTACTGTGATTGCTTTCATATTCTGCTTCAAGTTTCTCCCAACACCAGGAGATGCTACAGAGGGAAAACACTGACAAGCAGGAAGATAAGGATGTTCTGTCATTTTAAAACAGGCAAATAACAACATTTGATATCTAATTGTCATTTCATTTAGGCTGACTTTTATCAAGCTACGCTAGAGGTTTATAGTGCGGACTGGTTTGGTAAATGCTCTGATGTTCATAGAATTCCTATGAGTGTGAGAACATTTATCTTGCTGACCTGTGCTAAAAACCGCTAGCGTAGCTTGATAAAATGGCCCCTTTGTTTTTCATTTTAACATACACTAACACCCCCCCCACACACACACACTTTATTCTAAGCTGCAGTAGAGATTTCTACTGTGGCCAGGAGCGCTAAATGCTCCGACGCTCATACAAGTCCTATCTGTGTTGGAGCAGCGTCAGTGCATTTAGCGCCCCGGGAGGTGGTAGAAACCTCTACTGCGGCTTAGTAAAAGAGGGCTTAAATAATTTTAGCATGAAATAAACAGAAGAAAAAAAAAAGTCCTGAAATAAATAGGAAATGTAATAAAAATAAGATGAAATCAAAGTTCTCTTCATGCCTTTCCTTGAAAGAAGAATAAAGACTCCCATGTATGAAAACCTAGAGAATATTTCTGAACTCATTTTCTTGTCACCAAACATTTAGCAAAAGAAAACCCAGAGTATTACGAGGACATCATACCGATGTCACTCGTGCTGCTTGGCTTCTTTTTCTGTATGTACATTCTTCCTCTTTTCATCAATAAAAATTGTTTGAACTTAATACTGATGTCACTGTGGCAGAAGATCAAACATAGACCACCTTAGATACAGATATTATTTATCCCGTTTAGGACCTCAGCGGTGCTAACTGTGAGAAGGTTTCATTCACAGATGTGTAAGCACAGAAGTCTTCATCGGTCTCAATTTTTTATGTATTTATTTCTCTCTATATAAATTTTAATACATCATTTAATAAATACGTATTTATTAAATGAAGTATTACAATTTATATATATGTATATGTATTTATATGTATATGTATATGTATTTATTTCTCTCTATATAAATTTTAATACATCATTTAATAAATACGTATTTATTAAATGATGTATTACAATTTATATAGAGAGAATTGTAATACATCATTTAATAAATACGTATTTATTAAATGAAGTATTAAAATTTATATAGAGAGAAATAAATACAAAAAAATTGAGACCGATGAAGACTTCTGTGCTTACACATCTGTGAATGAAACCTTCTCACAGTTAGCACTGCTGAGGTCCTAAACGGGATAAATAATATCTGTATCTAAGGTGGTCTATGTTTGATCTTTGAATTTAACCTTAGAAAAACAAATCTTTATTGCCTTATAGATTTGTACTGTGGCAGAAGGACATCTAAATGTGCATTGTCGTTTTTTATTTTCATCTTATATTTTCAAGCCCGACCACTAGACTATTAAAAAAAATTAAAGAAAACGAAACAAAGAACAATCAAAATGAACAAAGCCAACTTCTTTGAAGATTCTTTCAATTCGAACCTCCAACCCACCTTCTAAGCACCAATAGCTGTCTTATCATGCTCTCTGTACAGTGTGTTGGTGCACCTTCTTGTCCACTTTGTCTGTCTTGACTAGACTGTAAGCTCTTTTCAGCAAGGGGATGCCTCTTCTCTGTTTTGATGTACAGAGCTGCATATGTCTAGTAACATGATAGAAATTTTTAGTAGTAGTAGTTGATATTGAGGCAATCATTCTGGCAATGTCTGTTGAGTCTACTGCAAAAGCATGAACTATATTTATCTTATAGAAATTCCCTTCCATAAGCGCATGGAAACGCACTTTGACGTTGATTACAACTGTTCCTTTAAAATAGGGACCGTTTTTAAAAGAATAATAGGCCATGCCAACAGCCCTACCTGCTTCGATGCATAACAATTGCACAAGCCCTACTTAAGATGGTTTTATTATCAGGAAAGGAGTACAGTTACACCCCTTATAGTCCCGTTTCCACCTGTTAATATAGTGAACACCTGATGTTTGGGCAATGAATCTGGCTCGAAGCATGGGTGTCTCCCTGCATCAAAGTTAATGATGTTTATTTTTGTCTTACAGCCCAAGATTTTTCTAAACATTTTCTTCCCACTTATGAGGATTTAAAAAAAAAAAAATTATAGTGAGAGTGCAGTTTAAAAAGCAGTATAAAAGGGAAAGCTGGGGGTACTCCTTATCTCCCAGTGCCCCAGGTACCCTCCCCTCAATTTTGTTCTGCTCAAAAGCTGCCCTGATTATTTTGTCAAGGTTGGATTATTGTAACTCAATGTACCTGGGTCAGTTTGCAGAGGCTTCAGTTGATACAGAATACCGTTGCTAAGCTCATTTTCGGTAAGAGTAAATTCGATCACGTAACCCCCCATTGCTTAAGGAATTACATTGGCTTCCAGTGTATCTTAGAATTAAATTCAAGTGCGTTTGTATTGCATTTAAGGTTCTATTTGGCATCTTTATCACCCTGGTTCCTTTCGATTGGAATGTGCACAGATCTCATCTCGCCAGGAGTTCACAAAAATTAAAACTTACATTTCTTTCCCTTAGGGGTAAAAACAGAACTTTCAAGAGATTCAGCCACTCTTTCATTTTCAAAACTAACTGAGCTCTGGAATGAGTTACCGCTTTCACTTAGAAGTCTAGGCCCCTTCGTTTTATTCCGGAAAGCTCTGAAAACTTTCTTGTTTACTAAACACTTTGGAAACTACGCCATTTCTAGTTTACATTCTTTCGCTATGTTTATGGATCACGCTTACATTATTGTTAACCGAGTCGAGCTCCTTTTGGTTGAAGACCAGGTCTATAAAATTAAGTTTTAGTTTAGAAAAAATAGATTTGGACAAAGATATCCGCATTGCCTTCTTTGCAAATGGTGGCACCACATAGGGTCAGTCTTCCTAATAAGGAGAGTGTGGCGTAGTGGTCATAGCCTCAACACCCTGAGGTCATTTTAAAACCCCGTGCTGCTCCTTATGACTTGGGCCCCAGATTACATTAGATCAGTGGTCTCAAACTCAAACACTTTTCGGGGCCACATTTTCGATTTGTAGGTATTTGGAGGGCCGCAGAAAAAATAGTTAATGTCTTATTAAAGAAATTACAATTTTGCATGAGGTAAAACTCTTTATAGTTTATAAATCTTTCCTTTTGGCTAAGTCGTAATAATAATATTGTAATTTATAGCTAAAGAGACATGTAATCAAGAAACTGTTTTATTTTACTTTTGTGATTATCATAAACATACCGAGGGCCTCAAAATAGTACCTGGCGGGCCGCATGTGGCCCCCGGGCCACGAGTTTGAGACCACTGAATTAGATAGACTGTGGGCCTGCCGGGACAGGTAGGGAAAATATTTGTGTACCTGATTTGTAACCCATTCTGAGCTCCTTTGTGAGGATGGGCTAAAAAAATATTGAATAAATAAATAAAAGAATCATGCTTGTGTCTCAGCACATGAATCTGCTGGACAAAATGTTCTGCATTTAAATGATTAAGGGAGGAGTTATCAACATGGGCTACCATTAAGATATGTTAGTTTACTGTTAACCCCAGTTGCTACAATTAGGTCACATTGCATAAAATGGGATCTGTGCTAAAATAGCAGACGTTAGCGGTAAAATAACACATCTTAATTGTAGCCCACATTGATAATTGCACCTCCGAATGAAATATTGTTTTAGGTTTTGAGGGTGTCTATACTACAAAGATGAATAGAATTGAAACTGGGCTTAGCAGCAGAAATATGACTCATCAAAACTTCATTGAAGGCCAGTACTGGCCAGTTAGTGCTGTGGTACATATCTTACACACATGTGCTGTAATTTGTAGGAATTTGGATCACTGTTCCGTCAGAACAAATAATAATTAGTCATTGTTATCCTTTAAATTTGAAACATTAGTGAAGGACAGAGCATGAAGTTAGATTTCATGCCACTGATGAAGATGGCTATTTCTTTTTAAAGAAAAGGGCTGTTGAAACCTCTCCTTTGTTTAATAGATACATAAGTCATAAATCACCACAAAAACATCCTTTTAGTTCTACACAACATCCTAGATCAGTGTTTCTCAAGCTGTTATTTGAGTACCACCCGGCCAGCCTGCATTTCAGGATGTTTGCAATGACTATGCATGAGAGACATTTACATGCTCTGCGTTCATGATATTCAGGCATATTCATTAGGGCAATCTACAAAAACAGACTGGCTAGAGAATACTTCAGGAATGACTTGAGAAACATTGCTTTAGACTATGGATGTAAGAGATGAGAAGGGCTGGCCTGCACCAGGGCTGACAGGAGCAGTTGCACTAGGCCCCACACTCCAGGGGATCTTTCTCAATGGTCCAGTATATCCTCCTGTCTCGAAACACCCCCTCATCTTACAGCAGTGTTTCTCCATAGAAGACAGCAATTTGCATCGGAACTAACTGCAAGTCCTGGAGCTTGCTCTCTTTCTTGCTGCCCCTTTTTTACATAACTTCCTGCTTCTGCAAGAGCGGGGCACAGCAAAGAGCAGACTCCAGGATTGGACATGTGGCCTATGTAAATCACTGTCACTGTCCTGAACCCTCTATGGAAAAATATATTTGAAGGTGTGTGTGGGGGGGGGAGAGGGGAGGGGGGAGAAATGGGGCCCCCCAAACTGCCAGGGGGTCCCAGGCTGTAAGGGGGGTCCCAAACTGCAGAGGGCCCTGCAATTGGTAAAACCAGCCCTGTAGAAGATAGCCTTACATGCATTTGAACATGCTTTAAGCAGTTCCAGTGCTTTGTCATCCGGATTGGCAACCTTCTGTTAACAGTAGACAATGACCTTTGGGTCCCTCTCCTCATTGACAGCTACCAATGCACCCCCTTCTAACGGGTAATTGCTTGATTTGTACTTTTGGATTAAAGCACAATTGCGAACCTGAAGATGGGAATTTTCAAAGCCATTCTTACAGATGAAGAAGTGTTTTACCCATGGGAATGTGTTCTTGGAAGAGTGCCCAGCCTGGCACATCGACAACAGAGTGGATGACAGTGAAAGTAGGCTGGAAGTGAATAGCAAAGCAAGCTTTATTGGACAACGAGGTTGCAATACTTTAGATGACTGGACACAAGTTGTATTTCGGATGACTGGCCTACATCAAACTCAATTTCCTCAGTTTTGAAACCCTGGCCTTGTAAATTGGGAACTGAGGAAATTGGGGGCTCCTTTTACTAGGGTGCGCTAGTGTTTTTAACGCACACAGGAAATTACTGTGCGCTACACCATGCTCTACGCTTCTAGAACTAACATCAGCTCAATGCTGGCATTAAGGTCTAGCACGTGTGGTAATGTAGTGTGCGCTATTCCACGCGTTAAAGCCCTTGCGCACCTTAGTAAAAGGAGCCCTGAGTTTGACTCCTGATGCAGGCCAGTTGGCCAAAACATAGCTTGTGTCATCTAAAGCAGTGGTTCCCAACCCTGTCCTGGAGAACTACCAGACCAATCTGGCTTTCAGGCTAGCCCTAATGAATATGCATGGAGCAGATTTGCATGCCTGTCACTTCCATTATATGCAAATCTCTCTCATGCATATTCATTAGGGCTAGCCTGAAAACCCGATTGGCCTGGTGGTCCTCCAGGACAGCGTTGGGCACCACTGATCTAAAGTATTGCAACATCGTTGTCCAATAAAGCTTGGTTTGTTATTCACTTCCAGCCTGCTTTCACTACCATCCACTCCATTGTTGTTTTGCTTGGATTTTATTCACAGATAAAGTTGTATTCTTCTGTCATTTTTTCAAGAGTGCCCAGTCTGTCCATAATGTATACACATTTATCCTCTGGGGCATCCCCTGGGGCAGAGTTTTGGTGAGAATTGAAACAGGTTGTACTTTTGTATTTTTACAAGTACTGTATTAGCATTATCTTAGAGAAAGTACTCAGGGAAGGAGATGAAAGCATCTGTGAGTATAAAGTACATACCTCCATTTTAAAAACTGGTAGAAAGTCCATGGGAAAATCTACCAGCAAAAGCTAGAAGGATGCTAGGGTGCATAGGGAGAGGTATGGTCAGTAGGAAAAGGAGGTATTGATGTCCCTGTATAAGACTCTGGTGAAACCTCATTTAGAATATTGTGTACAATTCTAGAGACCGTACTTTCAAAAAGATATGAACAGGATGGAGTCAGTCCAGAGGAAGGCTACTAAAATATTTGGTGGTCTTTGGAGTATGGGGACAGACTTAAAGATCTCAATATATATATATATACTTTGGTGGGAGAGGGGAGATATGATAGAGATGTTTAAATCCAAAATTTGAAAAAATGTCACTCACCAGCAGTGGCCCCAATATCTCAGATCGAACATTCACAAAAAAAGGTGGAGAAAACGGTTATGAGTAAACGCTGCTCAGATGGAAGTTGTTATTAAATTGTGAATTCCTGAAGAAACCATCGGATGGTTATAGGAATTGTTGGCCTGTCATTGTGTTACTGCTGCAACCTTCAAACCCGATTTAATTGAAGTTGTCTGCTATCGGCGAAGTTTGGTTATGACAGCAAGGTTCTGGTGCCAGAGCTAAGTTTTTTTCTCTAATTTTCATCTGTTAGTTGAATGCCTTTTAAGTATAGGCGTGCCTTGATATAAAATGCCTTTTCAAGTATAGGCCTCTTTTGATATTTATAAAAATATTTATGAAAATATATATAAAAAGTTTTTTCTACTGTGCACAGTAGAGGGCTTTGAAGCTCTCTGGATCCCTACATTCTTTTTTGGTGTGAGTTTTTTGCCAATGATAAAAACAACGCTAGCCTAAAAATCATCAATAATTGCTACATGATATATAACTGAGGCTTTTTCTCCATCTTTTTTGTGAATGTTGGATCTGAGATATTGGAACCACTGCTGGTGAGTGACATTTTTTTCAAATTTTGGGTTTTATTGTCACTTCGATTTCTGTTTGTTAGAGATGTTTAAATACATTTGTGGCATAAATGCACATGAGGCAAGTCTATTTCATTTGAAAGGAAACTCTGCAATGAAAGGGCATAGGATGAAGTTAAGAGGTGATAGGCTCATGAGTAATCTAAAGAAATAATTTTTTACAAAAAGGGTGGTATATGCGTGGAATAGTCTCCTGGTAGAGGACTGTGTGAATTCAAGAAAGCATGGGAAAGTCGAGTGGGATCTCTTAGGGAGAGGAAAAGATAGTGGATGCCTTGGATGAGAAGACTGGATGGGCCATTTGACCTTTATCTGCCATCATGTTTCTATGTTTCTACTCACTATAATAAGAGGTGGAAATCTCTTATATGCTGTTCCTCACCTTGAGCACTTTTACAGGCAAAAATTAGAATGCACATATAAATAAAATAACTGTGCTCCTAATATTTAAATTATACTTTATTTATTTATTTAATTTGTTTTCTGTCCCATTTCCCCCAAAGAGCTCAGATCGGGTTACAGGTTAAATATGCATAATATACAGTTAACAGGTTATGATTTGCACTGGATTTTCCTTAATTACAGTACAAGTTTATGATACATGTTTTTATCCTAACTTGACATATTCAGTTTACAGGTTACTATTTGCCATAGTTATTCTTACAGTGCAAGTTTTCCAGTACAAGTTTTATCCCAACTTGACACATAGACAGTTTACAGGTTAAAATTGCCATAGTTACTGTGCAAGATTTTTTAGCACAAGTTTTTCCTAATGGGACACATACTGGGATCTGGTGCCAATATACATTTCTTTATAATCCATCGGGGATTATAAAGGGGAGTTAGGTGAAGAGGTGTGTTTGTATTGCTTTCCTAAAGTTTAGGAGTCCTTCTTATTTCATTTCTCTTTCTCTCTTGTTGCATTTAAATAAAAACCAGAAAGTAGAGAAAACTTTGGATTTTGATTCTAATTCATCCCTTGATCATACCACGACTCACACTGGCTCCCAATACAAGCAAGAGTACGCTTCAAATTCCACTGCCTACTATTTAAAGCTATAAACGGAGACAGCCCAACCTACTGGAACAATCGACTAACTCAAACTACCTCAACCAGACACAGGAGAACCCACACACTATTCATACACCCACCTGCCAAAAATGTCAAACGAAGAAGAAGAATGTACGACAACCTACTAGCCAACAGAGCAGCAAAACTGGACAGACAACTCACAAATCTGCTATCCTCGACCACAGACTACAAAACCTTCAAAAAAGAAACAAAAACCCTACTCTTCAAAAAGTACATTAAACCTTTAAAACAGAATCAAGCTCCCCAAACTTCACCCAAAACACCATCCACATAGCAAATCAAAAATATTCAAAGCACTCATTAGACATTTACTAATATCGTGACAATTCTCTTGTAATCCACCGAATGCATTTCATAATATCATGACAATTCTTGTGTAATGCACCATTGAACCGTAAGGTAACGGCGGAATAGAAATCACTAATGTAATATATATATATTTTCTCTTCTGTGTTTCAGTGTAAAATCAATATAAGAACGAAATAGACCAAAGGTCCATCAACTCAGTATCCTCTTTCCAACAGTGACCAATACAGGTAACAAGTATCTGGCAGAATTCCAAGCGTACAATACATTTCATGCTGCTTAGCCCTAGTGCTGCGGAGTAACTAGTTACAGCAATGCTAGTTACTGTAATTAGTTATATTTTTAGGTAACTATTAATACAACTAGTTACTTTTAGATAAGATCAACTGAATTAACTAGTTATTTTATTTTAGTAACTACTGACAAAAGTTACAAGTTACTTTTGTATTACTGTTTACCTAGCATGCAGAACAATTGACAACAAATTTCCATTTGTGCTATTTTACGCATTCAGCCTTCAATTCAACTCGTTTCTCTTGTCTCACCACAGTGCATTACAGTAACTACCCATGTACTGGCTATACATGGTGACAGCCAGCCAAATGCGTTCTACTGAACTGAAAGAATTGCTTCATAAAAGCCTGGACTGTTTTTGCATACTTAAAGGGACTAATTTGCAAAGTTATTTGCATGTACTGTTATCCTATATAATAATACCCTTAGCATGCATGCACACTTCAATCTTCGTGGCTCCATGCATCTGTAGCTCCGTGGCCAGCAGAGAAATGTTGGGAGTGTGCGGCGCATGCGCGTTCGGTGCGTACGCATGTTAGGAGCTACAATGCGGTTTACTTTCCTGTATGCCAGTTGCCCTTTCCAATACAACGCTTGATTAAAAAAAAAAAAAAATAAAAAAAAGTAGGTGGGAAAGTGGGCAGGGACATTGACAGACTGACAGAAATAGAGACACACACACTGAAAGACAGGTAGGTATGAGTGAAAGACACAAATAGAAGGACAGGGGACCAGGGAGATAGATTGAAAGAAAACAAAAACAAAAACTAGACAGCGGACAAGGAGAGAGACACACACAGAAAAAAAGACAAGACAGGCAGCGTCCAACAAGAGACAGAAAGATACACAGACAGCAGCCAAGGAGAGAGAGAGAGACAGCAGCCAAGGAGAGAGAGAGAGAAAGAAACAGAAAGACAGACAGACACACAGAAAGCAGCCAGGTGAGAGAGAGAGAGAGAGGCAGAAAGACACACAGACAGTGGCCAAGGAGAGAAAGAGACAGAAAGAAAGACAGACAGACAGACAGACACACACACACAGCGGCTAACAAGAGAGAGAGACATAAAGACAGCCAGACAGCGGCCAACGAGAGAGAGAGAGAGAAAGAGACAGAAAGACACACACACAGCAGCCAAGAAGAGAGAGAGAGAAAGAGACAGACAGACAGACAGCAGCCAAGGAGTGAGAGAGAGAGAGACAGACAGAAAGACAGACACACAGAGAGCGACAGAGGGAGACAGAAAGACAGACATACAGCAGCCAAAGAGAGAGAGAGAGAGAGAGAGAGACAGAAAGAAAGTCACACAGAGGCCAAGGAGAGAGACAGTAAGACCAGTGGCGTACCTAGCATATGTGACACCCGAGGCCCATCATTTTTTGGCACCCCCCCATCTGTACAAAAAACATGATTTTTAGTAACAAGCCACACGTCACACATGAGTACCTAGGAAAAGGCAGCATCTTACATATGCAATGAGCAGTACAACATCAATAGACCCATTGTAAAACTAAACAAGCCAGACTAGTACAGATCAAATTCTTCAAAACACTGCAATAAAAATAATTACGAAAAAGAAAAAGTTTGATCATTTTAAACCGCTTCTAAAGGAAAAACACTGGTTACCAGTAAACCACAGAATCATTTATAAAATAGTTTTACTCACACATAAAATACTAATAAATAAAGCTCCCATATTTTTAGAAAGATATCTAATACCATACTCTCCCATAAAATCCGAAGATAAAGCTCTGCTAGTAGTGCCTTCCTTAAAAGTTATATATTCTAGGAGAGATATGAGTTTTTCGGCCACAGCCCCACAAATCTGGAATTCATTGCCATTTAATATAAGAGAAGAAACAGCACTGAACAAGTTTAAAAGTCTCCTAAAGAGCTGGCTATTCAAGGACGCTTTCCAATAGATATGTTATAACCTATAATAACTTCAGGAAGACGATCTAATAGAATTAAGCGGGTACCTGTTCCCCAACCTTCTGTTTCTTGACCCTCCCCCAGTGCCGTCGCGGAGGGGGGCACCGATGCTGCTGAGTGCCGTCGCAGCCCAGGAATTTTCCAGACCTGTTCGTCTGTGCACCCCCCCTAAGGCTGCACCCGTGGCGGACCGCTCCCCCCACCCTCCTTGGTACGCCACTGAGAAAGGCAGACAGACACACAGACAGTGGTCAAGGAGAGACACAGAAAGAAAGAAAGACAGACAGACAGCGGCCAAAGAGAGAGAGACAGAAAAAAAGACAGACAGCTGCCAAGGAGAAAGAGAGACGAACAGACACATCTATTCTAGCACCCTTTAATGTAACGGGCTTAAAGACTAGTTAATAATAAAAAGGGTCTCTGAAGTGGTCCACTTGAAGCTAAGGATGATTTGATAGTAGCAAGTGTTTCACATCCACAATTCAAGCCGCACTGGATCCAGTCAGATGCTGCCAGAGCTCATGCCAGACACTTGCTGATTCAAGCAATGCAGGCTCAGGCTGACGCTGCAAACACAACTTCTAATGCAGCACCATCTTCCAGTGAAGACACCAGCTTCTTCTTCTTCTATGAATCAAATAAAAGGGACAACACTGTGCGGTCGGAACTAGACCTCTTCTTGAATGATGCTGCATGTGATATATCAAGGCTCCAGTACTATCCAACTGTGAAAGAAGTGTTTATTCTGAAGAATATGCGCTTTCCATCAAGTGCACCAGTGGAGAGACTCTTTAGCATCGGTGGACAGATTCTTACACCATGTAACCTACGAGCATTTTGAAATGCTTTTAATGCTCAGATCCAATAAGAAACTCATTTGAAAATAAAGTACTCATTGTTGTAATGTTCATATAGTTATAATTAATAAATAAAGTAACTATTAACTATCTAGTTAATTTTTTTTAAAGTAACTATTTACATTTAGTGAAGAGTAACTGAAATCAGTAACTAGTTACTTTTTATCTCATGCAACTAGTGACTAGTTACTTTTTAAGATAACTAGCACAGCACTGCTTTATCTCAGAAATAAGCAATGGATTTTCTGAAGTCCACCTTAATAATAATTTATGGACTTTTCTTTTAGGAACTTGTCCAAATCTTTTTTCACCCTTGCTACACTAATGGCTTTTACCACAATCTCTGGTGATGAATGCCAGAACTTGATTATATGTTGAGTGAAGAACTATTTTCTTTAATTCATTTTAAATCTACTACTTAATAACTTCATTGCATGCCCCTTAATCCTTGTAGTTTTGAAAAGAATAAATGAGCGATTCCTGTTAACCCATTCTATTCCATTCATTACTTTATACACTCACATCCATAATCCGTAATCTCTTTAACTTTTCCTCATAGGGGAGCCATTACATTTATGGTTATCATTTGGTTGCCCTTCTCTGCACACTGTGACTTCAAACCGAAATGAAGAAAAACAGCGTATTAGTTATGAATCCAATGATAAAGTACTTGCGATAACAGCTTTGCAAAACCCATAAGAAATATGTAAACTGTTTTGGTTGTACCAAAGAAAGGCGGTATATAAAGAATCTAATAAACAATAAAAAAAATAATATAATGGAACATTAAAAAATATTAAGGGGTCTTTTACTAAAGCATGTTAATTCTTTCATTGGGTAAATTAATTAAGTGGTGCTAACTCAGTGCACGCTAACAGATTTAGCATGTGCTAACAGATTTAGTACACACTAATGATTAGTGCAGGCTATACACTGAGATGCCGATAAGAATATAATAATTAGTATGTGCTAAATCCATTAGCACACGCTAATAGAGTTAACACCCCTTGATGAATTCCCTCTTAATGCACCCTAACTGCAAATATCAAGTGAGTATTAGGTACAAAGGCTGTGTGCTAATTGCTGGGGGCGTGCCCAGCATATTCTCTGCAATTATAGCAAGGCCATGTACGTTAGCACTCATAAAACCTGGTCACAGGTAATGCAGCTGCACTAGTGAAGCTAAGCTAAGTGCACAATTGACAGCATACATTTTGTACCCTAAGAAAACAAACAGACAAATGATCCACAAGATCCAAAATGGCAACAAAGGTAGGAGATCAATGATAAAAAGTCTCCAAACGTATTCACCACATAAAACCAAATAAAATATACTTAAAAGTCAGCCATATAGAGTGAAGCCTTACCAATTGGCGATACCTTTTAGAAAATATTGCTTGGTTTCATTTAGCCCCTGATGCAGCCCGTGTATGAGCAAAACATGGCCTTGTCAGGCTTTGGAAATATATTTAATTTGTTTATGTGTGGTGAATAAATATGGAGACTTTTATCATCTAGTTTCAAGTTTATTAAAATTTAATATACCACTTACATGTTTTCTAAGCGGTGTACATAAGTAAAAAGGCTAAAATATAAAATTGCACGGGATAGTACAAAAAGAAGACATGGTGTGTTAAGGCCTTAATGCGCGGAATAGTGCCTGTGCTAGACCTTAATGCCAGCATTGAGCTGGCGTTATTCTAGAAGCATACCGCGTGGTTTAGTGCATGGTAATTTTCTACGTGCGCTAAAAACGCTAGCGCACCTTAGTAAAAGGAGCCCATAGTGAAGAGAGGTGGGGGTGGAAATACAATTTTTGATAGGAAAGAAAACATTTAAGGGAGATACAGAAGGAGGGGGGGGGAGGGGTTTAGAGGCCTGCCTGGTAGGCAATACTTATAACGTTGTTAACAATCAAAAGCATCTTTGAAAATAAATGTTTTTAGGTTTGATTTGAATTTAGTGGAGATGGGATGGCATATTATTCCATAACGTTGGCGCTCTAACATAGAAAATTGATTTCCTAGTCGAATCATAACCTATGGGCTCCTATTACAAAAGTGTGTTAGGGCAGAATAGCGCGGGCTGAATTGCCGCGCTCACTAGACCTTAACGCCAGCATTGAGCTGGCTTTAGTTTTAGAAGCGTAGCACAGGTTTAGCACGAGCTAAAATCCTGCATGCGCTAAAAACGCTAGCGCACCTTAGTAAAAGGAGTCCAATGTGACGGGTTGAAGGGATGTCTAATAAGTTTTGATTACTGGAAAGAAGGGATCGCGATGGAGTGTATGGAGTAAGATATCTATTGATGAATCCTGGGGTTTGTGTCAGTTTAGTTTTAAATGTTAGAAGTACAATTTTGTAAGTAAGACAATGAGCTCCCTTTGTTGCCATTACACTGTTTACCCTGCCAGAGCTGCTGTTTGTTATCCATACAACGGGGGAGACGTGAGGGCAGGATGTCAATAGATCAGCCATGGGTGTATTGTTTAAAAAAAAAAAATCACTTTATTGATGAATATGCCGCATGGGCTCAATAGACTCATGCGGCATATTCATCAATAAAGTGATTTTTTGAACAATACTCCCTGCCCTCATGACTCCCCCATTGTGTGCTTTCGTCTCGTCGTTGAGGCCAGTCCTTGGCTTCCGTTTCAGTGTGCTATCCATACCCAGTCTTCACATTCCCTTCCTAGTTCCTAACACAAAAAGCACTTAAAGTGCAAATTAGCGCATGTAAACTGCAAATCCACCATAGTACCAGTTGCCATGCTTGTGCGATATCTTTTAACACTCGCTACTTTACATGTTAACAGGGAAACTCTATATATGGTGCTGAACATTAGACACTACTTTTGCGCCAAATTTTCAGCCTGGAAAAATGTTCTAAATCAGTGGTCCCCAACCCTGTCCTGGAGGACCACTAGCCAGTTGGGTTTTCAGGATAGCCCTAATAAATATGCATGGGGCAGATCTGCATTCCTATCATCTTCATTACATGCAAATCTCTTTCATGAATATTCATTAGGACTATCTTGAAAATCTGACTGGCTGGTGGTCCTCCAGGACAGGGTTGGGAACCACTGCTCTAAACAATGCAAGGTGCCGAAATGGGGCAGAAATTTCATACTGAAACTGCATGTCAGCTGGTAATTCCAGTGATTCAGGAGGCGCGTCTTGAACATACTCATAGACAAAGTTACTCTGTGGTGGCCCCATGGCTTGGAATAGCAGATCAACAGGACTTTGATGTCAATCAAATTTGAGTATATTGAAGCAACATCTGTTTATTCAGGACTGATGATGTAAGGGATTTATGACCTGAACCCTCCACTGTTATTTTTATTGGTTTGTCATTTTTTAATTTTATGAATGCATTTTTTTTTGTACACCGCTTTGAAATAAGACAGTCTATGAATTTTTTAATAAATGAAAAATGAAATTACAGATCCATGTGAAAACGCCCTTAGGGCCTCTTTTATCAAACCACAGTAGTGAATGCCGTGCGGCAAATGCACTGAAGCCCATTCAGTCCCTAAGGGCTTCGGAATTTATGATAATGTTTATTGTGAATTTGATATACCGCTCTGGCACTGACTGATCTAAGAGGCTTACAGAATACAGGACTATAGATAAAATTGAAAATGGAAAGGAACTCCATAAAATTAGACAGGACAGAGAAGAAAGACAAATAGAAAAAAAAAAATAGAATAATTATAACGTCAAATCAATCACAATGGGGTCCTTTTATTAAGGTACGCTAACTGATTTAGCATGTGCGAAATGCTAAGACGCCCATAGGATATAATGGATGCCTTAGCATTTAGCGCACCTTAATAAAAGGACCCCAATGTTATGAATCTGCACAGAAAACCCAGTAGAGGCCTTACATTGACAAATTAAGAACATTTATCACAGCAGCCTCTGCAGTTCAGCTTGATAAATGAGGCCTTTAAGCATTATTCTTTAAATGGGTGCATACATTTTTTGCCATGGATCTGCAGAGAAGGCATAGCCATGGGAGGGGCATTGGTGGGTCAGTGGTGTTCCATTAAAATGCGCGCAGTGTCATAGAATAGTGCGGATCCATGCCTAACTTTCATGCTGGGATTTACACCTTGGCTTCAGTTGGTGTAACTCCTCATGCCCCTAGAGTGCCAATCCTGGAACACCTACTATAGAATACCACTCAGTGCCAATTTTTTCGATGCTGAATTTTGAGCAACATTTACTGAATCTAGAGCTAAGCGCTTAATGCACTTCAATAAAAGGAACTCGGACTGCATTTTCTGGAGGCATACTTAAGGTTTTTGCCAGTGGCATAGTAAGGAGGGAGGCAAGGGGTTAGAATGCCCCGGGTGTCATCTTCTCGGGGTGCCGACACTAGCGCCGGCATCTCTTCTCTCCCCCACATACCTCTTAAAATGTTCGCCGGCTCGAGCAGCCTCTTCTACTTGCTGCTCGTGCCGGCATCGGCTCCCTTCAGATATCACTTCCTGGTCATGGAACCAGGAAATGACATCAGAAGAGAGCTGATGCCAGTGCGAGCAGCAGATGGAATATGCTGCTCAAACTAGCAAATATTTCAAGAGGTATGCAGGGTGGGGGGCTCCCAAGCAGTAGGGAAGAGTGGGAGGGAGAGTGGAACAGAGTGTGTGTGTGTATGTGTGTGTGTGTGTGTTGGGGGGAGAGGTTCATGGTACGGCGATGCCAACCTCCCTTGCTATGCTACTGGTTTTTACAATAAAATCTGCAGGCATAGCATATTCATTCATGTCCTATTGGGTGCATTTAAATATACATACACAATCACAACTGAACATCAAGCATGTCCCTCACATACACTAATACAAAACTCTGATTTCCCAAAGAGACCAATATGTTAAGCTATGCCGATCACATACGTACATACTGATTCATTTTTCATGCATATTATTTCATGCACTAGTGTTATATATTTAAATGCACCCAATAGGACATGAATGAATATGCTATGCCTGCAGATTTTATTGCAAAAACTAGTAGCGTAGCAAGGCAGGTCGGCGCCGGCATCACCGCACCATGACCCCCCCCCCCCACACACACACTCTGTTCCACTCTCCCTCCCACTCTTTCCTGGCAGTGACTAGTTCCAGTCCAGGCTTTCCTAATAAGCCAGGAAGAAGCTGATGCAAAACCTAAGTCATGAGGAAGTCTGGTGTAAAACTGTGAATCTTGTTAAACAGATTTAGAGTCATGCGGTAAAACCTTATGACAAATCATAGTTCAGCTTCAGGGTTTATACAGGCATTAAGGAGAAGAGTCTGGAGTATAACTAGGGTCAAACTGAAATAAGTGAAAAGTGTCTCCAGAACAAAAATACGATGTGTGTTCTTTCTTTGCAACATCAAAATAATGTTTTAATGTGACATTCCAGTTGACAATAAGAGGGCCTTAAAAGTTTTTGAAAGGAGCTTATAATAAATCAAATAAATAGTGTTCTTTTTTATTATTATTTTCTCGTTTCTAAAGTGACACTTTTCACTTATTTCAGTTTGACTCTAGTTACACTTCAGACTCTTCTCCTTAATGCCTGTATAAACCCTAAAGATGAACTATGATTTGTCATAAGATTTCACCGCATGACTCTAAATGGCATTTTGGAAGGGGAGACAGGCTCTGACTTGTGTCATTTACCCACTTTACTTGCAGCCAAAGTTCCAAAAAAAGCCAGGCAATTGATGAAGCACTAACACTGAGGTTAGATATAATTTTTTTAATTGTGCAGAGTAAATTTGTGAAGTTAGTTCACTGGATTCGATTCTATAGTCAGGAGCACGATGTTCAAGCTGCCATCTTCATCGGGCTCCACAGCACTCCTCCTCCTTTAAATTAGCCTCAATGCTTCAGTCTATGTACTTTTTATTGCACAGAGCTACATGGACTCCTGTCCTTTCCCACAAGATTAGTGTTGCCACCTCTCCCTTTTGTTGGTCCTTTAAGACACATTTGGGCTCGCTGGAGCATATGCTGTTTCTCTGCCCTCTCATACAAGATTATTGGGATAAAACTCGTAAAACTATAGCCAATATTCTATTCATACCAACTACCACTGATCACTCAAGTTTCAAGTTTATTAAAAATTTGATAAAACGCTAATCATAGATTCTAAGCATTTTACAATAAAAAATTAAAAAGGGGTCCAGTGCTATCTTTCTTTATATCTTTTATGTGGTACCGGGGATGCCTCTTTATTACCTCTTTGTTCTAGCTATCTTCACGCCTTAGCTCGCTGGGGGGTGTCAGTCTCTTTTGTTGCTTTGTTGATCCATGCTACCTGCCTTAATCCGGTACCTAACAGCAGAGAGTGTATTTTTATTGTATTTTTACTGCTTATTTGTATTTGAGCCTTTGGCCTTTCTGTTCTTCATGTTGCCCTGTTGTTGTACCCTTTCTAATAAAAATGATTACAAAAAAAAAATAAACAACAAACTTTTAATGACATAACATTACTTACATGGAACAATGGGGTAGTGGGGAGAAATACAATTTAAAAGAGAGAACATTTAAGGATAATAACATGGGGAAAGGGGAAAAATAAATTTGTATAGAAAATGAATTTTAATAGTGAAAATGAACTAGAAAAGTCCATTAGTCCAATTAACAGTTATATGTGTCTTTAAATAAAAAGCTTTTGAGGCCACCCTTGAATCTATCTAAATTCTGTTCAAACCTTAAATACGATAGTAATGAATTCCATATTGTTGGGGCTATCGTTGCAAAAGAGCAGGCCCTACGGGTACTAATAATTTATAGGGATGGGACATGAAGAAGATGCTGTGAAGCAGATTTTAGTGTTCTTGGAGGATCGTGTGGGATCAGATATTTATGGATAAAAATGGGTTCCTTAGTTTTCATGGTTTTGAAAGTGATTAAAGCAATTTTGTAATGATATGATGATGGATAGGTAGCCAGTGAGCGCTTTTTAACAAGGGAGTAACATGATCAAATTTCCCCCATATCCTCTTTGGTCACACAGATGACTCTTTGCCTTTATCGTACCATGGGGCCAAGCTCTTTTGCATGATGTACACTCTTGCCTTACAAAATGTGTTATATAACTGGAAAGATTTATCTAACACAGATCATAACGTCTGGTGGAATACATTATGCCTAATGGCTAAATATGAAAAGGCAAATGCAGAGAAGTCTGGCACTCTATCATCACATCACATCACTTGGTCACCGCTATACTCTTATTGTAATGTTTAATATAATACCTGTCCTTTGGTATATATATATGATCTAGATCTATACTTGAAACTGTATGTAATTATCATTTCAATATATTGTGTTGCATCCATCTACGTTCTTCTCACTTGTACTGGTTACATATCTTGTTATGGTTGTATCAGTATCAGCCTTATTGTGTGCATATGTTTCTATTAATGTACTGTTCTCTTACTTGAAAATTAATAAAACTTTTTTTGAACTGAAAAAAAGAATTTACATCCACAAATTTCTAAGCATATAAAGTGGTGCATGTAAATTCTAATGCGTGGATCTCAAAAGGGGGCAAGGCCATGGGAGGAGCATGGGCATGTTTTGGGTGCTCCTGATATAGAATATGCCCGATCTTCACAGAATTTAGGTCCATGCATTTACACCAGGTTTGGGTTGGCGTATATGGTTATGCCTAAATTTTAGTCACAAGACCAGTCACTATGTATGTTCTATAAATCACGTTTATTCTGCAGCAATTTTTCCAGTGCCATATACATATATATATATTTTGATGAGTTATACAGTTGGCTCAGATAGCCCAATTATATCTGGCTTCCCCAAATCTGAGCCAAATGTACAATCTATACATATAGAGATCAAATGTCAGAGGTGAGGAGTGGCCTAGTGGAAGAGCTGCTGCCTCAGTACCCTAAGGTTGTAGGATCAAATCCAAGTGCTGCTCCTTGTGACTCTGGGCAAGTCACTTAATCCTCCATTGCCTCAGGTACAAAATAAATACTAGCAAATACAGTATGTACATCACTTTGAATGTGTAATCACAAAAAAACAGTATTCAAGTCCCATTCCCTATATCTATCATTTATATGTATAAATGGCCCCACGCCAGAATGCTCTCCCCCTGCCTCTTTTTCTCTACCTATAGAACTATGGGCCAGATTCTAAAAAAGGTGTCAACAATTCACCACCAATAAAAATCTGGCACTCAATGCTATTCTACAAAGGACACTGAGATAAGCAGTTTTATAGAAGTGCATTGAATGAATTTGGTGCTCAGCTGTGGGCACTGAATTTGATACTGAACTTTCGGCGTGAAAGCTTATGCCAGCTGAAGCCTGTTATGAATCCAGGCATGCAAATTGAGTATGGATCCCCGTTATTCTTTAACAGTACACACATCTTTTGTGAACACCCTGACCTGCCATGCCCCTTTCATGGACCCAATCCCTTTTGAGTTGTGCATAATTCAATTTAGATGACCATGGTTACAGACAGTTTGTAGCCAGATCAATATCCAAATCATAATTAGTGCCAATTAAATCACTGGAGCCCATTAACTAATTATTTTGGGTATTGATCTGGATCCATGACCAATTTGGGGTGATTATAGAATCTGGGGGTATATGTATGTGACACATGTTTGTAGCACCCTGATACTGCAATGACATCTGGGTGCCCAGATCTGTTATGATGTCTCAAGGTTACTCAAGCACAGTTGCGGTTCAGTGTGAGTCTAACATTCCAAGAGAGAGGATGCCAGGAGAGTCCTCAGGTGAATCAAATAAGAAACTGGTATATTTGGAGCACTAAAGCCAAAGGAGATCCATGAATGCATGACTGCAGTTTATGGTGAGTCTGCCCCATCATCCTACAAAGTCAAATTTTGGAGAAAGCAGTTTAAATGGGGTAAAGAGTCCATTGAAGATGTCCCTCACACTGGATGGTCTGTGGAAGCAACTTTCACAGAAATGTACAAGAAAGTTGAAGATTTAATTTTGTCAGACAAACAAATAAAGGTTTCCCGAATAGCTGAAGAAATGGGCATCTTGTCAGGTACAGTTTGGAAAATAATTCATGAAAAGTTGGGCATGTCCACGGTTACTGCAAGATGGGTTCCAAGAATGCTGATGCTATGCCAGAAGGCCATGAGGCTCAAGTGCTATCAGGAGAACTTAGAGATGCTCCATGAAGACAAAGTGAATTTTTTTCATTGTTTGGTGAATGGAGATAAGACTTGGATCTACCACAGAGATCCTGAGTCCAAAATGGAGTCAATGTAGTGAAAACACAAGTCATTCCCCACCCCCAAAAAGTTCAAGACAGAAAAATCTGTAGGCAATGTCATGGCAACTGTCTTCTGGGATGATAAAGGACTTTTGCTTTTGGAGTTCATGCCATACAAGACAACCATAACTGTGGAGAGTTATGCCAACACAATAATCACTTTGTGGGAGTCAATCAAGAAGAAAAGATGAGGAAAACTCACAGCAGGTGTGTTGCTTCTTCATGACAATGCGCCAGTGCACATGTCACAACAATCACAGGCTGCCATCCGAGAATGTGGGTTTCAGCAGTTGAACCATCCACCGAGTTTTGAAGAAATCCTTCCATGGACAGCAGTTTTCAAGTGATGAAATCGTCAAAGAAGCTGTGATGTGCTGGTTTGAAGGTCAAACAGGATTCTTTTCAAAGGGGTTAAAGTCACTGCAGGAAAAGTGTATGGAGCTATCAGGGGATTATATTGAAAAATAAAACAAAATTACACCCCTCATATATAAAGTGAGGTTAAACTGAGCTTTGTTTTTGTAAGGCTACACTGTTTGCTAAAAATGTGCTGCACTGTATTTCTTGGATCTGTGTGGCCATAAGAAATATGATTGTGCATTTGTTTGCTGGTTCTTACTATTGCAATATTTATGCTGCACTTATTTCAATAAAAGTCCTTGTTAAATATAAAAAAAGAATACTAGTGTAACCCAGTATTGGTGGGTCTTATATTTTGGTCTACACAGTTCCACCAGCCATAGAGCTACTTAAATGCAGCTGAAATGTCTGTCCCATGCTCCCCTATATGCTCCCCTTGCACTTACATGCTGTGGCACTTAGGTGCACCCTTATAGATTAGCACTTAGGTCTTCTACACACATAAATGCTAATTTTTTCTGTGTTTACATATGCAAACGGGCGTGTAACCACAGGCGCCTAGTGATAGAATTGTGGATTTATATGTATAACACTATAAGAACAATTCTATAATCTATTCAAATGTATCCTAATACATTCACTAGTCATATCTAAAATTGACTATTGTAATGCCCTATAAAAAAGGTTCTACCTTAAAAGAAGCAGACTGCAAATCCTTCAAAATACCGCAAAAATAATTACAAAAAGAAAAAAATTTGATCATGTAACTCCACTCTTAAAGGAAAATCATTGGTTGCCTGTAAATCACTGAATCATGTATAAAATAGCATTACTTACATATAAAATATTAGCAAACAAAGCTCCTGCATTTTTAGAAAGATTTCTAATACCATATATTCCTGAAAAATCTTTAAGATCAGAAGAAAAATCTTTGCTAGTAAGCCCCTCGTTAAAAATAATTTATTTGAGGAGGGATACGATCTTTTCTGATACAGCCCCACAAATTTGGAATTCGCTTCCATACAACATGAGAAGAAAAAGTACTTAATAAATTTAAAAGTCTCCTAAAAAGTTGGCTGTTTAAGGACGCTTTTAACTGATTCATTTAAATTTTATAATTTTATATTGGACAAGGAGCACTGTTAAGTAAAAATTAAGTAGGTAACGTTCCCCAACCTTCTGTTTCTTTTATCCATCCCTGTTTTGTTTTAGAATTGTATTTAATCCACTTTTTTTTTTTTTTTTTGCAAATGTATCAGTCTGTTATAATTAGTCTTTATTATACTGTTTGTTGGATTTCTTTTTATTTCTTTTATTTTAATTTATAACTAATGTAAATCGCATTGGATTTGGATTTTGCGATTACATCAAATGTTTTGAATAAACTTGAAACTTAGAATAGCATTTACAGGCCCATTATTCAGCCGGTGGCAGTCAGGGTTTTGCTGATCACCGTCAATGTTAAACCCAGAAATTCAGTGCTGGGTCATGTTCAGGCACTGACATTCAATTTCTGGGTTTCAGTGCAATATTCAACTCTTAGGCCCTGATGACCAAAACTTACCATGCTTGTAACGTTTGATGCTAAACCAGTTCTAACCGGTTTAGCGTACAAGCATTTTAGCTTCCAGTGCACAAAATGGCTCTGTGCGGTCTTTTCCATGGCTCATAGCAGACTCTGAGAATACTATGGGAATGTATTACAATGTGCTCATTAGCATTAAAATAAGCACTCCAGGCGATTCCCAGACATTGCCAGGTGATACACAAAATGAAGCACCGACTTTTAATGTTACCGGCAGGTCTGGAGGTGCTGGTAGCATTGAATCAGGTGTATTAAAATATTATGGGCTGCCAATTGCATGAGAGGTGGAAGTTAAAAAAACAACAACCCAGGATCCATTCATCATATTTTTAAAGGGTTGGGGGCACCATATATATCCCACCGAAGCAGTGTAGAAAAGAAGCATATATATTTTGCTATGCTAAGCACATATATCTTGTGTTAAAAGTGTGTTTCAAGTGCTTATGTTAAAGGCGCATCTCATGCATGTTCGTTAAAAGCATATACTGGCAGTGCTGCTGCCATTTGCATGAGAGATACAAGTAAAAAAAAAAAAAAAGAGATACATTCATCATACTTTTAAAGGGTTGGGGGCACCATATATCTCCCACTAAAGCAGTGTAGAAAAAAAGTATATGATGCCAACACTAGAACAATACACAGGATTTTCACTTTGGAGTATCAAGCCCTTAACCAGTTATGAGTTACAGCATCTGTGTTTATATGGTCCTATTTGTGTGGTTAAACTAACTGATTAAGTGCTGAAAATTAACACTTAAGTGGCCAAGTGCTGACTCTGCCCTCAGAATAGGTAGTTTTGAGTTTTGCACTAACTGCTGGAAATAACCTATTAAGTCCTAAACAGGTGATTAAACAGGCATTGACTATCGACCCTATATATACCTAACTGTGAAAATGCCAGCAGTCTCTAAATCCTATTCTATATTTAATTTACATAGTATGTAACTTACATAGCATATAAATGCAAAAGGGAGGGATGTACTGAATTTCCAGGTGTTGTTAAATAGGGGACTGATTCTATAAGCGTCACTTAGCAAACGGTGCCTGTCACGTGTCAATCACTGACAGACACCATTTATAGAATCGGGCATACTAGCAAGGAACCTAAGCGCTGGAAATATAGACTAGGGTATCACAGGCCTACATTTCCAGCACCTAGGGTCCTTCGTGAACCACAGCCAGCGTCGCCTAGTGATGCGGAAGGCTGGCACTACCCCCTAACCACACCCACTGCAGGCCTTCAGCATCGCTTGGAGCCGGTAGGTACCATGGACCAAGGTGCTGGGCAGGTAGTTTTTAATTGGGTTTTAATGGTGCAACTAATTATCGTGTCACTTAAACCCAATTAAAAAAATTAAGTTAGGCGGCGGTAGGGCGGCTACCACCACCTGACTTAAAGCACCGCATTGAAAATCTGGCCCTAAGTGCCTACCACACATTCTAGGGAAACCTAAAAGGAGGCACCCAGTTGTAGAACTACCCCTTGTACATACAATATTAAATATAAAAAAAAATGCAATTATACATTTATCATGACCCCTAGAATGTCTAATGGTTTTTAATGGTTTTCATTTTAATTGACAACTTATTAAATATATGTGTGTGTATTTGTATGTGTATAAATATATATATACAATATATCATCTTGTAACATAAAGCTTTCCGCGATGCGATGAGCAGAGGAACATGAAAATGACCCAGGGGATTTAGCTATTAGCAGTTCAGAACTATAAATACAGAAACCAGTAATATATTCAACTTATTTAACAACTTCCTGCCACATCTCATGGTGAGGGGCTTTCTTTTTTGTGCCCTTCCTTGCGGATGATTTTGGGGCTGGGCTAGCTAGGGATGCTTTTGTTACTGAGTGGTACTTTTTCCCGATTGCTATGAGTTCAGGATGGTTGTTGCAGATCTCCTGTTCTTGGGCACTGACTGCAGCCTTCTGCAATACATACATCCCTTAATGGTTTATGCTTTCAGAATCCAAGCTCCCCAGAGCCCTGTTTTCTCCAGCTGAGAGCATTTGCAACATGTCCTTGAATGAGAACACTGCAGCAAAGCAGGCCTCCCTTAAAAGCTTTAACAAGCTGGAAATGTTCCAAAGGTCCCTTCACATCTCTGATGAGTCCCTCTTCCCCCTCCCCTGTACTATCTCTTTCTTTTACCCTCCCTCCCCTTCCAGTCAGCTCTTCCATTCTGTCCTAAGCAAGTAAACCCATATCATTAATATTTGAGTGCAGGATATTCCTGGGTATTGGCCAGACTGCAGTGCGTCTCATAAATAAGAGCTGGCAAGGGCTGCAAAATTGATCACACTGCCTTCATCCTGCAGAGGAATACCAGCGGGGCAAGCAAATGAGAAACAGAGCGAGAGAGAATTAAGTGCTGCAGAAGGCTACGATTGCACAGGGCAGTGCTGCTCCAGTCCGTACCCCCCAGAACCAGAGCAGAGTACCAAAGCAAGGCAGTCAACAGCATGGATGTCTTTAAGAAAGGTTTCTCCATGGCTAAGGAAGGTGTGGTAGCTGCTGCCGAGAAGACCAAAGAGGGCGTGATAGAAGCTGCAGAAAAGACTAAGGAGGGTGTGATGTACGTAGGTAAGGCACACCAAAGCTCTTTAATCTTTATTGCCTACTACTGGGGTGAATGACCTTGACAAGGACATCTTAAATACTCTCTACCCATCTGTGTGCTACCCAGCTGATTTATATGCAGAGTGAGTTTTGGGATGTAGGGATTTAAGGTCATTAAATTTGTGCTAGTGTGTAATGTAATGATGACGGAAAGGGAAAAGTAAAGAATTATACTTGAGGGTTTACAACCATTTTGAGGGCCATCATCAAATCAGTATAATTCTAATATCAAGATGCTTTTATCTCTCAGGAGCTCAAAGTACAGGATTTTTTTTTCTGCATTCAATACAATTATATAAACCAGTTCAGGTCCTGCTCTGGGCTAGTTTATAACTACCTTGCTTCCTCTTGTTCTCCTCAATCCCTTCCCTGGTATCTAGATATACTGTACTGGCAAATTCTATATAGTCCACCTAAAGTTATGTGCCAATATCGGCACTTCTAGCTGATGTAGGCATCTAACTTAATAGGCTTAATTGGCACCAATAATTGTCACTTAACACCTCATAATTGACTTTAATTGGACTTAGAATTTTTTGGGTGTCTAACCTCCAAAACACAATTCTGTAAAAAATAGATGCCTAGTCCAAAGTGCCTACCTAAAAGTGGGCGTGGTTGGGGCGGATCATGGGCATATTTTTTAACTAGGCGACAAACTTAGGCAAAGGTATTTAGGTGAACAAAAAAAAAAACCTGGCATAAATTGGGTGCAAAATCAAAACCAGCCAAACACTATGCTGTGTCCACAACTAAACTGTTATCAACCTGAACTGTGAGCTGTGCTCAAAAGTAAACTGTTACTTGTTTGAACAGTGTGCAGTGTTTACAATTAGATTGCCCCTGCCCTGTTTTAGTCTCAGCCCTTGACGCAGCCCCAGAGGGGGCGAAACATGGCCATGCTGGGCAATCGAGAATTGTCAGCGTTCATTGCAATAAAACAATTTATTTAAATATTTTTATGTTGGTCTGCTGGTTTTGTTCTTGAACCAAATCTTACCAATTTTGCAGATAGCATGCCTGTTTTTTTTTGTTGTTGTTGTTGTTGGGGGGGGGGAGACATAAATTGGGCACACCTAAAGTTAGGATACCTAGCAATGCCTAAGCCCGCTCAGGCGGCAATACAGGTGATTCTATACAGCGCGCCTTTTATAGAATCGCACCTAGCGCCGTACTGGTCGGTGCCAATTTTTTAGGTAGATTATATAGCAGTGTCCTGCAAACTTTCTCAAGCCGTGGCACACTAAACATAGCGGTTGTGGCTCGAGGCATCCAGAAGTGCACGAACATCGCCGCGATGACATCACGTGCATGCATGACATCATCACGGCAATGTCCCTGAATGTGCGAAGGCCCTCCAGACGGGCTCTGAGGGGAACAGGGTTGGAGAGGAGAGGTGCTGGCTGATTGCCTACAGGATGTGCCTTTTGCCACGCGTGGCACGTTCTGTAAGCAGTCAGTCGGCGCCTCTCCTCCTCCCCAGTCTGCCTTGGCATACCTGAAATCTCAGGAGGCACTCTTGTGTCCCATGGCACACAGTTTGCAGTACTCTGCTATATAGAATATGGCCCATAACCTTTATTGCTTGCTGCCCCAGGTGGAAGCTCACCCTTGTAAAATGTATCTGGATGCTGGAGTATGGTGCAGATCTTCTGCTCTGCTGGTTTCTCTGTTTCAGTTCTTAAAGATACGGCTCCATTTTGATGGATGTGCCGTACCTTACCGTACTCTAAATCAGAGCTTGCCCCCTTCTCTTTCTGTATAATGTTTGCTCCCCATGTTCACTCCCTTTAATATGTTTCTTTGTACCTATGAGAGGTGCATCTATCTCAAAATGATATTCACCAGGTTCCTTCAGCACTGGTGTAGTTCTAGGTTGTTTTTTTGTTCAGAGATCTTAAGTTGCCCTTTTAAAATAGTTTCTTTACCTAGTTTTAATATTTTCCTTTCTGTTTTATTCTTACATTAAATAAAAGAGAATGAAATTGGTAAGATGTAAACATTTTGCCTCTAATGTTGCTTGAGTAACCTTGAGACGTCATAACAGATCTGGGCACCCAGATGTCATTGCAGTATCAGGGTGCTACAAACATGTGTCACATACATATACCCCCAGATTTTATAATCACCCCAAATTGGTCATGGATCCAGATCAATACCCAAAATAATTAGTTAATGGGCTCCAGTGATTTAATTGGCACTAATTATGTTTCCTGCACACAGATGAAGTTTACCCCCCTCCCCCAACAAAAGTGACAGACTAATATGATAGCAACGGATTTCACAACCTGAAAAAAAGAAAAGAAACAAAATTTTATTGTAGTATCAAGGTTTGAAGCCAGTACAATACAATAATTATTACTTAGGAAGATCTGTGATATCACGTTGTCTAATTTTTAAGGATAAACAGTACCAGGAAGATTTAAGCCTCTTTTGAGATCATTTTTGGGCTAATTTAACATTGTGCCTTATCATAAAACATCATAAAGTTGGGAAATGTTTAGTGACCAGAACCATATACAAATCATCCCCATCATACTATATTGACTGCTAGGATATCGGTATCTGGAATTTATATTTTCATCGTTCCTTTTTAAACTGTTTAATACTCAGCTCTGTGTCATAGAGGAGATGCCGCTATGCTTGCTGCCTGCCCATAAGGATAAGGTTATAAGGCAATTAAAGGCAAGATATTTTAACTTTAGATTAGAAAATGCTTTTAAGTGAAGATTCAGAGATATATAATCTATATGTGATGCAAACTGGCCTGAATAGCTCTGCCTTCAAGAGTTTCTTTCATAGTGTGTGGCGCAGTGGGTAAAAGCTACAGCCTCAGCACCCTGAGGTTGTGGGTTCAAACCCACGCTGCTCCTTGTGACCCTGGGCAAGTCACTTAATCCCCCCATTGCCCCAGGTACATTAAATAGATTGTGAGCCCGCCGGGACAGACAGGGAAAAATGCTTGAGTACCTGAATAAATTCATGTAAACCGTTCTGAGCTCCCCTGGGAGAACGGTATAGAAAGAAGTGAATAAATAAAAATAAAATATGGCTCCAGAAAAAAAGAGGATAGATTGAGACATCCAGGCTTTATTTCAGTTGAAAGCAATGGAAGTAAAACCTGGATGTCTCAATCCGTCCTCCTTTTTTCTGGAGCTATATGGTAACCCTATTATTTCAAAAGAACATGCCGATTTACAAACCCTAGGATGTCTCTGGATGGAATAAAAAAAAAAAATAGTTGCACTTTAACGAGTCTGAATTGGTTAATATTTGCATAGTAGTATGTAAATACTACTGTAACCATATATTCTAATGGAGTAATAATGTGTCGTGATTACTTTGGGCTATTTTTTGAAATAAGAATAAGCAAGCTTGTTTTAGGGCTTTTAATCTCAAAACTCACCATCTGGCAAACAATGACAGACATAAGAGCTTTACTCGGGTTACCTGCACTGCTGGGATAAAAGATGTTTTGCTGAGTCATTGGGTGTGGTCCGGGATGTTTGATAATGTCTTCAGCTTCGCACAGCAGCAGATTCTACTCACTAGTATATTGAGTAGCATTTAGATTCCACCTTACGTCTTTATCTTTTTTTATTTATTCCATGTGCTTGATATACTGCAGGTGATCTTGGTAGTAACTTTATTAAATAGAAAAAAAAAAAAAAGAACATCTCTGGTAATTTCAGCATTAATTTGAACATGCCCTTCACATCATTTTCAGATTTATCCAAGTCCTTAGCACCTGCATGATTTAACGATAACCGTTAGCCACACAGAGAGGATATTTTGGTAAATTTCAAGATGTTTGGGGACCATTAACAGACTTTTGTAATGAGTAGTAAACATTTTCCCTTCATAAGATAATTGAAATGAGGGGATAGGGATGGGTGGGAGAGATGATTTTTGATATATTAATACAATGTATATTGTATAATATAATATAAATGAATATTTTTGATGTGATAGGGATGGGAGGGGAGGTTAGCTTTCATGAATGTCAGTTGATGATAATAATCGTAATAGTAATACAAGTGATGTTTTTTCAATTCAAATGTTATTTCTTGATACACTTGATGTAAGTTGTAAAATGAATAAAAATTCTATAAACAATCACCGACTGAAACCATTGTTTCTTCTGGAGAATTAAAATAGGCAATATAATTCAGCCTAGTTCTAAACTTTCTAAGCCACAAATTACCTGTATTCCCATTTGAAGGCATTCTTCTGCTTTTTGGAAATCCCTGTCGTCATAAGACAAATGGCAAATCTAGAAAGTAACATCTGTTTTTGCATGTCACTTTCATATGGCCTTTTATTTTTAGAAGTTGTTTCTTAAAGTTGTTTTTTTCCCCCCAAAATGAATTTAGCTGACATAGGTAAATAATTAAGAACAAAAATTCAGGACACTGTGGGAAACATAATAAAAAAATATAAATGTCCAAAAAAGCATCCTAAATTGGCACTTGGATGTCCTAATTATTGCTAATAATTAGTGCCAATAATTGAAACTGCCTTTCTGGATGTTTAGTGAGGTGTCCCAGCCTCTGTGCGTCCAGAGATTGAGATGGGCGTGGTGAAGTCATGTTATAGGTGGGCTTTGGGCATGCATAAGGACGGGCTAGGCTTGGATGTCTTGCAGTGATAATCAAATGTTTTGTAAGACATCTTGGACGGAATTTAGACGTTTGGAGCCAGACCTGTTTTAGAAGCATCTAAGTGCCATAAAGGTGCCCAAACTGACTAGATGAACACTGCATGCATTAAAGTAACACACGGCCACACTCCCCCAGTGCTCTCTGACCCCCTTCTACCACACAAAAATGAGAACTAAAAGGTACATACCTGACTCTTAAAACAGCAGCATCTGGTATGGGAAAGCCTAGTAGAACATCATACAGGTGTCTTAATCTAACCACAACATCTATGATATTAAGTATGAGCCCATCAAAATCCACCCAAACCCTACTTTACTGCCACCTGGAGCTATAAGGGTTATTGAGATGATAAACAGGTGGGTATAGTAGGTTTTGGGGATGTTTTTGGGGGGGGGGGCTTACCATAAATTATAAGGGGGTTATGGTGATATATACATCTGACACCGTTTCAGTAAAGCAACATCCACAATGGAGACAGATACCTCTGCACAATAGCAACAAAAACCAAAGGAAAAAAGCAGAGCATGCCTGGTCTTCAAAAACCCTCTTTATTAGCAAAGAATGATAAAACAGGCTTGCCAATCAAAAGGATGGATGTTTCACAAGTCATGGATTCGACACGGACCGTGTTTCAGTCGAAATGCCTGCATCAGGAGTACTAAAAGTAAATAACAAACCCAAAGTGAAATCCAAATTCTTGACTGTGCCAAAGTAAACCAAACAGAATCACAGTGTTTCTTCCACTTAAGAGAAGTACACTTTCAGTGAAGTTCACAGCAGTAACTTCTAAAATGCCCCACTGCTCTGTTGGGATGTCTATGTGGCCAGTCCATTACAATGTTGGCACCTCCCATGCCCAAATGGTCTGGATTAGGACATTTTGAACATGGATGTTTTTGTATTCAAAAATGGCCCAAAAAGTTAGAAATTCTAAAGGCCAAGATGTCCAAATAGGTCATTTAAAAAAAAAATTAGACATCTAGCGTTTTCGAAAATGGATGTTTCCCCATCCTGATATTTGGACGTCTTATGGGAAACGTCCAAAGTTGGACTTAGATGCCCTATCAAAAATGCCCCTCTGTGTAGCTTTGTGCTAGATGCTAGGGGTAATTGTAGGAATCCAAAGGGAGCTTGGGTACATGTTAGAGAATGACAGAGGGACAAATTTTTCCCCGTTCCCACAGGAACTCAATTACCCTGTCCCGTCCCTGTGAGTTTTGTCACTAGTTTTGTCGCTGTCCCTGTCCATGCAAGCTCTGCCTTAATCGCACAGGCTTCCAACACTTATGATTTTAAAGTGTTTGAGGCTTGTGCAGATGAGGACAGAGTTTGCAGGCATGGGGCAGAGGCAGGAAAAAAATTTGCCCCTCCTTTTCTGAGCCAAAGCGTCGAGGATCCTAAAGTGCAGTCGTGGTGACCAAGTGGCTGAGCTCAACACCTGGCCAGAAAAGGAGGAAAGTCAGAAGAAAAATTAACACTAGCCACTCTTAACTTGGGTTTTAAGAGAACTGACTAGGACTAAATGGTTTGAAAATCAGATAAAATATACTAAGGTTATAAACATGATAATGAGTAACAAGACTAGATGGAAAGTGCACAAACAAATTTATTGCACTTATTCAATAAATATTTTCTGTAAAATTTTAAAAACAGATAAAATTTTTTAATAAGTTATAAAATGCTTAACAGTATAATTTAATAACATATGCCTAACTGGATCTAATGTGTTTCAGCATTCACTATTTATCACAATTACCTATTGATGAGTGAACAGCAGTGGTTTTCTTTATAGTACAGAAACTTTTTTTTTAATTTAAAAGAAGACTAAACTTTTCTTTCTATTTCACAGTCCCTCAGGGTCATAAATGTCATTTAAAGTCATAGAGTCTTAACTTCAGGTAGGCAAAGTTTTTTCTCAGTAAAAATTAAAATTACTTTTCTGTCTTTGTTGAGTTTTACTTTTCTTTGTTCTTCATTCTTCAATCTTCAAGCCTCTTTCCTTCATCTGTTCATCCTTCCTACACCTCTCTAAGTCAAATAAATATAAGAGGAAAAACACCCTCACTCCCTATATGTGGGTATCTTAAGTTTGCCGGTCAGCTCAGGATACCTAAGAACTGTTCCAGTAAATGAGTTTAAAAGAAGCAAAAATGGTTTCTATAACTAGAATTCTATCTAAACTATTTCAATTTTTTCCTTAAACTATTGTGGCAGACTGAGTTTTCTTCACTCTAATTCTTCCATTTTCTTAGGCAGACATTAAAACATATACATTTTTGCACCTCACAATTTGTCTTCAATCTGTTCCACAATCTGTTGTTCGTACACACAATTTTTTTTTTTAAATGAAAGTTTCATTCATAGAACACGCTTTCTATCTCACTTACTTTCACTTACACACAGAACAAAACCAGAACCTTTTTCTCTTCTTCAAAGCCAACTGAGTCTGTTCAACTGTCACAAGCCAGTCGATGTCCCTGCGGACTTGGACAGCCAATCAGAAGCATTCTTACATCAGAATAGACTCTCAACACATTCTAATTACAGTTTAGAATCTGTTTTAATACCTAAAGCATTCAATTTTAAAACCAAATCACTGAATTTAACCAAAAGCATTCTCTTAAACAATATTCTGTGAAAACATTTCAACATTAAACTTGCTGGAATTATATCCCACTTCCTATCAGCATGTGTCATCTTAAAGGAACAGTAATTACTTTTAACTGGAAGAACTGGAGTAAATTAAATTATAATTTTTTGGTGGAATTCATTATGTCATATGTATAAAATAGAAAGAGTAATAGCAACACAGCAAGGATATATTAGGAAATTTCAAGATGTGTGGGAGCCATTAACAAAATTTTGTAATGATTAGTTGTTACTTTTCCCTTAATTCTTAAATAGATTAAATTATAATTTTTGGTGGAACTCCTTATGTCATATTTATAAAATGGAGAGACTTATTGCAATACAACAGGGTTGTTTCAGGAAATTTCAAGATATTTGGGAGCCATTAACAAAGTATTGTAATGATTAGAAAAATCTTGTTTCCCTTAAATTTACAAGTTCAGGGGGGCGTGGCTTGGACGCAAATTCTGATGGTTGGGTAAGAGAGTAGCTCCGTGCAGACAAGCTCTATCTATAGAAAATACTACAAAAAAATTAAAATTTAAAAAGAAAAAAACCTGGAAATTAACAGATTATGGCGTCTAGCAAACAGAACAAAGGTGATTCGGGGGTAGGAGGATCCGGTACAGGAAGTAATAAGAGATCAAAACCGGAGCCGGGCACTCCTCCTTCAAAAGTCCCGTTGCCATCAGATGAAAGCCCCGATGTTATGGAAGAATTGCGGCAAATTAAAGAAATTGTATTAGATAGCAACAAAAAATTACAAAAAGCTATCGACGATGCAGCAGTGCTTACTAAAAGAGTGGATGTGACGGAAAACAGAATAAATATTTTGGAAGACAACTCTGAACAACTGAATCTGGACATGAGACAAAGCAAAATAATATGGAAAGAGGTCGAAGAAATTAAAAGGGACCTTGAAGACAGCCGGAACCGCGAAAGAAGAAATAATTTAAGAATCATAGGAATGCCGGAAGGAGTAGAAAAAAACGATCCTATAACTTTCCTGGAACAATTTCTACCTAAAGTGCTACCATTAAAATTCAAAACGGCGTTGGAAATCGAAAGGGCACATCGGATACCAGCACAGAAGAAAACTTCACAAACGGGTCCAAGAACTTTAATTTTTAAACTTCTGAGACATCAACAAGCGATGGAAATTTGTCAATTAGCCAAAGAGAACAAAAATCTCAGATGTCAGGATGCAAAGATACATATTGTCCCTGATTTTACGAGGGAAACTGCATCAAAAAGAAAAAAATTTCTGGATATGAGGCCCCAATTGAAATCGCTAGGGGCTAGATACGGGCTCCTTTATCCAGCAATAATGAAAATCACAATTGCAAATAAAACTCAAAATTTTTCAGACCCTAAAAAGCTACAAGAATTTCTAGACCAACATGAACAACCAATGACATCATAAAAGTCATTTTAATGGGAAATTTCCTGGTCAATACTGAATATTTATTTATTTATACATTATTAAACTTTAATTTATATATATTGATCATATTAACAGAAATACAAACAAGATCTTCGGTTAAATCTTAGAATTTTATGAATTGGTTTCAAATTCCAACGGAATGGAATCGCACGTGCGTGTGCACAAGCATGGAACTATAAGACAAGCAACGATCTTAGCAGACAAGGAAAAAACATAAAATAAAATTACATGACCTTGTTTTTCTTAAATGAAAAGTTTTACAATACTAGTAAATGAAAATATACTTGCATGTAAGATCGTGGTAATAATGGAGATTCAAAAAGGATGTTAACACAGGATATGAATTTGTTAACCTTATGTGGGAGTGGCATTGATTGGCTATATATAGACAGGAGGCATTACTTAAAAGGGAGGAAAAGGAAGTCTTCAATAATATTACCAAATATAAAGCGAAGTAAAAAGACAGTATAGGATTGGTTGAAATGAAGTATTTCCTGTTAGAGGAAGTACTTCCGTTTTGAATTTGCGTTTCAAGTATGTTTTCTTCCGAACGTATGTCTAACGCTTTAAATAATTCATTACAAAAAAAAAAATTCGAGTATGAAATTTATTATTTAGAGACGTTTCATTCTGGTTTGGAAATATTATATTTCTTTTCGATTCCCACTTATGACCTAAAAGAAGGTAAGATTAATGGAAGAGTACTTTATAAATATAAGATAGATTTTGAATCATAAAACTTCCTCCAAGAACCATTAATTTAAATTATTGCCCAATACAACTTATACTGTGATGATAATTACAATATAATATAATTACTAGATAATAATATAATAAAATATATATAAAGACATAGCTGGGATAAATATTATTGCAAATTTTAATAGAAATAATATAATTAAATTAGTCTAGTGTTAAGATAATATATCTCTTATATGAACTTCACTACATCAAAATTGAGTCTATGATTTATAGGCTTGGGAGGAAAAAAGGTTTTGCTAGATATAAGAAAAGTTTAATTGATAAATGAAATAATTTAATGGTAGTAATTAAGAAACATTCTGTATTAGCTTGAGGGAGTTATTTTATACCTAACCTCAACCTGCGTATCCAAGTTTTCGTACTTAATTGGGGATGGGTGGGAGGGGATGGGAGGGAGGGACATAATGGGGGGGGGGTGTAAATGGGGATATCATAAATTATTTTGAATACTGGGAAAATTTATTAGTAAAAATCATTATTTTTTTTGTATTTGGAAAATTATATTATAAAAATATAAATGGATCTTAAAATATTATCTTTAAATGTTAAGGGTCTGAATCACATGATAAAAAGGAAAAAAGCATTATTATTTTTAAAGAGGCAAAATGCGGATATATGCTTCATACAAGAGACCCACCTTTCAAATATTGAATCCAACAAGCTGATAGGAGGTTGGGTCAAGCATTGTTTTTTTTCACCAGCTATAGGGAAAAAAGCAGGTGTTGCTATTCTAGTAAATAAAAAATGCTCTGCTTCATTCAAATTAAAAGCATCAGATATTCATGGAAGATGGGTAAATGTGGAAATGAGCGTGGGAAATACTACCATGACGTTGTTTAATATATACGCCCCTAATTCGAACCAAAATGAATTTTTTAAGACTCTTCAACAATTGATTTTGCCACTGGCTACTTCAAATCTAATAGTAGCAGGGGATTTTAATGCTGTTATGGATCCTCTTTTGGATAAAAACCCAAGTAGATTTATGAAATCTATGGGATTAGATAATTTGGTACAATCTTGCGATTTGACAGATATTTGGCGAATACTTCATTTTGATGGACGGGAATTTTCTTTCTGTTCTCATGTTCATAATTCTTTTTCAAGAATAGATTATATTTTTATTTCAAATAATTTGGCACATCAGGTGTCACAAGCTGCCATTGATCCAATCATTTTATCTGATCATGGTGGGGTCTGGATTGAAATTAAGATTGCAGATCAAAATACTAATAGACCAATTTGGAAGTTTGATAATACATTGCTTGCTGATCCAATATTTTGTGAGAATCTTCAAACAAAAATGAAGGATTATTTTCAATTGAATGATAAAGATGAGATCTCTAGGGAAATATTATGGGATGCTTTTAAAGCATCAATGAGAGGACAAATAATTTCTTATTCGGCTTATCTTAAAAAACAGATTTAAAAACAATTTTTAAATTTAGAAAAAGAGATAAAAATTTTAGAATTAAAACTTATAGAAAAATGGGAATATTCTATTCAACAAGAATTGTTAAAACTTAAGGTTAAATATAATGAGATTTCATCTAAATTGATTAGGAAAGATATATTTTCTCAACAAGCTTTGTATTATGGTAACTCATAAGGCGGGAAGAATATTGGCAAATTATCTTAAAGCAAAAAAAAGGAAATCAAAATTAATTGCCATTAAAGATGAAAATGGTGAAACATTTACACAAATTGAGCCTATTTTAAAACAGTTCCTAAAGTTTTATAGATCTCTTTATTCTTCCGAGACTTATTTAGATAAAGAAAAAGATGGTTTAGAATTTTTGACAATGTTAGAGGGTCCAAAAATTCCTGAACATGTAAAACGAAGTTTGGAAGAGCCAATATCACTAAAAGAATTAGAAACAGCTCTGAAGTCCCTTAGAGTTGGATCCACTCCAGGTGGTGATGGATATACGGTAGAATTCTATAAAACATTTCAAAATTTTCTATTGCCCTATTTATTAAATCTTTATCAATACCAACTTAATAAAGGTTCTATTAATGGCACTATAGCAGAATCTTTAACTATTGTTTTGCCAAAGCCAAATAAAGATCCCACTTTGGTTTCAAACTATAGGCCAATATCTTTAATAAATGTAGATGGTAAATTACTAGCAAAAATATTAGCCTTAAGATTGGCTAAAGCTCTCCCTCATATTATAGGTATGCATCAAACAGGATTCGTTGCTCAAAGACATTCATCTCATAATACCAGACTGGCATTCCATATGTTATACTTAACAAAGAAAATGAATGAGCCTACTTATGCTGTTTCTTTAGATGCAGAAAAGGCTTTTGATAGAGTAGAATGGACCTTTATGTATCAGGCATTGGAATGGTTTGGTATAGGTCCTGGATTCATACAAATAATACAAACATTGTATAGCTCCCCTTCTGCTAGATTATATATTAATAATACTTTTTCAGAAAAATTTAATTTACAGAGGGGAGTTAGACAAGGTTGTCCCTTGTCTCCTTTACTGTTTGATATTGTTTTAGAACCCTTAATATTAGCTATCCAACAAGTAAAGGAAATACAAGGTATACCACATTCAGATAGAGAATATAAAGTATCTGCATATGCAGATGATTTACTATTGTATTTGAGGAATCCAGAATCTACCATTCCACATTTACTTGAGTTGATTGAGAAATTTGGAAAGTTCTCAGGATATAAGATAAATTGGAATAAATCAGAAGTTCTTCCATTAAATGTACACTGTACAAAAGGATTATTTGATGCATTCTCTTTTGTTTGGAAGGAGGAGGCTATTAAATATCTGGGAATTTGGATTACAAAAACAGTGGATGAAACAAGGAAAAGTAATGAAAAAAAGCATATTACAAAAGGTGACAGAAATGTGTGAGCAATGGAATCCTTTGCATTTATCTTGGTGGGGAAGAGTACAAACTGTTAAAATGATGATTTTGCCTGTAGTTTATTACCAAATGGGGATGATACCAGTTTTCTTTCATGAATCTTTTTATAAAAAATTAAATAGGATTTTGACAAAATTTATTTGGCTTGGAAAAAAACCCAGAATTGCTTTAGTGTCGTTGCAAAGACCAATTGTGGAGGGCGGGGTAAATTTTCCCAATTTTTATAGGTACCATCAAGCCTATATTTTATGTCAAGGTATGTATTGGATCCTCCCAGAGCCCACTGATAATATTCCAGACTGGTTCTGGTTAGAGTGGAGACTTATGTTTCCCTTGCGTCTTAGTCATGTAGTTAGTATCAGAATGCCAAGGTTATATAAAGAACATAAAATATTTATGGATACTTGGAAAACTCTAAGATATATAAGTAATCTAACTCCTATTCCAATAAGTAAATCAACAACACAAACGATTTGGTTAAACCCCAAGATCAAGGTTGGCGGTTTTAAAATCATCTGGAAACATTGGATGATAGCAGGTATTCGTATTTTGGATGATGTAATACAAAATGGTAAGTTGCTGGAGTTTTCACAATTGCAACATAAATTTGATCTTAATAAGTCACAATATTTTAGATGGTTGCAATTGAAGCAATCCATTCAGGCAGGGTTCCCTGAATGGAAAAATCTTACTAATTATCATAGTTTGGAATTCTTATGTTTCCAGATGGATTCAACAGATCATAAAGCCGCACAATGGTATAAATTAATATCTGGATTTGTAAATAAAAAACCAAAAAATGGTCTTAGAGACATTTGGAGCATTAAGATAAAGCACCAAATTACTGCATCTCAATGGCCACGACTTTGGTCTTGGAGGTTAAAATGTACGGTGTCAGCATCCATGAGACAAACTTGGTTTTTTCTATTGCATAGAGCTTTTTGGACCCCTGTTCGTTTACAAAAGATAGATAGTTCTAGGTCTAATAGATGCTGGCACTGTCACGTTGAAGTCGGAACATTAGACCACCTTTTATTTTATTGTCCATTCATCTTAACATTCTGGAAGTCAATTTGGCCTCAAATCAATAGGATGTTAGAAAATCCGGTAGCCTTGACATATGATACTATTTTATTTGGCACAACTATGAGAGCAAGAAGTCAAATTTCGGCAAGCAACAACAAATTACTGTTTATTTTAACTGGAATAGCAATACAGCAAATAACATATAATTGGAAAAAACATGACATGTTAAACTACAATTTCTGGTGGAATTCTGTATGCCATATATACAAAATGGAACTCACCATTGCAACACAAACAGGCTATGTGAGTAAATTTCAAAAAGTCTGGGGACCGTTAACAGATTTCTGTAATGAATGATTAACTTTTCCCATGATAAGATATTTGAATAGAGGGGAATGGGGTGGGATTTTATTTCTGATTATTACATACTATATCAATATTTGAATGAATTTACAATAAAGTTGATTCTATGTATTATTGATTGGGAGGGAGGGAGGGGTGGGGGATTATTATATTCAATAAGAATTATATAAATTTAGATTTCTTGCATAATATTATAACTTTATATAATATTAATTTTCTAAAGAAATGTTAAATTTGATGTTAATATATGAGTTAATCAAGTGTGTATATTCAAGTTTCTAATGAGCTTATTTGGAACACTTGTTGTAACATAAGAAAATGAATAAAGATTTATAAAACAAAAAAAACACAAATTTACAAGTTCAATTATGGGGTGGGAGGGAGGGTATTTTTATTGTTACATGTTGTATAAGTATTGATTATATGATAGATAAGGGTGGGAAGGGGGGAGATAAGAGAATATCATATGGATCATTGTTGATTATTAAGTGATATATTTATGGTTATTTGTATGGATATGTTATCACACTTATTATAAGTTTAAAAATGAATAAAGATAAAAAAAAAAAAAGTTCATTTTTCAGGGAAGGGTGGATTTTAAGTATAACATCTTATATAAAGTAATTTAATTACTTATTATTTTGGTCAAATGTAGACGAAACTATCCAAGACTGCAACCCAAAAAACTTCATCTCCCACTGGAAAAAAGTGTCCACCAACACCCTTGATGATCTGGCCCCCCTACAAACCAAAACCAGAACCAGCAGGAAATCAGACCAATGGTTTGATAATGAATTGCTCCAACTCAAAAGACAGTGTAGAAGATTAGAAAGAAAATGGAGAAAAAAGAACCAAGATCAAACAAAAATCGACTGGAAAAAAATCAACAAACAATACAAAAATCTACTAAGGGATAAGAGGAAAAACTACTATACTAATCTCATAGGCACGGAAACCCAAGATTCCAAAAAAATATTCCAAATCCTGAAAGAACTAACAGACACCAAACCATACACAACCACCACGAACACCCCTCCACCATCACCCACCCTCTTAGCAGAACACTTCAAGAACAAAATTACAAACGCCAGAGCCACTCTCATCACTAACCCATCCCATCAAAACACAATCACAATCCACCCTTCAGGAAAAGAGGCAACTGCTGCAGACAGAATTTGGACTCAATTCCCCAACATACAATGGTCAGAATTCAACAAATTATACAAAAAATACAGTCATGCCTCCTGTGACCTCAACCACTGCCCCTCATATCTCCTTACCACCTCTAGTGTAAAATTCCGCACCATAATTCTACAATGGATTCAATTCACGCTCACAGAAGGCACATTCCCTGCCGACCTCAGGGAAATCATCATCACCCCAATCCAAAAAGACCCAAAAGCACCACAAAACCACCCATCTAACTTTAGACCTATAGCCTCAATTCCGCTATATGTCAAAATTATAGAAGGCCTAGTAGCCAAACTCCTCACCAATTACATAGATGACCACAACCTACTCCACCCCATGCAATCAGGATTCAGAACAAACTTCAGTACAGAGACACTACTAGGCTCCCTTATGGATACCGTCAGACAACACCTTAGTACAGGGAAAAAAATGCTGCTCATACAACTGGACCTAACTGCGGCATTCGACTTAGTGGATCACAACATCCTTCTACAGATCTTAGACGCAATAGGCATCTCAGATAAAGTATACTCTTGGTTTGAAGGATTCCTAAAACTCAGAACCTACAGTGTAAAATCTAACAAAGAAAAGTCAGAATCCTGGTCAAACCCCTGCGGCGTACCACAAGGATCTCCACTATCCCCTACCCTCTTCAACCTCTACACTGCTTCTCTAGGAACGCATCTGGACAATCTAGGCATAACCACCTATAGTTATGCCGATGACATCACCATCCTCATCCCATACGATCATTCTAAACCTACCACGACAGACAAACTTCACCAAACACTTGAAACAGTCACAACCTGGATGAAAAACCACAAACTTAAACTCAACCAAGACAAAACCAAATTCATCCTTCTCGAAAATGACAAGGTCCAAACCACAATCAACCTAGATATAAACGCAATCAAATACCCCATCCAAACCACCATAAAACTACTTGGCATGACCATAGACAGACGCGGCACTATGCAACCGCAAATAAATAAAACAATTCAGAAATCATTCGCAATCATGAGAAATCTGAGACAAGTCCGAAAATTCTTTGAAAAAACACAATTCCAACTTATAGTGCAATCCCTAATACTAGGTATATTGGACTACTGCAACATCCTCTTCCTTCCTTGCCCTGCAACGACGATTAGACAACTCCAAACAATCCAAAATACAGCTTTGAGACTCATCTATTCATTGAGAAAACATGATCACATCACTGAAGCCTTCATCAACTCACATTGGCTTCCAATCCAAGAAAGAATCCAATTCAAATTCTACTGCATATTATTTAAAACCCTACACGGAGACAGCCCATCATACTTGAACAATCGCCTCATCCAAGCACCCACTACCAGACATAGAAAAACGCACTCCCCATTCATACCCCCCCCAATCAAGGAAGTCAAAAGAACAAAACTACACGACGGCCTCCTAGCCACTCGACTGGACAACCAGATCTCCAACCTTCTGATGACCACCCCAGACTATATGACGTTCAGAAAAGAAATAAAAACCATACTTTTCAAGAAATTCCTGAAGCAGCAATAACATCACGACCTCTTAGTAACTCTAAAACTGACATTAGATTTACCCATTACCGCACTAACAATAACAAAAGAACCTCCACTGTGACCACCTATTAATTCTTTTACAAACCACCTCACCCACAACAACACGTTAAATGCTAATCATTGTAACTCTACTTTTTTAATTAACCTTTTGTAATCCGCCTTGAACCGCAAGGTAATGGCGGAATAGAAATCCCTAATGTAATGTAATGTAATGTAATTATGAAGGGGTGGGAAGGGAGGGAGATACGATTTTATGATTGGTATTGCTGAATATTAAGTGATATTCTCAATGTGCAAATGTGTTTATGTATTATCACACTTATTGTATGTATAAAAATGAATAAAGATTTACAAAAAAAAAAAAAAGGAACAGTAATATTCCAATCAATATCTTTACTCAAATAGTACTGCATTAGGAAACTATCAGCAGCACCTCTGCTGGCCACCTAGGACATCACTAAGGGCATTAACGGCTTTATCGCACGCAACTTTTTATCACGGGCTAACCCCTGTTCTAGCCAAAACACTACCGCCTACTCAAGAGGAGGTGATAGCGGCTAGCACTGCCGGCAGTTTAGCGTATGCTATTACACGCATTAAACCGCTAACGTGGCTTCGTAAAAGGAGCCCTAAATGTGGGCTTAATATTTATGTGGGTTTAACATTTTATAGCACAACATTGACATGAATATTCCAGAGTATCTGATACAACATATGCAAATGCATTTTTTATCTAGCCCCAGCATTAACTAAACTCTGCACATAAGAACATAATAATTGCCGCTGCTGGATCAGACCAGTGGTCCATCATGCCCAGCAGTCCACAAAGACCAGCACCCTAACCGAGACTAGCCCTACCTGAGTACATTCCGGTTCAGCAGGAACTTGTCTAACTTTGTCTTGAATCCCTGGAGGGTGTTTTCCCCTCCGGAAGAGTGTTCCAGTTTTCTATCACTCTCTGGGTGAAGAAGAACTTCCTTACATTCGTACAGAATCTATCTCCTTTCAATTTTAGAGAGTGCCCTCTCGTTTTTCCTACATTGGAGAGGGTGAACAACCTGTCCTTATCTACTAAGTCTATCCCCTTCAGTATCTTCAATGTTTTGATCATGTTCCCTCTCAATCTCCTCTGTTCGAGGGAGAAGAGGCCCAGTTTCTCTAATCTTTCGCTGTATGGCAGCTCCTCCAACTCCTTAACTATCTTAGTCGCTCTTCTCTGAACTCTTTCAAGTAGTACCGTGTCCTTTTTCATGTACGGCGACCAGTGCTTGACGCAATACTCCAGGTGAGGGCGCACCATGGCCGGTACAGCGGCATGATAACCTTCTCTGATCTGTTCGTGATCCCCTTCTTTGTCATTCCTAGCATTCTGTTTGCCCTTTTTGCCACCGCCGCACATTGTGTGGACGACTTCATCGACTTGTCAATCAGAACTCCCAAGTCACTTTCCTGGGAGGTCTCTCCAAGTACCGCCCCGGACATCCTATATTCGTGCATTAGATTTTTGATACCGACATGCATCACTTTACACTTATCCACGTTGAACCTCATCTGCCATGTCGATGCCCATTCCTTGAGCCTGATTATGTCACGTTGCTGATCTTTGCAATCCCCTGCGTCTTCACTACTCTGAATAATTTTGTATCGTCCGCAAATTTAATCACCTCGCTTGTCGTTCCTATGTCCAGATCATTTATAAAGATGTTAAAGAGCACTGGTCCAAGCACCGAGCCCTATGGCATCCCACTGGTGATGCTCTTCCAGTCTGAGTATTATCCATTTACCCCTACTCTCTGTTTCCTATGCTCCAGCCAGTTTTTAATCCACGTGAGTATTTCACCCTCGATTCCATTTTCTCACAATTTTCCGAAGTAGTCGTTCATGGGACCGGATAAATTGCACCCCAGAGTGCTTAGGGAATTGAGAGATGTCCTGGCTGAGCCATTAGCTGCGCTCTTCAATCTTTCCCTAAGCACGGGAAAAGTCCCATTGGACTGGAAAACAGCTAACGTCATTCCGCTCCACAAAAAGGGATGCAGGTCAGAGACTGCAAATTACGGTTCATAGACAAAACCGCGGAAGACAAAGGCGTGTGCCGATAACTGAGCGCAAGACGGAGGCGCGCGCCGAAGAAAATTACTGTTTTTAGGGGCTCCGACGGGGGGTTTTGTTGGGGAGCCCCCCCACTTTACTTAATACAAATCACAGCGGCATTGTTGGGGGTTTGGGGGCTTGTACCCCCCCACATTTTACTGGAAACTTAACTTTTTCCCTAAAAACAGGGAAAAAGTGAAGTTTTCAGTAAAATGTGGGGGGTTACAACCCCCCAAACCCCCCCACAATGCCCCCACAACGCGGCGCGATCTGTATTAAGTAAAGTGTGGGGGGTTCCCCCCACGCCCCCCCCCATCGAACCCTTAAAACAGTAATTTTCTTCGGCGCGTGCCTCCACGCTGCGCTCAATTGTCTGCGCTGCCTTTGTCCCAGCGCGCTTTTGACCTTACACCCAAACTACAGACCGGTAAGTTTTACATCAATAATGTGTAAACTTATGGAAACATTGATTAAACACAAATTAGATATGATTCTGAACGACGAGAGGCTGAGGGATCCCCACCAGCATGGATTTACAAAGGGAAGGTCCTGCCAATCCAATCTAATCAGCTTCTTTGACTGGGTAACAAAAAAGCTAGATAAGGGAGAGTCCCTGGATGTCGTGTATTTGGACTTCAGTAAGGCTTTTGATAGTGTCCCACACCATAGATTATTGAACAAGATGAGTTCGTTGGGACTAGGAGAAACATTGACTGCATGGGTTAAAGACTGGCTCAGTGGCAGACTTCAAAGGGTGGTGGTAAATAGTACTCCCTCGGAATCTTATTTAATATCTTTGTACGGGACCTGCTTCAGGGACTTTGAGGTAAAATTGCATTATTTGCCGATGATGCTAAACTATGCAACATAGCGGGCGGAGTTACCATGCCCGACACTATGACACAGGACCTACTTTTACTAGAACAATGGTCTACTATTTGGCAACTGAGTTTTAATGCCAAAAAGTGTAAGGTTATGCATCCAAAGCTAGACAAATGCTGGGTTGCATCCGAAGAAGTTTTGTCAGCCGAAAGCCTGAAGTGGTACAGGTCCATGGTGAGACCTCATCTGGAATACTGTGTTCAATTTTGGAGGCCACATTATCAAAAGGATGTGCTGAGATTAGAGTCGGTTCAGTGAATGGCCACTAGGATGGTCTCAGGACTCAAGGATCTCCCATATGAAGAATGTCTAGGTAAGTTGCAGCTATACTCTCTCGAGAAACGCAGAGAGAGGGGAGACATAATAGAGATGGCCGTATTGAGGTGGAAGAAGACATCCTTTTCCTTACAGGACCTATGGCAACAAGAGGGCATCCGTTAAAAATCAAGGGTGGGAGATTTCATGGTGACATTAGGAAGTATTTCTTCGCCGAAAGGGTGGTTGATCGTTGGAATGATCTTCCACTTCAGGTAGTTGAGGCCAGCAATGTGCTCGATTTTAAGAAAAAATGGGATAAACGTGCGGGTTCACTTTGAGGAAGTGCTTAGGGGACAGGGTTCTTCAAGTGGGCAGACTTGTTGGGCCGTTGGCCCTTTTCTGCCGTCATACTCTATGTTTCTATGTTTCTATGTAACCTTGCCGAACACCTTCTGAAAATCCAGATATACAATTTCAACCGGATCGCCCTTGTCTATCTGTCTGTTTACTCCCTCAAAGAAGTGCAGCAAGTTCATCAAACACGATCTGCCTTTGCTAAAACCGTGCTGACTGGTCCTCATCAGCCCGTGTCCATCAAGGTGATAAATGATGCTGTCCTTTATCAGTGACTCTACCATCTTTCCCAGTACTGAGGACAGACTCACAGGTCTGTAGTTTCCCGGATCTCCCCTCAAACTTTTCTGGGCTTTTTAATGTATTTCATAACCCTCAGGTTACAATGATTTCCTGCGGGGACGGGGAAAAATTTGTCCCCGTGTCATTCTCTAGTGCATGGACCCTGCCCAAGGGCTCTTAGAAAATGATTGGGCAAATTGAGGGACCGATGTATGTATCTGGTGTTAGATCTGTGTGCTAAAGCTCAGTGCTTGGTTTCCTAACATGTGAAACACAAAAATATTGCCCTCCAATACTGTAAGGAAATACCATGCACCTAGGCCCAGTGCAAAAATTGTTTACTAATGTGGGAGGGCATACTGCGTACATGCTTATACAAATCAGTACTAATGGCAACTGACTCACGCACAAAAAATTGTAACAGCACTCATTGGATGACATGCATATACATCTATGTATATGCAAAAATGATATTATATGCATAAATTACTAAATTTATTGCATAGAGCAACATTCCAGCTGCCCAGAAGCCTTCTTCCCGACGTCAATTCTGATGTCGGAGAGGAAGTTCCGGGCCAACCAGGCAGCGATTGGCTGGCCCGGAATTTCCTCTCCAACGTCAGAATTGATGTTGGGAAGAATGCTTCTGGGCAGTAAGCAGCGGCAGCGGTGGCGGACCAGGGGGGATTGAATTGGGCGCTGGAAGGAGGGAGGCAGGCAGGCAGGCTTTGGGGGAGGGGGTGGACAAAGGCTGGAAGGCAGTGAGGGGGACATAAGCAGGAGGGAGGGAGGAAGGAAGGAAGTAGAGAAAAAGGCAGAGAAAGGGGGGGTTGTAAGCAGAAAGAGTAGAGAGAGAAAGGCCTGGACAAAGGGGAAATACAGGAGGCAGATGCAGGACTGTGGGAGGTGCACACAGAGGGGGAGAGATCCTGAGGAAGAGCAGAGAAAGGCAAGATCGTAACAGAGGAGGGATAGAGAGGGAGACCTGGCACAAAGGTACAAAGGAGAACGGACACTGGATCTGGGGGCACTAAGGACATAGGAAGGGGTGCTAAGGACATAGGAAGGAGGTACTGGGGACACTAAGAACATGGGAAGGGGCACTAAGGACATAGGAAGGAGGCACTGTGGCACTAAGGACACAGGAAGGGGCACTAAGGACATAGGAACAAGGCACTAAGGGCACTAAGGACATGGGAAGGGGCACTAAGGATATAGGAAGGAGCATTGGGGCACTAAGGACATAGGTAGGAGGCACTAAGGACACAGGAAGGGGCACTAAGGACATAGGAAGGATGCACTGGGGACACTAAGGACATAGGAAGGAAGGAAGGAGGGAGGGAATAGAAAGTGACGATTATTGGGTCTGAGTGCAGAAAGAAAGAAAAGAAAGAAAGGATGCACAGTCAGAAGGAAACACAACCAGAGACTCATGAAATCACCAGACAGCAAAGGTAAGAAAAATGATTTTATTTTCAATTTAGTGATCAAAATGTGTCAGTTTTGAGAATCTATATCTGCTGTCTATATTTTGCACTATATTTCTCTATTTTTCTATAGTTACTGAAGTGACATCACATATTTTAAAGTCATCTGCCTTCAATAATATAAGGAATAAATAAATAAATTTGTTCAATGAACTAAGATGTCAGATAATAGAGAACAAACTTGTATCAAGTATATTTGATTACCAGATCTCAAACATCAATCTTGGTAAAGTGACGTATGCTCAATAATTTTATTTTTAAATTAATTTCTTTTACCACAGGCTCTATATAAATATAAATATAAAGTGCTTAAGGTCTGGTAATCAAATGTACTTGATACAAATTTGTTCTCTAAAGTCATCTGCCTTGACATCTTTGAAAAAACCCCCAAATATAAATGATAATTAACATTTTCTCTGCATATAGTGTGCTTTGTGGGCTTTTTTTAATTTTATGGTTACCATTATGAATTAATATGTGTACATGAAAAATGAATGGAAGAAATTGGGGGCGGGATTAGGCCAGGATTGGAGCAGGGCTAGAGTGGGATTGGGGCAGGATTGGGGCGTGGCTAGGGCAGGATTGGGGGCGGGACTGACAATTAATAGATGTCCCATTTTGATGAAAAAATAAATGGTCACGTTAACCAAAGAAGAACCAGCTAACCTTTGGTCCTCTACAAGCTTTGCGTTAAAGCCCTGACATTGCATTCAGCCTTCTTGACATCTGTAAGCTTCTCTGCATCTGCATTTCAGTAACTTCGATCTAAATGTGCTGTGTATTAATATTTAGCTCATTGACAAAACTCATTTCTACATAAGGCACATGCAAAATTGTGTGTAAATGCCATGCTAACCTGTATGCAAACCTAGCCTCTGAGTTAAGGGGCATAAGGAAGAAGGGGGAAAATCTGCAAGTAATTGTGAATGAAGGCTTATAGTGCTAAATTAAAAACAGCTTTAAGTTTCTTGTTACAATATGCTATATTACTTAATATAGGAAATTGTCTGATATACAGGGGAATTCTACAAATGGTGGTTAAAATTGTGCACACAAATTTGAGCATGTGTCCAATTTGCACATGCAATTTAAGTAACAAGTCTACAATCACATATCCTTTAGCGTGTAGCTGAAAAGGGGGTGTGGCCATGGGATGGGCATGGGCGGGTCAGGGGCATTCACTTAAAATGCACACATTATTATAGAATTTCAGGGATCTGAACTTAATTTAGGCATGGGAATTTATGCCAGGGTTCAGTTGGGCATGGATCCTGTCACTACGTGCTATGCTATAAATGGCGCTGAACTTGGAGCACTATTTATTGAATAAAAATGACTCAGCATGCATTTATCAGTGCCCAAATTTGGCCATCATTTACTGAATTTAGTCCATAGTGGATATTTATTACCATCATTACTAATAGAACATATCGACCAGGTGAGACCATAGCCCAGGGAGCTGGTAATAAAGAGCACCAAAATTCCAGTCTGACCTACCTTAAAACTTTAGAGCGCACTAAACTCGGGGCCAGAGCTGTAGGACATCCGGAAATGCGTGGATGTCATCACGTTGATGTCTGTGCATACGCAGAGGCCTTCCAGATGGGCCTTGAGCCTACAACTACCATGCCTGTGAGGGGTACTGGAGGAGGAGAGGCTCCGGCGCTGGTTGATTGCCTACAGGATGTACCTCTCACTGCAAGAGGCATGCCTGTAAGCAGTCAGCTGGCGCTGGCACCTCTCCTCCTTGTCAGCGTCTCATGGCACACCAGGGATCTCATTCAACACACAGTTTGCAATAAAGTATTCCCCCCAAATTCATGGGTGTTCCATTCCAGGAACCCCCGTGAATTTCTAAAAAAACACAAATGTGGTTTTTCGCCTGTCAAAAGGCAGGGGAGACAGGAGAGGGCAGCTGGAGCACCGGTGAGCGAAGAAAATCACTCGCGGTCTGCTCCAACCACCTCGTCCTGTAATAAAGTCGGGTTACACCAATCAGGAGCTGCTTTGACTCCTGTGTTAGCCCAGTTGGACTACTGTAAATACCAGTTAATACTGTAAATACCAGTTAATACTGTAAATACCAGTTAATATAGAATACAGCAGCCAAACTTATTTTTGGAAAGAGAAAGTATACCATGTTTCCCCATTGCTGAGAAAACTCCATTGGCTTCTGGTCCATCATAGGATACAGTTCAAATGTGTATGTGTGGTTTTTAAACTAGAGAGCTGCACGGGAACGGGGATGATGGGAATCCCGCGGGATCCATGGGGATCCCGCGGGTTCCCCCTTTGGGTCACGGGGATCCCATAGTGATGCTCCCTTGGGTCACGGGGATGCCATGGGGACGCCCCCTTGAGTTGCGGGGATCCCGTCATGGTCTCAGGGTTCCCGCGGGGTTGGAGGCAGCTCGAGCCGAGAGCCTCATCTTCTTTTTCTGCCTGTAGTACGTAGCCAACCCGTAAGTAGGCTTCACGTCAGTCACATACAGCATGCAGAGTATTTCCTGTGTCTTTCAAATAAAGTTTATTGCTTCCTTCCCCCCTCATGACATCCTCACCTTGCCTTTTTAAATACCTAATTTTCACCATGCTTTCTCAGCAGTGTTCTCCAGTTTTTCTGTAGACACTAGTTCTTGCCTTATCTTCACCATACGTAAGTCCTTTTATATATCCTATAGCCTATTTCCTTTTTATTTTTAAATATTTTTACTTCCTTTTGCTAGTCTCTCTTTTGTTGCCTTTGACTCTGTAGATTAGTTTAGTTTTCTCCTTGCAAGCATGTGCCACGTTGATCTTTTTTTTCTTTTGGTTTTCACTTTCAAGTCTTCATCGCTTTGATTCAAGTGTGAGTGTTTATGGTGCCAATATTCAAGACAGGTAGATTCTTCCCACTGCCGTTTCATGTATACTCCAAGCCGCATCGGCTTTCCGTTTTGAGTTTCTTATTTTCCCATAGCTGCCAAAGCCTTCAGTTTTCATTTTATTTTTTAATTACCCTTTGTGCACATATTCGTTTTGTTTTAAGTTTCTAGTTATGACCCTTAGTGCGCTTTATAACCCTGCATGCTTATTTTCAAATCGCCTTCCCATTAGCTTTATCTTGGCTGCAATCGTATGTCTTGACTGTTTTCTCTCATGTAATATAATAAAACCCTAAGCCGCGCATGCGCACTCCCACTTGCGTGCTCCCGTTTTCCGTGCACTGTAGGGCACTGCAGGTAGGAGTGCGCATGCGCGCAAATCTTTTTTTTTTTTCTCTCTCTCCCCCGAGGCAGATGTCGGCCGCGGCGGCTGTCAGTAGCTGCAGGCAGTGGCGGCTATCGGTGGCTGCCAGCCGCAGCAGCTGCCAGCCGTTGCAGCTGCAGGCCACGGTGGCTGCCGGTGGCTATAGGTCCCCTGCCCACCCACCCTACTGAAAGGCCAACGCACCTATCTGGAGTCCCCTGCTGCCGACCCCCCCTCAAAAAATCCGGTGCTAGCTCACCGTTCTCGCAGTGCTCCTGCTTTAACTCTTCGGCCATAGGCAGCATGAGTGAAGTAACCAAACTGCCTTCGGTGACCCAGAAGCTTTTCCTCTGCTACTGCTTCCTGCCCCCACATAGGCGGAAAGCAGTAGCAGAGAAAAAGCTTCCAGGTCACCAAAGGCAACGTGTTTACTTCACTCATGCTGCCTATGACCAAAGAGTTAGAGCAGCACCACAAGGAGATCGGTGATCAAGCAGTGAGGGATGGGGATGGATCCCGCAGTGAGGGATGGGGAGGAATAGCATGGTGAGGGTAAGAGATGCTGGACCTCAGGGATGGGGAGAAAAGTAAAGTAAAGGGCCAGACCTGCTAGGGAAGAAAGGGAAGGGGCAGATAGAGATGCCAGATCATGGGAGGAAGAGGAAGGAAAGGGGATTTTAAGACTACTGGATGGGAAAGGGGGTGGGGATGGGGGAGAGAGAGAGAAGTCAGACCAGGGAAAGGAAGGAGGGGGAAGAGGTTCCAGACTAAGGCAAGGCCAGACCAAAAAGGGGGGAAAGAGAAAGAGGGGAAAGAGATGCCAGACTGGGAAAAAGGATAAAGATACCAGACCATAGGAGGGGTAAAGAGAGGGAAGTAAGCCAGAGAAGCATAAGAGCTACCATACTTCGGGTAAGTAAAGACCCTGTTGGGTGATAAATGCAATGGAGGATCTATGAGGGCCAAAAGGGTACAAAGGAAATGGTGAAAGGTGAGGTGGTGGGACTGGGATCAGTGGGAGGCAGGGTCCGGGCATGATAGAGGCGAGGCATGGGTGGGGTCAGAGTCAGGGTATAGGTGGGGCTATTCTAGCACCTGTTACTGTAACGAATGTAACGGGCTAAAACACTAGTGAAGATTAGATTAGATTAGATTAGCTTCTGATTGGTGTAGCTCGACTTTATTACAGGAAGAGGCGGTCAGAGCAGACCGCGAATGAACAAGTCCGTGATTCGCGAACCGCAAATTTGCAGGAGAACACTGTACACTGCTATAGAGGGATAGATGCCAGAATGGGATTTTGACACCCTTTTTTATTGTAAATCGCCTAGAACTTTTGGTTATGGTGGTATAAAAGAATTCAGTTATTATTATTATCATCGGTGCCCTGAGGCAGTGCCTCACCTGGTCCAGCAGGAGGGGGGAGATACCAAATCACAGATGAGGTGGGGGGGGAGAGAGATACCAGATTGCAGGAGTGGGAGACACCAATGCAAAAGTTGACTCAGAGCACCACAGTCCCTTGAGTCAGCCCTGAGTGTCACTAGACGTATGTATCACTGTAAACAAACATGTAAGAGTCAGTCTCTGCTTGGCAAGGCTTACAATGATTAAAACATCATGGATATTGAACAGGTGAATGAGGGGTTAAGAGTTAAAGCGGCCCTAAAAAGGTGGGCTTTTAGCTAGTATTTGAACAAGGACAGAGATGGAGTATGACATATCCATTCAGGAAGTCTATTCCATACATGTGGCACAGCAAGATGGAAAGAACAGAGTCTGGAGTTGACAGTGGAGGAAAAAGGCACAGATAAGAGGGACTTACACAATAAACAGGCTTCTCAGGAGACACAAGAGAGAAGAGATACTGAGTTGCTGCGGAATGAATGAACTTGGAGGTCAGCAAAAGAAGATTGAACTGTATGTAGAAATGGATAGTGAGCCAATTAAGTGAATTGAGGAGTTATGTGAGTGTAGTGACACGGGCGGGAGATAAGCCGTATATAATGAAAATAGGAAATAATATGTTAATAGAAACCCATAGCACCATTATACATATGAAATGGATTACTTTTGTCTCCCATTAAATGACAATTGAGGGTGGAACGTGCCATGCCAAAACCTCTTCATAAGATATTTCATAATGAATAAATTAAATGAGAAGATCTGAATGTTGCAGTGAGTATTTATGGCTGCTACAATCTGGTAATACACGTAGAGTTCATGCAGCTGAAGTTTCGATCAAACAAGACTGAACATGAGAACAGCAGCATTCGTTTCAACTGCTTGCCTTCCAGGGCTGTGACGAACGTTGGGTGTGGTCTGTACTCCAGAAGGAACATCAGAGAGTCTCAGTCTGGACATTTCACATAATTATTGAGACGGAAACTTAACACAGTGATCTATTTAGGTTGTAAATGGATCACTTTAAAGTCTTCCAAAGCATTGTGTTTTGTACTTGGTTGTAGAAATGATCAATATTATTTTGTGAGTCTGACTCATTACATAGTAATAAGTCTGGGATTAGAAATTACTTGTGAAAACACGGCACATTTTATAAGATTACCTACCCAATGACATTATTGTGCTTATTCAGCCTAACATTGTGAGACATTGTGCCATAACACAATACGCTCTATAGGAATTTCAAAATGGAAACATGACCTGATGTCCTAACGCTATAAGTTGGCAGTTATGGGTATGAACAATGGAGGCACCTAAGGGTAAATTCTATATATAGTGCCTGAAATATTGGCACCGAGAAAGGCAATATTCTATAAACTGATCTTTTTTTTTTTTTTTTTTAAATTCTTTATTCATTTTCAAATTTACAATAAGTGTAACAATATATCCAAACAAATTAACAATAAATATAACACTTAATAATCATCAATGGTACAAATAATATCTCTTATCTCCCACCCTTCCCACCCTTTCTTATCATATAATCAATACCTTATACAATATGTAACAATAAATTTACCCTCCCCTCCCCGCTCACAATCAAACTTGTAAATTTAAGGGAAAAAAAATTAAAATAAAATGTCATCTAATCGGTACAATACTTTGTAAATGGCTCCCACACATCCTGAAATTTCCTAAAAAAACCGCGCTGTATTGCAATAAATCTTTCCATTTTATAAACAAGACATAAGGAATTCCACCAGAAATTATAATTTAATCTACTCCAATTTTTCCAATTATACGTAATTTGTTGAATAGCAACCCCAGTCATTATAAGTCAGACCAGTGTTTAGTTTCTTCTTAAAGTTAAGTGCAGTTTACAGAATAGCGCTTATGCCCGGGAACCAGTGAAAACATGGTGCATATGCCAGCACCTAAATTAAGGTGCAGATGCCCTTATTCTATAACTATGCATGTAACTTAAGGGAACACTGTGATCCACCCATAATGTGCTCATTTCTACACCCCCTTTGATGACCTGAGCGTAAAATTTAGATGAGGATCCCACGCCTAAATTTACATGCATAACTTGTAATTGATTCTAATCAGGGCCACTAAATTCTTGTTAAAATACCAATTATTGGCACCAATTTTCTTGTTATATTAATTAATTAATTAATTAGGCACATATCCCGTCCTCCCAGAAGAGCTCAGAACGGATTACAAGTTTGGAAAAGGTCAGGTTGTACATGTGATTTCAAGACCCCACAGGGCCCTTTCTAAAGCCTCAAGAAGGAACGGATGTGAATTGTTTTTAATCAAAGCTTTGGATGATCCTTATTTGGTTCAACGTGAGACATATGATTTTGTCAAAGACCAATTTAACGACTAGGACAGAAGAGTTCAGAATGGGCCACAAGTTTACATACATAATAGCAAACGTAGCAAACATAGCACGGCAGAACATTGTCTGACAAAAATGGCAAAACATGGTATGGTGAGACATAGCATGGCAAACGCAGTATTACAAGCATGGCTGACCTAGTATGACACAAGATACTCGGATCTGTGAAAAATCAATAATATGGCGAAACACACTTTCACAAGAAAAAAGATATGGCAATGTCATATAAAGAATGTAGGCAGTGCTGCTTCAGTTCCAAGGAGAAAGTTCAGATTGAACTGGAGGAAAAGCCTCAGATAAAGGCCCTCCCACCACCACAATGGTGGATAAAGGTGGTCGGGTGGTAACCTCACTGGCAAAAACCTCCGTTATACTCCCAAATGAAAAAACTGTAAGCAGGGCTGTCTATGCTTGATAGAAGAAAAACTTTCTACTTATCTCAGTTGATCGGTACACCGACGATGGCCAGCGTTTCACTAACTTGCTGCCTCAGATGAGACGTTACGGCGTCCTGCTTAAAGTTTTGATTGGACTTTTGATACACCCTGAGGCAGCAAGTTAGTCTTTGTTTTGTTCTATTTCTATCATTTAAATTTCTCCAGAATTCTACTGTTCAACGGCTCCCCCTTCTGCTTCTATTCCTTTCTCTCCTCTCTTCTACCTTCCAAAGTATTTAGATCAATGCTGTCTTGTTAAAATGTTTATTTTATTTTTATTTTTCCTCTAACTCTACTTTTCACTTCTCTATTACCCTCCAGGTACTTTAGTTAGATTGTGAGCCTTCGGGACAGTAAGGGAATTTTTCAAGTACCTTTCTTATTTCTAATCTTAATGTATATTTTCTGTAAACCGCTTAGAACCTAACGGATGTAGCGGTATATAAGAAATAAATTACATTACATTACATTACATTACATTACATTACATTACATTAACTTGATATGATGTCCTACCATCGGAGATAGGACATTATATGATGGGCAATACAATGTGCGACAGTACATGGCATGGTAGGACAAAGCACGGTAGGAACCTTGAGACAGTGAAGGGTTGGTGCCCTTTCTCAGAAGGTCCAGGAAATTTGGGCTGGTGCACTCTCGTGCATGTGCAAATCGGGTATGTGTCCAGATTTGCAGTTTTTAGTGATTTTTATTGAATTAGGGGGCTAATGACCTTCAGAGCATCACTGGGAATTAATAAATAAAATGCATTCCTATTTCTTGTAGGCACCACAAGTTTCTGGAGTCTTTGAGTAAAGCAAAATTGCTGAATGTGACACTGGCAAGGCAATGCTTGCTGATTTTAATAATACCAGAACATTCAATTCTCTCCAAAAGATCAATATTTGGAGGTATAGTATGAATGAATATACATGAAATAGTTTGCATACAGTAGAGGTAGGATCATGCAGTTCTCTCTCATGCATGTTCATAGGGATATCTTCAAAACCCTGACCTGTTTATGGCAGTTGAGGCCTGAGCTCCTGCATCTCTGTCCAAGTAGTTAATACATTCTTTGACAAAACCAGATGTCTTACATGTATCAATACCTTTTATTGAACGATATAAGAATCATCCAAAGCTTTTATTTAAAGCAATTCACCTCCATTCCTTCTTGAGGCTTTAGAAAGGGATCTATGGGTCTTGAAATCACATGTAAAACCAGAGCTTTTCCAAACTCTGATCTTGAATAAAACAGGGATATCAGATAAGTGCTGCCTTTCTTTGTGCAGTTCACAGTACGTTAAAAGATAACTGGAGGTTTTTTTGACCAGTGATTGAAATTGGATATAGCAAATTTATTGTGTAATATTGACAACAAGACTGTTGAGGACGTTATGTTTCTGCTGTTGTATTGTATAGTATTATATTTATTGTGGATTCTTTCCCCATTTTTGATCTTGAATAAACAGGCCACTTTTCCCTGCTCTATCATCAAACATCCAGTGCGTTTAGAAGCATGGAAACACTGGTTATAAAACCATCCTATTTCTTTGCAAAACTCTTTGTAGATAAATTTAAGCTACCAGGGACTTTTTCATCATATAACACAATTAGAAAAGTTTAGACTAAATGTGTGTGTGTGTGTGTGTGTGTGTATGTGTATGGAGGGGGGGGAGGGAGGATTCTCTAAACAGTGCTGGTATTTCAGTCTCTAGTAGGCGCCGAAACAGTAAAAAAAAACCCAAACATTGAAACAACATTTTAAACTGAGTTTCAAGGCACCTACTGGCACCTAAAAAATCAGCACTGGAATTGCACCTCCATAGGCGTGTTAGGCTACCTAATGTCACTGTCAGTGTGGCTGGAGTTAGGCGCCCTAAAGCCCCTACAAAGGCGTGATTCACATCGTAGGTAAGTGATAGAAATATAGGCCAGGAAAACCTTGACCTACATTTCTGACGCCTACCTTTGGCAGAGATGCGATTCTGTACTCAGCATTGTCACATGAATGACACGCGATTGGTGGCCATTTTTAAGGCAGTTGCAGCAGACAACAGCACCGGTCAGAATCTAGGCCCATAGGCACAACCAAACCAAATTCAAACCTTTTGCTGTACAGTGTACCTATAGATTTTCCTTTTGGGCAATTTTACTGAAAGAATATGAAGCACAAATTAGCACAAGCTGTTAACACATGAGCATGGTAACTTTTACCTCAGTGGCATGACAGTGTAGGCTATTTTATTAATAAACTGAATGCAGTGTTAGGGGTTTTGAAGTGAGTTGGTTTTGTGCAGTTACCGTGGGTGCACTTAGCATCAGATCAGCGCCTGCATTGTAGACATTGCTCTGTGCGGTTGTAGATCACTAGATGTCCTAGAGATAGGCATCAGTCCATTAGGCAAGGTTTTATTTGGCATAATTTACCAGTGCCTAATTCAGATGCCTAGCAATACCTAATTCAACTACGCCTATTCTCCACCCCTAACCACAGCTACTTTTCAGGTAGGCGTCATTAGGTATTGGAAGGCACCTCAACTTTGGCATCACTAGGCATCCTAAGAGTTCCATGTAGAACTCTTAATTGGTAATTTATTTATTTGTTTATTTTTTGATTGGTTGAAAACTGGCACAGTTAAATTACCATGACAATTAAAAAAAAAAAAAAGTCGGGTGTGGATCTCAAAGTTAGGCATTGATAAACATCCTTTATTAGGGCGCCTAATGTAGGCATCCTATGCAGAATCCGGCCCTTACTGCCTCCTCAAGAGCTCACCCATCCCCAACCCTATATGCAATATCTGTCTGTCCAAGTTAGATTGTAAGCTCTTCTGAGCAGGACCGTCTATTAAGGGTCAAAATATTCAAGCTGCGTATACCTTTCAGTGTTATATAAGTGATAAATAGTAATAGTAGTAGTAATCTATGCTAATTGCAACAAAAATCCAGACATTAGGCCCACCCAGTCCCGCCTGCGAATGCCCCCCCCCCCCGCAAACCATCATCGTCCGCCTGCCCAAACACAAGCCCTTACCCTTGGCACCGGTACTTAGCACTAACCCATAGGACGTGCCGGTGCCTGAAGATCCTGCTTCTTGCCTGGGTGGGTACATGGAGCTCGGGAGTGCTGCAGTGCTCCTGGGTCTATGGTACTCCTGTGTGCAGGCCCAGATTAAAAGGTAAGCCAAGTAGGCACGTGCCTCAGGCCCAAAAACATCAGGGGGGCCCGTCAGTTTGGTGTTATGACCAGGGATGGCATAGGGAGAGTAAACAGGACAGCTTCCCTGAGCCTCGCTGTCCAGGCATATCTTCCCCTTGTTGGGCCATCTCCCTCCTTTCCCCTGACTTTTGTGGTGCTTTCCCAAACCAGTTTTATCTCTAAGAGGGGCCCTGATTCAGCAGCCATTCTCTCTAGTTGCACGCGCACGACTGCCCCAAAGCTTCTCCTCTGAAGTGATCTGGCAGAAACCGGAAGCTGCATCAGAGAAGAATTTTCAGGGCTGCCATGTGCAACTAGTGAGAATGGCTTCCCCTTCAGGGCCCATCTGAGAGACAGAACTTTAGTTTTGGAAAGCGTCTGCGAAGGTGAGGGGAAGGTAGGGAGATGTACCGATAAGGGGAAGAGGTTGAATGGCACTTTAGATTTATTGTGTGGCAAAAGAGGGGACAGATGCTGAATGGAAGTGGCGGTGGGGGTGGGGTGAGAGAAAGGGACATTGAATGGAAAGGGGGTGAGATAAGGGAGCAGACGCTGGAGGGAAATGGTGAGGAGAGAGAAAAAAGGGCACATACTGGATTGAAGGAAGAGTTAGATACTGGAAGCGGTGAGGGAAAGAGGTGGCATGCTGTAGGTAGACAGAATGAAAGAGGGAAATTGATGACTGAGTAGTAAGAAAGAATTTAGATAGAGACAGAAAATAAATTGAGAAGGAAGACCAGGAATGAAGAAGAAGGGAGAGGAGAGAGAAATGCCAGAGCATGGGGGTGGGAGTGGGGGAGGAAAGAAAACAGATACCAGATCTGAAGAGAGGAAAGGAGGAGAGAGAGATACTAAAATCTGCTGGGAGAGATGGAAATGGAAGGGAAGAAGGCAGATATCACACCACGGAGGAGCGGAGGGAAGTAGATGGATGCCAGACCAATTGGGAGGGGAGGAGGGAGAGAGAGATGGAAGGGAGAGGCAGACAGTTTCTGGAAGAAGCATAGAAATAGAGCAGATGCCATATGGAAGAGGCAGAGAGAGGGCAGACAGTGAAAGGAAGGAAGAGAATGATGAGAAGATGAGGCAAGCAGAAACCAGACAACAAAGGTAGAAAAATAATTTCTATTTCTTTAATTTATTTCTTTTTGCTTTATAATAAAGTATTATTGTATCTGTGTTGATAAATGTTTATAAATAAAAAATGGAAATAAGCTGATCCTTTTTTATTGGACTAATTTAAATACATTTTTTTACTAATTCAGAGACCAAAACTCCCTTCCTCGGGTCAGGACAGGGATACTGTAACAGCAATATAGTTTACTGATCTGAAGAAAGAGGTTTTAACCTCTGAAAGCTAATTGAGAAATGTATTAGTCCAATAAAATGGCAGGCACTAAATTTTCTTCTTGCCATGCCCCATGCCTCCTAACCAAATGCAAAATATATATTGGTGGGCTTCCAAAAACCCTGCCAGCTGAAGATCTCTTCCTCTAGGAAGAAAGGGGGGGATTTGTTCAGAGATGTTTGGGGGTTGCATAGAAGAAAAACTGTACACTGGCACTGGTATGGTAATCTTTGTTGTTTGTTTTGAATTTTAAAATTAAAAAATAAATCAAGTGGAAATAAAGAAGTAAAGAAAAAAACAGGCAAATAAATGGGGGTGGGCTGGATGGGGTGGGGCGGGGGTCCAGTGTACTTGTGTACCCAGGAGCCCTCAAAGATTTAAACCTGACCTGCCTGCACGTGGCCGTTGGCTTCGTTGATCCCGCTCCCTCTGATGCCAACTTCCTGTTTGCATGAAGGAGGATTGAAACCTGGAAGAGGAGTGCTTCGGTTGGAGGAGGAGGTTCTCCATCCCGGTTTGCATCCCACCAGGTTTGCCATTGATTGGCACTAATCGACTCATTATTCATTTAAATTGTGTGCACAAATTGAACATGCACACAAATTTACGTGCACAATTTTAAGCACCATTTATAGAATTTGAGGGTATGGCCATTTCCTGACCTTTAGCTGGATATGCAGTTAGCACATGAATTACCATGTACTATTGTACCAGAGTAGTAACCGTTACCAGAACTGTGCACTAACAGTTACTGCATGCTAATTCATACACTTAATATTGCACTTTAGAAAAAGGGTGCTTAAAATCCTACAGCAAGTACCAATTACTAAGAAAACAAGCAAGAGATAATTTTTTTTCTTCTGCTTCCTTCTTAGATGTGCTTTCAAGAACATAAGAACATAATGAGACCAATAGCAGTAGCATCTATCATATATTTGTATGAAACCTGCGTTTTTATTTGAGTTGTAAAGAGTTTCTTACATTACTTATAGGCTGAGAGCATGCTTTTTTGACACTAAGGAGGTAACTCCATAAAAAAGACATGTGGAGGGGCATAATCAAAAGAAACATCTAAGTCTATTTTGGGCCTAAATTGCTAGTCACCCAAAGTCGGCTAAGTAAAATGTCCATTCCCGAAAAATACATCCAAAATATATTTTTTTGCGAAAATCATCTAGTTGGACTACCAGCCGTTTGATCATCCAGACCGCTAAGTCGTCTATCGTTATACCCCATTCTCGTCCAATATTCATCCAAGTCAAAAATGCCCAGAATAAGACCTTTTGGACATGGGCGGGGTCAGCAAAGTGATGGACTGGTCACCCAAACATTGCACCAGACTAGCGGGGTACCTTACAGGGCACTGCTGTGAACGTCACAAAAAGGGTGCCACATAAACATCTCACCACAACTCCCTTATAGATCAAGGTGAGTCCCCCCCCAAAAACATCCCCAGAACCTACTAGACCCACCTGTCTACTTCCCCAATAGCCCTTATGGCTACAGGTGCCACTTATATGGCAGTACAAAAGGGTTTTAAGGTGGCGCACATGTTTCACCATGAATGCAGTGATTAGAGTGGCTTATGGGCCTGGGTCCTCCTCTCCATGGTTCACTAACCCACCCTCAAGACCACTTAAGCCACCTCTGTGCAGCTCTACTAGGCTTTCCTATGCCAGGGTGCCAGGTGCTGATGTTCTGGAGGCAGATATGTAAAGTTGTTATTAAAATTTTTATGGGGTGGGGTGTGGGGTCATTGATTACTGGGGCAGTGTATGGAGGTCTGTACCCCCATACACTGCAGTGTCTGCAGTGTTTGCAGAGGCTATCTGGTCACTTTGGATACCTTCTGTGGACTTAGACCTGGTTTAAATGGCCTAAGTCATAACGTCCAAGTTCCATCTAGGCTGTGTTGTAAAACTTTTGGTTATACATGCAGTACGACTAAGTCTAGGATGGCCCACGTCCCACCCAAATCCCGCCCTCAACACTCCTCCTGAAATAGCCCTTTTAGCTCTGGGCGTACAGCAGTACTGTGAAGGCCTAAGTTATTTTTAGATACGTCTAAAACCCGGTTCAATTATTGGCACTTGGACGACTTGTGTTACTGATCGTCCAAGTGATGATTTAGGCCTGTTTTTAGACGCCTTTCTGTTTCGATTATGAGCCCCATAACATTTATGTGCTAATTACATGCATAAATGTTTAAAATACTGGCATGTATGCACATATTTATTCTTATATGCACATAAATGCAAAATATCGGCTTAAGCAGCATTATTCCCATAAATATACACATATCCTGCAAAGCGCACATTCGAAAGGTGGGTATACACTTAGGCAATCTGGGCATAGTATGGACAAGACTCTCATGTGCATAGTTTATAGAATACAATAAATTCCATCCATATAGTTGGCACATAGGTGCAAATATTTACACTTGATCTATGACTAGAGTAAGTAATTGTATACATATCCAATTATGCTAGGATTCTATAAAGGAAAATGGCAGTTTCTTTTATAAACTATGCTTTTATCAGGTCACCACTAGGTACCTAAATATAGACATATTTTATAGAATTGCCTTCTAGGGGTAATCCTATAAGTAGGGTTCCTCAATGGCTCCAGAAATGAGGACAGATTGAGACATCCAGGTTTTACTTTCAATGAAAGTAAAATCCAGATGTCTCAATCCATCCTCTTTTTTCTGGACCCATATTGTAACCCTTCCAATAAGGAGACACCTAGTAGGCAACACAAATGCCCTCCAGTGCTGGTATTCTAGTCATTTTTTATTGGTATATGGATGCATAAGTTGCTTTAAGGGTTCTACCTTAAAAGAAATACGTAGACAGCAAATTCTTCAAAATACCGCAATAAAAATAATTATGAAAAGAAAAAAATTTGATCATGTATCTCCTTTAAAAGGAAAAGCATTGGTTACCTGTAAATCACAAAATCATATATAAAATAGCAATACTCACACATAAAATATTAGTAAACAAAGCTCCTGCATTCTTAGAAAGATTTCTAATACCATATATTCCCATAAAATCTTTAAGATCTGAAGAAAAATATTTGTTAGTAGTCCCCTCATTAAAATTCATTTATTCAAGGAGGAATGTGATTTTTTTCTGTTATATCCCCTCAAATTTGGAATTTGCTCCCGATCAACATAAGAGAAGAGAAAATGCTCAGCAAGTTTAAAAGCCTCCTAAAAAGTTGGATTTTTAAGGACACTTTTAACTGACATTTAAATTTTTATAGTTTTTACAATGGACTAGGAATACTGCCAAATGAAAATTAAGTGGGTAACTTTCCCCAACCTCTTGTTTCATTACCTATCCCTTTTTATTTGTTTTTTAATTCAATTTAAGCCACTTTTTTTGCCTCTCTCTTTCAAACGTATTATTTTATTATAATGAGTGTTAATTGTCCTGTTTGTTTGATTTTTATTGTAACCTAATTTTTAACTAAATGTAAATTGCACTGGATTTTGATTTTGCGATCAAATCAAATATTTTAAATAAACTTGAATAATAAACTTGAAACATGAAACTTTTTACCATTTCTCAGCTACCCAGTTTTCGGTAAGTACATGCCAAGATGAGATGACATGCACTTTGCAGGTGGGCCTTTGCAAGGTCAGAGTTTGGTGGAGAATGGGCAGAACACAAACTTATGCATGTAGATGAGAAAATTTGCTACGCTACGTGCATTCATTTGCAATATAAATGTGATCACTTACACCACCTCTGTGGCTGATGTAAATGTCCGCATCTGCAAAGTAGACCCACGTAACAAGTCTTAGGCTAGTAATCTGTAAAGAAAAGTAGGCACCTATTTTTTCTTTTAGAATAGATTTCAAATAGATGATTTCTTTGTGCCTAAATTTGTGTGTCTGCTTATAGCATTGCCCTCTAAGCTTCAAATATATAACTACAAAATATATATAGGTTTGATATTGAAATGGACATGTAGTAAACTCCAGTGGTGACTGCATACATTTTTCCTTATTTCTATGGGTCATATGGATAGCTGATATGTATTCATGGTATTTTGCTGAGCTATATGGATAAACATCCTCTATAATAAAACCCTAAGCGCGCATGCGCACTTACAACGGTGTGATTCCTGCCTCCGTGATTTGTGCCTCCGTGGCCATGTTCAATTTGCGGTGCATGTGGCAGTTTGCGGTGCACATGGCAGTTTGAGCGGCGGTTTGTCTCCTGTGGTGTGGCAACGGTGATAGGGGGCCGCAAGGGCAATGGCAGGAGGGTATCCTTTGGCCTGGATGAGACGGACATGGTGCGGGTACTGCGAGGCGTCCGGCTGTCAGAAGAGGTGTTTAGTCAAATGAATGAATCCTTCCATGCTGGTAAGAATTACACGATGCAGAAAAATGCTGCTACAGCTGCACAGGGAAGTGGAGGGGGAGAAGGAAAGGGGGCTGCTTTGGAGGAAGGGGTGTCCTGGGGGCCAGACAGCAATCTTGGTTTGCTCTGGGGGGAGATAGAAGGGGGCCATGGAGAGACAGGCAGGCATGGCGCAACAGAGAGAGACAGGCAGGCAGGGGGCCAGGGAAAGACACAGAGAGACAGACAGAAAGAAAGACAGACAGACAGGGGGCCAGGGAGAGTCACAGACAGAAAGAATGACAAACAGACAGGGGACCAGAGAGACAGACAGACAGCGGCAAAAGAGAGAGAGAGAGACAACGAAGAAAAAAACCAGACAGACAGTGGCCAAGGAGAGAGAGAGAGAAAGAAAGACAGACAGGGGGCCAGGGAGAGACACAGACAGAAAGAATGACAGACAGGCAGAGGGCCAGAGAGACAGACAGAAAGAAAGACAGACAGACAGTGGCCAAGGAGAGAGAGAGAAAGAAAGAAAGACAGACAGACTGGGGGCCAGGGAGAGACACAGACAGAAAAAATGACAGAAAGACAGGGGGCTAGAGAGACAGACAGAAAGAAAGACACACAGACCAAGGGGGCCAGGGAGAGAGACAGAAAGAAAGAAAGATAGGGGGTAGGGAGAGAGACAGACAGAAAGAAAGGAGGGAGGGAGAGAGATAGATAGAAAGAAAGAAAGACAGTGTGAGGGAGAGAGACAGAAAGAAAGAAAGAATGACAGACAGATAGCGGCCAAGGAGAGAGACAAAAATAAAGAAAGACAGACAGAAAGCAGCCAAGGAGAGAGAGAGAGAGAGACAGAAAGAAAGAAAGACAGAAAGCGGCCAAGGAGAGAGAGAGAGACAGAAAGAAAGAAAGACAGACAGACAGAAAGCAGCCAAGGAGAGAGAGAGAGTCAGAAAGACAGACAGACACATCTATTCTAGCACCCGTTAATGTAATGGGCTTAAAGACTAGTTATCTATATGTGTGGATGTGGGAAAATTGGCAGACAAGGGCTGTCCACAAAATCATATGGAGAGTGGTGAAATTCATTTGCTCTCTGGTTAACTTAGCTGCTTAAGTGAATCCAGGAAGTAGCAGACCTAGTTCAGATGGGTAAGTGGAGGTCTTGGCCCATGAAGAAACATATATTCAGTGGTGCTACTTTAACAGTGTGACTGAATATTGAGCAAGAATTTATTACAAACATATTGAGGGTTTAACTCCAGGCAGGGTTGCTATATGGCTCTAGAAAATAGAGGACGGATTGAGACATCTCAGTTTTACTTCCATTGCTTTTAATGGAAGTAAAACCCAGATGTCTCAGTCTGTCCTCCTTATTTCCATTGCTTTCAATGGAAGTAATACCTGGATGTCTCAATCCATCCTCTTTTTTCTGGAGCCATATGTAACTCTAACTCTGGGAGAATTTAAAAACTCAACAGGTAAAACTGTATTTATGAGCAGAAATAGGATTTTATTTAGAAGGGAACTGAAGGCCAGGCCTTTTAGAACATAAGAACATAAAAATTGCCGCTGCTGGGTGAGACCAGTGGTCCATTTTGCCCAGCAGTCTGCTCACGCTGCGGCCCTTAGGTCAAAGACCAGTGCCTAAATGAGTCCAGCCTCACCTGCGTACGTTCCAGTTTAGCAGAAACTTGTACAACTTTGACTTGAATCCCTGGAGGGTGTTTTCCCCTATAACAGACTCTGGAAGAGCGTTCCAGTTGTCTACAACTCTCTGGGTGAAGAAGAACTTCCTTATGTTTGTACGGAATCTATCCCCTTTCAGCTTTAGGGAGTGCCCTCTCATTCTTCCTACCTTGGAGAGGGTGAACAATCTGTCTTTATCTACTAAGTCTATTCCCTTAGATCATGTCCCCTCTCAGTCTCCTCTTTTCATTTGATTCAGAAGGATTTGTTTCCTCGTGGGAAGACTGGAGTGAGAAGGGAAGAAATTATGCTCAGAATTAGGATCTAGGCCAGCAGGAAAAGATACAGCAGAGGAGACTCTGTGCTGTCAAAATTCCATTAGAGGGGAGTAGAGCATAATATCTATTACAAGGGAGGAAAAAAGTAGTGTATAAGAGGATTAAATATTTAGAGCTAGCAGAAGGTAAAAAGATTAGCTAACCCTATCCAGTCCCTGCTAAACTAGAGACTTTGAGACAATGCTCACCTTAAGGCTAAGGAATGAATGACAGAAATCAACTCAATTTATGGGATATTAAAAAACAACAACACCCATTTCATGACAGGGAGGCAGATTTTACTGTAGATAGAATGTACATATTGGAATTGAGATATTCAGGGTCGAGCTAGAGCCCGTTGTACAATACATCCAGGTATGGATTTGAAACGCCAGTTATATGCAGCGAGAGCATCCATGGTTGATATATGTGCATATCAACCATTTGAGAAACCTACAGCACCAGAAAACTTTTGTCAGTATTACATTGTGGTGGGAGGACATATAAAACAACAACACTGAGATACTTAATGGATGATTAATCAAATTCCGTCATTGGAATGCTGCACAATATATGCAACTGTCTATAACCTAGACATCTCCTGAGCAGGTGTAAATCACAAAGAGGTCCTTTTACTAAACTGTGGTAACTGCTAGCGTGTGCTTATCACAACTTAAAAACACTTAGGCCCCCTTTTACTAAGCTGCATAGCCGAGTGCTGTGCGTCTGACGCCCAATTCATTCCTATGGGCGTCAGAGCATTTATCACACCAGCCTGTGCTTTTGGGCTTAGTAAAAGGGGAGGGGGGGGGGTTAGTGCAGGAAGCATTCAGGTATCCTGTGGTAAATGGTCACTTTTGTGTACGCACAGCGTATGGAAAAACATATTTTATTTTTCTGCAAGGGGGTGTGTCTGGGGGCAGAGAGTGAGCATGACAGTGCATTGGGCATTGCCGCATGCTGATTGGTTAGTGCAGGGTTAATGTGGGGGCCCTCACCACCCACAAAATAGGAAGTGGTAGAGGCTCATGTGCTAATTTTTTTTAAATAGCTGCACAGTAATGGTGAAATTAGCACATAGCTATTAATTTGGAAAATGGGAAAATTGGCCATTTGCTGGCTCTAGTAAAAGTGGCCCCCGTATTTTGCTGCATATAATTCCAATGAGCTTTAGAGCATCATCAGAGCATTCAGGCCGTGGTAGTAGAGGATGACATTGGGACAAATTTGTCTCCGACTCTGCAGGAACTCAATTTCCCCGTCCCATTCCCATGAGTTTTGTAGCTGTCCCTGTCCCTAACAGCACAAGCCTCGAACACTTATACTTTTAAAGTGTTTGAGGCTTATGATGACAGAGCTTGCAGGGATGGGGCAGGGATAGGAAAAGAACTCGCTGGGACAGGAAAATGAATTTGCATGGGGACGGGCAAAAATTTGTCTCCGTGTCATTCTCTACGTGTTAGTAACCTCTTCCACAGCCTAGTAAGAGAGGGCCTAAATTTTTAATCAAACAGGAGGTTTATTGGTGGACACTCTGGCTGCCCTTCCGCATGAGCACTAAATCTGCATTCGCTGCTTCTCTTTGCACATACAATGGGAATCCTCTGTGTAATCTGACAGTAAGAACACAAAAAAAATCTAAATATAGACCTTTATTGATGAATGTGTGAAATGTTTTTAAAGAAGACAATCTATATTATGTAGCTCAGATCCCATTTGGTTTAGTGGGGGCCTTGCATTAGTAATGCTGGTTTAAACCTTTCTAGTACATGTTCAGGAATAAGGGGTCATTATGCTATAAATGAAGCAGGCCCATCCCCCTTTCCAGAAGTTTCCAGAAAAGAAAATGTAACAAAATGGGAGATTCATTTCTGCCATGTTACTGAAATGAATTTCCTGCATCCTCTTGCTATCAGCTCAGCCTTGCCTGCCCTATCTGCTTTATTGTCAGATTGGTTTTATTTTGACTACCTCTGCCCTGTAATGTCTGAAGGATGAAGAATGCAAAACTGAGTGAGGGGTGTGAAAGAAATCTTAAACATGTGTCACAGAAGCTTTTCTTTCTCCTATTGCCAGCACTTCTATGAACTATAGAGCTATAACACCTCCTCTCTTTTGTTTTACAGGTACCAAAACCAAAGAAGGTGTGGTGCATAGCGTGAACACAGGTAAAGCACCAACTCCCCTCCTGATATGCCGTAAATCACTTGTGCTATTTCTTACATGTCAGTAAAGCTTGGTTTCAAAAAGTTGTAAACAGGCAACCCCTTTCAGCCCCCTTTTTTAAAATCTATAATAACCAACAAAACCCTTAACAAATTCTAAATATCTATTCCCTCATAAGACAAAAGACAGAGATATGGGAAGTCTGATCGAACTAAACAGAAGGGTGAACCTCTATCATTACAAAGGACCTCTAGTTGGCAAGGGTCTAAAAATGGCTCTGCAAACTCTCATATTTTGTGGGCCTACTCCTTCACCAATCTGCGGGTTGGGTTAACAGATTTTCCGTTTTCTGCTCGTGGTCGCTTGCACTCTCCCAGCTGCTGTTGCCATTTGGGCCCACCTAGTCCTCCCAGTGGGCCAGCTTAATTACAAATGTTTAATTATCTGGCGGGCCAAATTGTATGACACCACGGGCCAGAGTTTGACATGTCTGCTCTAAGGGAAGAAAATCATTTGTTACATGTTGCAAAAGGGAGATAAAACAATCCCAAAACAAAGATAAACCAAAGCTCACCCAACCCCTACTCCACTATTACACACACCAACACAATCAAAAATTATACAAAATTTCCAATAATGGGTGAAAATCCTCCACAACCTAAAAACTTCACAGAAAAGCATTCGGAAAATGCCAGGGATGCACCAAACAGCACACCTCTACAAACCCAGATGCACAAAAATAATAATAATAATAATAACAGTTTATATACTGCAATACCGTTAAGTTCTATGCGGTTTACAATAGATTAAGCGAGGTACAAATTGATTGATTTTAAGAGGGGGGGAAGAGGAGAGTTAATAGGACCGGAAATGCGTTGTTGAGGAGAAAGAGATTAATAGGACAGAGGAATCACTATGGAGGAGAAAGAAGATGAGTAGATCAGTTGTCTAAATACTTTAGGAACAGTTGAGTTTTTAGACGTTTTCTGAATTCCTCATAAGTAGTGGGCGAAAGCAGTTGATCTAGGTCTTTACCCCACAATGCTGCTTGATGTGAAAGAAGGTGTTCATGGTGTTTTTTCAGTTTACAACCTCTAACTGGGGGGACAGTGGTCAGAAAACCATGCACAGCCAATATGTGAACAAAAGAGACCAATACAATGAAAGTGCCGGACTTTTAAATTGCTTTTGTGACACTTTACAGCTATTGACTCCTATGATGCTTGCCCATGAACATAAGAACATAAGAACTTGCCTCCGCTGAGGCAGACCAGAGGTCCATCTCGCCCAGCCGTCTGCTCCCGCGGCGGCCCATCAGGCCCATTGCCTGAGCAGTGGTCCCAGACTATCCCTATAACCTACCTCTACTCCTATCTATACCCCTCAATTCCTTTATCCTCTAGGAATCTATCCAAACCTTCTTTGAAGCCTTGTAACGTGCTGCGGCCTATCACAGCCTCCGGAAGCGCGTTCCATGTATCCACCACCCTCTGGGTGAAAAAGAACTTTCTGGCATTTGTTCTAAACCTGTCCCCTTTTAATTTCTCCGAGTGCCCCCTTGTACTTGTGGTTCCCCATAATCTGAAAAATCTGTCCCTGTCTACCTTTTCTATACCCTTCAGGATCTTGAAGGTTTCTATCATGTCTCCTCTAAGTCTCCGCTTTTCCAGGGAGAACAGCCCCAGCTTTTTCAGTCTGTCAGTATATGAAGTGCAACAACAACGCATGCCAATACATGCGTGTGTCTAGCTTTTCCTGGTGCTTGCGCACATTGATGATTTTTTTACGAGAAACTATTCTGTGCGTGTATGAGCCATTTTCTGAAACGAGCCATTTATGGAATTTCTGTGCACTTCATTTGCATGCAATTTTTTCTGAGCAACTCTCGCTCTTTCCAAATCGGTAAATTAAGCTGGAACTGCAAAGGCACACAGGATTTAACATGGACTTTTGAGCATCAGACCCATAGAGACATAGAAAAATAAAGCCTATCTAGTCTACCTAACCATGCCATCTATTATCTCTTCCTCTCCCCCAGATAACCAACATACTTGTCCCAAACTTTCTTGAATTCAGATACACTTTTATATCTCTACCACCTCCATGGGAAGCTGTTCCATGCATTCACCACTCTGTCCATGAAACAGTATTTTCTGAGGTTACATCTTAGTCTATCGCCTTTCATCTTTATCCTATGCCCCCTCATTCCAGAGTTTCCTTTCAATTGAAAGAGATGCTTCATATGTACATTTATGCCAAGTCGGTATTAGAACATCAGATCATAAGAGGTCATACTGGGACAGACCAAGGGTCTACTAAGCCCAGTATCCTGTTTCCAACACTTGTCAACCTAGGTCACAAGTACCTGGCACGAGATCCTAAGAAGTAAAACAGATATTTTTGCTGTTTATCCTAAGAATAAGCAGTGGATTTCTGAAGTCCATCTTAAAAATGGCTTATGAACTTCTTTTTAAGAAATTATCCAAACCTCTTTTAAACCCTGCTAAGCTAACTGCTTTCACCACATTTTCTGGCAATGAATTTCAGAGTTTAATTATATGTTAAGTGAAACAATATTATCTCTGATTTGTTTTAAATTTACTACTTCATAGTTTCATCGCATGCCTCCTAGTCCTAGTATTTTTGGAAAGAATAAACAAGTGATTCACTCAGTATTTTATAGACCTGTATCAAATCTCCCCTGAGACATCTCTTCTCCAGGCTGAAGAGCCCTAGCTGCTTTAGCCTTTCCTCATACGGCAGTCGTCCCAACCCTTTTATCATTTTCGTCATCATCCTCTGTACCTTTTCTAATTTTATCTCTCCTCCTAGGTAGAATTTATCCAAATGAATAAAACAAAACAGAAAATTTGGGAAGTAAATGTGAAAAAAAGATCATATTGTGTAGTTATTTAGCCCTCCATTGTCTCAGGTAAAATGCTGTTTATGGAAGGGGAAATACTTACTGTGCCTGAATGCAACTCACCTTGAGCTACCACTGAAAAGACTTGTCAAAAACTTCAGCACACCATGCTCAACTTCCTTCCCTATAGCTTCAATAAATTATTGAGCCTCCACTGGGATGTACAATATATATTCCCATGGCTAATTTAAAATTACCCCTACCAGATATGCACCATTATGATCATAAGGGGATGATCTGTACACCTCCCTAATGCATTTCTTAGAACTACAATCACCAGGCTCAAACTGGAGTCAGCAAAAACAGCCCTCCTTCGATCCATACACAATGGTACTGAAGAAGATCTCTAGACCAATAACAATCAATCACAAAGGCACATACCAATAAAAAATGTGGAAGCTCAGTCAGAAAGGGCAGAGAAGAGCTAAGGCAAAAGGGACATTTAAGTTTTGGTGAAACTGCACGCCATTTTGTTCTGAATTGAAGAGAACGTAAAACCCAGACGAGATATGAACTAAACAGAAAAACAAAATAAAAAACAGTTGAAGCTATATTTATATCAATGCTCCACTATCTTTGATCTCTAACCCTACAGGGCATGTAAAAAGTTATGTCTGAATCTAATTTCATAGAAATGGTAAAGAACAGCCCCTTAACTAAAGTGGAGGCCTCAACAATATTGTTTTACATAGCAATATTTTCCCACTGAGTTATTGAATACGGTAGTATCCAGTCGGGTTTTCAGGATTTCCCCAATGAATATGCATTGAAAGCAGTGCATGCACATAGATCTCATGCATATTCATTGGGGAAATCTTGAAAACCCGACTGGATTGCGGCCCTCAAGGAGGAACTTTGAGACCCCTGTGTTAATGGAAGACCATCCAATAACTCTGGAGAAGGCTAGAGCAGTGTTCTTCAACCTTTTTACACCTATGGACCGGCGGAAATAAAATAATTATTTTGCGGACCGGCGGTTGAAGAACACTGGGCTAAGTCATGGGCCAGACCCCACCCATCTCTGCCCCAGACCCCGCCCCCATAATAGAATTAATTGTAACACTATTTTTTCCATTCATTTTTCATATACACACACACACACAATATAATGGTTAAACACAAAATTAAACTACACAAAGCACACTGTATGCTTCTCAACATTCATTCTTACCATAACAATTACCCCTATGCAAATAGAGGACCACAAACTAAAATTACTAATATATTCAAACAAAACCCTAAGGGGTCCTTTTATCAAGCCGCGCTAGCGGGGTTAGCGCATCGGACATTTCATCACGCGATAACCCCCGTGGCCAGCTAAAAAACTAACGCTTGCTCAATGCAGGCGTTAGCGGCTAGTGCGGCAGGTAGTTTAACGCGCAGTATTATGCGCGTTAAACCCCTACCGCAGCTTGATGAAAGGACCCCTAAGATTCAAGACTCTGTATGCAGAACAACCACAGAGAGAAAGAAACAAATGCATTTCCTCCTGCAAAATATAGACAGCAGATAAAATTCTCAGAATTGACACAATTCAATCACTAAATTGAAAATAAAATTATCCCCCCTACCTTTGTTGTCTCCCTCCCTCCATGTTTTTTTATTTATTTTTTTTTACATTAGATTTCTCTTTCTCTAATTAAAGACAAATAGTACATGACCAGCTATACTTCTACTTTCCCTATAACCGTTTACAGGGAAAAAAGGAGGCAATTTTAACAAAAGCTCTATCAGACACACTGAATCAGACAATTTTGCCTAATTCAGTTAATGCTTTGTTTTGTGGATGAACATTATGTAACAATGTGATTAAAAATTAAATTAATGATTGTGATATACTGTATGATTTATCCACCATGTAAAAAAATCAGCAGGTTAGAAAATAGGGCAGTGGAAAGCTAGCCTAGGATACTATTTAAGCAGTGAGGCCTCAAAGAGCAGGGTTTTTTCCCATTATACATAAGCTGTGTATGCTCCATGCTATGCCTTACCTTCTGGCCTGCTCCCGCCTGGTCGTTTCATTCCACCCCCGGTGTTATCTTTGGGCCGGCTCCCCTCTTCCTAACTGCCGCAGTGTACAAAGCCTCGGGCAGCGGCTCCTTGCACGTCCCGCGCCTCATCTGGAAACCTTAACTCTGATGTTGTGACGTCAGAAAGAAGGCTTCTGGTTCAGGCGCAGGATGCAGGTAGGAGCCACTGCCAGCGGCTTTGTGCACTGCTGCAGTAAGGAAGAGGGGAGCCGGCCCGAAGATAACACCGTATCGATTGTACCGCGGACCGGCGGTTGAAGAACACTGTCTCGGGCCCGACGCGTTTGCTGGCCCTGTGGACTGGCAGGAAATTTCTGCAGACCGGCATCGGTCCACGGACCGGTGGTTGAAGAACACTGGGCTAGAGGATTCCTAATGAAAATGAGGCCCATCTGACTTGCCAGGAATAGGATAGAAGCTTTTGCTTAATAGAGAACTAATCCTCTTCCTTTTGAGTTTGAAGGTAGAACCTGTAACAAAAAAACAGTGAACACTTGAGTTTTGTTGCTCTTCCTGTTGTTACCATAACACGTTTGTCTTACTTTTATATTGAAATTACTTGCAGTTGCTGAGAAAACCAAAGAGCAAGCCAGTGCAGTGGGGGGAGCCGTGGTGACTGGTGTGAACCAAGTAGCGTCTAAAACTGTAGAAGGAGCTGAGACCATTGTAACCACTACCGGATTAGTAAAACAGGTCAGTCTGTTGTCTGGGATCCATCTGAGAACAGATACTTGTGTAACAGTTTTCTTCTCATGAGCATTGAATAAAACCAGTGAGAAGTTTAAGACCGCATCTGGTAGTAACAGAAGAATGCACAAAACAGCCCCCCTCCTTTACTAAGGCGTAGTGTGGATTTTAGTGCCGGCAGCGGCAGTAACTGCTCCAACGCTCATAGGAATTCTATGAGCGTCAGAGCAGTTACCGCCACTGCCGGCGCTAAAACCCATGCTACGCATTAGTAAAGGAGGGGGGAAGTCTTGTGAAAATGGATGCTGACAGCTGCTAAAGGTTCAAACCCCCTATCCATGAGTTTTCATTGGTATGATATGGGTAGTGCCACTGAAAATTCCCTCAAAATGCTCCAGACTATATCAGTAGTTCCCAACTCTGTCCTGGAGGACCACCAGCCAGTCGGGTTTTCAGGATAGCCCTAATGAATATGCATGAGAGAGATTTGCATATAATGGAGATGACAGGCATGCAAATCTGCTCCATGCATATTCATTAGAGCTATCCTGAAAACCTGACAGGACAGGGTTGGGAAGCAAAGGCATTCTACTTTAGAAGCACCTTTGACGTTTTAGATGTCCATAAACTGGCATTTAGACATTTATCATCCATAGACAACTAAGTTCTGATTATACAAATCTGGGCTATGAACATCTAAAACTGAAAAAGGCTAAATGCCAAGGGCTGTAGTCTGGGTATATTTTGGACAGAACTAGGCGGGCCCCCAAAAAAGAGATGTTTACTTCCAATTTTAGATGGGGAATGAACATCTACGTCCAAAATGATGGACATCAGGAGTTAGACCTGCTACCAGCCAAGTTTCAGAAAAGTGCTCCTTTTGAGCAGTGTTACAATGGAGGGATTAGAGAAGGCAAGGGATGCTGGGCTTTCTGACAGGTTTGGGAAAAATGGACGTTTCTGTTTCAAAAATGGCTGACATAACCATTTGTAATCCAGTTGAAGTTAGCATTTTATAGCATAGATGATCAAAAGCTACCATAGAAACGTTCATGTTCCCGTGTTGTCCTGTTATTGTAGATATTTTTTTCTGATAATGGATGTTCATGCTGCACATCACTGGCACAAGAATACCCATTTCATAAAGTATTTTAGAAGAGGTTCTATGCCAGGAGATTTAGTTCTAAGATTCTAGCAGAACTTCAGATGACTCTTCTTAGGCCCCCTGATGCTGTGCAGTGAGAACCTTTTTTTTTTTTTTTTGATAATGGTTTGCTATTGGCTTTAAATATTGACCTGTGTGGTTCTTGTCAGCCATATGCAAAAAGATTTTGACATTTCTGTAAATTATCCTCTAGTACAGTGGTTCTCAACCCTGTCCTGGGGTATCCCCAGCCAGTCAGGGTTTCAAGATATCCCTCATGAATATGCATGAGAGAGATTTGCATATAATGGAAGTGACAGGTATGCAAATATTTCTCATGCATATTCATGAGGGATATCTTGAAAACCCGACTGGCTGGGGGTCCACCAGGACAGGGTTGAGAACCACTACCCATTATTACTCAAATTCATGATGCAGGGTTAGATTCATCTCATAGCTATCTGTAATCCTATTCAAACTGAAGAAACGTGAGCACTTAGTGATGTGCCTAAATAGTCCTCCAATCACACAGCTCAGAAAGGAAAAACAAAACAAAACACTTTTCCCAGTTTTATTACTTTTGTCCTGCTTTCATAGCACTTAAATAAATAACTAAGTTACTATCAAAAATCACTTGGCAGTAATTGGGTTAGAACAGAGGTGTCAAAGTCCCTCCTCGAGGGCCGTAATCTAGTCAGGTGTTCAGGATTTCCCCAATGAATATGCATGAAATCTGTTAGCATACAATGAAAACAGTGCATGCAAATAGATCTCATGCATATTCCTTGGGGAAATCCTGAAAACCCAACTGGATTGCGGTCCTGGAGGAGGGACTTTGACATCCCTGGGTTAGAATGTAATGTAATGTAATGTAATTTATTTCTTATATACCGCTACATCCGTTAGGTTCTAAGCGGTTTACAGAAAATATACATTAAGATTAGAAATAAGAAAGGTACTTGAAAAATTCCCTTACTGTCCCGAAGGCTCACAATCTAACTAAAGTACCTGGAGGGTAATAGAGAAGTGAAAAGTAGAGTTAGAGGAAAAATAAAAATAAAATAAACATTTTAACAAGACAGCATTGATCTAAATATTTTGGAAGGTAGAAGAGAGGAGAGAAAGGAATAGAAGCAGAAGGGGGAGCCGTTGAACAGTATAATTCTGGAGAAATTTAAATGATAGAAATAGAACAAAACAAAGACAAAAGGTAAAACAATAGATAAGATTAAAGATAAATCATAAGCTGGAAAGAAAAATAAAATAAAACTTTGTCTTCAATCCACGGTTTAGGCACCATTTAGAATTTAATTCCCTGCTACCTCAGTTTGTGTTGCCTTGATTTTCCTGATAAGGTAGTGATATTTCATCAAAAGGCCAATTAAAGAAATAGGGATGGAAAATGAACCTTCATGCTATAATATTGAAAAAAAAGCATCACAGCGAAAATGAGTCATATGTATCTTGCCAGAAGACCCAACATGGCACTGTGTGGCACTGTGTTTTGACAGAAAAAAATGTCTGCTTCAGGGGTCAAAGAATCTGTATTTATAAAATGAAGACACAAGTACATATAAAACATAATCATGTATATATAATAATGTAACAAATAAAAATATATAAATTTATAATGAGAAGCATTTCCAATATGACATCCAAATCTGAGGTTGGACATTTTATGGAAGACGCACAAAAATCCAGTAGCAAACACGACCATTTTCGAAACAGAAACATGTCTAACTTTTTGTTTTGAAGATGGCCATTTCATAAAAGTGTGTCTATGGGCTCCTTTTACAAATGTATGGTAGCGTTTTTAGCGCATGCACCAGATTAGTGCGTGCTATAGCGGGTGCTACCCAAAAAACTACCGCCTGCTCAAGAGTGGTTAGCACACGGGGCATTTTAGTGTGCGCTATTCCTCGTGTTAAGGCCCTAACGCACCTTTGTAAAAGGAGCCCTATGTTTTTGAACCATTTTTGAAAAAAAGAAATGTCCTAAACAAAAATGCAAAAAAAAACCCAAGCCATTGGGATGCAGGAAGTATCAGCAGTTTTAGCAGACTGACCTCACAGACATCCCAGCAGAACAGTGGGGCACCATAGGGGGCGCTGCAGTAAACTTCACATTAAAAGGCTCAGGTACACATCTCACCATAATCTCAATATAGTATATGGTGAGCTTACTAAAACCCACCCAAAAGCTACTTGACCCAACTGTTCACCACAACAATAGCCCTTATGCCTGCAGGGGCCACTTATATGTAGATACAGTGGGATTAGGGTGGGTTTTGGAAGGCTCATATAGTCAACCATAAGTGTAGTAGTTAGAGTGGGATATGGGTTTGAGTTCCCATCTCTATGGTTGACTGCATCACCCAATAGGACTGGCCATAACATCTGCAGCAGTCATACAGGCAGGTATGTACTGTCTCATTCACATCTGTGGGGAATGGGAGAGGGTGCAGAGACCACTGGGGGAGTGTGAGGGGCTCATGCTTTCATCCCTCCAGTGGTCATCTGGTCAGTTAAGACAACATTGTTTTGGCACTTATTCGTTATTAAAACAGGCCTAGCCCCAAATGCCTACATTATGCCCTGGACCTTTTTGTAAAATGTTTGATTATTGCAGAGAAATGTCCAAATCATAAGTTTGTCCCTAGATGCGCTCAAACCATGCCTCTAACACATCCCCTTGAGATTTACCCCCTCCTTTACTAACGCTTAGCAAAATGGAATAGAAACATTTCTCTCTACCTCTTCCTGTCTAAAGTCATAAATTAATGAAAACAACAGCATAACAGCTAGAAATGGCAACGGTATAAGTCAATGAAGAGGCTCACTGGTGTCCACTAGATACCTAAACAGGTCCTGCCGTGGAGGCAATATTCTTATTTCCTTTCAGGGGACCGGATTGGGGTGGGGTATAGAAACATGACTGGGTTGCCACAGAGGACAACCATTTAAAATGGAATATTTCAGGGCGGTTATGCATTCTTCTCTGCAATGGTCTATCATTTTGCTTTGCCTTCATATTAATCTTCTGAACACCCTGAAATGTCTTTGTTTGGATCAAGGCTTCCTCCCTGTGACACAGCACAAAGTTTGCTGCATTGCAGTCAATTAAAATGTGATCAGAGAAACACACCCCTAACAGCTGTCCTCTGGGACTAGCAGCATTAGCTCCAGTGCTGTTTACTTCACCTCCAGTCATTATAGTTCCTGTAGCCGTCTGCTGTTTTCCCTTTGCTTTTTTTTTTTTTTTTAAACCTGTCATTTTGTTGACATAGGATTTCCTTCCCTGACTTTTTTGTTTTTTAACAATTCACAGCAATGCTTACCCTCCTCCCCAGCTGCTCTGTTAATCAAGGAATTGCTGTACTAATGCAGAGTATAATAGAACTCATTCTCACATATTTAAATTTTTTTAAAAAACATACAGGTGAACGAAGATTATTTTTTAATTCTGGAGACCTCTGTTGGAAGCCACACTCCTTTCCAAGTATTTACAGTATTTGTTTAGCACTTTTCAACCAGCTTTAAAGGGTTGTATCAGTGATCACTCCCCCAAATATTCACCAGTCAAGTCCAAATTTAGGCATGAAGCAGGAAATTACAGGCCAGTGAGCCTCACTTCAGTTGTTGGAAAAATAATGGAAGTGTTGCTGAAAGAAAGGATAGTGAACTTCCTAGAATCTAATGGGTTACAGGATCCGAGGCAACATGGCTTTACAAAAGGTAAATCGTGCCAAAAGAACCTGATTTAATTTTTTGATTGGGTGACTAGAGAGCTGGATCGAGGACATATGCTAGATGTAATTTACTTAGATTTCAGCAAAACCTTTGATACAGTTCCTCATAGGAGGATGTTGAACAAACTTGAAGGGCTGAAGTTAGGACCCAAAGTGGTGAACTGGGTCAGAAACTGGCTGTCGGACAGACGCCAGAGGGTGGTGGTTAATGGAAGGCGCTCAAAGGAAGGAAAGGTGAGTAGTGGAGTCCCTCAGGGTTCGGTGCTGGGGCCAATCCTGTTCAATATGTATGTAAGTGACATTGCTGAAGGGTTAGAAGGAAAAGTGTGCCCTTTTGCAGATGATACCAAGATTTGTAACAGAGTAGACACCGAAGAGGGAGTGGAAAATATGAAAAAGGATCTGCAAAAGTTAGAGGAATGGTCTAATGCCTGGCAACTAAAATTCAATGCAAAGAAATGCAGAGTAATGCATTTGGGGATTAATAATCGGAAGGAACTGTATATGATGGGAGGTGAGAAGCTGATATGCACGGACGGGGAGAGGGACCTTGGGGTTATAATGTCCGAAGATCTAAAGGCGAAAAAACAGTGTGACAAGGTAGTGGCTGCTGCCAGAAGGATGCTGGGCTGGATAAAGAGAGGCATAGCCAGTAGAAGGAAGAAGGTGTTAATGCCCCTGTTCAGGTAGTTGGTGAGTCCCCACTTGGAGTATTGTGTTCAGTTTTGGAGACCGTATCTGGTGAAGGACGTAAGAAGACTTGAAGCGGTCCAGAGGAGGGTGACAAAAATGATAGGAGGCTTGCGCCAGAAGACATATGAGGAGAGACTGGAAGCCCTGAATATGTATACCCTAGAGGAAAGGAGAGACAGGGGAGATATGATTCAGATGTTCAAATACTTGAAGGGTATTAACATAGAACATAATCTTTTCCAGAAAAAGGAAAATGGAAACGAGAAAAAATGACGGAAGCCTGGAACTGTCACAAAATCTACCAAAAAAGGTGCCATAAAGTGGTAGGAGCTGCCAAAAAAGCCTACGAGGAGAAGATAGCACAGGAAGCCAGAAAATTCAAGCCCTTTTTCAGATATATAAAAGGAAAGAAACCAGCAAGAGAGGCAGTGGGACCTCTCGACGATCTAGGAAGGAAAGGGTCAATTAAAGAGGACAAACAGGTTGCTGATAGGTTAAATTCTTTCTTTGCCTCAGTCTTCACAAAGGAGGACATTTCAACAATGCCAGCCACAGGGAGGATATTCACCGGGGGCATAGAGGAAAGACTCACAACAGTAAATGTGACTTTGGACATGATATACGTGCAGATTGACAAACTAAAAAGTGACAAATCCCCTGGACCGGATGGAATTCACCCGAGAGTATTAAAAGAACTTAAGGAGGAAATTGGTGAACTATTGCAATACGTAGCTAATATTAGAACTGGGCAAATACTAGATGACTGGAGGATAGCAAATGTCATCCCAATTTTCAAAAAAGGATCAAGAGGGGATCCAGGAAACTACCGACTAGTGAGCCTCACATCGGTTCCAGGGAAGATAATTGAAACACTAATTAAAGAAAACATTGTACAACACTTGGAGGATCACAATCTATTAAGGACAAGTCAGCATGGCTTCAGAAAAGGGAAGTCGTGTTTGACAAATTTACTGCAATTCTTTGACAAAGTGAACAAACAAATGGATAGTGGAAACCCAGTGGATATAATTTACTTGGACTTTCAGAAAGCGTTTGACAAGGTCCCACATGCGAGGCTTATGAATAAACTACTAAGCCATGGAATAGGAGGAGAAGTGCACAGATGGATCGGCAAATGGCTAGAAAACAGAAGGCAGAGGGTTAGCATTAATGGGAAACTCTCGGACTGGGAGAAAGTGACCAGCGGAGTGCCCCAGGGTTCGGTTCTTGGACCTATCTTGTTCAATATTTTTATAAACGACCTGGAGGAGGAAACAACATGCAATATAATAAAGTTTGCTGATGATACAAAACTATGTCGGGCGGTTGGCACTCAACAGGACTGCGAGGACCTCCAGAAAGATCTGAACCAGCTGGCAAAGTGGGCAACAAAGTGGCAGATGAACTTAAACATAAACAAATGCAAGGTGATGCATCTAGGGAAGAAAAATAAACAATATGAGTATAAGATGTTGGGGGTGAAGCTAACAAAATGCCAACAAGAAAGGGATTTGGGGGTACTGATTGACAGTACCTTAAAGCCTTCGGTACAATGTGCGGCGGCGGCGAAGAAAGCAAACAGGATGTTGGGCATAATTAAGAATGGGATTATGAGTAGATCGCAAGAGGTCATAATGCCACTATACAAAACAATGGTCAGACCACACTTAGAATACTGTGTCCAACACTGGTCTCCATACCTTAAGAAGGATATAACTCTGATGGAGAGAGTTCAGAGGCGAGCCACGAAACTTGTCAAAGGGATGGAACATTTGAGCTACAAAGATCGACTCAAGAAACTAGGACTGTTTTCCCTCGAGAAGAGAAGACTGAGAGGAGATTTGATAGAGACTTTTAAAATAATAAGAGGATTTGATAAAATAGACCAAGAAGCAGCATTACTAACATTCTCAAATGTGACACGGACTAGAGGTCATGGACTGAAACTGAGTGGCAGCAGGTTCAGGACAAATGTCGGGAAGTTCTGTTTCGCACAGCGCGTGGTGGGTGCTTGGAATGCGCTCCCGGAGGAGGTTGTGGAGGAGACTACTATGCTGGGATTCAAGCGCAAGTTGGATGCACACCTTCTAGCATATCATATTGAGGGATATGGTAAATCCAGGACTCCATTAGGAGTACTAAATTGGGCCGCCGCGTGTGCGGATCGCCGGACTAGATGAACCTCGGTCTGATCCGGTGAAGGCGTTTCTTATGTTCTTATGACATAATTTGAGGTTGAGGGGTGGTAGATTCACGAGCAATGTTAGGAAATTCTATTTTACGGAAAGGGTGGTGGATGCCTGGAATGCGCTCCCGAGAGAGGTGGTGGAGAGGAAAACGGTGACTGAGTTCAAAGAAGCGTGGGATGAACACAGAGGATCTAGAATCAGAAAATAATATTAAAAATTGAACTAAGCAGACTTGCACGGTCTGTGTCTGTATATGGCCATTTGGTGGAGGATGAGCTGGGGAGGGCTTCAATGGCTGGGAGTAGGTTTTAACAGAGATTTCAGCAGTAGGAACCCAAGCACAGTACTGGGTAAGGCTTTGGATTCTTCTCCAGAAATAGCTAAGAAGAAAAAATGAAAAAAATTTAAATTGAATCAGGTTGGGCAGACTGAATGGACCATTCGGGTCTTTATCTGCCGTCATCTACTATGTTACTATGTTACAAATTACGAGAGAGCATTTTAGCCTGGGCCGATGAGGTAAATGATCTGATGTAGAGAATGACACAAAGAAAAAATTTGTCCCCGTCTCTGTCCTGTCCCCGTGAGCTCATCCCTATCCTGTCCCCGCAAGTTCAATCCCCATCCCCGCCCTGTCCCTTCGATCTTGGTCCCCGTCCCATCCCTGCAAACCATCTGATCCCATATGCTCAAACCATCTCCCTTCTGTGTTCCTATTTTCCCTATTTCCAATATCTCCCCTCTGTATCTGTATACTCCTCCTGTGTCCGGCATTGGCCCCCCATGTCCATATACAATCCCCATGTATCTCCCCATTATGTCTCTGTCCCTATGTCTCCATGCAGATAATTTCACCCCCATGTATCTTCCCTTTATGTCTCTGTCCCCATGCCCCCATGCACATAATTTCCCCCCCCCATGCATCTCCTCTTTATGTCTCTGTCCCTATGCCCCCATGCACATAATTTCCCCTCTGTTTCTGTTACCTTCCAGATTTCACCTCTCTTCCTCTTCCATACCAATGTGTGTCTCTCCTCTCCAACCCCCATCTAGCTTCTTTCCCTGTTTCTCCCCCCGCTTCCAGCATCTGCCTCACCTGCCTGTCCTCCCCTTTCTCTTTCCTGCTGTGGGTTCAATATTTGTCTCCCTCTTCATTCACTTGGCCCAGCATCTCTTTCCCTTTCTCTCCCTCCTTCCTACTGTGAGAGAACATGTGCGATCACAGATCACGAGGTCCAGCAGCCCTCTCCCGCCCGATCGCCACGTCCCATCATCTCCCTCCCTTCCCCTCACCTTATGTGATGACAGTTCTTATAATAAATATAAAAAAAACACAAAGCACACTGTATGCAGAGAAAATGGTTATATTCCCCCGCCATGTCCCATCATCTCCCTCCCTTCCCCTCACCTTATGTGATGACAGTTCTTATAATAAATATAAAAAAAACACAAAGCACACTGTATGCAGAGAAAATGGTTATATTCCCCCGCCATGTCCCATCATCTCCCTCCCTTCCCCTCACCTTATGTGATGACAGTTCTTATGTTCTTATAAAAAAACACAAAGCACACTGTATGCAGAGAAAATGGTTTTATTCCCCCGGTTATATTCCGGGGGTTTTCAAAGAGGTCAAGGCAGATGACTCTATGCAATGTCACCTCAGTAACAACTATACAAAAATAGACAAATATACCCCCTCCCTTTTTACTAAACCTCAATAGCGGTTTTTAGTGCAGGGAGCTGCGCTGAATGTCCTACGCTGCTCTCGATGCTCATAGGCTCCCTGCGCTAAAAACCGCTATTGCGGTTTAGTAAAAGGGGGCCATAGTGCAAAATATAGACAGCAGACATAAATTCTCAAAACAGACACATTTTGATCACTAAATTGAAAATAAAATCATTTTCCTACCTATGTTGTCTGGTGATTTCATGAGTCTATGGTTGCACTTTTTTTTTGTAGTTCAAAAGTTTTTATTGAATTTTAAGAAAGACAATAACAGAAAAATATAACATCTTCAAGGCATTCATAACACAATATAACAATCAAATGGATCAGTAGAAGCTTTTACATGGGTACATTGAATACTATAATGTATGTATGTCGAATGAAACAGATTCACATCAAACAGTACAAATTGTTACATTTAAGGAGCAATGCAATAACTGGTTAAGGGAGACCAAATGCAATTATATTTGCAAAGGGCTGCATTTCTTTCAGCTAATACCTTTTCATATTTACCAATCAAACAGATTATTCCACCACGTGTAAAATTCAATCTTAAATCTTTCCAACAGTATAACACATTTTAAATCGCTAAGGATAACATAATAGTTAACAGTCTTTCCTTATAAGTATCTAGAGGAACAGCTAAACCCTGTGACATTAAAGCGATGACTTTAAAAGTAAGTGCTTATTTAATATCCAATATATCACAAATAGTTTGCCACACTCTTTCCCAGTACAATACAAGATGCTCACAGGAAAATAATAAATGCTTTAGGTTACCTGTGGTTTGATGACATGACCAACAACTAGAGGAAGTGGATGGATCTCTCTTATTAGATATTATTGGCGTCCAGACAGCTCTGTGTAAAAAAAAGATTGCAGTAGCGAGGCAGATCTGATTGACTTGAAGAAAATTGACCATATAATGCTCCAATCAATGGCATCTGAGGGAAGATTCAACTCATCCTGCCATTTAAGTTCCGTTGTAATGGGCGCATGAAATTTGACTTTCTGAATTAGTTTGTACTATAGTGATGCTTTGCTATCCAAATTAGAAAATTTACATAATACAACACTTAAGCTTGGCTGTGCTACCTGAGTTAGTGCATTTGGTATGGATTTCTTCAGACAGTGTAAAAGCTGCATCCACTTGAATTGTTGATTGCTGGGTAAACCCCATTTATTTGATAATTCCTGAAAAGACATTCAGCTGTCACCTATCATCAAATCCTGTATCGTCCATATTCCACATTGTTGCCACGACTTCCAAGAAATATGTGTTGCTTGAATTTTAATCCACATGTTGTTCCAGAGGGGTATAAGTCTAGAACACTCCCAGCGGACAGATAATAAGGTATCAATCTCTATCAGGGCTGTTTTGAAGGAGGAAAGAATTAGGTCAGCCTTATCAGATTTGGATAAGGAGGATCCAGCCAAAAATTTCAAGCGCACAGCACCATATATGGTGCATTCGAGAAAAAGCCAGGAGGGTATGTCAGAGTTCCTAAATCCATTATGACCTTGGGCCCACTGTCTTACAAGGAATGCACTATGATAATGGAGAAAATCAGGGAAATTTACTCCCCCCAAAGCACCTACTGGCCTTCAATTTGGACAGCACTATACGGGGTTGCTTTTTGTTCCACAGGAATTCTGTCAGTAGAGAATCTACACTTTTATTAAAAGAGTTTGGCAGGTAGAATGGTAACATATTCAAGACATAATGAATTTTTGGCAAAATCATCATCCAGATCGTTTCCAAAAGCCCCTCACCAGGACAAATTCAAAGGTGTCCATTTACTCGTGGTCTTAACAATATTGAATAGGTATTCCATGTTGTATTGTATCGTCTCCTCTATAGTGGGGCCAAAGAAAACCCCTAAGTACTTCATTTTCGCATCAGACCACTTGACACCATGAGAGGAAAAAAATCTCAGAAGCCTGAGCTGATTCAAAGCAAAGATATCGCATAAGCAGGTCAGGGTATCTTTCATCGATCATAAAAAGCTCTCATGTAATAAATGTTTTATAATGTATTAAATCATCTTAAATAGAGTACATTTTTAAAAATAATAATTTTTAAAATAATCATTAAATAAGTGCACTTATCTTGAGTGCAAAACGTTTTGATTGCTGTAAAGCCCGACGGGACCTGTTTTGCCAGTGTTCTTGGCTTCTTTAGGGGTTTTTCAAATTCTGTAAGAAAGATAAGTGCCATTTGAAACAAAAGTCAAAAAATAAATGCACACAAGTTGTTAATTGTTACAATTCAATTGTAGCAGCAAAGTAGCTATTCACAGTAAGTATTATTTTTGCAATCATGATAAGTGCGCTTATTTAATGATTATTTAAAAAATTTACTCTACTTAAGATGATTTAATACATTATAAAACACTAGTCTTTAAGCCCGTTACATTAACGGGTGCTAGAATAGATATGGCTGTCTGTCTTTCTTCTGTCTCTCTGTCTCCTTAGCCGCTGTCTGTCTGCCTTTCTTTCTTACTTTCTCGCTCCTTAGCCGCTGTCTGTCTCTCTGGCCCCCTGTCTGTTTGTCATTCTTTCTGTCTGTGTCTCTCCCTGGCCCCCTGCCTATCTCTCTCTGGCCCCCTGAGCAAACCAAGATTGCTGCCTGCCCCCCAGCACACCCCTCCCCCCTAAGCAGCCAATTTTCCCTCTCTCCCTCCACTTCCCTGTGTAGCAGTAGCAATGGATGCCTCTCAGCACCCTGAAGGACAACCTCCTGCCGTTGCTCTCATCGCCGCACATGCCACAAGCTGACACACACCGCATGCACTGCAAGCCGCCATGAGCTGCAAAAGGAACATGGCATGGAAGCACAAATCACGGCGGCAAGGATCACACTGTTTCAACTGCGCATGCGCGGGTATGGGTTTTATTATAGAGGATTTATTATATGAGAACTTTTTATGATCGATGAAAGATACTCGGACCTACTTATGCAATTATATCTTTGCTTTGAATCAGCGCAGGCTTCTGAGATCTTTTCCTCTCATTATATTTGAGCACTTGAGTTGTATCATAGAAACCTATTGTGGAAGTGTGTTTGCACCAGTAAATTCAGCCAGGAAAATCCTAGTGACTAACACTAGGACACTGGGAGGTGCAATTCTTTAAACAGTGCCTAGCGGTTGATTGACAACTGTGAACAAATGGTGCCTAGGAGACAGGCGCTGTTTATAGAATCAAGCCCTTTAAGTGCACGTACAGGAATATATAAGTGAAAAAGATTTCAGACAATGCACCTGTTTTATATCATGTCAAAATTGCACAAAGATACATCTAACATGTGGCTATGGTACTTAAACAGATCCCTGAACATTCAGCGCCAGCGGCTATCTGCATATTGGTGCTGAAGATATAGTGGAATTAGGAAAGGTTCACAGAAGGGTGACAAAAATGATAAAGGGGATGGAACTCCTCTTATATGAGGAAAGGCTAAAGAGGTTAAGACTCTTCAACTTGGAAAAGAGACAGCTATGGAGGGATATAATAAGAGTAAGAAATCTTTGGAACATACATTAGCATTTCAGGCTGCTTTCTACGATAGGGAATTTCTACCATTGTTGCGTAGTGCTTGTTCTTATAAACACTTTAGAACTGAATTGAAAACTTATCTTTTTTCAAAGTATCTGGCGAATTAAGCTAAATGATCCCTAGGTTATGTTATTATTAATCTTTTGTTAACCGCATTGAACTTACGGTTATGCGGTTTTTAAGTACAATGTTATGTTATGCTATGGTATGGTATGGTATAGAATGGATAAGAGTGAATTGATTTTTTTTACTCTTTCATGAAGTAAAAAAACTAGGGTGGACACTCAATGAAGTTACATGGTAATTACTTTTAAAATGAATAGGAGGAAACATTTTTTTCACTCAACGAATAGTTAAGCTCTGGAACTCATTGCCGAAGAATGTAGTAACATTTTAATCTGGGATTAAAATGGTTTGGACAAGTTCCTGGAGGACAAGTCCATAGTCTGCTATTGAGACAGACATGGGGGAAGCCACTGTTTGCCCTGGGATCAGTAGCATGAAATCTTGCTACCATTTGGGGTTCTGTTAGGTATTTGTGACTTGGATTGGCCAATGTTGGAAGCAGGATTATCGGTTACATGGACCATTAGTCTGACCCAATATGACTATTCTTATGTTCTTATAACTGGATTTACTGTTGTCTGCCTCCGTTAACTGGATAACAATGATGTGCTCTGTTGGTATCTGGATGCCTATCTGGACAACCCAGGACAGGGTTTTTTTTTTTTTTTTTTTAATACCAGTGCTGAATATCGTTGCTATGCAGATACTGGTACTGAATATTCAGGTATGAGCTGCCTTTATCTGGATAATGGTGATATTCAGTGCCACTATTCTGATACCTATTTAGGCCACCTCTTTTGCTCTTAAGTTATTAGAAAAGTTATCTTGTTATCGGCACTAAATACTGCTGTTGTCTAGTGTAACCAGTAGGGGGGTTACCCTAGTACCTGTATCCCAGCCTTGATGTCCATTCTGGCAGAGAGGGCAGGCCTTGAAGAATTTGGCTTAGATCTAGCTGGTACTATAAAAGGGATTCCATCTATAGTCTACAACCTAGCATCCTACTCCTAGTCTCATAGCTTCAGTGTAGTCTAACCATATATGAAACATTTCCAAATAAATTCAATGTTTAACAGAACAATTTTGTCTTTTATTGAGAGGTTCTGACCAAACATAGTTGCATAATATAACGTAACATCTTCCCTTTTTCCTCAAGTAGCAAATACAAGCAAAAGATATATTCCATACAATAAAATTATGAGAAAACACACCTTACTCTCCTTTATGCAGTATGGTACAAGAACACAAACTATTCTTTTAGAGTCCTAATCCTGTACCCAGATGATTTGCCCTCCCAAGTTTATCACTTCCGGGCTCAAATATTGAAAACTGGAACAAGCACAAACAACATCAACGCAGGTGCCATAAGGTGGTAAAAGGGGCCAAAAGAGACTACGAGGAAAAAATAGCCAAGGAGGCAAAGAAGTTCAAGCCATTCTTTTGATAAATTAAGGGGAAACAACCCCTTATTCCCATGGAATAAAGGGAGCGCTAAAGGAGGACAAAGCAATCGCCGACAAACTGAACACATTTTTTGCATCTGTATTTACTGAAGAAGATGCATACCGGAACCCATCAGGCTATATGCTGGAAATGAAGACGGAAAGCTGACAGGATTTACGGGCAGTCTAGAGGAGATGTGTAGGCAGATTGATAGGCTTAAGAGCGATAAATCCACGGGACCAGATGGCATCTATCCAAGGGTCATCAAGGAACTGAAAGGGACCATAACTGAACTGAACTAATAGCCAATCTGTCGATCGAATCGGGAAAGATTCCGGAAGACTGGAAGGTGGCGAAAGTTACACTGATATTCAAGAAAGGTTTGAGGGGAGATCCGGGAAACTACAGACTGGTGAGTCTGACTTTGGTACCGGGAAAGATGGTAGAGTCACTGATAAAGGACCGCATCATTGATCACCTTGACGGACACAGGCTGATGAGGACCAGTCAGCACGATTTTAGCAAAGGGAGATCATGTTTGACGAACTTGCTGCACTTCTTTGAGGGAGTAAACAGACAGAGAGACAAGGGCGACCCGAACGACATTGTATATCTGGATTTCCAGAAGGTGTTCGACAAGGTTCCGCATGAATGACTACTTCGGAAAATTGCAAGCCACGGAATCGAGGGTGAAATACTCATGTGGGTTAAAAACTGGCTGGAGCATAGGAAACAGAGAGTGGGGTAAATGGACAATACTCGGACTGGAAGAGCATCATCGGTGGGGTGACGCAGGGCTCGGTGCTTGGACCCATGCTCTTCAACATCTTTATAAATGATCTGGACATTGATACAATGAGTGAGGTGATTAAATTTGCGGATGATACGAAGTTATTCAGAGTAGTGAAGACACAGGGGGATTGCGAAGATCTGCAACGTGATATAATCAGGCTTGAGGAATGGGCAAAAACATGGCAGATGAGGTTCAACGTGGATAAGTGTAAAGTGATGCATGTAGGTAACAAAAATCTCATGCATAAATACTTGGAGAGACCTCCCAGGAAAGAGACTTGGGAGTTCTGATCGACAAGTCAATGAAGCTGTCCACGCAATGTGCGGCGGTGGCGAAAAGGGCAAACAGAATGCTAGGAATGATAAAGAAGGGGATCATGAACAGATTGTAGAAGGTTATCATGCCGCTGTACCGGGCCATGGTGCGCCCTCACCTGGAGTACTGCGTCCAGCACTGGTCACCGTACATGAAAAAGGACACGGTACTATTCGAAAGGATCCAGAGAAGAGCGACTAAGATGGTTAAGGGGCTGGAGGAGTTGCCGTATAGAGAAAGATTAGAGAAACTGGGCCTTTTCTCCCTCGAACAGAGGAGATTGAGAGGGGACATGATCGAAACATTCAAGATACTGAAGGGAATAGACTTAGTAGATAAGGACAGGTTGTTCACCCTCTCCAAGGTAGAGAGAACGAAAAGGCACTCTCTAAAATTGAAAGGGGATAGATTCCGTACAAACGAAAGGAAGTTCTTCTTCACCCAGAGAGTGGTAGAAAAGTGGAACACTCTTCCGGAGTCTGTCATAGGGGAAAACACCCTCCAGGGATTCAAGACAAAGTTAGACAACCAGAACGTGTTCAGGTAGGGCTAGTCTCAGGGCACTGATCTTTGATCAGAGGGCCGCCACTTGAGTGGACTGCTGGGCACGATGGACCACTGGTCTGACCCAGCGGCGGCAATTCTTATGTTCCTATGTTTAACCATAGTTCACATTCTGAGTTAAGGTTAAGGTTTTACTAGTAATGACCGTGATACTGGTCTATTCTGGTTTTAGTGCCTATCTGCTTCTAGCAGCACAGCAGCTTGAAACCCTTTTGCAAGTTCAGTCCCTCCTGAGCTCTCTACCCTTGAACTCCTAGTACAGAAGAATGAAGTCCCTCCCCCCCTTCTCCAGGCTGCCATTTCTCTCTTGCCAGCACTCATCTATTCCCACAGTTTATACCTACCACTACTGTGTTTATACATATTCTACCTCCCTGAGGTTTCTAATTCGTCAAGACATCAAAGACATTTCATTTCCTGGCTGCCTTTTACCAGTTTAAAGCCAAGCAGTTTCTAATACCAAAACTCTTTATTCTTTTAAGTACTTTATTTCTATGGGCATACCTCCCACCCTCGTGGGATTTAACTCCACCTCAGGGTTTCCTAGCCAAGAGGTTTCTCTCTACTCATATCCCAGTCCTAGAACAAAATTACTTGCAATCTTCAGCACAAAGGTGCCAGGCCTTGCTATGCTTTCTTTTGCTTTGTAATCTTCGCAGGATCTTTAGGGTCCTCAGCCTTGGGATTCTCACTCATACCTGCTGCCCCTCTCTTCCTCATCCTCTGAAAAACAAAAGTCCTTTTAAATGACCTATTAATTTAGTACAGATGAGACCTATTAATTTAATGCAGATGAAAGCTTCTGCAGTCAACAGCTTGACTCTTGACTGTTACACCTGGGCTTTCCTCAAACTTGCAGACCTCGTTCTCGTTGCCTTCTGGGAATAGTAGCTAGTGTTTCATAAAGGAAAACACTGCTTCCTCATTTTCCTACTCTTAAAGTGGAAATAAAAGCAGTATCAACCTTATTTCCAAGACAAATAAACTCCCAGTTCCATGTCTTTGCCAGATATTTTTCTATCTCTGCCCCCAGACCACATCAGTGATATTCAAATAGTGTCAGGGTATCCTGCAATGATTTTAAGTAGCATTATCCAGATAATGCTGTAGAAAATTAGTTACTAAACCTGATAACTGGCATATATCCAGGTATCAGATGCTTCTACCTGGATAAATGCTTTTAAAATATCAGACCTGTCATTTTTCTTTTATATTTATAGATGTATCTGGTCAATCTTCAGTGCTTTTAGCTCTTGATATTTAATGCTGGGTCATTTCTGGTCCCTGATACTGACTATCTGGGGCTAATTCATCTTATAATGACTGCGGGGTCTTGAGGAGGTCCTGGATGATATTCAACCAAGGCATGTCCCCAGGTCTTCCTTCTTCACTCCCATCCCCCGTAATATCACCAACTCCCTTCTGACCTCCTTCCCTCCCTCTTCTGAAACATCACTCACCCCCTCCTGGAGCCCTTTTACTCCCAGAACATCACTAATCACTACCCTGGATCCTGCTCCAAGAGCATCACCAATCCCCTTTTCCAATCCCTCTCCCTCCTTCCTGGAGCTTCACCAATCTCCACCACCCACAGCACCCTGGACCTACAGTACTTGCCTGTTCCTGATAATCTAACACCTTCAGAATGCTTCTCTATTTTCCGTATTCGGATAGTGAAATTAATGTAGATATTCAGTGACACTATCCAGTTAAGTTCCATTAAATATTAGTGGATAGCCCTACATAGGCAAGACAATTTAACCAGACAGGTGGCTGGTTGTGTGGCATTGCTCCTGCATACTACTTAGGATGCTATTTTGTTGGTTCAACTTTTACCACTGTGCTTTCTATTAGAATGCCTAAAATACATGGAACAGACTTCGCACGCATGGGAGATTTCGTCCAGCAAACGCTACAGGATCAGGAGGAAACTGATAATGTGGAAGCTATGTGGTCAATTCTGAAACTGACCCTACATGAGGCAACTGTCCGTTACATAAAATCGGTAAATAAACAACAAAGAAACAAGAAACCTCAATGGTTCACGGATGAAATCTCGTATCTCATCAAGGAGAAAAAAAGAGCATTTCTTTCATACAAACGTACGGGGAAAGGAGAAGCTAACAGTGAATACAGGGCCAGGTCTGCAGAGGTCAAAACAGCAGTTAGGGAGGCCAAACTACGAGTGGAAGAAAATCTAGCAAAGAACATTAAAAAAGGGGACAAATTCTTCTTCAGGTATATTAATGATAGGAAAAAGAACACCAGCGGAATAGTACGCCTTAGAACTCCGGATGGGAATTACGCAGAAGCAGACTCTGACAAAGCCAAACTACTGAATGAATACTTCTGCTCAGTCTTTACCTGCGAGGCACCTGGACAAGGACCTCAACTGGTATCAAATTCAAGCGCGGAAGACCCATTTCAGAACTTTGAGTTCACACCGGCTGACGTTTATAGCGAACTGGCAAGGCTCAAAGTGAACAAAGCCATGGGACCAGACAAAGTGCACCCAAGAGTGCTCAGAGAGCTGTGTGGAGTCCTGGCAGAACCATTAGCCATGCTCTTCAATCTTTCCCTAAGGACGGGGAGAGTCCCACTAGACTGGAAAACAGCTAACGTCGTTCCTCTGCACAAAAAGGGTTGCAGAGCAGAGGCTGCGAATTACAGACCGGTGAGTCTCACATCGATAGTGTGTAAACTCATGGAAACACTACTTAAACGCAAATTAGACATGATCTTGGAGGATGGGAATCTGAGGGATCCCAATCAACATGGATTCACTAGGGGTAGGTCATGTCAATCTAATCTCATCGGCTCCTTTGATTGGGTAACAACGAAGCTGGACTCCGGGGAGTCTCTGGACATAGTATACTTGGATTTTAGTAAAGCTTTTGACAGTGTCCCACACCGCAGGCTTTTAAGCAAGATGAAATCAATGGGGATAGGTGAGACGCTAACTACTTGGGTCAGGGATTGGCTGAGTGGTAGACTTCAAAGAGTGGTGGTCAATGGCACCTTCTCTGAAACATCGGAAGAGATCAGCGGAGTCCCGCAGGGCTCAGTCCTGGGTCCACTCCTTTTTAACATATTCATAGGGGACTTGACACGAGGGCTTCAGGGTAAAGTAACATTATTCGCCGATGACGCCAAAATATGCAATATAGTAAGGGAAAATGATTTGCAGGATTGTATGACGCAGGACCTGCTTACATTGGAGAACTGGTCCTCAACATGGCAGCTGGGCTTCAACGCCAAGAAATGTAAGGTCATGCACCTCGGTAGCAGGAATCCATGCAAAACCTACACCTTAAATGGAGAAACGTTGACCAGGACGATAGTTGAGCGAGACTTGGGAGTGATCATCAGTGCAGACATGAAGGTTGCAAATCAGGTGGAAAAAGCATCATCCAAGGCAAGACAAATGATGGGATGTATCAATAGAAGTTTCGTAAGCAGGAAACCTGAGGTCATATTGCCACTGTACAGAACCATGGTGAGACCTCACCTGGAGTACTGTGTGCAGTTCTGGAGGCCACATTACCGCAAAGATGTGCTTAGAGTCGAGTCGGTTCAGCGGATGGCCACTAGGAATATTTCGGGGCTCAAGGGTCTCTCGTATGAGGAGAGACTGAATAAACTGCAGCTCTACACTCTGGAGGAACGCAGGGAGAGGGGAGACATGATTGAAACGTTTAAATACATCACTGGTCGTGTCGAGGTAGAAGATGACATCTTTCTACTCAGGGGACCCTCGGCCACAAGAGGGCATCCGCTCAAACTCAGAGGAGGGAAATTTAGGGGTGACATTAGGAAGTATTTCTTCACGGAAAGAGTGATAGGGCACTGGAATAAGCTTCCGGAGCAGGTGGCCAAGGCCAACAGCGTGCTTGACTTTAAGAATAAATGGGACATCTACGTGGGATCCCTACAGAGGCCTAGCAAGACACTCAGACTTGATAGGGCGGGTCAGTAGAGTGGGCAGACTTGGTGGGCTATAGCCCTTTTCTGCCGTCACCTTTCTATGTTTCTATGTTTCTATCTTTTTCATTGTGCCATTGTATGCTATGTTAAAACAAAGGGATTATCTTAGTTTAGGATACTTTTCTAGGCAGTTCTTTATCCCCCTTCCCTGCCTTTTCTGTTGAAAACAAGTTGTTAGGTGAGAAAACATGCAAGAGAAGAAGATTCACTCAACAGGTTTAGGATAAGGAAGACTAGCAACTACAGAGGGGTGACTGGGACATTGTCCGGGCGCTGTCTTTTATCAGGTCATGCTAATTTGTGGGGAGGGAAAGGGCTCAGTGCTGTGCTGCTCCTGGGGTACTGCATCAATTGGCTCAATGCTGGACAGGATTTATACTTACAAAGTGATGGTGAGAAAATCTATAGAAAAGTAAACAGGAGAAATCTAATTTAATCTACAATTTCTGGGTCACTCTGTGCCTATCTAGGTTCAAAGTGATTTACAATTCAAGAGATTCACAAAATAGGAGGTACAACAGTAAATACAAGGTGAACAGATTAGTAAGTAGAGTTATTGGGGAAAGTGAAGTTGCATTTATCATAGCAGGAATTATAGTGAATACATTTTATATGCAGTACAGTAGTTTGAATTGCAATCCAGTTGGATTGGATAAAGTGAGCGGAGTGATTCTGCTGTGTGGAGAATGTGAGGTAGACCATGAGGTAGACCAAAGTTATGTAATTTGCAGAGCTTGTTCATAATTGCTAAGTGTCCATGGAGAATATGCTCTCAAAGAGCAGAGGCTTGAACTTCTTTCGAAATCTAAGATCTCTGTCTTGATGATCTTTGGAAGGTTGTTCCAGATATTTGTGCCAAGGTAGGTGAGTAGTGAGCTAAATATGTGCTTATATTTAACACCTTTAGGAGAAGGAAGGATCAGCAGAAGTGAGTTGAAGGTTCTGGTTAATGTTGACCAGAATTTGATGAAAAGGTTTATAAGAGGTTCAGCAAAGTTCGCATATAGGATATGAAACATTATACATGATAGTTTGAAGGTAATGCATACACTTATAGGTAGCCAGCGCAGAATGCTGAAGTAAGGCAAGATAGAATCAAATGTTTTCAGTTTGACCATTAGCCTTATTGCTGTGTTTTTCTTTTAAATTAGTTGTAGCTTCTACATAAGTGAAGTGTTTATTCCAGCGTAGAGAGAGTTACAGTAGTCTAATTGGGATAGCACCAGCAATGTATCAATATGGAAAATGGTGATCATGGAAGAAAGGTCTGATTAGCCTTAGCTGTCTCATGCTGTAGATGGTTTTTTTTTTCCATAGGCTGAAGATTTGGGATTCATAGGATAAGGTGGAGTTCAGTATGACTCTATTTTAGAAGTTTTGTTGATGTCTAAAGTGGTCCATGATGGTAATGTAATAGTTATAGGTGCTGTTTGGAAGGTGCTGTGATACCGTGAAGGGGCATAATAAAAATTGTGCCTAAGTCTGAGGTTGGACTTTTGTTTAAACGTTCACAAACCAACAGGAAAAATGTCCATTTTCAAAGCTGCCAAACACCTATCTTTTAGTTTTGAAAATGAGCAAGGTATAAGTTTTGGTCCACATGAAAAACGTACAAAAGCAGAAGGAATCCCCATCATCTGAGTTTTAAGGGATTCCTAGTGGCTCAGCTGATGGGAATTCCTTATGCCAGGATCAGCTGAGCCACGGAGCCCTACACCCCTTCCCCTGATATCCCCACATCCCCACTCACATCCCAATACCCCTCTGATATTCTGTACCTCCCCTGATATCTCCACACCTCACTTTGTAACATTCCAGAGCCCTCTTCCCTCTTCCCACATCCCTAGAACCTCCCCCCCGGTACCTTTGAAGAGTAAACGGCAGGAAGGAAGCTCACTCACTCCTGCCTACAGGGCTACATGCTGCAATGACCAGGGATTCCCCCTCCCATTGCATCTTGGGATGCAGGGGGAGGGGCCTGAATGGCTTAAAATGGTGATTTTCTATAAGGGGTACCTATTTTTCTTTATAAAATACTAGTGTACATGATAGAGAATGCCTAAACAGGTGTACAGATATGCCTGTACATATACGCACACAAGTGTGCAGATTAAGGTATTTTATGAGAGTGTATGTGTGCATTCTGGTTAGGCTTCACCCAACCTCTGCCTCCATGTACACCTACTGGCAAAATACACGTGCAATTATACAGCTCGGTATTGCACAAGAAGGTATATGCCTTAAAATAGCATTAAAATAGGCATACACTTTTCCCTTTCAAACATGCATATTAAATTAGCCCCCTCACTCCCAAATCTGATAAAGTATCCCTAAAGTTAGGCATCACATTAGCATGCCTATCCAATGTAGGCGCCTAACTTAATAAGCAATACCTCATAATTGGCAATAATTGGGATTAATTAAAAGTTAGGCACCTGGCACACAGTGGTATGTGCCTAACCCAAAGCTTATAGAAAAGTGGGCATGGTTAGAGGTAGATCAAGGGTGTGTTTTGGAGTTATGCACCTGTTTTTGACTTAGACACTGTTCTGTATGCAATTTAGGCATAGGCATTAAGGCCAAGAATATCCTGGCATAAATATAGAGCTCCTGAAAGTGGGGACACCTAAGTAACATCTAATGGCATTTAAGTGGCAATATGCGTGATTTTATACAGCGCACCTAACTTATAGAATTGTGTTTAGTGCTGCACTAGTTAGCATCAATTTTTAAGGTTATATAGAATCGGGCCCTAAATGTACAAACTGTACCCTTAAATACTCTGAAAACAATAAAAAAGTGCTTGATTAGGAGTTCATTTACTTTTATAGTGCCTATAGTGGATTACACCTTAAATATTTGATCTAAAGATATGTATTGCCTGAATGGTAAATGTCAAATCAACCAACCAACTCGACTAATAAAGTTTGGATAAATATCCTACAATTCATTAGAACAGAAACTATTGTGAAATCTTGCACAAATACTTTATAAAACAACCAGCATCTGGCATCTTGGAACAGATTGTTAAAATGTCTGTGCATCCATTGAAGACATTAGAACTATTCTTCTTCTAAACCTATATTCAACATACTTTTCAATTGCTTGTCCTTGTTTACTGTCAACCAAACCAAAACGAAACCAAATAAATAGGAAGCAGTAGACAAGTCTTGGAAAAAAAATATCACCCAATAAAGAGTGTAGACGCTTGAAGATCTGGGACATATATTTCTTTATTCCAGAGGAAAGAGACCTGACACTGTCGGTGTTTCAGCTGTTAGCCTGCCTCAGGGGTCTTTTTCTTTTGTCCCAATCTTTGATTGAATTATTTTTAGAATTTTTAGAGTTTCACGGTAGCAGATCTTCTCCTTCTCTGTTCAAACAGTGTCGGGTCTCTTTCCTCTGGAATAAAGAAATATATATCCCAGTTCTTCAAGCATCTACACTCTTTATTGGGTGATATTTTGTTTGTTATGTACTTTGCATTCCCTTTCATTACGTGTTGTATTGGAAAAAAAATGTTATGTCATGCCAGTATGTTTACAAACTTTAGGCCTCCTTTATGAAGCTGCGCTTTCAAATGCCACATGGGCAAAAGCCCCAAAGCCCTTTAAATCCATGTGGGCTTTGGGGTATTTACCGTGGCAACCTACACTAATTGGCTTCATAAAAGAGGCTCTATGATTGGAAGTACAAAAAAAGAAGCACAAGGGTCCTTCAAGTTCTGAGCAATCAAAAATCTATTTATTAAAGGACCCGGCAGAGTCCGTGTTTCGGTGTTTCTGCCTGCATCAGGGGTCATTCAATACAATACACACAAGATTAGCCAAACAAGTAACACCTAACATTGATGAGCTCAACAAGCAGTATCCTTGGCATGGCAAAAATGAAAAGTGCACGCATGCGTACTGACTACTTATCAAATATAAACTATGATTGACATTATTGTGATAGTTTTATAAATTTGGATAACCATTACTAATAATGAAATATATTTTTTAAATTTGTACTCTGTATAGGATGATCTTGCCCAGCCAGAAGGAACAGCTGCAGAAGAACCTGGAGTAGAGGCTACGGAAGACACTGAACAGGTGTTACTGCTAGAGATCTTGGTGACCATTTTATATTGGACTGAGAAATGAGGTGGCAGACAGTGGGGTTCACTCTCACTCCACTAGACACCATGGATCCCCTAGACCCCTACTGCAGAAGGGTTGATTTGAGGGACTTGTTGAGCTCCTGAGGACTGGATGTGCTGACAGGATGGGGAGACTGGCATCGGGGTGGGGCTAGAAATGATGAGATTGAGGTAGGGTTACCAGATTATATGCCCCGTCCCCAGGCCCATCCAATTCCACCCAGCTCCGCCCAGGTCATACATCATTCTGCCCCATTCCTCCCCAGCCCCACCCCAACGCAATTTGGTGCTGCTGCTCGGTGCTGAGCGGCTTCCTTACTTGCTCCTGTGAATTCTCACGAGAATTTGCGGGAGCCAGTAAGGAAGCCACTTAGCACCAAGCAGCAGCACCAAAGTGTGCACCTGATCGTGCTGCTCAGCAGCCGAAGAAACTTGCGGGAGCTGGTTAGCAGCGGGCCAGAAACTCAGAAAGTTCATTCCTGCCCGCTGCACCTCCACCGGGGATTGGCAGTAGAGGTATGAGGCTAGGACAGGGAGGGAAGCAGGGTGCAGAGCCTGGGAGGGAGGGTGTAGAGTCTGATGGGGGAAGGAAGGAAGGGTGATGGGGGCAGAGCCTGACATGGGAGGGAGTGAAGGAAGGAAGGGAACTGGGTGCAATGCCTGATAGGGGAGGGAGGGTGCTGGGTTCAGTGCCTGGCAGGAAGGGAGCTGGGTGCAGTGCTTGACAGGGGAGGGAGGAAAAGGGACTGGGTGCAGAGCTTGGCAGGAAGGGGGCTGGGTGAAGAGCCTGACAGGGCATGGCACTTGAATATTAAGCTGCCTGACTTATATTCGAGTCAACCTTTTTTCCTCCTTTTTTGGGGAAAAAGGGGGTCTCGACTTATATTCGGATCAACTTATATTCGAGTATATACGGTAATCAAACATAAGCACAAAAATTGAGGTACGCTTAGAGTTGGTAAATTGAATTCTAGAAATGGGAGTAAAATGATAAAGAGGGGCATTTTCGATATAATGTCCAAATTTGAGTTTAGATGTTTTGTGGAAGATGCAAAAAAAAAAAAAAAAAAAAAATTCAGTAGTGAACATGACCATTTTCAAAAGAGCAAAATGTCTATTTTTCATTTAAAAAAAAAATAAATTCTTAGATGTGCTTGTCCTCAGTGCATCAATCTTTTTGAACAATTAAAAAAAAAATGTCCAAAAGAAAAACACATAAAACAAGCCATTGGGATATAGGAAGGGCCAGCATTTTTAGTAGTCTGGCCACACAGACATTCCAGTGGATCACCTTAGGAGACATTTCACATAAAAGGTCCCAGGTACATATCTTACATAACCCCCTTATAGTGTATGGGGAGCCCTCCAGGATCCATCCATAATCTACTAGACCAAAAGGAACACCACATCAATACATTATGCTTACAGCTATCACCTATATGTAGGTATAGTGGGATTTGGGTGGTTGTTGGAGGGCTCACATGTGCCATCATAAGTGTAGTAGTTAGAATGAGATATGGGCCTGAGTCCCAATCTTTATGGTTCACTATACCACCCACTAAGTTACTCCAGGAACCTTGCTTGTTGCTCTTCTAGTCCATAACTTCTGAAGCTGTACCGTATTTCCCCATATATAGGCTGCGGCCTTTACATGGGTATTTACAAACCTGTGTATAGAACGCGGCCTAGTTATATTGGGTGGCCTATATAAAAATTTTAAGTCATCCCCCACCCCTGGTACCTTTTTTGGAAGTCCCCTTGCTGGCGTGCGGCTCGGGTCTCCAGCGGTGCATGGTAGCAGCGATCTCTTCAGCATCTGGCCTGCCCCTGCACTGCTTGCTGAGTGGCTAAGGTCAGTTCTCGTGAGTCCCGTGAGTCCCACGAGATTTGACATCAGCCATTCAATGGGCAGTGCGGGGGTAGGCCGGATGCTGAAGATATTGCGGCTGCCCTGCACCTCTGGAGACCTGAGCCGTGCGCCAGCGAAGGGGCTTCCGAAAAATGTACCAGGGCTGGGGCATAAATGAAAAAGGCAGGGGTGGTACCTGAAGATAAGCCATGGGTAATACCATGGAGTGGCTTATCTTTTGGTTTTTAAACATAGGCCACCCTTTTCTGCGGCCTATACATGGGTGCGGCCTATGCAGAGGGGCAGCCTATATGCGAGGAAATACGGTAATACAGGCAGGTATGTACTGTTTCATTCACATCTTTGTTGGGTGGGAGGGGGTCAGTGACTATCCTCGACTGGCCATCTGGTCAGTTTGGGCACCCTTGTGGCACTTATTTGTTGTTAAAACAGGTCTAACCCCAAATATCCAAAATGTGCCATTGATGTTTTCTACAATGTTCAATTACACATTCAAATCACAAGCCTGCCCTAGTCTTGCCCAAATCACATCTCTGAGCCCCCCCCCCATGAGATTTTTATACTGCTGTTTGAAAATAAGCTCCATAGTATCAGAATATATACCATTAAATAGTACAGGAGATAAATCAGAGAATAAAAATATACTTAGCAAAGTACAAATGATACATCAGAATAGGCAGCATGGAAGAACATTCAAAGAACAAGAGATCTAATACTCATGATGTCACCACAATAGAAATAAAATACCTTAACAGGCAATTATCAGAACATTCAAAAAACATAGATATGATGTCTGGACAATACAAATGGCACACCTAACATAGTAATGATGTTTATAATGTCCACATGATACACCAAAACATCTTAATAGGTATCCGAGGTGGCAAGTGTGGTTGAGACACATACGCAGACAAGATAGGACAAAGTCATTGGGATAAATAGATGGGGAGGGGGGGAGGGAAATAAAATGAAAGGAAAAAAATATATGTACAGTTGAATAAGGTATGAGGAACTGTTTTTAGTTATACTGTAAAGTTGCAGTGAGATAGTCCAGATGTGGATGTGTCAAGTCACCACATGCAAGGCTTGGGAGAAAAGCCAGGGTTTCACCTGTTTCCTGAAGTAGTAGGTAGTTTTGAGTTAGGCAAAGCCCCTCTGGGAGCTACTCCTGAGAAGGCTGACTGGTGGGAATCACATCATGCAGTTTCTTATGATGATGCTAGCTGAGATGATCGTAAAGGTTTTGGAGGCATGTAGAGGGCTAACCTTCTTTAGGTACACTCTCTCATTTTGTCTGAGGACCTTGAAAATCAGAGCTTTACATTTAGCCCTGTAAGGTGCAGGCAGCCAGAGGAGTTTTTGCAGGAAGGGCATGATGTGATCCCACCACTTTCAACCTTCTAACAGCCATGCCACATCATTGTGAATTAGCTGGAGTTGATGCACAAATTCTTTTTGGTTGAATAATGCCCAAGGTATTACAGTAGTCTAGCTGTGATGTTATCACAGCATGGACTACTATGGTCAGACTTGTTTTTTTGATATATGGAGTCAAATCTCATAGTTGCTGAAGGAGACAGAAACAATTTTTAAATGTTGTTTACATTTGTGAGACCAAATAAGTGAGGAGTTTAGCAGTATCTTAAGATTCCTGACCTATGATTTTATGGGGAATTCATACTTCGCAGATAGTATTTTAAAATCAGGTATACTGTAACTCTTCATTTATGATAGCAACAGAATCTTTGTTTTACTTGGGTACAGGTAGAATTTGTTGGGTTGTGGGTGGTTTTTTTTTTACCCATTCCTGAGATGTTGGTTGGCAGTCAGTTTACAGAAAGTTGGTGTAGATTTTATTCTATGAATAGAAGTATCTGCACATCATCAGCATAGATACAGAATTTGGTGTCCAACAACTGAAACAGCTCAAGTAAAACATGAGTTAAATATTAAATAAAATAAATGTCAGTAAAGACCTTATAGTGCTTCATAGTTCGGTACCAAGGTGATGATGCTCTGTTGATGAACAGAACTGACAGATTTTATCTGAGAACAGGATTTGAACCATGCAAATATTGTGCTACTGATACTTGTTTTTGCCATCCATAAAAGCATTCTCGTAGTATGATTCACAGTGCCAAAGGCTGCTGAGAAATCCAAGCAGATCCCATGTCATTATTTCTGTGGAGATGATCAAGACGGGGCACAAGAACTGTTGCCATTCAGTACCCAAGACTGAAGCTAGGTTGACTTGGATCTAACCAGTTACTTGCATTTAGTCATTGATTGAATTGAATGTAGATAGCCTGTCAGGGGGAAGGCTTCCAGGTCAGCTATGAGCAGCATGTTATGAATTGCTGCTGTGGTTTTTTGAAGAAGGGAGTGCAGCTGGAAGGAAGAGCTAGCCAGGAGACAAGTACACACCCACAGAAGAGAGGGAGGGAGGGGGGAGTACAAACTTGGACCACAGAATGGAGGGAGAGAGGGGGTGTGCTGGGACACAGAAGGGAGGAAAGAGGGGACATGCACTTGGGACATAGGATGGAAGGAAGGAGGGAGGGTATGTTTTTATTGCTTTCCTAAAGTTGAGGAGTCCTTTAAGGGATCTAATCTGAGGGGGCAGTTGATTCCAGTGGCTCGGTATGAAGTGGGAGTAGGATCGTCGTTTGGTGGTTTGCAGTTGAAGGGCACTTGAAAGGTTACTTGCAAGGTCAGGTTTGTTTCCAGTGGGAGTGGGTTTGATTTCTGTCTCTTTGCAACTCCCTCCTGCACACACAAGCAGCCATATTGTTTTCTTATCTCCTAGTTGGACTAAGAGGTATTATATCTCAGATAGGGAAGGGATGATGACACTTTGCACAGTTTGATTGTTTCTCAGATTAGGACTGCTTCCCTTCCACCCTGCTTCCCTGGTCTTGGTTGATGCTGAATGGTGAATTGTGTGGGGCATAGTTCAATGAATGGAATTCCTCCACTTTCATCTAGCCAGGTCTCAGTTACTGCCAGGATGACTAGGCAGTATTTATTGATTACATCTGATCACATTTCTTGGCTGAAATGACATTTTTAGGCCCACGTTTCCTAGTAGTGGTCTGTTAGTAGTAGGAGTTACTAGATGGTGGTAGAGAGGTAGCCATGTGGGTATAGTTAGAGAGGTGTAATTATAGTAAGAGAGATGTAATTTGCATGTGTAACTTACACTTGCAAGATGATGATGGTTCATCCCCCATGCTCCTTCAGATCACTCAGGTCTACTAACCAACATTTATTTTAGTTTACTTTAGTTAGATTGTGAGCCTTCGGGACAGTAAGGGAATTTTTCAAGTACCTTTCTTATTTCTAATCTTAATGTATATTTTCTGTAAACCGCTTAGAACCTAACGGATGTAGCGGTATATAAGAAATAAATTACATTACATTACATTACATTATTCATTCCTTCACTAAAGTTTATTAATACTCGCCATACAACAATATTCTCTGTAACAGCACCTCTCATTTGGAATTCTTTACCCTCTCACCCTAGATAAATTTAAAGGGGCATTAAAATGTTTCCTCTTCAAAGACGCTTTTGATTCACCATAACTCCTCAACTTTTCAATTTACTAAAGCAGAGCCATGAGTAAGAACAACCCTCCCCTTCCTCGCTCCCTTTTGTTTTAACCAATTTATGTTTACTTTTCTTAAATTTATTGTAGTTCTACCCCGCTCCCTTCTGTGTAATTGTGAGTATCTCTTGATCCAAGTAACTTGTTTCATATGTTCATGTTTTTTATGTTCCTGTATTTTAATGTACATCACCTAGAAACTATGATAGGCGATTAATCAAATTATTAATAAACGTGAAACTTGAATTTGATGTAAGTTTAACGTGACCATTTATTTTTTTCATCAAAACGAGACATCTATTAATTTTCAGTCCTGCCCCCAATCCTGCCATAGCCCCACCCCAATCCCGCCTAGCCCCACCCCGATTTCTTCCATTCAGTTTTCATGTACACACAATATCTTATTAATTCATAATGGTAACCATAAAATTAAAAACCCCCCACAAAGCACAGAGTATGCAGAGAAAATATTAATTATCTTTTACGAGTTTGGTTTTTTTTTACAAAGATGTCAAGGCAGATGAATTTAAAATATGCAATGCCACCTCAGTAATATAGAAAAATAGACAAATATAGTGCAAAACATAGACAGTAGATATAAATTCTCAAAACTGATCACTAAATTGAAAATAACATCATTTTTCCTACCTTTGTTGTCTGGTGATTTCATGAGTCTCTGGTTGCACTTCCTTCTGACTGTGCATCCAATATTTCTGTCTTTCTTTCTTTCTTATTCAACATTTCTTTCACAATCCAGTCCCTTCCCCTTTGGGTCCAGGTTTTTCTCTCTTTTCCCTCTGTTACCCTCCCCAGATGCTGTACCTTTGTTCCAGGTCTCCCTTTCTCTCCCTCCTCTGTTATGGTCTTGCATTTCTCTGTTCTTCCTCAGGGTTTCTCCCCCTCTGTCTGAACCTCTGATAGTCCTGAACATCTGCCTCCTGTCTTTCCCCTTTGATCCAGGCCTTCTTTTTCTAGTCTTTCTTCTGCTTAATACCTCCCCCTTTCTCTGCCTCTTTCTCTCCTTCCTTCCTCCCTCCTTTCTATGTCCCCGTCACTGCCTTCCAGCCTTTGTCCCACCCCTCCCCCGAAGCCAGCCAGCCTCCCTCCCTGCTGCTCTGAATATGAGAAAGCTCAGCAACCAACAGCCTGCCTGTCTGTCTGCCTCCCTCCGAAGCCTGCCTCCCTCCCTCCCTCCGAAGTCTACTGCCGATTCTTCTGTTCTCCCCTCGGTCCGCTGCTGCCCGCTTTTACTTCCTGCCCACCGCTAACCACAGGAAAGGCATGTCCAGGTGCCGACCCTGAAGCCTTCTCCCCGACGTCAATTCTGATGTTGGAGAGGAAGTTCCGGGCCAGCCAGGCAGCAATTGGCTGGCCCTGAACTTCTTCTCCGACGTCAGAATTGACATTGGGTTAGAAGGCTTCTGGGCCGGCATCTGAACATGCCTTTCCAGCTGTTATTGCGGCGGCGGTTGGAGAGAACCCATTCTCCCGCGATCGCCTGTCCCATTGTCCCCACACACAGCTTTGAGACGCCGTCTCTGAAAACAGGACATTTCAGCATCCTGAAGCTGTGCGTGGGGACAACTGGACAGGGGATCTGAAAAAGGGACGGTCCCGTTCAAAACGGGACGTATGGTCACCTTATGTAAGTTGCATGTGTATGTTAGCTATTTTGCAAATCTGCATGTATATGTTGTGAAATGCTGGCTTGCATTTCTATGTTACATGTTCTCAATTTGCCGGATTCCTCAATTCAGTGTGCACCTTTGTAAAATGTTTGCTCTCACAGCATATGTAGGCAAAAACCTGTGTTCTCCTGCGAGTATTTTATAAAAGGCTCTACGTCTGGAGATTCTTTTCTAAAATTCTATCGAAATTGTGCATATGATGCTGCTCCGATGCTCATAGAATTCTATGAGCGTCAGAGCAGTGTCAGAACATTTAGCACCCTGGGCCGCGATTGGAACTTCTACTGCGGCTTAGTAAAAGAGGGCCTTAATTGGTAAAAGCCAATTGAAACAGATTTCAAATAAAATAAAAATGTAGGTGCCTAGAAAAATGGTACCTTCATCGTCTCTACGGAGGCTAATGCTGGAAGTGGCGTTAGGCATCGTAAAGCGCCTCCATAGACATGATTCAAATGAAAGGTAGGTACCGGAAATGTAAGCTTTAAAACCATGGCCTACATTTCTGGCGCCCACCTTTCACAAAGCCACGATTCTAGAAATGGTGCCATTGTGTGATTGACACACGATCGGCGGCTGTTTTTTAGACAGCCCGCAATACCATTTATAGAATCTGGCACTAAATGATTTCCTTACTTTATGCTATTTCCATTGACACATTGGCTTACATGTTTGTGAAAGTATAGCACAAAAGATAGGGTTACCAGATGTCTGGATTTCCACAGACATGTCCGGGGATCCGGATGGCTTTTCAAAACCCGGCACTTTGTCTGGGTTTTGAAAAGCCTCCTCTAGATTGCGGACTTCCTCCTGCCCAACGAGAGCAGGCAGCAGTATGTGTGTGTGGGGGGGGAGGGGGGGAGGGGGCTACGGTGGGATTGGGGGCGGGACTGGGATAGAACGGAGCGTGAATGGGTGGAACTGGGCGGGCAATAAAATCTGTCAACCCTAACAAGAGAATCAAAATTGCAACTCACTAACTTGCCTCCAACTTGTTTTGTTTCTTCCAGGTTGGAAATTAATCAGTCTCAGGATTTTGTACGAGAATCCCGGAAGACTAAAATCATTGCAGGGAAGCCATTAAAACCACAGACAAAATGCATTCAATGCTACAGCCTTTCACTTGCCTTTAAAACCTAGCATACAATAATATATTATAGATCTAATAATACTGTATATGTATTCATGTCAGTCTTATTTATTGTATATACAGTTTGTACTGCGTCTTGTGTTTTACCATTAACTCTGTGGCTCTAGCAGCTCTCCTTTCATGGCTCCACTATTCCCCTTGTGTGACCTTCACACACCACTCACTCCCTTGCCTTTGTGATGGCTTCATTCTCCTCTCATGGCTCTTTCATTTCCACTTGTCTAGTTGTCCTGTTTGTTCTGTTAGTGGATGATTTATTGAGCTCCTAGTTGGAATAACTGACTAATGGCTCAAGTTTATCCATGTCAGTACTTTGAATCCCTAGTTGGAAATGATTTTTTTTTAATGACACAAAATAAAAATGTGTTTGAGCTAACCATCTTTCTTGTTGTCAAATTCTGTAATAATATATCATTATATATCACATTAATTAATTTTATTAGCATTATTAACAAAGCTAGAAGAGCTACACATGGAAGTAAACATATGTATTTTGGGCCTGATTCTGGAAACGACGTCTATCACATGTCAATCACTAGTAGGCACTGCATCCAGAATCGTGTCTATTTTCTTCCGCAGATGTCTTAAATGTAGGCCAGCATTTTACAAGCCTACATTTAAGGCATCTGATTCACATCTACAAGAAGTGCCTAGGTACGTCTATGGATCCCTAAGGCCACATCTGGAATAAACCATGCCTACACCAGTCTTAGGTGGCTGTAGGTATGCCTAGATGTCAACATATATGCTACCCCATTGATTTTTTTTTTGTAAAACAATACATGTATCCTGATTGGTCCATTTAGATGTTGGTGGGATGCATACCGCTGCCTATAATTGGGATGCCGTTTCTAGAATCAGGCCCTTTATGTCTTTTGTTTTTCAGGCAAATATGATATAAAAGCATTATGGCCCTGATTCTATAAACAGTGCCTAGGCTAGGCACCACTAGACAGCTGGATCGGCAGCACCTAACCAAGTTCCACATAGAACTCATAGTTCACATAGAACTCACTTTTTTTAAATTGGCTTAATTGGTGTGGTAATTGAAAACATCATTAAAAGTAAAAATAAAATAAAAAAAATTATTAATTTAAGTTCTGTGCAGACCACGGTGAGGCGCCTAGTGGCGCTTATATCAAGACACTTTCCTACACCTACCTGAAAAGTAGACATGATTAGGGACAGAGCAGAGGCATGGAATGGCTTAGGTGTCAGTAGGCATTTGTGTTAAGCATTGGTAAATAAGGCCAGGAAAATTCTGGCCCAATATACTGGTGCCTAACATTATGTTGCCTACTGGCGCTTTAATTGAGTTAGGCACCACTGGGCACGATTCCATATAAGACGCCTAGCGGTTGATTGATAATCATGCTGAATGGCGCATAGCCATTAGTTGCTGCTAGGCATCGTTTATAGAATCAGGGCCTATAGCAGTGGTCCCCCCAACCCTGTCCTAGAGGATCACCAGGCCAATCGGGTTTTCAGGATAGCACTAATGAATATGCATGGAGCAGATTTGCATGCCTGCTACTTCTATTACATTACATTAGTGATTTTTATTCCGTCATTACCTCGCGGTTCAAGGCGGATTACAGAAGAGGATTTCTGGACATGTCCAGAGGTGTTACAGAGTAGAGCAGGTTGCTTCAGAGGACTGAAATGTTTTATATGGTGTTAGGTAGTCTTCATGGATTTCTTGAATAGCAGGGTTTTTATTTCTTTTTTGAAAGTATTGTAGTCTAGGGTCGCAATTAGTAGATTGGAGAGTTGGTGGTCTAGCTTTGCTGCTTCTGTGACTAGAAGGCCACTTTTTTTCCATTTGATGTCTCTGATTGGAGGGCATGTGAATGGTGTCTGGATTCTCCTGTATCTGGTTGTGGTAGTTTGGATTAGGCAGTTGTTCTATTATATTATATGCAAATCTCTCTCATACATATTCATTAGGGCTATCCTGAAAACCCGATTGGCCTGGTGGTCCTCCAGGACAGGGTTGGGGACCACTGGCCTATAGGATTATTTTAACCTTGTCAATGGGAAAAGTCAGCCACTCTGGGCTAGAATGCCACCTTATGCTTCTTAATTACAGTAGGGCTCTAGAGGTGAGAAACTGCTTAAATAATAATACGATCAGGGAAACAGTATCCAATTTGGATATTTTTTGCTGTATTCCTGCTTGTCAAGCATGATCTCTGACATGAGTTTTGCGATCTGAAAATACATCCATTTCAAAAAGAACTTTCTGATACAATGAATAAAGTTGTTCATCATGCCAGATGAATAATAATAGTCATATCATCTTTTTTGAGAGATGTTTCCAGAAGGCTATACGTATCTTATAAAAGACAAATAACACTCTTTTATTAGGGTTTTAGACAAGCCAGTGCTCTCTAGTGCGTAATACATCGTTAGGCGTATTATAATATGCATGAGGCTTATTATCTCTTTCAGACACGCAAAATCACTCTGCTGAAGTCATGTCTACCTGAAGAAGGGTGAAGGAAGAATGTTGATGGCATGACATCTGTGCAAAAGATACTGTATATCATACCTTTGATGTCATAACCAGCAAAGCTGCCACTGTCTCTAATTTGGTGCCATTCATTGGCTGTTGTTTTAAATGAACAAGTAGACTTGGGAGTGAGACCCAGTCACCCAGAGGTAGCAGTATACTTATGACCAGGGTTGAGGGAAATGCTGATGCCCTTCTTGCAGAGAACCTGAGATCTAAAGATTACAAGTCCCTTCTTCCCGCACCTATGCAGAAATATCTTTTCATAAATTTATGTTTATTAGTGTTTGATATACTGCTCCATCTCGGCACATAGGTCAAAGCAGTGTAAAATCAATAAAATAATAATAATAATTAATTTTCTTATACCGCCCCACCAGCAGTTCTGGGCGGTTCACAAAATGAAAGGAATACCATCAAATAATAGGAAAGTATGTCTACATAAATACTTCACATGATATCTAAGCAATTAAGAGAAAAAAAAAATCTCCAGTGTGCCAGGCCTATATCCTGTAGGCGGTGAAGACAAAAAGTGTATCTGAATTTAAGAAAGCTTGGGACAAATACGTTAGATCTCTAAGGGAGAGGAGGTCTATGGGCTAGATTCATTAGGCAAACCGATCATGTACCGATCGGTTTGCGACCCCTTTGCGACCCTATTTCCCTCCGACTCAATTCACTAATCCCTGTCCCGATCATCCTCTGATCCGCGCATGCAAATGATGGGGTACGGCATTGAAATGATGGCAGGCAGCGATTCACAAACAAAAATCCTGCAACACCGACTGGGCTGGCCGATCACAAACAAGCGACTGCTGGGGACCAGTCATTCATTGCTTTCCGACTGCCATCTCCTGCTCTGCCTGCTGTCTTTCTAGCTCTCTGCCCCCGACTCTCCTGCTCTCTCTGCCGTGATTTTCTTCTGCCGCCTTGCTCTGCCCTGAATTTGCTCTCCTGCTTCTTGCCCCAACTCCTAGAATCTGCTCTCTTGCTCCTTGCCCTGACTCCCTGAATCTGCTCTCCTGCTCCTTGTCCCAACTCTCTGTCCCAAATCTGCTCTCCTGCTCCTTGCCCTGACTCCCTGAATCTGCTCTCCTGCTTCTTATCTCAACTCTCTGCCCCAAATCTGCTCTCCTGCTCCTTGTCCTGGCTTTCCCTCGCTGGGCTAGTAAAAACATTTTTTTTTTAAAAAGTCACGGCTCTTAGACACATGCACAGACCATCTACAGATGGTGTGCACATGCATCGGGATTGCTACAGAGCGATCCCGGCAGTCGGTTGGGGGTGTGATTCCGATCGCCCTCATTTGCATGAGGGCAATTCACGAATCAGCCCCCCCAGACACAGATCAGATTCCTCACGGATCGGATCCGATCTGTGCCCTTAGTGAATCTAGCCCTATGAGACTGGATTCATGCAACAGCCTGAGATAATGTCTGATGCTAATAAAGGTAATTACATTGTCCACTTAGCACCAATAGTGGAAGAAGTGGTAAGGAGGGGTGAAAAGGAGAAAGAGCCTAGGAGAAACAAGGTGAGAACAGAGGAAATATCATGTTGAGTAAAAGGGGGAGGGCGTTGAAAAGGGGAAGAATGTATGGAGGGAGGAGGAAACACGTGAGAAGGGGAGGAAAGGAATTAGGCCCAAATTCACTAAGCAAACCGATCGTGGCCCGATTCACTTACCTCTCTTCCGACCATCCTCCGATCCGTGAATGCAAATGAGGGCAACGGCATACAAAGTAGGCAGGGACGCGATTCACTCCTGCCCCAAATACGCTGCCTGCCTGCCTGCCTCCCTTCCCTGTACTGCAAGCCCGTGGTATTATCTCGCGGGCTTAAGCCTTTTAAAAAAAAAAAATCTTTGCTGGCTCTGAGGTCCAGCACATGCGCAGACCATCTACAGATGGTCTGCACATGCGCGGGAATCTCTATCGAGTGATCCGGGAAGGCAGATGGGGCGTTCCTCCAATCGCCCCCATCTGCATATTGGGGCTTCGTAAATTCATCGGACCTGCCCGGATTGGGCCTGATTGGGCAGGCTCGTGAATCAAGCCCTTAATTTGAAGAGGGAAAAGAATTAAGCAAAGAGTGAGAAGGGGGAAGACTGGAGAGGGGGTGAGAAAGAAAAGGAGTCAATAGCATCTGGAGTGAGTGTGTATGAAAAGGTAAGTGTCTCTAGAGTTAGAAGGAGAATGAGTAAGAAGAGGAGGAAGCATCTGGAGGGAAGAATGCAGAGATAGCCACATAACGGCCGATATTCAGCCAGTGAAGGTCAGTATTTATTTTTTTTTTAATGCTAACCATCGCTGGCTATATTGGACCCAGATATTCAGTGTCAGGCCAGGTGCGGGCACTGGGCTGGCACTGAATTTTCAGGGCTAAATTATGCTGTGCTAGTCACTGTAGCTTATGCAGGCCCTGGCTATTAAGCAGGGATGCAGGACCCAGCTGAATATCAGTCAAGACCTTCTTAACTCTTTTCCTTGAGTCACTTCCCTCCCCCTGAAGCAGCTCCCTCTTTCTCAACCCCCAACCCATTAGTCAAAACCACTTACAACCCCTCTGGAACAATCATAGGACCCCCCTACCTCCCATATTGATGGTCCTAGGGATGATGGTGACAGGAACAAAGCTCACTCACTCCTGCCCCTTCAGGCTGATTTAAGAAAATGACTGCTGTGATCTCTTGTGGCAGCTCATGGTACTTGTACAGTATACTCTTACATTTTCTGCCTCTTTTACTTCTCGCCCCCTAGCCACCTAGCCTCACTCTATTTTCTTTTTAAATAGCTCCTAGTGCCTGTTTTTTATTTATTTGTGCTTCCCACCCTGTCGGGTCAATCTGAAATAGTTGGTGGGAAGAATGTCTCCATGCCCTGGCAAAAACAAATCCAGCAGCTAACAATAGACCCTTTATCATAAATCTATATATAGAAAAGAAAGTAGTTTGGATATTAACACCCAGTAACATAAAGCTTGCATTTGTTGTTATAAAAAGGACTGGATTTGTTTCCAAAAATTTTAAATAGAAGGACACTCCCACCAAAGGTGTTAAAAAAGATCTAACTTGTTCACAATTCTTCCAGCAAAGGTCAGAATCTTCAATACTCCAGCCATTAAGACATTTACAAAGAGGTGCTGAAAAATTCTCAGCCCAACCAACCAACTTCTTAAATTCAGAGTGTTATTTTGTCACTGTAGCTAAAAAGAGTGTTAAATGCCAATTTGCAGAAACAGCTTTACTAAAGGTAAACCATGCCAAACTAACCTAATTGAATTTTTCGATTGGGTGACCAAAGCACTGGATCAAGGACATATGCTAGATTTCAGCAAAGCCTTTGACACAGTTCCTCATAGGAGGCTCTTGAACAAACTTGACGGGCTGAAGTTAGGACCCAAAATGGTGAACTGGACACCAGAATGTGGTGGGTAATGGAAATCACTTGGAGAAAGGAAAGGTGAGTAGTGGAGTCCCTCAGGGTTCGGTGCTGGGGCTGATCCTGTTCAATATGATTGTGAGTGACATTGCTGAAGGGTTAGAAGGAAAGGTTTGCCTTGTTGCAGATGATACCAAGATTTATTACAGAATAGACACCGAGGGAGTGGAAAGCATGAAAAAGGATCTGCAAAAGTTAGAGGAATGGTCTAATATCTGGCAACTAAAATTCAATGCAAAGAAATGTAGAGTAATACATTTGGGGATTAGTAATCGAAAGGAGCCGTATGTGCTGGGATGTGTGAGGCTGATATGCACGGATGGGGACAGGGACCTTGAGGTGATAGTGTCCGAAGATCTAAAGGCAAAGAAACAGTGTGACAAGGCGGTGGCTGATGCCAGAAAGATGCTTAACTGTATAAAGAGAGGCATAACCAGTAGAAGAAAGAAGGTGTTGATGCCCTATACATGTCGTTGGTGAGGCCCCACTTGGAATATTGTGTTCAGTTTTGGAGACCTTATTTGGTAAAAGACATAAGAAGACTTGAAGTGGTCCAGAGGAGGGTGACAAAAATGGCAGGGGGTGTGTGCCAAAAGATATATGAGGAAAGACTGGAAGCCCTGAATATGTATACCCTAGAGGAAAGGAGGGACAGGAGAGATATGATTCAGATGTTCAGATACTTAAAAGGTATTAACGTAGAACAAAATCTTCTCCAGAGAAATGAAAATGGTAAAACCAGAGAACATAATTTGAGGTTGAGGGGTGGTAGAATCAAGAGCAATGTAAGGGAATTCTTCTTTACGGAGAGGGTGGTGGATGCCTGGAATGCGATCCTGAGGAAGGTGGTAGAGAGGAAAATGGTGACAGAGGAAGGAAATTTTAAATTAAATAAGTAATTTAAAGAGTGGGTAAGATTGGGCAGACTGGATGGACCATTTGGGTCTTTATTTGCCATCATCTACTATGTTACTATGATATTGATTCAGATCATTGATTCAAGCATATCCTTGTCATTTTCTTCTTGGTTGGGCTGAGAACTTTTCAGCACCCCCTCATACCCCAAAATTCTATATTTGGTACTTAAAGTTATACACATACATCAGTGCACTTAGCTGATATATGCACATAACTTAATTAAATAAGAGGCTTAAACTGGCCAGATGCTTGGCAATTAACACCTATTAATCAATGTTAATTGGAGTTAATTGAAAGTTAGGTGCACAACTTTGTAGGTGTGTAGAACAAAATGGTATGCACCTTGTACAAGGCCCAATTGGGCCCAATCCGGGCAGGTCTGATGAATCCTCGAAACCCCAATATGCAGATGGGGGTGATCAGAGGAACACATATGGCATATGGCATATGGACACAGAGGGGCAATGCCAGATACATAGGGGAGATATTAGAAATGGGGAAAATAGGAACACAGAAGCGAGATTGTTTGGGGACCGAGCTCGCAGGCTCCAGCGGCTTGCACAAATTACATTGTAACGTGCCACGAAAATAAGAGGGAGGGAGGTAGATAGATAGGCTGTGCAAGAGGAGCTGAAGGGTGGTAGAAAGGAACAGATGGTGAAGGAGGGAGGGAAGGGTGGTGGTGGAAAGGAATAGAACAGACATTGAAGGAGGGTGAAGAAGAACAGACCATGAAGGGAAATGTGGAAGACAGAGTGGGGAGAAGATACTGGAAGGGAAGAAGACAGATGCCAGACTATGGGAGAGCAGAGGGAAGAAGATGGGTGCCAGACCAATTGGGGAGAGGGATGAAGGGAGAGGCATAGTAAAAGAGCAAATGGAAGACGCAGATAGAAGACACATAGTGGATGAAAGGAATTGAATGAGAAGATGAGGAAAGCAGAAATCAGACAACAAAGGTAGAAAAAAAAATTCTATTTATTTTCTTTTTCTTTTTTTTTTTCTTTAGGATAAAGTAGTATATTAGTTGTGTTGATAAAAATGTATAAACAAAGCCCTGCCAGCTGAACATCTCTTTCTCTAGTTCAGCTGGCAGAACTTTGATTTATAAGGAAGGAATAAGCTAAATATTGCAGTACTGAGGCTTATATGGATGCTGCGGGGACGGTGATGGGGCGGTGAATGGAATGGCAGTGACGGTGACGGGGCAGTGACGGTGAAGGGGCGGTGAAGGGAATAGCGGTGACGAAGCGGTGAAGGGGACGGTGGGCCGGGGACGGGGCAGTGACGGGGACAGATTTTTTTGCCCGTGTCATTCTCTATTCCTAAATAAATGTGTACTTGTGTAGTTAACAAAACAGTGAAGCCATTGCATTCTAAACAGAAATTTTCATAAATGGATCCAAAACTAGGTGTGCTGATGTAAGTATGTCTCTGTGGCATACAGGGATGGGAGGGGTGCAAGCCATAAGGGGGTACAGAGCCAGCACACCAAAACCCCCAACCTACTCTGCTGCTGCTTCTTTCCCTTACCAGTGGCAGTAAACTTTAAATACAGCCATCATGGGACCTGTATGCACCTTCCCGCAGCTGCCAGTCCAACCCCCTCTGATGTCACTTCTTTGTTTTGGAGCAGAGCTGGCAGCTGCGGGAAGGTGCATGAAGATCCTGTGATGGCTGCATTTAAGTTTAGTGCTGCTAGTTCAGCAGCAGAGGTGGGGATATGAGGGGGAGGACAGTGGATGGAATTGGAATGGAGGGAGAGAGAGGGGGCATATTCTGATGGAAGTGGGGAGGATAGATAGAGAGAAGGAGACAGACATTGCATGTAAGTAGGGAAGGGGGAGCAGATGCTGTATAGAAGTGGGGAGGAGAGAGAGAGGCGTAGGTGCTGGATGGAAGTAGAGAGAGAGAAGGGCAGATGCTTGGTGGAAGAGGGAAGTGGAGAGAGAGAGGGAGCAAACGCTGAATGGAAGTGGATAGAACACATATTAAATCAGCAGTCTCAAACTCGCAGCCCATGAGACGCATATGGCCCCCATGTACTATTTTGAAGCCCATGGTCTGGAGTGTGGACGCAATGATCAAGTGTCAGTTCCCTTGCTGTGGTCACTTCTCTGCTCAAAGCCACGGGCAGCGGCAGCTCCTCTCATGATCTACACGTACATCAGAGAGAACGCTTATGACCCTGGCACAGATTGCGCAGGGAGCTGCCACCCATGGCTTTGAGCAGAGAAGCGACTTCAGCAGGGGAGCCGACACTCGATCATCGCATCCAGGGAAGGGAAGGGAGAGAGGAGGGAAGAGAAATGCTGCTGCTGCATAAACTATAATGAGTTTTACCTCATACAGAATTGTCAATTCTTTAATAAGACATGAACTATTTTTTCAGAGGCCCTCCAAGTACCTACAAATCCAAAATGTGGCCCTGCAAAGGGTTTGAGTTTGAGACCACTGCTCTAGTGCTTGCTGCAGTGTGTAAGATGCTGCCTTTTCCTAGGTACACTTTTGTGGATTATTACTAAAAATCATGTTTTTCATATAGAGGAGGGAGTGTTAAAAATGATTGGCCCCGGGTGACGCATATGCTAGGTATACCACTGTCCTAATGGCCTTAGATCTCTCTGTCATTTATCCTGATAAGAGTGTAATGGTTATGGGAATGACAAAAACAAAGAGTGATATAATTTTGAAATTGACCCAAGATTACCTCCCCCTCAACATAATTTTTAAAGGGTAAAAATCCAATGTTTGTTTATAGTATTTGTTCATTGTAATTAATTGCTTTATAAATTAAAGCTCACCTCAATGATTTCGTTGCAATGTGAAGTATTTGGAACATAACAAACATTGCAATAACAATAAATCACACCCTTTGCATGATTAGCATGTATCAACAACATCCTTAAAAACCAGGTCAAATCCTGTTTTACATGTTGAAAAGGCCTTATGTAAAATTATGTGGTTGCATATATGAAAAAAAAGTGGATGGGCCATGTATAGGTCTTGTCAGGGGCCTGTTCTGGATGCAACAGGGGCATAGTTGTAATGTATGCATGCATTTTACAAAATGTGTACATAGAGTATAAATACATATCTATGCCTTTTTTGAAATGGGTATCAGTTTATATGAGTATATATGATTCTGTGCATTATTGTGGCTACTTCTGGCTATCTTACCTTTTAGGACTCTTCACCTAGACTCTCATAAAATTATACCCATATTCCTCTTAATTCTATAAATGTATTTCCATAATTTTAATGCTTAGCAAGCAAAGTTGTACACACAAATTAGAGAATCACTAAACTAAACTAAACTAAACCTTAGGTTTGTATACCGCGCCATCTCCACGAGCGTAGAGCTCGGCACGGTTTACAGAGTTAGGATAGAAAGGAACTACAATGAAGGGTTATAGGAGAGGAACTAAGAAGATAGAGAGGGACAAGGGTACCAGAGAGCGGGAGGTGATTAGATTTTTGAAAAGAGCCAAGTTTTCAAGTGTTTGCGGAAGGATTGGAGGGAGCTTGAATTTCTGAGCGGGGATGTGAGGTTGTTCCAGAGTTCTGTGGTTCTAAAGGGGAGGGATGTTCCAAGTTTTCCTGTGCGGGATATTCCTTTTGTAGAGGGGAATGATAGTTTCAGTTTTTGGGAGGGTCTGGTGGAGTTGGGGTTTGAGGAGTTCCAAAAGAGTGGGATGACGGGAGGAAGGATGCCATGTAGGATCTTGAAGGCTAAGCAGGCACATTTAAAGAGGACTCTGGAGTGTACTGGAAGCCAGTGAAGCTTGGACAGGAGTGGGGAGACGTAATCGAACTTGCCTTTTGCGAAAATTAGCTTAGCCGCGGCATTCTGAATTAGCTGAAGTCTATGGAGGTTTTTCTTAGTTAGGCTTATATAGATAGAGTTGCAGTAATCCAGTTTAGAGAGGATGGTGGATTGAATAAGGACGGCGAAGTGAGAATGATGAAAGCAGGATCTCACTTTCCTCCACATATGAAGGCTAAAGAAGTATTTTTTTTACCAAGGAGTTGAGGTGATCATTGAAGGAGAGAGAGGAGTCTATGATGATGCCTAGGACTTTGCTTGAAAATTCAAACTGAAGAGTGGGGCCGGAAGATAGTGGGATGGAGGTGGGTAAATGATCTAATGTTGGGCTAAGCCAAAGTAATTTTGTTTTGGATTCATTCAGTTTCATTTGTACAGATTGGGCCCAGGATTGGAGGTTCATTATACATGCGAATATGTTCTCAGCGAGGTTAGTGAGGTTCGAGTCGGTCTCGAGGAGGATGAGGATGTCGTCTGCGTAGGTGTGGAGAGTTTCAAGGGGGGATAGATGAAGGAGTTTCAGAGAGGACATGTAGATGTTGAAAAGGATAGAAGAGAGGGGTGAGCCTTGCGGGACTCCACATATCGGCTTCCAGGGGGGGGATGAGGTACCGTTTATGTTAACGGTGTAGGAGCGGAAGCATAGGAATTTCGAGAACCAATCTAGGACTGTGGAGCTTATGCCTATTTCAGAGAGTTGGAAGATTAGGATATCATGATGGATGATGTCGAAAGCAGCGGAGAGGTGGAATTGTAGAAAAACAGCAAATTTGTTGCGAGAATGGAGTTGTTGCACCTTAGAGATTAGTGAGGCCAATAGGAATTCGGTGCCAATAAAAATATTTAAAATAAATGATGCTTAGAGAAGGATGAAAAGTAAAAATCGATAAAATCATAACATTAATGAACATCGTTATCAGAGGTGAACAAACTAAAGGCAAAATACTTAAGTGGTGAGTTATAGAGGATTAGAGCTTAAAGCCTTGATAAATGATATAAGATATGATGTGACACCCAATGTCAGTGAGAAAACATAAGAGATGATCCACATCAATTGTCAGAATCTTACCAGCCAATGAACAAAATGCAATTACCGTGTTTCCCCGAAAATAAGACCTACTCCGAAAATAAGCCCTAGCATGATTTTCAGGTTGGGTCCTAATATAAGCCCTACCCCCAAAAAATGCCCTAGTTAAGATCCATGACATTAGTGCTGCCAATCATCTTTCCCTTCCTCACCTCCACCCCATCTCCAAAAACAGTGGCAGGGGCCCGACTACCTGAATAAAAATTTCTATTTTGTGTATGCAATCAATTCTTCATTAAAGGCCAGCTTTATGCAAAATTGTAAAAAAAAACCCAGGTCAACATCAGAAAGCAGCATCAGCAGTAGCAGCAAGGGCTACTCGGGCAGCGTCAAAAATAGCCACGGTAGCCCCTGACTCGCTGGTCATGTACCGGTGAGGAGCAGAAGGCAAGAGCACTGGCAGTGGGTGGCGGAGACCCTTCTGTGGACAGCGGGCTCCTGCGATCCAAGGCCTGATACATGAGAACTTTGCTGTCATGGTGCAACGTCAGTGTGGCCACGTCTGAGGATAGCTTAAGCCAACGCAGCTGCAAAGAGAACGGCCTGCATGAGGAGGAACTCAGCGAGCAGCTGGACAATGGTAGTCGAGCATAAGGCTTTGGAGGTATGTCATGCTCATGGAGGGAGAGTTGGTGAGGTTCCGCTGCTAATACTACCTGTGTTTCCCCGAAAATAAGCCCTAGTGTGTTTTTTTAAGCACAAATTAATATAAGACCCTGTCTTAATTTCGGGGAAACACAGTACCATACTTCGGGGATCAAAATCAGTCCTAAAGCTGCCAAATGAGTTACAGAAACAACCATAAGCAGCATATACTGTATACTCATATAGTTCAAACAAAACATTACCAGCCCAAAAGATACTATATATTCCCTATATTTGGCTCAAGCTAAAAATATGTGGTTACTAAAGGAAGCAGCCTCAGCAATCAGCAACAATCCTTAAGCTACACAGTGAGTCAAAATCACAGCTTGAAGCAACATGTTTCAAGAAAATGTAAAACCCAGTTGAAAAGTTCATAGAATCATGCCTAGTGGTGCCCAAATTAGATTTAGGAGCCAGTAGGCATCAAAACCTTAGATCCCCTCTGTTTATGTTAGGGTTTTCTTGACCTAAATACCAGTGCCTAAGTTAGGTGCCTGCCAGTGCCTAAATCCAATTTAGGTGCATATATACAAAATATGTCCAAGATCTAACCCCTAACCACGATCATTTTCTGATAGGTGCCTACCAAGTTAGGTGCATACCAACCTCATTGGTCAAGCCAATCATGGCCTTAGGCTCCTCCCTCACTATCCTGGATACAGAGGGAGGTGCCTAAGGCCTGATTGACTCAGATGCCTAATGCCCTACCCCTCGGGAGGTGCCTTATGCATCTGACCCAATCAGGGCCTTTGGCCCCCTCCCCATGCATCACATGATGCATCAAGAAGGCATTTAGACAGGCGGGCCCAAAGCAGGAGCTAGAGAGCAGGCTTCCTGCTTCCAATGTTTTAAAATGGTAAAGGGGAGGTGTGTGGGGGCGTATGGTGGCAGGAGGAAGTTGGCATCCCTCCTGCCATTTTTTTGAGCTTTGGGGGCAGTGGCTCCGGGGTGCCTGGCAAAGGGTGGGGGTATGGTGCAGGGGTGTTCTGCGTGACAGGAGGGATTGATCAGTTTTGTTTGCCTCAGTGGAGAAATTAAAGCTCAAGATAGAAAAATTTGGGCAAGTCTAGAACATTTATAGGATTATAATGACAATATTAAAATTAATCAGCAGATTCAGCCTTTCGTGATTAAGAATAAGCTAAAGTTCTGTAATAAATGAGTAAAGCTTGAAAATAATTCTAAAAAATATAATCTGAGTTTATTAAACTTTCCAATGTTTTCATACTTTCATCTAAGAAGATGATAAATATTGTAGATATTTGACAGAGGCACTGAAATTTCCTCTAGGAATAAATGCAATTCCTTAATCCCTTATTTGTCTTGTTAATCAGTTGAATAGATTGTAAGCTCTATTGAGCAGAGACTGTTCCTTACATGTTTTTGTATATGTCTGTTAGCACTATAGAAATCATATGTAATAGTAGTAGTAATTTTCCGGTGGGAACACTGCCACAGTTTGTGAGGGTCAATATTTATCAGCTTTCTAATGGCAGAGGTGGCACTGGAATTAAGTGAATAGATTATTTTGGGACATTTCTATGTGTCTTTGAAGAGATAAAAAGTGCACATTTTGGAAGTTACATAACATAAAATTTGATTTGTATATCACTACACATCGGGAAGTTCGATGCGGTTAACAGAATTGTCTAGAAGCTGGTGAGTCCCTGCTGCTCAGCTGATGGGAGAAGGGGGAATTCCCCTGCCATGATCAGCTGAGCAGCCATGGCAGGGAACTCCCAAATCTCCCCACATTGTTTGTGGCAGGAGGGATGCCCAATGCCAGCACTGCCTCCTAACATCCTCAGCAGGACGGATGCCCACTCCCTCCTGCCACTGGTCTCATCATCCCCTGTACCCCACCAAACACTCACCAACTCTACCCCTGACACTCCCCAACATCCCAACATCCACCTGACACTCTAACTCCACCCCGACAACTCCCCGATATTGCCCCCAATAAGCCCAAGATTGCCCTGCCACCCTTTTGAACCCACTGAACTCCCCCCATACCTTTATCTGATGACTGGCAAGAGAGATGTCTACTCCCTCCTGCCAGTAGGCTCGCCACTGCAAAATGGTGGACCTTCCCCTTTCCAGTGCATTCTGGGATGCACTGGGGAGGGGCCTATGACCCTTATTGGCTTAGATGCCTAAAGCCTATCCCATAGCAGGGTTCTTAGGCACCTGGGTCAACCGGAGTCTTAGGTGTCCTTCCCAGTGCACCTACTCTGGTTGGCCCAGGTGCCTAAGGCCCCTCCTATGGAAGGGGCTTTAGGCATCTGAGCCAATCAGGGCCTTAGGCCCCTCCTCAGTGAATCCTAGAATGTACTGGGAAGGGGAAGACCTGCCATTTTGCAGTGACGGGCCTGCCGGCAAAAGGGAGTGGGTATCCTTCTTGCCAGCCATCAGATAAAGGTATGGGGGGCATTGGGAGGTTTGGGGATTGGCAGGGGAATCATGGGGTGGCAGGGGGATCATGGGGGTGGCAGGGAGTTGTCGGAGTGGAGTCAGGGAGTGTTAGGGGATCTTGTGGTGTCAGGAGTGAAGTCGGGGAGTGTTTGGTGGGATTCAGGGATGATGGGGCTAGTGGTAGGAGGGAGTGGGCATCCATCCTGCTGTGGACAGTGTGGGGGATTTGGGGGGTTTCCTGCTGCGGTCACTAGGCCAATCACGGCAGGGGAATTTCCACCCTCCCCCATCAGCTGAGCGGCAGGGACTCCCCAAAGCCGCGATTCTGTAATCGGCACCTTAGAATGATTGACAGGCAATCGGTGGCCGCTTTTAAGGCGGCCACTGACTTGGATGTCGGTTACAGAATCCGGCCCTAAATGTCTCAAAGTTTTAAAAGTTCTGTATGGGAGAAAAGGCCAAAATTCCTGAAACACAATGTGAAAGACTGATCATCACATGCTGAGAATTTTTAGTTGTAATTATTGCTGTTCAAAGAGGTGCCATCAATTATTGGAATGAAGTGTTTACACATCCCTTTATTCTATAATCCTATGCACACATTTTTGTGTGTGGTGCTCAGATATGAGTTAACGTAGGTACTAATTGGAATTAACAACTAATAATTAGCAATTGTTGGAGTTAATTGGTATTAATTGCTATTAATTTGTAGTTATGCATATAACTTCCCTTAGTTGATATTTAATAAACTTAGCATGTAAAATCTCTAGCTCTTAATTGCAAGGGGTATGCTAAGTGGGTTGGCTACCAATATTCACCAACATTTAACCTGGTAGTGCCACTCAGTATCAGCTCTGACTGCAATGATACTCTCCAGTTATTTTTGGTGTAGTCTGTTGGCAGAACTTGGGCTGAACAGTTATTTAACTAGTTAATAGTGATATTTAGAAACAGAATCAGAAAATAATAGTAAATATTGATGAACTAAGGCCAATACTGGGCAGACCTGCATGGTCTGTGTCTGTATATAGCCTTTTGGTTGAGGATGGGTTGGGGAGGGCTTAACGGCTGGGAAGGTGTAGATAGGCTGGAGTGTGCTTTAACGGAGACTTCAGCAGTTGGAACCCAAGCACAGTGGCAGGTAGAGCTTTGGATTCTTGCCCAGAAATAGCTAAGAAGAAAAAATTTAAAAAAATTTAAATTGAATCAGGTTGTCAGACTGGATGGACCATTAGGGTCTTTATCTGCCGTCATCTACTATGTTTTAGCAAAAAAGGCTGTTCTAACTTAGGGCTAGATTCACTAAGCAATACGATCGTGTACCGATCGGTTTGCGAACCCTTTGCTTTTTTTTTTTTTTTAAATTTATGCAAATTTTACAATTACTAATATCAAATGATACCAAAGAAAAAGGATTATTTCACAAAGTTTAGCAGTAATTATACATATAATACAAAATTCCTTTTCAAGCCCACAAAGTTGGAGAGCCAAACCTTAATACTAACTAACACAAGATATAAAGAAAACTAAGAATTGGTACCTGATTCATTTGAATCCTAACCATTCCATTTTTGGGGGGACTTTGACATTCCTCCAATTTTTCTGAGATGAAACATTAAAGCAACAAACCTCATTTCTTTTCTCGAGACATTAAAAATTGTTGCAATTGAATGGGGTCCCAAAATACATATTGAATGTCTTGTAATTGAACAATATATTCTTATAATCACAGCTATAGATCAATTAGAAATTTTTCTTTTTCTTTTATGATTAAACAAAATATATTTTTGTAAATTATTTTTATAAATTGTTTGTGAAGTGCTCAGACCAAGAAACCCATATAATAGTGATGTCACTACAATGAGGTTTTCAAGGGGACCATCATCGCCTTCACAAGTCCCCAGCCCTCCCTATATCTGAAGGCCTATGTAAAGCCTATCTGGTGAATGTAACCATCTGATGGTACTGATCTATTTTGGGGAGCAATTAACGATGTTGCCTCTCATTGGTGACCAAAAAATAATAAAAATGAATATAAAGTGCTTAGATAAAATGCTAATTATTTTTTCTTATCTGGTTAAATTCCCGTCCCTCCGACCCGGATTTCGTCTCTTCGTCAGGGAGGGACACTAAGAAAAAATCAAACAAACAGTGTGTGTCAACTCATCTTAACGTATTAAATAATAACTATACAATCTAAATCTAGATCTAAACACTACTAAAGCATTATTAAAATCTTAAAGAACCCTTTATTCAAGTTCTTATAAACTTTTTAAGTTCAATTATTACCTAGTGAAGGCTCGCTTGTTGCAAGAACAGTCAAAGTGGACGGGCCGTCTGAACCTATCTGCTATAGAAACGCCATTTATATTTGACGGGCCGGAAATAGTAATGAGCCCTACAGCCGGAAGTAGACACAACATCAGATGGTTTCTTTCTGTAGTTCTAAATTGCTAGCCAATCAATGTCTAAATTTAAACCATTTGGCTCTAAAGTGTGCCAATTGTATATCAAACGCTGTTCTTTTTGAATTAGGGATCTTGATATATCTCCGTCATTTTTTCGCGTTTGGATCAATACTGTATATTTTAGATCTTGAAGTGTGTGTGACTTCTCAGCCCAATGTGAGACCAGGGGAGCAGTGATCCGATTCGTTCTGATGTTACTCAGATGTTCTGTAATTCGTGTTTTGATTTTATGGATCGTTTGGCCGATGTATACTTTTTTACATGGGCATTTATATAATATACTACTCCCCTGGAGTCACAATTGGTGCCGGTATTAAGAAAAAATTTTTTTCCGGAGAATGGAATGTTTACTTGATTGGCATCTAAAATATAACTGCATATTCGACATTTCCCACATGGTTTATGAGGTAATTTAACCTCCATTGTTTGGTTAGGTTGATTATGTTTAAGCAATTCGCCTAAATTAGAAGCTCGTGAATAGGCAAATTTAGGTAAATTGTTCAATGACGGGTGATATTGTAATATTGTCCAATGTTTTAATATGATATGTTTTATAGCTGTACTATTGTGTGTATGAGGCATCACACACACTATTTCTTGTTGTTTTTGTTTAGTTTGTTCTTTAAGCATTATATGGGTTTCTTGGTCTGAGCACTTCACAAACAATTTATAAAAATAATTTAAAAAAATATATTTTGTTTAATCATAAAAGAAAAAGAAAAATTTCTAATTGATCTATAGCTGTGATTATAAGAATATATAGTAATCAGTGTCACAGATTACTAAGAAATTTATCTCTCTAATTTGTAGTCAATTGTAATTGAACAAGACATTTACAAGGAAATTTTAAATAAAATGATACCTCAAGAGCTAAAACTCTAGCTCTCAATTTCAAAAATTCCCTTCTCCTTAGTTGGGTAGCTCTTGAGACATCAGGAAAAATCCTGACTAAATCTCCACAGAATTTAGTCAGCCTATTTTTAAAGTAAAGTTTCATCATTAATGTCTTGTCTATCTCACTCATGCATGTTATTACCAGGGTGGATCTATTCTGAATCACATTTTGACTATCTTCTAAAAATTCTGTCAAATTTATTCCATTAGTGACCAGATGGTCCTCCTCCTGGTCGGATTGTATTTTTTATTGAGGAATATAATAATAATTGTTGATTGGAAAGGTCTCCGCGTTGGATAATCCCAGTATCTCTTTAAGATACTTCCTTAACAGTATTTCGGGAGATAATAAATGGGTCACTGGGAAATTAACCAGGCAGAGATTCCTCACTCTATTCATATTTTCCAACATTTCAATTTTAGAATGTAACAGCGTAGAATCCTTAACTGCAGATACTGAGACAGTTTGCAATGTATTGCTTTGATTTTCTACCACACTTAATCTTTTATCCGAACAACTTAAATTGGAATCCACATTCAAAAACTTTTGAGAGACAGATTGTGAATAGTCCAAAGTTTGTTTCATTGATTCTCTGAGAAACCCTTCAACTCTAGAGTTACCTAACCACAAATCTTTGAGGGTAATATCTTGTTTTTCCTCTGATGGTGATTGGTCCTCTGCAACACCTGAAAATTCAGGTGGTTTGGGTATATCGGAAAAAATTAATTTACTTGTTTGCACAGAGGAAACCACACATTCAGTGGAAGTAGCAGGAATGATCTTCCTGCTATCACTAGATACTGGATGAAGGGGGGGGGGGGTCCTTTCTAGGGGACTCAGCGATGCGCCCGACATGGGAGAATTCATATCATGAAAAGGTTGTGGTGGATTCACTGTAGATAAAGACAAATGCCTGTCCATAGGTCCAGAAACAGCAGGTGTAGAGCTCTTAGGCTTAATTTTCCTTTTCCCCATAGTGGACCAATAAAGTTATACGACTGATACCTTGATCCCAGGCTCCACGTTGCTCCAAGGGGCTCCCAAGGGGCAGGCCTGCCCCTTAGGGCACGCCCCTACGGCCGCGCGGCTGCGGCCGCAAGTGCGGCAACGGTCTGGGTTTTAAGGCAGAGGAAATCAATCAAGGACATCATCGGGTCCGTCTCTGGCAATGCCTGCCCGAATCTGCACCAAGCCCCCCATAGAGCAACATGTCCAGTCATTGGGTTTTATCATAGGAGCGAATCTCTCAGCTTGGCCCGCCAGTGAGCGACAGGAGGGGGTCCTCAGAAATCCAGTATGTCAGGATCAGTTTTTTCGTGACCAGAATTGCACTGTACAGGAATCTACACTGGGGAGGGGAGAAACCCTGGTCTCGTAGCGATCCCTGGAGGCCCAAAAGGAGGGTGTCATGGTTCCAATCGATAGGCCTATGAAGGACAGATTCAAGAAAGCCTAGGAGTTCCCTCCAAAGGATAAGCTCAGTGCATTCAAGGAATGAGTGGATATAGGTGCCAGGTTTACATTTATAATTGACACAGAGATCACTGGGCCACAAGCCAAGCTGCGCCCCCCTATGCCGTGTGATGTGATCTCTGTGCAATATTTTATTCTGCATTTCCTGATAGTCTGCTGATTTAGAAAAGAGATAGAGGGTCTGGAAACAATCCATGATGCTGTGGCCCAAATTCCTTTCCCAGCTGTCCCGCAATTTGCCCATCCCAGCAGCTCTTAAAGAGAGCCGCAAGACACCATACCAGTGGGACAACCGGTTGAGCGCCAGCGGAGTAGCCATTAAGATCTGATCGAGAGATCCAGAGGTCCAACCCTCCGCACACTCCTGGCATGCAGTAGTCCAGTAATGCTGTAGCTGGACAAAGGAAAAGTGCCCATTTTGTCTGGACCTCTTGGAAGGAGGGAAAGGGAGCCTCTGAGAGATCCAGCAATAGTTCAATGCGGCGGCAACCTCATAGTGCCCGAAACACTGACCGTCCCCAGCCAGGCAGAAACTTGGAATTACCCTTGAACAGCAAATAAGGAGAAACGGCAGACGGTAAGCCCTGCTGCCACCTCCACCACTGCCAGGCCCACTGAAAGGGCGTCAAAAAATGGGAACGGCCCCCTGAGTGTACGATGTGGTCCGGTTGTGAGTGCAGTAGATTAAAAACTGGAAGGAGCCCACCAATTCCGGATCCTTCCCCGGCTTCGGCAATAGCACTGTGTGCGCCAAATTTTCGGGAAAGCCACCGTTGACACCCGCAACCGCACTGCACATCTGACTGAGCGGGTCGGCCACCAGGTCCCTTAACAACCGATAATATTCAGGGCCGAAACCATCCGGGCCCGGTGCCTTGGCCAAAGTGAGGGAACCAATTGTGGTAGACAGCTCATTTGCTGTGAGGGGTGCGTTCAATACCGCCACCTGTTCCGCGGTCAACTGAGGCAGTTCCATAGCAGCAAAAAACTGGGTCAGGGCTTCCCTGTCCAAAGGCCAACTTCCATACAAAGTCTGGTAGTAGTCATATGCATCGTGATTTGGCGTCCCACACATGCCTTACACACCAGGCATCCTCAATAGTGGTGATAACCTGTCGCTTTTTATGCGGGCGGATCAAGTTAGCCAACAGCTTCCCAGTTTTGCCTCCCCATCGATAAAGCTGATATCGTTGTTAGTAAAAGAGCGTTCCGTACGTTTATTAAGAAGCTCTTCAATCTGACCACGAACCTCTCATAGCACCAGCCAATCTGCCTCCAATAAGGTACTAATGTGGGCCCTCCGAAGATCGTGCAGCCTCCCAGACAACTGAAGTAATTCCCCTTCCCGTTGCCTCCGCTGGCCTGATAAATACGCGATGATGTACCCCCGAAGCACCGCCTTAGAGGCATACCAGAACGTAACAGGGCCCACCTCAGGCGTATTGTTTGTATGTGTATAATCCACCCAACGTGCTCTCAAAAAAGTCCAGAAGTCTGGGTCAAGATATAAGTGAGGTGGCTTCCAGGAGGAGGTCTGGCCTGTGGAAGCAAAACTCAACCGGAGTCCCACTGGTATGTGATCAGACAGTGCTCTCATAAATTTCAGAATGAGTGGCCATGGAAAACAGGCGCTTATCCAGAAGGAGGTAATCCAGCCTAGCATATACCTTATGAGCATGGGAGTAAAAGGTGAAGTTAGTGTCATAGGGGTGCAGAGTGCGCCAGACATCCACTAGATCCAAATGCTGGGTAAGAAAACCCACTCCCCGAGTATCATGATCCCTTGTACGGGCCCTGGGTGGTTTACAATCCACCTCCGGATTCGCGTTAATATTGAGATCCCCTCCCAAAATCAAGTGGTACTCAGGATGCTGAGAGATTTGAGCAAGAACAGAGGAAAAAAAATTTATGACAGTAAACATTAGGGGCATACAGATTACACAACAGATTACATAACAGCCCTCTTGGTCTTGAATAAGTTTATGGAAATGAAAGGGTAAGCTCTTGTGCACCAAAATTGCGACCCCTTGTTTCCGGTCCCCAAAAGCTGAGGAAAATACTTCCCCCACCCAGCCACATTTGAGTTTGGCATGCTCCAGCCGAGAGAGATGGGTTTCTTGTAAGTAAGCAATATCAGTGTGCAATTTGCAGACACTGGACAAAATTCTAGCTCTCTTTACGGGTGACTTAATACCATCCACATTAAATGTGGTCACTGTTAGCTCAATAGTACAATTACTTCCATAGATAGTAGTGTTAATAGTGTATATCACTGTGAACACGTCAATGCTCAGGCATACAGGCATTTTCAGACATCCACCCAAGTAGCATGGTGGTCAAAATCCTCATTACTCCCAGCTTCGCATTTAAGACGTTTTTACGGTTTATTTCATGCTTATTTCATGTTTATTTCATGGCAAGGGGACATAAACTACATATACAAAAGCTATGTTTGGCTTTATATTAATCAAAATTTCCCTGAAAATGTATTTATTATAAAATATGTATTTATTGAGAAGAAAATATATAAAATAAAAAACCAAAAAAGATACAAGCATGAAATAAACCGTAAAAATGTCTTAAATGCGAAGCTGGGAGTAATGAGGATTTTGACCACCATGAGTTATGCTACTTGGGTGGATGTCTGAAAATCCCTGTATGCCTGAGCATTGATGTGGTCACAGTGATATACACTATTAACACTACAATCTGTGGAAGTAATTGTACTATTGAGTTGGTGAAGTGAATAAGAGAAAAAGTATATTGTCAAATGGCACTGTTAGCTCAGCCATACTCACCCCGGAGAAGGGAGAAGTCAAACAGCAACACACCCACACCAGCCATCCCAGCTGGACCCCAGGGCTGTACAACAGAAGCAGGCTAGCACAACAGGAGCATCAGATCCCCTCCACCTGCTGCTCCCTCCACTGTACTCCGAGCAACCCCCAAACAACAAGCATACCTCCAGACATCCCTCCATGCACACGTCCATACAAACTCACCCACTCTCCCTCACAACCAGCTCTCTCTCCCCAACCCTTCCCATGTACCCTGCACACAATCCTAAATCCATGCCCACTGCCTACCCAGAGGAGACCTCCCCCCCACCCCCCTTCCTCCATAAACCCACCCCGGTACACAACAAGACAGCCAATGCATACATAAGAAAGAAACTTGAGAGTAATGGGAATCCATGCCCCAACTCAAGGCAAACTCCCTGACATTATAATGTAGCTCGGGCTCAGGGTAAGTCATTAGGAAGAGTGACGGGACAATCCCAAAACCCTCTATTGATACAGACAGAGGCCCTGTTTCAGGAGGCACCAGGAGTATTCAGTACAGGAGCTAGCTGTGGCCAGGGCCATGGGGCAACCTAAAGGCCCCCGAGCAGATCCCAAAGGTGCCGATATCTCTCCCGAGGACAGGAATAGGCACCCTCCATAACACAGGGGCAACACACTGAAAACAGCAAAACAAGAAAAAGGGCACAGGAAGAAAATCAAGAAGACAAATTGCCCACAAACGTGCGGGCCTCCTCATCCGTGGCTAAGGTCACAGACGTGCCATTCCTCCAGACAAGCAGCTTGGCTGGGAAAACCAGGGCAAACTGAACGCCCTTATTGTGGAACTCAGTGCAGAAGGGGGACATCAGTGTACGTTGTGCCGCTACTCACACTGAATATCATTGAACAAAAGAACTTTTGCCCCCTCAAACTCCAAAGCTCCTGATTTACGAAATGCCTTAAGGATCGCCTCCTTGCCTCTCCAGCTGCAGTAGCGGGCAATGGCCGTGCGCACCCACCGGCCCTCTGCTGCCTTGGGGCCAATTCGGTGAAATTGCAGACCAGAGTCCAAGAGGCCCAATTTCTCCAGCAGCCAGGTGCTGAAAATCCGGTAGAGATCTCCGTCAGTGACCATCTCGGGCAGGCTGACAAACCGCAGATTATTACGCTTGCTTTGATTTTCTTGTTCTTCGAGGCAGTCCTGCATATCGGCATTCTACTTTTTAAGCGTGGACACCTGTGCCTCCAATGCCGAAAATGTGTCCTCCTGCCCCGAGACTCACTGTTCAACTGTAGCGATCCTCTGGCTTTGTGCATCAAATTTTTTGTGGACTTCCTTCACTGCCAATTGGAGTTTGTTTAGGTGGTCCGCCAAAGCCGCTGTTACCAATCGGGTGATTTCCTGGATCCAGTCCCCCGCTGGGATGGTGAAAGATTCGGGTTCTGCCACCATCTTGACTGCGGGGGACTGAGGCTTCTCTCAAGGTGGTTTAGCTGCTCTTATAGGCATACCAAGGTGCTATCTGCTTCCCAAATGCGGCGACCTCAATCCGGAGCACTGAGAACTGTATGCCGAGATGGGTTAGGAGTGGAATGCGGTAAAATAGCCGATATTATAAGTTCATTTAGTTGGAGTCGGGTCGGAGCCCTCCTCTCCTGCGTCTGTTCAGGCAGGTTGCATTACGTCTCTACCCCCTCCACTTTGTTATTAAATGCAGTTTTCTGTGGGCAAACTCACCACTGGCTGGTAACACTGATATAATTTGAAGAATGTAATTTGTTGTCAAATTATTATTACTTGAGAGATGTTTAAATACCTACATTGTGCAAGTGCGCATGAGTCGAGTCTCTTTCATTTGAATGGAAGCTCTGGAACGAGAGGGCATAAGATGAAGTTGATGTGATAGGCTCAGGAGTTAATCAAAGGAAATACTTTTTTACAGAAAGGGAGGTAGATACGTGGAACAGTCTCCCAGAAGAGGTGGTGGAAACAAAGACTGTGTCTGAATTTAAGAAAGTGTGGGATAGGCACATGGGATCTCATAGAGAAAGGAAGAGATGATAATTGCTCTAGGTGAGCAGACTGGCTGAGTCATTTGGCCTTTATCTGCCATCATGTTTTTATGTGCGTCGGAGCATTTTCCTCGCTGGTCTGCTGTAGAAACCGCTATCGTGGCTTTGTAAAAGCCAGCGTAAATGAGGAACTGATCTATGTTGAGTCCTGCAACATATCATTCAATTGTGTCTGGATATATAGATATAAAACATTATTTTTTTGCCAAATCCATATTTGTAATAAAAATTTCTACACATGTTAATAACCTATGTTATCTTTATACTAAGTACTCACCACTACTTTATTTTATACTATTTTCTCTTGTGGTTGGTTTTACCCCTCTCCTATTTTGTTCTGTGTTACAGAGTATATAGTATCCTAGTTCAGATTGTAGAGTGAGTGAATAGTCAATCACTATTTGTTTAAAAGTCTTGTTTTGCCCCTCTCATTTACAAAATGATAAGGTATTCAGATCTTTCCATACCTATAACATGTGCCCAGCTTTTATGAAATTTCACTCGTAGGCCTTCAGTTTTCCTAACTGGGCCAGTACATCTTTGGGATGGACATTTTTCTAAGCCAAAGTTTCAAGTTTCCAATTTTATTCCTCATTTATATATTGCATATCAGAGAACCATCTAAGAAGTTTACAATATTGATAAAAAAGGGGGGAAAGATGAATGTTTATATGTCATAGGTTAGAATAAGATGCCCATTTATCTGCTTCAACAGGGGAGGGAAAGATAAAGCATGTGCTCACCTGTTTACAATCTTAAGATATTACCTCACAATTACTATTCAACTAATTCTCAATAATGAATTACATCAAAAGGAATGAAAACAAATATATAGTAGAAACAACAAAAACAAAGGCTTTAGCCGTGGAATATCAATTAGATAACCTACACCCTGTCTTTGGGAAATAATCTAAAATTAATCATGGGTTTACAAGTTTACAAATAACGTAACCACAGGAACTTTAATATATTAAAATGACAATTTATGGTCTCCACCTATGGAAAATTAGTCAGCATCCCCTCGTATTGAAACCTGCTAGGGTATAAAAAGGGCAGTCTTTAGAGACTATACACTACTTAGAGAATCCTTCTTCTTCTCAACCTTCTTTCTTGCAGTGACAAAAAACAATCATGTCTGCAAAGGGTGGAGGCTATCAAAAGCAACGATGCCAAGATCCATGCCAGGATCCATGCCAGGATCCATGCAAAGACCCATGTCAGAAGATAGCTGACCCATGCAAAGACCCGTGCCAGAAGATAGCTGACCCTTGCAAAGACCCATGCCAGCAGATAGCGGATCCATGCCGAGATCCATGTCAGAAGATAGCGGATCCATGCAAAGACCCATGCCAGAAAATAGCTGACCCATGCAAAGATTGTAAGTATTATAATTTTAGCATCAGTTTCTGTTGAATATTGCTTTTTATACTTGTCAGTTTGATCTCAGATTTTTTGAGCAATTACGTTTTCTTGTATTGTTGTTCGTAATGTGTGATTATGAAGCTCATTCTCAAAAAAGAAAAATATTCAAAAAGTGGCATGCTGGGGCAGTTGGATGCTTTTCCTAGCAAACCCTTCCAATTCAATATTTTCTAAAGCTATTTCTAGTCAGATTTCTATGCTGCTGTTCTCTCAGGGCTTCTGCAGCTGGCATTGTGCTTGTTGCTGTAGCGAGACCCAGAAACCTGCAACTAGTTCTATGCTGTTCATTCGCAGTTCATCTAAATCTCAAGCAGGCATGTTAGAGGCATGGTGTGAGTGGGACTAGGGTGGGCTTACGACATGAACGTTTTTCTGCCATACGCAAGCATTTAGAATATGTCCACAGCATAGTTTGGATATTTGGTGCTAGATCTGTTTTAATAATGAATATGAGCCAAAAAGTTGCCCAAACTGACCAGATGACTACTGGAGGAATATAAGCATGAACCCCCCCACACACTCCTCCAGTAGTCACTGACCTCTTCCCACACTCTAAAGATGTAAATGAAACAGCACATACCTGCCTGTATGATGGCTTTAGATGTTATGGCCAGTCCTATTAGAACTGCAGGCAAGTCTCTGGAGTAGCCTGGTGGTCAGTGCAGTGGACTGCAAAGAATTGGACCCAGGCCCATACCCTACTCTAACTACTACACTTGTGTTAGAGAGTGTGAGCCCACTCAAACCCACCCCAAATCAATATATAGATAACACTTGCAGACATAAGGGCAATTGTGGTACAGTACTCCCCCAAAATTCGCAAGAGTTCCGTTCCAGGAACCCCCGTGAATTTTGAAAAACTGCAAATATGTTTTTTAGGCAGGGGAGACAGAAGAGGACAGCTGGAGAGGCAGGAGAGGGCAACCGGAGCACCAGCGAGTGAAGGAAATCACTCGCTGTATGCTCCGACCGCCTCTTCCTGTACTAAAGTCGGGCCTCACCAATCAGGAGCTGCTTTGACACGCAGCTCCTGATTGGTAAGGCCCGACTTTAGTACAGGAAGAGGCGGTCGGAGCATACAGCGAGTGATTTCCTTCACTCGCCGGCGCTACGGCTGCCCTCTCCTGCCTCCCCTGCCCGGTCATTTGCTTTCGGGAAATACTTCGAATGACCTGGACAGCGTACTACCGACTGCGAATTCGCGTGGAGCATTGTATACAGTTGGGTCCAGTAGGTTTTGGGAGAGTTTTAGAGGGCTTACCACACAATATAAGGGGGTTATGGTGCGATGTGTACATGGAACCTTTTATGTGAAGCTCACTGCAGTGCTCGCTGAGGTGCCCCACTGTCTGTGTGGCTAGTCTACTAAAAACTCTGGCCCCTCCCAAATCCCAATAGATTTCTGAATTCATAATGCTTTACAAAGTGGATCTCCTACTAGAAGGCATTAAGATTTGGGCTAACACACTATAACATAGAAGTTTAACCCAAAGCAAGCCCCAACCTAACACTGCACCAAGAAGGAGTGTTCCCAATACTTTTTATGGCAGGTCGTAAGTTAACATTTAGATTAATGTGTACTGCCTTCTCCTGATTAATGCAAAAAACATTTAGCTCCTCCTATATAAAAGGTGGTAAGTGGTCCCTTATTAATTCTGCATTAGCCAGCTGGGGCACAGTAAGTGTAATGCACAAGCTGGCTAAAGCTTCTACAACCAGCATCATATACAGTATCTTACCATTTGAAAGAAAAATTCTGTAAAATTCAATAACTCGCAGTATAATGCATGGAAATAGATAAAAATACACAAAACCCCGTAATTCAGTCATATGATAGTACGCATCCACACGTTAACCATACTCTAAGGGCTCCTTTTACAAAGGTGCGTTAGGGCCTTAATGCGCGGAATAGCGCACGCTAAATTGCCACGCATGGTAGCCGCTACCGCCTCCTCTTGAGCAGGCGGTAGTTTTTCAGGCAGCGTGCACTAATCCGGTGCGTGCGCTAAAAATGCTAGCGCTCCGGTGTAAAAGGAGCCCTAAGTATTAAACACTCTTTGGTAGGAAGTCCCCATACTTTATTTATATGCCAGATTAATATCATGTATTAACTATACTGTTATATGCACACATAAATTACTATGTTAAATTATATATTCCTTCTCTTAATTTCAGCATGCAAGGATGTACCACTGTGCCAGGACCAGATATCTAAGTGCCAAAGTAAGAGAAATTGTATTAACAGTAATATACAGTATATAATGGGAATACTGTTATGCAGTGAGGGCCTGATTCTGTATAGGACACCCGGTCTCAGCAGTTGCCTAAGCAGTTTTTAAGAATCGCACATGGGCATCCTATACAGAATTACATCTGTCCTAACGGAAAGATGCCTAACCCCACCTAACCACCCTAATTCTCTAAGCTGTGTCCATGTCACAGGCATCATTTAGAGAATCACGTTGCCACTGAACTGATCATAGCAAGGGAATCTCCCTGCCACGATATGCTGAGCGGCAGTGGCAGGGAACCCCAGAACTCCACTGCAAGTCGGCTGGTAGGAGTGATGTCCACTCCCTCCCGCTACACCCCTGCCCCCCCACCCCACACACACTGTCTGCAGCAGAAGAGATGCCCACCCCCTCCTGCTGCAAACCCTGAAACAATCCCCGGCAGGAGGGATGCCCCCCAAAACCCCAACCTCCCCCCAAAGCCCACCCAGACCCCCCCTCCCATACCTTTATAAACAAGGCTGGCTGGAGAGATGCCTACTTCCTCCGGCCAGCAGGCCCTCCTCTTTAGAATGGCAGACCTTTAGGATGGCAGGCACCATAGGAGGGGCTTTAGGCACCTGGGCCACCTGGAGTCTTAGGCCTCCTTCCAATGCATTTTGAGATTGGCCAGATCCCTAAGGCCGGATTCAATGCATTCTCAGATTGGCAAGATCCCTAATGCCGCCCATGGGCATGGGCATCCCTCCTTACAGGGATGTTAGGGGGTGCCGGCAGGAGGGAGTGTTCATACCTCCTGCCACAGATAGTGTTTGGGTGTGGGGGGTGTTTGGAGGTGGTGGCAGGAGGGAATAGGCATTCTTACTGCTAGCTGGCTTGCGGTGGTGTTTGGGGGTAACCTGCCGCAACCGCTCAACTGATCATTGCAGGGGGATTTCCTTGCCACAATCAGTTTAGCAGCTGCATCTATTTGAAATGTAGGCCAGCATTTTGCTTGTCTACATTTCAGGCACCTATCACAGCCCTAGGGAGATGCCTAGGGCCACTTAAGCTCGCCTAAGGCCACTTTTAGGTGAAACCACACCAATGCTGAGCCTTGGGTGACCTTAAGCATCCCTAGTAGTCCCCCCTCATCAGTGACAGATGTCTACAGTGTAGGCGGTCTGCTTTGTGGTTTTGTTTTTTTTTTTGAAAACGTGGGTCCCGATTGGCTGGTTATACGGTGATAGGATGCCTACCACTGCCTATAATCGGGACACTGTTTATAGAATTTGGCCCTAATTGTATATCTTTTTTCTGCAGATCTTTTTTTTCAGTTTATAAGATAGTTACTAAGTTTGACTCAACATTGTTAAATTCTGGAATTTGTTGCCAGAGGATATAGTAAAAGCAGTTAGCACAACTGGGTTTAAAGAAGGTTTGACACCTTCCTCGATGAAAAGTCAATTAAAATAGATTTGGGGAAATCCACTGCTTCTCTATGGAGATATGCAAAATGGAATCTATCTGTTTTTGGGTTCTGCAAGGTACTTTTGATCTTGAATGTACCATAAATCCCAAAGTAGTGTGGGAGTTGTAGTGCCTGAAATCAGTGTCCTAAATCCCATAATGCATGAGGATTGACTGGCCAAAACAGTCCCAAGATCTCCAACCTGGAATTTGGTAACTTGACATCTAAGAACAGGATACTAGACTTTGTCTCAGAGAAGGAGTCTAACAATATTGTTTGGGGGAGCTGCAGTTATGGGTGTCAGGTCAAAAGCGCGCCGGGACAAAGGCGCGCCCAGACAATTGAGCGCAGCGCGCGCCGCTCTAAATTACTGTTTTTAGCACTCCGACGGGGAGGCGTGGGGAGGAACCCCCCCACTTTACTTAATAGACATTGCGCCGCATTGTGGGGGCGTTGTGGGGGGTTGTAACCCCAACACATTTTACTGAAAACTGAACTTTTTCCTTGTTTTTAGGGAAAAAGTTCAGTTTACAGTAAAATGTGGAGGGTTACATCGCCGGCGCGATGTCTATTAAGTAAACTGTGGGGGTTCCCCAACAAAACCCCCTGCGCTCAATTGTTGGCGCGCGCTTTTGTCTTTCGCGCTGTTGTCTATGAACCGCAGTTATGATTTGGGTTTGCTGCTGTGATCTGAGAGAACAGTATCCTTTTTCATGTTTAATGACTCTTGATATAGCCTACCTAGGCAAAGATGGCTACATTTGTTGTTCTTCGTACAGTAATTGTTCATCAATAAAATTGTTGACATTTGAATTCTGATTTTCTGGGCAATTTAGAGTTGAGAGTTGTGTGGAAAGGAGTCACAGTCTTTGCATAACAGCGAAACCTACTTATAACATTCATGGTATACTTGTAGCAGGCTCTGGAATGATTATGATCTGGTGTGAAAGACCATTGTTACAAATGATGAGCTTGGGAGGAGGGTAAGGAGAGGGTTTTATAAGACTGGAACATTCATGAAGAGTTTCAATATATTCTAGCTGAAAACCAAAGCAGTGGGAAAAAAAATGTCCAAAACCAAAAAGAGCTTGATTAATTTTGTTTTAATCCTTCTTTTTCCATAGATCCATGTGACCCATGTGACCCAATCCAGACCCCATGCCAGCAGGAGAAAGGATATAAGAAGTACTGAGTCAACACAAAGCCAATTCATATTAATACGTCCTTTGGAATATAAAACAAAATGGCTTGGATTTTGATCTAATGTATTATTTACCCTTTATGATTGTGAATCACTTTGATCTACTCTGCACAAAAGAATTAAGTATAAACATAAATATGCTTTTACTTAATCATAAAAAAATCATACTTAGCCTATCTTTCTACAAGCTATCGTGACTTATGTCTACCACATATTCAGAAATGATTGTGATTGCTAAATTAAACAGTAGAGGTATAGAGCAGACCTAATAAAGTCCAAAAAAAACAATGAGGCCAAAGCTAAGGGCTCCTTTTACTAAGGTGTGTTTAACACGTGGAATAACGCACGCTAAATTGCAGCGCGCACTAGACCTTAATGCCAGCATTGAGCTGGTGTTATTCTAGAAGCGTACTGCATGTGCGGTAATTTTGTGCGTGCGCTAAAAACGCTAGTGCACCTTAGTAAAAAGAGCCCTAAGCTGCGCTTAGCGTGCGCTGTATTGCCGCGCATGCTAGACGCTAACGCCAGCATTGAGCTGGTATTACAGGCCCCTGAGGCAGCCTGTTTAAGCGAAATGCAGCTGAGTTGGTTTCAATTTTGACCTCTCTGCCACCGTTGCTAATAAAGGTGTTTACTTTTGGAACTTCCTTTGGTTTTGGTGTCCTCGTTTTTTTGGACTTCTGTCTAGCCTGCTCCATTCCTTTGCTGGTCTAGCTTTTGTAAATCACCTGTCTCTGTTTTCTTGGACCTTGCTAAATTAAATTACATTGTTCATCAATATACCTGCTGTCTACTGGTCTTTCCTTAAAAGCATTCTGCAGATTCTCTTTCTGTAGGGAAGATTTTTCTTTGTAACTCTCTTTATTGAATGATTCAAATGTAAAAGGTGGAGTGGTATGTAGTTGCTGATGCAAGTCTTTGAAACATGCGCCAACAAATTTTTAAGGTCCCAACTTTTTCCCTCTTTCCATCCTTCCCTTCAGAATTTTGAGAAACAAATCAAAATTGTCCTAACTTTATATGCTAAGTTAACCGTGCACTGGTATGAATATTTGCTGGTGCTCAGTTAACATACTTTTTTTGTAAGTTCAAATATTTTTATTGAATTTTATAAAATTATAATACAATTGTGCAACAAAATGATGTATCAATAAATTGAGATAAATAGCACAAACTCAAATAAAATATTGAAAAGACAAAGGAAGATTGCACAAGTTAGTAACAGAAGATGTACCGTATTTTTCGCTCCATAAGACGCACCTGACCATAAGACGCACCCTAGATTTAGAGGAGGAAAACAAGAAAAAAACATGCTGAATCAAATTCTACCTGCCAGGTTATGCATCCTGTCCCCCCTTCCTGCCAGGCTCTGTACCCTGCCCCCCCTCTGGTGGTCTAGTGGTAGGCCGGGGCAGGACACAGAGCAGGCAGGCCTAGTGGCCTAGTGATGGGCATGCCTAGTGGCCTAGTGACAGGCAGGCAGGCAGGCCTAGTGGCTTAGTGACAGGTAGGCAGGCCTAGTGGCCTAGTGATAAGCAGGCAGGCCTAGTGGCAGGCAGGCCCCCCCCAGTACCTTAAATCATCCCCCCATACCAGTAAATGCCCCCAATACCTTAAATCATCCCCCATGTACCTTAAATCATCCCCCAAACCCCCATGTACCTCCAGTACCATAAATCATCCCCCATGCCCCCCCCAGTACCTTTTTTAATCATCCCTACGTACCTTTAATCAACCCCCTCGGTACCTTTTTTAATTCCTCTCATCTTTCCCAGCCAGCGGCGCATAGGCCAGAAGCGAAAAATACGATACATCTTCTGTTACTAACTTGTGCAGTCTTCCTTTGTCTTTTCAATATTTTGAGTTTGTGTTATTTATCTCAGTTTATTGATACATCATTTTGTTGCACAATTGTATTATAATTTTATCAAATTCAATAAAAATGTTTGAACTTACAAAAAAGTGTTAACTGAGCACCAGCAAATATTCAAACTGACCAGATGACCACTGGACGAATATAAGCATGAACCCCCACACACTGCTCCAGTGGTCACTGACCTCTTCCCACACTCTAAAGATGTAAATGAAATAGCACATACCTGCCTGTATGATGGCTTTAGATGTTATGGCCAGTCCTATTAGAACTGCAGGCAAGTCTCTGGAGTAGCCTGGTAGTCAGTGCAGTGGACTGCAGAGAATTGGACCCAGGCCCATAACCTACTCTAATTACTACACTTGTGTTAGAGAGTGTGAGCCCACCAAAACCCACCCCAAACCTACTGTATCTATATATAGGTAACACTTGCAGACATAAGGGCAATTATGGTACAGTACTCCCCTGAAATTAGCAGGGGTTCCATTCTAGGAACTCCTGCGAATTGTGAAAAATTGTGAATACGTTTTTTAGACAGGGGAGACAGGAGAGGGCAGCTGGAGAGGCAGGAGAGGGCAGCCGGAGTGCCGGCGAGTGAAGGAAATCACTCGTTGTATGCTCCGACCTGTACTAAAGTCGGGCCTCACCAATCAGGAGCAGTTCTAGGCACAACTAAAAGTTAGGCGCCCATGTGAGCGCTTAAGCACACTTAAGAGTAGTGAATCTGTAAGAAGGCGCTTAACATGTAGCCAAGCCCACACCTACCATGCATAGTGCCTATTTTTTTGAAGGCCTGCTAAATTTTTAGAGGCGCCTTTTTACAGAATCGCGCTTTCTTGATAGGCGCCTATGTTTCAATCAGTGCTGATTAAAAAGCTTAATTGAGCTTGTTCAGTTTAGTTAGGCGCCTATCTAGTTGGGCGCCTCCGAAATAGATGCCTAACTTTAGGCACTGGTTACAGAATTTGGGCCTGAATCACCTGGAAAGAAGAGCGCTGGTATCCAACGGAGCCCTGTAACAGAAGCAGACAGGAGAAGAAGAACTGCATACTTACCTGTTCAGGTTCCAAGTATCCAATTTTGGAAGTCTACACCTAGATCCTGTGAGACTTTCTATAGACATTTAATATAAAATTTGTATAAATAAACTTACAAATACTTTCTAAATCAGTATTTGCTTCAAAAAGGTTCATTTATTGTTCACATGGTACATTTTATTGAGGGTGAAGTATTATATTTTATGCTAACTTTTACCTCTTTTGAGGATAATTTCTCACTTTGACTTTTAGAGTGGCCTGACTACAGAAGGTGAAGTCAGTGAGAATTGTCACTCAAAGAGGGAAGGGTTACATTTTTGATAAATTGTTTATAATATACCTGCCAGTGCTCATGGCACTTCCATATGCGAAGGATTGGAAAAGACTGAATTGCTGAGAAGCGCTGACCTCACTCTCTCAACTCTCATTATATATACCTAAAAGGAAGTGATGTCAATCAAGCTCGATGAGCTGCATGGAAACATAACAGCATGGGACTAAAGCTGAAACCAACTGATTTCAGCAATAAGTCCCTGAGGAGATAATGTGTGCCCATTGAAGATAAATCTGTGTTCCTTAGATGTTAAAAATCTTGACAAATCTCCTGAAAAAAAATTACATTACATTACATTACATTAGTGATTTCTATTCCGCTTGTGCCTTGCGGTTCTAAGCGGATTACAAGTTAGAAGACTGGACATTTCCAGTAGCATTGCAGTACATATAATCAAGAATGCGTTAAGTTACAATTGTTATTCTGGACTTTTCCAGGATAAATTGGTAGTAGATAGTGATAGGTTGTTTAGACGAATAGAGATAATATTGTCCGGATTCTGTTGTTTAGACGAATAGAGATAATATTGTCCGGATTCGAGGTGTTGCTGGTGGTGGTGTTAGGGTAGTCATGAGAGCATTTTCTAATACTTTTGTGAGGTTATAATGATGGGAAGTGTTTTTTGAAGAGATGAGTTTTGATTTCTTTTCGGAATGCTTTAATGTCTATTGATTTGGTCAGTAGATTGGTGATGGTAGTATCGATCTTTGCTGCCTGTGTCGCTAAAAGGCTGTCATATAGTTTCTTTCGTCGTGTTCCTTTGAGAGGGGGGTGAGTGAATAGGCTCTGAGTTCTCCTTAATCTGTGTGAGAGGTTACGGTGTAGTCTGTTGTTTAGGTAGCTGGGTGCTGTTCCATGTATTACTTTGTATAGTAGACAGTAGAATTTGAACTGGGATCTTGCTTTTATTGGTAGCCAGTGTGAGTCTAGGTATGCTTTGGTGATGTGGTCATATTTGCCTAGTGAGTAGATGATTCTGAGGGCTGTGTTCTGAACTGTCTGTAATTGTTTTATCATGTAATTTGGGCATGATAGGTATAGGCTGTTACAGTAATCTACAATACTCAGTACTAGGGATTGTACTAATATCTTATATTGATCTTTGTTGAAGAATTTTCTTATTTTTCTTAGGTTACGTATTGTGAAGAATGCTCTTTGGATGATTTTGTGGATTTGAGACTGCATTGTGCAGTTTCTGTCTAGTAGAATTCCCAGGATCTTGAGTGTGCTTTGCATTGGGTACTTGATTGTATTTACTTCTAGTTCTGTGAGAGATGGTTTTTTTTCCCTTTCCAGTAGTAGGAATTTAGTTTTTTCCGAGTTCAGTTTTAGTTTATGACTTGACATCCATTTTTCTACCGTTTCCATTATCATTTTCAGGTGGTTTGTGGATAAGGGGTCTTGAATATTAAAGGGGAGGAGGATAGTTATATCATCTGCGTAGCTGAATGATATTGTGTTTAGGGCGTCTAGGGTTATGCCTAGGGATGCTATGAAGAGGTTAAATAATATGGGTGACAATGGTGATCCTTGTGGTACTCCACATGGGTTGGACCATGGGTCGGATATGTGTTCTTTTGATTTGACTTTGTATGTTCGTGTTTTGAGGAAGCTTTGGAACCATTTGTGAACATTACCTGAGATTCCTATTGCGTCTAATATCTGGAGTAGTGTGTGATGGTCGACTAGGTCGAATGCCGCAGAAAGATCGAGTTGAATGAGAAGCAGCTTGTTTCCTTTGCTGAGGTGTTGTCGGGCAATGTCTAATAGTGATACCAGTAGAGTTTCTGTGCTATGGTTGGATCTGAATCCAGATTGTGATGGATGTAGTATGTGATGGTCTTCAAGGTAGTTGGAGAGGTGTTGTGCGACAAGGCCTTCTGTTATTTTAATGTATAGTGGGATTGAAGCGATTGGTCTATAGTTTGCAGGATTATCTATAGGACCTTTGGGATCTTTTAGGATAGGTGTAATTATGATTTCTCCTAATTCCGGTGGGAAATGACCTTCACTTAGTGTTGTTTGAAGCCATAGTGTGAGGCTAGCTTTGAATTTGGTGGAAGCTGTTGCTAGTAAGTATGAGGGACAGTTGTTCAAGTCACATGAGGATTTGCTGTATTTTTTGTAAAGCCTGTTCAAGTCTGACCATTGTATCTTTGGGAAGTTTGTCCATATCCTGTCTGCTGGGATTGCTTCATCTGTTTTGGGATTGATTCGTATTTCTTCTATGTTGATTCTTGAATTGTTGAATGTGGATCTGGTTGTGATGATTTTGTGTTTGAAGTGATCCGCTAATTGGGTGGCTGTGGGAGTTTGGTTTCCTTGGGTGGCGAGAAATGGTTTGGTATCAGTGAGATTTCTTAAGATATCAAAAAGTATTCTTGTGTCTGGTTTTTCGGTGCTGATGAGTTTGGAGTAGTAGTTTTTTCGTTTTTCCTTCAGTTTGGTATTGTATTGTTTGATTAGGATTTTCCATTCATCTTTGATGTGATTGTGTTTTTGTTTTTTCCATGTCCTTTCTAATTGTCTGCATTTTCTTTTTAGTTGTAGAAGTTCGTCGTCGAACCATTTATTAGATGGTCTGTCTATTTTGTTTTTGTTTTTTATTGGAGCTAGTTCGTTTAGTGTAGATTCACTGAGGGTCCGCCAACTGTTTATGAATTCTTTGGGGTTGTTGGGGTCGATTTCGGGGTCGACTGTGTTCCAGAATGTGTGAGGTTCGATTTTCGGTCTGAATTTGATGAGTGTTTTCTTTGGGATGGGTTTGTTGTTATTTTGAGCCCAATTGATGGTGAATGAATATTTGAAATGGTCTGACCATAGAGTAGGGTGCCAGGACCCGTTTGAGATGTAGATGTTTTGTGTGTTTTGATTTGGAGATGAATAAGCTGCTATATCGAGTTGATGACCTTTTTCGTGTGTGGGTTCTGGGTTGAGAATTTGATAGGATAAAGTGTTGAGGTATGAGAGTATATCTGTTGTTTGTTTGGATGATTGATCTTCTAAGTGGAGATTTAAGTCTCCGAGGATCAAGTTATGTGTGGAGGAGAGTGAGTTCTGGAAGATGAATTCTTCAAGTTCTTGTTTTGAAGTGTTCCATTTACCTGGTGTAATGTAGCAAATAAGACAGTTCAGGTTTCCATTGAGTGATTTGTCAGATATTTGGCAGGCTAGCAGATCAAGATAAGGGGTGGAGTGCTTGGTTAGTACGTCGATGTTGAGATTGTTTTTTGTTATGATTGCTAGACCTCCTCCTCTTCTGTTTTCTCGACATACTACTTCAAGTTTATATCCTTTGGGGCAGAATTCTGTGATGCTTGGATCTGACTCAGAGGTGAGCCATGTTTCGGTTAGGAAGAGACAGCCTAGATTGTCTTTGGTCAGCCAATCTTTGATTAATTCTGCCTTTGGGCTGACGGATCTGATGTTCATATAAGCGCAAGCAATTGTAGTGTATTTTGTGGTTGGTGTAGTGGTTGTATTGATGATAGTTCTTGGTGAGGTTTGGTATTTTTGTGTGCTTGAGTTAGGTTTTGGTGGGGGTCTTTTTCCCCAGATGGTGGGGATGCTGGCTTGGCTGGATAGTGGGCATGGAGTTAGCGTTCTAGTGGTATGCAGTTTTCTGGTATGTTGAACAGGTCTGTGTGTTGTTGGTAGGATAGGGATGGATTGTATTTGGTAGCCTGTGGTTTTCCATTTTGCTATAAATGTGGCAATTAGTATGAGGGCAAGAATGAGGTTGTGTGTACGCAGTGCCATTTTTTTTTTTTTTTTAATGTTTGTGAAGACTGCGGTTTAGTAGTTATTTGAGTTGGTTGTGAGAGTGGATGTATGGGTTGTGTTCAGAGTTCGCTAGAGAGGTGGCTGGAGAGGCAAGGGCTCTAATAGAGAGCAGAGTCCTCCTGCTTGCACGGCGTCGGGCGGAGGAAGGAGGGACAAGATGGCAGAAACTTCCTCCTTCCTCTGCCTAGGAAGTCGCTGGGTGGGGGAGGCTTTCGGTGGCCCTCAAGGGCTGAAGAAAAAGTCCGACTCAAAAGTCGGTCTGCGTTCGGCGATCCGCGGTTGCTGGAGCGGCAGGGGCTCTAATAGAGAGCAGAGTCCTCCTGCTTGCACGGCGTCGGGCGGAGGAAGGAGGGACAAGATGGCAGAAACTTCCTCCTTCCTCTGCCTAGGAAGTCGCTGGGTGGGGGAGGCTTTCGGTGGCCCTCAAGGGCTGAAGAAAAAGTCCGACTCAAAAGTCGGTCTGCGTTCGGCGATCCGCGGTTGCTGGAGCGGCAGGGGCTCTAATAGAGAGCAGAGTCCTCCTGCTTGCACGGCGTCGGGCGGAGGAAGGAGGGACAAGATGGCAGAAACTTCCTCCTTCCTCTGCCTAGGAAGTCGCTGGGTGGGGGAGGCTTTCGGTGGCCCTCAAGGGCTGAAGAAAAAGTCCGACTCAAAAGTCGGTCTGCGTTCGGCGATCCGCGGTTGCTGGAGCGGCAGGGGCTCTAATAGAGAGCAGAGTCCTCCTGCTTGCACGGCGTCGGGCGGAGGAAGGAGGGCATGTGTGGCATGCATTAAAACTGTGCATTTAAGCTTGTCTATGGGATGTTCTTTTTTTTTTTTTAAATTTTTTATTCATTTTCAAGATTACATTAAGTGTTGAAATATATTCAATCACATAAACAATAAATACATCACTTAGAAATAATCATTGACACATCTCACAAATTCTTATACCCATTCCTATCCCAACCCTCCCTCCCATATATTTCATTATCATATAAAATATGTGACAATAAAATACCCCCCTCCCTGCACCTTAAATTAACAAATATTATAAGGGAACCAATTTTTAAATTAATCTTTACAATATTTCGTTAATGGTTTCCACACATCCTGAAACTTTTTAAGATAACCCCGCTGTACTGCAATAAACCTTTCCATTTTATATATATGGCATAAAGAGTTCCACCAGAAGTTGTAGTTTAATCTCCTCCAATCCTTCCAATTAAATGTGATTTGCTGAATGGCAACTCCAGTCATTATAAGTAATAATTTATTGTTATTTGCAGAAATCTGACTTTTGGCTCTCATTTCCATACCAAATATCACAGTATCATAGGATAATGCCACCGGGTTGTCTAATAAATTATTAATTTGGTCCCAAATTGATTTCCAAAAATTCAGAATAAATGGGCAATGAAACAATAAATGATCTAAAGTTCCTGCTTCTAAATGGCAATGCCAACATCTATTAGACAAAGAACTATCTATTTTTTGTAACCTAACAGGGGTCCATAATGCTCTGTGCAACAGAAAAAACCAAGTTTGTCTCATAGATGCTGACATCGTACATTTCATCCTCCAAGACCAAATTCGTGGCCATTGAGATGCAGTAATTTCATGCTTAATCTCAATACTCCAAATATCTCTTAGACAAGTTTTTAAATTATTTTTATTAAATCCACTTAATGTTTTGTACCACTGGGCGGCCTGGTGACCTAAGAAGTCTGTCTGAAAACACATAAATTCCATACTATTATGTTTATTAAGCTGCAACCATCTAAAGCTTTCTGAGTTTTTGAGACCAAATTTATGTTGCAACTATGAAAACTCCAGCATAATACCATTAGCAATAACATCATCCAATATTCGTATTCCTGCTATCATCCATTGCTTCCAGACTAGTCTTTCCCCGCCAATTTGTATCTTGGAGTTTACCCATATAGACTGTTTTGTAGATTTATAAATTGGAATAGTTGTTAGGTTGCTTACATATCGCAATGTTTTCCATGTATCTACTAGTATACTATTATCTTTACTATAACTAGGCATTTTGATACTGAGTACATGGTACAATCGCAAAGGAGACATGAGTTGCCATTCTAACCACAACCAATCAGGGAGTTTTTCCATGAGTTCTGGGAGGACCCAATACATACCTTGGCGCAAAATATAGGCTTGATGATACCTATAAAAATTTGGAAAATTTACCCCTCCCTCCGAAATTGATCTTTGTAAGGATACCAAAGCCATTCTAGGAGTTTTACCCAGCCAAATAAATTTTAAAAGAATGCTATTCAATTTTTTATAAAAGGACCCTTGAAAATATACCGGTAACATTCCCATCTGATAACAAACCACAGGTAACATCATCATTTTAATAGTTTGGACTCTCCCCCACCATGAAAGGTGTAAAGGATTCCATTACTCACACATCTCCGTAACCTTCTGTAATAACGATTTTTCATTTATTTTCATTGTTTCATCCAATGTATTTTTAATCCAAATGCCTAAATACTTTATTCCATCCTCTTTCCAAAGAAAGGGAAAAGAATCAAATAAACCTTTTGTACAATGAACATTGAGTGGAAGAATTTCTGATTTATTCCAATTTATCTTATATCCTGAAAATTTTCCAAAATTCTCAATAATTTCAAGTAAGCAAGGAATAGTTTTCTCAGGATTTCTCAAGTAGAGCAATATATCATCCGCATAAGCTGAGATCTTATATTCTCTATCTTTATGAGGAATACCCTGTATCTCCTCTGTTTGCTGAATGGCTAATAGCAAGGGTTCCAATACAATATCAAAAAGCAAAGGAGATAAGGGACATCCTTGTCTAACCCCCCTTTGCAGTCTAAAACCTTCTGAGAAATTATTATTAATATATAATTTAGCAATAGGGGAGCTATACAATGCTTGAACCATTTGTATAAATCCCGAGCCAATACCAAACCATTCCATCGCTTGATACATAAAGGTCCATTCAACACGATCAAAAGCCTTTTCTGCATCAAGTGATACAGAAAAAACTGGATCTTTTAAGGCTTTGGATAAATTCAACATATGTAATGCAAGCCTAGTGTTGTTAGAAGAATGTCTTTGAGCAACAAAACCTGTTTGATGCACACCAATCATAAAAGGGAGAGCCTTAGCCAAACGTATAGCCAAAATCTTAGCTAAAATTTTCCCATCAACATTAATTAAAGAAATAGGCCTGTAATTTGAAACCAGTGTGGGATCTTTATTTGGCTTTGGCAAAACTATAGTTAATGATTCAGCCATGGTACCCATAATACAACCTTTAGTAAGTTGAGTCCGATATAAATTTAATAAATATGGTAACAGGGTAATTTGAAATGATTTATAAAACTCTACAGTATAACCATCTCCACCTAGAGCGGATCCAACTCTAAGGGACTTCAATGCTGCTTGCAATTCATTAATTGATATTGGCTTTTCTAAACTTTCTTTTATATGCTCAGGAATTTTCGGTCCCGAAATTAACTTTAAAAATTCCAAACCATCCTTTTCTTTATCTAAATAAGGCTCAGAAGAATATAGGTTTTTGTAAAAGTTTAAAAATTGACTTAAAATCGGTCCAATTTGAGAATAACTATTCCCCTTTTCATCTTTAATCATCACTATTTTTGTTTTACGTTTTTTTGCTTTTAGATAATTTGCCAGTAATCTTCCCGCCTTATTTGAATTTCCATAATACAATGCCTGTTGAGAGAATATATCTTTTCTAATTAATTTTGAAGAAATCTCATTATATTTCCCTTTCACTTTCATGAGGGATGTTCTTGTTTTAACCAATGTGACACTAGAGATGCCGTCATGCGGCTCCTACGAATATTGCTTAAATGTTCAGCCAGCCGTACTTTTACTTTTCTAGTAGTGTGACCTACGTAAAGGCTTTCATTTTCATCTCAGTCAGTGCTTTAAAGCACGAGTTTCAGTCTGTGGTTGCCTAACAAGATTTTGATCATCTGACCACCTGATTCATGTTATAGTTTCCATCATTCGTATCACTTCAATCACATCCCAAGCGTCTTCCTTCGTGTACAGTATTTATTCAACTTTTATTTCAGATATATGTAAAGATTGAAAATTGATTCAGAAAAAAATTTCAAAGTTGGACCGGTGAGGAGATATACACTCAGTACTCCCCGTTTAAAAATTATACTATAACGGTTGGAGGTGGGTGGTTCTGAGGTCCATTAGAAAGTCATTAGAAATGCTTACATATATCTGAAATAAAAGTTGAATAAATACTGTACACGGAGGAAGACGCTTGGGATGTGATTGAAGTGATACGATTGAAGTTATCCCCAAGAATAAGTACTCAGCCTATCTTTGTGTTTCAACTGTGGACAACATGGCAAAAGACATTGAATTTGGAGGTTACTCGGATGAGTATTTGCAAATAGTTTCCATCATTGGCAGTGGGGGACAGTAAGGGTTCCTTTTGCTAAGCTACGTTAGCATTTTTAGCGCACGTAGCATTTTAGCGCGCACTAAACCCGCACTACGCAATGCACTGCGCACTACCCGCACTACACAATGCTGGCGTTAAGGTCTAGCGGGTGTGGAAATTTAGCGCACGCTATTCCGCGCGTTAAAGTCCTAATGCGGCTTAGTAAAAGGAGCCCTAAAGGTAGTGACGGTCCCAAAGGCAGCCATAGTTTGGTGATTTCACTAAGCAATTTGATTGTAAGTTGGGTCTGAGTACTTTACTCTTAATATCAGTTATTAATGATTAAAGCTTTGATACAGTAGTGCATTTATATACGTCATCACAGAGGTATAAATTATCTCCCTAGTTGAATATTTTGGATATTTTTCTGCCATAATTGAACAATTTAGAATACACTCAGGGCATTGAGGGGCTAGGCTGTTTTAACAATGAATAAGTGCTCTAAGGGTACCCAAACCGACCAGATGACTATCAGATGGATATAAGCATGATCCCCCCCTGACTTCCCACTAGCCACTGACCCCCTCCTACCCCACAAAGATGTGAATGAAACAGTAAATCCCTTGCTGTATGACAGCTTCAGATGTTATGGCCAGTCCTATTAGAACAGCAAGCCTAGAGTAGCCTGGTGGTCAGTGCAGTGGACTGCGGAAAAGGTGACCCAGGCCCATATCCCATTCTAATTGCTACACTTATTGTGGAAGGTGTGAGCCCACTAAAACCCAACAAAAACCTACTGTACCTATACCTGCAGACATAAGGGCTATTGATGTGGTCTACAGTTGGGTCCAGTAAGTTTTAAGTGGTTTTTGGACACTTATCATAGACTATAAGGGGTTTATGGTGAAGTGTGTACCTGGAAACCTTTATGTGACGCTCCGCTGGGATGTCTGTGTGCCAGTCTACTACAAATGCAGGCCCCTTCCTACATCCTAATTGCTTGTTTGAGCATTTTTCTTTTCTTTTTTTAAATTTATCTTTATTCATTTTAAAACTTTCAATAAATGTGATACAATATACAATCAATTTTCATTTAACATCACTTAAAGCTCTTACAATATTCCTTCAAAACAAGTACCCTCCATCCCCTACCATCAATTCCTCATTCAAAGACCTTAAGTATACCACCCTCCCCCTCCCTCCCCCTGGATGTGTACAAACAACATAGGAAAAGAAAAATATTATCAATCTTTACAGTATTTTTCAAATGGTTTCCAAACCTTCCTAAATTTCTTTAAATGACCCTGCTGTATTCCATTTTGTAAATGTGACATAAAGAATTCCACCAAAAGGTATAATTTAAACGATCCTAATTTTTCCAATTTTTAAGTGCATTTTTCTTTTCAATGTGTTTTTTTTTTCAAAAAATGTTTCCAAAGGATAGACTCACTTCTGAAAAATGGCCATTTTCAGAAAAACAAAATAGACATTTTGCAATTTTGAAAATGGGCATGCATGGTACTGGATTTTTGTGCATCTTCCGCAAAATGTCCAAACTTGGATGGCCCCCTTTGCCTTGTCTGCCCGTTTACTTTATGACCCTGTCCAGTTCCTGAGGAAGGGACTTTGGTTCTGAAACCCAGTTGGGTTGAACCGTGTGGATACAGGACTAAATTAAATTTCAGCTTATGAAGATCAGGGATTTTGGCGACCTCCAGTACCGTTTGATCATGGACTCTTTACCCAGCTAAGTACTTGGAGGATTTTGTAACTGTTTTTTTGTTCCTTGGGTCAGCGAGCTTGGCACTAGGGGCATCATTTGGCATCTGATTCTTATTTGATTATTGGCATTCAACTTATTTGAAATGAACTTCCCGATTTAATTCAGCACTTATTAGCACACGGGAGCACCCAGATGGTGTGCAGCTGGCTTGGTTAGCAATTGCTGGCTCTGCTTTCTTATAAGCATCAGAGTGGCTCTTTTGAGCCCCTCTTTAGAACTTTTAATTCCACGTTGAAGGTGCTCCCTCTTCACAAATATTATTATTTTTGAGTTGATAAGAATTGCCACTGCTGGGTCAGACCAGTGATCCATCATGCCCAGCAATCTGCTCACGTGGCGGCTCTTAGGTCTTATTAGAATTTGTGGTTGCTATTTTAGATGTCACGTGATGTTCCAGGGCATACCCTACATTTTTGGATTGTGTCTATCAGGTATCTGAACTCTAGTTTGTGGTATTATTGTTGACAAACTTGGATTTGGACATCATATCAAAAATGGCCCTCCGTATCTCCTTGATCATTTGTATATTCATTTCAAGAATGTCATTGTCAACAAATTTTGTTTTAAATATATTGTGCATACAGTTTTGCATCAGAATGTAATGTGCAATTTATGTGTATTTTTCCATTTACCTACTGTAACATCATCTGCAAGGCAATAGAGATTAAAATATCAAAAGGTTTCAGATCTTTGTCTTAAATATCAACTTGAGGTTGAGTAATTAAGATTATTACTTCAAGTAATAAGTCAGTAATTCAATGAAATATATCTTATATGTAGTTCCAAATTTATAACCACAAATATTTTAATCACTGGACAGAAATAGATCATATGAGTCAATGTACCCTATGAACTTGAACAGTGCCAGCAAGCATTGCTAGGAGAAAAATCTGCCTTCCATTTTCCATGGGGATCCAAATTTCTGTTTGATTAAAAAGTATAAGGATTGAGTCATGCTGGTGGTACTTTGGACCAGAAGAAAGACCATTCAATATGATCAAATTTTATATTTAAATCCTTAATTCAAACTTCTTGAAGACCCATTGAATTTGGAAAATTAAATAAATTCAACAATTCATAGTATGATGACATCAATGTACCTTTGGAAAATATAGAAACATATAAATCCTATAGATAAGATGATTGTGATAAAGAACTTAAATGAATATAACTTTTTAAAATGATGTTTGTCAGTTGTGACCATTGAAACATTTGATCTCAGTTAATTTCCAAGTCAGTGGATATACCCAGATATTCAGTGCTGGGAGGCAGGGTGAGATCAGGAAGTAGTTAATCTCTAATGCTTGCTAGTAGCCAGACACAATGGAAGGTAGACAAAGCAGTAGGACTGAGGAAAAAGGGTGAAACCCAGGAGTGCATGTAAGTAGGGTTACCAGATTTTCCGTTTGGAAAATCCGGAACCCTAGACCCACCCCAGGCCCGCCCCAGGCCGCTCCAGGCCCATCCTATTCTACCCATCCCCACCCCATTATGTCCCAGTCCCACCCTAGCCGTGCCCCAGCCTCGCACCTGCTGCCTACTCTCGTGTGCGCATGACATCATCACATCGCATCCGCACATGCCCAACAGTGATTTGCTCCAAGCTTTACAAAACCCGGACATAGTGCCTCAAAAGGAGGACATGACAGGGAAATCCAGATGTCTGGAGTGAAGAGATTGGGGGAACACAATGGAAGTGTTGCTGAAGAGACTTTACTGCGTGCAATGGTGCGCCCGCACCTGGAGTACTGTGTCCAGTACTGGTCGCTGTACCTCAAGAAGGACATGGCGGTACTTGAGAGAGTCCAGAGAAGAGCAACTAAGCTAATAAAGGGTATGGAGGACCTCTCATATACTGACAGACTGAAGAAGCTGGGGCTTTTCTCCCTGGAAAAGCGGAGACTTAGAGGGAACATGATAGAAACCTTCAAGATCATGAAGGGCATAGAAAGACTGGACAGGGACAGATTTTTTAAGTTATGGGGAACCACAAGTACAAGGGGGCACTCAGAGAAATTGAAAGGGGGAAGGTTTAGAACAAACGCCAGGAAGTTCTTTTTCACCCAGAGGGTGGTGGATACATGGAACACGCTACCGGAGGATGTGATAAGCAGGAGCACGCTGCAGGGCTTCAAAGAAGGTTTGGATAGGTACCTGGAGGTCAAAGGGATTGAAAAATACAGGTAGGTCATAGGGATAGGATTAGAGGATTAGAGGCAGTTACAAAATTAGTCAGGGACACTGTTCAGGCAATTAGGTCTGATGGGCCGCCGCGAGTGCGGACCGCTGGGCAAGATGGACCTCTGGTCTGCCTCAGCGGAGGCAACTTTTTATGTTCTTATGTTCTCTGAACAAATCGTAAAGCCAGTTTTAATATTGTCCACCAGCAGGAGTTATAAATAGTTCATGTGTTAATACTGCAATCAAGTTAAAGTTCCAGTTATCAATTGCACTTTGGTTTCAGCTTGATTTCTTCAATAAGAGAATACAGTGAGGGCTAAGTGTGATTGAGCCCCTGGATTGAAATCCTTCAGCCTTCCAGAGTAAGTCAGGCCCCGGCCTACACCAAGCTCAAAAGACTGTAGAGAACAGCCCCATAAAAAACAAAGGGCTAGATTCACTAAGGACACCGATCGTGTTCTGACTACTTTGTGATCACTTTGCAACCCTGACCTGATTCACTAACCTTACTCCTGATCCGCGCCCAATCCAATCATAGAAACATAGAACATGACGGCAGAAAAGGGCCACCGGCCCAAGTCTGCCCACTCTAAGGACTCTCCCCCACTAAGCACTTCCTCGAAGTGAATTCACATGCTTATCCCATTTTTTCTTAAAATCGAGCACATTGCTTGCCTCAATTACCTGAAGTGGAAGATCATTCCAACGATCAACCACCCTTTCGGTGAAGAAATACTTCCTAATGTCACTATGAAATCTCCCACCCCTGATTTTCAATGGATGACCTCTTGTTTCATTAGGTACTGTAAGGAAAAAGATATTTTCTTCTACCTCAATATGGCCAGTAACATATTTGAACGTCTCTATCATGTCTCCTCGCTCTCTGCATTCCTCGAGAGAGTATAGCTACAACTTACCTAGACGTTCCTCATACGGAAGATCCTTGAGTCCTGAGACCATCCTGGTGGCCATTCGCTGAACTGACTCCACTCTCAGCACATCCTTTTGATAATGTGGCCTCCAAAATTGAACACAATATTCCAAATGAGGTCTCACCATAGACCTGTACAATGGCATTACAACTTCGGGCTTCGGCTGACAAAACTTCTTCGGATGCAACCCAGCATTTGCCTAGCCTTGGATGAAGCTTTCTCTACTTGATTGACAGTCTTCATATCTTCACTAATGATTACTCCTAGGTCCCGTTCTGCAGCAGTTCTTGCTAAGGTCTCACCATTCAGAGTGTAAGTGCTGTATGGATTTCTGCTGCCAAGGTGCATAAGCTTACATTTTTTGGCATTAAAACTCAGTTGCCAAGTTGCGGACCATTGTTCCAGTAAGAGTAGGTCCTGCGTCATACTGTCAAGAACTGTGCTTTTGTCCACTATGTTGCACAGTTTAGCGTCATCGGCAAATAATGCAATTTTACCTCAAAGTCCCTGAGGCAGGTCCCGTACAAAGATATTAAATAGGATAGGACCGAAGACCGAGCCCTGTGGTACTCCACTGATCACTTCCGACGTTTCGGAGGGAGTACCATTTACCACCACCCTTTGAAGTCTGCCACTGAGCCAGTCTTTAACCATTGAGGTTTATTATTTCTCTGCCGTTTGCTCACTGTTTTTATATAGAGGTTGGTTGCTTCCTGTAGGGTAGATTTTAGAGTAGACCAAAGTACCTCCACACTATCTGTTGTGTCCTGATTTTGCAGCACCTCATAGATGAAATTCCCCATACTCTTGAAGTTAATACCCTTAAAGCTAAGGACTTTTGTGGATGTGTTTGATCTAGTGAAACCTTTCCTGAGGTGAAACCACACCATGTTGTGGTCACTGGAAGCCAATACTTTGCCCACCGAAACCTCTGTGACATTATCTCCGTTGGTGAGTATCAGGTCCAGTAGTGCCTGATCTCTAGTGGGCTCCAATACCATCTGTTTGAGTCACACTCCCCGTACGGAGGTTAGTAGCCTTCTGCTGCCACTGGTTGTAGCGGAAAGTTTGTTCCAGTCTGCATCAGGCATATTGAAGTCCCTCCAACAGTACCGTGTCTCCACACAGTGTGATGGTCTCAATGTCTTCGATTAATTCTATGTCCATGTCATTCTGTTGTCTTGGAGGTCTGTATACAACACCAAGATATAGGCATTTGTCATTTCCCCTGGCCAAGTTCACCCAGAGGGATTCCCAGGTATACTTGACATCTGCGATTCTGGTAACTTTGATGCCCTCTTTGATGTATAGTGCTACCCCTCCTCCTGTTTTGCCTGCTCTGTCTCGACGGAACAAGTTATATCCTTGTATAGCCATATCCCACCCATGGGAATCTGTGAACCAGGTTTCAGATATTGCCACTACATCTTTGTCTGCATTCCTCACTTCCATCTCTAATTCCAGAATTTTATTTCCCAAACTGTGGACATTAGCGTAGATAGCCCTCCATACCTTATGTTCTCCCGGTCTCCGTGGAGATTTTCCCATTTGAGTTAGTGTGTCTCCTACAGTACTGTCTGCAGTGTGTGTACTTGCAAATGAGGGGGAATGGCATGCAAATGTAGGAAGGCAGCAATCCACTATAAAATTTCAGGAACACCGACTGGGTTGGCCGATCAAAAAATAAGCGACTGCTGAGGACCAGTCGCTCACGTCCTTTCTGACTGCCCTGTTCTCTGCCCCAACTCTCCTCTTGCCCCCCTGCTCCCTGCCCCAACTCACCGCCCTGATCTCTCATACTCTCCTCTTACCGCCCTGCTCTCTGCCCCGACTCCCCGCAGTGCGAGCCCGTGGTTTTAACCTGTGGGTTAAAACTATGGGCTCATGAAATAAAAAAGTTTTTTTAAAAAAAGTTCAAGCTCTATAAACATGCGCAGACCATCTAATGGCAAAGAAGATGGTCTGTGCATGCGTCGGGATTGCTCTTCAGCGATCCTTGCAGTCGGTTGGGGGCGTGACTCCAATCACCCCCAATAGCATGAGGACGCATCGTGAATCGGGCGGACGGCAACCTCATGGATCAGATCGCTAACAGATCGGATCCATGAGGTTAGTGAATCTAGCCCAAAATCTCTTTTTGTGAGCCCTGTTGGTGAGTGTCTGCTCCATAGAGCTGGCCGGAGCCCATGGACTGAGTGCAAGCGGGACCTGGGCTATACTAATTTAGGTGCTAATTGGCATTAACAACTAATACTTGGCAATGAATGCTATTAACTAGTACAAATAGGCACTAATTTGCAGTTATGCATATAACTTTCCTCATTTTCAAAAAACTTAGGGGCAGATTCTCAAAACTAAAATCTGCCTTTAACGTGCTCGCTAAACCGGTTCCAGCCGGTTTAGCATGAAGGGATGCATTTCTGAACAAGGGCACGATGATCCGAACACAGGCCAGGTCAGCACACTGAACTCTGAGCCTTGGTTTGGATCTGAGGCCTTGTGAAGGAAGTATGAATCATTCCTCATCCCTTCTCCCATGTAGCACCTCGTGATAGACTGCTGAGGCAGTCCCCCCTACCCTTTTGTCACAAGACCAAGACTCTCGTCACATATTAACCTGATACAAGTTTACTCTTATCCCTTATTCCTTATATGGGCAACAATCAGACTTTGCCTGAGCAGGCCCTGAGTTAAGGCTAATCAAGAGAGCTTAAGGAGCATGTATTATAACCTTTGCACTGTCACATGCTTATCTTATTTGAGCTGTTCTTATTTGGAAAAGACATCAGCTGACAGGCATTGCATTGGTATTGCATACGTGCAAAGACTCAGGCTGTGTCCACGTGTTAATCAGGCCCTTGTCTAAGTGCTGAGTTGGAGAATGATTACGAGGTAAAAGCACGAGGTAAAGGGAGGGTGATCACGATGTATAAGCATGTACCTTTCTTTGTATCCACCAATGTAAAAGCATGTACCTTTGTACCCACCAATCATGAGATGTGTAAACGAAGGAGCTATGATGTCATTAGCTTAGAAGCATAATAAAAAGGGGCTCAGAGCTAGCCCCTGGCAGCACCTCCATCCCGACTCTAAGACTGCGTGTGTGTGTTTCCTGTGTGACATCCCTACTTTAGTGTGCATGTATTTTAGCAGCAAATTATAAAAATGACTTACCGTGGTCTTTTCTGAGTTTTCTAACAGTCTCTGATATAGCCATGCAAATGTAATACAATGAGGTTATTAATATTGAAATGATCACTCTGAGTGATTTATAATTGCCAAGTGATTCTCTAACCTTGTTGTGCCACATTTGTAGCCAAAATTTGCCAACAGGTCTGAGCTGTTGTTGCCTTACTTTCTGATCAGTGCCTGAGTGCTAATTGGCTCGCACACTGACAAGAAAGTAAGGCTTGACAGCTCAGACCCCCGACACCCATCCAACAGTGGGAGAGATGCTCACTCCCTCCCGCTGCCACACAACACTCTTGAAACCCATCCCATGCCTCTGATGACCCTCCACCCCTTCCCCTTCCCCTTACCTTATTTATGATGGCTGGCTAGAGGAATGCTTACTCAAAATGGCAGGCCATCCCCTCCCTGGTGTATCCTGGAATGTGCTGGAGAAGGGCCTAAGGCTGATTGGTCTTAGGCCCCTCCCTGGATGCACCGGGGGTTCCCCTTCCCTCCATCCATGTGCTATCATCTCCTTCTTCTCCCCTCCATCTATGCACCACATCTTCTTCCTCTCCCCTCTATCCATATGTCCCAATTCCTCTTCTCTCTGCCCCTCCCATTCAGCATCTCTCCCTTCTACCTTCCTCCCTCCCCACCCCACCCAGTTCTACCCAGTTCTGAAGCCCCCCTCACCACAAAAGCTACAAAGAGGTTGCCAGCATGGGAGGGATTCTCATGTACTGCCCATGGCTTCATCTGCACCGTTCCTTTGCTGTGGTCTACCCAAGCAGAAACAGGAAGTTGCTTCAGAGGGTGTGGACCTTAGCAAAAGAAAAGTACAGAAGAGGCCATGAGCAGCAGTAAAGAATCGAAGAACAGGAGTTTAGGCTCTCCTATCTTCCACTATCTGTCCCTCCCTGCCCCAGACTGACATCGCATTTACAGGCCCGATGCTCTGGAAACCATCACCAATGCTCTGTGCTGGGCAGGTGAAGGGCCTTCAGTGTCTTCCCATGCTCAAGGCTTGTTGGACTCCCTTTGAGAATCCCGGAGAGGGTGGGAGCCAACAGCAGTGGCATAGTAGAGGGGGGGGGGGTCGAGGGGGAGGTCCGCCCTGTGCTCCTCCTCTCTGTCTCTGCCTCTTCCCATTCCTCTCCTCACCATGCATGCACCTCTCTTCCCTTCCCCTTACCTCTAGTTGAAGTTGTTGCTCACAGCGGTCATCCACGTGCTCCACAGAATCCCATTGGCTCTCTCACTGACATCACTTCTGGGTGCCGCACATAGTAAGTCATGTCATAGGGAGAGCCAAAGGGGTCACAAGGAACACGTGGTTGAGTGCTGACGTTTTTTTTGAGAATGGACATTTTCCCTGCTGCTACTTTCAGTGTTTAGGGCCTTAGGGCAAAAGGGGACTTAGATGGTTTTTTTTATTCTGCCCCTCTTGATGTATATATGACATACCACACATCTAGATAATTTCATGTCTAATCAAAGGTAAATAAGAAAATACATATGAGGGAGTGCTGAAAAGACCTCTGCCTAACCAACCAACTTCCTGAATTCTGAGCCTAATTGTGCCACTGTAGCTAAAAAAAAGTGTTATCTTATTTTGTTAAGTGCCAATATGCAGAAACAATCTTCTAGGTTTTGATATTATTTCAGATTATTGATTGAATCATATCCACACCATTCTCTTCTTGGTTGGGCTAACTTTTCAGCACCCCTCTCATAACTTCATGGATGGGCGGGATTGAAAGAGGAGCAGCAATGCCTCCATTTCTAATCATCAAATTGCCTAACAAACATGCAGATGAAAAAAAGGCATTCTTCATCTGGAATCAATTATTTAAGGATGTGTTTCAGAAGAACATTTGCAAGAAGTATATTAGATACAGGACACAGAGATGCTATTTTGTCATGTAATTTAAAATGATAGATTAGTAAAGGTCCGACCTAAATTTCAGGGAACAAAATGTCCTAATTATGGGATTCTCAACCAATCCAAAGAGTGACAACTGGGTATAGTTTAAAGAAAGTCTACAACAAATATTTGGAAAAGAAGATATTAGCAAAGGTCCCACTAGAAACACTAAGATCTCTGTTTATGAAAGAATAGTAAGGTTTTGCAGTTACAGCACAATAAAAACCAGAATTAACACATGGTAACTGCAGAATTTTTGTATTAATTGCTTAGGGTATTATCAGCATTCTGAAAAGGGCTGCCATGCAGATGATGCTTAGAAAAAGGTTCTATTCATTTATTTATTTGGTTTTTATATCCCGTCCTCACAGTACATGGCAGGACATTGTCAGACAATGATGGTAAAACATAGTTAATGAAGCGTGGTAAAACATAATATGACAAAAACATGGTATGGTGAGATAAAACATGATGGGCGTAGTATGGCAAAATCTAACATGGTAAACATAGCAAGGTAAACATAATTTTACAAGTGTGGCTAACCTAGTTTGACACGACAGTATGACACGTGACATGATGGAACCTAGTGCGGTACACATGGGGTGACAAATATCGTGTGATAGACATAGCATGAGAATTTGGAGCATGGTAGATACAAATTGACAAATAGTGTGAAAAGTACGATGAATAGTAGAGTTGAGTAAGAGAGAAAAGGTGACAGTATGACAAAATGTGGCAAAGCATTGTATGATAAAACATGGCATGGTCAGACATAGTATATAGTACATAATATGGTGGGATCATACACAGTGGAGGCTATACATTATACATAAGAACATAAGAGCATAAGAATTGCCGCTGCTGGGTCAGACCAGTGGTCCATCGTGCCCAGCAGTCCGCTCCCGCGGCGGCCTTTAGGTAAAGGACCAGAGCCCTAACTGAGTTTAGCCTTACCTGCGTACATTCTGGTCTAGCAGGAACTTGTCTAACTTTGTCTTGAATCCCTGGAGGGTGTTTTCCCCTATGACATGATGGTCAATATAAAGTGCAACAGTACATGGTATGGTGGGATTTTGCCCAGCAGGAGCTATACATTATAGCGTTATACGATGGGCAGTATAAAGTGTGACCTTATATGGTATGGTGGCTGAAGCACCTCAGTGTTTGAGACTCGAGACAGTGGAGGTTCTAGTGGGTGTTAATGGAACAACTGATAATATGCGATGCAGTTATTGTAGCTACACACCTTCTGAGCTGACAATACCTACTCTGCTTTATCTATTGAATTAGCAGTTAATGCATAGAAATAACCTCCATGTTATCCGTGGGGTACAGACTCTGCACTTTTGCTGCCCCTGTATTGCTTTTCCATGTTAGATGTTTAACGTAAAAAGGAACATAAGAAGATAAGAATTGCCACTGCTGGGTCAGACCAGTGGGCCATTATGCCCAGCAGTCTGCTCCCGCGGCGGACCTTAGGTCAAAGACCAGTGCCCCAATTGAGTCTAGCCTTACCTGCGTACATTCTGGTTAAGCAGGAACTTGTCTAACTTTGTCTTGAATCCCTGGAGGGTGTTTTCCCCTATAACAGCTTCCGGAAGAGCGTTCTAGATTTCTGCCACTCTCTGGGTGAAGAAGAACTTCCTTACGTTTGTACGGAATCTATCCCCTTTTAACTTTAGAGAGTGCCCTCTCGTTCTCTCTACCTTGGAGAGGGTGAACAACCTGTCTTTATCTACTAAGTTTATTCCCTTCATTAGTTGTTAGATGGATGGGAACATCTGGGAGAAGTAGAAAAGCAAGGGAAAAACTGAAAGGAGGTATTTTTAAGGGCAACAAACCTTTTTGCAAGGAAAGTATATAAAAGTAAAAGTACTAGCTGAAAAGATATGAGAAAAAAAGGTTAGTCTTTATAAATTACAAGAGATTGCAGAAAGAGAAAGACGGGCAACAATATCTGTAAAACTAAGGGTTTCTTTTATTAAGCATCAGCAATCACCAACACGTGCTTAAAATCATTAAAAATCTGCAGAAACAGGCCACACTCTAAAGCCACCCACCGACTGTTGGCTCAGGGTGTGCCATCACATGCTAAAAATACTTTTTCTTTTGTAGCACAGGGATGTGTCTTGGGGGCAGAGTTGTTTGGTGCAAACCAATTAGCGCAGGGTTAGCATGGGAGCCCTTACTGCCTACAAAATAGGTAGGGGTAAGGGCTCACGTGGTAATCAACATGCACTCATTTTGAAATTAGCGCATGCCCATTAGGAGGGAAAGCCAAATTCTGGCCATTTTAGATCTGTACTAAAAAGTGGTCTCAGTGCATGAGAAACCCATGTGCTAAAAACAGTGCAGGTCACGTTTTAGCGTGGCTTTGTAAAGGGTCCCTAATAGAAACTGTGAAAGTAGTCATGAATGCAAAGATGCAAATGGATTTTAAAGTAGCCAATGGGGGGGGGGGAGACGACTAGATTTTTTAAATGATGAATATGATAGGAGGAAGAGCAAAAGTGGCTATGTAAGATTCAAGGCTGAAGGAGAGACAAATACGAGGGGGCCACTGAAAAGTTCACAGCCCAACTCTCCATCGTGGGCTATACACTTAGGGCTCCTTTTACTAAGCTGTGTTAGGGCATTAACACGCGGAATAGCGTGCGCTACTATGCCGCCCACACTAGACGCTAATGCCAGCATTGAGCTGGTGTTAGTTCTAGCCGCATAGCACGGGGTTAGCTGCGTGCGCTAAAAACGCTAGCGCACCTTAGTAAAAGGAGCCCTTAGTTCAGTGATCCTCCACTTTATGCAAATATGGAATGAAAAAAGTAGAAAATCGCTGGACTGAGTGCATAGCCCTCGAGGGAGACTGCCCCAACTTTGTTGGTTGGACTGAAAACTTTTCAGTGGCTCCTCATATAGAAGCTGATATGGATAGGACAGTATTGCTTGCCAAATAGTTCTGTTGTGTTCACAGATGGAGGACTTAGAGTATGACTACAAAAGACAAACCACGAATAGGAATGTAAGTGCAATAGACAAAGTGATAGGGCTAGATTGCATTCATATAAGGGTACTGAAGGAACTTAGGGAAGTTCTGGTGGCTCAGCTGTATAATGCATCTCTTAAGTCATGAGTGGTCCTAGAGGACTGGGGAAAGATAGATGTGGTCCTTCTCTAAAAAAAAAATTAAGTATGAAGCAGGTTGGGAACTATAGGCTGGTTAGTTTGACCTCTGTGGTAAGTAAATTAATGGAAACACTTATAAAACAGAGAATAGTGAGGTTTCTGGAGCCCATTGGATTGTAGGACATGAGGCAGCATGGTTTTACTAGAGGCAAATTTTGTCAGACAAATCTAATTAATTTCTTTGACTGGGTTGCTGAGATACGTTGGATGCAGTGTACTTAGGATTTAGCAAAGCCTTTGACACAATTTTGAATGGATGACTAATAAATAAATTGAGTAGCCTCCGTATGGACCCTAAAGCAACTGGCTTGATTAGTTTCAAGTTTCAAGTTTATTAGTGTATTTGATTAATCGCCTCGATGTACAAAATCAGTAAAGAGCAATAAAAAGAAACTTAACAATATACATAGTGGATACATATTATACATACATGAGTCGGGAGGAAAAGAGATTAAAAGTTACAATTTTTAAATTTTTAGTAGAAATAATGGAAAATACAAAAGGAGGGGGTGTTTAAAACCATAGCATTATTAAAATCATATCCAAAAAAGTGTGAAAACTTTCAATTATTAAAAGCGTCATTAAATAAATAAGTCTTTAATAATTTTTTTAATGTAGAGATATCTTTTTCAATTCTAACGTAGTGTGGTAGGGCATTCCACCATTGAGGTCCCATCACAGTGAACATGTCTGATCTACGTGTTCCGATAATTTTTAAAGAAGGTACAGTAAGTAAATTTTGTCCAGATGAGCGAAGTGATCGTTGTGTATTGTGTGGAATTAAGTTTCTAGATATAAATAAAGGTTCATTTGATACTAGTGATTTAAAAATGAGTAATATGATTTTAAATGTAATCCTGTGACCTATTGGTAGCCAGTGAGCATCTATTAGCAAAGGTGTAACATGGTCATATTTTCTTGCGTTAAATATTAATTTAATGGCCGTATTTTGTATTAGTTGTAATCTCCTTTTTTCCTTCTGTGTGATATTGAGAAGAAGGGCGTTACAGTAGTCAAGTGTAGATATTATTAATGAATGTATAAGTGTCTTGATTGATGTTAAGCTGAGAAATTTGGCAATTGAGCGAATCATTCTTAATTTATAATAATACTTTTTAACTGTTATAGAAATGTGTTCATGATAATCCAGTTTGTCGTCTATTGTTACTCCAAGGATTTTAACAGAGGAGACTAAGTTGAGTGGGATATTGTTAAGAATAAAAGGATTCGATAGAGTTAGGTCTTTTTTCCATGAAAATAACATTGATTTAGTTTTATTTATGTTGAGTGCTAATTTATTTGTATTAAGCCAGTTTTGTACTATTTCCAATTTATGATTAATGGATGTGATTTCAGTGTTATTTTCCGGATCCAAAGGATGAATAAGTTGAATATCGTCTGCATAAGAGTATGGAATAAAACCTATGGACTGGCAGATAACTAATAAAGGAGAGAGAAAAATATTGAACAGCAAAGGTGACAGTATAGATCCTTGGGGAATGCCAAATGAGGAGGAATAAGTTGCAGATTCGTCGTTGTTAAATCTGACTAAGGAATTACGGTTTGCAAGATATGAAGTGAACCAAGAAAGAACGTTCTCTGTTATACCTATTTCTTCTAGCCTGTTTAAGAGCAAGTTGTGATCAATGGTATCAAATACTGCAGAAATGTCTAAGGAGAAAAGAATGACAGATTTATGGTGGTCTAAAAAGTATTGAATGTTTGTTGTTAGACCTATTAAAGAATACTCTGTGCTATGAAATTTTCAAAATCCTGTTTGATTAGGATGGAGTGCGTTTGTGTTTTCTATAAAATCGGAAAGTTGGTTAAAAACCAATTTTTCCGTTAATTTCGCTAAAAAAGGTATGTTAGCTATCGGTCGATAATTGGATAATTCATTAATGCTAATTTTATGGTTTTTAAGTATGGGGGTAATGATTGCTGTCTTCCATTGAGATGGGACTGTGGCAGTAAGTAGACTAGTCTGAATAAGAGAATGAATGAAAGGTCCAAAATGTGAAAAATGTTTTTTTAGATAAAAAGGGGGAATATTATCGGAACGAGATTTTTTTAGGTTAACTTGTTTTAGAAGGGATTCTATGTCTTGAATTGAAGGGGTTTTAAAATTTGAACATTTAGCTATTGGAATAGATTTAATTAGATCAGAACCTAAGGAATTGTTTGTTGTATTTGTAAGAAAAGAATTACGAATGTTGTTGATCTTTTGAACAAAAGTGTCAGCTAGTTCTTGAGCTTTTAAAGTGGATTTTTGGGTAGAATTGTTTATGTTGCTTTTTGGATCTATTGATTTTAAAATTTTATATAATTCGGAGGAGTTTTTAGCTTTATTAGGAACTGGTTGAATGGAAGACAATAAAAAATAGTGGTAAATGGGGCTCACGCTGAGGAGAGACATTATTAGTGGTGTGCCACAAAGATTGTTTCTTGGTTCAATTCTTTTCAACACTTTTGCAAGCAATATGGAAGAAGGTTTTTCTTGTAAGGTGTGCCTCTTTGCTGATGATGCCAATACATGCAATAGAATAGACACCCCTGTTATTGTGGATAACATGAGGAACAGCCAAGCAAACTTGAAGAATGGTCCATAATCAAGAGCTAAGATTTAACGCTAAAAAATGTAGGGTTGGGAATATGGGCTACAAAAACTTAAGGGAGTGGTATAGTTTAAAGGGTGAAATACATTAATGCTTGAAAGGGGAGTGGGACTTCGGATGATAATATGTGATTATTTTAAGTGGCCAAATGAGTAGAAACAGCTAAAGACAGCTAAAGCCAGAAGGATGTTTGGATGCATAAGGAGAGGAATGGCCAGCAGGAAAAAGAAATGATAAAGCCTCTATAAAAATTTCTGGAACACATTTGAGTAGTATGTACAATGCTGGAGACTGTACCTTCAGAAAGATATAAATAGGATAGAATTGGTCTAAAGGATACTAAGATATCACGTGGTGGGATCAGACAGGAGGAAGTAGCCTAATGGTTAGTGTAGTGGACAGAGATGCAGGGGAACTGGGTTCAATTCCCACTGAAGCTCCTTGTGATCCTGGACAAGTCACTTAACCCTCCATTGTCCCAGGTTCAAAACATAGATTGTGAGCCTACTAGGGACAGAATGTACCTGCATATAATGTGTACAGTGCTGTGTACATCTGCTAGTGCTATAGAAATAAGTAGTAGTAGTAAGATCTCAAAATGTATACTTTGAAAGAAATACAGGAGAGGGGAGTAGGAGGCAAGGCTCTTTCAAATGGAAGGAAGCTCTGGAATGAGTGGGCATAGGATAAAGGTGCATGGGGACAGACTCAGGAATAAACTAAGGGAATGCTTCATGGAAAGGGTGATGAAAACATGGGATGGTCTTCCGGAGAGATGTGGAGACAAAGATTGTAACTGAATTCAAGAAATCTTAGGACAAGTACATAGGGATTTCTAAAGGAGAGAAAGGAGTAACATGTTATGGATGGACACATTGAATAGGCCATTTGGTTTTTATCTATCCTCATTAACTATGTTTCTATGTTCAATGCACTGTGGGGTCCTTTTACTAAGGTGCGCTAACTGTATTAGCGCACGCTAAATGCTAATGCATCCATTATATCTGTTTTAGTACGCGCTAAATGCTAACGCGTCCATTATATCCTATGGACGCATTAGCATTTAGCGCGCACTAAAACAGTTAGCGTGCCTTAGTAAAAGGACCCCTATAAGATTAGTGTGACTCCGGACTGTTATTACACACCGAAAGCTGCATTAAACATCTACATAGGGCTAAACAGAATACCCTTGATATAATAATAATAATAATAATAACAGCTTATATACCGCAATACCGTGAAGTTCTATGCAAACTCATGGAAACACTAATTAAAAGCAAATTGGACACGATCTTGAATGAAGGGAATCTTCGGGATCCCAGTCAGCATGGATTCACCAAGGGTAGGTCCTGCCAATCCAATCTCATCAGCTTCTTTGACTGGGTAACAAGAAAGTTGGACTTGGGAGAGTCTTTGGACGTCGTGTACCTGGACTTCAGTAAAGCTTTTATCAGTGTCCCACACCGCAGGCTGCTAAGCAAGATGGATTCGATGGGGTTAGGAGAGACACTAACTGCATGGATCAATGATTGGCTGAGTGGCAGACTTCAGAGGGTGGTGGTTAATGGTACCCTCTTTAAAACATCGAAGGTGACCAGTGGAGTGCCGCAGGGCTCGGTCCTGGGTCCACTCCTTTTCAACATATTCATAGGGGATCTGACTCAAGGGCTTCAAGGTAAAATAACACTATTCGCCGATGACGCCAAACTATGTAATATAGTAAGTGAATGCAGTTTACAGAATTATATGGCGCAGGACCTGCTTACATTGGAAAGTTGATCCTCAACCTGGCAGCTAGGCTTCAATGCTAAGAAATGTAAGGTCATGCACCTCGGAAGCGGAAATCCATGCAGGACGTACTTCTTGAACGGAGAAACTTTAACTAGGACTTCAGCAGAACGAGATTTAGGAGTAATCATCAGTGCAGACATGAAAACTGCCAATCAAGTGGAGAAGGCTTCATCTAAGGCAAGGCAGATATTGGGTTGTATCAATAGAAGTTTCGTCAGCCGAAAGCCTGAAGTCATAATGCCATTGTATAGGGCCATGGTGAGACCTCATCTGGAGTACTGTGTGCAATTTTGGAGGCCACATTACAGTAAAGATGTGCGCAGAATTGAATCGGTTCAACGGACGGCCACCAGGTTGATCTCGGGGCTCAAGGGTCTCTCGTACGAAGAGAGACTGAACAAATTGCAGCTCTACACTCTTGAGGAACGTAGGGAGAGGGGAGACATGATCGAAACATTTAAGTACCTCACGGGACGTGTCGAAGTGGAAGATGATATTTTCTTTCTCAAGGGACCCTCGGCCACAAGAGGGCACCCACTTAAACTCAGGGGCGGAAAATTTCATGGCGACACCAGAAAGTATTTCTTCACAGAGAGAGTGGTTGATCATTGGAACAAGCTTCCAGTGCAGGTGATCGAGGCAGACAGCATGCCAGACTTTAAGAATAAATGGGATATCCATGTGGGATCCCTACGAGGGTCAAGATAAGGAAATTGGGTCATTAGGGCATAGACAGGAGGTGGGTAAGCAGAGTGGGCAGACTTGATGGGCTGTAGCCCTTTTCTGCCGTCATCTTCTATATTTCTATGTTTCTATATGCGGTTTACAAAGATTAAGCAAAGGTACAAATTGATTGACTTTAAGAGGGGCGGAAGAAAGAGAGTTAATAGGACAGGAAATCCATTTTTGAGGAGAGAGTGATCAATAGAACAAGTTAATCGCTATAGAGGGGAGAGAGAAGAGAGGATCAGTTGTCTAGATACTTTAGGAACAGGTGTGTTTTCAGACGTTTCCTAAATTCCTCATGATATCAACACTATTCTCCTCATTCTATAACACGCACACCTAAATGTAAGTACCATTGCACACAGGCATGGATTCTCAAACCAGCACTGATATTGGCGACCGCCTTAAAAGTGGCTGCCCATAACGTGTCATAAGAACATAAGAACATAAGCAGTGCCTCCGCCGGGTCAGACCATAGGTCCATCCTGCCCGGCAGTCCGCTCCCGCGGCGGCCTGAACAGGTCACGGCCTGTCTGAGTCACCAGAAGGGGCCCCCTTGCCACCTTGGTTTCCCATTGAGTTCTATCTTCCCATCGAAGTCCTAACCCTCCGGTCTTGCACATGCACGACCAGAGCAGGCCGCGACCCCTGGTTAGCTTTCTATACCTGTGTTACATCTCAGCACCTCTCTCAGTATCCCACGATCCCCCTATCCCTCAGGAATCCGTCCAATCCCTGTTTGAATCCTTGTACCGTACTCTGCCTGATCACTTCCTCCGGTAGCGCATTCCAAGTGTCCACGACCCTTTGGGTGAAAAAAAACTTCCTTGCATTTGTTCTGAACCTATCTCCCTTCAGTTTCTCCGAATGCCCCCTCGTGCCTGTTGACCCCTTCAGCCTGAAGAATCTGTCCCTATCCACCCTCTCTATGCCCCTCATGATCTTGAAGGTCTCTATCATATCTCCCCTGAGCCTCCTTTTTTCCAGAGAGAAGAGCCCCAGCCTATCCAACCTCTCGGCGTATGGGCAGTGTTCCAGCCCTCTTACCAGCTTCGTTGCTCTCCTTTGGACTCTCTCTAGTACCGCCATGTCCTTCTTGAGGTACGGCGACCAATATTGAACACAGTATTCCAGATGTGGACGCACCATCGCTCGATACAATGGCATGATGACTTCCCGCGTCCTGGTTGTTATGCCCCTCTTTATGATGCCCAGCATTCTGTTGGCTTTTTTCGAGGCTGCTGCGCACTGTGCAGATGGCTTCAGTGATGCATCCACCAGCACACCCAAGTCTCTCTCAAGACTGCTGTCTCCCAACATTGCCCCCCCCAATTTGTAGTTGAACAACGGGTTCTTTTTCCCTATATGCATGACCTTGCATTTTTCCACGTTAAAGCTCATTTGCCATTTGTTTGCCCAGTCTTCCAGCTTGTCCAGGTCCCTTTGCAGGTCCTCACACTCCTCCCTGGACCTAACTCTGCCGCACAGTTTGGTATCGTCTGCAAATTTTATAACCTCGCACTTTGCCTCCTTTTCCAGGTCATTGATAAATATGTTGAAGATAAATATGTGTCAATCACGCATCGGTGCCAGTTTTGGAATCATGTCAATGTGAAAGATAGGCACCGGAAATGTAGGCCAGGGTTTTCTGGGCCCACATTTCTGGCGCTTATCTTCATGGGAATCACACCTACATAAGTGCTTTAGGCCACCTAACGCCATTTCCGGCATTGGCCACACTTACTTTGGCATTCGGCAGTCTAAAGCATAATTTCTGCACCAATTTTCTAGGCGCCAGTGAGTGCCTATAACCTTGGTTAAAAATGCAATTTGGATAGCATTTTTAACAGAGGCATGGGTGCCTACCGACACCTAGAAATTTGGCGCTGGTTTGAGAATCCAGGCCTCAGATTATAGAATACTAATTCTTTTTTTTTTTTTAATTCTTTATTCATTTTTAGAACCAAGTGCATCATAAAGAATACATCACTTGAAAAACTACAACTCTTCACATTATCCCTTTCCTTCCCCTCCTGTCAACATCACATAACACTTATACCATATAATAAAGTCCTCCCTCCCCCCCCACCTCATTCTTTCATTTGTACAAATCAAGGAAAATAATACTTATTCACTACAATAATTTGTTAATGGCCCCCACACATCTTGCAATTTATTAAAATTTCCTTTCTGAATAGCTAATGTTCTTTCCATTTTATAAATATGGCACACTGAATTCCACCAAAAATTGTAATTTAATCTAACTCTTATACATGTGACTGTTAGAAATTTGAGTATAAGTACTACTGTAGTTGGATATTAAGAGTGCAACTAGTAAGGGGGGCCTTCACTTAGATGGAGCATGGATGGGTCTCCCACAATTTCAAACGTTATAGTATCATTTTTGCACTAAATACCATATTTAGGCCTGCCAATGACATGGTATAAATAGGTGTTCCTAAATGCAGCATTGGTGTTAGACATGCAAGTGCTCAGGGCAGAAACTGGGGACAGGGCCTCAAAGTTCTCTGTAGGTCATGGCAGTTTGAGGCAGGCTTAGGTCTCTCTATGGCATGGATGCCCAAGATAACTGTCCTGTTTGCCTCCCTCTATCACTGGCCCTGGCTAAATCCTCATGCATAAATGCTAACTTACACCGGTATTCTGTGCTGGAATTCACACTTAGCACCCATATTTTAGCATCCAACTTGTGATGCACTTTTTCGAATTTTCCCCTATGCCCCATAAATCCCATATTCATAATGGGATACAGGCATGTAGGAGTCACTAGAACATCCAACGCCTACTAACTGGATTTTGTTTGTTCTAATTAGTCAGTTTTTAATTGCAGTTCACCTCAGCAGTGATTTAACTGAAATGTGAACAATTTGGAATCAAAGAAATAATAAATGAACTAGTATAATTGCAATAATAATAAACCACACCCTCTGTTTGACTAGTACGTATTAACAACATCCTTAAAATCAAAACAAAAAAAATATTCTTGGCACAGGGGCAAGGTTCTGGTATATACATGCATTTTATATACCGTGGTACCTTGGTTTGCGAGCATAATTTGTTCCAGAAGCATGCTCATAAACCAAAGTGCTCGTATATCAAAGTGAGTTTCCCCATAGTAAATAAGGAAAACTTGGATGATTCATTCCACATCCCCAAAAGACCCTCCCTCGAGACCACTGGCACTGCTGGCTTTACTCCACCCAGGGAACCAGCTTCTCTCCCCCCCCCTCATGACACATCCCTAAAATAGCACACATACCTCCGTCCCGCCCGAGGGCATTGGTGCTGTTTGCTCTACCCCCTCACTTCACCCCACCCCGGGAACCTGCTTCGCTCCCCCCGTGGCCCACCGCCAAACCCTTACCTGCAGCGGACACCGGCATGCGCCAACCCACAGGACATGCACGTGCCGGTGCCGAAAGAGCATCTGTGAATGCTCAAGGCCTTCTGGCTCCCATCCTCTCAGAGCAGATGCTCAAGGCTCTGCAGCAGCCCAGCATCGATCAGCGGTAGGCGTGGCAGGCTCTTTCGGCACCGGCATACATATGTCCTTTGGGTTGGCGCATGCTGGTGTCTGCTGCAGGTAAGAGTTTGGCGGTGGGCCGCGGTGGAGCGAAGCCGGTTCCCAGGGTATGGGGTGATATGGGGACTCGCATATCGAGTCAACGCTCAGTTTGCGAGTCAAAGTTTGCAGGAGTGTTTTGCTCGTCTTGTAAAACACTCGCAAACCAAGGTTTGACTGTAATACTTAGATATATAGAGATAGTATATGCACATATCTATACTTTCTTTGAAACGGGTATTGATTTGGTAACGTACTAACAGACCCAGGATACAAAATAAACAGTACAGCATTAGTATATGGCTGGTAGTGGAACCCTTCAGGTCACCCAGAGCATTAAGAAAAATATTTCAGAATGTTCAGAGAGAAGGAGTAGATCAATATAGAGCAGGGGTGTCAAAGTCCCTCCTGGAGGGCCGCAATCCAGTCGGGTTTTCAGGATTTCCCCCAATGAATATGCATGAGATCTATTTGCACGCACTGCTTTCAATGCATATTCATTGGGGGAAATCCTGAAAACCCGACTGGATCGCGGCACTCCAGGAGGGACTTTGACACCCCTGATATAGAGGACGACTGAGTGCTGCCCTTGAGAGCTCCACACAACTTAGCATTTGCTTCAGATTTTGATCCTGATCTTGTGGCAATGGGGAATTAGGATGCAAAAAAAGCAGAGCCCAGCTCATGGAGGGGGGGGGGGGATATGGCAGCCAGCCAAAACTGAGACTAGGGTTAGCCATGTAAGATGGAGGTATGACTAGTTTTCTCCTCTATAATGCCGTACTTTAGAGTGTTCGAGCTATAGACATTAGGGGCCCGATTCTCCAAATGGCGCCTACGTTGGCGGCCAATCACAGATGTGGGGCTGATTGTGTATTGGTCACGCAATGGCACCGTTTGGAGAATCGTGGTTACATGTAAGGTAAGTGCCAGAAATGTAGGCCAGAGTTTTAAAGGCCTACATTTTCTGTGCCTATCTTTCCTAACAGCACCTAAGGCCACTTCCAACAGGTTGTAGGTGCCATAAGGTGCCTCCTTAGCCGGGACAACAGTGCCATTTTTGGAGGCATCTATGGGTGCCTCCATTTTTAAAATCATAAATAATAATAAAACTAAGTAACCATCAAAAATTCTTTTATATGAACTCATATATTTTTTTTTTTTTGGGGGGGGGGATCATCGGAAATCCTTGCAGTAATCCTTCATTGTTTCGTTCAGAAAAACTGCTCCTGAATCATCATCAATCCTTTTAATTGTTTAATTTGTTTAAATGGTGTCTTTTTCTTTTTTAAAAAATTAGTTTACAGCACTTATCTTCTCAGTTAGATCACTGTCGGCCAGGGAACTCTTGTCAACATGTTTTGCCTATTCAGGCTTTTGCAAGGCTGTCCCCCTTGTTTTTTTACTTCCAAAAGCAGCTTCTGGGTGGGTGGAAGGCTAATAGTGTCCCTTAAATTGAAGGAAAGTATTGGAGTGTCTTTGTTATACTTAAACCAAATAGCATTATATTTTGCTACATTAGGGACCATTTTGTGGAGGATTTTTTCAGCCAGTTGCTTATTTTCAACAAGCAGTTTTCCCATATATGACCGGATCTAAAGAGAAAACCATTTCCAAGTCATCTGCATATATATAGGGTTTTCAAAGAACTGTATCAATGGAACTAAAGAAGTTAAAAAAATAATGCAATTACTAGCAACAATTCTTGAGAAACTCCAGCTATCATTGGAAAGAAGGTTGACAACCCACCATTTGATGCCACTTTAAGAGTTTGGTCTTGAATGTATAAAATGAACCAAGTGAGAAATAATTTATGACCATCCTAGCTCTTGAAAATTCAACTGACAGGCACAACATGGGTACCAAAGAACATGTTAAAATATACAGAAGATTCCATAGTATAATCATTGCATCCTTCAACTTGTCTCCATTCTTTCTTATGTGAACCAAACCATGTGTTTTTACATACTTTTACCCACACCAGATATGCTAATCCTCACATACTAATAAATAAATAAATATTATGAAAGAGTCATATAGAATCATAGAAGCATGTGATGGAAGTCGTCTTACACTCAAATGGATTGGAAATTGTACCAGAACAGTGATGTTGCCAGTATTTCCCAAGTCCTGCTAACCAAAATACAGATGGTACAGTGAAAAGAGCAGCAGAGCTGACAGGCTTTCCCAGTTCCCCTCTCTAAGTCTAGAAGTCAAAAGGAACAGCGGAAGCTTGGAATTAGAAATGAATTTATCGGTAGAATGAATTAAAGGAGCACAGAGGGTTAATTCAAGAGTGAGTTGGTGGGGAGGGTTTGTATGTCTGAAGCTGAGGCAGAAAGTGGGGACTTCCTAGTTTGGGGGAAAGAAAGAGGCCAAAGGGGGAATGTTCTAACAGGTGAGTAGGTTGAGGCCACAAGGGGCAAATACCCATACACACTGTAAAGAACACCTTTAGAAAAGTGTGGTCCATGACCTATAGAATATACTTCTATAATATTTATTCATATGGAATTAAATTTAAATTAACAACCTTTAAGTGGTTCTTGAAAACTGGCTTATCCCAACGAATCTGTTCACTGAAGCATACATGTTTAGCTATTAGCAAAGTATGTTAAATTTCTGTTATTTTCTACAATAAAGTGCAGATATTGAAGGTTCATTTAAGAAAATACTACTAGATTTTTTGCATAAACGTTCTTTTTATCAATGCAAGTTTCAAGTTCATTAGGTTTATATATACCGCTTATCAAGATTATGTAAGCAGTTTTACAATCAGGTACTCAAGTATTTTTCCCTATCTGTCCCGGTGGGCTCACAATCTATCTAATGTACCTGAGGCTATGGAGGACTAAGTGACTTGCCCAGGGTCACAAGGAGCAGTGCAGGGTTTGAACCCACAACCCCAGGGTGCTGAGGCTGTAGCTCCAAACACTGCGCCACACACTCATTGCTGAGTGTGAAAACATATAATTTATAGCTATAACATCAAGTAATTTGCTCTATTAAGCAAAAAATAACAGCAAATTTTAAGAATAATGGAGCTTTATGTAATCAGTGGCTTTGAGTGACTCCAGCATGGGCTTTAACATTTTTTTAGAATTATTTTCTGATTAAGCATAAACATATTCAGGGGGAAAACTTCAATATGCACACCAATGTTAGGTTTTTCTTGAAACGCCCATGAGTCAGTAGCTTTTGAATTCATCACTAAATGGTCTTTTTCAGCAGAGATAACCAGTTAATATGTGAGGATAGTCACAGAATACGTCAGGATAGTTGCAAACAAGCTATTAAACCGGTCAGTGACCATTTCTGGCTAGTTAAATTGTTATCAGCTGGATAATATTGTTAACATAGAAATAGTAAAAGAACTAAATACTAGCATAAATATATTCAATGAGGTAAATGTAAAAACAGCAACAGAAATATGCACATTTAACGGCACTGTGGAACAATCATATAAGAGAAATTTGACAAATGTCAGTACGATACAAAAGATGCCATAATATTGAACTAACATAGATATGATATAATATTAGCATAATAGCAATACTGTTCATACAATACAATGAAACCTTTTACTATGTACCCAAGGTATCAAGTGCAGTTGAGATATACATGAAGACAAGAAGGGTAGTACAAAGTCACTTGGGATAAATAGATTGGTGCTAAACTCAAGGCAAATTATATACAAAGTTGAGTAAGATATGAGGAAGTGGACTAACGGCCTCTTTTACAAAGCCGCACGGCAACAGCCCTGAAGCCCTTTAATAATAATTTATTTTTTTGGATACCGCTATACCAGAAAAGTTCGAAGCGGTTCACAACAAAGAAAAAATACATACAATCAATGTAGTTAAAAAAGACATAATAGTACAATCAATTAAAACTGGAATTATAAGACAAGGATGAGTTAAACAGTAACACAGCTAAGATGTAAACATGTCAACATGTCAAACAGATGTGTCTTTAATGATTTTCTAAAATCAGAATAGGAAGTAGCCTCTAATATTGGTTTTCCAAGCCACATATTCAATTTAGCGGCCTAAAATGAGAAAATTCTGTCAAAGAACTTCTTATATTGACAGGATTTTATAGAAGGATAATTGAATAAATTTATTCTACGTGTATTCTTGTTGGAATAGTTCAAAGAAAAGTGAGAAGCAAGATAGTCTGGTAGCATCCCCAAAATTGCTTTGTAACAAATATAGGCAAACGTAAACAGAACTCTGGACTCTACCGGCAACCACTCAAGTTTTTGATAGAAGAGAGTAAATATGCTCCCATTTTTTAAATCCAAAAATGAGGCAAACAGCAGTGTTCTGGATCAGTCTGAGTTTTTTCAGTAAATCTCTATGGGCTTCGGGGCCTTTAGCGCAGCGTAGCACAGCCGCTAGCGTGGCTTTGTAAAAGAGGCCGTAAGTTACAGGGTGTGCAGTATCCTAGTTCATGTGTGGAGTGAGTCCCCCAACTGTATAAAAAACTTGTTGTACCACATTTATTTGCAAAACAATATGTATTCAGCTCTTTCCATATCTGTAGCACGTACCCACCATCTAAAAAATGTCACTCTATCCATCAATTTTCCTCACTGAGCAAGTACATCTCAGTCTTTGGGATGAGTCAACTTTGGTTTACCTGCCACAGTGGGAGAAATAAAGAAAGAACAATTTTTAATTATATACAGTAAATATGTGTTCACCTGTTTAAAATCTTAGATTATTACCTCATTATGATAATTTAACTGATTTTCATTAGTGGATTGCTTCAAAAGGAATAAAAACAAAGATGTTGGCCATGAAATATCTTATTAGATATGCTACACCCTGTCTTTGTAGAAATAATATAGAATTATTCATAGGTTTACAAATTTACAAATATCCTAACACCAGGAAACGTATTAAAATATAATGACTATTTATGGTCTCTACGTCAAGAAAACAAAGTCTGCTAGGGTATAAAAAGGATGCATCTTTACAATACAAAGCCAATTAGAGAACTCTTCTTCTTCTCAACTTTCTTGCTTCTGGTGCGGTGACAAAACCAATCATGTCTGCAAAGCGTAGAGGCAATCAAAAGCAACAATGGCAAGTTTCGTGCCAGAGGATAACAGATTCATGCAAAGATCCATATCAGAAGATAGCGGATCCATGCCAGAAGACAGCTGACCCTTGCCAAAATGCATGCCAGAACATATCAAACCTATGCCAAGATTCGAGTCAGAACATAGTGTATACATGCAAAGATTTATGTCAGAAGACAGCTGACTCATGCCAAGATCCTTGTCAGAAGATACCAGATCCATGCAAAGATCCATGCCAGAAGAAAGCTGACCCATGCCAGGATTCTTGTCAGAAGATAGCTGACCAATGCCAAGATCCATGCCAGAAGATAATAGATCCATGCCAGAAGACAGCAGACACATGCCAAGATCCAAATCAGAAGATACTAGATCCATGCCAGAAGATAGTTTACCCATGCCAAGATTCTTGTCAGAAGATAGCTGACCAATGCCAAGATCCATGTCAAAAGATACTAGATCCATGCCAGAAGACAGCTGATACATGTCAAGATCCATGTCAGAAGATACAAGATCCATACAAAGATATATGCCAGAAGACAGCTGATCCATGCCTAGATCCATGTCAGAAGATACCTGACCAATGTCCAAATCCATGTCAGCAGATACTAAATCCATGCAATAATCAATACCAGAAGATAGATGACATATGCCAAGGTCCATGTCAGAATATAGCTGACCCATGCCAAAATCTGTGCCAGAAGATAGTAGATCCATGCAAAGTTCCTTATCAGAAGAAAGCTGACCCATGCCAAGATCCATGCCATAAGATAGCTGACCTATGCCAAAATTCATGTCAGAAGATAGCAGATGCATGTAAGGATCCATGTGAGAAGATCGCTGATCAATGCAAAGATGAATGTCAGAAAATAGTTCACACATGCCAGAATATAGCGGATTCATGCAAAGATCCATATGACAAGAGAGCGGACCAATGCCAAGATCAGTGTCAGAAGATAGTTCATCCATGCCAGAAGACAGCTAAACCATACTATGATTCATGCCAAAAGATAGCAGATCCATGCAAAGATCAGTGTCATAAAATCACTGATCAATGTAAAGATCCATGCCAGAAGACAGCTGATACATGCCAAGATTCATGTCAAAAGATAGTATATCAATGTAAAGATGCATGCCAGAAGATAGCAGATCCATGTAAACATCCATGCCAAAAGATAGCTGACTTATGTCAAGATCCATGCCAAAATCCATGCCAAAAGATAGCTGATCCATGCAAAGATTCATGCCAAAAGATAACTGATTCATGCCAAGATCCATGCCAGAAGATAATCCATCCATGCAAAGAGCAATGTCAAAAAATAGCTGATCAATGCAAAGATCCATGCCAGAAGACAGCTGATACATGTCAAGATCCATGTCAGAAGATACAAGATCCATACGAAGATACTCGCCAAAAGACAGCTAATCCATGCCTAGATTCATGTCAGAAGATAGCTGACCAATGTCCAAATCCATGTAAACAGATACTAAATCCATGCAAGGATCAATGCCAGAAAATAGATGACATATGTCAAGATCCATGCCATAAGATAGTTGACCCATGCCAAAATTCATTGCAGAAGATAGCAGATCCATGCAAGGATCCATGTGAGAAGATCACTGATCAATGCAAAGATGAATGTCAGAACATAGTTCACACATGCCGGAATATAGCGGATTCATACAAAGATCCATATGACAAGAGAGCTGACCAATGCCAAGATCAGTGTCAGAAGATAGTTCATCCATGCCAGAAGACAGCTAAACAATGCTATGATTCATGTCAGAAGATAGCAGATCCATGCAAAGATTCATGCCAAAAGATAGCTGATTCATTCCAAGATCCATGCCAGAAGATAATCCATCCATGCAAAGATCAATGTAAAAAAATAGCTGATCAATGCAAAGATCTATGTCAGAAGATAGCTGACACATGCCAAGATTCATGTACAAAAATAGTAGTTCATTGCAAAGATGCATGCCAGAAGATAGCAGATCTATGCAAAGATTCAAGCCAAAAGATAACTGATTCATCCCAAGATCGATGCCAGAAGATAGTGGATCCATGCCAAGATCAATGTCAGAAGATAGCTGATCCATGCAAAGATTCATGCCAAAAGATAGCTGACTCATCCCAAGATATATGCCAGAAGATAGCAGATCCATGCAAAGATCAGTGTCATAAAACAGCTGATCAATGCAAAGATCCATGCCAGAAGACAGCTGACACATGCCAAGATTCATGTCAGAAGATAGTATATCAATGCAAAGATGCATGCCAGAAGATAGTAGATCCATGCATAGATCCATGTCAGAAGATAGCTAATCCATGCCAAGATTCATGTCAGAAGAAAGCAGATCCATGCAAAGATCCATGTCAGAAAATAACAGATCCATGCAAAGATCACTGTCATAAAACAGCTGATCAATGTAAAGATCCATGCCAGAAGACAGCTAACACATGCCAGGATTCATGTCAGAAGAAAGCAGATCCATGCAAAGATTCAGGTCAGAAAATAGCAGATCCATGCCAACAGATAGATGACTTATGTCAAGATCCATGCCAGAAGATAGTGGATCCATGCAAAGTTCCATGCCAGAAGAAAGCTGATTCATGCCTAGTTGAATATCAGAAAATATTGGATTCATGCAAAGATCCATGTCAGAAGATAGTTAACCCATGCCAAGATTCATTTCAGAAGAAAGAAAATCCATGCAAAGATCAGTGTCATAAAATAGCTGATCAATGTAAAGATCTATGCCAGAAGACAGCTGACACATGCCAAGATTCATGTCAGAAGATAGTATATCAATGCAAAGATGCATGCCAGAAGATAGTAGATCCATGCAAAGATCCATGCCAAAAGATAGATGACTTATGTCAAGATCCATGCCAGAAGATAGTGGATCCATGCAAAGATCATTGTCAGAAGATAGCTAACCCATGCCAAGATTCATGTCAGAAGATAACAGATCCATGCAAAGATCAGTGTCATAAAATAGCTGATCAATGTAAAGATCCATGCAAGAAGACAGCTGACATATGCAAAGATTCATGTCAGAAGATAGTATATCAATGCAAAGATGCATGCCAGAAGATAGTAGATCCATGCGAAGATCCATGCCTAAAGATAGATGACTTATGTCAAGATCCATGCCAGAAGATAGTGGATCCATGCAAAGATCATTGTCAGAAGATAGCTAACCCATGCCTAGATTCATGCCAGAAGATAGCAGATCCATGCAAAGATCAGTGTCATAAAATAGCTGATCAATGTAAAGATCTATGCCAGAAGACAGCTGACACATGCAAAGATTCATGTCAGAAGATAGTATATCAATGCAAAGATGCATGCCAGAAGATAGTAGATCCATGCGAAGATCCATGCCAAAAGATAGATGACTTATGTCAAGATCCATGCGAGAAGATAGTGGATCCATGCAAAGATCATTGTCAGAAGATAGCTAATCCAAGCCAAGATTTATGTCAGAAGATAATGCAACCATGCAAAGATCCATGTCAAAAAATAGCAGATCAACACAAAGATGCATGCCAGAAGATAATAGATCCTTGCAAACATCTAGGTCAAAAGATAGATGACTTAAGTCAAGATCAATGCCAGAAGATAGTGGATCCATGCAAAGTTTCATGTCAGAAGAAAGCTGATCCAAGCCTAGATGAATGTCAGAAAATATTGGATCCATGCAAAGATCCATGTCAGAAGATAGCTGACTCATGCAAAGATTCATGCCAAAAAATAGCAGATCAATGCAAAGATGCATGCCAAAAGATAGTGGATCCATGCAAAGTTTCATGTCAGAAGGAAGCTGATCCATGCCTAGATGAATGTCAGAAAATATTAGATCCATGGAAAGATCCATGTCAGAAGATAGCTAACCCATGCCAAGATCCATGTCAGAAGATAGCTATAAAATGCCAAGATCTATGTCAAAAGATAGTTTACCCATGCCAAGATTCATGTCAGAAGATAGCTGACCAATGCCAAGATCCATGTCAGAAGATACTAAATCCATGCAAAGATCCATGCCAGAAGACAGCTGACATATACCAAGATCTAAGTCAGAAGATGGCAGATCCATGCAAAGATCCATGCCAGCTGAGAAATGATCCATGCAAAGATTCATGCCAAAAGATAGCTGTCCCATGCCAAGATCCATGTCAGAAGATAACAGACCCATGCAAATATTCCTGTCAGAAGATAGCTGACCCATATCAAGATCCATGCCAGAAGACTGCTAACCCATGCCAAGATCCATGCCAGAAGATAGCTGACCCATTCAAAGATTGTAAGTAATATAATGTTATAACCAAGTCCTCATGAATATTGTTAAATATAGCTGTTAGACCAATATGAGATTTTTGAGCAATTATGTTTTCATGAATTGTTTTGATTTCTAAGATGTGATTATGTTTAGATGTTAATTTTTTTAATGTAATATGAATCTTACATATGTTCAATAATAGAAAATAATGTATCAGTTTAAAAGCCAGTGTTCAGAATAGTAATGACAATTTATTTGTTATAAATAAATGTGAGGGCTAATAGCTGTTCAACTGCTTTATAAGGTTCCATAGTTTATTAAAATTTGATTAAATGCTAAACATAAAATTCATATTTTAACAGTGGACTGAGTTAATTAGCTAACAGTGAACAATTAAAATTCTGTTAGAAAATTAATACTAGTTCTGAATAACTACAGTATAAACTTAGCAGTGAGCACAGTTAGATCCATCATGTGGTTTCTAGAAACAGTGTAAAACAGGATGTTTTCACTTACAAGGTTAATTTATAAGTGGTAGCCTAATTTTGAATTGAATTTTTTATCCAGTCAATTCCACTATTAGAATTTTAGGTGTTCATGTGGATAGTAGTTTGTCAATGAAAGTGCAAACTGATGTTTTGGTTCAAAAAAGTTTCTATATGCTTCGGAAACTTTGAGCTATTTTATCTTTGACGCAGCCCCATTCAGATTACTGGTGCAGTCATTAGTTTTAAGTATTTTGGATTACTGTGATATGATCTTTCTGTTTATCAAAATAATCTTTGCAGATTACGTATAATACAATATACGGCAATTCATTTAATTATTAATCTTAAAAAGTCAGACTATGTGACACCTTATTATCGCATATTACACTATCTTCCTATTGAGGTCAGAGTATTTTTTAATGAAGCTAAAGACCTACCTTTTTGACTCCATTTACTCTAATGACAATTAACTACCAGACCTAACCATGAGCCTCTATCTCAACAGTACCTATACCAGGGGTGCCCACACTTTTTTTTGTAATGCATTAATTTGTATTTCCATAATTTCAAACTGTAAGACATTTTGAATCTGTTTTGGACATAGTGTGACTCAGAAATCCCAGATTAGATTAGATTAGTAGGGCTCCAAACTTTATATGCATGCTGGATTAATCATATGTCTTAACCATACCAGTACATACACACATATCAATTAAATTATTCTTTTCTTAATTTCAGCATGCAAGGATGTACCACAGTGCCAAGACCAGATATCAAAGGGCCAAAGTAAGAGAAATTGCATTTGTGGTAATATACATAACTGGAATACTGTTATGCTGTTGGAATGATTTTTGATTGCTTATGGCATTGCAGGAGCACTTTGTGTGTTTTGTTTGAGATTGTAATTTATATTATGTATGGTTATTTGCAAAGTGCTTATGTATAGGCGGTGCATAAATTTTTAAAATAAATAATAAATAAATTAGAGAAACTAATGTTTCAGTCAACACAATATTAAAATCTGGAATTTGTTGGGAGAGGATGGGGTAAGGTCAGTTAACATAGTTGGGTTTAAAGAGGTTCTGACACAATCCTGGATGAAAAGTCAATGAACTGCTAGATAGATTTGGGAAAATCTACTGCTTCTCCATGGAGATCTGCATTATGGAATCTATATGCTTTTTGGGTCCTTCAAAGTACTTATGACCTTGAACTTACCATTTATCCCAAAGTTGTGTGGGAGCTGTAGATCCTAATCCTGCTCATTGAAATCAGTGTTGCAAGAGCAATAATGAATGAGAATGGGGTGGTCAAAGTCCAGGACTGTCCTAAGATCTCCAGCTTGGAACTGGGTACATTGACATCTGTGAAAAGATTACTAGGCTTGATGGACCTTTGATCTCACCCAGTATGGCAATTCGTATGTTCTTACTACAAGGTTCATTGCTATGTGATCAACAGTGTTTGTGGAAAATAGAATTCACAAGCCTGAGTAAATTCTAGAAGTATGAAGGCAACATACCATATTTTTCCGCTTCTTAAGATACACCTGACCATAAGACGCACCCTAAATTTAGAGGAGGAAAACAAGAAAAAAAAAACCATTCTGAACCAAATTCTCCCTGCTAGACTCTGTACCCAACCCCACACTCCTTGCCAAGCTCTGAACCCTGTCCCCCCTCCCTGCCAGACTCTGTACCCTGTCCCCCCTCTGGTGGTCTAGTGGTAGGCCTGGACAGGGCAAAGGGCAGGCAGGCCTAGTGGCTGGCAGGCAGGTAGGGACAGGGCACAGGGCAGGCAGGCAGGACTAGTAGCTGGCAGGCAGGGACAGAGCCCAGGGCAGGCAGGGCTAGTAGCTGGCAGGTAGGGCCGGGCAGGCAGGGCTAGTAGCTGGCAGATAGGCAGGCAGGGACAGGTCAAGAAGACAGGGCTAATGGATGGCAGAAAGGGCCCCCCACCCTGAGGCAAGCAAGCAGGCAGGCAGGCCCCGGTACCTTTTTAAAAATTCTACCATCCAGCACTGTATGGCAGGAGCTTTCAGCACTCCTGCCCTTCCCTCCAAGCTGACTCCTGAACTCTCGCAGCAGCGTCAGAGGGGAGCACTTTTTAAAATCCTGCCTTCCGATGCAATACGGCAGGAGCTTTCAGCGCTCCTGTCCTTCCCTCAGCTGACTCCAAAACTCTTGCGGCAGCATCAGAGCAGAGCACGAGGCAGGCGCAAGGTTTTCGTGCGCCTTCCTGGTCCCACTCCGCTCCGTGAATGGCTGCCGTCAGTCCCACGAGAACTGGCGGCACCATTCACGAAGCAGAGCAGGATCAGGCAGGAATGCAAAAAGCTCATGCCTGTCTCGTGCTCCACTCTGCCGCTGCCGCGAGAGTTCGGGAGTCAGTGGAGGGAAGGGCAGGAGCGCTGAAAGCTCCTGCCATACAGCACTGAACAGCCAGATTTTTCAAAAAGGTATGGGGGTACAGGGGGGTATTCGCTCTATAAGATGCACCCTTATTTCCATCCCCTTTTTGGGGGTGGAAAAAGTGCATCTTATGGAGCGAAAATTACGGTATATATTGCCTAATTTGCCTACATTGCATCGGGGGTTTGCAAGGATTAGGGAACTCAGGTTGGTAGTGGTCAGGGGCGTAGCTACGGGTGGGTCTGGACAGGCCTTGTCTGCCTAATCTCAGCTAAGGCCCATCCAGTCTCTCACACGGTGGCTTGGGGAGCATTTGGGGGATAATGGCATGGCACGCACCCATGCAGTGCAGGCCTTGGAAGAGCTTGCCACAGTGGCTCAGACACTGCATACGGGTCAGGCTGCAGCGACAGTCCCACTTGCAGCAGCAAGGTGCCTCCACACAGCCCAGCACTCCGCCTCCGGGAAAAGGAAATGTTCAGCCCTACATCTAGTCCACAAATTAGCTTTCAGTCTCCTAGCCTGCAGTTCTTCCCTCCCCCCACCCCAAGATTTTTAGAATTAAATTCAACAATCATGATCATCACACAACCATCCTATAAAAATACAAGTTATGGCTGATTTTCTTAGAGTTTCTGTCTGTTTTGCTTTGACTGCAGCTGCTTTTTGCTGCCCCTCAAGAAGCTGTTTTTCTAGACCAGTGTTTTTCAACCTTTTTTGGGCAAAGGCACACTTGTTTCATGAAAAAAATCACGAGGCACACCACCATTAGAAAATGTTAAAAAATTTAACTCTGTGCCTATATTGACTATATATAAAGTAATTCTCTTGAATAGGAATCAAATAAACACAAAGAAAGTATTTTATAATGCTGCCACCGCCAACAACACCGTTGGCGGCGGTGGCACTCAAGTGGCTAAAGAGCCGCAGTTTGCCGGCCTAGGGACAACACTGGAAGGGTGGCCAGCTGTGCACCCCCTTGGGACGTAAACCTGGGGTGGGGCAGACCGCCCCCCCCACCCTGGTATGCCACTATCTGTACCTCACTCCCTCCCTATGACCAAAAATTCTCCTTTCTTCTATTCCCCGTGTACACAACCATCTCTTTCCCTCCCTTCCTCTCTCCAAAGTCCATGCCTTCTGTGTCCAAACACTCATTCCCTCCCCCACCTCAGCATCTCTTTCCCTCCCTTCCTCTCTCCCAAGTCCATTTCTTCTGTGTCCAAAAACGCATTCCCTCCCCCACCTCAGCATCTCTTTCCCTCCCTTCCTCTCTCCCAAGTCCATTTCTTCTGTGTCCAAAAATGCATTCCCTCCCCCCCTCAGCATCTCTTTCCCTCCCTTCCTCTCTCCCAAGTCCATGCCTTCTGTGTCCAAAAACCCATTCCCTCCCCCACCTCAGCATCTCTTTCCCTCCCTTCCTCTCTCCCAAGTTCATGCCTTGTGTCCAAAATGCACTCCCTCCCCCCTTTTGTGTTCCGTGTTTGCCTCCCAGCCCATCTTTGCAACTTTCTCAGCAAAACGAAGCTCAAGCCGCGAGGCTTGTCTTCTGCTTCCTGCCTGCCCTGCCGCGCACAAATAGCCGAACGGAAGTATTCTCCGACGTCAGCGCTGACGTCGGAGGGCAGGCTTTGCTTAAGCCCTCCCTCCGACGTCAGCGCTGACATCGGGGAATGCTTGCGATCGGCTATATGTTAGCTGCAGGGCAGGCAGGAACAGAAGACGAGCCTCGCGGCTCGAGATGTATTGAACTCCGCGGGTCCCCCGTCCAGCTCTCTCCTGTCCACGTGGGGCGGACCGCCCCTCTCCCTAGACTGGTGGTACTGCCCTGATGGCGGCCCTGACCGTGCAGCACACCAGGCAACATCTCGTGGCACATTAGTGTGCCGCGGAACAGCGGTTGAAAAACACTGTTCTAGACAACTGCTTAGTCTTGCCTAATGGTTGCCCAGTCAACATGTATGATCTTCCCTTTTTTGACATATACACTTTTCTATGCTATGCTTAAGCACTGAATTGACCTATGCCTCTGAAAAAGAAGTTAACAAGGTGGTTCTGAGGGAGTTGCATTTGTGATTTTGTTTTGCTGCTGTGACTTGAATGAACAGTATCCATTTGGATGTTTTATTACTCCTGCTATAGCCTACTTGGGCAAAAGGTAGCCACATTTGGTCTGTGTAATTGTTCAGCAATAAAACTGTTGAAATATGAATTCTATTTTCCTTTCCAATGCTGACCTGTAGCATTTGTTGGTGGAAAGGGGCTTGGTCACCCTTGCCCCCCAATCTACATCCACAAAATAGAAAAACTATGAAACCCATGCCTAGGTTCTAGTCCTTTGAGCTATTTGGAGCTGGGAGGCCTGCATAAAGGAATCACAGTCCTCGTATAACAGTGATGATACCTACTAACAAGATGCAGGGTGTACTTGTAGCAGACTCTAGAATGACTATGACCTGTGGTTAAAGACCATTGTTACAAATGCTGAGCTTGGGGGGGGGGATTAGGGGGTTTATAAATTGGAAAATGAAAAATTGTAAGTCATAGCTCAATGTGTTCTACTTCAATAAATTCCAGTTAGAAATCAAAGCAACAAGAATGAACTTCCAGGCAAAAAATATAACCAAAAAGAACTTGATTAATTTTGCCTTAATGCTTCTATTTCCATAGATCCATGTGACCCAATCCTGACCCCATGCCAGCAGGAGAAAGGATATAAGTACTGAGTCAGTGCTGCAGAGTTCTCTTCATGAAGCTAATTCATATTATTATGTTCTTCAGAAGATTAAACAAAATGGCTTGGATTTGATCTAATCTGCATTATTTACGTTATACGATTGTAAATCACTTTGATTTGCTCTACATGAAAAGATTAAACATAAACATACACTATAAACACGCTTTTACTTAATCATAAAAGATCATAATTAGCCTAATTTCCTATGAACTATGTGATCTCTGTTTATCAACTGCTCAAAAATGATTGTGCTGCTAAATTAAAAAATTAATTGCTCATCAATATACCTGCTCTTTTCTGGTCTCTCCTTAAAAGCATTCTATAGATTCTCTTATTTTGGGGAAACTTTTTATTAACCCTCTTTATTGAACAATTCAAACCTAAAACGTGGTATGGTATGGAGTTGCTGATGGTACATCAAAACGATTCTAGCAAAAAAATACTTATAGGAACTCTTAAATCAGTGCAATGCATTACATTATCACTTCTCATGCTATAAATATTTGTGATTTGCTCAAGAACTATACGTGATAGGAGAAAACTGAGGCCATTTTCATACACAGAGGTCAAATTCTATAAAGTAACTTCATTTTCTTCTTGCCCAGAAAAAAAAGTTAAAATTTGTTGCATAGTGTATTCAATGTTGGGAGTCAGGGCGAGGTCAGGAAGTGGTTAATCTTTAATATATTGCCAGAGGCTAGATGCAATGGAATGTAGGCAAAGTAGTAGAAGTAAAAAGAGATGCTTTCATCAATCTGCGGGCAATTTCTAAATGCAGGGTAGGTGGGAGAAAGGGCCTAGAACTGAGGGCTTAAGAGAGGAACAGGCGGGGGATGGAACTCATAGACTGAAATTGAGGGGCGACAGGCCCAGGACAAATGTCAGAAAGTTCTGTTTTACACAGCGAGTGGTGGTTGCTTGGAATGCTCTCCCGGAGGAGGCAGTGACGGAAACCTCCATTATGGGATTCAAGTGCAAGTTGGATGCACACCTCCTTGCAAATCACATTGAGGGATACGGGAAAATAAGGTCTTCATCAGGGAACACCTAGATTGGCCTCCGCGTGTGCAGGTCACCGGACTAGATGGACCAAAGGTCTAATTCGGTGAAGGCATTTCTTATGTTCTTATGTAATGGCATTGATTTAGGGACTAAGAAGAAGTAAAAGAGGGCCGATTCTGGCAGATGGTGGAGGTGACAGAAATGGTCTGGGAATAGATGTAACTAGGCGATAATGCTAGGGCTGGGGCAGGGAGAAAAGGGGGGGGGGGATTGGGATTGGGAATGGGATGGGAGAAAGGATCTAAAGCATGGGCAAAGGGGAATGGGGTCTGATAAGGGACATGTGAGGATATAAGGGTTGGGAGATAATACAGGGACTAAGTGAAGAAAGAAAACAGATGTACTTTGTGGGGGATGGGTATATGCAAGGGAATGTGAAAGTAGAGGAGTAGAGGGATGGTACTAGAGCTAAGGAAGAGACAGGACAGGACTGGGATAGGACTGTGACAGGACATAGGCAGATACTGGACTGGGACAGGACATAGGTAGATACTGAATTGATTGCCTCCCTCTCCCTTTCCCCCCACATAGACTGACATTTTAAACTCTCTTTCAAGCATCAGATCTTCTTGATCCCCACCTGGTGATCTTTACTGGTGGAATGGAGGGGGGGGGGGGGGGGGTACTTGACAGACCAAGAGAAATGTCAGTTCACTGGCTAGATAGAATACAGGCAGTTCCTGGGTTAAGAACGAGTTATGTTTTTAAAGCTGTTTTTAAGTCAGATTTGTATGTAACTCAGAACTTGTAGATTTTAAGATTTTTGCTGCTTACCTTTGCTCCCAGATGACAAGATTTGGTGAGAAAATGAGAGGCAGAGATAGATGAGACTAGATAGGGTACGAGTACAGAAGGTGGAAATTCTAAATTAGAAGATGGCTGAAAGGCAGGTATGAGAGACAGCTGGAAATGGGAGGACTAGAGAAATAAGAATATGGAGTAGAAGGATACAGGGCTGAAGTGGAAAAAAGAAGAATCATATTTAATTGAAAGTAGATTTAAAAAGCAGATAAGAGAAATGGAGAAAAAGCTGAAGCAGAGGATTGAGGTAAGAGAGAGAGATGCAGGGAAGAAGATGGAGGTATGATAAAATAGAAAATGGATGCGAAAACCTGGAGGAGGACTTAAACAAAAACAAGAGGATGTGGGAAAGAGACAGTAAGACCAACCTAACTGGAAAATAAAATGATCAAACAAAGATACAAAATAGGAGACGTAACTGTCCACGGCTAAATGTGGCACTTTAGCATGAAACTCACAGCTACTTGTGTGCTCCATTCACTTATGCGCTAAGCGATTTATGCATGTAAATAAAGAATAGTCTTTTAGCACATATAAATGTGCATTGTATGCATATAAGTACTAGTATTCTTATAATCCTAATGCTGCACTCTATTAAACAATTAGGGGGTACATGATTTACATAAAATAGACTAATGTAAATTAGTTGAACTCAGTTAAAACTGTGACTGAGTTCAAAGAAGTGTGGGATGAACACATAAGATTTAGAATCAGAAAATAATATTAAATATTGAACTAGGCCAGTTACTGGGCAGACTTGCACGGTCTGTGTCTGTGTATGGCCGTTTGGTGGAGGATGGGCTGGGGAGGGCTTCAATGGCTGGGAGGGTGTAGATGGGCTGGAATAAGTCTTAACAGAGATTTCGGCATTTGGAACCCAAGCACAGTACCGGGTAAAGCTTTGGATTCTTGCCCAGAAATAAAAATTTTAATTGAATCAGGTTGGGCAGACTGGATGGACCATTCGGGTCTTTATCTGCCGTCATCTACTATGTTACTATGTTAAGTATGGGAACTTGGATGAAACTGAGAGTGGAGCTTGGGTTTCCCCAAGCAAAAAGATGTTCTGGTGCCCCTGGGGATGGAAAGGAAAAGATGCTAGATGGGGGTGAGGTAGATATTGGAAGAAGATGCTATATGGGGGGGGGGGGGGGGGGGAAGGGGCAACTGATTGGTTGTAGAGTGGCACCAGAAACCCTTGCATCATTCCTGCAGAATATTACCCCCTCATAAACTGTATATGTACAATTTAGCAGGCCAAAAACATATTTAGCCAGTCATAGGCTAAGTTTACAAAAGCCAGTTATGTGTAAAGGGCAAAAAGGTGCCTATTGGCAGACACAGAGAGGGGCATTTTCGAAAGAACATCCAAGTCAGAATTGGAACATCCCACTCATAATGTCCCCCCCAAAAGTACCCATCCCACAGCCATTTTGAAACAGGAAAAGTGCTGGGGTTTCCTGTTAAAAATGTGAAAATGTCCAAAATGAACAGCCAGCTCCCTCCTCTGTCTGGCTGGAGCTTTTGCGCATTTGTGCGGCCCCAGAAACACTTTTTTCGGCCAATGCGGCCCAGGGAAGCCAAAAAGTTGGACACCCTGCTTAGTGGGTGCTAATTGACTAACTGATAATACGCAGAAATTGTTGCTACATCTCCTGAGCTGGCATTACTTGCTCTACTATATCTGCTGTGTTAGCAACTAATGCACGGAAACAACTTCCATGTTATCTGTGGGATACAGACTCCATACTTTTGCTGCTCCAATATTGCTTTCACATGTTTACATGCCTGATGTAAGAAGGAGTTGCTAGCTTGATCGGAACTTCTGGGAGAAATATAAAAATCAATGGAGAAACTGGAAGGAGCTATTTTAAGAACAACTGGAAGGAGCTATTTTAAGAACATAAGAATTGCCATACTGGGACAGACCCGATCAAGCCGAGTATTCTGTTTCCAACAGTGGACAATCCAAGTAAAACAGATTTTATGCTGCTTATCCGAGGAATAAGCAGTGGATTTCCCCATGCCATCTCAATAATGGCCTATGGACTTCTCTTTTAGGAAATTATCCAAGCCTTTTTAAACCCCGCTACGCTAACTGATTTCACCACATTCTCTGGCAACAAATTCTAGAGTTTAATTACACATTGTGTGAAGAAATATTTTCTCTGGTTTGTTTTAAATCTACTACTTAGTAGCTTCATTGCATGTCCCCTAGTGCTAGTATTTTTGGAAAGAGTAAACAAGCGTTTCACATCTACCCTTTCCACTCCACAGTATTTTATAGACCTCTATCATATCACCTCTAAGCCATCTTTTCTCCAAGTTGAAGAGCCCTAGCTGCTTTAGCCTTTCTTCATAGGGAAGTTGTCCAAAACCATTTATCATTTTTGTTGCCCTTCTCTGTACCTTTTCTAATTACGCTATGAGGCTCATAATAATAATAAAAAAAAGTTCAAAATTTGGCCTAAATTGGTAATTGGACGATCAGAAAGACAGATCGTGCAAGTACCAATAATCAAAGCTGATTTTAGACGTATCTAAAACCAGCTTAGGCCTTTACCCTGCTTCTGAATGCCTAGAGTGAAAAGAGGCATTTTTAGAGGAGGGGAAAGGACGGGAGGTGGGTCGACCTAGACTTAGTCATACTGCAAGTATAACCAAAAGTCTAGGAGACTGCCCAGTCGTAACTTATACATTTTGACATAGACCAAGTCAAAACAGGTATAAGTTCTGAATAGGGGCCGCAGATCTGATTGCGGCTGCTGTGATCAGCTCAGAAAGCCCCGGCAACCTGCCCACCCCCCCAAGGCAACGATCATGGTGCCCCTCCTTCCACGACAAACCCAATACTGGCAGGAGAGATGCCCAATCTCTCCTGCCGAAGGTGCAACCCCCATGGCTATCAGCTGGAGAGATCCCAAGCCCTCCCGTCAAAGCGACACAGTACCCCTACGAACCCCCAAATGCCCCCCCCGAATGCCCCCACCCACTAACCCAACCCCTCCACTACCATGGAACCCCCACACTAACCTTTCTCTTGGCCAGCAGGCCAGCCATTCTGAGGCAAGGCCTTAGGCGCCTGGGACAATCAGGCCCTAGGCCTCTTCCCAGTGCATCCCACAATGCATCGGGAAGGGGCACGCCTGCCATTCTGAGGATGACAGGCCTGCTAGCTGGCCGGACTGGGGTCCTGTCCATCTGGCCGACAGAAAGGTTACTGTAGGGGGTTCTGGGGTAGTGGGGTGGGTGTTCGGGGGGGGGGGGGTTCGCGGGGAGGTGCTTGGGATCCCTCTTGCCGGTATTCGGGGGGGCCGTGCCATCTTCGGAAGGAAGGTTTGGGATCCCTCTTACCAGTAGTTGTGGGGGGTGCGCCCAAATGCCTAAGGCCCCTCCTATGGGCAGGCCTTAGGCGCCTGGGCCAATCAGGCCCTAGGCCCCTCCCCAGTGCATCCCACAATGCACAGGGAAGGGGGAGGCCTGCCATTCTGAGGATTGCGGGCCTGCTAGACGGCTGTACAGGGGACCCATCCGTCCAGCCAACATAAAGGTTAATGTGGGGGGGGGGGTTCCAAGGTAATTTTCAGCACCCCTTCGTACCTTTTTGTACGAAAAATATACAATATAAAAAGAATTGGCTTTGATTCTCCAAAGCGGTAGCTAAAAAGATGATAGCTTTTATAAACTATAAAAGATTGCAGAAAGTGAACAACAGGCAACAATATCTGGAGAAGTTGTAAAAGTAGTTAGGAAAGCAAAGATGCAAATGAAATTAAAAGTAGCCAATATGTTAAAATGGGGGAATAGATATGCTTTAGAGATGATAGTGATAGGAGGAAGAGCAAAAGTGGAATTGTGAGAATCAAGGGGAAAGGGGGGGGGGGGAGAATTGTAGAAGTTGATTATAAGCTATTGTTTACTAAATATTTCTGTTGTTTTCACAGATGCAGGTCTGAGAGTATGACTACAGAAGACAAACACTTATAGGAATGGAAGTGTGATAGACCTTGAACATTTTTCAGTGTTCATGAGGAGCTAGCTAAGCTAAAGACAGACAGGGGTGTCAAAGTCCCTCCTCGAGGGCCGCAATCCAGTCGGGTTTTCAGGATTTCCCCAATGAATATGCATGAGATCTATTTACATGCACTGCTTTCATTGTATGCTAATAGATCTCATGCATATTCATTGGGGAAATCCTGAAAACCCGACTGGAATCATCGACTACAAATAATACACTACTTTGGAATGTAATTTTAAAACCATGACTGGCCAAAATGTCTCCCTTCTGGTATGGGCAATCTGGTCACCCTATGAAGTATTATAGTGCACGAGAGAGGTGTGGGATGTGGGGTGATAGTATGTGACGATCTTAAAATAGCCAAACAGGTAGAAAAGGTGACAGCAAAGCCAGAAGGATGTTGAGTGCATAAGGAGAGAAATAGCCAGCAGGAAAAAGGAGATGATAAAGCCGCTTTATAAATCTCTGATCCACATTTACACTTTTATAAAATCATAGCGCTGGCTGCGGCAGTAACAGCTCCAACGCTCATAGGAATTCTGTGAGTATCAGAACTGTTACTGCTGTGGCTGGCATGAAAAACCACGCTATGGTTTTGTCAAATGTGTGTGTAGGGGGGGGGGGTTAAAGTATGGTGTATAATGCTGGAGACACCTTCAGAAAGATATAAATAGGATGGAATTGATCCAGAGACTACTAAGAAAAGAAGAATCATATATGAATTTTAAAAGACATTTAAAAGCACATTTTTTCCAATTGGCTTTCTCAACTTAGAACAAAGTTTGGGACTGTGATCTGTGTTTTATTGTTTTACTATTAGAATTGATACTGTTGCGATATTTGCTATGATATTTTAGGGGAAAAAAACCCAAAACAAAAAACTTTTTAACTTTTGTTCTTAATCTTTCGTTTTCTATTTTTAATGGAGTTCTTTTCTTGATGAATATGAATTGTGTATTGTAAACTGCTTTGATCCTTTTAAGTTGTTATGCAGTATATAAAGTTCTTAATAACATAAACATACTAAGAAAGTTAGTGGTTTTCATTATAAAGTACAGTGGTACCTTGGATTACGAGCATAATCCGTTCCAGGAGCATGCTCGTAATCCAAAATGCTCATTTATCAAAGCGAGTTTCCTCATAGGAAATAATGGAAACTCACTTTGATACGTTCCCCCCCTCCACGAGAACCGGCATTGCTCTCCCCGAAGGCCCCTTCTGTGATCCGGCACCCTCCCCTCTGCGATCCAGCAACCCCCCCTGCGATTAGGCACCCCCCACCGCGATTGGGCACCCCCGCCGCGATCCGGCACCCCCCCACGATTGGGCACCCCCCCCCGACATGATTGGGCACCCCCGCCGCTTCTTACCGTCATCTGGGCCTGGGTACCGGCACCGGCATGTCCTGTGCGTTGGTGCCGGTGCCCGAAGATCGGCCTCCTCTTCTTGCTGGGCCTTGAGCATCTGCGCATGCTCAAGGCCTGCGAGTTCACGTTTTGCTGGCCTACATTTTAAGCATGTCTTCCTCTACTAGGGAGATGTGTAGGGCCGCCTAGGTTCGCCTAAGGCCCTTAGGCGAGCTTAGGTGTCTTGCAGGTCTTCCTAGGCTCCCGGAGGTGCCTTCAATATAGGCGGCCTGCCTGGGGAGCATTTTTTTTAAAAACGTGCATCCCGATTGGCTGATTAGACAGCTGTAGGATGCCTACAGCTGCCTAAAATCGGGACGGCACTTTGCAGAATCAGGGCCTTAATGCCCTGTCATGAATTCTCCCCTAAATTATACTACTTCTGGCTATTTTTCTCTTCTCAGAACTTTTTTTTTAAATCTTTGCCTTCAGGTCTCTGGTTTTTAAAGAGTTTTTCTTCTCTCCCCATTTTTTTAAAATCACTGTGCCTGATATTATTGTTTTTAGCTTTTGACTGTTTAAAATTTTACACAAATGGTTTTGCTGACATAGTTAAGATTTTTTCTGTCACTACTGTTATTGTACTGTTGCCTATTGTACTTCAGGCTATCTTGGTGTACTTGTTAAATATTGGAGTGCAACCTACAAATGAAGCAAATGAAAAGAGGGGCCTTCAGTTGGGCGGGACATGGGTGTCTCCAGGGCAGGATTAACCAATAGGCCAAGTAGGCATGTGCCTAGGGCCCAAAATGGTCGGGGGAAGGGGAGGCAATGAAGGAGGGCATCAAACGGCGATGAGCCCCTCCAGCATCGATTGGCAACGCAGCCCCCCCTATCGACGGAAAGTAAGACAAGCAAGCAACGTGGGTAAGAAAGGTAACAGGAACTGTAATTGTGCAAGCGGTGCTGCTTGCCCAAAGCTTCCCTCTGACGCAGCTTCCTGTTTCCGCCTGGGTGCATGGTGGAGTGGGGTGGGGCAGGGGGCCCAGTGTACTTGTGTGCCTAGGGGCCCTCAACGAATTAATCTTGCCCTGAGTGTCTCCTACAATTTTGCACATATTATAGTGTTATTTTTGTGCTAAAGTACCACATTTAGACCTATCATTGACATGGTATAAATAGGTGCATCTATATGCAGGGTTACTGTTAGACATGCAGGTGCCCAGAGCAGAAACTAGGGAGAGGACTTCAAACTTCCCTGCAGGCTTTGCCTCCATCAGTTTGAGGCAAGCTTGGAGCTTCCTTTTGCTTGAGGGTCCATGACAACTGTTCTATTTACCCTCCTTTATCACCGACCCTGCCTGTTTGTACAGAAGTGCCAACTTACACTAGTATTCAATAATGGAATCTGGGTACCCAGATGTTAGAGAATTCATCTACATTTTATAATCTAAGTTGTGATGCACTTTTTAGAATTTTCTCTTGTGCCCATAAATTGAAAGAAATGGGACATATTCATAATAGGATAGAGGAATGTATGAGTCACTAGATAATTTAATGCCTATTTATTGTATTTATGTATTCATTTTAATTAGTCAGTTTTTAATTACAGTTCATATGAGGAGTGATTTAATTGAAATGTGAACTATTTGGAATCAAATAAATAATAAATGAATATATATACAATTACAATAATAATAAATCATGCCCTCTGCTTGATTAGTATGTATTAACATCCTTTAATCCAAAAAGAAAAAATAGAGTCAGACATTTTCTAATGGCTTTCCTCTAGGCCATGGGTTGGCAGCCTTTGGCTTGTGAGTTACATGTGGATCTTCTTCCATGTGTCTGTGGCTCATCAGGCCCTGACCCTTTAATTTTCCTCCCAACCCCATGATTCTTCCCCCCCACAAATCAAGCCTACCAAGATAGTCCAGCAGGTGGTCTTCATGGCAGGAGCGTAGCCCTCTCGCTCCTGCCTCCTCACGGCTGCCTTCTAAAATGGCTGCCGCAACCTCTTGTGATACTACAGGAAATGCGAGCAGCCATGAAAGGTCATTGCATCCATTTTAGAAGGCAGCCATGTAGAGGCAGGAAGGGCCATGTTCGTGCCATGAAAACCCCGCTGGATCACCAACTATGGCTATGGGTTGGGGGTAGGGGATGGGTGGGGGCAGGGGCAGGGGAGGGAGGGAAGAGAGGTCCATAGACCTGTGAGAGGTTGGAGGGAAGAAAGAGGGGAGAGAAGCAAGACCTTTACAAGGGAAGAGAAAGTGAGAGACCTGGAATATCTCAAACTCCCTTCTCTACCCATTACAGCTCTTTGTAAATCTTGGGTCAAATTTTTAGAATAAATTAGCTCTTTGCTTTAAAAAGGTCACCGACCCCTGCCCTAGGCAAAGCCTTTATTTTTTCCCACCAATTTTTTATTACAATTTTAAATAAATCAATACAATAAAGTAACATACAAAAAAAAAACTAATAACACAATCTAAGTTAAGTACCAAGGTTGTCATAATATTTTAAAAAAAATGTAAGCCATCCAGGAAGCCGCTTAGCAGAGCCAAAACGCACTCCTGCTCAGTACCGCTCAGTGGCTGAAGCTGGAATTCACGGCAATGACTGACCGGGTTAGCAGTGGCGCAGCAGCACACAAACATTGCTCCTGCCCTCTACACCTCTTGACCACCAGGGATTCCAGTGGCAGAGGAGATACGATGGACAGGGCAGGGAGAGGGGACAGGATGCAGAGCCTGGCAGCCCGGTGGAGGCCTACAATAAGTCTGGGAAAGGCTTGGGTCGGTGCTGAGCACTAGCCTGACTATAAACCGGGACCCCCATTTTTGGGGCCAATTTTTTTGTCCCCAAATCCCGGTTTTATTCAAGTATGTAGGTAGTCATTTCAATTAGCAGTTTTCCACATATGACATGGCTGTGGAAACAGGATCTAAAGAAATACAATTTCCAAGTCACCCTCATATACATAAAGGCTTTAACCTAAGGTCTATCAGTGGTAGTAAAGAAGCTAAAAATATTAAAGAATAAGGGGCTCATGATCAAAACTCTAAAACATCTAAAAACCTGCCTAAGTCAGCACTTTGACTTACTAATAGAAATGTCGTCCAAGTGCCAATAATCAAACTGACTTTCTAGATTTTCTTATGCCTCTGACTTTCTGGACTTTCTTATGCCTGCCGCTGTGCACCCAAAGCTGAAAGGGGCATATTTGGAGGAGTAGTCAGGGCAGAATTTTGGTGGGATGTGGGCTGACTTAGATTTATACGTCCTGCAGGGATAATCAAATGTTTTACTAGACATCCTGGATGAAACTTAGACGTTGTGAGCTAGACGATGTAAAAACAAGTATAAGTGCCAAAAAGGTATCCAAAATGACCAGATAACCACTGCAGAGACATAGTAAAGACCTCCACACACTCCTCGAGTGTTCACTGACCCTCTCACCCCCCCCCACAAAGATCATAATAAAAAGTACATATTTGTTTCCAGAACATCAATACCTGGTATAGGAAAGCCTAGTAGAGCACCACCTAGGTGTCTTAAGTAGCCATGTGGGTGGGATAGTGAACCATAGAGAAGAGTAACAAGTCTCATAAGTTGCTCTGACCACTACATTTATGGTGGAACATGTGAGGCCCCAAAAACCCCTCAAAATCTTCCTCTACTGCCATATAGGTGCCACCTGCAGCCATAAGGGCTATTGGGGTTATGGGGTTGTAGACAGGTGGGTATAGTTGGTTTTGGGGGGGCTCACCATAACCAATAAGGGAGTTCTGGTAAGATGTTTATCTGGCACCCTTTATGTGAAGTTCACAGCAGTGCCCTATAAGGTGCCCCACTCCTCTGTTGCCATGTCTGGGTGGCCAGCCTATCACAAGATTGGCCCCTCCCACATCCAAATGGTCTTGTTCTGGGTGTTTGGGACTTGGACAAAATTTTGGTCGAAAATGTGGTATAAAGATAGATGTCCTGGCAGTCTGGAAGTCCCAATGGCCTGGACGTCCAGATAGATGATTTTTGAAAAAAAAAAATTCTAGATGTATTTTTTGAAAATGGGCATTTTCCCACTGCCAACTTTGGATGACTAGCACCATACATCCAAATCGGACTTAGACGTATATTTGATTATGCCCCTCCACAGGTACTAACAACATTTCTTGAGAAACTCCAGCTATCATTGGAAAGTAGGTTAACAATGTCCCATTTGATGCTACATTTTAAGAGTTTTGTCTTAAATGTCAAATGAACCAAGTGAGAAAAATTGATGATCATCCTAGCTCTTGAAAATTCAACTAACAGACAGAATATGGATACAAAGTACTCACATTCATTCCATCTTCATGGGAGCAGGTACAAAGTACACGTTAAAAAGTGTAGCTTCCAAAGTGTGATCTTTGCATTCTTCATGCCTCCATCCTTTCTTATGTGGATCAAAGTAAGTGAATTTACCTATACCACACACGTTATGAAAGAGTCTGATATGATGGGAAAAGTCTTACACTCACATGCACTGGAGCTTGGACTGCAGTTTGCCCCACTAGCCACAATACAGAAGATACAGTAGAAAGAGCAGCAGGTCTGAGAGGCTTTCCCAGTTCTTCAGTCTAGAATAGAAAATAAACAGCAGAAGCATGATAGGGAAAATGAAGTTATCGGTGGACTGACTGAGGGGAGCACAGAGGCTGAGGTTCATTCAAGAGAGTTGACCTGGAGAATTTGTGTGTGAAAGTAACACACAGTGGGGGAACTTCTTAGTTTGGGGAAAAGAATGACTCCTAAGGGGGAATGTGCTAGCAGGAGAAGAGGCTGAGGTCAAAAGAGCACATTTAGAAAAGTGTTGTGTATGGCCTATGGAATATACTTTCCAATATTTATTCATTTGGAATTTAAATTTAAATTAAGACCTCTTGGTATCTTCTTGTGTGCAGATACTTGGGAGTAAATGATAGCACTGTAACTAAAATAAAATCTATGGGGGTAATAATAATAATAAAAAAAAAAAGTCTAAAAAGTTTCCTAAATGGCTACTTGGACAATCAAAAAGCCTGATCATCCAAGTACCCATAACCAAAGCTGGTTTTTAGACGTATCTAAAACCAACTTAGGCCTTTCCCCTGCCTCTAAATGCACAGAGAGAAAAGAGGTGTGTTTAGAGGAGGGGAAAGGGCGGGCAGTGGGCGGGAGGTGGGCCAACCTACACCTAGGCGTACAACACCTATAACCAAAACAGTTAAAGGTTGCCTAGTCGGCACTTAGACCTTTTTCACTTAGACAAAATAAAACCAGTTCTAAGTGCTGAAAAACGGGCCGCTGAGCTGATGGCCATTGGCGCCATCAGTTCAGCGGCCCGGCAACCTAACCATCACGGCAGGAGAGATGCCTCATCTCCCCTACCACAATGCCATCACTCTTCTACCCGAACTGCCGCGACCCGTGGCAGTTCGGGTAGAGGAGTGATGGCATCGCGGTAGGGGAGATGAGGCATCTCTCCTGCCACGATGAATCACTCCCCCCCAAACACATCGGAGCAAGAGGGAGCCCAAGCCCTCTTGCCCCAGGCACCCGCGGCACCCCCGACTCGTTCAGGCCAGGAGGGAGCCCAAGCCCTTCCGGCCCAGGCGACCCCCTACCTCCACTCCCACTACAGTACGGGCAGGGGGGATCCCAGGCCCTCCTGCCCTCGACGTACCCTCCTCCCCCCAACGTCCGCCCCCCCCAAGAATCCCCGATCGGCCCCCCCAGCCGACCCTCGACCCCCCCGGCTGACCCCACACCCCACCCACCCCTTCCCCGTATCTATTTTAGGTTGGCCGGACAGACGTGTGCCAAGCCCGTCCGTCCGGCATGCAGCTCAACGAAGAATGGGGCTGGATTGGCCCAGGGGCACTAAAGCCCCGCCTCCTGGTGGGGCCTAAGGCGCCTGGGCCATCCTGATTGGCCCAGGCGCCTTAGGCCCCACCAGGAGGCGGGGGGGTCGTGGGTCAGCTGGGAGGGCCGATCGGGGGTTCTTGGGGGGGGTGGACGTTGGGGGGGAGGGCGTGTGTCGAGGGCAGGAGGACCTGGGATCCCTCTTGCCTGTACTGTAGTGGGGGTGGGAGTAGGGGGGTCGCCTGGGCCAGGAGGGCTTGGGCTCCCTCCTGGCCCGAATGAGTCGGGGGTGCCGCGGGTGCCTGGGGCAAGAGGGCTTGGGCTCCCTCTTGCCCTGATGTTATCGGGGGGGTCGCGGCTTCAACGGGGCAATATGGCTTGGACTCCCTCTTGCCCCGATGTTATCGGGGGGGGTCGCGGCTTCAACGGGGCAAGAGGGCTTGGACTTCCTCTTGCCCCGATGTTATCGGGAGGTCGCGGCTTCAACGGGGCAAGAGGGCTTGAACTCCCTCTTGCCCTGATATCGTCGGGGGGGGGGGTCGCGGTTTGACATGGCAGGAGGGCTTGGGCACCCTCCTGCCTGGATCGTTGTTGGGGGGGGGGGAGGATTCTGTAACCGGTGTTGTTTTTGACAGACACCGGTTACAGAATCCAGCTTTTAGGCGAAGGACTGGCTCCTCCTTCGCCTAAAAGATCTTCTGTTGGACGTTTTTGGCTTAGGCGTGTTTTTTTTTTCATTATGGTTAAAAACGTTAGATGTGCTGTGGGGGTACTTTTAGACATAGTGGAGATTGGGTGTTTAGGCAGAGGAAGGCCATAATCAAAACATGGACGTATGTTTTGGTTATGGACACTTTCCCTGCTTCTGGGTTGAACGTTTAGGGACTTAGGCCAAAAGGGTACTTAGACGTTTTTTTTTTTATTTTGCCCCTCCACTTGTTTAAAATCATATTTATTATATTTATTTATTGGAATTTATTATTCACCTTTATAAAGAGATTTACCCAAGATGCTATATAGCAGGTATGGTTTACCATAAAATTTACCCCACTTGCTATTCACCAACAGCAGTAAGCATTTTGCTGTCCACTGCCGCTGTTATTCCCAGATATTCAATGCTGGGCTCTGTCCAGGCTTTGACATTGAAAATCCATTAATTTTATCTGACTAACATATAGCTGGTTAAGTCAGTATTCATCCTTTCTCAATTTAAGCAGTTTACTTAAGTGGTGAGGAACTGAATATCAGCACTTAACCCAACTTCTCCTTTCGATGCCAACAAGTTAGCCACATTTTTTTTGTTCAATAATTTTTATTACATTTGTAATAACATACAAAGTGTCTTATCAAACTATTAAATATATAATATTAACTCTGGCTTTTATCAAACCGTAGTAGAGGTTTTTTTTTTTTTACCACAGGTCAGCGAGGTAAATGCTCTGATACTCATAGGAATTGAATGAGCAATGGGGTATTTAATTTGCCAGCCCGATATAAAAAGCTCTACCACAGTTTGATAAAAGAGATATTACATTACATTAGAGATTTCTATTCTGTCATTACCTTGCGGTTCAAGGTGGATTACAAAAGAGTTATAGATGGTGGGTTACAATGGAAGATCATTGGTGAATTCATCTCATCTAGAGAGAACAATCATATAGCACATTGAAGTATGCCCAATATACAGTACAGGAAAAAATAGGAACTATAGGAAACATGAACATGGTAGTGCCCAGTATTAAACCTCAGAGGAGGAAAATATACGATAAACTACTATATTGATAGAATGCATCTATACCAGATCTTATGTGAGACAAAATACTTGAAAAGGAAAACAGATCCTGCTATATTTAGCGACCTGGTACTGGCATTCTGCCATATGATATTCCAACTGTGCAATATGAATGAGATAATTCCACCATATATTTACAGACAAACTGGTATGCACCTTCCATTGAGCCAAGATAACCTTCATGGCCACAGCTGGCAGGATCTACCCCTAACCCTACTACTAGGTAGAGTGGCACTAGTGAAAATGATTATACTTCCCAAACTGTTGTATTTATTACAAACGGTACGTTTATGGCTTACATGCAAAGATGAGAGGAAATTTAGATCTTTGATCTCTGCTATAGATGTTTCCATTCTGATGCTAGTCAAGAGGTTGTTCCAGGTTTTGGTACCAAGGTAAGTGAAGAGCGAGTCGAATATGCATTTGGGAGATGGAAGGAATAGTTGATGTGATTCCAGTTTTTTGGTTGATGTTGAACAGGAATTTACAAGTTTATGAGTGACTCTGCAGTTTTTTCATATAGGATTTGGAACATTCCACATGATAGACTGAAGGTGATTCGAGTTTTGACAGGTAGCCAATGTAAGTTCTTATAGTACGGTGAGACAGTCAAAATTTTGTTTGAATATTAGTCTGATTGCTGTGTTTTGTATCATCTGTAGTTTGTTCAGAAGAGTAGAGTTTAGACCTGCATTGAGGGAGTTGTAGTAATCCAGTTGGGACAGTATAAGCATTTACATTAGTAAGGCAAAGCAATGCTCTTGAAAAAAAGGTCTGATAAGTTGAGTATGACTCCAAGGACTTTGAAAGTCTTATTGATATCCAGTGTCAATGTTGAGGTTAGAGTTATAGTGGAAGGAACTGTATATATAGTGTTATAAAACCATAGAACATTGGTTTTGTCCACATTTAGTTTGAGCTTGGATACGGCCCAAGTTTGTATTTTGTCTATTCCATTTGATATTGTCAGCGTTGTATCATTAGAGTCATGATTAATTGGGATGAATAGAAGGGTGCCATCTGTGTTTGAGAATATGCATTCATTGTTGAATTTGATATGGCCTAGTGAGCTCATGAAGAGGTTGTAGAGGATCAGGGATAACGGTGATCCTTGTGGTATACCACAGAACACTTGCCAGTTTTTTGAAAACACTTTGCCTTTGTAGACAAAATATTGTTTGTTTTATAGGAAGTCTTTGGGAACCAGTTCAGGATGGTTCCTGACAGGAGGGGATATGTTTCCTACAGAAATGCTTTCTAAACTTATAAATTGCAGCATAAAGACCCACCCAGATGTACCATTTCAAGCACATTGGGATTGAGGGAGCGGGAGAAGGGTAGGGAGAAGTGTGAGCAAATGTATGCAACGTATTGACCGGAGTATGAAAGTTCAGTAGTTTGATAGTTGAGGGGCTAGATATATGTGGGGGAGGAGGGGGATGTATGAGAGTGTTTTTTTACAAATAAAAAAAATAGTGGATGGAGGGGATTGTACTTTTTGTGCTGAGGCTGAGGTATTAATACACCATTTATTATACAAGTTTTAAAAAAGTTTCAAGTTTATTTAAAAATTTCTTATACTGCCTAATCAAACCTGCAAGTTGGTGTACAAAGGAGTACCAAAACAATATATCAGAGTAAATTACTAAACAATTAAAAACAAATCAGGAAAAGTGATAATTTTTTAGTAACGTGGACAAACGGAAATGAAGGGAAGAATGGCTGGAACTACAATTGGTAGGAGGAAAGAGAACATTTAGGGAAAAAAACAAAAGGAAGGGTGACTAAAGATAAAAGACCTTTCCAAAAACTGGTTCGCACTTAAAATGGCAGTTTAAGTATCAAACGCATCAAGAAATAAAAATGTCTTTAATTTCGCCTTTAAATTGGCAAGACTTGTTATTTCACATAAGTGATTTGGAATACTATTCCAAAGTGAAGGGACATTGACAGAAAAAATTGTAGCCCTCATTGTATTGATATACTTCAACGAGGGGATAGTAAAAAGGTTATGAGCTGTGTAGATTCCTCAGCTAAAGGGATAATCTGAGGAGTTTGGACCTCTTGACATGGTATTATTGTACATTGTTTTTGTTGAATCCTTGTAAATAATTTATGCTGGTGTATTGGATATGATTTACTGTACATGCCATTTTCTGTACACCCTCCTCCATTGCTAATGAAAATAATTTTTAAAAAATTGAGGAAGATATGAAGAACCATTCTACGTTATAGGGTGTGTAGTATCCCGGCCTATGTGTGGAGTGAATAGATATCCATCAAATGTATTAAAAGCTTGTTTTCCCCCTTTCACTTGCAAAATGATATATATTTAAATCTTTCCATATTTGTAGCATGTACATACCATCTAAAAAAATATCACTTTTGGCCATCAATTTTCCTCAATGGGCCAATATATCACAGTCTTTGGGATGGACCAACTTTGGTTTCTCTGCCACAGTGGAGGAAGGAAAGAAACATTACATATTTACTTCTGTTTATTTATGTTCACATATTTAGATTATTACCTCATTATGATTATTCAGCTAGGAATGAAAACAAATATATAGAAGACACAACATAAACAAAGACTTTGGACATGGAATATCATATTAGATAAACTACACCCTGTCTTTGGGGAAATAATATAGACTTAATCATATCCTAACACCAGGAACTTTATTATATTATAATGACTGTTTAAGCTCTCCACTTAAGGAAAATTTAGTCAGTATCCCCTGGTGTGGAAACATGCTTGGGTATAAAAGTGGACATGGGATCGAGTGGACATGGGTATAAAAGTGTCATATCTTTACAGACCATATACCACTTAGAGAATCCTTCTATTTCTCAACCTTCTTTCTTGTTGAGTGGCAAGAAAGCTAATTATGTCTGCAAAGGGTGGTGGCTATCAAAAGCAACGATGCCGAGATCCATGCCAGAGGATAGCAAATCCGTGCCAAGATCCATGTCAGAAGATAGCGGATCCATGCCAGGATCCATGCCAGAAGATAGTGAATCCATGTGAAGATCCATGTCAGAAGATAGCTGACCCATACCAGAATCCATTCCAGAAGATAGCGGATCCATGCACAGATCCTTGCCAGAAGATGGTATATTCATGCCAAGATCCATGCCAAAAGATAGCTGTCCCATGCCAGGATCCATGTCAGAAGATAGCAGATCCATGTCAGAAGATAGCTGACCCATGTCAGGATCCGTGTCAGAAGATAGCTCTTCCATGCAAAGATCCATGCCAGAAGATAGCGAATCCATGCCAAGATCCATGTCAGAAGATGGCTGACCCATGCCAGAATCCATGCCAGAAGATAGCGGATCCATGCAAAGATCCTTGCCAGAAGATGGTATATTCATGCCAAGACCAATGCCAAAAGATAGCTCTCCCATGCCAGGATCCATGTCAGAAGATAGCAGATCCATGTCAGAAGATAGCTGACCCATGCAAGGATCCATGCCAGAAGATAGGGGATCCATGCAAAGAACCTTGCCAGAAGATGGTATATTCATGCCAAGATCCATGTCAGAATATAGCTGTCCCAAGCCAGGATCCATGTCAGAAGATAGCAGATCCATGTCAGAAGATAGCTAACCCATGCCAGGATCCATGTCAGAAGATAGCAGATCCATGTCAGAAGATAGCTGCCCCATTCCAGGATCCATGCCAGAAGATAGGGGATCCATGCAAAGAACCTTGCCAGAAGATGGTATATTCATGCCACGATCCATGTCAGAAGATAGCTGTCCCATGCCAGGATCCATGTCAGAAGATAGCTGCTCCATGTAAAGATCCATGTCAGAAAATAGCTGACCCATGCCAGGATCCATGTCAGAAGACAGCAGATTCATGCAAAGATTGTAAGTAATCTAAGTTTAGGATCCATTCCTGATGAATATTGTTATTCATACCTATTAGACTGATATCAGATGTTTTAGCAATTATATTTTCTTGCATTGGTTTTATTTGCAATGTAGGCTTATGTGCATATTTTGAATTTGTGTAGAAGCAATGGTTAGTTGCCAAATAAATGTGTTATTTAATAACAGAAAATAATATATCAGTTTAAAAGCCAGTCAGCAGAGTAGTAAAGAAAATGTATTTGTAATAAATGTGACTCTTGTGGATTAACAGCTATTCCACTGCTTTATAAGATCTTATTTCATGATCCACATTTTTAACAATGAACTGGATTAATTACTTAATACTGTAGTAACAAAACTGAAATGCTATTAGAGAATTTATAAACATAGCAGTGAGCATATTTACATCTATCATGTTGTTTCTAGAAACTGTGTAATGCAGAATGTTTTCATTTACAAGGTTAATTTATAAGTGGTGGTATTGACCTTTAGAAGGGCATTTTTTTCTAGCAAAAAAGGTGCCTGTACTCAAACACTAAGCCATTTTTCAGGTGTGGGGTAATCACAGAGGGACCCACCCCACCTACACCAGCCACAGAATCCATGAAAAGGCAGAATTGAGTGCATAGAATCTGAGTTCTTTTATTAATACTTGGCGATCATGGATCATTTTTATCAAGCAATGGAAAAGGTGATGGTACTCAGTAAACCTGAGTACCGCAGCATAAAAGACCTGACCCTTTGTAGCAAAATACCACTACATAGCTAACTATCCAGTTCATGTGTCATTGGCAAATCTTCCGGTCAAATATAACCCCTAAGGAAGAGCCAGAGATGAATGTATCCTAAGAACCAACGAATGGCTACAAGGTTGGTGTCGGGATATGAACTTTGGATTCCTGAATCATGGAGAGGCGTTACAAGGACTTCTGGGACCAGACAGACTCCACTTGACCAGCAGAGGTAAGAATATCTTCGGACACCGACTAGCCCGCCTGCTTCGTAGGGCTTTAAACTAGGTAAGTTGGGGGAGGGTACCTACTCATGTACTGGTGCGGAAAGGAACTATCCTGATGGGATGAGTCAACACTCTGCTTCCAAGGTAAGGGCACACATAGCAAACAGTTCTCTAGGAGCCACACACACTCAGGTGGAAAACGCCTTACAGCGACCTAGCAAACACAATGTGTGGAGGGTCATGTATATTAATGCTCACAGTTTAGGCAATAAAATTCTAGAGCTGGAAACTGAAATAAGGGATGCCAACCTAGACGTGGTGGCAATAACCGAAACATGGTTTACGGACTCACATGGGTGGGATATGACTATACCGGGGTACAATCTACTTCGTCGTGACAGAGAGGGCAGGTTAGGTGGTGAGGTAGCACTATACATTAAAGAAGACATCAAAACCACCAGGATCACAGATGTCAAATACACCGGGGAGTCCCTCTGGGTTAACCTGGCAAGAGGTGGCAATAAATGCCTGTATCTTGGTGTGGTATACAGACCCCCAAGACAAATGGAAGACATGGACACGGAATTAATTGAGAACATAGAGAATATCACTCTACGGGGTGACACTGTACTGCTTGGGGACTTCAACATGCCTGATGCAGACTGGAACACATTTTCAGCAACCACCAGTAGCAGCAAGAGGCTTTTGGCCTCCATAAAAGGTGCACAACTAAAACAGATGGTAACGGAGCCCACTAGGGCCCAAGCGATCCTTGACCTGGTACTCACCAACGGGGAAAGCGTCTCAGAGGTCTTGGTAGGAGATACGCTAGCCTCCAGCGACCATAATATGGTATGGTTCAACCTTAGGAAAGGATTCCCTAAATCAATCACAAAAACAAAGGTACTTAACTTCCGGGGCACCGACTTCACACGCATGGGAGATTTAGTCCATCAGACGCTGCAGGACTAAGCAGAGACCGGTAATGTGGAAGCTATGTGGTCATACCTGAAATCATCCATTCACGAAGCTACTAATCGCTACATAAAATCGGTAGACAAACGGCAAAGAAACAATAAACCCCAATGGTTCACTGAGGAGATCTCGCATCTCATTAAGGAGAAGAAAACAGCATTTATTTCCTACAAAAGTACGCAGAGAAGGGAAACTAAAGTAAAATATAAGACCAGGTCTGCAGCAGTCAAAACAGCAGTTAGGGAGGCCAAACTTCGAGTGGAAGAAACTTTGGCAAAAAACATTAAAAAAGGGGACAAATCTTTCTTCAGGTATATTAGTGATAGGAAAAGGAACACAGACGGCATAGTACGCCTTAGAAGACCGGACGGAAACTACGCAGTGGCGGATTCTGAAAAAGCCGAAATACTAAATGAATATTTCTGCTCAGTCTTCACCTGTGAGGCACCGGGACACGGACCACAGTTGAAGGCAAAACAAATTGCGGAAGATCTGTTTCAGAATTTTGAGTTCACACCTGAAGACGTCTACAGCGAGCTGACAAGGTTCAAGGAGAACAAGGCCATGGGACCGGACAATTTATACCCAAGAGTGCTTAGAGAATTGAGAGATGTTCTGGCGGAACCGTTGGCCGTGCTCTTCAATCTCTCACTAAGCACGGGGAAAGTTCCGTTGGACTGGAAAACAGCCAACGTCATTCCTCTGCATAAAAAGGGTTGCAAGGCTGAGGCTGCGAACTATAGACCGGTGAGTCTCACTTCAATAGCGTGTAAACTCATGGAAACACTAATTAAGCATAAATTAGATACGGTCTTGAATGAGGGGAATCTCCGGGACCCCAGTCAACATGGATTCACCAAGGGTAGGTCCTGCCAGGCCAATCTTATCAGCTTCTTTGACTGGGTAACAAGAAGGCTGGACTCGGGAGAGTCCTTAGACGTCGTATACCTTGACTTCAGCAAGGCTTTTGACAGCGTCCCACACCGCAGACTGCTGAACAAGATGGAATCGATGGGGTTAGGAGTAACACTAACTGCATGGGTTAAAGTGGCTAAGTGGCAGACTTCAGAGGGTGATGGTTAACGGTACCCTCTCCAAAACGTCGGAAGTGACCAGCGGAGTGCCGCAGGGCTCAGTCCTGGGTCCACTCCTCTTCAACATATTCATTAGGGATTTGACTCAAGGGCTTCAAGGTAAGGTAACCTTATTCGCTGATGATGCCAAACTATGCAATATCATAAACAGCTACAATCTACAGAATACTATGGAACAGGACCTCCGTACTTTAGAAAGTTGGTCCTCTCTCTGCCAGCTGGGCTTCAACGCCAAGAAATGTAAGGTCATGCATCTCGCAAATGGAAATCCATGCAGAACTTACACCTTGAATGGAGAAACTTTGACCAAGACTACAGCTGAACGAGACTTGGGAGTGATCATCAGTGCAGACATGAAGACTGCTACTCAAGTGGAGAAGGCTTCATCTAAGGCACGGCAGATGGGTTGTATCAAGAGAAGTTTCGTCAACAGGAAGCCTGAGGTCATGATGCCATTATACAGAGCCATGGTGAGACCTCATCTAGAATACAGTGTGCAATTTTGGAGGTCGCATTACCGTAAAGATGTGCTCAGAATTGAGTCGGTTCAGCGGATGGCCACCAGGATGGTCTCGGGGCTAAAGGGTCTCTCGTACGAAGAGAGACTGAACAAATTGCAGCTCTATACTCTCGAGGAGCATAGGGAGAGGGGAGACATGATTGAGACATTTAAGTACATCACGGGACGGGTCGAGGTGGAAGATGATATCTTTGTTCTCAAAGGACCCTCGAACACAAGAAGACATCCGCTGAAACTCAGGGGAGGGAAGTTTCGTGGAGACGTCAGGAAGTACTTCTTCACGGAACGAGTGATAGAGCATTGGAACAAGCTTCCAGTACAGGTGATCGAGGCCTGCAGTATCCCAGACTTCAAGAATAAATGGGATACCTATGTGGGATCAATGCGAGAGTCATACCAATGAATAGGGTCACTAGGATATAGACTTAATAGAGCAGGTCAGTAGAGTTAAGGGGGCCAGAAGACTTAAAAGGGGGTCAATGGTATGAGCAGACTTGATGGGCTGTAGCCCTTATCTGCCGTCATCTTTCTATGTTTCTATGTTTCTACTTATTAAAATATTGGCCACAAATATTGGCCACAGAATCATAATTCTTCATTTGACATAGTTGACCAGGAATCAACTATATCTAAAAGAATAAAGTTTGTTATTTTGATCATCATAATTGAATAGGTGCCATATATATAAATAGATGTTGGTACAGCTGCCTGATCTAACTGCTATGTTCTAAGGGCTGGTACTGTAAATAGCACCTAAATTGGCAGATACCTAGAAAAAAATGTGTCAGCCGCATGTCAATCATGCATAAGCGTTGTTTACAGAATCAGGCCTAAAGGCGAGTAGGCGCCTATCGGCCAATTAATTTTTTTTTTTCAATTATGAGCTTGTTAAAGCTCCTAAATGAATCTATTAAGGAGGTTTTATGTAATTAAAGTAAGCGCCTAAATAGGGGACTTTCATAGAATCTAGCCCTAAGTGCATTGTCATGTGCTATTTGCATGTGCATTAGCATTTTTGTCCATATTCAAATAGGTAGTTATAAAGTGTCATCTGCTGATATTAAAGTGGGAAAATATGTAGTTCCCCTAAATCTAATTAGTTCCTTCAATATATCAGGTGATGCGTGAAACATCAAAATCAGTATCCATCTACTGGCTTAGACAGTATAGTGTTCACATTTGACCACCTGTGAGTGCCTTCTTCCTTTTTTTGGGGACTAAGTAGTCGTGTAAGTTGTTTTTGTGATTAATATTTTTTATTTTTTTTGTGTTTTGTTATACATTAGACAGTATAATGTACAGTACATGTTTTTCAGAGATTAGGAAAGCTGGAGAATTGGGCAACAGTATAATAATGGGTGATTTCAATTACCACAAAATATATTAGAGGATGGATAAGGTTTCAATATCACAGAACTCAGTAACTTATCCACATTCAATCCAGGAGACCAGTCAAAAACTATGTAATTGCTATACACTAAACCAGTGGTTCTCAACCCTGTCCTAGAGGACCACCAGGCCAATCGGGTTTTCAGGATAGCATATAATGGAAGTGACAGGCATGCAAATCTCCTCTATGCATATTCATTAGGGCTATCCTGAAAACCCGATTGGCCTGGTGGTCTTCTAGGACAGGGTTGGGAACCACGGCACTAAACCACCATGCAGCTTTCTTGGAGACTCAAAAAAATTAGAGGAAAAAGGCCTCAGTTAAGCTTCATATGGCCAAATAAAACCTCCCAGTTAGAAAAATCTCCAAACTGTTCTTTATTTAAAATCTCCAAAAATGCCAACGCACACAACGACACAGTAAAGACTAATCATCCTTAAAGCCAACATAAAAAATGAAACCACTTAACGTGCTCTGGCTCCAATTTGTCCTCCATTGATTTTTCACAGGCTGTTATTCAGCAGCGTTTCCAACTGCTGCTCTACTCTCCTCATAGACGACAAGCAGAGATCCAACAGGGTTATCCCTGTTTCGCCCACCGGCTTCTTCAGGAATCTCCTGCTTCAATCTTCTTCCAAAACAGACAGCACAGCCAAAAGTCAAAAACAAAAGCAAAAAAAAAAAGCAAAGTACGACTGCTCTGAAATGCATGCTCCTAAGTTGTGCGCACAATGATACCTAAGTCAAAAACAAGCACGTGAATACATGCCCATGATCTGCCCCCTAACCATGTGAACTTAGGTAAATGCTTTGGACTAGTTGCATACCACTTTGTTGTATGGCCTACCAAGTTGTGTGCCTAACTTTCAATTAAGTCCAATTAACGCTTGGCTTAGCAAAAGGGGGGAGGATTAAGTGTATTATAACTGGAACAATGGAGGGTTGTGACTTGCCCAGGGTCACAATGAGCCACTGTGGGAATCAACTTCAGTTCCCTTCATTCTTCTTCAGTTCCATTCATTCTTCTTCAGTTCTCTTCATTCACTTCACAAATCATGAGGCTACTGCTCCACATTACTCCTCCTCAAATATTCACAGGAAGGACATTCCACAACATGGAGTCCAAATATTTAAAAGCTGCTGTCCCAGAAGTATTTAAACTGAGGCACGAGAAAAAGAAGGAATTCTCAAAAGGATTTTCTGAGAATATTTAAGAGACTGAGCAGGAAAATAAGGAATAAGAGCAGAACAACAAAAAAAAAATACTGGAGCACGTTCAATGAGCCAATTCGTACTTAAAAACGCAGTCGCAACTTCATTTGATTTCACTGAGCAGTATTTCCAGTGGCATAGCCTCCCACACTACTCCTACAGCAGATTAAGAACAGTGTGTGGTTGTGCATGCACCTTCCTCTTCTGAAGACCGCCAATTTGGACCTGGAATTGGTATTCTACACGTAGTCCTGGACCCTTACGAACTTGCCCTTGCATGTAGACTCCCCGTGTCTCTCCAGGATGCTGGTGAAGAGCACCTCATGTCTGTTTAAAGATTGATTCTCAGTCTGTTTGATGAAACAATGTATGTACTCATGTAACCTGACCTGAACTTTCTGGGAGGATGGGGTATAAATTGAAATAAATAAATAAAATGTACTTTAGAGTGAACACCAGCTGGGGGCAGAAGTAAGCAGCAAGAATCTTAAAATCTACAAGTTCTGAGTTACATACAAATCTGACTTCTTAACCCAGGGACTGTCTGTATTCTTTACAAAGGGGGTCCTTCTACTAAAATGCATTAAGGTTTGAGCTTATTGTAATACAATGCAGAATTTTAACCTGTGGCAAGCCCCAACCTAATGTTGCATCAAGAAGGTATGTCCTCACTATTTTTTTTTATGGCAGATCATTCAAATTCATGTGTGCTACCTGCTCCTGCTTAATGCAAAAGCAATTAATGCCCCTTATTTAGTAGGTGGCAAGTGGCACTGTATTAACTCTGCATTAATCAGTTTTTGTGCAGAAATTGAAATCCATTAGCTGGCTAAAGCTTCCACGACCACCATCATATGCCTCACCATCTGACAGAAAAATTCAGTAACATGCAAAAATAGATAAACTACCACAAAATGCTTTAATTTGGGCATGCAGTAACCTGTTTCCACATGATAACCATGTTTTAAGTGCTTTATTTACAGGCTGGATTAATGCCATGTCTTTAACTATATTATTACATGCACACATATTATTTAAATCACATATTCCCTCTCTTAATTTCAGCATGCAAGGATGTGCCACGCAGCCAGAGCAAGATATCTAAGTGCCAAAGTAAGAAAAATTGTATTTGCAATAATATATATTCTGTGTAACTAGAATTCTGTTATATATCTTGTTCAGCAGATTTTTTAAAATTTGATAATGTAGTTACTAAGCAGTACATTTAAAACAAATTGAAGAAAATAATGTTTCATTCAATACATTATTAAACTCTAGAATTTGTTGCCACAGGATGTGGTAAAAGCAGTTAGCATACTTTGGTTTAAAGCAGGGGTATCCAAAGTCCTTCTTTGAGGGCCGAATCCAGTTGGGTTTTCAGGATTCCCCCAATGAATATGCATTGAAAGCAGTGCAGATAGATCTCATGCATATTCTTTGGGGAAATCCTGAAAACCCGACTGGATTCGGCCCTCAAGGAGGGACTTTGGAGACCCCCCTGGTTTAAAGTATGCTTGGCATGTTCCTGGATGAAAGGTCAATAAACTGCTGTTAGGATAGACTTGGGCAAATTCACTGCTTCTCCCTCGAGATATGCATAATGGAATCTATTTACTTTTTGAGTCCTGCAAGGTACTTATGATCTTGAACTCATATCCCAAAGCAGTCTGGGATTTGTAGTGCCTGATCCTGCCCTTTGACATCAGGGTTGTAAGTCTTATAATACATGAGGATGGGTGGTCAGAAACCCAGGACTGTCCTAAAAGTTAAAGCCATTTAAAAAAAAATTAAAAGCATTCTAAAACAAAATATGTAGGCACCTACTGGTGCCTTAAAAACCGGCACCTGCATCACACCTGTGGCGGTGCTTTATGGTGCCTAATGCTACTGGTGCCGGAAGTAACGTTAGGCATCATAAAGCACCTCTGTAGCCACAACTTACATGAAAGGTAGGCGCTGGAAATATAGTCCTGGAAAACCCTGGTCTACATTTCTGGCACCTACCTTTCCTGAAGCCACGATTCTAGAAATGGCCAATTGGAAGCCATTTTTAAGGCAGCTGCCTCCGACGGCACCATTTATAGCATATGCGCCTTACTGTTTTGCTTTGCTGCAGCTGCTTTTTGCTACCCCTAAGAAGCTGCTGTCCTGGGTCATTGCTTAGTCTTGCCTAATGTTTGGCCTGGTCAAGTGTGGGACCTTCCCTTTGTTGACATTCAGATTTCTGGATGCTACTGTCTTTGTCTCTGAGAAGGAGTTTGGCAGCAGGGTTCTGAGTGAATTGTAGTTGCGATTTGGTTTTTCTGCTGTGACTTGAATGAGCAGTATCTATTTTGATGTTTTAAATGATTCCTGATATAGCCTACCTGGGAAAAAGCTGTCCACATTTATTCTGTGTAATTGTTCACCAATAAAACTGTGGAAATATGAATTCTGTTTTTATGGTATTCTACCTTTCCAATGTTGGCCTGTAGCATTTTGTGAGTGTGTCTGGAAGGGGGAAGGGGGCTTAGTCACCCTTATTTCCCAGCCTATATCCATGGCAACATAGAAAAATATGTGAAACCTAAGCCTGGGTTCCAGTCCCAGTTCCCTGGGCTATTTGGAGCTGAGAGGTCTGGGAAATGAGTCAGTCATCACATGATACCTAACAACAAGATTCAGGGTTTACTTATAGCAGGCTCTGCAATAATGATGATCTGTGGTTAAGGACCATTGCTACAAATGCTGAGCTTAGGGGAAGAGGAGTGGGTTTATAAAATTGGAAAACTCTTTATGAGTTACAAGTCAAAACTCAATGTGTTCTGCTTAAGTAAATTCCAGCTAAGGAACCAAAGCAGCAGGAATAAACTTCCATGCGAAAAACCAAAACCAAAAAGAACTTGATTAATTTTGTCTCGATGCTTCTGTTTCCATAGATCCATGTGATCCAATCCCGACCCCGTGCCAGCAGGAGAAAGGATATAAGAAGTACTGAGTCAGCATTGCAGAGTTCTCTTCACGAAGCTAATTCATATTATTATGTCCTTTAGAAGATGAAACACGATGGCTTGAGTTTGATCTAATGTATTATTTACCTTTTATGAATGTAAATCACGTTGATCTGCTCTGAATAAAATAATTAAATATAAACATGCTTTTACTTAATCATTAAAAAAAATCATAGTCTATCTGCCTATTAGCTCTCTGATCTATGTTTTACCGACTATTCAACTATGCTTTTCCTCGCATTAAGGCCCTAACGTACCTTCGTAAAAGGAGCCCTTAGTCACTAAAAAAAATCACCTATTTGTGAAGGGCAAATAGGTGCCTATTTGCTGAAACAGATGTTCCTGCTGACTTCTGAACATCGCTCTGTTCTGACCGATTAGCCGCCCCCTCCCCCCGCTTTTACAAAACCACAATAGCGGTTTTTAGCACAGGCTGGAGCGCTGAATGCTCTACGCTGCTTCTGACGCTCATAGAGTTCCTATAGTGGTTTTGCAAAAAGGGGGGGTTAGATTTCTTTACTTCATTGCATGCACATCTGTGGTAGTAAGTGCTGCTAATCTTCCTTTCATTGTTCCTGAGGTATATGAACACCACTGAGGATGAGTTCAACAGAGCCAAGCAGTAATAAAATAAATGTCAAGAGACTGCCATGAGTTCCCGTAGTCTCTCGAGACTACGACGGGAGCTTACGGCAGCCATTTCCTATTGGTGAGCTACATGGGGCAGGAGCGTAGGAAGATTGCTCCTGCCCCGAAAGCCTGCTAGACCACCAGGTAAGACCGGGATACCGGGAGGAAGGATGGAGAGAGGCGGGACTGTGATAAACTATGGGGGGTTCCCCCACCCCCCAAAAAAATCATGAATATATGAAACCGCGAGTGTGGAAACCATGAATGGGGAGGGGAAAAGTGTATTACTAAATGAGATAAAAATATTAAACCAAACAGGTGCTATTAAAAATTCTTGAGAAATTCTAGCTGTCATTGGAAAGGAGGTTAACAATGCCTCATTTGATGCCACTTTAAGAGTTCAGGCTTGAATATATGAGCAAACTAAGTGAAAACAACTGATTCTAGCTCTTGAAAATTCAACCAACAGGCAGAACATGGGGGATACAAGCACCCATACACACTTTGCATCTTCATGGGAACAGGTACAAGGTACAGGTGGAGATGTCAAAGTACAACCTCTGCATCCTTCAACCTGTTTTTATTCTTTCTTATGTGGATGAAAGTATGAGATTTACATATTTTTACCCATAGCAGAATGCCAATCCTCTCACATTTTGAGAGTCTTATGAGGTGGGAGAAGTCTCACACTCATATGTATTGGAGCTTGGACCAAAGCAGTGTAGTTAGTGTTCACTGTGCCCCAGTAGTCGGAAAACAGAGTACTGTATAGTATAATGGAGAAAGCAGCAGGGCTTACAGTCAGACTTTCCCAGTTTCCCTCCCCCAATCTAAGAGGTGGAAAGGAGCTGCAGAATGGGGATGGGGAAAACAAAGAGATTGGAGGAATGACTAGGAGCGATCACAAGTCTGAGGTTACTTTAAAAGTGAGTTGGTGTGGAAGGTTTGTATGTGTAGGAAAGTGAGGCAGAAAGATGGGAATTCTTAGTTTAGAGCAGGGGTGTCCAACCTTTTGGCTTCCCTGGGCCGCATTGGTTGAAAAAAATGTTTCTGGAGCTCCACAAACGTGCAAACGCTGCAGCGAGATAGAGGAGGGAGCCGGCAAGACGGTAAACACCCGGGGGCAGCAGAGGAAAACACTGCATTGCCTTTGACCGGGGCCACACAAAATACTTCACTGGGCCGCATGCGGCCCTCGGGCCACAGGTTGGACACCCCTGGTTTAGAGGAAAGAATGAGACCAAAGGGGGGATGTGCTAACAGGGGAGGAGACAGAGGCTAAAAGAGGCACATACTCATACACACTGAAAGAACACCTTTAGAAAAGTGTGGTCGATGGTCCATGGAATATACTTTATTCATAAAGAACACATTTAAACTAAGAACCCCAAGTGATAATTTCAGAAAGGGCCTCCAAAGCAACTGCAAGTGGCCCCCTCATATCGTCCTCCTTCTCCCAATCAGTGTGGCAGGGGTTGCTTGTGAGGAATTTATGCCACTCAAGGTAACTGAAATAAAATCTACAAGTGTATTAGTTTAAAACAATTTGATATTCCACCCTTCATAATATGTCAGAGTGGATTACAATAAAAACATCATAAAACAACTTTAAAAAAATACAGTGCCCTTTTTTTTTTAATTATGAAAAGAAAAGGAAAAAAAGAAACCCGGTGTTACCTTAGCAACCTCTCCCAATTGCTTTTTCAAAAAGATAAGTTTTCAATATCTTCGTGAAACATAGGGCTCCTTTTATAAAGCTGCGATAGCGTTTTTAAAGCACGCAGAATTTTAGCGCGCGCTAAACCCGTGCTACATGGCTAGAACTAACGCCAGCTCAATGCTGGCATTAGCATCTAGCACACGCAGCAATTTAGCGCACGCTAAGCGCGCGCTAAAACCGCTAGCGCAGCTTTGTAAAAGGAGCCCTTAATAGAGAGTGTTCCTCCCTCATATTCATTGGCAAGCTATTCCATAACATTGGAGCTTTTTTAAAAAAACATATACACTCCCTTGTTACAACCAGACGAGCTTTTTGCACAGAAGGTAGTGCCAATAAGCTTGCTAAATCATATGGTTTTGGCCCTTTCATTTACAAAACAATATGTACAGTACAGTGTACCACCCCCACCCCGCCCCACCTAGAAAATTTGACTATTTGGACATCGATTGTCCTCACTGGAGCAGTCCATCCCAGTCTTAGAGATGGACCAACCTTGATTTCTCTGCCACAGTGGGGACGGAAAAGGATAAAGCACGCTTTTGTGCAATGAGACATGTGCTCACCTGTTCAAAAAACTTAGATTATTACTTCATAATGATTATTATACTATCAATAATGAAGTACTTCAAAAGGAATGAAAACAAATACAAAGCTGAAACAAAACAAACTAAAGCTTCAGACAGAGAATATCACATTTCGATAAGCTACACCCTGTCTTTTGAAAATAATATGAAATTAATAATGGGTTTACAAGTTTTACAAATATCCTAACCACAGGAACCTTATTATATTACAATGACTATTTATGATCTCCACCTATGCAAAATTAGTCAGTATCCCCTGGTATTGAAGTCTGCTAGGGTATAAAAAAGGCACATCTTAGGAGGCCAGACATCACGTAGATAATCCTTTTTCTCAACCGTCTTCCGTGCTGTGCAGTGACAAAAACAATAATGTCTTCAAAGGGTAGTGGCTATCAAAAGCAACCATGCCAAGATCCTTGCCAGGATCCAAGTCAGCAGATAGGTGACCCAGGCAAAGATTGTAAGTAATATAATTTTAGATGCAATTTCTGATGACTATTTTTAATCATACCTGTTAGAGCGGTATCAGAATTTGGAGTAATTATGTCTTCCTGTATTTTTCTTTTGTTTGTAATGTGTGATTACATATAAGTGTTAATGTTTCATATGTGTTTGGAATCTGCCTAGAACCAATAGTGATTTGGAAATATAAGGGTTAATAAAAGAAGATAATTTGTAATAAATGTGATCATTGCGGTGAACTTAATATCCATTTTAATGCTTTATAAGGTCCTGTTTTATGATCCAAATTGAAAAGTTATTAATAAATTAATACCAGTGCTGAATATCCATACACTTCAGAATGAACATATTTAGATTCATCATGTGGCTTCTAGAAATTTTGTAAACCAGAATGCTTTCACTTACAAGGTTCATTTGTAAGTGGTGGTATTAATTCTTTGTCACAAAATGTTTTTCACAAGTGCAAAGCTAAATATCCAGATCATGCATCATTGGCAAATCCTCTGGTCCAATTTGGTCCATCTAATAATGAACCACCTAACCAAAATATTGGCCACAGAAAGCAGAATCATAACATTTTACCAGGAATCAATTCTAAAAGAATAAGGTCTATTATGTGTTTTATGTCGGTTTGTTTTATAATATGTGAACCGCTTAGATTTAGGCAGTATATCCATTTTTAAATAAATATCATTTTGATCAGCATAATAGGACATGCACATTTATTATAATAGGTGTTGGTACTGCTATGTGTTGCATCTAACAGTTATGCTCGATATGTATTACTATGCGCTTTAGGTCGTGTTAAAACTGGCGGTATTAAAGTGTTATTTGTTGATGTTAAAGTAGGAAAGTATATGAGGGGGTGCTTTAAAGTCCTCAGCCCAACCAACCAACTTCCTAAATTCTGAGCGTTATTTTGCTACTGCAGTTGAAAACAGTGTTATCTTATTTCATTCCGTGTTAATTTGCAGAAACAAAATTCTATGTTTTGACATTGTTTCGGATCATTGATTGAACCATATCCATGCCATTCTCTTCTTAATTGGGCTGAGAACTTTTCAGCACCCCTTTGTATAGACCCCCCTCAAAATCTGATAAGTTCCTATAATATGTGAGCTGTTGTGCGAAACATCAAAACCGGTATCAGCCAACTAGCTCAGACTGTGTACTATACATGTGCCACGTACCTTGACAATCTTCAAATTAAAGTGTGTCTGTTCTGCTGAAGGAAGCCTAGCTATTGAAAGAGCGAATAGAATGTTAGGTATAATCAAGAAGCGTATTACAACCAGAACGAAAGAAGTTATCCTGCCGTTGTATCGGGCAATGGTGCGCCCGCATCTGGAGTACTGCATCCAATAGTGGTCGCCATACCTTAAGAAGGATATGGCGATACTCGAGAGGGTTCAGAGGAGAGCGACGCGTTTGATAAAAGGTATGGAAAACCTTTCATACACGGAGAGACTGGAGAAACTGGGGCTCTTTTCCCTGGAGAAGAGGAAGATTAGAGGGGACATGATAGAGACTTACAAGATCATGAAGGGCATAGAGAAAGTAGAGAGGGACAGATTCTTCAAACTTTCGAAAACTACAAGAACGAGAAGGCATTCAGAAAAGCTGAAAGGGGACAGATTCAAAACCAATGCTAGGAAGTTTTTCTTCACCCAGCGGGTGGTGGACACCTGGAAAGCGCTTCCAGAGGGCGTGATAGGACAGAGTACGGTATTAGGGCTCAAGAAGGGATTGGACAATTTTCTGAAGGAAAAGGGGATAGAGGGGTATAGATAGAGGACTACTACACAGGTCCTGGACCTGTTGGGCCTCCGTGTGAGCGGACTGCTGGCACGATGGACCTCTGGTCTGACTCAGCAGAGACACTTATGTTATGTTCATTGGCCTAGGCTCAATAAATGACAGCACTATCAGCACACATCATTCAAGAAAGACTAAATATTTTCAGTCCAAAAAGTGAAAAATGGGCGACTGCTTATCCTTAGGAAAAATGTAATCTGCAGACGTAACTCACAATAAACATCTAGGAAACAAATTCCGTCCTGATCCGAAAACTCTTGGGGCACGATTTATCTATAGTGGTCAGCATTTAAGTAAAATGCTAGATGCAATGATTAAAATGAAACTGGGTATTTAATGCTGGTACCTGGAAACCAGCTGATACTGAATATCTGGTTTCAGCACCAGCCTAGATGTGCTGTCCAGTAGTATTGCTGCCTGATTCAGGGAAACATTTTTTGATTCGATTCAATTTGGCCCATTTAATCTTTTTTTTTTATTCAATTCGATTTGATTCGCTTTTCCTGCCCAAATCAGGCATTTTTTCAAACGTCATGGTGGGTTTATTTTGTAGCCTCTTTACCCACCACACCTCCTTTGCCCTCTCCAACCCCACACCGGCATTGTGGTGTAAACAAAATAAACAAAACAGACTTTTTTTCTCTCTGTTAGGTCCTAGCTCACGTTTGCTGTCTAACACCAGCTCTGGCAGGATACACTTTTTAAATCTAACATATTGAAATCAAAAATTAGAAAATACATTTATTTCTTCTACCTTTTGTTGTCTGCTTATTTTATTATTCAAATCATGTTGGTCCAAGGCTCTGGTTTCTGTTTGTCTTCTGTTAACTCGCTTGCCAGGGTCTCCTGCCCATTTGAAGTTTTCTTCTTTCTCTGTGCTCACCATCCATCTTCCATCTCTGTACCTTCCCTTCCACTGCCATATCCAACATTTCTGTTTCTTTCCCATTGCCCACTATCTCTCTCTCACCATGCCTTGTGCCCTGGGTCAAACCTCTCTATTCCCCTCCATGAATCTGTCCATTCCTCCCCTCCATTATCATGTGCAACATTTCTTTCTATCTCTACATGCACCATCTCTCCCTGCCTTCCACCCTATGTCCAACATTTTCCCTCTCTCTTCTCTTCTCTATGCATGTCTCCCTTCCTTCCACCTTAAGTAGAATTTCTTCCTCTCACCTCTTTCTACCTCTTTGTTGCATCTCTCCCTTCCTCTCCTCCACCCCGTGTCCAATTCTTCCTTTCTCTCTCTCCCCATGTGCAGCAGCTTTCCATCCCTCCCTCCTGATTCCACGCCCCCCTCCCTCCTCCATGAGATCTGACATACCTTTGGGCTTCCCAAAACAGCATCAGAGGTGGCAGGCCAGCAGATGCAGCATTGTGAACAGGCTGTTTGTGGCCTGCCCCACCAGGGCTAATCACTTCCGTGTCATCTGTAACATCATCAATGATGCGGTAGGGGGAAGGCCCCAGCGGGGCAGCATGTTCAAAGCACTGCCTCTGCTGGCCAGTCACAACTACTGTTGTTGCTGCTTTAGGAGGCCCACGGGTATGTCAGATCTCACAGTGGTGGTGGTGGTGTGGGGGGAGGGGGGTGCTCACTGAAACGATAAGTCTGATTTTTTTAGAAGAACAAATTGATTTGAATCTATTCACTGAAGTGAATTGGTGAATCAATTCATATCGGCAAATCAGGCAGTACTAGTTAATAGCGATATTCAGAGTACTGTACTAAATGGATAGCTAACCAGAAAAAGTTAGGTAGCCTTTTTGTATGGTTTGCATCTCATTACTATGTATTCTGCAATATGGAATATTAATGTGCAATACAGTAATAGAGCATGAGTTATCATCCTTTAATAGATGTAAAGGGGCAAAGAATATACGTACATTAAAGTATAAAGCACCTTATTAGCTACCCTTCCCCTTAGTCTTAAAGTTCCAAGATGATTGATGATCATAGCTGAAGTACCATTTGTGTAACTCCAACATTTTAACCTGCAATTTTTGTTTTCTCAGGATGATATTCAACATGCCAGCTATTCAAGGGATTACTCTTGCTTCTCAATTTACCATGAGCTCTCTGCCATGGAGTAAATTGATTAAGTATTTTTTTTATATATTTGTAGAAATTTTATGTACCACTTTTTATAATGATATCAAAGAGGTTTTCAGTTCAGAACACCCCTAAAAATTAACAGCTATACAAGACTAACTACAGAAAGGAAGGAATACAATTTTATAACAATTCCAATAAAATTTTCAGTTGATACAAAATGAACAAAAAAGGATTTTGTCTACTTACCGTCCCCAGTTTTTATGACATTACAATTTGTTAAAAGCCTGAATAAAAAGCCATGAATTTGCCTCCTGCTTTGATTTTCATAAAAACAATTTCTATATGTATGTCTACAGGAAGGGCATTACACAATATGGGGGTCAAACAGCTAAAAGTTGCTGTCTGAGAAGTATCTACAGTAACCTGAGTTGAGATAAAAGGAATTGTTAAAAAGGTTGGTTTTTTTTTAAAGGTCTAAAATGAGCAGAAAAATAAGGAATAAGAACAGAAAACAAATATGATGGAGTGAGTTCAGTTGGTCAAAGTAATGATCTTGTATTTGAACCATGATACTTGTTTCTTTTCTTTGTATATATCTCTGGTTCCAACTGTTTCAACTAAACATACTTAAAAATCTATTATAGGAACAGCATTAATTATATTTTGTCCAGGTTATAATGTTCAATTCTAGTCCAACTGTCGAAAGGAATTCATTATTCTTTACTAATGTGGCAATTCTTTAAAGTGCCACCTCTGTTTAGTTCCTCCCCCCCCCCAATGCATGCACTTAGGACCTGATTCTCTAAATCACAGGTGTCAAAGTCGGTCCTCCAGGGCCACAATCCAGTCGGGTTTTCAGGATTTCTCCAATGAATATGCATGAGATCTATTAGCGTACAATGAAAGCAGTGCATGCAAATTGATCCCAAGCATATTCATTGGGAAAATCCTGAAAACCCGAGGAGGGACTTTGACACCCCTGCTCGAAATGGTGCCTAAAAAATAAACATTGAGGAACAGGGCGCATAGTGCATGTCATTCATGAGTTAGGTGCTGTTTATAGAGTCGCGCCTAGTCGCACCTAAATTGGACTTAGGCACCCCCTACTTATGCTAGGGTTTTCTTGGCCTAAATACCAGTGCATAAGTCCAAGAGGCACCCATGTTCCACCCTTAACCATGCCCACTTTCAGATAGGCGCCTTGTACTAGGCACCTATCAAGCAGACACCTACCACTCAATTAATTTTAATTTTTTCCAATTATGAGGTCATCATTGCTCATTATCAGTGCTGATTAAGCTTTTCAAATTATTAACCCCCTTCTGTACAGAGCCACGTTAGCGTTTTTAGCATTGGCCACGGCAGTAACAGCTCAGACACTCATGATACACATATTCTTATGAAATATGTGTAAAATAAGAATAATATGGGGCATGTAAAAGTGAAAAGAAAACATATAAATGATCATGAATAGTATACATAAACATAAAAAAACATGTGTGGCACAATAAAAGCAATATAGACGTTATAATGTTAAAACTGAATTAAAAATATATGAAGCATATGATGGCAACAAGAATAAATTAAACAAATCGAACATCTAAGAATACATATGAGTATAAACATATTGAAGGAATTGAAACAATGCACAGCTCAAAATATACTATAGGCTTTAGAGCACTCTGTGTAGGATAAAGTGCAAACAGATTAAAAATGGTACAGGCAAATGAACAACGTTTATATGTTTTATTTTCACTTTTACATGCCCCAAATTATTCTTATTTTACACGTATTTAGTAAGAACATTATGTTTCTTTTTTGCCTGTCTTTGGTTATTTTAAGTGTTTCATATGGTTCATATCTTGCATTCATTTAAGATTTTGCATGTATACTGTGTGTTCCATTTTATGCTTTGGCTGATTTTTACATGTATGTTATATGCTCTATCTATTTTGTTATGCTCATCCATTTTATTATTGTTTTAAATTTTGGTTTATTCCATGTCCATTCATCCTCTGATGAAGGCATCTACGGATGCCGAAACTGGGATCCTAGTTGGGACAATCTAGGCCATCAATATGGACATTATACCATAGACTGTGTCTATTTTTACGATATTATTTTTGTTGACTTAATAAAGTATTTCCCTGGTTGATATTTTGACTCTCTTTTGTCTCTTGTTTTTGATGTTTCTGCAATATTGTTGAGGCAAAATTCTTTTTCCCCTTTTTGTTTCCATACTGTACTCATGCCAGTCATACAATGTCTTAACTATACCATTACATGCATACATATTATTTAAATTATTCCTTTTCTTAATTTCAGCATTGAAAGGTGTGTCACAGTGCCAGGACCAGACATCTAAGTGTCAAAGTAAGAGAAATTGTATTTGCAGGAACATATATAACTGAAATACTGTCAGGGGTATCCAATCTGTGGCCCGAGGGCCGCATGCGGCCCAGTGAAGTATTTTGTGCGGCCCTGGTCGAGGGCGATGCAGTGTTTTCCTCTGCTGCCCCCGGGTGTTTATCGTCTTGCCGGCTCCCTCCTCTGTCTTGCTGCAGCGTTTGCGCCTTTGTGCGGCCCCAGAAACATTTTTTTTTTGGACAATGCGACCCAGGGAAGCCAAAAGGTTGGACACCCCTGCTGTAGATGATATAAATTTACAATTTAACAATATACCTCCCTTTTACAAAGCCGCATTCCAAGCAGCGTGAGCTAAACGCCGAGCCGCCCATTCTATTTACAGCAAACTGGAGAAACAGTATTTCACTCAACACATTTACTAACTGAGAAATTCACTGCCAGAGGTTATGATAAAAGCAGTTAGGGCAACTGGGTTTAAAGAAGGTTTGACTAGCTCCTGGAGTCAAGCAGACTTGGGAAATCAAATGCTTCTCCCTGGACACATGCAGAATTGGCTCCATCTGCTTTATGAGATCCTGCCAGATATTTATGACCTCTAGGGTTGATAAATATCTGGTCTGACCCAGACGGCAGTTCCCATTTACTTAATGCAAGGTTTATTGCTATTTGATCAAAAGTGTGAGATCACAATCCTGAGTAAATTCTAGAAGTTTGAAGGCTATATACAGCACATACAGTAAGCATAGTTAGGCTGCTTTATTTGGAGGGGAGAGGTGCAATAGTTGGGAACTCAGATTGGTGAAGGTGGTGGGGAATTTCCCATTTCTCTTCCCCTTCTCCTCAGAATAGCAAATATTCGTTTTCTCTCCCTCCCCTCAAACCATTGTGCACTCTTCTACACATAGGGCTCCTTTTACTAAGGTGCGCTAGTGTTTTTAGCGCGCAAAAACTAATGCCAGCTCAATGGTGGCGTTAGCGTCTAGTGCATGCAGCAATGCAGCGCGCGCTACAACCGCTAGCGCAGCTTAGTAAAAGGAGCCCATAGTCTCACACATACATGCTACCCTTCCTTCCAGGTTTGTTGTCACTCGTCTCAAACTTCACATTTGTTTAGAAAGCTAGATTAGGAGCCTCAATTGAATTGAATCCTATTTCCCAACTTATTTGAAGCCCACCGCTCTCACCCTTCCTATTGTTTTTTCCCCCTACTTGTCTTATTTACTATCAACAACTTGTATTTCTTTCCCCATTTATTCCTTTTGTTTAATATGTTTTGTCAGGTTAGTCTTATTCGTTTGTTTTGTTTCCCCCCAGAAATTTTGTAATTTTACTTTTTTATGCAACGCTTAGAATTTTGAATAAGCGATTAATCAAATTTTTAATAAACTTGAAACTTAAATAATAACATTTTTCACACCTTTTAATTTCTTAACATATTCTCATTATCTTCTGTTCTTATATTGTATCTGTTATTATTTCATTTAGATTTCATTTCATAGAAACATAGAAACATGACAGCGGATAAAAGCCAAATGGTCTATCGAGTTTGTCCATGCACAACATCCACTATCTCCTCCTCTCCCTAAGAGATTCCACATGCCTGTCCAATGCTTTCTTGAATTCAGACACAATCTGTGTCTCCACCACCTCTCTCAGGAGACTATTCCACACATCTACCACCTTTTCTGTAAAAAAGTATTTCCTTAGATTACTCCTGAGCTTATCACCTCTTAACTTCATCCTAGGCCCTCTCATTCCAGAGCTCCCTTTCAAATGAAAGAGTCTTGCCTCATGCACATTTACAGAATGCTATGTAGTTACTTAAACGTCTCTATCATATCTCCCCTCTCACGTCTTTCCTCCAAAGTATACCTATTGAGTTCTTTAAGTCTGTCCCCATATGCCTTATGATGAAGACCACCAACCATTTTAGTAGCCTTCCTCTGAACCAACTCCATCTTGTTTATATCTTTTTGAAGGTGCGATTTCCAGAATTATACATAATAATCGAAATGAATTCTCAGCACAGCCTTATACAGCAGCATCAATGCCTCCTTTTTCCTACTGGCTTTACCTCTCCCTATGCACCCTAGCATCCTTCTAGCTTTTGCCGTCGCCTTTTTGGCTATCTTAAGATCATCACCTAACATCACACCCAAGTCCTGCTCCTCTTTCATGCACAAAAGTTCTTCACCCTCTAAGTGTACCGTTCCCTCGGGATTTTGCAGAATTAAATCTAAGCTGCCAAATTTCAGACCATTCTTCAAGCTTCGCTAGGTCCTCATATTATTCACACCATCCGGGCTGTCTACTCTATCGCAGATTTTAGTATTACCTGCAAAGAAAATCTTACCTGACAGCCCTTCAGCAATAATGCTTATAAAAATGTTATAAAAGACAGGCGCAAAGAGCTGAACCTTGAGGCACACCAGTAGTAACATCCCTTTCCTCAGAGTGATCTCCATTGACCACCTTCCACTCAACCATTTCCAGATCCAGTTCATCACTTTGGGGTCCATACTGAGGGCACTCAAATATTTATTAGATGCCTGTGTGGAACACTGTCAAAGACTTTGCTAAAATCTAAATACATCACCTCTAGCGCAATCCCTCTATCCAAATTCTCTGGTCACCCAGTCAAAGAAATTGTTCAGATTTGTCTGACAAGACTTGCCTCTTATGAATCAATACTGCCTCGGGTCCTGTAATCCACTGGATTCTAGAAACATCACTATTCTCTGTTTTAAAAGCATTAATTTGCTTATCATAGAAGTCAGACTTACTGGCCTGCAATTTCCTACTTCTTCCTAACTTCCACTTTGCTGGAGAGAGACCACATCCGCCCTTCTCCAGCCCTCCAGTACCATTCCCAACTCTAAAGAAGCATTAAAAATGTCAGCCAGCGGAGTCGTCAGAACTTCCCTAAGTTCCTTCAGTACCTTCAGATATACACCAGCCAACCCAAGCGTTTTGTCCACTTTTAGTTTAACCAACTCCTCACAAACACAATCTTCTGAAAATTGATCAGGGTCTACCACACCTCCTTCCCTGTTTGTGTTTGACTTCTGCGGTACTGCTCCTGGCGCTTCAGAACAAAACAGAACAGAAATATTCATTAACAATTCCGCCTTATCTTTATCAGCTTCTACATATTTCTCTCCTTCACTTTTAAGTGTCACAATGCTACTTTTGCACTACTTCCTATCACTAAAATATCTAAAAAATGTCTAGCCCCCGTTTTATCTTGTCAGCTATTTTTTTCTTCCATTTGCATTTTTGCTTTCCTGACTACTTGAACAACTTCTCTTAATTTGTCCAGATGTTTTTGCCTGTCTATCTCTTTCTGTGATCTTTTGTAGTTTATGCAAGTTAACCTCTTTTTCTTTAACTTCTCAGTTACTACTTTTGCGAACTGAAGCAGCCTTCTTATGCTCTTACTTACTTTCTTTGCAAAATGGTTTGTTGCTCTTACAATAGCTCCTTTCAGTTTTGCCCACTACTTTCCTACTTTTTCCAGATGTTCCCATCCAGACAACAATTTCTCAGTCCTTCCCTATTTATATATTTGATGTTTTTCCACGTTTCCTATCCCCTTTGATTTCTAAGTTTTTTCTTCTGTTATTCATTTAATTCTGTCATTCATTATGTCTAGATTTTTTTGTCTTGTTGCCATCTTTGTTTTGGTTATGGTATATATTACATTTCATTTGTTTGCCATTTTTCTTCTTTTTTAAAATTTATCTTACCTATACTCTTCCATTCTCATGCATGCCCTTTACTGCTTGCCTCCTCACCTATCCATAATTCTATCTTTTACTTCATTCTTACATCTTTTCCTCTACCCCTCTATCCTTGCTTATTTTTCTCCACAGCACCTTTTCTCTCCTTTGTTCTCTCTCCACTTTTGCTCCTTCCCTCTCATCTCTCTTCTTCAACCTTCTCTCTGTTCTTTTCCTTTCTTCTTTTCTCCTTTCTTTCTTCTTTCTCCTTTATCATCCTCTCTCTTGTCTTAACCATTTCTCTTCCCTCTTTATCTTCCCCATCCTCAAACCCTCCTCTCTTATCTATTTTTTTTCGCTCATCTTGCATGTTCCACCTCCTTCCCTCCGCTTCACTTTTTCTCATTCCCTCTTTCCTCATGGCAAGCTCTCTCTTCCACTCCATTCCTTTAGGAGCTTTCCCTCCCTCCCCCCCCTTTCTCATTACTTCTGTCTCTCCTGGCACACCCTCTCCCTCTTTGCCCTGCCTTTCTTCCCTTCTTTCTAACTGATTAGCGCAGGGTATGCCTACTATCCATTTTAAGATGTGCCAAGCAAGCATTTGTGCTTTCTGCCATAGTTAGATGAGCAAAAAGTAATAATCAATAAACTCAGAAGCAACACTTCCTTACAGGTGCCGTGTTGTAGTGGAATTAGCAAAAACGGCTTGTAGTAAGTTTATATGCACAAACGTGGAGGGGGGAGTTCAAAGGTGCATATTTAAAGTATTTATAGAAAGTACAAGGCTATAAATCAAACAATTTAAATGGCAGTGATAGAAAGCAATAAAAACCAAATGCCACCCTGCCCCATACAGCTAATTGAAGGGTATATCAGAGGCAGTGGGACAGCAAGGCCTTCGGTGACACAGACATGCAGAGGCTCTATGATGATTGCTACAGCTTTCAAATATGCTGTCACCATGCTGGCAGAAAGGGAGGTGGGAAACAGAGAGACACTTTGCCTTGGGGCAAGCAGGGCAGGATGGAATAGGGCTATCATATGGCTTCAGAAAAAGGAGTATGGATTGAGGCATCTGCTATCAATGGAAGTAAAACCCAGATGTCTCAGTGTGTCCCACTTACTTCCATTGCATTCAGTGGAAATAAAACCCGAATATCTCAATCTATACTCTTTTTTCTGGAGCCATATGGTAACCCTAGGATAGAACATAAAACAGGGCAGTGCTAGGAGTAGCAAAATTTTGACAGGCCCAGATCCTGTGTGGTCAGAAGTGGTGTAAGGGTGGTGGGCAATTTAAGCAAATCTCCAGCCTTATCCCTTGCAGCCTCCCCACCAAGATTTTAATAATTTGCCTATTTCATCCATGTACCATGCTTGTTTCTCTTGTTGACTCCCTAATAAAAATGATTTAAAAAAAAACAACTAAAAACTAAAAATTCATGGACATCACAAAAATATCCTGTAAAAATGCAGGTTAAAGTATATGCTGAGGTTTTTTTTGGTGTGTTTGTTAGGATCTATTGTTTTACTTAGATTGCAGCTGCTTTTTGTTGCCCACATGAAGGTGCTACCCAAAGCTACTGCCTAGTTTTGCCTAATGGTTGGGAAAGCGAAGCTTGTTCTGACCCTCCCCTTAACAATGCTGACCTGAACTGTGTGTGTGTGTATGTGTGTGTGTGTGGTCCCTCTTGCCCACTCCCAAACTACACCCATGGAATCACAGAGAAAGATATGAAACCCATACCTGAGTTCCAGTTCCCTGAACCATTTGGAACTTTGAGGCCTGTGGAAAGGAGTCTGTCATCACATAAGAATGGCATCCACTGGCCAGACATAGGGTATACAAGTGGCAGGTTCTGAAATGACAATGACCTTTGATCGGTGGATAGAGTATTGCTACAGATGCTGGCCTGGAGGGGAGAGGGGAAATTGCAAGTTATAGTTCACTGTGTTCTACTTCAGTAAATTTCAGTTCTGATTCAGCTGGAAATGACAGCAGCAGGAAAAAAAAAACCATGATTAATTTCCCCTTAATCCTTCTAGATCCATGTGACCAAGTCTCAAGCCAAAGCCAGCAGGACCAGAACAAAGGATATCAGAAGTGCTGAGTCAGCGTTGCACAGTTCTCTTCATAAAGCTTATTCTAATTAATACTTCCAATGAAAGATAAAACAAGATGGCATGGATTTTGATCTAATAATGTATTATTTACATTTTATGATTATAAACTGCTATTATCTGCTCTGCATGAAATGATTAAACATAAACATAAAATATAAATATGCTTTTACTTAATCATAAAAGGATCATAATTAACCTATCTTCCTATCATCTGTCAATCATGATTTTGTTGTTAAATTAAACAATGCATTGTTCATCAATATATCTGCTGTCTTCTGGTCTCTCCTAGAGATTCTCTTACTTTAGGGAAGCCATTTTTATCTTTGCTCTCTTTATTGAGCAGTTCAAATGTAACAAGCAGTGTGGTACAGAGCTGCTCTTATAAACATCATGATGATGGTACTTACAAAATACTGTAAGTTACACATGTCCCTTCCATTTTCATCCAACTGTAGTTATGCTGATTCCGTAGCTGGTATAACTGTGAGTCCATAAAGATAAGGTGCATCAATTTGAGCTTATACTAGTATTCTAGGTAATAAAAATAAATACAGCAAACAAAGAAAATAAAATAAGATGCTATTTTTTTTTATTGGACCAACAATACATTTTTGATTAACTTTAAAAGGAACCACCTTCTTCTTCCAATCAGAAATGAGAAAATTATGGCAGATATAAGGTAGGGATGGGGATAGAAAAAGGAGAGAAATAGGGAGAGACGGTTGGATGATCACAGGGTGACAAAACAGTACAATGTTATGGTTTATAATGTGATAGAAAATCCAGATTTTTTTTTTTTTGTTAATCTTCATTTATTTTTAAAACTCACAATAAGTGTAACATATAATACAATCATTACTTTAACATCACTTAATAAATCATCAAATTCTAACTTGCATCAAATATCCCCCCTCCCTTATACCCAACAGTTATTCATAAGCAAAAGAAATCATAAAATATTCCTACCCCCCCCATCCCACCCTGGATGTGTTTGAACAAAAGGGGAAAAAAAAAAAATCATTCTATGCAGTAATTTCAATCTTTACAGTATCTTGTCAATGGCTCCCAAATAACCTGAAATTTCTTAAAATTTCCCTGCTACATGGCAATTATCCTTTCCATTTTGAATATGTGACACAAAGAGTTCCACCAAAAGCTATATAATTCAGCCTATCCCAATTTTTCCAATTATTCGTAATCTGTTGTATGCCTATCATAATGAGTAGAAGCTTATTGTTATTAGAGGATATTTGGCTTTTTGCCCTCATTGACATGCCAAACAATACGGTGTCAAAATATGTTATCATTTTAACTTCACAGGTTTTATGTTCCTGGATTGTTTAACATTTCCTTTTAGAATTTCTCACCATAAAGTCCTTGATAGAGTGCTCTGGTCTTGCAAAGTACATAACAGCGGTACCTGTAGTGGCCCGCTTCCTGTTACACGACACCCCTCCCTTGTCCCTGTATACCTCTTACCTATCCCAAGAAGACAAAACACACCTTGGTTGGTAAACGCCTGGCCGCAGCCCTGTTTATTGAATAATAACATATTCAAAATGCAACATAATTAAATATACATAAGTTAACAGAAAACCAAAACATTAACAAAACCCCCCTAACAATGGTATCACCATTGTTACCTGATCCCGAGCTACCCTCCTAAGTAATTGGCCCCCGACCCCGCCATCCAAGCTAGGGTCTGAGGGGTGGCATGTCCCACACATGCCCCATTATCCAGGGTCAACCGACCCACCAGGCACGGCTCCCAGCCGGCCCACCGCTCATCCCTTGATGAGCCCCAGTAGCCAGTAGCTCGGGATACCGCAACCCCATCCAATCCCAGGCACCCCAAATCCTAAAGGGCGGGCGGGTGGGAACGCTGACTCGGAGGACCAAACCGTTTAAGTCCTCCGAGCGTGCTCCCCTTATAACCCCTCCCACCCACAATCCCCTTCGGCTGCGACGCCCCGAGGAGAGGAAGGTAAGAGATCGCGCGACCACGTACCGCCCCCCCCCCCCCGCTCACTTATTATCTGCCTAACCCGATTCCCTCACCACTAACTGGCCCGACGAGCGACTCAGCGGGCCCCCCAGCCCCGCGTTAGGGTCGCCCGTCGAGACCAGCTCTCGGGCTTGCTTATAACAGCGGTACCTGTAGTGGCCCGCTTCCTGTTACACGACACCCCTCCCTTGTCCCTGTATACCTCTTACCTATCCCAAGAAGACAAAACACACCTTGGTTGGTAAACGCCTGGCCGCAGCCCTGTTTATTGAATAATAACATATTCAAAATGCAACATAATTAAATATACATAAGTTAACAGAAAACCAAAACATTAACAAAACCCCCCTAACAATGGTATCACCATTGTTACCTGATCCCGAGCTACCCTCCTAAGTAATTGGCCCCCGACCCCGCCATCCAAGCTAGGGTCTGAGGGGTGGCATGTCCCACACATGCCCCATTATCCAGGGTCAACCGACCCACCAGGCACGGCTCCCAGCCGGCCCACCGCTCATCCCTTGATGAGCCCCAGTAGCCAGTAGCTCGGGATACCGCCACAGGCCTGTAACCAGTTACAGGCCCCACCCACAAGGAACGGGGCTGCGGCTAGGAGACCAACACTCGCTCACAACAGGATGCAAAGTCATCCAATAACAAATCCCAACCTATATCGGACAGATGGACCCGATCCCTATAAAACAACCCCCCGCAAGCCACATCCACCCAGTCATGTCTAACTTGAATACCACCCCGTGACTCCACCCATCGACCTACCTGCCTGTTAACCTTAACAAGCCCTCGGGTCCATCGCCGAGACGCCAAGCGGCTGGGCCGAGGAATGATATCGGACCAGACCACCCGCGCCTCGGGAAACCAGCCCTGAACCACTCCCAAATCCCTAATGACCGAGTCAATAAGATGCTTGCCACTAAGTGCATCGACATCATTGCCCCCCAGGTGTAGAATCAATAAGTCTGGACGCCGAGGACGCCGCCGAATATCGTTCAGCAGTGGGAGCAACTGGTGCCAGCGCATGCCCCTCTGTCCCCACCAGGAGACAAAGACGCCGCGATGCCCGAGACCCAAATGTCGACCGCCGGGCCGGACCGATGCACGCTTCCCGGCCCAGTGGATGAAGGAATGCCCGAAAATCCAAACCGATAGGACCCGCTGCACAGCACCTGCAAAACAAACCCCCGGAAGTAAGGTATCGACCGCTAAATATCTATCGTTAGTAAAAGAGGATCATGCTGAGGCACCCTACCTCCCCCCACACTAAGATCACCGACCCGACTACCAGCCCACTCCAGCCACCCGCTAGTCTAATTCACCCCGCAAATCATGACGAGTAGCACCTGACGGGCGAATATAGCCACGATAGGCGTTCGATGACCACCTACCCAGCTGCCGAATGGCCTCGGCCGGAACCCCTGCCGCGAACGCGCTGGTAGCCGCCCCAATGCGAAATGAGTGGGTTCCGTAACAGGCCGGGTCCTCACCACACACACCCAAAGCCAAACGCAACACTGCCAGGAACTGGTAACGTGATAGGAGAGCACCATCTTCGTGCACCAGCAACACCGAGGCCGAGGAAGGGCGGATCGCCATATAGGCAGCCAGCGAGCGGACGGGGCATGACGTACTACCCTCCACTTGATGTAAAATCAACGTACGCCCCCTGCCCAGCTGATCCGCCTTAGACCGAGCAATGAACACTCGTAACGTGGGACCGGAGATACACACATGACTGCGCAGCAGGCCACGCAGTCCCCGTACATCCGACGGGTGAACCAGCAACTCACCCACCCGTAGCGCTCCAAAAAAGGATAAGGAGAACGCAGCCTGAAACAAGCAGGCTTCAAAACCCGACCTCGTCACTTGGGGCAACGCATTGACGAGATCCACCAACAGATCATGGGTAATAGGCCGACGAGAGTCAGGCACTCGCGGAGCCATCCTGCCCCAAGCTGCCATCATCCGACGAGGCAGAAACCCAGCTGAAGGGCAAGGCCACCCAAAGGCCCTGCAAAAGAATGCGAAGCCCGCGAGATGACCCGCTGCCGCGCCTCGAGAGCAGCCCTGAAGCTGGGACGATGCCAAGAAGTCTGCCAGCTGGATCTCAGACACAGGACCCGGGGCCCAACCCCGTGACCGCAGAAAACCAGATACCATTACAAAGCCCCTGTTGTACCGTACCCACGTAGATGGGGCTACCGAACGTTGCAAGAAGAACCAGATCTGATCCCCACCAGGCCCCATAAATGTTCTGGCATCCGCAATCCCTCCTGCTGTGCCTCCGGCGCCAGCTGTCGAAACTGCAAAAAGCGAAAACGAGAAAGAGCATCAGCCAAGCTGTTATGCACCCCAGGAACATGCCGCGCCCGAATAAACAGGTTAAGTCGCAAACAACGCACGACCAGCTCGCGCATCAACGCGGTTATCTGCAAACATTTAGCTGACTGCCTGTTGACAACTTCCACAACCCCCATATTGTCACACCAAAACACTACCCGCCTGTTTCGCAACCGGTCCGGCCACAATTCACAAGCCACCAACAACGGAAAAAGCTCCAGCAGAGTGACATTACGGGTAATTCCCGCCAGCCGCCAAGCCTCGGGCCAAGCCGCCGCGCACCAATCGCCCTGGAAGTATAGACCGAAACCCACACCCCCCGCTGCATCGGATTGCAGTTCGAGATCCAAATTAGAAACTTCCAGCTGTTGAATGGGAAGCGAACCGTTAAAACACTCAAGAAACAGCGACCACATCCGCAAATCGGCCCGAATCCCCGCCGAAAGCCGTACAAAGTGTCTGCGATCACGAACACCCGCAGTCGATGCTGCCAAGCGCCGGGAGAAGGGACGACCCATCGGTAACACCCGACAAGCAAAATTCAGAGACCCCAATAGGGACTGCACCAATCGCAAAGTAGGCTTACTAGCACCCCTTACTAGCGATATCAAATCCAACAACTGCCGCACCTTGCTCTGCGGAAGCCGGGTAACCATTGCTGTAGTGTCGATCTCTATACCCAGGAACGTGAGACACGTGGACGGACCCTCAGACTTCTCAACCGACAACGGAACACCAAATTCAGCAGCCACGGCCTCAAAAGTAGTTTTTAACAGCAAGCAGTCATCGGAAGCCGCTCCCCCTACAAAAAGAAAATCATCTAAATAATGCACTACCGCGTCCCTTCCCGCGCGCCGTACCGTTACCCAGTGCAAAAAGGAACTGAACAATTCAAAAAAGGCACAGGAAACGGAGCACCCCATCGGAAGGCATCTATCAAAATAAAAGGCACCCTCAAACTTAAATCCCAACAAAGGGTACGAGGACGGATGAACCGGCAACAACCGAAAAGCCGATTCAATGTCCACCTTAGCCAACAGAGCCGAAGGACCAGCACGACGAATGAGACCGAGGGCACTGTCAAAGGACGCGTAACGTACAGAGCAGATATCACGCGGAATACCGTCGTTCACTGAACGCCCGGCCGGCCTGGACAAGTTGTGAATTAAGCGATATTTTCCCGGCTCCTTTTTTGGAATAATCGCTAGAGGAGACAGCACCATAACCGGCAACGGTCGAACGTGGAAAGGCCCCGCTATCCGACCCAGCTCGATTTCCTCCGCCAATTTCCGGCGAACCTCTCCACGAAGGTGACACACGGAGGAAGCGTTGGAAGCCTGAACATTAACTGAAGGCAAAACACACGGTATCACAAACCCCTCGCTAAACCCCCTCCGCAGCACGTCCGCAGCCCTCAAATCCCGATACTGAACCAGCCACGGACGCATGGCACCCACCAGAACCGGAGTGGGCAAGCCACGGGACTCCAACTCATTTTGTCGTGGACGGCGGCAAGCCGACTCCCTTCTTGGGGCATTTGGTAGCCGGATGTCCCTGGCCGCACATGGAACAAGCGTGTCGAAAACGGCAATCGGTAAAAGAGCAGGTTGATTTGTTAAACTGCCAGCAGAGGCCCGGACCTCCTCCAGCACCCGCACTTCCGGGCGGACGAAAGGAACGACCTCCGATCGTTGTTTGCGGAACCTGTTTGCCCGAAGTCCCAGGACCCGAGCTTCCTGGCTTCGCCATATGGGTGAGCCAGAGATTAATGTCCTGCGTGCCCCAGGACATGTGCCGATTCTCCTCCATCTTATCACGGAACGCTTCGTCGTAATTTAACCATGCCCAGCCCCCGAAGCGCTGGTATGCATCCAATACGGAGTCCGCGTATGACAAGAGAAGGCCATAATCCTGAGGTCTCTCTCTCCCCCAGACACTGGCTAGCCGCAAAAAGGCGCGCGTCCAATTAACAATATTGCGCGAAACCGCACCCACCTTGGGTTTTTCACCCTCCTTCTTGCCCTTCTTCTTCCTACCGCGAACCCGACCTTCCATAAGCGCGAAGACGTCCACACAGGTCCGCCTCCTAATTTTTCGACGCAAGGACCGTGGGACCTTCTCCCACAATTCCGATAACGCTACCAGGGCAGGCGCCCCCCTATCGCCACCCTCCTGCGTAGGACCCGCACTCGTTACCCGCCTCTGGGACCCCGAAGAGGAAGACAAGGAAGAAGAGGAAGAGGATGTTAGTGAAGAGGAAGAGGATGAGGAAGAATCCCTGCCCCTACGGCGCTTCTTACCCTTACCCTTCTTCCTCCCCCGCTTACCCCGGTTGTCTGTCCCAGCCCCTAGGGCCTTGTTACCCGTAGTCCGTTCTGTTCCCGGTCCGCATCCGCCATCCACATCTTCCGAAGCGGCGCCTTCCGCAGCTACCACCATAGCAGGATGCTGAGTAGTCCGAGCAGCAGCCTCCACGCTCATCCGCACGGCTCCAGTAGATCCTTCGGGAACCGGTCCAGCAGCAGAAGGTCCGGCCGTAGCATCACGTCCCGCGGCGACATCCTGTGGGGAGAAATCCGGACAGGGGCCAGCAACCTGAACAGCAGGAGGGTAACTCGGAGGACCAAACCGTTTAAGTCCTCCGAGCGTGCTCCCCTTATAACCCCTCCCACCCACAATCCCCTTCGGCTGCGACGCCCCGAGGAGAGGAAGGTAAGAGATCGCGCGACCACGTACCGCCCCCCCCCCCGCTCACTTATTATCTGCCTAACCCGATTCCCTCACCACTAACTGGCCCGACGAGCGACTCAGCGGGCCCCCCAGCCCCGCGTTAGGGTCGCCCGTCGAGACCAGCTCTCGGGCTTGCTTAGTGCTATAGATAGTCATACATGGACACACCATCAAGAAAAATAGTGTGAGGAGGGGGATTTCTGTGTTCATTGAATCTTTCAAAGTACAGACATTCAGCAAACAGGCCTGTGATGTCATAGCAACAGGGAAACTGTGTGTACATTATATAGAATCCTCCCACTGCCAAGAGCAGAGAGCTACTATTAGTTGTTTTTAAAGATTCAGAGGTTGTTTTCAGCTTGAGGAACAGTGTAGAAGAGGGAGACAGAAAGAAGTTGATGTGAGAAGGGGAAGCGAGCAGCTGGAAGTAGGGAGAAACAATTTTTCGTTAATAGTTTTGTGGTAACCTCTATGCATATAGCTCTGGGGTTTGCTGTCCCAGAATCTTGAATGTACTGGTAAAGGAGGAATTTCTATTTGTCCTATTTACCCTCTTTTTACCTGATGGTGTTCTTCTGGCCTGCCTCCTGTGCACATAACCAGGCAAAGGGTACCATTGGAGGCCAGAGGTTACACAAATAATGCTTAAACAACAGGGACCTATCCCAAAGAGTTTACCTTAATTGTGGAATATTTTACTGCACTACACTCTAGTCACTTTGGAGCACATTAGTTGCTGTATCAGTGTGCCAGAGGGGCAGGGATTTGAAAATAAAATAAACACAAGGAAAAGGTCTGAACTAGAAACTGGTTTGTGTGATTTGGGGATATTACCGTGATAATGGCAATGCAAACTTTACAAAATTGGTATACAGGAGAGGGAATTGATTCTGCAAGGGCTTTTCTGTTACAAGAGGTTTCTTTGAGAATTAGTTCTCAGGAAATTCAGAGAAACACAAAAGTAGAAGGTATAAAACTCCTAGATAGGATGAGAGTCTCCACACAGAAAACATTACTAGTCCTATGTGTATGCCCTCATGACAGATACTTATAGGGGAGATTGTGCCATACACTGAGGCCACACCCTGGAACATTCTAACAGTGAAAGAAGCTAGTGGCCACTCAGAATAGAGAGAGGACAGCACACTAAAGAAGGAACTCACTGAATTCTTATATCAGCGAGGTAGAACACTAGCTGACATGAATGAAACCTATGCATAATCATAGAGAAAATGTTTCTGCTGACACTGCAATAGGAAAGGTGCTCGAAAATAATCAAAAGACACAAAGTAGAAGCAGCAATAGAGTCAATATGTAAGCCAACTGGTAAATTCTTACAACTGCACAAAGAATGATGGTCCTTATCATCTTATGTTTGGATGAGAAGCTAGACTGTCTGAGTATGCATGTTTTGGAGTCACACCAGATGGACACTCTTCGGGAAACTATCTCTAATACATCTAGAACAGGGGTGCCCACACTTTTTGGGCTTGCGAGCTACTTTTAAAATGACCAAGTCAAAATGATCTACCAACAATAAAAAATTTTTTTAAACCACAAAGTACACTGTACACATAGAAAATGTTAATTATCATTCGAGGTCAAAGCAGATGACTGTATGCACTGTCACCTCAGTAACAACCATACAAAAATAGACAAATACCCCCTCCCATTTTACTAAACTACGATAGCAGTTTTTAGCGCAGGGAGCTGCGCTGAATGCCCAGCGCTGCTCTCGAAGCTCAAAGGCTTCCTGCGCTAAAAACCGCTATTGCGGTTTAGTAAAAGGAGACCATAGTGTAAAATATAGACAGCAGATATAAATTCAGACACATTTTGATCACTAAATTTAAAATAAAATCATTTTTCCTACCTTTGTTGTCTGGTGATTTCATGAGTCTCTGGTTGTACTTTCTTCTTCTGACTCTGCATTCAATCTTTCTTCCCTTCTTTCAGCCTGTATGCTTCTCCTCCTCCAGACCTCATTCCCTCCCCCAACTTTTTCTTCCTCTCTCCCTGCCTCCCTTTCTTTTTTTCTGTTTCTCTTCTTTCCTTCTATGTCCCTGCCTGCCCTCTTTCTTTCTTTCTCCCTGCCCTCCCCAAGCCACTTCCATTGCCGCTGCCATCAGGGAACAGGCTCCCAAGCCACCGCTGCCGCAATCCAATAACAGGCCCCAAAGCAGCCGCCGCTGCCACCCCAAGCTCTCCCTGTTTCCCTGTTTCTGCCGTCGGAGAGGAAGTTCCGGCCCAGCCAGGCAGTGATTGGGGATGGGCTCCACGATTGACTCACTTTGCCTTGGCGATCTACCGGTCGATCGTGATCGACCTATTGGGCACCTCTGATCTAGAATCTCAAACAACAACTCAATACTGCATATCAAGCAGCTCAGTAGACACCTGGCAAACAAAATACAGGCAATAAATTCTGCTATGATACATGAGTCAAAACCTAAGAGCTACAAGATGGGGAACAGAGTACCAATCACAGCTCTAGGCATCCCAGGCAAGCACATGCTATCAAATTGCTGGTGCAAAGAGCCCTATGTGGTAGTGTACAAACTGACACCTGAAAGTTCTACACAGAAAGCTCTACACAGAAATCACCTACTCCCCATAGGTCAATCAGTCTAATTGTCAAAAATTGGCATGCTGTCAGAGACTTCAGGGGATCCCCCGCCCCAAAGCCCCTGAGGGCACTGCTCTGAGTTTGATTGGTTAAGCAGGCAACAGGCATATGCTGCTCAGCCAATCAAATTTAGATCAGTACTGTCAGGGCCTTCAAGGGGTTCAGAGAATCCCCAGCCCAAGAGCCTTGCTTTTTTTTTTTTTTTGTTTGGTACAGTTTGAATGGTTGAACAGGCTGCCTACTGAACAAAACAAACTTCATCGAGCAAAAACTAAACAAACAAAAAAAGCAGGGCTGTAGAGCTGGGGATTCACTGAATCCCCTGAAAGCCCTCACCGTACGCCAGTGTACAACATCCAGGCCAATAGCAAAACACAAATAAAAGTTCAGACATCAAACTTGCTCAGAATGAACAAGAAAGCTGTGACTCGGGATCACTCTGCAGAATTTTCAGAGTCTGAGGATTCCACATTTCAGATGGGATACTGTATGGATCCATCAGCATCACAAGGCCTAGATCTAATTTAGTGAGATGCTTCACAAATGGGTCACTAATTAATACAGGGCCTGAAAGAAATGCTTAAAGTACAGCAAATCTTAGTGAACCCTGTCTCACACAAAATACATATGATATACAGTTATGAGAAACCTTAGACAAGTCCGAAAATTCTTCAAAAAAACACAATTTCAGCTCCTAATACAATCTCTAATCCTAAGTATCCTAGACTATTGCAACATCCTCTACCTCCCCTGCCCTGCAATAATGATTAAACAACTACAGACAATTCAGAATACAGCTCTGAGACTCGTCTATTCATTGAAAAAACATGATCACATTACTGAGGCATTCATCAATTCTCATTGGCTTCCAATCCAGGAAAGAATACAATTTAAATTCTACTGTATACTATTTAAAACTATAAATGGAGACAGCCCAACCTACCTAAACGACCGCCTCATCCAATCCACCTCTACCAGGCATAGAAAAACACATACCCCATTCACTTACCCCCCAATCAAAGAAGTAAAACGGAAAAAACTATACAACGGACTACTGGCCACTCAGGCAGCGAAGATAGACAACCAAATCTCCAACCTATTGACAACAACCCCAGACTACAAGATGTTCAGAAAGGAAATAAAAACTATACTCTTCAAGAAATCCCTTAATAAAACTTAATACCATGATAAAGCTTAACCCCCCCTCTTACCATCCCCTCCCTAACCCCAGATCCTACTTTTCCCTCTCTTGGAAACCTTCTCTGATCTAACGTTGTAACCCTTCTTCCATAACTCTTTTTGTAATCCGCTTTGAACCGAAAGGTAATGGTGGAATAGAAATCTGTAATGTAATGTAATGTAATATACCTCATGTACCTCCTATGCAATACATCATTGGTCAGAAGTAATGCCGAATCTATCTGACTCAACTAGTGAATTTGAACTTCTACCTGAACTTAGCGGTTCCATAGTTGATTACAGTCCTTACAAGGGAATATTGGCAGACATTAATGCTCCCGTACCTTTAATTGGTGTAACTGAGGAAAATACAGCTGTTAGTGAAAGTATGCCTGCTGTTTCAGATGACTTTTCTGGTCAGCATGCTGATGATGCTGTAGTGGTACACAGGTCAGGTCAGACAGGGCTCATAAGCCTGTTACAAAACTTGTTTATGATGAATTGAGTACCCCTTCTAATCAGTCTATACAAATTTCTGCAAAGACTGTCATTACTGATTGGTTGACAGTTCTTGAATGCCTGAATAAATATTAGGTAGCAATTATACTTACCACACTTGTCTTACAGGCAGATTTTGGGACCAATTGTGGCAGGAGGAGAGGAATTTCTGTGTTCACTGAATCTTTTAAAGTGCAGAAATTCAGCAAACAGGCCTGTGATGTTATAGCAACAGGGAAACGGTCTGTACATTATATAGATTCCTCCCACTGCCAATAGAAGAGAGCTACTATTGGCTGTTTTGAAAGATTCCAAGTTTTTTTGTCGGCCTGAGAAACAATTTAGAGAAAAAAATCCCAGAGCTGCAGCTGGAGTGAGAAGGGGAAGTGAACAGTTTAGAGTAGGAAGAAACAGCCAATCTCTCTCTTGTTAATAGTTTGGTAAGAGAAACTGGCTACCTCTATGCATATAGCTCGGTGGATCAGTGTCCCAGAATCCTGAATATACTGGTAAAGGGGGAATTTTCATTTGTCCTACTTACCCTTTTTTTTCTGATAGTATTCTTGTGGCCTGCTTCCTGTGCACATAACCAGTCACAGGGAAGCCTAGGAGGCCAAGGGTTGCAAGAGAATAAATGACAGCAAATTAGAATTATAAATGTAAAGACAAGCTGAAACAGACATTGCATGAATGTAGACTGCACATAAAGTACAATACCAGAAAAAGAGAAATAGAATGCATTTCTTCCTGCATTATAGAAGTATAAAATATACTCATTACCAAGTGTATCTTTTCTCTTCTGAGACAAGATGCTCAGCCTTACTTTTACTTGCCTGTAATCATGAATAGAGCCAAGTACCTCAGACTGAGTCAACTCTCAGGCTAGAGACTTGGAAGATACAAAATAAATTACCGGTACTTCACTCAATTAGACAATACGAAGAATGAATGAAAACTAATTTAAATAATTTTAAGTGTGATTCTAGGTGTAAAGAGAATCAAAAAGTGTCACAAGGTAATTCCCACTTAATATAATAATTGTTATTACACAGAATCAAACTGTAAACAATTCAACTTATTACACTTCTCTTTTAAAATTCTTTGAAACTTTAAAATGCTGCTAAAATGTTGCTAAATATTTTAAAATCAATACTAAAATGTGTTAGGGCTTTAAGTCATGGTAAATGGCCCTTACCACGATTTAAAACAGTCCTAATGCTGCAGGACCAAAAATAATACAGCAAAATTTAAGTCACCGCAGGTTACTAAGTAATGAGATGCAAAATGCGCAAAGTCACAGTCTGATGCTCCTGGATGGCAACCTGAATTTCCCCCCAGGCAGAGCCATTCCCTGCTAGCCCCTGCCCCTCTGAGATGGTCACTAGGGACACTATTTTTCTTAGTGGTGCCGGAGAGGCTAGGAGCAATAGGACATCACTCCTGGTCAACCCCCAGACCACCATTTATTATACAGGTAACGACAAGAGTTGTTGGCAGTATTGGGGTATTGGGAGGCTAAAGGGCCTACAAAGGGGATGCTGAGAGTGCTAAAGGGTTGCTAAGGAGAGGGGAGAATTCAGGCTGCAGCCCAATCTAGGGCAAGCAGTGACTTCCCTCATGTTTCTCTCAATATCAAACTATGGATTTTTTTCTCCAGGAACTTGTCTAAACCTTTCTTAAACCCTGCTATGCTAAACACTGTAACCACATCCTCTAGAAATGCATTCCAGAGCTTAACTATACTATGAGTTAAAAAAAAAATAATAAGTTCCTCCTATTCATTCTAAAAGTATTTTTATGTAATTTCATTGAGTGTCCTCTGGTTTGTGTACTTTTGTAAGGGTAAAACATTGACTCACTCTTATCTGTTCTACACTATTCATGATTTTGTGGAACTCAATCATAACCTCCCTTGTTTCCTTTGTAAGCTGAAGAACCCCAACCTATTTAATCTTTCCTCATTTGAGAGGCGTTCCAACCTCTTTATCATTTTGGTTGCTCTTTTTTGAACCTTTTCTAATCTTTTTTGAGATACGGTAACCAGAACTGTGCACAATACTCAAAGTGGAGACCCATCATGGATTGATACAGGGCATTATACCATTCTTGGCCTTATTTATTATCCCTGTCCTAATAATTCCTAACATCCTGTTTGCATTTTTTTTGCTTTAGTCGCACACTGGGTAGAAGATTTCAGCGTAGTATCTACAATGACACCCAAATCTTTTTCTGTGTGCTGACTCCTTAGGTGAACCCCAGCATAAGATAACCATGATTTGGATTATTTTTCCTGATGTATTTCACTTTGAATTTGTCCACATAAAATTTCTGATTGTAGTGAAATTCTCTGCCACTAGAAGTGTTTCTCTCCGCATACATTCAAACATAATTGCTTGTTTCCAGTATTTCACTACAATCAGGACTAAAGTTTGCCGAAACATGGACTGTGTTGGGTCCGGTATATGTTACCATTTTTGTGAGCAATTAGTTGTTTGTAGTATTTCTGTGGCATATGTATTATTTTGATGAATACAAGGATTGTCAACTTTGATGTTTTTATATGTTTTTACATTTGGACATTTTATTTTAATACATTTTTAATTGACCTTTTCTTGGTACATCCAGAGATTATTGTTCCACTCTTTTTCTGTTTTGGTTTTACCAGTTTGTCTGTGGAACACAAGTTCCCCCCTTTTTTCACATTGGTTGTTGCTGTTATATTTTTACCCACAGAAGACATACAAAACATCACATACTATGAAAGAATCTCATGTGATGGGAGAAGTTTCACACCCATATGCATTGGAGCTTGGATCAGAGCAGTGCCATTGTCAGTATTTCCCAAGTCCCACTAGCCAAAATACAGATGGTACAGTGGAGAGAACAAAAAGGCTGACAACCTGGCAGGCTTTCCCAGAAGCTCTCCCCCAGTCTCAGAAGTAAAAAACAGCAGCAGATACTTGGAGGAGAAAATAAAGAGATTGGAGGAATGATTAAGAAGAACACAGAGCATGGATTAATGCAAGCATGAGTTTTGGGGGTGGGATGTATGTGTATGAAATTGAAGCCAAAGGAGTGACTTCCTAGTTTGAGGAAACATTGTAGCCAAAGGGAGTAAAGCTAGCAGTGGAGGAGGTTGAGGCCAAAAGGGGAATATACCCATATGTACTCTACCCATTAGAAAATTGTGGTTCCATGATCCATGGAACATACTTTCCAATTTTATTCATAAGAAATTAAATTTAAATTACAAACTCCCGAATGATAATTTCTGAAAGGGCCTACAGAACAACTGCAAGTGGCCCCCCTCATATCTTCCTCATAAATAAAAACAAAAAAGTACCTGATTAATTTTGCCTTAATGCATCTGTTTCCCATAGATCCATGTGATCTGGTTCTGACCCAGTGGCAGCAGGATCAAAGCAAAGGACATAAGAAATGCTGAGTCAGTGCTGCAGAGTTCTCTTCAAAAAGCTTATTCATATTAATACCTCAATTGAAAGATAAAACAAGAAGACATGGATTTTGATCTAATGTATTATTTACCTTTTATGATTGTAAACCGCTTTCATCAGCTCTGCACGAATGGATTAAAAATAAACAGAAAACAGAAACATGCTTTTTCTTAATCATAAAAGATTATAAATAGCCTTATCTTCCTATAAGCTATGCAATCTATTTTTACCAATTGTTCAATAATGATTTTGTGGCTAAATTAAACAATACATTGTTCATCAATATGCTTGCTGTCTTCTGGTCTCCTCTTTAAAAACATTTTATAGATTCATCTACTTAAGATTATTCCTTTTTTAAATTTCAGAATTGTTTATTAAACAGTATGAGGCTCATAATCAAAAGTTTAAAAGGTCCAAAAACCAACCTAAGTCAGCACTTGGATGTCCTAATAGGAGAGATGTCCAAATGCTGATACTCAAAACCAACTTTCTAGATTTGCAGCAGCACTTCTAAGCTGCTGTGCGTCCAGAGAGCAAAGGGGCATGTTGGGAGGTGTGTTATGGGTAGGAATCGGGCGGGCTTCAATCTGGACATACCCCAGCCATAATCAAAACTTTCTTAGAGGCAACTTAGACGCCGCCAGTTCGACCTGTTTGAGTTGCATCTAAGTTTGACAAAGGTGCCCAAACTGACAAGAAGACCACTGGAGGATTTAAGACATGACTCTCCCCTTTATTCCCCTAGTGGGTATGACCCCCTCCCACCATCCAAAAAGCGAACCCCGCCCCCAAAACTCATAGGCTTCCCATCAGCTGATCACAGCAGAAGGAATCCCCATCAGCTGAGCTGTTTTCAGGGGAATCCTGGTGACTCAGCTGATAAGGATTCCTCCTGCCAGGATCAGCTGAGCCACGGAGCCCTACACCCCTCCCCCTGACATCCCTCACATCTCTCTGACATCCAAACATCCCCCTAATATCATGTACCTCCCCCGACATCTCTGCCTCCCACATCCCCCAACATTCCTGGGCCCCCCTCCCACATCCCTGGAAATTCCCTCTGGTATCTTTGGAAGAGCAAACAGCAGGAGGAATGCTCCCTACATTCTGCCAACAGGGCCGTGTGCTGTAATGACAGGGATTCCCCCTCCCAATGCATCTTGGGATGCAGTAGGAGGGGCCATAGGCCCTGATTGGCTCAAAATAGTGATTTTGAGCCAATCAGGGCCTTTGGCCCCTCCCCATACCATATGATACATGATATCAGAATGGAAAACATACAAAAGCAAGTTTTGTAGAGGTACCCACCAACTACCTTGTCTGAAGGAATCCCCATCAGCTGAGCCGGTTTTGGGAGATTCCTGTTGGTTCAACTGATGGGGATTCCTCATGCCAGGATCTACTGAGCCACAGAGCCCTACACCCTTCCCACTGAAATTCCCAACATCCCCTGACATCCCGACATCCCCTTGATATCACATACCTCCCCCAATATCTCTGCCATGCCCCACATCCCCCAACATTTCTGGGCCCCCCTCCCACATCCCTGGAACCACCCCCCCCCTCGTACCTTTGGAAGAGCAAACGGCAGGAGAGAAGCTCACTTACTCCTGCCTACAGTGCCGCATGCTGCAATGATGGGGCTTCCCCCTCCCAAAATGCATTGGGAGGGGCCAAAGCTCAGATTGGCTCAAAATTGCCATTTTGAGCCAATCAAGGACTTCAGTCCCTCCCACTTCATCCCCAATTATTTTAGTTTAAAGCCCTCTTCGGTAGGTTAGCCAGTCTGCTGCTAAAGGCACTTCTTTTCTTCTTTGATAGATGCACACTATCCCTGCTCAACAGCCCTTAGAAAATCATCCCATGGTCCAGGATCCAAAACGCTCTCAGTGATACCATTTATCAAGCAGCATTATGACCTTAAGTCACATTATTTGGGCTGTAATGTGACTTAATTAACTCTAACAGTGTGTGTTCAAAAGCACTAGGGCAATATTTAAGTCGCTGTGGGTTAAGTAGTAATGAGATACAAAATATGCAAATACATTTTTTTGTATCTGATTGCTATGTAAATACCCTAATGCGACATGCGGTGGTGATACACTCTAAGTTGAATTAGGGGCTATAAATCATGGCAAAATAACTCAGTGCTTTTCTGGCATTATTACCCTCTGGGAGCATCAGGCCACAAAGTCATGGCCCAATGCTCCCAGACAAGCAGATGAGAGACATATAGGCCCCCTTCCACCCAATTTAAGCCCCCTTAGCACAAGACTCACCCACCTCCCACAAATGCGAACCCCCCACTTCGCTATCTTAAAGGTAGATCTTGCCCCCCAAAAGGGCTACCTTAGTATCATAGTGGTCCAAGGGGATTCAGAGCATCTTCTTGGGGTCCAGGGGCTCCTCAGGCATGAGCAATATCCACTTGCTCCTACCCAATCTTGCACTGGTTTCAAAATGGCATCTCTAACATTGTTCTCGTTTAGTTACTCAATGAAGCTGGTGGTGCTTGTCTTGGGGGATGATGGGAGAGGGCGGAAAGACGGAAAGAAGAACCTTGCCAGACATTACTACTACTTCTACTGCTTACCACTTATATAGCACTGAAAGGCGTGTGCAGCTATGTACATTTAAAGATGGTCCCTGCTCGGAAGAGCTAACAATCTAACTTGGACAGGGTAGGGAAAGCAGAGGGTAGAGGATGCAGAACCCAAGGTGAGTGGAGTTAGGCATCGAAAGCACATATACCAGTGGGAGGAGAATCAGAGAGCAAGGATGGTTTGAAAACTCAGGGAAGATTTAGGGAAATTTAAGACACATGAAGGACAGATATGGAACAGAGATGAAATTCACCTCATAGATATTTCTCTGTAGATACATGTCATTGCCCATCATGAAGTCTGGTGTATGTATCTTTAGTGTTAATTTTCTCATCTCAGATTTGTTTGTGTCCGACTAGTTGTGCTGGCACCCGTCTATACTATTTTTCTGCCTTATTTCCTGCTTATCGTTTGCTGCACCTGCTGCTTGCTGACTTACCTGTGAGGCCCCCTTACTGTACTTTTTTGCTGTACTTCCAGTAAGAGAAGTAGGAATAGAATGAGGACACCCAACCAGAAAGAAGGTGGGGGGAGGGGTCTCACATATCCCTAAGTTAGCCCATTGTCTCCCATTCCTGGAGTACATCTAGGCAAAAGGAACAAAGTTGTTTTGTTTAGTTTTTTTTATTTGTCTTGTTTTCTTTTAAATAAAGATGTTTTTGTTTATATTGTTGATGTCCTTTCTAGCTTTCTACTGGATTCTTTTTGGTGTGTTTATGCAAATGGTAAACAAGAAATTAAGAGTGTGATTGGCACTGGGTAGGGCCTGGTAATTAGTAACTGGCAACACATTTCAACAAACAAGTTTCACTTTATCCAGGATCAATTATGGGATTGGGAATGCAGCAAAATAGGATCATTTTTAAAATGTTTTTTTTTTCTGAGCCTTATTTTGGATTTGGATTTTTGACTTGACTATTTGTACATAAATAAAAAAATAATTATGCACATATAAGATTGGACCTATGATTTAAACATGTCCTAATTTGAGATGAAAATCCATCTCCGATCCTGATTTGGGTTTTATTGGCCTGTCATGTTTGTGACAGTCCTTATTAACAGTGGTGATAAAGATTAGGAATCTAGGGTTTTTTTTGTGTTGGTTAACATTTGCAGCATTAGTGAGCTCCTTTAAGCTTCTTAGCAGAGATTGACAGAGGGACAAATTTGTACCCGTCCCCACAGGAACTCTATTTCCCTATCCCCACAAGTTTTGTCGCTGTTTTTGTCCCTGCCCCATTCCTGTAAGTTTTGCTTTAACCTCACAAGCCTCGAACACCTATGATTTTAATGTGTTTGAGGCTTGCGCAGATGAGGACAGAGCTTAGGCATTGGTGGAATGAGGCATTATGACATCACAATCTGAGCTCTAGAATGTTGCTACTTAGGATTTTAAAGTGTTTGAGGCTTGCACAGATGAGGACAGAGCTTAGTCATTGGTGGAATGAGGCATTATGACATCACAATCTGAGCTCTAGAATGTTGCTACATATGATTTTAAAGCGTTTGAGGCTTGTGCAGATGAGGAAAGAGCTTGCAGGAATGGGGCAGGAATAAGACGGGACAGGAAAATGAGTTCCCGCGAGGACGGGGAAAAATTTGTCCCCGTGTCATTCTCTACTTCTTAGGTATTAAAGGTAGACAGTCAATTCAGCATTAATAACTAATGAACTCAAGCAAATATTTTTTAAAAAATTTGGTTCATTTGAATGTATGTTAGTGTTACTGCTGGGGAAATTGTTTTATACATACAATGGGCCGCTGAAAAGTTCTCAGCCAAACGGACAAAGTTGGAGCAGTCTACCTAGGGCTAGTCCAGTGATTTTCCACTTTTTTCGTTCCGTCAGAAAAATGTGGAACCAAAAAAAGTGGAAAATTCCTGGACTAAGGGCTCCTTTAACTAAGGTGCGCTAGCGTTTTTAGCGTGCGCAGAATATTAACATGCGCAAACCACGCGCTACATGAAAAATACTAACGCAAGCTCTATGGAGGCGTTAGCATGTAGCGCGTGCGCTAAAACCGATAGCACACCTTAATAAAAGGAGCCCTAAGTGTATAGCCCTCGATGGAGATTGCCCCAAATTTGTTCACTGGGCAGAGAACTTTTCAGCGGCCCCTCATACAATAACTATTATTTAACATCAATATGCAGGCATTAATATTAATAGTCATTGATATGTAGGCCACTTAATTAGTTTTGGCATCTCAGTTTTCTAAAATTGGTGCTTTCCCTGTTACTCCTAGATCACTCAGGCATAGAGTACTTTGGAAGACGCTGGTCAAACCTCCACTGAAAGGGGAATATAGAATGGCATCAGTTCTATAATAGAGAATGACATGGTGACAAAATTCATCACTGTTCCCGTCCCCGCAGATAATCGCGGGAAACCATCTTCATGTCATTCTTTAAGGAGAGAGGGAAGAATCAGAGTATGAATGGCCACAACCACCACCCCGCAAGCTTTGCTTTGAAGAATGCTGGTGTAGAAGGATTGAAGCTGAGATAGGCACGACAGAATGACAGTCTCTGGTATCCAGAGCAGATATTGTGATGTCATAATGCCTCATTCCACCAGTGCCTATTAGCCAGTCACATCAGTGATGTCACAATGGCTTCATTATCCTTGGCTCACATAAGAATCAGAGTATGAATGGCCTCAACCACTGACCCGCAAGCTTTGCTTTGAAGAATGCTGGTGTAGAAGGACTGAGGTTGAAACAGACACTAGAAAATGACATGGGATTATTTCCCGCGGTTATCCGCGGGGATGGGAATAGTGATGAATTTTGTCACCGTGTCATTCTCTATTCTATAACTATATGCCCCATTTTAGGCAGCCCAGAGCTACATGAGGAATACCTATTTGATGCAGAATGGCACAAACCTGCTTTTGTCAGTGGAAATTGGGCCCACACAGTCTGTGAAAGTTAATAACTGAAGGAGAGAAGCATTCCTTTCGGAAAATCCGGCCCCCTAGCCCCCATCTTCAGGCCCATCAGTTCCACCCATCCCCGCCCATATTCCGCCCCAGCCCCGCTCCCCACTACCTGCTCTGGCCAGGCAGGGAATACGTTTGCGCACGTGTGGATGCTGTGTGATAATGTCACATGCGCTTGCGCATGATGTTATTACGTGACGGCTGCGTTATGCGCAGACGTCCCCCCTGCCCGACAGCTTTTCAAAACCTGGACAAAGTGTCAGGTTTTGAAAAGCTGTCCGGACCTGTTCTCAAAAGGAGTGTGAAAGGGATTGGAACTTGTATACCACCTTTATGTAGTTTTACAACCACACTCAAAGCAGTGTACACTTCCCCCTCCCCATTCGTGGTTTCTGCACTCGTGATTTCACATAATCACGATTATTTTCTGGGGAGGGGGAAAATAAAAAAAACCATATTTTTTACCTCCCTGCCGCCTTCCCGGCCTTATCTGGTGGTCTAGAGGGCTTTCGGGGCAGGAGCAATCTTCCTACGCTACTGCCCCGTGCAGATCGCCTTGAGGAAATGGCTGTTGGGAGTTCCTGTCGTAGTCTCAAGAGACTACGGGAACTCACAGCAGCCATTTCCTCATGGCGATCTGCACGGGGCAGGAGCGTAGGAAGATCGCTCCTGCCCCGAAAGCCCGCTAGACCACCAGGTAAGGCCGGGAAGGCGGCAGGGAGTTGGAGGTGGGTCAGAGCCGGATAATCGTGATTTTTCGCCATTTGCGGTCCGGCTCTGCCCATATCTCCTGCGAATAACGAGGGAGAAGTGTACATAGATACTTCAAGCATTTTCCCTATCTGTCCTGCTGTGATCACAACCTATCTAATGTACCTGGGGCAGTGTGGGACTAAGTGACTTACCACTAAACTAAACTAAACCTTAAGTTTGTATACCTCATCATCTCCACAGAAGTAGAGCTCGGCACGGTTTACAGGAATTGATATAGAAAGGAACTACAATGAAAAATAGAAGGACTTAGGAAAGAGAAGTTTAGAGGGACTTAGTATATCGGAGAGGGAGAGATCATTACATTTTAGAGAAAAGCCAAGTTTTCAAATGTTTTCGGAAGAGTTGGAGGGAGGTCAGGCTCCGAAGTGGGGCAGCAAAGCTGTTCCAGAGTTCGGTGATCCTGAAGAAGAGGGATGTCCCTAATTTTCCTGCATGGGATATGCCTTTTAAAGAGGGGAAGGATAGTTTGAATTTTTGAGTGGATCTGGTGGTGTTGGGATTCGAGGAGTTCCAAGATAGTGGAAAAAGGGGAGGAAGGATGCCATGTAGAGACTTGAAGGTTAGGCAGGCGCATTTGTAGTGAACCCTAAGGATTACTGGGAGCCAATGAAGCTTAGACAGAAGCGGGGAGACGTGGTCAAATTTGCTTTTTGCGAAGATTAGTTTAGCCGCAGTGTTCTGAATCCGCTGGAGTCTATGAAGGCTTTCCTTTGTTACCGAGGCTTTCCTTTGTTTCCTTTGTCACCGCTTCCGGATCCTGAGGCTGTAGCTCTAACCACTACCCCACACTCTTTGGAGATTGTTTTTTTAAATTTCAGTTTCTTTGCTTTTGTGCTTTGTGCACTGTGGAGAAACAGACACAAATCATCGCAGACCAGAGACCCTTCGCTAACCCTCCTCATAAATGGGAGGATAGAGACTGCCATGAATACTGTCCATCTATAACCAGAAGCTATGTGAGCTGATTATTCTGCTGACGTCATATTAAAGGTCATTAGGGCATAGACAGGGGTGGGTAAGCAGAGTGGGCAGACTTGATGGGCTGTAGCCCTTTTCTGCCGTCATCTTCTATGTTTCTGTTTTTATCCTATTTCCTGGGTGAATGTGTGTTTGAAGTCTATGCATATTTGTGATGCAAAAATACAAAAGAGTTCATAAGGTACAATCTGGATCAGGGATTCCTAAGCTGAGGTGCCCACACCCCCAGGGAGGGGTGAGATTGAATTTCAGGGGGTACAATAAAGCGTGGCTTGTGTCCCTTAGTGACAAGTCATGAGTCATTACTCAGCCAGCTCCCAGTGTACTTTGGTTGTAGGTGGTTGTGATATTACTTTTGTAGAGGGTGTGAACATTAATCAAACATTTCCTAAGATAACTAAGGGTGTGTGGTATAGAAACTGCTGGGGACCAGTGATCTAGATGATGGCATGAGGATATCCAGTTTCTGTTGTAAAATACTGGTATAAACCCACATTTGCACATCTAAATTTAGGTGCACCCACTGCCAGGTCAATCCTAGAAATAAATGAATGCATAGTATTCTGTATATTAGGCCCATAAGTCTTATCCACATGTACATCCGTGTGCAGTTATATGCTCCCTTTTAGAACAGTACATAGTGTCCGGATTCTGCAACTGGTGCCAGTATTGACGGGCACCTCCAAAACCGACGCAGGTCAGGTGTCCATCACGCACTGGTGCCGGTTGTAGAATCGCAGCCATGTCAAACATAGGTGCCAGAAATGTAGGCCAAGGTTTTGAAGGCCTACATTTCTGGCAACTGTGTTTGCTGTGAATCGTGGCTATGGAGGCGCCTAAGGACGCCTAAGGTCATTTCCAGCATTAGTCCCACCTTTTTCAACCTTAGGTGCCCTTAGGCGCCTCAGTAGCCACAATTATGGCAGCAGTTTAAGGAGGCGCCAGCAGACAGCTATTTTTTTGTTTTGTTTTCGGGGCTTTTCAAATAGGTGTGGTCACGTAAGTTAGGAGGCGTTAAAGTACCGTTTGTAGAATCAGCCCCAGTATGCTTACATGAGCAAGGAGCACAAAACTCCATGTCCTCTGTTATAAGATTGCCCTTAGTGTAACTTTTCTTAACCACCCAGTCACCATTGGATAATTAAAGTTGAATTCCATGTACTGTGTGATGAGTGAACTTGATTTCCATTTCAGAAGACTCGTTGAAAGTGGTAAGTTGAGAAGCTGAAAAACACCTTCCCTGTATTGTCCACTTGATCAGACAGCATCATTCTGTTGTGATTCTCAAGGTCTTCCCATTAACGAATTTGCAAAGTGCGCCATAATTGCTGAGGTATATTTGGAGAGAAAGTAGGGCGGTGTTCAGGCTAATATCTTGTTTTCCCCAAATTATCACTTTACATGTTTTGATGCATTTATCTGTCATATTATGAAATTCCATTTCATTTTAATTTATTATCACAACTACTACAACTATTTATCATTTGTATAGTAACATGTAGGCAGTGCTTTACAAAAACTCAAAAGAAACTCCATCTCTTCTGCCTTGCTGCGCCGTATGCCTGCCTGGCTCAGTGCCTGCATGGCTCAGTGCATCAGGCTCCATCTCTGGTGGTATTCAAACCAGGCTGAAAGCCCACTTTTTTGAAACTGCATTTAGGTCCTAACCAATTTGTTAAAGCACCCCTTTCTGCTGGTCATTCCCTCCATAGTCCCCACCTTATCCACCTCATCATTCCCCTTCTAATTCCCTACTTGAGCAGCATATATAGATCCACTCTTTTGTCCTGTGTGTCTGTCATAATTAGATTGTAAGCTCTATAGGAATTGTCTCTTGCATGTTTAATATACAGTGCTGCGTACATCTGGTAGCGCCATAGAAATAATAAGTTGTAGTTGTCGTTGAGATACTCCCTGCTCAATGTATACAAGACAGATGTGGGAAAAAAAGGGATTATGGTGGTGCTCTCTAATGCATGGTCCCTGGGCTGCTTGAGGCACCCAAAGTCCACTAAATATAGTAACTGCAAACAATCTCTAGAGTGTGGTATTTGCTACTGTTGACAATCCAAAATAAAGTGAGTTTTTTAAATAAAACCTTGAAACTGATATTCGTGACATTTGGAGCATTGAGATAAAGCATCAAATTACTGTGTCTCAATGGCCACGAATTTGGACTTGGAGGATGAGATGTACAGTATCAGCATCTATGAGACAAACGTGTTTTTTCTTGTTACATAGAGCTTGTTGGACTCTGGTTAGATTGCAGAAATTAGATAGTTCCAAGTCTAATAGATGCTGGCACTGCCATCTTGAACCTGGGACATTGGATCGTTTATTATATTATTGTCCATTGATACTTTAATTTTGGAAATCCATTTGGGATCAGATAAACAAAGTAATGGAAAATCCACTGGCACTAACATATGACACTGTGCTATTTGGTACTATGTTGAGAGCTAAAAGCCAAATATCATCTCATAATAATAAACTTCTCTTTATTATGACAGGGGTTGCCATACAGCTTATTTTAAGGAATTGGAAAAATTGAGATAGATTGAATTATACATTTTTTTTGGGGGGGGGGTCTCTCTGTCACATTTTTAAAATGGAACATAGTATTGCTTTACAACAGGGATATTACAAAAAATTTCTGAAGATTTGGGAGCCATTGACAAAATTTTGCAAAGAGTGATTGTTGATTTTGCCCTTTGGTCATACACATCCAGGGTGAGTGGGTAGGAGGGATGGGGTTGGAATTTTTTTTTTTTTTTAATTCTTTAATTTGAGTCAATTTTTGAATATGAATATGGGGGTGATTTTTTTTGGTCATAGATTACAATTTTGATTGATTTTAAGTGCTTTTATAGTGTAATATGATTGTATAATATGTTGCACTTATGTATGGCTAAAAATGAATAAAGATATTTAAAAATAAAAAAATAAATATATATAACCTTGAAGTGTCATAGTATCAATATTAGTATTAATTTTTAACATTTAATACCCAGTCTGAACAAACAGGTCAAGGCGGTTTACAAAATTAGTGGTATGTGTAAGTTTGAAACCTTTCGGTGACCTTCAGAGCTTTCTTGTTTTCACACTGTGGCCCTTTACATGAAAAAGGTTGGAGACTTGGATTAGGGAGTAACATTTATTATGGAAATGATTAAAACAATATATAGATTGGGTTCGAGTATTCATATAAATATTGATCAACCTAATATATTGTAGCAATTAAAAAATTTGATAAACATCAGAATAAGTCCACTGCCTCCTCATTTGATGCACCAATATGGAATATTTTTGTTAACTTGTTGCAATCTCTCTCATTAGGCAAAACAGCCTCAAAAATATATAAGGATTTTTTCTTTTAATGAAAAGTAATGCTTCCAACATTACTCTTCAAAATTTATGGTCCTCAGAAACAAATATGCAATTTACAAGTCACCAATGGTCTGAATTTTGGTCCTTCACCAATAGACCACTTGCATCTGCAGCCATATTACAATCTTTGTATTTTTTAAGTCACAAAGCCTTCTGGACTCCTGTTAGACAAAATAGGGTAAATGCTTACCTTTCTAATTGTTGCCGGTCTTCTCAAAAAGACTTTGACACTGTCCAACATCTCATTTTCTCTTGTGATAAGATAAGGCTTTTCTGGTAGGACATCTGGATACAAATATCACACATTTTATCCATCAAATCCAACATCTGCTATGTAACTAAATTCTTTCATTCTATTTGTCTTCTAGACTTAACTGTCTACTGATCAAGCTAAAGTACTAGACATACTACGGTTACAGTTACTTTATTTGACATACTGCAATTATTAACAGTAAAAAAAAAAAAAGGGATAAAAATGATAAAATCAATAAGGATAAAGTGGGTAAATTGACCAAAAAAAAACAGATATAATTTGGATAATAAAAAGGGAGGGAAAGATTTACAATATATTAGAGTGAAGGACAAAAAAGAAAAACAACAAAAGGGAAAGGTAAATAGAAAAACTGTATTAACAAGAAGAAGAAGGAAAAAAAAGGAAACTTCTAAATGGGTTGTTTCAAATGCTATTTTAAAGTAATAGCTTTAATTGAGACATACATTTTTTAAAGATTTTTCAGCCCCTTAGATATAATGGTAGAGAATTGCAGACAAAATTATCTTTACTGAATGGAATAACAACAAAGTTAACAGTATGTTATGGTAGAACTCTGTTTCTTCAATGTATAAATATGAATACATTACTGCAGAAAAATCACATTACAATGGATAAGTTTAAAAGAATACGGAATCCTTTATCAAAATTTTGTACCATATTATAATTACATTGTCCAAAGATTTTATTATTTGTGAACACGATGTAGAACCTCATATGCTATCGATTTATTAGTACATTTGGTTGTCTTGTAATATTACTCTGTTGTGATATCCTGATATATGCTCTGATGCTCGTAGAATTCCTATGAGTTGGAGCATTTTCCTCGCCATCCCACATTAAAAAAACTCTGGCATCATTTAGTAAAAACCCAGTGATAATTTTAGTTGGTAAGTTCTGTTATTAAAAAAAATGTAAGCCTGTGTAGAAATTTTTATTTTTATTTTCTTACCACAGAATAAGATGATATTTCCAGTTATTCTTATTGACTGGATCATAAAACACAACCAGAAAGATAACATTTTAATCCAGATGCCACAAACGCTGATTCATTTTCACGCCTATCTTAATAAGATGGTTGAGAAGTTTGTTTAATAATTGATTGCTGGTTTGATGGATTGGATTTTTCCCAAAGATATTTTCCTGGATAAATTTGGAAACATGAAGGGAGATAACTATAGCGGTGATAAAAATGGGCCACAGGTTTAACTTTCACAACAGTGTTCGCATCAGTCACGAGAAGAAATTACTGTACTACTGGTAAATAAAATTATGTCAGATAAAACACACCCTGCCCTTGAAGAACAAAACAGAGTAATTACAATGAGTTTTACCTTGCCCTCATATAGATCTTAATTTATTTCATATTGCAAAATCTTAGTATCTGTCCACAATTTCACAATTTTGTCCAGAAGACAAAGATACAGGAACTCACTCAGGTATAAAAGGAGCACCACCTGCCAGGCCAGACATCACTTGGAAATCTCCCAGATCTTCCTGAAGCCACTTGATCAACAGGACCAAATATAACCATGTCTGCAAAGGGTCAATATACTAAGCAGGCATGCCAGGACCCATGCCAGAAGACATCTGTTCCTTGCCAGCAGCGTAAGTATTCTTTTTAAATGAAATCATTTAACATTTCTACTAACATCTATAAATATAAGGGAAATTAAATAAATATATATTCCTTTTTTCCCCAGTAGCTTTAGATACCAGAGTACATTCACATAAACCGGGTCATTTCTAAGAGCATGTGCTAATGTCACTTCACATGGCTCAAATGGAACCTGTAATATACTGTATAATGCATAATAATGGTGTTAACGCACTGTGTTAGCAAATCACTCTCAAACTGTGGTACCTGTATTACAATTTTAGTGGTAGAATACATTATTTTTTCTAGCAGATGGAAAAAAGATGTAGTTCATGTACCTTGAATAGTCAACATCTGCAACTTGTAGTCCCTATGACAATGTTGGTCTCACCAACATTATGAACATTAAAATATCACTGAACTGAATAGTTACTAAGTTAACTAGTTCTACTGTTTGAAAAATGCACCATTCAAAAAGTTCTTTGAAACACTGAAAATTTCATTTTTTTGCAACTTTCATTTGTTTTGATGGTGATTAAGCATTTCAAAAGATTACAATAAAACTTCCAGTCCATAGTAGCTGAGAAATATAAATACATTAGATTTCTGATCTGCAAGATCAAATTCAAAAAAATATGATGGTGCATAATGCACCATTTCATCTGAGTGTTATAAATGTTTATAAATGTTTATAAATGTATACTGAGATTCAGCGGGTCGGAGACATTTTCAACCATTTGTGTAACCTTTTCTTCTATACACTTCAGGAGTCAAATTGTTTTAATATCCTATTGCAGAAAGATCATAAATCATTAATATAGGGTTCAATATTCAAAAGGTTTTACCTGGGCAGGAGAGGCTCCTGCAGTTTGTGCCTCTGAATATTGCCTGTGACCACCTAGGCACTCTCTGGTTATTGCTGGAGGCATCCAGGGCGGAGCTTATCCAGTTAGTGGAAACATTCAAGCTGCTAACAGGACAGCACAGAGACAGTCCTGACTTTATCTACAACCCATTTTATTAATATATGCTCACAACAAGCAAAAGAAAAATCAAAATATGGAATACATAAAAATATCACTGATGAAAAACATTATCATTTGGATAAAGTCTTTATGGAGAAACAAACCAAGAAGTAAAAGAATTAATTATGAAAAAAAGTGCATTGCTGGGTTTTACTAAACCACGGAAGAGCTTCTTACCGCTGGCTGACGAGGTAAATGTTCCGACCCTCATAGGAATTGAATAAGTATCAGAGCATTTACCTCGCCGGCCTGCGGTAAGAAGCTCTTCTGTGTTTTAGTAAAAGGAGCCCTATATTAATTCCCTAATTCTGTAACCAATAACTACTTGCATAGGCCACACAATAAGCCCACTAAACCCTAAGGCACATTAAAAAGTGTCTGATGCTATTTTTGCTATTTTGGTACCCCACATGCGTGACGTCTTTTATTTAGCATGGCTCTAAGATGTCTAATACACTTCTCCCTCTGTATTCGCTGTGATAGGGGTTTAACAAAACCGCAAATACTGAAAAACCGTGAATAACTTTTTCATATGTTATTTGCTATTTTCTATTAAAAACCATTGTGAATATGATGAAACTGAAAAACCGCGAATAACATGGTGGGAGACCTGGCCTGTTCCTGAAGGAGAGGCAAAACACCGTGAAGAAAGTGCTGGGAATCGGCGATTTTCTCTGTAAACGCTTGGAATCAGCAATTTCTCTATGCAAGCTGATGTAATTTGGTGGGAGGAGCCAGCAAGCTAAAAATCGTGAATAATCGAAACTGTAAATGCTGAAACCGCGAATATGGAGGGAGAAGTGTAATTCCATTAAAAAAAAAAAATCAATGGCCAAATGCAAATTGCAAAATTAGCACATGCGCATTAGCACATGCTGACTAATTACTCCACAATTCGTGCAGGAGCCCTTAATTTCTACTAAATAGATGTCATTGAGATCTCACATGCTAATGGCCATATGCTAACTGATTTGCCTAAGACATGCCTACTCTCTGCCCCCGAACATGCCCCCATGCTAAACAGTATAATGTATTCTTTAGGGCATTGTACCACAAACTTTTCAGTGCCGCAGCACACTAAATCCGTTGCCACTGCCGGAAGGCATCCAAAATTGTGCGTAGATGCGATGATGTCACATACATGGGTGACATCATCACATCGACATCTGCACATGCGCAGAGGCCCTCCGGCCGTGACCCTGAACCTGTCACTTCGCTGGTGGGGGATCCTGGAGGAGGGGAGATATGGGGAGAGGAGCAGAGATGCTGGCGAGGAGGAAGTCGTCGGTGCCAGCTGACTGCCTACAAGACGTGCCTCTCTGCCAGCGCCTCTCCTCCTTGCCAGCGTCTAGTGGCACACCAGCTTGTGATATACTACTTTAAGGCATAGGAAGCATGTGCAGAGCCTGATGTTAACATGTGGCTCCTGAGCAAATACTACTAGCATCGTTTTTAGGCAGAAGTAAGCACATGTTAGTGCTTACTGCTGTTTAGTAAAAGGGCCCCTAAGTAATATCCTCTTTTACAAAGTCACAGCAATGGCACTGAAGTCCGTTAATTCCCAAAGGGCTGCTGCAGTAATTGGCTTTGTGAAAGAGGGCCTAAGTTAATCAAGAATTCTCATCCCAAATAAATTTATCAATATGAGCTGGATCCATAAACATATAAGCAACATTTTGATATGAAACTAAATATTTACAAGACAGCACTCATTGCCAAAACCCTTGTTTTTAAGGAAATAATTTTCTTCTTAATTACCATGTTTTTCACTCTAAAAGATGCACCTGACTATAAGACACACCCACCTGTAGAGGAGGAAAACCCAAGAAAAAAAATTCTTACCACCCTGCCCTGTACCCCCTCTGGTGGTCTAGTGGTAGGCCGGACAGGGTCTTATAGAGTAAAAAACCCATAGACAGTGTAGGCACCCCCCCCTTGTAGGCAGCACAGGTACCCTTTTTTTGAAGTTCATTGGAGCTTTCCCTGCTCCTGCCTGTCTCCCTTGCCAGACGGCTCTTTATCAGTTCAGGCAGGGTGGTGCAGAAGGCAGGCATGTGCTGTTCGCTTTCTTGCCCGGTTCGGCACCACTCCCCGATTGGCTGCAGTCAGTTTTTGCGAGTAGCTGAAGGAGGGAGTTAGGGAGGCAAGGGGGGATGATGATTAAAAAAAAACTGTATAGGCCATCCGTTACTGGTAGATAAGCCATGGCTAATACAATGGGGCGGCTTATCTACCAGTATTAAAACATGTATAGGCATTTTTTGTGGCCTAGACATTGGGGCGGCCTATATGCAGGGAAATCTGGCACTAATTTACTCATGGGGTTTTTTTTTTTTTTAGTAATCTAGAATTTACACCAGTTCTGTGGCTGGTATAAGTGGTCACACCTAAAGTATATATGAGAGGCCAGAAAGTTCTCAGTCCAACCAAGAAAAGAATGATGTGGAGCTATGAAACTTATGAGTTATTCCACACTTTTCTTGTCACTTTTCATTTTGTTTCATACCATTGATATGAAAAGTGTCAAGAAAAGTGTGGAATAACGTGTAAGTTTCATGGCTCCATATCATTCTTTTCTTGGTTGAGCTGAGACCTTTTCAGCGGCCCCTTTTATGCCTATTTGCCCTGTTACATTAGTATTCTAGAAAGGAAATTAGAACCTAGTTTCCTTTACAGAAGAGGTCCAAATAAATGATCAAAAACAGATGCCCTTTTACAGAATTGTCCTCAATATGTCCTTCTGAAGTCTTGGCCTTCCAAATTTATTATTCTTTACAAATACTTTATAGATATGACAGCTTAATGCAATTTATCTTACCATTTCACACAGATATGTTCAAAGATTTATTTGGAAATATAGCTTGGGCATTTCTAAAGTGATAATTGGAAGTCATTTAAACCATATCCTTTTTTTAATTATTATTTCAGCATGTCAGAATGTGTCACAGTGCCAGGATCAGTCATCTAGTTGCCAAGGTAAAATAAATAACATTTATTATCACTAAAAATATATACAAGTAGGACTGTTTCAGAATTGCCTATTGTTAGTGATTTATAACTCACTAGTCTTATAGCCCGTTACATTAACGGGTGCTAGAATATATGTGTGTGTGTCTATCTTTAATTCTTTCTCTCTCTCTGTCTCTCCTTTGCGCTTTCTGTCTTTCTTTTTCCTTGGCTGTCCACCACCACCCCTTGCCTGCTCCCCCTGTCCATTCTCCCTTCCTTTTACCTACCCTTCCTTTTCCCCCCTGCTCTGGAGCACTGGGACACTGAATGGTACATCTTTATGTAAATACTTGAAACTTGATTTCTCATTCCCTGCAGTCTGTCCAGTCTAGTCTCTCTATTTTGTTCCCTTCATCTATTCCCTTCCTTTTACCTTGCAGATCTCTCTCTACCTCCTTCTTCCTCTCCCTAGCCCACAGTCGTCACTTTGGTACTTCTCTGAAATATCCTGCTCGGATGCCGGTGGTACCGTTCCCCACCCGCCACACCCGCGCTCGTTCCTCCTTGTGGGGGGTGCAGCGGGGAACGCGGAAGTCATAAGGGCAGAGTGGGGGGGGAAGAGAAGGCTCCGAACGGGAGAGCCGGCGTCGGTTTGCGTTTGTTCCTTTAGGCAGCATTAGGGTTTCGCCGGCCTCCAGCGGTAGACATAAAACTTTTGCCTCAAGCTGCTGCCTCAAGCTCCTCCCAGCAGCTGCCGCTCCGCACTGCCTTTGCACCGCCTTTCGCCTCGAGAGCAGGGAAGGGCGTGCATGCGCACTTGTCTTGCCTCGCGTGAGGCCAGACCGTAAGCCGCGCATGCGCACTTCCTAGCTACAGCTCACGGAAAAAGGACGCACGCATAGGAAGTGCGCATGCGCGGCTTACTGTTTTATTATATTAGATGTTAAGCTTGGATTTGGAAAGTTAAGTAATTCAACCCCTAATCCAAATCCAGAATATACAGTTTAACAAAGTCATGCTAATTTCTATGTAACCAATAGCATGTGTATGGTTGAAGCAGCTCATGAGCATCAACAATGGAAGAAGTTCATAAGCATTCACGACGATGTTTTATATGATTGACATAACCATGTTCTTTTCCAGGAGTATTCAACATGATACCCAAGCAAGATTTCTTTTTCCTGGGCTGGTAAGACCTGGGGATACTGCAGAGGTGTACCTCAGGCATTGAATAAAAGTGATACCTAGTGGCCAGACTCAGGATACCCAGATACTGGGCTCTAAGAGGAGCTGTGTTTTGTCGTTGCAATAGCTGGGCTAAAGCATGGAGTGTGGGATATTTTATAAAATGAGGAAAATCTTGGCTTAATTGCAAATTACACCTCACTGTGTGATAGCCCAGTAACATTGCAGGTCTAATTCAAGCCATAGTTACTATGCTGTGTTAGCAGTTTTGCATGTGTTAACTGCAGTTAAGCAAGGAAAGGGAAGCAGCAACTCTGCACCAAATCATAAAGGAACACAAAAAGGAGCAGAGAAGACCAGGCCGTCAAGCTTGGAAAGTCACCTTAATGGCAACCATGCAAAGTAGAAAATAAAAACAGAACCAGGAACTTGACATGGACTGTGTTTCGGCTAAAAAGCCTGCATCAGGAGTCCTCAGAAAGAATCCACTTGACAAATGGTCAAGTGCAAAGAATGGTCTAGTGCAAAGAAGAGCTTGTGCAATGTCCAAACAGCTACTGGCCCCCTTATACACAGCTGTGCAGACAAGTGATGTGTGGCAAATGATCCGATGCCCATTAAATTCCTATGGGCATTCGAGCATTTACCATGCCGGACTACACTGCCAGCTTTAGTAAAAGAGGGGGATTATTTGTAACTAGATTCCTTTGCATAAAATTGAACTTGTGGTGAAACCCATTCTTTAACAGTATTTATAAGCTCTAATCCATAACACAGATGAGAAACTAGCTTTACTGAAAATCCAAAGGAAGAAGGGGAAACTGTGTAGAAGAGAAAAGGAAAAAAAATAGGCAATTTAATCTAATTTAATGCTTCTTTTTTTTCCACAGATCCATGTGCCCCACCACAGAACCCATGCCAGAACCAGGGCCAGGGCAAAGGATATAAGAAGTGCTGAGTTGGCGCTCCAGAATTCTCTTCATAAAGCTTATTCAAATTAATATCGCTATCGAAAGATTAAAATAAGATGATGTGGATTTTGATTGAATGTATTATTCTTTTACTGAATCAAACAAGTCTAACCTACTATCAGCTATGTGATCATGGTTTACCAACTGATTAAAGAAGATTTTGCTCCTAATTAAAACAATATACAGTTCACATATATATCTGTTGTTTTCTGATCTCTTCTTAAAAATATTCTCCAGATTTCTATACTTTGGGGAGATTGTTAAATTTATTTGGGTTGACATTTAAAGTCCTCCTTCTAGTCAGTCAGCCTTAATGGTTCATTTTGAAATATGGGAACCACTAGCACCTACTTAAGCCCTCCTTTACAAAGCCACACTAGCGTTTTTAGTGCTGGCCATGGTGGTAAGAACTCTGACGCTCTAAGAGTGTTGGAGGTCTTACTGCCACAGCCAGCACTAAAAGTGCTAGTGTGGCTTTGTAAAGGAGGGGATTAACCACTTATGTTGCTGGAAATTAGATTATAGTGAATTAGATATCAATAAGGTAGGGGTGGCTATTTATTTCTTTTATTTAAAACATTTATATTCCACGCATCCCAAAATCTAGGCAGGTTACACAAAAACATTTACAATCTATGTAAATAGTACAAAAGGAAGTGGGAATTGACAATGAGCACTCCACTGAAGAACACTGATGTAAAACCAACTTGTTTATTTCATAAAAGGACACAAGCAGAAACTATGGGCCCGGCACAGCACTGTGTTTCAGTGTTGAAAATGCTTCCATAGCTTTTCAGTGATTTTGGTTACTCTGGCATGTTAGTTGGACCGAGCTTTGTTTTATCCCAGACCTGTCATCTGTGAACATATACGCCACAGGTTTGGTTCCATTTCTGATGCAGGCGTTCCTCAGACGCCGAAGCACAGTGTTGTGCCGGGTCCACAGCTTCTGCTTGTGTCCTTTTATGAAATAAAGAAGTTGGTTTTACATCAGTGTTCTTCACTGGAGTGCTCATTGTCCATTCCCACTTCCTTTTGTACTTTTTTATACCCGTGGGTTCTCTGTCCTGTTGGACTTTTTGGTGTTTACAATCTATGTAAATAACATATAAAACATATTCTACATTCATCTGTTTTCAAAATTCACTTAAAACAATATAATTACATCACATATTTGAGAAGACTTCAAAGAAAAAATGTATCTTCAAATGTTTATGAAAAGATAAAAAAGAGACATGACCAGGAAAAAGGAGGTATTGATGCCCCTATATAAGACTTTGGTGAAACCTCATTTAGAATATTGTGTACAATTCTGGAGGCCGCACCTTCAAAAAGATATAAAAAGGATGGATTCAGTCCAGAGGAAGGCTGCTAAAATGGTTTGTAGTCTTCATCATAAGGTGTATGGGGACAGACTTAAAGATCTCAATCTGTATACTTTGGAGGGAAGGTGGGAGAGGGGAGATATGACAGAGATGTTTAAATACCTGCGTAATGTAAATACGCATGTCGAGTCTCTTTCATTTGAAAGGAAACTGCAATGAGAGGGCATAGGATGAAGTTAAGAGGTGATAGACTCCAGAGTAATCTAATAAATACTTTTTTACCTAAAAGGTGGTAGATGCATGGAACAGTCTCCCAGAAGAGGTGGTGGAAACAGAGACTGTGTCTGAATTCAAGAGGGCCTGGGATAGGCACATGGGATCTCTCAGAGAGAGAAAGAGATAATGATTACTGAGGATGGGCAGACTAGATGGGCCATATGGCCTTCATCTGCCATCATGTTTCTATGTTCTATGTTCTAGGTTATTGCGAACTGAATCTGGAAGAGTATTCCATATTTATGGACCTGACACACATAACATATGCGAACAAATCGTATGCTTATGTATTTGCTTTAGTGGGGGAATTTATTGCAACTGCTTACTCTGCGACCATAATGAACTAACTAGTAGTACATATGGTATAATTTCCTTAGCTACTACCAGAGGCAGATCTTGATGCAAAGCCTTATAAACTAACATCATTATTTTAAACCTGATCCTCCATGTCACTGGGAGACAATACAAATCAGCCATCAATGGAGTCACATGTTCCCTACATAATCTCAGTCTCATTACTCCAATTGATGCCATTCAGACCTTTATTGAGTTTTAATTAAATCAGATGTTTTAAATGAATCACCAAAAAATCATAGATGTTGTATATATTCTGCTGTATATTTTACCCAGTGTTAGTATCACAAGGAAATTAATGATCAGATGTCTATTTCTGTAAGTAAAATATCATTTTATTTGCAGAACTGGCTTTCAAGATTGCTCTCTGCAAAAATGATTTTTTTGAATCTGGAAGTATCCAAAAGAAGCCTTACCCCTCCCCCCTCCTTTTACAAAACTATGCAACAGGTATTTAGCGCCAGCCAGCATGCTGCTCCGACAATCATTGAGTTCCTATGAGTGTCGGAGCAGCGTAGAGCAACCCTGCTCTCTGCCCTGATTCTCCTGCTCTGGCCACCCTGCTCTCTTCCCCGATCCAGGCTTCTCTGCTCTCTGCCTTTCTCCACTGAATAGAACAAGCTTGTCATGTCCTGCTCTTGCCGCCCTGATTCTCCTGCTCTCTGCCGCCCTTTCCCACAGTGTGAGCCCGTAGTTTTAACCTGTGGGTTAAAAGCAGGGCCACGCTGCGGGGAAGGTGGCAGAGAGCAGAACAGCTGGGGTGGGTTTTAACCATGGGCTCGCTGAAGTCGGGGTAACAATTGCAGGAGAGTCAATCTGCTCTCTTCGCTGGAATTTATACGTGGGCAGACCTGCACGAGAGGGGGCGCCGGGCCGAACGGCGGGGAACACAACCCAGGGCAGCGTCAAAGCAAACAAATAAGTAAAAAAAAAAAAGTTGCTATGAGGTAAATACATGCGCAAACCATCTGCAGGCAAAGTAGATGGTTTGCGCATGCGTCAGGATCGCTACATAGCGATCTGTGTCATCGGATGGGGCGTGCCTCTGATCACCCCCATTTGAATATTCTTCTTTCCTGAATCGATCGGTCACGATCGGGCAAGTTAATCGGGCCCAAAGAATATGACGGCAGATAAAGGCCAAATGGCCCATCTAGTCTGCCCATCCGGGAATAGGTCTGTCCAAAGGCTAGAATTCTGGAGAGAAGGAACAAATCTGTCAATAAAGCTAGAATTCTGGAAAGAAGAAAAAATTTGGCAACAAAGGATAGATATCTGTGGAGTTCAAAAAAAAGTCTCCATGATCAAGACAAATTAAAGCAAATTAAAAACACGGGATAATGAGTGCAATAGCTCATTGGGTATTATTATCATAATTTGAAAATCATCCAGACACTAATTAAGAGCAAAATTATTTATTTAAACATTGCTCAAGGAAAGCTTTTTAAAATAATTATTTCTTTACTTGTTAACAAAATGAGGCCAGCTCCATTTTATGCAAGTCAATGGGAAGTGCATTCCATAAGTGAAGAACTGCTACTTGAAAGGAAACGTCACATAAGTCATGTAAGCCTACCCCCTCCCCCTTTTATGAAGTCGTGTTAGGCTTTTTTTTATCACCAACTGCAGCGGTAAAAGCTCCAATGCTCATAGAATCAGAGCTAATACATTGCAGCTGGCGATAATAAAGCCTAACATGGCTTCATGAAAGGGGGTCTTAGTGAATTAATTCCCTCTTTTTTTTATTCTGATGTTTAACTGTTTATTAAATTTTAGAAAAAACAACTAACATAAAGTGAAGACAAAATACATAATAATAATATCACAAAAGCACTTTTATACTATGTAAGTATAAACTAAGCAAGAAGAAAGAAATCTCTCCTTCCCTCCCTTTAACTGGAAGTGTATAAGAATTGAAGTGTGGTAAGAATTAATAAACTCCTCACATCTCTTTTTTAAAATTTATAATTTAATTAACTAAATACTGATTTTCAATATAAAATATGAGTTATGTGAAAAGCTCAGACTCAAGAACCCACCTTAGTGATAAACACAGAGGCAGTTGTGATAGAAACCATCATAGCTCTTCACTGTCTCATACCACCGCATCTTGCATAGATCTTATACTCGAATGTCTCCACCGATTACTTATCTTTTGCGGTGATTCAGCTGTGATGTCCCTCCACAACTGCTCTGGATCAATTATACAACATTAGATGATAGCTGTCTCACATTTCTCTCGACCCCCCAACTCGAGTTTCACGAATTGGAGCTTCATCAGGAGGAGACACCTGGTGTGGTCCACCCAAGCCTGAACAAATTGTTTGAGCGTGGGTGGACCACACCAGGTGTCCCCTCCTGATGAAGCTCCAATTCGTGAAACTCGAGTTGGGGGGGGTCAAGGGAAATGTGAGAAATTTAGTTTTTCTGACCAGAATTGGCAACAGAGCATTCAAATCTCTTATCCCCTCTTCTATGAAACTGTGATAGGAATTCAATGAGCATCGGGAGCAGCGCGGGCCATTCAGTGTGGCTCTCTGCGCTAGAAACTCTTATCGCAGTTTCGTAGAAGAGAACATAAGAACATAAGAAGTGCCTTTGCCGAATCAGACCTTAGGTCCATCAAGTCTGGCGACTCACACACGCGGAGGCCAAGCTAGGTGTTCCCTGATGAAGACCCTGTTTTCCCATATCCCTCAATGTGATTTGCAAGAAGGTGTGCATCCAACTTGCCCTTGAATCCCAGAATGGTGGTCTCTGTCACAACCTCCTCCGGAAGAGTATTCCAAGTGTCCACCACTCGTTGTGTGAAACTGAACTTTCTGACATTAGTCCTGGACCTGTTGTTCCTCAATTTCAGTCCATGACCTCTTGCCGAGTTACTTTTGACAACGTGAATAACGGTGTTTCTTGCTCTATTTTGTTGAATCCTTTTATTATCTTAAAAGTCTCTATCATATCCCCACGCAGTCTTCTCTTCCCCAGGGTGAACAAGCCCAGTTTTTTGAGGCATTCTTTGTAGCTCAAATTCTTTACTAGCTTCGTGGCTCGCCTCTGTACCCTCTCCAGCAGGGTAATATCCTTCTTTAGGTAGGGAGACCAGTGTTGGATACAGTACGCCAAGTGTGGTCTGACCATTGCTCTGTAAAGCGGCATTATGACGTCCGCTGATCTACTTGTGATTCCTTTCTTTATCATGCCCAACATCCTGTTTGCTTTCTTTGCCACCGCTGCGCATTGAGCCGACGGCTTCAGGGTCCTGTCTATCAGTACTCCCAGGTCCCTTTCTTGCTCGCTCTTGGCCAATGTCACACCTAACATTTTATATTCATGTTCCTTATTTTTCCTGCCCAGGTGCATCACTTTGCATTTTTCTATATTAAACTTCATCTGCCACTTTTCCACCCACTTCTCTAGCTGGTTTAAATCTCTTTGGAGTTCTTCGCAGTCCATGTGTGACCCAACTGTCCAACATAGTTTAGAGCAGTGGTTCCCAAACCTGTCCTGGAGGACCCCAGCCAGTCAGGTTTTCAAGATATCCCTAATGAATATGCATGAGAGAGATTTGCATATAATGGAAGTGACATTCTACTCTATGTTTATAACCTAACTAATTTATTTTTCTCAAGTACTTTAGCAAGAATGTGAGCCTTTGGGACAGTCAGGGAACTCTAAGTACTTTCTCTTCATCTTAATTAATCTTACTTATTGCATTTCTTCTGTTTATACTGTAAACCGCTTAGAACCTCACGGTACAGCGGTATATAAGAAATAAAATTATTATTATTATTAGGGATATCTTGAAAACCTGACTGGCTGGGCGTCCCCCAGGACAGGTTTGGGAACCACTGATTTAGAGTCTTACACATTGAGTGAAAAATTTTATTATCTTTATAGATTTTTGGAAGTCTAATGCTCAATAAATATTTTAGACTAAGGGCTCATTTTACTATGCTGCAATAGCATTTTTTGCGCGCACAGAATATTAGCACGCGCTAACTCCACGCTACATGGCTAGAACTAATGCTAGCTCAATGGTGGTGTTATCATCTAGTGCACGTGGCAATTCTGCGCTCGCTAAAACCGCTATCACAGCTTAGTAAAAGGAGCCCTAAGTGAGGCCATAAGTTGAGTTTCAAGCATCTGTCAATCTGGGAAATTTTCTAAGAGTTCTGGTAGAATCCAGTACATATCCTGGCGTAGAATATATAAAAATTTGGAAAATTTATTCCACTCAAATATTGAAATTTTTGCAAAGATGATAAGGCAATTCTAGGTGTCTTGCATGACCACCAATCCCCCCCAAAAAAACCCACCAAAAAAATTCTATTGTTATGTATATAGAATGAACCCTGAAAATAGATTGGGATCATACTCATCTGATAACAGATAATCAGTGCGATCACCATTATAATAGTTTGTACTCTTCCCCACCAAGTAAGATGTAACGGATTCCATCGTTCACAAATTTCTTTAACCGTTGCCAATAACTGTTTAGTATCAAGGCCTTATTACATACTTAATATATGATGCATTCCTACTTCTTACAAACACAATGTGCTCCTCTGAATTTTCAAATATCCTTTACATAACATGTTCCTCATGTAAGCCCTCCATTAAATTATAATATTGGAACCTTAATGTTTAAAATAATGTAAATGCATTTTTATTTGTTTCCTTTGTATTGTGTGTTTTTGAAAACTTAATAAAACTTTGAACTCTAAAATAATAAGAAACTTCATGAAAGCTTTCCAACCAGGAATTCCACAGAAAAGGTCCAGCATATGAAAAAGCTCACTTCCTGGTTGATAAGAATTTGGTGACATCAAGGCCAGTTAATAGAATAAGTCCTTTTTGTGAGGAACACAATAGCCACAAAGGAAAATACTTGAATAATTTTCAAGAAAGATGTACAGGACAGCCTTTATATAATGCCTTGTATACTAGACACAGTACCTTAAAATAAGTATGCTTTGAAACTGGCAACAAATGTAATTGATAAAGCGTAATAACGCAAAACATGTCAGGTCTGACTCCCAGGTTGGCAGACGCAGAGATAAGTACACAGTATTATAAATAAGTAAATAAAAAGAGAATGGCACATAGCACTTTAAACGCACATTGAAATATATTTAAAATTATTTATGCTTCAAATATTTACGAAAGCGGAATAGCCAATGATGAAGGTTACCACGTAATTCTTCCCGCAGGTGCAAACGGTAAAGCGGTGGAGTGGTGGGACTGAGGCTTCCACATAGAGTTATTGAATAATTTTTTTAAGAGGTTTTGAATATCTAGTCCTTGCTTGGTGGTATACTACTGGATTTTTTTGGGCCACAAAGCTATATTTTGTACTAGCTGTAAACGTTATATTCTAGTTCTTCTAGAGACAATCAGGAGACAGTTACAATAATCTAACCTACCAGTAATAAAAATGTGCTCTAATTTTAACAGGTTATCTTTGGTCAGTATAGACTTCATTTGTTGCAACATGTATAAATAATAAAAACAAAATTTCACAACATGAATTATCTGTAATTTAAAATTCAGAGTACTATCACATTGAACACCAAGGGCCTCTTTTACAAAGAGATTTAAAGGGCTTCGGGGCTGTTACCGTGCGGCAACCACTAGTGCGGCTTTGTAAAAGAGGCCCCAAGAGTAACAATATCCTGGAGAAGTGGTAAAGGTTGCCAGCAAAACTCTTAAGGTACTGTGGGCCTGATTCTCAAAACTTATTGTGCTCTTAATGATGGTCACTAAACCGATTCCAGCTGGTTTAGCGTGCCAGTATTTTACTGGTCGATTATCAGAATGGCTCACCATGGTCTTTTCCAAGTTCCTAACAGTCTCCAGCTCTGCCATGCAAATGTAGTACAACAAGGTAATTAATACTATAATGGTAGTAAAACCATGGTGAGCCGTTCTGATAATCGGCCAGTAAAAAAAAAAAAAAAATGAATTAACTCCCTCTTTTACAAAACCGTGCAAGAGGTTTTTCGCACTGGCTGGTGCGCTGAATGCTCTGTGCTGTTCCAGCGCTCATAGGAACTCTGTGACCATTGGAGTAGGGCAGAGTGTTCAGAGTGCTGGCTGGCACTAGAAAACTCTTGTACGGTTTTGTAAATGGGAGGGTAAATGAAGGCATATCCAGTAAGCTCTTCCCTGCCAAGCATAAAATTTACCGGGGGGGCGGAGGGGGAAATATATTTTCAGATTTGCTGCTATAATAAATGGTGCTATGTTATTCAGGGTCTTGTGAATGACTAACCAGCTTTGAACTGAATATACCACAAATTGGGCACTCAACACTCCTGCCTCATTTCTGTGAAATAACCGACTCAACACTGCTTCAATAGAATTGGATTTTATTGGCCGCAGCCATAGATTCCATACATTGCAACGTAAACAACCTAACCAACATTCTTCAATCAGTACAATGATCATTTTCGCAACTCCATATACTTGAACATTGACATTTCACTGTATGTCCGGAGGTACCGTTCAAGTGTTCCTCCCTGTTTAAGGATGGGGTCCATTTTCTGGTCAAGGCCTCCCCGTCGTGCAAGTACGGAGACATGCCTCTTTTGCTGTTCCCAACTCTTCCACAGTGATGCTACCTGTTCAAACTTTTCTCTAGTACCCCCCCTCCCCCCCATATATCTGTACTTTCTCCTATCTGGGTACTGTGTCTTTCCCCCCCCCCCATATTTGTGAACCTGCTGCGACATGACTCTAAGGGAGTAGCGGGAGGGAAAACCTCTCCTGCCTGGCCGGTATGCTGTCCTGCCTCGCCTTCCTCCGACTCTGCTCTTGCGGCCTTCTCTCCCCACCTTCTCCCAGGTGGCTAATCCCTCTGCTCTCTCCCTGACTGTCCTACCCTTCCCCTTTGCTCCCCCTCCCACCGCCTCCTTTTACCGTCGGTCCTCGGCCCATTTGTGGCCGCTCCCCCCTTAATTAGGGGGCTAGCTTATCCTTATCATAAGGAGTCAGTGAAGAACAAATAACACAGATGTAATATGTTCATATTTCAGGTATCTTGTCTGTCTTTCTGTTGCAATTTGAGCAGAGTAATGCACATAGAACATAAAATGATCACCCTAAATGAAACTTTGGATCAACACTAAAATTTTCAGGTCACAGTTTTAAAACCATGATTCTAATTACAGATCTCATATGTGAATGTAAAATTAATGAAGAATCTAGCGACACACCTAGATAATAAACCTCCTTAAGTGTTAGTACAGAACACCCATTAAACCTGCCCAGGGAGTCTTCTGGGCAGGTTCCCATTTCGATCTGGTCAAAAATAATACCCATGCCTTACTTGCATTTAATTGAAAATGATTTGCTAAATCATCAGCAGAAAGGCTATAATTCAAAACTAAACAGGAAATAATTTACAAATTAGAATTTTAGAGATATTAAACAACATGGCTGATAGAGCTAACCCCAGTGGTATGCCTGATTCAGCCAAAAGTAAAAAATAGGAGAGGTGAGGATGATTGTACAAACAAAATTTTCAGAGCTGAGAAGTCAAAGCAAAATATATGTAACACAGAAAGAAGACTTCTCAGAAGAAAGGTCACAAACTTATTTTTAGAAAAAGATTCAGTTACTGTAAAGGACACTTGGGCATACACTCAGAATATGTGTAGTCCGACCAAGAGCCAAAGCTCCTATAGCCGAACCCACCGTCCCATCACTGTGTAAGGCTATTAAGCGTTGAAAATAAGGTGTTCTTCTGAAATATCTGCCTAAATTTTTCAATGACAGGAAGGATAAAGAAATCCTACTTAACTTTTTGAGGACATGTCTGGGGGTCCAGATGGCTTTTCAAAACTCAGTACTTTGTCCAGATTTTGAAAAACCTCCCTCAAATCGCCATCGGGCAGGAGGGCCTATGCCATTTACCTCACCCTGGATCTCTTCCTCCCCCTCCCTCCCAACCCGATCGAACCCCTACTCCTAATAGCTTCCTCCAATCTCCTGGAAAGCCTTCAACCTCTAATCATTTCCCCTACCCCTCATCAAGACTCCCAACCCCAAATCACTTCCTGTATACTCTGGTCACGCCCCCTAACCTCTATGAAAGGGAAACATGATCCCTAGTGATATTAATATGAGGCTATCGCTAGGGACTTGAAGATGGTACTAGCCAGGGCAGGAGCGGCAGGACCACTATGGAAACTATTAGTATGCCTTTTAAGGGAGTAGGGGGCCTTCATCAAGGGGCTGGGAGCTTGACTGTGGGTTGGGAGAAGTGATGGGGGAAGAATGATGTAGGCCCTGCAGGCTTTTGGGCCACTGAAATAATGCTGCTTACAAGCAGCATTATTCATTTACAATAGTCAAAAACCTGCAGGACTGTTATACATAGATTAGAGAATGACACAGGGACAAATTTATCCCCGTTCCTGCAAGGAACTCAATTTCCCCATTTCGTCCCCATTAGTTTTGTCGTTGTCCCTGCCCCATTCCTGTATGCTCTTCCTTAACCGCACAAGCCTCGGGCACTTATGATTTTAATGTGTTTGAGGCTTGTACAGATGAGGGCAGAGCTTGCAGGAATGGGGCAGGGACAGGAAAAGAACTTGACATGATGGGAAAATGAGTTCCCATGGGGACGAGGAAAATTTTGTCCCCATGTCATTCTCTAACATAGATTGCTAACTCTCATTGTAAAATCTTTTACAGCAGCTTGGCAATTTCTCCCCTAAATACTGCTGTCCTTAATCAAATCCTAACATAGTATCTACCATGGATCAGTGGCGTACCTAGGGTATGTGGCACCCGGGGCCCATCATTTTTTGACACCCCCCCCATGTAAAAAAATATTTTTTGTAATGACCATGAAACAGAATAAATGGTCAGAATAGAAACAGGCAGTGAAAATTTTCGTATATTCCAAACATAACATAACATAAATTATGTCTGAATTGTCATGACATCAGAAGTACATATGGAGTAGTTGCAGGTGATGCTTGGGACAGTTCTGATTGTGTTAGTTCGGTTTTATGTGTTTTTTGAATAGAAGGGTTTTATTTCTTTTTGAAGGTTTTGCAGTCTGTGATCGATGTCAATTGGTTGTAGAGTTGGGGGTCGAGTGTTGCAGCTCGAATGGCTAGGAGGTTGTCGAACAGTTTTTTTCTTTTGACGTTTTTGGTTGGAGGGTGTGTGAATGGTGCGTGAGTTCTCCTATGTCTGTTTGAAGTGGATTGAATTATTTAGCTGAAGAAATTAGTTACCCCCTCATCCCACACACATTAATTCTCTTCCATTATAAAAAAAACACTGATAAGTTCCCAGAAAAAAAACACATTAAAATAAGAAGTGAAAACAAAGGCCCCTACAGATGAGAACATAACATAAGAATAGCCTAACTGGGTCAGACCAATGGTCCATCATGCCCAGTAGCCCATTCTCATGGTAGCCAATCCAGGACACTAATACCTGGTCAAAACCCAAAGAGTAGCAACATTCCATGCTACCGATCCAGGGCAAGCAGACACTTCCCCCATGTCTTAATAACAGATTATGGACTTTTCCTCCAGGAATTTGTCCAAATCTTTCTTAAAACCAGCTACACTATCTGCTTTTACCATAACTTCTGGCCACTTCATTTTTAAGTTTAGATCTTTCCTTTCAAACAGAGACCTTGCTAGATGTCAAATACAGCACAAGGTAACTTCACATGGACTTAGCTGTGCAGGAAATGTGAATCTCCTCATACACCCACCATATAGTGCAAAAATGTGCAAAGGTCTGTTTTTTTCTTTCGATCACTACATAGCCTAATGCCACACAAGCAGCGCTGTTACAAACATATTTTGTAGGTCAATGCTAAGGATAACAAAGTTTCCTTCCTTGGACCAGAAGGAGATAAACTACTGGAAGAGATCCCAAAACAACACCCAAAGACCCACTCAGTGTGTGAACCAGTTGAGTGGAGTGGACTAACTGGGGGGTGGAAATGGGCCCGGAGTTTGCTCAGCAGAATTTCCCAGACCACCTCTTCCTCTCAACACATTGACACGCTGCCACCATCACCACTAGGAACACCTCACTGGGTAGGCCAGCTATGCTATAAACTTTATAAAACACATTATTATATTTTCTTATAAAGCACATATTTTAACTGAACTCTCTGACATCCTCAGCCTTTCCATTCACAAAAATAGAAGGAAGAAAAGTTCCCATTTCCTGCTGTCTCATGTCCCCGGCCTATACAATATTTTTTTTCTGCAGACCCTTAAAAAGTCTGACCAAATCCTCGTTTCACTTGCATTATAAAGTACTGAGGATGCCATCTCTCCCCAATCCCAGGTCCTAAAGTCTAAGACAGTAGAGCAAAATAATGCTGCCAGATACAGGAAAAAAATTTTTGATTCGATTCAGCCCTATTGAATTGGTTTTTCAATTTGATTTTCCTGCCCAGTTGGGTGATTTTTTTCAAAACTCCTGGTGGGTTTTATAGCTTTTTCACCCCCTTTGGCTGCTCCTAACCATACTGGCGCTGTGGTGTAAATAAAATAAAGAAACAAAAAGGACTTTTCCTCTCTCTGTTAAATCCTAGCTCACGTTTGCAGTCCAACACCAGCTCTGGCAGGATACACATTTCAAATCTGACATATTATAATCACAAAACAGAAAATAAAATTAATTTTTCTACCTTTTGTTGTCTGGTTATATTTCAAATCTTGTTGGTCCAAGGCTCTGGTTTTCTTCTGATAATTGCTTGCCAGGGTCTCCTTCTTTCTGCATGCTAACCATCCATCTGCCAACTCTGTCCTCCCTTTCCATTTTCCTTCCCTTCCCAGGAAGTCTGGTATCTTTCCTTTTTTTCATCTCCCTCCACAGATCCACCTTTTCTTAAATACCCTTTCATCCGGCATCTCTCCCTCCTTCCCCACCACCCCAGAGTCCACCATCTCTCCCTTTCTTTTCCTAATTACCCTCCTATCCAGTATCTCTATCCCTCCTCCACACCATCCCTTGTGTCCAATTTCTCTCCGTTTCTGTTCCTTCCCTCCCTAAATCCCATGGTCCATCATCTCTCTCCCTCTCCTCTATTTTCAGACCCATTATTTCTTCCCCCCCCCAAAGTTTGGCATATGCACGTCTCTTTGAACACCCCCTTCCCTCCGTGTACTTCTAAATCATGGTCCCCCTCAAAGGCCTGTCCCCCCTTAAAGGTCTGCCTGTCCCCCCTTGAAGGCCTGCACCCCCTGAAGGCCTGTCCCCCACTTGAAGGCCTGTCCCACCCCCTTTTAGCTTCTCCCCCCCTTGTAGGCCTGCCTGCTTGCCTTTCCCCCCCTTGAAGGCCTGCACCCCCTTGAAGGCCTGCACCCCCCCGAAGGCCTGCACTCCCTTGAAGGTCTGCACCCCCCCCGAAGGCCTGTCCCCCCCCTTGAAGGCCTGTCCCACCCCCTTGTAGGCCTGTCCCCCCTTGTAGGCCTGCCTGCCTGCCTTTCCCCCCCTTGAAGGCCTGTCCCCCCTTGAAGGCCTGCACCCCCCCCGAAGGCCTGCACTCCCTTGAAGGTCTGCACCCCCCCCGAAGGCCTGTCCCCCCCTTGAAGGCCTGTCCCACCCCCTTGTAGGCCTGCCCCCCCCCTTGTAGGCCTGTCCCCCCCTTGAAGGCCTGCCTGCCTTTCCCCCCTTGAAGGCCTGTCCCCCCCCTTGAAGGCCTGCACCCCCTTGAAGGTCTGCACCCCCCCAAAGGCCTACACCCCCCCCGAAGGCCTGCACCCCCCTGAAGGCCTGCCTGCCCCCCCTTGAAGGCCTGCACCCCTTGAAGGTCTGCACCCCCCCGAAGGCCTGTCCCCCCTTGAAGGCCTGCCTGCCTGCCTGTCACCCCCTCCCCCTTGAAAGCCTGCCTGCCTGCCCGCCCGCCCGCCCCACCCTGAAGGCCTGATGCCCCGACCCACCCCGAAGGACCGCTCGCCCCCCTGGCCTCCCCGCACCACCTATGAAGCAGCCGCAGCAGGATCGCGAAGTCAGCGTCAGCGATCCCTGCGCTGCTTCCTGCACCACGGTCACGCCCCTCCTCTGACGTCAGAGGAGGGGCGGGATCGCGGCGCAGGAAGCAGCGCAGGGATCGCTGACGCTGACTTCGCGATCCTGCTGCCGGCTGCTTCACAGGTGGTGCAGGAAGGTCAGTGGGGCGAGCGGTCCTTCGGGGGTGGGGGGGGACTGAACGGTAAGGCCGGGAGCACCCCCTTAGGGCTGGCACCCGTGGCGCACCGCCCCCCCCCGCCCCCCCCCTTGGTACGCCACTGCCATGGATTCTAATAATGTCTCGGTGCTGTTTTAGCTGAAAGCCAAACTTAAAATTATCAAGTTTTTTATTACTTTCAGTGACACCTTGCAATTGCGGTAAGATCAATTCTTTTGAAAATGTTACATCAATGACAAGATCGTGCATAGCAACAAATTTGTTTCTAATAGATCAAGCATTCAGCAGCACAAGGCCACAATTGTTTGAAGTAGTCTTAGGTAACTCTGAATCAGGTTTACTAGATTCTGCCATCCCAAGGGTATTAAAAGTTCATACAAGCAAATCCCCTGAGGACCATAACAAAATCTTCTAATGGCTTGGGCAGTATGCCTGTAAATTGGCATGCATTTTGGACACCGCAATGGGGCACTCAGTGCCAATTATATAAAGGCGTAAGAGCTTACTTAAGCCCTAATAGAATACAAGCACAAAGCCACATCAGTCTTCCAAAAGGTAGACATGACAGCTAATGACAGGTCATTGGCTGTTGTAAGTGGCTGTGCCTAAGTGTGCCATGCAATGCATAAAGCTGCTAGTTTTCTAGACATTGCTTACATTATTTGGCAACACACCCATGCTCTGTCCACACATATACCTACCTAATAAGTACACTGTTTATAAAATGGTGCATAACACTTAACAGCCAATTAAAATGTGGTGCCAATCATGCATTACAGGTGCCAGCTTATAGTGGTACAAAGTAATTAGCCACTTTCAACCTTTGTAAAATAGTAATTCAAATCCATAGCAGCATTTAGTCAACTTTTTTATATGGAGTAAAATCTGGAGTATCTCCATAAGTTAAAACTACAGAGAATGGGACAGACATGCCCAGAAGAAATCTGGACATGCCAAGTCTCACCTATTAAAGATGAGTATCATGCAACTGGAGGATGTCTCACAATTAGAGAATGAAACGGGGCCAATTTTTTTCCATCCGCACGGGAACTCTCTATCCCTGTCCCATCCCTACGAGCTCTGTCCCTATCCCTGCCCCATTTCTGCAAGCCCTGTTCTCATCTGCACAAGCCTCGGGCACTTTAAAATCATAAGTGTTTGAGGCTTGTGTGGTTAAGATAGAGCTTGCAGAAATGGGACAGGAACAGGGACAGAGACGGAACTCATGCCATTCTCTTCTCACAATCACTGACAGTGATTTTATACTCGGATGTAGTCAACTTTATTTCTCATCAGAACAACAATCTTAATCAGATTAAGGTTGTTGTTCTGATGAGAAATAAAGTTGACTACTTGCTTTTGCCATTCCCGAGGTTAGGAAGAAATCTGGTTACACTGCAGTTGTTCTCCCGCCTTCTATGAGATTGATTTAGCCCCTGGAGAAGAAAAGAAAAAGAACAGTTTTTCCTTAACTTTATATTAACAGATCTGCATGTCTTTCTTCTGTATGCCTTTCTCTTTTTGTTAAGGAAGAATCAGGGACATTTAATTTATTTATTTTAAAATTTTTATTACGTTAATCAACTAGGCAGTTTACAAATGAATGTACACAAAATAAGACCTACAAAAATACAAATTCAACTAAAAACATACTAAAATATAAACTCAGTAAAAAAAAAAAAAAAATCCAGCAAATAAAATAAATTCAGCAAATAAAAAGATCCCAGGAAAAGTACATCAAAGCAGGAATTCCTTATTCATAGAAGGCTTTTATAAATAAGTGAGTTTTCAATAGTTTTTTTTTAATGTTACAAAGTTAGAACATAATCTTAATGGTCCATTCAAAGCACTCCACAATTTTGGGCAAGCTAAAGAAATAGCTGACATCCAGGTCTTTTTATAATGCACATCCTGGACACATTCAAGTGACAGTTTCATTGACGATTGTGAATGCAATGTTTGGATTGGAACATATTTTTTCAAGGCCTGTGGTGTTTCCTCATAAAGTACACGATGTATAACTGTCAAGATCTTATACTTAATGAAGTATTCAATAGGCAACCAATGTGGTTGTTTAAATACTGGAGAAATGTGCTCATAATGGGACACCCATGTGATCATCCTTGCAGCTATATTTTGCACAACCTTCAAGGCATGTACCCTTGGTTTTATACTATCCAGAAATAAAGCGTTGCAAAAATCTAATTTTGTAATTACAAGACTTTGGATCACTATCTGGAAATCTAGCATTGATAGCATTGGCCTTACTCTGGATAGTGTTCTCTTTTGTAAAAAAGCACTCTTGATAACATTCAAGATATGGTATTCCATTGTTAAATGACAATCCAGATATACACAGTCAGCTGGTACCCCTCTGGCCTTAGTGGTGCAAATATTCTAGTGTGTAGCAGAAACATTATTTCTGATGACCTGTGTAGATGATACTTCCTGAAGGATGGACTGGATACGTCTCTCTTCCCTTATGCAATCTGAGTTCTGAGAGGAACCTCAATCAAAGTGAACCTTACATTGGTGGACCACTAACAAGGCCTTCATATAAAAGTAACTACCCATCACTGCCTTAGTGCTAGTGTATTGAATGGGAGGGTGAATGTTACTGTGGTAAGTAAAAAGTGCGGAATGTGTTAAGAAGGCTAAGAACAAGTGACATGGTGTACTTTAGGGGTGGGAAGAGCTGATAGGTGTATTTTCCATCAACCCTCCTGCATTTCATTATTCCTTTTCCCTATGCCCTTCCATTGCCATTTCCTCTGTCCATGTTCTGTTGCTATGTACTTTCCTTCATTTTCTTTTATTGGATCTCTTTCTTCCATTTGATCCTAATTCCGTTCTTCTAGTGCCCTTTCCTCCTTCCTTTGCCCTACCCCTTCTCTATTCTAAAGCCCTCTTCTCATGTCTCATTTATAACCCCACCCCTCCAATTCCTCCCCCCCTATTTTAGTCCTTTCTCTTCTCCTGACTATGTTCATCCCCGCCCCTGTTCACTGCTTCCTCAACTAGGCCCTGAAAACCTGAGACAGTTACTCACTCTTCTCCCACACATGGCTTCTAATCTCGGGACAAACTCCATTACCTGGCAAGTCTATAGATTCTTTAATCCCCTGCTAGCTACAAAGCTCTATAACTCATTCTCCCTCAGTGGTCTTAGAAACCACTGGTAGGCAGGCTCTTCTTAACATGGCTTCATGGCCTCCTCTGACTCGTGTGGGCTTTATACATATAGGGTCAGATTCTTTATAAAATACCACTGATTGTCAAATTTCATGCCCAGATTTGGGAGTGAGAACTTACATCAACTAAAACCAGGCACAAAGCCTGGCATGCAAGTTGGATGTGTGACTGTGGTCTTCCATAATACTGTGTGCAATTTCCTTATATTTCCCTGACTGGCTCATGCTCCTCCCATAAGATAGCCCCCTTCACAGCTACATGTGGATACACTTAGACGTTATCTATAACTTGGCATGTTAAGTGTATTTCCAAACTGATATGCTGTTTCATCTCCATTTCAATTCCTTGCATCCACTGGAAAATGTTTCCATGCTGAAATCTGGATACAGAATTACCACCTAACTTTAGGCACCATTTATAGAATTCCCCCCCAGATTGTTAGAAAATCCTGCTGCTGCCTTTGCAACTTCACTCCTGTTCAAAAGTCTGGAATTTTCATTCCTGTTCAAAATGTCCTCCTATTATCTCTGTCCTGAAGTCTGCAAGGAACTAGAAAGTTGGTGCCACCATTTGCTTCCATGTGCTGCCTTGTAGAAATACAGCTCTTTTTTTGTTTTTTTGCAGTTACCAGAGGGCCACTGAAAATTATTCAGCCTAAACAACAAAGTTGGGGCAGTCTCCATCAAGGGCAGTATCTAAAGACCATTTCGAAAAATACATCCCAAATATTTTTTTTTTCAAAAATCATCTAACTGTACATCCAGCCATTTGATCATCCAGACCGTTAAGTCATCTATCTTTATACCCCATTCTTGTCCAAAAATTCATCCAAGTCAAAAACGCTTAGAACAAGACAGAGTTGAGGGGCACCTTACAGGGCACTGCTGCAAACTTCACAAAAAAGGTTCCACATAAGCATCTCACCATAACTCCCTTATAGATCATGGTGAGCCCTCCCAAAACCTACCAAACCCACCTGTCTACTACTCCAATAACCCTCATGGGTACAGGTGGCACCTATATAGCAGTACAATAGTGTTTTTTAGGGGGTGCACATGTTTCAGCATGAATGCAGTGGTTAGAGTGGTTTATGGGCCAGGATCTTCCTCTCTATGGTTCACTAGTCCACCCCCGAGACTACTTAAACCACCTCTGAGCAGCTCTACTAGGCTTTCCTATACCAGGTGCTGATGTTCTGGAGGCAGGTATGTACGTTTTTATTCCAATTTTTATGGTGTTGCTGGGGGGGAGCAGTGATCACTGGGAGAGTGTGTGGGGGTCTGTGGTGGTTATCTGGTCACTTTGGATATCTTCTTGGCACTTAGATCTGTTTTTACATCGCCAAAGTCACAACGAACAAGTTCTGTCTAGGCAGTCTCATTAAACTTTTGGCGATACTTGCAGTACGACTAAGTCTAGATCGGCCCATGTTCCGCCCAAATCCCACCCTCACCACTCCTCCTAAAATGCCCCTTTCAACTCTGGCCTTACAGCAACACTGAAAAAGCCTAAGCTGTTTTTAGATACATCTAAAACCCATTTTGATTATCGACATTTAGACGACTTGTCTTTTTGATCGTTCAAGTGCCAATTTAGGCAGGATTTTAGATGTATTTCTATTTTGATTATGAGCCCCTTAGTCCAGCAATTTCACACTTTTTTCATTCCGTTTAGACTTATGAAACTGAGTCAACAGTCTACAGTTAGGATATCAAAACGTTTGTGGCGGAGAGTTCACTGCTCAATCAGGAACTCTGTTCCTACTGCTTCATTTCTCTCTTCCATTGTCTTCATAGAGTGCAGGCTTTGCTTGCCTGGTTGATTGACACACATTCTAAAGAATGGACTTCATACAGTATTACAGTTTAAGGAAAATGTGAATCCTTGAAGTAAGCATTTGCTGAAAAATTGGCCCTGAAAGACAGAAAAAGAGAGAGGCAGAAAAAAGACACTGGATCAAAACAAATGGAAAACATAATGCTCATGCAAAGACAGAAAAAGAGTATTTTATTCAGTATTTATTGATTGGCATATGTCAATAGCCCAAGAGCCTGCATGCCTATACCATTCTTCCCCCATCATTTCTCCTAACCCTCAGTCAAGTTCCTTAAATTGAAAAATGTGAATCAATTCAAAAATATTCCCTGCATCTCTACTTATTCAACAACAGCAATTTATTTCAAACTTGGCGACTTTCAGAGATTGAGTTTTAAAAGAAACTTCAGCTGTCGCATCCGGGTTAGCTCTTCAGACTCTTCATAAAGTCATTTGATATTTAAGTATTCAAATAACTTATTTTTCAGCTTTTTACTGAATTTTAAGCAAAGTGTAATAAATTAATTTAATTAAACACTTATCTTTAAGGATGTGTCAAATGCCATAAGGCATTTTTGTAGGAGACCCAATTTCCCCAACTTACTCTAAGTTTCCAAGTTTATTCATCATTTGATATACCATTTATCAAGAAATACCTATATGGGTCAGAAAATGGCCATGGCATTTATTTCATATACTAAAAAACTGAATAATGTGATTGTCAGCAATCAATCATAGAACAGGATCACACTAATGTCATCAATTCTATTTCCCTGTTCAATCCAGACAGAGTTACCGAATTAAGTTGAAAAATCCAGCGTTGCTCTTTGTAATTCAGAATCTGCTCAATATGACCTCTCTCTCATTCTACTTTTACACTGTCAATTATCTGCGAGCGAATATCAGAAATAGTGATTTTGATTAAACCAATGCATGACTAAAGGTGCTTGGATATTACCATTCATAATATTGGATTTATGCTCATTGAGCCGAATCTTCACAGGGGGCATGCTTCTTCTAAGATATATTAGATCATATTGACAAATTATAATGAATATTATACCTGCAGAGGAACAAGATGATCTAATATATCAATGTTGAAAAAGATAATACACATACTAAGACTCCTTAGGCTCTTTTGAATGATATTGCAACAGCAGCTCCCATTGGGCATATTTAGCTCTTAAATATGCCTTGTGTAAAGTAGAAGATGGATAGCTTCTAGCTAAAAACTTCTGCTGTAAAGTTTTAGCTTGTACCTTAAATTCTGTACTCCTAATTCTTAAAAACTGGCTGATTAGAAGACTGCAACAAAGTTTGTATGGATGAAAACTTCCAAATTAAAAAGTATTTCTAGCCATTTGCTTATAAAAAAAACCCAGTTGTCATGAATTGGTCTCTCCTTCTAATCACTCGTACATCCAAAAAATTGATGGTAGTTGAATAATATGTCATTGTAAACTTTAAATTGGAATTCAAAGAATTTAGACAATGGTTAAAATGGATTAGATCTTCTTCCAATCCTGCTCAAAGGCGCGCATAAGAAGATTCAGGTAACATGATATGATACTAATGTTTTTCTACAATATAGCTTACCGTATGCCAAATGCAGCCATATCCAACATTTCTTTTTCTTTCCCACAGTCTACTATCTCTCTTTCTTTCCCTGCCTTGTGCCTTTTGTCAAATATCTCTATCCCTCTCCATGCACCATCTCTCCCTTCCACCCCTCCATTATTTACAATTTCATCCTCTCCCCTCACCATTCATGTCTCCCTCTCCTCTCCCTGTGCCACCAACTTTCCTTCCTCTCACCTCTTCCCTCTCCCTGTGTCACCAACTTTCCTTCCTCTTACCTCTCCCTGTGCTACCAGTTTTCCTTCCTGAAGTTCCTTTCATCTCTTCCCTTCCCCTGTGCCACCAACTTTCCTTCCTCTCACCCTCCCCTCCCCCTGTGCCACTAGCTTTCCTTCCTGAAGTTCCATTCACCTCTGCCCTTCCCCTGTGCCGCCAACTTTTCTTCCTCTCTTCCCCTGTACTCAAAGGTTTGCTTCTTCGGGTCACAGTGTTGGCACTGACTTACACATGCTGCCTGCTGCTAACCCGGAAATCTCCCCTTTTCCGTGGAAAAATTTCCAGATCAGCGGCAGGCAGCATGTGGGAATTGCTGCCGATATCATGACTCGAAGAAACAAACCTTGGAGTATAGGTGAGGAGAGAAAGAAAAGTTGGTGGCACAGGGGAAAGGAAGAAATGAAAGGATGACGAGACCGCAACAAGATTCGATTCTGACATGGCCAGTGAGATTCGGCAGGTGAAAAGGGAATTCCATTCCTTCCTCTCTCCTATCCTCCTGTGCAGAAGTTTTTCATCTCTCCCTCCCATCCCCCTGTACAGCACTTCTCGATCGAACACCCCCCCCATGAGACCGCAAATTTGGGGCCTCCTAAAACAGCAGCAGTATACAGGCTGTTCTCAGCCTGCCCACCAGGGCTTCCCTCTGCTGCATCATCAGTGATGTCATCAGTGGCATAGCAGAGGGAAGGCCCTGGCAGGTATGCCAGGAACAGCCTGTTCACCACCACTGCTGCTTTAGGAGAGGAGACTCAGGATTCACTGAATTGATTCAAATTGATTTACCAAAGTGAATCGGTGAATATATTCAAATTGGTGAATTGGGCAACACTAATTTCAAGCAGGGCTGCATGAAACACCTTGCCAAGCCGCATATGGCCTGTGGGCCACAGGTTGGACACCCCTTGCTTAGATAATCTGGGCCTAAATATTTGCACACTAGTATGGGTTAATAACATACAGTATATACTTTTCTAAGCTACACTGACTCCAGCCAACTTCACAAGCTGCACTCCCAATTAGATTTTCAGTTTTTGTTTTCCACGGTCTCATTAATTTTCATGCACATCTGGAGTGAGTGTGGCACAGAGGTTAAAGCTATAGCCTCAGCACCCTGGAGTTGTGTGTTCAAACCCCTGCTGCTCTTTGTGACGCTGGCAATTCACTTAATTCCCCATTGCCCCAGGTACATTAGATAGATTGTGAGCCACCTGGGTCAGACAGGGAAAAATGCTCGGGTACCTGAATAAACTCATGTAAACTGTTCTGAGCTCTTCTGGAAGAACAGTATAGAAAATTAAATAAATACATATTTTAATGCTTTACACTTCAGCTCCTCTTTTATCAAGCTGCACTAGAGGTTTTTAGCATAGGCCGGCAACATATGTGCTCTGACGCTCATAGGAATTCTATGAGCCTTGGAAAATTTACCACGCCGGCTTGTGCTCAGATCTTCTAGCACAGCTTGATAAAAGGGGTTCATAATCCACTATGCATATATATTCTTTTAACTATAATATATTTTACATATTTTTGTAGGCAGACATATTTATCTTTAATTGCATCATTGTTTTAATTGACTTTTTGTGGTTACTTTTTGCATTAGATGGAAAGGGCAATCACTTACGTTGCTTCCAAGTTATTCCACACTTTTCTTGACACTTTTCATTTCATTTTATTTCATATCATTGAAACAAAAAGTATCAAGAAGAGTGTGGAATAACCTGTAAGTTTTATGACTCCTCATCATTCTCTTCTTAGTTGTGAGTTCAAATTCCTCGCTGCTCCTTGTGACCCTGGGCTAGTCACTTAATCCCCTCATTGTCCCAGGTACACTAGATAGAGTTTGAGCCCACCGGGACAGATAGGGAAATATGATAAAGTACCGGAATGAAAAACCACTTAGGATATAAATGGTATATAAATACATAAATACAAGGCAACCTTACAGCCAATGAAGTGAAACACAGGCTCCCTCTGCAGGGCCTTAAGAAGTACTGAATACAAATGGTTGAATTCTTTATGGCAAATATTTATTCATCTCTTAACAGTATTCATTCATTCAATTTTTCTATACTGTTCTCTCGGGGGAGCTTAGAATGGTTTACATGAATTTATTTAGGTACTCAGGCATTTTTCTCTGTCTGAGGGCAATGAGATTAAATGACTTACCCAGTGTCACAAGGAGCAACATGTGTTTGAACCCACAACTTCAGGGTGCTGAGGCTGTGGCTTTAACCAATGCATCATACTCTCTCCCCCCTAAAGAATAAATATCTAGTTTCTACCCTGAAGACATCAGTGGTATAGCAAGATAATTGAGAACACTGACATTTTCAGTAAGAGGCAATATCATTCTAATTCCTTTGCAGGCAAATATACTGCATCCCACTAAAGGTGTGGAAGCAGCTTCAGACATTTCCAAAATGAATCAAATGCAAATGTATATTTCACTCATCGTTTACTTATGTTGCTATCAGAACCTGGAATAATCTATCAAACACCAGGAAAGATTCCTGCTTCCTAAAATTCAGATGAAAACTGAAAACATTCCTCTTCCACGAACTATCAAAACCATCCATGTAACACCAATTCTCCCAACCTCATCTAACAACCATACAACCAAACTACTTGTCCTTACAGCCATTCAGAAATGTAACATAATCTCAAAGTCAATAATAACTCTACAAAAATGAAGATAATTCTAGCATGCTATTTGATCTCTTGTCCACAACCAATCGTACTCATAACGTATTGCACTGCATAATTGTTTTCTGTCATTTTCAAGGACAGTCCACTTATCCCCCTCTACGTGCTCTACTCCACTCAGTATTTTATAGACCTCTATCATATCTCCTCTGAGTCATTTCTTCTCCAGGCTAAAGAGCCCTTGTTGCTCTAGCTTTTCCTTCTATGGAAGTCACCCTATCCCTTTTATCATTTTTGTCACCCTTCTCTGTATCTTTTCTAATTTTGCTTAACATCCCAATATAACATTGACTAGACACCATTCCAGGCACCCAAAAAAAGGAACAAAATATTAAATTGAAGGACATGTTACTTGTGAATAGGATATTTTACATTGGCACTAGGACTGCAGGTGCCCTGTCAGAAAGAAGGCAATCACAATCCAGTGTCCCCAGAACAAGGCAGGTCAAAGTAAGGCTCATTTTTATTAACTGATCAGATTAGTGGTGAGGTTCTGTGCAATAATCATGGACTTGGAAACCATTTGGGGGGGGGGGGAGTCATATGGGACCTGAATACTTAGGGTTACCATATGGCTCTAGAAAAAGAAGGATGGATTGAGATATCTAGGTTTTGCTTCTATTGCTTTCAATGGAAGTAAAACACTGCAGCTGAACTTATTTTCGGTAAGAGTAAGTTCGATCACGTAACTCCTCTGCTCAAGGAATTACATTGGCTTCCAGTGTATCTCAGAATTCAATTTAAGTGCATTTGTATTGCATTTAAGATCCTATTTGGCATTTTTGCCACTTTGATTCCTTTAGACTGGAATGTTCATAGATCTCATCTTGCCAGAAGTTTTCAAAAATTAAAACTTACATTTCCCTATCTCAGTGGTAAAAACAGAGAGGGGCATAATTTTTAAAAAAACGTCTAAGAACCCTTTTGGCCTAGGCTCTAAATGCTGAAAGCAGAAGCAGGGAAAATGTCCATTCTAAAAAAAAACGTTCAAAAGGAGGTTTCTTTGATAATAGCCTGCCTCTACGTTCAGCTGTTTAAATGCCCAGACCACTACTACGTCTACACTAACAACATATAATCAACCATAAAAAAGCCTAAGTCCCAAACGCCCAACACAAGAACTTTTAGGCTAAGGAGGGGCCAGTCCTTTGCCTAAAAGCTAGATTCTGTAACCGGTGTCTGTCAAAAAGAACACTGGTTACAGAATCCAGCCCCCCCCCCAGCAACGATGATGGCAGGAGAGATAGCCAATCTCTCCTGCCGCAATCCCTCCCCCCCCCCCGATCGAATTGGGCAGGAGGAAGCCCAGGTCCTCCTGCCCGGAAATTCCCCACCCTTCCCGACATGATAGGGGCAGGAGGAGCCCAAGCCCTCCTGCCCAGGCGAGACGCGGCCCCCTTCCCCCCCCTGACAACAAAGTGCATGCTATTGAAGATATGAGTATATGTACAGAATAGGGCATAGTCAAATTGCTGCTGTTTATGCTTGCATGTGTTCACATGTGCAGATACAGTAACCATTGGATTTTATATAAGGCAACCAAATTTGGGCATGCTATTGAGTTGTGCATGAAAATTAATGGGCTAATGAGATCTTAACGATCAATAATTGGGTGCCAACAACCAATTATTGAGGTTAATTGGCAATCAAGATTTGCATACATATCTGGCTGTGTGCAATTATATAAGGCATGATACCTAACTGACATAGCACATATCCCAAAAGGGGGCATGGCCTTAGGTGTGTTGGGGCATTCCAAAAGGTTATGAATGCAATTATAGAACACTGCCTCAACACACCTGACTTGGGCACCAGCAGTTACACCACATTTTAGGAGATATGTCTGTCGTACAAAGCTAGGTACGGAAATCAGCACTACGGTTGATACTATAAAAGGTGCATAACCTTTATAGACTAGTGCTTAGCGCTAGGTTGTTGTTTTTTTATTTTTTTTTTGCACCATCTTGGATTGTTATTTATAGAATTCCTCCCTAACCTCCACTTTGAGTTGCATGTGAAAATTTAATGTGCACCCAATTTGCGTGTGTAAATTAATTGATTAAAGAGCTAATCAGGGCCAATAATTGGCCTCTAACAATTATTGATTTTAACTGGCACTAATTAGAATTTACACGCACATTTTTTAAGGTATATTCTAAGAAGAGGTGCATGTAAATTCTAGTTGCAGTTCTGAAAAAGGGGTGTGGCCATGGGAAGATGATGGGCAGGTCATGGGCATTCAAAAATTATGTACAATTATAGAATACACCCATCCACACCTATGTTAGGTTCAGGGATTTATACCAGGTTTTAGTTGGTATAAATGTTCACACCTAAATTTAGTCACAGGTCCTAGTAGTAAGCACTGTTCTATAAACTGTGCCTAATCTTTTTGTACTGATTTCTTTTAATATCATATATAAATTTCCCCCTAAATGATTATAATGGCAGCAATTAAACCTTAGGAAACTCCTTAGGATAATTTTATAAAGAGTCATAATGACTGAGAAAACAAAAAGATCTTGTATGAAAACTACACTAGGGAAATTCCAGACTAGGCACTTAATATTAAATCAAAAGACACACAGCCGACATGCCTCAAAATGCACAATTATGAATGGGGCAATTTCTTTAGCAATAAAACAAAATTGCTTAGGTAATGTAGTCATATCACATGTACAGATATTGTGATTTTTTAAAAGACAAATTATGAAAGTGAAAATAATATAACACTCATATAAATGAAACAGGTTGGACAGGTAGAAAACTTTTTGGAAGTAACCACTAACTATGAATCCTTGAGAATAAGCTAATTTATGGAATTAATCTTGATCTGTAAGATTAAAGGTGGGACTGTGCCCTACAGCAAGCATAGCTCCATTCCTTGTTACTTGGTAGACCAATCTTCAAGTTGTTGCATCATAATTCCTGCAGAAAATTATCTGTTGTTGGAGAAGATTATGTTATATACATAAAAGCAAAACAGTTTCATCCTCTATTAAACCTGAATTCTCCTTTAGAGCTCTTTTGTGCTGGTTTCAGAAAAGCGTTGAGAAGGCTTAGAGATATTTTCTTGCTTTAAATACATGTCCTTGCATGTAGAATGTGTTGCAAAACATCACATATACTTACGTAGCTCTTTTGTACCTGGCTCAGAGATGGTACAAATATCTGCATCTATATTCTGGTGGGGTAATTTTACATAGGCACGAACAAACAATTTCAAAATAAGCCATCTGAAAAAGGAGGTGAAGTGATCAGATTTATCAGTGACGCATAAAATCATTGATACAGGATTGTGAAGACTTGTAGAAGGATTTTGTGAGACCAGGAAACTGAGCAGATGAATGTCAGCTGAAATTTAGGGGTCTCTTCACTACATTGTGCTAAAATAGTTAACTATGAGTTAGCTGTAAAAAGTAATGTAAGATAACTGCAAAGCCTGGGCATTAACTATTGGGGATTTGCCTTACAATTATTACACTAAGTAGGTATCTCTGCACTGAAAATGCATTGGCTGATAGTATGAACTTACTATACCATACTATACTATACTATATGAATACCGTAGCCTACTACATTACCAAACAATGCAAATTAAAGTCTCCCTAACAACATCCCCAACTCCTCTCATCACCTAAACATCATCAGAAGTGGATCATAGAATGAGGAATCCTGAGGCTTTTATTGACTCCCCAGTGTCCAATGCAACTTTGGGAGCCATAGAAATTAGTGCTTCGAGATTCAAGTTTCCAAGTTCATTAAAGTTTTTCTATCCTGCACTATGATAAAACCTTCTAGGCAGCCTACAATGTACACATTAGGGAAAAGGAAATGGGGGATTGTGTAGTTACGACTCTGACATGAAAGCAAGGAAAGGGGAACTATAGTTATAATTTTATGTTTTTGTCAGGTGCTAATGATTGGATTGGCCACCGTGAGGGTGGGCTACTGGGCTAGATGGACCATTAGTCTGATCCAGTTAGGCTATTCTTATGTTCTAATATCTATATTGTTTTTTGGAATATGGATGAGTTTGTGATAACAACACAAGAACATAACATAAGAGTTGTCATACTGGGACAGACTGAAGGTAACTATAGTGCTCAATCAGTGACATGCATGAAGGATGGGCAGATAAGACATTTTAATGTTAAGTTGAGAGTTTATAATATATAAGGTATAAGTCTCCAGGACACCAGCCATGTCTTATTAATTCACTGTTTCTTACATTTTTTGGGTGCACTTTAGAACAAAACAGCAGGAACAGTTTTCAAGTTATTAACGTTGAACAAGCACTTCCTCTGAATAAGCCGTCCAGGAGTGAAACGGATTGGCCCAAGTCCCATTGGGAGCAAGCTAAGTGTTTCATTTCGCTCATTGAAATTTAATGGTTAAAGAGAAAAGAATACATAGAAACAGCACAAGTATTCTTTAAATCAGGGGTGTCCAACCTTTTGGTTTCCCTGGGCAGCATCGGCCGAAAATTTTTTTTCCTGGGGTTGCACAAACGCGCAAATGCTGCAACAAGACAGAGGAGGGAGCTGGCAAGATGGTAAACATCCGGGGGCAGCAGAGGAAAACACTGCATCGCCCTCGACTGGGGCCGCACAAAATACTTCACGGGGCTGCATGCGGCCCTTGGGCCGCAGGTTGGACACCCCTGCTTTAAATGAAAGTTAAATTAATTTCTATACTGCCAATAGAATGCCTGCAATAGATAATGTTTAGCACATGTACAGAAATTTAATCTAAAAAGACACACGAAAAAGAGAGAAAAAATACCAGGGGGGAGGGGGGAGGTTTGACCAGTGATGATGGTCAAGCTCCTTTAAAAGTGTTTTTACAAGCAAGTCTTTCAAGCACTTGGGCGTTTGAGGTCTTTTCCCAGTTTGAATAGCTATGATATAGAATTAATATCAAAAGCATTTCAGAACAGTTTACATAACATTAGCATTCACATTCCCGTCACCTGAACTGAAAGCTAATCACCATCAATCAATAATCACACAATTCAGTTTTATTGGAATAAATATTTGGCTGCAGCTTTATTATCTATCTGAATATTATCTTCACTTACAATACAATCTGTGTCCAAAAACCAACAAACCCCCAATGCATATTTCACACCCCCCCAGGGAGCTATTCGGTGTCGAAACTAGCTCCCGTTAAGTCTTTAAATTTATAACATTCCCCCAAACATGGCCCACGGTGACGCAAGGCCATGCTTCCCCTCCCCTCCCCCAAGGCCATGCTTCACCTCCCCCCAAACATGATCCACGGTGATGCAAGGCCATGCTTCCCCTCCTCCCAAACATGATCCACGGTGACGCAAGGCCATGCTTCCCCTCGCAGCGGTATCGCATACAAGTGTTACATTTATTTATTTATTAACTGCTCATCTCCCAAATCCAACTGGGCCAAACCCCATTTTCTGTCCCACCCAAAGCTGCGAACACCTCCCCCCAACCCCATAAGTTCCACCAAACCCAACCAAGTCGATATATAACATGTACACCCCCCACCCCACCCCCACAACACTGACACAAAACATAACACCAGCACAAATGGGAGGGAGGGAGGGATAATCTTTTCCTGAAGAGACTACTCTACTCTTCCCCTTTCCTCAAAGAGTTCACTCCAGCCTGCCACAACATCCAACCAATCACATGACTGCTCTACCCCATCACCTTAGAAACCTCCCTAATCATTTTTCTTTCTTACAAGCTCTATTAACCCTTTCTTACCTCCTCTTATAAACTTGTCAATCCTTATTCTACAGACCCTTGACAACACCTCATATTTTCCTCTCACCCTCTGCCCCCCCTCCCATTTTACCCACACCATCATTCAATAAATATTACCAGCCGGTGACATCAGCTCAGCTAATATTATATCACACCAGATGAATCTGGTGTTCTTCTTCATTTCCATTTTAGTTTAAAATTCAAGGCCTTACATTAGGTGTACCCCATACTTGGCCTCTGTCACCATTCCATATGCACCTTCCCAAATCTTACGCTCATTGGATTCATATAGATTGGTCCCTCTATCTCCTAAGACAACACACTATGAATCCACTTGTTCTGCAGCATATTTCCTCTTGTCCCCTTTCCTCTGGAATAGCCTTCCCCTTTACCTTTGTTCTAAATTGTCCTATCCTAAATGCAAAATATTACTAAACGCATATTTTTTTTCAATTACCATTTAATATCTCCTTATTGTAAATTTATAGTCCTGCCGTGTGAGTCTAGCTGCTGCTAGGACCAGGTGTTCTCAGTACAGCACATCTCTGCTTGTTGTGAATGTCTATCCATCCTTGTTTGATTGGTTCTTTCCTTTCCTATTTTAACTGGTATTCCTTTCTTTAATTTGATTAGCCTTGTTTTATTGTAAGCCACTTAGGGCTCCTTTTACGAAGGTGCACTAGCGTTTTTAGCGCACGCTAACCCCCGTGCTACACAGAACATACTAACGCAAGCTCTATGGAGGTATTGGCATGTAGCGTGCGCCCGCTAAAGCTGCTAGCACACCTTCGTAAAAGGAGCCCTTAGGGCCTCTTCTACTAAACTGTGCTAGCAGTTTTAGCGTGGGGAGCCGCGCTGAATGGCCCGCACTGCTCCTGACGCTCATTGAGTTCATATGAGCGTCGGGAGCTGCACGGACCATTCAGCACTGCTCCCCGTGATAAAACCACTATCGCGGTTTAGTAGAAGAAGGGGTTAGTATTTGCAGTATATCAAATATTTTAATAAACATAATCATAAAGGAATGGCATTGTTGTAAAGCTGGTTAAGTACTATGGAATCACTGTTAAAATTTCTGTCTTTAGTTACACGCACTAAAATACTCTGCAGACACCTATTATTGGTTAACTCAGCAAGTTGAAACTATATTTGCTTAACGTTAATAGTCTCAATCACCGTGATAAGCAAAAAAAAAAATTTGTAATATCTTCATAATACTCAGGCTGATATTATCTTTATGTAGGAAACATTTAAAATCTGTAGACATCAAACAAATCTGAAAATATACCTGTAGATATGGTACTTGCACAAGAAGTAGATAATGATGGAAAGTGGATAAAACTGGATATAAAAAATATGACCTTAGAATTGACATTAATCAATGTATATGCACCATCTACTGGTGAAAAAATATATTTTTCATCTCTGCATAGCCTAATAACTGAATTAGGGGATATCCCATTGATTATGGCAGGTGATAAATAGTAGTAGTAGTGATTTTAACTATGTGATAGATCTGAAGATGCCATCTAATCACAGATCAGTATCTACCAAAGGGCTCCATTTATCAAGCAGTGGTAGAGCATTTTACCGTGGGCCAGAGAGGTAAATGCTCTGACGCTCATTCATTTCCTATGAGCGTCAAAGCATTTATTTTGCCAGCCCGCAGTAAAATGCTCTACCACTGCTTGATAAAATATTGGATCATGGATTCTCTGCACTTTCCATTAAGTGTTCCCTACTTGCAGAGCCAGGTCAGGCTGGGCTCTTCTGTATCTCTTCATCCAGAGCTTCTCCCTGCTTACTTTCTTCCTCCCCCCCCTCCATTTTCCAGCAAAGCAATGGCTCAAAACAGCCCTCTCTCTGCCTATTCAATGAGTAACCCAGCTGCTTTCAACTCCTAACTCCTCTCACCTTGGGTTCTGCATCCTTAACCCTATATGTCATGTCTGTCTGTCCAGGTTACATTGTATGCTCTTCTGAGAGGGACCATCATGTCAAAATGAATAGCACTGTGTATGCCTTTCAGCGCTATATAAGTGATAAATAGTAGCAGCAATAGTAGATATAGAAATATATTAACATAAAAATATGATGGTCTTTTTGTAGTTTTACGACCACACTCAAAGCGGTTTACACACAGGTACTTCAAGCATTTTCCCTATCTGTCCCAGTGGGCTCACAATCTAATGTACCTAAAGGTCAAATGGCCCATCCAGTCTGCCCATCCGTAGCATCCACTATCCCCTCCTCTCTCTAAGAGATCCCACACGCCTGTATCAACTTGCACTAACCACTAAAGATGCCCCTAGAAATATAATGGATGTCTTTAGCAGTTAGTGTGTGCTAATGTGTTTGCACGTGCTAACATAATTGCATGCTCTAATGCAGCATTTTTCAACCTGCAGTACACTTACCCCAGGGGATATGCGGGCTGCCTGTTGGGGTACATGGGCTGGATACCACCACCTGGGATCTCTCCCTGCCGGTACCCCCTCTGAAGCCTGCGTTGCCGCAGCTTCCTCCCTGCCCCACCACCGTAGCTGACCCTACCACCCGACTCGCTCCATTCCCACCTCCTGCCACTGCAACAGCCACCCAATATGCTCCATTACCACCCTCCTGCCGTCACCGCAACAGGAATGAGCCAGGTGTGGGCAGCGATTGCATGCAGCCAGCCCACAAGCCTTCCCTCAATGTCAATTCTGATGTCGGAGAGAAGGTTCTGGCCCAGCCAATCCTGGGCCAGAACCTACTCTCTGATATCAGAATTGATATTGGGGGGAAGGCTTGTAGGCTGGCCATGTGCAGTCACTGAACGCGCTTGGCCCATTCCTGTTGCGGCGGCGACAAGGGGGTGGGGTGGGAATGGAGTGTGTTGGGTGGCATGGTTGGCTTTGGCAGTGGGGCAGGGAGAAATTGGTGGCAGTAGTTTCAGTGGAGGGGGCAGGCAGGGAGAGAGGAAGAAAAAGTTGGATTCATGGAGATACAGACAGAGATGTTGGTTGGGGAATGGAATGAGGTCTGGAGGAGAGGAAGCATGCAGGAGGCAGAAAGAAGGGAAGAAATTTTGAATGCTCAGTCAAAAGGAAGTGCAACCAGAGACTCATGAAATCACCAGACAACAAAGGTAGGAAAAATGATTTTCTTTTCTTTTTTTTAAGTTCAATAAATTTTATTATATAATACTTATAGATACAACCAAATCATAACAGATTTACATTTTATTTTCAATTTAGTTATCAAAATGTGTCAGTTTTGAGAATTTATATCTCCTGTCTATATTTTGCACTATATTTGTCTATTTTTCTATAGTTGTTACTGAGGTGACATTGCATATTTTAAAGTCATCTGCCTTGACCTCTTTGAAAACAACCCGGATATACATGATAATTAGCATTTTCTGTACATATAGTGTGCTTTGTGTTTTTATAATTTTGTGGTTACCATTATGTATTAATAAGATTATATTGTGTGTATATGAAAAATGGATTGAAGAAATTGCATTACAATTAGTACTATTATTATGGGGGTGGAGTCAGGGGTGGAGTTTGGGTGGGTCTGGGGCAGAGCTTGGGCAGGGGTACTCGGTTGGTATTTGTTAGGCTTAGGGGGTACTTGGCTTAAAAGGGTTGAGAAACACTGCTCTAATGCACTTAGCGCCCTTTGATTAGTTCCCTCCAAAATGTCTACTGTAGTAAAGAATTGCTTAGACACTCATTTAAATAGGAAGCAAATAGTATTATGGTAATTATCTAGTTATTCGGGTTTACAACAATGTGTATGACACTCTAAAACAGTGTCTCTCAAACTGGTGTGCCCTGAAGAGATTCCAGAATTTTACTTTATTTTTAGATTCCCTTCATAAGTATAAACTATAATACATGACATGTATGTATGTTACAATAATCCATACATAGCTTAAAGAACTTTAAATAAGTAACTCTCAAATTTAATTTTTTGTTGGTTTTGCAGTTTTATAATTTCATTTATAATGTGCCATGAAAAACATTTGTTCCATTGAGTGTGCCAGAGCTAAAAGTGTTTGAGAGACTGCTCTAATGAAAAACGTTTACTAACAGTGATAAAGGATTTTTGCACTAAATAGTCTCCCAAATTTCTATCTTATTGGGGTAGAATTGTTACTGTCAAGATGACCATAGCTCCATTAATATTAGCAATTTCTTTATAAAGAAAATGATCAAATAATTTTGAATCTTATTTGGCATCCTAAGACACCTAGAATAGCAATTCAGAAACTACAGAATGTTAAGGAATTGGGAGGTGTTTGAGTGAATAGCCTCTGCGAATAGTTTGCTGCAACCCTACCCTGAAGCAGTGTTTTGTTTTTTTAATCACGAAACAGGATCTCTAATGGGCATATGGACAGTTATACCACAGTGATTTTCTCAGGAAATTTCATATATAAAGATAAGTAATTTTGATAATTTTTGAATTTTGTATGCGATAGATATATTGAACACTGGGAATGGACTGGGTAACATACGTAAGTTATTGAATTAATGGTGGAGTTTATTTTATGCTAGTGAGTGTGAGTTTTAGCCTTTATGTTACATTAGGCTATACTCTGTTTTACACTGAGAGGGGCATAATCGAAAGGAACGTCTAAGTCCGTTTGCGTCCAACTCGCAAGTCGTCCAAAGTAAAAAACAGCCTAAGACACATTATTGAAAAATACATCCAAAATTTTTTTTGTTTTGAAAGTCGTCTAATTATACTTCCTGCCGATCTGATTGTCCAAGTCGCTAAAGCGTCCATCTTTATACCACATTTCCGTCCAACTTTTCGTGCAAGTCCAAAACGCCTAGAACAAGCCCTGTTGAACGTGGGAAGGGTCTGCAAAGTGATGGACTGAACACCCAGACATGGCACCTAAATAGTGGGGCACTACTGTGAACTTCACAAAAAGGGTGCCATGTCTTCATCTCACTACAGCTCCCTTATAGATAATGGTGAGCCTCCCAAATCACCTCTAAAATCCCCTAAACCAACCTATCTACCACCCCAATAGCCCTTATGGCTGCAGGAGCCACTTATATGCCAGTACGAAAGGGCTTTGGGGGTGTATAGGAGAGTGCACATGTTTAAGTATCAATGCAGTGATTACAGGGGCTTATGGGGATGGGTCCTCCTCTCTATGGGTCCCTAACCCATCCCCAAGGTGACTTAAGCCACCTCTGTGCTGGACAACTAGGCTTTCCTATGCCAGGCGGCCAGGTGATGATGGTCTGGAGGCTGAATTTTAAAGGTGTGATTAATGTTTTTATGGGGGGGTCAGTGATCACTGGGGTAGTGTGTGGGGGTCTGTTTTATGTGTTTGCAGTGCTTATCTGGTGACTTTAGGTGGGTTTTTGTGACAGACCATGTTTTACATGGTCTAAGTCACAACGTCCAAGTTCCATTGATCCTGGGTTGTATAACTTTCGGTTATATATGCTGTAAGACTAAGTCTAAGCCGGTCCACGTCCCGCCCAACTCCTGCCCTCGACACTCCTCCCGAAATGCCCCAATTAGCTTTGGTCATTCTGCGGCACTATGAAGGCCTAGGTCGTTTAGAAATACGTCCAAAACCCGTTTTTATTATCGGCACTTGGATGTATTTGGGAAATGTTCATCCAAGTGCCAACTTAGGCCGGTTTTTGGACATTTTTCTCTTTCGATTATGAGCCCCTGAGACTTTTTTTCTTGACTATGTTTACTATTCTATCGCTGGTCATTGTTGCTCTCATTACTTGAACTATGTGGTGTATTTATATTGATTAGTGAGCCTAAGTTTGTACAGAGGAATTAAGCTCCCCAGTTTTGCCATTATCTTAGAACAGTGATTCTTAAACCTATCCTGGGGACTCACAGCCAGTTGGGTTTTCAAGATATCCCTAATGATATGCATGAGGCAGATTTCCATATAATAGAGGTGACAGGCATATAAGAACATAAGAATAGTCTTACTGGGTCAGACCAAAGGTCCATCAAGACCAGTAGCCCGTTCTCAAGGTGGCCAATCCAGGTCACTAGTGCCTGGCTAAAACACAAAGAGTAGCAAAATTCCATACAGAATCTCAAAGAATAGCAAGATTCTGGAATCCCAGAGAGTAACAAGATTCTAGAATCCCAAATACTAGCACCATTCCATGCTACTGATCCAGGAGAAGCAGTGGCTTCCCCCATGTCTCTCTCAATAACACACTATGGACTTTTCCTCCAGGAAATTGTCCAAACCTTTCAGAAAATCAGCTACGCTCTTACCTCACGCATATTCATTAGTGATATCTTGAAAATCCCATTGGCTGGGGGTCCCCCAGGACAGGTTTAATAATCACTGTCCTAGAACATTTATTCTTAAACAAAGTATGTATTGGTATACTCAAGCAGAATCTTCCCGAGACCCTAACTGGCTAATATTACAATGCAGTCTAGTACACCTATTGTCACTATTCAATTCTGTATGTATCAAATTAAGTAAGAATTTATTAAATAACTCAAAACTTATTTCCACAGCAGCCACAATTCAATCTGTAGACCAAAAGAGACTCAAACCAGTGTGCTGCAGTACATTTTGTTCATTATTAAAAAATCTTTAATCTAAGATTGAACAACACAATGATGTATTGGACTAAAAAAAGGGATATTATTTTATTTTCCTGAACTACATCACAATATGGCTTACCCTTCTCTGCATGTTATAAATAGACACAATTGAGACATGTATTTAAACATGTTTTCTGTACTGATGTCAGATACCAATGCTCCTACGATGCAAATGTTTAAGACCCAATTCTATATAGGACACCTAAAATATAGAAGACTATAACATTAGCTGGTGGACTATAACATTAGCTGAGCCTAGTCACCTGTGAGGAGTAATTGTGGAAAGGAGTAATTGGGAAATGGGGGTGCGGTAAAATAAACAGGTTAGTATTAGGTGCTGAGGGTAAGAGGAGTAAGGATTGTAGGTGATTGAGAAGGAGGAGATAAAGGGTCAAAGAAGACGTGAATGCACATGTGATTGGTTGAGGTGAATGGGGAGATTAGGAGAGGTGTGGCTTTGTGATTGGTCATGTATTTTGGTGGGTTGGAGGGACAGTGTGAGGAAAACAGTGAAGGATAGGGGAGGGCTAGGTGAAAAATTATCCCACCCTCCCTCCCATGGGTGATGGTTTTACTGTGACAGACTTTTGGGGTTAGGGGCTGGGCACTTTTTGAGCTTTGGGGTGGGGGAGGTTGCAGCTGGAAGGGGGTGGAAAATGTAGTATTGGACCCAGTGGCGGTTGGGACATCAGCCTTTAATAAATAATTAAATGTAACCCTTGCAGGCAACACCAATGCGAGGGTCTGGCGTTACCGCGGGTCATGTTTAGATGATACAAGAGCTACTATTGTCACCCAATAGCTCTCCAGGGGTGTGAAATCCACATTGGGGATTTGTTGTTCTTTTGATATATTGTATTGAGATTTTCAGATGATATTAAACAGTATTATGAAATTAAATGGAGCTAGTTTCGTTACCTAATAGCTCTCTGTGGGTGTGAAATAAACAATAGGGGTTTGTTATTGTTTTGATATATATTGCATTATGATTTTGAGATATTATACAGTTTAAGAAATTAAATGGAACTAAATGGAGCTTCCTGGAGATGTGAAAAACACATTGGATGTTTGTGGTTGTTTTGATGTGCATTGTTTTGATGTGCATTGAAGTTAAGATAGTCAATAAAGCTGCAGCCAACATGTTTTTCCACTAATTATGATTGTGTGATTATTTAGGTGTGGGTGAGTCCAGTAGCGTACCTAGCATATGTGACACCCGGGGCCCATCATTTTTTGACACCCTTCCATCTGTATGGAAAACATGATTTTTAGTAACAATCCACACGTCACACATGAATACCTAGGAAAAGGCAGCATCTTGCATACTGCAGTGAGCAGTACATCAATAAACCCATTGTAAAACTAAACAAGCCAGACTAGTATAGATCAATCCTACACAGTCAATCCTAACAGAAAACCATGTCTTTTTGAACACACAGAACACAGAAAACACCTTCGCCTAGTATGTAATCACAAACTAACCCCTCCTCTTTTTACAAAACTGTAGTGGTTTTTAGCCACGGTGGTAACAGCTCAGATGCCAACACTAAAAAACGCTCTACAGTTTTGTAAATGGGGAGATAGACTAAAAATACGTAGACAAAGGTTAAACTGAAGCACAAAGAAGCTGGACTCTGTATACAATGCAACATCACAGAAACAGCGATGCATCTCACCTAAAGCAAAAAATATATAAATAAATATAATTTTTTTCTACCTTGTCTTCTCTGATTTCTGCTTTCCTCATCTTTTTGTCACTCTCTTCCTTTTATCCACTGTCTACCCTCTCTCTGCTGCTTCTATATGGCATCTTCTCTCTTTCTATTCCCATTCTAGAAACTTTATGCATCCCCCTTCCATTTCTTCTATCACCCCCATTAGTCTGGCATCCATCTTCTTCCCTTCCCTTCTCCAATTGTCTGGCATCTCTCCTCTCCTCTTCTTCCATTCCCTCTCCCACACCCCCATGGTCTGGCATTTCACTCTCTGCTCCCCCTTCCCCCCACTTCCATCAGCATCTGCCCCCTTTCTCTCCCTCCAACCCAATTCCATGCAGTATCCTTCCCACTTATGTCTCTTTTCCCACAATTCCATCTGCATCTGCCCCTTTCTCTCCCTCCACCACGCTTCCATATCACCCTGACCCCCTTTCTCACCCTTCACCATGATCCCATACCACCCTGACTCCCTTTCTCACCCTCCACACCCTTCCATACCACCCTGACCCCCTTTCTCACCCTTCACCATGATTCCATACCACTCTGACCCCCCTTTTTCACCCTCCACACCCTTCCATAACACCCTGACCTCCTTTCTCTCCCTTCACCACCCTACTATACTCCTTTCATTCTCCATCCCAAATCAGCAAGGTCCCGCGATGACTGCTTCTGCTCCGGATGGAAGAGGTAAGTGACGTCGGAGGGAACTGGACTGGCAGACGCAGGGAGTTGTGGCAAGATCCCGCATGACTGCGGCTGCCGGTCCACCCACCCCACCTGAGGTCATTTACTTCTTCGGGAACAGAGACAGTAGACAGCGCAGTCATTGCGGGACCTTCGTTCACTTCAGCGCAGCTGCCGACTCTGCTTTGTTATATGGACGTCAGCGCTGAGGTGCCATTTGGAGCAGCGCAAGAGGTTCTGGATATGGCCAGCTGTGCACCCTCTTTGAGCGTGCACCCGGGGTGGACCACCCCCCGCCCTCCCTTGATACGCTATTGGGTGAGTCATGCTGTTGGTGAAAGGTGACGAAGTGCGAATGCTAATATTATGGTGCTGAACAAAACACCACTAAGCATGATTCTGTACAAGGTGCATGAATCACACTATATGGTAGGCGGTGAATAGTAGCAGCATGGTTGCAGGACTAGAAAAAGTCCTGTAGTAGTCCGTGACAGTTCAATACTTATCTACTCATTCATCTTTTCCCTCTTTCTCTAATTATGAGCAGAGGTGTTCTCCTCTCCTCATATTGCTGCCGATTCTTTTTGAGTTAAATATAGGCCAACATTTTACAAGCCTACATTTAAGGCATCCGACTTGTGCCTAGGTATGCCTACGAATGCCTAAGGCTACTTCCTGCATAAGCCACGTCTAAACCAGTCTTAGGCATCCGTAGGCGTGCCTACAAGCCTCTGTATGTGCATGAATTATGCCTACATTGTAGAAATCATTTGCTATTCATTGCATCGATTTTTTTTTAAAATGCATTCCGATTGGTCTATTAGACATTGTTAGGATGTCTACTGCCACCTACAATCAAGACATCATTTTTAGAATCAGGTCCTAGATGACTATTGGTGCCTAACAGAATCCACACCCAAATTCTGCTCCTAACCATGCCTACTTTATAGGTAGGTGCCACAATGTAGATGCCTTCATGGTGCCTACTGGCAAATTATTATTTTTTAATTGTTTTTTAATGTTGTTTAATTAACAGTGTTGATTGAACTAATTAAAAATTGAGTTAGGTGCCTAGATCAGCTAGGTGTGCTTATCTAAGTGCCTAATGGTAGACACATTTTACAGAAACAGGGCTTTAATGCTTAGGTTAGGGACATTCTGGGATCAGAGCTTGGGTGGAGCTAGAACTTAGCTGAATTTTGGTTACCAGATATTAGACCATTCCTCTAATTTTTATAGATTCTTTTTCATGTTTTCCACTCCCTCCTCGGTGTCTACTCTGTTACAAATCTTGATATCATCCTCAAAAAGGCAAACCTTTCCTTCTAACTCTTCAGCAATCTCACTCACAAACATATTGAACAGGATTGGCCCCAGCACCGAACCTTGAGGGACTCCACTACTCACCTTTTCTTCCTCCAAGCAACTTCCATTAACCATCACCCTCTCGCGTCTGTCTGACAACCAGTTTCTAATCCAGTTCACCACTTTGGGTCCTACCTTCAGCCCTTCAAGTTTGTTCCAGAGACTCCTATGAGGCTGAAATCTAAGTAAATTACATCTAGCATATGTCCTCGATCCAGCTCTCTGGTCACCCAATCAAAAAATTCAATCAGGTTCGTTTGGCACGATTTACCTTTTGTAAAGCCATGATGCCTCGGATCCCGTAACCCATTAGATTCTAGGAAGTTCACTATCCTTTCTTTCAGCAACACTTCCATTATTTTTCTAACAACAGAAGTGAGGCTTACCGGCCTGTAGTTTCCCCGCTTCATCTTCGCAACCACTTTTGTGACTAAGGACCACATCCGCTTATCTCCAATCCCCAGGAACCACTGCCAATCTCATCCAGAGATTTGTTGAACAAGTCTTTAATAGGATCCTGGGATGGATCTTGTCTGGTCCCATACTTTGTCTACCTTCAGTTTTTCAAGTTGTTCATAAACATTTTCCTCCGTGAACGGCACAGAATCTACTCCATTTACTTTTGTAACTTTTCCAGACAATCTCAGTCCTTCTCCAGGATTTTCTTCTGTAAACACAGAACAGAAGTATTTGTTTAACATGTTTGCTTTTTCCTCATCACTCTCCACATATTGGTTCCTAGCATCTTTTAGTTTAGCAATTCCATTTTTTATCTTCCTCCTTTCACTAATATATCTGAAAAAAATTTTGTCTCCCTTTTTTACGTTTTTATTCATTTGCTCTTCCATCTGCGCTTTTTCCAGACGTATCTCTCTTGGCTTCTTTCATTTTTACCCAATAGTCCTTTCTGTGCTCCTCATCTTGGGGTTTTTTTTTTTTTTAATATTTAAAGAACGCCAACACTTTTGCCTTTATTTTCTCTGCCACTATTTTGGAGAATCATATGAGTTTTCTTTTTCTCTTGTTTTTATTTATTTTCTTCACATAAAGGTCCGAAGCCATTTTTATTGCACCTTTCAGCTTAGAGCACTGTTTTTCCACTTCTCTTATGTCCTCCCATCCTAACAGCTCTTTCTTCAGGTACTCTTCTATTTTATTAAAGTCCATACGTTTGAAATCTAGGACTTTAAGTATTGTGCGGCCACTCTCCACTTTAGCTGTTACAGTAGAAAGAACCTTAAAAACACACAGAATTAAGTTATATTTTCTTTTATAATTCTTAAGACACATAGGAGTCCTTTAATCAAGCCACGCTAGCGAGGTTAACGTGTCAGACATTTCATCACGCGCTAACCCCCACGGCTGGCTAAAAAACTAATGCCTGCTCAATGCAGGCATTAGCGGCTAGTGCGGCAGGTGGTTTAACGCTCGATATTATGCGCGTTAAACCCCTATTGCAGCTTGATAAAAGGATCCCATAGGTTTAGATTTACCAGAAGGCATTACCATATTATTGTGCATTAACACAAAGGGACATGATTTGCTGAAAATCTCATTTATACAATAAGACTTTGTATGATGTGTTAATAGCGTTAGTATACAGTAGCATAAAAATAAACTATAGTAAATCTAGCCGACAATTTCCTAACAAGTAATACAAGTGATGCTCACTCACCAGCAGAGACATCATCAGCTATCAGCACCTTCACAATGGGATGTAGTTATTTTTTTTTTTTTATTCATGTTTTGATTGCAAAACTTTTCTATTTTTGTACTGTTTCTTTTTTATTCTCATAGAAGCCCAGATAGTAATATACACATAGGGCTCCTTTTACTAAGCTGCGATAGGAGTTTTAGCATGCATTTAGCACATGCTGAATTGCTGTGCGTGCTAGGCCTTAATGCCAGCATTGAGCTGGCGTTATTTCTAGCCACATAATGCGGGTTTAGCATGCGCTAAAATCCTGCATGCGCTAAAAACACTATCACAGCTTAGTAAAAGGAGCCCATAGTTTCACTAATTTTGAATGAAGTTTTCTTGAAAACATTGAGGATTATTTAGAGAAACCCCGAAGAAATGTTGAGTTCAATGTATTGAAGAAAAAAATAATAATTGTTTTGTCTGACAAAAATTAATAGCTCTCGCATGTGTGTATCTCATCTTACAATTAGCACAAATTATATATGTACATCTATATTGCAATAAATCAAATTTGTAGTTACATTCATTTTTTGTGTTGAATGTTTGCATTATTAAGTGAGTTTTGCTGTAATATTTGGAGAATACAAAGGAAATTAAGTATAAGAGTTGCACCTACATAAACTGAATTTAATTTAAAAAAAAAACACTATTTCAAAAGCAGTATAAGTATTTATCAAGATATAACATGTAGAAAATGTTGTGATGCAGGTGAGATACATTATGTCATATAAAATACACCCTATCCTTAGGGAGCATTACAGGACAAATAAAATTAGTTTTATCTGCTCTTCATACAAATCCTATTTTCTGCAGTGTTGCAAAATCAGACGTTTTCCAGGATTTCGCAATTTTGCCCACTAGACATGAAGATAGAGACTTACTTAGGTATAAAAAGAGCATCTTCTTCTGAGTGAAGTACCATTTAGAGAATCCTTCTTCCAAACCTCCTTCCAAAAGACAAACTTGTAGATTTACAGAAACAACCATGTCTGCAAAGGGTGGTGGACAGCACAAGCACCAGGGCCAGGATCCATGCCAGAAGACATCCAATCCCTGCCATGATCGTAAGTAATACATCTGTATGAAAATGACTCAGCATAATAAAGCAGGGAAATATGCTTTGCAATAAAATAAAACAAATAAACCACTTGTCCAAACGACATAAACTTTTGCTGCATTATAAAGTAATATTTCATTATCCATATTGCTTAGCTAAATATGGAACAGACGAATGGCTGAATAGTTAAGGATAGGAAAAAAATACTTCATAAATGAAAATTACTACTCAATTAACACTACTGTTGAACCTTTATGAGCATAAATTATAATAATTATCCCCCTCTTTTATTAAGGCGCGCTAGCCAATTTAGTGCACGCTAAACGCTAATGCGTCCATAGAATGTAATAGGTGCATTAACATTTAGCGTGCGCTAAATTGGCTAGCGTGCCTTAGTGAAAGGACCCATAAATAGTAATCATCTGTGTTTTTCTTGAGAATCTCTAGGTATTAGAATATTTTCATATTCTAAGGGCTCCTTTTATCAAGGTTCACTACGGGGGTTAGCGTGTCGGACATTTCATCACGCGATAACCCCCGCGGCAAGCCTAAAAACTAACGCCTCCTCAATGGAGGCGTTAGCGATTAGCGCGGCAGGCAGTTGAATGCGTGGTATTCCGTGCGTTAACCGCCTACCCCACCTTGATAAAAGGAGCCCTAAGTTTATAAACCACGAGTATAATGCATTAGTATAAAGAAACATTTATTTATTTAATTTTCTGTACTGTTCTCTCAAGGGATCTAAGAATGGTTTACATGAATTTATTCAGGTACTCAAGCATTTCACCCTGTCCTGATGGGTTCATGATCTATCTAATGTACCTGGGGCAATGGGGGGATTAAGTGACCTGTGCAGGGTCACAAGGAGCAGTGTAGGTTTGAACCCACAACCTCAGGGGGCTGCGACTGTAGTTTTAACAATTGCATCACACTCTCCCCTGCTCATTTGTCTCCCTCCAGTTCATGTATCTTTACTAAGGGCCTCGTCTGTCAAATTGCGCTAGCAGTTTGTAGTGCGGTGAGCCGCACTGAATGGCCCGCGCTGCTCCTGAAACTCATTGGAACTCTATGAGTGTTGGGAGCAGCGCGGGCCATTCAGCGCAGTTTGATAGAGGAGTTCCTAAGTTTCATATAACACTTAAGCCTCTTTATTCCTATAGTGGCTAACCAAAGAACATAAAAATATGAGATATACCTTGCAGGGCCAGACGAAAGATGGAAAGGACATAAGAGCACAGGAGCTGACACACTGGTTTTGGTCTCAGGTCCTTCAAGCTCAGTATTCTAGTTCCAGAAGTGGTCAATGCAAGTCCTAAATATGAAGGGCCGCTGTAAAGTTCTGAGTCCAACCAAGAAGAGAATGATGTGGAGCCATGGAACTTACCAGTTATTCCACGCTTTTCTTGACACTTCGTTTCATTTCATATCATTGAAACAAAAAGTGTCGAGAAAAGTGTAGAATAACTTATAAGTTTCACAGATCCACATCATTCTCTTCTTGGTTGGGCTGAGAAATTTCCAGAGGCCCCTTGTACCTCATAGGATCCTAAAAAAGAGATAGATTCCATGCTGCTTATTCCAGGATAAGCCATATATTTCTCAAGCTCACTTTTATAATATTTTTGTACTTTTCCTCCAGGAACTTGTACAAACCTTGTTTAAACCTAGTTACACAAACCACTTATAGCACAAACTGAACAGCTTTAACCATTCCTCATATGGGAATCATTCCAACCTCTATCATTTTGGTACCCTTCTCTGTATCTTTTCTAATTCTGCTATATCTGTTTTTGAAATGCATTGAGTAGAATTGTACCAGATACGGTGGAATCCCGTAGAAACTAAAATATTCAATCAGGGGAGGTTTCTTCCAAGGCAAAATCTCAGTGGTCTGATCTAGTCCAAAAACTTCTACTTCGTATGTTTCATATATTTTGGATTGAACTGTACAGCAAGACTGCTCGGATCTGAAAAATGATTTTGTATTTAGCAAACCTCAGAATATGATATTTCAGTCTGGAATGATCCTTTAAAAATATACTAATTGTGTGCTATCATTTAAAATTACAGCAAACTGATATCCATTTGCATAATTTAAAACATAACTTTTACTGTACACTCATTTGAAGTTAATTAATTCTCACTTACAATTGCCCTGCCCTGTATAAGTCCCTATGCTACAAATTAAATCCATATAGAATACCTCTGTATCACTCCATGGTGTGACCTCACCTTGAGTATTGCATACGATTCTGATCACTGTATCTCAAAAAAGATATAACAGAATTAGAAAAGGTTCAATAAAGGGGACCAAAATAATAAAGGGGATGGAGCTCGTCTCATATGAGGAAAGGCTAAAGAGGTTAGGGCGCTTCAGCTTTGAAAAGAGATGGCTGAGGGGGTATATAATAGAGGTCTACAAAATCATGAATGGTGTTGAATGAATACAAGTGATTCCAATTTTTACTCTTTCAAAAAGTACAAAGACTAGGGGATACTCAGTTAAGTTACATGGTAATTATTTTAAAACTATGAAGTTAGCATATGTGGATTTAGAAAAGGTTTGGACAAATTCCTGAAGGAAAAGTCCGTATTCTGCTATTGACATAAACAGGTGACATCAATGCATTGCTACTCTTTGGGATTCTGCCAGGTATTTCTTACCTGGATTGGCCACTGTTGAAAGCAGGATTCTGGGCTGGTTTGGCTATTCTTATGTTATATTTCCCTTCAGATCAAGGGTCAGACACATACAAAATAATAACTATTTTGAAACTGGAATCTATTGTATGCCATGTACTTTAAATACATTCTAAACAGAGTTGGATTGATTTCAAAAGGATCTAGATGGCTAATCAAGAAGTTAGTACATGAGGTCTGTTAAGGTGAAAAATTCCCCCAGTTGCAGAAAAATATAGTCATTTAAGGGGGACGTTATCTTGGGTTAATTAATCACCATTGCTTAAAATGGGACCCTGTGCTAAAATATCATGACTTCTGGTAAAATAACTCATCATAACAGTAGCCCATTTTGCTAACTTGCCTCCTTAGATTAACTAACTGGCCATATTTAAGGAACTCCTTGGGCACCTAAGAAAATAACATACACCCCTTTTAATAAGCCATGGTAGAGGTTTCTACCATGGCTCAGAGCGCTAAATGCTCTGATGCTCATAGAAGTCCTATGAGCGTCAAAGTAGTTCCAGGCCACTGTAGAAACCTCTGCTGCAGCTTAGTAAAAAGAGGGCCTTAGTTTTTAGAACGAATTTTCAGCACGATTTAACTAAGCATTGTGGTTATGCTGGTTGCTACTTCTCAGTGTCTTATTACAAGTCAGTCTTACTGGCAGTTTTTCAAAAATATGTTTAGTTAAACATAGAAACATGATGGTAGATAAAGGCCAAATGGCCCATCTAGTCTTCCCATCCAAATTAACCATTATCTCTTTCTCTCTCCGAGAGATCCCACATGCCTATTCCAGGCCCTCTTGAATTCAGACACAGTCTCTGTTTCCACCACCTCTTCCGGGAGACTCTTCCATACATCTACCACCCTTTCCATAAAAAAGTATTTCCTCAGATTTCTCCAGAGCCTATCACCTCTTAACTTCATCCTATGCCCTCTCATTGCGGTTTCCTTTCAAATGAAAGAGACATGACTCATACACATTTATATTATGTAAGTATTTAAATGACTCTATCATATTTCCCCTCTCCCGCCTTTCCTCCAAAGTATACAGAGATCTTTAAGTCTATCCCCATATGCCTTATCACAAAGATCACACACCATTTTAGTAGCCTTCCTCTGGACTGACTCCATCCTTTTTATATCTTTTTGAAGGTGCGGCCTCCAGAATTGTACACAATTTTCTAAATGAGGTCTCACCAGTCACACATCCAGGGAAGGGTGGGAGGGTGGGTTATCTCTTGTTTTATTCCTTGATTGAATGTATTGGAAGGGAGGGGGGTAATTCATTTTGTATTGTTATTGACTGGTGCTGATTAGCCTTGAAAATTTAATAAAGATTTTTTTTTTTTTTTTAAACCTCCTTTTTCCTAATGGCCTATGCAACCTAGCATCCTTCTAGCTTTCACCGTCACCTTTTCAATCTGTTTGGCCACCTTAAGATCATCACATACATCATACAATCACACTCAAGTTCCGCTCTTCCGTCGTGCACATAAGTTCTTCATCCCCTAAGCTGCACCGTTCCCTTGGGTTTATACAGCCCAAATGCATGATCTTGCATTTCTTAGCATTAAATTTTAGCTGCCAAATTTCAGACCATTCTTCAAGCTTCACCAGGTCTTTCTTCATATTATTCACACCATCCAGCATGTCTACTCTATTATAGATTTAGTATCATCCGCAAAGAGGCAAATCTTACCCGGCAATCCTTCAGCAATATCATTTATAAAAATTTTAAAAAGAACAGGCCCAAGAACAGAACCTTGAGGCACACCACTGATAACATCCCTTTCTTCAGAGCGATCTCCATTGATCACTATCCTCTGTTGCCTTCCACTCAACCATTTCCTTACCCAGCCCGTCACTTTGGGACCCATCCCAAGGGCACTCAGTTTATTTATTAGACGTCTGTGCGGAACACTGTCAAAGGCTTTGCTATTAAAATCTAAATACACCACATCTAGCACACATCCTCTATCCAATTCTCTGGTCACTCAATCACAGAAATTGATCAGATTTGTCTGACAAGACCTACCTCTAGTGAATCCATGTTGCCTCTGGTCCTGTAATCCACAGGATTCTAGAAACTTGGCCATTCTCTGTTTTAAAAGTATTTCCATTAATTTGCTTACCACCGAAGTCAGACTTACCGGCCAGTAATTTCCTACTTGATGATGGCAACATACAGTAAGCTGCCCAAATCAGCCCAATAATGCACAAATCCCCAAGCACAAATTTACTCCTGCTCTGAAGATAATGCATATTTTTTATACACAAGGGGACACTGAAAAGTTCTCAGCCCAACCAACAAAGTTGGGGCAGACTCCATCAAAGGCTATATACTTCCTTCAGAAAAATACAGAATGAAAAATTGGAAAATCGCTAGACTAAGGGCTCCTTTTACTATGCTGCGATAGCGTTTATAGCGCATACAGAATTTTAGCGCTACGTGCTTCTAGCCGTGCTACGCGGCTAGAACTAATGCCAGCTCAATGCTGGCGTTAGCGTCTAGTGCACGGGGCAATTCAGCGCGCGCTAAGTGCGTGCTAAAACCGCTATCGCAGCTTAGTAAAAGGAGCCCTAAGTGTATAGCCTTCAATGGAGATTGCCCTAACTTTGTTGGTTGGGCTGAAAACATTTCAGTGGCCCTTTGTACTGTTATAAAATCCAAGTGTGCACCACAACTCCAACTCTGCCCCACTGTGCTCCCAGGAATTCTCACCCATGATGGGCTCCATTCAATAAATGGTACTAAAAATTAGACACAAAAAACTGGGTGGTAAACTACCATTCTATAATGGCACAATGGTGCATCAAACCTGTGTTAATCCACCGTAATGTGCCCAGCTTTAGATACAATCACTTATGACATGTCTATAGCTGGTGTAAACGGTGGCCCAGAAATGAGTCACTTGTGCATTTAAAATCAAGAATTCCACAAAGTGCATTCTACAAAGCCATTGCCCCTCGTGTGCTCATTCCCCTCCAACATTACTGACTCCTTTGCAGTTGGGTGTGAGAGAAATTAAATGTTCAGTTTAAGAATAAAGGCATAAGTCAATTGCATATGCAACTGCTAATTAGTGCCAATTAATGTTTGTTTAACACCAGTTATTGGTACTTAAGTGCCAATTAGCTAATTACGTTAAACCAGTGGTCTCAAACGCAAACCTTTTGCAGGGCCACATTTTGGATTTGTAGATACTTGGAGGGCCTTAGAAAAAATAGTTACTGTCTCATTAAAGAAATGACAATTTTGCATGAGGTAAAACTCTTTATAGTTTATAAATCTTTCCTTTTGGCTAAGTCTTAATAATAATATTGTTATTTATAGCTAAAGAGACATATGATCAAGAAACTGTTTTATTTTACTTTTGTGATTATAATAAACATACCGAGGGCCTCAAAATAGTACCTGGCGGCCGCATGTGGCCCCCGGGCCACAAGTTTCAGACCACTGTGTTAAACACATAATTGACCATATTCTATAACTGGGTGCACAATTTTTTGAAAATGATTCTGAAAGATAGATGCACTGACAAATGGCCATTATTGAAACAAAAAGATGGATGTGTTCTTGTTTTCAAAATGGCCATATTCACTTCTGGACTTTTGTTCATGTTCCGCAAAACGTCTAAAGTCGGATTTACACATTTACACATGTGCCTTGCACATAACTATTAGAGCTGACTTCAGAGAATTGCCTGTTTAAAGATGAACTGTTCCATTCCTTTCTCAGTGATTAGCCAAAAGGAATGGGGCTTGATAATAATAATAATAGTTTATTTTTATATATTGCCAAACCATCAGTTCATGGCGGTTTACACAATAATAATTACACTAGGCAATTAGAAATATAAAGCCATATAACAATTATTATAAATGAAAATAACAGGGAGGGTGGGGAGTTACTTTTAATTAGAGTGCAATTGTTGGATATGTATAAAGGGGGAATGATATTTGTATTTGTCATGAATATAATTTGATAGAATTCAAGTGTTGTTAAAGTGTAAAATGTCTGTAAAATATGTTGCACTTATTTTTGGCTTTAAAATGAATAAAGATATTAAGAAAATAACACAGTTCAGAATAAAATACTAAATAGCAAAATGCAGCCCTATAAAAACTATAAAAGATAGTAATTACACAATACAAGTTGGTTATACTAAAATAAATAAAAAATAGTCTGTAGAATTATTTAAATGAATGATCATAAGATAGTACAAACTGCCTTTCTGCGATTACAAAGGGCTCCTTTTACGAAGCCGCATTAGCAGTTTAATGCGCGTAATAGCGTGCGCTCATTTGCCGGCCGCGCTAGCCGCTACCGCCTCCTCTTGAGCAGGTGGTAGTTTTTGGGGCTAGCGCAGGGGTTAGCGCGCACTAAAAAGGTGCGTGCGCTAAAGCCGCTAATGCGGCTTCGTAAAAGCAGCCCAAAGTGGTTTACATATTATACACAGGCACTTATTTTATACCTCATGCAATGGAGAGTTAGATGACTTGCCCAGAGTAACAAGGAGCTGCGGTGGGAATTAAACCCAGTTCTCCAGGTTCTCAGGCTGCTGCACTAACCACTAGGTTATTCCTCCACTCCTTGTGCTTTATTAAGCTGTATAATAGTGAAATCCCTAAAATGGAGAGTTCATATGCTTCTTTTCTTAATTTCAGCATGCAAAGACGTGACGCAGAGCCATGACCATACCACTAAGGGCTCAGGTACAAGAGATTATATTTACTATAATAAATTAAATATATACTACCACATACAATTGCACTGTATAATAATTACATGTCTTTCTTAAGTAGAAGCTGCAATATTAAATAACGTTTATTTCAAAGTGAGGGTAATTTTATAATAGAGTGCTTGGATTAACTGAGCTAGAAGGTGCCTATTTGTCTCTATAAAATATTAGTGTAAATTGTGCAGAAGTTGTATCTACATTATACCTGCTTAAGTGTAGATGAAAATGGCCACGTAGAGTATTAAAGTATGGGCCTAAATTAAGGTAAGAGTAAAATAGTAAATGACTGCACATAAAGATCTCCACAGACCATCCAATTTTCCCAATAACTATGGACTCCTTTTACTAAACAGCACCAGAGGTTTTTAGTATGGAACGGCGAGGTAAATGCCCCAATGCTCATAGAATTTCTATGAGTATTGGAGCGTTTACTTAGCCGGCCCGCGCTAAAAACCTCTTGCACCCTTTGGTAAAACCCGGTATATATTCATTTTATGGTTAAACCAACAATTTTGCTATCAACATTTTACTCATTAAATTCAACTTAAAGATTTCTTTCCCTCCAACAATGAGATACAAGGACAAGCACCCCACCCTATAGGGGGATGTGACGACAAAAGGGCCGAGGCCGTTGCCTAGAGGGAGGGGGTGAACGAAAGGGAGGTGGGGAGGGGGAGGGGAAACTCAGGGTAGAGAGAAACAGGATCAGGAGAGGGGACCAATTAGGGTCAGGGATGTAGGCACGAGGGGCGGGGGAGGAGCAATAACCTGGTAGCTAGAAATGTTTTCTTTGTGGTAACTGTGATATCATTCCTAAGCAGATGATACATAGGTCAGTAAGCTATGATATGACAGGGCAGTCAGATCCACCTAGTTGGAATCTGATGTAGCTCAATGTGTAAAAGCCATGTGCTGATCTTACAGAGGTTGTATGTTTTATTATTTTTCAAACCTTGAGCTTTCAAGAGGCGTCAATGTCCCTTGCTCAACTTCAGGGATTTTATTTATAGGCCCTTTTACTAAGGTGCGCTTACAGAATAGCGTGCGCTAATTGATTTAGCGCACGCTAAACGCTAACGCGTCCATAGAATATAATGGATGTGTTAGCGTTTAGCACACGCTAAATTGATTAGTGTGCGCTAAATCAGTTTGCGCACACTAATCGGTTAGCGCACCTTCGTAAAAGAGGGGGTTAGTGATCCAGCCACCAAATAAACAGAACACATCCATACAAGCATATTGAATTTAAAACTGGCTAAAGAAGTAATATTAGCTAATTACAGCACATGAAAATCACAGCTTTAGGGTTTCTTGATCCAAATAACACTTTCTTTCTCACTAAACATTGCTCCAATCAGCTCATTCATCAAAGCAAAAAAAGCCCATAACTTCATTTGGCAAAGCTTAAAAACAGAATAAAACACATTACAGACCTGAATGTGGCTTCTAGTTCATTGCAAATGAAGGTGTCTAGTTGCACAATGGTGACCTCATTGTGAGATCATCAATGACACCAGCGCAAGGTTTTAAAAATTATAATTAAGATTTATTGAATTATTGTTTCTGTTTTTCCACTATGAGATTCAAAAGAATAAAGCATAATTGCTTGCATTAACAGTTGCGCTAATGGGAGATCGTTATAGTTGCCAAATGCTGGCCTTCTGATAACGAGCTCACCTCAGGATCTCATGACCCTCTATTATATACTTTTGGCTCAGTGACATCATCAGTTTGACAACCAATAAAAATTAACATGGATGGTCTTAAAAGTTAGACAAAGTAAAAATTACATTTGTTTGCTTATATTCATAACATTTCCAATATTCCTTTATCATTCTTAAAACTTATTTCAGAGAATTTACAATTATTAACAGGGTGCTGAAAAGTTCTCAGCCTTAGAGGAAAAGAACTCTCCCTAAGCTGACAGGTTATGGATCTGCACACAGAAACCTTAGCCTGGAGGAGGAGGGGCTGGTTCCCCCTCTCTATGCTAGAGACTGTTAATTATGTCCAGATGTTGTGCCCTTTGAATTTCTTTAGGTTGAAAATATATATATATCATGTTCTTCTACCAATTCTTTTGTTCAATACACAGCCATACACTCACTCCAGGGGCCCCCATTCATTCATAACTCGGCCATTCATACTTAATGCATTTTATATCTTAGTTTAGGACACGTTATCTTCCTAGCCAGTCTAAAACACATCTGGTATTAATTGACACCACGATGCTGAGAACAAAGACTTGGAAAACAAAATGGATTCCAAAGACTAAGAAGATATAGAAAAGACAGAGAACCAAATTGGATTCCATGTAACCCTTATGATTTCCTCCATGATCTAGCCTAACAGCAAAGTACACAAAAAGAATACCATTCTTTCCCTTATATTAATCTGTAGTGTGTTTTTCTGGCTTTAGCTACATTTATATTCAGATTTTTATTCACCAGTTTGTAGTACGCTTCTATTGGGCGTGGCCTTAACTAACACATATGCTTGTATCTAACTAGAATTACCCAGAATCATACGAAAAACAGGCCCTTTTGTAGAAAAACTCCACAAAAATACTGCACCATCATGTTCTGATATCCATTCCATTACCGTACCATAAACATCACCCCCTACTGGCCACGAGCCACTACTCCTCAAAGTTCACTTTGGAAAGGTCCCAAATCTGCCTAAATCCCATTCAGAGAAACATGTATCAAATAACGTTTATCTGATGACCAAACAAACCTCAAAGGATGACTTACATGGTTGCCTAAATACCATCCATAGATGGTCTAACTCACATCTATCAGACCAATGTCTTTCTGAAGTCCAAACCACATCTATCTAAAACCCAAACAATGCTCAAACAGCAGACTGTATCTGGCGAAAGACGTAAGAAGATTTGAGGCGGTCCAGAGGAGGGCGACGAAAATGATAGGAGGCTTGTGCCAGAAGATGTATGAGGAGAGACTGGAAGCCCTGAATATGTATGCCCTAGAGGAAAGGAGAGACAGGGGAGATATAATTCAGACGTTCAAATACTTGAAGGGTATTAACGTAGAACAAAATCTTTTCCAGAGAAAGAAAAATGGTAAAACCAGAGGACATAATTTGAGGTTGAGGGGTGGTAGATTCAGGGGCAATGTTAGGAAATTCTACTTTATGGAGAGGGTAGTGGATGCCTGGAATGCGCTCCCGAGAGAGATGGTGGAGAGTAAAACTGTGACTGAGTTCAAAGAAGCGTGGGATGAACACAGAAGATTTAGAATCAGAAAATAATATTAAATATTGAACTAGGCCAGTTACTGGGCAGACTTGCATGGTCTGTGTCGGTGTATGGCCGTTTGGTGAAGGATGGACAGGGGAGGGCTTCAATGGCTGGGAGGGTATAGATGGGCTGGAGTAAGTCTTAACAGAGATTTCGGCAGTTGGAACCCAAGCACAGTACCGGGTAAAGCTTTGGATTCTTGCCCAGAAATAGCTTAGAAGAAAAATTAAAAAAATAAAAATTTTTTTTAATTGAATCAGGTTGGGCAGACTGGATGGACCATTCGGGTCTTTATCTGCCGTCATCTACTATGTTAACAGCTATTCCTTCTAGGAGCTAATTTTACAATTGCTATGCAGCTTCCTGTGTAGCACAGAGGTTAAACTTTTACCCTTCTACACTGATGTTCCCAATTCAACTCCCAGTCAGTGCATCTCAATAAAACTAAAATATTTTAAATATCCTTTTAAAGATGGCATAGTATATTAGTTTTTTTAATTTTTATTATGTTAAAGCTTACAATCTTGAACTAGTGAAGAAAAGGAATATAGGGTTCCGATACGGCGCAGCAAGAACGCCTATGCTGCAGCCATAACGATGCCTACATGGAAGAGTATAATAAAAGCTGAATTGGTATTGTTTTATAGCTCATTCTGTAGCACAGCAGTTAGAATAATAGTTAGCGTGTAATGCTGGTGTACTTTAGCTCACACAATACTCATTTTAATAAATATTACAAGCTACAGACCAATCCAATCTAATTTTTATCTCATTTAGCACATTAGCAAAACTAGAAACAATACATTACAAAAGTTGAGTTTGCAATTGATATAAACAGCAGCATTTGACTCCATGTCACATTTATTCAACCATCCTTTTTTTTTTTTTTTTTATTGAATATTGTCGGTGATATACAAAAAGTAGTTCAAATACATATAAGTTGAATAAAAAATAATGATGTATAAACTAAAGAAACCATTATTACATTCATTTGCTTATAACAGATTAGTAAGAAGAATTCAGAGTATTTGAACTGCTAAGAAAAGAAATAGAAAGGGTAGAAAAGCCGAGATGATGAAATAAAAGAATAAAGAGAGATAAGGAAAGAGAGAGAGAGAGAGAAAGAGAGAGAGGCAGAATTGTCTACGAGGTAGAGCGAACATATGAATCTAAGAATGACCAAGGTGATTTATTTCGCACGAAATTTGTAGAGAAACTGGATATCATCTTCTTTTCATATGCATATGATTCAAATTTGTGGTACATGCTCAAAGAGTACCACCAAAAGGTGTAGTCTAGTAGTGTGGATGACTTCCAATTTTTCAAAATGTGCATAAGAGCTGTCACAAACATGGTGTCAATGAGTTTAGGAGGACAGTTTGATATTGCAAAACAAGGGTGTTGAGAACGAAGGATTATAATGTCCATGGAAATATCTTCTGAACATTTGGTAATGGATTTTATGGTGTCCCATATACGAATCCAAAAGGAATGAACTTTAGTGCAGTGTAAAAGCATGTGACCAAGAGTTCCAGGTTCTTTCAAACAGTTCCAACAAGTAGGATCTTGTTTCAGTTTCGCTTTCCACATTCAAAATGGAGTCCATATTGCATTCCACATAACAAAGAACATTGATTGTGAAACTCTTGAGGATAATAGAGGACGATTTGTAGAAGACCAGAAGAGTTCCCAGTCTATTTCAGAAAGTGTGGTCGTTAGGATAGAACTCCAATGGTTCATGGATATTCAACCATACTTAAGATTCACACTGATGTTCCCAGTTCATCTCCCAGTCAGTACCTCTCACTGAAAGAAAAATATTATAAATATCCTTTTGAAGATGGCATACTGTGGTACTTTCTTTTGTTTTTATGTTAAACCTTACAGTCGTGAAATAATGAAGAAAAAATCTGAGAAAAACACATTTACATATAACTAAATACATTGCAGGGATGTCTATCTGGCACCTAGAACAGAAAAAAATATTATTGGGGATGCCCATATGATGCCTATATGGTGCCTAAATATAAGAGATGCCTAAAGCATGTCTAAAGAAAGGCACACTTTGCATAATCGGGGCCTTAGTGTCCACAGATAGATGGCATTAACTGGTCCCACATCATTCCACTGAGGCCCATCCACAACACAGATACTCTTTCCATAGGCAATTTCAAATTTGTACCCATAGTCTTGATAATGCTCTTCTCTGTGCCCAGTGTATGAATGAGTGACCACAAGTCCAAAGGTGCTTCTGTTCCCTCTGGAAACCTGGAATTTAGATATGAAAATTGACATTCTGAATGAATGTGTTCTGAAGTTCCAATTTATCAAGGCACTGTTGCAATGCCCTAGAGAATTGAAACCTCCAAATTGAGAATAGGGCAAGCAAAAATTTCTTGTAAGGTTTTAGAATATTCATGGTTCTTCTAGCCAATTGGTCTGTCTTAGATTTTTGTATGGTGAGGCCATTACTTATAGCAAGCCCTTGTAGTGTACTAGGATTTTGGAATTGAGGACCAACTCAACCACAAGCAGGGCTCTGTGAAAGGCCAGTGAGAAGGCACATTGTTTAACTTCATAATCATCAAAACATACTTGTTGCAACATACCTAATAAATGCAGAAGGTAGTCATGCGTAATAGGCTGTCTCTTATCTGGATGATGACTGCCTGATCAATCCCAGCCCCTTATCATTCTACTAACAGTAAAGAGTTGAACAGGGTTAATGTGACCTAAAGCCTTAGCAAAGAATCCAATGCTGGATAAGAATACAGCAACCTTACACTTCTTTACGCCTTGTTTTTGGCTATGTAGTATAAAATGCATCACAGATCTAACAATTAAATATATTGGAAACTGGCATCTGAGAAGGTTTGTCTATACTCAAGCATCAGCTGCAGACATCTCTTTCTGGTTTGCTTTGAGAGTGATTGTAACATCAAATCCTATGCTTCAAGAGTCCAAACCTCCATCCCACATCCAGGTTGGCACTGGATCTGCTTTGGGAACTAAAGTTTGGAATGCAGATATCTTTGAACGAGAAAGAGAATCTGTAAGTGGAACGCCGATTATCTGGACTATCCTCGGTAGAGGGTAGTCCGGATAAAGAGAAATCTGGATGATTGCACATACCTTTTTGAACAGAGCACACATTCTGAGCATTGCATGTTGAACATTATTTTTTTATTTTCAACAATACCAAACTATAGTACAGTGCTGTATTTATAGTACATATACAACTGATTGAACATATATTACCTTTTTGAACAGAGTACATACATGTATTCTGAGTGTTACAAGTTGAACATTATTTTTCATTTTCAACAAGAAAGGGAGAAAAATACCAAAACACAGTATTGTATTTGTAAGAAAGAAAGTAATTCTTAATTGCGTCAGTGCTGATTTTCGTTTTTGTGCTGCAAGATCACGTAGACTTTTCAGACAAAGAAGTTAGGTCACACTGATCTCTTCCTGCTTTTCTAGCCAAGTCATTGCTGTATTTAAACATTCAAAGGCTCCTACATGTGTTGGTTCCACATTAGCAATAACCTGCTGGTCGTTATCAGTTTCCGATTCCTCCTGTTTCTTGTCTTGTACTGATTCCACAATTTCATCATCTGTTATGATTTGATACCCTGGATCATTAGCATCATTGACTATCCATTCTCTGACATTCTCTACATCACAATCAGAGCAGCTAGGAACCTGTAGAACATCCTCTTCTTCTCCATCAGCATGTCTTTCTGATTTGTTTAGAATAATGTTCCATGCATTTTTAAGGGTTTGATTTTTAACTAATTTCCAAGCACCAGCAGCCATGTATGAGCAATCTTTTATATTCAGTTTGTTTATGAATTGGATCATACCACATTCATCATCAATATCAGTCAAGTTTCTGTAACAATTGTTTCCTGTAAAGTTGTTTCAAGGAAACGATAACTCCTTTATCTATTGGCTGCATTACAGATGTAACATTTGGAGGAAGAAAAAGCACTTTGAATCCACCTTCATTTCACTCTAAGCTTTCAGCTGTGGGATGTGATGGTGCATTGTCCAACAATAAAATTATGTTTCCCTTTTCCAGGCTGAAGCTGGAATCTTTTCACTTTCAGTATGAAGCAGTTGTCATACCAGTCGAGGAAAATTTCACAATTCATCCAGGCTTTCTTTTGACTTCTGTATAACAACGGGAGCTTATGTACATTTTTGAAAACATGAGGGGTTTTAGATTTGCCAATTAGCAATAACTCCAACTTATGATTTCCAGTTGCATTTTCCGACCAACAATGCGACACGATCTTTGGATGACTTGAACCCAAGAGCTGACTGTTCCTTACGACTAACCAGAGATTTTTCTGGGAAGTGAGTTCCAATTCAGACCCGTTTTGTCTGCATTGTAGATGCAATCAGGATCATAGTTTTTGATAATGTCATTAAATTGGACAAGAAAGTCATTAGCTGTTGATAAATTTGCAGAAAGCTTTTCACCATGAATTTCAATCTGCCTGATTCCGTGGCGGTGTTTAAAATTTCAAAGCCACCCTATGCTGGATCTGAATTCAGAATCTCCATGAAGTTGCTGATTGAAAAACATTGCCTTGTTAGCTAAAATTGACCCAGAAATTGAATGGCCCAATTATCTTTTTTGCAAAAACCATAGATATAGAGCTTTATCTACCTGTTCATTAATTGACCTTTTCATAGTTTTCCTGGAATAACTCCCTTACTCTTTTTCAAGAACTGTAACGTAGTTGACAATAGCATCACTTTCCCCCTCTTTTACTAAGATGCGCTAACCGATTAGCACGCACTAAATGCTAATGCGTCCATAGACTAACATGCATGCTTTAGTGTTTAGCTTGCGCTGATTTGATTAGCACACGCTAACTGGTTAGCACACCTTAGTAAAAGAGGGCCTTTGGCTTTTTATGTCGGTTATTGTTGATGTTCCAAAACCATATTCTTCTGCTAATTTTTTTCCCTGACACTCCCTTTTTAAACTTCTTCACAATGGCCGTTTTGTCTTTAAATTCAAAACAACCTTTTTTCGCTTTCCCAGAATTTTAATTTCTTCTTTTGAGAAAGAAGCATAAGAACATTAGAACATAAGAATTGCCACTGCTGGGTCAGACCGGTGGTCCATCATGCCCAGCAGTTCACTCACGCGTCGGCCCCCTGGTAAAAGACCAGTGCCCTAACTGAGACTAGCCCTGCCTGAGTACGTTCTGATTCAGCACGAACTTGTCTAACTTTGTCTTGAATCCCTGGAGGGTGTTCTCCCCTATGACAGACTCCGGAAGAGCGTTCCAGTTTTCTACCACTCTCTGGGTGAAAAAGAACTTCCTTACATTCATACGGAATCTATCCACTTTTAATTTTAGAGAGTGTCCTTTCATTCTCCCTACCTTGGAAAGGGTGAACAACCTGTCCTTATTTACCAAGTCTACCAAGCATAGCGTTGTATTGTAGAAAACTTTCCTTATGGAAGTTGGGAGGAAAAGGCAGGGTTTTCCTCCGCACTCGCTCACGTTCCCACTCTTGCTGACGTCATGATAAACTGCAAGGATGAATCGCTGAAGCTGCTGGGAGCCTCTGAGGTACACTGGGGAGAATGCCAGGTCACTGGAGGAGGGGAGGGAGACATTGGAGTGAGAAGCTATTGCTGAGAGGGCCTGTGCCAATCTTTGTATTGTGCTGTATTTTGCTTTAATAACCTGTCTCTAGTATGTACTCTCGAATTTAAACCAATGCCATCACTGATCCGAATAACTGGACATCCAGATAATTGGAGTTTGGATAATAATTGTAGGGTTATTTTTTGCTCCTGGTATGTGGTGTGCCCTATTTGTAACATTGAGCAAAAGACATTGCAAGACAATCTCTTTCAACAGATTAATCACTGGTAATATGCTAGAGGGCACATTATTCAGTGCTTCTACTACTGCCCTATTGTCTGATTAAACAAAATGAATTAGACTGCTAGCCTTACACTCCAGATGTGGAACGTGGCCATAATACAAGTGTGTTCATTCTGCTGCCCCTCAATATCTCTCCTCTCTTCTCTCTCCTTATATATCTCCCAGAGAACTTTGTTCCTCAGATCAACTGCTGTTAGCTGTACCCTTCTCTTCCACGGCCAATTCCAGACTTTGTTCCTTTCACCTAACTGCCCCCATGTCTGGAATAAATTACCTGAAATTGTCCGCCAAGCCCCTTCCCTTCCCTTGTTTAAAAGCAGAATGAAAACCCACCTTTTTGATATAGCCTTCAATCCCTAACCCTACTCCAACCCAGCCAGCAGATTAACTGTTCCCCTTAACTGTATCATGGCATCCTGTTTGTTTATCTTGTCTGTTTAGATTGTAAGCTCTTTCAAGCAGGGACTGTTTTCTTTGTGACTCTGTACAGCGCTGCATTCTTCTGGTAGTGCTAAAGAAATAATTAATAGTGGTAGAAGCAGTAGTAGTACTAATAGGAAACAGTTCCAGGAAAGTAATATCCCTCATCATACAAGTCTCAAACCATTGAACCCAGTTCCCCAGGTTCTCAGGCTGGTGCACTAACCACTAGGCTACTCCTTTACTCCCCATGGTTTGTCAGGCTATATAATAATGAAATCCCTAAAATAGATAGTGAAATATCATTTTAATCATATGCTTTTTTTCTTAATTTCAGCATGCAAGGAAGTGACACATTGCGATGACCATAGCACTAAGGGCTCAGGTACAAGAGATTACATTTACTATAAAAAAAATTAAATATGTGCTAGCACATACAATTGTATAATGGTTACATGTCTTTCTTCAGTAGAAGTTGCAATGTTAAATAATGTTTACTTCAATGTGAGGGTGATTTTATAACAGGGCTGCTAGATTAACTGGGCTGGAAGGCGCCTATTTGTCTCTATAAAATATTAGTGTAAATTGTGCAGAGGTTGTATCTACATTATGCCTGCTTGAGTGTAGATAAACATGGCCACATATAGAGTATGTGCCTAAATTAAGGTAAGAGTAACATAGTAAATGATGGCAGATAAAGACCTACACAGACCATCCATTTTGCCCAATAACTAACCACACCCCCCACCCCTTTTACAAACCTACACAGGCCGGCACATTGAGTGCTCTGCACTGCTCCCGATACTCATAGGAACAATGAGTGCCAACATTTTACTCACAAAGGGCTCCTTTTACGATAGCAGCTTTATCGCACGCACCTTTTTAGCGCGCACTAACCCCCGCACTAGCCCCCAAACTACCGCCTGCTCAAGAGGAGGCGGTAGCGGATAGCGCGGCTGGAAAATTAGCGTACGCTATTACGCGCATTAAATCGCTAACGCGGCTTCGTAAAAGGAGCCCTAAGTTCAACTTACAGATTTCTTTCCCTCCAACAATAAGATGCGCAAAACTCTGCCTGTGCTCTGTTCAGAATGTGTCCCCAGCAATTTTATAAAAAAAACAATAAAGATACAAGACTAACAAGATCAATTTGCAAAAGTGCCATTAATAAAGAATCATGCATACTCACTTTACTCATTGGTCAAAATATTAAAATGTGTAAGAGGGGAATCTCTTATCTAAAGTCAAAACAACACCACAGCTAAAACCCAGACTGCTAATATAGACTAGATACTCATAATCATGTTGCTCTGAGGTGCAAATTCTGTAAAGGACATCTGAAAGTTAGGCATCATTTAGACATCTACCGGCAAAATGCTGAGCGTGATCTCATAATGTACAGATGTCCTAAAGAGAATCATGCTCAGTGCTACTCAGCGAGTCTAGATGCGTCCAAATAGTTAGACGTCCTTTACAGAATCACTTTTTTAAGCGTCATATAGATGTCTTCATAATGTCATCATGTCTCATTATTAGAATGGTGATTTTATGCTGTTTTTTTATTAATATTGTATGCAGTGACATGCTGGCATCATTATTAGAATTTTTTTTATTTTTTAATCCTTTTTATTGTATTTTGTTTCTGTTATAAGAAGCGGAGTGAGATTTGAACCAACACTATCAGGGTGCTGCTCTAACCACAGCACTACACACACAGCTATTAAACCACATCTCAGTTCCAAAACTAGCCCCCTCTTCTATTAAACTGTGCTAGCAGTTTAATAGAAGAGGGGCGCGCTGAATGGCCCATGCTGCTCCCGAGGCTCATAGGAACTCTATGAGTGTTGGGAGCAGCGCAGGCCATTCAGCGCGGCTCTCCGCGCTAGAAACTGCTTGCATAGTTTAATAGAAGAGGCCCTAGGCCTTTTGGGCTTTATTTGGGTGCTACTTAGATAGATGCAACTTAGGTATCACTTAGGTATTCCGGAGGTGTCCACATATAGGTGACCAAGGCTTTATTTTTTTAGTTATTAGAGTACTCCAGATTGTTATTAAGGTCAAAAGATGAACATATCCAAAATATGTTTGATAATGCATCATTTAAAAAAGGTGCAGGCTGTATTTATTATACCAAATTTAAAATGCTTTAACTATTGTCACCCTTTTTACAAACCCAAGGACCCGATACGGTCCATGTTTCGGAGAAGACGCCTTCTTCAGGGGTCCATAGGTTGTTAAGGATTTAAACAAACCGTAATATAAATTGGTAATGAACGAAGAGCCTGTGTCTGTACAGATAAATACGGTCCAACTGTGTGCTGCAAAAAACACAGATTATTGTAAAGAATGAGTATATATTTTTCTTCCCTTATTAGTACAAATGGAAATTGGGCAGGGGGAGGGGGTATTTATTATTGGAAAATGTTTTTTTATGAAATATAAAAGGATGGGAAGGAAGGGGATAAATTTAATTTGATAAGATTAATTGTAGAATTTCAAGTGATATATCTTTGTTAAAATGTTAATACCAAGTTTGATGTACTTGATGTAAGTTATAAAATGAATAAAGAATTATAATTTTATCTGATATTCAGCCTTTCTTAAAATAAACAATGCAGTTTACAATCCAGATATATGAGGGTGGTTTGAAAAGTTTTGAAAAAAAGCAAGTTTTACAATGTAGTCTCCAGCGAGTTTCCAGGTTTTTTTGTATCTTAAGAAAAATAGGTTTTGTCAAACTCTGCAAAATACTTATTGACGGCATCGATGACTTAATGAACTGTGGTTCCATCTTATAGAAATTTACCAAACTTTTCAAATCACCCTCATAGAAGCTGGAATCACAAGCATAAACAACTTTGAGGATCTCTACATTATTACACATCAGAAAGCAACATAGTTATAGATATTTTCAAGAAACCCAATTTTTTCTCCCTGAGTTTTCTGAGATTCGAGGAAGGGAGTCTCATTTATCATACAGAAGAGATACCTAATGGCAGTACTCAAGAATGTGTGCATACTGGGCTCTGAAAGGAACCACAGCCTATGATGGTTGGTGAAAGTTTATAGCTACAAAGACAGGTTAGATGCAAAGGTGATAGTTAATAGGGAAACCGTTAGCTAGAATTCCAGCTGAGCAGGAGGAAAAGCTGAACCCAAAGCAATGATTAATTCTGCCTTAATGCTTCTGTTTCCCACAGATCCATGTAACCCAAGCCAGATTCAGTGCCACCAGGATCAGGGCAAAGGACATGCTAAAAAATGCTGAGTCAGCACTGAAGTCCTTTTCATAATTTTCATTTATATTCATATCTTTTAAAGATGAGAACCAAGATTATGTGAATTTTGGCTCAATGCATTATTCTTTTTCTAATTTAATATGGATCATGGTCTGCCTGTATCCCGGTTACTTATGTGATCCTGGTTTATCAACTATTAAAAAAAACTGATTTTGCTATGCCATTAAAATGATATTGTACTCCAAATTGTTACTTGTCTGCTGGTTTCCTATTATACTAATCTACAAATTTTCTTGCATCAGCAAAGTTGTTAAATGCATTGTTCCTATTGATACAAAATTTTATGCTTTGCCAAGCCTTTATTTAATTTTAGATAAACTATGGAGCCTTTTTACTAAACCACAATAAACACTTAACATGTGTTTACTACATAGCATCCAGTCGTTCAGAGCTACATTAAAGAACATTGTGTCTGTGTGTGTGTGTTTTGTGTGTGGGTGTATTTTGAGTATGGGTGAGAGAGGACATGGCATGGGAAGACAGTGGTTGTGGAAGGTGTTTGGCACTTACTGTGCACTAAGGGCCTGATTCTGTATAGGATGCCCAGTCTCAGCAGCGGTCTAAATGGCTTTTGTAAATCACACATGCCCATATGTGATTCTCAAAAGCCATTTAGGCGCCTGCTGAGACTGGGCATGCCCAATTCCTTCTGCCGCCACCCCCAAAGTTCCCTGGCAGGAGGGACGACCACTCCCTCCTTCTGAAATCCACAAAACACCCCCCCCCCAACCATGATTGGCAGGAGGAATAATGGCTTAAATTAAAATTGAGTGGGTGGCAGGCACCTAATTTGGTGAACGCCTACCAGTTTAGGTAGGTGCCTAGTCCAAGGTGCCTACCAGAAAGTAGGCATGGTTAGGGGGCAGATCATGGGTGTGTCAAAAGCCTAAAGATTACTAAATGCATTGGTGAAGATTGGCTAGGTATGGGAAAGTTATCAGATGATGGTCAGAGAGGGGAAGAACTGCAGTAGAGAAATTTGTGATGGAGCAGTAGGAGAAGAAGACAAGATCAAGGTAGTGGCCATTCTGGTGCATAGGGGTGGTGGAGCACAGCTGGAGACTGAATGAGGATGTTAAAGCTAGATGCCTAGAAGCATAAGAATCAGAGGGGTCATTAGTGTGAATGTTAAAATCACCAAGAATGAGGGAAGGAGATGAAGGTTCAAGAAAGAAGGAAAGCCAGTGGTCAAAGTCAGTGAAGAATGAAGAAAGGTACTTATCAAGGGGTCATAAATGACTAGCGGATAAACAGATGGAGTGAGTCTGATGTAGAAGGATGTCAAGAAGCAGTAAGTGGGGATCTCCATCCAGGGGTCCACTGAAGTAAGTGGGGCTCTCTATCCAGGGGCCCACTGGATTCTTAGTTCTCTGAAAAAGGGCCTAAGGGAGGAGTAGAAGACCTAGTAAAGCAGGGTCTGCAAGCCTGTTAAGCAATTATTTCCTGGAGCCTGAATGAAGAAACTGAAGTGTTCTCATTCTGCAGTAAACTGTTCAGAGGGGCCAGCCTGATCCACCACTGTCCCTCTGAGGCATAGTGCCCTAAGCAAAAAGAACTGGTAATTGGGAAACTGGAACCTCCACCTTAGTCAGAGAAGAGCAAAGGCTGAAGCTGCTGATATCTGAAGTCCCAAATGCATAAGAGAGTGAAGGTTAAAAGTAGTGGAAGTAGTGAGTTCCAACTTCCTAACTGTGTCAGGGGATAAGTAACTCACCCAGGGGTTTGTTCTTAACCTGTTCACAAGGCAAATTTCCAGCACTCAGGAACAGGGCCTGATCAAGGGTTAGATGTGCATGAAGCAACTTGCTTTGGTGGTGCTCCTCCCCATCCCATCACTTCTAGTACAAGACAGTGGTGTAGAGAGGGTGAGTGGCACCCCACCCCTGCCCTCTTCTCTGTCCCACTGCTCCTTTCTGAACCCCCTGCCACACGCACACCCCCTTCCCTTCCTGCATACCTTTTAGATTTCCCTGCATGAGCAGCATTTCGAAATTGCTGCCTGTGTTGTGTCTGCTATCCCTCTAGTGACATCAGAGAGAGGCAACATTGATGCAGGCAGCAAGTTCGTAATGCTACCTGCACAGGGAAAATTAAAAAGGTATGAGGGAAGGGAAGAGGCGCACACATGCAGTTTGTGTGTGGTTGTGTGTGTGTGTGTCAGAAAGGATTGGGGGTGGAGGATGGGTGCCGGCATCCTTACGAAGACCGTACTAGGGGCAGACTGCCCCTCCCACCTCCCTTACTATGCCACTGGTTCAAGATGCCCATTTTATGTATAAAACCCTCCCCCCCCATACACACACACACAAGTTCAGCATCTCTGCTTCTCTTGCGTTGGCATTTCTGTCTCTCCCCCAGACTAGTTTCCCTCTACTCTGTCCCCCTCCCTATGAGTCAGACACTGCTATCTCACTGTGCTGTGGTCCTGTAAAGTTTATGTTGGTTGCCGGTGGTAGCAGCAGCAGAATAACAGGCTGTCTTTGGCCAGCCCCTGGGTCTTTCCTCTGTTGCAAAATGGGAAAATTGTGAAGGAAGTGATGTCACAGTTCCAAATGGTTATCTGCTTTTTCTGCTCCCTTACCCCCCTAAGCAAAAATAAAATTATCCATTGGCACCTACATTCCTAGTGACATCATCTATACTGGAAAATTTGTCAGTGGTAACAATTGCACAAAATGTCGCATAGGGGACATAATTTTCCATTCTAGGTATAACCAGTCTGGAAGATATTCCATGAGCTCAGAGAGACACTAACTGCACGGGTCAAAGATTGGCTGAGTGGCAGACTTCAGAGGGTGGTAGTTAATGGTACCCTCTCTAAAACATCGGAGGTGACCAGTGGAGTACCGCAGGGCTCAGTCCTGGGTCCACTCCTTTTCAAAATATTCATAGGGGATCTGACTCAAGGGCTTCAAGGTAAAATAACACTATTCGCCGATGACGCCAAACTATGTAATATAGTAAGTGAATGCAGTTTACAGAATTATATGGCGCAGGACCTGCTTACATTGGAAAGTTGGTCCTCAACATGGCAGCTAGGCTTCAATGCTAAAAAATGTAAGGTCATGCACCTCGAAAGCAGAAATCCATGCAGGACGTACTTCTTGAACGGAGAAACTTTAACTAGGACTTCAGCAGAACGAGATTTAGGAGTAATCATTAGTGCAGACATGAAAACTGCTATTTTTCAGTTTAAAGGTACCGTGGCGGCTCCTCTAATGATCCCCGCCTGCATTAGAAGTCTTCTTTGAAGCAGGTGCGGCTCATGACAGGAGACGCGGCGGCACCTTTAATCTGAAAAAATAACTCCGGCAAGGGAGCCGGCCAACTGGCAGTTCAAAGTGGAGCTTCAGTATGGCCCTGTTCGCCTTGCCGTAATATATTTAATCTGATCCGTGCACCTCATGGCCAGAGAAAGAGGAGCGGAAGTGCTGGTTCAAGATACCCATAATTCTCAGCTAAAGCCTTGGTCCTTTGGCCCCGGGTACGTTTGTCGGCTGCGCCTCTGCCCGGGTTGGGAGGGAGAGGAGGGGGGGAGGGGGACCTGAGGAATGACGCTGTCTCCAATCCGCCGCTAAGCCAACAGCCGCCTCAGGAAATTTGCGCGCATGCGCACTCCTACATGCGGGTCGCTACAGCTCACGGAAAACCAGCTCACGCATGCGCGGCCTAGCGTTTTATTATATTAGATACCTCAAAAAGGAAAAGAACAAATATATTACTTATGAAATCCTTGTATTCTATCCCTATATATTCATTCATTAAAACTTACGAGTTAACAATATATTAATTCATCGTATAATATTTTATTATTTTTCTTTTATTTATTTATTTATTTTAAAATAGTTCTCTCCACCCCTTTATTCTTCTACTTTCCTCTCCCCTTTCCAATTTCCTCTTGTATACTTAATAAATAACTTACATAAGTGAATCATATTCTAATAGGACAATGATATTTTAAATTTTATAATATCTAAGCATCATAAATATATGTAAGCTTCTTACTCAAGGAAAATCAATTAAATATATATTACTACAACTAATCACTAATCTATAATAAGTTATCACATTTTATTCCTTTATAGGGTTCATTTAAATTACACAGCCTCCCCTAAAATACTGAAAATGTAATTTAACAAATTAACCTGTTCCTATGTTCCCAAGTTAAAACTTTATTCTCATTTAAAGCATTTATATCTATTATAACCAAATAAATACATTAAATTGAATTAATTTGCACTTAATATCAGATTGCGATTTCTTCAATATTCTAATAGTCTAATTAATACGTCATAAATCTAACAAGAGTCGTATTCATTTAATTTATTCCCAGCCTCTCTTTTTAAATTAGTCAAACCTTCTATTCATGTTTAAAATCCAACACCACAGTCCTCCATCTACATTAATCAAAGAAATAGGCCTGTAATTTTAAACCAACATGGGATATTTATTTGGCTTCGTCAAAACAATAGTTAAAGATTCTGCCATTGTACCTGAAATGCAACCTTTAGTTAGTTGTGATTGAAATAAATTTAAAAGATGAGGTAATAATATAATTTGGAATGATTTATAAAACTCCATGGTGAATCCATCACCACCTGGAGTGGATCTAACTCTATGGGACTTCAATGCTGCCTGAAGTTCTTTAAGTGATATAGGCGCCTCAAGAGTTCCTTTTATATGCTCAGGAATTTTTGGCCCCTTGATTTTAAAAAAGCCTTTTGAAAAAAAAAAAGCTCTCAAACATTTACAGAAAAATAAAAAAGAAGAAATTTTATGAACAAATTCATGAACCTGACTTCAGTGCTGGGAAAATTAGTTGAAACCAATATAAGAAATAAAGGGCTTGTTCCAGGTTTAGCAGCAGACATTTAAGTTTTTTATTATAATTTGTATTCCTGAAATTTTATTACTCTGTAATTCTTGGATCTGATAGTGTACTTGAGTGTGATTAATTATTTGTAACTATACTATTTTTTTAGTATGGTATTCTTGCTCTTTGTTTAATAACTATACCTTAATTTTTTTTATTTGGTTAACCACACTATCTGTACAAGATTAACATGCTTGGATGTTTATGGAAAATTGAATAAATATATAATACTAATAAAAAAATAAATAAATAAAGGGCTTCTTTTAGAAAGCTGTGCGACAAACACTCTGACATCCATTAATTCCCTATGGATGTCGGAACAATTACTGCGGCAGCTGCTAGTGTGGGTTTGTAAAAGAGGGGGGAGGAGGGGGAATTACAGAACATGTAGATAGAGTCATCATGGGTTCCACCAAGAGAGGTCTTACCTCACCTATTTGCTGCATTTCTTTGAAGGTGTGAATATGCATGTGGATAAAGGACATTTGTGCTGACAAATTTTCAGAAAGCTTTTGACAAAGTTCCACATGAGAGACTCCTGAGAACATTAAAGAATCATTTGATAGAAGATAATGTTTTGTTGTGGATTAGGAATTGGTTATTGGATTAAAAAACTCTCTATGCCATATCTATAAAATGGAAAGATTTATTGCATTACAAAAGGGTTATTTCAAGAAATTTCAGGGTGTATGGAAACCATTAACAAAATATTGTACGGAGTAGTAGAGTTTGTTTCCCTTAAATTTATTAGTATTAATAGGGTAGGGTGGGGATATTTTATTAATACATATTTATATTATACTGGATTATATGGTAGGGAGGGAGGGAAGGGGGAGGGATAAGATTTTAAGTAATGTGCAAATGATAGTCTGTAAGTGATATATTTATTGTTAATGTGATTGAATATATGTAACACTTAATGTAATCTTAAAAATGAATAAAGAATTTATAAAAAAAAAACAAAAAAACAGGATAGGGTTAAATGGCCATTTTTCTCAGTGGAAGATGGTGAATAGTGGAGTGCCATACGGATTTGTACCGGGACCGGTGCTATCTAACATTTATAAATGAGCTGGAAATTGGAATGACAAGTGAAGTGATTAAACTGTTCAAAGTTGTTAAAACATAGGCCCTCTTTTACTAAGGTGCGCTAACCGATTAGCACGCACTAATTTTCCCAGCACTGAAGTCAGATTCATGAATTTGTTCATCAAATTTCTTCTTTTTTATTTTTCTGTAAATGTTTGAGAGGTTTTTTTTTTCAAAAGGCTTTTTTAAAATCAAGGGGCCAAAAATTCCCGAGCATATAAAAGGAACTCTTGAGGCGCCTATATCACTTAAAGAACTTCAGGCAGCGTTGAAGTCCCATAGAGTTAGATCCACTCCAGGTGGTGATGGATTCACGATGGAGTTTTATCAAGTTTCAAGTTTATTAGTGTTTTTGATTAATCGCTTAATCACAATTCAAAGCAATGGACATAAATAATAAACAATAAAATTACAGTATTAGGGAGTAATACAATACTTAACATAAACTTAAGTCCGAACAGGACTATTAACAAACTTAACAAACAAGAAAAAAGGGGAAAAATTATATTATTACCTCATCTTTTAAATTTATTTCAATCACAACTAACTAAAGGTTGCATTTCAGGTATCGATTTAGCGCGTGCTAAACACTAACGCGTGCATGTTAGTCTATGAACTCGTTAGGGTTTAGCGTGCGCTAATTCGATTAGCGCACCTTAGTAAAAGAGGGGGATAGACTCTGAAAACTTGTAGGCAGATCTTATGAAATTGAAAGACTAGGCATCCAAATAGCAGATGAAATTAAATGAAGACAACTGAAAAGTGATGCACATTGGGAAGAATAAACCAAATCATAGCTACCAGTTGCTAGGGTCCACCTTAGGGATCAGTGCCCAAGAAAAAAAAATCTAGATGTCATTGTAGACAAAATACTGAAACCTTCCACTGAATGTGTGGCAGTGGCCAAAAAAGCTAAATAAGACTAAGAATATTATAATGCCTCTGTATTACTTCATTATGCAACCTCACCTTGAGTATAGCATTCAAAAAAGATATAGCAGAATTGGAAAAAGTTCAAAGAAGAGTAGCCAAGATGATAATCTAATTTAATCTTTTATTTGTGCATCGCACATACATATTTAGGCTCAAGACGACATGGGATAGAACTCCTCTTATTTGAAGGAAAATTAAAAAGGTTAGAGCTCTTCAGCTTGGAAAAGAGACAGCTGAGGGGAGGTATGATTGAAGACTACAAAATCCTGAGTGGTATAGAATTAGTACAAATGAATTGAGTTTTTACTCCATCAAATTTAGAAAAGCTTAGGGGACACTCAGTGAAGCTACAGGAAAATACTTTTAAAACCAATAGGAGGAAATATTTTTTTCACTCAGAGAATAATTAAGCTCTGGAACTTGTTGCCAGAAGATGTGTTAACAGAAGTTAGCATAGCTGAGTTTAAAAAGGTTTGGATAACTTCCTGGAAGAAAAAATCCACAGTTTGCTATTGAAACAGACATGGGGAAATCCAGTAATTGTTCTGAGATCGGTAGCATTGGAAAGTTGCTACTATTTGGGTTTTTACCAGGTACTTGTGACCTGGATTGTCAACTGTGAAAACAGGATACAGGGCTAGATGGACCATTGGTCTGACCCAGTATGGCTATTTCTATATTATGCAATGACTCAGTGGTGCAGGTGTTTCAGAATGTCTCTAAAACCTGTGCTGGGCATTTTGAAGAAGGAAACAATTTATAATAGGTGGGCATTTCATTTCTTGCTATGCTTTACAGTAGCAGGCTCTTCCTACCAAGTCAAGACATTAAGGCAAAAAAAAAAAAAAGCCAGATTTTGGGAGAAACCGCATTTACTTTTAAATTGGGAATAATGATTTTTCTCTTTACCTTGTGGCATGGCCAGAAAAAGTTAATAAAAAAAATTGGAATCTAAGTGTGGCCCCTACAGTTCATGATTGAATGTTTGGCATATTTAAGAATATACCAAATTCTTTCTGAAAATATATATAGTATATTGAGAGATTACTGGAGATGAAATGAAAAAATAAATAATTTATGAATGAAAAATTAAATTTTTATGTGTGTGATGGGTCCTCAGTTTTCAAAACTCGATTATCAGGCCCAGCCTGTAACATTGGGTTGAGAGTTGCATTAACCCAAACGTGTTATTCAAATGTGAAACATCCCTGGACCCAATATTTTATAGTGAATAAGTGGAAAATCATGCAACTAAAGTCAATCACCATTCATCTCTCTAATATACTATTGTGCATATGAATGCTACTGAGTCCAAAGCCTATTTGAGATTCAGCTACCAAGGTTCTTCCTCTGATGTCCAAAAATCAAAATACAAGCAGTTCAATTAGTTAGAAAAGCAGGTACTTATCTTTGCGATATAAAGGCGTCTAGTAAGACACATTCAGTCCATAGTTCTTGCTACGATACTGAGCTCTACAGGGCTCTGTTTTGGAGGATCACTCCTCCTTCCTCTGTTCAGTGCTACCTGAAAGGGATTTGCACACTCCATGTTTGCGGTGCCGGGCCATAGCAGTGAGTGAGGGGAGACTGATTTGGGGTCATGTAGGCTCCGGGGCAGTGCTAGTTTCAGAAGACAGTGAAGGCAAAGACCCAGGAAATTTTCTCTTGAAAAATGCAAGGAGTAGGTAGCATCCCCGGAAGTAGTTGCTCACAGGTTCGTGTGTACAGGAGAGGTAAGCGTGCTAAGAACATGAGACCAAACTGGATGCTGAGGTTGATGACCCCCCTGAGAAAATCTATGACAGGGTGGGGAACGAAGGCTGCAATCCAGTCGGGTTTTCAGGATTTCCCCAATGAATATGCATGAGATCTATCTGCATACAATGGAAGCAGTGCATGCAAACAGATCTCATGCATATTCATTGGGGAAATCCTGAAAACCCGACTGGATTGTGGCCCTCGAGGAGGGACTTTGATACCCCTGATGTACTATAGTATGCTTTTTGAAGAACAAGCATATAGGACAAAATTGAACTTATATTTTTAGCTTTGTTTATCCCATGAACTATTAGAACACTGCATATGTAGTCAGAATGCAGCATTTACACTTAAGCTATATTAATTCCTGTTATTACCTCATTACTTGTACCAAGGAGCCTCCTTACTAAGGATTTTCCACCTAACTGCTGCCAATTATTGGACTTTACCTTTTATTGCTAATTTTTATGACTCAGAAATGTAACTGCTAATCTGTTGTTTTGTGTAACATTAGTCAGAAGTTTCTCAATACAAATGTAGAAGAAACTTGGGGGTTGAGCCAGTCAGGTGTCACCCTGTTGATGTTAAGTGGATAATGTGACTCTACTACTAAAAGCTTTTGCCATTGAACTAAATGTTTATGTTTGTGTGGATTTCTTCCTCTTGACTTCTTTCAAGAGCCAAGCAGATGATCTGATCAAGCACGTAGTCTGATTAAGCAGCTCCTGTGCAGTCATACAACGAAATGTGAAGGAGCAGGAGTAGCCAATAGGTGAGAAGGAAAGTAGGTCTGATGAGGTAATTTCAGAGGGGTTCAAGCATGTAGATGTTTTGGGTTTGTATGTTTTTATGAATGCTGGAGAGCTCAGTGTGGCACAAGGCTAAAACAGCAAAGAGAATGTTAGGAATGATCAGGAAAGGAATGGAAAACAAAGATGAAAATGTTATAATGCCTGTGTATTGCTGTATGGTACAGCCACACTCGAATAAAATGCCTGATTGCAAACCCATCCGAAGGGAAATAAAAACCCTGCTATTCAGAAAATGTGTCAAGATTAACTAATTCAATACCTTAATTTATCTCTGCTCCTGTAATTAATACCTAACCCCATATCTCTCCTGGTGATGTCCAACTTACCTCTTTTGCAATCCACCTAGAACTGCAAGGTTAAGGCAGTATATAAGTCACTAATGTAATATAATGTAATAATGTGTGCAATTCTAGTTGCTGTATCTCAAAAAAGACATAGTGGAATTAGAAAAGGTATAGAGAAGGGCGACAAAAATGATAAAAGGGATGGGATGGCTTCCCTAAGAGGAAAGGTTAAGTGGCTAGGGCTGTTCAGCTTGGAGAAGAGATGGCTCAGGGATGATATGATAGAGGTTTATAAAATGCTGAGTGGAGTTGAAAGGGAGGATGTGAATCGCTTGTTCTCTCTTTCCAAAAATGCTAGGAAGCTATTAAGTAGTAGATTTAAAACAAACCAGAGAAACTATTTCTTCACACAAAGTGTAATTAAACTCTGGAATTCGTTGCCAGAGAATGTAATGAAATCAGTTAGCTTAGCAGGGTTTAAAAAAGGCTTGGATGATTTCCTAAAAGAAAAGTCTATAGGCCATTATTGAGATGACTTGGGGAAACTCACTGCTTATTCCTAGGATAAGCAGCACAGAATCTGTTTTACTCCTTGGGATCTTGCCAGATACCTAGCCACTGCATGGCAATTCTTATGTTTTTATGTTCTTATGTTAAGGCTGCAACTGTTACCTTGCAGGTATCGCATGCTGCTGCAAGGCAGTGGCAGGCAGCTTGGGAATTCCAAACGGATGATTTTGTTGGCTATATGAAGACAGAATAGATGTGTTAACTGTCTGTGGCTGTGTGAAGACTTAGGGCTCCTTTTGGAAAGCTACAGTAGCAAGTCCCGCATGGCAAATGCGATGCAACCTTTTCAATTCCTTTGGACTGCATTGCATTTGCCATGCTGGTACTTGCTACCATGCCTTTGTAAAAGGGAGCCCTTAGTGAGGTTTGGAATTTGTGAGTAGAGAGAAATGTTTAATTGGGTGCCAGTGACATGTCTGGGGTGTCAAAGAAGGAAAGAGCAATTGCTGGAAGAAGCTCTGTTTGCATGTAAACAGTGGCTGGGAGAAACATTTGAAGGACATTTTATTATGGGAATGGGGGAAAGAGGTACAGACTAATTTTTGGTATAAATATCATCAGCATAATGGGGTCCTTTTACTAAAGAAGCGCTAGTCGTTTTAGCACGCGCTGACCGCTAACACGTCCATAGAATGTAATGGACGCATTAGCGTTTAGCATGCACTAATATCTAGCGCACGCTAAAACAGCTAGCGCACCTTGGTAAAAGGGCCCCCAATGTTATTTAGAGATTTGGAAGTGAAGCCACAGCTGCATCAGGAAGTTCTGTTGAGGACAGCTGCCTTGAGCAATACTCCTGACTAAAGTTTCAACAATGTTTAAGAAAGTTGGGGGGGTGGGGTTCTTTTCCAGAATGCTTACTAAGGAAAGCAGAAGGGGTAATACCAAAGACTTATGCTAAAGAATAAGGGGTTCATTTAAAAAAAAAAAAAATAGACATTCAAAAAACAGCATAAACAGACACTTGGACATCTTACAAGTCAAAACATTCAAGAGGGTATTTACAAAACTGACTTTCCAGACGTCTTTCTGGTCATTTTTGTCTCTAGTGCATCTAAATCTTAAGGGAGCATGTTAGAGATGTGTTTTGGGTGGGCTTAGGACTTGGATGCTTTGCAGGGATAATCAAACTTAACAAAATGTCTAGGGTACCATTTAGATATTTGGGGCTAGACCTGTTTTAAAAAACAAATAAGGGTCAAAAGGTACCCAAACTAACCAGATCACCACTGGAGGGATTAAGGTATCACCCGACACCCCCCCCCCCCCACACACACACACTGTTACCCCACCAGGGGTCACCGACCCCATCTCACCACCCAAAGATGTGGACCCCCCCAAGTATATTACAGTATACCCCAGTATATTACCGTTTCAGGTGGTCACACAGACAGCTGAGCAGAGCAGAGGGGCACTCTAGGGGATACTGCAGTGAAAGTCACATTAAAAAGTCCCAGGTATACGTTCCTATAACCTGCTTATATTTTATGGTGAGCCATCCAAAACCCACCCAAAACCTAGTGTAGATACATGAAGCAGACATCTGTAGGCAAAAGGGCTATTGTTGTGATGTACAGGTGGGTACAGTAACAGTAGCATCAATAGACATGTTAAATGTCAAAAACACTTATCTTCTGTGATATTGTCAGACCAAACATCAATATGGACCGTGTTTCAGCTTTTGCTTCAGGGATGGGCCTGCAAAATAAACACAATTAATATTATTTCCTCCAGGTTAATGCAATAGTATCCCACTTATCTTAAGCTCTAATATGAAACAAAAGGGACAACACCTTCATAACACCCAAGTTTCCCAAAGAAAATGGTGTCCAAACAAATGCTTAGTTAAATATGTCACATGGTACAACGGGACCAATGAACCATTTAGTTTCAAAATAGTGATGCTCATCAAAATCTAGATTTTTTTTTTCCTTGGGAATGATCATGTCTAACATAAATATCCATCTATGCTCTTTGTAATTTAATAATCAATTTAAATCACCACCCTTCCACCTAACTTTGATTTTATCATTGACTCTCCATTTTATATCAGATAAAAGGTGGCTATTCTCTGTCCAATGATTTGTTAAAGGTGCATTCATGACAGGATTCTTAATCATCAATTTGTGTTCTGTGAGGCTGACTTTAACTGCCCACATTATTTCCTCGCATAAATTAGTTGACAAGGGCATTCAATGATATAAATAATATTTTCAGAGTTGTAAGTAATAAATCAATCTAGATCAGGGTTGTTCAACGTTGGTCTTCAAGGGCCGTAATCCAGACAGGTTTTCAGGATTTCCCCAATGAATTTGCATGAGATATTTGCATGCCCTGCTTCAATTGTATGCAAATAGATCTTATGTATATTAATTTGGGAAATCCTGAAAACCTGACTTAACGAGAGCCGAGGTTGAATACTCCTGTTCCAGATGTTATCCTTCATTTGCTGTTGGGATCGATCCAGTTGATTCCTTTGAATGCGCTGGAATACTAATCTCTCCTGCTGCGATCCCCTAACTTTCCCCAGCAGGAGATATGCCTAATCTCTTCTGCCACGATCCTCCCAAACCTCCCTGGCAGGAAGGTGCCCAATCCCTCCTGCCAAACACAAACACCCACCCCCAACACCCGCGCAGTTACTGGCAGGAGGGTGCCCAATCCTTTCTGCAGGACACAAAACCCCCTTTGGCCTGCCCGTGCACCCACCCTCGAGAATTGATGGCTGACCGGCTGCCGCGGCATAGTGGCGCACTAGGCTGCCTGCCTGGTCCTGCACCGCTTCCCACGAGAACTCAGCCAGCCAGCCTTGTGTGCTGCTCTCAGTGAGGGAAGGTGCCATAAGTTTTTAAAAAGGTATGCGTGGTGGGGGTGGGGGAGGAGGAAGCGGGCCGGGGCTGCCTGCCACCTGCCTGGGGGATGAGGAGGGAGAGGCCGGGGCCTGCCTGCCAAATTAAAAATAGGGAGGGAGGAGGAAGAGGGCCAGGACCTGCCTGCATATTGCCTGCTTAGGGGATGAGGAGGGAGAGGCTGGGGCCTGCCTGCCTGCCGGCCCTGCCAAATTAAAAATAGGGATGGAGGAGGGAGAGGCCGGGGTCTGCCTACTGCCTACCTGGGGGTAGGGAGAGAGAAGGGAGATGTCGGGGCCTGCCTGCACGCCCTGCCGAATTAAAAATAGGCCTGCCTACCTGCTTGCTCTGTCCCCTGTCTCTACCTGCCTGCTTGCCCTGTCCCTATCTGCTTGCCCTGTCCCTGCTTGTCCTGTGCCTTGTTTCTACCTGCCTGCCAGCCACTAGACCTTCCTGCTCTGTGCCCTGTCCCTGCCTGCCCTGTCCTGGCCTACCACTAATACACCAGAGAGTTCAGGGTACAGAGCCTGGCAGGGAGGGAGGCCAGGGTGCAGAGCTTGGCAAGGAATGTGGGGTTGGGTGCAGAGTCTGGCAGGGAGAATTTGGTTTAGAATGTTTTTTTCTTGTTTGCCTCCTCTATATCTAGGGTGTGTCTTATGGTCAGGTGCATCTAATGGGGCAAAAAATTCGATGTTTAGGAAATATTTTGATGGAAGCATTAAAGTTTGCAGCCACTTCTGTTCTACTTTTGAAAACTACAAGAACGAGAGGGCATTTGGAAAAATTAAAAGGGGACAGATTCAAAACCAATGCTAGGAAGTTCTTCTTTACTCAAAGGGTGGTGGACACCTGGAATGCGCTTCCAGAGGGTGTGATAGGATAGAGCACGGTATTGGGGTTCAAGAAGGGATTAGATAATTTCCTGAAGGAAAAAGGGATAGAAGGGTATAGATAGAGGATTACTATACAGGTCCTGGATCTGATGGGCCGCCGTGCGAGCAGACTGCTGGGCATGATGGACCCAGCAGAGGCAATGCTTATGTTCTTATGTTACTTGTAACCACAAATCATAATCCAAATCAACGCATGGTTAGAACCAAGGAAGACTGTGAAGACCTGCAAAGGGACTTAACGAGATTGGAAGACTGGGCAAGAAAATGGCAAATGAGTTTTAACACTGAGAAATGCAAAGTCATGCATGTAGGGAAAAAGAACCGGATGTTCAACTATAAAATGGGGGGATCATTGCTGGGGGTGAGCAACCTTGAAAGAGACCTGGGGGTGATGGTGGACACAACATTGAAAGCATAAGCACAGTGTGCGACAGCCTCAAAGAAAGCGAACAGAATGTTGGGCATCATCAAAAAGGGTATCACGACCAGGACGAAGGAAGTCATTTTGCCGCTGTTTCGGGCAATGGTGCGCCCACATCTGGAGTACTGTGTCCAGTACTGGTCGCCGTACCTCAAAAAGGACATGGCGGTACTTGAGGGAGTCCAGAGAAGAGCGACAAAACTGATAAAAGGTATGGAAAACTTCTCATACCCTTACAGATTGGAAATGCTGGGGCTGTTCTCCCTGGAAAAGCAGAGACTTAGAGGAGACATGATAGAAACCTTCAAAATCATGAAGGGCATAGAGAAGGTAGACAGGGACAAATTCTTCAGGCTGTGGGGAGCCACAAGTACAAGGGGGCACTTGGAGAAATTGAAAGAGGAAAGGTTTAGAACAAATGCTAGGAAGTTCTTTTTCACTCAGAGGGTGGTGGACACATGGAACGCGCTCCCGGAGGATGTGATAGGCCAGAGCATGCTACAGGGGTTCAAGGAGAGTCTAGATATGTTCCTAAAAGAAAAGGGGATTGAGGGGTACAGATAGAAGTAGAGGTAGGATATAGGAATAGTCAGTGACCACTTCACAGGTCATGGACCTGATGGGCCGCCGCGGGAGCGGACCGCTGGGCACGATGGACCTCTGGTCTGACCCAGTGGAGGCAACTTCTTATGTTCTTATGATTCATACAACATTTGCCTAAATTGCTCTTTAACTGGTCACATATACAGCAGTAAATCTTAATATTGAATAAAAGAGCTCCTCTGCAGTGGACTATATCAACAGCTCCTAACCATCAAATTCTTCATTGGTCTCCTGTATGAAATCTTCTACATTCATGACTTTTGGAAAATTTATACAAAAATACTTTTGAAAAGTTATGCAAAAACATTTATCTTGCATTTAAGTCCCACTGGACCCACTGCCAACATGGCCAGTGTTTCAGTTCCTACATCAGGGTAGTGGTCTGTTGAAAAAACAAAAACAACTATCAAAGTCAAATTCTAAATAAACTTTCTTCTGTAATCAATTTTTTTTTAAGGTGACCTATAAAGCTGCTGAATATATTCACAAATAAATCACATAAAAGCATCCTTAAGCTTCCCAAACTTCAAAAAGATGATGCCGGCAAGTTAGATGATGCTTGAAAAGCAAAACTGAAACTTGCTGACCAATGACATCAGGAAGCAAAGTCTGGCAATCAGAAAAAAACTGGAACCATTGTAGAGATTTCCACTCAGGGCTAGATGCACTAAAGCCTCAGATTGTCTAAGTTTGTCGCTAAACCGATTTGACTGGTTTAGTGACTGATCATATTTAACAACCTGATGCTCTAAACAGGCTCATTGTGATTTTCTGTGTGGTCCTACATTCTCCAATTCTGGCATGCAAATGAGGTCATTAATATTAAAACCAGGCATCCAACTGATGCCCTAAACTTGCATGTCAGAATCAAGTCAGCCTGCTTATATTTTTAATTTTTTTTTCTATGGGGACAAATGTGTATGTGTAAAAACATACAATATCTGGCCCATAAAAAAAATGTTGTGGCACTCCCTCCCCCCCCCTGTTAACGGCCCTCCCCGATGAATCTCCTCATAACTGTGAAATCCCCCTGCACCAACCAAAATCTGCAGGAGGGATACCCACTCTCTCCTGCCACTGGATGCTCCCTAAACCCTACCAAACCTCCCTGAGCTCCCCTGGAAATTAGTCAACAGCAGGAGGAATGCCCAGTCCCTGCTGCTCATATTGCCTGTCACTGCAAAATGACAGACCTTCTCCTTCCTGATGCATCCTGGGATGCATGGGGAGGGGCCTAAGGCCCTGATTGGCTCAGATGCCTAAGACCCTTCCCGCTGTCGACTTATTTCCAGGTATAGGAGGGTTCGGGGGGTTTCTGGTGCCAGGAGGTAGTGGACATCAGTCCTTCAGTTTTTTTTATTGTAGGAAGGGGAGTGGGGTAGGGGTTGGTCCAGGGGAGTCTTGGGGGGTGAGTGCAGGGGGGTTTACAGCAACAGGAGGGAGTGGACATCCCTCTTGCTGATTTTGGCTGGTGTGGGGTGTGGGGAGTTCCGTGGTAGCAGGAGGGAGTGGGTATCCCTCCTGCCTCCATTCTGGTTCCGGGATGGGTGGATCGTTGGAGGGGAGCTGTCATTGGCGAGGGACCAGCATGGGCATTTTTTTAAAATGGGGCAGATATTGTGGATGTGTAACACACACACAACATCTGTACCATTAATAAAGAAAAATACCCCAACAACTGAGTGGCTTGAGGCTGCTTTGGAGCTTCTGCTGCCACTCAGCTGTTCGGGCTTCCCCAAGCTGGCTCTGTGCATGTGTCTAATCACTCTCAAAGGTTCTGAACCTCCATGTAAATCATTTGCATGGAAACTTGTTGGAACATCAATTGCTGTTCCAGAATCAGTCAAAAAATAGGCCAACAGCGACTGTGTTTAGCGCATCTAGCCCTCCATCTCCAGATTGAGCCCATTAGGGTGATCTGTGCTTGATGTGAATATCCACTCCTGTATAAGGTTTTTCTTTAAGAACATAAGATTTGAAACTGCTGGGTCAGATCAGTAGCCCATCGTGCCCAACAGTCTGCTCACATAGCGGCCCTTAGGTCAAAGACCAGTGCCCTATTTGAGTCTAGCCTTACATGAGTACGTTCTGGTTCAGTAAGAACTTATCTTATCTTTTCTTGAATCCCAGGAGGATGCTTTCCCCTATAACAGCCTCTGGAAGAGCATTCCAGATTTCTACCACTCTCTGGGTAAAGAAGAACTTCCTTACGTTCGTAAGGAATTTCTCCCCTTTTAACTTTAGAAAGTACCCTCTTGTTCTCTTCACCTTGGAGAGGGTGAACAATCTCTCTTTCTCTACTAAGTCAATTCCCTTCAATATCTTGAATGTTTCGATCATGTCCCCTCTCAGTCTCCTTTTTTGAAGGGAGAAGAGGCCCAGTTTCTCTAGCCTCTCATTGTACGGCAACTCCTCCAGCCCCTTAACCATTTTGTTGCTCTTCTCTGGACCCTTTTGAGTAGTACTATGTCCTTTTTCATGTATGGCGACCAGAGATGGACACAGTATTCCAGGTGGAGGTGCACCATGGCCAGGTACAGCGGCATGATAACCCTCTCAGATCTGTTTGTGATCACCTTCTTAATCATCTGTTCGCCCTTTTCGCCACCGCCATGCATTGTGTGGACGACTTCATTGACTTGTCTACAAGTACTCCCAAGTCTCTTTCCTGGGGGCTCTCTCTGAGTACAGCACTGGACATCCTGTATTCGTGCATATGATTTTTGTTACCGACATGCATCACCTTGCACTTATCCACGTTGAACCTCATTTGCCATTTCATGGCCCATTCCTCGAGTGTGTTTATGTCTCGTTGTAGGTCTTCCCAAGCCTTCTGTGTCCTCGCTACTCTGAATAACTTTGTATCGTCTGCAAATTTAATCACCTCATTTGTCGTACCAATTTCCAGGTCATTTATAAATATGTTGAAGAGCACGGTTGCAAAAGGTTTCCCCATTAAACCTTCAATCCAGTGCGAGAGCTCACAAAGGAAAGGGAAAAGCTAGTTTTAAGCAATTGCTCAGTAAAGAAGCGACTGTCTCTAACCAGCTAATGCTCCTGAGTCTGATGTTATGAGATACTGTTATGAAATAATGTTGACACAGTATATATATATATTAGATTAAAATTAAGTTTAAAAGCATAAATAGTAATAGTTTTAAAATACAGCTGTATAGTGAATGGTATTCAACCAAAAAGTGCATTTATCCCTCCTTTACAAAGCCACACTAGCGTTTTTAGCGCTGGCCGTGGTGGTTACAGCTCAGACGCCCATAGAATTCTGTTGGTGTCAGAGCTGTTACTGCCACGGCCGGTGCTAAAAATGCTAGCTTTGTAAAGGAGGGTGTTAATGAGCAAAGTGCACAGGATGGAAAAAAAAAAGTGCTCATTTAAACATTGACATTTTCTATTAACATTTTCAGTCAGTGAGCCCAAAAGAATTAAAAGCTCTCTACCGGTTACCTGTTCAACAGTGAATTTGCTATAAAGCTCTGTCTGTCGTTCATCAAATATTGTACTCCGTTTCTCCTACTTGTTTTCAAAGCTTGTGGGAAATCTTTCAACCCGTAAGCTGTTTGTGATCTGAGGGAGGGATGTTGCTCATCAGTTCAAAAGAAAATGGGATTCATGTTAAATCTATTTTCTCACTTGCCGGTAAGAATGTCTGGAATTTAATTCCAGGTATAATGAGAATATGCAAAGATCGTATGTCTTTTAAGAAAATGTTAAAAACAATTATTTGCCTTTCTCTAACTCTTTTTTTTTAAATTAATTCTTTATTCAATTTCAAAAATACATTAAGTGTTAAATATATTCATTCATTTTAACAATAAATACATCTCTTACAAACAATCATTGATATATTTCATAAATTCTTATCCCTTCCCCTTTCCCATCCCTCCCTCCCATATATTCCATTATCATATAAAACATATAATAATAATCTTCCCCCCTCCCTATACCTTAATTTGATAAATATAAGGGAAACAAATTCAAATTAATCTTTACAATACTTTGTCAATGGTTTCCACACATCCTGAAACTTCTTAAAATATCCCCGTTGTAATGCAATAAACCTTTCCATTTTATAGATATGGCATAAAGAATTCCACCAGAAGTTGTAATTTAATCTCCTCCAATCCTTCCAATTATATGTAATTTGCTGAATGGCAACACCAGCCATTATAAGTAGTAATTTAACCCAGTGGCCTTTCTCTAACTCTGTGGTTATTATTTGATTTAGATTTAAAGAATTCTGCATTGAGAAAATTTGTGGGGGAAATTTATTTGTTTACTGCATTTTATAATGTTTGTGCTTGAAATTGTGGATGTAAATGTTTTGTGCATCGCTTAGATTTAAGTGATTCATAAATTTTTTAAATAAATAAACATGTTCAACTTTTACAGAGTTTACATGGAATGAATTTCCACACCACCTGAATGGATTTTTAAGCCACCTGAGACACCAGATAAGTCAAATATATTTATGTGTTCCTTGTTCATCTCCTAAATGTCTATATGCTATTCATATATTTCCTCTAAATAAGAACTGATTCTGTGTGTAATGCTATTCTTTTCCAGGAAGAAATTTCAGACCTCAAACCCTTTGTGTATCTACAGAAATATATATTTCACTAAACTTGTTTCTTTTATTTCTCTTGCATTGACTGTTAATAAAGTCTCTGACACTTAGGGTTCCTTTTACTAAGCCGTGTTAGCATTTTTAGCGCACGCAGCATTTTAGCGCGCGCTAAACCCGCGCTACATGGCTAGAACTAACACCAGCTCAATGCTGGTGTTAAGGTCTAGCGCGGGAGACAATTTAGCGTGCGCTATTCCGCGCATTAAAGCGGCTTAGTAAAAGGAGCCCTTAGCTTTCCACAGCATCTTCTTCTGTATTAGCTGGACTTTGGCCTTGCTTGAAAGTTGGGGCCCAGTTAAAGTAGCTGTAAGCAGGAACTCCGTGGTCCGTTGTCTCTGTGGTGTTGCCTCCCTAACTTTAAAAATCTAAAATGAAAAGTTTCAAGTTTTATTTCAATTTGATGAATCGCTTATTTAGATTTACTAAGCGAATTACAACATTAATAAAAAATATATAAATATATATTTAGACATCTTATACAGAATCAGGCCTACACTAACCCCGATTCTGTAACCGATGTCTATGGTTTAGACGACGGTTACAGAATCGGGTAAGAGTAGACACGGCCGCTACACTTATCGTGGCAAGGGATCTCCCTGCCGCGATAGGAATAGCGGCCACGGCCGCCTGCCCGCCCCCCCCACACCACCGATGATCGCCGGCAGGAGGGTGCACAACCCCTCCTGCTGGAGGATATCCCCCGACACCCCAAATTGCTGGCAGGAGGGTGCCCAACCTCTTCTTCCAGAGGATGCTCCCTCTCCAGACCCCTCCATGCTAACACCCCCCCCACGGACCTCCCCCCAACTAACCTCTAATTGTTGACTGGCTGGCCGGGTCTTGCTACTGGCAAGCTCATCGAAATAAGACGGGCCCGCCCCTTTTCGGCCCATCCACACTAAGCCTAAGGCCTGATTGGCCCAGGCTATAGGAGCCTGGGCCAATCAGGCCCTAGGCTTATCGGGTTGGCCCATCCCCGCTAAGGCTAGGAGTCTGGGCCAATCAGGCCTTAGGCTTAGCGGGGATGGGCTAATTGTTTTTCTTACAAAATGGTTTGTTGTCCTTATAATAGCTCCTTTTTGTTTGGCTACTGCTTTCCTACTTCTTCCAGATGTTATCATCCAGACAATTCCTTGACATAATCCCTAATCTGAACAAAATTAGTTGTTTAGAACCTTCACTTTCTAATGAGCCCTTTCTATACCTGTCTTAATATTAAAACACACCAAGCATGATCACTGGATGCCAAATGATCACCCACTATGACATCAAAAACACTTCCCTGTTTGAAAAGCTTTAAGTCCAGTATGGCCTATTCCAGTTGGCCCAGGTGCCTCACGCCTCACCTGTGGGTGGGGATTGAGCCACCTGGGCCAATCAGGCCCTAAGGCCAGGCCATTCAATGCATGGCTGGCCTGCTGGACGGATGAGCTTGGCACCCGTCTGTCCGGCCAACGATTTAAAGGTATGGAGGGGATTGGGGTGGGGGAGATTGAGGGGTCGGCGGAGGGGGGTGCATTGAGAACAGGAGGGCCTGGGATCCCTTCTGCCAGTATTTTAGTGGGGGGGCATGGGTTCACCTTGACAGGAGGAGTTGGGCTCCCACCTACCCGATTTCATGGGCTCCCTCATGCTCCAAAGCTGTCGGGAATGTTCGGCGCTGGCCGGGCAAGAGAGCTTGGGCTCCCTCTTGCCCGGATGCTGTTGGGGGTTCGGGGTGTCGCCGGGCAGGAGGGCTTGGGCTCCCTCCTGCCTGATCATAATCGCCTGGGGAGGGCTGATCGCTGTAGGAGAGATGGCTCATCTTTCCTGCCAGCGATGGTTATCGCCCACCCCCCTCCGAACCGCGGAACTTCGGGTGAGGATCGCTGGCAGGGGAGATGCCCTGCCGCGATGCTCATCCCGAAGTGTCGCGGTTCGGAGGGGGTGGGCGATCACCATCGCGGCAGGAGAGATGAGCCATCCAGTGGCGTACCTAGGGGGGGCGGGGGGGGCGGGCCGCCCCGGGTACCAGCCCTGAGGGGGTGTTCCCGGCCTTGCCGCTCAGTCCCCCCCCACGCCCGAAGGACCGCTCGCCCCACTGACCTTCCAGCACACCTATGAAGCAGCCCGCAGCAGGATCGCGACGTCAGCAATCCCTCAGCTGCTTGGGCGCTGCTTCCTGCGCCGCGGTCCCGTCCCTCCTCTGACGTCAGAGGAGGGGGCGGGACCGCGGCGCAGGAAGCAGCTCCTAAGCAGCGCAAAGATAGCTGACGTCGCGATCCTGCTGCGGCTGCTTCATAGGTAGTGCGGGGAGGCCAGGGGGGCGAATGGTCCTTCGGGGTGGGTCGGGGCATCAGGCCTTCAGGGTGGGGCGGGCGGGCAGGCAGGCAGACTTTCAAGGGGGCGGGGGGGGTGACAGGCAGGCAGGCAGGCCTTCAAGGGGGGGTGCAGGTCTTCGGGGGGAGGTGCAGACCTTCAAGGGGGTGCAGGCCTTCAAGGGGGGGACAGGCAGGCAGGCCTTCAAGGGGGGGACAGGCCTACAAGGGGGGGGGGACAGGCCTACAAGGGGGTGCAGGCCTACAAGGGGGGGGGGACAGGCCTTCAAGGGGGGACAGGCCTTCAGGGGGGGTGCATGCCTTCAGGGGGGGTGCCGACCTTCAAGGGGGTGCAGGCCTTCAAGGGGGGGACAGGCAGGCAGGCCTTCAAGTGGGGGGACAGGCCTTCGGGGGGGTGCAGGCCTTCGGGGGGGGGGTGCAGACCTTCAAGGGGGTGCAGGCCTTCAAGGGAGGGGACAGGCCTTCAAGGGGGGGACAGGCAGGCAGGCCTTCAAGGGGGGGGACAGGCCTACAAGGGGGTGGGACAGGCCTTCAAGGGGGTGCAGGCCTTTGGGGGGGTGCCAACCTTCAAGGGGGGGTGCAGGCCTTCAAGGGGGGGACAGGCCTTCAAGGGGGGACAAGCAGGCAGGCCTTCAAGGGGGGGACAGGCCTACAAGGGGGTGGGACAGGCCTTCAAGGGGGTGCAGGCCTTTGGGGGGTGCCAACCTTCAAGGGGGGGGACAGGCCTTCAAGGGGGGACAAGCAGGCAGGCCTTCAAGGGGGGGTCAGGCCTTCAAGGGGGGGGGGACAGGCCTACAAGGGGGTGGGACAGGCAGACCTTTAAGGGGGGACAGGCCTACAAGGGGGTGGGACAGGCAGACCTTTAAGGGGGGATAGGCCTTCAAGGGGGGACAAGCAGGCAGGCCTTCAAGGGGGGGGTCAGGCCTTCAAGGGGGGGGACAGGCCTTCGGGGGTGCAGGCCTTCGGGGTGGGTGCAGGCCTTCGGGGTGGGTGCAGGCATTCGGGGTGGGTGCAGGTCTTCAGGGGTGGGGTGTAGCCCTTCGGAGGGGGGACAGACCTTCGGGGGAGGGGGGTCCTGGTGTAAAAGTACACAGAGGGAGAGAGGGAAGGGGGGGGTTCAAAGATACGTGCATATGCCAGACTTTGGGGGTTAGAAATAATGGGTCTAAAAACAGAGGAGTGGGAGAGAGATGGTGCATAATGGGATTTAGGGAGGGAAGGAACAGAAAGGGAGAGAACTTGGAAACAGGGGATGGTGTGGAGGGGGGATAGAGATACTGGATAGGAGGATAGTTGGGAACAGAAAGGGAGAGATGGTGGATCCTGGGGTGGTGGGGAGTTGAGAAAAGGTGAATCTGTGGATGGAGACAAAAAAAAGGAAAGATGCCAGATCTCCGGGAGAGAGAAGGGAAATGGAAGGGGAGAACAGAGATGGCAGACGGATGGTTAGCACGGAGAAAGGAGACCCTGGCAAGCAAGACAACAAGAGCCTGGGACCAACAAGATTTGAATATTGATCAGAGAACAAAAGGTAGAAAAAATAATTTTATTTTCTGTTTTGTGATTACAATATGTTAGATTTGAAAAGTGTACATGAGACAGCTTGAAATGGGAACTTTTCTATTTTTGTGAATGGCAAGGCTGAGTTCAGTTAAAATATATGCTTTATAAGAAAATATAATAATGTGTTTTATAAAGTTTATAAGCATTGCTGGCATACTCGGTGAGGTGTTCCTAGTGTTGGTGGTGGTGGTAGCATGTCAGTGTGTTGAGAGGAAGAGGTAGTCTGGGAAATTCTGCTGAGCAAACTCTGGGCCCATTTCCACCCCCAGTTAGTCCACTCCACTCAACTGGTTCACACACTGAGTGGGTCTTTGGGTGTTATTTCTGGGTAGTTGTTTTAGAATCTCTTCCAGTGGTTTGTCAGTATCTCCTTCTGGTCCAAGGAAGGAAACTTTGTCAACCTTAGCATTGACCTTCAGAATATGTTTGTAACAGCGCTGCTTGTGTGGCATTAGGCTATGTAGTGATCGAAAGAAAAAAACAGACCTTTGCACATTTTTGCACTATATGGTGGGTGTACGAGGAGATTCATTTCCTGCACAGTTAAGTCCATGTGAAGTTACCTTGTGCTGTATTTGACATCTAGCAAGGTCTCTGTTTGGAAGGAAAGATCTAAGCTTAAAAATGAAGTGGCCAGAAGTTATGTTAAAAGTAGATAGCGTAGCTGGTTTTAAGAAAGGTTTGGACAAATTCCTGGAGGAAAAGTCCATTGTCTGTTATTAAGACATGGGGGAAGCGTCTGCTTGCCCTGGATTGGTGCACTCAGCAGCAACAAATACTAGTTTTGGCTGGCTCTTTCCCCGCATTTCTCCTCTCTTCCCCACGATTTAATATCCAGTTCAGGCAGTAAGTAAATGCATCGGCAGGGGGGGTCTGGTAAGTCTTGGGGGCTGGGGATGGAAGGTGAGAATCAGTTCTGTAGGCTATCAGAAATTTGCTTAATTATCTACTCACACAGAAAAGCAGTAAAGTCAATAGGTTCTCTGAGTGGGAACAACCTGTTTGATCTTGCACTCTTGTGATTGACCAATTGTTTATCACTGTTTAATTTATCACATTGATTAATTTGAGCACACCTGAGGTGTCCTATGATGGTGTGCACTGCAGGCAGAGGAGCCTTATTGTGTAAAGCACTGGAGAATTCTCTCCTCTCGCTTACCTCTCACGCTGAGGACACCCTGCTTCAGTATAATCATTTATATGATTTATCTTATAAACATTATTACGTGGTCTTTTCCTCAAGTGCTGAGACATCAGGTTGTTCCCACTTGGAGAACCTATTGACTTTTACTGCTTTTCTGTGTGGCTTTAACATTTTTGCTATTCAGTATACCTAAACTATTATTCAGTAGAAAAAATTTGGTTTGTTCAATCAAATCCTGTGTGGACATTGGACTTCTATGAGTGAATGTTCTGCTTGATTGAACAAACTAAATTTTTTCTACTGAATAATAGTTTAGGTACAATGAAAGTAAATAGCAAAAATGTTTGAGTAGATAATTAAGGAAATCTTTTTCATATTGCTTGCTTATGGACTGGGAAAAAAGACTGTTCAAGCAAATGTCTCCAGAACTGCTTTAATGGAAAAATGTGATTTTTTTTTTTAAGTACTTTGTGAAATTTATTGTTGTTGTGAAATTTATTGTTATACTTTGTTTAAACTTAAAAAGCGGTGTCATTAACAGTGAATCTAATCGAAAAATCGATTCAACAGGGTGAATCGAATCGAATGAAATATTTTTCTCTGAATCGGGCAGCACTATTGGCTACCATGAGAATGGGCTACTGGGCATGATGGACCATTGGTGTGACCCAGTTAGGCTATTCTTATGTTATGTTCTCATCTGTAGGGGCCTTTGTTTTCACTTCTTATTTTAATGTATTTTTTTCCTGGGAACTTATCAGTGTTTTTTTATAATGGGAACAAAAATGGAAGAGAATTAATGTGTGTGGAATGGGGGGGTAACTAATTTCTTCAGCTAAATAATTCAATCCACTTCAAACAGACATAGGAGAACTCACGCACCATTCACACACCCTCCAACCAAAAACGTCAAAAGAAAAAAACTGTTCGACAACCTCCTAGCCATTCGAGCTGCAACACTTGACCCCCAACTCTACAACCTATTGACCTCGACCACAAACTACAAAACCTTAAAAAAAGAAATAAAAACCCTTCTATTCAAAAAACACATAAAACCAAACTAACATAATCAGAACTGTCCCAAGCATCACCTGCAACTACTCCATATGTACTTCTGATGTCATGACAATTCAGACATAATTTATGTTATGTTATGTTTGGAATAATGGTTACATAAATGAGGTTCAATAAAAGAAAATTTTCACTGCCTGTTTCTATTCTGACCATTTATTCCATTTCATGGTTATTGCAAAAAAAAAAAAAAATAAATAAATTTTACATGGGGGGAGGGGGGGGTGTCAAAAAATGATGGGCCCCGGGTGCCACATACCCTAGGTACGCCACTGGAGCCATCTCTCCTGTTGCGAACGTTGCAGTAGAGGGTAGGCAGGTTGCTGGGCCGCTGAGCTGCAGGGATCAGCTCAGCGGCCCCTTTTTGGCACTTATGCTTGTTTTGACTTGGTCTAAGTCAAAATGTATAAGTGCCGACTAGGCAACCTGCCTAAAGTTTTGATTATACCTGCTGCACGCCTAGGTCTAGATCAGCCCACCTCCCGCCCTTTCCCCTCCTCTAAAAATGCCTCTTTTCGCTCTATGCATTTAGAGGCAGGGGAAAGGCCCAAGCTGGTTTTAGATGTGTCTAAAACCAGCTTTGATTATGGTTACTTGGACGATCAGGCTTTTTGTTCGTCCAAGTACCCATTTAGGCCACTTTTTAGACGTTTGCTTTTTTTGATTATGAGCCTCTTATTTTCCAAAAAGAAATGAATTTGTAAAGGTTCATAAAAGACATAGAAGATTTTATCTTATTGGAAGAATTTGATGGCCATGGGTGTTAAATTTAACTTAAAATATCCCTGTAAATGTGTATTGGTTTCTGTGAATTATTCCTTTCTCCTAGACTGGGTTGAATTGGAAACATCAAGAAAAAATGAAATGTTCCCACGTAAGAATTTCACATGGAGTTTTACAGAAAAATAAACAAAGAACTGCAACTTTGTCTTAAAGGAACATGAAAGAAAGAAGACGTGTAGCACTAGCAGTAACCTCATCCATAGCACTTTTTAATATATGAGTCACATCAAAGTTATCTGATGAAACTTTAGCTAATGATTGAGAAATGCCAAGTTACACAGATTTTTATGCCAGTTTTATTGCAGAAAATGGCACAAAGTATATCTATTCTAATAGAGGAAATACTTCTAATGAATATTTTTAAAAATCTATAAAACAGGTCTTTAGGTAAAACAGTCAAAGTCTATGGAAAATTCAAGAGTCTTAAATTAAGAGATCTTACATAATTCTCAAAATGTACTTTTTCAATTAATAACCAATTTATCTTGCAATACAGGAGCCTGAGTTTGTTTAATCTGAGTTTTCAGATCGTATGTCTTCAACCTTCGTATCCAAATCCATACATTTTCTCTCACAATTTTGCAAACACTCTGTGTTACTTTGGCTATTCAGTGTTAAAGCAAAGCATCTAATATAATAAAATGGTAAGCCGCGCATGCGCACTTCCTATGCGTGCGTCCGTTTTCCATGAGCTGTAGCACACATAGGAAGTGCGCATGAATGGCTTATGGTCTGACCTCACGCGAGGCAAGACAAGTGGCATGCGCGTCCTTCCCTGCTCTCCACCTGCGGAGCGGCGGCTGCCGGCCGCTAGCACCCCCTGCCCTCTCCGTCGCCTCCCGGCTCCAGCGGCGTAGGCAGCACTATAAACACACTGCTTCACGCCCTTCTCTGCCGATTTCCTCTGCTGCGTCTCTAATGACATCATCGTAGACAGACGTGGCAGAGGAAATCGCCAGTAGAAGGCCGCGAAGCAGCGTGTTTAAAGTGCTGCCTACGCGGCTGGAGTCCCGAGGTTTGTCGGTGGTGGGAGGGACAGGAGCAGGCTGGATCGACATCGGCAGTAAAAGAAGGGGGAGGGGCCGAACGGAGCAGGGAAGAGAAGGTAAGAGAAGGGAAAGGGGTAGTGGGGAAAATGCTGCTACTGCTTCTACACAGGAAAGGGGGGGGGATAGGAGGGAAATGTTGTTGCTGCTGCATAGGGAAGTGGGATGGAAATGCTGCTGCACAGGGAAATGGGGAAAAATGACAGACAGACAGTGGGAGTGATGGAGGGAGACAGAAAGAAAGAAAGACCCAGGGGCAGGGAGAGGGACAGAAAGACAGACAGAGAAAGGGGGCCAGAGAGAGAGTCAGCGGGAGAGGGAAAGGGGACTGCTTTGGGGGGAGGGGTGTGCTTGGGGCAAACAGCTTTGCTCTGGGGGGAAAGACAGAAGGGGCCATGGAGAGACAGGGAGAGGGATAGGGGGCTGCTTTGGGGGGAGGGGTGTGCTGGGGGGAGACAGAAGGGGCCATGGAGAGATAGGGAAAGGGGACAGACAGCTTTGCTCTGGGGGGGAAGACAGAAGAGTGCCATGGAGAGACATTTGGAGGGGAGGTGGGTGCTGGGGCCAGACAGCTTTGCTCGGGGGAGGGGGAGATAGAAGGATACAGACAGCGGCCAAGGAGAGAGAGATAAAGAAACACAGACAGACAGACACATCTATTCTATCACCCATTAATGTTACGGGCTTAAAGACTAGTACTTTATAAATCATTTCCAGGACATTCCAGATTGCCTCTAAGTTTATCTCAGGAGGCATCACCAGTAGTGTTATATCTGCTGCAATACCCAAAACCTTTGTCCTCTCTGTGTCTCCCATTGGCTTAGGATCTCCAGTAACTGTTGCTACAGCATCCTAAGCAGCAGTACCAAGAAACTGAATGACGATTGCTCACCATGTCCCACTGAGAGCAATGTTGGAGATCCTGAAGCTGACTGTAGCTGAGCAGATATGTCTTGCTGCAAAGCCAGTGGAACAGCTGGGTCAAATGGACTGAGCAAATCATCATCCTCGAGTTCTGGGTTCTTCCATTCACCAAGAATAGTAGTTGTGCCTGGTGTAATAGCTTGCATGAATATTGGTATTTTAGACTGTTAAAGTGGAGGCAAGCCAACTGGATGGGTGGGACCCTGGCACCCCCCCCCCCTTTCCTCTTCAGTGTGTAAATAAACAACAGATGCCTCTTTCTCTCAATCCAATATTTTAAGGTTGTCATGGTTAAGTAATCAAGCACTGTGCTGTTCTATATTTTTTGTCGATATTTTTTTGTTAGACTGTTCAGCCCCTCTCATCCCCCTCCCCTTGTTTTGGCTGTGAGTATTGAAAAAGCCTTTTTTCTTTTGGAGGATTATTTTTTTTCTGTATGTAGTTTTATTTTCTGTCATGAAGAAAAAGTGAAAAGAAAAAGGTGTTGAGCTGGAAAATTACTAGCTGAGTTCCAGCATGCCACCACCAAGAGAGAAGCATCTAGCTATGTAAATGACCTTGGAAATTAGATGACTTGAAACATTTAAGGAGGCATCATTAGGATAAGTACTGAAAACCACAGCCTTGTAATTATATTATATAACAAACTTGTGAAAGGCAGTGGCTGTGAGGTTGGATGAGGCAATGAACGCCTCTAAAGAACAGCTTCTGTATTTCACAAGTTCTTTTTGACAGATGCCTTATTGGGATAACATGAGCCAAAGGATTTATTAGAAACATAGAAATATGATGGCAGATAAAGGCCAAATGGCCCATCCAGTCTGCCCATTCACTATGTCATTTTCTCCCACAGAGGTCCTACATGCCTGTCCCACGCTTTCTTGAATTCAGCCAGTCTTTGACTCCACCACCTCTACCGGTAGACTATTCTACACATCTACCACCCTTTCTGTAAAAAAAGGTTTTTCCTTAGATTACTCTTGAGCCTATCACCTCTTAACTTCATCCTATACCCTCATTCTAGAACTTCCTTTCAAATGAAAGAAACTCTCCTCACGCACATTTATGCCACATAGGTATTTAAATATCTCTAACATATCTTCCCTTTGCTGCCTTTCTTTCAAAGTTTACATATTGAGATCTTTAAGCCTGTCCCCATACACCTTATGATGAAGACCACAGACCATTTTAGTAGCCTTCCTCTGGACCAACTTCATCTGTATTTTTTGAAGGTGCAGTTTCCAGAATTGTACACAATATTCTAAATGAGGTCTCACCAGAGTTTTATGGAGCGACATCAATGCGTCTAGCGAATCCATGTTGGCTCAGGTCCTGTAATCCACTGGATTCCTGAAAAATCACTATTTTCTGTTTTAAAAGTGATCCTGGCCCATATTTTATTTTTGTTTTTAACAGTAATCTGATCACTTTCCCTTGAATCTATAGCATATTGCCTAAATATAAATCTCATATGCATGCTTACATTTGTAGAATTCTGCCACTTATGCATGTGAATGGCAGTAGAATATCTAACCACTCTTCTAAATTATGTGCTAAAATGGGTTTCAAGCATAATTGAAAGGGAGGAGTTCATAGGGCAGGAACATGGCCAACATTTATGTGGACAGCTTACAGAATATTGTAAGTTGTGAGGTTAGTTTGAAAAGGCTTGGTAACAAAAAAAAAAAAAAAGTTAAATATAGTCCAGTGAGTTTCCAGGCTTTTTTTTTTCATATTGTAGGAAAAATAGATTTTGGCAAACTGCAAAATGTCATTGATAACATTGATTACTTACTGGACCGTGGCACCGTCTCAATGGAAATTTACTAAACCTTTCAAACCACCTTTGTATATGCATAAATGCTACATTTACTTGTGTTCATTCAAGCCAGCCACAGACCTGTGTCTACTTTTATATGTTTCAATGCTGGTTTATTTTCAGGGATTTCTGAGCAAAAGATCTTATCAAGTTTATAGAGATGATAAACAATCCTGTCATTGGGTAAAATCCTGTGGAGTCCCTCAGGGTTCTCCGCTATCTCCGACATTGTTCCACATTTATCTTGCATCATTTGGGAATTGCAAAGTTTAAAAGTGAAATTCTATATCTATGCGGATGACATTACTATAGTTGTTTCCCCTTACTAACCTGAGATAAAAAAAAATCACTTATCCTTTATCTTAAACCAGATTGAACTGTGGATGCCTAAATTTAAATTGAAACTTAACTCTGAAAAAAAACAAATTCTTTCTGGCGAGCCCTAATGACAAAATTAAATATATGTCGAAATGGTCAGGATTTTCCTATAGACGATTCTATAAAAATTTTGGGAGTGACATTGGACCAGCATCTCACTTTAGAAGAACATACGGATTTGCTAGTCAGAAAATGTTTCTCAGTCTTATGGAAATCCAATTCACCAAAAAACTGGAGAGAAAATCTAACTTCTTCTGTGATAATAACGTAACAAATACTAACAATAATCACAGCTTTAATTTAATTACACTTCATATTAAATATTTATGTGAAAAACTCAGACCCTGAACCCGTGAAATAGTGCAACAACACCAACTGAGGTTCAATGGGGGACCATCATAGTTTTTCACTGTCCCCATATACCATCCAAACAATCTGACACAGTAAATACAATAAAGTACTTATCTGAATCGGATGGTATTCTGTTGTTGTAGAACCTCAGAGGATTATAAAGTGACAAGTGCAGTTAAAAACAAATGCTATGTTGATTGAAGAAAAATTCACTCTAATGACAGGGGGTCTCGCGGCCCACCTGCACACGTGGGCGGAGCTACAAACAGAACATCAGATTTCACCCATTCATGTCAATGGAAAAAATGTAAAAAGCTGCCATTCTCACACTAATTCAAAAACGACTTGACCGCTTTGAACGAAACTTGGTATGCAGATCCCTCACTACCTGGGGTGATATGTTCTGGGGGTCTCGCGGCCCACCTGTGCACGTGGGCGGAGCTACAAACAGAACATCAGATTTCACCCATTCATGTCAATGGAAAAAATGTAAAAAGCTGCCATTCTCACACTAATTCAAAAACGACTTGACCGCTTTGAACGAAACTTGGTATGCAGATCCCTCACTACCTGGGGTGATATGTTCTGGGGGTCTCGCGGCCCACCTGCACACGTGGGCGGAGCTACAAACAGAACATCAGATTTCACCCATTCATGTCAATGGAAAAAATGTAAAAAGCTGCCATTCTCACACTAATTCAAAAACGACTTGACCGCTTTGAACGAAACTTGGTATGCAGATCCCTCACTACCTGGGGTGATATGTTCTGGGGGTCTCGCTGCCCACCTGCACACGTGGGCGGAGCTACAAACAAAAAATCTTATTTCACCCATTCATGTCAATGGAAAGGATGTAAAAAGCTGCCATTCTCACAGTAATTCCAACTATAAAACACTTTATATGACACTATAACCACTAGGGACATCGTTTCTATTCTACCATGGACACCATACATATAGAGTTTGTATGGTCTAACTGTGTTTGTAACTGTTTCCTTCATGCACCCCAGTTCATAATGTTATTACATTACATGAGTACTCACATATGCTGAACTAGGCACACAGGTTCCATTCTGAACCGGGAAAAAACTGCATGGAGTTTCTTTTCAACCTGAGTTTCCACATATTGAGTTGTTTAAATCAATACTGAAACTTTTGGATGCCACTTATTCCAACAGATCTTCCTTTTCAGTTTCAGAGATTGCTAATTCCAGTGAGACTTGCATTCATTCACCACTATAAAGTATCTTTATTTGAATCCATTTACAGTGTTATTGCTATAATTAAATACCCGTGCAACGCCGGGGCATCAGCTAGTAAAGAATATGAAAACAGTCCCTGTTCGAAAGAGCTTACAGTCTAAATAGGCAAGACAGACAAAGAAGATGTCAAGGACACAGTTAAGAGGAACGGGTAATCAGCTGGCTGGGTTGGAGGGCAGAGGAGTAGGGTTTTGGATTGAAAGCTATATCAAAAAGGTGGGTTTTCAGTCTGCTTTTAAACAAGGGAAGGGGCTTGATAGACAAGCTCGGGCAATTTATTTCAGGCATAGGGGGCAGCTAGATGAAAGGAATGAAGTCTGGAATTGGCAGTGGAGGAGAAGGGTAACATTAAGAGTGACTTATCTGAGCAACAGAGTTCTCTGGGAGGTGTGTAAGGAGAGAGAAGCAAAAAGAGATATTGAGGGGCAGCAGAATAAGGTCAGCAATAAGATCAGCAATAAGATCTTGAACTAAATGCAATGACAGTTCAAGTGAAGTGAAGTGAGCCAGTGAAGTGACTTAAGGAGAGGGGCGAGATTGGTAGAAGATGAGTCGCGCAGCAGAGTTTTGAACAGAATGCAAGGGGGAGAGGCAACACTGAGGGATACCAGTTAGGAGTACCTTGCACTAATCTAAGCGTGAGTTTACGAGAGCTTGGACAAGTAAAGTATTCATGTAAAGTATTTATTCCCTCCCCCCCCCCCCACTTTTACGAAACTGCAATAGCAGTTTTTAATGCAGGCTGGCGTGCTGAATGCTCTGCGGTGCTCCTGACACTCAGAGTTCCAATGAGCATTGGGAGCAGTGCAGAGCATTCAGCCCGCCGGCCTGCGCTAAAAACCGCTATCACGGTTATGTAAAAGAGGGGAGGGGTATATGAATTTGTACATTTTTCTACCACAAATGAAACAAAATTAACCAGTAAAACATATACTGGTATTAATCAGCTGAATTTTAAGATTTGTAAATATAGTTTAAATACTTTTAACAGCCAATTTCCAAATTAAAATCATTCTCCCCCTCCTTTAGAAAGCCACGCTAGCGTTTTTAGTGCCAGCCACGGCAGTAACAGCTCCAATGCTCATAGAATTCCTATGAGCATCTGAGCTGTTACTGCTATGGCTAGCATTAAAAACTAAACTAAACTAAACCTTAGGTTTGTATACCACGCCATCTCCACAAGCGTAGAGCTCGGCACGGTTTACAGGGTTAGGTTGAAAAGGAGCTACAATGAAGGATTATAGGAAAGGAGCTAGGAAGATAAAGAGGGACAGGGAACCAAAAAGCTAACACAGCTTTGTAAAAGAGGGGGACAGTGATGCCAAAGAAGGGAGGCCTCTCTATTTCAATTCTGTGTTCTAAAACTTAAGAAAAAAATACCCAGGACACTCTGCCAGTAATACATTAATAAACTTGTGTTTAAAGTTATATTTACATTTTCCCGCTATTTCTAAATATAGGTTTGGGGCTCATTTTTAAAAAAAGAAAAACATATAAAAAGTGGCCTAAAAGGGCAGGTGGATACTTTTCTCACCAAGCCCTTCCCAATTTTTAATTTTCTAGACAGATTTTCATGCTGTTCATCCGCAGTTTGTCTACATCTTAAGAGGGGCATGCTAAAGGTGTGGTTTAGGCAGGGCTAGAGTGTATTTATGACCTGGATGCTTTTCTGACATAATCAAATATTTTAGAATATATCTAAGGCACAATTTGGACATTTGGGGCTAGACCTATTTTTACAATGAATAAGTGGCAAAAAGGTACCCAAACTGACCAGATGACCACTGGAGAGCTATAAGCATGACCCCCCCCCCCCCCCGAGTGATCACTGACCCCTCCCACCCCACAAAAGATGTAAATGAAGCAATACATACCTGCCTGTATGCTGGCTGCAGATGTTATAGCCAGTCCTATTAGAGCAGCAAGCAAGTCTTTGGAGTAGCCTGTGGTCAGTGCAGTGGACCACAGACAAGGTAACCCAGACCCATATCCCACTCTAACTACTACGCTTCTGGTGGAAACCCAATACAAACTTACTGTACCATCATATAAGTGACACCTGCAAGCATAAGGGCAATTGGTGTGGTGTACAGTTTGGTAAAGTAGGCATTTGGAGGGCTTACTGTACAATATAAGGGGGTAATGGTGAGGTGTACTCCTTGATGGAATGCTGTACGTCTAGTGTGGGAGTTTGAAGGTGTTGTGGTAGTAAAACATGGTTAAAGCTACAGCCTCAGCACCCTGAGGTTGTGGGTTCAAGCCCATGCTGGTCCTTGTGACCCTGGGCAAGTTACTTAATCCCCCCATTGGCCCAGGTCATTAGCTTGATTTTGAGCCCACCAGGACAGACACCTGAATAAATTCATGTAAACCATTCTGGGAGAAAATTGAATTTAAAAAAATGTATAATCGGTGGGGGGGGGGGGATCTGGCTATAATCTATGTTTTCTTGGGGTTGGAGATGCTGTAACGTATTGTAATATGATTGTATTTTTGAACTGTTCAATAAAAATGTTTTTAAAAAATGGTAGTTCCTTGTATCTTACTTTACAATCATGAGAGGACTTTGTACAAGTCCGACTTAAAGTGTGTGGTCAGGACATTTGACGATCCAGTTCAACACAGTAGTATATGAGCCCACTAGAATCATTGCTCTTGAACATAATATTTTCTATTTTACATTTCAAGTGTCCAGCTCATTTAATAAGAAAAAAATAAAATAAAATATTGGCAATAGGCTAAATTTGGAAAAAGATTTATTCTAAAAAAAAAATAACCATATATAATTTGAATATTAAGTATGCCACCATGTTATTTTAAATAATTAAGATGAGAAATTACATTGGGCGACATCCACCTTACCTTTGGGACAAAAAATAATTAGAGAATGACCGTAATTATGTGGGTGATTCTACACTCCTGTTGGCTCATTAAGGGCTCCACCAAAGCATCTGTAATGCCATTTGATAGAGGGTGGAACACTGCATGTGTATATAAATGCATGTTCCCACAGACAAGATTAACATCTAGCAGAATCACCATTCCTGATCTGTGCTACTCTACACAGCAAGAGGTAACCATGTCTTCTTCCAAGGGTGGATGGAAACAAAGCCAACAGGATGAAAGCTATGAAAGTAAGTTATGTTTAGTTATAATTTAATTGATAATTGCTATTTATAGCAAGAATTTACTAATTCCCCCTTTTTATCAAGCTGCGCTGCCGAGCAGCATGAGTTAAATGATGATCAACCCATACGATTGAAATGGGCAGCTTGGCATTTAGCTCATACTGCTTGGCAGCGTAGCTTGATAACAGGGGGATTTATGAGAACATACCGATGCCATCCTGGGTCAAATCAAAGTTCCCTCAAACCCTGACTCTACCACTGACTAGACCAGGTGCCAAGTACTCGGCAGGATTTCAAATAAATAAATCCCTTATTTGTTGCTTACATCCAGAGGTAAGTGGTGACTTTCCATAAGCCTGCTTGACTAATAATGGTTTATGGACACACCCCTCAGGAACTTGTCTAACCCCTTTTTAATCTTAGCTATGCTAATACCCTTGCCATGCTTGCCAATAAGTTTCTTAGTTTAATTGTACATTGTGTGTGGAAAAAATACTTTCTCCAGGTTGGTTTAGCCATTATTTTCATGGAGTGTTTTCTAGTCTTTATACTATCTGAAAGAGTAAAAAACCATCCTTTTTTAAACTCATTCCATCCCACTCATGATTTTGCAGACCTCTGTCTCCCCTGAACCATCCCATTTTCAAGCTAAAAAACTGTAACCTATTTATCTTTTCTTCAAATGGCTGCCCTTCTCTGTATCTTATTTCTGTTAGATTCTCTGTATCTTAGTTCTGTTAGATGGGGGTAACTAGAAGGGCTCAGAGTACAGTGGTGCCTCGCATAACGGACGCCTCGCACAGCGAACGCTGCGCACAACGAACTTTTTGTCGTGCTCCCCACAACGAACTTCGTTTCACACAACGAAGTCGCCCGAGGGGCCCGGGGGGGGGGCGGAACTACTCTCGCCGAAGCCGGGAACAGCAGCACCCATGCAGAGAAGGAGAAGACGGCGTGTAGGGGACTCCAGTAAATGCAGAGCAGCAGCTGTGGCAATCAAAAAAAGAGGAGGTCTGCTGTTAAGGTGGACCAGGGTCCTGGAAAATTCGTGAAATCCTGCAATATTACCAGGATCTCAATACAAGTCCATGAGGATCCTGGAGATCCTGCAAATCCTGGTTTTACCCAGACCCGATTCTCTGGTCCTATCTTACGAGACCTGACCCATTTACAGCAAGTTAAGCCATGTTTAAGCTAACGAAAAAAAATCCAGAAAACATCAAAAGATTATTTCCTTTTTAACAAATAGTAATACTGTACCATGAAATACTGTTCCATCATCTCCCTCCACCTTACCCTGGATGCCGAGTTCTCCGGCCCTCTTTCTCGGCCAGCCGCACGCTTTCAGGGAGCAGCGCACGCGCGCATGCTCTGTTGCTCAATCTTCTCCTCTGACGCAACCGGAAACCGGAAGTTGCAGGAGAGTAGAACATTGACCAACTCCAGCAGCTGCGCGTGCACAGCTTTCTGGAAGCGTGCGGCTGGGTGAGGGAGAGGGCCGGCAGACTCCGCATACAAGGTGAGGTGGAGGGAGGGAAATGTAGGGCTGCAGAACGAATTATTGTGTTTTAAATGTATTCTTATGGGAAAACGCGTTTCACACAACGAACGTTTCACATAACAAACTTGCTCCTGGAACGGATTAAGTTCGTTGTGTGAGGCACCACTGTACTTAAGGTTCAGTTGCACCATACACTGCTGCTTAAGTATCATAAAATTCTCAGTTTTATTCAGTTCTTTCTGAATAACTGCTAACATTATATTTGCTGTACATGTCCTTTACCACATACACTAAACTGTTGATTTTTCCTCAAGATGAAAGGCTTATATTACATTTTTAACAAAATTATTCTTGACTTGAGATACACTAAGATAAAGTGGCAGGGTGCTGCACTGCTGCTATATGGGATACCTCGTAGCACTAAGTCAATTTTGCCAAGTTGCCCAGTTCCAAGAGGGAAACATTTTGGCCAGTTCTGGTTTTAAATTTACATCGCAAAGCAGTGTAATACCTGTAGTCTCTAATTCCACCCTTTTGAAATCAATTCTGCAACTCCCATAATGCATCAGGATGAAAATGGCAGAAATCCAAAACTGGTCTAAAATGTCCCTCCTGGAACTGTATAACTTGGAAGCTCTGCTAACTCCTCATTACAGTTTGAACTGAAAATGCTGCAGTGTAGGAATTTATAGTTTCTGGGATGAAGGAAGTTCTAGGCATTATTGAAATACTGACACCCACTGTTCAGACTCAGGGTAACTATACCAAGTTTCAAAGGGATTTATATGCTTTGTGACTTCTGGCCTAGAAATGGAGCTATTATGACTTGACTACACAGAGATAGATTAAATAAGGGAAGAATAGAGGGTGGGGGGTGGGGTGGATTCCAGATAGTTCTGAATGATGGGCCCAATATTCAAAACCAAAATGTGTGCCTACATTTATTCTCCTAATTTATTCTCCTTAATTTCTGCCCCATTTTCAGCCATACCTATGAGCATAATTTTTTTCTGAAAGTCATCTTAAAAGTTGTACTTATAAATTTAGCCCTGCCATTCATTTGCTTACATTTAACAGCCCAAATTATGAGCCTAGTGTTGAAATTCAGTTTAAGCCCAATTGAAATTTTTTCTTTTCCTGCCCTACATCTACCTCTGTTGGCATATACTTTTTATACTCCCAAATTTAGGAGTTTAAGGCCTGATATTAAAGTGTCAAACTTCTAAATGTATTCTCCTAAATTAGGTTCTTAAATATGTGCCTTATTTTCATTCTAATTTAGGAGGATAACTTTTCAACTGAACATCAATCATAATTTAGGAGCTTAAAGGCCCATATTCTATAAATGGTGTCTTAACTTAGACACAGGTAGGCACCCTACTGGTGCCTAAGTTAAGTGCAAAACAACATTTAAAAGCATTAAAAAAAAAATAAATTCACAGCGCCTACCGGCACCTAAAAAAACATCAACTGCATTATGCATACAGAGGTGCTTAATGCCACTGTATGTGTGACTAACACTGGAAGTGGTATTAGGCATCATAAAGCACCTCTGTAGGCATGATTCATATGAAAGATAGGCATAAAAAATGTAGGCCTTGAAAAACCTGGCCTACATTTCCGGCACTTACCTTTCCCAAAGCCACAATTCTAAATGGTGCTATCACGTGATTGACAAACGATCTGTGGCCATTTTAAAGGCAGCTACCACTGACGGCGCCCTTTATAGAGTCCAGGCCTAAATGCTTAAAAATCTAGCCCTGTAATTCATTTACCTAGATTTATGAGCCCAATGCTGACAATCAGTGCTAATCTCTTACCTTTTCTACCTCAGCCTACATTTGCCCCATTGCTACCCACTATTATGCTTCTAAATTTAGGAGCACAGCACAGCAAACCATGATTGCCAGAGCCTCGGTAGCCCCCATGTGTGGGCAGAAGCCAGACATGCTTCCCCTGGAGCCCATGGATTACAAAAGAGCCCTTGAACAGCAAGGCTCCCATCCCAGCTCCCAATGGGGCAGGAGTGATGACTACTCACTCCTGCCTCATGCTATCCAAGCTTTAAAATGGCTGTGAATGAATACTCCAGAGAATTACTGGAATGCCAGTATATGGAAGCCTGACCCATCATGATAATGCCATGATATTACTTCTATAAGTCACAGTGAAGCCAAGAGGACATGAGGTGAGAGTGAGTGAGCACTACTCCTACTCCATTAGACAGCATGGACCCCAATTCAGTCAAAGAATAGTTTAGGGAAATTGGGGGTGGGGGTGGTGAGGGGGATTTGCAGGCTTTTTTTCAGGGCTTTGCCTTAGGGCATATATGTGTGGGGGGATGGGTAGCTCCCATATGTTGGGCTCATGGGGCACATGAAGGCCTGTAAGAATGCAGTAGGCAAAGTTGGCTTTGCTGAGAGTCTGAGAAGGAAGCGGATTGGGTGTGCTATTGGGAGGGGAGGTTGGGGATGTGATGGGAGGTGAGCTGGGATTATAGTGATCAAGCATATCAGGATTTACAACTACCCCTGGAGCAGGCACTTACAGTAGACGTGCCTCAGAGCTGGTATAATTTTCAACACCCAGTTTTCTCAGTGCAGATATGGATTCTCTGTGTGAAATAGAGAATGCACATCTGTACTGTTGTCCTACCTAGACCTCTCCCTCTCCCCATCCTCTCCATGCCCCCTTCCCATCTGGAGGTACTCAACTTCCCCACAACTAAATAACCCCTATTCTAAAATGGCATTTAGACATCTGGTTCTCCAGATATTTAAACACTGCCATTTAGACATAGGGATACTTCTAAATGAGAGCCTTAGGAGGGACATTATCAGTGTTAATATGTGATATTTTACTGTTTACCCTAGTTATTAGTAACTAGGTCTCATTTGAAAAAATAGAACCTATACTAAAAATGAGTTAGTGGTAACATAACATGACTTAACAGTAGCCCATGTTGCTATAACTACTTCCCTTAGTGAAATTTTGAGTCTAAAGTTATGCACTTGACCCTAGTAAATTTTCAAAGAAGCCAATTTATTTTATTTTTTTAAGTATTTATAAACCACTTATATCCTAAGTGGTTTACATTAGCAACTTTCCCTATCTGTCCCAGTGGGCTCACACTCTAACTAATGTACCTAGGGCAATGGGGGATTAAGTGACTTGGCCAGGGTCACAAGGAGCAGATGTTTGAACCCAACAACTTCAGTTCTGTTTTCTTAGCCTGAAATCTTCCTTCACCTCAGCACATTTCTATTCAATTATTTCTCAAAATTGAGAGTACAAATCCTTTGAATATGGGGCTGAAGGTTTTTGGCACATTCAAACAGACAGTACCACAATTTAATAGTATTAAAATTATTTTTCTGTTCTACTTCTCCAGAAATCACCAGCGGTAGCCATGGCGGTAGCCAGGGTGGTAGCCAGGGCGATGACTGTGGAGGAAAATCATGGAATCAGGGCTCAGGAAAGGTTGGCGTTGATGCATCGTACCAGCAAGGCTCTAGCCGTAAGTTTTAATTCATTATAACACTGGTCAACAAACATTTTGCTACTGGTGTTCTGTCACCTGTACCTTAACAAGGCCCACATGCGGACTCTAAATCTGAAAACAGTTTTTGTCTATCACATCCTGTTTTTAAGGTATGCGTCAGTTTGTGTTTATATCATTTTTGTCAATAATGCTACTGTGAAGCATCGGTATTTTACTGTTTCTATAACACAATATTGCATTTTAGAACAGACTATCGATCACATATACCAGTAATTTGAACGTTTATATTAAAAAGTGATTGTGCTGCTTTTTCTACCTGCAAATTTTTATATTTTGTTTGTTTTTGTCTAAGATATTATAATTATTATGAACAGACGAGGTTGTGTTAACCATCCTGATAATTTCTGTTATGTCTGTGGACAATTTACTGCACAAGATCAGCGAAAGAATCTGTCCGGCAGACTTCAAAGTGCATATAAGCATTATTTTGGCTGTAAAGTTGGCGACGGTTCATAGACAACCCCGCGAAAGACAAAGGCGCGCGCCGACAACTGAGCACAAGACGGAGGTGCGCGCCGAGGAAAATTACAGTTTTTAGGGGCTCCGACGGGGGTTTTTGTTGGGGAGCCCCCCCAGTTTACTTAATAGAGATCGTGCCGGCGTTGTGGAGGGTTTGGGGGGTTGTAACCTTTCACATTTTACTGTAAACTTAACTTTTTCCCTAAAAACCGGGAAAAAGTGAAGTTTTCAGTAAAATGTGGGAGGTTACAACCCCCCAAACCCCCCACAAAGCCCCCACAACGCGGCGCAATCTCTATTAAGTAAAGTGGGGGGTTTACCCCCCCACGCCTCCCTGTCGGAGCCCTAAAAACAGTAATTTTCTGCGGCGCGCACCTCCGCGCTGCGCTCAATTGTCTGCGCACGCCTTTGTCCCGGCGTGCTTTTGACCTGACACTGTTGGCGACCAAGATAAAGTGTGGCCACCTCACGTGTGCTGCACTGTCTGCTATTCCAGATTAACAGCATTTGTGCTTGTTGTTCAGAATTTCCTTAGTAATCACAGATCAGAGAATTATGCTGAGCTTGTGGAGAACATGCTGACAGCATATCAGCTAATGGGTGCCAGAATGTCATTTAAAATGCACTTCTTACATTCTCACCTCGACTTCTTCCTACTCAACCTTGGTGATTTCAGCGATGAACATGGGAAAGGATTTCATGGGGAAAGATTTCATTAAGATATCAAGGTGATGGAAAACAGAAAGTTTAATCCCAGTATGATGGGAAACTATTGTTGGTTCTTGCAAAGAGAGACAAATGTACAGTATAAGCGTAAAAGCAAGTATCTCAAACATTTCTGAACATGCTGACATCACTTTTGTGTGAGTTAAGAGAGGCGTAAATATATGCTGTAACATGTCTCCTTATTGCCTTCGTGTTTAACACAAGTTTAGTGGGACACAGTTCATACTCGCAATATTGTGCCGATATGGCAAACTGTCTAAAAAATCAGTAACGTGTATCTTTCTCAGAAACCTGACGTACTAGCTGAATTTCAATTACAGATATGAAATCAGCATCATTAAATTAACTAAGAACACTTTTTAAGTTCTCAGTAGCACAGAAAACCTTTTTTTTGTTGTTGACCAGTGTTGATGTTTCCACAGAAACTGAAACTGATTAAAAACTATTGTGTAATCTTTGTGAATGTCTGCATTCACCACTGATCTAGGATATCGTGGTATATGCTTTGTGGGAGACCTACTGTATATTCAGTTTGGAAGCCTGAAATTCAGTTCCTCAATATAGCATTTATAGTTTTGAGGAGGAAGACAGGCTTAGTAGTTATCAGTCTGGATTACTGAGATTTTTTTTCCCTCTTACTTATGCTATTTTAGCACGAGTCCTATTTTATGCAAAGACCCAGGTATTAAGAACTGGGGTTAATAGTAAAATAGTATGTCTTAATGGTGGCCCACATTGATGACTCACCTCTTACTTATCTCTAAAAGAATACTTCATACAGTTCAATCTCAGGCTGCATATGCACTACAGTAGGTCTCAGAAAGAGCTGCAGTTTGCCATTTCTGGCTATTTTAACTATGATTTATTTATTTATTTAAAAATTTATATACTGCATAAAAACTATGCGGTTTATAAAATTATATGCGTACATATTAAAAATACTAAAACATGTCTCAACAGAACAAACACAATAAAAACATTAACTAACAGTATCATTATTAAAAACTTCTTTCAAATTCATCCAAGAAGATGGAAAGACAAAATCCCATAAAAATGTTTACAGGACGGTAAGGCTTCAGCAGAAAATAGCATTAGAACATTAGAATTTTCTTAAAATTCAGTCTCCCATCATACGATGGCTTTCCTACATGTGAAATACTTAAAAATAAGGGAGGAGGGGAAGGGAAACTTCAGGTAGTAGTTATTGAAGGTTTGTTTTATTCAAACAGAAAACACCAAGGCTCTACAGAATTACAACTCACATTCTGTTTTGTCATCAGACACAACTACAACTACAACTTCTTCATCTTCATCTTCATCTGGCAAGGGTGGCGACTGTGGAGGAGATCAGTCATGGACCTCACAGGGCTCTCAAGTTACAGTAGGTGATGCAGGCCAAAAGTCAAGTCATCACAGTGGCCGTAAGTTTTAATTTCTTAAAAACTGTTTAAAACCTGCTATGTAATATTTTAAGATCGTCCCATTCCTAAAAATTGATAAAGTTTTAATATGATAAAAGTTGATTCTGCTAGTGAAAATGACTTCTAAGTATGACTTGGACGTTTCCCGCAAGATCTCCAAAATCAGGGATGGATATACATCCATTTTTGAAACCACGGGACGTCCAAAATTTGTTTTGAAAATTGTCTACTTGGATTTCTTGACTGTCAGAACATCCAACCTTAGGATGTCTAACTTTATTCCCCATTTTGACTACAGAAATGTCCATGTTGTAATCGTCCAAATCTAAACCATTTGGATGTGGGAGGGCCAAGCATTGTAATGGACTAGCCACATAGGCATGTCAATAGAGTAGTAGGACACCTTAGAGGACACTGCTATGAACTTCATATAAAAGGTGCCACATGTACATCTCACCATAACCCATTATAATATATGGTGAGCCCTCCAAAACATTCCTAAAACCTACTATACCCACCTGTCTACCACCTCAATAGCCCTTTTGGCTGCAGATAGTACCTAGATGGCTGCATAGTAGGGCTCACACTTTCTACCATAAATATAATGGTTAGAGTGGCTTATAGGCCTGGGTCCTCCTCTGTGGTTCACTAACCCACCCACCTGACTACTTAAGATACCTGTGTGCTGCTCTACTAGGTTTTCCCATTCCAGGGTGCTGCTGTTCTAGAGGCAGATATGTACTCTTTCATTCAGATCTTTGCGTGGTGGAAGGGGTCAGTGCCCCCTGCAGGAGCGCGGTTGGGTCATTATGTAATCCTTTCAATAGTCATCTGGTCAGTTTAGGTTCTTAACATGCTTTTAAAACAGTATTAGTATTTGGCACTTAACATGCTTTTAAAACAGTTTTAGTTCTAAACATCTAAGTTCTGTCCAGGACGTCTTGAGAAATGTTTCATTATCGCTGCATGACGTCAAAAGCCCACCCATAACACACACCCTCAATCTTTGGATGCACAGTGATTAAGAATCCTAGCAAGATATCCCGAAAGTTGGCTTAGAAAATTGGCACTTGGACATTTTGGCAAGAAAAATGTCCAAGTGCCGATTTATACCATTTTTGAACGTCTAAATGCCTCTATAATTTTATAACAATCTAAAGTTAGGTTCCTAACTTAATTAGTAAATTGACTTCAATTATGAGCTTTAACAAGCTCATGATTGAAAAAAAATATAAAAATTAATTGGATGATAGGTGCCTATCTTCTTAGGTGTGATTTTTGGCACCTAACAGTAAAGTAGGCATGTTTAGGGGTAGAGAATAATTTAGACGCTGTTAGACACGATTCTCTATAGGACTTAGGTGCCTATAATGTAGGCCTTTAAAACCCTAGCCCTCAGTATAGATGCAATCCTGTAATAGGTGCCTAAGTGTGATTGACATACGATAGGTGCCTACACTATTAGTGACTATCTTTTTAGAGGCCATTTACAGAATTTCCCCCTTTGTGCCTTCTATGGAGGAAGTACTAAAAAATGCATGCTAATAACAAATGTGACAGTGTATGGTAAGTATTATATACTAATTGTAATATGAAATCTCTACCATTCCCTTCCTCATTCCTGCTCCCACAACGATATGAGGTTAGTGCTTGAATTGTTGCACGCTGATTGGCATGACACTGCACTAACAGTTGGCACACTTGTATGGTAGTTTGTGCTAATTTATACTTTAACAGCTATACACACCTTAGTAAATGGGTTCCTAGGTTGCAGAGGGAACTATGGAGTGTAGTTTATGATCAAAGACCGTTGTTTGGTTACTCGGGAACAGGTTAAAATTCTAGGACAAAATGTCCAGGCACTTGTGAATAAAGTTTTATGACATGTTCAAGTTGACAGAGAATTGTACTTCCTACTATTTATTATTTCCACAACAGAGACAATCACAACATCAACAACATCTTCAGGTGGAAAGGGCGGTGATTGTGGAGGATCCAGCCAGGTTATAACTGACCAAGAATATAGCCGTAAGTTTTCATATACATATTTGTTGTCATTAGAAACTTTTTAGAAACTGATTTGTAATTTTTGGAGACATTGCATTCAGAAATGTTTAAAATGCTTTATTGATTATATTGTAAAATTTATTAATTTTTATTAAACCTAATGTCCTTCTAGACTGGGGGTGGGGATGATCTCTCACACCAGTCCTTGGTACATCCCCAGCCACTAAAGTTTTCATAATATCCATGATAAATATATATGGGACAAATTTGCACACATGGCCTCTCTTGTGTCCAGATATCATGCATATTCATTGCAGATATCCTACGTAGAAACCTTGGCTGGTTGGCTGTCTTCCAAGGATTAGACTAAAAACCATTGTTCCACACCCATGGTTAATCTAGTTACCCAGTGGCAGTGCCACATACTGTTATATGAGAATCCTGGGTTTGGTTCCAAAACTTGCCTTCGAGTCCTCAAGCCAGGATTAGAAAACTGTGGAAATAACCAGCTCAATATTCATCCCCCAGTGATCAGCATTTCTTTAAACACTGACCACTGAGTTTAAATTATAATGTGAATGAAAAAAAATCCAATTGGAGCAACAACAAAACAAGAGCAACCTCAAAAACTCCTATAAATCTTGGCAGATGAGGAGAACACTGAGTAGGAAAGGAAGACACCTCAACCCTTGTTAAAAAGTGAGAGAGAACTTCAGTAACTTTAGCAACACTAACTGCTCATACCGGCAGCATAAATCGCTAATGATAACATGCAGGAAAAAAAAAATCCCGATTTGTTATTGCATCTGTTGCATCATTATTTTTCTCTCTTTATAATAATACTGTGTCACAATATCCACCAACTCAGTGTCCGCTCATTGCCAATCGATTTTCAAAATAAGTCCAACCAAAAACGTGAAAAGTGTATATGAAAACATGCTATATAAATGTTTAGCGAATGTCCAAAATCAAAAGAGAACTGTGGAGGACACTTATCTTGAAGCTGACTTCTATAAAAGGTCTGACAAGCCTCGTTTCATCTACCTGCCTCAGGGATCTTCAAAAAGCTCAAATGATGATTCAAGTCTTAAAATCTTCAAGCCTTCAAAAGTAAGGAAAACAAGACTGTTTTCCTTACTTTTAAAGGCTTGAAGTTTTTAGCACCTTTTACAGAAACCAGTCCCAAGATAAATGTCCTTCACAGTTCTGTTTTGATTTTGGATGTTCGCTAAGCATTTATATAGCACGTTTTCATATACACGTCATATATATCATTGAAATGAAAAGTGTCAAGAAATGTGTGGAATAACTTGTAAATTTAATGGTTCCACATCATTCTCTTCTTAGTTAGGCAGAGAAATTTTCAGCGGCCCCTTGTAGAAAAAGAAAAAAGGTCAAACAATTTTAAAATTATTCCTCTTATTCTGTTCTATGTCTAGAGACAACCTCTTCTTCCAAGGGTAGCCAGGATCAAGGACAGTGTGGCCAGAAGTCCCAGCATGAACATCATTCACATCACACACATCATGAGGAATCTCACCAAAAGGGCCACCAAGGTAATGAATTTAAGATCTATTCTATAATAACTATTTTAAAAGCACTGTAGTAATTGCTATTTCTTTACAGAGGTTATTTAAGATCCAATGGTTAATATTATTCTGAAGGACTATTTCGTACCCCCCTTTTACAAAACCATGCATAAGGTTTTTGGTGCTGGCCAATGCGCTGCATGCTCTGCGCTGCTCTGATGGTCATAGAGTTCCTATGAGCATTGAAAGAGCGCAGAGCATTCAGCGCACTGGCTGGCACTAAAAACCACTTGCGTGGTTTTATAAAAGGAGTGGTTGATTTGTACTGTAATTTTAATAAGTTATTATAGTTGTATACCTGATGAAGACTCAAATATGGCCATGTTGGGTTGATGTTAGATCAGGGGTGGGCAACTCCAGTCCTCGAGGGCCGGAAGCCAGTCAGGTTTTCAGGATTTCCCCAATGAATACGCATTGAAAGCAATGCATGCAAATAGATTTCATTCCTATTCATCGGGGAAATCCTGAAAACCCGACTGGATTCCGGCCCTCGAGGACCGGAGTTGCCCACCCCTGTGTTAGGTCAACAGGTTTTCAGTTTTCAAACTTTTTATTAGTTTTTCAATAAAACAGAAAATCAGATACAAATTTTGTTACAATAGTCTGTGAATACGCACCAAAGCCCATCCAATTCTTGTGTATTTTGGTGCATTTGCTACAGGGGAATTTCTCCTGTGGCTTTGTAACAGGAGCCCAAAAAAAGATCTCAAGGTAGCAGAGCAATCAAAATAACAAAAATAACTCAAACCCCCCCCCCTTTACAAAAATCACACTAGCAATTACCATGCAGCAACAGCACCGAAACCCATTAATTACCTATGGGTTTCAGTGCGGATTGCTGCAGGTCACCATGGTACCTGGCTTTGTAAAAGGGACTTTCCTAGCACTTCCTTGGATATTTTTTTTTCTAATTCCTTCTCTGGTCCCCCTCCTTTACAAAGTTGGGCTAGCGTTTTTAGCACTGGCTTTAAATAAGGGACCCTCAGTTCTTGGACCTAGCACTTCCTTGCGTTTTTTTTTAAATTCCATATCTGGCCCCCTCCTTTACAAAACTGCACTAGCGTTTTTAGCGCCAGCTGCAGCTGTAACAGCTCGGATACTCATAGGAATTCTATGAGCATTGGAGCTGTTACTGCGGTGGCCAGCACTAAAAATGCTAGCGCAGCTCTGTAAAGGAGGAAGTGAGTTTACTTTTTTCATTTCTATCTTACACTAGGTTTTACTAAACAGTGCTAGAGGGTTTTAGTGTGGACCGGCGAGGTAAATGCTCCGACAATCATAGGAATTCTATGAGCATCAGAGTATTTACCTCACCTAACAAGTGCTAAAATCCTCTAGAATCGTTTAGCAAATTGAGTCCTTAAATAAGTGAATTGATACATTTGTCATTTTTTTTTATAGCATTAAGGATTTCCTTTTACTTGTACTACGCTGCTGTAAAAATAGGTCTTAGCATGCCCACTGCCGTACCTGATAACTACGAGCAGGATTTAAAATTATATAAAGCTTGATGGCAGTATATATTTATAAGTTTCTGAAGAAGCAAATATGTTATTTTTAATAGGTGTATTGCTCCATAGTGGGTGTGAATATTTACGAGCCATTAGCATGTGGCCATTTTTAATGAATTATCCATGAGCACTTACAAAATCATTACACAGAGAAAGAAGTACTCAGAGAAGTGATAAAAATATGATCTTGTATAATTCTACTAATTCCACAATTCTTCTTCCAGGTGGAAATCAGAAACAATGCACCAGCGGAGGAAAGAAGTGAAAACGGCAACATTGAAAACCTTCTTAACGCAATCAGTATCATGCATGCTAACCTCTGTCTGGATTAAAACTGTCAATCATACTTTCTTAAAATTTCACTCTTTAAACTCTGTCACTCCAAATTTTTCTTTATCATCAAACTTCATCAGGTGATTAAATGCAATTTTTCTGACATATTAAAGAAGTGCAAAGCATATCATATTTGTCTGCAGGTCTCTTTATTGACTGAATTCTTGGAAATTTCTTGATTCTTATTATTATGATCAATGATCAGAATCCAAAACACTCCACATAGTGGTGGCTGTCTCTAGATAGAAGTATTTGGAGTAGAAACAAAGGGAACAAGCTGGTATGCAGGGAGGTAAACTAATCTGACATTTCCAGATGTTTTAAAAATGGCAAACAGCAAAAGCCCAAGGTTCCACAGTGATAAAAGGGAAACCCAACAAAAGGAATAACTGTGTAATCCAATGGTTTTGACTATTTATTTATTCAAGTTTCTATACCATTCTCCCGGAAGAGCTCAGAACAGTTTACATGAGTTTATTGAGGTACTTGAACATTTATCCCTGTCTGTCCCGGCAGGCTCACAATCTATCTAATGTACCTGGGGCAATGGGGGGATTAAGTGACTTGCCCAGGGTCACAAGGAGCAGCGTGGGTTTGAACCCACAACTCCAGGGTGCTGAGGCTGTAGCTTTTATATATCCACTGTACAGAGCAGTTGCCACAATAAAGCTGGTAGCGGACTTGACACAGTCTGTGTTTCGGCTAACACAGAGCCTTCCTCAGGGGCAGATATCTGCACTTTTTGCTCCTTTTTTTTTTTAGCAAGGTTTTTTTTACTTGTATTTATATCCACTGCCTCATATCCATCGAATGCATATTGTCCTGGACCCCTGAGGAAGGCTCTGTTAGCCAAAACACAGTCCTTGTTGGGTCCGTTGCTAACTTTATTGTGTCAGCTGTTCTGTATAGTGGATATACTTGTTTGGTTTGTTTTTTTTTAATCTCAATCAACATCACGTCAAGACCATTGCATTCCACAGTTTCTGCCTTTTGCCAGATGTTTTATAAGACATTGCAAGAAAAATTCCCAAGGGCCTTCTATGTCACTTTGAACTAACTAGAAAAACTTCTATTACAATTATTTACTAGCATTGTTCAGCTAATTCTTCAATGAGGAAGTGAAGTCTGAACTCTATGCAAGATGGAAAGGAACTTCCATTTTTATAACACACCTGACACATCCGCAGAGAGTTTCCTGAAATAAGGTGCAAAGCAGAGCTAGGATGTTTTCCTTAGCCTGGAAATCAACAGACAACTATTTATCTGCAGATATATAGATACAAGTATACAGTATGCTCCAATCTGGTGTGAGTTTAGTAAGGGTAACAAATTCCTTCTACTGCCAGATGGTTTGAGAAAAATTTTTTTAAAAAATCACTTCAGAACATGTGCATTGCCATACTGTGACAGACCAAAGGTCCTTCAGGCCCAGCATATTGTTTACAGCAGTGGCCAATCCTGACCTGTAAACTGTTCTGTTAAGAATGTCCATAATACCTGACACTGACAGAGTTGCATATCCCTTGCCAGTTTCATGGTCAGAGGAGTGAGAGAGGGATAGAAACCACTGGGGAATTACTGAGGTGTGATATCTTAATCATTCCAATGGAAAACTGCTCAACCAGAACACCTTTATGCAACCTGGGCACGACCTATACCACATTTACCTAACAACTTCTATCTTTTTAGACATAGACATCCCTTCCTCTTCTGTGATCAGAGCTGGACATCTGCTTTTGAGCCCTTCCTAGTCCCATACAAAACATGTGTAGACCACACTTCCTTTGACATCCATGTCTTGCCTTTGTAGACGCAATATGGACATCTAAATGCCAGTTTCCAGACATCCCAAACAAGTACAGAACTTTTTAAATAACCATGATAGTCCAGGAAATTTTAAAACTCTATTTTTGCACATGAAGGTACTGTTTTAACTGCCCAAATATGTCTTAAAATACCTTCTTTGAGGAGTAACACAAAAGCTTGCAAATAAGACACTAGGACGTTGCAAAGCAAACCTGCCATATCATAAGATAGCTAATTATGAGGATTCAGACAGATATAACACTACCTATGAAAGGGAATATTGCAAATATTACATCAGGCTCTAACATACCAGTATACATCCTATGGGAAAAACAGACCTAACCAGATCAGTACGCAAAATACTATCCCTCCACCCTCCCCCCTCCCCATTTACAAAGGTTCAGTAGTAGTTATCACACATCAAATGCTTCCTTTGAATCCCTTTGGGCGTTGGAGCGATTACCATGACATACTAAAGTAATCACCTTTGCAAAAGGGAACCTAATATTGGTAAAATACCTCATATTGGTTACATACACAAAACACGAGTCAGGCCTCACCCAATAAAGAAACATAAATATACACATGCAGACAAACTGAAGCAGAAACCCAAGTCTGCACGCAGTCCATCATGGGAAAAATAGAACTAGAAATGCAATTTTGCCTACATTGTGGAAAATACATAGATACGAGGGATCTTCAAAATATTTCTGCACTTTAATTTTTTTTAACACTATTTATTAAATATCTCAAAAGCAAATTACATCACCGTTCCACATAATCCCCCTATTTTGCGATACATAATAACGCTTTACGACATTCTTTCCTACCAGAACACCTGGCCTTGGTCACACATGGAGAACACAGATAAACCCTATGCAAATACAGGACCACAAACTAAAAGTCCTAATATACACAAACAAAACTTTAAGATGCGAGACTCTGCATGCAGCAGAGAAACAGAAATACATTTCTTCCTGAACAATGCAAAATATAGACAGCAGATGTAAATTCTGAAAACAGATACATTTCAATCACTAAATTGAAAATAAAATCACTTTTCTTATCTTTGTTGTCTTACCTTTCTTACCTTTGTTTCTACTCATCTTTTCCCAGTCTCTGGTTGAACTTCCTTCTATCTGTGCTCTTAACTCTGTTTCTAAGGCCTTCTTATCCATTTGCTGTTTTCTCTTTTTCACTCTCTGATTTACAACCATCTTTGCCATTAACTTTTTATATTCAACTTTCTTCCATTTTTCTGCTTCTTACTTTTTATATTCAACTTTCTTCCATTTTTCTGCTTCCTCCTCAGATCTATCTGCTTTTCCATGCCTTCCCTTCCCATCTATCCATGTGCACTATCTTCTCCCTATCTATGTCCTTCCCCACCATCCATGTGTGCCACCTTCTCCTCTATTCCCATCTATCCATAAACAGCATTTCTTCCATCTCTCTTCCCTATCTCTCCCATTCCATTGCACCATGTCTTCCCTCTCTCTCCCCTTCCCCTCTATCCCTGTGTACCATCTCCTCCCTCTCTCTCCCTTTCCCCTCTATCCCTGTGTACAATCTTCTCCCTCTCTTTTCCTCTCTTAAGGTCTGACATCTGTTTTCTCCCTTTCCCCTTCCTATAGTCTGGGATCTTTATCCTCTCCTTCCCACAATCTGGCACCTCTCTCCCTTCTTTCTTTCTTTTTCTTTCCCTGTTTGTGGTCTGGCATCTCTCTGTCTTTCCTTTCTTGTCCCACTGCCTTATATTGGAATCCCTCCCTCCTCTTTTCTTTCCCTGGTCTGACATCTCTCTCATGTCCCCCCCCCCTTCTACATCCAGTGGTCTGACATCTCTTTTTCCCTTTCCACTATGGTCTTGCATCTTTATATGCCCCTTCCCTTGCCACAATAAGTGTAGCGGGCCGTGTCTAATCTAACCCGATTCTCTAACCAGCGTCTGTAACATGGACGCCGGTTACAGAATCGGGGTTTAGTTTAGGCCGATTCTTAATAGGACGCCTCTCCCGGGCGTCCTATACAGAATCAGGGCCTAGGTGTCTTGAGGGCCTCGCCTTCAATATAGGCGGCCTGCCTGGGGAGCATTTTTTTTTAAAAACGTGCATCCCGATTGGCTGATTAGACAGCTGTAGGATGCCTACAGCTGCCTAAAATCGGGATGCACTTTTGGAGAATCAGGGCCTAAATGTCCGGTTTCCCCGACCAAAAGTTATAAATTAAAAAAGCTGCCCGGACTCCCGCCATAATCCTCAAAAAGAGGACATATCTGGGGAAACCTGGACATCTGGTAACCCCACTTTTATCAAGCTGTGCTAGAGATTTATAGAGTAGGCAGATGTGGCAAATGCTCTGATGCTCATAGAATTCCTTGCTGACCCATGCTAAAAACCTCTAATGCAACTTGATAAAAGGGGAGGGTTAAATTCTTATGCTTTCCCGAGCCAAGCACACAACTACAGGCAATCTCCTTTCTCCATGTATACTCCTAATCTTAGTGCCTTCCTTCCATGTATTACGTTACCTCCTGAATTTCTTCAGTAACTTTGAGAACATTGAGTGGTTGGAAAATACCAGGTGAGAGCAAAGTTGGGAGCAAAGGTAGACAGAGCAGAATGAGCAGCAGCAGTGAACATGCAATTCCCAGGGTGGGCTTAGCGGCGCTGTGAGGGGTGGGAGCCTTCATGTGTATGACTCAAGAGAGGAAGAATAGGAGAGGACTTCGATAGGAAGGCAGGACTTAAATGGGAAACCAAGGTTGCAAGGGAGCCCCTTCTGATGATTCAGACAGGTCTTGACCTGTTTTGGGCCGCCGCGGGAGCGGACTGCTGGGCGGGATGGACCTGTGGTCTGACCCAGCGGAGGCACTGCTTATGTTCTTATGTTCTTATGAATGATTGAAAACCCCTTCTTAGTTCTTGTAGACCAGATATGGGCAACTCCAGTCCTCGAGGGCCAGAAACCAATCGGCTTTTCAGGATTTCCCCAATGAATATACATTGAAAGCAGTGCATGCAACTAGATCTTATGCATATTCATTGGGAAAATCCTGAAAACCCGATTGGATTCTGGCCCTCGAGAACCAGAGTTGCCCATGTCTGTTGTAGACCATTTTTCTTCTTTCTCTTATGCGGTTCTATTTGATGTTTGAAACATAGACAAATCCTTCTAGATATTTGTGACTTGAATTGATCACTGTTGAAAATAGGATACTAGGCTTCATGGACCTTTGGTATGACCTATATGATACTTCTTAACTTCTTTTGGGAGGAGGAAGCATTGATGGGATCTGCAAGAACTGAGACTGAGAAAGAGAAGATGGGAACATCATGTCACCAATGCTGGATTTGGGGAAGTAGATATTTTGTTTGCCTTAAATTGGAATGCTAAAGGGGTGGAGAAATCTAGGCTTTGGAGTATTATACCGTATTGTGGTTTGACTTTTGAGAACCAAGTTAATGAATTGAGTAAGAGGGTTTTTTTCCCCCCAATTATATCAACTATATACAATACGTTCTGTCCTTTCTACTAGTAGTTTTCAAACAATAGTTAGGACAATTATTTTACACCCGTTAGATTATTGTAATTGATTGTACTGTGGTATTACACTGACGTTGAAATATAGGTTGCAATTGCTTCCGAACACAGGGGCGTGTCTGATATTCAAAGCTAAGAAATATGATGGATCACTCCATTTTTAAATCAATTGCATTGGTTGATAGTTGAGAAGAGAATACATTTTAAAATAGTTACATTGATATATAAAATGTTATATGGATCTCGGGGGGAGATCCAAGATGGCCGCTGTATGTTTGATGTGGTGAGGACGCTGTTGATTTTCAGCTTTACCTGGACTAAAAATGCCGAAGAGACGGGGCAGGCACGCTGGTGGAGCCTCCCGGCGATTGACTGCCCCCTCGTTAATGATTGACGATCTTCTTCGGCGTCTGCAACAGGAAAAACAAGAAGCGTCGGGGACTAGCCCATTTAGGACACTGCTGGGGAATAGTGCGGCGGTGAAAACTTCAGGGCTCGATGTTACCTTAAGCCCCGACGTAAGGACTCCACCCCATCAACCATTGCCGAAGGCAGCTAGCTCTCCACGGGACCAGAGAGCACCTGAAGAGGCAGCCCTCTCATCTCCGGAGTCCAGTGTGTTGAAAGTCTTGCCATCTGAGACATCCCAGAGTGACTTGTTCACTCTTGTAGGACCTGCGACTGGGACAACCAAAGCTGAGGGAGTACAAGACTTCATGGAGGTAAACCAATCCTCAGAACAGTCTCTCACAGCACAAGCATATCCTTTTTCTGCAATCAAACCCCCAGAAGTCACTCTTGAAGCATTATGGGACTTGGTAGTGAATTTGGGAAACTCCTTAAATCTCCAAATTAAAAATTTGGATAAAGAGGTTAAAGAACAGAAAGTAGAAATAAAATTGATAAAACAAGGGCTGGGGACTGAGTGGGAACTTTTGGGAAAAGGACCTAAGGATACAACACAGGGGCCCAGGGCCATGGACATAGAGCAAGGACATTGTAAAAAAGGGATCGGGACTGAGAGGGAACTTTTGGAAAAAGAACCTAAGGATGCAATGCAGGGGACCCAGGCCAAAGATATTGAGCAAGGACACTGTAAAAGAGGGCTCAGGTCTGAGTGGGAACTTTTTGAAAAAGGACCTAAGGGAGAATTGCAGGGGTCTAGTGCACGAACAAAACTGGCAAGCAGCACTAATAGAGAACAACGGAATCCAGAGGGACAACCAAAAACAGGGGAACAAGCTGAGGACGAAACAGACACACCACAGGAGGAGGATGACCGAGACGAGGCTTAGGGTCTGGCAACTCACGAGGGGGCCAGGAGTGCCAAACCACGAGGAAAAACAGCAAGAAAGGCGAACAAATGGGACTTATTTTGCCTATACACTAATGCTAGGAGCCTAAGGGCTAAAATGCGAGAGCTGGAAATTCTAGCCAGCAAAAAGGGCCTAGACATAATTGGAGTCACAGAAACGTGGTGGACTGATGACAATGAATGGGAAGTGGCTTTACCAGGATTCAAACTCTACAGGAGAGATAGGTCACACAAAAAGGGTGGAGGAATAGCGCTATATATAAAAGATTCCATACCTTCAACCAGGATGGAAACAACAGTAAGGGCGGACGACTTGGAATCACTATGGGTTAAGCTACCAGGAGGAACTGGAGAAGACATAAAATTGGGTCTGTACTATCGCCCACCTGGACAAACGGAAGAAATCAACCAGGATCTGGAGGCTGAACTGAGGCAGGTATGCAAAAGCGGAAGTGTGGTGGTGATGGGAGACTTCAACTACCCGGGAATAAACTGGAGTATTGGGCACTCAAACTGCATGAGGGAGACCAAATTCCTGGAGGTCACGAGGGATTGTTTCATGGAACAGCTGGTCACGGAACCAACACGGGGTGATGCCACTCTTGACCTGATCCTCAATGGACTAGGGGGACCCGCTAAGGAGGTGGCGGTACTAGCCCCACTAGGAAACAGCGATCACAACACGATCCAGTACAGGCTAGAAATTGGATCATCAAAGGTGAAAAGAATTACAACGACTGCACTTAACTTCAAAAAAGGGAATTATGATGCCATGAGGAAAATGGTGTGAAAGAAACTCAATGACAGCGCAAGGAAGATGGAGTCCGTAGAAAATGCCTGGACCATACTCAAGGGCACAGTGCACGAAGCACAGAACCTGTGCATCCCCAAGTACAGGAAAGGGTGCAAAAAAATAGAACAAAAAACTCAGTGTGGATAACAAATGCAGTGAAAAAGGCGATAAGTGACAAGAAAGCATCATTCAAAAAATGGAAAAAGGACAAAACAGAAGAGAACCAAAAGGAACACAAAAAACACCAAAAGGAGTGTCATCGAGTGGTTAGGAAAGCAAAAAAAGAATATGAAGAGAGACTGTCAGGGGAAGCAACAAACTTCAAATCATTCTTCAGGTACGTTAAGGGGAAGCAACCAGCAAGGGAGGAAGTGGGACCCTTGGATGATGAGGACAGAAAGGGAGTGGTAAAAGAGGAAAAGGAGATAGCTGACAGGCTAAATAAGTTCTTCACGTCAGTTTTCACGAGGGAGGACACAACCAACATTCCGGAGCCCGAGGAGATTGTAAAAGGAGAGCAGGATGAAAATCTGGTCCAGCTAGAGGTGAGCAAGGTGGATGTCCTCAGGCAGATAGACAGGCTAAAGAGCGACAAATCGCCAGGTCTGGATGGCATTCACCCAAGGGTACTCAAGGAACTAAGGAACGAAATAGCTGAGCCACTTCGACAAACATGCAACCTATCCCTAAAAATTGGAGAAATTCCGGAAGACTGGAAAATAGCAAATGTCACGCCCATCTTCAAGAAAGGCTCAAGAGGAGACCCAGGAAACTACAGGCCGGTGAGCATGACCTCGGTCCCGGGAAAGATGATGGAAGCACTGATTAAAGACAGCATCTGGGAACACATCGACAACTATGGGCAGCTAAAGTCGAGCCAGCATGGCTTCTGCAAGGGCAGGTCATGCCTCACGAACTTATTATACTTCTTTGAGGGGGTAACCAGCCAGGTGGTTAAAGGGGAATCCATAGATATCATTTACCTTGACTTCCAAAAAGCCTTCGACAAGGTGCCACACGAAAGACTACTAAGGAAGCTATGGAACCATGGGATGCAAGGGGAGGTCCACCGATGGATCAAAAACTGGCTGGTGGACAGGAAACAGAGGATTGGAGTAAAGGGACATTACTCAGACTGGCAATGGGTCACGAGCGGAGTTCTACAGGGGTCGGTGCTGGGACCGCTCCTATTCAATATATTCATTAACGACCTGGAGGCAGGAACAAAATGTGAGGTTATTAAATTTGCGGATGACACCAAACTATATCGCAAGGTCAATAACATGGAGGACTGCGAAGATCTCCAAAAAGATCTGACAACACTGGAAAAATGGGCCAAAAAGTGGCAAATGAGTTTCAACATAGGGAAATGCAAGGTCATGCATATAGGGAAAAAACCCCGATGTTCACTTACAAAATGGGGGGATCAGCGCTAGGGGTGAGCGACCTTGAAAGAGACCTGGGAGTGATGGTAGACACAACATTGAAGGCGTCGGCGCAGTGTGCCACGGCCTCAAGGAAAGCAAACAGAATGTTGGGTATCATTAAGAAGGGTATCACGACCAGGACAAAGGAAGTCATCCTGCCACTGTATCGTGCTATGGTGTGCCTGCACCTGGAGTACTGTGTTCAGTTCTGGTCGCCGTACCTCAAGAAGGACATGGAGGTACTTGAGAGGGTCCAGAGAAGAGCAACTAAGCTAATAAAGGGCATGGAGGACCTCTCATATACTGACAGACTGAAAAAGCTAGGGCTTTTCTCCCTGGAAAAGCAGAGACTTAGAGGAGACATGATAGAAACTTTCAAGATTATGAAGGACATAGAAAAAATAGACAGGGACAGATTTTTCAAATTAAGGGGATCAATAAGTACAAGGGGGCACTCAGAGAAATTGAAAGGGGAGAGGTTTAGAACAAACGCCAGGAAGTTCTTTTTCACACAGAAGGTGGTGGATACGTGGAACACACTACCAGAGGATGTGATAAACAGGAGCACGCTACAGGGGTTCAAAGAAGCTTTGGATAGGTACTTGGAAGACAAAGGGATTGAGGGGTACAGATAAGAGTAGAGGTAGATTATAGGGATGGGATTAGAGGTAAGTTACAAAATTAATCAGGATCCACTGTTCAGGCACTAGGCCTGATGGGCCGCCGCAGGAGCGGACCGCTGAGCAAGATGGACCTCTGGTCTGACTCAGCGGGGGCAACTTCTTATGTTCTTATATATCTCAGTTAAAAATAGAGGTACAAAATACAAGTAAAGAGCTAACATCAGTAAAAAATAATCAAGATTTACTGGTTAAAGACAATATAATTTTGAGGAGGAAATTGGAAGCTCTGGAGAATAATAGTCGAGCTAACAATTTGAGAATTATAAATTTTTCTAAGATCATCAATTTCTCCTCGAGAAATGGTGAAGCGTTACTTTATGGAAATATTGCAAATTCCTGAAAGCTCTCTACCTCCTCTTTCAAGGGTATATTATCTTCCTGTTAAATCCCAAGTCAAAGAAAAAGAAAAAGGTGGGGAATCTCGGGAAAGACCATTGGACATTTCCACCATATTGGAACAATCAGATAGAGAATTGGCTGTTCCAGCCACTCTCTTGATGTCTGTTGCTCTGGCTCCAGACAAGGATTGGATATTAAAACTTTTCTTCAAAAATAGATCCAAGGACTTCCTGGGACACCATATTCAGATATTTCCTGATGTCTCTAGAGAGACTCAAAAAAGAAGAGAATTCTTAATCTTGAAACCTGGAGTGACTCAAATTGGGAGTATTTTCTTTTTGAGATACCCATGCAAATATGTAGTCTGATACTGTTCTTTGAAGTATATTTTTACAGATCCATCTCATTTGATAAGTTTCCTCTCAATGAAACGTCTTGAGAAAGGAATAGCTGTGGCTAATGAAGTTTAGCTCTCTGTACTGCAGTAGACACACGGCTTTCTTTGATAAATATTTTGATTAATATAGCTCTATTCTTTAAATCTTGGATCTAAGTTAACGAGGACTAGTGTGTGATCAAGTGAGTTTACTTTATGTATTTTTCATTTTTATGTTTTGCTGTGTTTTTCAGTTTTTGAAAAATTAAGTTAATTTGGTTCTTGATCGCACTTTTCTGTACAAGATGTTTATGCTTGGTAATTCTATAAAATTGTATAAATAAATAATAAAAAAAACAAAAACAATAAAATGTTATATGGTATGGGACCTGGAGGTTTTAAAAAAATATGTATCCTTTCCAGTAAATACGATTGCTTCTCATTTTCAGCATTCATTGAAGCTCAGTTATTCATTAAGTAAATATATTCATTTGAAGTCTTTGATAAGTAAATCTTTTGAATATTTAGGAACAAAATTTTGGAATGATCTTCCTACTGAAATAAGGAAAGTTTCTTCATATTATATTTTGAAAATTAAAAAAAACTCATTATTTTAATTGATTTATTGTAAATTTGCTGAGAACTTTGATGTATTATTTTTAAATATTGTTACCACCTAAATGTGGATATTTGTAAACATTGTTATCAGCCTAGAATCTGATTGGAGATTAGAGCGGACTTTTAATCCCATACACACCAGTTAGAACCTTACGATCTACAGGCCAAAATTTGCTCATAATCCCATCCTTAAAAATAATAAGTACTAGACAAAACAAAAATCTTTACAATTTACGCTCCACAGCTATGGAACATGCTACCCTCCTATCTCAGAGGAGAACAAAATCTTGATCATTTCAAAAGCTTCCTTAAGTCCTTTTTATATAGAGACGCTATTCAAAATTAAACATTAACCCCCCTATTCTAATACACTGAGCTAGCAGTTTTTACCACGGTAAGCCACATTGAATGGCCTGCGCTGCTCCCGACACTTATTGAGTTCCTATGAGTGTCGGGAGCAGCGCAGGCCATTCAATGCAGCTCCCTGCGCTAGAAACTGCTATCACAGTTTTGTAAAAGAGGGGATAAATTTACAATGTTCCTTTTTAAAGAAACACAAATCTTAGGAGGTTCCAGCCATTTTTCTCACTAGCCCAATTTGTGCTTCCCATATACATTTCTTTCATATAATTATTGCATTCTCCCCCTGCCCCTTATGTATCATGTTGGTCCATATTTGATTTGGTATTATGTTCTTAACTTGTAATATTGTACCTCTATTTTTAAACTGTACATCACTTATGCCTCACCTCTATATCATGCTCTCCTGTATTTTGATGATCTTACATTGTACCTGTATTCTCTGTTTATCCAGCTCTTCTTTGTTGTAAACCGCCTCGAAATACCACGGCTTTGGCGGTATATAAAAATAAAATTATTATTATTATTATTATTAGACGTAGTACAAGCAATACAATCAAATTTTAAATAAACCTGAAACCTGAATCTACAGTCCTGCCAGTAGAGGATGCTGTTTCACTATCACATTTTCAATAGTGAGAGACTGGCAAGCTCTGCAGGACTCTAGAAAACGTGCCTATCCATAGCAATTGAAAACATACTGTAGCACCACCCCGTTACTGCAGCTATAGGGCTCCTGTTCAGTTTATAGGGAATAGTGGTGGAAAGTTGTCCATAGCCACTCTGTAACAGTGCCTATGGCTGGTAGGCACTTGTATCATATAAAAAGGTGTAATATGGATTGCAATATTTTGGCTCATTTACACTATAATGTTGATCACTCAACTACTAGTCAAATCTGAATTGGCTGGTATCTGGGAAGTGGGGAAAATCACCAAAAAGTAGATCCTCTACATGAAATTTCAGTTTTATCTGTAGAGTGGAATTTCAGTTAGTCAGGAAAATTGTGTGATCCATATTCCTGCATAGAACTCTAAAACTTTAAGTTACAATGATATATGAACATGTGTGTCAACTTTATGACCCCCTCACTCACCTTTTGTGGGAGGGTTTCTAATGAGTATAAGGGTAGAACAGACATCTTGGTAATGTGCTTTTAAAAATACATATAGGTTTACTTTCTAAAGTGAATAGAGATGTTCCCAAATGTTAGTTTTGCTTGCCTTGGTAGCTGAATGAGAATGTAGCTGAGTACAATCTGTTACATTGTAGGAGGGGGAAGGGCCACACAGCAGAGAATGACATGTGAATGTTACTAGCGGCTAGCCGCGAGTAGCCACGGGTAACCCACCAAAACGGTGGAGGGTGGAAAGGTGCTCACTGCAGGTACAGGAACAAGGCTATCCATCGCCCGGTGGAGCGGTGAATGGCCTTGTCCTCGCAGTTAAGGGAGGGAATGAGCACGGTCACCAATCGCTTGCAGCTCCCTCCTTCTTCCTACCTACCCGAATCTATCTCCCCCCCCCCTTACCTTCGCAGCACGTTTTAAGGTTTGAAACTTGTTGAAAGCCACCGGAGCATACGTGCAGTCATGTGCGTGTGTGAGTAGAAGTTTCTCCACTGACAAAACTTCCGGTTGTGTCAAAGGAGAAGCTTCTACCCACACACACACGCAACTGCACAAACACTTTCAACAAGCTACTCAAACCTTAAAATGCACTGCGAAGATAAGGGGGAGGGAGGGAGATGCACGGACCATGCGAGGGGTGCTGAAGGGCAGTGAGGTGGCGAGAGGGAAGGGTGGATTCTGCGGGGATGGAGACAGGGTGGTGAAGGGGACGGTGGGGACGGGGCAGTGAAGGGTTGGCGGAGACAGGGCAGTGACGAGGACAGATATTTCCCTGTGTCATTCTCTACCACACAGCTCTGCCTGCATGGTAATAGAACACGCAGACAGATTTCTGGAAATAATTTTACACATTAGTGTGTGTGTATGTGTGTGTGTGGGGGGGGGGGGAGGGGGAATTAATTTATGGCAGGGAATAAATGATGTGCTCACACTGAATGAAGAGAGCTGGAGCAGAATAAAGAAAGTGAAAACCTGTTCCCATGAGTTTATGGAAGAGGGAAATGAGTGGGCTTCACAGAAAGAGCAGGTTTTTAGTTAGTTCTGTATTCTATACTCGCTATGGGTGACCAAGTATGTCTCTAGCAGAGCTATCACTGATGGTTCTGGCTAAGATGGGAGACAGGAGAAACTCTATTACTGGCAATAACAGAACTTTTATAAGAGCTGGAAATTCTGAACACCAGGAGGTGAGTACTCTTAGAGGCTTTCTTTAAACAAGAGCAGCATCAGTCTTTGGGAGCATTGCTTAAGACAAGAAGTCTTTGGGAGCAGCACAGGGCAGAAAGAAATGGACTGTGGGGGGCACTATCAATACCTAGGACTGGGAAGAGCAGAGGTAGCCCTGTTAGGGATGATAATCGTGGAACCCAGCAGGGAAACACCCAAGACTCTTCTTGAAGATCCAGTGAGGGAAAAGGCCTCTTGGTGCAATTGTTACTAGTAGCCCAGCAGAGGAAGAAGGCCTCTGGGGTATAATTGTTACTAGGAGTCCAGAGAAGAACAAGGTTTTTGAAGTGCAATTCATACTAGGTGTCCAGCGAAGGAGAAGGATCACTAAGAGTAGGGTTACCAGAATCCAGATTTTCCCAGGCATGTATGAGGACATGTCCGGGGGTCCGGACGGCTTTTCAAAACCCAGCACTTTGTTATAGATAATTTTCTAATAACATTTTCTATAACAGACTATATAAAATACAGTAGATATGCCTAACCATAGTTTGGAAGGAACAGGGGGAAGTTCATTAAGCAGCTTTAGGGCCTTGAGTCATGTTATTTGGTCCTTAACGTGATATTTAAGTTGCTATGTGTTAGGCAGTAATGAAAAGCAATACATGCAAATGCATATTTTGCATACTATCAGTAGACAAAAACCCTAATGCAACTAATGGGCCCAAAAATCATGACAAAATAAACCCAGCTTTTGGCTGGGAGTTCTCAGATTGATAAAGTAGGGTCCAACCACCCTCCCCCAGGCCTGGATTCAGCAACCTATGGGATCCTTCTGCTTCAGGTTTTCTGAATCATGGAACAAGAGACTAAAGCTGCTTGTGAGCCATCTGACAAGCACTGAACATAAGAACATAAGAATTGCTGCTGCTGGGTCAGACCAGTGGTCCATCATGCCCAGCAGTCCGCTCACGCGGTGGCCCTCTGGTCTAAGACCAGCGCCATAACTGAGATTAGCCCTATCAGCGTATGTTCTTGTTCAGCAGGAACTTATCTAACTTTGTCTTGAATCCCTGGAGGGTGTTTTCCCCTATGACAGACTCTTCCAGTTTTCCACCACTCTCTGGGTGAAGAAGAACTTCCTTACATTTGTACGGAATCTATCCCCTTTCAACTTTAGATAGTGTCCTCTCATTTTCCCTACCTTGGAGAGGGTGAACAACCTGTCCTTATCTACCAAGTCTATTCCCTTCAGTACCTTGAATGTTTCGATCATGTCCCCTCTCAATCTCCTCTGTTCGAGGGAGAAGAGGCCCAGTTTCTCTAATCTTTCGCTGTATGGCAGTTCCTCCAACCCCTTAACCATCTTAGTCACTCTTCTCTGGACCCTTTTGATTAGTAACGTGTCCTTTTTCATGTACGGCGACCAGTGCTGGACACAGTACTCCAGGTGAGGGCACAACATGGCCCGGTACAGTGGCATGATAACCTTCTCCGATCTGTTTGTGATCCCCTTCTTTATCATTCCTAGCATTCTGTTTGCCCTTTTCGCCACCGCCACACATTGCGTGGATGGCTTCATTGATTTGTCGATCAGAACTCCCAAGTCCCTTTCCTGGGAGGTCTCTCCAAGTACCGCCCTGGACATCCTATATTCGTGCTTGAGATTTTTGTTACCGACATGCATCACCTTATTGTTACCTTATTATCACCTTATTGTTATTCCTGTGACTCATTAGTGTCAAGTCACAAAGTCACTTCTCGATGTTCCTAGGTCAACAAAGCAGGGTATCCCCAGCCTCAAGATCCCCTGATCTTAAGCCCTTCCCCTGACTGCAAGAACCCCACAGCCCTTAACTACTTCAAGAACCCTCTCCTGGCTTTAAGACATTTCCTTATAAGGAAGATGACCTCTGGCAGTAGTTACACAAAATTAATGATAGGGCACAATTTTACTAGAGGTGAAGGCCTGGACAGGAATGATTGGGCCTCATTCCTGCCCAAAGACCCCTCCCCAGACCACCAATAATTTTAAAAGGAGCCCATGTAGGGGTGGGGTCTTAAAGCCTGGAGACACTTAAAACTGGGGATGCTTGAAGTCTGGGGTGCTTGAAGAAGGGACAGGGCTTAAGATTGGGGCATCTTGAAGCTGGGGGACCTTGCTCTGTTGACCCAGTAACATCAGTCCATGACTTTGCTACCTATTACTACTGAGCCACAAACAGCTTTTTTTTTCTCTTGTTCATTGATTCAGCAACTTCCAGTACCAGGATTTGCTGAATCCTGTGACCATCAAGGTATTTTTTTGATGAATTCCCCTTCTTAGTGATGGCCTTGGAAAAAATGGCCCCACCAAAGAAAATCCTATGCTCTACACACAAATGTTCCCTGTGGTTCTCCCCAGAACTAAGGATTCTTAAGCATCAAGGATATATGCTTGAAATAAAATCTTACCTAGATGAAGCCAGGCTCAGTGGCAAGAAACATATGACAATGTATCATCAATCCTTAACAATAGCCACAAAACAATATTTTTCTCAACACATTAAACTGGCTGAAAAATTCAACCAAACATCTTTTCAAAATAGTAAACAGTCTATTGCAAATCTCACAAGAGAACCAGCCTTCCCAGTAACTAACCAGCAGTGATTTTGCCACATACTCTGCCAGCAAAATTAAAGGTCTTCATCAGAACCTATAGACAGTTCCATCAAACCTCCTACCAGCAATTGAGGAAAACACTCTCGTCTCCCCCACCTCCATACATTCTCAGCTATTTGAGACTCATTCAACAAAGTTACATAGGAGGTTCATGAAAAAATCTTGAAAGACCTACGGCCAACAACCTGTTTTCTTAACATTGCCCAGCAAAGATAGTTCAGTTAGCAAGCAACAACCTCATTGAAGGTACCATTAAAATGTTAATTCTTCTCTTGAAAAAGGGCAGCTGCCAACAACACTAAAAACAGGCCGCTCACTTGACCAGTACAAGTTTGAGAACTACTAACCAGTTTCTGATATCCTATTCCTGGCAAAACTTATACAACAAACAGTCTGTATTCACCTCCATGACTAGTTAAATGAAAGTAACTAAATAGACCCATGTCAATCTAGCTTTATACCTGGGTTCTTCTGTTCTTTCTTGATAATCTCCATAGAAACTATAATAAGGGATCTGTCTCAATACTAGTGTTCCTGGATTTATCAGCAGTCCTTTAATACTGTGGATCATATTAGAGAAATATAGAAACATGATGGCAGATAAAAGCTAAATGGCCCATCCAGTCTGCTTACAAGGCTAGCAGAAACAGGTATCAGTGGTATATTTACATGATTCATGGAGACAGACAACAATCAGTTCTGTCAGCAACAACACATCATCACCTTGGATTCTGAATTGCAGGGTACCACAGGGATCTGTGGAGAGGCATTTTCAATATGATGTCCAAATTCAATGGCAGATGTTTTTTGGAAGATGTCTAAAATCCTCATTCCAAACATAGCAATTTTCAATCTGGGAAACATCTTTTTTTTTTCTTTTTTGTTTTGAAAATCACTCATTTCCCTTCCAAGTATTAACCAGGCCTGTACCAATGATTGTTTATAAGTGATATATTTATTGTTACTGTGAATGAATATATTTTACACTTAATGTAATTTTGAAAATGAATAAAGAATATTAAAAAAAAAAGAAAATCACTCATTTCCAGATGTGTTTGTGCTCTATACATATTTTTTTAGGTACCATTAAAAAAGATACTAGAGAAAAATGCACAAAAAGAATCCATAGGAATGGCTGTGTGGAACCATTTTTATTAAACTGGCCACACAGACATCCCAGCAGAACAGAGAGGCAGTCTAGTAGTCAGTGCCTTGGACTTCACATAAAGGGTCCCAGGAGCACATTCCACCTTAACACCCTTATTTTGTATTGTGAGCCTTTCAGGACCATCTAAACACCAACTCTACCTAATTGTCCACCACTACAAAAACCATTAGGTCTACAGGTGTCTCCTGTCTATAGGTACAGTTGATATTTTGTGGGTTTTAGAAAGATCACAATTTCTACCTCAAGTGTGCCAGTTAAAGTGGGATCTGGATCTCTTTCTCTACAGTCCACTGCACTGACCACTAGCTTACTACTACTACTTATCATTTCTATACTGCTGCTAGACATACACAGTACTGTACATTGAAACATTCATGAGAATCCCTGCTCAACAGAGCTTACAATCTAAATTTCTGGGATCAGCTTCCTGATCTAATAGGAATGACCATGCCATCTGAAGCTGTCACAGAGCCTGGTATATACTGTCACTGTCACATCTTTGGGAGATGGGAGGGTCAGTGATCACTGGGGGTTACGGGGATGACGCTTTAATCCCTCCAGTGGTCGGATGGTCAATTAGAGCACCTTTTCATGATTGACACAGATCCAGATAAAAGCATCCCAATTTTTGCCCTAGATATTTTTATCTTATTTAATTATCCAAGGAGAACGTCCAAATTCTGGGCTCACACAAATTTCACTGAAAACACATCCCCAACATACCTCCTTGTGATTTGGATGAACCACGGAGAAATCAATCTCCAATCTGATCTTTGAAAATCACAACTTGGATGTTTTCCCATTAAAAACTTCCATCTGGCACTTTGTTCCAATTTGAGACATTTTTCTGTTTTGAAAATGAGCACCATAATGTTTCTACGGGCATTGGGGGTATGTGCAGTCCTTGCAGGCTCAGCGAAAGCAAAAACTCGCCATCCAAGCTGTGAGCTTCCCCACTCACGGCAGCGGATACACCCGAAGTAGAAGGTTGAACTGTAAAGGCTGTAATTACAGTCTGCCGCGGCATTGAAGAGCCAGAGGTAGGTGGAGGGAAACCCCTCTGTTTCCCCCTTCTCTTAGGCATAGAAAAAGTTTCCCCAATAGTGTTAAATTAGAATATTCACCCTTGGAACGGGAGCTCTCTTCTCAGCGAACTGCTCAAGACGCCATTTTGCCCCCACAGGGAAATACTTTTTAAAAACAATAGGAGGAAATATTTTTTCACTCAGAGAATAGTTAAGCTCTGGTTGCCAGAGGTTGTGGTAATAGCAGATAGTGTAGCTGGTTTTAAGAAGGGTTTGGACAATTTCCAGGAGGAAAAGTCCATAGTCTGTTATTGAGAAAGACATGGGGGAAGCCATTGCTTGCCCTGGATCGATAGCATAGAATGGTGCTAGTATTTAGAATTCTAGAATCTTGTTACTCTCTGGGATTCCGAAATCTTGCTATTCTGTGAAATTCTGTATGGGATGTTGCTACTCTTTGGGTTTTGGTCAGGCACTAGTTACCCGGATTGGCTACCGTGAGAACAGGCTACTGGGCTTGATGGACCTTTGGTCTGACCAAGTAAGGCTATTCTTATGTTCTTATGCTATCATTTTCAGCAAGAAATACCTATCTGTCTGTCCAAATTAGATTGTGAGTACTTCCAAGCAGGGACCATCTTTTTCATGTTGAATATACAGCACTGTGTATGCTTTTCAGTGCTATAGAAATGATAAATAGTACTATTTATTTATTTGATTTTTTAGTCTATCCTCCCAAAGGAGCTCATAATGGGTTACAAATCAGGTACTTAAGCATTTTCCCTATCTCAGTGGGCTTATAGTCTATCTAATGTACCTGGGGCAGTGGAGGATTAAGTTACTTGCCCAGGGTCACAAGAAACAGTGCAGGGTTTAGAACCCACAACCTCAGGGTGCTGAGGCTGTAGCTCTAACTACTACACCACACTCTCCTCCAGTAGTAGCTTGATTGCCTGTTAAATAGCAACTCAGAAGTGGGTAAACCCCCCCCCCCCAATAAACTCTAACTGAACCCAAGCAAAACACAGATTCTGTGGGTTCCTAAAAAAAATAAAAAGTGGACTGATACCTAATTGAAAATATAACTTGTGAAATATGAGCTCTCCTTAAAATCACAGGTCTGGAACTGGGATACTGCTAAACTCATCATTTACTTTGATCTCACAAATTCTGACACTCCCAGAAGGGCTATGCCAAAGTCAGATTACTTCTATTTCAGGAAGCAGGTGAAAGCCTGGATCTTCTACTAAGCTTTTAATACATCTATCCACTCACTCCTCACCTGGAACAGTTTGTTGCACATCCAGCAATTTAGGCCAGTTCCTTATAGCTTATTCAACTATTCATACATCTGACTTCAGTTTAGCTGCTCATCTATTTATCCTAATGACTTTGAACAAAATTCAAGATTCAAGTTCCATTTTATTTAGATAGACTGCCTATCATAGACACAGCTAAGTGAAAATAAATAACTATAAAGGTAGATATCAAAGGGGAATGTAGAAAATAAAATAGGGGTGGAGTAGAATGCTGCAAAACATGGTATTGCCAGATGACCAGGGTCCCTGACTTAACTTAAGATCCATAAGGATCTTAAGGATGCTTTGAATTTTGAGAATGATGATTCTATATGTAGACATGGGAAGAGGCTGTTCCATATGGAAGGACCTACCGTACTAAGGCCCCCTTTTATTAAGTTGTATTCGTGGGTTTTTTTATTGCGGTTTAAAGCTCCGATGCTCATAGGAATTCTATGAGTGTTGGAGCTTTTACCGCAACAGCCTGCGATAAAAAATCCCTAACACATAATTTCTAATTCACTCATAGAACATGGTGGAAAAAGAGGGGACAGTTAGTACATGTAAACTTTCTGAATGCAGAACTCTAATTGGTATATAAGGAAACAAATCTTGCAGTAAGAGCAATGAAGTTCCTGTTGTACTAATATAAGGATTTTATATGGAATTCTACAAGCTATTGGTAGCCAGTATTCCTTTTGAAACCGGGGTCTGGGTGGGGGGGTTGTCCCATGATCCCTTCCCTTAGTGCCCCCAAAAACTCTTGACGTATTTTGAATTAATCGAAGATGTTCCATATCCTGTACATGGAGACCACAAAGAGAATTGAAATAGTTTAGTCAGCTCTGTATCAGAGAGCATGTTAATATACATAGTGAGTTATGAACCAAAAACAAGCATATAAAGCAGAAGGTTTTTATCAATATATTGTCCTATCTATATATTTCAATTGCACTTGCCCTTTTCAGTCACCAATTATGATGTTTCAATGTATTGCATGGACAATGTTAGCATCATATATATGTTATTTGAATTTTTAATTGTGTACTTTTTAAGGTGTATCATCTCTATTGTTCTGACAGACTTGGGAGAAGAGCCAGCTTAAGGGATAAAGGATAGACATGTGGTGTGGTCATTTTAGTGTAAAAGGTCTATAGGTAAGTGAATGCTTTCATAGAAATGAGATTTGAAAGGGAGGTGGCTTTTAGGTGTAATGACAGGTGGGGTTCAAAGTAGAAGATTCTTAGTTCAAAATTTTTTATTGATGCAAACAGGCGCTGATAGGCACCCTACCGGTGCCTAAGTAGAAGATTCTTAGAAATGTTGTCAGAATGTTTCCAGACAGAAGAGTCAACTCATTAATTTCTTTTAATCTCACTACACTGTTTTAATGATTCATAACATTGCAATAAAAATGGAATTGTGTACAATATCTATGATACAATTTTAATGGTTATTTGCGCAGTGTAGTGATAAAAAAAATTGTCATCCCTGCAGGAAATGACAGTTGTATCTTAACTTGTTGCTGTGACTTGAGTCAGCTAAGATGACTTAAGCAATAAGGACTAATTATAGAAACATAGAAGATGATGGCAGAAAAGGGCCACGGCCCAATAAGTCTGCCCACTCTAATGACCCACCCCTAAATTCTTCCCTGAAGTGATCCCAAATGCTTATCCCATTTTCTCTTAAAGTCCAGCGTGCTGCTGGCCTGAATTACCTGCAGTGGAAGACTATTCCAATGATCAACCACCCTTTCAGTGAAGAAGTACTTCCTGGTGTCACTATGAAATCTCCCACCCCTGAGTTTCAACAGATGTCCTCTTGTCACCATAGGTTCTTTAAGAAAAAAGATATCCTCTTCTACCTCAATCATGTCTCCCCTCTCTATGTGATGTCTGTAAGATTTTCCATCTTGCAGAATATACCTGGCAGCTCCATATCAGTCAAACTCCCATATCAATTTTGTATTAATTTCTAAAGCTTCATTGTACTCTATACAAGAATCCAAAATTCTATCAAAAGTAATATCTGGCTAGAACAGTTCTGAGACAGGTATAGGAAGAGGATCTCCTCAATGCAGATTCAATACTAGCTTACTTGATGACTCAAACTTCAAAGAATATACCGTAGAGTGGTATTTTTCAACCAGTGTACAGCAACACATTGGAGTGCTGTGGCTGTTCTGTAGGTATGCTGTGGGAGTGTGGTGTCACTTCTGCCCCTCCCCAGACAGCAACTTGGCATTTAAAGTTTTCTTCTGTAGCAGTTGGCGGTAGCAGGCAGTGGTTCAGATAGCCTTCTAGCACTAACCCTCAAATCTTCTCGCTGACATAACTTCCTGCTTGCGCATAGGCAGGAACCATCAGAGAGAAGGCCCAGGTTGGCCCGAGCAGGCTGTCTGAATTGTTGCCCTCTGCCACTCACTGCTACAGAAGAAAACTTTTATATTGCTGGATTGCTGGCTGGAGAGGGTGTGAAGTAATCAACTCTTGCATCAAGCTCTTTATACTGCATCACTTAAAATACAGAACTTGCACTGTAAACTGCTTTAAACTCCCTGGATAGCCAATAAGAAAGGTGTGCTAGTGTGTGTACATATGTACAATCAGTGCACTTCCATTTTAAGCATTTTATTTGGGAACTTTTAAGAAAACCCTTCAAAGGCTCCGAGTTATTCAAAATTCATAACATAATATAACTTTATTTTTCTATACTGCCTTAATCAAAAGAATTCTAGGTGGTTTCCACAGAAGAGAAAAACTGGACAATCAGTGAAGTACAAAATAGTAATGGTAAAAATGCAGCCTATTATTTAAAAAGACATAAAAAATTTAAATTAATACAGTAAAATTATTGTGTTAAGAATAAAAGCACAAATTAAGAGATAAATTTATCAAATAATATTGTCTTAATTTATTTTCTGAAAGCACCATAGAACAGTATGGCTCTGCTGATATAGTTACCCAAATTCGGCAGTTCAATTGATTTTTGGTTTGAAAAAATGGGAACATATAAGTCCCTATTATCAAAAACTATACTGGCTACCCCTGGAAGCAAGAGTTTTGTTTAAATTTGTTTTAAATCAATATTTGGTTTGGCCCCTATGTACTTGGTTTCTCATTTTAATTTGGATTGTTCTATTAGGCCTACACGTAGAATTCATATGTCCTTCTCATCCATCTGTCTCTGTTTCTTTCTCCTTTCCTTACTTGAGTCCAACATCTCTCCCTTCTCCCACCCCCTCCCCCGAATCCATCACCTCCTGCCTCTGCGGAGCTCTCGCAGCTCCTTCTCATCCTCCTCCAGCCAGGCTTCAGCCATGTACACTGGCTCCGGGCTCGGCCGCCGTGGCCTGCAGTCGCCGACAGCCACTGTGACTGTCATCCGCCTTGGGGGAGAGAGAGAGAGAGAGAGAGAGAGATTCTCGTGTGCGCCGGGAAAGGGTGCACGGGAGGGGAGGGGGACCATGGTGGTGGCGAACGACGGCGGTGATGTTACAGTGAGGGAGGGAGGGAGTAGAAGCGTGCATGCGCACTCTTGCCCGCGGGGCCCTACAGCTCACGGAAAATGGAACACGCAGGTGGGAGTGCACATGCGCGCTTAGGGTTTTATTATCTTAGATTACTGCAGGGCCATTAATACGAGAAGTAGAAAAAGTCAATTTTTATGACTGTGATAAAAATGGCCTTGGTATGAGGGAACAGCCCATATGAAGGCACGCTTAGTAAAAGGACCCCTAATTTACTTGCTGAATGGGCAAGTTAGTGTTCTGAGAATGAGTAGAAAGTGAAATGTGGGAAGATGTAGAGACCGTGCAACTGGGATTTGTTAGATATATGAGCAATTAAGAATGTTATAGAAGTCCATGAAAAAGTATGCTATTGCTAGTAAAGCTGGTTCTGAATCAAAATATTTTTTGCTACTTTCAGATCTCCTTTTCCTCCGATTGTCTCATATTCAGTCAGGGTGTATGTTGAAATCATTTTTAAATGTTGCAGTTTGGTGAATGATATACAGTAAAACCTTGTATTGCGAGTAACTTGGCGTGCTAGTGTTTTGCAAGACAAGCAAAACATTTAATAAAATTTTAATTTGATCAATGAGCGTTGCCTTGCAATACAAGCACATTGATGCAATACAAGTACGCACAACATACACGCGTCACATCGCTGAGCGCATCGCTGAGAACAGCTGAACGCAGCACAAGCATCGCAACTGAGAACAATAAAAGTGTGACACAAGCACGCACAACATTACAGTATTTTGTATTAAAGATTTTGGGTTGTGGAATGAATTGTCTGAGTTTCCATAACTTCCTATGGGGAAATTTGCTTTGATATACGAGTGCTTTGGATTACAAGCATGCTTCTGGAATGAATTATGCTTGCAAACCAAGGATTTACCAAGGTTTTAGGCCTCTTCTTTTTATGCTAACATTATGACTTCATCATATTCCATGTCCTACCTCTTCCCTATTAAAAATGTTAGCAACATCCAGAAAGCATCTTTACATGTTCAATAAGAGAGAATGTAAATCAAACTTAATATAATGGAGATGATATTGTATTATTCACTAAAGCCTGAGGAGTGTCCTAAAATTGAATATAATTGGGGGTTATTTAATTCCTTTAATACACCTGGAGACACTCTGCTTCCACTGTAAAATAAAAGTCACAGGTATTTCCATTCATTTGCACAACAAGTAACTTTTCCAAGAGTTATTTTAAAGTAATGATTGGGTGTGAATTAAGCTTGTAGGAATTTCCTTAAAACTAGTTTAGAATCCTTTTCTTAGAAGAGCTGGAAGAGTGCTAGTCCAGCTAAAGCATTTGGTTAGTCTTGTATGTTGCGTGTATGCTTGTGAACCATATAAAAGTGTTCTTTGAACAAAAGTAGATGGTAAAAGAAATATTAAATATACTGTAAATATTCAAATATAACATCAACTAAATATAAGCTAAGGCACCCCCCCCCCCCCCTCAAAGGGAGTTGGATTGGTTGATTTGATCATAAGCTGAAGATAGAAATTTGAGAAATTGTGACGAGCCAATCTACAGAGATTACCATGAATAGACATCCTTGCCACGTGTTTGGTTTTTGGGGTTTTGGGGGTTGTTTTTTTTTGCAATTTAGAATGTAAGAATATTACAATGGAAATAGATAATACCAAATTCCAAAACTACCAGTATTCAAAGAAATAAAGAGCAAAGAAGGCACATCAACTTAAATTCTTCTAACTCCTTTAGCCTCTAACACTGGTTACAGGTATAGTGACCAATGGCTGCTACAATAACAACAACAAATTTTGTTTAGTGCTACTAGACGCACACAACACTATATATTAAACCCACATGGGGCAGTCCCTTCCCAATAGAGCTTACAATCTAATTATGACAGACAAACAGGACAAAAGGGTGCTAGATATTTCCTTCTCCTTTCTATTCAGTTTTCCCCTGGCATACATCCACATATCTGCCTCACTGGCTGCTACACTCATTTCTTCTTCACCTTGTTAGGATTCTTATCTGTCTTCAGGTTTTCAGGATTGGTCAAAGAAGTCCAAGTTTTACCACATAATCTGCACAAACTTCTACTTTATGCTTCTCCATTATTTTACTAATTAAAGAAAGACTATAAGTTTCTGCAGGTAGAAGAATATAAGCAGTACAAGATCATCCTATCTAGAGAATATGGAGCTAAGTGACAACTCTACAACCTTGTTCAAGCTATATCTCAAGTCTGTTGTTTTTTTTTATGAAAAATAATTCACTACTCATACCTGATATGCAGGATATGGCTATTGGGTGTGACTTTTAAATCCTGTTGCTCACATTAGGATATAAGTGTAGAAAGAAGGTAAAACCTATGGGGCTCATAATCGAAAGAGAAAAACTGGCCTAAGTCGGCACTTGAACGAACATTTCCCAAATACGTTCAAGTGCCGGTAATAAAAACGGATTTTGGACGTATTTCTAAATGACCTAGGCCTTCATAGTGCCGCTGAACGACCAAAGCTAAATGGGGCATTTCAGGAGGAGTGTCGAGGATGGGAGTTGGGCGGGACATGGGCCGGCTTAGACTTAGTTGTACAGCATGTATAACCGAAAGTTATACAGCACAGGATCAACGGAACTTGGATGTTGTAACTTAGACCATGTAAAACATGGCCTAAGTCACAAAAAACCACCTAAAGTCACCAGATAAGCACTGCAAACACATAAAACAGACCCCTCCCACACATTACTCCAGTGATCCCCGCCCCCCTCACCCCCATAAAAATATTAATCACACCTTTAAATTTCAGTCTCCAGACCATCATCACCTGGTCACCTGGCATAGGAAAGCCTTGTCGTCCAGCACAAGCCGTCTTGGGGGTGAGTTAGGGGCTCATGGAGAGGAGGACCCATGCTCATAAGCCCCTGTAATCACTGCATTGATACTTAAAAATGTGCACTCCCCAAAACCCTTTTTTACATATAAGTGGCTCCTGCAGCCACAAGGGCTATTGGGGTGTTAGATAAGTGGGTCTAGGGGATTCTGGAGGTGGTTTAGGGGCTCACTGTGACCTATAAGGGAGCTGTAGTGAGGAGAAGACATTGCACCCTTTTTGTGAAGTTCACAGCAGTGTCCTGTAAGGTACCCCACTATTTAGGTGGCATGTCTGGGTGTTCAGTCCATCACTTTGCAGAACCCTGCCATGTCGAACAGGGCTTGTTCTAGGCGTTTTTGACTTGGGCAAAAAGTTGGACGAAAATGTGGTAGAAAGATGGACAATTTAGTGACTTGGACAATCAGATTGACAGGATGTAGATTATTTTTGAAACAAAATAAAATGTGGACGTATTTTTCGATAATAAGTCCTAAGCTGTTATTTACTTTGGACGACTTGCGAGTTGGACACAAACGGACTTAGACCCAAGCACAGTACCGGGTAAAGCTTTGGATTTTTGCCCAGAAATAGCTAAGAAGAAAAAAAATAAATAAATAAAAAATAAAAAATTTAAATTGAATCAGGTTGGGCAGACTGGATGGACCATTCGGGTCTTTATCTGCCGTCATCTACTATGTTACTATGTATGTTACTATGTTAGATGTCCCTTTCGATTATGCCCCTCCACATGCCTACTCTTCTGACACTGAGGGCCAGATTTTGCAAACGACACCATAATTGGTAATTGCCTACAAAAATGGTGCCAGTAACATGTTAATCATACTATGGTGCCGTTTTCAGAATCACGTTAAAGGTAGACACCGGTAATGTAGGCCAGAGTTTTAAAGACCTACATTTTACCGGTGTCTACCTTTGAGGGAGAATCACACCTAATGGTGCCTAAGGTCATTTCCATCCCAAACATAATAATATAGAAAATGACAGCACGGTCCATCCAGTCTGCCCTATAATTACATGCATTACAATTTCATGATTAAATTAAAATGTCTTTTTTCATTGTTATTTCTGGGCCATAGACCTTAGACGTCACCCGGTACTATCCTTAAGTTCCAACTACTGGAGTTGCCATTGAAGCTCTCTCCAGCCTATCGAAATCATCTAATTTGTGAGATTCAAACTATGAAAATCTGTTCTTTAATACTCTAATTAGAGATTCTCTGTGTTTATTCCATGCTTTTTTGAATTCCTTCACTGATTTCCTCTCCACCACCTCCCACAGGAGGGCATTCTAGGCATTCAGCACCCTCTCTGTGAAAAAGAAATTCCTAAGATTATTCTTAAGTCCACAACTCTTCAACCTCAATTTATATCCTCTAGTTTTACCAATTTCCCTTCTCTGGAAAAGATTTGGTTCTATATTAATACCTTTCAAATATTTAAATGTCTGTATCCCCTGTCTCTCCTCTCCTCCAGAGTATACATGTTGATGTCTTCTAGACTCTACTGGTACTTCTTTTGGCACAAAACCCCTACCATTTTTGTTGCTTTCCTCTGGACAACTTCAAGTCTTCTTATATCCTTGGCCAGATATGGCCTCCAAAACTGAACACAATATTCCAAGTGGGGTCTCATTAATAACCTGTACAGGGGCATTAATACCTCCTTTCTTCTGCTGGTTATGCCTAGAATCATCCTTGCTACAGCCATCAACTTGACACACTGTTTCATCGTCTTCTGATTCTCAGACACTATTACCCCAAGGTCTCTCCCCTCATCCGTGCATATCAGCCTCTCGCCTCCCAGCACATACAACTCCCCAAATGCATCACTCTTTACTTCTTTGCATTGAATTTTAGCTGCCAGACATTAGAGTCGACCATTCTTCCAACATTTACAGGTCCTTTTTCATGTTTTCCACTCCCTCCAGGGTGCGCAATCTATTACAAATCATGGTATCATCCTCAAAAAGGCAAACTTTACCTTCTAACCCTTCGACAATATCGCGCACAAGCATATTGCTCTAAAACCAATCTGTGATGCACTCCACTACTCACTTTTCTTTCCTCTGAGCAAATTCCATTAACCTCTGATGTCTGTCAACCAGTTTAAAATCCGGTTCACCACTTTGGGTCCTAACTTCAGATGGCAATTCTTATGTTCTGTATCCTGCTTTCAACAGCGGTCAACCCAGGTCCTAAGTACCAAGCTAGATCCCAAGTAGTAAAACAGATTTTATCCTAGGAATAAGCAGTGGATTTCACCAGGCCATCTCAATAATGTCTTATGAATTTCTTTCTTAGGAAATTATTCAAGCCTTTTTTAAGTCTCTTGTAAAGTTCATACAGGAAATCCAATACAACAGCATTTAACTTTAAAAAAGGAGACTATAATAGCATGAGAAGAATGATAAAAATAAACTTATAGGAGCATCCAGCCAGATGATCACTCCAAATTGGAAGAACTGTGATTGTTTAAATCTTTCGTTCTGGTGGACAAGTCTTTGCTCTAGTTATAGATTTGAAAGAATAAATGCTGAAAATTTAGGACATGGTAATATATTTAAATTAATATGGGGCCCATTGGCATCTTATGTTACCTCATTGTAATTTTTTTTTGACTGTGAGTCAGTTTGTTCTTTACTTTGGTACATATCCAGGGCAGGGAGGGAGGGGGATTCTTTAAGTCATAAATTGATTTTTGAATATTCATAATTGGGATGGGTGAGAAGATATCATTATTCAGAATAAGGTAGGATATTTATGATAACATATATTTGTGTTATACTGAATGATTATTGCTTGGGTGGATGGGTGGGTGGGTGGGGGAAAATGGATGATTATGAACATGAGAAAGATGAATGTGCTTTTTATTATATTACTATTACCGTGCGTTGCATTAGTTGTATTGCACTGTTGTAGTTTTGAAAATTAATAAATAATTTTTTTTAAAAAAACTTATAGGAGCAGCTGCAAAGGTCAAAAATTTACATCAGCTGTGGATGTTATTCAAAAATATCATCCTGGAAGCTCAGACTAGACATTTTCTATGTATAATAAAGGTGGAAGGAAGACCAAATGACAACCAGCGTGGTTAACAAGTGAGGTGAAGGAAGCTATTAGATCCAAAAGAGAATCCTTTAGAAAGTAGAAAAAGGATCCAACTGAAAATAATGGTAAACCGCACAAGGAATGGCAAGTCAGTCAAATGCAAGGCACTAATAAGGAAGGCGAAGAGAGACCTTGAAAAGAAGATTATGCTGGAAGCAAAAACACACAGTAAAAACTTTTTTAGGTATATTATAAGCAAGAAGCCGGGAAGAGAATCAGTTGGATTGCTAGATGACTGAGGGATAAAAGGGGCTCTCAGAGAAGACAAGGCCATATAGAGAGACTAAATGAATTCTTTGCTTTGGTCTTCACCGAGGAAGATGTAGGGGGGTTACCGGTGCCAAAAATGGTATTCAATTCTGTTGTCTAAAATCCAGCATAGTACCAGAAAACTGAAGGGTGGCCAACGTGATATAGACTTTTAAAAAGGGTTCCAGAGGTGATCCAGGAAATTATAGACTGGTGAGTCTGATGTCAGTGCCAGGCAAAATGGTAGAGACTATTATAAAGATCAAAATACATAAGCATGGATTCATGAGAGAAAGTCAAGGGAAATCTTGCCACACCAAACTACTCTATTTCTTTGAAAGGTTGAATGAACATATGGATAAAGGTGAGACAGCTAATATTGTGTATTTGGATTTTCAAAAGACATTTGACAAAGTACCTCATGAAAGACTTCTGAGGAAGAGAGTCATAGGATAGGTGGTAATGTCCTATTATGGATTAAGAACTGGTTGAAAGACAGAAAACAGAGAGTAGGTTTAAATGGTCAATATTCTCAATAGAGAAGGGTAAATAGTGGAGTTTCCCAGGGATCTGTGCAGGCATAGGCAGCGGAACACTTTTTTGTTTGGGGGCGGGGCAAGCTCTGCCCCAGATCCCGTCCAAGCTCTGACCCAGACCCCGCCCCTATAATAGTACTAATTGTAATACCATTTTTTCCATTCATTTTTAATATACAATACAATCTACGATATACAATACAATCTACAATCTACAATACAATCTTATTAACAATACATAATGATTAACCACAAAATTAAACTGCGCAAAGCACACTGTATGTTTCTCAACATTTATTTCTAACAGAACACCTGGTCTTGGTCACACATGTAGAACACAGATAACCCCTACGCAAATACAGGACCAGAAACTAAAGTACTAATATATCCAAATGAAACCCTAAGATGCAAGACTTTGCATGCAGTTAAACCCCCAAAGAAATAGAAACAAATGCATTTCTTCCTGAACAGTGCAAAATATAGACAGCAGATGTAATTTCTCAAAACTGACACAATTCAATCATTACATTGACAATAAAATCATTTCCCCTACCTTTATTGCCTGGTGATTTTGGTTTTCAAACCATCTTTCCTAGTCTCTGGCTGCACTTCATTCTGTCTGTGCTCTTAACTGTATATCCAGGGCACCTTATCCATTTGCTGTTTTTCTCTCCTTCAATTTCTGCCATACATCCGTCTTTTTTCAACATCAAGTGTGTAGACCAAAGGACTCAGGCACTGCACACTGCAAATAAAATCAATATAAAAAGCTTATCCTTCCAGCTTCCTGATGTAGCTTAGCGAAACAGAGACTGTGTTGGAGCCGTGAACTGACCTTTTCAGATAAATGGTCTACAGTTAAACAGCTTTTGTAGAGCCATAACATTTGCCACTCCAGTAGAAGAGAGAATCCTTGCTCCATGCAATGTGTTCTGATTAAAATTCAAGCACCTTTCCAGTGACATTGTACCACTGCTGTGGCACCTTGCTGAAGAGCTTATGAGCACATTTAAATATTTAAAAGCCTCTAAATGTTATATGATGATATTATTTGAGAAACCTGTCCAGTATTGATGAGAGGGGGGTCTTTTGTGTTTTGTTTTATACATCCATCTTTAGCATTAACTTTTAACATTCAACTTTCTTCCATTTTTCTGCTTTCTTATCAAAATCTACTATTTCATGCCTTCCCTTCCCATCTATCCATGTGTACCATCTTCTCCCTCTTTCTTCTCCCCTATTCCTATCTATAAGGATCATTTCTTCTTATCTCTTCCCTGCCACACCCATTGATGTGCACCATCTCCTCCCTCTGTCTCCCCTTCCCCTCCATCCCTATGTACCATCTCATCCCTCTCTCATGGTCAGACATCTCTGTCTTCCCCCTTACCCCTCATAAGGTCTGGCATCTTTATCCTCTCCTTCCCATAGCCTGGAATCTCTCTCCTCTCCCATGGTCTGGCAAATCTCTCTTCTTCCCTTCCTCTTTCTGAGATCTAACATCTCTCTCCTCTCCTTTCTGCGGTATGGCATCTCTCTCTCCCCTCCTTCCTTTCCATTCTGTGGTCTGGCATCTCTCTCTCTCTTCTTCCCATTCCAGTGGTCTGACATCTCTCCCTTCTTTGGGTAATCTCTCCTCCCTCCTCTCCACCACTATCATGCCCAACAATTCTCCCTATTTCTTCCTTTCCACATATACATCATCTCTCTTTCCCTTTCATGCCACACACCTATGTCCAACAATTCTCCCTTCCTTCCCCCCCCCACCAGCAGCATTTCTTTCTCTCCCCACTACTCTACCTGTGCAGCATCTCTCTTTTCCTCCTTTCCTAACCCCCCCACCAGCCTGTGCATTTGTCCTTCTCAACCCTCTCCCAGTACATGCAGTATTTGTGTTTCCCAAACCCCTAAGCATCTGTCCTCCCTGCCTTCCCAACTCCCTCCCTACCCACTGCACCTAGCCTCTCCCTGCCAGGCTCTGCACCCAGCCCCCTTCCATCTTTCCCCCTGTAAAGGCACTGCACCTAGCCTCCTTCCCTCCCCATCAGATTCTGCACCCAGCCCCCTTCCTTCTCTCCCCCTTCCCTATCAGACATGGCACCCAGCCCCCCTACGTCAGACTCTGCACCCAGCCCCTTCTCTCCCTGTCAGGTTCTGCACCCAGCCCTCTTCCCTCCCTCCCCTGCCAGGCTCTGCACCCAGCCCCCTTCCTTCCCTCTCCTGTCAGACTCTGCACCCAGTCCCCTACCCTGTCAGGTTCTGCACCCAACCCCTTCCCTCCCCCATCAGACTTTGCACCCAGCCACTCCCATCAGACTCTGCACACAGCCCACCCTGTCAGACTCTGCACACAACCCCCCTTCCCTCACTCGCTCGCTCTGCATTCTGCCCCGTCCTACCACCTCCTCTGGCCTAGTGGTCAAGAGGTGCAGCAGGCAGGAGTGAGCTTTCCAGTTCCTGTCCCGATGCTAACCCAGCTGGTCGTGGCTGGTTTCTTCTGCTGCTGAGCGGCAATGAGCGGGAGTGCGCTTTTACACTCCTGCTCAGCGCTAAGTGGCTTCTTTAAATGGCTCCTGCGAATTCTCATGGTTCACGAGAATTCATGGGAGCCAGTCAAAGAAGCCGCTGAGCATTGAGCAAGAGCATCAAAGCGCGCTTCTGCTCATTGCCGCTCAGCGACAGAAGAAACCAGCTGCAATCAGCTGGGTTAGCAGTAGGACTGGAGCCGGAAAGCTCGCTCCTGCCCGCTGTACCTCTGAACCACCAGGGATGATGAAAGTGGAAATTTTTAGTGAGGAACCAGCCCCTGTGTTCCCCCCCTCCCGTTCCGATGCCTATGTATGCAGGAACTGCTGCTTTATAACATATTTTTCAATGATCTAGAGATGGGAACAACTAGTAAGATAATTAAATTTGCTGATGACACAAAAGTTGTTCAAAGTTGTTAAATCGCATGAGGATTGTAAAAAATTGCAAGAGGACCGTATGAGACTGGAAGACTGGGCATCAAAATGGCAGATGACATTTAATGTGAGCAAGTGCAAAGAGATGCATGTGGGAAAGAGGAACCCAAACTATAGCTACATAATGCAGGGTTCAATATTAGGAGTCACTGTCCAGGAAAAGGATATAGGTGTCATCGTTGAAGATACATTGAAACCCTCAGTTCAATATGTGGTGGCAGCAAAGAAAGCAAATACAATGTTAAGAATTATCAGGAAAGGAATGGAAAACAAAGATGAAAATGTTAGGGGAGAAGTTATTAACACAGGCTATTAAGTTATTCTACAATTAATCCCATCTAATTGTAATTAGGTTTCATTGCACAAAATGGGATCTATGCTAAAATAGCAGAAGTTAGTGTGAAATAATATATCTTAATGGTAGACCATGGTGATAACTGTGCCTCATAGGTATCATGCTAGCATTTATGTATAAATGCACACATACCTATATGTATGAAAATGTTATGTACTAAATATCCATGTGTATAAATAGAATGCAAATGTGATTGCCTAGGTTTAAATACATGCAAGCACATTTCTGTAAATTTGAATGTAAACTCATACTAGAAAACAATTAGTTCCCTAAAAAAGTAACAAGGTACATGTATGAAGCATACTATCATGCCATTTCAAATATCAAATTAAGAACTTACACCGGTGATACCCACCTTACCTTTGGGTCAGGAAATAATTAGAGCATTAACAAAATTATATGGGTGATGACAGACTCCTATTCGCTATTCAAAGGCTCCACCAAGGCACACATGATGATCATTTGACACAGGGAGGAACAGTAACTGGGTATATAAGTGCATGTTCATGAAGACAAGTCTAAAGCTAAAAAAGAATCGCTCTTCTGGGTCTGTACTGTCCTACACAGGAAAAGACAACCATGTCTTCCAAGGGAGGTAGTGGCCAGTGGAATCAGCAGGAACAAGGCAACAGCTCATGCCAAAATAAAGGACAAAGCTATGAACGTAAGTTTCATTTCATTATAATGCAATAAATTGATTTTGTAAAGGATGCAGTGTTTATTTTTTTAACTTAAGATGAAATATATATATTTCATTTAAATTTTATCCTTTTGGATTTCTGATTAGCTCAATATCCCAGTAGCAAAGCAATGGTGGTATATTAAGTTCAAACAAATAAATATAATAATGAATAACATAAATCTATGTGGAAAAAAACATGACTAATTTGTAAACCCAGATGATAGCTTGCACATAGAAAAAAGTTAAAAATGTGGGGAAAAATCCATAATATATTCAAATGGATAATACCATAGCTTCACAGGATCATGATTTTTTTTTTCTATCTTCAGAAACATCTACATCTACATCTACCCAGGGCAGCGGCTGTGGAGGGCAGTGGAGTCAGAGCTCACAGAGCTCTCAGGGTGGAGCTGGCTCCTGCCAACAGAATACTCAATCCAGTGGAAGTAAGTTTTCATTCATTGTGATATATTTTCCTTAGAAATAATTTAAACATTATTGTGTGATCTTTAGAGATGTTTTCATAGAATAAGAACATAGGTCAGATCAATGGTCCCATCTTCATGGAGACCAATCCAAGTCACAAATACCAGGCAAAAACCCAAATAGTAGCAGTATTCCATGCCACTGATCCAGGGCAAGCAGTGGCTTCTCCCAAGTCTGTCTCAGTAGACTATGGACTTCTCCTCTAAACCTTTTTTAAAACCAGCTGCATTAGCCACTCTTATCATATCCTCTGGCAACACATTCCAGAGCTTAACTAAGCTCTGAGTAAAAAAAAAATATATCCTTCTATTGGTTTTAAAAGTATTACTTTGTAACTTCATCGAGTGTCCCTTAGTCTTTGTAAATCTTGAAGCAGTAAAAAAATTGATCCACTTGTATCCATTCTAAACCACTCGGAATTGTGTAGTCTTCAATCATATCTCATGGTTGTTTTTCTGTTCTGGGCCATCAGAAACATCTACAACTAGCCAGGGCAGTGACTGTGGAGGGCACTGGAATCAGAGTTCACAGAGCTCACAGAGCTCTCAGGGTGGAACTGGCTCCTGCCAACAGAATACTCAATCCAGTGGAAGTAAGTTTTCTTTCATTACAATATATTTTCCTTTGAAATTATTTTAAAATTATAGTGTGATCTTTAGAGATGTTTGCATTCATAGAATCATGATTGTTTTTTTCTGTTCTGGGCTATCAGAAACATCTACAACTAGCCAAAGCAGTGGCTGTGGAGGACAGTTGAGTCAGAGCTCACAGAGCTCACAGAGCTCTCAGGGAGGAGTTGGCTCCTGCCAACAGACTGGTCAATCCTCTGGACGTAAGTTTTCATTCACTACTTTTTTTTTTTTTTTTGCATAGAAGCAATTTTTTTTTTTAAAAAAGCTGTGTTATTTTGGGGGGTCTGCATTCATAAACATTAAAAATGTTTTAATACATGGATGATTTTTATTACTGACAATGCAGTTTTATTTAATTTCATTCAAGATAAAGGTTCAATGTTTAAAGGCATCTTTTAAAGTTCAGTATTGGCCCAAAGCTAGTTTCAGCTCCTGTACAAAGAATGAATTTGGGATTTTTCACTGGTAGTGTTTATGGGTCATGAAAGGAAGGAAAATCCAACTATCAACCTATGACTTAGATTTAGGAGGAACGCAATTTAAGTGGCCTAAAAACTGTGATTTGTGGCTTTTAGCCAATGATTGTAGTTATGAGTATTTGGCTATCCTTTAAAAAGTTACAAAAGAGGAGTAATCTTCCGGAAATTATGAAAAAGGTTTTCTCCATAGTAAGATGCCACAAAATCACACTTTTTATTCTATTTCATTCTGTTTTATCAGAAACATCCAGATCTAGCCAGGGCAGTAGCTGTGGAGGCCAGTGGAGTCAGAGCACCCAGAGCTCTCAGGTTGGAGTTTCTGGTCATAAGACATTACAATATTTTTTATTTAGAAAATATTTTAAACTTTAGTGCAAGGCAGTAAGTGCTGTGTAAGCCACTAACAAATGCAGACTGAAATAACCCTGGATGTAAAATACTGAGGCATGCAAGGTTTCTGGCATTAAATACCCAACTACACCACATTCCGGAAAAAACTGAAAACCTATCTCTTTTGCACTTGAACATCTCAGATCTTCCCCTGCCCAAATGTTCCACCATGTCTCCTTCCCTTCTCTCTCTGCCTCTCTCTGCTTCCTCTCATTTCTCTTTGTAAGTCGCCTTGAGCCTGCTTTGGTATGTGCGACGCAGATATAGAAGATTAGATTAGATATGTGCACCAATATCCAGACTGATGCCTAGTTAATATGATTGGATAGCTTTTATGAATGCAACACTTAATTGACTTAGTTTTGGCTCTGAACAAAGACTTCTTTCACCCTGTTCTTAACCTAGCTGATTAGGGAGTGGCCAGTTAGTGGAGATATTGAGCTGTACTACCCATTAAAATGCCAACCAGCTCAGCATTGTTTAACTGGGCAGGAACATCTTCTGCCTGGTTAAACTCCTTTCATTATTGCCTCCTATCTTTACAGATGTTTGTATTCATAGTTTTGAAGACCTTTTAGTACAATGACAAGAAATTGTGTTAGTGACATTAATATTATTAAATTTCATTCAAAAGGCATATGGGTTATTCTTAATGGTATTTTTAGGATTCTAGAATTGGCCCAATGGCCCAATGACAAGTTGGCATACTGCTATGTGAAAGACTTGGGTTCCTCTCCTCTGGTCAGCTTTTACAGTCTTCGGGCACAAGGGAGATCAATCTATCACTCAAATAAAGACATCTTTCAAAATATGAGTTATATTTATAGAGAATTCTGGTTGCATCTTCTGCCCTAGGACTTTACTTATGATGACTGTACAGAATCAAGTTAAAAGTAGGGAGCAAAATTCAATATGCTGTGAATGAACCCTCTTATATTCAAATAGGCATTACTAAACATTCAAAAAAATCATAATTCATATTCTATTTTGTTCTTCAGAAATATCCACTAGTGGCCAGGGCAGTGGCAGTGGAGGACAATGGAGTCAGAGCTCACAGAGCTCTCATGGTACAGTAAGTGGCTCCTGCCAAGAGAAAGGACAATCTTATACCCGTAAGTTTTAATTCATCATAACATTTTTTCCATAGAAACTGTTCATAATCTGTTGCATAATCTTTGGAGGTAGTTGTATTCAGAAATATAGCAAATGATGCTTTAGCTTTAGCTAAATGAATAACAAGCATGAGGAATAATCTACAGGTAATATTCAGAATAATTTATGTGGTTAACTTCAGTTAGCCAATTAAATCACTGCCAATTCCATTTTTGATCCAATTAAAATATATCTACATAATTCTAGGTGGAATGAGGGGCATTACTGCCCAGGGAAAGGATCTAGGTGTCATCCTTGAGGATATATTGAACCCTCAGCTCAATGTGCAATGGTAGCGGCTAAGAAAACAAATAGAATGTTAGGAATTCTCAGGAAAGGAATAGAAACCAAAGATGAAAATGTTATAATGTCTCTGTATTCTATGGTATGGCCACACCTCAAATACTGTGTGCAGTTCTGGTCGCTGTATCTCAAAAAACGTATAGCATTATTAGAAAAGGTACAGAGAAAGGTGACAAAAATGATAAAAGGGATGGGACAACTTCTCTATGAAGAAAGGCTAAAGCGGTTATGGCTCTTCAGTCTGGAGAAGAGATGGCTCAGGGGTGATATGATAGTGGTCTATAAAATAATGAGTGGAGTGGAAAGGGTAGATGTGAATCACTTGTTTACTCTTTCCAATAATACTAAGATAAAGGGGGATGTGATGAAGCTACTAAGTAGTAGATTTAAAACAAACCAGAGAAAATATTTCTTCATACAATGTGTAATTAAGCCCTCCCCCCTTTTATGAAGCTACGTTAGGTTTTTTTTTAAAAAATTACAGGCAGCTGCAGGATAAGCTCCGACACTCATAGGAATTCTATGAGCGTCAAAGCCTTTACCACCACTGTGGGGCCAGTTAGCTTAGCTGGATGTAGAAAAGATTTGGATAATTTCCTAAAAGAGAAGTCAATAGGCCATTATTGAGAATGCTTGGGGAAATCCACTGCTTATTCCTAGGATAAAGAATATAAAATCTAGCTAGGTACTTGTGACCTGGGTTGGCAACTGTTGGAAACAGGATACTGGGCTTGATGGACCATTGGTTTGTCCCAGTATGGCAATATTTATGTTCTTAAAATCTATAAGAGTACTTCCATAAGAAGGGCACCAATAATTTACATAATGTCTAGAATTCCAGCATATTCCAGCTATTATAAGATGAAGCCCAAATGTGATTGGCCATAGTTTGAAGATGCGTGTTCACCCTGACAGAGCCTGAGTAGAAAGGTAGCTTTAAGCATAATTATGCACTTAAGTTATAGAATAGCATATTTTACATGCTTTATTTATTTATTCTTTAGTCATCAAGGCCCAAGCATTTCCAGCAGCTCTATATCTGGTCTAAATTGGTCATGCCTAAAATATAGGTACACATTTGCCTTGTTACACTATCAGTGAAGCTTATCTGGCTATTGTATCTAGTTAAATTTAGCTCTGCATATCGAGCCATCTGGCTTACCCAGTTAAATAGGCAGAAAATTTACAGTTACTATGGGGGTAGGGGTAATTCTATAAATGGATACCTCTATTTAAGGGCTCTGATGCTGTGTGGTGACAATTTTTTTTTAATGGCATCCAGACATCTGGTATCAGCTTAAATTTCCATGCAACAGTTAACACCAGTCATAGACCTGGCATAACTGTGGTCATGTAAAGGTTGCATATAATTAACAGTATTCTATATGTTACTTATCAACTGGGAGGTCTGCTCTCCCCATGTATATGTTCCTCTTGAATTTCTGTCCCATGCCACTATCACAAGTAAGTGTACACTTAACGAGTGCGAAGGAACTATAAACATAGATGCCCAGTTATTGAGCTGCCCCTTGTAAGTAGATAAGTATGACAGATTTATCAGATAAGATTGGGGCTGAAGATAATCCCAGAGGTAGGTACATAAAATTTTATGGTGTCTGTAGCAAAAGCCATTCAGATGTCCTCAAGATCCTTCACCAAACCATAGTTTAATGGTCTTTTTCTCCATTACTTAATATTACTATATTATAGATTGATAAAAATCCTGATTTCTAATAATTTCACATTCACTTCATACTTCTTTACTTTAGAATTGTCAGTGCTCTACATTTGCATTAAATATTAGCCCCTAATATCTGAAGCAATAAGTTAAGCCCGGGTCTAAATATTGCTGATGTAACATTGGACAAATCTGCTGTCTTGCTTTGGATACAAGGAAATAACTTCTGTGCCTAAATATAACTTGTCTTGAGTTACCCATGGGAAGATGTGACCTAAGTCTAAATTTTCTCTTATTTTATTTTTTTAAATCATATTTATTAAGGAATTGAAGGCAAATAGGCAAACAAGAAACAGTGCATAACATCATAAAACTTATACAGTACAGGCAATGAGATAAATACTGGCTGGATGACCATTGTACATTGCCATAAGACACTACCAAACAATCAGGAATAACTATGGTCAGCGCAAAGAGAACACTGTCCACCAGCCAAACGAGTAACAGAGGCTGTAGAGGCGCCCTACAAGAATATAAGCCCAAGTCCCTCAATTCCTTATTTTTATCTTTTATCCCCAAAACCTCCCCAGCCAGCAAAGCACAGCCAGAAGGGCACCAACAATCACACAATCATCCAGGAACCACTCATACAAAGACAGTTAAGGCCCTCCCACCCCAAAGCGGGAGACTTAGGGCTCCTTTTACAAAGATGTGCTAGCATTTTTAACGCACGCACCGGATTAGCGTGGTTATAGCGTGCGAGGTAGGTTATAGAAGTGGTCAGAAACCACTTCACAGGTCGCAGACCTGATGGGCCGCCGCGGGAGCGGACCGCTGGGCGAGATGGACCTCGGTCTGACCCAGTGGAGGCAACTTCTTATGTTCTTATGTTCTTATGCTACCTGAAAAACTACCACCTGCTCAAGAGGAGGCGCTATTCCTCACGTTAAGGCCCTAGCCTTTGTAAAAGGAGCCCTTAATTTTAATAATGTACTTTTACGTCCAAGGATACCTTAATGACATGTTGTTTATGTTAAATACTGCAATGTGTGAGGCATTGCTGGATTCTGAAACTTGATTTCATATTTTCATCTCAGTCGAGATTGGAATATGGTAGAATCAGCATGTTCAGTCTCTAAGAGGAAGGGATCCCTAATTATGATTGAAACAGTGAAACTTATTGTCAAGATTTAGGATCCCTTCTTGCTAACTGATGGAAGGAATCAGTGTACAACAGTGGTCTCCTTCACACAGACTGCGGGCTGCATTTGGCCCTGGCAGTCCTTTGTGGTGGGCATAAATAAAAATCCTCAGTACAGATGCCATTCTCCCATTCATACATCTGTCTACCAGCCTGCCTCAGCCCTCCAAACGTTCTGCAAGTGCTGATTTGCCACTGCCACAAAATGTGTGCTGCTTCTCCCACTGCACAAAGCCTCCTTCTGTAATATCTTGCCTTCTCAGGCAGGATGCTATGGAGAGGGACGGGCAGTGGGCGAAACGGCATGCTTTTGATGCTGATGCAGCAGTACCTGCTGCAGATTTGGAGGGCTGCACGGTCCTTAAGTTTAAAAATGTTGCTGTCTCCTAATGTACGGGGAAAATATGGAGAGGTCTGTGCATGAATATGAAGACAAAAGAATAACAAAATCATTCTTTTTCTCTGTTCTTTGCATGGTTAGAATCAAGCTCATTTTCCAAGAGTAGCCAAGATGGAGGACAGTGTGGTCAGACCTCACAGGGTGGATCTCATGATTCATCCCAAAACAGAGGCCAAGGTAAGGGTCTTAGGTTTTGTATAATCACCATTATCATCATTTTATAAAAGATGTAAAACACTCCATATATTTTTGGATTGGTTTAAGTTAAGCAAACTCCTTAATAGTGTTAATATCATGACGGTATTTTAAATAATATCCACTGATATTTTTCAAATTGTACTTGTACCAAGTAGGTCCACATTTTATTTTATTTTATGTTTATTTTCACAAGAGCCTAACCACTGTATGCTATGCCAAACCTATCAACATTTTTATATGGGGAAATGAAATGAATATTATTCAGAGAGCCATATACTAACATACTACCATTTTTTATTGGTTAGCCTTCATCTTTTATCTAATCTGGTATTAATATTCTGCTGAATCCCACCAGTTCCAAAGTGGATTACATATGAGAGATATCTGAAAATTTCTCTGCCCAATCAACACTGTCGGGGCAGTCTCCATCAAAGGCTACGCACTTAGTCCAGTGATATTCCACTTTTTTTGTTCCGTTGAAAAAATACAGAATGAAAAAAAAGTAGAAAATCGCTGGACTAAGGGGTCCTTTTACATAGACTTATAATGGACGTGTTAGCATTTAGCGTGCGCTAAAACAGCTAACGCACCTTAGTAAAAGGACCCGTAAGGCCTTTTACAAAACTGCAATAGCAGTTTCTAGCATGGGGAGCTGCGCTGAATGGTCCCTACTGCTCCCGACGCTCACTGAGTTCCTATGAGCATCGGGAGCAGCGCAGGCCATTCAGCTTGGCTCCCTGCGCTAGAAACTGCTATCGTAGTTTCTTAAAAGAGGGGGGGGGGGGGGTAAGTGTTTAGCCCTCAATGGAGACTGCCCCAACTTTGTTGGTTGGGCTGAGAAATCAGCAAATTAACTGGGTGATGAAACAAAAATATTACTTAAGATAAACATTTCTGAAACAAAGAAAGTTTTAAGGGAGTATGTGAAAAGATTAACATTCAAATTTCTAAGACTTCTTATAAGAGAAATCCAACACTGAACAACTAGAAAGCCAAAAGGAATAAAGTTTACCTTTTGGTGAATGAAACAAAATAACAGATGAAACAATACCATAAGAGTTCAAATATTTACCAGAAAAGTGAATACAGTAATTAAGGCTCTCTTTTACTAGGCCATGGTAGAGGTTTCCACCCTGGTCTGGGGCGCTAAATGCTCCAGTGCTGCTCCAAAGTTCATAAGAATTCTATGAGCGTTGGAGCTGTGTCAGAGCATTTAGCACTCTGGGCCACGGTAGAAACCCCTACCACAGCTTAGTAAAAAAAATAAAAGGAGGGGAGGTAAATAAATGAATCATATAATCTGATCCAGCTACCTTAAAACTTAAACAAATAATACAAACAATTTAAAAATGCATTTGAGCTCATATGGGAAGCCATTGCAATTGGATCAACAAGGAGGGTGGCACTAACAGTTTTATGACATTTAAAGATCATACGTGCAGAAGCATTTTTCAGTGTCTGAAGTTTCTTAACCAGCATATTGGAATCTAAAATGAAACCAAGGACTGTAGTTAATATATACACCGGTAAAGACAGACTCGTAGAAAAGGTCAAAGACCCAGGAATCAATCTGTTGAGATTGCTCGGCCATAGTAATTTGGCCTTACCTTTATTTAATTTCAAATCATGAAAACTACCGTCATTCAACAATTTCAATGTATTCAGTTTTGTCATAGAAGGTAGCAAATGAAAAACAAACAATATAAACACGTATACAATCTACCCTTAAATAATAAAAAACCTCTAAATTTTGTAAACTCTCCCCAAAACCTTAAACAAAATTGGAGAGTGTGGGGAGCTCAATATAAAGGATTATACGCAGATGATAGGGAATCATCCATTTTAACTTGGTAAGACCTGTTGATTAAAAACTCTTTAAACCATCTTAGAACTGTTTCTGCTATGCCCAAAGAACTTAGGCCCCTTTTTATGAAGCCAATTACTTCAGCGGCCTGCGGTAATCACATCAAAGTCCACTGGGAATTAATGGGCTTTGGGGCCCTTGTCATACGGCTCTGTAAAAAAAAAAAAAGTGTGCGTGTAGGTAATTTATAAAATAAGGATTTCATGAGCAGCAGTATCAAATGTAGCTGTTAAATCAAATTGAAGGAGTATTACTAATTGTTTGCAATATTTACCTAAAAATGCAAATGTGATCTTGGCTCATTGGTATTCATAAATAAATATTAGAAAAACAATCTATTTGCATTGTCAAACTAAAAAGTCACATGTTCCTAGGTGTAGAAAGGCAAGTATAATGAAAAGGCCAATTTTTGCACAGTGATGGTGACACTTGACCTCTATCAGAGACCCCCCCCCCAAAACGGTCTGCAAATCCCTTGTAGACAATGGGAAGCCAGAGCCCCTTTAATAACAAAAAGAGTGCCAGTGCCTAGCTCCACTCTTCTTGTATTCCATACACTAAAAAAAAAAAAAAAAGACTTCTCCAAACTTGATCATCCTTCCTATCCTTTCCTTACTCATGTTCCCAGGCTTTCCCATAATATCTATTTCTCTGCTCGCATCTTCTTTGGAAGGTTGAAATACATATAAAAATAGAAAGGATTAGCAACAGAGTTAAAGTATGAGGCAACTTCTGCATTCATAATTGTTGTCTATTCCCTTAATTTTCAGCATGTGAATCTTTGCTAATGGCTCAAGCTGAGAGTTCCTCTCATGTGTGTGTGATGGATATGATAAATGAATGAAAGCATTAAATTACAAGAAAATATTCACAAATATCCTTAGATAGGGAAGGAAGTAATGGGAAGTAAACAGGAAAGCCTTAGAAAGTGTGATCTGATACATTTTCACTAATTCTGTGATTCTTGTTCCAGGTGGATGTCAAAGCACCGGTGGATCCAAGAAGTGAATGGGCAACACTGCGACTCCCCTTTCCACAAATCAGAATCAAGCATGTTACCCCCTGCATTTAAATTGACAATCATTTTAATTTCAAAAGATTAATGTTTAATATTAATTCCAATCATGTTTTGCCTTCAAAATTTATCAGTTGATTAAATGTAGTTTCCCTGACATATTAAAGCAATCCCTAAGCATATCACATTTCTCTGTTGATCTCTTGATATATAATATATTTTATTTATTTAATTGGATTTATTAACTGACTTTATGAAGATATTCACTGATGCAGGTGTGATAACATAATAATTACAAAGTAACTTCAAATATAAGTATAATTAATGAGGCAAACCTAGAAATGACAAATTGAAATCTGGTAATAGAAAGAACATGAATCAGAAATGTACACATTTAACAGTACCACAGGACAATCATATGGTAATGATATCATAGAGTACGTGGTAATGTGATCGAGAGCAGGCCTGGAGCCCGAATAACACAGAGCCACACAGCAATTGAAGTTCAAAGAAAATATCATTTATTAAAACTGTTATGTCAAGGATCTTATTCCATTTATAGGTAGACATAAAGGCAACATAAAAGAAGTCCACAAATATAACAGTGTCCTCATGTGGCCTGTTCCTGCAGAATCACCATGTACCTAATTGCCTCTCAACACAGCAGCACACTTCACTTGTCTCTGTTCCTCAACGTCACCAGTGTAGTCTCTAGCAATTACTCAGGTCAGAAATACAAAATCCCCAAGGTTCCAAGTGGAGTTTGGCCTAACCAACTGTAACAGTTGCAGCTCACATGTAGGTGGTAGAGGCATATGCTGTAGGGTGTCGATGCTTCCCTTTGGGCTTCCTAAACCTAGCCATAGCCTTAGCTTATATATTTCCTGGTCCATGCCCTCCTGGATCCAGTGTCCTGCATTTCCCCCCCCCCCCTCTTCCCGGGCAGGGATGCAAATTTTAAGGTGGCTCTGTCTATGAGGGAGTGCTATCAAGGGAGAGGGACAATGTCCTAATTGACATCTCATTCTCATCTATCTCTTCTGCACTTACTTCCTTGACTACATAGCAAGACGTTTCATTGTGTTGATAAAAATTTATATACAAAGCCCTGCCAGCTGAACATCTCTTTCTCTAGTTCTAGACTCCCCCTCACCATAGTAGACAGAATTTTATTATAAGCTCTTTTGAGCGGGGGACCATTTCTTCCATGTTTGATGTGCAGCACTGCATGTATCTGGTGGCACTATATAAATAATAAATAGTAGTAGTAGCAGTAGTATCATAGAAGAACATTCAAACAAAATAGATATGACGCTTATGCTGTCTGTTAGAGAATGACACGGGGAAAAAATCTGTCCCCTTCACTGCCCCGTCCCCATCCCACCGTCCCCTTCACCGCCCCATCACCGCCATTCCCTTCACTGCCCCGTCACCGTCACCACCATCCCTTTCACCGCCCCGTCACCATCACTGCCATCCCATTCACCGCCCCTTCACCGTCTCCGCAGCATCCACATAAGCCTCAGTACTGCAATATTTAGCTTATTCCTTCCTTATAAATCAAAGTTCTGGCCGCTGAACTAGAGAAAGAGATGTTCAACTGGAAGGGCTTTGTATATAAATTTTTATCAACACAATGAAACGTCTTGCTATGTAGTCAAGGAAGTAAGTGCAGAAGAGATAGATGAGAACGAGATGTCAATTATGATAAATAGATGGGTAAACTGAAGGCAAATGATATGTACAATTGAAAAAAGATATGAAGAACTGATCTAAATTTCTAGGTGTACATCAAGCTGTATAATGTACACGGCAACGCGCTTCTGGCAGCACAAAAGAAATGATTAGTAGTGGTAATAGTCATCCCAAGTATTAAAGACATGGGAGAAGATCCAGATTTTTACCTGCTTCCTGAAGCAGAGGTGTTGAGTTAAAGCCCCACTATAAGCCATTCTCTAACCCCTATCTGTCTTGGTTTTACTGTTTTGATTAGATTGTAAGCTCTGTTGAGCAGGGATTGTCTCTTCCATGTTTAATGTGCAGTGCTGCATATGTCTAGCAGTGCTATAGAAATGATTCATAGTAGAAGTCATAGCTCATCTAGCCCCTCTGGGAGAAAGTTCCAGAGTGTATAAGCTACTCTCAGGAAGGCTCGCTGAATAATAACAACTTCCCACCCCTTCATACACTAGTTGCTGATGTTCAGCATCTTGTAAGTTGGTTTCCTGCAGGAGGGCAATGCTTGCATGAAGACGCTACAAAGCAGTTTTTATTTAATTTGTAAAGTTTATATCCTCAGTATTCTATTATAATGCCTGTTGCAGTCATGATCCATCGACCTCAGGATAATAACATATTTCACATTCCATCCTTAACATATCGAAATTTCCAGCAAAGATACCCTCAGTAAGACTATAATGTGATTGGGCTACTGCTGTAGCTTGCCCTTTTCAAGCTTTTTCAAACCACATATTCAAGACCATTCTTAATAGTCCCTGCCCTATGAATCACTCTGCTTTCCTCATCAGTATCCCTCCTACCCCGATATGAATTTGTATATTAACAGATCGTTCTCATACGCTCCTAACAATACTTCTGATTCCCAGCTTTGAAGAAATAGTAATAGCAGCAATCACTTCAGTTCACTAACTACCCCTAGTAAATAACTAGAGGCCTACACACAGAATGCAGCAGTTACTAAAATCACTTTTCAGGAACATGGGCAATTAGGAACATACTGTGTTCTAAACACTTATGAGGTCCCGTGTTTGATATAAAAGGCAGAAGAGCCTTAAAAAGGAGAAAAAAAGAAAGAAAAGAAATTGCTTATGCTTGTGTCCCCAGATCCTCGGGGAGAAAGGGTATTTTACTTGGTTGCGGTATGGTGCCCGATGGATCTGCTGACCATTGATAAATGGCTTTTAAATTCATAGACTGTGTTTAAATTACTGGAGCAATGCAAATAGACTATTGAACACACTGTTATCTAATATACAGTGGAACCTTGGTTTACAAGCATAATTCGTTCCAGAAGCATGCTCGTAAACCAAAATACTTGTATATCAAAGCGAGTTTCCCCATAGGAAATAATGGAAACTCGCTTGATACGTTCCCACCCCACCCCCCCCCCGAAGCCAGAGGCCCTGCCCCCCCCCCCCGCTCGCAAAGGCTACCCCCCGCATGAACCGGCACCCCCTGCCCGAACAACTTGAAACTTACTCTCCGTTTGGCACCGGCACGCAGCCCACAGGACATGCCGATACTGCTTGAAGAACTTCCTGCCTCTGCCGGGCCTTGAGCATTCATCTGCGCATGCTCAAGGCCTTCTCATTCTCCCTCTCACCGAGATTCTCAGAGATCTCCGAGAATCTCGGTGAGAGGGAGAATGAGAAGGCCTTGAGCATATGCAGATGCATGCTCAAGGCCCAGCAGAGGCAGGAAGTTCTTCAAGCGGCACCGGCACGTCATGTGGTAAGTTTCAAGTTGTTCGGGTGGGGGGTGCCGGTTCGCGTGGGGGGAGGGTGCCGGTTCGAGCGGGGGGGGGGGGCTTTGTGAGTGGGGGGGGAGCGATGGCGGTTCTCTGGGTGGTGCTCGCAAATCAAGTCAACACTCGGTTTGCGAGAATGTTTTGCTCGCAAAACACTTGCAAACCGGGTTACTCGCAAACCTACCTTGTTAAAGACTCCCATGCTGCAGGACAATACAAGGAGTATGAATTAAAGGTAAAAGGTCTGACTGCAGTTATAAAAGAGATCTTTACATTTCATGCATATTGGTCCAAAATTAATAATTGTAAACAAGAAACTAATGAGACAACATCTGAATTCCATGGCAAGTGCATGCACATCTTTAAACAATTTTGTAGTATAGATAAGTCTGAAGATTCAGTAAAGCAGAGGATGATGGCAGTTTTTGTTAGTGACTTGACTGGACTGAAAAAAAAAATTTGCATCACACTGTAGCTTTTTAAAATTTTGTTTATCATTTTTGAATTATTCCAACAAGCATAATAATCAGCACACTTGAATTCAGATTCACAAAATTAAACAGGTAATCTAAAGCAGGGAATAATCCCTCCATATGAAAAACAATTATTATTATTAAGTCCACAAATAAAATGGAGTCAAGAAACAGAAATTAAGAAGAAAAAAAAGGAAAAGAGACAATTTCATTCATCTTAGGAGACATTCTAAGAGGACACAATCAGCAGCCGGTTCGCGTTTTCATTTTGGAATGGGAACAGAACCAATTATGATCTCCGCACCTTCTCTAGCCACAATAAATTCTGACAATTGTTTGGGCTCAAAGAAAATACAATTTTTACCATCATAAGTAATACAACATTTTGAGGGAAATTTCAATACAAATGTAGCACCTAGAGAAATGACTCTCAGTCTAAAGACCAAGAAGTCCCTTCTTCTCCGCTGTGATATTTGTGAAACATCAGGAAATATTCGTATAGGTGAACCCATAAATTGAACATTAATATGTCTGAAATAAGGCTTAAGTATTAAATCTCTGTCAAACTCAAAAGCAAAAGTCACCACGAGAGTAGTCCATTCCATTACTACATCAAGAGAATTTTCCAGAAAATTTAATAAATCAATTTCAGCTCCAGGAATCTCAGCCTTAGTTGGTGTAGAACTAACTGGTTTAGTTTTAATGGTCAAATAATGCACTCATTATTTTATTCGCGGTAAATTATCAGCAGGCAAAAGCAAAACTTTATGGGCCATTTCAATAGCTGAGATTACTAGTGATCTGGGAAAATTCAAAATTCTCAAATTATTTTTTCTTTGATAATTTTCAATATATGTATTCTAATTTTTTCTGAATAACAGAGCTTTCTTTAACTATATCCAAACTAAACTAAACTAAACTAAACCTTAGGTTTGTATACCGCATCATCTCTACATTCGCAAAGCTCAACATGGTTAACAAGGGTTAGGGTAGAAAGGAACTCCAGTGAAGGGAAAAGACAAAATGAAGAGAAAATTTAGGACAGAGTAACCAGACAGAGGAAGAGTTACATTTTTGAAAATAACCAGGTTTTCAGATGTTTACGGAAGAGTTGAAGGGAGCTCAGGTTCCTAAGAGGGGAAGAAAGTTTGTTCCAGAGCTCAGTGATTCTGAAAGGGAGGTAGGAACCTAGTTTTCCTATAAGGGAAATGCCTTTTAGAGAGGGAAAGAAAAGTTTCAGTTTTTGGGTAGATCTGGTGGAATTGAGGTTAGAGGAATTCCAGGAAAGAGGAATAAAAGGGGGAAGGATGCCGTGTAGGATCTTGAACGTAAGGCAGGCACATTTGAAGTGGACTCTGGAGATTATCAGAAGCCAGTGGAGCTTGGACAAAAGTAGTGAGACATGGTCGAATTTGCTTTTTGCGAAGATAAGCTTAGCAGCGGCATTTTGAATCCGCTGGAGTCTTTGAAGATTTTTCTTCATTAGGCTTAGGTAGATAGAGTTGCAATAGTCCAGTCTGGAAAGGATGGTGGATTGGACAAGGACGGCAAAGTGTTTTTGATGGAAACAGGTTCTCACTTTCCTTAGCATGTGGAGGCTGAAGAAACATTTTTTTATTAGGGTGTTGAGGTGATTGTTGAAGGAAAGTGTAGAGTCAATGATGACTCCCAGAACTTTACTTGAGTATTCGAGATGCAGGGTGGGGCCAGAGGACAATGGGATGGAGGTGGGTAATTGGTCCAATTTTGGGCCGAGCCAGAGAAGTTTTGTTTTGGATTCGTTTAGCTTCATCTGCACAGTGTGGGCCCAGGATTGAAGGTTCGATATACAAGAGGATATGTTCGCAGAGAGATTGGCGAGGTTCCGGTCGGTCTCAAGGAGGACAAAGATGTCGTCTGCGTAAGTGTAAAGTGTTTCAAGTGGGGAGAGATGGAGGAGTTTAAGGGAGGACATATAAATGTTGAAAAGAATAGGAGAGAGAGGTGAGCCTTGTGGGACTCCACATATCGGGTTCCAGGGGGAGGAAGAAGTGCCCTTCTTGTTGACTTTGTAGGAGCGGGAGCGTAAGAACTTTGAGAACCAGTCAAGGACTGAGGAGCTAATGCCTATCTCGGTGAGTTGGTAAATTAGGATATTATGATGAACGACATCAAAAGCTGCAGAGAGGTCGAATTGAAGAAGGACGGCGAACTTGTTGCGAGAATGGAGGTGTTGAACTTTTGAGATTAAGGAGGTCAGAAGGGATTTGGTGCTGAAGTTGGGACGGAAGCTGTATTGGTAGGGTAGAAGAATGGTGAATTTTTCAAGGTAGGAAGATAGTTGAGTGGATATGATGGATTCTAGCATCTTGGTAAGAAGAGGAATGTTTGCTATTGGACGGTAGCTGGATGGTGTGGAGGGGTCAAGATCAGGTTTTTTCAGTAGTGGGGTTAAGGAGATATGGCCTATTTCTGGGGAGAATAGACCCGAATGGAGGGCGGAGTTTATGAGAATGGTAAGAGATGAGATGGCCTGAGGGGGAGTGTTCTCGTAAAGGTAGGCTGGGAATGGGTCCAAGGTACAGTTGCAGGATTTCAATTTGAGGCAGAGATTATGGACCAGGGATTCAGAAACAGGTTCGAAGGAAGACCAGGATCTGTTGGCTGGGATGGGATAGGAGTCTATTGGGATAGGGTTGGGGTCGGTTAGAATCAAAGATTTGTAGGAGATTGCAGGTGGGAAGGAGCTCCTCAAGGTGGAGACCTTATCGCTGAAGAACTTTGCTAGAGAGTCGGCTGAGGGGGAGGAGGGGAGGATGGAGTCATCTTTGGAGGTTAAGGAATGCCAGATGTTAAATAATGTGCTACTCTGGTTGTTGGATTTGGAGATTTTGTCACCGTAGAAGTTTTTCCTTGCTTTTTTTACAACAGTATTGTAGAATTTGATATTGACCCTCCAGGAGTGTCTGTCTGTAGGGGATTTAGATTTTTTCCATTTTCGTTCCAGAGCTCGGCATTTCTGTTTCAGTTCTCTGAATTGGAGATCTTTAACCTGAATGATCTGTTGTTCATGTTTCTGGATAGTCTCACCATATTCTTTCAGGATTTCACTGTGGTGTTACACTTTAGAGTTGATATTGCCACAATCCATTCTTAACACCACTACTGCTTTCTTAAGGTTAGAGTCCATAACTTCTATTGCCTTCCAAATTTCTTCCATGTTCACAACAGCAGGTTTTTCTAACCTTCCAAATGATATCTGTTCTTCCCCAGATTTCCTATCTTCAGTACCAATGCTGGAGACCGTTGCTAGATCTCCGGCTTGATCTTCAACCCCCGCGTGGTCTACCAGCCGCTCTTCCAGGGCTCTGCACTTCTGTTTCCTCTATAAATAAGTATTAACAGTTCCTGTTTCACACATTGAATAAAATTCATCCCTTTTTGCCTAAACAAATCATTGTCCAACCTCCCAAATGAATGAGAATTAAATCTGGGTAAGAAAAATGTTGTGCTTACATTAAAAAAGGTAACAACTGGTCCCACAGCATTCCAAACAGGTCCAACCACTGAACAGGTACTCCACTGTCTGCCAGTCCAAGATTCCTTCCCCAGCACAACTCCTCAGCATGCTTCTCTGCCAAAAAGATAAACAAATGTCCACACACTCATATGCATATCTCCTGAGGAAGTGAATACTGCAGAGACACTACAAATAGAAGAAAACCAATTAAAGATCAATACTTCTTACATAACATATCTAATTATTGGATACCCACCACCCCACCCTCTTAATTAATTTCACTGATCCAGCAGCAGCCGCTACCACCAAAGCAGCACCTATTCTAAAAGAATGAGTACCATATTGAGTAGGGTCACATCCCACCATTGAATGTATAGCTTTCAAATTAACAGAAAACTGATGCCGCATTAACTGTGACCCATCATAAAGTATTAACCAATAAGTGCAATGCACCTGGAGAGCATACCTTACTATACTAATCTGCCCATCCAAGAGAATAATCTCTGACTTCTATGCAAATGAAGTCACACTCTTCTCCCCATTTGGTTATATTTTGACTGCCTAATATGCCTAATTTACATTACATTACAAACATATTTCATTCTGCTGCAATACCACATCACCCAATAAAACCCAGACCAAGTGTTGACTTAGACTGAGCCAACAGCTCTTCCACCTGTAAAGCCCTAAAGAAGGCTACTACAAAGGCCACAGAAAAAAAGTATGACATCAAAGGGGAACAACCTTTTTCTAAACCTCCCAATAAAGATATTAAAAGATCATGTGAAATTTGCAAACATACCAACTGCATTATTGTAACTCCACTGCGGGCATACCCTAACAATAATTTTTCTACAATAAAACCAGACTTAAGATTTGCACAGCCCCACAACTTAGAAAGGACCAACCTTTGCTCGTAGCTTTTAAAACAAACTGCACAACCCAACTACCATTCACAGGAAGCATCCTGTACCATCCGTGCTGGTGAAAGAAATTTTGAAAATGGCTCCATCCTGAACTGCAACTTTTCCAAGTGCTTGGCAGCTCCATCAGAAATTCTTCAGTCTTTGGTGCCAACACCTAGAAATGAGACCACTGGAGACAAAGAATCAGCAATCTCATTATCCAAACCCGGCAGATGCCAAGCTTCAAAATAAAAATACAGCTACAAGCAAGACAGTATAATCACGTACAACAATTCCACCAATAACATATATCATGCTGATTGCTTATTCGTAGCTTGCACTACAACCCAATTATCATAGAAAAGCAACACTCTCCTATCCCACACAGCCATAACACTACCCACACTGGAAAAATCCACGTTCTCCCGCCACAAACCAGGCCAAGCCGAAGTAAAAACCTAAACCATGGTTACCTGCCGCATATGTAAACAGTCATAAACTCACACTAGAAACCAGTGGAAGATGCCAAACTTGAACCCCATTAAAGTTGACCAAGGATAACTTCCAAAACAGAGATCCTCCTTCAATGATTAATGAATCTATACCTTAAAATATGGCTTCCTCACACCCTTCATCAACAGTGCTAAACAATGAGAAAAAATCCTTCCCATGGATATAACCCGAGATACAAATTTCAGATGCCCTACCAATGATAGAATTTCTTTAAATTTCAGTCTTTTCTACCTGTACACAATATCAAGAACACCTCACAACTCTTCAACCTTATGTGCTGGCATCCTAGATTCCATCCTCACCCAATCTAGCTCAATTCCCCAAAACACCAATGAAGTACAAGGTCCCTCTGATTTATCTCCCACCAAAGGAATACCAAACTCCTAGGCCACACTCTGAAATGTCTCCACTAAATACTCACACTCTCCCAAACTCTCCTGCCCTCCAAACAAAAAAATCATCCAGATAATGAATCATAGAACTCAAGCCTACCTTTTGCTCTGTAACCCAGTTAACAAAAGTAACAAAGAATTCAAAATAAGAACAAGAGATAGAACAGCTCATAGGAAGGCAGCAATCAAAATAATATGCCTTCTCAAACTGGAACCCCCAAAAGATAAAAAAGACTTTGGGTGAACTAGCATCAAGTGAAAGGTGGATTCAATATTCACCTTTGCAAGCACTGCACCAAATGCCTCAATTCATCGACTGCACTGTCAAACGAGGCATATTATATTGAGCAGAGAGCCGGATCAATGAAAATATTTACACTGAAGCCAATTGGATATGATAGGTTATGTATTTTCCTGATTCTTTCTTAGGAATCACACCCAATGGTGAAAAAAACAACCCATGCAGTGGAGAAGAACAAAGAAGCCCCACAATTCTTCCTAGCTCAATCTCTTTTTGCAATTTAGAACAACCAACTTCTACATGCTGCAGAACTGAAGAGGAATTCTTACATGAATGAACCAGTCCCAGACCTTCAAATGAAATAATAAACCCTTCTATAAAACCATGAAAAATCAATTCAGCATTCTTTCTGCAGGGGTAAGAGCTCAACGAAGGAGCCATGGAGGGGCATAATTAAAAATAAAGTCTAAGTCCATTTTGGGCTTAAGATGCTAATCGTCCAAAGTCGGTAGCGTCTAAAATCCATTCTCGGAAAATACGTCCAAAATATTTTTTTTAAATTTAAGAATCATCTATTTCTACATCAAGCCATTTGATCGTCCAGACCACCAAGTCATCTATCTTTATACTACATTCTCATAAAAAAAAAATCTTCCAAGTCGAAAATGCCTAGAACAAGACCTTTTGGACATGGGAGGGGTCAGCAAAGTGTTGGACTGGCCATCCAGACATGGCAACAGAGTAGTGGAGTACCTTACAGGGCACTGCTGTGAACTTCACAAAAAGGATGCCACATAAACATCTCACCACAACTCCCTTTTAGGTCATGGTGAGCCCCCCAAAACCTACTATACCCACCTGTCTACCACCACAATAGCCCTTATGGCTGCAGGTGCCACCTAAATGGCAGTACAGTAGGGTTTGTGGGGATTTGGTAGGCTCACATTTTCCACCATGAATGCAGTAGTTAGAGTGGCTTATGAGCCAGGGTCCTCCTCTCTATGGTTCACTAACCGCCCCCCCCCCCCCCACCCGACTATTTAAGCTACCTCTGTGCAGCTCTACTGGGCTTTCCTATGCCAGGTGATGATGTTCTGGAGGCAGATATATACATTTTTTCTGATTTTTATGGCAGGGGTGGAAGGTGTCAGTGATCACTGGAGTAGTGTGTGGGAGTCTGTACTTTGTCCCTGCAGTGGTTATCTGGTCACTTTAGATACCTTGTCACTTATACATGTTTTTAGATTGCTTAAGTCACAACGTATATGTTCTTTCTAGGAATTCTCATTAAACTTTCAATTATCACTGCAGAACAACTAAGTCTAGATCGGTCCACATCCCACCCACCTCCCATCCTAACCACTCCTCGAAAAACACTCTTTTTCACTCTGGGCGAACAGCGGCCGTGAAAAGGCCTAAGCTGCTTTTAGATATGTCTAAAACCCATTTCAATTATCGGCACCTGTTTTTTTGACATATTTGCTACCTATGATTCTTTTGCTCAGTACATTTTAATTAATAGATTCTAAAGATAGGTGTCCAGGAATTGGCATTAAACTGGTTTTTATCTCTTCTCTCCTCAAGCAAGTTTTGTGTAACAAAGGTAATGAAAGTTCTCAATTGCTAGATGAACCATTTGGAGTTCCTCAAGGCTCAGTGCTATAAATTTTCCATATATGATAAAAATGACCACTAGTGGTAGTCTCATGAGACTGCTGCTAGGGGCGCCATTATGTCAGCAGCACTGGCATGGCCAGTATTGATGGGAAAATGGCTCACAAGCAGCGTTATTTCTATAAGATAGGATAGAGCAACCAGAGATACTGAATCTCACAAGCTGACATTTTATTGCACCTTGATAAATCCACCCCCCCTTTATCTTCTTTATGCTCAATCTTTAAAAGTTGTTAAGTTGTTTGGGGTTGTAGTTTCAAATTTAAGAATATGAAAAATCAATTCTTTTTTATATAGAAAAATGTTTTAAACTTTATGGGCTCCTTTTACGAAAGTGCGATACGCGTTTTAGCGCACGCACCGGATTAGCGCGTACTATAGTCGCAGCAAGGCCGCAGTGACTTTTACTGCTTTACGACTTTCAATATAGAAACCGCATTTAGAGGGTGCGTGTATCTTTATACTTTGTATGTTTTTCTAATACACCCGTTGAAGACTCACAAGACTCCTGAGGCAGGCCGGTTAGGCCAAAACATGTGCATGTCGAGTCATTGAGTCATTGGATGAATTTATGAGACTGGATGAATTAAAGCATTTGAATTTATCAGATGAATTGAAGGACACATTTTTTTTGGTGTACACCATTCTGATTGGGACAATTCCACTCTGGTTCTGTGCTTTCGAGTTTGTGGTTTTGTTTCCCCTGTTTCATTTTGCGCCTTCCTGCTTTACCATTCAAGATGTATCCAGTTGGGGGATAGTATGGCACAGTGGTTAAAGCTACAGCCTTAACACCCTGAGGTTGTGGGCTCAAGCCCATGCTGCTCTTTGTGACCCTGGGCAAGTCACTTAATCCCCCCATTGCCCTAGGTATATTAGCTAGAATGTGAGCCCACCAGGACAGACAAGGAAAATGCTTGAGTACCTGAGCCCCCTTGGGAGAACAGTATAGAAAATTGAATAAATAAATAAGATGCATAATTTAGGTGTATTCTTTGATTCAACATTATCAATGGTTAAAATGGTAGGGACATACAATCCCAAGTTTGAAAAAGTGAGAAGAATCATAAAAGATCTACAGCCACTACTTCATGAGAATGAATTGCTGAAAGAGATATCTATGCTAGCCTTCTGGCAACCATCAAAGCTGAAACAAAACTTAGTGGGAAAAAAGTTCCCAGTAGAAACTGAAAAATAGAATTGCACAAGTCCTTGCGATATATCATAGAAACATGAGAGCAGATAAAGGTCAAAAGGCCCAACCTGTTTGCCCATTTGCCGCATCCACTATCTCCTCCTCTCCTTAAGAGATCCCACATGCCTGTCTCACTTTTTCTTGAATTCTGACACAATCTCTGTTTCTACTCTCTATCCCCTCTAATGGGCGACTATTCCACACAGCTACCTTTCTGAAAAAAAGGTTTTCCTTGGATTACCCCTAAGCTTATCACCTCTTAACTTCATCCTTTCTTTCATTTGAAAATAAACTCACTTCCTGTACATTAATGGCACAGAAATATAGATATTACATTCACAGTTTTTTTCTATAGACTTTATATTTATAGTTCTATTGAGTATTTTTTTCAACTTTTATCTATTCATTCATCTTTTCCCTCTTTCTCTAATTTATGAACAGAGGTGTCCTCTCTCCTTATATTTTGCCAATTCTTTTTGAGTTTTCTACAGAAATATTTAAACATCTCTTGCATGTCCCTTCTCTCCTGCCTTTCTTCCAGAGCATACATATCAAACTTCAAACTGTGCCAACACATATCACAGGATCCCACAGTCACTCAGATGAGAAAAAAAACCCAAAAACATTTAGCATACTGGGATCTTACATATGGTCATCTTCATATGTAGTATATATTATTCAATATGAAATATGTAAAGAAGGATGCTATGGTGGAGAGACAGGCCAAATGCTTAAGACAGGATTGGATCAATACAGGTACCACATCATAGGCTATAGTGCTAATCAGTGTGACACCTCTGTAGAACAGCATTTTACTACACCAGAGTATGGCCTTAATAACTTTATGGTGAGAATGTAAAAAGGAAATCTCAAAACCATCCAGGAATATTAAACATTTGAAATTAAAATAATAAAATATTTTGGCATTCAGACAGGACTGAACAAATTAACACATTATAAACCATAAAACTATATTGCTTTGTCACCCTTTGATCACCCATCTCTCCCTGTTTCTCACCCCCTCCATACCCAATCTTACCTTCTATATGAAACTGTCATTGGAATACTTTAGTCCAATAACAAGTTATGATATTTTTACTTATTAAAATTATCAATAAGATTGCAAGAAGAAAAGATTATTTCTCTCATATTTCAAAAGTTGAAAGCTATTAGACAATTATGAGACTATTGAAATGCAGCTAATTTTAGAACTGTTCTTAGGAGTATTTTTGTCCCTCATTTTGATTATTACAATAATTTTTCTACTGGAATAGCAAAAAGATTTTTCAATTCCTCACAGATTACTCAGAGTTCTGTTGCTCATGTTATTTTTAGATCTTCTTATTTTGAACATATTTCACCTTTCTTGTTTAAACTCCATTGGCTCTTGATAGAATGGAGAGTCCAATATAAGATTTTATTACTGGCTTTGAAGGTTTTGAATAAAGATGTTTCTGTCATAATTTCATCTTCTCTGTGGCTATATCAACCTACAAGAGCATATGATTAGCCTTCCTATTTCTATTAAATGTTCCTTCATCTCACTCAATTAGACTAGATGGCTAAGGGGCTCATTTTCAAAACAGAAAAATGTCAAAAAAATGTATGAAGTGGCAGATGGTATTTTTTTCACCAAAATATATAAACTACTATTTTCGAAACCAATTTTTTAGACAGTTCCCAATGTAATCCCCTTGTTTACCTGGATGCTGGCAGAAGGGTTACACAAAGTTATTTATTTGTTTCAGGCCCAGAGTTGGGACCCAGCTTTCAAGAGTTGGCATCCCATAGCAGGCAAGCACCAGACACACTCCTCACTTCTAAATGAATAAACCACACAAAGATGCATGAATTGTCCAAACTCCAACAGTAGTATAAACTTTACTCTTCCACTAGGTTGAAAGGACACTTGCTTGAACCGTGAACAGAAATGTTGCAGAACAATTCTAACTATAAACACATTCTCCCCTCAGGTTTCATGTGTACAGTCCAAATCTGTAACTGGTATAAAAATCCTCCATGTAGGATGGATTTTCTGATCAGATGGTTGGGGATCATCAACAGACAAATTTAGCGCCATCTCACAGCCCTTAAATCTCCTCTGAAGGCAGAACTACTTTCAACTAGCCCTCCCCGCTTCAGAGATCCAAGCACCGAGGCCACCTAGCTTCAAGAAACTGCTGGAACCCATGAGCTGGATCTCTAACCGTCTCCTGAAGCCAGCAAGTCTGTACGCCCTCTAACTTCTGTTGACCTTTCTATCTCCATGCAAGTGCAGATAGGATTAACCAACAATCACATTTTCCAACAATAGGCAGCCCTAATGCCTTGGGACTACAAAGAGTTTAGCTGCAGAAACCCACATCACTGATGATTTTAAACCACTTCTATGGCAGTCTGTGAAGTATATGCACCTTTATTTATATTGCCTAATACTTTACCCTTGCTAAATCAATTTATGTCAGTATTTTCTATGCCTAAGTTTGGTGCCAATATCAGAGCCTAATGATACCTAATTCACAAAGAGGCGCTTAACTCAAAAATGTGCTCATGATCTATGCCTAACCAGGCCCAATTTTAGTGTAGGTGCTTTGGGATTTTTGTAGAATTGAGTTTTTTGAGTTAGACACCTTTCAATTAAGTCCAATTAAAGCTGATTATAAGGTGTTGAGTGTCAGTATCAGCACTGATTAAGCCTATTGCTCAATTAAGTTAGACGCTGATATTGGCGCCTAACTTTAGGTAGACTTTATAGAATCAGGGCCTGAGAGTCCAAAGCTCTGCCTGCCCCTTAGATGCTGTGCATAGATTGGGGAGCATAGGTTTCAATTTTCTATCTAAGAACCTGCATTTGACTTCCAGAACCTCTGTCTGACATGATTGGTTTCTTCTATAGCACTTCTATAGCTCCTCTATAGCACTGCTTAAAATCTTATATAGGAGGTAAATGTAACCAAGGTTATAAATTTTAAAAAAATGAAATGTTTACCTTTGATCCGGCATTTGTGCTGGATTAATTGAATCTTCACAGCTCTCCTGAACCTCAGGAAGAGAGAGACGTCAATGTCCGGAGTCGTGGCTGACTCTGGAGCCGGGCAGTGATGGACAATTTTTTCCAGATAAGTTGCAGTTAATGGAAGTTCATCTTTTGCAGAATCTATACTTTCAAAGGGAAGTAAGGACTCTCTTCCTAACATCAAGCAGGCTGGAGTAAAATCCGTTGAGGAGTGAATTGTGTTGTTAAATACTTGATTAAATTCAGAAATATACTCAGACCAATGTCTTCTCTTATGCATTGATAATGTTTTTAAAATGTTGTGCATAGTCCGGTTGTATCTTTTGTACTTACTATTCCCCTGTGGGTGGTAAGGACTTGTGCAAGATTTTTTTAAAATTCCATACCAGATACACATTTGTTTGATCATGATTTTCCTTGATCCAAATGCATTTGTTGGGAACATCCATATAATAATAATAAAAATACTTTATTTTTATATACCACTAAACCATCAGTTCTTGGCAACAAGTAATTAAAATATAGATCCAAATAACAGTATCTTATAAAAGAAAATAACACAATTCAATAAAGATACTGACTAACAAAATGCAATCCTAACGTATTCAAAGTAAGATATGCATAAATACAAATTATTTATACTAAAATAGGTAAAAAAGGTAAAATATTTAAAAAAAAACTGTAAACATTATTCTATAAGATAATAAAAAATACACTTATCATGATAATTTTAAAATTGATTAAATTTTGTATTGTTTAAATACATAAGTTTTAAGATCTTTCCAAAATTGATAATAAGTAAAGGCTAGAGAAATAAGAGAATTCAAACATGAATTCATTACTTTTGCTTGAAACGCCAGAGTCCTATCTAAGAATTTCTTAAAGTGGCAAGCTTTCGCTGAGGGAACATCAAACCAACCGGATCTACATATATATTTTTTTACATGTAAAAAATCTAAAATGAGCAACAAGATAAGATGGTGCTAACCCAAATAGAACTTTATAACAAATGCATCCAAATTTAAACAACACTCTAGCCTCGAACGGCAACCAGTGAAGTTTTTGATAATATGAACTAATGTGATCATATTTTTTTAAATTAAAAATCAGACAAATTGCTGTGTTTTGAATTAATCTTAATTGACTAATTGTTTTTTTATGAGCACCCAAATAAATAACATTGTAATAATCCAATATTGAAAGAATTGATGATTGAACCAGTATTTTAAATGATATAAAATTAAAGTATTTTCTAATGGTATACAACTTCCAAAGAGTAATAAAACATCTTATGACCAATAAATCTGTATGAGCCTTAAATGATAAAGTACGATCTAATGTAGCACCTAATATTTTTAAGGTGGGAACTATTGGATAGGTTTGATTGTTTACAGTAAGTACTGTTTCAATAAGCTTTTCATTAGGACTAGCAAGAAAAAACTTTGATTTACACTAATCCAATATTTTATAAACAATTTGGCTGTGATTTTTGCAGTTTGTTTTTTAGCAAGAACCACTATTGTGAATCTCATGAACATAGTTATAATTAAAGCGTTTTCAAGTGAAGAAAATAAAGTAACTTCTCCCAGTGTGTCCAAAGACTCATCAATATGAAGTGGCTTTAAGTGTTATTGAATTTAATTTTCGATAATCCACACAGAATCTTTATAACGACAGCGGGAGATGCTCACGTGTTATTCTTCTCAAAATACCTTGATTTAGCAACTCACATTTGTGCTCTCTAAATTCTTTAAAAATATGCACAGTCTATTTGAAAGTAGCTTGAATCATTTATTTACTATATAAAATAGTAACATCAGTATACCAAGCCCTAGATAAATTACTGCAATTAGTTAAAATGCCCCAGCTTCAAACAGGCTTGAATATGAGTCTGAGCTAAAGAATGTTAATTGACCTACTTGAAGTTAAACAGTTAAAGGTGTTTACTTAAATCAGGCCAGATTTATAGTTCTCTGTTCCAATGACCGCGAAAAATCAGCCCAGGACGCACTCTCAGTAACACATAAAAGGTACTTCATACCAGTTACTCTGGTTCTCACTCTCAGCGGTAACCATTAGTATTTGAAAATGTCTTCTTCACTCCAAATGCAGATTACAACAATTATTTGCTATTTCATAGCTTATGTACATGCTACATTTTTACCCTCATGAAATAAAGTATGGTATCTCAGCAACACTATAGAATAATACAGAATGACTAGAGCAATCCTCCTCGTATAGGGGAGCTTCAAGAATTGTGATTCTTATAATCAGTTTCAGAGAAATTTAAAGACATCCCTGTTTCACAAATTTGTTCTTGCCCAGGACCCCTAGATACAAAAATGTCACTACAGGGTGTCACAGAGTAGCAAATGCCACCTCTTCCAAAAATGGCTTGCCACCCCCAATTTAAGACATCATATAAAGCCCAGGGTAACATAGTCTCTTTCTAATCCAATTGAGTGCAAATGGTCCTCTAAACTTTCCCAAATCATCCACTGCAGGCTCCCCTTGCAGCACCACTACTCTGTTCCCTCACAGTTGTGCATGTATGAGGGGTGCTGAAAGGTTCTCTGCCTAACCAGGAAGAGAATGATGTGCGTATGGTTCCATCAATGATCTGAAACAATGTCAAAACACTGAATTTTGTTTCTGCAAATTGGCAATGAAATAAGTCTTTTCAGCTACAGTGACAAAATAATGCTCAGAATTTAGGAAGTTGGTTGGTTGAGGGAGATGGATAAGAAAAAAGGGAGGGGGTACACTGGAAATAATAATTGAAAGAGGGGGGTATTGTGTATAAACATGAAAGAAAAGATTGAACAGAGAAGGAGAGGAAGGTAAAGAAGGTGGAATAGTTGAAAAATTAGGGAAGATGGATATATGAGCATAAATAAAAATGTATGAGGGAGAAAGTTAAGAAGGGATGTGTGTGAGACAAGGGGCTGGAGAACAGTGAAGTAAATTTCATGAAACAGGAGAGGATGAAGGATGATATCTTCTGGAGGGAGGGTCAGAAAGGGGAAGATCATAGAGAGGGAGTAAGTAAGAAGAGGAAGAGTAGCAGAAATGAGGTTAGAAAGGGGAAGAGTGGAAAAAGGGTGCCACTTAAAACTGATTAAAACAATTAAGTTAGATGCCAGTAGGCTTGGCGTAGGCACCTTTTACAGAATTTTCCTCTGAGTGGTTTGTTTTTTTTAATTAATATTTTTATATAGATCAAAGAATACAGCTTTGATAAGGGGAAAAACCCCCAAAACAATCTTCTAATAAGGAAATAATAAACATTAATATACTGAAATAATCTACTATGATTATAGTCCACTACTAGTGGAGGAGAGAAACAAACACATCAAGGGTAGTTGAATTTAAGGAAAACATATAGGGCTCCTTTTACAAAGCTGCGCTAGTGGATTTAGCGTATGCTAAGCGTGCGCTAAATTGCTGTGTGCACTAGATGCTAACGCCAGCATTGATCTGGTGTTAGTTCTAGCCGTGTAGTGCGGGTTTAGCGTGCGCTAAAATTCTGTGTGCGCTAAAATCGCTATCGCAGCTTAGTAAAAGGAGCCCATAATAAAAATTACATAACTCGGGAGCTCAGTTGGATCAATTACTAGATGGTTAGTGATATCAATGGGTACCTCTGGTACTACTGAGGCCACTTTACCTTCCCAAAAATATTGTAATTGGTCTGGGTCATAAAAAACAAATCAATTGGACAGATACGTAACACAACATTTACAGGGAAAGTGAACATAAGAATTTGCCTCCGCTGGGTCAGACCAGAGTCCATCCTGCCCAGCGGTCTGCTCCCGCGGCGGCCCCTCAGGCCTATCACCTGTGCAGTGGTACCTGACTATTCCTATAACCTAGCTCAACTCCTATTTGTACCCCTCAATCCCTTTATCCTCTAGGATCCTATCTAAACCTTCTTTGAAGCCTTGTAACGTGCTCTGGCCTATCACGGCTTCCGGAAGCGCATTCCATGTGTCCACCACCCTCTGGGTAAAAAAGAACTTCCTAGCGTTTGTTCTAAACCTGTCCCCTTTTAATTTCTCCGAGTGTCCCCTTATACTTGTGGTTCCCCACATTGTGAAGAATCTGTCCCTGTCTACCTTCTCTATGCCCTTCAGGATTTTGAAGGTTTCTATCATGTCTCCTCTAAGTCTCCGCTTTTCCAGGGAGAATAGCCCCAGCTTTTTCAATCTATCAGCATATGAGAAGTTTTCCATACCCTTTATCAGTTTAGTCGCTCTTCTCTGGACTCCCTCAAGTACTGCCATATCCTTCTTGAGGTACGGCAACCAGTACTGGACACAGTACTCCAGATGCAGGCGCACCATTGCACAATACAGTGGCATGATGACTTTCTTCGTCCTGGCAGTGATACCCTTTTTAATGATACCCAATATTTGGTTTGATTTCCTTGAGGCCGTTGCATATTGTGCCGATGCCTTCAATGTGTCTACCATCACCCCCAGGTCTCTTTCAAGGTTACTTACCCCTAGCACCTAACTTTAATACAGATTGACGGTAAATCAGAAATGTTTTATGCTTGGATTGCATCTACTTTGATACATCAGGAAAAATAGCTATCTTATATCCATAAAATTCAACATTTCCAGTTCTATAGAATAAGTGTAGAATTGCTTCTTTATCCTGTAGAAAGGCAATGGTTACCAATAAAGTAGCCATAGCTGAAATTTCAATTTGTGACGATTCCAAGACATCCGTAAGGTCTAGATCTCCTTCTTTCATTTCCACTTTATCCTTTTGCTCCTTGGCCACATTTAAATAGTACATTTTCTGTAATGGAGGCATACTAGTGTCAGAATATTTTAAGACTAGTTAGAAATAGTTGAAATAATTCCTTAGGGGATTGTAATCTGGAAACCGGAAAGTTAATTAATCTCAAATTTAAATTTCTATTAGCATTATCCAGGTTTTAAATTTTCCTAAACAGCAAACTTTTATCTTTAAATTGTTGATTAGTGGAGATTTTAAAATCTGAGGCCAGTGTTTCTACTTGGTCCATTCTAGTGGCCTAGTATTGAATTTTTTCTTCAAGACTTTTTATCTAAACTGTGGAAATATGTGTTGCAGGAATAAAATGAGTGCAAACCTTATGAAGGCTCTCAATAGCTCCCCAGATTACTTCCATATCTATCACCACTGGTTTCATCAGTGGGCTAAGGAGAGAAGAAGGCAATATCACCGGGGAAGCTCCCTCCAATGGTTTCTGAGGATTTGTTTAAACTCCATAAGCACTCTGGAAATCATGTCCCCCAATCGCTGGTGATTGTTGTTGAAGTCTCAGTGAGAGTGAAACTTCCTCCGGGATTAAAGAGTGAACCAAACGTCGCTGATGGAGTAATCTTCCCCGTTGCTTCTTATACCACCATTGGCATCCCAAACATCATCCCGGGACATGGGGGGACTACTGGGCCAGAAGGGCTCAGCGATGTATCCCTATCCAAGATCGAGATCAGTCCCCCTCGATCAGCAGAACCACCCAATCCAGCATAAGATGTTATTGCTGTTTGATATGTTTGTGAAGTGGCAGAGGAGGCAGGAAGATCACCCCTCTGTTTTCCTCTATGCTTCAGCATCTCACCAACAAGGCAACCAGTAAAGATACATAGAAACATATATAGAAACATAGAAGATGACGGCAGAAAAGGGCTACAGCCCATCAAGTCTGCCCACTCTGCTTACCCACCCCCTGTCTATGCCCTAATGACCCAATTTCCTTATCTTAACCCTCGTAGGGATCCCACATGGGTATCCCATTTATTCTTAAAGTCTGGCACGCTGTCTGCCTCAATCATCTGCACTGAAATCTTGTTCCAATGATCAACCACTCTCTCTGTGAAGAAATACTTTCTGGTGTCGCCATGAAATTTTCCGCCCCTGAGTTTGAGCGGGTGCCCTCTTGTGGCCGAGGGTCCCTTGAGAAAGAAAATATCATCTTCCACTTCGACACGTCCCGTGAGGTACTTAAATGTTTCGATCATGTCTCCCCTCTTCCTACGTTCCTCAAGAGTGTAGAGCTGCAATTTGTTCAGTCTCTCTTCGTACGAGAGACCCTTGAGCCCCGAGATCATCCTGGTGGCCGTCCGTTGAACTGATTCAATTCTGCGCACATCTTTACTGTAATGTGGCCTCCAGAATTGCACACAGTACTCCAGATGAGGTCTCACCATGGCCCTGTACAACGGCATTATGACTTCAGGCTTTCGGCTGACGAAACTTCTATTGATACAACCCAATATCTGCCTTGCCTTAGATGAAGCCTTCTCCACTTGATTGGCAGTTTTCATGTCTGCACTGATGATTATTCCTAAATCTCGTTCTGCTGAAGTCCTAGTTAAAGTTTCTCCGTTCAAGAAGTACGTCCTGCTTGGATTTCCGCTTCCGAGGTGCATGACCTTACATTTCTTAGCATTGAAGCCTAGCTGCCAGGTTGAGGACCAACTTTCCAATGTAAGCAGGTCCTGCGCCATATAATTCTGTAAACTGCATTCACTTACTATATTACATAGTTTGGCGTCATCGGCAAATAGTGTTATTTTACCTTGAAGCCCTTGAGTCAGATCCCCTATGAATATGTTGAAAAGGAGTGGACCCAGGACCGAGCCCTGCGGCACTCCACTGGTCACCTCCGATGTTTTAGAGAGGGTACCATTAACCACCACCCTCTGAAGTCTGCCATTCAGCCAATCATTGACCCATGCAGTTAGTGTCTCTCCTAACCCCATCGATTCCATCTTGCTTAGCAGCCTGCGGTGTGGGACACTGTCAAAAGCTTTCCTGAAGTCCAGGTACACGACGTCCAAAGACTCTCCCAAGTCCAACTTTCTTGTTACCAGTCAAAGAAGCTGATGAGATTGGATTGGCAGGATCTACCCTTGGTGAATCCATGCTGACTGGGATCCCGAAGATTCCCTTCATTCAAGATCGTGTCCAATTTGCTTTTAATTAGTGTTTCCATGAGTTTGCACACTATTGATGTGAGACTCACCGGTCTATAATTCGCAGCCTCTGCCCTGCAACCCTTTTTATGCAGAGGAACGACATTCGCTAATTTCCAGTCCAGGGGAACTTTCCCCTTACTTAGGGAGAGATTGAATAGCTCAGCCAACGGTTTCGCCAGGACATCGCTCAATTCTATAATTTTTCAGTTATTCTGCCGGCATAGCAGGAGCCTCTTCCTAAGCGACTTGCTCTGACGCCATCTTGGTTCTCCATCTCTCTGAGTGTTTTTTAATGGTCCTTCATAGACCCTGAATTCTATATGAGTTGTGTGCACTTATTTTGTCCAAGAAAGTTTATGGGACCCAGGTCTTCAGGCAATCTTTGTACAGAGGAAGAGGGAGAGGAGCTCTGGCTCCTGTAAGTTGGCACCTGGAACATTGAGCCATATGTTAGTGACCAATGCTCCATGGAAGTAAAAATAACTCTAGCTTTGATAATGCCACAAATAATGCAGCTTATGGTATCCACTGTCCACCACAAGTTGTGTTATTCAATTTGCATAATATTGAGATGTATTTGCATAATATTGAGGTGTATTTGCATAATATTTGTATGTATTTGATCACTATTATGCACTCCATAGTGAGTTAGATAACATGCATTATAGTACATTAATGCATAATTTTTTAAAATCATTTAATCAGAATTAAGAGACAAATTGACTTAAGGTTTTTATATACCACCTCTCAAAGTTAAGTGGTTTATAATCAGGTATTCAAGCATTTTCCCTATCTGTCCTAGAGTGCTCACAGCCTATCTAATGTACCTGGGACAATGGAGGATTTAGTGATTTGCCCAGGGTCACAAGAAGCAGTACTGGAGTTGAATCCACAACCTCAGAGTGCTGAGGTTGTAGCTCTAACAACTACACCACTCCTTCCTCCTAATGTGTGTTGTTCCCTTAAATTACATTAGTAATTGCTCCCTAAAAGGATAATTCTTAAATTGAGTGTCTCTGTTTACGTGCTCAAGGGTATATGAGCCTATTCTATAAAGGAACCTATTCTATAAAGGAACCTAGGTGTCAATTTATAGAGTACCAGTGTAACTTGATATTGCTGTTGATATTACAGTTGTAATTCCTTGTCCATCTCAGCTTTGTAATATTATTCATATTATTACCGAAGTAATAGAACTGATTGAGGATTGGATGTTAGGCTTTAGATTGAAATTAAATTCTGAGAAAACTAAGGCACTCTTTTACTAAGGTGCGCTAACCGATTAGCGCGCACTAAACGCTAAATCATGCATGTTAGTCTATGGACACGTTAGCGTTTAGCGTGTGCTAATTTGATTAGTGCGCGTTAATCGGTTAGTGCACCTTAGTAAAAGAGGGGGTATGTTTTTCTTTGCCTCACCTCATGAGAATGTATTAGAGGACTCTCATACTATTAAGAATATACAATATCCGGTTTGTTCCTCAATCAGAATTTTGGGAGTTATGCTTGATAAGAATTTGTCTATAAAGAGTCAAGTGGATTTGGTAGTTTATAAGGGCTTCTGTATCCTATGGAAATTACGTTCTATTAGAACTTATTTTGATATAATGGAATTCAAGCTACTAGCTCATATTTTGGATACAAACTATGCTTATATCTATGTCTATTGAATAAAGACTTGGCATCTTCTACACCATTCCTGCAGTTCTTCCTTTTGTTTGCATTTGGATTATTGTAACATCGTCTACTTGGCTGGAACAAAAAAGACTATCTCTAGGTTGTGAGTTATACAAAATACCATGGTCAGACTTATTGGTTTAAAGAAATAGGACCATCTAACTCTCTTTTATTGTGAACTGCATTGGTTGCCGGCCGAGACATTTATTATTTTTAAGTTGGGTTGTGTCTATTATAAAGTCTTGTTGGGACTATCACCAGCTTACTTGATTAATTCTTTTTCCTTTGCTACTCAAAAACATTTGCATAAAGCTCATGCCCTTTTTTGTTTATCCATCAGTGAAGGGTTATAAGTTCAAAAGATTTCATGAACACGTGCTTTTATATCAGGCTGCTAGTTAGGACGAAGAATTCAAACAATTATCTCTTCTAAGAACATAAGAAATGCCTCTGCTGGGTCAGACCCGAGGTCCATCGTGCCCAGCAGTCCGCTCACGCGGTGGCCCAACAGGTCCAGGACCTGCGCAGTAATCTTCTATCTATACCCCTCTATCCCCTTTTCCAGTAGGAATTTGTCTAATCCTTTCTTGAACCCCAGTACTGTACTCTGCCCAATTACGTCCTCTGGAAGCGCATTCCAGGTGTCCACCACACGTTGGGTAAAAAAGAACTTCCTAGTATTTGTTTTGAATCTGTCTCCTATCAACTTGTCTGAGTGCCCTCTTGTTCTTTTATTTTTCGAAAGTTTGAAGAATCTGTCCCTCTCTACTCTCTCTATGCCCTTCATGATCTTATAAGTCTCTATCATATCCCCTCTAAGTCTTCTCTTCTCCAGGGAAAATAGACCCAGCTTCTCCAATCTCTCAGCATATGACAGGTTTTCCATACCTTTTATCAGACGTGTCGCTCTCCTCTGAACCCTCTCGACTATCGCCATATCCTTCTTAAGGTACGGCGACCAATATTGGACGCAGTACTCCAAATGTGGGCGCACCATCGCCTGATACAACGGCAGGATAACCTCTTTTGTTCTGGCTGTAATACCCTTTTTGATTATACCAAGCATTCTATTTGCTCTCTTAGCGGCCGCTGCACACTGTGCCGTCGGCTTCATTGTCATGTCCACCAATACCCCCAAGTCCCTTTCCTGGGTACTCTTATTCAATAATATCCCTCCCATTGTATAGTTGTACCTCGAGTTTCTGCTCCCCACATGTAATACCTTACATTTCTCAATGTTAAACTTCATCTGCCATCTCGTCGCCCATTCTTCTAGTTTGTTCAAGTCCCTTTGCAATTTTTCGCATTCGCATTATGAATTTCTCATATCTGGAATTTAGAAAGCGTTTGAAGACTTACTTATTCTCTAGATTTTTGGGTAATTAAATTCCGTGAAGATCCCTCGGTTGTAAGTTGATCTAATCTTTTGCAAACTGCATAGATCTACAAGATTATGTGGTCTAGAAGTTGTTTTTATGTTATGTTATGCCTAATACGGTATTTATTACCTCGATATTCAGCCACTAAGCCAGGCTAGTTATGTTCTAAATATCGGGACTTAAGCGATCATGCTCCCAGAAGATCCCCAAAATCATTAACAATTTTTTTTCAATTCTAACTAGTAATTTTCAGTGGTAATAACCAGTTTGATGCTGCTGAAAAAGACCGATTGACCACCAAGATATGAGTTAACCGATTGACAGCTAGTTAACTCACATTGAATATTGATGTAGTATAGTGATTGGCTAAACGGTAGACTTCAGAGAGTGGTGGTGAATGGTGCCCCTTCAAAAACGTCAGAGGTGATCAGTGGAGTGCCGCAGGGCTCGGTCTTGGGCCCGATCCTCTTTAACATATTTGTGGGAGATCTGAATCAGGGGCTTCAGGGTAAAATCACATTATTTGCCGATGACGCCAAACTATGCAACATTGTAAGTGAGAACACTTTACCAGATAGTATGACACAGGACCTACTTCTATTGGAACACTGGTCCTCAACTTGGCAGCTAAACTTTAATGCTAGAAAATGTAAGGTCATGCACCTCGGCAGCAGGAATCCATGCAAAACTTATACACTTAATGGTGAAACCTTAGTTAGGACCAAGGCGGAACGTGATTTGGGGGTGATCATTAGCGAAGACATGAAGACTGCCAATCAAGCGGAGAAGGCTTCATCAAAGGCAAGACAAATGATGGGTTGCATCCGAAGAAGCTTTATCAGCAGGAAGCCCGAAGTTATTATGCCGTTGTACAGATCCACTGTGAGGCCTCATCTGGAATATTGTGTACAATTCTGGAGGCCACATTACCAAAAAGATGTGCTGAGAGTTGAGTCGGTTCAAAGAATGGCCACCAGGATGGTCTCGGGACTCAAAGACCTCCTGTATGAGGAAAGGCTGAATAGATTGCAGCTATACTCACTCGAAGAACGTAGAGAGAGAGGAGACATGATAGAAACGTTTAAATATATCACCGGCCGTATTGAGGTGGAGGATGATATCTTCTTCTTTAGAGGTCCCTCGGCCACAAGAGGACATCCGCTGAAAATCAGGGGTGGGAAATTTCATGGTGATACCAGGAAGTTCTTCTTCACCGAAAGAGTGGTCGATCGTTGGAATGAACTTCCGCTTCAGGTGATTCAGGCCAGCAGCGTGCTGGATTTTAAAAGGAAATGGGATACACATGTGGGATCTCTAGGGAGGTAAAAAAATATAGAGGGGATACACATGGGGTATCTCTAGGGGGGTAAATTCAAGGGGGTGGTGTTGTTAGAGTGGGCAGACTAGATGGGCTATAGCCTTTTTCTGCCGTCATCTTCTATGTTTCTATGTTTCTATATCAAGAAAAAAATAAAGAACATTTTATAGGGGAGAAGATATCAACAAGAGCTATTTAGTTATTCTACAGTTAACCCCAATTAAATAGTAAAATGTGATCTCTGCTAAAATAGTAAAGGTTAGTTGTAAAATAATACATTTTAATGGTGGCCCATTGTGATAACTGTGCTTCTTAGGTGACATGCTAGTATTTTTGCACATAAATATGCAAATACCTGTATATTAAAAAATTATATTTGCTAAATATCCATGTGCCTAGCTTATAGAATTACCCTCTAAGATGCAGATTCTGTATAGGATGCTGGTCTCAGTAGCCGCCAAACAGCTGCTGAGCATCATACACTGGCGTCCTATATAGAATCACATCTGCCCTTATGGACAGACACCTAGCCCCGCCTAACTGACCTGATTCTCTAATTGGCACCCATGTCACAGGCGCCAGTTAAAGAATTGATTCGCCATCATCTGATCACAGCAAAGGAATTCCCTGCCATGATCAGCTGAGGGCTGTGGCAGGGAACCCCCCCACCCCATAAAGTTCTCCAGCAGGAGTGATACCCATTCCCTCCTAATGCCAGCCCCACTGGAACTTCTGACCCCTGAAGTTCCCCATCAGGAGGGATGCCTACTTTTTCTTGCTGCCAGTACCCAGAACCACTGACACCCTGAAGAACCCCTTGATATCCCCCCCTAAAACTGAACCTTCTGACACACCACAGTGTACCTTGACAACCTCCCTTCCACCCCTCACCCCCCCCCCCCGTACCTGTATATAGAAAGTCTGGCCGGAGGGCTGCTTACACCCTCCAAAATAGAGGGCCTTCCCCTTCCTGGTATGTTCTGGAGGGAGGTTGCTGGCCTATATTTCAGGCATCTATTGTGGCCTTTTGGGAGGTGCTTAGGATTGCTTAAGGTCACCCAAGGTCACTTGTGAGCAAAACCATGCCCAGGCTTACGTGAGCTTAAGTTTCCCGACACGTCTTTCTGCACCTGCAGCAGAAGCCTACAGTGTAGGTGGCCTGCCTTGGTTTTGTTGTTTTTTTTTTTTTTTTTTAGAAAACATGCATCCCGATTGGCTGTTTAGACAGCGGTAGGATGCCTACCACTGCTTACAATCAAGATGCCATTTATAGAATCTGCCCCTAGATGCATGCAAGCACATTTCTGTGAATTTGAATGTAGGCTTATATATTGGCCTTATTATTTACAATGGGCTCTATTTAGAGAATAATTAGTCCTCAAAAAAGTAACAAGGTACAGCTTATGTATGAAGCATGTCATTATATCATTACATTACATTACATTACATTAATGACTTCTATTCCGCTCGTACCTTGCAGTTCTGGGCGGAATACAAAAGAAACTAACTGGACATTTCCAGGAAAATTACAATTTTTGTGATTTCAAATATCAAACTAAGAACATACACCAATGATACCCACCTTACCTTTGAGTCAGAAAATAATTAGAGTATTAACAAAATTATATGGGTGATGCTAGATTCCTATTCGCTATTCAAAGGCTCCACCAAGGCACACATGATGATCATTTGATACAGGGAGGAACAGTAACTGGGTATATAAGTGCATGTTCATGAAGACAAGTCTAAAGCTAAAAAAGAATCACTCTTCTGGGTCATAACTGTTCTACACAGGAAAAGAAAAACCATGTCTTCCAAGGGAAGTAGCCAGTGGAATCAGCAGGAACAAGGCAACAGCTCATGCCAAAATAAAGGACAAGGCCATGATTGTAAGTTTCATTTCATTATAATGTAATAAATTGATTTTTATTAAGGATGCCATGTTTATTTTTTACCTTAAGATGAAATATTTATATTTTATTTAAATGATATCCTATCGGATTTCTGTTCAGATTAATATCCCAGTAGAAACCCAACAGTGGTATATTAAATTCAAACAAATACATATAATAATAAATAACATTGAGCTATGTAGAGAGCCTGAATAATTAGCAGATCCAGATGGTAGGATGCACTGAAGATGCAGAAGAAGTATCATATATAATTTCTGGTAAAATATGCAGATAGTTCAAACATGAATACTGCTTGTGGCTTCTACCAAAAAAGGAATGTAGTTAATATGAGGATGTCTACTTTGAGAAAAGTTTAAAATGTTGGGAAAAATTCATATTAACTCAAGAAGATAATACCAAAACCTCATGTATTCATTCTTTTTCTTTTCTGTCATCAGACACATCTACATCTACTCAGGGCAGTAGCAGTGGAGGGCAGTGGAGTCAGAGCTCACAGAGCTCTCAGGGTGGATCTGGCTCCTGCCAACAGAATACTCAATCCAGTGGAAGTAAGTTTTCATTCATTGCGATACAGTTTCCTAAGAAATTATTTTAAAAGATTTTGTGCAATCGTTAGTGAAGTTTGCTTTAATTGAATCATGACTCTTTTCCTGTTCTGGTTCATTAGAAACATCCACAACTGTCCAGAGCAGCGGCTGTGGAGGACAGGGGAGTCAGAGCTCACAGAGCTCTCAAAGCTCTCAGAGTGGAGGTGGCTCCTGCCAACAGAATACTCAAATCACTGGACGTAAGTTTTCATTCATTGGCAATACATTTTCCTTAGAAATTATTTTAAAATTATAGTGTGATCTTTAGAGATGTTTACATTCATAGAATCATGATTGTTTTTCTGTTCTGGGCCATCAGAAACAACTACAACTAGTCAGGGCAGTGACTGTGGAGGAAAGTGGAGTCAGAGCTCAAACAGCTCACAGATCTCTCAGGGAGGAGGCAGCTCCTACCAACAGGGAGGTCAATCCTCTGGACGTAAGTTTTCATTTTTTTACAGAGAAACAATTTTTTTTTTAAAGCTGTGTTATCTTTGGGGTTGTCTGCATTCTTAAATATGAAAAATGTTTTCTTACATAGATGATTCTATTACTGACAATGCAATTTTATTTAATTTCATTCAAGATTAAAGGTTCAAAGTTTATAGGTATCCTTTCAAATTCAGTGTTGGTCTAAAGCTAATTTCAGCTCCTGTATGAAGAATGAATTTGGGATTTTTCACTGGTAGTGTTTATTGTCCCTACAAGGAAGGAAAATCCAACGATCAATCTATGGCTCAGACCCATGAGGCAAGCAACATTAAGGGCCCCTTATATCAAGCAGTGCTAGAGATTTTTAGTGTGAGCTGGTGCGGTAAATGCTCTAATGCTCACAGAATTCCTATGAGCTTTGGAGTACTTACCTCACCAGCCCACGTTAGAAACCTTTAATGCAGTTTGATAAAAAGGTGTGTGGATGTGGGGGGGGGGGGCAAGTGTCCTAAAACATTGTAATTTGAGGCTTTTGGCCAAGAAATATAATTATACATACTTGTGTATCCTAAGTACCATTTCTCATTTATTTCAATTTTTATTGCATATTTATGGTATCTACATATGGTACCGCTTTGAACCTCATGGTATAGCAGTATACAAGAAATAAAATTATTATTATTATTATTAAAAAGTTACAAATGAGGAGTAATCTTCAGGAGGTTGTGAAAAATGTCTTCTCCACAATATCACACTTCTTATTCTGTTTCATTCTGTTTTATCAGAAACATCTACATCTAGCCAGGGCAGTGGCTGTGGAGGCCAGTGGAGTCAGAGCACCCAGAGCTCTCAGGGAGTCTCTGGTCGTAAGTTTTAATTCATTACAATATTTTTAATTTAGAAGCTATCTTAAAATTTGGGACCATTTTCAGCCCATGGTAGTAAGCGGGGTGCAAGCCACTAGCAAACAAAGGCTGAAATAACTGGATAAAGAAGGCTGAGGCATGCAAAATTTCTGGCGTTAAATATACAAATATGTGCGCCAATATCTAGACTTACTTTTAAACAATTCAGGTATGGTTCCATACAAGAATTGATGGCAAATCATTATTGCTTTATATACCAGCATCTATGCATATGTTGCACATGAATATAAATATCAGTATTCCAACTGTTATAAGATGATGCCCAAATGTGATGCGACATCGTTTTATTGTGGGCGTACAAATGGACACAGCCCGAGTGGAAATTTGGAGCTTGATGCACAGTTATGTATGTAAATCATAGAAGATTCAAATTTACCTTGTTATACTCATAGTCACCAAAATAAACTAGAGCCACACAAATAGCTCTCCTAACTTATCTGGCTGACATACCTAGTAAAATTTAACACTGTCTATTGAACCACCTGAGTTAACCAGTTAAAAAGGAATAAATGTATTTACACTTTCTGTGGGAATAATTCTATAAGTGGGTGCCTCCTTTTAAGTGCTCTGATGCTGCAAGATGACATCCTATTCTATAATGACATCTGGATACCCAGATTCCATTATAGAATATTAATGTAACCTGTATTAGTGTACCTTACATTTACACATCTTAGTTAACACCAGCCATAGACCTGGCATAACTGTGGTCATATAAATGTGGCAGAAATGCATGGAATTGACAGTATTGTGTAAGTTCAATATATAAGTAGGATGTCCACTGTTTCCATGTATATGCTCCTCTTGCATTTATATGCTATGCTATTTTTGCTTAATTTTATATAAACACCCTACTGGCATTTTAATAGATAAGTATACACTTCTCAGTTGTAGGGGACCATAAACATAAGTGTCCAGTTATTGAACTGCCATTGTAAGTATTGTATTGTGGGTTTATTATTCGCATTATACAAAGCAAAATAGAAATCAACCAACATAATAAATATCATTACAGACATAAAACCATACAGAAGCACAATATAAAAACATAAACATAAAGTAGATAAGTATAACTGCTCTATCAGATAGGATTGGGGCTGAGGGTAATCCCAGAGGCAGGTAAATAAGAATTTAATTGTGTCTTTAGAAAAACCATTCAGATGTCCTCAAAATTCTTCTCCAAGAACTTAGACAAGTGTAAGGATCTCCCTGTTTTAATGGAGGTTTTGGCAATAGTTTGATGGTCTTTTTCTCCATTTTTCAGTATTGTTATAAATTGATAAATACCCTGACTTCTAATAATTTCACATTCTTTTCATACTCCTTTCCTTCACTTTTGTCAAAATAACAGCTCCCTAATATCTGGAGCAGTAAGTTAAGAATCAGGGTAGCCTGGGTCCAAATGTTGTTGATGATCCTTGTGGTTTTGGGCAAGTCAAATCATTATCTATTGTATAGCCTCAGATTTAAGGAAATACTTTCTGTACCTAAACATAACGTCCTGAGTTACCCATGAAAAAGTGTGAGCTAAGTCTAAATATTTTTCTTCTATTTTAACTTTAATAATGTACTTTTATATTTAAGGATTCTTTAATGACCTGATATTTATATTGCACACTGCAATGTGTGAGGCATTGCTGTGATTCTGAAACTTGGTTTCATATTTTCCATCTCAGTCAAGGTTAGGATATTGTGGATTCAGCATTTGCAGTCTCTAAGAGGAAAGGAGTCCTAATTATAAATGAAAGTGAAGCCTATTGTCAAGATTTAGGGTCCCTATATATGAATTTATGCAAGGAATCAGTGTATTGCAGTAGCTTCTATCATGCAGTCCTGGCAGTCTTTTGTTGTGGCCCTCAACTATCACCTCCCCATGTTTGGCATCCTCTCACTCTTACTTCGGTCGAGCTGCCAGCCACAGCCCTCTAAACCTTCTGCAAGAGCTGCTGTGCGGGCACCAAAAGCATTCTGTCTCTCCCATTGCTCAAAGCCTGTCTCTGCACCGTCCCACCTCCTCTGACAGAACTTCCTGTTTCTAGACAGGATACTACAGAGAGAGGCTTTGGGCAGTGGGAAAGACAGTATGTTTTGATGTTGGCGCATCAGCACTTGCAGAAGATTTGGAGGGCTGAGAAGGAGGATGCTGATCAAGTGTGTGTGTGTGGGGAGAGGGGAGAGAGGTGCTTGTGGTCTTCGGAGCCCTCTCATTACCACTTTGTGGCCCTTCAGGTTGGACACTGCTGGTGTATGGAGAGAATCTAGAGATAGCTGTGAACGAATATTAGAGATGCCTTCAATGTTTAAAGCAGATTATGTTTTTAATATTTTAATAGCTGAGATTTTTATGTACCCTTACCTATCGTTTTTCCCCAATTTTCTATTTTTAACGAAATATGTAACTTTTAATCTTTCCATCCCAATTACCTGTTTGTTTTAGTCAAATGTTTATTGTTAATTTGTGAAACTCTTTTACCTTGCTATATATTGTAATGTACATCGCTTAGTGATTTCAATAAGCGATAAATCAAATTCTGTTAATAAACTTGATTAATAAACTTGATAAGGCAAAAAAACCTAACAAAATTCTTCTTCTTCCTCTGTTCTGCTTTGCATGGTTAGAATCAAGCTCATCTTCCAAGAGTGGCCATGATGGAGGACACTGTGGTCAGACCTCACAGGGTGGATCTCATGATTCATCCCAAAACAAAGGCCAAGGTAAGGGTCTTAGGTTTTGTATAATAACCAGCTTTACCATTTTATAAACAATGCAAAATTTTCCACATATTTTTGATTAGTTTAAGTTAAGAAAATTCCTCAATAGTATTAATATTTATTTATTAACCACCTTAATGAAGAGATTCCCTGAAGGTGGTATACAGCAGGCATAATTCAACATAAAACTTACAATTTTGTTAACATAACATTACAGTAGTAAAAAGTCCAAATATAAACATAAATACAATGAATGAGGTAGAGTTAAAATTTCAATAATATACTTATTAACAGCACTGAAATTCAGATGAGAGATATAATACATACTAAAAGGGAGTTATAATACTTATGAAGCATCTAATAAGCACAAATCAGAATATTCAAATATATGTAGATATGAAGCTAATTCTTTTCTATAATATAGCTTATCCTATAGCCGAGGGGTCAAATGCAGATTAGATGGGGACACGATGGGTGGCATTGAGTGCTTTGGGATAAACAGATGGTAGAATAAACTCAAGGCAATTTGTTCGGGTTTTGAAAAGCTTCTTCTTTAGGACCGTGTAGGGAGGGCATCTGCACATGTGTGGATGCCCTCCCCACCAATGAGGGGGCAGGGCTGGTGATGAGGCTAGGGGCAGGGCTGGGGTGTGCGCCATGGGCATAGCAGGGCGGGACTGGGTGGGCCCGGAAGTGGGGCTATGGATCCAGATTTTATTTAACTAACATCTGGTAACCCTAAGTATATAAATCTTTGCTGATGGCTCAAGTTCAGAGTTCCCTCTCATGTGAATGATGGATATGATTAATGAATGAAAGCATTAAGGGCCCCTTTTACAAAGCTGCAGTAGCAATGCTGCTGAGGTAAATGCACTGAAGCCCACAGGAATTGAATGGATTTTGGTGCATTTACTGCAGCAGCATTCCTGCCGTGGATTTTTAAAAGAGGCCCTAAATTACAAGAAAATATTCATAAATAATCCTTACATAGAGAAAAAAAGTAATGGGAAGTATACAGGAAAGCCTTAGAAAGTGTGATCCACTAATTCTGTTGTTCTTGTTCCAGGTGGATGTCAAAGCACCGGTGGATCCAAGAAGTGAATGGGCAACACTGCGACTCCCCTTTCCACAAATCAGAATCAAGAATGTTACCACCTGCATTTAAATTGGCAATCATTTTAATTTCAAAAGATTAATCTTTAATAATAATCCCAACATTGTTTTGTCATCAAAATTCATCAGTAGATTAAATGTAGTTTCCCTGACATATTAAAAGCAATCCCTAAGCATATCACATTTCTCTGTTGATTTCTTAATATATATCTTATTTATTTGGATTTATTAATGTCTTTAAGAAGATATTTATTGAAGATAGTATAACAGTTATAGTTTAACATAAAAATTACAATGTTTAATTATAAGCACAATTAATGAGCTGAACTTGGAAATGGCAAGTTGAAATGCAGGAAAAGGACTGACATGATACAGTATCAGAAATGTACATATTTAGCATTACCATGGAACAATCAAATGATAAATGTCAGCACAATGCAAATGTGGTAATGCGAACAAAGATGGGCTTGGATTCCAAGTAAAACAGAGCCACATGGTAGTTGTAGGTAACAGAATAATAACATTTATTAAAGCATTTAGATCAGGGATCCTATTCCATTTGCAATTCTCCCTCCATATTCGCGGTTTCAGCATTCACAGTTTCGATTATTAACGTTTTTTAGCTTGCTGGCTCCTCCCCCCCAAATTATATCAGCTTGCATAGAGAAATCGCTGATTCCAAGCGTTTACAAAGAAAATCGCTGATTCCCAGCACTTTCTTCACCATGTTTTGCCTCTTCTTTAAGAACAGGCCAGGTCTCCCACCATGTTATTTGTGGTTTTACCATATTCATGATGGTTTTTAATAGAAAACAGCAAACAACATATGAAAAAGTTATTCGTGGTTTTTCAGTATTTGCAGTTCTGTTAATCCCCTGTCACAGCGAATGCGGAGGGAGAAGTGAAGGTAAAAGGAAAAAGCAACATAAAAGTTTTCTACAAATGTAACAGTGCCCTCATGTGGCCTCTCAGCACAGTAGCACACTTGACTTGGCCTTGGACTGGTTTCTCAAAGTCACCAGTGTATTCTCTAGCAAATACTCAGGTCCGAAATATAAAATTCCCAAGATTCCAATTGGAGATTCACCTAACCTACTGTAGCAGTTGCAGTCAGTGGCGTAGTGAGGGTGAGATGTGCCCCTTCCCCCACTTGTCTCTGCCCCATTCCTTCCCCAATCCCACCTGCTGCACGTACCCTGTTCCCTTCCCCATACCTCTAGTTGAAGTTATTGCTTGCGGCAGTCAACAACATGCTGCTTGCGACCAAGTTGGCTCTCCCTCTGATGTCATTTCCTAGGCACAGCATCCAGAAGTGACATCAGCGGGAGAGCCAACGGGGTCGCAAGGAACATGTTGTTGACTGCCGCGAACAACTTCAACCAGAGGTGCGGGGGAAGGGAAGGGGGTATGGAGAGGGGAGGAATGGGAAGAGTTTGGGGGCAGAGAGGAGAAGGGGTGCCGGTGCCCCCCACCAACATGGTGCCTCAGGCGGATCTCCCCCTCACCTCCCCCCCTTACTACGCCACTGGTTGCAGCTCACACTTAGGTGATAGAGGCATATGCTGTAGGGTGTTGCTGCTTCCCTATGGGCCTTCACACAATATATAATTAAACTCTGGAATTTGTTGCTGGAGAATGTGATGAAATCATTTAGCTCAGCAGAGTTTAAAAAAGGTTTAGATAATTTCCTAAAAGAGAAGTCCACAGGCCATTATTGAGATGGCTTGGGGAATTCCACTCTTATTCCTAGGATAAGCATCATAAAATGTGTTTTACTGCTTGGGAGGGATCTTGCTATGTACTTGGGGCCTGGGTTGGCCACTGTTGGATGCAGGATACTGGGCTTGATGGACCTTTGGTCGGTCCCAGTATGGCAATTCTTATGTTCTTAACAGCTTTGGCTTTAACTTCTATAATTCATCTACCATGCCTTCCTGGATCCAGCTCCCTTCTATCACTTCCTCCTTGAGCAGGACTGTAAGCTTTAAGATGGCTCCAACACTGTGAGGGAGTGAAATTAAGAGAAAGGGACAGCATCCTATAGACTCCCTCTAACCATAATAGACAGCATGGAAGAACATTCAAATAGCATATATATGATGTTTATGCTGTTTGTATAACACAATAAAACATATTGCTATGTAGTCAAGTAAGCAGATTCAGTAGAGATACTGTATATATATATATATATATATTTAATTATATGTACAACTGAAAAATATATGAGGAACTGGTCCAAGTCTGGAACAAGTGGATAGTCAGTCATCAAAAGTATTAAAGACTTAGGAGAAGAGCCAGACTTCCTGAAGTAGAAGTAGTCTTGAGTTAGATCCTTACTGTAAGCAATTCCCCAACTTGTAGTTGTCCTGTTTGTTTTGATTAGATTGTAGGCTCTGTCAAGTAAGGATTGTCTCTTACATGTTTAATGTACAGTGCTGCATACATCTAGCAGTGCTATAGAAATATTTAATAATAGTAGAAGTCATAGCTCATCTAGCCCCTCTGGAAGAAAGTTCCTGAGAAGGATTGCTGACTAATAAGGCTCCTTCACACACTCCCAGTCCTCGTAATCACTTCATTTTCAAACATAGAAATTACACACACAAAACACTCGAACTAGCACAATCCAAACAAATAGAGATCATTCTCCATACATAGATTCTTGGGCAATTGTGCCATTCACAATTCTAATGAGCGTTGGGAGCAGCGTGGGCCATTCAGCGCAGCCCTCTGCGCTAAAAACCGCTAGCACAGTTTCGTAGAAGAGGGAGTATGAGTATAATTTACATCATAAAAATGATAAGATGTTTCTAGTTTCTAATAAGATTCGTCCTAAAACCACAGAGGTGGTTATTATGTTATCTAATTCATTACTATGGCAGACACATAAAATGGTTTGAGATGAAGGAGGGAGATGTTTATTAATAAATGTGAACAATTGTTCCTATACTTTTCTTACAATAGGTGCCATCAATGATAAACAATGCCTCATTTTTTTGATATCTCATCTTTGTTGACTAACTAGATTACAGGAGATCTGAAAGAATGAGACTATAATTTCACTTTAAATTCAGAGCTTGATACCTCAGCTAAAACTGTACTTTATGTACAAACTGACAGGGTCTCCTTGTTTTATTATATGAATCAATAGGGACTGCCTTCTGAAAATCCAGGTATATAATGTCAACTGGCTCGCCCTTGTCCAAATAACTGGAGTTCATATTGAAGAACTCCTCAGCTCATCCTAACTCAAATTGTCATAGATGGAACAGAGACCATGCAAGTCTGTCCAGTACTACTACTAGTAATCATTTTTATAATGCTACAAGACATTCACAGCACTGTACCTCAATTTATACCATTCATATTCTAATTAGACATCCTCTATGTTCATCCCATGCTTTATGAATTTCATCACCATTTTCATCTCCATCACCTCTCTTGGGAGGGTATTCCAGGCATCAACCACCCTCTCTGTTTACCACCCTCTAGTTTTACCATTTTCCCTTCTCTGGAAAAGATTTGGTTCTATATTAATACCTTTCGAGTATTTAATCATCTGTATCATATTTCCCCATCCCTCCTCTCCTCTAGAGTACACATATTCAGGTCTTCTAGTCTTTTCTTGTACATCTTTTGGTGCAAATCTCCTACCATTTTAATTGCCTTCCTCTGGACTAAGTCTTCTTATATTCTTAATTACCGTATTTTCACGTAGATAACGCGCACCCGTGTAAAACGCGCACACAGGTATAGCGCGCGGGAAACACAAATTTATGTAAAGAAATTTTTATATACCGCGCTCACGGGTATACTGCGCATGCTGCCCCGACTCTCCTTTGGCTGCCCCGTTTCTCCTCTGGCTGCCCCGACTATCCTTTCACCCGCCCCGACTTTCCATTCACTGCCCCGACTCTCCTCTGGCCACCTCTGATGTCAGAGAAAGGGCGGGACCGCCGGAAGAGGAAGCAGCGCAGCAGGGCTCAGAGAAGGGGCAGGACCGCCGGCAGAGGAAGCAGCTGGGCTCACTGGAATCCGGAAACAAGGTAGACAGCTTCTCCATGGGGGAGGGGGGAGGCTGTAGGGGTGCGAGCGGTTCTTCGGCTGGGAGTGCGAGCGGTCCATCGGGGTGGTAGTGCGAGCGGTGGGGGTGCGAGCGGTCCTTCCGGATGATGAATCGGGCGTCGGGCGGGATGGGAACTATGTAAAAAAATTTTATATACCGCGCTCACGCGTATACCACGCAAGGTTATGCACGGTATATAAAAACACGTATAACGCGCGCGTTATATGCGTGAAAATACGGTAGATACAGCCTCCAAAACTGAACACAATAGTCCAAGTGGGGCTTCACCAATGTACAGGGGCACCAACACCTCTTTTCTTCTGCTGGTCATGCCTTTCTCTGTACAGCCTAGAATCCTTCTGGCTACAGCCACCATTTTGTCACACTGTATTGTCACCTTCAGATCCATGCATATTAGCTTCTCATCTCCTAGCACATATGGCTCCCTCCGATTTCTACTCCCCAAGGGCCAGATTCTCTAAAGGGTGCTTAAAGTTGGTAAAATCCCCTAATTAGCTATAATAATTGAAAAAAAAAATAATAATTGGGTGATAGGTGCCTACCTGATTCTATAAAAGGTAGGTGCCTATTGAATGGTGCTTAGCGGCGATTAACGCCTAAGTAGGTATTTTTTATTGGCAGATCACGACTTAGGCACTGCTAAGCATGATTCTCCAAAAATGTAGGCACCTGAAATGTAGGTCTAAAATCCTGGCCCATATTTCCAGTGCCTAAGTTTTTACATAGGTGCTGCTAGGTATGATTCTGTAAAGAGTACCTTAGTGTGACTGACACATGGCTGGTGCCATTTTTCTAGGTGCTGGCTGTTTGAGGCACCGCTTACAGAATCCGGGCCTAAATGCATAACTCTGCACTCCTTTGCATTGAATTTTAGACACCAAACATTAGACAATTCTTCCAACTTTTGCAGATCCTTTTTCATGTTTCCCACTTCCTATTGGATGTCCTCTCTTACAAATCTTGGTAACTTGTACTACCCACAAAAAAGGCAAACCTTACCTTCTAAATCTTTGGCAATGTTACTCAAACATATTGAACAGAATTGACCCCAGCACCAATCCTTGAGGCACTCCACTACTCATCTTTCCTTCCTCTGAGTGAATTCCATTAACTCTCTGGCATCTGACCGTCAACCAGTTTCTAATCAAGTTCACCACTTTGGGTCCTAATTTAAGTCTGTCAAGTTTATTTAAAAGCCTCCTATGAGGAACTATGTCAAAGGCTTTGCTGAAATCTAAGTAAATTACATCTATCATTGATGCTTTAATAATGTCTTACTATTAGACCCTATTTTTTCCATATCTTTATTCATTTTTAAAAACCAACATCAAGTGCAACATATTATCAAACAATTGTACAAAATAAACAGCACTTAATTCCATCAAATAATATAATAAATACATATCCTTTCCCCCCACCCACCCATCCTTTCATACAGTATAAAGATAATCCAGAGTAATATAAATGATCAAGACCAACAAATTACAAAAAAATAATAATTTAAAGGCATATCCCCCTCTCCCTCCCCTTCCTGGATGTGCATAATGAAAGGGCTAAAACCAGTAGATAATCTTTACACAATGTTGTAAATGGGTCCCAAACATCCTTAAATTTCTTATAATGTCCCAATTGAATTGCTCTCATACGTTCAAATTTGTAGGTTTGGCACAAGGGTTCCCACCAAAAACTATAGTTTAACCTGTCCCAATTTTTCCAGTTTTTCAGAATAAGTTGTATGGCAACTCCCGTCATGATGAGAAATAGTCTATTGTTATATGAAGTTTCCAACCATTGAAATGAAGCTCACCGGCCTTCAGTTTTCAACGGAGGACTGGAAAATAGCAAATGTCACACCCATCTTCAAGAAGGGTTCAAGGGGTGACCCAGGAAACTACAGGCTGGTGAGCTTGACCTCGGTTCCGGGAAAGATGATGGAAGCGCTGATTAAGGACAGCATCGGTGAACACATCGAAAGCAATGGACAGCTTAAGTCGAGTCAGCATGGCTTCTGCAAGGGTAGATCATGCCTCACAAACTTATTATACTTCTTTGAGGGGGTAAACAGCCAGGTGGATAAAGGGGAATCCATAGACATCATTTACCTTGACTTCCAAAAAGCCTTCAACAAGGTGCCACACGAAAGACTGCTTAAGAAGCTGTGGAACCACGGGGTGCAAGGGGATGTCCACCGATGGATCAAAAACTGGCTGGCAGACAGGAAACAGAGGGTTGGAGTAAAGGGACATTACTCAGACTGGCAATGGGTCAAGAGCGGAGTACTGCAGGGGTCGGTGCTGGGACCGCTCCTGTTCAATATATTTATTAACAACCTGGAGGCGGGAACAAAATGTGAGTCATTAAATTTGCGGATGACACCAAACTCTACAGCAGGGTTAAAACCACGGAAGACTGCGAAGATCTCCAAAAGGATCTGACGACACTGGAAGAGTGGGCCAAAAAGTGGAAAATGAGCTTTAACATAGGGAAATGCAAGGTCATGCATGTAGGGAAAAAGAACCCGATGTTCACTTACAAAATGGGGGGATCACTGCTAGGGATAAGTAACCTTGAAAGAGACCTGGGAGTGATGGTAGACACAACATTGAAGGCGTCGGCACAGTGCGCCACAGCCTCAAGGAAAGCAAACAAAAAGCTTTAACATAGGGAAATGCAAGGTCATGCATGTAGGGAAAAAGAACCCGATGTTCACTTACAAAATGGGGGGATCACTGCTAGGGATAAGTAACCTTGAAAGAGACCTGGGAGTGATGGTAGACACAACATTGAAGGCGTCGGCACAGTGCGCCACAGCCTCAAGGAAAGCAAACAAAATGCTAGGTATCATTAAGAAGGGCATCACGACCAGGACGAAGGAAGTCATCCTGCCACTGTATCGCGCAATGGTGCGCCCGCATCTGGAGTACTGTGTCCAGTACTGGTCGCCGTACCTCAAGAAGGACATGGCAGTACTTGAGGGAGTCCAGAGAAGAGCAACTAAGCTGATAAAGGGTATGGAAAATCTCTCATATACTGACAGACTGAAAAAGTTGGGGCTGTTCTCCCTGGAGAAGCGGAGACTTAGAGGAGACATGATAGAAACCTTCAAGATCCTGAAGGGTATAGAAAAAGTATACAGGGACAGATTTTTCAAATTATGGGGAACCACAAGTACAAGGGGGCACTCAGAGAAATTGAAAGGGGACAGGTTTAGAACAAGCGCTAGGAAGTACTTTTTCACCCAGAGGGTGGTGGATACATGGAATGCACTTTCGGAGGCTGTGATTGGCAGGAGCACATTACAGGGCTTCAAAGAAGGTTTGGATAGGTTCCTAGAGGACAAAGGGATTGAGGGGTACAGATAAGGAGTTGACGTAGGTTGTAGGGATAGGAGTAGAGATAGGTTATAGAAATAGGCCGCCGCGGGAGCGGACCGCTGGGCGAGATGGACCTCTGGTCTGCCTCAGCGGAGGCAACTTCTTATGTTCTTATGTTCTTACTTTTATGAAGAGGGATCACATTTGGTCTTCTCCAATCCCAAGGAACTTCTCCCATCTCCAAGGATTTATTGAAAAAATTTGCAAGAGGTCCCACAAGAATGTCTCCAAGTTCCCTCAATACCCTAGGGAGGATTTCATCCAGTCCCATGGCTTTGTTCACTTTTAGTTTTTCCAGTTATTTATGAACACTTCCTTCTGTGGACAATGTGATATCTACTCCACTCCCTGCTAACCATGGTCCTTCTCCAGACTTTTCTTCTGTTACTAAGATACAGAAGTATTTGTTTAGCATGTCTGTTTTTTCCTCATCAATTTCCACGTAGCAGTTCTCAGCATCTTTTACTCACCTTTCTTTCTATATAAATTATGGGAATTTAGAGAGGTAGGGGTGCCATGCTTCTACAAATACCATCAATCTGCACAACTTTGAATTAAATCAGCTTGACCACAATCCCAGAGAAAACCATGGCTACATGTGAAAGAGACTATGCAGGTGATTATCCCTGTGGTTACCTCTCACAGAATAAGAACATAAGAACATAAGAAATGGCTTCGCCGTATCAGACTCTAGGTCCATCCAGTCCGGCGACCCGCACCCGCGGAGGCCAAGCCAAGTGTTCCCTGCTGAGAAACCTTGTTTACTCGTATCCCCCAATGTGATTTGCAAGAAGGTGTGCATCCAACTTGCTCTTGAATCCCAGAATGCTGGTCTCCATCAAGACCTCCTCAGAGAGAGCGTTCCAAGCATCCACCACTCGTTGTGCGAAACAGAACTTCCTAATATTTGTCCTGGGCCTGGTGCCCCTCAGTTTCAGTCCATGACCTCTTGTCCGAGTCACATTTGACAATGTGAATAACGATGTTTCTTGCTCTATTTTGTCAAATCCTTTTAGTATTTTAAAAGTCTCTATCATGTCTCCTCGCAGTCTTCTCTTCTCGAGGGTGAACAATCCCAGTTTTCCGAGGCGTTCTTTTTAGCTCAAATTCTCGATACCTTTTACTAGCTTCGTGGCTCGCCTTTGCACCCTCTCCAGTAGGGTTATATCCTTCTTTAGGTAGGGAGACCAGTGTTGAACACAGTACTCCAAGTGTGGTCTGACCATTGCTCTGTAAAGCGGCATTATGATGTCCGCCGATCTACTTGTGATTCCCTTCTTTATCATTGCCAACATCCTATTTGCTTTCTTTGCTGCCGCTGCGCATTGAGCCGACGGCTTCAGGGTCCTGTCTATCAGTACCCCCAGGTCCCTTTCTTGTTCGGTCTTGAGAAAAATTAAAATTTTAATGCTGTTTCCTATGCATATCTAGCTACAGTAACGTTAAATATGGTTACCGAATAGACTGTATTTTTGAATGTCAGTCACCATATATGCACCAAGATTTATTACGGAAACCTTAGATAATACATTTAAAAGATGGTCATTGTTATCCTTACACCTATTGAAAGCTCTACAATCTTTTTCACAGAACTTGAAGAAGAATTTGGACTACCGTAAAAATATATTTTTCATTACCATCAACTTAAAGAGTTTATTCGATATAGAGCAAGTGGGGATCTTGGTTTAACTGAAAGAGCCCTGAGGAAATCAAGGTGTTGCAGCGGAGAGATTACTCAGTTATATCATACTTCAACACATACATCAAATTTATAAGACTAGATCTCTTCTATGTTGGCATCAATATGGGGGACTAGGATAATTTTTTTCATATCTGGTGAACTTGTCCATAATATCCTGCCTTATTAGAAAGCTGTGTTTAAACTTTTTGTAACAGGTTAAACAAACAGCCTACCCTTTAACAGCGGATTGCTGTTTGTTACATTTCAAGTCAACTATGGGTATAACAGTGATTCATAAAGTTTGCCACTCATCATTAATAATAAAACCCTAAGCGCACATGCACACTCCTACCTGCGTGATCCCTACCTCCATGATCATTAGTTCCGTGGCCGGCATAGAAATATTAGTGCGGGTTTGGCGTGTTCAGCGTTTGTGCGTTTGACACATGCGCGTTCGGCAGTTTACAATGAGTGTGCACGTGGCGGTTTACTGTGTGCCGGTTGCCCGTAATAAAAAAAGGTAGGTGGGAGAAGGGTTACGATAAACAGAGACACACACACTGAAAGACAGGTAGGTAGGAGTGAAAGACACACACCGAAGGGCTCCTGTTGGACAGGGTGAGCAGGGAAGGGGTGCTGCTGGACAGTGGGGAGGTAAAAGGAAGGGAGAAGGGCTGCTGCTGGACAGGGGGAGCAGGGAAAGGGTGCTGCTAGACAGTGGGAAGGGAAAAGGAAGGGAAAAGGGCTGCTGCTGGACAGGTGGAGCAGGGAAGGGGTGCTGGCGTTAGTTCTAGCCATGTAACGTGGATTTAGCATGCGCTAAAATGCTGCATGTGCTAAAAACGCTAACACAGCTTAGTAAAAGGAGCCCTAAGTGCTCCTGGGTGCCATTAGGAATGATTCTATAAAGAACGCCTAGCGGTTGATTGACAACTGTACAGACTAGTGCCTACACATTAGGAGCAGTTAGGTACAATTTATAGAATCAAGCCATTTATGTCAAAGCTTACAGCACCAAAAAAGACATATATTAGCTTATCACAAAATATGGGACCCTTACATAAATTGGAGAGCAGCACAATTGTCTCGAAAGTATCTTTATTGCACTGATAGATATGAGAATTTTTTTCCTTTTCAGCTTTATTTTCTTTCCATCATGTTTGTATGTAATTTATATGCATTGGAATAATTTGTAATAGTGTGTTAGTTTTATATCAAAAATATATTTTTTAAATGGGGGTCCAAAATTCATTGTAATTTAAGTGGGGCATTGTAATTTAAGCGGGGCAGAGAGGCTCTGGTCTGCTTAAATCACTAGTTGGTGACTAAATGTTGACATTCAGCAACATTAAGCCAGGCAGAGTTGCTGAATATCGGCTGACCAGTCTCCAAAAATGTGGGCTACTCAGAGGCAGGTCATGGGGGTGGTGCTGGGAAACAGCCAAGGCTTAAGCGGGCTCTGGTGATATTCAGCTGGGGCCCACATAAGATGAGCGGGTGAATTTAGGGCAGCTCAAAGGCTATCTTAAATTTGCCCACTCATCTTATGTGGGCTCTGGCTGAATATTGGGTCTTCTGTGGCAGGGGTGCAATCTTTGTCACGGCACCTTTTTTAAATGGCTGCAATGACCTCTTGTGGCAGCTTGCAGGTACTACATACAGTATTTGCTTCACAATAAAACCAACACATTTTTCTATCAGACAGTTTTCTATTACAGTACTTTGAAACAATGTGACAATTTTAATTCTTCCATTTTGCTTCCTATGCCTGGGTCTGTTAATGGAACTGAACCCAGTTGTTCTCTTTATTTAGACATTGAAAACAAACGGCTCCTTGATTTATTTTTTGTACCTCTGTTAAATCCTGACCTTGTTCTGTTTGCTAATGGTTATGCCTATATGTTTCCTGCTATGAAAAGGCTGCAGGGTATGCTGTTCGTAATTTCTTTTTTTAAAAAAATCTTTATTGATTTTCCTATCTCAATAATGCAATACATAAATATATCATATATAATAAGTCAATATAAGCACATTTAACTTTCAAATATACTTAGCCAACCAATTTCTCCCCCCCACCCCCATCCACCAAATGATAATTTAATAAAACACAAAAACATAGATTTCCCCAATAACCTTACCCTATTAGCCATATCCTTCCATCCTCCCACCCATCCCAAGTGTAAATATTTAAAAATCAAAGTATGACAGAAATAACCCCCCCCCCCTTCCCTGGATGTATACCAAAATAAACAAGAACTGACTCACAATCAAAAACCTATTATAGTGAGGTAACATAAGATGTCAATGGGCCCTATACCAATTTAAATATATTACCATGCCCCAAACTATCAGCGTTCATCCTTTCAAATCTATAACTGGATCAAAGATTTGCCCAACAGAAAGGAAAATTTAAACGATCATAGTTCTTCCAGTTTCGGGTTATCATCTGGATGGCTATTCCAGTCATTATAAGGAAAAGATGGCCTTTATATTGATCCATAGGGGGCTTAACATGCAATAATGTTCCACAAATGACTGCCTCATATGTTAGATGAATAAAATTTTGGGTTACCCAATTATTATCTCCTCTGAATTCTAAAGTGTTATGAAACTAAAACTCAAGTGTATAATAGCTGCTCATAATTCAAACAATGCTTCAACTGCAGGATAAAACCAAAATTTCTATCATCACGACAGTCCAGTGATATTATATACATTAAAAATACAAACAAACAATAGAAATCCACTTAGTTGATGTCTCTGGACTGTCAAACTCTCTTCCTTGTTCCATTTTTCCAATTTTAGTGCAGTGAGACAGTTCAATGCATGTGCATTTCCAACTCGTATTGTATTATGTGTTGAAACAAATCCCATATGTTCTTAGTATAAGTTTTAGATCCCAATCTCTACATAGTCCTATGTTTCACAAAATTGTATATTCAGAAGATCAGACTATAAAAGACAAATCATGATTCTATTGATCACAATTTCTCAATATTTTACAGTATTAACACTTATATAATGGTGTTAAAATTCTTACCATAATAAAAGTATTTAAATCTCTGTCACAGTGGTGGAGGTAACGCTCCCCCCTCTCTACCAGGAAACTCTCAGGCCCAAAAATGGTGGTATATTCACACTAATCCCCTCCTTTACAAAGCCGTGCTCGTGTTTTTAGCGCCAGCCACGGCAGTAAGAACTCTGTTGCTCTTAGAATTCCTATGAGCGCAGGAGGTCTTACCGCTGCAGCTGGTGCTAAAAACGCTAGAGCGACATTGTAAAGGAGGGCCTAAAATAGAACCTAGTAACTTTCTTGTGATGTCTCAACGTTCCACTGGCTAAATATTTATCTTCTACACGTCTTTATTCAAACCTATTGGATTTATTATGCTCCAAGTATAAATTTTTGTTCCTTATGAAATTTTACGGCACCTCTCTCAGATGCCTAGCGATGCATAAGTCTATCATGCCTATTCTATTTACTAGTATTTAGCATTTCTGTAGCACTGAAAGGTGTATGCAGCGCTGTACATTTAACATTCAATAGACGGTCCCTGCTACGAAGAGCTTACAATCTAATTTGGACAGATGAACAGGACATTTCAGGGTTGGGGAGATTCTGGTAGAAGAAATGATCAATGGATATACAGTAGATATTTAACAGTAGTGAGTGGGAGTTAAGAGTTGAAAGCAGTTTCAAAAAAGTGGGCTTTTAGCTTGGATTTGAATGGTGACAGGTCAAATGCGCACAAGACAACAGTGCGCGGACAAAAACGTGAAGACAAATCAGTGCAAAGACAATACTGCGCAAAGACAATAGTGCGTGAGACAATTGAACGCAAGGATAACTCAGCGCAAGACATTTGAGCGCAAGGGATAACTTAGCGCAAGACAATTGAGCGCAAGGATAACTCAGCGCAACGACAATTCAGCGCACCTGTGGTGAATGAAGGGCACGCGCACGTTCAGCACGTTAACACAATACTGCTGGAGAAGGAGCATGACATATTGATTCAGGCAGCCTGTTCCATGCATATGGCGTGGCAAGAACTAAGGGATGGAGTCTGGAGTTGGTGGTGGAGGTAGCCTTATTAGGCATCACAGGGCACCTTGACTTAGGCATCGTTAAGTGCTGCATAATATTCTACACGTAACCCAAATTAACAATTAAAATAATAATAATAACCACACCATTTAACCCATTAAAAACAATTAGCTTAGGTGCGGATTTAGGTGTCACTAAGCTTTCTCAATGTAGGCACCTATTATAGAATTTCTCTCAAGATACATCATTAGGTGTTATTATTAATTCAACATTATCAATAGGTAAAGTGGTTGGGACACACAATCCAGAGCTGGAAAAATGAGAAGAATCATAAAAAATTTACAGCCACTATTACAGGAGAATGAATTAATGTAAGAGATATTCCCAACTCTGCTTATGCTGGTCTTCTGGCAACCACCTAATATGAATCAAAACTTATCCCCCCCCCCCCTTTTTAAACAAAACCATAGCACGTTTTTAGTGGCAGTAACAGCTCCAATGCTCATAGGAATTTTATGAGCATCGGAGCTGGTACCACTGCAGCAAGTGCTAAAAACTGTGCAATGACTTTATAAAAAAAAAAAAAAAAAGGGGTGGGGTGGGGTTAGTGAATTAAATTTCCCAGTAGAAACTAAAAAAATAATGGCACACGTGCTTGCACTATATCAAGGTACAAACTGAGCCAGCATATTTCGCAAGACTCCACAGTCACTCACATGGGGAAAAAAAAGCATTCAGCATACAAGGATCTTACACACTCATCTTCAAATGTAGTATATACAGTACAGTATAATTCAATGGAAAAAATGTGAAGGAGGATGCTGTGTTGGAGAGACAGAAAAAATTCTTAAGACAAGATTAAATCTACTCAGGTACCACATCAAAAACTATATTGCTAACGAGGGTGATACCTCTATATGATGGTGGAACCAAGTCCTGGACTCGCAGGAGTTAAAATGTCAACGTTTATTGGTGTTTATTCAAAAATACAATACAATGTCATAAAATCATATTATAAAAATCTGACTGATGCCAACAGTTACAAAACATGAAAATAGTGCTATATGTAAAATAAACAGACCCTACATGGTCAGTGTTTCGTCAATGAATTGCCTTCCTCAGGGGTCCTTAGTACAGTGGGCTGGAGGTGAAGCAGCCAATTGCATCATGAGATGTACTGTTGTACGAATCTTCTGACTGCACGATGTCGGCCAATTTGCTGTGAGGAGTTGGAGCGCCTGTTTTAGCGTCGACCACCCCACAGTGTTTATTGGTTTCTTCGTTACCTCTGTATGACATTTTACTAGACCACAGCTCTACATTAACAACATTGTTGTAAAAAGCTGAAAGGAAATTTCAAAACCATCCAGTTATGTAAAACCTTTGAAGTTAAAATGAGGAAATATTTAGGCACCCATCAGACAGGACTGAACAAATATCTGGGTTTCCTAGCACATAATAAACCATAAAATTATACTGCTTTCTCACCCTCCGATCACCTATCCATCTCTCCTTATTTCTTTCCCCCCTTTCCATCCACTCTTGTCTTCCACATGAGACTGTCATTAGAATGCTTTTATGTTTCACACATATATTCTGATATATGAATAGGTCATCATTTATGAATTTTTGATCTGAAGAAGAATTTTCTGCCAAAGCTCATAAAAAAACTCTATTGTCAATCCAATGGTAAATATATATAATCTGATTTTCATTTGTTTTCTTTATTTTGTTTTCTTTCTATTTATCAACATTATTAATGAGATTTCAACTAGAAAAGATTGTTTCTTTCAGATCTCAAAAGTTGAAAGCTGTTAGGAAATTATGAGATTACTTAAATGCAGCTAATTTTAGAGCTGCTCTTCAGAGTATAATTGTCTCTCGTTTGATTACAAGATTCTTTCCTGGAATATCAAAATGTTTCTCGAATTCCTTACATATTATTCAGAATTCTGTTGGTCATGTTATTTTTGGATCTTCTCATTTTGAACATATTTCACCTTTCTTGTATAACTAGAAGAATGCTAGGGTGCATAGGGAGAGATATGGCTAGTCAAAAAAAGAGGTATTGATGCCCCTGTATAAGACTCTAGTGAGACCTCATTTAGAATATTGTTTACATTTCTGGAGACCGCACCTTTAAAAAGATATAAACAGGATGGAGTTAGTCCAGAGGAAGGTTATTAAAATAGTCGGTGGTCTTCATCATAAAGCATTTGGGAACTGATTTAAAGATCTCAATATGTATACTTTGGAGGAAATACTCTCCCGTGGCATAATTCTCATGAGGCAAGTCTCTTTCATTGAAAGGAATCTCCAGAACGAGAGGGTTTAGGAAGAAGTTGAGGTTATAGACTTAGGATTAATCTAAGGAAATACTTTTTTACAGAAAGAATGGTAGATGCATGGAATAGTTTTCCAGTAGAGGTGGTGGAGACAAAGACTGTGTCAGAATTCAAGAAATAGTGGAACAGGAATGTGGGATTTCTTAAGGAGAAGGGGAGATAGTGGATGCTTTAGATGAGCTGATGGGATGGGCCATTTGGCCTTTATCTGCCATCATGTTTCTATGTTTTTAAACTCCATTGTCTCCCAATAGAATTTAGATTCCAATATAAAATTTTATGATTGTTTATAAGATTTTGAATAACAAGGTTTCTATCATAATTTTATCATCTGTTCTGATATATCAACCCACAAGTGCATGCAATCAGCCTCACAGTTTCTATCAGACTAGGTAATGATGGAGCTCATTTTCAAAACTGAAAAATGTCCAAAAAGAATTATAAAGTGGCAGATGGATATTTTTTTTTTGCCAAATATGAATAAATATTGAACTTATTTTCATTTTTGAAGTTCTGGACCTGCACTGACATGGGCCGTGTTTCAACTAATTGTATCGGGGAACAGTCTTGAACTTAGTGATATACTATATGAACCAGCATCTCTGCATAACTACTCTCCATATATCTTAATGCAGGGGTGTCCAATGTCGGTCCTCGAGGGCCGCAGTCCAGTCGGGTTTTCAGGATTTCCCCAATGAATATGCATGAGATCTATTTGCATGCACTGCTTTCAATGCATATTCATTGGGGAAATCCTGAAAACCCGACTGGATTGTGGCCCTCGAGGACCGACATTGGACACCCCTGTCTTAATGCTTTGGCCTACTTCTGCTCCTTAGAGGCCTTATCTGTGGCTCACTGAATTGATGCAATTTGGACTTGTTCTTGTATCATATACTTCGGCCCAGAGCCTCCATCAAGGTTAAAGTGCCCCTCTAGACATTGTGGTATCTGAATGTTCTGGGTGTTACCAGTAAGGAGCCATGATTTCTGGAATTTCCTGAGTTGATGTTAAGGAGATATTTTTGGAGATGCACAGGTCAAGGGATTAGAACAGGAAGCATGGAGAACATCATCTTCTAAGATAAGCCCTGGGTTCAGGGGGTATAAGGAAGGATCCCCAGAAGTCCTAAGGTGTCTGGGTACTGATGTCTAAGAAGGACCCCCATGCTGTTAGTTCTTGTTCCAGAGGCCATGACAGAGTTATGTCTGCCACTCAAATTGGAGCTGCTGCTCCTCAAGTATGATGAAAGAAGCCTGAAGCTACAGCCAGACCCAGGCTGCAACTGTTCCAGTGTTCCTACCAGAGCTCCTGCTGTCCATGAGAACCCTCTCCTACACTGAAGTGCTAGGCATCACTCCAGAAGTCCAACACTGCCTGAGAGACATCTCTCCTGTGTTCACAGGTTAGATCAACTTATATATTCTGGGAATAGGACAGGAGGCATGTTTTCATAGTCTATAGGGAACTGTGTGTTTACTTCCCATGTAATTTCTACAACTTGGGGCTGGCATGAAAGGAGATAGGGCAAAGCAGCAGGAGGTGCTAAAATGGAGGGGGAAGGGAGGAAAGATGAGCCATTGGCCATATTAGTGGTCTTTTAGGGGAGCTGGCTGCCTTGTGGGAAGAGATAGAGAAAGGAAGAAGAGATGCTGGTCACCTGGAGGCATATGGAGAGAAAGAAAACATGCAGGTCACCTTGAGGGAGGGGTTGAAATAAGTACAGATGATGATGGCCAATTTTGAGGGGGTTAGAGAAGAAGAGGTAAGATGTTGCCCATATTGTAGTAAACTAAAATAGGGAGATGCTGGCTATCTTTGGGAGAAATTAAAGAGGAGAATGGGGTGTTGGCAAACTGAGGGGAAGGGAATATAGACAGAAATGTCTGGCTGTTGTATGAATAAATACTGTCACTCCCCTTCAATTTAATCTACCCTTTTAATTTTACTCTAGTATCACAGTGTCCCATTGGTTATCCTCCTTCCATGAGGTCTCTGAGATGCCTATTACATCTGCTTATTCATTAAATGCCCAATTCTAAAAATGCTGCCCTAAGTTAAGCTGTAGTAAGTTAAATCAGCAAACTAATTGGCTGTGCCAAATCAAAACCAATTTAAACTCTATCAAAAAATGGATGCACCTAAGGGCGCTTCCAAAAAAACCACCATTATCCCATCCACGGAGGCGCCTAACACCACTGTAGGCATGGTTAACACCAGAAGTAGCATTAAGTGTCATAAGATGCCTCCACAGCCATGATTCTCATGAAAGGTAGGCACCAGATATTTAGGCCTTTAAAACCCAGGCCTACATTTCCGGCACCTACCTTTCATGTAGCTGTGATTCTGTAAACGGTGCCATTGTGTGATTGACAAATGATCAGCAGCCGTTTTTAAGGTGGCTGCCGATAATGGTACCATTTACAGAATTCAGGCCTTATCGCTATATAATCTAATTCTTCCTAAACTAAAACTAAACCAAACTAAACCTTAAGTTTATATACCGCATCCTCTCCATAGAGACAGAGCTTGGCACGGTTTACAGGAACTTTAATATAAGGAAGGAAAAACATAATAAGAATTAGTGGTTATAAAGAGGGTAGCGAGATTTTTGAGGTTTTTGAGAACAAGCAAGTTTTCAGATGCTTTCGGAATAATTGGAAGGAGCCCATCATCCATCTTATTTTTAAGACTTATATCACCTCTATATAAACATTTTAAATTGTTTTTATCTACAATCTGCTTAGTAGTTGACAGGAATAATTTGCTATCTTTAACCTGTCTGCTCTTCTCCTGAAGGTACCTATGCCTTTTTTGCAGCAGTCTCAAACTCAAACCCTTTGCAGGGCTACATTTTGGATTTGTAGCTACTTGGAGGGCCTCAGAAAAAAAAAAAAAGTTAATGTCTTATTAAAGAAATGACAATTTTGTATGAGGTAAAACTCTTTACAGTTTATAAATCTTTCCTTTTGGCTAAGTCTTAATAATAATATTGTCATTTATAGCTAAAGAAACTGTTTTATTTTACTTTTGTGATTATGATAAACATACTGAGGGCCTCAAAATAGTACCTGATGGCCGCATGTGGCTCCTGTGTGGCGAGTTTGAGACCACTGCTTTATTACAACCTCTCTATTAGGATGACCAGTGTTGATATATGTTAAAAATATGTTTTATTCTGAACCATGCATGCATAAGAAGGACCAGCTTCCCTCCTTCTCCCCAATTCTAGTTTAGTTTAAAAGTAGTTCTATTCTATCTCCTTTTTAAACATACCAGCAACCTAGTTCTACTCAGATAAGGCAGAACTTATCTTTCACTAGAATGTTGCCCAGTTCCTAACAAATCTAAATCCCTTATCTTTGTAAAATCATCTCATCCATTCATTGAGACTCCAAAGCTCTGCGTGCCTCTTGGATCCTGTTTGTAGATTGGGAAGCACAGGTTCTAGATTTAAATTTTCAGCCTAAAAACTTAAAGTTGACTTCCAGAACCTCTCTGATTGCTTTCTGCATGTACCAAACTAGCTAGTCTAAAAATCTTACTCAAGGTTTCAAGGTTTATTAAATATTTGATGAATCGCTATATCTTTATACAAAGCGATGTACATAATAATAAAATAGGTTAAGTTAAAATACATACAGTATATATAAACAATAGAAATCCAACATGACCAACAACAATTGGGAGGGAAGGGGGGTTAAAATTACATCTATTATATTGAGAAATACATTTAAGGAAAAAAACATTGGGGAGTAAGGGGATTTTAAAAGCAAAAATTAATAAAATAAAGTAAATTTTAGATATTAAAAGCCTGTTTAAAAAGAAATGTTTTCAGGGATTTCTTGAAGGATGAAATGTCTTTTTCAATTTTTATGTATTGGGGCAATGAATTCCACCATTGGGGGCCAACTACAGAGAACATATCTAATCTTCGAGTGCCTATTATTTTTAAGGAGGGAACGACTAATAAATTTTGGGAAGATGATCTAAGTGCGCGTGTGGAACTATGGGGAATTAACATTTTTGAAATGCACTGAGGTTGATTGAATATCAAATTTTTAAATATAAGTAACAAGACCTTAAATTCTATGCGCTGGCAAATAGGGAGCCAATGTGATTCAATGAAAAGAGGAGTTACATGATCAAATTTTTTGGCATCATGGATTAATTTAATAGCAGTGTTTTGAACAATTTGCAGTTGTCGTTTTTCTTTTTGAGTAATATTAAATAACAGAGAGTTACAATAGTCTATTTTTGCTATTACTAGAGAATGAATTAAGATATTATGGGATTTGGATTCAAGGAATTTGGATATAGATCTGATCAAACGTAATTTATAGAAACAGACTTTAACTATGTTGTTGATATGATCTTTAAATTCTAATTTTTCATCAATTATAACTCCTAAGATTTTTAATTTGGGAACAATTTCAATTGGCATATTATTAAGAAAGAAAGGCGAATTTAATATGATGTCTCTTTTCCAATTAAAAATCATAGCTTTTGTTTTATTTATATTTAATGCTAATTTATTATTATTAAGCCAATTTTGAACAAGTTCGAGTTTTGTATTTAAAGATTTAATGTCTTCTTGATTTTCAGGATTGAATGGGTGTATTAATTGAATGTCGTCTGCGTATGAAAAAGCAGTAAAGCCAACAGACTGGCATAGATTCAATAATGGTGCAAGATAGATATTAAATAAAAGGGGTGATAAAATAGAGCCTTGAGGAATTCCAAAGGTCGTTGTGTATGTATCAGAATATTCTTTATTAAATTTAACACAGGAAGTTTGATTAGTGAGATATGATGTAAACCAGTTAAGAACTTGATCGCAGAACCCAATTGATTCTAATCGACTAAGAAGTAGATCGTGGTCTATTGTGTCAAATGCTGCAGAGATATCAAGAGAAAAAAAGGCGACAGATTTATGATGGTCTAGGAAGTAGTGAATGTTATTTGTTAAACCAATTATAGAATGTTCCGTATTATGGTGTTTGCGAAAGCCTGTCTGATTAGGATGCATAACATTAGTTGATTCAATAAAATCGGAAACTTGATTAAATATCCATTTTTCAGTCAATTTGGCTAAAAAAGAGATATTTGCAATTGGGTGATAATTTAAAGGGTCGTTTCTACTACTTTTGAGATCTTTTAGCAAAGGAATGATAGTTGCAGTTTTCCAGATCGCAGGAACTGAAGCAGTTTGTAAACTTTTTTGAATAATGGTATGAATGAAAGGACCAAAGAGATGAAAAAATTTTTTTAAATAAAATGGATGAAGAATTTCGGATCCCGAACTCTTTAAATTTATTTGTGAAAAAAGTGATTTAATGTCATTGAGAGTGGGGAGTTTAAAGTTTGAGCATTAAGCTGTAAGGAGGTGAACACCAGGATGTTTAGTAGAAAAAGAATTGTTTGTATTAGACGAAAAAGTATTTCGAATATTGTCGATTTTTTGATTGAAAGCATCTGCGATGTCTTGTGCTTTTAAGAGGGATGTCTGATTTGTAGTATTTTTTGTGTTTCGAGATGTAATAGATTTTAAGATGTCAAATAGGGTAGTGGAATTTTTTGCTTTATAAATTTTGTCTGTGTAGAATTTTTTTTTTGCCTGATTAATTTTTGATTTGTATATGGCTGCATGTTCTTTATAATTTAAAAGATTTAATTGAGACTTAGAATGACGCCATTTTCGTTCTAGTACTCGAAGTTGTTTCTTTAACAGATGTAATTCAGCCGTATACCATGGGTTGGATAATTTTCGTGCCGATATAGATTTTAAGATTATTGGAGCTTTAGTATCAAGAAGTGAGAAAAGCGAGGAATTCCAGTATGAAAGATGATCATCTATTAAGGTAGGCATGTCATCAATAGTAGATACATCAAAAAAAGGTGATATGTCAGCATCATCTAGGCTAGCAAGGTCGCGATATGAAAATATTTTTGGTTCAGTTTGTATTTTAAGAGTTATTGGTTTAGAAAAGGATATTATAGTAGAAATAAAGTAGTGGTCGGACCAAGGTACAGGATTGACTATTGGAATTGAGCAATTAATATAATGAGAATTGGGGGAAAAAATCATATCCAAAGTATGATTTGCTGAATGGGTTGGACCTACTATTTTTGGAAATAAATTTACTGAATGGAGCATGTTTAAAATATCTTGATTATTGGGGTCTAAAGCATTATCAAAATGGATGTTGAAGTCTCCTAACACTAGAGGAAGTGATGAAGCTGAGCAGAAATCAAAGATAAGGTCTTGCAGTAAAGTAATTTTATTTTGGCTTACTGGTGGAGGAACATATAACAACAAAAAGTTGAGGTTAATATTTGAATTAAGTTTAAGATCAAGATATTCAATAATGGAATTTCCATTAGATTGGTCATTGAGATTAAGTAGATTAGATTGAAAAATAGCAGCAAGACCACCTCCTTTACGATTTGGGCGATGGTTAAAAATATAATTATAATTTGAGGGACAGCAGTAAGATAGATAGGCTTCCTCGCCATCCGAAAGCCAGGTTTCGGTAATGAAAAGTATATGTAATCCTTGGGTGGTAATAGCATCTTTTAATAGGTGATGTTTACTCTTAATAGATCTGGCGTTGATAAGGCCGACTTTTAAACTATTGTTTTTTGGTAAATCATTAAGGGGGGAAGGAGTAGAAATTTCTAAAAGACAGGGCTGGTGTTGTATTGAAGATCTATATTTAGGAGGGCGATGCCCCCAAATGGTTGGAATATTGCTATTATGTGAAGTCAAGGGCATATTACAAATGGTATCAATATTATAGGATGAAAAAAATAACCCAATAAAAAAACAGAGGATAAAAATAATTAAAAATTTGATTTGCTGAAGATAAAAAATCCGCATAAGTGCATAGGGTAAAACTGTATTCTTGCTACTAGCGTCGCCCTCAGTTTGCGCACGAAGGAGCGCACCAAGGAGCAGAACCTGCTCGTTATGCGCGCTCCTTCGGCGTGCGCTGCAGGAAGCCCGATTAAATAGGGCATCAGCTGACCTGGAGTGGGAGGGTCCGGCGCGCGGCAGAAGGAGGAAAACAGTAAGCTAAAAGAAAATAATACAACAGCTAAGTAAGTTAAAGTTTTTTCAGCAGAAATAATAACAAATTCGTGGTAAAGCAAGGCAAGGCAGGCAAGTGCTGGCATGGCATCTGGGTAAAAGGAGGACTTGATCCATGCACTATGGTATTGCTGATGGTAGAATGTCAAGATTTGGCTAAACAAACATCTGAAATTGTACATTTTTAATTGATCTCTAGGTTGTATTAAAAAAAACAACAACCAACTGGTTATGCCAGAACTGAGAAAAACATCATTTGACCATGCTACATTGAGTAACTATAGACTGGTGTTTAATATCATGCTTTTTGGGGAAGATTACAGAAGTTTGTGGGTTTGCTATTGGATGAATGTTTGGAGTTCAAGGTGGTTTCATATTAGATTTCAGACAGAAGTTACTGAAGTACAGAGGATCAACTTATGGTTATTATGGATGAGGTTTTGCATTTGATTAAAGATATGGGGGGCATTTTTGATAGTGCATCTAAGTCTGACTTTGTGCATTTACTTTTAGACTTCCAAAGTTGGATACAGAAAAACATTTTAAACCTCCTGGACGTCCAAATATTTTTCCTGAAAATTGCCTACGTCCAACTTTATGCAGCATTTTCGACCACAGATGCGTCCAAGCTCCGAGCATCCATTTGTACATGGGAGGGGGCAGCATTGTAATAGACTGGCTACACAGACATATTGACAGAGCAGTGGGGCATTTTAGAGGGCACTGCTGTGAACTTCACATAAAGGGTGCCAGATGTGCAGCTCACCAAAATCCCCTTATGGATGCAAATGGCATCTATATGGAAGTAGAGTAGGATTTTGGAGGGTTTTGGTGGCCTCACACTTTCTACCATAAATGTAGTGGTTAGAGTGTCCTATGGGCCTGGATCCTCCTCTCTATGGTTCACTAGCCTATCTACCAGGATACTTAAGACACCTATGTGATGCTGTACTAGGCTTTCCCATTCTAGATGTTGCTGTTCTGAAAACAAGTATGTATTCTTTAAATAGGATATTTTAGGGTTGGGAGGGGGGTCTGTGAGCATTAGGGGAGTGTGTGGAGGGTGGGTCATCTAGTCAGTTTGAGTATCTTTGGGGCACTTAGACAAATCTAAAACAGGTGTAACTCCAAACATATAAGTTCGGTCTAGGATATCCCAGGAAAGCTTTGTTTATCGCTACAGGACATCCAGATCTAAGTCTGCCCAATGCCTGCCCATAACACACCTCCCAATACGCCCATTTGAGGTCTACACACACAGCGGATGAGAAGCTCTGCTGGATGCCCAGAAATTTGGTTTCAAAAATCAGCACTTGAACATCTCAGCTATTGGGATGTCCAAGTGCCGACTTAGATGGGTTTTTGGACATCTGGATGTTTTGATCATGAGCCCCATAATGTAGTGGGGATTTTATTAGAATTATCTTTTGAAGAACATATTAAAAGAAATAGGTATTTGGGCTGTGGTTTTCCAATTGCAAATTTTATTTTGGGATTTCTGGAAGCAATAGGTGGTATTTGGGAATCATTCACAGGAATGTAAAGTGTAATATAGGGTCTTAAAGGACTCAGTGCTCTCCATTTTTCTTAATGTCTTTTTGACTCCTCTTTGTAAAGAATTAGAGCATAACACATGACACTTCTAAAAGTATATACAATATTTTGCCTTCTTCAGCTGCCTGTAATTGCCCTAAGATTAACCATGCTCTTCACAACTGTGCAGGCTATTTGAAATTATCTGCAATCATTTATTCGCTATATAAAATAGTAACATCAGTATACCCAACCCTACATAAATTACTACACATAGTTAAAATGTCCTAGCTCAAAACAGGTTGGAATATGAGTCTGAACAAAAGAATGTTAATTGATCTGCTTGAAGTTACACAGTTAAAAGTGTTTACCCGAAACAGGTCAAATACTTGATTTTTAGTTCTGTGTTTCAACGGTTGGGTAAAATAAGGACATGATACTACATACCAGTTACTATAACAAAAACATATGTAAATAAGTAACTCATTGGTGACCCTTCACTAGACACTATTGTACTTCAGAAAAGAGTGGAGAAAAAAGCCTCAAGTAAAGCTATTGGCAGCACTTTACTGTAGATAAAACAAGGTCGACTTTGAAAGTCACTGGTAGTTTCCAAGTAGAAGATGGAAGTCACCAATGTGCACAAGCAAATTACTTATCTGAAGGGACCAGAGGTTGTAGGCAGTTCAAGTCCTTCCGATTCTCCTTATCTGGCTCCCAACCAGCTCATAGCGCTAACCATTAGTATTTGAAAATGACCCCCTATATCTTCCTGTTCTTTCTAAATGCAGATTACAATAATTGTTTATTTCATAGCTCAAGTATATTCTAAATGTTTACCTTCATGGAACAAAGTATGATATTTCAGCAACACTGCAGAATAATTCAGGACTTTAAAGAAGTCTATTCATTTATAAAAGAACTCTAGAGCAGTGGTTCCCAACCCTGTCCTGGAGGACCCCCAGGCCAGTCGGGTTTTCAGGATAGCCCTAATGAATATGCATGGAGCAGATTTGCATGCCTGGCACCTCCATTATATGCAGATCTCTCTAATGCATATTCATTAGGGCTATCCTGAAAACCCGACTGGCCTGGGGGTCCTCCAGGACAGGGTTGGGAACCACTGCTCTAGAGCAATCCTTCTCATATAGGGCTGCTTAAGTTTTGAATACATTTACTGGTCTCATCAAGAATTGTGATCATCATCAGTTTCAGAGAAATTTAAAGACATTCCTGTTTCACAAATTTGCTTCTGCCCTGGACTCCATAGACACATAGACATCACTATGGGATGGCACAAGGTAACAAAAGTTACACCTCAAAAAATTCCTTGCAACCAAACTATACGTCATCAAATCTGGCCCAGATTCTCTTAACCTCAAATCCAATTATGCTCTGCAGGTTCCCCTTCCCCCCTGCCGCACTATTGCTCTGTTCCCTCACAGTTGTGCGGCTGTCAATGTGCGCATCTCTGGCAGCAGAGCCTGACCCAAAGAGAGAAAAATAAAAACTAAGGCTTCAGTGCTGCAAAGCGCCTTCTGTTTCTGCTTCAAAAGAGTAAAACAAAAATAGTCCTGAACCTCACATCCTGTATGTTTAGCCATTGGATAAGAAGCAGAGGAGAACAAATGGAAAGTAAGAGCAGGAAACAGAAAACAAAACGCTGGAGAAGCCGACTATACACAGATAATAGGGGAGGGGTTGAATAAACGATGAATTGGAATAAACAAAGGTGGTTGGAGCACATACTGGGAGAGTGGGATAAGATGAAGGGGAGAGAGAGTAACTGGAGAGCATAATTGAAAGAGAAGATATTATATATAAACATGAAGGGAAAGATGGAAGAGAGAAGGAAAGGAAGATAAAGAAGGAGGCATGGTAGAAAAAAATCAGGGAATGCATGAGAGAAAAGAAAACTGTGTGAGAGGAAAGGAATTTAGTATCTATGTATGAGGGTTAAAAAGGGATATGTGTGAGATAAGGGGTTGGAAGAATATTGTGTGTGGTAAATTTCATGAAATAGAAGGGAATGAGGGAGTAATATCTTATGGAGGGAGGGTCAGCAAGAGGAAGGGCGTGAGTGAGGAAGTGTCTTTCAACTCCTCCAGTCCCGACTCCTCCAGAACTGCCCAAAGGCTTAAACTAGCCTTCCCCTTTCCATGCGGCATCCACTATTCAGGCAAACTGGGAAAATCCCTTCTCTTCAAAATCACAGGTCTTTGGAACGACCTCACCACCCCGCTGCGGAACCTGAGCTCCCTTCAGTTATTCCGCAAACAACTGAAAACCTGGCTTTTCAGCAAATTGTAGCTCTATCCTTCCCCCCTTTCTCTCCCCCCTTCTACACATAAGTTCATGTAATCCTTTTTCTTCTTCTCTACCCACTATTTTAAGTTCTTGTAAACCGTGTCGAGCTCCATTCTCATGGAGATGATGTGGTATATAAACTTAAGGTTTAGATTAGATTAGATTAGATTAGAAAGAGTAGAAGGAACAAAGTGATGAGAAAGGGAAAGAGTGGAGAAAGGGTAACTATATAGGATGAAGAGTGTCTGAAGAGGAGGTGAGTTGGGGCAAAGGAAACAGAGAAAACGTTTTTGGAACTAGGGAGGAAGGAAACTGGGCAAAAGAGGAGAAAATTGTTTGGCATTAGGAAGTGAATAAGCATCAAGGATTTAAGTCTAGAAAGAATGAGTGTAAATAGAAAAAGGGTCTGACACAAATATGTGTAAAGAAGGAGAAAGTTTCTAGAGATTGAAGAAGAAGGTGAGAAGGGAAGAAGGTTGAAAAACTGAAGGATCTGAAGTAGAGAATGACACGGGGACAAGCTTTTCACCATCCCCGCAGGAACTCAATTTCCCTGACCCATCCCCACTAGTTTTGTCATGGTCCCTGTCCTTGCCCCATTCCTGTAAACTCTGCCTTAACTGCACAAGCCTTGAACACTTATGATTTTGAAGTGTTTGAGGCTTGTTCAGATGAGGACAGAGCTTGCAGGAATGAGGCAGGGACAGGAAAAGAACTCGCCGAGATGGGACAGGAAAATGAGTTCCCGTGGAGAAGGGGAAATATTTATCCACGTGTCATTCTCTAATTTGAAGAAAACAGAAAGAAGATAAAAAGCAATATGAAGAGACAAGGGATCATGGAAAGAGTAAGAGAATGGGAGAACTGTAAAATATATCAGAGAAAAGTGTAAAATATCTCTGACGTAAATGAGAAGTGAAAAGAGGAACCTGGGAACTGAATACTGACAGAAAGTAAGAAAGAAAGATTGGGCATTGCTCCTGTTGGGGAACATTGAGGTGGGTTTGGGGATGCTGGGCAGGAGGGACTAGGCATCCCTCCTGCCGTGATCGTTCAGGTGGGTGTCAGCAGGAAGGACTGGGCATCCCTCTTGCTCTGATTGTTTGGGGGGATTTGTGACTGGGCATCCCTGCTGCCGTGATCATTTGGGGATGGGGAGGTTCTGGCAGGAGAGATTGAGCATCTCTCCTGCCACGATCGTTGCGTGGGGGGAGGGGAAGGAGTCCAGTAGGAGAGATTGGGCATCTCTACTGCCGGGGAACATTGGAGTGTGTTCATTGGGGGGTGCAGGGCAGAAGGGACAAGGCATCCCTCCTGCCACGATTGTTTGGGGAGGTCATGGTGGGTGTCAGCAGGAGGGACTGGATATCCCTCATGCCATGATTGTTCGGGGGCAGTTCATGTCAGCAGTAGGTCTTGGGAATCCCTTCTGCTGCGATCGATTGGGGAGTTCTGGCAAAAGGGATTGGGCATCCCTCCTGCCGGTGATTTATGGGGGGAGGATTCAGGCAACCACAGCTGTGGCTGCTAAACTTATCATGGCAGGGAGATCCCTTGCTGCGATAATCTCAGCAGCTGCGTCTGCTTACAGTGTAGGCCAGCATTTTGCTGGCCTGCATTATATGTGTCTACAGATTGCCTAGGGAGATACGTATGGCTACCTAGGTCCGCCTAAGGCTACCTCCGGGCCATGCCACGCCCATGCCTAGCCTTAGGTGAGCTTAGGTGGGCTTTCATGCCTTCCTAGGCTCCTGGATGTGCCTCCAATGTTGGCGGCCTGTCTCGGGAGTTTTGTTTTTTTTGGCTGCCTACAATTGGCAGACCGTTTATAGCATTTTGGCCTTAGTGTATGCTAATAGGTAGCTTCAATAAATTTGGTTAGTTCATCTTGGTAAAAGGATCTCTAAGTAAAGCCCCCTTTTACTAAGCTGCAGTAGAGATTTCTACCGCAGTCTGGGGTGCTAATTGCTATGAGCATTGGAGCAGTGTCGGAGCATTTAGCGCTCTAAGCAGCAGTAGAAAATTAGACCGCAGCTTAGTAAAAGGGGGAGTAAGTTAAGCAGATATTGTATTTTAATATTGTTCTGTTAAATAACAATGTAAACTACATAAATGTTAATATATCAAGAAGAAAAATAAAGAGTATTTTTAGGGGAGAAGTTATCACCAAGGGCTATAATGAAGTTATTCTGCTTTTTTTTAATGTTCAATATTTTTATTGAATTTATAAGAATACAGTACAATAAAAAACAAGTACATAGGTGGTTCGTAGATAACAAGAACACAATCAACAACAATCTGCATAACCCCAATTAGTAGTAACTAGATTTCATTAGATAAAATAAGATCTGTGCTAAAATAGCAGAAATCAGTGGTAAAATACGATATCTTAATGGTGGCTCATGGTGAAAACTGTGCTGCTTATAAGGTGTCATGCTAGCATTTTTGCACATAAATATGACATACCTATATGTGTAAAAATGCTATATCCTAAATATTCATGTGTGTAACTGGCATGTAAATATGAGTGCTTAACTTAAAGAATTGCCCTTTAAATGCATGCAAACACATTTCTGTGAATTTGAATGCAGGCTCATACCTTGGTTTGAATATTTACAATGGGCTCTGTTTAGAAAATAATTAGTCCCCCAAAAAAGTAACAAGGTACAGATTATGTATGAAGCATGCCATCATGTCATTTCAAATATCAAATTAAGAACTTACACCGGTGATACCCACCTTACCTTTGAGTCAGAGAATAATTAAAGAATTAACAAAATTAAATGGGTGATGCTAAACTCCTATTCGCTATTCAAAGACTCCACCAAGGCACACATGACATTTGACACAGGGAGTGACAGTAACTGGGTATATAAATGCATGCTCATAAAGACAAGTCTAAAGCTAAAAAGAATCTCTCTTCTGGGTCTGTACTGTTCTAAACAGGAAAAAAACAACCATGTCTTCCAAGGGAAGTAGCCAGTGGAATCAACAGGAACAAGGCAACAGCTCATGCCAAAATAAAGGACGTAAGTTTCATTTCATTATAATTCAATAACTTGATTTTGTTAAGGATGCAGTGTTTATTATTATTTTTTAATTAAGATTAAATAGCTATATTTCATTTAAATTATAATCTTCTAGATCTCTTATTAGCTCAATATCACTGTAGATATGCAATAGTGTGTGGTGCAATGGTTAAAGCTACAGCCTCAGCACCCTGGGTTGTGGGTTCAAACCCACACTACTCCTTGTGACCCTGGGCAAGTCACTTAATCTCCCCCATTGCTCCAGGTACATTAGGTAGATAGTGAGCCCGCTGGGACAGACAGGGAAAAATGATTGAGTACCTGAATAAATTAATGTAAACCATTCTGAGCTCCCTTGGGAGAACGGTATAGAAAACTGAATAAATAAATATTAAATTCAAACAAATAATAATAACTAGCATAGAGGTCTGTGGAAAACTTGGATAATTTGCAGACCCAGAAGAGGTATCATTTATAGTTTCTGGTACGATATGTAGAAGTTTAAAAAAATTAAGTTTGCAGGTTCTACCTAAGGACTGCTGCTATGATGAGGTTGTCTACATAGGAAAAAGTTAAAAATGTGGGGAAAATCCATATTTAAGCAAATACCAAAATGTCACAGAATCATGATTCTATTTATTTTCTGTGTCAACAGAAACATCTACATCTAGCCAGGGCAGTGGCAGTGGAGGGCAGTGGAGTCAGAGCTCACAGAGCTCACAGGGCTCTCAGGGTGGAGCTGGCTCCTGCCAAAATACGACTCAAATCACTGGACGTAAGTTTTCATTCATTGCAATACAGTGTTCCCCTGGTAGTTCGCGGTCGGCGGTTCGTGGTCCCAGTCATTCGCGGTATTTTCTGACTGAGAACCGCCAAGGAGAGGGCAGCGGGAGAGGCAGGAGAGAGCAGCCAGAGCGCCGCGAGTGCAGGAAATCACTCACGGTACACTCCGACCGACTCTTCCTGCACTAAGTTGGGCCTTATCCAATCAGGAGCTGCTTTGACACGCAGCTCCTGATTGGATAAGGCCCGACTTACTGCAGGAAAAGGTGGTCGGAGCGTAACCCGAGTGATTTCCTGCACTCGCGGCACTCCGGCTGCTCTCCTGCTGCCCTTTTCAGGCTCCCCCATGAAAAACCGTATTCGTGGTTTTTCGAGATTCGCGGGAATATAGGGGGACTACTGTGCAGTTTTCTAAGAAATTATTTTAAAAGATTTTGAGCGATCTTTAGTGAAGTTTGAATTAATAGAATCATGACTCTTCCTGTTCTGGTGCTTTAGAAACATCTACAACTGTCCAGAGTAGTGGCAGTGGAGGGCAGTGGAGTCAGAGCTCACAGAGCTCTCAGGGTGGAGCTGGCTCCTGCCAACAGAATACTCAATCCAGTGGAAGTAAGTTTTCATTCATTGCGATACAGTGTCATAAGAAATTATTTAAAAGATTTTGTGCGATCTTTAGTGAAGATTGCATTAATAGAATCACGACTCTTTTCCTGTTCTGGTCCTTTAGAAACATCTACAACTGTCCAGAGCAGCGGCTGTGGAGGACAGGGGAGTCAGAGCTCACAGAGCTCTCAAATCATTGGACGTAAGTTTCCATTCATTGCAATTCATTTTCCTTAGAAATTATTTTAAAATTATAGTGTGATCTTTAGAGATGTTTACATTCATAATATCATGATTGTTTTTCTGTTCTGGGCCATCAGAAACAACTACAACTAGCCAGGGCAGTGACTGTGGAGGAAAGTGGAGTCAGAGCTCAAACAGCTCACAGATCTCTCAGGGAGGAGGTAGCTCCTACCAACAGGGAGGTCAATCCTCTGGACGTAAGTTTCCATTCATTGCAATTCATTTTCCTTAGAAATTATTTTAAAATTATAGTGTGATCTTTAGAGATGTTTACATTCATAGAATCATGATTGTTTTTCTGTTCTGGGCCATCAGAAACAACTACAACTAGCCAGGGCAGTGACTGTGGAGGAAAGTGGAGTCAGAGCTCAAACAGCTCACAGATCTCTCAGGGAGGAGGCAGCTCCTGCCAACAGGGAGGTCAATCCTCTGGACGTAAGTTTCTATTCATTATAATCAATTTATTTTTTGCATAGAAACACTTAAAAAAAAAAATCTGTATTATCTTTGGGGATGTCATTCTAAACGTTTTAATACATGGATAGATGATTCTGTTACTGGCAATTCAATTTTATAATTCAAATTTAAAGGTTCATAGTTTAAAGCCATGCTTTAGAATGCGGTGTGGGCCCAAAGCTAATTTCAGCTCCTGTACAAAGAATGAATTCTGGGATTTTTTATTGGTACCATTTATCGTCCCTGAAAGGAAGAGAAACATAACTATCAACCTGTGGCTCAGTCTTCCCCCAACCCATTCTTAACCCACACAATTAGGGAATGGCTAGTTGGGAAATATTCAACTGTACAACACATTTAAGTGCCTGCCAGTTCAGCCTGGTTAAATTCCTTTGAATATTGCCTCCTGTCTTTAAAGATGTTTGCATTCATAGATGTTGAAACTTTTTAGTACAATGAAAATTGATTCTGATAATGACATTGTGCTGTTATTAAATTTCATTCAAGATAAAAGGCACATGGTTTATTTTTAATGGTATATTTAGGGTTCTAGAGTTGGCCCAAAGGCCCAATGATAAGTTGTCCCTCTGCTATTCTCTAGATCAGCGGTTCCCAACCCTGTCCTGGAGGTCCACCAGCCAGTCAGGTTTTCAGGCTAGCCCTAATGAATATGCATAAGGCAGGTTTGCATGCATATCACCTCCACTAAATGCAAATCTCGCTCATGCATATTCATTAGGGCTAGCCTGAAAATCCGGCTGGCTGGTGGTTCTCCAGGACAGGGTTGGAAGCCACTGCTCTAGATCATCTGAAATGACTGTGATGCAGGGTCAGTTTTTACAGTCTTTGGGCAGAATGAAGCTCTACCTATCACTCAGATAAAGACATCTGGTTTCAAAATTCAAGCTGCATGTATGCCAAGTTGAAGAGAGAATTGTGGTTTGTTTCTTCTGACCAAGGACTGTAGTTATGACGACTATATCCAGGAAGCTGTGAATGCTCTTATATTCAAATAACAAGTAACCAGTTGGTTATAAACTTAAATTGCCACCCATATATGTATACACATCTATCCTCATCAATAATGTGTGATCCTAATCAATGTTCAAAGAATTTTAATTACTTCCTTATGGATAATTGGATATTGATGCAGCAATCCTTTCTTATTTGTTAAGGAGTAGCTGCTTGAGATCGTCATGTGATCCATAGTTATACTTTTTTAAAATTATTTTTAAACTATTATTATATATATTTCTTTTCTTAGGGCTCCTTTTATCAAGCCGCGCTAGCGGTTTAACACGCATAATAGCGTGTTAAACCGCCGGCCGTGCTAGCTGCTACCGCCGCCTCTTGAGCAGGCGGTAGTTTTTGGCCCAGCGCAGGGGTTAGCGCGTGATGAAAAGTTGAGCGCGTTAACCCCGCTACCCCGGCTTGATAAAAGGAGCCCCTAGTAACAACACTTATCTTTTACGTTGCTGTACTTATATGCGGCTCTGTCAGCTGGGGAGACTTGCTGACATGTTCACATGGACTCTTATATTCAAATAGGCTTTACTAAACATTCAAAAAGTCATAATTCATATTGTGTTTTGTTCTTCAGAAATATCCACAAGTGGCCATGGCAGCGGCTCTGGAGGACAATGGAGTCAGAGCTCACAGAGCTCTCAAAGTACAGTAAGTGGCTCCTGCCAAGACAAAGGACAATCTTATACCCGTAAGTGTTAATTCGTCATAACATTTTTTTTACATAGAACCTGTTCATAATCTGTTGCAAGATCTTTGAAGGTAGCTGCATTCAGAAATTTATAGCAAACATAATGATTAATCTGCAAGCGAATATTCAGAATGATTTATTTGGTTAATTTCAGAGTTAGCCACCTAAATCAATTCCAAATCAATTTTGAGCCCAATGCTAATTTATCCACACAATTCTAGGTGGAATGGGAGGAATTACAAGGGGAGTCAAAAATTAAATCCATAAGAGTAGTTTTATAAGAAAGGCACAAATATTTAGAAACCCAGAATTTACATGTCTATATCAGCATACATGTGCATATCTGTATACATGAGTGCAAATATCAGTATTCCTGGTGGGTATACACATGGACGGAGCCTAAGTAGAAGTTGACTTGAACCACATTTATGCATGAAAATGATAAAATAGTATAATTATGTGTAGTTTATTTTTATTTTATATTTTAGTAAACACGTCCCAAGAATTTCCAGCAACTCTATGGCTCTATGCTCTATGGCTCTATTTTATAGCTTAATACAGTTTGATATTCCACTTTTCATAACATGTCATTGTGAATTACAATAAAAACATCCAAAATATGGCCCAATTGGATGATAAACCGGGACCTGACACTGTCCGTGTTTTGAAAAACACCCACTACTTTCTCAGGGGTCCTAAGGTATTAAAACCACATTCTAGGGAACCATAGGGATTACAACCGGATAAAAGGCGTTCTTGTGAGCTGAAAAACAAGTCAAATTTGTGAGGCATTGCTGTGATTTTGAAACTCTTCTTTATATTTTCATTTCATTTGAGATTAGAATACTGTGTCATCATCATTCGCTGTCTCAAAGAGGAAGGGACTCCAGATTATAACTGAAAGAGTGAAACTTATTGTCAAGAATTAGAGTCCCTTCATGATAAGTGATAGAAGGAATCATAGTGTACAGGGAAGATCTAAAAATAGCTTTGAATGAATATGCAGACAGAGCAAAAGACTAACAAAATCATTCTTCTTCCTCTGTTGTGCTTTGCATGGTTAGAGACAAGGTCATCTTCCAAGAGTGGTAATGATGGAGGACAGTGTGGTCAGACCTCACAGGGTGGATCTTATGAGTCATCCCAAAACAAAGGCCAAGGTAAGGGTCTTAGGTTTTGTATAATCACCATTATTATCATTTTATAAACAATATAAAACATTCACATATTTTGGGCTTGGTTTTAGGAAATTCCTCAATAGTGTTAATATAATGATGAAGATATTTTATGTGATATCCATTGGGATTTTATTAACTATCATTGTACCACATAGATCCACATTTTATTTTTATTTTGAATAAGAGCCTGACCACTTTATGCTATGCTAAACTAAACCTATCAGAGACAAAATACATAAAGTGGAAGGGCCACAAATAAACAGAATAAGAGCAGGGGTCCAAAATGAAATCACTTTATTAAAACGGATGAGGCAGTGAAAACTAAATTGAATGGATATACTAGGGACCCAACACTTTCCGTGTTTTGGCAGCATATGACTTCCTCAGGAGTCCTTACTAACCTTTTCATTGGTTCAATATCCATCTTTTATCTAATCTTATATTTATATTTTACTGAATCCCATCAGGTCCAAAGTGGATTACATAGCAGTAGTATATTGCAAAGCAACCAGCAAATTAACTGTGAGATATAATAAATAAATATTATTTAAGATCAACATTTCAGGAAAAAATATGATTTTAAAGAAGTATAGGAAAAGAGGATAAGAATTCAAATTTCTAAGACTTATTATAATAGAGATCCAATACTGGACAATTTGAAAACCAAAAGAACCTTTAAGGATTCTGAAATACATATACCTTATGTTAAAGAAAATTATATAACAGATAAAACAAGACAATAGAGTTTTAAGATTTCTGAAAAAGAGAATAATTGAATCGTATATTCTGATCCAGCTCCCTCAAAAAATGAAGGCCTTCTTTTATTATGCTGGAGTAGAGGCTTTTACCGCAGTCTGGGGCACTAAATGCTATAACTCTCATAGGAATTCTAAGAGTGTCGAAGCCGTATCGGAGCAATTAGCGCCTTTGGCCATAATAAAAGCCTCTATCACGGCTTAGTAAAATGAGGTTAAATTAAAATTTTTGAGCTCCTATAGGAAGCCAATGCAATTGAATCAACATAAAGCATTTAGAGTACAGTACAAGGCTGCAATGATTTGTCATCAATTTTTGAATGGCATAATCCCAGAGTACTTTAAGAGTAAGATGATTACTTATCAGCATAAAAGATTATTACATTCTGAAAATTCTGCTCTGTTAAAGGACCATGTTAATCCGAGAAAGGTCAAAACTTGTGCAATGACTTTTTGTTGTGCTGGAGTGACATGATGGAATTCACTGATAGGGCAGCTGAGAAAATGTGCTGATAGAGGAACTTTTTAGGAAGCTCCTCAAAACACATTGGGCTCCTTTTACAAAGCCGAGTTAGGGCATTAACGCACGGAATAGCGCAAGCTAAATTGCCACGCACGCTAGACGCTAACGCCAGCATTGAGCTGGCATTAGTTCTAGCCACGCAGAACGGGTTTCGTGTGCGCTAGAATGCTGCGTGCGCTAAAAACGCTAACGCAGCTTAATAAAAGGAGCCCATTGTTTGTAAATGCTTTTTTATAAGGTCTGACTTGTCAGGAAACACTGTGCTTTTAAATTTTAGATGATTTGCTCCTTTTGTGCTGTTTTAGCTATTATGTATGTGCATATTATGTAAACCGCGTAGGAATTTGATGGTATAGAAATTTTTAAAATAAATAAATTTATGACATTTAGGGCTCCTTTTACTAAGCTGCATTAGCCATTTTAGTCCACGCAGCATTTTAGTGTGCGCTAAACCTATGCTACGCGGCTAGAAGAAACGCCAGCTCAATGCTGGTGGTAAGGTCTAGCATGGGCGGCTTAGTAAAAGAAGCCCTTAAAGATCATAAGTGCTGAATCATTTTGCAGTGTCTGAAGTTTCTTAACCAGCTCATTGGTATCTAAACTAAATCCAATAAATTTAGCTGATTTAGACACCTATAAAGATAGGTGCATAGAAAGGGTCAAAGACTAAGGAATCAATCTGTTGAGATTGCTCAACCTTAGTAATTTGGTCTTATCTTTATTTAATTTCAAATCATTGAAACTGGACCATCTTTCAAAACTGTTCAACAATTTCAGTTAATTTCGAGTTTTGTCAAAGAAGGTAGTAAATGGAAAAATAATAATATCATCTACATATAAATAATGTAAAACCTCTACATTTTGCAAACTGTCCTTAAAGAGGTCATATGAACATTAAACAAAATTGGGGACCTCACCTAAATGATTCCAAGCAAACGATAGTCATCCATTTTAATTTGGTAAGACCTGTTGATCAAAAACTCTTTAAACCATCTTAGAACTGTTCCTGCTATGCTCAAAGAACTTAGGGCTCCTTTTACGAAATGGCGTGAGAGGTTTTTAGAGTCAGAGCCTACTGGCTCATGCTAAAAACATCTAGCACTGTTTAGTAAAACCCAGCGTTAATTTAAAAAGCAGGATCTCATGAACAACAGTATCAAATGTGGCTGTTAAAACAAATTCAAGGCATATTGCCATTCTTTTTGCAATATTTATCTAAAAATGCAAATGCTATCTGTATCTTCTAAATAAATATTAGAAAATATTGCCAAGGCTGAGAACTTCACATGTTCCTAGCTGTAGAAAAGCATGTATAATTTTAAAAAAGCCACTTTTAACATGGTGATGGTAAAACTTGGCCCCTGGAAGAGGCCCCCAAGGATGTTCTGCAAATCCCTTGAAGACAGTGGAAAGCGAGCACCCCTGTAATAGCAAAAATGACACTTGTGTCTAACTCCAATCTTCTTGTATCCCAACCCTCCCCCCAAAAAAAAAACAACAACAAAAAAAAACCCTGTACCTATCTTAGTCATCCTTCCTATCCTTTCCTTATTCATGTATCCAGGATTACCTAAAATATTGTTTCCCTGCTTGCTAGTTCTCTAAAAGTCTGAAATACAAAATAAATAAATAAATAAATAAAAAAGGAAAGGGATTTACATATTAGGAGAGAATTAAAGTAAGAGGCAACCTAAGCAATCATAATTGTCTATTTCCTTAATTTTCATCATGTGAATCTTTGCTGATGGCAGAAGCCTAGTGCTCTTCTCGTGTGTGATGGATGTAATAAATGAATGAAAGCATCAAATTACAAGAAAATTTCATAAATAATCCTTACATAGGAAAGGAAGTAATGGGAAGTATACAGGAAAGCCTTAGAAAGTGTGATCCACTAATTCTGTGGTTCTTGTTCCAGGTGGATGTCAAAGCACCGGTGGATCCAAGAAGTGAATGGGCAACACTGCAACTCCCCTTTCCACAAATCAGAATCAAGCATATTACCTCCTGCATTTAAATTGGCAATCATTCTAATTTCAAAAGATTAATCTTTAATAATAATCCCAACATTGTTTTGTCATCAAAATTCATCAGTAGATTAAATGTAGTTTCCCTGACATATTAAAGCAATCCCTAAGCATATCACATTTCTCTGTTGATTTCTTAATATATTTCTTATTTATTTGGATTAATTAATGTCTTTAAGAAGATATTTACTGAAGATAGTATAACTGTATGCTGTTGGGTGTCACTGTTTCCCTCTGGGCCTCCTAAACCTATATATGGTCTTAGCTTATATACTTCCTGGACCATGCCCTCCTGGATTTAGCCCTCCCATATCACTTCTCTCCCGGGTGGGAGGGTAAGTTTTAAGGTGGCTCTGACATGTGTGTGTATACCGGTATATATATATATATGCCTTCAAGTTGACCATCAACTCATGGCTGCATGCAGAGTGAGGAATCCTTCCTGAGATGTTTCAAGGCACATGAGTAGTTTGTCATTGCCTTCTCCCACCCAGGGTGCAGCTCCACTATGTTGCTGCTGCCCAACATAGGGCCCTGCAGCCTATAGCACCTGGTATTCCCCAGTGGTCTCCCATCCAGGCCAGACCCTGCTTAGCTTCTAATAGCAAGAGTGGGCCTACCCAGGGCAGTCAAGCCATAGGCTCTGACACTGTGAGGGAGTACTGTCTAGGGAGAGAGGTAACATCCTATAGACTCCCTCTCATTATAATAGACAGCATGGAAGAACATTGAAATAACATAGATATGAAGTTAATGCTATTTATACAACACAATGAAACATCTCACTTATAGTCAGGGAATTATATGCAGTAGAGATATATAGACGAGACAAATATGTGTAATGCAAAATCAATTGAGATAAATAGATGGGTGAATAAACTGAAGGCAAATTACAGTTGAAAAAGATATATGAACTGGTCTAAGATACTGGGTGTACATTAGAGAATGACTTGGGACAAATTTTTCCTTGTCCCCACAGGACCTCAATCCCCCTGCTCCGTCCCCACAAGTTTTGTCACTATCCCTGTCCTTACCCCATTTCTGTAAGCTTTGCCTTAACCGCACAAGTCTCGAACACTTACGATTTTAAAGTGTTTGAGTCTTGTTCTGATGAGGACAGAGCTTAGGCATTGGTGGAATGAGGCATTATGACATCACAATCTAAGCTCTAGAATGTTGCTACTTATGACTTTAAAGTGTTTGAGGCTTGTGCAGATGAGGATAGAGCTTGCAGGAATTGGGCAGGGACAGGAAAAGAACATATGGGGATGGGACAGAAAAATGAGTTTCCGTGGGAACGGGAAAAAATTTGTTCCCATGTCATTCTCGTGTACATCAAGTTAGTCCAGCTGCAGAGCAAGTAGACAGCCAGTCACCAAACGTATTAAAGGCTTGGGAGAAAAGCCAGATTTTAACCTGCATTCTGAAGTAGAAATAGTAGAAAGTTTCAGAATGTCTGAGCTACTCCTGAGAAGGCGCACTAAATTGTAATAACTTTTCACCCCTTCATACACTAGTTGCTGGTGTTCAACATCATCCAAGTGGGTTTTTATTTATTTATTAAATTATTTTAAAGAGTTAATTTTAGCTCTGTAAACCGATCAGATACTTGTTGATGGCTGGTCTATCAAATTATAAATAAACTTGGAAACTTGGTTTCCTGCAGGAGGGAAATGCTTGCGAGATGACACTGCAAAGTATTTTTGTTTTTATTTACTTGGCGATCTTATACCCTCAATATTCTATTATAATCCCTGTTGCAGTCATGATCCATCAATCCGAGGACAATAACATATTTCACTTCCCATCTTTATCATATCAAGATTTCCAGCAAAGATACCCTCAATAAGATTATAATGTGATTAGGCTACTTCTGTAATTTGCCCTTCTCAAGCTTTTTTAAACCACACATTCAAGATAATGCTTAATATTTATTTATTTATAAACTTATATCCTGCTTAGATCTAGCAGTTCACAGGGTGCACACATAATCATAAATAGCAGTACAACAGCAAATAATTTACATTTATCAAAGGTTCTCCAGAATTACTAAAATGAGTTAAATCTCAAGAAAAAGCCTCCATAAATAAAGTTGTCTTTGGTACCCTTTTACATTTCTGGATGTCTGAAAGCAACCTAAATGGTCCAGCCAAATTACTGTATTCCATAAAAACACCCCTGCTACTGAATCATTCTGCTTAACTCATCAGTATCTCCACTACCCCGATATGAATATGTCTACGAGTACAAACAGATCATTCTCATAAGCTCCTTACAATACTTCTGACTCCCAGCTTCAAAGAAATAATAACAATCATTTCAGTTTGCTGCCTATTCCAAGTCAATCATGCTCTTAAGCACCTCATTTTCAACCATAAAAATCATATACACAAAGCACTCTGAACTAATACAAACCAAATAAACAGAAAACCATGTTCCACACATAGATTTTGCACTACTGTTCCATCAGCAATTCTGTTGCAGTCACCTTCCTTGCTCCTGTACTTATGCCAATAAAGGAGGGAAAGAACATTTTCTGGAGTCCTAGGGTGTAACTGGATCTAAGCTTTAAAACTTTTCCAGGTCTCTGCTACAGTCATGATTCAATAGATTGGTCTACTGTACAGCAGAACAAACAGGAACAACCACTTTTACATAATTCACTCTTTCTGGAACAAGGTAGTAACCTCTTTCATTGTTTGGTGCTTTTGAATTATATCAGAGGAAAGATCTTGAAACAGCTCCAAAGGTGCTTCCTGGTAACAGACAGTTCCCAGTTGCTGCACCTTATATAACAAATCTTACTTTATAGCATAGGTGTGAAGGTAGACAATTGTGTTGCATGGTCTTTTGTTGTTCCTCCTTAGTCCCAGCATTCCATGAGAACGTTCCATCTTAATCATGAGCTCTATTGTACCTTCAATCTGGTCACTGTTTAACACCTGTTTATATATAAATAATCCACAATGTATATAATTTTTGCTTCCATCTGGTTCAAGCAAACCTTGGATTCTTAAATTGTTTCTCCTGGAATGATTTTCCAAATTATCTACCTTTAGGTGCATAGTTACTAGAAGTATTCAGCTGCTAAACTTTACCTCCGCCTACGTCTTGTGTCCTACTAGAAACATTTTAAGTCACTGTGCTAAGTTCTTTTTCTGTTTTAAGCCACTATTCAGAAATTCAAACAAGTCCTAAGACATCTACTATCAAATTCCCAACAAGATCCTAGCCTCTAATTCCAGATCCCCACACGATAAACAATCAGGTTCTGCCACAGTCCTCTTATTGGTTCTCCTAGATCTCACCATGAAGCCACCCTCTTGGCCTCTTCTTCTCTTACTCTTCTCATTTACCAACACTGCCTGAACCCTCTCTCCTCCATTCTACTCGACTCCACAAATATCAATAATATTTGCCCTGGCCTCAGAATCCCCGCACTAGTGCGCACCAGAAATCACCCCTTCAATAAAAACTTCCGAGGAGTCAACTACTCCTTTCTAAAACCAGTTCCTCCTATCAATCTACCCAACCTCACCTCTGACTCTCTCACCCCAGTCCCAACATTCTACTGTAACACTAGATCTGCTTGCAACAAGACCCAAGTATTAAAGGACCTACTTGCTGACTTAGATCCTGGATTCCTGTGCATCACAGAAACATGGATCGAAAAAGACGATCTATTCACACAAAACAAACTCTGCTCCTATGGCTACCATGGCCTCTTCTCTCCTAGAATAAAACAGAAAGGAGGAGGCCCAGCACTCCTCTACAAATCATTCCTCAACGTTCAGCTCCTCAAAAAGGGCAGCCACATTTCACTAGAATATATGATTGCTTCAGTCAAGGATGAACTCCACCCCTACCCATTAGGTATCCTGTTACTATATCGGCCACCAACCCCCTGGAATAAATCCTCCGAACTTGTCCTCGAGACCATAATAAGCGCCTTCTTAAAATTTCAGAGACTATTGATCAATGGCAATATTAATCTCCACCTTGATGACATCACCTGCAAGGATGCAACCGAATTCAACAATTTCCTCACTTCTCTAGGTTTCCCTTGTCCTGCATCCTCCTCAACCCACGAAAAGGGGCACACACAAGACATCATCAGCTTCCTCGACCTGATCGAACACAAAACCTCTGCCGAAGATGCTCGTTGGGAACAAGTCCCTTGGTCTGATCACTTTCTAGGTTCTTTCTGCCTCCCCATTTTCATGTCCCACCTTGGATCTCCACCCCGTGCCACAAATCCTATCACCTTCTGCAAAAAAATCACGAGCAAATTCTTCTGGTCCCAATTTCTCAATCACCTTTCCTCCCGTTTTAAGCCTACCGACCCAGAATCCAACTGGCGCAACTGGATAAAACTCTCCAAGACTACCTATTGCGCTCTTGCCCCTTTATCTACCAAATCCATCTCCTACTCCCGTAAAGCCCCTTGGTATCTTCCGTACCACAGAGAACTGAAGCAGAAATGTCGAGCACTGGAGCGCAAATGGAAAAAATCCAAATCCCCTTCAGACAGACAATCCTGGAGGGAAAATATCAAGTTTTATAATTCAGTACTAAAAAAAGCTAGGAAGAACTACTATGGTGATAAAATTTCCCAATCCAACAACCAAAGCAGCACACTGTTTAACATCTGGCGCTCCTTAACTTCCGAAAATGACTCCACCATTCCCCCCTCCTCCCCATCAGCAAACGACCTAACAAAATTCTTCAACGAAAAGATCACTACCATAAGAAGCTCCTTTCCCCCATAAGTCTCCTACAACTATCTGGCCCCCAATGACTCTAACCCTATCCCAGCAGACAGATCCTGGACTTCTTTTAAACTCATATCTGAACACCAGATTGCCAATCTCTGCCTCAAACTGAAATCTTGCAAATGTACCTTAGATCCATTCCCTTCCTACTTGTACGAGAACATTCCTGCACAGGCCCTCTCATCCCTTACCGGACTTATAAACTCCGCTTTAACATCAGGCCTATTCTCCGCAGAAATGGACATATTGCCTTGTCCCCATTACTGAAAAAAGCCGATCTTGACCCTTCCTCTCCTTCTAACTACAGTCCCATAGCAAACATCCCTCTCCTGATTAAAATGCTAGAGGCCATCATTTCCACCCAGCTCTCATCCTACCTAGAGAGATTCTCCATTCTCTTACCTTACCAATACGGCTTCAGACCCAACTTCAGCACCGAATCCCTCCTGGTCTCATTCATTTCAAAGATGCAACAATTACACTCTCGCAATAAGTTTGCTGTCCTATTACAATTCAATCTCTCTGTAGCATTCGATGTCATCCACCACGATATTCTAATTTATCAACTTTCTGAGATAGGCATCAACTCCACAGTCTTAGAATGGTTCTCGAACTTCTTACGTTCCTGCTCCTACACTGTCAACACAAATGGCATCATGTCTGCTCCTTGGAAACCGATCTGTGGAGTCCCGCAGGGATCACCCCTATCCCCTATTCTCTTCAACATGTACATGTCTTCCCTGAAAATCTTCCATCAATCTTCCCTTGAAACAATCTACACTATGCTGACGACATCCTTGTCCTTCTCGAGACAGACTCGAACCTTACCAACCTCTTTGAGAATATAACAGCCTGTATAACTAAACTCCAATCCTGGTCTCTCTCTGTTCAAATGAAACTGAACGAGTCCAAAACGAAACTTCTCTGGCTCGGTCCAAAATTAGAACAGTTGCCCACCCTCTTCGCACTGCCCTCTGGTGCCACGTTGCAGCTTGAGTTCTCAAGCAAAGTTCTAGGCATCATCATCGACTCTTCTATTTCCTTCACCAACCATCTCAACTCCCTGGTAAAATCATTCTTTTTCAGTCTCCACATGCTGAGGAAAGTGAGATCCTGCTTCTGCCAACAACATTTTGCCATCGTTGTTCAATCCATCATCCTTCCCAAACTAGATTACTGCAATTCCATCTACCTTAGTCTAACCAAAAAGAGTCTTCATAGACTTCAGCTAATTCAGAACACTGCGGCCAAGATGATCTTCGCAAAACGTAAATTTGACCATGTCTCCCCACTTTTGTCCAAACTCCACTGGCTCCCAATAATTGCCAGGGTTCATTTTAAATGTTCCTGCATAGCTTTTAAAATCCTACACGGCATGCTCCCTCTATCTTGGAACTCCCCGAATCCTGACAATATCAGGCCCACCCAAAAACTTAAACTTTCCTTCCCCTCACTAAAAGGTATACTCTATGCAGGAAAACTGGGAAAATTTATCTTCTTCAGAATTACAGGGCTTTGGAATAACCTTACTACCCCACTCTGGACTCAGGTCTCCTTCCAACTATTCCATAGGCACCTGAAAACCAGTCTTTTCACAAAAACGTAACGCTCTCCTCCCCCCTATACTCAATCCACTAAACTCAATGTGCTATTCTTTTCCTTTATTAAACTCTTGTAAACCGTGCCGAGCTCTATATTCATGGAGAGGATGCGGTATATAAACTTAAGGTTTAGTTAGTTTAGTTATGTGTCCATAGAGCCAGATTTAACTGTGAACTCTTATAGTGAATCACCCTGTTCCTCAGGTTGGTGTTCCATGTCCTTGACATGCTGCCCAATATTAATGATACAAGGACAAATATTTCCCCACCCCTGCAGGAACTCAATTTCCCTGTCCCGACCACACATGTTTTGTCACTGTCCCAATCCAGGTCACAAGTACCTGTCAAAACCCCAAATAGTTGTAACATTCTATATTAATGAACCCAGGGCAAGTAATGGCTTCCCCCATGTTTGTCTGAACAGCAGACTTTGGTCTTTTCCTCCAAGAACTTGTCCAAACCTTTTTTAAACCCATTAACAACATTAATCATAGTTAGCACATCCTCTGGCAATGCATTCCAGAGCTTAACAATTTGCTGAGTGAAAAAATATTTCCTCCTATTGGTTTTAAAAGTATTTCCTTGTAACTTTATCAAATGCCCCCTAATCTTCTTAATTTTTGATCGAGTGAAACATCAGTTCATTTGTACCCATTCTATATCATTGAGGATTTTATAGACTTCAATCATATATCTCCCCCCAGTCATATATTTTTCAAGATGAAGAGCCCTAACCTCGTTAGTCTTTCCTCATATGAAAGGAATTCCATCCACTTTATTATCTTGGTCACTCTTCTTTGAACCTTTTTTGAGATAAGGTGATCAGAAATGAATACAATACTCAAGATGAGGTCATACCATGACGTAAAAAAATGCATTATTAAATTTTTAGTCTTATTCCTAGCATCTTGTTTGCTTTTTTGGCCACTGCCGTACACTGGGTGGAAGGTTTTGGCTCGTTGTCTATGATGACACCTAGATCTTTTTCTTGGGCACTGACTGCTAAGGTGGATCCTAGTGTATGGTAACTATAATTTCCAATCTTCCAATGTGCATAACTTTTCATTTGGCAAAGCAAAAAAAAATTACCAACAGGTACTGCAGTGAAAATGTAATACAAAAAAACCAAAGCAAAACTGCAGAACGTGTACAAGGTCCAGGAATTTATTTTAAAAAATCTTTATTCATTTTTAAAACTCATAATAAGTGTAACACCAGGAATTTATTTAATAAAAGTTATATATTAGCATCAATAAAAGAAATAAAAATGATAATATAAAATAAAAATAGTAATTATATCCAAAGGCTGGTTCTTGTTGTAAAGCATGCTGGACCTGACACGGTCCGTGTTTCGATAAACACTTCTTCCTCAGGAGTCCAGGAAATTCAATACACAAAATATTCAAAGAGCCAAAATGGTGGAAATAATTATGCAATAATGCTGAAAATAAAGCAAAGAAATCAGTCGTCGTACTTTCCTGATTGTGAAGCTGCACTAACCCCCCCCCCCCCTTTTACTATGGTTCGCTAACAGATTAGTGCACGATAATCAAATTAGCATGCTTCACAATCAGGAGAGTTCAACAACTGATTTCTTTGCATTATTGTATAATTATTTTCACCATTTAGGTTCCTTGCATATTTTGTGTATTGAACTTCCTGGACCCCTGAGGAAGAAGTGTTTTTCGAAACATGGACCATGTCAAGTCCAGCACGCTTTACAACAAGAACCAGCCTTTGGATAATTCCTATTTTTATTATCATTTTTATTTCTTTTATTGATTGCTAATATATATATGTTTTTATGACTTCTATTAAATAAATTCCTGCACCTTATACATGTTCTGCAATTTTGCTTTGGGTTTTTTCACTTTTCATTTGTCCATGTTAAGTTTTATCTGCCATTTGGACGCTCTGTCTTCAATTTCCTAAAGTCTGCCTACAATTTTTCAGAGTCTGCATGTGTTCTAACAACTTTGATATAGGATTCATATTAATATTTTATAAAGACACTTTACATTAGCAGGGCAATTCTATAACAGGACACCCAGAATTGAGCTATTATATAAAAGCGAAAACAAAAACTCTGTGGAGATGGTAATGTTCAAGATGCAAGCTTTATTCAAAGAAGTACAATTTGATAATTCACATAAAGTATATCTACGGTAGGACCTAAACCGTAGAAGGCTGTGCACTCAACCCGATCCGTGTTTCAACAATGCTGTCTTCCTCAGGGGTCCTTGGAAGTCCTGATATGAAAACTCGTGGATTAAAAACTGAAAATCACACTGAAACAAACTGTGTGGATGAAGATCCCTTAAAGGCGGTCTATTTTCTATTACAGAAAACTAGTGCAATCTGGTATATGCATGCCTAAATTTTTTTTTTTTAATAAATCTTTATTAAGTTTTCAAAACTAACAAAAGTGCACAACAATATACATACATACATTAATAATCATAATAAGCACTTATAAACAATCAATAGTAATACAGAAGAAATAAAACCCCTTTCCTATCCAACACATTCATCAAGTAATAGAACAAGACAAAAGAAATACCCCCCACCCTCCCTCCCCTGGATGTGTGTATACTAAAAAACCAGAAAATAAAAAACACAACTATAACAAAGCCACAAAAGACGTCAATGGACCCCAAACTAATTTGAATAACTTATTATGCCCCAGCATTTCAGCATTCATCTTCTCATACTTGTAACATAAACATAAGTTCTCCCACCAAAAAATATAACTAAGGCGATCCCAATTTTTCCAATTATGAGTCACCATTTGCATGGCTACCCTGGTCATAATTAGGAAAAGCCAGCATTTATAGCAGTCCATAGGGGGCTTAACATGCAGTATTGTTCCACATATGACTACCTCATATGTCAATGGAATTGTTGATTCCAGTATGATATAAATTTGGCCCCATATTGACTTCCAAAAGTTGAGGATCAACGGACAATAGAACAACAGATGATCCAATGTCCCTATGTCCAGATGGCAGTGCCATCATCTATTAGAATTAGAACTGTTTAATTTGTATAAACGAACAGGGGTCCAAAAAGATCTATGTAAAAAAAAAAAGAACATGTTTGTCTCATAGATGATGATGCTGTACATCTCATCCTCCAAGTCCAAATTCATGGCCATCGATACGCAGAAATATACTGCTTTACCTCAATGCTCCAAATGTTTCTAAGACTATTTTTTGTTTTTTTATTCAAGAATTCAGAAATTAATTTATACCACCTGGCGGCCTGATGTCCTAGTAAATCTGTCTAGAAACATAGGACATGCAAGCTATAATGACATTTTAGATTTCACCAGTCAGGGAACCCACTCTGAATGGCCTGCTTCAACTACAACCATCTATAATTTTGAGATTTTGAAATGCCGAATGATTGTCACAGTCGTGATAAATCAAGCATTTTCCCATTTGATATAACATCATCTAGTGTACGAATGGCTGCCTGCATCCAATGCTTCCGGAAGATCCCAGACTCGCCAATTTGAATCTTGGAGTTAGCCACAAAATTAAGGGTGAACACTTATATCAGCAACAAAAGTAGAGTAAATGCTTGCACCTAAATGTCATTGATACTCACATAACTTACAATATTCTCTAATTTACTCATGCAAATTTGCCACCCAAGTTCTATCCATGTGTACATTCCCCTTGCAAATATGCATTATGTAAGGGAAATGGGTTGTTGCTGAATAGAATTAGGTGGATTTTTGGCATTTTTATCCACCAAAATAAGGCACCTTTCTGGTCACTGAACTTAAATGTACCTGAAACAAATTATTTCTCAACTGCTCTGAAGTTCAGCAAGTGCTCCGAGGGCATATTTACAGGTAAGCAGAAATACAGAGCAGAAACTTATCAATATGGGACTCATTTTCAAAAATGATAGACATCCAAAATATGGCATAAACTGGGACTTGGACGTCTTACTAGTCAAAATGTCCAAGAGGCCATTTTCAAAGCAGACTTTCTAGACATCTTTCTGGTTGTTTTCTCTCCAGTACATCTAAATCTTAAGGGGGTATGTTAGAGGTGTGTTTTGTGTGAGCTTAGGCCTTGGACTTTCTGCAGGGATAATCAAACTTAACAAAATGCCCAGGGCACCATTTAGATGTTTGGGGAAAGACCTGTTTTAAAAATGAATAAGGGTCAAAAAGGTTCCCAAACTGACCAGATGACCACTGGAGCGATTAAAGCATGCCCCCCCCCACCTTAATCTCCCAGTGGTCACCGACCCCTTACCACCACCCAAAGATGTGAAAGAAACAGTACATCCAGCCTGTATTACAGCTTCAGATGGTCACACAGACCCAGCTCAGGAGATCAGAGGGGCAATTTAGGGGGTACTGCAGTGAACATCAGATTAAAAAGTCTCAGGTACACATCACTATAATCTGCTTATATTGTATGGTGAGCCCTCCAAAACCCACCCAAAATCTACTGTATCTACATAAAGAGGATACCTGCAGGCGCAAAAGCTGTTATTGTGGTATACTGTACAGTATAAGTGACATGTGTATCTGGGACTTTTTAAATGTGACATTTACTGAAGTACCCCATAGAGTGCCTCTCTGCTCTGCTCAGCTGTCTGTGTGGTCTGTTTGCTAAGAAGGCTGGCTGTTTGAATGTCCTGATGGCTTCTTTTTGTGTGTTTTTCATTTAGACTTTTTTGTATTTGAAAATAGCCAAAACTATAGATGCACTAAGGGACAAAACATCTAGATAGATCATTTTTGGGGGGGAAAAAAAAAGAAGAAAGAAAGAAAGATAGACGTGTTGCAGTTTTGAAAATGGGCATTTTCTCTTCTAGATTTCAATTTGGACGTCTTTCTGAAAATATCCAAACGCAGACTTAGACGCACTGCTGTCCTTCTGGAGGCACTGGCAAGATACCTCCTGTCGCCATTTAGAAGAACACCAGATTCATCTGGTGTGATATAACATTAGCTGAGCTGATGTCACCGGCTGGTAATATTTATTGAATGATGATGTGGGTAAAATGGTAGGGGGGACAGAGGGTAAGGGGAATATATGAGGTGTTATCAAGGGTCTGTAGAATAAGGATTGACAATTTTATAAGAGGAAGTAAGAAAGGGTTAATAGACAGAGCTTGTAAGAAAGAAAAATGATTAAGGAGGTTTCTAAGGTGATGGGGTGGAGCAGTCACGTGATTGGTTGGATATTGTGGCAGGCTGGAGTGAATTCTGTGAAGAAAGGGGAACAGTAGAGTAGTCTCTTCAGGAAAAGATTATCCCTCCCTCCCTCCCATTTGTACTGGTGTTATGTTTTGTGTTAGTGCTGTGGGGTGGGGTGGGGTGGTGTACATATTATATGTCGACTTGGGTGGATTTGGTGGAGCTTATGGGGTTGGGGGGAGGTGGTCGCAGCTTTGGGTGGGGCGGAAAATGGGGTTTGGCCCAGTTGGATCTGGGAGATGAGCAGTTAATAAATAAATAAATGTAACACTCGTATGCGATACCGCTGCGAGGGGAAGCATGGCCTTGCATCACCGTGGATCATGTTTGGGGGGAGGGGAAGCATGGACTTGCATCACCGTGGGTCATGTTTGGGGGGAGGGGAAGCATGGCCTTGCGTCACCGTGGGCCATGTTTGGGGGAATGTTATAAATTTAAAGATTTAACGGGAGCTAGTTTCAACACCGAATAGCTCCCTGGGGATGTGTGAAATATGCATTGGGGGTTTGTTGGTTTTTGGACACAGATTGTATTGTAAGTGAAGATAATATTCAGATAATATTCAGATAGATAATAAAGCTGCGGCCAAATATTTATTCCCATAAAACTGAGTTGTGTGATTATTGATTGATGGTGATTAGCTTTCAGTTGCAGGTGACGGGAATGCAAATGCTAATGTTATACTATTTTGCTTATGTCTGTCCAGTGAACTAAAGTTACATTCACGTATAGTAGGCAATTCCCTGTCTTCAGAGAGCTTATAATCATAGTTTGTATCTGAGATAATAGAGGGTTAAGGGGGGAATAGTTATCATAAGCCAAGTTATTTAATACAATGAGACCTGCTACAAAAATAACCCTACTTGTGGTAAACTATCACAACTTAAAAGTAGTCCATGTTGATAACTTCCCCATTAAGGGGCTTGTTCAGACCACAAGGCATTATAGTGGTATTTGAATGCTTTTGTTCACAACCTGCTGACTTAACCACTTGACTAATCCTGGTATTCACAGGCCTGGTAGCCTTAGCTTCAAGTTTATTTTAGTCTTGATATACTGCACACAAATGTCTGAGCGTTGTACAATTAGAAGGTAATTGGGGGGAGGGGAATAAAATAATTAAAAACAACTCAATAATAATAAAAGAGAAAGAAAAAAACCCCTACAAAATGGAGACATTACGGGAAAAAGAATAAAGATGGCAGATGAAGTTCAACATTGAGAAGTGTAAAGTATTGCATGTGGGAAGCAGAAACCCGAGGTACAATTATATGATGGGAGGGATGTTATTGAATGAGAGTACCCAAGGAAGGGACTTGGGGTTAATGGTGGACATGACAATGAAGCCGACGGCACAGTGCGCAGTGGCCGCTAAGAGAGCGAATAGAATGCTAGGTATAATCAAGAAGGGTATTACAACCAGAACGAAAGAAGTTATCCTGTTGCTGTATCAGGTAATGGTGCGTCCACATCTTGAGTACTGCGTTCAATACTGGTCGCCGTACCTTAAGAAGGATATGGCGTTACTCGAGAGAGTTCAGAGGAGAGCGACATGTCTGATTAAAGGGATGTAAAACCTTTTATACGCTGAGAGATTGGAGAAACTGGGTCTCTTTTCCCTGGAGAAGAGGAGACTTACAGGGGATATGATAGAGACTTACAAGATCATGAGGGGCATAGAGAGAGTAGAGAGGGACAGATTCTTCAAACTTTCAAAAAATAAAAGAAGAAGACGGCATTCAGAAAAATTGAAAGGGGACAGATTCAAAACGAATGCTAGGAAGTTCTTCTTTACCCAACGTGTGGTGGACACCTGGAATGCGCTTCCAGAGGATGTAATAGGGCAGAGTACGGTACTAGGATTTAAGAAAGGCTTGGACAATTTCCTGCTGGAAAAGGGGATAGAAGGGTATAGATAGAGGATTGCTGCACAGGTCCTGGACCTGTTGGGCCGCCGCATGGGCGGGCTGCTGGGCACGATGGACCCCAGGTCTGACCCAGCGGAGGCATTGCTTATGTTCTTATGTAACTCCAATACAGTAAAACCTTGGATTGCAAGTAACTTGATATGCAAGTGTTTTACAAGACAAGCAAACCATTTTATTAAATTTTAACGATATACAAGCAAGGTCTTGCAATACAAGTACATACAGTATTTTGTATTAAAGTTTTGGCATTGTGGAACAAATCATCTGAGTTTCAATTATTTCTTATGGGGAAATTTGCTTTGATATATGAAAGCTTTGGATTACAAGCATGTTTTCGGAACGAATTATGCTCGCAAACCAAGGTTTTACTGTATCTTGAGAGGAAAGAAAGTGAAGGGAAATTACATGAGAAAAGAGGATATAGGGTTGATATAAATGATACCGCAATCAGATGATAACGTAAATGTTTATGTTCTGATTTATGCCAATTATATAATACTGTATGCGTCTTTAAATAAAAAGGTATTGAGACCAGATTTGAATTTAGCTAGAGAGGTTTCCTAATGAAGACAAAGTGGAAGAGCGTACCATAATGTGGGGGCTGTTACTAAGAACATAAGGCTCCTTTTCCAAAGCTGTGATAGCAGTTTTAGCGCATTGAACTGGTGTTAGTTCTTGCCGCGTAGTGCGGGTTTAGCATGTGCGGCAATCCTGCGTGCGCTAAAAACGCTATTGCAGTTTTGTAAAAGGAGCCCATAGTTTTGCAAAAAGTATCGTAGGTGATATAATGAACAGAATATGTCCTAAATATTCATGTGTGTAACTGGCATGTAAATATGAGTGCTTAACTTAAAGAATTGCCTTTTAAATGCATGCAAACACATTTCTGTGAATTTGAATGCAGGCTCATACTTTGGTTTGAATATTTACAAAGGGCTATGTTTAGAAAATAATTAGTCCCCAAAAAAGTAACAAGGTACAGATTACGTATGAAGCATGCCATCATGTCATTTCAAATATCAAATTAAGAACTTACACCGGTGATACCCACCTTACCTTTGGGTCAGAGAATAATTAAAGAATTAACAAAATTAAATGGGTGATGCTAAACTCCTATTCGCTATTCAAAGACTCCACCAAGGCACACATGACATTTGACACAGGGAGTGACAGTAACTGGGTATATAAATGCATGCTCATAAAGACAAGTCTAAAGCTAAAAAGAATCTCTCTTCTGGGTCTGTACTGTTCTAAACAGGAAAAAAAGAACCATGTCTTCCAAGGGAAGTAGCCAGTGGAATCAACAGGAACAAGGCAACAGCTCATGCCAAAATAAAGGACGTAAGTTTCATTTCATTATAATTCAATAACTTGATTTTGTTAAGGATGCAGTGTTTATTATTATTTTTTACTTAAGATTAAATATCTATATTTCATTTAAATTATAATCTTCTAGATCTCTTATTAGCTCAATATCACTGTAGATATGCAATAGTGTGTGGTGCAATGGTTAAAGCTACAGCCTCAGCACCCTGGGTTGTGGGTTCAAACCCACACTACTCCTTGTGACCCTGGGCAAGTCACTTAATCTCCCCCATTGCTCCAGGTACATTAGGTAGATAGTGAGCCCGCTGGGACAGACAGGGAAAAATGATTGAGTACCTGAATAAATTAATGTAAACCATTCTGAGCTCCCTTGGGAGAACGGTATAGAAAACTGAATAAATAAATATTAAATTCAAACAAATAATAATAACTAGCATAGAGGTCTGTGGAAAACTTGGATAATTTGCAGACCCAGAAGAGGTATCATTTATAGTTTCTGGTACGATATGTAGAAGTTTAAAAAAATTAAGTTTGCAGGTTCTACCTAAGGACTGCTGCTATGATGAGGTTGTCTACATAGGAAAAAGTTAAAAATGTGGGGAAAATCCATATTTAAGCAAATACCAAAATGTCACAGAATCATGATTCTATTTATTTTCTGTGTCAACAGAAACATCTACATCTAGCCAGGGCAGTGGCAGTGGAGGGCAGTGGAGTCAGAGCTCACAGAGCTCACAGGGCTCTCAGGGTGGAGCTGGCTCCTGCCAAAATACGACTCAAATCACTGGACGTAAGTTTTCATTCATTGCAATACAGTGTTCCCCTGGTAGTTCGCGGTCGGCGGTTCGTGGTCCCAGTCATTCGCGGTATTTTCTGACTGAGAACCGCCAAGGAGAGGGCAGCGGGAGAGGCAGGAGAGAGCAGCCAGAGCGCCGCGAGTGCAGGAAATCACTCACGGTACACTCCGACCGACTCTTCCTGCACTAAGTTGGGCCTTATCCAATCAGGAGCTGCTTTGACACGCAGCTCCTGATTGGATAAGGCCCGACTTACTGCAGGAAAAGGTGGTCGGAGCGTAACCCGAGTGATTTCCTGCACTCGCGGCACTCCGGCTGCTCTCCTGCTGCCCTTTTCAGGCTCCCCCATGAAAAACCGTATTCGTGGTTTTTCGAGATTCGCGGGAATATAGGGGGACTACTGTGCAGTTTTCTAAGAAATTATTTTAAAAGATTTTGAGCGATCTTTAGTGAAGTTTGAATTAATAGAATCATGACTCTTCCTGTTCTGGTGCTTTAGAAACATCTACAACTGTCCAGAGTAGTGGCAGTGGAGGGCAGTGGAGTCAGAGCTCACAGAGCTCTCAGGGTGGAGCTGGCTCCTGCCAACAGAATACTCAATCCAGTGGAAGTAAGTTTTCATTCATTGCGATACAGTGTCATAAGAAATTATTTAAAAGATTTTGTGCGATCTTTAGTGAAGATTGCATTAATAGAATCACGACTCTTTTCCTGTTCTGGTCCTTTAGAAACATCTACAACTGTCCAGAGCAGCGGCTGTGGAGGACAGGGGAGTCAGAGCTCACAGAGCTCTCAGAGCTCTCAAATCATTGGACGTAAGTTTCCATTCATTGCAATTCATTTTCCTTAGAAATTATTTTAAAATTATAGTGTGATCTTTAGAGATGTTTACATTCATAATATCATGATTGTTTTTCTGTTCTGGGCCATCAGAAACAACTACAACTAGCCAGGGCAGTGACTGTGGAGGAAAGTGGAGTCAGAGCTCAAACAGCTCACAGATCTCTCAGGGAGGAGGTAGCTCCTACCAACAGGGAGGTCAATCCTCTGGACGTAAGTTTCCATTCATTGCAATTCATTTTCCTTAGAAATTATTTTAAAATTATAGTGTGATCTTTAGAGATGTTTACATTCATAGAATCATGATTGTTTTTCTGTTCTGGGCCATCAGAAACAACTACAACTAGCCAGGGCAGTGACTGTGGAGGAAAGTGGAGTCAGAGCTCAAACAGCTCACAGATCTCTCAGGGAGGAGGCAGCTCCTGCCAACAGGGAGGTCAATCCTCTGGACGTAAGTTTCTATTCATTATAATCAATTTATTTTTTGCATAGAAACACTTAAAAAAAAAAATCTGTATTATCTTTGGGGATGTCATTCTAAACGTTTTAATACATGGATAGATGATTCTGTTACTGGCAATTCAATTTTATAATTCAAATTTAAAGGTTCATAGTTTAAAGCCATGCTTTAGAATGCGGTGTGGGCCCAAAGCTAATTTCAGCTCCTGTACAAAGAATGAATTTTGGGATTTTTTATTGGTACCATTTATCATCCCTGAAAGGAAGAGAAACATAACTATCAACCTGTGGCTCAGTCTTCCCCCAACCCATTCTTAACCCACACAATTAGGGAATGGCTAGTTGGGAAATATTCAACTGTACAACACATTTAAGTGCCTGCCAGTTCAGCCTGGTTAAATTCCTTTGAATATTGCCTCCTGTCTTTAAAGATGTTTGCATTCATAGATGTTGAAACTTTTTAGTACAATGAAAATTGATTCTGATAATGACATTGTGCTGTTATTAAATTTCATTCAAGATAAAAGGCACATGGTTTATTTTTAATGGTATATTTAGGGTTCTAGAGTTGGCCCAAAGGCCCAATGATAAGTTGTCCCTCTGCTATTCTCTAGATCAGCGGTTCCCAACCCTGTCCTGGAGGTCCACCAGCCAGTCAGGTTTTCAGGCTAGCCCTAATGAATATGCATAAGGCAGGTTTGCATGCATATCACCTCCACTAAATGCAAATCTCGCTCATGCATATTCATTAGGGCTAGCCTGAAAATCCGGCTGGCTGGTGGTTCTCCAGGAAAGGGTTGGAAGCCACTGCTCTAGATCATCTGAAATGACTATGATGCAGGGTCAGTTTTTACAGTCTTTGGGCAGAATGAAGCTCTACCTATCACTCAGATAAAGACATCTGGTTTCAAAATTCAAGCTGCATGTATGCCAAGTTGAAGAGAGAATTGTGGTTTGTTTCTTCTGACCAAGGACTGTAGTTATGACGACTATATCCAGGAAGCTGTGAATGCTCTTATATTCAAATAACAAGTAACCAGTTGGCTTTAAACTTAAATTGCCACCCATATATGTATACACATCTATCCTCATCAATAATGTGTGATCCTAATCAATGTTCAAAGAATTTTAATTACTTCCTTATGGATAATTGGATATTGATGCAGCAATCCTTTCTTATTTGTTAAGGAGTAGCTGCTTGAGATCATCATGTGATCCATAGTTATACTTTTTTAAAATTAATTTTAAACTATTACTATATATATTTCTTTTCTTAGGGCTCCTTTTATCAAGCCGCGCTAGCGGTTTAACACGCATAATAGCGTGTTAAACCGCCGGCCGTGCTAGCTGCTACCGCCGCCTCTTGAGCAGGCGGTAGTTTTTGGCCCAGCGCAGGGGTTAGCGTGTGATGAAACGTTGCGCGCGTTAACCCCGCTAGCGCGGCTTGATAAAAGGAGCCCCTAGTAACAACACTTATCTTTTATGTTGCTGTACTTATATGCGGCTCTGTCAGCTGGGGAGACTTGCTGACATGTTCACATGGACTCTTATATTCAAATAGGCTTTACTAAACATTCAAAAAGTCATAATTCATATTGTGTTTTGTTCTTCAGAAATATCCACAAGTGGCCATGGCAGCGGCTCTGGAGGACAATGGAGTCAGAGCTCACAGAGCTCTCAAAGTACAGTAAGTGGCTCCTGCCAAGACAAAGGACAATCTTATACCCGTAAGTGTTAATTCGTCATAACATTTTTTTTACATAGAACCTGTTCATAATCTGTTGCAAGATCTTTGAAGGTAGCTGTATTCAGAAATTTATAGCAAACATAATGATTAATCTGCAAGTGAATATTCAGAATGATTTATTTGGTTAATTTCAGAGTTAGCCACCTAAATCAATTCCAAATCAATTTTGAGCCCAATGCTAATTTATCCACACAATTCTAGGTGGAATGGGAGGAATTACAAGGGGAGTCAAAAATTAAATCCATAAGAGTAGTTTTATAAGAAAGGCACAAATATTTAGAAACCCAGAATTTACATGTCTATATCAGCATACATGTGCATATCTGTATACATGAGTGCAAATATCAGTATTCCTGGTGGGTATACACATGGACGGAGCCTAAGTAGAAGTTGACTTGAACCACATTTATGCATGAAAATGATAAAATAGTATAATTATGTGTAGTTTATTTTTATTTTATATTTTAGTAAACACGTCCCAAGAATTTCCAGCAACTCTATGGCTCTATGCTCTATGGCTCTATTTTATAGCTTAATACAGTTTGATATTCCACTTTTCATAACATGTCATTGTGAATTACAATAAAAACATCCAAAATATGGCCCAATTGGATGATAAACCGGGACCTGACACTGTCCGTGTTTTGAAAAAAACCCACTACTTTCTCAGGGGTCCTAAGGTATTAAAACCACATTCTAGGGAACCATAGGGATTACAACCGGATAAAAGGCGTTCTTGTGAGCTGAAAAACAAGTCAAATTTGTGAGGCATTGCTGTGATTTTGAAACTCTTCTTTATATTTTCATTTCATCTGAGATTAGAATACTGTGTCATCATCATTCGCTGTCTCAAAGAGGAAGGGACTCCAGATTATAACTGAAAGAGTGAAACTTATTGTCAAGAATTAGAGTCCCTTCATGATAAGTGATAGAAGGAATCATAGTGTACAGGGAAGATCTAGAAATAGCTTTGAATGAATATGCAGACAGAGCAAAAGACTAACAAAATCATTCTTCTTCCTCTGTTGTGCTTTGCATGGTTAGAGACAAGGTCATCTTCCAAGAGTGGTAATGATGGAGGACAGTGTGGTCAGACCTCACAGGGTGGATCTTATGAGTCATCCCAAAACAAAGGCCAAGGTAAGGGTCTTAGGTTTTGTATAATCACCATTATTATCATTTTATAAACAATATAAAACATTCACATATTTTGGGCTTGGTTTTAGGAAATTCCTCAATAGTGTTAATATAATGATGAAGATATTTTATGTGATATCCATTGGGATTTTATTAACTATCATTGTACCACATAGATCCACATTTTATTTTTATTTTGAATAAGAGCCTGACCACTTTATGCTATGCTAAACTAAACCTATCAGAGACAAAATACATAAAGTGGAAGGGCCACAAATAAACAGAATAAGAGCAGGAGTCCAAAATGAAACCAATTTATTAAAACGGATGAGGCAGTGAAAACTAAATTGAATGGATATACTAGGGACCCAACACTTTCCGTGTTTTGGCAGCATATGACTTCCTCAGGAGTCCTTACTAACCTTTTCATTGGTTCAATATCCATCTTTTATCTAATCTTATATTTATATTTTACTGAATCCCATCAGGTCCAAAGTGGATTACATAGCAGTAGTATATTGCAAAGCAACCAGCAAATTAACTGTGAGATATAATAAATAAATATTATTTAAGATCAACATTTCAGGAAAAAATATGATTTTAAAGAAGTATAGGAAAAGAGGATAAGAATTCAAATTTCTAAGACTTATTATAATAGAGATCCAATACTGGACAATTTGAAAACCAAAAGAACCTTTAAGGATTCTGAAATACATATACCTTATGTTAAAGAAAATTATATAACAGATAAAACAAGACAATAGAGTTTTAAGATTTCTGAAAAAGAGAATAATTGAATCGTATATTCTGATCCAGCTCCCTCAAAAAATGAAGGCCTTCTTTTATTATGCTGGAGTAGAGGCTTTTACCGCAGTCTGGGGCACTAAATGCTATAACTCTCATAGGAATTCTAAGAGTGTCGAAGCCGTATCGGAGCAATTAGCGCCTTTGGCCATAATAAAAGCCTCTATCACGGCTTAGTAAAATGAGGTTAAATTAAAATTTTTGAGCTCCTATAGGAAGCCAATGCAATTGAATCAACATAAAGCATTTAGAGTACAGTACAAGGCTGCAATGATTTGTCATCAATTTTTGAATGGCATAATCCCAGAGTACTTTAAGAGTAAGATGATTACTTATCAGCATAAAAGATTATTACATTCTGAAAATTCTGCTCTGTTAAAGGACCATGTTAATCCGAGAAAGGTCAAAACTTGTGCAATGACTTTTTGTTGTGCTGGAGTGACATGATGGAATTCACTGATAGGGCAGCTGAGAAAATGTGCTGATAGAGGAACTTTTTAGGAAGCTCCTCAAAACACATTGGGCTCCTTTTACAAAGCCGAGTTAGGGCATTAACGCACGGAATAGCGCACGCTAAATTGCCACGCACGCTAGACGCTAACACCAGCATTGAGCTGGCATTAGTTCTAGCCACGCAGAACGGGTTTCGTGTGCGCTAGAATGCTGCGTGCGCTAAAAACGCTAACGCAGCTTAATAAAAGTTGCCCATTGTTTGTAAATGCTTTTTTATAAGGTCTGACTTGTCAGGAAACACTGTGCTTTTAAATTTTAGATGATTTGCTCCTTTTGTGCTGTTTTAGCTATTATGTATGTGCATATTATGTAAACCGCGTAGGAATTTGATGGTATAGAAATTTTTAAAATAAATAAATTTATGACATTTAGGGCTCCTTTTACTAAGCTGCATTAGCCATTTTAGTCCACGCAGCATTTTAGCGTGCGCTAAACCTATGCTACGCGGCTAGAAGAAACGCCAGCTCAATGCTGGTGGTAAGGTCTAGCCCTTAAAGATCATAAGTGCTGAATCATTTTGCAGTGTCTGAAGTTTCTTAACCAGCTCATTGGTATCTAAACTAAATCTAATAACTTTAGCTGATTTAGACACCTATAAAGATAGGTGCATAGAAAGGGTCAAAGACTAAGGAATCAATCTGTTGAGATTGCTCAACCTTAGTAATTTGGTCTTATCTTTATTTAATTTCAAATCATTGAAACTGGACCATCTTTCAAAACTGTTCAACAATTTCAGTTAATTTCGAGTTTTGTCAAAGAAGGTAGTAAATGGAAAAATAATAATATCATCTACATATAAATAATGTAAAACCTCTACATTTTGCAAACTGTCCTTAAAGAGGTCATATGAACTTTAAACAAAATTGGGGACCTCACCTAAATGATTCCAAGCAAACGATAGTCATCCATTTTAATTTGGTAAGACCTGTTGATCAAAAACTCTTTAAACCATCTTAGAACTGTTCCTGCTATGCTCAAAGAACTTAGGGCTCCTTTTACGAAATGGCGTGAGAGGTTTTTAGAGTCAGAGCCTACTGGCTCATGCTTAAAACATCTAGCACTGTTTAGTAAAACCCAGCGTTAATCTGAAAAGCAGGATCTCATGAACAACAGTATCAAATGTGGCTGTTAAAACAAATTCAAGGCATATTGCCATTCTTTTTGCAATATTTATCTAAAAATGCAAATGCTATCTGTATCCTCTAAATAAATATTAGAAAAAATTGCCAAGGCTGAGAACTTCACATGTTCCTAGCTGTAGAAAAGCATGTATAATTTAAAAAAAGCCACTTTTAACATGGTGATGGTGAAACTTGGCCCCTGGAAGAGGCCCCCAAGGAAGTTCTGCAAATCCCTTGAAGACAGTGGAAAGCGAGCACCCCTGTAATAGCAAAAATGACACTTGTGTCTAATTCCAATCTTCTTGTATCCCAACCCTCCCCCCCAAAAAAAAAAACAAAAACAAAAACCCTGTTCCTATCTTAGTCATCCTTTCTATCCTTTCCTTATTCATATATCCAGGATTACCTAAAATATTGTTTCCCTGCTTGCTAGTTCTCTAAAAGTCTGAAATACAAAATAAATAAATAAATAAATAAAAAAGGAAAGGGATTTACATATTAGGAGAGAATTAAAGTAAGAGGCAACCTAAGCAATCATAATTGTCTATTTCCTTAATTTTCATCATGTGAATCTTTGCTGATGGCAGAAGCCTAGTGCTCTTCTCGTGTGTGATGGATGTAATAAATGAATGAAAGCATCAAATTACAAGAAAATTTCATAAATAATCCTTACATAGGAAAGGAAGTAATGGGAAGTATACAGGAAAGCCTTAGAAAGTGTGATCCACTAATTCTGTGGTTCTTGTTCCAGGTGGATGTCAAAGCACCGGTGGATCCAAGAAGTGAATGGGCAACACTGCGACTCCCCTTTCCACAAATCAGAATCAAACATATTACCTCCTGCATTTAAATTGGCAATCATTCTAATTTCAAAAGATTAATCTTTAATAATAATCCCAACATTGTTTTGTCATCAAAATTCATCAGTAGATTAAATGTAGTTTCCCTGACATATTAAAGCAATCCCTAAGCATATCACATTTCTCTGTTGATTTCTTAATATATTTCTTATTTATTTGGATTAATTAATGTCTTTAAGAAGATATTTACTGAAGATAGTATAACTGTATGCTGTTGGGTGTCACTGTTTCCCTCTGGGCCTCCTAAACCTATATATAGTCTTAGCTTATATACTTCCTGGACCATGCCCTCCTGGATTTAGCCCTCCCATATCACTTCTCTCCCGGGTGGGAGGGTAAGTTTTAAGGTGGCTCTGACATGTGTGTGTATACCGGTATATATATATATATGCCTTCAAGTTGACCATCAACTCATGGCTGCATGCAGAGTGAGGAATCCTTCCTGAGATGTTTCAAGGCACATGAGTAGTTTGTCATTGCCTTCTCCCACACAGGGTGCAGCTCCACTATGTTGCTGCTGCCCAACATAGGGCCCTGCAGCCTATAGCACCTGGTATTCCCCAGTGGTCCCCCATCCAGGCCAGACCCTGCTTAGCTTCTAATAGCAAGAGTGGGCCTACCCAGGGCAGTCAAGCCATAGGCTCTGACACTGTGAGGGAGTACTGTCTAGGGAGAGAGGTAACATCCTATAGACTCCCTCTCATTATAATAGACAGCATGGAAGAACATTGAAATAACATAGATATGAAGTTAATGCTATTTATACAACACAATGAAACATCTCACTTATAGTCAGGGAATTATATGCAGTAGAGATATATAGACGAGACAAATATGGGTAATGCAAAATCAATTGAGATAAATAGATGGGTGAATAAACTGAAGGCAAATTACAGTTGAAAAAGATATATGAACTGGTCTAAGAAACTGGGTGTACATTAAAGAATGACTTGGGACAAATTTTTCCTTGTCCCCACAGGACCTCAATCCCCCTGCTCCGTCCCCACAAGTTTTGTCACTATCCCTGTCCTTACCCCATTTCTGTAAGCTTTGCCTTAACCGCACAAGTCTCGAACACTTACGATTTTAAAGTGTTTGAGTCTTGTTCTGATGAGGACAGAGCTTAGGCATTGGTGGAATGAGGCATTATGACATCACAATCTAAGCTCTAGAATGTTGCTACTTATGACTTTAAAGTGTTTGAGGCTTGTGCAGATGAGGATAGAGCTTGCAGGAATTGGGCAGGGACAGGAAAAGAACATATGGGGATGGGACAGAAAAATGAGTTTCCGTGGGAACGGGAAAAAATTTGTTCCCATGTCATTCTCGTGTACATCAAGTTAGTCCAGCTGCAGAGCAAGTAGACAGCCAGTCACCAAACGTATTAAAGGCTTGGGAGAAAAGCCAGATTTTAACCTGCATTCTGAAGTAGAAATAGTAGAAAGTTTCAGAGTGTCTGAGCTACTCCTGAGAAGGCGCACTAAATTGTAATAACTTTTCACCCCTTCATACACTAGTTGCTGGTGTTCAACATCATCCAAGTGGGTTTTTATTTATTTATTAAATTATTTTAAAGAGTTAATTTTAGCTCTGTAAACCGATCAGATACTTGTTGATGGCTGGTCTATCAAATTATAAATAAACTTGGAAACTTGGTTTCCTGCAGGAGGGAAATGCTTGCGAGATGACACTGCAAAGTATTTTTGTTTTTATTTACTTGGCGATCTTATACCCTCAATATTCTACTATAATCCCTGTTGCAGTCATGATCCATCAATCCGAGGACAATAACATATTTCACTTCCCATCTTTATCATATCAAGATTTCCAGCAAAGATACCCTCAATAAGATTATAATGTGATTAGGCTACTTCTGTAATTTGCTCTTCTCAAGCTTTTTTAAACCACACACTCAAGATAATGCTTAATATTTATTTATTTATAAACTTATATCCTGCTTAGATCTAGCAGTTCACAGGGTGCACACATAATCATAAATAATAGTACAACAGCAAATAATTTACATTCATCAAAGGTTCTCCAGAATTACTAAAATGAGTTAAATCTCAAGAAAAAGCCTCCATAAATAAAGTTGTCTTTGGTACCCTTTTACATTTCTGGATGTCTGAAAGCAACCTAAGTGGTCCAGCCAAATTACTGTATTCCATAAAAACACCCCTGCTACTGAATCATTCTGCTTAACTCATCAGTATCTCCACTACCCCGATATGAATATGTCTACGAGTACAAACAGATCATTCTCATAAGCTCCTTACAATACTTCTGACTCCCAGCTTCAAAGAAATAATAACAATCATTTCAGTTTGCTGCCTATTCCAAGTCAATCATGCTCTTAAGCACCTCATTTTCAACCATAAAAATCATATACACAAAGCACTCTGAACTAATACAAACCAAATAAACAGAAAACCATGTTCCACACATAGATTTTGCACTACTGTTCCATCAGCAATTCTGTTGCAGTCACCTTCCTTGCTCCTGTACTTATGCCAATAAAGGAGGGAAAGAACATTTTCTGGAGTCCTAGGGTGTAACTGGATCTAAGCTTTAAAACTTTTCCAGGTCTCTGCTACAGTCATGATTCAATAGATTGGTCTACTGTACAGCAGAATAAACAGGAACAACCACTTTTACATAATTCACTCTTTCTGGAACAAGGTAGTAACCTCTTTCATTGTTTGGTGCTTTTGAAGTATATCAGAGGAAAGATCTTGAAACAGCTCCAAAGGTGCTTCCTGGTAACAGACAGTTCCCAGTTGCTGTACCTTATATAACAAATCTTACTTTATAGCATAGGTGTGAAGGCAGACAATTGTGTTGCATGGTCTTTTGTTGTTCCTCCTTAGTCCCAGCATTCCATGAGAACGTTCCATCTTAATCATGAGCTCTATTGTACCTTCAATCTGGTCACTGTTTAACACCTGTTTATATATAAATAATCCACAATGTATATAATTTTTGCTTCCATCTGGTTCAAGCAAACCTTGGATTCTTAAATTGTTTCTCCTGGAATGATTTTCCAAATTATCTACCTTTAGGTGCATAGTTACTAGAAGTATTCAGCTGCTAAACTTTACCTCCGCCTACGTCTTGTGTCCTACTAGAAACATTTTAAGTCACCGTGCTAAGTTCTTTTTCTGTTTTAAGCCACTATTCAGAAATTCAAACAAGTCCTAAGACATCTACTATCAAATTCCCAACAAGATCCTAGCCTCTAATTCCAGATCCCCACACGATAAACAATCAGGTTCTGCCACAGTCCTCTTATTGGTTCTCCTAGATCTCACCATGAAGCCACCCTCTTGGCCTCTTCTTCTCTTACTCTTCTCATTTACCAACACTGCCTGAACCCTCTCTCCTCCATTCTACTCGACTCCACAAATATCAATAATATTTGCCCTGGCCTCAGAATCCCCGCACTAGTGCGCACCAGAAATCACCCCTTCAATAAAAACTTCCGAGGAGTCAACTACTCCTTTCTAAAACCAGTTCCTCCTGTCAATCTACCCAACCTCACCTCTGACTCTCTCACCCCAGTCCCAACATTCTACTGTAACACTAGATCTGCTTGCAACAAGACCCAAGTATTAAAGGACCTACTTGCTGACTTAGATCCTGGATTCCTGTGCATCACAGAAACATGGATCGAAAAAGACGATCTATTCACACAAAACAAACTCTGCTCCTATGGCTACCATGGCCTCTTCTCTCCTAGAATAAAACAGAAAGGAGGAGGCCTAGCACTCCTCTACAAATCATTCCTCAACATTCAGCTCCTCAAAAAGGGCAGCCACATTTCACTAGAATATATGATTGCTTCAGTCAAGGATGAACTCCACCCCTACCCATTAGGTATCCTGTTACTATACCAGCCACCAACCCCCTGGAATAAATCCTCCGAACTTGTCCTCGAGACCATAACAAGTGCCTTCTTAAAATTTCAGAGACTATTGATCATTGGCAATATTAATCTCCACCTTGATGACATCACCAGCAAGGATGCAACCGAATTCAACAATTTCCTCACTTCTCTAGGTTTCCCTTGTCCTGCATCCTCCTCAACCCACGAAAAGGGGCACACACTAGACATCATCAGCTTCCTCGACCTGACCGAACACAAAACCTCTGCCGAAGATGCTCGTTGGGAGCATGTCCCTTGGTCTGATCACTTTCTAGGTTCTTTCTGCCTCCCCATCTTCATGTCCCACCTTGGATCTCCACCCCGTGCCACAAATCCTATCACCTTCTGCAAAAAAATCACGAGCAAATTCTTCTGGTCCCAATTTCTCAATCACCTTTCCTCCCGTTCTAAGCCTACCGACCCAGAATCCAACTGGCGCAACTGGATAAACCTCTCCAAGACTACCTATTGCGCTCTTGCCCCTTTATCTACCAAATCCATCTCCTACTCCCGTAAAGCCCCTTGGTATCTTCCGTACCACAGAGAACTGAAGCAGAAATGTCGAGCACTGGAGCGCAAATGGAAAAAATCCAAATCCCCTTCAGACAGACAATCCTGGAGGGAAAATATCAAGTTATATAACTCAGTACTAAAAAAAGCTAGGAAGAACTACTATGGTGATAAAATTTCCCAATCCAACAACAAAAGCAGCACACTGTTTAACATCTGGCGCTCCTTAACTTCCGAAAACGACTCCACCATTCCCCCCTCCTCCCCATCAGCAAACAACCTAACAAAATTCTTCAACGAAAAGATCACTACCATAAGAAGCTCCTTTCCCCCATCAGTCTCCTACAACTCTCTGGCCCCCAATGACTCTAACCCTATCCCAGCAGACAGATCCTGGACTTCTTTTAAACTCATATCTGAACACCATAGTAACATAGTAACATAGTAGATGACGGCAGATAAAGACCCGAATGGTCCATCCAGTCTGCCCAACCTGATTCAATTTAAAAATTTTTTTTTTTTTTCTTCTTAGCTATTTCTGGGCGAGAATCCAAAGCTTTACCCGGTACTGTGCTTGAGTTCCAACTGCCAAAATCTCTGTTAAGACTTAATCCAGCCCATCCTCCTCCAAACGGCCATGCACAGACACAGACCGTACAAGTCTGCCCAGTAACTGGCCTAGTTCAATCTTTAATATTATTTTCTGATTCTAAATCTTCTGTATTCATCCCACGCTTCTTTGAACTCAGTCACAGTTTTACCCTCCACCACCTCTCTCGGGAGCGCATTCCAGGCATCCACCACCCTCTCCGTAAAGTAGAATTTCCTAACATTGCCCCTGAATCTACCACCCCTCAACCTCAAATTATGTCCTCTGGTTTTACCATTTTCCTTTCTCTGGAAAAGATTTTGTTCTACGTTAATACCCTTTAAGTATTTGAACGTCTGAATCATATCTCCCCTGTCTCTCCTTTCCTCTAGGGTATACATATTCAGGGCTTCCAGTCTCTCCTCATACGTCTTCTGGCGCAAGCCTCCTATCATTTTCGTCGCCCTCCTCTGGACTGCCTCAAGTCTTCTTACGACTTTCGCCAGATACGGTCTCCAAAACTGAACACAATACTCCAAGTGGGGCCTCACCAATGACCTGTACAGGGGCATCAACACCTTCTTCCTTCTACTGACTACACCTCTCTTTATACAGCCCAGAATCCTTCTGGCAGCAGCCACTGCCATGTCACACTGTTTTTTCACCTTTAGATCTTCGGATACTATCACCCCAAGGTCCCTCTCTCTGTCCGTGCATATCAGCTTCTCTCCTCCCAGCATATACGGTTCCTTCCTATTATTAATCCCCAAATGCATTACTCTGCATTTCTTTGCATTGAATTTTAGTTGCCAGGCATTAGACCATTCCTCTAACTTTTGCAGATCCTTTTTCATATTTTCCACTCCCTCTTCGGTGTCTACTCTGTTACAAATCTTGGTATCATCTGCAAAAAGGCACACTTTTCCTTCTAGCCCTTCAGCAATGTCACTTACATACATATTGAACAGGATTGGCCCCAGCACCGAACCCTGAGGGACTCCACTAGTCACCTTTCCTTCCTTCGAGCGACTTCCATTAACCACCACCCTCTGGCGTCTGTCCGATAGCCAGTTTCTGACCCAGTTCACCACTTTGGGTCCTAACTTCAGCCCTTCAAGTTTGTTCAACAGCCTCCTATGAGGAACTGTATCAAAGGCTTTGCTGAAATCCAAGTAAATTACAACTAGCATATGTCCTTGATCCAGCTCTCTGGTCACCCAATCAAAAAATTCAATCAGGTTCGTTTGGCACGATTTACCTTTTGTAAAGCCATGTTGCCTCGGATCCTGTAACCCATTAGATTCAAGGAAATACACTATCCTTTCTTTCAGCAACACTTCCATTATTTTTCCAACAACTGAAGTGAGGCTCACCGGCCTGTAGTTTCCTGCTTCATCCCTGTGACCACTTTTATGAATAGGGACCACATCCGCTCTCCTCCAATCCCCAGGAATCACTCCCGTCTCCAGAGATTTGTTGAACAAGTCTTTAATAGGTCTCGCCAGAACCTCTCTGAGTTCCCTTAGTATCCTGGGATGGATCCCGTCTGGTCCCATCGCTTTGTCCACCTTCAGTTTTTCAAGTTGCTCATAAACACCCTCCTCCGTGAACAGCGCAGAATCTACTCCATTTTCTCGTGTAACTTTGCCGGACAATCTCAGTCCTTCTCCAGGATTTTCTTCTGTGAACACAGAACAGAAGTATTTGTTTAGCACATTTGCTTTCTCCTCATCACTCTCCACATATTTGTTCCCAGCATCTTTTAGCCTAGCAATTCCATTTTTTATCTTCCTCCTTTCACTAATATATCTGAAAAAAATTTTATCTCCCTTTTTTACATTTTTAGCCATTTGTTCTTCCGCCTGTGCCTTCGCTAAACGTATCTCTCTCTTGGCTTCTTTCAGTTTCACCCTGTAGTCCTTTCTGCTCTCATCTTCTTGGGTTTTTTTATATTTCATGAACGCCAACTCTTTCGCCTTTATTTTCTCAGCCACTAGGTTGAAGAACCATATCGGCTTCCTTTTTCTCTTGTTTTTATTGATTTTCTTCACATAAAGGTCCGTAGCCATTTTTATCGCTCCTTTCAGCTTAGACCACTGTCTTTCCACTTCTCTTATGTCCTCCCATCCTAACAGCTCTTTCTTCAGGTACTTTCCCATTGCATTAAAGTCCGTACGTTTGAAATCTAGGACTTTAAGTATCGTGCGGCCGCTCTCCACTTTAGCCGTTATATCAAACCAAACCGTTTGATGATCGCTACTACCCAGGTGAGCACCCACTCGAACATTAGAGATACTCTCTCCATTTGTGAGGACCAGATCCAATATCGCTTTTTCCCTTGTGGGTTCCGTCACCATTTGTCTGAGCAGAGCCTCTTGAAAGGCATCCACAATCTCCCTACTTCTTTCCTATTCCGCAGATGGAACATTCCAGTCCGCATCCGGCAGGTTGAAATCTCCCAACAGCAGAACCTCCTCTTTCCTTCCAAACTTTTGGATATCCACAATCAGATCCTTATCAATTTGCTGCGATTGAGTCGGAGGTCTGTAGACTACACCCACGTAGATAGAAGTTCCATCTTCTCTTTTCAGAGCAATCCATATCGCTTCTTCCTCTCCCCAGGTCCCTTGCATTTCGGTCGCTTGGATATTGATCTTTACATAGAGAGCTACTCCTCCACCTTTATGACCATCTCTGTCCTTCCTAAAAAGATTATATCCCGGTATGTTTGCATCCCATCCATGTGATTCACTGAACCATGTCTCTTGTCAATCTCTACCTCAAACTGAAATCTTGCAAATGTACCTTAGATCCATTCCCTTCCTACTTGTACGAGAACATTCCTGCACAGGCCATCTCATCCCTTACCGGACTTATAAACTCCGCTTTAACATCAGGCCTATTCTCCGCAGAAATGGACATATTGCCTTGTCCCCATTACTGAAAAAAGCCGATCTTGACCCTTCCTCTCCTTCTAACTACAGTCCCATAGCAAACATCCCTCTCCTGACTAAAATGCTAGAGGCCATCATTTCCACCCAGCTCTCATCCTACCTAGAGAGATTCTCCATTCTCTTACCTTACCAATATGGCTTCAGACCCAACTTCAGCACCGAATCCCTCCTGGTCTCATTCATTTCAAAGATGCAACAATTACACTCTCGCAATAAGTTTGCTGTCCTATTACAATTCAATCTCTCTGTAGCTTTCGATGTCGTCCACCACGATATTCTAATTTATCAACTTTCTGAGATAGGCATCAACTCCACAGTCTTAGAATGGTTCTCGAACTTCTTACGTTCCTGCTCCTACACTGTCAACACAAATGGCATCATGTCTGCTCCTTGGAAACTGATCTGTGGAGTCCCGCAGGGTTCACCCCTATCCCCTATTCTCTTCAACATGTACATGTCTTCCCTGAAAATCTTCCATCAATCTTCCCTTGAAACAATCTACACTATGCTGACGACATCCTTGTCCTTCTCGAGACAGACTCGAACCTTACCAACCTCTTTGAGAATATAACAGCCTGTATAACTAAACTCCAATCCTGGTCTCTCTCTGTTCAAATGAAACTGAACGAGTCCAAAACGAAACTTCTCTGGCTCGGTCCAAAATTAGAACAGTTGCCCACCCTCTTTGCACTGCCCTCTGGTGCCACGTTGCAGCTTGAGTTCTCAAGCAAAGTTCTAGGCATCATCATCGACTCTTCTATTTCCTTCACCAACCACCTCAACTCCCTGGTAAAATCATTCTTTTTCAGTCTCCACATGCTGAGGAAAGTGAGATCCTGCTTCTGCCAACAACATTTTGCCATCGTTGTTCAATCCATCATCCTTCCCAAACTAGATTACTGCAATTCCATCTACCTTAGTCTAACCAAAAAGAGTCTTCATAGACTTCAGCTAATTCAGAACACTGCGGCCAAGTTGATCTTCGCAAAACGTAAATTTGACCATGTCTCCCCACTTTTGTCCAAACTCCACTGGCTTCCAATAATTGCCAGAGTTCATTTTAAATGTTCCTGCATAGCTTTTAAAATCCTACACGGCATGCTCCCTCTATCTTGGAACTCCCCGAGTCCTGACAATATCAGGCCCACCCAAAAACTTAAACTTTCCTTCCCCTCACTAAAAGGTATCCTCTATGCAGGAAAACTGGGAAAATTTATCTTCTTCAGAATTACAGGGCTTTGGGATAACCTTACTACCCCACTGTGGACTCAGGTCTCCTTCCAACTATTCCATAGGCACCTGAAAACCAGTCTTTTCACAAAAACGTAACGCTCTCCTCCCCCCTATACTCAATCCACTAAACTCAATGTGCTATTCTTTTCCTTTATTAAACTCTTGTAAACCGTGCCGAGCTCTATATTCATGGAGAGGATGCGGTATATAAACTTAAGGTTTAGTTAGTTTAGTTATGTGTCCATAGAGCCAGATTTAACTGTGAACTCTTATAGTGAATCACCCTGTTCCTCAGGTTGGTGTTCCATGTCCTTGACATGCTGCCCAATATTAATGATACAAGGACAAATATTTCCCCACCCCTGCAGGAACTCAATTTCCCTGTCCCGACCACACATGTTTTGTCACTGTCCCAATCCAGGTCACAAGTACCTGGCAAAACCCCAAATAGTAGCAACATTCTATATTAATGAACCCAGGGCAAGTAATGGCTTCCCCCATTTTTGTCTGAACAGCAGACTTTGGTCTTTTCCTCCAAGAACTTGTCCAAACCTTTTTTAAACCCATTAACAACATTAATCATAGTTAGCACATCCTCTGGCAATGCATTCCAGAGCTTAACAATTTGCTGAGTGAAAAAATATTTCCTCCTATTGGTTTTAAAAGTATTTCCTTGTAACTTTATCAAATGCCCCCTAATCTTCTTAATTTTTGATCGAGTGAAACATCAGTTCATTTGTACCCATTCTACACCATTGAGGATTTTATAGACTTCAATCATATATCTCCCCCCAGTCATATATTTTTCAAGATGAAGAGCCCTAACCTCGTTAGTCTTTCCTCATATGAAAGGAATTCCATCCACTTTATTATCTTGGTCACTCTTCTTTGAACCTTTTTTGAGATAAGGTGATCAGAAATGAATACAATACTCAAGATGAGGTCATACCATGACGTAAAAAAAAGGCATTATTATATTTTTAGTCTTATTCCTAGCATCTTGTTTGCTTTTTTGGCCACTGTCGTACACTGGGTGGAAGGTTTTGGCTCGTTGTCTATGATGACACCTAGATCTTTTTCTTGGGCACTGACTGCTAAGGTGGATCCTAGTGTCTGGTAACTATAATTTCCAATCTTCCAATGTGCATAACTTTTCATTTGGCAAAGCAAAAAAAAATTACCAACAGGTACTGCAGTGAAAATGTAATACAAAAAAACCAAAGGAAAACTGCAGAACGTGTACAAGGTCGAGGAATTTATTTTAAAAAATCTTTATTCATTTTTAAAACTCATAATAAGTGTAACACCAGGAATTTATTTAATAAAAGTTATATGTTAGCATCAATAAAAGAAATAAAAATGATAATAAAAATAAAAATAATAATTATATCCAAAGGCTGGTTCTTGTTGTAAAGCATGCTGGACCTGACACGGTCCGTGTTTCGATAAACACTTCTTCCTCAGGAGTCCAGGAAATTCAATACACAAAATATTCAAAATATTCAATACACAAAATGGTGGAAATAATTATGCAATAATGCTGAAAATAAAGCAAAGAAATCAGTCGTCGTACTTTCCTGATTGTAAAGCTGCACTAACCCCCCCTTTTACTATGGTTCGCTAACAGATTAGTGCACGATAATCAAATTAGCATGCTTCACAATCAGGAAAGTTCAACGACTGATTTCTTTGCATTATTGCATAATTATTTTCACCATTTGGGTTCCTTGCATATTTTGTGTATTGAACTTCTTGGACCCCTGAGGAAGAAGTGTTTTTCGAAACATGGACCATGTCAGGTCCAGCACGCTTTACAACAAGAACCAGCCTTTGGATAATTGTTATTTTTATTATCATTTTTATTTCTTTTATTGATTGCTAATATATATATGTTTTTATGACTTCTATTAAATAAATTCCTGCACCTTATACATGTTCTGCAATTTTGCTTTGGGTTTTTTCACTTTTCATTTGTCCATGTTAAGTTTTATCTGCCATTTGGACACTCTGTATTCAATTTCCTAAAGTCTGCCTACAATTTTTCAGAGTCTGCATGTGTTCTAACAACTTTGATATAGGATTCATATTAATATTTTATAAAGACACTTTACATTAGCAGGGCAATTCTATAACAGGACACCCAGAATTGAGCTATTATATAAAAGCGAAAACAAAAACTCTGTGGAGATGGTAATGTTCAAGATGCAGGCTTTATTCAAAGAAGTACAATTTGATAATTCACATAAAGTATATCTACGGTAGGACCTAAACCGTAGAAGGCTGTGGACTCAACCCGATCCGTGTTTCAACAATGCTGTCTTCCTCAGGGGTCCTTGGAAGTCCTGATATGAAAACTCGTGGATTAAAAACTGAAAATCACACTGAAACATAACTGTGTGGATGAAGATCCCTTAAAGGCGGTCTATTTTCTATTACAGAAAACTAGTGCAATCTGGTATATGCGTGCCTACATTTTTTTTTAAAAAATAAATCTTTATTAAGTTTTCAAAACTAACAAAAGTGCACAACAATATACATACATACATTAATAATCATAATAAGCACTAATAAACAATCAATAGTAATACAGAAGAAATAAAACCCCTTTCCTATCCAACACATTCATCAAGTAATAGAACAAGACAAAAGAAATACCCCCCACCCTCCCTCCCCTGGATGTGTGTATACTAAAAAACCAGAAAATAAAAAACACAACTATAACAAAGCCACAAAAGACATCAATGGACCCCAAACTAATTTGAATAACTTATTATGCCCCAGCATTTCAGCATTCATCTTCTCATACTTGTAACATAAACATAAGTTCTCCCACCAAAAAGTATAACTAAGGCGATCCCAATTTTTCCAATTATGAGTCACCATTTGCACGGCTACCCTGGTCATAATTAGGTAAAGCCGGCATTTATAGCAGTCCATAGGGGGCTTAACATGCAGTATTGTTCCACATATGACTACCTCATATGTCAATGGAATTGTTGATTCCAGTATGATATAAATTTGGCCCCATATTGACTTCCAAAAGTTGAGTATCAACGGACAATAGAACAACAGATGATCCAATGTCCCTATGTCCAGATGGCAGTGCCATCATCTATTAGAATTAGAACTGTTTAATTTGTATAAACGAACAGGGGTCCAAAAAGATCTATGTAACAAAAAAAAACATGTTTGTCTCATAGATGATGATGCTGTACATCTCATCCTCCAAGTCCAAATTCATGGCCATCGATACGCAGAAATATACTGCTTTACCTCAATGCTCCAAATGTTTCTAAGACTATTTTTTGTTTTTTTATTCAAGAATTCAGAAATTAATTTATACCACCTGGTGGCCTGATGTCCTAGTAAATCTGTCTAGAAACATAGGACATGCAAGCTATAATGACATTTTAGATTTCACCAGTCAGGGAACCCACTTTGAATGGCCTGCTTCAACTACAACCATCTATAATTTTGAGATTTTGAAATGCCGAATGATTGTCACAGTCGTGAAAAATCAAGCATTTTCCCATTTGATATAACATCATCTAGTGTACGAATGGCTGCCTGCATCCAATGCTTCCGGAAGATTCCAGACTCGCCAATTTGAATCCTGGAGTTAGCCACAAAATTAAGGGTGAACACTTATATCAACAACAAAAGTAGAGTAAATGCTTGCACCTTAATGTCATTGATACTCACATAACTTACAGTATTCTCTAATTTACTCATGCAAATTTGCCACCCAAGTTCTATCCATGTGTACATTCCCCTTGCAAATATGCATTATGTAAGGGAAATGGGTTGTTGCTGAATAGAATTAGGTGGATTTTTGGCATTTTTATCCACCAAAATAGGCACCTTTCTGGTCACTGAACTTAAATGTACCTGAAACAAATTATTTCTCAATTGCTCTGAAGTTAATCAAGTGCTCCGAGGGCATATTTGCAGGTAAGCAGAAATACAGAGCAGAAACTTATCAATATGGGACTCATTTTCAAAAAAGATAGACATCCAAAATATGGCATAAACTGGGACTTGGACGTCTTACTAGTCAAAATGTCCAAGAGGCCATTTTCAAAGCAGACTTTCTAGACATCTTTCTGGTTGTTTTCTCTCCAGTACATCTAAATCTTAAGGGGGTGTGTTAGAGGTGTGTTTTGTGTGAGCTTAGGCCTTGGACTTTCTGCAGGGATAATCAAACTTAACAAAATGCCCAGGGCACCATTTAGATGTTTGGGGAAAGACCTGTTTTAAAAATGAATAAGGGTCAAAAAGGTTCCCAAACTGACCAGATGACCACTGGAGCGATTAAAGCATGCCCCCCCACCTTAATCTCCCAGTGGTCACCGACCCCTTACCACCACCCAAAGATGTGAAAGAAACAGTACATCCAGCCTGTATTACAGCTTCAGATGGTCACACAGACCCAGCTCAGGAGATCAGAGGGGCAATTTAGGGGGTACTGCAGTGAACATCAGATTAAAAAGTCTCAGGTACACATCACTATAATCTGCTTATATTGTATGGTGAGCCCTCCAAAACCCACCCAAAATCTACTGTATCTACATAAAGAGGATACCTGCAGGCGCAAAAGCTGTTATTGTGGTATACTGTACAGTATAAGTGACATGTGTATCTGGGACTTTTTAAATGTGACATTCACTGAAGTACCCCATAGAGTGCCTCTCTGCTCTGCTCAGCTGTCTGTGTGGTCTGTTTGCTAAGAAGGCTGGCTGTTTGAATGTCCTGATGGCTTCTTTTTGTGTGTTTTTCATTTAGACTTTTTTGTATTTGAAAATAGCCAAAACTATAGATGCACTAAGGGACAAAACATCTAGATAGATCATTTTTTTGGGCGGAAAAAAAAGAAGAAAGAAAGAAAGATAGACGTGTTGCAGTTTTGAAAATGGGCATTTTCTCTTCTAGATTTCAATTTGGACGTCTTTCTCAAAATATCCAAACGCAGACTTAGACGCACTGCTGTCCTTCTGGAGGCACTGGCAAGATACCTCCTGTCGCCATTTAGAAGAACACCAGATTCATCTGGTGTGATATAACATTAGCTGAGCTGATGTCACCGGCTGGTAATATTTATTGAATGATGATGTGGGTAAAATGGTAGGGGGGACAGAGGGTAAGGGGAATATATGAGGTGTTATCAAGGGTCTGTAGAATAAGGATTGACAATTTTATAAGAGGAAGTAAGAAAGGGTTAATAGACAGAGCTTGTAAGAAAGAAAAATGATTAAGGAGGTTTCTAAGGTGATGGGGTGGAGCAGTCACATGATTGGTTGGATATTGTGGCAGGCTGGAGTGAATTCTGTGAAGAAAGGGGAACAGTAGAGTAGTCTCTTCAGGAAAAGATTATCCCTCCCTCCCTCCCTCCCATTTGTACTGGTGTTATGTTTTGTGTTAGTGCTGTGGGGTGGGGTGGGGTGGTGTACATATTATATGTCGACTTGGATGGATTTGGTGGAGCTTATGGGGTTGGGGGGAGGTGGTCGCAGCTTTGGGTGGGGCGGAAAATGGGGTTTGGCCCAGTTGGATCTGGGAGATGAGCAGTTAATAAATAAATAAATGTAACACTCGTATGCGATACCGCTGCGAGGGGAAGCATGGCCTTGCATCACCGTGGATCATGTTTGGGGGGAGGGGAAGCATGGACTTGCATCACCGTGGGTCATGTTTGGGGGGAGGGGAAGCATGGCCTTGCGTCACCGTGGGCCATGTTTGGGGGAATGTTATAAATTTAAAGATTTAACGGGAGCTAGTTTCAACACCGAATAGCTCCCTGGGGATGTGTGAAATATGCATTGGGGGTTTGTTGGTTTTTGGACACAGATTGTATTGTAAGTGAAGATAATATTCAGATAATATTCAGATAGATAATAAAGCTGCGGCCAAATATTTATTCCCATAAAACTGAGTTGTGTGATTATTGATTGATGGTGATTAGCTTTCAGTTGCAGGTGACAGGAATGCAAATGCTAATGTTATACTATTTTGCTTATGTCTGTCCAGTGAACTTAAGTTACATTCACGTATACCGTATTTTCACGCATATAACGCGCGCGTTATACGCGTTTTACCTACCGCGCATACCCCTCGCGCGTTATATGCGTGAGCGCGGTATACAAAAGTTTTAAAACATAGTTCCCACCCCGCCCGACGCCCGATTCACCCCCCCAGCAGGACCGCTCGCACCCCCACCCCGAACGACCGCTCGCACGCGCTCCCACCCGCACCCGCATCCACGATCGGAGCAAGAGGGAGCCCAAGCCCTCTTGCCCGGCCGACTCCCCGACGTCCGATACATCCCCCCCCCGGCAGGACCACTCGCACCCCCACCCCGAAGGACCGCCGACTTCCCGACAATATCGGGCCAGAAGGGAGCCCAAACCCTCCTGGCCACGGCGACCCCCTAACCCCACCCCGCACTACATTACGGGCAGGAGGGATCCCAGGCCCTCCTGCCCTCGACGCAAACCCCCCTCCCCCCCAACGACCGTCCCCCCCCAAGAACCTCCGACCGCCCCCCAGCCGACCCGCGATCCCCCTGGCGACCCCCACGACCACCCCACCCCCTTCCCCGTACCTTTGCTAGTTGGCCGGACAGACGGGAGCCAAACCCGCCTGTCCGGCAGGCAGCCAACGAAGGAATGAGGTCGGATTGGCCCATCCATCCTAAAGCTCCGCCTACTGGTGGGGCCTAAGGCGCGTGGGCCAATCAGAATAGGCCCTGGAGCCTTAGGTCCCACCTGGGGGCGCGGCCTGAGGCACATGGGCCCAACCCGACCATGTGCCTCAGGCCGCGCCCCCAGGTGGGACCTAAGGCTCCAGGGCCTATTCTGATTGGCCCACACGCCTTAGGCCCCACCAGTAGGCGGAGCTTTAGGATGGATGGGCCAATCCGGCCTCATTCCTTCGTTGGCTGCCTGCCGGACAGGCGGGTTTGGCTCCCGTCTGTCCGGCCAACTACCAAAGGTACGGGGAAGGGGGGTGGGGGGGTCGCCAGGGGGGTCGCGGGTCGGGTGGGGGGGCGGTCGGAGGTTCTTGGGGGGGGGCGGTCGTTGGGGGGGGGGAGGTTTGCATCGAGGGCAGGAGGGACTGGGATCCCTCCTGCCCGTAATGTAGTGCGAGGTGGGGTTAGGGGGTCGCCGTGGCCAGGAGGGTTTGGGCTCCCTTCTGGCCCAACTACCAAAGGTAAGGGGGGTGGGGGGGTCGTGGGGGTCGCCAGGGGGGTCGCGGGTCGGCTGGGGGGGCGGTCGGAGGTTCTTGGGGGGGGCGGTCGTTGGGGGGAGGGGGGTTTGCGTCGAGGGCAGGAGGGCCTGGGATCCCTCCTGTCCGTAATGTAGTGCGGGGTGGGGTTAGGGGGTCGCCGTGGCCAGGAGGATTTGGGCTCCCTCCTGGCCCGATATTGTTGGGGAGTCGGTGGTCCTTCGGAGGGAGGGATGTATCGGACGTCGGGGGGGGGGGGCATCAGGCTTTCAGGATGGGGACAGACCTTCAAGGGGGGACAGTGCACGGAAAGTCAGGGCGGGCGAAAGGAGCGTCGGGCAGCATGCGCGGTATACCCGTGAGCGCGGTATACCAAAGTTTTTGTACATATCATCGTGATTTCTGCGCGCTATACCCGTGTGCGCGTTTTATACGGGTGCGCGTTATTTGCGTGAAAATACGGTAGTAGGCAATTCCCTGTCTTCAGAGGGCTTATAATCATAGTTTGTATCTGAGATAATAGAGGGTTAAGGGGGGAATAGTTATCATAAGCCAAGTTATTTAATACAATGAGACCTGCTACAAAAATAACCCTACTTGTGGTAAACTATCACAACTTAAAAGTAGTCCATGTTGATAACTTCCCCATTAAGGGGCTTGTTCAGACCACAAGGCATTATAGTGGTATTTGAATGCTTTTGTTCACAACCTGCTGACTTAACCACGTGACTAATCCTGGTATCCACAGGCCTGGTAGCCTTAGTTTCAAGTTTATTTTAGTCTTGATATACTGCACACAAATGTCTGAGCGTTGTACAATTAGAAGGTAATTGGGGGGAGGGGAATAAAATAATTAAAAACAACTCAATAATAATAAAAGAGAAAGAAAAAAAACCCTACAAAATGGAGACATTACGGGAAAAAGAATAAAGATGGCAGATGAAGTTCAACATTGAGAAGTGTAAAGTATTGCATGTGGGAAGCAGAAACCCGAGGTACAATTATATGATGGGAGGGATGTTATTGAATGAGAGTACCCAAGGAAGGGACTTGGGGTTAATGGTGGACATGACAATGAAGCCGACGGCACAGTGCGCAGTGGCCGCTAAGAGAGCGAATAGAATGCTAGGTATAATCAAGAAGGGTATTACAACCAGAACGAAAGAAGTTATCCTGTCGCTGTATCAGGTAATGGTGCGTCCACATCTTGAGTACTGCGTTCAATACTGGTCGCCGTACCTTAAGAAGGATATGGCGTTACTCGAGAGAGTTCAGAGGAGAGCGACACGTCTGATTAAAGGGATGGAAAACCTTTTATACGCTGAGAGATTGGAGAAACTGGGTCTCTTTTCCCTGGAGAAGAGGAGACTTACAGGGGATATGATAGAGACTTACAAGATCATGAGGGGCATAGAGAGAGTAGAGAGGGACAGATTCTTCAAACTTTCAAAAAATAAAAGAACAAGACGGCATTCAGAAAAATTGAAAGGGGACAGATTGAAAACGAATGCTAGGAAGTTCTTCTTTACCCAACGTGTGGTGGACACCTGGAATGCGCTTCCAGAGGATGTAATAGGGCAGAGTACGTTACTAGGATTTAAGAAAGGATTGGACAATTTCCTGCTGGAAAAGGGGATAGAAGGGTATAGATAGAGGATTGCTGCACAGGTCCTGGACCTGTTGGGCCGCCGCGTGAGCGGGCTGCTGGGCACGATGGACCCCAGGTCTGACCCAGCGGAGGCATTGCTTATGTTCTTATGTAACTCCAATACAGTAAAACCTTGGATTGCAAGTAACTTGATATGCAAGTGTTTTACAAGACAAGCAAACCATTTTATTAAATTTTAACGATATACAAGCAAGGTCTTGCAATACAAGTACATACAGTATTTTGTATTAAAGTTTTGGCATTGTGGAACAAATCATCTGAGTTTCAATTATTTCTTATGGGGAAATTTGCTTTGATATATGAAAGCTTTGGATTACAAGCATGTTTTCGGAACGAATTATGCTCGCAAACCAAGGTTTTACTGTATCTTGAGAGGAAAGAAAGTGAAGGGAAATTACATGAGAAAAGAGGATATAGGGTTGATATAAATGATACCTCAATCAGATGATAACGTAAATGTTTATGTTCTGATTTATGCCAATTATATAATACTGTATGCATCTTTAAATAAAAAGGTATTGAGACCAGATTTGAATTTAGCTAGAGAGGTTTCCTAATGAAGACAAAGTGGAAGAGCGTACCATAATGTGGGGGCTGTTACTAAGAACATAAGGCTCCTTTTCCAAAGCTGTGATAGCAGTTTTAGCGCATTGAACTGGTGTTAGTTCTAGCCGCGTAGTGCGGGTTTAGCATGTGCGGCAATCCTGCGTGCGCTAAAAACGCTATTGCAGTTTTGTAAAAGGAGCCCATAGTTTTGCGAAAAGTATCGTAGGTGATATAATGAACAGAATATGTCCTAAATATTCATGTGTGTAACTGGCATGTAAATATGAGTGCTTAACTTAAAGAATTGCCCTTTAAATGTATGCAAACACATTTCTGTGAATTTGAATGCAGGCTCATACCTTGGTTTGAATATTTACAAAGGGCTATGTTTAGAAAATAATTAGTCCCCAAAAAAGTAACAAGGTACAGATTACGTATGAAGCATGCCATCATGTCATTTCAAATATCAAATTAAGAACTTACACCGGTGATACCCACCTTACCTTTGGGTCAGAGAATAATTAAAGAATTAACAAAATTAAATGGGTGATGCTAAACTCCTATTCGCTATTCAAAGACTCCACCAAGGCACACATGACATTTGACACAGGGAGTGACAGAAACTGGGTATATAAATGCATGCTCATAAAGACAAGTCTAAAGCTAAAAAGAATCACTCTTCTGGGTCTGTACTGTTCTAAACAGGAAAAAAAACAACCATGTCTTCCAAGGGAAGTAGCCAGTGGAATCAACAGGAACAAGGCAACAGCTCATGCCAAAATAAAGGACGTAAGTTTCATTTCATTATAATTCAATAACTTGATTTTGTTAAGGATGCAGTGTTTATTATTATTTTTTACTTAAGATTAAATAGCTATATTTCATTTAAATTATAATCTTCTAGATCTCTTATTAGTTCAATATCACTGTAGATATGCAATAGTGTGTGGTGCAATGGTTAAAGCTACAGCCTCAGCACCCTGGGTTGTGGGTTCAAACCCACGCTACTCCTTGTGACCCTGGGCAAGTCACTTAATCTCCCCCATTGTTCCAGGTACATTAGGTAGATAGTGAGCCCACTGGGACAGACAGGGAAAAATGCTTGAGTACCTGAATAAATTAATGTAAACCGTTCTGAGCTCCCTTGGGAGAACGGTATAGAAAACTGAATAAATAAATATTAAATTCAAACAAATAATAATAAATAGCATAGAGGTCTGTGGAAAACTTGGATAATTTGCAGACCCAGAAGAGGTATCATTTATAGTTTCTGGTATGATATGTAGAAGTTTAAAAAAATTAAGTTTGCAGGTTCTACCGAAGGACTGCTGCTATGATGAGGTTGTCTACATAGGAAAAAGTTAAAAATGTGGGGAAAATCCATATTTAAGCAAATACCAAAATGTCACAGAATCATGATTCTATTTATTTTCTGTGTCAACAGAAACATCTACATCTAGCCAGGGCAGTGGCAGTGGAGGGCAGTGGAGTCAGAGCTCACAGGGCTCTCAGGGTGGAGCTGGCTCCTGCCAAAATACTACTCAAATCACTGGACGTAAGTTTTCATTCATTACAATACAGTGTTCCCCCGGTCGTTCGCGGTCGGTGGTTCGTGGTCCCAGTCATTCGCGGTATTTTCTGACTGAGAACCGCCAAGGAGAGGGCAGCGGGAGAGGCAGGAGAGAGCAGCCAGAGCGCCGCGAGTGCAGGAAATCACTCACGGTACACTCCGACCGACTCTTCCTGCACTAAGTCGGGCATTATCCAATCAGGAGCTGCTTTGACACGCAGCTCCTGATTGGATAAGGCCCGACTTACTGCAGGAAGAGGTGGTTGGAGCTTACCGCGAGTGATTTCCTGCACTTGCGGCACTCCGGCTGCTCTCCTGCTGCCCTCTCCCGCTGCCCTTTTCAGGCTCCCCCATGAAAAACCGTATTCGTGGTTTTTCGAGATTCACGGGAATATAGGGGGACTACTGTACAGTTTTCTAAGAAATTATTTTAAAAGATTTTGAGCGATCTTTAGTGAAGTTTGAATTAATAGAATCATGACTCTTCCTGTTCTGGTGCTTTAGAAACATCTACAACTGTCCAGAGTAGTGGCAGTGGAGGGCAGTGGAATCAGAGCTCACAGAGCTCTCAGGGTGGAGCTGGCTCCTGCCAACAGAATACTCAATCCAGTGGAAGTAAGTTTTCATTCATTGCGATACAGTTTCATAAGAAATTATTTAAAAGATTTTGTGCGATCTTTAGTGAAGTTTGCATTAATAGAATCACGACTCTTTTCCTGTTCTGGTCCTTTAGAAACATCTACAACTGTCCAGAGCAGCGGCTGTGGAGGACAGGGGAGTCAGAGCTCACAGAGCTCTCAGAGCTCTCAAATCATTGGACGTAAGTTTCCATTCATTGCAATTCATTTTACTTAGAAATTATTTTAAAATTATAGTGTGATCCTTAGAGATGTTTACATTCATAGAATCATGATTGTTTTTCTGTTCTGGGCCATCAGAAACAACTACAACTAGCCAGGGCAGTGACTGTGGAGGAAAGTGGAGTCAGAGCTCAAACAGCTCACAGATCTCTCAGGGAGGAGGCAGCTCCTGCCAACAGGGAGGTCAATCCTCTGGACGTAAGTTTCCATTCATTATAATCAATTTATTTTTTGCATAGAAACACTTAAAAAAAAAATCTGTGTTATCTTTGGGGATGTCATTCTAAACGTTTTAATACATGGATAGATGATTCTGTTACTGACAATTCAATTTTATAATTCAAATTTAAAGGTTCATAGTTTAAAGGCATGCTTTAGAATGCAGTTTGGGCCCAAAGCTAATTTCAGCTCCTGTACAAAGAATGAATTTTGGGATTTTTCATTGGTACCATTTATCGTCGCTGAAAGGAAGAGAAACATAACTATCAACCTGTGGCTCAGTCTTCCCCCAACCCATTCTTAACCTACACAATTAGGGAATGGCTAGTTGGGAAATATTCAACTGTACAACACATTTAAGTGCCTGCCAGTTCAGCCTGGTTAAATTCCTTTGAATATTGCCTCCTGTCTTTAAAGATGTTTGCATTCATAGATGTTGAAACTTTTTAGTACAATGAAAATTGATTCTGATAATGACATTGTGCTGTTATTAAATTTCATTCAAGATAAAAGACACATGGTTTATTTTTAATGGTATATTTAGGGTTCTAGAGTTGGCCCAAAGGCCCAATGATAAGTTGTCCCTCTGCTATTCTCTAGATCAGCGGTTCCCAACCCTGTCCTGGAGGTCCACCAGCCAGTCAGGTTTTCAGGCTAGCCCTAATGAATATGCATAAGGCAGGTTTGCATGCATAGCACCTCCACTAAATGCAAATCTCGCTCATGCATATTCATTAGGGCTAGCCTGAAAATCCGGCTGGCTGGTGGTTCTCCAGGACAGGGTTGGAAGCCACTGCTCTAGATCATCTGAAATGACTGTGATGCAGGGTCAGTTTTTACAGTCTTTGGGCAGAATGAAGCTCTACCTATCACTCAGATAAAGACATCTGGTTTCAAAATTCAAGCTGCATGTATGCCAAGTTGAAGAGAGAATTGTGGTTTGTTTCTTCTGACCAAGGACTGTAGTTATGACGACTATATCCAGGAAGCTGTGAATGCTCTTATATTCAAATAACAAGTAACCAGTTGGTTATAAACTTAAATTGCCACCCATATATGTATACACATCTATCCTCATCAATAATGTGTGATCCTAATCAATGTTCAAAGAATTTTAATTACTTCCTTATGGATAATTGGATATTGATGCAGCAATCCTTTCTTATTTGTTAAGGAGTAGCTGCTTGAGATCATCATGTGATCCATAGTTATACTTTTTTAAAATTAATTTTAAACTATTACTATATATATTTCTTTTCTTAGGGCTCCTTTTATCAAGCCGCGCTAGCGGTTTAACACGCATAATAGCGTGTTAAACCGCCGGCCGTGCTAGCTGCTACCGCCGCCTCTTGAGCAGGCGGTAGTTTTTGGCCCAGCGCAGGGGTTAGCGCATGATGAAACGTTGCGCGCGTTAACCCCGCTAGCGCGGCTTGATAAAAGGAGCCCCTAGTAACAACACTTATCTTTTACGTTGCTGTACTTATATGCGGCTCTGTCAGCTGGGGAGACTTGCTGACATGTTCACATGGACTCTTATATTCAAATAGGCTTTACTAAACATTCAAAAAGTCATAATTCATATTGTGTTTTGTTCTTCAGAAATATCCACAAGTGGCCATGGCAGCGGCTCTGGAGGACAATGGAGTCAGAGCTCACAGAGCTCTCAAAGTACAGTAAGTGGCTCCTGCCAAGACAAAGGACAATCTTATACCCGTAAGTGTTAATTCATCATAACATTTTTTTTCCATAGAACCTGTTCATAATCTGTTGCAAGATCTTTGAAGGTAGCTGCATTCAGAAATTTATAGCAAACATAATGATTAATCTGCAAGTGAATATTCAGAATGATTTATTTGGTTAATTTCAGAGTTAGCCACCTAAATCAATTCCAAATCAATTTTGAGCCCAATGCTAATTTATCCACACAATTCTAGGTGGAATGGGAGGAATTACAAGGGTAGTCAAAAATTAAATCCATAAGAGTAGTTTTATAAGAAAGGCACAAATATTTAGAAACCCAGAATTTACATGTCTATATCAGCATACATGTGCATATCTGTATACATGAGTGCAAATATCAGTATTCCTGATGGGTATACACATGGACGGAGCCTAAGTAGAAGTTGACTTGAACCACATTTATGCATGAAAATGATAAAATAGTATAATTATGTGTAGTTTATTTTTATTTTATATTTTAGTAAACACTTCCCAAGAATTTCCAGCAGCTCTATGGCTCTATGCTCTATGGCTCTATTTTATAGCTTAATACAGTTTGATATTCCACTTTTCATAACATGTCATTGTGAATTACAATAAAAACATCCAAAATATGGCCCAATTGGATGATAAACCGGGACCTGACACTGTCCGTGTTTTAAAAAAAACCCACTACTTTCTCAGGGGTCCTAAAGTATTAAAACCACATTCTAGGGAACCATAGGGATTACAACTGGATAAAAGGCGTTCTTGTGAGCTGAAAAACAAGTCAAATTTGTGAGGCATTGCTGTGATTTTGAAACTCTTCTTTATATTTTCATTTCATTTGAGATTAGAATACTGTGTCATCATCATTCGCTGTCTCAAAGAGGAAGGGACTCCAGATTATAACTGAAAGAGTGAAACTTATTGTCAAGAATTAGAGTCCCTACATGATAAGTGATAGAAGGAATCATAGTGTACAGGGAAGATCTAGAAATAGCTTTGAATGAATATGCAGACAGAGCAAAAGACTAACAAAATCATTCTTCTTCCTCTGTTGTGCTTTGCATGGTTAGAGACAAGGTCATCTTCCAAGAGTGGTAATGATGGAGGACAGTGTGGTCAGACCTCACAGGGTGGATCTTATGAGTCATCCCAAAACAAAGGCCAAGGTAAGGGTCTTAGGTTTTGTATAATCACCATTATTATCATTTTATAAACAATATAAAACATTCACATATTTTGGGCTTGGTTTTAGGAAATTCCTCAATAGTGTTAATATAATGATGAAGATATTTTATGTGATATCCATTGGGATTTTATTAACTATCATTGTACCACATAGATCCACATTTTATTTTTATTTTGAATAAGAGCCTGACCACTTTATGCTATGCTAAACTAAACCTATCAGAGACAAAATACATAAAGTGGAAGGGCCACAAATAAACAGAATAAGAGCAGGAGTCCAAAATGAAACCACTTTATTAAAACGGATGAGGCAGTGAAAACTAAATTGAATGGATATACTAGGGACCCAACACTTTCTGTGTTTTGGCAGCATATGACTTCCTCAGGAGTCCTTATTAACCTTTTCATTGGTTCAATATCCATCTTTTATCTAATCTTATATTTATATTTTGCTGAATCCCATCAGGTCCAAAGTGGATTACATAGCAGTAGTATATTGCAAAGCAACCAGCAAATTAACTGTGAGATATAATAAATAAATATTATTTAAGATCAACATTTCAGGAAAAAATATGATTTTAAAGAAGTATAGGAAAAGAGGATAAGAATTCAAATTTCTAAGACTTATTATAATAGAGATCCAATACTGGACAATTTGAAAACCAAAGGAACCTTTAAGGATTCTGAAATACATATACCTTATGTTAAAGAAAATTATATAACAGATAAAACAAGACAATAGAGTTTTAAGATTTCTGAAAAAGAGAATAATTGAATCGTATATTCTGATCCAGCTCCCTCAAAAAATGAAGGCCTTCTTTTATTATGCTGGAGTAGAGGCTTTTACCGCAGTCTGGGGCACTAAATGCTATAACTCTCATAGGAATTCTAAGAGTGTCGAAGCCGTATCGGAGCAATTAGCGCCTTTGGCCATAATAAAAGCCTCTATCACGGCTTAGTAAAATGGGGTTAAATTAAAATTTTTGAGCTCCTATAGGAAGCCAATGCAATTGAATCAACATAAAGCATTTAGAGTACAGTACAAGGCTGCAATGATTTGTCATCAATTTTTGAATGGCATAATCTCAGAGTACTTTAAGAGTAAGATGATTACTTATCAGCATAAAAGATTATTACATTCTGAAAATTCTGCTCTGTTAAAGGACCATGTTAATCCGAGAAAGGTCAAAACTTGTGCAATGACTTTTTGTTGTGCTGGAGTGACATGATGGAATTCACTGATAGGGCAGCTGAGAAAATGTGCTGATAGAGGAACTTTTTAGGAAGCTCCTCAAAACACATTGGGCTCCTTTTACAAAGCCGAGTTAGGGCATTAACGCACGGAATAGCGCAAGCTAAATTGCCACGCACGCTAGACGCTAACGCCAGCATTGAGCTGGCATTAGTTCTAGCCACGCAGAACGGGTTTCGTGTGCGCTAGAATGCTGCGTGCGCTAAAAACGCTAACGCAGCTTAATAAAAGGAGCCCATTGTTTGTAAATGCTTTTTTATAAGGTCTGACTTGTCAGGAAACACTGTGCTTTTAAATTTTAGATGATTTGCTCCTTTTGTGCTGTTTTAGCTATTATGTATGTGCATATTATGTAAACCGCCTAGGAATTTGATGGTATAGAAATTTTTAAAATAAATAAATTTATGACATTTAGGGCTCCTTTTACTAAGCTGCATTAGCCATTTTAGTCCACGCAGCATTTTAGCGTGCGCTAAACCTATGCTACGCGGCTAGAAGAAACGCCAGCTCAATGCTGGTGGTAAGGTCTAGCATGGGCGGCTTAGTAAAAGAAGCCCTTAAAGATCATAAGTGCTGAATCATTTTGCAGTGTCTGAAGTTTCTTAACCAGCTCATTGGTATCTAAACTAAATCCAATAACTTTAGCTGATTTAGACACCTATAAAGATAGGTGCATAGAAAGGGTCAAAGACTAAGGAATCAATCTGTTGAGATTGCTCAACCTTAGTAATTTGGTCTTATCTTTATTTAATTTCAAATCATTGAAAATGGACCATCTTTCAAAACTGTTCAACAATTTCAGTTAATTTCGAGTTTTGTCAAAGAAGGTAGTAAATGGAAAAATAATAACATCATCTACATATAAATAATGTAAAACCTCTACATTTTGCAAACTGTCCTTAAAAAGGTCATATGAACATTAAACAAAATTGGGGACCTCACCTAAATGATTCCAAGCAAACGATAGTCATCCATTTTAATTTGGTAAGACCTGTTGATCAAAAACTCTTTAAACCATCTTAGAACTGTTCCTGCTATGCTCAAAGAACTTAGGGCTCCTTTTACGAAATGGCGTGAGAGGTTTTTAGCGTCAGAGCCTACTGGCTCATGCTAAAAACATCTAGCACTGTTTAGTAAAACCCAGCGTTAATCTGAAAAGCAGGATCTCATGAACAACAGTATCAAATGTGGCTGTTAAAACCAATTCAAGGCATATTGCCATTCTTTTTGCAATATTTATCTAAAAATGCAAATGCTATCTGTATCCTCTAAATAAATATTAGAAAAAATTGCCAAGGCTGAGAACTTCACATGTTCCTAGCTGTAGAAAAGCATGTATAATTTAAAAAAAGCCACTTTTAACATGGTGATGGTGAAACTTGGCCCCTGGAAGAGGCCCCCAAGGAAGTTCTGCAAATCCCTTGAAGACAGTGGAAAGCGAGCACCCCTGTAATAGCAAAAATGACACTTGTGTCTAATTCCAATCTTCTTGTATCCCAACCCTCCCCCCCCCAAAAAAAAAACAAAAAACAAAAACCCTGTTCCTATCTTAGTCATCCTTTCTATCCTTTCCTTATTCATATATCCAGGATTACCTAAAATATTGTTTCCCTGCTTGCTAGTTCTCTAAAAGTCTGAAATACAAAATAAATAAATAAATAAATAAAAAAGGAAAGGGATTTACATATTAGGAGAGAATTAAAGTAAGAGGCAACCTAAGCAATCATAATTGTCTATTTCCTTAATTTTCATCATGTGAATCTTTGCTGATGGCAGAAGCCTAGTGCTCTTCTCGTGTGTGATGGATGTAATAAATGAATGAAAGCATCAAATTACAAGAAAATTTCATGAATAATCCTTACATAGGAAAGGAAGTAATGGGAAGTATACAGGAAAGCCTTAGAAAGTGTGATCCACTAATTCTGTGGTTCTTGTTCCAGGTGGATGTCAAAGCACCGGTGGATCCAAGAAGTGAATGGGCAACACTGCGACTCCCCTTTCCACAAATCAGAATCAAGCATATTACCTCCTGCATTTAAATTGGCAATCATTCTAATTTCAAAAGATTAATCTTTAATAATAATCCCAACATTGTTTTGTCATCAAAATTCATCAGTAGATTAAATGTAGTTTCCCTGACATATTAAAGCAATCCCTAAGCATATCACATTTCTCTGTTGATTTCTTAATATATTTCTTATTTATTTGGATTAATTAATGTCTTTAAGAAGATATTTACTGAAGATAGTATAACTGTATGCTGTTGGGTGTCACTGTTTCCCTCTGGGCCTCCTAAACCTATATATGGTCTTAGCTTATATACTTCCTGGACCATGCCCTCCTGGATTTAGCCCTCCCATATCACTTCTCTCCCGGGTGGGAGGGTAAGTTTTAAGGTGGCTCTGACATGTGTGTGTATACCGGTATATATATATATATGCCTTCAAGTTGACCATCAACTCATGGCTGCATGCAGAGTGAGGAATCCTTCCTGAGATGTTTCAAGGCACATGAGTAGTTTGTCATTGCCTTCTCCCACACAGGGTGCAGCTCCACTATGTTGCTGCTGCCCAACATAGGGCCCTGCAGCCTATAGCACCTGGTATTCCCCAGTGGTCCCCCATCCAGGCCAGACCCTGCTTAGCTTCTAATAGCAAGAGTGGGCCTACCCAGGGCAGTCAAGCCATAGGCTCTGACACTGTGAGGGAGTACTGTCTAGGGAGAGAGGTAACATCCTATAGACTCCCTCTCATTATAATAGACAGCATGGAAGAACATTGAAATAACATAGATATGAAGTTAATGCTATTTATACAACACAATGAAACATCTCACTTATAGTCAGGGAATTATATGCAGTAGAGATATATAGACGAGACAAATATGGGTAATGCAAAATCAATTGAGATAAATAGATGGGTGAATAAACTGAAGGCAAATTACAGTTGAAAAAGATATATGAACTGGTCTAAGATACTGGGTGTACATTAGAGAATGACTTGGGACAAATTTTTCCTTGTCCCCACAGGACCTCAATCCCCCTGCTCCGTCCCCACAAGTTTTGTCACTATCCCTGTGCTAACCCCATTTCTGTAAGCTTTGCCTTAACCGCACAAGTCTCGAACACTTACGATTTTAAAGTGTTTGAGTCTTGTTCTGATGAGGACAGAGCTTAGGCATTGGTGGAATGAGGCATTATGACATCACAATCTGAGCTCTAGAATGTTGCTACTTATGACTTTAAAGTGTTTGAGGCTTGTGCAGATGAGGATAGAGCTTGCAGGAATTGGGCAGTGACAGGAAAAGAACATACGGGAATGGGACAGAAAAATGAGTTTCCGTGGGAACGGGAAAAAAATTGTTCCCATGTCATTCTCGTGTACATCAAGTTAGTCCAGCTGCAGAGCAAGTAGACAGCCAGTCACCAAACGTATTAAAGGCTTGGGAGAAAAGCCAGATTTTAACCTGCATTCTGAAGTAGAAATAGTAGAAAGTTTCAGAGTGTCTGAGCTACTCCTGAGAAGGCGCACTAAATTGTAATAACTTTTCACCCCTTCATACACTAGTTGCTGGTGTTCAACATCATCCAAGTGGGTTTTTATTTATTTATTAAATTATTTTAAAGAGTTAATTTTAGCTCTGTAAACCGATCAGATACTTGTTGATGGCTGGTCTATCAAATTATAAATAAACTTGGAAACTTGGTTTCCTGCAGGAGGGAAATGCTTGCGAGATGACACTGCAAAGTATTTTTGTTTTTATTTACTTGGCGATCTTATACCCTCAATATTCTATTATAATCCCTGTTGCAGTCATGATCCATCAATCCGAGGACAATAACATATTTCACTTCCCATCTTTATCATATCAAGATTTCCAGCAAAGATACCCTCAATAAGATTATAATGTGATTAGGCTACTTCTGTAATTTGCCCTTCTCAAGCTTTTTTAAACCACACATTCAAGATAATGCTTAATATTTATTTATTTATAAACTTATATCCTGCTTAGATCTAGCAGTTCACAGTGTGCACACATAATCATAAATAGCAGTACAACAGCAAATAATTTACATTCATCAAAGGTTCTCCAGAATTACTAAAATGAGTTAAATCTCAAGAAAAAGCCTCCATAAATAAAGTTGTCTTTGGTACCCTTTTACATTTCTGGATGTCTGAAAGCAACCTAAGTGGTCCAGCCAAATTACTGTATTCCATAAAAACACCCCTGCTACTGAATCATTCTGCTTAACTCATCAGTATCTCCACTACCCCGATATGAATATGTCTACGAGTACAAACAGATCATTCTCATAAGCTCCTTACAATACTTCTGTCTCCCAGCTTCAAAGAAATAATAACAATCATTTCAGTTTGCTGCCTTTTCCAAGTCAATCATGCTCTTAAGCACCTCATTTTCAACCATAAAAATCATATACACAAAGCACTCTGAACTAATACAATCCAAATAAACAGAAACCATGTTCCACACATAGATTTTGCACTACTGTTCCATCAGCAATTCTGTTGCAGTCACCTTCCTTGCTCCTGTACTTATGCCAATAAAGGAGGGAAAGAAGATTTTCTGGAGTCCTAGGGTGTAACTGGATCTAAGCTTTAAAACTTTTCCAGGTCTCTGCTACAGTCATTGGTCTTTTGTACAGCAGAACAAACAGGAACAACCACTTGTACATAATTCACTCTTTCTGGAACAATGTAGTAACCTCTTTCATTGTTTGGTGCTTTTGAAGTATATCAGAGGAAAGATCTTGAAACAGCTCCAAAGGTGCTTCCTGGTAACAGACAGTTCCCAGTTGCTGTACCTTATATAACAAATGTTACTTTATAGCATAGGTGTGAAGGCAGACAATTGTGTTGCATGTCTTTTGTTGTTTCTCCTTAGTCCCAGCATTCCATGAGAACGTTCCATTTTAATCATGAGCTCTATTGTACCTTCAGTCTGGTCACTGTTTAACACCAGTTTATATATAAATAATCCACAATGTATATAATTTTTGCTTCCATCTGGTTCAAGCAAACCTTGGATTCTTAAATTGTTTCTCCTGGAATGATTTTCCAAATTATCTACCTTTAGGTGCATAGTTACTAGAAGCATTCAGCTGCTAAACTTTACCTCCGCCTACGACTTGTGTCCTACTAGAAACATTTTAAGCCACCGTGCTAAGTTCTTTTTCTGTTTTAAGCCACTATTCAGAAATTCAAACAAGTCCTAAAACATCTACTATCAAATACCCAACAAGATCCTAGCCTCTAATTTCAGATCCCCACACGATAAACAATTAGGTTCTGTTACAGTCCTCTTATTGGTTCTCCTAGATCTCACCATGAAGCCACTCTCTTGGCCTATTCTTCTCTTATTCTGCTCATTTACCAACACTGCCTGAATCCTCTCCCCTCCAATCTACTCGACTCCACAAATATCAATAATATGTGCCCTGGCCTCAGAATCCCCGCGCTAGTGCGCACCAGAAATCACCCCTTCAAAAAAAAACCTCAGAGGAGTCAACTACTCCTTTCTAAAACCAGTTCCTCCTGCCAATCTACCCAACCTCACCTCTGACTATCTCACCCCAGTCCCAACACTCTACTGTAACACTAGATCTGCTTGCAACAAGACCCAAATATTAAAGGACCTACTTGCTGACTTAGATCCTGGATTCCTGTGCATCACAGAAACATGGATCTAAAAAGACGATCTATTCACACAAAACAAACTCTGCTCCTATGGTTACCATGGCCTCTTCTCTCCCAGAATAAAACAGAAAGAAGGAGGCCTGGCACTCCTCTACAAATCATTCCTCGACGTTCAGCTCCTCAAAAAGGGCAGCCACACTTCACTAAAATATATGATTGCTTCAGTCAAGGATGAACTCCACCCCTACCCATTAGGTATCCTGTTACTATATCGGCCACCAACCCCCTGGAATAAATCCTCCAAACTTGTCCTCAAGACCATAACAAGCGCCTTCCTAAAATTTCAGAGACTATTGATCATTGGCAATATTAATCTCCACCTTGATGACATCACCAGCAAGGATGCAACCAAATTCAACAATTTCCTCACTTCTCTAGGTTTCCCTTGTCCTGCATCCTCCTCAACCCACGAAAAGGGGCACACACAAGACATCATCAGCTTCCTCGACCTGATCGAACACAAAACCTCTGCCGAAGATGCTCGTTGGGAACAAGTCCCTTGGTCTGATCACTTTCTAGGTTCTTTCTGCCTCCCCATTTTCATGTCCCACCTTGGATCTCCACCCCGTGCCACAAATCCTATCACCTTCTGCAAAAAAATCATGAGCAAACTCTTCTGGTCCCAATTTCTCAATCACCTTTCCTCCCATTCTAAGCCTACTGACCCAGAATCCAACTGGCGAACTGGATAAACCTCTCCAAGACTACCTATTGCGCTCTTGCCCCTTTATCTACCAAATCCATCTCCTACTCCCGTAAAGCCCCTTGGTATCTTCCGTAGCACAGAGAACTGAAGTAGCACAGAGAACTGAAGCAGAAATGTCGAGCACTGGAGCGCAAATGGAAAAAATCCAAATCCCCTTCAGACAGACAATCCTGGAGGGAAAATATCAAGTTTTATAACTCAGTACTAAAAAAAGCTAGGAAGAACTACTATGGTGATAAAATTTCCCAATCCAACAACCAAAGCAGCACACTGTTTAACATCTGGCGTTGCCTGTGGGGAGGAATTGCAAGGAAGGTGCGGAGGGGATAGGAAATGAGGGGAGATTATGTTGTTGGGATGTGTTTTTTGAATAGTATGGTTTTGATATCTTTTCGAAACGCTTTATAGTCAGTAGTTGTGATCAGCAGCTTGGAGATGGTGGGGTTAGTTTTCGCCGCCTGTGTAGCAAGTAGGTTGTCATATAGTTTTTTGCGTCTTGTGCCTTTGAGTGGGGGGTAGGTGAACGGGATATGGGTTCTCCTTATTCTGGGTGAAAGCTGTCTTCCTCAGGGGTTCCTAGAAGTCCTGATATAAAAACTCGTGGATTAAAAACTGAAAATGACACTGAAACATAACTGTGTGGATGAAGATCCCTTAAAGGCAGTCTATTTTCTATTACAGAAAACTAGTGCAATCTGGTATATGCATGCCTAAATTTTTTTTTTTTAAAATAAATCTTTATTAAGTTTTCAAAACTAACAAAAGTGCACAACAATATACATACATACATTAATAATCATAATAAGCACTTATTAACAATAAATAGTAATACAGAAGAAATAAAACCCCTTTCCTATCCAACACATTCATCAAGTAATAGAACAAGACAAAAGAAATACCCCCCACCCTCCTTCCCCTGGATGTGTGTATACTAAAAAAACAGAAAATAAAAAACACAACTATAACAAAGCCACAAAAGACGTCAATGGACCCCAAACTAATTTGAATAACTTATTATGCCCCAGCATGTCAGCATTCATCTTCTCATACTTGTAACATAAACATAAGTTCTCCCACCCAAAAAGTATAACTAAGGCAATCCCAATTTTTCCAATTTTGAGTCACCATTTGCATGGCTACCCCGGTCATAATTAGGAAAAGCCGGCATTTATAGCAGTCCATAGGGGGCTTAACATGCAGTATTGTTCCACATATGACTACCTCATATGTCAATGGAATTGTTGATTCCAGTATGATATAAATCTGTCCCCATATTGACTTCCAAAAGTTGAGTATCAACGGACAATAGAACAACAGATGATCCAATGTCCCTATGTCCAGATGGCAGTGCCATCATCTATTAGAATTAGAACTGTTTAATTTGTATAAACGAACAGGGGTCCAAAAAGATCTATGTAACAAAAAAAGAACATGTTTGTCTCATAGATGATGATGCTGTACATCTCATCCTCCAAGTCCAAATTCGTGGCCATCGAGAAGCAGAAATATACATCTTTACCTCAATGCTCCAAATGTTTCTAAGACTATTTTTTATTTTTTTATTCAAGAATTCAGAAATTAATTTACACCACCTGGCGGTCTGATGTCCTAGTAAATCTGTCTAGAAACATAGGACATGCAAGCTATAATGACATTTTAGATTTCACCAGTCAGGGAACCCACTTTGAATGGCCTGCTTCAACTACAACCATCTATAATTTTGAGATTTTGAAATGCCGAATGATTGTTGCAGTCGTGAAAAATCAAGCATTTTCCCATTTGATATAACATCATCTAGTGTACGAATGGCTGCCTACATCCAATGCTTCCAGAAGATCCCAGACTCGCCAATTTGAATCTTGGAGTTAGCCACAAAATTAAGGGTGAGTACTTATACCAGCAACAAAAGCAGAGTAAATGCTTGCACCTAAATGTCATTGATACTCACATAACTTATAGTATTCTCTAATTTACTCATGCAAATTTGCCACCCAAGTTCTATCCATGTGTACATTCCCCTTGCAAATATGCATTATGTAAGGAAAATGGGTTGTTGCAGAATAGAATTTAGGTGGATTTTTGGCATTTTTATCCACCAAAATAGGCACCTTTCTGGTCACTGAACTTAAATGTACCTGAAACAAATTATCCCTCAACTGCTCTGAAGTTCAGCAAGTGCTCCGAGGGCATATTTGCAGGTAGAGAATGACATGGTGGTGGTTACCCGCGGCTAGCCGCGTTTAGCCACGGGTATCCCTCCGAAACGGGGAACAAAAAATAGTGGCCTCTGCGGGACGGGGACAAGGCCATTCAGCGCCCCGTGGAGCGGTGAATGGACTTGTCCCCGCAGTGAGGCAATCAAGATCGCGCGGTCCCCGCCATCTCCCTCCCTCCAACTCACCTTTGAACTGAAGAGCAACCGCCGGAAGAATTTCTGCCGGTCCGCGCGAAGAAAAAAAAAAAAGCCTCTCCTTTTCTCCTGCTCTTATCGCCATGCTGCAGCTACTAAAGCCGACAGGAAGTCTTTCCGAAGTCAATTCTGACGTCGGAGAGGACGTTCTGGGCCAGCCAATCGCTGCCTGGCTGGCCCAGAACGTCCTCTTCGACTTCAGAATTGAGTCGGAAAGAAGACTTCCGGCTTTAGCAGCTGCAGCATGGTGGTAAGAGAAGAGGAAAAGAAGGGAGGCTTTTTCTTTTTTTTTTTTAAGCGGCAGGGAGGCAGCAGGCTGGCTTTGGCTAGGGAGAGAGAAAGGTAGACAGGCACAGGCAGGCAGGCAGGCTTCGGGGGTGGGGGTGGGACAAAGTGTGGAAGGCAGTGAGAGGGACATAGGAAGGAGGCACTAGGGGCACTAAAGACATGGGAAGGATGCACCGGGGGCACTAAAGACATAGGAAGGAGGCACTGGGGGCACTAAAGACAGGAAGGGGCACTAAGGACATGGGAAGGAGGCACTGGGGCACTAAAGACATGGGAAGGAGGCACAGGGGGCACTAAAGACAGGAAGGGGCACTAAGGACATGGGAAGGAGGCACTGGGGGCACTAAAGACATGGGAAGGACTGGGGGCACTAAAGACAGGAAGGGGCACTAAGGACATGGGAAGGAGGCACCAGGGGCACTAAAGACATGGGAAGGAGGCACCGGGGGCACTAAGGACATAGGAAGGAAAGAGGGAGGGAATAGAAAGGGACAATTCTTGGGCCTGAGTGCAGAAAGAAAGAAATGAAAGAAAGGATACACAGACAGAAGGAAATCAATGAAAGAGACTCATGAAATCAATCACCAGACAGCAAAGGTAGGAAAAATGATTTTATTTTCAATTTAGTGATCAAAATGTGTCAGTTTTGAGAATTTTTATCTGCTGTCTATATTTTGCACTAAATTTGTCTATTTTTCTATAGTTACTGAGGTTTTAAAATTTTAGTTCTAGTAGTTTGCCGGTCCACAAAATAATTATTTTATTTCTGCTGGTCCACGGGTGTAAAAAGGTTGAAAAACACTGATGTAGAGTATGCCGGCTTTCTTTTTCGCCCAGCCGCATGCGTTCAAAAAGCCGCGCTCACGTTGATCAATCTTCTCCTCTCTTGCAACTTCCAGTTTCCGGTTGCGTCAGAGGAGAATATTGAACAAATGAGCACCCGCACATGCGGCTGGGCGAAAAAGAAAGCCGGCATACTCTACATCTAAGGTGAGATGGAGGGAGGGAGATGGCGGAACACTGCAGTCGGTCGGGTGTCTGCTGTTTTTGTATCACTGCCTACCTGCGCTCACGTTTCAGATCCTCCTGCATTTTTAGTGTGCACAATTGACCTGATTCGAGCTATAGGTGAACATGGGGGACACGTCATTGAAAGGTAGGACAAGTTAATTGATTTATTTTATGTTCTATTTTTACTACAGGGCAGAGGCACTGAAACAGATTCTCAGTGCAGTAGTAGTAGTGGCAGAACTCTCTTCTGTCTTCATGGTGTTTCGCAGTACTGAGGCTTATATGGATGCTGCGGGGATGGTGACGGGGCGGTGAATGGGATGGCAGTGGCGGTGACGGGGCGGTGAAAGGGATGGCGGTGACGGTGATGGGACGGTAAAGGGAACGACGGTTGCGGGGCAGTGCAGAGGATGGTGGGCCGGGGATGGTGCAGTGACGGGGACAGATTTTTTCCCCCGTGTCATTCTCTATTTGCAGGTAAACAGAAATACAGAGCAGAAAACTTATCAATATGGGGCTCATTTTCAAAAAAGATAGACATCCAAAATATGACATAAACTGGGACTTGGACGTCTTACTAGTCAAAATGTCCAAGAGGCCTTTTTCAAAGCAGACTTTCTAGACATCTTTCTGGTTGTTTTCTCTCCAGTACATCTAATTCTTAAGGGAGTGTGTTAGAGGCGTGTTTTGTGTGAGCTTAGGCCTTGGACTTTCTGCAGGGATAATCAAATTTAACAAAATGCCCAGGGTACCATTTAGATATTTGGGGCAAGACCTGTTTTAAAAATGAATAAGGGTCAAAAAGGTTCCCAAACTGACCAGATGACCACTGGAGCGATTAAAGCATGCCCCCCCTCCCCCACCTTAATCTCCCAGTGGTCACCGACCCCTTACCACCACCCAAAGATGTGAAAGAAACAATACATTCCAGCCTGTATTACAGCTTCAGATGGTCACACAGACACAGCTCAGGAGATCAGAGGGGCAATTTAGGGGGTACTGCAGTGAACATCAGATTAAAAAGTCTCAGGTACACATCACTATAATCTGCTTATATTGTATGGTGAGCCCTCCAAAACCCACCCAAAATCTACTGTATCTACATAAAGAGGATACCTGCAGGCGCAAAAGCTGTTATTGTGGTATACTGTACAGTATAAGTGACATGTGTATCTGGGACTTTTTAAATGTGACATTCACTGAAGTACCCCATAGAGTGCCCCTCTGCTCTGCTCAGCTGTCTGTGTGGTCTGTTTGCTAAGAAGGCTGGCTGCTTGAATGTCCTGATGGCTTGTTTTTGTGTGTTTTTCATTTAGACTTTTTTGTATTTGAAAATAACCAAAACTATAGATGCACTAAGGGACAAAACATCTAGATAGATCATTTTTTTTTTTTTTTGGGGGGGGGGGGAAAGAAGAAAGAAAGAAAGATAGACGTGTTGCAGTTTTGAAAATGGGCATTTTCTCTTCTAGATTTCAATATGGACGTCTTTCTCAAAATATCCAAACGCAGACTTAGACGCCACTGCTGTCCTTCTGGAGGCACTGGCAAGATACCTCCTGTCGCCATTTTACTATTTTGCTTATGTCTGTCCAGTGAATTAAAGTTACATTCACATATAGTAGGCAATTCCCTGTCTCCAGAGAGCTTATAATCATAGTTTGTATCTGAGTTAATAGAGGGTTAAGGGGGGAATAGTTACCATAAGCCAAGTTATTAAATACAATGAGACCTGCTACAAAAATAACCCAACTTGTGGTAAACTATCACAACTTAACAGTAGTCCATGTTGATAACTTCCCCATTAAGCGGCTTGTTCAGACCACAAAGCATTATAGTGGTATTTGAATGCTTTTGTTCACAACCTGCTGACTTAACCACTTGACTAATCCTGGTGTTCACAGGCCTGGTAGCCTTAGTTTTAAATTTATTTTAGTCTTGATATACTGCACACAAATGTCTGAGCGTTGTACAATTAAAAAATAATTGGGGGGGGGGAATAAAATAATTAAAGCAACTCAATAATAATAAAAAAGAGAAAGAAAAAAAAACCCTACAAAATGGAGACATTACGGGAAAAAGAATAAAAGGATAAAAGGGTTGAACTCCAATACAGTAAAACCTTGGATTGCAAGTAACATGATATGCAAGTGTTATACAAGACAAGCAAACCATTTTATTAAATTTTAACTTGATATACAAGCAATGTCTTACAATACAAGTACATACAGTATTTTGTATTAAAGTTTTTGCATTGTGGAATGAATCGTCTGAGTTTCCATTATTTCTTATGGGGAAATTTGCTTTGATATACAAGTGCTTTGGATTACAAGCATGTTTTCGGAACGAATTATGCTCGCAAATCAAGGTTTTACTGTATCTTAAGTGGAAAGAAAGTGAAGGGAAATTACATGAGAAAAGAGGATATAGGGTTGATATAAATGATACCTCAATCAGATGATAACGTAAATGTTTATGTTCCGATTTATGCCAATTATATAATACTGTATGCATTTTTAAATAAAAAGGTATTGAGACCAGATTTGAATTTAGCTAGAGAGGTTTCCTAATGAAGACAAAGTGGGGGGCTGTTACTAAGAACATAAGGCTCCTTTTCCAAAGCTGCAATAGAGGTTTTAGCGCATTGAGCTGGTGTTAGTTCTAGCCGCATAGCGCGGGTTAAGCATGTGCGGCAATCCTGCGTACGCTAAAAACGCTATCGCAGTTTTGTAAAAGGAGCTCATAGTTTTGCGAAAAGTATTGTAGGTGATATAATGAACAGAGGTTACATTCAAAAGATTTTGTTGACTGGAACGGAGTGTAAGGGAGTAAGTAATCCTATATAATAAAACCCTAGAGCGCGCATGCGCTCTTGAAAAATCGTGATCCCTGGCGCCGTGTTTTCTGATCCGTAGCCGCGTTCCATTTTAGAACGCGGTCAGGGATCACTCTGGCCACTCCCCTCCTCACTCACCAACCGGAAGCAAGCTCCTCACCAACCGGAAGCAAGCACCTCACCTCCCGCCCTCGCTCACCGCTGCCACTGATCCTTCTCTTTGGGGCAGCCTGCGATTGTGGCTGGCTTTGGCGTGCCTCGCAGGCCACTTTCCGGCCTCGGTGGCACGTTCCCTCTGACGCATGGGATCGCGTCAGGAGGGAGCGTGCTTCCGGGTTGGGGAGCGGCCTGTGAGGTTTACTGGGGCCGGCGACCACGATCGCAGCCTGGAGCAGGCCAGAAGACACCGGGATGCAGGGAGGGTAAGCAGGGGAATCAATACAGGGGGCCAGAGGGAGAGGGAAAGGGGGCTTCTTTGGGGGGAGGGGTGTGCTGAGGGGAGACAGAAGGGGCCATGGAGAGACAGGGAGAGGAAAAGGAGGCTGCTTTGGGGGAGGGGTGTGCTAGGGGGAGACAGAAGGGGCCATGGAGAGATAGGGAGAGTGAAAGGGGGCTGCTTTGGGGGGAGGTGTGCTGGGGACAGACAGTTTTGCTCTGGGGGGAACACAGAAGGAACCATGGAGAGACAGGGAGAGGGAAAGGGGGCTGCTTTGGGGGGAGGTGTGCTGGGGACAGACAATTTTGCACTGGGGGGAAGACAGAAGGGGCCATGGAGAGACAGTTAGGGAGAGGGAAAGGGGGCTGCTTTTGGGGGTAGGGGTGTGCTTAGGGCAAACAGCTTTGCTCTGTGGGGGAAGACAGAAGAGGGCCATGGAGAGACAGTTAGGGAGAGGGAAAGGGGGCTGCTTTGGGGGGAGGGGTGTGCTGGAGGCAGACAGCTTTGCTCGGGGGGGGGGGGGAGACAGAAGGACACAGACAGCGGCCAAGGAGAGAGTAATAAAGAAACACAGACAGACAGACACACATATATTCTAGCACCCATTAATATAACGGGCTTAACGACTAGTCTATCTATAAATGCTTAGGTGTGTGCATGCAAACCGCAATCATTATCACTAAGGTAATGAATGGGAAGAATTTAAATGTCTTGTAGCTCTCACAAATGGCTTTTGAAAACCAACACAAAGTGCAACAAGGATTACCCCTATACGGATATAACAGTCACAGAAAATAGGGGTGAGACAGTGGACCTCCAAAAAGTTGAAACTGAGTCATTAAGATGACTTGGGGGAAAAAAGCAATGTTTATTTCTAGGACAACTAGCATAAAATCAGTTTTACTTCTTTGGGATCTTGTCAGGTATTTATGACCTGGATTGGCCACTCTCCTCTTATTTTTTGAATGGCATTCTTTGCAGGCAGAATCCTAGAAGCTGACAGTAGCAGTGACAGTAGAATCTCTAATGGGTAAAGTGATGTACATTGGGAAGAATAACCCAAATCATAGTTACTAGATGCTAGGGTCTACCCTGGAGGTCAGTGCCTTGAGGTAAATGACAATCTCAATATTTATTTGTTGAAAAGCTCAGAAAAAAAAAGACTCAACATAGAGCTGTGTTTTGGCGGCAGCCTGCCTGCCTCAGGAATCGTATTGGCTGTGAGCTTTAGGGTACAACTGAAACAACAAAGCACTACCCCATCAGTGTATCATATAAAATCACAGGTTGCATACAGGAACCTCCTTGCAAAGAGAACTTAAGAGTCACAACAGTGTCATTCTGTGCAAGATTTACTTTAGTGACTCAGTGTGGAGAAATGTGATTCCCTTCTTGCTCTAAGTTTGTGCTAGCATCATACTTTGATGGTACTCAGTGTGATCTTCCACCCTGTTCAGAAGAGAAACTGTGCAAGACTAATAAGACAGAATGTGACTAATACACAATGTAATGAAGATGATAATGTGTTATGCACTATACAGTGGGGATTAGCTTAAGAAATGGGTGTAATTAATATAATTCAGTTTCTACAATACACCCAGAACTCTCTGTTGTCATTTTTAAATGTAGGTTGCAAATACAGTACTGTATATTCTTTTCACTTGACTCAGCAAATAAAATTTTGAAACATTTTTTTTTAAGTCCTGACTGAGTCTGAATTAAGGCTGCAGGAATTTCTTAAACTAGTTTAGAATCCTTTTGCCAGACAACTTTGCCTGCTGCTGAGCTGGAAAATTACCAGCCCTACAAAAACATCCTGCTACCAGATCTTATTCTCAAAAACTTTCCTAATGGGAGAATTGTAATTTCTAACCATAAGAGACCTTACACTAAATACTGATAAATTGGGTCACAGTATATATGCAAGACAGATAATTATATTGCAAAAAAAAAAAAAATCAAACCAACAACTAGTGACTTGCAGAGATTTGGAATCAGGATAAGGTAGTGAATTAAAAAGTTGGAAGTTTCTTCTGATCTTGCAATTTCCAATATATAGCAGAATAATAGGGTGTGGTAGCCCTGTTAGTACACTTTTAAAGGTAATATATAGAAATAAAACATATTTAGCATGGGCCATGTTAAACTGACTGAGGATAATAATATCTTGGGAAATTTTCAAATAAATCAAGGCAAAATTAAAACAGTTTCAAGTTTATTTGTTTTTTTTATATACCACCTATCAAGGTTATCTAAGTGGTTTTACAATCAGATACTCAAACATTTTCCCTATCTGTCCCAACGGGTAATGGATTAATATCCTCTTCAGGTGTGCTAAAATAACCGTTGCTCCTCCATTGTATATGTACTTTAGATGAACTGTAAGATATTCCCAGAAGCAGAGACAGTTCTATCACTAGGGAAAATGAAGCTGCTGCATCAGATGGCATATTTTAGTAGATGGTAACAAGTGTCTCTTCAACTTGGAGAATAGATGGCTGAGGGGAAATTTGATAGAGGTCTGTAAAATTCTGAGTAGAGTAGAATGGATAGACATGAATCACTTGTTTACTCTTTCCAAAAATATGAGGATGGTTTGAAAAGTTTGGTAAAAAAACAAGTTAAACAATGTTGTCTCCATTGAGGTCTATATACTTAGTCCAGCGACCTTCCAGTTTTTTCTATAAGCTATTTTTTCTACAATATGAAAAAATTTGAAACTCTCTGGACAAAGTGTATAATCCTTAATGGAGACTACATTGTTTAACTTGCCTTTTTACCAAACTTTTCAAACAGCCCTCGTACAAGAACTAGGGGCACACAATTAAGCTATTAAGTAGTAAATTTAAAACAAATTGGAGAAAATATTTCTTCATTTGCTGTGTAAGCAATCTGAATTCATTGCAAGAGAATGTAGAAAAAGCACTTAGATTAGCAGAGTTTAAACAAAAAAAAAGGTTTAGATAAATTCCTAAAAGAAAAGTTCATAAGCCATTATTAAGATGACTTGGGGAAAAAAGCAATGTTTATTTCTAGGACAACTAGCATAAAATCAGTTTTACTCCTTTGGGATCTTGTCAGGTACTTATGACCTGGATTGGCCACTGTTGGGAAAGGATACTGTGTTTGATGGACTTATGTTTTTATATGTCTCTAAAATGCACAGTTTATGGGGTGTCCTAGACAAGCAGAGGGAATGAAATTGGGGGTATGGAGTTACTGTGGTATGCTGACCAATCACTCATATTCACTCTCCTCTCAATAAGCTGAAACATTCTGACCAATGTGCGACGGCGGCCAAAAAAGCAAACAAGATGCTAGAAATTATTAGAAAAGGGAGGTAAACAAGACTGATAATGTATATAATGCCTTTGTATTGCTCCATGGTGTGACTTCACCTTGAGTACTATGTTCAGTTCTGGTCACCTTACCTCAAAAAGGATATAGGGGAACTATAAAAGGTTCATAGAAGAGTGTCCGAGATGAGAAAGGGAATGGAACTCCTCTCAAATGAGGAAAGACTAAAGAGATTAGGGCTCTTCAAAGAAGAACAGAAACATGAATAAAGATAAAGGTCGAATGGCCCATCCAGTCTGCCCATCTACAGCATCCACTATCAACTTGTCTCACCAAGTGATCCCACATGCCTGTCCTGCACTTTCTTGAATTCAGACACAGTCTTTGTCTCCACCACCTTTACTGGGAGCCTTTTCCATGCATCTACCACCTTTTCTGTAAAATAGCATTTCCCGAGACTATCATCTCTTAACTTCATCCTATGCCCTCTCATTCTAGAGCTTCCTTTCAAATGAAAAAGATTTGCCTTATGAACATTCATGCCACAAAGATATTAAAGAACAGAAACAACAAGTCTCCCCTGACCCAAAAATCAAGTGGAGGGCAGAGGCCGCTGAACCAAAACCAACCTACCACAAATTATTAAATGGGAATGGGAAGCCCTCAGTCTCACAGCTTGCAGTGGGAACACGACCCTAATGCAGCAGCTGTCACAGTCATACACCCAAAACGGTATTATCTGTGAAACATAACTGGGCTGCCCAATTGAATTAAATTAGTGCACAAATGTGCTAAAAGTGAAAAGTGAGATGAATAAATATCAATAATATCATGCAAAATATATAGTGAATTGGTTCAGCTATCTCTGTCCCCCAGCAGGGGGGTCAAGTAGCATCCAAAATCAGCCGGGCTGGCTCAATCACGAGCAAGGCAAAAATGATAGAAAGTACTTAGCTTCCCATTTGAAGATCCAGAGTACAAGTTAACCAGTTTGAAATGAACCCATCCAACGGCTCCGTTTCGAGGGAAAACCCCCCTTCCTCAGGAACCAGCTGTGAATCGAAGTGCTCTCAAGTAACCATAGATATTAAAACATCTCTATCAAATTTCAAGTTTCAAGTTTAATAAAGATTTGATTAATTGCTTAATCAGAATTCTAAGCAATGTACATATCACTAAAAATTACAAAAACTAAGTCTTGCAAGACTAAGGACTAACATGACAAACCCATTCAACACAAGGAAAAGTAGGGAAAGGAAATACAAATTATTTAATAGTAAGTAAGACATTCAAGGGAAAAACGAAAGGAAAGGAAAAATCAATACACTTCATTGAAGCTATGCAATAAAGTTAAAATCTGGCTTACTAATTATCAAATGCATCCTTAAAAAGAAAGCTTTTTAATTTGCTCTTAAGTTTACCCAAGTTGTGTTCTTCTCTTAAGTAAATAGGGAGCGAATTGCATGTTTGAGGGGTTGTGATAGAAAAAATAAATTGCCGTCTTGTATTAACAATTTTAAGCGAGGGGATTGTCAGTAAATGTTGTTCATTCGATCTCAATGTTCTATTTGAAGTGTATGGAATCAATAGTTTAAAAATAAAAGCAGGCGTTTTATAAAGTAAAGTTTTGAATGTAAGCAAACTTAATTTGTATGTTATCCAGTGAGCTACCGGAAGCCAATGTGCTTTCCTAAGGAGAGGTGTCACGTGATCAAACTTCCTTGCTTTGGATATAAGTTTAATAGAAGCATTTTGAATAATCTGTAAACATTTGATTTCATTTTGAGCTATTCCCTTAAATAGGGCATTGCAGTAATCAATTTTAGAAATCACCAAAGAATCCCATCTTCCACCTTTTCTCCAAAGTATACATATTAAGATCTTTAAGTCTATCCTCATATGCCTTATAATAAAGAACACTGACCATATTAGTAGCCTCCTTTGGACAGACTCCATCTTGTTTATATCTTTTTTTTTAAGTTCAATCATCTTTATTAGTATTTTAAAATATACATCCAAAGGCACGAATGAAGGAGCAGTCTCCAGAATTGTACATAATATTCTAAATGAGGTCTCACCAGAGTCCTATAAAGGGGCATCAATACCTCCTTTTGCCTACTGGCTATACCTCTCCCTATGTACTGTAGCATCCTTCTAGCTTTCGCTGTCACTTTTTCAACCTAATGGCCACCTTAAGATCATCACATACTATCACCCCCAAGTCCTGCTCCCCTTTCATACACAAAAGTTCTTCCTCCACTAAACTGTACTATCCCTTGGGTTTTTGCAGCCCAAATGCATAACCTAGCATTTCTTAGTATTAAATCTTAACTGCCAAATTTCAGACCATTCTTCAAGCTTCACTAGGTCTTTCCTCATGTTATTCACAACATCAGGGGTGTCTACTCTATTGCAAATCTTGGTATCATCCACAAGGAGGCAAATCTTACCAATCAGCCCTTCAGCAATATCACTTATAAAAATGTAAAAAAAGAACAGACCCCCAAACCAAATCTTGAGGCACATCACTGGTATCAAAAATGTAAAAAAAAAAAAAAGAAGAACATACCCAAGAACCAAACAAGTGGATCAATTTTTTACTCCATCAAAAAATTACAAGGACTAGGGGACACTCAACGAAGTTACAGGGAAATATGTACTTTTAAAACCAATAGGAGGAAACATTTTTTCACTCAGAGAATAGTTAAGTTCTGGAACACATTGCCAGAGGTTGTGGTAAGAGTGGATAGCATTGCTGGTTTTAAGAAAGGTTTGGACAATTTCCTGGAGGAAAATTCCATAGTCTGTTATTGAGAAAGACATGGGGAAAGCTACTGCTTGCCCTGGATCAGTAGCATGGAATGTTGCTACTTATCCCAGGACAAGCAGGCATGATATTCTCACATGTGGGTGACGTCATCTACGGAGCCCCGGCGCGGACAGCTTTTCAAGCAAACTTGATTGAAGTTTCAAGTTTGCACACTGCACCACGCATGTGCATGCCTTCTCGCCCACTAGAGGGCGCATCCCACCTCGTGGTCCTCAGTTCAAATTTTTCCGCGGAGCAAGAAAGCCCTGTGGATCTGAGCTCCAGTGTTTTTGCCTTCTAGCTGCCGCGTTTAGTTTGTTTTCCCTTCGAATTAGTTCGCGGTGCTGTTTTTCTTTTCGGTTCTTTTCAAAAAAAAAAAAAAAAGTCTTTCGTTTTTCCTCGGACTCCGGGGGCTCCCGGAATCCGTGGCCGCGGGACGTCGGTACGTTCCCGGCCTTCTTCTTTTTCTTCGTGGATGTCCCGTCCTGTTACGGGATTCAAAAAGTGCAACCGGTGTGAGAGGTTGCTTTCCATCACTGACCCTCACCGGTGGTGCATTGTCTGTCTTGGGCCCGAACATCCGACAGACTCGTGTGATCGCTGTGCTACCTTCCAAAACAGGGCCCTCCGTCGCCGTAAGGCAAGAATGGCCGAATTGTTCGCCGTCGACGCGCCGCCTAAGGCCTCGACGTCGGCCTCGGCTTCGGCCCCGGCCTTGACCTCGGCCTCGGCGTCCTGGGGAAATTTGCTTTGATATACAAGTGCTTTGGATTAAAAGCATGTTTTCGGAACGAATTATGCTCGCAAATCAAGGTTTTACTGTATCTTAAGTGGAAAGAAAGTGAAGGGAAATTACATGAGAAAAGAGGATATAGGGTTGATATAAATGATACCTCAATCAGATGATAACGTAAATGTTTATGTTCCGATTTATGCCAATTATATAATACTGTATGCATTTTTAAATAAAAAGGTATTGAGACCAGATTTGAATTTAGCTAGAGAGGTTTCCTAATGAAGACAAAGTGGGGGGCTGTTACTAAGAACATAAGGCTCCTTTTCCAAAGCTGTGATAGCAGTTTTAGCGCATTGAGCTGGTGTTAGTTCTAGCCGCGTAGTGCGGGTTTAGCATGTGCGGCAATCCTGCGTGTGCTAAAAACGCTATTGCAGTTTTGTAAAAGGAGCCCATAGTTTTGCGAAAAGTATAATGAACAGAATATGTCCTAAATATTCATGTGTGTAACTGGCATGTAAATATGAGTGCTTAACTTAAAGAATTGCCCTTTAAATGTATGCAAACACATTTCTGTGAATTTGAATGCAGGCTCATACCTTGGTTTGAATATTTACAAAGGGCTATGTTTAGAAAATAATTAGTCCCCAAAAAAGTAACAAGAAGATCCCAGACTCGCCAATTTGAATCTTGGAGTTAGCCACAAAATTAAGGGTGAACACTTATATCAGCAACAAAAGTAGAGTAAATGCTTGCACCTAAATGTCATTGATACTCACATAACTTACAGTATTCTCTAATTTACTCATGCAAATTTGCCACCCAAGTTCTATCCATGTGTACATTCCCCTTGCAAATATGCATTATGTAAGGAAAATGGGTTGTTGCAGAATAGAATTTAGGTGGATTTTTGGCATTTTTATCCACCAAAATAGGCACCTTTCTGGTCACTGAACTTAAATGTACCTGAAACAAATTATCCCTCAACTGCTCTGAAGTTCAGCAAGTGCTCCGAGGGCATATTTGCAGGTAGAAAATGACATTTTGGTGGTTACCCGCGGCTAGCCGGGTATCCCTCTGAAACGGGGAACAAAAAATAGTGGCCTCTGCGGGACGGGGACAAGGCCATTCAGCGCCCCGTGGAGCGGTGAATGGACTTGTCCCCGCAGTGAGGCAATCAAGATCGCGCGGTCCCCGCCATCTCCCTCCCTCCAACTCACCTTTGAACTGAAGAGCAACCGCCGGAAGAATTTCTGCCGGTCCGCGCGAAGAAAAAAAAAAAAAGCCTCTCCTTTTCTCCTGCTCTTATCGCCATGCTGCAGCTACTAAAGCCGACAGGAAGTCTTTCCGAAGTCAATTCTGACGTCGGAGAGGACGTTCTGGGCCAGCCAATCGCTGCCTGGCTGGCCCAGAACGTCCTCTTCGACTTCAGAATTGAGTCGGAAAGAAGACTTCCGGCTTTAGCAGCTGCTGCATGGTGGTAAGAGAAGAGGAAAAGAAGGGAGGCTTTTTCTTTTTTTTTTTTTAAGCGGCAGGGAGGCAGCAGGCTGGCTTTGGCTAGGGAGAGAGAAAGGTAGACAGGCACAGGCAGGCAGGCAGGCTTCGGGGTGGGGGTGGGACAAAGTGTGGAAGGCAGTGAGAGGGACATAGGAAGGAGGCACTAGGGGCACTAAAGACATGGGAAGGATGCACCGGGGGCACTAAAGACATAGGAAGGAGGCACTGGGGGCACTAAAGACAGGAAGGGGCACTAAGGACATGGGAAGGAGGCACTGGGGCACTAAAGACATGGGAAGGAGGCACAGGGGGCACTAAAGACAGGAAGGGGCACTAAGGACATGGGAAGGAGGCACTGGGGGCACTAAAGACATGGGAAGGAGGCACTGGGGGCACTAAAGACAGGAAGGGGCACTAAGGACATGGGAAGGAGGCACCAGGGGCACTAAAGACATGGGAAGGAGGCACCGGGGGCACTAAGGACATAGGAAGGAAAGAGGGAGGGAATAGAAAGGGACAATTCTTGGGCCTGAGTGCAGAAAGAAAGAAATGAAAGAAAGGATACACAGACAGAAGGAAATCAATGAAAGAGACTCATGAAATCAATCACCAGACAGCAAAGGTAGGAAAAATGATTTTATTTTCAATTTAGTGATCAAAATGTGTCAGTTTTGAGAATTTTTATCTGCTGTCTATATTTTGCACTAAATTTGTCTATTTTTCTATAGTTACTGAGGTTTTAAAATTTTAGTTCTAGTAGTTTGCCGGTCCACAAAATAATTATTTTATTTCTGCTGGTCCACGGGTGTAAAAAGGTTGAAAAACACTGATGTAGAGTATGCCGGCTTTCTTTTTCGCCCAGCCGCATGCGTTCAAAAAGCCGCGCTCGCGTTGATCAATCTTCTCCTCTCTTGCAACTTCCAGTTTCCGGTTGCGTCAGAGGAGAATATTGAACAAATGAGCACCCGCACATGCGGCTGGGCGAAAAAGAAAGCCGGCATACTCTACATCTAAGGTGAGATGGAGGGAGGGAGATGGCGGAACACTGCAGTCGGTCGGGTGTCTGCTGTTTTTGTATCACTGCCTACCTGCGCTCACGTTCCAGATCCTCCTGCATTTTTAGTGTGCACAATTGACCTGATTCGAGCTATAGGTGAACATGGGGGACACGTCATTGAAAGGGAGGACAAGTTAATTGATTTATTTTATGTTCTATTTTTACTACAGGGCAGAGGCACTGAAACAGATTCTCAGTGCAGTAGTAGTAGTGGCAGAACTCTCTTCTGTCTTCATGGTGTTTCGCAGTACTGAGGCTTATATGGATGCTGCGGGGATGGTGACGGGGCGGTGAATGGGATGGCAGTGGCGGTGACGGGGCGGTGAAAGGGATGGCGGTGACGGTGATGGGACGGTAAAGGGAACGGCGGTTGCGGGGCAGTGCAGAGGATGGTGGGCCGGGGATGGTGCAGTGACGGGGACAGATTTTTTTCCCCGTGTCATTCTCTATTTGCAGGTAAACAGAAATACAGAGCAGAAAACTTATCAATATGGGGCTCATTTTCAAAAAAGATAGACATCCAAAATATGACATAAACTGGGACTTGGACGTCTTACTAGTCAAAATGTCCAAGAGGCCTTTTTCAAAGCAGACTTTCTAGACATCTTTCTGGTTGTTTTCTCTCCAGTACATCTAATTCTTAAGGGAGTGTGTTAGAGGCGTGTTTTGTGTGAGCTTAGGCCTTGGACTTTCTGCAGGGATAATCAAATTTAACAAAATGCCCAGGGTGCCATTTAGATATTTGGGGCAAGACCTGTTTTAAAAATGAATAAGGGTCAAAAAGGTTCCCAAACTGACCAGATGACCACTGGAGCGATTAAAGCATGCCCCCCCTCCCCCACCTTAATCTCCCAGTGGTCACCGACCCCTTACCACCACCCAAAGATGTGAAAGAAACAATACATTCCAGCCTGTATTACAGCTTCAGATGGTCACACAGACACAGCTCAGGAGATCAGAGGGGCAATTTAGGGGGTACTGCAGTGAACATCAGATTAAAAAGTCTCAGGTACACATCACTATAATCTGCTTATATTGATCCCCCCCCCCAGTCCACTCCTGGGCACACCCAAAATTGGTGGGCTGGCTACTCCCATGAACCAGAAGAGGCTATGAAACAGTCAACAACAGTACATATACATTTGAAAGTGTGACTGCTGTGACATGTACTTCTTAATGTTCCCACCAGATGAGAGTTGAGTGCATGGTCTCTGGTAGAGGAGAAGCAAAAAACATATTTGAAATCATCATTTGGTTAACAAACAAGGAATACATGTTAGCTGTTTCACTAAACCAAGGACACAATCAGCTTGAGAGTGAGTATGTTAACTGTTAACATCCTTCAAAGCGTTGTCATGTAGGATTATGGTGTTGCACAACAGTTCTGGATGTTTCTCCCGTACTGTATAATGCAAGTGGTACTGCACCAATGACTTATACTACTGTAAATTCACTCACAGTGTGTCCCTCACAAACCGGATGACACATTAGACCACCTGGGAAACTATTTTGAAGGATGTTAACAGTTAAATACTTTGGGCTTGTACTTTGTTGTTCATGTTGTACACCAGGGGGTCTCAAAGTCCCTCCTCGAGGGCCGCAATCCAGTCGGGTTTTCAGGATTTCCCCAATGACTATGCATGAGATTTATGTGCATGCACTGCTTTCAATGCATAGTCATGGGGGAAATCCTGAAAACCCAACTGGATTGCGGCCCTCGAGGAGGGACTTTGAGACCCCTGCTGTACACTGTATGCCATAATAAAACAATGATTTCAAATGTCATGCGTTTTGCTTCTCCCTAACCAGAGACTGTTGCACTCATCTGTCATCTGGTGGCAACATTAAGAAGTACATGTCACACACTTTCAAAGGTATATATTAGATTTCCAGTGTTGGCACATTTTTGAGAGAATACCCCCCCCCCCCCCCCCCCGGTTGCCATGATTTATGAATCAACCCTCGTATAAGATCAGATAACCTATGGAAATGTAAAGGAAGGTTGTTCCAAATTTGTGATCCTGCACCCCCTGCCCCCCCAAAAAAAGATTTGAAGGAGTACTTGCTAAGATGAGAATAAATTGCTTGTTGAACATAATGCTTAATAGTAGAATGCAACCAGTCAAGAGATTTACCATTAAGAACCTTAACAACTATTTTTTTCTTTTAAGCTGAAACTCTATGTCACTTTATAGGTGACAACTAGTTTATTAAATGAGGGGCAATAATTGTCTCTATGGAATAAGTTGTCTGGACACCTAAGATTATGTACTGACTGTTATAGTTTTAAAAAAACTGGGGGGGGGGGGTTTCTCCAAATCTTTATTGAATTTCCAAACTACAATTGTGTATGCAAATTATTCATAAACATATAATATTACAAGAAAAGCACATTAAACTTACAGACTTTAATGAACAATTATTTTCCCCCACCCTCCCATCTAATATTCAGAAAAAGTAAATACCTAAAGAAACTATTCATAATTCCCCAAATCAAAATCCAGTGCAAAAACCCCTCCCACCCACCTTGGATATGTTTAAAACTGAATAAAATACATTCAATTATCATTCCTTGCAGAAAAACTGTTAAAAACCAAGCTGTTTGTGGATGCTTATTTGTAGAGCCAATCAAACTTAGGTTAAGTTTGTTACTTATGGAAAATAGTTTCTGTATTGGTTTTTGGAGTCCACAAGCAGACAGTTTTTGATCATCCATGTTCTGGATAAACTTTGTAGGAACTTCTAAGTCATGAATTGGTTGTTTGCTGAGAGTGAGTGAAGTTGTAATTTCAGTTAGGAGTGCATGGAAGTTTGTTAATTTTAAATTATGTGTTTAATTTATGTACTGCATGTTCATTTTATGGAAACTGCTTAGATCACAAGTGATGTATACATTTTTAAATAAATAAATAAATAAATAAATAAATTAAATCTTTCCTGTCCCCTCTACCACCCAACTTCCTCCTGGCCTGCTATAGTCTCAAGCAGATCTTTAGAAACAAGTCTGCACTCAAGTGCTGCAACATCCTGCCAACCCCTGGCAGAAACTCCTTTGTTGTGGAGAGGGCAGTACATGGCAGTCCTTGAGTGTGGCCTGTGTATAAAGACCATATGCTGGTGCTCAGTCTGTTTGAGATTTTGTCTCAAGTTCGGGAAGAGGAAGGGCTGCAGTGGGGGGTGGGAGTGAGTTCGGGCAAGAAATAGGTGCTGAATATGGGACATGGGGTTGGAAAGGAGAGAAGATGCTGAATGAGGGGGTAGGAAGTAGATAGGGACATGCTGGCCAATCAGGAGGGAATGTGAAGAGAATAGAGAGGATGAATTTATGCAAGATACCTGAAGGGTGGGTACTGAGGGTGGAGGGTATGTTGGCCACCTTCGAGAGGAAGGAAAGAAGGATTTTGGTCATAAAAGGGGGGAGGGAAGATGAAGGTCTATGAGGAGACTGAGGCCTTCAGCTTCCTGGGTGGGGGTGGGGTGCATGTTACGGAGGAATTTATACTAAGCCCAGTGTACTACAATATATTGATAAATTGTCCAGGAAAGGTAGTGTTGAATGAGATGATTATGTGTGTACATTCCAGAAATCTATTAAATGCTGGTAAATCACAAGCAGGCTGTGATGAGTTGAAGCAGGATCTGGTGAAACTGGGGGGGACTAGGCATGTAAATGGCAGATGACATTGGATGGGCCAAGTGTAAAGCGATGCGTGGGATTTAATTTTATAAAGGAGTCCTTGCACATAATACATTTTTAGCACTTAAAAGGGCTTTTATAAAACTGTTGCGGGGGTTGTATACATAAAAGTATACACTTTGAAAAGAATGTGCATATCTTACATGCCATGGGTTAGGCATATTCAGAGGTGGAGGCTAGGTGGAGCATGGACAGAGTCACAATATACATGTTTTATTTATAAAATATATGCATAGTTTAGGTGTGATTTACACCTAACCCAGTAAGTCAGTTTCTTGGTTTAATGTCCTAGTAATGTGGCTTAGGAAAGCACAAGCATAACGGCACCAGTCTTCCTGCTTCTCCTTTATCCTTTTTGGCACATGAACTCAGCTCCAGGATAGTCCCTGTATTTTAGTCTGCCATGCCTGTATGTTGACTCATATCTGTGCACAGGGTCTCTTGAAAGTGACTGGAGGAGATAAAGGGCTCTTTTTACTAAGCTGCGCTAGCGTTTTTAGCGCACTCTGAAGATTAACGCGCGCTAACCCCCACGCTACATGGAAAATTCTAACGCCAGCTCTATGGAGGCGTTAGCGTGTTGCGCGTGTGGCAATGTAGCATGCGCTAAGCACGCGTTAAAATCACTAGCGTAGCTTAGCAAAAGGAGCCCAAAGTTCTGTGTCAACATAACCAAGATCGCCAAATTGGCCAGATTTTGGGATAAGGGGCTTTCAAGGGATAGAATCTAGTCCATCCTTGTCCAGTGGCATAAATAAATATTTGCCTCCTTACATTAAGTAGCAACTTATACAGTAGAGTTAATTCAACTATGCTTTTTGCCTTAAAATACAAGTGAATTCATGGGTGATGTCATTTCTGTGTATATATATAGCAGTACCTTTAACCATGTCACTGTGTCATGTTTTAATAAACAATATTAGGAAATCACACTGATTCATATTAAAAATAATTGCGAATGACAATAATTATGAGACTGATACTAGATTCCTCTTTGCTCATCATGAGCTCCACCAAGGCATGCATGATGCTGATATGACCTGGGAAGGAGAACTACTTGTGTATATAAAAGGCACATTCACACTGACAAAACCAAACACTCACACAACCACTCAACTTCTTCTGCACTACAGACGACAGATAGAAAGAACCATGTCTGCCAAGGGTGGTCGCGGTAGCAGCCAGTGCAATCAGCAGACAACTTACCAACAAAATCAGGGCAACATCTCATGCCAAAACATAAGTCAAGGCTATGATCGTAAGTTGTATTTCATTATGATGCTATTATTGTTGATGATGTTATTGACAATTATTTTATTAAATTTCTTTTGATAAAGAGAAGCAATATTTCATTTTTAAAGATATCCTTGTTACTCTGGGGTTGAACAAATGTCCCAGTGACCTGGATTCCGTTTGCAAGCCCAGGTTCATCTCCTCAGAATAGCATTTATAGTCTCTAGGAAGAAAGAAGACCTAACCATCAATGAAATAGTGACACTTCCTACTCATATACAGTATACTAGGTTCCAGAAGCTCTGCAATTTATGATCCAAGATTGTAACTATGATGGCTGGTTCCATGTAAAAATAAAAAAATAAGGGAATAGTATTTGCCAATGAAGGGTCATCGAGTGTTCAAGCAGAGAGTGCTTAAACTTCATGGAATTACAATTCTAATTTTCTTCTATTCTTTATCATCAGAAATATCCACAACTGGCCAGGGCAGTGGCTGTGGAACACAGTGGGGTCAGAGCTCACAGAGCTCTCAGGTTGCAGTTGACTCCTGCCAACAGAAGGGTCAAGTGTCTGTTCGTAAGTTTTAATTCATTAAAAAACATATTTTCTTACAATTTATGTCAAAACTGCCATGTAATTTTAAGAGTTGTCTGAATCATAGACATTCAAAATGCTTTCATGCAAGGACATTTATTTTACAGAAACTGTGATTTTTCTGTAATTTCACACAAGATAGGTTAATAGGTTGGCTCAATGATCATCTAACACAATAGCATGCTGCTATGTGGGAGGTCCGAGTTTAGTTCTTAATCCTACATAGATTCAGCTCCTCTCAACATCAAGACAATGGAATGCTGCAGAGATGTAGTTTAAAGTTACTGGGAAAAATGAAATGCAACTCTCAATCAGTGAAAACTGAGACTGAGATTAAGAATGCATTTAGATTAGGTTGCTAAAAATTATGGTTTGTGACTTTTGATTAAGGATCATAGTTATGATCCTTTGATGACAGTAGAATAGATTAAAAGCAGGAAACAGATTCTAAGAACCAGTGAATGATTAGGGGGTCCTTTTATCAAGCTGCAGTTAAACCACCTGCCGTGCTAGCCACTAACGCCTGCATTGAGCAGGCGTTAGATTTTTAGCTGGCCGCGGGGGTTAGTGCGTGATGAAATATCCAACGCGCTAATCCCGCTAGTGCAGCTTGACAAAAGGGCCCCTAGATTTTGAAGCAGACAATACTCAAAATTCACAGAATTAAAATGTCTTATTCTGTCTATTTTCCATCATTAGAAATAGGAACTGGCCAGGGCAGTGGCTGTGGAAACCAATGGAGTCAAAACTCACAGAGCTCTCAGGTTGTACAGGTCCAACAAGGTCAAGTTTCTGGACGTAAGTTTTAATTAATTGCAATCATTTTTCCAGGACTCTGTTTAAAATTATACCTTGATATTTAGAGATGTTTGCATCCCTAGGATCATAATTATTCTTCCATTTTGTTTCATCAGAAACATCCACAACCATTCAGGGTAGTGGCTGTGGAGGACAGTGGAATCAGAGCTCACAAGCTGGAGTTAATTCCTGCCAACAGAAAGGTCAAGTTTCTGGACGTAAGTTTTAATTAATTGCAATCATTTTTCCAGGACTCTGTTTAAAATTATACCTTGATATTTAGAGATGTTTGCATCCCTAGGATCATAATTATTTTTCCATTTTGTTTCATCAGAAACATCTACAACCATCCAGGGTAGTGGCTGTGGAGGACAGTGGAATCAGAGCTCACAAGCTGGAGTTAATTCCTGCCAACAGAAAGGTCAAGTTTCTGGACGTAAGTTTTAATTCATTGCAATATTTTCTCCTTAGATCAATGTAAAAAGTATTGTGTGATCTTAAGAGATTTGTCTTCATGGAATGATTCTTTTTTGTTTTATATCATCAGAAATAACCACAACTAACCAGAGCAGTGGCTGTGGAGGACAGCAGAGCCAGAGCTCACAGAGCTCTCAGAGTGGAATTGGCTCTTGTCAACAGATAAATCAAGCCTCTACCCGTATGTTTTATTTCATTATAATAATATTTTCCTATAGAAAGTTTAAAAGTTGCTGTGTTATTCCTCCCTCCCCCCCTTCCCCAGTTTTACTAAGCTGTGGTAAAGGTTTCTACCATGGCCTGGAGCGCTACATGCTCTGACACAGATCTGATGCTCAAGAATTCTAAGAGCATCGGAGCATTTAGGCCCAAATTCTGTAACCTGCGCCTAAAGTTAGGCACCTATTTCGGAGGCACCCAACTAGATAGGTGCCTATCTTAATTGAACAACAAGCTCAATTAAGCTTTTTTAATCAGCACTGATTGAAACATATGTGCCTACCAAGGAAGCACGATTCTGTAACAAGGCGCCTCTAAAAATTTAGGTGGCCTTCAAAAAAATAGGCGCTATGCACGTTAGGCGTGGCTACATGTTAGACGCCTTCTTGCAGAATCACTGCTCTTAAGTGTGCTTAAGTGCTCGCATGGGCACCTAACTTTTGGTTGTGCCTAGAGCTGACCTATTTAATGGGTGCCTCCAAAATAAGTGCCGCTCAGTGTGATTCACTAAACAGCACCCAATTGAGCTTGAATTGCGCTGAACAGTGCCTATATCGGCGCCCAACTTTTGGCCGCTTCTTATAGAATTTGCCCCCTAGTGCTTTGGGTGTTGCAGTAGAAACCTCTAATGCGTTTAAAAAAATGGGGTGGGGGGTACTTGTAATTATTGAAAACAATTTTTTTAAAAAATAATCTTTATTCATTTTTAAAACTCACAATAAGTGTAACATATAATACAATCATTTTGTACCTTAACATCATTTAATACATCATCATATTCTAACTTGCATCAAATATCCCCCCTCCCTTATACCCAACATTTATTTCTAAGCAAAAGAAATCATAAAATATTCCCACACACACACCCCAACCCCACCCTGGACGCGTAAGGGAAAAATTTATATGTATTCTAAAACATTTTTATTTAAGGAACTGTTTTATTTAATTTCAGTCAAGATAAAGGGTTCATAGGGCTTTCTTTCATAACATTGGTTTGACCCAATAACCAATGGCTTAGTGGAAAACAGCTTTGTGGGAAATTTATTTATTTAAAACTTTTCTATTCTGCCTTTGTCCAAGGCAGCTCACAGTATCACAAACACAATTCGGGTTTGAACATCTTAAAAAATCACATACATCAATAAAAATCATAAGATTATATCAACATTAGCGTATACAAAATTGATTTATCAGTTTTTAACTTGCTAATTAATATGTATACAATTTGTGCAGGCAAAAAGTTTTAACCATTCAAATGCATGCTAAAATAAAATCTGAAATGAACCATAAATGTGTTTGAAAACTGAGAAAAATCCCCAAAATCCTGAACACGAGCCAAAAATCTTTTGCCTGTGCCCATCCCTAGTTTCTAAGCATGACTTCAACCGCTATGGACAGTCTGAACTTGAAATGCTACACTGGTAGTGTTTATAGTCTCTGGGAGGAAGGGAGACTCCCCCCGTCACCGAAGCAGTGAAACCTCCTGGCCAGACTCAGGGTAAATCAGACTGCACAGAGAATTTTGTTTTATGAATCTGGTCAAAGCATACAGTTTTCTGACTTTAGGCACTGGAACACATCAAAATGAGTGGGGAGGGGGAACATACTTCAGAAAGTTGTGATATTTTCATAGTATCACACTTACAGGGAAATACTTTTAAAATCAATAGGAGGAAATTTTTTTTACTCAGAGAATAGTTAAGCTCTGGAACGCGTTACCAGAGGATGTGATAAGAGCGGATAGCATAGCTCAGGGGTAGGGAACTCCGGTCCTCGACAGCCATATTCCAGTCGGGTTTTCAAGATTTCCCCAATGAATATGCATGAGATCTATTTGCATGCACTGCTTTCAATGCATATTCATTGGGGAAATCCTGAAAACCCGACTGGAATACAGCTCTCGAGGACCTGGCGTAGCTGGTTTTAAGAAAGGTTTGGACAAGTTCCTGGAGGAAAAGTCCATAGTCTGTTATTGAGAAAGACACAGGGAAAGCCACTGCTTGCCCTGTATCTCTACCATGGAATATTGTTACACCTTGGGTTTTGGCCAGGTACTAGTGATATGGATTGGCCACTGTGAGAACAGGCTACTGGTCTGACCCAGTAAGGCTATTCTTATATTCTTATGTTCTTATCAACAGAAATTGGAATGGGCAGTAACTGTGGAGGATCATGGAATCAGCAGACTACACAGAGCTCACAGAATCTAGTCAGTAACTTCTACCAAAATAATGGTCAAGGCGCTAATCGTAAGTTTTAATTCATTCTGCTATTTTATATAGAATGTCTCGTACACTGCTTTTTGATCTTTCATGATATTGGCATTCAAAAAGATGAAAATGTTTTAGCTGTGTGAGTGATTCAGTTATTGACACTGCACGGTTTATATTTTTAGTACTATTTTCTAGATCTATGGTTGGCCTAATGATCTAGGGCTCATTTTACTAAGCTACGCTAGTGGTTTTAGTGCACGCTTAGCGCTCGCTGAATTCCCACACACACTAGACGCTAATGCCACCATTGAGCTGCGTTAGTTTTTGGCACGTAGCATGGGGGGCCAGCGCGCGCTATAAACACTACCGCAGCTTAGTAAAAGGAGCCCCTAGTTATAGAGTGAGACATTGCAATATAGAAAATATAGGATTATTTTCTGAACTTGGCTTCACATCCTTATGCCAGTCAGAGCTAGAATACTTTGGGAGCAGCATTTACATTACCCGAATGAGAGGCTGAACTGGATGGGGCTACTGAAAAGTTCCGAGCCCAACCAAGAAGAGAATGATGTGGAGCCATGAAACTGACAAGCTCTTCCACACTTTTCATTTCATATCAGTAAAGCAAAAAGTGCCATGAAAATTGTGGTATAACGTGTAAGTTTCATGGCTCCACATCTTTCGCTTTTTGGTTGAGCTGAGAACTTTTCAGCGGCCCCCCTCGTTTCATTCTCACACTGACACCTATCGTTTAGAATGATGGTGCTTTTATTACACGGTTATAAAGGGGAATCATAGTCTATCCCCCTCTTCTACAAAGCCGTGCTAGCGGCTGCCGTACGGTAACGGACCCAAAGCCCATAGAGATTTAAAGGGCTTCGGGGCTGTTGCTGTACGGCTTTGCAGAAGAGGGGGGTATATCTTCTGGCCAAATATTTTATTGTGAAGGCTGCACTAAGGGAGGAGGTTAAAAGTGGAGAAAATCTCCTGGTAGGTATGAATAACGGTTCATTTTATAATACAACAGTATCTTTGTTAACTAGATGTGTGTTACAAAAATGTGTTAAAGATTTAAACATTCTGTTCTCTGCCTGTCTAGAGTCAATGGGTGGATATGATGGTGGACAGTGTGGTCAGACATCACAGTACTCTCAGAGTGGAGCTTATGACTCATTCCAAAATAAAGGCCAAGGTAAGTAAAAAATATTTCATAATAAAGATAAAAATAATAACTGGGAAAGAGTGCATACTCTTTGACAAAATTATGTGCTCTAGTAAGAGAATAAGTGCTCTTTCCAAAAGAGGGCACGCTCTTGGCAACACAGCTTCCATAACAAAACAAAACAAAATCCCCAACAACATTAGCGACGGCAACAATAAAAACAAAATAGAAAAAAAAACCCCAACAAACCCACTGACCGAAATGAACATTCACATAAATGACATTTGAAACAACACAAAGTGACACATTTCTGGCTGTACGCCCCTATTTAACAGTTAATTTGTGGAATTTGACGATGCAGCGTCCATCCGGACCTCGCCTATTGCTTTTCTACGAATGATTTTCACGTGAAGCTGTTTAATAGAGACATTAGCGTGTACTAATGATTAAGATATTGTGTTATCTATTAGCATAGGACTATGCTGTTAAAGCTTGCCACTTCCTACATTAAACAGCTACGTATATCGACCCCTTAATAGCTTGAATCTATAATTCCCATGATTTAATTGAATTTCTAGTGGAGTGGAGGAATAGCCAAATAGTTAGATTAAGGGATGAGAGCTACGACAAACATTGCCTGAGGTGTAAGTTAGATGAGGAGCCCACTAGGGAAAGGGCCTATTCTACCTGAATGTAACTGGAACGGGTCTTAGCTGCATACAGGTCAGACAGTGCTTCAAACAAATCTATTCTGAGCCTTATAAGTAACGCAGCAAACAGGGAGAGTTGAACTAAAACAGTGTAGAGTGTGGAAAGCACAAAAGAGGTGTCACATGTTATTAAGATAAGAATTTCCCTCCCCACCCCCCTCTCAGTAATGCCTGTTAATATGCAGACTGGTAATCACTGGTTGAAATGCACCCAACCTGAATGCATGCCTCGCCTTTGTTATAAGTGACTTTTCTCTTTACTTTTTAAGAATTGCAATTCCTTTCCTTTTTCTGTGTTTTTAGTTTTGTAAACCGCATAGTTCTATGCATCAGTTTCGTATAGCATATGAATAAATGAAATGACATTTTAAAAAAAACTGAACAATTGGACACAACAGACAGTATTTCCATTCATCACTATTCTCAATTCATTTAATGCTCAGCCTGTGAATTTGTGCAGATGTCTCAGGCCCTGGGCTCCTCATGATTACGGTGATGTAATTACATAATTAACTAAAAAAAAACAACACCACCCTTTTACAGAGAGGCACTGCAACGGCACCAAAGTCCATTAATTTCCAATGGGCTTGGCATGATTATCGCAGCCTGCTACAGCAATTGACTTTGTAAAAGAGGGCCTAAAGGAGAAACACAGTAGGAGAGGAAACTATTGAAAGAGCAAACATCACGAGGTCTCCTCAATTACAGTGTGTCTTCTGTGAGCATATTGACAGAGGCACCCCCCATCATTTTCTCTGCCTCACTTTGCTCCTTCTGCGCTCCGCTGCTGAACATGTGCACGCCCCTTCCTTTCCCCTGTACCTCGTTAACTTCTCTGGTGTGAGCAGCATCTCCAACTTGTTGCCCGCACCAGCCTCGGCTCTCCCTCTGATGTCACTTCTGGGTCCCGTGACTAGGAAGTGACGGTAGAGAGAGAGCCGAGGCTGCCATGAGCAGCAGGTTGGAGCACCTGCTTGTGTCGGCAACAGGGCAGGATTAACCAAATGGCCCAGTAGGCACGTGCCTAGGGACCGAAATGGTCAGGGGGGCCCGATGAAGGAGAGCTTCAACATTGTTTTTTCCAAACGGCAATGGGCCCCTCCAGCATCGATTGGAAACACGGCCCCCCCCCCCAATCGACAACGTGGGCCCCCCGATCAGCAACGTGCCCGCCCCCCATCGACGGAAAGTAAGACAAGCAAGCAATGCGGGTAAGAAAGGCAACGGGAACTGTAATTTTGCAGCTTCCTGTTTCCGCCTGGGCACATGGTGGGGTGGGATGGAGTAGGGGGCCCAGTGTACTTGGGTGCCTAGGGGCCCTCGACGAATTAATCCTACCCTTGTTTGCAAACAGCTAGAGGTACATGGGAGTAAGGGAAAGTGTGTGTGTTCAGGAGGGGAGGGGGTCATAGAGGAGGAGAGGTGCTGGCACCCCCATCAAAATGGCATCTGGGCCAGTCCTCCCCCCCTTATTACTCTATTGCTTATAGGCAAAGATTAACTCTTAATAATTGCTATTTAAATGAGTGAAATCCAATTTATATTATCTGAAAAGAAAAAAATTATGAAGAAATATTCAGAAATAATCCTTGTCTAGGGAATGAAGTATTAGGAAGCACGCAGTGAAGTCTACGAAAGTGTGATCTGATTTGATTTTCACTAATTCTGTGGTTGTTGTTACAGGTGGGTGCCAAAACACAGCCCAGCAGAAGCAATGGATAGGCGGAGCAAAGAAGTGAAAATGCAACACTGAAACTTCATCCACACATCAGAAACAAGGATATTAACCTCTGTGTTTAAAGTGGCAATAATGCTAGTTCCAAAAGACTAATATCGTGTTAAATCTAAAATTTAAAGCTCATCTGTCGATTAAAGAAAATCTCCCGGTAAATAAAGCAATCCTAATGACTGAAGCATAGCATATGTGTCTGCCCATCTCTTATCACAAAATGTATGATTTTGTAACCCTTCTACTGCTTATCATTCCTGTAGCACTACTAGACATACACAGCGCTGTACAACAAATCTAGAAAGAGACAGTCCCTGCTCAAAAGAGCTTACAATCTAGTCAAGACAGACAAACTGGACAATAATACATCAATACATTGGCTCAATACATTGGCATCAATACATTGTGCTCAGGTGGGGGGGGGGGGGGGGAATTACAGAGAGAATGATAAGACAGATATTAGTGCTTACCCATGACTTGGGTAAAGTTTAAACCAATATCCCTTATAGTTGTTAACAGATGTTGACCTGAACATATAGAGGGGCATTTCCAAAACGAGGTCCAAGCCAGCATAGGGATGTCCAAGCCAGAGCATCCCAAACAGTCATCCATCTGACATGTACAGTACTCCCCTGAAATTAATGCATTTTTGAGTATGTCAAGAGGCAGGAGAGAGCAGCTGGGGCGCCAGTGGGTGCACTTAATTATACCCGGTATGCTCCGACCACCTCTTCCTGTTACTAAAGTAAGGCTACACCAATCAGGAGCTGCTTTGACACGCAGCTCCTGATTGGTGTAGCCTGACTAATACAGGAAGATGCGGTCCGAGCATTCCGCGAATTACCGAGTCTGCGATTCGTGAACCGCGATTTCACGGGGAAACACTGTTCATTCAAACAGGATACAATCCATTCAAAAATATGTGAGATGGATGCCCTTGTGCTAGAAATGTCCAGTATTAACATCCATTTTACAAACTGAGATGTCTAAATTTTGAAGGGTGTGGGGCAAGGGACATGGCTTTTTTTTTACAGCAGCCACCCAATCCTCCATGCAGAGCAGAGGGCAGCCTAGTGATTAATGCAGAGAATTGTAAACTAAGGGACCTTTTTTTAAAAAATTATTATTGTGAGCCCTCCAGGAACAGAAAAATACCTAATGTACCTGAATGCACCCTTCTGCAATAGCCTTCAGGTTTTGGTACAGTATTTTTCTGTTCCTGGAGGGCTCACAATTAAAGAAAGAAAAAAAAAAGAAGCGTTAAAGAGTTAGTATACCATTGTTAAGGATAAAATCACTGTCATCTCTCGCTATGCTTTCACCCAAAAGGTTAAATTTGTTGCAGAGCTATTATCAGTAAACTGAAATTCAGGACTCTTGACCTCTCTTCACATGCAATATTCCCAACCACCACAGCAAAACCAGAAATGAACTTAATTAATCAAATTTGTTTATTGAAAGAATTAATTTGATAATTACAAGACAAAATTGAACTAGTGCAGTGAGTTAATGTACAACCGGAGGCTTCACAAATGAATTACAGCTATTGATCACAGTTAAGCCCTTCAAAGGTAGCTAGTTCTTATTCTGTATATATCTAAAATACAAATAAACTAGTTTCTCTGTAACTACAACTAGAATCTTTAAATTAAATCAAAGGAAAACTACTAATTCTTTCTGTGAAACAGCTCACGCACCCAGCAGAGGAAGGGGACCAAAATAGGAGCAGGGCCCAAAGTCACCAGCAGCCCCCCCACCTTCTTCTCTGAATAGACTTTTATCCATAAATTTTACACCATGTGACAAGATGGAAAATCCCAAAATTTCATGCATATGTGGCTTAGGGCACATGTCTTCTTTGCACAGCTTCTCTAGGGAGGGGTCAGATACACAATACCAGCCAATCTTCACCAGCCAGATTATGTTACACCCCTACACCTTAGCATTTGATTGGTGAATCCGTGACCATGCCAATTCCTCCTGTTCCTAGAACCTCTTGCTGGTCCAGGTTATCTTGCCCCAACATTTTGGCATGTCATGTCACTGATAAGTCCTGTTCTCTTCAGCCTCTTGCATATTCTGCATGATCATCCACATTTGGGTCCAACTCAAACACATGGTATCAGACAATCAAACAAAGGCCCTTTGCTGATCTGAAAAACCACCTACCGTATTTTTCCGCTCCATAAGATGCACCTGACCATAAGACGCACCCTAGATTTAGAGGAGGAAAACAAGAAAAAAATTCTCCCTGCCAGGCTCTGCACCCAACCCCACACTCTTTGTCAGGCTCTGTACCCTGTCCCCCACCTGGTGGTCTAATGGCTGGCAGGCAGGTAGGGACAGGGCACAGGACAGGCAGGCCTAGTGGCTGGCAGGTAGGGACAGGGCAGGCAGTGACAGGGAAAGCAGGCCTCCCCCCAAGTAGGGACAGGGGGCAAGCAGGCCTCCCACCCAGGCCTCCTCCTTGGCAGGCAGGCCCCAGCCTCTCCCTCCTCTCTCCCTATTTTTAATTCAGCAGGGCAGGCAGACAGGCCCCGGCCTCCCCCGTTACCTTATTTTAATTCTGGCGCCCTCCTTAGCTGGATGCGGCTGCCTCTCTAGTGGCTGAGCAGCGCATAAAACTGCCTGCATGGTCAGCTGATGCAGCGGCTCCCTCTTCTCTAGCGGCAATGTGGTGCACAAGGCTACCTGGTCCCACGTCACTTCCCGCGAGAACTCAGTGCGCCGGTTTGCCGCTAGAGAGGCAGCCACATCCGGCGAGGGAGGGTGCCAGAATTAAAATAAGGTAACCAGGGGGGGGGGGTGTATTTGCTCCATAAGATGCACCCTTATTTCCACCCGTCTTATGGGGCAAAAAATATGATAATTATGCAATCAGGCTTGTCAGCCGCTAGGCTACCCCCCCAGACATGTATATTTTTTTCCCTTCAATAATCACAGTTGGATGTCCAAATTTCAAGCCTTCCCTAGTCCTGCCCAAAACACATCCAGAATACACCCCCTTGTTTGGACATACTATAGTATTGAATGTCCCTATTCTGTTTTTGCAGAATTGTGATTTGGATATTTCAAGCACATGGAAATCCATTTTGACCTTCTGAGATATCCATCTGCTTCAAAAATGAGCACCATAGGGTAAATATTTAATTATGCAGGACTGAGCAGTCCCCTCTCTAGACAGTATTACAGCTACTCCTCACATACCGACCTACCTGGTTAATGACCGTCTGAACTTATAACCACTTCTCTGACCAGGTTAAGTGGGGCAGGAGCGATCTTCCTATGCTCCTGCCCTGTGAAAGCTGCAATTAAAAATGGATGCTGGAAGTTCCTGTGGCAGTCTCGCGAGATTGTGGGAACTTGTGAGACTGTCGTAGGAACTCAAGGTAGTCATTTTTGATCACAGTTTTCACAGGGCAGGAGTGTAGAAGATTGTTCCTGCCTCACTTCAACCTCTAGACTACCAGGGCTTTAAGATAAGCTGTGGAGAAATATGAGACTTAAGGTGGGGGGGGGAAAGATCTTCAAACACTCCTCACTTATTTGCTTAACAACCTAGTCGTATGAATGGAACTCACTTGTTAAGTGGAGAAACTGCATAGACTGTGTCTAACACAGATTTGGCATTTACTCGTGGAAACCTCAAATCTCTTGCAAGTATTGGTAAAGCTCATCCTAAGTATAAAAAAAAGGCAAGATATACGGTAGATCATGTTGGTGATTGCAGTAAAGGTCTGTTCATTTACAGCAGAGGAACATTTACAGAATCTAACTTTTGGAACCCTTAATGGGTGATCTTTCATTTCATACAGTAGTAGATAGTAGTAGGAGCCAACTTTCAAAATGATTGGAGGTGCTCGACACCACAGATTATCAAGTCCATATATAGGAAATTAAAGCATGATGGGTTGTGGCATCAGCTGGAAGATGTTACAAGAGAGAATGGTGTCTAAGGCTCTGGGAAGGGGGAGTAGGAATATAATCTTTGCCAGGAAGGGTGGGGATATAAATTTTGAAATGCACAATGAATCTTGAAAGGAAGAATGATGGATGGGTGTTCTTAACCTGCAGGGGAGGGGCAGTGACTTTGTCATGTAAAGAATACCCATCCCTCATTCTTACTAGCAAGATTCATTGTGCATTTCAAAATTTGTATCCTCACCCTTCCTGGCAAGGATTATATTCCTACTCTCCCTTCCCAGAGCCCTAGACACCATTCATATCTGGAACTCACAGACTGAAATACAATAGCATCAAAATACATCCAGAAAGACCCTATGAGCTGCTCCACCACCTGAAAGCATACATTTTGGAACCTCTGCAATCAGCTGTGCTGACAATGAGAATGGAAAGCCAGGGCTTAGGAACTTAGCCAAGAGGAATACCAAACCAAAAACCTCTTACCCCATTTGAAATTCACCCATCTCTCTCGTAACCTCTTCCAGCTGATGCCATGCTATTCCTTTGGGACTATACAGCAAAATGAGCCCCCTAAGTCTCACACCACTGTCTCCCATAAGATGTAACAAGGGAATGAGTGTTTTATTTTTGTGGAAAAAGGAGATGATGTTACTCTCTAGTCCACTATTCTTCAACCACCAGTCCGTGGACCAGTGTTGGTCCACAGAAATTTCCTGCCAAAACAGGCCCAAAACAGTGTTCTTCAACCGCTGGTCCATGGTACGATTGATGCGGCGTTATCTTTGAGCCAGTTCCCTCTTCCTCACTGATTCAGTGCACAAAGCACGGGCAGTGGCTCCTTCGTGCGTACCAGACGCCTTCTGTCTGACGTTGCAACATCAGAGGGAAGGATTCCAGATGAGGCATGGGATGCGCAAGGAGCCACTGCCCGCAGCTTTGTGCACTGCATCAGTGAGGAAGGGGGAGCCGGCCTGAAGATAACACCAGGGGCGCCATAAAATGGCCAGGCGGGAGCAGGCATAGCATGGAGCAAGGGAGACAACAAAGGTAGGGGCGGAAATGATTTTATTTTTGAATTTAGTGATTGAATTATGTCAATTTTGAGAATTTACATCTGCTGTCAGTGTGCTTTGTGTAGTTTAATTTTGTGGTTAACCATTATGTGTTGTTAATAAGATTATATTGTGTATCTGTGAAAAATGAATGGAAAAAATAGTGTTACAATTAGTACTATTATGGGGGCGGGGTCTGGGGTGGAGATTGGGTAGAGATGGGTGGGGTCTGGCCCACGACTTAGCCCAGTGTTCTTCAACTGCCGGTCCACAAAATAATTATTTTATTTCCAGTATTTCAGAACAGTATTGTCTCTTGACCAATGACCCCTTTCCATTCCCTTCACTCCTTCACTTCCCTGCTCCATTTATTCCTCTCCCAGTACTTTGGCAACATAGGTCAAATTGTCATGCCAATAAAGTTATCTGAAACTGTTTGTTCCTTTGTCAATTTCAGTTTGCAGCACTTGCCTTCCTTATTGGCAGCTGCTAGGCTACATCAACTCCCTCCTCCCCTGTATTCTATTAGACAAGCTGCAGGGGAGGTGGGAGCAGTAACTAAGATATGGAAACACTTCCTCCCTGTGTTTTCCTTTAGCTCAGCAGAATGGAGCTTGTTTCCTCAGATCTACAAACTTACAGGGGAAAAAACTGGGGGTGTTCAGGCACCCACAGAACTGGCACTTATATTCATACTCTTCTAAAGGGGCATAGATCCAGGATAAGCACTGCAACTTTGCAAATTCAGTACTCAGTTTTACTTCCAAGTCAACTTTAAAGAATTTACCATACCTTTGACTATTACTAAAGAAAAGGTTATTAGAAGAGGCAGACAATATTGGGGACAGTCCAGATTGCCAGATTGGTGGGTAGTTGCTGACCGTGATGGGGGGGAACACCATTCACTATCATATCAGTAGAGTCATTGCAGAGAGCATGCCATGTTAGTGCAGGACTGCAGTTGCATGTTTACAAAACTGCATGCCATGTGTTCCATTATCACATATTTGGCCACAAACATCATCCAAGTGCATGAGCGTCAGAACGGGGGTGGTCACAGGGGCCATGCCCCCCCACCAAAAAAATAAATAAAAATTGGTGGTTGGTCAGAAGAGTTATGGCTCTCCCGACTGAAAACTACCCACCTTTTCCCCAGCTGCTGGCATTTTAACTCTTCAGGCAACGGCAACAAGTGAGCCTGCTGCTGTCAGCTTTCCCTAGAAGTCTTCATTCTGCAATGTCCAGTTGCCAAGTGAAGACTTCCAGGGCAGGCTGACAGCAGCAGGCTCTTGTTACCGTTGATGGCTGCCCGAAGATTTTAAAAGACAGTGGCCTGGAAGGAGGTAGGTGGGGGATCCAGGAGCTGGAGAGAGGTCAAGGGAGGAACTTTTGCCCCCCTCCTCAACAAAAAGTGTTCTGCTGCCTATGTCCAAGAGGGTCTTCTTCATGCAAGTTATATCAGAGGGGAAACCTTTCTCAGCATTTGATGCCATCCCAAGGGAATTTTCCCTTCTTCCTGCCTGGGGTGTAAACAGCCTATGACAGTTCATGGAGAGGTTATAGGATACAGAGAAGCACAGCAGCTTTTACTCTTCTTAGGTACCTGAACAATACAATTCCCAGCAGAACATTTTGGATTATCCTCAACCTATGTGCGCATTTTGCTGAAAACAAAACAGTCTTCATAATGTTCTAATCCAAGTAGGAACTTATTTTATTGTCTTGAGTACCCCATAATAATAAATAATATTATTATTATTAATATATTATAATTATATTTATTTATTTTAATCAGCAGCCATTACTTAAAGAATACCTTACATGTTGCTATGAGAAAAAAAGATTAAAAAGTTTTGAAGTTCTATTAGTACCACTAGAGGGCAGTCTCTAAAAGCACTTTACTATCAACAGCAGTGCTAACCATTAGATTAAAAAATATATATATATGAGCCACTTATATGATAGCTAGTTATCTTTAATTGTTGAATAATCAAACTTATTCATAAAAAGAAAAAAGAAAAAAAGCATGGTTAAGAGAATTCCAGGATTTTCAAAAAGTTATCTGTTTGTGTGGAATATTCAGCTGCAGATTAGGTTACTTATCTGTTTGGAGGCATCAAATTGCAGATCTTGCTTTGTTAAACAGATAACATGCTTGTTTATCTTTACCTAAGTCTTTGCACCAGATCCAGTAAAATGGACAGAGGTCCTAATGCTCTAAAATCACAGTTAAATTCCAGGGGGTCGCTGTGGTGCCGGTAAATTGTCCAATCTGAAAACGGCGATCAATGTTCAAACAACTTCGCATGCAAATGAGTATTACGGAGGTCTGCCGCAATCTCATCGGTCATAGGAGAAAGTAAAGTTACAGGAAAATACTTTTAAATCTTATAGGAGGAAATATTTTTTCACTCAGAGAATAGTTAAGCTTTGGAACGCATTGCCTGAGGTTGTAGTAAAAGCAGATAGCCATAGCTGGTTTTAAGAAGGGTTTGAACAATTTCCTAGAGGAAAAGTCCATAGTCTGTTACTGAGAAAGACATGGGGCAAGCCACTGTTTGTCTTGCATCGGTAGCATGGAATGTTGCTACTCTTTGGGTTTTGGCCAGGTACTAGTGACCTGGATTGGCCACCATGAGGATGGGCTACTGGGCTTGATGGATCATTGGTCTGACCCAGTAAGGCTATTCTTATGTTCTTAATAGTTCAAGGATAGAGGCACAAATGTGTGCATGTGCCAGGAAAAGCTATGTCATAGTTACGTAAGAGCCTTATTGTAGTGCATCATAGGCGCATGTCATAGGCTCATATCACATGCGTCTATATGCATTCGTCCATGTCATAGGCAGAAGGGAGGTGGGGGGGTGGAGAAGTACCAGCAAACCATGCAAACGCGACTGCTTTTTTTCTCCAAACTGCTTCCGCGGTACATATATACTGCTGGCAGCTTTTAATGAGAGGGTGTGAGACACGCCTTTAACACAACAATGGGTGCATTGGTCCTCGAGGGCCAGTTGGGTTATCAGGATTTCCCCAGTGAATTTGCATGATATCTATTTGCATGCATTGCTTCCACTGTGTGCAAATATTCATTTGTGGAATCCTGAAAATCTGTCCTGGCGAGGGCCAAGGTTGGCCACCTCTGCAATAAACAGATATTTTGTAAATTAGTATAAAGCAGTAGTTCTGAATCCAATTCTCAGAACACACTTAGCCTGCCATGGTTTCAGGATACCCACAATGAATATGCATGAGATAGATTTACACACAGCGTGGGTAATACGTGCACATTCATTACAAATCTCATGCATATGAGGGGTTGCTGAAAAATTCTCAGCCCAACCATGAAGAGAAAGGCATAGATATGGTTCGATCGATGATCTGAAACAATGTCAAAACACAGAATTTTGTTTCTGCAAATTGGCACTTAAAAGATAACACTCTTTAACAATGTAACTTTACCCCCCCACACTTTCTTCTTCAATCCCCACTCTCTTGTATGTCTTTGTAAAATGTCTACAATGTTCACTTTTCCCCCTTTTATAAGCATTATTTTAATTCTTTATTTTATCATAGTGTTGTAAACCGGCTAGATATTTGTTGATGGTCGCTATATTAAAAATAATAAAACTTGAAACTTGCAACTACAGTGGTGCCTCTCCCATGCCCTCTTCTCTACCCCCTCTTCTTCCCGACCCCCCTGCCGTGCGCACGCCCCTTATCTTCTCCCGTCTCATTTTCATTTTCCCGGCACGAGCAGCATCACAAATTTGCTGCCTGTGTTGGTGTTGGCTCTCTCTGATGTCACTTCTAGGTCCCACACCTATGAAGTGATGTCAGAGGGAGAGCCAAAATGATACGAGGGAAGGGGCGCTGACTCGTCAGTGGGGGTCGGGAAGGAGAGGGCATGGATGAGGCACCACCTCCACGGCCCAACCCGACCCATGTGCTTAAGGCCCCACAGGAGGAGCCTAAGGGTTTCAGCCACCTGGGCCAATACAGCCCCATTCCGGAGCAGGCTGGCCTGCCGGACGGGTGGGCTTGGCACCCGTCTGTCCGTCCAATGTTTTGAGGTACGGGGAAGGGGGGTGGGGGTGGGGAAGTCATGGGGTCGGCGGGGGGGGTCACGGGTCAGCGGGGGGGAGCGATCAGGGGTTCAGGGGGGCGGTCATTGGGGGTTGTGTCGAGGGCAGGAGGGCCTGGGATCCCTCCTGCCCGTATTGTAGTGGGGGGTAGAGGGTAGGGGGTCTACCTGGGCAGGAGGGGTTGGGCTCCCTCCTGCCCTGATCGTAATTGGGGGGGGTTGAGGATCGCGGGGCAGGAGGGCTTGGGCTCCCTTCTGCCCTAAACGTAATCAGGGAGTCGGGGTGCCGCCGGGGCAAGAGGGCTTGGGCTCCCTCTTGCCCTGATCGTTGTTGGGGGGGAAGGGTGGATCGTGGCAGGGGAGATGAGCCATTTCTCCTGCCGCGATCATTGCTGTAGGGGGGTAGGCAGGTTGCTGGGGCCGCTGAGCTGATCGCAGCAGCCACGATCAGCTCAGCGGCCCCTTTTTCGGCACTTATACCTGTTTTGACTTGGTCTAAGTCAAAACGTAAAAGTGCCGACTAGGCAACCTGTCAAATGTTTTGGTTAAACCTGCTGCATGCCTAGGTCTAGGTCGGCCCGTCTCCCGCCCACCGCCTGCCCTTTCCCCTTCTCTAAAAACGCCTCTTTTCTCTCTATGTGTTTAGAGGCAGGGGAAAGATAAACCAGCTTTGATTATGGGTACTTGGACGATCAGGCTTTTTGATCGTCCAAGTAGCCATTTAGGTCACTTTTTAGATGTTTTTTTCTTTTGATTATGAGCCCCTTAGGCTATACCTTTTGGAAGGTTATGTCTCTCTACAGTGAAATCTTGGCTATCAGTTATACTATTTTGGCCCCATTTTACTAAGTCACACAGCCGAGTGCCGTGCGACAAATTAGATGCCCATTCAATTCCTATGAGTGTCAAATCATTTACCACGCCAGCCCACACTGTTGCATTTAGTAAAAAGAGAGGGGGCATCTCTTAATCCAGAGAAAATTCAAGTTTTGATACTTTCAGGGAGCAAATAATTTTCATACGCTAATTTTGTTTTGGTTTTTGAAGATACTGAGATTTCCATCTCAAAAGAGATGAAATACCTTGGAGTCATACTTGACTCTTCTTTATCTATGAAATCTCACCTTAAAACTATAATTTAGCAGGTGTTCTTTAAGTTAAAGTTATTATGACCCTTAAAGAGTTTGCTGATCCTTGCAAATTTTCAGACTGTAATACAAACTTTTGTATATACTCTTTTTGATTGCTGTAATTCCTACTGGGTTTACCTAAGAATGAATTATGAACTTTATAAGTGGCTCATAAGTCTGCTGTCCATTTAATTACTGGATATTCTTGCTTGAATCATATTACACTATTCCTTAAATAACTTCACTGGCTGCTAATTGCCTGGCACATTTGATTAAAATTTTAACCTTGATTTTTACAATTCTATCTCATAAAAAACCATTATGTTTGGCTATGAATTTTAGGTATATGTTCCAGGATGCAGTTTATATTCTGGCAGTCAGGATTTACTGGACATTCCAAGTTTTAGACAGATCAGACTTGATATATATAGTCAACTTTGTGGTTGCTGATCTTGTTTGGGGAACATTCACAATGCCCTTGAAATGAAGAACCAGTGTGCAACCCTGGAAATGGAAGGAATGAGAGCATCCCAGCGAGAGGAAGGGCCAAAGCTTGAAATTCCCAAAGTTGCTGGATCTTTGACCTCTAGGAAGCAAAAAGGTAGTGGTGGCTGGTGGTCCCCTTCTGGGGACCACCAGAGGCATCCATCTGCAGATCAGACATGATGTTGCGGGAAGTATGCCAAAATTCAAGATGTTATGGAGAGATTGATGAGACTCATCAAGCCTAATGACTATTATCTGTTGCTGCTCATTCATGTTGGTACCTCTCTGAACATATCAAAAGTGGCTTTGTGACTCTGGGAGAGAAGGTGAAGCAGGCAGGTGGTGTTCTCATTGTTCCTCCCTGTCAAGGATAAAGGCCAGTATAGAGAAGCTCGCATCCTGGAGATGAATGTGTGGCTGAATGGATGGTGTCACCGAGATTGTTTTCTCTTCCTGGACCACGGGATGATTTTCCAAGGGCTGCTGAGCAGAGATGGTGTGCATCTATCAAAGAAAAGAAGAAATGTCTTCAGCAGCAGATTGGCTAACCTACTGAAGAGGGCTTTAAATAAGAATTGTTGGGGAAGGTAAGTATAAGCCCTCAGGTAAGTGAATCATTAAATACCTATACACAAATGAGAAAAGGGGGAAAATGTCTGGAAAGCATTATATACTAATGCTTGAAGTATGGAAAGCAAGGTTTTGGATCTAGAGACTGTGATGGAAGAGGCTGAGATGGATTCAGTGACAATCACAGAGATGTGGTTTACGGAGAGCCATGACTGGGATATAATCTGTTCAGGCAAGAAAGGGTAGGTAAAAAAGGAGGGGGAGTGGTATTATATGTTAAAGATCATGTTAAAGTCACACAATTGCAGGGTAAGAAAGAGACACGGTGGGTCAAACTAGAAATATGGAATGAAAAATATATTTACATTGGTGTGATATACAGACTTCCTTCACAGATTGAAGTAGTGGACAGAGATAAAATAGAAGGCATTTTAAATATAGCTATAAAAGGTGAAGCATTTTAATAATATAAAATATTTTAATTTGCCAGATGTTGGTTGGGATATCCCTATTATGAGATCCCCTATAAGGAGAACTGTTCCAGCAGTTGGTAAAGGAACCCATCTAGCATATGTCCTCAATCCAGTTCTCTGGTCACCCAATCAAAAAATTCAATCAGGTTCATTTGGTAAGATTTACATTTTGTAAAGCCATGTTGTCTCGGATCCTGTAACCCATTAGATTCTAGTAAGTTCATTATCCTTTCTTTCAGCAACACTTTCATTATTTTTCCAACAACTGAAGTGAGGCTTACTGGCCTGTAGTTTTCCACTTCATCCCTGTGACCACTTTTGTGACTAGGGACCACATCCGCTCTCCTCCAGTCCCCAGGAACCACTCCCGTCTCCAGAGATTTGTTGAACAAGTCTTTAATAGGACCCGCCAGAACCTCTCTGAGCTCCCTCAGTATCCTGGGATTGATCCCGTCCGGTCCCATCACTTTGTCCACCTTCAGTTTTTCAAGTTGTTCATAAACACTCTCCTCCATGAACAGCGCAGAATCTACTCCATTTTCTCATGTTACTTTGCCAGATAGTTTCAGTCCTTCTCCAGCAGTTAGTAATGGAACCCATACTGGACTTAATGCTTACAAATGGGGAAAGTGTTTCCGATGTTATAGTGGGTGATCATTTGTTAGTGATTTACCACATGGTGTAGTTTAATATTAAGATAGGTGTAGAGATGGATCTTTTGAAAGTAAAGGTTCTAAACTTTAAAAAAAAATTACTTTGTTCAGATGGGGGATTATGTCAAAGAATTATTATCTGGATGGGAGCATCTGGAAAAAATAAGAAAGCAGTAAGCAAAACTGAAAGGAGCTATTATAAGGGCAACAAGCCATTTTGTAGTAAAAGTAAGATGAAAAGAAGGCCATTTTGGTTCTGAAAAGTAGTAGTTGAGAAGGTAAGGAAAAAGAGATTAACTTTCAAAAGCTACAAAAGATCACAGAAAGAAGAAGACAGGCAAAAATATCTGGAAAAGTTAAGAGAGGCTGGTCAAGTAGTCAGGAAAGCAAAGATGCAAATGGAAGAAAAAATATCAGAAACAGTAAAATGGATAGACAAGAAGTGTTTTTAGATATATTAGTGGTAGATGAAAGTGCAAAAGTGTAATTGTGTGACTCAAAGGTGAAGGAGAGGAATATGTAGAAGCTGATAAAGATAAGGCTGAATTGCTTAACAAATATTTCTATTCTGTGTTCGTAGCTGAAGTGCTGGGAAAAGGACAGCAGAAAACAAAAGCAAATAGGATTGGAGGTTTGGTAGACCCTGATCAATTTTCAGAGGATTGGGTTCATGAGGAAATTGCTAAACTAAAGATAAAGTGATGGGACCGGATGGAGTACATATGAGGGTACTGAGGGAACTTAGGGAAGTTCTGGCAACTCTACTGACTGATCTCTTCAATGCTTCTCTAGAGACAGGAGTGGTAACAGAGGATTGGAGAAGGACAGATGTGGTCCCTCTCCACAAAAGTGAAAGTAAGTAAGAAATAGGGAACTACAGGCCAGTAAGTCTAACTTCTGTGGTAAGTAAATTAATGGAAACACTTTTAAAACAGAGAATAGTGCAGTTTCTGGAATCTGTAAATTATAGGACACGAGGCAACATGGATTCACTAGAGGCAGGTCTTGTCAGACAAATCTGAGCATTTTCTTTGACTGGGTGACCAGAGAATTGGATAGAGGGAGAGTGCTAGATGTGGTGTTTTTAGATTTAGCAAAGCTTTTGACAATGTTCCACACAGGCATCTAATAAATAAATTGAGTATGGCCCCAAAGGTATGGCCCCAAAGTGACGGACTGGGTCAGGAACTGGTTGAATAGAAGATGACAGAGATTGTTTATCAATGGAAATCACTCTGAGGAATGGGGTGTTACAAGTGGTATGCCTCACATTTTGGTTCAGGGTCCTGTTCTTTTTAACATTTTCGTAAGCAATATTGCTGAAGGGCTGACTGGTAAGATTTGCCTCTTTGTGGATGATACCAAAATCTGCAATAGAGTAGATACCCCTGATGGTGTGGTAAAGGTTGAGGAATGGTATGAAGGTTTAATGCTAAGGTTTAATTCTAGAAATGCAGGTCATGCTCTTTGGTTGCAAAAACCTGAGGGAATGGCACAGTTTAGGGGGTGAAGAACTTTTGTGCATGAAAGAGAAATGGAATTTTGGTGTAATAGTATGTGATGATCTTAAGGCGGTCAAACAGGTTGAAAATTCAACGGTGAAAGCTTGAAAGATGTTTGGGTACATAAGGAGAGGAATGGCCAGTAAGAAAAAGGAGGTATTGATGCCTCTGAATAAGACTCTAGTAAGTTCTCATTTAGAATATTGTATACAGTTCTGGACCCCACACTTTCAAAAAGATATAAACAGTATGGAATCATTCCAGAGGAAGGCAATTAAAATGGTTTCTGGTCTATGTCATATGGCATATGAGGACAGATTTAAAGATCTCAATATGTATAGTTTGGAGAAAAGGCAAGAAAGGGGAGATATGAAAGCGATGATAAATACCATTGTGACATAAATACACATGAAGCAAATCTCAGTTGAAAGGAAGCTCCAGAACGAGAGGACCTAGGATCAAGTTAAGAGATGATAGGCTCAGGAGTAATCTAAAAAAATACTTTTATATGTGTGGAATAGTCTCCCAGTAGAAGTGGTAGAAACAAAGACTGTGTCTGAATTCAAGAAAGCATGGGAATAGTCTCCCAGTAGAAGTGGTAGAAACAAAGACTGTGTCTGAATTCAAGAAAGCATGGGACAGGCACATGGGATCTCTTAAGGAAAGAAGGAGATAGTGGGTGCTATGGATGGGCAGACTGAATGGGCCATTTGACCTTTATCTGCCATCATATTTCTATGTAAATATGATTACCTTCTTCCATTAGTTTGTGCTAACATCATAAGAACATAAGAATTGGCGCTGCTGGGTTAGACCAGTGGTCCATCGTGCCCAGCAGTCCGCTCACGTGGTGGCCCTTAGGTCAAAGACCAGTGCCCTGATAGGGTCTAGCCTTACCTGCATACGTTCTGGTTCAGCAGGAACTTATCTAACCTTGTCTTAAATCCCTGGAGGGTGCTTTCCCCTATAACAACTTCCGGAAGAGCGCTCCAGATTTCTTCCACTCTCTGGGTGAAGAAGAACTTCCTTACGTTTGTACGGAAACTATCCCCTTTTAACTTTATAGAATGCCCTCTCGCTCTCTCTACCTTGGAGAGGGTGAAAAACCTGTCTTTATCTACTAAGTCTATTCCCTTCATTATCTTGAATGTTTCAATCATGTCCCCTCTCAGTTCCTCTTTTCAAGGGAGAAGAGGCCCAATTTCTCTAATCTCTCTCTGTATGGCAACTCCTGCAGCCCCTTAACTATTTTAGTCGCTCTTCTCTGGACCCTTTTGAATAGTACAATGTCCTTCTTCACGTACGGCAACCAGTGTAGGATGCAGTATTCCAGGTGGAGGCGTACCATGTCCCCGTACAGCAGCATGATAACCTTCTCCGATCTGTTTGTAATCCCCTTCATAACATTTCTAGCATTCTGTTCGCCCTGGGTGTATGAAAAGGACATTGTGCAGGATCAATCTGTATTAATCTGGCTTTAGTTTTACAATGGGTGTATTGATGTTCTAGTGCTGTCTTTTCTTAGGTGCACCCTTGTTGTGCACCTAGGTTTAGTGATGTCTAGTGCTCACGGCAGTGTTTGTAGTAGTTTTTTTTTCGGTACGTAGATGCTTGTTGTGTGACTTGTGGAAGTTACTGCTATTAAGGCATGTTGGAATTGCTCTGTAGGTCCTGAGTGGCATTTGTATTTCATTAAGCCTGCCTGCAAGCCTGGTATTAGTTTTGGATTTAGATCACACCTTTCTCAATAAGCGCTCAAGGCAAGTTATATTCAAGTACTGGTGCCAATAACATGCAATTAGCACTTCACAATTGGCTTAAATTAAAATGAATTGGATATTAGGTACATTGTCTAAAGAATCTACCAGAAAGTAGGCATGGTTAAGGGCGGATAGTAGGAGTATTTTGCATGTATGTGCCTGTTTTAAGGTTAGGCGCCAGGAGGTGCCAAGCTTAAGCACCGATATTTAGGCCAAGAATACCCTGGCATAAATAGGGTGTGCCTAATGTTAGGGCACCTAATGGTGCCCAAGTCTACTTTGGCACTGCTAGGCACAATTCTATAAATTACACCTATGATTGATATGTGCTATGTGCCGCATTTTTGGCTCCTATGTTCTAGCAGCTGTTTATAGAATCGGGAACGAAATGCATGCTAAGCACAGTTTACAGAATACTAGCTTAATGTGGATCATTCCAGTGTCTAACATTGAATGTCATTTATTAATCTACCCCAATGTAATTTTCCACTCAAAGATGTTAGTAACGTCAGGAGAGTGTGCATGACTGTTAATTAAATCTTTATTGATTTTCAATTTGAAATTATAATTCAAATTCATAATTCAAAGATAACAAAAATAAACTATTGATGCTCAAGTCCTCGTCTTTAGATCCAAGACTACAAAAAATAGCGAAACATAGAAGAAAATAGAAATATTTAACAAGATGCTGGAAGCTATAGCGCTGAAATGGGGTCCCCTACTTGAACATTGCCACAAAGGTTCTCAATTGAGATGGTTCAAAGAAGATATATTTGACAGTACTTCAATACATTTGCACAGGTGACTCAAATAAAAAGTTGCCCCTAAAGATATAACACCAGGTTTCAAAAGAAGAAATTCACGGCAGTGCTTCTGCGTCTCCCGTGAAAGATCTGGGAACATTTGTATTTTATTACCAAGGAAAATTTTATATCTGTTTTTAAAGTAAAGTTTTAACAACCATGTTTTATCAATTGATAAGGCTAGAGTTATAATCAAAGTGGCTGACAATGCTAAATCCTTATCAGATGTCTCTAATATTTCTGAAATATTTAAGGGTTCTTAATCTAAGGATTTTTGTTTTTGTTGATTACATCCTTTATCAGGATTTTAATAGACCCGTGAGAATGGTGGTAACATTTCTTCAGATATCTCTAAAATTTCCACCAAGTATCTCTTGAGCATATCTCTAGGTGTTACCATTTCAAGCCTAGGAAAATTGATTAACCTTAAATTATTACTACGTGAATTGTTCTCAAGCACTTCAATTTTCCTCCTTAAATTAACATTATCTTTAATTAAGGTCTCTTGGATTTGTGTAGATTTGTTTAGATGTGGATCATCCCAGTGTCTAATGTTGAATGTCATTTATTAATCTACCCCAATGTAATTTTCCACTCAAAGGTGTTAGTAACATCAGGAGAGTGTGCATGACTAATAAGGAAGAATGTGACTAATACACAGTGTTGAAGATGATGATGTATTACACACTTTAAAGTGGGGATTAGCTTAGAAATGGGTGTAATTAAGATTATCCAGTTTTTCCAATACACCCAGAATTTCTCTGCTGCCATTTTCAAATGCAGGCTACAAATATTTGTATTCACTTGACTCAACAAATAAAATTTTCAGATATTTTTTAAAGTCCTAACTGGATGTAGACTAAGGATGTAAGGATTTCTTTAATTACAGTTCTTCAGAATCTTTTGTTATAAAACTTTTTCTGTTGGTGATGAGGAAATTTACTAGCTTAGCTAAAGCATGCTGCAACCAGGCCTTACTCTCAAAATTTTTCATACTAGGAGCGCTGTAATTTCCAACCTTACAAGAGATCTTACTCTAATTACTGATTAGCTGGGTCACAGAAAAATATGCAAGTCATTCTCAGAATTATTACAGATAAATTCTATTGCAAAATAAACTGCAGAAGTTTAAAATAGTGAATGTTTCAAAGACATAGCTTCTCTGTTACACAATTTAGAAAGATGGATCTTTTCCTTGTGTTTTTGCAATTTCCAATATAGGACATAAAAGTTTGCTGCAGGAGCATGAGGCATGTTAAATAAATCGACGTTAGGTGATAATATGAAGGCAATTTTCAAAAAAAATCAAGACATTTTAAAACAGATTAAAGTCCTCATCAGCTATGCTAAAATAATTGGTGTTTCTCAGTGGACTGTGAGATATTCCTCCAAACAGAGGCAGTTGCATCATTAGAGAAAATGCATCAGGCAGCAGGATCTAGTGCATGGTAACAAGCGTCTTCAAAACAGCCAGCTTACTTTGTTTTAGTTTATTTCAGGGGTTGCCCAGAGATCATAGAGCAGTGTTTTACCATGACTGAGTCCAAATACAATTGTGTGACCCCTGGAGGTACAGAATAATGATATACCCATTGAGAACTCACTTAGGTCATGACCCCAACATCAGATATTGTGACACCCCCTCCCCCCCCCCTCCACATACACAAACACACACTAGGGTTCTAACCCACTGTTTGGGAAGATCTGACAAGAGGAAACAATATCTGGTGGTGCGGAGTTACTGCGATGTGCTGACCAACCACTCATTCTCCTTCCTGTTACCTTTTCAATGGCCCTGTCTGCTGGGAGAATCCTGAGAGCTGATAGTGGCAGTGACAGAAGAATATTTAAAGGGCTATTGCACCATCTATTCCTTCAGCCACCTTTTCTTCTTCCATTAATCAATTCATTTATTACACAGAGGCAATGATCATGTGGACAGAGGTAGCTATTAGAGACTCTATACCCTAGACTGCTGTCTCTAATTTTCCACTGATGCAAACAGTGGTGTAGTGAGGGTAGGAGGCCAATTAGGGCCTTAGACCCCTCCTACTGAATCCCAAGATGCATTGGGAGTGGGAAGGCCCATCATTCTCAGCATGCGGTCTTGTAGGCAGGAGGGAGTGGGCTTCCCTCCTGCCGATTTTGCAGCAGAAGGTACAGGGGTGTTGGGTGATATGGAGGGTGTTCACTGATGTCAGGTGGTGTCAGGTGATGTTGGGTGGCCAGAAATGTTGGGGGACATCGGGGGAATGTTGGAGGGAGGAGTGTAGGGCTCCCCTGCTCAGCTGATCCTGGCAGGGGAATCCCCATCAGCTGAGCTAGCAGGAATCTCTGAAACTAGCACAGCTGACAGGGATTCCTCTTCCGCCCTCAATGTGCTCTTTGTTCCCCCCATCTCTGGGTGGTGGGAGAGGGTCAGTGACCATTGACAGATTAAGGGGCACTTAGATGCAACTAATACAGGTCTAACTGCTGGTGTCTAAATTCCCTCTAGGAACGCTATGATTATCGCTGCAGTATGTCCAGGTTTAAGCTGGCCTAATTCCCACCCAATACGCCTCTTTGAGCTCTAGACGCACAGCAGCTTAGAAGGGCTCTGCATGTCCAGAAAGTTGGTTTTGATTATTGGCACTTGGACGTCCCTGCTATTAGGATGTCCAAGTGCTGACTTAGGCCGGTTTTTAGACGTTTAAAAATTTTAATTATGCCCCTCATAGCCCAACAATTTTCTACTTTTTTTGTTACATATTTTTCTGATGGAACAAAAAAAGTGGAACTCACTGGACTAAATGTGTAGCCCTCAATGGAGACTACCCCAACTTTGTTGGTTGGGCTGTGAACTTTTCAGCTGTCTCTCATGTATAAATATAGTGTAATTAACACATCTCAAATATGGTCTCAGTTCATCAACTGGGGACATAATCCCCTTCATAACAATGTGCAACCTAAGACACATATGCAAAGTTCTTGAAGAACCACAATTTTGTCACTAATCTTGGGAATGCTGAATTATTGCAACATCTTATACCTACCATGTCCAGCATCAATGATAAAACAGTTGCAAACTATACAAAACACAGCACTAAGATTAATCTTTTCCATGAACAGATAAGACCATATAACACCAGCCTACCTAAAAACACACTGGCTCCCAGTGAAAGGCCGAATCTTATTCAGATTCTATTACCCCAATTTATCTGAACAATAGACTCACACTGAAAGAAGCAAAAGAGCCTCAGAGAAACATGAATTCGTTTTCTTACCCCACAACCAAAAAAACAAAAAGTCAAAAAAGTTAGAAGGCTTACTGTCATTTTCAAGCAGCAAAACTAGATAAAGATGTCATCAGAATCTTAGGTGCCATATTGGATAATAGAATATTACAGAAAGAAATCAAAACGATGCTATTTAGGAAATAAGTCTTACAGTGTTAATCCAATGCCTGTCTAATAATAAAGTTTGAAATATAATTCCCTGGAAATGTCCAGATACCTCTTATTGTAATCTGCCTAGAACTGAAAGATTAAAGAGGAACAGAAGTCAATAAATGTAATGTGTGAAATCTGCCCATACGCTATCCATCTGAATGACCACCTGCCAAATACAGAGCATTGAAAATATGTGTATATTGCAAAATGACATGTAGCCATATTATTGTCATTTACCCAATTAAATGCATAAATGATTCAACTATCACCATTCGTACAGGTATTTGTCATCTAACTTTAAGCAGCTACTAATACAATTAACTCCATTATGCTCTTTGCTTTTAAACAGAAGTGAATTCATTGGTGATGCCATTTCTGTGTTTGTATGTGGATTTCAGTGCAAATAGGCTAAATCTGGGAAATGATTCATTCAAAAAAAGTGACATTGTATAATCTACATATTAATCATGTCATCATGTCATGTTTAAATAAACAATATTAGGAAATCACACTGGTTCATATTAAAAATAATAAATATAGCATGACCATAATTATAAGATTGATGTTATATTCCTCTTTGCTCATCATGAGCTCCACCAAGGCATGCATGATGCTGATGCAACCAGGGGAGGAGAAATACTGTACTTGTGTATATAAATGGCACATTCACAACGACACAATCAAAGACTCTTACAACCACTCATCTTCTGCAGTACAGAGGACAGAGAGAAAGAACCATGTCTGCCAAGGGTGGTCGCGGTAGTAGCCAGTGCAATCAGCAGACAACTTACCAACAAAATCAAGGCAACATCTCATGCCAAAATAAAAATCAAGACTATGAACGTAAGTTCTATTTCATTGTGATAGAATGACTGTTGATTCTGATATATGAGGGGCCACTGAAAAATTCTCAGCCCAACCAACAAAGAAGGGGCACTCTGCATCGAGTGCTATACACATAGTCAAGTGATTTTCCACTTCATTCATTTTGTATTTTTCCAACAGAATGAAAAAATTGGAAAATTACTGGAGACTGCCCCAACTTTGTTGGTTGGGCTGAGAACTTTTTTTCAGCGGTCCCTCATAGAAAGCTATTTCATTAACTTTCCTTTGATAAAGAGAGGTCATATTTAACTTTTAAAGATACCCTTGTTGTTCTGGGGTGAACCAATGACCTAGTGACATTATATTGCTATGTGGATGACCTAGATTCAATTTGCAAGCCCAGGTTCATCTAATCTAATCTAATCTAAACCTTAAGTTTATATACCGCATCATCTCCATGAGAATGGAGCTCGACACGGTTTACAAGAACTTAAAATAGTGGGTAGAGAAGAAGAAAAAGGATTACATGAACTTATGTGTAGAAGGGGGGAGAGAAAGGGGGGAAGGATAGAGCTACAATTTGCTGAAAAGCCAGGTTTTCAGTTGTTTGCGGAATGGAGACCTAGCCATCAACGAACCAGTGACACTCTTCATATATATTATGTCCCATGGGGTCTGCAATTTCTTACCCAAGATTGTAAGTGCAATGGGGCTACAAGAAAGAAAGAAAGAAAACAATCCATATAATTCTGAATTGTGTGGTCAAGTAGACAATATCTAAATGTCACAGAGCTATAATTCATACTCTATTCTATTTTATTTTATCAGAAACATCCACAACTGGCCAAGGCAATGCATGTGGAGGCCAGTGGGGTCAGAGTTCACAGAGCTCTCAGGTTGTAGTTGTAGTTGACTCCTGCCAACAGAAAGGTCAAGTGTCTGGACGTAAGTTTTGATTCATTATAATCATTTTTTCTTAGAAACTATTTCAAAACTGTTTGGTGATCTTTAAAGTTACCTGAAACAGGAACATTCAAAATGTTTAATGCAAGGACATTTATTATATTGAAACTGTGATTTTCTGTATTTTATTCATGATAGGTTAATTTTAATATACTTAATGACTTTGGATTGGCATAATGATCCTCTTATATAATATCAAACTGCTAAATGGGAGACTGGAGCTCAACTCTTAATCCTAGATTTAGCTCCTCAAAATCATGAAAATGGAATGCTGCAGAGGTGGTGTGTAATTAACTGAGAGAAAGGAATTGAAATTCTAACTCAAATAGTGAAACTTGTAGCTGAGATTAAGGATGCATTTAGATCAGAGTGCTAAAAATGATAGTTTCTGACTTCTGATCAATAATTTTTGTTATGATACTTTGATGATAATAAAATAGGTTAAAAGTGAAAAGCAGATTCCAGGAAGGGTCATGACATTTTGAAGTAGACAACTTTCAAACTTCAAAGAATCAAATGCCTTTTTCTGTTCTACTCTATTCCATATCATTAGAAATAGGAACAACTGGGCAGGGCAGTGGCTGTGGAAACCAATGGAGTCAAAACTCACAGAGCTCTCAGGTTGTAGTGAATGACTCCTGCCAACAAGGTCAAGTTTCTGGACGTAAGTTTTAATACATTGCAATATTTTTTCCAGGAATTTGTTTAAAATTATACCTTGATATTTAGAGATGCTTGCATTCCTAGGATCATAATTATTTTCTACCTTATGTCATCAGAAGCATCCACAACTATCCAGAGTAGTGGCTGTGGAGGACAGTGGAGTCAGAGCTCACAGAGCTCTCAAGTTGGAGTTAATTCCTGCCAACAGAGAGGTCAAGTTTCTCAACGTAAGTTTTAATTCTTTGCAATACTTTTTCCTTATAAACTATTTTAAAATGTATTAGATAAACTTAAGAGATATTTGTCTTTATAGAATGATTCCTTTTTGTTCTATATCATCAGAAATAATCACAACTGGCCAGAGCAGTGGCTGTGGAGGACAGCAGAGCCAGAGCTCTCAGAGCTCTCAGGTTGGAGTTGGCTCCTGTCAACAGAAAGATCAAGTCTCTGCTAGTAAGTTTTATTTCATTGTTATAATATGAGGGTATTTTCTTCTTTTTTTTAAATTATTCAATTGATTTTCAAAATTACATCGAATCACAAACAGTTTGAATAGCAAAGGAAAAAAAATAATACAACTTGTGGTAAACAATTCCTTTCAGCACTGAAATAAAGAAAAGAAGGGATCCAAGAAAAATAAACTAGGAGATACAAACTAGGAAAATAAGGAAACCTCTAAACGTATGGAAAAAGTGTAGTTCTCCATTATACCTATTCAAAGCTATACCTTAGCAACTGGAATTTCCTACAGTACTTCCCACCTGACCCAAACTGGTCTCAATAATACTGGAAAGATTTTATACAAAATCTTGAAATTCTAACTTCTGTGTTATTCTTAGAGATATCTATTTCCCTCCCTCCCCCCCAATATTTAGTGCCAGGGAAGCTCATGGCCAGTTAAATAGCATTTACGAGGGTTCTTCAAAATGTTTCCGCACTTTCATATCTTTGAGGGAAATGGTTGAGGTGGAAAAAGTAATAAAATGGTGTGTCGCTGTGGCAGTCCAAATGGGGGCAGGCAGGGGTGGGGGTGGGGGCAGTCTTCCCTGGGTGCAGCCCATAAGAGGGTGCTTCAAGCAAGGGCTGGCATCATGGTACAACTTTGGGAACTTCTTCCGGCAGCAGCAACATTCAGAATTTGCTGCTCTGCTGGCATCAGGCCTTCCTCTCTGCTGGTCCTAACTTTGCAGAAACAGGAAATAGGTGGTACCCAGCAGAAAGGAAGGCCCAATGCTAGCAATAGCAGCAAGTTCTGAATGTTGCACTGCTGACTGAGTGGTGACAAAGAGAGGGTTGGAGCACGAGAGAAATGCTCACCTGGTTGGGGAGAAGGAGGGAGGGAGAAAGAAGACCAGGGAAAGGAGAGGAGAGGAAAGAGAAATGCCAGACCATTGAGGAGGAGGAAGAGATGCCATGGCATGGGGGTGGGAGGGAAGGGAAGGAGGCAAAGATGCCAGACCAGGGAGAAATGAGGGAGGGAAAGGAAAGAGAGGAGATAAAAGAGTATGGGAGGGGAGGAAGAAATGGAAGGAAGGAGAGGAGAGGAAGATGCTAGGGCATGGGGGGAGGAGAAAGAAGGAGACTGAGAAGGAAAGGAGGGAGGGGAAGGGAGGTAGTTCCCAGAGCATTGAGGGAGAGGGAGAGATGGAAGGAGGAGAGAGATCCCAGGACATGGGGGAAGGGAAGCAGATGCTAGACCATGGGGTGAGTTGGGGTGGGAAGGAGGGAAGAAAAGGAGAAGAGTGAACGATTCCAGAGCATGTGGGAAGGAGTAGAGACAGAAAGAGAAAAATGGAAGGGACAGAGAAAGAGAGACTGGATGGCCACAGCCAGGGGGCTCTGAAAAAGGTACCAGGGGTGGGGGTGATTTACTATCACTGCATAGGCTTCCCCATATAACTAGGTCACACCCCTTACACGGGTTTGTAAAACCCATGTATAGGCTGTGGCCTACATATGGGGAAATACATAAGAACATAAACAATGCCTCCGTTGGGTCAGACCTGAGGTCCATCGTGCCCAGCAGTCCGCTCACGCGGCGGCCCAACAAGTCCAAGACCTGTGCAGTAATCCTCTATCTATACCCCTCTATCCCCTTTTCCAGCAGGAAATTGTCCAATCCTTTCTTAAACCCCAGTACAGTACTCTGCCCTATTACGTCCTCTGGAAGCGCTTTCCAGGTGTCCACCACACGTTGGGTAAAGAAGAACTTCCTAGCAATCGTTTTGAATCTGTCCCCTTTCAACGTTTCCTAATGCCCTCTTGTTCTTTTATTTTTTTGAAAGTTTGAAGAATCTGTCCCTCTCTACTCTCTCTATGCCCTTCATGATCTTGTAAGTTTCTATCATATCCCCTCTAAGGCTCCTCTTCTCCAGGGAAAAGAGACCCAGTTTCTCCAATCTCTCAGCGTATGAAAGGTAACAAGATTCAGGATCTGCACTAATAAAGGGTTTATTGCATCTTTTATGTGTGTGTTTGACTGCTAGTGCACAAGCCTCACACCAAAAGCATGCTCAGACAATTACATACACATTTTAAAAAATGCAATAAATCTAATCTAAAATGGACCCAAAAAGATATTCGAAAACTAAGAGAAATCCCCAAAAATCTGAATATGAGCCAAACAATTTTTTGCCTGTACCCACCCCTAGTTTCTAAGTCTGACCATTTCAGCTACTTTGGACAGTCTGGACTTGGAATGCTACACTGGGCATGTTTATAGTCACTGGGAGGAAGGGGGACTCATCTGTCACTCAAACAGTGACTCCCTACTGGCCAAATTCAGGATATATCAGACTGCAGATAGAATTTTGTTGTATGATTCTTGCCAAGGTTTGTACTAATGATGAATTCAGACACTAGAATATGTGAAAATGAGGGGTGGTTTACTCCAGAAAGTTGTGAAGGTTCATGACAATTTCAAGTGGATAATGCTAAATTTTCACAGTATCACACTTACTTTTCTATATCACCAGATATTGGCAAGGGCAGCGACTGTGGAGGATCATGGAACCAGCAAACCACACAGAGCTCACAAAATCTAGTCAATAACTCCTGCCAAAATAATGGTCAAGGCTCTAATCGTAAGTTTGTATTCATTCTATTTTATTAGAAAGATTTTATGCAATGCTTTGTGATATTTCATGGTATTGGCATTCAGAAAAAAAATGGAACTGCTTTGTGTGAATGTTTGAGCTTTCGACACTGTAAGATTTCTAATTTATTTACTAATATGTTCTAGATTTAGAGTTGACTTGATGAACTAGTTGTAGTGTGAAACATTCTTTACAGAGGACATGGGTTTAGTTCCTAAACTTGGCTTCACGTCCTTAATCCAGTGGGAGCTAGAATACTTTGGGGACAGCATTTACATTCCCTGAATGAGAGTCTATCATTCTCACATTGACACCTACTGTTCAGAATGAAGGAGCTTTCATTCCAAGTTTGTAAAGGAGAATCAAGGCCTATATCTTCTAGCCAAATATTCTTATTATGAAGGCTGCACTACATAAGAGGACCTTAGAAGTGAGAAAAATCTCCTGGTATCACAAAATTACTAAAATCCACACCTAACCCAAATGAAATAAATTAGCTTAAATGGTGTGGTAACTAACCATGCCATTGAAGTTAATTGAATAATTAATTTTAAAAAAATTAAAAGTTAGGCATGGAATTCCATGTAGCACCTAAGTGGAGATACCTTCTTACACCTAACAACACCTACTTGAAAGTAGGCATGGTTAAGGGCAAAGAATAGGCATGGTTGACTTAGGCATTGCTAGGTGTCTGAGTTATGTGCCAGTAAATTAGGCCAGGAAAACCCTGGCCTAATATATTGGCGCTGACCTCTAGGATGCCTAGTGACACCTAAGCATGCCTAGGCACCACTAGGTGGAATTCTGTAAATGGCGCCTAGTAGATAATTGACAACTATGCCGAGCTGTGCTTATAATATTTCAAAATATTTTCATTCATTCAGTATATATAAATAGATTGACTGATTCAATATCATAAAACTACTTGATTATTACCATTATAATACTCATATATGAGGACTGGAAAGACCTCAGTAATTTTCAGCCCAAACTCATTATAGAGCTAATCTACTCCATGGGACTTCTTATAATCATCGGTCAAACCACCTCCTCCATGAATAAATATTAAATATGTGCTTATATATCCATTTTCAAAAAGCAAGAAACTGGAAACTTTGCTGTGGAAAGCGGGTTCAGTCTCTAATTACAGATCGCACAGTTTCTTCAGGAGATTGAAAAATAATTTTTTCTTAGGCACATTCTGCTTTTTACATGCATAAATGTGCTCTATACATTCATCTGCTTATTGGACACCAGCCATCATGGAATACTATTTTCAACAATGGTGCCGGTCTGTGGGTGGGGCCTTAGGCATCTGGGTCAATCAGAACCTTAGGCCCCCTCCCTAACTGCATCGGCAAGGAGCCTAAGGCTCTGATTGGCCCAGGTTGTTTAAGGCTCCTCCTATAGAAGAGGGTGGGGGTCATCGGAGGCACAGGGTGGAGGGGGGGTTCTGTGGCGGCGGGAGAGCATGGGAATTTCTCCCGCTGTTGAGGGGGGTTGGGGTGTTGGTTGGCAGCGGGAGAGATTTGGCATCACTCCTGCTGCAGGGGGTGTTGTTTGCAGTGGATGAGAGTAGGCATCTTATCCGCTGCTGGGGGGGGGGGTTGTATATGTGCTTTCACCACTCCCACAAACCCCCCCCCAAAAAAACTACAATTTATGAGACTCATGTAATTTTTTTTTCCCATTAGCCATAGTCAAAACATATGCCACAAGATACACTTTTAACAGTGCTGGCATTGTACCGGCACCCCCCGGACCAGTTGCTGATTTTTATCACCAAAAGCAGACGCCGCTCTTGGAGAATGGCTCTGCGATGTTTAAGAATCCACCGGAGTGCTTATTTCAATATTCAAGAGCCTATTTGCATGCCAGTGTCGGAGACTTCTATAAAGTTTGCTAAAAACTGTGATAAGTCATTTTGATAATCCACCAATAAAATGCATGCAGGCTAACCCTTGTGGAACCAGTTTAGCAACCATGTTAAAGGCAACCTTAAGTTTTGGGAATCTGGCCCTTAGTGTTTAGGAGGTGCTAAGTGCTCCCATGTTAACTCAGTATTATCCAGTTAGCGTGCACTAATGCTGATGACTCCCAGATCTATCTCTCTACACCTGAAATTCCACCCAAAGTCCAAGAAAAAGTTTCTGCTTGTTTGACTGACAATTCTGCCTGGATGTCCTGCCATCATTTGAATCTAAATATGTCCAAGGTTGTGATGCTTCTCTTTCCTCCTAAACCCTCTGCTCATGCTCCTCCTTTCTCCATCTCATTAAATAATACTGTCATTGTTCCAATCTCCTCTGCTCGCAACCTTGGAGTCATCTTCGATTCCGACCTCTCATTTTCTACGGACATCCAACAAGCTGCTAAGACCTGTCGCTTCCAGCTCTTCAATATCACCAAAATTTGCCTCTTTCTTTCTGAACACACTACCCGGACCCTTGTCCATACTCTCATAACCTCACACTTAGATTACTGCAATCTACTTCTAAGTGATCTCCTATAGTGATGCCTCTTCCTCTTGCAATCTGTGCAAAACTCTGCTGCACAACACGTCTTCTGCCAACTTCGCTACATTCATGTCACCCCTCCCCTTAAATCACTTCACTGGCTCCCTATCCCCCATCGCATGCAGTTCAGGCTCCTATTGCTGACCTACAAGTGTGTTCATTCTGCTGCTCCTCAATATCTCTCCTCTCTTCTCTCTCCTTATACACCTCCCAGAGTACTCCATTCCTCAGATAAGCCACTCTTAACGTTACCCTTCTCTTCCACTACCAGTTCCAGACTTTGTTCCTTTCATTTAGCTGCCTCCTATGCCTGGAATAAATTACCTGAGTTCGTCCACCAAGCCCCTTCCCTTCCCTTGTTTAAAAGCAGACTGAAAGACCTACCTTTTTGATATAGCCTTCAATCCATTATCCTCTGCCCACCAACCCAGCCAGCTGAATTACTGTTTCCCTTAACTGTATCCATGACATCTTGTTTGTATGTCTTGTCTGTTTAGATCAGTGGTTCTCAATCCTATCCTAGGGGACCCCCAGCCAATTGGGTTTTCAAGATATCCCTAATAAATATGCATGAGAGAGATTTGCATATAATGGAAGAGACAGGCATTCAAATATGTCTTATGCATATTCATTAGGGATATCTTGAAAATCCAACTGGCTGGGGTCCCCCAGGACAGGGTTGAGAACCACTGGTTTAGATTGTAAGCTCTTTCGAGCAGGGACTGTTTTCTTCTTCTTTGTGACTCTGTACAGCACTGCATACATCTGATAGCACTATAGAAATAATTAATAGTAGTAGCTTCTACTCCCATTCTCCATTTATGTCACTCCCCTCCAAAAAGTAATTTTTAAAATATCCAACTTGCGAATTAGCACATGCAAACAGGCAAAATACTGCAACACATGGTTGGTAGTTTGGTATGGTAGTTTGTTTTTCATGCGCTAAGCTCGTGTTAGGGCTTAATGCCCTTTGGTAAAAAGAGACTCTTAAATAGAAGGAAATACATTAGGAGAGGCAAATACCATGTTTCCCCGAAAATAAGACAGTGTCTTATATTAATTTTGAGTCCAAAAAATGCACTAGGGCTTATTTTCAGGGATGTCATATTTTTTTAATGTACAATAATCATCTCTCCCTTCCTCTCCTATACCCCAATTCTTCCTCTTTCCTTTCTCCCCTCTCCCCCACCCCATTTGCATCATCATTCTTCCCCTCTCACCCATTCCCTTGTGCAGCAGAACCCCACCGATCATCCCAACATGAGACTGACATACCTCCGCTCCGAGGCCTCCTAAAGCAGTAGGGGTGGGGGTTGCTGAATTGACGAGTCTGTTTTTTGTCAGCGAATCGGGCAGCACTAGTGTCAGGGATGGAGTCAAGGAGTGTCGGGGACATTTGGGGGAGGGGCTTCAGGGGGTCAATCTTAACAAGGGCTTATTTTTGGGATAAGGCTTATATTAGAAGTATTTTTATAAATCACGCTAAGGCTTATTTTTGGAATAGGTCTTATTTTCGGGGAAACAGGGTACTAGCAAAGCAAAGTTATGAGGTCTTCTCAATTATGTCATGATATCTTATTGATTACTATACAAATGAGTGAATTCCATTTCATATTATCATAGGAAGAAAGAAAAATATTTTTTAAAAATCCTTATCTATGAAATGAAGTATAAGGAAGCATGTAGCAAAGTCTAAGAAAGTTTGATCCAGTACTATTCCTTTATGTATTTTTTTCAAGGTGGAAGTCAATACACCGACCAACAGAAACAATGTACAGGAGCTGCAAAGAAGTGAAAATGCAACACTGAAATTCCACCTTCCACAAATCAGAATCAAGAATGTTAACCTTCGCATGTGTTTAAAATTGGCGATAACGATGATTTCAAAAGACTAATCATATAATTTTAAAACTAAGAATTTCTATTCTTCTGTGGATTACAATTTGTCATTAAATAAAACCATCCTAATGATTGAAGCATATCATATTTGCCTTCTCATCTCTTTATTTATTTAAAATATTTATAGCCCGCTACATCTAATAATTCTGTGTGGGGTACAATAAAACCTACACAATAAAACATATAGGCCGACTTTTATCAAGCTGTGCTAAAGGTTTTTAGTATGGGCTGGTGCAGTAAATGCGCTGATGCTTAAAGAATTCCTATGAGCGTCAGAGCACTTACCTCACCAACCCATGGTAAAAACCTCTAGAGCAGATTGATAAAAGCGGGGTTCATTTGTGTAACCTTTGACTTGGGTAAAGTCCAAACCAAGATCCCTTACAGTTCTTAATAGTCATTTTCAAGTAGATGTTACACTGAACCTTTGTATTGTTTTATAAAATACTAGTATTTAAGCCCGTTACATTAACGGGTGCTAGAATATATGGCTGGCTGTCTTTCTTTCTTTATGTCTCTCTCCCTGCTCCTGTCTCTTTCTTCCTTTCTTTCTGTCTCTCTCCCTCCTGCAATTTTTCTCTCTCTCTCCCTGGCACCCTTTGTCTGTCTGTCTGTCTTTCTTTCTGTCTCTCTTTGGTCCCCTGTCTGTCTTTCTTTCTGTCTGTCTCTCTCCCTAGCCTCCTTTGTCTGTCTGTATTTCTTTCTGTGTCCCCCCCCCCCCGCCCACCCCACTTTCCTTTGCAGAAGCAGCAGCGGTATTTCCCTTCCCCTCCAGATCCCTGTGAAGTAGTAGCAGCATTTCCCCCCCACCCACCCCCCATTCCCTTCTCTTCCCCCACCACCACTTTCCTTTGCATAAGCAGCAGCGGTATTTCCCTTCCCCTCCAGGTCCCTGCTGAGTAGTAGAAGTATTTTCCCCCACCCCCCATTCCCTTCTCTTACCGTGAGCTGCCCTGCTCCGTTCAGCACCTCCCCCTTCCCTTCCCGCGTGCTGGCCTGCTGCTGCTGAAGGTTTTTTTCGGCGACTCCTCCTGTTAAAATTCTAATCCTGTTAAAACTCCCCCCCCTTCCCGCAACCGCTCCTGTTCAAAGCGGCCTGCTGAGGTTCGCGGCCGGCTGTAATGAACCTCGCAGGCCGCTCTCCAACTCGGTAGCATGTTCCCTCTGACGCAATCGCGTCAGAGGGAACGTGCTACCATGTGGAAAGCGGCCTGAGAGGTTCGCTACAGCCGGCCGCGAACCTCAGCAGGCCGCTTTGAACAGGAGCGGTAGCGGCTGTTGCGGGAGGATGGGGGGGGGGGAGTCGTTGGTCCTACAGGCCGCTGTGAACAGGAGCGGCGGCAGGACCATGAGGCGGGAGTGAGCTGTTCGGCTTCCCCTATCTGAGGAAACTGCCGTGCCGAGGAGAGCCGGGAGTGAGTTTTTCGACTTCCCCTATTTGGGGAAACCGCCGTGCCGAACTCAGCTGCACGTCGGGAGTGAGTTGTTCGACTTCCCCTATCTGGGGAAACCGCCGTGCCGAACTCAGCTGCACGTGGGGCCGTAGTAAGCGCGGGGCATGCTGCACTCTTGGCGGCCACGGACATACGGATCATGGAAGCACGCCGATAAGAATGCGCATGCGCCGCCTACGGTTTTATTATATAGATAACAGTTCACATCGTCACATGGTATGGATAGTCAGAGCTGGTTCTAGGGTAGTAGGCTTCGTAGGCAAACCTATCCCTCAAATTAATTCTCAGACCCAAGCCTGTAGTTCTTCCAAACTCCTCCCCCCCCCTCAAGATCAATTATCATGTTCATCGCACAAAACTCCTATTAAAAAAATCCAGGTCAAAGTATGTACTGATGGTTCTTTAGGTTTGCATGGCTGTCAAGACTTAGGGCCTCTTTTACAAAGACCGATAGTGGGTAAATGCTTCGATGCCCTTAGGGATTGAATTGTTGTCAGAGCATTTGCTGTGTGGGACTCACTAGTGCCACTTTGTAAAATGGGACCTTACTGTTTTGCCTTGTCTACAGCTGCTGCATTAGGTATCTGCATAGTCTTTACCTGATGGTCAGGCCACCTTGTAGACACCATATAATATCAGGATATCAAAATGAAAAGGAATTTCCATAATACCCCAAAGGTTGATATAAAGGAGAGTGAATGGATATACAATAAGAAGAATTTGTGACTTGGATTGGCCACTATTGGAACCAAAATATTGGATATTGGGCTAGATCAGGGGTAGGCAATTTCGGTCCTCAAGAGCCATAGGCAGGTCAGGTTTTCAGGATATCCACAATGAATATGTATGAGATGGATTTGCATGCACTCCTCCTTGAGATGCAAATCTATCTCAAGCACATTTATTGTGGATATTCTGAAAACATGGCCTGCCTGTGGCTCTCGAGGACTGGAATTGCCTAACCCTGAGCTAGATGGACCATTGTATTAGCCCAGCCTTAACTTGCTGGCCTTACCAATGTCAGCAAAGGCCTATGGGAGATCATATCATTCATACCTGACCTTAGGGCTTGTCAGTGCAGACAGCATCAGATTGCCCCAGAATGCCTAAATTACATCAGTGCTTAAAGGTAACAAACGGATCTTGGTACAGCTAAGAGGTGCTAAGATGTGCTAATGTCTGGTGCTTAAGATGGACAGCTTAAGATAGACAGTAGCCCCAGCTGCATGTTCTAACACAGATAGCCAGGGTTAATCAGAAACCATTGTCAGAGTAATACTGGAAATTACATTTAACTCCAGTCTGTGAGGGACAGTTTCTCCCTCTTTTCTTCTCCAATCTCACATCCCACTCACTTTATTTACTATTGTTTCAAACAGTTTACAAAAGATAGGGGTATTTAACTTCAATAGATTCTATTTTTAGAACAAGTCTCAAACTTATAAATATGGGAGGTTAAATTCCTCTCTCTCGCTCTCTGGAACCTGAAACATCACCCCCTCCTTTCTCTCTGGAACCTGGACCCTGGCTTACTCCTTCTCCCTGAAGCCTGGACCAACCCCTCCCCCTTCCCTCTTGACTCTGTAATGCAGGTAAGCTGTCCTTTCTCTCTCACACACATAAGCAGTTTCTGAATCTACGCTGTATTTGTAAAGCTTATTTCTATTTATTTATTCATTGTTCTATACCGTTCTCCCAGGAGAGCTCAGAATGGTTTACATGAATTTATTCAGGTACTCAAGCATTTTTCCCTGTCTGTCCTGATGGGCTCACAATCTATCTAATGTACCTGGGGCAATGGGGGGATTAAGTGACTTGCCCAGGGTCACAAGGAGCAGCATGGGTTTGAACCCACAACCCCAGGGTGCTGAGGCTGTAGCTTTAACCACTGCACCACACTGTATATCTGTAACCCAGCATTCTTGATGTATATTAATCCTATTTCTACATAATATATTCTTTATGCAATCACTTCTGGCTGTCCTTGTTATTTGATTTCAATTTCCACGGAATCTTCTACGAGGGTATCAAACCTGGGACCAGGCGGAGTGTAAGGCCATCACATAAGAACATAAGAAGTTGCCTCCACTGGGTCAGACCAGAGGTCCATCGCGCCCAGCGGTCCGCTCCCGCGGCGGCCCATTAGGTCTGTGACCTGTGAAGTGGTTTCTGACCACTTCTATAACCTACCTCTAGTTCTATCTGTACCCCTCAATCCCCTTATCCTCCAGGAACCTATCCAAACCTTCCTTGAACCCCTGTAGTGTGCTCTGGCCTATCACACCTTCCGGAAGCGCGTTCCATGTGTCCACCACCCTCTGGGTAAAAAAGAACTTCCTAGCATTTGTTCTAAACCTGTCCCCTTTCAATTTCTCCGAGTGACCCCTAGTACTTGTGGTTCCCCACAGTCTGAAGAATCTATCCCTGTCTACCCTCTCTATGCCCTTTAGGATTTTGAAGGTTTCTATCATGTCTCCTCTAAGTCTCCGCTTTTCCAGGGAGAACAATCCCAGCATTTTCAACCTGTCAGCGTATGAATAATTTTCCATACCTTTTATCAGTTTAGTCACTCTTCTCTGGACCCCCTCAAGTACTGCCATGTCCTTCTTGAGGTGCGGCGACCAGTACTGGACACAGTACTCCAGTGCACCATTGCATGATACAGTGGCATGATGACTTCCTTCGTCCTGGTTGTGATACCCTTTTTAATGATACCCAACATTCTGTTTGCTTTCTTCGAGGCTGTCGCACACTGTGCCGATGTTTTCAATGTTGAGTTCACCATCACCCCCAGGTCTCTTTCAAGGTTGCTCACCCCTAGCACTGATCCCCCCATTTTGTAGCTGAACATCGGGTTCTTTTTCCCTACATGCATGACCTTGCTTTTCTCTACGTTAAAACTCATTTGCCACTTTTTTGCCCATTCTTCCAGTCTCGTTAGGTCCCTTTGCAGGTCTTCACAGTCTTCCGTGCTTCTAACCCTGCTGCAGAGTTTGGTGTCATCAGCAAATTTGATAACCTCACATTTTGTCCCCGTTTCCAGGTCGTTTATAAATATATTAAACAGGAGAGGTCCCAGCACCGACCCCTGTGGAACTCCGCTCGTGACCCATTGCCAGTCTGAGTATTGACCCTTTACTCCAACCTCTGTTTCCTGCCTGCCAGCCAGTTTTTGATCCATCGGTGGACATCCCCTTGCATATCATTGGGGCTTGTTTGCTTCAACATTACCCCTCCAAAACCATACATTTTGGGCAGCTGCTAATCCTTACACATTGGTCTTATTCAGTAGGCTTTTCTTATGTTCTTAAAAAAAAAAAATCAAGAAACGGAAAGAAGAAAAATCTCTTCTAACATAGCCATCTACATTTAACTAACTCTACATTCCTAAACTAATTTGCATTAAAACCTGATTATCAATCCTTCTTCCTCTCTAAAATAAACTGTTCTAGCTGCAATAGTTCCAGAAATGCATAGTTAACTCCATTATTCAAACTTTCAGCGTTCCTCAAGGCTCCATTCTTTCTCCTTTACTATTCAATATTTTTCTTGCTCCTCTTCTCACTTTAGCTCAGTCCATCGGCTTTACTATCTTTGCTTACACAGATGACATCCAACTTCTTCACCCTGTTGATTTTTTAAATATTAGTGAAATGCAAGAAATTAACATCAAACTAGATAAAATCAGTGACTGGCTTCACATAAACAGACTTTCCCTTAACATCAATAAATCCTGTGGTATACTCTTCCCAATCAGAAACAATGAAATGATAAATGGACAAATCTTTATTAAATCTTGTCCGATAAAAATGGAATAAAAAACAAAATTGCTCGGAGTTATTCTAGTAAAAGATTTAACCTTTCATGACCAGATAAAAGCTCTGTTGTAAAAGCCTGTTTTCACAAACTTCAGCTTATTCGTTCCTTAACCTCAATTCTTGAAACTGATGCAATTACAACCCTTGTTCACTCACTGGTCATTTCTCATTTAGATTTCTTTAACTCGCTATATAACGAAACTACTCAAAAAGAATTACGTCGCCTGCAGCTTATTCAAAACACAGCAATTAAACTTATCTATAAGGTTGGGAAATATGATCATGTCACTCCTCTTCTGCGAGAAGCTCACTGGCTACCCATTCCCCACCATATCACCTATAAAACTTTAATGCTGGTCTACAAAATCAAACTTTCGCGTCTCCCATCTTTTCTCGATAAACTCATCATCCCTTTTTGCCCTTCCCGGACTCTTAGAACGGCCGATCAGAATCTACTGACCATACCTTCCATCAAAGAATTCTATTACACTAGAAAAACTAATTTCTCCGTTGTATCTCCTACTTTATGGAACGCCATGCCACTTCAACTCCGCCTTGAAAATTCACTCGACAAATTCAAGATTAAACTAAAAACGTTTTTATTCAAAGACGCATACCACAGCATTTAAATATTTCTTCTCCAACACCTAGCAAAATAAATATGAACCACATTTAAGAAGCGATCCCCTTTCCTGATGTTATATCCTCCCCTTCTCTGCCTCTCCTTTTAATTTGTTTTTTTTAATCATGTAATTATTAACTTTCCTTTCCCCTTCACCCTCAAGCTCATGTTCATCATACCTGTAATTTGTTCTTTTAATGTTCACACGTCCCTTCCCCTTATAATAATTTATATTTAACCTTTCATTTTTAATATTGTAAACTGGCCAGTGTCCGTCGATGGTCGGTATATTAAAATTAATAAACTTGAACTTGGAAATTTCCAGCTTTACAGGTTTGCATTCAGGAAGAAGGAAAAAGTTAAAGAAAATGCTGATTCTAATACCTTTCAAGTTGTAGGCACTATGGACTTTTGAGATTACTTTAGGAGTTTCTAATTAAGCACAAGAGAATTGTTTCTCCATTTGATTGTACCTGACTCAGACTTCTTTAAGCCCTATCTGCACTTCTGTCCCAACTATTGGAAAGTGAGTGAAAGATACTGTCACCTATGGTAGGTGTAAAGAGCCAGCAGGTAGCTGGGGAGAGAGGCATAAGAACATAAGAATAGGCTTACTGGGTCAGACCAATGGTCTATCAAGCCCATCACTGAGCCAATTCAGGTCACTAGTACCTGGCCAAAACCCAAAGATAGGAACATTTCATGCTACCAATCCAGGGCAAGCAGTGGCTTGCCCCATGTCTTTCTCAATAACATCCCCCAGGAAATTGTCCAAACGTTTCTTAAAATCAGCTATGCTGTCCGCTCTTACCATAACCTCTGGCAATGCATTCCAAAGCTTAACTATTCTCTGAGTGAAAAAATATTTCTTCCTATTGGTTATAAAAGTATTTCCCTGTAATTTCTTTGAGAGTCTCCTAGACTTTGTAATTTTTTTTAGTTCAAATAGTGAAAAATCGATCCACTTGTACCCGTTCTACTCTACTTAGGATCTTGTAGACTTCAATCATATCTCTCCTCAGCCGTGATTCCCTAAATTTTCCCAGTGGTAGGAAATTGCTAAAATAATCCAATCAACTGGTATTGGATGCAAATTTTTTAGGGGAATTGAAAGATGAAAAGCCTATATTAGATGGGATCCATTTGATATCCTGGAGATTGCAGAAGGCTCCTCCTCTTTACATGAAGTTCATCCATCCCATTTGTTTTCCTGGAAGTAGTGCTGAGGAAGGAGGTTTCTCCTCTCCTCTACTCAGAATCTGTAATTTAGAGATATGAAGATCAAACTGTTTTAAGGAGGTTACACTTATTAATTGCCTCACTCAGATGTACAGATTCTCTGAGGATACCTCAGCAAAGTAGCAGTAAAACATGCTATGTTGGAATTAGTTCTAAGTTAATAATTCTTTTGGTAATTTCTATAAATAGTTGAGGGTATTTAAATATGAAATATAAAAGTATGGAGGTCAATATTCAGTCAGTGTTTTACTGACCACCACTGGGGTCTGGCATTGAATTTTCAGGTTTAAAGAGTCAATGAAACCATAGCCACGTAGAGCAATATTCAGCACTTAACTGGCTGTGGTGAACCGTATAAAGATAGGATTAACTTTCATGTGATCCTATTTATGCAGTTACCTTTGCTGGTTAACCCCACCTTTTACAAAACTGCAGAAGAGGATTTTAGAGCACACCGATGCGCTGAATGCTCTGCGCTGCTCCCAATGCTCATAGGAATGATATGAGTGTCGGGAGCAGCATAGAGCATTTAGCGTGCTGGCCTGTGCTAAAAAACGCTTTTGTGGTTTTGTGAAGGGGGTGGGGGGAGGTAAGTACTGAATTTCTGCCTTTAACTAGCCAATTGCTGAATTTAGAACTGGAACACCCCCAATATAGATGGTTTTGAGTTGGATTCTAACTAGACATTTTCAGCAGTGCTTACCAGTTAAGTGTTTCTGAATATAATCTTCAACAACAAAAATGAAAAGAGAGACCGATGTGTCCCACTCAAAGGGGATACAGTCAACAAAACAAAGTAAAACTAAAGGTCCGGATGACAGCCAAGTTTATTTAACAGTCGAAATAGACACAGTAGATGATCATGCATAATATCTGTTGTACTAGTCCCAAATGCAATATTGTTGACCAGGGGCCCCAACATATAAGGACTCATAAACAAGTAGGAACCCAACATGGTCTATGTTTCAGTATAAGAAGCCTTCTTCAGGGGTCCATCTCATCAGACAGCATAACATATGCTCATTTGGGAGAGCAAAAATAAGTAGAAACATTATTTGAAATGTTTCCAATGCTGCCTAAAAAACTTAGGCCCATATTCTATAAACGGTGTCTTAAATTAGGTGTTGATAGGTGCCCTACTGGCACCTAAGTTAAGTATGAAACACCGTAAAAAAAACTTTTAAAACAAATTTCAAGGCGCCTAACAGACCTAAAAAGTTGGTACAGGAATTGCGCCTATGGAGGCACTTTACAATACCTAATACCACTGTAAGCATGGATAACGCCAGAAGTGGCATTAGGAGCCTTAAAGTGCCTCCACAGGTAGGATTCACATCAAAGGTAAGTGCTGGGAACATAAGCCTTGAAAACCCTATCCTTTATTTCTGGTGCCTACCTTTCCCAATGGCACAATTCTATAAACGGCCTATTCTGATTGACCCAGGCGCCTTAGGCCCCACCAGTAGGTGTGGCTTTGGTACGGCTGGGCCAATCCAGCCCCATTCTTCTGTGGGCTGCCTGCCAGACAGACGGGTTTGGCACCTGTCTGTCCGGCCAACGAAAATAAGGTACAGGGAAGGGGGATGGGAGTGAGGGGGTCGTAATGTAGTGGGGGGGTGAGGGTAGGGGGTCACCTGGGCCAGGAGGGCTTGGGCTCCCTCTTGCCCCGATCGAGTCGGGGGGGGGGGGGGGTTGGTGGTTTGACATGGCAGGAGGGCTTGGGCACCCTCCTGCCTGGATCGTTTTTTTTGGGGGGGGGATTCTGTAACCGGTGTTGTTTTTGACAGACACCGGTTACAGAATCCAGCTTTTAGGCGAAGGACTGGCTCCTCCTTCGCCTAAAAGCTCTTCTGTTTGACGTTTGGGGCTTAGGCATTTTTTTCTTTCATTATGGCTATAAAGTGTAGACGTGCTGTGGGTGTACTTTTAGACGTAGTGGAGATTGGGCGTTTAGGCAGAGGAAGGCCATAATCAAAACATGGACGTTTGTTTTGGTTATGGACACTTTCCCTGCTTCTGGGTTGAACGTTTAGGGACTTAGGCCAAAAGGGGACTTAGACGCTTTTTTTTTTATTATGCCCCTCCACATCTGTATCTTTTGTAAATCTGTATCGTTTTGTTAAATATAATCAATTATCCCACCAAAAGCAATTTAACTGGCCAGAAGCCAATGTTAGTCAATTATATCTCTTTGAATATTGACCCCAAAATGTTATTTTTTTCCAGGATCAATGATAGCCATTGGAAAATTTCAACAATATTAGATAAATTCTAAGTTTTCTACCCCCTCCCCCATATTGGTCTCTGTGTGAGTTTTTTTGTTTGCTTCTGAACACCCCCCCCCCTTCCCAATTTGGGTGGGTTTCTGAGAATAACTTACCGTAAAAAGAATAAATCTTTGTATATAAATGGTTTAAAATCAGTATTTACCTGTCTGCTGAATGAGAGGGGTTTTGACAGCATCTATAGCAGTGGTCTCAAACTCAAATCCTTTGCAGGGCCACATTATGGATTTGTAGGTACTTGGAGGGCCGCAGAAAAAAAATAGTCAATGTCTTATTAAAGAAATGACAATATTGCATGAGTTAACACTCTTTATAGTTTATAAATCTTTCCTTTTGGCTAAGTCTTAATAATAATAATATAATTTATAGCTAAAGAGACATATGATCAAGAAACTGTTTTATTTTACTTTTGTGATTATGATAAACATACCGAGGGCCTCAAAATAGTACCTGGCGGGCCGCACGTTTGAGACCACTGATCTATAGCATTTGTGCTGCAGGAGAATTGTATCGATTTCATAAAAGTTACATGGCTGAGTGCTGCGGTGGGGAGGGGGGTGATACCTTATACAAATCATATACAGAGGGATTGAACACACAGGTGGGAAGAATTTTATACCTTTTAGGGAATTGTTTCATGAAAATGAATAAAGCTTGTGGGCCCAGACAAATGTAGAGATGTAAGTTAAAAAGAGTTGGATCAGAAGAGGGAACTGGAAATCTACTACCCATGAGTTTAAGAGAGAGAAGAAAAGGTTGGGGAAAACATCTTGAGTTCAAAGAAAAGAAAAGAGGGAGTTTAGAATCAATGAGGTTTCACTATACTGAGTTATATCTGTATACTATACTCATATGAGAGAGAGCCCTCTACAGGGGAAACACTGTTACTGATTGCTACAGAGCTCTTATAAGAGCTGGTATGTCCTGTGCTTCAGCAGATGTGTTCCTCGAGTCTAGAGGTTGTTCTGAACAAAAGAAATAACCCTTGAGAGCTAGGAACTCAGAGAGGTAGACAGAAGACCAGCAGCCCTTGGGAGTGGTCTCAAGGTGAACTACCTTTGGGAGAAGCTCAGGACAAAAGAAAAGGACCTACAGGGATACTATTGGTGCCTAAGGATGAGAAGAATAGAGGGAGTCCTGTTGTTCCAGAGTCCTGTTGAGGGCTAGTAATCACTACCCAAGAGGATCCTCATGAAGAAAGACAAGACCACCAGCGTACAATTGGCACTAGTACCCCAATGAAGGGACAATGCTACTGGGGTGTGATCAGCAGAGGGACAAGGGGTTCATAGACAGTAACGCGGAAGACAAAGGCGCGCGCCGACAACTGAGCGCAAGACGGAGGCGCGCACCGAAGAAAAAAATGTTTTTAGGGGCTGCGACGGGGGTTTTTGTTGGGGAGCCCCCCCACTTTACTTAATACATATCGCGGCGGCGTTGTGGGAGGTTTGGGGGGTTGTAACCCCCCACATTTTAGTGAAAACGTAACTTTTTCCCTAAAAACAGGGAAAAAGTTAAGTTTTCAGTAAAATGTGGGGGGTTACAACCCCCCAAACCCCCCACAACGCCCCCACAATGCGGCGCGATCTGTATTAAGTAAAGTGGGGAGTTCCCCCCACCCCCCCTCGTAGCCCCTAAAAACAGTCTTTTTCTTCGGCGCGCACCTCCGCGCTGCGCTCAGTTGTCTGCTTGCGCCTTTGTCCCGGCGCGCTTTTGACCTGACACCGGGACAAGGTTCCCTAGAAGTGGAGGAGAGCTCTTGGGAGGGCAGTGTTTCTCAGAGCTCAGGGAATGCATCCAGGAGACAACAGTGGGAGCAGGTCCAGCCGACCTGGAAGAACAGCAACCACCTACCCTTGTGAGTTTCAAAGGATGGGTAAGATTTGGGGGATTGAGTAAAGGTGTATTGGAAAGTAGTGGTGGGATTTAGGTACACAACCATGCCCATTTATTGACTTGACTGAGAAATTTGGGAGGAGGTTGCAACTACAGCTTTGGCACTCAGAAATGAAAGAGGTTTAAAGGTTTTCAAAAACCTAAAGCAGAAATGAGAGCATTTTAAGGTTCAAAAGTCTATGAGCTAATGATTTTAGATATTTAAAACATAGACTAATGCAATTGGGTTAATTACATATGTATTGGTATAAGTGTGTGAATACTGATACTGTTGGAAGTTGTTTATGATAATTAGGTCTATGCACATAGTTCAAATAAACTTGTTTAATTTATTAGCCAACCTTGTTCATAAGTTGGTGCCTAGGGATTATTCCTGGGAGAAGAGGGTCATTCCACCCACTAATATTTCTTTTCCCCAGGTGGAGGCACAGAGTGCTAAATGAGTGAGGGACCGATAGAGATTGCCTTCAGGGTACTCCAGCTAGATCAGGCCCTGGATCCAGAGCATTACACTTTCTTTTGCAGAGAACACAATGAACTGGTAGAAACATAGCTATGGCTTGTACTACTCTTTTCTACTTATGATCCCTACTGAAAGCACCATTTCTTAAATGTACATTTCTAGGTATGTATATTTGGCAACTACGTGTGTATACTGGCAGATGGAAATATTGCCTGTTTTATTAATTGTATGACTTTTGCCCAGTTGATAAAATGCCTCTCTATATAGTTTACAATGTTTTCAAATGAACATATTCCTTCAGATACAATAAGAGGAACAACAACAAATTTACAAGTGGTTAAGCTATAAAGATATTTACTCAGAAAAGGTTTTCATTGCAATAATATACTTTTCACAATTTTTCATGATATTTACAAAACTACTCATTTATCTAGCAATTAATTTATTAAAGGAAAACCTTCTTCATGTTTTCCCAATTTAAGGACAATTCTGTAACCAGTAACCCATTTATACTTTGTACTGTTTTTTGTAAAACTTGGCCATCAGATGCGGTAAAAATAAAGCAAAATGGAGGCGTTAGCTAAAATGAGAAAAATTGTTGTGATTTCCATTGATATAAGTGTCATATTTGACTTTGTAAATACACTCTATCAATATAATGGAAAAAGTCCTTAATGGCAAAATATAAACACAAAATAGGACTTGAAATATTGTCACCAGTATAGACCTAAGAAGTCTCTTAAGCTCTCAGACGCCTGCGTTGGCTATCAAAATGTTTTTTGAACCAACATTTTGCAGGAAAGAAGGTATCTTTCATCGAGCTATAGAGTTTTCAATTTTTCAATTTACATATGCTTTATCAAAGCTAAGATACTATATACTAGAACGCAACTGAAAAAACCGGCACTTAGCTTTTAATCGTGTGTTATCACTGCCGGTGTTCTGTTGTGAATCACAACACAACGGGCCCCGTTTCACCCAACTCTGGGCTTCCTCAGGGGTCTGATAATGTGTTGTGCTGCTAAAGCCCAATTCTTAAAATTGAAAAAATAATAGCCAACGTAGGCGTCTGAGAGCTTAAGAGACTTCTTAGGTCTATACTGGTGACAACATTTCAAGTCCTATTTTGTGTTTACATTTTGATTTTGTAAATACTCCACATTGAGCTTAGGATTATGGCCTTGCTGTCATAAAATGGTTCATCTATATATCTGATCATTTACAGCAGGTTAGATGTCTGGAAGAGAACTATGAATTCTATGAGTTGGAAATTTTTTACCTGAATATTCTACTCTCACCACACTCCTATTAAACCAACATTTGCTGCCCTTCTATATTTTCCTGACAAAATGTGAAGTTATGATTCTATCTACACCATCAATATAAGGCCTCTTCTATCAAATTGCACTAGCAGTTTGTAGCATGATGAGCCACGCTGAATGGCCTGCGCTGCTCCCGACGCTCATAGAGTTCCTATGAGCGTCAGGAGCAGTGCGGGCCATTCAGCATGGCTCTCTGCGTTAAAAACCGCTAGCACAGTTTGATAGAAGTGGACCATAATATTATTCCTATCCATAAAGACATATACAGGCCCTCTTATACTAAGGCGCACTAATGCATGCATGTTAGTTTATGGACGCATTAGTGTTTAGCGTGCTAATCAGTTAGCGCACCTTAGTAAAAGAGGGTGATAAATACTGTATTCTCTGGTAGCATGTGAGGAACACATCCCATTGGTTCACTGCAACATGTGTTTCTTCAGGACTGTTAAGAAGCTTCAGGAATCCTAGTCCAGGGTTTAAAAATTCATGCATTTTTTAATAAAGAGATGCACAGACAAATGTTCTAGTCTTGAGGATAGCTTTAATATTCCAGGAAAACTGAGTGGAAAGACTAGATGCATTTTGACATCGAAGCAGTTTTTTGGGGGAATTTACATTAAAGATTAACCTTTTGAAATCAGTGTTATTGCCAATTTAAACAAAGATTCTGATTTATGGAAGTAGAGCTTCAGGGTTGCGCTATTCACTTCTTTACTCCACCTGTGTATTGTTTCTGCTGGTCTGTGTTTTGACATTCACCTGGAATAAGAAGCACTAAATTAGTGGAAGTATACCACATTATACTCAGATATTCCAGTATACTTTCTAATACTTTATTCCCTATGAAATTATTACTCATTTACTGTATTCTTTACTATATAAAAAGGACTGATGTATCATAAAAAGGTCAGGTTGATATTAAAAAATAAAATGTGACTCCAATCAGTTCTAAGAAGTTTATATCAAAATTACAATGCAATTAATAAAAAATATCATGATCAGATTTTTTAAAAATTGGAGGGGACTTCATAATTTAAATGAATCTAAAGAATAGATATATAATTTCATACTGTTTCTAAAATTATTGAGTACTATTATAAAATAGATTTTGCATTCATAAATATGAAATACATTTTTAATTCATTACCTTGGCCTTTGTTTTGGGATGAGTTATAAGCTCCACCCTGTGAGTACTGTGATGTCTGACCACACTGTCCTCCATGATTGTCCCCCTTGGAAGATGAGCTTGATTCTAGATACACACAGGAAAAAAAAACCCCAGAGTAGGATGAACAGTTTTCAGATATTTTAATCCTGTGTTCAGCAACATGTCATCATCCTTCATTCATAACAGTTTTTCCCCCATTTGTAATTTTTTTCCAAGTTGTGCAGCTGTCACCATAAAATATCTAGATGGAAACATGATGCTATGATTCCCTTTTCCACCTGCAATACAAGTAATATAAGCATTTCCAGCAGGTGTTATGGTATCAGTGATCGTTAGGACTCCCTTTCTGAGATGGTAAATGCTGACTCTGATTGAAATTAGGACTGGAAACCAAGGGCTCCTTTTACCAAGCTGCGATAGCGGTTGTAGCGCGTGCTTAGCGTGCACTAAATTGCCGTGCACGCTAGACGCTAACTCCAGCATTGAGCTGGTGTTAGTTCTAGCCGCATAGCGTGGGTTTAGCACACGCAGCAATTCTGCGTGCGCTAAAAACGCTATCGGAGCTTAGTAAAAGGAGCCCCAAGTTCACAAATTGAAATGACTTCCACATAGATGATGTTAGATCACCAGAACAACCCTCACTTTAGAAGTGTATCCTAAAAATAAAGTAACAGTCCTTCAGATTTAGAAAAATGAAAAACAGAATGAGGGGCTCATAATAAAAAAAAAAAAAAAATCTAAAAAGTGGCCTAAATGGCTACTTGGACGATCAAAAAGCCTGATCATCCAAGTACCCATAATCAAAGCTGGTTTTAGACGTATCTAAAACCAGCTTAGGCCTTTCCCCTGCCTCTAAACGCACAGAGAGAAAAGAGGCGTTTTTAGAGGAGGGGAAAGGGCGGGTGGTGGGCGTGAGGTAGGCCGACCTAGACTTAGGCGTGCAGCAGGTATAACCAAAACTTTAGGCAGGTTGCCTAGTCAGCACTTATACGTTTTGACTTAGACCAAATCAAAACAGATATAAGTGCCAAAAAGGGGCCGCTGAGCTGATCACGGCTGCTGCGATGAGCTCAGCAGCCCCAGCAACCTGCCTACTCCCTACAGCAATGATCGCGGCAGGAGAGATGGCTCATCTCCCCTGCCGCGATCCACCCTTCCCACCCCAACGATCAAGGCAGGAGGGAGCCCAAGCCTTCCTGGCCCACAGCACCCCAAACCTTCCTGATAATGATCGGGGCAGGAGGGAACCCAAGCCATCCTGGCCATGCGACCCTCATCCCCTACAAGATCAGGCAGGAGGGAGCCCAACCCCTCTTGCCCAGGGCACCCCCGAACTCCCCGATGACATCATGGCAGGAGGGAGCCCATGCCATCCTGCCCCGCGAACCCCAACCCCCCCAATTACGATCAGGGCAGGAGGGAGTCCAAGCCCTCCTGCCCTGCGCCCCCCCTGATTACGATCGGGCCAGGAGGGAGTCCAAGCCCTCCTGGCCTCTCGCCCTCCACCCCCTACAAGATCGGGCAGGAGGGAGCCCAACCCCTCCTGCCCAGGCGGACTCCCTATCCCCCACCCCCACTAAAATATGGGCAGGAGGGATCCCAGGCCCTCCTACCCTCGAATCGACTCACCCCTACATCCGCCCCCCCAAACCCCCGACTGCCCTCCCCACCGACACACGACCCCCCAGCTGACCCACGACCCCCCACCCCCAATCCAACCCCCCATACCTTTAAAACGTTGGCCAGACGGATGGGTGTCAAGCCCGCCCATCCGGCAGGCCAGCCGGCTCCGGAATGGGGCTGGATTGGCCCAGGTGGCTCAAACACCACCCACAGGTGGGGCCTGAGGTGCCTGGGCCAACCAGAATAGGCCTGGGAGCCTTAGGCTCCTCCTGTGGGCGGGGCCTTAAACACCCTCATAGGGGGTGGGGGTCGCATGACCAGGAGGGCTTGGGCTCCCTCCTGGCCGGATCATGGGGGGGAGGGGCTTGGAAAGCGCAGGGCCAGGAGGGCTTGGTCTCCCTCTTGGCCCCATCGGACTGGGGATCGCGGGGCAGGAGGGCTTAGACTCCCTCCTGCTCCGATCATTGTTGGGAAGGTTTGGGGTGCCGCGGGGCAAGAGGGCTTGGGCTCCCTCTTGCCCCGATCATTGTCGGGAAGGTTTGGGGTGCCGCGGGGCAAGTGGGCTTGGGCTCCCTCTTGCCCCAATCATTGTCGGGAAGGTTTGGGGTGCCGCGATTCCTATGAGCATTGGAGCATTTACCTCAGCAGCCCACAGTAAAACCCTCTACCACAGTTTAATAAAAGGAGCCCTAAGTTACATGATAATACTTTTTAAAGAAATACAAGAAAATGTGGTTTTGTTTTGGGGTTTTTTTTAATTCAATGACTAGTTAACCTCTGGATCTTGTCATAGAGAATTTGGTAAAAATAGGTTTATAATATACACAGGAAAATCCAGGAAAATATCAATATTATATAATATTATATAATATTAATATTTTCTAAATTCTTGTGACCTGAATTGACTAATGCTAGAAGGAATGCTAGATGGACATTCAGTCTCACCTATTACAGCAATTCTTATGTTCACAAACAAATTGTATTGTTAATAACTGAATTATTTGTTCTTGCTTCAATATATTTTCCTTCTTTATGAATGCAGATGTCCCCAAATATAGGGGTCCTTTTACTAAGGCACGCTAGCCGATCTAGTGCACGCTAACCGATTTAGCGTACGCTAATTGACTTAGCGCACTAAATGCTAATGCAGAATATAATGGACGTGTTAGCATTTAGTGTGCGCTAATCTTTAGAACATGCTAAATCAGTTAGCGCGCCCTAAGGGCTCCTTTTTACAAAGGTGCGCTACCGTTTTTAGCGCACGCTAGCCAAAAAAATTACCGCCTGCTTAAAAGGTGGTGGTAGCGGCTAGCGTGCGCTAAAACCGCTAGTGCGCCTTTGTAAAAGGAGCCCTAATTTGGCTAGAGCGCCTTAGTAAAAGAAGGGGATAATTTATCTTGATAATATAGTGGTCTTTAAATAGTTTCATGGGAAAAAAAACCTAAATGATAATGAATTAAAACTTACGTCCAGATACTTGACTTCTCTGTTGGCAGGAGTTATTCACTACACCCTGAGAGCTCTGTGAGCTCTGGCTCTGCTGTCCTCCACAGCCACTGCCCTGGCTAGTTGTGGATGTTTCTGATGATACCAAGCAGAAAAACAATCATGATTCTTTTTTTAAAAAAATCTTTATTCATTTTTAAACTTTCAACAAGAACATAATACCATCATATTCACTTTAATATAACTTATTAATCTTACATATATTGAAATCATAATACTATTTCTCCCTCCCTCCCTTATATTCTTATAATTTCAGATAATTTAAAATTAATCCCACCCACCCCCACCCTATGCTTCAATAATAAAGGAGAAGAAATAAATTATTAATTATAAGCAATCCTTACAATAATTTGTTAATGGCTCCCAAACATCAATGAATTTTTTATAACGTCCCTGCTGAATAGCTAATATCTTCTCCATGATTCTAAGAATGAGAACATCCCTGAACAGCCATGATAAAGCTTAACCCCCCTCTTACCATCCCCTCCCTAACCCCAGATCCTACTTTTCCCTCTCTTGGAAACCTTCTCTGATCTAACGTTGTAACTCTTTTTGTAATCCGATTTGAACCGAAAGGTAATGGTGGAATAGAAATCTGTAATGTAATGTAATGCAATCCCTAAAGATCACACAATAATTTTTATATAGTTTCTAAGGCAAAAGTATTCCAATGAAAAAAAAAAACTTACGTCCAGAGGCTTGACTATTAATTTGGCAGGAGTTAGTTACTGAAACCTGGGAGCTCTGGCTCTGCTGTCCTCCACAGGATGTTTCTGAAGATATAGAACAGAAAAGGAACTATGAATCTATGAATGTCAACCTCTCTAAAGATAAATCAATAACTTTAAAATAGTTTCTAAGAAAAAAGTATTGCAATGAAACAAAACTTACGTTCAGACACTTGACCTTTCTGTTGGCAGGAATTATTCACTACAACCTGAGAACTCTGTGAGCTCTGACTCCCCTGTCCACAGCTACTACTTTGGCTAGATGTGGATGTTTCTGATGATATAGAACAGAAAAAAAAAATGGTGATTCTATGAATGACAAGATCCTTAAAGATCACCCCCCTCCCCCTTTTTACAAAACTGTACCATGATTTTTAGCACTGGCCACAGTGGTAACAGCTCCAATGCTCATAGAAATTCTATGAGCGTTGGACCTATTCTACCACGGCAGGCGCTAAAAACCTGTGCTATAGATTTGTAAAAGGGAGGGGGGCAGTAATTTTTAAAACTCATTGTTTCTGAGTCAAAAGTATTATAACAAATTAAAACTTACGTCCAGACACTTGACCTTTCTGTTGGCAGGAACCAGCTACAACCTGAGAGCTCTGTGAGCTTTGACTCCCCTGTCCTCCACAGCCACTAACCTGGCTAGTTGTGGATGTTTCTGATGATATAGAACAGAAAACATTTATGATTTCAGGAATGAAAACATCCCTAATGATCATACTACAATTTTTTTTCTAAGGAAAAAGTATTGTAATGAAATAAAACTTACGGACAGATCCTTGGCCTCTCTGTTGGCCCTGAGAGTTCTGTGAGATTTGACTCCCTTGTCCTCCACAGCCACTGCCCTGGATTGCTGTGGATGTTTCTGATAACATAGAATAGAACAAATTTTTGTGGAACCTTTGTATTATCTGCTAGGACAAGCCATGAACATATAATTAGAGTAACCTGAAATCTCACTTCACCTCTGTCTCTTTTTTAATTAACTATTTCACCTATAGAGAAAGCTAGAATAGAATGAAGCAGCACTTTTGGGTAATGTCATTTATGTGTCACCATTGGAGCAATTCTGTTTGGGTGCCACCATTTGAGTACCTATACTTTTTAGGTATTCTAATGTGTCTTTATATAATACTACAGACCTTTTAATTATATATCCTCATTACCCCATATAATCAGGAGATTGTTGATATTAAAGAAATCTCCTGATTATATGGGGTAATGAGGATATATAATTAAAAGGTCTGTAGCATACTTCCTCATTTAAATAAGAGAAGAATAATTGCCTAATATTGAATTTATATAATACTATGCATCTTTAGGTAACTAAGTTTGAGTTCCCTTTATTGAATTTGACCTGAGATACCACCATTCCCAAAAAGCATAGGTTCCCAACAAGTGTACCATTTGGACATCCAAAAGTTTAGTCACCGAAATGGCAATGCCCAAAACACTAGTTCACCTAAATGGTAGAGCCCCAGTAGTGGTGCCTAAAACTCAAGCACCCAGAAATGGCTGACTGCATCTCTTTCTGAGACCTACTATAGTAGATATGTGCCCTGAAAATGGACTGTATATGACATTGTTTCAGAGTTAACTAAGTCTACCTTCCTCCCTGAAACGAGCGCATTTTCATTTTCTAAAGAAAACACAGTGAATTAAACTTACTTCCAGAGACTTGACTATTCTGTTGGCAGGAGTTATTTACTGTAACTTGAGAGCTATGTGAGCTCTGACTCCCTTGCCCTCCACAGCCACTGCCCTGGCCAGTTGTGGATGTTTCTGATAGTATAAAAGAGAACAAAATATACATTTGTGATTTTATCGAGCTTTGTATTATCTGCTTGTACAAGTCAAGAACAAGCAGTTTCACCACCCCTTCCCTTTTTAAACGATTTAACATGTAAAAAGTTATCATTCCTGGAATAGTCGGAAATCTCAGACTACAACTTCTTCTGAGACCTGCTAGAGTAGATATACACCGTGAAACTGGACTCTATGAGATACTATTTCAGGGATAAATGAGTTTACCTTCCTCCCTGAGACCATAGCACTTTAAACAGTTTCTAAGGAAAACATAATTGACAAGAGATATTCATTATAACTTGAGAGCTCTGTGAGCTCTGTCTCCAGTATCCTCCACAGGCACTGCTCTGGCCATTTGTAGATGTTTCTGACAGTAGTGAATAGATCAGAATACAAATTTGGGCCTACAATAGTGTATCTGTATTCTGATTCTGCACAGTGTTTGTGGCTGCTGTATAGACAGATATGTCTTCCTTCCTCTCAGATACCATCAAGTTTACTTTGGGGGACTGAATTCACTTTCCCTACATAGCAGTGCATCCTTCTGTTATAGGACCACTAGTTAAAGACCATGTCAGTCAAGATATTGTAAGTTTAAAATGAAATACGACTCCTTTAACTTAATGGAAATTTAGCAAATTTCTATAACATTAGCATTCACATTCTATCACCAGCATAAATATATAATACTGTACAATCAACAAATAACCAATAAACACACTTGCACAAATTTTTGGAACAAGTATTTGATGGCTGCTTCATTACATTTTCCCATCACCTTTAACTCACAGTTCAATCCAAATAAAACATCAAATACCCCACAGCAGCTTCATAGTCCCAGAGAGCTCAGCTAATGTTATTAACACACCAGATTAGTCTGGTATGTTTTTGTATGAACCACAGATCTGACAATTATTGCTTTATAATAAAATAGAACTTACGATTATAGCTCTGTCCTTTAGTTTGGCACGAGTTGTTGCCTTGATTCTGTTGACTTGATGTCTGCTGACTGCACTGTCCAGAACCACTATTACCCTTGGCAGACATGATTGTCTCGCTTTCTCTCTCTACCTAGTGCAATGCAGAATAAAGAGAATGGATCTATAAGTTTTGGTCTTGTCTGTGTTAACATTTATATACACAAGTAATGCTCCTCCCTGTCCCACATCAGCATCATGCATGCCTGGATAAGCCAATAATAATTTAGCATCACTCACATAATTACGATAATACTCTAGTATTTCTTGGCCCAAAGGTAAGGTGGATAGTGTAATTTATTATTTTGATAATTTAACATGACGTAGTTGTGTACTATGACACCCTTTATGAAGGAATCATTTCCTACATTTAGTCCACTTTTAATCTCAAAATTGTTATAAAAATCCACTAATGGCTTAGCAAATATATTTACCGGCATTTAAATGGCAATTAGCATATCCAGTTGTATTTGTCAAATTTAACACAAAGTATGATACTGTGGCACATTTTTGCAGTATGATTATCCAAGATGGCACGCCAGTCATCAACAGGGGTATACGTACAAAATTGTGCATCATACAACAGTCTAATGTGACTAATATTCTACTCTCTGCAACAATTCCCAAGCTATCAGTTTCAAAGTCACTTTTATCAAGAATGTCTCCTTCCCTCTCGCTCCCACCCAAGGTCCAGCAGTACTTTTCCTTCCCATTCCTCCTTTTCCCCTGGTCCAGCAGTACTTTTCCTCCCCATTCCTCCTTTTCTCCTGGTCCAGCAGTACTTTTCCTCCCCATCCCTCCTTTTCCCCCGGTCCAGCAGTACTTTTCCTCCCCCTCCCTCCTTTTCCCCCGGTCCAGCAGTACTTTTCCTCCCCATCCCTCCTTTTCCCCCAGTCCAGCAGTACTTTTCCTCCCCATCCCTCCTTTTCCCCCGGTCCAGCAGTACTTTTCCTCCCCATCCTTCCTTTTCCCCCGGTCCAGCAGTACTTTTCCTCCCCATTCCTCCTTTTCCCCTGGTCCAGCAGTACTTTTCCTCCCCATCTCTCCTTTGACCCTGGTCCAGCATTACTTTTCCTACCTCCTGAATCCAGTATCTCTCTCTCCCATGGGTCTAGCAGATTTCCCTTTCTTTCTGACCTGCCTTGATCGCCACCAGTTGAAAAAGGCTGCCCCAGGGACCTCCCTATGCCGCTTTCTTCCTCCTTTGATGTAAATCATGCCTAGTGGATGATTGAAAATTGCACGCAATGGTGCCTGTGAGTTAGGCATTATTTATAGAATCGAGCCTCAGTGCATGGTAAAGTAGCTGTGCTAACTGATTTAGTGCAAGAATGTCTACTCTACCACAGACACATCCTATATTTTTTAGCATGCAGTTAGCGTGCACACATTGGGCACCGCAGGATGCCTGAGCGTGTCCCATAGAATGACATTTTTAAAAAAATCATATTTATTGAGATCAACCAGAGTAACACCGGGCATACAAAGAATACAAAGGCAAACAAAACAATACAATCATCATCACCAGCAGAAAACACAGTAGGAATGATATTAAAAAAAAACCCAGGTGCATTAAATACATGTTAGCGCCTAATATAGCTTAGTAAAAGGGCCCCTAAGAAGGCAGCACAGAATCAAGAATGGCAGCTGAGAGAGGAAGAAAATGTCTGAAGTCAGAGGCTCCCCCACCTGGAAATTTTATTCTTTTCTTCTATTGGCTTCTTATATCCTGGAACCTTGACATGTGCAAAGTTCTGTGGGGTCTTTCAGTGCTGTTATGACATCACATTTTATTAGAGGATACTCATCAAGATATGGAATGAAAAGTATTGTAGTGTAGCATGTGTATAAAAATATTATGGATAATATTGAGCCTTGGTCACCTTAGAATTTTAAACCTAGAAATTCAGCACCAGTGTCCAGATACCAGGCGACACTGAACATCCAGGTATACTTGGCCACAATTACTTATCTAGGCACCAGTGATATTCAGACAAATACCTGGATGCATAACCTGCTTATATTGTATGGTGAGCCCTCCAAAACTCACTCAAAACCTTCTGTACCTACAGTAAGATGATGCCTGCAGACTTAAGGTCTATTGTTGTGGTGTACCTGTGAGGACAGTAAGTTTTGGGTGGGTTTTGGAGGCTCACTGTACAGTTTAAGCAGGTTATGGTGATATGTGACATTTTAATGTGACATTCACTACAGTACTCCCTAGATTGCCCCTCTGCTGAAAAGTCTCTGTGGCCACTCTGCTAAAAGGAGGAGAATCAATAGGACACTGTGTTACTTGGATACAAATTACAGTCAAACCTCGGTTTACGAGTAACCCGGTTTGCGAGTGTTTTGCAAGACGAGCAAAACACTCAGCAAACTTTTGACTCATAAACCGAGCATTGACTCGATTTGCAAGCCCCCACCCGACCAGACCCGACCGCGGGAACCAACAGTATTGCTCCCCCCGAGGCCACCGGCGCTTCTCTTGCCTCTTCCCCACCCCCCCCCCCCCCGTCCCCGACTGGCCCTGTCCTTACCCCTGCACCGCCGGTGATAAAAGTGCCTGCCGCCGGTCTGCTGCTGAGCCATGAGAATCTCGGAGAGGGTGAGATCAGAAGGCCTGAGCATGTGCAGATGCTCAAGGCTCAGCAGCAGACCGGCGGCAGGCACTTTTATCATCGGCGGTACAGGGGTAAGGACAGGGCCAGTCGGGGAGAGGGGGGGGAAGAGGCGATAACAGCGCCGGTGGCCTCGGGTGGAGCATGGGAGTCGGGGTGCATCTGGCAGGAGTGAGCCAGCACTTGAGAGTCCCAGCAAAGGGGGTAGTGGCATCCGGGGGAGGGGGGGCTGTGCAGCGTCCGGGAGCGGCAGAGCCAATAGTGTCCAGTCGGGCTTTATGGCAGCGGCGGCGTTTGCTTAGCGAGCACCACTCGCAGTGAGAGGCAGCGAACAGCAGCAGAGGAGGAGAATTGGAGGAGCCGCGTGGATGGCAGAGGCAGCGGCGGAGGCGTCTCTAATGGTAATTACGTTTTTGGGGATGTGGAACGAATTGTTCAAGTTTACACTAACTCTTATGGGAAAAGTTGCTTTGATATATGAGTGTTTTGGTTTAAGAGCATGCTTCTGGAACGAATTATGCTCATAAACCAAGGTACCACTGTATATCACAATGGTGGAATATATCAAATTGGAGAGAGGGAAGTTGCACTATATGTTAAAGGGGAAATTGAATCAAATAAAATATACATTCTACATGACAGATAGCAGTGTAGAATCCATATGGATAGAAATTCCGTGTGTGAAGGGAAGGAATATATCATTCTCCAGGACAGAATGAGCAGACAGATGAAGAAATATTTTCAGAGATTAGGAAAGCAGACAAAATAGGGCAACTGTATAATAGTGGGTGATTTTGATTACCTCTGACCAAAAGGAGAAATAATGTGTTATTTTACACTATATCCAACTAATATACACTCCCAAATACTGACATGGACAGTCCATGCTTAATACTGATAATATCTGAAACAGGCACAAAAAAACAAACACAGGAACTGTGTTATCAAGTTAAGGAGGATACAGGACTTCAAGTTTAGACTGCACCTAAGTATATTTTGGAGTACTATTCACATTTTTGAATTGTTTGAACTATTGTAGCAGGACATGGTTAAATCTGTGTTATAGAATTAACTACATTTTGGACATTTGAAGAACATTTTTAATATTTTGAAAGAGGGAATTTTATCTGACCCATGAAGCTGAACTGAGGTTTATTTCTCCCTTTTATATAACTCATTAACTTGTTTATAAAAAGGGATTTTTTTTTTTTTTTTGTAGACCTCTTAAGCTTTGAGACCTGACTTTTTCCTGGTTTTATTTTTGCCTGTTTCAGATATTATCAGTATTAAGTAAAGACTGTCTTTGTCAGTATTTTGGGTTATTAGTTGGATATATTATGATTTCAATTATCCCAGCATTGACTGGATAAATATTATATCAGACAATGCTAACAAGGTAAAATTCCTAGATGTAATAAACAAGTGCTTCTTGGTCCAGGAACCAACAAGAGGGTAGCTAGCTTAGATTTGGTCCTTGTGGAATGCAGGGCATAGTAATAATAATAATAATAATAATAATAATTTTATTTCTTATATACCGCCAAAGCCGTATTAGTTCGAGGTGGTTTACAACAAAGAAGGGCTGGAAAGTCAGCGAAGAGGTACAATCAGCGAATACAGATACAATCAGCGAAAGGTACAATCAGCGAATACAGAAGAAAAATGTAGGAAGCAGGAGACCGGTACAATAAAAGGGCCATGAGAAGCTGGGCAGGAAAACAGGGGTAAGGCATAAGAGATCTTGGGAGGTAAGGGTCAGGCAGGAGGTCTTAGGTTACAAATCGGTTAAATAGGTTAGTTTTTAGTAATTTTCTAAAGTTTAGGTTGGATGCGGAGTGCGAGATGATATTGCCCAACCAATCATTTAAATCACAGTTCTTCAACCACCGGTCCGCGGACTGGTGCCGGTCCGCAAAAAAATGTTGCCGGTCCGCAAAGGATTCGGGTCCCCAGCCACAGCAAAAAGTGCCGGCGTCAGCTGACGTGCAACTTCCTGTTGCCATCGCTATGCTGACACTCCTGCCTTCCACCTCCTATTCCTGCCGCGTATGTCTCCGCACCCCCAGACAAGCAGGGGCAGCTTTGTGTGCTTTTAACTTCGGCACACAGCTGCCCCTATGCAGTATTTTAGCGCAGTTTCATGAGGTAGCCTCGGGGCCTTTGATAGGCCGGACCATATCGCATCATCAAAGCGGGCTGGCCTACCAAAGGCCCCGAGGCTGCCTCATGAAACCGCGGCTAAAATACTGCTTAGGGGCAGCTGTGTGCTGAAGTTAAAAGCACACAGAGCTGCCGCTAGCCTACATAGAGGAAACATTTGCTGGAGAGGGAAGGAGGGAAGGGAGTAGGGGTGCTCCTGGACAAGGGAGGAGAAAGGGCTACTGCTGACAGGGAAGAAGGGAAAGGGAAGGGACGAGAGTTACTGTTGGATAAGAGGAGGAGGAAAGGGAGAAGGGGTGCTCCTGGACAAGGGAGGGGAAAGGGCTACTGCTGACAGGGGAGAAGGGAAAGGGAAGGGACGAGAGTTACTGTGGATAAGAGGAGGAGGAAAGGGAGAAGGGGTGCTCCTGGACAAGGGAGGGGAAAGGGCTACTGCTGACAGGGGAGAAGGGAAAGGGAAGGGACGAGAGTTACTGTGGATAAGAGGAGGAGGAAAGGGAGAAGGGGTGCTCCTGGACAAGGGAGGGGAAGGGGCTACTGCTGATAGGGGAGAAGGGGAAGGGATGAGAATTACTGTTGGATAAGAGGAGGAGGAAAGGGAGAAGGGGTACTCCTAGACAAGGGAGGGGAAGGGGCTACTGCTGACAGGGGAGAAGGGGAAGGGATGAGAATTACTGTTGGATAAGAGGAGGAGGAAAGGGAGAAGGGGTACTCCTGGACAAGGGAGGGGAAGGGGCTACTGCTGACAGGGGAGAAGGGGTAGGGATGAGAATTACTGTTGGATAAGGGGAGGAAGAAAGGGAGAAGGTACTGTTGGACAGGGGAGGAGGAACATTGAAAGGAAACAGCTGGCAGGGAGATTAGAGGAGGGGAAGGAGTCAGGATGGAATGGAGAGATTAGATGAGGGAAAGGGGAGAGACAGAGGAATGACAAAGTAGAAAGAGATTGATGCTGGGAAGGGGGATCAGATGAAAAATAAGGAAAGAGGGACAAAGATGCTAGATCTGATGTAGGAGAGAGGGGCATAGAAAGAACGCAGATACCATATGGAAGGGGGAGGGGTAGAGGGCAGACAGTGGATGGAAGAGGCAGATGCTGGATTGAAGAGACAGAGGGCAGACGCTGGATGGAAGAGAGTGAAAAGAAGATGAAAGCAGAAACCAGAGACGACAAAAGATAGAAAAAAATAATTTTATTTCTATCTTGTGATTAGAATATATCAGATTTAAAATATGTATCCTGCTAGAGCTGATGTTAGACATAACTGGGGAGTGCAAAGCCCAGGCAGTGCGTCTTTAGCTTCCAGCTGGCTTAGGGCTCTCTCTGACTAGGAGGCAGTTGCCCTAGTTCCACTCCCCTAACACCATTCCTGCCATGTGTGACTGTGGTATTCTGTTAGCATGACATTTGTGTAGCATTCTGTAATAATTTGGCTTATTCAGTTTTCTTGATAGTAGAGGGGATATATGTGAAGGGGAGGGGAGACGGGGGTTTTGTTGATCCTTGCCCTTTATTATTTATATTTATAAAATGACAATTGTACAGAATATTGTTTCTTTTTATACTTTAATAAAATATGTTCAATATAAAATCATAACTATTTGAGGCTTGTGCGGATGGGATCAGATGGTTAATGGGACCGAGCTCGCGGGGATGGGGCGGCAATGGGGTTTTTAAAAATTTCAGTCTTATTAGTTTGCCGGTCCACAAAATAATTATTTTATTTCCGCCGGTCCATAGGTGTAAAAAGGTTGAAGAACACTGATTTAGATGACCAGGTTGGAAGGCAAGAGTTCTGTTCAGGTATCTTTTGTAGCAGCAGGCCTTCAGAGTCGGATGGCTGAAGAGATGAGCTCTGTGAGTGGGTCTGGATGGACAATCTAGGATAAAATGGGGAACCAAGTATAAGGGGGCCGAACCAAGAATGGATTTGAAGCAGAGACAGGCAAACTTGAACTGCACTCTTGCTTCCAAGGGTAGCCAGTGGAGTTTTTAGTAGAAGGGAGTTATGTGTTCCCATTTTTTTAGCCCAAAGATCAGTCGGATTGCCGAATTTTGGATGATTCGAAGTCTGTGAATGGTTTTTTTGAAGGACCCCAGGTAGATAATGTTGCAGCAGTCGAGTAAGCTTAGAATGGTGGATTACACAAGTAAGCGGAATGAGGTTATATCAAAGTACTTTATGATGGTTCTTAGTTTCCATAAGGCGGAGAAGCCTTTTCTGACCAGTGAGTCAGTGTGAGCTTCAAGGGTAAGGTTGCGGTCTAGTGTCACTCCCAGAATTTTTATGGAATCAGTGATAGGAAAGACTTGACCGTTCAAGGAGATTGTTGAGTCTTTGATTTTGTCGTTCGGACTTGCCAGGAAGAACTTGTTTTTTTCTGTGTTGAGTTTCAGTTTGAAATCAGCCATCCATAGTTCGATTTGCTGTAAAATAGATGACAGGTGATTTATTGTCTCAGGAGTTATGTTGGTTAGGGGATAGACAATGGTACAGGAAGTAACTGTGTTGGGTCTGCTAGGAAACAGTGACCATAACATGATCAAATTTGAGCTGATTTCTGGAGTGACATCGCTAAACAAATCTACTGTAGCGGCATTTAAAATGTAGAAAATTGTTAAAAAGAAAAGGATCATTGGCAAAGGTTAGGACTGTAAACCAGGCATTGATGTTATTTAAAAATACCATCATGTAAGCCCAGACCAGATGTATTCCATGTGTTAATAAAGTTGGAAAGAAGAAAAAGCGAGAGCTGACATGGTTATAAGGTGAAGTGAAGGAGGCTATTAGAGCAAAAAAAAAAAAAAAAATCTACTCTACTGCTCTTTTTAAGAGTGGTATTAGAAAGAGCAGTAGAGTGAAAACAGACATGGTGGGGGCTGAATTATGCCTGTGTTAATACGGGTTCTCTGAAGCAACATGGTGAAATGCGTCAGAACCTGTTGAATGCTTTAGTCAATTTTGAACACTGGTTCCATCGAAATTTAGCAAAAATTGAGTTAAGTTTATTTATGAAGACCCAGTACATATAAGTTTGGTGCAGTGATTGAGAATTTGAGCCGTGTTAATAGTAGGCAAATTTTGCGGTCTCATAAGCAACAACGGTTCTCTGAGCACTAAACAGTACAGTAAAGTTCAAAGTGTTATATATACCGGAGTGTGCAAATAAGTTATATCTGTACTTTGGAGGAAAGGCAGGAGAAGGGAGATATGAGAGAGATATGATTTGAGAGAGATGAGATATGATGCCACCTAAGTGACATAAATTCTGGGAGTGACTCTTGACCGATACCTTATTTAGATGCTCACACGGACTTATTGGCTAGACAATGCTTCTCGACACTATGGAAACTAAGAATCATCAGAAAATACTTTGATGCAGCATCATTCCATCTACTGGTATAATCTTCTATTCTAAGTATGCTTGACTATTGCAACTCACAAGAACAATCCTGGCATTTCTGTTTAATTAATAGATCACAATACTAATTCTTCAAGAGCTCATCTCACTAATATATTTCTACATATAATCACTGAAGTCCCTCAGATTACCACACTGACAAAACTTGTCAGTGGTGGTTATCCTCACCGGAACTGTTTAATCGGTGTGTTTAGTTTTCATTATTAAATCTTGTTAAGTCTTTTTAAAGTGCCCGTGCTTATATCCTCTTTATTTTCTAATAATAAATATATATATATATATATATGTGCACTTAGCTTTTTAATTAATATAGTTGTTTTTTTGAACAGTTACTGCCTCATTCCCCAACAATGCGTTTCAATCTTCATCAGGGTCGGGGAAGATACAACGACTGTAAGGGAAATAAAGAGCTAGCATTAATTCTTCACTACATTATAGTTTCTAAAACCATAACAATTGAAATTTATCTTACCAGAACAATTCAGGCACTCAGCGTGTAGCTTACAAATATCAAGTCAATGTTTTTAACATGGCCACGGCGTACTGAGCTAACTTGAAGAAGGGAACCCCCCTGGTCACGTGAAGGCTCGAGCGCCAATCAAAGGCTGCCTAACAGTGGCCAACCCATGTCCCAAGCACCTAGCTAGATCCCAAGTAGCAAACAGATTCTATGCTGCTTATCCTAAGAATAAGCAGTGGATTTCCCCAAGCTATCTCAACAATGGTCAATGGACTTCTCTTTTAGGAAATTATTCAAACCTTTTTAAACCCTGCTAAGCTAACCGATTTCACCACATTCTCCAGCAACAAATTCCAGAGTTTAATTACATATTGTGTGAAGAAATATTTTCTCCAGTATGTTTTAAATCTGCTACTTAGTAGTTTCATCACATGTTCCTTAGTCCTAGTCTTTTTGGAAAGAGTGAACAAGCGATTCACATCTACCCTTTCCACTCCACTCATTATTTTATAGACCTCTATCATATCACATCAGAAAGAAGGAAGAAAAAGTAAAATGCTGGACACCTGAGAGAAAGAAAGAGAGCTTCTAGATTTTGAAAGAAGAAAGGGGGGGGGGGGGGCGGGCGGAATGGAGAGTGCGAGGTTCTGCTGGACCTGCGGTAGAAGTGAGAGGAGGAAGATTTACTGGGTAAAAGCGATCCTGAAGCTGACAGCCTGAGACTTGCTGCAGAGAGAGGAATGTTAATCACATTAGTCTTCTGAACACTGCCCAAGTGTGCATATCCATGACAATATCACACGTGTCCCTTGGGGTACTCATACTACGAGTTGGGAAACTATATGATACAGTATCAATACTATGTGTTAAATTCATCAAATACAACTGGATATTCTAGTTGCCATTTAAAAGACGTCAAATGCACTTGCAAAGCCATTAGTAAATTTTTATAATGACTTTGAGATTAGAAGTGGATTAAATATAGAAAATGATACCCTAGTAAAGGGTGACATGGTACAATTTATATATCAGACACAACTATGTCATGTTAAATGATCAAAATAAGAAATTACACTGTAGGATATCCACCTTACCTTTAGGCCAAAAAATATTAGAGTATTATCATAATTAAGTGAGTGATGCTACATTCTTATTGGCTCAAAAGATTTACCAAGGTATGTATGATGCTGATATGGGACAGGGAGGAGCACTACTTGTATATATAAATGTCATGTCCACACAGATAAGACCAAAACTCACAGATCCACTCTCTTTATTCTGCATTACTCTCAAAAGATAGAAACAATCATGTCTGCCAAGGATGGTAATGGTGCAAGACAATGCAATCAGCAGACATCAAGCCAACAGAATCAAGGCAACAACTCATGCCAAAACAAAGGACAAGAATACAACCGTAAGTTCTGTTTCCTTATGAGACAATGATTGTCAGTTCTGTGGTTGATACTAGAAATTTGCTAAATTTCCTTTAAGTTAAAGGGGTCATATTTCATTTTAAAAGTTATCTTTTTTGACATGGTCTTGAACTAGTGGTCCTATAGCAGGAGGATGCATGGCTATGTAGGAAAACTGGATTCATTCTCCTAAAATAGCCTTTTGATTTCTGAGAGGAAGAAAAATAACAGTCCATACAGCAGTCACAAATTTATCCAGAGTCAGAGTTCAGATACACTATTATATGACCAAATTTATATTCTGTTCTATTCTATGTTATCAAAAACATTTACAACTGGCCAGGGCAGTGCCACTGGCGGACAGTGGAGTCAGAGCTCAACAGAGCTCTCAGATTGTAGTGAATAAATCTTGTGAACAGAAAGGTCAAATTCATTATGTTTTCCTTAGAAACTGTTTGAAAAGTGTTTTGGTCTAAGGGAGGAAGGACTGTAGTTTTATTCGAAACAGTATCATATACAGGTCAATTTCAGGGACCATATCTTTTCTTGCAGGTCTCAAAAGGAGTTATAGTCAATTTATTCTAGGAATGATGATTTTTCAACATAGGAAATAGTTTAAAAAAAGAGGGGGAAGATGAAACTGCAGGTACTTGTGAATAAATGTTTGTGAGATATTCAAGCAGATAATACAAAGGCTCCAAAAGTCACACATTGATAATTTGTTCTATTCTATGTTTTCAGAAACAGCTACAACAAACCAGGGCAGTGGTTGTAGAGGACAAGGAAGTCAGATCTCACAGAGCTCACAGGGTGTAGTAAATAACTACTGCCAACAGAGAGGCCAAGGATCTGGACGTAAGTTTTATTTAATTACAATATTTTTTCCTTAGAAACTATTTAAAAATCATTGTATGATCATTAGGGATGTTTTCATTCTTTGAATCATAGATGTTTTCTGTTCTATATCATCAGAAATATCCACAACTAGCCAGGTTAGTGGCTGTAGAGGACAACAGAGCCAGAGCTCCCAGGTTTCAGTAAATAACTCCTGCCAAAAGAATAGTCAAGTCTCTGGACGTAAGTTTTGTTTCATTGTAATACTTTTGCCTTAGAAACTATATAAAAGTTATTGATTGATATTTAGAGATGTTTACATTCTTGTAAAATCATACAGTAGTTCCTTTTTTCTTCTCTCTCTTCAGAAACATCTACATCTGGTCAGGGCAGTGGCTGTGGAGGACAGCAGAGCCAGAGCTCACAGAGTTCTCAGGTTGTAATGAATAACTCCTGTCAACAGAAAGGTCAAGTGTCTGAGCGTAAGTTTTATTTCATTGCAATATTCATATAAACTATTTTAAAGTTATTGATTGATCTTTAAGGATATTTACATTCATAGAATCATAGTTCCTTTTCTCTCTCTCTCTCTTCAGAAATATCTACATCTGGTCAGGGCAGTAGCTGTGGAGGACAGCAGAGCCAGAGCTCCCAGGTTTCAGTAAATAACTCCTGCCAAAAGAATAGTCAAGTCTCTGGACGTAAGTTTTGTTTCATTGTAATACTTTTGCCTTAGAAACTATATAAAAGTTATTGATTGAAAGTAGCCTTGAGAAAGACTTAGGGGTACTGGTGGACAAAACAATGAAGCCGTCTGCACAGTGCGCAGCAGCCTCAAAGAAGGTGAACAGAATGCTAGGTATAATCAAGAAAGGTATTACAACCAGAACGGCAGAAGTTATCCTGCCGCTATATCGGGCAATGGTGCGCCCTCATCTGGAGTACTGCATCCTATTTTGGTCACCGTACCTTAAGATGGATAAGGCGATACTCGAGAGCGTTCAGAGGAGAGCGACGCGACTAATAATAATAATAACTTTATTTTTCTATACCGCCACAATCTTGCGACTTCTAGGTGGTTTACATTCAAGAGAGCTGGACATTCAGCGAGTTACAATATGCAGAAAGTTAGAGGAAATACAGAGTACATCAACTTTAAGAATGCGAAAGTATAAAGTGTACAGTATGCTAAGATATTTTCGAGAGGACCTGTTAGGAAAAGGTCGCGAATTACAAACATACACCAAAAAATTACAATATACAGTTTAGGAGTTTTCAGAGGGGCATATTAGAAGATATGTCCCGAACTGCAAAATGCGGTTTGATTAGGATGTCAAGGGGGGGGGGGAAATGGGAACGAGAAAAGAGAGAAGTGTTCGGTGAGGAAATTATTTAGGTGATATATTTGTCGAATAAGGCAGTTTTTATGAGTTTTCTAAAAGCGTTGTAGGTCAGTCTAGCTTTATTAATGTAGTTGTCTAGCCAGTGTTGTTGTTTGTTTGCTTGGTATGCGAAATTTCTATCTAGAAAAGTTTTGTATTTACAATTGGTAATGCTTGGGTGTGCAAAAAGATAGCGGTTTCTGGTTTGTCTGATAGGGCTGTAGAATATGAAGTGAGGTAGCAAATACGTGGGAGTTAGTCCCCAAATTAGTTTGAAACATATGCAGGAGAACTTGAAAATTATTCATGCCTCTACTGACAGCCAGTGCAGTAATTTGTAGTAGGGGTATGGAAAACCTATCGTATGCCAATAGATTGGAGTATGGGTAAGGGTATGGGTATAGAAAACCTATCGTATACCAATAGATTGGAGAAACTGGGCCTCTTTTCCCTGGAGAAGCGGAGGCTTAGAGGGGACATGATAGAGACTTACAAGATCATGAAGGCAATGGAAAAAGTGGAGAGGGACAGATTCTTCAAACTTTCGAAAACTACAAGAACGAGAGGGCATTCAGATAAGTTAAGAGGGGACAGATTCAGAACCAATGCTAGGAGTTCTTCTTCACCCAGAAGGTGGTGGATACCTAGAATGAACTTCCAGAGGGTATGATATGACAGAGTATGCTACTGGGTTTCAAGAAGGGATTGGATGATTTCCTGAAGGAAAAGGGATTGAAGGATACTGATAGAGGATTGCTATGCAGGTCCTGGACCTGATGGGCCGCCGTGTGAGTGGACTGCTGGGCGGGATGGACCTCTGGATGACCCAGCAGAGGCACTACTTATGTTCTTATGATCATTAGAGATGATTACATTGATAGAATTATGATTGGTTTTCTGTTCTCTCTTTTCAGAAACATCTACATCTGGTCAGGGCAGTGGCTGTGGAGGACAGCAGAACCATATCTCCCAGAGCTCCCAAGCTTCAGTAAATAACTCCTGCCAAAAGAATAGTCAAGTCTCTGGACGTAAGTTTTATTTCATTATAATACTTTCTCCTTAGACAATGTTTAAACATTATTATGTTTTATTTAGGGATGCTTCATTCATAGAATCATGATTGGTTTTCTGATCTATATTTATTTATTTATTTTTATTTATTTATAACCCACTTAAAACCCAAGTGGCTACATCACCAGAACCCTCCACAACTTGCCAGAGCAATGCTTATGTAGGACAGGGGAGTCAGAGTTCACAGAGCTGTCAGAATTTAGTGAATCTAATCTAATCTAATCCTTAGGTTTGTATACCGCATCATCTCCACATTCGTAGAGCTCGACGCGGTTTACAGTAGGAGAAATAGGAAGGAACTACAACAGAGGGTTAGAGGTAGAAGTGTGAAGAAAATTTAGAGGACTTGGGATGCCAAGATATAAGAGTTTCCTTGATTCCTAAGTTGGAGGGAGACTTACATTTTTTGAGAAAAGCCAGGTTTTCAGATGTTTGCGGAAAACTTGGAGAGAGCTCAAGTTCCGAAGAGGGGAGGTAAGGTTGTTCCAGAGCTCAGTGATTTTGAAGTGGAGGGAGGTCCCTAGCTTTCCTGTGTGGGAAATGCCTTTTAGCAAGGGGAAGGATAGTTTTAATTTGTGGGAGGATCTGGTGGTATTAGGGTTTGAGGAATTCCAAGAAAGAGGGATAAAGGGAGGGAGGATACCATATAGGATTTTTAAAGTTAAACAGGCGCATTTATAGTGGACCCTGGCGATTATCGGAAGCCAGTGGAGCTTGGCCAGGAGCGGGGAGACATGGTCAAATTTACTTTTAGCGAAGATGAGCTTGGCCGCGGCATTCTGAATAACTCACGCCAACAGAAGGGTCAAGTTTTAATTCATTATGATTGGTTTTTCCCCCATTAAAAAAACTATTTAAATACTACCTTGTTATCTTTTGGGATATAATTCTATAGTTGACAATGCAATATGAGTGTAAAAATTGCTGTAATAGGTGAGACCAAAAATCCATCTAGCCCAGTTTCATTTTTCTAGAATTGTTCTATTCAGGTCACAAGTACTTACAAATTAGCATGATTATATGCTTCCAATTCCAGGGATAAATAGTGGATTTTCCTGTGTACACTATAATAGCAGATTATAGAGCATTCCTCCATGAATTTGTCCAAACCATTTTTAAACCCAGATAACCCTATTCTCCTATGGTTCTTTTTAAAAAAAATACTATAGTGCAACTTTCATTCAAGTTTAAAAATGTATAGTTTATTCTGAAAGGTGATCTAGGGTTTGCCCATTGATCCAATAGCATGATGGCACACTGAAATAATAGAGACCAGGGTTCAGCTCTTAATCCTAGATTCAAACTCATAGGACAATCTGAAATTGGAATAATCCAGAAATAGTTTTTACAGTTCTATGGAGGAAGAGAGTAAAACCTTACAAGTAAAACCTACTGCTCAAATTCAGTGTGTAAGAATGATTTGAAACTTTTGGTCAAGGATTGAACATACAATGGCCTGACCTATATCAGATCAAGACTGAGGAACAAACTCCAGGAAATCCTGAATAAAGGCTCATGAAACGTTCATAGAGACAATCAGTCTTTCATAGAAACACAATTTTCTGCATATCAGAAACATCCACAACTAGCAAAAACTGAGGCTGAGCAAGATCATGAAATCAGAGCTCATCAACTGGATTTTGTGAGACATAGCAAAAGAAAGGCCAAAGCTACAACCTTAAAATTAAATTCATTGTAATACATTTGTAATAAATATTCCTTCAATAGCTCTGTTCTATTCAAAAACATTGACATTTAGAAAAGTAAAAAAAAATTGTTTGTGTTGCATGAACAACATTCATTTCGTTATTCATTTTTTTTCTAAAATGAGGGTTGTTCTGGTGATCTAACAGCATACTAGCATCTTCAATGTGGAAAACATTTCAATTTGTGAACTTGGTTTACAGTCCTAATTTCAGAGTCAGCATTTACCATCTCAGAGAGGAAGGGAGTTCCAACAATCACTGACAATATGATACTTGCTAGAAATGGTTATATTACTTGTATTGCATGTTGAAAAGGGAATCATAGCATAATGTTTCCATCTAGATATTTTATGGCAACGGCTGCACTACTTGGAAAGAGATTAGAAATGTGGGGGAAAAAACCTTTGCTGAATAATGATGGCATGTTGCTGTAGATAGGATTAAAGTATCTGAAACTTGCTCATCCTACTCTGTTTTTGTTTGGTCTGTATCTAGAATCAAGCTCATCTTCCAAGAGTGGCCATGATGGAGGACAGTGTGGTCAGACATCACAGTACTCACAGGGTGGAGCTTATAACTCAGCCCAAAACATAGGCCAAGGTAATGAATTAAAAATATATTTTTATAATTTTGAATGCAAAATCTATTTTATAATAGTCCTCAATAATTTTAGAAGCAGTGTATGAGGGGCCACTGAAAAGTTCTCAGCCCAACCAGTCTTAGAGTGATGTGGCGCCAGTAAAATTACACATTTTTCCACACTTTTCGCTTCATTTCATATCATTGAAATGAAAAGTATCAAGAAAAGTATGGAATAATTTATAAGTTTCATAGCTTCACATCATTCTCTTCTTGGTTGGGCTGAGAACTTTTCTGCAGCCCCTCGTAAAAGTAGATATAAATTATTTAGATTCATTTAAATTATGAAGTCCCCTCAGATTTCTTTTTAAATTGATCATGATGTTTTCTATGACTCTAATTTTGTTCAACTATTTTGAAATGGTTTGATTCACTTTTTTAAAAAAATTTCTGCCTGACTACTTTATGATACATCAGGCATCGCAACCTTTTTATACAAGACAGTAGAATAAAAATTAATTTAGGAAGAAAGCATACATAAATAATCCTTTCATAGGGAACAACATATTAGAAAATAAACTGGAAAGCCTGTGCATGATGTGGTATACTTCTACTAATTTTGTGTTTCATGTTCTAGGTGGTTGTCAAACAACAGACCAGCAGAAACAATGTACAGGAGGAGCAAAGAAATGAAAATGCAACACTGAAACTCCATCTTCCACAAATCAAAATCAAGCATGTTATCCTCTTTGTTTAAATTGATTTTAACATTGATTTCAAAAGATTCATCTTTAATGTAAATTCCAAAAAAAAAAAAAACCCTTGTCAAAATTCATCTCTCCTTTCCACTCATTTACCTGGAATATTAAAGCTATCCTCATGACTAGAGCATATATTTATCTATGCATGTCTTTATTTTAAAAATGCATGAATTTTTAAAGCTTAGACCAGGGTTGCTTAAGGTTCTTAATAGCATTGGTCAAACAGATGTTGCAGTAAACTAATGGGATGTATTCTGCAAATTCCAGTTACTGTATGTTGTTTGTGTAGATAAAATCATACCTAAAGATAGCTGAGAGTCTGCTCAAATGGAAGAAAAAGCCTCAGGTTTTATTGGCAGAGCTCAAGCTCAAACCAGCACCTCCACATCATTGGCTAAAAAACTTCCATAAACACCCTCGTGCTGTTGAGGTTTAAAATAATTGAGGACTGAGATATTTTGCAACTGAAACCACTGTGAGTGTTTAAAGCAGTCTGTTAAAATGTCAACGTTTCACGGCACTAATGTGGCTTTGCTTGAATTTTCCCAGAGTGACAGTGTTGTGCATGCGGGATACTGGTGATTTTGTGAGCACAACACTGTCACTCTGTGAAAATTCAAGCAAGGTCACATTAGCCCTGAAGAAAAGGCTTAGTGCCATGAAACGTTGGCATTTTAACAGACTACTTTAAATACTCACAGTGGTTTCAGTTGCAAAATATCTCAGTCCTCAATTATTTTAAACTTCAACAGCAAGTTGTCACTCTATGGAAGTTTTTTAGCCAATGATGTGGAGGTGGTGGTTTGAGCTTGAGCTTTGCCGATAAAACCTAAGGCTTTTTCTTCCATTTGAGCAGACTCTCAGCTACCTTTAAGTGGAGTTTTTTTGCAATACTTTATTTATATTTCCCTACTTCACTTTTTGCAATATTGTAGATAAAATCATACCTACATATTTTGTCAGGAAAGTACAAAAGGGCAGAAAATATAATTTGAAAAGGAGTATGGCGAGGGTAGAATATCGAGGCAAAAGTTTTCTAATTTATCACACACAGAAATCCCTTCCATACATCTGACCAGATGTGAATGGTCAGATATATAGGTGAACCAATTTATGAGAGCAGGGCCAATATATTGAGATCAATATGGAACATCTATAAAATCAAAGCAACAAATATATATATTAATGGAGGACTCAATATTTTTTTTTTCCATTTTAGCTTACAATTCCATTTTGCTTTATTTTTACCATATCTGATGGCCAAATTTTATGAACATTATTACAAAGTATGCTAACTTATCCATTACAGAATTATCCTTAAATTGTGGAAACATAAATAGACTTTTCCTTTAGTAAATGAGTTGCTAGATAAATGAATAGTATGGGGCTTATAATCAAAACTTAAACACGTCTAAAAATCGACCCACTTTTCCTGAGAAGTTCTGGTTCCCTTTCTTCTTTTCGTAAGGCTTTGAAAACTATTCTGTTTACTAAACACTTTGGTAATTAATCCTTTTTGAGATCCATTCAATATGTTTCTTTCAGCTTAATCTAACCATTGGAAACCGAGTCAAGCTCTCTTAGATTGAAGTCTCGGTATACAAAACCAAGTATTTAAATTAGATTAGACCCAAGTCGACGAGTTGTCCAAGTGCCGATAATCAAACTGACTTTCTGGACATGTTGCAGAACTTTTTATGCCTCTGAATGCCATTGTGCGCCCAGAACTGAAAGGGCGTATCTAGAGGAGTGGTTAGGTCAGTATGTGGGTGGGATGAGGGCTGACCTAGACATAGTTGTTCTGCAAGGATAATCAAATGTTTTATTAGGTATCCTGGATGAAACTTAAATGTTGTAAGTTAGATGATGTAAAAACAGGCATAAGTATCAAGAAGGTATCCAAAGTGACCAGATAACCACTGCAGAGACAAAGTAAAGACCCACACACATTCTCCCAATGTTTACTGACCCCCCCCCCTCACCCCCTTCATAAAATCAGAATAAAAAAGTATATACCTGTCTCCAGAATATCAGCACCTGGTATAGAAAAGCCTAGTAGAGCTGCACATAGGTGTCTTAAATAAGCTGGGGGGTGGGCTAGTGAACCTTTGAGAGGAGGACCCAGGCCCATAAGCTACTCTAACTGCTACATTTATGGTGGAACATGTGCGCCCACCAAAACCCTCCAAAATCCTACTCTATTGCCATTTATGTACCACCTGCAGCCATAAGGGCTATTGGGATTGTAGACAGATGGGTATAGTGGGTTTTGGGGGTGTTTGGGGGCATTCACCATAACCTATAAGGAGTTCTGGTGAGATGCTTATCTGGCACTCTTTTTGTGAAGCTCACAGCAGTGTCCTGTATGGTGCCCCACTACTCTGTTGCCATGTCTGGGTGGCCAATCCATTGCAAGATTGGCCCCTCCCACATCCAAATGGTCTTGTTCTGGGCATTTGGGACTTGGACGGAAATGTGGTATTAAGATAGACGTCCTGGTGGTCTGGATTAACAATAACCTTGATATCCAGATTAAAAAAATTTATATATATTATATATATATATACTAGTCTTTAAGCCCGTTACATTAACGGGTGCTAGAATACTGTTCACCCTCTATGTTGCCCCTTCCATTCACTGCCCTCTCTTCTCTTTCTATCTCTCTCTTTCTCTCCCATATGGCCTCTCTCCATCTCCTCCTTCCTTTTGCCTTGGTCTGGCATACCTTCCTCCTTCCCTCCAAGGCATTCTCTCCCCCTCTGCTCCCTTTCCTCATTTAACTACTTCATTGGTCAGCAGCAGCATTCACAATTCATTGCTGTTGCTGGCTTCAGGTCTTTCTCTATGGCCGGTCCTGTCTTCATGAAAACAGGAAGTAGGCAGGACCGGCCAGAGAGGAAGGCCTGAAGCCAGCAACAGCAGCGAATTGTAAACGCTGCTGCTGCCTGAAGCACCCGAGGCAGACGCTTCTCTCCCCTCCCAGCCCAACCCCCGCTGACTCTGCGACCCTCCCAGCAAGATGACTTTAATATCAAACCTCCCTCCAGCGTTGGCAGTCGCTGCACGTTAAACAGGCTGCTTCTGCTTTCTTCTGCCATTGAGGCTCTCTGTTGCATCATTGATGACGTAATCAGTGAAGCGGCAAAGGGACTCAACTGCAGGAGAAAGGCCGAAGCAGCCTGTTTAACGTGCAGCGAGTGCCAACGCTGGAGGGATGTTTGTACCGGTGCAGAAGCGATATGTCTCTCCCCCTCCAGTACCTGTGCAGCACTTTGCTGCGGCGCATCCTCCCATGGGGGGGGGGGTTGCACAGTGTGAGCGGGTGAGAGCGGCGATCTCCAGTTGAGGGGGGAGGGGGGTGAGAGCGGCGATCTCCAGTTGGGGGGGAGGGGGTTGAGAGCGGCGATCTCCAGTTGGGGGGGAGGGGGTGAGAGCGGCGATCTCCAGTTGGGGGGGGGGTTTGCACAGTGGGAGCGGGTGTGAGCGGCGATCTCCAGTTGGGGGGGAAGGGGGGGAGAGCGGCGATCTCCAGTTGGGGGGGGGTTTGCACAGTGGGAGCGGGTGAGAGCGGCGATCTCCAGTTGGGGGGGGAGGGGGTTGAGAGCGGCGATCTCCAGTTGGGGGGGGGGGGTTTGCACAGTGGGAGCCGGGTGAGAGCGGCGATCTCCAGTTGGGGTTTTTTAATTTTTTTTTGTTTTAAGTTGAAAGTCGGCGCTGCAGCTCCTCTCTCGATCCTGGTGCAGTTCGAGAGAGGAGCCGGTACCATTGACAGTGAGAGGCGGGGGTGAGGAAGGCCGCTGCAGCTGTGTAATTTTTTATTTTTATTTGAAAGCCGCCGCGAGCAAGTGGTGACGTAAAACCCGCGCATGCGCAATCGTGTTTTCGCGACGGATCAGGGAACACGTTTTTTTTAGTGCGCATGCGCGGCCTACCATTTTATTATATTAGATATATATATATATATATATATATATATATATATATATATATAAAATAGATGTATGGTAATTTGCATTTTGAAAATGGGCAATTTCCCACTGCCGACTTTGGGCGTCTAGCACCACACATCTGAATTGAACTTGGACGTACATTTTGATTATGCCCCTCTACTGTATGTATATAACATGGAAGATTGTACAAAGTATATTTTTTTGTAATTTATTCTTTATTGAATTTCAAATTTTTATTATATCACAAATCATATTGAAAATAACAGTAACACTGGAAATAAGTTCCTAATAAAATACAAAGGAAAATATAATATGTTTCTACCATATATTAGTCCATAATACTTGGAGAAGGAGTTACAAATAGTTGGATATTATTTACTTCGTCACAATTTAAAAAAAAAAATCAAGGAAAAAAAGGGACTCAGCCTGAAATGGACCCCAAAATTCCTAATTACGAGCATTATACTTGTCTATTGGTAGGGGGTGCTCGCTATCACCACTCCATTATCTACAATAAATCTAGATAGGTATGTGGAATCAAAGAAAATGTACCTATTTCCATTAAAATTAACCAAACATTTGCATGGAAATTTTAATACAAAAGTTGCTCCTAATTTGTATGCTCCCAGTTTTGACTGGGAGCACATAACACTGGCTGAGCCAGTAAGTTTGGTAGGGTAGGAAGAGTAAGGGTTAATTTAATTTAGTGAGGAAGGGTTGTAGAGTCGGGAGGAGAGGAGAAAAGGTCTAGGATTGGTGAAGGAGGTGGTGGGCTTTGTGTGTGGAGAAGAGAGAGAGGATTGGAGGAAGGTTTTGTGAGGACTGGTGATATTGGGGTGATTTGGTGGGATCGCGGTATTTTTGGTTTGGGAGGGAGGTTGGAAGGGAGAAGGTTTGAGGGGAAAGTTGTTCCCATCCCTCCCCTTCTCTATTTTAGTTGGGCATTTTGGGGGTTGGGGTTTTGGTTTTGGAGGGTAGTCTGGGTGGTTGCTGTTTTATTGGCAGACATATGATGTTTTGGGGGCAAGTTTTGGATCAGTGTAGCTATGGAAAGAATGGGGGATCTGTTTTTTGAGCTGCTCATGTGCGACACCACCATGAGTGGCGGCAGCGCTCTGCGGTATCGCAAACCTTGTTAGGATGGGGAATTGGGATTATGGGACATTTTTTTGAAGGGAGCTATTTCATCACCGAAAAGCTCCAGGGGGGGTTGTAATAGTTTTTATGCTACACTGTTTTTTCATGTTTGTTATCACCGATGGATTTATAGAAGTGTTGAAAAAAGATGAATAACGCCGTGGCCCAATTTTTGCCACTAAGGGCTCCTTTTACTAATGTGCGCTAGCATTTTTAGTGCACGTAGGAAATTACCGCATGCTACACTTCTAGAACTAATGCCAGCTCAATGCTGGCATTAAGGTGTAGCGCGCGCTATTCTGCAAATTAAAGCCCTAGCTCACCTTAGTAAAAGGAGCCCTAAGTGATTGGTGTCATTATTGTGTGATGGGAGTTATGATAAAATAGTGTGAATGACATAAGAATTTCCACTGCTGGGGCAGACCAGTGGTCCATCATGCCCAGCAGTCTGCTCACGCGGCGGGCCTCTGGTCAAAGACCAGAACCCTAACTGAGACTAGCCCTACCAGCGCATTTTCTTGTTCAGCAGGAACTTGTCTAACTTTGTCTTGAATCCTTGGAGGCAGGGCCAGATTTTCCTATAGGCTAACTAGGCTTCAGCCTAGGGCCTCAAGATCAAGAGGGGCCTACATTCAAATTGTTAGCAAAATTAAAATTACACTATTCTAAAAACAGTGAACACTAAAACACTGAACCGAAAATAAGGAGAAATTCTACGCTTCGGGATCGGAACCGGCTCCGGCCACAACGGGGCGCCGACTCGGCTTCTCCCTTTCTTTTTCTCGCCCTGGGAGGAGGATCGGGGAGGGAAAGACGTCAGTCCGGAAACAGCTGGGTAAAGCCCAGTCCCACAGGGAGAGAGGCAAAACGTGGATCCGTCAGGGCAGGGCGTCCCAGACTGGCATCGGAGGGGAGGTGGGGGGGTTTAATGGAAGGCAAATAGGCAGGATGGCATGAGGGGGTGTTCAATGGAAGGGGGATGGGAGGCAGGCAGGCATCGGAGGGGAGGTGAGGTGAGGAAGGACGCACTGGGGGCACTATGGACATAGGAAGGGGCAATGTTGTATGTTATGTTTGATTAGTTATTGTTACAAGTACTATATATGGTGCTGAGAATAAATGTTCAAATAAGTGTTCTCGACTTTTTTTTATTTATTATCCTTGCCACTTTTTTTTATAAAGGTTAGTACCAATAACAACATGTTTCATTTAACATATTGATATATATCACAGTAATGATGTATTTTATTATCTCTCATGTAATTTACAAACTTAAAAATGGGAGGTGAAAGGGCCTCATAAGTGGAATAGCCTAGGGCCTCTTTTCATCTAAATCTGGCCCTGCTTGGAGGGTGTTTTCCCCTATAACAGCCTCTGGAAGAGCGTTCCAGCTTTTTACCACCCTCTGGGTAAAGAAGAACTTCCTTACGTTTGTACGGAATCTTTCCCCTTTTAACTTTAGAGAGTGCCCTCTTGTTCTCCCTACCTTGGAGAGGGTGAACAACCTATCCTTATCTACTTAGTCTATCCCCTTCAGTACCTTGAATGTTCGATCATGTCCCCTCTCAATCTCCTCTGAGGGAGAAGAGGCCCAGTTTCTCTAATCTTTCGTTGTACGGCAGCTCCTCCAGCCCCTTAACCCATCTTAGTCGCTCTTCTCTGGACCCTTTTGAGTAGTACTGTGTCCTTCTTCATGTACAGCGACCAGTGCTGGATGCAGTACTCCAGGTGAGGGCGTACCATGGCCCAGTACAGCGGCATGATAACCTTCTCTCATCTGTTCATGATCCCCTTCTCTATCATTCCTAGCATTCCGTTTACCCTTTTTGCCGCTGCCACACATTGTATGGATGGCTTCATCGACTTGTCGATCAGAACTCCCAAGTCCCTTTCCTGGGAGGTCTCTCCAAGTACCGCCCCGGACATCCTGTATTCATGCATGAGATTTTAGTTACCGACATGCATCACTGTACACTTATCCACGTTGAACCTCATCTGCCATGTTGATGCCCATTCCTCGAGCCTGATTATGTCACATTGCAGATCTTCGCAATCCCCCTGTGTCTTTACTACTCTGAATAACTTTGTATCGTCCGCAAATTTAATCACCTCGCTTGTCGTACCTATGTCCAGATCGTTTATAAAGATGTTAAAGAGAACGGGTCCAAGCACTGAGCCCTGTGGCACCCAACTGGTGACGCTCTTCCAGTCTGAGTATTGTCCATTTACCTCCACTCTGTTTCCTATGCTCCAGCCAATTTTTAATCCACGTGAGTATTTCACCCTCGATTCCATGGCTTGCAATTTTCCGAAGTAGTCGTTCATGTGGAACCTTGTTGAATGCCTTCTGAAAATCCAGATATACAATGTCGACCAGATTGCCCTTGTCTATCTCCTCAGAGAAGTGCAGCAAGTTCATAAAACACGATCTGCCTTTGCTAAAACCGTGCTGATTGGTCCTCATCAGCCCGTGTCCGTCAAGGTAATCAATGATGCTGTCCTTTATCAGTGACTCTACCATCTTTCCCGGTACCGAGGTCAGACTCACCGGTCTGTAGTTGCCCGGATCTCCCCTCGAACCTTTCTTGAAGATCGGTGTAACATTTGCCACCTTCCAGTCTTCCGGAATCTTTCCCAATTTGATCGACAGATTGGCTATTTGTTGAAGCAGTTCAGCTATGGTGCCTTTCAGTTCCTTGATGACCCTCAGATGGATGCCATCCGGTCCCAGGGATTTATCGCTCTTAAGCCTATCAATCTGCCTACACACCTCCTCTACACTGACCGTCAATCCTGTCAGCTTTCCGTCTTTGTTTCCAGCATATAGCCTGATGGGTTCCGGTATGCTGTGTACATCTTCTTCGGTAAATACAGATGCAAAAAATGTGTTCAGTTTGTCAGCGATTGCTTTGTCCTCTTTTAGCGCTCCCTTTATTCCATGGTCATCCAGTGGTCCCACTGCTTCCTTCGCGGGTCATTTCCACTTAATATATTGAAAGAACGGTTTGAAGTTCTTCGCCTCCTTGGCTATTTTTGTCTCGTATTATAAAACCTGGGGTCTCAGAAGCAAAAATTGTTCCCTGTTTTTTTGTGTTAATCTGAAAACGTCTGGGTACATTCTAATTTTTTGATTTAGAAATATAACATCTTTATACTTGTCTATCTGAATCAAGGGCTAATTGAACAAAAAGTGTTGCCATTCTCATTTGTTCTGACTCTGATGTTTCAAGTAAATTTGTCAGGTCCAATAAGTCTAATTGTGGTTCTTGTTAGTCTTCCAGTCTTCTTCTTTCCCAAGGAAATCTAATATATTTTTGAAATAGGTGGAAAAGAATTTTGTGAGACTTTCAGATCCTCCAGAAGATATCGTTTGAACATATCTAATGCTGAAACTGTAGATAATTTAGTAAAATTAATCAATCTTAAATTCTGTTTTCTTGTTATATTTTCCAACACTTCCATCTTAAAGTTGATATTCCCATTTTCCTTTCTTAGGAGCTGATTTTGTGCTCCCAAAACCTCAAACTTTTTTCCTGGTCCAACACTTTATTTTCTAGTTTGTCCATTCTCTGTTGTAACTTCAATGTCTCAGAAAGTACCCCAGAACAATTAGTTGTTAGCATTTGGATTTGAGTTCCCAGGGATAATTGTAGGTTAGAAATAGATTCCCAAACTGAGTTTAAATCAATAACTGGTGGTTTAAGCAATGGAGTTAAAGAACATTTAAATTCCATATCTTTGAGTTCCACAGTACTTGAAGGAAATTTTTTCAGCGGTGATTTGTGCACCTCTCCTGCCATTTCCAAGGTTCCCTGCGGCAGCAATGATGACACTGAAACAGCTGAAACTTTCCTCACTGCCAGTTCTTCCTCCTGTTCTTCGCAGTTTTCAGAAGTAGCTGCTAAGCTCCCCACACTCTCCGTGTCTTGCAACAAGGGTCGGGGGAGTGGCTGAGCAGGCATTCTTCGCTCTTCCGGAGATAAGCTGGTATCCTCAAAAGAAGTGTGAGGACCCTCCAAGATGCCTCCACTTCACGCTGAGGTTGTCTATGCCGGCTCTCCTTTGGGCCCTTGTGTGAAGAACGCATACGTCGGGCCAGGCAAATTTATTTGCTGCCCGGGTTCCAAAGGGAATACCTGGGTCTTGGATTTCCTTTTAACCATAACAATTATAAGAAGGCACGATAGCGTTCAGTCAAACACATTCAGGCCGCCATCTTTGTTAGTCTCCTCTTCCCAGGGCTCCTGTACAAAGTATATTATTACTATTACAACCTTTTATAAAGCAATATATTCATAGCTTATACTGTACACTTGTAAATCGTGAAGCTGTCCTGAAGCTAGTCACTTTTGTAGGCTATCAGTAGCATGCAATCTTTTTTGCTGTGAACAGTTAAGCAAAATACTAGTGATATAGTAACTATTTCTGATACTGTTTTTGTTCAGGCACAGCCATCTGGTTAACTTGTCTTAGAACTGGATTCTTTAGTGGCTAAAATACAAATTATGAAATGTTTAGAAGTAACTGCAATTGAAAATAAGAACTATTCATACTGACACATGAAATATTTGGAAAATCGTTCTAGAAGGCTTAATCTGAGACTACTAAATTTCCTCTGTTAGTATCTGCTATGGATATATTCAAAAAATATTTGGTAGAGTTTCTAAAGATGCTAGCAGACTCTTTGCCCCATGTCATGAAAGCCCTCTTTGTTTAGCACATGAGAAGATCTACGAGGGGCTGCTGAAAGGTTCTTAGCCCAACCAAGAAGAGAATGATGTGGATCCATGAAATTTTCAAGTTGTGTCAAGAAAAGTGTAGAATAGGTTGTAAGTTTTATACCTCCACAACACTCTCTTCTGGGTTAGGCTGAGAACTTTTCAGCGGACCCTCGTACTGACGCTGAAAGTTGAAATGTAATAGAGGGTACCTATCAATCTGAAATCTTTTGGGGAATCCTCACCAGAAGTTGTTACTCAGAAAATAATGCTGCTGGTTTTGAGACTTTCTTTTCGATATTTGGAATCACTGTTTTTATGTTTAAAAATAAGACTTGCTCTTGATTTGGCTAGAGATACAGAAATGCAGCATAAGGCCTTACTTTCTCTTCAAACCAGGATGTAGGCCATAGCCTCTAGATTAGTATTACTATTTCCTTACATGCATAGGATTGTTTTTGAGGATAAACAATTTAAAGTTTTTGACCCTAAACAGGGTAGTTGCCAAATATAAATATCTAGAAATGTACATTTCAGAAATAGTGCTTTCAGTAGGTATCACAAGGAGAGAATAGTCATAGCCATGTTTCTACCACTTCATTGTTCTCTGCAAAATAACATAAGAACATAAGAATTGCCAGTGCTGGATCAGACCAGTGGTCCATTGTGCCCAGCAGTCCGCTCACATGGTGGCCCCCAGGTCAAAGACCAGTGCTCTAAATGAGTCCAGCCTCACCTCACCTGCATATGTTCCAGTTTAGCAGGAACTTGTCCAACTTTGTCTTGAATCCCTGGAGAGTGTTTTCCTCTATAACAGACTCCGGAAGAGCGTTCCAGTTTTCTACCACTCTGGGTGAAGAAGAACTTCCTTACGTTTGTACGGAATCTATCCCCTTTCAACCTTAGAGAGTGCCCTCTCGTTCTCCCTACCTTGGAGAGGGTGAACAATCAGTCTTTATCTGCTAAGTCTATTCCCTTCAGTATTTTGAATGTTTTGATCATGTCCCCTCTCAGTCTCCTCTTTTCAAGGGAGAAGAGGCCCAGTTTCTCTAATCTCTCACTGTACGGCAACTCCTCCAGCCCCTTAACCATTTTAGTCGCTCTTCTCTGAACCCTTTCGAGTAGTACTGTGTCCTTCTTCATGGATGGCGACCAGTGCTGGATGCAGTACTCCAAAGTAAACAAAAATCTCACATACAGAACGCTGCATGGGCTGGGGAGGGGGGGAGGGGGGGAGAGGGACTCAGATCTTAACTAATAATGAGGAAGTTTTCCAATTATAATCCTAAAAATAAAAACAGCTTGGGGTTGATATTCAAAGTAATTTTAATTGGACAAAAATGGCTTCTGACTGCTTAAATTGTTTGTTTGGATCTAATTGTTTACATTCAGTGGCACTTAACCAGTTACTACCACAGAAATTATCTAGTTGGTGTCTAACTCAAAAACAGCCACTTTGGGAGTGTTTCCAGTGTCAGTGTTGGTAATTGGCCAGTTAGATGCTAATATTCAACCATTAAGAATCCAAAGTAACCGCATAAATTGGACCGCTTAAAAATTAGTCCTATCTTTATGTGGTTCACTACAGATGGTTAAGTGCTCACTATCGCTCATAACTGGATATGATTTTGTTGAATGCATAAACCAAAAATTTCAATAACAAAGACCAGACATAGCCTCTCATTGGATTTGTAGTGATGTATGGCAAAACACTGAACATCACTGTCTGACTATTGATTCCCTTGTTCTTTTGCATTTCATATATTTAGATATCTTCAATTATTCACAGAAATTAACCAAAAGAATACTTAACTTAGAACCCACTTTAAACAAGTACACAATAATACTACTAGAATGAAATAAGATTCCAATGTAGAATGTTTTACTGCAGCTTCATAATAATGCAAAAGTTAAAAAAAGAAATGCAAAGGGCCACTGAAAAGTTCTCAGCCCATCCAACAAAATTGGGGCAGTCTCCATCAAGGGCTATACACTTAGGGCCTCTTCTATCAAACTGCGCTAGCAGTTTTTAGCACAGAGAGCCGCGCTGAATGGCCCGTGCTGCTCCTGACGCTCATAGTTCAGTGATTTTCCACTTTTTTCATTCTGTTGTTATCCAATAAGCAGTGCCAAAGTCATATTATCCTCTATAATAAAACCCAAAGCGCGCATGCGCACTTACAAAGGCGTGATCCCTGCCTCCGTGATTTGTGCCTCCGTGGCCGTGTTCCATTTGTGTCGTGTGTAGCTGCTTGCGGCTTGCAGTGCATGCAGCAGTTTCAGCAATGGTTGGAAGCCGGCCTCAATGAAAAAAAAATAAACAATGCCGGCCTACATGAAAAAAAAAAAACCAAAAACACTGCTCACGGAGACGAAGAGGAAGCGAAGGACCGCCGCACGCAGTCACGCAATCAACTCTAACTCATTATCCCGCCCTCCTCCTCTTCATCCTGGTGTCCCGCACTCCCTCTTCTCACCTCACCGCCCCCGTCCGTTTTGGAGGGGGAAATCGAGCACCCTGGAGCAGGAGAACAGGGATAGAGTGTGAGTGTTGGAGATAGCTCCACATAAGGTGGCGCTGCAGGCACCCCGGCAACGGGAAGAGGAGGAGAGGGCCTGATGATCCGGATGATAGGGAGAGACCGCTGGAATTTTGAACAAATGGTGCTGCTGGACAGGGGGAAGGTAAAAGGAAGGGATAATGGCTACTGTTGGACAAGGGGAGCAGGGAAGGGGGTGCTGTTGAACAGGGGAAGGTAAAAATTAGGGAGAAGCACTACTGCTGTACAGGGGGAGCAGGGAAGAGGTGCTGCTGGACAGGGAGGGAGGTAAGAGTAAGGAACAAGACCTACTGCTAGACAGTGGGAGCAGAGAAGTGGGGAGGGAGTTGCTGGACAGGAGGAAGAAAAAAGTAAGGAAGAAGGGCTGTTAGCACCCGTTAATATAACAGGCTAAAAAACTAGTACTGTATATATACATATAGATAGATGTATTTATTATAGAATAACAAATACTTGTGATAATAAGAATATGCAAAATGTATAAGAATATGCACTCTACAGAATACACAATAGTATATCTAAATAATATATTTTGCTACAGTGCTAAAATAATTCCTGAGTAGAATACTAGCAGCAGAATATCTTATGCTCACAACAATGCTCTACATTATAATGCTGAATGTCAGAGAACTAAATCTAGTTTCCTACAGAAGGAATCCCTGATAATGTTCACCAAAAGCTCAGACTCAGTTGTCCTGTTGAATAAGGTATTCCCCCTGTAATGTTGATCAGGTTTGGCAATCACTTCAGGTTATCTAAAGCAAAGGGGTCACCTTAGCTCAGCTAGCAGCTTTAACTGTTCACAAACATAAGGTGGGAAGCCTTGGATATCAGCTTGCCTTTCTTTGTAGGAATATAGAGAAGGCTCCATACTTAGGCTAGGAGGGTCTCTAGGAAAGATCCAGCAGAAATATTGTATGTCTGACCTCTCCAAAAGCCAAAGTTCTTTCCTTTTTTCTTCAGACCCAGGTTTTTCTAGCAGACTGCGGTCCATTGTTCAGGTGATAGTGTGCGGTGCAATGGTTACAGCCACAGACTCAGCACCCTGAGGTTGTGGGTTCAAATCCTACACTTCTCCTTGTGACCCTGGGCAAGTCACTTAATCCCCCATTGCCCCAGGACAGATAGGGAAAAATGCTTGAGTACCTGAATGTAAACCACTTAGGCCATTAGTTGTATAGAAATACTTAAATAAATAAACTACACAGTTTGTATGTAGCATGTTGTTTTTGGAAAAGAAACCAAAGAGAAGACTCATACAGAAATAATTGCTAATAATTTGATTGCATGACAGAGAAAGAGGAGCAAACAAAACTCTTCAAGCGATTGCAGATAGCACATAGGAAAGAATCTGAAAAATTTAAGAATGATTGTAGAGTTCTATGTTGGGATTTACACAGTAAACGTGTTCAATATAAAATAAATGGCAATTGGGTACAAGGCCCCAAGCATCTCCTCTTCCAGCAGCAACTGCTGAAAGAATAGTTTGAAGAGGTAAGGAAGATAAATCATGCCTAGAATAAGAAGGTCAGCTTGGACTGGTTACAGTGAGTATGTTCTGCAAGCTATGTTGTGCAGTGAAGAGGAACAGGAGAAGAGAGACGCAGTAGAAAAGATACTGAAGAAGGAAATTAGAAGACACAACTTAACTACAGCAGGGTGAGACCTAGGCAAACACCATCCACCAACACAGAGGCAGCAACACTCACCCAGTTTCTTGACTGGTGCTCTGGAGTCTCTGACAATAGCAGAGATCGAGGAATTCCTGAGCAATCATATGGTGGTTCTAGACTGGCAATCGCATGCCCAGGCCATAGAAATGCATATCAAAGTGGCAACTGAGGCTGTTGGTCATGTGAACAATCAGGAGAAGAAGGAACATTATAGGTTCCTTTTACAAAGCCGCAGTAGTAGCTGTTGCTGTGGTAATCGCTCTGATGCCCAAAGGGATTTAATAGGCGTTGGATCATTTGCTATGTGGCAGCTGCTACCTCAGCTTTGTAAAAGGGGGTGGGGGTATATTAGATGTCAAATGGTTAGTAGAGAGCTTGTGAGTCCAAACAGAAACAAAGATATGGCCTCTTTGCTGAATTTTGTTACATAACATTAGATTAACTCACAAATGACATTTTAAAGACAATTATTTGGCTACAGATGTCGTTCAGACTATGTTCAAATAAATATTACATAATTTCTACATATTTTATGTTGGTAAGAGTCCCTTTAAGCAGTTTCTGAAGAGAGCAGTAGATTCAGCAAGCAAATAATTTGGGTTTCCTTTCACAAAGCCGAATGCGGCAAACTCTCCAATGCCCATTCAATTCTTAATGGCATCAGAGCATTTATCGTACCGGTCCGGAGGGGTAAGGAGGGGGTTGGCCCAAGTAGCTTGCAAAGTTTGAAAAAAAATAAAAATTTACCCCTATTAATTAACATGCCTTGATATACCTTTGGGCTTCTTATTATTTAGTGTGCCCTGATTCTTTTGCTACATGCTAAGCTTTAGTAAAAGGGCTCCATAGTGTCTTATTCATAATCCACATCTTTCTTCCACCCTGTTCACAACAATACTATCAGGTGAGTAACACTGTACATGCAGAGTTACTCACCTAGAAAGAGAAAAACACTAACTAATACAGAATGAAATGAATGTGCAGCAATCTGGGGAGTAATATGAAAATGGATGCAACTGGGTTATCTTTAGCCCATCTTAATCCTTTCTGCTGCAATTTTCATATGTAGGCTGCAAGTCTTTTTATTGACCTAACTAGGCACTAATTATGTCTTAAGGAAATTCTTAAAATAGTTCGGAGTCATTTGCTTGAAAATTGCACCAGTTTCTGAATTGGAAAATTACTAGCATAGTAATAGGAAGCTGCCATCAGGCTTCATTCCAAACAATAAATCCCTCAAAAAGAGATAATCAGTTTCTAATATAAAAAATAGCTTATTCTAATTCCTGGAAAAACTATAGAAACTACTATCACTGGCAAAGTTAGGGGGTGGGAGGGCAGACATCTTGGCAGGGATACTAGCACCTCTCTTCGCCACCACCTGCTCCTTTCTATCCCCCCATCATGTATGCCTTCCCTTCCCCCATACCTATAGCTCTTTACTGGTGTGAGCAGCAGCTCCAACCTGCTGCTCACGCCGGCCTTGGCTCTCTCTCTGATGTCACTTCCTGGTCACAGGACCACGAAATGACATCAGCGGGAGAGCTGAGGTTGGTGCAGACAGCAAATTGGAGATGCTGCTCACGCTGGAAGGTGTTAAAGAAGTATGGGGGTAGGGAATGGGTGTATGCACGCAGCAGGGAAGTGGGGAAAAAGTGGTGAGCAAAGAACAGGGTAGGGGTGCCACTACCCTTGGCGCTTCCCACCCTTGCTACGCCACTGACTACAATGAGCCTAAAATAGAGAATATTATTGAAGATAACCTTATTGCAATATAAACTTAACATATCCAGAAACTTGGAGGTTGGATGAGGTAGTGAGCTCTTCAAAGTGCTAACTTCTGTTTAACCAGTAGCATACCAAGGGGGGAGGGGCTGCTCTGACATGCCAGTACTTCCCACACTTCTCTGCTGCCACTGCCTCTTCTACTTTCCCAAACTAGCAGCAGTGGTAGTAAACTTAAATGCAGTATCATGGGACCTTCGGGCATCCCCATGGCTGCTGGTCCACCCCCCTTCAATATCACTTATTTCTTCCAGAGCAGAGCCAGCAGCCATGGGAAGGTGTAAGAAGATTCCACAATGGCTGCATTTAAGTTTACTACCACTGCTGCTACTGGTTCAGGAAAGCAACAGCAGCAGTTGTGAGGTGAGGAGGAAGGATACTGGGTAGAATTGGAGTGGAGGGAGAGAGAAGGGAGCAGGATACTGTGTGGAAGGGTGATGGAGGGAGAGAGAAAAATGGGGCAAGATAATGGGTAGAACTGAGATGGAGAGAGGGATGTAAATGCTGATGGAAATGGGGAGGATGGGGAGAGAGAGAGAATGTGGCAGGATACTAGATGAAAATGGGGTAGAGGGAAAGAGAGGGGAAGATGCTGGATGGAATGGGGTTGAGGGAAAGAACAAGAAGGGGCAGGATTCTGGATGGAATTTGGGGTGTAGGAGAGAGGGGCAGATGCTGATGGAAGTTAAGTGGAGGAAGATAAAGAAGGGGGCAAGATATTAGATGGAATTGGGGTGAAGGGGGAGGAAGGGGCAGCCATTGGATATTAGTGGGGAGGGGTGTGAGAGAGCGAAGCAGACACTGGAGAGAAGTGGGGAGGGGAGAGAGGGGGAGGAGATGCTGGAAAGAAATGGAGAGGGGAAGATGCTAGATGGAAGTGGGTAGAAAAGGAGGGGCACATACTGGATGGAAGGAGGGAATAAAGAAAGAAAGGACACATGCTGGATGGAGAAAGAGGCTAGAGTTAGTGAGATACTGAAAGGAGTGAAGAGGTGGAAAGCTGAAGGTAGACACTGTGAAAAGAGGAAAATTGAGGGGGGAGGAAGATAAGAAAATGGATGCCAGACCAATAGGGGGTGGAGGAAAAGGAAAGGGAGGCAGTTTCTGAAAGGGGCATAAAAAGAGGGCAGATGCAATATGGAAAGAGCAGGAGAGAAGGCAGACAGTAAATGGAAGAGATTAAAGAGAAGATGAGGAAAGCAGAACATAAGAATAGGCTTACTGGGTCAGACCAATGATCTATCAAGCCCAGTAGCCCATTCTCATGGTGGCCAATCTAGGTCACTAGTACCTGGCCAAAACCCAAGGAGTAGCAATATTCCATTCTACCGAACCAAGGCAAGTAGAGGCTTCCCCCATGTCCTAATAACAGACTATGGACTTTTCCTCCAGGAATTTGTCCAAACCTTTCTTAAAACCAGCTACATTATCCACTCTTACCGCAATGCATTCCAGAGCTTAACTATTCTCTGAATGAAAAAAATATTTCCTCCTATTGGTTTTAAAAGTATTTCTCTGCAGTTTCATTGAGTGTCCCCTAGTCTTTGTAGACAAAGGTAGAATAGAAAAAAAAGTTTCTTGTATTTCTTTATGTTTTTCTTGTAAGATAAAGTAGTATTATAGTTGTGTTAAAAATGTTGTAGATAGAAAAGGGAAATAAGGTGATCCTTTTATTGTACTAATTTTAATACATTTTTGACTATCTATGAAAGATCAAAATCCAACGCCCTTTGTGGTAGAACCCGGATAGTGTCACAGAACATCCAGGAATTGAGACATCTGACCTATTTATATGGCTAAAGGCAAAGGTTATTCAGATATATACTTTTAATATTGCTCTGTATTTTTATGAAATTTAATTTATGTTGTACTATCTATCCATGAATACATATGAACTAATTTGCCTGTGTTTAGATCTCTTGCATTTTAATAGAAATTTTGCAAATGTTTTATAAATGCTATATTTTGGGTAGGATTTACAAAAGAGCACAACTGTATTAAAAGCTCATTTTTACTAAACATGTCTCTGAATGAATGGGATCTGTGGTAAATAAAATGCATTAAATCATTTTAGCCTATTAGTAAAACATCAATAGTTCACATTAACACTGGTTTTTACAAAACTGTGCTAGAGGTTTCTACTGTGGACCAGTGAGAATTCCTATGAGCATCGAAGAATGGACCTTGCCTGCCCACAGTAGAAACCTCTACCACAGTTTTGTAAATAGAGCCATAAATTTTGACAAAACACAATTGTATATGATTTTTGACAAATGAAATGTATGAAATACAGTTGAAAAACTGTTTATGGTTTTATCTCTAACTCAATGTTTTCAAAGCTTTAAAAGTGACAACGTAAATAGGATCTGTTTAGGAGATGATAAAATATTAGATGGTTTGAGTGGTCAGACTGGATAGATCATATGCCACCCAATATTCAGTACTATATAACTGGCCAGGAAAAGTAGATCTATCTATGGATTTTATGTTAGCAGGCCATCCAATGGATATCAGCTTAACTGGCTTTGGCCCCCTTTTATCAAACCACGATAGTGCGTTTTATTGCTGGCCGTTGAGGTTCTAACATTCATTCAATTATTACAAGCATCGGAATGTTTACCTCGCAGGACAGCACTAAAACACTCTAACATGGCTTGATAAAAGGGGGCCTATGTTTCCCAACACTGAATTTCCAGATTTGCCACTAACCACAAGAGAGAGCCAGGTAGCCTCTCGTGCTTTGTATATCCTGCCCATGGCCTTTATCTGCAATTAATTTCTAAGTTTCTTTGTTTCAATGTATATCTTAAACATGCCACTATGTCATATTAATCAAAATGAGAACATTACTTTGGGAGATATACACCTTACCTTTGGGACAAAAATTAAGAGACTTGTTATAATTAATTTGGTGATGCTGAATTCCTGTTTGCTCATCAATGAATTCACCAAAGCATTCATGATTCTGATGTGGCACAGGGAGGAGCACTACTTGGGTATATAAATGGATCATTCACACAGACAAGACCAAAAACTCACAGATCCATTCTCATTATTCTGCATTGAACTAGAAAGAGAGAGAGAGACAAACATGTCTGCCAAGGGTGGTAATGGTGCAAGACAATGCAATCAGCAGACATCAAGTCAACAGAATCAAGGCAACAACTCATGCCAAAATATAGGACAAGGCTATAATCGTAAGTTATATTTCATGATTGTTGCTTCTAATCTTGATATCATTTGTAATACTTTTCCTAAGATAAAGAGTTCATATTTCATTGTTAAGGATATCTTAATAACCTAGTCTTGAATCAATGGCCCTGTATCAGGATGATACACTATTAATCAGGAAACCTGGATTCAGTTTGTGAGCTTAGATTCAGCAACTCAGGGTAGCCTCTGAGATGGAAGGGCAATATAGCTGTCAGTCAAATAGTGACACATATTATCCAGTTTTAAGGTGCACATAAATTACACTAGATTCCAAAAGGAGTTATAGTTTACATTTTCTGTCCAAAGAATGCAGTTATGATGGTTTGTTCATACAAAAAAGTTAAAATTTTAGACAAGAGGAGGGGAATCAGGGGGAGGGGTGCCAGAACATTCGTGAATGAAAGACCATTGCATGCATCAGCATCTCCATTCTGCCCTATCAGTTTAAGACAATGCAAAGTAGATTATAATAAAATAAGCCAGAAAAGAAAAATATAAGCAGATAATACTAAGGCTTCACAGACTCACAGTCTGTATTCTGTTCTACATTACAGAAACAACTACAACAAGCCAGGGCAATGCCTGTGGAGGACAGGGGAGTCAGATCTCACACGGCTCTCAAGTCGTAGTGAATAACTCCTGCCAACAGAAAGGTCAAGTGTCTGGACGTAAGTTTTGCTCCATTGTAATACTTTTTTCTGTAGAAACTATTTAAAAGTTATTGATTGATCTTTAGAGATGTTTACATTCATAGAATCATACAGGAGTTGTTCTCTCTCTTCAGAAACATCTACATCTGGTCAGGGCAGTGGCTGTGGAGGACAGCAGAGCCAGAGCTCACAGAGTTCTCAGGTTGTAGTGAATAACTCCTCCCAACACAAAGGTCAAGTGTCTGAGCGTAAGTTTTATTTCATTGCAATATTACTTTATTTATATAAACTATTTAAAAGTTATTGATTGATCTTTAGGGATATTTACATTCATACAATCATAGATCCTTTTCTCTTCTCTCTCTTTAGAAATATCTACATCTGGTCAGGGTAGTAGCTGTGGAGGACAGGGGAGTCAGAGCTCTCAGGTTGCAACTGGCTCCTGTCAACAGAAAGGTCAAGTGTCTGGACGTAAGTTTTGTTTCATTGCAATACTTTTTCTTAGAAATTATTTAAAAGTTATTGATTGATCTTTAGAGATGTTTAGAGTCATAATTCATTTTCTGTTTTCTCATGTTTAGAGTCATAATTCATTTTCTGTTTTCTCTCTTCAGAAACATCTACATCTGGTCAGGGCAGTGGCTGTGGAGGACAGCAGAGCCAGAGCTCCCAGAGTTCTCGGGTTGTAGTGAATAACTCCTCCCAACAGAAAGGTCAAGTGTCTGGACGTAAGTTTTATTTCATTATAATACTTCTGATTTAGAAACTGTGAGTTTAAAAAAATTGTTGTGTGATCTTTTTATTCATGGAGTCATGATTTTTATTTTCTGTTCTTTATCTTCAGAAACCTCCACATCTAGCCAGGGTAGTAGCTGTGGACAGGGGAGTCAGAGCTCACAGAGCACTCAGGTTATAATGAATAACTCAAGCCAACAGAAAGGTCAAGTGTCTGGACGTAAGTTTTATTTCATTGCGATATTTTATTCATAGAAACGATTTAAAAATTATTGATTTATCTTTAGAGATGTTTACATTCATAGAATCATAATTCCTTTTCTCTTCTCTCTTCAGAATCATCTACATCTGGTCAGGGCAGTAGCTGTGGAGGGCAGGGGAGTCAGAGCTCCCAGATTTCAGTAAATAATTCATGTAAGTTTTAATTTATTACAACTAATTATAAAATGCTGTACTATCTTTGTGGATTTCTTCATTCTTAAACATTAAACGTGATTTAATACAAGGAAAGAAAATTCTATTACTGACAATTTAATTATATTTAATTTTGTTAATGATTAAAGGTTCAGAGGGTCATAATAAAAAAAAAACGGCTAAGTCCCCTTTTGGCCTAAGGCCTTAAATGTTGAAAGTAGAAGCAGGGAAAATGTCCATTATCAAACAAAATGTACAAAAGGAGTTTTAAAAAAAAATAATGGCCTGCCTCTACGTTCAGCTATTTAAACGCCCAGACCGACCACCACTACATCTAAACTTATACCATATACTCAACTTAAAAAAAGTCTAAGCCCCAAATGTCCAAAACAAGAGCTTTTAGGCGAAGGAGGAGCCAGTCCTTTGCCTAAAAACTGGATTCTGTAACTGGTGTCTGTCAAAAACAACACCAGTTACAGAATCCACCTCCCTCGACAACATCGGGGCAAGAGAAGCCCAAACCCTCTTGCCCTGCCAGCCGCGACCTTCCCCGACAACATCGGGGCTAGAGGGAGCCCAAGCCCTCTTGCCCTGCCAGCCGCGACCTTCCCCGACAACATGGGGGCTAGAGGGAGCCCAAGCCCTCTTGCCCCGCAATCTTCCTACCCCCTCCCCCAAATGATCCAGCCAGGAGGGAGCCCAAGCCCTCCTGGCCCAGCGATCTTCCTCCCCCCTCCCCCCAAGCCCTCCTGGCCATCTCTCCTACAGCGATGAGCCCTCCCCCTTACAACAATCGAGCAAGAGGGACCCCAAGCCCTCCTGCCCGGCGGCACCCTCACCTCCCCACCGTCCGATTCCGATGGGGCCAGGAGGGAGCCCAAGCCCTCCTGGCTCAACGATCTTCCTCCCTTTCTCCCTCTCCCACACGATCCGGCCAGGAGGGAGCCCAAGCCCTCCTGGCCCGCGACACTAACCCCCACCCCCACCCCACTAAAATATGAGCAGGAAGAATCCCAGGCCCTCATGCCCTCGATAAAACCCCTCCACCACCGCCCCCCAAACTCCCAATTGGACCCCGTTGACCCATGACCCCCCTGCCGACCCCACAACCCCCTACCCCTACCCCCTTCCCCATACCTTAAAAAAAGTTGGTCGGACGGAGGGGTGCCAAGCCCGTCCGTCCGACAGGCCAGCCATCACGGGAATGGCTGGCCTTAGGGCCTGATTTGCCCAGGCAGCTCAAACCCTGCCCACAGGTGGGGCTTGAGGCGCCTGGGCCAGCTGGAATCAGTCCGGTTGTCTTAGGCCCCTCCTGTGGGCAGGGCCATAGGCACATGGGCACGCCTAGGTCCAGGTCAGCCCACCTCCCGCCCTTTCCCCTCCTCTAAAAATGTTTCTTTTCTCTCTGTGCATTTAGAGGCAGGGGAAAGGCCTAAGCTGGTTTTAGATACGTCTAAAACCAGATTTGATTATGGGTACTTGGACGATCAGGCTTTTTGATCGTCCAAGTAGCCATTTAGCCCACTTTTTAGACTTTTTTTTTTTTTTGATTATGAGCCCCTCATAGTTTAAATTTTAATTTACAATTAATGGGCCCTTTTACTTAGCTGTACAGCAGAGTGCTGCTTGGTAAATGCTCTAATGTCCATTCAATTGCTATGGGCATTGGAGCATTTGCTGTGCATGCCCGTGCCATTGGGCTTAGTAAAATGGGAGGGGGTGTGTGTATGTTTTGGCACAAAGCTAGTTGAAGCTCTACTATAAAGAAGGAATTTGGAATACTTTATTGTGAGTGTTTGTAATCCCTGGAAGAAAGGGAAAACCAGCTATCACAAAAAAATTAAGGCCCTCTTTTAGAAAGCCATGGTAGTGATGTTTCTGCAGTAAATGCATCAAAACCCTTGGAAATGAATGGGCTCCTGTGCATTTACTGCGGCTTTGGAAAAAGGGCCATAAATCTACTACAAAGGTTTACAAATTGACAAAAAAAAAAACAAAAAACAACTATCTTTTAAAAAGTTGAAAATGTGTAAACTTCAGAAAATTATGAATAAAGACTCTTCAAGAATTATACTTTGTATTCTGTTCCATTCTATTTTATTGGATACAGCTACATCTGTCCAGATTAGTAGCTGTGGAGGACACTCAAGTCAGAGCTCCCAGAGTTCTCAGGTTGTAGTGAATAACTCTTGCCAGCAGAAAGATCAAGTCTCTGGAAGTAAGTATTGATGAATTATTGTAATTGTCTAATTAAAATGGTTGCTAGAAACATGACCGCAGATAAAGGCCAAATGGCCCATCCAGTCTGCCCATCTACAGCACCCATTATCTCCTACTCTTCCTAAGAGATCCCACATGCCTACCTACGCTTTCTTGAATTCAGACACAGTCTTTGTCTCCACCGCCTCTACCACCCTTTCTTTAAAAAATATTTTTAAGATTACTCCTGAGCCTATCATCTCTTAACTTCACTGTGCTATCTTTCGGTAGGTCTGCATATATAAATTCTGAAAATGAATCAGTGCAAGAAAAAAATGCTTGAATTCATGAGAAAATGTAATTTTATTTCATTCAATATTAATTGTTTATATGAAGGGGTGCTGAAAGGTTCTCAGTCCAACCAAGAAGAGATTGACATGGATATGGTTCAATCAATGCTTTGAAACCCCTATCGGCATGGCTAACTACAGAAGTGGCATTAGCTGCCAAAAAGTACCTACATAGGTGCAATCCATGTCAAAGGTAAGCGCTGGAAATCTAGGCCTTGAAAACCCTGGCCTATATTTCTGGTGCTTATCCTTGCCGGAAGCTTCTGACAACCGCACCGTTTAGAGAATCCGGCAGCTAGTATTTAGTTTTACATTAAATGTAAACTGAGTGGCCAAACATTTGAAATTTGTGGCTTTTTGGCCAAGGATTGTGGTAATTAATTCTTGACTATCCTATAATAGTTACAAAGTTATTTTTAAAAGGTTTCTCTATAGCAGTACTGCACAGAATCAAACTTCTTCTGTTTTATTCTATTTTATCAGAAACATCTATGTCTGTCCAGGGCAGTAGCTGTGGAGGACAGTCAAGTCAGAGCTCCCAGAGCTCTCAAGTTGGGGTTGGTTCCTGTCAACAGAATAGTCAAGTCTCTGGACGTAAGATTTAATGCATTAGAACAATTTTTCTTAGACAATATTTCTATAAATAACAATGCAATTTTGTTTAATTTCATTCAAGATTTAGGGGTCCTTTTATCAAGTCGCGCTAGTGGGGTTAGCGCGTCGGCCATTTCATCACGTGCTAACCCCCGCGGCCGGCTAAAAAACTAACACCTGCTCAATGCAGGCATTAGCGGCTAGCGTGGCGGGCGGTTTAACGCACGGTATTATGTGCGTTGAACCCCTACCGCAGCTTGATAAAAGGACCCCTTGAGTTTATAGCGTATTCTTAAAAACATGTTCTCATGACACAGGTTTAGCCAATGATCCAATAACATGGTAACACAGCATATTTAGAAAACTGAGATTTGGTTCTTAATTATAGTTTCAGTTTTTGTTGAGAGGATAAAATTGGAATGCTGAATAGTTTTTGGAAGGAAGAGAAATCCAATAATCAGTTAGCAGTGACATTTTCTGGCCAGATTCACAATTAATTATTATAGGGCCTTTTTACTAAAGTTTAGGGTGCATTTAAAGCTAAGATATTCATAGGCATAAAACAGGGGTCTCAAAGTCCCTCCTTGAGGGCCGCAATCCAGTCAGGTTTTCCCCAGTGAATATGCATGAGATCTATGTGCATGCACTGCTTTCAATGCATATTCATTGGGGAAATCTTGAAATCCCGACTGGATTGTGGCCCTCAAGGAGGGACTTTGAGATCCCTGGTATAAAATGAGCTTCTTAGCATTTAGCATGTGTTAATTCTGTTATTGCATCTTAAGCTTTAGAAAAAGAGCCCGTAATTTTTTTAGGTTATAAGATTTATATATTATTTATAATAATATATTCCCATTCAACATTGGTTTACTGATCTAATAGCAGTGTAAAATCCTCTATGTGAAATCCATTGGTTCAGTTCTTGATGGCATTCAGAGCAAGAATACTTTGCAGTATTTAAGGAGTCCCAACAATTACTCAAACGACGATACAAACTGGAAATATTTATTTTGCTTCTATCATACATTGTAAAAGGAATCAAAGGGTTCTATATTCAAAATGGTTTAAATGGGCACTAGAGGTTTCTGTTTTGTTAAACGATGCCGAGTGGGTTATTCAAAGGCATTAAATTGGGCATGACTGCTGAATATCTCCTCTTAACCTCTGCAGCACTGTTGGGGTAGTGATGGGGCAGTCAAGGGCAGGGGCCAGGCCTAGCTGGGATTTACTTGGTTAGTGGAAATGTTCAGTTCTAACCAGGTAAGGAAGTGGATAATGTAAGGACTGTAGAAAGGCCATCCTAACTTTATTCACTGGCGAACAGGGTGACCTGCAATCAGATGGCTGCACACATTGAAAACAACCATGGGGATGATGCTGGAGGACCTTTCCGGACTAGCACAAAACCAATTTCTTTTTAGATCCACAATTCATTAAGTCTTTAGGACTTGAGCAAGAGTCGATGGCACGTAACAACAACAGCACAGACACTGGTCTGATTATCAACCGGTGCTTGAACAATTTTCGTGTGCTACTCTAAAACAATGTCAGTGGCCTGATTTGGTACAATTTTGAATATCAGGTCTTAATTAATCATGTGGCCATAAGAGGCTTAAAAACCCTGAACAGAGCAAGCTGAATATCAGCCCCATACATATCTTTTCTGTTCAGTATGTTTCATTGTGATGGCTATAGTACATTGAACAAAGTTCAGTATTGGGGGGGGGGGGGGAGAACTTCAGATAGTTCACAATAAAAGTGCATGACATGTTGATAAAAACAAAACAAAAATCACATTTCCTGCTATTGTGATTTGTGCTTCTAGTCAAGCTCATCTTCCAAAGATGGCTATGATGACAGTGTAGTCCTAGTACTCAAAGAGTGGAACTTTTTGATACTGTCCAAAATGAAAGCCAAAGTAATGAAAAAATAAAATATGCAACACATTTATTATATGGAGAAATGATCCCTAGTGGCCATTTTGAACCAGATGCCTGTTAGACACCAGGGACATGGGAGGAGGGCTTTTGGGAGGATGGGGGATTTATACATGAGGCCTTCCAGGTTGAACGGATCCTCAAGGAAACACTCCATAACTCCTTTAAGAAGCAGCCCAGGAGCATTAGGCAGTGACTTTGAAGCCCAGTGTTTTCATGATGGTTAAATAACTCTAGCTTTTTCCATCTATAATGTAGCTTATTTCATTCATTGCAATCTACATTTTAGAATTTTCATCGTAATAAGGGTTGTTTGGGGTTTTTTTTTTTCATATATTTGATTGTTTTGTCTCTTCTAAATATTTACAATGCAGTTTCTTCACTAACCCTGTACTGTGTTAATCTAAGGTTTGTTTGTTGTTGTTTTTAAATAAAACATCCTCCTTATAGCTTTAACACTGATAACTTTCCCCCTTCAGAGTTTCAAGGATTGAATTTATAAGTTTACATTAATTGTCCATTGGGTTACAGCGTCAAACAATTTTATTGTGAGCACATAAATAAAGCAGTAAAGAACGAGAGCTGAAATAAATCTTATAGATTGTGGAAAGCACTTAGGGCTCCTTTTACAGAGCTGCAGTAGTAGCTGTCGTACAACAAACCCTCCGACACCCAATAAATCCCTCTGGATTTCAGAATGATTACCGCAGCAGCCACCGCTATCGTGGCTTTGTAAAAGGAGCCCTAAGATGAGAATTTTTTTTTCAGTGGTATCTTCTATTATTCAGAGATAATTGTCTTCTATGGCCTCATAAATTACTTGTTGAAATACAATTAAAAATAAATTTTAAACCATTGAACAAAACAGAACTAAAATAAGATATAACTTTTGCATTCATATTTTATTTTCCATTCTTTTAATTTTCAGCAGGTGATTTTATTCTTATCTCTCAGGCCTAAGACTCTTCCCATGTTTATGGTTGATGAAATAAATGAGTGACTAGCATAAGATGTTGTCTTCTAACTAGTAATAAATAAATGAGCAGAATGTACTTGTAATTATACCTTATTTAGGGAAGGAAGTGTTGGGCGGATGCACCAAATACTCTGCTTCTTTTTCCAGGTGGATGTCACAACACAGACCAGCAGAAACAATGCACGGGTGGATCAAAGAAATAAAAAGGCAACACTGAAACTTCACTTTCCACAAATCAGAATCAAAAATTGGAAACTCTGTGTTTAAATTGATAATATTCTGATTTCAAAAGCCTTTAATATTAATTCCAAACATTGTCTTGGCTTCAAAAATCCGCTGTCCAAGCCACACAATTTCCTTCATATAATAAAGCAATCCTAATGACTGAAACATATCATTTTTGTCTGCACATCTCTTTATACAAACCTATGAATTTTTTAAACACAGGTCTCCGGTCTGATGGTTTTATAACAGTCTCGATCAAACAAATGTTACAGTAAATCTTTGGGAGTGAATCACCTACTGACCAGACCCCTTTATAGATGATTATTAATGTCTATATTCAAACACAGATTTTGCATATACTTATGGAAGCTCACAGTATCTTGTTATTTGCAAGCCACATTCTAAGTGTGAAAGAGTAAGATAAAGACCATGATGGTGGCTCCAGTAAAGACTGATTCATTCAGAGCCGAGGAATATTTAAAAGATCTAATCCTCAAGAACTCTTATTGCAAATGGAGATGCATAACATTAGCATTTGCATTCTGTCACCTGCATATCTATAACATAATCAACAAACAACCAATAAAGCACTTACCTGTAACAGGTGTTATCAGAGGACAGCAGGCAGATATTCTTACATGTGGGCGACGTCATCCATGTAACTCGGTACAGACAGTGCAAATGTGTACTGTCACTTTAAAATTGAGACTGCCCACATCGTGCACACATCAGTGCCTTCTCGCCCTGCCTTGACTCATGGGACCATCAGTTTAGTAAAAAAGCTAAGAAGCCAACTAGGGGAGCAGGGAGGGTTGTGAGAATATCTTCCTGCAGTCCTTGGATAACACTTGTTACAGATAAGTAACTATCCCCCTCTTTTATGAACGCATAGTGCGGGTTTTAGCGCTGGCTGTGGCAGTAACTGTTCCGACGCCCGTAGAATTCTTATGAGTGTCAGAGCAGTTACCGCCACTGCTGGCACTAAAACCCGTGCTATCTGTTCATAAAAGAGGGTGTACGCTTTATCCTAGGACAAGTAGGTAGTATATTCTCACACGTGGGAGTCCCTAGCTAAAAAGTAGTTGGCAATGAATTAGAGAATAAATTTTGTAGAACTCCTTGGCTGAATCAACTATCTCACCTGGAATGATTCTCCAGACAGCAGTGTGATGTGAAGGTATGAACTGAGGATCAAGTAGCTGCTTTATAGATATCTTCAATGAGAGTGCAATGCAGATGAGCTATTGAAGTTGCCATAGCCCTAACTTTATGTGCGGTGATACAACCTTCTAGTGTCAGCCTAGCCCAAGCATGGTGTAGTCCTCCTTGAGATCTAGAGAGCAAAGGCTTGTTAAACATAAAACATGGATGGCAGATAAAGGCCAAAATTAGTAACAGGGTTCCCAAAGAGACCATTCTGAACTTCTGCTTTACTAAGTATTTGTTGAAAGCACAGAGATCTAGGATTGGATGAAGACCTCCAGTCTTCTTTGGTATTAGGAAATACTTAAATGCTTGTGAGGTGTCATCAAAAGCACCAAAGACTGAGCTTGTCATATAATTTCTCATAACAGACACCACACAGATACTACAGAACCATCATGATCAAATCCCAGCGGTCACCACCCTAGCCAACCACTTTAGGAAAAAAATCATCGACTTAAGAGCCTCAATACCCCCTCCTCCATCCAATCTCGAACTCAATCTCAAATCGCAGAATAGTGAATCCAGTGGCGACATGAGCTGGAAGCATTTCGAGCCCCCAGATTGGAACAACTTCCTTGCACTCTTCAACAAATACTCCAAATCAAATTGTCTACTAGATGAATGTCCGTCTCAGTTCATGCAAGATGCAATACCAGAATTTAAAAGGGATCTATTTAACTGGGCAACATACTCTCTCAAAAACAGAACTTACCTGGAAAATATGGGACACATCCTAATCACACCCATACCCAAAGACCAGAAGATCTCGCTCACAATGGCGTCCAACTACAGACCCATAGCGAGCACCCCCTTCTTCACCAAAATGCTGGAAGGGCTGGTCAACTTGGAATTAGTAAATCACTTAGATAAGTTCTCTCTCCTAAATGACCACCAATCAAGATTCAGAAAAGGATTCAGTACTGAGACAGTCCTAGGCTCTCTCCTTAACCACCTATACGACCTTTTCAATCAAGGTTCCAGCACCCTGATCCTACAGTTAGACTTCAGCAGCGCCTTCGATCTCGTGGACCACGAAACAATGCTTAGGTTCTAGATGAAATGGGACTATCAGGAAGAGTATGGACCTGGTTCAAAGGATTCCTAACCAAACGGTCTTATCAAGTGGTCCATGAAGGAACTTACTCTAAACCCTGGAAAAGCCCTTCGGGAGTCCCACAAGGCTCCCCCCTATCTCCCACCTTGTTCAATATATACATCTCCTCCCTAGGCCACCTATTACAAAGGCTTAACCTAACTTATTACATATACGCAGATGACATCTCCATATTAATATCAATAACAAATGTGACCTCAGCCAACTCAAAACATATCTCCTCCATCATGACCGAAATAGAAAAATGGACTTTAAACTTCAAACTGAAACTAAACTCAGAAAAGACAAAGATTTTCCTTGCTAGCCCAAACGAAAAAATCTCCGCAACTACAATACATGTAAATGGCCATGATCACCCAATACTAAAAACCATAAAAATACTGGGAGTCACCCTGGACACCCACTTGACCTTGACCGATCACATAAACTCAGTGACCAAAAAATGCTTCTTCATCCTTTGGAAACTGAAAACCATAAAAAAATACTTCGACCCGCTATCCTTCAGAATATTGGTACAGTCACTGATTTTATCCACCCTGGATTACTACAACATTGTCTACTTGGGGATACCTAAAAAAAATGTGAGAAAACTGAGAATAGTTCAAAATACGGCCATCCGTTTAATATTCGGACTAAAGAAAAGCGATCATGTTAGTCCATTCTACAAACTCCTTCATTGGTTACCAATTGAAGCATGAATTCTGTTCAAATTCTCCTGCTTCTGCTACAAACTAATCTGGGGATTGGCCCCCAGCTACCTACTACCTCACTTTGAATTCCACTCCTCTACCAGGCCTACCAGAAACCGTAACCTCTTTACCTACCCAAATATCACAGGCTGTAGATATCATACCTTCTTTGACAGAACATTCAAATTCCAAGCAGGTAGACTGCACACTTGGCTAGGCTACTTCACCGATGCCGCCAGAGAATCATATAGTGTCTTTAGGAAAGAACTAAAAACCACCCTGTTTAAGAAATTCATAACCTAACCAGACTTCCCTCCTAAAATCAGAGCCTCCTCCCATCCTAAGAAGCCCGTCCACCCTCATCAGCCAAAATTCCACCTTTAATTGTTACCAGTTTGCTCACTGGTGCCCGTCCTCCGTTAATGTACCAAGATAACAAATTAGTTCTCATCAACATTCTTAAGTTATCTTTATCATCTATTCAGTCTTGCACCTTGTAACTCATTGACCGCGCAATCTCCTTTCTCCTTTCCTACTTATGCTCTCAATTTCCGCCGATTGTATAAAGTTACTCATTGTGAAACCGTGTAATTCACTGACCCTGTAATTTTCCTTGTACTATCACAAGATGTTCAATGCTATACTCTGTAATTCGCTGCCTGTACAGCTTTTCTTCATTGTGAACCGCCTAGAAGTCGCAAGATTGTGGCGGTATATAAGAATAAAGTTATTATTATTATTATTTCTAATAAGTCATTAGAAAGATGTTGAAACTCATTTAATTAGTCATCAGGAATAAATTGTTCATAATGAGATAGTTTTTGTATTGACTTCATCTAAAAGATCATTTAAAATTGTAACTCAATATTCTAATAGTTTAACATTGAGTTTAAAAAAGGTTTATGGTCAAATGTGTCTAAAGTTCTTCCTTCTCTATCAGGAGGGGAGCTAATATAGGTTCTGGAGCTGCTAGCCCTCTTTAACACAGACTCTTCAAGGAGTGATTGATCCTGGAAGTGAGGTTTGTCAAATCCTGGGCAAAATTAGGCTCTGAATAAGGAGTCAAGCTTTTGTGGAGCCACAGAAACCAGAAGGGTCACTTCCCAATTTCTAAACATAGTGAGGGGCATAATCGAAAGGAACGTCTAAGTCCATTTTCGTCCAAGTCGCAAGTCGTCCAAAGTAAAAGATAGCTTACGACACATTTTCAAAAATACGTCCAAATTATTTTCCATTTCGAAAATCATCTAACTATACATCTTGCCGATCTGATCGTCCGAGCTGCTAAATCGCCCATCTTTATACCACATTTTCATCCAACTTTTTGTCCAAGGCAAAAATGCCTAGACACAGACATTTTGGACTTGAGAGGGGTCTACAAAGTAATGGACTGGACAACCAGACATGACACCTAAATAGTGGAGTACCTTACAGGGCACTGTTGTGAACTTCACAAAAAGGGTGCCATGTCTTCATCTTACTACAGCTCCCTTACAGGTCATGGTGAGCCCCCCAAACCACCTCCAGAATCCCCTAGACCCACTTATCTACCACCCCAATAGCCCTTATGGCTACAGAAGCCACCTATATGCCAGTACAAAAGGGTTTGGGGGGTGTATAGGGGAGTGTACATGTTTCAATATCAATGCAGTGATTACAGAGGCTTATGGGCATAGGTCCTACTTTCCATGGGTCCTTAACCCACCTCCAAGTTGGCTTAAGATGCCTCTGTGCAGCACGACTAGTCTTTCCTATGCCAGGCTGCCAGGTGATGATGTTCTGGAGGCACAATTTTCAAGTTGTGATTAATATTTTTATGGCGGGGGTTGGTGATCACTGGGGGTAGTATGTGGGGGTCTGTATTATGTGTTTGCAGTGCTTATCTGGTCACTTTAGGTGGGTTTTTGTGATTTAGACCATGTTTTAAATAGTCTAAATCACAACGTCCAAGTTCTGTCGATTCTGTGCTGTATAACTTTTGGTTATATATGCAGTATGACTAAGTCTAAGCCAGCCCACATCCTGCCAAACTCCTGCCCTCAACACTCCTCCTGAAATGCCCCATTTAGCTAAGGCCGTTCAGCCTAGGTCATTTATAAATACGTCCAAAACCCCTTTTTATTATCGGCACTTGGACATATTTTGACAATGTTCGTCTAAGTGCTGACTTAGGCCAGTTTTTAGATGTTTTTCTCTTTCGATTAAGAGCCCCAGTGTCTTTTATTAAGTTATGAAAGGGAAGCTTTAGACAATTCTTTGGCATCTGCTCATAATCTAAATGGTCAAAGAGTTTTGCCCTAGGTTCAGACTCTGACTCCATCTTGATTAGTAGATCTTACCCCATTTGTCTGATAAATTTCATAAATGAGAGGCTCTCTGGAGGTGGTCTCCTGTGAGTAGGTGGGGAAATGAATCTGAATAAATCCCATACAACTCCTTAGCCAAGAGCTCTGGACTTTGAGAGGATGAATGGTGAGACAAATTGGAGTCATATTCCTTCGTGGCATGTGATGGAGATTGGGAGCATTGAAATGTCAATGTCCACTTAACAGGATAATTTAGAATCTCTTATATACTGTACACCTACTTCCTTATCCTCTTCTATTGGGGTAGAGGGATCAAAATACACAACATGCGGTGGAGAAAAAAGAACTCATATCACACCAAGGTACTTATCATATCAGCATAAGCTGCAAAACAAGCAAGTCCTTTAGTCATCATTGGTCATAAAAAAAACTCCACCATTTAAATGCTTGTGCAAATTATCTTCCTCTTTCAACAATAGGAGCAGCACAGTAAGCAAAGAATGAAGATATGGATTTTCAATAGTGGAAATCTAGGCAGCCACTCCAATGAAAAACAGTTCAATTAAAGGCACAAAACGGCTTACAGTGGAAAAATAAATGAAATTCAAACCCAAAGCTTTCCCAGCAGTCTCAAGTCCAGAGTCACAAGCACATTCAAAATATTTGACACATTGAAAAAAACATCCAAACAGTTCTTAGCTCTAATCAGTGTCTGAGAAGGTACTGTTGGACTGGGTGTGCTGCTTAAAGCCACTAGAAGGCTTTGGCATGGAAGTAATGGCCACTGAAGCAAGATCGAAGGACTCAATGGAGATCAAGTAAAATTAAAAAAAGGTCAGCAAAGAGGTTTCAAGTTGCCCGAGGCCTGAAAAAAATTTAAGGGGGGAAAAATGAAATTTTTTTTACAAGAAAAAGAAAGAACTATGAAAATAAATAAAAATAATGAAGAAAAACAATCTCACTAAAGCACATAAACCAAAGTTTGATGTGTTTTTGAAGAACTCCAAAAGAACACAGCTTCTCAGCTCAACAGAAAATTGAGAACTGATGGGAAAGAAGGCACCGGTGCATGCGTGATATGGGCAGCCTCGAGACTTGCAAAAAGTTTAAAGTGACAGTGCACGTTTGCACTGTCCGTACCAGGTTGAATGGAAGACATCGCCCACATGTGAGAATATACAGTCTGCTCATCCTAGGATAAACACACACACAAATTTGTGGAACAATAATTTGTCTGCAGCTTTATTAACTATCACATCATCTTTAACTCATAATTCAATCCAAATAAAACATCAAACATTCCAAAATGACTTCAAAGTCGTAGAGAGTTATTTGGTGACAAAACTGACTTCTTTTAATTTTGTATTTTTAAAACATCATAAACACATAACTCACAGTAAAATCAGGCCGGCCTCTCCTCATAGCAGTGTTGCCTATGAGTGATACATTTTAATTATTTATGACTTTATCTCCTAGCTCTATCTGAGATCAATGCCCCCATTTTCTTCCATTTACTCCATAGCTGCGACCTCTTCACCCCACCCCAAACTCTGCTAACCTCTACCCTAAAACCTAACCACTACCCCAAGAACCATCAAATCTACCACAACAGAAAACAAAACATTTTTTTTTTTTTTTTGGGGGGGGGGAATTACAACAGGTGCCATCAAACCTTCTCCTTCCCTGTTCCTCATAGACTAATCTCTCAAGCCTGCCAAAAGTTTCCACCATAAGAACCTATGAACATAAGTATTACCATACTGGGGCAGACCAAAGGTCCTTCAAGCCCAGTATCCTGTTTCCAACAGTGGCTAGCCCAGGCCCCAAGTACCTTGCTAGATCCTAAGTAGTAAAACATATTCCTAGGATAAGCAGTATAAAATAAGCAGTGGATTTTCTAAGCCATCTCAATAATGACCTATGGACTTTTCTTTTAGGAAATTATCCAAACTTTTTTTTTCTTTTTTTGCTAAGCTAACTGATTTCACCACATTCTCCAGCAACAAATTCTAGAATTTAATTATATGCTGTATCACAAAATATTTTCTCCGGTTTGTTTTAAATCTACTACTTAGTAGCTTCATCACATACTCCCTAGTCCTAGTATTTTTAGAAAGAGTAAACAAGTGATTCACATCTACCCTCTGGTGTACTCTCACAGACATGTCTTTCTCATCTGCTATGACAAAATGTACAAAGTTCTTCCTCTCGCTGCGACCCAACAATGAAGACTACAGCAGTCCAACTGCAAGTTCAGAAACATTGATATATAAGCTTCACAAGAACTAGCACAACATTACCACGACTACTTCTTGAAAAGAAAAACAGAGGCAGTCTATTACTTTTCAATCAGCCCTCATATAATGATGTTTTTTAAACCTATGATTGATGCAATGTGTTTTGGTAGCATGAGATAGAATCATACTGCTACTACATATAAAGCTAGGCCTGATGAAACAATTTGTAATGGCTTTGAATAATGGTTTGTGTATTGAATATATACAATAGCACATATGTTACCTGGACTTACCATGGAAAAACTGAAGGCAGAAATTTTCAATGGTCCACAAATCAGACAATTTATAAATAATCCACATTTCATAGTATCAATGAATGAAATCGAATATGTGCCTGGTATTCATTTGTTCTTTTGGAAAAACTTTCTTGGCAACAAGAAGGCAGACAACTACACACAATTAGTAGAGGATAGGTTCTTATCATTTCAACAGACTAGGCTTAGCACTATCTGCACAGTCACTTAGATAGCTTTCCAGAGAACCTTGGTTACTTAAGCAAAGAGCAAGGTGAAAATTTCACCAAGACATAAGGGTGTGCTTCTGCTCCTGAGCGGCCCTTACTAGAGGACTCACTTTTGGCGGGAGGCACAGGGTCTCCTCTCCTGCTATGTATTACATGTTTTGCTGTTTGCCCTTGTTATATTTTTCCTAGTTTGTATAATTGTTGACTGTGTTATTCCTGTTCTCTTGTCTCCTTAATAAAAAGGATATTTAAAAAAAATACCCAAAACAACAACCAATGGAAGACAGATTCAAAGGAAGAAGGGATGTACACATGATGGCAGACTATAACACTGGCATTCGCATCACTCCTCAATATAATCATTACTAAAGAAGACGCAATAACACTTAGTAATGGCAAAGCATGGGCCGCAGCTTTATTAAACTTATCGATCAATGAATTCATATAAATATAACATTTTCCTACAGAAATAATTCAGTGTAGCTTAACAACCATAAATCTTTTTTGAACTATTGGTGTCAAACTAGCTCAACTCACAAAACTCAAACCCCTTGAGGCTAATCGGTGTCTAATTAGCCCATCTCACCACATTCATCCCATTCCAGCAAACCCCACTTCCCAGAGCAAGACTCATGGTGTCGCAGTCATGCCGGTCACCCATGGCGGTTCCGCACATGAGCAGAATAAGCATATATAATACATAACTTTATAAGCCACACTGTCCACAATTCATCCCCATAGCACATTTCCGCAAAAGCTGCAACCAACCCAACCTCTACCCACCAAAACCAAACTTTCAAAAAATAAAAGAACAAGAGGGCACTCGGAAAAGATAGAAGGGGACAGATTCAAAACGAATGCTAGGAAGTTCTTCTTTACCCAACGTGTGGTGGACACCTGGAATGCGCTTCCAGAGGACGTGATAGGGCAGAGTACAGTAATGGGGTTTAAGAAAGGATTAGACAATTACCTACTGGAAAAGGGGATAGAGGGGTATAGATAGAGGATTACTGCACAGGTACTGGACCTGTTGGGCCGCCGCGAGAGCGGACTGCTGGGCACGATGGACCTCTGGTCTGACCCAGCAGAGGCACTGCTTATGTTCTTATGTTCTTATAACCCAAAACTAGGCAGGCGGGAAGGGAACAAATGTAACCCTACCTACCCACCTCTTCCCACACTCCCACCCTTCCCAAAAATGATTTAGCCCGCCAAATTCCACTTACTCCTACCACAATTCCTCTACCAATCACACTTCTCCTTTCCTAACATCCAATCCTTCTGTCCTAGCACCCCAACAACCAATCCCTGCCACCTTCTACTCCCAATACAAACCCTCTCATTCCAACCCCCCACCCCCTACCCCACTACAACTATAACAGATTCGCTCAGTCACTGTTATCAGCTTACAGTTAATCTGTAAGCTCCCTTATTGGAATCTTATGCGGGATTGTCCTGGTAGATCCCATTCTCGGAAGTCTTACAAAAGGAGCTTCTTGTGTGTCGAATGACTGGAAAGTTTGTATCATAAACTTGTGCTTTTGCTATGAAGTAAGTAGATTTTCATGTTGTACATTTTTCTTTTAATTTTTAATATGTTTCCTTAATGCTTAAAAGATATTAATTTAAACATTGCATTAAAATATCCTGATTTTTTAATGGAAGAGCAGAGTGAAGAGTGGTATATGGTACGTGCTCTTTATCTCTTAAACTAGAGCCGATATGAGAAAACTGGTGCCATTTTTAGAATCTGTGGTCAAATATACCCAGAAACAGGTCTAACATCTGAGGCACCAAATGAGTGTTGGCAAGTATAATCCATATCATACTTCCGCCCTGTTCACAACACTATTGATTGGTGAGTAACATTGGACAAGCAGAGTTACTCACCTGGAAAGAGAAAAAAATGACTAATCCATAATGAAATGAACATGCAGTTACTAGGAAGTAATCTAGAAATGGATATAATTGGGCTTATTCATCTCCTGCAACTCACTTTAATCCTTTCTCCATCAATTTTCAAATGTAGGCTACAAGTCTTTTTACTGACCTGACTAGGCATTAATCATGCCTATAGGAAATTCTTACACTAATTTAGAGTCATTTGCTTGAAAACACCCCCAGTTTCTGAAGTGGAAAATTACAAGTACAGTTATAGGAAGTTGCCATCAGGCCTCATTCCAAACAATAAATCTCTCAATAGGCCATATACAATTTCTACAACTAAAAATAGCTTATACTAATTCTTGGAAAACTACATGCAGAAAAAGTAGAAAGTACAATGAGTCCTAAAATAGAGAATGTAATTCAAGATAATCCTATTGCAATATAAATTTAAGGGCTCCTTTTACGAAGGCGCTGATTGAGAACGAGACCAGAAGGCTTTGAGCATGCGCAAATGCTCAAAGCCAGTCCAGCCCAGCCCAGACCAGAAAAGGGAGGATCTCCAACGCACCGCCCAGCCCAGGCCATGCCAGAAGAGGGAGGATCTTCGAGCACCAGCACTGGTGCCAAGACGGGGTAAAGTTAGTGTCATTGACGTGCTCGGGAGGGGAAAGTAGGATCGCGGTGGAGGGGGGCAACGCGAGCAGGGGGGGATGCCGGATCGCTGGGGGGATGCCGGATCGCAGGGGGGGGAGGGCACTCGTACAGCGAGGCAAGCTCGGTTTACGAGGCACCAGGTTTGCAAATGTTTTGCTTGTCTTGCAAAACACTCGCAAACCGGTGCACTCGTAAACCGAGGTACCACTGTATATAACATCAAGGACAATGTCACAGCAATCTTACCATAAAATAAATTAATGTATCAACAGGAGTAGCATAATATTTAGAACAGAGTACTGAGGACCTGAGGAACCTGGCTCAATCTCACTTCTGCTCCTTGTGATTGCGGACAAGTAACTTAAATCTCCATTACACCAGGTGCACAAATGTAGGGCCTTTTTTACAAAGCTATATAGCTCGGATCGCTGTGTAACTGACCCAAAGCCCATAAGGATTAAAAGGGTTTTGGTGCCACTGTCGTTCGGCAGCTGCAAGCATAACTTTAAAAAAAAAAAAAAGGGGGGGGAGTAGTAAATGACATTTGACAATGAAATATATGTAAATACACTTGAGAAAATGTTTATGTATTTTATTGCTATCTCAATGTTTTAAAAGGCTTAATAATGACAACATAAATAGGATCTGTAAGGGAAAGACAAAAATATTAGATGGTATGAATGGACAGACTATATTCAGCACAATTTAAGAGAAGGTTTATCAGAGCTGGGCATTAAAACCTAGCAGGGCAACTGATGAATATAAACTTAACCAGCAATATTTCTAGTTGCCAAGAAAAATCTCCTGAAATTCAATGCTGTTTACTGGATATGAACCAGCAATTTAGGGCTGCTTTTACAAAGCTGCGCTAGCGGTTTTAGCGCACGCTTAGCACACGCTAAATTGCCCCGCACGCTAGACGCTAACGCCAGCATTGAGCAGGCGTTAGTTCTAGCTGCATAGCGCGGATTTAGCACGCGCTAAAATTCTACGCGTGCTAAAAACGCTATCGCAGCTTTGTAAAAGGAGCCCTAAATTTCTGGATTCGCCACCAACCATGAGAGATAGCCAGGCTGCCTCCTGCAGTCTCAATATCAGGCCCATGATCTTTATCTGCTATTATTGTCTAAGTTTCTATGTTTCAATGTACAGTATATGTTAGACAATCCACTAAGAAGATTGCATTGGGATATATACAGTACACCTTACCTTTAGGCCAAAAATTAAAACAATTGTCAATGAATTCACCAAAGCATTTAAGATGGTGATGTGGCATAGGAAAGAGCATTATTTCTGTATATAAATGGATCATTCACAAAGAGAAGATCAAAAATTCACAAATCCATTCTCATTATTCTGCATTGAGCTAGAGAGAGAGAGAGACAAACATGTCTGCCAAGGGTGGTAATGGTGCAGGACAGTGCAATCAGCAGACGTCAAGCCAACAGAATCAAGGAAACAACTCTTGCCAAAATAAAGGACAAAGCTATGATCGTAAGTTATATTTCATTATAAGACAATGATTGTCGCTTCTAATGTTGATATAGTTTGCAATTATTTTCCTAAGATAAAGGGGTCATATTTCTTTTTTAAGCATATCCTTAATGGCTTGGTCCTAAATCAATGGCCCTGTAACAGAATGATACAGTGCTAGGTAGGAAACCCATGTAATGTTTGCAAGCTTGGATTCAGCACTCTGTGATGGAAGGACAATATAACTGTCTATCAAATAGTGAAGCACATTATCTTTTTTTCTAATCTTATCTATTTATATCCCTTTTACAAACCAGAAGGGAAAACAGTTTATATTGAACGTAGTGATCAGGTACTCAGTATTTTTCTTATCTGTCCCAGCAGGCTCGCAATCTAGCTACAGTATGTGAGGTAATTATCCAGTTTTAAGGTTCATGGAAATAACTCTAGATTCTGTCCAAAGGAAATAGTTATAATGGCTTGTTTACACAGAAAAGTTAAAATTTTGGAGGACGGAAAGCAGGGAGAGGGGCTCTGGCCAATTGTGAATGAAAGACTATTGAATGCATCGGCATCTCCATTTTGCCCTTTCAGTTTAAGTGAAATTACAATAAAAAAGTGGATTACAATAAAATAAGCTGGAAAACAGAACTATAATCAGATAATACCAAGGCTTCACAAACTCAGTCTATATTCTTTTCTGCATTATAGAAACATCTGCAACTAGCCAGGGCAATGCCTGTGGTGGACAGGGGAGTCAGAGCTCACAAAGTTCACAGGTTGTGGTGAATAACTCCTGCCAACAGAAAGGTCAAGTGTCTGGACGTAAGTTTTGTTCCATTGTAATATTTTTCTTTGAAGCAATTTAAATGTTATTAATTATCTTTAGAGATGTTTACATTCATAGAATCATAAAGGAGTTGTTCTCTCTCTTCAGAAACATCTACATCTGGTCAGGGCAGTAGCTGTGGAGGACAGCAGAGCCAGAGCTCACAGGTTGCAACTGGCTCCTGTCAACAGAAAGGTCAAGTGTCTGGACGTAAGTTTTGTTTCATTGCAATACTTTTTCTTAGAAATTATTTAAAAGTTATTGATTGATCTTTAGAGATGTTTAGAATCATAATTTCTTTTCTGTTCTCTCTCTTCAGAAACATCTACATCTGGTCAGGGCAGTGGCTGTGGAGGACAGCAGAGCCAGAGCTCACAGAGTTCTCAGGTTGTAGTGAATAACTCCTCCCAACACAAAGGTCAAGTGTCTGGACGTAAGTTTTGTTTCATTGCAAATCTTAATTTGTAGAAACTATTTATAATTTTTGTTTGATTATTAGAGATATTTACATTTATAAAATAACGGCCCCTTATTGGTTTTATATCTTCAGAAACATCTACATCTGTTCAGGTTAGTGGCTGTGGAGGACAGCAGAGCCAGAGCTCCCAGATTTCAGTAAATAACTCCTGCCAAAAGATTAGTCAAGTCTCTGGACGTAAGTTTTAATTTATTACAGTCACTTTTTCCATAGAATCTGCTTTTAAACTGTTGTGATATCGTTTTGGATTTCTGCATTCACAACCATTAAAATGATTTAATACAAGGATAGATCGTTATTTTACTGATAATGTAATTGTATTGAATATCATTAAAGAGTAAAGGTTCTTTATTTAAATGTTTATTTTACAATTAATGTTGACACAAATTGAATTTGGAATATTACATTGGTATTGTTTCTATCACCAAACAATTAAATCTACTACAGAGGGTTTTAAATTGATACACCAAAACAAAATTGATATGTGGTTTTTGGCCAAGGTTTATTGGTCAGAGTATGAAGCTATCTTTTAAAAAGTTAAATTGGGGATTAAACATTAGGAGATTATGAAAATAAGGCTCTTCCACAGCAAGATTCCTCAGAATCATACTTCATATTCTGTTCCATTCTTTTTTTATCAGAAACAACTACATCTGTCCAGGGTAGTGGCTGTGGAGGACAGTCAAGTCAGAGCTCACATGTTGTAGCTGGCTCCTGCCAACAGAAAGGCCAACTCTCTGGGCATGTTTTAATGGATTTTTTTTACAATTGTCTATTGTCTATAGAAAATCATTACTGTGCTATCTTTGGGTCTGCTTACATGCAAGGGACCGTTGAAAAATCTCTGCCGAACCAAGAAGAGAATGGTGTGGAGCCATGAAACTTATGTTATTCCACACTTTTCTTAACACTTTTTGTTTCAGTGATATAAAGTGAAATGAAAAGTGTCAAGAAAAGTGTGGAATAACTTGTAAGTTTCATGGCTTCACACAACTCTCTTCTTGGTTGGGCTAAGAACTTTTCAGCTCTGAAAATGTATCAATGCAATCCAAGTGTAACACTCCCTTAGTGGAAAGCACTAAGGGAGTGTTACACTTGGATGAGAACATCTGCTTTTCAGTGGTGTCTTCTAATATTCAGAGATCCTTGTTTTCTGAAACCTCATAAATTGCTTGTTGAAATATTCATGACAAAATAGCATTTTATTTAATTTTACTAAACATGTGATTGTTCATAGTCTATTCTTAATGGCATACTTTCATGACAGAGATTTGACCAATTATTAAATTATATTGTAAAGATATTGTTATTTAAGGAATTGTAGTTTCAGATTTCAGGAAATTGTCCTCATGTTGCATAGAATTTATAATTCCAGGTATGAAAGGAGACCCAATTATGACTGAACAATAAAACCTGCTGTTTAATTTTAGATTAAATTTAAATCAAGTGGCCAAACATTTGAAATTTGTGGCTATCCTATAAAAAGTTACAAATGAGCAGCAAACTTCAGGTGCAAATCAGCACTGAATCAAACACCTTTTGTTTTATTCTATTTTATCAGAAACATCTACATCTGTCCAGGGCAGTAGCTGTGGAGGACAGTCAAGTCAGAGTTCCCATAGCTCTCAAGCTGGAGTTGGCAGTCTCTGGACGTAAGTTTTAATGCATTGGAACAATTTTCCATAGAAAATATTTTATAAGCGACAATGCAATTTTGTTTAATTTCACTCAAGATTTAAGTATCTTAAAATCACATTTCCTCCTGTTGTGCTTTGTGTATCTTGAGTCAAGTTCATCTTCCAAGGGTTGTTATGATGTAGGTCAGTGTGATCAGATATCACAGTACTCATAGAATGTAGCTTTTGATTCATTCCAAAATAAAGAAAAAAAAAAAATGATGCAACAAATTTAGTATACAGAAAAATGAACCCTAGTGGCCATTTTGACCAGGTACTTGCTAGACACCAGGGACATAGGAAGGTAGCCCTGGGAGACTTGAGAGGATGTGAAATTTATATAATCAGAAAATATTCAAGATGAAGGGTCCGTAAGATAATTGTACCTAACTCCTTTAAGAAGCAGCCCAGAAGCATTGGGCTATGACTTTTTGAAGCCCAGTGAATCAGAGTTGGCAAAATAACTCCAGTATTTATGGTATACTTATGGCATCCAGTGCATAGTAATGAGGTGTTTTGCCTATACTTGATTGCTTTGTCCCTTCTTAGTGGTTACACTGAAGTTACTTTGCTAACCCTATGTTAGATTGTTAGATAATTATTCCATAACTTTGACTATTTTGTAGAACAAGTCATGGTTCTTATAGCTTTTTTTAATTTCTGACTTTAGAGTTTCAGTGGCTGAATTTATAAGTTTACATTAATTTTCCAGTAGATTACAACTTCACACAATTCTATCCTGAGCACATAAATAAGGCCTCAGTAATAATTATTCCAACTCAGCAAAGTAATTTTAAACAGATTTTCATACAGACAGTTTGAGTATATTATTCTAAGGGCTCCTTTTACTAAGCCGCGTTAGGGCTTTAACGCGCGGAATAGCGTGTGCTAAATTGCTGTGCGCACTAGACCTTAATGCCAGTATTGAGCTGGCGTTAGTTCTAGCCATGTAGCATGGGTTTAGCGTGCACTAAAATGCTGCATGCGCTAAAAACGCTAACGCAGCTTAGTAAAAGGAGCCCTAAATTTCCAACTCAAATCCTCATTGATCCCTTATTAATTTTATGTCTATTTTCTCCAAGCTTATTACACACACAGTTTTAACTACTAGCTTAGTGCAAATGTATACTGTGACTTATATTTCAAATTTGTGGCTCATTTTATTGAAAATAAATAAGGCAGCAAATTGTCCCCCCATAAGAATTAGATCAGCATCGGAGCAGTTACCGCCGCTAAAACCCACGCTACGGGTTAGTAAAGGAGGAGGTGTGAGAGCTAAGATAATTCTTATAGATTGTGGAAAGCACTACGGGAGTGTTACACTTGGATGAGAACATCTGTTTTTCAGTGTTTTCTGAAACCTCATAAATTGCTTGTTGAAATATAATTAAAAATAAGTTAACAAGCTAAGGGCACCTTTTACAAAGCAACAGTGCCTGCTGCTGTGGTAATCGCTCCGACGCCCATAGGGATTTAATGGATGTCGTAACATTTGCCATGTGGCAGCCTCTGCCACAGCTTTGTCAAAGGAGGGGGGTCAAATAGGAAACAGCTTTTGCATTTATAATTTTTTTTTCCATTCTTTAATTTTTAGCAGGTTCTGTACTTATCTCAAAGGCCTAGGATTCTTCCCATGTTTAGGGCTGATGATATAAATGAGTTAATAGCATCTATATAGTAATAAATAAATAAACAGAATGTATTTATAACTATACCTATTTTAGGGACTATGCACCAATATTCTGTTCTTTGTTCCAAGTGGGTGTCAAAACACAGACCAGCAGAAGCAATGCACAGGTGGATCAAAGAAGTAAAAAGTCTATTCTGAAACTTCCCTTTCCACAAATCAGAATCAAGCATGTTTAAATTGGCAATTATTCTGATTTCAAAAGATTAGTCTTTAATGTTAATACCAAACAATATCTTGTCATCAAAAATCCCTTGTTTTCCTGAAATAATAAAGCAATCCTAATGATTGAAACATACCATACATCTCTTTATACAAAACTCTATGGGGGTAATAATTTAAAAAAAAAAAAAGTTTAAAAAGTGTCCTAAATGGCTACTTGGACGATCAAAAAGCCTGATCGTCCAAGTACCTATAACCAAAGCTGGTTTTTAGATGTATCTAAAACCAACTTAGGCCTTTCCCCTGCCTCTAAACACACAGAGAGAAAAGAGGTGTGTTTAGAGGAGGGGAAAGGGCAGGCAGTGGGCGGGAGGTGGGCCGACCTACACCTAGCCGTACAACAGGTATAACCAATACAGTTTAGTCAGCACTTAGACCTTTTTCACTTAGACGAAATAAAATCAGGTCTAAGTGCCGAAAAACGGGCCGCTGAGCTGATGGCCGCTGGCGCCATCGGTTCAACGGCCCGGCAACCTAACCATCACGGCAGGAGAGATGCCTCATCTCCCCTACCGTGATGCCATCACTCTTCTACCCGAACTGCCGCGACCCGCGGCAGTTCGGGTAGAGGAGTGATGGCATCGCGGTAGGGGAGATGAAGCATCTTTCCTGCCGCGATGCATCACTCCCCCCCATACACACAACATCGGAGCAAGAGGGAGCTCAAGCCCTCTTGCCCCAGCCAACCGCAGCACCCCCGACACGATCGGGGCAAGAGGGAGCCCAAGCCCTCTTGCCCTGCCGACTCCCCAACAATATCGGGCCAGGAGGGAGCCCAAACCCTCCTGGCCCAGCTGATCCTGACCCCCCCCCCCGAGGGAGCCCAAACCTTCCTGACCACGGTGACCCCCTACACCCACCCCGCACTACATTACGGGCAAGAGGGATCCCAGGCCCTCCTGCCCTCGATGCAAACCCCCCTCCCCCAATGACCGCCCCCTCCAAGAACCTCCGACAACCCCCCCAGCCGACCTGCGACACCCCTGGCCGACCCCCACGACACCCCCACCCCCCTTTCCCGTACCTTTGGTTCAGTTGGCCGGACAGACGGGAGCCAAACCCGCCTGTCCGGCAGGCAGCCAACGACGGAATGAGGCCGGATTAGCCCATCCGTCCCAAAGCCCCGCCTACTGGTGGGGCCTAAGGTGCCTGGGCCAATCAGAATAGGCCCGGGAGCCTTAGGCCCCTCCTGGAGGTGTGGCCTGAGGCACATGGGCCCAACCTGACCATGTGCCCAAGGCCCCACCCCCAGGAAAGGCTCCCGGGCCTATTCTGATCTAGAAACAGGGACAAAGTGCGAAATAATAAAATTCGCAGATGACACCAAACTATTTAGTGGAGTTAGGACTAAAGAGGACTGCGAAGATTTAGAAAGGGACCTGAACAAACTAGGAGAGTGGAAGACGAGATGGCAGATGAAGTTTAATGTAGAGAAATGTAAAGTCTTGCATGTAGGAAACAGAAACCCGAGGTACAGCTATACGATGGGAGGGCTGGTAATGGTTGAAAGTACCCAAGAAAAGGACTTGGGATAATAGTGGACAAGACAATGAAGCCATCGGCACAGTGTGCAGCAGCTTCTAAGAAGGCAAGTAGAATGCTAGCTACTATCAAGAAAGGCATTACAACCAGAACGAAAGAAGTTATCCTGCCGTTGTATCGGGCGATGGTGTGCCCGCATCTGGAGTACTGCGTTCAATATTGGTCACCGTATTTTAAGAAGGATATGGCAATACTCAAGAGAGTTCAGAAAAGAGTGACGCAATTGATAAAAGGTATAGAAAACCTTTCATATGCTGAAAGATTAGAGAAACTGGGGCTGTTGCTTAATGTCTTACCATCTAAAGCAGTATTTCCTTGTCTACCCTCTGCCCCTTCATCTCCATTAGCCTTTACCTACCTACAGATGTTTGTCACCTCACTCCGTTTTGCTCGCCCTTTAGCCCCAGGTTTACCATCTGTCCTCCCAACTTCCTCAGGGCCTTTACCCTCATCACCATCCCATTATTCAGCCCTAGCACAGCAGGCGCTTTTACTGCAGCTCATTTCCAGCATTCACCATGTTGAAAGTAGCTTCACTCTGGCCACTGAAGCCTTTCCTCAGCTGAATCCCCCCTAGCCAGACCCTAGCAGGTGGAAGGCTGTGACAGCCACAAAGAAAGATAGAGAGGCCACTTTGAGTACTCTATCTGCTAGTAACTGCTTGCAGTGGGTGGTAGGCCAGCATTGGTCTGAAGTACAGATACAAGCTGCAGACACAAGCAAGCAGAGCAGATACCATATGTTCTTAGGTTCATACCATATAGTTTCTTATATTCTGCAATTTTCAACAAGGAATCATTGCGGCTTACAATAAAATTTGCGGCTTACAATAAAATTATTACAATATCAGATTATAGAGAGTATATTGGATAGAGATCAGTCATTATAAGAAGAAAAGATAAGTCTTTAACCTTCTTCTGAAGCTGTAATAGGAAGGGTCTCTGGGCCCAAAGCATCCGCCTCTGTACCCCTTATCCCTCCTCATGTCCAGTTTCACTCCTCACTTTTCCCAAATTCTCCTGCACCTCCAACAACAGCAGCCTTCTGCAGGTGGGCCAAAACATTGAAAGTCACAATCGCCTGAACAGCATCATACCCAGGCTGTGCCCTAAGAAGTGCCTCCCCTCCACTGGCCGGAAGGGCAAAATGAGTGTGTGTGTGTTTAGAACTATTAGGGATGAAGAGATCAAGCACTACATGGCACGTGGGACCTCTCAGAGAGAGAAAGAGATAATGGTTACTGTGGATGGGCAGACTAGATGGGCCATCATGTTTCTATGTGGGTATAATGCAAATATGCTGGTGGATTGTACTAAGGACCTCATACACACTGTGTCCATCATGGTATAACACAGGTTTGTAAGTGTTTAAACTAGTGTGTGTATGACAGAGGGAAGTGGGTGGAATTGAAGGAGTCTGGGACTGGTTTTCCTAAGTGTTGAACTAAGTTTTCTCTTTAATAAAATGCTGAATTATGTTTAGCTGCAGACCTAACTTATCTCATATTCTACCCTGCCTGTACTGGGTATTAGCTTGGACATTCTAACTTGTTATGGCTATCTCAGCATAAACGACATGACTGCAGGGCTTAGATAAGTGACCTGCTAATGACCTCCTAGTGTGAGCTTAGCACCAATGATTGTTAAGAAAAGTAACACGTGAAAAGTTTTTTCTAGAATTCAGTATAGCCAGAAGAATGTATAAATATCTCTATAACTTCCTGTTTTCGGAACTTCTGAAGCCAGCTTGGAGCTCAGGAGTCGCATATGTATGCTAATAAAAACTGTTGTTTTCTTCAAGACTCTAAGTTTTGTGGCTTCCCAAAGTGACCTTTCATTTGGTTTCCGAACAGGGACTTGAAGGTCTTTTGACAACCGGCTACTCGATTGGTCACTTGTGTCTGGTCTGAGAACCGACCTGTCTGCTAAGCCGGCTTAATTCCTCTTGGAATTTGTAGACCTTGTGGTCCAAGAGCTTACAATCTAATTTGAACAGACATGACATCTCGTGGTTGGGGTGTTTCTAGAAGAAGGAAAAAAGCCCAGTTTTATCATGATATTGGTTAATCAAATTAAAGTAGAAGGGCAAGACATTCTTCTAAATTAATATGGATTGGAAATATTTAACTGAGGATCAAAGTGTGACATTAAGAAAATGCTTAAAGAAGCATAAATAGTTTTCTCTTTTTATCATAATGGTATCAGATTTAGTATTGCATTAGATCGGGAAATGCAGCACCTTTCAAATTGCCCTATCCAAAGGGTTTCATCACACATCTGTGTTTGAAGATACACATTATTAACCATCTATAAAGGAGGCTAGTCAGTAGGTGATTCACTGGTGACCTGTCAAAAGCGCGCCGGACAAAAGATGCGCTGATAATCCCGCGGTAATATTTGCGTGCAGGACAGATGTGTGCTACCTTTCAGGGCTTCCCCTTTGCGCTGTGAGGGGGAAAAAGCCTCCCACTAAACTTACAAGTACGCATGCTCTTGTTGGGGGGAACCCCCTCCCCCACTACACTGAAAACTCCCTAAGAGTGTGAAAACTCCCAAAGGGAGTGTGAGCACTTCTAAGTTTACTGGGGGGGTTGGGGGGTTTCCCACCCATACCCCCACTCACAGCGCAAATGGAAAGCTCTCAAAGACCAGGAAACGTTGGCGCACATTTGTCATGCATGCAAATGTCATTGTGTGATTGTTGACGCGCTTTAGTTATGGTACCAATTCACTCCCAAAGATTTACTACAATACCTGGTTGACCAAGACTGTTATGAACCAACATACCCGAGGCCTAGGTTTTAAAAAGATATAGTGCTCCTTTTACTAAATGGCGGTAAAGGCAGGCTATTTAAATGCGTCAGTGCTCATAAGTATACACAAAATCAGTGTTGAAAATAGACATTAATAACCATCTATAAAGGAAGCTAGTCAGTAGGAGATTTACTCCCAAAGATTTACTACAACTGTCTGTAACTGGTATGTCCTATATTGTGTATGAAATATTGTAACTCGTTCTGGACCTTTTTGGGAGGACAGGCTAAAAAAAACAAATAAATACATAAATAAAATCTGTTTGACCAAGACTGTTGTGAAACCAGCAGACCTGAGGCCTGGGTGTTAAACATATATAGTTTTTTTTATAAAGAGATAAGCAGACAAATATGATATGCTTCAGTCATTAGGATTGCTTTATTGTTTCAAGGAAACAGTGTATTGAGCAAGGGATTTTTGATGACAAGATATTGTTTGGTATTAACAATCTTTTGAAATCTGAATAATTGCCAATTTAAACAAAGAGGATAACATGCTTGATTCTTATTTGTGGAAAGGGAAGCTTCAGTGTTGCCTTTTCACTTCTTTGATCCACCTGTGCATTGCTTCTGCTGGTCTGTGTTTTGACATCCACCTGGAATAAGAAACAGAATACTGATGCATGCTCACTAATACTTTCTTCACTAAAATAGGTATAATTATAAATACATTCTGCTTATTTATTTATTTATTACTAATTAAATGCTATTCACTCATTTACTTCATCAGCCATAAACATGGGAAGAAACCTGGGCCTCAGAGATAAGCACAGAATTATCTGCTAAAAATTATCTGCTAAAAAATATTTCTTTTTAAAGACGCTTTTGATGCACAATCGTCCTTCTAAGGATGCTTTAAGACGTTAGCTCGGCCTTTTCGTCCGACCCTCTGGTTTTTCCCCTCCTTTTAAGAACATAAGAAGTTGCCTCCACTGGGTCAGACCAGAGGTCCATCCTGCCCAGCGGTCCGCTCCCGCGGCGGCCCATCAGGTCCGCGACCTGTGACATGGTTACTGACCACTTCTATAACCTACCTCAAGTTCTATCTGTACCCCTCTATCCCCTTATCCTCCAGGAACCTATCCAAACCTTCCTTGAACCCCTGTACAGAGTTCTGGCTTATCACCTCCTCCGGAAGCTTGTTCCATGTGTCCACCACCCTCTGGGTAAAAAAGAACTTCCTAGCATTTGTTCTAAACCTGTCCCCTTTCAATTTCTCCGAGTGACCCCTAGTGCTTTTGTTCTTTCCTATATTAATACTGTAGTTCATCCCCTTTTTTTTTCCTATTCGGAATACCAGTTAGTCATTGTCTTCTCATATGTCTCTATATTATGTTTAAGTGTCTATGGTTTAGTTTTCTCTTCCCTTTTTTGTTTAGTTTTGATTTGTTTTATTTTTTATTTTAAACTATGTATAATCGCTTTGAATATTGATAAGACAGGACATCAAATTTTAATAAACTTGATAAAAATTTAGGAATGGGAAAAAAATTATAAATGCGACAGTTGTCAGTTATTTTACACCCCCTTCCCCCTCTATACAAAGCCATGGTAGAGGCTGCCACGCGCCAAATTATTTGATGCCCATTAAATCCCTATGGGCATCGAAGCGGTTACCACAACAGCAGCCACTAATGGGACTTTGTAAAAGCAGCCTTTAGTTTATTATGTTCAATAGTTTAAAACATATTTTTAATTATATTTCAACAAGCAATTTATGAGGCCTCAGAAGTCAAGAATCTGAATATTAGAAGACATCACTACAAAAGAGAAGCTCTGACAAGTGTAGCACTCCCTTACCCCCTTACACTCCAGGGTGTCAATCACACGACAGTGGTAGTTAGAGAATCGTGCCTGATTCACGCACAGATAGGCGGCTAAAATGTAGGCCTGAAAAACCTGGCCTATTTTTCAACTGCCTATCTTTGCTGGGGGATACTGAAACTAGACTGCAACTTGCCATCAGCTGATTACCACTTATCTATGCATGAATCATGCCTACGTAGGTGTTTTAGGCCTCTTCCATTTCTAACAACATTTTTCAATTAATTTATGTGTTGGGAGGGTGCCTACAGGTGACAGTTTTTAGAATTTCCCCTCTAGTGCTTTCAAGTTTCAAGTTTATTAGGTATTTATATTCCACCTATCAAGGTTTATCTAAGCGGTTTTACAATCAGGTACTCAAACATTTTCCCTATCTGTCCTAGTAGGCTCACAAACTATCTAATGTACCTGGGGCCATGGAGGACAGAGTGGCATGCTCAGGGTCACAAGGAGCAGCGTGGGGTTTGAACCCACAACCCCAGGGTGCTGAAGCTGTTAGATCTAACCACTGCACCACACATTCCTCCTTTCCACAATCTATAAGAATTATTTAAGGTCCCATTGTTTGCTGCCTTTTTTATGTGCACAGAATAACATTGTTTGAAGTTGTAATCTACTGAAAAATTAATGTAAACTTGTAAATTCAACCACTGAAAATATAAAGTGGGACATTATCAGGCAGTGCTAAAGCTATAACAACCATGACTTGTCCTAAAAAAATAATAAAATTAAGATAATGATAATCTAATACAGGGTTAGCAAAGAAACTGCAGTGTAACTACTAAGAATGGCCAAAGCAATCAAATATATACAAAACACCTCATAACTATGGCACTGAATGCCATAAGTAGCATTATAGCTGAAAAAAGCGGGAGTTATTTTTTCATCTTGGAACCACTGTGCTTTGAAATCACAGGCCAATTCACCTGGGTTGCTTTATAAAGGAGTTAGGTACAATAACCTTGTGGTCCCCTTTATCCTGAATGGCATCTGATATATAAATCCCCCATCCTCTCACATCCATCAGGCCTACCTTCCTATGTCTTGGTGTCTAGAAGGTGCATGGTAAAAATGGTCACTAGTAGTCATTTTTCTGTATAATAAATTTATTGTATAATTTTTTCTTTATTTTGGAATGAATCAAAAGCTTCACCTATGAGTACTGAACACACTAACCTACAGCATAACTACCCTTGGAAGGTGAAATTGACTCAAGATACACAAAGCTAGGGTTACCAGACATCCAGATTTATCCAGACATGTCTTATTTTTAGAGGGCATGTCTGGGCATCCAGATAGCTTTTCAAAACCCGGCACTTTGAAAGGGTTGAAAGAGCAGGGTTGGGGCATGATGTGGGTGGAACAAGGCAGAACTATACAGGCCTGGGGGTGGAGCTAAGGTTCCAGATTTTATTTAACTAAAATCTGGTAACCCTACACAAAGGAAAATTGTTCTAATGTAATAAAACTTACGGCCAGAGACTTGACTATTCTGTTGGCAGGAGCCAACTCCAACTTGAGAGCTCTGGGAGCTCTGACTTGACTGTCCTCCACAGTTACCGCCCTGAACAGAGATAGATGTTTCTGATAAAATAGAATAAAACAGAAGGTGTTTGATTATGTGCTGTGTTGCACCTGTTTGCTGCTCATTTGAAACTTTTTTATAGGATAGCCAAGTATACATAACTACAGTATAATCTGTATCGGCATTGTATTGAAGGAGTCGGGGGAGGGGTGGAAGGATAATTTGGCTTAGTATTGGGGTTTTGTTGCTATGGAAGGGTGGATAGGGATTGGGAGGCTCGAGAGAATCATGGATTGGTTGGATTTGAGTGGGAGGGGAAGTGTTATACAGGAATTGATAGGCTAACAGGGGATAATTAGGGAATCGGGTTTAGGAGGGAGGTTGGTTCAGTGGTTTTAATTTGACCTCCTTTCCCACTCCAATTGGGTGGAGTGTTGGAAGGGGAGTATAGAATTTTGTTTTCTTGTAGATGGGATCCATGGGGAGGGTAGTTGTGGGTCTGTTGTGATTGCAGGGGGTTTGGAGGTGGGGAACAGACATAGCTGTGAGGATAATGGGAGGGGACCTTCCAGGCAGTCAGTGGTTTTGGGGGTTTAAGAGGTATGATGATATTATATACTGTGTGCGACACCGCCACATATAGCTATGAGGCTAGGTGACACCGCTGCTCTTATAAATGGAATACTTGGAACTAAAAATGAGTTTTTGTGATTTGGTGATACAGAGAAGCTAGGTCATGACTGACCAGCTGATGTGGAAGAGAAGAGTTAGGGCTGCCTAGGAACAAGGGTGATAATGGAACTGCATAGTTATTGAATTCTTGATGAAGTAAATAAAGCTGAGTCCAAGCTATTGCCAATATATAAGACTGTTATGTGCTTTATTGAAATGGTTTTGTGATTTAAGTGTTGCAGGAGTACAGTGGTGCAAAGGCCAAATGTTATACATTAAAACTTACGTCCAGAGAGTTGACCTTTCTGTTGGCAGGAGCCGGCTACAACTTGAGAGCTCTGTGAGCTTTGACTCCACTGTCCTCCACAGCCACTACCTTGGACAGATGTAGATGTTTCTAATAACATAGAATGGAACAGAATTTGAAGTATGATTCTAAGGAATCTTGCTATGGAAGAGCCTTATTTTTCATAGTTTCCTAATGTTTAATCCCCATTTAAACTTTTTCAAAAATAGCTTTGTACTCTAATCTTCAAATCTTGGCCAAAAACCACATAGCGCAAATTTTGTTTTGGCATATCAATTTGAAAACCACTGTAGTAGATTTAATTGTTTATTAATAGTTGGGTTTCATTTCTTCAAGGAGTTATAAACAAAACCAATGAAATAGTCCAAATTCATTTTTTATAAAGGAGTTCCAACAAGATTTGTACTGACATTAAAGGAAACATTTAAACTATAAACCTTTACTCTTTAGTGATATTAAATAAAATTTCTTTCTCAGTAATAGAATTATCTATTCTTCTATTAAATCATTTTTAGTGTTTGTGAATGCAGAAATCCCAAAAGATAGCACAACAGTTTAAAAACAGTTTCTCTATAAAAATTGATTGAAATACATTAAAACTTACGTCCAGAGACTTGATTATTCTTTTGGCAGAAGTTATTTACTGAAACCTGGGAGATCTGTGAGCTCTGGTTCTGCTGTCCTCCACAGCCACTGCTCTGAACAAATGTAGATGATTCTGAAGATATAGAACCATTAAGGGTGTGTAATTTTATGAATGTAAACATATGCAATGCTCAATCGATAATTATAAATAGTTTCTACAAATAAAGATTTGCAATGAAACAAAACTTACGTCCAGACATTTGACCTTTCTGTTGGGAGGAGTTATTCACTACAACCTGAGAACTCTGTGAGCTCTGGCTCTGCTGTCCTCCACAACCACTGCCCTGACCAGATGTAGATATTTCTGAAGATATAGAACAGAGAAAAAACTACTGTATGAGTCTACAAGAATGTATGTAAACATCTTTAAAGATCAATCAATAACTTTTATATACAGTAGTTTCTAAGGCAAAAGTATTGCAATGAAATAAAACTTACGCCCAATCACTTGACTTTTCTGTTGACAGGAGCCAGCTATAACCTGAGAGCTCTGTGAACTCTGATTCCCCTGTCCTCCACAGCTACTGACCTGACCAATTGTAGATGTTTCTGAAGAGAGAACAAAAAAGCAACTACTGTATGATTCTATGAATGTAAAAATCTCTAAAAATAATCTATAACCTTTAAATTGCTTCTACAGAAAACTATTACAATGGAACAAAACTCACGTCCAGACACTTGACCTTTCTGTGGGCAGGAGTTATTCACTACAACCTGTGAATTCTGTGAGCTCTGACTCCTCTGTCCTCCACAGGCATTGTCCTGGCTACTTGTAGATGTTTCTGCAATGTAAAATAGAATAGAATAGAATACAGACTGAGTCTCTGAAGCCTTTGTATAATCTGCTTATTTTTGTTTTCTGGCTTATTTTATTGTAATCCACTTTGTATTGTCTTAAACTGAAAAGGCAAAATGGAACTGCTAATGCATGCAATGGTTTTTCTTTCACAGATGTCAGGAGCTTCCTCCTCCAAAATTTTTACTTTTCTGTTTATAAACAAGCCATTATAACTACTTTCTTTGGACTGAAAATGTGGACTTTAACTCATTTCAGAATCTAGTGTTATTTCCTTGAACCTTAAAACTGGTTAATTGCCCCATACATCATAGCTGGTTTGCGAGTTTGCCGAGACAGATAGGAAAATACTTAAGAGTACCTGATCACTATTCAATATAAACTGTTTAGCAACCCCTTAGGATTTATAAGTGGGATATGAATAGATATAAGATAAGACAGTATGTGTCACTATTTGATAGTTACAATATATATTCTCCTCCCATTTCAGAGGCTACCCAGAGTTGCTGAATTTACGTTTGCAAACATTATCTGGGTTTACTACCTAGCAGTGTATCATCCTGTTACAGAGCCATTAATTTAGGACTATATCATTATGGATATGCTTAAAAATGAAATATAACCCCTTCATCCTAGGAACATAATTGCAAACTATCAAGATTAGAAGCAATAATCATGAAATATAACTTACGATTATAACCTTGTCCTATATTTTGGCATGAGTTGTTGCCTTGATTCTGTTGGCTTGATGTCTGCTGATTGCACAGTCCTGCACCATTACCACCCTTGGCAGACATGTTTCTCTCTTTCTCTCTCTAGTTCAATGCAGAATAATGAGAATGGATCTGTGAGTCTTTGGTCTTATCTGTGTGAATGATCCATTTATATACACAAATAGTGTTCCTCCCCATGCCACATCAGCATCTTAATTGCATTGGTGACTTCATTGATGAGGACATAGGAATTCAGCATCGCCCAATTAATTATGACAATTCTTTTAATTTTTGGCCCAAAGGTAAAGTGTACATCTCCCAATGTAATCTTCTTATTTGTTTATTTATTTTAAAATTTATTTATAACCCACCTATATACAAATCTAGGCAAGGAACAGTAAAATCATACAAAATCATTGAAAAACAAACAAACTTTGAATAACAACAAAAACGTAATAAAAACTTAAAACACGTGAGGCATCTATATACAATCACTCAGGATATCTTTGAAAAGCAATCAGAGAAAGTACAATCTTGTACGACTTACTATGACTTTTAGGGCTCCTTTTACTAAGCTGTGCTAGCGCTACAATGCCGTGCACGCTAGACGCTAACGCCTCCATTGATCAGGTGTTAGTTTTTCCATGTAGCACAGGGGTTAACGTGCGCTAATCTGTAGCGTGCGCTAAAAATGCTACCTTAGTAAGTGAGAGGTGGAAACACAAATTTTTTTTTAATCTCATTTTTGTATCTCATTTTTTTCTCATTTTGTTTTGTTTTGCATAACTGAGAAAATGGCTAAATGCAATGATATAAATAGAAAATATAAATAGATCAAAATTTGACATTTAGATGGTTAAGGAGAGGTGAACATAAAGCTATGGATGAAAGACTGATAATTGAAGCATTGGTTAGTGAATTACAGACAACTTGGTTCACAGTCAGCATTAAAAAATCTGGTTAAACTGACAAATGCACATTCTGAAGCACAAAACAGGTAACAATTATGTATCATCACTGTGTGTAATATGGTGAAGTGAGAAGGCCTGTATACAGAAAGGGAAATGAATATACCATCCATTTATGAAAATGTATAAAGTGATATAACTATGTGATATGAGAAAGACTTGGGTCATGACCCTGACAGAATTGTGAAGAATGAAGAAGTTTTGATCACCTCAGATATTCCTATTTCTACCAATAGTAAGCTTGATGTAAGAAAGATAAACATTGTGGTATGTGAATATAGTACAGAATAAATATTAATAATTGTACAGTTAGTATCAAGTGACTATTTTGTGCTATATGTAAAGAAAAAAGAAGATTCTCAAAGAAATACAATCGGAAACCAAGGAAATGTAGCAGAAAAATATACAGTAGTACTTTGATTTACAAGCATAATTTGTTATAGAAGCATGCTTGTAAGCCAAAGCACTCATATATCAAAGCAAAGTTCCCCATAGGCCATAATGCAAACTCAGATGATTCATTCTACAACCAAAGTTTGCTATGGTGGCCCAGGGATGGGTACCTGCCTGTGGGTGCCGCAGCTCCTTCATTGGGGTGACGTCGGAGTTAAAGTCTTGTGGGCCCAGCACTTGTACACACCAGGCCTGGCTCGGGGAAGCAGGGAGAAATCAGCGTGGTGGCTTATGGGGAGGAGGGGCGGCAGGGAGAGACAAAAAGAATCGGGGAAGTGGAGAAATTAGCATGATGGCTTATGAGGGCAGGGGGAGAGAGAAAGAAAGACAGAAATAAAGAGGGGGCAGGGGTAGAAAGAGAGACAGAAAGAAAAGGGGAGGGGGCAAAAAGAAAGACAGAAAGAAAGAAATATTGGATTTACAGAAGAAGGAAGTGCAACTAAAGACTCATGAAATCACTAGATAAAAAGGTAGGAAAAATAATTTTATTTTCAATTTAGTGTTCAAAATGTGTCTGTTTTGAGAATTTATATCTATATTTTTCACTATGGCCCCCTTTTACTAAACCACGATAGTGGTTTTTAGCATCGGGAGCTGGGAGAGGCATTCAGCGCAGCTCACTGCGCTAAAAACTACTATCACGGTTTAGTAAAAGGGGAGGGGGTATATTTTGTCTATTTTTGTATAGTTGTTACTGAGGTGACATTGCATATTTTAAAGTCATCTACCTTGATCTCTGAAAAATAAACCTGAATACAAATGATAATTAATATTTTCTCTGCATACAGTGTGCTTTGTGGTTTTTTTTTTTAATTTTACTGTTGGTAGATCATTTTGAGTTGGTCATTTTAAAAGTAGCTCGCAAGCCCAAAAAAGTGTGGGCACCCCTGGTATAGACGTTTCCAATACTTTTGAGCACCAAGACATTTCCTAAGCAAACCATATTTTGCTTGTTAATATTAGTAACATACCCCCTCTTTTATGAATACATAGCGCAGGTTTTAGCGCCAGCAGTGGCAGTAACTGTTCCAACGCTCATAGAATTCCTATGAGGGTTGGAGTAGTTACCGCTGCCGCCGGTGCTTAAACACGTGCTATGCATTTGTAAAAGAGGGGGATAATAACATAGTAAATGACAGCAGATAAAGACCTGAACAGTCCATCCAGCCTGCCCATAAGTTATAATCATTAAAAAATTCCTGATTCAATTAATTTGTCTCTTCTTTGATATTTCTGGATCACAGACTGTAAAGTCCAGTATTGTCCTAGATTCCAAATGCTGAAGCTGCCATCCAAGCTCACTCCAGCTTTTCCAACCATCCCGTTGTTTGCAGGATATCTACCATAAAGTCTGGCCAGCAACATCCTCGTGTTCCAAATTAGTGGAGTTCCCATTGATGCCTACCCTACACCGAATCACCATATATTGGACACAGGCCATGCAGGTCTGTCCAATACTGAGCTTAGTTCTTTAATTTACATCCTTTGTTTTCTAATTAGAGATCCTCTATTTTTATCCCACACTTTTTTGAATTCCATCACTGTTTTCCTCTCCACCACTTCCCTTGGGAGGGCATTCCAGACATCTACCACCTTCTCCATGAAGAAGAATTTCCTAACATTGCTCCTAAGTCTTCCTCCATGTAACCTCAAAGTATGCCCTCTAGTTTTACCATTTTTTTTCTTCTCTGGAAAAGATTTGGTTCTATATTAATACCTTTCAAGTATTTAAACATCTGTATCATATCTTACCTGACCCTCCTCTCCTCCAGCGTATGCATATTTAGTTCTTTTGTCTCTTCTCATACTTTTTTGTTCAAACCTCTTACCATTTTTGTCATCTTCCTCTGGACCGCTTCAAGTCTTTTGATATCCTTCGCCAGATACGGCCTCCAAAACAGAACACAACACTCCAAGTGCGGCCTCACCAATGCCCTTCTTCTGCTGGTTACTCCTCTTTCTATACTGCCTAGCATACTTATGGCTACAGCCAATGCCTTATCACACTGTTAAGCTGCCTTTAGATCCTCAGACACAATCACCCCAAGATCCCTCTCTCCACCTGTGCTTATCAGCCTCTCACCTCTCAGCACATATGGTTCCCTCAGATTTCTACCCCCCCCCCAAATGTATCACTCTGCACTTCTTCACATTGAATTTTAATTGTCAGATGCTAGATCATTCTAACTTTTGCAGATCCTTTTTCATGTTTTATACTCCCTCTGGGGTGTCCACTCTGTTACAAATCTTGGTATCATTCGCAAAAAGGCTGCCCTTACCTTCTAACCCTTCAGCAATGTTGCTCACAAACATATTAAACGGAATTGGTCCCAGCACCAATCATTGAGCTACTCCACTACACACCTGACCCTCCTCTGAGCGAATCCATTTATCACCACTTTATGGCATCTGTCCATCAACCAGTTTCTAATCCAGTTCACCACTTTGGGCCCTAACTTCAGCCCATGGAGTTTATTTAAGAGTCTCTTATGAGGAACCGTGTCAAAGACTTTGCTGAAATCTAAGTAAATTACATCTAGCACATGTCCTTGATCCAATTCTCTGGTCACCCAGTCAAAGAATTCAATCAGATTAGTCTAGCATGATTTACCTTTAGTACATCTGAGAGTTAGAACTTCATTCCTATGAAGAAATACCTAGTCTATTTAGCAATATTAAGTACCCTGCAGCTGCTACTTCCACAAGTCGGGCATTTTGTTGTAGTACTGGAGAAAGAAGGGAATTTTAATTTAATATTGGAATCGAGAATGGGAGACAGAGATCCTATTTTCACTTTGTCCTCTTCCTCCCATACCCCTACCAAAAAAAAAAAAAGCATTGAAACTACATCTATGACAATGTTAGGGACCAGGTGGTGGTGAGACAGAGGGAGTATATTTAGATTTTAGCAAAACCTTTGACAGTGTTCCATACAAGCGTCTAATAAACTGAGTTCCCTTGGTATGAGCCCTAAAGTTATGGACTGGGTATGAAACTGGTTCCGTGGAAGTCAAAAGAAGATAGTGGTCAATGGAGATCACTCTGAGGTAAGGGATGTTACCAGTAAGCAATAGAGTAAACACCTCTGATAGTGTAAATAAGATGAGGAAGGACCTAGCAAAGCTTGAAGAATGATCTAAAATTTGACAGCTAAGATTTATTGCTAAGAAATGCATTTGGGTTCCAAAAACCCGAAGGAATGGAACTGTTTATAGGGTTAAAAACATTTGTGAAATAAAGAGGAGAGGGACATGGGTGTGAAAGTATGTGATGATGTGGCCAAATAGGTTGAAAAGGCAACAGCGAAAGCTAGAAGGATACTAGGGTGCATAGGAAGAGATATGACTAGTAGGAAAATGGAGGTATTGATGCACTTGTATAAGACTCTGGTGAGATCTCATTTTGAATACTGTTTACAATTCTGGATGCCGCACCTTCAACAAGATATAAACAGGATAGACTCGGTCCAGAGGAAGGCTACTACAATGGTGCATGGTCTTCATCATAAAGCGTATGGGGACAGACTTAGAGACCTCAATATGTATATTTTGGAGGAAAGGCGGGAAAGTGGAGTTATGATAGAGATGTTTATTAAATACCTTCCTTGCATAAATACGCATGAGATGAGGTTATTTCATTTGAAAGGAATTAGAGGGCATAGGATGAAGTTAAGAGATAATAGGCTCAGGAGAAATGTAAGGAAATACATTTTACAGAAAGGGTTGTAAATGCGTGGAATGGTCTCCTGGTAGAGGTGGTGAACAAAGACTATTCCCCTGTTTTACCAAGGTGCGGTATGATTTTAGCGCTCGCACTAACGCATCCATAGACTAACATACACGCATAGTGTGTGGTTAGTGCATGCTAATGTTTAGCGCGTTCTACAACGCTTAGCGCACCTTTGTAAAAGGAGCCCTATGTTTGAAATCAAGAAAATGTGGGACAGACTGAATGTGCCATTTGGCCTTTATCTGCCATGTTTCTAAAGAAACAATGAATTTAAGGAAATCAGAATATAGCTGGCAACTTTACAGACTCATTATGAGTTGTACTGGATCATTATGATTATATCTGATTTATAAAGGTTTGTTATATACTGTAATACTTTTGTGATTCACACTTTGCTACTGTGATTATATAAACTTCAGTACTCAGTAGTTGGTCAAGGGTTTCAATGAAAATTAAAATAAGGATTATTTAGAATCAGTGGAAAGAGATTAATATACAGGAGAATATTTAGTAGGTCCAAATCTGCATTTTTATGCATGATTTTTCAATCAATTTATCCAAATACATTTTTTAAATTGTATTTATTACTACTACATTGTTATTCCACAAAAATCTTCTAAACCATCCAAGATGATGGACAAAGAAACTCTTTAAAATGATGTATAAGAGAAATCAGACTTCTGTACAATCTTGCATTAAAAACATATAAGACAATAATTACACAAAGTTTTGTTTTCAGTTCACTATCCAACTATTTTTTTCAAAAATATACAGATAGTCCCGAGCTGAAAATACAAGACAGTCTGAAACTACCTGTATAATATGGGGCTGTGAGTGGGTGATATTCAAAGGATCTGAAGTAAATGGTTATTTCCAGCATGGTAAACTTATTAAGCATATATTCAGCACTGTTCCATATAGGTAAAATAAAAATGAATATTCATATATTCAGAGCTAAATGCTCTGACGCTGCTCCAATGCTCATAGGAATTCTATGAGCATTAGATCAGCGTTGGAACACTGAGGGGCAAATTCTATAAATGGTGTCCCGATTGTAGGTGGCAGTAGGCGTCCTAGCGCTGTCTAACCAGCCAACCAGGATGCACGTTAAAAAAAAAATCTCAAAGCAGGCTGCCTACATTGTTGGCTTCTTTGGGAGCCTAAAGAGGTGCATAGGGCCTCCTAATCTCGCGCAAGGCTAGGCATGGTGTGGTTTTGCCCAGAAGTGGCCTTAGGCAAGTTTGGGCAGCCCTAGGAAAGCCTAGTGGAGTTGCACAAAGGTGGCTTAAGCAGTCTGGGGGGTGGGCTAGTGAACCATAGAGAGGAGGATGCAGGCCCATAAGCCAATCTAACCACTGCATTTATGGTGAAAAATGTGAGCCCACCCAAAATAAACCCAAACCCTACTGTACTGCCATATAGGTGCCACCTGCAGACATAAGGGCTACTGGGATTGTAGACAGGTGGGTATAGTAGGTTTTGGGGGACTCAACAATACTTATATGGGAGTTGTGGAGAGATATTTATGTGGCCCTGCAAATTGCCCCATTGCTGTGTTGCCATGTCTGGGTGGCCAGTCCATTACTTTGCTCCCACGTCCAAAAGGTCTTGTTCTAGGTGTTTGGGATTTTGATAATTTTTTGGACAAGAATGTGATATAAACATAGACATACTAGCAGTCTGGACCAGTGTTTTTCAACCGCTGTTCCGCGGCACACTAGTGTGCCGCGAGATGTTGCCTGGTGTGCCATACGGTCAGGGCCGCCATCAGGGCAGTACCACCAGTCTAGGGAGAGGGGCGGTCCGCCCTACGTGGACAGGAGAGAGCTGGACGGGGGACCCGCGGAGTTCAATACATCTCGAGCCGCGAGGCTCGTCTTCTGTTCCTGCCTGCTCTGCAGCTAACATATAGCTGATCGCAAGCGTTCCCCGATGTCAGTGCTGACGTCGGAGGGAGGGCTTAAGCAAAGCCTGCCCTCCGACGTCAGCGCTGACGTCGGAGAATACTTCCGTTCGGCTATTTGTGCGCGGCAGGGCAGGCAGGAAGCAGAAGACAAGCCTCGCGGCTTGAGCTTCGTTTTGCTGAGAAAGTTGCAAAGATGGGCTGGGAGGCAAACACGGAACACAAAAGGGGGGAGGGAGTGCGTTTTGGACACAAGGCATGAACTTGGGAGAGAGGAAGGGAGGGAAAGAGATGCTGAGGTGGGGAGGGAATGGGTTTTTGGACACAGAAGGCATGGACTTGGGAGAGAGGAAGGGAGGGAAAGAGATGCTGAGGTGGGGGAGGGAATGCGTTTTTGGACACAGAAGAAATGGACTTGGGAGAGAGGAAGGGAGGGAAAGAGATGCTGAGGTGGGGGAGGGAATGAGTGTTTGGACACAGAAGGCATGGACTTTGGAGAGAGGAAGGGAGGGAAAGAGATGGTTGTGTACATGGGGAATAGAAGAAAGGAGAATTTTTGGTCTTGGGAGGGAGTGAGGTACAGATAGTGGCATACCAGGGTGGGGGGGGCGGTCTGCCCCACCCCGGGTTTACGTCCCAAGGGGGTGCACAGCTGGCCACCCTCCAGTGTTGTCCCTAGGCCGTCAAACTGCTGCTCTTTAGCCACTTGAGTGCCACCGCCTCCAACGGTGTTGTTGGCGGTGGCAGCATTATAAAATACTTTCTTTGTGTTTATTTGATTCCTATTCAAGAGAATTACTTTATATATAGTCAATATAGGCACAGAGTTAAATTTTTTAACATTTTCTAATGGTGGTGTGCCTCGTGATTTTTTTCATGAAAAAAGTGTGCCTTTGCCCAAAAAAGTGTTTGAAAAACACTGGTCTGGACGATGAATGGCTGGACGTAGAAGTAGACAATAAAAAAATATATATATATTTTGGATGTACTTTTCGAGAATAAACATTCTGTCACTGCTGACTTTGGGCGACTAGAGCCCTACATCTAAATTGGATTTATACGTTTCTTTTGATTATGCCCCTCCTCATGTATAGCCCTCAATGGAGATCATCCCAACTTTGTTGGTTGCTTTGAGAACTTTTTGGCGGCCCCTGGTACTAAGTTCTTGTACTTGAAGTAATGGGCGGGTTAAGTGACGTCTGAAATCACAAGGAGCAGCATTGATGTTTGAACTAGGTCCTTCTGATACTCAGTACTCTGTTGCAAATATTATGCTATTCCTGTTGGTACAATAACTTCTTTTATGGTAAAATTGCTGTGATGTTGCCCTTGATGTTATATATTCAGTCCCTTTAATAAGGTCTATGAGCCATGTTATGACAATAAACTATTTCTAACAAGAAACTGAAAGAAAGCTTCAACTTTTAAGCTGTGTAATAGAGAATGACACGGGTCAAATTTTTCCCCATCCCCGCGGGAGCTCATTTTCCCATCCCCGTGAGTTCTTTTCCTGTCCGTGCTCTGTTTTTGCAATCTCCGTCCGACCGTCCTCATCTGCACAAGCCTCAAACACTTTAAAATCATGTGTGTTTGAGGTTTGTGTGGTTAAGACAGAACTTACAGGAATGGGGCAGGGACAGCTACAAAACTCGTGGGGACAGGACAGGGAAATTGAGTTCCTGTGGGGAAGGGGACAAATTGCCATTCTCTACTGTGTAACACAGAAGCTATCTTATCCAACCTCCAAGTTTCTGCATATGTTACATTTATATTTCAAAAGGGTTATCTTAACTCTATTTTAGGGCTCATTGTACTTTCTATAATATCTGCATGTAGTTTTCCGGGAATTAGAATAAGCTATTTTTAGTTGTAGAAATTGTATCTGTCCTAGGGTTCCTTTCAATATGGTGCGCTAACCTATTAAGCACATGCTAAAGATTAGCACACACTGGTAAGGCGCCTATAGAATATAATGTGTGCCTTAGAATTTACCATGCGCTAATCTTTAGCACGCGCTAAATTGGTTAGCGCTGCTTAGTAAAAGGACCCCCCCTATTGAGGGATTTATTGTTTGGATTGAGGCCTGATGGCCTCTTTCTGTAACTGTGCTAAAAATTTTCCACTTCAAAAACTGGTGCCATTTTCAAGCAAATGATTCCGAGCTAGTTAAAGAATTTCCTAAAGGCATAATTAGTGATTAGTCAGGTCAGTAAAAAGACTTGTAGCCTACATTTGAAAACTGCAGCAGAAAGGATTAAGATGGGTTAAAGATGACCCCAATTGTATCCATTTTCAGATTACTCTCCAGATTGCTGCACATTCATTTCATTAGTCAGTTTCTTCTCTTTCTAGATGAGTAACTCTGCATGTCCAATGTTACTCACCTGACAGTAGTGTTATGAACAGGGTGGAAGAAAGATGTGGACTATGAATAAGACACAATGGAGCCCTTTTACTAAGCTTAGCACATAGCAAAAAAATTAGTGTGCCCTAAATGCTAAGACTCCCATAGGTATAACCTGGGCTTTTTAGTATTTGCTGCATCCTGGTAATTCCTTTAATGCAAGCTACACTTTAGTACAGGCATCTGAGCTGTTACCGCCACGGCCGAAGCTAAAAACTGTGCTGCAGTTTTGTAAAAGGGAGTGGAGAAGGAGTAATGTTATTTAACAAAATCCAGCAAATCGATCACATCTTGTTTGCTTCTGCTTTGGCTCATGAGCTCCCTGCTAACATTTGACCCTTGATCCTTGATATAATGGCCCCTCTTCTCAGTTGTCATTTTTATACACATTTCTATGGACTGGGCATGTTGTGGCCAGTTTGGAACTACCATGTGCTTGCTCAGAAATGCTTTGATGTTGTCATGGTACAGATAAGAGGATGCTCAGAGATTCCACAGCTCCAGTCAAATAACTGGTTGAGTGGTGTTGTCTCAATATTGTACTTTCCTGGGCTTCACCCTGCTGTTTCTAAGCTGTGTTTTCTCATCTCTTTTAACTCTTATCTTCGCCACTGTCCTGCTGTTTCTAAGCTGTGTTTTCTCATCTCTTTTAACTCTTATCTTCGCCACTGTCCTGCTGTTTCTAAGCTGTGTTTTCTCATCTCTTTTAACTCTTATCTTCGCCACTGTCCTGCTGTTTCTAAGCTGTGTTTTCTCATCTCTTTTAACTCTTATCTTCGCCACTGTCCTGCTGTTTCTAAGCTGTGTTTTCTCATCTCTTTTAACTCTTATCTTCGCCACTGTCCTGCTGTTTCTAAGCTGTGTTTTCTCATCTCTTTTAACTCTTATCTTCGCCACTGTCCTGCTGTTTCTAAGCTGTGTTTTCTCATCTCTTTTAACTCTTATCTTCGCCACTGTCCTGCTGTTTCTAAGCTGTGTTTTCTCATCTCTTTTAACTCTTATCTTCGCCACTGTCCTGCTGTTTCTAAGCTGTGTTTTCTCATCTCTTTTAACTCTTATCTTCGCCACTGTATCTCATCTCTCTTGCTCCTCTTCATTTGCGGAACAGATTCACTGTAAGCATTCCAAGCTGACCTTCTCACTCTAGACATGATTATCTTCTGTACAAAGTGGCGTATCTAGCATATGTGACACCCAGGGCCCATCACTTTTTTGACACCCCCCATCATACCATGTATGAAAAACATGATTTTTAGTAACAATCCAGTGAGCAGTACAACATCAATACACCCATTGTAAAACTAAACAAGCCAGAGTAGTACAGATCAATCCTGCACAGTCAATCCTAACAGAAAACCATGTCTTTCGAACACACAGAACACGGAAAACACCTTTGCCTACTATGTAATCGCCTACTATGTAATCGCAAACTAACCCTTCCCCCTTTTACAAAACTGTAATGTGGTTTTTAGCCATGGTGGTAACAGCTCAGACTGTCATAGAATTCTAAGCATCAGAGCTGTTACCACCACGGCCGGTGCTAAAAAATGCTCTACAGTTTTGTAAAAGGGGGGTGGGGGGAGGATAAAATAGAAATATGTAGACAAAGGTTAAATTGAACCACCAAGAAGCTGAACTCTGCTATACAATGCAACACCACAGAAACAGCGATGCATCTCCCCTAAAGCAAAAAAATAAATAAATATAATTTTTTTCTACCTTGTCTTCTCTGGTTTCTGCTTTCCTCATCTTCTTATCACTCTCTTCCTTTCATCCATTGTCTGCCCTCTCTCTGCCCCTTCTGTATGGCATCTTCTCTCCTGCTATTCCCCTTCCAGAAACTTTATGCCTCCCCCTTTCATCTCTCCCTTCCCTCCTCTAATGGTCTGGCATCTCTCTCTTCTCCTCTTCTTCCCTTCCCTCTCCCACACCCCCATGTTCTGGTATTTCACTCTCTCCTCTCCCTTCCCCCACTTCCATCAGCATCTGCCCCCTTTCTTTCCCTCCAACCCAATTCTATCCAGTATCCTTTCCCCACATACCAATTCCATCAGCATCTGCCCTTTTCTTCCCCTCCAACCCAATTCCATCCAGATTCCTTCCCCCTTATGTCTCTCTCCCCTTTCCCTGCACATCAATTCCATGAGCATCTGCCCCCTTTCTTTCCCTCTAACCCAATTCCATCCAGTATCCTTCCCCCTTCGCCCTTATGTCGCTCTCTCCTTTCCCTATACAATTCCATCAGCATCTTCCCCCTTTCTCTCCATCCACCACCCTTCCATACCACCCTGACCCCCTTTCTCTCCCTCCACCACTCTTCTATGCTCCTCTGTCCCTCCAAACCAGCAAGGTCCAGCGATGACTGACTGCATCTGCTGCCTCTGATCCAGAAGACATAAGTGACATCAGATGGGGGTGGGCCGGCAGAAGCAGGGAGTTGCAACAAGGTCCCACAATGACTGCGGCTGGTGGTCAACCCCCTCCAATTTCACTTACGTCTTCTAGAGCAGAGGTGGCAGATGTAGTCATCGTGGGACCTTTCTGCACTTCAGTGCGGCTAACTGTGCTTTTGGAATAAGTATGGCAGCTGCGCTGAGGTGCAGGTGCTGTTTAGAGCAGCGTGAGAGGGACCCGGCTGGCTGGCACCCAGAACGGTCCACACACCCCGCCCTGTCCTTGGTACGCCACTGTCCTTATATCTTCACTATTCTTTCAACAGTTGCAGTTGAAAGAGGAAATGTCTAAGACCTTATTTCCAATTGCTATTTATTTTTATATTGAACCAGTTTTACCATGTAAATCCCAACACAGATCTCTACAATCATTCTTGATTTTCTGATTCATCCCTGTCAGATTATGCTAGAAATCCATATTGTAAATCAACTGCTATGTGAGACAGATCCTATTTCTAACAGAGCCAGATCCTTTTGCAAGACACCTGTTGTAATGATAGTTACAATTCTATAGCCATAACTTTGATCTATGGGGGTAAATTTGCTGATCACACAAAGTTGTTCAATCACAAGATGTTTGTGAAAAATTGCAAGAGGACCTTGCAAGACTGAGAGCCTGGGCATCAAAATGGTAGATGTTGTTTAATATGAACAAGTGCAAAGAGATGAATATGGGAAAGAGGAATCTACACTATAGCTATGTGATAACAGAGTTCCATATTAAGAGTCATTGCCCAGGAAAAATATTTAGGTGTTATTGTTGAGGATACACTGAACCCCTCATCTCAATGTATGGTGGCTAAGAAAGCAAAAAGAATGTTAGGAATTATTAGGAAAGGAAAAATAAAGATGAAAATGTTATAATGTCCTTGTATCGCTCTATGGTACAGCTCTGCACCTTGAATACTGTGAGCAATCCTGGTTAACTTATCTCAACAAATATATTTCAAAATTAGAAAAGGTACAAAAATGGTTGACAAAAATGATAAAAAGGATTGGACAACTTCCCTATGAGGATAGGCTAAAGTGACTAGGGCTCTTCAGCCTGGAGACAGCTCAGGGGTGATATGATAGAGGTCTTTAAAATACTGAGTGGAGTGGAGTGTAAATGTGAATCGCTTGTATAACCTTTCCAAAAATACTATGACTAGAGGTCATGTGATGAAGTTACTAAGTAGTAGTAACTAAGAAGGTACTAAGTGATGAAGTTACTAAGTAATAGATTTAAAACAAACATTTCATATTTTGCAGTCAGACTGTTTTCCACCATACATTATACTCAACTTTATTCATATCTTGGATGTATTATCTCTGTAATGGTCAACTGTACTTCATTTGTCATCAAAACCAATAAAAAATAATGAACTTTTAAAAAAAATTGAATTAATATTTCTTCACACAACGTGTAATTAAACTCTGGAAATCATTGCCAGAGAATGTGGTGAAATCAGCTTGGCAGGGTTTAAAAAAGGTTTGAATGATTTCCTAAAACAAAATTCCATAGGCCATTATTGAGATGGCTTGAGAAAATCCACTGCTTATTCTTAGGATAAGCAGCATAAAATCTGTATGCCACTTGGGACTTGGGTTGGCCACTGTTGGAAACAGGATACTGGGCTTGATGGACCTTCAGTCTTTCACAGTATGGCAATTCTTCTGTTCTTCCCCTACCACTATTCCTGAGCACAGCTGTACATGCTATTTGCTTCCCAGAACAACAGATGTCTCATATGTTGAGTCACCACTACATATATCCTTTATGTATACAGCATGGAATAGGTGAATGTATGGTGCTTGTGTCAAATGATACACAAGGGACATGCAGAGGACATAGGCCAACCAGCCCCTTCAATGTGAGCAGGAAAATGTTCTTGGCCAGGTAATGTGGTAGTTACACACTACTAAGGAGTTCACTCAATAAATTGATCTGTGCACTTAATAACATTTCTCACATATTACAAGATGTACAATTATATGTTATTATACCTTCATTATTCACTTTAAATGCAATAAATTGACTCAAGGTGAAGTGCTCAATTAAGAAAAAGTTGGCTGTCTGGAAAAAATCTTATATGGTACCAAAAATCTTGTTTGCATCCTGTCAATATCCTCCTCTCTGAAAAAATATAATTGTATTTTCCATTCAACATATAAGGTTCTCTTACATTTTGATAGCATTATGAAAATCAAATGGAAGGACACCACATCGATTTCATTATGGAACAATGACACATTGAAAATCAATAACATCGCCTTGAATTGGCCTATTTGGCAAAAATATGATATCTGGACACTGCAAGATCTTTTATGTAATAATTAATGGTTGGCTTTTGAAGAAGTGCGTGATAAATTTAATCTACCAGCTAATCAATATATTAATTGGCTTCAATTAAAACTCATGTGTTCTTCAATTCCGGAACTTCTAAAATTGAAACCAATATCTGATCTCTTTCAAAATATTATTACTATAGCTCTTCTTAAAGGTGTTGCCTCTAAATGGTACACGTTATTGAGACAAACTTCACCTGTGTCTATATCACTAATGATGAGTACATGGCATTCGGATTTAGACATTTCCGCTGATGATGAGCTTTGGCAGAAAGTGTGGACAAGAGTCTTATTAGATCAGCTCCAGTCCTTCAATCAATATACTTTCTACTACATCAATTCCACTGGATGCCGCATAAACTTGTAAAATTTTCCTAAGAAGGCTCCAATCTATGCTGGTCCTGTGGAAAATTCGAAGGTACACTGCCGCACATGTTATACCAATGCTCACATATTAAATTGTATTAGGATAAAGTCTGGAGCACCATATCCACCATTCTAAATATTAATGAACCCTTACATCTTAAAATTATTATTCTTGGACAACATGGTCTCACATATTCTATTCCCGAACCCAATGCTCATTTACTTAACATCTTATTATTCTTGGCTATTAAAAACATCTTGTACTGTTGGAAGGACTTATCTAAGGTAGAATACATTGTATAGTGGAACACTGTATGCATAACCAACAAATTTGAAAGTGTAATAGCTGAAAAACATCATTCTATTAGTTCTTTTCTCAAAGTATGTAGACCTGTTCAACTTTATTGTGACTTGGACTGTTGACATAAATTATCTCAATATAACATCATTGTAATATTTATAAAATATATTTAGAGTCACTTCTTGTCAGTTAATTAAGTCGCTTGGGATGCTCAGTATGATGCTCATTGGGAACTCTCTTCTATTCTTTTCACGTATACTCTCAGCTGAAATTATATGTACTGGCCCTGCTGGATTTGGTTGACATGAGACACTGGTTGTATTGACTTATAAATAATACTATCTTCCTGCTTATTAACTGTGATACATACAACTTGTCTGTTTCATGTTTAAGTTATCTTTTGTATATTTGCATATATGTATATTTGCATATTTATAATAATTATTTGTATACTTTGTATATTTATTTTGAAAAATAAAAATTAAAAAAGAAAAAGCGTGGAGGGGCATAATCGAAAGGGACGTCTAAGTCCGTTTGCGTCGAACTCGCAAGTCATCTAAAGTCAAAAACAGTCTAGGACACATTTTCGAAAAATGCGTCCAAATTTTTTTTTGTTTCGAAAATCATCTAATTATATGTCCTGCCGATCTGATCATTCAAGCCGCTAAATTGTCCATCTTTATACCACATTTCCGTCCAACTTTTTGTCCAAGTCCAAAAACGCCTAGAACAAGCCCTATTGGACGTGGGAGGGGTCTGCAAAATGATGGACTGAACACCCAGACATGCCACCTAAATAGGGGGGTACCTTACAGGGCACTGCTGTGAACTTCACAAAAAGGGTGCCATGGCTTCTCCTCACTACAGCTCCCTTATACGTCACGGTGAGCCCCCCAGAATCCCCTAGACCCACTTATCTACCACCCCAATAGCCCTTATGGCTGCAGGAGCCACTTATATACCAGTAAAAAAAGGGTTGTGGGGGTGTATAGGGCAGTGCACATGTTTCAATATCAATGCAGTGATTACAGGGGCTTATGGGCATGGGTCTTCCTCTCCATGGGTTCCTAACCCACCCTCAAGACGACTTAAGCTGCCTCTGTGCTGGACGACTAGGCTTTCCTATGCCAGGTGGCCAGGTGAGAAGGCTGAATTTTAAAGATATCATTAATATTTTTATGGGGGTGGGGGGGGTCGGTGATCACTGGGGTAGTGTGTGGGGGGTCTGTTTTATGTGTTTTCAGTGCTTATCTGGTGAGTTTAGGTGGGTTTTTGTGACTTAGACCATGTTTTACATGGTCTAAGTCACAACATCCAAGTTCCATTGATCATGAGCTGTATAACTTTCGGTTATAACATGCTGTATGACTAAGTCTAAGCCGGCCCATATCCCGCCCAACTCCCGCCATTGAAAATCCTCCTGAAACGCCCCGTTTAGCTTTGGTCGTTCAGCGGAACTATGAAGGCCTAGGTCATTTAGAAATACGTCCAAAACTCGTTTTTATTATCGGCGCTTGGACGTATTTGGGAAATGTTTGTCCAAGTGCCAACTTAGGCCGGCTTTTGGACATTTTTCTTTTTCGATTATGAGTCTCATAGGCTATTAAAGGAACCGTGAGGTGCAATGATGGTTCCTTTGGCAACTTGTGCTTTTTATTAATTGAGCAAGTTAAGTTGGTGGACTGAGCACTTCTCTTGAATCATAATTTATTGTATTTAAAGTGAATAATACAGGTATAATAATGTATAATTGTATATCCTGTGATATGCGAGACATGTAATGTGGTAGCCAGATTCTGGGATATTGAAGTAAGTAAACAGCCGATGTGTCACACATACCAACTAAACTCTCCAGCTGCCATTTGTGCAGGCCAATGCTGTTACCTAGCTTTCTGTCCATGGTTTAAGGGAGGATATGTAGTGGAGCATTTCCTAGGTAATATAGTTGTTTTGGGGGAATGTTGCCATCACATGCACATCCATGTTACATATGTTGTAGATATAAGTCAACCCAGGAGACCTACTACCTTGTACAACAGTATCTTTCCCAATGGAAGGCCTCAAATATTGCATCTGTGATGACTGTACCATTGCCCTAAGCCCGATGAGGTGCTCAGAAGTTAGCAATGATATTACTGACTATAGTCACTATGTGTTACTTCTGCCTACATGGATGGTTCACCACAGCCTTTCTAGTGATCCCAGCATGTTGCAATTGCTCCATGTCACCCATTGTTTGATCCCTTTGCCAGTGACTTTTCAGACCTGCAGAAGTAATGTAGTGCTTAAAACTGTGATCTCTGATCCTGACATACTGAGAATTCAAATTAGATATATAGAAAATAATCATGAGAAAATATACACTGTTTCAGTTCTGTCATTTATGCGGAGATAAAAGGAGCAGTCCTAGTATTGAAAGTTTCTTGAAATAAATTTTAAATGGTGAAGTAAAATGACATCTACAAAAGAGTTTGTAAGCTCAGGAAAGTTTGACATTTAAAATATGTTTGTTTGTTTTTTAATTTATATACCACCTAGTGGTTTTACATGCAGATACTGGTACTCAACCATTTTCCCCTTTCTGTCCTGGTGGGCTCACCCTCTAATGTACTTGGGGGCAGTGGGGATTAGCTGACTTACCCAGGGTCACAGGGAGCAGTGTGGGATTTTAACCCACCACCTCAGGGTGCCGAGGCTGTAGCTGTAATCATTGCACCAAACACTCACCACATATCAATTTTATCTTGCTTTTATTTCTTAGTCAAGAGACTGTAGATAGGTCTTTTTATTTCTTAGTCTGATCCTGGAGAGATGAAATCCCATAAAGAAGAAGTTTTTAACTTTTAGAGTTAATGTACAACAGACGTAATTGCTGTTCCCATTCTAGCCTCCCTTTTATGAAGTCGTGTTAGGCTTTTTTATCACCAGTACTGCAATGATTGGGTGGTGAGGTTTTTGGGGGACTTTGTCCCCTTTTTCCTTCATGTCTCTGAGCACAATCTTTCCACATATGATGAAATGAATTATAAAAAATATTTTGATAGTTATTTTGATCCTCTTTAAAGAGGTTTATGTAAGCATGTTGTTTATTGTTTTGGAATATCACAGAAGGAGCATACACTTTGTGAAATAATGCCACTGAATTGTCATGTATCCAAGAAAATGTGGCAAAGGAATTTATGGAGGAAGTACGGTATGTGGACATGCATACTTTGTTGGAGGGAGTGGTGGATTTGAAGGAAGGGGATTAGAAGACGCATGGCATTGTCTCAGACTAATTGGTTACTGGGTTTCAATCTTTATACAAATGAGGTGGTGTCAGCCAAGCTGGCTTTATTCATGGTGTTGTGTAAATAATCTGATTTAATTTTGCGGGTGTATTGCACACAAGGGAAATGGACCTGGCTAACATATAATAAACAGTTTAGGCATATTTCTAGCAAAGGATAAGGTACAGGCTTGGGGTTTCTCAAATGTAGACATTTGACATGCAGCTATTATAGCAGACTGTTGTTTTTTCCAAGGGGTAGCTCGTGCAGGGTCCTAATACCACTCTGGGGGGGTTGGCTTCATTGGCCGGGGTAGAAGACTGGCTCTATGACATCCTTTCTCAGGTCTAGTGGTCTGGTGAATGATTTCCCATCCTCTGTGTGTTTTCATTTTATCTCCAGGCAGTGTGACTGGGTTGGATATGTTTTGCCTTAGTGGTGCATTGTCCAGACAATTGGGGGAGAGGCAGAAGATTAGCTGTTAGACCTCCATGGCCTGGTCCTAGAGGACTATATGAGCAAGGAGCTATCTCCCATTAAAATGGAAGCAATGACTCCTTGGTTAAGAATCTACCTGTATCAGGGGCAGTGGCATACCAAGGGGGGAGGTGGGGGGGGGACGGTCTGCCCCGGGGGCAGCCTTAGGGGGGTGCACAGCCGGCCAGATCCCCTTACCTTCGTGGTGCTTCCCCCCCGCCCGCCCGACCTACTGACACCAGGTCTGGTCCGACAAACCTCCCTCCCCTGTGGCCGCAAGTCTAAATTACCTTCTTACAGCAGCTGGAGCATTGAAGCTGCGTGTGGCTGCTGTAAAGGTCATCTCTGGCGCAAAAAACATAAAAAAAAACACAAAAAACACAAAACATACACAAAATTAAAAAATTAAAAAATAAAAAGCAAAAATAATAAAGAATGCATGTTTTCTTCTTCTCCGTTTCGGCTTTTGGTTTTTGCTTTTGATTTTGCTAGTTTGTTTTCATTTCTCAGCTGTTATGTCTTTTTCTGACTCACTTCCGGTAGTGACGTCCCTACCGGGGGCATTTAATATCAGAATTTCAGAGCCGCCCTATGGAAGCCATCTTTTTGGACTCAGTTGAAGCGGTTGTTTCTGCTCTTTCAAGGTACATGTCAGTATTTTAATACTAAGAAGTTAAAACTTAATGAGAAACTGTCTTAGTTCTTTTTGTTTTATCTCTCTTTGTTTTGCAGATTGATCGGTCGGGTCACACCCTGATGCAGCTAGACGGTGAAATGCTGGCCTCCGTCGGTGTGCCGATCAGTTGAAGATAAGTGTTTTTTTTTTTTTCCTCTATCTACATTTGTGTATATGTGAAGCATAAGTTTCTCTGCTCAAATCACTCATTTTAATGAAGGTTTTGCCTGTGAGGTTACCGTCTAACCACCTTGATATCCACTTTTGTGGCGGTGGGAGGGCCTTTTTCTGAGGCTTTTTCCTTCTTTTTGAGTGTAATCAGAGTTGGCACCTGTTTCACATAGTTTCTGCAAAACGATACTATTATACTGTCCTACAACTACAGCAGTCGCCAATTGAAAGTGTTGTTTTACATACATCGGTTTTTCAATATATCTGTGTTTCTATAGCTAACATATTCTAGGTACGCCACTGATCAGGGGGAGGGGCAATAGACTTAATTTACCATGGCTTTTTAGATGGTTTTCAGATTCTCGTTGAGGGGACCACAGAAACGTAGAAACATGAAGGCAGGTAAAGTCCAAATGCACATCCAGTCTGACCATTCACAGCATCTACTATCTCCTCCTCTCCCTATGAACATAAGCAGTGCCTCTGCTGGATCAGACCAGAGGTCCATCATGCCCAACAGTCCGCTCACACGGCAGCCCATCCGGTCCAGGACCTATTTAGTAATCCTCCTTGAGGGCCGAATCCAGTCGGGTTTTCAGGATTTCCCCAATGAATATGCATAAGATCTATGTGCATGCACTGCTTTCAATGCATATTCATTGGGGAAATCCTGAAAACCCAACTGGATTCGGCTCTCAAGGAGGGACTTTGGGGACCCCTGATCTATACCCTTCTATCCCCTTTTCCTTCAGGAAATTGTCTAATCCCTTCTTGAACCCCAATAACGTACTCTGTCCTATCACACCCTCTGGAAGCGCATTCCAGATGTTTACCACCCTCTGGGTAAAGAGGAACTTCTTAGCATTGGTTCTGAATCTGTCCCCTCTTAACTTTTCCGAATGCCCTCTCATTCTTGTAGTTTTTGAAAGTTTGAAGAATCTGTCCCTTTCCACTTTCTCTATGCCCTTCATGCCTGATTCCTCTTTCCCATATTCATCTCTTTGCACTTGTTCATATTAAACAACATCTACCATTTTGATGCCCAGGCTCTCAGTCTTGCAAGGTCTTCTTGCAATTTTTCACAAACATCTTGTGATTGAACAACTTTGTGTGATCAGCAAATTTACCCCCATAGATCAAAGTTATGGCTATAGAATTGTAACTATCATTACAACAGGTGTCTTGCAAAAGGATCTGGCTCTGTTAGAAATAGGATCTGTCTCACATAGCAGATGATTTACAATATGGATTTCTAGCATAATCTGACAGGGATGAATCAGAAAATCAAGAATGATTGTAGAGATCTGTGTTGGGATTTACATGGTAAAACTGGTTCAATATAAAAATAAATAGCAATTGGAAACAAAGTCTTAGACATTTCCTCTTCCAACTGCAACTGTTGAAAGAATAGTGAAGATATAAGGACAGTGGCGTACCAAGGATAGGGCGGGGTGTGTGGACTGTTTTGGGTGCCAGCCAGCCGGGTCTCTCTCACGCTGCTCTAAACAGCACCTGCACCTCAGCGCAGCTGCCATACTTATTCCAAAGCACAGTTAGCCGCGCTGAAGTGCAGAAAGGTCACGCGATGACTACATCTGCCGCCTCTGCTCTAGAAAACGTAAGTGACATTGGAGGGGGTTGACCACCAGCCGCAGTCATCGTGGGACCTTGTTGCAACTCCCTGCTTCTGCCGGCTCATCCCCATCTGATGTCACTTATGTCTTCTGGATCAGAGGCAGCAGAAGCAGTCAGTCATCGCTGGACTTTGCTGGAGCAGAGGCAGCAGAAGCAGTCAGTCATCACTGGACCTTGCTGGTTTGGAGGGACAGAAGAGCATAGAAGAGTGGTAGAGGGAGAGAAAGGGGGTCAGGGTGGTATAGAAGGGTGGTGGATGGAGAGAAAGGGGGAAGATGCTGATGGAATTGTACAGAGAAAGGAGAGAGCGACATAAGGGCGAAGGGAGAAGGATACTGGATGGAATTGGGTTAGAGGGAAAGAAAGGGGGCAGATGCTCAAGGAATTGATGTGCAGGGAAAGGGGAGAGAGACATAAGGGGGAAGGATACTGGATGGAAGGGTTGGAGGGGAAGAAAGGGGCAGATGCTGATGGAATTGGTATGTGGGGAAAGGATACTGGATAGAATTGGGTTGGAGGGAAAGAAAGAGGGCAGATGCTGATGGAATTGGTATATGGGGAAAGGATACTGGATTGAATTGAGTTGGAGGGAAAGAAAGGGGGCAGATGCTGATGGAAGTGGGGGAAGGGAGAGGAGAGAGGGAAATGCTAGAACATGGGGGTGTGGGAGAGGGAAGGGAAGAAGAGGAGAAGAGAGAGATGCCATACCATTAGAGGAGGGAAGGGAGAAATGAAAGGGGGAGGCATAAAATTTCTGAAAGGGGAATAGCAGGTGAGAAGATGCCATATAGAAGGGGCAGAGAGAGGGCAGACAATGGATGAAAGGAAGAGAGTGATAAGAAGATGAGGAAAGCAGAAACCAGAGAAGACAAGGTAGAAAAAAAAATTCTATTTATTTATTTTTTTGCTTTAGGGAGATGCATCGCTGTTTCTGTGGTGTTGCATTGTATAGCAGAGTTCAGCTTCTTGGTGGTTCCATTTAACCTTTGTCTACATATTTCTATATTATCCTCTCCCCCCCCTTTTACAAAACTGTAGAGCATTTTTTAGCACCGGCCGTGGTGGTAACAGCTCTGATGCTTAGAATTCTATGACAGTCTGAGCTGTTACCACCATGGCTAAAAACCACATTACAGTTTTGTAAAAGGGGGAAGGGTTAGTTTGTGATTACATAGTAGGCAAAGGTGTTTTCCGTGTTCTGTGTGTTCGAAAGACATGGTTTTCTGTTAGGATTGACTGTGCAGGATTGATCTGTACTACTCTGGCTTGTTTAGTATTACAATGGGTGTATTGCTCACTGGATTGTTACTAAAAATCATTTTTTTCATACAGATGGGGGGGGGTGTAAAAAAAATGATGGGCCCTGGGTGTCACATTTGCTAGATACAATAATATAATGAAACACACTTTCACAAAAAAGAGAGAACAATGTCATATATGAATGTAGGCAGTGCTGCTTTAGTTCAAAGGAGAAAGTTCAAACTGAACTGGAGGAAAAGCCTCAGACAAAAGCCCTCCCGCCACCACAATGGTGGATAAAGGTGGTAGGGTGGTAACCTCACTGGCAAAAACCTCCGTTGTACTCCCAAAGTAGAAAACTATAAGCAGGGCTGTCTATGCATGGTTGATAGAAGAAAAATCTTTCCACTTATCTCTGTTGATCGGTACACCGACGATGGCCAGCGTTTCACTAACTTGCTGCCTCAGGGTGTATCAAAGTCCGATTAAAACTTTTAGCAGGACGCCATAACGTCTCATCTGATCAAAAAGAACCCAAATGCATGACCTTGCATTTCTTAGCAATAAATCTTAGCTGTCAAATTTTAGATCATTCTTCAAGCTTTGTTAGGTCCTTCCTCATCTTATTCACACTATCAGAGGTGTTTACTCTATTGCTTACTGGTAACATCCCTTACCTCAGAGTGATCTCCATTGACAACTATCTTCTTTTGACTTCCACTGAACCAGTTTCATTCCCAGTCCATAACATTAGGGCTCATACCAAGGGAACTCAGTTTATTAGACGCTTGTATGGAACACTGTCAAAGGTTTTGCTAAAATCTAAATATACTCCCTCTGTCTCACCACCACCTGATCCCTAACATTGTCATAGATGTAGTTTCACTGCTTTTTTTTTTTAGGTAGGGGTATGGGAGGAAGAGGACAAAGTGAAAATAGGAAATCTGTCTCCCATTCTCGATTCCAATATTATATTAAAATTCCCTTCTTTCTCCAGTACTACAACAAAATGCCTGACTTGTGGAAGTAGCAGCTGCAGGGTACTTAATATTGCTAAATAGACTAGATATTTCTTCATAGGAATGAAGTTCAAACTCTCAGATGTACTAAAGGTAAATCGTGCTAAACTAATCTGATTGAATTCTTTGACTGGGTGACCAGAGAATTTGATCAAGGACATATGCTAGATGTAATTTACTTAGATTTCAGCAAAGTCTTTGACACGGTTCCTCATAAGAGACTCTTAAATAAACTCCATGGGCTGAAGTTAGGGCCCAAAGTGGTGAACTGGATTAGAAACTGGTTGGTGGACAGATGCCATAAAGTGGTGATAAATGGATTCACTCAGAGGAGGGTCAGGTGTGTAGTGGAGTAGCTCAATGATTGGTGCTGGGACCAATTCTGTTCTATTTGTTTGTGAGCAACATTGCTGAAGGGTTAGAAGGTAAGGTCAGCCTTTTTGCGGATGATACCAAGATTTGTAACAAAGTGGACACCCCGGAGGGAGTGTAAAACATGAAAAAGGATCTGCAAAAGTTAGAATGATCTAGCATCTGACAACTAAAATTCAATGTGAAGAAGTGCAGAGTGATACATTTGGGGGGGGGGGGAGGTAGAAATCTGAGGGAACCATATGTGCTGAGAGGTGAGAGGCTGATAAGCACAGGTGGAGAGAGGGATCTTGGGGTGATTGTGTCTGAGGATCTAAAGGCAGCTTAACAGTGTGATAAGGCATTGGCTGTAGCCATAAGTATGCTAGGCAGTATAGAAAGAGGAGTAACCAGCAGAAGAAGGGCATTGGTGAGGCCGCACTTGGCGTATTGTGTTCTGTTTTGGAGGCTGTATCTGGCGAAGGATATAAAAAGACTTGAAGCGGTCCAGAGGAAGATGACAAAAATGGTAAGAGGTTTGAACAAAAAAGTATGAGAAGAGACAAAAGAACTAAATATGCATACGCTGGAGGAGAGGAGGGTCAGGTAAGATATGATACAGATGTTTAAATACTTGAAAGGTATTAATATAGAACCAAATCTTTTCCAGAGAAGAAAAAAAATGGTAAAACTAGAGGGCATACTTTGAGGTTACATGGAGGAAGACTTAGGAGCAATGTTAGGAAATTCTTCTTCATGGAGAAGGTGGTAGATGTCTGGAATGCCCTCCCAAGGGAAGTGGTGGAGAGGAAAACAGTGATGGAATTCAAAAAAGTGTGGGATAAAAATAAAGGATCTCTAATTAGAAAACAAAGGATGTAAATTAAAGAACTAAGCTCAGTATTGGACAGACCTGCATGGCCTGTGTCCAATATATGGTGATTCGGTGTAGGGTAGGCATCAATGGGAACTCCACTAATTTGGAACACAAGGATGTTGCTGGTCAGACTTTATGGTAGATATCCTGCAAAGAACGGGATGGTTGGAAAAGCTGGAGTGAGCTTGGATGGCAGCTTCAGCATTTGGAATCTAGGACAATACTGGACTTTACAGTCTGTGATCCAGAAATATCAAAGAAGAGACAAATTAATTGAATCAGGAATTTTTTAATGATTATAACTTATGGGCAGGCTGGATGGACTGTTCAGGTCTTTATCTGCTGTCATTTACTATGTTATTATCCCCCTCTTTTACAAATGCATAGCACGTGTTTAAGCACCGGCGGCAGCGGTAACTACTCCAACCCTCATAGGAATTCTATGAGCGTTGGAACAGTTACTGCCGCTGCTGGCGATAAAACCCGCGCTATGTATTCATAAAAGAGGGGGTATGTTACTAATATTAACAAGCAAAATATGGTTTGCTTAGGAAATGTTTTGGTGCTCAAAAGTATTGGAAACGTCTATACCAGGGGTGCCCACACTTTTTTGGGCTTGCGAGCTACTTTTAAAATGACCAAGTCAAAATGATCTACCAACAATAAAATTAAAAAAAAAAAACCACAAAGCACACTGTATGCAGAGAAAATGTTAATTATCATTTGTATTCAGGTTTATTTTTCAGAGATAAGGCAGATGACTTTAAAATATGCAATGTCACCTCAGTAACAACTATACAAAAATAGACAAAATATACCCCCTCCCCTTTTACTAAACCGTGATAGCGGTTTTTAGCGCAGTGATGCTCCCGATGCTAAAAACCACTATCGTGGTTTAGTAAAAGGGGCCATAGTGCAAAATATAGATATAAATTCTCAAAACAGACACATTTTGAACACTAAATTGAAAATAAAATCATTTTTCCTACCTTTTTATCTAGTAATTTCATGAGTCTTTGGTTGCACTTCCTTCTTCTGTAAATCCAATATTTCTTTCTTTCTGTCTTTCTTTTTGCCCCTCCCCTTTTCTTTCTGTCTCTCTTTCTTTCTACCCCTGCCCCCTCTTTATTTCTGTCTTTCTTTCTCTCTCCCCCTGCCCTCATAAGCCATTATGCCAATTTCTCCACTTCCCTGATTCTTTTTGTCTCTCCCTGCCACCCCCCTCTCCATAAGCCACCACGCTGATTTCTCCCTGCTTCCCCGAGCCAGGCCTGGTGTGTACAAGCGCTGGGCCCACAAGACTTTACCTCCAACGTCACCCCGATGAAGGATCTGTGGCACCCACAGGCAGGTACCCACCCCTGGGCCACCATAGCAAACTTTGGTTGTAGAATGAATCATCTGAGTTTGCATTATGGCCTATGGGGAACTTTGCTTTGATATATGAGTGCTTTGGCTTACGAGCATGCTTCTGGAACAAATTATGCTTGTAAATCAAGATACTACTGTATATTTTTCTGCTATATTTCCTTGTTTTCCAATTGTATTTCTTTGAGAATCTTCTTTTTTCTTTACATATAGCACAAAATAGTCATTTGGTACTAACTGTACAATTGTTAATTTTTATTCTCATACCATAACGTTTGGCTTTCTTACATCAAGCTTATTATTGGTAGAAATAGGAATATCCGAGGTGATCAAAACTTCTTCATTCTTCACAATTCTGTCAGGGTCATGACCCAAGTCTTTCTCATATCACATAGTTATATCACTTTATACATTTTCATAAATGGATGGTATATTCATTTCCCTTTCTGTATACAGGCCTTCTCACTTCACCATATTACACACAGTGATGATACATAATTGTTGCCTGTTTTGTGCTTCAGAATGTGCATTTGTCAGTTTAACCAGATTTTTTAATGCTGACTGTGAACCAAGTTGTCTGTAATTCACTAACCAATGCTTCAATTATCAGTCTTTCATCCATAGCTTTATGTTCACCTCTCCTTAACCATCTAAATGTCAAATTTTGATCTATTTATATTTTCTATTTATATCATTGCATTTAGCCATTTTCTCAGTGATGCAAAACAAAACAAAATGAGAAAAAATGAGATACAAAAATGATTAAAAAAAAATTTGTGTTTCCACCTCTCACTTACTAAGGTAGCATTTTTAGCGCACGCTACAGATTAGCGCACGTTAACCCCTGTGCTACATGGAAAAACTAACGCCTTATCAATGGAGGCGTTAGCGTCTAGCGTGCGCGGCATTGTAGCGCTAGCACAGCTTAGTAAAAGGAGCCCTAAAAGTCATAGTAAGTCATACAAGATTGTACTTTCTCCGATTGCTTTTCAAAGATATCCTGAGTGATTGTATATAGATGCCTCACGTGTTTTAAGTTTTTATTACATTTTTGTTGTTATTGAAAGTTTGTTTGTTTTTCAATGATTTTGTATGATTTTACTGTTCCTTGCCTAGATTTGTATATAGGTGGGTTATAAATAAATTTTAAAATAAATAAACAAATAAGAAGATTACATTGGGAGATGTACACTTTACCTTTGGGCCAAAAATTAAAAGAATTGTCATAATTAATTGGGTGATGCTGAATTCCTATGTCCTCATCAATGAAGTCACCAAGGCAATTAAGATGCTCATGTGGCATGGGGAGGAGCACTATTTGTGTATATAAATGGATCATTCACACAGATAAGACCAAAGACTCACAGATCCATTCTCATTATTCTGCATTGAACTAGAGAGAGAAAGAGAGAAACATGTCTGCCAAGGGTGGTAATGGTGCAGGACAGTGCAATCAGCAGACATCAAGCCAACAGAATCAAGGCAACAACTCATGCCAAAATATAGGACAAGGTTATAATCGTAAGTTATATTTCATGATTATTGCTTCTAATCTTGATAGTTTGCAATTATGTTCCTAGGATGAAGAGGTTATATTTCATTTTTAAGCATATCCATAATGATATAGTCCTAAATTAATGGCTCTGTAACAGGATGATACACTGCTAGGTAGTAAACCCAGATAATGTTTGCAAACGTAAATTCAGCAACTCTGGGTAGCCTCTGAAATGGGAGGAGAATATATATTGTAACTATCAAATAGTGACACATACTGTCTTATCTTATATCTATTCATATCCCACTTACAAATCCTAAGGGGTTGCTAAACAGTTTATATTGAATAGTGATCAGGTACTCTTAAGTATTTTCCATATCTGTCTCGGCAAACTCGCAAACCAGCTATGATGTATGGGGCAATTATCCAGTTTTAAGGTTCAAGGAAATAACACTAGATTCTGAAATGAGTTAAAGTCCACATTTTCAGTCCAAAGAAAGTAGTTATAATGGCTTGTTTATAAACAGAAAAATAAAAATTTTGGAGAAGGAAGCTCCTGACATCTGTGAAAGAAAAACCATTGCATGCATTAGCAGTTCCATTTTGCCTTTTCAGTTTAAGACAATACAAAGTGAATTACAAAAAAATAAGCGGATAATACAAAGGCTTCAAAGACTCAGTCTGTATTCTATTCTATTCTACATTGCAGAAACATCTACAAGTAGCCAGGGCAATGCCTGTGGAGGACAGATGAGTCAGAGCTCACAGAATTCACAGGTTGTAGTGAATAACTCCTGCCAACAGAAAGGTCAAGTGTCTGGACGTGAGTTTTGTTCCATTGTAATATTTTTCTGTAGAAGCAATTTAAAGGTTATAGATTATTTTTAGAGATTTTTATATTCATAGAATCATACAGTAGTTGCTTTTTTGTTCTCTCTTCAGAAACATCTACATTTGGTCAGGGCAGTAGCTGTGGAGGACAGGGGAATCAGAGTTCACAGAGCTCTCAGGTTATAGCTGGCTCCTGTCAACAGAAAGGTCAAGTGTCTGGGCGTAAGTTTTATTTCATTGCAATACTTTTGCCTTAGAAACTACTGTATATAAAAGTTATTGATTGATCTTTAGAGATGTTTACATTCTTGTAGACTCATACAGAAGTTCTTTCTCTGTCCTATATCTTCAGAAATATCTACATCTGGTCAGGGCAGTGGTTGTGGAGGACAGCAGAGCCAGAGCTCACAGAGTTCTCAGGTTGTAGTGAATAACTCCTCCCAACAGAAAGGTCAAATGTCTGGACGTAAGTTTTGTTTCATTGCAAATCTTTATTTGTAGAAACTATTTATAATTATTGATTGATCATTACATACGTTTACATTCATAAAATCACAGACCCTTAATGGTTCTATATCTTCAGAATCATCTACATTTGTTCAGAGCAGTGGCTGTGGAGGACAGCAGAACCAGAGCTCACAGATCTCCCAGGTTTCAGTAAATAACTTCTGCCAAAAGAATAATCAAGTCTCTGGACGTAAGTTTTAATGTATTTCAATCACTTTTTATTTAGAAACTGTTTTTAAACTGTTGTGCTATATTTTGGGATTTCTGCATTCACAAACACTAAAAATGATTTAATAGAAGAATAGATAATTCTATTACTGAGAAAGAAATTTTATTTAATATCATTAAAGAGTAAAGGTTTATAGTTTAAATCAGTGGTCTCAAACTTGCAGCCCAGGGGCCACATGCGGTCCGCCAGGTACTATTTTGAGGCCCTCGATATGTTTATCATAATCACAAAAGTAAAATAAAACAGTTTCTTGATCATATGTCTCTTTAGCTATAAATTATAATATTATTATTAATATTTGGCCAAAAGGAAAGATTTATAAACTATGAAGAGTTTTACCTCATGCAAAATTGTCATTTCTTTAATAAGACATTAACTATTTTTTCTGCGGCCTTCCAAGTACCACCAAATCCAAAATGTGGCCCTGCAAAGGGTTTGAGTTTGAGACCACTGGTTTAAATGTTTCCTTTACAATTAATGTCAGTACAAATCTTGTTGGAACTCCTTTATAAAAAATGAATTTGGACTATTGCATTGGTATTGTTTATAATCCCTTGAAGAAATGGAACCCAACTATTAATAAACAATTAAATCTACTACAGTGGTTTTCAAATTGATACGCCAAAACAAAATTTGCGCTATGTGGTTTTTGGCCAAGATTTGAAGATTAGAGTACAAAGCTATTTTTGAAAAAGTTTAAATGAGGATTAAACATTAGGAAACTATGAAAAATAAGGCTCTTCCATAGCAAGATTCCTCAGAATCATACTTCAAATTCTGTTCCATTCTATGTTATTAGAAACATCTACATCTGTCCAAGGTAGTGGCTGTGGAGGACAGTGGAGTCAAAGCTCACAGAGCTCTCAAGTTGTAGCCGGCTCCTGCCAACAGAAAGGTCAACTCTCTGGACGTAAGTTTTAATGTTTAACATTTGGCCTTTGCACCACTGTACTCCTGCAACACTTAAATCACAAAACCATTTCAATAAAGCACATAACAGTCTTATATATTGGCAATAGCTTGGACTCAGCTTTATTTACTTCATCAAGAATTCAATAACTATGCAGTTCCATTATCACCCTTCTTCCTAGGCAGCCCTAACACTTCTCTTCCACATCAGCTGTTCAGACATGATCTAGCTTCTCTGTATCACCAAATCACAGTAACTCATGTTCAGTTCCAAGTATCCCATTTATAAGAGCAGCGGTGTCACCTACCCTCATAGCTATATGTGGCGGTGTCGCACACAGTATACAATATCATCATATCTCTTAAACCCCCAAAACCACTGACTGCCTGGAAGGTCCCCTCCCATTATCCTCACAGCTATGTCTGTTCCCCACCTCCAAATCCCCTGCAATCACAACAGACCCCCCAACACAGACCCACAACTACCCTCCCCATGGACCCCATCTACAAGAAAACAAAATTCTATACTCCCCTTCCAGCACTTCACCCAATTGAGGTGGGAAAGGAGGTCAAATTAAAATTGTTGAACCAACCTCCCTCCTAAACCCGATTCCCTAATTATCCCCCGTTAGCCCACCAACTCCTGTATAACACCGTCCCTCAAAAAAATACCCTCTCTCTTCCAGGTCTCCCACCCAAATCCAACCAATCCATAACTCTCTCGAGCCACCCAATCCCTATCCACTTTTCCATAGCAACAAAACCCCAATACTAAGCCAAATCATTATCCATCTGCCCCTCCCCCCGACTCCTCAAATACACTGCCAATACAGATTATACTGTAGTTATGTATACTTGGCTATCATATAAAAAAGTTTCAAATGAGCAGCAAACAGGTGCAATACAGCACAGAATCAAACACCTTCCTTTTTATTCTATTTTATCAGAAACATCTACCTCTGTCCAGGGCAGTAGCTGTGGAGGACAGTCAAGTCAGAGCTCCCAGAGCTCTCAAGTTGGAGTTGGCTCCTGCCAACAGAATAGTCAAGTCTCTGGACGTAAGTTTTATTGCATTAGAACAATTTTCCTTTGTGTAGGGTTACCAGATTTTAGTTAAATAAAATCTGGACCCTTAGCTCCACCCTCCGGCCTTTATAGTTCTGCCTTGTTCCACCCACATCATGCCCCAACCCTGCCCTTTCAACCCTTACAAAGTACCGGGTTTTGAAAAGCTATCTGGATGCCCGGACATGCCCTCTAAAAAGAAGACATGTCTGGATAAATCTGGATGTCTGGTAACCTAGTTTTGTGTATCTTGAGTCAATTTCATCTTCCACGGGTAGCTATGCTGTAGCTTAGTGTGATCAGATATCATGCACCTTCTAGACACAAAGACATAGGAAGGTAGGCCTGAGGGATGTGAGAGGATGGGGGATTTATATATCAGATGCCATTCAGGATAAAGGGAACCACAAGGTAATTGTACCTAACTCCTTTAAAAAACAACCCAGGTGAATTGGCCTGTGATTTCAAAGCACAGTGGTTCCAAGATGAAAAAATAATTCCAGCTTTTTTCAGCTATAATGTTACTTATGACATTCAGTGCCATAGTTATGAGGTGTTTTGCTTTCTTAGTAGTTACACCGCAGTTTCTTTGCTAACCCTGTATTAGATTATCATTATCTATATTTGATTATTTTTTTAGGACAAGTCATGGTTTTTATAGCTTTAGCACTGCCTGATAAATGTCCCACTTTATATTTTCAGTGCTTGAATTTACAAGTTTACATTAATTTTTCAGTAGATTACAACTTCAAACAATGTTATTCTGTGCACATAAAAAAGGCAGCAAACAATGGGACCTTAAATAATTCTTATAGATTGTGGAAAGGACGAATGTGTGGTGCAGTAGTTAGATCTAACAGCTTCAGTACCCTGGGGTTGTGGGTTCAAACCCCATGCTGCTCCTTGTGACCCTGGGCAAGCCATTCAGTCCTCCATGGCCCCAGGTACATTAGATCAGTGTTTTTCAACCTTTTTTGGGCAAAGGCACATTTGTTTCATGAAAAAAATCACGAGGCACACCACCATTAGAAAATGTTAAAAAATTTAACTCTGTGCCTATATTGACTACATATAAAGTAATTCTCTTGAATAGGAATCAAATAAACACAAAGAAAGTATTTTATAATGCTGCCACCGCCAACAACACCGTTGGCGGCGGTGGCACTCAAGTGGCTAAAGAGCCGCAGTTTGCCGGCCTAGGGACAACACTGGAGGGTAGCCAGCTGTGCACCCCCTTGGGACGTAAACCCGGGGTGGGGCAGACCGTCCCCCCCCCCCACCCTGGTATGCCACTATCTGTACCTCACTCCCTCCCTGACCAAAAATTCTCCTTTCTTCTATTCCCCGTGTACACAACCATCTCTTTCCCTCCCTTCCTCTCTCCAAAGTCCATGCCTTCTGTGTCCAAACATTCATTCCCTCCCCCACCTCAGCATCTCTTTCCCTCCCTTCCTCTCTCCCAAGTCCATTTCTTCTGTGTCCAAAAACGCATTCCCTCCCCCACCTCAGCATCTCTTTCCCTCCCTTCCTCTCTCCCAAGTCCATTTCTTCTGTGTCCAAAAACGCATTCCCTCCCCACCTCAGCATCTCTTTCCCTCCCTTCCTCTCTCCCACGTCCATTTCTTCTGTGTCCAAAAACGCATTCCCTCCCCACCTCAGCATCTCTTTCCCTCCCTTCCTCTCTCCCAAGTCCATTTCTTCTGTGTCCAAAAACGCATTCCCTCCCCCACCTCAGCATCTCTTTCCCTCCCTTCCTCTCTCCCAAGTCCATGCCTTCTGTGTCCAAAAACCCATTCCCTCCCCCACCTCAGCTTCTCTTTCCATCCCTTCCTCTCTCCCAAGTTCATGCCTTGTGTCCAAAACGCACTCCCTCCCCCCTTTTGTGTTCCGTGTTTGCCTCCCAGCCCATCTTTGCAACTTTCTCAACAAAACGAAGCTCAAGCCGCGAGGCTTGTCTTCTGCTTCCTGCCTGCCCTGCCGCGCACAAAAAGCCGAACGGAAGTATTCTCTGACGTCAGCGCTGACATCTGGGAACGCTTGCGATTAGCTATATGTTAGCTGCAGGGCAGGCAGGAACAGAAGACGAGCCTCGCGGCTCGAGATGTATTGAACTCCGCGGGTCCCCCGTCCAGCTCTCTCCTGTCCACGTGGTGCGGACCGCCCCTCTCCCTAGACTGGTGGTACTGCCCTGATGGCGGCCCTGACCGTACGGCACACCAGGCAACATCTGGCGGCACACTAGTGTGCCGCGGAACAGCGGTTGAAAAACACTGCATTAGATAGTTTGTGAGCCTACTAGGACAGATAGGGAAAATGCTTGAGTACCTGATCTTAAAACCGCTTTGATAAACCTTGATAGGTGAAATATAAATACCTAATAAACTTGAAACTTGAAAGCACTAGAGGGGAAATTCTAAAAACTGGCACCTGTAGGCACCCTCCCGACACACAAATTAATTGAAAAATGTTGTTAGAAATGGTAAAAAATAGCAAGGTTGAGGTGCTTGCCTAATAAATGGCACTGAAGGGTTGCCTACATTGGTGTTTGGCAGCCTAAAGCACCTAAGTAGGCATGACCAACAATGGAAGAGGCCTAAAACACCTACGTAGGCATGATTCATGCATAGATAGCTGGTAATCAGCTGATGGCAAGTTGCAGTCTAGTTTCAGTATCCCCCAGCAAAGATAGGCAGTTGAAAAATAGGCCAGGGTTTTCAGGCCTACATTTTAGCTGCCTATCTGTGCGTGAATCAGGCGTGATTCTCTAACTAGCACTGTTGTGTGATTGACACCCTGGATTGTAAGGGGGTAGTGAGTGCTATACTTGTCAGATGAGAGCTTCTCTTTTGTAGTGATGTCTTCTAATATTCAGATTCTTGACTTCTGAGGCCTCATAAATTGCTTGTTGAAATATAATTAAAAATATGTTTTAAACTATTGAACATAATAAACTAAGGGCTGCTTTTACAAAGTCCCATTAGTGGCTGCTGTTGTGGTAACCGTTTCGATGCCCATAGGGATTTAATGGGCATCAAATAATTTGGCACATGGCAGCCTCTACCATGGCTTTGTAAAGAGGGGGAAGGGGGGTGTAAAATAACTGACAACTGTCGCATTTATAATTTTTTTCCCATTCCTTAATTTTTATCAAGTTTATTAAAATTTGATGTCCCATCTTATCAGTATTCAAAGCGATTATACATAGTTTAAAATAAAAAATAAAACAAATCAAAACTAAACAAAAAAGGGAAGAGAAAACTAAATCATAGACACTTAAACATAAGATAGAGACATATGAGAAGACAATGACTAACTGGAATTCCGAAGAAGAAAAAAAAAGGGGATGAACTACAGTATTAATATAGGAACGAACAAAAGGAGGGGAAAAACCAGAGGGTCGGCCGAAAAGGCCGAGCTAATGTCTTAAAGCATCCTTAGAAGGACGATTGTGCATCAAAAGCGTCTTTAAAAAGAAATATTTTTTAGCAGATAATTTTTAGCAGATAATTCTGTGCTTATCTCTGAGGCCCAGGTTTCTTCCCATGTTTATGGCTGATGAAGTAAATGAGTGAATAGGATTTAAATAGTAATAAATAAATAAATAAGCAGAATGTGTTTATAATTATACCTATTTTAGTGAAGAAAGTATTAGTGAGCATGCATCAGTATTCTGTTTCTTGTTCCAGGTGGATGTCAAAACACAGACCAGCAGAAGCAATGCACAGGTGGATCAAAGAAGTGAAAAGGCAACACTGAAGCTTCCCTTTCCACAAATAAGAATCAAGCATGCTATCCTCTTTGTTTAAATTGGCAATTATTCAGATTTCAAAAGATTGTTAATACCAAACAATATCTTGTCATCAAAAATCCCTTGTTCAATTCACTCAGTTTCCTTGAAATAATAAAGCAATCCTAATGACTGAAGCATATCATATTTGTCTGCTTATCTCTTTATAAAAAAAACTATATATGTTTAACACCCAGGCCTCAGGTCTGCTGGTTTCACAACAGTCTTGATCAAACAGATTTTATTTATGTATTTATTTGGTTTTTTTTAGCCTGTCCTCCCAAAAGGTCCAGAACGAGTTACAATATTTCATACACAATATAGGACACTAGCTGATGCCCCGGCATTGCACGGGTATTTAATTATAGCAATAACACTGTAAATGGATTCAAATAAAGATACTTTATAGTGGTGAATGAAAATATTTTTTTACAGCTTTATAAAAAGTACAATATTCAAATTATAATGTGAAATATTTGACAAAATGAATACAATACAACTAACACAAAAATTGAATATAAACAACATTTTTAGTTTCACCTCCAGGAGCAAGAACATATACATTCTTGGGTGAACCCACCCTTCCCACATGTGCAGGTGGGCCGCGAGACCCCCAGAACATATCACCCCAGGTAGTGAGGGATCTGCATACCAATTTACGTTCAAAGCGGTCCCACAGCTTTTTACATTTTTTCCATTGACTTGAATGGGTGAAATCTGATTTTCTGTTTGTAGCTCCGCCCACGTGTGCAGGTGGGCCGCGAGACCCCCAGAACATATCACCCCAGGTAGTGAGGGATCTGCATACCAATTTACATTCAAAGCGGTCCCACAGCTTATTACATTTTTTCCATTGACTTGAATGGGTGAAATCTGATTTTCTGTTTGTAGCTCCGCCCACATGTGCAGGTGGGCCGCGACCCAGAACATATCACCCCAGGTAGTGAAGGATCTGCATACCAAGTTTCGTTCAAATCGGTCCCACAGCTTTTTACATTTTTTCCATTGACTTGAATGGGTGAAATCTGATTTTCTGTTTGTAGCTCCACCCACGTGTGCAGGTGGGCCGCGAGACCCCAAGAACATATCACCCCAGGTAGTGAGGGATCTGCATACCAAGTTTCGTTCAAATCGGTCCCACAGCTTTATACATTTTTTCCATTGACTTGAATGGGTGAAATCTGATTTTCTGTTTGTAGCTCCGCCCACATGTGCAGGTGGGCCGCGAGACCCCCAGAACATATCACCCCAGGTAGTGAGGGATCTGCATACCAAGTTTCGTTCAAATCGGTCCCACAGCTTTTTACATTTTTTCCATTGACTTGAATGGGTGAAATCTGATTTTCTGTTTGTAGCTCTACCCACGTGTTCAGGTGGGCCGCGAGACCCCAAGAACATATCACCCCAGGTAGTGAGGGATCTGCATACCAAGTTTCGTTCAAATCGGTCCCACAGCTTTTTACATTTTTTCCATTGACTTGAATGGTGAAATCTGATTTTCTGTTTGTAGCTCCGCCCACACGTGCAGGTGGGCCGCGAGACCCCCAGAACATATCACCCCCGGTAGTGAGGGATCCGCATACCAAGTTTCATTCAAATCGGGCAAGTCGGTTTTGCGGAGGCAGTTTTTACATTTGTTCCATTGACATGAATGGGTGAAATCTGATTTTCTGTTTGTAGCTCCGCCCATGTGTGCAGGTGGGCCGCGAGACCTCCAGAACATAACACCCCAGGTAGTGAGGGATCAGCATACCAAGTTTAGTTCAAATCGGTCCCACAGCTTTTTACATTTTTCCCATTGACTTGAATGGGTGAAATCTGAAGTTCTGTTTGTAGCTCCGCCCACGTGTGCAGTTGGGCCGCGAGACCCCCAGAACATATCATCCCGGGTAGTGAGGGATCCGCATACCAAGTTTCGTTCAAATCAGGAAAGCCGGTTTTGCGGAGGCAGTTTTTACATTTGTTCCATTGACATGAATGGGTGAAATCTGATTTTCTGTTTGTAGCTCCGCCAAGGTGTGCAGGTTGGCCGCGATACCCCCAGAACATATCACCCCAGGTAGTGAGGGATCTGCATACCAAGTTTCGTTCAAATCGGGCAAGCCGTTTTTGCGTTGGCAGCTGTTTTACATTTTTTCCATTGACATGAATGGGTGAAATCTGATTTTATGTTTGTAGCTCCGCCCACATGTGCAGGAGGGCCGTGAGACCCCCAGAACATATCACCCCAGGTAGTGAGGGATCGGCATACCAAGTTTCGTTCAAATCGGGCAAGCCGTTTTTGCGTTGGCAGCTCTTTACATTTTTTCCATTGACATGAATGGGTGAAATCCGATTATCTGTTTGTAGCTCCGCCCATGTGTGCAGGTGGGCCGCGAGACCCCCAGAACATATCATCCCGGGTAGTGAGGGATCTGCATACCAAGTTTCGTTCAAATCGGTCAAGCCGTTTTTACGTAATCGCGGCACATACATACATACATCCGATTTTATATATATAGATACCAGTTACAGACAGTTGTAGTAAATCTTTGGGAGTAAATCTCCTACTGACTAGCTTCCTTTACAGATGGTTATTAATGTCTATTTTCAACACTGATTTTGTGTATACTTATGAGCACTGACGCATTTAAATAGCCTGCCTTTACCGCCATATAGTAAAAGGAGCACTATATCTTTTTAAAACCTAGGCCTCGGGTATGTTGGTTCATAACGGTCTTGGTCAAATAGGTATTGTAGTAAATCTTTGGGAGTGAATTGGTACCATAACAAAAGCGCGCCGACAATCACACAATGGCATTTGCATGCAGGACAAATGTGCGCCATCGTTTCCTGGTCTTTGAGAGCTTTCCATTTGCGCTGTGAGTGGGGGTATGGGTGGGAAACCCCCCAACCCCCCAGTAAACTTAGAAGTGCTCACACTCCCATTGGGGGGGTACAGTGAAAATTCCCATTTTTTTGCTCTTCGGGAGTTTTCAGTGTAGTGGGGGGGGGGGTTCCCCCCCCACGAGAGCATGCGTACTTGTAAGTTTAGTGGGAGGCTTTCCCCCCCCCCCACAGCGCAAAGGGGAACCCATGAAAGGCAGCACACATCTGTCCTGCACGCAAATATTACCGCGGGATTATCAGCGCGTCTTTTGTCTGGCGCGCTAGCCTCAAACACAGATGTGTGATGAAACCCTTTGGATAGGGCAATTTGAAAGGTGCTGCATTTCCCATACTGATCTAATGCAATACTAAATCTGATGCCAATATAATAAAAAGAGCAAAACTGTTTATGCTTCTTTAAGCATTTTCTTAATGTCACACTTTGATCCTCAGTTAAAGATTTCCAATCCATATTAATTTGGAAGAATGTCTTGCCCATCTACTTTAATTTGATTAACCAATATCATGATAAAACTGGGCTTTTCCTTCTTCTAGAAACACCCCAACCACGAGATGTCATGTCTGTTCAAATTAGATTGTAAGCACTTTGGAGCAGGGTCCGTCTATAGAAGGTTAAGGGGCTCATAATCAAAAGTTTAAAACGTCCAAAAACCAGCCTAAGTCAGCACTTGGACGTCCTAATAGCAGGGACGTCCAAGTGCCGATAATCAAAACCAACTTTCTGGATGTGCAGCAGCACTTCTAAGCTGCTGTGCATCCAGAGAGCAAAGGGGCATGTTAGGAGGTGTGGAATTGGGTGGGCTTGAATTTGGACGAACCCCAACCATAATCAAAACTTTCCTAGAGGGAATATAGAGGCTGGCAGTTAGACCTGTTTGAGTTGCATCTAAGTTTCACAAAGGTACCCAAACTGACAAGAAAACCACTGGAGGATTTAAGGCTTGATCCTCCTCCTGTCCGAGTAGTGGCCTTTCACTCCTACCCTTTGCTTTCTACCCGCCAACCAATTTTTGATCCATCTGTGTACGTCTCCTTCCACCCCATGGTTTTTCAGTTTCCATAGTAGGCGTTCATGGGGTACCTTGTCAAAGGCTTTTTGGAAATCTAAGTATACGATGTCTATGGGGTCCCCTTTGTCCATCCATTTGTTTATTCCTTTGAAGAAGTGCAATAAGTTCGTTAGGCACGATCTTCCCTTGCAGAAGCCATGTTGGCTTGGTTTCATCAGTTTATTCCTTTCTAGATGCTCATCGATGCTGTCTTTTATCAGTGCTTCTGCCATCTTCCCCGGAACCGAAGTCAAACTCACCGGTCTGTAGTTCCCCGGGTCACCTCTTGACCCTTTTTTAAAGTTGGGCGTAACATTAGCTATCTTCCAATCCTCCAGGATCACGCCTGTTTTCAGGGATATATTACAAATCTGCTGTAGTAGTTCCGCTATTTCCTCCTTTAGTTCTTTCAGTACCCTAGGGTGGATTCCGTCCAAGCCCGGAGATTTGTCAGTTTTTAATCTATCTATCTGCTTGTGTACATCCTCAAGGCTAACCTAAATGGATGTTAGTTTTTCTGCTTGATCTCCTATGAAGATTTTTCAGATTAAATGGTAAACTAGTTCAATATAAAAATAAATAACAATTGGAAACAAGGTCCAAGCATTGCCTTTTCCAACTGCAACTGTAGAAAGAATATGGAAGATCGTCTTGTCTACAGTGAGAAGGTCAGCTTAGAATGCTTACTGTTAGTCTGTTCTGCAAGGTATGTTGTACAGTGAAGAAGAACAGGAGAGAAGAGATGCTGTGGAGAAGATATTGAAGATAAGAGTTAAAGAAGAGAAAACACAGCTTGGAAACAGCAGGGTGAGGCCCAGGAAAGTATAACATTGAGGAAACAACAAAGAGCTATTTGACTGGAGGTGTGGAGCTTCTGAGCCTCCTCTTACCTGTACTATGACAACAGCAGAGATCAAGGCATTTCTGAGCAAGCACATGGTAGTTCCAGACTGGCCACAACATGCCCAGTCCATAGAAATGTGTATAAAAATGACAACTGAGAAGAGGGACCATTATATTAGGGGTCAAATGGTTAGCAGGGAGCTTATGAGCCAAAGCAGAAGCAAGCAAGATGTGATTTATTTCCTGGATTTTGTTAAATAACATTAAATGAATTCATAAATGATATTTTAAAGACAATTATATAGCTACAGATTTCTACATATTTTAACTATGATTTCATGTTAGTAAGAATCATTTTAAGTTGTTTCTGAACAGAGTTATAGATTAAGTATGAAAAACTGCATAATTTATTTATTTATTTTAAAAATTTCTACACTACTTAAAACCTAAGCAGTTTACAAAGATTTAATCACTAGTAGTTTATAAAGTTTGAAAAAATAAAAATCTACCCCTAACATTCATAACCTCTAATACAATATTTATAATGGCCTACATAAGAACATATTAACATCTTTTTTTTTTAAGTGCCAAACTCATGATAAACATATACACATACAGTGGTGTACTTAGGGTATGACACAACCAGGGCCAAATGTTGTTTAATGTCCCCCCCTCCATATAAAAAATGGATCAGAGGAGCACCCCCTAGGAGCTGAACCCAGTGTGGACCCCATATTCTACCTTCGCTTTTTCTTTTTCTCTCTACTCCCTGCCCCATGCTCTGGCATCTCTCTTTTCTCCTTTCCTACCTTCCTTCCTTCCCACCCCAACTTACCCCATGGTCTGGCATCTGCTTTACTTCTTCCATGCCCTGGGATCTCTCTTCTCTTTTCATCTCTCCTTCTCTCTCCATGCTCTGGCATCTCCTTTCCTTCCTTTCCCTCCCTCCTTTCCTTTCTGATGGTCTGGCACCTCAGTCTCCATTCCTTCCCTCCCCCATGTCCTAGCATCTCTCTCCTCTCTTTCCCTTCTATCTCTCCCCCCCTCCCCACCATGCTTGGTATCTCCTCTCTTTCCTTTCCTTCCCTTTCTCCCTGGTCTGGCATATTGGTCTCCTTCCCTTCCCTCCCCCCCATGCCCTGGCATCTCTTCCTCCCCCTCCATAGTCTGGTATCTCCTTTTCTTCCTTCCTTTCCCTCACTCCTTTCCTTCCCCATGGTCTTTCATCTCCTCTCCCTTCCCTGGTCTTCCTTCTCCCTCCCTCTCCCCAATTGGGTGAAGTATTTCTATACCCCTCACTTCTTTCCCTCTCTCCCTATCTCACCCTCCATTTGGTAGCACAATGTTCATAATTCACTGCATTGGACCTTCCCTTCTTCCAGTCCTGTCTACTTCATATTTCTATGAAGGCAGGACCTGGCAGAGAAGAAGACCCAAGGCTAGCAAGAGTAGCAAATTGTGAACTTTACTGTTGCTGCTGCCAGGAAGAAGTTCTTGACACCGGCACCAGCCCTTGGAGGAGTCATTTGAGCACCCTCTTATGTGTTGCATCTGGGGCGGACAGACCCCCCCCTGCACCCCCCCCCCCCCGGTATGCTACTGTACACATTATTATGCCACTACTAAATGCATAGTTGGTAAATAAGCTTTATAAATAAACTATATTATTACGGTGATTGAATGGTCTCAACATTGGGGTCCTTTTACTAAGATTTAGTTTGTGTTAAAAGGAATTAGTATGCAATAGATACCAAGAAGCCCATGTTAAAAATTATATATATAGGATTCTTAACATTTTGGGCACCCTAATTCTTTTGCTATATGCTAAGCTTTAGTAAAAGGACTCCATTGTGTCATTAATAATCAACCTCTTTCTTCCACTCTGTTTACAACAATATTTCAGGTGAGTAACAATGGACATGCAGAGTTAACCACTAGAATGAGAAAAAAAACTGACTAATACAGAATGAAATGAATGTGCAGCAATATGGGGAGTAATCTGCAAATAGATGCAGTTGGGATTATCTTTAACCCATCTTAATCCTTTCTGCTGCAATTTTCATATGTAGGCTGCAAGTCTTTTTACTGACCTAACTAGGCACTAATTATGTCATTAGGAAATTCTGAAACTAGTTCAGAGTCATTTGCTTGAAATGGAAAATTACTAGCACAGATACAGGAAGTTGCCATCAGGCCCTCATTCCAAACAATAAATCCCTCAATAGGACAGATACAATTTCTACTATGAAAAATAGCTTATTCTAATTCTTGGAAAAACTACACAGCTTTTTGAAAGTACAATGAGCCCTTGCACCCTGGGATATACTGGGAGGGGTCTTAGGTGGTAGATGCATGGAACAGTCTCCCGGAAGAGGTGATGGAGACAGAGACTGTGTCTGAATTCAAGAGGATCTGGGATAGGCATGTGGAATCTCTCAGAGAAAAAAAAAGATAATGGTACTGCGGATGGGCAGACTAGATGGGCGATTTGGCCTTTATGTGCCATCATGTTTCAGTGTTTCTCCCAGTGCATCCCAGGGTGAACCAGGAATTGGAAGGTTTACCCTTTTGACGAGGCGGGTCTGCTGGGAGGAGGAAGTGGGCATCCCTCCTGCCGATCAAAAGTACAAGGGGTGTTGGGATGGCTGGCTTATGTGTGTGTGTGTGGGGGGGGGTCTCTCTGGGGAGAGGGATCAGTTGGTGGGTAGATAGTTGGGAAGGAACGAAAGAGGAATTGGAGATCTCCCTGCCATCACTTAATCTCAGCAGCAGAATCCCCAATCAGCGGAACTGGCATGACTCCCCAAAGCTGTGGTTTTGGGGAGTCCTGCCAGCTCAGCTGATCTGGGATTTTTCTGCCATAATCAGCTGATGGCAGGCTGCGGACACTTGTCGGGATCCCCCAGCAAAGATGGGCACCATAAATGTAGACCTGGGTTTTCTGGGCCTATATTTCTGTTACCTATCTTTGCATGAATCGTGTCTACGTATGAGCCTAACTTGCAATTCTCTAACCGGTGCTGTTGTGCGGCCACCAACATGGGTGCCAGTTAGAGAATCCAAGGGTAAATGTACAACCCTTGATGGAGGCTACCCCAAATTTGTTGGTTGGGCTGAGAACTTTTCAATGGCCCCCTTGTAGTATATGAGCCTTTTATGGAAAGAATGTGCCATAAAAGGCTCATAAACTACAAGGGGGCCATTGAAAAGTTCTCAGCCCAACCAACAAATTTGGGGTAGCCTCCATCAAGGGTTGTACATTTACCCCTGGATTCTCTAACTGGCACCCATGTTGGTGGCCGCACAACAGCACCGGTTAGAGAATTGCAAGTTAGGCTCATATGTAGACACGATTCATATAATACTGTATATGAGGTTTACGTTGACATTATGAAGTTATAAATGGAAATGATTCTTTAAAGAAGAAAGAAGGATTTCAGGAGATTGGAGTAGTTTCCCTACCTTGTTGTTTGTTTCTGGCCTGAATAAAAGATGTGTTCACTGATGTAAAGTTGTTTATTTCTTCTTTATTTATAGTATTAAGCTCTGCTAAAGAGTATAAATAAAGAAGGTACGGTAGGAGTGTAATGTAAGGGATCCTACATTCGCCATCTAGTGGATTGATAAAACTGCTTATCTGTTTTATTTGTCATTCATTCTTATTCTTCTGTCCTTATTTATATATGGGGATAGTTGTAGTGAAATATAGTATAACCTTAAATTTTAGAACTATTAATTTATTTTAATAATAATTGATTATATTATAAAGTTATAATTTGTTTTAAGTTACAAATTTTTGAAGTAGTGGTATTGCAATTTAACATAATATCTCATTAGGACTAGAAACTCTATCCCTCTATTTTTACCCGTTTATGACATATTTTGATTTGGTAGTAGCTAATTGTTTTGCTTCTCATTTCATTCTTGTTCCTCCTGTAATCTTTGGCTGAGAAACATGGTTAAAAGTAAATACATAAAGTGTTTTGTTGTATGGGTTTAGGAAGTTTAAAGAGACAGAATATAATAGTTAAAATAATAACTGTATGAAGAATATATGTAGATTATATGGCATGGTTATATTAATTATAATTAATTAGTAAAGTAATACTTAACATATAATAACTTTAGTTATATGTCTAGGTTTATCTTAGGGATATATTATATTTGAATGCGGGGAGGGGGTGGTGATTGCGGGTCTGTTTATACGTATCCAAGTTTACCATGAATTATTTTGCTGGGTGGGATGGGGTGGGGGATGGGTTTAGAGGGGCTATGGATGTGTGTGTGGTGTTTATTTTTCAATTAGATAGTTGTAAACATGTTGTGGGGAAAGGAAACCTTGGTTTATCTCAATTTCATTTAGAATGGCTTTAAAATTTTTTTTCCTTAAATGTTAATGGGCTAAATCACCCCATTAAGAGGAAAAAGGTTTTAATTTTTTTGAAAAAACAACACGCAGATATTTACTTTATTTAGGAAACTCATTTAAATGCAGCAGAGATGGCTAAATTGGAAGGAGGATGGGTACAACATTGAGGTTTTTTTTGCAACAGCAGTGGGGAAAAAAGCTGGAGTGGCAATCCTGATTACATAAGAACATAAAAATTGCCACTGCTGGGTCATACCAGTAGTCCATCGTGCCCAGCAGTCCACTCATGCAGCAGTCCTTAGGTCAAAAACCAGTTCTCTAAATGAGTCCAGACTCACCTGCGTACATTCTGGTTCAGAAGGATCTTGTCTAATTTTGTCTTGAATTCCTGGAGGGTGTTTTCCCCTACAACAGACTCCAGAAGAGCATTCCAGTTTTCCACCACTCTTTGGGTGAAAGAGAACTTCCTCACATTTGTATGGAATCTATCCCCCTTCAACCTTAGAGTGTCCTCTCATTCTCCCTACCCTACCCTCTCATTCTCCCTACCCTGTCTTTATCTACTAAGTCTATTCCCTTCAGTTTCTTGAATGTTTTGATCATGTCCCCTCTCCTTCTCCTCTTTTCAAGGGAGAAGAGGCCCAGTTTCTCTAATCTCTCACTGTATGGCAACTCCTCCAGCCCCTTAACCATTTTAGTAGTACATATGACAACTTTCAGGCAGATAGATGGCTATAGGTCAATATAACTTCAGGAAAAGATATCCTGTCGCTTCTTAATGTTTGTACACCTAATTTTAATCAGGCTGCTTTTTAAAAAACTCTCCAACAAACAATTCTGTCACTGGCTACAACAAATTTAATCATAGCCGGAAACTTTAATGCTGTCATGGATCCAATAATAAACAACCATCCAGGCAATTAAAATAATTAGGTCTAGACAATCTTATAAGCACATGAGGATTGAAAGATATATGGCGGATTTTTCATTTTAATGATCGTGAATTTTCATTTTGTTTTTTAAGTCCATAAATCATTTTCAAGAATGGATTATTTTTTTATTTCAGATTATTTAGTTCAGCAGGTTACAAAGGCCAGCATAGATCCAATTCTTTTGTCAGATCATGCTGGAATTTGGATAGAATATCAGTTCACTGAAGAAGATTCAAATAGACCTGTGTGGAGGTTTAATAATACACTGCTTGCGGACTCGAACTTTCTTGAGGAAATTCAAATAAAAATGAATGAATATTTTCAATTCAATACCTCAGAGGAAATCTCTTTGGAAACTATTTGGGATGCTTTCAAAGCTACAGTGTGAGGGCAGACAATTTCATATTCGGCACACATTAAAAAATTACTTAAATTAGAATTTTCTAACTTGGAACAAATTATTTTGACTTCAGTGTCACAATTGGCTTCAAAATGGGAACAAGATACATTGAATGCCCTGTTGAAAGCTAAGCATAAATATATTGAGATTTCATCACAATTGGCTAGGAAAGATTTGTTTTCTCAGCAGGCTCTGTGTTATGGAATCTTGAATAAAGCGTGAAGATTATTGGCTAATTATCTTAAAGCTATAAAAAAGAATAGTAAAGATTGCGGCCATTAAGGATGAAAAAGGTTAAATTCATACCCACATTGGGGATGTCTTAAAACAATTTTTTAATTATTATAAAATTATATATTCTTCTAAGCTTTATTCAAATAAAGAAAATGATGGTACAGAATTTTTAAATTCAATTAATGGGCCAAAAATTCCCGAGCATATAAAGGAAAAACTTGAAGCGCCTCTATCACCTACAGAACTCCAGACAGTATTGAAGTCTCTCAGGGCTGGATCCGCCCCAGGTAGTAATGGATTCACAGTGGAGTTTTTCAAATCTTTTTAAAATATAATATTACCTCATCTTTTAAATTTATACCAATCACAACTGACTAAGGGGTTGTATATCGAGTACTATGGCGGAAGTGTTAATTGTTTTGCCAAAGCTAAACAGAGATCCCATGTTGGTTTCAAACTACAAGCCTATTTCTTTAATTAATGTGGATAGAAAATATCTAGCTAAACTTTTGGCTCTTAGTTTAGCTAAGGCCCTTCCTTATATGATTGGAATGCACCAAACGGGTTTTGTTGCTCAAAGACATTCTGCAAATAACTCCAGATTGGCACTTCATATGCTAAATTTATCAAAAACTATAGAGGATCTGGCCTTTTCTGTCTCTTTGGATGCAGAGAAGGCCTTTGATCATGTCAAGCAATTGATTGGTTTGGAATAGGTTTTGGATTTATTCAAATGATTCAAACCTTGTATAGTTCTCCTTCTGCAAGATTATATATTAATAATACATTCTCAGAGCGTTTTTGTCTGAAGAGGGGAGTTAGACAAGGATGTCGCTTATCTCCTTTGCTTTTTTATATTGTTTTGGAACCCTTGTTGTTGGCCATTCAGCAGGCAAAGGAGATACAGCGAATTCCATATGCAGGTCAAGAGTACAAGGTTTTGGCTTATGCAGATGATATATTGCTTCATTTGAAGAATCCTGAATCTACTATCCCGCATTTACTGAAATTGATTGATCGATTTGGTAAATTTTCTGGATACAAAATAAATTGGAGAAAATCAGAGGTTCTTCCATTAAATGTGCATTGTGTAAAAGGTTTAATTGATCCATTCCCATTCCTTTGGAACGAAGAGGGAATAAAATATTTGGGTATAATGATTCAAAAAACATTGGAAGACACAATGACAGTAAATGAAAAATCTTTATTCCTGAAAGTCAAAGAAATGTGTGAGTATTGGAACCCACTATATCTTTCTTGGTGGGGGAGAGTCCAAACCATCAAAATGATGATTTTGCCTGTGGTTTGTTACCAAATGAGTACATTACTGGTTTATTTTAAAAGTTCCTTTTATAAGAAATTAAATGGGATTCTTACAAAATTTATTTGGCTGGGTAAAACAGCTAGAAAAGCCTTAGGGGTCCTTTTATCAAGGCGCGGTAGGGGTTTAACATGCGGAATACCGCACGTTAAACTGCCTGCCGCGCTAGTCGCTAACGCCTCCATTGACCAGGCGTTAGTTTTTTTGATTGCCGTGGGGGTTAGTGCGTAATGAAATGTCCAACGCGCTAACCCCGCTAGCGTGGCTTGATAAAAGGACCCCTTAGTATCTTTGCAAAAGTCACAATCGGCAGGGGGGGGAGAGGTAAATGTTCAAAATTTTTATAGGTATCATCAAGCTTTTATTTTGCATCAGGATATGTTTGGATCCTTGCTGAACTCATGGCGAATCTACCAAATTGGTTGATATTAGAGAGTCATCTCATGTCCCCATTACGTCTGAGCCATATTTTGAGTATCAAGTTGCCTAGAATATATAAGGACAATAGTATTCTTTTTTCCACCTGATACATTAAAATTTATTAATAATTTAACATCTACTGTAATACAACAATCCACGTGTCAATCTCTATGATTAAACTCCAAGATACAAATCGGCGAGTCTAAAATCCTCTGGAAACATGGCTGCAGGCAGGTATACATACTCTAGAGGATATAATTCAGAATGGGAAAATGGTAAATTTATTACAACTTCAACAATTATTCGGCATATCAAAGTCTCAAGCTTATAAATGGTTGCAATTGAAACAGGCCATTCAAAAAGGGTTCCCTGATTGGCGCAACTTAAAAAAATCAGTAAAGCTTGCCGGGCCTATGTTTCCAGAGAGATTTGCAAGGGCATCAGGCCGCCAAGTGGTATAAATTAATATCCGAATATTTAAATAAAAAACCTAAAACATGCCTAAAAAAGACATTTGTAGCATTGAGATAAAGCAGCAGATTTTTGCGGGATCCGGAAGGTTCGCCCCCCACATTTCGCCCCCAGCAATTCGCCCCTCACATTTCGCCCCCCACATTTCGCCCCCAGACACATTTCGCCCCCACACATTTCGCCCCCACACATTTCGCCCCCCGGATGTTTTGCCCCCACACATTTCGCCCCCGCACATTTCGCCCCTGAGCGTTGGATTATGACCCCCATCTTCTTTCTTCCTCCCTCCCCCCCCCCCAACGCGGGACCCTGTGGCACCATCAGCTCTTACTCCCTCTAACGCCGGCCCTGCAGCTCCGGACTTCCCCACACCTGCTCTTCCCCCCCCCCCGACTCTTCCCCCCCCCCCCGATCACTATTATTTTAAATGTTATGGCAGCCGCGGCGCTGTATCCATCGGAGGAGACTTCTAACCTCGGCCTGCCCCGGAACTCTTCCTGCAACAGCAACTTCATGTTCCTGCCTAGGCGGGTGGTGGCTGCAGGAAGAGTTCCGGGGCAGGCCGAGGTAGCGTTGGATTATGACCCCCATCTTCTTTCTTCCTCCCTCCCCCCCCCCCAACGCCCTGCAGCTCCGGACTTCCCCACACCTCAGGCCGAGGTAGCGTTGGATTATGACCCCCATCTTCTTTCTTCCTCCCTCCCCCCCCCAACGCGGGACCCTGTGGCACCATCAGCTCTTACTCCCTCTAACGCCGGCCCTGCAGCTCCGGACTTCCCCACACCTCAGGCCGAGGTAGCGTTGGATTATGACCCCCATCTTCTTTCTTCCTCCCTCCCCCCCCCAACGCGGGACCCTGTGGCACCATCAGCTCTTACTCCCTCTAACGCCGGCCCTGCAGCTCCGGACTTCCCCACACCTCAGGCCGAGGTAGCGTTGGATTATGACCCCCATCTTCTTTCTTCCTCCCTCCCCCCCCCAACGCGGGACCCTGTGGCACCATCAGCTCTTACTCCCTCTAACGCCGGCCCTGCAGCTCCGGACTTCCCCACACCTCAGGCCGAGGTAGCGTTGGATTATGACCCCCATCTTCTTTCTTCCTCCCTCCCCCCCCCCAACGCGGGACCCTGTGGCACCATCAGCTCTTACTCCCTCTAACGCCGGCCCTGCAGCTCCGGACTTCCCCACACCTGCTCTCTTCCCCCCCCCCCGATCACTATTATTTTAAATGTTATGGCAGCCACGGCGCTGTATCCATCGGAGGAGACTTCTAACCTCGGCCTGCCCCGGAACTCTTCCTGCAACAGCAACTTCATGGCCGAGGTTAGAAGTCTCCTCCGATGGATACAGCGCCGTGGCTGCCATAACATTTAAAATAATAGTGATCGGGGGGGGGGGGGGAGAGAGCAGGTGTGGGGAAGTCCGGAGCTGCAGGGCCGACATTAGAGGCAGTGAGAACAGTCAGCTGTGCACTTTGAATTTGTAGCCTGCCGTCGTGTCGGCAAAGAAATCGCCTGCGAGAGGAATAGTCTGACACTCAGGGGTGAAATGTGCGGGGGCGAAATGTGTGGGGGCGAAACATCCGGGGGGCGAAATGTGCGGGGGCGAAATGTGTGGGGGCGAAACATCCGGGGGGCGAAATGTGCGGGGGCGAAATGTGAGGGGCAAATTGCTGGGGGCGAAATGTGGGGGGCGAAACTTCCGTGAACCGATTTTTGCTACTCAATGCCCACGGATTTGGACTTGGAGGATGAGATGTACAGCGTCAGCATCTATGAGACAAACTTGGTTCTTTTTGTTACATAGAATTTTTTGGACCCCAGTTCATTTACAAAAGTTGGACAATGATGTCCTGCATGCTTGTACGTGGTGCGCGTGTTACTGGAGCGGCAGCCAGCTTGACTAGGGAGTTGAGAGGTCCTGCGCATGCTTCTGGAGGATGGTAGCTGGCTTGAATCGGAAGCCAGGAGGCGCTGGTGGACAGCAGAGTCATCGGCTGAAACGGGAGGGCAGTCGCATGGGGAGGGAAGGAAGCCACCACGCTGCAAGGGCTGCAGGTACCCACCCCTGGGCCACCATAGCAAACCTTGGTTGTGGAACGAATTGTTTGAGTTTATACATTGTGGCCTATGGGGAACTTTGTTTTGATATACGAGTGCTTTGGCTTACAAGCATGCTCCTGGAACAAATTATGCTCGTAAACCAAGGTACCACTGTATATATAATATTCAAATCACTTTGGTTATACCACAGAAAAGTATTTTATTGCTACTGCTCCTCGTTGCTCCTTGCGACTAATAACCCTACAGGCCCCGTTTCGCCTGCTCATCGGCTTCTTCAGGGGTCTTCAAATTAAACTGCAAGCATAAAAATGTTATAGTTCATTCTACTACTTTCTATCTCAAATAATTATAACAATAAACCCGCAGATACTCACTGTGTTACCCTGCTTGATTATGCAGTGAAAAAATGGTGCTGGCAACTAACAAACGCCACGCATGCGCTTTAAAGCTCTCTATAGCTGATGTCACTTTTTGCTTTTTACTTTGAGCGCATGCGTCTAAAAAAATTCCACTTCCTAAACCTCAAGTTAAAAACTATTATAGATTCTTTAAATGTCAAAAATCAAAAATCTGAAAAACAAGCACCAATCTACTGTTGTATTCAGTCCTCTTGGTTTCAAAGTGCCGAGTTAAAAAATCCAAAGTGATTTAAGATGTTTCTGCATAGATAAAGAAGCTTTGCATATGAGAGGAGGAGATAGACAATATAAGTTACATGAACTCAGTCACCATTTTCATCTCCACCACCTCTCTCAGGAGCGCAATCCAGGCATCCATCACCCTCTCTGTAAAGAATAATTTCTTTACATTGCTCATGAGTCTAACACCCCTCAACCTCAAATTATGTCCTCTGGTGTTATTATTTTCCTTTCTCTGGAAAAGATTTTGTTTTGCGTTAATATCTTTCAAGTATTTGAACATCATAGAAACATAGAAACATAGAAGATGACGGCAGAAAAGGGCCACAGCCCATCAAGTCTGCCCACTCTACTGACCCACCCCATTAAGTCTGAGTGCTAATGACCTAGTTCCTTAACTCGACCCTCGTAGGGATCCCACATGGATGTCCCATTTATTCTTAAAGTCGAGCACGCTGGTGGCCTTGATCACCTGCACCGGAAGTTTGTTCCAGTGATCTACCACCCTTTCTGTGAAGAAATCCTTCCTGGTGTCACCACTAAATTTCCCTCCTCTGAGTTTGAGCGGGTGCCCCCTTATGACCGAGGGTCCCTTGGGAAAGAATATGTCGTTTTCCACCACAACAAGACCTGTGACGTACTTAAACGTCTCTATCATGTCACCCCTTTCCCTGCGCTCCTCTAGAGTATAGAGCTGCAATCTGCCCAGTCTTTCCTCGTACGAGAGACCCTTGAGTCCGGAGACCATCCTAGTGGCCATCCGCTGGACCGACTCAGCTCGAAGCACATCTTTACGGTAATGTGGCTTCCAGAATTGCACACAATATTCCAGATGAGGTCTCACCATGGTTCTGTAAAGTGGCATTATGACTTCAGGTTTGCGGCTGACAAAGCTTCTATTGATACATCCCATCATTTGCCTTGCCTTGGATGAGGCCTTCTCTACTTGTTTGGCAGCCTTCATGTCTGCACTGATGATTACTCCCAAGTCCCGTTCTTCTGAAATCTTAGCTAGTGTTTCTCCATTCAAGGTGTATGTTCTGCATGGATTTCTGCTGCCGAGATGCATGACCTTACACTTCTTAGCGTTGAAGCCCAGCTGCCATGTCGAGGACCAGTTCTCCAACGTGATCAGATCCTGCGTCATACTATCCTTGAGATTGCTTTCCCTTACTATATTACACAGTTTGGCGGCGTCGGCGAACAGTGCTATTTTACCTTGAAGCCCTTGGGTCAAGTCCCTTATGAATATGTTGAAAAGGGACGGTCCCAGTACAGAGCCCTGCGGCACTCCGCTAGTCACCTCCGATGTCTCAGAGAGGGTGCCGTTGACCACCACCCTCTGAAGTCTTCCACTCAGCCAATCATTGACCCATGCAGTTAGTTTCTCACCTAACCCCATCGATTTCATCTTGTTTAATAGTCTATGGTGTGGGACACTGTCAAAAGCTTTACTGAAATCCAAGTATACTATGTCCAGAGACTCTCCCGAGTCTAGCTTTCCTGTCACCCAATCAAAGAAGCTGATAAGATTGGATTGGCATGACCTGCCCCTAGTGAATCCATGTTGACAGGGATTCCTTAGAATCCCTTCATCCAATATCGTGTCTAATTTACCTTTAAGTAGAGTTTCCATGAGTTTACACACTATTGATGTGAGACTCACTGGTCTGTAATTCGCAGCTTCTGCTCTGCAACCCTTTTTTGTGCAGAGGAATGACGTTAGCTGTTTTCCAGTCCAGGGGGACTGTCCCCGTATTTAGGGAGAGATTGAAGAGCATGGCTAACGGTTGCGCCAGAACATCGCATAGCTCTCTGAGCACTCTTGGGTGCAAATTGTCCGGTCCCATGGCTTTGTTCACCTTGAGTCTTGACAGTTCTCCGTAAACATCAGCTGGTGTGAACTCAAAATTCTGAAATGGGTCTTCCATGCTTTGCTTTGCTTCCAGCTGTGGCCCGTGCCCTGGTGCCTCGCAGGTAAAGACTGAACAGAAGTAATCATTCAGTAGTTTGGCTTTATCGGTATCTGTTTCCACATAATTCCTGTCTGGCGTTCTAAGGCGTACTATCCTGTTTGCGTTCTTTTTCCTGTCGCTAATGTACCTGAAGAACGATTTGTCCCCTTTCTTAATGTTCTTCGCTAGAGTTTCTTCCGTTCGAAGTTTGGCCTCCCTGACTGCTGTTTTGACCGCTGCAGACTTTTTCCTGTATTCAATGTTTGCTTCTTTTTCCCCTGTGCGTTTGTATGAGAGAAATGCTCTTTTCTTCTCCTTGACGAGGTACGAGACCTCATCAGTGAACCATTGGGGTTTCTTTTTTCTTTGTTGTTTAGTCACCGATTTTATGTAGCGGATAGTTGCCTCATGAAGGGTCGATTTCAAGGTTGACTACATAGCTTCCACATTATCAGTTACTTCTTGAACCTGTAGCGTCTGATGGACGAAATCTCCCATGCGTGCGAAGTCAGTGCCCCGGAAATCGAGTACCCTTGTTTTTGTTTGTGATCTAGGAAAGCCTTTCTTAAGGTTAAACCATACCATGTTATGGTCACTGGTGGCTAGCGTTTCTCCCACCGAGACCTCCGAGATGCTTTCTCCGTTAGTAAGTACCAGGTCCAGGATGGCCTGGGCCCTAGTGGGCTCCAGTACCATTTGTTTGAGCCGTACTCCCTTCATGGACGTTAATATCCTCCTGCTATCACAAGTTGTCGCTGAGAGTGTGTTCCAGTCTACATCAGGCATGTTGAAGTCTCCTAACAGAACAACGTCTCCCCGTAAGGTGATATTCTCAATGTCTTCAATTAATTCTTCGTCCTTGTCCTCCGATTGTCTTGGAAGTCTGTATAACACACCAAGATACAGGCATTTTTCTCCGCCTCTGGCCAGGTTTACCCAGATGGATTCCCCAGTATACTTGACATCCGTGATCCTGGTTGTCTTGATGTTCTCTTTGATGCAGAGTGCTACCCCACCTCCCAACTTACCCTCTCTGTCTTGGCGAAGCAGGTTGTATCCTGGTATAGTTATATCCCACCCATGAGAGTCTGTGAACCATGTTTCTGATATTGCTACTACGTCAAGGTCTGCATTAACTATTTCTGTTTCCAGTTCTAGAAATTTATTCCCTAGGCTGTGTGCGTTAACATACATAGCTCTCCACTCTTTATGTTTACTAAGCTCTTGTAGAGAGCCCCCCATTTGAGTTAAAGTGTCTCCTAGCAGTTCTTTTGCAGTAAGGGTACTTACCTCAGACTTAGAAGCGGAGTTTTGGTTCATATCTCCCCTGTCCATCCTTTCCTCTAAGGTATACATATTCAGGGCTTTCAGTCTTCCTCATACACCTGTTGGTGCAAACCTCCTATCATTTTCGTTGCCCTCCTTTGGACCGCTTCAAGCCTTTTTGTGTCCTTCGCTAGATACGATCTCCAAAACTGAACACAGTACTCCAAGTGGGGCCTCACCAACGACCTGTACAAGGGCATCAACACCTTTGTTCTTCTACTGGTTACATCTCTCTTTATACAGCCCATCATCCTTCTGGCGGCAGCCACCACCTTGTCGCACTGTTTTTTTGCCTTTAGATCTTCGGATACTATCACCCTCTCATCTCCCAGCATATATGGCTCCTTCTGATTATTAATCCCCAAATGTATTACTCTCCATTTCTTTGCATTGAATTTTAGTTGCCAGATATTAGACCATCCTTTTTCATTTTTCCCACTCTCTCCTCGGTGTCTACTCTGTTATAAATCTTGGTATCATCAGCAAAAAGGCAAACCTTTCCTTCTAACCCTTCAGCAATGTCACTCACAAACATATTGAACAGGATCAGCCTCAGCACCGAACCCTGAGGGATTCCACTACTCACCTTTCCTTTCTCCGAGCGACTTCAAAAAATTGTAAGTGACCCAATATTGAGTTGAGGCTATATAACTCTTTTGTGGCCCGACTGAAGAAACCAAATTTATATTCTTCAGTATTATTCTGTGCCAAACTGACTACTGAAGGTTGAATATTGGGAAAAATAAGTTCAAAGCCAAGGACATGGCAATCATCTGCCTTTAAATTACCAGCTGACCAGATTCTTACTATATTGTAAAATTTGTCAACTAATTGGTGCTATCTGCCAATGCATGTACTATGATTTGAGAGCATAGGACTTATAGCCATTACTGCATAGTGACTAAGGGAGGTCTGGGTGGTTCTTTATGTGGCTCTACAATTGAAGTCCACAATTGGGAAGAACAAAATTATTAGGGATAATTAAAGAAAAATAAATATTTGGAAGCAAGATGTTAACACTCCCCAAACAATAATAGAATATCAGACAACAGCTATAAACCCTGGAGTAGAGATACCTTAACCCCTATGTCAGAAGAAGAAGAAATGGGGCTTTTATCAATCAGAAAGAAAGTTAGGGCTCCTTATACTAAGATGTGCTAGCATTTTTAGCATGTGCAAACCACACGCTAAACGAAAAATACTAACGAAAGCTCTATAGAGGCGTTAGCGTTTAGCACACGGGGCATTGTAGCGCACGCTAAGCACGTGCTAAAACAGCTAGTGCACCTTAGTAAAAGGAGCCCTTAGTTGTGATGGATCATAAAAAAATATACATCACATTGTCAAAAAGGATCGAGAGGAGAACCGGGCAACTATAGACCTGTGAGTCTTACGTCAGTTCCTGGGAAGATGGTTGAAGCGCTAATTAAGGATAGCATAGTGCAACACCTGGAAAAGCAAGACCTAATGAGAGCTAGTCAACACGGCTTCAGGAAGGGGAAGTCATGTTTGACGAATTTACTTCAATTTTTTGAGATAGTGAACAAGAAAATCAATAGCGGAGACCCGGTGGATATAATTTACTTGGACTTCCAGAAAGCGTTCGACAAGGTTCCACACGCAAGACTCATGAAGAAACTACTAAGTCACGGAATTGATGGAGACGTACTCAGATGGATTGGCAAATGGCTTGCAAACAGAATGCAGAGGGTAAGCATAAATGGGAAATTCTCGGACTGGGAGATGGTGACTAGTGGCGTGCCCCAGGGCTCAGTTCTTGGGCCCATCTTGTTCAATATCTTTATAAATGACCTGGAAGAGGAAACAACAACTAATATAATCAAGTTTGCAGATGACACAAAACTATGTCGGGCAGTTGGCTCACTAAGGGACTGCAAGGATCTTCAGGAGGATCTGAACCAGCTGGAGAAATGGGCGGACAAATGGCAGATGAAGTTTAACATAGAAAAGTGCAAAGTGATGCACTTGGGCAGGAAAAACAAGGAACATGAATATAAAATGTTAGGCGTAACAGGCAAAAGCCAAAAAGAAAGGGACTTGGGGGTTCTGATAGACAGGAACCTGAAGCCGTCGGCTCAATGCGCGGCAGCGGCAAAGAAAGCAAACAGGATGTTGGGCATGATAAAGAAGGGGATCACGAGTAGATCAGCGGACATTATAATGCCGCTTTAAAGAGCAATGGTCAGACCACACTTGGAATACTGTGTCCAACACTGGTCTCCATACCTAAAGAAAGATATAACCCTGCTGGAGAGGGTGCAGAGGCGAGCCACAAAACTAGTAAAAGGTATGGAAAATTTGAGCTACAAGGAACGCCTAGGAATACTGGGACTGTTCACCCTCGAAAAGAGGAGGCTGTGAGGGGATATGATAGACTTTTAAAATATTAAAAGGATTCGACAAAATAGACCAAGAAACATCGTTATTCACTTTCTCAAATGTGACACGGACAAGAGGTCATTGACTGAAACTGAGGGGCAGCAGGCTCAGAACAAATGTCAGGAAGTTCTGTTTTGCACAACGAGTGGTGGACGCTTGGAATGCTCTCCCGGAGGAGGTTGTGATGGAGACTACCATTCTAGGATTCAAGCGCAAGTTGGATTCACATCTTCTTGCAAATCACATTGAGAGATACGGGTAATCAAGGTCTCCATCAGGGAGCACCTAGCTTGGCCTCCGCATGTGCGGGTCGCCGGACTCGTCGCACCTCCATTTTCTCTGTGACAGCCCCTATGATCTGGAATACTCTTCCTTTAGACTTAAAAATGGAAAAAAAATTAAAAAATTTTAAAAACAATTTAAAGTGCTTTCTTTTTAAAGATGCTTTTAATTAATTAATTGAAACTTAGAGATTAACCTATTCTTGTTTTTTACATTCATTTTCCCAGTCCCTTTTGTGTTTACCATAAATGTTTCTCACATTTTCTATATCAATTGTATTTCTCCCCCCCCCCTTCCCATTTGTGTTTAGGGGCCTTCGGGTCCGTAATTACCCTGTATGTAATTGCCGTCAGTCTAGTAATTTTTTTATATAAAGATATGTCTTAATTGTTAAATTTGTTTAAATGATATTTTAAACCGTGTTCAACGCTTTGTAGTTTCGAAAAAGCGTTTAATCAAAAATCTGAATAAACAATAAACAATGAACCTAGGGTTTGATCTGGTGAATGCGTTTCTTATGTTCTTAATAGTTCTAAGGAACAATTTTTTTTGATCCAAAAATAAAATTTCTATTTACCTGTGTTCCAAAATGTTTGAATAATTCTGTGGTCAAGTTTTGATGAACCAATAGCTCCATGGTTTCTATGCATTGCTCTTATACAATTATGTGGCTGTATATGTATAAAAAAGTAAGCATGCCTTTAATGTACTTTTGTACAACCTGCATGTAGATGTTCCTAGAGGCAGTTGTTTCAGAGATTTAAAGCATAAAATAACATGTTTGGTTGGCATAGCGTAGCTCTCTTATATCCTTTGAATTTTGAGCCAACTTTATTTTTTTTTAAATGTGATTGGATATGATAATTATAAAACTGCTAGCACATTCTTTTATTTATGTGACATTTGTTTGGGGGGTTGATTCTTTCGGGTTGGTTTTTTTAAATACACAATGTATCTAAATCATAACTCCCCTCTCTCACCTTTCCTCCAAAGTATACATATTAAGATCTTTAAGTCTGCTCCATATGCCTTATGATGAAGACCACCAACTATTTTAGTAGCCTTCCTCTGGACTGATTCCATCCTGTTTATCTTTTTGAAGGTGCGGTCTCCAGAATTGTATACAATATTCTAAATTAGGTCTCACTGGAGTATATACAGGGGCATCAGTGCCTCCTTTATCTACTGGCACCATAGCATCCTTTTCAACCTATTTGGCCACCTTTAGATCATCACACACTATCACACCCAAGTGCCATTCCTCTTTTGTGTACAAAAGTTCTTCATCCCATAAATGGTACTATTTCCTAAGGTTTTTGGAGCCCAAATGTATGACCTTGCATTTCTTAGCATTAACTTTTAGCTGCCAAATTTCAGACCATTCTTCAAGCTTCACTAGGTCCTTTCCCATCTTATTCACACCTGCAAGGATGTAGAATATATTGCAGATTTTGGTATCATCCGCAAAGAGGCAAATCTTACCCGACAGCCCTTCAGCAATATCAATAACAACAACATTTTTAAAAATAGGTCCAAGAACCAAACTTTGAGGCACACCACTGGTAATATCTCTTTTCTCAGAGTGATGTCCATTGATCACTATCCTCTGTTGCCTTCAACTGAACCAGCTCCTGACCTAGTCCATCACTTTAGGGCCAATTTCTTTGGTATTCTATTTATTAGATGCCTGTGTGGAACACTGTCAAAGGTTTTGCTAAAATTTAAATACACTCCCTGTATCTCACCACCTGGTCCTTAACATTTTTATAGATGTCATTTCATTGCTTAATTTGGGTATGGGAAGAAGAGGGCAAAATGGAAATTGGATCTCTGTCTCCCATTCTTGATTCCAATTTTATAATAGAACTAGTCCTTAAGCCTGTTACATTAACGGGTGCTAGAATAGATATGTGTGTCTGTCTTTCTTTCTCTCTCTCTTCTTGGCCACTTTCTGTCTGTCTTCTTTCTTTCTTTTTCTCTCTTTCTTTCCTCGGCTGTTCACCACCACCCCTTGCCTGCTCCCCCTGTCCAGCAGTAGCCCTTCTCCCTTCCTTTTACCTCCCCCCTGTCCAATAACACCCCTTCCCTGCTCCCCCTGTCCAGCAGCAACCCTTCTCCCTTCCTTTTACGCCCCCCTGTCCAGCAGCACCTCTTCCCTGCTCCCCCTGTCCAGCAGTAGGCCTTCTCCCTTTTACACCCCCCCCCGGTCCAGTAGAAACCTCTTAGCTGATCCCCCTGTCCAGCAGTAGGCCTTCTCCTTTCCCTTATCCCCCTCTCCAGCATCCGCTAGCCCCTTGCAGCCTTGGGACTTTTGCTAGGCCAGTCCACTTCGCATTATCCAAGTGGGCCAACCTAGCAAAAGCCCCGCAGCTGCTGCGTTTGCTGGTCTAGGGGTGAGAAGAGGCGTCCCGGCAATGCAGGAGTCAAACCGGCACTGAAATTGCCGTTGCAAGCCGCCCCACACGCCGGAAATCAAATTCGGCATGGACAGACACAGCACGGTGGCTGAGATCACGAAACCCTAAGTGCGCATGTGCGCTTAGGGTTTTAATATAGAATATTCCCTTCTTCCTCAGTACTCCAGCAAAACTCCTGACTTGTGGCAGTAAGTAGTTGCAGAATACATAATGTTGCCAAATAAGTTTGGTATTTCTTGACTGGAATGAAACTCAAACTCTCAGATATACCGTTGAGTTTTCTCAGCACTTGCATTGTATCAAAGAGAGCCTAATAACTATAGGAAAAATATCATGGTGTACCTTGAAATTTCTTGATGCTCAAAAGAATTGGACAATTGGAGCCATGAAATTTAATTGGAGCCATGAATTTTACAAGTTATTCCACACTTTTCTTGACACTTTTTGCCTATGTTTAGATCTTCCTGCCACATTTTCTTGATTTCTGATTGCAATTCTTTATTTAACAATCTTATTTTTCTCCACATACGTATAGCACAGAATAGTCATTTGGTACTAGCTGTATAATTTTTATTCTCATACCATAATGTTTAGCTTTCTTACATCAAGCTTATTATTGGTAGAAATGGGAATATCTGAGGTGATCAACACTTTTTCATTCTTCACAATTCTGTCAGGGTCATGACCCAAGTCTTTCTCATATCACATAGTTATATCATTTTATGCATTTCCATAAATGGATGAGTTATGGTATGTTAATTTCCCTTTCTGTATACAGGCCTTCTCACTTCACCATATTACGCACAGTGATGACACATAATTGTTTCCTGTTTTGTGCTTCAGAATGTGCATTTGTCAGTTTAACCTGATTTTTTAATGCTGACTGTGAACCAACTTGTCTGTGATTCACTATCCAATGCTTCAGTTATCAGCCTTTCATTCATAGCTTTATGTTCACTTCTCCCAAAATGTTGTTTGATCTATTTATGGTTTCTGCAAAAACTAAAAAATTCTTCATTGTCATTGCATATAGCTAATTATTTCTCTCTTTTTTTTGACAGCCTGATTCTTTAAGGAGTTATGTCCTCTTTTTTATTTTTATTTTTGCAAGTTTTGTTGCTTTTTTCCCCCCTTATGCACCGATAGAACCTTAATCATCCGTTTTTTCTATCTGTCAGAATGCTTATTCACGTTTACGGTTGGAGACTGACCAAGGCTTGTCATTTTTATGCTTCTGCACTTTTTGGGTCCGATTCTATAAATGGCAGCTAACCCGGTAGGTGGCTAGGGAAACAGCAAAGAGTTGCTCCAAGGTCTCGCAATGACTACGTCTGCCGGTCCAACCCCTCCGATATCACTTACCTCTTCCCTGAGCAGAGCCAGCAGACGCAGTCATTGCGGAAACTTGCAGCAACTCTTTGAATCTGCCAATCCACCCCTTCCAATATCACTTATTCAGGTTGGTTGATGGCAATGCCGGGGGTGGACAGTGGTGTCGAAGTCCCGGGAGAGGGGGCCCAGCGCTGCTGATCTTTCCTGGGGGGCCCCGAGTTGCCAAGGGGAAAAAAACAAACAAACCGAGTCCTCTGTTTCATCGGGCCCCCCTGACAACTTCAGGCCCTAGGCACATGCCTACTTGGACTATTGGTTAATCTGGCCCTGCTCTGGACCACATGGGATTCCAGTGGCAGAGGACAGGGCAGGGAAGGGGGGGGAGGGACAGTGTGGAGAGCCTGCAAGGGAGAGAATAAAATTTGACCATGTGACCCCCCATTGCTAATCAAAGCCCATTGGCTACCTGTTGAAAACCAAATAACATACAAAATCCTATTAACTTTCAAAACTCAAAACTTCCTGACAACCAGATTTCATCAATAAAATATTGCTACCTTACACTCCCCAAAGAACTCTCTGTTCTATATCACAAAACCTGTTTTCCATACCATCCTTAAGATACATAAGCACCATGCGTAATAATAACTTTTCAGTTACTGCTCCTTCACTTTGGAACTTTACCCCAGCCCATTTAAGAGATGAAACAACCCTAAATCACTTCAAATTAAAGCTGAAAACCTTTCTGTTCTAAGATGCCTTTGGGCTCTAACCGTCCTCTTAAGGACGTCTCCCCCACCCTTCAATCCTTTCAGCTTTCAATTTTCAATTCTCCCCTCCCTCTCGTTGCTTCCCTTCTCCTTTCTGTACTTTAATACATTGTAGTTCTCCCCCTGTTCCTATTGTTTTCTGTATGTTTTCCTTCCTTGCTGTTTATCTCTGTATTAATTTTGTATATACTTATGCTTGGTTTTATGCCTTTTGTTATACTAGGAATAATGTTATACCCTTTCGTTATTTTTAATATTTTAATTTAGATGTAAACCACCTTGAAGCCTGATTTGGCGGTATAACAAGCTTTTAATGAACTTGAAATTTGACAAAACACAATTGTAAATAATATTTGATGAAATGTATGTAAAAAAACACTTGAGAAACTGTTTATGTATTTTATTTCTAACGCAAGACCTCTTTTACTAAACTGTGGTAGAGGTTTCTACCACGGACCGGAGCACTAAATGTTCCAACGCTGCTCTGACGCTCATAGGAATTCTATGAGGGTTGGAGCATTTACTCCCTCTTTTACAAAGCCGCACAATTGGCTGCCACGTGACAACAGCCCCGAAGCCCTTTAAATCTCTATGGACTTTGAGGCCATTACCACGCAGCAGCCGCTAGTGCGGCTTTGTAGAAGAGGTGGTTAATGTTCAGGGCCACAGTAGAAACCTCTACCACAGCTTATTAAAAAGGGAGGGGGTTAAATGTTTTTAAAGGCTTAATAGTGATAACATAAATAGAAATTGTAAGGGAGAGACAAAAATAGTAGATGGTATGAATAGACAGACTAGATAGGTCATATGCCACCCAATATTCAGCACTATTTAACTGACAAGGAAGAGCAGGTTTATCTTTGGACATTATATCTTAGCAGGCCAGCTGATGAATATAAACTTAACCAGTTATATTTCTAGTTGTCAAGACCCCCTCCCCCCTGAAATTCAATGTTTTTTTTTACTAGTTATGAACCAGCATTAAATTTCTGGATTCACCAATAACCATGAGAGATACCAGGCTGCTTCCCACAGTGTCCATTTCAGGCCCATGGTCTTTATCTGCTATTATTTTCTAAGTTTTTATGTTTCAATGTATATCTTAAACATGTCTCTGAGTCATTAAATAAACAAATAGGAAGATTGCATTGGGAGATGTACACCTTACCTTTAGGCCAAAAACGAAAAGAATCGTCATAATTAATTGGGTGTTGCTGAATTCCTATTTACTCATCAATGAATTCACTAAAGCATTTAAGATGCTGATGTGGCATGGGGAGGAGCTCTTCTTGTGTATATAAATGGCTTATTCACAAAGACAAGATCAAAAATTCACAGATCCATTCTCATTGTTCTGCATTGAACTAAGAGAGAGAGACAAACATGTCTGCCAAGGGTGGTAATGGTGCAGGACAGTGCAATCAGCAGTCATCAAGCCAACAGAATCAAGGAAACAACTCATGTCAAAATAAAGGACAAGACTATAATCGTAAGTTATATTTCATTATAATATAATAATTGTTGCTTGTAATCCTGACAAAGTTTGCAATTATTTTCCTAAAATAAAGGGTCATATGTCATTTTTAAGCATATCCTTAATGACATAGTCCTAAATCAATGGCCCTGTACCAGGACAATACACTACTAGTTAGGAAACCCAGATTCTGTTTGAAAGCATAGATTCAGCAAATCAGGGTAACCTCTGAGATGGAAGGATAATATAGCTTTCTATCAAATAGTGACACATATTATCTTATATTTTATCTTAACTTAGCAAATACAAGGAGCCCATGAAAAGTTCTCAGCCCAACCAAGAGGAGAATGATATGGAGCCATGAATGTTATTCCACACTTGTGTTGACACTTTTTGTTTTAATTCATATCATTGAAATTAAGTCTCCAAAAAACTTGTATATTTCATGGGTCCATATCATTCTCTTCTTGGTTTGGCTGAGAAATTTTCAGCGGCCCCTCCTATATCCCACATTTGATATTGAAAAAAAATAAAAGGCCAAAGTATTGTAATGATTAGAAAAATCTTGTTTCCCTTAAATTTACAAGTTTAATTATGGGGTGGGAGGGAGGGTACTTTTATTGTTACATGTTGTATAAGTATTGATTATATGATAGATAAGGGTGGGGAGGGGGGAGATAAGAGAATATTATATGTATCATTGTTGATTATTAAGTGATATATTTATCGTTATTTGTATGGATATGTTATCACACTTATTATAAGTTTAAAAATGAATAAAGATTAAAAAAAAAAAGATATTAAATAGTGATCACATACTCTTAAGTACCTTCCCAGGCTCACAATCTAGCTATGGTACATGGGGCAATTATCCAGTTAAAGTCTACATTTTCTGTCCAAAGAATGTAGTTATAATGGCTTGTTTATATAGAAAAGTTAAATTTTCAGAGAAGAGGAGAGGAAGCAGAGGGGAGGAATCTCCAGACAATTGTGAATGAAAGACCATTGCATACATTCACATCTCTTCTCTGCTTTTTCAGCCTAAGACAATGAAAGTGGATTACAATAAAATAAGCCAGAAAACATTTAGCATTTTTATCATAAGCTCTGGAGGATTCTCCTCCACTGCCATTCTACTATTGGTTGGCGTACCTCGGAGTTCTGTCCTGGATCCTATCTTTTTCTCCACCTACACTTCTTCCCTTGGTGCCCTAATCTCCTCCTATGACTTCCAGTACCACCTTTGCTCTGATGACTCGCAAATTTCTCTCTCAACGCTTGAAATTTCTATGGAAATCCAGGCCCGAGTATCAGCCTGCCTGTCTGACATTGCCACCAGGATGTCTCACCATCATCTAAAATTAAACATGACCAAGACTGAACTCCTTATCTTTCCTCCTAAACCTGCCTCTTCCCTTTCTCCATTCTCCATCTTGGTAGATAACACTCTCATCCACCCTGTCTCTTTGGCTCGAAACCTAGGAGTCATCTTGGACTTTTCTCTTTCCTTCTCTTCACATATCCAACAGGCTGCAAAAACTTCTTTTTTTTTCACTTTATTTTTTATTAATTTTCAAATTTACATCGCCAAACAATTGGAGATTTAACAGAAATATCTTAAACATCAGTTTACAATTCCCTCAAAAAAAAAAAAAAACATTTACTATTTACGTCCACAATTAACAAAGTAATTAAGACTGCCAAAACTTGTCATTTCATTCTCTGCAGTATTGCTAAAACCTCTCTTTTCTGAGCATACCGCCAAAACCCTCATTCAAGCTTTCGTCACCTCTCGCCTGGATTACTGTAATCTGCTTCTCACAGGTTTTCCGCTAAGCCCTCTCAATCCCCTTCATTCTGTTCTAAATTCTGCTGCATGCCTCGTATTCCACCAGTGTCATTATACTCACATTACCCCTCTCCTCAAATCACTTCACTGGCTCTCTGCCCAATGCCGCATAAATTTCAATCTCCTTTTACAGACCTACAAGTGTATTCATTCTGCAGCTCCTATGCATCTTTCCTCCTTCATCTCTCCCTATACTCCATCACTGAAGCTCCATTCATCAGGTGAGTCTCTCTTGTAGATGTCCTTCTCCTCTACTACCAACTTCTGACACTGTCACTTCTGTCTTGCCTGAAACATCCTACGTAACTCAGTGCGTCAGGCCCCGTCTCTAAAAGCCTATTTTTTATTTTTGAAACTGCATTTATGTCCTACCCTCCCAACTTGTAAGGCACCCATCTATTACCATTCCTTTTTTACTCGCCTAGCTTTAGTCCCTTATATTTCCTCACCTAAAGAACATATAAAAACCTTTGTCCGATGCCTGTCTTAATTAGATTGTAAGCTCTTTCAAGCAGAAATTGTCTCTTGCATATTTGTTATAAAGCACTGCGTGTGTCTGGTAGTGCTTTATAAATTTTAAATAGTAGTCGTAGTAAAATAAAAATATAAGCAGTAATGCAAAGGCAGTCTATATTCTATTCTATTCTATATTACAGAAACATCTTCAACTAGCCAGAACAATGCCTGTGGAGGACAGGGGAGTCAAAGCTCACAGAGCTCTCAGGTCGTAGTGAATAACTCCAGCCAACAGAAAGGCCAAGCATCTGGGCGTAAGTTTTATTTCATTGCAATACTTTTTCCTTAGAAACTATTTAAAAATCCCTGTATGATCATTAGGCATGTTTTCATTCCTGGAATCATAAATGTTTTCTGTTCTATATCATCAGAAACATCCACAACTAGCCAGGTTAGTGGCTGTGGAGGACAGGGGAGTCAAAGTTCACAGAGCTCTCAGGTTGTTACTGGTTCCAGCCAACAGAAAGGTCAAGTGTCTGGACGTAAGTTTTGTTTCATTGAAATTTGTTTTACTTATAACTATTTAAAAAAATATATTGATTGATCTTTAGAGATCTTTACATTCAGTGAATCATAGTTCCTTTTTCTGTTCTATATCTTCAGAAACATCTTCATCTGGTCAGGGCAGTGGCTGTGGAGGACAGCAGAGCCAGAGTTCACAGAGTTCACAGGTTGTAGTGAATAACTCCTCCCAACAGAAAGGTCAAGTGTCTGAACGTAAGTTTTGTTTCATTGTAATACTTTTTCTGTAGAAACTTTTTCAAATTTATTGATTGATCTTTAGAGATGTTTACATTCATAGAATCATACAGTAGTTCCTTTTCTCTTCTGTATCATCAGAAACATCCACATTTAGCCAGGGTAGTAGCTGTGGACAGGGGAGTCAGAGCTCACAGAGTTCTCAGGTTGTAGCTGGTTCCAGCCAACAGAAAGGTCAAGTGTCTGGGCGTAAGTTTTGCAATATTTTATTCATAGAAACTAAAAATTATTGATTTATCTTTAGATATGTTTACAGTCTTCTTGTTTCTCCATTTCTTACTATCAGTTTCGAAAAGATCTTAAAACCCATTTAAACAATATAATATACATTATTGATTTTCATATTATCATGTAGCTATAATGTACTTTTAATCTTTTTATCTATACCTATTTCAATTATATTGTGTTTTCCTTATTTATTAGTTTTAATACTTGTATTAGTTACTTAGAATTTTATTATGTGTGATATTATTATAATGTATGCTGAGTACCTCTTGTGTAAACCGCTATGAACTGCTGGTTAGGCAGTATATAAAAATAAAAATTATTATTATTACAGTTCTTTTTCTCTTCTCTCTTCAGAAACATCATTTGGTCAGGGCAGTAGCTGCGGAGGACAGGAGAGTCAGAGCTCTCAAAGTTCTCAGGTTGTAGTGAATAACTCCTCCCAACAGAAAGGTCAAGTGTCTGAACGTAAGCTTTGTTTCATTCCAATATGTTTTACTCACTGGTTTAACAAGAGTGGGAAGCACGTGGGACTGCACATGCATACCCCCACCTTTCTCCCATGCCTCTTTACCTTCCCCAGCATGAGTAGCATCTCCAATTTGCTGCCAAGTGTGGATTCAGCTCTTTCTCTGATGTCATTTCCTGGTCCCATGATCCAGAAGTGATGTCAGAGGGAGACTCAAGGCCATCGCAAGGAGCAGGTTGGAACTGCTGCTTGTGCTGATGAAGAGCTAAAGATATGGCAATGTGAAGGGAAAGCACACATACGGCAGGAAGGAGCGGGGTCAGAGGAGAGGTGCCAGTAACCCATCTAGATGGCACCAGGGTGGTCTGCCCCTCATTCCCCCTTACTCCACCACTGGTTTTATTTAGAAACTATTAAAAAAAAATGATTAATTGATCTTTAGAGAGAGTTTTACATTCGGTGAATCATAGTTCCTTTTTCTGTTCTATATCTTCAGAAACATCTACATCTGTTCAGGGAAGTGGCTGTGGAGGACAGAAGAGCCAGAGCTCACAGAGTTCACAGGTTGTAGTAAATAACTCCTCCCAACAGAAAGGTCAAGTGTCTGGACGTAAGTTTTGTTTCATTGCAATACTTTTGCCTTAGAAACTATATAAAGGTTATTGATTGATCTTTAGTTCCCTTTCTGTTCTATATAGTTCCTTTTCTGTTTTCTCTCTTCAGAAACATCTACATCTGGTCAAGGCAGTGGCTGTGGAGGACAGCAGAGCCAGAGCGCCCAGAGTTCACAGGTTGTAGTAAATAACTCCTCCCAACAGAAAGGTCAAGTGTCTGAACGTAAGTTTTGTTTCATTGCAATACTTTTTCTATAAAATCTATTTTTAAATTATTGATTAATCATTAAAGATGTTGACATTCATAGAATCATAGACCCTTTTTGGTTCTATATCTTCAGAATCATCTACTTCAGTTCATGGAAGTGGCTGTGGAGGACAGCAGAGTCAGAGCTCACAGAGCTCCCAGGTTTCAGTAAATAACTCCTGCCAAAAGAATAAAGTCTCTGAACGTAAGTTTTAATTTATTACAACCACTTTTTCCATAGAAACTGTTTCTTTTTAAAAAGCTATGCTATTTTTGCATTCATAAACATTAAAAATGATTTAATACAATAATATATAATTCTATTACTGACAATTTTATTTAATTTCAATAAAGACTACCCCTCATCCCCCATTTTATAAAAATGTGAAAGCAATGTATAACACCGGCTGGCATGCTGAATGCTCTGCCTTGCTCCCAATGCTCATGGAAACTCTATGAGCATTGGGTGAAGCACAGAGCATTCGGCGTATTGGACAGCACTAAAAAAATGCTTTCACATGTTTGTAAATGGGCGGTAAAAAGGTCATAATTTAAATATTTCCTTTACAATTAAGTTTTGGTGCATATCTAGTTGTAGCTCCAAAGTTTAAATTCACTCTTTAGCCTGGCAGAGTGCTTACTTCACCCTCAGCCCTTTCTTGTTTTCCAGGGTGTTAACCCCAACCCCCACTGTTCTTCAGCACAGCATGTGGGGAAAAAAAAATTCAAAAATCAAACCCATTCAAAATTAAAAGCTCTCCCCTTGGTACAAACAGTCCTATCCCAAACAGTTCTTTAAATAAAAGAAAAACTCTTCTTTCTGGCTGCTGGCAGCCTCCAAAAACATGCACTGCTTTTTCACACTTTAAATCCAAACCTACAGAAAAACAAAATTTTTCCTTTCCTGTAGCACTGGTTCTGGTTCTAGTTGTTAACCTGTTTAAGAGGAACCAGGCTCCTCAATCAGGCAGGAACGGTAGCCTATTCCCTCAGATGTTTGGCTGCTCAACCCCCCCCCCCAAAAAAAAAAAAAATAAAAAGGCTTATTTCCCTTCTTTTCTTAGCATGGACCTTGTTGGAAAATCCTAAATGGCACAGGTCAAAATGTAGTAGCAAACATTCATGGAAACAAACACTGTTTCTGATGCACAGTCCAACCAATAGGCTTGCCACACCCACAATAAAGCCTCAAGCACAAGTCTTATTGCAAGGCAATAAGAAGAAAAAAAGCTTTAAAAAAAAGTAAACTCCACAGCTCAGTAGCCTTACTCACAGACCATTGGCTCCTCTGCTGGGCTTAGTAAAGCAAAGTCCTGAGACCAATCCATAGGACTTTCTCCCTTTAATTCTCCTGTAGTCTGACTAGACTCTGTATTTGCCAGCTCTTCCATGTCCCAATCTACCCCTTCTCCAGGCGAGCTGTATCTTTCAGGGCCAGGCTCCACTGGGGAAGCTGCCTTCCATACATGCCTTGATGTGCTTCCTCTCTCAGCTGTGCCTCCTTCCCTTCTGACCAGAAAAGCTCACAAGAGGGATTCTCTGCAGGTAGTCCCACCTCCCTCGAGCAGGCACAGAACAGAGTCCTGCACTAGTGGGAACAGACCAAGCTTTTGGATTCCTTAAAGCCAGGACTGCTTATAGGATTTTTCCTAGGTTGGGAGTTATTTCCCAATTCTCACATCAGTCTCTATTAGGATATACTGGCTCTTCCCTCCTGTCCTCTGTGGGGCTGGCAGGATCCTTGTCACAGTCTGCATAAATAAACTGAAAATATACAAGGGTATGAAAAGTTTGGTAAAAAAAAAACGCAATTTAAACAATGTAGTCTCCATCGAGAGCTATACTTTTAGTTGAGCGAGTTTCCAGTTTTCTTATAAGCTATAATTCCTACATTATGAAAAAACTAGAAACTCTGGACTAAGGGCTCCTTTTACTAAGATGCGTTAGCGTTTTTAGCGTGCGCTAACCACATGCTAAATGAAAAATACTAATGCAAGCTCTATGGTGGCGTTAGCGTTTAGCGCGTGCGGTATTCTAGCGCGTGCTAAAACGCTTAGCGCACCTTTGTAAAAGGACCCTTAAGTGTGTAGCCCTCGATGGAGACTACATTGTTTAACTTGGTTTTGAACCAAAGTTTTCAAACCACCCTCATATCAGTGCTAGAAAAAAATGCTTCTGATCTTGACAAAATGTCAATTTATTTAATTTCACTCAAGATTAATGGTTCAGAGTCTATTCTTAATGACATATTTTCATAACAGAAGTTTGATCAATTATCAAATGATATGGTGAAGACATTGCTATGTAAGAAATTGTGGTTTAATTCAGAACTATAGTTTCAGGTTCTTTGAACAGCATGAAGGGAGACACAACTGTGAACGATCAGTGAAACATTCTGTTTAGTTTTAGGTTAAATGTAAATTGAGGGTCCAAATAATTTGAAATTTATTGATTTTGATCAAGGATTATAGTTATGTATACTTGGCTATCATATAAAAAGTTGCAAATGAGCAGCAAACTCAGGTGCAATACAACACTGAATCAAACACCTTCTGTTTTATTCTATTTTATCAGAAACATCTACCTCTGTCCAGGGCAGTAGCTGTGTAGGACAGTCAAGTCAGAGCTCCCAGAGCTCTCAAGTTGGAGTTGGCTCCAGTCAACAGAATAATCAAGTCTCTGGACGTAAGATTTAATGCATTAGAACAATTTTTCTTAGAAAATGTTCCTATAAATGACAATGTAATTGTGTTTAATTTCACTCAAGATTTAAGTATCTTAAAATCATATTTTCTCCTATTGTATTTTGTGTATCATGAGTCAAGTTGATCTTCCAAGGGTAGCTATGATGGAAGATATCATGATCAGATATCACAGTACCACAGGGTATAGATTTTGATTCATTCCAAAATAAAAGAAACATGATGTCAGATAAAGGCCAAATGGCCTATTCAGTGTGCCCATCCACAGTAACCATTATCTCTTCCTCTCTAAGAGATCCCATGCACCTATCCCAAGCTGTCTTGAATTCAGACACAGTCTCCATCTCCATATTTATTATTCAGAAAAATAACCAATTCAAGTAGAAGGGGACAATAAGGTAATTGTATCTAACTCCTTTAAGAAGTGGACCAGGAACATTGGACTGCAATTTGAAAGCCAGTGGTTCTGAGAAGGCAAAATAACTCATGCTTTTCCCAGTTTTAACATTACATATGGTATCCAGTTCAAGCTACATTATGGAATTTCCATAGTAATGAGATATTTTGCATATAATTGATTTCTTTGTCCCTTCTTAGTAGTTACACTGCAGTTACCATACTAATCTTGTGTTAGATTATTAGATTATTACATAAATTAGATTATTTTTTAGGACAAGTCATGATGGTTATAGCTTTAAACAGCCTGATAAATTTTCCGCTTTTAGAGTTTCAGTGGCTGAATTTACAAGTTTACATTCATTTTCTAGTATATTACAACTTCAAACAATTAAATTCTGAACACATAAATATGGGGGGAGGGGCACTGAAAAGTTCTCAGCCCAACCAACAAAGTTGGAGCATAAGAACATAAGAATAGCCTTTCTCGGTCAGACCAATGGTCAATCTAGCCCAGTATCCCATCTTCATGGAGGCCAATCCAAGTCACAAGTACCTGGCAAAAACCCAAATAATAGCCGCATTCCATGCTACCAATCCAGGGCAAGCAGTGGCTTCCCCCATGTCTATCTCAACAGCAAACTATGGACTTTAGGAACTTGTCCAAACCTTTTTTAAAACTAGCTACATTAACCGCTCTTACCACATCCTCTGGCAACACGTTCCAGAGCTTAACTATTCTCTGAGTGAAAAAATATTTCCTCCTATTGGTTGTAAAAGTATTACTCTTTAACTTTGAATGTTTCCTAGTCCTTGTAAATCTTGATGCAGTAAAAATAAATAAATCGATCCACTTGTACCCATTCTACACCACTCAGGATTTTGTAGACTTCAATCAAATCTCCCCTCAGCCATCTCTTTTCCAAGCTGAAGAGCCCTAACCTCTTTCCATCCTCTTTATCATCTTGGTCACTCTTCTTTGAACCTTTTCTAGTGCAGCTATATCTTTTTAAATATAAGGAGACCTGAAATGAATGCAATACTCAAAGTGAGGTTGCCCAATTGAGCGATACAGAGGCATTATAACATTCTTAGTCTTGTTTACCATCCCTTTTTAAAATAATTCCTAGCATCTTGTATGCTTCTTTGGCCGCTGCCACACAATGGATGGAAGGTTTCCACTTTTTTTGTTCCATCACAAAAATATGTAATAAAAAAAGTAGAAAAATCGATGGACTAAGGGCTCCTTTTATTAAGCTGTGGTAGCATTTTTAGCGCGCACTGATTAGCGCACGTTAACCCCCGCGCTACGCAGAAAATACTAACGCCAGCTCTAAGGTGATAGCATCTAGCGCACGCAGCATTGTAGCACGTGCTAAGCGCGCGCTAAAACCGCTAGAACAGCTTAGTAAAAGGAGCCCTGTGTATAGCCCTTGATGGAGACTGTCCCACCTTTGTTCGTTGAGCTGAGAACTTTACAAAGTAAATGCTCCAATGCTCATAGGAAGTGAGAGCTTCAATGATCCATATAGATTGTGAAAAGCACTAAAGGAGTTGTCAGATGAGAAATTCTCTTTTTCAATGGTGTCTTCTAATATTCAGAGATACAGTGGTACCTCAGAATCTGAACGCCCCAGAACTTGAACGACTTGGAATCTGAACTTTTTTTTGTAGTAAATTTTGTCTTGGAATCCGAACACCCTGCACATTGTATGTGTGTGTTTGTGCCCCCGAATCTGAATGCTGCTTTGGAATATTTGTTAATATTTTACCTTACAATCCAGTGTATTTCCTGTTAAAATTTGAGTTTGTGAGACCCAGGAACGGATTAATCCAGTTTCTATTATTTTCAATGGGAAAAATTGTCTTGGAACTCGAACGCTTTGGAAATCGAACGGGGTTCCGGAACAGATTAAGTTTGGATTCCAAGGTATCACTGTACTTGACTTTTGTGACCTCATAAATTCAAGAGACATTTTAAACTTTATTTTTTTAAAAACAGTTTTTATTGATGACTAATGCAGTACCATAACAGAGCTAAAATAAGAGACAGCTTTTGCATTTATAATTTTTTACTGCTCCACAATTTTTAGCAGGTGATTCTGTGCTTATCTCTCAGGTCAAGGGTTCTTCCCATGTTTATGGCTCATGAAATAAATGAGTAAATAGTATCGGATGTTGTCATTTAAATAGTAATAAATAATTAACCAGAATATACAGTATTTATAAGTATCCCTATTTGGAAAGAAGTATTTGGGAGTATGCACCAATATTCTGTTTCATTTTCTAGGTGGATGTCAAAACCCAGACCAGCAGAAGCAATGCACAGGCGGATCAAAGAAGTAAAAAGGCAACACTGAAACTTTCCACAAATCAGAATCAAGCATGTTATCCTCTTTGTTTAAATTGGCAATTATTCAGATTTCAAAAGATTAGTCTTTAATGTTAATACCAAACAATATCTTGTCATCAAAATTCCATTGTTCAATCCACACAGTTTTCCTGAAATAATAAAGCAATCCTAATGATTGAAGCGTATCATATTTGTCTGCACATCTCTTTATACAAACCTTTATATTTTTAAACCCCTGACCTTGGGTCTGTTGGTTTCACAACAGTCTTAGTCATACAAATGTAGTAAATCTTTGGGAGTGAATCACCTACAGACCAGCTGTCTTTATAGATGGTTATTAATGTCTATCTTCAAACAGAAATCTGACACATGCCTATGAAAACTCACAGTATTTTGTTATTATTTGCAAATTACATTCCAAGTATGAATGAACAAGTTAAAGAACATATGAGGGGGGTGCTGAAAAGATCTCAGCCTAACCAATCAACTTCCTAAATTCTGAGCATTATTTTGCTATTGTAGCTGAAAAGAATGGTATCTTATTTTGTTAAGTGCCAAATTGCAGAAACAAAATTGTATGTTTTATCATTGAACCAAATCCATGTCATTCTGTTCTTGGCTGGGCTGAACACTTTGCAGCACCCTCACTTAGAGGCGTATTTTACATATTTAATCCCCAATAATTTTTACTTCAAATATTTTTTCCTTCACACATTTTATATGTTAGCAAATGAAATATACCCATACCCTTTAATCAGAATATAGCAATAGATTAAGTTCAATATTGTCACCTACCTGGCCTCCGCTGGGTAGTTATAATGCCGGGATGGGTGACTAGGCCGACATATGAGCGCCACTCTAGAGGGAGAATGGCCCTTCAGGGTAAAAGCGTCAAAACTGCACGAATCAGCTTCAACACAAAATTCAAACAGTAAAAAACAACTCTAAATCAGTTCTGGTTTTTAAAGGATGAGTTCAGTTTTATTTTATCCCCTTTCCAAAGGCTCAGGCTTTCAGGTAAGTTTGCTAAGCAGGCCTCATTGCTCTGCCAACAGACAACAAAAAGAAAAAACAAAATAACTCTGGCTTCTAAACATTCAGCCAAGCCTCTTGCAAGTCCCACAAACTTTGGTTCTTTCTAGGCTGCTTCCACAGTCTAAGCAGGCCCAGGAACAAATTGTCAGTAAAACAAAAAATAAATTCACAACAGAAAAGTCCAAACACTAGCACTGAGTTTTTTGGGGGCTAGCATAAAGGTCACAACCCAGTAAGGTACCTGGACTTCAGTAGTCCACATTCAGTCATCTTCACCAGGTCCTTGCATATATTCTCAAACAAACAAATTCTCAATAAAGTCAAACAGTTCATAATCTCAGTGCCTGCCTCCTACTAGCTTTGGCATGTGTTTTGCTCCTCAGAGCTAATGGTGTGGCCTAAAGTTGCTGTGCAGCTTATATCACTTTTTTTTTTCAGGTAGCAAATAAGAAAAAGAATCCATCAAAGAAATGTCACAGCATGCACATCCCCCAGACTTATGCAATCCCCAGCAATACCAAAACACTATAAGGCTTTTGGTTAACAACAACAACAAAAAAAAAACCCCTCAAAAGAAACAATTTCCTGCTAACAGCAAAAATGGAACACTGCTAGGAGCACAAGTCTTTCCAACAGTATTAAAAGGTTTTAGCAAATACCACAAAACAAAAACACACCGGACTCAGTTTTTCTTTCAAAGGCAAAGAGAAAAAAACCCCTCAAAAATGGCTACTTGCCCACTGTGCATAGGTTTATCTCCATTTCTTCAGGTAGGGCAGGAACTGGCTCTGGCTCACCAATGTCTATTCTTTAAACTCCTGCACGTGGCTCTGGTGTCTGGGATTCATCAGGACCCTGCCATTCCATGGGGTCTTCTGCCTGGACCCGCTGCTTTGGCTGGAGAGCTTTTTTCAGCCACTGCTCTGGCTAACTTCTGCAGGCTAGGCTTAAATTTGTTAGAACCACACCCAAACCTAGCTGAGGTGGAAGCAGGTTTAAGCTCCCACTGGCTCCCCTAGTGGTTGATCAGGAGATTTTCCTTCTCTTTGCTAAAAGGGCTCTACCCAGGCTGAAATGGTGGATAGGCAGCTCTGGGTAGCTTATACATAGAGTGACCATATGGCTCCAGAAAAAAGGGGACGGATTGAGACATCTGAGTTTTACTTCCATTGAAAGCAACCAAGATGTCTCAATCTGTTCTCCTTACTTCCATTGCTTTCAATGGAAGTAAAACCTGGATGTCTCAATCCGTCCCCTTTTTTCTGGAGCCATATGGTCACACTACTTATACTGCTTCCTACTATCAGCTTGCTTCCTCCTCTGGCTTGGAAGCACTGTTTCTCTTCTTTCTTGTGTGTCAGGGCTGACTAAAAGGTCTGAACAGTCATAATATTCAGTGCAAAGAAACAAAGACGGGAAACTGACATGGTGGACGGTCCACCTAGAATAGGTATGCAGGCAGATAAATTCCCGGGACCGGATGGCATCCATCCGAGGTAATCAAGGAACTGAAAGGGGTTATAGCTGAACTGCATTAACTAATAGCCAATCTGTCAATCGAATCAGGAAGGATTCCAGAAGACTTGAAGGTGGTAAATGTTATGCCGATGTTCAAGAAAGGTTCGAGGGGCGATCCAGTTAACTACAGGCTGGTGAGCCTGACCTTGGTACTGGGAAAGATGGTTGAAACGCTGATAAAGGACCGCATCATTGATCACCTTGACGGACACAATATGATAAGGACCAGCTAGCACGGCTTCAGCAAAGGAAGATTTTGCTTGATGAACTTGCTGCACTTCTTTGAGGGAGTAAACAGGCAGATAGACAAGGGTGACCTGGTTGACATTGTATATCTGGATTTTCAGAAGGAGTTCGACAAAGTCCCGCATGAACGACTACTTTGAAAAATTGCGAGCCATGATATCGAGAGTGACATACTCACGTGGATTAAAAACTGGTTGTCAGATAGGAAACAGAGAGTGTGGGTAAATGGACAGTACTCGGACTGGAAAAGCGTCATGAGTGGAGTGCCGCAGGGTTCGGTGCTTAGACCGTGCTCTTCAACATATTTATAAATGACCTAGAAATTGGTACGACGAGTGAGGTGATTAAATTTGCAGATAATACGAAGTTATTCAGAGTAGTGAAGACACAGAAGGATTGTGAAGACCTGCAACGTGACATAAGCAAGCTCGAGAAATGGGCCGGAACATGGCCCATTAACGTGGATAAATGTAAGGTGATACATGTCGGTAACAAAAATCTTATACACGAATACAGGATGTCCAGTGCAGTACTCAGAGAGACCCCCCAGGAAAGAGACTTGGGAATACTGGTCGACAAGTCAATGAAGGCATCTGTGCAATGCATGGCGGCGGCGAAAAGGGTGAACAGAATGCTATGAATAATTAAGAAGAGGATCACGAACAGATTGGAGAAGGTTATCATGCCGTTTTACCGGGCCATGGTACGCTCCCACCTGGAATACTGCATCCAGTACTGGTCACAGTACATGAAGAAGGACATGGTACTACTCAAAAGAGTCCAGAGAAAAGCAACTAAAATGGTTACGGGGCTGGAGGAGTTGCCGTACAGTGAGAGATTAGAGAAACTGTGTCTCTTCTCCCTTGAAAAGAGGAGACTGAGAGGGGACATGATTGAAACATTCAAGATAATGAAGGGAATAAACTTAGTAGATAAAGACAGGTTGTTGACTCTCTCCAAAGTAGAGAGAATGAAAGGGCACTCTCTAAAGTTAAAAGGGGATAGATTCCATAGAAATGTAAGGAAGTTCTTCTTCACCCAGAGAGTGGTAGAAAACTAGAACACTCTTCTGGAGGCTGTTATAGGGGAAAACACTCGTCATGGATTCAAGACAAAGCTAGACAAGTTCCTGCTGAACCAGAACGTACGCAGGTAGGGCTAGACTCAGTTAGGGCACTGGTCTTTGACCTAAGGGCTGCCGCAGGAGCAGACTGCTGGGCACAATGGACCACTGGTCTGACCCTGCAGCGGAAATTCTTATGTTCTTAATTGTTGGTTTTCCAGCCTATGTTTAGATGCCCCTGTGTGCGTTCTTAAAGCGACTAGGGTCTATTTAACATTGATTACACGCCATTTCCCATCTTACATCCTCATCAACAAGGATTTCCCGCTGAAGATACCTTCACCATCGTCCCCACCCCACCAAAGGTACTTTTAATGCCTTTATAATACATTTTTGACCCCCTACCCCCTCTTTTACTAAGGTGCGCAATGCTTTTTAGCATGTGGCAAATAGCACGCACTAAACGCTAATGTGTGCATGCTATCCTATATACTCATTAGAGGTTAGTGCACGCATTGATTTAGCACGTTCCAAACATGCGTTAAAACGCTTAGCACACCTTAGTAAAAGAGGGCCTTAGTTTTAGTATGATGAGACTAGTGCTAAGGGTCAAGAGGTACCATTGTAACCCTTGAAGCACATAGGGTAGGAGCAACTTGTTATGATTTTCTAGTTTCCATTAGACCACTAGTTATTGGAGAAGAAATTCTAGAGAAGGGGAGATTTCTATGGATAGAAAGCCTTCAGAGGGTCATTTATTGGTTATCTGGCAGGTGGGAGGTTTGGACATCGGTTTATAAATGCGCACATCTATGTAACCTATAATAATTTATATATTTGGGGGGGGTTAAGTTTTAATCCAGCTTCTTTTTTTGAGAAAATATCTTTTCCAAATGTTCAAGCTGTTCTTCCAAAGTTTTTGAATATTCCATAATATCATCTAAATACAAGAGTAATAATTCATACACATGGAGGTGTATTTTTGATATGTCATCTAAATTCAATTTTTGATGTTTTGTTGAAAATATCCAATAATCCAGTAGTGAATATGACCATTAAAAAAACAGGAAAATATATTTCCTTTTGTTTCAAAAATGGACACTTCATTTTCAGAGCTTAACTATTCTCTGAGTGAAAAAATATTTCCTCCTATTGGTTTTAAAAGTAATTCCCTGCAATTTCATCGAGTGTCCCCTAGTCTTTATAATTTTCGATGGAGTGAAAAATTGATCCACTTGTACCCGTTCTACGCTACTCAGGATTTTGTAGACTTCAATCATATCTCACCTCAGTCTTCTATTTTCCAAGCTGAAGAGCCCTAAGTTTTATAGTCTTTCCTCATACAAGAGGAGTTCCATCCCCTATATCATCTTGGTCGCTTTTCTTTTATCCTTTTCTAGTGCCACTATATTTTTCTTGAGATAAGGAGACCAGAATTGAACACAATACTCCATGTGAGGTCGTACCATGGAGCGATACATAGGCATTATAATATCTTTAGTCTTGTTAACCATCCTTCTTCTAATAATTTCAAGCATCTTGTTTGCTTTTTTGGCCGCTGCCACACATTGGGCAGAAGGTTTCATTGTATTGTCTACAATGACACCCAGTTCCCTTTCTTGGGCACTAACTCCTAAAGTGGACCCTAACATCTGGTAACTGTGATTTGGGTTATTCTTCCCAATATGCATCACTTTGCATTTATCCACATTAAATTTCATCTACCACTTGGACGTCCAGTCTTCCAATTTCCTAAGGTATGCCTACAATGTTTCACAATCCGCATGCATTTTAACAGCTTTGAACAGTTTAGTGTCATCTGCAAATTTAATCACCTCACTCGTCATTCCAATTTCCAGATCGTTTATAAATAAGTTAAATAGTACCAGTCCCAGTACAGATCCCTGCGGCACTCCACTGTTTACTGTCCTCCATTGCAAAAAATGACCATTTAACCCTACCCTCTGTTTTCTATCTGATAACCAATTCCTAATCCACAACTGAACTTTGCTTCCTATCCCATGACTCTTTAATTTTCGCATGAGGAACTTTGTCAAAAGCTTTCTGAAAATCTAGACATACTATATCAACTGGCACACCTTTATCTACCTGTGTATTCACACCTTCAAAGAACTCAATCAAATTGGTGAGGCAATATCTCCCTCGGCTGAATCTATGTTGACAATGTCTCATTAAATCATGTCTGTCTATGTGTTCCACAATTTTATTTTTTATAATTGTTTCAATCATTTTTCCCAGTACTGAAGTCAGGCTTACCGGTCTGTAATTTCCCGGATCTTCTTTCTGTTAGTTCCTGGAAGGTTCTATATGACCCACCCTCTCATTATAAACTCAGTTTTTATGAATCACGTGCCTCATTTTTTCTCCTTACATGCCAAAGTATATTTCAGCCAGCAGATGGGCCCTGTGTGGGAATTTCACTCTTACTTAAGTACAATTGTTTCTGATGGCAGGTTTCCAGTGCGTACTCATTGTTCCTAACTGTTCCTTGTGTTGCCTGTTGGCTGTTTATTAATTAGTCTTACAAAGCAGAACAGAACAGACCGTACTTATGTTCCTGGGGAGATTCCTCCATGCCTCCTCCTTTGTTGTTGTCTTTTATCCAGAGTTGCTTAGCTTTTTGATGTAACTGCAGGGGGCTCTGTCTCTCTCTCAGTAGTAGGAGGGGCATATGGTGAGAAAAGTATGGACTTCTGCAAGTCCCGGATCGTGGAAATGGATTGGACACTTTGCACATAGAACCCTCCAGAAGCTACCAGATAGATTATCAAAGGTAAGAACCTAATCTTCCAATATACTATGTTTTGTGAACCTGAAATAATGGAGAGTTAAGTGACCTCTTCATAATCACAAGGAGCAGCAGGGAGATTTAAGCCAGGTTCTTATGGTGCTTTATTTTCTGTTCTAAACAGGCTAATCCTGTTGGTTCATTGATTTCTTTTATGGTAAGATAACTGTGACATTGCTCTTGATGTTATATATTCAATTCCTTCTATAAGGTCTATGAGCTATGTTACAAAAATAAACTTTTTCTAGCAAGAAACTAACAGAAAGCTTCATCTTTTAAGCTGTGTAACACAGAAGCTACCTTTTTGAAGAGTTCACTACCTCATCCAATCTCTACATTTCTGTATATCTTAAGTTTATATTGCAATACAAGCCTGTGTGACAACTTCAGATATTATGGCCAGTCCTATTACAGCAACAAGCAGGTTCCTGGATTAGCCTAGTGGTCAATGCAGTAGACTATAGAGAAGGGGATTTCCAAAACTCACCCAAAGTCTACTGTATCTACATAGAGGTGATACATGCAGATAGGGCTAGTGTTTTGATGTACAGCTGGGTACAGTAGGATTTGGGTGGGTTTTAGAGGGCTCCCATACAATATATGGGTATTTGGTAGATGAGTAACTGGGTCGTTTTATGGGGATCTCATTGAAGTACGCTCTGGGCAGTCTACTGCTCTGCTGGCATGTCTGTGTGGCTAGTCTATTAAGAATGCTTGCCCTTCTACGTCCCAATGTCTTGTTTATGTGCACATTTCATTTGGAATTTTTTTTTTTCAAAAGTGGTTCAAACATATAGGGCTCCTTTTACTAAGCTGCAATAGCGTTTTTAGCACGCGCTGCATTGCAGCCATTGAGCTGGTGTTAGTTTTTGGCATGTAGCGTGGGGTTAGCGCATGCGGCAATGTAGCGTGCGCTAAAAATGCTAGCGCACCTTAGTAAAAGGAGCCCATAGATGCACTGGGCACAGTAATATATAAGAAGTGGCCATTATTAGAAACAAAAGGAAAGATATTTTCCTGTTTTTTAAAAATAGCAATATTCTCTACTGGATTACTGGATGCTTTCAGCAAAACATCAAAACTTGAATTTAGATGACATGTCAAAAATACACCTCCTTGTGTATGAATTATAACTCTTGTATTTAAATGATATTATGGTATATTCAAAAACTTTTGAAGAACAGCTTGAACATTTGGAAAAGGTATTTTCTCAATAAAAGAAGCTGGATTAAAACTTAAACCAAAAAAAAAAGTAAATTATTATAGGTTACATAGATGGGCGAAATATGATAAAGTATGATAAAGTACCTGAATGTAAACCACGTGGGGGGGGGGGGCATAATTGAAATGGACATCTAAGTCCGTTTACGTCCATTTCGCAAGTCGTCCAAAGTAAAAAAAACAGCTTAAGGCACATTTTCGAAAAATACCTCCAACTTTTTTTCATTTTGAAAATCGTCTAATTATACATCCTGCCGATCTGATCGTCCAAACCGCTAAATCGTCCATCTTTATACCACATTTTCGTCCAACTTTTTGTCCAAGTCCAAAACGCCTAGAACAAGCCCTATTGGACATAGGAGGGGTCTGCAAAGTGATGGACTGAACACCCAGACATGCCACCTAAATAGTGGGGTACCTTACAGGGCACTGCTGTAAACTTCACAAAAAGGGTGCCATGGCTTCTCCTCCCTACAGCTCCCTTATAGGTCACAGTGAGCTCCCCAAACCACCTCCAGAATCCCCTAGACCCACTTATCTACCACCCCAATAGCCCTTATGGCTACAGGAGTCACTTATATGCCAGTACAAAAGGGTTTTTGGGATGTATAGGACAGTATACATGTTTCAGTATCAAATCAATGATTACTGGGGCTTATGGGCATGGGTCCTCCTCTCCATAAGTCCCTAACCCACCCCCAAGACGACTTAAGCTGCCTCTGTGCTGGATGACTAGGCTTTCCTATGCCAGTCAGCCAGGTGATGATGGTATGGAGGCTGAATTTTAAAGGTGTGATTAATATTTTTATGGGGGTAAGGGGGTCAGGGATCACTGGGGTAGTGTGGGGGGGTCTGCTTTATGTGTTTTCAGTGCTTATCTGGTGACTTTAGGTGGGTTTATGTGACTTAGACCATGTTTTACATGGTCTAAGTCATAATGTCCAAGTTCCGTCGATCGTTGGCTGTATAAGTTTTGGTTATACATGCTGTACGACTAAGTCTAAGTCGGCCCACATCCCGCCCAACTCTCGCCCTCGACACTCCTCTCAAAACGCCCCGTTTAGCTTTGGTCGTTCAGCAGCACTATGTAGGCCTAGGTCATTTACAAATACATCCAAAACCCGTTTTTATTATCGGCACTTGGACGTATTTGGGAAATGTTCGTCCAAGTGCCGACTTAGGCCGGTTTTTGGACATTTTTCTCTCGATTATGAGCCCACTAAGATATAAGTGGTATATAAATAATAAATATATATATATATATATATATCAAAAAAATATATATATATATATTTTTTTTTTTCAAAAACATTTGAAGAACAGCTTGAACATTTGGAAAAGGTATTTTCGCAATAAAAGAAGCTAGATTAAAACTTAATCTAATGCAAATGTAAATGTAAATTTTTATAGGTTACGTAGTTGGGCACATTTATAAACCAAAGTCCCAACCTCTCACCTTTCAGTTAACCAATAAATGGCCCTCTGAAGGCTCTCAAAAACACCCCTTCCCCAGAACTACTTCTCCAATACCTGGTGTTATAATAGTAACTGGAAAATCATAACCAGTTGCTCTTACTATATGGGGCTCATAATCAAAACTTTAAAATGTCTAAGAACCTGCCTAAGTCAGCATTTGGACGTCATAAAAGACAAGACATCCAAGTGCCAATAATCAAAACCGACTTTCTGGATGTCTAGCAAGGCTTCTTGTGCCTCTGAATGCCACTGTGCGCCCAGAGATGAAAGGGGCATATCCAAAGGAGTGGTCAGGGCAGTATTTGGGCGGGTTATGGGTGGACTTAGATTTATACATCCTGCAGGAATAATTGAATGTTTTACTAGACATCCCGGAGGAAACTTAGACATTGTAAGTTAAACGATGTGAAAATAGGTATAAGTGCCAAAAAGGTATCCAAAGTGACCAGATAACCACTGCACAGACAAAGTAAAGACCCACACACACTCCCCCATTGTTCACTGACCCCCTGACCCTCCCAAAAAAAGTCAGAATAAAAAAGTGCATACCTGTCTCCAGAACAGTAGGATTTGGTATGGGAAATCCTAGTAGACCTACACACAGGTGTCTTAAGTAGCCAGGTGGGTGGGCTAGTGAACCATAGAAAGGAGTAGCAAGTCCTATAAGCCACTCTAACCACTACATTCATGGTGAAATGTCTGAAACCACCAGAAACCCCCAAAACCCTACTCTACTGCAATGTAGGTGCCACCTGCCGTTATAAGGGCTATTGGGATGGTAGAGAGGTGAGTATAATGGGTTTTGGGGTGGCTTACCATGATCTATAAGGGGTTTGTGGTAACATATACACGTGGCACTCTTTATTTGAAATTCACAGCAGGAAGTTGGGCTGAGAACTCTTCAGCATGACCTTCATATGGTCTTTATCATGTTCTTTCACACTTGAACGTGGCTTATAAATAATAACAAAATACTGTGAGTTTCCATAAGTATGTGTTAAATTTGTGATTGAAGATAGACAGTAGGTGATTCACTCCCAAAGATTTACTATGACATTTGTATGACTAAAACTGTTAGGAAATCAACAGACCCAAGGCCAAGGTTTTAAAAATATATAGGTTTGTATAAAGAGATGTACAGACAAATATAATATATTTCAATTATTAGGATTGCTTTATTATTTCAGGGAAATTGAGTGAATTTAACAAGAGATTTTTGATGACAAGATATTGTTTGGAATTAACATTAAAGACTAATCTTTTGAATTCTGAATAATTGCCAATTTAAACAAAGAGGATAACATGCTTGATTCTGTTTTGTGGAAAGTGAAGTTTCAGTGTTGACTTTTTACTTCTTTGATCCACCTGTGCTTTGCTTCTGCTGGTCTGTGTTTTGACAACCACCTGGAACAAGAAACAATACTGGTGCATACTCCTCAATATTTCCTTCCTAAAATTGGTATAATTAAAAATACTATATATTCTGGTTAATTATTTATGATTATTTAGATGACATCTAATGCTATTTATTTATTTCATCAATCATTAACATGGGAAGAACCCTGGGCCTGAGAGATAAGCACAGAATCACCTGCTAAAAATTGTGGAACAGAAAAAATTATAATTGGAAAAGCTGTCTCTTATTTTAGTTCTGTTCTGTTTAAATTTTTTAAATATCTTTTTAATTATATTTCAAGAAGCAATTTATGAGGCCACAAAATACAAGTATCTCTGAATATTAGAAGATACCACTGAAAAAGAGTAGCTATCTGTGAGTAAAACTCCTTTAGTGCTGTCCACAATCTTTCAGAATTATTTCAGCTCTCTCTTCCTATGAGTGTTGGAGCATTTATCTTGCTAGCCCACAGTAGAGGTTGCCTTTATCAAGTACTCACGCTCAACGAACAAAGTTGGGGCAGTCTCCACCGAGAGCTATACACACGAGTCAAGCAATTTTCTACTTTTTTCATTCCATATTTTTGTGATGGAATGAAATAAGTAGAAAAACTACAGACCTCGATGGAGACTTCTCCAACTTTGTTGGCTGGGTTGAAAACTTTTCAGTGGCCCCTCATATTTATGTATTCCAAATTTAATTGTTTGAAGTTGAAATCTACTAGAAAATTAATATAAACTTGCAAGTTCAGCCACTGAAAATCTGAAAGGGGAAAGTTATCAAGTATTCTTAACCAAGACGTCCTAAAAAAAAATCTAATTTATGTAACCTTTTTTCCTTTTGTTCCTGTTTGTCCTTGGTTAAAGTCTCCTTGACTGTATTAACTACTCCTATAGATGTCTAACAATTTTAAATTTGTATTATAGTCAATATATGTTTTTATTAATATTGCAACAAAAAATGAAACCCTTAGGACAATGTTGTAGCCAATAATGTCCAGTCTAAAATCCAATCTATAATATTGTACACCGCCTAGAAGTCTGATTAGGTGGTATAAGAAATTTTAAATAAACTTGAACTTAAAACTAATAGTGATCTAAAAACCTAACACAGGATTAGCATATTAACTGAAGTATAACTACTAAGAAGGGACAAAGCAATCAATTAAATGGAAAATACCTCATTACTATGGAAATTCCATAATATAGCTTGAACTGGATACCATAAGTAACATTAAAGCTGGAAAAAGCTTGAGTTATTTTTCCATCTCAGAACCACTAGGTTTTAAATTTGCAGTCTAATGCTCCTGGGCTGCTTCTTAAAGGAGTTAGGTACAATTACTTTATGGTCCTCTTCATCCATAATGGGTTATTTTTCTGTGTAATAAATGTGTTGTATAATTTTTTTCTTTAGTTTGGCTTTTATTTTGGAATGAATCAAAAGATACATCCTATGAGTACTGTCCTCCATCATATCTACCCTTGGAAGATGAAGTTGACTCAATATATTCAAAGCGCAGTAGGAGGAAATGTGATTTTAAGATACCTAAGAGGTCTTTTTATCAAGCTGCAGTAGGGGTTTAACACACGTAATACCGCACGTTAAACTGCCTGCTACACTAGCCGCTAACACCTGCATTGAGCAAGCATTAGTTTTTTAGCTGGCCGCGGGGGTTAGCGCGTGATGAAATGTACAACGCGCTAACCCTGCTAGCGCGGCTTGATAAAAGGAGCCCTAAATCTTGAGTCAAATTAAACAAAATTGCATTGTGATTTATAAAAACATTTTCTAAGGAAAATTGTTCTAATGCATTAAACCTTACGTCCAGAAACTTGACTATTCTGTTGACTGGAGCCAACTCCAACTTGAGAGCTCTGACTTGACTGTCCTCCACAGCTACTGCCCTGAACAGAGGTAGATGTTTCTGATAAAATAGAATAAAACAGAAGGTGTTTGATTCTGTGCACCTGTATTGCACCTGGAGTTTGCTGCTCAATTGTAACTTTTTACAGGATAGACAAGTATACATAGCTATAATTTTTGGCCACTCAATTTATATTTAAACTAAAACTAAACAGTATATTTCACTGTTCAGTCATAGTTGGAATTAAAAATTCTACCAATTCAACATTCCAATTTCTGGTTGTCCAGAAAATTTGAAACTATAGTTCAGAAGAACACCAGATTCATCTGGTGTGATATAACATTACCTGAGCTGATGTCACCTGCTGGTAATATTTATTGGATGGTGATGTGGGTGAAATGGGGGGGGAGGCAGCAGGTGAGGGGAATATATGAGATGATGTCAAGGGTCAGTAGAATAAGGATTGACAAGTTTATAAGAGGAGGGAAGAAAGGGTTAATAGACAGAGCTTGTAAGAAAGAAACAGGATTAGGGAGGTTTCTAAGATGATGGGGTGGAGCAGTGAAGAGATTGGTTGGATGTTGTGGCAGGCTGGAGTGAGTTCTGTGAGGAAAGGCAAAGAGTAGAGCAGTCTCTTCAGAAAAAAATTATCCCTTCCCCCATGTGTGATGATGTTATGTTTTTGTATTTTTTTTTTAAGTGGAGATAATATTCAGATAGAGAATAAAGCTGTAGCCAAATATTTATTCCAATAAAATTGAGTTGTGTGATGGATTATTGATGGATGGTGATTGGCTTTCAGTTCCAGGTGACGGGAATGTGAATGCTAATGTTATGAATTAAACCACAATTTTCTACATAGCAATGTCTTACGTATTATTTGATAATGGTCAAACCTCTGTCATGAAAATATCTCATTAAGAATAGGCCATGAACCATTAATCATGAGTGAAATTAAAACTCTTAGTCAAGAGTTTCTAATTGTTTTCATATTGTAGGAAATATAGTGTACAATAAAACTGGAAACTCTCTGGAGATGGAGACTACACTGTTTAAATTGCTTTTTTACCAAACTTTTCAAAACACCCTTGTATACATTCAGAGTTTATTTATGCAGACATACCCAAAGATAGCACAGTAAAAATTTTCTATAGACAATTGTAAAAAATGCATTAAAACTTACGTCCAGAGAGTTGACCTTTCTGTTGGCAAGAGCCAGCTACAACCTGAGAGCTCTGGGAGCTCTGACTTGATTGTCCTTCACAGCCACTACCCTGGACAGATGTAGATGTTTCTGATAAAATAGAATGGAAAAGAATATGAATTATGATTTTACTTTTTAAATGATAGCTATGTACTAAACTACAATCTTTGGCCAAAACCCACATATTACAATTTTATATTGGCCAATCAATTTGCAAGCCTTTGTAGTAGATTTGGTTGTTTAGTATAAGTTGGATTCCCCTTTCTTCTAGGGATTAAAAACACTATCAGTGCAATAATAGAAATACAATAATAGAATAATAGAAATACAATAATAGAAATACAAGGGGCTGCTGAAAAGTTCTCAGCCCAACCTTATAAGAGACTGTCCCAACTTTGTTCGCTGGGCTGAGAATTTTTCAGCAGTCCCTCATACTTTCTTTATAGAGGAGTTACAACTAGATTTGTACGCAAAACTTAGGGCTCCTTTTACTAAGGTGTGCCAGCATTTTTAGCGCACGCATGAAATTACCGCGCACTACACCGCGCGGTACACTTCTAGAATAATGCCAACTCAATGCTGGTGTTAAGGTCCAGCGTGCGCGGCAATTTAGCATGCGCTATTCTGCGCGTTGAGGCCCTAACCCACCTTAGTAAAAGGAGCCTTTAATTGTAAAGGAAATAATTAAACTATGAACTTTTAGGGCTCCTTTTACAAAGGTGCACTAGCGTTTATAGCGCATGCACTGGATTAGCGCACACTATAGCGCGTGCTACCCTAAAAACTACCGCCTGCTCAAGAGGAGGCGGTAGCAGCTAGCGCACATGGCAATTTAGCACATGCTATTCTATGCGTTAAGGCCCTAGCGCACCTTCGTAAAAGGAGCCCTTAGTCTTTAATGAAATTAAATAAAATTACATTGTCAATAATATTTATTTATTTAAAACATTTGTATTCTGCTTTTAGCCAAAGCGGCTCACAAAATAATATAATTATATATTATTGTATTAAATCATTTTTAATGTTTATGAATGCAGAAATCTACAAAAATAGCACATTTCTATGGAAAAAGTGATTGTAAAGATTAAGGCCTCCTTTTAAGAAACTGCGATAGCAGTTTCTAGCACGGAGAGCCTCGCTGAATGGCCCGTTCTGTTCCCTACGCTCACTGAGTTCCTATGAGCGTCAGGAGCAGCGTGGGCCATTCAGCATGGCTCCCCATACTAGAAACTGCTATTGCAGTTTCGTAAAAGAGGGGGTAAAACTTACGTCCAGAGACTTGACTATTCTTTTGGCAGGAATTATTTACTGAAACCTGGGAGCTCTGATTCTGCTGTCCTCCACAGCCACTGCCATGAACAGAAGTAGATGATTCTGAAGATATAGAACCAAAAAAGGTCTATGATTCTATGAATGTCAACATCTTTAATGATTAATAAATAATTTAAAAATAGATTTTAGAGAAAAAGTATTGCAATGAAACAAAGCTTACGTTCAGACACTTGACCTTTCTGTTGGGAGGAGTTATTCACTACAACCTGAGAGCTGTGTGAACTCTGGCTCTGCTGTCCTCCAAAGCCACTGCTTTGACCAGATGTAGATGTTTCTGAAGACATCAAACAGAAAAAGGAACTATGATTCTCTGAATGTAAAAATCTCTAAAGATCAATCAATTTTATAAATAGTTTTTAAGTATTTGGGGGATTGGGATGGACCACCCCATTTGCCATCTTGGTGTGTGCGCTGCCACCTCTCATCCTCTCTAACCCCAATCTTTACTGCCACACATGTGCTTTCCTTTCCTAACCCTGTACCTCTAGCTCTTCACCAGCATAAGTAGCAGCTTCAACCTGCTGTTTGTACTGGTCTTGGCACTCTCTTTGACATCACTTCCTGGTTGTGGGACCAGGAAATGACATCAGAGAGAAAACTGAGCATGAACAGCATGTTGAAGCTGCTGCTTGTGCCAGGGAAGTTAAAGACTTATGGGGGAAGGGAAGGGGTACGCACATGTGGCGAGGGGCGGGGAAGGAGCAGGGGGGGTAGAAGAGGGTAGGGGTCACCACCACCCTGGGTGCCTCCCTCCCTCGCTGCACCACTGAGTAAAACATATTGAAATGAAACAAAACTTACGGCCAGATATTTGACCTTTCTGTTGGCAGGAGTTGTTCACTACAACCTGAGAGCTTTCTGAGCTTTGGCTTTGCTGTCCTCCACAGCTACTGCCCTGACTAGATGTAAATGTTTCTAAAGATAGAGAACAAAAATAGGGCTATGATTCCATGAAAGTAAACACCTTTAAAGATGAAACAATATTTTTTAATAGTTTCTAAGTAAAGCATATTGCAATGAAACAAAACTTCCGTCCAGACACTTGACTATTCTGTTGGCAGGAGTTATTCACTAGGACCTGAGAACTCTGTGAGCTCTGACTCCCCTGGCTAATTACAGATGTTTCTATAAGGTAGAATAGAATACAAACTGTGAGTCTGTGAAGCCTTGATATTATCTGCTTATATTTTTGTTTTACTACTGCTACTATATATTACGCTACTAGATGCACACAGCGCTGTACAACAAACACGCAAGAAACAATCCCTGCCCGAAAGAGCTTACACTCTATTTAAGATGGACATAGGCTTATACATAGAGGTTTGGGAGTAAAAAGGGAATGGTAATAGAAGGATGCTTTAAAAGTTGGGAGGGTAGAGCATAAATGCAGTTTCAAAAAAGTGGGTTTTTAGCCTGGATTTGAACACCATGAGAGATGGAACCCGACACACTGAATAATGCAGGATGTTTCAGGCTTAAGGTGCAGCAAGGCAGAAAGGACAGTGTCAGGAGTTGGCAGAGAGACTCATCCAATGAACAGAGCTTCCTGGGCAGAGTATAGGGAGAGGCAAGAGAGGAGACATACTGAGAAGCTGTGGGTGAGTAAATGGAGATTAAATTGTATGTGGAAATGGACAGGGGAACAGTGAAGTGATTTGAGGAGAGGGGCAACATGAGCATAATGACACTGGTAGAATATGAGGTGTACAGCAGAATTCTGAACAGATTGGAGGGGAGAGAGAGGGCTTAGCGGAAAACCTGTGAAAAGCATATTGCAGTAATGCAGGCGAGAAGTGATGAGAACTTGGATGAGGGTTTTGGCAGCATGCTCAGAAAAGAGAGGTTAGATTTTAGCAATATTGTAGAGAAAGAAACAAGTTTTGGCAGTCTATTGGATATATGAAGAGAACAAAAGAGACAAGTCAAAGTTAACTCCTAGGTTTCAATCAGATGACACAAGGTGGATGGATGTTATCTACGGCGATAGAGAATGGGGACGTGGCAGGTTTAGAAAGAAAGATAAGGAGTTCAGTCTTGGCCATGTTTAATTTTATATTACGGTGAGACATCCAGGTGGCAATGTTAGACAGGCAAGATTTCCATAGAAACTTCAGGCATTGAGTGATAGATTTGGGAGTTGTCAGTAAAGAGGCGGTACTGGAAGCCATGGAAGATTAGGGCACCAAGGGATGAAGTGTAGATGGAAGAAAGGAGAGGATCCAGGACAAAGTCCTGGGGTTCGCCAACAGAAAATGTAGACTTTATCTCCTGAAATCTAGTATTATTTCTATGAATCTTAAAACTGGATAATTGCTCCATGTGCTATATCTAGATTGTGAGCCTGCCGGGACAGATAGGTAAAGTACTTAAGAGTACGTGATAACCATTCAGTATAAAATGTTTAGGATTTCCTTAAGATTTGTAAACAGGATATTCGAGGGGCCACTGAAAAGTTCATAGCCCACCAAAGAAGAGAATGATGTGGAGTTATAAAACCTACAAGTTATTCCACACTTTTTTGACACTTTTCATTTCAATGATATGAAATGTAACAAAAAGTGTAAAGACAAGGGTAGAATAACTTGTAATTTCATGGCTCTCTCTTCTTGGTTGAGCTGAGAACTTTTCAGTAGCCCCTCATAAATTGATAAGAAATAAGATAATATGTGTCACTATTTGTTAGACAGTTATATCATCCTTCCATCTCAGAGGCTACCCTGAATTGCTGAATCCAAGCTTGCAAACTGAATCTGGGTTTTCTAACTATTAGTGCATCGTCCTGTTACAGGGCCATTGATTTAGGACTATGTCATTAAGGATATGCTTAAAAATGAAAGATGACCCCTTTATCTTAGGAAAATAATTGCAAACTATATCAAGATTACAAGGAATAATCATTATATTATAATGAAATATAACTTACGATTATAGCTTTGTCCTTTATTTTGGCATGAGTTGTTTCTTTGATTTTGTTGGCTTGATATCTGCTGATTGCACTGTCCTGCACCATTACCACCCTTGGCAGACATGTTTGTCTCTCTCTCTCTAGCTCAATGCAGAATAATGAGAATGGATCTGAATTTTTGATCTTGTCTTTGTGAATGATCCATTTATATACAGAAATAGTGCTCCTCCCTATGCCACATCACCATCTTAAATGCTTTGGTGAATTCATTGATGAGTAAATAGGAATTCAGCATCACCCAATTAATTATGACAATTCTTTTAGTTTTTGGCCTAAAGGTAAGGTGTACTATATATCTCCCAATGTAATCTTCTTAGTGGATTGTTTAACATATACTGTACATTGAAACATATAAACTTAGAAAATAATAGCAGATAAAGATCATAGGCCTAATATTGAGACTGTAGGAGGCAGCCTGGCTATATCTTATGGTTGATGGTGAATCCAGAATTTACTAAAATCATACTGCCAGTTTACCTGGATAAATAGCATTTGAGATTTTCCCTGGGTATTTATGTATTCTCATAAATTTAGTGCTGCATATTCAGGCAATCCAGCTGTGAACAATTTTCTTGCGTTCAGAAACCTAGGGACCCGACACGGTCCGTGTTTCGGTTAACATGCCTTCATCAGGGGTCCTAGGTTGGCACGGTATCTAATTAAACCGCAAAGAGAAAAATAACAATAGCCTGTATGGATTGAAGGTAAACACTGATCCAAAATCTCTGTGTGAGCTGGCAGAGGTACATGCAGCTAGTAAGCCCTTCTTCAAAGCTCTGAAGAAAAATATTGCATATATAATGCTATTGTTGTATACAGGCAGATTAATGCTACAACTGAACTAAATTCTCAAAGGCCCTGATTCTATAAAAAGTGCCAACTGTTAGGCACCTAGATCGATGTGCCTAGCCTATCTAATTTTTTCATAATCGGTGTTGTTAATTGAAAAGGGGCGTTAAAAAACAATTTAAAGAGGGAGGCGGAGCCTGACCGGAGCGGTGATCAGATGCATGGGGTAATCGCTCCTCCACACGACTTCAATATCTTAGATTCTAAGGAGAATTCAGGTGCCTCTTACTCTCTTTAAAGCACTATTATACTCATATTAGCGTGCAGATATGACTCCCCCCAAAAATATAAAAGGGGATACATCTCTGACTGCTCCCACGAGCAGCAAGAGGCTGAAAACCGACCCGGGCTCGCCAGATAAAATGGCGCTGAAATTGAAAGACCCGCACCTCGACCTTTTGCTTAAAGAAATAAGAGCGGTTAAGCAAATCGTAGAGGAACAAGTTGTAGAAACTAAACTTGTTCGTGAAGAAATAGAGTCGCTTAACTCGCAATTTGTAGACGCTCGACATCGGATTAACACATTCGAGGAGCGCACCAAAACTATACAAACGAAACTCCAGATGGTTGATAAGCATGAGAAACTTATTTCTTCCCTATAACGTGATTTTGAAGATTTATCTAAGCGAAATCGAAGATCGAACATCAGAATCATCGGCCTTCCTGAAACTTCAGAGGGCCCTGATATGGCTGTGTATTTGACCGAATTCCTGCCTAAAATTCTGGACCTCTCTTTCAACGTCCCGCTAGAAATCGAGCGGGTGCACTGCGTGCCCTCTAAACCTGCTGCACATATCAAGACACCAAGGCCCATAGTTGCTAAGCTTCTCCGTTTTCAACATGCCCTGCAACTCATCAATGCTGCGAAAGCACATCCGCACCTACTTCATCAAGGAAAGAAGTTCTTCATTGTGCCAGATTTGGCTAAAGCCACTACGCTCAAGAGAAAAGCGTTTCTTTCATATCATCAAGGGCTTAAAGATGTCGATGCCAAATATGGGCTATTGTACCCGGCCAGAATGAGGGTAACTTTTAACAATCGTACCACCACTTACTCTGACCCGGAAGATCTCTGCGCATTTCTAGATTCCTTGAAGATGCAGTGATTACTGCTTTTGAACAGATGCTGAAGTTTTGGCTTGTTTCATTCACCTGCATTCTCCTATCTATTATTATTTGTTCTATTTAGTGTGGTAGTGCTTCCTAGGCTGCTCCTAGCATTTACCATCAGCTCCATCGGGAACACCCACATACTGTTGTATTCTGTACATGTTAGTGTGGCTTTTTATCTCGCTATGCTATGTGTTTACCTGCCTTGTATGTCTCTTTGTTCTCTTTTTTCTTCTCGTCTTCTCCTATTCTGCAAGAGTGGTCGCTGTCTTTCTACTTACTTTCTAGTTCATATACTACATGGCTTCCAAGATATTCATGATATGTTTTGCTGTATTATTACCAATGGCTGATTTGCATATTTTGTCTTACAATGTTAATGGACTGACTCACCCCATTAAGAGAAAGAAGGTTTCCCACTATCTCACTGGTAAGCACCCGGATGTCATTTTTCTACAGGAGACTCACCTTCCATCCATTGCAGCTTCTAAACTGAATATTAAAGGTTATTCTTCTCACTACTTCTCCTCAGCGGCGCCTCATAAAAAGAATGGAGTTTCCATTCTCTTCCATGATAAATTGCCACTTAGTGTCCTGTCCCATAATGCTGACTTGGAGGGAAGGTAGTGTCTAATCCATGCTGTGCTGCACTCGGCCTAATATATTTTTCTCAACATCTATGTGCCAGTTTTGGACCATCCACAATTTTTTAGAGATCTTCAGACCCTGTTATTACCATTCTCTACCTGTTCCATTATTGTTGGAGGCGATTTTAACCAACCTCAAGATCTCTTTATTGATAGGTCTTCCACTTGTAAACCTTCCAAATCTAAATCCCATCAAGAACTCCTCAACCTGAAAACTAATTACTCTCTGGTGGATCCCTGGCGTCTCCTAGATCCCAAGGGCAGGGAGTACTCTCACTTTTCTCATCCACACAAAACTTATTCTAGACTAGACTATTTTCTAATCTCTCCCTCTTTAACACATTCTTTATCTAACTCCATCATTCATTCCATCACTCTTACGGACCACGCAGCAATCTCTTTACATCTTACCGTGTCTCCGCAGGATCTACCACTCCCTCGTGGAGACTCAATAATCATCTTCTTTTGGATGATGAGATCTCTGAGAAACTGAGACTGTTTACAATCAAATTCTTTGATTTCAACTCCTCTGACCCTGAGATTTGTCCCGCTGTAATATGGGAAGCGTATAAAGCCTCCTTAAGAGAAGAACTCATCAAGCTATCAGCCTGGAAAAAAAAATCTCAACTTCAAAAGGAAAAACACTTAGAACAATCTATTAAATTGTTAGAATCACAACATATGTCTACTCATCTCAATGATCCCTCCCTCTATCGTCACGAGACTGCCCAATGCTCGCACATAATACGCCTCCACCATGCCCATCTCGTGCTCTGAATGTACAGAGGCTGGAACACCTTACTAGATGTACAGAAAATTATTTCAATTACAGCACTTGGATGTCTTGGCAATTAGGTCATTCAAGTCCTGATTTAGGATGCTTTTTGGACATTTATGTTTTGTTTTGTTTTTTATGAAAATGTAAGCATAAATTTCACTACATAAATATGTGCACACACATATTTTATCATGTACAAATATAAATCATGACTCCACCTATGTTCCATCCAAACTCTTCCCCAGAACAGGCCCTATGTACATATAGGTCACTTAAAAGTAAGTGCCTTCTCATCACTGTGCATACTTTTATATGCGTGATACTTGGGGTAATTTTATAAAAGCCCTTATGCATGTAAAACAGGTTTTTATGCAGAAAAAATATATATAAAACTAGTGTTTAAGCCCGTTACATTAACGGGTGCTAGAGTAGATGTCTGTCTGTCTGGGTTTTTTTTTCTTTCTCTCTCTCCTTGGACGCTGTCTGTCTGTCATTCTTTCTGTCTATGTCTCTCCCTGGCCCCCTGTCTGTCTGTCTTTCTTTCTGTCTCTGTCTCCCTGGCCCCCTGCCTGCCTGTATTTCTCTGTTGCACCATGCCTGCCTGTCTCTCCGTGCCCCCCTTCCTATATCCATAGTGTCCCATCCTATGTCCTTAGTGCCCTCAGTGCCTCCTTCCTATGTCCTTAGTGCCCCTGGTGCCGCTTTCCTATGTCCTTAGTGTCCTCAGTGCCTCCTTCCTATGCCCTTAGTGCTCTTAGTGCCTCCTATGTCCTTAGTGCCCTCAATGCCTGCTTCCTATGTCCTTAGTGCCCCCAGTGCCTCCTTCCCATGTCCTTAGTACCCTTCCTATATCCTTAGTGCCCCCAGTGCCTCCTTCCCATGTCCTTAGTGCCCTCCAGTGCCTCCTATGTCCTTAGTGCCCTCAGTTCCCCTTCCTATGACCTTAGTGCCCCAAGTGCCTACTTCCTATGTCCCACTCACTGCCTTCCAGACTTTGTCCTACCCCCACCCCCTGAAGCCAGCCTGCCTGCTCCCTCCCATCTCCCTGTGCAGTAGAACCCTTGAGCAGCATCTTTCCATTTCTACCCCCATCCCCCATACAGTAGAACCCGGCATTTTTCTATCCTTCCCTCCCTCCCATCCCCCTGTGCTGTAGAACTGTTGAGCAGCATGTTTCCATCTCCCCCTCCCCGCCACTACAGCCGCCGTGCAGCAGACCCCACTGGCCCTCCCATCTGATCCTCCCACTGCGAAATGACCTACAAACCTCCCGGATCCAGAGCATCCGCAGCACTCTAAACACACTGCTTTGCGGCCTTCTACTGCCCGTGATTTCCTCTGCTGTGTCTCTGCCTCGATGTCATCAGGGACGCGGCAGAGGAAATCAGGGCAGTAGAAGGCCACAAAGCAGCGTGTTTAGAGTACTGCGGACACTGCTGGAGTCGGGAGGTTTGTGGTCATCTCGCAGTGGGAGGGTCAACGGGGGTTTGGGTGCGCCGAGGAGGGGTGCGCCGGGGGGGTGACGATGACGAACTATCTTACATTGAGTGCTGCCTTACAGTGAGTGAGGGGGGAGTCGAAGCGTGCATGCATACTCCTGCCAGCCACAGACCTACGGATCATGGATCAGGGATCACGTAGGTAAGAGTGCATATGTGCGCTTAGCGTTTTATTATAGTAGATTAAACTCAAGCACAGTACAATTACGGCATATAGTTAACATGAATCTGTTCAAAACTATGAACAATATAAGCCTGAGCAAAAGTATAATGAATGAACCACCCAAGGTCATGATGCACAATGAAAGTGTTCTAATGAACCAGGTCAGGTCTCTGGATGTGCAGCACTCTTTTCCAAGACCTAAGTAACAATTACCTGGAATGTTCTTTCAGTAATACATAAATTACACTACACTTAAAGTCATATTTATATCTTCTCACTGTTTCCAAATTTATTTTCCAAGGAAAGATAATTTTTTAAAGTTTGAGACTACAAAATAATGCACACTGCTATCTTCTGGCCTGACCTATATGTGACGAAAACTCTATTGGCTCCTTTTACTAAGCTGTGTTAGGGCATTAACACGCAGAATAGCATGCGCTACAATGCCGCACGTGCTAGACGCTAACGCCAGCATTGAGCTCGTGTTAGTTCTAGCCATGTAGCACGGGGTTAGCACGCGCTAATCTCCTGCGTGTGCTAAAAACGCTAGCGCACCTTAGTAAAAGGAGCCCTATATGCTGTAGGTAGTCTTATAAAGGATTTCAATTGGAAATCCTAGTGGTAGTTGCACAAGACTACTGCTGTGATGCCATTTTGAGGATGATGCCGGACTAAGCAGGAGCGACTGAGCATTGCTCCTGCCCTAAGAGCTGCTGGACCATCAATATTTCACATGGTAGACCCTTTAGGGGGCGTGAGGGATGGGTAGGACTCTGGAGCCAATGGGACAACTAAGCCTTTGTGGAATCCTGATTTGCTGAGCTGGGGTCTTCGGGCTGCGGCTTTGTAAGTCGCAGTATGATATTTACATAGTAACAAAATGCTAAACACATCTCATTGATCTGCAACATGTGGGAATTTAAATCCCTAATGCATTTTGATCGTGGTATAGTGACATTGGCAGAATATAAGACATCCTGCTCAGTTTTGGAGACTAAAGATTCAATGAGAGATCTGTGAAGATCAAATTAAAATAGTTTAGGATAGAAGTGAAAAGGGCATGGAACAGAATGGAGGTGAAAAAATATTTCTAATGTTAAACATAAGAAACAACAAGGTCTATATGAAGGCCGTGGCAGTAAATGGCTTGTAAGCTACTCATAGTTGTACACAAAGTCTTTGCTCTTATACAGCAGCTCCAATTATAAGTCACAGGTGCCATTTGGAATTTGGAACCGGAATGGGAAGGAGGACATGGGGATCACTCCTGCCCTGACACCATTACACCCCCATGGGATTTGCTAGGTAGGTCTGGAGAGTCCACAGGGTGGAGTGGGGTTGGGAAACAAGGAAAGCCATCAGGGGGCTTAGTCTTGAGGAACTGTAATAGGAGAGTATTACAGTGATACTGCCTGCTACTAGAGAACAGATAATGAGGAATGTTAAAGTGTGTAATAGAATATATTTGGTTAGCATTCTAAATTTATTGTTTATTTACTTACATTCCCCTGTGAACGGATCTAATTTCTAGCTACTGAACAATACTGGCCAACAATGAAAAAAGGTAATAATTATAAAAAATAAAAGTTAAGTTATTAAACAGCAGCAAGCAGCCAAAGATAAAAGAGTGGGCCTGATATTCAGTCCCACTTGCAGTCAGTGGCAAATCAGGAAATGTAATGCCAAGTCATATCCAGCAACCGACATTGAATTTCTATTTGTTTGGGGGTTTTATGGTGGGTTTTTGTTGTTTGTTGTTTTTTTTTGGGGGGGTTGTCATTTTTGACATAGCCAGTTCAGCTGATATTCATCACCTGACTGACTAATTTATAGCAATCAAAGGTAGACGTGCTATGTATGTAAGTCTATCTGGTGGCTTCTACCTTTATATTTAGCTGGTCAGCCAATGAATGTTGACACTAACTAGCTATTGGCATTTGATATTGATTCCTTTCTGATCACATTCATTAATTTGAGATGTTCACAGGCAACTGACCTACTATTTAATTTAATTTTATATATGGATGGACTTGAATGTATCTTAGATATGACTTATGAGAATAGGATTTTTCTTTACATTATGAAGTTCTTTTTAGTTTTTATTTATGTCATTTTAATGTAATCTGCTGAGAACTTATGTAAGGTTTGGTGGAATATCAAATTTTAATAAGCATAAACATAAACTAACTGGCTATGTCATGCAATATAGTCATTGACTGGGCTAGCTGCAAAGCACTAATATTTAACAGCCATCTTGCACTAAATAGTAGCACTTATCCGGTTAAGTGCTATTTGACCAGCCAAGAGCCATCCCAGCCGGTCAAATAGTATTGAATATTGGGAGGAATATAATTAGAATATAAGACTCATGCAGTAAACATGCAGGATGTTCAGAAAAATACAATAAATCTGTTATTGAATGAACTGTTATCTTCAGGTGTAGCACAGTTTTCCCTATAGGCCTTAAATTGTGCCTCCAAAATTACCCACTAGCAATAACAGAGCTGTATACAATCTGTCAGTGAAGAGAAATTTTCCATTCCCTTTCAGAGAGGCTGCAGGTACGAAATACTCAGACTGGCAGAGGAACTCTGAAAGGATCCCATAATGTAGAGCCAGGATTTGAGTTGCAACTACACTGGATGCCTTCTTAGCTCAGACCTATCCAGTGAATCAGATAGCCTGGTGATCATCAGAGATGCTTCCTTTATACCCCTTAGGCAGAGGCCTTATCTCTGGTGATAAGCTGACTACTTCACTTTGTTTTGAACATCCTGACTTGAGTCACTCCAAAAATATCCATTTTACATCATCCATGTTGCAGTTTAGGTAACTCATGCTCTGAAATCATACAGTATTACCTCATCTTCTTGAGGAACTCGGAGGGCTCTGGCTCCATAATTGCCGAGCGATATCTGTCCCTTGGTAGATGTTCTAGGCAAGAGGTTTCTGATACAATACTAGAAAATTCTTGCTAAGAAGCAAATTCAAGCTAAAGTTCACTCTACTTTAAGGCACTTATGTACAATTGATTGCAGAAGGTTTTTAAGCTCTGTATTGCAGTTATATAGACAGAGATCTAACCCTTACAGGTCCATTATGGGCTTCTGGAGAAAGGATGCCATCATGGGAGAAGGTTGACAAAAGGGGAGCTTTGAGAGAAGGCCAAATATTTCCATCTAGCCCCATTAAGAAGTGGCCTAGGATCATCAGACCAGGGCTTTCCAGCCCAATGTTGCTGGGATGGAAAAATATCACACACACAAGGACACACAGTATGTTCCTGTCATCATGTGTAAGTGCACATGTGGGGTAATTTTCTAAGAATGTAACTGGCCTTAAACTAGTACCGAAAAGCATGAGCTAAACCCAAATATGCAGGAAAATACTTTTATAAAATTCCTTCCAGATCTGGTTTAGTAAATAGGTCCCTAATCTGGAAAATGATTTGATCTAAAAAAAAAATGACAAGATCATTTATACATTAAACATCCACCAATTCATAGCAAATCATGAAAATAAGAAAGTATGTTAAGTATCTACCTTACCTGTGAGACTGAAAATTGTTAGAGAATTATCATAATTATGTAGGTAATGCTAAGCTCCTAATTGATTTTAAGGGCTCCACCAATGCACACGTAATGCCTATTTGGCAGAGGGAGGCAGTGCTATCTATATATATAAAATCGGAGGTATGTATGTGTGTATGTATGTATGTGCCGCGATCACGCAAAAACGGCTTGACCGATTTGAACGAAACTTGGTATGCTGATCCCTCACTACCTGGGGTGATATGTTCTGGGGGTCTCGCGGCCCACCTGCACACGTGGGCGGAGCTACAAACAGAAATTCACATTTCACCCATTCATGTCAATGGAAAAAAATGTAAAAAGCTGCCATTCTCACAGTAATTCAAAAACGGCTTGACCGATGTGAACGAACCTTGGTATGCAGATCCCTCACTACCTGGGGTGATATGTTCTGGGGGTCTCGCGGCCCACCAGCACACGTGGGCGGAGCTACAAACAGAAAATCAGATTTCACCCATTCATGTCAATGGAAAAAATGTAAAAAGCTGCCATTCTCACAGTAATTCCAACTACCTGGGGTGATATGTTCTGGGGGTCTCGCGGCCCACCTGCACACGTGGGCGGAGCTACAAACAGAACATCAGATTTCACCCATTCATGTCAATGGAAAGGATGTAAAAAGCTGCCATTCTCACAGTAAATCAAAAACGGCTTGACCGATTTGAACAAAACTTGGTATGCAGATCCCTCACTACCTGGGGTGATATGTTCTGGGGGTCTCGCAGCCCACCTGCACACGTGGGCGGAGCTACAAACAGAAAATCAGATTTCACCCATTCATGTCAATGGAAAAAATGTAAACAGCTGCCATTCTCACAGTAAATCAAAAACGGCTTGACCAATTTGAACGAATCTTGGTATGCAGATCCCTCACTACCTGGGGTGATATGTTCTGGGGGTCTCTTCACCCAAGAATTTATATGTTCTTGCTCCTGGAGGTGAAACTAAAAATGTTGTTTATAATCAAGTTTTGTGTTTGTTGTATTGTATTCATTTTGTCAAATATTTCACATTATAATTTGAATATTGTACTTTTTATAAAGCTGTAAAAAAATAATTTCATTCACCACTATAAAGTATCTTTATTTGAATCCATTTACAGTGTTATTGCTATAATTAAATACCCGTGCAACGCCGGGTCATCAGCTAGTTTGTGTATATAAATGGCAAATTCATACAGACCACATAAGTACTCTTCTTCTTTCGCACTGCTGTAAACAGATAGAAAAGACCATGTCGGCCAAGGGTGGTAGTGGTAGTAGCCAGTGCAATCAGCAGACAACACACCAACAAGATCAAGGCAACAACTCATGCCAAAACAAAAGTCATGACTATGATCGTAAGTTGAATTTCATTATGATGCAGTGATTGCTAGTTTCCTTCTTGCCTTTCCAAGGGTATTTTAGTTCCCTTAAGATATAATATTTCATTTTTAAAGAAATTCTTACTGATTTGGGTACTCCAAGGACCCCGTGAGAGAGTGGCATACTTCCATGTGGGAGAGTTAGATTTGGTTTGCAAGTCCAGGCTCAGCCTGTTTAGATTCAAGGTGAATTTACTATATAGCAGGCTCCAGAAGCAACTGTGGTCTGTAGCTTGTGTCAAAGAATTGGTATTTAAGACTGCTTGCCTGCAGGGGCCATCGTGAAAAATGCAGCAAAATATCAAGTTAAAGCAAGTAAAGGCTCATTAAATGCTGAAGCAGATAATAGCAAAGTCTTAGATAAGTCCATATTTATTCTGTATTATCTGTATTAGATAAGTCTATATTTATTCTATTCTGTATTATTAGAAACATCATCAACTGGCAAAGACTGTGCCTGTGGAGGTCAAATCTCTGGATGTAAGTTTTATTTCAAAATAACTTTGTCTTTAGATACTGTATAAAACATACTGTGTGATCTTTGGAGAAGTTAGCCTTCATGAATGGTGTAAAGGTATTAATGCAAGAAACAGTTATTCTACTATTGACAACCCAGTAGTGTTACAGCACACTGAAGTAGGAGACCATAGTTCAGTTCTTGATCCTAGTTTCAGGACCTCTGGGCAGCCTGAAATTGGAATACTAAAGTGTTCAGAAATCCTGGAAAGAAAGAAATGTCACTTATCTCTCAAACATTGAAACCTACCTGTCCAGATTCAGGGAGCATGCACATTTGACACTCGATAGAATGGTGGCTTCTGATTGAGCATTGTTGTTATGATGGGTTTGTAAACTGGATTAAGTTAGAAATAAAAAAGGGAGGGTGGGGGCCAAGTTCCAGGAAGTTATGAATGATCATGACAATTTTAAGCAGAAAATGTCAAACCTTTACAGAATCACACTTCTAATTGTGTTCTAGAAACATCTTCAACTGGCCAGGGCAGTGGCTGTGGTGGAAACCAGTGGAGTCAGAGCTCACACACCTCTCAGGTTGGAATGAACTCCTGCCAACAAAAAGGCCAAACCTCTAGTCGTAAGTTTTAATACATTTAAATATTTTTTTTTCCTTAAATCTAACAATAATTGTGTGATCTTTAAAGATATGGAAACATAGAAACATGATGGCAGATAAGGCCAAAATGGTCCATCCAGTCTGCCATCCACAGCATCCACTATCTCCTCCTCTCCCTAAGACATTCCACTTGCTTGACCCACACTTTCTTGAAATCAGACACTGTTTCTCTTTACCACTTCTACCGGGAGACTATTCCATACCCCTACCACCCTTTCTATAAATATGTATTTCCTTAGATTACTCCTGAGCCTTTCACCTCTTAACTTCATCTTTAGCTCTCTCATTCTGGAGCTTTCTTTCAAATGAAAGAGACTCACCTCATGCACATTTATGCCACATAAGTATTTAAATGTCTCTATCATATCTCCCCTCTCCTGCCTTTCCTCCAAAGTATACATATTGCGATCTTTAAATCTGTCCCCATACGCCTTATGACGAAGACCACCAAATATTTTAGTAGCCTTCCTCTGGTTTTATATTTGCATTCTCTGTTCTTTGGAGAAGCTTGCTTTCTTGAAAAGTGAAAATATTTTAATATAAGGAATGCTTTATTTCATATACTGTATATTTGGCTATTTATTTAAAATTTTTATATCCAACTTGATCTGCGATTCTAAGCAATGTAGATTAAAATATTCAAAATAAAAGCATCTGTTACTATAAAAAAAATCAATAAACATAAATATAAATACTGTTGTCAAGATATATATGAGCGGGTGCTGAAAAATTCTCAGCCCAACCAACCAACTTCCTAGGGCTCCTTTTACTAAGCTGCAATAGCGTTTTTAGCGCACACAGAATTTTAGCACGCGCTAAACCCGCGCTACGTGGCTAGAACTAACGCCAGCTCAATGCTGGCATTAAGGACTAGCACGTGTGGCAATTCAGCGCGTACTAAAACCGCTATCACAGCTTAGTAAAAGGAGCCCTAAATTCTGAGTGCTACTTTGCTACTGTAGCTGAAAAAAGTGTTATTCCATTAAGTGCCAATTTGCAGAAACAACGTTTTGTTTTTTGACATTGTTTCAGCTCATCGATTGAACCAAATCCATGTCTTTCTCTTCTTGGTTGGGCTGAGAACATTTCAGCTCCTCCTCATAGAAATATTCAATCTAAACAGTACCAAAAGCTTGTTAAAAAAAAGTAAATAAGCCTTTAAATGATTTTAGAAACTGTAAGAGATTTAGAAATTTAAATTACTAGTAAAGGCTTCCAAAATTTTAAACCTACAATAAAGAAAACAACAGTTCAATATTCATCCAAAACATACAGAATATAAAGAAAGAATATAAAGCAGATTTAGTTGACTTATCCACCAGGAAGCCAGAAACAAAACCACTGGAGTATTATTATCAATGATCTTAAAAATCAACATCAGAAATTTGTATCAAATTTGATAGGGAGCCAATGTAGCTTCACCAATACCAACCGATGGTATAATTTAGTTTCACTTATGATGAAAGTTTCTTAGTTTATTTTTAGTGATATATGTCATGATCTAGGGATGACCCTATAGCTCAATATTATGGCAGTATAGTCCTGTCTTAACCCTAGGGCTCCTTTTACAAAGTGCGCGCACTAGCTGAAAAATTATCACGTGCGCTAGTTGAAAAATTCTCGCCTGCTTAAAAGGAGGTGGTAGTGGCTAGTGCGCGCGGCAATTTAGCACACGCTATTCTGCGCATTAAGGCCCTAACGCACCTTTGTATAAGGAGTCCTTAGTTTCAGCTGCTCTAGGCAGCCTTCTCACAGTTTTTTTTTTTATATAATTCTTTATTCATTTTATAACTTACATCAAGTACATCAACATTGGTATTAACATTTTAACATAGATATATCACTTGAAATTCTACAATGAATCTTATCAAATTAAATTTATCCACTTCCCTCCCATCCTTTTATATTTCATAAAAACATTTTCTAATAATAAATAACCCCTTCCCCCCCGCCCAATTTCCATTTGTACTAATCAGGGAAGAAAAATATGTACTCATTCTTTACAATAATCTGATAATGGCCTCCACACATCCTGAAATTTATTAAAGTTCCCTTTTTGAATGGCTAATGTTCTTTCCATTTTATAAATATGGCATACTGAATTCCACCAAAAACTAAAGTTCAATCTATCCCAACTTTTCCAATTAAGTGTTATTTGTTGTATGGCAACTCCTGTCAAAATGAGCAATAATTTATTATTTGTAGAGTACAACCTATCACTCAAACACTGTTCAGATTCATGGTGCATGCACATGATCAGACTTCAGAGAGAATTATGATGTGTGTCTTTTGATCAAGCATTGCACTTATGATAGGTTTGTTAAAATGGATCGTTGTTAATGTGAGGTGAGTGAAGGGGGCAAATTCCAGGAAGTTCTGAATGCTAGTGACATTACAGAAACATACTTTTATTCTATTCTGTATCTTTAGAAACAACTTCAACTAGTCAGGGCACTGGCTGTGGAAACCAGTTGAGCCAGAGCTCCCAGAGCTCTCAGGTTTCAGTCAACTCCTGTCAACAGAGAAATGAAGCCTCTGGTCGTAAGTTTTAATTCATTACAATACCTTATAAATTATTTCACAATTATTGTGCAATTTTTTTTTTTTTTTAGAGAGATGTCTGTGTTCATAGAATTTCTCTATCTCTGCTCTTTGGAGAAGATTGTGGTACAGTGGTTAGAGTTACAGCCTCAGCACCCTGAAATTGTGGGTTCAAACCCCTCACTGTTCTGTGTGACCCTGGGCAAGTCACTTAAACTTCCCATGCCCCAGGCACATTAAATAGACTGTGAGCCCACTCGGGCACATAGAGAAAATGCTTGAAGTACCTGTATGTAAACTGCTTTGAATGAGATTAAGTAACTACAAAAAGGCTGTATACTGTACAAGTGCCTATCTTTTCATAAATAGTATAAAGGGGGTGCGTGAAAGTTCTCAGCCCAACCAATCAACTTCCTAAATTCTGAACATTATTATGCCACCGTAGCTGAAAATAGTGCTATCTTATTTCATTAAGTGCCAATTTGCAGAAACAAAATTCTATGTTTTGACATTGTTTCAGATCATTGATTGAACCATATCCGTGTCATTCTCCTCTTGGCTGGGCTAAGAACTTTTCAGCACCCCCTTCGTAAAAATGCCTTGATGAAAGGAATTAATAATATAATTTAATTTCACGTCAGATGAAATATTGGTAGTTTCTCTCTAGAGATGTATGTCTAGGTTTGGACCACTAATGCAGTGGTATGTTAACACAGTTTTATTTTGGAGGTCATTGTTCGGTTTTTAATCCTAGTTTAAGCTTCTCTAGCTTCCTGGAAATGGAATGCTGCAGAAGCAGAGTTTATAGTTCTAGGAAGGGAGACCAGCCTTTCATTTAAACACTGAAATTTGCATAAAATTGCATGCCCAACTTTGTGACTAGTGCACAAAGTTGCATGTATGAGTCATGTGATTTTGGGGTCTTTTTACTAAGGCGCGTTAACTGATTTAGTGTGCGCTAATCTTTAGCGCGTGCTAAATCGATTAGCGTGTGCTAAATAAGTTAGCACGCCTTAGTAGCTACAGAGCTGCTAATGACATTGATGACTAATTATTGGCTGAAATTAGTATTATTGGCATTAACTGGCAGAAATAAAAAGCTACACACATAATTGCCCTTTGCTGGCACTCTATAAATTGAGCATGTAAATTTCAGACCATGCAACTGAAGGAGGGAATAGACCTGGGAAGGGCATGAGTGGGTCAGGGGCATGTCTTGTGATATAGAATATCTGCATTTACATAGCTAACTGCCTGTAGTTAGGTGCTCAGCATTCCAGCACCTAACTTTAAATGATTTTTTGATAATTACCCCTATACTATCCAAAATCAGGTTACATGCATGTCAGACTACAGAGAAAATGGTTGTTTCTGACTTCTAAGAATTATAGTTATGGTGGATTTGTTAAACTGAATAAAATTTAAAATGGAAGGGTGGCGACAAAGCCCAACAAGCTGTGAATGTTCATGATATTTTTAAGCAGAAAATATCAAATCTTTACAGAATCACACATCTAATTCTCTTCTGTTCTGTATCTTAAGAAACATCTTCCACTGGCCAGAGCAGTTCCTGTGGAAACCAATAGAGTTAGAGCTCACAGAGTCAAATCTCTAGTCGTAAGTTTTAATTCATTATAATGTTGTTGTTTTTTCTTTAGGAAACTGTATAAAACTTCAGAGTGATTTTTAATGCAAGGAATTGACATTATAATTTCACTACAGATAAAAAGGTTTTATTTTTAGTGATGTGTGTCGTGACTTGGATGAGGTGGTTTTAATTTATTTTTAGTGATGTATGGCATGACTAGGAGTTGCCCCGGTGATTTATGAGGGGATGCATAAAAGTTCTCAGCCCAACCAATCAACTTCCTAAATTCTGAGTGTTATTTTACCATTGTAGCTGTTAAGAGCATTATCTTATATCACTAAGTGCCGATTTGCAAAAAAATAAATTCTGTTTCAAATCACTTATTGAACCATCTCCACGTCATTCTCTTCTTGGTTGGGCTGAGAACTTTTCAGCACCCCCTCGTAGTGGCAAGGTGGCACACTGCTATAGAGGAGAACATAATTCAGTTCTTAATCCAAGTTTCTGATGCCATTGACTAGGATGTGCCTTCATTTGAAATGACATGGAAATTTGCAAAGACATTTCTCATATTGTTCTATTCATTTTGAAATGAAAAAGACATGGGAAAAATGGCATTTTGGCGCTCTTCTTCTAAAGCAGGTTAGGCACTTAGGCCCGGATTCAACGGAGACAAAGATTTGCTCCTACACACAGCTGATTGGCTTTTTAAAGTCATCCTTTTGAATTACTCATCGTTTATTTAGATTTTGTTTGTTCTTTATAGAGGACACAAAACCAGAACAAAATCTAGCACAAATAAAAGCCCAACCCAAGGCAACAGCGATGGAGACAGACAAACTGGATGGCAAGAGTCACGTTAAAAACCTTTATCCCGGTAACTAATGGATGACATTAAAAAGACCTTAGGGGCCAAAATATGAATCGTCGGGTCTTTTTAATGTCATCCATTAGTTTGCCTGTCTCCTTTGCTGTTGCCATGTGTTGGCCTAAATTTAAGCACCATTACAGAATTTATTGGTGCCAATATTTTAGATACTATTTATAGAATCTAGTCCTAAGGGTGGAATTATCAATATAGGTTATCATTAAGACATGTTATTTTTCTACTAACGTGATATCTTAGAACAGATTTCCTTTTTCCAATGAGACTAGTTACTAATAACTGGATTAACAGTAAAGTAACACATCTTAATGGTAGCCCACATTGATAACTTCTCCCCTAAGTAGGGTTACCACCAGTAGTGTAGTAAGAGGGGGGTGAGGTGGAGGTGGACTGCCCCAGGCGCCATCCTTGCGGGGGTGCCGGTGCTTCTCTGAACCCCATGTTCCACATGAAATGTTTGCCGGCATGAGCAGTATCTTCCACTTGCTGCTCATGTCGGCCTTGGCTCCTTTCTGATGCCACTTCCTGGTCGATGCCAGAAGGGAGCAGAGGCCAGTGTGAGTTGCAGGTGGAAGCTGCTGCTCATACTGGCAAACATTTCAAGAGGTCTACTGGGGCAGGGGCCCTCAAGTGGTAGAGAAGAGTGGGGGGTGCATGGCGCAGCAATTTTGAGCGCCACCACCCCGGGTTACAACACCCTTGCTACAACACTGGTTACCATATGATTCCAGAGAAAGGAGGTCAGATTGAGACATCTGGGGTTTACTTCCATTGAAAGCAATAGCAAGCAATTGAAAGCAATGGAAGTAAAATCCAGATGTCTCAATCCATCCTCGTTTATCTGAAGCCACATGGTAACCTTATCTCTAAGTTGCAAAAGGAATAATAGCATAGGGACAAATACTTTTGTAGCAGGGATACACAGGGCTAGATGAACTAAAGTCAGTAGATAATACCGACTGGATTGCTGTTGGCTGATTCTCTGGCCGACTGTGGAACAGTGATTGATGCACTACCAAGTTTGCATGCAAATGATTTGCATGTAGGTTTTGCATGCATGCCCAACAGATCAATCGCTCAATGAGCGATTGACACATGCGCAGAGCCCTAACAGCAGTGATGGAAAGCAACCTCTTGTCACTGCTGTTAGGGCTTTTTTTTAATGGCATAGTTGAAACCATGACACCTCCCCCCCCCCCCATGACAGTGAAAATGGTAGGAGGGATGTCTACTCCTTCCTGCCTGGTCAAATACCCCCAAGCCATGGTCCACCCGGTCCTGGACCCCCCATGCCACTGACCCCCATCCCTAATCATCTCCTACCCTTCCCCCTTCCTCCTGAAAAAAATGCAGGAGGGGTGCCCACTCCCTCTGCCACCGGATGCTCCCCTGAAACATCCCCCCTCACTTCCCCCAACCCCCCCACCCTGTACCTTTGCTAGACGTTGGGAGCTGGAGGGAAGCACATCATTCTAGCTCCAAGCCCTGCCTGTGGAAAATGATGGGTCTTCTCCTCCCCGGTGCATCAAGTGATGCACGGGGAGAAGCCTAAGGCATCTGAGCCAATCATAGTAAAATGCACAAAAGGATCAGAGAGTCAGCCTGAACAGATTCAGAAACAGCAATCAGGGAAACAGTGTCATGATCTGATAATTTTACAGGAACATAAACAGAAGGGTTCTTGTACATATATCTATCTGGCAGGCTGTTCTATTAAAAACAGTAATGCAAGGAAATTAACATAGGGCATCTCCAAGTAACTGTGAATGAATGTCTATGTTATATTGAAGCAGAAAATATTATAATATCACAGAAGCACTCTTTTTACTCTGCTGCATGTTAGAATCAAGCTCATCTTCCAAGGGTGGCTATGATGGAGGACAGTGTGGTCAGACAGCCCAGTACTCACAGTGTGGAGCTAATAATTCATCCCAAAACAGAGGCCAAGATAATGATCTGAAGGTTTAATTCATAATAAACATTTATAATAGTTTTAGAAACAGAGTAAAACTACAGAGGTTCCTTGATTGGTTTAAATTTAAAACACCCTCAGTGATATGACATGAAGCGAAAAGTGTCAAGAAAAGTGTGCAATAACTTGTAAATTTCATGGCTCCACACCATTCTCTTCTTGGTTGGGCTGAGAACATTTCAGTGACCCCTCGTATAACTTTGCTTTTGGATTTAGCTATATTACTCCCATCATAATAAGGATCATTTTAAAAATATATTTTCAATTCTTTTTATTGACAACTCTTCTGAAATCAATCACATTACTATCCACATTACTCAGTAATCAATTACTGAGTAATTGATTACTTCTTTACTGAGTAATTGATTACACATTACTTCTGAAATCAATCACATTCCTATCCACATTGCAATAATATCCACATTACTCAGTAGACACATATAGCTACATTGAACATGTGAAAGTCAACAGTTTTTCTTGAAGACACCTTAGTTTAGAAATGGTAGCTCTTTTCTCCCCATCTTCCTCCCCACATGCTGATTAATGAGGATCCTCTTGTCCCTATACAATATAGTTAGGAAAATGTCTCCTTGTATGTTTCTATCGGTATCCTCTCTTCCTTTTTTAGTTCTTTTGCCCTCTGAAGTCCCTTTCTTTAACATCATGTCCTCTTCCTACACTGTGAATGTCCTTTTGTAACCCGTTCTGAGATGTTGGGAGGATGGGATAGAAATGTAAATAAATTTAAATCATTGGAACTTGTACTATATCTACCCAAAGTGGATGAATAATTTGGGAAGATTGGATGGGTTATTTTGTTTATTATTAGCAGCCATTGATTATGGGACTACATTGGCATTCATTATATGAAGGAACAATGATTGCTTTCCTGTGCTTTATCTCATGTACCTCCCTCCCCCACCTCTTACAAAGCTGTGCTAGCAGCTGCGATGCAGCAATGGCACCAAAACCCATTAATTCCCAATGAGCTTCGGCGAGAATATCATGGGCTGCCACGGCATAGACGTTGGAATGGGGGAGGCCACAGGGGCCATGGCCTCCTCAAAAATTGTCGATCAGAAGAGTCATTTATAGCTGTACTCCCACACCCACCTCTTGCCGGCCACTGTAATTTTAAATCTTTGGGTAAACACCATGCAGCATTGCTGCAGAATGAAGACTTATGAGGCAGACCTTCTCATTGACACTGTGTGGTGGCTGCCCAAAGCTTTAAAATCACAGTGACTGGGGAAGGTAAATGGAGGAGTCGGGAACTGGAGAGAGAGGTTGTGCTGCAGGATCCTGCTGGGCTAGAGTGGAACATTTGGGCCCCCTCCCCCAAACCAAAAAGTGTTCTGCTGCCTATGAGACATGGTAATTGATTTTGTAAATGAGGGCCATAATATTTTAGCCCTACAGTTTCTATATTTAGTTCAATCAAGTTTAATTTTCAGATAAATAATGTAATGTAATGTAATTTATTTCTTATATACCGCTAAATTCCGTTAGGATTCTAAGCGGTTTACAGAAAATAGACAATAGGGTGCATTAAAATTATAAGTAAGATAGGTACTTAGAAATTCCCTTACTGTCCCGAAGGCTCACAATCTAACTAAAGTACCTGGGAAAATGACAATTAGTAGAGTAATGAAGAAATAAAAATAGAGATAGATGAGAAAAATAAGAAAATAAACATTCCAATAAGACTACAATGATCTAAAGGACTTTGAAAGGTTGAAAAGAGGGGAGATAGGAAATAGAAGCAGAAGGGAGAACCGTTGAAACTATAGAATTCTGGGGAAATTTAAATGAAATTTAAATAATAAAATAAAAACAAAAACAAGTGGCAAAACAATGAATGAGATTTAAAATATATCATAAACTAAAAAGAAAGTGAAAAATAAAAAACAAAAACAGTCAAGACTGAAGTCCAGCTTGAAATGACTTCACTGCTTTGGCTGCCAAACTTCTCCAGATGTCATCCGATCCTTGTCAGCAAACCGGAAGCCCCAAATCCAGTGTCTCTGGTCATCAACTCGTCTAAAACATTCACACTCGCCTCCTGCATGCCAAATTCGCTGAATCTATCTCCTTTGTGGACAGGCACCGCCCGCGCCTCTCTGACCGTTTGCTGCGCCTCGATGATAACAACAACATATTAAATTTTTATTAGCTTCGAACCTCAAATAAATATTTGCAGAACACTAGAAATAAGACAGCAGAAAAAAGAGACTTGAAACAAGTCAGTGTAAAATGTGGAATGTTCCAAAGGAGTACTGTACACTGTTCAGAGGAGACCTTTATCTCTGCCTGTGGAAAATTCATTGTTATTAATGTACTCTCATGCTATTAACTCATTTTCAAAATGCATTGAGACTTGCTATAATTGCAGAGTATGGCACAGTGCTTAAAGCTATGCCTCAACACCCTAGGGTTATGAGTTCAATCACACGCTGCTCCTAGTGACCCTGGGCAAGTCACTTAATCCCCCCATTACCTCAGGTACATTTGACAGATTGTGAGCCTGCTGGGACAGACTGGGAAAAATGGTTGAGTACCTGAATAAATTCATGTAAACCATTCTGAGCTCCCCTGGGAGAATGGTATAGAAATTGAATAAATAAATATAACAGAACTAGAATAATGCATAGCTTTCTTTTCTTTTGTAAATGTGTTTGCTTTCTTCAACTTGCATGTAAAATTGTGCCAATGTCTCAGGCCCAGAAATGTTTTCATGTTAATGGAGGACATGCTAAATCACTGAATTGCATTAATGTGTTCATCTAAATAATTAAAAAAAAACAACAACAAATAATAATCATTATATAGAGAATGAAGTATTAGGATGTGTGCAGGGAGCCTGAGAAAGTGTGAATAACAATGATTCCACTAATTCTGCTGTTCTTCTTCCAGGTGGAGGTCAAAACACAGACCAGCAGAAACAATGCTCAGGTGGATCAAAGAAGTGAAAAGGCAACACTGAAACGCCACTTTCCACAAATCAGAATCAAGAATTGGAACCTCTATGTTTAAATTGATAATATTCCGATTTCAAAAGAGTGTTAACATTAATTTGAAACATTGTTTTGTCCTCAAAATTCATGCTGATTAAATACAAGCAATCTTAATTTGCATATCATATTTGTCTGCTGACCTTTTAATACCAAATAGAGGGCAAAGTGACTTTTAAAGAGAATATGAGCACAGTTTGTTATGAATATTATTGCTAGAGGACATTCAAATAGAGTGCATAGGCCAGAATCTTCCATGATGTTATGAGGAACTGACAAACCCCCTCCTTTGCTAACGCATAGTGTAGGTTTTAGCACTGGCATTGGTGGTAACTGCTCCAATACTCATAGGAATTCTATGAGCATTGTAGCAGTTATCGCCACTACTGCTGCTAAAAGTTGGTAATACCCCTCTTGATCCTTCTTGAAAGACCAGACTGGATTACTACAGAAGAGACCTCTAGTGCCATGGGGCTACAGAATGCATTCATGAACATTTTTTGCATTCTTATTAATATTGATGTCTGATCAAGATTCAATGAACCCCATTCACTGGCATGCACATGGACTGAGGTGCAAGGTGGACTATTGCAATCATGGGTTGTAATATTTGACTCATTTACTCTTCATGCAAATACATTTGCTCTTCATTCACATATATTATTAATCATTCAATTGCTAAAATGTAAAGCTCCATTTTACTTATGTCTGGGAAGTAGGGTTAATCACTGGGAAGTTGATCCTTTTCATTAAATGCTATTTTACAGCAACACAGAAACTGGAAGCAGATAAAGACCAATATGCACCAATTGTAATTGGTCCAGTATTTGTCCCATGCATTTTTTTTTTTTTTTAATTCAGATACCATCCTACTCTGTACCACCTCCATTAAGAATCTGTTCCATGCATTCACAACCTTTATCATTTAAAAAATAATAATAATATGATTTTTCCTGAGTCTACTCTTTTCGTCCTCATTCTTTGAGGCTTTGCTCTAGATCAAGGGTGTCCAACCTCAATCCTTGAGGGCCATAATCCAGTTGGGTTTTCAGGATTTCCCAAATGAATATGCATGAAGTCTATTTGCATGTACTTCTGCATTTTATGCAAATAGATCGCCTACATATTTACTTCCAGTTCACCATTGCATCCTTTTGAGTAAGAATGGAGGAATGGTAACCCTGTTGTTGCTGTCATATGATAAATTTAAAGGATTACAGATGCAGGAATATATAGAAACCTGATGCAGTTACAGCTCCTGATGACGCTGGTTTAGCAAAATGCAGTTCTGTGTCGGGCTGGCTGATAAAGCTATTAGTGTGATCAGCTGTGATTTAAAGATACAATATACTACTTCATTGGACACAGGAAGTACATCTTTGGTATACAGGAAGAACATTTCTGATATATATGGAATTGACTTTTTCATATTAAAAGGACAACTGTTCAAGGAATACCAGTAATACCAGGTTTTCCACTTTAATAATAAAATTTTTTTGCAGGTTTATATTTGGTGATCCACTTAAATATAATTGTATGTTGTATGATAAATTGAATTTATATAATAACATATTTATTAAATATATATATGCAAGCATAGCTTCTCTTATATATTTTGCAATATCTACATATTTACTGCAGACATTTTGAAAACCCAAGCTGGCAAGGGCCAAGGTTGGACATCACTATTCTAAAGCTTAATTTCAATCAAAAGGGACCCTCCTCTTATATATTGTCACCGGGCGTAGACAAGGCAGATGTCAAGCCTAGGGTAACCGGGTATATGTAATAGACTGAGCATAAAATTTGAGGTCGTTAGAAGATTGAGTAAAGCAGAGACAAAGGTTCCAATTTTATTCTGCTTCTTTTGGCAGGCACAACTTATTAGAGGCAAACAAAATATGCTTCAATCAGTATTCACAGTTATCTCTCTGCAAGCAATCACATTTCCCATAGCCCTTTAGCTACGGTCCATTTTTTTTAACTCCACTAGGCTTATTATTATCCAAAAAGGGTTTGTGTTCTGGATACTGGTAGGGGTTAGAGGTGGGAGGGGAGGGGGTTTAGATTAGGACCCTGGATGTGGGGGGAACTCTTAATTAATTATATATTCAAAAGGGAACCAGGAAAATATTTGATAGCATGGTATAATCATTTAAAATGGCTTTAAAACTATTTTCTTTGAATCTCAATGGACTTAACCATCCTATAAAAAGGAAAAAAAAAATCCTTAACTTTTTAAAGCAGCAGGAAGTGGACATATATTTTATTCAAGAAATGCATATATCTGCTAGTGACTCATCCAAGTTGGAAGGGGGTGGGTCAAACATAGTTTTTTTACTCCTGCAGTGGGAAAGAAGGCTGGGGGGGGGGGCTATCCTAATAAATAAAAAATGCTCAGCTGCATTTAGGGCTCCTTTTACGAAGATGCGTTAGGGCCTTAACATGCAGAATAGTGCACATTAAAATGCCACACACGCTAGCCGCTACCACCTCCTCTTGAGCAGTGCTATAGCACGTGCTAATCCGGTGCATGCACTAAAAATGCTAGTGCATCTTCGTAAAAGGAGCCCTTAGAGTTATATCAGCAGATCCCATGGGAAGGTGGATTCAGGTGCACAAGAGCTCAGGGAAAGATACTCTGATGCTTTTTAATACTTATGTCCCTAATTCAAATCAGGATGAATTTTTCAAAACTCTTCAACAGTTGATTCTGTCACTGGCTTCTAATTTAATAGTAGCTGGGGACCCATTGTTGAACAAACAACCCAGTAAGCTGATAAAATCAATAAGCTTGAATAATTTAGTACAGTCCTGTGGCATGAAAGATATATGGTGGATTCTTCATTTTAATGTTCTGGAATTTTCTTTCTGTTCCCATGTACGTAAATCATTTTCAAAAATAGATTACATTTTTGTTTCAGATCAATTAACTCAGCAGATTACAAAAGCCAGCATAGACCCAATTATTTTATCAGATCATGCTGGAGTTTGGATTGAATTTAAATTTGCTGAACAAGATTGTAGTAGACCTGTTTGGAGATTCAATAATACATTGCTTGCAGATTCAAACTTTCTTGAAGAATTTCAATTAAAAATGAATGAATATTTTCAAATCAATGCCTCAGAGGAAATCTCTTTAGAAACATGTGGGATGCTTTCAAAGGTACTATGAGAGGGAAAATCATTTCGTATTCGGCACACATTAGGAAACAACTTAAAATGGAATGTTCTAATTTGGAACTAAGGGCTCCTTTTACTAAGCTGTGAAAGTGGTTTTAACGCGCGCTAGACCTTAACACCAGCATTAAGCTGACGTTAGTTCTAGCTGCATAGCGCGAGTTTAGCGCGCGCTAAAATCCTGCGTGTGCTAAAAATGCTATTGTAGCTTAGTAAAAGGAGCCCTAAATACTATGGATTTGGAATACAATAGCCTGGAAATGAGAACAAATTACTTTACAGACCCTCTTAAAAGCTAAATATAAATACAATGAGATTTCCTCTCAATTGGCTAGGAAAGAATTGTTTTCTCAACAGGCTCTGTATTATGGAAACTCAAATAAAATGGGAAGATTATTGGTTAATTACCTCAAAACAAAAAAAAGAAAAGTAAAGATTGTGCCTATCACAGATGAGAAGGGTGAAACTCATTCTCAAATTGGAAATATTTTAAAACAATTTTTGAAATATTATAAGGTTTTATATTCTTCTGAGCTTTATTCAAATAAAGGACTTGAAGGTTTAGAGTTTTTAAAGTTAATCAAGGGACCAAAAATTCCCGAGCATATAAAATAAAATCTTGAGCTGCCTATATTACTGAAAGAACTTCAAGCAGCGTTGAAGTCCCTTAGAGTTGGATCTGCTCCAGGTGGTGATGGGCTCACTGTAGAGTTTTACAAATCATTCCAAATTACATTATTACCTCATCTTTTAAATTTATATCAGGCCCAACTAACTAAAAGTTGCATTACAGATACTATGGCAGAATCTTTAACTATTGTTTTACCAAAGCCAAATAAAGATCCCATGTTGGTTTCAAATTACAGGCCTATTTCTTTGATTAATGTTGATGGAAAACTTTTGGCTAAGTTATTGGTTTTACGCTTAGCTAAGGCTTTCGCTTATATTATCGGTATGCACCAAAGGGGTTTCGTTGTTCAAAGACATTCTTCAAACAACATCAGATTAGCTTTTCACATGTTGAATTTAACAAAAATATTCTATAATTGGCTCGCTATTTTAATCCTCGGGGAGAGTGTTAGGCCTTGCGGGAATAAAAACCTATTCCAAATGCTGTAAATAAACGGACATTAGTATGAGCTCTCAGAATGTAAACGTGGGATTTATGAGCTCAGGTAGCAACTCATAGGTGACCTTCACCAGACATAAGTCTAAATGAGCGCTGCCTCATACATCATTTAGTCCTAAATGTGCAAACCGTGCAAGTTAAATACTAATAAGATCAAGGTCAAACAATCGCTCCGGGGAGAAAAAATGTTTAAATTACATTCTATAGACTTCCTGGAATCTACCCTATCTATTCTCTATAACTGTTGCCAATCTAAAGTGCAAGTGCTAAGAATATAAACTAATTCAGTTGATTAAAAATACACAATAATATGGAAAGAATCAGTTATAGAGAATAGATAGGGTAGATTTCAGGGAGTCAATAGAACATAATTTAAACATTTTTTCTCCCTGGAGCGATTGTTTGACCTTGATCTTATTAGTATTTAACTTGCAGTGTTTGCACTTTAAGGACTAAATGATGTTTTAGGCAGCGCTCATTTAGACTTATGTCTGGTACAGGTCACCTATGAGTTGCTACCTGTGCTCATAAATCCCATGTTTACATTCTGAGAACTCATACTGATGTCCGTTTATTTACAACATTTGAAATAGGTTTTTATTCCCACAAGGCCTAATACTATCCCTGAGGATTAAAATAGCGAGCCAATTATAGATTATTTTTATATTGGACTTATTGGCAACTTCTGAGTCCGTAGAGTTATATATTCTTTGTGCTGAATTTAACAAAAGCCATGGAAGATCTGGCCTTCTCTGTATCTTTGAATGCAGAGAAGGCCTTTGATCATGTGGAATGGACCTTTATGTATCAAGCAATGGATTGGTTTAGTATAGGATCTGGATTTATTCAAATGATTCAAATCTTGTATAGTTCACCTTCTGCCAAATTATATATTAATAATACTTTTTCAGAACATTTTCGTCTGGAGAAGGGAGTTAGACAAGGATGTCCACTATCCCCTTTGCTCTGGAACCCTTGCTATTGGTTATTCAATAGGCAAAGGAAATTCAGGGTATTCCCTATGCAAGTCGGGAATATAAAGTCTCTGCTTATGCAGATGATATTTTGCTTCATCTGAAAAATCCTGAATCTACCTTCCTGCATTTACTAGATTTGATTGACCAATTCGGAAAATTTTCTGGATATAAAATAAATTGGAGGTTCTTCCGCTAAATATACACTGTCCAAAAGGATTATTTGACTCATTCTCTTTTCTTTGGAAGGAAGAGGGTATAAAATATTTAGGTATTTGGATTAAAAAAAAAATGGAAGAGACGATGAAAGTAAATGAAAAATCTTTATTGCTGAAGGTTTCAGAGATGTGTGAGCAATGGAATCCCTTACATCTGTCTTGGTGGGGGAGAGTCCAAATGGTTAAGATGATGATTTTGCTTGTGGTTTGCTACCAAATGGGCATGTTGCCAGTTTATTATCAGGGGTCCTATTATTAAATATCAAATAGCATTCTCACTAAATTTATTTGGTTGGGTAAAACTGCTCATATTGCTTTGGTATCTTTACAAAAACCAATTGTGGCGGGTAGGGTGAATTTCCCAAACTTTTATAGGTACCATCAGGCCTATATACTGCATCAGGGTTTGTATTGGATCCTTCCTGAGCTTATGGAACATCTCCCTGATTGGCTCTACTTAGAGTGGCAACTTATGTCCCCATTACGGTTGTTTCATGTGTTGAGTATCAAATTACCTGGCTATGTTAAGAACAATAGTATTTTATTTGACACCTGGAAAACCTTGAAATTTATTAACAACTTAACAGATATTCCAGTGGAGAAATCCACGTGTCAATCCTTATGGCTAAACTCCAAGATTCAAATTGGCGAGTCTGGAATCTTCTGGAAGCATTGGATGCGGGCAGGTATATGTACACTAGATGTTTTATCAAATGGGAAAATGCTTGATTTTTCACGACTGCAACAATCATTCGGTATTTCAAAGTCTCAAATTTATAAGTGGTTGCAGTTAAAGCAAGCCATTCAGAAGGGGTTCCCTGATTGGCGAAATCTAAAAAATCAGTATAGCCTGCCGGTCCTATGCATCCAGACAGATTTCTTAGGGCATCAGGCTGCCTAGTGGTATAAATTAATATCTGGTTATATGAATAAGAAACCAAAAACTAGTCTTAGAGACATTTGGAGCATTGAGATAAAGCAGCAGATTTCTGCATCTCAATGGCCACAAATTTGGACTTGGAGGATGAGATGTATGGCATCAGCATCTTTGAGATAAACTTGGGTTTTTTTTGTTGCATAGAAGTTTTTGGTCCCCTGTTAGATTACAAAAGTTAGATAGTTCAAAATCTAATAGACGCTGGCGCTGTCATCTCGATATAGGGACACTAGATCATCTGCTATTCTATTGTCCTTTGATACTCAACTTTTGGAAGTCAATATGGGGACAGATTAATACCATACTGGAGTCATCGATTCCATTGACATATGATGTTGTCATATGTGGAATGATATTGCATCTTAAACCCTCATTAGCTCATGTCAGCTTTTCCTTATTATGACTGGGATACCCATGCAAATGATTACTTGTAATTGGAAAAATTGGGATCTCCTTAGTTTTACTTTTTGGTGGGCAAATTTATGCTGACATGCTAGGGTATACTAAGATATTCAAATTAGTTTGGGATCCATTGACGTCTTTTGTGAATTTGTTATAGTTGTCTTTTATTTTTATTTTCTGTTGTTTTAGCACCCACCCATCCAGGGGAGGGGGGTATATCTTTTGTTTGGTATTATTCCCTGATGGAAAATGTTGGATGGGAGAGGTTTTTTTTTTTTTTTTTTTGTATTGATACTGATTGATTATAAGTGCTTATTATGATTATTAATATCTGTATGTATATTTTTTTGCACTTTTTGTTATCTTTGAAAACTTAATAAAGATTTTTTTTTTAACAAAAAAAACTTTTCTGGAACACAATATTTCTTCCCAGTCCTTAAACTAGGCTTTGGCCTGGAGTCTCAGCCCCTTTATAAAGGCCAGTATAATTTCATAAGTGGTAGACATACCTTTCACCTAATCATCTACCACCCTTTCATTTCCCACTGCTCAGTTAAGCTCCCTTTGAGCCCTTTTAGCACTAAGCTCAAAGGAGTGGGGTTCTTCCTCCCAGAATTGTTCTGATGTAGTGAACCCTCCCAAAACCCCTTCAGGTTATAATGTACAAACATTTCATCTTACTACATCTTGGTTAAGCAGTTTCACTTCAGAGAAATGTCCTCTTCCATATATTCTGCTTCAATAATAGTGTTCTTGTAAAGTCACAATTAGCTGCTTTCAAAAAGAAAAGAGCAAATCTTTTACTTTCAAAGCAAACAGTAAGCCATATATCTTGGCTTCATACTTTAAAGTCCCTTTAGAATTTGAGCTAGTACACCAAGCTATGTCATTAGCTTCCTGCTCTCCACAACAGATTTTAATCCTCTTAAACTGTCTATACCGTGTCTTGGAAATTGTGTTACATGGTAGAGAATGACACGGTGACAAAATTCATCACCGTTCCCGTCCCCGCGGATAATCGCGGGAAATAATCCCATGTCATTTTCTAGTGTCTGTTTCAACCTCAGTCCTTCTACACCAGCATTCTTCAAAGCAAAGCTTGCGGGTCAGTGGTTGTGGCCATTCATACTCTGATTCATATGTGAGCCAAGGATAATGAAGCCATTGTGACATCACTGATGTGATTGGTTCTTAGGCACTGGTGGAATGAAGCATTATGACATCACAATATCTGCTCTGGATACCAGAGACTGTCATTCTGTAGTGTCTATCTCAGCTTCAATCCTTCTACACCAGCATTCTTCAAAGCAAAGCTTGCAGGTCAGTGGTTGTGGCCATTCATACTCTGATTCTTCCCTCTCTCCTTAAAGAATGACATGAAGATGGTTTCCTGCGGTTATCCGCGGGGACGGGAACGGTGATGAATTTTGTCACCGTGTCATTCTCTATTACATGGCTTTGAACACTTCTTATAGCAGAGCAGCCTTAGCTTCCCACTTTTGTCCTTCTTAGTTAACTCACCTCTCTATAAGAATGGGTTCAGGGTAATCACCATTACACTCTATAGAATCAGGCTCAATTATATCCATTCCTGAACATTGTGACATTTGATCCTCCTGATATTCTAGATCAGGGAAAACATCTTCTGGCTTTGAGAGGTACCTGTATTGCTGGTTCTTTCTGCCTCTGTCTTTAGCATATGTCCAGAAAGGCTTCACTTGAGGCTGCTTCCCTTTCCAGCTCCTGCTTTGGTCTGCCTCTTTCTGGGTTGCACAGCTGGGTTAATTAAAGCTAACATACAAAAACTACAAAGCTGTGAACTACTGTGAAAACAACACAAAAAAAACTTGTCAGGAAAATACATAAAGGGAAGGAACAGTTCTCTAATAGAGAGGGTAAATAACTTCATCGGCAGTACAGACAGTTTGAAAATAGGCTAATTATTAAAACAAAGTTATTTGAAAGCAGGCTGCCCTTAAAGCTAGTTTCGAACAACAAAAGCAAAAACTGCAGTAATGTTGTACAAGATGCCAAGTCTTTAATAAACAATCATAAATATAAAAGTTTGTGTCCAAAAGAGTTGAAGAACCAGGACCCGACATAGTCTGTGTTTTGAAGAAACACTCCTTATTCAGGGGTCCTAAAACGTATCATATACAAAGAAACCTGATGGATAACAACTGGAAACAACTATGTTGGTGAACAACTAAGCAAGTTGTGCCTTGCATGGCGTAGGAGCTCACACAGCTTGCTTAGTTGTTCACCAACATAGTTGTTTCCAGTTGTTATCCATCAGGTTTCTTTGTATATGATATGTTTTAGGACCCCTGAAGAAGGAGTGTTTCTTCAAAACACAGACTATGTCGGGTCCTGGTTCTTCAACTCTTTTGGACACAAACTTTTATATTTATGATTATTCATTAAAGACTTGGCGTCCTGTACAACATTCCTGCAGATTATGCTTTTGTTGTTCGATTCAATATCTTTCTGCAGTTTTGTTGGATTCTTTGCTTGTTTTTTGCCCATAAAGCTAGTTTCAACAGTCATATGATTAGTGGAAACTTAGAAACATAGAGTATGACGGCAGAAATGGGCCGACGGCCCATCAAGTCTGCCCACTCACAAACCCTCCCTCCTTTGAGAATCCATCTTCTAAGTATTTCTCTGGAGCGACCCCATCTGACGGTCCCATCGTCCTTTGAAGTCGAGCGTTGTGCTCGCTTCAACTACCTGACGTGGAAGACCATTCCATCTATCAATCACCCTTTCAGTGAAGAAGAATTTCCTGGTGTCCCCATGAAATCTTCCCCCCTTGAGTTTTAACGTGTTCCCTCTTGTCGCCGTGGGACCAGTAAGAGACTTTACTACAAGAGTAACAGAGATTCATTTTTTAATTTTGAGAGTCTCATACCAAAGATTTTGAACGCAGAAATAGATTCCTTTAGCACCACTGAAGAATTGTGCTCTTTTATGATATCTGTTTCGAAGAAAAGATTCCACTGTTTTCTAATCATAAGGGCATTGTAATGTTCCATTGTTTTTAGACCATAAGTCATGTTTTTTCACCATATTGTTGTTCTTACATCATGGTATCCTTTATTCTATTGTACATACAAAAAATATCACATACCCATTATCCTGGCACAACCTTTTATTTAGAACTTTAACATTTACGTATATTTTTACATTTGAGGATCCTTTTACTAAGGTACGCTAGCGTTTTTAGTATGCGCTGAAGATTAGCACACGCAAACCCCATGATAAATGAAAAATACTAACGCAAGCTCTATGGAGGCATTAGCGTTTAATGCACGCGGCATTGTAGCGCATGCTAAGCATGCGCTAAAACCTCTAGCGCACCATAGTAAAAGAAGCCCTTGGTCATTGCACTCCTTTTTGAATAGTGACTTCATTTTATTTGATCTCTTTGTCTATTATGCTGCTGGCCTGTGTTTCCTATTTACATGTTTAGTTTTTATTTTGTCCTTTTAAACAACACAATTGTTATGTTTCCATTTTTTATTTTCCATTTTTATTTTTCCTCTAGCCTTTGTCTCGTACTTTTTATACACGTTTTGATGACATCAGCTTTTTGACTGTAGACGTCATCTTTCCACACACTTGTTACATTCAATTTTGTCTCCTTTTTTAGCCATAGATAGTTTACGTTCCTTGACCATTATTTATGTTTTTACTCCAGATTGTGTATTGTTAATTTGTTAGGGTTTTTTTAAAAGTTGTTTTAAAAAGATGCACGCCTTTGTGACACCGTCTGATTGGCTTAAGACGTCATTACACAGCATCCACTCCTCTCGCTTTTATTCCATCACTGTTCAGGGCGCTGTTTTTTAGTCACAACGCTGCATACAATTCCCTGCATCATTTTGGATCAGTAAGTAACTCTGAGCTTTATAGTCACAGCATGCTGTTTTAATTTGTGATTAGTTTTACGTCCCTGCTAGTATTTCTACAGTGTGTTCTCCTAGAGCGTTTTGGCATTTCTGTTTTAATTAGTTCTAATGCCTTGGCACATTGTTTGGAGAATGTTATCTCCCTCTTTTTTTACAGAAGTTTTTCAAGCTCAGTTGTACTCAGTAGTTAAGCTCTGGAACGCATTGCCTGAGGATGTGGTAAGAGCGGATAGCGTAGCTGGTTTTAAGAAAGGTTTGGACAAGTTCCTGGAGGAAAAGTCCATAGTCTGTTATTGAGGAAGCCACTGCTTGCCCTATATTGGTAGCATGGAATATTGCTATACCTTGGGATTTAGCCAGGTACTAATGACCTGGATTGGCCACCGTGAGAACAGGCTACTGGGCTTGATGGACCATTGGTCTGACCCAGTAAGGCTATTCTTATGTTCTTACTGTAAATCAAACATGGAAGTGTTTGCATTTGCTTTTAGATTTTAAAAGTCACTGTTTTGGCTGTTTGGAGTGCACTTTATTTAGTTTTTTTAAGTGTGTTAGAGTATTTGATTTTTCTCTTGGATTTCATCCACTGTATGTAATTTAAAATTCATCTTGCATCTTTTTTCTTTTTTACATACATGACACATACTTTTTACTATGACATTTTTATTAACCGTTTTGGATTTTTTGTTTAATAGCCATTCTTTTAGATACACATTGTTTCAGCGCCATCTACTGGGTATGTTTGATATTTTTATATATCTTTTTGAGACTCCCTTTGATTTACATGTCTAATTTATTTCATATGTATGAAAGCAATTATACGGATTTCAATGGTGTTTACGTCATTGGTGTGTTATTATTATAATGATTTGTATGGTTTACACACTCTATTTGGTATATTCATGATCTTTGGTGCATTTTGATTTTATATATAGTTTAAATATCTATTATTATTTTTGTATTTTTTATGTATTCATATATTTTTACATTTTACAGATCATAAGCTCATCCCTTGAGGAAGGCTTTCTATTGGAAACTGAAACACAGACTGTGTTGGGTCAGAAGAATCTGTTGGGTCCAAAGAAAAAAGTAAAAAGTTAATGGACTATATGGGCTCCTTTTACTAAGCTGTGATAGCGTTTTAAGAGTGCGCTAAACCCGCTCTACACGGCTAGAACTAACACCAGCTCGCAGCTTAGTAAAAGGAGCCCTATATTAGGCTTGGATTTACATATGTGATTTGTTTTTGATCTTATGATTGTTCCTAATAAATTGCATATGTTCTAGAGACTGATGTGCACAGTCCTTTCTCTACTTGTTACTTTGTTCCATTTAATATGATCTTTAACATATAATACCGCTCCCCCTTCTTATCTTCCTATCCAATTTTTCCTCAACAGATTATAGCCCAGTATAACAATATTCTAGTTATGGTTCTCCATGAACCACATCTCTGTGATTGCCACTTATTCCAAACCAGCCTCTTCCATCACAGCCTCTAGTTCAGGGGTGGGCAACTCTGGTCCTCGAGGGCCAGAATCCAGTCAGGTTTTCAGGATTTCCCCAATGAATATGCATTGAAAGCAGTGCATTCAACTAGATCTCATGCATATTCATTGGGGAAATCCTGAAAATCTGACTGGATTCTGGCCCTTGCAGACCGGAGTTGGCCACCTCTGCCCTAGATCTGAGTCTTGTTTCCCATACTTCAAGCATTAGTATACTGCTTTCCAGACATTGCTTATTTTCCCCATGTGTGTTGAAGTATTTAATGATTCACTTACCTGAGGGCTTATACTTACCTGGGGGCTTTGTCATCCAGCTCCAATGATTCTAGTTTAAAGCCCCTTTCAGTAGAATAGCCAATCTGTTGCTGAAGCCACTTCTTCCCATCTTTGTTAGATGCACACCATCTCTGCTATGCAGCCCTTGGAAAATAATAATAATAATAACAGTTTATATACCGCAGTACCGTTAAGTTCTATGCGGTTTACAAAAGATTAGTGAAGTACAAGTTGAATTGACGTACAAGTTGAGTTAACTTAAGGGATGTGGGAACAATAGGGTGAAAGGGCAGGAACACCGTTAGAGAGGAGAAAGAGAGAAGTGGGTCAGCTGTCTAGGTATTTCAGGAATAGGTGAGTTTTGAGGCGTTTCCTGAATACCTCATAAGTGGTGGGCAATAGGAGTTGTTCTAGGTCTTTACCCCATAGAGCTGCTTGATGTGAGAGAAGATGCTCATGGTGTTTTTTTACTTTGCATCCTCTAACCGGGGGAGAAACGAAATGCAAGTGGGAGCTTCTCTTGTGTTTGTTGGCTGAGAAGGAGAAGAGGTCAGTGATGTATTTAGGGGTTAGACCGTAAAAAACTTTAAAACAGAGGCAGGTGAACTTAAACTTTACACGAGCTTCCATCGGCAGCCAGTGTAGCTGTTTGAAGTATGGTGTCATCCCATGGTCCAGAAATGCTTTTGACAACACTATCCATGCAGCCACACATTTGTCTCTATATTGATTTTTTAAAATTCCATTTTAAAATTCCATCTTCTTCAGAATGTAAGCAGTCCATCTGATGTATGGTGCACATTATTTTATGTGCATGTCACTTACTAATGCAACAACTCTGGCTACCAACTGCCAGTAGGATCCAAATCAAAATTATTTTACAAATCCAAAAAGCTAACTAAGGGCTGACCTCTCTACATTGCTAAAATATGAGGGGCGTGTAATAATTTATCTACCTAGTAGGAAAGAAATGTTTCCAAAAAGTTTTTGTTTTATTTTTCAATATAGTTCCTTGATAGCTCCATCCACTTTTCCTGCAATGACTTTTACCCTTTTAAAAATAATTCTTCTGTATGACCATCCTCTTTATAGACTATTTTAGCCAATAAAACAACATAGAGGAGACAGCTGGCTAGAACCCCCTCCCCACAAATCAGGAACTCGATAGGAAGAATACAATCTATATATATAAAATCGTAGGTATGTATGTGTGTATGTATGTATGTGCCGCGATCACGCAAAAACGGCTTGACCGATTTGAACGAAACTTGGTATGCAGATCCCTCACTACCTGGGATGATATGTTCTGGGGGTCTCGCGGCCCACCTGCACACGTGGGCGGAGCTACAAACAGAAAATCTGATTTCACCCATTCATGTCAATGGAAAAAATGTAAAAAGCTGCCAACGCAAAAACGGCTTGCCCGATTTGAACGAAACTTGGTATGCAGATCCCTCACTACCTGGGGTGATATGTTCTGGGGGGTCTCACGGCCCACCTGCACACGTGGGCGGAGCTACAAACAGAAAATCAGATTTCACCCATTCATGTCAATGGAAAAATGTAAAAAGCTGCCATTCTCACAGTAATTCAAAAACGGCTTGACCGATTTGAACGAAACTTGGTATGCAGATCCCTCACTACCTGGGGTGATATGTTCTGGGGATCTCGCGGCCCACCTGCACACGTGGGCGGAGCTACAAACAGAACATCAGATTTCACCCATTCATGTCAATGGAAAAAATGTAAAAAGCTGCCATTCTCACAGTAATTCAAAAATGGCTTGACCGATGTGAACGAACCTTGGTATGCAGATCCCTTACTACCTGGGGTGATATGTTCTGGGGGTCTCGCAGCCCACCTGCACACGTGGGCGGAGCTACAAACAGAAAATCAGATTTCACCCATTCATGTCAATGGAAAAAATGTAAAAAGCTGCCATTCTCACAGTAATTCCAACTACCTGGGGTGATATGTTCTGGGTGTCTCGTGGCCCGCCAGCACACGTGGGCGGAGCTACAAACAGAACATCAGATTTCACCCATTCATGTCAATGGAAAAAATGTAAAACGCTGCCATTCTCACTGTAATTCAAAACCGGCTTGACCGATTTGAACGAAACTTGGTATGCAGATCCCTCACTACCTGGGGTGATATGTTCTGGGGTTCTCGCGGCCCACCTGCACACGTGGGCGGAGCTACAAACAGAACATCAGATTTCTCCCATTCATGTCAATGGAAAAAATGTAAAAAGCTGCCATTCTCACAGTACTTCAAAAACGGCTTGACCAATTTGAACGAATCTTTGTATGCAGATCCCTCACTACCTGGGGTGATATGTTCTGGGGGTCTCTTCACCCAAGAATTTATATGTTCTTGCTCCTGGAGGTGAAACTAAAAATGTTGTTTATAATCAAGTTTTGTATTTGTTGTATTGCATTCATTTTGTCAAATATTTCAAATTATAATTTGAATATTGTACTTTTTATAAAGCTGTAAAAAAATAATTTCATTCACCACTATAAAGTATCTTTATTTGAATCCATTTACAGTGTTATTGCTATAATTAAATACCCGTGCAACGCCGGGTCATCAGCTAGTATGATATAAATAGACAAAGGGCTGAAGCTCAGAAAACTTGACTCTGAGGAAGATAATACTTCAAAGATAAACATAAAACACGATATAGATACTTGTATATAGACTATATTTAGTTGAATAGGCCAAACTCCCTAGGAGGTGTGTAAATATTATGTACTTAGCTGCAAAAGTAAACTTAATATTTGAAGTGAATATAAGTAGGACGATTGATTTGGTATGAACATATACATATAAGTAGGACGATCAATGTGCTGGTAACATAAGTAGGATGATTTATTATGCCATATGCTGGTATTAATAACTTTATAGTAGCACCACTACAGAAGCCCCTGTAACTCTGTATAGATCCCATGTATTGTAACATTTCACAGAAGCTCTTTGTAACTCTGTATTGCAACATCTCCAGAGAAGCTCAAGTATTGTAACACCTTTTACAGAAGCTCATTCAAACCGCTCTGAATTGACTCCCCAGTAATTAGCAGTGGTATAGAATCTCACAATAAACAATAAAACCTTCAAACCAGGATGTCACAGCTTCCTTGATGTCTTCCTCACTTGAAAACCTCTGTCCACAAAGAAATTTCTTCAAAAGTCAAAACAGGAAATAATCTGAGGGAGCCAGGTTAGGACTGTAGGATGTATGGTTCAACTACTGAAACCCACATTCTTGGAAGGAGTCTGTGATTGTTGTGACATGTGCACTGGCTCTTTGTCCTGAAGAAATAGCATGCCTGCTGTGAGTTTACCTCTTCTTTTCTCCTTGATTGACGCCTGTAGAGAGCTCATTGTTTTGGTGTAGCTCTCCTCGGTTATGGTTGCCTTATGTGTCATCAACTCCAGAAGCAAAAGTCCTTCATCATCCCAGAAGACAGTTGCCATGAATTTGGCTGTAGATTTTTTCTGTCTTGAACTTTTTTTTTTTTTTTTTTTTTTTTTTGGGGGGGGGGGATAACTTGTGCTTCCACTACATTGACTCCATTTTAGGCTCAGGATCTCTGTGATAGACCCAAGTCTCATCTCGAGTCACTAAATAATGAAAAAAATTCACTTGGTCTTCACAGAGCATCTCTAAGTTCTCCTGACAATACTGGAGCCTCGTGGCCTTTTGACATGGGGTCAGCATTCTTGGAATCCATCTTGCACTAACCTTGGACTTTTCATGAATTATTTTCCAAGGTGTACCTTCCGAGATGCCCATTTTTTCAGTTATTTGAGAAATCTTAATTCATATGTCTGATCAATTTAAATCCTTGACTTTCTTGCACATTTCTGTAGAAGTTGCTTCCACAGGTTGTCCAGTGTGAGGGTACACAACTTAAACTGCTTGCTTTAAAATTTGACTTTGTAGGATGATGGGGCAGTCTCACCCTAAACTGCAGTCATTAGTTCATGGTCATTAGTTAGTCATTAGTTTGGCTTTTTCCCTTCCTTTGTCAGAAATTTTTATCACTGAATGGTGCTCCAAATCTATCAGTTTCTTACTTGATTTCCACGAGGACTCTCCTGACATTCTCTCCCTTAAAATCTTAGACTTGCACTGAGCTGCAACTGTGCATGGGTAACCTTGAGACATGTCACAACATGCTTGCTACTTTCGGTCATACTCAGGTAGATAAATTATTGAATGCCCCTCATACTTATTCCATGTCATGTTTTCACACCTTATGCTAAGAATACTCATCTATTGCTCATTTCATATTAAAAAGTCATCTGTCTAGCCACACTTCAAGATATGGCATTTAGTTGTTTTGCCCCCACTTTAGGGAACCAGCTGCCAGAAGTCTTAAAGTTGATTCATCTTTGATAAATATGGTCTTAGGACCTGATTATTTGAGATCTGCTGTACCTTATGTACTCTGACTGGTATTTGGTATTCATGGGCTCCTTTTACAAAGGAATTCTATGAACGTCAGAGCATTTACCTCACCAGCCCATGCAGAAACCTCTACTGCAGCTTCTTTGTAAGCATGAAAATGATTATTGTGCTATGCATTACCCTCCCTTATGTTTCTTTATCTCTTGGCCTTTGTTGATGTATCGATTGTAGCTATAGCTATTTGCTGATATAAATTGTTTTATGTATATCACCTTGATGATATTAGCGATGGTATATTCAATCAAAATGAATAAAATAAAAACTAAAATATTCTATATGTATAGAAAAGCAGGGTAGAAAAAAAGGAGTCTGGTAGTGACTTTGGAGGAGAAAGGCATAGATAAGAGTAGGGTATAGGAAGAGATAACAGAGATACTTGTCGGTCAGTTAGAGAAGTTTGATTTGTGTGCAGGAATAGTTGAGAGCCAAAGAGGTGGCTTGAAAAGAAGGGTTATATGAGTATAGTGACAGATTATAAAACATGCTACTCAGTTTGAATTGACTGAAGTAGAGATAGATAATTTAATGAGAGTTGTGTAAAGACTAAAATTGAAATAGTCGGGTGATGAGATTGGAGATAAGGATTTTACTTGTTGTTCAGAATGGAAAAGGAGATGGGATTTGATTTATCGTATTTCTGTGGTCACAGAGTGGTTTACATATTATCTACAGGTACTTGCTTTGTACTTGGGGCAATGGAGTTGCCCAGAGTCACAAGAAGCTGCAGTGGAAATAGAACCCAGGTCTCCAGGTTCTCAGGCTGCTGCACTAAGAATGACTATGAACATTTGAGGTGATGTTATAGAGAGATAAATAAGTTTTACTAGTGTGTTTCATACAATATACGTTGAAAGGGAGATGCAATAGGTAAGTTTAGGAGAAAAGATATGAAGTTCTGGTTTAGCTATATTAAGTTTCAAATAGTTGTGGGCTTTCAAGGCAATGTTAGATAATAAGATGAGATTTGAGTCTGGGTTCCTAATCCAATCCAGTCCAATACTTGGTTTTATATACCGATTCATCCCTACAATAGGGCTTGACTCGGTTTACAGAAATAATTGTAGGACATGGAAAGAATATTAAGTTATAAGCTTCATCATTTATAATCACTAATTTAAAATAGAAGAATCAGTTAGGAAGTTCTGAAACAGATAAGTTTACAATGCTTTCTGAAAGGTTAATAGGAAAGGGAGAAGTCTAACTTCTGAAGGAAGTTTGTTCCTAATTTTTGCAAAAGAAAAAGCAAAAGATCGGCATATATTGCCTAAAGCTTTGATTCCTTTAACAGAAGGAAAGGCATGTTTGTATTTATGAACTCCCCTGGAATTTGATGGCTGTTGGGAATTGAAAGAGACAGTAACCAGTGGAGAAAAAAATCTCATGCAAGATTTTAAATATTATGCTGGCACATTTAAATTGGATTCTCCAATAAACCGGAAGCCAATGAAGAACTTTCATTAGAGGAGTAACATTAGTGAAATTAATGGCATAGAAAGATGGATCTAGGAATAATCAGCTTAACAATATTGAGAATCATGGGAGGAGTTCATAGCACAAAGAAAATATATACTGTATATAGAGAGAAGATATGAGATTTCGAGGAAAGCCTAGATGTACACTGATAGTGGGGGTAGCACTGAAGGAGGATCCATCAACGCCTGTACTAAAAGTGCTTGTGAGTGCCAAATGTCGAGCCCAGATCTAACCCAAATATGTGTCTTGAAAACAGATTTAACAATTTACACTAATGATAACAGTATGAAGTAATCATAGATTACTCACAATGACTGGTGTTGCCATTCAACAAATTACGTATAATTGGAAAAACTGGAGTAGATTAAATTATAATTTCTGTTGGAATTCCTTATGTCATGTTTATAAAATGGAGAGATTTATTGCAATACAGCAGGGATGTTTCAGGAAATTTCAAGATGTGTGGGAGCCATTAACAAAGTATTGTACTGATTAGATGACATTGTTTCCCTTAAATTTACAAGTTCAATGGTGAGGGGGAAGGAGGGTAATTTTATTATTACATATTGTACAAGATATTTGATTATATGATAGGGAAGGGTGTGTGATAAGAGCATATTATTTGTACCATTGATGATTATTAAGTGATATATTTATTGTTAATTTGTTCGGACATATTGTCACACTTATTGTAAGTCTGAAAATGAATAAAGAATTAAAAAAAAAAAAAGTATGAAGTATGAAGTAATGAAGTATGAAGTATAAAGTAATGTGGAGGAGTAGCTCTCTATGTAAAGATCAATATCCAAGCGACCGAAATGCAAGGGACCTGGGGAGAGGAAGAAGCGATATGGATTGCTCTGAAAAGAGAAGATGGAACTTCTATCTACGTGGGTGTGGTCTACAGACCTCCGACTCAATCGCAGCAAATTGATAAGGATCTGATTGTGGATATCCAAAAGTTTGGAAGGAAAGAGGAGGTTCTGCTGTTGGGAGATTTCAACCTGCCAGATGCGGACTGGAATGTTCCGTCTGCGGAATCGGAAAGAAGTAGGGAGATTGTGGATGCCTTTCAAGAGGCTCTGCTCAGACAAATGGTGACGGAACCCACAAGGGAAAAAGTGATATTGGATCTGGTCCTCACAAATGGAGAGAGTATCTCTAATGTTCAAGTGGGTGCTCACCTGGGTAGTAGCGATCATCAAACGGTTTGGTTTGATATAACGGCTAAAGTGGAGAGCGGCCGCACGATACTTAAAGTCCTAGATTTTAAACGTACGGACTTTAATGCAATGGGAAAGTACCTGAAGAAAGAGCTGTTAGGATGGTAAGACATAAGAGAAGTGGAAAGACAGTGGTCTAAGCTGAAAGGAGCGATAAAAATGGCTACGGACCTTTATGTGAAGAAAATCAATAAAAACAAGAGAAAAAGGAAGCCGATATGGTTCTCCAACCTAGTGGCTGAGAAAATAAAGGCGAAAGAGTTGGCGTTCATGAAATATAAAAAAACCCAAGAAGAGGAGAGCAGAAAGGACTACAGGGTGAAACTGAAAGAAGCCAAGAGAGAGATACGTTTGGCGAAGGCACAGGCGGAAGAACAAATGGCTAAAAATGAAAAAAAGGGAGATAAAATTTTTTTCAGATATATTAGTGAAAGGAGGAAGATAAAAAATGGAATTGCTAGGCTAAAAGATGCTGGGAACAAATATGTGGAGAGTGATGAGGAGAAAGCAAATGTGCTAAACAAATACTTCTGTTCTGTGTTCACAGAAGAAAATCCTGGAGAAGGACCGAGATTGTCTGGCAAAGTTACACGAGAAAATGGAGTAGATTCTGCGCCATTCACGGAGGAGGGTGTTTATGAGCAACTTGAAAAACTGAAGGTGGACAAAGCGATGGGACCAGACAGGATCCATCCCAGGATACTAAGGGAGCTCAGAGAGGTTCTGTCGAGTCCTATTAAAGACTTGTTCAACAAATCTCTGGAGACGGGAGTGATTCCTGGGGATTGGAGGAGAGCAGATGTGGTCCCTATTCATAAAAGTGGTCACAGGGATGAAGCAGGAAACTACAGGCTGGTGAGCCTCACTTCAGTTGTTGGAAAAATAATGGAAGTGTTGCTGAAAGAAAGGATAGTGTACTTCCTTGAATCTAATGGGTTACAGGATCCGAGACAACATGGCTTTACGAAAGGTAAATCGTGCCAAACGAACCTGATTGAATTTTTTGATTGGGTGACCAGAGAGCTGGATCGAGGACATATGCTAGATGTAATTTACTTGGATTTCAGCAAAGCCTTTGATACAGTTCCTCATAGGAGGCTGTTGAACAAACTTGAAGGGCTGAAGTTAGGACCCAAAGTGGTGAACTGGGTCAGAAACTGGCTGTCGGACAGACGCCAGAGGGTGGTGGTTAATGGAAGTCGCTCGAAGGAAGGAAAGGTGACTAGTGGAGTCCCTCAGGGTTCGGTGCTGGGGCCAATCCTGTTCAATATGTATGTGAGTGACATTGCTGAAGGGTTAGAAGGAAAAGTGTGCCTTTTTGCAGATGATACCAAGATTTATAACAGAGTAGACACCGAAGAGGGAGTGGAAAATATGAAAAAGGATCTGCAAAAGTTAGAGGAATGGTCTAATGCCTGGCAACTAAAATTCAATGCAAAGAAATGCAGAGTAATGCATTTGGGGATTAATAATAGGAAGGAACCGTATATGCTGGGAGGAGAGAAGCTGATATGCACGGACGGGGAGAGGGACCTTGGGGTGATAGTGTCCGAAGATCTAAAGGCGAAAAAACAGTGTGAAAAGGCAGTGGCTGCTGCCAGAAGGATGCTGGGCTGTATAAAGAGAGGCGTAGTCAGTAGAAGGAAGAAAATGTTGATGCCCCTGTACAGGTCATTGGTGAGGCCCCACTTGGAGTATTGTGTTCAGTTTTGGAGACCGTATCTGGCGAAAGACGTAAGAAGACTTGAGGCGGTCCAGAGGAGGGCGACGAAAATGATAGGAGGCTTGCGCCAGAAGACGTATGAGGAGAGACTGGAAGCCCTGAATATGTATACCCTAGAGGAAAGGAGAGATAGGGGAGATATGATTCAGACGTTCAAATACTTGAAGGGTATTAACGTAGAACAAAATCTTTTCCAGAGAAAGGAAAATGGTAAAACCAGAGGACATAATTTGAGGTTGAGGGGTGGTAGATTCAGGGGCAATGTTTGGAAATTCTACTTTACGGAGAGGGTAGTGGATGCCTGGAATGCGCTCCCGAGAGAGGTGGTGGAGAGTAAAACTGTGACTGAGTTCAAAGAAGCGTGGGATGAACACAGAAGATTTAGAATCAGAAAATAATATTAAATATTGAACTAGGCCAGTTACTGGGCAGACTTGCACGGTCTGTGTCTGTGTATGGCTGTTTGGTGGAGGATGGGCAGGGGAGGGCTTCAATGGCTGGGAGGGTGTAGATGGGCTGGAGTAAGTCTTAACAGAGATTTTGGCAGTTGGAACCCAAGCACAATACTGGGTAAAGCTTTGGATTCTTGCCCAGAAATAGCTAAGAAGAAAAATTAAAAAAAAAAAAAAATTTAAATTGAATCAGGTTGGGCAGACTGGATGGACCATTCGGGTCTTTATCTGCCGTCATCTACTATGTTACTATCATAGATTTCTTGCTGCTAGTTTGTGCTAACATCTGTCTCAGCCATATTCCATGTGTTTCTTCCACCTTATTCAAGATGGCAGTAACTGCATGTGAGTAACAATGCATATCTGAAAAGGTCAAATGTGACTAATACATAGTGTAATGAAAAAGACAGAGTGTTATGTTCCACAGAGTGGGGAGTAGCCTAAAAACTGGCACAATTGGGTTATTTAGCTTCTTCAATATAACCAGGGCTCTTCTGCTGCCATTACCAAATGTAGGCCACAAATATTACTCACTTAACCCAGCAAATACATTTTTCCAAGAATTATGTTATTCCCTTCACTGGGTATGAAATAAACCTGTAATAATTATGTAAGACGGCTCAAAGCCCTTCTGTAGAAACCTCTAACAGCTGCTGAGTTGGAAAATGACTAACCCAGTTACAGGATGCTCTCACAAAATGTATATCTTATTCAGAGATGAAATTTCCAACTATTAAAAAGACCTCACACTTGGGCCTGATTCTATATAAAGGCCTGAATTCTCTAAACAGCACAGTTTTTTTAGGTGTCCAAGCCCAGTGAAAAATGTTGTTTAAATGAAGTCTTTCACAGATTTTCAAGGCACCAGAATCAAGCCTCTGTAAGCGCTTTCTGCCATCTAACGCTGCTGTAAGCATGGCTAACATGAGAAGTGGCATTAGGCGCTGAAAAGCCTGTATTTCTGGTGCTTACCTTTGTCGGAGTTGTGATTCTGTAACTGGTACCGTCGCACAATTGACATGCAATCAGCGGCTGCTTTTAAGGCAGCTGCCGACAATGCCGCCGGCTGCAGAACCTAGGCCATAGTGCCTAAAAATAAGTCAGCATTGATCATAAAGGCAGTTAGCGTGATTCTATGAAAAGCACATGCATTTTATAGAAGTGCTTCATATAGACGTTCTTAGCAGCCGTACATGGCGAAACATTTAAGGTGCACCCATTTAGGCCAAGCCTAAATACCTGCATCCAAGCTGTGTACAGATCAGGTATATTCTATAACAGTGACCATAACTTTTAGAATTGCCCATGATTTGCCCATGCTTCTCTCCTGGTCACGCCCCCTTTTGAGATTCACGCATTAGAACTGATGTGCACCACTTTATAGAATGCAACTACCAAGTTATGCATGTAGAACATAAGAACATAAGAAATGCCGCTGCTGGGTCAGACCCGTGGTCCATCCTGCCAAGCAGTCCGTTCACGCGGCGGCCCCCAGGTCAAAGACCAGTGCTCTAAATGAGTCCAGCCTCACCTGCGTATGTTCCAGTTTAGCAGGAACTTGTCCAACTTTGTCTTGAAACCCTAGAGGGTGTTTTCCCCTATAACAGACTCCGGAAGAGCGTTCCAGCTTTCCACCACTCTCTGGATGAAGAAGAATTTCCTTACTTTTGTACGAATCTATCCCCTTTTAACTTTATAGAGTGCCCTCTCGCTCTCTCTACCTTGGAGAGGGTGAACAACCTGTTTTTATCTACTAAGTCTATTCCCTTCATTATCTTTAATGTTTCGATCATGTCCCCGCTCAGTCTCCTTTTTTCAAGAGAGAAGAGGCCCAGTTTCTCCAATCTCTCACTGTACGGCAACTCCTCCAGCCCCTTCACCATTTTAGTCGCTCTTCGCTGGACCCTTTCGAGTAGTACCGTGTCCTTCTTCATGTACAGAGACCAGTGCCTCATAATTAGTGCTAATTGGCACCAATTATGAGGCACTGATTGCCAATTATCAGCACCAATTAGTATTGTTAAACAATTAAGTTGTGCACACAAATTGGCTGTGTGGACCAATTTGTGTGTGTAACGTATGGCACTAGGGAAGAAATTCTATAAGTGGTGCCTAAAATGTAGAAACCTACATTAATAAAAATCAATGTAAAAATTGGAGTTAATGGTGTCATTAATGACCTTTAACAAGCTTATAAAGACAAAATAAGATTTTAAGTTAATTGTGTGGTAGGCGACTAAGTCATGGGTGTCTATACCCAGGAACTTAACACTATTTAGGTATGGTTAGGGACAGATCGGGATTTTTTTTTAAAGTTAGGTGCTGCTAGGTACCTACATTAAGTGCATCAGTGCAGGTAAGGTAAACCCAGGCCTACATTACAGATGCTTACAATGTAGGCATGGTTCTGTTAGCAATGCCTAACGTGTGATTGACACAATGTAGGCACCTATAAATGTAGGAGTCAAGAATCAAGCACCAGATACAAGCAAGCTGGATGATGACTTAGGGCTAGAGTCTCAAAACTTTGCATTGAAAGCTGATGGGCCGCTGTCACAGCTGTTATTGTAGCAATTTTTTTTTAAAAAAACAAGTCATTCTCCCCAAAATGCTCATGCAAATGAGGTTGGCAGAGAGTAGCGAAGGTTCCCTAAATTTGCAGGTGCCCGTCGCTGCACAGAATAAATGCAAAAATAAATAAATAAAATAAAGCAACAACAAATCATGCCACCATAGTCAACCCCCCCCCCCCCCCACACACACACACACTTAACACTGCTACTCCCACTACCTGCAGCGGGAGAGATGCCCACTCCCTCCCACCACTGACATCAAGCAACTCACCACCTGACACCACCTCCCAGCAGCAGGAGAGATACCCGCATCTCTCCTGCTACCGGGGGGGGGGGGGGGTTGTCGGGTGGGCTGTCACTTGACAGTGGTAGCAGGAGGAAGTGGGCATCTCTCCCGCTGTTGGGAGGATGTCAGAGGGAGGGTGTCGGGAGAGCATTGCATCGTGTCAGGAGGGAGTGAGTCTGCTGCCATGGGGGTGTAGATGGGGGGTGCTTTACAGCAGTGATGGGTGGGACTGGGCATCTCTCCCACTGCCATGGAGATGTTGAGGAGGCATTGCTTGGTGGGGGGGGAGGGAGTGTGCATCTCCTGCTGCCAAGGGGGTGTTGGATGGGGGGATTGCTTGACAGCAGCAGCAGGAGGGAGTAGGCATCTCTACAGGTGGGGGGGAAAGTAGCAGTGTCAGCTGATTGTGCAATGTGGCAGAAGAGAGTGGGCATCTCTCTTGCCGATATTTAATTTGCTCAGGCATTGATCAGAAAGTAAGGCAACAACGTTTCAGACCTGTCGGCAAATTTTGGCTGCAAATGTGGCACAATGAGGTTAGAGAATCACTCAGCGATTATAGAAAATCGCTCAGAGTGATCATTTTAATATTAATGACCTCATTGTACTACATTTGCATGGCAGTATTGGAGATTACTTGAAAACTCGGAAAAGACCTCGGTAAACCGTTTTGATAATCCACCACTAAAATATACGTATACTAAACCAGCTGTAACCAGTTTAGCAAGCACGTTAAAGACAGATTTTAGTTTTGAGAATCCGCCCCTTAGACTTCAGCAGGGAAACCAAAGATGACACTCCAAGGGTGATTTCAACCAATCTAACCACAATACTCTTCCATGGTATGTGTGCTTTTAGTTGGCTTGTGTTGGCTTGAAAGCACATTTAGGTGGTAATTCATCAAAGATCAAATCCCCCCCCCCCCCCATTCCCTCAGTGGTATGAAGGGACTTTTTCAATATGATGTCTACAGTAAATTTGAATTAAAACATTTTGCCTAAAACATCTCAATCCAATGTCAACTACACAGCCATAATCAAATCAGAAAAATGTCTAATTTTCTGGTTAAATGATAGCTTTCAACTAGACATTTTCAGGCTGAACATATCCATCTGTAGTACCATTTTTGAAGGTGAAAAAAGGCCCAGGTAAAAAAAAAATATATATAGATAAACAAGCCATTGGGAGGTCTGTCTGGTAGCATTTCTAGTAAAGTAGCCATACAGACTTCCCAGCAGTACAGAAGTGCAACCTAGTGGTCAATGCGGTGAACTGCACATAAAGGAATCTATGTATAAATCCTACCTAAACCCTTTCAGTTTGTATGTTGAGCAGTCCAGCAACAGAGAAAAACTACTGGACCTAAAGGTCCACCAGAATAATATCCCAAAGGCACACAGGCCAATTATATTTTTAGGTACAGAGGTATCTCTGTGTTCCAGGAGGGCTCATATATATTATTTTCAAAATATTTTAAAAGGTTGGATTAATTCTCTATTCCTTTCAGGTGAGATTCCCCCAAATGGCATGATTATCTCTCTGTAATTATCCTGGAAATGTCCAGTTGTCTCTTTTGTAATCCACCCAGAACTGCAAGGTTGAGGCGGAATAGAAATCACTAATGTAATATAATGTAATGTAATTATTATATTAATGCTTATTCCCAAAAATCCCAGAATAAATTTACATGCTATGACTCTCACTCTGTCAGTCACATCTATTACTCTTTTCACCAAAATTAATAAAGGAATAGTCACAAACCAATTTTGCATTTTGTTCATTCTGGTTTTTGGAAAGGTAATAGTACAGAAACATTGCTAGGTACCCCCCCCCCCCCCCCCACACACACACACACACTCTACTGTGGCCTGGATCGCTAAATGCTCTGATGCTCATATATTCCTATGAGCATCAGAGCAGCGTCAAATTATTTATCGCCCTGGACTGCAGTAAAAACCTCTACCATGGCTTAGTAAAAAGGGGTAGAGCACTGCTGAATAAAGGACACAGAGCTACTGTATGTTAATGCAGTTTGATTTATCCTGTGCCTTCACCTTCATGACCATCTGCTCTTATTCCTCAGTGAAATAATAATAACTTTATATTTCTATACCGCCAACACCCAAAAAGTTCTAGACGGTTCACAGAATAAGAGGACTGGACATTCCAGTGATGATACAAAGCACACAGAAAAGCAGTACAAACTTTCAATAGTGAAAAATACAATAAGAAACTATGACATAGTCATCAATCAAGTAACAAATTTTTTGAACAAATAGGTCTTAACCAATTATCTAAAGGTGCAATAAGATGCAGATTATTGAATCAGGTCATCTAACCATACTTGAACTGTACCTGCTTGATAATATGTATCTAAGGGAGTGCTTTGAATTGGTTTAAAGATTTTTTTTTTTTTTTTTTAATTATTATTATGTCACTCGTGGAGACCCAGTAGTGGAATTATACAAGTATCCATCGTATTACCTTCTTTGTTTAATGTGCTCTGTAGTTCTTTGGGACATGTGTGGATCAAGCTGGCTATAAATTTAGTTAGTTAGTTAGTTTTCTAGCCTGTCCTCCCCAGGAGCCAAGAATGGATTACAGTGAGACATTCACAAATAGGGGTACATTCACATTACACTGGCCTAGGACAAAAGGTATAGTCACACATTACTAGCGATAAAAATAAGGGATATATGTTTATCTTATATAATAAAGAACTAGCCGCGCATGCGCACTCCTATTTGCGTGTTCTGTGCGGTGTAGGTCTGTGCCGCAGGAGTGCGCATGCGTGAGTCCCCAGCCTTGGCCGTGGCTTGAGGCGTATGCGCCAGTTAGCTGCATCGGGCGACAGGAGCGTCTCTGGCAGCGGATGGCGGGAGGAGGGCTCATGGTCCAGCCACCGCTGCCGCTCCTGTTCACAGCGGCCTGCACGTCGCCGACTCACCCCCTCCCGCAACAACCGCTACCGCTCCTGTTCTTCCCCTCCCTTCAGTCACCGCTGCCATTCGTATTTAAAACGGCCTGCTGAGGTTCGCGGCTGGCTGTAGCGAACCACGCAGGCCGCTCTCCACGTGGTAGCACGTTCCCTCTGACGCGATCGCGTCAGAGGGAACATGCTACTGAGGTGAACAGCGGCCTGCGAGGTTCGCTACAGCCGGCCGCGAACCTCAGCAGGCCGTTTTAAATAGGAATGGCAGCGGTGACTGGAGGGAGGGGAAGAGGAAAAAGAAGGGCCATGGAGCAGGCAGGAAAGGGGGCTGTTCTGGTGAGAGGGTTGTGCTGAGTGCAGAAAGCGGAGAGTTGGGCCAACCTCTCCTTCCTCACCGACACCAAAGAAGCTGCAGGCCCCGCTCCCTGTCACGCTCTGAGCACTCACGATTGGCTGAAGGGTGTCGTACCAGTGCTGCAGGTACAGGGGGATGCTTTTGTTGGAGAGGTGTGCTGGGGGGTAGACAGCTTTGCTCGGGGGGGGGGGAGGGGGAAGACACAAGGGGGTCAGGGAGAGGGAAAGGGGGCTGCTTTGGGGGAAGGGGTATGCTGGAAGCAGTCAGCTTAGCTCTGGGGGGGCGGGGGAATGACACAAGGACACAGACACAAAGAATGACACACAGGGGGCCATTGAGACAGACAGAAAGGAAGACATTCAGCCAGCATCCAAGGAGAGACAGCCAGTGTCCAAGGAGAGAAAAACAAATAAACATAGACAGACAGACAGCGGCCAAGGGGAGAGAGAGAAAGAAAGAAAGACAGACACACACATCTATTCTAGCACCCGTTAATGTAACGGGCTTAAAGACTAGTTCATAATACAATGGTACCTCGGTTTACGAGTGCACCAGTTTGCGAGTGTTTTGCAAGACGAGCAAAACACTCAGCAAACTTTTGTCTCGTAAACCGAGCACTGCCCCGATAAATGAGCACTCAGCAATGGTGGCCCAGGGGTGAGTACCTGCCTGAGGATGCTGCAGCGATTCCAAAGTGGTGCCTTCCTTCCCTCGGGGTCCCCATGAGGCTGACCTCCTGCTTCAGCCGATGCCTCTGCCGTCAGTCAGCGCCTCCCAGCTCCCATCTAAGCCTGCCGCCATCCTGAATGAGCATTCGTGCAGCTTCACCTCTCCTCTCCTAAGTCAGCCGCTGCCCCGACAACACGCTCACCATGTATAAGCACCTTACTGGGTTAGACCAATGGTCAATCAAGCCCAGTAGCCCGTTCTCATGGTGGACAATCCAGATCCCTAGTACCTGGCCAAAACCCAAGGAGTAGCAACATTCCATGCTACCGATCCAGGGCAAGAAAAGGCTTCCCCATGCCTTAATAACAGACTATGGACTTTTCCTCCAGGAATTTGTCCAAACCTTTCTTAAAACCAGCTACATTATCCACTCTTACCACAACCTTTGGCAATGCGTTCCAGAGCTTAACTATTGTCTGAGTGAAAAAATATTTCTCCTATTGGTTTTAAAAGTATTTCCCTGTAACTTCAATTGTCCCCCTAGTCTTTGTAATTTTTGATGGAGTGAAAAATCGATCCATTTGTACCTGCTCTACTCCACTCAGGATTTTGTAGGCTTCAATCATATCTTCCCTCAGATATCTCTTTTCCAAACTGAAGAGCCCTAACTGTTTTAGTCTTTCCTCGTACGAGAGGAGTTCCATCCCTTTTATCATCTTGGTTACTCAATTCCCGTGCTTGCTGCTTTCTAAGACCCGGGGGTTGCTACCTGTGTAAGTGGTTTTGTGTCCAGCAGGATTTGCTGCATACAATCATTTCTAGTTAGGCCTAAAAACCTTTGCATGGCAGATATGGAGCTTGGGAAAGGCACCTGGAGGAGTCACCTGGAGGAGTCACAGCACCAAAGCTGTTATCTAGAAAAACCCACTTACACAGGTAGCAAACTCTGGGCCTTAGTAGGGGAATTCTAACTGATATGCAAAGGAAGAAAGATAAACACACCAGGTACACACACAACTAGGATCATACAATATACAGTAACTGAAGCTTCAGGGAGATTTCTCTCTGATGCTTTAAGGAGCTTCATCAAGAAAGTCTCTCCGAGGCATACAGCTGATTCCTTTTATTGAGGAGTTTGAAGGCAAAATAACAAGCAAAGGTCAAATCATTAGTATTGATTACATATGTCACAGGATGCAAACCATAGGTCATATGGTCAATGGACAAAAGACAAATTCTACAAGCCATAAATCACAAGACCATAATGTCATAAAACCCTTTACCTTGAAGCAAGGCCTGGATCAGTGTTTAGCCCAATCTAAAGGCTGATACTTTTATTGTGTCAAGGAAGTGCACTAAAGTTACCCTCTGTGTATCATATTCACATGATCTGTTAGATTTAGCAGTGATAAGAAGAGTTTGGTGTTCATTAGGACGAGGTTAAGGTTGGGGCACCCTGAGGCGGTTGGGTCAGTTCCTTTTATCAGTTAATTTTATATTTCCTGCAGATGACCAGAGTGGCATATTGATTGCTTAACAAGCTCCTAATGCCAATGGCACTTGCCTAATATGTTTTCTGGGGCAGAGTGCAAGCTTTCATAGCAAGTCTTAGCTGATATATCAGAGCAATATTCTTTATGTCTGTATTTCTCTATATATGTTTTCCTGGCCGGGGGGATGGGGGGAGGGCTAATCCTCATGTAGCCCCTTTCAGGGTCTACAGCCTATTATTTCCAAAGCTGTCATACAGTCTATCTACTGTTACATTTTGGGGGCAGGAGGGGGGGCAGTGACCACTGAAGGGGAGGTCATGCCTTCATCCCTCCAATGGCAACTGAAACAGGTATTTTTTTTTTTCTGCTCTGGGCATTATTTTCTGTTCCATTATCAACAAAAAACATCTAAATTGTAGGCCTACCCAAGTCCTGCCCAAATCATGCCTCCAGCATGCCTCCTTGCTATGTGGATGAACTCAATAAAAACTGTATCAATTCTATCTTTCAGAAACAGCCATTTAAACAGTTTGGCAAGAAAAAGTCTATCTACTGCTTTGTGCACTTTTTCTCTTTTGCAAAAATGGGACTTGGGCTAAAATAGTACAAGAGAGTGGCAAAATAACTTCTCTTATTGGTAGCCCTCATTGATCACTAGGAGACATATTTTCAAAGCACTTAGACACACAAAGTTCCTTAGGTTATTATGGTACTTTTTGTGTCTAAATGTTTTGCAAATGAACCCCTATGTGCCTTAGGTGGGTAAGAAAAATAAGAGGTAGAGGATGTTTGGAAAATTATGTGCTCCCTAATCTCATGCTTAAAATAGCATGTAAAAACGTCTGTTTCTCTTTAATCACCAATAAATGTTTGAGCAAAAGGATATTGAATGAACCACCAAAGATCACAGAGTGAAAGGCGTCCTAGTGAACCAGGTCAGTTCCTTGGATTAGCAGCTCTCTATTTCTAAGTTATAATTATAGGGACATATTTGGAATAATACATAGATGACGCAACATTTAAGTTACATTTATATCTCCACCCTGTTTCTATGTACTTTTTCCAAGTAAAACAAAGTTTCAAAACCTGAAACTACAAAACAATACACACTGCTGTTGCCTGATCTGTCCTGTCCTGTGGGGAAAATTCTGAATGGTGTGGTAATTTTATAAATTGGTTTTCGCTTGTAACCATGGTTTATAATTGTAAAAATTACTTCAGGGAATACATGTGCAAAGTACTTATGATAAGACATTGTGTACTTCTATGTGACTCGTGTAGGCATGCTCAGAAGTGAAGCTTTGGAAGAGCGTGCAAAAAGCTGAGATTTACACACTTTCCCCCAAATTCTGCAAAGTCCACCTAAACTTAGACAACAACATCAATGCCCTTAGCTGATGGTGGGGGGAATGTAGGGTGCAGTGGTTAAAGCCATTCTTAGCAAAGACCAGCTTCTAAGTTTTTTCAAATTGCACATAGAACTAGAAAATTAATTTAAGAAATTAAATAATGAAGGCGAGTATCAGTTTCTGGGGAATAACCTTACTATTTTAGGTTTTCACCCATGTATATCCCACAGATAAAGTGCACAAGTAAACTGTGACTTTTACCCAAAAACATAATTTTTAATCACCAACATGCATCCCACTAAGACACCTTCGATTTCAAGTTCTGTGTGTATTTTGAAAAAAAACTTAGAAGCTGGTCTTTCCTAGAACAGTGATTGATTATGGACCCCTTCAAAAATTCAGTAGAGGTTTGAATTGATTGGTTAATTATACTCTTAGTACATAAAACACTGACTTTCAATGAACCACAATTTATTTCTAAAATGATCATTCCATATAACTCCGTACGTTCTTTACTTCAAATTTATTATCTATCCCTTCCTTAAAAATTATTGGCATAAGAAGAAACAAAATATTTTCCGTTATGGCACCCACATTATGGAACTCATTACCAAACTACATAAGAATAGAAAAAGATTTACATACATTTAAAAGATTTTTAAAAACTTTTTTATTTCAAGATGCATTTGAACACATGTTATAACACGCATAATTTTTAAACTTCTTAATATAAATATTGCACTTTCCAATCCCCCTTATTCCCACTGTGTTTTCCCTTTTATGTAAATTTCAATATATAAAAATGATGTAACTTTCCCCTTCTTTCCTGCCTACTTATGTTATTCCTTAACCTCAAATGTATTGTACTAGTCGTTCTCTAAAACTGTTTTAAATCGTCTGTATTATGTCTAACCTGTCAAAAATATATGTGAAACCACTATCTGTGGCTTTTAGAGTGTACATCGCCTAGATATTTCGATAGGCGATTCATAAAATGCTAATAAACTTGAAACTTGTTAAAGCTACAGCCTCAGCACCCTGAGGTGGTGAGTTCAGACCCATACTGCTCATTCTGACTCTGGGAAAGTCACTTAATCCCCCATTGCCCCAGGTACATTAGATAGATTGTGAGCCCACCATTACAGACAGAGAAAAATGTTTGAGTACCTGAATAAAATTAATGCAAACGGTTCTGAACTTCCCTGAGAGAACAGTATAGAAAACTGAATAAATAAATAGTGTGAAAAGCTTCAGCCTCTGATAACCAGAGCTGGTATTGTGATATCATAATGCTTCATTCCCTATGAACCAACCTCATCAGTGATGTCACAGTAGCTTGATTGTCCTATACTTGACTCACTTTTACTACATTTTGGTTTTTAGAGTGGGGCTGTTTATAGCATTTGGGCCGTACTGTATACGCCTATTTGGCCAACACCCATAGTGCATCCTTTTAAAATATTACACATTGATGTGAGTAAAACTGCTGACATATAATAAACTGTGATATCATGCAGTATATGATAGAGCTTTGAACAAGTGTACTCTGGTGTAAATTGTGTCTAATCAGTACAAGTAATGATTCAATGAAACAAAGAGCAAAGCTGGAAGCTGGAGCTCTTCTCCTTAAATTTAAGTAGGCAGAAGAACCTCGTGCTCACTTAAACTCTCTGCCCATCTACATATATTCAATAGCACTTAAGCGGGAGCCAATGAAGTGACCTTAGAAGGGGAGTTCTCTAAGTATAGTGACACTGGCAGAATAAAAACCAATGGGAAGAGGGACTCAAAGTACACACCAAACCAGTGAACAAAGAAACAGCACCAGGGGCCTCACAGATTGGGATAGTGGAGCTCACGTTATTCAAAGACCCAACACGGGCCATGTTTCAGCACAAACTGCCCGCATCGAGGACCTAAAACCACTTTATTCAGTTAGACAAGATCAGTGAACTCTCAAGAACATAAGAACATAAGAATTGCCGCTGCTGGGTCAGACCAGTGGTCTATCGTGCCCAGCAATCCGCTCACATGGCGGACCTCTGATCAAAGATCAGTGCCCTAACTAAGACTAGCCCTACCTGAGCATGTTCCGGTTCAGCAGGAACTTGTCTAACTTTGTCTTGAATCTCTGGAGGGTGTTTTCCCCTATGACAGACTCCGGAAGAGCGTTCCAGTTTTCTACCACTCTCTGGGTGAACAAGTTCCTTATGTTCGTACAGAATATATCCCCTTTCAATTTTAGAGAGTGCCCTCTCGTTCTCCCTACCTCGGAGAGGGTGAACAACCTGTCCTTATCTACTAAGTCTATTTTCTTCAGTACCTTGAATGTTTCGATCATGTCTCCTCTCAATCTCCTCTGTTCGAGGAAGAAAAGGCCCAGTTTCTCTAATCTTTCACTGAACGGCATCTCCTCCAGCCCCTTAACCATCTTAGTCGCTCTTCTCTGGACCCTTTCGAGTAGTACCGTGTCCTTCTTCATATACGGTGACCAGCGCTGGGTGCAGTACTCCAGGTGAGGGCACACCATGGCCTGGTACAGTGGCATGATAACCTTCTCTGATATGTTCATTATCCCCTTCTTTATCATTCCTAGCATTCAGTTCACCCTTTCCGCCACCGCCGCACATTGCATGGATGGCTTCATTGACTTGTTGATCATAACTCCCAAGTCTCTTTCCTGGGAGGTCTCTCCAAGTATCGCCCAGGACAACCTGTTTTCGTGCATGAGATTTTTGTTACCTACATGCATCACTTTACACTTATCCATGTTGAACCTCATCTGCCATGTTGATGCCCTTTCCTCAAGCCTGATTATGTCACGTTGCAGTTCTTCACAATCCCCCTGTGTCTTCACTACTCTGAATAACTTTGTAAGGTCCGCAAATATAATCACCTCACTCGTTATACCAATGTCCAGATCGTTTATAAAGATGTTGAAGAGCATGGGTCCAAGCGCCGAGCCCTGCGGCACCCCACAGGTGATGTTCTTCCAGTCTGAGTATTGTCCATTTACCCCACTCTCTGTTTCCTATGCTCTAACCAGTTTTTTAAAATCCACGTGAGTATTTCACTCTCGATTCCATGGCTTGCAATTTTCCAAAATAGTCATTCATGCGGAACCTTGTCAAACTTCTTCTGCAAATCCAGATACACAATGTTGACTGGGTTGCCCTTGTCTATCTGTCTGTTTACTCCCTCAAAGAAGTGCAGCAAGTTTGTCAAACACGATCTGCCTTTGTTAAAACCGTGCTGACTGATCCTCATCAGCTCGTGTCCGTCAAGGTGATTAATGAAGCAGTCCTTTATCAGCGACTCTACCATCTTTCCCAGTACTGAGGTCAGACTCACCAGTCTGTAGTTTCCCAGATCTCCCCTTGAACCTTTCTTGAAGATCGGCGTAACATTCGCCACCTTCCAGTCTTTCGGAATCTTTCCTGATTTGATCGACAGATTGGCTATTAGTTGAAGCAGTTCATCTATGGTGCCTTGATGACCCTCGGATTGATGCCATCTGGTCCCGGGGATTTATCACTCTTAAGCCTATCAATCTGCCTACACACCTCCTCTAGACTGACCGTCAATCCTGTCAGCTTTCCGTCTTTGTTTCCAGCATATAGCCTGATGGGTATGCTGTGTAGATCTTCATCGGTAAATACAGACGCAAAAAATGTGTTCAGTTTGTTGGTGATTGCTTTGTCCCCCTTTAGCTCTCCCTTTATTCCATGGTCATCCAACGGTCCCACTGCTTCCTTCGTGGGTCGTTTCCCCTTAATATATCAAAAGAACGGCTTGAAGTTCTTCGCCTCCTTGGCTATTTTTTCCATTGGAATTTCAAATATAATAGAGTTACTTGATCATAGATGTGTGTGTGACCTAACAGCTGAATTGCCGCATTTTGTACTGTTTGTAAACGTTTCAGTTGCCCAACTGTTATTCACACATATACCAAGTTGCCATAATCTAATTTACATAGAAGAAAAGCTTGGATTAAAGTATGTAATGATTTATCGGAATATGCCCACTGTACCTGATTGTATACCACATATAGCCTTCAGGATTGTGGGGTCATAAATATTTAGGTACAGTGGGTATATGTCTGTTTCTAGAAGGCTCACAATTTAAAAGGGGGGGGTGGGACACGAGCTGAAGATGGAATTGAACTTGGATTCCTTGGTTTATTGTCTATTGTACTGACCCCTCAGATTTGCTTTCTACTTTTCTCAGAATGCCCCTATTACCTAAATCTGACAAACTGTAGATATGGATATCCACTTTCAGGGTAGAAGGAGGGGGAGGGAGACAGCAACTACTGGGAATTCATGAAACGTCATGCCTTAATCCCTTCAATGGTCAACTGCTCAATCAGAGTAACCTTTTGTATCTGGACGAGACTGAAACAGGCCTAAATAAAAATGCCCTTCCTTGTAGATTTGGACATTTCTTCCCATTCAATTATAGCTGTTGGATGTCCCAATTTTGGGTTTTCCCTAGTCCTGAACAAAGGACACCCAAAACATGTCCCTTTACTATTGGGATGCACTGCAGTGTAGGATGTCCAAATTCTGCTGTTCCAAATTTTTGGCAGATGGACTTTTTTTTTTTTTCCATTTGGAGACATACATTTGTTTTGAAAATGAGTACCATAGGCACCTATTAGTATTTAGAAAATAAAAGGAGAAATACTGCAGAAATGATTGGTAAAATTAACCCAAGGATGCTTACACCATTTCAAGAGCAGGTATAAACATATATGTCTAGAAAAAAATGTGCATATTTTATACAATATCCATACATCAAACTTATTCCCTTTTCGAGATAGGTCATAAAACTTGCCAGCTAGATACTCAGATGCACCACTCCATATTCAATTCAATTTCATAACGTTAAGCTTAGTGTGCATTGTCTTCACCGGATCCAATTTTATAAATACATTTATTACTCTATGTTTAACTTTATAAATATATAATTATGTGAATTTACACACTAAGAACATAAGAACATAAGCAGTGCCTCCGCCGGGTCAGACCATAGGTCCATCCTGCCCAGCAGTCCGCTCCCGCGGCGGCCCGAACAGGTCACGGCCTGTCTGAGTCACCAGAAGGGGCCCCCTTGCCACCTTGGTTTCCCATTGAGTCCTATCTTCCCATCGAAGTCCTAACCCTCCGGTCTTGCACATGCACGACCTGGTTGGATTTCTATACTTATTACCTAGTTAGCTTTCTATACCTGTGTTACATCCCAGCACCTCTCTCAGTATCCCACGATCCCCCTATCCCTCAGGAATCCGTCCAATCCCTGTTTGAATCCTTGTACTGTACTCTGCCTGATCACTTCCTCCGGTAGCGCATTCCAAGTGTCCACGACCCTTTGTGTGAAAAAAAACTTCCTTGCATTTGTTCTGAACCTATCTCCCTTCAGTTTTTCCGAATGCCCCCTCGTGCCTGTTGACCCCTTCAGCCTGAAGAATCTGTCCCTATCCACCCTCTCTATGCCCCTCATGATCTTGAAGGTCTCTATCATATCTCCCCTGAGCCTCCTTTTTTCCAGAGAGAAGAGCCCCAGCCTATCCAACCTCTCGGCGTACGGGCAGTGTTCCAGCCCTCTTACCAGTTTCGTTGCTCTCCTTTGGACTCTCTCAAGTACCGCCATGTCCTTCTTGAGGTACGGCGACCAATATTGAACGCAGTATTCCAGATGCGGACGCACCATCGCTCGATACAATGGCATGATGACTTCCCGCGTCCTGGTTGTTATGCCCCTCTTTATGATGCCCAGCATCCTGTTGGCTTTTTTCGAGGCTGCTGCGCACTGTGCAGATGGCTTCAGTGATGCATCCACCAGCACACCCAAGTCTCTCTCAAGACTGCTGTCTCCCAACAATGCCCCTCCCAATTTGTAGTTGAACAACGGGTTCTTTTTCCCTATATGCATGACCTTGCATTTTTCCACGTTAAAGCGCATTTGCCATTTGTTTGCCCAGTCTTCCAGCTTGTCCAGGTCCCTTTGCAGGTCCTCACACTCCTCCCTGGACCTAACTCTGCCGCACAGTTTGGTATCGTCTGAAAATTTTATAACCTCGCACTTTGCCTCCTTTTCCAGGTCATTGATAAATATGTTGAAAAGTAACGGCCCCAGCACCGATCCCTGTGGCACACCGCTCGTGACTCCCCGCCAGTCGGAGTATTGTCCCTTTACTCCGACCCTCTGCAGTCTACCCGACAACCAGTGCTCGATCCATCTGTGCACATCCCCTCCCACCCCGTGGTTCCACAGCTTCCTAAGCAGCCTTTCATGTGGCACCTTGTCGAAAGCCTTTTGAAAATCAAGGTAAATGATGTCTATAGGTTCCCCATTGTCCACCCGACTGCTTATTCCCTCAAAGAAGTACAGAAGGTTCGTTAAGCATGACCTTCCCTTACAGAATCCATGCTGGCTTGTTCTCAGTAGGCCATATCTCTCGATGTGCTCGCAAATAACGTCCTTGATCATAGCTTCCACCATCTTCCCTATAATTGAAGTCAGGCTCACCGGCCTGTAGTTCCCGGGGTCACCCCTCGATCCCTTCTTGAAGATAGGTGTGACATTCGCCAATTTCCAGTCCTCTGGTACCTCTCCAGTTTTCAAGGATAGGTTGCAAACATGCTGGATTGTGCCCACTATTTCTTGTCCTAGTTCTTTCAGAACCCTTGGGTGGATCCCGTCCGGGCCCGGCGATTTGCCGCATTTTAACCTGTCTATCTGCCTGAGGACATCCTCCTTACTTACCTCTATGTGTTCTAATTTTTCAGCCTGTTCCCCACTCATGAGCTCCTCTGAGTCCGGTATATTAGATGTGTCTTCTCTCGTGAAAACCGACGAGAAGAACGTGTTCAACCTCTCAGCTACCTCTTTATCCTCCTTAATCACTCCTTTCCTATCCCCATCGTCCAACGGCCCCACCTCCTCTCTCGCTGGTCGCTTCCCCTTTACGTAACTGAAAAATGCCTTGAAGTTTTTCGCCTCCCTGGCCAGCCCCTCTTCGTATTTCCCTTTTGCTTTTCTAACTTCTCGGTGGCATTCCTTTTGGCATTTCCTGTGCGCCTGGTGATTTTCCTCCGTTGGGTCCTTTTTCCATCTCCGGAAGGACACTTTCTTGTCGTTTATTGCCCTCTTTACTTCTGCTGAGATCCAAACTGGGTCCTTTGACCGCTTGTTCTTGCTGCCTTTCCTGAAACTTGGGACGTACATTCTTTGTGCTTCCTGCAGGGTGTCCCTGAATAGGGTCCAGGCGCTTCCTACAGTCTCCATCCTAAGGATGTTTTTGAGATTCCTCCCCACCATTTCCCTCATAGCACATAGTTCCCTTTCCTGAAGTTGAGCGCAGTTGTTGCGGTCCTCCTTACTGTGGGTGTCCCCCTTTTTAATGTGAATCGGACCGCGTTGTGGTCACTGTTGCCTAGTGGTCCTCCCACTTCTACCCCTTTTGCAGGCCCCTCTAATCCGTTTAGGATGAGGTCAAGAGTAGCACTCCCTCGCGTCGGTTCCCTGACTAGTTGCTCCATGAAGCAGTCCCTCACAGCTTCTACAAATCCCGTTTCCCTAGTGCAGTTGGAGTGACCCGTACTCCAGTCAATCCCCGGGTAGTTGAAGTCCCCCATCACTGTTACACTTCCAGTCCTGCATTCTTGTCTCAGTTCAGCTTCCAAGTCGTGTCCGATTTCCTCCGGCGTACCAGGTGGGCGATAGTACAGCCCCAGTTTTATGCCTGCACCCTTGTTTCCCGGCAATTTGACCCATAGCGATTCCAGCCCCTCTGCCTTCGTTGCCGTATCCATCCCGACTGAGTAGATAGAGTCCTTTATATATAGTGCTATGCCTCCTCCCTTCTTGTGGGTCCTGTCTCTCCTGTAGAGCTTGTACCCCGGCAGCGCCACATCCCATTGATTCTCCTCTGTCCACCATGTTTCTGTAATTCCAATTATATCCAGGTCTTCCCCCTTGGCCACGACCTCTAGTTCATCCATCTTGGCCATGAGGCTTCTTGCATTTGCGTATAAGCACCGCAGGTCCCGTCGTTTTTCCTCCACCTCTGCATTCACCTGGGCCGCCTCTCCTGTTCCCTGTACTTCTGTTTTGCCCTTTGCCTTTACCCTCATAGCTTTCAGCTTCCCCACATTTCTGCCACCCCACTTCCCCGCTTTTCCTCTGGGTTTTCTTGCCCCCTCCTGGGCCCCGGCCTCTGTTCGATCCCCCTCGCCTTGTGTAGCCCCTAAAATGCCCTCAGCTTTCGTCCTCTTGCCACCCAGTCCTCCTGTGTCTCCATGCCCCTTAGTCTCCATCCAGCAAGCTCCCTTTACCTGTTGTTTCCCTCGCTGTCTGATCCTGAGATCCACTGGTCTCTCTACTTCCTCCGTGCAGTCAGCCCGTTCAGCATCTGTTCTGGATACTGTTGTCCGAAGCGTCAACATCAGATCAGCTGTCGGCTTTCCCCCTCTCCTCAGTTTAAAGCCCTCTCGATCTCCTTCCTCACATTGGTAGCCAGTAGTCTAGTTCCTTCTGTGCTCAGGTGCAGGCCGTCCCGCCGGTAGAGCTTACTCTTACCCCAGAAGGACGTCCAGTTCCTTACAAAGTGGAAGCCCTCCTCCTGGCACCATCTCCTCAACCATGCATTCACAGCCTGGATGTCTGCCTGCCTTTTTGCATCTGCTCTCGGCACAGGCAGGATCTCCGAGAATGCTATCCTCCGGCTACTCCGCTTCAGTTTTCGTCCCAGAACCCTGAACTGGTCAGTCAGCGTGGCCATGCTGAAGTTCCTCCGGCTCACATCATTTGTTCCGATGTGGATTATCACCGCAGTCTCCTCTGTCTCTGCTCCGTCCAGGATCCTCTCGATCCTATCAGTGACATCCCGTGTCTTGGCCCCTGGGAGACAAGTCACTAGCCGGTCCTCCCTTCCTCCAGCTACGTGACTATCTACCTCTCTCAAGATAGAGTCTCCCACCACAATAGCGGACTTCCCTTTCCTCAGCAACCTCCTCTGTCTCAGGTCCGTGTCCTCAGTGTAATGTGGTGTCTCTCCCTCGGGGTCCCGGTGAGTCACGGTCTCCTCCTCTTGCGTGATTCCTCCGCTAGGTCCTTCCCCGGTGTCGCCTTGTGGATCCTGGGTCTCGTCTGCCGACATCTGTCTGTGCAGCTGATGGTCCTGTTCCTCCACCTTCCTCCTATAGGCCTCCTCGATGAATCTCTCGAGGTCCCTCACCTGGTCCACAATGGAGTCTGCTCCATCTGTGTCCTTGGTTGACCAGTTCGTCTCCTCTGTGTTGCGCAGTCCCTCCAGTCCCTCCAGTTCCTGGACCCTGACCCTCAATCTGCCGACCTCCATCCTCAGGCTTTCCAGTTCCTGACACCGACTGCATATGTACTCCCGCCTTCCCAAGGGGAGGTAGTCATACATATTACACTCTGTGCAGTATACCGGAAAGTACCTCTGGGATCCTGGGTCCTCCATTGCTCTCGTGAAGTGCTGGTGTGCTCCTGCTGTGGGTAAGAGAGAGAGAAAAGAGAAAAGAGAAAAGAAAGTGAATTACTTGGCGTTTCTGGCTCCCTCGCAAGGCTCCCTCGCAAAGGCGCTCTCGCTAAGGCGAGCGCCTTTGCCGCTCGCCTTCGCCGCGCGCCGAACGGCTGGGCGCCGTTGGCTCCCTTCTTCTTAAAGGAGGAGCCCGGGCCCGATGCAACCTATGACGCGGGTGGGGGGGGCGGAGCTAACTCTCGCCGCGACCCCGGTCTTGCAGCCTGCTCTGGCTGCTCTTCCTGCCTTCCCCTCTGCCTCTCCTGCACCTGCAAAGGAAACAAAAAGAAAGAAAACGCTGCCGAGGCTTGCCTCGTGCCCTGGCTCCCTTCTTCTTAAAGGAGGAGCCCGGGCCCGATGCAACCTATGACGCGGGTGGGGGGGGCGGAGCTAACTCTCGCCGCAACCCCGGTCTTGCAGCCTGCTCTGGCTGCTCTTCCTGCCTTCCCCTCTGCCTCTCCTGCACCTGCAAAGGAAACAAAAAGAAAGAAAACGCTGCCGAGGCTTGCCTCGTGCCCTGGCTCCCTTCTTCTTAAAGGAGGAGCCCGGGCCCGATGCAACCTATGACGCGGGTGGGGGGGGCGGAGCTAACTCTCGCCGCGACCCCGGTCTTGCAGCCTGCTCTGGCTGCTCTTCCTGCCTTCCCCTCTGCCTCTCCTGCACCTGCAAAGGAAACAAAAAGAAAGAAAACGCTGCCGAGGCTTGCCTCGTGCCCTGGCTCCCTTCTTCTTAAAGGAGGAGCCCGGGCCCGATGCAACCTATGACGCGGGTGGGGGGGGGCGGAGCTAACTCTCGCCGCGACCCCGGTCTTGCAGCCTGCTCTGGCTGCTCTTCCTGCCTTCCCCTCTGCCTCTCCTGCACCTGCAAAGGAAACAAAAAGAAAGAAAACGCTGCCGAGGCTTGCCTCGTGCCCTGGCTCCCTTCTTCTTAAAGCTTAACGTTATGAAATTGAATTGAACGTGGAGTGGTGCATCTGAGGATCTAGCTGGCAATATTTATGACCTGTCTCGAAGAGGGAACAAGTTTGATGTATGGTTATTGACGAATGATTGTTGAGCAAAATTTATGAATAAGGTGCAGTTAGTTGGATTATATTTTATAAAATATGACATAAATTGGAATTCCGATCATACTCCACTCCACCTCGGCTCCAGAGCATGAATATGCCAAACTCACATCGAAGAACATGGTTACTGCGGATGGGCAGACTAGATGGGCCATTTGGCCTTTATCTGCCATCACATTTCTATGTTTCTATGTCTGAATTCAAGAGGGCATGGGATAGGCATGTGGGATCTCTCAGAGAGAGAAAGAGATAATGGTTACTGTAGATGGACAAACTAGATGGGCCATTTGGCCTTTATCTGCCGTCATGTTTCTATGTTTCTATGTGAGGGGTATGTAACTGGCCTCAAACAACTACTGAAAAGTATAAGCTAAATCAAATTAATACAATTATAATACAATACAGTTCTCTACAAAGAATCTATGTGGTTTACAGTAAGAATCAAATCAAGTTCTTGATGTTACATTTTTAAGCCTGATCTTGTTAGAGGGAAGAGGTGAAGGATAAGAGGTTGACTATAGAGAGAAGAGATATGTCTTAAGTTTCTTCTAGAAGTCAAGGTAAGTGGTGGGTTGTCTTAGATGTGTTGGCATTTTGTTACATATAAGAGGTCCTTGATAATCAAAGGTAGTCTCAAACATCTTCTTCCGATGAACTTTGAAGCAGCATTTTGAAGTGTTACGATACTTGTGAATTGAAGGAGTGTGAGACTTTAATATCAGAAGTTAGTCCATCTGAATTTTCTCCATAGATTGCTTTGTGAACCATGCAGGCTATCTTGAATTGGATATGCTTATTCATTGGCAGCTAGTGTAGTTCTAATAGTGGACTTGCCCTCTCATACCTGAAAACTCGATTGGATTCTGGCCCTCGAGGACCGGAGTTGCCCATGTCTGATCTAGAACCATGATTGCTAGATTTTGCCAGGCTGTAATGTCTTTTTTTTCTGTCTTCATTTTTTGTCTCTTGTTTTCCCATAATTTCCTTCCAGAATTCCTCTGTAGTAATTTTACCATTTAAAATTTTTTTGCTGTTGTTGTTGTTTGTATCATTGTTCCAGGTATTTTTAGGTAGAAGTTTAGGAGATAATGATCTGACCAGATAACTGGCTCCCACTCTACATGGTCAATCTATTTATGATTTGATCTATTTGTTGAGTGTGATATGAAATCTAGACTTTGTCCGCCTTTGTGAGTAAGAACCTGTGAGGAAGTGGTGAGTTCAAGTTGTTCCATTCAGCTTTGGAAGGTGTGCACTTTTGGGTTGTCTTGTACTTCTAAATGTAGGTTTAGGTCTCCTATGGCTACCAGGTTAGGGCTGTTGGTGGTGTAGTAAGAAATCAGGTTATTGATTTTATCTTCTACAAGGTTTCAGTTACCTGGTGGTCTATATATTAATAGCAGTTTAATGTCTTTCCCACCTTCTTGCTTTATTTAGGTTGCAGACCATGTATTCCAATCCATGGTCAATGCAGCTGTCTAGTTTTTGTAAGGATAATAATGATTTGTACATTAGGAGGAGTCCCCCTCCTCTTCTGTTTTTTTCTGGGTGATTTGATTATTTTCTACCTGGGCCAGCAAAGATCAGCTAATACTGGGGAGTTGTAGTTCTGTATCAATGTCTCTGCTATACATATTATCCCTGCTTCGCTATTTATTATTAAAGTCTTGTTGCAGACTGAGCATGCGTTCATATACATACACTCTCTTGGTATGTAGTCTGGTAATGATTCTGCAGTGTATACATTTGTTTTAGGTTTTTACTATCTCTGCTCTTGTATTGGGATATTATGGGTTTTGTCTTCCTATTTCCTACGGTCATATCTGGGGCCCTTAGTATATCCATTCCTGATGGTGCCAGGTCTAGCTGGGGGTTCTTGATTCAAATGGATGTAGTGTTTGTTTTTAAGTAGACATGTGCCATTGAAAGGCATTTCATTGCCTATTGCAGCGGCATAAGTCAGATTGTAGTTATTTTGGTAAGCTCCATTAGTTAGTCCTACTTTAATCAAGATTATGCTTACTAGTGAACAGGGATCTCAATCCCATTTGCCACCGGCTTCTTCCCCTTCCCACTCTCCCCCCCTCCACTCTTGATCTCACACTCGCTAGCGCGTACCAACCCTTCCTTCTGTCTTACCACTACCCCTGCTAAATCTCAGCTATAGTTTTTTCCTCTCGCCCCCCCCCTCTTCATCGCTTGTAATTTTTTGTTACAATTCTGTAATTTTGTAGTTTTGACAGTTCTGTAACTTCGTTACAACTCTGTAAATTTGTAATTTTGTCAATATTTTGTAATTTGTGTAAATTTGTAATTTTGTCAATATATTGTAAATCCGTGTATCACCGCGGACTGTAATTAATGAATGTGAACCGCCTAGAACTTTTTGGGTATGGCGGTATACAAGAATAAAATTATTATTATTATTATTATTAGTGTCAGGATTGCTATCTGTGTCCAGTTCATCCTAAATATTTTTCTGTGGGCTATAATTGTCAAATTAAAGACTTTGAGTGAGCATAATTCTTACAAATATCTCTGGCATGTACAGCATATTTAGGATAAGGCCTTTAAATTAACATACTTTTGGTAATGCTTCCAGTAAATACTATAATTTATCTATCAAACATTGAATCTATTAATAATTTGACTTGTGAATATTGTTAAATATGCAGAGAAATACTTATATAAAATTAACCTTCACCTCTCTTTTTGTAAATAACGTCTCTAATCTGGAAAATAATTCAATAATAATAAAAAAAGACAAACATAATTACTGCATTAAACATAGACCATGTCATGGCAAATAATTAAAATAAAAGATTATGCTTAGTGATACCTGTGAGACAGAAAATTGTTAGAGGATTATAATATTTGTGTAAGTGAACTAAAGCTCCTAATTGATTTTAATGGCACCAGTAATGCACACGTAATGTCCTTTTGGCACAGGGAGGAACACTACTTCTGTATATAAATGGCATGTTCATGAAGACAACACCAAAGCCTCACACAACCACTCTTCTTCCGCACTGCTGTAGACAGATAGAAACGACCATGTCTGCCAAGGGTGGTAGTAGAAGTAGCCAGTGCAATCAGCAGACAACACAACAGGAACAAGGCAACACCTCTTGCCAAAACAAAAGTCAAGGCTATGATCGTAAGTTATACTTCATTATGTTACAGTGGTTGTTAATTTTCTTATTTCCTTTGCCAGTGTATTTTATTTCTGTTAAAGTGTATTTTATTTCTGTTAAGAATGTCTCACTTCCTAAAGAAATTCTTACTGAATTGGAGTCAAACCCAATGACAAGGTGGCACACTACTATTTGGGAAACTTGGATTAGGTTTGCAAATCTACATTCAGTCTCTGTGGATAGCACTTACGGTCTCTGGGAAGAACCTAACCAGCCCTGAAACAGTTACAGTGACTTTTTAATTTTAGGGTATGTTTGCTGCACAACAGGCTCCGGTAGAAATTGTGGTCTTCAGCTTATGACAAAGAATTATGTGTAAAATGGCTTGATTTTCAAAACAAAAAGACATCCCCCCCAAAAATGGCATAAATCAGCACTAGGACAGCCTAATTGCCAGGACATCCAAGAGCTGGTTTTCAAAACTATCTTTCTGGATGTCTTGTGAAATGTATGAGAGGTTGTGCATCCAGAACGAAAGGGGGCATGTTGGAGACATGTTCTGGGGGGCTTTGGTTGGGCTTAGACTTATATGTCATGCACTAATCAAACCTTTCCCAAAACATCCTGGATGGAACTTAGGCGTTCTGAATTAGATATTTTTTTTCAAAGCATCTAAGTGCCAGCCAAAAAAGTACCCAAACTGACAGGATGACCCCTGGAGGGATTAAGTTATGAACCCCCCCCCCCCACATACACACATATACTCCCCTACTGGTCATTAACCCCCCTCCCACTCTACAAAGATCTGAATGAAACAGTACATAGCTGTCTGTAGAACAGTAGCACCTAGTCTGGGAAAGTCTAGTAGAGCTGCAAACAGGTGTCTTAAGTAGCCTAGTGGGTGGGCTACTGAACCATAGAGAGGAGGACCTAGGTCCATAAGCCAATCTAACCACTACATTTATGGTAGAAAGCGTGAGGCCACCAAAACCCTACTATACTATTATGTAGGTGCCACCTGCAGTCATAAATGCTATAGGGTTGGTAGACAGGTGGATATAGTAGATTTTAGGGTTTATATGGAGGGCTCTGCATAAAATATAAGGGGTATATGTACATCTGGAACCATTTATGTGAAGTTCACAGGCAGTGCCCTCTAAGGTACCTCACTGCTGATATATCTGTGTGGCCAGTCTATTATAATGCTGACCCTCCCATGTCCAAATGGTCTGGATTAGGACATTTGAACTTGGATGTTTCTCTGGTTGAAAATGGTGAATAAAATTTGAAGTCCTAAGGTTGGATGTCCTAGTACCCAAGACGTCTAAGTAGGCAATTTTTTTTTGAAAATGTGAATGTCTAGCATCTTTGCCAGTTTTGAAAATGGACATTTCTTCACCTTCAACTTTGGATGGCTTGTGGGAAACATCCAAAGTTGGATTTAGACATCCTATCGAAAATGCCCCTCCACATGGGGAAAAGTTTAAAGATAAACCAAATGAAGACAAATGTTCACACAAATAAAACAAATCCTTAAAATGTAATTTCTCATTCTATCCCATTCTCTATTATAGACACATCAACAACTGGCAAGGGCAGTGCCTGTGGAGGTCAATCCTCTGGACGTATGTTTTAATTAAAAATAATGTTTGTGTAAAGACACTGTGATATTTGAAGAACATTGCTTTCATGAACAATAAAAATATTTTAATGCAAGGAACAATGATTTTCCCATCGAAGACCCAATAGTGATAGCAGTACTGAACAGCGTCAACAAACTGCCTCCTCCTTGCTCTCCTCTTTGAACTCCTTCTCTCCTCCCTTCCTGTTCCAGGCTCCCCTTCTCTGTCTCCTTCCCCCCTCCCGCTCCTCAGTTACTTCCCTCCTCCCATCCCTCTCCCCCTGCACACCCCCTCCCCTTCCCACTTGATGTCTTCTTCTAGGCTCTCTTCTATGAATGCCTTTGTCCTGTAATTTTTACTGTGAATGTCAATTGTGACCCGTTCTAAGCCCCCGGTAGAATGGGATAGAAATCTAAATAAATAAATAAAATGTGGGAGACCATAGTAAAGTTCTTAATCCTAGTTTCAGCTTCTCTTGGCAGCCTGTAATCAGAAGGCTGCAGAGGTAGTGTGTAGGGTTCCTGGAATGAAGGGAGATGCACCTATCACTCAAACACACTTAAACCTATTGTCCAGATTCAGGGTGCATGCACAGTAGACTTCAGAGAGAATTGTTGGTTCTGGCTAAGTATTATAGCTATGATGGGTTTATTACATTGCATTAATAATAATAATTATTATTATTATAGCTATGATGGGTTTATTACATTGCATTAAGTCAGAAACTTGAGGGGAGGGGCAAATTCCAGGAAGTTGTGAATGCTGGTGACATTTTAAAAAATGCTTGAGTACCTGAATAATTTGTAATCCGCATAGAATTGTAGGATATGCGGAATATAAATTATAAAAAAAAATTATATATTATTTAAAAAAAAAACAACAACTATCAAACATTTACAGAATCACACTTCTAATTCTGTTCAATTCTGCCTCATTAGAAACATCTTCAACTAGCCAGAGCACTGGCTGTGGAAGCCAGTGGACTCAGAGCTCACAGAGCTCTCAAGGCTCTAGTCGTAAGTTTTAATTCATTGCAATTCTTTTTCCATAGAAATGATTTAACAATGATTGTGTGATTTTTAGAGATGTTTGTGTATATAGCATTATTTCTTATTGTATTCTTTGCAGAAGATTGTCTTCAAGAATAGTGAAAATTAATTCAAGGGATGATATATTACATGTATTTATTTATTTCTTTATTTTTTAAAAATTATGGTGTCCTTTTACTAAGATGTGTTTACCGATTTAGCATGAGCTAAATTACATTACATTAGGGACTTCTATTCTACCTATACCTTGCAGTTCAAGGCGGATTACAAAAGAGCTAACTGGACATTTCCAGTGAAGTTACAACAGTTTTGGGTTGGTTTTTTTTTTTGGTTACAAGGGAGGAGAGGTACCTGGATTAATTTCGGAAGAACTTGCAAATTGGATATTAAATTGACTGTACGTTACTGTGTGATATAACAAATAGATTACAGTTGCTAAGATGCCCATATAATATAATGAATGCCTTAGCATTTAGCGTGTGCTAAAATTGGTTAGCGCACCTTAGTAAAAAGACCCCTATAGTCTGCTTAATCTACAATTCTATACATGACAGTAAAATATTAACAACTAACAACATTTAATACTAAAAAAAGACAAAAATTAAACATAAATATAAATACTGTTGTCATGATACATAGCACAGCTGTGTCAGTTATATTGAATCTAAATACTACTATAAACATGTAGAAATAATAAGACAATGGTGGCAAGAGATTTAGTACTTCAACAAAGGTGATTGTACAAGGTTTCCCCAAATTTTGGACATGCAATGTTGAAAAGAATAGTTCAATAGTGACTTGGGTGATATACTTGCAAATCATCTGAGTATAGGACCATCAAGTCATTGGGACATCACTGATGGAGTTGGCCCTTATTGGTAGAATGAGGCATTACGACATCACAATCTCAGCTCTGAAATATTGCTATAAGGGGGTACTGAAAAGTTCTCAGTCCAACCAATCATCTTCCTAAATTCTGAGTGTTATTTTGCTACTGTAGCTGAAAAAGAATTATCTTATTTCATAAGTGCCAATTTGCTAAAATGAAATTCTATATTTTGGTATTGTTTCAGATTATCGTTTGAACCAAATCCACCTCATTCTCTTCTTGGTTGGGCTGAGAACTTTTCAGCACCCCCTCGTATTATTCTATAAATGACAATTGAGTTCTCTCAATGCTCTGCATTCCGGTACCTAACTTTAGGCAGCCTTTTGAGAATTATCCCCTTAGGGGCAAATTTTCAAAACACTTAGAGACACAAAGCAGCATAAGTTGCAATGGTATTTTGTGTGTCTAACTGTTTGGAAAATGAGCCACTATCTGTCCAAAATCATGGCGTAAGCTCATTAGAATGCATATAGAATTGTGGTTTGTTGCTTCTGACTAAGCACTGCAGTTGTGATAACTGTTAAACTGGATCAAATTTAAAAAAATGGAAGGTGGGGCCGTGTGTGTGTGTGGGGGGGGGGAGAGTTGGGAATTCCAAGAAGCTGTGAATGCTCATGATATTTTAAAGGCGAAAACATCAGACCTTTACAGAATCACACATCTAATTCTATTCTGTTCTACATCTTAAGAAACATCATCCACTGGCCAGAGCAGTTCCTGTGGAAACCAACGGAGTCAGAGCTCACAGAATCAAGTCTCTGGTCGTAAGTTTCAATTTATTACTTTTTTTTTTTTTTTCTATAGAACATGTTTTGTTTTTTTTTTTTTTTTTTTTTTTTTTTTTTTTTTTTATTTATTTATAAAATTTTTACAATATTTCCAAGCATATACATCTTGTACAGTAAAGTGAGCTCAAAAGAAGAAATAAAATTACAAAATTAATATTTACTTCAAGGAAATACTAATCTAACTGATCTCACACTAGTCCTCAATATTATTGGATCCATAATCAAGAGTAGAACATATATAATTCAAATTAATTAAACAAGAAAAATCCTTATCTAACCAAAGTGCAGGAAACTAACTTTCCTTGGACGTTGTTATTCCTTTTTCTAGACGTTTCACTGAGAGAAAGCTAATCAGTTGAGATGGCTCTGTAAATATATACTTCAATGATAGATATCTAACTACACATTTACATGGATATCTCAAAAAGAAAATACCCCCTATTTGTGTCACTCCAGGTTTTAGAATTAAAAATTCTTTCCTTCTTTTTTGAGTCTCTCTAGAGACATCAGGGAAAATCTGAATATGCTGTCCCAGGAAGTCTTTGGATCTATTTTTAAAGAAAAGTTTTAATATCCAATCCCTGTCTGGAGCCAAAGCAACAGACAACAAGAGAGTAGCTGGAACAACCAATTCTCTATCCGATTGTTCCAGTATAGCCGAAATGTCCAATGACCTCTCCCGGGGTTCCTCAATTTTTTCTCCTTCTTTGAATTGGGGCTTAGCAGGTAGGTAATACACTCTTGTGAGAGGAGGTAAGGAGTTTTCAGGAATTTCCAAAATTTCCATAAAATATCTTTTCACCATTTCTCTAGGAGAAGTTGACAGGATTCTTGGAAAATTTATAAATCTCAAATTATTTATTCGACCATTATTCTCCTGCACTTCCAACTTCTTCCTGAGTAATATATTATCTTTAACCAGCATATCTTGATTTTGTTTCAGTAGCATTAACTCCTTATTTGTATTCTGTGTCTCTGCTTTAAATTGTAACATATCCTGCTTTAAAACTTTTATTTCTTCCTTTTGTTCTTTTAATTCTTTATCCAAACTTTTTATTTGAGGATTTAAGGAATTCCCCAGATTTACTACCAAGTCCCATAATGCTTCGAGTGTGACTGTAGGAGGTTTTGTAGGTGAGAAAAGTTGTAATGGTGTAGTGTCTGAATGTTCTGAAATTAGCTTTACCTCAGTGACGTCTTGTATTCCCAGGCCCTCTTGAATTCAGACGCAGTCTCTGTTTCCACCACTAAGTGGCTCATTAACCACTTAGTTTGGACACCTAAGTCCCACTCTGCATTAGGTGGGAGTTAGGCACCCTTTATAGAATCAGGGCCTTAGTAAGCAGATCACAAAACTAATGCAGAACCCTTTAGCACATCATGCATTAGACAATTTTTCCTGCATTAGACTTGCGTTAGAACAAACAGAAGTTTAGTGAAAGGGTCTGTAAATAATAAGTCCTCAGTTCTTTTACAAAAAAAGAAAATAAGAAAAATGTATCGTGACATCAGGCAAAAGACAATTTGTTCCAATGCTCAGGACTGGACAGAGAAAAATATTGTAACCAGAGTGTTACAAGAGGCAGGCTGGAGCCAAAGGGCAGGGGTTGGAACCGTCAAGAAAAGCCCAGGCCTTTGCTGATGCCTGGGGCTGGATCAAAAATGTTGCCGTGCGTGCAATCAAGTTGTTGTCAACAAGACTTGACCAACTTTTGGACAACCTAATCTCATGCCATTTACTATCCGTGAGAGAGAAGGACACCGATCTATCATTGAAAAAGTGGCACCTGACTAAATTGTGGCAAAGTAGGCAATCATACAAATATGTTATTTTTCTACTAACTTGTGCAATTTTAGAAAATGTCCCAATTTATGAAATGAGACCTAGGGAGTCTTTTACTAAGGCATGCTAGCCCATTCAGTGCACGCTAACGCGTCCATAGAATATAATGGGTGCGTTAGCATTTAGCGTGCATTAAAACGGCTATCGCGCCTTAGTAAAAGACCCTCCTAGTTCCTAATACCTGGTGTTAACTGTAAATTAACTTGTCTTAATAGCACACATTGATAACTTCCACCTAAGTTGGAAAAGAAATCATAATATATGTCCAAATGATTTTATAGTGGTTACTGCCCTCTATTTTATCTTTTTAAGCATTTTTTAGCATTGATATCTTGCCCTCCCAGCCTTAAATAGGGCAGTTTAGAGCAGCATACTTTAAAGAACTATACAATAAGAAAAAAAAAATACTTAAGCATACTAAAATGCACAGGAGAATCAGAAAGAATCAGCATTAACAGAAATCATGGAAAGAACCAGAATCTAACAATTTTACGGGCATGTAAACAGCAGGACTCTCGTATAACTTTATCCAATACTATATAGGGCCCCTTTTACTAAGCTGCGGTAGCGTTTTTAGCACGCACTGCAGATTAGCATCTAGCGCACGTGGCATTGTAGCGTGCGCTAAGCGCGTGCTAAAACCGCTATTGCAGCTTAGTAAAAGGAGCCCATAGTCTTTATTTATTTACCGCCAATACCTCAAGGAAGTTCACAGCAGTTTACATTAAACAAAACAAGTTAATACAAAAATTGTGAATTGGTTATCCTAGAATTATAACTTAACTACAAATTCCTCAAAATCTGGTGGGCTGTTCTATAAAAATAGGTTTTTTAAAGTTTAATGTTTTTTTTTTAATTAATTTTATTCACTTACAAAGATCTATTAACCAGGTACAGGTACAGAAATACAGCATAATGCATATATATGTGGTCAATAAATAACAAAGAAATAAAAAGAAATTCAAAAAATCTTATAAACAACCTTATCAGACATGTGTAAAATAATACAGTGTTATCCCAAGTGTTGTCCCTTAAATTGTCAAAAATAAATAGAATGCGTGAAGACGATCTTTGTTGGTCCTGCAAAATGTCAACTGGGACACTGAAGCACATGATATTTGAGTGCCCTCTGTTACAGGATTATTGGAATCAGATATGGACTCACGTATTATCTATTGTGGGTAACTCAACTCCACTAGCTTATCCGCTACTCATAGCTAGTATAACTGAATCTCATCTGTTCTTACCAATAGATGTGTCACAATTGGCACAATTATTCATGCTAATTGCAATTCGCATAATGCTAGCAAATTGGAAAGATTTCTCCAATGTTTCTTATAACGAATGGTGGAACATAGTTTGTTTGCACGGTATGAAAGAGTAGCAGTTGAACTATAAAAATAATTATGAAAGAAAGTTAAAATAGGGCATCTCCTGGTAAATATGAATAAATGATTATGTTACATTGAAGTTGAGAAGATAGAAATACCACAAAATCACTTTTTTTTACTCTGTTGCATGTTAGAATCAAGCTCATCTTCCTCCGGTAGCTATGCTGGAGGACAGTGTGGTCAGACATCCCAGTACTCGCAGAGTGGAGCTAATAATTCATCCCAAAACAAAGGACAAGGTAAGGATCTGAAGGTTCATTTCATAGTATCAATAATGATAACAATGTTCATGATTTTTTTTTTACTGTATTTCTAATAAATTGGCCCTGACCCAGTGAAGGTCCACATCTTGTTTTTAACAATAACCAATCCAATTTGAAGGTGATTCTATAAATATGCTCCCATAATTAGACACCTACTCCAAAAAGCCATCTATTTTCCTATATAGAACATTACCTTAACGAGGTAGATATATGCTGTGGTAAGGTCAGGGCTCAGCCCTCCAAAAGCTGGAAAGAAAAGGCTCCTGTATCTCATATAGATCAAGCACCAGCCTTAATTAGGTGAGAGTTTCTGGGACTGTCTTAGACTGATTCAACACTTCCAGGCAACCAGCAGATGCTACTGGCTTGCTTTCCACAGTGAGAATCCTTGGCTGTAACAGAGAAACTGAAAAACAGCTTTTGGTGATCATTGGTTTATTCTTGAGAAGCTTTCTAGTTTGCATATTCTTACACTCAGGGTGAGTCCATTATGGTCAAGTTTCAAGTTTAATTAGATACTTCAAATATCGTCTACCAGGGTTATCTAAACAGTTTACATTAAAATAACTAATAAATATATTTTAAAAACTCTATAAAATTATAGGGATACTAACATGATACCAAAGGGGAAGAGGGGAGGGAAGTGCATAATTACATCGAGATAAAATAAAAAAAAAGAAAAAAGGGAGAGGTAGAGGTGGGGATTTGCTTGTTTAGATTAATTTGTCACCTTGGTCAAATGGATCCGTGTCAAGTGTTGAAAGCATCTTTAAATAAGAAGGTTTTGAGTTTAGATTTAAATTTTGTTAATGAAGATTCCTGCCTGAGGTCCAGTCAAAAGTTATCTTTATCCTTTGAAGAGGCTTTCTTGTGGCCTTTCTAACACCACACACTCTTGTTCTCCTTTATCCCCTGGAGAACAAGGCTTTACAAGTACACTTCCCCCTCCCTATTCATGGTTTTGATGTTCGCAGTTTCGATTATCTGTGTTTTTCCCCCAGTCCATCCCCTAAGAATCGCTCATTGGCATTGGAAAAAAAAACAACAAAAACAGCCCCAGGTCTTGGAGGGAGGCGATCAGAGGTGGCGGGGGGGTGATTGGAAGTGGAGGATGGCAATCAGAGACGGTGGAGGGGGTGCGATCGGAGGTGGAGGGGGGGCGATCGGAGGTGGCGTGGGGGCAATCAGAGCATGGACCTAGCGGTCTAGCAGGCCGGCTCTGACCCACCCCTGGACCTTACCTGGTGGTCTAACGGTGACGTAGGGCAGGAGCGATCTTCCTACAGTCCTGCCCCGGGCAGAGACGTGCTGTGAGTTCCCGTGGTCTCACAAGACTACAACAGGGAACTCAGTAGCATGGCTCTGCATGGGGCAGGAGTGCAGGAAGATCGCTCCCACCCCGAGTCACCGTTAAACCACCAGGTAAGGTCCAGGGGTGGGTCAGAGCCGGCCAAAAGTTATTTGCGATTTTTTACTATTCGCGGGCCGGCTCTGCCCCTAACCCCCGTGAATATGGAGGGGGAAGTAGTGCACTCAGTTTCATTTATTTAATTTAATGTGGTATCTTATATACTGCTTCTCCCAAAGGATTCAAAGTGGTTTACAAGACAATTAAATTGGCTTATGTAATGGTCAAAAATCTAATCAGGTACTTTGAATTTTCCTCTCTGTCCCAGTGGGCTCACAATTTAACTATTCAGTACTCCTCCGATATTCACGGGGGTTCCATTCCAGGAACCCATGTGAATATTAAAAAATCATGAATACCTGGTGAGGGCAGCTGGAGAGGCACTGGGAACACTGTAGTGCCTATGAAAGAAATAATTACTTATATTTACATATATAAAGAGAAGTAAGAGGGTAAAGATAATACAATACTATAGGTGTGTAAAAGGCACAACAGAAGGGAAAACTTCAATATCAAAGAACCCCAAAGAAAAATCCTAAAAATAAAAGCAGGAAAAAAAATAGCAAAATTAAACAAGCCGAGCAAAAATAAACCCCAGTTATTCTCATCACTCTCAGTCTCAGTCAGCTTCTAATTCCATGTCCCCGATCGAGCCAGGCCAGCCCGGGCTGGTACCACAAAAGCAACTCCTCAATTTCCCGGCTCCTGAAAGGCTGGAACCAAACGCAGCAGCTCTGCCAGCCTACTCTGAGATAGCAGAACGAAGAGAGGTGGACCGTCCTCCCATGGGACTCCAGAAGAAGTCGTGGGCTGAAAGCTAGTGTGTAAGAGGCATTCTCCATGCATTTAGGGCAACGTCGCTGCAGCACCAGCGATAATTGATGGTTAGTTAGATTACCCCTTCTTGGATTGTAGATCATACATCTGAGTCCCTCCATGCTACTGTGCTGAACCAGCTCATAGAATCCCCAGGAAGAGCAGCAGTTAGGAGAGATGAAAGAAAACACGGTTCCTTCAGAACCGGGCACACTTTTTCTCCTTGTCACAAGATCTGTATGCAACAAAACCTCCCTGATCAGAAATATGATAGTGGAATCCAAACTAGGAATAATGTTACTACAGAGACATGGCTAAAGAACAAATCTGACCCTATAACATTAGAGGTATGCCTAGCAAACATCAGTCCTGTTTTAGCATAAATAAATGAGCCCCTTTGGCTTTCCTATCTCAGACTCATAAACACTTCATCAAATAAGCAGACAAAGGGATGTTTCTGTTTGATTGTATGCCTCCACACCCTGGATGACGTTAATTAGATAAATTATACCGCTGGCAGATAACCAAAAGAAAATATTTAACTCCAAAATAAAACCATGTTGGCATCTATATTCCCCCAGCAGTCCTGCAGTGCTATAATGGTTCTCTCTAAGCAGACCAACTGCCTTTTCTTATTTCTTTCATAGTTCCTGCCTTAATAAGACTTACTATCTCATAAAATTTGTATCAACTTTTAAGGTCTCAGGCTTCTCTCTATTCAGTTAGCAGGGTACAGATTGCTCCTTTCTTCTAGCTATGAGCTCAGGCAGTTTTATTCCTCCCCTTCTCATTTCTAGTCAAACTACTTTTATGACAGAGTTTGGAAAGTTCCGGAGCAGCTCTACCCAGGCTTCCTCTGGGGTTACTGTAGGGCTCTCTCTTTCCTTCCCCCCCCCCCCCCAAATTCCAGTCCATGATTTTTTTTCCTATTTCCCCAAGCTCCCAAAGAACTGTCCCATGACCTCTAAGCTTCCTGGGAAGTGTAGTTCCCTGGACTCAAGCCGGTCCTTCCTGGTCCTCCTCCTAAAATAGCACTACTGCTCCCCCTAGTGACTTTTAGGCATATAGTACCTCTATTTTAGTCAACAGTGGTGCTGGAGCTCCCTCCTGTGGCCACTGCCTTACATGACAGGGTCCCTTGACAGTCACAATGCATAGGTGAATCCTTATGCCAGACACTAGGCTGGTATAATTACTTGCACCTAAAGACTGAAGAGAAACTTTCTTCAATTTCAATATGTACAACTGAGTTAATGTCTCAGACTCAAAAATCTTCACTTGGACATGATAAATCAGTGAATTGAATTAATGTTTCAATCAAAAATATATTCATAAAAAATCCTTACCTAGAGAATGAATATCAGAAAGGATATAGGGAGTCTCAGAATGTTCAATAGAGTATATTAATTTTGTGGTTCATGTTGCAGGTGGATGTCAAAACACAAGCCAGCAGAACCAATGTACTGGTGGATCAAAGAAGTGAAAAAGCAAGACTGAAACTCTACTTTCCTTAAATTAGAACCATGCATTGTAACCCCTCCATTTAAATTGGCGATCATTGTGATTTCAAAAGATTAATGTTATAATGATAATTTGAAACATTGTTTTGTTATCAAAATTCAAGTTGATGAAATACAAACATTCTTAATGAGCATATCATATTTGTCTGATAATGAATCTTTTAAATCCAAATATGGGCCCTCAGTTGCTCTTAGGTAAATAGAAGCTCAGCAGTTTGTTATAGATATTATTCCTAAGGAATACGAAGGGGTTCTGAAAAGTTCTCAGCCCAACCACCAGCTTCTTAAATTCTGAATGTTATTTTGTTAAGTGCCAATTTGCAGAAATGAAATTCTATGTTTTGATATTGTTTGGATCATTGACTGAACCGTATTCACGTAGAATTTCATTTCTGCAAATTGTCACTTAGGGCTCCTTTTACGAGGCCGCGTTAGAGATTTAACGCGCATAATAGCGCGTGCTAATATGCCGGCTGTGCTAGCCGCTAACGCCTTCTCTTGAGCAGGCGGTAGTTTTCCAGCTAGCGCGGGGGTTAGCGCGTGATTAAAAGTCACGTGTGATAAAGCCGCTAATGCGGCTTCGTAAAAGGAGGCCCTTAATGAAATAAGATACTCTTTTCAGCTACAGTGGCAAAATAATGCTTAGAATTTAGGAAGTTGGTTGGTTGGCTGAGAACTTTTCAGCACTCTCTCATAGTGGAGTGGCTCTATCTTAATTTTTTTTCTTACCATAAATCAGTTTTTGCTGGACTGTTCTGCCTAACTTTTAAATGTTGTAAGGCTGTCTTAGAACAACTAGTATATAACTAGTTATAATATTTCAAACTGAGACAGCACCAGTGCTTGAACCACTGCTTGAAAATGATCCTGGTAAAACAAACTTCTTAATACGCTGCCAAGGGTCCAAGTTCTATATAGGTCACCTAAAAAAATCAATGCCAACTAGTGTGGCACTGTGGGATATTCTATAAACAACGCTATAATTAGGTGTCAGTAGATGCCCTGCTGGCACCTAGGTCAATTAAGAAATGCTGTTTAAAATAGCAGAAATAAAGTGCCTACTGATGCTTAAATAAAAAAGTACCAGAATCGCACATATGAAGGCGCTTTATGGTACTTAACACCACAATGGGCATGGCCAATGCAGAAAGTGGTGTCAGATGCCATAAAGTACCTATGTAGGCCTGATTCATGACATAGATAGGAGCGATATATATAGGCCCAGAAAATCCCGGCCCGATTTTCTATAGGGTGCCGACACGTGATTGACTTAAAGCGGCTGCCAATATCATTGTCCTATAGAGAATCTGGGCCTAAGTGTGATTCTATAAAAGTAATGCGTACTTTATAAAATTGTACCTAATGATGCCTAAGCACTGCTAAGCATTGCTAGGTGCCCCAATATTTAGGTACACCTTGTTTATGCACCTATGTCAAAAACGTGTTCCTAACTCGAAAACACACCCATGGTCCACCCACTAACCATGCATACTTTTAACTATGGCTTTGGACTAGATGCATACTTTTTATAGAGTCACACTTTATGAGTTGTGTGTCTAACTTTCAATTAAGTTCAATTAAGCCTATTAATCAATTAAGTACCTGCATCGGCCCCTAGATTTAGGCAAACTTTATAGAATTAGGGGTAAATGCAAACATTAACTCTGATAAGTGTTAACTACTGAGAGTGTACCATTATGCAGAGAACATAATAGGGGGCATAAACATTTAATTGTCAAATATACACCAACATTATTAGAATAATAGCACATGTGCATGGGTGCAATATATCAAAAACCAAAATAAATGGATCTCTCACCAATAAAACAAGTTAAATACACATCAAATAAAAAAATTATTTTGAATGTGCTCAGTTAGTGATATAACCCAACCATACAGTATTGGTTACATCTGCCACATCACAGCACAGCCTCCCTACCCTACCTTATTATAGTCCAAAACAATTCATATCAGCAGAAAAATTAGGAAAGGCAGAACTTATCTTAATGGCTGGCATTCCAATCAGTTCTTCAATCAGGAAGCAGCTGAAGATAGTAACCATTCCCCAAAAGGTGTCCAATATCCAGTGAAAACTAAACATAAAAATAGTCCACAAATAATCCACATGATCAAACAAAAATATTCCTCTTCCTCAACAAGAGACCATTTTTCACAGACGCTTCCTCAGGAGGAAGAAAAAATACCCTAAAAAAACCCCCAAAAATGTATTTAGTACAAATGAGCAAACCCTAACTCAAAAAATATAGAGAAAAAATACTTTTATATTTCAATATAAACCAAAAAACTTAATACATTGAAATGAACATAAAGAAAGGCTGAAACATCAGTGGGGAGCCAAAAAGATCCCAAGACTAGCTACCCCATACAAGGTCCAAAGTTCAATGAAGAAAGGAACTGCACGAGTGCAGCTGGAATAATCAGAGTCCACTACTGGAGTTGTTGATGTCATAACGCCAGCCAATCAAAAACTGTATGTCTGAGACGCATCAATCTTCTCAAGTTGTAATGACACAAACCCCGGCAAAAGAATGACACTGACTTTTCAGAGTTGTCCATTCGATTTCTCTATTCAAGTCATCAGGCCAAACAGTGTACCAAGAATAAATCAGCTTTTGCTAATGATACTACTACTACTATCTCGTCAGAGGGAACATGCTACCGAGGTGGAGAGCGGCCAGCGATCCTCAGCAGGCTGCTTTGAAGAGGAGCAGCAGTGGCACCAGCGGTTTGTGCCGGTGGGCCAGAAGACACCAGGGAGCCAGGATGGAGGGAGGGTAAGAAGAGGCATGCACAACAGGGGCAGGCATGGCACAACAGGCCAAGGGGAGAGGGAAAGGGGGCTGCTATGGGGGAAGGGGTGTGCTGGGGGGCAGACAGCAATCATGCTTTACTCTGGGAAGGGGGAAAACAGAAGGGGGCCACGGAGCAGGCAGGCATGGAACAACAGGGGGCCAGGGGGAGAGGGAAAGGGGGCTGCTTTAGGGGGAGGGGTGTGCTGGGGGGCAGATAGCAATCATGCTTTGCTCTGGGAGGGGGGGGGAACATAAGGGGGCCACAGAGCAGGAAGGCATGGCACAACAGAAAAATACAGGCAGGCAGGGGGCCAGGGAGAGACAAAGACAGAAAGAATGATAGACAGACAAGGGGCCAGAGAGATAGACAGAAAGGAAGACAGACAGACAGCGTCTAAGAAGAGAGAGACAAAGAAAAAAAGACAGACAGACAGCGGCCAAGGAGAGAGAGAGAGAAAGAAAGAAAGACAGACACACACATCTATTCTAGCACCAGTTAATGGAACAGGCTTAAAGACTAGTCATTTATATTATATCAAATGCCAACACCAAAGTATTCAGCACCACACAAGTTATGACAGATGGTTAAAATGAATCTGCTAAAAACTACCTCCAATATAAGTGTGAGCAAAAGGATATTGAATGAACTGCCTAAGGTTACACACTGAAAGGTGTCCTAGTGAACCAGGTCAGTTCCCTGGATAATAGCTCTCTATTCCAATACCTAAGTAATAACACTGGGATGCATATGAGCGGGACCGTGTGGTGTGGCCTAAGGGATCTGACCAATCGGAATCTTAGGCCACTCACAGTGCATCCCAGAATGCACTGGGAGAGAGGCCTAAGATTCTGGTTGGTCCAGGTAAGACATAAGAACATACGAATTGCCGCTGCTGGGTCAGACCAGTGGTCCATTGTGCCCAGCAGCCTACTCACGCGGCGGCCCTTAGGTCAAAGTCTAGTGCCCTATTCGAGTCTAGCCATACCTGTGTATGTTCTGGTTCAGCAGGAACTTGTCTAACCTTGTCTTGAATCCCTGGAGGGTGCTTTCCCCTATAACAGCCTCTGGAAGAGTGTTCCAGATTTCTACCACTCTCTGGGTGAAGAAGAACTTCCTCACGTTTGCATGGAATCTATCCCCTTTTAACTTTAGAGAGTGCCCTCTTGTTCTCTCCACCTTGGAGAGGGTGAACAATCTCTCTTTCTCTACTAAGTCAATTCCCTTCATTATCTTGAATGTTTCAATCATGTCCCCTCTCAGTCTCCTCTTTTCAAGGGAGAAGAGGCCCAGTTTCTCTAATCTCTCGCTGTACAGCAACTCCTCCAGCTCCTTAACCATTTTAGTCGCTCTTCTCTGGACCCTTTCGAGTAGTACTATGTCCTTTTTCATGTACGGCGACCAGCGTTGGATGCAGTATTCCAGGTGGGGGCGCACCATGGCCTGGTACAGCAGCATGATAACCTTCTCCGATCTGTTTGTGATATCATTCTTAATCACTCCTAGCATTATGTTTGCCCTTTTCGCCACCACCACATATTGCGCGGACGGCTTCATTGACTTGTCTACAAGTACTCCCAAGTCTCTTTCCTGGAGGGGTTTCTCCCAGTACTGCACCAGGCATCCTGTATTTGTGTATAAGATTTTTGTTACCGACATGCATCACTTTGCACTTATCCACTTTGAACCTCATATGCCATTTCGTAGCCCATTCCTCGAGCATGTTTATATCTCATTGTAGGTCTTCACAATCCTTCTGTGTCCTCACTATGAATAACTTTGTAGCGTCTGCAAATTTAATCACCTCACTCGTTGTACCAATTTCCAGATCATTTATAAATATATTGAAGAGCACGGGCCTGAGCACCGAACCCTGCGGCACTCCACTCATGACGCTTTTCCAGTCCGAGTATGTATCTCCCTTATTTGTTTCTATAACTTTTAAACAAATTGTAACTCTTATCCATCTCCTCCCTTATGTTCCTAGTTTCGTTAAATTTGTCAATAGTCTCGTTAGTCTTAGTTTTGTTATTTACTGTATTATTCCCCTTATTTTGTAATTTTTATTATTATGTACATCGCTTAGAATTTAGATTAAGCGATTAATCAAATTATTATTAAACTTGAAACTTGAAACTTGTCCATTTACCCCCCACTCTCTGTTTCCTATCCACCAACCAGTTTTTAATCCACATGAGTTTATCACTCTCGATTCCATGGCTCGCAATTTTCAAAGTAGCCGTTCATGCCTTGTCGAACGCCTTCTGAAAATCCAGATATACAATGTCGACCGGGTCATTTTTGTCTATCTGCCTGTTTACATCCACAGATTAAAATGACATTTTCTTTTACAAAGCCGTGTGGCAATGGCCCCAAAGCCCTTTAAATCTTTATGGGCTTCGGGGCCATTAGCGCAGCACAGCAGCTAGCGTGGCTTTGTAAAAGAGGCTGTTAGTGCTTCATAGGGCATTTTTCTCCCCTGCTAGGGCATACTGAGTGGGTTGTATTTTATTCTTATCTCCTGGACAATTTAACAGGGCAGATTAATGTTCTTTAGGGTAGTAGTTAAGTCAGATAGTATTGGGGTTGGAAGGGATGAGGATGGCAGAGTGGAGGGGAGTGAGTTATTTCAGTTGCTCATTATTATTATTATTTTCTATTTGTGATTTATAAACAGTTGTACAGAATATTGTTCCTTTTTTTATACTTTAATTACAAGAATAATAGAAAATCGTAAGTGTTTGAGGCTTGTGCAGACAGGGATAAATTTTGTCCACATATCATTCTCTACAATAGCGGCAGGTTTTCTAAGGCAAATCTGATTAAATTTCTTTAACTGGGAAAACACTAGATGTGGAATACTTAGATATCAGCAAAGCCTTTGGCTCTGTTCCACATAAAAGATTTAAAGAAGGTGAAATTAGATCTTACCTGTTAATTTGCTTTCCTTTAGTTCCTCTAGACCAGGGGTGCCCAAAAGGTTGATAGCGATCAACCAGTAGATCGCAAGGGCAATGGAAGTCGATTGCAGAGCCCATCCTGGGCTCCACAATAGACTTGCACTGCCCCTGCATTCTCCCTGCTTCTCCAAAACCGCAAAAGCCAAGCACATGCAGCCACTACACAAGTGCCAGACCCACAAGCCTCCTACCCCCTCCCCCCGGGCATCAACTCCGACATCAGAGAGAAAGCTCCAGGCCAGTCAATCACTGCCTGGTTGGCCCAGAACTTCCTCTCCAGCGCCAGAACTGGGGGGGGGGGGGTGGAGAGGCCCATGAGCCCGGCACTTGCACAGCGGCCGCACAGGCCCAACTCCTGCAGCGTAGGGTAAGCAGGGAGAAATCGGCGGTGGTGGCTTAGGGGGGCAGGAAGAGAGAAAGAAAGGGGAGCAGGGAGAGAGAAAGACATACAGAAAGAAAGAAAAAGGGGGACAGGGAGAGCGAAAGAAATACAGACAGAAAGAAAGGGGGGCAAGGGAGAGAGAAAGAAAGACAGAAAGAAAGGGGGGCAAGGGAGAGAGAAAAAAAGACAGAAAGAAAGAAATAGGGCATGGGAGAGAGAAAGAAAGACAGAAAGAAAGGGGGCAGAGAGAGAAAAAAAGGGAAGGGGCAGGGAGAAAGGAAGAAAAAGTTGGGGAAGGGAATGGAGTATGTCGGGTCGGGTGGCAGGGGGCAGCCAGGAAAAGAGGAAGAAAAAGTTGGACTCATGGAGGAATGGAATGAGGTCTGGAGGAGAAGAAGCATGAAGGAGGCAGAAAGAAGGGAAGAAATATTGGATGCACAGTCAGAAGGAAGTGCAACCAGAGACTTATGAAATCACCAGACAACAAAGATAATAAAAATGATTTTATTTTCAATTTTGCACTATGACCCCCTTTTACTAAACCACAACAGTGGTTTCCAGCGCAGGGAGCCTATGAGCATTGGGAGCAGCGTGGGCCATTAAGCGCAGCTCCCTGCACTAAAAACCGCCATTGCGGTTCAGCAAAAGGGGAGGGGGTATATTTGTCTATTTTTGTATAGTTATTACTGAGGTGACATTGTATATTTTAAAGTCATCTGCCTTGACCTCTTTGGGAAAAAAACCTGAATATAAATTATAATTAACATTTCTCAGCGTACAGTGTGCTTTGTGTTTTATTTAAATTTTATTGTTGGTAGATCATTTTGACTTGGTCATTTTTAAAAGTAGCTCACAAGCCAAAAAAGTGTGGGCACCCCTGCTCTAGACCAGCACAGATGAGTATTCTGCACTCCTACCAGCAGATGGAGACTGAGAGCCACTGAGCTTTATAGTAACCTATAAGTGGGCAATACAGTCCCCTAGAAGCCAGTCCTCAAATAGCCGAGCAGATAAATCTCCCCAAAGAAGAAGAGAAAGAACAAAGGAAAAAACACCTCTGACATTCCTGGATCTAGGCTGCTGCTGCTGCCTATGACTTCTGAGCCAGACTGCATCAGAACAACTCACCTAGGGCTGCCACAAGCAAACAAGAAGCCATCAAACATAGCACTTTGAAAAGCCCAATGGGAGCACTACACAGTCCCTGCTCAGAAGAGTTTACAATCTAATTTAGACAGGAAATCACAGGGTTGGGGAGATTATGGTAGAGGAAATGATACAGTGGGTATAGGTATCTGACAGCAGTGAGTGGGAGTTAAGAGTTGAAAGCAATTTCAAAACAGTGGGCCTTTAGCTTGGATTTAAACAATGCCAGGGATGGAGCATGGCGTATTGATTTAGGCAGCCTGTTCCAGGCCCCTCCCCGGTGCATCCCACAATGCATCAGGAAGGGGAAAGCCCACCATTCTTTGGAGGCGGGCCTATCGGCCAGAGGAAGTAAACATCCCTCCGGCCAGCCAAAAAAATAGGTACTGGTGGGGGTCCGGGTGGGGGCATGCTTTGAGGGAGGGGTTCTGGCAGGAGGGACAGGGCATCTCTCCTGCTGCTGATCTTAGGTGGTGGAAATGGGTTCAGGCAGGAGGGATTGGGTATTCCTCCTGCCAATGATCTTAGGGGGTCAGGAGGGTTCCGGCAGGAGGGACTGGGTATCCCTCCTGCAGTTGAACTTCTGGTTGGGGGGATTCAGTCAGGAGGGACTGGGCATCCCTCCTGCTGATGATCTTTGGGGAGGGGGTTCCGGCAGGAGGGACTGGGCATCCCTCATCCCTCCTGCCAGGAGATGTATTGGGGTGGTAGCAGCAGGAGGGAGGGAGCATCCCTTCTGCTAGTCATCTTCGCGGGGGGAAGAATGAACGGGGTACCTGCCACGGCCGCTAAACTGATCGAGGCAGGGATATTCCCTTGCCACGATCTGCTCAGTGGCCACATCTATTTGAAATGTAGACCAGCATTTTTTCTGGCCTACGTTTCAGGTGCCTAGGGCCACCTAAGCTCACTTAAGGCCACTTCCGGGTGAAACCACGCCCATGCGTAGCTTTGGGCAAGCTTATGTGGCCCTAGGCACCTCCCTAGGCTCATGAAGATGCCTACAATGTAGGCAGCCTGCCTCAGACTGGTTTTTTTTTTAAAACATGCATCCTAATTGGCTAGTTAGACTGCAGTAGGACGCCTATTGCCACCAACAATCGGGACGCTGTTTATAGAATTTGCCCCTAAATGTATGGGTTTGAAGAAAATATATTTGCAATTTCATCACACATTTACATGGAAAATTTAACCAGAATAAGTTCCCTAGCTGCATAAACCTTGAACACAATATCAGGAAAGATTGACATCCCATTCTTATGATTCAGAAGCATTTCCTGGAGATGACAAAAAAACCCAAACAAACCAGTTTTACCATCCAGTCTCAGTTAGATTGTAAAATGAAGTCTATTTCCAGTGTTGCAGTTTGTAATCCTATATTATCATCTGCAATCGCCTAAGTCAAGGTCATATGTGCACTGAGACATTGTGATCCTGATGAAACTTTTGGGTGTAGTATTGGACAGTCATTAAACAACAGGTGTTGAAATGGCTCAGATGGAGCTATCACCTGGTTTCTAGGTGGCTCTGTGTGAGCTTGATTACTTTAATGCATGCAGTTCATTTCCCCCCCCCCCCCCCAAATGATTCAACATTCAGAATGCAGCAGCAAAAATGGCCTGTGATGCTTATAAATATAGTACAGTATATCCATGTCACACCTATTTTGAAGCAGCTACACTGGTTGCCAGTAACTGTAGGGTACAATTCAAAGTATTGTCCTAGATTCATCAAGCTCTTTAAGCTACTGCACCTTGGTATTTTATTCATGCATTGTCAATCTCTGTGCCAAGGAAATAGCTGAGGTCGGTAATAACAATGTGCTTATTTTTGCTAAATGAACATCATGTAGCTGCAAGGATAACTGCATTTTCTGTTGCAGGTTATTAGTGCTTATATCAGAATGCATTGCAGTTTAAGAAGCTATTGAAAACCCATCTGCTTGATCAGGTTTTTTTGAATGTCTGGTTAGATTTTTTTTTTTTCAACTGACAGGGTTAAAAAGTACTGTGATACATTGCTATGTGTACTCGTATAGGGTGTTAGCAACGCAAAGGGCTCCTTTTACGAAACCATGTTAGCGGTTTAACGCGCGTAAGAGCGTGCGGCTAATTTGCCGGCCGCGCTAGTCGCTACCGCCTCCTCTTGAGCAGGCGGTAGTTTTTCAGCTAGCGCGGGGGTTCCACACGCTAAAAATGTGCGTGCAATAAAGCCGCTAACGCGGCTGCGTAAAAGGAGCCCAGAATTTTGTTTGAGTTCTTATACAAGTATGATATTAAAGTGCTAGGATAAAGTCTGCTCATAAGAACATAAGAATAGCCTTTCAGGATCAGACTCAGTATCTTGTTTCCACAGTGGCCAATCCAGATCACAAGTACCTAAAAGAACCCAAATAGTAGCACTATTCCAGGGCAAGCAGGGCAGGAAGAGCCTGCCATGTCCCATGTCCAATATATTTTTTAGATCCAGCTACACTAACCACTCTTACCACATCTTCAGGCAACAAGTTCCAAGGCTTAACTATTCTTTCCGTGAAAAAAAAAAAAATAAAAAAAATAAAATATATATATATATCCTCCCTTTTCTTTTAAAAGTATTCCCCCAGTCTTTGTAAATTTTGAAACAGTAAAAAATGGATTCATTTTTATCCATTCTACACCACTCAGGGCTCCTTTTACAAATCCATGGTAGAAGTTTCTACCACAGGATGGTGAGGTAAATGCTCCGACGCTCAAAATATTCTATGAGCATTGGAGCATTTACCTCACCAGCCCATGCTATAAACCTCTACTGTAGCTTTGTAAAAGCTAGCATCAGGATTTACAAATTTACCACCATCATAGCTCTTCTCTATGCTTAAGATGCCTAACCTCTTTAGCCTTTCAAAATTTTGGTTACTCTTCTTTGAACCCTTTCTAACTTCTCTCTATCTTTTTTCAAGTACTTTATGCTTGTGACCCATTAAAAAAATAAATGAATAAATAAACCTATATATGCTTATTAAGCAGAAGCCTAGGCCTAGTACAGGCTTCTGATTAATATGATTTTTAGATAGGTGTACAGTATAATGTTTGATTAATAGTTGGGTGTGGAAAAGACACAATGTAGAACACTACAGGTGATCCAGAATTAAGTAACAAAAATGATTATGGGGAAGGAGGTTTCAATATGTTACACCCCTATTAAAGCAGTTTCATTGGTTACCTATAGTGTATCACATACAGTATAAAGGTTTCACAGTAATTTATCAGACTCTGTATCAGGTTGCCCCATGGTTTTTGAAATCTATATATATAAAATCGGAGGTATGTATGTGTGTATGTATGTGTGTATGTGCCGCGATCATGCAAAAACGGCTTGACTGATTTGAATGAAACTTGGTATGCTGATCCCTCACTACCTGGGGTGATATGTTCTGGGGGTCTCGCGGCCCACCTGCACACGTGGGCGGAGCTACAAACATAAAATCAGATTTCACCCATTCATGTCAATGGAAAAAATGTAAAAAGCTGCCATTCTCACAGTAATTCAAAAACGGCTTGACCGATTTAAACGAAACTTGGTATGCAGATCCCTCACTATCTGGGGTGATATGTTCTGAGGGTCTCGCAGCCCACCTGCACACGTGGGCGGAGCTACAAACAGAACATCAGATTTCACCCATTCATGTCAATGGAAAAAAATGTAAAAAGCTGCCATTCTCACAGTAATTCCAACTACCTGGGGTGATATGTTCTGGGGGTCTCGCGGCCCACCTGCACACGTGGGCGGAGCTACAAACAGAACATCAGATTTCACCCATTCATGTCAATGGAAAGGATGTAAAAAGCTGCCATTCTCACAGTAAATCAAAAACGGCTTGACCGATTTGAACAAAACTTGGTATGCAGATCCCTCACTACCTGGGGTGATATGTTCTGGGGGTCTCGCGGCCCACCTGCACACATAGGCGGAGCTACAAACAGAAAATCAGATTTCACCCATTCATGTCAATGGAAAAAATGTAAAAAGCTGCCATTTTCACAGTAATTCCAACTACCTGGGGTGATATGTTCTGGGGGTCTCGCGGCCCACCTGCACACGTGGGCGGAGCTACAAACAGAACATCTGATTTCACCCATTCATGTCAATGGAAAAAATGTAAAAAGCTGCCATTCTCACAGTATTTAAAAAACTGCTTGACCGATTTGAACGAAACTTGGTATGCAGATCCCTCACTACCTGGGGTGATATGTTCTGGGGGTCTCGCGGCCCACCTGTACACGTGGGCGGAGCTACAAACAGAACATCAGATTTCACCCATTAATGTCAATGGAAAAAATGTAAAAAGCTGCCATTCTCACACTAATTCAAAAACGGCTTGACCGCTTTGAACGAAACTTGGTATGCAGATCCCTCACTACCTGGGGTGATATGTTCTGGGGGTCTCATGGCCCACCTGCACACGTGGGTGGAGCTACAAACAGAAAATCTTATTTCACCCATTCATGTCAATGGAAAGGATGTAAAAAGCTGCCATTCTCACAGTAATTCCAACTATAAAACACTTTATATGACACTATAACCACTAGGGACATCTTTTCTATTCTACCACGGACACCATACATATAGAGTTTGTATGTTCTAACTGTGTTTGTAACTGTTTCCTTCATGCACCCCATTTCATAATGTTATTACATTACATGAGTACTCACATATGCTGAACTAGGCACACAGGTTCCATTCTGAACCGGGAAAAAACTGCATGGAGTTTCTTTTCAACCTGAGTTTCCACATATTGAGTTGTTTAAATCAATACTGAAACTTTTGGATGCCACTTATTCCAACAGATCTTCCTTTTCAGTTTCAGAGATTGCTAATTCCAGTGAGACTTGCATTCATTCACCACTATAAAGTATCTTTATTTGAATCCATTTACAGTGTTATTGCTATAATTAAATACCCGTGCAACGCCGGGGCATCAGCTAGTAAGTAATATAACTGCATAAACCATTGCTTCAATTAAGATCTGATAATGAAAAGTGTCTTCCTGTGCCAGTTTAATTTAATTTAATTTAACATGAGCATTTACCGTATATTTCACTTTACCTTTCAGCTCAAAGTGAATTACAATCACAATTTTAAAATTACACACATATCCCAATAATTCACAGAAACTAATGTATTTTTGAAAAAGCTAAGTTGTCAATTGCTGTCTAAACAATTGAAGGAAATATATCATTCTAAGCTAATTCAGTAGAAAATCCCACAAGACAGGCTCATAATCTATGATAGTTATACATTTTATAGTTTGTAAATGAATTATGGAAGGACTTGACAAAACTAAACAAACTTCAAACTGTGATCTTAAACTTCAGCCTGGGACATAACCAATCTGCTATACAAAGACCATAGCATATGCTTTTTCTCCTCCACTGCCAATTCCAGACTTTGTTCCTTTCATCTAGCTGCCCCCTATGCCTGGAATAAATTACCCAAGTTTGTCCATCAGGCCCCTTCCCTTCCCTAGTTTAAAAGCAGACTGAAAACCCACCTTTTTGATTTAGCTTTCAATTCTTAACCCTACTCCTCTGCCCTCCAACCTAGCAGGCTGATTAACCATTCCCCTTAACTGTATCCATGACATCCTGTTTGTCTGTCTTGCCTGTTTAGATTGTAAGCTCTTTCGAGCAGGGACTGTTTTCTTACTCTTTCTGACTCTTTCAGGCTGCGCTCGTCTGCTAGCGCTATAGAACTAATTAATAGTAGTAGTAATTATACTCACGAATAAACTGTGTAGGATATGTCACAGCCGTGTTTCTGGAGAGAACTACCAGACAGATATCTCCCATAGACACTGGTGTGTCATCCTGATGTTCTCAGACCTGGTAGAGAAAATAAGAAGAATAAAGGAACTATGTCCCTTGGAAAGATGAAAAAGACATAATGTGCCATGAGTTTCGAATACCCAATCTAAAGATCTATAATGTGATAAAATTTTATCAACTTAACTGCAAGCATTTGGAGGTGAGGTTCAATTGACTGAGAGATAACATGCGTAAGCCACCTTGTTATATGTAATGTAATGTAATTTATTTCTTATATACCGCTACATCCGTTAAGTTCTAAGCGGTTTACAGAAAATATACATTAAAATTATAAATAAGAAAGGTACTTAGAAATTCCCTTACTGTCCCGAAGGCTCACAATCTAACTAAAGTACCTGGAGAGTAATAAAGAAATGAAAAGTGGTAATAGAGGAAAAATAGGAAAATAAACATTCTAACAAGTCTGTATTGAACTAAGTTCTTTGGAAGGTAGAAGAGAGGGGAGAAAAGAATATATGCAGAATATATATATATATTTATGTATAACAGCAAGGAAAAAATATACAGTATAGAGCTGTGTGCGTATTTTTTCCACTGGTTGTTCCTAAAGGTTCATCAGTTCTGTATCTTCCCTGGTGGCTGCAGCCTTCTTTATCTGCCAGTTTATAGGAGTTCATTGTTGGTGCTGTATGTATGTTTCTTTCCAGACATCTGCAGTCTTAAGGGATTCTAGGCTGCATTTTTGATCGTTTATTTTTCCTGTGAATGCTTGCTGAACTTGCTCTTGTGCACAGAGGATTCAGACATTCTAGTACCAGTAACCTGTCAGAAGTCTTAGCTAGAAGCAAGGTTGGGTTTGGATTTTCTTAAGGGGTGTTCTTGGTGGCAGGATGTATACCCACAAAGAAGATTTAAGCTCTGACTTTGCTGCCATAAATTTCTTAGGTTCTCTCCCACCTATGATCCATGTCCTGATGTAGACCCGACTTGCTAATGCCTATAACAGATTCCCTGTGACAATAAAATCCAGACTATACTCCCATGTTAGTCCAATCTAGGCAGTTGCTAGAAGGGCAGTGTTACACACGCAAGTTAACAAGTACCAGACTCTAGAGAAGGCTGCTGGCTTGTTTCACCTTTTAGATTGGGGACCCTGGAAGCCCTCCATTTCATCTCAGAGGAGAAGAGGATATTCACAAGGCTGTAGCTGCCTAAACCATCCATGCTTCATGGTCTGATTATATAGAGATAGGTACCATTATTTAATACAAGAAGGATTAACATCTAAAGATTACCATCAGTGCCAAAGTGTCTGATATCCAAATTTCTACAGCTTGTAAGAGTTTACCATCCAAATCTCAACTGATAAGTCTGTAACATCTACTTAAGAACAGCTTGAATAAGCATATCCCACACCTATCCAGTGACTGGAAGAGGGGAGGTTAACAAAAAATGCTAACATCTGCAACTTGGGCACTAATCTTTTGGGCTCTGATTCTATAAATGGTGCCTAATAGGCTAGGTACTGTTTGGCATGGTTGTCAATCAGCTGCTAGGTGTCGTTTCTAGAATCACACATAGCCTTGCCTAATTGCTCTTAGGCACCGCTCAGCATTAAGTACCTGATTCTCTTTTGGATGCCAACATTGGCAACCGCCTAAGAAGTGGCTGCCAATCACGCGTTGGTGTCCAAAATAGAATCACATCTACAGTCCCGGTCAGATGCCCACAATATAGGCTAGAATTTTGCAAGCCTATATAGCATCTTTGGTGCACTTAAGCATCACTATGCATTTCTGCAGATGTGCTCCGGAGGCTTATAATGTGGGTGTCCTGCCTCAGAGAGTTGGGTTTTTTTTAAATGTGCATCCCAATTGGCTGCCAGATGGTGGTAGAGAACCTACTGCCGCCTGCCATCCTTAGATGCACTGGTATTAGTTTGTAGATATGATTTCTAAGGATTGTTTGTGTGTCTGTTTTATTATGTTTTTATAATAATATATATGTAAATTATGCAAACTGTTTCATTTTAAACGGTATAGAAAATTTTAAAATAAAAATTTAGACCAAGGTTTGCCTAGCCGAACAGTGTGCCAAAGGTAGGTTCCTACCGGCACCTAACTCAATCCATGCCCAGACTTCACCACGAATCCACCCCTAACCATGCCTATTTGCCGGTAGGTGCCTTACTGTACTGTACAGTAGATGCCTACCTCCAAGTGATAGGCACCTACCAGAAAATAAATGCTTAAAAATTTTTTTTTATAATATTATTTTTATTGAAAATGGCACGACGGTCTGGACAGGCAAGTACAATCAACAAAATAACAGCAACCAGATAGGAAAAACCAAGAATGGAACAGGGAAACCAAGCATGTAGCACAGCACTTGTAGTCCAGGAGAAACAGGTCAATGTCCAGCATAAGAAAGAAGACAATACTGTAGGCCATCCCAGTCCCACAAAACCCACTATAATACAAAGCCAGACCAGGCCATCGGCAGGAACATTTTTTGGTTCCCCCTCACACACACGTATCCAGGAAACAGACACACCTTAGCACCCAACAAGCACACTGCATCCAACACAGCAAACAGTCCACTCGCACCATCCTTATCAAAGTCAACCCCTCCACCCCCCACCCACCCCCCGGAGTACAGGCAGAGTTAGCGAGGAGGCCGACGACACGGAGTCCTAAAAAAAAAAAAGAAAAAACCATATGGGATGAGGGTCTCAGGTAATGATTAGGTGGCTAAGAGATCCAACAAGCCCTTCCACAGAGCAAGCACTTTCAATTATCAGCAATGGTTAAGCCAATTAAAAAAAGAAAATTGTTAGGTACCTAGATCAACTAGGTGTACGAATCTAGGTCTGTGTCTGAATTCAAAAGGGCCTGGGATAGGCACATGGGATAATGGTTAATGCGGATGGGTAGCTCTATGACCTCACAATGCAGGTTCAAAGAGCCTTAGGCTATAGGAAGAGGCGATGCAAATGTTAAGAGCCTTAGCCAATAGGGAGAGGAGGAGATAGTAGATGCTGCAGATGGGTAGACTGGGTGGGCCATTTGGCCTTTATCTGCCATCATGTTTCTATGTTTCTATGTGTCTTTAGCCTGCAAATTACTAGGATCATACTACACCTGACAAAAAAAAAATATTGGGGTTGATTTTCATAATGATTTAGAAAAGCTTTGGTCTGGTTAAATTGTTCCAGTTGGACTAGCCACTAATATTCAATGCTACTTAGCTGAAAAGTGTCACAAAATTCTAACACTAACGATTGTGGTATTATACAGAGAGGCCCAGATTCTGTAACCATTGCTATGCTCCTCAGTCGCCTTAAAGCAGCTACTAATCGCGTGTCAATCACGTGACAGCATCGGGTACAGAATCACATCTACGGCAACAGTAGGTGCCAGAAATGTAGTCCAGAGTTTTTCTGGCCTACCTTTCCAGTGTCTACCTATGATGTGAATCATACCTAGAAAGGCGCTTTAAGCTGCCTGATGCCAATTCCAGCATTAACCGTGCCCACAATGGCATTTGGCGACTTAAAGTGCTTCCGTAGGTGTGATTCTGGTGCCAATATTTTAGGCACCAATAGGCACCTTAAAACTCAGTTAAAAATGACATTTGAATGGCATTTTAACTGAGTTTGGACACCTACCAGCGCCTAAAAATCAGTGCCGGTTCGAGAATCCAGGCCTTAGTGCCAAGGTGATACACAGGATAGGAGTTTGGAAAGACATGGTAGTTATCTGGGCAATAAGGATATCCAGTGCTGGTACCTGGATGTCTAATCATATTGAGCTGTATATAATGGTATTCTAATTATGCTCAGTTTGGTATCTGGGTATGGCACTGAATATCAGCTGTATGCACATAACTAATGGGTGATGCCAAATACCTGGAGTTTACCTGCTAGCATTTAGATAGGGGCCAGCACTGAACAGTATATCTAGGACTAACTCATCTGGCAGCATCTAGCATTTAGGAAAACCAGTATGGAATGTGGATGGAGAGTTTGTATTCAGATTTGAAAGCTCAAATAGCTTAATGGGTCATGACTAAGTGTAGATGAACAAATAATTGGGCTAGGGCCAGGACTACAAAATATAAATGAGGTCATGGCTCTGTCATCATATAGAGTAGGTACATGTAACCTTACTCATGTTCTCTCCTCTTTTCATTAAAAATAAGGAATCACGCAATATAATGAACACCATCTCACTCCTGTGCAAATTATCTCACGCAAACCCTAAACATAACTAATCATCGATCATATTGTGAAAAATCTTAAATGTAACCAATCACTCTTATTTTGAATCTCAATGAATCCTAGCAGAGAATTAAGACTCGTTCTGCCCTTTTTATGTTTCTTTCCTATACAAATTGTAGTTCTCCCTTTTTCCCATCATTACGGTTCATCAATTGGGGTCTTTGTCTCTCACCATGTTTTATATGATTGCTTGTATTCCCCCCGTTTTAATTATAATTTGCTTAGAATTATATGTAAAGTGATTAATCAAATTTTAATAAACTTGCAACTTGATATAATATGATATGATAAAAATGTAGGGATAAATGAGTTAAAAGAGGAATAGATAGTGAGACTATGACAAAATAACCAGAGAGCCAAAAATATATGCAGACATAAAATTTTCAAGTATAAAAATTAATTTTAAATTATTTTGTGTGTTTAATACAAGATAGCAGAAAATTGGACATTTTCCCTGCTACTACTTTCAATGTTTAAGGCCTTAGGCCAAAAGAGGATTTAGATTTTTTTTGATTATGCCCCTCTAAGTTTCTACAAATATTTGTTACAAATAACATAGGGCAACAAAAAATCAATTTCTTGGTGCCTAGGATTTATGACCTGTTACCGGGGTTATTTGGGGCGCTGATTCAGAAATTTGCATTGGATAGACTGCATCAGCTCTAGTTTCTTAGATATGGTTATGGGATAGTAGATATGCCTTTGGGATAGTAGAGCCAAACATGAACACTGAGCAAAAAAAGAATGGCCTATGAGGGAATATATGGTGATTGGAGGAAAAAATATAATCAATGAAATTTTAGTAGTATGAAATAGAATTATACTGTCACCATTACATATAAAGCTAGGCATAATGAAACAATTTGTAAAGGCTTTGAATTAAGACAGTTCATGCATTGAATACATAAAGGGGCATAATCAAAACATACATCTAAATCCGATTTGGTAAATATGGTGCTAGATGCCCAAAGTCAGCAGTGGTAAAATAGCCATTTTTGTAAGGCAAATCACCATACATTTAGAATTTTTTTTCCTGAAAATCGTCTATCTGGACATCCAGATCATTGGGTTGCCCAGACCACCAGGACATCTATGTTTATACCACATTTTTGATCAAAATTTCATCCAAGCCCGAAATGCCAAGAACAAGACCATTTGGATTTGGGAGGGTGCCAATCTTGTAATGGACTGCTCACCCAGACATGGCAACAGACCTTACAGGTCACTGCTGTGAACTTCACATAAAGGGTGCCACATAAACATCTCACCAGAACTCCCTTATAGGTTATGGTGAGCCCCCCCAAAAAATACCCCAAAACCTACTAAACCCATCTGTTTACAACCCCAATATCCTTTATGTCTGTAGGTGGCACCTATATGGCAATAGAATAGGGTTGGGGGGGGTGTTGGCCTCATATGTTCCACCATAAATGTAGTGGTTAGAGCGGCTTATGAGACGTTACTCCTCTCTATGGTTCACTAGCCCCCCCCCCCCAGGCTATTTAAGATACCTGTGTGCAGCTCTACTAGGCTTTCCTATATCAGGTGCTGATGTTCTGGAGACAGGTATGTACTTTTTTATTCTGATATTTATGGGGGTGTGAGGAGGGTCAGTGGACACTGGGGGAGTGTATACGGGTCTTTACTTTGTCTTTACAATGGTTATCTGATCACTTGAGATATCTTTTTGGTACTTATACCTGTTTTCACATCATCTAACTTACAACGTCTATCTTTCATCCTGGATGTCTAGTAAAACATTTGATTATCCATGCAGGACAATGTTTCGCCACAGGCTGTTTCAAGGATTTCACCCTTTAAATGCCGGTTACATGATATCTCGCGTTTAATATTCTATGAGCATCAGAGCATTTAGTACTTTGGGCTGTGGTAAAAAAAAATACCACAGTTTAGTAAAAGGGGGGAGGGAGGGGGTAAATTGTAGTTGGGTCCTAAGGAGTCTTAGGGATATGGCTTGGGTAGTATAATAAATTAATTTCATTGGTTTAATTTGGTGGTTTTGATTAGCTTGTATGGGGTGATCAGGTTTATGTTTATGTTTATTTAAGATTTGATATACCGCTCCTGCATTTTACTGACCTAAGTGGTTTACAAAGTATCAAACTAAACTGAAATTAGGTACTTGAGAAAAACTACCCTATCTGCCCCGAAGGCTCACAATCTAGTACCTGATAAACTAAAAATGTGTAATAACAACATATAATACATTTCCAAGATCAAAAATCATGTAATAACAACATATAATACATGTAATAACAACATATAATACATGTAATAACAACATATAATACATTTCCAAGATCAAAAATCAAACAAATAGAAAATAAAAAATAAAATAAAACAAATTTAAGAGATAGAAAAGTCTCTGAAGTGGTCCGATAGCCAGCAGTCATATTTTAGTGCAGGTCTTAATACAACTCCCAGCACAGCACACTGCACAGATCTGCCACTGGCAGAGCTTGAGAGCATCAAAGAAATTAACGTTTCTAAAACATTTATTTAGTAATATTGACTTAAAATAGTGACAAAGGGTTTGTGTGGGTTTCATTCAGCAATTTGTCAAGATTTAGGGCTCCTTTTATAAAGGTGCGCTAGCGTGCGCTAAAATGCCATGTGCGCTAGCCGCTACCGCCTACTCTTGAGCAGGCGGTAGTTTTTCGGTTAGCACGCCCTAATCTGGTGAGTGCACTAAAAACGCTAGCGCACCTTTGTAAAAGGAGCCTTTAATTATTGTGTGGAAAAAAGCACTGCAAAAAAAAATGGTTTGGGGTCTTTTCCATTAATTTGGGAACTTGATGTGGGAAAACAACTATTTAAATGAAAAGGTAGGATTTAAAATTTGATTTGCAGCAGAACCATGCACGTATACAAAATTTATGTAAGTTCCTTTTATGAATATATTGAACAGTACAAGGATTATATTGCACAATTCTGTTACATTTAAACCATTCAGAACAATTTCCCCTCACGTTTCTCTCCCCACACTTTTTTTCCCAATTCCTCTAACAAACTACCCTTCAGTGATGAAGGACAACAAAGAGATCCACACTCTTTAGAGGAACAACCTAAAAACTGGTGAAATCGAGTTATTCAGCTTCTCAGATACAACCAGGCCCTCTCCTGCCATTTTCAAATGACGGCTACAAATATATATTCACTTGACTAATGAATTGTCTTATTGCCCTGACTGAGTATGAATTAAACTTGGAAGGATTTCATAAACTAGTTCAGAGTTCTAGGAACCTCTAGCAGTAGCTGAGCTGGCAAATTACTAACTCAATTTCAGCATGCTGCCACTAGCCCTCACTCTCAGAGAATAAGTAGCTTAATGGAGAGATGCGATTTCCGGCTATGAAAATGACTTTATACTAAATCCTGACAAATTGGCTCAGAAAATGGATAATGACTCAGGCATTATCAATGGAAAAGAAGACAACTCCTGGATAATTTTCTGTGCAATCTAACCACATTAGAACTAATTCATGCTGCAAAATTATCCTAGCAAAAAAAGTTTCCTTTTCAGTCTAGCGAAAATTGCAAGTGTTCTTCCATGGCAGCTACAGACAGGAATTAGACTGTTAGGGGGAAAGATTTGAGGCAAGATCTGCTTTATTTATGATTCCAGGGGCTACCTTTGGAATCTAGATCATTGTGTAAATGTTTGATCTTGACTCATTGGGTATTTTACAAACATCAGACTTCTTATTTAGCTGATTTAGTGCTCCCGTACAAACCAAGTAGAGCCCTTTGCTCTGCAGGTGCCTCGTTGTTAGGCCTCTATCCTTCTGTTGAGGCCCACCTAACTTTGACTAGGGAAGGGACTTTTTTTTTTTTTTTAGATCTCTACTTTTATGGAATGCACATCCAATTGAACTCTGGGTTGAGTGCTATCTTAATGAATTTAAAGAAAAGTTAAAATCTCACATGTTTTGGAGATCTTTTGGGGGCATTGATCAAGTGGGGGACTTTCATCTAGAATAACCTGTTTATAATTGTTATATTTTTCTTTAGCTGAGTTAATAACTTTTTATTCATGAGTATGACTTTTAGTTGGTGTGAGTTTCCTGGAGTGAATGTTATTTCCTGTTTTTAATTAATTGTGCTATTATACTTTCTTTTCATGAATTTTACATAAATCTGATAACTGTTTGAAGGATGGTATAAGTATTTTAAACTATTAAACTATGTGCATTTTTAGCTGAATTTTAAAATATTCAAGAGGCACAATTAGTGGGGGATTCATCAAAAGGAGCTAAGCGTGTTAGCGCACGCAAACTCATTAGCCTGCAGTAACCACTAAAGATGCCTATTACACTCCTATGATGAATCCCTCCCCCCCCCCCTTTTAATGGCATAGAGGGACATTTTCAATACAAAGACCAAGCCAATTGTAGACTTCTTGGTGAAAGCACCTAAAATTCTCATTGCGAATATAAGGATTTTTGAACCAGAAAAATGTCTGGATTTTTGCTATTTTCAAGACTTTTTTTTCATATTTCTTTAGGTACCATTAAAAATTATATCCTAGACAATAAAACACAAAAAGTAAAATGGCCACACAGACATGCCAACAGAGTAGAGGGACAGCTTAGTGGTCAGTACAGTGGACTTCTCAATAAGGGACCCAGGTACAAATCCCACCTTAACACCCTTATTTTATATTGCGAGCCCTCCAGGAACACCTAAAATCCTATTGTACCTAATTGAACACAAGAAAAGCCCTCAGGTCTGCAGGAGTCTCTTTTGTATAGGTATAGTTGATATTTTATGGGTTTTGGAATGCTCACAATTTCCAGTTCAAGTGCATTAGTTAGAGTGTGATATGGACCTGGGACCTTTATCTACAGTTCACTGAACAGATTACTGCCTATATTGGGTTCAGCTTACTGCTCGAATAGGAATGGCCATAATATTTGAAGCTGTCTTAGAGCCTGGTATGTACTATAACTATCCCCATCTTTCAGTGGTGGAAAGGAAGGTCATACCTTAATCTATCCAGAGGTCAGCTAGTCATTTGGGGAACTCTTTTGTGACTTAGGGGTCCTTTTATTGAGGTGTGCTAATTGATTTAGTGCCCATAGAGGATGGGCAGAGGCCCGCAGAGGGCGGGCGTCTGCTTTGCAGTTCTTCCCTGATTGTGTAACCCACTAACAGTTCCCTCTCCTGACGAAGAACACATAAAACCCAGGTTAAGGGATTGATGTTTTGGAAAGCAGTTTTTGTTTGGTTTTATCAGTCACTTCACACAGGTTCATTACTATGTAGCAGTATCTTGGGAGACCGTCTAACGCTACAAAGATGCAGCTTTTTCCATATTAAGCTAAGTACAAAACGTTCTTATTGTTATTGATATTGTTTGGCGATACGGGACCTATAAAGTGCTTTGATGGTCCTGTTGCCACCTTAGCTCGAACTCATTGAGAACAAGCGTAAGGTCTGAGCACTTTATGCACAATAATAATTCTTATTATTGTTTTCACTTTATTCAAATATTGTTCTTTATTCTTTCTGTGATTTAGAGTGCAAGCACAGTCAATTGGCAGCCAGAGGCAAAAGGAGTGGCCACGACAGAAGGAAGCCTTAATAAAATAGCTTCTGCTGCAGCAGCATGGCGAGATGACATTTTATGAAGGTTTTCTCTCATGGTACGGGGAGACAGCTCAGTTGGAAATCGTGCCTCATATACCTGAATTGAACTGCTAATGTGAGGGTGTTCCACTGAAAGTGGGAGACTTGACAATTCTGTTTGAGCCATGATATGATTGGAAGGGAATTAGGGTTATCAATTGGCAGAGCAAAACTGAGGGTGGGAGGGTATGTGAAGAGAAAATAATATAGGGTTCGGTGGGTGTTTGTTGTGAAGAAAATCAAGGCTGATGGGTAGATTAAAGAGGTACGGGATGTGTGTAATTTTGGGTAGTTTTAATTCCCACTCGGCCCTCCATCTGAGTGCTTTAGGACAACACGGGCACAAAGAGTTGGTTATCTTGTTGAGTTTATGAAGTTTATGATGTTTCTGTGGTTCTGGGTTTTTTTTTTCCAGGAGGTGGGCAACAACTACAGAGAAGGCACGGGAAAACTCACAAGTGCCTATCATTAAAGGATATACAGTATAAGTAGAATAATATGATGAGGAGGGGGGGGGGGGGTCCCTGAATACAGATGTTTGGCAAGTGTTAACCCAACTCTGATTCCAGTATAGTTTGAGCAATAGGTCACAGAGTGTAAGGTGTTCTAGTGAACCAGGTCAGTTCCCTAGATTAGCAGTTCTCGGTTCCAAGACCTAAGTAATAATTACATGGGACACACTTTAAATAATACATAAATGATTCAGCATTCAAACTTATATTTATGTTTCTTCACTGTTTTTAAATACTTCAAACCAACGCACACTGCTCTCTTCTGAGCTGAACTATCCTTTGGGAAAAACTTTGAATCGTGGTGGTAGTTCAGTAAAAGGATTTTTAACCATGGTTTATAAATATAAAAATTACCACAGGGATAACATGTGGAAAGAACATATAATGATAAGGGTAAAGGGGATGGGACTTGATATACTGCTTTTTCTGTGTGGTTTCAATGAAAACGGTTTACATATTTTAGACAGGTACTTATTTTGTACCTGGGGCAATGAAGTGTTATGTGACAAGGAGCTGCAGTGGGAATTAAACTTACAACCTCATGATGCTGAGGCAGTTGTTCTAACCGCTAGGCCACTCCTCCACTCCTCAAGACATTGTGTACTTCTATGTGACCCTGGTATAGGAATGTTCTGGAATGGAGTTTGGGTACAGCATGGGCAGAGTTGAGATTTAAATACGTTGATCCAAATATGCAGAAAGGGATGGATTCTATAAAATGGTGCTGAAAAATGAGTGCTTAAAAAATTGGCCTTAAGCACCATTCTCTACTAAAGTGTATGAACTCCATATAAAATAGCACTGATTTCCATGCCCTAATGTTGGGTGCCAGATTAACCAGATTGTTGAAACCTGATGCAGTGCAGGTGCCCAAGTTGCACAAGCTGAGACCTTATTCTATAAGTAAGTATGCAACTGTCTAGAACGCCCCTGATGCATTCATGCCCCTCCCATGGCCATGCCCACATTACAGTTACACGAAATGAGAGTTAAATGCCTTGCCATATAGAATAGTGAAATAGTGGGCAGCCAGGTGTGCGTACAAATTCAAAGGGGTGACAAATAGCCTTATTAGCACCCAGTTAACTTAGCAAGTTTAAAAAAGGTTTGGATGATTTCCTATAAGAGAAGTCCATAGGCCATTATTTAGATGGCTTAGGGAAATCCACTGCTTGGGATTTTGACAGGTACCTGTGACCTTGGTTGGCCAGTGTTGGAAACAGGATACTGGATTTGATGGAACTTCAGTCTGTCCCAGAATGGTAATTCTTATGTTCTTATGATGGTTCTGGGCTTATTATTCAAATAATTACTGCACATATCTTAGCAGCACACCCAAATTTGGGTGTTATATATGGAATCTGGAGAAAAATGCTGATCTTCTACATAAGTGTTCCTAAGTTAGCCTCTTAAATTTCTACCCTTCCACTGGCATTCTACTAGGTGACTTTGCCGGAGAGGGTCCCTTTCCACAATCAGCTCAGCAACCATGTTCTAGGCAAAACCATACCCACACCAAGCCTTGATCTACATTTTCTTTCCAGTGTATGAGATGGAATTGTGACAACTTCGAGCTTTAGAGCATAGGTGGAGACAGAACAAAACCCTGGCCAATTTGAATAGATTTAAAGAACAGTCAATATTCTACAAATCCAAAATAAATCAAGCCAAAATGAAATATTATACTACTCGATTCAAGAGAGCCAAAACCCCCTCAGCCCTCTACTCAATATTAAAATCTATAAACTCCTGATCTCATACACAAAACTCTCCAGATACTGACCTACATATAGTCTAATAACTTGCATTCCATTTTTCCAATAAAGTTGATAATATTAAACAAAATATGTCCACAATGAAGTTATCAGCCCTAACTGCGGGCTCCATTGATTTGGCTCTCTTTTCCTCTAAATGTGACTGATTTAATCTCCCCAATCTTAGAGAGATCAAATGACTCATTCAGAGTGTTAACACTAAGGGTTCCCAAGGTGAATCAATTCCCCCATCTGTCATTAAGCATTTTTTCCCAGTGTTCGGTCCCTTCATTCATTCATTGGTAACCGAAAGTCTTCAACAAAGTACTCTGCCCAAGTCATGGTAAGAAGCAATCGTTCAGCCAATCATCAAAGAACATAGAATCAGTCCAGATGATAAATCAAACTACAGGCCCATCGCAAATATTCAATTTTTATGCAAAATTAACAGAAAAAGTAGTATTTATTCAAATTTCCGAATTCATAGAAAAAACAAATATCCTGCACCCAAACCAGACTGGCTTCAGACAACACCACTCTACTGAGCATTCTTTACTAGGTATGTCAACGGTTATCCATTATCATCTGGACCACCATAAATCAGTTCTTTTAATTTCTCTTGATCTCTCCTCAGCATTCAACACCATCGATCATGATCTTTTTCTTGAACAACTGGAATCTATAGGTATCACCGATCAGGTTCTGGCTTGGTTTTGCTCCTATTTTACTAATCGATCTTCTTTAGTTTCCTTTAATAATACTCATCACAAATTTTGGAATTCCTCAAAGGTCTATCCTTTCACCATTTCTGTTTAACATCTTTCTGGCTCCCATGACTCTCTGTCAATCTGTAGGATTTGATGTGTTTGCTTATGCAGATGACATCCAACTTCTCCACTCTCTAGACCACAGGTGTCAAAGTCGGTCCTCGAGGGCCAGAATCCAGTCGGGTTTTCAGGATTTCCCCAATGAATCTGCATGAGATCTATTTGCATGCACTGCTTTCAATGCATATTCATTGGGGAAATCCAGAAAACCCGACTGGATTCCGGCCCTCGAGGAGGGACTTTGACACCCCTGCTCTAGACCCTGAGAACCCATCAGAAATTCAATCTATTAATCATAAACTTAGCCAAATTCATCACTGGCTTGATTCAAATCGGTTGGCGCTTAATGTCAACAAATCCAACATCATGCTTTTTCTTTCAAGAGAAGGACTTAAACGCCATCATCTCATTACTTTGGTTGGTTCTACCTTTCAAGCTGTTACTTCCATAAAGATATTAGGGGTCATTTTTGATCAAAACTATCCTTCTATGAGCATATTAGCAGTGTAGTTATAGCCAAGTTTTTCAGACTACGACAAATCCACTCAGTTTCCAAATGGTTAGAACCCAAATCACTTAATATACTAATCCACTCACTGGCAATGTCCAGAATTGATTACTGTAATGCTCTGTTTACAGAAATCCTCCTTAAAGAAATTAGGTGCCTGCAACTCATCCAAAATGCCTCTATCAGACTCATATGGAAAGCAAAGAAATTTGATCATATTTCACAACGATAGGATGCTTACCACTGCCGCCAATTGGGAGAAATCCTGTAGAAATCATAAAGATGAAACCACATATGCATACACCATCTCGAGAGCAGGTAAAATATATGTGATAGGACATATGTCCTCTTTTACTAAGGTGCGCTAACTGATTAGCGCACACTAATCGAATTAGCAAGCGCTAAATGCTAACACATCCATAGACTAATGTGCATGCATTCGCATTTAGCACACGCTAATTTGATTAGTGTGTGCTAATTAGTTAGCACACCTTAGTAAAAGAGGACCTAAGTTCATAATATATGAGTATAAATTGGAATTCCAATCACACTCCACTCAAACTTGGCACTAGAACATGGCTATAACAAACTCACACACGAGGACATACCTTTTTGTCATGTGTCAGCATATACATTGGGTAATTTTACAAGAATGTAAGGGGCCTTGAGCTATTACTGAAAAGCATCAGCTAAATCCAAATAATAATAATTATGCATGCATATATTATCATATATGTATGAACATATCTTTATAAAATTACCCTGCAGGTCAGGTATGGTAAAGTAGCCTCTAATATGTAAAACTTTTCAATCCAAAAAAATGGCAAGGTATAATTTATACATTAAGTATAACACGTATACCATATCTTAGCAAATAATGAATATAAGAAAGTATGATAAGTGATATCTACCTAACCTGTGAGACAGAAATTTATTAAAGAATTATCATAATTATATAGGCTAAGTTAACCTCCTAATTGATTTTAAGGGCTCCACCAATGCACATGTAATGCTATTTTGGCACAGGGAGGAACACTACTTGTGTATATAAAAGGCAAGTTCATACAGACCAGACCAAAGACTCACACAGCCACTTTTCTTCTCCCGCACTGCTGTAGACAGATAGAAAGAGCCATGTCTGCCAAGGGTGGTGGTCGTAGTAGCAGCCAGTGGAATCAACAGACAACATACCAACAGGATCAAGGCAACAGCTCATGCCAAAACACAAGTCAAGGCTATGATCGTAAGTTGTATTTCATTATGATGTCGTAGTTGTTAATTTTCTTTATTGCCTTTGCAAGTGTATTACAAGTCTCATAATCTAGCAGAATAATATTTCACTTATAAAGAAATTGTTACTGATTTAGGGTTGAACCTATAAACACAGTGACAGGGTGGCACATTTCCATGTAGAAGACATGGACTGAGTTGTCAAGGTCAGGTTCGGCCTCTCTGGATAATAATTTTAGGGGGGAATTCATCAAGCCGCATTAAGGTTTTAAGTACTTTGATGTGCCTTAAGGGAATTAGCATGCATTAAACACTAAAAGGCTGATTCTACAAATAGGGAATTAAGTTAGTTGGTGTTAGGCATTGTACCACCACCTAACTTAAGTGACCCGCTTCCTTAAATCCTACTTAGCATCCCATTTAAATAAAAAATGCATCTGTCTATTTGCGCCTCCCGAAGCTGCATTGTAATCATGGCTATGGAGGTGCCTACCGGCATCTACGGCTGAAGTAGGCACGGCTAATGCGGGATATGTCATTAGGCACAGATAGGCGCCTCTATAGACATGATCCACATGAAAGGTAGGCACTGGAAATGTAGACTTTCAAATTTCTGGCCTACATTTCCATCGCCTAAGCTTTCACACAAATCTAAATTCTGGAAACAGCACCATCGCAATGACTTGGCACGCAATGGGCAGCGCTTTTGTAGGTGGCTGCTGATAGCGGTGTCTTTTGCAGAATCTGGCCCTAAAAAGCCAAAAGGTATAAAATGGGCTTTAGAATTTGATGCAGAATAATTCACTTAAAACACATTAAAGGTGTGTTAAGCCCTAACATTGCTTGATAAATTTCCTTATAGCCTATCGGGAGAGATACCAAACAATCCCTGAAACAGTGAGTGTGACTGCCAAGATTCAGGGTGCATTTGGTCCAGAAGAAATTGTGGTCTCCAGTTAATAGTAACATAGTAACATAGTAGATGACAGCAGATAAAGACCCGAATGGTCCATCCAATCTGCCCAATGACAAATGACAAATAATTGTATCTGTGAAGGCTTGCCTACATGGAACAAAACAAAAAAAGGGGGTTGGGGGGAAATTTTCAGATTATAGAAAAAAGAAGTTTATGAAATGTTCAAGCAGACAATAAATAGCAAAGTTTCAGAGAATTCAATGTCTTTTGTTCTGTTCTGTATTATCAGGAACATCATTTAGTAAAGGGCATTTATGTGGAGGTCAAGCCTCTGGACATAAGTTTTAATTCAAAATATTTTTATATGTGTAGACACTAATCTATTTTCACTCAACATGTAATTAAACTCTGGAAATTGTTTGACAGAGAATGTGGTGAAAGCAGTTAGCGTAGCAGGGTTTAAAAAAAAGCTTTGGATCATTTTCTAAAACAAAAGTCTATAAGTCATTATTGAGATGGCTTGGGGAAATCCACTGCTTCTTCCTAGAAGAAGCAGCATAAAATGTGTTTTACTCCTTGGGATCTTGCCAGGTACTTGTGACCTGCATTGGCCACTGTTGGAAACAGGATACTGGGTTTAATGGACCTTCTATCTCTTCCAGTATGACAAATCTTATGTTCTTATGTTCCCTTAATGCAAGGAAAAGTTATTCTACTATTGACTACCCAGTAGAGTGACAACACATTATTATTTGGAAGACCATAGCTCAGTTTCTAATTCTAGTTTCAGATCCGTAGGACAGGCTAAAATTGGAATGCTACAGAGGTAGTGTTTGGAGTTGCTAAAAGAAAGGGAGACCAGTCTACAGTATCTCTCAAACCCCGAAACCTACTGTCCAGATTCAGGAAACATACACATCAGACTTCAGAGAAATGTTCCTTATGACTCTCATATTACAGTTATAATATGTCTGTTAAATTGGATCAAATAAAAAATGCAGTGGTAGTGAGGGGGAGTGGAAAATTCCAGGAAGTTCTAAATGCGCAACATGTGTTCAAGAATCTTTTGGAAGTTAGTTCTTTGTTGCAGTATTCATCTGTATTCTTTATCTTTTATGAACCGCATAGAACTTAGCGGTATTTGTGGTATACAAGTGAGTTTTTTGTTATGTTATTTAATCATACTTCTAATGCTGTATTCTTCATCATTAGAAACATCATCAATTGGCCAGACGAGTGACCATGGAAACCAGTTGAGCCAGAGCTCACAGAGCTCTCAGGTTTTAATTGACTCCTCTAAACAGATAAATCAAGGACATGGCCGTAAGTTTTAATTCATTACTATAAATTTCCTATTGAAAATATGTCACAATTCTTGTGTGACTTTAGAGATGTTTGTATTTATAAATCTATTCTTTTTCTTGAAGAAGATTTCATTTCTATTTACAAAAATAGTTACCGTATATCTCACTTGATCAGTGATTCTAGGGGAGATACAGTAAAACATTCAAAATAGGAAACATCAAATATTTTGAAAAGACAAAAATTACATAAACATAAATACTCCTGTCATCAGAATATATAGCACAGTCTGTCAGTTATATTCAGTGAACATCATAACTTTGTATCGAATCCTAAATGTAATAAGAAGCCAGTGTAGCTTCAAAACCAATTGTATAATTCATTTTCACTTCAAATAAAAACTTGATTGTCATGGCCTTGGATTGGCCCCATAACCTGGTAGTGCAGTAGCCTAAGCACACTGCTACATGGGAGGCCATAGCCCAGCTCCTAATCCTAGTTCAGCTCTTCTAGATGGGCTGCTCACATTTACTGAAAGGAATGGAGATCCAGTTGTCTCCCAAACACTGGGACTCACTGTCCATATTCAGGGTAAATGCATATCAGACTGCAAGAGAATTTTGATGTATGATAGTTGGCTAGGCATTGCAGTTACGACTGGTTTGTTAAATTGGATCAAGTTAATAATGTTCAGTGTGTGTTGGAGTGGGGGGGGAGGGTAATTCCAGGAAATTCTGAATGATTATGACATTTTCAAGTACAACATATGAAATCTTTACAGAATCACACTTCTAATTTTCTTCTATTATTCATCTTTAGAAATATCTTCAACTGGCCAGAGCAGTGGCAGTGGAAACCAGTGGGGCCAGAGCTCCCAGAGCTCTCAGGTTGCAATTGATTCCTCTCAACAGAGCAGTGGCTGTGGAAACCAGTGGGGTCAGAGCTCCCAGAGCTCTCAGGTTGCAGTTGACTCCTCTCAACAGAACTATCAAACCTCTAGTCGTAAGTTTTAATTCATTGCATAACTTTTCATTAGAAATAATTGTATGAATTTTAGAGATATTTGCATTCATAGAATTACTCATTTCTTCTCTTTAGAGACGATTGCCTTCATTACATACAAGTTTTAATGCAAGGAATTGGTAGCCTAATTTAATTTCTCTTAAGAGATAAATGTCATGACCTACATTTGTACCCATAATATTGTGGTGAGGTAGCACACTGCTTTTATATGGAAAGTCATTATTCAGTTTTTAATCCTAGTTTCAGTTTCTCTGGAATGACATGGGATGTTGCAGAGGCAGAGTTTATGGTTCTTGGAAGGGAGGCCGGACTTTCATTTAAACAATGAAGCTTAAAGCCTAGTTCCATAAAGCTGCAGGCCCAACTTTTGTGACCTGAATGCAAAGTTCGGTGCACAAGTTATAGAATTTAATTACATGACAAGGTGCTAATTTACATTAATGATCAATTATTGGCTATAACTAGATTCAATTAGCATTAATTGGCAATAAGAAGTTATGCCCGTAACTTCATCTAATCTATTTTATATAAATTGTGTCTGTAAATTCCAGAGCATGCAACCCACCCCTGACCTGGAGTGGGTCAGGGGTGTGTATGATGTTTTACATGCGGGTTATAGAATACCAGCAGTTACTGCCTATCAGCCTACAGTTTTGTGAAAGCTTTTACACCAGCCATTTAAATGGCAAAAGTGCTCGCCGCTAATTTACCCCACATTTTATAAAACCATGCAAGAGGTTTTAGTGCTGGCCAGCATGCTCAATGCTCTGCATGGCTCCAACACTCATAGAGTTCCTATGAGCGTCTGAGCAGTGCAGAGTATTCAGTGCACCAGGCGACGCTAAAAACCTCTTGCACGGTTTTGTAAAAGAGGAGGGGGAGTTTGGGCTAGTAAATGTGGACTTACAATAGTATTCTGTAATGGAAATTGTGAATTCTCAGTACTCAGCATTCTGGAACCTAACTTTAGGAGACGTTTAGAGAATTACACTCAAAATGGTCTAGAATCGGTACATGCACATCAGACTGCAGAGAGAATTATGATTTGTGGCTTCTGACCGAGCATTGCAGTTATGATGGCTTTATTAAACTGGATCAAAATTAAAATGTAAAATTAATTTAAAAAGCTTCCTTTATAAAGATGCTTTTAACCCTTAAAATATATTCCTTTTATAATTGCACCCTTTTTTATTTTATTTTTTCCCTTTTTCATCTTCTTTATCTTTTTGGATTCCCTTCCTATTGTTCTTTCTATATATGTCTCTCCTCTGAACTTTAAAAAGGCTAAGGGCTCCTTTTACAAAGTCGCGCTAGCAGTTTTAACGCACACACCAGATTAGCGGAAATCTACCGCCTGCTCAAAAGGAGGCGGTAGCGGCTAGCGCGTGCGGCAATTTAGCATGTGCTATTCCATGCATTAAGGCCCTAGCACGGCTTTGTAAAAGGAGCCCTAAATTGTAATTCTATCCCCTCTCCCCTTTTTGTATTAATTGGTCTGTATGTCCAATTGTCTATCCCCATTATTTTAAATTTTGTGTAAAAACATATGTTTATATTTTATTAATTTTTGATTTTTGTATCTAGTTTAGTAAAACTAAATAAGTGATTCATCAAAGTCCAATAAAAACTTTAAACTCCAACCTTTACAGAATTATACTTCTAATTTTCTTCTATTCTGCATCTTTAGAAATATCTTCAACTGGCCAGAGCAGTGGCAGTGGAAACCAGTGGGGCCAGAGCTCCCAGAGCTCTCAGGTTGCAATTGATTCCTCTCAACAGAGCAGTGGCTGTGGAAACCAGTGGGGCCAGAGCTCCCAGAGCTCTCAGGTTGCAGTTGACTCCTCTCAACAGAACTATCAAACCTCTAGTCGTAAGTTTTAATTCATTGCATAACTTTTCATTAGAAATAATTGTATGAATTTTAGAGATATTTGCATTCATAGAATTACTCATTTCTTCTCTTTAGAGACGATTGCCTTCATTACATACAAGTTTTAATGCAAGGAATTGGTAGCCTAATTTAATTTCTCTTAAGAGATAAATGTCATGACCTACATTTGTACCCATAATATTGTGGTGAGGTAGCACACTGCTTTTATATGGAAAGTCATTATTCAGTTTTTAATCCTAGTTTCAGTTTCTCTGGAATGACATGGGATGTTGCAGAAGCAGAGTTTATGGTTCTTGGAAGGGAGGCCGGACTTTCATTTAAACAATGAAGCTTAAAGCCTAGTTCCATAAAGCTGCAGGCCCAATTTTTTGTGACCTGAATGCAAAGTTGGGTGCACAATTTAAATACATGACCAGGTGCTAATTTGTATTAATGATCAATTATTGGCTATAAAAGGATTCAATTGGCATTAATTGGCAATAAGACGTTATGCCCGTAACTTCATCTAATCTATTTTATATAAATTGTGTCTGTAAATTCCAGAGCATGCAACCCACCCCTGACCTGGAGTGGGTCAGGGGTGTGTATGATGTTTTACATGCGGGTTATAGAATACCAGCAGTTACTGCCTATCAGCCTACAGTTTTGTGAAAGCTTTTACACCAGCCATTTAAATGGCAAAAGTGCTCACCGCTAATTTACCCCACATTTTATAAAACCATGCAAGAGGTTTTAGTGCTGGCCAGCATGCTCAATGCTCTGCATGGCTCCAACACTCATAGAGTTCCTATGAGCGTCTGAGCAGTGCAGAGTATTCAGTGCACCAGGCGACGCTAAAAACCTCTTGCACGGTTTTGTAAAAGAGGAGGGGGAGTTTGGGCTAGTAAATGTGGACTTACAATAGTATTCTGTAATGGAAATTGTGAATTCTCAGTACTCAGCATTCTGGAACCTAACTTTAGGAGACGTTTAGAGAATTACACTCAAAACGGTCTAGAATCGGTACATGCACATCAGACTGCAGAGAGAATTATGATTTGTGGCTTCTGACCGAGCATTGCAGTTATGATGGCTTTATTAAATTGGATCAAAATTAAAATGTAAAAGTAGTTTAAAAAGCTTCCTTTTTAAAGATGCTTTTAACCCTTAAAATATATTTGGTTCTTATACAAAATTCCTCTTCTAATTGCACCCTTTTTTATATTTTATTTTTTCCCTTTTTCCTCTTCTATCTCTTTTTGGATTCCCAGTCCTATTGTTCTTTCCATATATGTCTCTCCTCTGAACTTTAAAAATACTAAATTGTAGTTGTATTAGTTGGAATGTAAGTCCAATTGTCTACCCCATTATTTTAAATTGTGTTTAAAAACATATATTTATATTTTATTAATTTTTTATTTTTGTATCTTGCTTAGTAAAAATAAATAAGTGATTCATCAAAGTTTAATAAAAACTTGAAACTCAAACCTTTACAGAATCATACTTCTAATTCTCTTCTATTCTGCATCATTAGAAATAGCATCAACTGGCCAGAGCACAGGCTGTGGAAACCAGGGAAGCCATACTTCACAGATTCAAGACTCTGATCGTAAGTTTTAATTAATTATAAAGTTTTCTTTAAAAATAAATGTATGAAACTTCTGAGTGATCATTAATACAAGGAATCAACACTATAATTTCACTGAAAATGAAAAGTTTTGAAATTTGTTTAGTGATATATGTTATGATCAGGCATTATCCTAGTAACCCAGTGGCATCGTGGCAAAGTACTATATGGGAGACCATAATTCAGTTATTAAACTGTTTCAGATCCTCTAGATCAGAATGTTCATTCTTCCAAAATGACATGGAAAATATCAACAACATCATTTTAAAATGAAAAGGACTGGGAAACATGACATTTTGGGTCCCTATTACTAAAACATGTTAAACTCTTAGCACCCCTTTTACAAGGTTGTGGAAGTGATTTGCACGTAGCAATTGCAACGCAGCCCGATAAATTCATATGGGCTGCATCGCTTTTGCCGCACTGGAATTCACTTTTCTGAGTTTTAAAAGAGGTTCTTAATGAGTGGTTAATACATCAAAATAGACTACTATGTGACAGCATAAAGGGTTTTTTTATCTATTTCTCAGCATTAAACTGCTTGTAAATGAATTACTCTATCAGGGAAAGTGCGGGTGAGGAGTCATTAGCAAACTAGCAAGTTAGACTTCCCTTGTCTTAACTGGCCAATGCACAGCTAACACAGGATCACTTAGCACCTCCTAAATAGGAACCAGTAAAGTGCTCTCACATTAACTTTTGCAAAGTACTGTATACTAATTGCTAATTGAATGCAGACATGACTTAGTAGAAGGGCACCACTGTGTATTTTTCGTGTTATTAGTAGTGTGATCTCTTCCAAAAGAATCAAATCTAATTCTGTTCTATTCTGTATTATTAGAATCCTTCACTACTGGCAAGGGAGGAGCTTCTGGAAACCAGTGGAATCAGAGCTCACAGAGTTCTCAGATTGCAGTTGACCAATCATTGGAACAGATAGGTCAAGTCTCTGGTCGTAAGTTACAATAACATTTTTTAGAATCTTGAAAAAGAAAAAAAAAAATCTGCTTTGTATCTTTACAGTTTAAAACTCAAGATGTGTAGGGTCCTGCATTTTTCATTTGATTAGTTTACAATGTTATGAGAAATTTGATTTAGTTTTTGGTTTCATCTTGTTTTGTTTTGGTATTGGTTTTTGTTTTCATTTTAGAGACAATGTCTGGAGCAGTGTGCAATCTTTCACATAGATACCTTCTTCTACTAAACTGTGCTAGCAGTTTTAGCATGGGGAGCTGCGTTGAATGGCCCACGCTGCTCCCAACACTCATTGAGTTCCTATGAGCGTCGGGAGCAGCGCAGGCCATTCAGTGAGGCTCCCTTTGCTAAAACTGCTAGCGCGGTATAGTAGAAGAGGGGGAGATTGTGCGCTAGTCATAAAAGAATACACTTTCATTGTGAAAGCTATGCACTCATGAAGAAGAGTGCACATTGAATCTGATCCTGGAAAAAAAATCTGGATTTTTTTTCTCTCATTTCAGGACTAGCATTACATGAAACAACTGGGGAATGATGTTGACATCCCAACATTGCTATAAAATATTTTAATTGCAAAATGTTGATCCTTTTATTGATACTGTAAATAAGTTCATTTTCTTCACACCGCTGGATCCCCTATTTTATTTGCAGTAATATTTTCTAAAACTCACCCCTCCCCTCTCTTTTTTACAAAACCACGCAAGAGCGCTGACTGGTGCCTTGAATGCACTGCGCTGCTCCGATGCTCCTAGGATCTCTATGAGCATTAGAACAGTGCAGTTCTATAAAAGGGGAGGGGGGTAAGATTGGGCAATGGAAGACACGCACTAAAACCACATCGTCATCTAGGTTACAACTTCAACATGAGAGTTGGGAAAATCCAAACTCAAAAGTTCTTTCACTAGGTCCCCTTTTAGAAAACCGTGGTAGCAATGCTGCCATGGAAAGTGCATCAAAGCTAATAGGAATTGAATGGGTGTTGGTGCATTTACTCTGGCAGCACTGTTACCGTGCATTTGCAACAGGGGCCATAAATGTGCATTCCTTCATGACTTTCCCGTAGGCTAAGCCCATTTATAGTTCAGTTGTAAATTTGCTGATCAAGCCATTTTCTATTACATTTTGTTCTCACAGAAGGCTAATATTAGCTTTAGCCCATGGCCATTTCAAGAAATTAACACTTAAGGCTCCTTTTACTAAGGTGCGCTGGCGTTTTTTAGCGCATGCACAAGATTAGCACTTGCTATAGCGTGCGCTAGCTGAAAAACTATCACCTGCTTAAAAGGAGGCAGTAGCGGATAGCGCAAGCGGCATTTTAGCACGCTAAAAGCATGTGCTAAAACCGCTAGTGCATTTGTAAAAGGAGCCCTTATGGGCAAATTTTATAAGAGGTACCCAAAGTTAGGCACCTAAATAAACAGGCACCTAAAGTTAGGTATCTACCTTAATAAGTAAATTGGCTTCAATTATGAGTTTGAACTAGAGGTCTGCACGGGAACGGGGATCGCAGGAATCCCACGGGTCCCGCGGGGGTCCCGCGGGAATCACCCCCTAACCCATGGGATTCTCACGGGGACCCCCCTCTGGCACACGGGACTCCCACGGGGATGGAAGGCTTTGGAAGCAGGGTTCGTCCATATAATATAATGGACACGTCAGCCTTAGTAAAAGAGGGGAGTTTATAAGTTAATTACCTGAACAGAAAACAAAAAAAGGGTTCCACCAAAGAGATTCCACAAGGAAAACAGCAGCACAAACACTGGAATTGATGATTCTGTCAGAAGTAATTGCTGCTTTTTATGGGGACGGGCGGGGATGGAGGTAATTCCTTGCGGGGATGGGTGGGGACGGAGAGGATCCTGGTGGGACGGGCGGGGATGGGTGGGATTTCTGTCCCCGCGCAACTCTCTAGTTTAAACAAGCTCTCTAAAGGACTTAGGCACCTATAATGTAGGCTTTTAAAACCCTGGCCTACATTACAGTCACCTAAGGGCCTCTTCTATCAAACTGCACTAGCAGTTTGAAGTGCAGAGAGCTGCGCTGAATGGCCCGCACTGCTTCCGACGCTCATAGAGTTTTTATGAGCGTCAGGAGTAGCGTGGGCCATTCAACGTGGCTGTCTATGCTACAAACTGCTAGCGCAGTTTGATAGAAGAGGCCCTAAGTTTTAAGTTTGGCGCCACTAAGCGCAATTCTGCAATGTGCACCTAAGAGTGATTGGCAGGTAATAGGCGCTTATCTTTTTAGGCATCTATTACAGTGTCTGACCCTTAGGCCTTATTCTATAGTATACATGAAAAAAGAAATAAAACAAAAATGCACTAAAACATGCTAAAATGTACAGAAGTATCGGACATGGAAACAGCCGTGATCTGATCTTTTTGCAGAAATACAGTCAGCAGGGCTTTTGTATAACTGTATCTGGCAAGCTGTTCAACTGTATAATATCAGTTCTGGAAGGAAGTCAAAATAGGGCAACATCTCCTGGTAATTGAGAATCAAAGGCTATGTTACATTGAAGCTGAGAAGATGAAAATATCACAAAAGCACTCTTCTTACTCTCTTGCACGTTAGAATCAAGCTTGGTTTCCCAAGGTGGCTATGATGGAGGACAGTGCGGAGCCCAAAATATTGGCCAAGGTAATGATCTGAAGGTTTATTTTATAATACTAGAAACATTTTAGAAACAGGATAAAGTTGCAAAAATTCTTCAGATTGATTTAAAACTATAATATCCTCAATGTTTTGACTATGAAGATGGCATTTTTCATGATTTATCAGCACCTTTAGTAAATTGGCCTTGGACCAGCAAAAATCCACATTGTGGTTTTAAGAACCTGTCCAATTTGAGGTTAATTTTATAATTGTGCACCCATAATTAGAAACCTAATCTATAAAGACATCTACTTTCCTTTAAAGAATATTAGCTTCACAGGGTAATTACATATGCGCATATGTACTTAGGTGAGTCCTCATGCCAGCCATTAGACTGGTACAATTACTTGCACCTAAACCTGAAGCATTCCCCATCTGTTAAATATGCACATGCACTAGGGATTCCTTTGACTAATTTGCACTAGAAACTGGTCAAAGAGTACCAAGGATATTAGAACTGCAGGTGTAAAATGGCAGATTTTCTGGTTTTTGTATTATTCAGCATATGCTATTATTGGCATTAGCGCGTGGCCATTAAAACCAATTACCCTGTGAGTACTTCCTGCCACCCATTTTCTTTCTGGTAAATCCTCAAGTGGTAAAATTGCATTAAACAGCATGCGGTAATATAGAGGCGCTAGCCTATTACTGCACAAATGCTTACTCAGCACCTCAAGGCATGCTCACTCAACCAAGAAGAAAACACTGACCGTGTGGGCTGAGTGCATACATGAGGAGCTTACTACAGTATGCTTTAGCATGGCCCATGATAAACTGTTTTAAGTTGTAGAAACCATGAACAAGCACTTGCTGCAGTTCAGTAAAATGACCCCTATGTGCATATTTTCTCGAATTGTGACACAAATGGATGTGTACAAATAAGTGCGTTCATGCTAGTAATCTAATCATTTACAGCAGGGGTAAGGAACTCTGGTCCTCGAGAGCCATAATCCAGTTGGGTTTTTAGGATTTCTCCAATGAATATGCATTGAAAGCAGTGCATGCAACTAGATCTCATGCATATTCGTTGGGGAAATCCTGAAAACCTGACTGGAATACGGCTCTCGAGGTCCGGAGTTCCCTACCCCTACTTTACAGTATGTATGCAATCAGTATTTACAGGTTAGCACCTATTTTACAGTTATTTTTTAGTACATGGGTAGCACACATGCAAGCAAAAGTTGCCACGGGATATCCATGCATGCCCCATGCAGCCCTTTTCTGCTACTGTAAGGACATTAATGCTTACGGTAGCCTAGTAAAAGAATCCTTAGTATCAAAAAAAGTTCACTGAAATTCAGAAGAGATCATTTAGGTCCCTTGTCAAATAATAAGCAAAGAGATTCTTTAAAGTCAAACCTTTCAGCACTCCATTTAATAACAGCATGAGTATTTTTTTCTCTATATAAATTAAACTAGCATACATTAGGCCTCCTCTTCCCACCTGCAAGATTCTACGCAAAATGGAAGAATCTAAATTGGGCAGACTGGATGGATTATTTTATTCTTTATCAGCTGTATTTCTGTGTGATACATTATAAATAATAACCTTTATATGAAAGAACAATGGCTGCTTTTCTGTGCATTATCTCATATGAAAGGTTTACTCTACATTTTCCAGATTAATATTTAAATATAAAATAAATATTTTCTTCACACTGTTTGAAGACAGAAAATAAAGAGAGTTGAAAAAAAGTCAACCAAGAATGTGGAATGTGCCAAAGGAGTATTGCACACAGTTCGGAGAAGATCTTTATCTCTATCTGTGGGAAATTGAACTATGGGCTCCTTTTACGAAGAATAGCGCACGCTAGCCGTTACTGCCTCCTCTTGAGCAGATAGCAGTTTTTCGGCTAGCGCGTGCTATAGCATGCACTAATCCAGTGCGTGCGCTAAAAATGCTAGCGCACCTTTGTAATAGGAGCCCTATATGTTTTCATCTAAAAACTATTTTCTTAGATAATTCTTATATAGGGAATGAAGAATTAGAAAGTGTGCAGGGAGCCTGAGAAATTTTATAGGGTATACTTCATCTAATTTTGTGGTTCTTCTTCTAGGTGGATATCAAAACAAAAGCCATCAGAACCAATTCATTGGTGGACCAAAGAAGTGAAAAAAAGCAAGATTGAAACGCTACTTTCCACAAATTAGAACCATGCCTTGCAACCTCTCTATTTAAATTGGTGACCATTCTGATTTCAAGATTAATCTTATAAAATTAATTTGAAACTTTGTAATCTTGCAACATTAATTTGAAACATTGCCATCAAAATTCGCATTGATTTAATAAAAGCAATCTTAATGAGCGTATCATATTTGTCTGCTGATGATTTAATACAAAATATGGGCCAGCAGTGACTCTCAGGAGAACAGGAGCTTAGTTGTTTCTTATGGATATTTTTCCCAGGGAACATAAAAGCAGTTCCATCAAAAGAAACTGTGCAAGCCATGGGCAGCAGAATGCTGTCCTGTTTTGGGGGGCCCCAGGAGATCTACCCTGGCGCCAGTGAAATCCTGCGTCTTCTCTCCCAAATTCCCAACTCACCTATCCACCTCCTCCCGGTGCTGTAGTTTTAAATCTTCAGGCAACCACTGGCCTACATTACAGCCAACTATGTTTTAAGTTTGGCGCCACTAAGCCCAATTCTGTAATTGGCACTTAAGAGTGATTGGCAGGTGATAGGCGCCATATTTATAGGTGCCTATATTTTTAGGCGCCTTTTATAGTATCTGACCCTTAGGACGGATTCTATAGCATACATGAAAAAGAAATAAAACAAAAATGTACTAAAACATGCTAAAATGTACAGAAGTTGTACTATATGTTTTCCCGGAAGTAGAATGAAGGGTTTTGGAGCAGACCTGCAAGGTGGCTGCCCGAAGATTTAAGGTAGAATTCTGGGATATGGGAGGACACCATGTTTTGGGGAGGCCATAGCCCCCGTGATGACTAAGGACATTATATCTATGTACTTATATGTGTTCAGTTTGTAATTGAGTTTAGACTAATAAACCTGTTGATTCCAAAGTTGATGTGCACAGTCCCACTCCCCACTTGTTCTTTTCCTGTTTTGTTCTACATGGGATTGGTTTACCTAGTTTTTGTGGTTTGCAGCTTGATATAAGCCAGCTTAAATTTACTAATGACGCAAAGTTGTTCAAAGTTTTAAAACCACAAGAGGATTGTGAAACATTGCAAAAGGACTTTACAAGGCTGGAAAACTGGGCAGGTGACATTTAATATTAGCAAGTGCAAAGTGGTGCATGTGAGAAAGAGGAACCCAAGCTATAGCTATGTGATGCAGGGTTCCATGTTAGGAGTCACCACCCAAGAAAAGGATCTAGGTGTCATAGCTGAAGATACGTTGAAATCCTTAGCTCAATGTGCAGCAGCAGCTAAGAAAACAAACAGAATGTTAGGAATTGAAAACAAAAATGGGAATGTTATAATTGCTTTGTATTGTTCAATCTTGAGGCTATACCTTGAATACTATGTGCAATTCTGATTGCCACATCTCAAAAAAAGATATAGTAGAATTAGAAAAGGTATAAAGAAGGGTGACAAAAAATGATTTTAAAAAGGATGGGACCACTTCCCTGTCAGGAAAGGCTAAAGTGGCTAAGACATCAAGCCTGGAGAAGAGAAGGCTCAGGGGAGATATGATAGAGGTTGATAAAATACTGAGTGGAATAAGTAGATGTGAATGACTTGTTTATGCTTTCCAAAAATATTAGCACTAGGGAGCATATGATAAAAAGTAGTAGATCTAAAACAAACCAGAGAAAATATTTTTTCACTTTATGTGCAATTATACTCTTGAATTCATTGCCTGAGAATTTGGTGAAAGCAGTTAGCTTAGCAGGGTTTAAAAAAAAGGTTTGGATAATTTCCTAAAACAAAAGTTCATAAGCCATTATTAAGATGGACTTGGGGAAATCCACTGATTATTTCTAGGATAAGCAGCATAAAATGTGTTTTACTCCTTGGGATCTTGTCAGGTACTTGTGACCTAGATAAGCCACTGTTGGAAATAGGATACTGGGTTTGATAGATCTTGGGTCTTTCACAGTAATGGCAACTCTTGTGTACTCTTTTAATAAATGGATATGTGCGTCAGTCTTATGTCTCCTATAACATTTTCATGGGCATTAAAAAAAAAAAAAAGATATTAAAAAAAATGGCAAAAATTGGCGCTTGGATGTTTTTCTCGCCAAACATCCAAAAGAAGAATTTCAAAACCATCTTTCTGGAAGTCTTTTGGGGCATTCTACCCACTGTGCGTCCAAGACTAAAGGGTGCATGTTGGAGGCTTGTTGTTGATGGGCTTTGGGCAGGCTGAAACATGGATGTCTTGCAGCAATAATCAAATGTTTCCCAAGACGTCCTGGAAGGAAGTTAGATGTCCATGGATACTACTACTACTACTACTACTACTACTACTACTATTTATTATTTATTATTTCTATAGCACTGAAAGACATATGCATATTCTAACACATATTTATATTCTAACACACAATAGACAGTCCCTGCTCAGAAGAGCTTACAATCTAATTTAGACAGGACATTTCAGGGTTGGGAAGATCATAGTGGGTATAAGTATCTGACAGCAGTGAGTGGGAGTTAAGATTTGAAAGCAGTTTAAAAAAACTGGGCCTTTAGCTTGGATTTGAACACTGCCAGGGACGGAGCACAATGCATTGATTCAGGAAGCCTGTTCCAGGCATATGGTGCCACAAGAAAGAAGGGACGGAGTCTGGAGTTGGCAGTGGATAGGCCTGTTTCCAAGGAATATACAGTAAGTGCAATAAAGGTTCCCAAACTGACCAGATGACTACTGGAGGGATTAAGTAAGGATCCCTCCATATGCCTCCAGTGGTCCCTGACCCCCCTCTCTCCCTACAAGGACAGAGTTCATTATGTAAGATTAAAAGCATATATGTTTTCTATAGCTAGAGTAAAGCTATGGATCTCTCTTCCTGGAACCTTGAAACTATGCATGGATCATTGAGTTTTAATAGATTGCTGAAAACTCAATTATTTGTGGATGCTTTAATGTAATGCATGATAAAAGGGTATTGACCAGAGGTGTTAACTTTGTAAGAATCCAGTCACGAAAGATGTAAAGCAAGGGAGGATATTGTTGTGGACATAATAATTTTATGAATGCGATAGAGAACAAACTCATATCGAGTATATTTGATTACCAGACCTCAAACACCCAAGGCACTCCTTTATTGATTTTTCGTGCCCTTATTGGGGGTGATATACTCATCATTGGTCTGGGTAGTGACGTGTGCAAATTGATTTTTTTTTTTTTTTTAATTCTTTATTTAAATTTTAAGCAACAATTCACAAGCGTAATCTTGTTCCTTGCAATACAGAAAAAGAAAACAGATTTCACCAAAATAATATATCAGATTTGAACAATACATTTCAAATTTGAAATAAAACATTTTATCCCTTCCTTAGAGCACAATGAAAGGGGTGTGATAATCTATATATATAAAATCGGAGGTGTGTATGTGCCGCGATCACGCAAAAACGGCTTGACCGATTTGAACGAAACTTGGTATGCAGATCCCTCACTACCTGGGATGATATGTTCTGGGGGTCTCGCGGCCCACCTGCACACGTGGGCGGAGCTACAAACAGAAAATCTGATTTCACCCATTCAAGTCAATGGAAAAAATGTAAAAAGCTGTGGGACCGATTTGAACGCAAATTGGTATGCAGATCCCTCACTACCTGGGGTGATATGTTCTGGGGGTCTCACTGCCCACATGCACACGTGGGCGGAGCTACAAACAGAAAATCAGATTTCACCCATTCATGTCAATGGAAAAAATGTAAAAAGCTGTGGGACCGATTTGAACGAAACTTGGTATGCAGATCCCTCACTACCTGGGGTGATATGTTCTGGGGGTCTCGCGGCCCACCTGCACACATGGGTGGAGCTACAAACATAAAATCATATTTCACCCATTCATGTCAATGGAAAAAATGTAAAAAGCTGTGGGATCTCCAGTTATTTTACTTAGCAACCTTGACCCACCAAAACTTTGCAATGGCACAAGGCTTTGTGTAAAGAGGTTACTGTCCAATGTAATTGAAGCGACTATCTTAACCGGAAAGGGACAAGGTGAAACCGTATTTATCCCGCGGATACCACTTATTCCAACAGATCTTCCTTTTCAGTTTAAGAGATTGCAAATTCCAGTGAGACTTGCATTCTCTATCACAATCAACAAATCACAAGGACAGACTATTACATACTGTGGAGTGGATTTCCCATGGACAACTGTTTTTCCCATGGACAATTGATTTAATTTGTACTTTTACAACTGATTTTCTTGAACAAGGTTATCTTGTGCTTATCTTGAAAATTCAATAAAGATAAAGAAAAATAAAAAAATATATTGAGAAGTTTAACTACAGAGGTGGTGATAGAGACAGATTGCTCACACAACCTGAGCAAAGGTGGATACATAAATTGAACTCCCTGGAACTTGCTGATTTAAACAACAACTTGGAATGGAAAGTCTTTTTCTGACTCATTTTTTGTTATTTGCTATTCAGTGTGCCTTGATGATTCTGCTTGATTGTTTTTTTTTTCATTTTTTCTTTTCATTAAGTAAGCTAATTCTATTATTAGTTAAAAAATTTTATATTGCAATTTTTTTCTAGCTTATATTTGTTTTTAATTAGAGTTTTCAATTTGAGCGCCATTTTTTAGCCAGAACTCAAGTTTGACATCATTCCATGTCCTGATTGGTTCTTCTTGTGAGCATCTTATTTAAAAACTGACGCCATTTTGAAAAACTGTTGGGCGTTATACAGGCTGAATGTGTGCTTGCTGTTAAGTTCGGGAAGAGATCTTTTCTTCAGAGTAAGTTAATTTTTCAAAGTTTTTAGCGTGAGGATATCAAATTGATTCACTAGCATTTAAATATTTTTGAAACATAAGAACATAAGAATTGCCGCTGCTCACGCGGCGGCCCCTAAGTCAAAGACCAGTGCCCTAACTGAGACTAGCCCTACCTGCGTACGTTCTGGTTCAGCAGGAACTTGTCTAATGTTGTCTTGAATCCCTGAAGGGTGTTTTCCCCTATAACAGCCTCCGGAAGAGCGTTCCAGATTTCTGCCACTCTCTGCCCTCTCGTTCTCTCTACCTTGGAGAGGGTGAAAAACTTGTCTTTATTTACTAAGTGTAATCCCTGCTGCTGCTGTTCCTCACCCCCCCCTCCTTCCAACCCTAAATGGAATAGTGATGAAAGCAGGCCACCTTGCCTGTTATAGACTTTGGAAAACACAGTCCCCACCATAGTGGCTGTGACACTCTTTCCCAAATATTGCAGTGGTTTGCACTTTCCTTCTGCAGCATTTAGTTTTTCCATGATCTCCCTTCCAGGTACTACACAGAGATCTGATAAGTTTGGGTTCCTTACAGTGACACACTAAGTAATCTTGCATATTTTTTAAGCAGTCAAATTCTACTGCAATACACTGCCTTAGGAGGCAACACCTTTTCTCAACACTGCTAATTATTTCTCTATTATTAAAACATGAAAAATGAGTTTACTCTTTAAATGGTTTAATATAAAATATTTTCAAGGAGAAAAATCTTTCCATTGTCCAGTCAACTGACATGTCTACATAACTGAAGCAGTTAAAAGACAGAGGCCAAAACGGAAAGTTTTGTTCATCCTGCGTAACTTTAATGAGATCAGCTAAGTTGTTCTGCTCCACATTTTTCTTAGCGTAATTGAAACAAATGTCATCCACTTCTGTGGCAAGAAAATATCAGCCATTCAGAGTGGCTCCAAGTAGTTGGTAGATGCAGGAGGCCCCTGTACCTCAATAAACCTTTTTAGAAGGTTGACACTTGTGCTACTCCATTATTGTCTTTTGTCTTTGAAGTTGATAAGATTCTGATACTTAAATCATGTCTCAGGCAACATTTAAATGTGATGTTTCTCTGAAATAAATAGGGATATACAGGAAGGACATAAGTTCATGGAGACTTTTTGTTTACATTTTCTATCCTTTTACTAAGGTGCGCTAGTGTTTTTAGTGCACACAGGAAATTACCGCATGCTATGCAGAAAAACTAACACCAGCTCAATGCTGGCGTTAAGGTCTAGTGCGTGGGGCAATGTAGCGCATGCTATTCTGTGCGTTAAAGCCCTAACGCAGCTTGGTATAAGGAGCCCAAAGTGTTTAATAAAAATTGAAAATGTATGTTATTTATTCTATGATCCTGATCAGCTTAGGATATTTCTTGATACTAAGAGACTTATTTTCCAAAAAGAAAAAATGTCAAAAATGTGGCATAAAGGGGCAGATGGATGTTTTTCTCGCAAATTCTTCCAGTTTGCTATTTTCAAAACATATTTTGTAGAAGGATTTATATGGTGCTTGTCTGCAGTGCATCTAAATCTCAAGGGAGCATTGTAGAGGTGGGGCTAGGCCAGGTTTATGATTTAGATGTTTTTCTGCAATACCGTAATCAAACATATTAGAAAACATTCAGGGCACAATTTGGACATTGGGGGTTAGGCCTGTTTTAAAAACAAATAAGTACAAAAAAAAAGTGCTCAAGCTGACCAGATGGCCACTGGAGGGATGAAGGCATGATTTTAAGACACTCCAGTGGTCACTGACCCATGGGCAGTGGAATACTTTTTTGTTTGGGGGGCCCAGCAGGACCCTGTGGCACGGCCTCTCTTTCCAGCTCCCAATATCCTCACCTATCTTCCCCGGTCGCTGTCATTTAAATCTTCAGGCACAGTATCAACAAGCAGGCCTACCCCAGAAGTCTTCATTCTGCAGGGACTTCCTGTTCCTGTATAGGCGGGACAATGCAGAATGAAGGGTTCAGGGGCAGGCCTGCTCGTTGATGCTGTGCAGCAGCTGCCCAAAGATTTAAAAGTATAGTGGCCAGGAGGAGGTAGGTGGGGGAGCAGAACCATAACCAACCCTGTAGCCTCCTATGCACTGACCCCCTTCCAACCCCCCAAAATTGGGATTCAAACAGTATATACCTGCCTATATGATAGCTTTGTATGTTATAACCAGTCCTAGTACAGCAGCAAGCAGGTTCCAGGAGTAGCCTAGTTAACAATAGAGTTAGGAATTCAGGCACATATCCCACTACAATACTTATGATGGAATGTGTGAGCCTTCCAAAACACACCCATTGTACCTATATATTGGTCACACCTGCAGGCATAAGGGCTATTGATGTGGTGTACAATTGTGTCCATTAGGTTTTGGGTGGGTTTTGGAGGTCTTTACATTCACTATAAGGGGGTTATGGTAAGATGTGTATCTGAGCCTTTTTTTGTGATGTTCAATGCAGTGCCCCCTAAGGTGCCCCACTGCTCTGTTGGAATGTCTGTGTGGCCAGTCCACTAAAAATGTTGGCCCCTCTTATATCTCAATCACTTGTTTTGTTGGATAAGAAAGAAGAGAACCAATCATACATTGAAACAGTAATACCAATGACTTATAAGCGTGCTAAAAGAAGATGGTGGTCTACAAGATCATATGCCACAGAGAGATCTAAAGACACACGAAGTGAAATATGGCCCTTGTCCAGAGAAATCTGAAGGTTTTTCAGAAGAGCAGTGATAATAGTCTTGGTACTGTGCCTCTGGTGAAACCCAGATTGGCATGGGTAAAGGGTCAAGATTTTATTTGTAAAATCAAGCAATGATAGTAAACAACTTTTTCAGTTATTTTGGATGCCCCCCCCCCCGAGATTAGAGATTGGATGGAAGTTAAGTGGGCTAGATGGATCAAGTGATTCTATATTAAGAACTGATGTGATCCACAAGTTTATCTACAGATTAGGAACTGAACCTAGAGATGACAAACAAATCACAGACAGACTAAATTCCTTCTTTGCGTCTGTCTTTACAAAGGAAGACACTGCAACAATTCCAGAAGCAGTGAAAGTGTCCAAAGGAGTAACAGAGGACAGCCTTACCACAGTAGAAGTGGACTTGGACCAGATTTACCACCAGATCGACAAACTCAAAAGTGACAAATCTCCTGGACCGGACGGAATTCATCCGAGAGTCTTGAAAGAGCTAAAAGTGGAAATAGGAGAACTATTGCAAAAACTTGCCAACCTGTATATCAAAACAGGACAGATACCGGACGACTGGAAGATAGCGAACGTCACGCCGATATTTAAAAAAGGATCAAGAGGAGTACCGGCCAACTATAGACCTGTCGATCCCTGGGAAGATGGTTGAGGCGCTGATCAAGGATAGCATAACCCGGCACTTAGACACACACGACCTAATGAGAGCCAGCCAACATGGATTCAAGAAGGGGAAGTCATGTTTGATGAACCTACTTCAATTTTTTGCGACAGTGAACAGACAAATTGATAATGGAGAACCGGTGGATATTGTATACTTGGATTTTCAGAAAGCGTTCAACAAGGTTCCACATGTAAGATTCCTCAGGAAACTGCAAGGCCATGATACAGAAGGAGACATACTAAGATGGATAGGCAAATGGCTGGAGAACAGAAGGCAGAGAGTGGGCATAAATGGGAAATTCTCAGACTGGGAGACTGTGAATAGCGGTGTGCCCCAGAGCTCTGTACTTGGGCCCATCTTATTTAATATCTTCATAAATGACCTGGAGGATGGAACATCTAGTGAGATCATCAAGTTCGCAGATGACACAAAGCTATGCCGGGCAATCAAATCACAGAAGGACAGTGAGGAACTCCAGAGTGACTTGAGCCGATTGGAGAATTGGGCAGATAAATGGCAGATGAAGTTTAATGTGGAAAAATGCAAAGTGATGCACTTAGGCAGAAAAAATAAGGAACACAACTATAGTATGTCGGGTGCAACTCTGGGAAAAACTGAACAGGAAAGGGACCTGGGCATATTAATCGATAGGACCATGAAGCTGTCAGCACAATGCGTGGCGGCAGCGAAGAACGTAAATAGAATGCTAGGCATGATAAAGAAGGGAATCACGAGTAGATCGGAGAAAGTAATACTACCGCTTTATAGAGCGATGGTCAGATCACACTTGGAATATTGCGTCCAACATTGGTCTCCATACCTAAAGAAGGATTTAAAAATACTCGAGAGGGTGCAGAGTCGACAACGAAGCTAATAAAGGGCATGGAGAACTTGGAATATGAGGAACTATTTAAGAGACTGGGATTGTTTTCCCTTGAGAAGAGGAGATTACGAGGGGATATGATCGAGACTTTCAAAATACTGAATGGAATCGACCAAATAGAGCAGGATAAAAAATTATTTACAATGTCCAATGTGACACAGACAAGAGGACGTGGACTGAAGCTAAGGGGGGACAAGTTCAGGACAAATATCAGAAAGTTCTGCTTCACGCAATGAGTGGTGGACACCTGGAATGCTCTCCCAGAAGAGGTAATTGCGGAATCCACTGTTCTAGGGTTTAAGGGTAAGTTTGATGTACATCTCCTTATGAGTGGCATTGACAGGGGGAGGGTAAGCAGAGTGGGCAGACTTGATGGGCTGTAGCCCTTTTCTGCCGTCATCTTCTATGTTTCTATGTTTAAGGTGACATAGGTAAGGGTAAGCTAGATGCACATCTCTTATGAGAAGCTTACAGTGATATTGGGACTAAAACTATGCCAGGGTACACCTGGCGGGGCCTCCGCGTGTGCGGATCGCCGGACTTGATGGACTTAGGGTCTGTTCCGGAGATGGCACTTCTTATGTTCTTATGTTAACAATCATTAAGGCTAGGGCCAAGAGACCTTGATGAGAAGATTTCAATCAGGATGGTGGTATGGGGTCAAGAAATCAGGTTTTAGAACTACTGAACATAGTAGGATAGTGAGGGTAGTGAGGGAAGGCAGTGGCATAGTAAGGGGGTGGGGGTATACCACCTTGGGTGCCATCTTGGTGGGGGCGTCGGCAGCTCTCTCTCCACACCGCCATACCTCTTTGGCTCTTCACAAGCATGAGCAGCATCTCCAACTGGATGCGCACGCCGGCCATGCCTCTCCTTCTGAAGTCACTTCCTGGTTGTGGAAGTGACTTCAGAAGGAGAGCCATAGCTGGCATTCAAAATAATCAACCTACAAGCCCACATCAAGAGAGATAACGACACATATTATAAACATAAAGCTGATATCTAAAGAATAAGACAAACTGTCTAATTATAAATGGCTGAATAAATATCCCCATACACACACAAAAATATTATTTCCCTTGAAAGCTGAGAAGACTTTTCCCACTTGCCATTAAACATGTGGCACAACTGCAGAATATTAGAAGTACAAATAAAGGCCAATTAGAGAACTCCTTAAACTCTTTCCCCATGTAACGAGATTGACGAACCAATTAGTAGAGGGAATAAGTCAATCAAACCACCCATAATCTGTCCTTTTAAATTTTTCACATATCTCAATTGCTTTATTGAGTAAGGAAATGTGGCTTTATTGTTCATCATATGCATTTGTGATGCATGTGCAACATTCTTCCTCTATAATAGCCCAAGTACCACCTTGGGAGACAAGCAAGTAGTCTAATGCCTTGTGATTCTGAAAAGCTAAAGTTCATGCTACAGATAATGAATTTGATAAAGCAGATACAATATTTGCTATAATTTCTATAAATGTGGAGAGTTTTCATCAATGTGAACAAGTTTTCTACACCATAAGCATGGAGCTTCATTCCAAACCTATCACTTTTAGTTATTACAGGGGCAGATCTTCAAGGTCGGCCAGTAGGCATTATTGTCAAAACACTGTCAGTGTCAAGTCTACATAGTGCTACTATCAATAAAATGCATCCTGAATAGTTCACGGCTAATTGGTTGACATATTTTCCTCACAACTCCTTGAATAGGCTTGTTGTTTTCATCATAGATGCCTTTCGGGCTCTATCTCCAGAGTAAAATCTACATGCTATTTCAGAAAAGGGCCTTTAGGAATAGGCATGGATCCTGGCATAACGTGTGTGCCTCATGGGTTAGCTTTAATTCACACCTTATATCGTGCTGTAGTCTGTGTAACAATTTTATCCATCTTAGGATGCCACACTTGGGTGGACAAGGAATGCATCATTGTGCTAGCACTTTCATGTAAATCAGCATATAATTTCTGTACCCATAAAGTCAAGGGAATACAAGCAATACATGGAATACCCTGCAAATTATACCAGATTCCTTCAACTTCCTTACATTGTATGTTTTAACTCACAAGGAGTAAGTCCTTTTAAAAACAGGTCTCTAGTAGCTTGTTTATCCTGCTTGATCTTAGTCTGATTTTGAGTTAGAATCAGCAAAAGGGGAGACGAGATATTTTCTCCAGCCTATTTAGCAGATCTATCAGTGAGATCATGCATGTACTTTGCTGATCGGGCATAAATTCCCCTGCTGCAATCAGCTTATCGCTGCTGTAAGTTGGTTTTAGGATCCTATGGTGACATAGATAGATGGCTGAAAAGTAGGCCAGAGGTTTCTGGGCCTACATTTCAGCTGAAACAACATAGGCACTAGATAAGTCAATTTACAACATCTATAGTGCCGTGAATATTTATGTTGTTATAAATATATACACTAAAGAGGTTTTAAATAAATATTCATTGAAGTTCTTTATATGTTTTTGTAGAAACTCTGCAAATAAAATGATCTAATATTTAAACCGGGATTCTCTGAAGCAGCCTGTCGGCGAAATGCATCAGGACCCGATTTATCAACTTTAAAAGCACTTCACAAATTGGAGCCTGTCATTCAGTTTTGAAAACTAAGTAATTTATATTGGAAATAAGAAGATATTTTTGTAAGCTCAGCTGCATTGATATATTGCAAATAAGAAAATAGTTTAAAAAAAACGTCAAAATATAAATTATATCTGTGCAGTGATCGAGAGCAAATAGACAAATAGTGGGTTATTTTACTTGCATAACGGTCTCACGATCCAACTGACCTCTGAGCACAAGACAAGCAGCACTATAGATGTTGTAAACTGACATATCTGATGCCTATGTTGTTTCTGCAATGAAAATGATAAGAGGTTTACACCAGAAGACATATGAGAAGAGCCTAGAAGCCCTGAATATGTATACCCTAGAGGAAAGGAGGGACAGGGGAGACAGACGTTCAAGTACTTGAAAGGTATTAACATAGAACAAAATCTATTCCAGAGAAAATAAAATGGCAAAACCAGATGGCATAATTTGAGATTGAGGGGTGGTAGATTCAAGAGTAATGTTAGGAAATTCTTCTTTACGGAGAGGGTGGTTGATGTGTGGAATGCACTCCCAAGGGAGGTGGTGGAGAAGAAAATGGTGACAGAGTTCAAACAAGCATGGGTTGAACACAGAGGATCTCTAATTAGAAAATAATGGGTATACATTGAAGAAACTACAGTACTGGGCAGGCTTGCACGGCCTGTGTCCTGTATATGAAAATTCAGTTGAGGACGGGCTGGGGAGGGTTTCTATGGTTAAGATGAGCTGGAGAGAGCTTTGATGTAGACTCCAGTAGATGGAACCTAAGCACAATACTGGGCAGGGCTCTGGGTTTCTGGCCCAGAAATATCTAAGTAAAAGGACAATTTAAGCTAAATAATTAATGGGTTGGGCAGATTGGATGGACTACTCGGGTCCTTATCTGCCATCATTTACTATGTTACTATATTATGTTAACAAGTTATTTAAAGCACCAGATTTCTGTAGCTTTATATCCCATTGTTTTTTTGGGTATCCTACATTTCAATTGCTTATCTTGGCTGAATCAGGCGTGATTCTGTAACCGGCGCTGTCAAGTGATTGGCATGCAATCGGTGGCGGCTTTTAAGGCAGCCACTGACATAAGTGCTAATTACAGAATCTGGCCCTAAGTGCATGGATTTGAAGAAAATATATTTGTAACTTCACCACATATTTGCATGGAAAATTTAAGCAGAATATTTTCCCTAGCTGCATAAACCTTGGACGCAATTTCAGGAAAGATTGATGTCTGGAAATATCAGGAAAAGCCCCAATCCTATGATTCAGAAACATTTCCTGGAGATGACAAAAAATATATATATTTTTAATATCCAGTCTCAATTAGGTTGTAGAATAAAGTCTCCTATCAATGTTGCAGTTTGTAATCTTATATTATCAACTACAATCACCTGAGTCAAGTTCATATTTGCACTGAGAAATGCAGCCATCCTTGTAGCTACGTAATGTTCATTATCCAAAAATACGCACATTGTTGTTCCTGACCTCAGGTATCTCCTTTGCACAGCGATTGCCAGTGCATGAATAAAATACTAAGATTTGATGAATCTAGAACAGCCCCTTAAACTGTACCCTACATTTCACTTGCAACCAGTGTAACTGCTTCGGAATAGATGAAACATGGACATATTTATGAGCATCACTAACCATTTTTGCTGTAGCAATCTGAATAAGCTGTAAAGCCTTAACTCTCGAGTTCATTACCCCAAAAAGTAATGCATTAGTAATCAAGCATGCACAGTGACAGAATCTTACTTTGAATTACTTTAAGAAAATCACTCCTAGAAAGTAATGGTTTTAAACAACTTTAGCAGAAGCTGAAAACCAAATCTGCTTGATCAGGCTTTTTTTAAGTCTGATTAACACAGCATTAGATTTTTTTCAACTGATAGGGTTAGACAGCACTGAGATAGATTGTTTTGTGTACTCGTATAGGGTGAAAGAAACACAAACTTTTCTTGTATAAGTATGATATTCAAGTGCTAGTATAAAGTCTGCTCATAAGAGCATAAGAATAGCCTTTCAGGGTCAGGCTCATAGCCCATCAAGCCTAGTATCCTGTTTCCACGGTGATGAACCAGATCACAAGTACCTGACAGAAACCCAAATAGTAACAGTATTCGAGGGCAAGTAGGGCAGGGAGAGCAAGCAGTGGCTTCCTTCAGGTCCTGGACCTGTTGGGCCGCCGCGTTAGCGGACTGCTGGGCAAGATGGACCTCAGGTCTGACCCAGCAGAGGCATTGCTTATGTTCTTATGTCCAAAATATTTTTTAGACCCAGCTACACTAACTGCTGTTATCACATCTTCTAGCAATAATTTCCAGAGCTTAACTATTCTTTCAGTGAAAAATAAAAATCCTCTTTGTTTTAAATGTATTTCCCTAGTCTTTTCAATTTTTAAAACAGTAAAAAAATGGATTCATTTTTATTTATTCTACACCACTCAGGGCTCATTTTACAAAACCATGGTAGAGGTTTCTACTGCAGGACAGTGAGGTAAATGCTCCGATGCTCATGACAATTTTATGAGCATTGGAGCATTTACCTCACCTGCCCTCAGCATAAACCTCTATCGCAGCTTTGTAAAAGCCAGCGACAACATTTACAAATTTACCTCAATCATATCTCCTCTCAGTTGTCTATTCTCTAAGCTGAAGATCCCTACTCTCTTTAGGCTTTCACCATGAGTGGAGTTTCATCCCCTTTATCATTATGGTCGTTCTTCTTTGAACCTTTTCTAAATCCACTCCATCTTTTTTGACGTATGCTTGTGGCCCATTAAAAAAAAAAGAATAAATAATCCTGTGTGTGCTTATTAAGCAGAAGCCTAGGCCTAGTACAGGTATGTATGATTTTTAAATAGTTGTGCAATGTTTGATTTATAGTTGGGTGTGTAAATGTCACAATGTAGAGCAGTACAGGTGATCCAGAATTAAGCAACAAAAATGATTATGGGGAAGGAGATGTGAAGATGTTACACCCCTGTTGAAGCAGTTTCACTGGTTATCTATAGTGTATCACATACAGTATAAAGTTTTCACATTAATTAATCAGACTCTGTATCAGATTGTTCCATGGTTTTTGAAACAAGTAATACAACTGCATAAGTCAATGTGAAAATTAAAATCTGATGTAGGTGCCTTCCTGTGCCAATTTTAATTTCATTTCATTTAACATGGGCATTTATATTCCTCATTACCTTTCAGTTCAAAGTGGATTACAATCACAATTTTAAAATTATATACATATCCCAATAATTCACAGAAATTAATATATTTTTGAAAAAGCTATGTTGTCAATTGCTGTCTAGACAGGCTCATAACCTATGATCGTTTTACATTTTAATAATAATAATTTATTTTTATATACCGCCAAACCTATGAGTTCTAGGTGGTTCACAACAGTTAAGCATAGTACAAACAATGCAAATCGTTTGAGATTCGACAGATTAAGTGCATACAATATAAAAAGAAATACATACAATATAGGAAGGATACAACGTTAAAATAAAGTAAAAAGTTAAAAGAATAAGATACATAAAAAACCCAGCCTGTTAAATAATTGAGTTTTTATCTGTTTTTTTGAAATCGAGATAAGAAGAAGCTTCTAACACAGTTTTGGCCAGCCATAAATTCAGTTCGGCTGCCTGAAAAGAAAAGGTTCTCTCAAGGAACCTTTTATAATAACATAATTTTATTGAGGACTATGCATACAAGTGAATTCTTCGAGAACTCTTGTTAGTATAACTCAAAGTAAAATGAGGAGTAAGATAACCCAAATACTGCCAAATACATGCCAAATACTGTTTTGTAGCAAATGCATGAAAACTTAAACAAAACTCTGGATTCCAGTGGCAGCCAATGGAGCTTTTGATAAAAGGGGGAAACATGTTCCCATTTCTATAAGCCGAAAATAAGGCGAACAGCCGTATTCTGAACCACCCTCAATTTCCTGAGAATTTTTTTGAAAGCGCCCAAATATATGATGTTACAATAATCAAGAATACTCAGGATGCAAGATTGAACTAACAGATGAAAAGAGGCTTCGTCAAAATACTTCTTAATAGTGCGGAGTTTCCAAAGCACTGAGATACTTTTCTTAAATACTAAATCAGAATGTTTTACCAGTGTAAGATGTTTGTCCAGAGTTACTCCCAATATTTTTAAGGATTGTTTCTAAATGAACTGTGGAAGGACTTGGCAAAACTAACCAAATTTCAGCCTGTGATTTTAAACGTCAGCCTGGGACATAACCAATCTGCTTTGCAGAGACAACAGGATGGATGTGTTTTTATCTGTGGCAGGTCCACTGCTATGCAATAAGTTTGTGTTCAAAAGATACATTTAGATATTACTGCAGAATGAATTATACTCACTGATAAACTGTGCAGGACATGACACAGCTGTCTTTCTGGAGAGAACTACTAAGATATCTCCCATAGCCACTGGTGTTTCTTGACCATGTCATTCCACTCCTTATCAATGCTCATTAGCTACCTATTAGTCACCGATTGAGTTATAAAATTCTACTTCTTACTTTTAAATCAAGACAGGAACATTCTCTGGTTTTTATTAACAGATTAATTGTCCCATATAATATCTCAAGTACATTACGCCCCAGTCATGAAAATCTTCCTATGGTTCCATCACTTCACCATATTATTTACAGAAACATAGAAACATGATGGCAGATAAAGGCCAAATGGCCCATCCAGTCTGCCCATCCGCAGTAACCATTATCTCTTCCTCTCTCTAAGAGATCCCATGTGCCTATCTCAGGCTTTCTTGAAATCAGACACAGTCTCTGTCTCCACCACCACTTCCGGGAGACACTTCCACATATCTACCACCCTTTCTGTAAAAAAGTATTTCCTTAGATAACTCCTGAGCCTGTCACTTCTTAACTTCATCCCATGCCCTTTCATTCCAGAGCTTCCTTTCAAATGAAAGAGACTCAAATCATGCGCATTTATACCATATAGGTATTTAAACATCTCTATCATATCTCCCCTCTCCCGCCTTTCCTCCAAACACTACTCAAATCTATATTTTCAGTAACAACTCCACCACTATGGAATGTCATGCCCTCTTACCCTTGTCATGAATCCTCTCTGGACAGGTTTAAAACTAACTTCAAATCCTTTTTATTCAAAGATGCTTACGATATATGAGAATAGGAGGCTCATAATCAAAACTTTGAAATGCCCCAAATCTAGCCCAAGTCAGTACTTGGACGTCCTAATAGCCAGGACTTCCAAGTGTCAATAAACAGAACTGACTTTCTGGACATCCAGCAGCACTTTTAGGCTACTGTGTGTCCAGAGCTGAAAGGGGTATGTTGGGAGGTGTGTTATGGATGGGCATCAGGCAGGCTTAGACCTGAACATTCTGCAGCAGTAATCAAAGCTTTCCCGAGACATCCTGGACGGAACTTAGACGCTGACAATTAGACCTGTTTTAGTTGCATCTAATTGTCCCAAAGATGCCCAAACCGAACAGATGACCACTGTAGGGATTAAGGCATGATCCCCCTTACTTAGGGTTATCATATGGCTCCAGAAAAAAAGAGGACAGATTGAGATATCTGGCTTTACTTTCATTGAAAGCTTTGGAAGTAAGAAGGATGGATAGAGACATCTGGGTTTTACTTCCATTGAAAGCAATGGGGACGTCTCTTACGGTCTCTAGCATTTATGCTAGTTTGCAAGATTTACATCCTGCCAGGGACTACCAGAGCATCAAGGGTAAATGGGAAAAGGAATTGCAGATTAATCTGGGACATTGGGATATAACCCGTACTTTGAGGGCGACGCCTGGGGTGACCTCGTGTGCTTGGTTGCGGGAAACATATTATAGGGTGACCTTACGTGCTTATTACACTCGTACACAGATGTTTTATAGTGGAGGTCTTCCTACACCACTATATTATAAATGTGGGACTGGGAATCATACTTTGGGACATGCCTTTTGGTTCTGCCCCATTATTCAGTGCTTCTGGAGGCATATAATCTCTTATATGTCAGGGTTAATTGGGAGAGTCTTACGCAGTACCCCAGACCACTTTATCTTGGATTTGCCAGAGGCTTTTGGCCATTTACCTAGGGGGCATTGAGTTTTGTGTAGAAAGATGAGTTTACTGGCCAGGAAAAGTATTCTTCAGTGCTGGATGGTTCCATATCCTCCGGCATATTGGCATTGGCGGAACCAATTGCATCAGTTGGTCATTTGGGAGGCGTGAGATGCCGGAGGATCTAGGAAACGCAAGATGTTGTTTTTGAATATATGGGAGCCTTATCTGCAAGTCTTACATCCTAAGGGTCGCAGTGCGGTTTTAAGATGGGTGTCCTAATTTGTTAGTTAGTTGGGTTGGGAAAGTAATGGTGAGTACTGGTGGGGCGGGGTGGAGAGTATCATTGGGGGTGAGGAGAGGGGGGTTTGAGGAGGGGAAATGGGGTGTATTGAAGGTTCTGCCAATTAGTCAAAGATAGGATAAGTGGCTCAGGATGGGGGAAGGGGTAATGTGACATTTTGGGGGTTCATAAGAGTACAGGGCTTTGGACCACCAACTTCAAACTGAAACTAAATACAGTGAAAACAAAAGTCTTCTTAGCAAGCCCCAATGACAAAATAATGAGAACATCATTAAAAATAAACAGCCATGAATATCCAATTTCCAAAACCATAAAAATTCTGGGTGTCACACTCGACACACACTTGACCATGGCTGACCATACAAACTTAACAGTGAAGAAATGCTTTTATACTCTATGGAAGCTAAGGACTATTAAAAAATACTTTGACACAACATCCTTCAGGTTACTGGTGCAATCGCTGATCCTATCCACCCTGGACTACTGTAACATCATCTACCTGGGTATCCCACAAAAAACAATAAAAAAACTGAGACTAGTACAAAGCACTGCAGTTCGCCTAATCTTCGGACTGCAACAAGACCACATTAGCCCATATTACAAAAAACTGCACTGGCTACCAATGGAAGCGCAAATTCAGTTCAAATTTGCATGCATCTACTTCAAGCAAATCTGGGGCCTAGCACCTTCCTATCTGCAAGCACACTTTGCTCTACACAACCCCACACAAACTACTAGAAACAAAAACATCTTCGCCTATCCTAATATTACTGGCTGCAAATACAAATCCTATCTTGACAGAACCTTCATGTTCCAAGCTAACCAACAACAATCCTGGCTGGGAAACTACATAAATAAAACTAGACAAACCTACCATGCATTCCAAAAATCTATCAAAACCGCTCTGTTTGACAAAATCATCACCTAAACAGACCATTCCGCACTCTCTACGCTTTTTCCCCCTTCAAACCCTTAAGCAATTCTTCAGGCAATTCCTACCCTCCCCCCCCTTACTTTCCCTTCCCTACAACCCTTTTCTCCTGTAACTTTCCCCTCATGCATTTGTAATTCGCTGAAAGTCCAGCCTTCTTTTAATGTGAACTGCCTAGAAGTCGACTGACTATGGCGGTATAGAAAAATAAAGTTATTATTATTATTATTATTATTATTATAATCTCACTTGCCCTTTGTAGAGAAGGAAGGAGAGGAAGTTTGGTTGATGTTACTCTTTTATTGTATACTAGTTATTTAGCCCGTTACATTAACGGGTGTTCGAATAGATGTGTAGACTTAGGCATGTCTTTCTTTCTCCCTGGCCCTGTCTGTCTGTCTTTCTTCCTTTCTGTCTCTCCCCCATGTCCAGCAGCACCCCTTCCCTGCTCTCCTTTCCTTTAACCACCAATCACACCCCTCCCCCCCTAAGGAAAGCAAGATTGCTCCCTGAGCCCCTTCCCCAGCACCCCCCCCCCCCCCACCGTCCTTTACCTAAATCAATGCACAATAGTTAACAGCTTCCCCAGCACACACCCTTCACCCAAAACAAAATGCAAGTATTTTTTCCTGCCCAGCAAACTGCTTTTTTTAAAAAAAACAACAAACAACCTTTTCTTCAATGTCTTGAATGTGCATGCTATTACCACGGAGGTGTTCCAGCTGTAAGGGTATTTTGCTTGTTAGAGTACTGCACGATCTTTAAATTAAGTGAGAGCGGGTATGTGGTGCAGTAGCGGTATTTCCCTCCCCCTCCATGTCGTCCCTTGCCGGATTTTTTTGTGTGTGTGTGTAAAAGTGCCCAGCGGCTTCTCTCAGGATCCCTGCCTGCCGCGGCTTTGAAATAAACTTTGGTAGTGGATTGAAAGTGAGTCAGCCACACAACCCCTTGGAGTACTGCAGAAAGCTCAGTGCAACTCACGATCTTTTGAATTTAGTTGATTGCGGGTATGTGGTGCAGCAGTAGTATTTTCCTCCCCCTCCAAATCGTACCTTGCCGTTTTTGTTCCCGGGCCGCTATTTGGTTTCTGCCTTGGGGGGGGGGGGGGTTTGAAAAGCCAACCTTAAAATGCCGTCTGGGTTCGGCCGCCGCGGCCTGCAGCCGCCGACAGCCAACATCCGCCTCGGGGGGGGGGGAGGGAGAGAGAGAGCTTCGCGCACATGCACACTCCTACCTGCGGTGCCCTACAGCTCACAGAAAACGGGCTCACGCAGGTGGGAGTACACATGTGCGGCTTAGCGTTTTATTATATTAGATGCTTGTTCTATTATTTTATATGATGCATTATTATTTGTACTGTGCACCTTTGGGGTGTGCTGGTGTTGTATTTGCTGTGCTTGCATCAATAAAAATTGTTTGAACCTACAATAAAAGTAAATAAATAAGCATTAAAATAAACTTACAGGGAATTCCATAATGATACAAAAACAAAAACACAACCAATAAAGCAATGATAATTAAAAACAAAAACCCAGAACAAGAAATATAAGGAAAGAGGGGAAGAACTACAATATGAAGAAAGATCTTTTGAAGCTTGAAGAATGGTCTGAAATTTGGCAGCTAAAATTTAATGCTAAGAAATGCAAGGTCATGCATTTGGGCTGTATTTGGGCTGCAAAAACCCAAGGGAATGGTACAGTTTAGTGAGTGAAGAACTTATGTATACGACGGAAGAGCGGGACTTGGGTGTGATTTAAGTGATGATCTTAAGGTAGCCAAACAGGATGAAAAGCTGACGGCAAAATCTAGAAGGATGCTAGGTTGCATAGGGAGAGGTATGGCCAGTAGGAAAAAGGAGATATTGATGCCTCTGTATAAGACTCTGGTGAGACCTCATTTAGAATATTGTATACAATTCTGGAGGCCGTACTTTCAAAAAGATATAAAAAGAATGTAGTCGGTCCAGAGGAAGGCTACTAAAATGGTGTGTGGTCTTCGTGATAAGGCGTATGAGGATCTCAATCTGTATACTTTGGAGGAAAGGCAGAAGAGGGAAGATGTTTAAATACCTATGTAATATAAATGTGCATGAGTTGAGTCTCTTTCATTCGAAAGGAAACTCTGCAATGAAAGGGCATAGGATGAAGTTAAGAGGTGATAGGCTCAGGATTTATCTAAGGAAATACTTTTTACAGAAAGGATGGTAGATGCATGGAATAGTCTCCCGGAAGTGGTGGTGGAGACAGAGACTGTGTCTGAATTCAAGAGGGCCTGGGATAGGCACGTGGGATCTCTCAGAGAGAGAAAGAGATAATGGTTAATGCAGAAGGGCAGACTGGATGGGCCATTTGGCCTTTATCTGCCGTCATGTTTCTCTGTTTCTAATATGCTAATAGTAAAGAGTGTAAGGGAAAAACACAAATGGGTAAATGAGTAAGATTTTAAAAAGATCTGTTCTTAACTAATTTGGGGATAACATAATTTATTTCATATTATAGGGTTAAAAAGAGTAAATTGGTGATAAAAAACACGTGGAGGGGCTTTTTCGATAGGAAGTCTAGGCAGTTGATAGAAGGGCAGTGTTATACATGCAAGATGACAAGTACCAGATTCTACAGAAGGTTGCTGTCTTGTTTCACCTTTTAGGTTGGGGACCCTGGAAGCCCTCCAGTTGATCTCAGAGAAGGAAAAGGGGATATTCACAGGAATGTATCTGCCTAAACCATCCATGCTCCATGGTCTGATTATATAGAGAAAGGTACCATTTTTAATACAAGAAGGATTAACATCTAAAGATTACCATCAGTGCCAAAGTGTCTGACAGCCAAATCTCTACTGAAAAGTCTGTAACATCTGCTTAACGAATAGCTTGAATCTGCATTTCCTATACCTATTCAGTAACTGGGGGTGGGGAGGTTAACAAAAAAATGCTAACATCTGCAACTTGTAACAGCTAATCATTTGGACACTATTTCTATAAATGGTGCCTAATAGGCTAGGTGCTGTTTGACATTGTTGTCAATCAACCGCTAAAATCACGCGTAGAAACATAGAAATTGACTACTACTAGTTTCCATTCGGTTGTGTCCGACCCTTGGATACTTTGTAGGCCAGTCCTCATCATGTTTCCCTATTTTCCAAGGCTTCTTTCAATTGTTTGATGTTCATTCCCGTGTCATTCTTGATGATATCCAGCCAACGAGTCTTTGGTCTTCCCTGCTTCCTTTTACCACTGACCATTCCGAGTAGCACCTCCTTTTCCGGTGAATTTGCCCTCATCACATGTCCAAAATAAGTCAGTTTTGTTTCTGCCTAGTAATCTTGAGTTCCAGGGGAAACTTTGAGTTTATATGATCAAGAACATCTTTGTTGGTGATCCTAGTTGTCCATGGGATTCATATAAGTCTTCTCCAGCACCACAGCTCAAAGGCATCAATTTTTCTTCTATCTGCTTTCATGAGTGTCTATGTCTCGCAGCCAAATGTTGTGATTGGGAACACAATGGCAGTGATCAGCCTAGCAGTACCTAATTGTTTTTAGGCACCATTAAGTGTTAAATCTTTGGACACACTGCCATTTATACCAAGGTTTTCCTGGCCTAAATGAGTGCGCCCAAAGTAGGTGCAAGGTAGGTGCCTTCCAGCGCCTAACTCAATCCTTGCCCAAACTCTGTCCTTAAATCTGCCTACTTGCTAGTAGGTGCCTCACTGTAGATTCCTACCTCCAAGTGGTAGGCGTCTCCCAGAAAATTAAATTTTTAAAATAATTTTTAATTGGATTTTGACAGCACTTTCAATTACCAGCACCGGTTAAGCCAATTAAAAAAAATTAAGTTAGGTGCCTAGATCAGCTAGATGCACAAATCTAGTCACCTAACCATTGGAATCTTATAGAATCAGGGCTTTTGAGCTGGAGGAAGAGAGGAGGATCTGTGTATATAATCTGAACGGTTCTCATTTTTTGAATTGTGCTCTCATCAACTGAGAGAGTAAATTCCAAGTTGGCACCTACTACATGGTGTGGTCTAGAATATTGAGTGAGTGGAATAGACATTCTGATACCTAGTTTGATCATTATGTGACAACGCTGGGCACAGAATCACATCTTCAGCAAAGGTAGGCATCAGAAATGTAGTTCAGAGTTTTCCTGGTATACATTTACGGTGCCTACCCATGATGTGAACCGCACCTACAGTGGCACGTTAGGCTGACGAATGCCACTTCTGGCATGCCCACAGTGGCATTTGGCGGCTTAAAGCACCTCTTTAGGTGTGATTCCGGCGCCAATTTTGTAGGCATCAATAGGCGCCTGAAAACAGTTAAAACAACATTTGAATGGCATTTTAACTGAGTTTGGGTGCCTACCAGCACCTAAAAAATCAGTGCCAGTTTGAGAATCCAGGCCTTAGTGCCAAGATGATACACAGGATAGGAGTTTGGAAAGACATGGAAGTTATCTGGGCAATAAGGATATTCAGTGCTGGTACCTGGATGTCTAATCATATTGAGCTGTATATAATGCAGTTCTAATTGTGCTTAGTTAGATATCTGGGTATGGATGGCACTGAATATCAGCTATAAGTACATAACTAATGGGTGATGCCAAATACCTGGATTTTTGGTGCAAGCACTTAGATAGGTGCAGTACATCTTAGATAGGTACAGTATATCTAGGACTAACTCATCTGGCAGCAGTTAGCATTTAGGAAAAACACTATGGAATGTAGATGAAGAATTTGTATTCAGATTTGACAGCTCAATTGGTCATGACTAAGGGTAGATGAACAAATAATTAGGCTAGGGCCAGGATTACAAAATATAAATGAGGTCTTGGCTTTTTCATCATATAGAGTAGGTACATGTTCTCTCCTCTCTTCATAATAAGTAAGGAAACACAGAATATAACCAACACTAACTCACTCTTGTGTGAATTATCATATGCAAACCCTAAACGTAACCAATCATCAATCTTATTGTGAATTATCACATGCAAAATCTTAAATGTAACCAAACATCACTCTTATTATGAACCACAATGAATCCTAGCAGAGAACTGAGGGATATAAGACTCATATGATATATGATAAAAATGCAGGGATAAATTAGTTAAAAGAGGAACAGATAGTGAGAATATGATAAAAGGAACCAGAGAGCCAAAAATATATGAAGACAAAAAATATTCAAGTAAAAAAATTATTTTAAAAAATATTTCCTGTGTTTAATATGAGGATTGGACTCAGTTTACAATTAAAAGTTGCTATAATCTAGTTAGCAGATTTCCAAAGGGAATTAGTGATTTGAATGGTGGAATACCAAAATTAAAAAAATGGGCCTGATATTCAGCTGGTGGTCTTAAGTGTTTTGCTGAGTGCCCTCAGTGTTAAACCTAGCTACTGTATAGAGCATCACATTAAGATAGGACTGACTTTTTTGTGGCATTTAACTATCCAAACACTGACTAAATATTGGCACTTAACTGACAAAAGTGCTTTCTCCACCTCCAGAACATCCACAAAATATCTAATTTTAACATAATCTCTCACTGGTCATTTTCTGTTTTAGTAGCACTAACAAGATAAGTGCCATTGAAAATTACTGGTTAGCCATGAAGAATCATTTTAGCCAACCAGGAAGTGATTCAGGCTAGTTAAATCTCTGAATATTAACATGAATATCTATAAACAAAACCAAATGATTCTTAAAGGTAAAAAAGTTGCATAAATAAACTCATAATTTATTATAAAAGTTATAATTTATTGAAAGTACAATAAAATTACTGGGAATAATTTTTGTTATTTAACAATAACTATACCTCAGAAGGTAAGATTCTGCCAATTTTTGTTACAAATAATAGAATTGCCAACTGCCTAAAATAGATAATAGGAAGCAGGGAGTTCAAGTGCCTATATTCACTCTTGCTTCACAATGGTGATAGTGAGTAAGCTAAACTTATACCATTTCCAGCATTATGTTGCATGCATTTTGGACAGAGTCTCTGCAACTTTCCATTCTGAAATGTTATAGTTTTGCAAGGAGAGGGGCCTCTGGATATTTTCGTATATGATAATAATAAATTTAATCTGATCTAATCTGATATAGTAATAGGATTGAAGAACCTCAGGTCAAGGTCAAGGTCAAGGATAAGGAGATTAAAAGCCCAAAGATAACAAAACCCCCAGAATATAAAAGGATGCAATGCCCATGCAATAGGCTTAGAGAACATACAGTTAGAGAACATAGTATAAATCCACTTAGGTTTTAAACAGAATATAATTTTTTTAAAATAATAAATAAGCATGTTTAGAGGACATACAGCTATAGAACTAGAAGCAGCATCAGGGTATGAAATTAGCATACCCTGGGGGAGGGGTAAGAAAATAAACTTTCCTCAGGATAGAGAGGAAGCATCTGGGAGGGCCCATGGAACTCAGGGCTGGGTGGTGCCAAGTATTCCTATCCAATGGAAGATCTTGACAGGGGAAACCAATCAGGAAGGGATATAACAGGAAGTAGATTATTTAAGGGTCCTTACCCCAGGTGGGAAATGCGGAGAGTACAATTTCAAGAAGATTCAGGGATGGTTTGGGAGGCTGGAGAGGAAGACAAACCTATGGATACTACTGAATGGAACCACACAGAAGAAATGGAAATGGGTCTTTGTGAGACATAAAAGAGCTTTAGGTTCCTCATTGAGCGCAAAAATTTTCACAAAAAGCCAATTGGGGAGGTACTTGGCTGAAAAGCAAATGGGTGGTGGCCTTCCCTCCTTTTTGACCTGCTTATGCTCCCTGGCCCAGCAAAGGATTTTAATCAAGGGAAACATAATAAATGATAGCAGATAAAGACCTGAACTGTCTATCCAGTTTGCCCAACATTCACACTTATTACACATTCAATGATTAAATTATCTTTTCTTTAATATTTATGGGCAATAGACCACCCAGTACAGTCTTTAGTTTCTCACTGCTGGATTTGCCATTGAAGCCCACTCCAGCTTATCCTAAAACCATCCTGTCACTGGAGCTTCTATCAAATCCCTCCCCAGCTCATCCTAAACCAAATCAACATATACAGGATGCCTAGTACTGGCCTTAGTTTGTTTTATACCATTCATTTTCTAATTAGAGATCCTGTGTTCGTCCCACACTTTTTGAATTCTGTCACTGTGTTCATCTCCACTACTTCCCTCAGGAGGGTATTCTAGGCATCCACCGCCCTCTCAGTGAAAATGAATTTCCTAACTTTACTCCTAAGTTTGCCACCCCGCAACCTCAGTTCATGCCTTCTAGTTTTACCATTTTCCTTTTTCTGGAAAAGATTTGTTTCTATATTAATACCTTTCAAGTATTTAAACATTTGTATCATATCTCCCCTGTCCCTCCTTTGCTCTAGTCTAGAGTATACATATTCAAGTCTTCCAATCTCTTCTTGTACATCTTTTGGTACAAGCCTCATACCATTTTTGTCACTTTTCTCTGGACCGCTTCAAGTCTTTTTACATCTTTAGCCAGATATGGCCTCCAAAACTTAACATAGTATTCCACATGGGGCCTCACCAATGACCTGTACAGGGTCATCAACACCTCCTTTCTTCTGGTGGCTATGACTCTTTCTATACAGCCCAGCATCCTTCTTGCTACAACCACCACTTTGTTGCACTGTGTCGTTGCATTTAGATCCTCAGACACTATCACCCCAAGGAACCCCTCTTCATCTGTACATATCAGCCTCTCATCTTTCAGCACATACGCTTTCCTTGGATTTATAAGGTATTGGCGGAATAAAAGACTCTAACGTAATAATAATAACTAGTCTTATAGCCCATTACATTAACAGGTGCTAGAATATAAGTGTGTGTGTCTGTCTTTATTTTGTTTTCTCTCTCCTTAGCCGCTTTCTGTATTTCTGTCTTTCTTTCTTTCTTTCTTTCTTTTTCCCCTTGGCTGTCCACCACCATCCCTTGCCTGCTCCCCCTGTCCATTATCCCTTCCTTTTACCTCCCCTATGTCCTCCACCACCCCATCACTGCTCACCTTATCCAGCAGCAGCTCTTCTCCCTTTGTTTTACCTCCCCCCTGTCCATCATCACCTCCTTCCTGCTCCCCCTGTCCAGCAGTAGCCCTGCCTTCATTTTTCTGCCCCCCCTGTCCATCAGCACCTCTTCCCCCTATCCATCAACCCCTTTTTCCTGCTCCCCCTGCTCAGCAGTACGCCTCCCTTCTTTTTTCTGCCCCTCTATTTCCCTATGCTGCAGCATTTCCCTCCCACCCCACTTCCCTGTGCAGCATTTTCCTCCCCCCCCCATACCTTCCTCCTTATCTCCATGCCCTACCATTCTCTCCCCTCTTCTCCCTTTCCTCCTTCAACTTCATCAGGCAGCAGCAGCAGCAGCATTTATAATTAATTGCTGTTGCCGGCTTCAGGTCTTCCTCTCTGGCTGGTCCTGTCTTCATGAAAACATGAAGTAGGCAGGACCCGCCAGAGAGGAAAGCCTGAAGCCGGCAACAACAGTGAATTTTAAATGCTGCTGCTGCTCGAAGAAGCCAAGCCTTAACCACAAAGCTGGGGGGGGGGGTTGGAGGGTTTTAAAAGGTACAACGGCAGTGGTGGTGGTGGGGGGTTTGAAAAGCCATCGGCTGTGAAGTATGCCGCCTGCATACTTCACAGCTGACGGCTTTTCAGGACTTTAAAAACTTGCCTGTTTTATTTTTAAATGCTGTCCGGGCTCGGCCACCACAGCCTGCAGCCGCCGACAGCCGCGGCGGCCTGCAACTACCAACAGCCACCGCAGCCGACATCCGCCTCAGGGGGGAGGGAGAGAGAGAGCTTCGCGCACATGCGCACTCCTACCTGTGGTGCCCTACAGCGCACGGAAAACAAAACACACAGATGGAGTGTGCATGCGCGGCTAGCGTTTTATTATATTAGATAATAATAATTTCTACTCCCCAAGTGCATCATTAAGTAAGAGGGATTTGATATAGAAAATGTTAGGTGTTAAAAATTATTGTTAATTTAGGCCCTCTTTCACTAAGCTACAGTAGATGGTACTACTGTGGCCTGGACCACTAAAGAATTCTATGAGCTTCGATGCATTTAGCACTCTGGGCCACCGTAGAAAAATCTACTGCAGCTTAGTAAAAAGTAGAGTTAAATTATGGTTGGGGCTTAAGGGGTGTTGGGGTGTGGCCTAGGTGCTTGGATAGTATAATAAATCACTGGAAGGCAGTGAGGGGGAGGGGGCGTGAACTCGGAACACAGAAGGAAGGGAGAAGCATTAATATGACATAAGGGAGGGGGCATTAATAGGGAAAACAGTAAGTGCGGCCATTTTACACAAAGGAGGGAGGAAGGGGGCACTAACTTGGAACATAGGAAGGAGGGCGGGAGGGAATAGAAAGAGACAATTGTTGGGCCTGAGTATATGAGTGTGAGAGAAAGAAACGGTGCACATGGGGAAAGGAAGATGAAAATTGGGCATAGAGAAGAGTGAGGTAGAGATCCATGGGGAATAGAAGGATGAGAGGGAGAAATGTTGGATATGGTGGTGGAGAGGGAACAGAGGGATAGATTAAAGGGGATGTAAGGAGGAGGAATGTTGGGCATAGTGATGGAGGGAGAGATGTGGCATGATGTTGGAGAGGGGTGATATAAGGAGAAATGGGCATGAGGCTGGTGGGCAGTGGTGGAAAATTCTGCACATGATCTGGGGGATGAGAGAGAAAGAAATGTTGGACTCCTGGAGGGACAAAGAGAGATGTTGGTTCGGGATTGGAATGAGGTCTGAAGGAGTGGATGCCTGCAAGAGAAAGAAAGATTGGATCCACAGTCAGAAGATGTGCAACCAGAGACTCATGAACTCACAAGACAACAAAGGTAGGAAAAATGATTTTATTTTCAATTTTGTGATCAAAATGTGTCAGTTTTGAGAATTTATATCTGTTTATATTTTGCACTATATTTGTCTATTTTTCTATAGTTGTTACTGAGGTAACATTGCATATTTTAAAGTCATCTGCCTTGACATCTTTGAAAACCCCCCAAATATAAATGATAATTAACATTTTCTCTGTGTACAATGTGCTTTGTGGGGGGTTTAGTGATTACCATGATGTAGTAATAAGATTATATTGTGTGTATATGAAAAATGGATGGAAGAAATTGCATTACAATTAGTATTATTATTTTGGGGGTGGAGTCAGAGGCTGAGTTTGGGCAAGGTACTCGGTTGGTATTTGTTAGGCATAAGGGGTACTTGGCTTGAAAAGGTTGAAACTAAACTAAAACTGGTAAAATTGAGTTATTCAGTTTCTCCAATACAACCAGCGCCTCTCTTCTGCTATTTTCAAATGAAGACTACAAATATTTATTCACTTGTCAATGAGTTATCTTATTGTCCTAACTGAGGGCTAGATTCTCAAAAATCAGTGAAAAATAATGATAGGCCGCTGTCGCAGCTGTTATAGCACCGATTTTAAAAAAGCGAGTCATTCTCCAAAAAATATTCATGCAAATGAGATTGGCAGAGAGTAATGATAGCGATGTGCACATGCGCAGAATAAATGTTAAAAAAACCCCAAAAAAACAACAATAAATTGAGCTGCCATGACAAGTAACCCTCTACCCAACAGCAGGAGAGATGCCTAATCTTTCTGTCCACCATGCAACACCCTTCCCCCTCCAGTAGCAGGAAAGATGGCCAATCTCTCCCGCCCAAACCTCCCTCAGTAGCAGGAGAGATGCTCTCTCTCTCCTGTTGCCACATAACATTCCCACCCCCCATCTCTGATGATACCACGTAACATCACCCCGTTACCTTAGTTAGATGGCTGACCGGAGGGATGCCTATTTCCTCTGGCCAGCTGGCCCACCTTTTCAAAATGGTAGACCTTCTCTACCCCATTGCATCCTGGGAGGGGCCTTAAACAACCTGGGCCAATCAGAGCCTTAGGTCCCTCCACAGTGCAGTGTCGGCGACACGGCAGGAGAGAGTGGGCATCTCTCCTGCCAAACTTTCATTTGTTATTTTTTTATTATTATTTTAATTTGCTAATGACCTGGTTGTACTACATTTGCATGGCAGTATCGGAGACTGCTAGAAAACTTGGAAAAGACCTCCATAAGCCGTTTTGCAAATCCACCACTAAAATATGTGCACGCTAAATCAGCTGGAACCTATTTAGTGAGCACATTAAAGGCAGATTTTTGTTTTGAGAATCAGGCTCTGAGTGTGTATTAAACCTGAAAGGATTTCATAAACTAGTTCAGAGCCCTAGGAACCACTAACAACTGCTGAGCTGGCAAATTACTAACCCAGTTTTAGCAAGCTGCCACTAGCCCTCACTCAAATAATAAGTAGCTTAATGGAAAGATGCAATTTCCAGCCATGAAAAAGACTTTATACTAAATCCTGACAAACTGGATGACAAATTGGATAATGACTTAAGGTATTATCATTTGAACTGAAAATGACAACTGCAAGGATCAGTTTCAGAGCAATCTAACCACATTAGAACAAATTCATGTTGCAAAATTATCCTAGCAAAAACATTTCCTTTTCAGCCTTGCTAAAATTGGAAGAGTTCTTCTGTGGCAACTACAGTTAGTGCAAAATGCAGGAATTAGACTGCTAGGGGAAGGTTCAAGGTGAGATCCACTTTATTTGTGATACCACTGGTTGCCCATGGAATTTAGACCATTGTGTAAATGTTTGATATTGAATCATAGGGTACTTTAAAAACATCAGACTTATTTAGCTGCTTTAGAGATCTAGTGGTTTACTATCCAACAAGAGCCCAGTGTTCTTCAGTTGCCTGTTGTTAGCCCTCCTCCTTCTGTAGAGGCCTAGCTAACTTTTACTAGGGAAGGAGATTTATTATTATTATTTTTAGATCTCTAGTTTTAACTAATACTTCAAATTAAACTAGAGTTTTATGGACTGTGTGGTTTTAGTACTCTCAAAGAGTTTAAAGCAAAGTTAAAATCATACTTGTTTCGGACAGCTTTGAGGGGATCGATTCAATGGGGAACTTTCATTCAGAATAACCTGTTTATAATTGTATTATTGTTGTTTAAATGAGTTAATCATTTTTTATTAGTGTCAATGGCTATCGGTTGGTGTGATTTTACTTGGGTGAATATTCTTATTTCCTGCTTTTAATGGTATAATATAGTTAAATTGTGTTATTATACTTTTTTTTTTGGAAATCTTTGTTCATTTTTAAAACTACAATTCTGCATAATAAATCATTTACATAGAATATTAAAATTGAAGCACAATAAACTTACCAAGATTATTAACAAAAAATTATTTCCCCCCTCCCTTCCATCAGTTAATCAATAAATAAAATTCTGATAAGAACATAAACATATTATACTTTTTTTAAAATGAATTGTACATCACTCTGATAACTGTTTTGAAGGGTGGTATATTAAGTATTTTAAACTATTAAACTATGTCCAATTTTAGCTGGAATTTGAGATAATCAATAGGCACAATTAAGGGGAGGGTGATTCATCAAAGGGCACCTAATATGTTAGTTCACATAATTACGTTAGCTTATGCTAGCCAATAAAGATGCCCATTACAGTAAAATCTCAGTTATCTGGCATCCATGGGGATAGGCGACAAAATGGCCGAGGCCATTGCCTGGGGTGGGGAAGGGAAAGGGAGTTAGGGAAGGGAGGAAGGGAAAATCGGGTAGAGAGAAATAGGGCTAGGAATGAGGGGCCAATCAGGGTCAGGGACATAAGATTAGGGGGCGGGGTGAGCAGAGGGAGGCGACCCGAACTGTAGCGGAAGCCACAGTTCGGCCCTCGCCATGTGAGCGTTGTGACGTTCCCGCCCTCACACCCCATAGGAAACCAGTCGCAGCCGTAGGCGAAAGAATCCCAGTGGGGTCATAGGCACAGCATACAGATAAGAAAGAGCACTGCGTTACAGTTGTTGATAGCAAAAGATGTGGCGACATATAGCCTTGCAGAGGTAAGCCCTCAGAGGCTTGCTTGTCTCCCGGATTGGACAGCGGAGAGGCCGTGTGACATGACTTTAACAACCGACAGGTGGAGGGCCCCTCCTTGAACGGGATGGGGAGAAGTCGGGGCAGCTTGAACGGCTCTTCCTCGAGAACAACGGTGGCCCAGCCAGAGTTGCTGGGCAGGACACGGATCAGTTGATGGTGGTAAGGACTGAGATGCAGCAATATGAGGTTGTGCCTATGGTGTGTGTGTATATACATATCTATATGTGTATATAAATTGCTCAGGTGAATGAATATGATGATATACATTGGTAAATAAATGGTGCAAGATAAAAGTTTTGGTATGTCGCTATTTGCTGTTTGTAGATTATGTTGTAATAGGGCATTGACGGCTGCGGCCATTAATAAATCCACATATTTGTATTTGTCATCCCTGGTTTCTATTGTACATTACAATTATGTAATACGCATTGAAATATTTGATATTGCGTAAAATCAAAATTTAATAAACTTGAAACTTGAAACTTGATATTGTCAAAGAACAGCGTGTCTGTGTAGTACTTGCAAGGTATTGAGAATGGGAGGGAGGCAACAAGTGCCGAGTGCCAATTTTGTTCTGGTTGATTGAGAGTCCTGTGTTTGAAACCATGTCTAACACAGATCTCAGTTCCCTCTTCCTTCCCACCCCAAAGCACCAGCACAGCAGCAGTCCTGAGCTCAGGACCGCCATCAGAAATTTCTGGGCCCCTTACTGAGCAATCCTATTGGGCCCCCCCATGCACCCCTTCCCCCCGACCCCCCCTTCTTCCATGGGCCGAATACACACATACTTTTCTCTGTCGCCGCACTCTTTGACCAAAAGATTTGTAAGCCTGCAACCATGTCAAGGTAGACTCTTTCAGCAGGGCCCTAACCTAACCTAAACTAAACTAATCTATACCTATCTATTCTAAACTAACATATGTCTAATACTGAACTAATAACAAACTAACAAACATCTGCATAATAAATAACTAATAAATAATAGTGCTAATAGCTATAATTCACTTTTGAATGTAAAATCTCAGTTAAGGATTTCTTTTGACCTTTGTAGGCCTGAAGTAGATCACAATTGCACAATATTTTTTGTAACAAGTATTAAATGAGTTTTTATAAATACTGTAAGCTTAATAAATATATCAGAAAAAACTACACAACTGTGCGCATATCTGAACATACACATCTGTATGATCCCATCCTCCTCAGCTTGCCTATAGCTGCATCATACATGTTAAAAATGTACGATATGTTGATATGTGCACCTTCCTTCCTTCCCATCCATCCTCCTCAGCCTGTCCTTACACATCCACAGCTGCATGTTAATGATGATGTATATGTTATGATGATAAATAAGTGCATATGAGCACATCATTAACATGCAGCTATGGATGAATATATAATGATGTTATGAGTGTGCACTTCTTCCTTCCTATCCTCCTCAGCATGTCACATACAGCATGTTACATTACACAGACTTTGTGTAATGTAACATGCTGTATATGACATGTTAAGGAGGATGGGAAGGAAGAGGTGCACACTCATAACATCATTATATATTCATGAATCAATCTGATAATCATCACCATCAGGCTGTGTGTGTTATGGGATGGAGGAAGAAAGGTGCATGGGATGGAGGAAGAAAGGTGCATGTTTAAATTGATCACTGCCTTACTAGTTCTGCAGCTCCTTGTGTTGCTCCTCTCGTCCTGTCCTCCTAGAGACGTGCTGACGTCATCCGGCCGACCCGCTCTCGCAGATTCAGTAGCAGGCAAGTGATGTGTCTCCTAATTGGCTAGGCACCCTAAGCCCAAGCCAATCGGAGTAGAGATAGGGCGGGCCTTGGTGAAGGAGTCAGGAGACGAGAGGCACGCACCTAGTATATCGCCGGCTGCGGCCGCAGTCCAGATAGACGGATCCACTTTTGTACGGGGGGGGGGGTACTATCAGGAAATCAACAGGGGACAAAAAAAAGTATGACAGCAGTGTTTATTATTTATTGTTGTGCATAGCAGAAGCATAATACAGGAATTTGTGCTATGGTGGCCTAGGACAGTGTTCTTCAACCTTTTTACACCCGTGGACCGGCAGAAAAAAAAGAATTATTTTGTGGACTGGCAAATTACTAGGACTAAAATTTAAAAACCCCGTTTCCACCCCAACTCTGTAAGCTCGGTCCCCACAAATCATCTGATCCCATCCACACAAGCCTCAGTTATGATTTTATATTGAATGTATTAAAGTATAAAAAGAAACAATATTCTGTACAATTGTCATTTTATAAATACAAATAATTCAGAGCAAGGATCAACAAAACCCCTGTCTCCCCTCCCCTTCACATATATCCCCTCTACTATCAAGAAAACTGAACAAGCCAAATTATTACAGAATGCTACACAGAAATATCATGCTAATAGAATACTGCAGTCACACATGACAGGAATAGTTTTAGGGGAGTGCAACTAGGGCAACTGCCCCATGGTCAGAGAGCGCCATAAGCCAGCTGGAACCTAAAGAAGCACTGCCTGGGTTTTGCAGTCCCCAGTTATGTCTAACACCAGCTCTAGCAGGATATATATTTCAAATTTGATATATTCTAATCACAAAATAGAAATAAAATTATTTTTTTCTACCTTTTGTCGTCTCTGGTTTCTGCTTTCAATCTTCTTTTTACTCTCTTCCTTCCAGCGCCTGCCCTCTCTGTCTCTTCAATCCAGTATCTGCCCTTTCCATCCACTGTCTGTCCTCTCCCCCTTCCATATGGTATCTGTCTTCTTTCTATGCCCCTCTCCTCTTTCCATCCAGCTTGTGCTCCCTCTCTCCTTTTTACATGATTCATTCCAGCTTCACTGCTCTCTTCATTTTTATCTCTCCTACACCAGATCTATCATCGTTGTCCCTCTCTGCTTATTTTTCTGCTGACCCTTCCTATCATCAATCTCTCTACTTTCTCATGCCTGTGTCTCCCCTTCCCCTCCTCTAATCTCTCTGCCAGCTGTTTCCTTCCTTTTTTCATTCTCCCTTCCCTCCTCCTCCTGTCCAGCAGTAACTCTCTTCCCTTCCTCCCCTCCCAGCAGCATCTCTCCTTCTCCCTCTCCAGTAGCAGCTGTCCCTTTTTTTCCCTTGCCCAGCAGCTTCCCAGACTCCTTTCCCTCCTCCCATCCCAGCAGCATCTCTCCTTCTCCTTCCCTCCAGGTCCAGTAGCAGCTGTCCCTTTTTTATCCCTTGCCCAGCAGCTTCCCAGACTCCTTTCCCTCCTTCCATCCCAGCAGCATCTCTCCTTCTCCTTCCCTCCAGGTCCAGTAGCAGCTGTCCCTTTTTTTCCCTTGCCCAGCAGCTTCCCAGATTCCTTTCCCTCCTCCCCTCCCAGCAGCATCTTTCCTTCTCCCTCTCCAGTAGCAGCTGCCCTGTTTCCCCTTGCCCAGCAGCTTCCCAGACTCCAATAGTGGCTTTCTCCCCTCCCAGCAGCTCTCCTTACTTCCCAGTGCAGCGATTCAGGAAGGCAGTCTCGGGTCCTTTGTTGGGTCGTGCCGCCTCTGAGGAAAGAGGAAGTTGCATCATCAGAGGCAGCCGCGACTCAGCAAAAGCCCGGAGGCTGCCTTTGTGAATCGCTGCACTGGTAAGTGAAGGAGAGCTGCAGATATGGGAGAAAGCCACTGTCGGAGGCTCCCCAAGATCTCTCCGGCCCAGCGCAGACTTCAGCTGCTGATCTTGCTGGCCCTGCGCGGACCGGCAGGAAATTGAAGGGAGTCAATCTTGCCGGCCCTGCGTGGACTGTCAAAAATTTCCTGCGGACCGACACTGGTCTGCGGACCGGCGGTTGAAAAACTGTGGCCTAGGACCCTGGGGGAGTCCAGGCCCCCTGTCAGCTCCGGGCCCCTGAATGCAGGACTGGTAGTACTGCCCTGATGGCGGCCCTGCCTGAGCTGCAAAGCCCCCCTCCCTCCCTCAAGTCCCAAAGCAGCAGAAGCAGTCAGCAGTCCTGAGCCCCAAACCCCCTTGCTCCTTCCTTCCTTCCTTCCCTCCCTTCCTTCTCCAAAGTGGCAGCAGGTCAGCAGGAGGCATTGCTCAAAACAGGCTGTTTGCGGCCAGCCTCGGCAGGGCTTTTTCTCTGATGCATTAGAAGTGTTTGTTGTAAAGAAAATCAGAACTGATGGGTACGGAGGTAAGGGATGTGTGTAAATGTGGGTAATTTTAACTCCCGCTTGGCCTTCCCTTTGAGTGTTTTAGGGCAGCACAGGGTACTAAGGGTTGGTTACTTTGTTGAGTTTATGATGTTTCTGTGGTTCTGTTTTTTTCCAGGAGGTGGGTGAAGGTGGGCCACAACTGCAGGGAAGGCATGGGAAAATTCACAAGTGGCCATCATTAAAGGATATATAAGTAGAATAATTTGGTGAGGAAGGGGATACCATGCAGAGGAGCCCATAAATACATATGTTTGGCTAGTGTTAACCTGGCCCTGATTCCAATATAAGTGTGAGCAAAAGGATATTGAATGAACCACCCAAGGTCACAGAGTGAAAGGTGTTCTATTGAACCAGGTCAGTTCCCTAGATCAGCAGTTCTCTGTTCCAAGAACTAAGTAATAATTACATGGGACACACTTTAAATAATACATAAATGATTCAGCATTCAAAGTTATATTTACATTTCTTCACTGTTTCTAAATACTTTCTACAAGGAAAACAAAAGTTTTAAACTGCAAACTAATGCACACTGTTGTCTTCTGAGCTGAACTATCCTTTGGGGAAATGTTTGAATGCTGGTAGCATTGTAATTCTATAAAGGATTTTCCACTTGTAACATTGAATGATGGTGGTAATTCTATAAAGGATTTGTAAGCATGGATTATAAGTAAAAATTACCATAGGGATAACATGTGGAAAGAACATATTATGACAAGGGTAAAGTGTATGAGACTTGATATACTGCTTTTTCTGTGTGGGTACAGTCAAATTAGTTTACTTATTTTATACAGGTACTTATTTTGGACCTAGGGCAATGAAGTGTTATGTGACTTGCCCAGAGTCACAGTGAGAATTAAATTTACAACCTCAGAGTGCTGAGGAAGTTGATCTAACCAGTGGCGTAGCGAGGGAGGTTGGTGCCCTGGATAATGACACCTGGCATCATCGCACCATACGCCCCTCACTTTTCCCCATTACTTGGGCATCTCCCACCCAGCCCCACCTCTTGAAATGTTAGCCAAGATGAACAGCATCTCCCACCTGCTGCTCGCAGTGGCATCAGCTCCTTTCTGATGTCATGTCCTGGTCCCACAACAAGGAAGTGACCTTGGTGTAGGCATGTTTAGGAGTTGAGTTTGGGCACTGCATGGGCAGAGTTAAGATTTGAATACTTTGACCCAAGAATGCAGAAAGGGATGGATTTTATAAATGGTGTTGAAAAGCGGGTGCTGAAAAAAAAAAATTGCACTAAGCATCATTCTCTAGAGTATGAGCTCCGTATAAAATAGCACTATTTATAGGTTAAATTAAAAAGACGCATATAGGAGCATTTTCAAAACACAAAAATGTCCAAAAATCAGCACTTACATGTTTTTCTCTGGAAAATGTCTAAGTACCAATAATCAAAACAAGAGCTTAGATGTTTTGTGGGACATTCGCCCCTTAAAAACATCCAACTCAGAAAGGGACATCTTAGAGGCATGTTTTGGGTGGGATTTGGGTGGGCTGAAGCCCGGTTTAGATTTGGACACTGTGGTGATAATAACTGAACCTTTTGCAGGACATCCTAGATAGAACTTAGCTGTTCCAAGCTAGACTTGTTTTAGAAACGTCTAAATGCCAAAAAGGTAACCAAAGTGATCAGAAGACCACTGGAGTGAATAAGTAATGGCCCCTCTACACTTTCCCAGTGGTCACTAAGCCTTTCCTAGTCCCCCAAAACAAGAATAAAAAGTACATACCTATCTGTAGAACAACAGCATCTGGTATGGAAAAGCCTAGTGGAGCATCACTAATGTGACTAATGAGCCATAGAGAGGAGGTCACAAGCCCATAAGACAATCTAATCACTATATTTGTGGTGGGAAGTGTGAGACTAGAAACATCCAAGTTGACAAATTCCAAATCTAGACCATTTGGATATGGGAAGGGCCAGCAATATAATGGACTAGCAACGCAGACATGCCAAAGAGTAGTTGGGCACCTTCAAGATCACTGCTGCGAACTTCACATAAATTGTGCCAGATGTACCCCCTTATAATTTAGGGTGATCCCTCCAAAACTCCCCCCCAAACCTACTAGACCCATCTGTCTGAAAGGTGTTCTATTGACCAGGTCAGTTCCCTAGATTAGCAGTTCTCTGTTCCAAGAACTAAGTAATAATTACATGGGACACACTTTAAGTAATACATAATATCCCAAAAGCTCTTATGGCTGCAGGTGGCACTTATATGGCAGTATAGTAAGATTTTAGAGGGTTTTGGTGGACTCACATTTTCCACTTTTCACACTTATGGGCCTGGTCCTCCTCTCTATGGCTCATTAGCTCATTCACCAGGCTACTTAAGACACTTGTGTGATGCTCTGCTAACCTTTCCCATATCAGATGCTGCTGTTCTAAAAATAGGTGTGTACTATTTCATCTTTTTTTCTTTTTTTTTTTGGGGGGGGCAGCCACCAAAACCTACTATACTGCCACATAAGTGCCATCTGCAGCCATAATGGCTATTAGGATGGGATACAGGTAGGTATAGTTTTGGAGGGATCACCATAAAATATAAGGGGGTCATGGTTAGATATACATGTGGTACTCTTTATGTCAAGTTCACAGCAATGTCCTCTAAAGTGTCCCACTGCTCTGTTGGTATATTTGGGTAGCCAGTTCATTACAAAAATGACCTTCTCCTACATCCAAATGCAGACCATTTGGACATTTCCAACTGAGGCATTTTTAAAAAATAAAAATTGGGTATAACTTTGAATGTTTGGCGGTCTGGACGTTCTGACAGTCTGGAAATCCACGTTGACAAGTTTTGAAATATATATATATATTTGGACATCTAGCGGCTCACCAATCAAAAATGACTTCTTGGATATCTTTGAATTTGGAAGTTTTATGAGAAACATCCAAATTCGGACTTAGATGTCCTTTCAAAAATAGTCTTCATAGGCACATTTATGTCTCTAAAAAATAACAGGAGAAATCCTGCGGAATCATTGGTAAAATGAACCACATATGCATATACCATCTTGAGAGCAGGTATAATTCCAATCCTAGAATATATGTGATAAGACATAGTTCATAAAGTGTGAGTATAAATTGGAATTCCAATCACACTCCACTCAGACTTGCCTCTAGAATATGGCTATACCAAACTCACACATAAGGACATACCTTCTTGTCATGGGTAGGCTCAGGAGTAATCTAAGGAAATACTTTTTTTTTTTTTTTTTTTAATAAAATGGTGGTAGATACATGGAATAGTTTCCTGGTAGATGTGTTAGAGACTGAAGACAAAGACTGTTTCTGAATTCAAGAAAGCGTGGGACAGGCACGTGGGATTTCTTGGGGAGGAGGAGATAGTGGATGCTGCAGATGGGCTGACTGGATGGCCATTTGGCCTTTATCTTCATCATGTTTCTATGCAAGTATACTTGTACAGTCTCAAAAAACCCAATAAGAAAGAAAGTTTCAATGATACTGTAGAGTATACTGGGAGATCACAGAAGATTTAACATCCAACAAATTAATTTCAATATTAATATAAATTTGTGATAGGTCCTCAGTTTATACAACTCGATTGTCAGAGCAAGCCTATAATGTCGAGTTGAGAGCTGTATGAACCCAAACGGGTTATTAAAACATGGAAAAATTGCTTATAACTTTGAATGTTTGGCGGTCTGGACGTTCCAACAGTCTAGATATCCACATAGACATGTTTTGGGTGACTGGGTGATTTTTATAAGAATGTAAGTGGCTTTGAACTATAACTGAAGAGCATAAACTAAATCCAAATAATAATAATTATACATGTATATTGTCATATATATGCCTATAGTCTGGCTGCCCTGGGCAGGCCCACTCTTACTATCAGAAGCTAAGCAGGGATTTACCTGGATGTGAGACCACCTGGGAATACCAGGTGCTGTAGACTGAGGGGGTTAAGTTAATATGTGATTGTACTGTAGTTGAAAGTGTTTCCATTTATGCTGTACTTAACTATTGTGAATGTTTTATGTTGTTAACCGCTTAGTTATAGGCGGTCTAGAAATTTTAGAAATAAATAAATAGTGGAGCCATACATTGCACAGGAGAAAGCAATGCAAACCACTCCTGTACTCTGCCATGAAACATCACAGGGTGGATTCCTCAGTGTGCATGTTGTCAGGGGTCAGTGGCCAACTCAGCAACATAATCCATCCATCCATATTGTCATATATACATGAAAATATATTTATAAAATTACCCTGCAGGTCAGGTTTGGTAAAGTGGCCTCTAATATTTAAAATGATTCAATCTCCAAAAATGGCAAGGTATAATTTATATATTAACACATATATCACATCATACCAAATGATGAAAATAAAAAAGTATGATAAATGATATCTACCTAACCTGTGAGGCAGAAAATTATTACAGAATTATCATAATTATACAGTCTATGTTAACCTCCTAATTGATTTTAAGGGCTCCACCAATGCACATGTAATGCTATTTTGGCACAGGGAGGAACACTACCTGTGTATATAAATGGCAAGTTCATACAGACCAGACCAAAGACTCACACAGCCACTCTTCTTCTCCCACACTGCTGTAGAAAGAGAGAACAATGTCTGCCAAGGGTGGTGGTCGTAGTAGCAGCCAGTGGAATCAGCAGACAACATACCAACAGGATCAAGACAACAACTCATGCCAAAATACAAGTCAAAGCTATGATCGTAAGTTGTATTTCATTATGATGCAGTGATTGTTAATTTTCTTTTTGACTTTGTAAAAGTATTAGAGTTCACTTAATCTACTAGAATAATATTCCACTTTTAAAGAAATTGTTACTAATTTAGGGTTAAGCCTATAAACGCAGTGAAAGGGTGGCACACTTCTATGTAGAGGACGTAGACTGAGTTGGCAAGGCCAGCTTCAGCTTCTATTTTTAGGAGGAAGGGGGATTCATCAAGCAGCATTAGGGTTTTAAGTAGCTCAATGTACCTTAAGGGAATTGACATGCATTAAACATTAAAGGCCACAGGTATTAAATGGACTTTAGAATTTAATGTGCAATAATTTCCTTAAAGCACATTAGAGGTGTGTTAAATCTAACATTGCTTAATCAATTACCCCATAGCCTATGGGAGAGAAACCATCCCTAAAACAGATAGCATGACTGTCTAGATTCAGGGTGCATTTACTCCACAAGAAATTGTGGTCTTTAACTTATGGCAAAGAATTGCATCTGTGAAGGCTTGCAAATGAAATGTTCAAGCAGACAACAGCAAAATCGCAGAGAATTTAATTTCTTCTAGTCTGTTCTGTATTGTCAGAAACATCAACAATTGGTAAAGGCAGTTCATGTAAATATTTTTTTGTGTAGACATGCTATGTGATCTTTTTACACTGAACATGTAATTAAACTCTGGAATTTGTTGTTGGAAACAGTGGTAAAAGCAGTTAGCTTAGCAGAGTATAAAAAATGTTTGCATAATTTCCTAAGACAAGTCTATAAGCATTTATTGAGATGATTAGGGAATTCCGCTGCTTATCCCTAGGATAAACAGCATAAAATCTGTTTTACTCCTTGTGATCTTCCCAGGCACTTGTGACCTGGGTTAGCCACACTTGCAAACAGTATGCTGAATTTGATGGACCTTCTATCTGTCCCAGTATGGCAACTCTTATGTTCAATTCAAGAACTCTGAAAACATTTTAACGCAAGGAAGAATGATTCTACTATTGACTCCTCAGCAGTGTGGCAGCACACTATTATTTGGAAGACCATAGCTTAATTTTAATCCTAGTTTTAGCTCCGTAAGACAGGCTAAAACTGGAATGCTAAAAGAAAGGGACACCAACCTGTCTCTCAAACCCTGAAACCTACTGTCCAGATTCAAAGAACATACACATCAGACTTTAGAGAAATATGACTAAGTATTATAGTAATACTAAGATTGTTAAATTTGTTCAAGAAAGAAATGCAATGAGGAGGGGAGTGGAAAATTCCAGGAAGTTCTGAATGCTCATGACGTTTTAAAGCATTAATTCATACTCTTCTATTCTTCATCATTAGAAACATCTTCAATTGGCCAGAGCAGTAACCATGGAAACCAGTTGGGCCAGAGCTCACAGAGCTCTCAGGTTTTAATTGACTCCTCTCAACAGATAAATCAAGGACATGGCCGTAAGTTTTAATTCATTGCTATAAATTTTCCATTGAAAATATGTCACAATTCTTGTGTGATTTTTAGAGATGTTTGTATTTATAAATCTATTCTTTTTCTTTTTTTTTAAGATTTCATTTCTATTTACAAAAATAATAGTTATATCGCTTAATCAGTGATTCTAGGAGGGAAGCATCAAATATTTAAAAAAGACAAAAATCAAACATAAATACTGCTGTCATTAGAATATAAAAAACAGCTCTGTCAGTTATATTCAAGGAACATCAAATCTTAAATGTAAGAAGGAGCCAGTGTTGCTTTAGAGCCAATGGTATAATTTATTTCACTTCAAATGTAACTTGATTGTCATGGCCTTGAGTTGGCCACATAACACACTGCTACATGGGAGGCCACAGCCCAGCTCCAATCCTAGTTCAGCTCTTCTAGATGAGATACTCACATTTCCTGAAAGGAAGGGAGATCCGTCTGTCACCCAAACACTGGGACTCACTGTCCATTTTCAGGGTACATGTACACCAGACTGCAAAGAGAATTATGATGTATGGTATTTGGCAAGGCATCACAGTTATGACTGGTTTGTTAAACTGGATTAAGTTAATAATGTTAGGTGTATGTTGGAGGGTGGGGGACGGAGGGTAAATCCCAGGAAATTCTGAATGAGTTCTGACACGGTAATCAAGAAATTTCGTGTTTTTGCACAAAAAATTTCATGTTAGCGCAAATACGGGTAAAAACGGCCACGCTATGAAATAGCACTTGTGCTATCTTCATAGCACGGTTTTGTGAATCGAGCCCTATATGTGCATGTTTTATTTGTTCATTTATTCAGTTATGGTAGTTCCAAAAACAGTTATTTTGCTCTGAAAAGCACAGGCGAACATTGCACTTCCTGCAAAGTGTGTTGGTATAGCCTTTTGCACAGTGTCGGCACCGTCCTCTATCGGCTTTGATGGGAAAATGTCCAATCATGTCCTTGCAAACTTCCTTTGGAGGGTGTGCATTTGACTTTTTGGCTGTCATGGCAGCTGAAGAACCTCCATCATCTGTAAACTGCCTCTTTTGGGAAGTCAAGGTGCCCCCTCTTGATGAAACTGGGCTTGCAGATGGTCGCCCTCGCTTTGACACTGACCCAGCCGTTCCGATCAGGATAAGAGAAGATGCCAACTGGGCCTGAAACATTCTCCTGTTTAGCATCTGTTTCTTTGGGATATCCAAAGCTTTGCAGTCCCTTTTGTACAGGAGCCAAGCATTGATCACAGCTAGGTTAATGGTGTGCCAGAAGATGTAAAGGTACCAGCGGTAGGACTTCAGTGGAAACTTGTATTTTGCTGCAAATGAGTCTAACAAATCCACTCCGCCCATGAATTTGTTATAGGCAGCCACGATATAAGGCCTCTCAACTTCAACAAATCTTTTGGCAGTTTTGTCCCAGCGTTGAATCTTCTCCACTGGTTGTGGGCCAGCAAAGGAAGACACAAGTGTAACCTGTCTGTTGTCAAACCATTTCACAGCACAAATGTTGTGATTTGACTCCACTCTGACATCAAAGCTTCCTCTTCCCTTTTTCTTCAAGCTTTTCTCATCCTCAAGATTACAGTTTGGAAGGCGCACTTGTCTGGCTGTTCCTGTGTAATGAATTCCACAATCCAGCAGCCTAACTATCAATGGGATGCTGGTGAAAAAGTTGTCTGCATAGATCTTGTAGTTGTGACTATGTGGAAGTGTGGAAGCAAGTTTCATCACAACATCCCCTGATAGTCCAAGTTCAGATCTTGCCCGTATTCCATTCACACTGCCTTGGTACACATCAAAATCACAAAGTATACCAGAGATTCCAGTCCTTGCCCACAGCTTGAACCCCCATGGGTTTGGCTTGCCACGCATGTACTGTTTGATGCTGCTGAATTTCCCCCTGAAAGGGATCATCATTTCATCAACAGAGTTATGTTCTTCAGGGACCACTTTTAGGCATTTCTCTCTGAAAGCATCAAGCCATGGTCTGAGTTTCCAGAGTTTGTCACTTTTTTGTTCCATCTCAGACACGGTTAGATTGTTCACAAAATGTAATGATGTCAACAGAGACTGGAATCTGTTTCGTGACATTACATCAGCGACAGGACTGTATCTTGTGTCTGCTTCCCAGTACATACGGACTCCAGGCATTTGGACAAGACCCATCTTCAGATACATGCCAATCATTTGCTCTATTTCCTTTGTGTTTGTGTTTATAGATGATCCTTTCTTCTGAAAACTGTACTGATTTGTGTTATCTGCCAGAGCGTTGATCATATCTTCTGTCACAAACTTCTGAAAGTACTCCAGTGGTGTGCAGAGGGAATGGACATCATTACTCCAAAGCAGGCAACAGGGTTGTATGACTTCATGGCCAGATAAACAGACCTATTTACACATTCAACCATCCAATGGTGTTGCAGAACTGAACAATAGGTTCTATTAGTAATGTACATGAAGTTTTAAAAAGAAAAAAAATGGGGGAGGGTTTATTTTGTAGCCTTAAATGTGATGTTGTAATATTACAATACTGGGTCTCTGGGTGTTAAAGCAGAACATATGAAATCTTTACAAGATCATACTTCTAATTGTCTTCTATTCTGCATCTTTAGAAATATCTTCAACTGGCCAGAACAGTGGCAGTGGAAACCAGTGGGGCCAGAGCTCCCAGAGCTCTCAGGTTGCAATTGATTCCTCTCAACAGAGCAGTGGCTGTGGAAACCAGTGGGGCCAGAGCTCCCAGAGCTCTCAGGTTGCAATTGATTCCTCTCAACAGAACTATCAAACCTCTAGTCGTAAGTTTTAATTCATTGCATAATTTTTCCATAGAAACAATTATTGTATGATTTTTAGAGATATTTGCATTCATAGAATTACTCATTTCTTCTCTTTAGAGACGATTGCTTTCATGAACAGTGAAAATGTTATAATGCAAGGAATTGATAGCATAATTTATTTTCACTTAAGATGAAGGGTTGATTCTTTATTTCTAGAGAAATATGTCATGACCTACATATTTACCCACACTGCTTTTATATGGGAAGTTATGATTCAGTTTTTAATCCTAGTTTCAGTTTCTCTGGATAACCATGACATAGGATGCTGCAAAGACAAGGTTTCACTTAAACCAGTAGTTCCCAACCCTGTCCTGAAGGACCACCAGCCAGTCAGGTTTTGAGGATGGCCCTAATGAATATGCATGAAAGAGATTTGCATGTAATGAAGATGATAAGAGTGCAGATCTTCCCCATGCATATTAGGTAGGGCTATCCCGAAAACCCGACTGGCTAGTGGTCCTCCAGGACAGGGTTGGGGACCATTGATTCAAACAATGAAACTTAAAGCCTAGTTCTACGAAGCCTTTCTGACCTAAACACAAAGTTGGGTGCACAAGTTATAGAATTTATTCCCCTTCCCACCTCTCCTCGTCTAACAACTCCAACGCTCATAGAAATTTTATGGGCCATTGGAGCTGTTACCGCCATGGCCGGTGCTTAAAACCACACTATGGGTTTGTAAAAGGGAAGGTTAATTGCATAACAAGGTGTCAATTTGCATTAATGATCAATTATTGGCTATAATTGGATTCAATTGGCATTAATTGGTTATAAGAAATTAGGCCTATAACGTCATCTAATTTATTTTATATAAATTGTGTGTATAAATTCCAGCGCATGCAACTGCAAGCGAGAAGGACCTGAAAAGGGTATGAGTGGGTTTGGGGTGTGTATATTGCTTTACATGCGGGTTATAGAATACCAGCAGATACTGCTTACAGTTTTGTGCAAGCTTTTACACCATCCATTTAACTGGCGTAATTGCTAGGCCTAATTTAGGCTAGTAAATGTAGACTTACAATAAATAGCTTTCTATTATGGAAGTAGTGCATTCTCAGCACTCAGGCCCAAATTCTGAAGTTAGCTACCTATTTTGGAGGCGCCCAATTAGATAGGCGCCTATCTAAATTGAGTAACAAGCTCAATTAAGCTTTCTAATAAGCACTGATTGAAACATAGGGGCCTATCAAAAAAGTGCAATTCTGTAACAAGGCGCCTCTAAAATGTAGGCGGCCTTCAAAAATATAGGCGCTAGGCATGTGAGGCATGGGTGTGGCTACATGTTAGGCATCTTGTTGCAGAACTACTGCTCTTAAGCGTGCTTAAGCGCTCAGCTAGGCGCCTAACTTTTAGTTGTGCCTGGAGCTGGCCTATTTCTTGGGTGCCTCCAAAATAGGTTCCGCTCAGTGTGATTCATTAAACAGCACCCAATTTTACTTGAGTTGCGTTGAATGGTGCCTAATTAGGCACGTAAATTTTGAACGCTTCTTATAGAATTTGCCCTTCAATATTCTGGAGCCTAACTTTAGGTGACGCTTAGAGAATTACACTCAAAACGGTCCAGAATCGGTACATGCACATCAGACTGCAGAGAGAATTATGATTTGTGGCTTCTGACAAAGCATTGCAGTTATGGTGGCTTTATTAAACTGGATCAAAATTAAAATGGAAGCAGGGATTTGGCAAATGAATGTTCATCACATTTTTAAGAAGAAAATGTCAAACCTTTACAGAATCATACTTCTAATTATCTTCTATTTTACATAATTAGAAATATCATCAACTGGCCAGAGCACAGGCTGTGGAAACCAAGGAAGTCATAGTTCACAGATTCAACACTGTGATCGTAAGTTTTAATTCATTATGTTTTCTTTAAAAAAATGTATGAAACTTTTGAATAATCTTTAATGCAAAAAATTGACACTATAATTTCACTAAAGATGAAAAGTTTTGAATTTATTTTTAGTGATACATGTCAAGATCGGGGCTCACCCCAATTTAACCAGTGGCATGGTGGCACAGTACTACAGGGTTTACAATAATTCCGTTTTTAAACCATATTTCAGATCCTTTTAGATTAGAATTCTGAAATGACATGGAAAATATTAACTGGGAATCATGGCATTTTGGATCCCTATTTCTAAGGCTGTGGAAGTGATTCCCACACAGCAAATGCATCGCAGCCCTTTCAATTCTTATGGGCTGCGTCACATTTGCCATAGTACTATGTGACAGCATGAAAGGGATTTTGCCTATTTCTCTGCATTAAACTGCACACAAATGAAGTTTTATTAATTTTTCTGTCAGGGATTCATTGGCCAGCTAGCATATTTAACTTCCCATGTGTTAACTGCCCAATGCACAGTTAACACAGGAGCACTTAGCACCTCCTAAATAGCAACCAGTAAAGTGCTCTCACATTAACTTTTGCCAGGTACTGCATACGAGGGGCCGCTGAAAAGTTCTCAGCCCAACCAACAAAGTTGGGACAGTCTCCACTGCGGGCTATGCACTTAGGGCCTCTTCTATTAAACTGCGCTAGCAATTTCTAGCGTGGAGGGCCGCACTGAATGGCCCGTGCTGCTCCTGATGCTCATAGAGTTCCTGTGAGCATCGGGAACAATGCGGGCAATTCAGTGCGGTTCTCTGCGCTAAAAACTGCTAGTGCAGTTTAATAGAAGAGGGGGTTAGTCCAGTGATTTTCCACCTTTGTTGTTCAGTATTTTTCTGACGGAATGAAAAAAGTGGAAAATCACTGGTCTAAGTATATAGACCTCGAATGATTCTGCCCCAGATTTATTGGTTGGACTGAAAACTTTTCAACGGCCCCTCATATTAATTGCTAATTGAATGCACACATGGCTTAGTAGAAGGGCACCACTGTGTATTTTTCGTGTTATTAGTAGTGTGATCTCTTCCAAAAGAATCAAATCTAATTCTGTTCTATTCTGTATTATTAGAATCCTTCACTACTGGCCAGGGAGGTGCTTCTGGCAACCAGTGGAATCAGAGCTCACAGAGTTCTCAGATTGCAGTTGACCAATCATTGGAACAGATAGCTCAAGTCTCTGGTCGTAAGTTTTAATTCATTACAATAACATTTGTTAGAATCCTTTTGTCAAAATAACTGCTTTCTATCTTTAAAATAACTGCCTTTCAGAACAGTTTAAATTTCAAGGGGTGTAGGGCCCTACATTTTTCCTGTATTTAATTTCCCATGCTATTTGTGGGAAATTTGATTTAGTTTTTGGTTTCATCTCGTTTTGTTTTGGTATTGTTTTTTTGTCTTCATTTTAGAGACAATGTCTGGAACAGTGTGCACTCTTTTACAAAGAGCGTGTACTGATCATAAAAGAATACACTCTCTTTGTGAAAACTATGCACTCTTGGCACATTGATTCTGATCCTGGAAAAAATCGGATTTTTCCCTCTCATTTCAGGACTTACATTACTTGAAACAACATGGGTAATGCTGTTGACATTCCAGCATTCTTATAAAATATTTTGATTACAAAATGTTGATTCTTTTACTGACACAGTGAATAAGTTCATTTGTGTCAAACCACAGGATCCTCTATTTGCAGTAAAATCTTCATATATTATAACCACATGATCATCTAGGTTGGTTCAACATGAGAAATGGAAAAATGCCAAACTAAAAAGCCCTTTCAATAAGGTCCCCTTTTATAAAGCTGTGGTACCAATACTGCTGTGGTAAATGCATTGAAACCCATAGGAACTAAATGCGCTTTGGTGCATTTACTGCAGAAGCACTACTACTGTGCCTTCGTAAAAGGAACAATAAGTGTATCCTCCTGAATGACTTTTCCATAGGCTAAGCCTACTTATAGTTCCTTATTCCTAGGATAAGTAGCATAAAATCTGTTTTACTACTTGGGATCTAGCTAGGTACTTGGGACCTGTGTTGGCCACTGTTGGACAGAGGATACTGAGCTTGATGGACCTTCGTTCTGTTCCAGTATGGCAATTCTTATGATCTTTTGTTGTAAATTTGCGGATCAATATTCAAAACAATTTTACCATCTAGAAACAGCCGCTTTCTGCTCAAGCCACTTACTCTAGGCTATCTGTGACTTTTCAGTGGCAAATAAGTAGTTATCTCTGACAATTATCAGTTGATGCCTAAGTAAAAGCCGTCTCTTAGGGAATAATTCTATAAGGGGCACCTAAAGTTAGGCATCTACCTTAGTAAATAAAAAAGAAAAATGTACTAAAACATGCTAAAATGTACAGAAGTATCAGACAGAATCTGCATCAATACCAGTCATGGAAACAGCCATGCTCTGAGCTTATAACAGAAATACAGTCAGCAGGGCTTTTGTATAACTGTATCTGGCAAGCTGTTCTACTGTATACTATCAGTTATGGAAGGAAGTTAAAATAGGGCAACATCTCCTGGTAATGAGAATCAATTGCTATGTTACATTGAAGCTGAGAAGATGAAAATATCCCAAAAGCACTCTTCTTACTCTCTTGCACGTTAGAATCAAGCTCGGTTTCCCAAGGTGGCTATGATGGAGGACAGTGTGGTCAGACATCACAGTACTCACAGAGTGGAGCCCAAGGTAATGATCTGAAGGTTTATTTCATAATACTAGAATACTAGAATTGTTTTAGAAACAGGATAAAGTTGCAAAAGTTCTTCAGGTTGATTTAAATCTGAAATATCCTCAATATTTTTAATATGAAGATGGCATTTTTCATGATTTATCAGCACCTTTAGTAAATTGGCTCCTTATTCCTAGGATAAGTAGCATACTTGGGACCTTTACTACTTGGGATCTAGCTTGGTACTTGGGACCTGGGTTGGCCACTGTTGGACAGAGGATACCGAGCTGCTTTTCTGTGCATTATCTCATATAAAAGTTTTGCTCTACATTTTCCAGATTTAGATTTAATTTCCACACAGAGAAATAAAATAAATATTTTCTTATAAGTATACAAAGACAGCCAATAAATGCCCCCCTCCCTTTTTTTTTATAAAACCGTAGCACATTTTTTAGTGCTGGCCCCAGCGGTAACAGCTCCAAAGCTCATAGGAATTCTATGAGTGCTGGAGCTGTTACTGCCGCAGCCAGCACTAATAAACGCACTATGATTTTGTAAAAGGGGGGGTGGGGGAGAGTTGAAGCATGTCAACTTAGAATGTTGAATGTGCTAACTGAGTATTGTATACAGTTCAGAGGAAATCTTTATCTCTATCAATGGAAAATTGCATAATGGATCTCTTAGGGAGAAGAGGAGAGAGTGAATGCTGTGAATGGGCAGACTGAATGGGCCATTTGGTCTTTATCTGTCGTCATGTGTCTATGTTTCTATCCTTACATAGGGAATGAAGTATTAGAAAGTATGCAGGGAGCCTGAGAAAGTTGATAGGGTATACTTCATCTAATCTCACCAGATGCTACTTAGTGCATATGTTTTATTGTCATATCTATATTGTAATTTATGTAAATTATGTCATCTCTGTCCTGTCTCTATTATTATGGATATACTTTCTTACCTGTTCTGGTTTCCTTTGGGAGGACAGACTAAAAAACTGAATAAATAAATAAATTTTGTGGTTCTCATTCTAGGTGGATATCAAAACAAAAACCAGCAGAACCAATTCATTGGTGGACCAAAGAAGTGAAAAAGCAAGACTGAAACTCAACTTTCCACAAATAAGAACCATGCCTTGTAACCTCAAAATTTAAATTGGCGATCATTCAGATTTTAAAAAGCTTTATCTTATAACATTAATTTGAAACTTTTGTCATCTCATAACATTAATTTGAAACATTGCCATCATAATTTGCATTGATTTAATAAAAGCAATCTTATTAAGCATATCATATTTGTCTACTGATTGTTTAATACAAAATATGGACCAACAGTGGATCTAAGGAGGTTAGTTGTTTCTTACAGATATTATTCCTAGGGAACATAGAAGCAGTTCTATCCAAAGAAGCTGTGTAGGTTGAAATCTTCCATAACACAAAGAACTATTACTCCTCTGATCCTTCTTGTAGGACTAGAACCAGGTCTCTACAGAAGAGAACTTTAATGGGATTAAATAGCACATATAAAAAATATCTTCAATTTAAGAATATATAGGAACATAAGAACATAAGCAGTGCCTCTGCTGGGTCAGACCAGTGGTCCATCGTGCCCAGCAGTCTGCTCACACGGCAGCCCATCAGGTCCAAGACCAGCGCCCTGAGACTAGCACCATTTAAGCTCTGAAATGTTGGGTGCTGGTAAAGAAAGGTAGTATATAAAGCAATTCACAATTACACCAGGATTCAGCTTGCATAATTTCCAGCGATCAACTTTAGGCACGAGAATCGAGTCTTATTCTATAAAGCTCACTCATCTCAGAAAACCTCTTATAGAAGAATGCTGAGTACATATTTTTTTCTGTGCTGAGTTTTGAGCATCTTTTATAGAATTCCTATTTGTGAACAGTTTACATTCCAGAACAAGATTCAATAAACTCCTTCCACTCGATTGCACTTGGACTGTGGCAAAAAGTGGACTGTTACTATTGTACTTTGTCACTTTTGATAATTTACTCTGCAATAAAATATATCATTACCAATTCATACTGTAGACTGTAAAGCACCATTTCATTTGTATCTAGGAAGTGGGATTAGTCACTGGAATGGTTATCCTTTTCATAAAATGTTATTTTACCTGTAACATAACAGCAAAACAGAAATTGTTGGCATTTAAGGACAATATACTTTGACTGCTAACTTCTATAATCCATTGCTCACTCTTAGACATCTTGGCCCGGACTATGTATAGGATCCGGTTGGCTGGCCAGCAAAAACATTTTAGAGGGGGGACTGGGGGTTGGGGTGGGGTTAGAGGAGTCCAGGTAGAGGAGGGGGCTCCAGTTGGGGGATGATGGGGGTCAAATGGTGGGCTTGACTATCTGGTAGGGAGGTGGGGTATCCAGCCGGTGATCTATGGAGGGCGTAGATGGTGCCAAGCAGGAGTCACTGGGCATCCCTCATTATTAGGGGGTGCTGGACAGGAGGAACTGGGCATCCCTACACCTGCAATTGTTAGGGGGGTGCTGGGCAGAAGTGACTGGGCATCCCTCCTGCCATGATAATTCAGGGGTGGCCATGGCTGAGGCCGCTAAATTTATCATGGCAGTGATAAGCTCAGTGGCCGCATCAACTTACAATGTAGGTCAGAATTTTGCTGGCCTAAATTGTACGCATCTCCTGCTGGGCTAGGGAAATGCAAATGGCCGCCTAGGTCCGCCTAAGGCTATTTCCTGGCCAAACCACACCACACCTAGCCTTAGGCAAGCTTAAGTGGGCTAGAGCATCTCCCTAGGCTCCCGGAGGCACCTCCAATATAGGCAGCCTGCCTTGGGAGTTTTTGTTTTGTTTTGTTTTTTTAGGAAAAGTGCATCCCGATTGGCTGGTTAAGCAGCAGTTGGCCACCTACAATCAGGACTCCATTTATAGAATCCGGGCCCTTACGTATTTGTCTAATGCTGTTTTGAATTTTGTTATCATCCTAGTCTCTACTACTTCTACTGGGAGAATGTTCCATTACCTTCATGCAAATAAATACTTCATAACATTATTACTAGTCTAATCCTTTTACCCATATCCTTTGAAGCTTTGTTCTAGAGATTCATTTCCAAAAAAAGAGGTGTATCTTTTGTGACTTGGGTAGAATAAGACTTTTTAGTTAATCTGGAAAATTTATGTGGCCCATGCTGTAAAACTCCAGGGACTTGAGGCTCCTTAGATAAAGGGACAAGTGTGTCAATCTTAGGTCATCTCTAACTTGCAGCTCAAATTCAGTTCTCCTGTACTTTCTAAAGGCCTTAAAAAGTTGAGTAAAAAAATCCAGAAAATGAGATTTTCATGAATATACTCTGCCGCTATGCATTGGAGTCAACTTTTAAAAATGATTGGGGGTATTTGACTCAACATAAATGACCAAGTCTATATATAGAAAATTAAAGCATGGTCGGTTGTGAACTCAATTGACCAGGCTGTCCTTAAATGAAATGTATAGCAGGTGCAATGGAAATAAAACCCAGATGTCTCAATCCATCCTACTTTTCCTGGAACCATATGATAAACCTACCTTCAGCCCTTCCTTGATCCTTTTCCTCTCCCAGTATCTCTCAGTCTTTTTTTTTTTTTTTTCCTTAACTGCTATAGTTATTATTTTGGCAACATAAGTCAAATTGTCATGCCAATAAAGTTATCTGAAACTGTCTGTTCCTTTTGTCAGTGTCAATCTGCTATGCTTGCCTTCGCCATTGGCAGCTGCTAGGCTACAGCAATTCTCTCTTCTGTCTAGGCTTCAGAAAAAAAATGGGAGCAGTAACTAAGATACAGAAACCCTCCCTGTAGCTGTGCAACATGGAGCTTGCTGCCTCAGATCTACACACTTACAGGGAAAAATATTGGGGGTGTTCAGGCACCCAAAGAGCTGGCATCTATGTCACTAAGTACATTTCACTGTTTACGTTTATTTTAAAAAATTAATTTATCGCATTATGTTACAGTAGATCAAAGCAGTTCACTGACAAATCTGAATGTATCGGACATTTTAGAAATATCTTTGGAGAAGGTTGACACTTGTGCTACTTAGTTATTCCCTTTTGTCTTTGAAATTGATAAGATTTTGATCCTTAAATAATGGTTCAAGCAATATTTAAATTTGTTTTTGAGCCATAGAATTTGATGTTTCCCTTACATGAATAGGGATACAGAGGAAAGAGATAAGTTCTTCCTTGACCTATATGAGTGTGTTTTGCAAGTATGCACCATTCCAATCATGCACCACCCTCTCTGTGAAAAGAATATGTGTTTCAACCATCATTTATAGTGTTACTGTGTTAATATATATAGGTAAACAGACTCCAATTTGGGGGAGATCCTAAAATATTAAAGGGATAAATATAGAAGGAAAATTAGAAGGAAAAGCCTAGTTGTATATACCTTTAGTACACCTGCATATATAAGATGAAGCAGTCCTTCTTGCAATAAAACAATAGGTCAGTATTCATCTAGAAGGATATATTGTTTCAATGATATGAAATGAAACAAAAAGTGTCAAAAAAGTATGGAATAACTTGTAAGTTTCATGGCTCTACTTGGTTAGGCTGAGAACCTTTCAGTGGCCCCTTATAGAAAGCATGTTGAAAATAAAAGGTCTTTAAGAACGATTTAAATTTGGAGAAGGATTCCTCATTTTGAATATTAAAAGATTGTTCCAAAATTTGGGTACTATAAAAAAAAAAAAAAGAAAGAAAGCAGACTGATGAGTAGATTCATAGTAATCAGTCAAGGGTTATGGAGGACTAGTTGGTTGGCATCAAGTGAGCGAAGGTTACGCAATGGCTTATGATGAATAGTAAGGGATGAGAGATATGGGGGATCTGCATAAGAATTTAAAGATGATGCAATATTTAAAATGGATCCTGTGTAACTAAAAAAGTAATGAATAACCATGATTCTACCTCTTGACTTTAAATAAGAAGTGAGCAGCACAATTTTGGAGTGTTTGCAGTTGCTTAATTTAGATTAGATGAAGATCAGCATACTTCATAATACAGTAATCTAATCAGGTGGTGAGAATGTGTGCAATGAGTCATGGTCTAAAGCAGGACAAATAGTGTGGAAAAGACAAAGGGCTCCTTTTACTAAGCTGCGGTAGCGTTATTAGCGCGCGCTGCAGATTAGCACACGCACTCCCCGCACTATGTGAAGTGCACCCAGCTTTATGGAGGCTAAAACCACTAGCACAGTTTAGTAAAAGGAGTCCAAAGTGTTAAGAATCCTCAACAAGTTACCTCAGAAATTTAGTGAAAGACAAGTGTGAATCCAGCCAAACTCCTAAATAGTGGGGAAAAAATGCATAGGTTGAACAGGAAGGCCAAAGAGGATTGGGGAGATGGTAGGTATGGGTAAGGACAGTGAGATCCAGCAGGTTGCTGGGTTTTTTTTTCCTGCTACAAAGCAGTCTTGAAAGGGTTGTAAGACAGTGTTAAACAGGACCACAGGGAACACTAGTAAAATGTAGTCTATATAGATGTAGAATTTGATACTGAATGATTGAATTAGTGTTGCCAACAGATTAATGAAGAGATTAAAAAGCAGTGGAGAAATGGAACCCTGTGGGAAACCACAGTTAAGACAATACGATAATGAGATTGAGTTTCCAAGTTTATTAATATCTTGATATACCATCTATCACAAAAGAATATCTAGACAGTTTATAATTTATAAAATAAATTTTAAAGCAAATATTAAAAAAAGGGGGAAAAGAAAACCCCATCACCGAAGTTTGAGTAGACTACAAAAATATGATTAAATAAGAAAGAAGAAAAACTGGTTTAGTAAAAAAGGGGGGAGGTTAATGTTTTACAAAGCAAAACAAAGAAAAATCCAATGGGTCTGCAGTTTAAGGCGAACTCCAAAAACAAGGAAAAGACTGCAGAATGGAATGTACAAGGTACAGAAATCTTTTATTTAAAAAAACATACAAAGCTGTAATCCTAAAAATGGCTCTCATGTACATGGAATTTGGACCAAACACGGTCTGTGTTTTGGAGAAACACTCCTTCCTCAGGGGTCCGGGATGTTCAATCACATGTACAGAGTAATGCGGAAAACAACATTGTAAATGAGATCATCAAAATTTTTGAATCAGAGGCTCGAAATTCTCCTGAGCTAAAGCATGGAGTGAATTCAATTCTATGAATATGCAAGTTGTGAGCAATGTTCAGGTGGAGATAGTGGATGTGTGTGCTAGATCACAGTTCTTCAACTGCCGGTCCGTGGACTGGTGCCGGTCCGCAGAAAATTTCTGCCGGTCCGCGCAGGGCCGGCGAGATCAAGTCGGCAGTTAAATTTCCTGCCAACTGCGGTTCCTCCCGACTGCGGTTCCTGCTGACTAATGTTCCTCCCAGCCTTAGGCGATCAAAATATGCTGCCGACGTTGGGGCCTTCCCTCTGTGAGTCTCGCCTGTTCGGAAACAGAAAGTTGAAACAAAATTGGCGGGACTCAGAGAGTGAAGGTCCTGACGTCGGCATCCTGTCTTGATCGCCGCCCCTGCCGAGTTGCTGAAGAGGGCCGCGGGGAAGTTAAGATTAGAATGGAGAGAGCTGCAGATTCAGGTGCAGGTGGAGGGAGATAGTCAGCATGTGCGAGCAAGATCCTTGGGAGCCTTCACAGTGGCTGTCTCCCCTTCCACCAGCTCTCCTACTTGCCAGGGCAGTGATTTACCGGCAACTTCCTGCAGGCAAGTTCTGAGAGCTGCTGGAAGGGGAGGAAGCCACTGTAGGAGGCTGGGAAGCTGCTGGATAAAGGGAGAGCTGTTACTGGACTTGGAGAGAGTTAGAAGGAGAGATGCTGCTGGGAGGGGAGTAGGGAAAGGGATGGGAAGAGAGCTAATGTTGGATAGAGGGAGAAGGGAAGGGAGAAGGAAAAAAAGGAAGGAGGGAAGGGAGAAAGAAAAAAAGGAAGGAAACAGCTGGCAGGGAGATTACAGGAGGGGAAGGGAGTCAGGGTGGAATGGAGAGATCAGATGAGGGAAAGGGGAGAGAGAGGAATGAGAAAGTAGAGAGACATTGATGCTGGAAAGGGGGTCAGCAGAGAAATGAGAAAGGGATAAAGATGCTAGATATGGTGTAGGAGAGATAAAAATGAAGAAGGCAGTGAAGCTGGAATGAATGATGTAAAAAGGAGAGAGGAGGAACAGGCTGGATGGACGGGGAAGAGGGGCATAGAAAGAAGTCAGATACATATGGAAGGGGGAGAGGGCAGACATTGGATGGAACGGGCAGATACTGGAAGGAAAAGAGTGAAAAGAAGATGAAAGCAGAAACCAGAGACAACAAAAGGTAGAAAAAAATAATTTTATTTCTATTTTGTCATTAGAATATATCAGATTTGAAATATATATCCTGCAAGAGACATAACTGGGGACTGCAGTATTCTGTTAGCATGATATTTCTATGTAGCATTCTATAATAACTTGGCTTGTTCAGTTTTCTTGATTGTAGAGGGGATATATGTGAAGGGGAGGGGAGATAGGGGTTTTGTTGGTCCGTGCTCTGTATATTTGTATTTATAAAATCACAATTGTTCCGAATATTGTTTCTTTTTATACTTTAATAAAATACGTTCAATATAAAATCATAATTGCGGCTTGTACAGATGGGATCAGATGGTTTGCGGGGTTTTTAAATTTTAGTCCTAGTAGTTTGCCAGTCCACAAAATAATTCTTTTATTTCTGCCGGTCCATGGGTGTAAAAAGGTTGAAGAACACTGTGCTAGATAACCAGGCTCAACCCATGATGCGTACATCTTCCAGCATTCTGGAATTTACAGCAGAGTGACTCAAGGGGAGTTCAATGGCAGTTGGCTGCTAAATAAGCATCACAGGGACACAGCAACACTATACCCTCTAGCCTCCCTACCATCCCCCCATCACTCCCTCCCTCAAACTCCCACCAAGCTCCCACTTCAGCAGGTGAACTACACCTCACTACCACTCCCCATCGCTCCCTCTCTCTCTCCCATAGGTGACAGTAAGTGTGGCTAGTGTCTATTGTGCTATTGTGCACCCTCAAAATGGTGAAGAGGAGAAATATAATAGGCAACACAGAAGTACCAGAGCCATCATCGAGCACACCTTTAGCTAGCTCAAGAACCACTTCAGATTTCATGACCTGAGAAGGTTGCTCAGATATTCATGGCCTGCAGTATTTTCCATAACCTTGCCCTCCAAAAAAGGCAGCCAGTTCCTGTGGGAAGTGGAGGAGGGGCGGCTACTTCACGGGGTGGGGGGTGTCCAGCAGGAGGGACAGAGCATCCCTCCTGCCAGCGATGTTTGCGGGGGTGGGGAGGTTCCAGCAAGAGGGATTGGGCATCCCTCCTTCCAGTGATGTGAGTGGGATAGTGGTGTCCTGCAGATGGGACTGGGCATCCATCCTGCCGGTAATCTTCATGGGGGGATAGGTTGCTATGGCCATGGCTGCTAAACGTATTTCGGCAAGGAGATCCCTCACCGTGACAAGCTCAGTGGCCACATCTGCTTGAAATGTAGGCCAGTTAAGAGGTGATGGGCTCAGGAGTAATGTAAGAAAATATTTCTTTAAAGAAAGGGTGGTAGATGCGTAGAATAGTCTCCTGTGGAAATTAAGACTGTATCTGAATTCAAGATAGCATGGGACAGGCATGTGGAATCTTTAAGGGAGAGGAGAAGATAGCGGATGTTGTGGATGGGCAGTCAGGATGAGCCATTTAGCCTTTATCTGCCGTTATGTTTCTATGTTCTATGATCTCATTAAAACCCTGTAGGATTTGCCAAGAGGGCCTGGGGAACCTATGGGAGCGGAGGAACTTGAAAACAGAGTCATCAGTGGTGCTTAGATTTGGGTGCAATTAAGGGTTTCTGGAAAAAGGAGACTATTGGGGTGGGGTTCTGACAAAATGGAAGCTTTGAAGGAGGGGGCGGGGTGTAAGAGTTATGTTTTGGGTGGGATTTGGGTGGGCTGTGGGCCGGGATAGACTTCAACATTTAGCAGATGGAACAGACGTTCTGAGCTAGACCTGTTTTAAAAGCGTCTGAGTGCTAAAAATGTACCCAAATTGACTAGATGACTACTGGAGCAATTAAACAATAACCCCCAAACACTTTCCCAGTGGTTACTAACCCATTCCCAGCTCCCCAAAACAAAAATAAAACAGTACATACATGTCTGTAGAAAAGCAGCATCTGGTATAGGAAAGTCTAGTAGAGCATCACACATGTGTCTTAAGTAGCCTGGTGAATGGGCTAATGAGTTATAGAGAGGAGGACCTAGGCTCATAAGAAAATCTAAACACTACATTTATGGTGAAAAGCATGAGACCACAGAAACATCAAGATGAAAAAGTCCAAATCTAGACCATTATAATGGAGTGGCCACAAAGACAAGGCAACAGAGCAGTGGAGTACCTTAGAAGGCACTGCTGTGAAAATATAAATGGTGCCAGATGTACCTCATTATAATTTATGGTTATTGCTCCAATACTCCCCCAAAGCCTATTAGACCCACCTGTCTACCACTCCAATAGCCCTTTAGGCTGCAGGTGGCACTTATATAGCAGTATAGTAAGATTTTGGTGGACTGGGCCTGGGTCCTCCTCTTTATGGTTCAATGGCCCATCCATCAGGCTGCTTAAGTGATCTGTGTGATGCTCTGCTAACTTTCCCCATATTCCCCATATTATTCTTATATTGGGAAGGGGGAGAGGACAGTCCATCAAAACCCACTAAAATCCTACTATACTGCCATATAAGTTCCACCTGAAGTCATAAGGGCTATTGGGATGGAATACAGGTGGGTATAGTATGTTTTGAGGAAATTTTGTAGGGATCACCATAAATTATAAGGGGGTAATGGTGAGATGTGCATGTCGTACTCTATATGTGAACTTCACAGCAGTGCCCTCCAAAGTGTCCCATTGCTCTGTTAGTAAGTTTGAGTAGCCAGTCCTTTACAAGGTTGGCCCATCCTACATCCAAAATGTAGACTATTTAGACGTTTCCAACTTGGGCATTTTTGTAAATCAAAAATCAGGTATAATTTTGGATGTTTTGAAGGACTGGACGATACAACAGCCTAGATAATAATAATATAATAATAATAATTTTATTTATATGCCACCATACCGGGGAGGTTCTAAGTGGCTCACAGCACATAAAACAATACATACAATTCCTTATAGAGTATCCTGTTAAATACAACAAGGAGATAATACAAAACATTTCAATAATGTGTCAGAGTAAAAAGCAGACCATGTAGATTAAAATGCAAAGATGTACAAGTAGACAATTTTTGAAAAAAAAAAAAAAAATTGGTGTCCAGCAGTCACCATTCAAAAATGGCTGCTTGGATGTTTCTAATTTTGGAAGTTTTGTAGGAAATGTTTAAAGTCAACTTAGACATCCTTTCAAAAATGGCCCTCATAGGCACCTTTATGTCTCCAAAAAGGAGAAATCCTGCAGAAATCATTAGTAAAATGAACTCACATATGCAAACACCATCTCGAGAGTAGGTATAATTATACATTCCTAAAATATATGTGATAGACGTAGTTACTAAAATATGAGTATAAATTGGAATTCCAATCACACTCCACTGAAACTTGGCTCTAGAATATGGCTATACCAAACTCACACACAAGTACATACCTTCTTGTCATGTGTGGGCTCAGGAGTAATCTAAGGAAATACTTTTTTTTTTTTTTTTACAGAAATGGTGGTAGATACATGGAATAGTCTCCCAGTAGATGTGTTGGAGACAGGAGACAAAGACTATTTCTGAATTCAAGAAAGCATGGGACAGGCACGTGGGATTTCTTGGGGAGGAGGAGATAGTGGATGTTGCAGATGGGCTGACTGGATGGCCATTTGGCCTTTATCTTCATCATGTTTCTATGCAAGCATACTTGTACAGACTCAAAAAACCCAATAAGAAAGAAAGTCTCAATGATGAAAAAATTCTTCCTATACTGTAGAGTATACTGGGAGATCACAGAAGATGTAACATCCAACAAATTAATTTCAATATTAATATAAATTTGTGATAAGTCCTCAGTTTATGCAACTCAATTGTCAGGGCAAGCCTCTAATGTCGAGTTGCGAGCCATATGAACCCAAACTGGTTATTAAAGCATGGAAAAATTGGTTATAACTTTGAATATTTGGCGGTATGGACATTCCGACAGTCTAGATATCCACGAAGACATGTTTTGGATGATTGGGTGATTTTTATAAGAATGTAAGTGGCCTTGAACTATAACTGAAGAGCATAAACTAAATCCAAATAATAATAATTATACATGTATATTGTCATATATATGCCTATAGTCTGGCTGCCCTGGGCAGGCCCACTCTTACTATCAGAAGCTAAGCAGGGTTGTACCTGGATGGGAGACCACCTGGGAATACCAGGTGTTGTAGACTGAGGGGGTTAAGTTAATATGTGATTGTACTGTAGTTGAAAGTGTTTCCATTGTGAATGTTTTATGTTGTTAACCGCTTAGTTATAGGCGGTCTAGAAATTTTAGAAATAAATAAATAGTGGAGCCATACATTACACAGGAGAAAGCAATGCAAACCACTCCTGTACTCTGCCATGAAACATCACAGGGTGGATTCCTCAGTGTTCATGTTGTCAGGGGTCAGTGGCCAACTCAGCAGCATAATCCATCCTTCCATATTGTCATATATACATGAAAATATCTTTATAAAATTACCCTGCAGGTCAGGTTTGGTAAAGTGGCCTCTAATATTTAAAATGATTCAATCTCCAAAAATGGCAAGGTATAATTTATATATTAACATATATATCACATCATACCAAATGATGAAAATAAAAAAGTATGATAAATGATATCTACCTAACCTGTGAGGCAGGAAATTATTACAGAATTATCATAATTATGCAGTCTATGTTAACCTCCTAATTGATTTTAAGGGCTCCACCAATGCACATGTAATGCTATTTTGGCACAGGGAGGAACACTACCTGTGTATATAAATGGCAAGTTCATTCAGACCAGACCAAAGACTCACACAGCCATTCTTCTTCTCCCACACTGCTGTAGAAAGAGAGAACAATGTCTGCCAAGGGTGGTGGTCGTAGTAGCAGCCAGTGGAATCAGCAGACAACATACCAACAGGATCAAGACAACAACTCATGCCAAAACACAAGTCAAAGCTATGATCGTAAGTTGTATTTCATTATGATGCAGTGATTGTTAATTTTCTTTTTGACTTTGTAAAAGTATTACAGTTCACTTAATCTACTAGAATAATATTCCACTTTTAAAGAAATTGCTACTAATTTAGGGTTAAGCCTATAAACCCAGTGAAAGGGTGGCACACTTATATGTAGAGGACGTAGACTGAGTTGGCAAGGCCAGCTTCAGCTTCTATTTTTAGGAGGAAGGGGGATTCATCAAGCAGCATTAGGGTTTTAATTAGCTCAATGTACCTTAAGGGAATTGACATGCATTAAACATTAAAGGCCACAGGTATTAAATGGACTTTAGAATTTAATGTGCAATAATTTCCTTAAAGCACATTAGAGGTGTGTTAAATCTAACATTGCTTAATCAATTACCCCATAGCCTATGGGAGAGAAACCATCCCTGAAACAGAGAGCATGACTGTCTAGATTCAGGGTGCATTTACTCCACAAGAAATTGTGGTCTTTAACTTATGACAAAGAATTGCATCTGTGAAGGCTTGCAAATGAAATGTTCAAGCAGACAACAGCAAAATCGCAGAGAATTTAATTTCTTCTATTCTGTTCTGTATTATCAGAAACATCAACAATTGGTAAAGGCAGTTCATGTAAATGTTTTTTGTGTAGACATGCTATGTGATCTTTTTACACTGAACATGTAATTAAACTCTGGAATTTGTTGCTGGAAACAGTGGTAAAAGCAGTTAGCTTAGCAGAGTATAAAAAATGTTTGCATAATTTCCTAACACAAGTCTATAAGCCTTTATTGAGATGATTAGGGAATTCCGCTGCTTATCCCTAGGATAAACAGCATAAAATCTGTTTTACTCCTTGTGATCTTCCCAGGCACTTGTGACCTGGGTTAGCCACACTTGCAAACAGTATGCTGAATTTGATGGACCTTCTATCTGTCCCAGTATGGCAACTCTTATGTTCAATTCAAGAACTCTGAAAACATTTTAACGCAAGGAAGAATGATTCTACTATTGACTCCTCAGCAGTGTGGCAGCACACTATTATTTGGAAGACCATAGCTTAATTTTAATCCTAGTTTTAGCTCCGTAAGACAGGCTAAAACTGGAATGCTAAAAGAAAGGGACACCAACCTGTCTCTCAAACCCTGAAACCTACTGTCCAGATTCAAAGAACATACACATCAGACTTTAGAGAAATATGACTAAGTATTATAGTAATACTAAGATTGTTAAATTTGTTCAAGAAAGAAATGCAATGAGGAGGGGAGTGGAAAATTCCAGGAAGTTCTGAATGCTCATGACGTTTTAAAGCATTAATTCATACTCTTCTATTCTTCATCATTAGAAACATCTTCAATTGGCCAGAGCAGTAACCATGGAAACCAGTTGGGCCAGAGCTCACAGAGCTCTCAAGTTTTAATTAACTCCTCTCAACAGATAAATCAAGGACATGGCCGTAAGTTTCAATTCATTGCTATAAATTTTCCATTGAAAATATGTCACAATTCTTGTGTGATTTTTAGAGATGTTTGTATTTATAAATCTATTCTTTTTCTTTTTTTTGAAGATTTCATTTCTATTTACAAAAATAATAGTTATATCGCTTAATCAGTGATTCTAGGAGGGAAGCATCAAATATTTAAAAAAGACAAAAATCAAACATAAATACTGCTGTCATTAGAATATAAAAAACAGCTCTGTCAGTTATATTCAAGGAACATCAAATCTTAAATGTAAGAAGGAGCCAGTGTTGCTTTAGAGCCAATGGTATAATTTATTTCACTTCAAATGTAACTTGATTGTCATGGCCTTGAGTTGGCCACATAACACACTGCTACATGGGAGGCCACAGCCCAGCTCCAATCCTAGTTCAGCTCTTCTAGATGAGATACTCACATTTCCTGAAAGGAAGGGAGATCCGTCTGTCACCCAAACACTGGGACTCACTGTCCATTTTCAGGGTACATGTACATCAGACTGCAAAGAGAATAATGATGTATGGTATTTGGCAAGGCATCACAGTTATGACTGGTTTGTTAAACTGGATTAAGTTAATAATGTTAGGTGTATGTTGGAGGGTGGGGGACGGAGGGTAAATCCCAGGAAATTCTGAATGCTTCTGACACTTTAAAGCAGAACATATGAAATCTTTACAAGATCATACTTCTAATTGTCTTCTATTCTGCATCTTTAGAAATATCTTCAACTGGCCAGAACAGTGGCAGTGGAAACCAGTGGGGCCAGAGCTCCCAGAGCTCTCAGGTTGCAATTGATTCCTCTCAACAGAGCAGTGGCTGTGGAAACCAGTGGGGCCAGAGCTCCCAGAGCTCTCAGGTTGCAATTGATTCCTCTCAACAGAACTATCAAACCTCTAGTCGTAAGTTTTAATTCATTGCATAATTTTTCCATAGAAACAATTATTGTATGATTTTTAGAGATATTTGCATTCATAGAATTACTCATTTCTTCTCTTTAGAGACGATTGCTTTCATGAACAGTGAAAATGTTATAATGCAAGGAATTGATAGCATAATTTATTTTCACTTAAGATGAAGGGTTGATTCTTTATTTCTAGAGAAATATGTCATGACCTACATGTTTACCCACACTGCTTTTATATGGGAAGTTATGATTCAGTTTTTAATCCTAGTTTCAGTTTCTCTGGATAACCATGACATAGGATGCTGCAAAGACAAGGTTCCCAACCCTGTCCTGAAGGACCACCAGCCAGTCAGGTTTTGAGGATGGCCCTAATGAATATGCATGAAAGAGATTTGCATGTAATGAAGATGATAAGAGTGCAGATCTTCCCCATGCATATTAGGTAGGGCTATCCCGAAAACCCGACTGGCTAGTGGTCCTCCAGGACAGGGTTGGGGACCATTGATTCAAACAATGAAACTTAAAGCCTAGTTCTACGAAGCCTTTCTGACCTAAACACAAAGTTGGGTGCACAAGTTATAGAATTTATTCCCCTTCCCACCTCTCCTCGTCTAACAACTCCAACGCTCATAGAAATTTTATGGGCCATTGGAGCTGTTACCGCCATGGCCGGTGCTTAAAACCACACTATGGGTTTGTAAAAGGGAAGGTTAATTGCATAACAAGGTGTCAATTTGCATTAATGATCAATTATTGGCTATAATTGGATTCAATTGGCATTAATTGGTAATAAGAAATTAGGCCTATAACGTCATCTAATTTATTTTATATAAATTGTGTGTATAAATTCCAGCGCATGCAACTGCAAGCGAGAAGGACCTGAAAAGGGTATGAGTGGGTTTGGGGTGTGTATATTGTTTTACATGCGGGTTATAGAATACCAGCAGATACTGCTTACAGTTTTGTGCAAGCTTTTACACCATCCATTTAACTGGCGTAATTGCTCGCCCCTAATTTAGGCTAGTAAATGTAGACTTACAATAAATAGCTTTCTATTATGGAAGTAGTGCATTCTCAGCACTCAGGCCCAAATTCTGAAGTTAGCTACCTATTTTGGAGGCGCCCAATTAGATAGGCGCCTATCTAAATTGAGTAACAAGCTCAATTAAGCTTTCTAATAAGCACTGATTGAAACATAGGGGCCTATCAAAAAAGTGCAATTCTGTAACAAGGCGCCTCTAAAATTTAGGCGGCCTTCAAAAATATAGGCGCTAGGCATGTGAGGCATGGGTGTGGCTACATGTTTGGCATCTTGTTGCAGAACTACTGCTCTTAAGCGTGCTTAAGCGCTCAGCTAGGCGCCTAACTTTTAGTTGTGCCTGGAGCTGGCCTATTTCTTGGGTGCCTCCAAAATAGGTTCCGCTCAGTGTGATTCATTAAACAGCACCCAATTTTACTTGAGTTGCATTGAATGGTGCCTAATTAGGCACGTAACTTTTGAACGCTTCTTATAGAATTTGCCCTTCAATATTCTGGAGCCTAACTTTAGGTGACGTTTAGAGAATTACACTCAAAACGGTCCAGAATCGGTACATGCACATCAGACTGCAGAGAGAATTATGATTTGTGGCTTCTGACAAAGCATTGCAGTTATGGTGCCTTTATTAAACTGGATCAAAATTAAAATGGAAGCAGGGATTTGGCAAATGAATGTTCATCACATTTTTAAGAAGAAAATGTCAAACCTTTACAGAATCATACTTCTAATTATCTTCTATTTTACATAATTAGAAATATCATCAACTGGCCAGAGCACAGGCTGTGGAAACCAAGGAAGTTATAGTTCACAGATTCAACACTCTGATCGTAAGTTTTAATTCATTATGTTTTCTTAAAAAAAATGTATGAAACTTTTGAATAATCTTTAATGCAAAAAATTGACACTATAATTTCACTAAAGATGAAAAGTTTTGAATTTATTTTTAGTGATACATGTCAAGATCGGGGCTCACCCCAATTTAACCAGTGGCATGGTGGCACAGTACTACAGGGTTTACAATAATTCCGTTTTTAAACCATATTTCAGATCCTTTTAGATTAGAATTCTGAAATGACATGGAAAATATTAACTGGGAATCATGGCATTTTGGATCCCTATTACTAAGGCTGTGGAAGTGATTCCCACACAGCAAATGCATCGCAGCCCTTTCAATTCTTATGGGCTGCGTCACATTTGCCATAGTACTATGTGACAGCATGAAAGGGATTTTGCCTATTTCTCTGCATTAAACTGCACACAAATGAAGTTTTATTAATTTTTCTGTCAGGGATTCATTGGCCAGCTAGCATATTTAACTTCCCATGTGTTAACTGCCCAATGCACAGTTAACACAGGAGCACTTAGCACCTCCTAAATAGCAACCAGTAAAGTGCTCTCACATTAACTTTTGCCAGGTACTGCATACGAGGGGCCGCTGAAAAGTTCTCAGCCCAACCAACAAAGTCGGGGCAGTCTCCACTGCGGGCTATGCACTTAGGGCCTCTTCTATTAAACTGCGCTATCAATTTCTAGCGTGGAGGGCCGCACTGAATGGCCCGCGCTGCTCCTGATGCTCATAGAGTTCCTGTGAGCATCGGGAACAACGCGGGCAATTCAGTGGGGTTCTCTGCGCTAAAAACTGCTAGTGCAGTTTAATAGAAGAGGGGGTTAGTCCAGTGATTTTCCACCTTTGTTGTTCAGTATTTTTCTGACGGAATGAAAAAAGTGGAAAATCACTGGTCTAAGTATATAGACCTCGATTGATTCTGCCCCAGATTTATTGGTTGGACTGAGAACTTTTCAACGGCCCCTCATATTAATTGCTAATTGAATGCACACATGGCTTAGTAGAAGGGCACCACTGTGTATTTTTCGTGTTATTAGTAGTGTGACCTCTTCCAAAAGAATCAAATCTAATTCTGTTCTATTCTGTATTATTAGAATCCTTCACTACTGGCCAGGGAGGTGCTTCTGGCAACCAGTGGAATCAGAGCTCACAGAGTTCTCAGATTGCAGTTGACCAATCATTGGAACAGATAGGTCAAGTCTCTGGTCGTAAGTTTTAATTCATTACAATAACATTTGTTAGAATCCTTTTGTCAAAATAACTGCTTTCTATCTTTAAAATATCTGCCTTTCAGAACAGTTTAAATTTCAAGGGGTGTAGGGCCCTACATTTTTCCTGTATTTAATTTCCCATGCTATTTGTGGGAAATTTGATTTAGTTTTTGGTTTCATCTCGTTTTGTTTTGGTATTGTTTTTTTGTCTTCATTTTAGAGACAATGTCTGGAACAGTGTGCACTCTTTTACAAAGAGCGTGTACTGATCATAAAAGAATACACTCTCTTTGTGAAAACTATGCACTCTTGGCACATTGATTCTGACCCTGGAAAAAATCGGATTTTTCCCTCTCATTTCAGGACTTACATTACTTGAAACAACATGGGTAATGCTGTTGACATTCCAGCATTCTTATAAAATATTTTGATTACAAAATGTTGATTCTTTTACCGACACAGTGAATAAGTTCATTTTTGTCAAACCACAGGATCCTCTATTTGCAGTAAAATCTTCATACATTATAACCACATGATCATCTAGGTTGGTTCAACATGAGAAATGGAAAAATGCCAAACTAAAAAGCCCTTTCAATAAGGTCCCCTTTTATAAAGCTGTGGTACCAATACTGCTGTGGTAAATGCATTGAAACCCATAGGAGCTAAATGTGCTTTGGTGCATTTACTGCAGAAGCACTACTACTGTGCCTTCGTAAAAGGAACAATAAGTGTATCCTCCTGAATGACTTTTCCATAGGCTAAGCCTACTTATAGTTCCTTATTCCTAGGATAAGTAGCATAAAATCTGTTTTATTACTTGGGATCTAGCTAGGTACTTAGGACCTGTGTTGGCCACTGTTGGACAGAGGATACTGAGCTTGATGGACCTTCGGTCTGTTCCAGTATGGCAATTCTTATGATCTTTTGTTGTAAATTTGCGGATCAATATTCAAAACAATTTTACCATCTAGAAACAGCCGCTTTCTGCTCAAGCCACTTACTCTAGGCTATCTGTGACTTTTCAGTGGCAAATAAGTAGTTATCTCTGACAATTATCAGTTGATGCCTAAGTAAAAGCCGTCTCTTAGGGAATAATTCTATAAGGGGCACCTAAAGTTAGGCACCTACCTTAGTAAATAAAAAAGAAAAATGTACTAAAACATGGTAAAATGTACAGAAGTATCAGACAGAATCTGCATCAATACCAGTCATGGAAACAGCCATGCTCTGAGCTTATAACAGAAATACAGTCAGCAGGGCTTTTGTATAACTGTATCTGGCAAGCTGTTCTACTGTATACTATCAGTTATGGAAGGAAGTTAAAATAGGGCAATATCTCCTGGTAATGAGAATCAATTGCTATGTTACATTGAAGCTGAGAAGATGAAAATATCACAAAAGCACTCTTCTTACTCTCTTGCACGTTAGAATCAAGCTTGGTTTCTCAAGGTGGCTATGATGGAGGACAGTGTGGTCAGACATCACAGTACTCGCAGAGTGGAGCCCAAGGTAATGATCTGAAGGTTTATTTCATAATACTAGAATTGTTTTAGAAACAGGATAAAGTTGCAAAAGTTCTTCAGGTTGATTTAAATCTGAAATATCCTCAATATTTTTAATATGAAGATGGCATTTTTCATGATTTATCAGCACCTTTAGTAAATTGGCTCCTTATTCCTAGGATAAGTAGCATACTTGGGACCTTTACTACTTGGGGTCTAGCTTGGTACTTGGGACCTGGGTTGGCCACTGTTGGACAGAGGATACCGAGCTGCTTTTCTGTGCATTATCTCATATAAAAGTTTTGCTCTACATTTTCCAGATTTAGATTTAATTTCCACACAGAGAAATAAAATAAATATTTTCTTATAAGTAAACAAAGACAGCCAATAAATGCCCCCCTCCCTTTTTTTTATAAAACCGTAGAACATTTTTTAGTGCTGGCCCCAGCGGTAACAGCTCCAAAGCTCATAGGAATTCTATGAATGCTGGAGCTGTTACTGCTGCAGCCAGCACTAATAAACGCACTATGATTTTATAAAAGGGGGGGTGGGGGAGAGTTGAAGCATGTCAACTTAGAATGTTGAATGTGCTAACTGAGTATTGTATACAGTTCAGAGGAAATCTTTATCTCTATCAATGGAAAATTGCACAATGGATCTCTTAGGGAGAAGAGGAGAGAGTGAATGCTGTGAATGGGCAGACTGAATGGGCCATTTGGTCTTTATCTGTCGTCATGTGTCTATGTTTCTATCCTTACATAGGGAATGAAGTATTAGAAAGTATGCAGGGAGCCTGAGAAAGTTGATAGGGTATACTTCATCTAATCTCACCAGATGCTACTTAGTGCATATGTTTTATTGTCATATCTATATTGTAATTTATGCGAATTATGTCATCTCTGTCCTGTCTCTATTATTATGGATATACTTTCTTACCTGTTCTGGTTTCCTTTGGGAGGACAGACTAAAAAACTGAATAAATAAATAAATTTTGTGGTTCTCATTCTAGGTGGATATCAAAACAAAAACCAGCAGAACCAATTCATTGGTGGACCAAAGAAGTGAAAAAGCAAGACTGAAACTCAACTTTCTACAAATAAGAACCATGCCTTGTAACCTCAAAATTTAAATTGGCGATCATTCAGATTTTAAAAAGCTTTATCTTATAACATTAATTTGAAACTTTTGTCATCTCATAACATTAATTTGAAACATTGCCATCATAATTTGCATTGATTTAATAAAAGCAATCTTATTAAGCATATCATATTTGTCTACTGATTGTTTAATACAAAATATGGACCAACAGTGGATCTAAGGAGGTTAGTTGTTTCTTACAGATATTATTCCTAGGGAACATAGAAGCAGTTCTATCCAAAGAAACTGTGTAGGTTGAAATCTTCCATAACAGAAAGAACTATTACTCCTCTGATCCTTCTTGTAGGACTAGAACCAGGTCTCTACAGAAGAGAACTTTAATGGGATTAAATAGCACATATAAAAAATATCTTCAATTTAAGAATATATAGGAACATAAGAACATAAGCAGTGCCTCTGCTGGGTCAGACCAGTGGTCCATCGTGCCCAGCAGTCTGCTCACACGGCAGCCCATCAGGTCCAGGACCTGTATAGTAATCCTCTATCTATACCCTTCTATCCTCTTTTCCTTCAGGAAATCGTCTAATCCCTTCTTAAACCCCATTACTGTACTCTGTCCTATCACACCCTCTGGAAGTGGATTCCAGGTATCCACCACCCTTTGAATGAAGAAGAACTTCCTAGCATTGGTTCTGAATCTGTCCCCTCTCAATTTTTTCGAATGGCCTCTCGTTCTTGTAGTTTTCGAAAGTTTGAAGAATCTGTCCCACTCCACTTTCTCTATGCCCTTCATGATCTTGTACATCTCTATCATGTCCCCTCTAAGCCTCCTCCCCTCCAGGGAAAAGAGCCCCAGTTTCTCTAATCTTTCAGCATATGAAAGGTTTTCCATACCTTTTATCAATCGTGTCGCTCTTTTCTGAACCCTCTCGAGTATCGCCATATCCTTCTTAAGGAGCAACATATGGCTCTAAAATTTAGACATGGCATCATATGAGCCTTAATAATCTTTAACTGTGCTTAATTGGCAGTAATTAGAATTTGCACGCACATCTTCTTGCACCTTATTCTATAACACTTTGGTTCTAAATCCTCTAGTGTGCAACTCGAAAGAGGACATGGCAAGGGGAGAAGCATGTGTGTTTTAAAAGGTTACATGGACTGTTATAAAATTAAGAACATAAGAATTGCTGCTGCTGGGTCAGACCAGTGGTCCATCGTGCCCAGCAGTCTGCTCACGCGGCGGCCCTCTGGTCCAAGACCAGCACCCTGAGACTTGCACCATTTAAGCTCTGAAATGTCATGAGTTGGGTGCTGGTAAAGAAAGGTAATATATAAAGCAATTCACAATTACACCAGGATTCAGCTTGCATAATTTCCAGCGATCAACTTTAGGCATGAGAATCGAGTCTTATTCTATAAAGCTCACTCATCTCAAAAAACCTCTTATAGAAGAATGCTGAGTACAGATTTTTTTCTGTGCTGAGTTTTGAGCATCTTTTATAGAATTCCTATTTGTGAACAGTTTACATTCCAGAACAAGATTCAATAAACTCCTTCCACTCGATTGCACTTGGACTGTGGCAAAAAGTGGACTGTTACTATTGTACTTTGTCACTTTTGATAATTTACTTTGCAATAAAATATATCATTACCAATTCATACTGTAGACTGTAAAGCACCATTTCATTTGTATCTAGGAAGTGGGATTAGTCACTGGAATGGTTATCCTTTTTATAAAATGTTATTTTACCTGTAACATAACAGCAAAACAGAAATTGTTGGCATTTAAGGACAATATACTTTGACTGCTAACTTCTATAATCCATTGCTCACTCTTAGACATCTTGGCCCGGACTATGTATAGGATCCGGTTGGCTGGCCAGCAAAAACATTTTAGAGGGGGGACTGGGGGTTGGGGTGGGGTTAGAGGAGTCCAGGTAGAGGAGGGGGCTCCAGTTGGGTGATGAGGGGGGTCAAGTGGTGGGCTTGACTATCTGGTAGGGGGGTGGGGTATCCAGCCGGTCATCTATGGAGGGCGTAGATGGTGCCAAGCAGGAGTCACTGGGCATCCCTCATCATTAGGGGGTGCTGGACAGGAGGAACTGGGCATCCCTCCACCTGCAATTGTTAGGAGGGTGCTGGGCAGAAGGGACTGGGCATCCCTCCTGCCATGATAATTCAGGGGTGGCCATGGCTGAGGCCGCTAAACTTATCATGGCAGCGATAAGCTCAGTGGCCGCATCAACTTACAATGTAGGTCAGAATTTTGCTGGCCTAAATTGTACGCATCTCCTGCTGGGCTAGGGAAATGCAAATGGCCGCCTAGGTCCGCCTAAGGCTATTTCCTGGCCAAACCACACCACACCTAGCCTTAGGCAAGCTTAACTGGGCTAGAGCATCTCCCTAGGCTCCCGGAGGCACCTCCAATATAGGCAGCCTGCCTTGGGAGTTTTTGTTTTTTAGGAAAAGTGCATCCCGATTGGCTGGTTAGGCAGCATTTGGCCACCTACAATCAGGACTCCATTTATAGAATCCTGGCCCTTACGTATTTGTCTAATGCTGTTTTGAATTTTGTTATCATCCTAGTCTCTACTACTTCTACTGGGAGAATGTTCCATTACCTTCATGCAAATAAATACTTCATAACATTATTACTAGTCTAATCCTTTTACCCATATCCTTTGAAGCTTTGTTCTAGAGATTCATTTCCAAAAAAAGAGGTGTATCTTTTGTGACTTGGGTAGAATAAGACTTTTTAGTTAATCTGGAAAATTTATGTGGCCCATACTGTAAAACTCCAGGGACTTGAGGCTCCTTAGATAAAGGGACAAATGTGTCAATCTTAGGTCATCTCTAACTTGCAGCTCAAATTCAGTTCTCCTGTACTTTCTAAAGGCCTTAAAAAGTTGAGTAAAAAAATCCAGAAAATGAGATATTCATGAATATTCTCTGCCGCTATGCCTTGGAGTCAACTTTTAAAAATGATTGGGGGTATTTGACTCAACATAAATGACCAAGTCTATATATAGAAAATTAAAGCATGGTCGGTTGTGAACTCAATTGACCAGGCTGTCCTTAAATGAAATGTATAGCAGGTGCAATGGAAATAAAACCCAGATGTCTCAATCCATCCTACTTTTCCTGGAACCATATGATAAACCTACCTTCAGCCCTTCCTTGATCCTTTTCCTCTCCCAGTATCTCTCAGTCTTTTTTTTTTTTTTCCTTAACTGCTATAGTTATTATTTTGGCAACATAAGTCAAATTGTCATGCCAATAAAGTTATCTGAAACTGTCTGTTCCTTTTGTCAGTGTCAATCTGCTATGCTTGCCTTTGCCATTGGCAGCTGCTAGGCTACAGCAGTTCTCTCTTCTGTCTTCTTTCTGTCTCTTCAGAAAAAAATGGGAGCAGTAACTAAGATACAGAAACCCTCCCTGTAGCTGTGCAACATGGAGCTTGCTGCCTCAGATCTACACACTTACAGGGAAAAATATTGGGGGTGTTCAGGCACCCAAAGAGCTGGCATCTATGTCACTAAGTACATTTCACTGTTTACGTTTATTTAAAAAAATTAATTTATCGCATTATGTTACAGTAGATCAAAGCAGTTCACTGACAAATCTGAATGTATCGGACATTTTAGAAATATCTTTGGAGAAGGTTGACACTTGTGCTACTTAGTTATTCCCTTTTGTCTTTGAAATTGATAAGATTTTGATCCTTAAATAATGGTTCAAGCAATATTTAAATTTGTTTTTGAGCCATAGAATTTGATGTTTCCCTTACATGAATAGGGATACAGAGGAAAGAGATAAGTTCTTCCTTGACCTATATGAGTGTGTTTTGCAAGTATGCACCATTCCAATCATGCACCACCCTCTCTGTGAAAAGAATATGTGTTTCAACCATCATTTATAGTGTTACTGTGTTAATATATATAGGTAAACAGACTCCAATTTGGGGGAGATCCTAAAATATTAAAGGGATAAATATAGAAGGAAAATTAGAAGGAAAAGCCTAGTTGTATATACCTTTAGTACACCTGCATATATAAGATGAAGCAGTCCTTCTTGCAATAAAACAATAGGTCAGTATTCATCTAGAAGGATATATTGTTTCAATGATATGAAATGAAACAAAAAGTGTCAAAAAAGTATGGAATAACTTGTAAGTTTCATGGCTCTACTTGGTTAGGCTGAGAACCTTTCAGTGGCCCCTTATAGAAAGCATGTTGAAAATAAAAGGTCTTTAAGAACGATTTAAATTTGGAGAAGGATTCCTCATTTTGAATATTAAAAGATTGTTCCAAAATTTGGGTACTATAAAAAAAAAAAAAAGAAAGAAAGAAAGCAGACTGATGAGTAGATTCATAGTGAATCAGTCAAGGGTTATGGAGTACTAGTTGGTTGGCATCAAGTGAGCGAAGGTTACGCAATGGCTTATGATGAATAGTAAGGGATGAGAGATATGGGGGATCTGCATAAGAATTTAAAGATGATGCAATATTTAAAAGGGATCCTGTGTAACTAAAAAAGTAATGAATAACCATGATTCTACCTCTTGACTTTAAATAAGAAGTGAGCAGCACAATTTTGGAGTGTTTGCAGTTGCTTAATTTAGATTAGATGAAGATCAACATACTTCATAATACAGTAATCTAATCAGGTGGTGAGAATGTGTGCAATGAGTCATGGTCTAAAGCAGGACAAATAGTGTGGAAAAGACAAAGGGCTCCTTTTACTAAGCTGCGGTAGCGTTTTTATGGCGCGCTGCAGATTAGCACACGCACTCCCCGCACTATGTGAAGTGCACCCAGCTTTATGGAGGCTAAAACCACTAGCACAGTTTAGTAAAAGGAGTCCAAAGTGTTAAGAATCCTCAACAAGTTACCTCAGAAATTTAGTGAAAGACAAGTGTGAATCCAGCCAAACTCCTAAATAGTGGGGAAAAAATGCATAGGTTGAACAGGAAGGCCAAAGAGGATTGGGGAGATGGTAGGTATGGGTAAGGACAGTGAGATCCAGCAGGTTGCTGGGTTTTTTTTCCCTGCTACAAAGCAGTCTTGAAAGGGTTGTAAGACAGTGTTAAACAGGACCACAGGGAACACTAGTAAAATGTAGTCTATATAGATGTAGAATTTGAAACTGAATGATTGAATTAGTGTTGCAGTGGAGAAATGGAACCCTGTGGGAAACCACAGTTAAGACAATACGATAGTGAGATTGAGTTTCCAAGTTTATTAATATCTTGATATACCATCTATCACAAAAGAATATCTAGACAGTTTATAATTTATAAAATAAATTTAAAAGCAAATATTTAAAAAAGGGGGAAAAGAAAACCCCATCACCTAAGTTTGAGTAGACTACAAAAATATGATTAAATAAGAAAGAAGAAAAACTGGTTTAGTAAAAAAAGGGGGGGGGGGAATGTTTTACAAAGCAAAACAAAGAAAAATCAAATGGGTCTGCAGTTTAAGGCGAACTCCAAAAACAAGGAAAAGACTGCAGAATGGAATGTACAAAGTACAGAAATCTTTTATTTAAAAAAACATACAAAGCTGTAATCCTAAAAATGGCTCTCATATACATGGAATATGGACCAAACACGATCTGTGTTTTGGAGAAACACTCCTTCCTCAGGGGTCCGGGATGTTCAATCACATGTACAGAGTAATGCGGAAAACAACATTGTAAATGAGATCATCAAAATTTTTGAATCAGAGGCTCGAAATTCTCCTGAGCTAAAGCATGGAGTGAATTCAATTCTTTGAATATGCAAGTTGTGTGCAATGCTCAGGTGGAGATAGTGGATGATAGCTAGATCACAGGTGGAGATAGCTAGATCACAGTTCTTCAACCGCCGGTCTGTGGACTGGTGCCGGTCCGCAGAAAATTTCTGCCGGTCCGTGCAGGGCTGGCGAGATCAAGTCGGCAGTTAAATTTCCTGACAACTGCGGTTCCTCCCGACTGTGGTTCCTGCTGACTAATGTTCCTCCCAGCCTTAGGCGATCAAAATATGCTGCCGACGTCCAGGCCTTCCCTCTGTGAGTCTCGCCTGTTCGGAAACAGAAAGTTGAAACAAAATTGGCGGGACTCAGAGAGTGAAGGTCCTGACGGCGGCAGCCTGTCTTGATCGCCGCCCCTGCCGAGTTACTGAAGAGGGCCGCGGGGAAGTTACGATTAGAATGGAGAGAGCTGCAGATTCAGGTGCAGGTGGAGGGAGATGGTCAGAATGTGCGAGCAAGATCCTTGGGAGCCTTCACAGTGGCTGTCTCCCCTTCCACCAGCTCTCCTACTTGCCAGGGCAGTGATTTACCAGCAACTTCCTGCAGGCAAGTTCGGAGAGCTGCTGGAAGGGGAGGAAGCCACTGTAGGAGGCTGGGAAGCTGCTGGATAAATGGAGAGCTGTTACTGGACTTGGAGAGAGTTAGAAGGAGAGATGCTGCTGGGAGGGGAGTAGGGAAAGGGATGGGAAGAGAGCTAATGTTGGATAGAGGGAGAAGGGAAGGGAGAAGGAAAAAAAGGAAGGAGGGAAGGGAGAAAGAAAAAAAGGAAGGAAACAGCTGGCAGGGAGATTACAGGAGGGGAAGGGGGTCAGGGTGGAATGGAGAGATCAGATGAGGGAAAGGGGAGGGAGAGGAATGAGAAAGTAGAGAGACATTGATGCTGGAAAGGGGGTCAGCAGAGAAATGAGAAAGGGATAAAGATGCTAGATATGGTGTAGGAGAGATAAAAATGAAGAAGGCAGTGAAGCTGGAATGAATGATGTAAAAAGAAGAGAGGAGGAACAGGCTGGATGGACGGGGAAGAGGGGCATAGAAAGAAGTCAGATACATATGGAAGGTGGAGAGGGCAGACATTGGATGGAACGGGCAGATACTGGAAGGAAAAGAGTGAAAAGAAGATGAAAGCAGAAACCAGAGACAACAAAAGGTAGAAAAAAATAATTTTATTTCTATTTTGTCATTAGAATATATCAGATTTGAAATATATATCCTGCAAGAGACATAACTGGGGACTGCAGTATACTGTTAGCATGATATTTCTATGTAGCTTGGCTTGTTCAGTTTTCTTGATAGTAGAGGGGATATATGTGAAGGGGAGGGGAGATATGGGTTTTGTTGGTCCGTGCTCTGTATATTTGTATTTATAAAATCACAATTGTTCCGAATATTGTTTCTTTTTATACTTTAATAAAATACGTTCAATATAAATCATAATTGTGGCTTGTACAGATGGGATCAGATGGTTTGCGGGGTTTTTAAATTTTAGTCCTAGTAGTTTGCCAGTCCACAAAATAATTCTTTTATTTCTGCCGGTCCACGGGTGTAAAAAGGTTGAAGAACACTGTGCTAGATAACCAGGCTCAACCCATGATGCGTACATCTTCCAGCATTCTGGAATTTACAGCAGAGTGACTCAAGGGGAGTTCAATGGCAGTTGGCTGCTAAATAAGCATCACAGGGACACAGCAACACTATACCCTCTAGCCTCCCTACCATCCCCCGAACACTCCCTCCCTCAAACTCCCACCAAGCTCCCACTTTAGCAGGTGAACTACACCTCACTACCACTCCCCATCACTCCCTCTCTCTCTCCCATAGGTGACAGAGGGTATCCACAGTAAGTGTGGCTAGTGTCTATTGTGCTATTGTGCACCCTCAAAATGGTGAAGAGGAGAAATATAATAGGCAACACAGAAGTACCAGAGCCATCATCGAGCACACCTTTAGCTAGCTCAAGAACCACTTCAGATTTCATGACCTGAGAAGGTTGCTCAGATATTCATGGCCTGCAGTATTTTCCATAACCTTGCCCTCCAAAAAAGGCAGCCAGTTCCTGTGGGAAGTGGAGGAGGGGCGGCTACTTCACGGGGTGGGGGGTGTCCAGCAGGAGGGACAGAGCATCCCTCCTGCCAGCGATGTTTGCGGGGGTGGGGAGGTTCCAGCAAGAGGGATTGGGCATCCCTCCTACCAGTGATGTGAGTGGGATAGTGGTGTTCTGCAGATGGGACTGGACATCCCTCCTGCCGGTAATCTTCATGTGGGGATAGGTTGCTGTGGCCATGGCTGCTAAACGTATTTCGGCAAGGAGATCCCTCACCGCGACAAGCTCAGCGGCCACATCTGCTTGAAATGTAGGCCAGTTAAGAGGTGATGGGCTCAGGAGTAATGTAAGAAAATATTTCTTTAAAGAAAGGGTGGTAGATGCGTAGAATAGTCTCCTGTGGAAATTAAGACTGTATCTGAATTCAAGATAGCATGGGACAGGCATGTGGAATCTTTAAGGGAGAGGAGAAGATAGCGGATGTTGTGGATGGGCAGTCAGGATGAGCCATTAACCTTTATCTGCCGTTATGTTTCTATGTTCTATGATCTCATTAAAACCCTGTAGGATTTGCCAAGAGGGCCTGGGGAACCTATGGGAGCGGAGGAACTTGAAAACAGAGTCATCAGTGGTGCTTAGATTTGGGTGCAATTAAATCTGGAAAAAGGAGACTATTGGGGTGGGGTTCTGACAAAATGGAAGCTTTGAAGGAGGGGGCGGGGTGTAAGAGTTATGTTTTGGGTGGGATTTGGGTGGGCTGTGGGCCGGGATAGACTTCAACATTTAGCAGATGGAACAGACGTTCTGAGCTAGACCTGTTTTAAAAGCGTCTGAGTGCTAAAAATGTACCCAAATTGACTAGATGACTACTGGAGCAATTAAACAATCACCCCCAAACACTTTCCCAGTGGTTACTAACCCATTCCCAGCTCCCCAAAACAAAAATAAAACAGTACATACATGTCTGTAGAAAAGCAGCATCTGGTATAGGAAAGTCTAGTAGAGCATCACACATGTGTCTTAAGTAGCCTGGTGGATGGGCTAATGAGTTATAGAGAGGAGGACCTAGGCTCATAAGAAAATCTAAACACTACATTTATGGTGAAAAGCATGAGACCACAGAAACATCAAGATGAAAAAGTCCAAATCTAGACCATTATAATGGAGTGGCCACAAAGACAAGGCAACAGAGCAGTGGAGTACCTTAGAGGGCACTGCTGTGAAAATATAAATGGTGCCAGATGTACCTCATTATAATTTATGGTGATTGCTCCAATACTCCCCCAAAGCCTATTAGACCCACCGGTCTACTACTCCAATAGCCCTTTAGGCTGCAGGTGGCACTTATATAGCAGTATAGTAAGATTTTGGTGGACTGGGCCTGGGTCCTCCTCTTTATGGTTCAATGGCCCATCCATCAGGCTGTTTAAGTCATCTGTGTGATGCTCTGCTAACTTTCCCCATATTATTCTTATATTGGGAAGGGGGAGGGGACAGTCCATCAAAACCCACTAAAATCCTACTATACTGCCATGTAAGTTCCACGTGAAGTCATAAGGGCTATTGGTTTGGAATACAGGTGGGTATAGTATGTTTTGAGGAAATTTTGGAGGGATCACCATAAATTATAAGGGGGTAATGGTGAGATGTGCATGTCGTACTCTATATGTGAACTTCACAGCAGTGCTCTCCAAAGTGTCCCATTGCTCTGTTAGTAAGTTTGAGTAGCCAGTCCTTTACAAGGTTGGCCCATCCTACATCCAAAATGTAGACTCTTTAGACGTTTCCAACTTGGGCATTTTTGTAAATCAAAAATCAGGTATAATTTTGGATGTTTTGAAGGACTGGACGATACAACAGCCTAGATAATAATAATATAATAATAATAATTTTATTTATATGCCACCATACCGGGGAGGTTCTAAGCGGCTCACAGCACATAAAACAATACATACAATTCCTTATAGAGTATCCTGTTAAATACAACAAGGAGATAATACAAAACATTTCAATAATGTGTCAGAGTAAAAAGCAGACCATGTAGATAAAAATGCAAAGATGTACAAGTAGACAATTTTTGAAAAAAAAAAAAAAATTGGTGTCCAGCAGTCACCATTCAAAAATGGCTGCTTGGATTTTTCTAATTTTGGAAGTTTTGTAGGAAATGTTCAAAGTCAACTTAGACATCCTTTCAAAAATGGCCCTCATAGGCACCTTTATGTCTCCAAAAAGGAGAAATCCTGCAGAAATCATTAGTAAAATGAACTCACATATGCAAACACCATCTCGAGAGTAGGTATAATTATACATTCCTAAAATATATGTGATAGACGTAGTTCCTAAAATATGAGTATAAATTGGAATTCCAATCACACTCCACTGAAACTTGGCTCTAGAATATGGCTATACCAAACTCACACACAAGTACATACCTTCTTGTCATGTGTGGGCTCAGGAGTAATCTAAGGAAATACTTTTTTTTTTTTTTTTTTTACAGAAATGGTGGTAGATACATGGAATAGTCTCCCAGTAGATGTGTTGGAGACAGGAGACAAAGACTGTTTCTGAATTCAAGAAAGCATGGGACAGGCACGTGGGATTTCTTGGGGAGGAGGAGATAGTGGATGTTGCAGATGGGCTGACTGGATGGCCATTTGGCCTTTATCTTCATTATGTTTCTATGCAAGCATACTTGTACAGACTCAAAAAACCCAATAAGAAAGAAAGTCTCAATGATGAAAAAATTCTTCCTATACTGTAGAGTATACTGGGAGATCACAGAACATGTAACATCCAACAAATTAATTTCAATATTAATATAAATTTGTGATAAGTCCTCAGTTTATGCAACTCAATTGTCAGGGCAAGCCTATAATGTCGAGTTGAGAGCCGTATGAACCCAAACTGGTAATTAAAGCATGGAAAAATTGGTTATAACTTTGAATATTTGGCGGTATGGACATTCCGACAGTCTAGATATCCAAGAAGACATGTTTTGGATGATTGGGTGATTTTTATAAGAATGTAAGTGGCCTTGAACTATAACTGAAGAGCATAAACTAAATCCAAATAATAATAATTATACATGTATATTGTCATATATATACCTATAGTCTGGCTGCCCTGGGCAGGCCCATTCTTACTATCAGAAGCTAAGCAGGGTTGTACCTGGATGGGAGACCACCTGGGAATACCAGGTGCTGTAGACTGAGGGGGTTAAGTTAATATGTGATTGTACTGTAGTTGAAAGTGTTTCCATTGTGAATGTTTTATGTTGTTAACCGCTTAGTTATAGGCGGTCTAGAAATTTTAGAAATAAATAAATAGTGGAGCCATACATTGCACAGGAGAAAGCAATGCAAACCACTCCTGTACTCTGCCATGAAACATCACAGGGTGGATTCCTCAGTGTGCATGTTATCAGGGGTCAGTGGCCAACTCAGCAGCATAATCTATCCTTCCATATTGTCATATATACATGAAAATATCTTTATAAAATTACCCTGCTTGGTTTGGTAAAGTGGCCTCTAATATTTAAAATGATTCAATCTCCAAAAATGGCAAGGTATAATTTATATATTAACACATATATCACATCATAGCAAATTATGATAATAAAAAAGTATGATAAATGATATCTACCTAACCTGTGAGACAGAAAATTATTAAATAATTATCATAATTATATAGGCTAAGTTAACCTAATTGATTTTAAGGACTCCACCAATGCACATGTAATGCTATTTTGGCACAGGGAGGAACACTACTTGTGTATATAAATGGCAAATTCATACAGACCAGACCACTCACACAGCCACTCTTCTTCTCCCACACTGCTGTAGACAGATAGAGAGAACGATGTCTGCCAAGGGTGGTGGTCGTAGTAGCAGCCAGTGGAATCAGCAGACAACATACCAACAGGATCAAGGCAACAACTCATGCCAAAACACAAGTCAAGGCTATGATCGTAAGTTATATTTCATTATGATGCAGTGATTGTTAATTTTCTTCTTTTTTTTTGCCATTGCAAGTGTATTACAATTCCCTTAATCTAGTAGAAAAATATTTCACTTATAAAGAAATTGTTACTGATTTAGGGTTGAGCCTATAAATCCAGTGAAAGGGTGGCATACATCTATGTAGAAAATGTGGACTGAGTTGGCAAGGCCAGGTTCAGCCTCTATGGATAGCATTTTTAGGGGAGGGAGAATTCATCAAATCGCATTAGAGTTTTAAGTACTCCAAATGTGCCTTAAGGGAATTAATATGCATTAAACAGTAAAGGCCACAGGTATAAAATGGACTTTAGAATTTGATGTGCAATAATTTCTTCCCCCCCCCTTTTACAAAACTGTAGTGTGGTTTTTAGCACTGGCCACAGAGGTAACAACTCCAATGCTCATAGAATTCTTTGAGTGTTGGAGTTATTAACGCCGAGGCCGGTGCTAAAAACCATGCAACAGTTTTTTAAAAGAGGGATAAAGGTGTATTAAGTCCTAACACTGCTTGATCAATTTCCCCATGCCCTGTGGGAAACAAACCAAACCATCACTGAGAGTGAGGCCCTGATTCTGAAAAGTGCCGTCCCGAAGAATTAATATCCATATTTTCAGTACCTTCCCCTACCCTACCCCACATCCCATCCCATGCCTTCTGAGTTTTTTCATTACACTTTTGGGATGGGATGGGGGGAAGTCTCTGAGAATTTAATTTATTCTGCTACTCTGTTCTGTATTATCAGAAACATCAACAATTGGTAAAGGCAGTCTTTCGACTTAGGATTTTAATTCCAAATATTTTTTGTGTAGACACTGTACAAAACATACTCTGTGATCTTTTTCATTCAACCTATAATTACTCTGGAATTTGTGGATGGAAAATGTGGTAAAAGCAGTTAGCTTAGAAAGGTTTATCAAAGATTTGGATAATTTCCTAAAACAAAAGTTTATAAGCAGGAACAATGGTCCAGTACTTAGCAACTAAACTTTAATGCCAAGAAATGTAAAGTAATGCATCTTGGAAGCAGAAATCCATGCAGAACATATACCTTGAATGGTGAAAACTTAACAAGAACTACTGCAGAAATGGACTTGGGAGTACTCATCCGAGAAGACATGAAAGCTGCAAATCAGATGGAGAAAGCTTCAGCAAAGGCTAGACAAATGCTGGGTTGCATCAGAAAAAGCTTTATCAGCCTAAAGCCTGAAGTCATACTGCTGTTGTACAGATCCATGGTGAGACCTCACCTGAGGTACTGTGTCCTGTTCTGGAGGCCGCATTATCAAAAGGATGTGAAGAGGATGGAGTCGATTCAGAGAATGGCCACTAAGATGGTCTCAGGACTTAAGGATCTCCCAAATGAAGAACGTCTGACTAGACTTCGCTTATATTCTCTCGAAGAGCGCAGAGAAAGAGGGGACATGATAGAAGCATTCAAATACACCTCGGGCCACATTGAAGTGGAGGAAGAAATCTTTTTTCTTAAGGGCCCCACAGTGACAAGAGGGCATCCGCTAAAACTTAAAGGGGGAAGATTTCATGGAGACACCAGGAAATACTACTTCACCAAAAGGGTGATCGATCGATGGAATGATCTACCACGCCAGGTGGTCGAGGCCAGTAGTGTGCTCGACTTCAAGAGACGATGGGACAAACAAGTGGGATCGCTACAGAGTTATGCTTGTAAGATAGATTCTCATGGGAGTGGGGACTCTTGAGTGGGCAGACTTGTTGGGCCGCCGGCCCTTTTCTACCGTCATACTCTATGTTTCTATATTATTGAGATGGCTTGGGGAAATCCACTGCCTATTCATAGGATAAGCAGCATAAAATCAGTTTTACTCCTTGGAATCTTGCCAGGTACTTGTGACCTGTGTTTTGGGGAAATTTTGGAGGGATCACCATAAATTATAAGGGGGTAATGGTGAGTTGTGCATGTAGTACTCTATATGTGAACTTCACAGCAGTGCCCTCCAAAGTGTCCCACTGCTCTGTTGGTATGTTTGAGTAGCCAGTCCTTTACAAGGTTGGCCCCTCCTAGATCCAAGTTTCCAACTTGGGTATTTTTGTAAATCAAAAATGAGGTATAATTTTGGTTGTTTTGAAGGACTGGATGTTACAACAGCCTAGATCAGGGACCTCAAAGTCCCTCTTTGAGGGCCGCAATCCAATCGGGTTTTCAGGATTTCCCCAATGAATATGCATGAGATCTATGTGCATGCACTGCTTTCAATGCATATTCATTGGGGAAATCCTGAAAACCCGATTGGATTGCGGCCCTCAAGAAGGGACTTTGAGGTCCCTGGCCTAGATGTCCAAGTAGATGATTTTTTGAAAAAAAAAAAATTGGGATGTCCAGCAGTCATCGTTCAAAAATGGCTGCTTGGATGTTTCAGATTTTGGAAGTTTTGTGGGAAATGTTCAAAGTCAAACTTAGACATCCTGGAAACAGGATACTGGGCTTGATGGACCTTCTATATGTCCCAGTATGGTAACTGTTATGTTCTTATGTTTCCTTCATGAACTCTGAAAACATTTTAATGCAAGGAAGAATAATTCTACTATTGACTACTCAGTAGTGTGAGAGCACACTATTATTTGGAAGCTCAATTTTTAATCCTAGCTTCAGCTCCGCAAGACAGGCTAAAACTAGAATGCTACAGATGTAGTGTTTAGCGTTGCTAAAAGAAAGGGACACCAACCTGTCTCTCAAACCCTGAAACCTACTGTCCAGATTCAGGGAACATACACATCAGACTTTAGAGAAATGTTCCTTATGACCAAGGGCTCCTTTTACGAAGCTGCGTTAGCGGCTTTATCACACACACATTTTTAGTGCGCACTAACCCCCGCGCTAGCTGAATAACTAACGCCTGCTCAAGAGGAGGTGATAGTGTCTAGCACACCGGCAAATTAGCACACGTTATTATGTGCATTAAACCGCTAACGCGGCTTCGTAAAAGGAGCCCTAAGTATTAAAGTAATAATAAGATTGTTAAATTTGTTTAAATAAGAAATGCAATGGGGAGGGGAGTGGAAAATTCCAGGAAGTTGTGAATGCTCATGACGTTTTCAAGCATTTATTTACACTCTTCTATTCTTCATCATTAGAAACATCTTCAATTGGCCAGAGCAGTGACTATGGAAACCAGTTGAGCCAAAGCTCACAGAGCTCTCAGGTTTTAATTAACTCCTCTCAACAAATAAATCAAGGACATGGCCGTAAGTTTTAATTCATTACTATAAATTTTCCATTGAAATGTATCAGAAGTATTGTGTGATATTTAGACATTTGTATTTATAAACCAGTTCTTTTTCTTTTCTTTGGAGAAGATTTCATTTATATTTACGAAAATAATATATCCCACTTGATCAGCAATTCTAGGAGGAATACAGTAAAACATTTCAAAATAGGAAGCATCAAATAGTTAAAAAAGACAAAAATCAAACATAAATACTGCTGTCATCAGAATATATAAAACAGCTCTGTCAGTTATATTCAATGAACATCAAATCCTAAATATGAGAAGGAGCCAGTGTAGCTTTAGAACCAATGGTATAATTTATTTCACTTCAAATGAAAACTTGATTGTCATGGCCTTATGTTGGCCCCATAACCCAGTAGTGCAGTAGCACACTGCTACATGGGAGGCTATAGCTTCTAATCCTAGTTCAGCTCTTCTAGATGGGATGCTCACATTTCCTGAAAGGAAGGGAGATCCGTCTGTCACCCAAACACTGGGACTCACTGTCCATTTTCAGGGTACATGTACATCAGACTGCAAAGAGAATTATGATGTATGGTATTTAGCTAGGCATCACAGTTATGACTGGTTTGTTAAACTGGATTAAGTTAATAATGTTAGGTGTATGTTGGAGGGTGGGGGAGGGAGGGTAAATCCCAGGAAATTCTGAATGCTTCTGACACTTTAAAGCAGAACATATGAAATCTTTACAAGATCATACTTCTAATTGTCTTCTATTCTGCATCTTTAGAAATATCTTCAACTGGCCAGAACAGTGGCAGTGGAAACCAGTGGGGCCAGAGCTCCCAGAGCTCTCAGGTTGCAATTGATTCCTCTCAACAGAACTATCAAACCTCTAGTCGTAAGTTTTAATTCATTACATAACTTTTCCATAGAAACAAATATTGTATGATTTATAGAGATGTTTGCATTCATGGAATTACTCATTTCTTCTCTTTAGAGATGATTGCATTCATGAATAGTGAAAATGTTATAATGCAAGGAATTGATAGCATAATTTATTTTCACTTAAGATGAAGGATTGATAGTTTATTTCTAGAGATATGTCATGACCTACATTAGTACCCGCAGAGCAGCATAATCAAAAAATATGTCTAAGTACATTTTGGGCCTAGATTGCTAGTTGCCCAAAGTCGGAAACGTCCAAAGTCCATTCTTCTAAAATATGTCCAAAAATTTTTTTTCACGAAAATCATCTACTTCTAGGTCCAGCCGTTTGATTGTCCAGACCACCAAGTCATCTATCTTTATACCAAAAAATCATCCAAGTCCAAAACGCCTAGAATAAGACCTTTTGGATGTGGGTGGGGTCAGCAAAGTGATGGACTGGCCACCCAAACATGGCAACAGAGTAGTGGGGCACCTTACAGCGAACTGCTGTGAACTTCACAAAAAGGGTGCCATATAAACATCTCATCACAACTCCCTTGCAGGTCATTCTGAGCCCCTAAAACCTACTATACCTACCTGTCTACCACCCCAGTAGCCCTTATGGCTGCAGGTGCCACCTATATGGCAGTACAGTAGGGTTTGGGGTTTTGGTAGATTCACTTTTTTAGGTTTTTTTTAGGATTTGTGGCTTCTGACGAAGCATTGCAGTTATGATGGCTTTATTAAACTGGATCAAAATTAAAATGGAAGCAGGGATTTGGCAAATGAATGTTCATGACATTTTTAAGAAGAAAATGTCAAACCTTTACAGAATTATACTTTAATTCTCTTCTATTTTACATCATTAGAAATAACATCAACTGGCCAGGGCACAGGCTGTGGAAACCAAGGAAGTTATAGTTCGCAGGTTCAAGTCTCTGATGGTAAGTTTTAATTCATTATAATATTTTCTTTAAAAAGTGTATGAGGAATTGACACTATGGGCTCCTTTTACAAAGGTGCACTAGCGGTTTTAGCGGTGCGCATGCTACAATGCCGCGCGCACTAGATGCTAATGCCTCCATAGAGTTGGTATTTTCCGTGTAGTGTAGGGTTAACGTGCGCGGCATTGCAGTGCGCACTAAAAATGCTAGTGCACCTTCGTAAAAGAAGCCCTATGATTTCAATGAAGATGAAAAGGTTTGAATTTATTTTTAGGGATACATGTCATGATCGGGGATTACCCTAGAGACCCAGTGGCATGGTGGTACAGTACTATAGTGGAGACTGTATTTCAGTTCTTAAACCATGTTTCAGATCCCCTAGATTAGAATATACATTCTTCTAAAATGACATGGAAAATATCAACAACATCATTTTAAAATCAAAAGGACTGGGAAACATGACATTTTTGATCCGTATTACTAAAGCATGTTAAACTCTTAGGGCCCCTTTTACAAAACTGTGGAAGTGATTCCCAAGCAGCAAATGCAACGTGGCCCATTAAATTCTTATGGGCTGCATCACATTTGCCACACTGGGTTTCACTTTTTTCATTCAGTATTTTTCTAGGAGAAAGAAAAAAGTGTATTGCTCTCGATGCAGACTGCCCCAACTTTGTTGGTTGGACTGAGAACTTTTCGTACTAATTGCTAATTGAATGCAGACATGGTTTAGTAGAATGGCAGCCCTATGCATTTTCAGTGTTATTAATAGTGTGAACTCTTCCAAAAGGATTAAATCTAATTCTGTTCTATTCTGCATTATTAGAAACCTTCACTGCTGGCAAGGGAGGTGCTTCTGGAAACCAATGGAATCAGAGCTCACAGAGTTCTCAGATTGTAGTTGACCAATCATTGGAACAGATAGGTCAAGTCTCTGGTCGTAAGTTTTAATTCATTACAATAACATTTGTTAGAATATTTTGCTAAAACTAACTGCTTTATGGGGTCCTTTTACTAAGGCGTGCTAGCTGTTTTAGTGAACGCTAAACGCTAACACATCCATAAAATATAATGGACACATTAGCATTTAGCATGCGCTAAAACGGCTAGTGCGCCTTAGTAAAAGGACCCCTAAATCTTAAAAATATCTGGCTTTCAGAACAATTTAAATTTCAGGGGGGTGTAGGACCCTATATTTTTCCATTATTTAATTTCCCATATTATTTATGTTAAATTTGATTTACCATTTTCTCTTATACAAAATTACTGACGCTCATAAAGTTCCTGTGAGTGTCTGGAGCAATGCAGTGCATTCAGCGCGCTGACCAGCGTTAAAAAAAACGCTTTTGTGATTTTGTAAAAAGGGGGTTAGATTTTTTATTTCATTTTGTTTTGTTTAGGTATTGTTTTTTGTTTTCAGTTTAGAGACAATGTCTGGAAGAGTGTGCACTCTTTCACAAAGATCATAAAATAATACACACTCTTTGTGAAAAATATGCACTCTTGAATAAGAGTGCACATTGAATCTGACCCTGGAAAAAAATCTGATTTTTACCTCTCATTTCAGGGCTAATATTACATTGAAACAACATGGGGAATGCTGTTGGCATTCCCGCATTTTTATAAAATATTTTAATTGAAAAATGTTGATTATTTTATTAACACTGTGAATGTGTTCATTTACTTCTAACCACAGTATCCCCCTATTTTATTTGCAGTAATATCTTCACATATTATAACCATAGAGTCATCAACATAAGAAATGAGAAAATTCCATTCTAAAAAGCCCTTTCACTAAGGTCCCCTTTCACAAAGCAGTGGTAGCAATACTACTGTAGTAAATGTATTGAAGTGTATCCTCCTGCATGATTTTCTCTTAGGCAAAGCCCTTTAGGAATAAGGAACTTATAGTCCCTTATTCCTCGGAAAAGCAGGTATTTGGGGCCTGGGTGGAAACAGGATACTGAGCTTCACAAGCCTTCAGTCTGTTCCAGTATTCTTATGTTCTAATATTCTTATGTTGTAAATTTGCTGATCAATATTCAAAACACACATTCTCCAGAATATAACTGCTAAGTTACTTCAAAAGATACATCAAAAAGCAGTAAAGGTCAATGGGTTCTCAGAGGGACCCAACTTGCATACATATGCACTTGAAAGAAAAAAATGAAAGATAATTTATTATCTTTCTTTTTTTCTCTCAAGTGCATGTGTATGAAGGTTGTGTCCCTTTGAGAACCCATTGACTTTTACTGCTTTTTGGTGTCTTTTTTGATCAATATTCAAAACAATTTACTGGCAAAAAAACAGCTGCTTACTGGTCAAGCCACTTGTTCCAGGCTATCCGTGGCTTTTCAGTGGCAAATAAAATAATCTCCTCTGAAAATTATCAGTTGATGCCTAAGTAAAACCGTCTCTTTTGAGAGCATGCTGAGGGCAGTCCATTATTGACCCTTCTAGCCATTTTCTATTACATTTTGTTCTCACAGAAGGCTAATATTAGCGTTAGCCCATGGCCATTTCAAGAAATTAATACTTAGGGGCAAATTCCATAAGAGGTCCATGAAGTTAGGCACCTAAAGTTAAACACCTAACTTAATTAGTAAATTGGTTTCAATTATGAGCTCTAACAAGCTCATAATTGAAAAACATAAAAAATAATTGTGTGATAGACACCACCTAGTGCATGATGCCTAGCGGCGCCTAACTGTAAAGTAGGCATGTTTAGAGGTGGAGACTGACCTAGGCAAAGTTAGGACAGCGCCTATAATGTAGGCCTTTAAAACCCTGGCATACATTACAGGTGCCTAAGTTTTAAGTTTGGTGGCACTAACTGGGATTCTGTATTGAGTGCCTAAAAGTGATTGAAATGTGCCATATTTTAGGTGCCTATCATTTTAGGCACCATCTTTATAGGCGCTTATCTTTTTAGGTGCCTATTACGGAATCCGGTCCCTAGGGCTGGATTCTATAGCATACAAGAAAAAGAAATAAAACAAAAATGTACTAAAACATGGTAAAATGTACAGAAGTATCAGACAGAATCAGCATCAACACCAGGCATGGCAACATGCAATGCTCTGAGCTTACAACAGAAATACAGTCAGCAGGGCTTTTGTATAACTTTATCTGGCAAGCTGTTCTACTGAATACTATCAGTTATGGAAGGAAGTTAAAATAGGGCAACATCTCCTGGTAATGAGAATCAATTGCTATGTTACATTGAAGCTGAGAAGATGAAAATATCCCAAAAGCACTCTTCTTACTCTCTTGCACGTTAGAATCAAGCTCGTTTTCCCAAGGTGGCTATGATGGAGGACAGTGTGGTCAGACATCACAGTACTCACAGAGTGAAGCCCAAGGTAATGATTTGAAGGTTTAGTTCATAATACTAGAATTGTTTTAAAAACAGGATAAAGCTGCAAAAGTTCTATAGATTGATTTAAAACTGAAATATCCTCAATGTTTTTAATATGAAGATGACATTTTTCATGATTTATACAGCACTTTTAGTAAATTGGCCTTGTACCAGCAAAAATCCACATTGTGTTTTTCTTTATAAGAACCTGCCAAATTTGAAGATAATTTTATAATTGTGAAGCCATAATTAGAAACCTATTCTATAAAGACATCTACGTTCCTTGCACATATGTCCTTAGATGAGGCCTTATGCCAGCCATTAGACTGGTGCAATTATTTGCACCTAAACCTGAAGATATATATGTAAGTGGGATCCTCAGTCATGGTTTGTCAGTATCTACCAAAGCATTCCCCATCTGTTAAATATGCAATAGGGATTCCTTTTACTAATTTGCATTAGAAATTGGTCAAAGAGTACCAAGGATGCTATTTGGTTAGCACATGGCAATGTAGCTGAGCTAACCAATAATTTAGTTATTGTGATTTATTAACTGCCTTTCTGAAGACATTTATTGAATTAGCACATCACACACCAAATCTCTCCAGACTCACCACATAAGCTAAAATATAAATGTTATTTTTTAGTACATGAGTAGCACATGCACAAGCAAATATTGCCAGGGGATGTCTGAGCATGTTCCACGTAGCCCTTTTATTGCTACTGTAAGTATGTTAATGCTTACTCTAGCCAAGTAAAAGGTTCCTTAGTATCACAAAAGTTCAGAAGATATAATTTAGGTCCCTTTTCAAATAATAAGCAAAGAGATTCTTTAAAGTCAAACATTTTTGCACTCCCTTTAATAACACAGCATGACTATAGTTTTCTCTATATAAATTAAACTACTGTATACATTAGTCCTCCTCTTTCCACCAGCAATTATCTACACAAAATGGAGGAATCTAACCTCCTCTTTTACTAAGGTGCGCTAGCGTTTTTAGTGCACGTACCGGATTAGCGCCTGCTATAGTGCGCGCTAGCCGAAAAACTACCACCTGCTCAAAAGGAGGCGGTAGCAGCTAGCACATGTGGCATTTTAGCGTGCGCTATTCTATGCGTTAAGGCCCTAACCAGTGTTCCCTCTAAGGTGAGCGCATGAGCGATTGCTCACTATTTTCAGTGGCGTCGCTCATGCGCTTTCTCCTGTCGCTCACTCGAGGGCGAGGTGAGAGGAAGCGGCGGCGGCCTGTATTTTAAAGTTGAAATATGCAGCGGCGGCTCCTCTCAAGATCCCCAACTGCATTGGACTTCCGACGCAGGTGGGGATTCGTGAGAGGAGCCGCTGCCATGTCTTCAGTGTCATACCGGGGGGGGGGGGGGCAGTCCGCCCTAAGGCTGCAGTCGGAGAGGAAGTTCGGGCCAGCCAATCGCTGCCTGGCTGGGCGGAACTTCCTCTCCGATGGCAGAATTGACGTCGGGGGAAGCAAAGAGAGCTTGGGGCAGCCGCAGCAGTGGCTTTGGGGCCTGTTTCCCCCGATGGTTGCAGCGGTGACTTTGGGGCCTGTTTCCCCTGATGATTGCGGTGGTGGCTTTGGGGCCTGGTGGCAGCAGTAGCTTTGTGGAGGGTAGGGAGAAAGAAAGGGGGCAGGCAGGGAGACAGAAGGGAAACAGAAAAAAAGAAAGGGGGCATCAAGAGAGAGAAAAAAAAGAAAGGGCAGGGAGAGAGGAAGAAAAAGTTGGGGGAGGGAATGAGGTCTGGAGGAGAGGAAGCATACAGGCTGAAAGAAGGGAAGAAAGATTGGATGCACAGTCAGAACATGAATGTGCAACCAGAGACTCAAGAAATCACCAGATAAGGTAGGAAAAATGATTTTATTTTAAATTTAGTTATCAAAATGTGTCTGAATTTATATCTGCTGTCTATATTTTGCACTATGGCCCCCTTTTACTAAACCGCAATAGTGTTTTTTAGCGCAGGGAGCCTACGAGCGTCGAGAGCAGCGCTAAAAACTGCTATTGCGGTTTAATAAAAAGGGAGGGGGGTATATTTGTCTATTTTTGTATGGTTGTTACTGAGATGACAATGCATAGAGTCATCTGCCTTGACCTCTTTGAAAAAAATCCAGAATAGGAATGATAATTAACATTTTCTCAGCGTATAGTGTGCTTTGTGTTTTTTAATTTTATTGTTGGTAGATCATTTTGACTTGGTCATTCTAAAGTAGCTCGCAAGCCAAAACGTTTGGGCACCCCTGAGCTAGAGCGTTGAAGCTGTGTATTTCTATTTTATCCCCCCTTTTACAAAACTGTGAAGCGTTTTTTAGCGCCAGCCGTGGTGGTAGCAGCTCTGATACTCAGAATTCTATGAGCGTCAGGGCTGTTACCACTGTGGCTAAAATCCACACTACAGTTTTGTAAAAGGGAGAGGGGTTAGTTTGTGATGACATATTCCATACTAAGCGAAGGTGTTTTCTGTGTTCTGTGTGTTCGAAAGACATGGTTTTCTGTTAGGATTGAAGGTGTAGGATTGATCTGTACTAGTCTGGCTTGTTTAGTTTTACAATGGGTGTATTGATGTTGTACTACTCACTGCAGTATGTAAGATGCTTCCTTTTCCTAGGTACTCATGTGTGATGTGTGGCTTGTTACTAAAAATCATGTTTTTTGTACAGATGGGGGGGGGTGCCAAAAAATGATGGACCCTGGGTGTTACATATGCTAGGTACGCCACTGTATGTAAAGATACCAGAAAGCTGGCGAAGCAAAAACTTTAAGTAAATTGTTATTCTTCTAAGTTTTGAGTATTTAACCCTCCCACAATCTCACGGGCACTCATTTCAAGTTTATTGAGATTTTGATTTAAACGCAATATCAAATATTTTCAATGCGTATAACAAAAATAAATTTGGGGAAATAAATAAAACCATTTGAACAATAAACATACAAACATATCCATAGATCAGTGATTCCCAACCCTGTCCTGGAGGAACACCAGGCCAATCGGGTTTTCAGGCTAGCCCTAATGAATATGCATGAGAGAGATTTGCATATGATGGAAGTGATAGGCATGCAAATTTGCTTCATGCATATTCATTAGGGCTAGCCTGAAAACCCGATTGGCCTGGTGTTCCTCCAGGACAGGGTTGGGAATCACTTCCATAGATGATTAAAAATACATAAGGAGTACAAGGATAAACTACATTTGTTTAAAAATGCGTCCTCCGCACCTGCTCATAAATTTGTGGAGTATGTAACTTGTCGCTCATGCATATTTTTTTTTGCACACACCTCATCAATCCTTAGAGGGAAGGGCATAGAAAAAGTGGATAGGGACAGATTTTTCAAACTAAGGGGAACCACAAGTACAAGGGGGCACTCAGAGAAATTGAAAGGGGAAAGTTTGAGAACAAACTCCAGGAAGTTCTTTTTCACCCAGAGGGTGGTGGATACATGGAACGCGCTACCAGAGGATGTGATAAACAGGAGCACGCTACAGGGCTTCAAAGAGGGTCTGGACAGGTACCTGGAGGACAAAGGGATTGAGGGGTACAGATAGGAGTAGAGGTAAGGTTATAGGGACAGGATTAGAGGTAAATTATAAAATTAGTCAGAGACCACTGTTCAGGCAGTGGGCCTGATGGGCCGCCGCGGGAGCGGACCGCTGGGCGAGATGGACCTCTTGTCTGCCTCAGCGGTGGCAACTTCTTATGTTCTTATTGGCCCTAACGCACCTTCATAAAAGGAGCCCTATGCTTTTTAGCACATGCTAAATATTAGCACACGCTAAACATGCGCTAAATGCTAACACGTGCATGTTATCCTATGGATGTGTTAGAGGTTAGTGCATGCACTGATTTAGCACACACTACATGTGTGCTAAAACACTTAGCGTACCTTAGTAAAAAAGGGCATAAGTTGGCCAGACTGGATGGGTTATTTTATTCTTAATGAGCTGTATTTCTGTGTGTCACAATATTAATAATAATCTTTATCTGATGGAACAATGGCTGCTTTTCTGTGCATTATCTCATATAAAGCTTTTACATGTTTTCCAGATTTAGATTTAGTTTCCAGAAATATAGAATATAAAATAAATATTTCATTAACACTATAAGACAGCAAATAAAAAGAGTTACAAGTCAACCTAGAATGTAGAATATGCAAACTGAGTATTGTAAAGCTCAAAAAACTCCACTTAAACATAAGCTGGATGCTATATCAATTATTTCCCTTATCCTCAATATCAGTGAGTAAGTTCAACTGAGTATTGTACACAGTTCAGAGGCAATCTTCATCTCTTTCTGTAGGAAATTGCATGAGGGATCTCTTAGGGAGAAGAGGAGATAGTAGATGTGGATAGGCAGACTGGATGGGTCATTTGGCCTTTATCTGCCATCATGCTTATATGTTTCTATCCTTACATAGGGAATTAAGTATTAGGAAGTGTTCAGGGAGCCTGAGAATGTTTGATAGGGTATATTTCATCTAATTTGTGTTTCTTATGCTAGGTGGATATCAAAACACAAGCCAGCAGAACCAATTCATTGGTGGATCAAAGAAGTGAAAAAGCAAGACTGAAACTCTACTTTCCACAAATTAGAACCATGCCTTGTAACCTTTCCATTTAAATTGGTGATAATTCTGATTTTGAAAGATGTATCTTAAAACATTAATTTGAAACATTGTCATCTCATTACATTCATTGAAAACATTGTCATCAAAATTCACATTGATTTAATAAAAGCAACCTTAATGAGTGTATCATATTTGTCTGCTGATTGTTTAATACAAAATATGGGCCAGCAATGTCTCTCAGGAAAACAGAAGCTTAGTTTTTTTCTTATGGATATTATTCCTAGGGCAAACAAACCAAAAAAACTGCAGACTTGTACACGGTGCAGGCAAATTTTATTTGGACAAATAAATCTTAACTAAAAACCTTTTACCAGGCAGGGGACCCAACACGGTCCGTGTTTCGGACAACCTTCATCAGGGGTCCATGGTGATAAAGAAAAAAAGGAAAAATGCCACAAAAAAAAGGAAGAAGTCTGGAAAAAATAGCGTTTGGTAGCACACCAGTGAATCGCCAAAATGCAATGCAAGTTTTTACTGTGACGAACTTGCATTGCATTTTGGTGATTCACTGGTGTGCTACCAAACGCTATTTTTTCCAGGCTTCTTCCTTTTTTTTGTGACATTTTTCCTTTTTTTTTTATCACCATGGACCCCTGATGAAGGTTGTCCGAAACACGGACCATGTTGGGTCCCCTGCCTGGTAAAAGGTTTTTAGTTAAGATTTATTTGTCCAAATAAAATTTGCCTGCACCGTGTACAAGTCTGCAGTTTTTTTGGTTTGTTTGCTCTGGTTTGTTTTTTCACTGCAGACGAAGTTGGACTTTTGGTTCTTTTTCTTTTTCTGGTTTGTTGCTTATTATTCCTAGGGAACACAAAAGCAGTTCCATCCAAATAAACTGTGTAGGTTGAAATCTTCCATAACACAAAGAGCTATTACTCCTCTGATCCTTCTGATCCTTCTTGTAGGATTAGAACCAGTTCACTAAGTAGAGAACTCTAATGGGACATATAGAAAATGTCTTCAGCTTAAGAACATATGGGAGCAATATAGGACTCTAAAATTTAGGCATGGTAATAGATAAGTTAGCAATATATCATTGTGCTTAATTGCCCTAATTGGAATTTGTACACACATCTTATTGCACCCTATTCTATGACAATTTGGTCCTAAATCCTCTAGTGTACAACTTAAAAGGGGACATGGCAAGGGAAGAAGCATGGGTGTTTTAAAGGGTTATACGGACTATCATATAAGCTTAAAAACACAATAAGTTGGGTGCTGGTAAAGAAAGACAATACGCTGAAATCTTCCAACCAATGGACAGCAGCAGCCAAAAAAGCAAACAAGATACTAGGAGTTTTTAGAAAAGGGATGGCAAACAAGATGATAGAGTCGTTTAAATATCTATATAATATAAATGTGCATGAGTCGAGTTTCATTCATTTGAAAGGAAACTCTGCAATGAGAGGACACAGGATGAAGTTAAGTGGTGACAGGCTCCAGAGTAATCTAAGGAAATGCTTTTTTTTACAGAAAGGGTGGTAGATGCATGGAATAGTCTCCCGAAAGAGGTGGTGGAAACAGAGACTGTGTCTGAATTCAAGAGGGATAGACACGTGGGATCTCTCAGAGAGAGAAATTGATAATGATTACTGTGGATGGGCAGACTAGATAGGCCACATAGCCTTTATCTGCCATCATGTTTCTATGTTTCTAAGACTAAGAATGTTATAATGCCTCTGTATTGCTGCTCAATGGTGCAAACTTACCTTTAGTATTGCGTTCAGTTCTAGTTTCCTTATTTCATAAAAGATATAGCGGCACTAAATAAAGTTCAAAGAAGAGCGACTTAAATGATAAAGGGGATGAAACTCTTCTTGTATGAGGAGAGACTAAAAAGGTTGGGACTCTTCAGCTTGGAAAAGAGACAGCTGAGGGGAGATATGATTGAAGTCTACAAAATCCGAAGTAGATTAGAACGTGTATGCTTTTTTGAATTTTGATATCATCCTACTCTCTACCACCTCTACTGGGAGAATGTTCCATTACCTTCATGTAGATAATACTTCATAATATTATTACCAGCCTAAGGTCTTTAAGAACGATTTAAATTTGGAGAAGGATTCCTCATTATGAATATTATTTAGAAGATTGTTCCAAAGTTTGGGTACCAAAAAAAAAGAAATCAGACTGATGAGTAGATTCATAGTGAATCAGTCAAGAGTTACAGAGTACTAGTTGGTTGGCATCAAATAAGCGAAGGTTACGCGATGGCTTATGACGAATAGTAAGAGCTGAGAGATATGTGGGATCTGCATAAGAATTTAAAGATGATGTAATGTTTAAAAGGGATCCTGTGTAACTTAAAAAGTAATGGGGAAACATGATTCTATCTCTTGACTTTGAATAAGAAGTGAGCTGCAATTTTGGAGTGTTTGTAGTTGCTTAATTTAGATTAGAGGAAGATCAGCATACTTCATAATACAGTAGTCTAATCAGGTGGTGATGATGTGTGCAACGAGTCATGGTCTAAAGTAGGACAAACAGTGTGGAAAAGACAAAGTGATAAGAATCCTCATCAAGTTACCTCAGAAATTTGTTTAGTGAAAGACAAGTGTGAATCCAGCCAAACTCCTAAATATTGGAAAAATGCATAGGGTGAATAGGAAGGCCAAAGAGGATTGGGAGATGGTGATCCAACAGGTTGCTGGGAGGGGGGAGGGGGGTCTGCATTTTAGTTTTACCTTATTATTAGAGGTCAAATTAGCCAAAACTACAAGGCAGTCTTGAAAGAGTTGTAAGTCAATTTTAAGAGAGAACAATAGTAAGATGTCTGTATAGATGTAGAATTTGATATTGAATGATTGAATTAGTGTTACCAACAGACTAATGAGATTAAAAAGCTGTGGAGAAATGGAAACCTGAGGGAAACCACAGTTAAGACAATAAGATAATGACATTGAGAAGTTTGAGTAGACCACAAAAGTATGGTTAAATAGGAAAGAAGAAAAACAAACACTGGACCAGTAATACCAATTATGGGATCAAGAGGACAGGTTGTGAGATGTATGGAAGAGAATAGGGTAGTGAAGGTAATAAAGGAAGGTAAAGTGAAAGTAGACCAGGAAGCCTAGAGGGTTAGAAATAATGGCGAGGAGGAAAAAAGTTGTAGACATTTTGGTGATTGAGGGTCAACAGATGCTTTTAAGGTCAGAATCAATTTTAGATGCAAAGCATTGCATGAGAACATGAGATTAAGAGACACTGGGTGCTGTAGATGATGTAGATTAGGCTAGGGTTACCATACTTGTGGAGACAAGAAAGAGGACACAAAATAAAAATGGTTACCCTTCCCATCCATACTGCCATGCTCCTGCCACATGGTACTCAGTCACCTTTCATTACGCCCCACTCACCTACCACATTAACCTTGCTTTGCCTCACCCTACTGTGCACTTCTGTTGTACATAGGCAAGGCAGGCAACTGCTATGCTGTTCACTCTCAATCCCTGTCTTCCCTACTGAAATCACACTGTAAGAGTCTCCATATTAGGCTTTGTCTGCCCCCTGTGCCTGCCTAGAGAACTGTATGCTCTTGTGTACTGTAGGAGGTTATATAGAGACCACCTGCGGTTCATAAGCAATTGCTCTAGGTAGGCACAGAAGAAGGAAGCAGCCCTTCACTCTGTCCTCGTCGTGCAGTGTGATTTTAGTGGGAGAGCGGGAGAGAGAGTGAAAAGCACAGCTTGTTGTACTCTCATTTTGTGGACTTACCACTGCTGGTCAGCAGATAGGCAGCATTGGAGAGCAGTGCAGAAAGTCCTGGTCCAGCCTCTTCTTTCCACCTCCTCTCCTTGGCTGCTGGATGTGTGCAGTGTATGAGGTTAGAGGAAGCCCTTCTTGATGCACAACAAATTCAGCCACCCACAAAATTCATGTTGAATAAATAAAAGCAATCATAATGAGCACATTGTTTATGTCATCTTATCTTTTAATACAAAATATTAGTCAGTAGTGACTCTTAGAAGAATAGCATGCATATCATATGGAATCTTACATACTATATTAGACCAATGGCTCAGAATAGTTTACAAAAAACCTAAACAAAAACAAAGTTGCATTATAGAAATGCATGAAATGACATTACAGTGCAAGATCTTAAGTTCTTTGTATTAAGAACTTTGGAGAAGAAACCACGATGTGGAGGATTTAGATCAGACCCTTCTGAGAATAGAACAACAATTCATACATGATTTAAACACTGTTCACCCGTGGGGTCGGAACACAGACGTTGACTACAGTGTGTTTCTATGATGTATGGCAGAGTGGTAATTTTGTCCAAATATACTGTATATTATCAGTAAAATGTAATTATCAGGTGTTCGTATATGGCATGGTAAATAGAAGCTATTATATCATGGTTAAGTGGTATTTGCTATAGTTAGTTTATACTACTGTTTTTATTATATTTTCCTGCCAAACCAAGATAAATATAATATGTACATGTTTATAAAGGCTTTCTAGAGCACATTTACTACATCATTAATATTCATACATATAATTCACATATCACCCTGATATCCAATGCAATCATTTCATTCACGTTTTTAAGCTTTCATAATTAATTTATTTTTATAAACAAACACAATACATCATCTAATTTCTCATATTTACAGTATGTATAATGCATATGATCAAGTCACTTTCTCCAGCTCATTAAAATATACATATACATTTTTTCCTGAACAGTTTCAGTGCAGTGCTCATGCAGAGTTTTTTAGCCAGGTTCTCTCAATAAGACCATTCCAGCACTGCATTTTCTTACCACCCTCAAAGTTTTGCAAACCACCTGTTCAAAACAGCCTTGATCTTGGAGTTGCTCAGAGGATTTTCCTTTTCATATGTCATTTTCTCCATTTTACATTACGTATATCAAAAGTCCTTTAAATAGTACACTATTGCCCATGCATACACTTTTGACACTTTTTTCGTGGAGTAGAGACACTGACACAGTAAGCCCTCCTCACTCATTTTTCTCCGGTTACATTCTTTAGACATATTCTACACTTGTATTTACCCTCTCTGTATACTAATTATCATTTATGGTTGTAGTTTATACATACATTATAAGGTTAGTATGCAACACAATGTGCGTTCATTGTAATTCATTTTTAATTTGCGTTCTGCATGTAATACTTTGCGGCATGTCCTCTCGAACTTTTAAGGTTTTCTGGTACACTTGTAAGTGGAGCAATTTTTTACTCTGCATGCATTCTCATGGCAAAAAAAAAATTATTTCCTTCTGCTCAGCGTTTAGCGTGAGGTAATAATATGACACAGCCTTACAGGAGATATGAGTTGCCATTCCAGCCTTAACCAATCTGGTAATTTTTCCATGAGTTCTGGGAGGACCCAATACATACCTTGGCGCATAATATAGGATTGATGATACCTATAATAATTTGGAAAATTTACCCCTCCCTCTCCAATTGATTTTTGTAAAGTCACTAAGGCAATTCTAGCTATTTTACCTTGCCAGATAAATTTTGTAAGAATACTATTTATTTTTTTGTAAAAAGACCCCTGAAAAAACACTGGTATCATACCCATTTGGTAACGAACCACACGTGAAATCATCATTTTAACTGTTTGAACTCTTCCCCACCATGAAATATGTAAAGGATGCTCATATAATTCAGTAATCTTCTGTAATATATGTTTTTCATTAATTTTTATTGTCTCCTCTAATGTATTTTTAATCCAAATACCTAAATATTTAGAAGAACACCAGATTCATCTGATGTGATATAACATTAGCTGAGCTGATTTCACCGACGGGTAATATTTATTAAATGATGGTGTGGGTAAAATGGGAAGGGGAGGGGGGCAGAGGGTGAGGGGAATATATGAGGTGTTGTCAAGGGTCTGTAGAATAAGGATTGACAAGTTTATAAGAGGAGGTAAGAAAGGGTTAATAGAGCTTGTAAGAAAGAAAAATTATTAGGGAGGTTTCTAAGGTGATGGAGTGGAGCAGTCACGTGATTGGTTGGATGTTGTGGCAGTCTGGAGTGAATTCTTTGAGGAAAGGGGAACAGTAGAGTAGTCTCTTCAGGAAAAGATTATCCCTCCCTCCCTCCCTCCCATTTGTGCTGGTGTTATGTTTTGTGTCAGTGTTGTGGGGTGGGGTGGGGGGTGTACATGTTATATATCGACTTGGTGGGTTTAGTGGAGCTTATGGGGTTGGGGGGAGGTGGTCGCAGCTTTGGGTGGGGCGGAAAATGGGGTTTGGCCCAGTTGTATCTGGGAGATGAGCAGTTAATAAATAAATAAATAAATATAACACTCGTAGGTGATACCGCTGTGAGGGGAAGCATGGCCTTGCGTCACAGTGGATCATGTTTGGGGGGAGGGGAGGGGAAGCATGACCTTGCGTCACTGTGGGTCATGTTTGGGGGAATGTTATAAATTTAAAGACTTAACAGGAGCTAGTTTCGATACCGATTAGCTCCCTGGGGGTGTGTGAAATATGCATTGGGGGTTTGTTGGTTTTTGGACACAGATTGTATTGTAAGTGGAGATAATATTCAGACACATAATAAAGCTGCGACCAAATATTTCTTCCAATAAAACTGAGTTGTGTGATTATTGATTGATGGTGATTAGCTTTCAGTTGCAGGTGACGGGAATGCGAATGCTAATGTTACTGAATTGCTAATAATAAGGGTTCTAATACAATATCAAAAAGCAAAGGAGATAGCGGACAACCTTGTCTAACCCCCCTCTGCAACTTAAAACATTCTAAAAAGTTATTATTAATATATAATCTTGCAGTAGGGGAGCTATACAACATTTGAATCATTTGTATGAATCCTGATCCAATTCCAAACCATTCCATTGCTTGATACATAAAGGACCATTCCACTCAATCAAAAGCTTTTTCTGCATCTAGCGAAACACAGAAAGCTGGATCACTTATATCTTTTAGTACATATTTATTTCAATAAATATAAAGTTAAAATAAACGTAAATATAAATTAAATGATCCGATGACGAATTGGAGTATAAAGCCAAGCACTATGAAAAATATTTGAGTGCCTGGTGGCCCTGCTGAGGATCGTGAAGACAGATATATAGGATATTAGGTTTATGAGGTGCAATATGAATGCATTTTATAATCATATGCATACTTTCATACCATGTGTCGGAAGCCATTCAAGAAGTAACATAAGCATTCCAAGCATGTATATAAATGCTTTAATTGTAATTGATGATAGAAAATCATGTGATAAACATCTTAAATACATATTAGTTCTCTGCATATATTGATTAGATTAAGGGCTCCTTTTACAAAGCACTAGGGCCTGAACATGAGGAATAGCACACGCTAAATTGCCACACGTGCTAGCCACGACTGCCTCCTTTTGAGCAGGCGGTAGAATTTCAGCTAGCGCGCACTAATCTGGTGCGTGCGCTAAAACCGCTAGTGCGGCTTTGTAAAAGGAGACCTTTGTAAAAGGAGACCAATTATTACTTTACCATCATGTTTTTTTCAGTACGATCTTAGATGCTTTTAATCTGCCTTGTTATATAGATGCACATAAACAAAAGCGAATTAAGGCTCTAGTATACCAGTTTTGCTCCCAATGCATTCTGTAAACATGGTTTCTTGATCATGGGTAATTAATTAGCACATTAAAACACTGCTTTTCAATATATATATATATATATATATGTCTTTATTAAATTGTATTTAGTTTTCAGATTAATTATGACTAATGCACCAACTAATCGTTCAATTTATGGATAATGCTCTTTTTTCATATACATTTTTATTTATTCTATGGATGTGCATTCCCAATGGGGGCTTTTTAAATTTGTGTTTATCTATCATCTCATTTTTAATATTTGCATCATCCTATTTTATGCACATACACACATTTTTATTGTATATTATGATTTTAATAATTATTGATATTATAAAATTCTTAATTAATTTTTTAATATATCCATTTTGGTCTGTCTTTAAGCTGTCTTTTAGCATACTGATTTAGTGCTCAAAGATTCATTAATCGTATTTGTCCAAATAAGCACCTGTTGATATATTGATCATATTCAGATTCTCTTTAGGCATCATAGCAATCAATTATTAATAGTACTAATTCATTATCATAACTGTTTATTAATTTTTTTATATCCATTGGTTTATTGTTTTGATTGTTTTCCTCAGTTGAGAAGTACTCCTTATACAGAGCAATCTACATTAATTGAAGCATATATCTCTCTCGTCAAATCACAATCGTTTTTTGTTCCTGTCAAGTTTTTCCTTTTATTTTCATTTAATTATGTACAATTTTTTGAATATATAAATGTACTAATTGTTCATAATATGTACTAGTCAAAATGTTTATTTGTTCATGTTTCTTTTACCCCCTCTTCTACAAATCCGCACTAGTGGCTGCCGTGCAGCAACAGCCCCGAAGCCCTTTAAATCTCTATGGGCTTTGGAGTCGTTACAGCACAGCTTTGTAGAAGAGGGGGTTAGTTTACTTTTGTCCCCTGAGGAAGGCTACGGAGTCGCCGGAACTTGGATCCTAGTCAGGACTTGTTTGTTTTAGTATTTTTAGGACTCACTATTGTTCTACGGTATAAACTGTTAATTAAAGACATTGTGACCACAAGTTGGATCTGACATCTCCAGTGCCTCTTTTTGTTGTTTGCTTTGCTGTTGTTCGAGGCTTGGTACCTTCTATCCTTTTCCCCTGCAATCACATTACATCATAAAGACACATATTAGGTAATAAAAGCATTGTGAAAAAAAATGAATTGAATAACTAGAGTTTAATAATTTGTGGAATTATAAATAATTATATTCATATCTAATTTCAAAAGATAAAGAATTCCATATAGATACAATATAGAATCTCATGTATAGAAAACCATCACAGAAACACTCAGGCCCTCTTTTATTAAGGTGTGCTAAGCGTTTTAGTGTGCATTTATTGCGCGCTATATCAACAAGCACACTAAATGCTAACGCGTCCAGAGCTTAACATGCATGCATTAGTGTTTACCACATGTTTAGCGCACAGTAATATTTAGCGCATGCTAAAATGCATGGTGCACTTAGGAAAAGAAGGGGGTCAAACTCAGTTTTGTAACACCATAACAGAAGCTCATGTAAATCACTCTGAATTGACTCCCCAGACATTAGTAGCAGTATAGAAGCTTTCAATAAACAATCTGCAAATGTAAAAAGACCCTCAGCATTCAGCTCGGGGCTAATAACAGCAGCCAAGCACCAGCGAGCAGGTTAAGAATAAAGGAAAGGGAATAGGAGGGAGCGTGGGTTATGGGAGAAAGGACTTTTGCTGAGTGGTGATGGGTTGACAGTGGAAGTGACTGGGGGGCTTTCGGCAGCGGAAGGAATTAATGGTTGTACGGACCAAGGGGTTTGAGTGGGAAGGCATTGTTGGGTGGGTGAGGGAAAGGACAAGGTTATGCAAGTGTGTGTGTATTGGGTTGGAAGTTTTGGATTTTGGAGTGCAGGTCAGTACATATTTTGGTTTGGGGGCCAGTCCTGCAATACTCAGTAGTGCTCCAGAGCTCTGGAGTAGGCCAACAGTTTAGGGGGTAAAGAACTTTTGTGTATGACAGAGGAGTGAAACTTGGGTGTGATAGTTTATGATGCTATGTTAATCAGGTTTTCTATAACGCCTTTACCTACTCAGTTCTAGGTCAGATTACATTACAAAAGGTTGGGTCAGTTACCCAGGAAGTTAAAATGGACAGTTTGACTTGGACATTCAATTCAGTTGCTAGTACAGGTAGATCAGTACAGTTATTAATATAGTTAGGTCATAGTTACAAATACATAGTTACAAGTTCAAGTAGGTCATCGTTGGCTCATTGTTATATCTCAGAAATTGCATTGGAAAGTTTAGAAATGGGCTTTTACAATTACGTCTTCAGTTAGTTCAGGGTTGGCTCCCTGTCTTGGTACAGAAATGCTTTTAAAAGTTTTGTGAACCTGAGATAATGGTCACAAGATGGTATTTTGCTAATTGATATTGGATGGATAAGGTAATTTGTCTGTTAGACTTTATGTTGTTGTGTGGGGAAAAATCACTATAAAAATGGTGGACTTTTATAAGAATTTGGAGACTTCATGTGGGAAAACACCTATTTAAATGAAAAGATCAATGTGGAATGTAGGTTTGGTTTAAAATTTGATTTGCAGCAAAACCAGGCATGTATACAAAGTTTATGTAAATTCCTTTTATTAATATATTCAGCAGTACAAGGATCATCTTCCACAATTATTCTGTCACATTTAAACCATTCAAAACAATTCCCCCTCACAAAGTTCATCTCCTCCACTTTTTTCCCCAATATATTCCTCTAACAAAGATGAAAGATAACAAAGAGGTCCACACTCTTTAGAGGAACTGCCTAAAACTGGTGAAATTGAGTTATTCAGCTTCTCTAATACAACCAGGGCCTCTCTTCTGCCATTTTCAAATGAAAGCTACAAATATCTATTCACTTGACTAGTGAGTATCTTATTGCCCTGACTGAGTGTGAATTAAACCTGGAAGGATTTCATAAACTAATTCAGAGCCCTAGGAACCTCTAACAGTCGCTGAGCTGGCAAATTACTAACCCAGTTTCAGCATGCTGCCACTAGCCCTCACTCTCAGAGAATAAGTAGCTTAATGGAGAGATGTGATTTCCGGCTATGAAAATGACTTTATACTAAATCCTGACAAATTAGATGACAAACTGGATAATGGCAGGGATTATCAATGGAAATAAAGATGACAACTCCAAGGAATATTTTCAGAGCAATCTAACCACAGTAGAACTAATTCATATTGCAAAATTATCCTAGCAAAAAAAAGTTTCCTTTTCAGTCTAGCTAAAATTGCAAGTGTTCATCTATCATGGCATCTACAGACAGAGCAAAATGCAGGAATTAGACTGTTAGAGGTGGTTCCAAGTGAAGTTTACCTTATTTGCGATACCATTGGTTGTCCATGGAATTTAGACTATTGTATAAATGTTTGATATTGATTCATAGGGTACTTTACAAACATCAGACTTCTTATTTAGCTGCTTTCGGGATCTAGCTGCCTACTATCCAACAAGAGCCCTGTGTTCTTCAGCTGCCTCATCATTAGCCCTCCCTCCTTCTGCAGAGGCCTAGTTAACTCTGACTAGGGAAGGGGCATTTTTTTAAATTTAGATCTCTAGTTTTATGGAAAGCTTCTAATAAAACTAGAGTTTTATGGACTGCACATCCAATTGAACTCTGGATTGAGTTCTCTCCTAAAGAGTTTAAAGCAAAATTAAAATCTCACTTGTTTGGGGGGTTAGATCCAGGGTGGGACTTTCATCCAGAATAACCTGTTTATAATTGTTTAAAAGAGTTAATTATTTTTATTACTGATAATGGCTGTTAGTTGGTGTGAGTTTCCTGGGGTGAATGTTAATTCCTGTTTTTATTGGCATTGGGACTTTCATCCAGAATAACCTGTTTATAATTGTTTAAAAGAGTTAATCATTTTTATTAGTGATAATGGCTGTTAGTTGGTGTGAGTTTCCTGGGGTGAATGTTATTTCCTGTTTTTATTGGCATTCTGTAGTTAAATTGTGTTATTATACTTTCTTTTTATGAATTGTACATCACTCTGCTAACTGTTTTGAAGGGTGGTATATTAAGGGCTCCTTTTACAAAGCTGCGTTAGTGGTTAACGTGCGGAATAGCGCGCGCTAGCTGCTACAGCCTCCTTTTGAGTAGGTGGTAGATTTTTGGCTAGTACGCGCTAATCCAGTGCGTGCGCTAAAACCGTTAGTGCGGCTTAGTAAAAGGAGCCCCAAGTATTTTTAAAACTATTAAACTATATCCACTTTTAGTTGGACTTTGAGATATTCAATAAGCACAATTAGGGGGGAATTCAAAGGGCACTAAGCGTGTTAGTGTACCCAATTACGTTAGCCTATGCTAATCACTAAAGACACCCATTATATTCCTACGATGAATTCCCCTTTAATATCACAAATACTTCAATTATAATGTTTAAATTTGAAGAGATAAATAGTGTTTGAAAATTTGGTGTTGCAGGCGGTTAGCTAATTTGGAACAGCCCTTAATTTCGCTCATCAACTGAGTATGCTGAGAAGCGAAACAACAGCTGGTGTTGAGCTAAACTAACAACAGTAATGAGAAGAACTACAATACACTATCGATCATCATATATTTTGAAGAGTAAAGATACAAAAGTATCACAATATGAACATGCAGACAACTTTTGTTGACTTTTTAATGGGGTATAAGGAAATATAATTATATGGACTAACAAGAAGAAAGCACGATTCAGGGGTGTTCTAGATGTATGTAATAATATTTTTATTGTATAAGGTATTTAAAGGTAATTGTTTGTATTATTAAAAGTAATATATGTAACAAATAAAACATTTGTAACTTCATAGTTGATATTATCATAATATCACAGAGGGACATTTTCAATATACCCCCTATTTTACTAAGGTGTGCTAACCAATTAGCGCACACTAATCGAATTAGCGCACACGCTAAATGCTAACACATCCATAGACTAACATGCACACATTAGCGTTTAGCGTGCACTAATTCAATTAGCACACCTTATTAAAACAGGGCCATAATGTCCAAGCCAATTGTAGACTTTTTGTTGAAAACATCTAAAATTCTTATCATAAATATAGGAATTTTAAAACTAGAAAAATGTCTGGAATTTTGTTTTCAAAATCTCTATTTTCAAGACTTTTCATGCTCAGTACATGTTTTTTTTAGGTACAGTGCCTTTAAAAAAATATATCGTAGAGAATAGAGCACAAAAAGAAGCCATAGGGATGGTTGTGTGGCACCATTCCCAGTATAATGGCCACACAGACATCTTAGCAAAGCAGAGGGACAGTCTAGTTGTCAATACTGTGGACATCTCAATCCCAGGTACAAATCCCATCTTAACACTCTTATTTTATATTGTGAACCCTCCTGGAACACCTAAAAACATACTGTGCCTAACTGTACACCACAGCAAAAAAAAAAAGCCCTAAGGTCTGCATGGGTCTTATATGTACTGTAAAGATAGAAACATAGAAACATAGAATATGACAGCAGAAAAGGGCTGTAGCCCATCAAGTCTGCCCACGTTAATGACCCACCCCCAGACTTCACCCGGCTAGAGATCCCACATACATATCCCATTTCTTTTTGAAATCGAGCACGCTGCTGGCGTTAATCACCTGCAATGGAAGTTCATTCCAATGATCGACTACCCTTTCGGTGAAGAAATACTTCCTGGCGTCGCCATGAAATTGCCCACCTTTGATTTTCAGCGGATGACCTCTTGTGGTTGAAGGTCCTTTAAGAAAGAATATATCGTCTTCCACCTCGATGCGGCCCGTGATATATTTAAAAGTCTCAATCATGTCCCCCCTCTCTCTACGTTCCTCGAGCGAGTATAGTTGCAGTTTATTCAGTCTTTCCTCACATGGGAGGTTCTTGAGTACCGAGACCATCCTGGTGGTAATTCGCTGAACCGACTCGATTCTCCGCACATCTTTTTGATAATGTGGTCTCCAGAATTGAACACAATATTCAAGATGAGGTCTCACCATGGATCTGTACAGGGGCATTATAACTTCGGGCCTCCGGCTGACGAAACCTCTACGGATGCATCCCACCATTTGTCTAGCCTTGGATGCAGCTTTCTCCACCTGCTTGGCAGTTTTCATGTCTTCACTAATGATTACTCCCAAATCACGTTCTTCCCCAGTCCTAGCTAAGGTCTCACCATTCAGAGTGTAAGTTCTGCATGGGTTTTTCCTGCCAAGGTGCATGACCTTACATTTTTTGGCATTAAAGCCCAGCTGCCAAGTCGAGGACCAATGTTCCAATAAGAGCAGGTCCTGCTCCATACTGTCGGGTACAAGATACAATTGATATTTTTTGGGTTTTGAAATGCTCACAATTTTCAACATAAATGCATTAGTTATAGTGTGATATGGACCTAGGACCTTTATCTACAGTCCACTGCACTGACTACAGCCTATTCCCGGGTTCAGCTTGCTATTCTAATAGGAATGACCATAATATCTGAAGCTGTCACAGACCCTGGTATATGCTATAAATATAATATATTTCAGTGGTAGAGGGGGATTATACCTTAATCTAGTCAGCTGGTCACTTGAGGCACCATTTGTGACTTAGGCCTAGATGCACTAAAAGCAGCAATCGTCACTAAACCTGTTTTTACAGCTTTATGATGATTGCATTTGCCACCCGATGCAGAAAATGGCTCACCCAGTGGCAAAGTAAGGGTGGTGCGGTCTCCCTAAAGGTGCAGTGGCACCCATCCTCCTCTCTGCCCCCACCCCCAGCCCGGCCCCCTGCTTGCTCTCCCACCCATTCGCTCGCTCGCTCCTCACTTCTTGCCACGCACACCACATGCCTACCCCCATACCTTTTTGGTGCTCTCTTTGATGTCACTTCCGGGACCTGCACCTAGGAAGTGACATCAAAGGGGATACGGGGAAAGGGAAGGGGTGCACACATGGTGGGGAAGGGACACAACTTCCTTTGGTGCCTCTCACCCTTACTACGCCACTGGCCTCCCCATGTGGTTTTCTGCACGATTGTTCATTCTCCAGTCTGACCATGCAAATAAGCTTATTAATATTGAAATGCCATGGAAACTAGTAGAGTGATTGATGTTCTAATATGGCTTCCCGATGCACAAAAAAAAGTGATCGCTTTTAGTGATCCTTACCTGTCTAACCAAAGTTTAGCCTTTTTTTTTTAATGGGCACAGTATCTGCCCCATAAAAAAAAGAGAAACAAGCACACATATCTCCGCCACAAAAACTCTTTTGATAACTCCATCCATCTTCTACAAACATCGAGAACCGCTGTTAAGAAGCAACTTCCCTTTCCCCTCTCTTTTTTCCCTTCCCCTCTTTCCACCCTTAAATTTTTATTTTTTGATGTAATTTCATATCTTCCACTCCCCCAGCACATCTCATATCTATCTTGTCTATGTTTCCATCCTTGTCCAGTCTACACTTTGCCCTATCTTATTTTATATTTTATAACTTAAATTTTAGTATTGTAAACTGACCAGATACTTGTTGATGGTCGGTATATCAAATTATAAATATACTTGGAAACTTGGCTCTCTCTGACATCCCCCCTGATGAACCGGCACCAGCAACAGGAACCCCCCACTGCAGCGAAAACTGCAGGAGGGATGCCCACTCCCTCCTACCATGGTGACCCTACCTCCCTGCATGAGAAAAAATGGTAGAAGGAATGCCCACTCCCTCCTGCCACTGAAGGCTCACTCCTACCCTAGGTGCCCCCAAATCATCTCCTATCCTCCCCTTCCTCCGCCATAAAAGGCTGGAGGGATGCACATTCCCTGCTGCTACTGGATGCTCATACTTACTCCCTGCTGCTACCCACCCCATACTTTACTTCAAAGATGGAAGCAGGAAAGAAGCACGGCCCATCCAAATTCATGGCCCACTAATCAGGGCCTCCCTCTGTATCCCATGTGATACATGGGGAGGGGCATAAAGCATCTGAGCCAATCAGGCCATTTTGGATCGGCGGGCTTTGAAGGTGGAGAGACCGTGCTTCCCTCCTGCTTCCATCTTCTTCTTTTTTTTAATCTTTATTGATTTTTAATCTAAAACAGGGCCACACAAATAAAAGAACAGTAGGTATTACATACATAAGAACATAAGAACATAAGAAGTTGCCCCCGCTGAGTCAGACCAGAGGTCCATCTTGCTCAGCGGTCTGCTCCCACGGCGGCCCATCAGGCCTAGTGCCTGAACAGTGGTCCCTGATTAATTTTGTAACTTACCTCTAATCCCATCCCTATAATCTACCTCTACTCTTATCTGTACCCCTCAATCCCTTTGTCTTCCAAGTACCTATCCAAAGCTTCTTTGAACCCCTGTAGCGTGCTCCTGTTTATCACATCCTCTAGTAGCGCGTTCCATGTATCCACCACCCTCTGTGTGAAAAAGAACTTCCTGGCGTTTGTTCTAAACCTCTCCCCTTTCAATTTCTCTGATTGCCCCCTTGTACTTATTGATCCCCTTAATTTGTAAAATCTGTCCCTGTCTATGCCCTTATGATCTTGAAGGTTTCTATCATGTCTCCTCTAAGTCTCCGCTTTTCCAGGGAGAAAAGCCCTAGCTTTTTCAGTCTGTCAGTATATGAGAGGTCCTCCATGCCCTTTATTAGCTTAGTTGCTCTTCTCTGGACCCTCTCAAGTACCTCCATGTCCTTCTTGAGGTACGGCGACCAGAACTGAACACAATACTCTAGGTGCGGGCACACCATAGCACGATACAGTGGCAGGATGACTTCCTTTGTCCTGGTCATGATACCCTTCTTAATGATACCCAACATTCTGTTTGCTTTCCTTGAGGCCGTGGCACACTGCGCCGACGCCTTCAATGTTGTGTCTACCATCACTCCCAGGTCTCTTTCAAGGTCGCTCATCCCTAGCGCTGATCCCCCCATTTTGTAAGTGAACATTGGGGTTTTTTTCCCTATATGCATGACCTTGCATTTCCCTATGTTGAAACTCATTTGCCACTTTTTGGCCCATTTTTCCAGTGTTGTCAGATCTTTTTGGAGATCTTCGCAGTCCTCCATGTTATTGACCTTGCGATATAGTTTGGTATCATCCACAAATTTAATAACCTCACATTTTGTTCCTGCCTCCAGGTCGTTAATGAATATATTGAATAGGAGTGGTCCCAGCACCGACCCCTGTGGAACTCCACTCGTGACCCATTGCCAGTCTGAGTAACATCCCTTTACTCCAACCCTCTGTTTCCTGTCTGCCAGCCAGTTTTTGATCCATCGGTGGACCTCCCCTTGCACCCCATGGTTCCATAGCTTCCTTAGTAGTCATTCTTGTGGCACCTTGTCGAAGGCTTTTTGGAAGTCAAGGTAAATGATATCTATGGATTCCCCTTTATCCACCTGGCTGGTTACCCCTCAAAGAAGTATAATAAGTTTGTGAGGCATGACCTGCCCTTGCAGAAGCCATGCTGGCTCTACTTTAGCTGCCCATAGTTGTCGATGTGTTCCCAGATGCTGTCTTTAATCAGTGCTTCCATCATCATTCCCGGGACCGAGGTCAAGCTCACCGGCCTGTAGTTTCCTGGGTCTCCCCTTGAGCCTTTCTTGAAGATGGGCGTGACATTTGCTATTTTCCAGTCTTCCGGAATCTCTCCAGTTTTTAGGGATAGGTTGCATATTTGTTGAAGTGGCTCAGCTATTTCGTTCCTTAGTTCCTTGAGTACCCTTGGGTGAATGCCATCCGTACCTGGCGATTTGTCGCTCTTTAGCCTGTTTATCTACCTGAGGACATCCACTTTGCTCACCTCTAGCTGGACCAGATTTTCATCCTGCTCTCCTTTTACATCTCCTCGTGCTCCGGAATGTTGGTTGTGTCCTCCCTCGTGAAAACTGACGTGAAGAACTTATTTAGCCTGTCAGCTATCTCCTTTTCCTTTTTTTACCACTCCCTTTCTGTCCCCATCATCCAAGGGTCCCACTTCCTCCCTTGCTGGTTGCTTCCCCTTTACGTACCTAAAGAATGATTTGAAGTTTGTTGTTTCCCCTGCCAGTCTCTCTTCATATTCTTTTTTTGCTTTCCTAACAACTCGATGACACTCCTTTTGGTGTTTTTTGTGTTCCTTTTGGTTCTTTTTCCATTTTTTGAATGATGCTTTCTTGTCACTTATCGCCTTTTTCACTGCATTTGTTATCCACACTGGGTTTTTTGTTCTATATTTTTGGCACACTCTTTCCTGTACTTGGGGATGCACAGGTTCTGTGCTTCGTGCACTGTGCCCTTGAGTATGGTCCAGGCATTTTCTACGGACTCCATCTTCCTTGCGCTGTCGTTGAGTTTCTGTCCCACCATTTTCCTCATGGCATCATAATTTCCTTTTTTGAAGTTAAGTGCAGTCGTTGTAGTTCTTTTCACCTTTGATGATCCAATTTCTAGCCTGTACTGGATCGTGTTGTGATCGCTGTTTCCTAGTGGGGCTAGTACCGCCACCTCCTTAGCGGGTCCCCCTAGACCGTTGAGGATTAAGTCAAGAGTGGCATCACCCCGTGTTGGTTCCGTGGCCAGCTGTTCCATGAAGCAATCCCTCGTGACCTCCAGGAATTTGGTCTCCCTCATGCAGTTTGAGTGCCCAATACTCCAGTTTATTCCCGGGTAGTTGAAGTCTCCCATCACCACCACACTTCCGCTTTTGCATACCTGCCTCAGTTCAGCCTCCAGATCCTGGTCGATTTCTTCTGTTTGTCCAGGTGGGCGATAGTACAGACCCAATTTTATGTCTGCTCCAGTTCCTCCTGGTAGCTTAACCCACAGTGATTCCAAGTCGTCTGCCCTTACTGTTGTTTCCATCCTAGTTGAAGGTATGAAATCTTTTATATATAGCGCTATTCCTCCACCCTTTTTGTGTGACCTATCTCTCCTGTAGAATTTTAATCCTGGTAAAGCCACATCCCATTCATTGTCATCAGTCCACCACGTTTCTGTGACTCCAATTATGTCTAGGCCCTTTTTGCTGGCTAGGATTTCCAGCTCTCCCATTTTAGCCCTTAGGCTCCTAGCATTAGTGTATAGGCAAAGTAAGTCCCGTTTGTTTGCCTTTCTTGCTGTTTTTTCTCGTGGTTTGGCACTCCTGGCCCCCTCGTGAGTTGCCAGACCCCAAGCCTCGTCTCGGTCATCCTCCTCCTGTGGTGTGTCTGTTTCGTCCTCAGCCTGTTTCCCTGTTTTTGGTTGTCCCTCTGGATTCCGTTGTTCTCTATTAGTGCTGCTTGCCAGTTTTATTCGTGCACTAGACCCCTGCAATTTTCCCTTAGGTCCTTTTTCAAAAAGTTCCCACTCAGACCTGAGCCCTCTTTTACAGTGTCCTTGTTCAATATCTTTGGCCTGGGTCCCCTGCATTGTGTCATTAGGTTCTTTTTCCAAAAGTTCACTCTCAGTCCCGATCCCTTTTTTTACAATGTCCTTGCTCTATGTCCATGGCCCTGGGCCCCTGTGTTGTATCCTTAGGTCCTTTTCCCAAAAGTTCTCACTCAGTCCCCAGCCCTCTTTTACAATGTCCCTGCTCAGTATCCTTACTTGATACTTTTGTCCGATGTGTCAGATCGACTGCCGGCTTTCCCCTCTTCCTCAGTTTAAAGCCAAATCAATGACGCTCTGGACGTTGCGTGCCAGCATCCTTGTCCCAGTCGTGCTCAAGTGCAGTCCGTCTCTCCTGTAGAGCTTATTCTTTCCCAGGAATGTTGTCCAGTTCCGTGCAAAAAGGAAACCCTCCTCCTCGCACCATCTCCTGAGCCAACCGTTTATTGCTTGTAGTTCGCTCTGCCTCCTTCTGTCCGCTCTAGGTATTGGCAGGATCTCTGAGAAGGCTATCTTCCATGCCCTCAGTTTCAGTTTCCTCCCCAGGATCCTGAACTGATCGGTTAGTGCAGTCCTGTTGTAGTCCCTCCAGCTGATGTCGTTGGTTCCAACATGGATTACTACAGCTGTCTCCTCTGTCTCGGCCCCTTCCAGGATCCTTTCGATTCTGTCGGTGATGTCCTTCGTTCTTGCCCCCGGGAGACATGTCACTAGACGGTCCTCTCTCCCTCCAGCTATGTGACTGTCCACTCCTCTCAGGATTGAGTCTCCCACTTCGATAGCAGATCTCCTCTTCCTCAACTGTCTCTCTGGTCTCAGGTCTGTATCGGTGGTGCAGTCCTCTAGTCCCTCCTCCAGGTTCTGTCGGGTTTCCTCCTCATCTGCCTGTCCAGATTCTCCACAAGGTCCTACTCCCATGGCGTCTGGTGGATTTTGTCGTCCGTCTGTTAGTTCCATCCTGATGTGCTTATGGTCCTGTGCCTCCACCATCCTGCAGGCCTCCTCGATGAACTTCTCGAGTTCCCTAACTTGTTATGTGATGTGGTCCTCTCTGGCGGTGTCTTCTGTTGCCCAGCACTGCTCCTCTATGGTGCAGAGTCCCTCCAGTTCCTGTACTCGAACCTGCAGTCTCCCGACCTCCTTCTTCAGGCTATCCAGTTCCTGGCATCGACTGCATATGTACGCCCGCTTCCCAGAGGGGAGGTAGTCATACATATGACATTCAATGCAGTATACTGGGTAGCTCTGCTGGGCTCCTACTGCCTCCATTTCTTCTTTCCTATTCCTATGTCCCACGGTGCGTATGGGTGGTGCCTGGCGCGCAGCTAGCTGAAAGAGTAGAGAGAGAGAAGAGTGAGAAGAGAAAAAAAGTACCTTAGTTAGATTTTTGCTGCTGGGCTGCCTGGGCTCCTTCTCAAGGCTCCTTCGCAAAGGCGCTCTCGCTAAGGCGAGCGCCGAACGGCTGCGCGCCGTTGGCTCCTCCCCTTTTATGGGAGGGATCGGCTGGTGACGTCGGGGGTAGGCGGAGCTATCTCTCACCTCTTCCCCTGGGCTCTGCTCTGCCCATTCCGCCTTAGCCCCTCTCTTCTCCTTGTCCTAGCAATCTCTCTGCACTTCTCCGATCTCTCTCTGCACTCTCCGGTACTGCTCCTCTCATCTCCGGTCTCTCTCTGAACTCCCCGGTACTCCTCCTCTCTGCTCCGATCTCTCCCTGCACTCCCTGATATTCCTCCTCTCTGCTCCGGTCTCTCTCTGGTTGCCACGTGCTCGGCTCAGCCCTCCCAGCTATCTGCTGCAAGCCCAAGTGTACAGGTAACATATATATTATTCAAGATTTTCAGTTTTCCTACATATAATAGTATCATAATATAACATAACTAGTGTTTTAGCCCATTACATTAATCGGTGCTAGTAAAGACTCCTTCCCTCACATGTCCCCTATTTTCAGCCCTAGCTCCAAACCCATTTTTACCCCCCAGCCCCCTTCTCCCATCTGTTCCCTTTCAGACCAAGCCCCCTTTTCTCACCAGCAGCATTTCCCTCCCCACTCTAATTTCCTGTCCAGCAGCACCTCTTTCCTGCTCCCTCTGTCCCTCTTCATTGCTCCCCCGGCCCAGTAGCACCTCTTTCCTGCTCTGTCAAAAACACCTCAACACCAGAGCCTGCACTAATTCAAACCCAACCCCCTCCCTGGCCACTGCAATGAATCTTTGGGCAGGCTGCCCGTCCCCAGTCCTTTACCCTGATGGACCCTCCACAACTCACACCTGGTCCACCATCCTCACAGGTCTATTCTCCCTCCGCGTGGGTCTTTTTGCTTGTTCATTATTTTGTCGCATTTCGTTGAGCAGCCAAGGAGGAAGCATTGAAGTGGCCAGTGTGCAGCTGCCTATTTCGGGAGTCGGTCATCCTGCCCTGCTCACACAATGTCTGCCTTCCGTGCGCACGCACCATCGCATTGCAGACCCCAGATGCCCGGCCAGACAAAGTTCATTTTTTAGTTCAAAGCCGATGCTGCGTCTCCTCTCTCAAAGCCCGCCAGAGTCGGAAGTCTTTTCCGACTCTGGTGAGGTTCGATAGAGAAGCTGTGGCGGTGCTTTGAACTAAAAAATGAACTTTGTCTGGCCAGAGCCGGCAAGCCCGCATGCGCACTCTGCCGGCCACGGAACTACAGATCAGGCAACACGGCGGTGAGAGTGCGCATGCGTGTTTAGCATTTTATTATAAGAGATATATAGTATAAATGAAGAATAAATTTACCCAAATGTCACCATTAATATGTATTCCCCTCCCTCCAACCCCGCTCTCCCCATGGATGTGTAAAGGTAAATGAACAAAAGGAAAGATTAGATAAATATACATTATTATAATTTTACAAATTTAGTCAATGGGCTCCAAACTTTATTAAATACACCACTAAATCCCCTACACTCTGCATTAATTCTTTCATATCTGTACGTAGTGCACACGTTCACCCACCAAAAAGTGTAACTTATTCTGTCATGGTTTTTCCAATTACTTGTGATCAATTAAATGGCTATGTCTGTCATGATCATAAATAGATGACTCTTATATTTATCTAGAGTGGGTTTCACATGTAATATTGTTCCACAAATTATAGCCTCATATGATAGTGGAACATTTGAATCCAAAACTAGATTTATTTGTCCCCAAATTGACTTCCAAAATATAAATATAAACGGACAAAAATATAGCAGATGATCCAAAAAGTCCCTATATCAATATGGCAATGCCAGCATCTATTAGACTTAGAACTATCTATTTTATTTAATCAAACCGGGGTCCAAAAAATCCTATGTAACAAAAATAACCATGTTTGCCTCATAGATGCTGATGCTGTACATTTCAATCTCCAAGTCCAAATTTGTGGCCAACGAGACACAGAAATATACTGTTTTATCTCGATGCTCCAGATGTCTCTAAGACTGTTTTTTGGATGTTTGTTTAAAAATCCAGAAATCAATTTGTACCACTGGGCAGCCTGATGTCCTACTAGATCAGTTTGGTAGCAAAGGATCTGCAGGCTAAAATAAGTTTTAAAATTTTTCCATTCAGGGAACCCACTCTAAATAGCCTGCTTCAACTGCAACCACCTATATTGTTGAGATCTTAAAATTCCAAATGAATGTTGCAGTTGTGAAAAATCAAGCAGATTTCCATTAGATATAACATCATCTAATGTCCTGCTTCCATCTTCAAAAAAACAGTATGGGGGTTCGGGAGAGCATCCAGTGGCATGAGAGAGTGTGCATCCTTCCTGCCATTTCGCTGCCATGGGGGGAGGTTGTCAGCATTTCAGGAGGGAGTAGGCGTCCCTTCTGCCATTTTTTCTCACACGGGGTTTGGGGTCATCATGGCAGGAGAGAGTGGGTACCCCTCTTTCTGTTTTGCTGCTACAGAGTGGGTGGTTGCCATGGCAGAATCTGCCATTTTTTTCTTTTGTGGGGGAGGTGGCATGGCAGGAGGGAATGAGAATCCCTCCTGCCAATTTATGCTAGCGCGGGTGAGAGGGATTCCTGGTGCTGCTTTCACGTTCATTGGGACTCATTGGGGAGGGCAGTCATCGGCGGGGGGAAGGGTGTTAATGAGGCAGATATTGGGCATGTATAACATGCACATCATCTGTGCCCATTTAAAAAAAAAAAAAAAAAAAAAAGGTTTTCTGCCCCAAACAGCTGAATGGCAGGAGGATTTCCCCTGCCTCTCTCCTGTTCGGGCTTCCCCTGCTGACTCTGTGCATGTGTGAGAGTCGCTCTCACATAAATAAATTGGATGGGAGAGTTGGGGATTACCCTCTTTCTACGATGAACCCCCGCATGAATCATTTGCATGCAAACTTTTTAGTACATGAATAGCTCTTTTTGAATTGGCCAAAAATCGGATCGGAGCACATCCATACGGTTTTACCAATCCTCTTTAGTGCATCTGGGCCTTAGTTTTGATTGAAACAGGTCCAGATTAAAAACAACCCAATTTTTGCCCTAGAAATTTTTTACTTCTTCCATTATCCCAGGAAAATGTCCAAATTCTGGGCCCTTCCACTATAGCAGAAAATACCCACCTAAAATGTCACCGACATGCCTTTTTGCAATTTAGATGAAATCCATCTCAAATCTGAGTTTGGAAAATTGCAACTTGGACTTTTCCCGGGAATAACACCCATCTGGTACTTTGTGCCATTTTTGAGACATTTTTATCTTCTGAAATGAGTGCCATATTTATAAATGACATATTATTTCTGTTAGCTCAGTTATTAGCTACTACTGCTCATTGTATAAAAAAAGGGACATGTGTTAAAATAGTATGAGTTATTGTTAAAGTAGCATGTTTTAAAGGTAGCCCAGGTGTAGATGATGTTTTGAAAATTATGAAGGCCCAAGGAATTAGTTGAGGGCCAAGTAATATTGGCCATGGTGCTGGTGGCATAGATATTAGTTTGAGGGGGAGGGAAGGAGAGGAATTTGTTGAAAGTGTTAAAAAGTTGGAACAAGGAATAAGGAGGGTTGAGGGAGGTAAAAGGAAAGGGAGAAGGTGATTATGTAATTTAAATTATAAAAGCACAAAAAAGTGAGGAAAAGGAGTCTGGAGGAATAGGGGGTGATAGGAGCAATAAAATGGAGGCATTTTGTTGCTGAGCGGATAAAAGAAGAGGTAGACTTTGGCCAGAGCTGCTAAGGGGTCCACTCCAATCCACTCAGTGGTACATTCATGGTTGGTCCCCAGCATAGTCCATTGCTCTGCTCAGACCCGCCAATAGCTCCACCCCTGGCCCAGTCAATTGGCAGCCAAAGGCAAAAGGAGTGGTCTCTCTATGCCTTTATAAAATAGTTTCAGCTGCTGTGGCATGGAGAGATGACATTTTATGAAGATTTCCTATCTTGGCACGGGTAGGCTGCTCAACAGGAAATTGTGCCTCATGTACCACTAATGTGAGGGTGTCCCAATGAAAGTGGGAGACTCAGCAGTTCTGTTGAGCCATGATATGATTGGGAGTGAGGGTTATCAATTGGCAGAGCAAAATTGAGGGCTGGAGGGTGTGTGAGGAGACAATAATATTTTGTTTGTTGTGAAGAAAATCAAGGCCGATGGGTGGATTAAGCAGGGTAGTTTTGGGTAGTTTTAACTCCTGCTCGGCCCTCCCTCTGAGGGCTTTAGGGTAGCATGGGGTACTAAGGGTGGTTACTTTATTGAGTTTATAATGTTTCTGTGATTGTGCTGTTTTCACAGAAAGGGGTGTGGGTGGGCCACAACTGCAGGGAAGGCATATGAAAATTCACAAGTGGCCATCATTAAAGGATATATAAGTAAAATAATTTAGAGAGGGAGGGGCTACCAGGCAGAGGGGCCCATAAATACATACGTTTGGCTAGTGTTAACCCAGCCCTGATTCCAATATAAGTGTGAGCAAAAAGATATTGAATGAACCGCCCAAGGTCACAGAGTGGAACGTATTCTAGTGAACCAGGTCAGTTCCCTAGATCATCAGTTCTCTGTTCCAAGAACTAATAATTACACGGGACATACTTTAAATAATACATAAATGATGCAGCATTATAAAGTTATATTTACATCTCTTCACTATTCTTAAATACTTTTTCCAATGAAAACAAAGCTTCAAAGTTTGATACGGCTGTCTCCTGAGCCAAACTATCCTTTGGGAAAAACTTTGAATGGTGGTGGTGGTGCTGTAATTCTATAAAGGAAGTTTCATTTGTAACCTTGAATGATGGCAATAATTCTATAAAGGATTTGTAATTCTATAAAGGATTATAAATGTAAAAATTACCCCAGGGACAGCATGTGTAAAGAACATATGATAACAAGGGTAAAGGGGATGGGACTTGATATACTGCTTTTTCTGTGTATTACAATCAAAACAGGTTTATATATTTTAGACAGGTATTTATTTTGACCTGGGGCAATTGTTATGTGACTTGCCCAGAGTCACAAGGAGCTGCAGTGGAAATTAAACTTACAACCTCAGAGTGGTATGGCAGTTGATCTAACAAGTGGCATAGCGAGGCAGGTTGGTGCCTTAGGCTGAGGTGCCTCATCTGCCCTCCCACTCTTCCCCGTTTCTTGGGTATCCCCTCACCCTTGCATACCTCTTGAAATGTTCGCCAACGCGAGCATCTTCCACCTGCAGCTCACGCCAGCCTTGGCTCCCTTCAGACGTCACATCCTGGTCAACCAAGAAGTGACCCTAGTGTAGGCATGTTCAGGAGCAGAGTTTGGGCACAGCACAGAGATTTACATACTTCAGATGCCATTTGCAGAATCTGGGCTTTAGTGGAGTAGAGCTCTCTTTAATTTCCTTTTCCCATACCTTTCACTTTTCCTCTCAGCAAGTTGTAGTTCCTTGCTTTGCCAGCCTTGTTTTCATCCTCTATAAACCGCATTGATTCACTTAATAAAATGTAATGATGACTGGATGACATTTTGGACAAGGGCTTGTAGGCCTACCCTCTCAGTTTCAGTGACACAGGCCCTCTTTTATGTGACTCATTGGGACCTTTGGGCACCCTATAAAGTGTCACGGTTGTCAAGTGTGTGTGTGTGTGTGTGTGTAGGGGGTGGGGGGGGTCAGGTGTTTATTGATCCTGTTGCATGGACATGGGGACCTTTCAACATATGTTATTTGCTTGTTCTTGTGTACATTTGTTTTGGAAATCAGCAAGGGAAAGAGTTTTAGCTATTTTTAAATTTCATGTTCCACTAACTTACAGACTGGTTGTTCTGCAGTCTTGGCTACAGTGTTAAATAAAGCAGAGGCTAAGTTATTTGATGTATTAATGGATTTAGCGATTCAGCAAATTTTAACTTGCTGGAATAGTTCTGAACTTCCAGATTATATATGGTGGAATGAATGCTGTTTGGTGCGAAAGTAGGAGAAAGTGACTGCTGTAAAACAGAAATGTTTGCTATATTTTTTTAAAGTATGGGGTTTGTTGGATTCTTATTGTCAGACTGATGTATAAATGTATAAAACCTGGCTCTTGTTGGTGCCTTGGTGGATGTGGGGATGTTCTGTTATTTGTGATTTGGAAAAAAAAGTAAATTAATATTATTGAACTAAAAACAAGGTACAGTGGAACCTTGGTTTATGAGCATAATTCATTCCAGAAGCATGCTCGTAAACCAAATTGCTCATATATCAAAGCGAGTTTCCCCATAGGAATAAGGGAAACTCGCTTTGATTCGATCCACCTCCTCCTCCCCCCCAGGCTACCGGCGCTGCTCCATCACCCCCCCCCTCCCCTCGCTCAAATCGGCATCGCACCCCCATATGAATGCCTCCCTCCGTGAGAACCGCATCACACCCCCGTGCTTGAAGCATGCATCCGCCCGCCCGCCCTCCCAAACAAGCTCCTTACCCCATCTGTGCTTGACGGTGTAAATGACAGAAAGATCCCGCCTTTTCGCTCTGAGATCTCGTTCTCTCCGAGATCTCGGAGAGAACGAGAGCCAGAAGGCCTTGAGCATGCGCAGATGCTCAAGGCCCAGCCCATGCAAGAGGAGGGATCTCTGTCACTCGCACTGGCAAGCACAGATGGGGTAAGGAACTTGTTTGGGAGGGAGGGCGGGCGGATGCCGCTTCTAGCACGGGGATGCGATGCGTTTCTCATGGGGGGGGGGCGTTCACGAAGGGAGAGGGTTTGATGCCGGTTCGGGGGTGCGATGCCGGTTGAGCAGGGGAAGGTGCTCGTTTATCGGGACATGCTCAGTTTGCGAGTTAAGGTTTGCGTGAGTGTTTAGCTCGTTTTGTAAAACACTCGCAAACCGCATTACTCGCAAACCAGGTTCCACTGTATTTTTATTAATACTGAAACATTTTGCCTAGCTTTTGTTTCCAGTTTACAAAACAGAGATCCCAAACCTGTGCTAGAGTACCCCTGGCCAGCTGAATTCTCAGGAACTCTCACATTGCTATACCTTGGGTTTTGGCCAGGTAATAGTGACCTGGATTGGTCACCGTGAGAATGGGTTACTGGGCTTGATGGGCCATTGGTCTGACCCAGTAAGACTATTCTTATGTTCTTATATTATTTGACCTAAATATGCAGAAAGGGATGGATTCTATAAATGATGTTGGAAAACAGGTACTGTAAAAATAATTGGTACTAAGCATCATTCTCTAAAGTGTACGAACTCCATATAAAAAAGCACTATTTATAGATTAAATTATAAAGACGCATATAGGAGCATTTTGAAAACACAAAAATGTCAAAAAATCAGCACTTGGATGTTTTTCTCTGAAAAAAGTCTAAGTGCAATCATTGAAACAAAAACTTAGATGTTTTGTGGAACATTCACCCCTTCAAAACATCCAACTCAGAAAGGGGTGTGTTAGAGTCATGTTTTGGGTGGGATTCGGGTTGGCTGTAGGGCAGGTTATACCTGGACGTTTTGTAGTGATAATCAAACCTTTTGCAGGATACCCTGGATAGAACTTAGATGTGTCAAGTTAGACCTGTTTTAGAAGCATCTGCCAAAAAGGTACCCAAACCGACCAGATGAACACTGGAGTGATTAAGTAATGACCCCCCTACACTTTCCCAGTGATCACTAACCCTTTACCAGCCCCCCCGAAACAAGAATAAAACAGTACATGCCTGTCTCTAGAACAACAACATCCAGTATGAGAAAGCCTAGTAGAGCATCACACAGATGTCTTAGTAGCCTGGTGGAAGGGTTAATGAACCATAGAGAGGAGGACCCAGGACCAAAGGACAATCTAATCACTATATTTGTGGTGGAAAGTGTGAGACCATAGAAACATCCAAGTAGAAAAAGTCCAAATCTAGACCATTATAATTAAAATGGACTGGCCACATAGACATGCCGAAAGAGTAGTGGGGAACCTTAGAGGCACTGCTGTGAACTTCAGATGTACTCTCTTATAATCTGTGGTGATCCCTACAGAACTCCACCAAAACCTATCAGGTCCACTTTTCTACCACCCCAATAGCTCTTATGGCTGCAGGTGGCACTTATATGGTAGGTTTTGGTGGACTCATACATTCCACTTTCCACACTTAAGGGCCTGGGTCCTCCTCTCTATGGCTTATTAGCCCATCCACCGGGCTGCTCTGCTAACCTTTCCCCTACCAGATGCTACTGTTCTACTTTTTCTTCTTCTTTTTTTATTTATTTTTTTTTGGGGGGGGAGTGTTGAGTCCACCAAAACCTACCAAAAATCTACTATACTGCCATATAAGTGGCATCTGCAGCTATGATGGCTTTTGGGATGGGATACAGGTAGGTATAGTAGGTTTACGAGCAGTTTTGGAAGTATCACCATAAAATATAAGGGGGTTATGGTTAGATATACATGTGGTACCCTTTATGTGAACTTCACAGTAGTGCCTTCTAAAGTGTCCCAATGCTCTGTTGGTATGTTTGGGTAACCAGTCCATTACAAAGTTGGCCCCTCCCACATCCTAATGCAGACCATTTGGATGTTTCCAACATAGGCATTTTTTTCAATCAATAATTGGGAATATCTTTGCATGTTTTGGTGATGTGGACGTTCCGATAGTCTAGACAGCCACGTAAGCAATTTTTGAAAAAAAAAAAATATTTGTATGTCTAGCAGTTCACCATTCAAAAATGAAACATACAAACATGATGGCATATAAAGGCCAAATGGCCCATCTAGTCTGCCCATCCGCATTAATCATTATCTCTTTCTCTTTCTGAGAGATCCCATGTGCCTATCCCAAGCCTTCTTGAATTCAGACACAGTATCTGTGTCCACCATTTCTTCCGGGAGACTGTTCCACGCATCTACCACCCTTTCTGTAAAAAAGTATTTCCTTTGAATACTCCGGAGCCTTTCACCTCTTAACTTCATCCTATGCCCTCTCATTCCAGAGCTTCTTTTCAATTGAAAGAGATTCGACTCATGTACATTTATGCCACATAGGTATTTAAATGTCTCTATCATATCTCCCCTCTCCCGCCTTTCCTGTAAAGTATATATATTGAGATCTTTAAGTCTGTCCCTATACGCCTTATGATGAAGACCACGCACCACTTTAGTTGCCTTCCTCTGGACCAACTCCATCCTTTTTATATCTTTTTTAAGATGCATTCTCCAGAATTGTATACAATATTCTAAATGAGGTCTCACCAGAGTCTTATACAGGAGCATCAATACCTTATTTTCCTACTGGCCATACCTCTTCCTATACACCCTAGCATCCTTCTAGCTTTTTCCATCACCTTTTCAACCTGTTTGGCCACCTTAAAATCATTACATACAATCACACCCAAGTCCCGTTCTATTGTGCACAAAAGTTCTTCACCCCCTAAACTGTACTGTTCCTTCAGGTTTTTGCAATCCAAATACATGACCTTGCATTTAAATTTTAGCATTTTAGCATGACCTTGCATTAAATTTTAGCTGCCAAATTTCAGACCATTTTTCAAGCTTCGCTATGTCTTTCTTCATGTCATTCACACCATCCAGGGTGTCTATTTTATTGCAGATTTTGGTATTATCCACAAGAGGCAAATCTTACCCGACAGTCCTGCAGCAATATCGTATATAAAAATGTTAAAAAGAACAGGTACAAGAACAGAACCTTGAGGCACACCACTGGTAACATCCCTTTCCTCAGAGCGATCTCCATTGACCACTACCCTCAGTTGTCTTCCACTTAACCAGTTCCTGACCCAGGCATCACTTTGGGGCCCATCCCAAGAGCACTCAGTTTATTTATTAGCCATCTGTGTGCTACACTGTCAAAGGCTTTGCTAAAATCTAAATACACCATATCTAGTGCACTCCCTCTATCCAATTCTCTGGTCACCCAGTCAAAAAAAATGATCAGATTTGTCTGACAAGACCTATCTCTAGTGAATCCATTTTGCCTCTGTCCTGTAATCCACTGGATTCTAGAAACTTCACCATTCTCTACTTTAAAAGCGTTTCCATTAATTTGCTTACCACAGAAGTCAGACTTACTGTCCTGTAATTCCCTACTTCTGCCTTACTTCCAATTTTGTGTAGAGAGACCACATTCACCCTTTTCCAGTCCTCCGGTACCACTCCAGACTCTAGAGAAGCATTGAAAAGGTCAGTCAGTGGAGCCAACCGGAACTTCCCTAAGTTCCTTCAGCACCCTCGGATGTACACCTTCTGGCCCTTACAATATCTCCTTTCAGTTTTGCCCATTGCATTTCTACTCCTTCCAGACATTCCCATCCAGACAATTCATTGATGTAATTCCCCATCTGAACAAAGTTAGCTTTACTTTTGAATGAGCCCTCTCTATGTCCGTCTTAATATTAAACCGTACCATGCAATAATCATTAAGGGCTCCTTTTATGAAGCCACATTAGCGGCTTTATCGCACGTACCTTTTTAGTGCACGATAACCCCCGCGCTAGCCGAAAAACTACCACCTGCTCAAGAGGAGGCGGTAGCGGCTAGTGCAGCTGGCAAATTAGCGTGCGCTATTACGCACGTTAAACCGCTAATGTGGCTTCGTAAAAGGAGCTCTAAATGCCAGATGATCACCCACTGTAACATCAGAAACACTTTCCCCATTTGTAAGCACTCGTGGGTTCCATTACCAACTGCTGGAACAGTTCTCCTTGTAGAGAATCCAGGATCGCACTACTTCTAGAAGATCCTGCAATAGGAATACCCCAATCAACATCCGACATGTTAAAATCACCAATTAGTATAACTTCATCTTTTTTAGATATATTCTGAATGTCTACTATTAAATTTCTGTCCACTTTTTCCATCTGTGAAGGAGGCTAGTATATCACACTAATGTCAATATATTTACCATTGCTTCTTTCTAAATTGATCTATAGTGCCTCTTCCTTGCCCTGCAGATCCAGCAATTGTGTAGCTCTAATTTGATCTTTAACATGTAACACTACTCCCCCCTCCTTTTCTTCCTACCCTGTCTTTCCTGAACAGATTATAGCCTGGTATAACTGCATCCCAGTCATGGTTCTCCATGAACCATGTCTCTGAGATCGCCAATATATCAAACTTCTTCCATCACTGCTTTTAGATCCAGAATTTTATTTCCCATACTTGAATGTTTTTGATTTTGGATGTTTTATCGGTAACGTCCAAATTTGGACTTAGAAGTCATTTTGAAAATGGCCCTCATAGGCACCTTTATGTCTCTAAAAAAATTAGCAGAAGAAATCCTTCAGAAATCATTGGTAAAATGAACCCATATATGCATGCACCAACTCAAGAATATATGTGATAGCACATAGTTCATAAAGTATGAGTCTAAATTGGAATTCCAATCATACTCCACTCAAACCTGCTCTAGAATATGGCTATACTAAACTCACACACAAGGACATACCTTCTTGTCATATGTAAGAGGCACAGGAGTAATCTAAGGAAATACATTTTATAGAAAAAGTGGTGGATGCATGGAATAGTCTCCCAGTAGAGGTGGTGGAGACTGGAGACATAGACTGTGCCTGAATTCAAGAAAGCACTGGGATCTCTTGGGAGAGGAAGAGATAGTGAACATAAAAACATAAAAATAGCCTTACTGGGTCAGACCAATGGTCCATCAAGCCCAGTAGCCCTGGCCAAGGAGTAGCAATATTCTATGCTAATGATCCAGGGCATGCAGTGGCTTCCCTCAGGTCTTTCTTAATAACAGACTATGGATTTTTCCTCCAGGAACTTGTCCATACCTTTCTTAAAACCAGCTACACTATCTGCTCTTACCACAACCTTTGGCAATGCGTTCCAGAGCTTAACTATTCTTTGAGTGAAAAAAAATTTCCTCCTATTGGTTTTAAAAGTATTTCCCTGTAACTTCGAGTGTCCTCTAGTATTTTTAATTTTTGACAGAGTGAAAAATCAATCCACTTGTACCCATTCTACTCCACTCAGGATTTTGTAGACTTCAATCATATCACCCCTCAGCCATATCTTTTCCAAGCTGAAGAGCTCTAACCATTTTAGTTTTTCCTCATACGAAAGAAGTTCCATCCCCTTTATCATCTTGGTTGCTCTTCTTTGAACCTTTTCTAGTGCCACTATATCTTTCTTGAGATAAGAGACCATAATTGAACGCAATACTCCAGATGATGTCGCACCATGGAGCAATACAGGGGCATTAAAAACATTCTTAGTCTTGTTAACCATCCCTTTTTTTAATAACTCCTAGCATTCTGTTTGCTTTTTTGGCCGCTGCCACACATTGTGCAGAAGGTTTCATTGTATTGTCTACGATGATACCTAGATCCTTTTCTTGGGCGCTAATCCCCAAGATGGACCCTAGCATCCGGTAACTGCGATTCATGTTATTCTTCCTAATGTGCATCACTTTGCATTTGTCCACATTAAATTTCATCTGTCATTTGGACGCCCAATTTCCTAAGGTACACCTGCAATTTTTCACAATCAGCATGCATTTTAATAACTTTGAACAATTTAGTGTCATCTACAAATTTAATCACCTCACTCGTCATTCCAATTTCCAAATAATTTCTAAATAAGTTAAATAGCACTGTTCCTAGTACAGACCCCTTGCAACACTCCACTGTTTACTCTCCTCAATTGAGAAAAAGGACCATTTAACCCTACCTTTTGTTTCCTATCTGATAACCAATTCCTAATCCACAACTGAACTTTGCCACCTATCCCATGACACTTTAATTTTCTCAGAAGCCTCTCATGAGGAACTTTATCATAAGCTTTCTGAAAATCTAGATACATTATATCAATTGTCTCACCTGTATCCACATGTTTATTCACACCTTCAAAGATGTCAAGCAAATTTGTGAGGCAAGATCTCCCTCGGCTGAACCATTGCTGACTCCGTCTCATTAAATCATGTTTGTCTATTTATTTTTTATAATTGTTTCCACCATTTTGCCCGGCACTGAAGTGAGGCTTACCGGTCTGTAAATTTTCAGATCTCCCCTGGAGCCCTTTTTAAAAAATCGGAATAACATTGGCCACCCTCCAGACTTCAGATACTATAGATGATGTTGTGGATGGGCTGACTAGATGGGCCATTTGGCCTTTATCTGTCACTGTATTTCTATGTAAGGATATAGATTGGGAAATATTAAAAGAATGTAAGTGGCCTTGAACTGTTATTGAAGAACATAAGCTAAATCTGAATAATAGATATAATAATAATTATGCATGCGTATATTGTCAAATATGCATGAAAATATCTTTATAAAATTACCCTACAGGTCAGGTATGGTAAAGTGGCCTCTAATATGTAAAATGAGTCAATCCCAAAAAATGACAAGGTATAATTTATACAATAAACATATACCACATCATAGTAAATAATGAAAATAAAAAGGTATGATAAATGATATCTACCTAACCTGTGAGACAGAAAATTATTAGAGAATTATCATAATTATATAGGTTATGTTAACCTCCTAATTGTACATGTAATGCTATTTTGGCACAGGGAGGAGCGATACTTGTGTATATAAATGGCAAGTTCATACAGACCAGACCAAAGACTCACACAGCCACTCTACTTCTCCCACACTGCTGTAGAAAGATAGAGAGAACGATGTCTGGCAAGGGTACTAGCAGCCAGTGGAATCAGCAGACAACATACCAACAGGATCAAGGCAACAACTCATGCCAAAACACAAGTCAAGGCTATAATCGTAAGTTGTATTTCGTTATGATGCAGTGATTGTTAATTTTCTTTATTGCCTTTGCAAGTGTATTACAGTTCCAATATTCTAGTAGAACAATATTTCACTTTTAAATAAATTGTTACTGATTTAGGGTTAAACCTATAAACCCAGTGAAAGGGTGGCACATATCTATGTAGAAGATATGGACTGAGGTTGGGAAGGCTAAGGCTCAGCCTCTATGGATGGTATTTATAGGGGGGGAGGAGATACATCAAGCAGCATTAGGGTTTTAAGTACCCCAATGTGCCTTAAAAGAATTGGCATGTATTAAACAGTAAAAAAGCCACAGGTATAAAATGGACTTTAGAATTTGATATGCAATAATTCCCTTAAAGCATATTAAAGGCATGTTAAGTCCTAACACTGCTTGATCAATTTCCCCATAGCCTATTGGAGAGAAACGAAACAGCCCCTGAAACAGTGAAAGTGCAGTATAAATTCAGGGTGCATTTGCTCCAGCTTATGACAAAGAATTGCATGGGACAAAACATAAAAATGGGGGAAATTTTGCAGATAATAGCAAATGAAAGTTAATGAAATGTTCATGCAGATAATAGAAAGTATCAGAGATTATAATTTCTTCTTCTTTTCTGTATTATCAGAAGCATCAGCAATTGGTAAAGGCAGTTCATGTGGAAGGACTTAGGACTTAGGTTTTAATTCAAAATACTTTTTGGTGTAGACACTGTATAAAACATGCTGTGTGATCTTTTACACTGAACATGTAATTAAACTGTGGAATTTTGTTACCATAGAATGTGGGTAAAAGCAGTTAGTATAGCAGGGCTTAAAAAGAGTTTGGGATAATTTCCTAAAACAAAAGTCTATAAGCCATTATTGAGAAGGACTTGGGGAAATCCACTGCTTATTCCTAGGATAAGCAACATAAAATGTATTTTACTCCTTGGAATCTTGTCAGGTACTTGTAACCTGGGTTGGCCACTGTTGGAAACAGGATACTGGGCTTGATGGACCTTCTATTTGTCCCAGTATGGTAACCGTTATGTTCTTATGTTCACTTCATGAACTCTGAAAACATTTTAATGCAAGGGAAGAATGATTCTACTATTGACTACAAATTCTCTGATTCCAATTGACCCCAACCTACTCCTACCCTATCCCAGCAGACAGATCCTGGTCTTCCTTCGAACTTGTTTCCGAATACCTGGTCTATAATCTCTGCCTCAAATTGAAATCCTGCAACTGTACCTTGGATCCTTTCCCCTCCTACCTCTACGAGAACACTCCCCCTCAGGCCAATCTCATCTCTTAACCATTCTCATAAACTCCGCCCTCCATTCGGGTCTTTTCTCCCCAGAAATGGGCCATATTTCCTTAATCCCCACTACTGAAAAAAACCTGAGCTTGACCCCTCTACACCATCCAGCTACCGTCCAATAGCTAACATTCCCCTTCTTACCAAGATGCTAGAGTCCATCATATCCACTCAACTATCTTCCTACCTTGAGAAATTCACCATTCTTCAATCCTACCAATAAGGCTTCCGTCCCAATTTCAGCACCGAATTCCTTTCTGACCTCCTTAATCTCAAAAGTTCAGTATCTCCATTCTCGCAACAAGTTCGCTGTCCTTTTTCAATTCGACCTCTCTGCAGCTTTGATGTCGTCCATCATGATATTCTAATTTACCAACTCACCGAGATAGGCATAAACTCCACAGTCCTTGACTGGTTCTCGAAGTTCTTACGCTCCCACTCCTACATAGTCAACATGAATGGGCACTTCTTCCTCCCCCTGGAACCCGATCTGTGGAGAGTCCCACATAGGCTCACCTCTCTCTCCTCCATCTCTCCCCCCTTGAAACAACTCTACACTTACGCATTGACGACATCTTTGTCCTCCTCGAGACCGAACGGAACCTCACCAACCTCTCGGCGAACAGTATCCTCATTATAATCGAACCTTCAATCCTGGGCCCACATTGTGCAGGATTAAACTGAACGAATCTAAAACAAAACTTCTCTGCTCGGCCAAGAATGGGCCAACTGCCCTACCTCCATCCCACCTGTCTACTGGCCCCACTCTGCATCTTGAATATTCAAGTAAACTTCTGGGAGTCATCATTGACTCTACACTTTCCTTCACAACGACCACCTCAACTCCCTAGTAAAAAAATGTTTCTTCAGCCTTCACATGCTGAGAAAAGGTGAGATCCTGTTTCCACCAAAAACACTTTGCCGTCCTTGTCCAATCCACCATCCTTTCTAGACTGGACTACTGCAGACTCTCTCTACCTTAGGCTAACAAGAGAAAACCTTCAAAGACTCCAGCGATTCAGGAAGTACCGCTGCTAAGCTTATCTTCGCAAAAAGCAAATTCGAGACCACGTCACACCGCTTTTATCCAGAGCTCCACTGGCTTCCGATTATCTCCAGAGTCCCATTTCAAATGTGCCTGCCTCACTTCAAGATCCTACATGGTATTCTCCCTCCCTTCATTCCTCTTTCTTGGAACTCCTCTAACCCCTAATTATGCCAGGATCCACCCAAAAACTGAAACTTTCCTTTCCCTCTCATAAAAGGCGTTTTCACTGTAGGAAAACTAGGTTCTTCTTCCCTCCCTTTCAGAATTACTCAGCTCTGGAACATACCTTACCTCCCCTCTTAAGAATCTGAGCTCCCTCCAACTCTTCCGTAAACATCTGAAAACTTGGTTATTCTCAAAAATGTAACTCCTCCTCCCTCTCTGGTTATTCTAGTCTTCTAAATTTTCTCTTCATTTTGCCTCTTCCCTCCACTGGAGTTCCTTTCTACCCTAACTCTTGTTAACCGTGTCGAGCTTTACGAATGTAGAGATGATGCGGTATACAAACCTAAGGTTTAGATTTAGATTTAGACTACCCAGTACACTATTATTTGGAAGGCCAAAGCTCAATTTTTAATCCTAGTTTCAGCTCCGCAAGATAGGCTAAAACTGGAATGCTACAGATGTGGTGTTTAGAGATGCTAAAAGAAAGTATCTCCAACCTGTCTCTTAAACCCTGAAACCTACTGTCCAGATTTACGGTGCATACACATCAGATTGCAGGGAAATGTTTCTTATGACTAAGTATTTCAGTAATAATAGATTTGTTAAATTGGATCAAGTAAGAAATGCAATAGGGAGGGGGAGAGTAGAAAATTCCAGGAAGTATCTGAATGCTCATGGACGGTTTTCAAACATTTATTCACACTGTTCTATTCTTCATCATTAGAAACCATCTTCAGTTTGGCCAGAGCAGTGGGCTATGGAAACCAGATGAGCCCAGAGCTCACAGAGCTCTCAGGTTTCGGGTGGCCCCTTCCAACAGAACAATCAAGGATATGGTCCGTAAGTTTTAATTCATTACTATAGATTTTCCATTGGAAATATGTCACAAAGTATTGAGTGAATTTTTAGACATGTTTTGTATTTAATATTTATAAAAATAATAATTATATTTCACTTTGATCAGTGATTCTAGGAGGGATACAGTAAAAACATTTCAAAATAGGAAAGCACCAAATATTTTAAAAAGACAAAAATCAACATAAAATACTCCTGTCGTCAGAATGTATAGCACAGCTGTGTCAGTTATATTCAATGACCATCAAATTCTAAAATGTAATATGGAGCAAGTGTAGCTTCAAAACTAATGGTATAATTTTATTTCACTTCAAATGAAACTTGATTGCCATGGCCTTGGGTGGGCCCCATAACCCAGTAGTTCAGTAGCATACTGCTAAATGGGACGCCATAGCTCCTATCCTAGTTCAGCTCTTCTAGATGGGCTGCTCACATTTTCCTGAAAGGAAGGGAGATCCATCTGTCACCCAAAACACTGGGACTCACTGTCCAATTTCAGGGGTACATGTACATCAGACTGCAAAGAGAATTATGATGTATGGTATTTAGCTAGCATCACAGTTATGACGTTTGTTAAACTGGATCAAATTAATGATGTGAGGTGTGTGTTGAGGGGAGGGGGGAATAAATCCCAGGAAATTCTGAATGCTCATGACATTTTCAAGTACAACATATGAAATCTTACAGAATCACACTTCTAATTTTCTTCCATTCTGCATCTTTAGAAATATCTTCAACTGGCCAGGGCAGTGGCTGTGGGAAACCAGTGGGGCCAAGAACTCTCAAACTGGCTCCTCTCAACAGATATATCAAAACTCTAGTCGTAAGTTTTATATCATTACATAACTTTTTCCAAAGAAACAAGTATGGTACACTTTTTAGAGATATTTGCATTCATAGAATTACTCCGTTTCTTAGAGACGATTGCCTTTATGTTATAATGCAGAGGAATTGAAGCATAATTTAATTTCACTTAAGATAAAAGGGTGATAGGTTTATTTCTAAGATATATAACATGACCTACATTGTACCCAAAAAGGTTGTGGTGTGTAGCACACTGCTTCTATATGGGAAAGTTATTTATTTATGTTTGTATTTTATTGAAATTATAATAAAAAAATAAACAACTTAATTCACTTGCATAAAGATTAGATACAGTTTGTAATCTAGGTTTCAGTTTCTCTGGACAGCACTAACATGGGATGCGCAGAGAGGCAGGTTTATTGTTCTTGGAAGGGCGACCAACCTTCCTTTATAAACAATGAAACTTACCGCATAATTCTATAAAGCTGCAGGCCCAACTTTGTGATCTGAATGCAAAGTTGGGTGCTCAAGTTATAGAATTTAATTAAATAACAAGGTGCTAATTGGCATTAATGATCAATTATTGGCTATAATTGGATTCAATTGGCAATAAGAAGTTACATCCATAACTACATCTAATCTATTTTATATAAATTATATCTGTAAATTCCAGAGTATGCAACTGCAAGGGAGAAGGATCTGAAAAGGGCATGAGTGGGTCAGGGGTGTGTATGGTTTTACATGTGGGTTATAGAATACCAGCAGTTACTTCCTAATTGCCTATTGTATTGTACAAGCTTTTACACTATCAATTTAACTGGCATAAGTGCTCGCCCCCTAATTTAGGTAACTAAATGTATACTTACAGTAGTATTCTGTAATGGAAGCTGTGCATTCTCAGCACTCAGCATTCTGGAACCTAACTCCAGGTGACGTTTTGAGAATTACCCCCATACTGTTCAGAATCAGGGTACATGCACATCAGACTGCAGAGAGAATTATGATTTGTGGCTTTTGACGAAGCATTGCAGTTATGATGGCTTTATTAAACTGAATCAAAATTAAAATGGAAGCAGGGATTTGGCAAGTGAATGTTCATGACCATTTTAGACCCTTACAGAATTATACTTCTAATTCTCTTCTATTCTACAATATTAGAAATATCATCAACTGGCCAGGGCACAGGCTGTGGAAACCAAGGAGGTTATAGTTCGCAGATTCAAGTCTCTGATCGTAAGTTTTAATTTATTATAATATTTTCTTTAAAAAATGTATGAGGAATTGATACTATGATTTAAATGAAGATGAAAAGTTTTGAATTTATTTTTTGTGATATATGTCATGATCGGGGATTACCCCAGTGACCCAGTAGCATGGTGGCACAGTACTACATGGGAGACCGTAGTTCAGTTCTTAAACTATGTTTCAGATCTTCTAGATTAGAATGTACATTCTTCCGAAATGATAGGAAAAATATCAACAACATTTTTTTACAATCAAAAGGACTGGGAAACATGACATTTTGGATCCCTATTAATTAAAACATGTTAAAGTCTTAGGACCCCTTTTACAAGGCCCTTAATGAGTGGTTAATACACCAAAATAGACTGCTATGTTATAGTGTAAAAGGGTTTTGCTTGTTTCTCAGCATTAAACCTTGGTTAATAAAGTTTTCTGAATTTTTCTGTCAGAGAGAGAGTGGGTGAGGATTCATTAGCCACCTAGCATGTAAGACGTCCCACGTATTAACTGGTCTAACATTGAGATTCACACTGCTCTCAACGCTCATAACAAATGAATAATTTCCATAAATAATCACTCAATACAATTTTGTGTGTGGATAATAAATTCTGGCCGCAGTTTATTTAACAACAATAATATAACCCTACAACCATGAATTATTAAATGCAATTTTCCAAAGTGGTCTTCATAAACAACAATCCCATGACAACTAGTTGGTAATGACCTAGCTGCCAGCCCCCCCAAATTCATACTGCATTTTTCTTGACATTTATCCAATCTTTACTCCCTCCCCCCATGAGACCTGCGGTGCTGCCCGGCTTCACTAATACCTGTGGCGGTATCGCACACATGTAGCTACCCTTCATCAATAACTGTATCAATACCATAAACTTATCATTGACCGCCTAGAAGAAATCAATTTCCATCCCCCCAAAAAAAATAAAAAGTCCCCAAAGAAGCAAACCAAACAACCGTTTCCCAACCCAAACTTCAAATCCCAGAACTGCAAAACCCAGAAATCACTATGGAACAGGGTAGGCAGGAAAAACTTCTTAATCCTACCAACCTCTCATCCCTCTCTCTTACCACACACACACCCTAAACCACCCTCTTTTCCCCACAGTCCTGAACTACCAAATAATCCCCTCAACTCTCCACATTTCCACTCAGTACACGGCCCAATCACAACAGCCATAACCATTCCACCAATCACTCCCTCGTTTCACTCCATAGCAAACATGCATTCCCAACCAAGCAACACAATCATATATCTTAGAAACTACATAACTTCTTTTTCCCCCTTGCCCTCCCCCCCCCCCCCGGCCTTCCTTCACTTCTGCTAGCAGTTCAGTCAATGTTATTGACCCACTACTAAATTTGTGTGCCCCTTAAAACACAGTTAACACAGGAGCACTCCTAAACAGAAAAAATAGCAAAGTGCTCCCACATTAAGTTTTGTTCTACATATGAGGGACCATTGAAAGTTTTCAGCTCAACCAACAAAGTTGGAGCAGTCTTCATTGAGGGCTATACATTTAGTCCAGTGATTTTCCACCTTTTCTTGTTCAGTATTTCTCCGACGGAATGAAAAAAGTGGAATATCACTAAACTAAGTGTACAGCCCTTGATGAAGACTGCCCCAACTATATAGGTTGGACTAAGAGCTTTTCAGTGGCCCCTCATACTAATTTCTAATTGAATACAGACATGGCTTAGTAGGAGGGCACTACTGCGTATTTTCAGTGTTATTAATAGTGTGAACTCTTCCAAAAGAAACAAATCTAATTCTGTTCTATTCTGTATTATTAGAAACCTTCATTAGTGGTCAGGGAGGTGCTTCTGGAAACCAGTGGAATCAGAGCTCACAGAGTTCTCAGATTGCAGTTGACAACTTAATGCAACAGAAAGGTCCAGTCTATGGTCGTAAGTTTTAATTCATTACAGTAACATTTGTTAGAATGATTTTTTCTAAAAAATAACTGCTTTATATCTTTAAAATAACAGGCATTCAAAACAGTTTAAATTTCAAGGCATGTAGAGCCCTACATTTTTCCTTTGTTTAGTTTCCCATGTTATTTATTAATTTATATAATTCATTTTCTATCCCGTTTTCCCCAAAGAGCAGGTTACAGGTTAACCATACATAATATACAGTTAACAGGTTACGATTTGAACAAGATTTGCCATTATTACAGTACAAGTTTACAATACAAGTTTTTATCCTTACTTGATACATACTAGGGTCTAATACTAATATACATAATATACAGTTTTCAAGTTACAATTTGCCATAGTTATCTCTAACTCCAAATTTTCCAATACAAGTTTTATCCTAATTTGACACACATAGGCAGTTACAAGTTAAATTTGCCATATTTACAATGCAAGATTTTTCAATAGAAGTTTTTCTTAACGTGACACAAACTGGGATACATACCAATATATATTTCTTTGTAATCCATCGGTCATGGGCAGGGGAGTTAGGTGAAGAGGCCTATTATTAACAGTAACTCTCAAGCAATCAGAAACTACATTTATCCCCATGGGTGCCGGTTAACTGAGAGTCTGCTTTATAAGCAACAGCAAACATTTAGGCAGCAGGCATGTACATATGTGGCAATCTGAAAGTATGTGCCTATCTATTTCATTTAGGGTTCCTTTTACCAAGGTGCGCTTGCAGTTTTAACGCGCGCTTAGTATGCGCTACAATGCCCCGCATGCTAAACGCTAACACCTCCATAGAGCTCGCGTTAGTATTTTTCATTTAGGGCGTGGTTTGCCCGCGCTAAAAACGCTAGCGCACCTTAGTAAAAGGAGCCCTTAGTTTTTTGTTTCATCTTGTTTTATTTTGGTATTGTTTTGTGTTTTTTTTTTACATTGTAGAGACATTGTCTGGAGCAGTGTGCTGCAGTCTTTCACAAAGAGTGTGCACTGATCATTAAAGAATGCACTCTCTTTGTGAAATGTATGCACTCTTGAAGAAGAGTCCATATTGAATCTGACCCTCTTACTTCAGGAGTAACATTACATGAAACAACATGGGGACATTCCAACATTCTGTTTTTAATTGCAAAATGTTGATTCTTTTATTAACACAGTTGGGGCAATCTCCACTTAAGGCTATACACTTAGTCCAGCGATTTTCCACCTTTTTGGTTCAGTAGTTTTCTGACGCAATGAAAAAAAAGTGGAAAATCACTGGACTAAATGCATAGCCCTCAATGAATTCTGCCCCAACTTTGTTGGTTGGACTGAGAACTTTCAGTGATCCCTCGTACTAATTGCTAATTGAATGCAGACATGGTTTAGTAGAAGGGCATCACTGTGTATCTTCAGCATTATTAATAGTGTGAACTCTCTCAAAAGAAACAAATCTAATTCTATTCTCTTCTGTATTATTAGAAGCCTTCATTACTGGCCAGGGAGGTGCTTCTGGAAACCAGTGGAATCAGAGTTCACAGAGTTCTCAGAGTGCAGTTAACAACTTAATGCAGCAGAAAGGTCCAGTCTATGGTCGTAAGTTTTAATTCATTGCAATCACATTTGTTACAATGTTTTTCTAAAAATAACTGCTTCATATCTTCAAAATAACTGGCTTTCAGAACAGTTTAAATTTCAAAGGGTGTATGATGCTACATTTTCCCCCCGCTGCCCCCCTAACAATAACAGCAGGAGGACAGTCTGGCCCTCCTGCCAAAGATGCAGGCCCACACACACAATCCCGAGGAACCCCCCCCCCCCCCCAACAATACCGGTAGAAGGGAGCTGAAGCCCTCCTGCTGGAAGGCGAAACCCCCCGAACCAGCCCCATGTGCCTAAGGCCCCACCCACAGGAGGGGCCTAAGGCAACTGGGCCAATTCCAGTTGGCCCAGACACCTAAGGCACCTCCTAGGGGCGGGGCCTTAGGCACTTAGGCCAATCAGGCCCTAGGCCTGCAATCCAAGGATAGTGGGTCTGCCAGCTGCTGGGCTTGGGACCCGTCCAGCTGGCCAACGTTAAGGTAAGTTGTAGGGATGTTGGGGATTAGGGTGGTGTCCAAGGTTAAAGGGAGTCTGGGTAGCGGAGAGGCCATTCGGGGGTTTGGGGAGCAATCGGTGGTTCACAGGGGGTTACAGGGGGTGCACCTTGGGCAGGAGGGCCTGGGATCCCTTCTGCCTGTATTTGAGGGGAGTGAGGGTTTCGCCTTCTGGTAGGAGGGTTTGGGCTCTTTCCTGCCTGCTCGGGGAGGGTTGAAGGGTTTTGTCTTCCGACAGGAGGGCTTGTGCTCTCTCCTGCAGGTATTGTCGGGGAGGTTCGCAGGGAGGTGGGGGTCTTTGTTTTGGCAGGAGGGCCTAGGCCCTCCTGCCGGTATTGTCAGGGGTTCAGGGGTGTTGGCAGAAAGGCTTGGGATCCCTCCTGCCTGGAAAATCACTGGACTAAGTGAATAGCCCTTGATGGATTCTGCCCCAACTTTATTAGTTGGACTGAGAACGTCTCAGTGGCCCCTCGTACTAATTAATTGAATGCAGACATGGTTTCGTAGAAGGGTACAACTGTGTATCTTCAGTGTTATTAAGAGTGTGCACTCTCTCAAAAGAAACAAATCTAATTCTATTCTCTTCTGTATTATTAGAAACCTTTACTAGTGGCCAGGGAGGTGCTTCTGGGAACCAGTGGAATCAGAGCTCACAGAATTCCCAAATTTCAGTTGACAGCTCAATGCAACAGAAAGGTTCAGGATTTGGTCGTAAGTTTTAATTCATTACAATGACATTTATTAGAATGTTTTCTTAAAAATAACTGCTTTATATCTTCAAAATAACTGGCTTTCAGAACAATTTAAATTTCAAGGGGTGTAGGGCCCTCCATTTTTCCTTTGTTTAATTTTCCATGTCATTTTTAGGAAATTTCATTTAGTTTTTGTTTTCATCTTGTTTTGCTTTGGTATTGTTTTTTGTTTTTATTTTAGAAATAATGTCTAAACTATTGTGCACTCTGACTCTGGGAAAAAATAATCTGATTTTTCCCTCTCATTTCAGGACTAACATTACATGAAACATTATGGGTAATGCTGTTGACGTTCCAGCATTCTTAGAAAATATTTTAATTGCAAAATGTTGATTCTTTTATTGACACAGTGAATAAGTTCATTTTCTTCACACATTACGTATAACCACATTAGTCCTTACTATAGACTGTTGCACTGGTTGCCGGTGGAGGCACGAGTAATATTTGAATTCTCTTGTATATGCTTTAAGCTGATTTGGGGATTGTCTCATTTTGTGCTATACAGTCCTACAAGGATAACCAGAAATTGTAATTTATTTGCCTATCCAAAAATTACTGGTTATAGATATAGGTTTTTTCTGGATAGGACTTTTTCGTTTCAAACAAGCAAGCAGCAGTCCTGGTTAGGTAATTACATCAATGGCTGTCTTATGGCGCATTTCGGAAAGAGTGTACTGTTTAATAAATTCATTTCCTAAATAGAAGTTATATTAATAACAATAATTTTATTCTGACTACTCTTAGGAAATTGTTATACTCTTGCTATTTGTATTTTGTACTTCACTGATTGTCTAGCTCTCTTCAGTGTAAACCGCCCATAAATTGATTGTGGTGGTATAGAAGAATAAAGTTATGTTATGTTATGTATTATCATCTAGGGACGTGGGCCGGCTTAGACTTAGTCGTACAGCATGTATAACCGAAAGTTTTACAACAGAGCCTAGACGGAACTTGGACGTTGTGACTTAGACCATGTAAAACATGGTCTAAGTCACAAAAACCTACCTAAAGTCACCAGATAAGCACTGCAAACACATAAAACAGACCCCCACACACTACTCCAGTGATCACCCCCATAAAAATTTTAATCATAACTTTAAAATTCAGCCTCCAGACCATCATCACCTGGCCGCCTTGCATAGGAAAGCCTAGTCGTCCAGCCCAGAGGCAGCTTAAGTCATCTTGGGGGTGGGTTAGGGACCCATAGAGAGGAGGACCCATGCCCATAAGCCCCTGGAATCACTGCATTGATACTTAAACATGTACACTCCCCTATACACCCCCAAAACCCTTTTGTACTGGCATATAAGTGGCTCCTGCAGCCATAAGGGCTATTGGTGTGGTAGATAAGTGGGTCTAGGGGATTCTGGAGGTGGTTTGGGGGGCTCATCATAACCTATAAGGGAGCTGTAGGGAGGAGAAGTCATGGCACCCTTTTTTTGAAGTTCACAGCAGTGCCCTGTAAGGTACTCCACTATTTAGGTGGCATGTCTGGGTGTGCAGTCCATCACTTTGCAGACCCCTCCCACGTCCAACAGGGCTTGTTCTAGGTGTTTTGGACTTGGATGGAAAGTTGGACGAAAATGGGGTATAAAGATAGACGATTTAGTGGCTTGGATGATCAGATCGGCAGGACATATAGATGATTTTCGAAATGAAAAAAAGTTGGATGTATCTTTTGAAAATGTGTCTTAAGCTGTGTCTTAAGGCACCTACCTTAATAAATAAACTAAAAAAAACAAAACAATAAAAGAAAAATGTATTAAAACATGCTAAAATGTACAGAAGTATCAGACAGAATCAGCATCAACACCAATCATGGAAACAGCTTTGATCTGACCTTTTTGCAAAAATATAGTCAGCAGGGCTTTTGTATGACAGTATCTGTATCAGTTATAGAAGGAAGTCAAAATAGGGCAACATCTCCTGGTAATTGAGAATCAATGGCTATATTACATTGAAGCTGAGAAGATAAAAATATCACAAAAGCACTCTTCTTACTTCCTTGCACGTTAGAATCAAGCTCGTTTTCCCAAGGTGGCTATGATGGAGGACAGTATGGTCAGACATCACAGTACTCGCAGAGTGGAGCCCAAAACTTTGGCCAAGGTAATGCTCTGAAGGTTTATTTTATAATAATAGAAACATTTTAGAAACAGAATAAGGTTACAAAAGTTCTTCAGATTGATTTAAATCTGAAATATCCTCATGATTTTTAAATTGGCCTCAGACCAGCAAAAATTCACATTGTGTTTTTATTTATAATAAGAACCTGTCCAATTTGAGGATCATTTTATAATTAGAAACTTAATCCATAAAGACATCTACTTTCCTTTATAGAATATTAGCTTAACAGGGTAAATACATATGCGCATATGTGCTTAGGTGAGTCCTTATGCCAACCATTATAGGAGGCAGAAGCGATCCCTCCTGTCCATGCCCACCACAGGACCACCAGGTTTTACGGCAGGCCAGGTGGAGGCCTGCAAGGCATCAGGAGGGAGAGAGAGGATACAGGGCAGGAAGGGAGGGGTTGCAGAGCCTCTCAGGGCAGGAAAGAAAGGGAGGGGGCTGGGTATAGAGCCACCAAGGCACTTGAAAGTTAACCCCATCCCCCCTTGCTTATATTCGAGTCCTTATTTCCTCCTTTTTGGGGGGACAGGGCTAACAGCTTATAGGCTGGTTAGCTTATATTCAAGTATATGTGGTATCTACACAAAATGGAGGAATCTAAGTTGGACAGATTGGATGGGTTATTTTTTTTTCTTTATCAGCTGTCTTTCTATGTGTTACAATATTAATAATCTGTATATGATTGAGCAATGGCTATTTTTCTGTGCTTTATCTTATATAAAAGCTTTACTTTACATTTCCAGATTCAGATTTAATTTCCAGAACCATACAATATAAAATAAATATTTTCTTAACACTATAAGAAGACAGCAAATAAAGAGTTGAAACAAGTCAACCTAGAATGTGGAATGTGACAAAAGAGTATTGTATACAGTACAGTTCAGAGGAGATCTTTATCTCTGTGAAAAATTACATGAGGGATCTCTTAGGGAAAAGAGAAGATAGTGGATGTTGTGGATGGGCCATTTGGTCTTTATCTGTCGTCATTTATCTATGTTTCTATCCTTACTTAAGGAATGAAGTATTAGGCAGTGTGTAGGAAGCTTGAGTTTGATAGGGTATACCTCATCCAATTTTGTGGTTCTTATTCTAGGTGGATATCAAAACACAAGCCAGCAGAACCAATTCATTGGTGGACAAAAGAAGTGAAAAAGCAAGACTGAAACTCTACTTTCAATAAATTGGAATCATGCCTTGTAACCTCTCCATTAAAACTGATCATTCTGATTTTAAAAGATTTAACTTATAATATTAATTTAAAACTTTTGCCATCTCATAACACTAATTTGAAACATTGCCATCAAAATTCATGTTGGATTTAATAAAAGCAATCTTAACAAGCACATCATATTTGTCTGCTGATTGTTTAATACAAAGATACGGACCAGCAGTGACTCTCAGGAGCTTAGTTGTTTCTTACAAATATTATTCCTAGGGAAACATAGAAGCAGTTCTATCCAAAGAAACTGTGCAGGTTGAAATCTTCCATAATTCCTCTGATCCTTCTTGTAATATTAGAACCAGATCACTGCAAAAGAGATTTTCCTGAATTTACAGTGCCACTAAGCATAGGAGCCAACTTTTCAAAATGATTATGGGTGCTCAACTCACCATAAATTACCAAATTATATTATATTTAAAGCGGGTTAAAACCACAGGCTCGCACTGCAGGAAAGGGCAGCAGAGAGCAGGAGAGTTGGGAGAGGCAGAGAGCAGGTCATGAATACCGAGGAAGAATTATAAGTTGTTGTTTAAAATGAGCAAATACCTATTGGGGAGTGTTTTGAGGAATTGTAAATCAATTACTCTAATATTAAAGAAACGTTTTGAAAAACAGAAATTTTTTATCAAGAAACATAGAAACATAGAAAGATGAGGGCAGAAAAGGGATACAGCCCATCAAGTCTGCCCACTAAACTGACCAACCCCCTTATGTCTATATCCTAGTGACCCTATTCCTTATCTTCACCCTCGTAGGATCCCACGTAGGTATCCCATTTATTCTTAAAGTCTGGGATGCTGCTGGCCTCGATCACCTGCACTGGAAGCATGAAGAAGCGTAAAAGAGTTGAATTAGTTTGGGAAAGCTTTACTGAGCAATTCCAGTGAAGCCTTGATCAAGGGGAAAAAAGTTTTTATTTATTCATTTTCATTGGAGCATCAGAGAAAAAAAGTAATTGTTTGAACTGGTGGAGGGGCATAAGCAAAAAAAATGTCTAAGTCCCCTTTTGGCCTAAGGCCTTAAACATTGAAAGCAGAAGCAGGGAAAATGTCCATAATAAAAAAAAACGTCCAAAAGGAGGTTTTTTTGATAATGCCCTGCCTCTATGTTCAGCTGTTTAAACGCCCAGACCACCACTACATCTAAACTTATACCCCATAATGAACCAAAAAAACGCCTAAGCCCCAAACGTCCAACACAAGGGCTTTTAGGCGAAGGAGGAGCCAGTCCTCTGCCTAAAAGCTGGATTCTGTAACCGGTGTTTGTCAAAAACAACACCAGTTACAGAATCCACCCCCCCCACGACATCGGGGCATGAGGGAGTCCAAGCCCTCTTGCCCCGCAGCACCCCCTACCTCTCCGACGACATCGGGGCAAGAGGGAACCCAAGCTCTCCTGTCCCGCGGCCCCCCCCCCCCCCCGATTACGTTCAGGGCAGAAGGGAGCCCAAGCCCTCCTGCTCTGCGATCTCTAATCTCCCCTGAGTCCGATGGTGCCAGGAGGGAGCCCAAGCCCTCCTGGCCTCTCGCCCCCCACCCCCTACAAGATCAGGCAGGAGGGAGCCCAACCCCTCCTGCCCAGGTGGACCCCCTGCCCCTCACCCCCCGCTACAATACGGGCAGGAGAGATCCCAGGCCCTCCTGCCCTCGACACAACCCCCCCAACGACCGCCTCCCCCCGAAACCCGATGTGCCTAAGGCCCCGCCCACAGAAGGGGTCTAAGGCTCCCGGGCCTATTCTGGTTGGCTCAGGCACCTTAGGCCCCACCTGTGGGCGGGATTTCAGCCACCTGGGCCAATCCGGCCCCATTCCGAGGCCGGCTGGCCAGCTGGATGGGCGGGCTTGGAACTCATCCATCCAGCCAACATTTAACAGATATGGGGGTGGGATTGGGGGTGGGGGATCATAGGGATGGCGGGGGGATCGCAGGTCAGCGGGGGGGCGATCAGGGGTTCGGGGCGGTCATTGGGGGGTTGTGTTGAGGGCAGGAGGGCCTGGGATCCCTCCTGCCCATATTGTAGCGGGGGTGGGGAGTAGGGGGGTCCGCCTGGGCAGGAGGGGTTGGGCTCCCTCCTTCCTGATCTTGTAGGGGGTGGGGGGCGAGAGGCCAGGAGGGCATGGGCTTCCTCCTTGCCCCATTGGACTCAGGGGGGATTAGAGATCACGGGCAGGAGGGCTTGGGCTCCCTCCTGGCCCCATCGGACTTGGCAGGGGGGGGGGGGTTGGGGATCACGGGGCAAGAGGGCTTGGGCTCTCTCTTTCCCTGATGTTGTTGGGGACGGTGATGTATCGCAGTAGGAGAGATGCCTCATCTCCCTTACCGTGATGCCATCACTCCTCTACCCGAACTGACACAACCCGCGTCAGGAGAGATAGGGCATCTCTCCTGCCACGGGTCGCGGCAGTTCGGGTAGAGGAGTGATGGCAATGCAGTAGGGGAGATGAGGCATCTCTCCTGCCGTGATCATTGCTGTAGGGGGTAGGCAGGTTGCTGAGCTGATCGCAGCAGCCACGATCAGCTCAGCGGCCCCTTTTTCGGCACTTAGACCTGTTTTGACTTCGTCTAAGTCAAAGCGTATAAGTGCCGACTAGGCAACCTGCCTAAGGTTTTGTTTATACCTGCTGCACGCCTAGGTCTAGGTTGGCCCACCTCCCCCCCACCGCCAGCCCTTCCCCTCCTCTAAAAATGCCTCTTTTCTCTCTGTGCGTCTAGAGGCAGGGGAAAGGCCTAAGCTGGTTTTAGATACGTCTAAAACCAGCTTTGATTATGGGTACTTAGACGATCAGGCTTTTTGATCATCCAAGTAACCATTAGGCCACTTTTTAGACGTTTTTTTTTTTTTATTATGAACCCCATAGCTCTTATTATTAAAGAGAGGGAAGGAAAAAGTAAAAAAGAAAAATATATTTACAAAACTTAAATTTATGGGAGTTAGTGGTTAAAACAACTAATAAAATCAGAGGTGAGCAGCAGGAATTTAAGGCCACCATAGAACCTCCCTTGCACTAGTCTGATTTGTGTTGCATTGTTGTTCTTTTTAGGCTGAGAATTGAAATAGGTCACATGTCCTGAAGTGAGACAGAATTTGTGATTTTTTTATTTTTTTGATTTTCTGCACAAGAGAGAAAGTACATAGCTTAAGGGTCCTCATCAACTGGAGTATTTATATCTTATATTTACATTAGAGGCTCTGTCAGAGACCTATTTACAAAGTATGCATTCTTCCCAATTAATATTTCTAAATTAATAAAGTGTCTTTCATTATTTGTAAATAGGTCTCTACCAGAGCCTCTAATTCAGTAGCATTATTAAATGAAATAACTTGTGGGGATAGATTTGATTCCAGTAGGGATGTGCAGGTATGGGTTTGATTCCAGCAAGGATGGGTAGGAACGGATTTGATTTCTCTCCCCGCGTAACTCTTTAGTGGATAAAAGACACCAGTGCTGGCATCATGGTAGCATATGTGATTGGCTGCCACTGGCTTCATAAAAGGGGGAGGGGTTAAGTACTTATATGTGTAGCTTTGAAACTAAGGGCTCCTTTTTCGAAGGTGCGTTATGGGTTTTACCGCACACACCGGATTAGCGCACACTATAGCGTGCGCTAGCCAAAAATCTATCACCTGCTCAAAAGGAGGTGGTAGTGGCTAGCACACGCGGCATTTTTAGCACATGCTATTCCGCGCGTTAAGGCCCTAACCCGCCTTTGTAAAAGGAGCCCTAAGAGGCTGGTCGTATTCTGATATGTATGTTTGTTTTCCTAAATATCATCCAACAGATTTTCTGTTTTGAGAAGTCAGTACAAATTAGGCAAGATTTGAACCTAGGAATGTTGCCTCTTCTTTGTATCCCTCTCCCTCAAAACCACAGTGAATTCCCTCACATGTATGCACATAACACAACGAATATTTGATACATATGTTTAGAATCTAAAGGGACTTTGCAATGTATCATGAAAATACCCTGTCTACTGCCAGCATGACTACCTTCCATATTGTGAGCATTGCTGTTGACCCAGGTATTCATAGCACCTAAATGTGGTTTAGTTTTGCTATTTAAGACTCTCTGAGCACCACTATTTACCTAGTAATGAGGTGATTTGGCTTCTTCTTGGATGATCAGTCAAGATCCAATCTGATCCAACCAAACAAAAAAGGTAGCCATTTTGTGGGAGGGAAGTAAGCAAGCCAGATGGAGGGATGTTGGATGAAAAAAAAAAAGGGCTGCCCATTCACATACAGGTAACTCTGAGAACAGTTTTCCATATTTCCTATAATTGTTTAGCTTATTGTATAACAGTGTGTTATACAACTTGATGCAGAAGATTGCTCTGTCAGTTTGTGACCCTTGAATGTGCTATTGGGGAACTGTACCCTTACAATTCACAAATATACACACTCAATTATTCTAGCCTTAGTTTATGAGCCTTTCTCTGCCACAGCCATACTTAAATGTAAATCATTAAACAAAAATTAAGAAGTGAAGAAATAGACCTCAGGCTTCATGGCTCTGATAAAAACTCCACTTCTTAGACTATAATAATAAAGCATGGCTGGCATCAAGGAGAAAACTCAAAAATCCAAGTCACAGACATAAATGGACTGCTTCTTCCAACTGCAAGAAGATTCTATAAGCCACGAACAGAATCCTCAACTGTTCCTATACATCCACTTCTGCAGTCAGACTCTGAAATACCATGTCCACTCCAACAGCAAAACACTGAAAATACCCGACAGGGAAATCCCTGTTTCACCACTAAGGCTGCGTGAGGGGTTAGTATTTCTTCACTTTACATCATGTCAGCTTTCTGTTTAACATCCGTTTCTCAAAGCCTGCACCTTTCCCATTCCTCTTCCTGCTCTCCCTTCTAAGTCCTTCTTCCAATCTGGGCTGAGAGGCACAAACAGGCCTCCCAGGCCTGCCCAGTTCTACCCAGCCCCACCCCATCCGCCCCAAGTCATGCCCCATTTTGCCCCAGCCTCTCCCACCCAGCCCTGCTCCCTTCAACCTTTCTCGTGCTTGGAGCCGCGTTGGGAGGGCATCTGTGCATGTGCAGGTGTGATGTGATGATGTCACATACATGCGCATGATGTCACCACGTATTCATGCATGCAAAGGTGCCCTCCTGACGCAGTCCCAAACTGGAAGCTTTTCAAAACCCGGACAAAGTGCCCGGATTTGAAAAGCCATCCAGATGCCTGGACATGTCCTCTAAAAAGAGGACATGCCTGGGTATATCTGGATGTCTGGTAACCCTAACATTCATGAGCTTTTGTATACCCTCTGTGGCCTTCGGTGATAGCAGCACTGAGACTCTCCTGGAGATGTAGTTAGAAGATGTGGCCCTTTCCAGAACTACATACTCCTATCTTTCCTGAACTAGTTATACCTCATCCAAGGCCTGAATCAGCCTTTATATCTAAAAAGGCAACATGATTTTCACCTTTTACTAAGCTGCAGTAAAAAGTGGCCTCAACATGTCCTTATGTGGATCATTCCAGCACACTAAAGACATTTTTACCGCAGAGGTAAAATGGGTGATTTTTCTATTTCCAGCATTAATGGCTATGATCTAATTTTGTTATTAAACGTGTGGCCTTTAGTGCATGAGCCTTTTGTATAGGCCAGGGGTAGGCAATTCCGGTCCTCGAGAGCTGGAGCCAGGTCAGGTTTTCAGGATATCCACAATAAATATGCATGAGATAGATTTGCATCTCAAGGAGGCAGTGCATGCAAATCCATCTCATACATATTCATTGTGGATATACTGAAAACCTGACCTGGCTCCGGCTCTCGAGGACCGGAATTGCCTACCCCTGGTATAGGCAGTAAGGTGCTCACATGCTATCCACGAACTAATCAGTTAGCATACGGCAAAGTAGCTATGTTAACCAATTAAGTCAGAATATATCCATTCGCCACTCCGAAGCTATTAAAAATTTTTTTAGTGTGTACCAAAACTGCCATAAGAGCGTGTCCCATAGTAAAGCATTGTAACCAGGGCCGGATTTAGATGAAAAGAGGCCCTAGGCTATTCCACTTATGAGGCCCTTTCACCTCCCATTTTTAAGTTTGTAAATTACATGAGAGATAATAAAATACATCATTACTGTGATATATATCAATATGTTAAATGAAACATGTTGTTAATGGTACTAACCTTTATAAAAAAAATGTGACACGGATAATAAATAAAAAAAAGTCGAGAACACTTATTTGGACATTTATTCTCAGCACCATATATAGTACTTGTAACAATAACTAATCAAACATAACACACAACATTGCCCCTTCCTATGTCCATAGTGCCCCCAGTGCGTCCTTCCTCACCTCACCCCCCTCCGATGCCTGCCTGCCTCCCATCCCCCTTCCATTGAATACCCCCCCATGCCATCCTGCCTGCCTGCCTTCCATTAACCCCCCCCCCATGCCAGCCTGCCTGCCTCCCATCCCCCTTCCACTGAAACCCCCTAATCCACCCCCCCGATGCTAGTCTGGGCCGCCCTGTCCTGACGGATCCACATTTTGCCTCTCTCCCCGCGGGGCTGGGCTTTGCCCAGCTGTTTCTGGACTAACGTCTTTCCCTCCCCAATCCTCCTCCCAGGGTGAGAAAAAGAAAGGGAGAAGCCGAGTCGGCGCCCCGTTGCGGCCGGAGCTGGTTCCGATCCTGAAGCGTAGAATTTCTCCTTATTTTCGGTTCACTGTTTTTAGAATAGTGTAATTTTAATTTTGCTAACAATTTGAATGTAAGCCCCTCTTGATCTTGAGGCCCTAGGCTAAAGCCTAGTTAGCCTTTAGGAAAATCTGGCCCTGATTGTAACTGTGATTAGCACATGTTAGTACTTACCACAGCTTAGTAAAAGGGCCCTTTTATCTCTGTTGTTTTGGGATAAAAATTTGAACCTTCTATAACATTATGTTGGAAGGATTATGCTGTTCAGAATTGTAGCTAATTGGTGATCTCTGAACTCTTATGGTGTCTGCCATTTAATCCTTCATTGCATTATCAGGTATTTATCACCCTAGTAGTTAAATAAAGACATAACACCAGATTTAAAAAATATGAAACACCATAAATAATTACTACATAATTTACAATCAACTAGCAGTTAAAACAAAAAAATAAATGACATATATGAATCTGTGTAATGGGCAATGGCACCCACAACCTCACTGTATTGTTACTATGTCATACTGGGTTTTCAATTTGACAACAAATGATCAACCTGTGAGTTGTGGCCTATAAGAAGAGAATGACACGGGGACAAATTTGTGCCCATCCCCAGTGGCGTACCTAGGGTATGTGGCACCCGGGGCCCATCATTTTTTGACACCCCCCCCATGTAAAAAAATATTTTTTGTAATGACCATGAAACGGAATAAATGGTCAGAATAGAAACAGGCAGTGAAAATTTTCTTATATTCCAAACATAACATAACATAAATTATGTCTGAATTGTCATGACATCAGAAGTACATATGGAGTAGTTGCAGGTGATGCTTGGGACAGTTCTGATTGTGTTAGTTCGGTTTTATGTATTTTTTGAATAGAAGGGTTTTTATTTCTTTTTGAAGGTTTTGTAGTCTGTGGTCGAGGTCAATAGGTTGTAGAGTTGGGGGTCGAGTGCTGCAGCTCGAATGGCTAGGAGGTTGTCGAACAGTTTTTTTCTTTTGACGTTTTTGGTTGGAGGGTGTGTGAATGGTGCGTGAGTTCTCCTATGTCTGTTTGAGGTGGATTGAATTATTTAGTTGAAGAAATTAGTTACCCCCTCATCCCACACACATTAATTCTCTTCCATTTTTGTTCCCACTATAAAAAACACTGATAAGTTCCCAGAAAAAAAATACATTAAAATAAGAAGTGAAAACAAAGGCCCCTACAGATGAGAACATAACATAAGAATAGCCTAACTGGGTCAGACCAATGGTCCATCATGCCCAGTAGCCCATTCTCATGCTAGCCAATCCAGGACACTAATACCTGGTCAAAACCCAAAGAGTAGCAACATTCCATGCTACCGATCCAGGGCAAGCAGATACTTCCCCCATGTCTTAATAACAGATTATGGACTTTTCCTCCAGGAATGTGTCCAAATCTTTCTTAAAACCAGCTACACTATCTGCTTTTACCTCAACTTCTGGCCACTTCATTTTTAAGTTTAGATCTTTCCTTTCAAACAGAGACCTTGCTAGATGTCAAATACAGCACAAGGTAACTTCACATGGACTTAGCTGTGCAGGAAATGTGAATCTCCTCATACACCCACCATATAGTGCAAAAATGTGCAAAGGTCTGTTTTTTTCTTTCGATCACTACATAGCCTAATGCCACACAAGCAGCGCTGTTACAAACATATTCTGTAGGTCAATGCTAAGGATAACAAAGTTTCCTTCTTTGAACCAGAAGGAGATACTGATAAACCACTGGAAGAGATCCCAAAACAACACCCAAAGACCCACTCAGTGTGTGAACCAGTTGAGTGGAGTAGACTAACTGGGGGGTGGAAATGGGCCCGGAGTTTGCTCAGCAGAATTTCCCAGACCACCTCTTCCTCTCAACACATTGACACGCTGCCGCCACCACCACTAGGAACACCTCACCGGGTAGGCCAGCAATGCTATAAACTTTATAAAACACATTATTATATTTTCTTATTAAGCACATATTTTAACTGAACTCTCTGACATCCTCAGCCTTTCCATTCACAAAAATAGAAGGAAGAAAAGTTCCCATTTCCTGCTGTCTCATGTCCCCGGCCTATACAATATTTTTCTTCTGCAGACCCTTCAAAAGTCTGACCAAATCCTCGTTTCACTTGCATTATAAAGTACTGAGGATGCCATCTTTCCCCAATCCCAGGTCCTAAAGTCTAAGACAGTAGCGCAAACTAATGCTGCCAGATTCAGGAAAAAAAATTTTGATTCGATTCAGCCTTTTAAATTGGTTTTTCAATTCGATTTTCCTGCCCAGTTGGGTGATTTTTTTCAAAAATCCTGGTGGGTTTTATAGCTTTTCACCCCCTTTGGCTTCTCCTAACCACACTGGCGCTGTGGTGTAAATAAAATAAAGAAACAAAAAGGACTTTTCCTCTCTCTGTTAAATCCTAGCTCACGTTTGCAGTCCAACACCAGCTCTGGCAGGATACACATTTCAAATCTGACATATTGTAATCACAAAACAGAAAAATAAAATTAATTTTTCTACCTTTTGTTGTCTGGTTATATTTCAAATCTTGTTGGTCCATAGGTTCTGGTTTTCTTCTGATAACTTGCTTGCCAGGGTCTCCTTCTTTCTTCTTTCTGCATGCCTAACCATCCATCTGCCAACTCTGTCCTCCCCTTTCCATTTCCCTTCCCTCCCCAGGAAGTCTGGTTATCTTTCCTATTTTTCATCTCCCTCCACAGATCCACCTTTTCTTAACTACCCTTTCATCCGGCATCTCTCCCTCCTTCCCCACCACCCCAGAGTCCACCATCTCTCCCTTTCTTTTTCCCAATTACCCCCATCCAGTATCTCTATCCCTCCTCCACACCATCCCTTGTGTCCAATTTCTCTCCCTTTCTGTTCCTTCCCTCCCTAAATCACCCATGGTCCATCATCTCTCTCCCTCTCCTCTATTTTCAGAACCCATTATTTCTCCCCCCCCCAAGTTTGGCATATGCACATCTCTTTGAACACCCCCTTCCCTCCATGTACTTTGGTCCCCCCCTAAGGCCTGTCCCCCCTTAAAGGTCTTCTGTCCCCCCTTGAAGGCCTGCACCCCCCCTTGAAGCCTGTCCCACCCCCCTTGTAGGCCTGTCCCCCCCCTTGAAGGCCGCCTGCCTGTCCCCCCCCTTGAAGTCCTTCCCCGCCCTTGAAGGCCTGCACCCCCTGAAGCCTGCACCCCCCGAAGGCCTGTCCCCCTTTTGAAGGCCTGTCCCACCCCCTTGTAGGCCTGTCCCCACCCCCTCTGTAGGCCTGCCCCCTCTTGAAGGCCTGCACCCCCCTTGAAGGTCTGCACACCCCCCGAAGGCCTGTCCCCCCCCTTTGAAGGCCTGGCCTATCCCCCCCCTTGAAGGGCCTGCTTACCCCCCCTTGAAGGCCTGCCTGCCTGCCTGTCACCCCCCTCCCCCTTGAAAGCCTGCCTGCCCGCCCACCCCACCCTGAAGGCATGATTCTCCGACCCACCCCGAAGGACCGCTCGCCCCCCTGGCTTCTCCGCACCACCTATGAAGCAGCCCGTAGCAGGATCGCGATGTCAGTGATCCCTGCGCTGCTTCGGCGCTGCTTCCTGCGCCGCGATCCCGCCCACTCCTCTGATGTCAGAGGAGGGGCGGGACCGCGGCGCAGGGAAGCAGCGCCCAAGCAGCTCAGGGATCGCTGACATCGCAGATCCTGCTGCAGTACTGCTTCATAAATGGTGCAGGAAGGTCAGTGGGGCGGTCCTTCGGGGTAGGGGGGACTGAACGGCAAGGCCGGGAGCACACCCTCAGGGCTGGCAACCGGGGCGTACGCCGACTTGCTAGGATGGGACGGGAAAATAAGTTCCCACGGAGACAGGGAAAAATTTTTCCCTGTGTCATTCTCTATCTACAAGTCTACCTACTCACCAGGCATCCAAAGTGCCAACTCAGTTATGGTCTGGTCCTTGAGAAATAGTTGCATTAGTTACATTAGATGCTAAAAACCTCCCAATGGACTCAAGAGCACAGGCGACTTGCTGAACAAAGGCACCAATAGCATGTACTTCTGCCAACAAATCTGTCATGTGTCTTTGTACACCCTTTATAGTCTGCAGGAGCTGGATCTGAACAGACTCTGTACTTGTTGAAGACTTAGTCTCAAGAACTGAGGGGTTTTGAGGGGCAGAGCATCTAGATTGTGTTAAGTCAGATGGAGTGACCACCTCCTCTGAAAATAAAATTGCACCACCTTCCTGGGCCAAAACATTAGAAGGTGCTGCACAGATAGGGGAAAAGTCACAGATTAAATGGGATGGCTTAGAGAGTACTGAACAGGGGAGAGCTTTTGGGGCAGTTGCTATCTCTGAATTCTGACTGTCTTTTTGCTCCTCCTCTTCTTCTTTCTTTGTCTCCTTGCCTTCATCCTCTTCCTCCCCATCTTCTTTCTTTTCCTCCTTATCTTCATTCTTCTCTCCTTCTTCTTCCTCTTTATCATCATCATCCTCTTCCTTATCATCGTCATCATCATCATTGTCGTCATCATCGTCGTTGTCATCATCGTTGTCGTCATCATCATTGTCATCATCATCATCACCGTCATCATCATCGTCATCTTCCTCAGAGGAGGAGGAGGAAGAGCTGCTAGTATCTATTAGAAGAGAAAGAAGTGACAACTGAGTGGTCAAGTTGCACTGAAATTCACTCAATAAGCAGGTGATGCTATAAGCGGGTGCTCCTTTTAGGGCCCGATGCTGCATATTGAGAGTCATTTTTATAATGGTTCCATTAAGGATTTCTAGCATAACCCAGCATGGACATACCTTATATTTGAGTGACCAGAGTTATACCAGCCATAGATCTGGCGTAACTGCTGGTACATAAATGTAACAAGGGCATGTGCAACTTACAGAACTGTGTAACTGGTAGTGCTGCCCATGTTCCGCAGATGTGCACATTCTCATGCATTTGTGCACTTACATACACCTTTATAGAATAGCTCTTAGGGCACCTATACATATAAGTGCAACTTTTCTGTGCAATTATGCTTTCAAAGTGGTGCACATCCACAAATGCCTAGTTATAGAATTATCCTTTACATTTGTACAGCAAGTCATTACTGTAGCTGAGGACAATTCTATTGAATATCTATGGTGTTCTTCCACCCATTACAGTAACTGTGACTAGATACAGTACATGAGTTTCTTGCATGTCTGTTGGTCACAGTGAATTAAGTGCAAGTTTGCCTTAAAGTTGCCTATTCTGGCTAGAGACCATCCAGCCCGTTTTCATCTCACTTGCCTATTGTGTACATCCCTAATGAGAGAAAATGTCTAGTCTGTGCAAATAAAGTTTACAAAGGATGCATGCTACTGATCATATCTATGCAAATGAAAGGAAGGAAGCTTCAGATGGAAAAGGGAGAGTCTATAGGCAGAGAAGCAAAAGGGTTGCTTAATATGTGCAATCACTGGGAATGCATAAAATAGTATAGGGGTGATGTCAGTCTGCTTTGTGTAGAGGTTTAGGTTTATTTCATCACTTCTATACCGCCTTAACCAAAAAAGGAACAAAGTGGTTTGCAGACTAAGGAATAATGATACAAGAAAAGAACATCATTACAAAATAGGAAAATTAAGCAATCACATAGCAGAAAGATCACAGTCAAAATAAATTTAAAAAGCAATGTATGCAGCAATAACTTTCACCCATCAGAAACAAGTTAAGAGGTTCCATAGACAGATACAAAATATGTGTCTTTAATGTAGACTTAAACGGTGAGTGGAAGAGCATTCCACAATTTGGGGGTCATAAAAATGAGATATAGACACCTGCCCCTTGAGACAGCATCTACTTCTTGGGACAAACTGGTGGGGGAGGAGGATAACATTTACAATATGTAAGGGAATAGAAAAATGTAACCAGCCCTCTCAATTTTATTATACTGTCATACTTAGCATACTTAACTTGTAGAATTAATACAACATTACATAGCATAAAGAAACTATCTTTGAATAAAGATTACTTAAACTGCAAATCAAAAAGTAATCCATCCTTGAGTACTTTCCTGAGCTGGAAGACATAATTCCCTAAGCAGTACTATTTCAGTAGACGTCTGGCTCCTGCTATCATGAGACCAGCTATTGCTGAACTATATTGGCCTTTATCTTCCATCGTTTAGTATGTTACTTTGTCACTCTATCAGTGAGTGTTAGGAGAAGATAAAGGGAGGCTTACTGGCTGCCCAAAATAGCAGTGATGCTAGAGAATAAGTAGTGATTGTGATGGGGTGCTAGGGAGTGTAGACTTATGATGATGATTAGGAGACTTGTTGGCCAATGGATCTTATGTAGCAGAAGCCATATGACAGAAGGGATGAACAGGAGAAAATGGATAGAGAGACAAAGGAGAAGTACTTCTCCCTCGTTATTCACGGGGGATAGGAGGCAGAGCCGGACCGCAAATAGGGAAATACCGCAAATATCTGCTGGTCCGGCTTTGACCTACCCCTGCCTCCCTCCCGCCTTCCCCCCGGCATCCCGGCCTTTCCTGGTGGTCTAGCAGGCTTTCGGGGCAGGAGCGATCTCCCTAAGCTCCTGCCCCAAGCAGATCGCCAATAGGAAATGGCTGCCGTGAGTTCCCGTAGATTACGGGAGCTCAAGGTAGCCATTTCCTATGAGCGATCTGCACTGGGAAGTAGCGTGGGTAGATCGCTTCTGCCCTGAAAATCTACTAGACCACCAGGTAAGACTTAAGGAGGGGGGCCTTACAAGGCTTAAAATAGCCCAAAAAATTTTTAAAAAATTTTGTTTAAAAATCGCGAATAACCGAATCCGCGGATGCAGAAACCGTGGATTTGGAGGGGAAAGTGTATATCATTGCATGGAACTTTTAGGAATGTCCATGATCTGCCCGCATTCTTCTCCTAGTCACATCCCTTTTTAAGATTTGCACACTAGAACTGATGTGTATCACATAATAGAATGCACCTACCAAGTTCTGTGTGTAACATAATTATTGCAATTAGCGTCAATAATGAAGTGTCAATTGCCAATTATCAGCACTGATTGATCTTGTTAAACATTTAAGTTGTGTACGCTAATCAGCTGTGCACACCACTTTGTGTGCACAATTTATGCCACTGTACAGAGAATTTGAGGGTAACTGCTTAATACACTTTAGTGAAAAGGACCCTTTTAAAATTAGAAGCTTTTTTCAAATGCCTCTAAACTGCAATATTTAAAAATGAGCTTTTATGCAAATTGTTTATAGTTTAAAATGAAATACTTACGATGCTCAGGTTCATTTGATTTTTTGTACAGTTTATCAACTGGATCCTGTGAATTCTGGGACTTCAGACTATACGGTACTCCATCATTGCCCTTGGAAAGTACATTTGTCTCTGGGTAGACAGAGTAGAACAGAATAAGAAAGATTCTGTGAAATTCTAGTCTTGTCTACAGGGTTAGGCAAAAAAGAAACCTCCTAAAGATTTTTGCAGTTTTTCTAGCAACCACTTTAAATTTCAACAAGAAAGTTTATGTACTTATTTAGACATCATATTAAACATTTGATTATTACATTACATTGGTGTCTTTTATTCTGCCAATACTTTGCGGTTCTAGGCGGATTACAAAAAGAAGAGATTCTGGTCAAATCCAGAAGATTACAAGATAGCTATTTGGTTGGAATGTTTAGGGTCTGGAGATTGATTGAGGTACTCGGTTATATCATGAACTTGTCTTGATGAATTTCCTGAACAACATGGTTTTTATTATTCTTCTGAAGGTTTTGTAGTTTGGTGCTGAGATCAGTAAATTGGAGAGGTGGCAGTCTAGTTTTGCTGCTTGCGTGGTGAATAGTCCATCATGCATGTTCTTTTGCTGTATTCCTTTAATGGGGGGGGGGTGAGTGAAGGGTGTCTGTGTTCTCCTTGGTCTGGATGAGTTCTTCTGAATTAGGTGATTGTTCAAGTAGGCTGGTACATTGCCATATAGGTCTTTGAAAAGCATGCAGTGGAATTTGAAAAGTATGTGTGCTTGTACTGGGAGCCAGTGTGTGTCTAGGTAGGTGGCTGTGATGTGGTCATACTTCTTAAGCTATTTTCATGTTGCTGATATTTTAGCATTACTACCTTGTGCTTTTTGCATGTTAAAAATGTTTGAGCTAAATCACAGTAAAATATCATTCAAAAGATACAATTAACCATAAGTTAGAATATTGTGGCCACTGTGAATGCTCAAAGAAACATAGAGACATGACGGCAGATAAATGGCCCATCTAGTCTGCCAGATTCTATAAGAGGTGCCTAAGTTAACAAGCTCATAATTGGCCAATAGGCACCTACCTGATTCCTTTTGTATGGCATTTAGTGGTACCTAACGCCAAAATGGGTGGGTTTGGGAGCAGAAACAGAGATAGGTGCTGCTAGGCACGATTCTCAAAAGAACTTATGTGCCTGCAATGTAGACCAGTAAAATCTTGGCCTATATTACCGGCACCTAAGTTTTATGATAGGCATCATTAGACATGATTCTATGAGCAGCACCTAAGCATGATTGACATCAGTGGCATAGTGAGAGTATGAGGCACCTGGGACGGTGGAATTCCTGCCCTTTTCTCCATCCCTGCTCCTTCCCCACCCCTCCCCCCAACTCCCCACCCATATAGCTTTAACTTTGCCAGCATGAGCAGCAGCTCCAACCTGCTGCCTGCGCTGGCCTCGGCTCTCCCTCTGACATCACTTCCTGATCCGTCCATCCCCTTACTAAGCAACTGATTGACATGCATCTGATATCTTTTTTCTAAGTGCTTACTGATTTAGGCATTTTTTATAGAATCCAACCCCAAGTGCCTACCACCAGCTTTAACACAGGCCTTCATTTGCTTTGGAAAGTTCTTAACAGCCTTTTTGATTGATCCCTGTGGAAGGCTGTCCCAGATCATCTGTAGCACTTCTTTGAGTTTCGCAATTGCTTGTGGCTTTGGTTGGAGCTTGTGATAGGCCTTAAAAATTGTTCCCTAGAATTGAAAGTCTACGGGGTTTAGATTCGGTGAACTTGGAGGTCACTGGTCCTTTGTACAAAAGTCTACAATCATTGTGGCATCATTAACAGTAAGCTGGTACCTTGCTTTTTAATTTATTTTTTTTTAAACGGTAGTTTTACGGTACAAACATTTTGAATGTGTGTAAATCGCTAAAAGGTCTGTAACTTCATTGTGTTTAAAGATAATCTTATTCCACTTGGCACATAAAGATTAGATTGTATCAATGAATAAAGCTGTAAAATTTCACTTTGAAATTCAAAGCAGTTGCTGAGAAAGCAACAAAAAACTGTAAGTCTATGGGAAATAAATATAGATTTTTCTAAATTTGTAGTGGAATCTATTGTTTCACACAAAGAAATGTCCAGCTGTTATAAATTATATTTAACTGAATGGTCAGTAGTGAATGTACCCATCTCAATGTCATGTTTTGCCATCATGCTTTAGGGATATACATGGTGACTTTTCTACTTCCAATGACACAAAAAGTCCCTCTGATAGTCACTTATCCTCCTCAATATCAACTGCATTGTTCTTCACATTCTACTACCAGATTCAGCTAATGCTTCAAACGGGGTTCCCTACTGACTATTTGGATGTCATTTTTGACAGCTGAACACATGTTTGGATAAAGCAATAACTTTTTTTACAGCTCTTTATGGAATTTTCTGTTTTTACATACCTTCAAACTGTGGATTGAAATCTCTTACGTGATTACTTTTGTTTATATCCTTTTCTAATCCAAAAAGTATGATATTAGGTTCATTAGTTGTATGGAAGAACTAAGGGTCCCTTCTAAAAAAGTGTGTTCAGTTTTTAACTCATGGTTAACACATGAAAACAGGTTAATAAATGATTGCATTCAGGGGTTTTCCAGTAGTTTCCCTGTTTTCACAATGCTGAATAAAGCACACACTGCCAAATGTTTTAGAATTTCTCTATCAGAAGACATGGCATGGATGGAGTGTGGACGTATTAGCTGGCTAGCACATTATACTTACCACATGATAACCTTCAGATTCTATTTAGGTTGTCCAAATATGGGCATGGAGCCCAGATGTGCTCACAAACTAATTAATCAATTGCGTGCTAACAGCCAAATATTGGCATTAGAGTTGAATAACACTTATTTGGATTTAAGTGTACACCTGCCTATGTCCTGTTCTATGAGGACTGCCAATTAAATTTGCATACTTATGTACTTAACATATGAAGTGATCTGTGGAACTTCATTTTAGAGCTGAAGATCAATGAATTCAGAAAGAGGTTCCAACACTGAGTCAATCCCAGCAACTATAGGGCGACCAGGAAGGTTAACCAAATGAATTTTTGGTAAAAACTATACTGTATATGACCGGTATTTTAGGATATTTGCACTGTAAAAATGTAAATTCTCCATCACTGATAACCCCTGTTTCTAAAGCTTGCAACAAAATGTGTGAAATAACATCAGTGAGATAATCTGTGGGATCATGATCTATTACTTGGTAATATGTTTCATCCACTAGCTGGTGCTTTGCCTCCTGAACATATGAGGAAGTGTCTATAACAATCACCCTGCCCTCTTTATCCACGGGTCGGATGACTATACTTTCATCTGTTTCCAAAGCTGTAATCACCTTCCGCTGTTCTGACGTCAGGTTGTGTTTGACCTGGCTTCCCTGACTCACCAATGCTAAAATGTCCTTTTCAATAAGTTGTTCAAAAACCTTTATATGGGCATCTGTACGTCTAGGGGAACCTTAAAGCAGATAAGTGTTATACTTATCTTTTGAAAATTTGATTTACATTGAAGAAGTTGACTGTCTAGCACAGCTATGAAAAAGTTATCAACTGTGGAAGCATATGTCATGATTGGGTTGCGAGGCTATACTTTAGGATTTGGTCCCTCTTTTTCAAGCCTCAAGGTCTCTGAGCATATACTTTATATTTAAAATTTAGAGCAGAGTGTCAAGTATTTAAATTGATTGCTAGTGATATAGAGGAGTGACTTGTATTTTTGTGCATATTGAAGTTTTGATCACCCACATCCAACTGGAGAAGTTTCTTTCTCCCCCCTTTATGAGTTTTGACTAAGACCTTTCGGAAAGATAAGATGATGTTTTAGGCCTTGTTATCACTGGTGACGAAACATGGGTGTACCAATACGACCCTGAAACAAAGCATCAAAGTTCACAATGGAAGTCAGTCAAATCTCCATGACTAAAAAAGTTCCACCTGTCCAAATCATTGTACAACATTGCCCTTGAACTAATGGTCCAAAACATTTTCTAAGTTTTAAAACATTTTCAAAGAAATGCAATATTAATAATAACTTACTCTCATTGACTTGATCTTGAATTTCCTGTAGGCCTCCATCCTGTTGGCACTGCATTTTCTTGGTACTCTGCTCTTCACTACCCTTGTCAGATATATTTGCTTCTAGCTGTGTAGAAAAATGGAAAATATGATGATCTGGCCTTCTCTGTATAAACAAACCATTTATATATATGAGTTTTATGCTCATTATAGAAAATAGATATTAAATATGATTTGGTGGACACTTGGAGAACCAATAGGAATGTAGTTTTACCAGAAGGATTAGGTGTTACTAGGAGGTGAAGATTAGAACAATTTATTTAATTACCCATTGGTATGGCAGATTATACCCAGAATAATTTCCTATTTAGGCTGTTTAAATTGACATCATGGTATATTGAAAAAGCATGTTGGAGTCTGTGTAATGTTTTCATGAATCATTTTCCAAACTGAACATGGTAACAGAAAATCAGAGGCATAATGGGAAGGGAGAATCAGTATTTAAAGGATGAAGAACCTTGACCATTTTTATTCCTTTGTTGCATTACATCAGCATATTTCCTGATCAGACATATCTGTGTTGAAAGTTGTTGATCTCTATTTCTGTGCTATATGATGGAATGTGAAAAGTCCTTTGCATTTCTCCTGTATAGCTAGATCAGCAAGAATATGAAATAAAGAGATTATGTTGTTACCTTGATAATATCTTTTCCAGTAGATAGGTTTGTCATTCTAGACAAGAGGATTATCTCTCCATGCTTGTGAACCATATGCAGAAGGAATTCACTCCAGATTTTTTTTGTGTCCCTCCTACTTCCCAGAGAGCTCCACTGCCATCTGCAGTTATTACCTAAGCATTGAAGAGCTCTATGGACACAATGTAAAGTAGGTACAAACCTGGGAAAGTTCCCAAATAAACCAACTGTTTTGCTTAAACAAAATAATGAACACTGAACCAACAAATAACAGCAAACAGAAGCATTCTAAGGAGCTCAGGGAGTACCCCTGGAGATGCCAAAACATATTATACAGTATTCTTCAGGGCCCAAAGGGCTGACTGACATACAAGAAACCACTTGGAGAAGCATAAACAGAACTAGGCAGTAGGCAGGTGCAGAAAGGACAGGGTGGGAGACATAATCTCTTTTTCCAGTTCAATAGGTGTGTCATTCTAGACAAGTGGACTAAACAAGGAAAATCAAGAAATGTCCAATAAATCAATACAAAATACAAACTATTGAAGACAAAACTTGTATCAAGTGAATTTTTATGCCAGACCTAAAAACACCCAAGTCACTACTTATTAACTTTTTTTGTGCCCTTGCTGGGATGGTATTTTCATCATTAGTCTTGGCAAGATGACATATGCAAAATAAAATAAAAAAAAAATTCATAAATTAATTTTAAACAGGCTCTCTATAGATTATAAAGTGCATAAAGTGCTGTAAAGGAAAGGCACTTATCGTTATGCCCGACAGCTGCCCAACTGTTTCACTCTTGGTTTCCTCAGGGGCTTTGCCTCCTTAAATACACACACCAATTTTCAATGTGGTGGAAAAAGGCCCTCGCTGAGAGCCGAAAACAGCACTGGTTGATATTTGGGGGGGAGGGGTTTGTTTTGTTTTGTTTGTGTGTGTGTGATTGAATAGGTTTTTCCTGTATTTTATGGAGTTCCTTTCCTTTTCATATATTTATTTTTAATTGTTAGCTGCTGAGAACTGTTGTAAGCTTTGATGGGATATCAAATTTTAATAAACATAAACATAGTATTAGGACCCATATCTGTGAGGTACATACCCTCTGTCTATGTCTATTGTGGTAATTTTCAGCTACATGATCAAATGTAATGGCAGACCCCCCTCCCTCCACCCAAAGATGTATTAATTTGTTAAGGATTAAAAAAAACAAAAACAACTTACAATATGATGTAATAATTTCCCATACCAAATTTTTTAAATCATCTTTATTTACTCATATCAAGTAGGAACACAATTTGGATGCCCACAGAAAGTAGCACAACATATACAGAGACATTCCCCTCCCCCCCTCACTCCTCCCTTCCCCAGTCAACCATACATTTGCCATAGGGAGTCAACAAGCAGTCCGAGCTACAGATTTTCTAAGCAAATTATTTATTTCCCTCCATTTGCAATATGGAAGCCAGACTTGCCAAAAGAAATCACAAGAGTCTTAAGGGCAGTAAGTTTGAACATCAGATAAATGTGGTGGAAGATAACTATGGCACTGAAGAATTACTGTAAAGCTAAGTGATGGTAATTTTAAGAATGAAGTTTATTTAATGACAAGATTTAAAAAAATTACATATATAAGAATTCAATAAAAATTCTATAGAAAGATATGTGTTTTTTTTTTTTTAAGAATATGCACCACCTGTTCTTTAAGAAGTTAAAAAAAAGTCTTAGATTAAGTTTAATATTTAAAGAAACATATATATTTATAAAAAAAATTTCAAAAGGATATAAAATTTACAAAATTTATAACGTAATTACTGACTTGGGTCTGGGCCGATGATTGAGACATTGATCTGCAATAATAACTAGCAATCTACTGCCTGATTCTCAGGTCTCTGAGGTCCATTCCCATTGTTAAAGTTGACACTTTTGGTGCAATTTATAGGGTGTGCTCTGGTTTTGACTATTTATTTGAACACCCGATTCTGTACTGGCATGCCCTTAAGGCAAGAAAAAAAGGCTTAGCAATTTACCTGTTACTGTATGCTAATCCCACCTTTTTTGTATTTTTTTTCAGGAAGGGGCATGTCATAGATGGAGAATAGGTGTGGAGTGTTATACAGCTAACATCGTTTTACTACTACTACTATTAGTAGTATTACTAGTAATAGTAATAGAAATAGTACTAGAAATAGTAATACTAGTAGTATTACTATTTCTAGAGCGCTACCAGACATATGTAGTGCTGTATAGAGTCGCAAAGGTGAGAGTCCCTTCTTGAATGCGCTTCCAATCTAAACAATCAAGACAGACAAACAGGATGCCAGGGTAGGGGTTACAGTTAGAGGGGATGGTTAAAATGCTGGCTAGAGTAGTGAGCAGAGAGCAAAGGGGAGTAGGGTATAAGTTGAAGGCCATCTCAAAAAAAGTAGGTTTTCAGCCCCCATTTGAATGAGGGAAAGGTTGTGGAGGACAGACTCAGGTAGTTTATTCCAGGCATAAGGGGCAGCAAGTTGAAAGGAATGAAGTTTGGAATTGGAAGTAGAGGATAAAGGTACAGATAAAAGCAATTTGTCTGAGGAACAGGATTCTTGGGGAAGTGTTTTAAATAGAAGGCAATAAGTGATCCTGCATTAATATTATTGCAGATCTCATATACTAATGGAAAAATTAGTGTGAACACGCATAAAGAAAAAAAGCCCCATTTTAGGGATACATTAGAAATGGGCTTAGTACACAGAAATATCTCACAATAAATGTGTTGCTGTAAGTTCATTTCATAGTGTATCTTAATAGAAGGGCCTCTAAGAACATAGGAATGCAATTTCTTGCATAATTTTACCTGCTGTAGGGAGAGGCATTCATGGCAGTGAGGATTGGACATTGTTTAGAACTGTATGAACACTTTGAATATTCCAATATATGTCCATATTTAGGAACATTAGTATTGCCATATTCAGACAGACCAAAGGTTGATCAGTCCCAGTATCCTGTTTCCAACAATGACTAATCCAGACCACAAGTACCTGACAAGTTCCCAAAAGAATATAAGAAGTGAACAAACAATACCCACACATTAGTAGATTTAAACATGTGTAGGACCTATTCCTGGAATAATTTTCCAAGTGAACACTTACAAATACATTCACACACACTGAAAATCTTGCAAAGTCTATCGAGTGAAAAGTACACACATACATTTCATACAAATAGATAGCTAAAAACATTAAAAAAAAAAAAAGTAATGTGATCATGTCTGAGGGAAATCTAAAATTCATGTTCCAATGATGAATGGCTGTTCTTGCTTGTATTAGTTGCATAGAGTTTTCTATAACCTAAATATGTAAATCAGTGATCCTCAGCCCTGTACTAGTGAACCACCAACAATTTGGTTTTCAATATAATTACAATGACTATGAATGAGAGAAGGTTCCATCTGATGGATGTAGTAGGTATGAAAATCTACCTTAATATATTTGCTAGGAATCTTCACCTACTTTTGAGATGGTTAATTACTAGGGAATTCTGGAATCAGGCCTCACTTTAAGGATTAAGGCATCCTAAAATAAATTCTAATCCATTCAACTAAACAAATTAATTAGAGGTCAACATTCAAAGCAATTTAACTGGACTGCCAATGTTCATCAGCAACTTAATCTTAGGTTGTACCATCAAATATTGGATATAACTGCAATTTCCTAACCATCTAGAGCAGGGGTCTCCAAACTTTTTGCCACGAGAACCACATTGGGTACTTCAGCACTTTTCAGTGGGCCATAGTAAAATAAATAAATAACTCTAGATATATGTTTTAGTGAAAGCAGAAAATTTTATAAACTAATTACAGAGTATGTGAAATTAAATTATCATATATTAATGACGACGAACACTGCCATCAAATTCTCATATTTTCACCACAAATTATAATAAAATCATTAATGTGAATGATGGAACTGTTTTTGTGTTTTTAAAAATCTTATTAAACTGAGGTTCAAATTTTGAAATGCTAATTACAAGTAGAGACTTCAAATGTTCATCAGATAAATTTGGCCAGTATTTTTAATTTTATATATTTCATTCGGGAAAAGTTTGTTCACAAAGATATGTTGTCCCAAAACTGGAGATAAATTTACAAGCAAATTACTTCAAATTTGGAAACTGCTCAGAGTTCAAAATTTATAAAAATCGATCAAGTTTCCTTCCTTGTATTTATCTTCAATATGTTCATTTTGCCTGAAGTTTAATAATTTCCATTTGAAATTTGACTTGGGACATCAGCAAATCACGAGAACTCCGTACAAGCAAATATGTGAATACGTGAATTTGCAACTTTAACTATAAATTTATGCAATTACCAAATTGAGTATTACACTGCACCACTGCCAGTATTCTTATGGACAATTATAAATGACTAGTAACAAACCTTCCAGATTCAAATTAAATATTAGTCACAGCGACAGAGCTACCTACAATGCCGCAAACAAGTACAAGTACAAAGAAAAACCGCAAAGTATACAATTACAATTCAGTATTAAAGTTGTGAATAATATTGACGTAATATGGAGAATATCAATTATATTTTGAAAAACAATTTAAATTAATGCATTTGAAATCTATCAACACCCTGTGATTTGTTTGTTTTTTTTATGAATTTCTCACTGTAAAATTAGTCCAATTGGTGCATTTTCCAAACAATTTCTTCTATGGGTCAGAATAAAATCATATTGTGGGCCATGATGTGGCCTTTGGGCCGTACTTTGGAAACCCTTGATCTAGAATAAAGGCCTTCCAGGGGTAGAGTTTGGGGCAGAACCTGCTACTTAGCTGCAATATCCAGTCCACTAACTAGCAAAGTATATGAATAATGTTAGAACAGCAAAAAAAGGCTGTCCTAACTTTATCTGCCAAGTTAACTGGGCACAGATCTGAATATTCTGCCCTTGCCCAATTAACTTAGCCGCACTAACCCAGATATTTTCATGATCAAAGCTGGATATACCCTGGCTTTGAATATTCAAGGCTAATGCAGCCAATTTTATTTGTTGCTATACTAGTAGTCTACAAAGAAGATATCCTATTTTCAATATTTTGAACTTGAGAAGACAATTTATCTATTTTATTTTCTACCTCTTTGAACTTAGAAATTGAATCAGATGTGAAGACACATAATTGAAGTACCCTACAACCTCTCTCAATAATTATTCTGTACATCAGAAAACAGTCCATATATCTTTAATAGTAACATCCTGATTTAAAGACAAAAGTTTAGCTGTCAATTCCAGTGGAAAACTAACTTCTTAATAATTCTTGATCCACCTGTCCTGCATTTTGGAGACCAGTTAACAAAGTTGGCTAAGGTGGAGGAGTTCTAGCCAAGGGGTTTAAATAAATTCCCTCTTATAGTGAGCTATTAGTTATCTTTCTCAATGTAGTTCCTTGTAACACATGTCTATCCATGGGGCCCTTAATGACAGGTATGGAAGTTCCAACCAGTTCAGTTTTATTTTTCTTTCTTATATCAAACCAAATACCAGTTTTAATAACATGTATATGAGGAAGCTAGTTCATCCAAGTTTCAGGATTTTACAAGTCCTATTGGCATTCCTTGTCACTTCTTGGTTTTCCAAGGAGCTCCCAAGGAGACTGCCATACCCCTGTGGGCATGCCCTTTTGGCCATGCAATTTAGCTGCACACCACAACAGTGGCCTGTTCTTATGATAGTGAAAATACCCTATTTATTAAATTTATATCAGTATCACTAACTAAAGGTTTGCCTTCACATGGTACTATGGCAGAATCATTAACAATCATTTTACCAAAGCCAAATAAAGATTCAACTTTGGTTTCAAAACTACAGGCCTATTTCACTAATTAATGTAGATGGAAAACTTTTAGCTAAAACATTGGCTTTATGGTTGGCTAAGGCTCTCCTTTTTATTATTGATATGCACCAACTGGATTTGTTGCAAAGAGGCATTTCCTCTAGTAATACCAGGTTAGTTTTCATATGTTAAATTTAACAAAAGCCATGAATGAACCAGCTTTCTCTGTGTCCTTGGATGCAGAGAAAGCTTTTGATCGGGTGGAATTGACCTTTATGTATCAAGCTCTAGAATGGTTTGGTATAGGTTCTGGATTTATACAAATGATTCAATCATTGTATAACTCCCCAACTGCAAGATTGTATATTAATAATAATTTTATCAGAGTGTTTTAACTTGCGGAGGGTGGGTTAGACAAGGCAGTCTATTATCTCCTTTGCTTTTTGATATTGTATTAGAACCCTTGTTATTAGCTATTCAACAAGCAAAATGGATACAGGGTATTCTTCGTACAGACTGGGAATACAAAGTTCTCTGCCTATGCAGATGATATACTGCTTTATTTGAGGAATCCAGAAACTTCCATTCCATGCTTGCTTGAATTGATAGAGAAATTTGGAACATTTTCAGAATATAAGATAAACTGGAGTAAATCAGAAATTCTGCCACTTAATGTGCATTGTACTAAGGACTATTTGATTCATTTTCCTTTGTATGGAAAGAAGATGATCTGGTGTTCCTTCTTTATATCTGCAGGATAAGTAAGTCTAGGTTGGCCCACATCCCGCCCACATCCCACCCTAGCCACTCCTCCAAAAATGTCCCTTTCAGCTCTGGGCACACAGCGAGATTTAGAGACCTAAAATGTCCATGGATACATCCAAAAAAGCCATTTTGATTATCGGCACATGGACGACTTGTCTTTTAGGAAGACCGAGTGCCGACTTGGGTGGGTTTTTAGAAGTATTTAAGCCCCATACCATATAACTTGATTGTTATACAGAGGTACAATAAAATCCAAAATAGCTGTAAAATTAAAATGTCATCAGAAACAATTAAAAACAAATTAAAAAATAACAACATCACATAATAATGAAATATAGGCAACTATGAAGACTAAACACAAAAACAAATAACTGGATTAAGCACGCACATATAACAATAAACAATAAAATCTTAATATAATTTTTAGAACAACTGAATATTAATAAAATATAGAACTCTTTTATCTGTGAGTAGAAAGATTTTCATTTGAGTATGATGAAAAATGATTGTATGATTGTAAATATATATAAAATTACAACTAAAATATATGAGCCAGATCACAGATGAAACAAATATGGCATGATAGCCCAATTTAAAATACTACAGAACTCATTATATAAACATAAGGTGCAGAGCATCAAAAGAAAAATCTAGAATACATAATATTGTTTAAAGAGGTCATGAACAACCACTGCCAAAATTATTGTTTGAACACACAATGTGCTATGCCCCATTATTTAAAAGTTGGTGGTACAAATAAGACACACCTAAATAAATAAATAAAATACCATGATTTCATTGATGATAAAACTTTGGAACTGCTGATTTGTGATATGTTGGCAAGACCAAAAGGATGGTATGCTTTCATATCATAGAGCATCAGAGTAGAGGTCTGCAAGGGAACGGGGATCGCGGGAATCCCACGGGAATCCCCCCCTAACCCATGGGACTCCCTTCGGGGACCCCCCTCTGGCCCATGGGACTCCCACGGGGACCCCCCTCTAGCCAACGGGACTCCCAATGGGGGTTGAAGGCTTTGGAAACAGGGTTCATCCATATAATATAATGGACATGTCAGCCTTAGTAAAAGAGGGGGTTTATAAGTTAATTACCTGAACAGAAAACAAAAAAAAGGGTTCCAACAAAGAGATTCCACAAAGAAAACAGCAGCGCAAACACAAAAGAAACTGTGGAATTGATGATCCTGTCAGAAGTTAATTCCCTGCTTTTTATGGGGATGGGCGGGGATGGAGGGAATTCCTTGCGGGGGGCGGGGTGGGGACGGAGAGGATCCTGGCGGGGACAGGTGGGGACGGAGAGGATCCTGGCATGGACGGGCAGGGATAGGTGGAATTTCTGTCCCCGTGCAACTCTCTACATCAGAGTTGTGTTTCCAGACTAGTTAAATCGGTACCTTTGGTTGAACATTGGATTACTCAACAACATACAGTGGATGAAATATATTTTTTGTATTGAAAGCCATCAAACAACATATAAGGGGAGCTAACCTTGATCAAATGTTACTCCGTGCGGAACAGCAGACCATTTTTGAGATGAACACCATGCATCCCTTTGGATTAAACCAGGACTTTGACTTTTTACCCTTCTTGTGAGATTTCTAATAGTGTGCTGCATAGTGGAATATTAATTAAACTGCATGTTATCATATACTTATTATATATTTGTGATAAAACCCTGTTCACAGTGTTTAGGTTGAAGGTTTAAATTGTGCACCGTGAGATAAGAGAGAGGGGTTTTTTTAAGGATCAATGATAGAAATCTGGAACTGATAAGTCTCAAACTAATTTGGTTCTAAACATGTTCTGAGCAAGTTTCCGAGATCCTTTTTTCTCTCTCCTAACACAGTCGCTTACTGTATATGATAGGAAGCTTGGTTATTTTGTGAAAGTTATGCTTGTTTGCTTCTTTTTCCATCTTTCTTTTTGTGTATGAATGTGTTGCACTTGTCTAGAGAGAGGGCCACTGCTATATGTGGAAAACAGGTTTCAGTTTTACTAGTGAATATGCTGGCATGTTATTGGAAGCGCCCTAACAATTTGACATTCCTTCTTTCAACATCACCAACTCTGACATGTGAACATTAATAGTGAATCAGATGAAATCTGTGATTAACTTAGTACTTAACAGTGCTATATTAACTGAATACTATAAATTGGAATGTATTAATAGGAGATTAAGAATGATTAAGGAACCACAGTTTTTAAACAGGATGCTGCTTTCCTTGACAAATGGAATAGAATCCTTAATAAATGCTCTCTAGATTTAATGTTGTTAATTACTGAAAACAGTAATAGGGTGGTCAATGAACAAAAAAAATTAAATACTGACATTAAGAAGTAAAAAGAGTGTTTACCTGGTGAACAATTTGAGGCACAATTTAAAGATAATACCGAGAATATTAATAAGTTTAAAGAATCCGTAAATCTACAAAAACCTTATATCTACCAATAAACCAAATGTTACCAAACAAATATTGCTAAAAATATATATATATCGTTGGTATACAGTATGTGACAAGGGAATACACCCCCGTGGGCCAATCTCAAAGCAAGGCACATATACAGACCACTTCAAGATATAAGATTTGATTAAAGAGACCTCAATACTGGGGAACTGTTCTCGGTAACACAGGTAGTTTTATTCCGAGATGGTATCTCAAACGTGGCACTAGCAAATACTTGTGACTAAATGAGTCTGCTTCATACAAAGCAAGTATCAAAATCCCAATGATGTGTTCAAAACTATATGTTAAGTGCTTTTTTTTTTTTTAAGATAGGTCCACTCAGTCAAGATCATGTAAGGTGACCATAAGTCAGAAGATCTCAAACAATGAAAAAATAAGAAAAAAAAAATGTAAGGAGTATTCCTGTTACAGATGCCGTTTTTGCATGCAGAAAAAATGTTAATCCATTTCTGCCCCTGAAGAAGGATCAAAATGGAGCTATGACAGGTAGTAACTATGATTTCCCTTTGATTCAGATAAGTGGCCTAAGGGATCTGGCTAATCAGAGTTTTAGGACACTCCCAGTGCATCCCAGAATGCACTGAGAGAGAGGCCTAAGATTCTGGTTGGCCCAGGTGCCTAAGGCCCTTCCTATTGGAAGGGCCTTAGGTGCCTGGGCCAATCAGGGTCTTAGGTCCCTCCCCAGTGCATAGGTGCCTGGGCCAATCAGGGTCTTAGGTCCCTCCCCAGTGCATCCCATGATTCACCGGGAAGGGGAAGGCCTGCTATTCTGTGGAGGTGGGCCCACCGGCTAGAGGGAGTAAGCATCCCTACAGCCAGTCAATGGAAAATAGGTACTGGTGGGGTCTGGGTGTGCTTGGGGGATCAGGGTGGAGGCATGTCTTTAAGGGGGAGTTCTGGCAGGAGGGACTGAGCATCCCTCCTGCTAATGATCTTAGGGGGAGTGGGGAGGGGGTTCCCGTAGGAGGTCCTGGGCATCCCTCCTGCCAATGATCTTAGGGGGTGAGAGTGGGTTCCAGCAGGAGGGACTGGGCATCCCTCCTGCCAATGATCTTAGGGGGGGTCTGGCAGGAGGGACTGGGCATCCCTCTTGCGGGTGATCTTTGGAGGAGGGGGGTTCCAGCAGGAGGGAGTGGGCATACCTCCTGCCGGGGAATGTCTGAGGGGGGGTGGTAGCAGGATGAATTGGGCACTCCTCCTGCTGTGGCCATTTGGGGGTGGGAGGCATCCCTTCTGTCAGTTGTCTTCACAGGGTGATGGGTTCCCTGTCGCGGCTGTGGTCACTAAACTGATTGCCACAGGGAGATTCCCTTGAAGTGATCAGCTCAGTGGCAACACGATTCTCTAACTGGCGTCTGTGACATGAATGCTGATAAGAGAATCGGGGTGGTTAGGCATCTGTCCTTTAGGACAGATACAATTCTATATAAGACACCCATTTGTGATTCTCAAAAGCCGCTTCGTTGGCTGCTGAGACCAGGTGTCCTCTACAGAATCTAGCACTCTAAGTCTCAGACTTTTGCAGAATGGAAATTACATCAGTCTCCATTGCCTAAATGTTTGTTGTTTTTTTTAATGCTTGAGTTGCAGTATTTGTTCCAGTGCCTTGCAGTTAAAAGAGTTTAAGAATCCAGCAGACAATAAGATTTATAAGATCTATCATTATTTGAATTGTAATTCCACATTCATCATATATGTTATAATTTGTCTGTCTAACAAGCTATATGTTGGCATGTCTACTAGATCCTTCCGTATATGGATGCTTGAGCATAGATTTAATTTGAAACATGGAAGGATCACTGAACCTTATGTGGAACACTGCAATAATTTATAACATATTTTTTAAGATTTGAAATGCTTTGCGATAGTCTTTGAACCCAGTCTTCTAAGAGGTGGCAACAGAAGAAAGAGACTATTAAAGTGTGAGGCTCGCTGGATTCATAGACTACAAACAGTAAAACCACAAGGTTTTTAACATCATGTTGGAGCTGAATGTTTGTTTGACATTTGTCAACTTGAGTGAGTGGGACATCTTGTGTATGCTTATGGATAGTTTGATGTTGGTATTATTTAATGGATTTTTCAATTGTTTTTTTGTGACTTTATATGTTTATTTGATATACACAATCATGTTGATGATATTTAAGCATTTGTTGGATCAATAAGTAAACACCAGATGGATAGTATCAACACATGCACTGTGATCACAAGAATAAGTATTTAAAGTGCACATGTAGCGTCTTTTTTATCTTTGGTGCCATTAGCACGTCACAAACTAATTTGTTGCTCAGCAGTAAGTGCCATTTAAGTCTTTATTGATTGTACATTTGAGTTTATTGATGTTATTTTGTGCTCACCATGGATTAAGTTATGTTTTAGAATAAGATGCAGCAATATTATTGAAACTCCGAAAGAAGCCATTGATTTCGGCGAAACGAGTCCCATTTTGGGATTCAGCTGCATTCTTCAACAAGTGCTGACTGATGAGATAAGTCTGCATATTAAGATAAGTCAAAGCAGCAATTAAATATTGTGCTTCTGATGTATTTTTATATAACTATAAGTATGAGCATGAATTAAGAAATTTACATAAATGAGCACAAATTGAGCAATTTGCTTTTATGATGTTCTGAAACAGTTACACAATTTATGTAGGTGTGGGATCCTTTGATTGATTGGTATAAAGACATGAATATGGGGTATTTCCACATTTCTTTGCTCAGAGTGTTTAAGCTGAAGTTCTAATAGTGCACTGTGAATATGTGGAATATTAATTAAGCTCCAGGATATCATATACTTATTATATATTTGGGATATATCCCTATTCATAGTATTTAGGTTGAATGTTTAAATTGTGCACTGTGAGATAAGAGAGAGGGTTTTTTTTAGGATCAATGACTGAAGTCTGGAACTGATAAGTCTCAAACTAATTTGGTTCTAAATATATTTTGATCGGGTTTCTGAGAACCTTTTTTCTCTCTCCTAACATGGTCACTTACAGGGCAGGATTAACCAATAGGCCCAGTAGGCACATGCCTAGGGCACAAAATGGTCATGGGGGCTCGATGAAGGAGGGCATCAACATTGTTTTTTCCAAATGGCGATGGGCCCCTCCAGCATTGATCAGCAATGCGATTCCCCCCTTCCCCAACGACGGACAGTAAGACAAGCAACGCGGGTAAGAAAGGCAACGGGAACTGTAATTTTGCAAGTGGTGCTGCTTACCCAAAGCTTCCTGTTTCTGCCTGGGCGCATGGTGAGGTGGGGCGTGGAATGGGGCCCAGTGTTCTTGTGTGCCTAGGGGCCCTCAACGAATTAATCCTGCCCTGGTCACTTATTGTATATGATAAGAAGCTTTCGGAATGGAGTACCCAGATGAAACTGAACCAGAGAGGGAATGTGACCCAGCATATTCTAGCAGTGGCCTTTATAGGACGAGAAAAGATACCGTGCTTTTATAAGGGCCAACCAAAACTGTGTTTTCACTGTGGGTCACACAGGCATTGTAGCATGTCTTGCTCCAAATAATTTGCATAAAGTGTGGTTGCAGGGAGCATGTGGGGAATGAATGTGCATTGATATTATGCAATTTGTGTGGAATACTAGGGCATCCCATCAGTAAAGGTCCTCAGACACAGCACAATCAGGGGGAGGAGGGAGGAATACAATCAGGGGATATAGGGGAATCAAGGGCGACTGGAAACAGAAACACCCATTTTATGGGGGGGGGGGGACAAGGAGTTTCCCAGTTATATGGCCTAATAATCAACCCTTTGATAAGACATTTGGATCAGGGCGGAAATTTGAGAGGAATTGATATAGGGGGAGGTAGCATTTTCCGAATAGTGGCCTATGCTGACAATGTGACTTTGGTGTTAGCATCAGCTCAGGAGGCGCAGTAGATATGAGGCCAGTTACAAGCATATTCCATAGCAGCAGGGGTATATATAAATCAAGAAAAATGCCAGTCCTTATAGTTGGGGGGTGCAGAATGTGGATTCCCTTATGACCTCAATCCCTCTGCCTCCCACCCCTATGACCCCAACCCCTCTGAGTCTGACCCCAATCCCTCTAACCCTTCCCAACCTAACACCTCCCACCCCTCCTATCCCTCCAACCTCAATCCCTCTAACTCAAACGCCTCCAACTCTGATCCCTCTAAACCTGATCCCCACCCCTCTGACCTCAATCCCGCCCCACTCCTTTCCCTCCAACCTTTAACCCTCTTATCCCTCAGACCTCAATCCCTTTGACCCCTCCCAACCTGATCCCTTCTTCCCTTCCTACTCCTCCAACCCTGATTCCCTCTGAAATTTGACCCCTCTGACTTCAATCCTTTTAACCTTGACCCATCTGACCCTCCCACCCTGCTGACCACCTCTTGCCAAGGGTCTGGAAGTCTGACTGAGGAAAGATCTGTTCAATATATCCAAGGGGCAGTTGCAGGAGCCTGGATTGAATATTGAGTTTGCCTCTTTAAGGTTTAGTGTACCTGCTTTCTCTGTAGAGAAGGCAGGAAAGTGGCCTCTGCCATACAGGTCTACTCAGAGAGGGCCGGCATCCTTACTGTCTCCCACATTGATTTGGCATCTCAGGCACGAATGGAAGTCCGGAGGGGGTGAGACCCTCTCCGCATATCCGGGCCAAAAATCTTAATCTTGGCCAGAGAAGCAGTGTTTGGGAGTCTAAATGAGGTCAGGTCTGCTCAATGTATCCAGGAGCTTAGACTGAATATTGAGTTTGTACCCTTAAGCTTTGGTATACTCACTTGCTTTATAGACAAGGCTGAGAAGTGGCCTCTTCCCTACATATCTTCTCCAACTCGGAGAAGGCCAGCCTCTTTTCCATCTCCCACCAATGGATTTGGCATCTCATGTATGAATGGAAGCCCGAAGAGGGTGAGATCCTCTCCCCGTATCCGAAAAAAAGTTCCAGGAGGCTGGTCCAAAAAGCTGCCGCTTGGCCAGGGCAGCAGGGCTTTAGAAGTCTGAATTAGGTCAGATTTGCTCAATATATCGAAAGGGTAGTTCCAGGAGCATGGACTGAATGTTGAGTTTTCCCCCTTAAGCTTTGGTGTACCCACTTTCTTTGTAGACAAGGCAGAGAAGTGGCCTTTGCCTTACAGGTCTTCTCAGACCCAGAAAGGGCCAGTCTCCTTATCGTCTCCCACCTCTACTAACACTCTAACCCCTCTAACCCCTATCCGTCTTACCCCTCTGATCCCTATGACCTCGATCCCTCCAACTCTGACTCCTCTGAATCAGACCCTTCCATACTGACCTCAACCACTTCTATGACCATGACCCCTCCTACTCCATGACCCCAATCCCTCTGTCCCCTTTCAACCTGACCCCTTCCAACTCCAACCCATTTGATCCCTCACACACTTCTGATCCCTTGAACCCTGATTCCTTCCATCCCTCCAACTCTGACCCTTCCAACTCTGACCCCACTGACTATAAATTCTCCAATTCCAATCCCTCCCATCCCTCCGACCCTGATCCCTCCCACCCCTTTGACCCTGAACTTTCATCCCTTTGACTTAAACCCCTCTGACCCAGACCCCTCCCACTCCTCCAATCTTTCGGCCCCAACTCCTCTAACCCTGACACCTCTGATTCCAATTCCTACTCCTCAGTCTCCAAACCCTCAAACTCCAATCTCTATGACCCTGACCCTCCCTATTTCTCTGATCTTTATCCCTCCTGCCCCTCTGAGCAACCACTCATACCCCTCTAACACTGACCACTCTGACCACTCTGACCTGTCCGACTCCAACCTCTCCAATTCTAACTCATCCAACTCATATGACTCTGACCCTTCCCACACCGATCCCTCATATCCCTATGACTCTGGCCCCCTTTACCCCAATTCCTCCCACCCTTCTGATTCCTCTGACCATGTCCCCTCCAACTCCGACCCCTGCTACTTTGACCCCTCCATAGCTGACTCCAACCTCTCCAATTACGATCCCTCTGACCCGGAGAGAAAGAAAGAGAGAGATAAGGTAAGGATCCAGCAACCACCTGGACAGGAGATTCCTGAGTTGTGAAGGAGGATAAAGAGCCTGATGTCCTCCAGCCTGCACCCAGCCTTGGAGAGAAGGGATTAACCTGCCTGCAGGTTCATAAGAACATAAGAACACTCATACTGTGGGTCAGACCAATGGTCCATCTAGCCCAGTGTCCCGTTTCCAAAATTGGCCAATTCAGATCAATGTACCTGGCAGAAGTCCCAAAAGTCCAGATTGACAGTGGGTTCTGAAAGATGAACAATGTATCGAATAGCCTGGACAGCTGGGGATGGGTATTGGATGTTCCCCTTCTTCGGGGAAACAAATTTCTACTCCTCCTTCTAACAGCAGGTCATAAATAAATATTTTATGTTGTGTTTCAGCTGGGGCATTCTCAGGTACGATACTACTAATGGCCACCAGATGGCATCAGCCTTGGAAGTCCATAAGGGGTGATACCCTCTACCTGTATCTGAAAAAGTATTCCAGGAGACTGTGCTGAAAAGCTACCTTGTGGCCAGGGCAGCAGGGCTCTGGAAGTCTGAATGAAGTTAGATCTGCTCAATTTATCCAAGGGGGCAGTTCTAGGAGCTTAGACTGAATATTCAGTTTTCCCCCTTAAGCTTTGACATAGCTGCTTTCTTTGTAGACAAGGCAGAGACATGGCCTCTGCCTTACAGTCTATTCTTACTAGGAGAGGGCCGGCCTCCTTACCGTCTCCAACCGATCAATTTGGCATTTCATGAATAAATGAAAGTCCGGAGTGGGTGAGACTCTTTCCCTGTATCCAAAAAGTATTCCAGGAGGCTAGGCCAAAAAGCTGCCTCTTAGCCAGGGCAGTAGGTCTAGTCAAAAATGTCCTATTTAATGCCCTGGACATTTTTACAACATTCCATTATCACAGAAAGTCTTCCGAATTATAAGCCTGTCTTAAAAGTGCTTCCAACATACCCCTTTGAGATTTAAATGAACTGTATAAACCATGTCTTACAAATCATTTTTGAACATGGATATTTGGACTTTTTTGGAAAAAAACAACACAAAAACATCCATCTGCCACTTTGGGGCTGATTCTATAAATGGCATCTACATCAGCAGCATCTAGCAGCACATAGCCAAATTCCACACACAAGTCCAAATTTTTATAATTGACTTTAGTTGGTGTTTTAATGGTTAAGGGTGGATAATAGGCATGGTATAACTTAGGCACCAGTAGATGCCTCTGTTAGGTACCAGTAAATTAGGCCAGGAAAATCCTGGCCTAATATCACGGCATCTAATATTGTAATGTCTATGAGTGCCTAAATCGAGTTAGGCACCAAGAGACTTGATTCTGTAAACGATGCCTACAGTTGACTAACAACTGCTCCAAAAGGCACCTAGGAATTAGGTACCACTATTTCAAAATTAAGCCCCATAGTGTGATCTGGTTTGAGTAAAACACAAAGTACATAATCGTTTGTAAAAGCCTTTTTTTAGGCATTAATTTGTCCTGATTGCTGATTTTCTGAGGATCTGATTATTTATGTTCATTTGTTTTTTATATTGTCTTAAAATTTATGTATGTAAGATTTTGTAAACTGTTTAGGCTATAGACGGTATAGAAATTTATACAATAAAATAATAAATAAAATATTTCTATGTATTTTCGTTCAATCAAACTGTGTATAGCAAGTGGAACGTTTCCGTATCTGCCCCACAAGTGAGATATTATATAAAAATCAATTTTTTGAAATGTTTACCTATTTTTGAGCTTGGTCAGTTAATGAATTACATAACTAAGCTTCAGTTTCAACCAGTAAATATATTAATAACTAATACACTGTATTAAAAATAAATCCATGTTATCAGAATAAACATGGGCAACACCTACCAGTTTTATATATGTACTTCTTGCAAAAAAAAAAAAAAAAAAAATTATCTTGAGTGTTGAAATGCACAAACCCTGAGGTCAAATGAGATGATAATTGTTACACAGAGATAGTTTTGGAAAGCCACACCTTAAAACGGATTAAATGACTTTTAACATGTTCTTGAAACATCCAAATCCTGATTTGGCAAAGGCAGAAAAGGGACTTCCAGCACTGCAATGTCCAAATAATAAATGGATATGTTGTGGGTATGTTTTGGGCAGGACTAGGGAGGGACCAAGATTAGGACATCCAACAATTCCTGAAAGGGAAGAAATTTCCAAGCCTAAAAAGGATGACTTAAGTTAGGCCCCCAATGCACAACAGCTTTCCATGGCAGTAACAGTCATTAAAGCACTCTTATTGGCACAAAAAACTCCCCTGCTGATGTTAAAAGGGTTTTCCTTCACTGCTACCGACTGTCGTAGCAGCCACTGAGGCCTAGATTCTCAAAAATCAATGTAAAAAACCAACGGGCCGCTGTCGCTGCCGTTATAGAAGCAATTTTTTTAAAGTGAGTCAGTCTCCCAAAAATGCTCATGCAAATGAGGTTGGCGGAGAGTAGCGAAGATTCACTAAATTTGCATGTGCCCCTCGCTGGTAATAGTGATGGGCACATGTGCAGAATAAATGCAAAAAAAACAAACTAAAAAACTGAGCCACCGAATTCAAGTAACCCTCCATTCGACAGCAGGAGGGATGATCAATTTTTCCCACCGCCAACCAACACACACCCCAACACCCCCCCTGGCAGTGGGAGAGATGCCCAATCTCTCTCGCCGCCAAACAACACATCCCCCCCAGCAGCAGGAGATATGCACAATCTCTCCTGCCGCTAAAAAACATATCCCAACCCCCCTCAGATGCTCTCCCACCACCACACAATACCCTCCCTCCGTGCCTCAGATGACCCCCGCCCTCTCCCCCTTACCTTTGTTAGATGGATGGCCGGAGGGATGCCTACTATTCTCTGAGTGACAAAATATTTCCTCCTAATACTTTTAAAACCAATAGGAGGAAATATTTTGTCACTCAGAGTATAGTTAAGCTCTGGAACGCATTGCCAGAGGATGTGGTAAGTGTAGTTAATGTAGCTGGTTTTAAAAAAGGTTTGGACATGTTCCTGGAGGAAAAGTCCATAGTCTGTTATTGAGAAAGACACAAGGGAAGCCACTGCTTGCCCTGGATCGGTTGCATGGAATATTGTTACACCTTGGGTTTTGACCAGGTACTGATGACCTGGATTGGCCACCGTGGAACGGGCTACTGGGCTTGATGGACCATTGGGCTGACCCAGTGAGACTATTCTTATGTACTCTCTCCAGCCAGCTGGCTAACCTCTTCAAGTTGTTTAAGGCTCCTCCTACAGGTGGGGCCTTATGCGTCTGGGCCATTCAGAGCCTTAGGCCCCTCCCTGAATGCACTGGATGAGAGGTGTTGCTTGGCAGAGGAAGAATGTGGCAGCAGGAGAGGGGTGGGTTAATATGAGTGACGTGGCAGGAGAGAGTAGGCATCTCTCCTGCCAATCTTCAATTTTGGTTGTTTTTTAAAATTATTTTAATTTGTGTGGGGAAGGGGGGTCTGAGCTGTTAAGCCTTAATTTCAGTGCCTGAGCCAATCAGCACTCAGGCACTGATCAGAAAGTAAGGCAACGACAGCCAGGGCCAGATTAAAGGGTAGGTCCAGTAGGCACGGGTCTAGGACTTGAAATGGTCAGAGGGACCTGCCACTGGAACCACCCTTCCTATTCTGCTGCCAGAACCACCCTCCCTATTCTGTCGTTGCTGCTTTCCTTAACCACTAGCAGCGGCAGTAAACTTTAAATCAGGGTTGTCTGTCCTTCTTTCCTTCTGTGCCTCCCTCTAGCAACTGTTTAGCTGCTGACCGGCTCCCTTACTGCTTGCAGTGGTTTTTCCGCTCAAAGCCACAGGCGTCAACTCCTTGGCTGCATCGGAAGCGTTCCCTCTGATATCATGACATCATAGAGAAGGCTTCCGACGCGGCTGTGGATCATGCGAAGAGATGACGCCCATGTCTTTGAGTGGAAAAACTGCTGCAGACAGCAAGGGAGCCGGCCAGCAGCTAAACACTCACCAGAGGGAGGCACAGAAGAAATGCTGCTGCTGCACAGGAAAGGAGGGGAGAAATGCTTCTGCTGCACAGGGGAGGGGGAGAAATGCTGCTGCTGCACAGGGGAGGGGGAGAAATGCTGCTTCTGCACAGGGGAAGGAGTGGAGAAATATTGCTGCTGCACAGGGAAGGGGGAGGGGAGAAATGCTGCTCCTGCAGGGGAGAGGGAAGGAGGGAGAAGGAAAAGGGAGAGGAATGAGAAATGCCAAGTCTATAGGAGGGAGGGAAAGGAGATACTAGAGGGGGAGGGAGAAATGCCAGGATAAGGGGGGAGGAAAGGAGACAGATGCCAGACCAGGGGAAAGGAAGGAACATAAGAACATAAGAAGTTGCCTCCACTGGGTCAGACCAGAGGTCCATCACGCCCAGCGGTCCGCTCCCGTGGCGGCCCATCAGGTCTGTGACCTGTGAAGTGGTTTCTGACCACTTCTATAACCTACCTCTAGTTCTATCTATACCCCTCAATCCCCTTATCCTCCAGGAACCTATCCAAACCTTCCTTGAACCCCTGTAATGTGCTCTGGCCTATCACATCCTCCGGAAGCGCGTTCCATGTGTCCACCACCCTCTGGGTAAAAAAGAACTTCCTAGCATTTGTTCTAAACCTGTCCCTTTCAATTTCTCCAAGTGACCCCTAGTACTTGTGGTTCCCCACAGTCTGAAGAATCTATCCCTGTCTACCCTCTCTATCCCTTTAGGATTTTGAAGGTTTCTATCATGTCTCCTCTAAGTCTCCACTTTTCCAGGGAGAACAACCCCAGCATTTTCATCTTGTCAGCGTATGAATAATTTTCCATACCTTTTATCAGTTTAGTCGCTCTTCTCTGGACCCCCTCAAGTACTGCCATGTCCTTCTTGAGGTGCGGCGACCAGTACTGGACACAGTACTCCAGATGTGGGCGCACCATTGCACGATACATTCTGTTTGCTTTCTTTGAGGCTGTCGCACACTTTGCCGATGTTTTCATTGTTGAGTCCACCATCACCCCAAGGTCTCTTTCAAGATTGCTCACCCCTAGCACTGATCCCCCCATTTTGTAGCTGAACATCGGGTTCTTTTTCCCTACATGCATGACCTTGCATTTCTCTGCGTTAAAACTCATTTGCCACTTTTTTGCCCATTCTTCAAGTCTCGTTAGGTCCCTTTGCAGGTCTTCACAGTCTTCCGTGCTTCTAACCCTGCTGCAGAGTTTGGTGTCATCAGCAAATTTGATAACCTCACATTTTGTCCCCCTTTCCAGGTCATTAATAAATATATAGAACAGGAGAGGTCCCAGCACTGACCCCTGTGGGTGATTCACTACAAGGAATGCCACCATGCAGAAGAATCAGGTCTAAAATTTTTCAACACCTACACAACAGCTTCTCCCATAAATAAAATAAAATGTGAAGTAAAATAAAATAATAAAAGTAGTTCGACCACCCCTCTCCCCCCTGGTAATGCTAGTCCCCCATATCCCAGTACTTTTTTTTTTAAGATCAGCAGGAAGGATGCTCCAACAATCTCTGACCCCACCCCATACTTTTTTATTCAGAAGATTGGCAGGAGGGATGCCTACACCCTCCTGTCTCTAGGCCTGCCTATTCAAAATGGTGGTTCTGAACCTCCTTGAGCATTCTGGGATGCATTGGGAGGGAACTATGGCCCTGATTGGCTCAGGTTCCTAAGGCCCCTCCCAGGCTTTTGAAATGTCAGCAGCGATCTACAGCAACAGCAGATAAGTCACAAACTTGTTCACATGGTCGGCTGTCTGTTCACTTGAAGACTATTAGAGACATTGAAAGTGTAGGGATTTTTTTGCCTATGATAATAAGAAGGTAGCTTTTGTTTACTTGTTGTAAAGTACTACTGATATATTTTTGAGGCTTTTTTCTCCTCTTAGTTGGGATTCCTTTAGAAACTGATGTTGGGCCAGCCATGAGACACATATCTTATTAATTTTATGTAATGAGTATTTTGCAGCCGTTCTATGGCAATTTTTTTGTGTGTGACCCAGGTTAATATTCCATTTTAATTCCTTTTTTTGTGAGCCCTCCAGTAACAGAAAGATATATAGTGCACCTAACCATGGAGGTGGGGATGAGAGTGTCATATATTATCCACCTGCTGCAGCGCTGAAGGAGGGATACATTCAGGTACAGCAGGTATTTTCTGTTACTGGAGAGCTCACAATTCCAAAACAAAATAAGTAGGATTTGAAACTGAGTCCTTTGGTTTAAGGTCCACTGCAATAAGAATAATCTTAATGGGTCAAACCAATGGTCCATCAAGCCCAGTAGCACTGCAATGTCCTCATGATGGCCAATCCAGGTCACTAGTACCTGGCCAAAACCCAAAGAGCAGCAACATTCCATGCTACTAGGCTGTTCTTCTGCTCTGCAGGGCTGGCTGTGTGGCCATTCTTCTAATAAGGCTGCCAGACAGATGTTCTTGTTCCTGTTTTTTTGCCATGTATATGTTGGACACTGCAGTTTGTAAAATGGCTGTTCATGCTGGACATCCTCAGCACACTGATGTCCATCTCATGTATTTTCAAACAGGAAATCCTGTTGGAACATACATGTGAGACGGCCATCCATCTTGGATGTTATGAGCTGTATGTCTCTCTTCTGACTTGGACATCCTTTTGAAAATTTTCATTCAAGTGTCTTTAGGGCTGGCTCAAAAGGCTATGGCACACAGGACCGACTTTTGTTTTGGTGCCCAACGCCCTGTGCCTGGAACCAACTTTTATTTCACCACCCCCAGGCCCCACCCCCTCAGGCCAGTTCTCTTCTTCTTCCTCTGTCGCTACTGCCTGGTCCCAAGATGATACAGCTTCATAGGCCAGGTGCCATGAGGAGGGCCAGCATCAGAATTAAACAGCAGCATCAGGAGGGACCTCCCTCCTCTGACGCTGGTCCTTCCACCTCGCGACAACTACTCTATGAAGCCATATCCTGTCTTGACTAGGGAGGAGTTGAAGAGTGTTTAAGCCATAGTTTAACTTATGGGCCAGTGACATCGCAGTCATGGATGTTTGGTCCATAGGTTGTCGGCCCTGAGCCTCATAAAAGTGGCACAATTGTGGCTAAAATGCAACCATATACATTTATCATGCCATATACCATGCCATATTCTTTCTTTTACCCTACAATTGTCTGCTAGGAATCATTGTGGCTTATATAAGATTAATAAGGATTCTTGACAGTAGGGTTACCAGACGTCTGTATTTCTCTGGACATGTCCAACTTTTCGAGGATATGTCTGGAGTTCCAGACGGCTTTTCAAAACCCGGCACTTTGGGTTTTGAAAACCTTCTTGTCAAAGTCGCGTCTGAAAGGGGCATTCGCGCTTGCAAAGATGCAATGCAGTGACATCATGTGAGTGCATGCGTGCACGGGATGTCATTGTGTCGCATCCACGTATGCGCGGATGCCATCTGGGGGTATGGCTGGGGCAGAACAGGGTATGGCACATGCAGAACGGGGCAGAACTGGGTGGGCCTGGGGTTTGGCCATGGGTCCGGAATTTCTTTCAGGAAAATCTGATAACCCTACATGACAATAACATGAAGGATCAGATAATATAGAGTTCAAATCCTGGATTATAGTGAGAATAGATGTGTTTTTAGTGAATTCTTGAATTGAACGTAGCTAGGAATCTGTTGCTGGAAGGCAATTTCAAATCTTGGCCTTGGAACTCGAAGATGGACTCGAAGAGTGATTTTCTCTGGGTTTGACATGGAGAGGGAAGAGGCAGTTTATTCTTGTTTGGTAACAGATGTAAATGTACTTTGGTAAAGTTTTCTCATAGAAGCATATTTTATGATCTACACATGCGCTTCATGACTTTTCCTGCATTCCACCCAAACTGCATCCCTAAACATACCTACACAAAGGACTTATAAAAATATTCATATTCTTGTCACTCATAAAAAGGTGGGGTAGTTATATGAGGTCTTTTACATACCTAAAACAAGGTGTCTCCCTGAAAACTATTTTGTAAACTTAATCCCAAAAGAGGCACTTAATAGATCTTTCAACCTAGATGACATGATATAATATTATCTTCTACATTAAATATATCTGATCAATGAATCTGATGATTCAGTATAGCACAGGAGTAGGGCTGGTAGCTTGAACCACTGCCTTTGAATCATGATTCTTTCTTTCCTTCTAACCTCTGACCCTGTCATTCTCTGTTTAATTTGGAAAAGATATTTAATAGGATAACTGTAGGAAATGATTCACCAAAACATTAAAGAGTACAGTATTCAACGTGACATCCACCTTATTATTAAGCAATTGAAATGTCAACTTTGAAGTACTTACCTATCATCAATAAAACCTTAGTCATATGGGTAAAGCTACATTCTTATTGGTTGTTTCAACATTTCAATCACAGCTCACATGATGCCCATTTCGCAAAAGGAGGAAAAAACTTTTGTATATAAGTGTTCTGTTTATACAGACAAGAGCAAAACCTCACCGTATCATTTTTATTCACAACCTCTTTAAAAAGTTAAAGAAAACATGGCTACCAAGGGTCGTAGAAGACAAACAGCTCCAAAGGCAGAGTGTCATCAGGAACCAGGTGGTGCCCCATGCACCATAGAAACATCTGTGTCTGATCGTAAGTTGTTTTTCATTATAATAATTATTCTTCTTAGAAATTATTTTTAAACTGGGCTGGTTTATTGGCTTGGTGCAGCACAATGTAATGTAGAATACCTGGATTTGAGACATAAGAACATAAGCAATGCCTCCGCTGGGTCAGACCTGAGGCCCATCGTGCCCAGCAGTCCGCTCACGCAGCGGCCCAACAGGTCCAAGACCTGTGCAGTAATCCTCTATCTATACCCCTCTATCCCCTTTTCTAGCAGGAAATTGTCCAATCCTTTCTTAAACCCCAGTACCATACCTGCCCTATTACGTCCTCTGGAAGCGCATTCCAGGTGTCCACCACACTTTGGGTAAAGAAGAACTTCCTAGCATTCGTTTTGAATCTGTCCCCTTTCAACTTTTCCGAATGCCTTCTTGTTCTTTTATTTTTTGAAATTTGAAGAATCTGTCCCTCTCTACTCTCTCTATGCCCTTCATGATCTTGTAAGTCTCTATCATATCCCCTCTGTCTTCTCTTCTTCAGGGAAAAGAGACCCAGTTTCTCCAATCTCTCAGTATATAAAAGGTTTTCCATACCTTTTATCAGACGTGTCGTTCTTCTCTGAACCTTCTCGAGTAATGCCATATCCTTTTTAAGGTACGGCGACCAATATTGGACGCAGTACTCCAGAAGCGGACGCACCATCGCAAGATACAACGGCAGGATAACTTCTTTCGTTCTGGTTGTAATACCCTTCTTGATTATACCTAGCATTCTATTCGCTCTCTTAGCGGCCACTGCACACTGTGCCGTCGGCTTCATTGTCATGTCCACCATTAACCCCAAGTCCCTTTCATGGGTACTCTCATTCAATAACATCCCTCCCATCGTATAATTGTACCTCGGGTTTCTGCTTCCCACATGTAATACTTTACATTTCTCAACGTTGAACTTCATCTGCCATCTCGTTGCCCATTCCCCTAGTTTGTTCAAGTCCCTTTGCAATTCTTCGCAGTCCTCTTTAGTCTGAGCTCCACTAAATAGTTTGGTGTCGTCCACAAATTTTATTATCTCACACTTCGTCCCTGTTTCTAGATCATTTATGAATATATTGAATAGCAGCGGCCTGAGCACCGAGCCCTGCAGGACACCACTCATGACCCTCCTCCAGTCTGAGTAGTGGCCCTTCACTCCTACCCTCTGTTTCCTGCCCGCCAACCAGTTTCTGATCCATCTATGAACGTCTCCTTCCACCCCATGGTTCTTCAGTTTCCGGAGTAGATGTTCATGAGGCACCTTGTCAAAGGCTTTTTGGAAATCTAGGTATATGATGTCTATGGGGTCTCCTCTGTCCATCCGTTTGTTGATTCCTTCGAAGAAGTGCAATAAGTTAGTTAGGCATGATCTCCCCTTGCAGAAACCATGTTGGCTGGTTATCAGAAGTTCGTTTCTTTCAAAATGTTCATCGATGTTTTCTTTTATCAGTGCTTCCGCCACTTTCCCCAGAACCGAGGTCAGACTCACCGGACCGTAGTTTCCCGAGCCATCTCTTGATCCCTTTTTAAAGATGGGCGTAACATTGGCTATCTTCCAATCCTCCAGGATCATGCCTGTTTTCAATTGTTGATTTCTGGAAGAAGTACTTGTATACTGACTCAGCTAAGGACTGTCTACGAGGGGGTGCTGGAAAGTTCTCAGCCCAAACAAGAAAAGAATAATGTGGATATGGTTCAATCAATGTCAAAAAACATAGAATTTTGTTTCTGCAAATTGGCATTTAATGAACTAAGATAACTCTGTTTTCAGCTACAGTGGCAAAATAACGCTCAGAATTTAGGAAGTTGGTTGGTTAGGCTGAGAACTTTTCAACACTTCCTCATATGTGATGATCAGACATGTTGGGTTAAGAAAAGAATTTAAAGCAGGAGAAAGTTCCTTGGGTAATTACAAATAAAAGCTGGTACCTAAATTTAGCCACCAGTGCACATAGTTTACATAGTACTGGTGCGTGCACATGTGACAATTAGGCACGTAAGTTCTAGAAACTATTCCATAAACAGTGTGCCTAACCCACTTAGGAGCACTTTTACTAAAATGCACTAGAATCTAGGTTTAATATGTGGTATTGCAGGATTTTGATGCATGCTAATTGCAGATTCAACATAGCATTTTGGGGAGCTTTAAAAATATATTTTATTGCAGGTTGTACGCTGATGTTTTCATTAATGCATGGCACCTGCATAGGGCTAACAAGGGAGCACTTACTGCATCCTATTTAGGCAGCAATAACAGGTGCCCTGCCAATGCCTAAGTTAATTGAAGAATACCATCAGAAATGCCAAAACACGGCAGAGATGACGTGCCTACCGACACCTAAATGAAAGGCAGCTGGCATTGAAGCTAGGTAGCCGCTTTAGGCTACGGAACGCCAAAGCAGGTGTAGCCAACGCTGGAAGTCGCATTAGACAGGCTAAAGCAGCTACCTAGCCATGATTCACAGCAAGATAGGTGGCTGAAATGTAGACTTGGAAAACCCTAGCCTACATTTATGGTGCCTCAGGATCCTAAAGTCAGGCAGCAGCAGCAGCCATAAGCTGATCGCTGCAGAGGAAGTTGTCCCAAATCAGCTGAGCTGGCAGTGCTCCCCAAAGCCACAACTTTGAGAAGTTCTGCTGACTCCGCTAATTGGGGGGAATACCCCTGCCATGATCATCTGAGTGGCTGCAGCAGGTGACCCCTGACATCTGCAGGAGGGATGCCCACTCCCTCCTACTGGAACTCCTGAAGTATCCCCAAACTGTGATAGACTGGAGGGATGACCACTCCCTCCTGCTTGCAGGCCCCGCTGAACCCATGACCCATCCCATCCGCTGATACCCCCGAACCCATGACGCTCCCCCCTTCCAACTGCAAAATCCAACAAAACAGATCTCAATCTACCTAGAATAGAGGAAAAAAGCCTCATAGGTCCAGAGATGAACAGCTACAACAGCATGTCACAATACCTCATATGTGGCCTCAATATCTTTCATAGGCACAAAAAAGCCTCCATATAACTAATCTAATGAATATAAATAATAAATCAGAGAATAGATGTGATTGACTTAGGTGTCAGTAGGCATCTAAGTGAGTCGTCAGTAAATTATGCCCAGTAAAACCTGGACTAAGGTACCAGCGACTTCTTCTACAGCAGCTAGTAATACCTAAGTCCACTTAGGTGCCACTTGGTGTGATTCTATAAGTGACACCAAGGGCTCCTTTTACAAAGGTGCATTAAGGCCTTAGCGCGCAGAATAATGTGCGCTAAAATGCTATGCGCGCTAGATGCTACCACCTCCTCTTGAGCAGGCGGTAGTTTTTTGGCTAGCGCACGCTAATCCGATACGTGCACTAAAAACGCTAGTACACCTTTGTAAAAGGAGCCCCAAGTGGTTGATTGACAACCACATGGAGTGGCACCTACAATGCAGACATGCTTAGGCGCTGTTTATAGAATCTGGCCCTCAGCGTGCAATTGTCAGTGTACAGGTGAGTGGAGTGTGGGCTTGTCAAGGGCATTTTTCCAAGTGGCACAAGCAATTTATAGAATACTATTGTGGAAATAAAAATGCACTAGCCTGTGTTCAGATTAACAATTGCTTATTAATGTATCACTATATGAGGACATACAAGCCTTAAAAGGTAGACAGGTTATATTTTAAATTCTGGACAGAAGCCAGCCCCTTGTATAAAGAATTTGGCACACAAAGAGATCACAAGAATACATTAAAAAACAGATTCATTATTACAAGTGCATAGGTTAGTTTACGCTTCTATGATATTCTACCTCTTGACCATCTGGATGCCTAGTATTTCTTGGATTGATAAATTGGTCACTACTCAAATACAATTGTATTACAATTGTTTTCCTTTCCAGAAGGGCAGTGAAGTAATGCAAAAATCAGTAAAGAGGTCATTCATAGTGCAGTTAGTGACCTTAATAGTTCCAGAAGAATCCTAGCCCAGTACTAGTACTACATTAATAGGTATATTTCTAAGGTGCATGTATTGCATTGTACACTTAGGTGCATCACTTACATTAGCCATTGACTCGCTGTAAGTAGGCATCCTAACTTTTGATTCTCCAGAACAGATTTGCATTAATATTATATAACAGCTTAGGCATGACCTTAACCAACTATAGAACTAGTGCTAAGGGCACCCCTCTGTGGCACTTAAATTGAGGCATAAATGTACCCCCCTCACCCTATCCATATTCTCAGGTTTAGGATTCACGAGATTGGTTATTCGCAAATCTCTACCACTCCATCTCTCTCATGCTTCCCAGACTTCTCCATACCCCACCTTCAAAGCCTGGTGGTCCAGCAGTGAAGTGCGGCAGGAGTGACCGCCCCTACGCCTCTGCCTCATGCAGACCCGCCATAAAAAAATGGCTTTCCCAAGTTCCTACTAGGCGACACCTCCACTCATCAATATATACCTTGAAGACTAGGCTAGCTAGAGGGGACTTTAGAACTAGCATGAAACATAATGACCTACTGTAGACGTCAGGGGTTAAGAATTAGCGTATGGGGCTGTAAGAAAGCAATAAATGAAGATCCGATGCAAATTCAAGCAGAGATATGAATGTCACTTAATCACAATCCCTATTTTTTTCCTTCTGTGACTAGATGATGACATATCTGACTACAATGCTGAGGTTAGTTTGATGAGCATCCATAATTCAACAATCTCATTTAAACATGATGATGTTCAAAATGAACCTGATGATGCTCTCCGAAACTTAGGTCACACAAGGGATTGTAAGTTTTGTTTACTTCAAATATTTATTTACTTATCATTAAGTTAATAGGTTGCCACACAATCTTTGAAGTGGTCTGCTTTTCAAAAAAAAGGGACGAGAACAATTTAAATGTGATGAACGTCACTGTTCTATTGACAAAGTGATTTTATGAAATTGTTCATAGGCCTGGAGGGTTTCTATAATCTTTAGAATATCTGGACCTGGGCTTGTACATTGCTGCACTAAACACCCAAAGTTAATCCACAAGCCTGGTTTTAGTTTGCCAGGATGACCATGCCTTAGCACATTGTTTCTCAACTCGATCCTGGAGTACCCTCTTGCCAGTCAGGTTTACAGGATACTCACAATGAATATGTATAAATGTGATTTGCATACATTGGCTTTAACTATATGTCAATTTCCTTCATGCCTATTCATTGTGGATATCCTGAAAACCTGACTGGTAAAGGCGTACTCCAGGACCGAGATGAGAAATACCACCCTAGCATACTGTGAAGCCATAGAAGAAATGGGGTCACAGATATCAATGATGCAATGATACATACTGACAAGGCTGAAGATGTACAGTATGTGTGCAATGTTCTGGATGTAGCAAACAATGAAGATAGCAAAACTGGATGAACCAGGACAGCGAGTTATTAAATGTGAAACCACTTCTGTCAAAAATGTTTATTTTATTCACTGTCCAAAATCCTAATGTTGCATCCATACAGTGGAGAGAGGACTCATTCATGCATAATGTTGAATACAAAGACTTTACACGGATGTGTTTTGATGGCAATGCCGGCATCAGGAGTCACACAGTCTTTGAGATATATGTCACAATGACACATATCACAATGATTTTATGACTTCTTATGCAGGCACTGAAGTCAAAAACATGGCTGTGTCTTTTGTAGAGTTGTTACAAGTTTCAAGTTTTTCAAGTTTATTTAGGAATTTTATAAGCCGCCCAATCGATCTTTATCTTTATTTCCTGTTGTTTTAGTACCCACACATCCAGTGGAGGGTGGGTGGGAGGTATTATTCCCTGATGGAAAATGTTGGATGGGAGAGGGAGCTTTATTTTTGTATTGATACTGATTGATTATAAGTCCTTATTTGATTATTATTATTTGTTTGTATATTGTATTACACTTTTTGTTGGCTAAAGTGGCATTAGGCGCTGGCTGGCACCTCCAGAGGTGTGATTCTGGCACCATTTTTTTTAGGCACTTTGAAATTTCTTTTAAGTACCATTTTAAACAGCTTTTTGGACTTAACTTAGGTGCTGTTAGGGCGTTTAATTAAGGTGACCATATATCCCGTTTTGAACGGGACAGTCCCGTTTTCGGGTCCCCTGTCCCGTTGTCCCCACACACATCTTCGGGACGCCAAAATGTCCCGTTTTCAGGGACAGCATCCCAAAGCTGTGCGTGGGGACAATGGATCAGGCGATCCTCTGCTCAGCTCCCTGCCACTACTCGCACCAGGAAGTCTTCTTCCTGACGTCAATTCTGACGTCTGAGAGGACGTTCCAGGCCAGCCAATCGCTGCCTGGCTGGCCCAGAACGTCCTCTCCAACGTTAGAATTGACGTCGGGAAGAAGGCTTCCGGGTGCAAGTAGTGGCAGGGAGGTAAGCAGAGGAGCAGTGGCGGTGGACCAGGGGAAGTTTAAATCGGGCCTGGAGGGAAGCTTTTGTTTTCCGCGGTAGGGGGGAAGGAGATAGGCAGGCAGGCAGGCAGGCTGGCTGGTTGGCTGGCTCTGGGGGAGGGAGGTAGGTAGGCAGGCTTTGGGGGAGGTAGGCAGGCAGGCTTGCTGACTTTGGTGGAGACAGGCAGGCTGGCTCTGGGGGAGGTAGGCAGGCAGACTGGTTTTGGGGGAGGCCTGCTTTGGGGGAGGTAGGCAGGCAGACTGACTGACTTTGGGGGAGACAGACAGGCTGGCTCTTGGGGAGGTAGGCAGGCAGACTGGCTTTGAGGGAGGTAGGCAGGCAGGCTGGCTGGCTCTGGGGGAGGTAGGCAGGCAGACTGGCTGACTTTGGGGGAGACAGGCAGGCTGGCTTTGGAGAAGGCAGGCAGGCTGGCACTGGGGGAGGTAGGCAGGCAGGCTGGCTCTGGGGGAGGCTGGCTTTGGGGGAAGTAGGCAGGCAGGTTGGTTGGCTCTGGGGGAGGTAGGCAGGCAGACTGACTGACTTTGGGGGAGACAGACAGGCTGGCTCTTGGGGAGGTAGGCAGGCAGACTGGCTTTGAGGGAGGTAGGCAGGCAGGCTGGCTGGCTCTGGGGGAGGTAGGCAGGCAGACTGGCTGACTTTGGGGGAGACAGGCAGGCTGGCTTTGGAGAAGGCAGGCAGGCTGGCACTGGGGGAGGTAGGCAGGCAGGCTGGCTCTGGGGGAGGCTGGCTTTGGGGGAAGTAGGCAGGCAGGTTGGTTGGCTCTGGGGGAGGTAGGCAGGCAGACTGGCTGGCTTTGGGGGAGACAGACAGGCTGGCTTTGGAGGAGGCAGGCAGGCTGCTCTGGGGGAGGTAGGCAGGCAGGCTGGCTCTGGGGGAGGTAGGCAGGCAGACTGGCTTTGGGGGAGGCTTTTTGTGAGGGGGAGGGACAAAGGCTGGAAGGCAGTGAGGGGACATAGGAAGGAGGGATAAAGGAAGGAGAAAAAATGGCAGAGAAGGGGGGGTTGTAAGTAGAAGAAAGACTAGAGAGATAAAGGCCTGGACCAAAGGGGAAAGACAGGATGCAGAAGCAGGACTTTGGGAGGTACAGACAGAGGGGGAGAGCCCCTGAGGAAGAGCAGAGAGAGGCAAGATCATAACAGAGGAGGGAGAGAGAGAGAGAGAGGGAGACCTGGAACAAAGGTACAAAGGAGAACTGACACTGGATCTGGAGGCACTAAGGACATAGGAAGGGGCGCTGGGGACACTAAGGACATAGGAAGGAGGCACTGGAGGCACTGGGGGCACTAAGGACATAGAAAGGGGCACTAAGGACATAGGAAGGAAGCGCTGAGGACACTAAGGACATAGGAAGGCACTGGGAGCACTAAGGACATAGGAAGGAAGGAGGGAGGGAATAGAAAGGGACAATTGTTGGGCCTGAATGCAGAAAGAAATGAAAGATAGGATGCACAGTCAGAGGAAACGCAACCAGAGACTCATGAAATCACCAGACAGCAAAGGTAGGAAAAATGATTTTATTTTCAATTTAGTGATAAAAATGTGTCAGTTTTGAGAATTTATATCTGCTGTCTATATTTTGCACTATATTTGTCTATTTTTCTATAGTTACTGAGATGACATCGTTGAAAACCCTCCAAATATAAATGATAATTAACATTTTCTCTGCATATAGGGTGCTTTGTGTTTTTTTAAAATTTTATGGTTACCATTATGAAATAATAAGATATTGTGTGTACATGAAATATGAATGAAAGAAATTGGGGGCGGGGTTAGGGTGGGATTGGGGGTGGGGCTAGAGTGATTGGGGTGGGGCTAGGGCGGGATTGGGGGGCGGGACTGAATAGTAATAGATGTCCCGTTTTGATGAAAAAAATAAATGGTCACGTTACGTTTACTGGCACATAAGTTAAAGTAGCTGCCATTATCAGCGGCTGCCTTAAAAATGGCTGCCGATTGTGGGTCAAAGGTAGGCACTGGAAATGTAGGCCAGGGTTATCAATGCCTACATTTCTGGTCCCTACCTTTGATGTAAATCGTGCCTCCAGAGGTGCCTACCAGTGTCTAATATTACTTCCGGCATTAGTCATGCCTATAGAGGCATTAGGTGCCAGTAGGTGCCTCCAGAGGTGCAATTCCGGTGCTGTTTTTAGGTACCTTGAAATTTATTTTAAGTGCCATTTTAGACAGCATTTTGGACTTAACTTAGGTGCCGGTAGGACACATAAGTTAAGGTGCCATTTAGAGAATATGGGCTTTGTGTGGATTCTGTTCTCCTTTTTGTTATACTCTGGATGTAGTCAGGGCTCACAGGATCCGGACAAAGCCTTTTTATACAATATCTGGGTTGGACAAACAGTATAAAAAATCAGGAAGTTGTGAATGAAGATTTATCATCTAATCAATTATACAATATTAGAGACTCACAGAACATTTATTCTTGTTCTTTCTATGTAGGTGGTAATAATGGAAGACAGTATGAGTATAACCAGCAATCACAGGACTCACAGGTTTCAGTAGAGAACCAATGCAGACAGTCAGGCCATAGCCAGAACCGTAAGTTTTTCTTTATAATATTAACAATTTCTAGAAAAGTAGGCTTAAAATAACTGAGATATTTGAAGAAGTTTCTGGGTAACATGTTGTTGTGTGGAAGATTGAATTCATTTGTTGATTTGTATAAATTGTACTTCTAGTGGCCAAGTTCAACTTGCTTTTATCTTTCACAATATTTTTTCTGCTTTATATTACTTCAGACATACTGTATAAACCTCTATACCATGTACTGAAAAATGTACTAAGTATCAAAAAAGAGATTATTTTCTATAAAGTCAGGTTTTCTCAAGAAACATCTATTTATAATCAACACATCCAAGCCAATTGCAGTCAACGTGATCATTGGTTTAAACAGGGGTTCTTAACCGAGTCCTTGGGATATACCCAGTCAGGTTTTCAGAATATCATCAATGAATATGCATGAGATAAATTTACATACACAACCCAAATTATATGTAAATCTACCTAATGCATATTCATTGTAGATACCCTCAAACAGTGGTGTACCTAGGGTAAGTGACACCCGGGTTTGATAATTTTTTAACATCATCCCCCCAATATAAAAGGGATCAGAGGAGCACCCCATAGGAGGGGCTTAAGCCTACTGGGCTTATTCCGGCGGGATTTGAGCCGCCTGGGTCAATCAGGTCCTAAGGCCAGTCATTCAATGGATGGCTGGCCTGTCGGAAGGACGGGCTTGGCACCCGTCCGTCCGACCAACGTTTTTGAAGGTACGGTGAGGGGGGAATGGGGATGGGGGGGTCGTGGGGTCGGTGGGGGGGTCGCAGGTCAGTGGGGGGGGCGATTGAGGGTTCGGGGGGGCTTGCATCGAGGGCAGGAGAGCTTGGGCTTCTTCCTGCCCGATCATGTCGGGGGGGTTCGGGGGTGTCGTGGGGCAAGAGGGCTTGGGCTCCTTCTTGCTCTGATCTTCATCGGGGGTTCGGGGGTGCTGCAGGGCAGGAGGGCTTAGGCTCCCTTCTTCCCCGATAGTGTCAGGAAGTTTGGGGGTGCCGCAGAGCAGGAGGGCTTGGTTTCCCTCCTGCCGCGATAGTGTCGGGGAGTTCGGGGGTGCCGCGGAGCAGGAGGGCTTGGTCTTCCTCCTGCCCCGATAATGTCAGAGAGTTTGGGGGTGCCACAGGGCAAGATTGTTTGGGCTTCCTCTTGCCCCAATTGTTGTGGGGGGGGGGGAATTCTGTAACCGGTGTTGTTTGACAGACACCGGTTACACAATCCAGCTTTTAGGTGAAGGACTAGCTCTTCTTTTGCCTAAATGCCCTTGTTTTGGACATTTGGGACTTAGGCTTTTTTTTAGGTTGATTATATGGTGTTAGTGTAGACATAGTGGTGGTCTGGGCATTTAAACAGCTGAACGTAGAGGCAGGCCATTATTAAAAAAAAAACTCCTTTTGGACGTTTAAGGCCTTAGGCCAAAAGGAGACTTAGACGGTTTTTTTTATTATGCCCCTCCACCTTTTTGGTAGTTTCCCCTTCCCTCTGGAACTCAGCTCTGGTTGGCTCTGGGGGAGGTAGGCAGGCAGACTGGCTTTGGGGGAGGCTTTTTGGGAGGGGGTGGGACAATGCTGGAAGGCAGTGAGGGGACATAGGAAGGAGGGATAAAGGAAGGAGAAAAAATGGCAGAGAAGGGGGGGTTGTAAGTAGAAGAAAGACTAGAGAGATAAAGGCCTGGACCAAAGGGGAAAGACAGGAGGCAGAAGCAGGGCTTTGGGAGGTACAGACAGAGGGGGAGAGCCCCTGAGGAAGAGCAGAGAGAGGCAAGATCATAACAGAGGAGGGAGAGAGAGAGAGAGAGGGAAACCTGGAACAAAGGTACAAAGGAGAACTGACACTGGATCTGGAGGCACTAAGGACATAGGAAGGGGGCGCTGGGGACACTAAGGACATAGGAAGGGGCACTAAGGACATAGGAAGGAAGCGCTGAGGACACTAAGGACATAGGAAGGCACTGGGAGCACTAAGGACATAGGAAGGAAGGAGGGAGGGAATAGAAAGGGACAATTGTTGGGCCTGAGTGCAGAAAGAAATGAAAGATAAGATGCACAGTCAGAGGAAACGCAACCAGAGATTCATGAAATCACCAGACAGCAAAGGTAGGAAAAATGATTTTATTTTCAATTTAGTGATAAAAATGTGTCAGTTTTGAGAATTTATATCTGCTGTCTATATTTTGCACTATATTTGTCTATTTTTCTATAGTTACTGAGGTGATATCGTTGAAAACCCTCCAAATATAAATGATAATTAACATTTTCTCTGCATATAGGGTGCTGTGTATTTTTTTAAAATTTTATGGTTACCATTATGAAATAATAAGATATTGTGTGTACATGAAAAATGAATGAAAGAAATTGGGGGCGGGGTTAGGGTGGGATTGGGGGTGGGGCTAGAGTGATTGGGGTGGGGCTAGGGCGGGATTGGGGGGCGGGACTGAATAGTAATAGATGTCCCGTTTTGATGAAAAAAATAAATGGTCACGTTACGTTTACTGGCACATAAGTTAAGGTAGCTGCCATTATCAGCGGCTGCCTTAAAAATGGCTGCCGATTTTGGGTCAAAGGTAGGCACTGGAAATGTAGGCCAGGGTTATCAATGCCTACATTTCTGGTCCCTACCTTTGATGTAAATCGTGCCTCCAGAGGTGCCTACCAGTGTCTAATATTACTTCCGGCATTAGTCATGCCTATAGAGGCATTAGGTGCCAGTAGGTGCCTCCAGAGGTGCAATTCCGGTGCTGTTTTTAGGTACCTTGAAATCTATTTTAAGTGCCATTTTAGACAGCATTTTGGACTTAACTTAGGTGCCGGTAGGACACATAAGTTAAGGTGCCATTTAGAGAATATGGGCTTTGTGTGGATTCTGTTCTCCTTTTTGTTATACTCTGGATGTAGTCAGGGCTCACAGGATCCGGACAAAGCCTTTTTATACAATATCTGGGTTGGACAAACAGTATAAAAAATCAGGAAGTTGTGAATGAAGATTTATCATCTAATCAATTATACAATATTAGAGACTCACAGAACATTTATTCTTGTTCTTTCTATGTAGGTGGTAATAATGGAAGACAGTATGAGTATAACCAGCAATCACAGGACTCACAGGTTTCAGTAGAGAACCAATGCAGACAGTCAGGCCATAGCCAGAACCGTAAGTTTTTCTTTATAATATTAACAATTTCTAGAAAAGTAGGCTTAAAATAACTGAGATATTTGAAGAAGTTTCTGGGTAACATGTTGTTGTGTGGAAGATTGAATTCATTTGTTGATTTGTATAAATTGTACTTCTAGTGGCCAAGTTCAACTTGCTTTTATCTTTCACAATATTTTTACTGCTTTATATTACTTCAGACATACTGTATAAACCTCTATACCATGTACTGAAAAATGTACTAAGTATCAAAAAAGAGATTATTTTCTATAAAGTCAGGTTTTCTCAAGAAACATCTATTTATAATCAACACATCCAAGCCAATTGCAGTCAACGTGATCATTGGTTTAAACAGGGGTTCTTTACCGAGTCCTTGGGATATACCCTGTCAGGTTTTCAGAATATCATCAATGAATATGCATGAGATAAATTTATATACACAACCCAAATTATATGTAAATCTACCTAATGCATATTCATTGTAGATACCCTCAAACAGTGGTGTACCTAGGGTAAGTGACACCCGGGTTTGATAATTTTTTAACATCATCCCCCCAATATAAAAGGGATCAGAGGAGCACCCCATAGGAGGGGCTTAAGCCTACTGGGCTTATTCCGGTGGGATTTGAGCCGCCTGGGTCAATCAGGTCCTAAGGCCAGCCATTCAATGGATGGCTGGCCTGTCGGATGGACGGGCTTGGCACCCGTCCGTCCGACCAACGTTTTGGAAGGTACGGTGAGGGGGGAATGGGGATGGGGGGGTCGTGGGGTCGGTGGGGGGGGTCGCAGGTCGGTGGGGGGGGGCGATTGAGGGTTCGGGAGGGCTTGCATCGAGGGCAGGAGAGCTTGGGCTTCTTCCTGCCCGATCATGTCGGGGGGGTTCGGGGGTGTCGTGGGGCAAGAGGGCTTGGGCTCCCTCTTGCTCTGATCTTCATCGGGGGTTCGGGGGTGCTGCGGGGCAGGAGGGCTTAGGCTCCCTTCTTCCCCGATAGTGTCAGGAAGTTTGGGGGTGCCGCGGAGCAGGAGGGCTTGGTTTCCCTCCTGCCGCGATAGTGTCGGGGAGTTCGGGGGTGCCGCGGGGCAGGAGGACTTGGTCTTCCTCCTGCCCCGATAATGTCAGAAAGTTTGGGGGTGCCACAGGGCAAGAGGGTTTGGGCTTCCTCTTGCCCCAATTGTTGTGGGGGGGGGGGGGAATTCTGTAACCGGTGTTGTTTGACAGACACCGGTTACACAATCCAGCTTTTAGGTGAAGGACTAGCTCTTCTTTTGCCTAAATGCCCTTGTTTTGGATGTTTGGGACTTAGGCTTTTTTTTAGGTTGATTATATGGTGTTAGTGTAGACATAGTGGTGGTCTGGGCATTTAAACAGCTGAACGTAGAGGCAGGCCATTATTTTTTAAAAAAACTCCTTTTGGACGTTTAAGGCCTTAGGCCAAAAGGAGACTTCGACGTTTTTTTTTATTATGCCCCTCCACCTTTTCGGTAGTTTCCCCTTCCCTCTAGAACTCAGCACCAAATGCACTAAGAAAGATAACTAACCTCGAGAAATTTAAGTCTTTTCTTAAGACATTCCTTTTTAAAGACGCTTTTCAAATTCAAATGTCCTTTTAAGGATTTTTAAATTTTTTCTTCTTTATCAATCCACTTGTTTTTAATCTCATCCTCTTGCTTTTCCCTTTATACCTTACTTTTCTTTAATTATTGTAGTTCTTCCCTTCTTCCCATTCATTCTTGTTTGTCCAGTAATGTTTTTTTGTCCTTTGTGAAGTTATATTCAATGTTTTATTTGTTTTTACCCTAATTTTTATTCTACAACCACTTTGAAACAAATGATAAGGTGGTATATCAAATCTTTATTAAACTTGAAACTTGTTTACTAGCTAAAAACTCCCTCACAGATAATGCCCTGTGAGCTGGTGCATAGTTGTGATGCAAGAGCCATGAAGGACATGCCAAGATTTTTAGTTATGATTTTCCTAACTGTTTCTCTATCAGTGTTTACTTGGGGCAGGGCCGGATTTTCCTATAGGCTAATTAGGCTAACTAGGCTTCAGCCTAGGGCCTCAAGATCCGTGTCACATTTTTTATAAAGGTTAGTACCAATAACAACATGTTTCATTTAACATATTGATATATATCACAGTAATGATGTATTTTATTATCTCTCATGTAATTTACAAACTTAAAAATGGGAGGTGAAAGGGCCTCATAAGTGGAATAGCCTAGGGCCTCTTTTCATCTAAATCCGGCCCTGACTTGGGGCTCCTTTTACAAAGGTGCGCTAGTGTTTTTAACGCACGCACCGGATTAGCATGCGCTGTAGCGTGCTCTAGCCAAAAATCTATCGCCTGCTCAAAAGGAGGCAGTAGCGGCTAGCATTTGCGGCAATTTAGCGTGCGCTATTCCATACGTAAAGGCCCTAGCGCGCCTTTGTAAAAAGAGCCCTTGGTCTGCTATGCTCACAGTCAGCCAATGATTTTGACAAATTTTTGCAATGTTTTCATGCTTGTTACTGGCAGCCCTGACCTCTCTTCATCAGTGACGCTTTCTCTTCCCTCAGAAAACATTTAATCCATTTGTACACTGCCATTTTCTTCATGGCATTGTCCCCATACACTTGGACTAACATGTCCCTGATTTAACTTCAATTCTTGCCAAGTTTAATAAGAAATTTAATGCTTGTTCGTTGCTCTAATTCAAGCTCCGACACACAAAAACATGCAACAACAATAATGTATGCCACTCAGCAAGACACCACTACACATCGACATGAACACAGCTGTGAGACACTGATATACCAAGGTTATGAAACCTTGCCAAGCTGCTTGTATAATGCTGCCAATGTAAGTACACGGTGGCAAGTTCATGAATATAACTGTTAAACCTTGTACAGCTTTTGATGTGAAATACAAAGATCATATCACACAACTATCGTACTTGAACAAAAACAGAAATGTACAAGCATAAAAGAAAATATATTTATTCATTCATTTTTCTATACTGTTATCCCAGGAGAGCTCAGAATGGTTTACATTAATTTATTCAGGGACTCAAGCATTTTTCCCTGTCTGTCCCAGTGGGCTCATAATCAATCTAATGTACCTGGGGCAATGGGGAGATTAAGTGACTTACCCAGGGTCACAGGGAGCAGTGTGGGTTTGAACTCACAATTCCAGGGTGCTGAGGCTGTAGCTTTAACCACTGCACCACACACTGTTTATTTTCTACGTATGCAAGATTTTAGTTTTTTTTGTTTTCATATTTTTATTGCTTTTCTTAGAGTCCCCTGAAGAAGGCATGATTATATGCCGAAACTCTGATACTTGGGACAATATTTATAGAATAAAACTGTTGGTCTTTCTTGCCTTTTTTGGTAGTGTATTGATATGGAGGAGCATAATCAAAACATATGTCTAAGTCCAATTCGGATGTATGGCACTAAATGCCCAAAGTTGACACTGGGAAAATATCTATTCTCGAAAGGCAAATCACTATGGGGTTCATAATCAAAAAAAAAAACGTCAAAAAAGTGTCCTAAATGGCTACTTGGACAATCAAAAAGCCTGATCGTCCAAGTACCCATAACCAAAGCTGTTTTTTAGACGTATCTAAAAACAGCTTAGGCCTTTCCCCTGCCTCTAAACGCACAGAGAGAAAAGAGGCGTGTTTAGAGGAGGGGAAAGGGAGGGCGGTGGGCGGGAGGTGGGCCGACCTACACCTAGGCGTACAACAGGCATAACCAAAACCGTAGGCAGGTTGCCTAGTCGGCACTTAGACCTTTTTGACTTAGATGAAGTCAAACCAGGTCTAAGTGCCAAAAAAGGGGCCGCTAAGCTGATTGTGGCTGCTGCGATCAGCTCAGCGGCCCCAGCAACCTGCCTACCTCTCCACCGCAAGCATCGCGGCAGGAGAGATGCCTCATCTCCCCTACCGCGATGCCATCACTCCTCTACCCGAACTGCCGCGGGTCGTGGCAGTTCGGCTAGAAGAGTGATGACATCGCAGTAGGGGAGATGAGGCATCTCTCCTGCCATGAAGCATCACCCCCACACACACACACAACATTGGGGCAAGAGGGAGCCCAAGCTCTCTTGCCCCGGCGATTGTGCCCCTCCCTGACTCGATATGGCCAGGAGGGAGCCCAAGCCCTCCTGGCCCCGGCGACCCCCCCTCCGACACAACGGGCCAGGAGAGAGCCCAAGCTCTTCTGGCCCTGGTGACCCCCCCCCCGAATGGATTGGGCCAGGAGGGATCCCAATCCCTCCTGGCCCCGGCGACCCCCTACCCCCATCCCCCACTACAATACGGGCAGGAGGGATCCCAGGCCCTCCTGCCTTCGACACAACCCCCCTCCCCCCAATGACCACCCCCTCAGAACCCCCGATCGCCCCCCCCCGCCGACCCACGACCCCACCGGCCAACCTCATGACCCCCGCCACCCCCCTTCCCCATACCTTTTAGTTGGCCAGATGGACGGGTGCCAAGCCCGCCCATCCAGCAGGCCAGCCGGGTCCAGAATAGGGCCAGATTAGCCCAGACGGCAGAAACCCCGCCCACAGGTTGGGTCCCTGGCCAAAACCAAAAGAGTAGCAACATTCTATGCTACTGACCAGGGCAAGCAGTGGCTTCCCCATGTCTTTCTCAATAACAGACTATGGATCTTTCCTCCAGGAAATTGTCCAAAACCTTTCTTAAAACCAGCAATGCTATCCACTCTTACCACAACTTCTGGCAATGCGTTCCAGAGCTTAACTATTCTCTGAGTGAAAAAATATTTCCTCCTATTGGTTTTTAAAGTATTTCCCTGTAACTTCATCGAGTGCCCCCGAGCCTTGTAATTTTTGACGGCATGAAAAATTGATCCACTTGTACCCATTCTACTCCACTCTACTCTACTCCACCCATTCTACTCCACTCAGCTGTCTCTTTTCCAAGCTGAAGAGCCCTAACCTTTTTTGTCTTTCCTCATACGAGAGGAGTTTCATCCCCTTTATTATCTTGATCACTCTTCTTTGAACCTTTTCTAGTGCCACTATATCTTTCTTTACAACTGTCCCACAGATTCACTCTCAGATTTTCTGTTTCTATTGTACCTAAAAAAGTTGTTATGAGTTTTTGTCTCTTTTGCACATTTCAATTCATATTCTCTCTTAGCTTTCTTTATCAATGCTTTGTATCTAACTTGCCAGTGCTTGTGTCTCTTCTTATTTTCTTCATTCAGATCCTTTTTCCATTTTTTAAAGAATTTTTTTTCTCTAATAGCCTCTTTTACTTCACCTTTTAACCTCACGGCTCTCATTTTCTCTTCTTTCCACCTTTGCTGATATGTGGAATACATCTGGTCTGGGCTTCCACAGTCGTATTTATAAATAACATCCACACTTGTTTTCCAGTCCTAACCTTTGCAACTGATCCTTTTAACTTCTTTTAAACCATTTTCCTCATTTTATCATAGTCGCCTTTTCAAAAATTAAATGCTTCTACAGTAGATTTCTTTTGCGACGTCACTTCCGATATCAGCTCAAATTTGATCACTATTTCCCAGTGGACCCAACACAGTTAACTTCTGTACTATGCCTTGCATTCCACTAAGGACCAAATCTAAAATAGCTCCCCCTCTTGTCAGTTCCTGGGTCAGTTGCTCCAAGAAACTGTCATTTATGATGTCCAGGAATTTTACCTCCCTAGCACGCCCTGATGTGTAACATTTAACCAGTCAATTTTGAATCACCCATTATTATACTATTTCCCAATTCTCCAGCATTCCTAATCTCTGATAATATTTCTTCATCTGTCTGCTCATGTCCCGGGGGATGGTAATACCTTTATATTCCTTCCCTTCATACATGGAATTTCTATCCATATGGATTCCATACTACTATCTATGTCATGTAGAACGTTTATTTTATTTGATTCAATTCCCTCTTTAACTTACAGTATAGCGCAACCCCACCTCAATTTGATCTACTCTATCCTTACAATATAATTTATATCCAGGTAATACAGTGTCCCATTGATTGTCCTCCTTCCACCAGGTCTCTGAGATGCCTATTATATCTACCTCATCATTCAGTGCTATATACTCTGACTCTCCTATTTTATATTTTAGGCTTCTAGCATTTGTATAGACACTTAAAATTGTGGGTTTTCTTTGAACCTACAGGCTTCTGAGAAGACAGGGAAAATTTGAGTCTTTTACTTTGCCTTCCTCTTAAACCCTCCTGGCTTTCTTTCACCATTATTGAAACCTCTCTATTGGGACTCCCTAAATACCCTGTTTCAATAGTATCTGTCAAGGATACCTCACACTGAACCATCCGCTCCTGGGTGACTGTCGTCTTTCCCCCGCATCTCAGTTTAAAAGCTGCTCTATCTCCTTTTTAAACGTTAGTGCCCACAACCTGGTTGTATCCTGGTTAGTGAGGTAATTAAATTTGTGATGACACAAAGTTCTTAAATCACAAGAGGACCTCACGAGACTGAAATACTGAACATCAAAATGGCAGATAACTTTTAATGTGAATAGGAGCAAAGTGATACATGTGGGAAAGGGGAACCCAAACTATAGTTATATGATACAAGGTTCCACATTAGGTGTTATTACTCAGAAAAAGAATCTAGGTGTCATCGTTAATGATACATTGAAACCCTCTCTGCCACCTCCCTCAGGAGTGCATTCTAGGCATGACCCACCCTCTCCATGATGCTGGGTTTTGTGTTAGGAGTCCCTGCACAGGAAAAGGATCTAATTATCATTGTGTAGGATACATTGAAACCCTCAACTCAATGTGTGGCGGCAGCTAAGAAAGCAAATAGAATGTTAGCTTTACCACCTAATCAATCATACAATATTAGAGTTTCTCAGAAAGTTTTATTTTCCTGCTTTTTCTTACTCTACATAGAGACAGATGTAATCTACAAAGGTGGCAGTGATGAGGGGCAGTGTTATATGCAGTCACAGTGCTCAAAGGCTCCAATAGAGAACACATGCACACAGCCAAGCCAAAGGCAAAACCGTGAGTTTTTCTTCACAATATTATCAATTTCTGTAAAAGTAAGCTTAATATAGCTATGATATGTTTGTAAGCTTTGTATGTGTAAAGTGCTTTTTCTAATTTGCTCTTGATAATTCATTGTAGTGCACTATTATTTAAAAATCAATAAAGAATTAAAAAAATTATATATACAGTGGTACCTTGGATTACGAGCATAATCTGTTCCAGGAGCATGCTCGTAATCCAAAATGCTCATTTATCAAAGCGAGTTTCCCCATAGAAAATAATGGAAACTCGCTTTGATACGTTCCCATCCCCCCACCACCACCCCCCGATAACTGGCATCGCTCCCCCCTGCTCGCAATGGCTCCCTCGCTCTAACCGGCACACACCCCCGCGCGAACTGACCCCCTTGCCCAAACAACTTAAACTTCCCCCCCCCCCCCGTCTAGTGCAGTGTGCCTAGAAGATCTTCCGGCTTCTGCTTCTGCCTGCCTGCCTTGAGCATGCATCTGTGCATGTTCAAGGACTTCTAATTCTCCCTCTCGCTGAGATTCTAGCACGGCTTTGTAAAAGAGGCCATTAGTTTAAAACAATATACTATACCCACTTAACAATGTATTGAAATCTTACTTATTTTGGCTACTGTTTTTAGAGGGATCCCTCAGAATGCTGACTGTCTGCCTTGTCAATGCCGGTCTCTCCTGCTTTAAAATTCCTGGTGCAAATGGCACTTTTTAATAATAAAAGCAAAACAGAGAGCTATAACTAATAAACAAGGAGATTCAGAAATAAACTTCAAAATAAAGAAAAAGAATCCCCAAAGAATAATATGACACAAAAAAGTGTTATAGTATCGGAGCAATGTACTCAAATCACATAATTAGAAATATTATACATGTTTATTAATTTAAAAATTGCAAAATATCACAATACTTTCATAAAGCAACATACACATACCAACACACAAACATTACAAATAGACCAAGCACCATATAACATATAACAAACAGTATATAAGAAACAGCGCTGGAAGGGCCACAAAAAATCATAGAGAGATATATATGAATATGACTGTATTATAAAATTCATAAATCGCATAGCTTAAGAGTTCAAAGTCTTCCTGGAACAATGTCCACAAAGAGTAAAGCAAGCAAGATGGTTGCAGACAGTCCAGCGGGAGAACATCACAAGGCAAACATCAGGAACGAATTTGAGTTCAAGTCCAACAAGTGCAAGAGCAAATGTGCTATCATTGAAAAGTGTAATTGGTTGAATGATCAGAAAACAATCTCAAACACAAAGATGAAATGCCAAAAAAGGCAGCCAGTCTTCTAACACTTGGTCTGTTTGTAATGTTTGTGTGTTGGTATGTTTATGTTGCTTTATGAACGTATAATGATAGTTTGCAATTTTTAAATTAATAAACATGTATAATATTTCTAATTATGTGATTTGAGTACATTGCTCCGATACTATAACACTTTTTTGTGTCATATTATTCTTTGGGGATTCGTTTTCTTTATTTTGAACTTTTTAATAATATACATATTTTGTATGATTAATGATTAGGAAGCTATGTGAGAGTAATAAGAGTTTTATTTGGACTATACATAGATTTATTTTGTGTGTGTGTGTGGAATTGCTTCCCTTGCTTTCAAGTTGATAAATCAAAACACATAGATTTAATTAGAAACTATTGCTATTTATATAACTAAACAAAATAATGCTAGATAATAAAAGTTTTTTTAATTGTTTGCCATTCCTTAGTTTCAACAAGTGGCTCTGTATCAACGTGCCAGAACCAAAGTTCCTCTTCACCCGCCAGATCAGGTACGAGCTGCCTTACTTTTATAGTAGATGCGATCAGGCGCAACTTGGTCATCTGCGCATGCTAAAGATTAGAGTGCGCTAAATACTAAAGATTCCCAAACGATTGCAATGGGCATCTTTAATGTTTAGCATGCACTAACATGATTAGCATGTGATAATGTGGTACTGCCCTTTGATGACTTTCACGCAAAAATTAAAAAATACTAGCACTTAAACAGGTATGTGAACATACAGTATGCATATAAGTGCTGTGTGCACACTCAGGGGGTAATTTAGAAATGGCACCTATATTTAGGCGCTGGTAGGTGCCCTACCGTCACCTAAGCTAGCTACCAAATACCGTTTAAAATGACACGACATGGCACCATTAAAACACCTACTGGCTCCTAATACATGCTAGAATCATGCCTACATAAGTGCTTTAGGCCAGTATTCTTCAACCACTGGTCCATGGACCGGTGCCGGTCCACAGAAATTTCCTGACGGTCCACAGGACCAGCACTTGCATCAGGCCCAAAACAGTGTTCTTCAACTGTCGGTCCACGGTGCGATTGATGTGGCGCTATCTTCGAGCCAGCTCCCTCTTCCTCACTGATTCAGTGCGCAAAACCATGGGCAGTGGCTCCTACGCGCGTCCTGCACCTGAACCAGAAGTCTTCTCTCTGACTTGCAACGTCAGAGGGAAGGCTTCCAGATGAGGCATGGGACGTTCAAGGAGCCGCTGCCCGCAGCTTTGTGCACTGCATCAATGAGGAAGAGGGAGCCGGCCTGAAGATAACACCGGGAGCGGCATAAACTGGCCAGGCGGGAGAAGGCCAGAAGGTAAAGCATAGCATGGAGGGAGGGAGGCAACAAAGGTAGGGGGAATGATTTTATTTTTGAATTTAGTGATTGAATTATGTCAATTTTGAGAATCTACATCTGCTGTCAGTGTGCTTTGTGTAGTTTAATTTTGTGGTTAACCATTATGTGTTGTTAATAAGATTATATTGTGTATCTGTGAAAAATAAATGGGAAAAATAGTGTTACAATTAGTACTATTATGGGGGTGGGGTCTGGGGTGGAGATTGGGTAGAGATGGGCGGGGTCTGGCCCACGACTTAGCCCAGTGTTCTTCAACCGCCGGTCCTCAGACCGATGCCGGTCCACAAAATAATTATTTTATTTCTGCCGGTCCATATGTGTAAAAAGGTTGAAGAACACTGCTTTAGGCCACCACATGCCACTATGGGTGCGGCTAACACCGGAAGAGGCATTAAGGACCTAAAGTGCCCATGTAGGCACGATTCACGGCATATATTTTCTTGTATTTGTTATAAATCCGTTTCGGGTTTGTTACCAGGTTATCTTGTGTCTCATTTTTCTTTGAGTCACGCCAAAAATACCACATGTAGAGTGCACTTGTTTTCATATCCCTCCATAAAATCCTGTCGTTATAAGAAGTTCCTTGAGAGAACCCTCTCATTTCAAGCCGCTAAATTGAATGTATGGCTTGGAAAAATTATGTTAAATGTCTCTTCCTATCTTAATTTTAGAAAATTGCTAAAGACTCAACTCTTTGATAGGCTGATATCTTAATGCATTCTGCTTCATTTTTTCAATCAAGTTCCCTATATTCAACCTGATGTATTTTATCTGTTCTATGTATTACTTCTTTCTCTGCCATGTCGGTATTTTCAGCATTATATTGTAAATGCTTTCTGTCTTTATCTGTTTTTAAGTCCATTATTCTAATTTGTATTTTATCTGTATTCCATGTATTAGCTCACCTTGTTGTGAACCGCCCCTAGAACTTTTTATAATGTAAAGACTCCCTCCCTTTTGTTCTTTCTTACTTGATAAATTGTAGTTCTATCCTTCTTCCCTTTTTTTATTCCTGTTTGTTTTGGTATTGTTTTAAATAATGATTATTGTTTTAAAGGATGTATAGTTACCCCATATATGTTTTTAACATAGTGTCACTGCCTAGAAGGCTGATTGGGCGGTTTAAAAATTTTTTGAATAAACTTGAAACTCCAAATATTCAATGGCAGAAAAAATTAATTCTGTATCACCTAACACTACTTCTTTTTATGTTTAAATGATTTTTATTATTCCAGCAGTAAGATGCAAATACAAACAGTAGTACCATTCAGGAAATAACATTTTCAACAATATAATCAGTTCCCCTCCCATCCCCCCCCCCCCCTCCCCAAGAGTCCATGGTCAGTCCAACAGCTGAGAGTGGGAATAAAATCTTAAAGATTCAAAAGTCTACTGCGAGCACGCGGTGTGAGGTCCTGCCAGAAGTGCTCCCACACCTGACAAAATTTAACACTACTTCTTTATTTATTTATCAATTTTTACATTTTAACAAAATCAAACATTTTATACAGAAAGTTTATAGGAATACAACGCCTTATGGAAACTAATAAAAGAAAATTCCTTTTCAATAACTTCACACTAGTCACACAATCTCAAGTCTTCAAATTGATCCAAGAATCTACGAGTGAATTCAAAGAATAAACTTTATACAGAAAAGTATGATGACTGATTCAAGGGGCTTATATTTCTACATTTAGCTAGCTGATGTTCCTTCCTTTTCCAGGCATTTCTGTGTCAGGAAAGTTGTAAGTTGAGCTGGTTCTGGAAAACCCTGTCCTACATTTCCAGTGCCTATTTTTCGCGGAGCCACAATTATCAGTAGGGTGCAGTCGCGTGATTGACACATGATCAGTGGCCACTTTTTAGGCAGCCACCGCTGTTGGCACCCTATAGAGAATCCGGGCTTTAGTGCTGTTCTATAAGTGATGCTTATACATGGGAGGAGCAGAGGCAGTGCATGACGGAGCTCCTACTTATTTGTGTACCTTGCAGAATATTGTATGTTACATGCTAAAATGTTGCATTTAGGTATGTGCATTTTTGCCAGTTATTGACATGGATTAAGTGGGTGTGCCTATAGATGCTAATTTAGGCTAGTATTCTATAATGGAATCTTGGTGCCCAGATGCCTTTATAGAATTTGCTCTTAGCATGCTGCATCTAGGTGTTTAACTCTAGCGCCCAGTTATAGAATGGATTGCTATATCCAAAGAGTGCCCACTTCTAACAGAGTGTGCATGTTATCCCAATAATTTTTGCGTGCATGCACAGGCACAGTGGTTCACACGCGTGCATGCTATTGAGAAAAGAGTGTGCCATCTTTAAGAAGAGTGCCATCTCTTTGCACACAAGATTTAATTCTGTAAATGGAGCCCATATTTGGATGCCCCCCCCCCAAAAAAGCATACTAAGGGCTCCTTTTACAAAACTGCACTTTGCACGCACCAAACTGCCGCGCACGCTAGACACTAATGCCAGCATTGAGCTGGCATTAGTTCTAGCCACATAGCGCTTGTTTAGCGCGTGCTAAAATTCTGCATGCGCTAAAAACGCTATCGCAGCTTTGTAAAAGGAGCCTTAAGTGCTATTCTATAAATGTTGCTGTACAATGGGTGCTCTTTGTAGAATAGAATTTAGTGCCAAGATCTGCCCCCAATTTTGGTTGTGAGGAATACACGCTGGTGTAAATCCGCATGCTTAAATTAGAAACGGATCCCCAGAATTCTCTAACACCATGTGGAAATCCTAGAACTGCCCCTGATTCATCCATGCCCCTACCAAGGCCATGCCCTCTTTTCAGATCCACATGAAAAAATTTACATGTACAGTAGAATCTCAATTAACTGGTATTCAAGCAACTGGCACTCTTACCCAACTGGCAAAACAAATTTCTGTGGAAAAAAAAAAAAAAAGGCCCCCAAAGTAGCAGCAGCAGAGCTGAGTTGTAACCCCTCCTCCATCCCTCTTTCTCTCTCCCTTCCTCTCTTCCTTACCCAAAGCAGCAGCCGGTCAACAGAGGCAGCTGCTGAAAACAAGCTGCTTGTGGCTAGCCTCAGCAGGGCCTTTTCTCTGATGTGTCACTGCTTTGGATAAGGAAGAGAGGAAAGGAGGGAGGAGGAAGAGAGGGGTTTTCACAGCTGAGCATTGTTGCCACTGCTTCGGGGCTTGCCTGAGGGCTTGTTTCAGGACTGGAAGGAGGGAGGTTATGGTTCAGGACCGTCACTGCCGCAGCTTCTGCTGCTTCAGAGCTGGAGGGAGGGAATTAAGATCTGGGTTAGACACTCCATCTTTCCTAACTACTCTCAAGCAACCAGAAAAGCAGTCATCTGGCACCCACTAATCCCCATGGGATAACTGAGATTCTACTGTACATCTTTATAGAACAGGGATTGTAAAGGTGCATGCATAAATTTCAATTAATGCCAATGATTTCTAGTGCCCAATTATTAGTGCTAATTGGTTTGTTAAGCAATTAAGGACCCCTTTTTCAAAGCTGCCATAGTGATTCTCCTGTGACAAATGTACCGATGCCCACAGGAATTGAATGGGCTTCGATGCTTTAGTCGCAGGGGAATTGCTACCACAGTTTTGGAAAATGAGTCCTAAATTGCATACACAATTTGGACATGCACCCCAAAAAAGTGTGCAACCTTAATGACATTTGTTTTAGAATTTAAATTTAAAAAAGTGGATAATGGTAGCGCAATAAAGTTTTAGCTTCCCAACTCTACTTAAGATACCAGTTAAAATGTGATATGGTATGCCTCCACTAATTCTGTGCTTCACATTTTAGGCGTACAGTATGGAGATGTCCAGAAACAGTGCCCAGGTACAAGAAAGAACTGAAGATGGAAATGCTAAGCAACAATTGTATCCAATAATTATAAAATTGCCTGACAGTCCTGCGGTTAAAAGTTTGAATTTATTAAATTATCTATTTCATTCCTAGTCAAAATTTATCAGTTGCTTAAATAAAATTTTCTGAAATGTTAAAACAACTTTACTGACAAAAGCAAATCCTGTTCGTCTGCGGATCTTTTAATCTTACAATTTTCTGACTGTTATCTAAATTTATGGAATTTCTTAAATTCTTAGGAAAATAGTTTGTGATCACAATCCAATAAATTAAATTCATGGAAAAAGTATCTGTATTGTGGAGGTATTATTTACTATTACAATTATTGGTTTTCAAATGATTTTTTAAATCAGGTTTGATAAACTAATTTCCCCCCTCCCCCACACACACACCTTTTATCAAACTGCACTGCCAAGCATCAAAAGCTAAATGCCGAGCCACCCATAGGAATAGAATGGGTGGCTCAGCATTTAGCTTGCGCTGCTCGGTAGTAGAGAATGACACAGGGAAAAATATTTGTCCCCATCCCCGCAACCACTGTCCCCACCCCATCCCCACAACCACTCTCCTCGCTCCGTCCCCATGACTTTTATCCTCGCAGCATCAATACAAGCCTCACTACTGCAATATTTAACTTATTCCTTCCTTATAAATCAAAGTTCTGGCTGCTGAACTAGAGAAAGATGTTCAGCTGGCAGGGCTTTGTTTATAAATTTTTATCAAACACAACTAAAATACTACTTTATCCTAAAGCAAAAAAAAAAAAAAAAAAGAAAAGAAATAGAATTTTTGTTTCTACCTTTGTTGTCTGGTTTCTGCTTTCCTCATCTTCTCATTCAATTCCTTCCATCCACTGTCTGTCTTCTCTCTGCATCTCTGTTATTGTGTCTCTCCCTTCACCCCCCCCCCCAATTGGTCTGGCATCCATCTTCTTCTCTCCGCTCCACCCCCATAATCTGGCCTCTCTGTCTCTGTTCCCCATTTCCCTTCAGCGTCTTCTCCCCACTCTGTCTTCCTTATTTCCCTTCAGCATCTTCTCCCCACTATCTGTTCCCCATTTCCTTTCAGCGTCTCTTCCTCTCCACCCCCCTTCAGTGTCCATTTCATTTCCACCACCACCCTTTCCTCTTGCCACCTCACCACCCTTTAGCATCCCTCAAGCGGTCCGAGCATCTCTCTCCCTCTCCCTTACCTTCGTGGTGCATTTTATGTTTAGAGTAACTTGTTCAAGCTGCTGTAGCCTGCGAGCAGTCACATGCATCTATGGGCAGAAGCTTCTCCTCTGAAGCAACCGCACGCAGGCTCCGGAATCTCTAAACAAGTTACTCAAATTTATAACGCACTGTAAAGGTAAGGGGGAGGGAGGGAGATAGATAGATAGATTCGGGTAGGTAGGAAGGAGGGGGCCGCGCGCGATAAGTGACTGCTTGCATTCCTTCCCTTAACTGCGGGAACAAGGCCATTCACCGCTCCCCGGAGCGGTGGATGGCCTTGTCCCTGTACCCACAGTGAGCACTTCACCCCCCATTTCGGTGGGTTATCCGCGGCTACCTGCGGCTAGCCGCGGGTAACAGTCACTGTGTCATTCTCTACTCGGTAGCACAGCTTGTTAAGGGGGGGTTGGTAACATAAGCAACCAATCTGTTATAGAAATAGACCCCTACATGAAAAAAGAAATTACTTTCAAACAAGGGAAAAATTTTTTTTATGGATCCACTATGGGCTCCTTTTACTAAGCTGCGTTAGCGTTTTTAGCGCACGCAGCATTTTAGCGTGTGCTAAATCCGTGCTACACAGCTAGAACTAATGCCAGTTCAATGCTGGCATTTAGGTCTCGCACGTGTGGCAATTTAGCGCACGCTATTCTGCGCGTTAAAGCCCTAACGCGGCTTAGTAAATTAAATAGGAAATGGACAGCATCAGCTGGAATATTTCAGTTTCTGTGGTGCTCATAAATGATGCAAGATGCTGAGGCTGAAAAAAAAAACACCTAACCCCCTACCCCCCCCCCTATTTTTTAACAACAGTGGGTCAGAACAATAAGAACTGCCTCCTCCTATTTTGTGTGATCTTTGTCACATCATGATAAATTTGAGCTTTACCCCCTCTTCTTCGAAACTGCAATAGCAGTTTCTAGCTCAGAGAGTCGCGCTGAATGGCCCGCGCTGCTCCGGACGCTCATAGGAACTCTATGAGCGTTGGGAGCAGCATGGGGCATTCAGCACGGCTCTCTGCGCTAGAAACTGCTATTGCAGTTTCGTAGAAGAGGGGTTAGAGTTCATGTACATAGTATTCTATGCCCTGAAGTTTAAAATAAGAAGCCAGTCTCTACTTGTATCTGGTTCTAAAGCACAATTTGCAACCAAGTGGAAGCCAAAGGTTTTGATTTGGTCAGTTTCAAATTATTCATATCTGCTGAAGAAGTTTGAACTGGATCATCCTTTTTCTTCCCTTGTGGTAAATAATATGCTTTAACTAAAGGTAGAATCAATTTGGCAGGAACCTTAGGAACAGTAGTAACCATAGCCAGGGATGGCTCAAGACAATCTGCTGCCTGAGGCAAAGTATGAGCTCCCCCCCCCCCCCAAGCATCCGGTGGGGCAAGAGCTGCCCCAACTATTAGACAAGGCTGGCCAACTGCCTATGATAGCAGCTCCTTAGAGGTTAGTAGCTTCAGTAACACAGTAAATGACAGTAGAGCCTCACACACCACTGTTTTTATGACCAGGTCACCCATGTTTAAAGCAAAATAATAGATCCTGCCAAACTCACACATATTTAACCTGATTTTCAGCAAAAACATGAAGGAGATATATGATGCTCAAAGAACAAGAAGCAAAATGAGAAAGAAAGCAAAAGAAAAGCTCAGTTTAATATAAGAACATAAGAACATAAGCAATGCCTCCTCTGGGTCAGACCTGAGGTCCATCGTGCCCAGCAGTCCGCTCAAGCGGCGGCCCAACAGGTCCAGGACCTGTGCAGTAATCCTCTATCTATACCCCTCTATCCTCTTTTCCAGCAGGAAATTGTCCAATCCTTTCTTGAATCCCAGTACCGTGCTCTGCCATATTACTCCCTCTGAAAGCGCATTCCAGGTGTCCACCACACATTGGATAAAGAAGAACTTCCTAGCATTCGTTTTGAATCCGTCCCCTTTCAACTTTTCCGAATGCCCTCTTATTCTTTTATTTTTCAAAAGTTTGAAGAATCTGTCCCTCTCCACTCTCTCTATGCCCTTCATGATCTTGTAAGTCTGTATCATATCCCCTCTAAGTCTCCTCTTCTCCAGGGAAAAGAGTCCCAGTTTCTCCAATCTCTCAGCATATGAAAGGTTTTCTATATCTTTTATCAGACGTGTCGCTCTCCTCTGAACCCTCTAGAGTAACGCCATATCCTTCTTAAGGTACGGCGACCAATATTGGATTCAGTATTCCAGATGCAGACACACCATCGCCCGATACAACGGCAGGATAACTTCTTTCATTCTGGTAGTAATACCCTTCTTGATTATACCTAGCATTCTATTCGCTCTCTTAGCGGCCGCTGTGTACTGTGCCGTTGGCTTCATTGTCATGTCCACCATTACCCCTAAGTCCCTTTCTTGGGTACTCTCCTTCAATAACATCCCTCCCATCGTATAGTTGTACCTCGGGTTTCTGCTTCCCACATGTAGTACTTTACATTTCTCAATGTTGAACTTCATCTGCTATCTCGTCGCCCGTTCCCCTAGTTTGTTCAAGTCCCTTTGCAATTCTTCGCAGTCCTCTTTAGTCCGAGCTGCACTAAATAGTTTGGTGTCGTCCACAAATTTTATTATCTTGCACTTCGTCCCTGTTTCTAGATCATTTATAAATATATTAAATAACAACGGTCCGAGCACCGAGCCCTGTGGAATACCACTCGTGACCCTCCTCCAGTCCGAGTAGTGGCCCTTCACTCCTACCCTCTATTTCCTATCTGACAACCAGTTTCTGATCCATCTATGTATATCTCCTTCTACCCCATGGTTCTTCATAATAAAATTTGTTATATGGAAGCTGATATTCTACCTCCCCACAACATGCAGATCAGAACTAGAACATTTCTTCATAGAAGTCACCATACCAAAAAAAAAAATTCACTGATTTTCATCTTATCTGAGCAATAGCAACACAAAGCTCTCAACTACCAAGTACATTGTGAAATACAAAACCTGAATACAGTATAAACACATCTGCAATTAATATTTCCCAAAGCTAACATATTTTAATTAATATATTTCAAATAAAACACTTTATTCTACTTTTGTTTTCTGAATGGTTCTATGTTGTATTATGCCGGTTCCAGTTACTTGTCTGCTTTCCTGTCTTTCTTCTGCTTTGTTCCCTCAGTTTACAATATCTGTCTCTGACCTACTGATTTTTCCTTTTTAGCTCTTTCCTTCCTTTTTTTTTTTTGCCTCCTTTTCTCACCCCCTAGCTCTCCCATTTCCCATCTTGCCCCTTCCCCAGCCTCCTATTCCCATCTCTCTCTATATATTTTCCCCATCTAGCAAGTCCATCTCTCTCTCTTCATTTTCCCCCTCTTCATCAAGTCCGTCTCTCTTCCCATTTTCCCCCTTCACTCTCTCTCTGTTTCCCCCTTTCACACCCTCTACCATCTGTTCCTGATCCCCTTTCATCACTTTAGGCATCTCTATCTTTCACATCCCCTCCATCCTTCTTCAAGGCCATATCTCCCTCTCCTGCCCCCTCCATCCTCCCCAAAGTCTATCTGTCCCTATCACCCTTCAAGCTCCTCTGCCATTTCTCCTTGTCCCTCTTCTAACCCCTCTGCTTCCCTATCCATCTCCCAAATCTGATATCTCTCCCTCCCTCCCTTACCCCATCTTTCCCTCCTTTCCTCACTTGAGTCCAACATCCCTCCCTTCTCCCACTCCCTCCCCCGAGTTCAATATCTATTTTTAGGCAGCATGGTTGAAGGAGCTGCATCTTGCTGCCACTCCCTTTCCCAGCATCTAAGGCTTTTACCCTTCTCTCCACAATCGGTATTTTTCCCATTCTAAACCCCCACCACCGCCATGGCATCTACCTTTAGTTTTCTGTAAAAGTCACTGGGCAGCGGTAGGGATTCCTTGCCGCTGGTCCCTGCGTCTTTTCTCTATTGCAGGCTGCCCCATTAGAAACAGGAAGATGTCAGAGAGGACGGGCTGCAGTGGAGAGAAGGCACAGGGACTAGCAGCATGGAACCCCTTCTGCCACCCGGTGACTTTTACAGAAAACTAAAGGTAGTCGCTGCCACGGCGGCAGGGAGGGTAGAATGGGAAAAATGCCGATTGTGGGGAGAAGGATGAAAGTCTTAGATGCCGGGAAGAGGAGCAGCAGAGAGGGCCATTAGCATGATGCTGCTCCCTAAAGAGGCTGCTGCTTCAGTTGGCCTCATTATATGGCCACCCCTGACCATAGCAGAAAAATTCACAAACTCTAATTGCTTGTCTACAAATGTTAGTCATATCTTTTACAAAGATTCTTTTTCTTGAGATTGTTTCTCATTTCTATCACATTGGTTTAAGATCCACTTACACAGTTTTAAAATAATCTTGCTGTTGATTGAAATTGCCCACTTTCTCTACTAAGGAAGTTATTTTACCAGATAGTGACTTCTCCAAACCCATGATTCTATCCCATAACACTTCAAAAGAGAATGTCTCAGCACTGAACAAAAGGGGAGGAACTGAACAAAAGGGGAGGAAGTTCCAAATCTTGAAGACAAATCAAAGCCTGCATTCTGCACCAAATCAATTCACCCAGATTGATAGGAGACTCCTGGTATTCTTGTGGGGCCTGGGCCAGATTTTCCCTCCATTACCACCACTGTGGTAAGGGCTATATTTGGAGCCTTCACTTTGGGGGCTGACAAAACACTTCCAGCACTCAAAGTACGATCATGCATGATAGTTCCCTGTGGCCTCGGCAGGGCCATTTGCTGTACTGAACGCAGTATGACGTCAAGCTCAAGAAACCAACAAGCCTTCTTCTGCATTTGGCATTTTAAGCAAGCTTCCTGGAGCAAATAATGCCACTGGATCAGGCCAGAAAACAGAGCTGTCCATTGGCCAAGAAGATGACCTAAGCACCAAAGTATTAGCACTCTTCACTTTTTCCCCATAGCAGACAGTAGGAAAAGTTTTTAATGAAATTAGAGTGAGTGCTTTCAAATGGCATCTAGCTGGTTGCCATCTTGGATTCCACTGATTTTCAATTTTTGACCCATAGAGAATATCAATAGACCATCAGATCAGCTGATCTGGATGTTAAGTAGACAATCTGGCTTGACTGAAGCCCTGATGAAATCATTCAAAGCATGAGTTCTTATCAAAAACTTAAATAGATTGAAATTATTGGAGTTTGCTAGGGAGATATCAGACCAGTTGCCCATTGAAGATATCTCTGCCCTGATGCAGAACTGGGCTATCCGCTCAGAAATGGAACCTCCACAAACATTTTTGCTTTTACAATGAAAAGAATGAATAATGGTTTATAAAGGAATCTGAGGTTTGGAAAAACATTTTCTTAAAACATTTATCCATTTTTTTTCTATTGCATGGTATATTTACATATAGGGACCCTTTTACTGTCCTGCAGTAAAATTTGCAGTTATTGCAACTTAATGAAGGACTTTACTGAGCAGTAGCTGTAAATAACATGTAGCAACCATTGGGGGAGGAGGGTGGTCCAGCCTTTGTCTTTACATGTCCTGTGTTAAAAAATCCATTAGTATGTAGTACTTGGGAGACAATAAGTAGTCCTTTGTCAACTGTGTGTCGTCAGCTAGCATGCTCACCACAAAACACCTTCCACACCCATTCTCCAATCATGAGAAACCTCTTTACACAAAATGCACATGGTGCATGGTTTACCGAGTGCTAACTGCAAAATACCACAAAGCCCCTTAATGCAGTTCTGTGACAGCAGTTACTATCTGGTAAACTCCATGTGAAATGTTTAACGCAGTTTAGTAAAAGCGACCCCCTAAAGCCCTCTTTTATCAAGCCACATTAGGTTAAAGCTCCGTTGCTCATAGGAATTCTATGAGTGTCGGAGCTTTTACCGCAGCAGAAGGCAATAAAAACCTTAACTACTGCTACATCTACTATTATTTCTATAGCGTTACCAGACGCACGCAGCACTGCAGTGTCACAAAGAAGAAAAACGCGGTTTTATAAAAGGAGGCCTGTTTCTTAGGTGACTATTTATTAAGTTGCACTAGGATTTTGTATCTAAATGACATTAACTGCAAAAGAAAAATGCATATTTGGTAAAATAATAATAATAATAACACCTCTTTGCCCTGGATCGGTAGCATGGAATGAGGAGTGTGTGGCGCAGTGGTTGGATCTACAGCCTCAGCACCCTGGGGTTGTGGGTTCAAACCCCGCGCTGCTCCTTGTGACCCTGGGCAAGTCACTTAATCCTCCATAGCCCCAGGTACGTTAGATAGATTGTGAGCCCACCGGGACAGAGAGGGAAAAATGCTTGAGTACCTGATTGTAAAAAAAAAAACGCTTAGATAACCTTGATAGGCGGTATATAAAATCCTATTTTTTTTTTTTTTTTTTGCTACTCTTTGTGTTTTGGCCAGGTACTAGTGACCTGGATTGGCCACCATGAATACAGGCTACTGGGATTGAGGGACCATTGGTCTGACCCAGCATGGCTATTCTTATGTTCTAACTGTTAGAGATGCTCCCAGCATTTTTGGCTGGGCTGCTGTACAGATAAAGTTTGCTACCACATATTAACTGCATAATTGGAATTACTAGTCCTCAAGGTTAGACTAACTGTTCCATGATATCTGCTGCGGTAAAAGCTCTGACACTCATAGAATTTCTTTGAGCATCAAAGCTTTTACCACAGTAGCTGGCGATAGTGAAATAATTAATAGTAGTTGTAGCAATAGTTAGGGTTTTTTTATCGCCTTCTGCTGTGGTAAAAGCTCCGACACTCACAGAATTCCTATGAGCATCAGAGCTTTTATCACAGCTGCCGGCGATAGTGAAATTCCTAGAATCAAATAGGCTACAGGATCCGAGGCAACCGAGGATCCGAGGCTACAGGATCCGAGGATTCAGCACGGCTCTCTGCGCTAGAAACTGCTATCGCAGTTTCGTAGAAGAGGGGGTAAAGCTCAAATTTATCATGATGTGACAAAGGTAAATCGTGCCAGATGAATCTGATTTAATTCTTTGAGTGACTGGAAAACTGGATCAAGGGCATGGGCTAGACATAATTTACTTAGATTTCAGCAAAGCCCTAGACGCGGTTCCTTATAGAAGGCTCTTGAACAAACTTGATGGGCTGAAGTTACTGGGCAGGCTTGCACAGCCTGGGTCCCGTATATGGACATTCAGTTGAGGATGAGCTGGGGAGGGTTTCGATGGCTGGGATGGTTAAGATGGGCTGGAGTGAGCTTTGATGGAGACTCCAGTAGATGGAACCTAAGCACATAAAAAGACTATTCCCTCTCTAAAAATTATCAATACAAGGAGACAATTTATCTTCTCTTGTTAAAAACTTTCCTTTTTAGAGATGCATTTGTAAGTTAATCTTTTATCTTATTGTTTTGTTTATTTTATTCCCCTCAAATGTCTTATTACCCTTTGTATTTTCCTTTGATGTCTTCTCTTTACTTTACAAATTGTATTTCATCCCTCCTTACCTTGTGTTTAATATTGTTAATTTTTAGCATAATAAGTTTATTTATTAATTGTATGGTCTGTTTTGTTACCTAATCTATGTAACTTTTTAAATGTACACCGCTTAGAAACTTTGTTTAAAGCGGTTAATCAAGCCATCTAATAAACTTGAAACTTGAAACTTGAAGCGGTCCAGAGGAATGTGGCAAAAATGATAGGAGGTTTGTGCCAGAAGACGTTTGAGGAGAGACTGGAAGCCCTGAATATGTATACCCTAGAGGAAAGAAGGGACAGGGGAGATATGATTCAGACGTTGAAATACTTCAAAGATATTAACATAGAACAAAATCTATTCCAGAGAAAGGAAAATGGTAAAACCAGAGGGCATAATTTGAGGTTGAGGGGTGGTAGATTCAAGAGTATTGTTAGGAAATTCTTCTTTAAGGAAAGGGTGGTTGATGTGTTGAATGCGCTCCCGAAGGAAGTGGTTGGAGAAGAAAACGGTGACAGAGTTCAAACAAGCATGGGATGAACACAGAGGATCTCTAATCTGAAAATAATGGGTATACATTGAAGGAACTAAGGCCAATACTGTGCAGGCTTGCATGGCCTTTGTCCCATATATGGACATTCAGTTGAGGATGGGCTGGGGAGGGTTTCAATGGCTGGGATGGTTAAGATGGGCTGGAGTGAGCTTTGATAGAGACTCCAGTAGATGGTACCTAAGCACACTACTGGGCAGGGCTCTAGGTTAGAGAATGACACGGTGACAAAATTCATCACCGTTTCCGTCCCCGCGGATAACCGCGGGAAATAATCCCATGTCATTTTCTAGTGTCTATTTCAACCTCAGTCCTTCTACACCAACATTCTTCAAAGCAAAGCTTGTGGGTCAGTGGTTGTGGCAATTCATACTCTGATTCTTCCCTCTCTCCTTAAAGAATGACATGAAGATAGTTTCCCGCGGTTATCCGCGGGGACGAGAACAGTGATGAATTTTGTCACCATGTCATTCTCTACTCTGGGTTTCTGGCCAGAAATATTTAAGAAAAAGGACAATTTAAACTAAATTAATTTATGGAGCATGTATGGTTGGTGAATGGACCACTCAGGTCTTTATCTGCTATCATTTACTATGTTACTATTGAGAGGTCATGTCTACATCAGCAACTGCAAAATGCAATACTCCCTGGTTATAATGTAGACTTTTATCAGCCAATATTCCAAGAGATTTAATCAGGCAGGAGAGACTTCTTCCTGCTTAAGTTGTCTAGAGCTGCCTAACCACCAATATTCAAAGTACTCCAAATTTCTCATGATATCACATGACTCCTCAACTCCTTTAAAATTTTACAGGCTTCAGCAGTGCCACTTAGAGCTCATTTTCTCTCATTGCTCTAAGATTTATGCACCCGCCTTGTCATTAGCCCTTTCAAATTTAATTTCAACATACGACTCTTCAATTCTCTCACTTTAAATACAATTTTAAATAATTAAATAGCTGATTTTCACTGGTTTAGTCCATAAAGAGCTGGGTCAAATGATTTTCGGCACAATAAGGGGAAGTCCTCAACAAAGCCATTTTATTGGCGAAACATGTTGGATATGTTCTCCGTTGCCAATGGACTAGTACAGTTCTAAGATAAGTAAAATATTTAAGTGAAAACCAGCTATTTAATTATTTAAAATTATATTTAAAGTGAAAAATAGTATGTTGAAATTAAGACTGAAAGGGCTAATGATGTGGTGTGTGCATAAATCTTAGAGCAATGAGAGAAATCGAGCTCTAAGTGCCACCGCTGAAGCCCGTAAAAGTTTAAAGAAGTTGAAGAGTCATGTGATATCCTGAGAAGTTTTGAGTATGTTGACATGAGAATTTTGAGACAAAAATTTTGATGTGCATTTGATGTTATAGCTACCAATATTCAACAACACTTAACTGGTTTGCGCTGCTTAAAATTCATAGTTAGCGTCTAAGCAGAAACTGGTTAACGTGGGTGTTTCAAGGACGAAGTTGTCACTTATGCAATTGACCGTATAAGAAAACTGCTTAAATTGGACCACATAAATAGCAGCTCTATCTTTAAAGTGATTCAGCTTATGCAGTAAAGGGCTGAATAAGAAAATAAGAACATAAGAGTCGCCGTACTGGGATAGACCGAAGGTCCATCAAGCCCAGTATCCTGTTTCCAGCAGTGGCCAACCAAGGTCACAAGCACTTGGCAAGATAACATAACATTGTATTTCTATACCGCATAACTATAAGTTCAATGCGGTTTACAAAAATTACATAATATATATATATATATATATATATAAAAGGCCATAGATAACTACTCAGCCAAGTACTTAGGGAAAATATAAGACTTCAATTGTTTCCTAACGTGTTAATAAGAGTGAGAAGTAACAGTGAACGAAAGTCTTTGAGCTAGATTCACTAAGCCCACCGATCAACTTCTGACCACTTAGCAACCCCTTTGTGACCCGATTTCCCACCGACCCAACCTTTGTCCCGATCATCCTCTGATCCGCACATGCAAATGAGGGAGAACGGCATTCAAATGTATGCAGGAAGTGATTCACTAAAAGAAATGAGGGACACCGACTGGGCTGACCGATCCAAAAATAAGCGACTGCTAAGGACCAGTCGCTCAGGTCCTTTCTGACTGCCCTGCCTTCTGCCGCCTTGCTCTTTGCCCTGCTTCTCTGCTCTCAGCCCCGATCTCCTGCCTGCCCAATCTCCTGCTCTCAGCTCCTGCCTGCCACAATCTGCTCTCTGTCCCATCTCCGGATCTAGCCCCAAATCTATCCTGCCGCCACGACTCGCTGCCCTGCTCTCACCCCGAATCTCTCCTACCACCCCAACTCTCCTGCCATTCCTCACAGTGCAAGTCCGCTCGGTTGGGGGTGTGATTCTGATCGCCCTCATTTACATGAGGGCGATTCATGAATCAGCCCCACAGACACGGATCGGATCCCTCACAGGTCAGATCTCTCACAGATCGGATCTAATCCATGCCGTTAGTGAATCTAGTCTTTTGTCATGAAAAGCTGCTTGAAATGAAAGCAGATGATCATGGTATTTATCAAATCATTTACTATGTTACTATGTATTTCTTACCTTTGCAGCCTTTAACAGAGGGAAATGTAAACAGAGCATGTGATTTTCTAATATTTTATGGGATTCAATTGAAAATCTGTCATCTAAATAAAGTGGGGCTAGGTCATAGATGACTTTGTAACATATGCAACCGAATTTAAAGATAATGTGTGCTTCCACGAGGAGCCAGTGCAACTCATGGTAGAAAGAGGTTACATGATCATATTTCTTTAGACCATAAATCATTCTTACCGCAATATTCTGGATCAAATGTAATCTGGTAATATTTTGCTTAGTCGTATTACAATAGTCCAGAAGTCTCAGTACTAATGATAAATAAACAATATTACAATAGTCCAGAAGACTCAGCACTAATGATCTGGAATGCTGCTATTATTTGGGTTTTTGCCAGGTACTTGTGACTTGGATTGGTCTCCGTGAAGACAGGATACTGGGCTAGATGGACCATTGGTCTGACCTAGTAAAGCTATTATTATGTTCTTATGCCATCTACTGACTAAAAGACAAAACTGCAGGATAGATTAAAACTAAACACTTTAAAACTCAATTATTTGGGTGCCAACATTTACACCAGGTTTCAGCAGGCATTAGTCTAGCACTAAAACTTAGGCAAACTTGTCAAATAGATTTTACACTAGGGGATATCACAAGAAATATATCCAATAAAAAACAAAAAATAGGGAGGAGTTATTGACAGTTCAAAGAGAAAGATCTATACCAGACATTGTATGACCCTATGGGCTCCTTATACTAAGCTGTGCTAGCTGTTTTAGCGCACACTGCAATTCCGTGCACGCTAGATGCTAACGCCTCCATTGAGCTGGCATTAGTTTTTCTGCATAGCGGGGGTGGGGGGGGGGCAGCGCATGCTATTCTACAGTGTACGCTAAAATGCAAGCGCAGCTTAGTAAAAGGAGCCCTATGTTTTCTCATCTTGCAAGTAATATTCATAGTGTGATCCAGAAGCACTAGTATATCTTAGAAAGCCATAAATGCTTCAGAGAAAAGAGATTACCAATTGCACATTCAAGAGTAAGTATCTGAAAGAAAAGCATGAACCCTTATCTTTACCCACATTATAGCCAGTTTCTGATGACATTGTGTATAGGGGACACATGCAATGTGGTAGATGAAGTATATGTCAGCAATGTATAATCACTACAACTTTCACTGAACCCATAACTCTGTGACCTTACAATGAATCACAACTGATTGTAACACTACAGGGCTCATTTTCAAAAATAGCAGACATCCAAAAGACATCATAAAATTGGCACTTGGATGTCCTAATTACCAGAACCTTAAAAGCACCGATTTTTGAAACTGACTTTCTGGACATCTTGCTAGGCATCTCAACTGCTATGAGTCCAAAATTAAAGGGCAGTGTGTTTGAGGTGTGTTATGAGTAGGCTTTGGGCAGGCTTAGACTTTTCCAAGACATCCTGGATGAAACTTAGACATCTAGAGCTAGATCTGTTTTAAAAGAGTCTACTGTAAGTGCTAAAATGATATGCAAACTGATCAGATGACCACTGCAGGGATTAAGTTACAATCCCACACACATGTACTTCCCCAGTTGTCACTTCTACCCCCAAAAATCTGAATGGGAAATCCTATTAGAGCATCATACAGGTGTCTTAAGTAGTCTGGTGGGAGGGCTAGTTAGCCATAGAAAGGAAGACCCAGGCCCATAAGCCATTCTAATCACTACATTTATGGTGGAAAATGTGAGAATTAGTGCTGCCTGATTCACGATTCGAATTGATTCACCGATTCACTTCGGGTGAATCGATTCGAATCGATTTGATTTTGTAAAAAATTGAACTCACCGATTCATCTGCTCCCTTGCTAGAGATCCGTTCGAGCTTTCTTTCTACCACCGGAATCCTTCCATCTAATGTAACTTACGGTTTTGCGAAACCGGAAGTTACACCAGAAGCAAGGACTCCAGTGGCAGAGGGAAAGCCGAGGGGACCTCTGGGAGCAGAACGGCGGCAACAAGGTGATTTTTAATTGGATGGCTAGAAGCAGATGACTGTGCCTCATCTTCCCACATGCATGCTCATGCTTCCCCCCGGAGCCCAGCAAACGCCCTCGATTCGCCACCTGCATGCATCGTTCTTGCTGCTGCTGCTGCTCAGTGGCGCGCTTCTGCTCTTCCGGGTCCTGCCAGCGGCTGGCCTTTCATCGACCACATGACGGCCAGAGCCCCGCGCACCTGTGAGCACCGGGTGATGTGGTGCTGCACAGGGGCTCCCAAGAAGTGGTGCGAGCGCATTGGGAAGTGCTGCAGTGCGGAGACACTTCTCACGCGGCTTTGGCAAGGCCCACATCTTCTGCAACTCACAGCAAAAGTGTATGACCGCTGTGTGAAGGGCCCAGAGCTCTTGGTAGGTGCCACAATACACGAGTGCTGCCCTCTGCCTGCCAAATACTGGGCTTCTGTGTTGGGAGTCAGAGCTGAGGGGATAAGTGATATGGACTTGGAGTTGGTGGACTGGAGAAGGAGAGATGTGGAGAAGATGGAGGAGGAAAGATGGATGGACTTGGGGGAGGGAGAGATGAACTTGGAGGAGAGGGGAGTTAGGGGAGGGAGAGGGGAAATGGGGGGAGGGATAGAAGAAATAATGGATCTAAAAACAGAAGAGGGAGAGAGATGGTGAATAATGGGATTTAGGGAGGGAAGGAACAGAAAGGGAGAGAAGTTGTACACAGGGGGCGGTAGAGATACTGGATAGGAAGGTAGTTGGAAAGAGAAAGGGAGAGCTGGTGGAACCTGGGGTGGTGGGGAAGGAGGGAGATATGCTGGATGAAAGGGTAATTGAGAAAAGGTGGATCTGGGGATGGAGACGAAAAAAAGGAAAGATGCCAGACCTCCGAGAGAGGGAAGGGAAACAGAAGGGGAGTACAGAGATAGAAGATGGATGGTTAGCACGAAGAAAGAAGGTGATCCTGGAAAGTGAGTTATCAGAACCAGAGCCTGGGACCAACAAGATCTGAATAATGACCAGACAATAAAAAGTAGAAAAATAATTTTATTTTCTATTTTGTGATTACAATATGTCAGATTTGAAATATGTATCCTGCCAGAGGTGGTGTTAGATCACGAACGTGAGCTAGGATTTAACAGAGAGGAAAAGTCTTTTTTGTTTATTTTGTTTACACCATAACGCCAGTGTGGTTAGGAAAGGGCAAAGGGGGTGAAGAGGCTATAAAATAAACCCACCAGGTTGTTTGAAAAAATACTCATTTGGGCAGGAAAATCGAATCGAATCAAATCTAAAAATCGATTCAATAGGCTGAATCGAATCGAATCAAATCGAAATATTTTTTCCTGAATCGGGCAGCACTAGTGAGAACCCAATATCCTACTACCATGTTTCCCCAAAAATAAGACCTACCCCAAAAATAAACCCTAGCATGATTGGTCTTAATATAAGCCCTACCCCCGAAAATAAGCCCTAGTTGCCAGCAGAAGCAATACTTCTCCCGCAACCCTTCCATCTCTCCCATCCATCTGAACCGGGTCATCAGCAATGCGGCAGAGGAACGCCTGGGTGTGAGAAAGCCGCAATGAGGCCTGTGCTGCCAATGATGCGATTTGTTATAAGGTACAGTATTTCAGTCTCGTGGTCGGGGTTTAGATGGGTGGTAAAAATGAAAGGGTCAGCAGAGAGAGCGGGTGTGCGCTTCGGCAGGGATGGGAGGGATTAAAAAATGCTTCACGGGGGATAATAATAATAATAACAGCTTATATACCGCAATACCGTGAAGTTCTATGCGGTTTACAAAAGATTAAGCAAAGGTACAAATTGACTGACTTCAAGAGGGGAAGAAGAAAGAGAAGTAATTAGACAGGAAATTCATTGTTGAGGAGAAAAGTGATCAAAAGGACAGTAGGTCGCTATTGAGAGGAAAGAGATAAGTGGATCAGTTGTCAAGATGTTTTAGGAACAGGTGTGTTTTTAGATGTTTCCTAAATACCTCATAAGTAGAGGGCGAAAGGGGATGGGAGGAAGGGAGGGATATAAGCTGCAAGGGTTCTGATGCACAACGGGGTTAGGAGGGGAGAGGGATGAAAGATACTGCACATGGGAATGGGTGAGAGGGGATGAAAGATGCTGCACATGTGGGAGAGAGAAAGGAAATAGGAAGAATTGGGGTGGAGGAGAGGAAGGGAGACATAATAATTGTACATGAAAAAAAAGACCTCCCCAAAAATAAGACCTAGTGCCTTTTTTTGGGCCCCAACTTAATATGACAGTGTCTTATTTTCGGGGAAACACGGTATACTGCAATATAGGTGCCATCTGCAGCCATAAGTGCTATTGGGGTGGTAGACTAGTGGGTACAGTAGGTTTGGGAAGAGTTTCAGCAAACTCATCACACAGACATCTATTTTTTTAACTCTTTATTAATTTTCCATTCAAAAACAGTGCATTAAAATATGCATACAATTGACTCCAAGACAGCACTTTCAATCGATCAAAGAAATACTACAAAACATTCCCCCCTCCCCGATTCAAGAATAGAAACAAAGTGGATACATACAGTAAAAATCATAAAGAGCACTTTCATTTGGTTAATGAATACAAGAAAATATAATACCCCCCTTCCTCCCACCCATCCCCCTCCCTGGATGTGTAAATCAAATAGGAAATAAGGGGATAATCCAGATAATCAGTGTTAACAAAATTTGTCAATGGACCCCACGTTAATTTAAATAGCTTATTATTACACGTAATTTCTGAATTCATTTTCTCATATTTGTAACATAAACATAAAGAACCCTACCAATATGAGAAATTAAGTCTATCCCAATTTTTCCAGTTTTTAGTAACCATTTGCATGGCTATCCCAGTCATTATGGCAAATAGTCTGCTTTTATATCTATCCAATGGAAGTTTAGGTGTCAACAATGTACCACAGATCACCACCTCATAAGACAACAGAATCGAAGACTCCAGAATCAAATTGATTTGTCCCCATATTGATTTCCAGAAGTTGAGTATCAAAGGACAAAAGAACAACAAATGATCCAGTGTCCCTATTTCAAGATGACAGTGCCAGCATCTATTAGATTTTGAACTGTCTAACTTCTGCAAACAAACTGGGGTCCAAAAAACTCTATGCAACAGAAAAAAACAAGTTTGTCTCATAGATGCTGACGTTGTACATCTCATCCTCCAAGTCCAAATCTGTGGCCATTGAGTAGCAGAAATCTGCTGCTTTATCTCAATGCTCCAAATGTCTTTTAGACTAGTTTTAGGCTTCTTGTTCAAATATTCAGATATTAATTAATACCATTTGGTGGTCTGATGCCCTAGCAAATTTGTCTGGAAACATAGGCCCAGCAAGCTATACTGAGTTTTAAAATTTTGACGTTCAGGGAACCCTTTCTGAATGGTCTGTTTCAACTGCAACCATTTATAAGCTTGAAACTTTAAAATGGCAAACGATTGTTGCAATTGTAATAAATTTAGCAATTTCCCAGTGGAGATCACATCATCTAAGGCAGTTTTCTTCAACCTTTTTACACCCGTGGACCGGCAGAAATAAAAGAATTATTTTGTGGACCGGCAAACTAATAGGACTAAAATTTAAAAACCCCGAGCTCGGTCCCCGCAAACCATCTGATCCCATCTGCACAAGCCGCAATTATGATTTTATATTGAACGTATTTTATTAAAGTATAAAAAGAAACAATATTCTGAACAATTGTGATTTTATAAATACAAATATACAGAGCACGGACTAACAAAACCCCTGTCTCCCCTCCCCTTCACATATATCCCCTCTACTATCAAGAAAACTGAACAAGCCAAGTTCATAGAAATATCATGCTAACAGAATACTGCAGTCCCCAGTTATGTCTCTAGCAGGATATATATTTCAAATCTGATATATTCTAATCACAAAATAGAAATAAAATTATTTGTTTCTACCTTTTGTTGTCTCTGGTTTCTGCTTTCATCTTCTTTTCACTCTCTTCCTTCCAGCGTCTGCCCTCTCTGTCTCTTCAATCCAGCATCTGCCCCTTCCATCTACTGTCTGACCTCTCCCCCTTCCATATGGTATTTGTCTTCTTTCTATGCCCCTCTCCCCTTTCCATCCAGCCTATGCCCCTCTCTCCTTTTTACACAATTCACTCCAGCTTCACTGCTCTCTTCATTTTTATCTCTCCTACACCAGATCTAGCATCTTTGTCCCTCTCAATTTCTCAGTTGATCCCCCTTCCCATCTCATTCCTATCTCTCCCCTTCCCTTCCTCTAATCTCCCTGCAAGCTGTTTTCTTCCTTTTTTTATTCTCCCTTCCCTCCTCCCCCTGTCCAGCAGTAACTCTCTTCCTTTTCCTTTCCCTTCTCCCCTCCCAGCAGCATCTCTCCTTCTCCCTCCCTCCAGGTCCAGTAGCAGCTGTCCCTTTCCCCCCCTTGCCCAGCAGCTTCCCAGACTCCTTTCCCTCCTCCCCTCCCAGCAGCATCTCTCCTTCTCCCTCTCCAGGTCCAGTAGCAGCTGTCCCTTTTTCCCCCTTACCCAGCAGCTTCCCAGCTTCCTTTCCCTCCTCCCCTCCCAGCAGCATCTCTCCTTCTCCCTCTCCAGGTCCAGTAGCAGCTGTCCCTTTTTCCCCCTTACCCAGCAGCTTCCCAGACTCCTTTCCCTCCTCCTCCCAGCAGCATCTCTCTTTATCCCTATCCAGGTCCAGTAGCAGCTGTCCCTTTTTCCCCTTGCCCAGCAGCTTCCCAGACTCCTTTCCCTCCTCCCCTCCCAGCAGCAGCTCTCCTTCTCCCTCTCCAGGTCCAGTAGCAGCTGTCCCTTTTTTTTTCCACCATGCCCATCAGCTTTCTCCCCTCCCAGCAACTCTCCTTACTTGCCAGTGCTTCGATTCAGTAAGGCAGCCTCGGGTCCTTTGTTGGGTCGCACCGCCTCTGAGGAAAGCGGAAGTTGCATCATCAGAGGTAGCCCGACTCAGCAAAAGCTCCAAGGCTTCCTTCCTGAATCGCTGCACTTGTAAGGAGAGCCGCTGGGAGGGAAGAAAGCACAGTCTGAGGCTCCCCATTATCTCTCCGGCCCTGCGCTCCTCGATCTTGCCGGTCCTGCGCGGACTGGCAGGAAATTGAAGAAGTTGATCTCGCCGGTCCTGCGCGGACCGGCGGTTGAAGAACTGTGATCTAAGGTACATATATCTGCCTGCAGCCAATGTTTTCAGAGGATTTTAGACTCACCGATTTGTATCTTGGAGTTTAACCATAGAGATTGACATGTGGATTGATGGATCGGAATAGGTGTTAAATTCTTAATAAATTTTAATGTACACCAGGTGGAGAATAAAATGCTATTGTCCTTATACATCCTAGGCAATTTGATATTGAAAACATGGCTTAGACATCCAATCGAAAATGGCCTTCTACTTGTAGAATATAGATCAACCAATATCCCTGTTCTCATAGGAAAAACTAAAAGGATGATCAAGACATGGATCATAGAGAATCATAGCTATATCAACCACAATGTGATATCAGCCCCTCTGGTCAATCACTAGAATAAAGCAGGCCTCTATGTCAGTGATTTCAAGTTCTTAGTGATTAAAACAAACAGACCCAGTAAGAGAAGAGGTGATTGACCTTAATTTTACTATGTGAAAAGCAAAGGATAATATTTCATTTTAATTCAGTCATACCCAATGGATTAAATCTTGAAATGGATCTTAGGCCTTTTCTGTAGTATTATATTGTATCAAATTTATTACTTAGCTTCAGCCCTTCCCTCCCTTCTACTTCCCATTCTATATTTCCCTTTTCCTTTCCTGTCTCTCCTCCCCTTTCCCTTCTATACATGCCCCCTCCTTCTGCCCTTCTCCTTTTTTTATTTTCTTTTCTTCTCCCTTTCCCCTTTTCCTTCCTCTTTCCTTCCATTTTTTTCCTTTCTTCTCCTCCCTCCCTTTCCCTTTTGCTTGCCCCTCCTCTCCTTTCCTCTTCTCTTTTTTCTTTATCCTTCATCCTTTTCCCTTTCCATTTCTCCTTCCCCTTCCTTTTATTTTCCTACTTATCTATCCCCATCTCCGTCTTCTCCTTCCCCTTTTCTCCTCTTTTTCCCCTTTCCACTTTCCCTTTCCTTTCCTCTTCTCCCTCTCCCCTTTTTGCTTCCCTTTTTTCCCTCATTTTTGCTGTTTCTATTTTCATTTTTGTTTGTTTTCCTTTTTCTTGTATTGGGCAATATGAATACCAAACATCATGTGTATCTTTATCTATGTATAAATATAATCTGGGGGAGAATCTCTCTGTGTTCTAATTGTAGATTTGTCAATTCAGGAATGGGTTTTATGTTTTGGAAAAGGTATAATTCCATTTATGTGTTTTGTTTTGTTATTAATCTAGCATAAAATATAGTTTTTGTATATTAACTTATACATTTTTTTATTCAGGCTCCAGTCAGTATGAATGAGCTGTATGATCTCATCTTGGGTGTCCAACAGGCCCTTGCACCTTCATTAATAATGAATGTAAATGTATACATGATTTTAAGTCAATTAAATGGGTTTCTATATATATTGTTTATGTTTGGCGTCATCAAGATTGGTAAGAGGCATGTATTTTGCATAAGAACAGAGTGGGAATATTGGAATCAAAACAAAGCTTGTATCTTGAATCAAAATGAAGCTTATATCTCGAACATAAAATAAGTCTGGATTCTGGGTTAAAATGAGGCTTCTATCTTGTATAAGAACAGCTATTGCACATGCAGCTCATTTTCCCACACAGAATGAGTTAGACGCTGTTGTGACCCTTAAGGTCTCTTTGCGAGCAGGTATGTTTCTTTTATCCCTTTCATATGTGTAATCTTTTGGTTATGCCATATGGTGGTCTCTACTTCTGCTGCATGTACACAGGGCCAGATTTAGATGAAAAGAGGCCCTAGGCTATTCCACTTATGAGGCCCTTTCACCTCCCATTTTTAAGTTTGTAAATTACATGAGAGATAATAAAATACATCATTACTGTGATATATATCAATATGTTAAATGAAACATGTTGTTATTGGTACTAACCTTTATAAAAAATGTGACACGGATCTTGAAGCCCTAGGCTGAAGCCTAGTTAGCCTATAGGAAAATCCGGCCCTGCATGTACACCATCTTTTGTCTCCCATCGGGTTGTAATCAAAACAATTTAGAAATCAAAATGGTTCTCCAAATTAAGGACCTCTTTTATTAAGCCATTTTAGGGATTTTTATCGCTGGCTGCTGCAGTAAAAGCTCTGACTCTCATAGAATTCCTATGAGCATCAGAGCTTTTACCGCAACAGCTGGCAATAAAAAAAACACTAATACACCTTGAGAAAAAGGGCCTAAATTGTTCTCAGTTTAAAGTTAGCATGCTCACATAAAATCAATTTGGGATTGTCTCAGAAATATTTAGATACAGGTTTTTTTTTTATCATGTTTGCTTCTGTCTTGAAGGTTCCTGCATATAATCTATGATTTTATATGACACACTGATATGGCAGCGCTTAGCTATTTTCATATAAGAAGGCTCAGTTATATCCTAGAACTCATGGATTAGTTAATATACCCCCCCTTTTCTTTTTTTTTTTTTTTTTTACAAAATCACGCTGCTGAGCTGTGCAAGCTAAATGCCAAGCTGCCCATTCTATTCCTATGGCGGCTTGGCATTTAGCTTGTGCTGTTCCGTCAGGGCTATACAAATAGGATTGCCGCCACCCCGTCTGCTGCTTCGGAGATGGAAGAAGGGAATTGAGGTCTGAGTTAGACATGCCTTCTTTCCTAACTACTCTCAAGCAACCAGAAAAATAGTTATCCAGCATCCAGCAATCCCCATGGGTGCCAGATAACTGAGATTCTACTGTACTTATATTGTTAACTACTTGCATGTGATGGCAATAGTCAGTATATTAAAAACATGAAACTAGAGAAGAAATTGTGTCTTAATCTGCAGCTATGTCATCCATTTTTGTGCTTACTTAACAGGTCTGCCCATACTGATGTCTCATTTTCTGTCTTTTTTGCAGATGATCAAGATACGTCCCAAACTCCAGCTGCTGCCAGGGAGGAAGGGGAAGAGGAGAAGAGAGAGCAGCCTGAATTATCTCAAGCGGTTCCTCCTCCTCAGAGAACATCAGCTACACCAGCAGCAGGAGCACCAACCCTTCTTTCCCCATGAGAGCAACAAGAGACCATCAGGGCAATGGTGGAGGGGGAAGTGGTGGAGGAGGAGGTGGGTGATGATATGGGATACCTGAGGAAGTTAGAAGAGGAGGAAGAGGATTTGGATATTGGTGATGAGCTAGGGGACCATCAAGCCCTGCATCAACACCTTGGAAGCCCAGCGAAGGGTGGATGTTGGCAGCAACATCCACCAGGAGCAAGGCTTGGTCAGAGCAGAGATCATGGGGCTACGAGAAGAGGTGTCATCTATAAGGACAGCTGTGAATGTCATTGCCAGAGAGGTGCTAGCAATATGTGAGCTAATTGCCTCCCTGGTCGATGAGCATGCCACCAACCAGCATGCTCACAAAGCCATGCAGGCTGCCCTCGCGAACCTTCTCACCCACTCATCACTCAGGCTCACCCACATGGAGATCCTAGAGCTCAGCCTACCCCACAGATCTCCTCCAGCCAGGCCTCCACCAGCCAGGGGTCTACCCCTGGCGCTCAGTCCCAGGGCCGGGGCCAAGGGCTTGGCTGGGGCAAGGGCAAGGGACTCCATTAGGACCCTCTATGCCCTCTGCCACCTTCCCCAAGGTAATCGTGTTGCCATGGACCCTGTGATTCTGCTGGACTTCCTCCGCATCTCTATGTCACAGTGGTCTCATTGCAGATCAAGGTTCCAGGTAGCCACCTGACCAGAAGGCCAGTCCTCATCAGCTGCATCTCCTGTTGTGGGCATCATAGTTGGAGGGGGAGGGAGAGGGGGAGGGGATCTCTATGAGATGAGATCTGAATGTACTCTGCCATCTATTGGGGGCACCGGAATAGACTGTGACATCTATATTTTGTAAGCACCAGAATGTACTCTGCCATCTATATTTGGGGGGTGGGGGACCTGAATGTACTCTGACTATGTATTGGAACATGTCAATAAAATACTTTTTCCATTGGAATTCTCTGTGCGTCTGACTCACTGCTTTAATTACAGGGCCTGTTCCTGAGGTGCCTCATTGACCTTATTTGCACTTTCGCATGCTTTACAGCCTCAGGTCTGTGCCATCTTAGGTGTTAACCAAACTCTTTACAATTGCTGTTGTCTGCAGTGCATATATAACTCCTGGTAGAAATCTTTGCAAATATTTATTTAAATTTGCGCATAATTTTAGAAAATTCAGTGCACAATATTTCAACATTCTGCAAAGTTTATCTGTAATGTTTTGTGTAGAATTCTCCTATCCTGAAACCTGAAATTCATTCCTGCCTTTCCCTCTCTCAGGTTCCAGCCTCTTCAATTGCCTCTCTCACTCCATCTGCAGTTCTGTCTCCCTCTGAATCCCATCCCTTTCTCCCTTGCACCCTGAATCACCTCCTTGGTCCTCATAGTCTGGCATTTTCATAATACCTATCTTCCCACTGCTAAATGTTCCACCTTTAACTTACCTTCTCTAGAACATATTGAAGATCTTCTCCAAAGAATTAACATCAAGGGTTCACGATCAGAAATTATTCCTCCAATAATTCTGAAAAAAAATTTTTCTTACTTAGGCCCCTTTATTCACTCCTTTATTTTAAAAAGTCTTAGTACAGGTTTCGTGCCAGTATCTTGGAAAAATGCAAAAATTTCACCTATATTGAAAGATCGGACAATTAGTTCTGAGGAAGTTTCAAATTACCGTTCTATCACTAACATCCCATTTCTGGCCAAATTAACCGAGAGAGTAGTCTTTGAACAATTGTCTGACTTCGCCGAATCCACTAACGTTTTACACCCGAATCAAACTGGCTTTAGAAAATACCACAGCACAGAATACTCATTGATCGGGCTTACAACAAATATAAACTATCACCTAGATCACCATAATTCCGTTATACTTTTTTCTTTGGACCTATCGGCTGCATTCGATACAATAGACCATGCTGTACTTTTAGATAGATTAAAATCTATTGGTGTTTGCGATCAGGTCTTACAATGGTTCGTTTCTTTTTTAGCAAACAGACAATATACAGTCCATTTCAACAATACAAGTTCAAAACCTTACTCCCTCAGCTATGGAATCCCTCAAGGATCTATATTATCACCTTTACCGTTTAACATTTTTCTTTCACCGTTACTAAGTTTATGCCAATCTATCGGCTTTACTCCATACACCTATGCAGATGACATTCAGCTGTCTCACCCTTTAAATCCCAAACATACAGAAGAAATCTCCCAGATTAATAAAAAACTCGACACAATCAAAAATTGGCTTGCGGAAAATAGATTAGCATTAAATATCCTTAAAACAAAAGCAATACTTTTCTCATGGAAACAAGGAATAAAGCTAGCTACTACTTTTATCATCAATAATATTCATATAGATTTAGTTTCTTCATTAAAAATACTTGGGGTTGTGATTGATGAAAATTTTTCTTATCATGAACATATTAGTAACACTATCAAATCTTGTCTCTATAGATTGCAAATGATCCGTTCAATTTCTAAATTTCTTGAACCTAAATCTTTAAATATTTTATTACACTCACTGATTATAACAAAGCTTGACTATTGTAATGCATTACTAATTAATATTACACAAAAAGAAAAAAAACATTTACAAATAATTCAAAATATTGCAGTCAAACTTTTATACAATGGTAAAAAGTATGACCATGTAACTCCTTATTTGATCGAGTCACATTGGCTCTCCATTACTCATCGCATTACATATAAAATTTTGTTGCTAGTATTTAAAACTCTATCCACAAATGAACCATCATTTATAAATCGGATGCTTATCCCATATAATTTATCACGTTCTCTTCGTTCTTTAGCACAAGGATTACTGGCAGTCCCTTCTTTAAAAGTGGTAGGTACCAGACGTCATGACATGTTTTCAATTGTGGCCCCCCAGACTTGGAACTCTTTGCCACAATACATAAGAAATGAAAAGGAACTCAGTCTTTTTAAAAATAAATTAAAAACTTTCCTTTTTAAAGATGCTTTTAGTCTTTAATATAAATACTTTTAATTACTGTAGTTAAGTCATCCCTCCTTATGTTTTTTCCTTGAATATTCCCTTTTTTCTTCTCAAAACATCTATTATGTAACTTTTCCCCTTTTATCATTATGTGTCTTTGTGTTTGTCTGTTCATGAGTCTGTTTTTTAGCTTTTACTTAATATTATCAATATGTTTTTTAAAATGCTTTTGTATCTTATTGTAAATCGCTTAGTAAATTATGGATAAGCGATTCATCAAATTAATAAAATAAACATAAACATAAACATCTTTCTCTCCAGTGGCTAAACATTTCTTCCTCCCTTCTTATCCCATTTCTGGTTTTGGTCACTCTCTCTTCCTCCCTCTTACCCCCCCCCCAACCCTCCCCCCTCCTCCTTGGAACCCTACCCAGAGAGTTCAGCACGCTTAGAGTAATCATATGGCTCCAGAAAACAGAGGACAGATTGAGACATCTATTCTGGGTTTTACTTCCATTGCTTACAATGGAGGTAAAACATGGATATCTCATCGCATCCCCTTTTTTGGAGGCATTTGGTAACCCTAAACTAGCATGCCATAAGCTGAGCAAGGTGCAGCCTGGTTCCTCAAAATTTCTTTGCCAGCCATATCTAACACCAGCTCTAGCAGGATACATATTTCAACTCATATATATTTACTATCAACCAATTAGGCAATTACAATATGTTTCCAACTCACAGGGGAACTTGTTCTGAGGATAGCCATATGGTTGTATAGAGGATGACTAACTCTGTTAGACAGAGGATGACTGAGAGATCTGGGTTTTACTTCCATTTAAAGCATTGCAACTAAACTCCTGATGGCTCAGTCCCTCCTTCTTTTTCTGGTTCCATATGGTAACCCTAGTGGGTCCCCATTTTTCTGGGCTTCTTAGGAAATAGTCAGTCAATTAGCAGACTCTATGAACCATGTGCCATGCCTATAATGAGCCTCTGCCTCTCTTGTGACTACTACAGACTGTGACATAAAGCAGAAAGAATCACCTGCCGTACTGGCTTCTGTTGCAACCCTACAGACTGCACAGCCCCCCTTCCCACCCCCACCCCCACGTGGGGTTACCAACATACAGGGATTTGCGCATGCTCAAGGCCTTCTGGTCTCACACTCTCCGAGATTCTCAGATTCTCAGAATCTCGGAGAGAGAGAGACCAGAAGGCTTTGAGCATGCGTAAATGCTCAAGACCCAGTCCAGCCCAGTACAGGCAAGAGGGAGGATCTCTGCCGCACAGCCTAGCCCAGCACTGCCAAGAGGGAGAATCTTCGGGCACCGGCACCGACATGTCCTGTGCGTTGGTGCCGGTGCCAAATCGGGGTAAGGGATGTTATTTCGGTGTTCGGGGGGGATGTAGGATCATAGGTGGGGGATGACGCGAGCGGGGGGATGCCTGATTGCTTGGGGGGATGCCGGTTCACGGGGGGTGGCGCTCATAAATCGAGTCAAACTCGGTTTCCAAGGTGCCGATTTTGCAAATATACTAAACTTTATTCCCAAATGCTAGGAAAATACCAAGACAAACACTGCTCACGGTGGCTGTTGTTCAGAGCAAGTGGACATTTTTGATACACAAGCTTAACATCATCAGTATCCACTTTGATGGCTGATTGCCACAAAAAAAATAGGAACATGTGCTAGCTCTGAGCTTCCTGTGTATTTGAAACCACCACCTGGGGAAGATGGAAGAAGCAGCCTTAACCACTGAACCACATCAGCTGCCTTGTAGCCAGGTGTTCCTGACATGTGGGATGATGCCTAAGGAGACCACAGCTATCTATAAAAATGATTTTCCCTCCTGACCCAGGGAACTGCAGAGTGCATATGCAAACACCATAATCCTCTTGATAACTGTTAGACACCTGTCCATAACCCATACTCTCTTATGAGACCAAAAAGTGGTTGTGAAAGTACCATGGGAATTATAGTAAGGAAAACACAACCACATAGCATACATCTCTAGGTTTCCTATGGGTATGAACTCATCACCTGGGGAAGATGGAAGAAGCAGCTGTAACCACTGAGCCACATCATCTATTTAGTAGCCCATCTGTACATATTGGTGGATGATAGTTCCCATATAAAAGAGACTTGCAGTATACGGACAGAAATGAAGGCTTTCTCTGAACATTTATGTTGTGGTTTAGGATGGCCTGAAAGTGTAGGGATGATGTAGTATCATAGATGTGCTGCCTGCTCCCTGGATCAAATCCACAAGAGACTCACAGATATGTGCTGTTTGGTCTTTCTCCAAAAGATGGCTATGATCTAAGATATCATCTCAGATGGCAGGAAGACAAGTCAACAAGGTGTTGGATGTGGCTCAGTAGTTAAGGCTGCCTCTTCCATGTTCCCCAGGAGGTGGGTTCAAATCCACAGGAAACCCAGAGATAGACAGATAACCTAGCACATGTTCCTACATTTTTAGTGGCAATCAACCATATTGATGATGTCATTTTTAGTGGCAATCAACCATATTGATGATGTCATGATAATGTCAAGCTTGTACATCAAAAATGCTCACTTGCTCTGAGCAACAGCCACCGTGAGTAGTGTTTCTCTTGCTATTTTCCTAACATTTGGGAATGAGGCATGAAATATATATATTATGGGTATGAAATATATTATTTTCATTAGATTTCCTTGAGTAATGCATTGTTAAACATCTTTTTCCATTATTGTTAAACAGGAGTATGCTTTTTACACCTAAATACACACATATGTAGAGACGCCTAAAGAATGCCTAATTCGGGATGCTTAAAACTAGACTTGCTTTTATAACACCTACAATTTAGGCTAAAATATAGACATTTTAGAAGGTTTAAGAACGCTGAATGCTAAGTGATTCTATAAAAGGACATCTGTATTGAAACCACGCCCATGCCTGTCTTTCTAGGTGTGTTTTTTTTTCCATTCAAAATTTTAGGCACATTTTAAGAGAATTGCACACAATGTTTGGATGCCTGTGTTTCAATTATTGTTCATTGAAGTCATTAATAATGTTCATTATTCAATCTATTTGGACATCTATGCATTTAGATGCCTAAAAAATAGACATCTATCTTAGGCGCCATTTATAGAATCAGCCCCTTAGTCCAATGATTTCTCATTTTTTTCATTCCATCGGAAAAATATGGATCGATAAAAGTGGAAAATCACTGGGTAAGTGTATAGCCCTTGATGGAGACTGCCCCAACTTTGTTGGTTGGGCTTAGTGGCTCCTCGTGTATACAATATATATATATATTTTGCATATAAACCCACAATTATTTATAGTTGGAGATATATAGTTTTATTATATTGTTATTTGATTTTTTTTTTTTTTTTAAAGAGCACCACTCATTTTTATATGTAATTTTTGGATTCATTTACTTTTGTGTCTTATTATTATAATTGTGCTGATTTGGATGCATGGCTTTGATTTTATTTAGACAATATGACTCCTGCAGCAGGTGGGGAGCCACCAAAACATGGTTCCATGTCAATGAATACATATTGTGAATGCCATTTACCTCTGAGACTCGGGTTCATCTTCTTGGGGGGGGGGGTCCATTGTCTCATCCCTACTTTCCGTGATTGTTATATCTGCCTAGGGGTGATTCTTTCCTTGTATTTTATGTTTTAAAAAATGACAGCTATCTCTTTTAAGTGTACCCAATTTTATTGGGGGACTCACACACACACACACAACATTTCTAAATATAGGAAATATAAGTAACACTTCAAATGAATCAGTACATGAATAATAATATAAAACAGCTCCATCTCCATTCAGGAAATTGCTCATAGTATCGGATTGGCTCTTCACCCTACATATCTTTTGATCTCAAATTCTCAACAGAATGGCAAGAACAAGGCTCAGAGCTAAAACTGCTGAATAAGTAGGGTGTGCACTGAAAACTTCCTCTCAGACAGGCATTTCTACTACAGTTTAATGTATGACCTTTGAAACAGGGCTGCCCTTTATCCTGCTGCCAGCTCTGATGTCACCAGGGATCAAAGCAACAATGCAATGGCATTAAATACTAGTCTTTGACACACAAAGGATATCTGGTAGGGGAAGGGGGATGGGTGCTCATGCATGGAGGCATATGCCCATTTGCTGGTCCTTTTATGCTGACTCATTTCTGGAGACAGTCTTCTTGAAATAGTTGAGCTAATGGCATCAGCAAGAGGGTAAAGCTAGTTTAGTTAATTCCTGTGCTGTCAGGCTTGAAAAACAGCAACACTAGGGGGATTATCAGAAAGGAGAACATAAGAATAGCCTTACTGAGTTAGACCAATGGTCCATCAAGCCCAGTAGCCCGTTCTCATGGTGGCCAGGAAGGGTGGTATTTTTCGTGGTTTGATAAATAAGTCTGAATGGTTATATATGTTTATTTTCTATTTTAAAATATGTATTATATATTTTTGAAACTATGAAATATTTTACAGTAATTTTAATGATAAAGATTAGATTGGGTGAGGGAGGGTATCAATATATATGAATCTTGTAAAATTTAAGTGATGTCTACAGTGTAAAATGTTTAATTCATTATGTTTTCACTTATTGAATATGTTTTAAAATGAATAAAGACTTTATATATATAAAAAAAAAGTCTGATATTCATAGCATGTTATATGTTCACCAATGGGTGACATACAGTATGTATAACTTGTTTTTCTGGATAGTTTCATAATTATTTGAATATCAGGTCATTTAACTCATCAGTGTCCTTTTTAAAAAGGGGCTAGGTTAAGGGAGGTACAGAGACAACACCAAAATGTATCCATTTAGCTGTGATATTCAGCTGTTGGATTGATAAATTATCCTTTTAATTTAGGCCTGCCAAATAAAACAGATGATCTGTGGCGGTGGCATTTAGATCTACATAAAGCAGAACTAATTAAATGAATTTATGCATACAGCTAAGCACCAGGGCTGGTTCTTAACTTTATATGATACATTCCTGGGCTAAATATAGGCCCATGATCTAATACTGCTCCACAAAGAATGAGTGGGAAATACATTTACTTAAAAAAAAAAACACAAATCATCTCAATTATTACGTACTCAGCAAAATAATTCTCCCACTTTGATACGCAAACTGAAGCATCTTGACCCAGAAAACTTACACCTGTGTCCTGCAACTTTCCTGAGGATTATCTCAGTTTACCCCTAGAGAAGCAAGCGTACGCTTGGCACGACTCCACATAAGGCGATGGACCAGTTAGCACCTCTTGTCCCTGTTCATTCCACTAACTTAAAGCAACATGGACGGTACAATGATGGACTAACTTAAAAAAAAGCAAATCCACCATACTGAATGTTTATGGTGGAAACATAGAACCCGTGATGGCTTCTGAATTACTCTTTTCTTGTATTACTAGCTTTATAGCCCGTTACATTAACGGGTGCTAGAATATATGTGTGTTTGTCTTTATTTCTTTCTCTCTCTGTCTCCTTAGCCGCTTTTTCCTGTCCATTCTCCCTTATTTTTACCTCCCCTGTGTCCACCACCACCCCTTCACTGCTCCCCTTATCCAGCAGCAGCCCTTCTCCCTTTGTTTTACCTCCCCCCTGTCCATCAGCACCTCTTCCTGCTCCCCCTGTCCAGCAGTAAGCCTCCCTTCATTTTTCCCCCGTGTCCATCATCACCTCTTCCTGCTCCCTCTGTCCAGCAGTAGGCCTCCCTTCATTTCCCCCCTGTCCATCAGCACCTTTTCCTGCTCCCCATGTCCAGTAGTAGGCCTCCCTTCATTCCCCAGCCCCCCCCCCCGTGTCCATCAGCACCTCTTCCTGCTCCCCCTGTCCAACAATAGGCCTCCATTCCTCCCCCCGTCCATCATCACCTCTTCCTGCTCCCTCTGTCCAGCAGTAGGCCTCCCTTCATTCCCCCCCAGTCCATCAGCACCTCTTCCTGCTCCCCATGTCCAGCAGTAGGCCTCCACCCCCCCCGTGTCCATCAGCACCTCTTCCTGCTCCCCCTGTTCAACAATAGGCCTCCATTCCTTCCCCCCCGTCCATCAGCACCTCTTCCTGCTCCCCCTGTCCAGCAGTAGGCCTCCCTTCATTTCCCCCCCCGTCCATCAGCACCTCTTCCTGCTCCCCCTGTCCAGCAGTAGGCCTCCCTTCATTTTTCCCCCCCTGTCCATCAGCACCTCTTCCTGTTCCCCCTGTCAAGCAATAAGCCTCCCTTCCTTTTTCCCCCCCTGTCCATCATCACCTCTTCCTACTCCCTCTGTCCAGCAATAGGCCTCCCTTCATTTCCCCCACCCCTATCCATCAGCACGCCTTCCTGCTCCCCCTGTCCACGGGAGTTAGTACAGGGCCGGTGTCTGCCATTCTCCCCAGAGTCCTTGTGTCCTCCCCCCCTTCCCTTCCCACGGACCTGACTACCTACCCGGCGATTCAAGCAGCGTGTGCACCAGTCTTCACACGCTGCTTCGGGTCCTTCTACTGCCCTGATTTACTCTGGCACGTCCCTGATTACATCATCAGAGACGCGGCAGAGCAAATCAGGGAAGTAGAAGGGCCCGAAGCAGCATGTGAAGACTGCTGCACACACTGCTTGAATCGCCAAGGTAGTTTGGTCCACGGGAAGGGGGGTGAGCGGAAAAGGACTCGGACTCCTATGGTCTGTCGCAGAGGGTGGCCAGGCTCCATTTCAGCTGCAGGGAAGGCTCACTGCCCCAGCTCCTTACCCGTCCGCAGCCCGGGCCAGGCCTCCCGCGCTTTCTCAGCAGCCCGGCTCACTCGGTTGTTTTTTTTTTTACTCTGCTTCCTGCATTCGCTGCTCTCAGTGACGTAATAAGCGCACTGTCGGGATGTGGCACTTGTCTTGCCACATCCCGACAGAAAAGGGATCAGGGAACACGCGAGGCAAGTGCGCATGCGCAGCTAGTATTTTATTATTTAAGATGATAAGGTTCCATTATTCACTACTATACGCATTGTTGTCACTGTTCTTGCATTGTGGCTGGCTCACATAGCCTTGACTGTATGCAATGTTTTTATGCATTCTGATACTGTTAATAAAGTACATTAAAAAAATAAATAAATAATTTTTTTAATATATAATAAGCAATTAAAATCAGATAAGAAGGATTACTTCAATAAGCTGCAATCAGTCTAAGGATCTTTTTTCATGATTTAATTCTCTGACTCAGAGGAAAGAAGCTTCTACTTATATCCTAACCCCATCCTAACTCCATCTACCACTTTAGGAAATCTTATCACCTCGTGATACTAATTAAACCATCACACAGTAAGAAACATCATTTGCCTCTGAGAGTGTCCCTAAAGCCAAATTGGAATATTTTGAAGTATATTTACTACCACATCTATCTAAAATAGCTACTAAGATACAAAATATTTCAAAATCTCATGATCCATTACCCCTTTCTTGGATGTGCAAGGATAGGAATGGACTATATAGTAGAGAATGACACGGTGACAAAATTCATCACCGTTCCCGTCCCCGCGGATAACCGCGGGAAATAATCCCATGTCATTTTCTAGTGTCTATTTCAACCTCGGTCCTTCTACACCAGCATTCTTCAAAGCAAAAGCTTGTGGGTCAGTGGTTGTGCCCAATTATACTCTGATTCTTCCCTCTCTCCTTAAAGAATGACATGAAGATGGTTTCCCGCGGTTATCCGCGGGGACGGGAACGGTGATGAATTTTGTCACCGTGTCCTTCTCTACTATATAGTACCATTATTATTACATATGGTTAACCAGAGTTTAGAATCAGGGCGATGCCCAGATACTAGGAAGCATTCATTTATTTCCCCAGTTCTTAAATCTTCTAAATTTGATATTACACAACCACACAGTTATAGACTTATCTCAAATTTATGCTTTCCTGGTCAGGTCACTGAATAAATTGTATTAGAACAACTACAGACATATTTATAGAAAAAACAAATGTGCTTCATCCAAAACAAGCAGGTCATAGCAGTGAAACAATTATATGCTGTTTTTTTAAGTGACACTCGGGAAATTGTGGACAGTGGTTCCTTGCACGCTGAAACGAAAGTGATTTGACACCATTGAAGACATAAAGCAAAATTTGACACAGCAACTTTTGGCGATTCCTGAAGATGCATTTAAGGACTGTTCCCAGAATTGGAAACGATGTTGGGAAAAGTGTATATGTAGGAAAAGGGAGTACTTTGAAGGGGACTCAATAGAATAAGTAAAATTGTTTTATAATTTTTTTATAAACTCAGTCATGAAACATTTTGTATAGACCTTGTATAACATTTAGGCCCCCTTATATTAAGCCGCGGTAGAGCATTTTACCGCTGGTCACTGAGGTAAATGCTCTGTTGCCTCATTTTCGGCCTGAACAAATGGGAACACATCACCCCCTTCTACCACCAACTGCACTGGCTACCCTTCGAATCCCGAGTCCTCTTCAAGTTCGCCTGCATCTGTTACAAGACAGTATTTGGTCTCTCACCAAAATACCTCTCCCCACATTTCAATATGTATTGCACCAACAAGAAATCCCGCAGAATCCAGTTGTTTACCTTCCCCTCCATAAAATCATGCCAGCTCAAAAGATTCATCGACAAAACCTTCGCCTTCCAGGCGGCCAAGCTGAACCCTTGGCTAGCCCAAATGATGCTAGAGGCCCCGACCTACCTATATTTCAGAAAACTTCTCAAAACACACCTCTTCCGCGAACAAGACCCTTAGTCCTTACTCCCCGCATACACTCCAATCCCCCCACCCCACCTCCCTCTCCCCCCCCTCTTCTGGTTTCCCACTCCCTCCATTTTATCCTCTAACCCAACTACGATAAACCTGTGCCTCCTTCCGCGCTACCTGCAATTCCGATAAAATTTTTGTAAATCCGGGTTCAGACCGGATCCTAATGTAACGAATGTAAACCGCCTAGAACTCTTTGGGTATGGCGGGATATAAGAACCTAATAATAATAATAATAATAATAATAATTCCTCACCAGCCAGCACTAAAAGATTCTACCGTGGCTTGATAAAAGGGGGCCAAAAATAGGGGAGATATGCATTTGCCACAAATTGGTAAACACGTGACTTCTACAAAATATTGAATGACCTGAATGTTTTTGTGTAAATTCAAATTAAGAAAGTAAGACTATTGATTTTCGGGCAATTTTTAGACTTTTTCCCAATTTTAAGATTTTTTTTGTTTCAATTTATTTCAAAGGTTGGTTTAAGAACTAAAGGCGGACTTTTACATAGCTAAATGCCAAACCTCCAATAGGAATAGAGCAGGCAGTTAGGCATTTAACGTGCACTGCTTGGCAGCGCAGTTTTGCAATAGGACCCAAAAATAAGCATGGATTAGCAATTTTATTGTAAGCAAATCAAGCATATTCATATTAATTAATCAGGAATATCTACATTAATAATTAATTAATAAGAACATAAGAAGCGCCATCTCCGGAACAGACCCTAGGTCCATCAAGTCCGGCGATCCACACACGCGGAGGCCCCGCCAGGTGTACCCTGGCATAGTTTTGGTCCCCATATCGCTCCAAGCTTCTCGTATAGAGAAGTGCATCTAGCCTACCCCTACCCATGTCACTTCATGCCACTCATAAGGAGATGTACATCTAACTTACCCTTAAATCCTAGAATGGTGGATTCCGCAATTACCTCTTCTGGGAGAGCATTCCAGGTGTCCACCACTCATTGTGTGAAGCAGAACTTCCTGATATTTGTCTTGAACTTGTCCCCCTTAGCTTCAGCCCATGTCCTCTTGTCCGTGCCACATTGAACATTGTAAATATTAAATTAATTATGTGCACTAAAATTTTAGAGTGCTAATAAATTAAACAGAGAAACATAATGACAGATAAAGGCCAAATGGCCCATCCAGTCTGTCCATCTGCTGCATCCACTATCTTCTACTCTCCCTAAGAAATCCCACATGCCTGTCCCATGCCCTCTTGAATTCAGACACAATCTATGTCTCCACCATTTCTTCCGAGAGACTGTTCAACGCATCTACCACCATTTCTGTAAAAAAAGTATTTCCTTAGATTACTCCTGAGCCTATCACCTCTTAACTTTATCCTATGCCCTCTCATTCCAGAGCTTCCTTTCAAATAAAAGAAACTGGACTCATGCACATTTATGCCACGCAGGTATTTAAATGTCTCTATCATATTTCCCCTCTTCAAAGTATATATATTGAGATCTTTAAGTCTGCCCCCATACGCCTTATGATGAAGACCATGCACCATTTTAGTAGCCTTCCTCTGGACCATCCTTTTTATATCTTTTTGAAAGTGTGGTCTCCAGAATTGTACACAATATTCTGAATGAGGTCTCACCAGAGTCTTATACAGAGGTATCAATACTGGACATACCTCTTCCTATGCACTCTAGCATGCTTCTAGTTTTCACCATCACCTGTTCAACCTGTTTGACCATCTTAAGATCGTCCCATACAATCACACCCAAGTCCTTGCACATAAGTTCTTCACCTCCCTAAATTCTACTATTCCTTCGGGTTTTGCAGCCCAAATGCATGACGTTGCATTTCTTAAGTATTAAATTTTAGCTGCCAAATTTCAGACCATTCTTCAAGCTTTGTTAGGTCTTTCTTCATGTTATTCACACCATCCGGGGTGTCTACTCTACTGCATCATCTGCAAAGAGGCAAATCATACCTGACAGCCCTTCATTAATATCACTTATAAAAATGTTAAAAAGAAAAGGCCCAAGAACAGAACCATGAGGCACTCCACTGGTAACATCCCTTTCCTCAAAGCAATCTTCATTGTCCACTACGCTGTGTCGTCTTCCATTCAACCAGTTCCTGACCCAGCCCTTCACTTTGGGGCCCATCCCAAGGCCACTCAATTTATTTGTTAGACGTCTGTCAAAGGCTTTGCTAAAATCTAAATACATCACATCTAGTGCACTCCCTCTATCCAATTCTCCGGTCACCCAGTCAAAGAAATTGATCAGATTTGTCTGACTAGACCTACCTTTATTGAATTCATGTTGCCACCGGTCCTTTAATCTACTGGATTCCAGAAACTTCACCATTTCCTGTTTCAATTAATTTGCTTACCACATAAGTCAGACTTACTGGCCTGTAATTCCCTACTTCTTTCTTACTTCCACTTTTGTGTAGAAGGACTACATCCATCCTTCTCTGGTACCATTCCTGACTCTAGAGAAGCATTGAAAAGGTCAATCAGTGGAGCCACCAGAACTTCCCTTTGTTCTTTCAGCACCCTCAGATGTACACCATTCAGTCCCATTGCTTTGTCTATTTTTAATTTAAGTAGCTCCTCATGAACATAACACTCTGAAAATTGATCAGGGTCTACCACTTCTCTACCGGTGCTTCAGCCATCAACACAGAACAGAAATATTTGTTAAGGCTACCAGCACAATTACATCTAGGGTTAGGACACACCAAAATAGATTCTGAAGTTCACTGCTTACAATCTACTGATAGGAACAATAGGCGCCAGGAGTATATGCTACCATCTCTGAAAAAAGTTGACTAAAGTCACCTTAAGCCAAACGATTAGTTTTCAATGAATTCTGTTGGAACGAACAATTTGTAATCTAACTGTCTAAACTACATCTTTTTATATGACAAAATAAAAAAGTTACAGGAGTTCAAAAATGGACCCATGACATGGAAAATTGGCCATTCTCAACATTTTGAATCTGAGACTTTAGTCATTTTCAGTATTTGTTATAAATTATGTATATTTGTTGGAATCCACCTAAAAATGTTGATAGAGTGGAATGCAAATTTTTTAAATGAATAAATAAATAATCTTTTCCCATAGACACTCACTTATGTATATGAAAACATGTTAGCGCTAAACACTACCAAAACAAAAACAATGATTTTCCCCTAGAAAGAAGGTATCTCATTTTGTGCCCCAATTTCACTAAATAATATCCCAATTGATTGCATCTCATCAATAAAAATTCTAGGGGTCATTTTCAACAAAAATTGTCATTCCATGAACACATAGGTAACGTGGTTAAGTCCTGTTTCTTCAAACTCCACATGATTTGTTCACTCTCAAAATGTTTAGAACCCAAATCTTTGAACATTCTGGTCCACTCTCTGGTTATTTCAAAAATAGATTACTGTAATAGTTTACTCACTGGAATCATACATTGTTTTAAAATGATTATGTCACAATCATTGGTATTTTATTGATGTTTATTTTATCCCCTTATTTTCTTGCTTGTAACTCGCTTAGAAGTCCAGATAAGCGACAGAATCAAATTTTAAATCAAACTTAAAAACTTCACATATTTATTTAGTAAAACAACACAGATACAGTGCAAACAGAAATAAAACTTCTAGGACAGTTCTAAGAACCCAAAAACTATTTTCTAAGACAGATGTGTAAGGTAGTAAAATGAACAGAAATCAAATGATTCTAATACACATTGGGGCTCATAATCGAAACTGAAATACAATTATCGGTACTTGGACTATCTAAAAGACAGGTCGTCCAGTGCCGATAATTGAAATGGCTTTGTAGACGTATCCAGGGACTTTTTAAGCCTCTGAATCCCGCTGTGCGTCGAGAGCTGAAAGGGAAGATTTTGGAGGAGTTGTTAGAGTGTGATGTGGGCAGGATATGGGCTGACCTAGACTTAGTCAGCCTACAAAGATAATCAAAGTTTTGATGAGACTGCATAGATGGAACTTATACGTTGTGATTTAGAGCAGTGTTCTTCAACCTTTTTACACCCGTGGACCGGCAGAAAAAAAATAATTATTTTGTGGACCGGCAAACTACTAGGACTAAAATTTAAAAATCCCGTTTCCGCCCCATCTCCGCGAGCTCGGTCCCCACAAATCATCTGATCCCATCCACACAAGCCTCAGTTATGATTTTATATTGAATGTATTTTATTAAAGTATAAAAAGAAACAATATTCTGTACAATTGTCATTTTATAAATACAAATAATTCAGAGCAAGGATCAACAAAACCCCTGTCTCCCCTCCCCTTCACATATATCCCCTCTACTATCAAGAAAACTGAACAAGCCAAATTATTACAGAATGCTACACAGAAATATCATGCTAACAGAATACTGAAGTAACACATGACAGGAATAGTTTTAGGGGAGTGCAACTAGGGCAACTGCCCCCTGGTCAGAGAGCGCCCTAAGCCAGCTGAAAGCTAAAGAAGCACTGCCTGGGTTTTGCAGTCCCCAGTTATGTCTAACACCAGCTCTAGCAGGATATATATTTCAAATCTGATATATTCTAATCACAAAATAGAAATACAATTATTTTTTTCTACCTTTTGTCGTCTCTGGTTTCTGCTTTCAATCTTTTTTGCACTCTCTTCCTTCCAGCGTATGCCCTCTCTGTCTCTTCAATCCAGCATCTGCCCCTTCCATCCACTATCTGTCCTCTCCCCCTTCCATATGGTATCTGTCTTCTTTCTATGTCCCTCTCCCCTTTCCATCCAGCTTGTGCCCCTCTCTCCTATTTACATGATTCATTCCAGCTTCACTGCTCTCTTCATTTTATCTCTCCTACACCAGATCTATCATCGTTGTCCCTCTGCTTATTTTTCTGCTGACCCCTTCCTATCATCAATCTCTCTACTTTCTCATGCCTATGTCTCCCCTTCCCCTCCTCTAATCTCTCTGCCAGCTGTTTCCTTCCTTTTTTCATTCTCCCTTCCCTCCTCCTCCTGTCCAGCAGTAACTCTCTTCCCTTCCTCCCCTCCCAGCAGCATCTCTCCGTCTCCCTCTCCAGTAGCAGCTGTCCCTTTTTTTTCCTTGCCCAGCAGCTTCCCAGATTCCTTTCCCTCCTCCCCTCCCAGAAGCATCTCTCCTTCTCCCTCTCCAGTAGCAGCTGTACCTTTTTTTCCTTGCCCAGCAGCTTCCCAGATTCCTTTCCCTCCTCCCCTCCCAGAAGCATCTCTCCTTCTTCTTCTCCCTGTCCAGTAGCAGCTGTCCCTTTTTTTATCTTGCCCAGCAGCTTCCCAGATTCCTTTCCCTCCTCCCCTCCCAGAAGCATCTCTCTGTCTCCTTCTCCCTCTCCAGTAGCAGCTGTCCCTTTTTTTCCTAGCCCAGCAGCTTCCCAGATTCCTTTCCCTCCTCCCCTCCCCTCCCAGAAGCATCTCTCCTTCTTCTCCCTCTCCAGTAGCAGCTGTCCTTTTTTTTCCTGGCCCAGCAGCTTCCCAGATTCCTTTCCCTCCTCCCCTCCCAGATGCATCTCTCCTTCTCCTTCTCCCTCTCCAGTAGCAGCTGTCCCTTTTTTTTCCTGCCCAGCAGCTTCCCAGACCGATAGTGGTTTTCTCCCCTCCCAGCAGCTCTTCTTACTTCCCAGTGCAGCGATTCACGAAGGCAGCCTCGGGTCCTTTGTTGGGTCGCGCCGCCTCTGAGGAAAGAGGAAGTTGCATCATCAGAGGCAGCCGCGACTCAGCAAAAGCCCCGAGGCTGCCTTCGTGAATCGGTGCGCTGGGAAGTAAAGGAGAGCTGCAGACAGGGGAGAAAGCCACTCTAGGAGGCTCCCCAAGATCTCTCCGGCCCAGCGCACGCTTCCGATGCTGATCTTGCCGGTCCTGCGCGGACCGGCAGGAAGTTCAAATGAGTCAATCTTGCCGGTCCTGCGCGGACCGGCAAAAATTTCCTGCGGACCAGTACCGGTCCGCGGACCGGCGGTTGAAGAACTGTGATTTAGAGGATGTAAAGACACATATAAGTGCCCAAAAGGTATCCAAAGTGACCAGATAACTGCTTCTGGGACAAAGTAAAGACCCCTGCCCCATGTTCACTGACCCCGTTGCACCCCCCACAAAGTTCAGAATAAAAATGTACATGTCCACCTCCAGAACATCAGCAATTGGAATAGGAAAGCCTAGTAGAGCTGCACAGAGGTGGCTTAAGTAGTCGGGGGGGGGGGGGGGGAAGCTAGTGAACCATAGAGAAGAGGACCCAGGCCCTTAAGCCATTCTAACTACTACATCATTAGTGGAAAATGTGAGCCCACCAAAAAAACCCAAAACCCTACTGCCATATAGGTGCTACCTGCAGCCATAAGGGCTATTGGGGTTGTAGACAGTTAGGTATAGTGGGTTTAGGGGGTGTTTTGAGGGTTTCACCATGACCTATAAGAGAGTTGTGGTGAGATATTTATATGGCACCCTGTAAAGTGCCCCGCTGCTCTCTTGCTATGTCTGGGTAGCCGGTCCATCACAATGCTGGCACCCATGTCCAAAAGGTCTTGTTCTTGACGTTTCAGACTTGAATGAATTTTTGGTTGAGAAAGTGGTATAAAGATAGATGTAGTAGCAGTCTGGATGATCAAACGCCTAGACATACAGATAGATGATTTTTTTTTAAAAAAATAATTTTTATTTTGGACGTACTTTTCAAGAATGGACATTTTGCCGCTGCTGACTTTGGGTGACTAGCGCCCTACGTCCAAATCAGACTTAGACATTTCTTTTGATTATGCCCCTCATTCTCTCTATCAGCAAATGCTACTGAACCTGTCAACTACGTTGTAATCAAATAATTAAAAATATATTAATTTGTATGTTGGTAGAGTCATCTTTCTCACAATGAGAGCTGAAAGAGCAGGATGCAGCAACGCAGCATGCCTTGAGATCAAAATAAGATGGTTCTCTCACTCACAATCTCTCATGTGCAAGACTTCTTCCTATTGTTGTTGATAATGATGATGATTAAGATGACTTCTTCCTTTGCATGTGCATCTCTATTTAAGTTGTAATCAGTCATATCCTTCATATCTTGGTATCATTGCAGGTGATTGGCTGGAGCCCTTTTGTTTTAGTTAAGCCCAACCACATGGTGAATGCATCATTATGAGATGGGGGTTTCAGTCTTTGTTGAAGACAGCCCTTTTGATACCATTTTGAAGGGTAATTCTCAGCCTGAGATGTGTCTATCCCAAATGAGCCCTTTTTAGAGAATATTATTAAGATCATGTCTCATCAGCCGCTGGACTATCTGAAGGCAAATGATGTGCTGGATGATAACCAGGCGGACATCTGCTGTTTTCATAGTATCAAAATGCTACTGGTGATTCTCTTAGTCAACATGCATCAGCCATTGGATCAGAGTCAGCAGGGTGTTTTATTATTGTTGGATGTGGCAGTGGCATTTGGCACTGTGAGTCAAAGAATGATAATGCAATGCATTCCTAAGATGGGCCTCAGTGAAGGGATCTTACAGTGATTTTAGTCATATTTGATGGGATGTAGAGGATCAATCTTTTGAGTTCTTGGCCCTTGGCTCACAGTGTGCTTCAGGGTTCAGTTCTGTCCCCATGCTTGTTCATTTTGTACCTCCTACCCATTTTTTTTTATTATTTTTAGCTAAGCATAAGGTAGTATTATATTTCTTTGCTTATGTTGATGATGTGCAAGTGTTAATCCTTATGTCTAAGAATCAGATGGAGCAGGGTTTACAGGAGTCAATGCCATTTGAAATTGAATGCTGCTATGAGTGAGAATTTGAGGACATCTGATCAGATGAGGGAGCCTCCCCCCTTTTGAGAATAGTTCTGATTTGTGTTTTAAGTGATTCATTTGGGATTTAGAGATTTGAATGGATTTGAGTTTGAAGTTAAAGGATAATATTTCAAAAATTGGATTGTATTGAATTCATTAATTTTATATCCTGCTTTGTATCAGTTGTTAAAACGGTTTGCATGACTCCATAAAAAGACAAGCAATTCCTGTCTGTCTGTCCAAATTAGATTATAAGCTCTTATGAGAATGGACCGTATATTATTGAATGATAAATGCACAGCGCTGCGTACACCTTTCAGCACTATAGAAATGATAAATAATAGTAGTATTTAATGCTGAATACAATTTAACAAGACCATATCAAAATAATCAGAATCAAAATAAAACATCATGTAAAACGTTGTTGAAACAATCATGTTTAAAATGGAGAGAAGGTCTTTTTGGTTCTAAGTCTTAACTGCCAGTTATGGTCATATCCTCTGAACAAAACCTTGCTTTGGTAGCCAGACCACTAGTAATGTTACAACTTGATTTTTTATAATAATACAGGCTTTGGGGGGGGGGGGCTGTCACAGAGGGATATTTACCAGTTGCAAATGGTACAAAATAAATTTGCCAGATTAGTTCAGTCAGTGTATCGCAAACTGTGTGCTGCGGCATACCAGTGTGCCTCCTGAGATTTCAGGTGTGCCACGGTACACTGGGGAAGAGGAGAGATGCCAGTGCCGAATGACTGTCTACAGCAGTGTTTTTCAAACTTGTTACACCTATGGACCGGCAGAAATAAAATAATTATTCTGTGGACTGGCATCGGTCCTTGGACCGGCGGTTGAAGAACACTGGGCTGTCGTGGACCAGACCCCGCCCATCTCTACCCAATCTCCACCCCAGACCCCGCCCCCATAATAGTTCTAATTGCACCTTGCACGTCCCGTGCCTCATCTGGAATCCTTCCCTCTGATGTTGCAGAAGGCTTCCGGTTCAGGCGCAGGATGCCCGTAGGAGCCACTGCCCGTGGCTTTGTGCACTGAATCAGTTTGGAAGAAGGAGCTGGCTTGAAGATAATGCCACATCGATCGCACCGTGGACCGGCGGTTGAAGAACACTGTTTTGGGTCTGATGCACGTGCTGGCCCTGTGGACTGGCAGGAAATTTCTGTGGACCGGCACTGGTCCATGGACCAGTGGTTGAAGAACACTGGTCTACAGTCATGACTCTCATGGAGAGAGGCATGTCCTGTAAGCAATCACTCGACGCCGGCACCTCTTCTCTCTGCTGGCCCTTCGCTTCAGCGCAGGTTCTTCTCTCAGCTTAAGGCTCATGTGAAGGGCCTTTGCGCATATTATGATGTCGGCGCATTTCTGAGGATCTGAAGCCAGGGACACTAGGGGCTCCTTTTACGAAGGTGCGCTAGCATTTTTAGCACACGCGCCAGATTAGCGTGTGCTATGGCACGCTAGCCGAAAAACTACTGCCTGCTCAAGAGGAGGCGGTAGCGGCTAGCGCGTGTGGCATTTTAGCGTGCGCTATTCCGCGCATTAAAGCCCTAACTCACCTTTGTAAAAGGAGCCCTAGGTTTAGTGTGCCCTGGCTCGAAAAAGTGTGCGAGACACTGAGTTAAGTGCTTGAGGAAAAATGTTGATACTTGTTTTGCCAGCACTGATCCAGCTACTTTGGCTGCATATTACGTGACTTATTGGTGTTCAAGGCATTGGATAGTCTTACAGTCATTTATTTGTCTAGCCAATTAATCACTATGCCCCAGGGATAGCACTGCACTAGAGAGTGATTATGGGGACAAAGAGTCATCCCCATTCCCTCCCCGCTATAAAATATTTTTTTCCCATTCCTATTCCATCCCCACAGTGAAGCATACTTCGTAATCTCATCCCCTCACCGTCCCCCACATTTTTCAATCCTATCTCCTCATCATTCCCACAGTCTTAATTTTCTTCCCCGGTCAAAGCAGAAAGGAAGAGTTTATGCAATTTTATGGGCCTAACAGGCATTGTATATATACATTTTGGTTGCACAACACTCAAGGTAACTTATGTCAGCTAAATAAACTACATCAAAAACCTACTCTGACAAAATAACTTAGACACTCGGGAGAGTAGGCTTCACCTAAGTTAAACAAACCTTTTATCCAACCTTTTATCTCCTGAAGAAATGGAATGGAGTGAAACAAGGCTTTTGTAAGAGGAAGGGATTTGTTTTGAATTTTTTGGCTTCTTGCCAGAAGTACGGATGGAAGCTGCACATGAGCCTGGGACTGAGTTATTTAAGAAGGAGATGTGTACCCTCAGTGGTTTGAAACCTTCCAGGGATCTGTGAACTGTGAATTTGTTTGTTTAAAGAGAGAGCTGGAGATTTGCAATTGTGAACTATGATCAAAAGGAGATAACTTCAGTGTTTGCAGAATTGCTGTGTGAAAACTTTGTTTCTGTTGAAGTCCCTGGACTGAGCAGCTAAGTACTTGGCTTGTCTATGTGTTTGTTTTGTTAAATGTATGTTCTTTGTATTATCACACTCTTAGACACTGGGGAGTTTAGTGCTTTTGGTTTGATTTTGTCTCTATAGCTAGTAATACCTTAGGTATTTTTCTCCCATGGGTGGAGTTTGTTCCTGGGTAAGTGCTAGCTGTAAGAGGAGCTGATGATTATAGCAGGTCAGCTGTATAGCTGAATACAAAGGCTCTGGCGTTCCTGGCCGGGCCTGTAGCTCTGAGGCTCGTTTTGGATAAAAGGATTGTTTAACTTGGGTGAAGCCTACTCTCCCAAGTGTCTAAGTCAGGGGTGCCCACAGTTTTTTGACTCGCAAGCTACTTTTAAAATGACCAAGTCAAAATGATCTACCAACAATAAAATTTTAAAAAAACACAACGCACACTGTACGCATAGAACTGTTAATTATCATTCCTATTCCGGGGTTTTTTCCAAAGAGGTCAAAGCAGATGACTCTATGCACTGTCACCTCAGTAACAACCATACAAAAATAAGACAAATACCCACCCCCCTCCCTTTTTACTAAACCACAATAGCGGTTTTTAGTGCAGGGAGCTGCGCTGAATGCCCAGCGCTGCTCTCGACGCTCATAGGCTCCCTGCGCTAAAAACCACTATTGCGGTTTAGTAAAAGGGGACCATATTGTAAAATATAGACCGCAGATATAAATTCAGACACATTTTGATCACTAAATTTAAAATAAAATCATTTTTCCTACCTTGTCTGGTGATTTCATGAGTCTCTGGTTGTACTTTCTTCTTCTGACTGTGCATCCAATCTTTCTTTCAGCCTGTATGCTTCCTCTCCTCCACACCTCATTCCCTCCCCTAACTTTTTCTTCCTCTCTCCCTGACCTTTCTTTCTTTCTCTCTTCATGCCCCCTTTCTTTTTTTCTGTTTCTCTTCTTTCCTTCTGATTCCCTGCCTGCCCCCTTTCTTTCTTTCTCCCTGCCCTTCCCCAAGCCACTGCCGCTGCCATCGGGGAACAGGACCCAAACGCCACCAATGGATTACAGGCCCCAAAGCCGACGCCGATGCCACTCCATGCTCTCCCTGCTTCGGGCCGATCAGTCTTCCTCTCCCCGACGTCAATTCTGCCATCGGAGAGGAAGTTCCGCCCAGCCAGGCAGCGATTGGCTGGCCCGAACTTCCTCTCCGAATTGACGTGAGGGAGAGGAAGACTGATCGGCCTGATAGATCACCAATGCAAAGTGAATCCTGGATGATCGACTTACTTTGCCTTGGCGAGCTATCGGTCTAAGTTATTTTGTCAGAGTAGGCTTTTGATATATATATTTTGGGCCAGATTCTGTAAGACGTACCTAAGCCAGGCATCACTAGGCACCAAAATCAGTGCCTTCATCAATTACTTAAATGAGCTTTAACAAGCTCATAATTGAAAAAAAAAAACTAAACTAAACAAAAAAAAACCTTAATTAGCCGATAGACGCCTACCTGATTCTATAAAATGAAGTGCCTATCGCATGGCCCCTATTGACACCTAATGTCTCAAAGGGCTTGTTTGGGGGCAGAGATAGATAGACACTGCTAGACGTAATTATCAAAATAACTTTGGTGCCTGCAATATAGGCCAGTAAAGCCTTGGCCTACATTATTGTTAGCTAATTTTTGTGGTAGGCGCCATTAAACGTGATTCTGTAAACAGTGCCTAAGTGTGATTGACACATGGCAGGAACATTTTTTTCAAGGTACCTGATGATTTAGGTACTGTTTACAGAATCCGACCGTCAAGGTCTATAGGTTTGGTTTTTTTGTAACTTTTTATTTTGATTGGTACTGTTCTCACCGCATTGCTCTGAAGTCAGTCTCTTAGCAAGCTGATGAAGTCTTCCTCTTGTTCCTGTTTTGCAGCTTTCTTGGGAATTTACTATCTATAGTCTTAATTATACTGTTGTTCAAACTTTAATCTTTTTTTCTGCTGATCATGTTGTTCCTCAAGTCTTTTTGCAGTTTTATGCCACTCCTATAACACTGGTTACTCTACTCATTATGAAGAGGTACCATGGTTTTCTTTCCATGACCGACGTCCTCAGTTACTTCAAATAATCTTATTTGGAATTTAGAGCCTTCCAGCCTGTCTTGGTGGTGTTTTGGCCAATCCTCGGTTGTCCTGGGCTCTTACAATCAGCTCTGCTATCTCTTGAACTCTCTGCCACTGCTTCTGAAACTTTCATCACTGCACATTCTCTGCTCTGTATCTCAGTATCTGATTCCAAACAGTCCATGATGTCTTCCCTCAACTCAGGAGGTTCCTGTTGACTGGTGGTATATAAAATTAATAAATTCAATCTATCCAATCCAATCCTTTGCTAGTCCCACTCACCGTAGGCACTGGTTAATCATTTTGGGATGTACAAAACAGAATATATCTGATGTCAAGCTGAGTGCAGGCCAAAGCTAGGCTGAATCTTGGTAGGCCATGGGATTTAAGGGGATTTAAGGTACCACCCTATCCATCTTTATACAAAGTTCAAAAACAATAAGCACTCTCACTCCAAGAATGCTTTTAAAGTGGAATTTTTTTATGTCAAACGTCAGAGGTAATGAAAACAATTCCCTTGATATTCAGCAGGACTTAGTCATCTGGAAATGGCTCCTGGAAATGGATAAGCATTGTTTGGACAGCTACTCATATTCAGTGAGAGATATCCAGCTATCTCCCATTGAATATCCTGCTTATCAAATTAGCCAGTGACCAGCCATATCATGTGACATAGCCAGTGACCACCATTATTCAGCGGCTGGCAAGCTAAGTCTAGCAGCTAGATAGACCTGCCTAAAATGTAAGTATATCTTTCACTGCTATGCTTTAGCCGGACAGCCACTCAGCCACTGAATATTGGCTTAGTTGGCTAAGTCCGAGGCAGCAAAATTTGACCTGGATATTCAATGCCAGTGGCCGGATACAGCCCCAAAATTGAATATCCGGGGTCACTGGGCCACTTCCCACAGTCTCAATATCAGGCCCAATGTCTTTTTAACAAAAGATTTATTGACTGGTGACACTTGCTTTATGATAACTCTCTGCTAGGATGAATAGACCTGAAAGTGTCTATGGTTAACTATTTACAACAAAATTCCATTTAGTCCATCTCTCCTCTACCCCATCCCATCTGGCAGTTAACGGTAATCTGCTTAGACTCTTTCCAAACAGAAAAAAATAGAGTTCCACTGGACTCTTTCCTAGCTGCTGGACTTGCAATGAGAACTGATTTTTTTATAATTCCATGTGGTTCTTGTGAGAGAAATATTTTTGAACCTAAAAAGGGGGAAAGCAATTTAACTATAAATTTAAAACAATAGTTAACCAAAAGCAAACAGAGTAAGAGTAAAGAGTACTTATCTGAGCCTCTGAACTACAGGGGGGAGATTGTGGTGCAGTGGCTAAAGTTACAGCCTCAGCACCCTGAAGCTTTGAGTTCAAACCCACACTGTTTCTTGTGAACCTGGGCAAAGCACCCAATCCTCCCATTGCCCCAGGTACATTAGATAGACTGTGAGCTTGTCAGGGACAGAGAAAAATGCTTGAGTACCAGAATACATTCACATAAATCATTCTTGAGCTCCCCTAAGAGAACAGAATAGAAAACTAAATACATTTGAGAAGCAATGGGTCACACTAGCTTGGGTCTAGAAGAAAATAATACATGAATATGTTACAATTTATGGGGCTGAAGTTTAAAGAAATGCTTTTAATGTATGGTTTCAGATATTTTTAAAGAAAAGCACTTTATATTGGTACCAGTTTTGATTTGATATAAGCACTTTATTATGCTGCAAAGCTTTTTAATTGTTTAGAATTAAGTTATATTTTATTTCACTTTGTGCAATAAATATTTGTTATTGCTTTGTTGCAAAACTGTGTGTCTATTCCTACCAGGTGTTCATTGAAGTTTATTCACACCCAGGTCTTTCATACAGGCTTCAGAAATGTCTGTAGCACGTTTGGGTGGAAATGTGCTCTGACCCCTGAAAAATGCACTTACCTCCTGGTGCTGTGAGCAATGGTGAACTTGTTGTTCACGTGGGTCAGGGTAGTGCTGAAAACATAATTTTCTTCTAAAAACCCCTGCAGCACCCTCTAAGCAAATTATGTTTTCAGATGAAAGCACTTCCAGTCAGTTCTACAACTTCTGTAGACATGTAAGGAGACCTATATATCAGAGATATAACCTGAGGTATGTTATACCCACAAAGAACCAAGCACCGAACCTTAGGGTTTGGAGTACAGTTTCAGGATTTGGTCAAGCAGGTCTGTGGCTTATTCCAAAACAAATCACAATCAGAAGAACTGTTTATTTGAATATTTTGAAGGAGAAATTGCCAAACTATATGCTAATTCACAAGGTAATTAATTTCCAACAGGATGATACACTGTGCCATGGAGCAAAATCTATTGCGGCATGGCTGGCTCAGGAACAGATACAACTGATAGAACCTTGGCCTAGCAACAGCCCAGATTTGAAGACTATTGAAAATGTGTGGACTGTGATGAAGCAGAAAGTGGCCATACAGAATCCAGCATCTAAAGCAGACCTTATACACTGGAATAAAGCTGTGTGGACACAGGTGATAATTCTGGAATTCTGCAGAAAACTGGCCATATCAATGCAAGGACATATACAGACAGTTATTAAGAACAAAGAACATCACTGTTAATACTGATATCTAGCAGAAAATATCTGCTAAAATAGAATATAAATTTATAGCTTGCTTTAAAAATTGCTTTGTTTTGGTGTACATTGTTAAATATCAGTCATAAATTTATTTATTTTTTACCTACAACATTCTCAACATTAAACTTTTCCATCTACCCCTCCCTCTTGTATCTTCCCTTTTCCGTTCTTTACTTGATATAATGTAGTTATCTCCCTTTTCCCCATCGTTTCAGTTTGTTTTAACCCATTTTGTTTGCCACTGTATTAATATGCACAAAATATTGTTCGGTTTTAAAAGTCTTTTACTGTTATTTTGTGATTTATGTTATACCCTTTTATTTTTTTATTTTGATGTATACCGCCTAGAAGTCTGATTAGGCGATATAACACATTTTTAATAAACTTGAAACTTGAAAATGGAGGTAATTGCTAATCTTTGGTCATTACTATAAATCCCTCTATGGATTCCAAGCAATTTCATGATCTCTTTCTTCCGCCCAGGGGAATCTTCATCATAGGTTCTTATACTGGGACAAAAGTCTTAGGTTCCAGGATTGTATCTTGCAGGCACACAGCTTAGTTGACTTCATGCCACTAGCACAGTAAATGACAGCAGAAAAATACGCTCACAGTCCATCCAGTCTGCCCAACAACGTGACCAGAAACTCGCCCACCACTCCATGTAGGCCCAGATCATCCATATTTAAATGCTGGTTGTGAAGTTACCATCTCATATGATAGAGAACAAAAAATAGAATCAAGTAAACATTAAATTACCAGACCTTATGTTTCCCAAGGCAACAATTTATTCAAACATTCTTTGCTCTTGTTGGGATAAACAATCAATCAATGTTTTTTGTTCTCTGTCATATGAGATTTTTGTTTTTTGGACAAATTTTTTTGTTTTCTTCATTTTTTGTTGATGTGAAGTTACCATGCCAACCATATATGTAGCCAAACTTGATGGGAATGATATGTGGTGACCAGTTAAGTTGAGTGGCTAGATAGACCTGCATAATAGCAGGTCTATCTTTGGCCCCTATAATTTATCTGGCTAGCTGATGAATATCAGCTTAACCAGCTATATTTCTAGAGGCCAAAAAAACACACTGTAAATTCAATGTTAGTCGCTGGATATGGCTCGGCATTGAATTTCTGGGTTCGCTGCCAAACGCATGAGATAGCCAGACTGTCTCCCACAGTCTGAATAACAGATCCTGTGTACATAGCTTCAGATATGTCTAGTTTTCAAATTGAGTAACATTTTAACTTTCCAATAGATTTGCCCCCTATAGGTTCTCTTAAAGATTTTTTTTTTAATCTGCTTTGTTATAATTGCGCACATGCGTACTTATAGCTTTCTAGGGTTGTAAAATGAAAATGAAATTAAAAAAATAATGATGCAAAATATTTTCATAAAATCCAAAAATCTTATTTTTTATTAGATATCAATATTAGGTCATAAGTGTACGCAATTAATTTTATTTGCAAATCAATTGAGTATCTTTTGCATCAGAGAATTATTACAGAAGCCAAAAACGCTGGCCTTGCTCCTAACAATTCCAATGTCTTATCAGTTACATGTCCATATATATCCTAAATGACGACATTCCTTCGTTACAATCCATCTGCAGTCTAATTGGTTCACATTATTTATTCCCATATAAGGCTAGCTTCATATAGGCGTGTCACAAATTACATTCTTATATCTAAAAAAGTTACATTCTCACATTAAGCTTACATATTTTATAAAAAGAAGAAATACATAGATCAATATTATAATACACTTACAAAACTCCTCAGATTTTATATTCTTTCCTGTAAATGTCAGTGTTCTTCTCTATTCTGAGATCTTTGTCTCACAAAGACTGAACAAAGAAAAGATGGAAAGGAGCAGGTACCCCTCCCATCAAGGTTCTACGTAGAAAAAAGTTGCTCTCCAATGAAGTAGAAAAAGTTGCTCAAGGTCAGAGGTCAAACACCATCTGTTGCCTTATCAGGATCTCTTCAGGATTTCAGATATATGAAGATTAAAATAAACTATATTCCTAATCTTTATATTCCTAATCTACATTGGTTTTTTTAACATATTACCTATAACTACCTAAGTAAATTTCTATTATATAATTTTTCCTAACTTTCTGATAGCTAACTTTGGATCAATTCATACCATGATACACATATGGTTTAGATTTGTCCTTAGCAAACTCAAGTCATGGTAAACCAGGGCCCCCTGGTATGTGGATACCAGGTCAAAAGCCAACTCCTGTCTGCCTACATTTCCCTGAGGATTGGCCTAGTTCAGGCTGGTCACTCTAACACAAAGAAACTCTATAAGAAACCTAATCTTCTCATCTGGAGTACATTTGATATGGTAGTCATCAATCACAAAAATGTCTTAGCTTGCCTCCCTATATCCATCAAGCACATGACATATATCAAATCCATATGGTAACTTAAAGTCCCTGTTTTTAAACTTTTTGTATTTCTGATCATTTTATTCCAGATTATCCAGTTTTCATTTATTAATTCATAGCTACTAATCCACATTCTCACTTGCTCTTGGATCAGGCCTTATCTAATAGTTTTTCTTTTCTTTCTAGCTAGTAAATCCTGATGCAATGTGAGAAAGTGTAATAGCTGAATTTTTTTATTTCATGTTTGCTCATTCTTACCTGCCCAGGTAAACAAAGCTGGCCCCAAAACTACTTAAGGTATAGGACCAGGTCCTTAGCCCCCCCTTGGGTCGTGGAGTGGAGTGCCACACCAGGACCCACACCTGGAGCTTTAGTGGCCTTACCTTGCTCTGTTCTGAGGTTGCTTTGGGCATGACTTGTTCTCTGGATCAGCGTAAGATTGGGAGTCACTTTCTGCAAACATGTTTTTCCAATGCCAATTATACAGGATAAACTACAACACACAATCAGAAACACAAAAGCCAGGCCTATCAAAACACCCAATAGGCCTTTAACCCATGATATATTAGGCATCCATGCAGTTAGCCAATCAAACCAACCCTTATTCTCTACCTTAAATTGTTCCCAATTCTGCAATGCCTTGTCTAGAGATGTGATATGTGCTTGCTGGTCAGAGAAGGAGTCAGGAATATAAGTACAACATTCTTGTCCAATGATGGCACATGTACCCCCCTGGGCTGCTAGGAGATAGTCGAGTGCCATCCTATTTTGAAGAGCTACAATGCGTGTTTGTCTGAGCTCTAGTGACAGAGATTGAGTAACTGCTGTTGTTTCATTACCCATAGTTTCAATAAGGGTGGATAATTTTTTTATAATTTGAACTAATTTACCTACTCCATAACTAGGTAAAAGGATCATAGCAAATCTTTCCCCTTCAGAAATGAGAGGAGTATTTCTTTTTGGTCGGATAGGAGGCAATTCAGATAGGATTCTCACAGGGGGTAATAGGAACCCGATATAGCAGGTCCCATACCATCCCTCGTGAAGCCATCTGTATGCATATGGGCCACAAATCCACCAGCAGTCAGCATAAGAGGGTAACAAATAATTACTAACACCTGTGAGCCAGGCAAATTGTTGCCTGTCAGTAAAATAGGTAGAAACAGTAATATTTCCCAGTGAAAGAGAAATATTTGGACCATCTGAAGTAACATAATATTGACATGAACTCTTTCCAGCATACCAGGTGGTTTTATCTGTCCTTTTAGAATGGTAACAAAGAAATCCTCGCATTGGTCTAACTAAAACTGGGGCTGGTGGTTTATTTGGGTCAAAACTAAAAGCATAACGAGTAAATGTTTGAAGAAGAGAATATTGAACTATAGAGGAACAATTTCCCTCATGACTAAACTGTGGTGCAACTAAGCCATTACGTGGCATAAGATAAAGAGAATAATAACAAAGATCAGAAACATTCCATGCAAAAGGTCGAAAAGGTAACCCACTAGTGTGTTGTGGAAGCTGGGCACAAACCCAGCAATTGCTTACATTAGCATACCTAGCTACACGAAATTTCATTTGTTCATAGGAATTTCCCTGACCTACTATAGGTAAGAAAAGATTCCATTCTGCAAAAGTGTGGTGGAAAAAAGTAAAGAATAGTAATGGAGAACACCAAATAAGTAACATGGCTAAAATTAATACCTAATTAGTATAACTAAAAATAAACAGTATTGAAAATATGCAAATATAGCAATGAGATGAACTACTAATAATGTCTCTAGTCCTTGATTTCCTTGCAGAAACAATAGATATGCTCAGGTAATCAGGTATTAGCAATGGGTGCTGGTTTAATGTCTTTCACGTGTACTAACGGTGTATACCCTTTTAATTTCACTGCATAAGGGAACACCACTTCCACTTGAAAAGGTCCATAAAAGTATGGCTGAGTCCATATATTTCTTGTATGTAACCTCTTATACACCCACTGATCCTGATGGAATCTGTAAACTGGAAGTGCTTGGTCCACACTACTTGGAGTTCGTCGTGATTGAATCTCTGCTATAGCTGTCTGTAAAGCTACAACATAATCAGAAAATAAAGTATCATTAGTACAATTTCCCGGTTTCACAAAAGCAAGGGGCATCTTTCTTCCAGTGGCAATTTGGAAAGGAGTCAAAGCAAATCTAGGCATATGCCTATTACGCACTACATAGAGTGCTGCTGGTAAATATTTTAGCCAGTCTTTAGACTCCAATGGCATAATTTTTCGTAATGCAGTTTTTATTAAATCATTCGATTTTTCAACAAAGCTGTTTGATTGAGGATGGTAAACTGTTATGAATTTGTGCTTAATCAATAGTGAATTTGCCAATTCTTGTAATAATGCATTTTTAAAGTGGCTGGCATTATCCGTGGCTATCTCATAAGGAATTCCATGTCTTGGAATAATTTCATTTAAGAATACCTTTGCCACTTCTCCTGCTGTTTCTTTTTTACAGGGGTAGGCTTCAATCCAGCCCGAAAAAGGACAAACACAAAGTAACAGATACCTCTTACCTTTACAAGGTGTTATCATGTCTGTAAAATCCACATGCCACTTCTGAAAAGGTCCCTGCGGGATAGGTAGAGTGCCTGGTGCTACACAAGTACCTCTAGGATTAGTTTTTACACATACAGCACAACGTAATACAATCTGTCTTACTATTTTTTCTAAATTAGGATGCCAGATTTTCTGTGACAATTGACTAATTAAAGTAGCTGCACTTTCATGTAAGGCATTGTGCATTTGTTGGATCATTATCACCAGAGGTACCTGTGCCATACATGGCACACCTGACGAATTATACCAGATACCTTCTATACACTGACATTGTAAATTTGTCCATTGTTGAATCTCTTCCTCTGTTACGCCATCTAGGAGCAGTCGTCTTTGCTCGTCTTGTTCCTTTGTAATCTTGCTCCTAGCTCTAGTCTGCACTAGCATTATGCCCTGTTGCTCTACAGCCCATTTTGCTGCTAAATCTGTCTGATTATGCATATATTGCTCCCACGATTCATCTTTCTTATCATGGGCCTTAATTTTACATAATGCCAATGTTTTGTCTGGGTATTGCTGCAATAATCTATCCAATCTCTCTATCAAAGGTAAATGTTGAACTGGATGACCTCCAGAGTCTATGAATCCTCTCTTTTTCCATGTCGTTAAATGCAATTTTGCTACTCCTAAAGCATATGCAGAATCTGAATAAACAGTAACTTTCCTTCCTATATTGTCCTGTAACACCTGGACTAATGCTGCTAATTCTGCAGTCTGGGCTGAATATTGATCTGATGGTAAACAATAAGTTTTCCATTCAGTGCTGTCAGCATCCCTATCATACGTTGTGATAGCAAATGCTGCTCTGTTTGTAGCACTGGAACCATCTATAAAACAAATATATCCCTCACCTAGGGGTTTATCATATTGTAGCAACATTTGTTGCTGTGGGATCAAAACTGAACACTCGTGCTCAGTACTGTCTTGTATTCCTAAAAAAGCATAAAACACTTGTGCTGGATCTTTATCCTTCATTTTTGGTTGCACATCCACTAAACCAGTGGTAAGCAGAGCCAAATACTTCCCTATACGCTGACTAGTAAACACTACTTCTGGCAATTTTAAAATATTCAAAATATCATGGGAAGTATGTACTGTGATATGACTGTATGGCAACAAATCCATAAGTTTTCCTACCAATGTTGCAGCTGCCACTACACCTTTTTCACACTGAGAAAAACCCATTTCCACAGGTGTAAAACTTCCAGATAAATATCCACAAACATTGTCATTTTGTTGTAAAACTGCACCCCATCCAGGGTTTCCAATATGTAAATGTACTTGCACTTCTGTCCCAATCAAAGGTAAAACAAACTGTGGAGCATCTCTAATTGCTTGTTTTAACTCCTGTATCAGCACCACCAGTGCTGAATCTAATTGAATTCTGTCTCTGCTCTGAACATTTCCTTTCAATTTAGCCCTCAAAGGAAGTGTCCTAGTACTTAAACACGGTATCCATTGTCTACAATAATTAAGGAGTCCTAAGAATCCTCGTAATTCCTTTACTGTCTGTGGCAAGGGTGTTTTTTCTATTTCCTGTACTAAATCTTTAGTTAAGGCTCGTACTGACTTGCCTACACGATACCCTAAAAAGGTAACCTCTTCTTCTGCTATTTGTAATTTCTCCTTATTAACCACATAACCATATTCACACAGAAAATTCAATAGTTCAATAGTATATTTCACATTATCTTCCACAGTAGGCGCAGACAATAACAAATCATCTACATAAGAAATCAAATGTATTTCTGGTGGAAGCCGTTCTTTAAAAATTTGCAAATCATGCATTAATATCCTTGAAAACACAGAAGGACTCTCTGAAAGCCCCTGAGGGAGACGTGCCCAACAATAGCGCTTACCATCAAAGGTAAAGGCTGTATAAGGACGTGACTTTGGATGTAATGGAATAGTATAGAATGCATTTTTCAAATCAATGACAGTCAAATAAGATCCTAAAGGGACCTCATTCAGGATTGTTACAGGATTTGCAACTACAGGATACTCAGACTGAATTAATTTATTCAAACCCCTCAAATCATGCACTATTCTGTATGAGTCATCTGATTTCTGTATGGGAAACAAAGGAGTATTCCAGGCAGATGAACATTCTTCTAAAATCCCTTCTTTTACTAATTCTTCAATTATAGGAATACTTCCTGCTATAGCTGCTGGCTTCAATGGATATTGTGCTATTTTCGGTCCTATACCTTCTTTTAACATTTCAATTTGAATAGAATCTACAGTTTTAACTTTGCCATATTTCTTCCATAATTCCTCTGGTACATGGTCCAATACATACTTCATTATTTCCTCTTTCTTAGAGGGTAAATTCTCCTTAGGAGGTGGTAATCCTATCCAAAATGTAGTATCTAGTGTTTGACCCAGAACACCCATATCATCTTGTACACTCAATAATATTGAATGCACAAATGATGGAGGATTACTTGTCTGTTCTCCTGTTCGTAACGATGTCCATAGACAAGTTTCCAGAACTCCCTGCCTTTCATCCCACTGGCATGGTAATTCTGGTTCAAACACAATTGTGGCTTCCAATTTATGCAGTGCATCTCTTCCTAATAAATTCACTGGACATTCAGGCGCATATACCACTTGCATATGCAACCATTTTCCTTCAATTTGCAGAGATACATTTTCTAGTAAATATTTTTCATTTTCCTGCCCTTCTATCCCCATGGTAGTAATACTCTCTTTTGAAAGTACTGCTCCTACAGGGATAAAATTTAACGTAGTCATAGTGGCTCCAGTATCCACAATAAAATTATAATTATGTCCATTTACTTTAATTTGAAGACATGGATCCCCCTTTTTACCTTTTGGAATTTTGAAAGAAATATACTGAGATAGTCAATCCTGTCTTCCAAATCCCTCTCCTGACACAGGTTCAGGTTCCCAGAATTGTGGCTGCTGCGCTGTCCAGGGTTGCCATCCTCCGGTCCTACCTTGTCCTCGTACACTCCTAAAATTTCCTCTTCCTTGTCCCCGCATTATACCACTTCCTCTAAATCTTCCTCGACTTACTGCTTCATTTCTACACTCATTCTTATAATGTCCCATCAATCCACACTGCCAGCATCTCACTTGCGACCTTTCTGGATTCTTAGCCCTATTAATTTGAGCCAGTTCCACAACTATATCATTCTTTTCTTGGTTTTTTCCTTTTGCTTGTTCCTCTTTAATTTGCATTGTCAGAACCTTTTTCTGCAGTTGCACTAATTCCTTATCCTGTTTACTTAGCTCATCTTCAGTTAATCTGCAATAGTGAGTGATATGGGACACTATCTCTGCCCAAGCCTTGTTTTCCAAACCAACTACAGCATCTAATCTGGCTTGTATATTTTTAGGTAAAGTAGTTTTCAACATCTGAAAAGCTACAGCTATCATTCCTTGTGCGAACACAGGCTCTCCTGTTTCTTTCTCCCAATTATCCTCAAACCGTTTTATAAACTCATAAATATCCATTCCTACTTTAAATTTGTGTGCAATTACTCTGTTCATATCTTTATGATCAGGATATAACATACGCATCGCATGCCAAATCTGGGGTCTAACTGCATTAAATGATGAACCATCGTGTGCAGAGTTAGTAATGTTTAAGGTTGGAAATCCTGCCTGTGTAAAAATTTGGCTAGCTTGACCCCCTAGACAAAGGTATAGCATCCGCTTAATATCCCCTATTGCTAGTGTATATCCTGCCGTTATTTGTTCAAATTTTGCTATCCAATTACTGGCTCCTCCTAACATAGAGGGTAACTGTTTCTTAATATTTTCCTGGTCCGTAAAAGACCAGGGTATATATGTAGTGGCTACACCTCCTCCTGTTAGGGGTTTATAAATCAGGGGTGCTTGTAAAATGGGTGATCCCTCATTTCTAAGCTCCTGAGATTTATTTACATTGCTTTGTTCATATTTCTCCCAGATTCTTAAACCCTTTTGCATATATGGGTAATCCCATTGTGGATCTCCTTTCCCATCCCGTATGCAAAATCGTGCTATATCTAATTTACTTGGATCTAAAGAACCATTTCTGGGCCATATCTCCATCTGTGCGCTGGATACTTCAGTCCAGCCAGCCAAATTATCACACCATGGGACCACATAGAGCCAGGAATTTTCCTGCTGCGCTACATAATCCCTAGGTATCATAGCCTGGCTTACATAAGCAGCTGCACCTCTATCCTGAACTCCCGTTGTTGATAAGTCTTCTACCCACTTATGTAATATATCTGTCTGTTCTTCTAAATTCTGCAGGGCTTTCATAGTTAAATCTGATTGACGTGTCTGAAGCCCTTTTAGCTTCCCCGTTACAGGGTTTTTAGGTTTTCGAACAATCACCTCCTCTTCTGCATCTGCATTTGTGGATGTCTCAGAATCTGTCTCTACAGGTTTCATTTGTAAGACTCCAGATACATAGACCCAGTCTTTAGTCTGGCTATCTGATGTTGGTGCCGTGGGTATGGAGGTTTGACCCACAGTGGATAGGGGGGTCTTTTCTTTAGCTACATTTAAAGGTGTATAACCAATTGCTACTTCAGGAGTACTCGTAAGAAGTGGATATAGACTGCTTGTAACCTTCCCAGGCTCTAAATATGGTGGGGGCTCCAAACTCCCCCCTTGACCCGTAGAAAGACCTGTATTTTTATCTTTAACAACTGGTGTTGGGGATCCTGGAGAATTCTCACATAATTCATCCCACAAATGCCAGTATTCTAAATGTTTCTGCTGGGATTTTCCTTTCTTTGAATCTAAAATCCACATGCGCAAACAACATAAGTCTGACCATAATACAGACCCTTCTTTCGGCCATGTCCAGGATTCAGTGTTAATTACTGCTTTTCTACACCATTTATCATGAAAATGCTGTATCTCATTAGATAACAATGGATTAGCTTTTTTTATTGCTTCTATCGGCAACATGACTATTCACAATTACTCTCAAACAAGTCCTAAATCACCTAAATACTTTCTCCTCTTAGCAAACAAAACACTTCAAAACAAACACTTTAAGAAACAAACCCCAGGAGGTATTTACAAAATACACTGCCCCTCACAGCCAACCTTAACAGGACAGCTGTAAACCCCGAGAGGAAAAAACAGAGAGAGAAAGAAAGAAAGATCTGGCCAGAAAGACAGCAGAAATAAAGTCATAAAGCAATGAAGATACAATTTTTCTCTATACCCACAAATCTTAACAAACTAAACATATAATACAATATCCCCAAACACTATGCCTATATACAAAGCATTAATTCCTAAAATATAACTTACGGTATTCCGTAGCTTCAAAAAGGGCCCCCCAGTCTGTTACTCAAAGAACAGACATACCTTATGTTGCACTTTCAAACGAAACCCAACGGTTCAAAAAATGGAACCTAGAAACGCACAGTACGCACATGTCCCATCTGGGGTGCCATTTAATTGCGCACATGCGTACTTATAGCTTTCTAGGGTTGTAAAATGAAAATGAAATTAAAAAAATAATGATGCAAAATATTTTCATAAAATCCAAAAATCTTATTTTTTATTAGATATCAATATTAGGTCATAAGTGTACGCAATTAATTTTATTTGCAAATCAATTGAGTATCTTTTGCATCAGAGAATTATTACAGAAGCCAAAAACGCTGGCCTTGCTCCTAACAATTCCAATGTCTTATCAGTTACATGTCCATATATATCCTAAATGACGACATTCCTTCGTTACAATCCATCTGCAGTCTAATTGGTTCACATTATTTATTCCCATATAAGGCTAGCTTCATATAGGCGTGTCACAAATTACATTCTTATATCTAAAAAAGTTACATTCTCACATTAAGCTTACATATTTTATAAAAAGAAGAAATACATAGATCAATATTATAATACACTTACAAAACTCCTCAGATTTTATATTCTTTCCTGTAAATGTCAGTGTTCTTCTCTATTCTGAGATCTTTGTCTCACAAAGACTGAACAAAGAAAAGATGGAAAGGAGCAGGTACCCCTCCCATCAAGGTTCTACGTAGAAAAAAGTTGCTCTCCAATGAAGTAGAAAAAGTTGCTCAAGGTCAGAGGTCAAACACCATCTGTTGCCTTATCAGGATCTCTTCAGGATTTCAGATATATGAAGATTAAAATAAACTATATTCCTAATCTTTATATTCCTAATCTACATTGGTTTTTTTAACATATTACCTATAACTACCTAAGTAAATTTCTATTATATAATTTTTCCTAACTTTCTGATAGCTAACTTTGGATCAATTCATACCATGATACACATATGGTTTAGATTTGTCCTTAGCAAACTCAAGTCATGGTAAACCAGGGCCCCCTGGTATGTGGATACCAGGTCAAAAGCCAACTCCTGTCTGCCTACATTTCCCTGAGGATTGGCCTAGTTCAGGCTGGTCACTCTAACACAAAGAAACTCTATAAGAAACCTAATCTTCTCATCTGGAGTACATTTGATATGGTAGTCATCAATCACAAAAATGTCTTAGCTTGCCTCCCTATATCCATCAAGCACATGACATATATCAAATCCATATGGTAACTTAAAGTCCCTGTTTTTAAACTTTTTGTATTTCTGATCATTTTATTCCAGATTATCCAGTTTTCATTTATTAATTCATAGCTACTAATCCACATTCTCACTTGCTCTTGGATCAGGCCTTATCTAATAGTTTTTCTTTTCTTTCTAGCTAGTAAATCCTGATGCAATGTGAGAAAGTGTAATAGCTGAATTTTTTTATTTCATGTTTGCTCATTCTTACCTGCCCAGGTAAACAAAGCTGGCCCCAAAACTACTTAAGGTATAGGACCAGGTCCTTAGTTAGAATTAGGTTTTCTTCAGGCATGGATTGTTCATATTATGCATGTTATATTATAATACGCCTTGGATAAAATTGGGCTATAACTTTCTTATATAAATAAAATAGATGGTTGCCTAGAACAGCACATTTTATTTATTTATTTAACCCCCCCCCTTTTTTTATAAAACCGCGAAAGCATTTTTTAGTGCCAACTGACGCACAGAATGTTGTACGCAGCTCCGATGCTCATAGAGTTCTCATGAACATCGGAGCAGTGCATACCATTCAGTGCGCTGGCTGACGCTAAAAAATGTTTTGCAGTTTTGTAAAGGGGGGTAGTTAGTTAATTAGTTAGTTTCATATCCCATCCTCCCAGAAAGCTCAGAATGGGTTACAAGTTAACATACATACAGATCTGCTACTACTACTGCTACTACTACTAATTATTTCTATAGTGCTACCAGACATATGCAGTCCCTTACAATCTAAACAGTTATTTATACAGACAAAGGGGTATAAGTTGACCAACATGGAGTGGCAATTACTAGTAGGGCTTGCAAATATGGTTGTATATACAAACGTGGGGCAGAAGTTAACCAGCACAGAGTGAAGCAGTTGAGAGGGTTGTAGTCTTATTTACTGGCAATGAATTTTGATCAATATAAAAAGTTCTGTTTGCAGATCTGATTCATGTTCAGGGTGTGATGGGCATGGCTGCAGTTTGGCATAACAAATTTGCTAGGGGGTTTGGAGTGTATTTTTGTGTATGTGTGTGTGTGTGTGTGGGGGGGGGGTTAATGGTGTCCAAGCTGATTTGGAAAGGTTTCATCCTCCTCCAGTGTTTTCCTTTCCCCAGTAGCCCTCAGATCACCTCTATTACATAGCTCTTTTCCTTCTATGGTAATTTGTACTGCTGTGTTTTTTGGGTTTTTTTCTGTTCAATCATTTTATTTTGTTATGTTGTGTAACAAAATACAAAAGAAAAGACATACAGAAACAAGAACAGAGCGATATGTCATACAGTAATATGGAACTGCAATATATGAGTGAAGCAAGTCTAACAATAACAGAGTGAGATATAAAACAGACATCTGGAAAGCAACATCATCAGGAAGGAATGCCATACTAAAATAGGTACATCTACATAGCGGATGCCAAGGGTACAAAACTATGTAAAAGGAGATCATATCTAAAAACTGTATTATTACGTTCTGCACTGTGATATTCATACATACTTAACAATGTAATAGTACGCTACCATTGTTGAACAGTAGCGTGCGAGGTTGTTTTCTAATGAGACAAAACAGTTTGAAAGGCTACTGCTATCCTGATATTAAATAAAGTGAAAGTCTCAATGGTCAGCTTATCAGGGAGAGCCAAAGCTCAGAGAATAAGTATAGCATAGGAAAGTGAGGCGTTAAGATATAATATATCAGTTATGATCTGACAAATCTCTTCCCAGTAGCGTTGTACTGAAGGACACTCAACAATAAATGCTGAAGAGTCCCTACTGCCCTCTGGCAACTCCAACATTGATCGAAAAGATATTTGTCCAGGGACTTCCCCTTAATGGGAGTACAAAAGGCTTTGTGGGCTAAATAGTACATAGATTGTAAAATAGTAGCCAAACCAATAGGCCGAGAAACCTTATCCCAAAAAGAAGACCATCTGACGGTCATATTCCCAAAGAGATTGTATGGGATGGGGTTTCCTGCAGGCAGCCATATTCATATAGGTATAATAGAAGGATGTGAGGTGCCAATATGCAAAAGAGTCATAACATCTGACAACGAATCCCCTAGAGTAATAGTATGGGAAGCCAAAAATTGTCTAACACAATGACTTAATTGTGTGCAGGAGATCTCTGCGAGACTAAAAGACCATACGTGGATCGTAAATCAGCAAAGGGAATGAGAGTATTATCAATCAGAATCTCTCTCAAAGTATAAATATCACATCAAATCCAGCGTTTCCTAAATATAGGTTTGTCTGCAATTTGTAATGCAGGGTTGCCCCACAGAGACATATGCAGAGTACCATTATGAGGATGAGCTGTCCAGACATCTAAGGTTTGTATTGCCTCGAGTGCTGCATCCAGGATAGGATTCTGGGTAGCTGGCAATGTAGGAGACCCAATAGTGAGCGCTAGCGGGAATGGATGAACCAACTGAGATTCTAAGAAGAGCCATACAGGTGTGGGATCAACAGTACTAGATGTAAGCCACCAATGAACTCCCCTAAGGTGAAATACAGTCATATATAATTTAAAATCTGGGAAGTTCACTCCACCCGCAAATCTGATACGTTTTAGGGTCTTGTGAGATATTCTAGGACATTTCTCACCCCAGATAAATGTAGTCAGAATAGAATCAACCTGCTTGAAAAAGGTATCAGGAAAAGAATAAGGTAACATCTCCAATAAATATAGAATTCTAGGTGCTAATGTCATCCTAACCGCTCCCAATCTCCCCCACCATGTAAGCCATAGAGGAGATCAAGATTGGCATGTAGTCTTCAATGAGGAAAGAAAAGTGTCCATATTATAGTGTAAAGTATCTTCCCTAAATTGCGAAAAGTGAAGACCTAAATACGTAAGATGTGTGGGAACCCATTTAAGTGAAAAGGCTGAATTCATTTGTAGAGTACAATGTACATTGAAGGATATAACCTCTGTTTTGTCATTGTTCACTGTATACCTAGATAGGGAACCAAAGTGTTGCAATAAGCAGTACAGCCGGAATGGATTTATCAGGATGAACCAAATATAAGAATACATCATCGGCAAAGGCCATTAATTTGATGACTGCTGTAGAAGTGCCATCCACATGTACACCCTGAATAAGTGGATGTGATTGAATGCTACGTAGTAAAGGATCTAACGCTAGATTGAACAATAGGGAAGATAATGGACACCCTTGCCTGGTACCACAAGAAAGTAGAAATGAATCCGTATAACATCCATCATGAAAAACCTGTACTTGTGGATGAGAATAAAGAACTCGTATCATATTGATAAAAAAATTACCAAGATGAAACCAATATAGTGTGTCAAAGAGATACACCCATTCAACATGGTCGAATGCTTTTTCAGCATCTAGTGCCATAAGGCAGATGGGTACACGAGATTTAATAGCTTGAATTTGAATGTGGCAGAGAACCCTAGTATTATTTGAAGCCATTTGACAACATACATTAAAGGAGATATTAAAGATGGCATGCACATAGCTAAGCGGTCTGCCAACACTTTGGCATAGATTTTACAATCGTAATTTATCAATGAAATGGGATGATAATTTAGAGGGCTCAAGGGATCCCTTCCAGGTTTGAAAAAGGTGAGAATAGTGGCTTCCGTGAAAGTACCAGCCGAAGATGCTGTATCAATGAAAGAGTGGTATAATTGCAACAGCTTCGGACTGAATAACATATTATGAACTTTATAGAATTTGGCATTAAAGCCATCACTGCCCGGTGCTTTCCTAGACTTCAAATGCTTAATAGCCAAGGCAATGTCAGAAGTTGTTAAGGGAGCATTAAGAGCCTAGACCTTCGATGTGCTAAGACAGGGGTGTCCAATGTCGGTCCTCGAGGGCTGCAATCCAGTTGGGTTTTCAGGATTTCCCCAATGAATATGTATGAGATCTATTAGCATACAATGAAAGCATTGCATGCAAATAGATCTCATGCATATTCAGTGGGGAAATCCTGAAAACCCGACTGAATTGCGGCCCTCGAGGACCGACATTGGACACCCCTGTGCTAAGAGAAGATAGTGTGAAGGTGTTAAGAAATGTTTATATCTCTACTTGTGAAGGAGAAACTCCCGACGTAATGTATATAGTTTTTGATAGAAAAGCATAAATTGTTTTGCCATGTCCTCTGTTTTAATGTATAACTGACCTGCTACCTTCAGTGCTTGTATCTTGAGTGCTTATTGCTTGCAACGTAAAAAATTTGCTAAAAGGCGCCTAGATCTATTTTGGTGCATATGATGGAACGCACTTTGTTTATAAAAAAGCACTACTGACTTTTCAGTTAATAAAGAATTGTATGTATATTTTAATTTATGAATCTGGGTTTGTAAACTAGCAGTGCTGTATACCTTACCTCCAATTGTTTGTTGTCATGCTCTAAATTATGTAAAAGTTGAGTCTGCTTTTTGGTTTTATATGCAGTGAAACTAATGATTTTCCCTCTGATATATGCTTTATAGACATTCCCAAACTACATGATAGGGGAGTTCTCCAGTGTCATTATACTGAAAATATTCTTGGGTCCAGGACGGGAACTTAGACAAAAAATCCTTATCCCAAAGAAGGGCAGAATTAAACCTCCAGTTCTTGGGTCGAGGTGTGGGTGTACTGCTGTTTAAAGAATATTGATAACTCATTTGTATAAACTATCCTGAGAACCAGTTCAATGCCTCTGGCATTTCTCACATAAGATTTTCATATTGGACTGATTGGATTGTGTTGACTGATGTGACATTTTCTATTGTATAATTAATTCTTTTGTTTGCAAGGCAAGCCAGCAGCACTGAGGTTTCCGTATTGGGAGTAAAATACTGTATTTTACATGAACAAAACTTGAAGAATGCACATTTTCCCCCTCTTTTACTAAGGCTAGCCGATTTAGCGTATGCTAATGATAAGCATGCAAAAAATGCTAATGCACCCATTATATTCTATGGACGCGTTAGCATTTATCATGCGCTAAATCAGTTAGCTTGCCTTAGTAAAAGGACTCCTTTGTGACATTTTGGAAGTAGATTACTTCAACTTTCCATGGAGACAATCCATCAGTACCTTTCTTCTTCCTCTCTCTTCATTCTTCTTGCCAAATCAACTGTTAGTTCACAATTAGGGGCATTTTCAAAACACAAATACATCCAAAAAATGGCATAAATCGGCCCTTGGATGCATTACAAGAAACAAATGTCCTAGGTCCTTGCTCCATAAATGTAATAACTTTATTCTAATTCTGTTGCACTGGCTATCTGTGAAAGGCTTATGTATAGTATGTTGCTGTTAGGGGAAATAGAAGCACTGTGATCATTTATGCAAGGCAGCAAAACAGGTGGCACTGATCCAGGCTGCAGTTGAATGCATTCTGACAGCTAAAAAACCTCATAGAACCACCAGTGGATATTTTTAACCACAGGGAGGGAAGGTAATATTCAAATAGCACAATTACCCGGATAATTACCTTCATGATGCATATATAGATGCACACATCAAAGTGTAATATTTAAAGGCATGCTTTATAGGGTTATTATGTGAGGGTTGCTATTGAGGTAATCATGATTAATTTTATTAAAATGTCAGGGATGGAAGGAGAGAGTGCCTAGGGGCATGAAAGACAATGGAGGAGGGGGTGCAAAATGGAAGGATCACCTAGAGTGCCTTACAGTGCAAAAAGCTGCTGGTACTGAAATGCCAGGCTATTGTTTAGGGGTGAGGTGATCCCTTAGAACCTAACGGATGTAGCGGTATATAAGAAATAAATTACATTACATTACATTACCCTACAGTAGCCAGGCCTCCTGTAACCAATTGCAGAGTTTATGAAAAGCAGCACTGGTATTCAGAACCTGGGGTCTTTCATTAATACTTGGGGTCGTGGGTCAATTTTAGCAGGTAGCAGAAGAGGTACCAGTATCCAATACCCGCAAATAGCCCCTGAAAAAAAGCCCTGGTACCTTATATTCTTACACTGGCTCTGGTCTTTGTGAAGGAAAATATCCAGTACGTTGATAAGATTGACTCTTCTTGTCATTAAATTATCTGATATGGTTACCAATAATAGCTGGTCACTAATGGAGTCAGAAGACCTCAATGAGATCCTGAAATTATTTGGGAAATCCTGAATGACCTTCCAAATAGACCCAAGATACTGGATACAGAGGAACAAGTACATTTTTGGGACTATTCTTTAAGAGACAATCTTATAGTGTTTTTAAATAGTAAAAATACCAAGGGTTCCTTTAACTAAACTACAGAAGAGCTTCTTACCACAAGCCAGTGAGGTAAATGCTCCAACACTCATTCCAGTCCTATGAGTATTGGAGCATTTACCTCACCGGCCCATGGTAAGAAGCTCTACCACCATTTAATAAAACACAGCACAAGTTTTCTGAGACCCTTTGGGAAATCAGAGGACAGATGATAAGTTTAGCTGTCTTTAATTTATAGAACAAAATATCTATTATAGAAGCTAAGTACAGCTAATTTTCTGCCAAAATTGAGTAATCAAGGAATATAAGATGTTTGAACTGTTGAAGGGATTTTTGTTTGTTTGTTTCTATAATTTTAAGAAAAATAATCAAGAGTAAACATAAAAAGAAATCCATTATTGTAAGAAACATGACAGCAGAAACAAAGACCCAACAATACACAAATCCTCAAATGTCATTGTCTGTAAAGATCTCATATTCACTCCCTATAAACCCATTAACCTAAGAAGAGCAGATCACCAAAATACATTTAGGATGATGTATGAATTAATGTCATGAATGAAAATGAATGAAAGAATGTAGAAAGGTGCAGTTTTAAGCGTCTAAACTAACACACCCCATACTGACACTTTCTTTAATTGATGGGTGCAGATGAAGTACTAGGATCCAAATTGATGCTATTAAGAGTATGTCTGTTATTAAAGTAATGCCTTAGATGCTTCAGACCAAAATGGATCTGAAAGGCAATTGTATAAATTGGTGCCTCAGTCTAAGTACCCTCTAAAGCTGCTTGCTTAGTGCCAATTCTATGACAGCATCTTGGCATCAAAATTCCATTATAGAATTTTATTTATTTAAAAAATGTCTTACTTGCTACATCCTACAAGTTTATGCGAGTTACAAAAAACACTCAATTTAAAATATATGCATACAAAAAAGAGTAACATAAAAGCAACATACTAACATAAGGCCTGCATTGGCATACCCATGTATAAGTGTACCCTCTTATGCCATATCAATGGGCACTTCCAACAAATCTAATAGTGAACCCAAGACAAATCAATTTACATACACTATTTTTCAGTGGTAAGCAATTATACTGTTTCGTGGGGTGTCAGTAAGACCTTTGAAGACAAACTTCAAAAGGTTCTTAAAATCTTCATTCATCCCCAATGACTTGATGAATTGTCATTTAGATTGATTATTATATATGTATGATAATCACTTAGCTTTTTCCTTTTATTTCTTTTTAACTTCTTTTTTTCATTTTTTTCTCTTGTTCTATTAAATACACTGCATTGCTTTCTCTAGCGGTCAGCAATTATCGCTCCCCTGCCGACGCGTTTCGCCTATCTTTGTCAAGGCATGGGGTCTAGGGAAAACACAAAAACATGCAACTTAAAATCTATGAATGTAATTCAATGAATCTTATTACTAAGCCAGACTATCTCTCCCAGACATACCTAGATCATTAAATGCTCCTGTCTGTAGTGTTCAGCGGCTCCTAAAGAATGGCCGCCGCGTTGATCTACTCACTGAAATATAGAGACATCCCCTGACGTCATATCCGGGGATCAATAGCTGAGGTCAACTTGAGCTAACCAGTCAGCTGATTCATTTAACCCCTCCGGGGCCATGGAGTTCAACATGAACATCCACCGTAGCTCTTTTAAGTTGAGAATTTTTTCTATGTTGCCTCCCTCCCACCCTACTGTAATACTGTCCAACACTCTCCATTTAAGATCTTTAAGTGTATGGCTACAGAGTTTCCAATGATGTACCAGAGGAGAAGTCTCTTTATGAGTGTGAACTCGAGACTTATGTTCAGTCAATCTGATTTTAATAGGTCTGGAGGTCCGACCTATATAAAGTTTGGGGCATGGGCATTGTATGCAATAAATAACTTGACTAGAGTTACAATTAGTTACAGCCCTGGCGTAGTAAGATACCCCCGTGGTAGGATGAACCCACAATTCTCCAGGAATCGTGAACGGGCACCATTGGCACCGCCCACATGGAAGGTGACAGCCTTTGACCCTAGGTGTCAAGGTTCTCATGATGCTATGATTGACATATTCACCTATGTTTTTTTGTCTTTTGTATGAACATATTGGATGATCCTCCAGATGAGAATTGGCAAGTTTGGCTACATGCCAATGTTTTTTAATGATTTGAGAGATCTTGCCAGATAACGTGGAATGAGTCTGAGCCTTTTATTTACAACGGCACGGTATAGCGATGGGGGCATCTTTAGCCCCTTCCTTAGCCACGTTATTTATGGCTAACATGGAAGAGGAGAAGATTTATAAGATCCCATTGTTCAGATACATGGTTATATGGAAGCGATATCTTGATGACATTTTTTGTATTTGGTCATCCACAGCAGCTAACTTTGATCAATTTGTGCAAGACCTTAATATGGTGGATAGAAACATTCAATTCACGGCTACAAAGGACTATCATGAACTAGCCTTTTTGGACATAAAAATTATCAAGGATCAAGGTAGACTGATAACCACTCTTCACCGAAAAAACACAGACCGTAACAGCCTGCTCCGGTATCACAGCTTCCACCCATTAGGTACGCGGAGAAGCCTTCCTATCAGCCAATTTTTACGCCTACGAAGGATTTGTCACTCTACAGCGGAATTCCGCTTACAAGCCAAAATCATGAAGAGACGCTTTTATCAGCGTGGTTATCCTCAAGACATAGTGAAAAGGGCCTACACTCGAGCTAAATATGCTCACCGTGAGTGGCTATTACAGGACAATAATCAAGATCATAATCGGGAAGAGACTATTGCCTTTATTCAGACTCATTCCACGTTATCTGGCAAGATCTCTCAAATCATTAAAAAACATTGGCATGTAGCCAAACTTGCCAATTCTCATCTGGAGGATCATCTTTGCACAATGGAAATTTTAGGTTGGGTCAAGTTATAGACCCTCCTTCTTTTTTACATTGTAGGTATTATGTTTGGAAATGTTTTCTATGTATTTCTCTTTAAACATGGCTGCTCATGTCAGTTTTTATATGGTCCCGCCCCTCAGCCAGTGAATACACGGCCCCCTCTATGTGATTGGCGGCTGCATGACAACGCCATGCCTCTTCGTATTTTGGCATGTTTAAAAAGCTTGGAATGTTTATATTCTTACGTACATACTTATGCAGGCCGGCAGCCGCCATTTACTTCAGCAGTTTGAAACCATTCATTTAGCAGTTGAAAACCCTTAAAGGTTGGTCTACAGCCATATTTGCTGCTCAAGGATGTTCATTTTTATACTGTTATGAATAAATCTATGGAGGTTGGCCATTGCCATTTACCTAATAGTTTTCAGCCATCTTTAACACCTAAGTGGTTTGATTTAAGGCTGTATTTCATTGTTCCTTAGAAGATAGTCATGATAGGTTTCAAGTTTGTGCTTGCCAAAAAAAAGGGGCTATCTTGAGCTGGCGACTTAAAGATTTAAAGCTTTAAAGATTTGCATCGCAAACGGCAGTAATGGGCCTTAAGAGGAAATATTTTGCTGACCATTGTAGTGATTTTGAATAAAAGGGGCATTAACATAAGTATGAGTAATTAATAGGTGCACTATTTTTCATATATAATCTCTCTGTTTTTTTGTATTATTTAGAGAGGTATCACAAAAATTTCCCAAGGAAGAACTATGATAGATTGAAACGCCCATAACTTCAAGAGAGGGCGTCGGGAATTGATATATTGTTATTTAGCGCTGATTGTGGCTGGTTCTACCATAAGATAAGTATTGCCTTTATCATTATTGTTATGGTGACATTTAAGAAACCAGTGCTTTGACAAAAACGAATGTCATACAAGGAATAAAAAAAACAACCCTAGTTTTAACATCATAGATGTAGTTTCAATAATATAGATAGCACATATAATAAATTTATAAGGTAGGGTAGGAAGAGTGAGCATATATGATTAAAAAAAGAGGATCACAGGATGCGGACCTGGAATGGTATTTAATCATAGGAGGTCCTATGATCTGAGTTCCTAAATCTTATGATATGCTCATCTCCCCTTGTGATATTTGGTGTTTAAAAAGAGATCTTTAAAGAAAAATTAAGATACAGTAGAATAAAAAATTATTTGACAAGACTATGTTAAGAAATTAAAACTCATTGGGGTAATTATTAAATCTTTCCAGACAATGAGACTATGATATTTTCATAATCATCCTATTACCCCTATTTTCTCTTTAATACAAAAAGTTATAATGCCGCTTTATAGAGCAATGGTCAGACCACACTTGGAATACTGTGTCCAACATTGGTCTCCCAACCTAAAGAAGGATATAAAACTGCTGGAGAGGGCGCAGAGAAGAGCAACGAAGCTAATAAAAGGTATGGAGAACTTGGAACATGAGGAACGACTTAAGAGATTGGGATTGTTCTCCCTTGAAAAAAGGAGGCTGCGAGGGGATGTGATTGAGATTTTCAAAATACTGAAAGGAATTGATAAAACAGAGCAGAAAAAAAAAATTATTTGCAATGTTCAATGTGACACGGACAAGAGGACATGGACGGAAGCTAAGGGGAGACAAGTCCAGGACAAATATCAGGAAGTTCTGCTTCACGCAATGAGTGGTGGACACCTGGAATGCCCTCCCAGAGGAAGTTATTGCGGTATCCACCGTACTAGGATTTAAAAGCAAACTAGATGCACATCTCCTTACGAGAGGCATAGAGAGATATGGGTGACTAAAATTGCGCCAGGTGTGCAACTGGCTGTGCCTCTGCGTGTGCGGATCGCCAGATTTGATGAACCGAAGGTCTGATCCGGAGATGGCAGTACTTATGTTCTTATAACCCAAGGAGCAGCAATGCATTCTAGAGCTTAACTATTCTCTGAGTGAAAAAATATTTCCTCCTATTGGTTTTAAAAGTATTTCCCTGTAACTTCATCGAGTGTCCCCTAGTCTTTTAATTTTTGACAGAGCGAAAAATCGATCCACTTGTTCTACTCCACTCAGGATTGTATAGACTTCAATCATATTTCCCCACAACCGTCTCTCTTCCAAGCTGAAGAGCCCTAACCCTTTTAGTCTTTCCTCATAAGAGAGGAGTTCCATCCCCTTTATCATCTTGGTCACTCTTCTATGAACTTTTTCTAGAGCCGCTATATCTTTCTTGAGATAAGGAGACCAGAATTGAATGCAATACTCCAGATGAGGTCACACCATGGAGCGATACAGGGACGTTATAACATTCTTAGTCTTGTTAACCATCCCTTTTTTAAAAAATTCATAGCATCCTGTTTGCTTTTTTGACCACATTGGGAGGAAGGCTTCATCGTATTGTCTACAACAACACCCAGATCATTTTCTTGGGCGATAAACCCCAAGGTGGACCCTTGTATCCGGTAACTGTGATTTGGGTTATTTTTCCCAATGTGCATCACTTTGCAGTTGTCCATATTAAATTTCATCTGCCACTTGAATGCCCAATTATCCAATTTCCTAAAGTCTGCTTGCAATTTTTCACAATTCTCATGTGTTTTAACAACTTTGAATAGTTTAGTGTCATCTGCAAATTTATCACCTCACTCACTGTTCCAATTTCCAGATAATTGATAAATAAGTTAAATAGCATCAGTCCCAGTACAGATCTCTGCAGCACTCCACTGTTTACTCTCCTACTTTGAGAAAAATGACCATTTAACCCTACCCTCTGTTTTTTTATCCAATAACCAATTTCTAATCCACAACTGAACTTTACCACCTATCCCTAGACTCTTTAATTTTCTCAGGAGCCTCTCATGAGGAACTTTATCAAAAGCTTTCTGAAAATCTAGATACACTACATCAATTGGCTCACCTTTATCCACATGGTTATTCACACCTTCAAAGAAGTCAAGCAAATTGGTGAGGCAAGATCTCCCTCGGCTGAACCCATGCTGACTCTGTCTCATTAAACCATGTTTATCATGGCCAAAGGCAAGTCAAGGGCATTCCAAAATGTTGCACGTATAGTTGCAGAATACTGCCTCAGCATGCTAATTTGGGCACCAGCATTTACACCAGGTTCCAGCAAGTGTAAGTCTGCCTACAATTAGGTGCAGAAATCGGCACGTAAGCCTGGATTCTCTAAATGGCGCCATTGTCTGCGGTCACCTTAAAAGCAGCTGCCTATCACATGTCAACCACACAACAGTGCCATTTAGAGGATCGTGCAGGAAATGTAGGCCAGGGTTTTCACCGCCTAAATTTCCAGCACCTACCTTTGATGTGAATCATGCCTAACGCCACTTCCATCATTAGCCATGCCTACATTTGCGTTAGGCACTATAAAGCACCTACAGAGGCACAATTCCAGCGCCGGTTTTTCAGGTACCAGTTGGCACCTTGAAAATCAGTTTAGATTGGGCTTGGGCATCTAAAAAACATTGTCATATATAGAAAATAGGCCTTGTTGCTATTCTATAAAGGGTGTACATCCTTTAAAGAATAGCACTTAGCACGATTTTTCAGCATCCATTTTTGAGCACCATTTACAGAATTGCCCCCTATGTAAATGACTAGAAGACAACCCCATGGCCCACCCAGACTTTACCCATGTATACATCCTCTTGCACTTAGGTGCTATGGCACTTAGGCACTACCTTATAGAATAGTGCCTAATACACATTACCCATATCACTTTGGGCTCATTTTACAAAGCCGCACTAGGGCCTTAACTCACGGAATAGTGCACACTTAATTGCCGCGCACTAGCCACTACCGCTTCTTTTTAAGCAGGCGGTAGATTTTCAGCTAGCACGCGCTGTAGCGTGCGCTAATCCGGTGTGTGCACTAAAACATTTAGCGCACCTTCGGAAAAGGAGCCCTTTATGGTGCCTTTGAGGCAAGTAAGTGGTGCCATTTTATAGAATTGTTTGCATAGTATTAACTTTAGGAAATGTGGCACACCCTACCTCCTAAAAACCTATTCTGCTTATTCAGAAAAACTGAAAAGTCCAACCCTGCCTGGTTCCAAAGCATAAGAGACAAGAATAATTATCCATCTTGTCATCCAGAGGTCTCCAGTAACTATGTTAAGTCTGTCTGCTGAAAGTCTATTTTGAGAGGATCTCCTTTCTTTTTTTTTTTTTTTATATTTATTATTTATTAGTTTTATACCTTTACAAGAAAATACATCTTGCTTAGGAAAATACAGCAGGAATAATTGTTCAAATGTTCAATATCACATTTTACAATAATAAAAGAAATACGGGTATGCTTTCTTAGACCACAAAAAACTAATTGAGAAGCTAATCAATCATATTACAAAGAATCAAGTACCATGAAAGGCCTAACATAACACTCTGCATTCTAAATATCAATAATCACCTATACACCAGCAGCGATTTTCTTCAGTTTCAAAAAAGATCTTAACTGCTCTGGTTGAAAGAAGACATACTTAACTTGAGCATATTTCACAATGCATTTACAGGGATATGCGAGCAAAAAGGACGCACCCAAAGCCCTGGTATCTCGTCGCATTGCTAAGAAAAGTTTCCTCTTTTCCTGGGTAACCTTAGTTACATCCAGGAACACCCATATCTTTTTACCGTAGAACAATTCTCTAGAGACACGAAAGTAAAGTTTCATAAAAGAGTCAATGTCCTGTTGGAAAATAAATGAAGCCAGAAGTGTCATTCTCTGAGTCATATCTGTAATAGATTCCTCTAATATGGCTGAAATATTATTTAAGTCCAATTGTGGAGTCTGTTCTTCAACCCCCATTGCTTCCCGGTTTTTTGGTGAAGAAGGCAAATAATAAACTTTGTTCAAAGGAGGAATATTGTCCATGGAATACTTTAAAATTTCTACTAAGTATTTCTTAAACATATCATAAGCTAATATCCCAGGTACTTTGGGGAAATTCAAAATCCTAACATTCAGCCTTCTATTAAAGTTTTCTATATTATCAAGTTTACGGTGTAAAGTCACTGAATCTTTAATTGCAGCATTTTTAAAGTCCACAAGGGATTTCACTTCTGTTTTTACTTCCGTGAAAATATTTTTAGCTTCAGTATTTGACTGTTCCAGTGCCTTGGTTAATTCGTCCATCTTACTAGCCAACATTTGTACCTTTGTAGAAGTCTTCGTTGCCTCAGAGTCCATTTTCTGTAATAGTCCCCAAATCGCTGCTAGTGTCACCTCACCGGAGGGAATAAACTCCCCAACGTTGGTCGCCATCGGCAGAAGCTCATCTGCTCTGGGCGCTTCCCCCCTAAGAACTCCGTGTGCAACTTCGGCAGCACTTTCCATTCCTACTGCCAAAGCAGAAGAGTCAGCTGGACAGGGAGGTGGTTCGGTGAAGGGGGGCGAAAGTGAGATCTCATTTCCGTGTGGGCTGGAGCCTTCTCTACTCTCTCCCACCGCCGGAGTTACTTCGCCCCGCTGGATGCAGATACCAGGTAACAATTGCTCAATCGTCTGCTGACGAGCTAGGAGCATTGGCATCAAGGAAGCTGGCGTCTTAATGCTCCCTTTCCTCTTATGGGGCATTTTTCTTACGAGTAATACTCCCGAAGCAGAGAGAGCACGATCTCAGCGTCTGGTCGATGCCGCCATCTTGGTCCCCCCGAGAGGATCTCCTTTCTTACCTCTCCATATGTTTTTCCTCTGCAAGGCAGGAAACTCTATTGAAGATTTTGAGGAGACCATTGGAGAGATTTGGGATAATCAGGATTTGAATTATGAGGAACATGTGGTGATTTCTTCTGGAAAAAAAATTTTAAAAAAAGATATGCTTAGTGTTTGATGTGATAGATCAATTGCAACATGATAGAAAATTTAAAAAAAACTGTGATGAATAGGCTAAAATAATGGGAGTACTGACTTGAACCAATGAGATGGGAACAGGGCTTTTACCCATTGAGCCACATCACCTTCTGCTAATGTCATTCTTCCTCACATCTGATATGATACCTTAGGGATCTTCTAAGCTATGAGCTTCTCAGGTATTTTCACCTTCACATGGCTAGGATCACTAAGCTCTCATGGTAGAAACCCCACTGACTGAAAGAAAGCAGCTGTGGCTCACCAGGTAACAGTTCTGTGTGCATCTTCAAGAGGTCATGGGTTCAAATCCCAGCACATATTTTAATTGTGGCATTCTACATTGCAGGTGCACCTTGATGATCTCACAATGAGGTCAAACACAAGCAAAAAATCCAATGGGACTGCAGTGAAATGTCAATCAACAAGCGAAAAGAGGAAAACTGCAGCAATAATGTACAAGATGCCAAGTTCTTGATTAAAAAAACATGACTTTTATTCACAATCCTTAAAGCATTGAACAGTTTGTATCCAAAATACGGTTCAGTTGTGTATAAAACTGGGACCCAACATGGTCTGTGTTTTGAAAACACACTCCTTCTTCAGGGGTCCTAAAAGGTATTCAACCAACCTGCAGGGGAACCATAAGGATTACAACTGGAGACAAAAATTCAGTCTTTGAAGCTTTTCTGTCCTGCTTCCCATTACTCGATGGGTTCTGCTCCCAAGGCAAAAGGGAAACCAGTGACCAAACCACTTTTGCCTTGGGAGCACAACCCAGCAAGTAATGGGAAGCAGGACAGACAAGCTTCCAAGACTGAGTTTTTGTCTCCAGTTGTAATCCTTATGGTTCCCTTGCATTCTGTTAGGCGTGAATTTTCTGCAGAGTTATATCGTTTTCAGTTTTTAATCCACGTGTTCTCATATCAGGACTTTTAGGGACCCCTGAGGAAAACAGCATTGTTGAAACACGGACCGTGTTGGGTCCACAGCTCCCTATGGTTTGGGTCCTAGATATATTTTATGTGGATTATTAAATTGTACATTCTTAAATAAAGCCTGCATCTTGAACATCACCATCTCCACAGAGTTTTTGTTTTCCCAGTGGGCGTCCATGAAATTGTGGAGGCGCCTACAAAGTGACATCCACATCCTTTGGACATCCAAGTGCCAATTATCGTTCGTTAAGACCCTTAAATGGCTCATTAACCACTTAGGGCTAGATTCACTAAGGGTACGGATCAGATCCAATCCTTGAGGGATCTGATCTGATCCATGTCCGGGGGGATGATTCACGAATTGCCCTCATGCAAATGAGGGCAATCAGAATCACACCCCAACCGACCGCCCAGATCACTCTATAGCGATCCCAGCGCATGTGCAGGCCGTGGTCTGCATATGCGCTGGCCTCCTTGAAGAACAGGAAACTTTTTTTTTTACTAATTTTTGCTTTATTTTTCCTTCGCAAGCCCGTGGTTTTAACCTGCTTTAAACCCGTGGGTTAAAACCATGGGCAGGAGAGTCGGGGCTGAGAGCAAGAGATCGGGACAGAAAGCCGCTGTAGAATTTTTAGGAGCACATGTGCTTCCGAAAGAGGAAGGGCTGCTGTAATTTTTTTCTGCATGGATTGGCTTTCTGAAAGGATTGACGATGGCAGCGACAGGAGCTTGTTTGAGTTCTGGAGCTTGTTTGAGTTCTGGAAGCTGGGCTTTACCTGCGCGGATAGGAGGATGATCGGGACACAGGTTAGTGAATCGGGTCAGAGGGAAATCGGGTCGCAAAGGGGTCGCTAAGTGGTCAGAACTTGATTGTTGGGCTTAGTGAATCTAGCCTTTAGTTTGGACACCTAAGTCTTGCTCAGCTTTAAGTAGGACTTAGGCGCCCTGTATAGACTCAGCGCCTTAGGATGAACACATTTGACTCAATACAAGATGTAAGACATTTTAAGCAGTGTTAAGCATGCATTAATGCCCTGCACTGCTTAGTAAAAGGGCCCCTTAGTTAGTTATTGTGATTTATTAACCTGTTTAATGAAAAGATTCACTCAAGGCAATGTATAGCAGGTTAGTTTTGACAATGTTTTCCTGTCTTTATTTTTCTTGTGTTAGGTAAGTAGCTTAAGGAAAAAGGATCCTGGAAACAAAGAAAGCTGTCAACTACCTTTCAATTTCTTCCTTGTTGTCACCAGTTTAAGTAATATTCTGGAAGGGTTTCAAGGGAGGAGGAGTGTATTATGTTGTCTTATTCTGTACATTGGGCATCTCCCTCTTAAAAATTGATACTCCTTGGCAGCTCTGGAGGCTAATAGGATTTATTCACTGGAAGGAGGAAGGGACAGAGGAAACAGTATGTGGGATAGAAATGAGGGAAGGGAGGAAATGGAAGAATGCAGCGGTCAACGAGGAGCATGGGAAGGAAGAGAGAGAAAGAGATGTAGTATTCCCCAGTCTATAAAATTGTGTGATCAACTTTACACTTAGCCGTGGAAAGTTGCATGCACAAGTTATAAATAAAGTCAGTTCTGCGCATAAATTAATAATGAGTTGATAATTTGTGTTAATGAGCAATAGTATACTACAACTGGCCTTAATTAAGACTAATTGGTACCCATTAGCAGGTACGCTCCAAACTGCCCTTTGTAGGCTTTCTATAACATGCAACCACAAAGTCTATCATTTGCATCTTCTAGGGGAGTGTGACCATGGGAGAGGTATGGGTGGGTCAGGGGTATGCCTAGCTATTACATGCACATATTATAAAATACAGTCAAACCTCAATTTGCGAGTTTTGTGTTTTGCAAGATGAGAAAAACATTCAAGCAAACTTTAACTCGCAAAACAAGCATTGACTCGATACACGAGCGCATTACTCCCCAAACCAAAGCTGCCACCACAGTACCCCACCCTGGGAACTGGCTTTTCTCCCCCCATAGTCCACCCCCAAACCCTTACCTCCAGTGGACACCGACACACAGCACGCACCAACCCATGCCAGCACCACCACCTTGCCCATGCCGCATCCAGTTCCACCGGAAACAGGAAGTGAATCAAAAGGGGGTGGAGCTTGGCTGAGGGACTGATGTGATGGGAACCAATTTTCTGACTGCAGCTGTTAAGGCAGGCTCGAAGGCGAATTACGGATGAGAGAAAGAAAAAGGGAGGGATGGGGAAAGCGAAGAGAAAAGAAAAGGTAAAGATGGTCTGTGGGGATGGAAAGAGAGGGAAGTACAAATGCTGGATCTAGTTGGAGAGAAGGAAGAAGAGGGAGAAATGCTGAAACAGGAAGTGGGAGAAGTATTGGACCACAAGAAGACAGAGAGAAGAAGGGATATGGGTTGGGGGGGGGAGGAGAGATGTATTAAGTCACTGAAGTTGAGTGCAACATAGACCTGTTTTTCAGATGTGAAATAAATCATCTGAGTTTCTATTACTTCCTATGGGGAAACTCGCTTTGATATGCGAGTGTTTTGGATTACGAGCATGCTTTTGGAACGAATTATGCTCGCAAACCAAAGTACCACTGTACTACCATTTACATGCCTACCTGCCTCCAGTTGGGTGCAAGCACTTATACCAGCCAGCATAAGTGCTTGTGCAGACTTTCAATAGTATCCTATAATAGCAATTCAAAGGAATTGCTATCTTAGAATCCACACGTGGCGTGCTGTATCCCAGCGCCTAAATTTAGGCACCCTTTCTTCAATTTACCCCTTATGCATGAGAGAAACAATATGTAAGTGAACGGAGTAAAGAGAAATTATGCCTCCCCTTTCTATACCCATTAATCCTTGTTTGTGGGACTTAGAGAGGAGAGATATTTCACTGGCATCGAATCCAGCCACTTTGGCCTCTCTTGTTTCTTTATTTATGAATTATGTATCAAATAATTTGTTAGAGCATAGAAACTATAGCATTTTTCCCAGTTTAAGGTTACTGAATAAAATTCCTGTGATCAGAAAAACGCAATGATCTCTGCAACAATATAATGTCTACCAGACAAATTACCTTACCCATCCAATATCAATTAGCAAAATGGCAGAACCAGCTACCACTTACACTACGATCGTGTGACCACTATCTCAGATTCAGAAAACTTTTAAAAGCATTTCTGCACCAAGACAGGGAGCTAACCCGGAAGTAATTGAAATGGTAATTGTAAAAGCCCATTTCTAAACTGTTCAATGCAACTCTTCAGACATAACGATGAGCCAAAGATGACCTACTTAAACGTGTAACTATGTAACTAGGAGGAGTTGCCTTGAGATTTATTCACATATACTAACACGAGGTGGAGGAATCCTGCAGAGCTACAGTGTATAACCACCAAGGCTGGAGAGAATAAGATAAGTGTTATTTTAACATCATAAAGAATAGAGGACAGAATGCAGTTCCAGCTCTGGTGATCAGAACAAGATCAACCTTGAGATATATAAGTACCAGCTAAAGGGACTCATAAGTGTTATGATGGTCCCAAAATGATCTCGCTGTGGCAGCAATGCAGGAAATTGGGCACTGAACACTTATAAAATAACATATAATAATAATACATATATTCACAAAAAAATTTTAGATTTTGTTTTCACGTTCATCATTTATTTGAAAAATTGCAGAAATATTTTCACAAACATATATAAATAATAAAAATAAACCAGTGATTAGTTTTAATAACTATGTAACTAGGACCTAACTGTATTAATAGTTGTACTGCTCTACCTGTACTAGCAACTCTATTGAATGTGCGTGTCAGACTGTCCATTGTAACTTCCTGGGTAACTGACCCAACCTCTTGCAATGAAATCTGACCTTGAACTGAATAGGTAAAGGTGGAATAGAAAACCTGCTTAACATAACATTACATTACATAACATAAAACAAAGGCATAAATCTCACAGCTGAAAATTCTGGGCCCAATGCCACTGAGGGAAAAAGTTATCAATGGAGGCTACCACTAAGATAGGTTATTTTACCACAAGTCATGCTATATTAGCACAGGATCTCAGTGTATAAAATAATTTGTTAGAGCATAGAAACTATAGCATTTTTCCCAGTTTAAGGTGGCAAAATAGCACAATAATTGTGGCAAAATAATTGGGCTCAACGGCAGTTTGATTTCCCTCCGAATATTGGCTCTGAGTGGAGCAGCACTGTCTGAATAGGGCCAGGGTGGCCTAGGGGTGAAATCAAAGCTGAGCCCCTGCATAGATAAACAAGGAAGCAGGACTACTTAAATAGTAGTCCTATCTTTGCTGGTTTGCTATGAAGGTATGGCACTGAGGGCCAGATTCTGTAAGTTAGACAGCAGTAGGTTCCCTATCACTGCCTAACGTAATCACTTTTATTGGTTTAATTGGCGCAGTAATTAACTGCATTGCTTAAAAACAATTAAAAATCCATTAAAAAAAAATAGGCGCCAAAATCACAGCTACATCATGGCACCTAGTGGTGCCTAAGATCAAGGTAGGAAAGCTTATGGCCAGAAATGACCTTAGACACCATTAGGCGTGATTTTCTGCCAAACTTAGGCACCGGTAATGTAGGCCTTTAAAACCCTGGCCTGCATTAATGGCACTAAGTTTGACATAAGCCGCGATTCTGGTAACGGTGCTTATGCATGATTGACACAAGCTGTTTTTGGAGGCACCAGCTGATGTAGTTGCCCTTTTCAGAATACAGCACTGAATGTCACCCTTACCCATGTAACTCTCGGTCACTGCCAATCATCTGGATATCCAGTGTCAATGCACACATATGGCCCAGCTTTGTTCATATCTGAGCCTGTTTCAGTTGGCACTGGTCAGCATTTACAAAAGTACTGACCACTGCTAGATGAATACTGATTGGCATTTTCTTTGTCTTGTTTCTACTAGGGGTGCATTCATAAGCACACATTGGGTTCATATGGGCACCTAGAAATTTAAAGTGCACTCAATTCACTTGTGGTATAGACATGTATATCTATGAATTATCAAGCATACTATCTATCTGCCATACAAAAAATATTTTGCACCATACAATGCACACAAACCATGAATGAGTTTAAAAAATAAAATTGTGGAACATGGAGACACATTTTATTTATTTTTTTTCAATTTTCTATACTATTCTCCTTGGGGAGCTCAGAATGGTTTACATGAATTTATTCAGGTACTCAAGCATTTTTCCCTGTCTGTCCTGGCAGGCTCACAATCTATCTAATGTACCTGGGGCAATGGGGGGATTAAGTGACTTGCCCAGAGTCACAAGGAGCAGCGTGGGTTTAAACCAACAAACCCAGGATGCTAAGGCTGTAGCTTTAACCACTGTGCCACACTCTCCCCCGATTTAATGATTTAATGAGATAGAGTCAGCATAGGTTCAACCAAAGAAGATCTTGCCTTACCAATTTACTGGACATCTTTGAAGGTACGAATAAACAGGTGAATAAATGTGAACTGGTTGATATAGTGTATCTAGATTTTCAGAAAGCTTATAACAAAGTTCCTCATGAGAGGCTCCTGAGAAAATTAAAGAGTCGTGGAATGGGAGGCAATTTTCAGTTGTGGATTAGGAATTGGTTACGAGATAAAAAACAGAGGGTAGGATTAAATGGTAATTTTTCTCAATGGAGGAGAGTAAATATTGGAGTACCCCAGAGATTTGAACTAGGACTGATGATATTTGACTTATTTATAAATGATCTTGAAATTCGAACGATGAGTGAGGTGATTAAATTTGCAGATGATACTAAACACATGCAGATTGTGAAAAATTGCAGGCAGACCTTAGGAAATTGGAAGACCGGGCATTCAAATGGCAGATTAAATTTAATGTAGACAAATGCAAAGTGATGCACATTGGGAAGAATAACTCAAATCATAGTTATCAAATACTAGGGTCTACCTTGTGGGTTAGAATCAAGAAAAAGATCTGGGTGTCATTGTAGACAATACAATGAAATCTTCTGCCTAATGTGCGGTGGTGGCCAAAAAAAACAAACAAGATGCTATAAATTATTTTAAAAGGGATGGTTAATAAAACTAAGAATGCTATAATGCCTCTGTATCGCTCCATGGTGCAACCTCACCTGGAGTGTTGCATTCAATTCTGGTCGCCTTATCTCATGAAAGATATAGTGGAACTAGAAAAGGTTCAAAGAATAGCAACCAAAATGGTAAAGGGGATGGAACTCCTCTCATATGAGGAAAGACTAAAAAGGTTAGGGCTCTTCAGCTTGGAAAAGAGATGACCGAGGGGGAGATATGATTGAAGTCTACAAAATCCTGAGTGGTGTAGAACAGGTACAAGTGGATCGATTTCTCACTCCGTCAAAAATTACAAAGAATAGGGACACTCGATGAAATTACAGGGAAATACTTTTAAACCAAAAGGAGTTGTATATTTTACACTCAGAGAATAGTTAAGCTCTGGAACACATTGCCAGTGGTTATGGCATGAGCGGTTAATACAGCTGGTTTTAAAAAAGATTTGGACAATTTTCTGGAAGAAACGTCCATAGCCTGTTATTGCAACAGACTTGGAGGAAGCCCTTGATCGGTAGTAAGGAATGTTGCTACTATTTTATTTTTTACCAAGTACTTGTAACCTGGATTGGCCACCATGAGGATGGGCTACTGGGGTTAGTAGCATGGAATGTTATTATTTTTTAGGTTTTTGTCAAGTTCTAGTGACCTGGATTGGTCACCGTCAGGATGGGCTACTAGGCCAGATGGCCCATTGGTCTGACCCAGTAAGGCTATTCTTGTGTTCTTATGTGTGAAAAAAAACCACATGAGAAACATTAAAACCTCATTTAAAACAAAGACCAACCAAACCTTTTTGCAGCTATGCCCATTCTGCTTCATTGTACAATCTCTTTTTTCTGCTTTAATTGAAAAAAAATAAAAAGAAAAAGAATACTTTAACTTAAAAGAATTTATAAAAGACATAAGAATTAAAATGATTCATGCAACAAAAAGTGGCAAAGGGCTGTTTGTTTTTCTTTAACATATCATGATGTCAGTTCTTAGAATACGAATGAAATCCACCCTACAATTAGTGAATAAAACTGAACTATTAGGGAATTGGTGATACCCTCTAAATAACCTCTAATTATGTGGGTGATGCTAAAGTTCTATTTGATTTTCAAGGGCTCCACCAAGGTACGCATCATGCCCAGTTGGCACACATACAAACAGTACTTGGGTATATAAATGGAATCATCATTCAGAGAAGAACACCTTCTAGATTCTACTGCTCTACTCAGCTAGAGAGAAACATGTCAGCCAAGGGCTACTGTGGTGGTGGTGGTGGTGGTGGTGGCGGTGGTGGTGGTTGCGGCGGCGGTGGTGGCAGTAAAGGAGGAGGAGGAGGTGGAGGCCAGTGGGGTCAGAACCAGTGCAATGATCCATGCCAAAGCCAAGGCAGTAAGTTTTCTTGCATTATAGTATTTGTTTTTGTTAAAATTAATTTAGAAATAGCTGTGTAATATATAGAGAATTTGGTATTTTAAAATATAACATAATGAAAGTTAATTATATTGTTGGCAGCAAGATGTTATTAAATTGTTCTTCAGCCCCAGGGTTCATATTTTAATCTTAACAATATTTTGATATGAAAGCTTGCACAGTGGTCCAGTGGCATGCTGGCCACTCACATAAGGGAGAACTGTTTTAGATTACTTGGCCCAACTTGCTAACTGGGCTATCCAGAGCTGAGGCTGCTACAGACTAGAGACAGAATTCACATAGAGGAGCGGCTCAGCTATTGTAGAATGGTGACACCTAGTGGCAAGAATCAGGATGCATGTATATAGGGTACTGTTTGTGTCCTTGAATAAGCCCTTTTTGCTGCAATAGTTGGGTAAAATTAAGGGAGACTAATAAAATTGTTTTTTTTGGGGGGGGGAGTTGAATCTGATGGTATTATAAATGATGGCTCATACCATTGTAGTATGAGGTCAATTCCAACTGAAGCCCAAGAAGGAGATTGCTGGGTCAGCATGAAAATTATATCTTGACTTGGAGTTCATTCAGCTACTCAGTGACAGTGCTAGGCACTACCATGAGGGAGTTCTGAGTTTGATTTGTAACCAGAACTGGGGATTCTGGGGACACATTTTCAATCCATGAAAGGGAATGAGTCTTAGTTATCACTTAAACAGAAATTCAACTGATCAGACTCAGACCAGATTCCAGAGATAATGCAGGCTCATGCCTTGTGGTCAGACATTTTTATTTGACTAAAATTTTATAAACTGAATGAACATGTTTGAGTAGTTGTGCTTATGATGTCTCATAACACTAAAGATTCAGTAGGGTTTGTTACAGTATAATTGGAAGCCCAAAAAAGAAAGTTGAGTGATTTAAAATTTCTCAAGAGAAGGCGCATGGCATTTTGATATGGGAAATGCATTTGAGAGAGACTGACTGACCACACAGAAAATTCTGGAGCAAATAAAGCCAAAACAGATGTTACAAAAAGAAGGAATTCCATGATGATTTTGCTGACATGAGCACAAAGTTCTGGAGGGAGAATAAGGTCTTAGGGCAAGATTCACTAAGCAAACCGATCGTGTACCAATCAGTTTGCGACCCCTTTGTGACCAGATTTCCCTCCAGCCCGATTCACTAACCTCTCCTGCAATCTGTTTCCAATCCATGCATGCAAATGAGGGGAAATGCATGCACAGGGACGCAATACAGCAAATAAATTTTTGAAACCGACTGGACTGGCCGATCAACCCAAGAAGCGACTGCTGGGGACCAGTCGAAAACGTCTTTCTGACTCTCCAGCTTCATTGAAGCCCTGCTGTCTGCACACCCTACTCTTTGCTGTCCCGAATCTCTCCTGCCTGCCACCCCGATGCTCTTCCCCAATCTCTCCTGCCTGCTCTTCCCCGATCTCTCCTGCCTGCTCTGCCCTAAATCGCTGCCCTGCTCTTCCCCAATCTCTCCTGCCTGCTCTGCCACGAATCACCGCTCTGCTCTTCCTTGATCTCTCCTGCTTGCTCTGCTCCGAATTGCTGCCCGACTCTTCCCCAACCTGTCCTGCCTGCTCTTCCCCGATCTCTCCTGCCTGCTCTGCCCCAAATCGCTGCCCTGCTCTTCCCCAATCTCTCCTGCCTGCTCTGCCTCGAATCACCACTCTGCTCTTCCCTGATCTCTCCTGGCTGCTCTGCCCCGAATCACCGCCCTGCTCGACCCCAGATTTCTCCTGCCCACTGCTCCAAATCTCTCCTACCCCTCCCCGCACTGCGAGCCTATGGTTGTAACCCTTGGGTTTAAAGCGGGTTAAAACCACGGGTTCGCTGGGCTACAAAATAGTTTTAAAAAATTAAAAATTTTTAAAAAAAGTCACAGCTCAGAGGGGTCTTGATGCATGCACAGACCATCTACAGATGGTCTGCGCAAGCGCAGGATCACACACTAGCGATCTGTGTCAGCCAGATGAGGGCATTCCTCCAATCACCCTCATTAGAATTTTTCCCATTTTTGAATTTGTCGGGCCTGCTGTGATCGGCCACGGATCGCCCAGGAAAAACGGGTTAGTGAATCTAGCTCTTAGTAATCAAGAGAGGGAGAGACTTCCATAGGAATATAATGATCATCTTTAGTATTTAACACACTGCAATGCAGTTAGTACCCATTGATAACTTCCCCCCTTAAGTCTCCTTTTACTAAACAATGCTAGAGGTTTTTAATGTGGACCGGTGAGGTAAATGCTTCAATGGTCAAAGAATTCCTATGAGTGTCAGAGTATTTACCTCACCAGCCTTTGCTAAAAACCTCTAGCACATTTAATAAAACCCAGTGTTAGTTATTAATGTGCACCCAGTGGCATAGTAAGAGGGGCGGGTGGGGGCAGACCACCCTGGGTACCATCTTGGTGGGGGAACCTGAACCTCTCTGTCTCCCCCCCCCAACACCATGCCAGGCTCACACTCTCCCTTCCTCTTTAAATCTTTGCTAGTGTGAGCAACTTCTCCGGCCTGTTGCTTGCGCCGGCATGGCTCTCCTCTGAAATCACTTCCTCGTCATGGGGCCAGGAAGTGACATCAGAGGGAAAGCCAACACTGGCATGAGCAGCAGGCCAGAGAAGCTGTCTGCGCTGGTGCAGATTTAAAGAGGTACGGGGAAGAAAGGGCATGAGAATGAGGGGGGCACAGAGGGACGGGGGCAGAGAGGATGGCACCATCACCCCGGGTGTCTCCTATACTCGCTTCACCACTGTATGCACCCATTGATGAATTCCCCCTTAAGCCCCTTAATTGGCAGCACTCACATGTTTTGTTTTATTTTTTAAAGGCTCTACTCTGGCAGATACTTTTCTAAAATCTCATTGGAACTGAGCTTGTCCCAACCTGGATATCTCAATACTAATCTCTACTTTTTGTATATAATTGGACTTTGCATGCATGAAATTGGAGGGATAGGAATATACTGTATGAAATAAAAAAATTTTCAGGTGACTCCTTAACTAGATAAATCACTTGACTATAGGTCTGGTAGAGAATATGTACCCATTTTCTTTCACAGAATGCAGAGAAACACAGAATATGACAGCAGAAAAGGGCCATCGGCCCAAGTCTACCCACTCGAAGAACCCTTCCCCCTAAGCACTTCTTCTTTCTTTGATTTTAGCATATAGTTCTTCACAAGTATGCCAGAGTCAAGGTGCCTCTCAATACCCTAATAAGGGACTCTTTTACCAAGTAGCACTAAAAAATGGCCTGTGGTAGCCCCAACATTGGTCTTTAGCGTGTGCTAAGGCCACTTTTAGTGCTGCCAGTAAAAGACACATTTTTCTCTTTTTCCAGTAATAGCTCAAATGCTAATCCTGCGTTAATCAGTACATGGCAATTACTATGTGCTAAATGACTAGAATAGCTGTGACCACTCTCTGTCTCCATGTGAGTAGCATGCATCAATTCTGAAACTGCTGTGGGACACCCAAGCGTATCCCATGGTAGTGTATTTTAATCTGCAGTAAGTATACGTTGGTTCTTACCGCAGATTAATAAATGTCAAATATGAGCAATTATCTGGGTAGATATGCTAAATAAGTGATTTGTATTATCATTTAATAATTTGAAGATTAAAATGAGAAAAAAAGCAAAGTATAGTAATCATATTGGGATAATCAAGTGTGATGTGGTATGTGTCATATAATTCTGTGGTTTATGTTCTAGATGGCGGTGGAAATGGATGTGGAGGCGGAGGTGGAGGCCAATACAAAGGCGGATATGGAGGTGGAGGTGGATATGGAGGTGGAGGTGGATATGGAGGCGGAGGCGGAGGCCAGTGTGGCGGTGGAGGTGGAGGCCAATACCCAGGTGGAGGTGGAGGCCAGTGTGGAGGTGGAGGCCAATACACAGGTGGAGGTGGAGGCCAGTGTGGAGGTGGAGGTGGAGGCTCAATAAAAGGTGGATATGGAGGCGGAGGTGGATATGGAGGCGGAGGCCAGTGTGGCGGTGGAGGTGGAGGCCAATACCCAGGTGGAGGTGGAGGCCAGTGTGGAGGTGGAGGCTCAGCAAAAGGTGGATATGGAGGTGGAGGTGGATATGGAGGCGGAGGTGGATATGGAGGCGGAGGCCAATGTGGCGGTGGAGGTGGAGGCCAATACATTGGAGGAAGCAAAGGTGGATGCAAGTAAAGAAGACAACAGTGAAAATCTCCTTTATACAAAGAAGCTCAGACACACAATTGTTAATCTGTATTTTTCTTGTATGTTTGTCTTCTTTAAAACAAAAAAACCAGTATCAAATGTACCCAGACAATCTTTTCTCAAAATCTTTTCCCGTTATCAAATATGTCAACTAATTAAAGACAATTTTGCCTCTATATTAAAACTTGTTTCAATGATAATTTAAAGTTTGTTTATTAACTTAGCGAAGAAAATACAAATGGATAAAACAAAGGAACCAACTATAAGAAATTTTTTTGGGGGGGAGGACTGAATTTATAGAGGACTTTCAGAAATGCCACCTGGTTCATCAGAATATTGCGGTTGTACTGATTTTCTCAAGATCAATGGCATACAATCTGACAAGATTTTTTTTATCAAGAATAATGGAAAAATCCATTGACTTTTTTACAAATGCAAACCAGGCTGAATTTTGCCTGGTTTAAGCCTAGTAATAAATGGTCTGAACACAGAAAACATCAGGCCAATCTATCTGCTTGTAAAGGATGAATCTTCCTGCTTTTAAATAGTATGAAGCCTTTTTAATAATAATAATCATAATAACAGTTTATTTATATACCGCAAAGCCATGAAGTTATATGCGGTTTACATAATTTAAAATACAATAAAAGCAGAAGATTAGAGAGTAAAGAACCAATAGCTAAAAACTCTAAAAATCTAATAATTACATAGTATAAATTTTTTACAAATTAACTACCTAAGTTCTTCAAAAATAAATGTGTTTTTAGATGTTTTCTAAATTTCCCATAAATTTCAGTAAAAAGGAGCAGTTGATCTAAGGGCTCCTTTTATGAAGGTGCATTAGGGCCTTAACGTACAGAATAGTGCACGCTAAATTGCCACGCGTGCTAGCCTCTACCGCCTCCTTTACAGCAAGCGGTAGATTTTCAGCTAGTGTGCGGTAATCCAGTGCATGAGCTAAAAACACTAGCGCACCTTCGTAAAAAGAGCCCTAAGTCTTTGTCCCATGCTGCTGCTTGATATGAAAGAAGATGCTGATGATATTTTTAAAATTTGCATCCTTTAACAGGTGGAAAAGCAAAAATCAAATGTGAGCTTCTTTTATGTCTATTAGTTGTAAAAGAGAAAAGTTCATTTATATATTTGGGAGTCAAACCAAATAGAACCTTAAAACAAAAGCAACTGAATTTAAATTTCACGCGCGCCTCCACTGGCAACCAATGCAACACCTTATAAAAGGTGTCACATGGTCATATTTCTTTAACCCAAAAATCAACCTGACCGCTGTTTTTTGCACCATCCGCAATTGTTGCATATGTTTCTGAGAAATTGCTGAATAAGCAATGTTGCAGTAGTCAAGTTGACTCAGTATAACAGATTGCACCAAAACTCTAAATGATGAAACATCAAAAAAGACCTTAATGGTCCAGAGCTTCCAAAGAGTGAAGAAACCCCTTTTAACCAAAGAATCCACTTGGTCCTTCATTGTTAATCCCTGGTCCAATATTTCACCCAAAATTTTAACGGTAGATTGACCAGGATAATTATATTTATTAATGCACAATTATGTTTTGGTGTCAAACGGATGAGGTGAAGCGACAAAAAAATTTTGTTTTCTCTGAGTTAAGCTTCAACCTAAATTCATTCATCCATGGCTCCATCAAATCCAATACTTCTGTTGCCTTAGGAATAATTTCAGAAACAGAGGTAGCAAATGGGATAATAATCGTGAAATCATCTGCATAATTAAATAGCTTTATCCCTAGCTGGGATAATTGCACACCTAAAGATGGCATATAAACATTAAAAACCAGTGGGATAACGGTTAGCCCTGCAGAACACCGGATGGATTACTCCAAATGCCAGAATAGTCAAAATTAAAACAAACTTGATAGGTGTAAGACATAAGGAAGCCCCAAAACCAATCTAACACCGCTCCACTAATGCCAATAGCATCTGAACATTGTAACAGTTTTTCATGGTCCACTAAATCAAAAGCAGAACTCAGATCAAATTGCATGATCAAGGCACTGAGGCCCTTACTGAACAAAAAACCTAGATTGTCCAAAATAGCTGTTTCCGTACTAAACAAAGGTCTGAAACCTGACTGAGATTCATGTAAAAGAGAGAATTGATTGAAATATTCTATGAATTGATAATGGACCAATCCCTCCATAATTTTACAGAAAAATGGAATAGATGCTACTGCTCTGTAGTTAGTTATTAATTCTAAATATTCTTTATAATTTTTTGGAATTGGAGTTATTATAATATGACCATTATTAGTAAAAAAAATTTCAATTCTTTAAATTATCAGTTCAATAATTCAACAAGTTTAGTTTAAAATCTAATGGAGCTGCCTTCATAACTTCGCTACACTAAAAAGTGACCTGCATTATTAGTGCACTGAAGGGGTTGTTTTGGAGTATTTTTTTCACTTTTCTTTCCTTCCCATGTTATATTGTATGCACGTACCACTGTCCAGTTTATACTGGACTTCCTTTCCTAACCTTCAAACTTAGACTGTACACCAATCTGCTACATCAATTAGATTAGTATAAAAAGGTATAAATCAGGGGTCTCCAAAGTCCCTCCTTGAGGGCTGAATCCAGTCGGATTTTCAGGATTTCCCCAATGAATATGCATTGAAACAGTGCATGCACATAGATCTCATGCATATTCATTGGGGAAATCTTGAAAACCTGACTGAATTCGGCCATCAAGAAGGGACTTTGGAGACCCCTGGTTTAAATAAATGATAAATTTTTAACAAGGCTGTATAATAGCCACAATTTCCATTTTCCCAGATAGCACGTGGCCATTACTGTGTGAGACCTTATCGCTGCCTGTTGTATTAGGCCATAAGGGTGTGTGGTGACATTTATAGCAGGGGATTTAGTAGATGAACTAAACCAGGGGTGATCAGCCTCAGCCCTTGCCAAATCAAGTTTACAGATCTCATGCATACAATAATGGGCTCATAATCGAAAGAGAAAAATGTCCAAAAACCGGCCTAAGTCGGCACTTGGACAAACATTGTCAAAATACGTCCAAGTGCCGATAATAAAATGGGTTTTGGACATATTTATAAATGACCTAGGCCTTCATAATGCTGGTGAACGACCAGAGCTAAACGGGGCGTGTCAGGAGGAGTGTCGAGGTCGGGAGTTGGGCGGAACGTGGGCCGGTTTAGACTTAGTCGTACTGCATGTATAACCGAAAGTTATACAGCACAGAATCAACGGAACTTGGACGTTGTGACTTAGACCATTTAAAACATGGTCTAAGTCGCAAAAGCCTATCTAAAGTGACCAGATAAGCACTGCAAACACATAATACAGACCCCACACACTACCCCAGTGATCACCGACCCCCCCCTCACCACCATAAAAATATTAATCACAACTTGAAAATTGTGCCTCCAGAACATCATCACCTGGGAGCCTGGCATAGTAAAGCCTATTTGTGCTGCACAGAAGCATCTTAAGCCATCTTGGGAGTAGGTTAGGGACCCATGGAGAGCAGGACCCATGCCCATAAGCCCCTGTAATCACTGCATTGATATATTGAAACATGTGCACTCCCCTATATACCCCTAAAACCCTTTTGTACTGGCATATAAGTGGCTCCTACAGCTATAAGGGCTATTGGGGTGGTAGATAAGTGAGTCTAGGGGATTCTGGAGGTGGTTTGGGGGGGCTCACCATGACCTATAAGGGAGCTGTAGTGAGATGATGACATGGCACCCTTTTTGTGAAGTTCACAGCAGTGCCCTGTAAGGTACTCCACTATTTAGGTACCATGTCTGGGTGTTCAGTCCATCGCTTTCCAGATCCCTCCCACGTCCAACAGGGCTTGTTCTAGGCATTTTTGACTTGAATGAAAATGTGGTATAAAGATGGACGATTTAGCGGCTTGGACGATCAGATCGGCAGGACATATACTTAGACAATTTTCGAAACGAAATAAAATTTGGATGTATTTTTTGAAAATGTGTCATATGCTGTTTTTTTACTTTGGACGACTTGCAACTTAGACGAAAACGGACTTAGACATTCCTTTTGATTATGCCCCTCCAAGTATGCATGAGATCTATTTGTATACAGTGCATGCAAATAATCTAATGCATATTATTTGGAGAAATCCTGAAAACCCTGAAAACCCCAGCAAAGCCTTTGATACAGTTCCTCATAGGAGGCTGTTGAACAAACTTGAAGGGCTGAAGTTAGGACCCAAAGTGGTGAACTGGGTCAGAAACTGGCTGTCGGACAGACGCCAGAGGGTGGTGGTTAATGGAAGTCGCTCGAAGGAAGGAAAGGTGACTAGTGGAGTCCCTCAGGGTTCGGTGCTGGGGCCAATCCTGTTCAATATGTATGTAAGTGACATTGCTGAAGGGTTAGAAGGAAAAGTGTGCCTTTTTGCAGATGATACCAAGATTTGTAACAGAGTAGACACCGAAGAGGGAGTGGAAAATATGAAAAAGGATCTGCAAAAGTTAGAGGAATGGTCTAATGCCTGGCAACTAAAATTCAATGCAAAGAAATGCAGAGTAATGCATTTGGGGATTAATAATAGGAAGGAACCGTATATGCTGGGAGGAGAGAAGCTGATATGCACGGACGGGGAGCGGGACCTTGGGGTGATAGTGTCCGAAGATCTAAAGGCGAAAAAACAGTGTGACAAGGCAGTGGCTGCTGCCAGAAGGATTCTGGGCTGTATAAAGAGAGGCGTAGTCAGTAGAAGGAAGAAGGTGTTGATGCCCCTGTACAGGTCATTGGTGAGGCCCCACTTGGAGTATTGTGTTCAGTTTTGGAGACCGTATCTGGCGAAAGACGTAAGAAGACTTGAGGCGGTCCAGAGGAGGGCGACGAAAATGATAGGAGGCTTGCGCCAGAAGACGTATGAGGAGAGACTGGAAGCCCTGAATATGTATACCCTAGAGGCAAGGAGAGACAGGGGAGATATGATTCAGACGTTCAAATACTTAAAGGGTATTAACGTAGAACAAAATCTTTTCCAGAGAAAGGAAAATGGTAAAACCAGAGGACATAATTTGAGGTTGAGGGGTGGTAGATTCAGGGGCAATGTTAGGAAATTCTACTTTACGGAGAGGGTGGTGGATGCCTGGAATGCGCTCCCGAGAGAGGTGGTGGAGAGTAAAACTGTGACTGAGTTCAAAGAAGCGTGGGATGAAAACAGAAGATTTAGAATCAGAAAATAATATTAAAGATTGAACTAGGCCAGTTACTGGGCATACTTGTACGGTCTGCGTCTATGTATGGCCGTTTGGAGGAGGATGGGCAGGGGAGGGCTTCAATGGCTGGGAGGGTGTAGATGGGCTGGAGTAAGTCTTAACAGAGATTTCGGCAGTTGGAACCCAAGCACAGTACCGGGTAAAGCTTTGGATTCTCGCCCAGAAATAGCTAAGAAGAAAAAAAAAAAAAAAATTAAATTGAATCAGGTTGGGCAGACTGGATGGACCATTCGGGTCTTTATCTGCCGTCATCTACTATGTTACTATGTTACTATGTTACTAGAATGAGGCTCTCGAGGACCAAGGTTGGACACTTCTGTACTAAATATTAGTGCAATACGTACCCAAAGTTAATGTGCTCACTGTTTGTGTTGAACTATGTCATGCCTTGTTCTCTTTCTGAGAGTCACCTATAACATTTGTTACTTCTCCTTTTGACATCTGTATTGATGTGAAGAAACTTAAGTTCTGTATTGCAACTGCCTTTACAAGACCTATTCTTCAGAGTTATACAAGACTGACATTTATCATTGCTCTTCCCAATACAATTATTTAAAACAGCTCATCCTATATAATAAAACTCTAAGCGCCACATGCGCACTTAGAGTTTCGTGTTCCCTGCCACTGTGGTGTGTGATCCGTGGCCGGATTCTATTTTAGAACGCAGCGGCAGGGAACACTCTGGAGCTTCCCCCCTCACTCACTGTGAAAGAAACCGCTGTCGCCACCGCCGTTCCTTCTTCTCCCCTCTTTGGAGTGTCCAGTGCAGGCCAACGGGGCTCCTGGGCAACTGAACGCAGTCCCCAGGCAGCCGCAGCCTCAGCAAATGCCGGTCTTCCTCCCAGCTCGGGTCCAGAGCCTTTCCAGTGTCGTCGTCTTCACCCCCCCCCCTCCCCGGCGCCTCCGATCCCCCATTGAGCCTCCCATCCGACCCTCCAACCGCGGTCTGGCCGCCCCCCTTCCCTTCTCAAGGTCCCAACAAACCTCTTGACTAGCAGCGGCCGCAGCACTCTAAACAGGCTGCTTCGGGGACTTCTACTGCCCTGATTTGCTCTGCCTGTGATGCGGCAGAGGGAATCGTGGGCAGTACAAGGCCGCGAAGCAGCCTGTTTAGAGTGCTGCGGCCGCTGCTCAAGCCGGGAGGTTTCTGTTCGCCTCGCGGAGGGAGGGTCGGATGGGAGGGTAAGTGAGGTCGGCTGCACTTCGGCGGTAGTGGCGGGGGGGAGGGAGATGGAAACATGCTGCTTTCAAGGGTTCTACTGCACAGGGGAATGGGAGGGAGGGTTAGAAAAATGATAGGTTCTACTGTATAGGGGGGTTGGGAGGGAGGCAGGCAGGCTGGCTGGCTTTGGGGGTGGGGGGCACTGAGGGCACTAAAGACATAGGAGTCACTAAGGACATAGGAAGGTGGCACTGGGGGCACTAAGGACATAGGAGGCACTGAGGGCACTAAGGGTATAGGAAGGAGGCACTGAGGGCACTAAGGACATAGGAGGCACTGAGAGCACTAAGAACATAGGAAGGGGCACTAAGGACAAAGGAAGGAGGCACTGAAGGCACTAAGGATATAGGATGGGACACTAAGGACATAGGAAGTTGGCACTGGGGGCACTGAGGACATAGGAGGCACTGAGGGCACTAAGGACATAGGAAGGGGCACTAAGGACATAGGAAGGAGGCACTGAGGACATAGGATGGGACACTAAGGACAGGAAGGAGGCAATGGGGGCACTAAGGACATAGGAAGGTGGCACTGGGGGCACTAAGGACATAGGAAGGAGGCACTGAGGTCACTAAGGACATAGGATGGGTCACTAAGGACATAGGAAGGTGGCACTGGGGGCACTAAGGACATAGGAAGAAGGTACTGAGAGCACTAAAGACAAGATGGGACACTAAGGACATAGGAAAGGGGTCACAGAGAGTCAGGCAGGCATGGCACAACAGAGAAATACAGGCAGACAGGGAGACAGAGACAGAAAGAAAGACAGAGGGCCAGGGAGAGACACAGACAGAAAGAATGACAGACAGCGTACACGGAGAGAGAGAGAAAAAAAGAAAAAAAAAAGATAGACAGACATCTACTCTAGCACCCGTTAATGTAACGAGCTTAAACACTAGTGATAATATAAACACGTAAAATAACACAAGACACAGAGAGAGCAAACAGACCAGTAAAACAGTCATCTGTGTCTGCTCTCTCTATAACATTGATCTTTGCTAATTTTTAAGTAAGGGCTGTTTTGGATCCAAAAGGGCTGAAGGAGAGTCAACAAATATCTTCCTGCTTTGGGCCATGATGCAAATAACGCTTCTCAACCTTCATTCCTATCAGAACACCTGGCCTTGGTCACACATACAGAACACAAATAAACCCTAAGCAAATACAGGACCACAAACTAACCTCCTCCTTTACAAATGGATAGCATGGGTTTTAGTGCCGGCAGCTCATGAGCGTCGGAGCAGTTACCGCTGATGCAATTGCTAAAACCCACGCTATCCATTCGTAAAGGAGGAGGTAAAAGTACCAATATATACAAATGAAACCCTAAATACCAGACTCTGCATGCAGTACAATACCAGAGAAATAGAAAGAAATTATTTATTTATTTTTATTTTCTACATTTCTATTCCGCATTATCCAAAGTTCTAAGTGGATTACAACAGACACACAGCATTAAATGAAACAATAGACAATGAACAGTTAGTGAAAATTAACAAAAACACTGAACCAAGATGGTTAGACAATGGGTACACTCATGAAGGCCCCATAGGCATGACAGAAAAGAATAGTCTTGAGCTTATACTTGAAAGATCCAAAGTTAGACAATGTATAGAGAATTGAAGGTGTGGTGTTCCAAAGTTTAGGTCCCATGACACGGTAGCGAGATCTATAGGTTTCTAACCAGATCAATTGTATGAAGGGAAATACCAGCAGAAGGTCACCAGTGGAACACAGAGGAGCATAATCAAAAGAAATGTCTAAGTCTGTTTTGGTCCTAAGTCGCTAGTCGCCCCCCCTTCCCCCATATAAACCCTCTTCTCCCCTCTCCCCCCCCTTACTTTCCCACCCCCCTTCCAAGTTTGTTGCCCCCCCCCTTTTTCCATCTAATATGCTCTTATTTAATTTCCTCTCTTAAATTCTATTGTATCCTACTGCAGCACACACTGTATGTATCCCGTATTTAGCCCTACCCCCTCCTAAATCGATTATGTAAACGAGTTTGACCCTACGATTGCCTTGTTATGTTCTTCTTTTTTCGAATCGCACTGTATGTAATTCATCTATCTGTTGTGAACCGCCTTGAACTCCCTGGGTATAGCGGTATACAAAATAAAATATTATTATTATTATTATTATTATTAAATATGTCCAAAATATATTTTTTTCCCCAGTCTAGTGGATGCTGGGGTTCAGAAGAGCTAATGGGCCACATAAATGCAGCAACAGTGAGGGGGGCACACCGGAGTGTGGAGCCTGGCCCTGGAGGCTAAGGGGGGATCATTTTGGGCCAGGATCTGAAGAGGCTGGAGTTGGTTTATGTAGGCCACGGACCACAATTGAGTACATTAATAGAAGTGTGCGCGTGCAAGGAAGAGTTTGGGGCAAAGAAGGAACATGGAGAGCCAGCAAATTGGGAAGGAGAGTCTCCGGATGTGCTGGAGGCATAAAAATGGCACCTCCTGATTGGTGGGCAGCCTTGAGTCTCCAAGAGGGGGTGCAGCTCAGAAGCTCTCGTGCCTCCATTGTTCCTGGCACGAGAGCAGGGAACAGGCAAGCCATCATAGCTTTTCAAAGAGCTATGATTAACTTTATTTTAAGCTGCTTGCAAATTAGGGGCGTTGGGACAGCCTGGTGTCATGATAGTGTAATGCTGTGCAGTGCTTTTTGAATATGTTTGTGTATGAATGCATGTGCATGCCTGAAGTGAGTGTACATTCCATGGAATGATGTGTGTGTGTGGTGTGTTCTAAAGAAAAATGTTTTGGCAGTTAGTTAGTAGTTGGCTGAATTGCTTGAAAGGGTTGGTTGATATCAGTACTGATGGATGTTTCTGAGTTGAGTGGGTTCAGATTGGTTATTTTAGTCTGAATTACAATAAAAATTGGGTAATTTTGATCACTAAAGAAAGCTTATTCAGAATGATCTGTTGGAGTAATTTTACTGATGTTTAAAGATAATTTTGCGATATCTGTAAAGACACATCACAGAAAAATAAGATTTTAAAGTGGCTTTTTATTACTAAAAGTGGCTGTTGGGATTGGCTTGATGAAAAGCCTGGGTAAAGTGAATTGAGTTAATATTTTAAAGGCTTAGAGAAACTTTAAGATTCTCAGACGTTCTGGGTGAGACCCTGTGCTTAATTTGTTTTCAGAAGTAATTTTAAAACAAGTAATACTGTTTAAAAGACAGGCTGGAAGATATTTGATCTTTATAATTCGTTTGAATAGAGTTTATTTTAATGATAGCCATAGTAGAACTCTGCAGCCCTGTTTGAGATTGGAGAAAGGGTTTGAACTGAACTGTGCTGCAAAGGGTTCTGAGTAGAGAGTTGCGTGGGGATATTAATCCCGCCCGTCCCCACCCTTATCCCGCCTCTCCCCACCCGTCCCCGCCAGAATCTCCTCCGTCCTCCCATCCCCACGAGGAATCTCCTCCATCCCCATCTGACCCCACGAGGAATCCCCTCCATCCCCTCCTGTCCCCGCCCGTCCCCCCATAAAAGTTACTTGTCCCCATAAAAAGCAGCAATTACTCATGACAGGTTTTTTTTGTCTTAGTTTATTTAAACCAACAATAAAATACGATATAAACAAATAACACAGAAATAAGAGATGCATACATCACCAGAAAGAATTAAAATAGACATTAGGTCATGTGACTGTAGAGTCAACCATTTCTTGTTAAAAGAAATAAAAGAGTTGGATTTTTTGACAATATAAAGCTCATATCTGTAGAGCCAACAAATCTGGTTCCACCATCTGACATAGGTAACTTGTGAGAGGTCCTTCCAAGATCCACAAATGGTTTTTAATTCAGCAAAGAGTAAAGAATCAAACAATACAGCATCAAAATAATTTAAAGCAAAATTGAGAGAGGCACTTTTCAGGACAATGGTTGCATAAGAAAAATGTGCCATAACTGAACTGGAAACCCCCAAACAAACTCAGCAAGTACTTCATTTTGTACTAAACACACTTGGTGGCATAGCCATGAGAGGGGACTGGACCTCCCACTTTGAGCTTAGCCCCCCTCAAAATGAACATCTCCCTTGCTGTAGCTGGTGGGACATTTTGTTTTTCTATCATCTTGGTCCCAGTTTCTGCTTTTATCTATCTTCTACTAATTCTCTTTCCAGGCATTGGGAACACAAATTCCTGCTCCATGGGAGTCCCGTAAGCCTGGGGGAGATCCCCATGGGAGTCCCATAGACCTGGAGAGGATCCCTGTGGGGTCCCCGCAATCCCCATTCCCGTGTAGACCTTTAGTTCAGAGAACAGTAGTTCAGTTTTAAACCTACTGTTACCTGAGTACTGGAACCTCTATCTTGGCTAGTAAAGACATTTCTTTAGAGATTTCCAGTCAATATGAGAGTGAACCTGGAAACTTAAAGATGTTTAAGGTTGTGGCTGCATAGAATTCTGTACTGCTGAGGAGAGCAGTTTCACAGTATAGTGAGTTAAATGAGTATTAATCTATTGTAATCAGGGGTTAAAAATAATATTTAAAAACATTTACCTGACACCCAGGGTTTTGAGGGCTGTTGGGACCCAGGATTTTGAGGGCTGTTGTTTCGGGTTGTCTTCAGCCTATTGCCAGCATTGGAGGTCAGTGAGGTTCCCTTTTCTTGGGTTCAAGAGGATCCAGAGGTTGGCGGGTTTCAACCGTGGCAGGTGCACCTTGTCACACCACTGTTGGGCCAGAAAATGAAGCCAGAGGGCAGGAAGCAGGAAACTGGCCAGATTGGGGCCTGGCTGCCGTAGCTCCAGTGCATGCATGTTTTTCCATACATACACAATGCAGCTCTGGAGCTCTAATGTGCCTATTCAAGCTGGGCCTAAATTTTGGAGAGAATCTAGCGGGCTGTCATGGGAGATCACGGGCATGTTCCGGCACTAGTAAAGGTCTCTCCAGACTGAATCAGAGGATGGGGCATCCAGAAGACCACAGTGGAAACCAGGTAAGGGGTTGCCTGGGCTTACCAAGTAAGTTTCTTTTTCTAATTTTAAAATGTATTTTTTGGTGAGGTAGTGCTCAGGTTCAATCTGAAAGACCATTAAAAAAAAAAAAATTACTTTGTGGTGGTCTGGGTCTTTGGAGGTCCTGAGAGGATGGGCTAAGTTGATTAGTTAATTGGTTCAACTGATTGTAAGGGGTACAGTCTGGAAATAAAGGTTTTAACCCTTTCATTTGCAGATGGTGAAATGGCTGCTTTATGTAACTTGATGTTGAACGAGAGCAACAGTGCCAAGGTAACAGGCATTTGGAGATGCAGATCTCCCATAAAAGCAAAGAAATATATGTTGCTTCTGAGAAACAATGTCAAATAAAGGATTAAACATATGTTCTGAGGTTTTGTCAACAGAGAATGTTCCAGGGATTATAATTTAGTTTTTGTGAGCGACATCAGGAAGTTTTGATGGAAATTTGAATCATTTGAGCATCAGAGCATTTACCTCACCGGTCTGCAGTAGAAACCTCTACCGCAGCTTTCTAAGAGCGAATATAAATAAATAGACATCATGTATTAGTTACAGATAGATTGTAAGCTCTGTATTCTTTGTGCTGCAAATGTCTGGTAGCACTATAGAAATAATTAATAGTAGTAGTGATGATGTAAAGGGCATAGATTAATATATCCAATGCATGACGAAAAGGGTAAAGAGCTAAACAAGAAATGCAGGTATAAGGGCAGTTCCTTTTTTTAATATATTATATTTATTAAAAATTTCAATAACTAATTCCATGGACATTTCACTTAGAAAGAAATTGAGAAATTGAACAAAAGTAAAAAGAAAGAAAAAGGCAAACAGTGTCATAAGGAAAGCCTTAATTCCTATACAGTCTATGATAATGCGAGTAAAGGTATCAAGAAGAAAATCATAGGAGTTTCCAAATTACATATCAAGTCATACAAATAATATAACATGCAACAATAGTGAAATAGCCCCCTCTTCTATTAAACTGTGCTAGCAGTTTTTAGCGCAGAGAGCTGCGCTGAATGGCTCGCACTGCTCCCGACGCTCATAGGAACTCTATGAGCATCAGGAGCAGTGTGGGCCATTCAGCACGGTTCCCTATGCTAGAAACTGCTAGCACAGTTTAATAAAAGAGGCCCTAGGGGCTCCTTTTATGAAGTTGCATTAGGGCATTAATGTGTGGAATAGCGTGCGCTACATTGCCATGCGTGCTAGACAGTGGCGTACCTAGGGGGGGGCGGGGGGGGCAGGCCGCCCCGGGTACCAGCCCTAAGGGGGTGTTCCCGGCCTTGCCGTTCAGTCCCCCGCCACCCCCGAAGGACCGCTCGCCCCACTGACCTTCCTGCACCACCTGTGAAGCAGCCCGCAGCAGGATCGCGAAGTCAGCGTCAGCATCCCTGCGCTGCTTCCTGCGCCGCAATCCCGCCCCTCCTCTGACATCAGAGGAGGGGCGGGACCGTGGCGCAGGAAGCAGCGCAGGGATCGCTGACGCTGACTTCGCGATCCTGCTGCGGCTGTTCATAGGTGGTGCGGGGAGGCCAGGGGGGCGAGCGGTCCTTCGGGGTGGGTCGGGGCATCAGGCCTTCAGGGTGGGGCGGGCGGGCAGGCAAGCAGGCTTTCAAGGGGGAGGGGGTGACAGGCAGGCAGGCAGGCCTTCAAGGGGGGACAGGCCTTCGGGGGGGGGTGCAGACCTTCAAGGGGTGCAGGCCTTCAAGGGGGGCAGGCAGGCCTTCAGGGGGGTGCAGGCCTTCGGGGGGGGGGGTGTAGGCCTTTGGGGGGGTGCAGACCTTCAAGGGGGTGCAGGCCTTCAAGGGGGGGAACAGGCCTTCAAGGGGGGAAAGGCAGGCAGGCCTTCAAGGGGGGGACAGGCCTGCAAGGGGGGGGGACAGGCCTACAAGGGGGGGGACAGGCCTACAAGGGGGGGGACAGGCCTTCAAGGGGGGGTGCAGGCCTTCAAGGGGGGTGCAGGCCTTCAAGGGGGAGACAGGCCTTCAAGGGGGGGAAAGGCAGGCAGGCAGGCCTTAAAGGGGGGACAGGCCTACAAGGGGGGGACAGGCCTACAAGGGGGTGGGACAGGCCTTCAAGGGGGGGACAGGCCTTCGGGGGGGTGCAGACCTTCAAGGGAGTGCAGGCCTTCGGGGGGGGGTGCAGTCCTTCAAGGGGGTGCAGGCCTTCAAGGGGGGGAAAGGCAGGCAGGCAGGCCTTCAAGGGGGGGACAGGCCTACAAGGGGGGGAGAAGCTACAAGGGGGTGGTACAAGCCTTCAAGTGGGGGACAGGCCTTCGGGGGGGGGGTGCAGACCTTCAAGGGAGTGCAGGCCTTCGAGGGGGGTGGTGCAGGCCTTCAAGGGGGTGCAGGCCTTCAAGGGGGGACAGGCCTTCAAGGGGGGAAAGGCAGGCAGGCAGGCCTTCAAGGGGGGGACAGGCCTACAAGGGGGGGGGAGAAGCTACAAGGGGGTGGGACAGGCCTTCAAGTGGGGGACAGGCCTTCGGGGGGGTGCAGGCCTTCGGGGGGTGCAGACCTTCAAGGGGGGGACAGGCAGGCAGGCCTTCAAGGGGGGGACAGGCCTACAAGGGGAAGGGACAGGCCTTCAAGGGGGGTGCAGGCCTTCAAGGTGGGACAGGCAGACCTTTAAGGGGGGACAGGCCTTTGGGGGGGGACCATGATTTAGAAGTACACGGAGGGAAGGGGGTGTTCAAAGAGACATGCATATGCCAAACTTTGGGGGGGGGAAGAAATAATGGGTCTGAAAATAGAGGAGAGGGAGAGAGATGATGGACCATGGGATTTAGGGAGGGAAGGAACAGAAAGGGAGAGAAATTGGACACAAGGGATGGTGTGGAGGAGGGATAGAGATACTGGATAGGAGGGTAATTAGGAAAAGAAACGGAGAGATGGTGGACTCTGGGATGGTGGGGAAGGAGGGAGAGATGCCGGATGAAAGGGTATTTAAGAAAAGGTGGATCTGTGGAGGGAGATGAAAAAAAGGAAAGATACCAGACTTCCTGGGAAGGGAAGGGAAATGGAAAGGGAGGACAGAGTTGGCAGATGGATGGTTAGCATGCAGAAAGAAGGAGACCCTGGCAAGCAAGTTATCAGAAGAAAACCAGAGCCTTGGACCAACAAGATTTGAAATATAACCAGACAACAAAAGGTAGAAAAATTAATTTTATTTTCTGTTTTGTGATTATAACATGTCAGATTTGAAATGTGTATCCTGCCAGAGCTGGTGTTGGACTGCAAACGTGAGCTAGGATTTAACAGAAAGAGGAAAAGTCCTTTTTGTTTCTTTATTTTATTTACACCACAGCGCCAGTGTGGTTAGGAGAAGCCAAAGGGGGTGAAAAAGCTATAAAACCCACCAGGAGTTTTGAAAAAAATCACCCAACTGGGCAGGAAAATCGAATTGAAAAACCAATTCAATAGGGCTGAATCGAATCAAAATTTTTTTTTCCTGTATCTGGCAGCATTAGTTTGCGCTACTGTCTTAGACTTTAGGACCTGGGATTGGGGAGAGATGGCATCCTCAGTACTTTATAATGCAAGTGAAACAAGGATTTGGTCAGACTTTTGAAGGGTCTGCAGAAAAAAAATATTGTATAGGCCGGGGACATGAGACAGCAGGAAATGGGAACTTTTCTTCCTTCTATTTTTGTGAATGGAAAGGCTGAGGATGTCAGAGAGGTCAGTTAAAATATGTGCTTTATAAGAAAATATAATAATGTGTTTTATAAAGTTTATAGCATAGCTGGCCTACCCAGTGAGGTGTTCCTAGTGGTGATGGTGGCAGCGTGTCAATGTGTTGAGAGGAAGAGGTGGTCTGGGAAATTCTGCTGAGCAAACTCCGGGCCCATTTCCACCCCCCAGTTAGTCCACTCCACTCAACTGATTCACACACTGAGTGGGTCTTTGGGTGTTGTGTTGGGATCTCTTCCAGTGGTTTATCTCCTTCTGGTCCAAGGAAGGAAACTTTGTTATCCTTAGCATTGACCTACAGAATATGTTTGTAACAGCGCTGCTTGTGTGGCATTAGGCTATGTAGTGATCGAAAGAAAAAAACAGACCTTTGCACATTTTTGCACTATATGGTGGGTGTATGAGGAGATTCACATTTCCTGCACAGCTAAGTCCATGTGAAGTTACCTTGTGCTGTATTTGACATCTAGCAAGGTCTCTGTTTGAAAGGAAAGATCTAAACTTAAAAATGAAGTGGCCAGAAGTTATGGTAAAAGCAGATAGTGTAGCTGGTTTTAAGAAAGATTTGGACAAATTCCTGGAGGAAAAGTCCATAATCTGTTATTAAGACATGGGGGAAGTGTCTGCTTGCCCTGGATCGGTAGCATGGAATGTTGCTACTCTTTGGGTTTTGACCAGGTATTAGTGTCCTGGATTGGCTACCATGAGAATGGGCTACTGGGCATGATGGACCATTGGTCTGACCCAGTTAGGCTATTCTTATGTTATGTTCTCATCTGTAGGGGCCTTTGTTTTCACTTCTTATTTTAATGTATTTTTTTTCTGGGAACTTATCAGTGTTTTTTATAATGGGAACAAAAATGGAAGAGAATTAATGTGTGTGGAATGGGGGGTAACTAATTTCTTCAGCTAAATAATTCAATCCACTTCAAACAGACATAGGAGAACTTGTGCACCATTCACACACCCTCCAACCAAAAACGTCAAAAGAAAAAAACTGTTCGACAACCTCCTAGCCATTCGAGCTGCAACACTCGACCCCCAACTCTACAACCAATTGATATCAACCACAGACTGCAAAACCTTCAAAAAGAAATAAAAACCCTTCTATTCAAAAAACACATAAAACCGAACTAACACAATCAGAACTGTCCCAAGCATCACCTGCAACTACTCCATATGTACTTCTAATGTCATGACAATTTAGACATAATTTATGCTATGTTATGTTTGGAATAATGGTTACATATATGAGGTTCAATAAAAGAAAATTTTCACTGCCTGTTTCTATTCTGACCATTTATTCCATTTCATGGTTATTGCAAAAAAAAAAAAAAAATTTTTTACATGGGGGGGGGTGTGTCAAAAAATGATGGGCCCCGGGTGCCACATACCCTAGGTACGCCACTGGTGCTAGACGCTAATGTCAGCATTGAGCTGAAGTTAGTTCTAGCCGCGTAGTGCACAGTGTAGCACGCGGTAATATCTTGTGTGCTCTAAAAACACTAGCATACCTTAGTAAAAGGAGCCCTAAGTGTCAGGGCATTTCTAAAAAAAAGCAAAGCAAATGTAGCAGTGAGTAAAAGCAATATCTCAAAGGATACATTAGGTGGCAGCAAATTTCAAGATCTAAATACTCATCAAAACATCTCCTAAGACAAGTACAATATTGTAGTCAAACAAGAGCCTAGAGGAATGAATCTGATATGCCTCAAAAATGACTCCAGAAAAAGGAGAATGGATTGAGATATCTGGGTTTTACTTCTATTGAAAACAATCTGTCCTACTTACATTGCTTTCAATGAAAGTAAAATCCGGATGTCTCAACCCAGACTCCTTTTTCTGGAGCCATATGGTAACCCTGCTCATATGATCAATTTTTAAAATGTTCTTAATAACTTTTAAAAAAAAAAACCTTCTTTCAAGCTGTGCTACAGGTTTTTAGTGCAAGTCAGTGAGGTAAGTGTTCTGACGCTCATAGGAATTCTATGAGCGTTGGAGCATTTACTGTGCCAGCTCACACTAAAATCCTCTAGCGCAGCTTGATAAAAGGGGCCCATAAATCTTGAATACAACATTAAGGGCCAAATTCTGTAAAGCACACCTAAAGTTAGGTGTTGTTTAGGCATCCAGCTAAACTGTATTCTACAAAAGTTAGACATCCTTTATAGAATCGTGCTCAGCATCAGTTAGACGTCCACATTTTTAGACTTCCTTTAGAGAATCGCTCTGTAGGTGGAAGTTAGATGTCCACCCAATGTCATTATAATGTTTTATTATTATAATGTTATTAGAATGGCAATTTTATGCTGTTTTTCATTAAAATTGTAAGCAGTGAAATGCTGGCCCCACTATAATTTATATTTTAATCTTTTTTTTTTATTATTTCTCTTCTGTTACAGGAAGTGAGTGGGATTCAAAGCAGCAACATCAGGGTGGAAGGCTGCAGGTATAACCAGTGTGCCACAGAGTATGGTTTATGGTTTATTAATACTGCTCATTCATTTCACTGGTCCAAGCAGTTTATAAAATAAAATTTGATAATAAATAAATAAAAAAAGTAAGCTAGTGAGTTACATAGCAATGGTAAAACTAGGTCTTATAGACATTGTAAAGCAGGTCTACTTTTGAGCATGGTTTGGGCAATCGATATACGTAAGTTAGGTGGACGGGACTTAGGCGGGCTTTGAACGTCTCCAATGTGTTCTTCTAAATAAGTTTATGGGGCTTTTATTTTTGCTTTACTAATCTCAAAATACATTTAATAATGCACCACATAAACAGGGCACATGAATATAGAAGCATAGAAACATAGAAATAGACAGCAGATAAGGGCCACGGCCCATCAAGTCTGCCCACTCCATTGACCCTCCCTATCTATCTTTGCGGATAGATCCCACATGTTTGTCCCATTTGGCCTTAAAATCTGGCACGCTTCTGGCCTCAATAACCTGAAGTGGAAGACTATTCCAGCGATCAACCACCCTTTCGGTGAAGAAGAACTTCCTAGTGTCACCGTGCAGTTTCCCGCCCCTGATTTTCCACTGATGTCCCCTTGTTGCCGCTGGACCCTTGAAAAAGAAGATATCCTCTTCCACTTCGATGCGACCCGTGAGGTACTTGAATGTCTCGATCATATCTCCCCTCTCTCTACGTTCCTCGAGTGAGTAGAGCTGCAACTTCCCTAACCGCTCCTCGTATGGGAGCTCCTTGAGTCCCGAGACCATCCTGGTGGCCATTCTCTGGACCGATTCCAGTCTCAGTACATCCTTGCGGTAATGTGGCTTCCAAAATTGCACACAGTACTCCAGGTGCGGTCTCACCATGGATCTATATAGTGGCATAATGACTTCAGGTTTACGGCTGACGAAACTCCTGCGTATGCAACCTATGATTTGCCTTGCTTTGGATGAAGCTTGCTCAACTTGGTTTGCAGACTTCATGTCATCCCTGACAATCACCCCTAAGTCTCTTTCTGCTTCAGTTTTTGTCAAGATCTCGCCATTTAGGGTGTAAATCTTGCATGGATTTCGGCTTCCCAGGTGCATGACTTTGCATTTTTTGGCATTGAAACTGAGTTGCCAGGACCTAGACCAGCGCTCCAGTAGAAGTAGGTCATGCATCATATCATCTGCCATCGAATTATTGTCTGTTGTGCTCTTGTTCACTACATTGCTTAGCTTGGCATCATCGGCGAATAATGTTATTCTTCCTCGGAGCCCTTCTGTCAAGTCTCTTATGTAGATGTTGAACAAGATTGGGCCCAGGACGGAGCCCTGCGGCACTCCACTTATCACCTCCGACATTTCGGAGGGGGTGCCATTCACCACCACCCTCTGAAGCCTACCTCCAAGCCAGTTCCCAACCCAATTTGTCAATGTGTCGCCCAAACCTAAAGAACTCATCTTACTTAGCAACCTGCGGTGTGGTACGCTATCAAATGCCTTGCTGAAATCTAGGTAGACAATGTCCAGGGACTCACCAGCATCCAGCTTCCTCGTCACCCAGTCAAAGAAGCTGATCAGGTTGGATTGGCAGGATCTCCCCTTAGTAAATCCATGTTGGCGGGAATCCCGTAGTTTCTCCTCGTCCATGATTCTATCCAATTGGTGTTTGATTAGGGTTTCCATTAGTTTGCTCACTATCGATGTGAGACTCACTGGTCTGTAATTTGCCATCTCCATCTTGGAGCCTTTCTTGTGGAGTGGGATGACGTTAGCTGTCTTCCAGTCCATCGGGACGTTACCTGTACTAAGGGAGAGATTGAAGAGCGCGGACAGCGGTTCCGCTAGGACATCACCCAACTCCCTGAGCACCCTAGGGTGTAGGTTGTCAGGCCCCATTGCCTTGTTGACCTTGATTTTTGACAGCTCGCAATAGACGCTGCTGGGTGTAAACTTGAAATTACTAAACGGGTCAACTGATTTAACCCTTGTCTGTGGCTGAGGGCCGATTCCTGGTGCCTCGCGGGTGAAGACTGAGCAGAAGTATTCATTTAACAGTTGGGCTTTTTCCAAGTCCGTTTCTACATAGTCTCCGTCTGGTTTTCTGAGACGTACTATCCCTCTCGAGTTCTTATTTCTGTCACTGATATACCTAAAGAAAGATTTATCTCCTTTCTGGATGTTATTTGCTAGAGACTCCTCCATGCGGAATTTGGCCTCCCTAACTGCTGCTTTGACGGCCCTTTACTTGGCCAGATATTTTACTCTAGAGTCCTGTGTCCCTGATTGTTTGTAAGAGATGAATGCTTTTTTCTTCTCTTTGATGATGTCCGAGATCTCCGTAGAGGACCACTGTGGCTTGTTGTTCCTATTCCGTTTGCTTACTGATTTAACATAGCGGGTTGTTGCTTCCTGTATGGTGGCTTTCAGAGTTGACCACATTTCTTCCACACTGTCAGTGTCTGCTTGGCTTTGTAGCGCCTGGTGAACGAAGTCTCCCATGTCTTGGAAGTTTGTGTCTTTGAATTTGAGAACCTTGGTCATTGAGGTAGATTTCGTGAAACCTTTCCTGAGATTGAACCATATCATATTGTGGTCACTGGAGGCCAAAGTTTCACCCACCGAGACCTCTGTGATACTTTCCCCATTGGTAAGTACTAGGTCCAGTATTGCCTGATCCCTTGTTGGTTCAGATACCAGTTGCCTGAGTCTTGCTCCATTCAACGAGTTTAATAGCTTCCTGCTGTTGCCGGAAGCAGAGGAAAGTGTGACCCAATCCACATCAGGCATGTTGAAGTCACCTACCAATACTGTGTCACCCCACAAGGTGATATTCTCTATTTCTCCAATTAATTCCTTATCTAGGTCATCTTGATGTCTTGGGGGTCTGTATACTACGCCTTCCCTCTAGCCAAATTTACCCAAAGGGATTCCCCAGTGTACTGTACATCCGTGATTCTGGTGACCTTAATGTCATCTTTAGTATATAATGCTACACCACCTCCCATTTTACCCTCCCTGTCCCTGCGAAGCAAGTTGTAACCTGGTATGACCATGTCCCACCCGTGGGAGTCTGTGAGCCAGGTCTCAGATATCGCCACTACATCCAGGTCAGCATCCCTCATTTCTGTTTCCAAGTCTAGGATCTTATTTCCCAGACTGTGGGCGTTGACGTACATAGCCCTCCACGTTGTGTGTTTGTTGTATCTCAGTGGGGACGATCCCTCTTTATCAACTAGGACCCCATTAGCATTATTCGCATGTCTCTTACACTCCCTAACATTATTTGCCTGTCTCTTACACTCCATAGACCCAGAGCTAAAGCTTGAACCTGTCTCGGACTCCCCATGACTATAGTGTGCTCCTATCTCAGGCTCGGTAATGTGTGAACCCTGTGGGGGTATTCCCGTTTGGGCTACTCGAGCTCCTTTAGTGCAATTTGCAACGTGTGCACTCTCTCTGGTCCCAGAATTATAATCTTCTATTTTTGTGGGTTAATAGTAATAGTATTTACTAATTATAGGAAAAGATTGATTAACAAGCACAGCTCATGAAAAAGATATCTTTATATTGCTTACTTAAAAAGCTTCTCTTTTTCTGAGTAAAGAGTGCTGCAAAGTCTTGAAAGAGCTGCATTAAGCAAGCAAGTCTCATGAAAAAAAATATATATATATTGTATAGAAAACTTCATTTCCAAAAGGTTAAAAACAGAAAAAAGAGATACAGACCTCACCATAGCTTCTAGTTCAGAGCAAATGGGCATTTCCAGCTGCACAATGGTGACCTCATTATGAGATCATCAAGGTGCACTTGGAAGGTAGAATGCCACTAATAAAATAGAAATATGTGCTGGGGGAGCTGACCATACTTGGAATCTGAACCCATGACCTTTGGAAGATGAGAACAGGGCTTTTACCCATTGAGCCACAACAGCTTCCATGTAGGTGTCTCTTTCTGGCATGTGGAGATCTTCCAAAATACTTTGATCAAAATATGTTGTCACTAGGCTCAGCATCTGAGTCGCTATGTTGAAAGATGCTTCCCTCTTCATTTTAAGTATTTTAGTAAATCTAAGATTTTTTCAACAGTAGCAGCAGTCTTTCATCCTAATTTCAAGTTGTGGTGGGTATCACCTAACAAGAAAAATTGGGTAAAATCAGCCTTTCTAGATGAAGGAAAAAAATCAGTTCAGATGTTGATGAAACAAATGAAGGTGTTTCCATGACTACAGCAGATGATTTTTCAATTTTGATGATGGTGAAAATCCTGGCACTGAATTAGAAAACTCATCTGGAAAGGTATATCAACTAGAAGCATTATTAAATTTCCATGTCATCACTATTAATATTATAATGATTACATATTTGCATATTAATGTAAAGTATAAATAATTTGAAGGTCAAAATATCTTATTTAACTTATTTAACTCTAGACTTTTGTTAACTTTTTAACAATCACTTTCAGAGTTTTGACGTTTTATGATTTTAACAAGGTTGCATTATCTTTTAAGGTAATAATACAATGCCTACGCTATCTGGGGAAGTCATGCTCATATTCCCTTAACTTCTTGAACCAATATTCGTGGAAGCCAATCAAGAAGCTGCTCAGCGCCAAGCAGGTATAACAAAGTTGCTCCTGCTCTTTGCAACTCAGCGGCAGAAGAAAGACTTTTCCACGAGTGAAGACAGAGCCTGACAGGGGTTGGGAGGGAAGGGGGCTGGGGAAATCCTCGTTGAAAAACCCGATTCTGCGGGTAAAGAGCCTGATAGGGGAGGGAGGGAAAGGGCTGGGTGCAGTACCTGACAGTGGGGGGGGGGGGGGGGGGGAAGGGAAGGAGGCTGGGTGCAGAGCCTGACAGGGAGAGGCTGAGTGCGAGGGTAGGGAGTTGAGAAGACAGATGCTCAGGAGGTTGGGAAGACAGATACTGTGCATAGTAGGAGAGGGTTTGGATGGACAAATGCAGACACTTTGGCATAGTTATCTTGGGTTCACATTGATTAAATTGGTTCCAGCAATATTGGTGTTTGATCTTATCGCTATTAGTAGTGGTTGTAAGGCTATATTGAATAACAGAAGAGAGAGTGGACAGCCTTGTTTTGATCCTCCATAGAGGATTTTTAAAAATTCTAGTCCTTTATTTATACCTGTGGAATAGAATATTCTTGAAAATATCCTGCATGGTGTAATCATCAATTACGCTGGGAAAACAAAACAAACTGGGATATTTAAAAACTAGAACAGTCATTCCTGTGATTCTAATCCTGCTTTATTATGTCTGTTGCAACAATGGGCATGCAAGTATAACTTTATTTATAGTTTAGAAGGTGTAACCCCTTCTTTTGTAAGGCTTGTCATTATCTGAGAGTCGCAAAAGTAGTGACCATCCCTTAGCACAATATCTGACCTCTAAACAGTCATGAGTTAATCTCCGCAAAACAAACTAAAGTTGATGACTTAAAAAAAAAAAAAAAAAATTAGGTCAAACCGTAACTATTTCAAGAAGTCTCCAGATGGGGCAAGCCCTGAGTCTCCAGATGGTGCACCTTGGAACTAAAGCACCACAATGATTGCACTGAATAAAAATCATCTTGATTGGTTGGCATTGAAAGTGACTAATATATAGACAAAAATACTTATCGGTAACAAACCAGGGATGGGTGGGATAATTAGTCCTTAATTATCCCACTCACCAAGAACCAAGCAGATAGAACCAAGCAGATAGAAATTAGATATATAGGTAGTGTATGCACGGGGGGGGGGGGGGTTGAGGGGGGTGGGAGGGCCTAGACATCCAGAGATCTATGAGCTGTGTTAGCTATGAAACCTATCTTCAATATAATTTTCTATTAAAACACCTTTCTATAACTTTGTAATAGAGCCTGCCTCCAGACAAGAGGTGGGGGGAGGAGGCTAGCAATATACAGTAAACCTTGGATTGCAAGTAACTTGGTATGCAAGTGTTTTGCAAGAGAAGCAAAATATTTTATTAAATTATAATTTGATATACAAGCAAGGTCTTGCAATACAAGTACATACAGTATTTTGTATTAAAGTTTTTGGGCTGTAGAGTTTCCATTATTTCTTATGGGGAAATTTGTTTTGATATACGAGTGTTTTGGATTACAAGCATGTTTTCGGAACAAATTAGGCTCGCAAACTAAGGTTTTACCATATGTACGTTTGTATATATAGCAAGTTCCTGCCCAATAAAGCAGCTGCAAGACTTAATCTGCTACCTATCCAAGCTTTGACAATGGAAAATAAACTTTACAGAGCTAGTCTACAGTTCAAGAAACCAAGTTAGGAAAGTTTAGAAAAATTAGCAGCACAAAAAACTATATTTGGTATGGAACATAAGAACATAAGAATTGCCACTGCTGGGCAGACCGGTGGTCCATCGTGCCCAGCAGTCTGCACACCTGCGGCCCTTGGTTTAAAAACCAGTGCCCTAACTGAGCCTAGCTTTATCTGCATACTTTCTGGTTCAGCAGGAATTTGTCTAACTTTATCTTGAATCCATGGAGGGTGTTTTCTCCTATAACAGCCTGCGGAAGAGCATTCCAGTTTTCCACCATTCTCTGGGTGAAGAAGAACTTCCTTACATTTGTACGGAATTTATCCCCTTTTAACTTTAGAGAGTGCCCTCTCGTTCTCTGTACCTTAGAGAGGGTGAACAACCTGTCTCTATCAACTAAGTTTATTCCCTTCATTATCTTGAATGTTTCAATCATGTTCTCTCTCAGTCTCCACTTTTCAAGGGAGAAAAGGCCCAGTTTTTCTAATCTCTCACTGTACGGCAGCACCTCCAGCCCTTTAACCATTTTAGTCGCTCTTCTCTGGACCCTTTCAAGTAGTACTGTGTCCTTCTTCATGTACGGCGACCAGTGCTGGATGCAGTATTTCAGTTTGGGGCGTACCATAGCCCGGTACTGTGGCATGATAACCTTCTCCAATCTGCTCGTGATTCCCTTCTTAATCATTCCTAGCATTATGTTCACCGTTTTCGCTGCCGCCACGTATTGCACTGACGGCTTCATCGACTTGTCGACCAGTAATCCCAGGCTAGTGTCAGTTTTAAAAGGCTATCTCCTCTTGTATCTGAAATAGCCAGAAAGGAAGAGAAAGCTTTTTTTGCTGTTGTTTTTGGGGGGTTTGTCTTTTTTTTTTTTTTTTTTTTAATAGGAGGAAGAGGTCTAGGTTTGAAAACAGAGCAGATTTCGCCAACACAACTTAAGTAATTAGAAATTTAGAGAATAGATATCAGGCAGCAAACCCTGTAACCAGACAGAATACAATTAAAAATAAAATCAAAGGCACTTATCAGAGTTGTGGTTCTCAATGAGAGCACATCACTGTGTCTATTTATGCTCAGTATTTTGCTCTATGTATTTCAAAATTTAGCATCTATCTGCTGCTAAACATATTCCTTTGATATCAAAATATCTTCATTTATTCGTCTTCTTTAGATGTTTACATATACGCATCCTCTTGTCCATGAGGAAACTGTAAGAAAAAATAAAATGAACTTGCAGAGCAGGAACAGCTGCCTCACAGGATCTGGGTGGGTCTGGAAAACATGTTAAGAAAGATAACTATTGTCAAAGGATGCAGACTGCTGATCTCACACAGAAAGGAAGGCATTCCTGATTTAATGCGCCTGGAGGACAGATTTATTGCACCTGGAGGACAGTCTGGAGGGAAGCAGGGCTGATGGAAGCTGAACTATTTGCTTACATTCTGAGGCTATTTGCACAAATCTATGATGCCTACATATTTATACTGTGCCTAGTATCCTGCCAGGTTTGCACATTACTAGTATTTATAGGAACTATGGATTTGGATTAGCCAGATTCTACAAATAGTATGTCACCTAATAATGTGGTGCTGACTAGTGCGGTGCTAAACACGATTCTAGACAAGGTGTGCGCTCTTTATAGAATCATGCTTAACAGCATGTAGTACAATAGTAACATAGTAACATAGTAGATGACGGCAGATAAAGACCCGAATGGTCCATCCAGTCTGCCCAACCTGATTCAATTTAAATTTTTTTTTTTTTTTTTTTCTTAGCTATTTCTGGGCAAGAATCCAAAGCTTTACCTGGTACTATGCTTGGGTTCCAACTGCCGAAATCTCTGTTAAGACTTACTCCAGCCCATCTACACCCTCCCAGCCATTGAAGCCCTCCCCTGCCCATCCTCCACCAAACGGCCATACACAGACACAGACCGTGCAAGTCTGCCCAGTAACTGGCCTAGTTCAATATTTAATATTATTTTCTGATTCTAAATCTTCTGTGTTCATCTAACGCTTCTTTGAACTCAGTCACAGTTTTACTCTCCACCATCTCTCTCGGGAGCGCATTCCAGGCATCCACCACCCTCTCCGTAAAGTAGAATTTCCTAACATTGCCCCTGAATCTACCACCCCTCAAACTCAAATTATGTCCTCTGGTTTTACCATTTTCCTTTCTCTGGAAAAGATTTTGTTCTACGTTAATACCCTTTAAGTATTTGAACGTCTGAATCATATCTTCCCTGTCTCTCCTTTCCTCTAGGGTATACATATTCAGGGCTTCCAGTCTCTCCTCATACGTCTTCTGGCGCAAGCCTCCTATCATTTTCGTCGCCCTCCTCTGGACCGCCTCAAGTCTTCTTACGTCTTTCGCCAGATACGGTCTCCAAAACTGAACACAATACTCCAAGTGGGGCCTCACCAATGACCTGTACAGGGGCATCAACACCTTCTTCCTTCTACTGACTATGCCTCTCTTTATACAGCCCAGAATCCTTCTGGCAGCAGCCACTGCCTTGTCACACTGTTTTTTCGCCTTTAGATCTTCGGACACTATCACCCCAAGATCCCTCTCCCCGTCCATGCATATCAGCTTCTCTCCTCCCAGCATATATGGTTCCTTCCTATTATTAATCCCCAAATGCATTACTCTGCATTTCTTTGCATTGAATTTTAGTTGCCAGGCATTAGACCATTCCTCTAACTTTTGCAGATCCTTTTTCATATTCTCCACTCCCTCTTCGGTGTCTACTCTGTTACAAATCTTGGTATCATCTGCAAAAAGGCACACTTTTCCTTCTAACCCTTCAGCAATGTCACTTACATACATATTGAACAGGATTGGCCCCAGCACCGAACCCTGAGGGACTCCACTAGTCACCTTTCCTTCCTTCGAGCGACTTCCATTAACCACCACCCTCTGGCGTCTGTCCGACAGCCAGTTTCTGACCCAGTTCACCACTTTGGGTCCTAACTTCAGCCCTTCAAGTTTGTTCAACAGCCTCCTATGAGGAACTGTATCAAAGGCTTTGCTGAAATCCAAGTAAATTACATCTAGCATATGTCCTCGATCCAGCTCTCTGGTCACCCAATCAAAAAATTCAATCAGGTTCGTTAGGCACGATTTACCTTTTGTAAAGCCATGTTGCCTCGGATCCTGTAACCCATTAGATTCAAGGAAATACACTATCCTTTCTTTCAGCAACACTTCCATTATTTTTCCAACAACTGAAGTGAGGCTCACCGGCCTGTAGTTTCCTGCTTCATCCCTGTGACCACTTTTATGAATAGGGACCACATCCGCTCTCCTCCAATCCCCAGGAATCACTCCCGTCTCCAGAGATTTGTTGAACAAGTCTTTAATAGGACTCGCCAGAACCTCTCTGAGCTCCCTTAGTATCCTGGGATGGATCCCGTCTGGTCCCATCGCTTTGTCCACCTTCAGTTTTTCAAGTTGCTCATAAACACCCTCCTCCGTGAACGGCGCAGAATCTACTCCATTTTCTCGTGTAACTTTGCCAGACAATCTCGGTCCTTCTCCAGGATTTTCTTCTGTGAACACAGAACAGAAGTGTTTGTTTAGCACATTTGCTTTCTCCTCATCACTCTCCACATATTTGTTCCCAGCATCTTTTAGCCTAGCAATTCCATTTTTTATCTTCCTCCTTTCACTAATATATCTGAAAAAAATTTTATCTCCCTTTTTTACATTTTTAGCCATTTGTTCTTCCGCCTGTGCCTTCGCCAAACGTATCTCTCTCTTGGCTTCTTTCAATTTCACCCTGTAGTCCTTTCTGCTCTCCTCTTCTTGGGTTTTTTTATATTTCATGAACGCCAACTCTTTCGCCTTTATTTTCTCAGCCACTAGGTTGGCATCTACGCTTATGTGCAATTTTATAGAATCTCATTTAATAAGTTAGGTGGCACATACTTTACATGCGACATTTACAGAATTGTTATATGCACTGTTTAGAGAATCATGCCTCGTATCGGTGTGGAGATGACATCATGCGTGCAGGGGCATATCAGGTGCACACAGACAAATTTCAATGCTGGGGACACATTGCTGTTAGCAAGGCTGTTCCTTCACAATGAGAGGAGGTACTTCATCCTCCCAGGCTAAAGGAGGAGCTATACAGTGCAGGAAGGCCTGGGAGAGACTGACAATGTGCTACAGCAGTGTTTCCCAAGTCGGTCCTGGAGTACCCCCTTGCCAGTCAGGTTTTCAAGATATCTGCAATGAATATGCATGAAAAACATTTGCATATAATGGAGGCAGAGCATGCAAATCAAGTTTATGCAAATTCAATGTGGATATACTGAAAACCAATGGCAAGGAGGTACTCCAGGACCAAGTTGAGAAACACTGTGCTACAGCACCCAAGAATCCTTTCCCAGAGATGTAAGTACTAAAAATAACTACTGCTCATATGTTATCTGGTTTGCTGGCCTTGGAGCAGTGCAGGATAGGGTAATTGCTTACTAGAATATGCACTTATCAGCCCTGAATGACAAGTCTGCTTCCTAACCACCAGGTTAACTCCTCATCTATATAGCACTGCCTGGTAGAACAGTGAAGCCTGCTTCCCTGACGAGGAAAGTACAAAAACAGTGATGGGATATAAACCCTCTACACCCTAAAGAGAAGGTTCACCCTTTAACCAGAAGCCTTGCTACCTCTACTCTTGCATAGCAATGCTTCTCAGAGCAGTAAAGAGGAAGTGGAGCAGTGGAGGGAGACATTCCAAATCCAACCATCTCATTAGGACAGGAACCACTAAACTACCTCCTGCTTGTCACCTCATCAGCAATGTGTCAGGTATTATTACTGTTCCATGTATTTACACCATCCGTGATGTCTACTCTATTGTAGATTTTAGTATCATCCACAAAGGGGCAAATCTTACCTGACAGCCCCTTCAGCAATATCACTTATAAAAATGTTAAAAAGAACAGTCCCAAGAATAGATCCTTGAGGCACACCACTGGTAACATCCCTTTCCTCAGAGCTTGTCACTTTGGAGCCCATCCTGAGGGCACTCAGTTTATTTATTAGACATCTGTGTGGAACAAAAAGCTTTGCTAAAATCTAAATACTAGTGCTGCCCGATTTATGATTTGAATCGGTTCACCGATTCACTCCGGGTGAATCGATTCGAATCGATTTATAACAAAAAAATTGGCCTTCCGATTCAGTAACTGACCCTCGACCCCTAAAGCAGGAGCGGCATTGCTGCCTCTTGCTGGCCGGCCGCTGCCGCACCTGCTTTAGAGGGCAAGGAGGAGGGTCAATCGGGAAGTGCTGGTGTCCAGCTTCCACCCTGGCCTCCCGCTGGTGTCCGGCTTGGTGGCGGGACAAAAAGCGTGCCAGACAAAGCTGCGCCGACATTTCGGCCCAGACAATTGCGCGCAAGACTCCAGCATGCTGCTGTAAAAGTTAATTTTAAAGAGCTCTGACGGGGGTGTGTGGGGGGAACCCCCCTACACTTTACTTAATACTGTTCATGCTGCTATAGGGGGGTTATGGGGTACAACCCCCCACATTATACAGAAAACAACTTTTTCCTAAAAAATCAGGAAAAAGTTGTTTCCTCTATAATGGGGGGTTCCAACCCCCCAAACTCCCCCCAACGGCAGCGTGAACACTATTAAGTAAACTGGGGAGGTTTGCCCCTCACACCCCCCTTTGGAGCTCTTTAAAATTAACTTTTCCGGCGGCACACTGCAGTCTTGCATCCAATTGTCTGGGCTCAAATGTCGGCGCGGCTTTGTTCCTCGTGCGAATGACTATGAAGCATCCAGCTTCTCCCCTGGCCTCCTGCTGGTGTCTGGCTTCCCCCTGGCATCCTGTGCACCATTTACTTACTAGCAGCAGCTTGCAGAGAAGATCGCTGGGGCTAGCGATCTCTGCAAGCTGCTATAGGACTTCGGAGCTGTTTACTCTGCCGCGATCCTGCCTCTGATGTCAGAGGAGGGGCGGGACCGTGGCAGAGGAAATAGCTCCGAAGACCTATATCAGCTTGCAGAGATCGCTAGCCCCAGTGATCTTCTCTGCAGGCTGCTACTAGTAGATAAATGGTACACGGGAGGCCAAGGGTAACACGCAAGCCTTCCTGGGGGGGGTACTCAGTCCTTTGGGAAGGACAGGCCTTCTGGGGGGAAAGCCAGACCTTCGGGGGGTGCAGGCCTTTTGGGGGTGGTACAGGCCTTCAGGGGGGACAGGCAGGCCTTCAGGGATGAGGTGCAGGCCTTCGGGGGGGTGGTACAGGCCTTCAGGGGGACAGGCAGGCCTTCAGGGGTGGGGTGCATGGCTTCAGGGGTGGTGGTGCAGGCCTTCAGGAGTGGGGTACATGGCTTCAGGGGGGGACAGAGCTTCAGGGGAGGGAAGGGGGGGTTCAAAGAGAAGTGCATATGCCAGACTTTGGTGGGGGGGAAATAATGGGTCTAAAAAAAGAGGAGAGGGAGAGAGATGGTGGACAATGGGATTTAGGGAGGGAAGGAACAGAAAGGGAGAGAAGTTGGACACAAGGGATGGTGTAGAGGGGGGATAGATATACTGGATAGGAGGGTAGTTGGGAAAAAAAAGGGAGATATGATGGACCCTGTGGTGGTGGGGAAGGAGGGAGAGATGCTGGATAAAAGGGTAGTTGAGAAAAGGTGGATCTGTGGATGGAGATGAGAAAAAGGCAAGAATCCAGACCTCTGGGGGGGGAGGGAAGGGAAATGGAAGGGGAGGGATAGTTAGCATGGAGAAAGAAGAAAGAAGGAGACCCTGGCAAGCAAGTTATCAGAAGACAACCAGAGCCGGGATCCAACAAGATTTGAATAATGACCAGACAACAAAAGGTAGAAAAAATAATTTTATTTTCTGTTTTGTGATTACAATATGTCAGATTTGAAATGTGTATCTTGCCAGAGCTGGTGTTAGACCGCAAACGTGAGCTAGGATTTAACAGAGAGAGGAAAAGTCTTTTTTGTTTGTTTATTTTGTTTACACCACAGCGCCACTGTGGTTAGGAGAAGGCAAAGGGGGGTAAAGAGGCTAAAAAAGGAGTGAAGAGGCTATAAAATAAACCCACCAGGATGTTTGAAAAAAACACCCAATTGGGCAGGAAAATCGAATCAAATCGAAAAATCGATTCAATAGGCTGAATCGAATCGCATCAAAATTTTTTTTTCCTGATTCGGGCAGCACTGCTAAATACATTACATCTCCCTCTAACCAATTCTCTGGTCACCCAGTCAAAGAAATTGATCAGATTTGTCTGATAAGACCTACCTCTAATGAATCCATGTTACTTTCAGTCCTATAATCCACTTGATTCTAGAAACTTCACCATTATCTGTTTTAAAAGTGTTTCCATTAATTTGCTTACCAAAGAAGTCAAACTTACTGGTCTGTAATTCCCTATGTCTTCCATACTTCCACATTTGTGTAGAGGAACCACATCCGCCCTTCTCCAGTTCTCCAGTACCACTCCCAACTCTAGAGAAGCATTAAAAAGGTCAGTCAGTGCAGTGACGTACCTAGCATATGTGACACCCGGAGCCCATCATTTTTTGACACCTCCCCATCTATATGAAAAATATGATTTTTAGTAACAATCTACATATCACACAAGAGTGTACCTAGGAAAAGGCAGCATCTTAAATATTGCAGTGAGCACTAGAACACCAACACATACATTGTAAAACTAAACAAACCAGATCCTGCACAGTCAATTTATCCTGTTCAGTCGATGCTATCAGAAAGCCATGTCCCTTTCATACACACAGACAGATACACCTTCACCCAATATGGAATAATACAAACTAAAAATAGAAATATGTAGACAAAAGTTAAACTGAACTGCCAAGAAACCAGACTTTGCATACAATGCAACACCACAACATCACAAAAACAGTAATACATGTCCTCTAATACTGTGCAAAATATAAAGAAAGTCGATGTAAATTTGCAAAAACTGATACATAACAATCACTACTTTACAAATTAACAAATAAAAATAAAACAAATAATGAGAAATAAGAAAATACCATTTTATTGGACTAATCCCCGTAAGCTCAGTCCTCATCCCCACAAACCACCTGATTTCATCCACACAAGCCTTGAATTGTTTTATATTGAACTTATTATATTAAAGTATAAAAAGAAACAATATTCTGTACAATTGTCAATTTATAAATCAGCGTCTTTTCCCCACTCTCTATTCTCCATTTCCCTTCAGCGTCCTTAGCCCACTCTCTCTCCACTTTCCTTCAGTGCACGCACATAAAAACAAACATGTAATTTTATATCATTTTCATTCTATTCATTCATAGAAATTAAAGTCTAAATAATGCCAGTCACATAATAAAACATGATTTTACAAAAATAATTCCCTGCACAGTCAAGCCTGCAAGGATTACTAGATGTCTTTCAGCAGCTCCCCTCCCTCTCTCCCCCTTACCTTCGTGGCCAAGTCAATATACCAACAATAAAATTTTAAAAACACAGAGAAAATGTTAATTATCATTTATATTCCACGGGTTTTCAAAGAGGTCAAGGCAGATGACTTTATGCAATGTCACCTCAGTAACAACTATACAAAAATAGACAAATATACCCCCTCCTTTTTTAATAAACCGCGATAGCATTTTTTAGCGCAGGGAGCTGCGCTGAATGCCCCACGTTGCTCTTGATGCTCATAGGCTCCCTGCGCTAAAAACTGCTATTGCGGTTTAGTAAAAGGGGCCCATAGTGCAAAATATAGACAGCATATATAAATTCTCAAAACGGACACATTTTGATCACTAAATTGAAAATAAAATCATTTTTCCTACCTTTGTTTGGTAATTTCATCAGTCTCTGGTTGCACTTTATTCTTCTAACTGCATCCAATATTTCTTCCCTTCTTTCAGCCTCCTGTATGCTTCCTCTCCTCCAGACCTCATTCCCTCCTCCAACTTTTTCTTTGTTTCATCCTGTCCCCTTCTTTCTTTCTCTCTCCATGCCCCCTTTATTTCTGTATGTCTGTCTTTCTCTCTCTCTCCGTGCCCCATTTCTTTCTTTCACCCTGCCCCCTTCTTTCTCTCTCCATGCCCCCTTTCTTTTTGTATGTTTGTCTTTCTCTCTCTCTCTGAGCTCCATTTCTTTCTTTCTTTCACCCTGCCCCCTTCTTTCTTTCTCTCTCCATGCCCCCTTTCTTTCTCTATGTCTGTCTTTCTCTCTCTCTCCCCATGCCCCATTTTTTTCTTTCTTTCACCCTGCCCCCTTTCTTTTTTTCTGGATCACTTTCCCCCCTTTCTTTCTTTCTGGCTCCCTGTCTCCCCCCCTTTCTTTCTTTCTGGCTCCCTTTCTCCCCCCCCCCTTTCTTTCTTTCTCCCTGCCCTCCCCCATGCCACTGCCATTGGGAAACATACCGCTGCTGCCACCGCCGGGTAAGGCTGCCACTAGCCATCTGAAACAGGCCGGTGCCGAGTTTGCCCTACTTCTTTTCCCGTGGGCCGACCAACTCTCGTTGCCCGACATCAATTCTAACGTCGGAGAGGATGTTCCGGGCCAGCCAGGCAGTGATTGCCTGGACCAGAATGTCCTCTTTGATGTCAGAATAGACGTCGGATGGCAAAGTTGGTCGGCTCACGGGGAAGAGAAGCAGGGAGGGACAACTCGGAACCGACTTCTTTCAGATGACGGCAATGGCAGCCTTTCCTTGGTGGCAGCCTATTCCCCGGTGAGTGGCCAGCTGTGCATCCCCTTGGGCCATGCACCTGGGGTGGACCTCCCCCCTCCGCCCCACCTTGGTAGGTCACTGAGTCAGTGGAGCCACTAGAACTTCCCTAAGTTCCTTCAGCACCCTTGGATATACAACATCCGGCCCCATAGCTTTATCTACCTTTAATTTAGCTAGTTCCTCAGGAACACAACCCTCTGAAAATCGATCAGGGTCTACCACTCTACCATCCCTTTTTGCATTTGTCTTCTGTGGTCTCGCTCCCAGATCTTCAGCCATGAACACAGAACAGAAATATTTGTTAAGTAATTCAACCTTTTCTTTATAGGCTTCTACATGTTTTTCCCATTTACTTTGAGTCACACAATGCCACTTTTTCCTGTCACTGATATATCTAAAAAATGTTTTATCTCCCCGTTTTACCATGTCAGCTATTTTTTTCTTCCATTTGTATCATTGCTTTCCCGACTTCTTGATCAGCCTCTCTTAACTTTTCCAGATATTTTGAGCTGTGTTCCTCTTTCTGTGATCTTTTGTAGTTTATGAAAGCTAACCTCTTATTTCTTACCTTCTCAGCTACTACTTTTGAGAACCAAAGTGGCTTTATTTTGCTCCTACTTTTACTTACTTGCCTCAAAAAGATTTGTCGCCTTATAATAACTCCTTTCAGTTTTGCCCACTGCATTTCTACTCCTTCCAGACATTCCCATGCAGACAACAATTCCTTGACGTAATCCCCCATCTGAACAAAGTTAGTTTTTATAAAGTCTAGAGCCTTTACTTTTGAATGAGCCCTCTCTATGCCCATCTCAATACCATGCAGTGATCATTGGATGCCAGATGATCACCCACAGTAACATCAGAAACACTTTCCCCATTTGTAAGCACTAAATCCAGTATGACCCTATCCCTCGTGGGTTCCATTACCAACTGCTGGAACAGTTCTCCTCATAGGGAATCCAGGATCTCCCTACTTCTAGAAGATCACACAATAGGGATTCCCCAAAACATATATATTCAGCTTAATAGTGTGATGCACTCATAATGATAGCACCTAGAAGAAAACAATTTTCTGCCAGGGGATATTAGGCTTCTTGTGGCCAAGGTGTGATCCAACTACAATGCCTTCCATGGAGCAGGTTTTGTTAGGATCAACATATGTGGACTATCACATTTTTTAACGGTTTTATTGAGAAGGTTGACAAATAAATCATCATTGAGAATATCTTCATCCACAGTCTCTGTTTGTTTTCATCATTTGAATTGTTTTTACTGTTTTTGCTGGCTTATGTTCCACAGAGAAGAGGCAGACAAGATTAGTAGTGATGATCAGCTTGCTATCTAGAGCCAGATCTGCCATGAATGTGGTACACCATCAAAACCCTGAAGTAGAGGAGTTGAAGGAGTGATAGCATACAGCCTCTCCCTTTCACTTACTCCTTTCCAGTATCTGGCTTGCCTGCCTGCTCACTCTCCTCCCTCTGTGGGCTCAATATTTCATCCCCTTGGTCTGGCATTTCCCCTCCTGAAGGCCCAGGACCCTTCTCCCTTCCCTCCAGCAGCTCTCCTCCTCCTCCTTCTTCTTCTCCTACAAGTCCAAAACACTTATCCTTTTCCTACAGCCCCCCTCACCATATCCAGTACCTCTAAATCTTCCCCAAGATCAGCCACCCACAATTGTGGCCTTCCATCCTGCAGATCTAGGATCATTGTCTCCTCCTTCTTCTACCTCCGCCCCCCTCCTTCTGCTGCCACAGCGACAGCCATGCACGTTTTTACAGCTTATATTTTTGAGCCTCCAGGCAGTGATTCAACCAGGCACACTAGGAATTTCCTTCTGCTGCATCTCACCCTCTCTAATGCAGTTTTCTGTGTGGGACGCAGTGGCAGCATGTCTGTGTGAATCGCTGCCAAGAGACCCACAAATGTATACTGTGAGCACCATGGTGAGGGGGGGGGGTGAGAAAATAAAGAGGTAGGAGGAAATGCAGCGAGGAAATGCAGCGAGAGATGTTGGATGGTGGGGAACAGGGTGCACCACTTCTGGGTGGGTCTCTGGTAAAACAGGGTAGGCCCTAGCCCACTTGTAGCTGTTGGTCTCCCTATCATTGCGGCTCTCTCTATATAGACTGGCTATTTGTAGTGTCCTTGAATCATGCTCCAGACCTATATATCTGCTGCATTAGAAATCACCCTCTCCCTCTCTTAGGAGATACTAGAGGTTATAAATGCAACAGGAAAAGTATAGCCAGCACTAATGGCTTCTCCAGCACCCACACAGACTGCAGACAGATGTCAGTGGTTGCACAACTCCCCACTCATACATGGGTTTGCCCGCATATGTTGCAACAGGGATGATATGAAGAGTCAAGGAGCAAAGGAAGGTGGTGTAGATCAGGGACAGGGTGTGTGTGGGAAATGAGAAACAGACAAAGGTGGAGCAGAAGAGAGTAGAGTGGATTGGCTAGGACAGAATATACTGTACATGAATATGTTCAATAGTGTACTGAAGACACCAAATAGAATTAAAATAATATGTTGTACTGTAAACCTCATTTCCAAATAGCATGAAAACAATGGTAACAAATGGTAACAGTGTGAATTCCCAAAAAAGAATACAACATTCACCTTGGCTACTGATCATTATGCACTTGTGTGCCAGATCAGTACTGAAAAAAAGGCAGTGTATGGCAGCCTAGTGGTTGTGCTGCGGTTTCTAACCATAGCTTTGTTTCTTGGGGATCTGAACTCACCACCTGTGAATGATAGAGCACGCATTCTTAACCACTGGGCTATCGTATCTGTTTTGTAGTTAGGGCTCCTTGACATCTTGAATGATGCCTTAGGAGAGCATAGCAATCTGAATACTGTATAAAAGTGAATTACCATCTGGGGAAAGGGAACTCCAAGCTGCAGATGCAAACAATGAATTGTTGCAGTTGTTTGGGTCTCATAGCATCTGGATAGGCAGAACTAACGATTCAGCCTTCATGCTGTAGCTCTCTTCAGAATATGCTGGGACATCTGCAGTTTATTGGTCACAAATTTAATTTTGGTGGGAAAGTCCGTTGAATTTAAAAAATATTCTCCCCATAAAGCTGGGTTATATGTGCTCTTACAGTAGACTTCCATGGCTGGCATCATGATTGCTGTAGTTGTCCAGGTCTCACCACATCTGGGTAGGTAGAACTGATGTTTCAGCAATCATGTGGCTTTCTTCAGGGCATCTGGGAGGTCTGCAGTTTGTCTTTATATATACATAGTGTGTCCTCAAATCTGACTGGTTGGGGCTTGCGGTGACTGAGACAGGAAAGTCCTCTTTATAACTGCCGTACCAGTCCACAACCCAGTCTCCTATGTGGCAAAAAAAGAGGTCGGGGCCATCTGGCACCAATCTCTGTGTTTTGTGGAGACTTGAACCCAGAACCTGTGAATGGTGGAGCAGGCATTTTTAACCACTTGCCCTCCTCTTCTGCTAAGAAGAACATGCCCATCTGTAAGTGTTAAAAGACATTGCTCCCCCCCTCCCCCCAGGAAAGGGGCCTGCAGTCTGCAGACAAAGGACAAGGGCCCCTCCCCATATTTATTATAATTTATTGTATGACTTTAAACAGCCTGTTAGCAAACAACTCCCTAGACCTTCCAGCAGGCCTATTAATGTGAGTACACTATAACAAAGACCCTCATTTGCCCACTATAAGAACTCATTCAATCTAATCTAATCTGGAATTTCTGAGCTGCACTATATCCAAACAGATTTAAGGTGACTTACAATTTGAAATTATGGGTATACAAATTGGTACACTACATACAAAATTGGAGAAGTTACAGTTCCATAGGGAAATAGGAATTGTTCAGTTATTGAGTAGTGCAGGGGTAGTTAAATAGACTTGAACTGGTAGGCTGCATAGTATAGGTACTAATGAGATAGGGGGTAGCGAGTTGAGTCCAAGAGTTAATTTTCGGTAGAGTTTATGGAGTTGAAGAGGTAGGTCTTTAGCTTCTTGTGATACGTGAGGTAGTTTAGTTCAGATCTGATGGTTGTTGGTAGATTGTTCCATGGTTATGCAGCAATATATGTGAACATAGTGTTAAATATGCATATGTACTTGAAGTTTTTTGTTGAAGGGAGGATCAACTGGAGTTTGTCGAGATTTCTGTATAAGGTGCTTAGCATTATTCACTCCTATGTGCCTTGAACTTTTGTAGGTCTTTCCTGTCACCACTACCTTCTCTAGTGCTGCAGTTTAAAAACTTTGGGTAGCTGGTTACGTTAGCAACATGATCCTTCTGTTGTCAGCCTGCCCCAAAGTCTTAATTCTGCAGCCTCCCGCCTATACAGCAACAGGAAGTGCTGCAGACTGAAGGCTTCCAGGGCAGGCCGACATCAGAAGGATCACATCGCTAACACTGCCAGCTACCTAAAGTTTTAAATTGCAGTGTCAGAGAAAGTACTGGGAACAAGGGAGACTCCTAAAAGCCATATCCAACTCTGAGATGGGGTTGGACTGGAGATAGTGAGTCCAAAATCCGGACAAACTCCCTCCAGTCCAGGAAACTGTCGAAAAACCCAGATAGTCATCTAAAAAGAGGACATGTCTGGTAACCCTAACCATAGCCCCCTCGACACAACTGCCCAGACTAGGACAGGCCCATACTCTATCCAGCCCAGTATCCTGTCACCAACAGTGAGCAAGGCAGGTCTTATGGACAGATTGTGTGGGACATTATCCTTCACTAACTGGTGCTAACAATGTTATGGGAGGGGGTTATTATAAACAGTGGCGTACCTAGCATATGTGACACCCGGGGACAATCATTTTTGGACCCCCCCCATCTGTACGAAAAACATGATTTTTAGTAACAATCCACACGTCACACATGAGTACCTCGGAAAAGGCAGCATCTTAAATATGCAGTAAGCAGTACAACATCAATATACCCATTGTAAAACTAAACAAGCCAGACTAGTACAGATCAATCCTGCAGTCAATCCTAACAAAAAAAACATGTCTTTCGGATACATAGAACACAGAAAACACCTTCGCCTAGTATGGAATATGTCATCACAAACTAACCACTCCCCCTTTTACAAAACTGTAGTGTGGATTTTAGCCATGGTGGTAACAGCTCTGATGCTCATAGAATTCTGAGCATCAGAGCTGCTACCACCATGGCTGGTGCTAAAAAACGCTCCACAGTTTTGTAAAAGGGGGGATAAAATAGAAATACATAGACAAAGCTTAAATTGAACCAGTAAGAAGCTGGACTCTGTATACAGTGTACCACAGAAACGGTGATACATGTCTCCTAAAGCAACAAATAAATAGAAAATTTTTTTCTACCTTTGTCTTCTGTGGTTTCTGCTTTCCTCATCTTCTTGTAACTCCTTCCTTCCATCCACTGTCTGCCGTCTCTCTTCCCTTATATGGCATCTTCTCTCCTTCTATGCCCCTTCCAGAAACTATATGCCTCCCTCTTCCATCTCGCCTTTCACCCCCATTGGTCTGGCATCTTTCTCCTCTTCTTCCCTCTCCCACACCTCTCCTCTGCAATCCCTTTCCCTTTTCTCCCTCATTTTCCTTTTCAATTTATTTTCTGCATCTGTCTAGATTATGTTCTTACTACCCTCTCATCAATATCCTTTTTTACTGTCTACCTAAAGCTTGCCACCTCTTTCCCTCACCCCTTCAGTGTTTCCCTAACTCAATCCTTTTCTCCCCATCATGTGCCCTCCTTTTATTTATCCCCTCCTTCCATCATGTACCCCTTTCTCCAACCCTTGCATCTAGTACCTTCTCCTCTCTGTCCACTTCCATCCAAGGTCTGCTCCCCTCTTTCTCTTCTCCCATTTCCTTCCTGCATTTGCTCCCTTACCTTTCCCATCTGCGCTTCCATCCAGCATAGGCTCCCCACTACCATCCAATGTCTTCCCTTTCTCTCACCATCCACCCCTCTTCAGTCAGCATCTGCTCCCTTTCTTTCCCTCCAATATCCTTCCCCCTTATGCAGTGGCGTACCTAGGGTATGTGGCACCCGGGGCCCATCATTTTTTGACACCCCCCCCCCCCCCATGTAAAAAATTTTTTTTTTTTTTTTTTTTTTTTGCAATAACCATGAAATGGAATAAATGGTCAGAATAGAAACAGGCAGTGAAAATTTTCTTTTATTGAACCTCATATATGTAACCATTATTCCAAACATAACATAAATTATGTCTAAATTGTCATGACATTAGAAGTACATATGGAGTAGTTGCAGGTGATGCTTGGGACAGTTCTGATTGTGTTAGTTCGGTTTTATGTGTTTTTTGAATAGAAGGATTTTTATTTCTTTTTGAAGGTTTTGCAGTCTGTGGTTGATATCAATTGGTTGTAGAGTTGGGGGTCGAGTGTTGCAGCTCGAATGGCTAGGAGGTTGTCGAACAGTTTTTTTCTTTTGACGTTTTTGGTTGGAGGGTGTGTGAATGGTGCACAAGTTCTCCTATGTCTGTTTGAAGTGGATTGAATTATTTAGCTGAAGAAATTAGTTACCCCCCATTCCACACACATTAATTCTCTTCCATTTTTGTTCCCATTATAAAAAACACTGATAAGTTCCCAGAAAAAAAATACATTAAAATAAGAAGTGAAAACAAAGGCCCCTACAGATGAGAACATAACATAAGAATAGCCTAACTGGGTCAGACCAATGGTCCATCATGCCCAGTAGCCCATTCTCATGGTAGCCAATCCAGGACACTAATACCTGGTCAAAACCCAAAGAGTAGCAACATTCCATGCTACCGATCCAGGGCAAGCAGACACTTCCCCCATGTCTTAATAACAGATTATGGACTTTTCCTCCAGGAATTTGTCCAAATCTTTCTTAAAACCAGCTACACTATCTGCTTTTACCATAACTTCTGGCCACTTCATTTTTAAGTAGATCTTTCCTTTCAAACAGAGACCTTGCTAGATGTCAAATACAGCACAAGGTAACTTCACATGGACTTAGCTGTGCAGGAAATGTGAATCTCCTCATACACCCACCATATAGTGCAAAAATGTGCAAAGGTCTGTTTTTTTCTTTCGATCACTACATAGCCTAATGCCACACAAGCAGCGCTGTTACAAACATATTCTGTAGGTCAATGCTAAGGATAACAAAGTTTCCTTCCTTGGACCAGAAGGAGATAAACCACTGGAAGAGATCCCAACACAACACCCAAAGACCCACTCAGTGTGTGAATCAGTTGAGTGGAGTGGACTAACTGGGGGGTGGAAATGGGCCCGGAGTTTGCTCAGCAGAATTTCCCAGACCACCTCTTCCTCTCAACACATTGACACGCTGCCACCATCACCACTAGGAACACCTCACTGGGTAGGCCAGCTATGCTATAAACATTATAAAACACATTATTATATTTTCTTATAAAGCACATATTTTAACTGACCTCTCTGACATCCTCAGCCTTTCCATTCACAAAAATAGAAGGAAGAAAAGTTCCCATTTCCTTCTGTCTCATGTCCCCGGCCTATACAATATTTTTTTTCTGCAGACCCTTCAAAAGTCTGACCAAATCCTCGTTTCACTTGCATTATAAAGTACTGAGGATGCCATCTCTCCCCAATCCCAGGTCCTAAAGTCTAAGACAGTAGCGCAAACTAATGCTGCCAGATACAGGAAAAAAAAATTTTGATTCGATTCAGCCCTATTGAATTGGTTTTTCAATTCGATTTTCCTGCCCAGTTGGGTGATTTTTTTCAAAACTCCTGGTGGGTTTTATAGCTTTTTCACCCCCTTTGGCTTCTCCTAACCACACTGGCGCTGTGGTGTAAATAAAATAAAGAAACAAAAAGGACTTTTCCTCTTTCTGTTAAATCCTAGCTCACGTTTGCAGTCCAACACCAGCTCTGGCAGGATACACATTTCAAATCTGACATGTTATAATCACAAAACAGAAAATAAAATTAATTTTTCTACCTTTTGTTGTCTGGTTATATTTCAAATCTTGTTGGTCCAAGGCTCTGGTTTTCTTCTGATAACTTGCTTGCCAGGGTCTCCTTCTTTCTGCATGCTAACCATCCATCTGCCAACTCTGTCCTCCCTTTCCATTTCCCTTCCCTTCCCAGGAAGTCTGGTATCTTTCCTTTTTTTCATCTCCCTCCACAGATCCACCTTTTCTTAAATACCCTTTCATCCGGCATCTCTCCCTCCTTCCCCACCATCCCAGAGTCCACCGTCTCTCCGTTTCTTTTCCTAATTACCCTCCTATCCAGTATCTCTATCCCTCCCCCACACCATCCCTTGTGTCCAATTTCTCTCCCTTTCTGTTCCTTCCCTCCCTAAATCCCATGGTCCATCATCTCTCTCCCTCTCCTCTATTTTCAGACCCATTATTTCTTCCCCCCCCCCAAAGTTTGGCATATGCATGTCTCTTTGAACACCCCCTTCCCTCCGTGTACTTCTAAATCATGGTCCCCCCCAAAGGCCTGTCCCCCCTTAAAGGTCTGCCTGTCCCCCCTTGAAGGCCTGTCCCTTCCCCTTGTAGGCCTGTCCCCCCCTTGAAGGCCTGCCTGCCTGTCCCCCCCTTGAAGGTCTGCACCCCCCGAAGGCCTGCACCCCCCCGAAGGCCTGTCCCCCCCTTGAAGGCCTGTCCCACCCCCTTGTAGCTTCTCCCCCCCCCCCTTGTAGGCCTGTCCCCCCTTGAAGGCCTGCCTGCCTGCCTTTCCCCCCTTGAAGGCCTGTCCCCCCTTGAAGGCCTGCACCCCCTTGAAGGCCTGCACCACCCCCCTCGAAGGCCTGCACTCCCTTGAAGGTCTGCACCCCCCCCGAAGGCCTGTCCCCCACTTGAAGGCTTGTACCACCCCCTTGTAGCTTCTCCCCCCCTTGTAGGCCTGTCCCTCCCTTGAAGGCCTGCCTGCCTGCCTTTCCCCCCCTTGAAGGCCTGCACCCCCTTGAAGGACTGCACCCCCCCCGAAGGCCTGCACTCCCTTGAAGGTCTGCACCCCCCGAAGGCCTGTCCCCCCCTTGAAGGCCTGTCCCACCCCCTTGTAGGCCTGTCCCCCCCTTGTAGGCCTGTCCCCCCTTTAAGGCCTGCCTGCCTGCCTTTCCCCCCCTTGAAGGCCTGTCTCCCCCTTGAAGGCCTGCACCCCCCTTGAAGGCCTGCACCCCCCCTTGAAGGCCTGTCCCCCCCCCTTGTAGGCCTGTCCCCCCCCTTGTAGGCCTGTCCCCCCCTTGTAGGCCTGTCCCCCCCTTGAAGGCCTGCCTGCCTTTCCCCCCTTGAAGGCCTGTTCCCCCCTTGAAGGCCTGCACCCCCTTGAAGGTCTGCACCCCCCCAAAGGCCTACACCCCCCCCCGAAGGCCCGCACCCCCCTGAAGGCCTGCCTGCCCCCCTTGAAGGCCTGCACCCCCCCCCCCGAAGGCCTGTCCCCCCTTGAAGGCCTGCCTGCCTGCCTGTCACCCCCTCCCCCTTGAAAGCCTGCTTGCCTGCCCGCCCGCCCCACCCTGAAGGCCTGATGCCCCGACCCACCCCGAAGGACCGCTCGCCCCCCTGGCCTCCCCGCACCACCTATGAAGCAGCCGCAGCAGGATCGCGAAGTCAGCGTCAGCGATCCCTGCGCTGCTTCCTGCGCCACGGTCCCGCCCCTCCTCTGATGTCAGAGGAGGGGCGGGATCGCGGCGCAGGAAGCAGCGCAGGGATGCTGACGCTGACTTCGCGATCCTGCTGCGGGCTGCTTCACAGGTGGTGCAGGAAGGTCAGTGGGGCGAGCGGTCCTTCGGGGGTGGCGGGGGACTGAACGGCAAGGCCAGGAACACCCCCTTAGGGCTGGTACCCGGGGCGGCCCGCCCCCCCCCCGCCCCCCCCCTAGGTACGCCACTGCCCTTTTGTCTCTCCCCTTTCTCTGTACATCAATTCTATCAGCACCACCCTTCCATACCACCCTGCCCCCTTTCTTTCCCTCCACCACTCTTCCATTCCAGCAATCCTGCTCCTTTCTCTCCCTTCATGCAGCAAGGTCCCACGATGATTGTAGCTGCCGGCTGCCAGTCCACCCCACTTCGACATACTTGCTCTGGAGCGGACTCAGCAGCCGCATGCTGGAAGGTCCCGCGATGACTTGACTGCTGACTCTGCTCCAGAAGAAGTAAGTTACGTCAGAGGGGGTGGACCCGGCAGACACAGGGAGTTGTGGGAAAGTACCGCAATGACTGCATTTGCTGGGTCCACCCCCTCCGACGTAACTTACTTCTTCCGGAGCAGAGCCGGCAGACGAGTCAGCGCGGGACCTTCATGCACCTCAGCATGGCTGCCGAATCTGCTGCAGAGAAAGTAAGTCAGAAGTAACGTGACCATTTATTTTTTTCATCAAGAGGGGACATCTATTAATTGACTGTGTATCCTGTCTTTCATGTCTTTCTTTCTGCACACAGGCCCAATTGTCCCTTTTTATTCCCTCCCTCCTTCCTTCCCATGTCCTTACTGCCCCCAATGCCTCCATCCTGTGTCCATAGTGCCCCCAGTGCCTCCTTCCCGTGTCCATAGTGCCCCCAGTGCCTCTGTCCTGTGTCCATGGTGCCCCCAGTGCCTCCGTCCCGTGTCCATGGTGTCCCCAGTTCCTCCTTCCCGTGTCCATGGTGCCCCCAGTGCCTCCTTCCCATGTCCATGATGCCCCCAGTGCCTCCTTCCCGTGTCCATAGTGCCCCCAGTGCCTCCGTCTTGTGTCCATAGTGCCCCCAGTGCTTTCTGCTTATGTCCCCCCACTACCTTCCAGATTTTGGCCTGCCCCAAAGACAGCCTCCCTGACTGCCTATCTCCCTCCCTCCCTGCTGTGCTAAAGCCAGCCAGCTTGCCTGCCTACATCCTGCCCTCCCTGCAGCGGAAAAAAAAAAAAAAAAGAGCCTCTCCCCTTCCTTTCCCCCGGTCCACGCCTGCAATCTTACCTCCCCCCGCCGACAAGAAGTCTTTCTGAGGTCAATTCTGACGTCGGAGAGGACATTACGGGCCAGCCAATCACTGCCTGGATGGCCCGGAACATCTTCTCCGACGTCAGAATTGACGTCAGAAAGACTTCTTGTCGGTGGGGGGAGGTAGGATGTAGCGGTGCGGCCGGAGGAAAGGAAGGGCAGAAGGACCTGGACCTGGCTGGCTGTGCCCCCCCCCCCCAAGCCGTGCACCCAGGGCGGACCGCCCCCCCCCCCCCTTGGTACGCAACTGATTATAAATATAGTGTTTAATTGTTTATTATAACAACATGTGTGTCTCTACTCTGTAACAAATGTCAGCTTAGCCTGCACCGCAGAGCTGATGTTGGGTGGGGGGCGAGGGGTCTGCTCAGGAAGAGCCATGCTCCCATCTCCAGCCCTGTCAGTGTGCTTCATTACCTGCATATACAGAACAGGTCACTGCAACAGCAGTGTTACTAAGGCTGAAGGGTATACCACATGCCAAAATGTTCAGTGCACCCTGCATCCTTCAGGGCCTATGCCCATTCAGGCAATAGGTAGAGGGAAAGGTGATAGGGCTGCGTGGTATGTCACAGCAGCTGTGCCACTTAGCTGCCCAGCTGCGCTCTCCCTCCCCCCCCCCCCAAAAGCTAACTCCATGCTAGGGCGGGATATGTTTGTGGCCTTAAGAAATGTGTAACAGTTATGTCCAAGATACATATTACAATGAAGGACACATGATAGAAGAGACTATTTAAGAATGATTATTTATCCAAACATAACAAGGTGATGTTGTGAAAATTAGGTTAACAAGAGCAGTGAGATGGTGCATATGTCACATCAAGGTTACAGTTGTCAGGAGACATACAAATGTGGCAAAGAATACCCACAGATGATGATACTGTGACATCATATCACGTGTCAAAGATGATGCTAATAGATACCACTTTCAATAATATAAACACATGTATATACAATAGATAACAGCTTTGTACCATAAAATCATTCATAAATAGATGGTTAAAATTATTATGGAAAGGTAAAATCATGTAAAAATATCCTCATCATAAAACATTATTTATGCAATCATTAAAATTTCTCTCTAGTATAAAGTCTTTGGTTAAATTAGGGATCTCTGATGGGGGGCATTGAAGGGTAAGGATACCGGGGCAGCATAGACACACAAGGAAAAGGGTAAGGAGGAACCAGAGACATATCTGTTGTCTCACCATAGCATCCCGTCAGGCATGGGCCAACAGGTGTGCTCAGACAGTGCAGAGACCAGACTTTGCTGTGTGTTCAGGAGGCTAGAGTGTGGGGGAAGAGTGAGCTAATGCCAGGATGCCCCAGCAACATAGGGAAAGACTGGGTGGCCACCTGTAAGCACCCCAGCCAAGTCTTCCATGACAACTGGGACATCATGGAGGGTCAGGGGAAGCTGTATATGCAGCAGCCCACACACCCCCTCCAGTTATGTGTGGAGGACCCTGGGATGGGAGAAAGGTGCCCCTGCTCTGCTTCTCCTGAACAGGAAAGGGAAAGGCAGACAAAGGGAGAGGTTGGAGGGTCAGGATAGATATAGTGGAAGGAAAAAAGTGCAGGAGGGACACCTGAAGGGGCAACGACAGGAATGGTGGTGAACTGTGAAAGGTTAGAGAGATGGCCAGGATACACATCTGTCCCCTTTTCCCTGTGCTGATGATGTGAACTTGAGGGCACTGGCAGGAACAGGTGCTTGAGGAAGCCAAGGACACACAAAGGGAGAGGGGGGGGGGACAGGGAGGAGGCACAAGACAGACCAGTTGGAGAAAGGAAGCACAGGGAGTGGGGCACAGGTATCAAGGTCCAAAGCTTCCCTTGTGGCCAGTGCCTGTCACATCTGCTGTCCAGCAGCCAAATCTTGCAGTGCAGCAACAAAAAAAAAGTAGGCAGGGAGTTGGACCAACTGCCCGGCCAAGGCCAGGGAAGCAGCCTGAGCAGAGGTGGTGGCTTACCTGAAGACAGGCACAGCAAGAGGGCCCAGCAGGCTCTGTATATCCCCCAGCATCAGGTATTTACCCTGTGGAGAAAGAATTGAGAGTCTGCTAGTTAATGTTCTAAGTGCTGCAGATAGCAGCATACATATATGGCCATCCCAGAGTGTGGACATTCAGGTGAATCAAAGATTTGAAAATAGCGACTAAGAATTGGGATCTCCTCTAGACATTTTTCCGATTTGACCATAATCAAACTTTGGCCGTTCATCTCAAAAACATCCACCAACCTGCAGCTGAGACGTTTAGAAAAGGCTATTTAAATACCCTAAACACCATTTTCCAATGTTTCAGCTTTCAGTGGAAATGGCTTCAAAAAAGCACAGAAATCAGGAGAAATCACTCACCTGCAAGGTTAATTTTTCAGATGCTGAAATAGAGATGCTCCAAGGAAGAACATCTCTGTGCCTCTGTGCCATGGGCAAGGAGTGGGCTACCATTTGCACATGCCTCAATTCATTCCACCATAACAACAGGGGCACTGAACACTATAAAAGAAAGTGGAAAAAGATGATGACTCCTGTGATTTGGCACCAACCGGGGGGTGGGGGGGGGGGGTGGGAGGGCAGGGAACACTCAGAGGGGACATGGGAAAGGGAAGGGCCCAGGCAGGGGGAAGAGGAAGTAGGCAGGGGGTCCTGAATATGGATCTTATTGGGGGGGAGGGTTGGGGGTATGGAGGGGGAGAGGTGGTATTGGTGTGGGAAGGTGAGAACTGTACACCATAAATAAACTTGTTCACTGACCTTTACATGAAGTTTGTCTCTATCAATTGTTGCCTGGCACAAACCTCTCTTGAACCACACCCTGGTTAGTTCTGAGGGAGGGGGGGGCTTCTCATCCAATCTCAGGCCTGGATGCACTAAAAATGGTCAATTTCAAACAGAGATCGATATTCATAAAGCTTCACATGCAAATGAGTTTTGCGGAGGTCTACTGTGATCCCATCCAACCGAACTTTCAAAAAGTATGTTGAGGGGGCATTGCTGAACTGGGCATGTGAATGAACGCAGGTTACAGGAGCTCCCGCAGGGCCTACCATATTTTACCAACTTCAGGGCTATAATTAAATTCCACTACAAAATTATTTTCAGACTAGTCTTTAAGCCCGTTACATTAACGGGTGCTAGAATAGATGTGTCTGTCTGTCTGTCTGTGTTTCTTTATCTCTCTCTCCTTGGCCGCTGTCTGTATCCTTCTATCTCCCCCCCCCCCCGAGCAAAGCTGTCTGCCCCCAGGACACACCTCCACCCCAAAGCAGCCCCCTTTCCCTCTCCCTAACTGTCTCTCCATGGCCCTCTTCTCTCTTCCCCCCCGAGCAAAGCTGTCTGTCCCCAGCACACCTCTCCCTATCTTTCCATGGCCCCTTCTGTCTCCCCCCAGCATACCCCTCCCCCCAAAGCAGCACCCTTTCCCTCTCCCTGTCTCTCCATGGCCCCTTCTGTCTTCCCCCCAGAGCAAAGCTGTCTGTCCCCAGCACACCTCCCCCCCAAAGTAGCCCCCTTTCCCTCTCCCTATCTCTCCATGGCCCCTTCTGTCTCCTCCCAGAGCAAAGCTGTCCCCAGCACACCTCCCCCCCAAAGCAGCCCCCTTTCCCTCTCCCTATCCAAGGCCCCTTCTTTCTCCCCCCAGCACACCCCTCCCCCCAAAGCAGCCCCCTTTCCCTTTCCCTCTCCCCCTGGCTCCCAGTATTGATCCCCTTCTTACCCTCCCCTCCATCCCGGCGTCTTCTGGCCTGCTCCTCTTCAAAGCAGCCTGCGATCGTGGTGGCCTGCTTTAGCGAACCTCGCAGGTTGCTCTCCAACTCAGTAGCATGTTCCCTCTGACGCGATCCCGTGCGTCAGAGGGAGCGTGCTACTGAGGATGGAGAGCGGCCTGCTAGGTTCTTTAAAGCCGGCTACGATCGCAGGCTGCTCTAAAGAGGATCAAGGGCGGGGGCGAGTGAGGTGACACGGCGAGGACACAGGCAGGCAGCGAATGAGAGGCAGCGGTGAGTGAGGGCGGGTGGTGACGCGCCGAGGACAGGGAGAGAGCACAGTTGTGCGCCTTCAGCCCCCACATGCGCCGTGAGGTTAGAATGTTGCCACAGAAGCACACCTCACGGCGCCACACCGCACGAATTTTCAAGAGCGCATGCGCGCTCTAGCATTTTATTATCTAATATAATAAAACGCTAGGCCGCGCATGCGCACTTCCTATGCGTGTGCCGGTTTTCCGTGAGTTGTAGCGACACATAGGAAGTGCGCATGTGCGGTGACCTCTCCCTAGGAACCGCATGCCACTACAGTACTCTCTCCCTCTCTTCCTTCGCCGCCGCCGTTTCCTGTTTGTGCTTCTTCAATAAAAACCTGCTTCCTACCTCCCCTTAAAGTAGTAACTTTGCCGTCGCAGCGATGTCGCAGGTAGGAGCCGCATGCCCCTAAGTACTCTCTCCCCCTCTTCCTTCGCCGCCGCCGTTCCCTGTTTGTGCTTCTTCAATAAAAACCTGCTTCCTACCTCCCCTTAAAGTAACTTTGCCGTCACCGCCGCCGCCGCCATGGTTCCCTGTAACAGCGGCTCCTTTCACGATCCGACTGCTGTTCTTCGGTCTGCCCTGCTCCTTGCCTTACTATATTTTTAAGTTGAAAGACGAGGCAGCAGCTCCTCTCAGGATCCCCACCTGCGTCGGAAGTCCAATGCAGTCGGGGATCTTGAGAGGAGCCGCCGCCACCGTGTCTTTCAACTTAAAAATATACTATGGCAGGGAGCAGGGCAGATGATCTTCCAAATGGCGGCAACTCGATCTCCGTTCCTCCGGGGGGGGGTCTGGGAGGAGAGGGATCGCGGCCACTCAGCGCCCCCACCGAGGAGCCCAGTAACTTTCCGCTGCCCGGGACCCGAGTCATTTGCCGCCGCCCCCTCTTCCCTTACCGCGGGCCCGACTGGCGATATAAGCAGCGTGTGCACCAGTCTTCACACGCTACTTCAGGCCCTTCTACTGCCCTGATTTGCTCCAGACGTGCCAGAGTAAATCAGGGCAGTAGAAGGACCCGAAGCAGCGTGTGAAGACTGGTGCACATGCTGCTTAAATCGCCATGTGTAGTCGGGCCCGCGGGAAGGGAAGGGAAGGGGGGGCGGCAAAGGACTCGGGCCCGCGTTTGTAGTCGTGACTGTGGGAAGGGAAAGGGGGTAGAGGAAATGCTAATGCTGCTGCACAGGGAACTGGTGTGGCGGGGAGGGAAATGGAAGGGGGAGGGAATGCTGCTTTGGACAGACAGACAGAAGGAGGAAGGGAGACAGAAAGAAAAGAAGAAAGACACAGGGGCAGGTGCACAGGGAACTGGTGTGGGGGGAGGGAAATGGAGGGGGAGGGAATGCTGCTTTGGACAGACAGACAGAGGGAGGAAGGGAGACAGAAAGACAAGAAGAAAGACACAGGGGTTGGGAGATACACAGAAAGACGGACAGACAAAGGGGGCCAGGGACAGAGACAGACAGAAAGAAAGACAGCGGGAGTTGCGTCAGGAGGGGTGCGGGATGCCGCAGAGGGAACTTTTCCAATGGGTGCAACTGGGCAGCTGTCGGGAACCTCTGATCAGGGGCAGAGCAAGGTAAGTGTATCATAGGGATAAGAAGGAGGAGGGGTGGAGAAAAAGGAAGGGACGCCTACTGCTGGACAGGGGGAGAAGGAAAGAGGTGCTGATGGACGGGGGGGTTGAAGAAAAAGGAACGGAGGCCTAATGTTGGACAGGGGGAGAAGGAAGGTGCTGCTGGACAGGGGGAGGTAAAACAAAGGGAGAAGGGCTGCTGCTGCATAAGGAGAGCTGTGAAGGGGTGGTGGTGGACACATGGGAGGTAAAAGGAAGGGAGAATGGACAGGGGGAGAGGCAAGGGGTGGTGATGGACAGCCAAGGAAAAAGAAAGACAGAAAGAAAGAAAGCGGCTAAGGAGAGAGAGAGAGAGAGAAAGAAATAAAGAGAGACACACACACATATTCTAGCACCCGTTAATGTAACGGGCTATAAGACTAGTATATGATATTACATTTTCTGGATAATACATGGCATCTAGCAAGATATCTAAAAGTGAAGAAACTTTCGCAGCATCCACTTCTGCAAAGCAACACAAACTGGACCAAGTGTCTCTGGTCAAGATGGTGCCAAGTAAAACCAAACACAAAGAAGAAGAAGTTGATTTGTTCAACAAACTTTGATGATCCTATCTGAATTTACTATCATTAAAGACTTGATTATTTCTAATCACTCTGCAATTCAAGATCTTAAAATGGAGGTCAAAAATCAAAGTGCTCAACTCCTTATTTTTCAATAGTTTCAATCAGTTAATCAACACAATCCTCCTTGGAATGTAAGATCTCAACATTGGATCAACATTCTAAACAAATTTTTTTAAAAACTCACTGAAGATCTCAGTAACAAGATTTAGAGAAATAACATTAAGATTATAGGAATTCCTAAAATAGCAGAAGCGGATGATGTCTCATCTTTCTCTGAAAAACTGCTATTAGATACTCTCAAACTGACATTTGACAAGCCACTAGAAATTGATCAAGCTTAGAGAGTCCCATCAGGTCATCCAATACAAGGTAAAAAAAATTTCCTAGACCAATCATACTCTACTTGCTGAATTACCAACAAGTAGCAGCCTATTAGAGGCTGCTACAGGCCAGACCTTACTCACATGGCAGGGGTCATAAGATTATTACACCAGATGTGAGTAAAAGCACCACTAACAAATAGAAAGTGTTCCTAACAATGCAGCCTGATTTAAAGATGATTATCGCTCAATTTGGACTCTTTTAGCCTTTTATGATGCGCGTCACCATAAATAATGCCACTAAAAACTTTATGGATCCTTCATATTTAAAAAAACAACCTTTATCAAAAGGGATACCTTAGCATGAACACCTGGTTATTCTCCATGCAGTCATTTGTGTGTGTGTGTGTGTTTCCCTTGGGAATACAACTCATGTTGCTAGTATAGGTTATCACCTATCATGTAAATGTTTGGTGCCTTCACGATGAGACTTATAGCGATCTCCCTTTAAGTATTGTTTTCTGTCTAAACAATTATTATACCATTTATAACTAGACTGTGCTATCTGTAAAAGCTGTACAGTATAGCTCCATATGAATCATCACTTGCAGTTTGATCCAGGAGCACTGTGATTCATTTGTTCCTCACTAGCCGGCATCACCCACTATATCAAGAGTGATGTGGAAATTGTGTGTTTATGTTGAGTTATATTGGTATACATTTGTTCATTACAATTTTTATACTCATTCATGTATTATGCAGTGACTCAGAGGAAGTGATTTTTCATACATTCTTACCGACTGAATTTCAGACTGGGTTATTCTGCGCTATCCGCTTTTCCTGCATGCAAGACTGGAAGGTGGCGAATGTTACGCTAATCTTCAAAAAAGGTTTGAGGGGAGATCCGGGAAACTACAGACCGGTGAGTCTGACCATGGTACCGGGAAAGATGGTAGAGGCGTTGATAAAGGACTGCATCATTGATCACCTTGACAGACACGGTCTGATGAGGACCAGCCAGCACGGTTTCAGCAAAGGCAGATCTTGTTTGACGAACTTGCTGCACTTCTTCAAGGGAGTAAACAGGCAGATAGACAAGGGCGACCCGGTTGACATTGTATATCTGGATTCCCAGAAAGCATTTGATAAGGTTCCACATAAACGACTACTTCGGAAAATTGCGAACCATGGAATCGAGGGTAAAATACTCACATGGATTAAAAACTGGCTGGAGTATAGGAAACAGAGAGTGGGGATAAATGGACAATACTCGGACTGGAAGAATGTCACCAGTGGGATGCCGCAGGGCTCGGTGCTTGGACCCGTGCTCTTCAACATCTTTATAAATGATCTGGACATTGGTACGACAAGTGAGGTGATTAAATTTGTAGATGATGCAAAGTTATTCAGAGTAGTGAAGACATAGGGGGATTGTGAAGATCTACAACGTGGCATAAACACGCTCAAGAAATGGGCCATGACATGGCAAATGAGGTTTAACGAAAATAAGTGTAAAGTGATGCATGTCAGTAACAAAAATCTCATACACGAATACAGGATGTCCATGGCGGTACTTGGAGAGGCCTCCCAGGAAAGAGACTTGGGAGTACTAATCGACAAGTCGATGAAGCCGTCCGCGCAATGCGCAGCGGCGGTGAAAAGGGCGAACAGAATGCTAGGAATTATTAAGAATGGGATCACGAACAGATCGGAGAAGGTTATCATGCCGCTTTACCGGGCCATGGTGCGCCCTCACCTGGAGTACTGCGTCCAGCACTGGTCACCATACATGAAGAAGGACACGGTACTACTCGAAAGGGTCCAGAGAAGAGCGACTAAAATGGTTAAGGGGCTGGAGGAGCTGCCGTACAGTGAGAGATTAGAGAAACTGGGTGAGAGGGGACATGATCAAAACATACAAGATAATGAAGGGAATAGACTTAGTAGATAAAGATACCAAAAAAGTGTCCTTCAGCTCATCTGATAAATACAAATGCCTTTATTCATCCATATATTTTTAGAATCCACCTAGTTAATAGGTGGAATATAAATAAATAAACTGTAACTGTAAACTACAACTGATCTTACAAAAGGTTCTCGCCCTTGCAAATAAGTTATCTCCACACAATTAAGCCAGAAGCAAAACAATTCTGCTTTCAGTCCTTTTAAAAGGAGTATGGGTGGGCATCAGAAAGCTCTAATGGCAGAGATAACTGCTATTTAGAAAGTCTTGGTCAGCTTTCAGACAGAGCAGGCTGTATCTGGAGCACCTTATTTTATATATAGGAAGGGTGATATTGCTTATGTGTGAGAATCAAATTTTAATATTTGGAAGCATATTCAGTGCCATATTGGCTATGGTTAGCAGTTAAAATAGACTTCATAAATATCAAGCTTATCTTTGGCCACTAAACAATTAGCAAGTTAGCACTGAAAGCTTAACTGGTTAAGTTGCCACAGACAAAAGTGAAACCAGATATTAAATGCCAATCACAAGAAATGGCCCTGCATTGAATATCCATGGTCAGTGCCAACCATGGGACTTATGCGGACTGCCTACCATGGGCAAAATATCAGCCCCTTAAAGTCTTTGCGATGTGCTTACAAACCAGTTGCTTAGACCAACAGAATAAGCGGATCAGAAATCCATAAAGTAACAAGTTGTCATATAGGCAATAATCCAGTTAAAATGTAAAACTAGTCCTTTTAGTAGTACTTAGATATCCCCTTTGCCCTCTCCATGTAGTAATTTTAATCATTCCCTCAACATAAGTAATTCCCCAATCCTTTATTTTTCCTATTTGTCTGTCTTGATTTGATTATAAGCTCGGGCAAGTGGGGATTGTCTCATACTTATGTAGTGTACAGCGTGGTATATGTCTAGTAGCATGATAGAAATGATACGTAGTAGTAGTAATAGTAGCTGTCCAGAATAATGGTCCCTATCTCGCCATGACAACCCCAGAACCGGGTACTGAGCAGCCACTCTCAGCTCCACATCAAGCTCAGGGTATCAACTAAGCAGTGCAGTTCTGCAGTAATCAAGAGACACCACAACTTTACAGCTTTCCAAGACTCAGTGTGCCAGTAGCCTCTCTATGTATATTTCATGCTTTATTCTGGCCCGCCAATAACTTCTCTCAATGGATTTCAAACCTTTTGTTATCGCTCCAATAGCCTCTCTCTGTGTTTCAAGTCTCACTCTGACATCACAAGAGATTTCAAGAACCACTAAAAGGAAACCTATAGTGACCTTTCCTATCTACAGGAAACTCACAGCTAGTTCTCCCATTATCCATGGGATTCCTACAGACACAGAATTCATACCTGAGGAATTACTCCATTCCCTATTGTCATGTAGCTCTATAGTTTACACTGAATCTTAAATAAGTTATGGCATGATCACATGTTGACGAGATTAATTTTTCCAGCTGTTAAATTATTTGCATAATAATTCTTTTCAAGTGAGATCAGGAGGATGAGCCTGATGGGTTAACCTCATTAAATTCAAGATTCACATGATAATATATCAGTGTGAGTCACACTTTAAACGCCAAAATACCCAAGTGCCACTTTTTAAACTAATTTTTTTTTAGATGTCTTGCAGGGCATTCACCCTGCAGGTTGTCTAAATGTTAAGGGGGCATATAAGAGGCATGTTTTGGGTAGGATTTGGGTAGGCTTAGCACTTGGACTTCTTGCAGGGAAAATCAAACTTGTTTCCAAGACGTCCAGGATGTCATTTGGATGTTCAGAGTTAGACCTGTTTTCAAGCGTCTAAGTGCCAAAAAGGTACCCAAATTGACCAGTTGACCACTAGAGGGATGGAAGCTTGACCCCTCCACACTCCCTCAATGGTCACTGACCCCCTCCCACTCCTCTATGACATTTGCAGATATTATGGAACATCTTAGTAAAGAGGCAAGAAAGTGTCTGGAGTAGATGGGTGGACAATGTAACAAACCATAGAGGGGGGTATTCAGGTCCATATTCCACCCTACCCACTACATTTATGGAGAAATGTGTGAGGCTAACAAAACTTACCCAAAACCTACTGTACTGCCATATAGGTGACACCTGCAATCATAAGAGCTATTGGGATGGTAGACAGTTGGGTATAGTAGGTTTTGAGGAGGGGGGGATTGGAGGACTTACTATACATTAAAAGGGGTACCTGGCACTCTTTATGTGAAGTTCATAGCAGTGCCCCCTTAGTGCCCTGTTGGCATGTCTGTGTGGCCAGATACTGGTACCTCCCACATCCAAATTCACTTGATTAGGACATTTTGAACTTGGACATTTGTTTTCAAAAAAGGCCAAAAAATTTAGACATTCTAAAGGCCAAGACATCCAAATAGGTCATTTAAAAAAAATTTTTGTACGTCTAATGTTTTCAAAAATGGATGTTTCCCCCACCCGACTTTTAGAAGTCTTGTGGGAAATATCCAAAGTTGGACTTAGACATTCTATCAAAATGGCCCTCTACAAGAACAGTGGAGTTGCCTGTGTTTCAACTGGTTAGATGAGCTAGGTCACTTTAAAATGGAAAAGAAGTTGAAGTTAGTATAATCTTCTCAGTTAGTATAAACTTCTCAGTTCGTATCAAAGTAGATGGTCAGCTCTAGACCAGAACACAACAGGGAGAAATACAAGGACTCTCCCCAAGAAACAAGTCTGTTCTGCTCATATGACACCATATAACGTAAAACAATCGTAAAACATTTAAATCTTTAACTTTATAACGAGGTGGAACAGACCACCTGCCTCAGTGCAACATGCACTAACAGTTGTGGAGTTCTGAAAGATACTACATAGTCTCTTCACAATAGTAATGGATCCCCCTATCCTTGATTATACTGGACAGAGGAAAAAAACAACATATCCAGTAATACGAACATATTTCAGATAGCAAGCAATTCATGATGAACAGACATTGTACGAGGAGCCTCTGTTTGCTTGTTTGTTTATTTCTCCCCTGCCCTTATCCAGGGCGAGTTACATATGAATATACAAAATAAGACATTAACATTTGTCATATAAATCAATACAAAAACACACTAACAGCTAGTGGCGTACCTAGCATATGTGACACCCGGGGCCCATCATTTTTTGACACCCCCCCCCCATCTATATGAAAAATATGATTTTTAGTAACAATCTACATATCGCACAACAAGAGTGTACCTAGGAAAAGGCAGCATCTTAAACACTGCTGTAAGCACTAGAACACCAACACATACATTGTAAAACTAAGCAAACCAGATCCTGCACAGTTAATTGATCCTGTACAGTCGATGCTATCAGAAAGCCATGTCCCTTTCATACACATAGACAGATACACCCTTGCCAAATATGGAATAATCACAAACTAAAAATAGAAATATGTAGAAAAAAGTTAAACTGAACTGCCAAGAAACCAGACTCTGCATACAATGCAACACCACAAAAACAGTAATACATGTCCTCTAATACTGTGCAAAATATAAAGACAGTAGATGTAAATGTGAAAAAACTGATACATAACAATCACCACTTTACAAATTAACAAATAAAAATAAAACAAATAATGAGAAATAAGAAAATACCATTTTATTGAACTAATCCCCGTAAGCTCGGTCCTCATCTCTACAAACCACCTGATTCCATCCACACAAGCCTTGAATTGTTTTATATTGAACTTATTATATTAAAGTATAAAAAGAAAGAATATTCTGCACAATTGTCAATTTATAAATCAGCGTCTTTTCCCCACTCTCTGTTTCCCATTTCCTTTCAGCGTCCTCAGCCCACTCTCTCTCCACTTTCCTTCAGCGCACGCACATAAAAACAAGCAAGTAATTTTATATCATTTTCATTCTATTCATTCATAGAAATTAAAGTCTAAGTAATGCTAGTCACATAACAAAACATGATTTTACAAAAATAATTCCCTGCACAGTCAAGCCTGCAAGGATTACTAGATGTCTTTCAGCAGCTCCCCTCCCTCCCTCCCCCTTACCTTCATGGCCAAGTCAAAATGATCTACCAACAATAAAATTTTAAAAACACAAAGCACACTGTACGCAGAGAAAATGTTAATTATTATTTATATTCCGCGGGTTTTCAAAGAGGTCAAGGCAGATAACTTTATGCAATGTCACCCCAGTAACAACTATACAAAAATAGACAAATATACTCCATCCCTTTTTACTAAACCACGATAGCATTTTATAGCGCAGGGAGCTCTCGATGCTCATAGGCTCCCTGCGCTAAAAACCGCTATTGCGGTTTAGTAAAAGGGCCCATAGTGCAAAATATAGACAGCATATATAAATTCTCAAAACGGACACATTTTGATCACTAAATTTAAAATAAAATCATTTTTCTTCCCTTTGTTTGGTAATTTCATTAGTCTCTGGTTGCACTTTATTCTTCTGACTGTGCATCCAATATTTCTTCCCTTCTTTCAGCCTCCTGTATGCTTCCTCTCCTCCAGACCTCATTCCCTCCCCCAACTTTTTCTTTGTTTCATCCTGTCCTCTTCTTTCTTTCTCTCTCCATGTTCCCTTTCTTTCTGTATGTCTGTCTTTCTCTCTCTCTCCGTGCCCCATTTCTTTCTTTCTTTCTTTCTTTCTCCCTGCCCCCTTCTTTCTCTCTCCATGCCCCCTTTCTTTCTCTATGTCTGTCTTTCTCTCTCTCTCCCCATGCCCCATTTTTTTCTTTCTTTCACCCTGCCCCCTTTCTTTTTTTCTGGCTCCCTGGCTCCCCCCCCTTTCTTTCTTTCTCCCTGCCCTCCCTCATGCCACCGCCGCCACCACAACCATGCTGCAACCATCGCCGGGGAAAGGCTGCCACTGGCCACCGGAAACAGGCCGGCGCCGAATTCGCCCTGCTTGTTTCCCATAGACCGATTAACTCTGGCTGTCCGATGTCAATTGGCTGGCCCAGAACGTCCTCTCCGACGTCAGAATTGACGTCGGACGGCTAAAGTTGGTCGGCCCATGGGAATAGAAGCAGGGCGAATTCGGAGGGAGGGAGAACTGGCGCCGGCTTCTTTCTGATGACGGCAATGGCAGCCTTTTCCCTGTGGCAGGTCAGCTGTGCACCCCCTTGGGCCCGTGCACCCAGGGCAGACCACCCCCACGCCCCCCCCCTAGGTAAGCCACTGCTAAAAGCTAACTCTAATTCTAACAACTAACTCTGTAAATAAAACTTTTAGGGGTCATTATTGATAAAGATCTATCTTTTCATGATCACATCAGTTCTATAATAAAATGTTTCTATAAACTTCGTATCATTCGTTCATTAACTTCTATCCTGCAGATCGACTCTATTAAAATTCTGGTTCACTCTCTGATCATTTCTCACTTAGACTATTGTAATTCCCTTCTTAACGGTCTTCCCCAAAAAGAAATCCGACGTCTTCAATTGATTCAAAATACTGCTATAAAACTCATTTATAAACTGGGTAAATATGATCACGTCACTCCAGTTCTGAAAGATGCCCACTGGCTTCCTGTGGCCCACCGAATCACATATAAAATTATTCTCTTAACTTTTAAAATAAAAACCTCCCATCTGCCTTCATTTCTACATAAACTCCTCATTCCCCAATGTTCTTCTCATACTTTGAGATCTACAAATCAAAATCTCCTTTTGATTCCTTCTATTAAACATTTTTACTACACACGGAAAATAAATTTCTCTGTTTCTGCTCCAACGCTGTGGAACTCTTTACCACAACCTCTTCGCGACGAACAACAACTGGATAAATTTAAGATAGGCCTAAAGACTTTTCTATTTCGCGATGCATTCACCTCAGTTTAGTCTCTACTTTTCCTCTTATTTTCAATTATTTAACCTTCAAATATTATTTAAAAAAAAAAAAAAAAAAAGACTTTTTCCCCACCCAAATGTTTTTTCCCATTCCCCCCTTCTCCCTTTTCTCTCAACAATGTAACTTTACCCTCCCAATAACCTCTTCTCTCACTATCAAGTTTGTCTTGTTTATGTTTTAATATACACTATATGTACTTTTAAATATTTATTATATTAACTCCTCTTTCTTATCTATTTTTTATTGTAATGTAAACCGGCCAGATATTTATTTGATGGTTGGTATATTAAAACCTAATAAACTTGAAACTTATCAATCCAACCAACAAAGTTGGGGCAGTCTTTAACAAGGATTATATATAGTCCAGCAATTTTTCACTTTTTTGTTCTGTATTTTTCAGATGGAACATAAAAAGTGGAAAATCACAGGACTGAGTGTTTAGCCCTTGATGAAGACTGCCCCAGTTTGTTGATTGGGCTGAGAATTTTTCAACGATCCCTTGCAGTTGCAGTAGTTTTACTTTTTTTTTTCAAAAAGTATTATTTTGACACTTATTTTTTTACTTTTATTTGAATAAATATTTAATTTGTTTTATAATTATATTTTTACTTTTACTTACATATCAAAATATGCTTTTACCTTTACTTAAGTACTTTGACCTAGACCCTGATGAACAAAAGCTTTCCTTGGCAGTAAGACTTGTTAAAGCAGCCTTAATGGCATGGAAAGCTGTCCTGATGTACGAAATGGTTCTCTCTCCTGCCATTTTTTTTGGGTTCGGGGAGGGGCACTTTGGCGGGAAGGGCTTTTTTCATTTTTTTTATTGTTCAGATATTTTGCATGTGTAATACACACAAAATATCTGTGCCATTAAAAAAAAAAAATAAATACCCGGCAAAAGCCCTGAGAGCAGTGACAGGAGACTGCTTCTCTTGTCACTATTGTCAGGGCTCTGCACCGATTCAATCGCTCACTGAGCGATTGAGTCTGTGAGTTTGCATGCAAATGATTCGCATCTCCATGCAAATCATTTGAATGCAAACTTGATAGTGAATCAAGAAAAAGAAAGTGTACATCAGTGGTCTCAAACTCGTGGCCCGGGGGCCACATGCGGCCCGACAGGTACTATTTTGAGGCCCTCAGTATGTTTATCATATCACAAAAGTAAACTAAAACAGTTTCATGACCGCCTTTTAACCCTTTTGTTATTTCTTGCTTTTCAAATAATATTACAAAATTGGAAAGACTTTACAAAAATTGACTTCAACCAATGGTGGAATTCTGTATGTCTCCATAATAAATACGAACGCCACATGGCGGATCGTTGTAACGCTTCGCTTTCCTATACTAAAACTTGGTCGATTATGCTAGACTTTTGTGGTATGGACCTTTGACTGTACACTTACTTGATCTTTTTGTCTTACTCATAGTGATCTTCAATATGTTTATTATGAGCACTAATTTGGTTGCTGTATTTACCGATTTCATAACTATATGATTGATTTCGTATGACTATAATCAGACATGTTTATTTTTGACATTGTACGCACATGTCACACATCATTTTATATTTCGTATCTCTTTTATATTCACGCACATTATTGATAGCTGATGTATTCCTATATACCTGTTGTATCGTATTATTGATTATTTTATATAACCCACTTCCATTGTTATACAATGTGATATACTTGCTGGTGTCCTTCTCTTTCGATTTCTTCCGTAGTTTTCGGAAGCTTATCTTACTTTTCTGTAACTCTATTGTTTATAAAACCAATAAAAATTACTGGAACATAAAAACAGTTTCTTGATCATATGTCTTTTTAGCTATAAATTACAATATTATTATTATTAAGACTTAGCCAAAAGGAAAGATTTATAAACTATAAAGAGTTTTACCTCATGCAAAACTGTCATTTCTTTAATAAGACATTAGCTATTTTTTCTGAAGCCCTCCAAGTAACTATAAATCCAAAATGTGGCCCTGCAAAGGGTTTGAGTTTGAGACCACTGGTATACATCATATAGATCAAAAGAAATCACTGGTATCTTAATTATGTAAGAACACAGAAGCACAGCTGTCTCTATAAAAGAATGGAGAGATGCTGATCATTTGGTAAAAAAAAACAAAGAAGTAATTAAAATCTATTCAGAACTGGAGGTTTTTTTCTTTCTGCCTCTTACAAATGCCCTAACCAGCAAATTCCACAAATATATTTACATTTATCCCCAAAGCTGTTTTTCTGGGTTTTGCTTGGCTGTATCCTTTATTTTTATAAAGGACTAGCTGATGCCCCGGCGTTGCACGGGTATTTAATTATAGCAATAACATTGTAAATGGATTCAAATAAAGATACTTTATAGTGGTGAATGAAATTATTTTTTTACAGCTTTATAAAAAGTACAATATTCAAATTATAATGTGAAATATTTGACAAAATGAATACAATACAACACACACAAAACTTGATTATAAACAACATTTTTAGTTTCACCTCTAGGAGCAAGAACATATAAATTCTTGGGTGAAGAGACCCCCAGAACATATCACCCCAGGTAGTGAGGGATCTGCATACCAAGTTTCGTTCAAATCGGTCAAGCCGTTTTTGATTTACTGTGAGAATGGCAGCTGTTTACATTTTTTCCATTGACATGAATGGGTGAAATCTGATGTTCTGTTTGTAGCTCCGCCCATGTATGCAGGTGGGCCGAGAGACCCCCAGAACATATCACCCCAGGTAGTGAGGGATCTGCATACCAAGTTTCGTTCAAATCGGTCAAGCCGTTTTTGCGTGATCGCGGCACATACACACATACACACCTCCGATTTTATATATATATAGATTATTATGGGTGTTTCCCTGTCTTACCAATTTTTATTTCCAACTAGTATACCCAAGAGCAGTAAGTTTCCTTTTTTTGTTTTAATACTCGCATACTGTCCGCTTTAGAAAGGCCTGCTATACCCTTGTCTATTTGAGCCAGAGGGCCTCGTCTTCAGCGGCCAGGGGGTAATGGGAAATTGCCATAATCATACCCCCTTCACAACATCATCTCTGGTGTATTCATTTTGGAAATCTTGAGAGTCGAGGTTGGTCACCCCAGGTTTAGCTCATCTACTACTACTACTACTACTATTTCTTATTATAGCGCTAACAGACATATGAAGCACTGCACACTAAACACGCAAGAGATTGTCCCTGCTTGAAGAGCTTACAATACACTTTTGACAGGCACAGTGGACAAAATGGGGAATCAATGTAAGAAGCTTATGTAGGAAAATTCCAAAGAAATGAAGGGGTAGCATGGGTAGAGGATTACAGAGGAAAAGATATACAAATATGGTATTTTACTAGTTGGAAGGGTGAGGACTTAAACACAGCTTTGAAAAAGAAGGTTTTCATTCTGGATCTGAATACTGCCAGTGACGGAGCCTGACATGCTGAGTCAAGTAGGTTGTTCCAGGCATACGGTGCAGCAAAGCAGAAGGGATAGAGTCGGGAGTTGGCAGTAAACCACTTGAAGTTATGTTACTCGGTGGTGGTCTGAAGATCCTTGAAGATTAAAGCTTTGTTATATGATTGATGAATAAGTTGGATTTCCCTTTTTCTGAAGATCGAATTTAAGGATTTAAGTTCAGAGAGCATTCTGTAGAATAGACCAGAAATCATGAACATGCTGACTTTGACATCTCTGTACTGATCTAGACACCCTTGCCCTCCCTCCCCCCCCCCCCCATTCAAAATCTGCCTTCACATTTGTAGGACATTACAAATAGCAGTTCTAGTTTAAAGAAATTAGGAATATCAGGTATAAAAATAAACCAGTATGCAATATGCTTACTTTTTATGAGACTGCCAGGTAAATGAAGTTCACTCTTTTATCATGTACGTCAGAAACTAGAGATTCAATAACCAATATTCTCATATTAAATCATTCAAAAATCATTTTCACCTCTCAGTCTTCTTTCAGAAATTAATTCTACTATTCCCTCAAATGATAAATCTTTAAATGTGCTTATTCATAATTAAGCCAGATACATTCTTAACTAAACAGTGATGTTCTTGATAGTCATGGTGACAAATACTAGAATAAACAGTAATAGATATGAGAACAGCTTTTTAACACAAGGTATGATCTAAGAGCAGCACACTATCATTAATCATCTCATTATTGGTACACTTGTCACATAATTAGAAAGGAATAAAATATGAGGAACTACCGTATAATTAGAATTAATAAGTACAGAGATAGTCCCAGTAGACATTTTGAATATTAGAATTAATCGTACACCTAGAAAGAGGGTGCATGTTTGAAAATTAGGTGTTACCCTCAACAAAAGAAAGAGCTAAAAGAATGGGAAAAGGCAACCTGCTTTTATAGGAAAACAATTTTTATATGTTACCATGATATACTAATAGCGGTGCCAAAATTTTCTGTAGAGGGGCCATTTTAGAAATGTTTATAGAGCAGCCTGTTTTGAAAATTACCCAGGGTGTTTAAATCATACATGTACTTTGGCACATTACTACATACAAACCTCTATATTATCAGATGTACATAAATAACTACCCTTCCCAATGCTGACCCCCCAGGTATACGTCAGTTCATTTGTGGCTTCTATGTCTTTATGGATTCTACTCTGCAAATATAAAATACCATCTTGCTGCTGATAACATAAACTCTAAAGTCAATTTTAAAAAATGAGTTATGAAAAACCTGCTGCCATAAATGTACATTAAAACATGAAGGAAGCTATCCCACATACATGTTTAATAAAGTGAACAAAGGATAGAGTTTAGGTTTACAAACATATGTACATAATTGATAAGAAAATATGTGTGAAAACCCGTCTAAATTGGCACTTGGATGACTTAAAAGACAGGTCGTCCAAGTGCCGATAATCAAAACGTGTGTTAGACGTATCTAGAGGCATCTTAGGCCTTTTGACTGCTGCTGTGCGTCCAGAGTGAAAAGGGGTGTTTTTCAAGGAGTGGTGAGGGTGGGAGGTGGGTGGGTTGTGGGCCATCCTAGACTTAGTTGTCCTGCAGCAATAATCAAAAGTTTGACGAGACTGCCTAGACGGAACTTATATGTTGTGACATAGGCGATCTAAAAACAGGTATAAGTGCCCAGAAAGTATCCAAAGTGACCAGATAACCACTGCAAGGACAAAGTACCGACCACCACACACACCCCCAGTGATCACTGACCCCCCTACACCGCCATAAAAATCAGAATAAAAACACACATACCTGCCTCCAGTACATCAGCATCTGACATAGGTGGCTTAAGTAGTCTGGAGGTGGGCTAGTGAACCATAGAGAGGAGGAACCAGGCCCATAAGCCAATCTAACCACTGCATTCATGGTGAAAAATGTGAGTCCACCAAAGCCCTTCCCCCCTACTGTACTGCCATATAGGTAGCACCAGGAGCCATAAGGGCTATTTTGGTGGTAGACAGGTGGGTATAGTAGGTTTGGGGGGTGTTTTGGAGGGCTCATCATGACCTGCAAGGGAGTGGTGGTGAGATGTTTATGTGGCACCCTTTTTGTGAACTTCAGAGCAGTGCCCTGTAATGTGCCCCACTACTTTGTTGCCGTGTTTGGGTGGCCAGTCCATCACTTTGTTGACCCCTCCCACATACAAAATGTCTTGTTTTTTGGATGAGAATAAAGATAGATGACTTGGCAATCTGGTCAATCAAACAGCTGAATGTATAATTAGACGATTCTTGGAAAAAAAAAAATTGGGTTGGGGACGTATTTTTTGAGAATGGATTTTAGATGCTGCCGACTTTGGGCGACTAGTGCCCTAGGCCATAACAAATTTAGACATACTTTTTTTATTATGCCGCTCATACTTTGCAAAATACAAACCAGCAAACACATGTATTTTTAAGACTTATCCAGAAGAGTAACTATTGTAGATGTATGGAATCTATGCTGAAAATACATTTGAACCTATGACTTTCAGAATGGAAGGAAGCCATCTTCCACGTATTATGCCTCTTGTCAAATTCTTGTAGCCAGACCATAACTAGTTGAATCACAAGTTTAATGCTAACCTGTGCCTCATACCTTTTAACACTCAAAAAAAGACAGAAATGTAACACAGATCGAGAAAACCTATCATTCTGGAGTGTATTCCTGTTGTCTCAAATGAGAAATGATATGAAACAACATTCAAATGAATGTATACCTGAAGGATAAACCAAGTAGCTCAAACAGACATATGAATATACAAGTACACATAAGCACCTACTGTAAATTCAGTAATTCCAAGTGTACTTTAGACTTAGAAGTGCCAAAGGTTGGTGCATATATATGTGGAGGGTATTTAAGTCTGATTTGGATGTCCTGAGAAGTGCATCCAAAATTAAGATGCCAAAATATGTCCATTTTCAAAACAGCATGATGTCCATCTCTTTTTATTCAAAAATGGCCTATTTAGACATCTTGGCTATCAGAACATATAGCCTAACTTTTTTGGTCATTTTCGAACACAAAAGTGTCCAAGTTCTAAACGTCCAAACCCAAGTTATTTGGACATAGGTGGCATCACCATTTATATTACACTGACCACACAGACATGCCAGCAGAGCAGTGGGGCACCTTAGAGGGCACTGCTGTGAACTTCACATAAAGGGTGCCAGGTGTACATCTCAACATAACCTCCTTCTAATATATGGTGAGCTCTCCAAAACTCCACCAAAACCTACTATACCCAACTGTCTACCACCCCAATAGCCCTTATGGATTCAGGTGGCACCAACATAGCAGTATAGAAGGGCTTTGTTGAGCTCAAACTTTCCATTATAACCACTCTATATAGTGGAAAGTGTGAGCCTACCAAAACCCTTCTATATTGCCATATAGAACATAAGAACATAAGAATTGCCGCCGCTGGGTCAGACTAGTGGTCCATCGTGCCCAGCAGTCCGCTCACGCGGCGGCCCTTAGTTCAAAGACCAGTGCCCTGAGCCTAGCTTTACCTGTGTATGTTCCGGTTCAGCAGGAACTTGTCTAATTTTGTCTTGAATCCTTGAAGGGTGTTTTCCCCTATAGCAGCCTCAGGAAGAGCGTTCCAGTTTTCCACCACTCTCTGGGTGAAGAAGAACTTCCATATGTTTGTACGGAATATATCCCCTTTTAACTTTAGAGAGTGCCACCTGAAGCCATAAGGGCTATTGGGGTGGTAGACAGGTGGGTATAATAGGTTTTTATGGAGTTTTGGAGGGTTTAGTTTAGTGGTTAGAGTGGGATATGGTACTATATGCTACTGGGTCCCCCCCCCTCTCTATGGTAAATTATACCGCCCACCAGATTACTCCAGACACCTGCTTGCTGCTTTACTAGGCTTTCTCATACCAGCTGCTGCTGTTCTAGAGACAGGTAGGTACTCTTTCATTCAGCTCTTTGGAGGGTGGGAGAAGGCTTGTTACCACTGGGGGTGTATAGGGTGTTATTAATCTCTCCATGGTCATCTGGCTAGTTTGAGTACCTTTTTGGCACTTAAGACACTTTTAAAACAGGTCTAAAAGTTGCATCCTGAATGTCATGGAAAAGATTCAATTAATTATCACTGCAATACATCCAAATGCTAAGCATGTCTATAACATGCCTTCAACATACCACCTTGAACTTTGAATGCTCAGAGGACAAGAAGGCTAGCAGTGTCCAGAAAGTCAGTTTCAAAAATTGGCACTTGGATGTTTTGACGAGAAATATGGCCAAGTGCCAGATTATGCCTTTTTTTTTTTTTTTTTTACATCTTTGTGTTTTGAAAATGAACCCTATAAGCTATACCATAAAAGTATGTCTACCTACAATTGTTGAATTAAAAGCACTCACTATAAAATCGATTTGGTAGATGTGCTGCTGAAAATTGATATCTTTCTGTTAGCATGCTGACTAATCACAGTTCAAATTCTTCTCTTTTGTCTACTTGATACATTGGCTGCCAGATTTTCAAAGCAATTTAAGTGGGCAAGAACAGCACCTACCCACTTAAATTTCTTGGATCTACCAAACCCCAATATTCAGCAGAACTAAACTGGGCTGAATATTATCTCTGATTGCCCACATAGAAAGTGCTGTGGTACTAAGAAGGAGCCAGCAGTTATGTGGGTACCAGCATTATTCAGTGCCAGGACCCACATAGCTTATCCAGTCAAATTAGGACAACTTATAATATCCCTAATCAACTCTTGGACCTACATCCTATTCATGATGGTCAAATGGGGGTATTGGGGGCAAGAGTAAACACTACTCACATCTGCCCTCTAGTGGCAGGATTTTCCAAAATGACTACCTGCAGCCTTGTGGTATACAGTGAGGCTCTTGTGAGAAATCATGGCAGCTATTTTGAATATGTGGCTGTTACATGCTGGAGAGAATGGAGTTTACTCCTACCCAACACTGACCCCATTTGACCACCATGGATTGTAAGTAGATTCATGAGGGGGAGCTATCAAGCCAGGACTGTTGGGGGATCCTCCAGGAGAGAGGAGGTTGTCAATGTCACAGGCTTGGGGGGCTACTTTAGGGGTCTATAGAAAAAAAATTATGCTGGTCTTTGCCGATATTCAGTCAGACACTACATAGCTGCCATATGTGGGCCCTGCTTGAATGTCAACCGGTATCTGCCTAAGTTCTAGCAGGTGCAACTGCTTTGTTGTTCTTTATAAGTATCTTTGTGAGATCTTTCTTATTTTTAAGGATTTCCTTTCCAAATTCATGTTTTGTGATTTTATTGTAAACTGCATTAACTGCAAGATATATTCAGTTTATGGAATTTATATACAGAAATTAATGACTTCTATAAGGTGAATATTTTAAAATATGTTTAACTGAGACAACTTATTAGCATAAAATGCATACATTGATACATGCTATTTGCATGAGCTGATCTATATTAGAAACACTCTGATTTTCAAGAACAAAACTGAATCCGCATTGGAAAAATTCAAAACTCTTTTGAAAAATTTCTTGTATAAAGATGCATTTGAGACATAGATAAGATAACTCGCTTAGAGCCATCCACAGTTTCAATCAACACTTTTTCTCAGGACTCAAATTCTATTCCCTTATTTTTCCTTCTTTTTATTTTCTTTCCTTCTTTTTTTTTCATTTGTTGTCCCCCTCCCCCTCCCAATGTGTTACCCATAGATGTCTTGTCCTTTTCTTCAATGATTGTAGTTCATCCCCTTTTCCTTTTGTATAGGTATAAGTTTGTATGAAGAGATATATATATATAATTTTTTTTTTTGTAATAAATTATCTTATCGTTTGTCCCCTTTTTAATTTGTAATACGTACTGAAATGTTTGATATTGCGTGTACATCAGATTTTAATTAAAACTTGAAACTTGAATTGCTAAAAAATGACTGGCATACCTTCAATTAAATTGTAATTGCTAGTTTCCTATTGGTGCTCCAGGCAACTTCCTGATAAACTCCTGTATAAAAGGAGCATGTTCAGGTGAAGAGACAAAGCTCAGAGTGTGGTTCTACACATCTTTCTTCTCAGCACTACCACAGCAGAAATTAAGAATGTCCTTTTGGGGCCGTCAAAGACAATGCTGTCCTCCCAGCCCAGACTGCTGTCCCACACAGGATCCTTGTGCAAGACAAGACTCATGTTATAATCGTAAGTAATGCTTCCGTTTGATAATACTGTGAATTATATATTTTATGATTCTTATTTGCTTTATAATCTTCTAAATTCTATAACCTGAGGGTGTGAACTACTACTTGCATTAGTACATATATTCCAAGTGTATTACAAAAGAACAATTAATCATGAAATTTGCCAGAGTATACCAAGCGGGTTGATCCCTAAAATATTTGAATAAAAGTAAGCCATTTGATCATGGGAAGCTTGTAATAATTGAAAATTCTCTAAACAGCGAAGTTCGATAGATGGAAGTAGGTGCCCTTACCTCCAACTAACTTATGTTTATTAAAATATTTATATATCACATATACAACCAAAAAGGATCAAAGCGGTTTACAATATAACTCAATCAAAATTATGGAAAGATCTCCATTTAAATAGAAAAGAAAAAGATTAACATTTCTAATACATAATTGTCAGTTGTTGTATCGCATAGATATTTTATAATTCTTAGATTTGTACAACTTGTCTATATCTTGCCTTGTTAACATTTGCATTTGTATTACATTTGTATTTTATTAAAATCAATAAAAATCTTTGAACTGGAATATCTAACATCCAAATTAATAAATAAAAATTAATTAATACAAATTTAAAAAATTATAAAAATATATAAATGCAGACTGCAGTCCCAAATTCATCTCAGCTGCATATGAACAATTTATTGAAAATTAGGAGGTTTTGGAGAGACCAGGAAACAGACAGATGCTCCCACTTCAATTTGTTAATAGGGCCAACACTGATTCTGAAGGGGGTAACTTAATGGAGTCACTTTTGAAGGACAAACTAAGGGCTTCTTTTACTAAGCTGTGTTAGGGCATTAACGTGTGGAATAACACACACTACAATGCCGCACACGCTAGACGCTAACGCCAGCATTGAGCTGGCGTTAGTTCTACCTGCGTAGCGCAGGGTTAGCACGTGCTAATCTGCTGCGTGCGCTAAAAACGCTAGCACACCTTAGTAAAAAGAGCCCTAGGGAACAGTTTACATCCGGCAGTTTACAGGACTCAGAGTGGTTTGGATTGTTAAATAAATATGATCAGTGTTAGTAAGAGGTAAAATTGGTAAAAACAAAAGTTTCCTGCTGAATCCGATATTGTTCTGGTTTATAGCCAAGAAAGAATTTATAAAACAACAAATGAAAAAAAAAAGCAATTTGGTAGAATGAGTAGTGGTAAAGTTCACTCCTAAAAAGTGAGATCACAGCTGTAGGTTTATACATTTGTACAAAAATTTACTAGTTATGATTGAAAATTAGGAAAATATAATGAATGCCTGTTTTCAACCTTTGTTTTTCTGTTCTTAATTTTAGCCTGCAAGCCTTCCCAATGCTACTCACAGAATAACCAGTATATATATTATCGTTCCATGGGTATGTAAAATTGCCAATGTGATGCTTTATTTGACATAAGGTTTCTAGATCAGCAGTGAAATGCACTTGGGACATTCATAATATTCAGCCTTTTTTACCATGGGTCCTTTGTTTAAACTACACATGTGGTTTTTCAATGTACCAACAGAACGAGATTTTAAAGATAGACAAAGAAACCATGAAACAGAAGTACTTACTTGGTTAAATGCAGATTTATGCAATCTACATGTGTTAAGTCCTGCATTTCACAAATTTTTATTTATACAGTCTCCAGTCAAGGAAGCAAGCATTCTCTGGCTTTTCCACATGTGTATTGAGAAACTAAAAATCAGCATTTGCACATGTTTGGGTTTTAGAACATATGCTACTATTTACATGAGTAAATAACACTAGCAAAAAAGTTTATCCTGGAAAGGAAATAAGACACTGTAGGTTGTTGGTCCTCTGACCAGGTCTGAATCCACAAGTGGGCCAATTCTGTAACTCCAAGAATAAAAGTTCAAGTACTATTGTCCACTTTCTTCTTGGTAAACAATCTCCAGCATCTACCATCCAGTGTATCTCTCCTTTAGTTGAGTAGAGACTAATGTCTAAAGTCCTAGGGCTCTCCAGCTGTAGAATTCTAGTTTGGGTCCCTTGACACAGTCAGGGTAAGGAATAAGTCAGTTTATCAGAAATCATCCAGATCCACAATACATCCTGTGGACCTCCAGAGCTGCCTCCTTCTTGGCCTCATTCATCGCTTCTGGAAGTCTTATTATCTAGCTCTCTCGCCTATGCAAATCTGCATATAAATGATATTTTCAGTTCATCTGTTGGATATCAAATAGTCATTCCCAACGTTCAGGAAATTCTGGTTATGCATGGGTAGAAAATAAGATATTATGTTTATAACAATGTCAAGTGCTTCATGCTTCTTTAATGCTGGATTTTCTTTAATTTGCTGTAGGTTCATGGTCTCAAAACAAAGGTTGCCAAAGCTCTGGGAAATATTGCAAGAAGTGAAGATGCTTCAATGAAGACTACAAATCAGCATTCTTGTACTTCTAATTAACCAAGATCTCTTTCTCTGTATTGCTTGCTCTCTTACATTCTTTTCATGCCCATTCCTCTGACAAAATATGGCACTTCCTTATTAAAGTTTTCTTGATGATCAAAGCATCTTTGGCTTCACTACTGTTCTTTTAACAACAGCCTAGAGATAAAATGTACACATTCATTTTTTTTTTTTTCACAATAATCTCTTTCTTTTGAATAGATATCTACAAATTCCAGATAAGTTATAGACTGGAGCAGAGAAGCTTATAATTATAGATAAAAAGGGGGAATTTATCAAAGGGTGCTAAGCGCGATAGCATACGTACACAATCTCGTTAGTACATGCTAACCTCTAATGATGGCCAAATCTCTTACCCTATGCAGATCATTCCCCCTGGGCTTAATCAGGGATCAAAATTAGTGGTGATTTTTTTTTTCTGCCACATGAGTTGGTGCCTCATTCCAGACTGGTGCTGATGATTCCTAAAAATATTTTCTCAGTACTGCTAAGATTTATTCCATTAAGAGCAGCATGGGGCAGTCCAAGGCATGTTTAAAATTTATTTGGATAATGGCAATATTCAATACTTTGGAGGTCATTTTAGAACAGTTGTGCAGCATTGGACCAAATAATGCCCAGGTCTTATTTGATTCAGCCCTCACACCAACCTGGCACTGCATGGATATGCACGGCAAAGGAGCCTGCGCCTTAGTGCGCGCCTTTGTGAAGCGATGGATTTGAATAATCTCGGCCTAGACCTCCTATCTCTCACAGATTGATTAGTCCCCAAAGTTCTAACTTCGGCAGATCTAACAAGGCAGGTACACGCCTCTGCGAAGAGACTGATCGGAAAGACGGAAAAATCAGAAAATGAACAGAAAGACTGATACCAAAACCACCTGATAAGTATAACAACCTGTTATAGCTCTAAAAAAAAAAATTCTAAAAGTTTAAAAATTTAAAAGTTTTAATAGCTTGTTAAATGTTTGTTGAATCTAAAAGTTTAAAGCTGTTTGCTGAATTTAAAAGTCTGACTAATGCAAACTATTACCACTAGATAACAGACTTATAGTAGATTGGAAACTATTACCACTAGAAGACAGAATAATATTAGATTAGAAACTCAATATATTAGAATTGATTAATGTATTAAAATTGATTAACCACCAGATGACAGATTTATAGTAGACTGGAAACCATTACCATTAGAAGACAGAATAATATTAGATTAGAAACTCAATATATTAGAATTGATTAACTCCTCAAACACATACCGAACTAGATATGTTAGGTACAATGATCACCACACTTAGTACCACCATGAGAACCACATCTCCAAATTATACACAAGCAATCTTTCTGATACTCCTGCTCCCAACTGACTGGAAAGCAACTGCAAACAATATATATCCAATACCAATCATAGCAAACTCCAAAGGAATTACCCAACCAAACTGGCATCTCACAATAGACAGAAGCTCAAACCATCAGACTTACACATACCAACCCTCACCTAAATCAACAAGTAGAAAACCAACAAACCCATTCGAAACCAAAAAACAACCCCACCAAAGATCACTCATAAACCCGAAAACAACTCACAACGTACCAATAGAATACACCACTCTCAAGTGTGCATATTTTAACATCAGAGCCATAGGCCCTAAAACAGATCGCATAAAAAACTGGACAGAAGAAGATAACCTAGACTGCCTTTTCCTCACAGAGACTTGGCTTACCTCTGACATGGACCCCAGAATAACTGAAGTTTTCCCCAAAAGCCACAAATTAACATTAGGCTGCAGAGAAAATAAAAGAAAAGGAGGAATTGCCATCATAGCCAGAAACACCATAAACCTAAAAATACAAGATAAAACGACCGACCAATACATGGATTTACTAGCCTGTCAACTTTCAAGCACATCACTTAAAGGAACACTAACATGCATACTATGCTACATAACCCCAAGTAACTGAAGCACAGCTAAACCAATATTTGAAGAATTTATTTATCAAAACTCTCTAACGACAACCTACAACCTACTTCTAGGAGACCTCAACCTCCACCTCAAAAACCAATCCTGCAAAAATGTAGAAACCTTACTAGCATATCTCGAAGCCTTAACATATAAAATCTTAGATCCTCAAACCACACACGAAAAAGGACACCAACTAGACATCGCAGCCTACATGTCCCAGCAGTTCACACAACCAGAGATCCAAACGGAAAATGGAACCGTTCCCTTTGGTCTGATCAATACACATATTGCTTTGAAATCAATTGGACCAGTAATAAAAACATTCCAACTACTCAACAAACAACTTACAACTCACGCAAACATATAGATCCCACCACATTCTGGATAAAAACAGACACCATAATCCAATACTACACACCCAAAGACTTCATCTCAAATTGGAACCATCTAAGTACTGCAACCCTGGACGAACTAGCCCCAGAAAAACCCAAAACCAAAATCCACAGAAAATCAGATAAGTGGTTCGACAACAAACTACTCCAACTCAAAAGACAATGCAGACAACTAGAAAGAAAATGGAGAAAAAGCAGCCAAGAATCCACAAAAACAGCATGGATAGTAACAAACCGAAAATACAAACAAAAATTAAAAGAAAAAAGAAAGACATACTACTCAAAACAAATAGGAGAAGGACCCCAAGACACAAAAAAGCTATTCCAGCTACTAAAAGTTCTCACAGACACCACACCCTACATAGCCAATAGCAACTCTCCGCCCCCCCCTCCTTCAGCCACCCTCTTAGCCACATACTTCAAAAACAAGTTTGAAAACATCAGAGCCTCATTCAACGGAACCACCACACACATAGAGACATCATTTCCCCCACAGAAAAAGAACCAGTCGAAGCAGATAGAACCTGGTCCCATTTCTCTCCCATACAATGGTCAGACTTCAACAATCTATATAATAAATACAGCCATGCAGCCTGTGACCTTAACCATTGCCCCCTATACATACTGAAAGCCTCAAGTGCATTATTCCATTCCCTGCTTCTACAATGGATACATTCTTAACTACTAGAGGGTCATTTTCCACAAGAACTCAGTGAAATCATCATAACTCCGATATTAAAAGACCCCCAAAGGAGCAACGGACCAATCATCCAACTACAGACCCATAGCCTCAATCCCACTGTACATCAAGCTGATGGAAGGCCTCGTAGCCAAAACTTTAACCTCATACCTAGAAAATCACAACTTACTCCACCCCACACAGTCTGGCTTCAGAGCCAACTATAGCATGGAGACCCTACTAGGAACACTAATGGACACTGCCAGACAATATCTCTGTACAGGCAAGAAAATCCTGCTCATACAACTAGACCTCTCTGCAGCCTTCGACCTGGTAGATCACAACATTCTTTTACAAACTCTAGACTCCATAGGAATCTCAGGCAAGATACTTGCATGGTTCAAACCAGAACCTTCCTACAAACCAGAACCTACAGGGTTAAAACAAAGCAAGAAAAATCAGAACCATGGTCCAACCCCTGCGGAGTTCCCAAAGGATCACCCTATCACCCACACTATTCAATATATACATAGCCTACCTCAGCTCCTACCTAGACAAACATGGCATAACTTCATATAGCTATGCAGATAACATCACTATTCTCCTCCCCTTCAACCACCCAGAACCCACCATCACAAGCACAATACACAGAACATTCGAAACAGTAGCAACATGGATGATAGAGCACAAATTAAAACTTAACCCTGACAAAACAAATTTCATCCTCCTAGAAAACAACAAAACTCCAACCTTAACAAATCTAGTAATAAACTCAATCTCATACCCCATTCAACGCACCCTAAAACTTCTGGGAGTAATAATTGACAGAGGCTGTACCATGCAACCACAAATCAACAAAGTAATAAAAGCATCGTTCGTGACCATGAGAAATCTAAGACAAATCCAAAAATTCTTCGACAGGAAACAATTCCTACTTTTGGTACAATCTTTTATCCTTGGACTAATAGACTACTGCAACATACTATACCTCCCATGCCCAGCGACCATAATAAAACAATTACAAACAATACAAAATACAGCCCTAAGACTCATCTACTCACTGAAAAAATATGAACATATCACAGAAGCATACCATGACTCACACTGGCTTCCAATACAAGCAAGAGCATACTTCAAATTCTACTGCTTACTTTTCAAGGCTATTAACGGAGAAAGCCCAACCTGCTGGAATAACCGACTAACTCAATCCTCCTCAACCAGGCACAGGAGAACCCACTCACTATTCACATACCCATCATCCAAAAATTTCAAACGAAAAAAACTATATGACAACCTAATAGCCTCCAAAGCAGCAAAACTGGACAGACAAATCACCATTCTGTTGTCATCGACCACAGACTACAAAACTTCAAGAAAGATACTAAAACCATACTCTTCAAAAAATACATAAAACCCATCTAGCACGACCAGTCCCTACAAAAAATCACTTACCCTCTCTATACCCTTAATATTCTCTAATATGCTTCTAACTACCCAACAAATTCTAAAATGCTTCTAATTACCCAACATTTATCACCTTAAGATCTCGACAACTCTTTGGTACTTCTTAAGTAACTATTATGACATCTCTTATGCTATGTAATTCTTGATAACTTTGATGTAATCCGCCTTGAACCGCAAGGCATTGGCAGAATAGAAATCACTAATTTAATGTAATGTAATATTGCTGAGATGGCTTGATTAAATTTCAGCAGCATCTATCCAGGTAAGTGTCACTGAAAATACAGTTATGATCTTTTCAGCATGACTTGTCCAGGTAGGAGCCATTGTATATTGCCAATGTATATTGACCCACTAGGTCTTCAAAACAACCTTGTCTCCTGTTATTTTTTTAAGTACAGAATTTACCCAAGTAAGTGCTGATAATTTCATGTACAGTTTGCTGCATCAGCACTTCAGCTTGGAAACGAGACAGCTGAGGGGAGATATGATTGAAGTCTTCAAAATCCTGAGTGGAGTAGAACGGGTACAAATGTATCAATTTTTCACTCCGTCAAAAATTACAGACTAGGGGACACTCGATGAAGTTACAGGAAATATTCTTAAAACCAATTGGAGGAAATTTTTTTTTCCTCAGAGAATAGTTAAGCTCTGGAATGCACTGCCAGAGGATAGAAACATAGAAAGATGACGGCAGATAAGGGCTATAGCCCATCAAGTCTGCCCATTCTATTGACCCACTCCTTTAAGTCTACTGACCCCTTTAATTATACTGCCACTCTACTGACCCGCTCCTTCAAGTCTATACCCTAGTGACCTTATTCCTTGACTTGACCCTCGTAGGGATCCACATAGGTATCCCATTTATTCTTAAAGTCTGGGATGCTGCTGGCCTCGATCACCTGCACTGGAAGCTTGTTCCAATGCTCGATCACTCTTTCTGTGAAGAAGTACTTCCTGGCGTCTCCACGAAACTTCTCTCCCCTGAGTTTGAGTGAATGCCCTCTTGTGGTCGAGGGTCCTTTGAGAAGGAAGATATCATCTTCCACCTCAACACGTCCCGTGATGTACTTAAATGTCTCAATCATGTCTCCCCTCTCCCTACGCTCTTCGAGAGTGTAGAGCTGCAATTTGTTCAGTCTTTCTTCGTACGAGAGACCCTCGAGCCCCGAGACCATCTTGGTGGCCATCCACTGAACCGACTCAATTCTGAGCACATCTTTACGGTAATGTGGCCTCCAGAATTGCACACAGTATTCCAGATGAGGTCTCACCATGGCTCTGTACAATGGCATTATGATTTCAGGCTTCCTGCTGATGAAGCTTCTTTTGATACAACCTATCATCTGCCGTGCCTTAGATGAAGCCTTCTCCACTTGAGTGGCAGTTTTCATGTCTGCACTGATGATTACTCCTAAATCACGTTCTGCTGTAGTTCTGGTTAAAGTTTCTCCATTCAAGGTGTAAGCTTTGCATGGATTTCCGCTTCCGAGGTGCATGACCTTACATTTCTTGACGTTGAAGCCCAGCTGCCAAGTCGAGGACCAACTTTCTAATGTACGCAGGTCATGCGCCATAGTATCCAGAGCCATAGTATCCTGTAGATTGCAGTCGCTTACTATATTGCATAGTTTGGCGTCATCAGTGAATAAGGTTACCTTACCTTGAAGCCCTTGATCAGAACCCCAATGAATATGTTGAAGAGGAGTGGGCCCAGGACTGAGCCCTGCGGCACTCCGCTGGTCACCTCCGATGTTTCAGAGAGGGTACCGTTAACTACCACCCTCTGAAGTCTGCCACTTAGCCAATCATTAACCCATGCAGTTAGTGTCTCTCCTAACCCCATCGGTTCCATCTTGTTCAGCAGTCTGCGGTGTGGGACGCTGTCAAAAGCCTTGCTGAAGTCCAGGTACACATCTCCCAAGTCCAGCCTTCTTGTTACCCAGTCAAAGAAGCTGATGAGATTGGATTGGCAGGACCTACCCTTGGTGAATCCATGTTGACTGGGATCCCGGAGACGCCCCTCATTCAAGATCGTATCTAATTTATGCTTAATTAGTGTTTCCATGAGTTTACAAACTATTGAAGTGAGATTCACCGGTCTATAGTTCGCAGCCTCTGCCTTGCAACCCTTTTTATGCAGAGGAAAGACTTTAGCTGTTTTCCAGTCCAAAGGAATTTTCCCCGTACTTAGTGAGAGATTGAAGAGCACGGCCAATGGTTCCGCCAGAACATCTCTCAATTCTCTGAGCACTCTTGGGTGTAAATTGTCCGGTCCCATGGCCTTGTTTACCTTGAGCCTTGTCAGTTCACTGTAGACGTCTCCTGGTGTGAACTCAAAATTCTGAAACGGGTCTTCCGCGTTTTGTTTTGCCTACAACTGTGGTCCGTGTCCCGGTGCCTCGCGGGTGAAGACTGAGCAGAAGTATTCATTCAATAGTTTGGCTTTTTCGGAATCCGCTACCGCGTAGTTTCTGTCCGGTCTTCTAAGGCGTACTATCCCGTCCGTGTTCCTTTTCCTATCACTAATATACCTGAAGAAGGATTTATCCCCTTTCTTAATGTTTTTTGCCAGAGTTTCTTCCACTCGAAGTTTGGCCTCCCTAACTGCCGTTTTGACCGCTGCAGACCTGGTCCTATATTATACTTTAGCTTCTTTTTTCTGCGTACGCTTGTAGGAAAGAAATGCTTTTTTCTTCTCCTTAACGAGGTGCGAGATCTCCTTAGTGAACCATTGGGGTTTGTTGTTTCTTTGCCGTTTATCTACTGATTTTATGTAGCGACTAGTTGCTTCATGTATGGATGATTTCAGGGACGACCACATAGCTTCCACATTACCGGTCTCTGCTTGGTCCTGCAGCATACGAAGGACAAAATCTCCCATGCGTGCGAAGTCAGTGCCCCGGAAATTGAGTACCTTTGTTTTTGTGATTGATTTAGGGAAGCCTTTCCTAAGGTTGAACCATACCATGTTATGGTCGCTGGAGGCTAGCATATCTCCTACCGAGACCTCTGAGACGCTTTCCCCATTGGTGAGTACCAGGTAGAGGATCGCCTGGGCCCTAGTGGGCTCCGTTATGTGATAAGAGTGAATAGCGTAGCTGGTTTTAAGAAAGGTTTGGACAAGTTCCTGCAGGAAAAGTCCATAGTCTGTTATTGAGAAAGACATGGGGGAAGCCACTGCTTGCCCTATATTGGTAGCATGGAATATTGCTACACCTTGGGTTTTGGCCAGGTACTAGTGACCTGGATTGACCACCATGAGAATGAGCTATTGGGCTTGATGGACCATTGGTCTGACCCAGTAAGGCTATTCTTATGTTTTATGACCCTTTTACAAAGCTGTGGTAGCAAGTCCCAGCACAGCAAATGTGTTGCAGCCCATAGGAATTGAATGGACTGCATTGTATTTGCAATGCAGTAATTGCTACCACTGCTTTATAAAAAGGGGCCATTAAAGAGCTAGGCTCCCTGAATATTAGGTATAAAAGGTATAAAAATAAACAGATAAGTCTCCTGTCTACCTTTATCTGGCTGCCAGACAAATGAATATGACCTTTAGTGGTAGTCTCATGAGACAGCCACTAGGGGTACCATTTATTTATCGATGCTGGAGTGGCCTGAATCGATGGGGGATCACTCCTGGCTATCCTCTCTGGACCCCACCAGACCTTCTCCATTGACATGGAAGGTAGCCACTAGGGGGCTATGGCTGCAAGGTGGACCTACATACGGGGATTCAAACTGAGTGTCAGGGGGAACTTTATCCATGTAGCCCAGGAATATCAGGTCATGGATTTACATGGCCCAATGCTCCTGGGCCACAGGAATAACCCTGCTTCTGCAAACTCTGGTAGACTTTCTCCCCACAAGTAATCAGCACCTCAGGAATCTCCCTCAGAACTAGGGCTCTTTTGAAACTTGGCTGTAGGACTACTTGCATACTTTGAACCTGTTAAAAAGCCACAGAATGAAAGGTCAAAACACATATCTCCCTCAAACAGTGCATACCTTTGGTTCCACCTCTTTTCAGTTCAGCTAAAAAATATGCACATTGTGAAAATGAGCACATTAACTTCCAACTTCACTGAGGGGTCATTTTTTCACCTAAAGCAATCTGCCTGGGTAAATGCTTATTTTCTTGGCTAGATGCCTTTTGAAAATGTGTCTTCTTAACGTGATACTATTCTTTTTTTTTTTTTTTTTTGCTAAGCTGGCACCTTTTGGTATTTTTCTATTTTATCTAATAAAAGTATATTTTTCATTTGTATGTTCTCATTTGTGTTAACCTCTGTACTGGAAAGGGACTTTCTAAATAAAATCCTTTTAATTAAAAAAAAAAAAACAACTTTCAATCTACAATTTCCTCCTCTTTTATTCCTATAAGATGGGATTCAGCAACCTATGGTACTGGGATACCGCAGGTTCCTGAATCACGTGGGGCATTAAGGCACGGTACAGGGCAAACCTTTACGGTACCTTGATGAATCCCCTCTAAATATTCTTTAGTCAATACTCTCATATGAAAAACCTCAGTAAATCATATTCACACTTCATCATTCTTACAAATTAGCTAACTGTATCCCTGAGTAACATATCTTTAAAGGTGTTTATTCAAGGTTAAAAGAGGTGTAGTCTAAAATAATGAATGATGATATTAGTGTTCATGGTGGCACCTACTGGAAGAAATTCTAATGGATATGGGAACTAGTCTAACTCAAAGTATGTTCATGAAACTGAACGCTATCATTAACTGCTCCTATTAGCATCAGAGAGGATGAAGCCTTCATCGACGGCATAGTCCAGGAGCTGTCCCAAATCTCCGAGCAGGCACCGGACAAGTCCATCCTCGTGACACCCAAACCCTCAGCTTCGAGACCAACGACTGGGGCACAGGAAATGGCTGGGGATGCCGACTCCTGGCAGCTGGTAACCTCCTCCACAGGCAAGCACAGGAGACCCCCCCCCTTTCTCAGTTTCTTCTTCATCTTCTTCCTTTTCTCTCAAACAGGGCAGTTTTACATCAACCCCACAAATCGCCTTGAGGAACAGATTCCTGATCTTACAGGAAGGGACTGCAGATGAGGTACAGGAAGACGACCGACACATGACCCCAGTCCCAGAGAAGACTGAACAGCTCCCCCCGAAGAAACGCAGGGTGGTGGTCATTGGGGACTCCATGCTAAGGGGCACCGAGGGACCAATCTGCAGACCGGATATACAATCAAGGGAGGTTTGCTGTCTGCCTGGGGCCAGAATCCGAGATGTCACCACCTGTCTAGATAGACTTCTCAAACCACAGGACCACTTCCCCATGCTTCTCATCCACATCGGGACGAATGACACTGCCAGGAACAACCCAGAGACCATACCCAAAGACTTTGGAGCCCTGGGTGAGAAGCTGAGGCAGTTGGGAGCGCAGGTGGTCTTCTCATCAATCCTCCCGGTGAGAGGCAAGGGTAGAGCCCGGGAGGAGCGTATCCAGAGGACTAACGAGTGGCTACATGGATGGTGCAGGGAGATGAACTTTGGATTTCTGGACCATGGAGAGGCACTGCAGGGACTTCAGGGACCAGACGGACTCCACCTGACCAGAAGAGGTAAGAACGTCTTCGGACGTCGACTAGCCCACCTACTTCGAAGGGCTTTAAACTAGGTAAGTTGGGGGAGGGTACCCATTTATATTCTGGTGCAGTAAGTAACTATCCTGAGGAGGTGAGTCGCCACTCTGAGTCTGAGGTAAGTGCACACACTGTAAACAATACATCAAGGGTCATACTAACTCAGGCGGGTAACTCTGTACAGGGACTTAGCAAACATAAGGTATGGAGAGCTATGTATGTCAATGCACACAGTTTGGGCAATAAAATTTTAGATTTAGAGACAGAAATAATAAACGCCGACCTAGACATAGTGGCGATATCCGAAACTTGGTTCACGGACTCACACGGGTGGGATATGGTTATACCGGGTTACAACTTACTCCGTCGAGACAGGGAGGGCAAGTTAGGAGGAGGGGTGGCTCTATACACTAGAGAAGACATCAAAACTACCATAATCACAGATGTCAAATATACCTCTGGGTGAACCTGGCTAGAGGAAACGAAAAATGCCTGTATCTTGGTGTGATTTACAGACCTCCAAGACAACAGGTAGACAAGGATATGGAACTAATCGAAGACATTGAAAACATCACCTTGCGTGGGGACACAGTACTGGTAGGGGACTTTAATATGCCCGATGCAGATTGGAATGCACTTACCGCACAAACTAGCGGCAGCAGAAGTTTGTTAACCTCCATAAAGGGTGCACGGCTCAAACAATTGGTATTGGAGCCCACTAGGGACCAGGCGTTACTAGACCTGGTACTCACCAACGGAGACAGCGTATCGGAAGTTTCAGTGGGTGATACGCTGGCCTCCAGCGACCATAACATGGTTTGGTTCAACCTTCGGAAGGGTTTCACCAGATCGACCACAACAACAAAGGTCCTTAATTTTCGGGGCACTGACTTCAAACGCATGGGAGACTTCGTCCGTCGGGCACTGCAAGACCATGCCGAAACCAATAATGTAGAGGATATGTGGGCAAACCTGAAATCTACCCTACATGAAGCAACAAATCGCTATATAAAAACAGTAAGCAAACGACGGAGAAATAACAGACCCCAGTGGTTCACTACAGAAATCTCGGACCTCGTTAAGAAAAAGAAAAAAGCATTTGTTTCCTACAAACAATCAGGGAGAGGAGCAGTCAAAGAAGACTATCTGGCCAGGTCCAAAGCTGTCAAAACGGCAGTCAGAGATGCCAAGCTTCGAATAGAAGAGAATCTAGCAAAGGACATTCAGAAAGGGGATAAATCCTTCTTCAGGTACATCAGTGATAGGAAAAGAAACACAAATGGGATAGTACGCCTTAGGAAAGCAGATGGGACTTATGCAGAATCAGATTCCGAGAAAGCAGAACTACTAAACTAATACTTCTGCTCAGTCTTTACCTGCGAAGCACCAGGGTCCGGTCCACAATTGCAAGCAAGGCAAAGCTCAGGAGACCCGTTCTGGAATTTCGAGATTACACCCAGCAGCGTCTACTGCGAACTATCAAGACTTAAAGTGGACAAAGCCATGGGACCGGACAATCTACACCCCAGGGTGCTTAGAGAGCTGTGTGATGTCCTGGCGGAGCCATTGTCTGTGCTCTTCAATCTTTCCTTGAGGGCGGGAAGAGTCCCCTTGGACTGGAAAACAGCCAATGTAATCCCACTCCACAAAAAGGGCTGCAGGACGGAGGCTGAGAATTACAGACCGGTGAGTCTCACATCCATAGTGAGTAAACTCATGGAAACGCTAATTAAGCATAAATTAGATACGATCCTGGACGAGAAGAATCTAAGGGATCCCCGCCAACATGGATTTACCAAGGGCAGGTCCTGCCAATCCAATCTAATTAGTTTCTTTGACTGGATAACAAGGAAACTGGATGTGGGTGAGTCCCTAGACGTCGTTTACTTGGACTTTAGTAAAGCTTTTGATAGCGTCCCGCACCGCAGACTATTGAACAAGATGAAATCAATGGGACTGGGAGAGACATTAACTACATGGGTCAGTGATTGGCTAAACGGTAGACTTCAGAGAGTTGTGGTGAATGGTTCCCCTTCCAAAATGTCAGAGGTGATCAGTGGAGTGCCGCAGGGCTCGGTCTTGGGCCCGATTCTCTTCAACATATTTGTGGGAGATCTGACTCAGGGGCTTCAGGGTAAAATCACATTATTTGCCGATGACGCCAAACTATGCAACATTGTAAGTGAGAACACTTTACCAGATAGTATGACGCAGGACCTACTTCTATTGGAACACTGGTCCTCAACTTGGCAGCTAAACTTTAACGCTAGAAAATGTAAGGTCATGCACCTCGGCAGCAGGAATCCATGCAAAACTTATACACTTAATGGTGAAACCTTAGTTAGGACCAAGGCGGAACGTGATTTGGGGGTGATCATTAGCGAAGACATGAAGACTGCCAATCAAGTGGAGAAGGCTTCTTCAAAGGCAAGACAAATGATGGGTTGTATCCGAAGAAGCTTTATCAGCCGGAAGCGCGAAGTTATTATGCCGTTGTACAGATCCATGGTGAGGCCTCATCTGGAATATTGTGTACAATTCTGGAGGCCACATTACCAAAAAGATGTACTGAGAGTTGAGTCGGTTCAGAGAATGGCCACCAGGATGGTCTCGGGACTCAAAGACCTCCCGTATGAGGGAAGGCTGAATAAATTGCAGCTATACTCACTCGAAGAACGTAGAGAGAGAGGAGACATGATAGAGACGTTTAAATATATCACCGGCTGTATTGAGGTGGAGGATGATATCTTCTTTTTTAAAGGTCCCTCGGCCACAAGAGGACATCCGCTGAAAATCAGGGGTGGGAAATTTCATGGTGACACCAGGAAGTTCTTCTTCACCGAAAGAGTGGTCGATCATTGGAATGAACTTCCGCTTCAGGTGATTCAGGCCAGCAGCGTGCCAGATTTTAAAAGGAAATGGGATACACATGTGGGATCTCTAGGGAGGTAAATTCAGGGGGTGGGATTGTTAAAGTGGGCAGACTAGATGGGCTATAGCCCTTTTCTGCCGTCATCTTCTATGTTTCTATGTTTCTATTTATTTGCTTGTTTATTTATTTAAAAAATTCTTGCCTGCCTGACAGCTAGGCGGGTTACAATAAAAACATATATAATTGATTCTCAATAAACAACTCACAAAAATATAAAAAAAACAGTTTCACCTTTAACTCCACAGTTCATCTTGTCACATAATTATAAAGGAATAAAATATGAGGAACCACAGTAGAATTTGGATTTATGACCATACCTCTCATTCCCCTGTCTCTCACAAACTATCCTCTACTCCCTTCCATTCAGCATGTCCTTCTCTCTCTCTTCCACTTCCATCCACTGTGTCACCGCTCTCTCTTGTCTCTCCTCACTTCCATCTAGCATCTCCCCTCTGTCTCTCTCCACCATCCTATCCAGCATTTCTCTATGCCTTTTCCATCATGCATGTCCCCCTTTATTCTCCTTATTTTTCCATTTAGCTTGCCCCTCCACATTCTTCCCCATCCTTCCATCAAGTTTTCCCCTTTCTCTTCACCCTTTCATCCAACATCTTCACTCTGACCTTTCTGTATCCAGTATGTCATTTTTATCCCTCCTCATCTTTCTATTTTGCACATCTCTTCCCTCATCATTTCAACCAGTGTCTCCCCTCTCTCCCAATCCTTCCATCCTATGGAATAAGATCAACTATTTTTTTTAGTTTAAAGGATTTTATTTAGAAAGTCCCTTTCCAGTACAGAGGTCAACACAAATGAGAACATACAAATGAAAAATGTACTTTATTAGATAAAATAGAAAAATACCAAAAAGTAAAGACACATTTTCAAAAGGCATCTAGCCAAGAAAATAAGCATTTACCCAGGCAGATTGCTTTAGGTGAAAAAATGACCCCTCAGTGAAGCTGGAAGTTAATGTGCTCATTTTCACAATGTGCATATTTTTTAGCTGAACTGAAAAGAGTTGGAACCAAAGTTTTGCACTCTTTGAGGGAGATATGTGTTTTGACCTTTCATTCTGTGGCTTTTTAACAGGTTCAAAGTATGCAAGTAGTCCTACAGGCAAGTTTCAAAAGAAGGTCACCCAGGTATTTTGAATCTTCCTCTAGAGCCCTATTTCTGAGGGAGATTCCTAAAGTGCTGATTACTTGTGGGGAGAAAGTCTACCAGAGTTTGCAGAAGCAGGGTTATTCTTGTGGCCCAGGAGTATTGTGCCATGTAAATCCATGACCTGATGTTCCTAGGCTGCATGGATAAAGTTCCCCCTGACACACAGTTTGAATCCCCACATGTAGGTTCCCCTTGCAGCCAAAACCCCCTGTCAATAGGAGTCTGGAGAGGATCTGGTGGGGTCCAGAGAGAGAGGCCAGGAGCGATCCCCCATCGATCCAGGTCCGCCTGAATCGCTAACTAAATGGCACCCCTAGCAGTTCTCTCATGAGACGACCACAAGAGGTCATATTCATTTGTCTGGCAGCCATATAAAGATAGGCAGGAAACTTTATCTGTTTATTTTTATACCTTTTATACCTGATATTCAGGGAGCCTTGCTCTTTAATGCCTGCTTTTTATAAAGCAGTGGTAGCAATTACATGGCAAATGCAATTCAGTCCATTCAATTCCTATGGGTTGCATTGCATTTGCCCTGCTGGGACTGGCTGCCACAGCTTTGTAAAAGGGTCTTTATATTAGTACTTGTAATATTCTACTAATATGAAGGCAAAATTTGTACTAGATGTGTCTATGTCAGCAAATGAATGACCAAGCAGCATGTTCATGATTTCTGGCCTATTTTACTGAGGGCCCACTGAATTCAGAGCCTTTTCCAAAATGCATAGAAGGCATCAGGAAATGCACAGTCATTTAAAATAAATATTCAAAAAAGAGTGACATCTCTCAGTGGTTTGTTTATACCACCACTGGCAATTGCATTTATAAGTGCTGACGCAGCAAACTCTACACGAAAGTATCAGCACTTACTTGGGTAAGTTTTGTACTTAAAAACAATAAAAAGATCACATAAAGAGCTATATTCCAAGATTGTTTTGAAGTCATAGTAGGTTGATTTACATTGGCACTTATTTAGGCTCCTAACTGGACAAGTCACACTGAAAAGGTCAAACTGTATTTTCAGTGACACTTACCTTGACAGTGCTGCTGAAATTTCATCAGGCCATCTCAGCGCTATCCGTGCAGTTCCAGGACAGTGTGGGGGCTGAATCAGATAAGACCTGGGTGTTGCCTGTTCCAATGCTGCACAACTGTTCTAAAATGACCTCTAATGTTATCTGGATAGCAATTGAATATTACCATTATCAAAATCATTTTTAAACATGCCTTGGACTGCCCCATGCCGCTCTTTTTCTTAATGAATAAATCTTAGCAGTACTGAGAAAATATTGTTAGGTATTATAAGCACCTGTCTGGAATGAGTCACCAACTCATTCGGCAGAAAAGAAGAATCACTGCTACCTGGCCCCGCTACACCACTAATTTTGACCCCTGAGTAAACCCAGGGGAGTGATCTGCATAGGGTAAAAGATTTGGCCATCGTAGAGGTTAGCATACACTTAGACTGTGAACACTATCGTGCTTAGCGCTCTTTGAAGAATTCCCCCTTTATTTTCAATATAATTATGAGCTTCTCTGCTCCAGTCTATAACTTATCTGGGATTTGTAGATTTTTAGTTTTATTCAAAAGAAAAGGTAATTGTGAAAAAATGAATGTGTACATTTTACCTCTAGGCTGTTGTTAAAAGAACAGTAGTGAAGCCAAAGATGCTTTGATCATCAAGAAAATTTTAATAAGGAAGTGCCATATTTTGTCAGAGGAATGTAAATGAATAGAGAGAAAGAGAGCAAACAAGAGAGAAAGAGATTTTGATTAATTAGAAGTACAAGAATGCTGATTTGTAGTCTTCATTGAAGCATCTTCACTTCTTGCAATATTTTCCAGGGCTTTGGCAACCTTTGTTTTGAGACCATGAACCTACATCAAATTAAAGAAAATCCAGCATTAAAGAAGATTGAAGCATAACATTATAAACATAATATCTTATTTTCTACCCATGCTTATCCTGAATTCCCTGAATGTTGGGAATGACTGATTAATGTCAAACAGATGAGCTAAGAGAGAAAGCTAGATAATAAGACTTCCAGAAGGGGTAAAAGACCATCTCTGGCCTTAAAGTGGCCAAAAATGAGGCAACTCTGGAGGTCCATAGGATGTATTGTGGAACTGGATGATTTCTGATAAACTGACTTACTCCTCACCCTGACTGTATCAATAGACACAAACTAGGACTCTATAGCTGGAGAACCATAGAACTTTAGACATTAGTCTCTACCCAACTAAAAGAGAGATACACTTGATGGTAGATGCTAGAGATTGTTGACCAAGAAGAAAGCGAACAAAAGTACTTGTCCACTCGTGGACTCAGTTCTGGTCAGTGGACCAACAACCTAGAGTGCCTTATTTCATTTCCAGGATAAACTTTTTTGCTCGTGTTATTTACTCATATAAATAGTAGCTTATGTAACACAAACATGCGTAAAAGCTGATTTTCAGTTTCTCAGTACACATGTGGAAAGGCCAGAGAATGCTTGTTTCTTTGACTAGAGACTGTTATACATAAAAATTGGTGAAATGCAGGACTTAACACATGTAGATTACAAAAATCTGCATGTAAATACTGCTGTGTTATGTTTTCTTTGTATATCTTTATAATCTTATTCCGGTGGCACATTGAAAAACTGCATGTGTATATCACATGGCCCTATACCTACATAGTTTAAACAAAGGCTCCATGTTCCATGATCCCTGGTAAAAAAAAAGGCTGAATATTTTGAATGTCCCAATGTGTGCGTTCCACTGCTGATCTAGATTTGTTATGTCAAATAAAGATTCACATTTGCAATTTTACATACCTATGCCACGGTAATATGTATACTGGTTATTCTGTGGGTAGCATTGGGCAGGCTTGCAGGCTAAAAAGAACAGAAAAACAAATGTTGGAAACATGCATTCATTAGCACCCCCCCCCCCCCTTATACAAATGCATTGCCCATTTTTTAACGCTGGCAACAGCGGTAACAGCTCCTACACTCATAGGAATTCTATGAGCTTTGCAGCTGTTACCACCATGGCTGGTGCTAAAAACCACGCTTTTGTAAAAGGGGGTATATTTTCTAATTTTCAGGCATACCAAGTATGTGCACAAAATTGTAAACCTACAGCTGTGACCTCACTTTTTTAGGAGTGAACTTTATTTACCCTTTTTTGTTTCATAAATTCTTTCTTGGATATAAACCAGAACAAAATCAGATACAGCAGGAAACTTTTGTTTTTACCAATTTTACCTCTTACTAACACTGATCATATTCATTTAACAATCCAAACCACTCTGAGTCCTATAACCTTGTGGATATAAAGTGTTCCTTAGTCTGTCCTTCAAAAGTGACTCTACGTTACCCTCTTCAGAGTGACACTGATTGGTGTGTATTCATTAGAATGGTCCTTACTGCCAAGCTGAAGTTGGAGAAAATGTCCATTTCCCAGTCTTTGCAAAACCTCCAGATTTCAACAAATTGTTCAAATGCAGCTGCCTGTGTTATTGCCAGAATCTTTCTATACTCATCTACTCATCTGACACTATCCTGTTTGATTCATTTGCTTATTTTCTGATTTACTGTATCTCTGAAACTCCTTCTATGAATGACGTTGTATCTTCCTCATTTTTGAATGAAAAGGTGGTATATCAAATGCATTACCCACTGACTAATCACTTTTCTGTGGCTCTTCTCTTGTCAGCATTTAGGTGTCCTATATTTTTGCTTTTTTCTTATCATCACTCACACAATCCTCTTTTACATGTTTCATTTATTTATATCATAGCTGTTTTTATGCAAAGTTCTACACATCGATAAAAATAAGATTTGACAAAGGTCAATGATATCTGAAATATTGGCAGTGTTCAAGGATAATTACAGTATGAGCCTTCCAGAGGTAGAGGAGAAGCCTAGTGATCAGAACAGGCTGACAACCATGGAGTAGAGGGATCAAATTTTGCTGTTGTTCCTTGTTATCTTGGGTGACTCACTTAACCCTCTCTTGCCTCAACTACTGTACATAATTAGATTATAATCTCTATGGGAACAAAGAAATATCTACTGTATGGGAGTCTCCCTCAAGTAGAGCTATACTTAGTAAAAGTGAAATACACTTAGAAAAAGTGTGAGCTAAATCCAGTTAAGTTTGCAATCATTAATATTATAGTTTTTCCATGTCTATTAAATAAGGTATTATACCAATATTGAACAGTACAAAGTACTGTGAAATAAGGAAAATAAATCATGGAAATTCTAGAAAATAAAAATATAAAACAGCACAGCAACTGATATTAAGAAAGAAGAGAAGAAAAATCGTTTGCATATGAAGTACTTCACTCATATATGTCAAGTCTGACTTTTTGGGATAGCAATATGAGCAAGTTTTCTAATCCCTTACACTACAGTAGAACCGAAGCTTCCCTCAAGCAATAGGACATATAGCCTGAAAATGGGCTAAGGGGGTCCCTTTTTGTGTTTTCTGCCCTGAGCGACTAAAATGATTAAGGGGCTGGAGGAGTTGCCGTACAGCGAGAGATTAGAGAAACTGGGCCTCTTCTCCCTTGAAAAGAGGAGACTGAGAGGGGACAAGATCGAAACATTCAAGATAATGAAGAGAATAGACTTAGTAGATAAAGACAGGTTGTTCACCTTCTCCAAGGTAGGGAGAACGAGAGGGCGCACTCTAAAGTTAAAAGGGGATAGATTCCGTACAAACATATGAAAGCTCTTCACCCAGAGTGTGGTGGAAAACTGGAACGTGCTTCCAGAGGCTGTTATAAGGGAAAACACCCTCCAGGGATTCAAGACAAAGTTAGACAAGTTCCTGCTGAACCGGAACGTACACAGGCAGGGCTGGTCTCAATTAGGGCACTGGTCTTTGATCTAGGGACTGCTGCGGGTGTGGACTGCTGGGCTCGATGGACCACTGATCTGACCCAACAGCGGCAATTCTTATTTTCTTATGAGTCCTCTGCATGTCTAACTCTCTCATGTTGTCTATGAATTTGGACAAATCACTTCACTCTCTGTAGCCTCAGATGCAACTTAGATTTTGGGTATTCACCTCAGTAATTGAGGGCCACCAAGTCAGGCTATCAGGATTTCACTAATGGATACGTTTTATTATGTTAGCATGTTTATCACATCCATTGTACACAAATATCTCTTAGGAAGAGCTTGAGAACCTGACCCATTGGAAGCCATTGATGACTGGGAGTGAATACCACTGGCAAACTGAGCCCATCTGAACAGAAAACATACTCAAATACCAGAACTAACTCTTCTTGAACTGAAATTTGGAAAAAGCACTAAAGGCTGGATTCCGCAAACGGCATACTTTTTTTACAGAAAGGTTGGTAGAGGTGGTGGAGACAGATTGTGTCTGAATTCAAGAAAGTGTGGGATAGGCATGTGGGGTCTCTTAGGGAGTTGAGGAGATAGTGGGCAGACTGGATTGGCTATTTGGCCTTTATCTGTTGTCATGTTGCTGTTTCTAGGTGCCTCTGTAGACACTATAATGGCATCCTTTCTTGTAGGCGCTTTCAGTGGTCTACATTTTTTTTAAATTCCTTTTAATTGGTAAATTACTGACATGGTCAATTACTGCACTGATTAACAGCAATTAAAACATTAAGTTAGATGGCTGTAGGGCACTTACTAAGAAAATGGGGAGACCCAATGATCCACAGTGAAAACAATCTACCGATGAAAACAAAAAACCGTGGATACAGATGTTCTGGAGATAATTTATTATACACTGAGATATAAAAACATGAAAATTCAATGAAAAAAGTACAATGATAAAAAAACCAGTGGTAAAAATCCAACTGGACCCTACACGGTTCGTGTTTCGGCGAACACGCCTTCCTCAGGGATCCAATTGTTTGCAAACTCACATATAAAGAATTGGACTGAAAACAGTCTATTGTCTTTAAACATGTAAGCAAAGAACACCGCAGACAAGCTGAAGTAGCACCTACTGCCATTTGGCTTACGATGCCATTTAGAAAATTTGGCCCTCAATCTAAAGTCCAGAGACTTTTCAATTATTACAAGCTGCTCCCATATTCATGGGCTTACTTTTATTCAAATATTTTAGGATTCAAACTGCTTGGCATACTCTAGCACATTTTACTATTAATTGTTCTTTTGAAATACACTCAGAATATCTGTAATAGTGGAAGTAATAGGTTGCACCCTCAGGTTATAGAGTTCAGAAGATTGTAAAGCAGATAAGAGTCATAAAAAATATAATTCACAGTATTATCAAACTGAAGCACTACTTACGATTATAACATGGGTTTTGTCTTGCACAAGGATCCTGTGTGGGACAGCAGTCTGGGCTGGGAGGACAGCATTGACTTTGACGGCCCCAAAAGGACATTCTTGATTTCTGTTGTGGTGGTGCCGAGAAGAAAGATGTGAAGAACTACACTCTGAGCTTTGTCTCTTCACATGAACATGCTCTTTTTATACAAGAGTTTATCAGGAAGATGCCTGGAGCACCAATAGTATCTCTGCAGGAAACTAGCAATTACAATTTAATTGAAGGGATGTCATTCATTTTTTAGCAATTAGGGTACTTCTGTTGCTGAACAGCTCATGCAAATATTATATATCAGTACACACAGTTTATGCTAATATTTATTTATATATGCATCAGTTTTAAAAAGTTTTGAAATATTAACCTTATAGAATAAGATCATCAATTTATCTAATATAATAAAGAGCTAGCTGCGCATTCGCACTCCTATTTGCGTGTTCTGTGCGCTGTAGGTCTGTGGCCAAAGGAGTGCGCATGCGCGCTAATACGTCACCTCCACAAGCCAGACCGCAGCCAGACGACGATGTCCGTTCCTCCTGCCGCTGCCGCCGATCTCTGTTTCTCCTTTGCCGCCCACCCCCTTCTCTTCCCGCGGGCCCGAATGGCGATTCCAGCAACGTGTGCATCAGTCTTCACACGCTGCTTCAGGCCTTTGCTCTGCCGCGTCTCTGATGATGTCATCAGGGACGTGCCAGAGTAAATCAGGGCAGTAGAAGGGCCCGAAGCAGCGTGTGGAGACTGATGCAAGCGCTGCTGTAATCACCACCTTTGTAGTCCGGACCGCGGGAAGGGAAAGGGGGGGGTAGAGGAAACGCTAATGCTGCTGCACAGGGAACTGGTGGGGGGGGAGGGAAATGGAGGGGAAGGGAATGCTGCTTTGGACAGACAGACAGAGAGAGGAAGGGAAACACAAAGAAAATAAGAAAGACACAGGGGCAGGTGCACAGGGAACTGGTGTGGGGGGAGGGAAATGGAGGGGGATGGAATGCTGCTTTGGGGGGGAGGGAAATGGAGTGGAAGGGAATGCTGCTTTGGACAGACAGACAGAGAGAGGAAGGGAAACACAAAGAAAATAAGAAAGACACAGGGGCAGGTGCACAGGGAACTGGTGTGGGGGGAGGGAAATGGAGGGGGATGGAATGCTGCTTTGGACAGACAGACAGAGGGAGGAAGGGAGACAGAAAGGAAAGAAGAAAGACACAGGGTCAGGGAGATACACAGAAAGACAGACAGGCAAAGGGGGCCGGGACAGAGACAGACAGAAAGGACAGCGGGAGCAGCGTCAGGAGGGGTGCGGGATGAGGCAGTGGGAACTTTCCCAATGGGTGCAACTGGGCAGCTGTCGGGAACCTCTGATCAGGGGCAGAGCAAGGTAAGAGTATCATAGGGATAAGAAGGAGGAGGGAGGATAAAAAAGGAAGTGATGCCTACTTCTGGACAGGGGGAGAAGGAAAGAGATGCTGATGGACAGGGGAGGTGAAGAAAAAGGAACGGAGGACTAATGTTGGACAGGGGGAGAAGGAAAGAGGTGCTGCTGGACAGGGGGGAGGTAAAATAAAGGGAGAAGGGCTGCTGATGCATAAGGAGAGCAGTGAAGGGGTGGTGGTGGACACAGTGGAGGTAAAAGGAAAGGAAAATGGACAGGGGGAGCAGACAAGGGGTGGTGATGGACAGCCAAGGAAAATGAAAGGCAGAAAGAAAGTGGCTAAGGAGAGAGAGAGAAAGAAAGACAGACACACACACATATGTTCTAGCACCCGTTAATGTAACGGGCTTAAAGACTAGTATATATATGTTTCATAAACTGAATATTATCTCTGATTGCCCACATAGAAAGTGCTGTGGTACTAAGAAGGAGCCAGCAGCAGGGCCGGATTAACAAATAGGCCAAGTAGGCACTTGCCTAGGACCCAAAATGGTCAGGGGGCCCGATGAAGGAGGGTATTTCTTTTTTCAAATTACAATTGTCCCCTCCCCCCAGCATCGATTGGCAATGTGGACCCCCCCCATCGATGAACCGATCGGCAACCCTCCTCCATCGTCGGAAAGTAAGATAAGCAAGGAACGCGGGTAAGAAAGGCAACAGCAACTGTAATTTTCCAAGCGGTGCTGCTTGCTCAAAGCTTCCCTCTGACGCAGCTACCTGTTTCCGCCGGGGCGCATCAGAGGGAAGCTTTGGGCAAGCAGCACTACTTGGAAAATTACATTTGCTGTTGCCTTTCTTACTCGCATTCCTTGCTCATCTTACTTTCCGTCGATGGGGGAGGGAGGGTCCGTTGCCGATTGGTCCGTCGATGGTGGGGCCCACATTGCCGATTGGGGGGGCCGCATTGCTGATCAATGCTGGGGGGGGGCGTCACCGTTTGAAAAAAAAATAAATCAGAGTGAAAGGTGAATGATGAGATAGGCCTAGGGTGGAGGGAGAGAGAGAAGGGGGCAGAGCATGGCAAATGATGGATGTGGGAAGAAAGGGGCAGGGCAGGGCAGATGATGGAAGTGGGGCAAACTTGTGCCCAGCTCTTACCTCTTCACTACTGCTGCTGCTGCTTTCCCACATGCTGGATGGGGGGGGGGAATAAGATAGTGAGATGGAAGGAAGACCAGAGAAGAAATGGAAAGGGAAGAGAGAGGAGAGAAATACCAAAGAACAGGGAAGGAGACAGAGATATCAAATCTGAGTGGAGAAAATGAGAAGAGAGAGAGATGCTAAAAACCACAGGGGGGGTTAAGGAGAGATGGAAGGAGAATGATGCCAGACCATGAGGGGAACAGAGGGAAGATGATGGATGCCAAACCAAGGGGGGGGGAGGGGGGCAGGAGGAGAGACAACAAAGGGAGGCACACATTTTCTGGAAGGGGCAGACAGTGGATGAAGGAAGAGAATGACAAGAAGATGAGAAAAGCAGAAACCACATGACAAAGGTAGAAAAAAATTATATTTTATATTTTTTTTGCTTTAGGATAAAGTAGTATTGTAGCTGTGTTGATAAATGTTTAGAAATAGTGATCCTTTTATTGGACTAATTTTTATACATCTTTGATTAATTTTCAGAGGCCAAATTCTTCCTCAGGTCAGGACAGTATACTTTAACAGCAGTATGCTTTACTGACCTTAGGAAAGAGATTTTCTCCTCTGAAAGCTAATTAAAAAATGTATTAGTCCAATAAAATGGTATTATCTTATTTCCCATTTTTTGTTTTATTTTTATTTGTAAAGTGATTTGTTATTTCTCTTTTTTCAAATTTACATCTGGTATCTTTATATTTTGTTCAGCATTGGGGGATATGCACCACTGTTTCTTCATCCCCTAAACTGTACCATTCCTTCAGTTTGTAGCACAAGCCAGCATGCTGAATGCTTTGCACTGCTCGGATAGTCATAGATTTCTTATGATCGTCAGAACAGCACAGAACATTCAGCCCACCAGCCAGCGCTAAAAACCTCTTCTGTGCTTTTGTAAAAAAAAGGGGAGGGGGTTAGTTTGTGATTACTTATTCCATACTAGGTGAGGGTGGTTCTGTGTCCTGTGTGTATGAAAGACATGGTTTTCTGATAGCATTGACCAATCTTGTTTGGCGAAATGCAACAGGCATGGTTCCTGGGAGCACCTTGAAAAATAAACCTGATTTGAATCTCCTTATTGTCTGCCGATCTCCTTTTGTTCTCGTTGGATTCTTTGGTGAACCACTTGCCTTGTTGTTTTGTTATAAATTAACATGCATGGAGTGGAACGTGCCAGAGGAGTGATAGATTTGGTTGTTTATACATATGGATTAAAGTTGGACGACATAGAGTGAGGCAGTTGAGAGGAGTTGCAAACTTTGTTATTAATATAGGCTTATGTTTTGGATAGTATTACTGCTGTACAATGCATTTGAACACTTTTATATACATTAGGAAAGGGTTCTGAGTTAAAGTCCTGGGCAAGTAGGTGGGAAGGGAAGGAAGGGGGGATTTGTTCAGAGATGTTTGGGGCTTGCATAGAACTAAAACTGTACACTGGCACTGGTATGGTAATCTTTGTTGTTTGTTTTGAATTTTATAATAAAAGAAAAAAAGAAATACAAGTGGAAATAAAGAAGTAAATAAGGTAACAGGTAAATAAATGGGGTGGGGCAGGGGGCGGGGTATGGGTGGGGTGCAGCTAGGGGGCCCAGTGTACTTGTGTGCCCAGGGGCCCTCGAAGAATTAATCCTGTCCTGGCCAGCAGTTCTGCGGGTGCCAGCAATATTCAGTGCCAGGACACACATAGCTTAGCCAGTCAAATTAGGACAGCTTGTAATGTCCCTAACGAACTCCTGGGCCTACATCCTATCCATGATGGTCAAGTAGGAGTATTGGGGGCAGGAATAAACCCTACTCACATCTGCCCTCTAGTGGAAGGATTTTCAAAATGACTACCTGACCTCTTGGGGTAACTTTATGGTATACAGCGAGGCTGTTGTGAGAAACCATGGCAGCTATTTTGAAGCTGCGGTTGCAACAAGCTGGAGAGAATGGAGTTCACTCCTACCCAATACTGACCCCATTTGACCACCATGGATTGTAGGTAGATTCATGGGGGGGGGCGAAGGCTATCAAGTCAGGACTGTTAGTTCCAGCAGCTAAAACTTTTATTATTTTTTGTAAGTGTCATTGTGAGATCTTTCCTATTTTTATGGATTTCCTTTCCAAATTCATGTTTTGCAATTTTATCGTAAACCACATTAACCCATTCGCTGCAAGATATATTCAGTTTATGGAACATATATACATAAATTGATGATCTTATTCTATAAGGTAAAAACCTTTTAACTAAAACATATATAAATACATATTAGCTTAATTTGTGTGTATTGCATGAGCTGTTCAGCATCATAAGCATGCAGATTTTCAGGAAGAAATCCGCATTGCTAAAAAATGAATTGACATCCTTTCAATTAGATTGTAATTGCTAGTTTCCTGCAGACATACTATTGGTGCTCCAGGCAACTTCCTGATAAACTCCTGTATAAAAAGAGCATGCTCATATAAGGAGATAAAGCTCAGAGTGTGGTTCTTCACGGCTTTCTTCTCAGCACTACCACAGCAGAAATCAAGAATGTCTTTTTGGGGCCGTCAAAGTCAATGCTGTCCTCCCAGCCCAGACTGCTGTCCCACACAGGATCCTTGTGCAAGACAAGACCCATGCTATAATCGTAAGTAATGCTTCAGTTTGATAATACTGTAAATTATATCTTTTATGATTCTTATCTGTTTTATAATCTTCTGAACTCTATAGCCTGAGGGTGTGACCTATTACTTGCATTATTCCATATATTCTAAGAATCGTGGAGGGGCATAATTGAAAGGGACGTCTAAATCCGTTTGCGTCTAAGTCGCAAGTCGTCCAAAGTAAAAAACAGCCTAGGACACATTTTTGAAAAAATATGTCCAAAATTTTTTTTGTTTTGAAAATCATCTAATTATACGTCCTGCTGATCTGATCATCCAAGCCACTAAATCATCCATCTTTATACCACATTTCCATCCAACTTTTCGTCCAAGTCAAAAACGCCTAGAACAAGCCCTGTTAGAGATGGGAGGGGTCTGCAAATTGATGGACTGAACACCCAGACATGCCACCTAAATAATGGGGTACCTTACAGGGCACTGTTGTGAACTTCACAAAAAGGGTGCCAAGGCTTCTCCTCACTACAACTCCCTTATAGGTCATGGTGAGCCCCCCAAACCACCTCCAGAATCCCCTAGACCCACTTATCCACCACCCCAATAGACCTTATGGCTGCAGGAGCCACTTATATGCCAGTAAAAAAGGGTTGTGGGGTGTATAGGGCAGTGCACATTTCAATATCAATGCAGTGATTACAGGGGCTTATGGGCATGGGTCCTCCTCTCCATGGATCCCTAACCCACACTCAAGACGACTTAAGCTGCCTCTGTGCTGGACGACTAGGCTTTCCTATGCCAGGAGGCTAGGTGATGATGGTGTAGAGATTGAATTTTAAAGGTGTGATTAATATTTTTATGGGAGTGGGGGGTCGGTGATCACTGAGGTAGTGTGTGGGGGGGTCTGTGTTATGTGTTTTCAGTGCTTATCTGATGACTTTAGGTGGGTTTTTGTGACTTAGACCATGTTTTACATGGTCTAAGTCACAACATCCAAGTTCCATTGATCGTGGGATGTATAACTTTCGGTTATGCATGCTGTACGACTAAATCTAAGCCGGCCCACGTCCCACCCAACTCCCGCCCTCGACACTCCTCCCGAAATGCCCCATTTAGCTTTGGTCATTTAGTGGCACTATGAAGGCCTAGGTCATTTAGAAATACGTCCAAAACCCGTTTTTATTATCGGCACTTGGATGTATTTGGGAAATATTCGTCCAAGTGCTGACAGGCCAGTTTTTGGACGTTTTTCTCTTTAGATTATGAGCCCCTAAGTGTATTTCAAAAGAACAATTAATAGTGAAATGTGCCAGAGTATGCCAAGAAGTTTGAACCCTTAAATAATTGAATAAAAGTAAGCCCATTTGAACATAGGAGCAGCTTGCAATAATTGAAAAGTCTCTGGACTTTAGTTCAATAAATTTTTATTGGTTTAAAAAAAAATTCATACATCTATGACTCTCATCACAATACAAAATAAAATAGACCATATGTATGAATATTTAAAAAACCCAAAACTAGAAAAACAGCAAATTAACAATAAATTAATGATTATTGGTATTATCATAAATACAACAAAAGGATCAGAATGGATGTGCATCTTATTCAGGAAAATCAAAATTAATCATTTCATCTATAAGGCGCATGATTATAGTGGTTCCCATGTTTTAGTAAATTTATGTAAAGCATTGGACTTTAGATTTAGGGCCAAATTCCCTAAATGGCATCGTAAGTTAGATGGCAGTAGGTGCCCTACAGTCATGTAACTTTTAATTGCTGAGGCTGAAGCTTTAACCACTGTACCAGACCTATCTCTGTTCCCAGAGAGATTATAATCTTATTATATACAGTTGCTGAGGCAAGGGAGGGTTAAATGAGTCACCCAAGATTACAAGGAACAACAACTAGATTTGATCACTCCACTCTATGGTTGTCAGCCTATTGTTCTGATCACTAGGCTTCTCCTCCACCTCTAGAAGGCTCATACTGTAATTATTGCCTTAAAAACTGCCAATATTTCAGATACCATTGACCTTTGCCAAATTTTATTTTTATCGATTTGTAGAACTTTGCCTCCAAAACAGCTAGGATATAAATAACTGAAACATGTAAAAGAGGATAGTGTGAGTGATGATAAGAAAAAAGTAAAAATACTACTACTGACAAGAGAAGAGTCACAGAAAAGTGATTGGTCAGTGGGTAATGCATTTGACATAACCATCTTTTCATCCAAAAATGAGGAAGATGCAATATCAGTCACAGAAGGAGTTTCAGAGATACAGTAAATCAGAAAATAAGCAAATGAGGATACAATGTCAAATGAGTAGACGAGTATAGAAAGATTCTGGCAATATCGTTCTGCATTTGAACAATTTGTTGAAATCTGGAGGATTTGCAGAGTCTGGAAGATGGACAGATGCTTCAACTTCAGCTTGGCAGTAAGGACTATTCTGATAAATACACACCAATCAGCCTGACTCTGAAGAGGGTAACTTAATGGAGTCACTTTTGAAGGACAGACTAAGGGCTCCTTTTACAAAGCTGCAATAGCGTTTATACAGCACGCAGAATTTTAACATACGCTAAACCCACGCTATGCAGCTATATCTAACGCTAGCTCAATGTTGGCATTAGCGTCTAGCGCATGGGGCAGTTTAGTGTGTGCTAAGCTCATGCTTAAACCGCTAGTGCAGCTTTGTAAAAGGAGCCCTAAGGAACACTTTACATCCACAAGGTTATAGGACTCAGAGTGGTTTGGATTGTAAAAAAAATTATGATCAATGTTAGTAAGAGGTAAATTGGTAAAAACAAAAGTTTCCTGCTAAATCTGATTTTGTTCCGGTTTATATCCAAGAAAGAATTTATAAAACAAAAAATGAAAAAAAAAAGTAGGTAGAATGAGTAGTGGTAAAGTTCACTCCTAAAAGTGAGGTCACAGATGTAGGTTTATATATTTGTACAAAAATGTAATAGTTATGATTGAAAATTAGAAAATATAATGAATGCCTATTTTAAGCCTTTATTTTTCTGTTCTTATTTTTAGCCTGCAAGCCTTCCCAAAGCTACTCACAGAATAACCAGTATACATATTATCGTTCCATGGGTATGTAAAATTGCAAATGTGAAGCTTTATTTGACATAAGTTTTCTAGATCAGCAGTGAAATACTCTTGGGACATTCATAAAATTCAGCCTTTTTTACCAGGGCCCACTGAACATGGAACCTTTGTTTAAACTACTTATGTGTAGGGCCATGCAATATACACATGTAGTTTTTCAATGTTCCACCAGAACAAGATTATAAAGATACACAATGCAAACAGTACTTACATGCAGATTTTTGTAAACTACATTTTATAAATTTTTATGTATAACAGTCTCCAGTCAAGGAAACAAGCATTCTCTGGCCTTTCCACATGTGTACTGAGAAACTGAAAATCATCATTTACGCATGTTTGTGTTTTAGTTTTTATAAATACATAAGCTACTATTTACATGAGTAAATCACACTAGCAAAGAAGTTTATTCTGGAACCGAAATAAGACACTAGTGTAGGTGGTTGATCCTCTGACCAGCAATATGTCCATGAGTGGGCCAATTCTGTGACTCCAAGAATGAAAATTTAAGAACTATTGTCCACTTTCTCCTTGGTCAACAATCTCCAGCATCTACCATCCAGTGTATCTCTTTTAGTTGGGTAGATACTAATATCCAAAGTCTTAGGGACCTCCAGCTGTAGAGTCCTAGTTTGTGTCCCATAGCCCCAGGTACGTTAGATAGATTGTGAGCCCAACAGATAGGGAAAATGCTTGAGTACCTGATTGTAAAACCGCTTAGATAACCTTGATAGGCAGTATATAAAATCCTAATAAACTTGAAACAGTCAGGGTGAAGCATAAGTCAGTTTATCAGAAATCATCCAGTTCCACAATACATCCTGTGGACTCCAGAGATGCCTCCTTTTTGGCTCCTTTAAGACCAGAGAATCTTTCATTCCTTCAGGAAGTCTTATTATCCGCATATAAATGATATTTTTAGCTCATCTGGTGGGCATCAAACAGTCATTTCCAACATTCAGGGAATTCAGGATATTCATGCGTAAAAAATAAGATATTATGTTTATAACAATATCATGTGCTTCACTCTTCATTAATGTTGGATTTTCTTTAATTTGCTGTAGGTTCATGGTCTCAAAACAAAGGTTGCCAAAGCCCTGGGAAATATTGCAAGAAATGAAGATGCTTCAATGAAGACTACAAATCAGCATTCTTGTACTTCTAATTAACCAAAATCTCTTTCTATCTATTCATTTACATTCCTCTGACAAAATATGGCACTTCCTTATTAAAATTTTCTTGATGATCAGAGCGTCTTTGGCGTCACTACTGTTCTTTTAACAGTCTAGAGGTAAAATGTATACATTCATTTTTTTCCACAATTACCATTTCTTTTGAATATAAATAAAAATCTATAAATCCCAGATAAGTTATAAACTGGAGTAGAAAAACTCATAAATATAGATAAAACTAGGAGGAGAATTCATCAAAGGACGCTAAGTGCGATAGTGTGCACAATCTCGTTAGTGAATGCTAACATCTAAAGTTGGCCAGATCACATCCCTGGGTTTATTCATGTGTCAAAATTAGTGGTGTAGTGGAGCTAGGTAGCAGTGATTCCTCTTTTCTGCCACACGAGTTGGTGCCTCAACCCAAGACTGGTGCTAATGATTCCTAACAATATTTTCTCCGTACTGCTAAGATTTATTCCATTAAGATAAAGAATGGCATGGAGCAGTCCAGGACATGCTATAAAATTATTTGGATAATGGCAAAATTCAATTGCTATCCAGATAACTTTGGTGGTCATTTTAGAACAGTTGTGCAGCATTTGACCAGGCAACTCCCAGGTCTTATCTGATTCAGCCCCCACATCGCCCTGGCACTGCACGGTTAGTGCTGAGATGGCCTGATGAAATTTCAGCAGCACTATCCAGGTAAGGATCACTGAAAGAACAGGTATGACTTTTTCAGGGTGACTTGTCCACTTAGGAGCCATTCCCACCTAAATAAGTGCCAATGTGTATCGACCCACTTCAAAACAACCTTGGAATATAAAACTCTGGCTTTAAGAGCTTGGCCTTTTAATGGCACCTGTTATATGTGCTCTTTTTTTTAATGAAATACAGGATTTACCCAAGTAAGGGCTGATAATTTCGTGTAGAGTTTGCTGCATCAGCACTTATGAATGCAATTGCCAGTGGTGGTACAAACAAACCACTGAGAGATGTCACTCTTTTTTGAACATTTATTTTAAATGACTGTGCATTTCCTGATGCCTTCTATGCATTTTGGAAAAGGCTCTGAGTTCAGTGGACCTTCAGTAAAATATGCTAGAAATCGTGAACATGCTGCTTGGTCATTCTTTTGCTGACATAGATACACCTAGTACAAATTTTGCTTTTACATTAGTAGAATCTTACAGGTACTAATATGAGGACCATTTTACAAAGCCGTGATAGCGAGTCCCAGCAAGGCAAATGCGATGCAGCCCATAGGAACTGACTAGACTGCATTGCATTTGCCATGCAGGAATTGCTACCATTGCTTTATAAAAAGGCGTCATTAAAAAGCAAGGGTACCTGAATATCAGGTATAAAAATAAACAGATAAGTCTCCTGCATACCTTTATGTGGCTGCCAGACAAATGAATATGACCTCTAGTGGTAGTCTCATGAGACAGCCGATAGGGGTACCATTTATTTAGTAATGCCAGAGTGACCTGGATCGATGGAGGATTGCTCCTGGCAGATCCTCCCCAGACTCCCATTGAGATGGAAGGTAACTACATGGGCATTTCTAGCTGAAAGGTGGACTTACATGGGGGAATTCAAACTATCTGTGTGTGTGTGAGGGGGAGGGGGATTTTATCTATGCAGCCCAGGAGCATCAGGCCATAGATTTACTTTTATATTTATTTTATCAGTTATATACCACTTATATTCTAAGTGGTTTACATTCAGGTACGTTATCATATTTCCCTATCTGTCCAGGTGGGCTCAAACTCTATCTAGTGTACCTTGGGCAATGAGGGATTAAGTGACTTGCCCTTGCTTCATAAGGAGCAATGAGGGTGCTGAGGCTGTAGCTCTAACCTCTGTGCCACACACTCTCCTTATGTTATCATGACATCCTGCAAGAGGTCATGTTAGAAGGAGTGTGTATAGGAGATTATATGTTCATATCTACATGTAACCCTCACATGTAGTTTGCAGGCTCCGGCCAGCTCGTCGGGTCGAGGCACCTGCAACCAAGACTCACAAAGAGAATGTGTGGCACAGCTATTTCTGTTGTCCCTCTCTAAGCTGGGTGTAGGCTGTGGCCAGGTAAATCCAGTAGATCAGAGGACTACAATCCTGTGAGTCTCTATCACAGCACTCAGGCCCAGATGCACTAAAGCTAGCGATCATCGCTAAACATGTTTTAACGGCTTTAGCGATGATCACATTTGCTGACCTGCTGCAGAAAATGGTTCACACCTGGGTTTTTTGCACGATTGCTCATTCCCTGATCTGACCATGCATATAAGCTCATTAATATGAAAATGTCATGTAAACTAGTAGAGCGATTGATGCTCTAACATGGCTTCCTGATGCAATAAAAAAAAAGTAATCGCTTTTAGCGATCCAAAAAAAGTGACTGGTCAAGACCAGTCGCTTACCTGTCTAATTTTTTTTTTTTTTTAATGGGCACAGATGCTGTGCATGTTACACATGCACAATATTTTCCCCATTAGAATCAAAAGAAATAAAACACCCCCACATACCAATGAAGTCCCTCCCCGATAAACCAGCACTGGGAATCGAGCCCCCCACACCAGTGAAAACGCCAGGATGAATGCCAACTTCCTCCTACCATGCCGATCCCACTATCCACACATGAGAAAAAATGGCAGAAGGGATGCCTACTCCCTCCTGCCATGGCAACTACCCCTCCACCCCCCACCCCGCCATGGTAGCGAAAAGGCAGGAAGGTTGCTCACTCACTCCTGTGACCGGATGTTCCTTGAAACACCACCACCATCTAAACCACCTCCTGTATCTTTTCAGATATGTTGGAACAAGGAGGGAATCTCAGTCCATCCTGCTTGTAGACTGGCCAGTCCAAAATGGTGGGCCTTTCCCTCCCCGGTACATGATGTGATGCACGGAGAGGAGTCTAAGGCCCTGATTGGCATGACTGAGCTGAACACCCAGACATGTCCTTCAAAAAGAGGACATGTCCAGGAAAATCTAAGCCTCAGTCCTTTACCTAATTATTTGTCAAGAAATCAAGTTGAGACAAAGGTTTAATTAATAACTGGAATGTTTAATGAAACTTGATTGTAGAGTCAAACAGTAACTATTTACAACTCCAGGTGTACAAACTTAATCCAGATCAGACAGTCCCTTTATACTCTCCCAAACTCTGTCCATCCCTGGTGATCCCTTGGAAAATCAACTCCCTTTTGTCTTTCTTTCTGTGAAGTTCATTAAGGACTAGATTCAGTAAGCAAACCGATTGTGTACCAATCGGTTTGCGACCCCTTGGCTATCCGATTTTCCTCCGACTCGATTCACTAACCTCTCCTCCGATCAAATTCTGATCCATGCATGCAAATGAGGGGAAACAGCATGCAAAGTAGGAACGACATGATTCACTAAACATTTTTCTGGTACACCAACTGGCTGGCCAATCCAGAAACAAGCGACTGGTGAGGACCAGTCATTTGTGCAAAAACCATGCTCTCAGCCCCGATTGTCCTGCCTTCATGCCGCGCTGCTTGGCCTCGATTATCCTGCCTTTGTGCCACTCAGCCCCAACTCTCCTTCTTTTGCAGCCTACTCTCCTGCTCTGCCTCCCTTCCCTGCAGTGTGAGCCCATGGTTTTAACCTGCTTTAAACCCGTTGATTAAAACCACAGCTCACGAATAAAAAAGTAAAGGAAAAAAAAGTAAAAATAAAAAAGCACGGACAGCAAACGCATGTGCAGACCATCTACAGGTAAAGAAGATGGTCTGCGCATGCTTCGGGATCGCTCAGTAGCAATCCGTGCGGTCGGTGGTGGGCGTTCCTCAGATCACCCCCATTTGAATATTTTTCCATTGTGAATTGGTCGGCCCTGCACGGATCGGACACAGATTGGACATGGATCGGTCACGATCGGGCAGGTAAATGAATCTAGTCCCAAGTTCCCTCTCTCTTTTCCCTGTTTGTTTGCTCTTCTGCAAACTCTGGTAGACTTTCAAGTATTCAGCACCTCAGGAGTCTCCCTTAGAACTAGGGCTCTGGAGGGAGATTCAGGATAATCCAAAACTTTGAATCTACACCCCCCCTCCTCTTATATACTATATCCCCCTCACACTCAGGCAAAGGGGCCTCCAACTCCACCTAAAGCTCTTTTTCTATCCACACTCACACAACTCAGTGACTCTGTGAAAAATCTCACACCCTCCACTCGACAGCAGAGGCATTTTTCAGGGGGGTCACATATACCTAGGCTTTGTGATGACAAAAAAGAGGGCACATTGCACCACCCAAGCCCCACACTTTTCCCCTCTCCTGCCCCAGCCCTCTCCCAGGAGGCAGATAGAGCCATAGCAAGCTATAATTGTGCCCTGTTCAATTTGCTCTCCATGGTGCCCCCCATCCTTTCTTATGCTGCCCTCCCCCTCTCCCCCCTCCCCCGCAATATCTTAGACTTTCAGATAGGTTTTGTACTTTATTCAAAATTAAAAATGCAATTGTTTTTTCTACCTTTGTTGTCTAGCCATCTAATTTTTCTAATCATGTTGTCCCAATCTCTGCTTTCTGCTTTCCTCTGTCTTCTCAACACTCATGCCAGGTTTTTGTGTCCATTTGTTATTTTTCTCTTGCCTCCTGCTTGATTCTTCTCCTTCACTACTACATCCATCTCTAACTTTGTTTTTTCTCTCTCAGCATTCTTCAATTTATTTTTCCCTCTCTTCATTCATTCTTACTATATTGGCTTCAATGTCCCTCTTTTTACTGTCTACCTACAACTTTCTATCTCTTTTATCTCACACCATACCTCTCATTCCCCTGTCTCTTATTCCCCAGTCTCTCACTAACTCTGTCCTCTACTCCCTTCCATTCCACATGTCCTTCTCTCTCTGTGTTCCCACTTCCATCTACTGTGTCACCCCTCTCTCTTTCTTGAGTCTCTCCTCACTTCTATCTAGCATCTCCCCTCTGTCTCTCCCCACCCTTCTATCCATCATCTCTCTATGCCTTTTCCATCCTGCATGTCCCCCTTTTCTCTCCTAATCCTTCCATTTAGCCTGGCCCCTCCACATTCTTCCCCATCTTTCCATCAAGTGTTACCCTCTGTCTTCATCCTTCCATTCAGCATCTTCTCTCTGCCCTTTCTATCCAGTATGTCACTTTTCCCCCTCCTCATCTTTATATTTAGCACATCCCCCTCCCTCATCCTTTCAACCAGTGTCTCCCCTTTCTCCCCATCTTTCCATCCAGTATACCCACTCTATCCTTTTTCCATTCAGGGTCTGCTTTTTCTTTCCCATCCTTCCATTTAGCATGACTCTCTATACCTCCCCATCCTTCCATCAAGGGTTTCCCGTCTCCCTCTTTTCCATCCAGGGTCACCTTTTTCTCTCCCATCTTTCCATTGAGCATGATCCCCTCTACCCCTCCCTCCTTCCCCCCCTATCGTTCTGTAACCTGTTAAAAAAAAATTAAATCCACATGGGGTCTTGCAGTGGGGCTGGAGGCTTTCTCATAGTCCTGCTGTGGTCTATGGGTGGATGTGGTGTGACTTTGATGCTCTGGGTCAGCAGGACCATGGTAGCAGGAGGCAGGCAGATCATCTGATTTCAGATTATCTCTCACACGGCAGCCGTGGCACTTGTTGATTCTGTGTTCCTGCCACCATGGAAAGGGAAGAGAGATGCACTCATTCAGGAACATGGGGGCAATGAGCTAGATTGAAGAGGAGGCCTAGCACATGCATGGACACACTGAAATTTAGGAAGAAGCCGGAAAGAGAAGAGAGGGCTCTTGGACCACCACTGATAGGGGCAGAAATATGAATGGACCCTGGTTGGATAGAGGCTGGTGTCCAGAAAACTGTTGGGCCATGGCTGGGGCCTGGCAGGGGTGGGGTCCCAACAGGCACACCAATGCAGGTGAGGGCTCTGATTGGCCACCAGGGGCAGCAGAGGTCTTGCAGGACCCTGGCGAGGGGCAGGCCCAGGGTACAAGAGTAGGGTTACCAGATGTATGGGTTTCCATGGACTAAAGTAGTAAAATAAAAAAAGCCATCCGAAGACTTGGCATGAAGTAATGTTTTAATTATGTGATACGTTTGTTTGTTTTGATTTTATGTTTATTAATGATTATATAAGTTGACTTTATGAGTATGATTGCATGTGTTTTTGGAATCCACCTAGTTAACAGGCAGAATCTAAATAAATAAACTGTAACCTACAAAAGGCTCATTTGATCTCTTACCCTTGCAAATAAATTATCTCCATACAATTAAACCAGAAGCCAAGAAATTCTGCTTTCAGCCCTTATAATAGGAATATGGGTGGGTATCAGAAAGCTCTATTGTCGGAGATCACTGATAATTAGAAAGTTTTGGTCAACCATCAGGGTGATAATTTTATGTGAGAATCAAAGTCTAATATTTAGAAGCATCAAATGCAGGGAGTGTGACGACCTTAAATGTAATTTAAGGAGAGGGGTGCATAAGGCTGAAAGTCCCGCTAGGACAGTGTTTCTCAACTCAATCCTTGTACAGTCCTTGGCCAGTCAGATTTTAAGGATATCCTCAATGAATATGCAAAACTTGATTTGCATACACTGCCTCCATTATGTGCAAATTTCTTTCATATAATGCTCATTTAATCCCTATGGGCATTGGATCGATTATTGCAGCAGCAGCCACTACTGCGACTTTGAAAAAGGAGCCCATAATCCCCCAAATTTGCTAAAAAGTGCTAAAAATTGTGTGCACAAACTTGGGCATGTGCCCAATTTGCACATTCAATTTAATTGAATAACTAGCCAATTAGCTCCAATAACTGGAATCTCAGCAAATGGTTATTGGCACTAATTAGTTTTAAAAGTTAGGTACATAAATTTAGGCACTGGATTTGTGCCTAAATTTTATGCATGAGTCAAAAAAGCAGGCGTGTAAATAGGAGGATCATTGATGGATAAGTGGCATTCCTTGAATTTATGTGCACTGCTATAGAATAAGGGGTTCCACACCTAATTTAGATGTGAGGATTTGCATCACATTTCAGTTGGTGCCAATGGATGTACCTAAAGTTTTGGCATATTTCCCAGGTATAGATGCTATTCTATAAACTACATCTAACTTTAAGCGCTATCCAGTGGCGTGTGGTGAGGGCTTTCAGGGGATTCAGTGAATCCCCAGCTCCACAGCCCTGCTTTTTGTTCATTTGTTTTGTTTACTTTTTTTTGCTAAATGCAGTTTGATTTGTTGAATAGGCAGCCTGCTCAGTCAAATTGCATTAAACAAAAAGTAAACAAAAAAAAATGGAGGTCTCTTGGGCTCAGGATTTTCAAAAAAACCCTGAAGGCCCTGATAGTACTGATCTGAATTTGATTGGCTGAGCAGCAGCTGCCCATTGCCTCCTCAACCAATACAATTCTGAGCAGTACCCTCAAGGCCTTTAGGGAGGTGGGGTGAATCCCCTAAAGGCCCTGACCACACACCACTGGCGCTGTCTATAGAATAGCGCTTATCTGTTTTTCTCAGCAAGTGGTACACTTTTAGACTATTATAATTTGGAGGTTGTCTAAGTGATTTATATTCAGGTGCTCAAGCATTTTCCTTATAAATGTTTAGGTTTTAAATGGTATAGAAATTTTTAAAATAAACAAATCTGTTCCGGCGGGCTCACAATCTGCCTAATATTCCTGGGGCAATGGAGGATTAAGTGACTTGCCCATGGTCACAAGGAGCAGCATGGGGCTGAGACTGTAACTCTAACCACTAGGCCTCTCTTTCTTCCCATTAGGCTACTCCTTCCTGGTCTACCTGTGGTTGGCAGACTGATAGATTTCTCATTTACAAGTTTTATAACACCCACTGTAAAGCAATGTTTTTAACTCCTAACTTGTAAAGTATGCATGCCAGTTTTATCTCCCCGCTCCTGGCCAAGCTCCACTGGCTTCCGATAATCGCCAGGATCTACTATAAATGCGCCTGTTTAACTTTCAAAATCCTATATGGTATCCTCCCTCCCTTTATCCCTCTTTCTTGGAATTCCTCAAACCCTAATACCACCTGATCCTCCCAGAAATTAAAACTATCCTTCCCCTCGCTAAAAGGCATTTCCCACACAGGAAAGCTAGGGACCTCCCTCTACTTCAAAATCACTGAGCTCTGGAACAACCTTACCTCCCCTCTTCGGAACTTGAGCTCTCTCCAAGTTTTCCGCAAACATCTGAAAACCTGGCTTTTCTCAAAAAATGTAAGTCTCCCTCCAATTTAGGAATCAAGGAAACTCTTATATCTTGCCATCCCAAGTCCTGTAAATTTTCTTCCCACTTCTACCTCTAACCCTCTGTTGTAGTTCCTTCCTATTTCTCCTACTGTAAACCGCGTCGAGCTCTATGAACATGGAGATGATGCAGTATACAAACCTAAGGATTAGATTAGATTAGATTAGATTAGAAACTCCCTAAACCCCCTACTTGTCCTGTTTGTCTGCTTGATTAAATTGTAAGCTCTACTGAGAATCTAATCTAATCTAATGCTTAGTTTTGTATACCGGGTCCTCAATCTGGGAAAGCTCGACTCGGTTTACAATGGTTAGATAAGATAATAAAAATATAAAACAGTGATTAAATTATACAAATAAACAGTATAGCAGAAATAGAAAAGAAATTAATTACCAAAGTGTTTGGTAAACAGAATGGTTTTCAAAGAGTTGCGAAAGGATGAAAGAGAACTAAAATTTTGTAGAGAAAGTGGAAGATCATTCCAAAGTTGAGTGAACTTGAAGGGCAGAGATTGACCAATAGCTTTGATTCTTTTGATACCTTTACTAGATGGACAAGATAGCTTAAATTGTTGATTGCCCCTTGCGAAAGAAAATCTATAAAGATTCCAAGATAGAGGGACTAGCGGAGTGAAAATTCCATAGAGTCCATTTAAACTGGACTCTAAAAATACACAGGAAGCCAGTGTAGATTATAAAGTAATGGTGTTACATGATCAAACTTATATTTCCTGAAAATCAATCTGGCAACAGTGTTCTGGATCAACTGTAATCTAGAAAAACAGTTTTTTTTTGTAATACCAAAATACAGGGTGTTACAATAGTCAAGATGAGATAAAATAATCGACTGAACCAGAATGGAAAAATGTTGTTGATGAAAAAGATGTCTTGACTTCTCAGCATACGCAGATTAAAAAAACATTTCTTGATCACAGAACTAATCTGATCCTTAAAAGAGAGCGAGGAATCGAAAAGGACTCCCAAAATCTTAGCAGAAAATTTGATTTGTAACGAAGTTCCAGAGGACAATGCTACAGAACTAGGGAGATAATCCAGTTTATGGCCAAGCCACAATAATTTCGTCTTGGATGCATTCATAAGAACATAAGAAAAGCCCTCATCGGATCAGACCGAGGTCCATCCAGTCCGATGATCCGCACACGCGGCGGCCCCTTTAGGTACTCCCAAATGGAGACCCAAATATACCGAAGCCCTCAATATGATTTGCAAGAAGGTGTGCATCCAACTTGCGCTTGAATCCCAGAACAGTAATCTCTGTCACAACATCCTCCGGGAGAGCATTCCAAATTCCCACCACGCGCTATGTGAAAAAGTACTTCCTGATATCCGTCCTGAACCTGCTGCCACTCAGTTTCAGTCTATGACCTCTTGTCCGTGTCACATCCGAAAAAGTTAGTAACGCTGCTTCTTGGTCTATTTTATCAAAACCTTTTATTATTTTAAAAGTCTCTATTAAATCCCCTCTCAGTCTTCTCTGCTCGAGGGTAAATAGTCCCAATTTCCTAAGGCGTTCTTTGTAGCTCAAATTCTCCAATCCCTTGACAAGTTTCGTGGCTCGCCTCTGTACCCTCTCCAGCAGAGACCAGTGTTGTACACAGTATTCCAATTGCGGTCTGACCATTGCTCTATAAAGTGGCATTATTACATCTGAACAAACTGGGCCCACGTTTGGAGTTTAGAAATGCAACTATTAACTTTAGGCACTAAATCAGTAGTGTCTGGCTCAATCTCTATCAAAATAAAGATATCATCTGCATAAGTAAACAGAGTTTCATATGTGGACAGCTTAAAGAGATTAAGGGTAGTCATGTAAAGATTAAATACAATTAGTGAGAGCAGGGAGCCTTGAGGGACTCCACAGGAAGATTGCCAAAAAGCAGATGTATTACCTTCAAAATGAACTGAGTAAGAGCGATATTTAAGAAATTTGGAAAACCAGTCCAGAACAGTTTTGTGGAGGCCTATATCTATAAGCAGATGGAGAAGAATGTCATGGTGAACCATGTCAAATGCCGCAGATCAATCGAACTGGAGTAAAATAGAATATTTATTTTGAGATTGATTTCATTGAATTTTAGAAAAAAGAGAAATCAGCAGTTTCAGTACTGAAATTAGAGCTAAAGCCATGTTGAAATGGATGGAGAAAAGAAAATTTATCTAAATAATCGGTGAGCTGGCTGGCTACAAGGGACTGTCTCTTGCATATTTAATGTACAGCACTGTGCAGTGGCGTACTAGGGGGGGGCGTGAGGGGCGGTCCGCCCAGGGTGCCAAGCCCTGAGAGGGTGCTCCTGGTCCGGTCCGGTTCACCACCCCCTGTGCCGGGTGTCGCGTCTGGAAACAGCCTGCAGCAAGATCGCGATGCCAGCTTGTCCCCCTTGAAGGCCTGTCCCCCCCCCCCCCCCGAAGGCCTGCACCCCCCCCCGAAGGCTTGTCCCCCCTTTGAAGGCTTGCCTGCCTGTTCTCCATGAAGGCCTGCCCCCTGAAGGCCTGTTTCCCCCCCCCTCCACAAGTTCTGACTGCCCGCCCCACCCTGAAGGCCTGCTGCCCCCCCCCCACCACTATCTCAAAGGACTGCTCGGCCCCACCACCACCACCATGAAGAACTGCTTATTCCCCCGGACTCCCCGCTTCATTTCCCTGGGGAAACAGCCTGCAGCAAGATCGCGTGATGCCAGTGATCTTTGCCTGCTTCGGCTGTTTCCTCCGCCACGGTCCCGCCCCTCCTCTGATGTCAGAGGAGGGGAGGGACCACGGTGGAGGAAACAGCCGAAGCAAGCAAAGATCACTGGCATCACGCGATCTTGCTGCAGGCTGTTTTCCCAGGGAAATGAAGCGGGGAGGCCGGGGGAATAAGCAGTTCTTCATGGTGGTGGTGGTGGGGCCGAGCAGTCCTTTGAGATAGTGGGGGGGAGGGGGCAGCAGGCCTTCAGGGTGGGGCGGGCAGTCAGAACTTGTGGAGGGGGGGAAACAGGCCTTCAGGGGGACAGGCCTTCATGGAGAACAGGCAGGCAAGCCTTCAAAGGGGGGGACAAGCCTTCGGGGGGTGCAGGCCTTCGGGGGGGGGGACAGGCCTTCAAGGGGGACAAGCAGGCCTTAGGGGGGGTGCAGGCCTTAGGGGGGGGACAGGCCTCAAGGAGGGCACAGGCCTTCAAGGGGGGGACATGCCTTCAAGGGGGGGGACAGGCAGGCAGGCCTTCGAGAGGGGTGTAAGCCTTCAGGGGGGTGCAGGCCTTCAAGGGGAACAGGCAGGCAGGCCTTCAAGGGGGGGAATAGGCCTTCGGGGGGGCAGGCCTTCGGGGGGGGGCAGGCCTTCAAGGGGAGGGACAGGCCTTCAAGGGGAGCAGGCAGGCAGGCCTTCAAGGGGGGCAAGCCTTCAGGGGTGGGATGCAGACCTTTAAGGGGGGGACAGGCCTTCAGGGGAGGGGGGGCCCTGGTGTAGAAGTACACGGTGGGAAGGGGGAGGGGTTCAAAGAGATGTGCATATGCCGGACTTTGGGTGGGAAGAAATAATGGGTCTGAAAATAGAGGAGAGAGAGAGAGATGATGGACATGGGTTTTAGGGATTGAAGGAACAGAAAGGGAGAGAAGTTGGACACAAGGGATGGTGTGGAGGGGGGGATAGAGATACTGGTTAGGAGGGTAGTTGGGAAAAGACAGGGAGAGATGGTGGACCCTGGGGTGGTGGGGAAGGAGGGAGAGCTGCTGGATGAAAGGGTAGTTAAAAAAAGGTGGATCTGTGGAGGGAGACAAAAAAAGGAAAGATGCCAGACATTCGGGGTAGGGAAGGGAAATGGAAGGGGAGGACAGAGATGGCAGATGGATGGTTAGCACGGAGAAAGAAGAAAGAAGGAGACCCTGGCAAGCAAGTTATCAGAAGACAACCAGAGCCTTGGACCAACAAGATTTGAAAAATAACCAGACAACAAAAAGGTAGAAAAACTAATTTTATTTTCTGTTTTGTGATTACAATATGTCAGATTTGAAATGTGTATCCTGCCAGAGCTGGTGTTAGACCGCAAACATGAGCTAGGATTTAACAGAGAGAGGAAAAGTCCTTTTGTATCTTTATTTTATTTACACCACAGCGCCAGTGTGGTTAGGAGAAGCCAAAGGGGGGTGAAAATACTATAAAATAAACCCACCAGGATGTTTGAAAAAAACACCCAATTGGGCAGGAAAATCGAATCGATAAACAAATTCAATAGGCTGAATCGAATCGAAATTTTTTTTCCTGAATCTGGCAGCACTAGTTTGCGCTACTGTCTTAAACTTTAGGACCTGGGATTGGGGAGAGATGGCATCCTCAGTACTTTATAATGCAAGTGAAATGAGGATTTGGTCAGACTTTTGAAGGGTCTGCACTCTGCAGAAGAAAAATATTGTATAGGCCGGGGACATGAGACAGCAGGAAATGGGAACTTTTCTTCCTTCTATTTTTGTGAATGGAAAGGCTGAGGATGTCAGAGAGTTCAGTTAAAATATGTGCTTTATAAGAAAATATAATAATGTGTTTTATAAAGTTTATAGCATTGCTGGCCTACCTGGTGAGGTGTTCCTAGTGGTGGTGGCGGCAGCATGTCAATGTGTTGAGAGGAAGAGGTGATCTGGGAAATTCTGCTGAGCAAACTCCGGGCCCATTTCCACCCCCCAGTTAGTCCACTCCACTCAACTGGTTCACACACTGAGTGGGTCTTTGGGTGTTGTTCCTGAGTAGTTGTTTTGGGATCTCTTCCAGTGGTTTGTCAGTATCTCCTTCTGGTCCAAGGAAGGAAATTTGTTAACCTTAGCAATGACCTACAGAATATGTTTGTAACAGCGCTGCTTGTGTGGCATTAGTCTATATATTGATCGAAAGAAAAAAACCAGACCTTTGCACATGTTTGCACTATATGGTGGGTGTATGAGGAGATTTACATTTCCTGCACAGCTAAGTCCGTGTGAAGTTACCTTGTGCTGTATTTGACATCTAGCAAAGTCTCTGTTTGGAAGGAAAGATCTCAGCTTAAAAATGAAGTGGCCAGAAGTTATGGTAAAAGCAGATAGCGTAGCTGGTTTTAAGAAAGGTTTGGACAAATTCCTGGAGGAAAAGTCCATAGTCTGTTATTAAGACATGGGGGAAACATCTGCTTGCCCTGGATCGGTAGCATGGAATGTTGCTACTCTTTGGGTTTTGACCAGGTACTAGTGACCTGGATTGGCTTCCATGAGAATGGGTTACTGGGCATGATGGACCATTGGCCTGACCCAGTTAGGCTATTCTTATGTTATGTTCTCATCTGTAGGGGCCTTTGTTTTCACTTCTTATTTTAATGTATTTTTTTTCTGAGAACTTATCAGTGTTTTTTATAATGGGAACAAAAATGGAAGAGAATTAATGTGTGTGGAATGGGGGAGGTAACTAATTTCTTCAGCTAAATAATTCAATCCACCTCAACCAGACATAGGAGAACTCACGCACCATTCACACACCCTCCAACCATAAATGTCAAAAGAAAAAAACAGTTCGACAACCTCCTAGCCATTCGAGCTGCAACACTCGACCCCCAACTCTACAACCTATTGACCTCGACCACAAACTACAAAACCTTCAAAAAAGAAATAAAAACCCTTCTATTCAAAAAACACATAAAACCAAACTAACACAATCAGAACTGTCCCAAGCATCACCTGCAACTACTCCATATGTACTTCTGATGTCATGACAATTCAGACATAATTTATGTTATGTTTGGAATAATGGTTACATATATGAGGTTCAATAAAAGAAAATATTCAGTGCCTGTTTCTATTATGACCATTTATTTTTCATGGTTATTACAAAAAATATTTTTTTACATGGGGGGGGTGTCAAAAAATGATGGGCCCCGGGTACCACATACCCTAGGTACGCCACTGCACATATCCCTTAGTCCTAGTATTTTTGGAAAGAGTGAACAAATGATTCATGATGACAGGAAAAATTTCAAAGTATACAGTACATTTATTCCCAAGCAAATTAATAAGTGTACAGTATATATACATGAGTATATATATTACTGCACTACTCTTCATCTGCTCAGAACACACTGCTTTACAATCTATGCATCCCATGGCATTCACAGTGGCATATGCAAGCCGGTTCTATGTACAAATGTTATAATTTAAATATGCAAATATTGCACAATATTAAAAATTGACCCCCAAGGTTATCTGAATGGCAACTGAATAATGCCACTATTCAAATATTTTAGCGTATCCCTGGACCATCTATTGCTACTCTTTTTCTTATGTAAATATGTAGATATTTGGGCAAGTTACCCATTAATTTGTAGTACATTTTATATTAAAAATGGCAAATGGGGCAGGTCAATAATACTCTAAGGGAAACAAATACATTGCAATAAATAATAAATGACCCCCCTCCCCCCCGAAATGACGTAATTTAATTTTGCAGTTTTATTCAGCCTATCCATCAGAGTTCAATCTGGATTACAATTAAAAAATCAAATCCATAAATTGAATAAATGCAGGAGAGTTAAGAACAGTTTAGCCCTGTCTTATCTAGACACACCCTATTACAAGTACTATACTACTTATTTCTATAGTGCTACTAGACATACGCAGTGCCAGTGCCTCTAACATCAGAGGAGGGGCGGGACCGCGGCGCAGGAAGCAGCGCCGAAGTAGCTCAGGGATCGCTGACATCGCGATCCCGCTGCCGGCTGCTTCTTGGTGGTGCAGGGAGGCCAGGTAGGTGAGCGGTCCTTCGGGGGGTGGGGGGGACTGAACAGCAAGGCCAGGAGCACCCCCTCAGGGCTTGTCACCCGGGGCGGACCTCCCCCCCCCGCCCCTCCCCCCTTAGTATGCTACTGGACATGTGATGAAGCTACTAAGTAGTAGATTTTAAAGAAACCGGAGAAACTACTTCTTCATACAGCGTGTAATTAAACTCTGGAATTTGTTGCTAGAGAATGTGATGAAATCAGTTACCTTAGTGGTGTTTGGAAAAGGGTTGGATAATTTCCTGAAAGAGAAGCCCATAGGCCATTATTGAGATAGCTTGGGGAAATCCAATGCTTATTCATAGGATAAGCAGCATAGAATCTGTTTTGCTACTTGGGATCTAGCTAGGTGCTTGTGATCTGGGTTGGCCTCTGTTGGAAACAGGATACTAGGCCTGATGGACCTTTGGTCTATCCTAGTATGGCAATTATGTTCTTAAGAACATAAAAATAGCCTTACTGGGTCAGACCAATGGTCCATCAAGCCCAGTAGCCCGTTCTCATGGTGGCCAATCCAGGTCACTAGTACCTGGCCAAAATACAAGGTGTAGCAATATTCCATGCTACCAATACAGGGCAAGCAGTGGCTTCCCTTGTGTCTTTCTCGATAACAGACTGTGGACTTTTCCTCCAGGAACTTGTCCAAACCTTTCTTAAAACCAGCTATGCTATCAGCTCTAACCACCTCCTCTGGCAACACATTCCAGAGCTTAACTATTCTCTGCGTAAAAATTTTTTCCTCCAATTGGTTTTAAAAGTATTTCCCTGTAACTTAATTGAGTGTCCCCTAGTCTTTGTAATTTTTGACGGAGTGAAAAATCGATCCACTTGTACCTGTTCTACTCCACTCAGGATTTTGTAGACTTCAATCATATCTCCCCTCAGCTGTCTCTTTTTCCAAGCTGAAGAGCCCTAACCGTTTTAGTCTTTCCTCATACGAGAGGAGTTCCATCCCCTTTACCATCTTGGTCACTCTTCTTTGAACCTCTCAAGTGCCACTATATCTTTCTTGAGATATGCTTAACCCTTTGTGGTTTGATTTTCAGGTTGCATCAGACAGCATTTTTTTTTAAGATCAGCTGCTCTGGATTTTTTTATACCAAGATATTCAAAGCTGGGACCATGTCCTAATACTGGTGCTGAATAGCCTGTTGTAATGTGGACACTTGTACTTATCTCGCTACCAATGATATTTTGCTGTCTTATCTTTATTGGTAGAGCCACACTTAAGCAGGAGCAACAGGGGTGGTTGCACAGGGCACTATGTAAAAAGGAGCTCCGTGCTTAATGGAATCAGTTTTGCTCCTCTTCATTGACACTATATAATTCTCCCACCACACCACCAGCCAGCCCTTACATCTCCTCCCACACACCCCCACCCTCACCCTTTGGTTTTGCAATAGAGAATGACACGGTGACAAAATTCAGCACCTTTCCCGTCCCCGCGGATAACCGCGGGAAATAATCCCATGTCATTTTCTAGTGTCTATTTCAACCTCGGTCCTTCTTCACCAGCATTCTTCAAAGCAAAGCTTGCGAATCAATGGTTGTGGCCATTCATACTCTGATTCTTCCCTCTCTCCTTAAAGAATGACATGAAGATGGTTTCCTGCGGTTATCCGCGGGGACGGGAACGGTGATGAATTTTGTCACCGTGTCATTCTCTATTTTGCAATTCTCAAGAGATATTGCCATTTTATTGCTTTTTGGCTTCATCTCCTCATATGCATTATGAGAAGTAGCATTAAGTTTTCCCAGCACAAGCCAGCAGGAGAAAATCAGTCTCATCTTCCCAGCCAAGATTCAGCCAACCTCAGTCACAGAGGACAACTAAGGGGAGGAATAGGTTGGTTTTTTTTGACATATTTCTATTAGAACATGATGTAAATATATTTACTGCTACACTTCTCCCTCCATATCCGCGGTTTCAATATCCAGTAGATTTGGTTATTCGCAATTCTTTTTTGTCTAAGTTTTCCTCTATTTTTAGGCTGTCCGAGCCTCCCAGGTCATACCTGATGGTCTAGTGGTGACGCGGGGCAGGAGCGATCTTCCTATGCTCCTTCCCATGCAAAGCCGTCATCAAAATGGCTGTCGTGAGTTCCCATTGTAGTCTCGAGACTACAACGGGAACTCACGGCAGCCATTTTGATGACGGCTCCTTCACGGGGCAGGAGCATAGGAAGATTGCTCCTGCCCCGCGTCACCACTAGACCACCAGGTAAGATCCAGGGATGCAGGAGGGAGGCGGGGTGAGTCAGAGCCAGCCGAAAAACTTATTCGTGATTTTTCGCAATTTGCGGGCCAGGCTCTGCACTTAACCTCCACGAATATGGAGGGAAAGCTGTACTACTAATCATTTCTATAGCGCTACTAGACATATGCAGAAGAGACAGTCCCTGCTCAAAAGAAGCTTACATTCTAGTCATGACAGACAAACTGTTCAAGAAGGTGCATCAATACACTGCTCAGGTTGTGGAATTACAGAGGGAATGATAAGACAGATATTGGTGCTTAGAAGGTGGTTTAGAGTTGGAATTGGAAGTATCTTCAAAGAAGTGGGCTTTGAGTCTGGATTTGAATGCTGCCAGAGACGCGGCCTTATGTACTGAGTCAGGCTGATTGTTCCAGGCAGAATCTGAAATTGGCTGTAAAGGAAAAGGGTACTGGTTAGAGACTTAGCCGATGAGCGGAGTGCCCAGGGAAAGACGAGAGATATTTAACTTATTTATTGTAATGAGCCTTGTTTGAGAAATAAATAAGCTAATGTTTTATTTCTAATAGAGTGTAATAAGTAGGTGATACAATATAATAATGTAAACTATGTGGCAAATATTTGTTCAGTGGTTCTCTAGTTTTGTTATAGTATTATAGTCTCCCAAGCTTGTAAATTAATAAGATTAAAATAGCAGTTAGTGATTACAGAATTCTATATAAATAAATAATCTCTGATACATCATTTCAAATCTAAAGTCATAGATGTGTGTGTGAGGGGGGTGGAGGGGAGGTGTCCAACAAAACTGGTCTTCATGAGGCCAGCAATTGTTAAGGCTGCCCTTGTTTATCAAGATAGTTACCCTCTTAGCAGATGGAATGTTGCCACTAACTGGGTAACTCTTTGATCCTCCTAGATTCTGCCCCCAGACTTCTCTGGCCCTGCCCAGATAATGCTAAGAAAGTCTGAATTCATTTTCAGTAGCACTATCTAAGCTGAAATTCCATATATGATCTGGTTAGTAGGGCTTTTCGTCAGTCTTCTTTCAGAAATTAATTATACCATTCCTCTGAATAATACATCTTTAAATTTGCTTATTCATAGTTAGGCCAAATTCATTCTTAATTAAAGAATGATGTTATTAATGGTCATGGTATCACATACTAGAAGAAATAGTAATAGATATGAGAACCGCTTATTTAATTCAAGGTATGTTCTAGAAGCAGCACACTATCATTAATCACCTCATTACTCGTACTCTTGTCATATAATTAAAAAGGACTACAATACAGTATGAGAAACCACAGTACAATTCATAGATATTTCCAATAGACATTTTGAATAGTAGAATAAACCTTTTGAATAGTAGAATAAACATTTTGAATATTAGAATAAACCTAGAAAGAGGGTGCATGTTTGAAAATAAGAAAAGGTTGAACATTAGAAACAAGAAAACAGGGAAAGGCAACCTGCTTTTATAGGGAAACAACTGTTATATGTTACCATGACATCCTGATAATATTACCAAAACTTCCTACAGAGTGGTCATTTTAGAAGGAGTGTTTATAGGGAAGCCCATTTTGAAAATTACTCGTGGATTATATTCATACAAGGGCAACAGCAAATTACCACATACAAACCTGGAGTCGCAGATCAGATATGAACTATGTATTAAAACAGGAGAAAGGAAGGCCAAATAGCAGCCAGTATGGTTAAAAATTGAGGTGAAGGAAGGTATTAGAGCTAAAATAAAATCCTTCAGAAAATGGAAGAAGGATCTGACTGAGAATAATAGGAAACAGTTTAAGGAACAGCAAGTCAAATGCCAATAAGGAAGGCAGAGACTTTAAAAGAAGATTACGTTGGAGGCAAAAACAAATAATAAAAACTCCTCCCCCCTTTTTCTGTTTTTTACTAAACTGCAGTAGAGGTTTCTACCAGGGCCTAGAGCATTAAATGCTCCAACACTGCTCTGACGCTCATAGAAGTCCTATGTGCCGGAGTAGCGTCAGAGCATTTAGCGTCCCAGGCCATGGTAGAAAACTCTACCGCAGCTTAGTAAGAGAACCTTACAGGGCTGGATTAATGAATAGGACCAGTAGGCATGTGCCTATGGCCCGAAACTGTGAGGTGGGCCTTCTGAAGGACGACAACTCACCTTGCCATTTTTTTAAAACAGCATCGGCCCATCGATGGCAATGGCCCCCTCCCGGTGTCACTTACCGTATTTTCGCGGATATAACGCGCACCCGTGTAAAACGCGCACACGGGTATAGCGCGCAGAAACCACAATGTTATGTAGAAAAACTTTTGTATACCGCGCTCACGCGTATAACGCGCGAGGGGTATGCGCGGTAGGTAAAAACGCGTATAACGCGCGCGTTATATCCGCGAAAATACGGTACTTGCTCCGGAAGAAGTGATGTTGGAGGGGGATGGACATGCAGACACAGTCATCTTGGGACATTCCTATAACAGATCCGGCCTCATTGCCATTGATGCAGGGGGGGGCATTGCCAGTGATGTGGGGGGTCCTTTGCCATTGATACGGGAGGTGGCCCGTTGCCATTGATACGGGGGGGACCATTGTCTGTAATGTGGGGGTGGGGGCCATTGCCGTTAGCTGCTCTAATTCTACTTTCAGGCTGCTTTTTGCAAAGGAGCTCAGAGGGCAGAGCGGCAGCTGCAATGTTTGGAGGGGGAGAGAGAAAAGAGTATGGAAGGGTGGTGGAAGGAGAGAAAGGGGCAGGGGTGGTGGGAAGGATGGTATGGAAGGGTGGTGGGGCAGCATGGTAAGGTAGGGTGGTGGCGGGAGAGAAATGGGCAGATGCTGATGGAATTGGTGTTCAAGGAAAGGGAAAAGAGACATAAGGGGGAAGGATACTGGTTGGAATTGGGTTGGAGGGAAAGAAAGGGGGCAGTTGATGATGGAACTGGTGTGCAGGGAAAGGAGAGAGAGACATAAGTGGGAAGGATAATGAATGAAATTGGGTTGGAAGGGAAGAAAGGGGCTGATGCTGATGGAAGTGGGGGGAAGGGAAAGGAAAGAGTGAAATGCCAGACCATGGTAGTGTGGGAGAGGGAAGGGAAGGAGAGGAGGGAGATGCCAGACCATTGGAGGAGGGAAGGGAAGAAGATGGATGCTACAACAATGAGGGGAGGGAGAGATGGAAGGGAGAGGCAGACAATTTCTGGAAGAGGCATAGAAAGAGAGCAGATGCCATATAGAAGAGGCAGAGAGAGGGTAGACAGTGAATGGAAGGATAAGAAGATGAGGAAAGCAGAAACCAGACAACAAAGGTAGAAAAAAAATTATATTTGTTTTATGTATTTATTTTTGCTTTAGCATAAGGTATTATTGTAGCTGTGTTGATAATCATTTATTAATAGAAAATGGAAATAAGATGATACTGTTTATTTTACATTTTTTTACTAATTCAGAGACCATAACTCCTTTCCTCAGGTCAGGACAGGGATACTGTAACAGCAGTATAGTTCACTGATCTAAGCTAAGTGAGAAATGTATTAGTCCAATAAAATGATGGGCACTAAATTTTCTTCCCGCCATGCCCCATGCCTCCTAGCCATATGCAAAATATAAATTGGTGGGCTTCCCAAAGCCCTGCCAGCTGAAGATCTCTTCCTTTAGGACGGAAGGAGAGTTTTGTTCAGAGATGCTTGGAGGTTGCATAGAACAAAAACTGTACACTGGCACTGGTATGATAATCTTTGTTGTTTGTTTTGAATTTTAAAATAAAAGAAATAAAGTGGAAATAAAGAAGTAAATAAGAAGATGGGTAAATACAAGGGTGCAGGACAGGGGGTGGGGTATGGTGGGGCAGGGAGCCCAGTGTACTTGTGTGCCTAGGGGCCCTCGATGAATTAATCCTGCCCTGCCTATCTCACAGTTCTATGTGGTTAATATAAAAACATACATAATAAAAGGAAACAAACTACATAATAATATGTAAAATATCTAATATAAAGTACTCCCATAGTACAATTGCAGCAGTTAAACAAAATGGTAGCATATCAATATAAAAAAAGCAAGTCAATTACAAGAATCAGTTAATAAAAACCAAAACAACAGTAGTTCCAAATTTTCAAAAGTCAAAGCAAACAGGTGATCCTTCAATTTTTTTTCAAGTTGAACAATAAATGTAATCTTATGTATGAGTAGTGGAAGAGTATTCCAAAAAGATGCACCCTCTTTAAAAAAAAAATAGAAACTCAGTACTCATTTACCCCTCCCCCTCCATTTATCAAGCTGTGCTCTAGGTTTTTAGTGTGGGCTGGTGAGGTAAATATTCTGATGCTTAAAACATGAGCGAATCAAGGTTTATCATTCAAAAGATGAGCCACAGTATGTTGAGCTAATTGTAAAGCAAGCAATTTATGCATTAGCAAGTCCAAGTACAAAGAGTTACAATGGTGTAGTGATGGACGGTATAAGACAATGGTTTCTTGTTCCATGCCTTCTGTCAGCTGAACTACCATCGTTTGCTCTTCAAACATCTATGTACCTGGGCAGTTATACCTGATATTCACCAGCATTGCTCCTGATGTCATTGTATACTATAATGCCATCAATCCCAGTTCATTGGTGCTTACATCCGCCCCGCCTCTCGGACGGTGTAAGACTATGGTTCCTTGTTCCGTGCCTTCTGTCAGCTGAACTACTATTGTTTGCTCTTCCAACATCTATATCTGACCAGATTACTTCTCCATCCCCCTCTCTCTCCACTTCTTATCCTCTCACAATCTAGTCTTTATTTTTTCTACTCCTTAACTGTAGGTCCCTCCATTCAAAAATAACTTTCATTCATGATATATTGAACAGTAATCCTCATTCATGTTGCTTTCTTACTGAGACTTGACTGAGAGAAGGAGAAAATACCCTTATCTCACAATGTCTTCCATCTAACTAATTTGCTCTTTCTGCCCCTCGTTCCTCAGGTAAACGTGGAGGTGGCTTGGTATTTTTGTACCCAAGTAGTATACCATCACAGAGCATTCTATATTTTTACCCTTCCTGACTGAGGTCCTTCTCCTTCATTTCCCTTCAATTTCAATATATGTTTTGCTATTGCATGTTCCATCATCTCTCTCTTTTCAGGAACAGGATTCCTTTTTTACTTTCCTCTCTTGTCAAAGCTCTTCACTATCCAAATCTGATTTTGGGAGATCTCAACATACGCTATGATAACCCCTGCCTTCCATTTAAAGCCTGTTTCTTCTATTTTATTTTAGACTTGGCTTTCTCGCAACACGTAATCAGCCCTACACACCAAGCCAGACATACTCTTGATCTAGTTTTTCCCCACTTACTGCTATCCTATTCAATTGTTTTCCAATCTCCTATTGCTCTCCCATGGTCTGACCACTTCCTCATAAAAAAATATCTTCTAATTCTTTAATGTCTCTTACCCCTATGTCCCAGAATCATTCCTCTTATCGTTCCTATGACTTATCCTTAGTCACCAAAAAGAGAGCCCAAGTAGGCCACAACGACGAGACAAAGGAGTCATGAGGATGAGATGTCAATAATTCAGCCATGGGCGTAAAGTTCAAAGTTCACTTTATTGATAGCACTACGAGGACTCAAAGACTCGGCACTGACAGTATTTTGACATCTATGCCTTTGTCAAGAGTGTCAACAGCTGGTAGTTCTATCACATAAATAGAGCATTCAATACAGGTCAAATTTAGAAGCAAGCAGGGAAATATCTGGTGTCCTTAGTTGCACCATTATTTGCTCAGTTCCCACAGGATTTCCTTCTGCTTCCTTTAGATTCCCAGGCCAAAACATGGGATTCTATTCTTAAAATAGCTGCATCAAAAGCATGTTCCAAAAAAAAACAGTTTGTTCATAATTCAAAGAAGCAAATATAGTATAACCAGGACTGTTATGCTCTAAAACACAAACTGCATGCCTCAGAATGTAAATGGCAAAAGTTAAAGACCAAGAAAAAGTTGCAGGATTTTCAAGCTTGCCTCTCTGGTTATCGAGCTTTCTTCCTGTTTAAATTTTTATTGATTTTCAAACTTTGATAGTGCAATACAATTGGTAAATCATAAATACTGCATAAAATACATTAATAACTATACAATTATTACATTAAACAATCATTTACTTCCATCCTCATCTTAATTATTAATTCAATAATACATATGATGTGATTTCAATATTATAATTAAATAATTTAACTCCTCAACGTGCATTTTCCTTCCCCCACCCACCCACCCTCCCTGGATGTGTAAAGAAATTTAATGAAAAGGGAGCTTTTTAAAAAACAACTTGTCAAGTTTATTATTCAAAGCTCATCACTAAAGTCCCTAACAAACCAGGACAACTGTTCTCATTAGTTTCATATTTATCATGCCTAACACCTGACACAGATTCCATTCCAATATAGTACAAGCATTGGCAGACCACTTTGTGAGTAAAATATCTGATCTTAGATCTTCTCTCCCACCATCTCCAGTATCTGGTTCACTGTCTACATCCACTGACAGACCTCCTCCTATTAGTCACAATTCTCTCTACCATTCCTTATGAACTTTGAAAAAAAAAAATTGGCTGCAATCAATAAAATCACTTGCCCATTGGACTCCATTCCTTCTCAATGGCTTCTCCTCTCTGAATATGGTCTATCACCCTTAACAAGAGACATGATTACAAAAAGCCTTACCTCTGGTTCTATTCCCCTGATTGGAAAACAGCAATACTGCACCCAATCCTGAAAGAATCATTCCCTGGATAAATCATTGCCTTCTAGTTACCATTTGATTTCTAATCTTCTAGTCATTTCTAAACCTTTAGAACTTTTTTGGGCATGTTCTATAAATGGTGTCCCGATTTTAGACAGTGATGGGCGTCCTACCGTTGGCTAACCAATCGGGATGCACATTTAAAAAACAAAACCCGCCTACATCTTAGGCATCTGTCATGGTTGAGGGAGACATGTAGGGACACTTAAGCTCGCCCAAGGTTAGGTGTGAGCGTGTTTCATCCAGAAGTGGCCTTGGATAGGCTTAGATGGCCCTATATATCAACCTAGGCCTACAATAGGCGCCTGAAATGTAGGCCAACAAAAAAGATGGTCTATAGTTCAAATAGACACGGTCGCTATGCTGATCGCAGCAAAGAAATCTCAAGCCACAATCAGCTGAGTGGCCACAGCAGGGAACACCTCCCCCCCATGATTCCCTCCTGCCACCACCACTCTGAAGCATTCCCCCCCCCACACACACACACAAAGCATCTCATGGTAGGAGGAGTGCCCAATTCCTCCTGCCAGAACCCTCCAAGCAACCCTGGCAGAATGAGTGCCCAATTCCTCTTGCCGGAATCCCACCCGAAACATCCCACCAACTGTGATAAGCAGGAGGGATGCCCACTCCCTCCTGCCAGAACACCCCCCCCCAAAAAAAAAAAAAAAAACATCCCCACTCTACTGCAATAGGCAAGAGGGATGCCCACTCTTAGGCTCCTCCCAGTGTATCCCAGAATGCATTATGAAGGAGGCCTAAGACTCTGGTTGGTCAGATACCTAAAGCCCCTCCTATGGGAGGGGCCTTAGGCACCTGAGCCAATCAGGGTCTTAGGCTCCTCACCAGTGCATCCCAGGTAACATGCATTCTAGCAAAATATAATGAGGTCCATGCATGTTTCTGTGAGACTGAGTCTATGGCTGATAACTGGACAGACTCATTAACACTCATTTAACTAATTTTCTGCCTTCAATGTACTCTGGTACAACAGCACGCTAATTTTATAACAGGGTGCCTAAGCAGAAATAAAGTATAATGGGTCTGATATCTAAAGCAATTTTAGCGGGCAGGAGCCTCTCTTGCCCACTTGTTGCCTAAGTGGAGATATTCAGTGGCACTTAACCAGAGAGTGCCACTGAATATCTCTATAGACTACCTACCCAAAAAGTGGACAGATTAAGGGCAGCACTGGAGAGAAACCCAAGGTTATGTGGGTGCAGCATTATTAAATGTTCGACCTAAATAGGTCTATCTTTAACTGCTGTGACTTAAGCAGCCAGCCAATTAATATCAGCGTTTGTGGACTTGATAATAAAGGGTTGACTATTAGGTTTCAAACTTCTGTCCAGACTCCTGATACAGGCCGTCTCTATTTGAATGAATAAAGTATTACAGCCTTTGCTGTCCTTTTGGGGTTTTTTCTCCTGTGCATTAGTACTCCATGGAGTATATCTTTAATTTATCACTATGAAGGACATCATAAAGAGCAGTCCTAATTAAAAATATATATATAGCATCCATGAATATTAGGCAAAAACATAAACAGATAAATTGCTCTCTTACCTTTAGGCTGCCAGCCAAATAGTTATCGTTCTGTAATTAGGTAGGTCAGCAACTAGAATTTCTGTAGCCAGTATTTGCCTATGAAGTCATTCAGTAAATCATGTTCACACCTCAGAAATTTGCTAACTACTTCCCTGAATAACAAATATTTAAAAGGTGTTTTTTCAAGGTTAAGGTAGATATATTCTCAAGTAATGAGTGATGTTATTAATATTAATTGTGTAAGTAAAAATCCAGTCACCTCCTTTACATTAGTCCATATTTAGCAATCATGTGTCCAATAGACTAATGAACACTGTTTTTCACTTTTGCCACTTCTTTTGGGCTTCAGACATGCCATTATTTGTTCGCTGACATTTTTAGCGATACAAAACACCTTTTTGGCTATGGCTGTGGCCTCTTCATTTGCCCATATGTTTCTATATGTTTTATGTCAATTTGTTGAGATTTTTTTGTTATATATAAAGTGCTCAATATAAATAGTTATAAAAATTTAACTTATCTTAACAAATTTTCATCTCCTTAATAGGATCGGGTCGGGGTTTGTCACATCGACATGTTTCGCCATAAAGGCTTTCTCAAGATACAGACCCCCTTTTTTAGTTTCAAAAGACCATCCCGATATCCAACATTTATTTGATCTACCAAAAAATTGGTAGATCAAATAAATGTTGGATATCGGGATGGTCTTTTGAAACTAAAAAAGGGGTCTGTATCTTGAGAAAGCCTTTATGGCGAAACATGTCGATGTGACAAACCCCGACCCGATCCTATTAAGGAGATGAAAATTTGTTAAGATAAGTTAAATTTTTATAACTATTTATATTGAGCACTTTATATATAACAAAAAAATCTCAACAAATTGACATAAAACATATAGAAACATATGGGCAAATGAAGAGGCCACAGCCATAGCCAAAAAGGTGTTTTGTATCGCTAAAAATGTCAGCGAACAAATAATGGCATGTCTGAAGCCCAAAAGAAGTGGCAAAAGTGAAAAACAGTGTTCATTAGTCTATTGGACACATGATTAATATTAATTGTGGCACATACTGAAAGAAGTAGCAATGAATTTGAGAACCACTATTTAACTCAAAGTATGTTCTAGAAACTATACACTATCATTAACCACTCCTAATTAGTACTCTTGTAACATAATTAGAAAGAAATAAAGTATGAGGAACCACAGTAGAATTTTTTTTCAGTTCAAGTAAAATTTGAATTTATAACTACATAGGACTAATCTTCAACCTAGAAAGAGGGTGTCTTTTAGTAAATAATATGTTACCCCCAAGAAAGTAATGCATGTGAAATTAGAAATAGGAAAAAGGAAAACAACTTCTAATTGTTACCATGACAACTTTAATAATCGTACCAAAACTTTCTGAAGAGAGGCCATGTTAGGAGGAGTGTTTGTAGGAGATTGTATGTTTACAAATGCACCTGCACTTTACAACATACAAATCTGTATATTTTTAGAACTACAAGAAAAACAACAAAGCCAACCTCCGGTGCTCAATTTCTTTATTATACAGATTGAGATGTGACACGTACATGTTTCGGCCTTGATGGCCTGCTTCAGGATTCTGAGTAAATTAACAAGAATTTGAGTAAATGCTTCAGCCTCCTGAAGCAGGCCATTGTGGCCAAAACATGTAGGTGTCAAGTCTCAATCGATATAATAAAGAAATTAAGCACCTCAGGTCGCCTTTTCTGTTTTTTTGTGGCTGTCCACCTTGGGAAGGTAGCATCTCCTGTTCCATTTGTGGTATTTCAGAACTGTGCACATAAACTCCAACCCCTCCCCAGTACTAATCCCAGGAATATTTTTGCTCATCGTTGTTAAATTGCAAAAGGATTATGAGACTTGGAGACTGGGCATCAAAATGGCAGATGATGTTTAATATGTACAAGTACATAACGATGCATGTGGGAACGAGAAACCCGAACTATTGCTACATGATGCAGGGTTCCACGTTAGCGGTCACTGCCCAGGAAAAGGATCTAGTTCTTATCAGTGAGGACACATTGAAACCCTCAGCTCAATATACAGCAGTGGCTAAGATATCAAATAGAATGTTAGGAATTATCAGGAAAGGAATGCAAAACAAAGATGAAAATGCTATAATGCCCTTGTATCGCTCTATGGTAGGGCTTCCTCTTGAATACTGTGTGCAGAATTAGAAAAGGTACAGAGAAGGGTGATGAAAATGATAAAAGGGATGGGATGACTTCCCTATGAAGAAAGGCTAAAGCAGCTAGGGCTTTTCACTTGGAGAAGAGACAGCTCAGGGGTGATATGATAGACATCCATAAGATACTGAGTGGAGTGGAAATGGTAGATGTGAATTGCTTATTTACTCTTTACAAAAATACTAGGAGTAGGGGGCATGCGATGAAGCTCTAAGTAGTAGATTTAAAACAAACTGAGAAAATATTTCTTCACACAGCATATACTCAAACTCTGGAATTCATTGGTAGAAAATGTGGTAAAATCAGTTAGCTTAGCAGGGTTTAAAAAAAGGTTTGGATAATTTCCTGAAAGAGAAGTCCAAAGGTCATTATTGAAATGGCTTGGGGAAAGCCACTGCTTATTCCTGTTTTACTACTTGGGATCTAGCTAGGTAATTGGAACCCGGGTTGGCCACTTTTGGAAACATAATACTGGGCTTGATAGACTTACGGTCTGTCCCAGTATAGCAATTCTTATGTTCAAGTTCAACCTGTATGTTTAAGTTTATTAAAAACTTTATATACCACAAAACGGCCTGAAGGATCCAAGCGGTTTACAATGCATAAATCACATTCATCAAGACAAGAACTCCATTAAAAATAGGAAAGGAAAGATTAAGAACAAAAGTTAATTTTTTTTTCCAAACTATTATAACAAATTACATCTCCATAAAAAACCATTCTAATGACAAAACAGTAAAACATTCAAATCTCAATGAACCATAATTTATACAGACAGCTAAAAATTCTCCATTACTAAATCAACCATTATATAAACACAGATCACAGTCCCTAACTCTGTTCTAATTTGGGAAAGCCAATTTAAAAAAAAAGTGCTTTTAAACGTCTTTTAAAATTTATATAGGATTCTTCTTTTCTCAAGTCTATGGGCAGGTTATTCCATAAACGCGGAACTAAATAAAAGAATGCACAATCTCTAGTTGACGCAAGATGTGCCCTCGAGATGTGAAGAACGACTACCCTATTATCATTCAGAGATTGTAATAAACGCCTTGGGGCATATAATAGCACCAAATTAGAAAGATATGAAGATTGTAGCTGAAATAATGCTCTATGTGCCAACATCAGGATCTTAAATTTAATCCTAAATTCCATTGGTAGCCAATGGAATTTTAAATACAAAGATGTCATGTGATCACGAATATATGCCCAGCCTAATAATCTAATTGCAGTATTCTGCACTGTTTGTAAGCGCTTCAACTGTCCTATCCCAATGCCTGTATATACCAAATTATCATAATCTAACTTTGATAGTACAAAGGAATGAATTAATGTATGCAGTGATTTCTCATCCAGGAAATCTCAAATGGCTCTAAGCTGTTTTAATGCCCCAAAACTTTTAGCAACCAGGGCTGAAACCTGCTCCTGAAAATTTAAATGACAGCCAATTATAATCCCCAAGTATCTGAAGCTATTTACTAATTTTATACTACAATTATTTAAAGAGAGCTCTAGATGAGATGTTGCTTTATCTCCTGAGATACAACATGCTATGGTCTTAGACATATTTAGAACCAATTTATGTTCATTTAGCCATTCTTCTATTCTGCTTAAGCCAGCTAAAAGAGGACCTAAATCTAACGTAGCATGTGATAGTCTATAGACTAATAAGAAGTCATCAGCATAAATATATGTACTGATTCCCAGTTCCTGTATTCGTCTTACCAAAGGGCTCAGAAAAATATTAAATAGAACTGGTGATAAGGCTGACCCTTGCAGTACCCCAGAATCTATCAATCTATCCTGAGACATTAATCCCCTTTATCTGAATATCTGATAAGCAATGTATGTGCATTCAGGCAGTATCCAGCAGGCCTCAGAAAGGATCTTCTTCAGTATACTGTGTTTGAAGATATGGCACAAATCAGAGGGCAAATGCTTCTCTGTTCACCACATCCCCTCCATCCCTAGCATGGGTATCTATAAATGATGATCACGATGGTAAATCAGGAAAGGGTGGTGCTTTCCTGAATCTTATTCCTGAATACCACAGAAGTATGAATGGTATCCAGCTCCCAGATTGCAACTGTCATGCCGTGGGGCTCTGTTTCATAGCTACCAGCTGCTGCTTCAAATTCAGATGGACCACTTCAAATTTTCATAGAATGACAAATGAAAATTCACAGGTATCAAATTAAAAAAAAACATGTGATTGTAGATAAATGATCATTTTAAGAAGCTCTAACTTATCACTTCATCATGATAGACATGATAGTAAAATTCTCATGTGGATGTGATCACTCTGTCCATATTATTTAGAACTTCTATGTTTTTCTGGATTCTAATCCACAAATACAAACTATCATCTAGCTAATGCTGACATAATTCTGAAGTCAGTTTTAGGAAGTGAGTAATGAGAAATGTGCTGCCTTAAACATGCATAAAAGTACATGGAGGAAGTGATAAAACATACACTTTTATAAAGTAGCCATTGAATAGAGTTCGGGGTTTAGACATATTTTCAAAAGCACAAACCAGAAGCACTCACTCACATATTTAAACAAGTTTCAAGTGATTTAAGCTAGCAGGAAGACCTCCTGCCCATTTAATTTGCTTGCAGCCACACAGCCTCTAGTATTCAGCAGCATTAAACCGCTGAATATTTTCAATGAAAACCCATGTATAAAGTGGGCAGGTCAGAGGTGGTACTTTTTCATCCATATTCTCCACCGTCCTTTCGCCTTCTAGTGTCTTTACATGGAAACTGGTGTCATTTTGCCCATTTGCAGTATCTACTTTTACCATTTGGCCTGGATTCTAAACAACCACTATAGCTCTCAATGTGCTACACTTTTTTGAACTTTGGAGACCTGCTCAGTAGAATCTCTTCTACATATTCATATGGATATTCATTGGCCCACTGTACCTGAATTCTTATATCCTCCACATCCAAATATTAGACCTTATCATTACAAAAGCATAAAACATGCCAACTCATATGAAATAATGCTAATTCAAATGCAATACCCAAGACAGGGCTGAAAGTTTATGGCATTTATATACATAGATTGATGATTTTCTTCTATAAGGTGAATATTTTGAAATATGCTTAACTGAAACAACTTATTAGCATTAAATGCATACATTGATTGATACATGCTATTTGGATAAGCTGATCTACATTAGAAGCACCCTAATTTCATGAATAATACAGCATTGCTATAAAATGACTGTCATCCCTTCAATTATATTTTAATTACTAGTTTCTTGCAAAAATACTATTGGTGCTCCAGGCAACTTCCTGACAAACTCCTATATAAAAAGAGCATGTTCATGTGAGGAGACAAAGCTCAGAGTGTGGTTCTACACATCTTTCTTCTCAGCACTACCACAGCAGAAATCAAGAATGTCCTTTTGGGGCCGTCAAAGACAATGCTGTCCTCCCAGCCCAGACTGTTGTCCCACACAGGATCCTTGTGCAAGACAAGACCCATGTAATCGTAAGTAGTGCTTCAGTTTGATAATACTGTGAATTATATATTTTATGACTCTTAACTGCTTTATAATCTTCTGAACTTTATAACCTGAGGTTGGCAATTACTACTTGCATTATTATATATATTCTATTGCAGTTATATTTCAAAACAAGAATTAACAATAAAATGTTCCAGAGTATACCAAGAAGTTTGAATCTTAAAAAAAAACAAAACTGTCTAAAATTGCAATCCAGTTTATAATCATTAGAAAAGTTTGGACTTAAGTTTAGTGCTCACTTTTTCCAAATCCACGTACAACAAGAGTTAACGTTCGGGTACATAATTTAGATCTCCGCTCAAATGTGATCGCAGTCTAAGTCAATGGTATTTACTCCCAGTTATCAGGTTTTCAGGTTGTCCCTAATGCATATACAAAAGAGAGATGTGAATGCAATGGAGATAATACACTTATATCATACTTATCCATTAGTGATATCCTTAAAGCCAGACCTGTTGGTGGCTCTCAATTACTGGGGCGAATACTTCAGATCTAAGTTGTATTTGAGGCAATAGAGGGTGATGTGATTTTTCTAAGATCATAGATAATGTGAGTGGCAAAAGTATTTACATGCTTTTCTAACTATGAAAGGCTTCTCCATAAATGTTCAGAGAATGTTTATATTTTTTTCCTAGACCTTAACTGTAGGGTCAGATCATTAAATATAAAGAGGGCTGGCGTTAGACATGCAGGGCCCAGAGCAAAAACTGGGAAAGGGACCACCCAAAGCCCACCTTCAGGTTATATTTCCTTCTGCTTGAGGCAGGCTTGGGGGCCTCTGTAGTTTGGGGACTAGGGTACTTGCTCAGGTTGCCAGCCCAAAGAGCCAGACTAACTTGTTTTTCTCTTCTTTCTTACTTTCAGTTGTTACTCTGTTTTACATCCTTATTTTTCACCTCATTTCACAGTAGTTTGTACTATTCTATATTGGCATAATACCTTGTTAATACTCGTAGATATGGAGGAAAACCAAATTTTTAATGATTACAAACTTAACTCCATTTAGCTTACACCTATTCAATAGCAGCTCCAGGTGGAATAGACTCCCAAATGGCAGATATTTCTCTGTTCACAGAGAACTTAAAATCTAATATTGTACAAGGGTGTTCTCTGCCCAACTTCCTAAATTCTGAGCGTTATTTTGCTACTGTAGCTGAAAAGAGTGTTATCTTATTTCGTTAAGTGCCAATTTGCAGAAACAAAATTTATGTTGTTTGACATTGTTTCAATAATCACCACTCAAGCTATTATTGTGAAATTCACTATCCACCTAATGCAATGCGCTGTCGCACAAAATTCAAATGTAGTCTTATAAAACGATATTTTTGAGATTAACTGGGATCTCAAGTGCTCACAGCCATAGTATTGAAGTATTTTTCAAAATCAATGGCCGATACCGTGAGCTATCATTGAACCCTTATGTAATCTCTATTTTCTCTTCTGCTTATATTCTATGCATTTTATTATTAATATTTACTTTTTTCTTTTATAATTTTTTCTTTTATAAAATGTATAAATTATTTGCTTTACTCTCCCATATAGTGTAAAATCACTTATCTTATTTTCTTTCTTAGTATTTCTCCTGATGTTTGTTCACTTCAATATTTCATTCTCACTTCCTTCACTTGGATATTGTATTTCACTTTCTTTCCTTTATTCTCTTTACTCTACGGAAGATCTCCGTTTCGCACCCAAATTTTAATACGGGGCTTCGTCAGGAACGCGATAACATTCACTCGCTTCTAATCATGACATGAAGATACTTTAGACTGGAGTCTCACATCAATTCTAAGAGACTTCTTCTTGGTCTGCATACCCAGCTGCTATTGTTTCAAATCATTCATTGAACCATATCCACATCATTTGCTTTTTGGATGAGCTGAGTAATTTTCGGCACCCCCTCATAGCTAAAGCAATGGAGCGTTAAGTGTCTCATCAAAGATCGAAGGTTCAGGCACATATGAAACAAAATCTGAATTTGAACCATCCATTCTTTGAATCATTAGTCTACTCCTCTACTACTGAATTGGCTCATGCTATATTTCTTAATTTGAACATTGTAATTATTTCAGACACCATTGACCTTTAATCTTGTGATTTATGATAGATGCTGAACTGTTAGAATCTTCTTTTTTGTCTTGAAACTTTGCTAATTTTTCTTTATATGCATTTGTAGAAGTTTGCATAAAAAAGCAGCTAAGATATAAATAACTGAAACATGAAAAACAGGATAGTATGAGTGATAAGGAAAAAGCAAATACATTTTGTTTACTGTTCATCAAAAACACTGACAGGAGGAGAACCACAGAAAAGCGATTGGTTAGTGGATAATGTTTTTGATAAACCACCTTTTCATCCAAAAATAAGGAAGATGCAACATATTTCACAGAAGGAGTTCCAGAGAGTAGTAAAATAGAAAATAAATAAGCAAATGAGTCATAAGGGACACCAGGTCAGATATTAAAAGGGTTCAGAAGGATTCTGGCAATACCACTGACAGCCGCATTTGAACAATTGGTTTAAATGAGGAGGTTTTGCAAAGAACAGGACTTAGATGCTTCAAACCAGACAGTCTTACTCTGATGGGGGTAATTTAATGGAGTCACTTCTGAAGGACAGACTGAGGAACACTAAGGCCTAGATTCACAAAGCAAACCGATCATGTACCGATCAGTTTGCGACCCCTTTACTATCAAATTTCCCTCCAGCCTGATTTACTTACCGCTCCTGCGATCCTCTTCGAATCTGTGCATGCAAATGAGGTGAAATGCATGCAGAGTAGGCTGGGACTCTCCAGCCCTGCTCTCTGCACGCCCGGCTCTCTTCTTCTGCCCGCTCTGTCCCATGCTCGTCTCCTGCCTGCTGCCCCGATGAAAAAAGCAAAAAATTAAAAAAAGGTCATAGCCCTGAAAAACCTCCTGCAGCTCCAACTCTCCTGGACTGCCCCAAATGCCTGCCTGCCTGTCCCGAACAACAGTCTGCACCGAACGCCTGCCTGCCTTGAAAACTGCCTGCCTTGATCACCTGCCTGACCCAACTCCCACCCTTCCTCGCAGTGTAAGCCCATGGTTTTAACCCACGGGATTTTAAGCAGGTTAAAACCATGGGTTTCTATCGTTTAAAAAAATCTAAGCCGGACATGTAGCACATGTGCAGACCATCTACAGACGGTCTGCGCATGCACAGTGATCGCTTAACAGCAATCCGTGCCTGCAGATGGGGGCGTTCCTCCGAGCGCCCCCATCTGCATATTTACTTGTTGGGAATTTGTGGGACCTGTCCGGATTGGGCCCAATCGGGCAGGTTAGTGAATTTGGCTCTAAGGTGAAAATTCATCACTAAGGGCTCCTTTTACAAAGGTGCGCTAGCATTTTTAGTGCACGCACCGGATTAGCGCATGCCATAGCGGCGCAAACCAAAAAACTACCGCCTGCTTAAAAGGAGGTGGTAGCTGCTAGCGCGCACAGCATTTTAGCGCACGCTATTCCATGCATTGGAGCCCTAACGCACCTTTGTAAAAGGAGCCCTAACTGATATAATAGGTGTTACAGCATTTAGCGCCTGTTGATGAATTCCCCCCCCCCCCAATGCTGCAGTTTAGAGGACTCAGTGTGGTATAATTTGTTAAACAAATATAATCAATGTTAGTAAGGGGTAAAATTGGAAAAAAAAAGTTCTTTTCAAAGGCCTACTGCATTTGATTTTGTTCTCCTTTTTATACAATAAAGAATTTAGAAAAAAAAATAGAAAATTGGTTTAATTAAAGGTAAGAAGGGTAGTAGTAAATACAGTCTCTAGAAAAGAGAGATGATAACTGTATGTTCAGAATTTAGTGCACCTTACTGGATATGACTAAAAATTAGAAAATATAATGAATGCTTGTTTTCAACATTTGTTTTTCTGTTCTTAATTTTAGCAGGCAAGCCTTCCCAATGTGGCCCACAGAATAACCTGTATACATATTACCGTTCCACCGGTATGTAAAATTGCAAATGTGAAGCTTTATTTGAATTAAGGTATTTAGATCAGCAGTGAAATGCACACGGGACATTTACAACATTCAGCCTATTTTACCAGGGCCTGTGGAACATGGAGCCTTTATTTAAACTATATAAAGGGCTGTTGGATATACGAGGGACCATTGAAAAGTTCTAAGCCCAATCAACAAAGCTGGGGGCAGTCTCCAACGAGGACTATACACTCAGTGATTTTTTTTCTAAGACAATTGAGAGCAATAAGATCAGCTCTGAATCAGACCAGCTACAGGACAATAACACAAAGAGTTATGTTCCCTTACTTAGACTACTGCAATTCCTTGTATTGCGGCATTACTGAAAAAGAATGTTGCAGATTACAGTACTCCAAAATATGGCTGTCAGACTAATCTTCCAGTACAACAAATTCGAGAGGGTTACCCTACTCTTAAGGGAACTACATTGGCTACCCGTAAGAAAGAGAATACAACTTCTCCTGCCTTAACTATGTCCCGCAAAAATATGAAAGTGTGGAAACTTTTTAAAGAACCCTCGTAGAATACTATAAGTTATCCACAGATCAGGAAAGACATAGACATGAACATTTATACCTACCATTAACCTGGCATAATTGTTCACGCCTAACTTAAGCACATCACTGCTGGCTGAACTGGAATTCTATAGTTGTATCTTGGTGCCGTTATAGAATTATCACTCAGCATTAGCGTGCCTATCTTGAGGAGCAGAATCATAGAATTGCTTCCTAGGTTCCTGAAAATATTTTGCAAAGGTTTATTGCACCATTGAGAAGTCAGGATATAAGACTGCACAGATTATGCATTAGCAGAGAAATTAGTTATTGTTTTTATGACAAATGTCATGTGCTTCACTTTTCTTTAATTCTGGCTTTTCTTTAATTTGTCGTAGGTTCATACTCCCAAAAAAATTGTTACCAAGGCTCTAATAAATATTGCAAGAAGTGAAGATGCTACAGTGAAAACTACAAATCGAGAATCTTGTAGTGCATTAATGAAGATCATCTCTCTCCCTCCCTCCCTCTTTCTTTCTATTCATGTCTATCCATCTGTGAAAACATGGCACTTCACTATTAAAATTTAACTGATGGTCAAAGTATCTTTAGCTTCACTGTTGATCTTTTAACAATAACCTAGAGGCAAAGGGCCTGATTCTGGAAAAGTCACCAGTCACAGTAGATGCCTACAAAACAGGTGCCTACCACGTGTCAATCACTGGAAGGTGCTGCATCCAGAATCACATCTATTTTTTGTACAGATGCCTTAAATGTTGGCTAGCGTTTTACAGGTCTACATTTAAGTTGTCTGACTCTCTCTTACGGAAGCACTTGAGCACATCTATGGATGTCTATAGCTTCCAGCGTAAGCCATACCTACGCCAGTCTTAGGTGTCCATAAATGTGCCTAGGCACTTCTGTAGGTGCAAGTCAGATGCCTATATTTTAGGCGTCATTTGCCACATCATTTTTTTTTCTAAACGTGCATCCTGATTGGTCTGATAGATGGCAGTAGAACTTCTACCACCACCTATAATCAGGACTTTGTTTTGAGAATCAGGTCAAAAATGTATAAAGACAGTCCCCAAGTTGCCACATTAAGATCAGTATGTGGTTGTGCATACTGTACCTTAGAGGAAACACTGGTAGGGACAGTTGGTCCTTTTGACAGCTAGGAACAGAGGTAAGGAGCAAGAATCTTAAAATCTACAAGTTCTGAGTTACATACAAATCCGACTTAAGAACAGCTTTAAAAATGTAACTCGTTCTTTACCTGGGGAATGCCTGTGTTTTCATTTTTTTTCAAAATTACCTTTTCATTTGAAAAAAATAAAAATAAAATCTACAAATCCCAGATAAGTTATAGACTGGGGCAGAGAAACTTAGCCACCTCACAAATCCATCATCTGTTTCTCAAAATATATTCTCTTTAAAGCAGACATGAATACTAATACTGCACAGAAATAACCTTTTCTGTAATGACATCTGAGTGCCCAGAAACCACTTTAGAATAATAGTGTAAAACATTATTAGCATAATTTATATTTAGGTTCCATAGAGCATGTGTAACCTTTGGCATCTGAATGTAGCAAGGGCAGGTGTAGCTTAATGTTTTCAGTAAATGTGCACAGCTTGGAGTTCCACCCATATTGACCCCTCCTTGCATTTGTACATTATAGGACTTATGCATGCTCTTAAAGAATAGAGGTTTGGGCACTAAAGTATGTGCTACATTTTTTAGAATGGATTGTATACTGTATGTGCAGAAAGGAGTACCTATTTATATGTTTTTCAAAATTGGTTTCTGCATAACTCTGTCAAAACTTGATCATTCTCAATAACATTTAGAATATATCTTCCTGAATAAATTTATAAAAAGCCTACATTCACACTGGCTACCTCACCTAAACAACTTCACCACCACATCCCAATTATCTCCCTAATTAGTCTAGATTATCTAATCCTTATTAAAAATTTGTATTTCAAGAAAGGTTATGGATTTCATAGACTTGTAAAAAATTAATAGGTTTAGTGGCAAAAATCTGCAACAGAAAAATCAAATAACCACTTCAAGAAATATATTTATCACTGCTACTCTTCAATCCCTCAGTAGGTCATAATATCAAGGAAATCATTTAGGGGTAGGAAAAAGCCTCAGAGTCAATACCTGGGGAACTTTACATCAGTGCAGAAACTGTACTCCTCATGTTCATTCCCTTTCAGTCATTGACTGAAAACTTTTGTTAAAATTCTTAATCTTTGATCTTTAATATTAAAAAGTCTCACAGTAACCAGTTACTTAACATATTTTTATTTATTTATTTAATTTAATTTATATCCTGTCCTCCCCAAGGAGCCCAGAATGGGTTACATGGTGACATACATAACAGCAAACTAGATACATAACAATTAACAAGAAAGAACAAGAGACTAAGGCAATAGGGTGCCCTGAAATGTGTCTTGTTTGATTTTTTCGATTAGCAGACCCTTGGTGTCTGAAGCATACATAGGGAGATGCATTAAGCCTGAAGCACGCACAGGGAGAGAGTCAGTGTGTGCCCAAGGAAAGAGTCAGTTGAACATCTATTAAGAATACAATGGTTTGGGAGTAACAGTCTGAATGTTAGCTTGTCCTGGGGAGTCAGGTGAAGAGGTAGGTATTTATTGCTTTCCTAAAGCTCAAAAGTCCATTAACGGATTTGATGTTAGGAGGTGGTTGATGCCAGTACTTTGGTAAGAAGTGAGAGCATGACTTTCGTCTGTCACTTTCTAGTTGGAGGCTCCAACCAGGGGTGTATTTGAAGATGTGTTTCCTCCTGGGAGCAGAGAGGTCTGTTTGGGACATAAGGTGGGAGTTTGGCTGATATGTAGCTGGGCGCCATGTTGTGTAAGGACTTGTACACAAGTACTAAGCCTTTGAAGATGCAGTTTTTGGCAGTGGGTAGCCAGTGGGCTGACACTAGTGCTTGGGATATTGAATCATGGGTATGAAGGTTCTTCAGTAGTCTGATTGTTGCGTTTTGTAGACATTGGAGATGCTTTATATTTTTTGCTGTCAGTTCGTTGAGTAATGGGTTGCAGTAGTCCATGCAGGAGAGGATGAAGGCATAGAGAAGTTGTGTAAAGTCTGGTTCAGAAAAATAATTTCTTATTTTCCATAGTTATCATAGATAGTAGAACAAAGATGAGACCACTTGCGAGATATGGTTGAGAAGTGATAACTTAAGAGTCGAGAAGTACCCCTAGGCTGTGGGCTAGGTCTTTGATGGTTATGTTGATGAGGAGAGAGGAGCGGTTGTGGGTGCAATGTTCTTTGTGGATCTAAAGGAGTTCAGTTTTTGTGGTGTTTAGCTGGAACTCCAATTTTCGTTATCTTCTCAGTACAGATAGTCAGTCCTATGCTACAGTGTTTTGCAGTATCATCCATAATTGCATCAGGGAATGTTCTTGGCACTGCTCTTATTTAATCAAAATTTTCATAAACTGGTGCAAGAGTTCCCAGAAAAGAGATAGAAAAGGTTACGCATAGAATATGTTATAAAGAAATTGCAAGTCAAGGCTCAACTGATTACTAATCAAGATACGGCAGAGACCAATGAGTTTTCACAGAAAAAGAGAAAAAAATTGTTTGTTGGGGAAAGGTTGCTTTTAACTAAGTGACACTTCTAAAGGCACCACTTAGATTGATTGACTTCTGATGCAGGCATCTTCGCCAAAATATTATGGTGTCAATTCCCTCCAATAAGTGCATCTTTCCAACATCCGACACTCTTCTTTTGGTGTACCTCACTCCTACCCCTTTGCTTTTGCACTGAAGAAAATAATGCAATAATTGAACAAGCAGGTAGTGAAGTGACGCTGTTTAGGTGAGGTGGTCAGCGTGAGTGCAGGCTTACTGCAAATTTGGACAGAGTTATGCAAAAAACATGCTTTGTACAGTTTTTTTTTAAACAGTGTAAAAACTGCTCTTTACATTTACACCTGAGGCAAGGGAGAAGTAAGAGACTTGCCCAATAACTGAAGAGAGATTTAACCAACTATGCTTCAACCAACCACTCTTTTGACCCTTGCCCATCATAGATTGTGTAGCTGGCATGCAGGTGTTTCATAGAAGTAGCACCAAAATTGTAAACTCCTCTTTTTCTAATGGGCAACTACAGTACAGATGGTTATTTAAAAAAAGTAGTATTGTGTCATCTCCTAAAGAAGAAGAACTTTGGCTATGATAAGATTGAAAATTACTACCCAATCTCAAACATCCCATTTATAGGAAAGCTTCTAGAACAAATAGTTTGTGTTCAACTCAGTGATGTTTTAGAAGAGGTAATCTAACAAGATGCATGCCAATCTGGATGCAGATTTGGTTATGGAACAAACATGATGCTTGTATCTTTACTAGATAATTTTCACAGAGTATTTACCTTGGTATTAGTACTGCTGGATTTCTCAGAAGCTTTGGACACTGTGAAACACAAAATCAGGTTATCACAACTGGCAGAAACAGATATCAGTGGAGCAATACTTGGTTAGTTCAGATCCTATCAGATAAACAAGAGTACCTACTATACTGCAGGGTAGAGATGACACGGTGACAGAATTCATCACCGTTCCCGTACCCGCGGATAACTGCAGAAATCATCCCCATATCATTGTTTTGGGTCTACTCCTTCTGACGAGCCCCAGCGACGGGTCCTACGCCAGGAAGGCCGATTAAACTGGCGATTTTCCCTGGTATCTGGGCACCTAGCACCTGCTTGGCTACTTCCCCAGGGAAACATTCCTGATCTTGCTTCTCCCATCCCCTTTGGTCCTTTACCAGGATTTGGGCAATCCAATCCCTTACGAGTATCACCGGATAAGGAGCAGAATTTAAGACAGCCACTGACAGCCGTTTCCTCCTCCCATCATGCTCCATTATCACAGGATGTATCGGGTATTCCTTGGAAACCCCATGTATACACAATATGGACACCTGTTGTTTAGGTTTTCCGTATTGCGCTGTGTCAAACACCTGACACCAGAATGTTCTAGACATTACAGACTGTTCTGCCCCCGTGTCCACCAGAGCATTTACTTTTCTCCCTGCTATGGAGACCTGTACCTTGTATTCCCTTGGAACTTCTCCCCAGCTCCCTTGACCTATTATGAAATCTCTTTTTATCCGACAGTTCTGCTGCATATGGCTCATTTTACCACAGCAGAAACACTTGGGTCCCTCCCTACGTGTGGGACCCCCGGGCTCATGAGTTTACATTTCCCTAAAGGGTGGCTTTTGGGGAATAGTGTGCCTGCTGTTGGATGCAAACTCTTTTCCTGTCTCACCTGTTTCTATTCTTTTGTTTTAATTTTTAAATAATTTTTAACATTGTACTTGAACGTTTTTAACAATTGTATTACTTTTATTATATAATTTTAGATTGTACGTAGATAGTGTGTTCTATGAAACTGTACCATGTGCTGAAATGTCTCAGTATTCTCCTGTTGTGAACCGCCCAGAACTACTGGTTGGGTGGTATACAAGAAAATAAATTATTATTATAATTATTACTACCCTTACTTCCCTTGTAGAACCCCTGGCATCTAAATAAGCTTCTGTTACTTCCAAGACCTGCATTAGGCTTTTACAACCCTGCTTCTACACCCAGCTCCCGAGCCCTTACATCTCCTCCCACACACCCCCAACCTCACCCTTTGGTTTTGCAATTCTCAAGATATATTGCCATTTTATTGCTTTTTTTGGCTTCACCTTCTCATATGCATTATGAGAAGTAGCATTAAGTTTTCTCTGCACAAGCCAGCAGGAGAAAATCAGTCTCATTTTCCCAGCCAAGATTCAGCCAACCTCAGTCACAGAGGAGAACTAAGGGGAGGAATAGTTTTTAAAAAAATTTTGGACATATTTCTATTAGAACATGATGCAAATATATTTGCTACTACACTTTTCCCTCCGTATCCGCGGTTTCAGTATCCGCAGATTTGGTTATTCGCAATTCTTTTTTGTCTGTTTTCCTCTATTTTTAGGCTGTCCGAGCCTCCCAGGTCATATCTGATGGTCTAGTGGTGATGCGGGGCAGGAGTGATCTTCCTATGCTCCTTACCATGCAAAGCCATCATCAAAATGGCTGCCATGAGTTCCCATTGTAGTCTTGAGAATACAATGGGAACTCACGGCAGCCATTTTGATGACAGCTCCTTCACGGGGCAGGGGCATAGGAATATTGCTCCTGCCCTGCGTCACCACTAGATCACCAGGTAAGATCCAGGGATGCAGGAGGGAGGTGGGGGTGGATCAGAGCCAGCTGAAAAACTTATTCGTGATTTTTCGAAATTCGCGGGCCGGCTCTGCACTTAACCCCCGTGAATACAGAGGGAAAGCTGTACTACTAATCATTTCTATAGCGCTACTAGATATATGCAGAAGAGACAGTCCCTCTGTCATGACAGACAAACTGTTCAAGAAGGTGCATCAATACACTGCTCAGGTTGTGGAATTACAGAGGGAATGATAAGACAGATATTGGTGCTTAGAAGGTGGTTCGGAGTTGGAATTGGAAGTATCTTCAAAGAAGTGGGCTTTGAGTCTGGATTTGAATGCTGCCAGAGATGCTGCCTTATGTACTGAGTCAGGTAGATTGTTCCAGGCAGAATCTGAAATTGGCTGTAGAGGAAAAGGGTACTGGTTAGGGACTTATCCGATAAGCGGAGTGCCCAGGGAGAGACGAGAGATATTTAACTTATTTATTGTAATGAACCTTGTTTGAGAAATAAATAAGCTAATGTTTTATTTCTAATAGAGTGTAATAAGTAGGTGATACAATATAATAATGTAAACTATGTGGCAAATATTTGTTCAGTGGTTCTCTAGTTTTGTTATAGTATTATATTTTCCCAAGCTTGTAAATTAATAAGATTAAAATAGCAGTTAGTGATTACAGAATTCTATATAAATAAATAATCTCTGACACCTCATTTCAAATCTAAAGTCATAGATGTGTGTGTGGGGGGGGTGGGGGAGAGGTGTCCAACAAAACTGGTCTTCACGAGGCCAGCAATTGTTAAGGCTGCCCTTGTTTATCAAGATAGTTACCCTCTTAGCAGATGGAATGTTGTCACTAACTGGGTAACTCTTTGATCCTCCTAGATTCTGCCCCCAGACTTCTCTATCCCTGCCCAGATAGTGCTAAGAAAGTCTGAATTCATTTTCAGTAGCACTATCTAAGCTGAAATTCCATATATGATCTGGTTAGTAGGGCTTTTCGTCAGTCTTCTTTCAGAAATTAATTATACCATTCCCCTGAATAATACATCTTTAAATTTGCTTATTCATAGTTAGGCCAAATTCATTCTTAATTAAAGAATGATGTTAATGATCATGGTACTAGAAGAAATAGTAATAGATATGAGAACAGCTTATTTAATTCAAGGTATGTTCTAGGAGCAGCACACTATCATTAATCACCTCATTACTCGAACTGTTGTCATATAATTTAAAAGGACTAAAATACAGTATGAGGAACCACAGTACAATTCATAGATATTTCCAATAGATATTTTGAATAGTAGAATAAACCTAGAAAGAGGGTGCATGTTTGAAAATAAGAAAAGGCTGAACATTAGAAACAAGAAAACAGGAAAAGGCAACCTGCTTTTATAGGGAAACAACTGTTATATGTTACCATGACATCCTGATAATATTACCAAAATTTCCTACAGAGTGGTCATTTTAGAAGGAGTGTTTATAGGGAAGCCCATTTTGAAAATTACTCAAGTGGATTATATTCATACAAGAGCACCAGCAAATTACCACATACAAACCTGGAGTCGCAGATCAGATATGAACTATGTATTAAAACAGGAGAAAGGAAGGCCAAATAGCAGCCAGTATGGTTAAAAATTGAGGTGAAGGAAGGTATTAGAGCTAAAAGAAAATCCTTCAGAAAATGGAAGAAGGATCTGACCGAGAATAATAGGAAACAGTTTAAGGAACAGCAAGTTAAATGCCAATAAGGAAGGCAGAGACTTTTAAAAGAAGATTACGTTGGAGGCAAAAACAAATAATAAAAACTCCTCCCCCCTTTTTCTGTTTTTTACTAAACTGCAGTAGAGGTTTCTACCAGGGCCTAGAGCATTAAATGCTCCAACACTGCTCTGACGCTCATAGAAGTCCTATGTGCCGGAGTAGCATCAGAGCATTTAGCGTCCCAGGCCATGGTAGAAAACTCTACCGCAGCTTAGTAAAAGAGAACCTTACAGGGCTGGATTAATGAATAGGACCAGTAGGCATGTGCCTATGGCCCGAAAATGTGAGGTGGGCCTGCTGAAGGACGACAACTCACCTTGCCATTTTTTTAAAACAGCAACGGCCCATCGATGGCAATGGCCCCCTCCCGGTGTCACTTACTTGCTCCGGAAGAAGTGATGTTGGAGGGGGATGGACATGCAGACACAGTCATCTTGGGACATTCCTATAACAGATCCGGCCTCATTGCCATTGATGCAGGGGGGGGCATTGCCAGTGATGTGGGGGGTCCTTTGCCGTTGATACGGGAGGTGGCCCGTTGCCATTGATATGGGGGGGACCATTGTCTGTGATGTGGGGGTGGGGGCCATTGCCGTTAGCTGTTCTAATTCTACTTTCAGGCTGCTTTTTGCAAAGGAGCTCAGAGGGCAGAGCGGCAGCTGCAATGTTTGGAGGGGGAAAGAGAAAAGAGTATGGAAGGGTGGTGGAAGGAGAGAAAGGGGCAGGGTGATATGGAAGGGTGGTGGGAAGGATGGTATGGAAGGGTGGTGGGGCAGCATGGTAAGGTAGGGTGGTGGCGGGAGAGAAATGGGCAGATGCTGATGGAATTGGTGTTCAAGGAAAGGGAAAAGAGACATAAGGGGGAAGGATACTGGTTGGAATTGGGTTGGAGGGAAAGAAAGGGGGCAGTTGATGATGGAACTGGTGTGAAGGGAAAGGGGAGAGAGACATATGTGGGAAGGATAATGAATGAAATTGGGTTGGAAGGGAAGAAAGGGGCAGATGCTGATGGAAGTGGGGGGAAGGGAAAGGAAAGAGTGAAATGCCAGACCATGGGAGTGCGGGAGAGGGAAGGGAAGGAGAGGAGGGAGATGCCAGACCATTTGAGGAGGGAAGGGAAGAAGATGGATGCTACAACAATGAGGGGAGGGAGAGATGGAAGGGAGAGGCAGACAATTTCTGGAAGAGGCATAGAAAGAGAGCAGATGCCATATAGAAGAGGCAGAGAGAGGGTAGACAGTGAATGGAAGGATGAGAAGATGAGGAAAGCAGAAACCAGACAACAAAGGTAGAAAAAAAATTATATTTGTTTTATGTATTTATTTTTGCTTTAGCATAAGGTATTATTGTAGCTGTGTTGATAATCATTTATTAATAGAAAATGGAAATAAGATGATACTGTTTATTTTACATTTTTTTACTAATTCAGAGACCATAACTCCTTTCCTCAGGTCAGGACAGGGTTACTGTAACAGCAGTATAGTTCACTGATCTAAGCTAAGTGAGAAATGTATTAGTCCAATAAAATGATGGGCACTAAATTTTCTTCCCGCCATGCCCCATGCCTCCTACCCATATGCAAAATATAAATTGGTGGGCTTCCCAAAGCCCTGCCAGCTGAAGATCTCTTCCTTTAGGACGGAAGGAGAGTTTTGTTCAGAGATGCTTGGAGGTTGCATAGAACAAAAACTGTACACTGGCACTGGTATGATAATCTTTGTTGTTTGTTTTGAATTTTAAAATAAAAGAAATAAAGTGGAAATAAAGAAGTAAATAAGAAGATGGGTAAATACAAGGGGGCAGGACAGGGGATGGGGTATGGTGGGGCAGGGAGCCCAGTGTACTTGTGTGCCTAGGGGCCCTCGATGAATTAATCCTGCCCTGCCTATCTCACAGTTCCATGTGGTTAATATAAAAACATACATAATAAAAGGAAACAAACTACATAATAATATGTAAAATATCTAATATAAAGTACTCCCATAGTACAATTGCAGCAGTTAAACAAAATGGTAGCATATCAATATAAAAAAAGCAAGTCAATTACAAGAATCAGTTAATAAAAACCAAAACAACAGTAGTTCCAAATTTTCAAAAGTCAAAGCAAACAGGTGATCCTTCAATTTTTTTTCAAGTTGAACAATAAATGTAATCTTATGTATGAGTAGTGGAAGAGTATTCCAAAAAGATGCACCCTCTTTAAAAAAAAAATAGAAACTCAGTACTCATTTACCCCTCCACCCTCCATTTATCAAGCTGTGCTAGAGGTTTTTAGTGTGGGCTGGTGAGGTAAGTATTCTGACGCTTAAAACATGAGTGAATCAAGGTTTATCATTCAAAAGATGAGCCACAGTATGTTGAGCTAACTGAAAAGCAAGCGATTTATGCATTAGCAAGTCCAAGTACAAAGAGTTACAATGGTCTAGTGATGGACGGTATAAGACAATGGTTTCTTGTTCCATGCCTTCTGTCAGCTGAACTACCATCGTTTGCTCTTCAAACATCTATGTACCTGGGCAGTTATACCTGATATTCACCAGCACTGCTCCTGATGTCATTGTACACTATAATGCCATCAATCCCAGTTCATTGGTGCTTACATCCGCCCCGCCTCTCGGACGGTGTAAGACAATGGTTCCTTGTTCCGTGCCTTCTGTCAGCTGAACTACTATTGTTTGCTCTTCCAACATCTATATCTGAACAGATTACTTCTCCATCCCCCTCTCTCTCCACTTCTTATCCTCTCACAATCTAGTCTTTATTTTTTCTACTCGTTAACTGTAGGTCCCTCCATTCAAAAATAACTTTCATTCATGATATATTGAACAGTAATCCTCATTCATGTTGCTTTCTTACTGAGACTTGACTGAGAGAAGGAGAAAATACCCTTATCTCACAATGTCTTCCATCTAACTACTTTGCTCTTTCTGCCCCTCGTTCCTCGGGTAAACGTGGAGGTGGCTTGGTATTTTTGTACCCAAGTAGTATACCATCACAGAGCATTCTATATTTTTACCCTTCCTGACTGAGGTCCTTCTCCTTCATTTCCCTTCAATTTCAATATATGTTTTGCTATTGCATGTTCCATCATCTCTCTCTTTTCAGGAACAGGATTCCTTTTTTACTTTCCTCTCTTGTCAAAGCTCTTCACTATCCAAATCTGATTTTGGGAGATCTCAACATACGCTATGATAACCCCTGCCTTCCATTTAAAGCCTGTTTCTTTTATTTTATTTTAGACTTGGCTTTCTCGCAACACGTAATCGGCCCTACACACCAAGCCAGACATACTCTTGATCTAGTTTTTCCCCACTTACTGCTATCCTATTCAATTGTTTTCCAATCTCCTATTGCTCTCCCATGGTCTGACCACTTCCTCATAAAAAAAATATCTTCTAATTCTTTAATGTCTCTTACCCCTATGTCCCAGAATCATTCCTCTTATCGTTCCTATGACTTATCCTTAGTCACCAAAAAGAGAGCCCAAGTAGGCCACAACGACAAGACAAAGGAGTCATGAGGATGAGATGTCAATAATTCAGCCATGGGCGTAAAGTTCAAAGTTCACTTTATTGATAGCACTACGAGGACTCAAAGACTCGGCACTGACAGTATTTTGACATCTATGCCTTTGTCAAGAGTGTCAACAGCTGGTAGTTCTATCACATAAATAGAGCATTCAATACAGGTCAAATTTAGAAGCAAGCAGGGAAATATCTGGTGTCCTTAGTTGCACCATTATTTGCTCAGTTCCCACAGGATTTCCTTCTGCTTCCTTTAGATTCCCAGGCCAAAACATGGGATTCTATTCTTAAAATAGCTGCATCAAAAGCATGTTCCAAAAAAACAGTTTGTTCATAATTCAAAGAAGCAAATATAGTATAACCAGGACTGTTATGCTCTAAAACACAAACTGCATGCCTCAGAATGTAAATGGCAAAAGTTAAAGACCAAGAAAAAGTTGCAGGATTTTCAAGCTTGCCTCTCTGGTTATCGAGCTTTCTTCCTGTTTAAATTTTTATTGATTTTCAAACTTTGATAGTGCAATACAATTGGTAAATCATAAATACTGCATAAAATACACTAATAACTATACAATTATTACATTAAACAATAATTTACTTCCATCCTCATCTTAATTATTAATTCAATAATACATATGATGTGATTTCAATATTATAATTAAATAATTTAACTCCTCAACGTGCATTTTCCTTCCCCCACCCACCCACCCTCCCTGGATGTGTAAAGAAATTTAATGAAAAGGGAGCTTTTTTAAAAACAACTTGTCAAGTTTATTATTCAAAGCTCATCACTAAAGTCCCTAACAAACCAGGACAACTGTTCTCATTAGTTTCATATTTATCATGCCTAACACCTGACACAGATTCCATTCCAATATAGTACAAGCATTGGCAGACCACTTTGTGAGTAAAATATCTGATCTTAGATCTTCTCTCCCACCATCTCCAGTATCTGGTTCACTGTCTACATCCACTGACAGACCTCCTCCTATTAGTCACAATTCTCTCTACCATTCCTTATGAACTTTGAAAAAAAAAATTGGCTGCAATCAATAAAATCACTTGCCCATTGGACTCCATTCCTTCTCAATGGCTTCTCCTCTCTGAATATGGTCTATCACCCTTAACAAGAGACATGATTACAAAAAGCCTTACCTCTGGTTCTATTCCCCTGATTGGAAAACAGCAATACTGCACCCAATCCTGAAAGAATCATTCCCTGGATAAATCATTGCCTTCTAGTTACCATTTGATTTCTAATCTTCTAGTCATTTCTAAACCTTTAGAACATTTTTGGGCATGTTCTATAAATGGTATCCCGATTTTAGACAGTGGTGGGCGTCCTACCGTTGGCTAACCAATCGGGATGCACATTTAAAAAACAAAACCCGCCTACATCTTAGGCATCTGTCATGGTTGAGGGAGACATGTAGGGACACTTAAGCTCGCCCAAGGTTAGGTGTGAGTGTGTTTCATCCAGAAGTGGCCTTGGATAGGCTTAGATGGCCCTATATATCAACCTAGGCCTACAATAGGCGCCTGAAATGTAGGCCAACAAAAAAGATGGTCTATAGTTCAAATAGACACGGTCGCTATGCTGATCGCAGCAAAGAAATCTCAAGCCACAATCAGCTGAGTGGCCACAGCAGGGAACACCTCCCCCCCAGGAGTGATCATTAGCGACGATATGAAGGCTACCAATCAAGTAGAGAAGGCTTCGTCCAAGGCAAGACAAATGATGGGCTGTATCCGTAGGGGTTTTGTCAGCAGAAAACCTGAAGTAATAATGCCACTGTACAGATCCATGGTGAGACCTCATCTCGAGTATTGTGTTCAATTCTGGAGACCACACTACCGAAAAGATGTGTTGAGAATTGAGTCGGTTCAGCGAATGGCTACCAGGATGGTTTTGGGGCTCGGGGATCTCACGTATGAAGAAAGGTTAAAAAAACTGCGGATGTACTCACTGGAGGAGCGAAGACAGAGAGGAGACATGATTGAAACCTTTAAGTATATTACTGGGCATATAGTGGTGAAAGATGATATCTTCAGTCTTACGGGGCCCTCGGTAACCAGAGGACACTCGCTGAAAATCAGGGGAGGGAAATTTCAGGGTGATGCTAGGAAGTACTTCTTCACCGAAAGGGTGGTCGATCATTGGAACGAGCTGCCTCAGCGGGTGATTGAGGCCAGCAGCGTGTTAGATTTCAAGAGAAAATGGGATATTTATGTGGGATCTGTAGGAGAGTAAGAATCAGGGAGTGGGTCATTGGTATGGGCAGACTCGATGGGCTATGGCCCTTTTCTGCCGTCAATTTCTATGTTTCTATGTTTCTATGATTCCCTCCTGCCACCACCACTCTGAAGCATTCCCCCCCCCCACACACAAAGCATCTCATGGTAGGAGGAGTGCCCAATTCCTCCTGCCAGAACCATCCAAGCAACCCTGGCAGAATGAGTGCCCAATTCCTCTTGCCGGAATCCCACCCGAAACATCCCACCAACTGCGATAAGCAGGAGTGATGCCCACTCCCTCCTGCCAGAACACCCCCCCCAAAAAAAAAAAAAAAACCATCCCCACTCTATTGCAATAGGCAAGAGGGATGCCCACTCTTAGGCTCCTCCCAGTGTATCCCAGAATGCATTATGAAGGAGGCCTAAGACTCTGGTTGGTCAGATACCTAAAGCCCCTCCTATGGGAGGGGCCTTAGGCACCTGAGCCAATCAGGGTCTTAGGCTCCTCACCAGTGCATCCCAGGTAACATGCATTCTAGCAAAATATAATGAGATCCATGCATGTTTCTGTGAGACTGAGTCTATGGCTGATAACTGGACAGACTCATTAACACTCATTTAACTAATTTTCTGCCTTCAATGTACTCTGATACAACAGCACGCTAATTTTATAACAGGGTGCCTAAGCAGAAATAAAGTATAATGGGTCTGATATCTAAAGCAATTTTAGCGGGCAGGAGCCTCTCTTGCCCACTTGTTGCCTAAGTGGAGATATTCAGTGGCACTTAACCAGAGAGTGCCACTGAATATCTCTATAGACTACCTACCCAAAAAGTGGACAGATTAAGGGCAGCACTGGAGAGAAACCCAAGGTTATGTGGGTGCAGCATTATTAAATGTTCGACCTAAATAGGTCTATCTTTAACTGCTGTGACTTAAGCAGCCAGCCAATTAATATCAGCGTTTGTGGACTTGATAATAAAGGGTTGACTATTAGGTTTCAAACTTCTGTCCAGACTCCTGATACAGGCCGTCTCTATTTGAATGAATAAAGTATTACAGCCTTTGCTGTCCTTTTTGGGTTTTTTCTCCTGTGCATTGGTACTCCATGGAGTATATCTTTAATTTATCACTATGAAGGACATCATAAATAGCAGTCCTAATTAAAAAAATATATATAGCATCCATGAATATTAGGCAAAAACATAAACAGATAAATTGCTCTCTTACCTTTAGGCTGCCAGCCAAATAGTTATCGTTCTGTAATTAGGTAGGTCAGCAACTAGAATTTCTGTAGCCAGTATTTGCCTATGAAGTCATTCAGTAAATCATGTTCACACCTCAGAAATTTGCTAACTACTTCCCTGAATAACAAATATTTAAAAGGTGTTTTTTCAAGGTTAAGGTAGATATATTCTCAAGTAATGAGTGATGTTATTAATATTAATTGTGTAAGTAAAAATCCAGTCACCTCCTTTACATTAGTCCATATTTAGCAATCATGTGTCCAATAGACTAATGAACACTGTTTTTCACTTTTTCCACTTCTTTTGGGCTTCAGACATGCCATTATTTGTTTGCTGACATTTTTAGCGATACAAAACACCTTTTTGGCTATGGCTGTGGCCTCTTCATTTGCCCATATGTTTCTATATGTTTTATGTCAATTTGTTGAGATTTTTTTGTTATATATAAAGTGCTCAATATAAATAGATATGCAACATTTATTTGATCTACCAATTTGGTAGATCAATTTGGTAGATCAAATAAATGTTGGATATCGGGATGGTCTTTTGAAACTAAAAAAGGGGGTCTGTATCTTGAGAAAGCCTTTATGGCGAAACATGTCGATGTGACAAACCCCGACCCGATCCTATTAAGGAGATGAAAATTTGTTAAGATAAGTTAAATTTTTATAACTATTTATATTGAGCACTTTATATATAACAAAAAAATCTCAACAAATTGACATAAAACATATAGAAACATATGGGCAAACGAAGAGGCCACAGCCATAGCCAAAAAGGTGTTTTGTATCGCTAAAAATGTCAGCGAACAAATAATGGCATGTCTGAAGCCCAAAAGAAGTGGCAAAAGTGAAAAACAGTGTTCATTAGTCTATTGGACACATGATTAATATTAATTATGGCACATACTGAAAGAAGTAGCAATGAATTTGAGAACCACTATTTAACTCAAAGTATGTTCTAGAAACTATACACTATCATTAACCACTCCTAATTAGTACTCTTGTAACATAATTAGAAAGAAATAAAGTATGAGGAACCACAGTAGAATATTTTTTCAGTTCAAGTAAAATTTGAATTTATAACTACATAGGACTAATCTTCAACCTAGAAAGAGGGTGTCTTTTAGTAAATAATATGTTACCCCCAAGAAAGTAATGCATGTGAAATTAGAAATAGGAAAAAGGAAAACAACTTCTAATTGTTACCATGACAACTTTAATAATCGTACCAAAACTTTCTGAAGAGAGGCCATGTTAGGAGGAGTGTTTGTAGGAGATTGTATGTTTACAAATGCACCTGCACTTTACAACATACAAATCTGTATATTTTTAGAACTACAAGAAAAACAACAAAGGCCAACCTCCGGTGCTCAATTTCTTTATTATACAGATTGAGATGTGACACGTACATGTTTCGGCCTTGATGGCCTGCTTCAGGATTCTGAGTAAATTAACAAGAATTTGAGTAAATGCTTCAGCCTCCTGAAGCAGGCCATTGTGGCCAAAACATGTAGGTGTCAAGTCTCAATCGATATAATAAAGAAATTAAACACCTCAGGTCGCCTTTGCTGTTTTTTTGTGGCTGTCCACCTTGGGAAGGTAGCATCTCCTGTTCCATTTGTGGTATTTCAGAACTGTGCACATAAACTCCAACCCCTCCCCAGTACTAATCCCAGGAATATTTTTGCTCATCGTTGTTAAATTGCAAAAGGATTATGAGACTTGGAGACTGGGCATCAAAATGGCAGATGATGTTTAATATGTACAAGTACATAACGATGCATGTGGGAACGAGAAACCCGAACTATTGCTACATGATGCAGGGTTCCACGTTAGCGGTCACTGCCTAGGAAAAGGATCTAGTTCTTATCAGTGAGGACACATTGAAACCCTCAGCTCAATATACAGCAGTGGCTAAGATATCAAATAGAATGTTAGGAATTATCAGGAAAGGAATGCAAAACAAAGATGAAAATGCTATAATGCCCTTGTATCGCTCTATGGTAGGGCTTCCTCTTGAAAACTGTGTGCAGAATTAGAAAAGGTACAGAGAAGGGTGATGAAAATGATAAAAGGGATGGGATGACTTCCCTATGAAGAAAGGCTAAAGCAGCTAGGGCTTTTCACTTGGAGAAGAGACAGCTCAGGGGTGATATGATAGACATCCATAAGATACTGAGTGGAGTGGAAATGGTAGATGTGAATTGCTTATTTACTCTTTACAAAAATACTAGGAGTAGGGGGCATGCGATGAAGCTCTAAGTAGTAGATTTAAAACAAACTGAGAAAATATTTCTTCACACAGCATATACTCAAACTCTGGAATTCATTGGTAGAAAATGTGGTAAAATCAGTTAGCTTAGCAGGGTTTAAAAAAAGGTTTGGATAATTTCCTGAAAGAGAAGTCCAAAGGTCATTATTGAAATGGCTTGGGGAAAGCCACTGCTGTTCCTGTTTTACTACTTGGGATCTAGCTAGGTAATTGGAACCCGGGTTGGCCACTTTTGGAAACATAATACTGGGCTTGATGGACTTACGGTCTGTCCCAGTATAGCAATTCTTATGTTCAAGTACAACCTGTATGTTTAAGTTTATTAAAAACTTTATATACCACAAAACGGCCTGAAGGATCCAAGCGGTTTACAATGCATAAATCACATTCATCAAGACAAGAACTCCATTAAAAATAGGAAAGGAAAGATTAAGAACAAAAGTTAATTTTTTTTTTCAAACTATTATAACAAATTACATCTCCATAAAAAACCATTCTAATGACAAAACAGTAAAACATTCAAATCTCAATGAACCATAATTTATACAGACAGCTAAAAATTCTCCATTACTAAATCAACCATTATATAAACACAGATCACAGTCCCTAACTCTGTTCTAATTTGGGAAAGCCAATTGAAAAAAAATGTGCTTTTAAACGTCTTTTAAAATTTATATAGGATTCTTCTTTTCTCAAGTCTATGGGCAGATTATTCCATAACCGCGGAACTAAATAAAAGAATGCACAATCTCTAGTTGACGCAAGATGTGCCCTCGAGATGTGAAGAACGACTACCCTATTATCATTCAGAGATCGTAATAAACGCCTTGGGGCATATAATAGCACCAAATTAGAAAGATATGAAGGTTGTAGCTGAAATAATGCTCTATGTGCCAATATCAGGATCTTAAATTTAATCCTAAATTCCATTGGTAGCCAATGGAATTTTAAATACAAAGATGTCATGTGATCACGAATATATGCCCAGCCTAATAATCTAATTGCAGTATTCTGCACTGTTTGTAAGCGTTTCAACTGTCCTATCCCAATGCCTGTATATACCAAATTATCATAATCTAACTTTGATAGTACAAAGGAATGAATTAATGTATGCAGTGATTTCTCATCCAGGAAATCTCAAATGGCTCTAAGCTGTTTTAATGCCCCAAAACTTTTAGCAACCAGGGCTGAAACCTGCTCCTGAAAATTTAAATGACAGCCAATTATAATCCCCAAGTATCTGAAGCTATTTACTAATTTTATACTACAATTATTTAAAGAGAGCTCTAGATGAGATGTTGCTTTATCTCCTGAGATACAACATGCTATGGTCTTAGACATATTTAGAACCAATTTATGTTCATTTAGCCATTCTTCTATTCTGCTTAAGCCAGCTAAAAGAGGACCTAAATCTAACGTAGCATGTGATAGTCTATAGACTAATAAGATGTCATCAGCATAAATATATGTACTGATTCCCAGTTCCTGTATTCGTCTTACCAAAGGGCTCAGAAAAATATTAAATAGAACTGGTGATAAGGCTGACCCTTGCAGTACCCCAGAATCTATCAATCTATCCTGAGACATTAATCCCTTTTATCTGAATATCTGATAAGCAATGTATGTGCATTCAGGCAGTATCCGCAGGCCTCAGAAAGGATCTTCTTCAGTATACTGTGTTTGAAGATATGGCACAAATCAGAGGGCAAATGCTTCTCTGTTCACCACATCCCCTCCATCCCTAGCATGGGTATCTATAAATGATGATCACGATGGTAAATCAGGAAAGGGTGGTGCTTTCCTGAATCTTATTCCTGAATACCACAGAAGTATGAATGGTATCCAGCTCCCAGATTGCAACTGTCATGCCGTGGGGCTCTGTTTCATAGCTACCAGCTGCTGCTTCAAATTCAGATGGACCACTTCAAATTTTCATAGAATGACAAATGAAAATTCACAGGTATCAAATTCAAAAAAACATGTGATTGTAGATAAATGATCATTTTAAGAAGCTCTAACTTATCACTTCATCATGATAGACATGATAGTAAAATTCTCATGTGGATGTGATCACTCTATCCATATTATTTAGAACTTCTATGTTTTTCTGGATTCTAATCCACAAATACAAACTATCATCTAGCTAATGCTGACATAATTCTGAAGTCAGTTTTAGGAAGTGAGTAATGAGAAATGTGCATGCCTTAAACATGCATAAAAGTACATGGAGGAAGTGATAAAACATACACTTTTATAAAGTAGCCATTGAATAGAGTTCGGGATTTAGACATATTTTCAAAAGCACAAACCAGAAGCACTCACTCACATATTTAAACAAGTTTCAAGTGATTTAAGCTAGCAGGAAGACCTCCTGCCCATTTAATTTGCTTGCAGCCACACAGCCTCTAGTATTCAGCAGCATTAAACCGCTGAATATTTTCAATGAAAACCCACGTATAAAGTGGGCCGGTCAGAGGTGGTACTTTTTCATCCATATTCTCCACCGTCCTTTCGCCTTCTAGTGTCTTTACATGGAAACTGGTGTCATTTTGCCCATTTGCAGTATCTACTTTTACCATTTGACCTGGATTCTTAACAACCACTATAGCTCTCAATGTGCTACACTTTTTTGAACTTTGGAGACCTGCTCAGTAGAATCTCTTCTACATATTCATATGGATATTCATTGGCCCACTGTACCTGAATTCTTATATCCTCCACATCCAAATATTAGACCTTATCATTACAAAAGCATAAAACATGCCAACTCATATGAAATAATGCTAATTCAAATGCAATACCCAAGACAGAGCTGCAAGTTTATGGCATTTATTTACATAGATTGATGACTTTCTTCTATAAGGTGAATATTTTGAAATATGCTTAACTGAAACAACTTATTAGCATTAAATGCATACATTGATTGATACATGCTATTTGGATAAGCTGATCTATATTAGAAGCACCCTAATTTTCATGAATAAAACAGCATTGCTATAAAATGACTGTCATCCCTTCAATTATATTTTAATTACTAGTTTCTTGCAAAAATACTATTGGTGCTCCAGGCAACTTCCTGACAAACTCCTATATAAAAAGAGCATGTTCATGTGAGGAGACAAAGCTCAGAGTGTGGTTCTACACATCTTTCTTCTCAGCACTACCACAGCAGAAATCAAGAATGTCTTTTTGGGGCCGTCAAAGACAATGCTGTCCTCCCAGCCCAGACTGTTGTCCCACACAGGATCCTTGTGCAAGACAAGACCCATGTAATCGTAAGTAGTGCTTCAGTTTGATAATACTGTGAATTATATATTTTATGACTCTTAACTGCTTTATAATCTTCTGAACTTTATAACCTGAGGTTGGCAATTACTACTTGCATTATTATATATATTCTATTGCAGTTATATTTCAAAACAAGAATTAACAATAAAATGTTCCAGAGTATACCAAGAAGTTTGAATCTTAAAAAAAAAAAAAACTGCCTAAAATTGCAATCCAGTTTATAATCATTAGAAAAGTTTGGACTTAAGTTTAGTGCTCACTTTTTCCAAATCCACGTACAACAAGAGTTAACGTTCGGGTACATAATTTAGATCTCCGCTCAAATGTGATCGCAGTCTAAGTCAATGGTATTTACTCCCAGTTATCAGGTTTTCAGGTTGTCCCTAATGCATATACAAAAGAGAGATGTGAATGCAATGGAGATAATACACTTATATCATACTTATCCATTAGTGATATCCTTAAAGCCAGACCTGTTGGTGGCTCTCAATTACTGGGGAGAATACTTCAGATCTAAGTTGTATTTGAGGCAATAGAGGGTGATGTGATTTTTCTAAGATCATAGATAATGTGAGTGGCAAAAGTATTTACATGCTTTTCTAACTATGAAAGGCTTCTCCATAAATGTTCAGAGAATGTTTATATTTTTTTTCCTAGACCTTAACTGTAGGGTCAGATCATTAAATATAAAGAGGGCTGGCGTTAGACATGCAGGGCCCAGAGCAAAAACTGGGAAAGGGACCACCCAAAGCCCACCTTCAGGTTATATTTCCTTCTGCTTGAGGCAGGCTTGGGGGCCTCTGTAGTATGGGGACTAGGGTACTTGCTCAGGTTGCCAGCCCAAAGAGCCAGACTAACTTGTTTTTCTCTTCTTTCTTACTTTCAGTTGTTACTCTGTTTTACATTCTTATTTTTCACCTCATTTCACAGTAGTTTGTACTATTCTATATTGGCATAATACCTTGTTAATACTCGTAGATATGGAGGAAAACCAAATTTTTAATGATTACAAACTTAACTCCATTTAGCTTACACCTATTCAATAGCAGCTCCAGGTGGAATAGACTCCCAAATGGCAGATATTTCTCTGTTCACAGAGAACTTAAAATCTAATATTGTACAAGGGTGTTCTCTGCCCAACTTCCTAAATTCTGAGCGTTATTTTGCTACTGTAGCTGAAAAGAGTGTTATCTTATTTCGTTAAGTGCCAATTTGCAGAAACAAAATTTATGTTGTTTGACATTGTTTCAATAATCACCACTCAAGCTATTATTGTGAAATTCACTATCCACCTAATGCAATGCGCTGTCGCACAAAATTCAAATGTAGTCTTATAAAACGATATTTTTGAGATTAACTGGGATCTCAAGTGCTCACAGCCATAGTATTGAAGTATTTTTCAAAATCAATGGCCGATACCGTGAGCTATCATTGAACCCTTATGTAATCTCTATTTTCTCTTCTGCTTATATTCTATGCATTTTATTATTAATATTTACTTTTTTCTTTTATAAAATGTATAAATTATTTGCTTTACTCTCCCATATAGTGTAAAATCACTTATCTTATTTTCTTTCTTAGTATTTCTCCTGATGTTTGTTCACTTCAATATTTCATTCTCACTTCCTTCACTTGGATATTGTATTTCACTTTCTTTCCTTTATTCTCTTTACTCTACGGAAGATCTCCGTTTCGCACCCAAATTTTAATACGGGGCTTTGTCAGGAACGCGATAACATTCACTTGCTTCTAATCATGACATGAAGATACTTTAGATTGGAGTCTCACATCAATTCTAAGAGACTTCTTCTTGGTCTGCATACCCAGCTGCTATTGTTTCAAATCATTCATTGAACCATATCCACATCATTTGCTTTTTGGATGAGCTGAGTAATTTTCGGCACCCCCTCATAGCTAAAGCAATGGAGCGTTAAGTGTTTCATCAAAGATCGAAGGTTCAGGCACATATGAAACAAAATCTGAATTTGAACCATCCATTCTTTGAATCATTAGTCTACTCCTCTACTACTGAATTGGCTCATGCTATATTTCTTAATTTGAACATTGTAATTATTTCGGACACCATTGACCTTTAATCTTGTGATTTATGATAGATGCTGAACTGTTAGAAGCTTCTTTTTTGTCTTGAAACTTTGCTAATTTTTCTTTATATGCATTTGTAGAAGTTTGCATAAAAAAGCAGCTAAGATATAAATAACTGAAACATGAAAAACAGGATAGTATGAGTGATAAGGAAAAAGCAAATACATTTTGTTTACTGTTCATCAAAAACACTGACAGGAGGAGAACCACAGAAAAGCGATTGGTTAGTGGATAATGTTTTTGATAAACCACCTTTTCATCCAAAAATAAGGAAGATGCAACATATTTCACAGAAGGAGTTCCAGAGGGTAGTAAAATAGAAAATAAATAAGCAAATGAGTCATAAGGGACACCAAGTCAGATATTAAAAGGGTTCAGAAGGATTCTGGCAATACCACTGACAGCCGCATTTGAACAATTGGTTTAAATGAGGAGGTTTTGCAAAGAACAGGACTTAGATGCTTCAAACCAGACAGTCTTACTCTGATGGGGGTAATTTAATGGAGTCACTTCTGAAGGACAGACTGAGGAACACTAAGGCCTAGATTCACAAAGCAAACCGATCATGTACCGATCAGTTTGCGACCCCTTTACTATCAAATTTCCCTCCAGCCTGATTTACTTACCGCTCCTGCGATCCTCTTCGAATCTGTGCATGCAAATGAGGTGAAACGCATGCAGAGTAGGCTGGGACTCTCCAGCCCTGCTCTCTGCACGCCCGGCTCTCTTCTTCTGCCCGCTCTGTCCCATGCTCGTCTCCTGCCTGCTGCCCCGATGAAAAAAGCAAAAAATTTAAAAAAAGTCATAGCCCTGAAAACCTCCTGCAGCTCCAACTCTCCTGGACTGCCCCAAATGCCTGCCTGCCTGTCCCGAACAACAGTCTGCACCGAACGCCTGCCTGCCCTGAAAACTGCCTGCCTTGATCACCTGCCTGACCCAACTCCCACCCTTCCTCGCAGTGTAAGCCCATGGTTTTAACCCACGGGATTTTAAGCAGGTTAAAACCATGGGTTTCTATCGTTTAAAAAAATCTAAGCCGGACATGTAGCACATGTGCAGACCATCTACAGACAGTCTGCGCATGCACAGTGATCGCTTAATAGCAATCCGTGCCTGCAGATGGGGGCGTTCCTCCGAGCGCCCCCATCTGCATATTTACTTGTTGGGAATTTGTGGGACCTGTCCGGATTGGGCCCAATCGGGCAGGTTAGTGAATTTGGCTCTAAGGTGAAAATTCATCACTAAGGGCTCCTTTTACAAAGGTGCGCTAGCATTTTTAGTGCACGCACCGGATTAGCGCATGCCATAGCGGCGCGAACCAAAAAACTACCGCCTGCTTAAAAGGAGGTGGTAGCTGCTAGCGCGCGCAGCATTTTAGCGCACGCTATTCCATGCATTGGAGCCCTAACGCACCTTTGTAAAAGGAGCCCTAACTGATATAATAGGTGTTACAGCATTTAGCGCCTGTTGATGAATTCCCCCTCCCCCCAATGCTGCAGTTTAGAGGACTCAGTGTGGTATAATTTGTTAAACAAATATAATCAATGTTAGTAAGGGGTAAAATTGGAAAAAAAAAGTTCTTTTCAAAGGCCTACTGCATTTGATTTTGTTCTCCTTTTTATACAATAAAGAATTTAGAAAAAAAAATAGAAAATCGGTTTAATTAAAGGTAAGAAGGGTAGTAGTAAATACAGTCTCTAGAAAAGAGAGATGATAACTGTATGTTCAGAATTTAGTGCACCTTACTGGATATGACTAAAAATTAGAAAATATAATGAATGCTTGTTTTCAACATTTGTTTTTCTGTTCTTAATTTTAGCAGGCAAGCCTTCCCAATGTGGCCCACAGAATAACCTGTATACATATTACCGTTCCACCGGTATGTAAAATTGCAAATGTGAAGCTTTATTTGAATTAAGGTATTTAGATCAGCAGTGAAATGCACACGGGACATTTACAACATTCAGCCTATTTTACCAGGGCCTGTGGAACATGGAGCCTTTATTTAAACTATATAAAGGGCTGTTGGATATACGAGGGACCATTGAAAAGTTCTAAGCCCAATCAACAAAGCTGGGGGCAGTCTCCAACGAGGACTATACACTCAGTGATTTTTTTTCTAAGACAATTGAGAGCAATAAGATCAGCTCTGAATCAGACCAGCTACAGGACAATAACTTAGACTACTGCAATTCCTTGTATTGCGGCATTACTGAAAAAGAATGTTGCAGATTACAGTACTCCAAAATATGGCTGTCAAACTAATCTTCCAGTACAACAAATTTGAGAGGGTTACCCTACTCTTAAGGGAACTACATTGGCTACCCGTAAGAAAGAGAATACAACTTCTCCTGCCTTAACTATGTCGGGCAAAAATATGAAAGTGTGGAAACTTTTTAAAGAACCCTCGTAGAATACTATAAGTTATCCACAGATCAGGAAAGACATAGACCTGAACATTTATACCTACCATTAACCTGGCATAATTGTTCATGCCTAACTTAAGCACATCACTGCTGGCTGAACTGGAATTCTATAGTTGTATCTTGGTGCCATTATAGAATTATCACTCAGCATTAGCGTGCCTATCTTGAGGAGCAGAATCATAGAATTGCTTCCTAGGTTCCTGAAAATATTTTGCAAAGGTTTATTGCACCATTGAGAAGTCAGGATATAAGACTGCACAGATTATGCATTAGCAGAGAAATTAGTTATTGTTTTTATGACAATGTCATGTGCTTCACTTTTCTTTAATTCTGGCTTTTCTTTAATTTGTCGTAGGTTCATACTCCCAAAAAAATTGTTACCAAGGCTCTAATAAATATTGCAAGAAGTGAAGATGCTACAGTGAAAACTACAAATCGAGAATCTTGTAGTGCATTAATGAAGATCATCTCTCTCCCTCCCTCCCTCTTTCTTTCTATTCATGTCTATCCATCTGTGAAAACATGGCACTTCACTATTAAAATTTAACTGATGGTCAAAGTATCTTTAGCTTCACTGTTGATCTTTTAACAATAACCTAGAGGCAAAGGGCCCGATTCTGGAAAAGTCACCAGTCACAGTAGATGCCTACAAAACAGGTGCCTACCACGTGTCAATCACTGGAAGGTGCTGCATCCAGAATCACATCTATTTTTTGTACAGATGCCTTAAATGTTGGCTAGCGTTTTACAGGTCTACATTTAAGTTGTCTGACTCTCTCTTACGGAAGCACTTGAGCACATCTATGGATGTCTATAGCTTCCAGCGTAAGCCATACCTACGCCAGTCTTAGGTGTCCATAAATGTGCCTAGGCACTTCTGTAGGTGCAAGTCAGATGCCTATATTTTAGGCGTCATTTGCCACATCATTTTTTTTTCTAAACGTGCATCCTGATTGGTCTGATAGATGGCAGTAGAACTTCTACCACCACCTATAATCAGGACTCTGTTTTGAGAATCAGGTCCAAAATGTATAAAGACAGTCCCCAAGTTGCCACATTAAGATCAGTATGTGGTTGTGCATACTGTACCTTAGAGGAAACACTGGTAGGGACAGTTGGTCCTTTTGACAGCTAGGAACAGAGGTAAGGAGCAAGAATCTTAAAATCTACAAGTTCTGAGTTACATACAAATCCGACTTAAGAACAGCTTTAAAAATGTAACTCATTCTTTATCTGGGGAATGCCTGTGTTTTCATTTTTTTTCAAAATTACCTTTTCATTTGAAAAAAATAAAAATAAAATCTACAAATCCCAGATAAATTATAGACTGGGGCAGAGAAACTTAGCCACCTCACAAATCCATCATCTGTTTCTCAAAATATATTCTCTTTAAAGCAGACATGAATACTAATACTGCACAGAAATAACCTTTTCTGTAATGACATCTGAGTGCCCAGAAACCACTTTAGAATAATAGTGTAAAACATTATTAGCATAATTTATATTTAGGTTCCATAGAGCATGTGTAACCTTTGGCATCTGAATGTAGCAAGGGCAGGTGTAGCTTAATGTTTTCAGTAAATGTGCACAGCTTGGAGTTCCACCCATATTGACCCCTCCTTGCATTTGTACATTATAGGACTTATGCATGCTCTTAAAGAATAGAGGTTTGGGCACTAAAGTATGTGCTACATTTTTTAGAATGGATTGTATACTGTATGTGCAGAAAGGAGTACCTATTTATATGTTTTTCAAAATTGGTTTCTGCATAACTCTGTCAAAACTTGATCATTCTCAATAACATTTAGAATATATCTTCCTGAATAAATTTATAAAAAGCCTACATTCACACTGGCTACCTCACCTAAACAACTTCACCACCACATCCCAATTATCTCCCTAATTAGTCTGGATTATCTAATCCTTATTAAAAATTTGTATTTCAAGAAAGGTTATGGCTTTCATAGACTTGTAAAAAATTAATAGGTTTAGTGGCAAAAATCTGCAACAGAAAAATCAAATAACCACTTCAAGAAATATATTTATCACTGCTACTCTTCAATCCCTCAGTAGGTCATAATATCAAGGAAATCATTTAGGGGTAGGAAAAAGCCTCAGAGTCAATACCTGGGGAACTTTACATCAGTGCAGAAACTGTACTCCTCATGTTCATTCCCTTTCAGTCATTGACTGAAAACTTTTGTTAAAATTCTTAATCTTTGATCTTTAATATTAAAAAGTCTCACAGTAACCAGTTACTTAACATATTTTTATTTATTTATTTATTTATTTATTTTAATTTATATCCTGTCCTCCCCAAAGAGCCCAGAATGGGTTACATGGTGACATACATAACAGCAAACTAGATACATAACAATTAACAAGAAAGAACAAGAGACTAAGGCAATAGGGTGCCCTGAAATGTGTCTAGTTTGATTTTTTCGATTAGCAGACCCTTGGTGTCTGAAGCATACATAGGGAGATGCATTAAGCCTGAAGCACGTACAGGGAGAGAGTCAGTGTGTGCCCAAGGAAAGAGTCAGTTGAACATCTATTAAGAATACAATGGTTTGGGAGTAACAGTCTGAATGTTAGCTTGTCCTGGGGAGTCAGGTGAAGAGGTAGGTATTTATTGCTTTCCTAAAGCTCAAAAGTCCATTAACGGATTTGATGTTAGGAGGTGGTTGATGCCAGTACTTTGGTAAGAAGTGAGAGCATGACTTTCGTCTGTCACTTTCTAGTTGGAGGCTCCAACCAGGGGGGTATTTGAAGATGTGTTTCCTCCTGGGAGCAGAGAGGTCTGTTTGGGACATAAGGTGGGAGTTTGGCTGATATGTAGCTGGGCGCCATGTTGTGTAAGGACTTGTACGCAAGTACTAAGCCTTTGAAGATGCAGTTTTTGGCAGTGGGTAGCCAGTGGGCTGACACTAGTGCTTGGGATATTGAATCATGGGTATGAAGGTTCTTCAGTAGTCTGATTGTTGCGTTTTGTAGACATTGGAGATGCTTTATATTTTTTGCTGTCAGTTCGTTGAGTAATGGGTTGCAGTAGTCCATGCAGGAGAGGATGAAGGCATAGAGAAGTTGTGTAAAGTCTGGTTCAGAAAAATAATTTCTTATTTTCCATAGTTATCATAGATAGTAGAACAAAGATGAGACCACTTGCGAGATATGGTTGAGAAGTGATAAGTTAAGAGTCGAGAAGTACCCCTAGGCTGTGGGCTAGGTCTTTGATGGTTATGTTGATGAGGAGAGAGGAGCGGTTGTGGGTGCAATGTTCTTTGTGGATCTAAAGGAGTTCTGTTTTTGTGGTGTTTAGCTGGAACTCCAATTTTCGTTATCTTCTCAGTCCAGATAGTCAGTCCTATGCTGCAGTGTTTTGCAGTATCATCCATAATTGCATCAGGGAATGTTCTTGGCACTGCTCTTATTTAATCAAAATTTTCATAAACTGGTGCAAGAGTTCCCAGAAAAGAGATAGAAAAGGTTACGCATAGAATATGTTATAAAGAAATTGCAAGTCAAGGCTCAACTGATTACTAATCAAGATACGGCAGAGACCAATGAGTTTTCACAGAAAAAGAGAAAAAAATTGTTTGTTGGGGAAAGGTTGCTTTTAACTAAGTGACACTTCTAAAGGCACCACTTAGATTGATTGACTTCTGATGCAGGCATCTTCGCTGAAATATTATGGTGTCAATTCCCTCCAATAAGTGCATCTTTCCAACATCCGACACTCTTCTTTTGGTGTACCTCACTCCTTCCCCCTTTGCTTTTGCACTGAAGAAAATAATGCAATAATTGAACAAGCAGGTAGTGAAGTGACGCTGTTTAGGTGAGGTGGTCAGCGTGAGTGCAGGCTTACTGCAAATTTGGACAGAGTTATGCAAAAAAACATGCTTTGTACAGTTTTTTTTTAAACAGTGTAAAAACTGCTCTTTACATTTACACCTGAGGCAAGGGAGAAGTAAGAGACTTGCCCAATAACTGAAGAGAGATTTAACCAACTATGCTTCAACCAACCACTCTTTTGACCCTTGCCCATCAAAGATTGTGTAGCTGGCATGCAGGTGTTTCATAGAAGTAGCACCAAAATTGTAAACTCCTCTTTTTCTAATGGGCAACTACGGTACAGATGGTTATTAAAAAAAGTAGTATTGTGTCATCTCCTAAAGAAGAAGAACTTTGGCTATGATAAGATTGAAAATTACTACCCAATCTCAAACATCCCATTTATAGGAAAGCTTCTAGAACAAATAGTTTGTGTTCAACTCAGTGATGTTTTAGAAGAGATAATCTAACAAGATCATTGCCAATCTGGATGCAGACTTGGTTATGGAACAAACATGATGCTTGTATCTTTACTAGATAATTTTCACAGAGTATTTACCTTGGTGTTAGTACTGCTGGATTTCTCAGAAGCTTTGGACACTGTGAAACACAAAATCAGGTTATCACAACTGGCAGAAACAGATATCAGTGGAGCAATACATGGTTAGTTCAGATCCTATCAGATAAACAAGAGTATCTACTATACTGCAGGGTAGAGATGACACGGTGACAGAATTCATCACCGTTCCCGTACCCGCGGATAACTGCAGAAATCATCCCCATATCATTGTTTTGGGTCTACTCCTTCTGATGAGCCCCAGCGACGGGTCCTACGCCAGGAAGGCCGATTAAACTGGCGATTTTCCCTGGTATCTGGGCACCTAGCACCTGCTTGGCTACTTCCCCAGGGAAACATTCCTGATCTTGCTTCTCCCATCCCCTTTGGTCCTTTACCAGGGTTTGGGCAATCCAATCCCTTACGAGTATCACCGGATAAGGAGCAGAATTTAAGACAGCCACTGACAGCCGTTTCCTCCTCCCATCATGCTCCACTATCACAGGATGTATCGGGTATTCCTTGGAAACCCTATGTATACACAATATGGACACCTGTTGTTTAGGTTTTACGTATTGCGCTGTGTCAAACACCTGACACCAGAATGTTCTAGACATTACAGACTGTTCTGCCCCCGTGTCCACCAGAGCATTTACTTTTCTCCCTGCTATGGAGACCTGTACCTTGTATTCCCTTGGAACTTCTCCCCAGCTCCCTTGACCTATTATGAAATCTCTTTTTATCCGACAGTTCTACTGCATATGGCCCATTTTACCACAGCAGAAACACTTGGGTCCCTCCCTACGTGTGGGACCCCCGGGCTCATGAGTTTTCATTTCCCTAAAGGGTGGCTTTTGGGGAATAGTGTGCCTGCTGTCGGATGCAAACTCTTTTCCTGTCTCACCTGTTCTATTCTTTTGTTTTAATTTTTAAATAATTTTTAACATTGTACTTGAACGTTTTTAACAATTGTATTACTTTTATTATATAATTTTAGATTGTACGTAGATAGTGTGTTCTATGAAACTGTACCATGTGCTGAAATGTCTCAGTATTCTCCTGTTGTGAACCGCCCAGAACTACTGGTTGGGTGGTATACAAGAAAATAAATTATTATTATAATTATTACTACCCTTACTTCCCTTGTAGAACCCCTGGCATCTAAATAAGCTTCTGTTACTTCCAAGACCTGCATTAGGCTTTTACAACCCTGCTTCTACACCCAGCTCCCGAGCCCTTACATCTCCTCCCACACACCCCCAACCTCACCCTTTGGTTTTGCAATTCTCAAGATATATTGCCATTTTATTGCTTTTTTGGCTTCACCTTCTCATATGCATTATGAGAAGTAGCATTAAGTTTTCTCTGCACAAGCCAGCAGGAGAAAATCAGTCTCATTTTCCCAGCCAAGATTCAGCCAACCTCAGTCACAGAGGAGAACTAAGGGGAGGAATAGTTTTTTAAAAAATTTTGGACATATTTCTATTAGAACATGATGCAAATATATTTGCTACTACACTTCTCCCTCCTGTATCCGCGGTTTCAGTATCCGCAGATTTGGTTATTCGCAATTCTTTTTTGTCTGTTTTCCTCTATTTTTAGGCTGTCCGAGCCTCCCAGGTCATATCTGATGGTCTAGTGGTGATGCGGGGCAGGAGTTATCTTCCTATGCTCCTTACCATGCAAAGCCGTCATCAAAATGGCTGCCGTGAGTTCCCATTGTAGTCTTGAGAATACAACGGGAACTCACGGCAGCCATTTTGATGACGGCTCCTTCACGGGGCAGGGGCATAGGAATATTGCTCCTGCCCTGCGTCACCACTAGATCACAAGGTAAGATCCAGGGATGCAGGAGGGAGGTGGGGGTGGGTCAGAGCCAGCTGAAAAACTTATTCGTGATTTTTCGAAATTCGCGGGCCAGCTCTGCACTTAACCCCCGCGAATACAGAGGGAAAGCTGTACTACTAATCATTTCTATAGCGCTACTAGACATATGCAGAAGAGACAGTCCCTGCTCAAAAGAGCTTACATTCTAGTCATGACAGACAAACTGTTCAAGAAGGTGCATCAATACACTGCTCAGGTTGTGGAATTACAGAGGGAATGATAAGACAGATATTGGTGCTTAGAAGGTGGTTCGGAATTGGAATTGGAAGTATCTTCAAAGAAGTGGGCTTTGAGTCTGGATTTGAATGCTGCCAGAGATGCTGCATTATGTACTGAGTCAGGTAGATTGTTCCAGGCAGAATCTGAAATTGGCTGTAGAGGAAAAGGGTACTGGTTAGGGACTTATCCGTTAAGCGGAGTGCCCAGGGAGAGACGAGAGATATTTAACTTATTTATTGTAATGAACCTTGCTTGAGAAATAAATAAGCTAATGTTTTATTTCTAATAGAGTGAAATAAGTAGGTGATACAATATAATAATGTAAACTATGTGGCAAATATTTGTTCAGTGGTTCTCTAGTTTTGTTATAGTATTATATTTTCCCAAGCTTGTAAATTAATAAGATTAAAATAGCAGTTAGTGATTACAGAATTCTATATAAATAAATAATCTCTGACACCTCATTTCAAATCTAAAGTCATAGATGTGTGTGTGGGGGGAGTGGGGGGGAGGTGTCCAACAAAACTGGTCTTCACGAGGCCAGCAATTGTTAAGGCTGCCCTTGTTTATCAAGATAGTTACCCTCTTAGCAGATGGAATGCTGCCACTAACTGGGTAACTCTTTGATCCTCCTAGATTCTGCCCCCAGACTTCTCTGTCTCCTGCCCAGATAGTGCTAAGAAAGTCTGAATTCATTTTCAGTAGCACTATCTAAGCTGAAATTCCATATATGATCTGGTTAGTAGGGCTTTTCGTCAGTCTTCTTTCAGAAATTAATTATACCATTCCCCTGAATAATACATCTTTAAATTTGCTTATTCATAGTTAGGCCAAATTCATTCTTAATTAAAGAATGATGTTATTAATGGTCATGGTACTAGAAGAAATAGTAATAGATATGAGAACAGCTTATTTAATTCAAGGTATGTTCTAGGAGCAGCACACTATCATTAATCACCTCATTACTCGAACTGTTGTCATATAATTAAAAGGACTAAAATACAGTATGAGGAACCACAGTACAATTCATAGATATTTCCAATAGATATTTTGAATAGTAGAATAAACCTTACACCTAGAAAGAGGGTGCATGTTTGAAAATAAGAAAAGGCTGAACATTAGAAACAAGAAAACAGGAAAAGGCAACCTGCTTTTATAGGGAAACAACTGTTATATGTTACCATGACATCCTGATAATAGTACCAAAATTTCCTACAGAGTGGTCATTTTAGAAGGAGTGTTTATAGGGAAGCCCATTTTGAAAATTACTCAAGTGGATTATATTCATACAAGGGCACCAGCAAATTACCACATACAAACCTGGAGTCGCAGATCAGATATGAACTATGTATTAAAACAGGAGAAAGGAAGGCCAAATAGCAACCAGTATGGTTAAAAATTGAGGTGAAGGAAGGTATTAGAGCTAAAAGAAAATCCTTCAGAAAATGGAAGAAGGATCTGACCGAGAATAATAGGAAACAGTTTAAGGAACAGCAAGTCAAATGCCAATAAGGAAGGCAGAGACTTTTAAAAGAAGATTACGTTGGAGGCAAAAACAAATAATAAAAACTCCTCCCCACTTTTTTTTGTTTTTACTAAACTGCAGTAGAGGTTTCTACCAGGGCCTAGAGCATTAAATGCTCCAACACTCATGGAATTCCTATGTGCCGGAGTAGCGTCAGAGCATTTAGCGTCCCAGGCCATGGTAGAAAACTCTACCGCAGCTTAGTAAAAGAGGACCTTATAGGGCCGGATTAATGAATATGACCAGTAGGCACGTGCCTACAGCCCGAAACTGTGTAGGTGGGCCATCTGAAGGACGACAACTCACCTTGCCATTTTTTGAAAACAGTAACAGCCCATCGATGGCAATGGCCCCCTCCCGGCGTCACTTACTTGCTCCGGAAGACTGTGCAGACACAGTCATTTTTTGATATTCCTATAACAGATCCGGCCACATTGCCATTGATGCAGGGGGGACATTGCCGTTGATGCGAGAGGTGGCCCATTGCCATTGATACGGGAGGGACTATTGCTTGTGATGCGAGGAGGGGGCCATTGCCGTTAGGTGTTCTAATTCTGCTTTCAGGCTGCTTTTTGCAAAGGAGCTCAGAGGGCAGAGCGGCAGCTGCAATGTTTGGAGGGGGAGAGAGAAAAGAATATGGATGGGTGGTGTGGAAAAAGAGAAAGGGGCAGGGTGGTATGGAAGGGTGGTAGGAAGGATGGTATGTAAGGGTGGTGGGGCAGCATGGTAAGGTAGGGTTGTGGCGGGAGAGAAGTGGGCAGATGCTGATGGAACTGGTGTTCAAGGAAAGGGAAGAGATACATAAGGGGGAAAGATACTGGTTGGAATTCGGTTTAAAGGGGGCAGTTGCTGATGGAACTGGTGTGCAGGGAAAGGGGAGAGAGAGACATAAGTGGGAATGATAATGGATGAAATTAGGTTGGAAGAAAAGAAAGGGTGAAGATGCTGATGGAAGTGGGGGGAAAGGGAAAGGAAAGAGTGAAATGCCAGACCATGGGAGTGTGGGAGAGGTAAGGGAAAGAGAGGAGGGAGATGCCAGACCATTAGGAGGAGGGAAGGGAAGAAGATGGATCCTACACCAATGGGGGGAGGGAGAGATGGAAGGGAGAGGCAGACAATTTCTGGAAGAGACATAGAAAGAGAGCAGATGCCATATGGAAGAGGCAGGGAGAGGGTAGACAGTGGATGAAAGGATGAGAAGATGAGTAAAGCAGAAACCAGACAACAAAGGTAGAATAAAAATTATATTTGTTTTATTTATTTATTTTTGCTTTAGGATAAGGTATTATTGTAGCTGTGTTGATAATCGTTTATTAATAGAAAATGGAAATAAGATGATACTGTTTATTTTACTAATTTTAATACATTTTTTACTAATTCAGAGACCATAAGTCTTTCCTCAGGTCAGGACAGGGATACTGTAACAGCAGTATAGTTCACTGATCTAAGCTAAGTGAGAAATGTATTAGTCCAATAAAATGATGGGCACTATATTTTCTTCCCGTTATGCTCCATGCCTCCTACCCATATGCAAAATATAAATTGGTGGGCTTCCCAAAGCCCTGCCAGCTGAAGATCTCTTCCTCTAGGAAGGAAGGAGAATTTTGTTCAGAGATGCTTGAAGGTTGCATAGAAGAAAAACTGTACACTGGCACTGGTATGGTAATCTTTGTTGTTTGTTTTGAATTTTAAAATAAAAGAAATAAAGTGGAAATAAAGAAGTAAATAAGAAGATGGGTAAATACATGGGGGCAGGACAGGGGGTGGGGTATGGTAGGGTGGGGCATGGTGGGGCAGGGGGCCCAGTGTACTTGTGCGCCTAGGGGCCCTCGATGTATTAATCCTGCCCTGCCTATCTCATAGTTCTATGTGGTTAATATAAAAACATACATAATAAAAGGAAACAAACTACATAATACGTAAATATCCTATATAATAAAACATTAGCGGCGCATGTGCTTTAAAAAAAGCGTGATCCCTGCCTCTGTGGTGTGTGATCCGTGGCCGTGTTCCATTTTAGAACCCGGCCAGGGATCACTCTGGCCACTCCCCTCCTTCCGCCCTCACTCACCAACCCGAAGCAAGCTCAAACACACCTCACGCTCCCACCTCACCAACCCGAAGCAAGCTCAAACACACCTCACGCTCCCACCTCACCAACCCGAAGCAAGCTCAAACACACCTCACGCTCTCGCTCATCGCTGCTGCCGCTGCCGCTGATCCTCCTCTTCAGGGCAGCCTGCGATCATGGCAGGCTTTGGCGGGCTTCGCGGGCCTCTTTCCGGCCTCGGTGGCACGTTCCCTCTGACGCACGGGATCGCGTTGTGGGGGAGCGTGATTCCGGGTTAGGGAGTGGCCTGCGAGGTTCGCTGGGGCCGGCCACCATGATCGCGGCCTGCTTTGAAGAGGAGCAGGCCAGAAGACCCGGGATGGAGGGAGGGTAAGCAGGGGGATCAATACAGGAGGCCAGAGGGAGAGGGAAATGGGCTGCTTTGGGGGAGGGGTGTGCTGAGGGGAGACAGAATTAGCCATGGAGAGATAGGGAGAGGGAAAGGGGGCTGCTTTGGGGGGGAGGTGTGCTGGGGACAGACAGTTTTGCTCTGGGGGGAAGACTGAAGGGGCCATGGAGAGACAGGGAGAGGGAAAGGGGGCTGCTTTGGGGGCAGGTGTGTGCTGGGGGCAGACAGCTTTGTTCAGGAGGGAGAGACAGAAGGACACAGACAGCGGCCAAGGAGAGAGAGATAAAGAAACACAGACAGACAGACAGACACATCTATTCTAGCACCCGTTAATGTAACGGGCTTAAAGACTAGTCTAATATAAAATACTTCCATAATACAATTGCAGCAGATAAACAAAATGGTAGCTTATCAATATAAAAAAGCAAGTCAATTACAAGAATCAGTTAATAAAAACCAAAACAACAGTAGTTCCAAATTTTCAAAAGTCAAAGCAAACAGATGATCCTTCAATTTTTTTTCAAGTTGAACAATAAATGTAATCTTATATATGAGTAGTGGAAGAGCATTCCAAAAAGATGCACCCTCTTTATAAAAAAAATAGAAACTCAGTACTCATTTACCCCTCCCCCTCCATTTATCAAGCTGTGCTCTAGGTTTTTAGTGTGGGCTGGTGAGGTAAATATTCTGACGCTTAAAACATGAGCGAATCAAGGTTTATCATTCAAAAGATGAGCCACAGTATGTTGAGCTAATTGTAAAGCAAGCAATTTATGCATTAGCAAGTCCAAGTACAAAGAGTTACAATGGTGTAGTGATGGACGGTATAAGAGAATGGTTTCTTGTTCCGTGCCTTCTGTCAGCTGAACTACCATCGTTTGCTCTTCAAACATCTATGTACCTGGGCAGTTATACCTGATATTCATCAGCATTGCTCCTGTCATTGTACACTATAATGCCATCAATCCCAGTTCATTGGTGCTTACATCCACCCCACCTCTCGGACGGTGTAAGACAATAGTTCCTTGTTCCGTGCCTTCTGTCAGCTGAACTACTGTTGTTTGATCTTCCAACATCTATATCTGAACAGATTACTTCTCCATCCCCCTCTCTCTCCACTTCTTATCCTCTTACAATCTAGTCTTTTTTTTTCTACTCCTTAACTGTAGATCCCTCCATTCAAAAATAACTTTCATTCATAATATATTGAATAGTAATCCACATTCATGTTGCTTTCTTATGAGACTTGACTGAGAGAAGGAGAAAATACCCTTATCTCGCAATATCTTTCAACTAACTACTTTGCTCTTTCTGCCCCTCGTTCCTCAGGTAAGCGTGGAGGAGGCTTGGCATTTTTGTACCCAAGTAGTGTACCATCACAGAGCATTCTAAATTTTTACCCTTCCTGACTGAGGTCCTTCTCCTTTATTTCCCTTCAATTTCAATATATGTTTTGCTATTGCATGTTCCATAATCTCTCTCTTTTCAGGAACAGGATTCCTTTTTTACTTTCCTCTCTTATCAAAGCTCTTCACTATCCAAATCTGATTTTGGGAGATCTCAACATACGCTATGATAACCCCTGCCTTCCATTTAATGCCTGTTTCTTTTATTTTATTTTAGACTTGGCTTCTCGCAACACGTAATCGGCCTTACACACCAAGCCAGACATACTCTTGATCTAGTTTTTCCCCACCTACTGCTATCCTATTCAATTGTTTTCCAATCTCCTATTGCTTTCCCATGGTCTGACCACTTCCTCATAAAAAAAAAATCTTCTAATTCTTTAATGTCTCTTACCCCTATGTCCCAGAATCATTCCTCTTTTCGTTTCTAAGTCTTATCCTTAGTCGCCAAAAAGAGAGCCCTTCTCTGCCAATTTCCTCTACCGCGTCTCTGATGACATCACCGGAGACAGACGCGGCAGAGGAAATCGCCAGTAGAAGGCCGCGAAGCAGCGTGTTTAAAGTGCTGCCTACGCGGCTGGAGCCCCGAGGTTTGTCGGCGGTGGGAGGGTCAGGAGCAGGCCGGATCGACAACGGCAGTAAAAGAAGGGGGAGGGGCCGAACGGAGCAGGGAAGAGAAGGGAAGAGAAGGGAAAGGGAGAGCAGGGAAGAGGTACTATTGGACAGGGGGAGCAAGGAAGAGGGACGGGGAGCAGGGAAGAGGTGCTATTGGACCGAGGGAGCAAGGAAGAGGGGCAGGGGGAGAGGGAAGAGGTGCTATTGGACTGGGGGAGCAAGAAAGAGGGACAGGGGGATCAGGGAAGAGGTGCTACTGGGCCGAGAGAGCAGGGAAGAGGTGCTATTGGACCAGGGGAGCAAGGAAGAAAGACAGGGGGAGCAGGGAAGAGGTGCTACTGGGCTGGGGGAGAAGGGGGCTGCGGGGGGGGGGTAATTGGTTTGGAGCTGGGGCTGAGGCAAGGAGGCTTTACTAGCACCCGTTAATGTAACGGGCTTAAACACTAGTTTTTTAATAATTTTTAACATTGTACTTGAACGTTTTTAACAATTGTATTACTTTTATTATATAATTTTAGATTGTACGTAGATAGTGTGTTCTATGAAACTGTACCATGTGCTGAAATGTCTCAGTATTCTCCTGTTGTGAACCGCCCAGAACTACTGGTTGGGTGGTATACAAGAAAATAAATTATTATTATTATTACTACCCTGACTTCCCTTGTAGAACCCCTGGCATCTAAATAAGCCTCTGTTACTTCCAAGACCTGCATTAGGCTTTTACAACCCTGCTTTTACACCCAGCTCCCGAGCTCCTTGGGCATTGACTCGAGGCATTGTTCTTTAACAACCTCCGTAAACTTCCAGCTAAACAAGGTTGTAACCAGCATTCGGCCATTTTGGTCAGCCGTTGTACAAGAGCAATCGGCCTTTCCTGTTCCCCCATTACAGCAGATCTAAACTGTCTGTAATGTTCTGTGTGAAGCCTAAGTAGTCTAATATGTGGACCTTGACAGTTTGATAATTGCCGGCCAAATCAGGGTTCAAAGTTTGAAAGGCAGCCAAGATCTCGCCCGCCAAACAAGGTAGCAATCGCATTGACCATTGTTCATGCGGCCAACCAGCAGCATTGGCAGTCCTTTCAAAGGCTGACAGAAAGTCATCCGGTGCATCATTAGGTGTAATTTTGTGCAAGTTCATCAAAGCCAAAGGATTGGATCCTACCAGTTGATGGGGTACCGGATTCGGTAACAGGGCACCCATAATCAGTTGCAGTGGTGGTATTTGCAAAAATTGGGCAAACAGTCTTAATTGTAATCCCATTGTGGCCATGAGTTCCTGATGTTGGGTCTGTGCTCAGTCCTGCGCCTGGTTCCAGCGGTCTTGGCTAGTCTTGAAGATTTCCTGCATCTTCTGGAACTGCTTTTGGAATTCTCCAGCGATCAGAACCAATACCTGCTGCTGCTTCATCTCTGATACCTGAAATGGAGCCAAAAGAGAAAAAAAACCAAGTGTGGCTCCTCTCAACTTCCACCTGACCCTCCTCCCACAGCATAGCCAACCAGCCTCCCTGAGAGATACTTCCTTATCCTCAATAGCCCATTGGATTAGGTACTCTTAACCGCGGAACTGATGAGTCTGCACCTTGTATCATTCAGGTACTCGGGAACCACTCCGACTTTGGTCTGGATACGGACCCTGCGTCCAACTCCGAGCCTCTCCAAACTTGTCCCAGCTCAGCTGACTTCCGGTCCTCCAGTGGATTCAACGTTCGGTGTCTTTAAGGCACTAGTCCACCAGTTCAATTCCACAGCTTCAAAAACAGTTCCAATCAATCCAATGTTAGCAAAACTAAAACCAAAACAGTTTTTTTTCTTTTCCCACAAAAAAATATTCTCCACCAACATGGGGCACTATATCCCACTGCTGCCACAACGTGTAGCATGGCCATTCCTTAGATCAGTGGTTCCCAAACCTGTCCTGGGGGACCCCCAGCCAGTCGAGTTTTCAAGATATCCCTAATGAATATGCATGAGAGAGATTTACATACCTGTCACTTCCATTATATGCAAATCTCTCTCATGCATATTCATTAGTGATATCTTGAAAACCCGACTGGCTGGGGGTCCCCCAGGACAGGTTTGGGAACCACTGCCTTAGAGCAAGGCAGGGACCAGAACGCAACTACTATCTAGCCCTGGGGTGCTTCCCCAAGAGGGAGGAAGTCCCTGTAGTGGAGAGCTTACCCCAGTATGCAAGAGTCAGGGTACTATCACACAGGTAAGTAGTCAGAATAATCAAGCTGAATTTATTTATCATTCCATCTAGCAAAAACAAAATGAGGAAAAAGAGTCCAAAAGTATCAGTAACAATAATTGTAACCAAAAAAATAATGCTGTACTCACCAGCCTGGTCTGGTCAACTCCCGAATGTTCGGTTTATGTCCCAGTAAGTCCTACTAAATAGTGGCATCAACAGAACAAAGCACAAGTTCAGTCTCAAGCAGCCTTTGAGCCAAAAACAAAAACTATAACTTCGCAATGCTGAAGATCTTCCCTCCTTTCCAGGAATTAAGGAGCAGAAGGTTGGTGGATTCACCAATCAGCCCCTTGTCAAAGCAAAGGGCAAAAATAGACCCTCAAAACCCACCACGTAGATGTCAGGCAAATCCTGCCCCCAATCTACAGGATTTTTACAGCTCCAGGAAGGACATCATTGGGTCTGCCTAACTGCAGCCAAGTCTCTGCTTGCAGCGGCAGCCATCTTGGATTAAAAAAAAACCAAATAACAACTTTCAAACAAAACAATTTGCTAGTAGTTTTTATTCCCCAGCAAACACAGTCAATTCATCTTTCCCAAAAGTGACAATTTCACAAAACATCATCCTGCAGCTAAATAGTTCTCCCAGCAGTAAGGCAGACAAAACCCAAAAATCAGAAAAAAAAAACACTTCTCAAAGCAAGCACATAGTCAAATCAGCTTACTTTCATTGCTTCTGGAAAAGCAAGTTCTGGCAGAGCATTCCAGTCTATAGCCTCTGGTTCCTGGTTCCTCTGGGATTCTTCCTCTGCCTCTGGGCTTTGCATTTCCACATCTGCTGGTGCTTGAGAATGTGGAGGCTCCTCCAACATGGGAGCTTCCCTGGGCTGCCTCTTCCTCTGGGACAACCAGCTCTCTAAGTGCTGCAGAGCTGTGGTGCCACGCCCAACCCTGCACAGGGGCAGCTCAGGCTGCCTTTCAACCTGTTTGCTCGACAATTTCAAGCTGGCAGTTCTTAAAGGGGACAGACCTGATTTCTCTAGGCTATGCTCCAAGTTCTGTCTTGTCTCAGCCTGAACTTCATAGCCTTGGTCCTGTACTGCAGGGACATAATGGTCAGCTCTAACCAGCTTCACAGGATGATTTCTGGGGTTCATGACCGGCACAAGGCTGGTATGGGAGTCGGGCTTGTGATAATATGCATAAATTAATCATCATATTTGCATGAATTGACCTAAATCAAAATCACCATGATTTCCAAGAGCAAAACTGTTATATTAAAAATGACACATATCCCTTAAATTATGTGGTAATTATTAGTTTCATGAACAAAAACTATTGGTGTCCTAGAAGACTTCCTTGATAAACTGTATAAAAGGATCATGTTGAAGTGAAGAGACAAAGCTCCGAGTATCACTCCTTGGATCCTTCTTCTTAGCTCTACTGCACCAGAACTCAAGAATGTCCTATTGGGGCCAAAGACAATGTTGTCCTCCCAGCCCAGACTACTATCCCAACCAGGATCCCTGTGGAAGACAAGACCCCATGTTACAATCATAAGTATTGCTGCAATCTGATATTACTGGGAAGTATGTCTTTGTTGTAATTATCATCATTGTCTGCTTTATAATGTAATGAATTTTACAAATTGAGGTTAGTAACTACCATTTCCATTATTACAAGTGTTCTAAACATATCTCAAATCATGAATTAATTGAAAAACGTGTCAGGATACACAAAGTAGTTAGAACCTTTTAAAAAAAATAACACAAAAATAAAATCCAGTTTATAACTATTGAAAAGTTTGGATTTTAGATTTAGTACTTATTTTGTCCAAATCTGAGTTCAAGACTTCAAGGACAGTTAAACTTCAGGAAAACTAGTATTCCTTTTATCAAGCAGTGATAGAGCCTTTACTGTGGGCTGGTGAGGTAAATGCTCCGATGCATATAGGTATTGAATGAGAATCGGAACATTTACCTCGCCGGCCCGCGGCTCTGCCACTGTTTCATAAAAGGAACCCTGAGGTACTTTCCTACTCACAAGTTGTGGACTGAGGCAATAGAAAATAAAGTGACCCTTCCAAGATCACAATGAATTTCATTTCAGAAAATAGGATTTTTGCTCCTGATTATTAGTTTATTAATCTTCTGTTCTAATCACTAGGCTGCTCCTAGATATATGTTCTGGGAATGGATATTTTTCTCTCCTGGTCCTTTGTTAGAGGACTGAAAAAACTGAGATGTCAGATCATTAAACGTAAGCAAAGAGCCCCTGGAGCAGACTCTTTTCTTATATTCTTCTTTCATTTGTGGTTCTATCTTACACCCTTAGTTGTAACAAAAATTGAGCAAACCAGTGAATTAGTGCTTAAATATAATTTGTTCACCATAACTGGGTAAAAGAATAAATAAATAAAACAGTTCTTAAAAGCCCAACACAGTCACTTTTCGCACTTTACCAGGGCTGCGTCTGAAGCTATTCCTAAAATCTCCAGCAGGTAAAATCCAAGTTTAAACCTGTCTGGTGATTGCTCATGTCTTTTGGCAAGCATAGCTTCAGTACATGTAGCAACTGCTTTCACCAGACAGGTTTATTATTGGATTTTACCTGCTGGAGATTTTATAAATAGTTCCTGACCCAGCCCAGGGTGAAACATGGCTGTGCTAGGCTTCTAAGGACCGCTTTATTTATTTATTCATTCTTTCTTTAATCTGCTTATGATGAGCAAATTATATTGAAGCTTTAATTCACTTGTCTGCCCACAGGAATATAATATAGCAAAAACCCCAGGCAGGAATATAATAGACATCTTTAACGATTAGTGTACATTAACATACTTAGCACCCTTAGTCTCCCCTAAGTCTCATAAAAATATGGAAAAAGTAATATATTAATGTAATAATAATGATCAAAATTTAAGTGACCAGCTAAGGATGTAATTTTTTTCTGAAACCTTCACAATATTTTGAAAAAGCCATTAACCATTGTTCTTATGATTTCTGATGAAACCTGTTCAGCTAGTAACTTCCTCTGTGACGTTATCATTATCTAAGCAGTTTACAATACAATCTGGTATATGAGGGTGATTTGAAAAGTTCCGTAAAAAAGCAAGTTAAATATTTAAAAAATGAAAAATTTAGGTTCTTACCTTTGCTAATCTTCTTTCCTGTAGACATGACTGTCAGTCATGACCAGTGGGTAATTATCCTATCCAAGCTGCAAGAATCTGTAGGAACCCAAATTTGCATCTCTTGGCTCCTCCCCCTTATACTCTGGGCTATGCCTGAACTCCTCAATTTGTTCCAAAGCAGGAGAATAGTCCAGGAGTGTCAATCTGGAAAACATGTAACACAGGGACTAGGCCCTGCAATAAATTTCTGTTCTGCTTGATAAGAAAAAGGAGAAAGTTAGTTAGCAACACAAAATGCATAAACTGCATGAACCAGCAAACCAACTGCAGTGAAATCTTAGCATATAACAAACACACTGTAAACAAAGTACTTCTAGAAATCTTCATCTCCTGAACTCCCAAAGGCATAAAGGAAAATTCAGGTCATCCAAATATCTAGGCAAAAAAGCAAGCGTACCAACTGACTGGTCAGGTGTCAAGACTGACAATGATGTCTACAGGAAAGAAGATAAGCAAAGGTAAGAACCTAATCTTTCATTCCTGTGCAAAGCAACTGCCAGCTTTGACCAGTGGGATATACAAAAGCAATCCCTTAAGAAGAGGGCAGAATCTGTTAACCTGCTGCCAGCACAGCGGCACCAAAAGCAGTCAGCTCTAGCCGCTGTATCCGTCTGGTAGAATGTGGTAAAAGTGTACAGCTCTACAAAACTCCAGTTAGACTGCTGTAGCTTCTGCTCATGAAGCCGCCACACTTCTAGTTGAATGGGCTATGAGCCCCGCTGGAGGGAACTTGCTCCTACTGATGTAGGCGGAGGAAATTGCTGACCAGATCCACCTGGCGATAATTGCCTTTGAGGCTGATCTCCCCCAATGCACTGCCCCCGTGAGGACAAACAGGTGGCAAGAAAGGGAAGGCAAGGTACTCCTTCACCATCACTCATCTGAATTTAAAATACTGCCATTCAACCTCTACAGATAGGCATGAAATGGTAAAATTAAGACTATTTGGCCAAAATTTTGCATTAGTACTCTCCTTCAACAGAGGTCTGAGAATTAGAAAACATAAAGAATGCTTCTTTTCAAAATTTGTTTCACTGTTCTTACTTTCAGCATGGAGGCCTGTCCAGTGCTGCCCACAGAATAACCAGCTTGTCTACTATCGTAATGCAGGTATGTAAAACTTAAAGCTTGCTCTAAAAATTTATCCCCTCTCCACACCCCTTTTTTACAAAATTGTAGAGTGGATTTTAGCGCCAGCTGCGGCAATAACAGCTCCGACGCTCATAGAATTCCTATGAGTGTCGGAGCTGTTACTGCAGCAGCCGGCGCTAAAAACTGAGCTACAGTTTTATAAAAGGGGGGAGTTAATAGTGCTGCGTAATAATGCTGTGTACAATCCCAATATGAGAAAAATCTATTTTAATAAACAATAAAAAGCCTATAATTAATTCTATTCATTATGAAATTTTTAGTACAAGCTCTTTTTATAGACCCAAACCCAACAACATGGATCCTAGTTCAGTAAGATCAGGTTGTTACACAGAATAATGTAAATCACATCTTAAGGTCAAGTTGAGAGGAAAAGGTATTCAATGCCAAGCAGTCAGAGGTAACGTTCAGTTTTAAATTATACGCTGGCAGTGCAGTATATTCATGGATTGGAGTGAACAGTTTTTCCTAAAAAAAAAAAAAAAGAGTATATTCTTCCTTTTTTTATACTATAGATATCCTTTTTAAGATGAGCAACTGCTGAAGGAATTTATGCATTAAAAAAGATTTTAAAATTCTGCAGAACAAAAAAGGAAAAATAAAATCAGTAAACATCATTTTGTAATACTAATGAGTTCTGGATAAATTTATCAAAACAATATAGTAAAATCCATCATTCCATAGCAATTGAAGCAAAAAGTAATAAGAACAGAATTATATATTTTTGATTTAGAATATCTCTATAAGGAAATAAACTGACTCCTCTTCCTCCTCTCCCATAACTGTCCACTCTCTCCACTCACTCTCTTTCTTTAGCTCATCCTCGTCTCTTTTTGTCTCTCTCATTCTCCTCTTTCTTTCTCTGTGTTGATACACTCTTCCTTTCATCAATTTTTGGTGTATCCCCACAACTCTTTCTTCCTTCTCAGCCAACCTCCATCACTCTTTCCCTAAAAATGCACAAAAAAATGCACAAACAAAAGAGTTTTCTGAGCAGACAACCTGCTCCTTTTACATTTGCCTCAGTCTGAGTAACTAAGGGTTAAAGTTGAGTGCTTAATATCTCTCTACCTAATATTCAGTGGTATTTAGCTGGCTAGATAAATAATGTTAAGCCAAGTAACCATTGATATTCAGTGGGAGACAGCCGGCAGAATATCTCGATCACTGTTAGGGCCAGATTCTATAAATGGCACCATTATTGGCAGCTGCCAAAAAATGGCCACTGATCATATATCAATCAGCAACAGTGCTGTTTATAGAATCACTGCTTTCATCAAAGGTATGCATGGAATTGTAGGCCAGGATTTTAAGGATGAAGGTGTTGTTTTTCTAGGAACTTACATTTATTTTTATTTTTTTTTAGAAATCATTTTTAAACGGTTTAACCAATTAACCTCCCCCCCCCCTCCTTTTGTTTTTATGAAGTTGCATTAGCCTTTTTTATCTCTGGCCGCAGCAGTATTAGCGCCGATGCTCATAGGAATTCTATGAGCATTGGAGCTAATACCGCTGCAGCCAGTGATAAAAGCGCTTAATGCCGCATTGTAAAAGGAGCGCTACATTAGGCGCCAGTAGAGCACCTACTTTAAAGTAGGACATCTACTTTAAGGCACCATTGATAGAATATTCATTGGCTGACCACCTAAGTCTAGCAGCCAGATAGATCTACCTAAACAGGAGGTTTATCTTTGGCTGCTTTGACTTAGCAGGCCAGTAGAAGAATATTGACCTTGCCAGCTATGACTACAGAAATTCAATGCCAGTGGCGAGATATCGTCCCAGCATTGCATTTCCAGGTTTGCCGCCAATTGCAGGAGGTAGCCAGGCTGCCTCCCGCGGTATGGATATTGACTCCATATACGTATATTCAGTGCTTGGATATATATATATATATTTAGTAGCAGTTACAGAATCAGCCTGGATAACCAAGGGTTAAAATGGGTGTGAAATATATGTATATTAAATGCTTAGATATATTTATTCAGTAGCACTAACCATTTCAGGAGTGATGGAACCAGCACTATCCATTAAGACTAGGGTTGTTATTTAGAAGACTAAAATTCAACAGCTATTGGCCCAAATCTATTTTGCAATATCATTTCAAAATAAATTTGGGTCAATATTAAAATGAAGTTATATCTTTTATCAGTGACCGCTGGATGTATAACTTCATTATTTATATAGTAGTGCATATTACTTGCTTGCTATGTAATAAATCCCTGAAAAGATTTTACAAAGATCATCATACCCATGGACAAGTTAGGATCTAAGTTCCTGATATTCAGTGGTTTATGGTTTCGTTTTATTTAAGATACTTCCTTAAAAAATAACAGCGGTTTACAAAATTATAATGAATATGAAAGGAACTCCAAATCCAAATGAAAAGGAAATAACAGGATGAAAAATAAAAAGGATTAAAAATGTCCTGCTCCCGGCTAGCTAAATAGCACATAGACGGCTATCTAATATAATAAAAGGCTAAGTCGCATCCAGCCAGACGTATATGCTCTTCACCATACAATTTGTTGGAGAGATCAATCTGCCTGCTTTTAAATATCAGCAGCATTGGGAAAACAACTGCTTTTACACCTAAGCAGCAGCGGGTCCATCCGCAACCACCAAGAACCCACAGACCCGAACCTGCCAGGAATGTGACGCTGAAACCGTGGATTGAAGACAAAGTTTTATTTTATTTTTCTTTCCAGCTTATGATTTATCTTTAATCTTATCTATTGTTTTGCCTTTTGTCTTTGTTTTGTTCTATTTCTATCATTTAAATTTCTCCAGAATTCTACTGTTCAACGGCTCCCCCTTCTGCTACTATTCCTTTCTCTCCTCTCTTCTACCTTCCAAAGTATTTAGATCAATGCTGTCTTGTTAAAATGTTTATTTTATTTTTATTTTTCCTCTAACTCTACTTTTCACTTCTCTATTACCCTCCAGGTACTTTAGTTAGATTGTGAGCCTTCGGGACAGTAAGGGAATTTTTCAAGTACCTTTCTTATTTCTAATCTTAATGTATATTTTCTGTAAACCGCTTAGAACCTAACGGATGTAGCGGTATATAAGAAATAAATTACATTACATTACATTACATGTTCTGTTTTCCGTGCGCTGTAGGGCACCACAGATAGGAGTGCGCATGCACGCGAAGCACTCTCTTTCCTCCCCCAAGGCGGATGTCGGCGGTTGCAGGCCGCGCGAAGCTCTCTCCCCCCCTCCCCCCCGAGGCGGATGTCAGCAGTTGCAGTCTGCGGGAGCACGTACGCCATTTAAAAAAAAAAACAGGCAAGTTTTTAAAGTCATTAAAAGCCTTCGGCATACTTCACGGCCGATGGCTTTTCAAACCCCCCCAGCACCGCCGCCACTGTATTTTTTAAAACCCTCCAGCTTTGTGGTTAAGGCCTGGCTTCTTCGGGCAGCAGCAGCGTTTAAAATTCGCTGCTGTTGCCGGCTTCAGGCCTTCCTCTCTGGCGGGTCCTGCCTTCTTCATGTTTTCATGAAGACAGGACCCGCCAGAGAGGAAGACCTGAAGCCGGCAACAGCAATTAATTATACATGCTGCTGCTGCCCGTGGAAGTTGAAGGAGGAAAGGGAGCAGAGGGGGAAAGAATGGTAGGGCATGGAGGTAAGGAGGAAGGTATTGGGGGGGGGGAGGAAAATGCTGCACAGGGATGTGGGGTAGGAGGGAAATGCTGCAGCACAGGGAAATGGAGGGGCAGAAAAAGGAAGAGAGGCTACTGCTGGGCAGGGGGAGCAGGAAAAAGGGACAGGGGAAGAGGTGCTGATGAACAGGGGGGGCAGAAAAATGAAGGGAGGCGTACTTCTGGACAGGGGGAGCAGGAAGGAGGTGATGATGGACAGGGGGTTGGTAAAACAAAGGGAGAAGGGCTGCTGCTGGATAAGGTGAGCAGTGATGGGGTGGTGGAGGACACAGGGGAGGTAAAAGGAAGGGAGAATGGACAGGGGGAGCAGGCAAGGGGTGGTGGTGGACAGCCAAGGAAAAATAAAATACAAAAAGTGGATAAGGAGAGAGAGAAAAAAAAAAAAGACAGACAGACACACACACATATATTCTAGCACCCGTTAATGTAACGGGCTATAAGACTAGTTTGCCAATATTCAGTGAGATATAGCTGATATCTCCTGCTGAATATCCCATTCAGGGAATAGCCTGTTGACTGCCTATGTTGTACGACATAGCCAGTCACCATCATTATTCAGTAGATGGACGGTTAAGTTCAACAATCGGAAAGATCCACCTAAAAAGCAGGTCTATCTATGGCTGTTAGGACCTAGCCAGCAAGCCATTGAATATTGGCTTAGCTGGATATGTCTCAGCAGGCCAAATCTAAACTGAAAATTCAGTGCCGATCTCCAGATACAGCACAGACATTGAATTTCTGGTTTTGCTGTGGACCACGGGAGACAGCTGGTTATCTCCCATGCTCTGAATATTAGGCGGTAAGATTATAGAGTAAGTTATTGGTTTTATAGCAATGTCACATACATCACTCTTCATTAATTCTGACTTTTTTTTAATTGCTCTAGGTTCAGGGTCTAAAACCCAGTGTTGCCAAGGCCCTGTGAGACAATACTACAAGAAATAATAATAATAATACTAACTTTATTTTTGTATACCGCAATACCACAAACAGTTCAGAACGGTTTACAATGTAAGAGACTGTACATATACAGCGAAGTTACAATGTAAGGGAATGTACTATGCAGTTGAGAGCAGTTTACAATGCAGGGGACTGTACATATACAGCAGAGATATTTATACAGTGAAAATACAGTGCGAGAGACTTATAGAGTAAGATACAGTGCAAGAGACTGTATAATGTGGTTGTAGCGGTTTACTATGCAAAGATAGTTACCTATATAGCGAGGATAAAGGGTGGTAAATGACAAGTATCAATTACAGGAGGGTGTTGAGAGGGGAGGGGTAAGTAAGAAGGATGGAAGTATTGGATTAAGGGAGAGGAAAGGAGAGATCGAGGGGAGGAGAGGTGGTAGAGTTTGGTTATTTGGAGGGGAGGGGTTCGAGAAATTTATCATAGAGGTAAGTTCTGAGAGATTTCCTGAAGGATGAGTAAGATGGAGCAGATGAGATGAGGATGGTCAGGCAATCTGTCCATCTACCAGCTTGGAATGAGAGAGTTCTCTTAAGGAATCTTTTGTAGGTGCATCCCTTTGGGGATGAGTAGGTAAACAAATAGGCATTGCGCGTGCGAGTGGTGCCTGGGAATGCAAAGTGGTGAGAGAGATATATCGGGGACAAGCCAGTTAAGGTTTTGAAGCAGAGGCAGGCGAATTTGAAGATGATTCTCACTTCTATTGGCAACCAGTAAAGTTTTCTGCAGTCTGAAGGAGGGGAAGTCGAAATAATGTTTGATGGTGCGGAGTTTCCAGAGGGTGTAAAAACATTTTTTGACCTGGGCATTGGTGTGGTCTTCGAAGGTCAAGCAGCGGTCTAGGATGACTCCAAGGATTTTGATGATGTGATTGATAGGGTAAGTTAGACCGTTGAGTTGTAGGGTGGTGGTCGTTAATTTGTGGTTGGGACTTGCAAGGAAGAGTGCTGGGACCACTGCTGTTCAATATATTCATTAATGACCTGGAAGTAGGGACGAAGTGCGAAGTTATAAAATTTGCGGACGACACAAAACTCTCCAGCAGGGTTAGAACTGTTGAGGAATGCAAAGAACTACAAAGTGACCTGAACAAACTGAGTGAATGGGCACATAAATGGCAAATGTGCTTCAATGTAGAGAAATGCAAAGTCTTGCACATAGGGAAAGGAAACCCGATGTACAACTACAAGATGGGGGGATGGTATTGAGGAAAAGCAACCTAGAAAGGGACTTGGGGGTTCTGGTGGACCAAACAATGAAGCCGGGGGCACAATGCACAGCAGCCTCAAAGAAGGCGAACAGAACTTTGGGCATTATCAAAAAAAGAATCACTACCAGAACCAAAGAAGTTATCCTGCCGCTATATTGGGCGATGGTGCGCCAGCATCTGGAGTACTGCATTCAATACTGGTCGCTGTACCTTAAGAAAGATATGGCGACACTCAAGAGAGTCCAGAGAAGAGCAACAAAAATGATAAAGGGCATGGAAAATCTTCCATATGCTGAGAGGCTGGAGAAACTAGGGCTCTTTTCCCTGGAAAAACGGAGACTTAGAGGGGACATGATAGAAACTTACAAGATCATAAAGGGAATAGAGAAGGTAGAGAGGGACAGATTCTTCAACTGGCGGGGGAAACAAGAACAAGAGGGCACTCAAGAAAATTGAAGGGAGACAGATTCAGAACGAATGCTAGGAAGTTCTTCTTCACAGAGAGGGTGGTGGATACCTGGAATGCGCTTCCAGAGGAGGTGGTAGAGCAGAGTACGATTTTGGGTTTCAAAAAGGGGTTGGACAAGTTCCTGAAGGAAAAGGGTTTGAAGGGTATAGTTAGAGGGGTACTATACAAGACAAAATGTCTTAAATAAAGGATTACTTACAGGTCACTGACCTGGGGGGCCGCCGCAGGAGCGGACTGCTGGGCACGATGGACCTGTGGTCTGACTCAGCAGAGGCGATGCTTATGTTCTTATGTTCTTATGATGTCAGACCATAGGAGAGAGAAAGATAGGGAGGAGATGGTACACAAGGATTGAGGGGAAGGAGAGAGGATTGAGGGGAAGGAAAGACATGACTCATAGGGAAGTGAGGGATGGGAAAGGGAAGAGAGATGGAAGAAATACTGTTTATGGATAGATGAGAATAGGGAGAAGAAAGAGGGAGGAGATGGCACACATGGATGATGGGGAAGGGCAGAGAGAGGGAGGAGACATGGACAGTGGGAAGGGAAGACATGGAAAAGTAGATAGAACTGAGGAGGAAGCAGAAAAATAGAAGGAAGTTGAATATTAAAAGTTAATGCCAAAGATGGATGGATATACTTGAAGGCTTAGTGCTATCTCTTTTTAAGATGTGCCATGATTAGAAAATAATTAGTATCACTGGTATAAGTTCTGTGCTGTATGGCACCCTGTGAACTTTAGAAGAATGATTCAGCACAAACACAAGATCAGAGAGTCAAAACTCCCTAGTAACCTCCAGCTAGCGCAGAAGAACCCTGCGCATGTTCAATTTTCTCAAGAAGTGATCCTGTTGGACTGTGACTATACATGTATTTTGGTTATGGATATACAATTTCTTGAAAGATGAATTAGGGCAGAAAGGAGATAAAACAACAAATGGATAAGAAGGCTTTGGAAACAGTTAAGAGCACAGACAGAAGTTGAACCAGAGAATGGGAAAAGATGAGTAGAAAAATAAAATAACCAGTCAACAAAGGTAGGAAGAATGATTTTATTTTCAATTTAGTGATTGAAATGTGTCCATTTTCAGAATTTATATCTGCTGCCTACAGTGGCATAGCAAGAGTGGGAGGCACCAGGGGCAGTGGCGCCCCTCTCCCACCATGTGTGCCTATCCCCCATACCTTTTTAACTTTGGTGCTAGCAACCACAAACTTGTTGCCTGCGTCGGCATCGGAGCTCTCTCTGACATCACTTCATAGATATGGGTTCCTAGGTACGAGTCCCGGAAGTGATGTCAGAGAGAGCGCCGAAGCAGATATGGGCAGCTGATTCATGCTGATGTTAAAAAGGTACAGTCGAAGGGAAGGAGAGCAAGGAGTGGGATGGGAGGGCAGAGAGGAGGAGTGCCTGAGCCCTGAGGAAGACCGCACCTAGGCTGGACTGCCCTCTCCACACACCCTTTACTATGCAACTGGCTGTCTATATTTTGCATTGTTGTACTGCATGCAGAGTCTGGCATCTTAGGGTTTTGTTTGTGTATATTAGGACTTTTAGTCTATGGTTTTGTATTTGCATAGGATTTATCTGTGTTTTGCACATGTGACCAAGGCCAGGTGTTCTGGTAAGAATAAATGTCATGAAGCATTATTGGTAGGATGTCCAGATTTTACGATTGTAAAATCTGGACACCCTAGACCTGTCCCCAGGCCCACCCATCTCTGCCTCAGTTCTGCCATAGCTCTGCCCTCGATGCCTGATTTGATCCGGCAGGAAGCAATCTGCGCATGTGAGTGAGAGGAGGCTTTTCATAATCTGGACAAAGTGCCGGGTTTTGAAAAGCTGTCCAGATCTCCGGACATGTCCTCATAAGGAGAACATGCCCAGGGAAATCTGGACGTCTGGTAACCCTAATTATTGGTGTCTTGGTCCCACGTAGGAAGATATTTGTCAGCAGTTTGTCTGGATTTTGGAAGGCCCTGAGCTCATGGCCGCATCTGGAAGGCCTGTGTGCATGTGCGGCTGTCAATATGATGACACATGTATGTGATGTCATCGTGTCGATGTCCACACATATGCAAAGGCCTTCAAGACACAGACCAGAGCTCATGGAAGGAGACACGAGGCTTGTGTGTGAATGGGGCTGGGGCGTACCAGGGCGGGCCTGGGGCAGAATGGGATGGGGCCAGGGACGGAACAGAGCTGCACTGGAGGCAGAACAGAGTGGGGCCATGTGGCCTCTTTTTTAAAAAAGGAAATCTGGTAATGCTACATTAATACCCAGTGCAATGCACAGCTCCCTCCAAACCAAGGAAGCTTTAAAACAGGAGCAGCTTTTGAAAAGCACAGCTGTAAAGATTTTTTGCTCTTATTTGCACCACAAGGCACAACTCTCTCCCTGTGTCTCATCCAACATGCAGCCTCATTTCTTACAGAATCTAGTGCTGAGAAGTGTTCATCCAGCAACAGAGTGCATCTGCAGGATAATTTGGGATTTCAGGATTCTAAGGAAAGGACCATGCAGAAGCATGATGGAGAAGGCTGCTCCCTGTGCAACAGGTAAGAAAAAAGGGAAGGTGTAGAAGCAAAACTAGCAGAATTTAAGAGCTGCAGACAAAATGGAGATCGTGCACTTGCCAACTTCCCTCTTCATGCTCCTTGACACTGCCTCAGACTTATCCTTATTCCCTAACTACTGCTACCCATCACCCTTAATACCCTTAGCTACCTCCCATTTTAACCTGTTTAGACCTACTTAAGACCAAGCCCCTTCTTTCTTTCCTACCTGCCTCTCTCCCACTCAGCCCCAAAGCTGTATTCCTAGCTAAGTGCCAGGCCGCTACCCATTTGTGTTTCTGACTTTCCTATGTGACAAGGTCAGTTTCTTTCCTTCTAGTGTGGTCTTGGCTCTGAGATGTTACAGTTTAGAAGGAAATAGGCATATTGCATGGAATGAACTTGAAGCCACTCCCCTTTACTATTATTACATCACCTGGTAGGTAATGTCACAGTTATATATGAGAATCCTGAGACAACTGGCATTTCCATTTCTAGAGAGGACTGACGCACAGCAATAATGCTTAGAAGAAGTGAGAGGATCAGAGCGAGGAACAATAATGCCAACAGCAGCAGCAGCAGCAGCAGCAGCACTATCAGTATCAGTTGCGTAAGGTATGCCACTACTTTATTTTCATCTAGTTTAAGGGATTATTTTTTTTTTCCTCACCATTTTCTGGAAGTAGGGTTACGAAGTGGCCTCCAATTTCAGGACAGGTTAATCCAGTCCTAATTTTAACCAATGGTCTTCATGTACCTATAGTTCTACTATCCCTATGGATATAACTCAAAGAAACAGGCCATGATGGAAAAACAGGAGGGGATTAGCCTATCCTGGACACTAGAAGCCAGTTGACACCTTTTACATTCCTTTCTAACAATGTTACCTCCAAGCCAATGGACAGGCAGGTTTCCTGGAATCCTGCAGAGCTTGCCTGTCTCTCATTATTGAAAATGTGATAGTGAAGCAGTGCTCTCTACTGACAGGATTGTAGATCAAGAACTCCTGCTCAGCTTAAAGTGAACAGTGTTTTCTAATACAAAAGCAGACTTACTGTGTTAGAATTGTAGAAGTTAAGTAAATACAACTTACCTATCAGTAGTTTTGTCACTCTGTTTCTGTATTATTAAACCCTAGAATAGGAAAATAATGGGAAATTTACAATATTACTGCTGTAGTAAAAATGACCTTAGTGTGCAGGAGAGATTTGCATAAGGGTACATGAAGGTCACTTTGTACCACAGCTTAGTAAAAAGGACCCTAAATAGTCCTGCCATGTGGAATTTTTAATTATAATATTTATGGAGTTTTATTTATGACCATTTCTTCTCTTTGTAGAAACCTGGAAAAAAAACAAAGATCTGGACCATCAATCTCGAGTAAGATATGACATCTTTACTTATTTATTTAGGTATTTATATACCTGTTCCAAGATTTCTCTGCCACTTCATACGCGGCTGCTGATCACATACTGGCATCCTATACAGAATTGTGACAGACGCCTTACCCCACCTAACAGCCTCAATTCTCTAACTGGTGCCCATGTTACAGGCACCGGTTAGAGAATCATGCCTGATCCCTTGCCGTCAATCACACTGCTGTGATCAGCTGAGCGGCTGTGGCAGAGGACCCCTCTAGTGAAATCCCTTGGCTGGAGGGTTGCCTACTCCATCCTGGCCCTAAATTCCTGAACCCCTCTCAAAGCAGTGAGGCAGGAGGGATGCCCACTCCCTCCTGCCACTGCACTACCCCCAAAGTACCCCAGCAGGAGGTATGCCCACTCCCTCTTGCTTCCATCCCTTCAGAATTTCCCAACACTTATCTGCTAGAAAACGCTGGAATAGAGTAGTTTCAGAATTTTTCAAAAAACTTGAAGAGATAGACAGGATCTTATTTGAGATGGTAGGTACTTTCAACTTGCTTGCTTCTTCAGGGCAGCTCCATTGCGATCGGCAGCTGCCCCACTGTTCAAGCCACAGTCTTTTGCCGCAGGGGGAGGCAGTCAGGCCGGCGTGGAAGATGAGCTCCGCCTCCCAACATCCTTTACGGCGCAAAGCATCAAACTTTGAGCCTTCTTGCTTCTTCAGGGCAGCTCCATTGCGATTGGGAGCTGCCCCCACCATTTAAGACACTGTCTTCTGCCACAGGGGGAGGAAGTCGGGCCGGCGTTGGAAACGAGCTCCGCCTCCCCACATCTTTTGCTGCGCAAAGTGCTAAACTTTAAACTTGCTTGCTTCTTCAGGGCAGCTCTATTGCGTGGGAGATGAAATCCGCCTCCCGATGTCCCTTGTGGCACAAAGCACCGTCATTTAGGACAGTGTGCCTAGGGCGCATCGCCGCTCTCCGCGCCGCCTAAGGTGCAAACCAAAGACACGCACCTTAGTGCGCTCCTTTGTGCAGCGACTGAAGGGCGGCAACTGAATATGGTAACTCTCCTAAAAGTACAGTCCACTAGAGCAACCTAAACTCAGACCAGAAAATGAGAGTCCCAATCACGCTAATCCTACTACTGCTGTTTATCACCTGCATTACAGCTACCCACTATGCGCCTCCTACATACAGCACCACCACTTTTAGATGCTCTCTCCCCTCTACACCCCCGCAAAATAATACAAAACCGAACCGCCCCCTGATACACAGAATCTCTAAGAGCTGAGAAACAAGCATGCAGACGTCTAGAAAGGAGATGGCGAAAGGACAAAACGCAAAACCACTGAGCGTTGTGGAGAACAGCAATCAATAAATATAAATTCAACATATCAGAAGCCAGGAAAAGTTACTACACAAACACAATAGGAACCAAAACTACCAACTACAAAAAATTATTCCTTCTAGTTAAACCACCACCCACCCAAACAAAACAATACACCCACAGCCCAAGAGCTGGCAGATTACTTCCTGAACAAAATCAAGACTGTGCAAACAGAAGTAGCCAGCAAGCCACCAGCACAGACACAATCCAGAAAAGCACCTGAACCAGTGGCGAACAGTTTTTTTCTTTTGATGTTTTTGGTTGGAGGGTATGTGAATGGTGAGTTCTCCTATGTCTGGTGAGGTGGATTTAATTATTTAGCTGAAGAAATTAGTTACCCACCCCCACCCCCCATTCCACACACATTAATTTTCTTCCATTTTGTTCCCATTATAAAAAAACACTGATAAAAGTTCCCAGAAAAAAATACATTAAAATAAGAAGTGAAAACAAAGGCCCCTACAGATGAGAACATAACATAAGAATAGCCTAAATTTGTCAGACCAATGGTCCATCATGCCCAGTAGCCCATTCTCATGGTAGCCAATCCAGGTCACTAATACCTGGTCAAAACCTAAAGAGTAGCAACATTCCATGCTACCGATCCAGGGCAAGCAGACACTTCCCCCATATCTTAATAACAGACTATGGACTTATCCTCCAGGAATTTGTCCAAATCTTTCTTAAAACCAGCTACACTATCTGCTTTTACCATAACTTCTGGCCACTTCATTTTTAAGTTTAGATCTTTCCTTCCAAACAGAGACCTTGCTAGATGTCAAATACAGCACAAGGTAATTTCACACGGACTTAGCTGTGCAGGAAATGTGAATCTCCTCATACACCCACCATATAGTGCAAAAATGTGCAAAGGTCTGGCTTTTTCTTTCGATTACTACATGGCCTAAAGCCACACAAGCAGCGCTGTTACAAACATATTCTGAAGGTCAATGTTAAGGTTAACAAAGTTTCCTTCCTTGGACCAGAAGGAGATACTGACAAACCACTGGAAGAGATCCCAAAACAACTACCCAGGAACAACACCCAAAGACCCACTCAGTGTGTGAACCAGTTGAGTGGAGTGGACTAACTGGGGGGTGGAAATGGGCCCGGAGTTTGCTTAGCAGAATTTCCCAGACCATCTCTTCCTCTCAACACATTGACACGCTGCCGCCACCACCACTAGGAACACTTCACCGGGTAGGCCAGCAATGCTATAAACTTTATAAAACACATTATTATATTTTCTTATAAAGCACATGTTTTAACTGAACTCTCTGACATCCTCAGCCTTTCCATTCACAAAAATAGAAGGAAGAAAAGTTCCCATTTCCTGCTGTCTCATGTCCCCGGCCTATACAATATTTTTCTTCTGCAGACCCTTCAAAAGTCTGACCAAATCCTCGTTTCACTTGCATTATAAAGTACTGAGGATGCCATCTCTCCCCAATCTCAAAGTCTAAGACAGTAGCGCAAACTAGTGCTGCCAGATTCAGGAAAAAAAATTTAGATTCGATTCAGCCTATTGAATTGGTTTATCGATTCGATTTTCCTGCCCAATTGGCTGTTTTTTTTCAAACCTGGTGGGTTTATTTTATAGCTTTTCCACCCCCCTTTGGCTTCTCCTAACCACATTGGCGCTGTGGTGTAAATAAAATAAAGAAACAAAAAGGACTTTTTCTCTCTCTGTTAAATCCTAGCTCACATTTGCGGTCTAACACCAGCTCTGTCAGGATACACATTTCAAATCTGACATATTGTAATCACAAAACAGAAAATATAATTAGTTTTTCTACCTTTTGTTGTCTGGTTATTTTTCAAATCTTGGTCCAAGGCTCTTGTTGTCTTCTGATAACTTGCTTGCCAGGATCTCCTTCTTTCTTCTTTCTCCGTGCTAACCATCCATCTGCCATCTCTGTCCTCCTCTTCCGTTTTCCTTCCCTCCCCCGGATGTCTGGCATCTTTCCTTTTTTCGTCTCCCTCCACAGATCCACCTTTTCTTAACTACCCTTTCATCCAGCAGCACTCCCTCCTTCCCCACCACCCCAGGGTCCACCATCTCTCCCTTTCTTTTCCCAACTACCCTCCTAACCAGTTCTCTATCCCCCCTCCACACCATCCCTTGTGTCCAACTTCTCTCCCTTTCTGTTCCTTCCCTCCCTAAAATCCATGGTCCATCATCTTTCTCCCTCTCCTCTATTTTTAGAACCATTATTTCTTTCCACCCAAAGTCCGGCATATGCACGTCTCTTTGATCTCCTCCCCCTTCCTTCTGTGTACTTCTACACCAGGTTCCCCCCCTCCCCTGAAGGCCTATCCCCCCTAAAAGGTCTCATCCTACCCCTGAAATCCTGTCCCCCCCCTTGAAGGCCTGCAACCCCCCCGAAGGCCTGTCCCCCCCTTGAAGGCCTGACTGCTTGTTCCCCTTGAAGGCCTGTCCCCCCTTGAAGGCCTGCCTGCCTGTCCCCCCCTCCAAATGTCTGCACCTCCCCCGAAGGCCTGCCTGCTTGTTCCCCTTGAAGGCCAGTCCCCCCCTTGAAGGCCTGTCCCCCCCTTGAAGGCCTGCCTGCCTGTCCCCCTTGAAGGCCTGTTCCCCCCAAGAAGGCCTACACCCCCCCCGAAGGCCTGTCCCCCCCTTGAAGACCTGCCTGCCTGTTACCCTTGAAGGCCTGTCCCCCCTTGAAGGCCTGTCCCCCCCCTTGAAGGCCTGCTTGCCTGTCCCCCCCAAAGGCCTGCACCCCCCCCCCGAAGGCCTGCCTGCCTGTTCCCCTTAAAGGCCTGTCCCCCCCTTGAAGGCCTGCCTGCCTGTCCCCCTTGAAGGCCTGTCCCCCCTCCTGAAGACCTGCACTCCCCCGAAGGCCTGTCCCCCCCCCTTCAAGGCCTGCCTGCCTGTTACCCTTGAAGGCCTGTCCCCCCCCCTTGAAGGCCTGCTTGCCTGTCCCCCCTGAAAGCCAGCACCCCCCCGAAGGCCTGCCTGCCTGTTCCCCTTAAAGGCCTGTCCCCCCCTTGAAGGCCTGCCTGCCTGTCCCCCTTGAAGGCCTGTCCCCCCTCCTGAAGACCTGCACTCCCCCGAAGGCCTGTCCCCCCTTGAAGGTCTGCATGCCTATTCCCCTTGAAGGCCTGTCCCTCCCCCTTGAAGGCCTGCCTGCCTGTCCCCTTTGTAGGCCTGTCCCCGCCAAAGGCCTGCACCCCCCCCTTGAAGGCCTGCCTACCTGTCCCTCTTAAAAGGTCTCATCCTACCCCTGAAGGCCTGCCCCCCCCTTGAAGGCCTGACTGCCTGTTCCCCTTGAAGGCCTGCCTGCCTGTCCCCCCCTCCGAAGGCCTGCACCCCCCCCCGAAGGCCTGCCTGCCTGTTCCCCTTGAAGGCCTGTCCCCCTCTTGAAGGCCTGTCCCCCCCCCTTGAAGGCCTGCCTGCTTGTTCCCCTGGAAGGCCTGTCCCCCGGCGAAGGCTTGCACCCCCTCTGAAGGCCTGTCCCCCCCCTTGAAGGCCTGCCTGCCTCTTCCCCTTGAAGCCCTGTCCCCCCCTTGAAGGCCTTTCCCCCTCCCGAAGGCCTGCACCCCCCGAAGGCCTGTCCCCCCGAAGGCCTGCCTGCCTCTTCCCCTTGAAGGCCTGTCCCCCCCTTGAAGGCCTGTCCCCTCCTTGAATGCATATCCCCCTGAAGGCCTGTCTCCCCCCCGCAAAACCTGCCTGCCCGTCCCACCCTGAAGGCCTGCTGCCCCCCCAAAGGACCACTCGCCCCCCCACCACCTCGAAGGACCGCTCGCCCCCCCACCACCACCACCACCACCACGGAGGACTGCTCATCCCCCCTGCCTCTCCACACCATTTACCTAGGGAAACAGCCTGCACTAAATCGCGATGTCAGTGATCTTTGCCTGCTTTGGCTGTTTCCTCCACCGCGGTCCCGCCCCTCCTCTGATGCCAGAGGAGGGGTGGGACCGCGGCGGAGGAAACAGCCGAAGCAGGCAATGATCGCTGGCATCGCAATCTTATGCAGGCTGTTTTCCCAGGTAAATGGTGCGGGGAGGCCGGGGGGGAGGAAGGGAATCCAGACGTCGGGGGCTGAAATGGACGCAAGGGGGGGAACCGGACCGGGAGCAGCCCCTCAAGGTTTGCACCCTGGGCCGACCGTCCCCCCCCCCCACTTCCCACCCTTGGTATGCCACTGACCTGAAGTTTCCGCAATAACCAGTAAGGCTGAGTTCATCTGGTCCATCTCTGACACACAAAATCTATTAGGAAAATTGGCCGCCCATTGCAGCCCATTAGACAATTCCCCCCCCCCCCCCCCACCTCCTCATCTCAGCACCCAAGGAAATTATCATATGGATCAACTTCTTCCTGAACAATTCCCTAAGCTAAGGATGCCTACCAGAAGAAATGTGAAAAATAGCTCTAACCTTTATCCCTAAATCTTCTAATGAAGATCTCATCACCCCCTTGAACTACAGGCCCATCGCTGACATCCCCATCCTTACCAAAATTCTTGAAACCCACATAAACAAACATCTAACAGCATACATAGAACAGCACTCATGCCTCCATCAAACACAATTTGGTTTCAGACAACAGTACAGCACAGAACTCCTCATTCTGACCTTACTAACCAAAATCAAATAACTGCTAAGCACATGCCGACAGGCCGTACTCCTTCAATTTGACATATCCACTGCTTTTGACTCAGTTGATCATCAGTTACTCTTAGAAAAACTCTCGGAGTTAAAAATAATAGACACAGTACTGCGCTGGTTCACTGACTTCCTCAAGAACAGAGAATACACAGTCAGGAAAGACGGTGTTTACTCCAACAACTGAAGGGCCTTCTGTGAAGTTCCGCAGAGTTCAATGCTCTCACCTACTCTTTTCAACCTATTCATGAGCTCACTCGGAGACTTCCAACTTGAAGACGAGAGCATACTGTCATATGCAGATGACATCTTACTCTTCATACCGGTGGCAGGAAACCAAACTGACACTCCTAACAAAATCTCTGATAACACAGGAAAGATCCAAGCATGGGCTACTACCCAAAAACTAAAACTAAACACCACCAAAACCAAAGTCCTTTACATCCACAGTACCCAACAAACAGCACCAACGAATATCACTCTTCAGTTGGACAACATACTTGCTGTAGAAAAAACCTCCAAAATTCTAGGCTGTATATTAGACTCCACATTATCCATGGAGCCGCAAATATCCCAACTTCATAAGAAAGCCTTCACCATGAAACAACTAAGACTCATAAGGCCATACTTCAACAACATTACTTTTTTTTTTAGTTCAAAATCACTTTGCCACCATTGTCCAGATGATGATTCTATCCCAACTGGATTACTGCAACTCCACCTATCTAGGAATCAATGCCACTGCAGTAAGACTCATCTTCAGTCTGAAAAAATTTGACTCCATTTCAACCCACCGCAAATAAAGATTAAATTAGATTAGGTCATTCCAAAATGCTGTTAATAAATAGGGGAAGGAATGAACAATTTTACTGATAGATCTGGCACCTTTTTCATTGTAAAAAGAGAGTTTAAATAAATGGATAGTTCTACAACTTGAAGAGCTTGAAGAATTTAAAGCAAGACACTGTACAATGATTATTGGATATTCAAGCCATAGTGCTGGTGCCACCTGACCTCTTGGGCTCAGGCAGACATTCCATATATTTTATCATGACATAGAAAGGTTCCGATGATAGGAGGCCTATTCTGAATCTTACACATGTGAATGATGCTTTCAGGATACTGTGCTTTTGTACGGAGACAGTAAAGTCTGTCATAGCAGTGGTGGCACTGTGAGAGTTTCTTGCCTCTCTGGATTTCACAGAGGCTTACATGCACATCCCAATTTTTCCAGCTCACCACAAATTTCTGAGCTTTCATGTCTTGGAAAATCATAGCCAATTCTCAGCTCTGCCATTTGTCCTTGGACCTTCACCAAGGTGATGGTGGTTGTGGCAGCTCACTTGAGAATGGGTTTGCAGTTGCACCCGTACTTGGACAACTGGCTGATCAGAGCCCCCTTGTTTGCATAAGGTCTGTGCACTGTGATCAGGTGATCTGGATATTGGAGGACCTCAGGTGAATTGTGAATTACAGAAATAGTTTGTTGCCCACCCAATCTCTGGAGTACCTGGGTATTCTGTTTGACATGACAGTGGGCTGCATATATCTTCCAGAGGCACGCAGATAGAACCTGTGTGCTCAAATTTCTTCTCTTCTGGACAAGGCAGCTTCATCAGTGAGGGACTATTTTCAGGTTCTGGGGTCCATGGCAGCCACAATAGATGTAGTACCATGGGCGAGAATGCACGTGTATCTTCTTCAGCATGTATTTCTCTTCCACTGGGCTCCGCACAAAGATGCATTACAGACCTCTCTTCCTTGGACTCTAGAGGCCAAAGCCAGCATGAATTTGTGGCTGATTCCGCAGTCTCTTTCCATGGACATGCCACTGTGGATTGCTTTCTGGGTCATTGTGATGATGGATTTCAGCCTTCAGGGCTGGGGAGCCCATTGCAATCATCATCCCATTCAGGGATATTGGAACCCTTCTCAGAAGAAATGGTCAATCAACCGATTAGAGCTGAAGGCTATTCATTTGGATCTGGTGCAATTGCAGAAGACACTGGAGGGCTTAGCGGTCAGGGTCTTCTCTGACAATGAGACAGCAGTAGCCTATGTAAATTGCCAAGGAGGTATGATGAGTGCATCTCTGACTCTGGAAGTCTGCCTGCTCTTTCACTGGGTGGAACATCACCTCCAGGTGCTTTCAGCAGCGCATGTGGCAGGAGTCGATAATATTCAAGCAGACTTTATCAGGCAACAAATTCTGGATCCGGGTGGGTGGGTGTTGTCCTCAGTGTTCTTCCAAGCCATTGTACAGGAATGGGGTAAGCCTCACTTTGATAGCATGACCATGGCACAAAACAGGAAGGCAGATCACTTCTTCGATCGAACAGCTGAGCTAGGAACATAAGAACAGCCTTACTGGGTTCATCAAGCTCAGTAGCCCATTCTCACAGTGGCCAATCCAGGTCAATAGTACCTGGCCAAAACCAAGGAGTAGCAATATTGCATACAACAATCCAGGGCAAGCAGTGGCTTTCCCCCTGTCTTTGTCAATAACAGACTATGGACTTTTTTTTCCAAGAACTTCTCCAAACCTTTCTTAAAACCTGTTGCGCTATCTACTCTTACCACAACCTCTAGCAATGCGCGCCAGACCTTAACTATTCTCTGAGTGAAAAAAAAATTTCCTCTATTGGTTTTAAAAGTATTTCCCTGTAATTTCATCAAGTGTCTCCTAGACTTTGTAATTTTTGACGGAGTGAAAAATCGATCCATTTGTACCCATTCTACTCCACTCAGGATTTTGTAGACTTCAATCATATCTCCCCTCAGCCATCTCTTTTCCAAACTGAAAAGCCCTAATCTTTTTAGTCTTTCATCATACTGGAGGAGATCCATCCCCTTTATCATCTTGGTCGTTCTTCTTTGAACCTTTTCTAGCACTACTATATCTTTCTTGAGATAAGAAGACCAGAATTTAACGCAATACTCCAGATGAGGTCGCACCATGGAGTGATACAGGGGCATTACGTGTTCCACAATTTTAATTTTTATAATTGTTTCTACCATTTTGCCCAGCACTGAAGTAAAGCTTACCGGTCTGTAATTTTCCAGATCTCCCCTGGAGCCCTTTTTAAAAATCAGTGTAACATTGACCATTCTCCAATCTTCAGGTACTACAGATGATTTTAGGGACAAATTACAGATCAATAACAGCAGATAATCAATTTCATATTTGAGTTCTTTTAGTACACTGGGATGAATACCATCAGGTCCAGGTGATTTATCACTTTTTAACTTGTCAATTTGGCTTAGTACATTTTCCAGATTCACCAGGATTTCTTTCAGTTCCTCTGCATCACCACCCTCGAAAATCATTTCTAGTTCAGGTAAATCTCTTATATTTTCTTCTGTAAAGACCGAAGCAAAGAATTAATTTAGTCTTTCTGCTATGGCCTTATCCTCCCTGATCGCCCCTAGTTCGGCCATGGCCACACAGAGTCCTTCTGTATGTTTTTCCTTCCTGGTCCATTATTGGCCAAGTCATTCGGTGGATCGCGGCCCATCAGGCCTGGATCATTCTGGTGGCTCCAGAAAGGCCTCTGATGCATCTGTGTTGGGGTTCTGGCCTGAAGTTCCACACACATCTGGACATTCTTACACAAGGTTCAGTCTGTATAGAGAACATAAGAATAGCCTTATTGGGTCAGACCAATGGTCCATCAAGCCCAGTAGCCTGTACGTATGGTGGCCAATACAGGTCACTAGTACCTGGCAAAAACTCAAAGAGTAGGAACATTTCATGCTACCGATCCAGGGCAGCAGTGGTTTCCCCCATGACTTTCCCAATATCTGATTATGAAAATTTCCTCCAGGAAATTGTCCAAATCTTTCTTAAAACCAGCTATAACATCCATTCTTACTACAACCTCTGGCAACATATTCCAGAGTTTAACTATTTTCTGAGTGAAAAAATATTTCATCCTATTGTATTTAAAAGTATTTCCCTGCAACTTTGAATGTCTCCCTAGTCTTTGTAATTTTTGATGGATTGAAAAATCAATCCACTTGTACTTATTCTACTCTACTCAGGATTTTGTAGACTTCAATCATATCTTCCTTCAACTGTCTCTTTTCCAAGCTGATGAGCCCTAACCTTTTTAGTCTTTCCTTATGTGATGATCCAAATCGCTTTGCTCTTACAGCATATCTATTTAGCATGCAGCCTTAGTACACAAAGGATATTCCGATGTAATTGCTACTCTGCTCAAGTGTAAGAAATCAACTTTCCAATATTGGTATGACTAGGAGAAGGTAGAGTCCTTTGATTTCGGTGGTTCTTAGTTTCTTCCAAGCAGGTCTCAATAAAGGCCTTACTGTTGCATCCCTTTGGGTCCAAGTTGTTGGTTTCTCCTGTTTCAGAGGCTGTGATTGATGGAGAAGACCCTTAGAAGACCTTCAGGAGACCCTCAGGAGGGGCATTGTGTTGCTGAATCATAGGTATATGAACTGTGCAAAAAGTGCATATTTTCCTGTCAGCACAAATAATACTTTTGCAAGAGGGCTTCATCTTTGCCCTAGAAGCTGGCAATTATCTGCTGACTGTGACAAGTGCTGGATGTTATATTAAAGGACATTCCAAGAAATGCTTGAGCCTCAAGAAAGTCACAATATCAGGTCAAGATGACATGGTCAAAATGACATGAACTGTAGATAATGTTGCTGAAAAATCTACAAGCAAGATTAGGAAGGAGGGTGTTCACCCTCATAGATCATTGGCTTCAGTATTAAGAATGCATTATCAGAGAAAATAGAGAGGTAATATTTGACAGCAAGTACACCAAGCTTCATTATGACTCAACTGCAATTATATCATCCAATCATTAAATATGATAAAGTGTGAAAATCCAATGGAAATTAAGTATGTAATTAGAAGCTAAACAAAACTCTGGAGCCCAGGCTACTAAGCTTGGTTATAAAAGGTCCAGCTTATTTCCTTAAAAAGGTAAGGTGGATTGATATCAACAGACTGCCGGCACTCTGTGTTATTCTTCCGTTGGCCTAACTGCTATTACTATATCTTGCTTGGATACAATTTATTTCTTGTAAGCTGACCTTTGTTTATTATTAATAAACATATATTATGTACAGCAATTGGGTTGTTGATGTGATGTCATTCAAATACATTGAAGATATCGCAGCGTCTTCAGGATCATTCTTCATCATTTCCATCTCATCCAGACATCACCAGATTTTTGAAGGGTGCTCTTCGTATTAGACATCCTATCAAACCTCCATTCTCTTTTTGGGACCTGAACTTGGTTCTGTCTGGCCTTACCAAGGCTCCTTTTGAGCCTCTGAGAAACGCTTCCCTCTTAGACTTGATGCTCAAGATTTTTTTTCTGGTCACCATTACTACTATGAGATCTGTCTTAGAACTCCAGGCTCTTTCATGTTGAGAGCCCTTCCTGAGGATCTCAGATACTGATATTTCCTTGCACTTGGTCCCTTTCTTTCTGCTGAAGGTAGTTTATGTTTTCCATGTTAATCAGGAAGTGCGTTTACCTGTTTTTCAGCATTGTGGCTCAAAGTCGCAAGATCACATCTTGAGAAAATTGGATGTGTGCAGGGTTCTTCTGTGCTATCTGAAGATTACTGAGTTTCAATTCTCTGATCATCTGTTTATGCTGACTCATTCTTCTAAGTGGGGCACTCCTGCTTTCAAGACCACTATTTCTAGATGGATCCGCAAGTCCATAAGGCCATTTCATCAGTCTACATTCTTTCCTGGAAATAGTCTCCTGTCTCTGTCAAGGTGCATTCTACCAGAAATATTGTTTCTTCATTGGCTAAAGCTAGAGAGGTCTCTTCAGAAGAGATTTGCAGGCCAGCATCATGGTCCAATTTGCGCACGTTCGCTAAATTTTACCAGGTGGATGTGGCAGCAAGACAAGATTCTGTTTTTGGGTTCTCAGTCTTGAGGGTCAGTACAGTCAGCCCACCCCAGCTTTTTGGGACTGCTTTTGTACATCCCATATGTCTAGTATGTCTAACCTATTGCATTGGAAAAATAGATTATGTCCTTAATTTGATAATATCTTTCCAGTAGATAGATGAGACATTCCAGACTCCTGCCATGTCCTTCCTGTGCCTGCCTACTATCTCATTCTGTTTATGCTTCTCTAAGTTGTTCTTGGATGCCAGTCAGCCCTTCAGGGTTTTGAAGAATTCTATATGTATTTTTATGTGCATGCAGGGGTCTTTCCTGAGCTCCTTTGATGCCTCTGTTTGGGAGTTGATGGTGTCATGTTCTTTTGTTGAACAGAACAGTTGACTTTGGGAATGTTCCCATTAGAGTTCCTACTTCACGTACATACAATGTTGCAGTAGTCAAGGATGTTCAAGACTAGTGCCTGGACTAGGAGTTGGAATGGTTGCCAGTTTAAAGTATTTCCTTGTGGATCTAACTTTCCATAATGTTTTGAAGCCTTTGTGTACATGATCCACTTGGGCTGACATGGATAACTGTCTGTCTAGGTGGACATCTAGGATTTTAATTGTAGGGGAAACTAGAAAGCTGGTTCCTCTCAGAGTAAAGGAGTCCAATGTGAAGTTGTTGGATCAGGCTATGAAGAATTTTGTTTTCTCAGTATTTAGTTTTAATTTGGAGTGGGCCATTCAATCTTCTATGGTTGTCAAGACTGAGTTTATTCTCTGTATTTCTATGTGTGTCAGGCCGGTAACGGACAATGATTTATTTAATCAGCAAGGTTGCTGAAACAGCATATACTGCTACAAAACTCAAATAAGTGAAATATGATTATATCATTAGACAGAGAGTAAATTTCATATATAAATAAAAAAGAGCGGTTTGGGACAGTGAAACGCTATGATGGTCCCAACAGCAACCAGCATGGTGTTGATTCACCTGGCTATTAGGTTGTTGGTCTGACACTCACTATGTTATTTAATATATATTTGATTTATTATAATAAGTTTCTGTAATTAAAATAGGACAATATAATTAATATCACAGATAAAGAGTAACCTTTTCCAAAAAAATATAGAGTTTAATTAAATTCTATGTCTTAAATAGATGTGCCAGGGACAAACAAGAGCAGCAGCAGCAGTAGCAGCATAAGTGCTTGCTTGGCACAAAAACCTGGTAAGCAGAAACTTTCTCCCACTGTTGTTATCTATTCTATCTGTCACACTGATCAAATCACAAAGCGCTCAATGGACGAAGCAGGGAACGTAGAGGGCTCTGTAGGGAAAGTCCTCATTTTCCAATTTCTTTTGCTCATCTTGGAGGTAAATTAAGAAGTAATTAATAAGGAAAAATGTTTTTGTCTCCGGAGCTGGTATCAACGCATCTGTCTAGTTCGCAATCTTGATTTCCTCTCCCAGAAGTAGGCGGAGGTTTAATAGTAAACATTCAGAATATCTAAAAAAGGTGAAATTTTACTAATAGGTGATTATAACATGCCAGATATTGACTGGGGTATCCCTATTGCAGGGTCTTCTAGAAGTAGGGAGATCCTGTATTCTCTACAAGGAAAACTGTTCCAGCAGTTGGTAATAGAATCCACGCGAGATGGAGTCATACTGGACTTAATGCTTCTGTGCTATCTGAAGGGGAAAGTGTTTCTGATGTTACAGTGGATGATCATCTTGCATCCCATGATCTCTACATGGTACACTTTAATAATAAAATGAATACAGAGAGGGCTCATCTGCTATAATATAACCCTTAGCACGCTGCGCACTTCAATCTCCTTGGGGCCGTGCCACCACATGCAAAGTAGGAGCCTGCGGCAGTTTCTCCATCGGCCTTCATCTTCATGCACATACGCAGCAATGACTTCTCCCCTCCCACACCCCAGCCAGCCTGCGCCTTGACGAACAGCAAATGTCCAGGCCTCTAGGGGTCAAGGCACCGCTGCCAGGTGCACAGACAGGAAGGAGCCAGAGGTAAAAGGAGGAGAACTGCGATCGGACAATTTGCCTGAGAGAGAAAGAAAGAAAGATTGACAGAAAGGGGGCCAAGGAGAGACACAGACAAAATGAAATAAAGAAAGACAGGGGGCATGGAGAGAGAAAGAAAGGAAGAAAGAATGAAAGACAGACAGATAGGGGGCCAAGGAGAGAGATAGACAGAAAGAACATAGTAACATAGTAACATAGTAGATGACGGCAGATAAAGACCCGAATGGTCCATCCAGTCTGCCCAACCTGATTCAATTTAAAAAATTTTTTATTTTTTATTTATTTATTTTTTTTTTCTTCTTAGCTATTTCTGGGCGAGAATCCAAAGCTTTACCCGGTACTGTGCTTGGGTTCCAACTGCCGAAATCTCTGTTAAGACTTACTCCAGCCCATCTACACCCTCCCAGCCATTTAAGCCCTCCCCTGCCCATCCTCCTCCAAACGGCCATACACAGACACAGACCGTACAAGTCTGCCCAGTAACTGGCCTAGTTCAATCTTTAATATTATTTTCTGATTCTAAATCTTCTGTGTTCATCCCACGCTTCTTTGAACTCAGTCACAGTTTTACTCTCCACCACCTCTCTCGGGAGCGCATTCCAGGCATCCACCACCCTCTCCGTAAAGTAGAATTTCCTAACATTGCCCCTGAATCTACCACCCCTCAACCTCAAATTATGTCCTCTGGTTTTACCATTTTCCTTTCTCTGGAAAAGATTTTGTTCTACGTTAATACCCTTTAAGTATTTGAACGTCTGAATCATATCTCCCCTGTCTCTCCTTTCCTCTAGGGTATACATATTCAGGGCTTCCAGTCTCTCCTCATATGACACACAAAGGAAAAAATACAGACAAACAGAAAGACAGAAAGAAAGATAGAAAGACAGATAGAAAGACAGAAAGAAAGACAGAAAGAAAGAAAGACAGAAAGAAAGACAGAAAGACAGAAAGACAGAAAGACAGAAAGACAGAAAGAAAGAAAGAAAGAAAGAAAGAAAGAAAGAAAGAAAGAAAGAAAGAAAGAAAGAAAGAAAGAAAGAAATGGGGACATGGAGAGAGACAGAAAGAAAGACAGAGAGAAAGGGGGCCAAGGAGACAGACAGAAAGAAAGACAAACACAGAGAAAGACAGGGAGCATGGAGAGAGACAGAAGGAAAGACAGACATACAGAAAGACAGGGGGCATGAGGAGAGACAGAAGGAAAGAAAGACAGAAAGGGGGCCAAGGAGAGAGACAGACAGATAGAAAGAAAGAAGGACACACAGAAAGACAGGGGGCATGGAGAGAGACAGAAAGAAAGACAGACAGAAAGGGGGCCAAGGAGAGAGACAGATAGAAAGAAAGAAAGCAGATACACAGAAAGATAAGGGCGATGGAGATAAACAGAAAAAAAGGCAAACAGACAGTGGGCAGGGAGAGAGAGAGACAGAAAGAAAGAAAAACGGAAAGGGGGCCAAGGAGAGAGAAAAACAGAAAGAAAGATAGACAGACAGGGGACCAAGTAGAGACAGGGACAGGGAGAGAGAAAGAAAGACAGAAAGAAAGAAACACCTCAGCGCCCTATTGTGCTAAAAGTCTACACATCTATTCTAGCACATGTTAATGTAACTTGCTTAAACACTAGTTCAAAAATAAAGGTTCTAGACTTTAAAGAGTTTTTTAAACTAACTTTGTTCAGATGGGTAATTATGCCAAGGAATAGTTGTCTCGATGGGAATTTCCAGAAGGAGTAGAAATGTAGTAGGCCAAATTGAAAGGAATTATTGTAAGGATGACAAACCTCTTTGTGATGCAAGTATGTAAAAGAAAGAGGAAAAGAAGGGAGAAAAAATATCTGACATGGAAAAATGAGGAGACAAGACATTTTTTAGATATATCAATGAGATGAAGTACAAAAATAGTATTGTGAGACTCAAAGGTGAAGGGGGGAAATATGTAGAAGCTGATAAAGAAAAGGTATATTTTTGTTCTGTGTTCACAACTGAAGCACCAGGAGTAGGACTGCAGAAGACAAACGTGAATAGGGATGAAGAAGTGATAGACCATGATCAATTTTCAGAGGGTTGTATTTATGAGGCGCTAGCTAAATTAAAGGTTTGCAAAGCGATGGAGCCAGATCGTGAACATGATTAATGAGGTACCTGATATTCCAGCAGGGGGTGGGGTTTTCATGTCAGGAGCACAACCCTCTCATTCCTACCTCCTTGCAGCTGCCTTTCAAAATATCTGCCATGACCTCAAATGGCAGCTCGCAGTACTAAAGGAAATGTTGTGAGCAGCCATGAAAAGTCATGGCAGCCATTTTAGAAGGCAGCCGCATGGAGGCAGGAATGAGAGGACCATGATCCTGCCACTAAGACTCAGCTGGACCACCAGGTACCTCGGTAAACTATGGTGGGGAGGGTCATGGGATTGGGAGGGAGATTAAAGGATCGGGGCCTGGAGAGTGTAGATAACCTTGGCTATGGGTTGAGGGAGGAGGACAGGAAGTGAGAGGGGAGGGTGGGAGGGAAGGAGGGAAGAGAGGTGCAGAGACCTACGATGGGTTAGAGAGGAAGAAAGAGGGGAGAGAAGTTAGACCTTGTAGAGGGAAGAGAGGGTGAGAGACCTGGAATATCTCAAACTCCCTTCTCTACCCATTGCAGCTCTTTGTAAATCTTGGGTCAAATTTTTAGGATAAATTGGCCCTTTACTTTAAAAAGGTTGCCCCCCTGCTCTATTGGTTAGTACATTGAACTATAAAACCAAGGAACCCAGGTTTAAATCCTACTTCAACTTTTTTAAAATTGAGAATTTTTTATTAATTATTCAGTTAGCTTCAATGACACAAGCAATTACCATACCATTTAAGCTAATTGGTTGAATTTAGGTTAGGCACAGATTTTAGTTACTTCTGAGAAAATACTCATAAGTATTCATACAACCTATAAATGCCAAGCCTCAGAGACCGATATTCAAGCAAACAATGCTGAATAGAGGAGTTCGGTCAAGATCTCAATCATTGGCCTATGGCATAGAGAAGAGCTATTTTCAATGTTTTTTGCTCTTTTATGTATTTTTATACTTTTTTTATATTAAAGATAACTTTTAAATATTTTTTAACAAAACATCCAAAGATGCCAAGAAAAGTGCATAACTTGTTCATAAAAGCACTTAGCTTAAATGTTGAACGGCACTGCATTCAAACCCCTTAAATGTTGAACGGCACTGCATTCAAACCCAACGGGGCCGCCGTTTTACCTGCGATGGCTTCGTCAGGGGAAAAGCTTACACAGTGCCTGAAATACAATAAAATTCATTTCAAACACAGTTCAAAAAACATCAAGTGGATGCATTAAATCAATACTTGCTAAAATAAAGTATGAATCAGCAAACTTACGGAACAATTGTGTCCAACTTCCTTAATGGACCTTTGCTCAAAAAATGGCGTCAGTTTCAAAAGACGCTGAGCCATTTAAATATCCCTATCAAAAGGACTGTCGGCAGAAAGCTGTGTCTGACGTGAACAACGTAAAAAACGTGATGACGTGACACTGAGAAAAACAAGCAAAAAAATTTTTCTTTCTTCAGTCACTAAAAAACAGGACAGATCTAAATACAGCTAATAGTAGACAGACCAGTCTATCTTGTCGTTGAGACCTTTGGGTTGAAGAGATTGTAATGTAAAGATCCAATAAGTCTCACGACATTTTAGAGCAGCAGTACGATCTCCTCCCCTATCATTTCTCTGCACTATATCAATGATGCAACCTTTGAGTGTGTTGAAAGTATGAGATGCATCTAGACAATGCTGCAATAAAGGTTGTTTAATTTGCATTCTTTTGATATTTGATTTGTATTCAGCTAACCGGATCCTAAAGGGTCTCGTTGTCATGCCAACGTAAATCATTGGGCATGAGCACATGATGACGTAAATTACGTGGTCAGATTGACAAGTGCTAAATTGTTTAAGTTTGTATGTGATTTGATTAATAGGATTCATGAATTCTTTAGTTGGTATAGAAAAATCACAAAAAGCACAATGTCCACACCTATAATGCCCAATAGGAAACAAAGAGCTGTTTGAACGAGGGGGAGCCTTACTGTTGAAAAACTCTTTTAAATTCTTGCCCCGTGAAAAAGCAAATTGGAGTCTATTATCTTTAAAGACTGGAAGAGATTGTAAGATGCCCCAGTGTTTGCGGATAATTTTAGTTGTTTCAGAACTAGAAGTTGAATGTCTCAGCACACATGTCACAACCGGGTCTTCTGATGCAGAGAAAGTTTTTTCTTCTTGGTCTTTAAGTAAGAGCTCTCTGTTGTTGTATTTTGCTCTTTTGTAAGCATTTTTAATTATTTGAGATGGATAACCTCTGGCTTTCAATTTTTTACTTAAGTGAGTTGCCTGAGATCTTGACCGAACTCCTCTATTCAGCATTGTTTGCTTGAATATCGGTCTCTGAGGCTTGGCATTTATAGGTTGTATGAATACTTATGAGTATTTTCTCAGAAGTGAATTTGTTGTTTCATTTGCATTGACACTTCTATAGTAATTGTTTTTTGGTTTAACAGATTTTAGTTAGGCATTGCTAGGCAGCCTCAATTATGGTGCCTAGCGGTGCCTAACTAGTACGGTATTTATAGAATCTAGCCCAAAGAGCCATTAGTCTATTCTTCTATTTATTCATGTAATTAGCTTTAAGCCCGCCCTCCCCAGGAGCCCAGAACGGGTTACAAAGATACATACACAGAAGTCATCAGGATGAATAACACATATGCTACAGAGAATTGAGGATGGGCAACAATAACACATATGCTTTAGTGAATCTAAGAACATACTTTCTATATAGAATCTAAGAATGGCATCAACATGGCTGTGATAGATAAGAGAAAAAATATTGGTTGACAGAAAGACTCAGGTATCCTGAGTTACAGGTGTGCCGAGTCTCAATCGGTTAAAGTTTGAGACCAGAAGCGTGCTGGTTCATGAACAGCAATGTCTTTACTGCCTTCCAGAAGGTTGTCAACATGGATGTTCCTAGGGTGCCTCAATGAAATCCATGCTCCTTGTTGTGTCCCATTAATACTTTGAACATTCAGTTTGTAAAATGAATGTTCATGTTGCATGTAACCAACACATGGACATGTGTTTTAGAGCAGGATCTGCTGATGCACAGCCTTTTCTAAAATACATGTTTTAAGTTTCAAGTTTAAAATTTATTTGATGTACCACTTATAAATATAGTTGGGGGTAACTGTGATGGGTATACAAGTATGTATTGAAGAGACTTGATAGTAATGTGGGCTGCTGAGGTGCAACAGGAAGAATTATACTGAGATTTAATAAGGTATAGAGCAAGGTGTGTGACCTATGGTCACTGCACTGGTGTGTTGTAGCAGTGACAGTATAGTGGCAGTGCATCAATCTAGTGCATATGTAGAAGCCTTATATTCATTGTAACTTATTCCAAGACAAAGATCTGCAGTATATTTCATTATTGTATTCTGTACCACTTCTGTTGTTTCAATGTGATTCAGTCTGAGGATAAAATTATCTCCTCTTTACATGAATATTCTCATTTTAATTTAAGCTAACCTTCCAATTTATTCTGGTGTTGTTCTTCCAGATCATATTTTGCCACACCTCATATTTGGCATCAGCCAATTTGTAGCTGTTATCTTGAGCATGCCAATGAGGTAAGTTTGTGATAGGTTATTCCTCTGGGTAGTGTGAAAATATAATGTCACTAGTATATGCAAAATACAATTGCTATTAAAAAGCATTTGATGCACAGTAAGTTCTCTGGAACAGAATAAAGGAATATGGGTAACATTATACTATTAGGGGCATTTTCAAAACATTAAGATGTCCAAAAATTGGCAAAAATTGGTACTTGGCTGTCCTAATCACTAGGATATCCAAGTGCAGATTTTTGAAAATTTCTGGACATTTTGCAAGGCATTCTAGCCACTGTGCTTCCAAAACTAAAGGGGGGCATTTAGGAGGAGTATTCTGGTTGGACTTTGGGTGTGTTTAGACTTGGACATCTTGCACTAATAATCAAACCTTTCCCAATATGTCCTGGATAGAACTTAAACATTATGGGTCAAATTCTATAACGATGTCCCGAGTGTAGACAGCGGTAGGTGTCCTACTGCTGTCTAACCAGCCAGAGATGCACATTTTCTAAGAAAAAAGAGACATACATTTTCTAAGAAAAAAATCCCCCGAGGCAGGCCGTCTACACTGTAGGTGAGAGGGGGTTGCCTAGGGATGCTTAAACTCACCCATAGAAACATAGAAATAGACGGCAGATAAGGGCCAAGGCCCGTCTAGTCTGCCCACCCTAATGTCCCTCCCCTACCTTCGCCCTGTAAATAGATCCCTCCCCTACCTTCGCCCTGTGAATAGATCCCATGTGACGATCCCATTTGGCCTTAAAATCAGGCACGCTGCTGGCCTCGATCACATGCAGTGGAAGACTATTCCAACGATCAACCACCCTTTCTGTGAAAAAGAATTTCCTGGTGTCAGCTCGTAGTTTCCCTCCCCTAATTTTCCACGGATGCCCTCTTGTTGTCGTGGGACCCTTGAAAAGGAAGATATCTTCCTCCGTCTCTATGCGGCCCGAGAGATACTTGAACGTCTCGATCATGTCCCCCCTCTCTCTGCGCTCCTCGAGTGAGTATAGCTGCAATTTGTTTAGCCGTTCCTCGTATGGGAGATCCTTGAGTCCTGAGACCATCCGGGTGGCTATTCTCTGAACCTACTCCAGTCTCAGCACATCCTTGCGATAATGCGGCCTCCAGAATTGCACACAGTATTCCAGATGGGGCCTCACCATGGATCTATACAATGGCATAATGACTTCCGGCTTTCGGCTGACGAAACCCTGCGTATGCAACCTATGACTTGTCTTGCTTTGGATGAAGCTTGCTCCACTTGATTGGCAGCCTTCATGTCCTCACTGACGATCACCCCTAGGTCACGTTCTGCTTCAGTTCTTATTAGGATCTCGCCATTTAGGGTGTAATTCTTACATGGATTTTGGCTGCCCGGTGCATAACTTTGCATTTTTTAGCATTGAAGCTGAGTTGCCAGGACCTAGACCAGCGCTCCAGTAAGAGTAGGTCGTGCATCATGTTGTCGGGCATTGAAACATCATCTATTGTGCATTTGCCCACTACATTACTTAGTTTGGCGTCATCGGCGAATAATGTTATTTTACCCCGAAGCCCTTCTGCCAAGTCCCTTATAAAGATGTTGAATAGGATTGGGCCCAAGACCGAGCCCTGTGGCACTCCACTGATCACCTTCGTCATTTCAGAGGATGTGCCGTTCACCACCACCCTTTGAAGCCTACCTCCAAGCCAGTTCCCAACCCATTTCGTCATTGTGTCACCTAATCCTATAGAACTCATCTTGCTCAGCAACCTGCGGTGTGGTACGCTATCGAATGCTTTGCTAAAGTCCAGTTACACGATGTCCAGGGACTCCCCAATATCTAGCTTCCCCGTCACCCAGTCAAAGAAGCTGATAAGGTTGGATTGGCATGATCTCCCTTTTGTAAATCCATGTTGACGGGGATCCCGTAGATTCTCCTCATCCAGGATCTTATCCAATTGGTGTTTTATTAGAGTTTCCATTAGTTTGCTTACTATCGATGTTAGACTCACTGGTCTGTAGTTTGCTGTCTCCATCTTGGAGCCTTTCTTGTGGAGTGGAATGACGTTAGCCGTCCTCCAGTCCGATGGGACGCTGCCTTTCCTAAGGGAGAGGTTGAAGAGCTTGGACAGTGGCTCCGCCAGGACATCACACAGCTCCCTTAGCACCCTGGGGTGTAGGTTGTCAGGCCCCATTGCCTTGTTAACCTTGAGCCTTGATAGCTCACTGTAGACACTGCTGGGCGTAAACTCGAAGTTACTGAACGGGTCAACTGAGTCAACCCTTGTCTGTAGCTGAGGGCCAAGCCCCGGCGCTTCTCGGGTGAATACTGAGCTGAAGTATTCATTTAATAGTTGGGCTTTTTCCGAATCCTTTTCCACATAGTCTCCGTCTGGTTTCCTAAGACGTACAATCCCGCCTGAGTTTTTACTTCTGTCACTGATATACCTAAAGAAGGATTTATCTCCCTTCTTGATGTTTTTTGCCAGAGACTCCTCCATGTGAAACTTAGCCTCCCTGACTGCCGTTTTGACGGCTTTTGATTTGGTCAAGTATTCTGCTCTAGAGACTTGTTTCCCTGATTGTTTGTAAGAGATGAATGCTTTTTTCTTCTCCTTGATAAGGGCCGAGATCTCCGCAGTGAACCACTTCGGCTTATTGTTCCTTCGCCGTTTACTTACTAATTTAACATAGCGGTTTGTCGCTCCCTGTATGGTGGTTTTCAAAGTCGACCACATTTCTTCCACGCTATCGGTTTCTGCATGTCCTTGTAGCGCCTGGTGAACGAAGTCTCCCATTTCTTTGAAGTTTGTGTCCTTGAATTTGAGGACCTTGGTCAGTGTGGTAGAATTAATGAAACCTTTCCTAAGATTGAACCATACCATGTTGTGGTCACTGGAGGCCAATGTGTCACCCACCGAGACCTCTGTGACACTTTCTCCATTGGTAAGTAATAGGTCCAGTATTGCCTGATCCCTTGTTGGGTCCAACACCAGTTGCTTGAGACCAGCTCCCTTCATAGAGTTTAATAGCCTCCTGCTGCTGCCGGAAGCAGAGGTAAGTTTATCCCAATCCACATCAGGCATGTTGAAGTCACCTAACACTACTGGACGAGGGCATGGTTTCACCCGGAAGTGGCAATGGGAAATCTTAAGCAGTCCTAGGCATTTCCCTAGGGCCACGATAGGTGCCTGAAATGTAGGCCATTGAAAAGCTGGCCTACATTTCAAATAGACGCAGCCGCTAAATTGATTGCAGCAAAGAAATCTCCCTGCCGTGATCAGCAGAGCGGCCACAGCAGAGAACCTCTCAACCTTACTAATAATTGGCCGGCAGGAGGGCTGCCATCCCCAAACCCAGTGGCGTACCAAGGGGGAGTGGGGGGGGAGGTCCACCCCGGGTGCAGCCTTAGGGGAGGTGCACAGCCAGACAGATACGGACAATTCCTGGGCTGCGATGGCATTCAGCGGCATCAGCGCTCTCCCTCCGCGATGGCACTCAGCGTCATTGGCGCCCCCCTGCCCTGCAACAGCACTCAAGTTCGGCCTTCTCCCGGCATCAGCAGAACTTCAGATCGACAACAGGTGCTCAGTCAATAGCTTACCCTGACTCAGCTTCCTGTTTCCGCCCAGGCAGTTCAGTCAGGGGAAGCTTTTGACTGAGCACCTGTTGCCAATTTGAAGTTCTGCTGATGCCGGGAGAAGGAAGCCAAACTTGAGTGCTGTCATGGGGCAGGGGGGATGCCGATGCCGGTCAGTGCCGTCGCGAGGGGGGGGGCCTTGCCGATCTTGTTGCCAAAATTGGAAAGGTGAGGGAGAAAAATGGGCCTGTGGTGGATGGAGAGACTGAGAGAGGGGACAGATGATGGAAGTGGGGGAAAGAGAGAGAAGGGGCAGATGATGGAAGTGGAGGGAAGGGAAAGAGAGAGAAGAGGGCAGATAATGGAAGTGGGGGAAAAGACAGAGAAGGGACAGCTGATGGAAATGGGGAGAAGAGGGCAGATGATGGAAGTGGGGGGAGAGAAGAGGGCAGATGATGAAAGGAGGGGGGAAAGAGAGAGAAGGGGCAAATGATGGAAGTGGAGAGAAGGGGGAGAGAGAAGAAGGCAGATGATGGAAGTGGGGGAAAGAGAGAGAAGGGGCAGATGATGGAAGTGGGGAGAAAGGGCAGATGATGGAAGTGGGGAGAAAGGGCAGATGATGGAAGTGGGGAGAAAGGGCAGATGATGGAAGTGGGGAGAGAGAAGAGTGCAGATGATGGAAGGAGGGGGGAAAGAGAGAGAAGGGGCAGATGATGGAAGTGGAGAGAAGGGGGAGAGAGAAGAGGGCAGATGATGGAAGTGGGGGGGAAAGAGAGAGAAGGGGCAGATGATGGAAGTGGGGAGAAGGGGCAGATGATGGAAGTGGGGAGAAGGGGCAGATGATGGAAGTGGGGAGAGAGAAGAGGGAAGATGATGGAAGTGGAGAGAAGGGAGAGAGAGAAGAGGGCAGAGGATGGAAGGAGGGGATAAAAAAAGGAGGGCACATGATTGAGAAAAGGATTGAGTTATGGAAATACTAGAGGGAGTGAGGGAAAGAGGTGGCGAGCTGTAGATTGACAGTAAAAAAGGAAATTGATGAGAGGGTAGTAAGAATGTAATCTAGATGGATGCAGAAAATAAATTATAAAGGAAAATGAGGAAAGAAAGGGATTGCAGAAGAGAGGTGTAGGAGAGGGAAGGAGAAGAGAGATGCCAGACCAATGGGGGGGTAAGGAGAGATGGAAGGGGGAAGCATACAGTTTCTGGAAGGGGCATAGAAGGAGAGAAGAAGCAATATAGGGGCAGAGAGATGGCAGACAGTGGATGGAAGGAAGAGAGTAACAAGAAGATGAGGAAAGCAGAAACCAGAGAAGACAAAGGTAGAACAAAAATTTTCTATTTATTTGTTGCTTTAGGAGACATGTGTCACTATTTCTGTGGTGTTGCATTGTATGCAGAATCCAGCTTCTTGCTGGTTCAATTTAACCTTTGTCTATGTATTTCTATTTTATCCCCCCTTTTACAAAACTGTGGAGCATTTTATAGTGCCAGCCGTGGTGGTAGCAGCTCTGATGCTGAGAATTCTTTGAGCGTCAGAGCTGTTACCACTGTGGCTAAAATCTATACTACAGTTTTGTAAAAGAGGGAGGGGTTAGTTTGTGATGACATATTCCATACTAGGCAAATGTATTTTCTGTGTTCGAAAGACATGGTCATCTGTTAGGATTGACAGTGTAGGATTGATCTGCACTAGTCTGGCTTGTTTAGTTTTACAATGGGTGTATTCATGTTGTACTGCTCACTGCATATGTAAGATGCTGCCTTTTCCTAGGTACTCATGTGTGGCATGTGACTTGTTACTAAAAATCATGTTTTTCGTACAGATGGGGGATGGCAAAAAATGATGGGCCGCGGTTGTCACATATGCTAGGTACGCCACTGCCTGAACCCCACAACCACCACCACTGTCCACGGCAGGAAGGATGCCCAAACACTCCTGCCACCCCCCCCCCCCAAAACAATCCCCAGGAGGATGGATGCCCAATCCCTCTTTCCAGCAACCCCCAACATTCCCGGCAGAAGGGATGTCCAAGCCTCCAGAACACATAACCTCCCCAAAACCCCACCCCCTAAAGCCCACCCATACATTTTTCAGCAGGGCCATCTATTCAGAATGGAGCCTTCCCCTTCCTTATGCATCCTGGGATACACCAGGGAGCAGAATAAGGCCCTGATTGACCCAGGCACCTAAGACTCCTCCCATGGAAGAGGTCTTATGGATCTGACCAATCGGAGCCGTAAGCCACACCCAGTACATCCCAGAATGTAAACTATGGGAGGAGCTTTAGGCACCTGGGCCAATCAGGGCCTTAGGCCCCTCCACGGTACGTCCCAGGATGCATTGGTTGGGGGAAGGCCGCCATTCTGAATAGGCAGGCCTGCCGGTCTTGCTGAAAAAGTTACAGGTAGGCCATTGGAGGGTGGGGTTAGGGTTACCAGATGTCCAGATTTCCACAGACATGTCCTACTTTTAAGGACAAGTCTGGGGGTCCAGATGACTTTTCAACCGGGTTTTGAAAAGCCTCCTCAAATCGCGTCGGGCAGGAAGGAAGTCTGTGCATGTGTAGACGCCACATGATGACATCACTTGCATGCATGTGTGCATGTGACATCATCATATGACATCTCTGCATGCGCAAACTTCCTCCCTCTCTGACAAGAGCAGGCAGCGTGTAGTGGGCCTAGGGCAGGACTGGGGGCGGGATTAAGGCGTAATAGGGCGGGACTGGGAGGGTCTGGGAGCGGATCAAGAGGGTCTGGATTTTCCAATTGGAAAATCTGGCAACCTAGTAGGGGTGGTGTTTGGGGGGTGGGCAGTTTATAGTACCATGATTGGAGTTCATACCCATACTTCTTCTAATAACCCTCTCTTCCTTTTTTACCTTTGATTCCCTTATTCATTCCTTATCTCTCTAGTGGACTCCTTGCATCATTATCCTCACTTCAGATTCTTCAGTCCATCTCCTGGGACCTGTTCAGAGACAGATACCAAAAACAGTTGCCTCTTTTTATTCTTGTCCTTAAAGCAACTAGGCTCTCAAGACCCTTGTCTTGACTTCTGGAACCTTCAAGGAAGGTTGAATAATGAAGTTCAAAATGCATCCCTCACCACAGGGTTTCATACTCTCATGCTAATCACTTCCTACTTTATCTTATTTGCAACAATTCTCTCACTATCACATTACAACTAGCGAAGACTGAATGTTTCTGAAGCTGCTGCTGCTAAGAATGTATTGTTCCCTTACACATCTTTCTGCCACAGATGGAATAGTTCCCAGTGACATTTAGCTCCTATGTTTCTGAGGCTTCAATGCTATTAATACCTACTGTATTATACAGGCTTGATATTTTACTTATAAAGAAAAAAAATATTACGATTTGTTTTGCATTTGATTAGTTGTGATCTCAGGAACATCAGAGCACAGTGTAGAGTCATTAAAATTTTTCTAAATTATCCAGTCATAGCTTTCATACTGAGTTTAGTATTTTTTAAATTAATTTATCAAATGATTATCAAGCAGAAATCTATAATATGCAAAAGAGAGAATAAAACAAATATTCTATCAAATTATAAGAAAACAAATCCTTCTGTCAGATCACAAAGTATCATGGCAAAAACCATAAGAAATGCATTCTGGACAGTCAAACAACTCTCATCAGATTTAAAAAAAAAAAAAAAAAAAAAAGCATAGCCAGGATTGGGTCAAATGGCAATGTCTGCAAACCGTTTCATACCTCAAGAAATTCCAACATTTGTATAGGCTCAAAGAAAATATAAGTAATATGAAAGAAATTTCAAAAGAAATGCCAAGACCCTTGCACATAAGGCCAAGAAATCTTTCTAGTGCTTCTGACTCCCTGAAGTCAAAACTGGAAAAATATATACAATGAGCCCAGAAACTGTTCATGTGTATCAGTGTCTCTCAAACTGTGTGCTCTGAAGAGATTCTGGGTGTGCCACGAGAGATTCCTAAATACTACTTTATTTTGAAAAATTCCTTTCAAAGTATACACTAGAATAGATGACATGTACATCGCGTACAAGAGTCTATCAATGTTATAAACGTTTGTGTGCATAAGGATATAAGGTATGAGCGTCTAGACATGCATCATTCTTTGGCGTGATTGGCCCTTGAAAACTAATGGCAAGTAATTTTCATTTTCGTTTTAATGCAGTAACCATCCTAATGTGGACCTTCTTATCTTTGCGAACTTAGATTTTCACCTTTGACAGAAATTAAATTTAAAAAAAGAGAGAACTACAGATGAGCTGCTCTTTAAGGTCCTTCATACATACCTCTACAGCTAGTATTACTCTATAGCAGGTGTTCTCAGGCCAATCTTTGGGATGCATCTAACTAGTCAGGTTTTCAGGATATCCATATGAATATGGATGAGATAGCTTTGACAGAAATTAAATTAAAAAAGAGAGAACAACTCTGGTAGATGGTAGATGATGAAATGCATGTTTGTTTTTCAATCAAGCTCCATTTTGAGTTAATTTGCTTCCAAGGGCCTAGGAACATGAAATGTAGGCCAGGGTTTTAAAAGCCTACATTTCCAGCACCCAGGGTCCTTCCTGAATGGCAGCTAGTGGCGCATAGTGATACTGAAGTCCGGTGCCACTTCTAACCATGCCCACTTCCAGGCTTCAAAGTCACTAGACAACGTTAGCCACCAAAGATCTAGGCGTTGGCCTCTGAGGCTAGAAATGGTGGCTATTTTTTTTATCCGAGAGTTTAATTGGGTTTTAATGGTGTGTCTAATTGTTGTACCACTTAAACACAATTAAACCAATTAAGTTAGGTGGTAGTAGGCCTAACTTTCAGCAACTTCTGTGTAATCTTGCCCTTTATATTTATCTTTCAAAAAAGTTATCTCTACATTTTTCACCTCTCCCAATTATTCTCCCATTATTTCCAGTTTACTAACATGCTGAACTAACTGCTCCTAATGCAAATTTGCCTTGGCTATCTTCTCATCAGTATTTTTAAACTTACCTTAAAATTGAATTTTTAGAGAGGTGTCTAGACTTTTAATTGCATTCCAGATGGGGTCCATGTTAAGCACCCTTGGCTTCTGGAAACCTCCAAATACAGCATTGCTACCCTCAGAACAAGAATGTTCCTCAGCACAAATTATGTGATGATGTTCAGCTCCTATAGCTGTACCAGTGGGAAATGTCTGCTGCACTGCTGAAGGCCCTCCTAAGCCTGGAGATCTCTCAGCTACCATCTTCACCAGCACTCCTGATGAAGCTACCGACAATGTACCACTTACGGGTCTCTGAGGAGCCAGTCTGAAATCCAGGCTAAGTGAAATCCAATCAGCACTCAGATCCACAGTCTTTGCCACAGACACACATCCTCCTCCCCAAAAAATGGCAGCTGCAACTGCACCAGAGCCAGTAATGGTCATCTGTACCAACAGAGGGGTCTGGCTTATACCTAAAGAATAAGCATAAATCCTTCTCTTTATTTCCCCATCTAGGGGTAGGAATCAACTCGCTAATCAGGGATCAACCAGAGAGACCCACAGATTAATCGTCTTAATTACAGATGAATTTATGCTCCAAATAACAATTTCACATAAATATAACTCTAATATCTTGATAGAATTATTTTCATGTATTTCTACTTCCATGGCATTTCTCTCATTTAAATTAGAATAATATATGGAGCAATGGCCTGGAACACAGTTATACTCCTTCTTTTTAGATCACAGAGCAGTAGTCTTTTGCACAAACCCCTCCCTAGGTAGCCTATAGGAAAGAAGGCATGTGTGTAGTAGTCTGGAGCAGAACAGAGAATAGTCATTTTGTTCTCTCATCCATCCCCTCTTCTCCTGTTGCTCCTTCTCCCCTCCTCCCAGGTGTATATTTTCACTTCCTTTTTGTTTGTAAATTAAACCCTGCATTAAATATGGATTCTTAATTGTGTTTTTCTTTTTATTTAAAATTTATCTATTTCAACTATCAAACTTTCTAGGTTCAGAATGTGGTAGGGATTCTTAAGTGTTTGAGAAAATATTTAAATGAGGCAATGAAATGGCTGCTGATGTCATAAGAGGGGGCTACCTGTCAGTTAAGAAATAATGAGATTGATGCATTCAATAGTATTGTTTAGGATTTTTTAATGAGTTTAATATGGGTTGTTCAGACAAAACTCTAGAGCTGCTGCAGATTGGATGGACCACTCAGGTCTTTATCTGCCATCATTTACTATGTTACTATGAATTCTCCCTGCTCTCTTACAGACTGAAAAAGGAAATGCATGGAACCTCAATAGTCCTGGGGATGGTTCTTTTTGGTGAGTGTAGCATTCAAAGTGAATATTATTTTTATAAATAAACTTGAGGGGGTGCTGAAAAGTTCTCAGCCTAACCAAGAAGAGAATGACATAGATATGGTTCAATGAATGATCTGAAACAATGTCAAATCATAGAATTTTGTTTCTGCAAATTAACATTTAATGAAATAAGATAACACTGTTTTCAACTATAGTGGCAAAATAACATTCAGAATTTAGGAAGCTTATTGGTTGGACTCAGACTTTTTAGCACCTCCTCGTGTATAGATAGATAGTTAGAGCTATGTATATATATATACTAGTCTTTAAGCCCGTTACATTAACAGGTGCTAGAATAGATGTGTGTGTCTTTATTTCTTTCTTTTTCTCTCTCTCCTCTTGACCGCTTTCTGTCTCTCTCTTTCCTCGGCTGTCAACCATCACCCCCTGCCTGTTCCACCTGTCCAGCAGTAGGCCTTCTCCCTTCCTTTTACCTCCCCCTGTCCAGCAGCACTCCTTACCTGCTCCCCCTGTCCCTCTTCCCTGCTCCCCCTGTCCAGCAGCACTTCTTCCCTGCTCCGCAGTCATTATTCCCTGCTCACCCTGTCCAGCAGCACTTCTTACCTGCTCCCCTGTTCCTCTTCCCTGCTCTGTCTGTCCAGCAGCACTTCTTCTTTTCTCCCCCTGACCCTCTTCCCTGCTCCCCTTGCCCAGCAGCACTCCTTACCTGTGTCTCTCTTTCTCCTTAGTGTTTTGTTATTTTTTTTCAATCTGTCTCTTTAGCCCCCTCTCCTTCTGTGAGTGTCTGTGTGTCTCTGTCGTTGTGCACAATTGTTTGGTTTTTTTTTTAAATCTATGTTTAGTTCCTGATCCCCTCTGTTTCCATGGCAAGCATGTTCGCGGATGTGAGGGCCGTTTTGTGGTGCCGGATCTGGCTGCGCCGTGTAGGTCGGAAGACGGGCCTCAGCGTTTTGTAGGTCCGGGTCTGGCGTCGCCGTGTAGGGCGGAAGCGGGAGGCGGGGCCTCAGCACCGGCCGGGCGGCTCGCGCTGCCGGCCCCCAGTAGCTCGAGGCCGGCGGCGGACATGGCTTGCGTTGCATGGTGGAGGAGGAACATCGGTGACGTACAACCCGCGCATGCGCACTAAAAAAAATGCGACAGATCAGGGAACACGATTTTTTTAGTGCGCATGTGCGTCCTACCATTTTATTATATTAGATAGATAGATAGATAGATATAGATATATATATACACACACAAACACAGAGTATACTGCTCAGGTAAATGGCTTATAAAATCAATGTACCAAAGTGGTCAGAAGAATGTACTTAGCTGACCAAAATTTGATTAATCGCCTAGACAGTTTCAAGGCGATGAACAATAAAAAAAACAACCAATAGGTTTAAATTTTTGTTTTTTACAAAGACCAACACTTAAAGACTTATAAACAGATACTGGAGACTTACCGATACAGTAGGATAGAAAGGGGAAGAACTACAGCATAAAAATAGAAAAAAAACATAAATGGGAAGAACAAAAGGAAGGGGAGCAAATAGTGTTCAAAGTTCTGTTTTATGTTAAATTAGTTTTTAATGGCATGATCAGTTACTATGCCAATTTAACTAATTAAGAAAAATTAAGTTGCGTGTAGATTTCAGCTAGGCATCCATGATTAGCTGTGCCTAACTTAGGTGCCATTTATAGAATTCCCCTCCATAGAGCTTAACCAACTGGTCATAGATATTGGTGCAGATATATTCTAAAAAGGGGTGAGATTAAGCTATATAACAATTAGGCAATGATGTTTCAGAATTTGGGGGCAAGAAAGAAGATCAGAAACTTGCTAATGAGGTAAAAAAGTATTTCCTTAGATTACGCCTGAGCCTATCACCTTGCATGCTTGTATTTTTAAATTGGGAGGGGTAATTATATAAGTACCATTTTAAACTGTTATAAACCTATATGCGAGAAAGGAGCTTAGGATCGACATTGATCAAGGAGATAGGTCAGTAAGAACCAGGATCAACCGCTGCCTTACCCGGTTTCAACAATAGGGTAATGAGCACCTCATTGGCATAATGGGGGGAAGGAACCCTTAGAAATTGCTGCGTTATAATAAGATAACAAAGGGCCACAAAGGTGAGAAGTTAACATCTGGTAGAATTCACTGGAAAATCCATCCAGGCCTGAAGCTTTTCCAGATTTCAAGGCTTGAATAGCATTCTGCAGTTCTTTTGCCTGAAAGGGGTGATTTAAACCATTCACCACCAACCAGAAAGACAAGGCAACCAAGATGAATGAAGATAATCCACCACAAGGTCTGGTGAAGCATCATCAGGGGAATCATAAAGTTTCACAAAGAAATCATAAAGTACAGTCGATACCTCAGCGGGCGGGATACCATCCCTCCAACGAGTGTGAAGTGTTAAAATGGACTTGGGTTGTCCTGATGTTGCGTGTTATGACACAAAAACTCATCCCACTGGGTCTGGACAAACTTCTTAAATTCAGCGTCCTGTGCAAAATAAAAGGGGAATCGCCAGAAGGGAGATCAAACATATACAGTATTAAAATGGAGATCCATCCAGATAAGCATATGATCTGAAACATTCAAGAGACCAATCTCGGTCGACATGACTGAAGGAAACAATTCCAGAGACAGAAGCAGGTAATCTATCCAGGACCAGGTGTGATGAGCGCGTGATACGTGGGTATAGTCACGAACTTTAGGATGCAACAAACGCCAGGGATCCACCACTGGGAAAGAATTGCAAAAATCAGCCAGTAAATTCCCCTTAGCCTCCATAGGAGCAAGCAGTTTAACAGTAAATTAGCGGATCTCCAGAGTAACAAGAACTAATTTGGGTTAGCTTCTAGAAAAAAGAGGACTCAGACGAATTTGGACCATAAACCACTAGCAATGAGTAGCGTTAATTTCAGAAGAAGATAGTGCCCATCCGAAGCCTTTTCAAGAATCTGAACTCCAAACGGAGAGAACTTACATACCAGCACTGCAATGCCACCATGGCAACCAGGAGGCAAGGCGTAATACATCTCACCCGCCCACGAGCGACGTAACTTAAGATGCTCTGCATCTGTGAAGTGAGTCCCTTGCAGTCACATAATATCTGCGTGGTAGTGCTGCAGAAGTGCCAAAATTTTTGAACATGTAATGGGGAAGTAATTCCTCCCAACTTCCAGTATGTAATATAAAAGGGAGTGCTCAGAAGAAGAAAACCCAGGGAGTGCTCAGAAGAAGGAAACCCCAGGAGCCCAGCCTCCCCTGGAGTAGAAATAACAATAAGAGAAAACACAAGATAAATAGTAAGAAGCAATCCCAAAATTACAAAAATTTCCAGAAATAAAGAGGCTGAAGGTGGACATCCAATCCCACCCCAAACCCCAACCTTCCCGAAAAAAACAACTCACAATCCAATATAAAACACCGTAAACCACCAAGACCCAACCCCCCTTCCCCCACTCGCAACCCCCCTTACCCTGTTTCACCAGAAAATACAGTACGGTCCCCAATGCCACCCCCTAGATACATAATATTCTATCAGTAAGACTCAGCTTGGCTATAAAATTGCAAATAGGCAACATAAAAAAACAGGCCAATAGCCTCAGTATCACAGAACAGCATAGCCACAGAATCAGTCCAGAGAGGCTCACGGGACCGGAGCGTTGACCTCCAAGGTAGTTAGAAAATCCTTTGCTAAAGTCAGAGTAGGGAACTGTTGTCAAAGGCCCTTATGGTAAACCCGCAATATAGCCGGGAATATTAGCATGAAGCGCAAGTGGCATTCCTGAAGTTTAGAGCAAATGGGCGCAAATTTCCTGTGGGTGTCCGTCAAAGCCAAAGAAAAATCTTGGAAAACCCGTACAGGGTGATCACTGTATTTCAAAGAGTCCCGTTTCACCCTGTATTGACACAGTTCAACTTTATGAACATAATTGTGTAATTTTACAATAATCACTCTTAGTCAATTAGCATCAGGTCCACAGTGGTCTGAGCAGTGTGCTCATTCCAAATGTATAGGCCCCAACGTCACAGACACCAGAAACTCACAGTTGAGCCAATCTTCCATAGTTGTAAGCAGGGATGCATCGGAAACCGATTCAGGGATACGTAGAAAGCATAGGTTCCCACAGTGGGAGCAGTTCTCAAGCTCCTCAAGCTTGTCAACCTGTTTCTGCATGAGCCTTTGCAGCTCCCCAAGCTCCAAGGATGTCGCCGCCAAGGTATTCTCTACTGCTGAAACTCGCTGCTCCAGCTCTCCAGTCCAGCGGTAGTGTTAGAATGTATGCCCTCCAAATGGGTAAGTTGATCTGAAGGCCTGATCATTTGCAGGTCTAGCGCAGAAATCATCGCCATCTTCAACGCTTCCAACTGCGCCGGGGAAAGTTGCAAAGTGGCAGTATCTGGTGGCATATCCACCATCTTGTTCTTAGCAGGCTTGTTCCTCTCCTTGTCTTTTTTCTGCATCTTGAAAGTCATATGGCTTGGCGATTTCAGCACATATCTGTCCAATGGACTAATCACCTTTCAGATCAACAGGCTAAATGGTCGATGTCGCCCTAAATGCGGATGATTTTTAGTGGGGATGACGTCGGGGAGTTGTGAGCTGAGAGGGAACATGTCCACACCCTTCTGTTATAAAACTTTATAAAATTTCCCCATCACACAAAGTCATTGGCAGATGGGAATTTTGAACTCCTGTCTCAAGAGTAGAACTGAATAGAAAACTGAGGGCAAGATGCATAAAGATTCATCAATCCAATAAAAAATACTGAGTTGGGAGCAATTTTGATTTTCCGAGGCATGCTCGGCACAAATAGCACGCAAATCATATACACTCTATTTATACTGAGTAGCCTGGTAAAAGGGGGAGGAATTGTGCCTTGCGCCTGTGCACAAAAGACTAACAGCCTCTTTTACAAAGCTTTGTAAAAGAGGCCGTAAGTGGTAGGCGCAACTCTTCTGCGCAGGCCCAGTATAACTGCTAATCACTGAAGCTTGTGAGCAATTTGTGTATTTTTGTTTCACACATGATATGGACCCAGCTGTTTTGCGTGTATTTTGTAAATATGTGTCCCACACCTAACGGCTACGTTCTAACCATATGCCTATGGGACATATACAACAGATACACAAACAACTACTGGCTGCTGGAAAATTTTGCCAAGTAAGATGTGAACATTCCCTTCTATGAATTACAAGGAGTGCTCATTTTATGACAAATGAGCTCCCTGTGATGTATTTGCATAGGGTTCTCGGTGACTGCTACCGCGATAGGTAGATGCCCCTGAGAACCTTTTAGAGCATCAGAGGCTGAGCTGCCTTGCAAGTAAGACTGACTTCAATCAGTTTAACTTCCACAGCATACTTTTGACCATCTCCCCTGAAAGTCAAATTCAAACCAGATGAATTATAGCCTCTTTGAGTTCTATGGATATTTTGGTTTATTTGTTTCAGAGGAAAATTAACTATTTTCCAAGCAAATTTGGAGAGAATGTGTTACAATCCCATTGTAATTTTGCCAAAGATTCAGCAATTTTCAGAAAACCCCACTGAAAAGGATAAAGTCCGATTATGGCCGTACACACTATGTCATTTGACAAGCAGATGCATCCGGGGACAATATCTAAGAGAAAACAGATGCCTATTTTCAATTGAACTTTTATTTTATAACTTTTATCCCTTTTTTTTTTTTCTTCTTTAATATATATTATTACTTAATGTATAAATAGTTAATTTTTATAATATTTTATGTTATTTACTATGTTAGTAAATTTTAGTATAAATTTGTTAATTTTATAATATTTCATGTTACCTACTACTTTAGTATTATGTTTATTCATACACTGTACTTCGCTTAGATATAATTTTAATTAAGCGATTAATCAAATATAAATAAAACTTGAAACTTGAAACTTATTATCTCTCAAACATGTCTGCTTTATTGAATATTCTGTATCTTCTTTTATATCATTTTACATGGGTAAGGGTCGTCAGCATATGATGTAAATGCAAACCATATGTGGACACAGATCACATGCAACTTTAAAAGAAATAACAAATCCTTTACTTATTTAAGACCAAAGTCTAGAGGTGCTTTGGCCAGCAGAGCCTTATCTAAATTTTCTTACAAATACAGCTAAGAAAACAATTAGATTCACTTTACAACAGAATAAGAAAACACATCTCTCAAACATACAATGGCCTTGTAGTATATCAGCAAGAGAAGGCAAACAATCTGGATTTACAACTTCAAACACAGTTGAAAGAATACTGCAAAACACATGAAAAGTATCCCTTCAATCCCCTCTTACGTCATGTAAATGACGTCATAAATGTACAGCATGAGCTTGGAGGGAGAGATATTCCAAATATGTCTCTCGAGGAGGGGTTTTAGGAGCTGTAATATGAATAACACAGCGCATGAGCAGTCGAAAAATTACATAAGAGACAAGAATGCAGATAATAATAGAGATTATAACAATAAGAAGGTCTTTTACCCAGCCCTGCATCCAACTAAAATACTGGTCCCAAGGATGAGATAAACCAGAGTTACATTTGAGCTCAGCAGAGAGGTCTGCTAATTTCTGAATGGCCATAGTAACTTTTCCTGTAGGACCTGTATTATCAGGAATAAAAGTACAACACGATAAAGTACTGGGAAGAATTTTACAAACACCCCCCTTCTCAGCTAAAATCATATCTAGGGCCATACGATTTTGAAAAGCCATCTGAGAAGTGGGGCCTAACTGATCAGCAATACCTTGCAAGGCATCTCTAGAGTAATTCACAAAGCGTTGCTGATTATAATAAATGTAATTAATCCAATCAACATTCTTATTGATAGTAATAAGGGGAATAAGGGATTCAAACCCAGCCTTAACCTGGTCTCGGGCCTTGAATTCATCTGGGACCCCTCTTGGGACCCCTATAGCATCTATATATACATGCGGATCAAAACTGCCAAGGAGATCACGTCTATGTCGAGACAGAGGAGAGGAAGAAAGTGAATAGGAAGGGTGCCCTTCAGAAAGGATATGCAGAGGCATAATAACCTTAGCTAAAGCACACTGGCCTATCCACTGGCTGGGTAGCTTAACACGGAGCCTAAAGTCTCCACAGAGCCAGTAAACATCACCTAGGGTGAAAATCTGATGCTGCAACAATGGGGCATACCTATAATCCAAGACAGAACAATAACCTGGGGAAAGTTGCCCACAAAACTACCCTATGTCAAATTAGAAACATGACATGTGTAATTAACCTTATAGATAGTAACGGCTATGTTACATTCCGCAAATTGATAAAGACCCTCCTCTTCAACTAAAGATCACCCTCTATCTTCTCCCCCCCCCTTAAACCCCCTCTCTCCTCTCTCCCCTGCCTATCCTCTCCCTAAATCTCAATATAGTCCTCTCCTAGTCCTTACACTGACAAACTGTATCTAAACTCATAGAACTGTTCTTAACCTAAACTACTTATATGTAAAGTCTACTCTTAATTTGCTTATTCTCCCTTTATTTAAATTCATCACATTCTTATAGTCCAAACATTTAAACCTGTTGTACTTCTAATATGTCAAATTACTCTCCATTGTGTATGTTCACTTGTAGACCGTTCTGAGCTACTGGGAGGACGGGATAGAAATCTAAATAAATAAATAAATAAATAATATGTCAAGCTTTTTCTGTCCTGGCAGCAAAGGGTATTTAGAACGCCACAGCGCACAAAGGGGATCGGTAAAATTAGAGGAGATATTGGTAAATAACCCAAAAAAGCATGGTTGGAAACCAGGAGGGAGGTCCAGAGGTACGGTTACTAGATGGGGGTCTAGCTTAGAGAGTTGCGCGGGGACAGAAATCCCATCTGTCCCCACCCGTCCCCGCCAAAGTCCCACCCGTCCCCACCCATCCCCATGAGGAATCCCACCCGTCCCCACCCATCCCCGTGAGGAATCCCTCCGTCCCCACCCGTCCCCACGAGGAATCCCACCCGTCCCCGTGAGGAATCCCCTCCATCCAAGCCCGTCCCTATAAACTTCAGAAATAGTTATTTCATTTAATTATGCTACTGAATTAAAGGCTCTGGTAGAAACCCATTCACAAATAAGCAAAAAGACTTTATTAATTTGAAAATATTAATTGGGAAGAATACATACTTTGTAAACGGGTTTCTACCAGAGCCTCTAATGTTTATAAATTTTTATCAACACAACTAATATACTACTTTATCCTGAAGCAAAAAAAAAAAAAGAAATAGAATTCTTTTCCTACCTTTGTTGCCTGGTTTCTGCTTTCCTCATGTTCTCATTCAATTCCTTCTATCCACTGTCTCTCTTCCTTCTGCATCTTCCATTTGCTCTGTTACTGTGCCTCTCCCTTTCTTCCCCCTTCCAAATTGGTCTGGCACCCATCTTCTTCTCTCCGCTCCCCCCATAGTCTGGCATCTGTCTTCTTCCCTGCCAGCGTCTTCTCCCTACTCTCTCTTCCCCATTTCCTTTCAGCGTCCTTCTCCCCCCATCTTCCCCATGTCCTGTCAGCGTCCTTCTCCCCCCTCTGTCTTCCACATGTGCTTTCAGTGTCCTTCTCCCCCCTCTGCTTCCCCATGTCCTTTCAGTGTCCTCCTCCCTCTGCTTCCCCATGGCCTTTCAGCATCCTTCTCCACCACCCCACCCCACCCCCCGTCTTCCCCATGTCCTTTCAGCGTCCTTCTCCACCCCTTTGTCTTCCCCATGTCCTTTCAGCATCCTTCTCCCCCTCTGTCTTCCACAAGTGCTTTCAGAGTCCTTCCTCCTCCGCCCCCCCCCCACCCTTCCCATGGCCTTTCAGCGTCCTTCTCCACCCCTTTGTCTTCCCCATGTGCTTTCAGCGTCCTTCTCCCTCCTCTGTCTTCAAGTGCTTTCAGAGTCCTTCCCCCCTGCCCGTCTTCCCCATGGCCTTTCAGCGTCCTTCTCCACCCCTTTGTCTTCAGTGCTTTCAGCGTCCTTCTCCCCCCTCCTTCTCTGCTGCCCCGGGTGCAGCACAGCCGGCAGGTCCCCTTACTTTTGTGGCACTTCCCCGACCGACCGACAACAGCCCCGGTCCGACAAATCTCCCTGCCCTTAACCGCGAATCTAAATTACCTTCTTACAGCTGCTGTAGCTGGGCGAGGCAAACCCAGAACAGCAGCAATGCGAGAAGTACTAATTTTCCTCTGACCATGAGACAGGATAAAACCCACTTCAGATTTACACCATTGTAGTTTCTTTCGTGACACCTTGTGACCACACACAGACAACCATTGTAAAAGGTGCAAACTATCAGCCTGACAGGTCTCCTGAGTTATGGAACACAAAAGAAGGTCATCCACATATTGAATGAGGACAGAACCATGGGGGGCAGTCCATGGCTGTAAAGTAGCCCGCAGGACAATGGAGAAAACCACAGGGGAATCAACATAGCCCTGGGGCATTCTACACCAGGTATACTGCTGTTGCTTAAAAGTGAATGCAAAAAGGGGCTGGGTGTCCTCGTCAACAGGGACAGAAAAAAAAGCATTCTTCAAATCAATGACTGAAAAAATATGAGCTGCAGGTGGAATGGAGGAGAGTAGAGAAGGGACATCCGGGACAATGGGTGCAATGGGAATCACCAAAGCATTAACAGCCCTAAGGTCTTGAACAAAACGGGGGGTGCCATCAGCTTTGACAACAGGATTGATGAGCGTATTGTAGGAAGAGATGGTGGTTTTAATAATACCAGAGGAAAGAAAGGAAACAATTAGTGAAATCATAACTTTCTCCTTCTCTTGGGAGATCGGGTACTGCTTAATGAAAACAGGAATGAGTGATTTCAGAGAAGCAGAGTGAAATAGAGCCTACATTAGTGTCAGTAGAAGCCCAGACCGGAGAGTCTGGGGGAAGGGGCAAAAGTGTGTCAGGGCAAGTAGAAAGGTAAAGGGTGGACGGAGGGCGAATGGGAATAACGGAGGAAAAGACATGCAAACCTCCTGTATCATCTGTAGTGAGCTGAATGAGGAGAGGAAAAAAAAGATCTCGACCAAGAAGGCTGACAGGGCAATGGGGAATAATAAGAAAGGAGTGCTGAAAAAGAGTAAAGCCTGTATCAGGATGAGCTTCAGACAGGGGTGTGGTACGATAGGATTTAGTCAAAACCCCATTAATTCCCATAGAAGGTTCAGCATTCATGTGTGGGCCCCGATAGTAATCCTCACTGATGGTGCTACAAGTGGCACCCGAATCTACAAGAAAAGGCACTGGACTCCCTTGTACAATAAGAGATATCATAGGAGAATCCTTAGCAAAGGTAGAGACCAAAGTGAATGCTGGGGTGTAAACCTCCGGGCCCCTTCATTGGGGAGTAGGTGGGCTGTGCCAAGAGATAGGAAAACGAGGAGAAATGGCAGATGGTCTCACAGTAGAGGGAGGGGTAGGCACCACCGGTGGGGCGGACTGAACTAGTAATGCGGGGGGTCTGGGATGAGGGCATTAATTAAGCCAGTGACCAAGGTCCCCACAATTGAAACATCCAGTACTTCTAGATGGATTATTACCACCTCGACCGGAGACTGGAGCCCTCCCCCTGCGAGACCCGTGACCTCTTCTTCCACGAGAGGTAGACAGGCACGGTCCCCAGGTGGGTAGCTGGCCCTGATGCAGGATTTCCCGAGGTTTAGAGATCTCAAAACAACCTGCTGCCTCTTTTTCCATTAATTTATTTTGAAATTCAGCACGAGAACTAGTGGGCCATTCTGAAATCATTTGTTTGACCAGAATTTGCAAGGGAGAACGGAGGTTAGAAAGGAAAGTCTGAATAAGTAGGGAATCCATATTTGCATGGGAACTGAGACCCACCTCTTGGGTCCAGGTTTCAATAAAACTCTTCCAGAAATCCACAACAGTTTCACCTGATTTCTGTTTGCAGGCTACTGCAATAGGAAGGGAAGATCGAGACTTAAAACACCGATCAAGCTCTGCCTGTAATTCATTCCACATAACAGCATTTCTTGCTTCAGTATTAAGTCTATAAGCAGTAGCTGTGACAGTAGCAGGCTCTAAAACACTAATACTAGGGACGTTAGACCAGTCCCAAGGGGAACTGTGTCCAACAATGCCATCTATAATAAGGCGCATATCTTCCTGCGTATAATTTCGACCCTTGCATGCTCGTTTTAAATAGTGAAAAGTCGCACTAGCAGAGACAAGAGGCTTGGGGCAGTGCTTAATAATCTTGTTAATATCTTCTAACTCAATGGGTTTCTTCAAAAGAGTATCCCCCACTGTGAGAAAGGGCATCTGTTCTTGCATCAGCTCCTGTACTTCCGCAACCCTTTGAGTACCGCTACGAGTGTGGAGGGGTGAAAAAGAGATTATCGGCCCCAGAACAGTGGGGCTGGTCGTGGATACAGTGGGAAATGGAATGTCTTGGGGCAAAGTGTCATCAACCTGTCCCGATGCAACTGCACTGGACAGGACGGGAGGTGGAGGAGGAGGAGGAGGAATAAGAGTACTACCGATAAGGAGGTCAATATCATCCTTAGATAAAGAGGGATAAAGTTTAAGAGGAGCACCGGGTGAAAGGAATTTGTAAATGATAAGGAGGAGGGCTAGCAGCACAGATAGATTGTTCTGCAGCATGTAATTGAGCAGGGGAAAGAATGGACAGCTTGGATGTTTTATCTTTAACAGTAGCTGACCAATAAGAAGCATATGTAAGCCAATTAATGCCTCCCCTTCTCATATATTCTTTGTCCCAGTGCGGATCCCCTAAATAATATGGCCATGCCTCATGATCCCCCAAACACAATCCCTTTATCATATCCATATGAAACGTATCATTTGCCCCATCTCGGGGAAACGGACTCGAACTATGAAGTCAGAGGTGATAAGTGGAGTGCCACAGGGCTCCGTCCTGGGCCCGATCTTGTTCAACATCTACATAAGAGACTTGACAGAAGGGCTCCGAGGAAGAATAACATTATTCGCCGATGATGCCAAGCTAAGCAATGTAGTGAACAAGAGCACAACAGATAATAATTCAATGGCAGACGATATGATGCATGACCTACTTCTACTGGAGCACTGGTCTAGGTCCTGGCAACTCAGTTTCAATGCCAAAAAATGCAAAGTCATGCACCTGGGAAGCCGAAATCCATGCAGGATTTACACCCTAAATGGCGAGATCTTAACAAAAACTGAAGCAGAAAGAGACTTGGGGGTGATTGTCAGGGAAGACATGAAGTCTGCAAATCAAATTGAGCAAGCTTCATCCAAAGCAAGGCAAATAGGTTGCATACGCAGGAGTTTCGTCAGCCGTAAACCTGAAGTCATTATGCCACTGTATAGATCCATGGTGAGACCGCACCTGGAGTACTGTGTGCAATTTTGGAGGCCACATTACCGCAAGGATGTGCTGAGACTGGAGTCGGTCCAGAGAATGGCCACCAGGATGGTCTCGGGACTCAAGGAACTCCCATACGAGGAGCGGTTAGGGAAGTTGCAGCTCTACTCACTCGAGGAGCGTAGAGAGAGGGGAGATATGATCGAGACATTCAAGTACCTCACAGGTCGCATCGAGGTGGAAGAGGATATCTTCTTTTTCAAGGGTCCCGCGGCAACAAGGGGGCATCAGTGGAAAATCAGGGGAGGGAAACTGCATGGTGACACTAGAAAGTTCTTCTTCACCGAAAGGATGGTTGATCGCTGGAATGGTCTTCCACTTCAGGTTACTGAGGCCAGCAGCGTGCCAGATTTTAAGGCCAGATGGACAGACATGTGGGATCTATCCGCAAAGATAGATAGGGAGGGTCATTGAAGTGGGCAGACTTGATGGGCCATGGCCCTTATCTGCCATCTATTTCTATGTTTCTATGTTTCTTCAGTCCAACCAGCCATATTATCTATCCAAGGATCAATAAGATAATATCCAGTGTCACATACACAGGCAACATAAGCCTTACAAGTCTCAGCTTTCTTAGGGGGGGGGGAACCTTACTACCGTTCTGATCCATTACAAAAACAATATAGCAATGCAGGAATCCCGCTTATCTTACCTTATAAGTGAGATACAGAACAGTAATATACAATATAGTCTTATACTCTATAAAATCTTATCTCTAAGCAATAGAAAGGAAAGTGATAGAAGAGAGAAAGCACATACAAAAAGTGTTAACCCCACAAATGACAGAGTGCGCAGGCGGCTCTATAAGTAATATTGTTCTTCCCAAAAGAACGATAGGAGTTTTTTATTTTATGTTATTTTATCTTTTTAAACTCCGCTATAGACTTCCCAAAAATCTATATTTAAGAAATAAAGAGAGGGAAAAGGGCACCTAATACCAGTGAGAATTAAAGAACAGAATTCAAAATTCAGAAAAACTCACAAAATACCGGTGATATCAATGTCCCTCACGGAGGAGCCCCCACTGAAAAGGATAAGGCCCGATTATGGCCGTACACACTCTGTCATTTGACAAGCAGATGCATCCGGAGACAATATCTAAGAGAAAACAGACACCTATTATCTCTCAAACATGTCCGCTTTATTGAATATTCTGTATCTCCTTTTATATCATTTTACATGGGTAAGGGTCGTCAGCATATGATGTAAATGCAAACCATATGTGGACACAGATCACATGCAACTTTAAAAGAAATAACAAATCCTTTACTTATTTAAGACCAAAGTCTAGAGGTGCTTTGGCCAGCAGAGCCTTATCTAAATTTTCTTACAAATACAGCTAAGAAAACAATTAGATTCACTTTACAACAGAATAAGAAAACACATCTCTCAAACATACAATGGCCTTGTAGTATATCAGCAAGAGAAGGCAAACAATCTGGATTTACAACTTCAAACACAGTTGAAAGAATACTGCAAAACACATGAAAAGTATCCCTTCACGCACTGATCCTGCCTCTTGATTTAAAGTGAAAATTCTTAAACTTTGATTCAAATTTGCCAATATCCAGAGACTGAATGAAGTTGTTTTTTTCTTAGATAAATATTTCAACTTTCCCTTATAGTCCAATTATTCTGTCCACTCTCTTATCTTTAGTGAAACTTTGTTTAAACTACAGTAACTTCATATCATGCAACTGAAATCCTCACCAACTGCACCTGAAACTGTGTTATTCTGTTTTGCAGGAGCACCCTTGCATTATCTTAGATTTCTCTCATTTTTGTCACTCACAGGATTATGGTTTCTTTTATCCAATGCAAGTTTTCCACTTAACATTCGAGGAAGAGGACATATATTGCCAAATCAAAATTCAGCACTATTTTCTGAGATCTGTCCAAGAGACCTTGATACAGAGAAGTAAGGCAAAATATTTTTTTCCCCTTTTGTTTTTTGCATAGAAAACTTTTATCATTCACTCAAACTTTGCCCTCTTTTTATATGCAGTGACTGACAATTCCCATGTTTACTGTCTCAGTTTACCTTGCTCTCTCCGCACTATGGGGCCTTTTTTTTATAACGCTATGATAAGCTTTCACGAACAGCAAAAAATGGTAAAATGTGGGGCATGCTACCCACACATTAAAAAATAACTTTTTTTGGTGTGTGTGCAGGGGCATTACTTGAGGCAGAGAAGTCAGCATGTTCTGTTCCAAATGGTTAACATATCTACATTGCTGTACAGTAACCGATTAGTGTGTGCTTAGTACATAAGCCTATACCACTTACATATTGTGTGCTGGTAAAGACTCATACACTAATATGTTGTAATGGCCAAGCACTAATGGCAAAAATAGCATATGGCCATTAATGCTAAAAATAGGAACAGTGAGGTTAGTCCATTTTACTTACTGTATGCTAACACTTGTTCATTTAGCATGGGTGCACTTATCACTTTCTCAAGATACTACTACTACTATTTAGTGTAGCTATAGTGCTATCAGACACATGCAGTCCTGTTCCTTAAAGATGAGGTATTAAGTGCACCCATGCTAATTGTGAACAGTCTTAATGAGTGGTAAAGGAAGTTTCACTGAGAGAACTGCAAAACCACCATCAGTTATCACGCAGTCTGTGCAAAAGCGTAACATTTATGTGCCAGTTACAACATCAATGTTTAGAATCAAAACATATGTGCAAACATGCCAGACATGCACCTCAGTGCTATTCTACAACTACACAGATATGGCTGATAGCATGTAGTTTGCAGGTGAGCCTACACATGGGCAGTGTCTGGCAGCTCACATGTGAGTACAAAATGGCACATGTAACTTGAATGTTATAAGTTACATATGTATCTCTAGAATATAGGCACATGCATTTAGTGTACACTAGTTCTATAGTTTACATAGGTGCTTGCACCTAAGTACATACACACATATATACATGGTAACACCAATATTCTGTAAAGAAAAGTAGAAGGGGAAATTCTATATAGCCACTGGATTGATCTGCGCTAAGCTAGTATTCTATAAAAGTCATTCCACATAGAACTGCCTTTATAGAATATAAATTTAGCATGCATTTTCACACCTAACTTTGGGTGCAAACATTGACATATACCAAAGGCTGGTGTAAATGCTTGCACCCAACTAATGGTAGGTAGATACAGAAATGACAGTATTGTATGACTCTGTGCCTAATTCCTGGAAATGCCCTAACCTACTTGGCCAAACTCCTATTGGGGTTACACAAGAGAAAGGTTAGGTGCATACAGGGATGTAGGGCAGATCCATGCCTCACGAACTTATTATACTTCTTTGAGGGGGTAACCAGCCAGGTGGATAAAGGGGAATCCATAGATATCATTTACCTTGACTTCCAAAAAGCCTTCGATAAGGTGCCACACGAAAGACTACTAAGGAAGCTATGGAACCATGGGGTGCAAGGGGAGGTCCACCAATGGATCAAAAACTGGCTGACGGACAGGAAACAGAGGGTTGGAGTAAAGGGACATTACTCAGACTAGCACTGGGTCACGAGCGGAGTTCCACAGGGGTCGGTGCTGGGACTGTTCCTATTCAATATATTCATTAACGACCTGGAGGCAGGAACAAAATGTGAGGTTATTAAATTTGCGGATGACACCAAACTATATCGCAAGGTCAATAACATGGAGGCCTGCGAAGATCTCCAAAAAGATCTGACAACACTGGAAAAATGGGCCAAAAAGTGGCAAATGAGTTTCAACATAGGGAAATGCAAGGTCATGCATATAGAGAAAAAAAAACGATGTTCACTTACAAAATGGGGGGATCAGCGCTAGGGGTGAGCGATCTTGAAAGAGACCTGGGAGTGATGGTAGACACAACATTGAAGGCGTCGGCGCAGTGTGCCACGGCCTCAAGGAAAGCAAACAGAATGTTGGGTATCATTAAGAAGGGTATCACGACCAGGACAAAGGAAGTCATCCTGCCACTGTATCGCGCTATGGTGCACCCGCACCTGGAGTACTTTGTTCAGTTCTGGTCGCCGTACCTCAAGAAGGACATGGAGGTACTTGAGAGGGTCCAGAGAAGAGCAACTAAGCTAATAAAGGGCATGGAGGACCTCTCATACACTGACAGACTGAAAAAGCTGGGGCTTTTCTCCCTGGAAAAGCGGAGACTTAGAGGAGATATGATAGAAACCTTCAAGATCATGAAGGGCATAGAAAAAATAGACAGGGACAGATTTTTCAAATTAAGGGGATCAATAAGTACAAGGGGGCACTCAGAGAAATTGAAAGGGGAGAGGTTTAGAACAAACGCCAGGAAGTTCTTTTTCACACAGAGGGTGGTGGATACATGGAACGCGCTACCAGAGGATGTGATAAAACAGGAGCATGCTACAGGGGTTCAAAGAAGCTATGGATAGGTACTTGGAAGACAAAGGGATTGAGGGGTACAGATAAGAATAGAAGTAGATTATAGGGATGGGATTAGAGGTAAGTTACAAAATTAATCTGGGACCACTGTTCAGGCACTAGGCCTGATGGGCCGCCGCGGGAGCGGACCGCTGAGCAAGATGGACCTCTGGTCTGACTCAGCGGGGGCAACTTCTTATGTTCTTACTAATGAATGTCAATCAGTGCTTGTTTAAGCCAATAATTGATTGATCTCACCTAATTAGACAATTAATTTATGTGCAGATCTGTGATCTGCACCCAAAATCATGCACCCAACTTTTAGCAACCAATATAGAATCTGATGGATACTATACATCCCTTAATAGAATATACACCAATGAGTCGCCCAATTATAAAATGATCCCCTTATTATGCATTATTTGCTGGGAAATGCTATAGGAGTAAATCTTACAACACTTTAGTAAAAGGTGCCCAAAGTATTTTCTTCTAACATCTCTTCTCATTTTACTTTTACTTCTATCAAGGATCTATAAAGAGCTGGGAAGTCTCCTTAATGACATAGAACACCTGAAAGAACTAAGGACAGAGCTGAAGGCAGAAATTGAGAGTATAAAAAATTGTATCGAGGACTTTATCACCCAGACTCTGCACATTGAAATAGAGAAAGCTCAGGCTATTGCAATTGTTTCAGAAGAGGTAAAAACTTGCAGCTGGTTCTTGTCTTCTACCCATCTTCCTGCCCAATCATTCTACAGTATATTCCTCTATTCTTCTACTGGAGCATACAAGCAATCTCCGGGTTAAGAACGGGTTCCATTTTTTAAACAGTTCTTAAGTTGAATTTGTATGTAGCTCAGATCCTAGTATTCTTCCCACCTTCTCTACCTCCTTGAACCCTCTTTTGCATCCCTTTCCATCCATCCCACTGTTCCCTCTCCACCACAACATCCAACATTACTCCCTCTCATCTCTCTCTTCCTCATGCATCTCTACTTCACTCCTATCCCATCACCATATCCAAGAAATCTCTCTCCCACTTATGCCCAACAATTCTCTTCCTTCATCTCCCCATGTACACCATCTCTCTTGCCCTCTCACTCAAACATCAAATTCTCCCTTTCTATTCCCTCCCCCACCTCAGCATCTCTTACTCTCCCTCCCTCCATTCTTCCATCCCATGGCTCATGCTCCCCTTCCTCCCTCTATTTTATGCCCTATGTTCATGCCTCCTCCCTCCTTCCTTCCATTCTGTGTTTGAAGTTTGAGCTCGCTCCTTACCGAGTCTCAATGCGCCGCTCTCATTCCCTCCCGTGTCCCAATGTGTCCCTCTCTCTTTCCCTCCATTCTTAGCCCCTAGTACATGCCTCTCCCCTGTGGGTGTTTATCTTCTTTTCGACAGCTCCCTCCTTCTTCTGGACACAGCCACTTCTCTGCATTAAGACATGGGCAGCAGCTACTATGCACATCCCATGGCTGAACCAAAAGCCTTCCCTGTGATGTCAAAGGTTTCCTCCAACATCAAAGGGAAGGCTTCTGGCTCAGCCACGGGACCTGTATTGGCCACAGCTTTGTGCAGAGAAACGACTGCGGCTGAAAGGAGGAGGGAGCCAGCCAGAAGAAAGTAAACACCCATGGGAGGGAAGTACGTACTTGGGGAACAGAATAGAGGAAGGGAGGGAGAGAGGCATGTTGGAACACTGAAGGTACGAGTATGGTATGAATCTGATGTAAGTCAGATGTTCAAAAAACAGGAACTGCCTGTATTCAGCTCTGCAATTGAATCTTAAAACTGATCTGTAGTTCCCCTTAATGTTTCACCAACTGGACCTAGTCAGCACATGCTATTTATGTAGAGTTTCCCAAATAGATCAAATTTGCATGATATCCATTATGATGACACATGAGATACATTTGACTAAGCTGGAAATATGGAGGTGCATTTTCGATATATCTAAATCTGATTTTGGACTTCTTGTGGGACACTTCCATAAATCTAGTACCAAACTTTTCCATTTTCAAAACTTTCCCATTTTCAAAATATCTATCTTGTTATTTGTTATTTCAAAATTGACTATTTCATAGCTATGTTTGTGCTAAGTATGGCTATCTTTCTCAACCATTTTGGGAAAAAAATAATAATAACTAAGTCCAAAAAATGCACAAAACAAGTCATTGAGATATAGGAGGGGACCTGCATTTTTAGTAGATTGACCACATATACATCCCAGAAGAGCAATGGAGCACCCTAGGGAGCACTGCAGATATATATCTCACCATGACCACCTTATATCATGCAGTAAGTCCTCCAAAAACCCATCCAAAACTACTGGACACAACTGTAAACCACAACAATAACCCTTTACCTGTAGATATCACCTAGATATAGGTACAGCAGGTTTTTCTTGGGATTTTGAAGGTTCACATTTTACCACAAGTGTAGCAGGATATGGACCTGGGCCCCCATCTCTATAGTCCACTGCATCACCACTAGGTGACTTCAAGGACCTGCTTGTCGCTCTAATAAAACTGACCTTAAGATCTGAAGCAGTCGTACAGACTGATATGTATTGTTTCTTTAACATACTTGGTGGGTGGAAAGGGGGATCTGTAAACAGTAGGGAATTGTGAGGGGCAATGCCTTTATCCTTACAGTGAACATCTGTTCAGTTTGGGTACCTTTTTTGCACTTATTTATTACTGAAACACCTCAAAATGCAATTTGAGGTCTAACCTCAAATATGCAAATTGCACCTTGGAGATTTACACAGAAAGCCATCCAAATCATAAACGTACCCTAGTCCCACTCAAACCATGCCTCCAGCACTCCCCTCCACTTGAAACTTAGATGCACTGCAGACAAACAGCTTAGATATCTGCCTGCAAAAAGGGTTTCAAAAATAGCCATTCAAACTGTTTGGTGAGATAAACGTGTTTGAAAATAAGCCATATGATGTTCAAATTTATATCATGCATATTTATTATAGATATCATGAAAAGCCGGCTGACTCTGGGGTCCCCTGCATGGGTTTGGGCAGCATGATATTTATGGCTTTATTTTTACATCTTTTCCTTTGTTCACATTTTTTTTTCTTCATAGGAACTTGCAAAAATGCTCAGGATCGCATATAAAATACTTGCTGAGGATCATTTGCAAGTAGCAGATTATGCACTGAAGTCATCAGGTATGTAAACACAGAGATAGAAAACATATGACACATTTAAGTAGCTTGGAGTCTTTCTTTCCTCTTCTTAATTTCTTCTTTTTATCCAAATCTTGCATTTTTGCATTCTTTTCACTCCTTTTGACTATTTTGACTATCATCCCTTCAATTTATTGTTCAGGAATGGACAGTTAGAACATATTTGTTTCAGTTTTTTTCTCTTTTTTTATCATTTTGAAATGAATGTCATCAATAGTGTGCCAAAGAAGGTACTTGTGGGTGGGGATGATTTATTATGTAAATCACTAATTTACAGTATCACAGTACCATAGGTTGCTGACTTCCATGGTAAAAGATGCAATAAGTACCTGATTAACATCCCCCCCAAAAAAAAAGATCAAAAGGGCTACTCCCCTACCCTCCTTGGGCCTACGACTACAATTCCTGGTAGTCCAGTGGGCAGGGTCGGTTTTAGACATACTGGGGCCCAGGGCAGAAATTAAGGAGAGGGCCCCTCTTTTACCCGCCCCTCTCCCAATTTCCCCACCCACCATTACTACCACATATATAACAACTTTAAATGACTTCTTCACACATAAAACACAGACAGTCCATCGCCAAATACAGAAATGGCTCACAAATTATAAATAGAAATATGAATACCAAAACTGAACTGAAACCCCCAAAACATTAAACTCAGCAAGAACTTCATTTTGTACCAAATGCAATCAATGGCATAACCATGAGAGGTGGTTGGGCCTCCCACTTTGAGCTTAGGCCCCCTCAAAATGAATATCTCCCTTGCTGTAGCTAGTGGGGATTCTCAAGCCTTACCAGCTGATTTGCACCTCCTTTGGTACAGTAACCAGAACTCACTAGTTCTTCAGCTTGCAACAGTATTTCAAAGCTGATGCAGCTGTGTTCCTACACCATGAAAGCAGTGGCAGCTTGATATCACTAGCTGCGAAGCTTGAAGCCCACACCCTCCTGCCGTAACACCCCCATCCCTGAGACATTCCCCGGCAGGTAGGATGCCCACTCCCTCCTTCTGGAATCCCGCACTCCCTGAGATATCCTCTGACTAGAGGGATGTCCAGTCCCTCCTGCCAGAATACCCCATCCCCCCAAGATCATCAGCAGGAGGGATGCCTAGTCCCTCCTGCCAGAACCCCTCCCCAGAAGGTCATTGGCAGGAGGAATGCCCAATTCCTACTTCTGGAACTCCCCAAAAGGCATGCCTCCTGAACCCCCCACACCCAAATCCTACACAGATCCCACCAAAACCTATTTTAAGTTGCTTTCTCCCTCCATCCAGCATGCCCGCCTTCACAGCATGGAACTCTCCAAAAGGCATGCCTCCTGAATCCCCACCCCCAAATCCCACCCAGAGCCCACCAATACCTGTTTTAAGTTGGCCAGCCGAAGGGTTGCTTCCTCCCTCCATCCAGCATGCCCGCCTTCACAGCATGGTGGGCCTTGCCCTTCCTGGTGCATTGTTTGATGCTCTGGGGAGGGGCCTAAAGCCCTGATTGGCCCAGGTTCTTAAGACCCATCCAATAGAAGTGGCCTAAGGGATTTGGCCAATCATAGGCTTAGGCCACTCAAAGTGCATCCCAGATGCACTGGGAGAGAGGCATTCCAGTTGGCTCAGGTACCTAAGGCCCCTCCCATGATATATCTCAGGGGGTGAGGGGGTTTCTGGTAGGAGGGACTGGGCATCCTTCCTGTTGAGGGATGTCTCAGGAGGTGGAGGGGGGTTTCAGCTGGCGGGACTGGGCACCCCTCCTGCTGGGGATGTCTCATGGGAGTAGAGTTTCTGGCAGAACAGACTGAGCATCTCTCCTGCTGTAACCCCAACTACGAAACATTCCCCATTAGGAGGGACTGGACTTCTTTTCTGCCGGTAGACTTTGTGAGGGAACAGGTTCCCTGCTGCAGACGCTAAACTAATTGTGGCAGGGAGATTCCCTTTCCGCAATCAGCTCAGTGGCAACCCGATTCTCTTAACGGCACCTGTGACATGGACACCAGTTAGAGAATTGTGGTGTTAGGTGGGCTTAGGCATCTGTTCGGGCATCCTATACAGAATCCAGCCCAAAGTGGCTCACATATAACTCAAAAGGTAAATTGGCAATGGGAGGGGTATTGGCAGGTTGGTGCTTTCCAAATATTTAGGTACAGTGTTATGGAATACCAAAGTTGTGAAATCAATTTGTGCAAAAGGATTTACATCAGGTTTTAGCAGGCATAATCCCTCATGCCTAAAACTGAGCACAATAATATATGCAAAGCGCTATTCTATAAAAGGTGCATAGACTGCATAGAATAGAACTTGATGTAGATTTCCCTTGACACCTATGTTTTCCATTTATAGAATCCACCCTCTACCCCCTTAGCGTGTACAAGTAGTTTATAAAATAGAGTAAGTTGTGTATGTAACTTAATAGAATGGCTAGCTGGTTATTGATAGTAGCTAGCAATAATTGTCACTGAGAAAGTATTTATTCACACTAATTGACATGCATGACCAGTAGTATTTATAAGTGCAACTGACTTTGGTCAGTATTTTATAAGATGTGCATGCAAAATGCATAGTTAACAATTGCAAGAGGATGTGGCCTGAGAAAGAGCATTGTGGGAATCAGAGGCATGCCCAAGACTTGAGTAAAACATGTGTTTATAGGATGCATGCAGTTATATTTGAGCTAGTAAGACTTATCTGGCCTATATAGTTTAAATTGCAATGGTATATCAAATAGTCACCTCAGTCTCCAATAGGGGCTTTATGGTTCATAGACATAATCCCGGAAGACAAAGGCGCGCGCCGACAACTGAGCGCAAGACGGAGGTGCGCGCCTAAGAAAATTACTGATTATGGGGTCTCCGACGGGGGGTTTTGTTGGGGAGCCCCCCCACTTTACTTAATACATATCGCGGTGGCGTTGTGGGGGGTTTGGGGGGTTGTAACCCCCCACATTTTACTGGAAACTTAACTTTTTCCCGAAAAACAGGGAAAAAGTGAAGTTTTCAGTAAAATGTGGGGGTTACAACCCCCTAAACCCCCCACAAATCCCCCACAACGCGGCACGATCAGTATTAAGTAAAGTAGGGGGGTTCCCCCCATGCCCCCCGACGGAGCCCCTAAAAACAGTAATTTTCTTCGGTGCGCACCTCCGTGCTGCGCTCAATTGTCTGCGCGCGCCTTTGTCCTGGCGCTCTTTTGACCTGTCACTGGGCTCTATAGGCTACCCACATAGACAAGCTAGTTTCAAACAGAATTTGATACTAGCAGATATATCCTTGGTCAAAAACTCCCAAACTGTGAAATTCTATTTTATCTTTCTTCTTTTTTCTTCTTATTTTGAAAATAAGAAGAAAAAAGAAGAAAAGAAAGATAAAATAGAATTTCACAGTTTGGCAGTTTTTGACCAAGGATATATCTGCTAGTATCAAATTCTGTTTGAAACTAGCTTGTCTATGTGGGTAGCCTATAGAGCCCCTATTGGACACTGAGGTCTTTTCTCCCTTTTGGATGGGAGGTAATTTATAGTCCTGTGCTTTTGAGGGTGTTGTAATTTTGTGATTTGTTTGGACATCCTTTTCTTGAATTTTTGAATTTTTTTTTAGGGCCTTTCCTCTGCCACATCGGATGTGATGCAGCAGAGGAAAGGATTTACAGGTGCTGGCCTGTTTACAGCACTGACTCTGTTGACCAGATGTCGCTGCTGCATCAGGGATGGAGGGAGGGGGTTAGCGGTTCAGGACCACTGCCGCTGCTGCTTCGGGACTGCAGGGAGGGACAAAGAGGGGTTGTCAGGTCAGGACTGCTGCCCGCTGCTGCTTCAGGGGCTGGAGGAAGGATGATATATTTTTCTAGTTGGGTGAGAGTACTGGTTGCTTGAGTTCTGATTAATTGGGATTCTACTATATCAATATCTATCTATATATGTATATAGATAGATATGTATATATGTATACATATATATACATATATATATATTATCCCAGGACAAGCAGGCAGCATATTCTTGACTGATGGGTGACGGCACCGACGGAGCCCCGGTACGGACAATTTTAGAGTGATTGCACTCTAAGAACTTGGAAAGTTCTAGTAGGCCGCACCGCGCACGCGCGAGTGCCTTTCCGCCCGACAGAGGCGCGCGGTCCCCAGTTTCTTAGTTTCCGCGGAGCTTAGAAGGCGCGTTTTCAACAGCTGTTGAAAAATTTTTTTCTCTAACCTTCCCGCTCGCGTAAACTCTTTTGGCTCTATTGCCTTTTTTTTCTATTATTTTATTTGTATATAAAAAAAAAAAAACCTTAATTTTTTCTTCAATTTGGGTTTTTCCCCGGCGGGGCCTACTGCCACCATCGAGGCCTCGGCCTTCGATTTGGCGGAAGCCGTTTTTACTTTCATGCCCCCTCAGCCAGGTTTTAAAAAGTGCCAGCGGTGTGCTCGGCCTATATCTCTCACGGACCCGCACAACTGGTGCTTACAGTGTTTGGGTCCTGAGCATCAGGCTTCCACCTGCACCCGCTGTGCCACGTTGAAAAACGTACTTTGAAAAATCGCCAGATACAACAGCGATTACTTTTCGGTGCCGATATGTCCGATCCCGTACCATCGACACCGGCATCGGCACCTTCACAGTCGGCACCTACTTCTTCGACGCCACGCAATACCACACCGGCGTCGCACCCAGGTAAGCCGGCTAAGAAGCCTTCCCCGTTGGAGCGCCCTCCGGTCTCAGTGGCAGTGAGCCCAATCCTGCCGACCTCGAGGCGCCCACGGAAGCGCTCCACTCCGATTGAGGTTAGCCCTTCGACCTCGGGTTCCTCTTCGGAGTGTAGAGCGGCACCAAAGGTACCGCAGAAGAAAAAAGCGGTACCGGTGCTTTCGCTGGACGAGCGAATTGCCGCCGTCCTACAAGTTCAGCTTAAAGAGCAATTGCAGCAGCTCCTGCCTGCTCTTATGACACCGAGCCTTCCAGTCCCGGTCCGGTCTAAGCTACCGGTACCGGCAGTGGAACAGCCTCTTTTATCGGCATCCACTTTGTCGGTACCGGTGCAAACAGCTTCCTCGGTATCCATGCCAGTTTTAGCGCCGGAACCGAGATCTTTACACCAGGTGGTGCAAACCTCGGCACCGGTACGCCCGATAACATCTCCCGGTACCGGTTCACAGAGGTCTGGTAAGTCGACTCACAAAACTCAACACCTAGAACCCTCCACACCGGAGTCTCGGGACCGTAGTTTTCAGGTGAGGGACCCTGATCTGTGGGGTGATTCAGAGGAACCACTTCTCTCTGAGGGAGAGTGTTCGTCAGGGGACGAGGACCCTTCTGTATTAGATCCGTCCTCTAAACCTGATGCATCTTCTTTTACCTCTTTTCTCAAAGAGATGTGCGACTCTCTCTCTAGTCCCTTGGAGGCTGAATCCAAAAAGTCCAAGGCATTCCTCGATGCACTGGATTTTGACCAGCCTCCAAGGGAATTCTTGAAATTGCCTCTCCATGATATTTTGCGAGAGACTTTCTATAAAAATCTAGAGACACCTTTGACCATTCCAGGAGCTCCTCGCAAACTGGACTCCTTGTATAAGGTCATAGCTATTCCTGGTTTTGACAAACCGCAACTCCCCCATGAATCTTTATTAGTGGAATCTACTTTAAAGAAATCCACGGGGGCTAGTGTATACGCCTCTGTCCCTCCTGGCAGAGAAGGTAAGGCCATGGATAAGTTTGGCAAGAGGTTGTATCAAAATGCGATGCTGGCTAATAGATCTGGGAACTATGCTTTTCATTTTTCGTTCTACCTTAAGCATCTCATTCAAAATTTGTCATCTTTTGAAAAATACCTCCCTGGCCGTAAAAGATCTGCTTTTCGCCAAACCTCTTCATCGCTCTTACAACTCCGTAAGTTCATGGTCAGATCGATCTATGACACCTTTGAGCTGACCTCTCGGGCCACGGCTATGTCGGTGGCCATGCGTCGCCTGGCCTGGCTCAGAGTTTCAGAACTTGATGTCAATCATCAAGATCGACTGGCTAATGCACCTTGCCTAGGGGATGAGCTGTTTGGAGAATCCATGGACTCCACTACACAAAAGCTCTCAGCTCATGAGACCAGATGGGATACTCTTCTCAAAACTAAAAAGAAGACCACACCTACCAGGCCTTTTTGACAGCAGTCAGCCTACCAGCGTAGATTTGTGGCTCGTCCTTTACCACAGGCCCAGCAACAACCCAGGCGTCAGAGGCAACAACAGAGACAAGCTGCTAGACCAGCACAGCAGCAACAACAAGTGAAGCCTCCCCCTTCACAAAAATCCACTCAACCCTTTTGACTTGGTTCTCCAGGACATAGCCAGTCGCCATCCTGCTGCCCACCTTCCACAGCCCATAGGAGGATGCCTTACTCTTTTCATAAGCCGTTGGGAAACCATCACCTCGGATCAGTGGGTCCTCAACATCATCCGCCACGGCTACTCTCTCAACTTTCAGACACTTCCTGCCCAAAGTCTGCCAAGAGAGTCTGCTTCAAACACTTCTCAGGTTTCACTCCTTCTTCAGGAGGTTCAATCCCTCCTCCTTCTGAACGCCATAGAGGAAGTCCCTCTAGATCAAAAGGGGCAGGGATTCTACTCCCGTTATTTCCTAGTCCCCCAAAAAACAGGAGATCTCAGACCCATCCTAGATCTTCGCGATCTCAACAAATGCTTAGTCAAAGAGAAATTCAGAATGCTCTCTTTAGCCACTCTTTATCCTCTTCTCAATCAAGGCGACTGGCTATGTTCCCTCGATCTCAAAGAGGCATACACTCACATACCGATTCATGATCAATCGTTGTCATTACCAGTACAAGGTACTACCCTTCGGTCTTGCCTCCTCTCCAAGCGTATTCACCAAATGTCTGATTGTGGTGGCTGCTTTTCTGCGTTCCCACCACCTTCAGGTGTTTCCTTATCTAGACGATTGGTTAATAAAAGCCAATTCATCTCAAACAGTACTTCAGGCCACCAATCAGACCATCCTATTTCTACGTTTGCTGGGGTTCGAGATCAATCTACCCAAATCTCATCTCATCCCCACACAGAGACTTCAATTCATTGGAGCAGTCTTGGACACAGTCCTCATGAGAGCGTTCCTGCCGTCCAACCGTCTTCAAATGCTTCAATCTCTATGTCAGCAGGTGCTTCCACAACGTTCCATCTCTGCCAAGCAAATGATGATACTCTTGGGTCACATGGCTTCCACAGTTCATGTCACACCCTTCGCACGTCTTCACCTGCGCACCCCTCAATGGACCCTAGCTACCCAGTGGTCCCAAGTGATGGATCCTTCCTCACGTCACATATCTGTCACATCATCTCTTCGTCAGTCTCTACAATGGTGGTTGATATCCTCAAATCTATCCAGAGGTCTTCTGCTCCATCTACCTCCTCATCAACTAGTCATCACCACCGACACCTCCCCTTATGCCTGGGGAGCCCATTTGAACGAGTTCCAAACTCAAGGACTTTGGACAGCCCAGGAAAAGAAGCATCACATCAATTTCCTGGAACTCAGAGCGATGTTTTATGCCCTCAAGGCTTTCCAACATCTTCTCTTCCCTCAAGTTCTCCTGCTGTGCACAGACAATCAAGTTGCGATGTACTACATCAACAAACAGGGTGGAACGGGCTCTCGCCTCTTGTGCCAGGAAGCCTAGAAGATCTGGACTTGGGCCATAAATCACCATCTATTCCTGAAAGCTATCTACATTCAGGGAGAAAAGAATTCCTTAGCGGACAAGCTCAGCAGAATTCTCCAGCCTCACGAGTGGACACTCGATCCTTTCACTCTACAGTCCATCTTCGCTCAATGGGGCACTCCTCAGATAGACCTCTTTGCAGCTCCTCACAATCACCAGCTGCCCCTATTCTGCTCCAGACTCTACTCTCCTCACCGTCTGGCAGCGGATGCGTTTCTCCTCGACTGGTCCAATCTGTTCCTGTATGCTTTCCCTCCTCTGCCTCTCATGTTGAGAACCTTGTTCAAGCTCAAGAGGGAACGAGCCACCATGATTCTGATTGCTCCGAGGTGGCCCAGGCAGCATTGGTTCTCCCTTCTACTTCAACTCAGTTCCAGGGAACCTTTTCTTCTTCCACTGTTTCCTTCTCTGCTTACACAGCATCAGGAGACCCTTCTACATCCCAACCTCCAGTCTCTGCACCTGACAGCTTGGTATCTCTCGAGCTGACTTCTCATGATACGCTTTTGTCTCAGCCTGTTCGTTCAATTCTGGATGCCTCCAGGAAACCGGCCACTCTGCAATGTTACCATCAGAAGTGGACACGTTTTTCTTCCTGGTGTCTTCTTCATCATCATGATCCCACTTCCCTTGCAGTGGAGACCTTGTTGGATTATCTTCTTTCTTTGTCCGACTCTGGCCTCAAGTCCACTTCAATCAGAGTCCACCTCAGTGCTATTGCGGCTTTTCATGAGCCAGTCCATGGAAAACTCCTCTCAGCTCATCCCTTGGTGTCCAGGTTCATGCGGGGTCTTTTTAATGTGAAACACCTCTTAAAGCCCCTCCTGTTATCTGGGATCTCAATGTAGTTCTTTCCGCTTTAATGAAGCCTCCATTTGAACCTTTGGCTACCGCTTCTTTCAAGTTCCTCACTTGGAAGGTACTTTTCCTTATTGCTCTTACCTCTGCCAGGAGGGTCAGTGAGCTACATGCACTAGTGGCGGATCCACCTTTTACAATCTTCCATCATGACAAGGTGGTTCTGCGTACACATCCAAAGTTTTTCCCTAAGGTTGTCTCTGAATTCCATCTCAACCAATCCATTGTTCTGCCTGTCTTCTTTCCGAAACCTCACTCGCATTCTGGAGAACAGGCTCTGCATACTTTGGACTGTAAGCGGGCTCTGGCTTACTATTTAGACCGTACTAAGCCCCACAGATCATCTCCCCAACTCTTTCTGTCCTTTGATCCGAATAAATTGGGACATCCTGTTTCTAAACGTACGTTGTCTAATTGGCTGGCAGCGTGCATTTCATTCTGTTATGCTCAGACCGGACTGACACTGGAAGGTTCTGTCACGGCCCATAGAGTCCGAGCTATGGCAGCATCTGTAGCTTTCCTCCGTTCCACTCCTATTGAGGAAATCTGCAAAGCTGCCACTTGGTCCTCAGTTCATACTTTTACATCTCATTATTATCTGGATGCATTCTCCAGACGGGATGGACACTTCGGCCAATTTGTTTTGCAAAATTTGTTTTCCTAATGGCCAACCTTCCCTCCATCCCTCTTTTTGTTAGCTTGGAGGTCACCCATCAGTCAAGAATATGCTGCCTGCTTGTCCTGGGATAAAGCACAGTTACTTACCGTAACAGGTGTTATCCAGGGACAGCAGGCAGATATTCTTGCGTCCCTCCCACCTCCCCGGGTTGGCTTCTTAGCTGGCTTATCCTAACTGGGGACCGCACGCCTCTGTCGGGCGGGAAGGCACTCGCGCGTGCGCGGTGCGGCCTACTAGAACTTTCCAAGTTCTTAGAGTGCAATCACTCTAAAATTGTCCGTACCGGGGCTCCGTCGGTGCCGTCACCCATCAGTCAAGAATATCTGCCTGCTGTCCCTGGATAACACCTGTTATGGTAAGTAACTGTGCTTTGTGACAGGGAAGCTCCTGTCACCAGTTTAAACCAGGTTTTAAACCCTGCCATGCAAAGGGCTGCCCCTATTCCTAAGCCTAGGAAGCTGCCCATTAACCTTGTTCCTATTACAAAGAGCCAACAGGCAGGGCAAGGCAGAGAGAGAAGGGCAGAAACCACAATATCTGATGTAGGGCACTATAATCCCTTTTATAATTCCTTGGGCAGTTCTCTAGTAAAGCCTCTGGTAAAGAAGACTAGCCCAGGAAGGGTTAAGGAAAGGGGCGGAGCTGACAGGCAATACGAACCCAGAGGGAGAGTGGGAACGAGCCTGTAGCATAAAACCAACACACCTGGGAACACTCAGGGGAACTCAGGAACTGCAAGAGAGAGACGTGCCGTGGAGAGCAGGAAGGAGACAGCTAAGAGTTCTCTTTCCAAGTCCAGGGCTAAAGAACAGGCTGTCTTACCGCCCTCATGAACTAACAAACTTCTGGCTCCTAGGCAGAAGCTCAAGCGAGGAGAATGGCTTCCAGAGCAGGGCTGGCCGGTAGCTGCCCCTGAAGGGAATTCCTATCCAGCCTCAGAGAGTGGGGAGTCCCTAATGGAGATAGAGATAGAGGTCTCTGAAGGAAATGAAATGGAGTGCAGTCTAGCAGCCTGGGATCTCCTATCTAATCACAGTCAATAAGGTAATGAATGGGGGAGGGGAATGAAAGTTAAAGTCTTTCTGTGCAGTGTTCTTTCTCCCCTAGGCAGGACTGTAAGGAAGTGTGAATGAATCAATTAGAGCCCGAGAGATAGGCCTTGCAGAGAGAGTGAAGGAGGTGGGAACCCTAATTAACTTCCAAGAAAAGCCTGAATGGGAATTCAGTGACCTGACGTCACATATTCCTGAATAGGGGAACTTTTGGGTGGGGACTTACACCAGTCAGAAAAGGGTGGATGGTTCCCCAGCCCCTACCTGGGAGTATAAGGGTAGTGGGGGCATTATACTTCAGGTGGGTCAGGTGGGAAAAGCTTCCTGAAGTATCCACAGGCACAATTAGTGAAACTGAAGAGAAAAACGTTTTTGTTTGTTTTTGGGTTTATCTGCCTGAACAGCAGCCAACAATACTCGAACTCTAGTTAATATCCTATCAGTTTGTCAATCCCGATCGGATAAACTTGCCGTTTTAGCCCTGGACACCGAAAAAGCTTTTGATCGAGTGGAATGGCCCTTTTTCTTTGCAACTCTTAAAAAATTTGGTTTTCCTCCCTTGACCTATGGTCTAACATCTCTCTTCTCTCCTTTCCATGATCTGGCATCTCTCTCCTCTCCTTCCTACAGTTTGGCATCTCTCCCCTTCCCTTCCATTTTCTGATCTGACATCTCTCTCCTTTCCATTCCAATGGTCTGACATCTTTCTCTTCCCTCCTTCTATCACTCTTCTCCAGAATCTGACATCTCTTCCTTCTTTGAGTCATCTCTCCTCTCACAGTGCAACATTTCTCCCTCCCTCCTCTTCACCATTATTATGTCCAACAATTCTCCCTCTTTCTGCTTTCTCCCCATGTATACCATCTCTCTTTCCCTCACACTCCACACACCTATGTCCAAGAATATTCTTTTTGTCTTCCCTCATCCACCGGAAACATCTCTCTTTCTCTCCTTTCATAACCCCCCGTCCGTTCAGCTTCTGTCCTTACCAATGCCCTGCCAGCCTATGCAGCATCTGTCATCCTTGCTTTCCTTGCTTTCCCAACCCCCCCCTCCCCCCACAGCCCGTGCAGCATGTCCTTCCCTCATTTCTAACCCCATGCCTCCCCTCTCAGCTGTATGCTACGGTACCTGTCCCCAGTTCCCGACTCCCCACTGCTGAAATTTAAAATCTTTGGGCAACTGACACAGAGCCTGCCTCCTTCCATCGTGCTGTTCTGGAATTGTTCTTTCTGCAGCGTCCTGCCTTTTCAGGAAGAGGAAGTGCTTCAGAAAGGTCACTTCCGGTGTACAACGGCAGGACACTGGCTTCGCATCGTCTGCCTGAAGATTTTAAATTTCAGTGGCGGGGAGGTGGTAATGTCAGGTGCACAGTCACCAAGGGCCACATAAAACGGCCAAGCGTGCCAGATTCTGCCACAGGCCTTTTGATTGACACATGTCTTGTAAACCTTCTTGTTTACTGTAGTTTTAAGTAAGCCTTGTTGATTTTCTATATTTAATTCATCCTCCTCACATATGCAGTCGGGCCTTGTTTCTCATCTTTCACCACTTGTAACACTTTCAGTGGTCTTCTTCCACTTATACTGTGCAGAAGATATAGCCTGTCAACATTACTGTAGAGGTTCAAAGAGTGATGGTCTTGATTTTTCATGTTTTCCAATCTAAAGTCTCTAGCTCTCCTGAGGCCAATTCATAATTCTAACCCCATATCTAATGAGAAGTTGTATATGTTCATTCTCACTCCAGTTATTTCAAAATCCAAATGTGTGGTAATGATTCAAAGACCTTCTTGTAATCAATCAAAGCTACATTCCAAGTTCACATTTTCTTGTTCACAGTTTTCCAGGATCATTTTATAAATCTGAACCTTATCTTTTGTGCTTCTGGTCTTTTGAAAGTTTTCTTTCCTATTGGAAGCAAATTGTTTATTTCCAAGTGGTCCTGGACTGCATTTGTTATTATTTCTCTTAGCTTTTTGAATATTAGTCTGTAGTAGAGAATGACACGGGGAGAGATCCCCGCAGTGAGCCGCGGGGAGCCTGCGGTTTGGCTGCGGGCTTCAGAGACTCTATACTCAAATCGCCGCAGACACAGGGAAAAAAGTTTTCACCGCCCGCAGGCGCAGGTGAAAAGATTTGTCCCCGCAGGCCAATGTACCCCCTTCAAAGAACCGCTATTTACCGTGTCTTCACCGTGAGTCTTTGGTCGTGACCGGGTGTCATTTTTTTTTCCGGCGGCCATGTTTGTCTTCGCGTGGTCTGTCTCCTCAACCCGACTTGCACGTTGCCGCATTGACTCCGCCCCCTAAGAAGAGGACCAATCGCTACTGCCACACCTGTAATTAAACCTCCTTCGCGGCTTTCTCCTCCCTCTGACGCGTCACTGATGACGCTACTGTTGGGAGGTTTGCTGCTTTCGCTGGGAAAGTCGGAAAGGTTCACTTGGGGGGGGGAGATAGGAGGATCAGCGGGGGTTCGGCTGGGAGGAGGTTCGGGGGTTCGGTCTGCCTCGGTGCTCCAAGGCCTGGCGCCATTACCTTTTTCGCCCCTCCCGCCCCCCCCCCCCCTTGGTACGCTACTGCTCTCCAGCTTTCCTTAGTTTGCCGGTTTTCTTTTTCGGCCTTGTTCTCTGCCGGGTCCTGCCTACTTCCTGTTTTCATGAAGACAGGACCCGACAGAGAGGAAGGCCTGAAGCGGGCAACAGAAGTGAATTGTGAATGCTGCTGCTGCCCGATGAAGTTCAGGACATCGAGGAAGGAGCAGGGTGAAATCGGCTGCTGGCTTGGGGGTGAGGGTAGGGAAAGAATCGTGGAAGTGGAGAAATTGGCACGATGGCACGAAAGAAAGAGGGGGACCAAGGGGGACTCATGAAATCACCAGACAAAAAGGTAGGAAAAATGATTTTATTTTCAATTTAGTGATCAAAATGTGTCAGTTTGAGGCTTTTATGCATGCTGCAGTGACGGTGACGGGGCGGTGAATGTGATGGCAGTGGCGGTGACGGGGCGGTGAATGGAATGGATGGCAGTGGCGGTGATGGGGCGGTGAAGGAAATGGCGGTGACGGGGCGGTGCAGAGGATGGTGAGACGGGGACGGGGCGGAGATGGGGACCAATTTTTTCACCGTGTCATTCTCTAGTCTGTAGTTGTTTGGAATGATCCCATTTTCCTGGGTCTTTTTGCATTATGCAGGTCTTTTCAGTTGTCAACTAGTCATAAATTTGTCCTTTTATTACACTGTGAAACTGTTCAGCTATTCTTGGAGGCAACTGCTCATATGTCTGAGCCAATAATCATGCAGTTGTTCTTTTCCAGGCCCTGTCAAGTTCTTACCTTTCTTTGTTCTTTTTTCAACTAGGTTACGTGTTATCACTATCCCTTCCGTCTATGGGCTTTCCAATCACTTTAGTTTCCAATTTTTTTGACTATGGAGCATTAACTGTGTTGGTTCTGCCTGTTCTGGATGATTCTGGCCTTATATCTGGCAATTTTACATAAGAACTTAAGGATTGCCGCTGCTGGATCACACGGGTGGTCCATCGTGCTCAGCAGTCCGCTTACACAGCGGTCCCTAAGTCAAAGACCAGTGCTCTAAATGAGTCCAGCTTCACCTGTGTACGTTCCAAATCAGCAGGAAATTGTGTAACTTTGTCATGAATCCCTGGAGGGTGTTTTCCCCTACAACAGACTCTGGAAGAGCGTTCCAATTTTCCACCATTCTCTGTGTGAAGAATAATTTCCTTACGTTTGTACGGAATCTATCTCCTTTTAACTTTAGAGAGTGCCCTCTCGTTCTCCCTACCTTGGAGACGGTGAACAACCTGTTTTTATCTGCTAAGTCTATTACCTTCAGTATCTTGAATGTTTCGATCATGTTGCCTCTCTCAGTCTCCTCTTTCCAAGGGAGAAGAGGCCCAGTTTCTCTAATCTCTCATTGTATTTGCTGTTGTGCAATTTCCAAGGCTTCATTAATCTTCTTAATGTCTACAGTATATGGTACATTTTAACTAGATTTTCTGGGGTATGCTTATGTGGGGCGGTTTCTTTCAGCTTCTTCTTCTTCTTCATACCTTTCAGATGTACTAGAGTTTTTCTTAAACTTTTGTTTTGTTTTTTATTTCATATCCCAGTTCTTTTGCCTGGACAGTATCCACACAAATTTGGGACACATACACTGGCTTTTACAAAGCCACAGTAGAGGTTTCTACCAGTGAGGTAAATGCTTCAATGCTCATAGAATTCCTATGAGTGTCACAGCATTTACCTTACCGACCTGCAGTAGAAACTTCAACTATGGCTTTGTAAAAACAGGCCATAATTTGTGTGCATACAAGGGTATCTGATCCAAGTAGAGACATTTGTGGGAATAAGATTTTTTCAGGTTAGTGATTATAGAAATGCTTTATAAAATGTGTGCATATTAATAACATGAGTTAATGTATGCAGGTATTTTCCATGGAATTATTGATGTAACATAGGTGGATGCCTGCTATAAAAAATACTCTTTATATTAATGTATCGAGCAAACATTATCCATTATAATAACGTATTCTCATTCCTTTCCAGGGAAAATGTTCATTTGATTACATTCAATTAAAAGTACTGAGCAATTGGGGAAATCAATAATTTACTTCACTGTACCGTGTCCGTGTCCATAACAAGGTGCCCAGCAATAAGATCATCTAAGGACAAATAAATTTTGCACCTTTCCAGTGACCGAGGAAGAGGAAGACCATGGTTGATTCTAAAGAAACAACGGCTCAAACAAAAGAAACAGCTTATACATAGGAAATTTTGGAAAGGGGGGGATTAAAAATATATAATATATAAAATATACAATGAAAAATATAAAAGCAATAAAAAACCTAAAAATATAAAAACCTAAAAATATTAAACTATACAATGAAAACTAAAAAACCAAAAATAAATATATAAAAACAAAAATAAAAATAAAACTTTACAATGAAAAATATAAAAACAAAAATAAAAAATATACAACTAGACAATGAAAAACCCAAAAAATATAAAACTATACTATGAAAAATAAAAAACAAAAAAAACAAAAAATATAAAAACAAAAATAAAAATAAAACTTTACAATGAAAAATATAAAAACAAAAATAAAAAAATACAACTATACAATGAAAAAAAACAAAATATAAAACTATACAATGAAAATTTAAAAAAACAAAAAAACAAAAAAGCAATATCTAAAATATACAATATATGAAAAATAAAAAACAAAAAATAGATAAATAGAAAAAAAGAAAAATATAAAAAATTAAAAATATGAAAAATACAAATAATTTAATCAAAAAAATCTAAATATAATAAGAAATGAACGGAATCAAAAACTAAAAAATATATCAAATAGTAGAAAAATAAAAAAAAATAAAAAATGTAAAAAATAAAAAAATAATCCCCCCCTTTAATATTATGATATTTGTGCTTTACTTTTTAATATATATATAATAAAGTTTACAATATTAATTTGGAAATCTGTTTTGGATTACTTTTTTAGTTGAATGTACACTTTCATCTTGAGCAGTGGTTCTCAACACATTCCTGGAGGACCACCTGCCAGTTTGGTTTTCAGGATAATCCTAATGAATATGCATGGAGCAGATTTGCATGCCTGTCACCTCCATTGTATGCAAATCTCTCTCATGCATTCTTATGTTCTAGTGGATAGTTTAATTTCATCACTTAGGGCTCCTTTTACTAATCTGCCATAGCAGTTTTAGCGTGCGCTAGATGCTAACACCAGCATTGAGCTGGTATAAAGTTCTAGCCAAGTAGCATGGGTTTAGCGTGTGCGGCAATTCTACACGTGCTAAAAACGCTATCACAGCTTAGTAAAAGGAGCCCTTAGAGTAGTGGGTCTGCATTCTAATTGTTGCAATGTTTTATATTTTTGGTTTTATATAACCCTTTTACAGGTCTAGGAGATGCAGATCGTCAGTGACTGACTTCCCACCAGTGTCTGGCAAGGGGCTTTTCCCCTATTACTTTATTTTTCTTTACAATGAGTATGTGTTTCCTTAGGATGTTGATTTAAAATGTTTCTTCTTTTTCTTAAAAGTCAGTTCGAATACATACTGGACCAGGTTTGGCACAAAGAATTTTTGCTTAAAAAAAAAAAAATAAGAAGTTGTGCTCCAAGTGACCTTGCCATGGCCTTGACAATTCGGATTTAAAATATTTCTTTTTCTTATCAGCTTTAACAATGCAATACTTCGAGATTAACTAATACTGTACACTGTAGCTTGCTTTAACTAGTAAGATCAGATTATTTTTTGTAGATTGGAACAGTCTAGCCGTTTGTGTCTCTTCGCATTATCTCTTATGACAGTTTGAAGGAATGCCCTGTGAATGAAATAGGCAGGGCAATGGAGCCAATGGACTAAGGGCCTGTTTTACAAAGCCATCCTAGCGGCTGCTGTGTGGTAACTGCCCCAAAGCCCATAGAGATTTAAAGGGCTTTGGGGCTGTTGCCGCGCGGCTTTGTAAAACAAGCTGTAAGCTATTGGTTTTTCTTTCAGAAATTCAAGCAGACATTTAGGGCTCCTTTTACTATGCAGCGTTAGGGCTTTAATGCGCGGAATAGCGCACGCTACTTTCCACCCGCACTAGACCTTAATGATAGCATTGAGCTGGTGTTAGTTCTAGAAGTGTAGCGTGCAGTAATTTCCTATGTACGCTAAAAACGCTAGTGCACCTTAGTAAAAGAAGCCCTTAGCCTTCAAACGTGACTATCCCACACCATGTTGATTGTGCCTTTTCTGATTCTGTGATTATTGTGCTATGTGTTCTATGTATGCCTAGTGCTATGATGTTGTTTTTCTTTTTTTTTTGTAACAGTATGTTTATTTGCAGATTTAAGTTTCACCCTGAATCCTTGACAGACGGAAGAAAGTGTAAGGCCTACTGGAGCTCTGTGTTTGTTTGTATTATGTAATCTCTGTGTTATCTGTCTGTTTGGTTTGTGGGGTACCCATGAAAACATAACATTGGCCATTTCTACAGTTTTGTATCCCTATTTTTTTCTATCAAAATTATGCAATATTGTTTGCTATTATTTTCATAGCCTAAATACAGCTTAGTTAGGGGTTATATTTTAAGAAAATATTTTATGCACTGTTTATTCTATGGTGCTCACTAGATATGATCAATTCACACATTTCTGATATAATGATTTTTGTGCAACACACTTAGGGCTCCTTTTACTAAGACGCACTAGCATTTTTAGTGCACGCACAAGATTAGCATGCGCTAGCCGAAAAATTACCACCTGCTTAAAAGGAGGTAGTAGCGGCTAGCGCAAGCGGCATTTTAATATGCGCTAAAACCGCTGGCACGCCTTTGTAAAAAGAGCCCTTAGTACATATTTATGGTCTCTCTTGAATGCCTTAATAGTTGTGTAAAACACACAAAAACATTTTTTTTAAATGTCTTATTAAGTACAATAAGTGTCTGAAATTGTCTCTCTTTACCAAGTAAATGCTTAAGATTGTCACTTAGTACAGGCAATGTGGTCTCTCTCTTTGGATCATTTCACTGGGATTCTGCTGCTGGATGATCCCTGGATATTTTTCAAGCTGGTGTATCCCTCACCATATGTGTGGACTTAATTTCATTCCATGTGTGCACCTCACCAGTTTAAAGAGACTGCTAGATATGAAAAGCTGCATCATGAATTTTTTCTTTCTTCGACACTGTCACAGTTATGTTTACCTCCATTCCGATATTTTGTTGGATTTTATGAGACCTAGAGTAGGTTATAGACCTGACAAGTTTGAAAGTGCTCTTGTTTTTATTATTTACTGATAAATCTTTAGTTTCTTTTAATGCTTCAGTTCTATTTTGAAAGCTTTTTATAATAGTTTATGTTATTTACTGTGTTAGTAAATTTTAGTATAAATTTGTTAATTTTATAATATTTCATGTTACCTACTACTTTAGTATTATGTCTATTCATACACTGTACTTCGCTTAGATATAATTTTAATTAAGCGATTAATCAAATATAAATAAAACTTGAAACTTGAAACTTGTCTCTTGTACCACACCCAGAAAAAGAAAGGAAACAATATGTCTTGTGTTAAGGTTTACCTTTACATATTATGCATATATTTGTATCCCATATTTCGAACTGTCTCAATGTAGCCAAATGATTTGATTTCTGGTTTCTTAATATAGGTACCCTTAGACCACACTTTTTTATATTCAGAATAGTACAGAATGAAGATATACATGACATAAATAACATAAAGCAACATATAAACGATTCCTGAAACAGAATCTTCCTAGCCCACTATAGTGAGAGAGTTAAAGGCAATAACAGACACTAAAAAAATCAGGAAAAATTGACACTAGTTCTCCACAGAACTTCGTAGATCTATTTTTAAAATATAATCTCATAATCATGTTTTTATCCAATTCTTTTAAGCAAGCAATCAACAAGGTAGACCTAGTTGGTATCGTATCTTGAGAGTCTTCAAGAAAGTTAGTTAGATCAAATTCCACAGGTATCAATAGATCCACACCTTGATCAGACATCAATTTCTTTTTCTGAGGTTCATAATAATAATTCAATATCTGAATAGTCTCCGCATTTGTTAAACCCAATACCTCCTTACAGTATTTTCTGAGCAAAATTTCAGCCGAAATTAGGTGGGTTTTGGGAAAATTAACAAGTCGGAGATTTTTAACTCTAGGTTCATTCTCCATTTGCTCAAGCTTTGTATGGATAACATTAGAATCTTTAACTGCAGACGTAGAAACCTGCTGCAGTGTAGAAAGCTGTGTTTTTAATATTGTCATCTCTTTATCTAATAAAACCAAGTTGGAATCAACACTTTCCAATTTTTTAACAGATTGTATCAAAAATTCTAAAGTTTGCTTAATCACTGATCTTAGCATACCTTCCACTCTTATTTATCTGCCATAATTCCCTTAAAGTTATGTCCTTTGAATCCTCTGGTGGGCTCGGTTCTGGCTCACTAACTTCCAACGCAGAAATTGCCACAGGAAGTGAAATCAAATCCGACTGCCCACCTGAAGATACTACAGGAACCAAATTGGATCCCCTATCCCCGGACTTTGGCGGAAGGAGAGGAGTTCTGTCCAGTTGACTTAAAGATGCCCCCGATGTTGAAGCCATATTTTAAATCATTGGTAACATAGAGACCAAATGGCGGTCCATAGACTGGCTGAAGCTGGAGTAGAATATTTGGGCTTAATCTTCCTCTTAACCATAAATATAAATATAAAAGTTCTTACCCAGGGCGGGTGTAACACCTAGCTGAGAACGCTCCATCTTTCCTTACATTTTTCTACAGTACCATTTATCGGCTTGACTTTCTTTCCCGATATCTCATACCAAATGCAAGGGCCAGCTGCGGATGAACCCCCCTACGCCTATACAGGCGATGATGGAGCGTTTCTTCGCTAGCTCGCCAATTCCAGGAGTCGACCTGCCTGTGTTTGCCTCGGAGGAAGGAGCCTCTGAGGCTTTAGGGCTTGAACTATCTCTTTCTCCTCCTGTTGCCGCTGCCGCCGTGACCAGTGCTGAACCGAGAGGAAGGTGTGACTACTGAAGCCCAGATGTGTCTGACGCAGCCACATAGTGGGGCTCTCACAGAACACTGAAATTGCATCGGGTCAGGAAGCGGTTTCCCACTCCCCTTTAGCGACATTGGAAGCAATATGGGCTATACTCCAAAGACTAGAAAATGCTGTGAATAAATCGTCTGAGGAAGTTTCATCTATTGTGAGTAAACTTGATAATTTAACATCTGTTCAAGATATGAAGACTGAAACCTTTTCTAAGTTTGAACAAGTGGACAAGGAGATAGCTGCATTACAAAATTTAACTGGTAACTTCTTTAAGGATAAGATTGTTTATCAAAGGAAATTTGAACAGATTGAAAATCACAATAGAAAACTAAATTTGAGAATTCTTAATTTCCCTAAATCACCAGGTGTTCCTCCTGGAGATATGCAAAAAAAAATACATGATGGAAAACTTGAAATTTACTTTAGAAACAATGCCTCCGCTAAACAGAGTCTTCTATTTACCAGCAAAACCAGAAATACCACGTGAAATAAAATCAAGGGAATTTGCCAGTATTGGATTTAAATAATATAACAGCAAATCTTGAAAACTCTGAAGTTCAGATTGATTCTAGATAGAAACATAGAAACATAGAAAATGACGTCAGAAAAGGTCCACGGCCCATCTAGTCTGCCCACACTAATGACCCACCCCCTAACTTCCTCCATGAAGAGAACCCACATGCCAATCCCATCTTTTCTTAAAATCTAGCACTCTGCTGGCCTCAATTACTTGTAGTGGAAGATTATTCCAGCGATCAACCACCCTGTTGGCCATACGCTGAACTGACTCAACTCTCAGCACCTTTTTGATAACGTGGCCTCCAGAACTGTACACCATATTCCAGATGGGGGTCTCACCATGGATCTGTACAATGGCATTATGACCTCAGGCTTACGGCTGACAAAGCTTCTATGGATACAACCCATGATTTGTCTAGCCTTGGATGAAGCTTTCTTCATGTCTTCGCTAATGATCACTCCCAAGTCACGTTCTGCTACAGTCCTTGCTAGGATCTCACCATTTAGAGTGTAAGTTCTGCATGGATTTTTGCCGCCAAGGCATTGAAACTTAGTTTCCAAGTCTTTTACCAATGCTCAAGCAGGTGTAGGGCCTGCGTCATACTGTCGGGCATTGAGCTTTTGTCTATTGTGCTTTTGCCTACTATGTTGCATAGTTTGGCGTCATCGGCGAATAATGTAATTTTACCTCGAAGCCCCTTAGCCAAGTCTCTTACAAAGATCTTAAATAGGATCGGGCCCAAAACCGAGCCCTGCGGTACTCCGCTGAACACCTCCGTCATATTGGAGAGGGTACCGTTTACCACTGTCCTCTGAAGTCTACCTCTAAGCCAGTCCTTAACTCATGCAGTTAATGTTTCACTTAATCCCATCGAACTCACCTTGCTCAATAACCTGCGGTGTGGGACGCTATCAAACCCTTTGCTGAAGTCCAAGTACACGTCGTCTAGGGACTCCCCTATATCCAGCTTTCTTGTTACCCAGTCGAAGAAGCTAATCAGATTTGATTGGCAGAACCTTCCATTCGTAAAACCATGTTGATGGGGATCTCGTAGATTCTCCTCGTTCAGGATTGTTTCTAATTGGCGTTTGATTAGTGTTAACATAAGTTTACTCACTATCCATAAGTTTACTCACTATTGATGTATACTGTTGATATCTATGCTGTTATAAGAATATTTTTTCATTTTTCTCAAATGTTATTTCACGGTGAAAAAGTATGGATATTTCCAGATGTTGCAAAGGTAACACAAGAACAAAGAAAATCCTTTTATGTTAAGCTATCCCTGTAAATGCTTGATCAGTTATATGGGGCTAAAGTATGTTTTTTTTTCTCCTGAGAAACTTTGCAGCTTTTTGGATTCTCAGAGTGTACTCCATAATGTATAGAGCATTGTTTAATTATAAGATGGTTATTATCGATTCATGTTAAGTCTTTTTCTTTAGATACTTGCCTGTTTAAGGATCTCCTTATCTTTTCTTTTTTGATTCTCCACACTTAATAGTCTAAGGAAAAGTAATAATATGAACTTTAAATGGATTTCTTTAACTCTGTTTTTTTGTTAACAAGTGGATGCTTGTGGATATATTTGAAAATGCATATAAATAAATTTTTTTAAAAGTTCTTACCGAAAGATCTTCCTGTGACCACTCCTTGTGGCACCTAAAGGGCACCCAAGGGGCTCAGTATGCCCCATAGGGCATGCCCCTTAGGCCACGCCCTGCGGCCACACCCTGCGGCTGCATGCAGGAGCTGCAGAGTTCTTTTCAGGAAGAGGGGACGAACTCCGATTACAACCCAGTCTGTCTTCTCAGATGCCTGCCCGAAATCAGCAGCGTTCCCAGGCAGAAAAAGCCAAAAGTTGAATGAATAGGGCTAGAGCTTCCTTCCAAAGGCAGGTGAAAATCCACCTTTCCACACTCTATTTCCAATAACTCTCCCACCCTTAGACTACTCTAAGATGTCCATTCTAAAGTACGGGAAAACTTGGCAACTGTAATGATGGGCAAAATCAAAACAAAACTGCAAATGAGAAGGAATCACCTACAGATGTTGCAAGAAAGCCAGGGGCTTTGAGAAGGGATGTAGTGAATAAGAAAATTATAGATACAAAAGGATACACCTGAATAAAAGCCTGTACGAGTGGTCATGAGTTAGAACCTTAAAGGAAATACATTAAATTAAAGGAAGTCAGTGGGCTGAAAGTGGTTTATATCCATCCACAACCCTCATATCCCAACACCACATCCCTACCTTCCCTGAAAAATGCCAAACAAGTGCATACCCCTCCACTCCCTTGCATCAACTGGAGCATTTTTCTTACGGCTAGAAGGGGAAGGCAAGGTGCTCCTTCCCCATCACTCATCTGAATTCAAAATGCTGCCATTCGACCTCTACAAATAGTCTTGCTTTTACCATATGATGCATATTTGGCCAAAATTGTGCACTAGTGCTCTCCATCAGCATGAAGTACAGAAGTCTAAGAATTAGAAAACATAATAAATTCTTCTTTTCAAAATGTGTTTAATTTTTCTTAATTTCAGCAGCGACGCCTGTCCAGTGCTGCCCTCAGAATAACCAGTATGTCTACTATCGTAACACAGGTATGTAATACATGTTTTACAGGTATGTAAATCTGAACGTTTGCTCTAAGAATATATTTATGTTATATACAATCCAGACAATTAGGATGCTGATTCTATAAAGGGTGCCTAAAGTTAGGCACCTCTTAGGCACATATCTAGCACCCATTTTACAAAACTGCGCTTGCATTTTTAGCGCTGGCTGCGGCAGTAACGGCTCCAATGCTCATAGAATACCTGTGAGTGTTGGAGCTGTTACCGCCGTGATCAGCACTAAAACCGCTAGCGTGGTTTTATAAAAGGTGGGTTAATTGCAAAATACTCTTAACAGCCTCAATAACTGGTTTAAAAAAATAATTTTATTGGGCGATAGGCCCCTATCAGATTCTATAAAAGATAGGCACCTATCGCATGACACTTTGCGATGCCTAACGCCTGAGTGGTTATTTCTATGGGTAAAGCATAAATTAAATGCTGCTAAATGTGATTCTCCAAATAATTTAGACACCTGAAATGTAGGCCTTTAAAACCCTCACCTACATTTCAGGACCCTTGCTTTTACATAGGAGCCACTAGCCACAATTCTATAAATGGCACCTAAAGGTGCTTAAAAGGTGCTGTTTAAATACACTAGTGAGTTCTAGGTGTATAGCTGAGGATGGCAATCAGTTCATGGGAACTTTTTTGGGCAAGAAGTCAAAAGTTCACCAGGGCTTGTCAAGCATAAAGCACCCTAGGGTGCGTTGCAAGGTCACCCACAAACATCATATAAAAACATTCTATAGCTCATAAAACTTTTTATGTGTATATATTATGTAAAATTTTTGAAAGATATCATAAATATTAGTTCATAAGTGCAAAAATTAATGATAATAAAGTGCCTAAAGTGTCAAGTACAAAATCACATTGTTCCAGAATTCAAATATCACACTAAAGTGCAAAAATCACTAATTGAGCCTCGTAAAAGCAGGAAATCACGTTCATCCAATTAACTTTAACTGCCATCTACAAGGACTTATCTCTGAAACCGTCAACATCCATCTGATAAGAAGGTCTGTTATCCGGGAGTGCCAACTGATCACCCTACAGAGCCCCGTTTCATGTCCTTCATCAGGGGCAAACTCAGGGACGTCTCCCACCAAAGGTTGAATCAAATGCCATTTTTCTAAGCGCCAGTCGATTTAGATACCGTTTATAGAATCAGACTCTAAAAGCCTATAAATAATTCCATTCATTATAAAATTGTCAGTACAGACTCTTTTTGTAGACCCAAACCCAACAACATGAATCCTTGTTTTATGTTTATGTTTTATTAAAACTTGTTATACCGCCTGTTCATACGACAGGTCTAAGCGGTTTACATTACATATTATACATTCATCCATATTATCTACAATATAACCTGAAATAACCCTGAATGTCCTCTAAGCATTACAATCTCATGATTCACATTGCAAGATCCATTCTCCTCGTTAAAATCAGGATGTTACACAGAACAGTATAAATCACATTTTGAATAACTTTTCTCAATTTGACCTTAACGTCAAGCAGCCAGCGATAACGTTCAGCCTATAATTATATGCTGATGGCAGCGCAGTATATAATTGATGAATTGGAGTGAACAGTTTTTCCTAAAAAAAAAGAGAGAGTATATTCTTCCTTTTAAAGATAAGCAACTACGGTAGGGATTTATGAATTTAAAAAAAAGATTTTAAAATTCATAATATTAATGAGCTCTGGATAAATTTATCAAAACAGTATAGAAAGGTTGATTCATAAGTCAGGGCAACTTTTTTGTTCTCTCGAAAATATAATACAGTAAAACCTTGGTTTGCAAGCCTAATTCGTTCGAGAAGCATGCTTGTAATTCAAAGTACTCGTATATCAAAGCAAATTTCCCCATAGAAAATAATGGAAACTCAGACGATTTGTTCCATAACCCAAAAACTTTAATACAAAATACTATGGGGCTCATAATAAAAAAAAAGTCTAAAAAGTGGCCTAAATGAGTACTTGGATGATCAAAAAGCTTGATCGTCCAAGTACCCAAACCAAAGCTGGTTTTAGACGTATCTAAAACCAGCTTAGGCCTTTCCCTTGCCTCTAAATGCATAGAGTGAAAAGAAGCGTTTTTAGAGGAGGGGAAAGGGCGGGAGATGGGCCTACTGTGAACCTGCTGGTGCCGGGTTTTACAAATGGCCACCGGGCAGGGTTCAGTAACGACCGACTTAGATGTGTCTTCAAAGGAACTTGAAGATCCTGCTGGTTCTCATCAATATAAAACAAAATAAATGTCAGGTCCAATAAAGGTTTGCAAAAGTATTTTAGTTCAACTTTATTGCTGTGATAGCGAACAGCTATAGTGCAGGCTTTGCACTCAAATATAAACAAAAATCTGGGCTTACAAAAATTCCAGCCCACACCTTTCTTGCAGGTAAGTTCAACAATGACTCAATGGTAGCCTTGCCCTGTTAGATTCACAGTCCACAAAGGGCAAGCTAAAGCCACCAAAATTATATAGTCTTTATACTGGAGCTTCACAATGGGTTTTTAAACACAGTTAGCTTGTACTGCCTAGGCCTGGGTTTTAGCCGGCCTTTCCCCGCCAACTTAACAGATAGTTGGTGGGGGAGGGGAGTAGCTGAATCCACTAATTTATAGCTTGCCAAAAAACTGGCCCCACAATCCCGCCCTGAGGATCTTGTGTGGATTCTTCCCCACTACTACCCCTTTCTTCCGGGCAGCCACAAAGTCCCATTCAAACAGAGAGACAAAACCAAAAGTCCAAATGTTCAAACAAGAAAAAAAAACTCTTTCTTCACTGTCATAGGTAATAAGGCAGACCTGCAGCTGTGAACCTAGCACTGCTCACACTGCCTGCCCTTGCCTCGCACTCCTAGACAGCCTTAAAAGAAGACCACATTTAACAGCCACCAAAACCCCACAGCTTATCAAACTTAGCTTTGATCCATAGAGCTATCTTCAGGTTCCAGGGAAGTATCCATGAATTCAATGGTATCCTGGCTGGCTGGCTGGTTGGTCTCAGGGACAGAGGTAACATCTGCCATCTCCACATCCAGATTCTGCGAGGGATCAGGAGCCCAGTCCCTTGAGCCTCCTTCCTGGGCTGACCCAGGGTAGACTGACTTGTTTCTCCTGAGCTGAGCCTCTAAAGCCCTGAGCTGGACACGCCCTAACCTGCAAGGGGGAGGAACAATCTGTAGCTTCTGCTGGGCTTTCTGATTAGCCCTAATTGGGTCCAGCAGTTGTGCCTTGGCTGTGCTGTGAGCCTGCCTCTTAGGCTGTTCTTTTTTCAAAGGCACCTCCTGCTGCACCGGGCTATTCCCACTCTCATCTTCCCCTCCCCAGGATCCTGTAAACTGATGGTTTAATGGGAACTCAGGTTTTAACTGCTTGTCTGAGCTCAGCCTGTCACTCTGGTTAGCCCTTTTTAAGGTAAGCTTAGGGATAGGCGCAGCCTTCCCTAGCACAAGCCGGGCTTCAGGGCTAGGGTTGTGACACTACCTAGACATAGTCTTACAGCAGGTATAACCAAAACATTTGACAGGTTGCCTACTCGGCACTCATACGTTTTGACTTAGACCAACTCAAAACAGGTATAAGTGCTGAAAAAGTGACCGCAGAGCTGATCGCGGCTGCTGCGATGAGCTCAGCTGCCCCGGCAACCTGCCCACTCTCCACCGCAACCATCATGGCAGGAGAGATGACTCATCTCCCCTGCCACAATAACGATCCCGAAGTGCCGCCAACCACGGCACTTGGGATCGATATCGCGGCAGGAGAGATAGCCAATCTCTTCTACCATGATCCACCCCCCCAATCGGATTGGGCAGGAAGGAGCACAGGCCCTCCTGCCCGGCAACTCCCCACCCCTCCCGGCACGATCAGGTAGGAGGGAACCCAAGCCCTCCTGCCCCAGCGAGCCGCAACCACCCCAACAACATCGGGGCAGGAGGGAAACTAAACACTCATGACCCGGTGAGACGGGACCCCCCCCCCCCCCGACAACATTGGGGCAGGAGGAGCCCAAGCCCTCCTGGCCCAGTGAGCCATGACCTCCCCTCCCAACAACATCAAGGCAGTCGGGAATCCAAGCCCTTCTGCCCCGGTGAAACCCTCTACCCCTCAATCCCTCTAAGATACAGGCAGGAGGGATCCCAGGCCCTCCTACCCACATCGCCCCCCCCTGATCTCTCCTGAACCCCCACTCGGCCCCCCTCCCCGTAGCCTTCATACCACCCCACCTGGTGACTCCCACCCCCGACACCCCCCCCCCGGTACCTTAAGAAAGTTGGCCTGACAGATGGGTTCCAAGCCCGTCCGGCCAGCATTACCGCCATCCTCAGAGTGGCAGGTCTTAGGTTCTGATTGGCCCAGGTGCCTTAAGCCATGCCCACAGGTGAGGCCTGAGGTGCCTGGGCCAACTGGAATAGGCCCAGTTGCCTTAGGATCCATTCTGTAGGCGAGGCCTTAGGCACATGGGTTGGATTGGGCTCCCTCCTGCACCGATCGTGTCAGGAGAGGTGGGGAGTTGCCAAGCAGGAGAGCCTGTGCTCCCTCCTGCCCAATCTTATCTGGGGGGTTGGATCGTGGCAGGAGAGATTGGCTATCTCTCCTGCCGCGATCGTTGCTGGGGGGGTGGATTGTGTAACCAGTGCTCTTTTTGACAGACACCGGTTACAGAATCCAGCCTAAAGCTGGATCCATCGCCTAAATCCATCGCCTAAAGCTCTTGTGTTGGGCGTTTCGGACTTAGGCTTTTTTTTTTGCTTGATTATATGTTGTTAGTGTAGACCTAGTGGTGGTCTGGGTGTTTAAACAGCTGAACGTAGAAGCAGGCCATTATTTTAAGAAACCTCTTTTTTGACGTTTTGTTTTTTTTTAGGACATTTTCCCTGCTTCTACTTTCAGCGTTTAGGACCTAGGCCAAAAGAGGACTTAGACTTTTTTTTTTTATTATGCCCTTCCACATGTACTTGTATTGCATGTACTCGATCATTTAGAACAATCACTACAATCCTGCAACATCAGAGAAAGAAGAACCATCGGCTCAGTTGTGATGATGTGACGCGTGTAGACTGTATGTACTCGTATTGCAAGACTTTGCTTGTTTAGAACAGTCACTACACTCTTGAAGCATCAAAGAGAGAACCACCATTGGCTCAGCTGTGATGTGTGTATACTGTTGTACTTCTATTGCAAGACTTTGCTTGTATATCAAGTTAAAATTTAATAAAATATTTTGCTTGTCATGCAAAACACTTGCAAACCAAGTTACTTTCAATCCAAGGTTTTACTGTATATAGGTTTGAAAATGTGTGGCATGTACTTATTGTTGCTCCCAAATAAGAGATGAGTGGAGCAGCCTCTGCTAGGGGAGAAGCACAAAGCATGACATTTGAAATCATCATTTTATTAACAAGCAAGTAATAAATATTATCAGTTTCACTAAACCAAGAACACAATCACCTTGAGAGTGAATATGTTTAACTGTCAACATCCTTCAAAGCGTTGTCACAAAGGATGATGGCGCTGTGCAACAGTTCAGGATATTTCTCCCATAATGTGTGATGCAGGTGCTACTGCAGCAAAGAGAAACCCAGAAGTTCCACAGTAAAAAAAAAATGGTGAAGCCAAAATCAAAGAGAGGACTGTGGAAAAGATGTTCCTGACACAGTAGTTTATTTCATCAATAAAATGTAGCAAAGATACATCCAAAATCAAAATCCACATATGCATAGCGACTGCCTATGTTGTGCGACATAGCCAGTCACCACCATTATTCAGTGACTAGTTAGCTAAGTTAGCAGCCAGATAAATCTGCCTAAAGTACAAGTCTATCTTTGGCCGCTAGGACTTAGCCGGCCAGCTGCTGAATATTGGCTTAGCTGGATATGTCTCAGCAGGCCAAATCCAAACTGTAAATTCAATACTTCTCCCCAGACAAAGCACTGTCATTGAATTTCTGATTTTGTTGCAGACCATAGAAGACAGCTAGCTATCTCCCATGCTCTGAATATTAGGTGGTAAGACTAAAAGAGTAAGTTATTGGTTTTATAACAATGTAACATGCATTACTCTTCATCAATTCTGGCTTCTTTTTTTTTTAATTTGCTCCAGGTTCAGGGTCCAAAAACCAGTGTTGCCAAGGCCCTGTGAGACAATGCTACAAGAAATGAATATGCTACACTGAAAAATGTCAGCAGTCATACTTCCAATGAATCAAAATCATATCTCTCTCTCTCTCTCTCTCTTCATGTCGACTAAAAGAAGATATGTTCTTTTTTGTTTTTTTGTTTCCTATATGAAAACATGATATTTTTTTCTATTAAAATTTTCCTAATGATCAAGCATCTGTAGCTTGTCTGTTGTTTTTAAACAGGAGCCTAAAATTTGTTTTAGCATCTTACAGGCAAAATGTCAATAAAATGGATCCTTAGCCAAACAGTTCTCGCTCAACTTGTGCCAGTGGCAACCTCTCTAGATGTACGTTAACTGACTTCATTTAAAATACATGCCTAACAGGGAGTTAATAACTGTTGATCTCATTTTTTTTTTTTTAACTACCTTTACTTTGAAGAAATTTACATGTATATTTGTAAGACAAGTCACAAAACGGTGTAGCATGATAACAATTTTGACCTAAAACATTGAGGAAAAACCAGGTCTCATAAATCATCTTTCTAAATCAGTTCAACCCTGTCCAGCTGGTCCCATAGCCTCCCTGCGCACATCTATCCTATTTTTTAGCCATCCCCTCCCTCTTGCAAGGATAAGTATATAAGCCCCTTTTCTCATGCAGCAGCTAGGAAGGGGGGTCACATAAAATACTTGTTTAGTTTCAGACTGTCGGCCGGGACCAACTTTTCTCTGGTAGACTGCAGCAAGCACACTCCACACAGACTCCTTCTGTTCCAAGATAAAGCAGACCACATCAAAGATTTTAAACTCCAAATGCCTAGAATTGGAAACAACAGTGATAATTTTAAACCACTGTCACTGATGTAAACCTCTCCAACACACCATCACCCCTTAACATAGGCAGCACTAAAAACCTAGGGACTGTACCCAGTTAGTTAGCACCTACAGCACTGAAAACTCTTAAACCACACTAGCAGATTTAGTAGTCAACAACAGAATCATCATCGTTATCTTTAATCATTCTAGGCCAGGGGACATACATAACATAGTAACATAGTAGATGACGGCAGATAAAAAGCTGAATGGTCCATCCAATCTGCCCAACCTGATTCAATTTAAAAAAATTTTAATTGTTTCTTCTTAGCTATTTCTGGGCATGAATCCAAAGCTCTATCTGGTACTATGCTTGGGTTCCAACTGCTGAAGTCTCCGTCAAAGCTCACTCCATCCCATCTATACCCTCCCAGCCATTGAAGCCCTCCCCAGCCCATCCTCAACCAAAAGGCCATATACAGACACATACCGTGCAAGTCTGCTCATTACTGGCCTTAGTTCTTCAATACTTACCCAGAAATCTATTTTGGTCTGCTACTGGTATTATAATTAACAAGGCTAATACTTTGTTGCAGGGTTGGGGAAGGATCCATCTCAAACCATCATTGGGTGGGCCAAGCCTCTCCATGAAATCAAATTGATCACTCTTGATATCATAGGTAAGGCAGCCCCATCCAGCCTCGTAAGCTGTGATTGATTCAACCTTTTTCACTCCGGCCTGGTGCTTGATCACCTGCACTCCTAATTTAGGGACCTCATTCACCTCAGTGATCAATGCAGCAGAATATGCTTGCTGTACTAGTGCTTGGGTGTGCTGCATCAGCCATACTTTATCATAAATAGAAAAGATTTTATTAAGAGATTTAACAGGAAGTAAAATATTGCTACATATATGAAGGAGAACTGGATGCTCTTCCTTGTATATGCCTGTGAAGGGTCTACTCTGGTTCTGGGTCAGTTTACAGTTTTCCTGGGTCAGTCCGGGACTTCTCTGTCATTCGGCTTCTTCCAATTACTTCCTATTACTCAACTCTTTCTGGTCACTTCCGGCTCCTTCTGGTCACTTCCGGCATCTTCCAGTCACTTTGGCTCCTTCTGGTCACTTCAAGCTCCTACCAATCACTCTGGTCACCACCGGAGGGAAGTCTTTTTCTTTCACTCACTTTTTTGCTTTTAATTTTATTTTCAGTCCATATCATTTTGTAATAGTATTGACAATGCATACTGAAAGCTGGTTATCAGTCTCACATCCTGCTTACCAAACCTCTGAATTAAACTTTTCACATAGCTCTCCTGCCCCTGATCTTGGCCACATCATCTCAGATCACACAATTCAAAGAGAGCAGAATCAATCTCGACCCGAGTCTGTTAGTGCTATACGTCAAAATGACTTCTCAAGAAATTAAAAAAGTCATAGTTTAGAAGGGGATATTCTGGGTTAGGAACTAGTTTGTAAACAGGAAACAAAGAGTGGAACTAAATCATCAGAGGTGCACAATGGACTATCCTGTGTAAGTGTTCTGAGACCAATTCTTTTTAGCATATTTATGAAGAATTTGGGTAGGGAGTAGCAAGGTAGTGTTCAGATTTCCAAATTACACAAAATATTCAAAGTAGTTAAACAAAAGCAGACTGTGAGGGACTGTAGATGAACTTTTTGAAATATTCAGGGACCTGGAACTTTAGAATCCTGCTTTGAGTTCCCTGACGCAGAGAACGAAACATAGTTCATTTCGGGACCCTATAAATTATGAGACAACATCTTTAAGATAGGTTTATTAGATTTTTATTTTAAAAAAATTTATTTTCAGTTTTTGAATTTTGTGACTCTAAAACTCCCAATAGCCCTTACGGCTGCAGGTGTTACCAATATGGCAATACAGTGGGTTTTTGGAAGGCTTCGACTGGTTCAAACTTTCCACCACAAGTGTACTAGTTAGGGTGGTATATGGGCCTAGGCCCCCTTCTCTGCAATCTACTTCACTGCCCACCAGGCTACTTCAGAGATCTGTTTGCAGGTCTACTAGGACTGGCCATAGTATATTCAGATACAATAAAGACAGATATGTACTGTTTCATGCAGATATCTAGAGAGGTGGAAGGGGGGACAGTAACCACATGGAGAGTGTGTGGGGGCCACATATTTGTCCATTAAGTGGTCATCTAGTCAGTTTGGGTACCTTGTTGGCTCTTATTCATTTTAAAAGCAGATCTAGCCCAAAGGGCAAGATTATGTATAGGATGCCCGGTCTCAGAAGCCACCTAAGCGGGTTTCGAGAATCACACATGGATGTCCTAGAGTCTGTCCTCATGGCAAGACACCTAAGCCCCCTCCACACCCTCTTTACTATGAAACTGGCTGTCTATATCGTGCACTGCTGTTATACTGCATGCAGAGGTTGGCATCTTAGGATTTTATTTGTGTATATTAGGACTTTTAGTCTGTGGTTTTGTATTTGTATAGGATTTATCTGTGTTTTACATATGTGACTAAGGCCAGAGTTTATCTGCAGGATAATTTGGGATTTCAGGTTTCTAAGGAAAGGACCATGCAGAAGCATGATGGAGAAAGCTGCTCCCTGTGCAACAGGTAATAAAAAAGGGAAGGTGTAGAAGCAAAACTAGCAGAATTTAAGAGCTGAGGGCAGTTGGAGATGCAGACAAAATGGAGATCGTGCACTTGCCAACTTCCTTCTTCATGCTCCTAGTCTCCACCTTTGACACCGCCTCAGACTTATCCTTATTCCTAACTACTGCTACCCATCATCCTTAATACCCTCAGCTACCTCCCATTTTAACCTGTTTAGACCTACTTAAGACCAAGCCCCTTCTTTCTTTCCTACCTGCCTCTCTCCCACTCAGCCCCAAAGTTGTATTCCTAGCTAAGTGCCAGGCTGCTGCCCGTTTGTGTTTCTGACTTTCCTATGTGACAAGGTCAATTTCTTTCCTTCTAGTGTGGTCTTGGCTCTGAGATGTTACAGTTTAGAAGGAAATAGGCGTATTGCATGGAATGAACTTGAAGCCACTCCCCTTTACTATTATTACATCACCTGGTAGGTAATGTCACAGTTATATATGAGAATCCTGAGACAACTGGCATTTCCATTTCTAGAGAGGACTGAAAGCACAGCAATAATGCTTCGAAGGAGTGAGAGGATCAGAGCGAGGAACAATAATGCCAACAGCAGCAGCAGCAGCAGCAGCAGCACTATCAGTATCAGTTGCGTAAGGTATGCCACTACTTTATTTTCATCTAATTTAAGGGATTAATTTTTTTTTCCTTACTATTTTCTAGAAGTAGGGTTACCAAGTGGCCTCCAATTTCAGGACAGGTTAATCCAGTCTTATTTTTAACTAATAGTCTGTATGGACCTATAGTTCTACTATCCCTGTGGATATAACTCAAAGAAACAGGCCATAAGGGAAAACCAGGAAGGGATTAGCCTATCCTGGACACTAGAAGCCAGTTGACACCTTTTACATGCCTTTCTAACACTATTACCTCCTAGCCAATGAAGGGTGATGCTTCAATATAGTGACTTCTATCACCATGGACAGGCAGGTTTCCTGGAGTCCTGCAGAGCTTGCCTGTCTCTCACTATTGAAAATGTGATAGTGAAGCAGTGTTCTCTACTGACAGGATTGTAGATCGAGGACTCCTGCTCAGCTTAAAGTGAACAGTGATTTTTAATAAAAAAGCAGGCTTACTGTGTTAGAATTATACAAGTTAAATAAATACAACTTACCTATCAGTAGTTTGGTCACTCTGTTTCTGAATTATTAAACCCTAGAATAGGAAAATAATGGAAAATTTACAATATTACTGCTGTAGTAAAAATGACCTTAGTGTGCAGGAGAGATTTGCATAAGGATACATGAAGGTCACTTTGTACCTCAACTTAGCAAAAAGGACCCTAAATAGTCCTGCCATGTGGAATTTTTAATTATAATATTTATGGAGTTTTATTTATGACCATTTCTTCTCTTTGTAGAAACCTAAGGAAAAAACAAAGATCTGGACCATCAATCTCGAGTAAGATATGACATCTTTACTTATTTATTTAGGTATTTATATACCTGTCCCAAGAATTCTCAGCAAACAAAACAAAATACTGCAGACTTTGTACACGATGCAGGCAGACTTTATTTATGACGAATAAAACATTTAAAAACCTTTTACCAGGCAAGGGACCCAACACGGTCCGTGTTTCGTATAATCTTCATCAGGGGTCCTAATAAGTACAAGTAAAATATTAAAACCACTTCTTACGCAGCTGCTGATCACACACTGGCATCCTATACAGAATCGTGACAGACGCCTAACCCCACCTAACAGCCCCGATTCTCTAACTGGTGCCCATGTCACAGGCTTCGGTTAGAGAATTGTGCCTGATCCCTTGCCGTCAATCCCATTGCTGTGATCAGCTGAGCGGCTGTGGCAGAGGAAGGAATGAACAATTTTACTGATAGATCTGACACCTTTTACATTGTTAAAAGAGAGTTTAAATACATGGATAGTTCTGCAACTTGAAGAGCTTGAAGAATATAAAGCAAGCCACTGTACAATAATTATTGGATATTCAAGCCATAGTGCCGGTGCTGCCTGACCTCTTGGGCTCAGGCAGACATTCCATATATTTTATCGTGACATAGAAAGGTTCCGATGATAGGAGTCTTTACACATGTGAATGATACTGTGCTTTTGTATGGAGACAGTAAGGTCTGTCATAGCAGTGGTGGCACTGTGAGAGTTTCTTGCCTCTTTGGATCTCACAGAGGCTTACTTGCACATCCCAATTTTTCCAGCTCACCACAAATTTCTGTGCTTTCATGTCTTGGAAAGAGAGAGACAGATAGAAAGAAGGAAAGAAAGACAGACATATAGAAAGGGGGCTAAGGAGAGAGACAGAAAGAAAGATAGACAGAAAGGGGGCCAAGGAGAGACACAAACAAAATGAAATAAAGAAAGACAGGGGGCATGGAGAGAGAAAGAAAGGAAGAAAGAATGAAAGAAAGACAGAGAGAAAGGGGGCAAGGAGAGAGACAGACAGAAAGAAAGAAAGACACACAAAAAAAGAAATACAGACAAACAGAAAGACAGGGGGCATGTAGAGAGACAAAAAGAAAGAAAGAAAGAAAGAAATGGGGCAATGGAGAGAGACAGAAAGAAAGACAGAGAGAAAGGGGGCCAAGGAGACAGACAGAAAGAAAGAAAGAAAGACAAAAACACAGAAAGACAGGGAGCATGGAGAGAGACAGAAGGAAAGACAGACATACAGAAAGACAGGGGGCATGGAGAGAGACAGAAGGAAAGAAAGACAGAAAGGGGGCCAAGGAGAGAGACAGACAGATAGAAAGAAAGAAAGACACACAGAAAGACGGGGCATGGAGAGAGACAGAAAGAAAGACAGACAGAAAGGGGGCCAAGGAGAGAGACAGACAGAAAGAAATAAAGCAGATACACAGAAAGATAAGGGCGATGGAGAGAGACAGAAATAAAGGCAAACAGACAGTGGGCAGGGAGAGAGACAGAAAGAAAAACGGAAAGGGGGCTAAGGAGAGAGAAAAACAGAAAGAAAGATAGACAGACAAGGGGACCAGGGAGAGACAGGGGCAGGGAGAGAGAAAGAAAGACAGAAAGAAAGAAACACCTCAGCGCCCTATTGTGCTAAAAGTCTATACATCTATTCTAGCACCTGTTAATGTAACTTGCTTAAACACTAGTTCAAAAATAAAGGTTCTAGACTTTAAAAAGTTTTTTAAACTAACTTTGTAATTATGCCAAGGAATTGTTGTCTCGATGGGAATGTCCAGAAGGCGTAGAAATGCAGTAGGCCAAATTGAAAGGAATTATTGTAAGGATGACAAACCTTTTTGTGATGCAAGTATGTAAAAGAAAGAGGAAAAGAAGGGAGAAAAAATATCTGACATGGAAAAATGAGGAGACAAGACATTTTTTAGATATATCAATGAGAACTACAAAAATAGTATTGTGAGACTCAAAGGTGAAGGGGGGAAATATGTAGAAGCTGAAAAAGAAAAGGCATATTTTTGTTCTGTGTTCACAACTGAAGCACCAGGAGTGGAACTGCAGAAGACAAATGTGAATAGGGATGAAGAAGTGATAGATCATGATCAATTTTCAGAGGGTTGTATTTATGAGGAGATAGCCAAATTAAAGGTAGACAAAGCGATGGAGCTAGATCGTGAACATGATTACTGAGGTACCTGATGGTCCAGCAGGGGGGGTTTTCATGTCAGGAGCACAACCCTCTCATTCCTACCTCCTTGCAGCTGCCTTCTAAAATATCTGCCATGACCTCAAATGGCAGCTCGCAGTACTACAGGAAATGTTGTGAGCAGCCATGAAAAGTCATGGCAGCCATTTTAGAAGGCAGCCGCATGGAGGCAGTAATGAGAGGACCATGACCCTGCCACTAAGACTCGACTGGACCACCAGGTACCTCGGTAGACTATGGTGGGGAGGGTCATGGGATTGGGAGGGAGATTAAAGGATCGGGGCCTGGAGAGTGTAGATAACCTTGGCTATGGGTTGGGGGAGGAGGACAGGAAGTGAGAGGGGAGAGTGGGAGGTGAAGGAGGGAAGAGAGGCGCAGATACCTATGATGGGTTAGAGAGGAAGAGAGAGGGGAGAGAAGTTAGATCTTGTAGAGGGAAGAGAGGGTGAGAGACCTGGAATATCTCAAGCTCCCTTCTCTACCCATTGCAGCTCTTTGTAAATCTTGGGTCAAATTTTTAGGATAAATTGGCCCTTTACTTTAAAAAGGTTGCCGCCCCCTGGTCTATTGGTTAGTACATTGAACTATAAACCAAGGAACCTAGGTTTAAATCCTACTTCATCTTTTTTAAAATTGAGAATTTTTTATTATTAATTATTCAGTTAGCTTCAATGACACAATCAAATACCATACCATTTAAGCTAATTGATTGAATTTAGATTAGGCACAGATTTTAGTTAGGCATTGCTAGGCGGCCTCAATTATGGTGCCTAGCGGTGCCTAACTAGGACGGTGTTTATGGAATCTAGCCCAAAGAGCCATTAGTCTATTCTTCTATTTATTCATGTAATTAACTTTATAGCCCGCCCTCCCCAGGAGCCCAGAACGGGTTACAAAGATACATACACAGAAGTCATCAGGATGAATAACACATATGCTACAGAGAATTGAGGATGAGCATCAATAACACATATGCTATGAACACACATGCTTTAGTGAATCTAAGAACATACTTGCTATATAGAATCTAAGAATGGCATCAACATGGCTGTGATAGATAAGAGAAAAAATATTGGTTGACAGAAAGACTCAGGTATCCTGAGTTACAGGTGTGCCGAGTCTCGATCGGTTAAAGTTTGAGACTAGAAGCGTGCTGGTTCATGAACAGCAGTGTCTTCACTGCCTTCCAGAAGGTTGTCAACATGTATGTTCCTATGGTGCCTCAATGACATCCATGCCCCTTGATGTGCCCCATTAATACTTTGAACATTCAGTTTGTAAAATGAATGTTCATGTTGGATGTAACCAACACATGGACATGTGTTTTAGAGCAGGATCTGCTGATGCACAGCCTTTTCTAAAATACATGTTTTAAGTTTAAGTTTAAAATTTATTTGATGTACCACTTATAAATATAGTGGGGATAACTGTGATGTGTATACAGGTATGTATTGAAGAGACTTGATAGTAATGTGGGCTGCTGAGGTGCAACAGGAAGAATTATACTGAGATTTAATAAAGTATAGAGCAAGGTGTGTGACCTATGGTCACTGCACTGGTGTGTTGTAGCAGTGACAGTATAGTGGCAATGCATCAGTCTAGTGCATATGTAAAAGCCTTATATTCATTGTAACTTATTCCAAGACAAACATCTGCATTATATTTCACTATTGTATTCTGTACCACTTCTGTTGCTTCAATGTGATTCAGTCTGAGGATAAAATTATCTCCTCTTTACATGAATATTCTCATTTAAATTTAAGCTAACCTTCCAATTTATTCTGGTGTTGTTCTTCCAGATCACAGTTTGCCACACCTCATATTTGGCATCAGCCAATTTGTAGCTATTATCTTGAGCATGCCAATGAGGTAAGTTTGTGATGGGTTATTCCTCTGGGTAGTGTGAAAATATAATGTCACTAGTATATGCCAAATACAATTGCTATTAAAAAGCATTTGATGTACAGTAAGTTCTCTGGAACAGAATAAAGGAATATGGGTAACATTATACTATTAGGGGCATTTTCAAAACATTAAGATGTCCAAAAATTGGCATAAATTGGTACTTGGCTATACTAATCACTAGGACATCCAAGTGCAGATTTTTGAAAATTTCTGGACATCTTGCAAGGCATTCTAGCCACTGTGCATCCAAAACTAAAGGGGGGCATGTAGGAGACATATTCTGGTTGGACTTTGGGGGTATTTAGACTTGGACATCTTGCACTAATAATCAAACCTTTTCCAAGATGTCCTGGATAGAACTTAAACATTATGGTTCAAATTCTATAACGATGGCCCGATTGTAAGCAGCAGTAGGTGTCCTACTGCTGTCTAACCAGCCAGAGATGCACATTTTCTAAGAAAAAAGATACATACTTTTTGTAAGAAAAAAAAACCCCGAGGCAGGACGTCTACACTGTAAGTGAGGGGGGGATGACTAGGCATGCTTAAGCTCGCCCAAGACTGGAGAGAGCATGGTTTCACCCGGAAGTGGCAACGGGCAAGCTTAAGCAGTCCTAGGCATTTCCCTAGGGCCACGATAGGTGCCTGAAATGTAGGCCATTGAAAAGCTGGCCTACATTTCAAATAGACGCAGCCGCTAAATTGATTGCAGCAAAGGAATCTCCCTGCCGTGATCAGCTGAGCGGCCACAGCAGAGAACCTCTCAACCTTACTAATAATTGGCCGGCAGGAGGGATGCCCAACTCCATCCCGCTGCCATCGCCGAACCCAGTGGCGTACCAAGGAGGAGTGGGGGGGGGGGCGATACGCACCGGGTGCAGCCTTAGGGGAGGTGCACAGCCAGACAGGGCTGGCAAATTCCTGGGCTGCGACAGCACTCAGCGGCATCGGCGCCCTCCCTCCACGATGACACTCAGTGGCATTGGCGCCCCCCCTTCCCTGCAACAGCACTCAAGTTCGGCCTCCTCCCGGCATCAGCAGAACTTCAGATCGGCAACAGGTGCTCAGTCAAAAGCTTCCGCTGACTCAGCTTCCTGTTTCTGCCCAGGCAGTTCAGTCAGGGGAAGCTTTTGACTGAGCACCTGTTGCCAATTTGAACTTCTGCTTATGCCGGGAGAGGGAAGCCGAACTTGAGTGCTGTCGTGGGGCAGGAGGGGCGCCGATGCTGCTCACTGCCGTCACGGGGGGAGGGTGCCGATGCCGCTGAGTGCCGTCGCAGAGGAGGGGTGCCGATGCCGCAGTTTATAGTACCATGATTAGAGTTCATACCTTACTTCTTCTAATAACCCTCTCTTCCTTTTTTACCTTTGATTCCCCTATTCATTCCTTATCTCTCTAGTGGACTCCTTGCATCATTATCCTCACTTCAGATTCTTCAGTCCATCTCCTGGGACCTGTTCAGAGACAGATACCAAAAACAGTTGCCTCTTTTTATTCTTGTCCTTAAAACACCTAGGCTCTCAAGACCCTTGTCTTGACTTCTGGAACCTCCAAGGAAGGTTGGATAAAGAAGTTCAAAATGCATCCCTCACCACAGGGTTTCATACTCTCATGCTAATCACTTCCTACTTTATCTTATTTGCAACAATCCTCTCACTATCACATTACAACTAGCGAAGACTGAATGTTTCTGAAGCTGCTGCTGCTAAGAATGTATTGTTCCCTTACACATTTTTCTGCCACAGATGGAATAGTTCCCAGTGACATTTAGCTCCTATGTTTCTGTGGCTTCAATGCTATTAATACCTACTGTATTATACAGGCTTGATATTTTACTTATAAAGAAAAAAAATATTACGATTTGGTTTGCATTAGATTAGTTGTGATCTCAGGAACATCAGAGCACAGTGTAGAGTCATTAAAATTTTTCTAAATTATCCTGCCATAGCTTTCACACTTAGTTTAGTATTTTTTAAATTAATTTATCAAATGATTATCAAGCAGAAATCTATAATATGCAAAAGGGAGAATAAAACAAATATTCTATCAAATTATAAGAAAACAAATCCTTCTGTCAGATCACAAAGTATCATGGCAAAAACCATAAGAAATGCATTCTGGACAGTCAAACAACTCTCATCAGATTTAAAAAAAAAAAAAAAAAGCATAGCCAGGATTGGGTCAAATGGCAATGTCTGCAAACCGTCTCATACTTCAAGAAATTCCAACAGTTGTATAGGCTCAAAGAAAATATAAGTAATATGAAAGAAATTTCAAAAGAAATGCCAAGACCCTTGCACATAAGGCCAAGAAATCTTTCTAGTGCTTCTGACTCCCTGAAGTCAAAACTGGAAAAATATATACAATGAGCCCAGAAACTGCTCTGAAGAGATTCTGGGTGTGCCACGAGAGATTCCTAAATACTACTTTATTTTGAAAAATTCCTTTCACAAGTATACACTAGAATAGATGACATGTACATCGCGTATAAGAGTCTATCAATGTTATAAGCGTCTGTGTGCATAAGGATATAAGGTATGAGCGTCTAGACATGCATCATTCTTTGGCGTGATTGGTCCTTGAAAACTAATGGCAAGTAATTTTCATTTTCGTTTTAATGCAGTAACCATCCTAATGTGGACCTTCTTATCTTTGCGAACTTAGATTTTCACCTTTGACAGAAATTAAATTTAAAAAAAGAGAGAACTACAGATGAGCTGCTCTTTAAGGTCCTTCAAACATACCTCTACAGCTAGTATTACTCTATAGCAGGTGTTCTCAGCCCAATCTTTGGGATGCATCTAACTAGTCAGGTTTTCAGGATATCCATTTGAATATGGATGAGATAGCTTTGACAGAAATTAAATTAAAAGAGAGAGAACAACTACAGATGGTAGATGATGAAATGCATGTTTGTTTTTCAATCAAGCTCCATTTTGAGTTAATTTGCTTCCAAGGGCCTAGGAACATGAAATGTAGGCCAGGGTTTTAAAAGCTTACATTTCCAGCACCCAGCTTCCTTCCTGAATGGCAGCCAGTGGCGCATAGTGATACTGAAGTCCGGTGCCATTACTAACTATGCCCACTTCCAGGCTTCAAAGTCACTAGACAACGTTAGCCACCAGAGACCTAGGCATTGGCCTCTGAGGCTAGAAAATGGTGGCTATTTTTTTTATCCGAGAGTTTAATTGGGTTTTAATGGTGTGTCTAATTGTTCTACCACTTAAACACAATTAAACCAATTAAGTTAGGTGATGGTAGGCCTAACTTTCAGCAACTTCTATGGAATCTTGCCCTTTATATTTATCTTTCAAAAAAGTTATCTCTACATTTTTCACCTCTCCCAATTATTCTCCCATTATTCCCAGTTTACTAACATGCTGAACTAACTGCTCCTCATGCAAATTTGCCTTGGCTATCTTCTCATCAGTATTTTTAAACTTACCTTAAAATTGAATTTTTAGAGAGATGTCTAGACTTTTAATTGCATTCCAGATGGGGTCCATGTTAAGCACCCTTGGCTTCTGGAAACCTCCAAATGCAACATTGCTACCCTCGGAACAAGAATGTTCCTCAGCACTGATTCTATGATGATGTTCAGCTCCTATAGCTGTACCAGTGGGAAATGTCTGCTGCACTGCTGAAGGCCCTCCTAAGCCTGGAGATCTCTCACCAGCACTCCTGATGAAGCTACCGACAATGTACCACTTACGGGTCTCTGAGGAGCCAGTCTCAAATCCAGGCTAAGTGAAATCCAATCAGCACTCAGATCCACAGTCTTTGCCACAGACACATCCTCCTCCCCAAAATATGGCAGCTACAACTGCACCAGAGCCAGTAATGGTCATCTGTACCAACAGAGGGGTCTGGCTTATACCTAAAGAATAAGCATAAATCCTTCTCTTTATTTCCCCATCTAGGGGTAGGAATCAACTCGCTAATCAGGGATCAACCAGAGAGACCCACAGATTAATCATCTTAATTACAGATGAATTTATGCTCCAAATAACAATTTCACATAAATATAACTCTAATATCTTGATAGAATTATTTTCATGTATTTCTACTTCCATGGCATTTCTCTCATTTAAATTAGAATAATATATGGAGCAATGGCCTGGAACACAGTTATACTCCTTCTTTTTAGATCACAGAGCAGTAGTATTTTGCACTAACCCCTCCCTAGGTAGCCTATAGGAAAGAAGGTGTGTGTGTAGTAGTCTGGAGCAGAACAGAGAATAGTCATTTTGTTCTCTCATCCATCCCCTCTTCTCCTGTTGCTCCTTCTTCCCTCCTCCCAGGTGTATATTTTCACTTCCTTTTTGTTTGAAAATTAAACCCTGCATTAAATATGGATTCTTAATTGTGTTTTTCTTTTTATTTAAAATATTTCTATTTCACCTATCAAACCTTCTAGGTTCAGAATGTGGTAGGGATTCTTAAGTGTTTGAGAAAATATTTAAATGAGGCAATGAAATGGCTGCTGATGTCATAAGAGGGGGCTACCTGTCAGTTAAGAAATAATGAGATTGATGCATTCAATAGTATCGTTTAGGATTTTTTAATGAGTTTAATATGGGTTGTTCAGACAAAACTCTAGAGCTGCTGCAGATTTGATGGATCACTCAGGTCTTTATCTGCCGTCATTTACTATGTTACTATGAATTCTCCCTGCTCTCTTGCAGACTGAAAAAGGAAATGCAAGGAACCTCACTAGTCCTGGGGATGGTTCTTTTTGGTGAGTGTAGCATTCAAAGTGATTGTCATTTTTATAAATAAACTTGAGGGGGTGCTGAAAAGTTCTCAGTCTAACCAAGAAGAGAATGACATAGATATGGTTCAATGAATGATCTGAAACAATGTCAAATCATAGAATTTTGTTTCTGCAAATTAACATTTAATGAAATAAGATAACACTGTTTTCAACTATAGTGGCAAAATAACATTCAGAATTTAGGAAGCTCATTGCTTGGACTCAGACTTTTTAACACCTCCTCGTGTATAGATAGATAGTTAGAGCTATGTATATATGTATATACAGTATATATACACACACAAACACAGAGTATACTGCTCAGATAAATGGCGTATAAAATCAATGCACCAAAGAAGTCAGAATAATGTACTTATCTGACCAAAATTTTAATTGTTTTCTAAGTTTTCCAAGTTTTATTAAAAATTTGATTAATCGCCTAGACAGTTTCAAGGTGATGAACAATAAAGAAAAAACCAATAGGTTAAAATTTTTGTTTTTTACAAAGACCAACACTTAAAGACATATACAGAGACTGGATCTGGATACAGTAGGATAGAAAGGGGAAGAACTACAGTATAAAAATAGCAAAAAGCATAAATGGGAGGAACAAAAGGAAGGGGTGCAAATAGTGTTCAAAGTTCTGTTTTTTGTTAAATTAGTTTTTAATGACATGATCAATTACCATGCCAATTTAACTAATTAAGAAAAATTAAGTTGCGTGTAGATTTCAGCTAGGCATCCATGATTACCTGTACCTAACTTAGATGCCATTTATAGAATTCCCCTCCATAGAGCTTAACCAACTGGTCATGGATATTGCAGCAGATATATTCTAAAAAGGGGTGAGATTAAGCTATATAACAATTAGGCAATGATGTTTCAGAATTTGGGGGCAAGAAAGAAGATCAGGAACTTGCTGATGAGGTAAAAAAGTATTTTCTTAGATTACGCCTGAGCCTATCACCTTGCATGCTTGTATTTTTACATTGGGAGGAGTAATTATTTAAGTACCATTTTAAACTGTTATAAACCTTTATGCGAGAAAGGAGCTTAAGATTGACATTGATCAAGGAGATAGGTCAGTAAGAACCAGGATCAACCACTGCCTTACCCGGTTTCAACAATAGGAAAATGAGCACCTCATTGGCATAATGGGGGGAAGGAACCCTTAGAAATTGTTGCGTTATAATAAGATAACAAAGGGCCACAAAGGTGAGAAGTTAACATCTGGTAGAATTCACTAGAAAATCCATCCAGGCCTGAAGCTTTTCCAGATTTCAAGGCTTGAATAGCATTCTGCAGTTCTTTTGCCTGAAAGAGGTGATTTAAACCATTTACCACCTCCTCAGGAAGACAACCGAGATGAATGAAAATAATCCACTACAAGGTCTGGTGAAGCATCATCGGGGGAATCATAACGTTTCACAAAGAAATCATAAAGTACAGTCGATACCTCAGGGTACAGGATATCATCCCCCCAAAGAGTGTGAAGTGTTAAAATGGACTTGGGTTGTCATGATGTTGCGTATTATGACACAAAAACTCATCCCACTGGGTCTGGACAAACTTCTTAAATTCAGTGTCCTGTGCAAAATAAAAGAGGAATCGCCAGAAGGGAGATCAAACATATGCAGTACCAAAATGGAGATCCATCCAGATAAGCGTATGATCTGAAACATTCAAGGGACCAATCTCGGTCAACATGACTGAAGGAAACAATTTCGGAGACAGAAGCAGGTAATCTATCCAGGACTAGGTGTGATGAGCGCATAATACGTGTGTTTAGTCACAAACTTTAGGATGCAACAAATGCCAGGGATCAACCACTGGGAAATAATTGCAAAATTCAGCCAGTAAATTCCCCTTAGCCCCCATAGGACCAAGCGGTTTAACAGTAAATGAGCAGATCTCCAGAATAACAAGAACAAATTTGGGTTAGCTTCTAGAAAAAAGAGGACTCAGACGAATTTGGACTCATGTCCCCCAGAGATTATGAAAGCAGCTCCATTAAGCTTTAAATTATCCCTATTGAATTATCTAACCAATAATCTATATAATGGAAATTTCCTCACCAACAATGGTCATATTATAATAACCCCAATCCCAAAAAATTGTAAAGAAACAGCAACATCAATAACCAACTATAGACCTGTAGCATTTATTCCATTTATGGTAAAAATCATGGAAGGACTGGTTCACACCCAACTAATGGAATACATTGACCAATTCTCCCTCCTGCACTGAAACAGTAATTGCGGCCATTCTGGACAATTTGCGCTACTTGTTCAGTAAAGGCCTCAACGCCCTAATCATGCAATTGGACATGAGTTCCGCCTTTGACTTGGTGGACCATGGAAAACTGTTACAATGTCTAGACGCAATCGGAATCAGAGGAGAAGTACTGAACTGGTTTCGAGGTTTCCTTATATCACACACATACCAAGTCCGTTTTAATCACGATCTCTCAGATACATGGAGCAATCCATCTGGCATGGCACAAGGATCACCGCTATCCCCTTTGCTCTTCAATGTTTACATGTCCTCATTGGGTGCATAACTATCCCAGCTGGGGATAAAACTGTTTAGCTACACTGACAACTTCACGATAATCATCCCATTCACCAACTCTGTCTCAGAAGTCACCCCCCAAAGCAACAGAAGTATTAAATCGGATGGAGCAATGGATGACTGAATTCAGACTAAAACTAAACTCAGAGAAAACAAAATTTTTCATAGCAGCACCACACCCACTCGACACTAAAGCACCAATGTGCATCAACAACCTCAGCTATCCAATTCAACCCACTATGAAGATATTGGGTGTAACACTGGACCAAAGCCTGACCATGAAAGACCAGGTAGACTCGGTCAGAAAAATCTTTCACACCCTCTGGAAACTTCGGTCCATCAGAGCTTACTATGATGCCTCATCATTTCGAATTCTAGTACAATCCCTTATTCTGAGTCAACTTGATTATTGTAACATTGCCTACTTGACACTCCCCCAGAAATACATGCAGCGATGGCAACTAGTTCAAAATACAGCGGTTAGACTACTTTGTGGACTGAAGAAGTTTGATCATGTGACACCTTCCTATCGACTTTTACACTGGCTACCGATGGAGGCACGTGTGAAATTCAAGTTTGGTTGTTTTTGCTTCAAGGTACTCTATGGCTTAACCCCTAAATACATAATAGACCTTTTCTCTTTCTCAACCAACAGACACAAGCGAAGCTCACACTTGAACTTTGTTTCTCCACCGGTTAGAGATTGTAAATTTAAAAGTCATCATCAACATCTTCTCGCACATCAAGCAGCATTATGGGGTAAAGACCTTGAACAATTGCTTGTGCCTACTACCTATGGAGAATTCAGGAAACGCCTGAAAATACATCTATTCCTGAAATACTTAGGAAATCAACCTATTCAATCTTAGTCCTTAACAACCAAGCGCAAGAACCATCTGTCACTAAATCTCTACTTTGTTTATTCATTCAATCTATAACTTTGTTTATTCACTCAATCTGTAACATTTCTAATCATTGTAAACCGCATAGAACTTCACGGTCCTGAGGTATATAAACTGTTATTATTATTATTATAAACCACTAGCAGTGAGTAGCGTATATCTCCCAGTGTCAATCTCAGAAGAAGATAGTGCCCATCCGAAGCCTTTTCAAGAATCTGAACTCCAAACGGAGAGAACTTACATACCAGCACTGCAATGCTACCATGACAACCAGGGGGCGAGTCGTAATTCATCTCACCCACCCACGAGCGATATAACATAAGATGCTCTGCATCTGTGAGGTGAGTCTCTTGCAGTCACATAATATCTGCGTGGTAGCGCTGCAGAAGTGCCAAAATTTTTGAACATTTAATGGGGAAGTGATTCCCCCCACATTCCATTCCAGTATGTAATATAAAAGGGAGTGCTCAGAAGAAGTACTTATAGGAAACCCCAGGAGCCCAGCCTCCCCTGGAGTAGAAATAACAATAAGAGAAAACACAAGAGAAATAGTAAGAAGCAATCCCAAAATTACAAATATTTCTAGAAATAAAGAGGCTGAAGGTGGATATCCAACCCCAACCCCAACTTTCCCAAAAAAAACAACTCACAACCCAATACAAACCACAGTAAACCACCAAGACCAAACCCCCCATCCCCCACTTGCAACCCCTTTTTACCCTGTCCCACCAGAAAATACAGTGCGGTCCCCAATGCCACCCCCTAGGTACATAATATTCTATCAGTAAGACTCAGCTTGGGTATAAAATTGCAAATAGGCAACAGAAAAAAACAGGCCAATAGCCTCAGTATCACAGAACAGCATAGCCACAGAATCAGTCCAGAGAGGCTCACGGGATCAGAGCGTTGACCTCCAAGGTAGTTAGAAAATCCTTTGCTAAAGTCAGAGTAGGGAACTGTTGTCAAAGGCCCTTGTGGTAAACCCGCAATATAGCCGGGAATATTAGCATGAAGTGCAAGTGGCATTCCTGAAGCTTAGAGCAAATGGGCGCAAATTTCCTGTGGGTGTCCGTCAAAGCCAAAGAAAAATCTTGGAAAACCCATACAGGGTGATCAGTGTATTTCAAAGAGTCCCGTTTCACCCTGTATTGACACAGTTCAACTTTATGAACATAATTGTGTAATTTTACAATGATCACTCTTAATCAATTAGCATCAGGTCCACAGCGGTCTGAGCAGTGTGCTAATTCCAAACGTATAAGCCCCACCGTCACAGACACCAGAAACTCACAGTTGAGCCAATCTTCCATAGTTGTAAGCAGGGATGCATCGGAAACCGATTCAGGAATACGTAGAAAGCATAAGTTCCCACAGTGGGAGCAGTTCTCAAGCTCCTCAAGCTTGTCAACCTGTTTCTGCATGAGACTTCGCAGCTCCCCAAGCTCCAAGGATGTCGCCGCCAAGGTATTCTCTATTGCTGAAACTCGCTGCTCCAGCTCTCCGGTCCGGCGGGTAGTGTTAGAATGTATGCCCTCCAAATGGGTAAGTTGATCTGAAGGCCTGCTCATTTGCGGGTCTAGCGCAGAAATCACCGCCATCTTCAACGCTTCCAACTGCGCCGGGGAGAGTTGCAAAGTGGCAGTATCTGATGGCATATCCATCATCTTGTTCTTAGCAGGCTTGTTCCTCTCCTTGTCTTTTTTTCTGCATCTTGAAACTCATGTGGCTTGGCGATTTCAGCAGATATTTGTCCATGGTCTAATCACCTTTCAGATCAACAGGCTAAATGGTTGATGTCGTCCTAAATGCGGATGATTTTTAGCGGGGATGACGTCGGGGAGTTGTGAGCAGAGAGGGAACATGTCCATACCCTTCTGTTATAAAACTTTATAAAATTTCCCCATCACACATAGGATATGCAAAGTCATTGGCAGATGGGAATTTTGAACTCCTGTCTCAAGAGTAGAACTGAATAGAAAACTGAGGGCAAGATGCATAAAGATTCATCAACCCAATAAAAAATGCAAAGTTGGGAGTGATTTTTTTTTTCCGAGGCATGCTCGGCACAAATAGCACGCAAATCACTTACACTCTATTTATACTGAGTAGCCTTGTAAAAGGGGGAGTAATTGTGCCTTGTGCCTGTGCACAAAAGACTAACAGCCTCTTTTACAAATCCGCGCTAGCGGTGCACAGTGCTGATGGCCCCAAAGCCCATAGAGATTTATTGGGCTTCGGGGCTATTGCCACGCAGCAGTCACTAGATCGGCTTTGTAAAAGAGGCCGTAAGTGGTAGGCGCAAATCTTCTGCACAGACCCAGTATAGTTGCCAATCACTGTAGCTTGCGATCATTTTGTGTATTTTTGTTTCACACATGATATGGACCTAGCTGTTGTGCGTGTATTTTGTAACTATGTGTCCCACACCTAACGGCTACGTTCTAACCATAGGCATGGGACATATACAACAGATACACAAACAACTACTGGCTGCCGGAAAATTTTGCCAAGTAAGATGTGAACATTCCCTTCTATGAATTACATGGAGTGCTCATTTTATGACTAATGCGCTCCCTGTAATGCATTTGCATAGGGTTCTCGGTGACTGCTACCACAATTGGTAGATGCCCCCTGAGAACCTTTTAGAGCATCAGAGGCTGAGCTGCCTTGCAAGTAAGACTGACTTCAACCAATTTAACTTCCACAACATACTTTTGACCATCTCCCTTGAAAGTCAAATTCAAACCAGATGAATTATAGCCTCTTTGAGTTCTATAGATATTTTGGTTTATTTTTTTCAGAGGAAAATTAACTATTTTCCCAGCAAATTTGGAGAGAATGTGGTCCAATCCCATTGTAAATTTGCCAAAGATTCAGCAATTTTCAGAAATCCCCACTGAACCTTCCTCTAAAGGGAATCTTCTCAAATAGAGAATGACATGGGGAAAAAATCTGTCCCCGTCACTGCACCGTCCCCGACCCACCATCCTCTGCACCGCCCCGTCACCACAGTTCCCTTCACTGCCCTGTCACCGTCCCCTCAGCATCCATATAAGCCTTAGTACTGCAATATTTAGCTTATTCCTTTCTTATAAATCAAAGTTCTGGCTGCTGAACTAAAGAAAGAGATGTTCAGTTGAAAGGCTTTGTTTTCAAATTTTTATCAACACAACTACCTTATCCTAAAGCAAAAAATAAATAAATAAATAGAATTTTTTTTCTACCTTTGTTGTCTGGTTTCTGCTTTCCACATCTTCTCATTTAATTCCTTCCATCCACTGTGTGTCTTCTCTCTGCGTCTTCCATTTGCTGTTACTGTGCCTCTCCCTTCACCCCTCCCCCAATTGGTCTAGCACCCATCTTCTTCCCTCCGCTCCCCCATAGTCTGGCATCTGTCTTCTTCCCTTCCAGCGTCTTCTCCCCACTCTGTCTTCCACAATTCCCTTCAGGTTCTGTTCCTCTCTACCCTCTTTCAATGTCTGTTCTATTCCTTTCCACCGCCACCCTTCCCTTCTTCCTTTACCATCTGTTCCTTTCTACATCCCTTCAGCTCCTCTCGCGTGGCCTATCTATCTATCTACCTCCCTCCCTCTTATTTTCGTGGCACGTTACAATATAATTTGTGCAAGCCGCTGAAGCATGCGAGCTCGGTCTCCAAACAATCTCACTTCTGTGTTCCTATTTTCCCCATTTCTAATATCTCCCCTATGTATCTGGCATTGCCCCCTCCCCCTGTGTCCATATACCGTCTCCATGGCATGTATGTCCCCTTTATGTCTCTGTCCCTATGCCCTCATGCACATAATTTCCCCTGTTTCTGTAACCTTCCTGTGTCCAGATTTTCCCTCTCTTCCTCTTCCACACCAATGTGTCTCTTCTCTTCAACCCCATCTAGCTTCTTTCCCTCTTTCTTCCCCCCCCCCCTCGCTTCCAGCATCTGGCTCACCTGCCTGTCTTCCCCTTTCTTTCCTGATGTAGGTTTCTTTCTCTCCTTCTTCATCCCATTAGCCATTCTCTACTTTGAACCACTGTCCTAAAATTAGCAGGTGATAAAAAAATATCTCCAATACCTTGTAATGCATTCCATAGTTTTAGTACTGCAATATAATTATATAATATAATTAGAGGATCCTATACTGTTCCAGTCTAACAGAATAAAATAATTGAAAATCCAAAAGATCCTTATAGGCAGACCTCAAAAGCCTGAATGGCAGATATATTTTCAGAGTGGCTGCAATAATAGATGGCACTTGATTATTCGAAACTTTAAAGAGAAGCAACAATATCTTTTAATGACTTCTCCATTAGATAGGAAGCCAATGTAACTGAATTAGAACAGGAGAGATATGATTGACTCTTGAAATGCCACTAATAATTCTGGTGGCCCCATTCTAAGCTATCTGTAGATTTTAACATTTGCTTGGATAACCCAAGTAGCAGGCAGTTACAATATTCAAAGAACATAGAAACATAGAAACATAGAAATAGACGGCAGATAAGGGCCCACGGCCCATCTAGTCTGCCCACCTTAATGTCCCTCCCCTACCTTTGCCCTGTGAATAGATCCCATGTGCCGATCCCATTTGGCCTTAAAATCAGGCACGCTGCTGGCCTCAATCACCTGTAGTGGAAGACTATTCCAGCGATCAACCACTCATTCAGTGAAAAAGAATTTCCTGGTGTCACCTCGTAGCTTCCCGCCCCTGATTTTCAACGGATGCCCTCTTGTTGTCGTGGGACCCTTGAAAAAGAAGATATCTTCCTCCGCCTCGATGCGGCCCGTAAGATACTTGAACGTCTCGATCATGTCCCCCCTCTCTCTGCGCTCCTCGAGCGAGTATAGCTGTAATTTGTCAAGCCGTTTTTCGTATGGTAGATCCTTGAGTCCCGAGACCATCCGGGTGGCCATTCTTTGCACCGACTCCAGTCTCAGCACATCCTTGCGATAATGCGGCCTCCAGAATTGCACACAGTATTCCAGGTGGGGCCTCACCATGGATCTATACAATGGCATAATGACTTCCGCCTTACAACGGAAGAAACCCCTTCGTATGCAGCCCATGATTTGTCTTGCCTTGGACGAAGCCTGCTCCACTTGATTGGCAGACTTCATGTCCTCACTGACGATTACCCCCAAGTCTCATTCTGCTACCGTTTTTGCTAGGATCTCGCCATTAAGGTTATAAGACTTGCATGGATTCTGGCTGCCCAGGTGCATAACTTTGCATTTTTTGGCATTGAAGTAGAGTTGCCATGTCCTAGACCATCGCTCCAGTAGGAGTAGGTCGTGCATCATGTTGTCGGGCACTGAATCTTCGTCTGTTGTGCATTTGCCCACTACATTACTCAGTTTGGCGTCATCGGCGAATAATGTTATTTTACCTCGAAGCCCTTCTGCCAAGTCTCTTATAAAGATGTTGAATAGATTTGGGCCCAAGACTGAGCCCTGTGGTACTCCACTAATCACCTCCGTCATTTCGGAGGGGGTGCCGTTCAATCAGACTTTCACTCCCTCCTTCCTAATGTGAGCCAGCAGCCTCCACCCGCCTGATCATAGCGTTCTCCCATCTCCCTCCCTCCAGCTCACCTTAGATGCAGGCAGAGCTTGCCGGCTTTCTTTTTCACCAGCCGCACGCTTTCAAAGAGCCGCGCACGTGCGGCTGCTCGAGTTCAATCTTCACCTCTGCTGCAACTTCCTGTTTCCGGTTGAGGAGAAGATTGAACAACAGAGCAGCCACGCGTGTGCGGCTCTTTGAAAGCGTGTGGCTGGGGAAAAAGAAAGCCGGCAAGCTCTGTCTGCATCTAAGGTGAGGTGGAGGGAGGGAGATGAGAGAACGCTGTGATCGGGCGGGTGGGGGCTGATGGACCGCGCAATGTGTGATTGCCTCACTGCGGAGACAAGACCATTCACTGCTCCATGGGGCGGTAAATGGCCTTGTCCCCGTCCCCGCAGAGACTACTATTTTTTATTCTCCATTTTGGCAGGTTACCCGCGGCTAAACGCGGCTAGCCGCGGGTAACCGCCACCATGTCATTCTCTATTCTCAAACTTTGATCCAAATTTGCCAATATCCAGAGTCTGAATGAAGTTGTTTTTTTCTTAGATAAATATTTCAACTTTCCCTTATAGTCCAATTATTCTGTCCACTCTCTTATCTTTAGTGAAACTTTGTTTAAACTACAGTAACTTCATATCATGCAACTGAAATCCTCACCAACTGCACCTGAAACTGTGTTATTCTGTTTTGCAGGAGCACCCTTGCATTATCTTAGATTTCTCTCATTTTTGTCACCTACAGGATTATGGTTTCTTTTATCCAGTGCAAGGTTTCCAATTAGCATTCGAGGAAGAGGACATATATTGCCAACTCAAAATTCAGCACTGTTTTCTGAGATCTGTCCAAGAGACCTTGATACGGAGAAGTAAGGCAAAATATTTTTTTCCCCTTTTGTTTTTATGCTTAGAAAACTTTTATCATTCACTCAAACTTTGCCCTCTTTTTATATGCAGTGACTGACAATTCCCATGTTTACTGTCTCAGTTTACCTTGCTCTCTCCGCACTATGGGGCCTTTTTTTTACAAAGCTATGATAAGCTTTCACGAACAGCAAAAAATGGTAAACTGTGGGGCATGCTACCCACACATTAAAAAATAACTTTTTTTGGTGTGTCTGTACAGGGGCATTCCTTGAGGCAGAGAAGTCAGCATGTTCTGTTCCAAATGGTTAACATATCTACATTGCTGTACAGTAACCGATTAGTGTGTGCTTAGGACATGAGCCTATACCACTTACATATTGTGTGCTGGTAAGGACTCATGCACTAATATGTTGTAATGGCCAAGCACTAATGGTAAAAATAGCACATGGCCATTAATGCCAAAAATAGGAACAGTGAGGTAACAGCATTTTACTTACTGTATGCTAACACTTGTTCATTTAGCATGGGTGCACTTATCACTTTCTCAAGATACTACTACTACTACTATTTAGTGTAGCTATAGTGCTATCAGACACACACAGTCCTGTTCCTTAAAGATGAGGTATTAAGTGCACCCATGCTAATTGTGAACAGTCTTAATGAGTGGTAAAGTAAGTTTCACTGAGAGAACTGCAAAACCACCATCAGTTATCACGCAGTGTGTGCAAAAGCGTAACATTTATGTGCCAGTTACAACATCAATGTTTAGAATCAAAACATATGTGCAAACATGCCAGACATGCACCTCAGTGCTATTCTACAACTACACAGATATGGCTGATATCATGTAGTTTGCAGGTGAGCCTACACATGGGCAGAGTCTGGCAGCTCACATGTGGGTACAAAATGGCACATGTAACTTGAATGTTATAAGTTACATATGTATCTCTAGAATATAGGCACATGCATTTAGTGCACACTAGTTCTATAATTGACATAGGTGCTTGCACCTAAGTACATACACACATATATATATGGTAACACCAATATTCTGTAAAGAAAAGTAGAAGGGGAAATTCTAAATATCCAAAGTTAGGCACTGGATTGATCTACGCTAAGCTAGTATTCTATAAAAGTCATTTCACATAGAACTGCCCTAATAGAATACAAGTATAGCATACATTTTCGAACCTAACTTTGGGTGCAAACATTGACATGTACCAAAGGCTGGTGTAAATGCTCGCACCCAACTAATGGCAGGTAGGTACAGAAATGACAATATTGTATGACTCTGTGCCTAATTCCTGGAAATGCCCTAACCTACTTGGCCAAACTCCTATTGGGGTTACACAAGAGAAAGGTTAGGTGAATACAGGGATGTAGGGCAGATCCATGTGTAGCCACTAATGAATGTCAATCAGTGCATTTTTATGCCAATAATTGATTGATCTCACCTAATTAGCCAATTAATTTATGTGCAGATCTGTGATCTGCATCCAAAATCATGCACCCAACTTTTAGCAACCAATATAGAATCTGATGGATACAATACATCCCTTAATAGAATATACACCAATGAGACGCCTAATTATAATATGATCCCCTTATTATTCATTATTTGCTGGGAAATGCTATAGGAGTAAATCTTACAACACTTTAGTAAAAGGTGTCCAAAGTATTTTCTTCTAGCATCTCTTCTCATTTTACTTTTACTTCTATCAAGGATCTATAAAGAGCTGGGAAGTCTCCTTAATGACATAGAACAGCTGAAAGAACTAAGGACAGAGCTGAAGGCAGAAATTAAGAATATTAAAAATTATATCGAGGACTTTATCACCCAGACTTTGCACATTGAAATAGAGAAAGCCCAGGCTACTCCAATTGTTTCAGAAGAGGTAAAAACGTGCAGTTGGTTCTTGTCTTCTACCCATCTTCCTGCCCAATCATTCTACAGTATACTCCTCTATTCTTCTACTGAAGCATACAGGCAATCTCCGGGTTAAGAACGGGTTCCATTTTATAAACCGTTCTTAAGTTGAATTTGTATGTAGCTCAGATCCTAGTATTCTTCCCACCTTCTCCACCTCCTTGAGGCCTCTTTTGCATCCCTTTCCATCCATCCCACTGTTCCCTCTCCACCACAACATCCAACATTACTCCCTCTCATCTCTCTCTTCCTCATGCATCTCTACTTCACTCCTATCCCATCACCATATTCAAGAAATCTCTCTTCCTCCTATGCCCAACAATTTTCCTCTTTCTTCATCTCTCCATGTACTCCATCTCTCTTGCCCTCTCACTCAGACACCAAATTTTCCCTTTCTATTCCCTCCCCCACCTCAGCATCTCTTACTATCCCTCCCTCCATCCTTCCATCCCATGGCTCATGCTCCCCTCCCTCCCTCCATTTTATGCCCTATGTTCATGCCTCCTCCCTCCTTCCTTCCATTCTTTGTTTGAAGTTTGAGCTCGCTCCTTACCGAGTCTCAATGCGCCGCTCTCCCTCCTTCCCGTGATCCTCTCTCTTTCCCACCATTCTCAGCCCCTAGTACATGCCTCCCCCCTGCGGGTATTTACCTTCTTTTCGCCAGCTCCCTCCTCCTGCTAGACAAAGCCACTTCCCTGCATTAAGACATGGACAGCAGCTACTATGCGCATTCCATGGCTGAGCCGAAAGCCTTCCCTCTGTTGTCAGAGGTTTCCTCCAACATCAGAGGGAAGGCTTCTGGCTCAGCCTCAGGACCTGTATAGGCCACAGCTTTGTGTAGAGAAACAACTGCGGCTGAAAGGAGGAGGGAGCCGGCCAGAAGAAAGTAAACACCCATGGGAGGGAGGCACGTACTTGGGGAACAGAATAGAGGGAGTGAGGGAGAGATGCATGTTGGAACACTGAAGGTACGAGTATGGTATGAATCTGATGTAAGTCAGATGTTCAAAAAACAGGAACTGCCTGTATTCAGCTCTGCAATTGAATCTTAAAACTGATCTGTAGTTCCCCTTAATATTTCACCAACTGGACCTATTCAGCACATGCTATTTATGTAGAGTTTCCCAAATAGATCAAATTTGCATGATATCCATTATGATGACACATGAGATACATTTGACTAAGCTGGAAATATGGAGGTGCATTTTCGATATATCTAAATCTGATTTTGGACTTCTTGTGGGACACTTCCATAAATCTAGTACCAAACTTTTCCATTTTCAAAACTTTCCCATTTTCAAAATATCTATCTTGTTATTTGTTATTTCAAAATTGACTATTTCATAGCTATGCTTGTGCTAAGTATGGCTATCTTTCTGAACCATTTTTGGAAAAAAAATAATAATAACTATGTCCAAAAAATGCACAAAACAAGTCATTGAGATATAGGAGGGGGCCTGCATTTTTAGTAGACTGGCCACATATACATCCCAGAAGAGCAGTGGAACACCCCAGGGAGCACTGCAGATATACATCTCACCATGACCTGCTTATATCATGCAGTAAGTCCTCCAAAAACCCATCCAAAACTACTGGACACAACTGTAAACCACAACAATAACCCTTATGCCTGTAGATATCACCTATATATAGGTACAGCATGTTTTTCTTGGGATTTTGAAGGTTCACATTTTACCACAAGTGTAGCAGGATATGGACCTGGGCCCCCATCTCTATAGTCCACTGCATCACCACTAGGTGACTTCAAGGACCTGTTTGATGCTCTAATAAAACTGACCTTAAGATCTGAAGCGGTCATACAGACTGATATGTATTGTTTCTTTCACATACTTGGTGGGTGGAAAGGGGGATCAGTAACCAGTAGGGAATTGTGAGGGGCAATGCCTTTATCCCTACAGTGAACACCTGTTCAGTTTGGGTACCTTTTTCGCACTTATTTATTACTGAAACAGGTCTAAACTCAAATATGCAAATTGCACCCTGGAGATTTACACAGAAAGCCATCCAAATCATAAACGTACCCTAGTCCCACTCAAACCATGCCTCCAGCACTCCCCTCCACTTGAAACTTAGATGCACTGCAGACAAACAGCTTAGATATCTGCCTGCAAAAAGGGTTTCAAAAATAGCCATTCAAACTGTTTGGTGAGATAAATGTTTTTGAAAATAAGCCATATTATATTCAAATTTATATTATGCATATTTATTATAGATATCATGAAAAGCCGTCTGACTCTTCATAGAGTTTGGGCAGCCTGATATTTGTGGCTTTATTTTTATATCTTTTCCTTTGTTCACGGTTTTTTTTCTTCATAGGAACTTGCAAAAATGCTCAGGATCGCATATAAAATACTTGCTGAGGATCATTTGCAAGTAGCAGATTTTGCACTGAAGTCATCAGGTATGTAAACACAGAGATAGAAAACTTATGACACGTTTAAGTAGCTTGGAGTCTTTCTTTCCTCTTCCTAATTTCTTCTTTTTATCCAAATCTTGCATTTTTGCATTCTTTTCTCTCCTTTTGACTATCATCCCTTCAATTTATTGTTCAGGAATGAACAGTCAGAACATATTTGTTTCAGTTTTTTTCTTTTTCTTTTATCATTTTGAAATGAATGTCATCAATAGTGTGCCAAAGAGGGTATTTGTGGGTGGGGATGATTTATTATGTAAATCACTAATTTACAGTATCACAGTACCATAGGTTACTGACTTCCATAGTAAAAGACGCAATAAGTCCCTGATTAACACCCCCCAAAAAAAAAAAAAAAAAATCAAAAGGGCTACTCCCCTACCCTCCTTGGTTCCTATGAGCGTCAGGAGCAGTGCAGGCCATTCAGTGTGACTGCGCTAGAAGAGGCCCTGAGTGTCTCAGCTGAAAACATTTATGAACAATTATCAAGGATGTAATTTATTACTATATTTAAAATTGAGAAAAGGTATTTATACAATAACAAAAAATAGAAAACAAAAAGAAATTAAATTGCTAAAGGATCGATGACGATTTAGCAGCTTTTCCAAAAACTTTGCCGAAGACTACTGTGCTTACTTCCGAGGATCCTAAAAGTATTTATGCATTATTAAAAATATAAATATCGAGAGTGGTCATATTTGAGCTGGCATAAATGTTTATGCTTAAAATTGGGTATGTTAATGCAGATTTAAGCTAGTGTTCTTTAATGCCAATTCCACAAATTCAGGTTTTTCCTCTCATTTTGAGATACAAATGACCTGAATTGGCATGGGAAATTTTGCTTTGAAATGATTTCACTTCCCTAGTATTTAGAGAAGATTTTTTCTATCCTAAATTTTAATAGAAAGCTTTTCTATAAGGTAGAAACTTTGACTAGCATGTATAGTCCCATAGTAAAGTCAAGCATTTCCTCTTTCTATCTATGAGCAAATCTATCTGGTCATTGTATCAAGAACTTGGTATCCAAATACCTTCTACTCTGTTCAGGTCTTAGATGTATTTCTAACCTTGTTTCTGCTCTCATTTTGAATATAAAATTTTCAGGTGCCAGGATTGTTCTTGCTAGAACAAGTAAGAGCTTCACACGTGAATCCTCATCATTTCCGTGGTACTATTTCAACTTTGCAAACCACGAATCAAACCCTGATTCCATTTTGCAGGTAAAAATGTGCTATAATGCATAGGACATCTTAAGGAATGAAATTTTCATTTTACAGAAACTCTGTACCCTTCTTTTGATAATACATAAATTAACACTCACAAATTCCTGTTACCAATTACTCATAGTCTACTAGGAAATAGCTTTGTGCTACTGGAAATGTTTTTTCCTTTGTATGATATTTGTGAAACAGAATTTTAGGCTTCTTGTAATACATTCCCCCCAATTTGATAATTTCAGTACCTACATTTAAGCAGTGGCATAGCGAGGATAGAAGACATCTGGGGCGGTGGTGCCCTCCCCCCATGCCCTCCTCTCTGCCCTCCCCCAATCCTTCCCTGCTCTTCATGCTTCTTCCCTGTTCCCCATACCACACTCATGCCCTCCCTTCCTTGCAGGACCTCTTTAAATCTTCACCAGCATGAGCAGCTTACTGCTTGCACCAGTGTGGGCTTTCCCTCTGACGTCACTTCCTGGCCCCATGAATAGGAAGTGATTTAAGAGGGAAGCCAGGCCGGCGTGAGCAGCAGGTCGGAGACGTTGCTACCACTGGCAAAGATTTAAATAAGTAAGGGGAAGGAAGGGCACGAGCGTGGTGTGGGTGGATGAACAGGTGTTGTGGCCCCTACCAAGAAGGTGCCCAGGGCGACCACCCCCTTTACTACAGCACTGCATGTAAGCATCATTTGCACATAAAATTCTAGACTAGTAGCTTTAACATATAAGTGTGAATTGGCGGTATTCTACATGCTTTGGCCCTGATATTATAAGTGGTATCTAAGTTGTTGATCATCAGCTAGGCGCCATTTATAGAATCCTAGCTAGCAGTGCCTAAGCTGTCAGACACTGGTAAGTATTGAATCCTTTGGCGCACTGCCATTTATATCAGGATTTTCTTGGCATAAATGGATGTGCCTAAGGTAGGAACTTTCCGGTGCCTAATCAAACCATGCCAAAAATCTTTTCCAAATATGTCCCTTACCACACCTATCTTCTGGTAGCCGCCTCAGTGTGGATGCCTACTGGGACGTTATAGGTGCCTACTGAGTTAGGCACGTACCAAAAAATTAGATTTCTTAATTATTTTTTAATGAGGCATTTCATTTATTACTGCTGGTTGAGTCAATTAAAAAAAAGAGTTAGATGCTTAGATCTAGGTGCCTAACTTTAGGGGTCTTATAGAATCAGGACCTTATTGCACAACCCACATAGGGGGCTGAAAAATTAGTGGAAAAAACAACACAGGAGGCAAGGAAGTGGGGGTCCAATAAAGTCAGTGATATTAAAAACTAAAAGTATCTCCAAGGCTTCAGAGAAACACAATGAGACAGTGCTTTCCACAATAAAGGAAGTCTCTATTCACAAATGTATCAGATGTGAGAAGACTCAACCTGACTGTGTTTCGGCTATGTAACCTGTTTTAGGAGTCAACCAACCTTCTACACAATGGATCAAGTGCTCCAGGATGAAAGCCCTTTATGGAATAGTGCTCAGAGCTGATTATCATACCTAACTTTAGGCACCAGCATTTATGCTTGAAAAATTTGGTGTAAATACTGGCATCTAATCTCTGGGAGCTGAGCATGCAAATCACAGTATTTTACTGCATTGTACCTAACCTCTAGGAGCTCCTCCTGATCCACCCATGCTCCTCCCATGGCCAAGGCCCTTTTGAGTAGTGCATGACAGTTATAGAATAGCTCCTAGGGCATATGCATGCACAAATTCTAATTGGTGCCAATTAAGTGAAACTCCTGATTGTTTATGCCTTGTTATCTAATTGATTTACAAGTCCATCTGCCCAGTATATGCAAATTTGTACACTTAAACTTTGATGACCTATACAGAACCTGGTGGATAGTATCCAACTGCAAGAAGGCATGAACATGGGTGGAAACTCGGGCAAGGCACGGCAGATCCAACATTAACATGCATATCTTGCAATATATTATTTATTTATTTATTCGATTTTTTTAGCCCGTCCTCCCAAAAGAGCCCAGAACGGGATACAATGAATATATTGGTGCATTAAAATTATAAGTAAGATAGGTACTTAGAAATTCCCTTACTATCACGAAGGCTCACAATCTAACTAAAGTACCAGGGAAAATGACAATTAGAAGAGTAATAAAGAAAGAAAATAGAGATAGAGGAGAAAAATAAGAAAATAAACATACTAATAAGATTACAATGATCTAAAGGAATTTGAAAGGTTAAAAAGAGGGGAGATAAGAATAGATGCAGAGGGAGAACCATTGAAGCAATAGAGTTCTGGCGAAATTTAAATGAAATTTGAATGATAAAATAAAACAAAATAAGTGGTAAAACAATAAGTGAGATTAAAAAATATATCATAAACTAAAAAGAAGTGAAAATAAAATAAAAACAGTCAAAACTGAAGTCCAGCTTGAACGGGCCCCCAAGCCAACCGTTGGTCTGATGGCCGGACTGCAGCCCTACTCTGTCGGCTCTCCCCTGCTGGAATGGGGGAGGAGCAAAGACAGTGTCGGGTGCCCCGCTGGAACGGCCCCCGAGCCGACCATTGGTCCGATGGCCGGATTGCAGCCCTCCTCCGTTGGCTCTCCCCTGCTGGAATGGGGGAGGAGCGAAGACAGTGTCAGGTGCCCCGCTGGAACGGGCCCCTGAGCCGACCGTTGGTCCAATGGTCCATGGCAGATCCAACATTAACATGCATATCTTGCAGAATATTATGTTATGCATTAAAATTCAACATCTACACTTTTCTTTAAATAAAATGATAGTGCCTAAATGTTGGCACAGAAATAGGGACACATTCTGTTTACTATACTGCTTGAACAGATTTGCAGGACCAAGCGATGTACAATCTAAAAATCAAAATAAGAAGAACTAAGCAAATAAAAACTATGTCACACTCATCCTATAAAAGTATGCAAATTAATTCACAGGGAGGGATTCCAAAGTCAGTCTACGCAAAGCTCAAGAAGGAAATGCAAACCCAAAGAGCCATGTTTGTAGGCGGGTCTTAAAACTCTCAATTGCTCTATTGACCCTCATATCTAGGTGTTCCAGAGCAAGGGTGCTACAAAGAAAAATGCACAATGGCGGTTGCCCATAAAGAATTTGTGTTTAGTACCCTGCATTTTAACATGCAAATTTGGGCAATTTTAATAGAACTGCCCTCTTTGAGAGTTATTTATGGGGTAAATATCTCTGTCGATTCAATTCTTTCTTCATTTAAACTAGATTTTTCTAAATCTAGTACTAACTCTCTAGATGAATTATCTGATTTATGGAATATGGCTTTAAAATCATTCTTAGACGAAATAGCACCCGTACAATCCAAGGTAATATCCGCTCAAAAAATTCGAAATCCATGGTTTACGGCCGAACTTTCTCTCATTAAACAACAAGTAAGATCTTCAGAGCGTAAATGGAGAAAAAACAAAACTCAAACTAATCTAGTATTATTTAATGAACAATCTACATATTATAAAACAAAAATAAATCAAGGAAAAATGAAATACTACTCTGATAAAATACTCAAAGCTAAAAACTCATCCATACTATATAAAATATTAAATAGAATAACAATAACAAATTGCAAAGAAACAATAGATGAAATTGGAAATACTCTCTCAGCTCAAAAATTTGCAGATTACTTTACTGAGAAAATCAATAACATTAGGAAAACTTTCACTATATCCCAACAAATAATAAATGATTATGATCAGATAAACTTGGAATCTTTAATCTCAAAGTGTTCAAGATTTAAATTACCTACTCAAAAAGATATTGAACTTATTATAAAAACCATTAATATTAGAGGCTCAAAAGCTGATCCATTTCCTCCTTTTCTTTTAAAGCATTATTTTCATATTTTTGGACCATTTATTCACACTTTAATTTCCGAGAGTTTAAACCAAAGTACTGTTCCAACTATGTGGAAAAAATCAATTATCCGTCCCATCATTAAAGATAAAAATGCAAGTTCCATAGATCCATCAAATTATAGACCAATAGCCAATATTCCTTTTTTGGCAAAATTAACAGAAAAAATAGTTTTCAACCAACTCTCTGATTTTGTGGAAAAGACCAATGTTCTGCATCCCAACCAAACTGGTTTTAGGCAACATCATAATACCGAACTTTCATTGATAGGTCTGACCACCTCAATTCAATATTATCTGGATCACCATCAAACGACTTTGTTAATTTCTCTTGACCTTTCTGTGGCTTTTGACACGATTGACCATCAGCTTCTTCTTAACAGACTTCATTCTATCGGTATCACTGACCAAATTCTTTCCTGGTTCGTGTCATATTTAACTAACCGCACTTCTACTGTTTTCTTCAATGACTCAATATCTACCTCTTTATCAACTACTTATGGGATTCCCCAAGGATCTATCCTCTCTCCGTTACTATTTAATATCTTCCTGACTCCTCTGATCACTCTATGTCAATCCGTGGGTTTTCAGGTGTTCGCTTACGCAGACGACATTCAGCTTCTGCATCCAATGGATTTAAACAAAACAACAGATATTCAAGAAATTAGTGAAAAACTCGACCAAATTCACCACTGGTTAAATAGAAATAAACTTTCTCTTAATATTAAAAAAACCAACGTGATGCTCTTTCCTTGGAAAGATAATCCTACTCTTATTGCTCCTATTACAATAAAAAAACACACCATTGCAAATAGTTAACAATATAAAAATCTTAGGGGTAACTTTTGATTCAAAACTTAATTTCCATTATCATATTAGCACTATAATTAAATCTACATTTTACAGATTACGTAGGATACGATCTATTGCAAAATTCCTATGTCCTAAATCAATAAACATTCTTATCCATTCTTTAGTGATTTCTAAATTGGACTATTGTAATGCCCTATTTAAGGGGATATCGCTAAACGAAATTAAGCGACTTCAAATTATTCAGAACATATCCATTAAACTCATCACTAAGTCTAGAAAATATGACCATGTTACACCCCTTTTGATAGATGCACATTGGCTTCCAGTTAATTATCGGATAACGTACAAACTCTGTCTGCTTGTTTTTAAATCTCTTCTTCATAAGACCCCAGCATTCATATTTAAACATTTAATTCCTTATCATTCAAATAGAACTTTGAGGTCTAATGAGCAAAACCTATTAACCATTCCATCACTTAAAATTATTAACACTAGACGTCAATTTATTTTTTCTGTAACTGCTCCTCAAACTTGGAACGATCTTCCCATTTACCTGCGGAATGAGCAGGATTTAGGAAAATTTAAAAGCAATTTGAAAACATTTCTTTTTAAAGATGCTTTTAATATTTAATTAAATAGTTCTTAATTTGGTGATGTTATTTTACTGTGTTATGCTATGTGTTAATTGATTCCCCTAATGTATTTTTCCTTTGTTTTACTTTTCTTTATCAATTGTATTTCTAACCCTTATCTTACCCTATGTCATAAGTATAAAATATTATGTATTAGTTTTTACCCAATGTTATTATTTAAAGTTTGTTTTGTATTGTATTGTCCTTATTAGACTATATTTAACATGTTCATCGCTTAGAATTTGATTAAGCGATTAATCAAGAAAAATAATAAACTTGAAACTTGAAACTTGTAAATGGATATTTATGCAGTTGAATTAGCTGTCTGAAAATATCCCACACTTTATGCAAGTAAAAGTCTATATGTTGATCAATAGATGTGCACCTATTACTCACAAAAAAAACATTTGGAGGCAGAATTAGATTGAGGGTGGTAGTAGTACACATGGAGATTGATTCAAAGCAATTTAATTGGACAGAAATGGCAACTGGCAAGTTAAAACATTTTTTCAAGGGCTATTTGCTAATATTCAGAGGCACTCAACTAGTTAGTGCCATTAAAAATCACCACAGACCGCTAAACTGAAAGCTGTCTTTTTTTGTGGACGTCCAGCACTTATGCAGTTAAGTGTCAATATTCAGCACCTAAATATTATCCAATTACTCAATGCTCAAAAAAAATCTTCAATTTGTGCAAAATATATACACTCTTCAGGGACCTGAGAGTTAATTCGTTTTATACGAGTTAAAACTGCCCGTGAGAACAAAATTTATTGCCTGTGATTTCCTCACGGAATGGCTATACAACTTCAATCCAAAAAGAAAAGATAAAGCCTTTGTAGATTTCCCCAACATCCCATTTGTGGCACAGAGATTAAAGGAGCATCCTAGACCACCAATTCCGCTGTCCCTATTAATATCAGAAGAAGAGGCTGCCTTAATTATTCAGTCATTCTGGAGAGGTTATCGGGTGCGCTGCTCTAGTGAAATTCAAGAACTGCGCAAATGGCAGAAGCAGTTGAGAGAGGTCAAGCACATTAATTCGAAAGTGAAAAAGTTTTGGGATATGCAGGAAGCCAAAGTAAGAAAAAATTCAAGAAAGCGTCCGATAGAACTGGGCCTAGTTCTAGTAAAACGTTGTCACCACTAGCCGAAGACCTTCACTAAGTATAAAACTCCAATTCTATAATTTTATCTACTGTAGATTTAGCAGTTGAGGATCACCTCCAATTCCCAGTAAAGGATATGTAACAATTTTAAACCACCAGCAGAACCTTGTAAAATACTTGTTGTATGAAAATCTAACTACTTAGAAGAGGCATGTCGATTTGCTTCTTTCCCCTGCTCATCTGTTACAGCACATTGAGGTGAGGGGGGTGTTTACAGGAAGAATACTACTGTATTATGATTCTGTTTTCTATAAATTGGTGAATAAATGACAGACCCTGAAAAAAAAAAAAAAAAAAACTGCCCGTGTCTGACCTGCATAGTCATCGGCCTCACAAGAAAAAATTTTTCATTGTTTTAACTTCTAAAACATATTCCTTATTTAATCTGAAATCTAATAACATAATTATAGCACTTAATAATTTTTATGTTACTACAAGTCAGGGCTGCAAAGCCTGACATGGACCATGTGTCGCTAATGCTGTGCCAAAGGCAGGTTCCAAGTCTCTGCAAAAAAGAACATTTACTCGCAGGCTCTTAATAACAAAAATGCATAAGATCATTGTATTTTTTTTATATATAACATAGTTTCAATATTAAAAACCTGCATAAATGTCATGTCTCCACTCTGTTCATATGACGTCAAACTGAGGCCTCTGAAGAGTGTATGCATTTTTGTAGATTCATAGTTGCACAAACTGAATTTTTTTTTTTTGTGTTGAGTAATTGGATATTTGAATATTTTTTCTCCCACCTGAAAAATTTGACCTGATCAATGTAAAATATTCAACACCCAACCATCTAAGTTAAGCAGCCAAATCAGACTACATGAAACTCAGTCCTATCTTTATGCAATGTTGTTGAATATTGCATTTAAGAGTTTAAGAGATAGACATATCCATCAACTTGAATACTCAATGCTGGTGCCTGGACATGGCTCAACACTGAATATCCTGTAATAGCATTGGTGGAAGCTGCTGGCTGAATATCTACCCTATGGTTTTCAAATTCAATATCACTAATGGTATTTCAAAGCTACTGTAAACCCACTGGGTACTTTTCTAGGACATTTTCAAATCGCCTTAGTAATTGGAAATTCTTTGGATACTTTATTCAAGGCCTACCATTTTGGTACCTACCTTTCACGTGACTCACGCCTATAGTGGCACTTTACAATGCCTAATGCCACTTCTGGTATTAGCCATGTCTACAGTGTTAGGCATCGTGAAGCGCCTCTGTAGGTACGATTCAGATACTATTTTTTTAGGTGCTAGTAGGTGCCTACATTTTTTCTTTTAATGCTTTTTTTCTTTTTTAAATGGTGTTTTCAACATAAGTTAGGTGCCTGTACTTAATGGCAACATTAAGTACATGTATCCACAAAAGAACCTTGGGAAAATTGAAGATCTATAACGGGTGAAAAAGCAAAAGCAGAAACCAATGCAAAACAAAGAAAAAGAAACCCACCTGACAAACAACATGCGTAACTTATATGAGGTGTACAATGAGTGCTCAGAACCTTTATGATAAGAGACCATAATTGGACTCAACCCCCTAAATTCTGTCTCTCTCACATTCAGTCATAGCACTTAAATAGACTTGTATACTTCTCATTCTTCTTGGTTATATACTGTATACCAGAATAATCCACTGCTTTCTTCTATAAATTCTATAACTTTTGTAAAAAATGGGTGACAAATAAGTGAAAAAATCAGGCGCTTAACTTATGGTTGATAATATCTTGAATGAGTCCTGATGCATTTTGCCTACCGGATTCCTCAGAAAACCCACTTCAAGTCATGCTCCCAGTCCCAACTCTTATTATTAACGTGGTCTAATATTCTTATCAATGGTGTCTTTCATACATACATGTGACAATTAACAATAAGAGTTAGGAGCATGACTCGAAGTGAGTTCTCTAAGGAAGCCAGTAGGCAAAACACGTAAAATGCCAACAACTTTAAAGGACTCACTTGTCACCCTTTTTTTTTTTTTTTTTTACAAAAGTTATAGAAAAAAGAAGTGAACTATTCTGGTATACATAACTAAAAGGACTGCGAAGTGTGTGACACAGTGGTTAGAACTACAGCCTTAATATCCTGAGGTTGTGGGTTCAAATCCCTCGCTGCTCCTTGTGACACTGGGCAAGTCACTCAATCCCCTCATTGCCCCTGGTACACTAGATAAGAGTTTGAGCCCACTGAGACATATAGGGAAATATGATAAAGTACCTAATATAAACCACTTAGGATATAGGTGATATATAAATAAATAATTAATAAATAAATACAAGTCAGTTTAAGTTCTATGATTGAATGCAAGAGACAGACAGTTTAGGGGCTTTATTCTAATCATAGTCTCTTACTCTAAAGGTTCTGCGCACTCAGAGCCAAATTCTAAAATGGCGTCCCGATTGGAGGCAGCAGTAGGTGTCCTACTGCTGTCTAACCAGCTAATTGGGATGCATGTTTTTTTAAAAAAAATACCAAGAGGCAGGCCATCTACACCATAGGCATCTGTCACTGTTGAGGGAGGCATGGGACACTTAAGCCAGCCCATTGCTAGGCATGGGCATGGCTTCACACAAAGGTGTATATCAACTATTCAATGTAATCAGATACAGCAACAGGTTGATAATAATAGATAAATAAAGTCTTAATTCGAACAATTAAAAAATATAAACAACAAAATATATAAAATTATGGGGTTTTTTGATCGATGAAAGAAACCTATCACCACGTGATTAAAGGGAGAAAACTTACATGTTCCCTTAGTGGTGTGTCTGAGATCTTTTCCTCCATTTAGGTTTATTTATCTATTATTATCAACCTGTTGTTGTATCTGTTCACCCAAAGGTGGCCTTAGGTGAGCTTAGGCAGTCCTAGGTATCTCCCTAGGGCCGCGATAGGCACCTGAAACATAGGCCAGCAAAATGCTGGTCTTCATTTCAAATAGATGCAGCCACTGAGCCGATCACAGCAAGGGAATCTTCCTGCTGCGATCAGTGTAGTGGCCGCAGTAGGGAACCCTTCACCCCAACAAGTGGGCTGGCAGAAGGGATGCCCCCTCCCGCCTGCTGGAGCCCCCGGAGCCCTCCCCCCAAATGTCCATGGCAGGAGGATAGCCCAATTCATTCTTTCACAATGGTGAACCCTCCCAACACAATCCAAGGCAGGACTGATGCCCACTCCCTCCTGCCGAAAACTCTAAAACCCCCTACCCCAAACTATCCATGACAGGAGGAGTGTCCACTCCCCCTTGCCGCTGGCCCCATCATCCCCCAAACCCCATCAAACACTCTCTGACTCTACCCTGACATTCCTTGACACTCCAACATCCCCCTGACATGCCCTACTCCAGCCTGACACTCCGGGTATAATTCTCAAAAGCCACTTAGACAGCTGCTGAGAATGGGCATCCTATACAGATTCAGACCCCATTGTATTCCTCATATAAGTTACACAAATTGTTTGTCAGGTGGTGTTTTTTTTTTGGGGGGGGGGGTTTAACATTAGTACATGACCATGATTAGAAAATCTTGAAATTTGGACATTACTGCTGCCTTAAAAATCACCTTAGCACACGGTAATAACCTACATACGGCATGCTAAGGCCACTTTTTACTGTGACTTAGTAAAAAGACTGCTTAGTTAACTGGTTAATCTCCATTCCATAATGATATCATAGGTGATTGTCGATCCTTTTCCACAATAGTAACACTCTCAGCAATTCCACTTTTGAAATTGTTTTTTGAATTGATCCAGAACTAATGTGAGGACAAATATATTAGAGGAGCGAAGCTCCTTAAATGAGTGAGTTTGATTCAAGCTACTCATTCTAGGAATGACAAACCTGCTTTTCCAAAAGTGGGTTGCAATTTTAAATCGGGTCACAAAGTCCTCAATTTGGTGGGAGACCTCATTGGCCTGTAGATTGGGTAGGCCTAAACCCACTCAGACGCACCTGTAGATATACCACTGAGAAAAGCTAGAACCACTTGCTTTTTTTCCCTGCTAAAACGGGTTTGTTAGTTGGATGGCCATAGGAATGTAGCTTTGCGCCTCAGCATTACCATCACTGCATAAAGTTTGGGAACATCTAACATAAACCATATATGTTGGAATGAATATAGAACATAAATGCAAACAAGGATTGTTTCTGTCCATTCACAGGTGATAGATAGCAGTGCTAGTCTCCTATAAGCTTCCTTAAGTTTTGCTCAGCATGTTTCTAGATAGAATTATTCTCTTTGACTAATGTCCCTGTGGATCATCCTAAAATGACATCTTCTCTTATATCAAGCAGCAGCATGGGGCAAAGATTTAGATCAACTGCTCCTTTCTACTGAAATCTTTGGGGAATTTTGAAAACATTTAAAAACACATTTATTTTTGAAGTACTTAGGTAGTTAATTTGTAAAATTTTATATTATGTAATTATTCAGCTTTGTAGGGTTTTAGCCATTAGTTCTTTACTCTCAAATATTTTCTGCTTTTATTGTATTTTAAATGTATTTTAAATTATGTAAACCGCATTGAACTGCACGGTTTTGAGGTATATAAATAAATTGTTATTATTATTATTACTTTCCTGTGTAATGTTCCGCCATTGGAACTGATGTTAATTTGTTTTGTGTCATGTTCTGGTTTCAGCCAAATGTCATCCCGGGCAATTGCTGGTCCTTCCCAGGGTCTCAGGGTGAAGTCGTAATCAAATTGGTGGCCAAAATCCAGCCAAAGGCTATAACATTACAGCACATCTCAAAGGCAATTTTAACAACTGACAACCTGAGTGCGCCGCGTGAATTTGCTGTCTATGTAAGTAATGAGGAGAAGGCCGAAATCAATGTGTAACTATTTCTTCTTTGCACAATTGCTCACTCTGTATGTTTTGACACAAATTATGTTATGTATCTTTCATTTTTGCTACCTGTGAATATCCATACAACTGTCTTGCATGGATTAAAAGGAAATGTCATGTAACCCATTTGTGTTATATTTTATTGGTTCTTTACCCTTAGGGACTGAAAGAGGAAAATGACCCCAAAGGAACCCTTCTGGGTAGATTCATCTTTGATATCAATGGAGACCCCATGCAAACATTCAATCTAAATGTACCATTACAGCAACAGGTGAGAACAGTAATTTAATCTATAGATATAAATTTCTTTTCAGCCAAAAGAAGTATAAAGTGGATCAGAGTATTACAATAGCTAACAGCTGCAGCATAAAAAAATCAACATTTCAGGGGAGTTTGTATATGGAAAAAAAGAAGCTAGTTTCAATGTTTATTTCATCTCTGGCTCAACTGCTGAGGACAGAATTCTATTACAGAACCATTTAGAAATAGTTCTGTTGGCTTTAATAAGCTGAACCTTCTGGCTACATAAGCAATGCAAAGGAAGGTCATGAAAGATTGGAGGGTAGGGTTGTGGGTTTTTAACATCTTTATGAAGTCAATAATTAAATAGGTTTTATTGATACTAAATTTGAGAAAAGCTTTTTACTTGGCTGTTTGCACCCATTTTCTAAGGGAAATCTTATGAGAATCTTCCCTTTGAAAACTGCCATAAATATACAGTAGACTCTCAGTTATCCGACACCCATGGGGATTGGTACATGCCTGATAACTAGTTTCTGGTTGCTTAACAGTTACTCTAAATATAGTTTTAATCTTCCTTCCCACCTCATTCTCTTCCTCTCTCTATTCCCCCCCCCCCCCCCCACACACACACACACACACTTGTAGGTTCCATCTCATTTCTTGTCTGGGCCACTTCTCCCCTTCTCTGCCCCCTCCCCAATTGTTGGTCTAGCATCCATTCATCTCCCCTCCACTGCCCATCACCCTTCAGGAGCTGCTGGATCCTCTTCACCACACACACACACACACCCACCCACACCCCTCCCCCAGATCTGAACTCCCTACATCCATGCAGGTCTGGCCTCCTGGACCCCCTCACTTACCCAGAGCAGCAGTGGAAGTCGGTCAGCAGAGGCAGCACTGTAAACAGGCTGCTTGTGGCCAGCTCTGGCAGGGCCTTTCCTCTCATCCAAAAGGGAGAAAAGACCTCAGTCTCCAATAGGGGTTCTATGGTTCATAGACATAATCGCGGAAGACAAAGGCGCGCGCCGACAACTGAGTGCAAGACGGAGGCGCGCGCCGATGAAAATTACTGTTTTTAGGGTCTCCGACGGGGAGTTTTGTTGGGGAGCCCCCCCCCCCATTTTATTTAATACAGATCGCGGCGGCGTTGTGGGGAGTTTGGGGGGTTGTAACCCCTCACATTTTACTGGAAACAACTTTTTCATGAAAAACATGGAAACAGTGAAGTTTTCAGTAAAATGTGGGGGGTTACAACCCTCCAAACCCCCCACAATGCCCCCACAACACGACACGATCTGTATTAAGTAAAGTAGGGAGGTTCCCCCCCCACACACCCACGACGGAGCCCCTAAAAACAGTAATTTTCTTCGCCGCGCGCCTCCGCGCGGCGCTCAATTGTCTGCACCTTTGTCCCGGCGTGCTTTTGACCTGACACCGGGCTCTATAGGCTATCCACATAGACAAGCTAGTTTCAAACAGAATTTGATACTAGCAGACACATCCTTGGTCAAAAACTCCCAAACTGTGAAATTCTATTTTATCTTTCTTTTCTTCTTATTTTGAATTATTTTGAAAATAAGAAGAAAAAAGTAGAAAATAGAATTTCACAGTTTGGGAGTTTTTGACCAAGGATATATCTGCTAGTATCAAATTCTGTTTGAAACTAGCTTGTCTATGTGGGTAGCCTATAGAGCCCCTATTGGACACTGAGGTCTTTTCTCCCTTTTGGATGGGAGGTGATTTATAGTCCTGTGCTTTTGAGGGTGTTGTAATTTTGTGATTTGTTTGGACATCTTTTTCTTGAATTTTTGGATTTTTTTAGGGCCTTTCCGCTGCCACATCGGATGTGATGCAGCAGAGGAAAGGTTTTACAGGTGCTTGCCTGTTTACAGCGCTGATTCTGCTGACCAGATGCCGCTGCTGCATCAGGGATGGAGGGAGGGGGTTAGCGGTTCAGGACCACTGCCGCTGCTGCTTCGGGACTGCAGGGAGGGACAAAGAGGGGTAGTCAGGTCAGGACTGCTGCCTGCTGCTGCTAAGGGGCTGGACTCCCCACTGCTGAAATTTAAAATCTTTGGGCAGCTGACACAGAGCCTGCTTCCTTCCATCGTGCTGCCCTGGAATTGTTCTTTCTGCAACGTCCTGCCTTTGCAGGAAGAGGAAGTGCTTCAGAAAGATCACTTCCGGTGCACAAAGGCAGGACACTGGCTTCGCATCATCTGCCTGAAGATTTTAAATTTCAGTGGCGAGGAGGTGGTAATGTCAGGTGCACAGTCACCAAGGGCCACATAAAACGGCCAAGCGTGCCAGATTCTGCCACAGGCCTTTTGATTGACACATGTCTTGTAAACCTTCTTGTTTTCAGTAGTTTTAAGTAAGCCTTGTTGATTTTCTATATTTAATTCATCCTCCTCACATATGCAGTCGGGCCTTGTTTCTCATCTTCCACTACTTGTAGCACTTTCAGTGGTCCTCTTCCACTTATACTGTGCAGAAGATTTAGCCTGTCAACATTACTGTAGAGGTTCAGAGAGTGATGGTCTTGATTTTTCATGTTTTCCAATCTAAAGTCTCTAGCACTCCTGAGGCCAATTCATAATTCTAACCCCATATCTAATGAGAAGTTGTATATGTTCATTCTCACTCCAGTTATTTCAAAATCCAACTGTGTGGTAATGATTCAAAGGCCTTCTTGTAATCAATCCAAGCTACATTCCAAGTTCACATTTTCTTGTTCACAGTTTTCCAGGATCATTTTATAAATCTGAACCTTATCTTTTGTGCTTCTAGTCTTTTGAAAGTTTTCTTTCCTATTGGAAGCAAATTGTTTATTTCCAAGTGGTTCTGGACTGCATTTGTTATTATTTCTCTTAGCTTTTTGAATATTAGTCTGTAGTTGTTTGGAATTATCCCATTTTCCTGGGTCTTTTTGCATTATGCAGGTCTTTTCAGTTGTCAACTAGTCATAAATTTGTCCTTTTATTACACTGTGAAACTGTTCAGCTATTCTTGGAGGCAACTGCTCATATGTCTGAGCCAATAATCATGCAGTTGTTCTTTTCCAGGCCCTGTCAAGTTCTTACCTTTCTTTGTTCTTTTTTCAACTAGGTTACGTGTTATCACTATCCCTTCCGTCTATGGGCTTTCCAATCACTTTAGTTTCCAATTTTTTTGACTATGGAGCATTAACTGTGTTGGTTCTGCCTGTTCTGGATGATTCTGGCCTTATATCTGGCAATTTTACATAAGAACTTAAGAATTGCCGCTGCTGGATCACACGGGTGGTCCATCGTGCTCAGCAGTCCGCTTACACAGCGGTCCCTAGGTCAAAGACCAGTGCTCTAAATGAGTCCAGCTTCACCTGTGTACGTTCCAATTCAGCAGGAAATTGTCTAACTTTGTCATGAATCCATGGGAGGTGTTTTCCCCTACAACAGACTCTGGAAGAGCGTTCCAATTTTCCACCATTCTCTGTGTGAAGAATAATTTCCTTACGTTTGTACGGAATCTATCTCCTTTTAACTTTAGAGAGTGCCCTCTCGTTCTCCCTACCTTGGAGACGGTGAACAACCTGTTTTTATCTGCTAAGTCTATTACCTTCAGTATCTTGAATGTTTCGATCATGTTGCCTCTCTCAGTCTCCTCTTTCCAAGGGAGAAGAGGCCCAGTTTCTCTAATCTCTCATTGTATTTGCTGTTGTGCAATTTCCAAGGCTTCATTAATCTTCTTAATGTCTACAGTATATGGTACATTTTAACTAGATTTTCTGGGGTATGCTTATGTGGGGCGGTTTCTTTCAGCTTCTTCTTCTTCATACCTTTCAGATGTACTAGAGTTTTTCTTAAACTTTTGTTTTGTTTTTTATTTCATATCCCAGTTCTTTTGCCTGGACAGTATCCACACAAATTTGGGACACATACACTGGCTTTTACAAAGCCACAGTAGAGGTTTCTACCAGTGAGGTAAATGCGTCAATGCTCATAGAATTCCTATGAGTGTCACAGCATTTACCTTACCGACCTGCAGTAGAAACTTCAACCATGGCTTTGTAAAAACAGGCCATAATTTGTGTGCATACAAGTGTATCTGATCCAAGTAGAGACATTTGTGGGAATAAGATTTTTTCAGGTTAGTGATTATAGAAATACTTTATAAAATGTGTGCATATTAATAACATGAGTTAATGTATGCAGGTATTTTCCATGGAATTATTGATGTAACATAGGTGGATGCCTGCTATAAAAAATACTCTTTATATTAATGTATCGAGCAAACATTATCCATTATAATAACGTATTCTCATTCCTTTCCAGGGAAAATGTTCATTTGATTACATTCAATTAAAAGTACTGAGCAATTGGGGAAATCAAGAATTTACTTCATTGTACCGTGTCCGTGTCCATAACAAGGTGCCCAGCTATAAGATCAAATAAGGACAAATAAATTTTGCACCTTTCCAGTGACCGAGGAGGAGGAAGACCATGGTTGATTCTAAAGAAACAATGGCTCAAACAAAAGAAACAGCTCATACATAGGAAATTTTGGAAAGGGGGGGATTAAAAATATACAATATATAAAAATATACAATGAAAAATATAAAAGCAATAAAAAAACCTAAAAATATAAAAACCTAAAAATATAAAACTATACAATGAAAACTAAAAAAACAAAAAAAAAACAAAAAATATAAAAACAAAAATAAAAATAAAACTTTACAATGAAAAATATAAAAACAAAAATAAAAAATATACAACTAGACAATGAAAAAAACCAAAAAATATAAAACTATACTATGAAAAATAAAAAACAAAAAACACTAAAAATATAAAAACAAACAAAAATAAAAATAAAACTTTACAATGAAAAATATAAAAACAAATATAAAAAATACAACTATACAATGAAAAAAACAAAATATAAAACTATACAATGAAAAATTAAAAAAACAAAAAAAACAAAAAATTTGCAATATCTAAAATATACAATATATGAAAATTAAAAAAATAGATAAATAGAAAAAAAGAAAAATATAAAAAATTAAAAATATGAAAAATACAAATAATTTGACCCAAAAAATCTAAATATAATAAGAAATGAATGGAATCAAAAACTAAAAAATATATCATAAATAATAGAAAAATAAAAAAATAGAAAAATTGTAAAAAATAAAAAAATATTTAAATAATAAAAAAATAATTCCCCCCCTTTAATATTATGATATTTGTGCTTTACTTTTTATTATATATATAATAAAGTTTAAAATATTAATTTGGAAATCTGTTTTGGATTACTTTTTTAGTTGAATGTACACTTTCATCTTGAGCAGTGGTTCTCAACACATTCCTGGAGGACCACCTGCCAGTTTGGTTTTCAGGATAATCCTAATGAATATGCATGGGGCAGATTTGCATGCCTGTCACCTCCATTGTATGCAAATCTCTCTCATGCATTCTTATGTTCTAGTGGATGGTTTAATTTCATCACTTAGGGCTCCTTTTACTAATCTGTGATAGCAGTTTTAACGTGCGCTAGATGCAAACACCAACATTGAGCTGGTGTAAAGTTCTAGCCAAGTAGCATGGGTTTAGCGTGTGCGGCAATTCTACACGTGCTAAAAATGCTATCACAGCTTAGTAAAAGGAGCCCTTAGAATAGTGGGTCTGCATTCTAATTGTTGCAATGTTTTATATTTTTGGTTTTATATAACCTTTTTACAGGTCTAGGAGATGCAGATCGTCAGTGACTGACTTCCCACCAGTGTCTGGCAAGGGGCTTTTCCCCTATTACTTTATTTTTCTTTACAATGAGTATGTGTTTCCTTATGATGTTGATTTAAAATGTTTCTTCTTTTTCTTAAAAGTCAGTTAGAATACATACTGGACCAGGTTTGGCACAAATAATTTTTGCTTAAAAAAAATATAATAAGAAGTTGTGCTCCAAGTGACCTTGCCATGGCCTTGACAATTCGGATTTAAAATGTTTCTTTTTCTTATCAGCTTTAACAATGCAACACTTCGAGATACCTTATTAACTAACACTGTACACTGTAGCTTGCTTTAACTAGTAAGATCAGATTATTTTTTGTAGATTGGAGCAGTCTAGCCGTTTGTGCCCCTATTCACATTATCTCTTATGACAGTTTGAAGGAATGCCCTGTGAATGAAATAGGCAGGGCAATGGAGCCAATGGACTAAGGGCCTGTTTTACAAAGCCATGCTAGCGGCTGCTGTGTGGTAACTGCCCCAAAGCCCATAGAGATTTAAAGGGCTTTGGGGCTGTTGCCGCGCGGCTTTGTAAAACAGGCTGTAAGTTTTTGGGTTTTCTTTCAGAAATTCAAGCAGACATTTAGGGCTCCTTTTACTAAGCTGCGTTAGGGCTTTAATGCACGGAATAGCATGCGCTACATTGCCGCACACACTAGACCTTAACGCCAGCATTGAGCTGGTGTTAGTTCTAGAAGCATAGCATGCGGTATAGCACGCAGTAATTTCCTGCGTGCACTAAAAACACTAGCGCACCTTAGTAAAAGAAACCCTTAGCCTCCAAACGTGACTATCCCACACCATTTTGATTGTGCCTTTTCTGATTCTGTGATTATTGTGCTGTGTTCTATGTATGCCTAGTGCTATGATGTTGGTTTTCTTTTTTTTTATAACAGTGTGTTTATTTGCAGATTTAAGTTGCACCCTGAATCCTTGACAGATGGAAGAAAATGTAAGGCCTACTGGAGCTCTGTGTTTGTTTGTGATATGTAATCATAACATCCTTTAAATATATTTAATTGATTATCCAACCGACTGGAATTTTACACTGCCTCAATTCAGTTTTAATTCTTTCTTCTTCTGAAAACTCCCACCTTGTTTTTACCATTTTTATTTGATATCCTATTGCTAATGTATTTCTTTCTCAGTTTCCTTCATGGTTTCAGTCTGTCCATTTGTTTGTGATAGTAATATATTATGTTTGTAAGTCCCAAATCTCTGTTCCCATTTTAATTTTGTATATTGCTTAGAAGTTTGATAAATAAAACTTAAAACTTGAGAAAGGAAATACTTCTTATGGGATAGAGAAGAAGGGAGGAAAGAGGAGGAAATGCACATGGATGGAGGAGAGGGAAGGGGAACTGAAGAGAAAGGGAAGATATGCACATGGATGGAGAAGAAAAGAAGAGAGAGGAAGAAGGTGCACATGGATAAAGTGGAATGGAAGGAAATAGGGCTGGAAGAGAAAAGGAAGAGGGAAAAGATGCATATGAAGTCAGAAGGAAGTGCAACCAGAGTCTAATAAAATCAGCAGACCACAAAGGTAAGGAAAATTATTTTATTTTCAATTTAGTGATCGAAAAGTGTCAGTTTTGAGAATTTATATCTGCTGTCTATATTTTGCACTGTATTTGTATAGTTTTTTTGTAGCTGTTCCTGAGGTGACATTGCATATTTTAAAGCCAACTGCCTTGTGCTCTTTTTTTTTTTTTTGTAAAAGATTTATTCATTTTAAAACATACAACAAATGGTACCATAAACAGCACTTTTAACAAACAAATAGTAATAGAAATACCTTTTCTCCCCCCCCTATCCTGGATGTGTATAAAATTCTATAAAAAATGGAAGGCTTGTACTAGTGAATGGTTGTTACAAAATCTTCTAATGGGCCCCAAATCTCCTTAAATTTTTTACAATGACCAGTTATTTCAGAATTCATACATTCATATCGATAGAATAAGCACAGGGATTTCCACCAAAAGATATGATTCAGTCTATCCCAATTCTTCCAATTTTTTGTGATCATCTGTATAGCAATCCCAGTCATAACAAGTAGTCTATTCTTAGCTGCAGAAATTGGTGACTTGGGTTGTGATACCGTTCCGAATAGTACAATATTATATGACATTGGAATGGAAGTATCCAGTATCCTATTAATTGTAACCCATATCGACTTTCAAAAGCTGAGTATTAAGGGGCAACAGTACAACAGGTGATCCAGTGTCCCTATTTCCAGATGAAAATGCCAGCATCTATTAGACTTTGAACTATCTAATTTTTACAAACAAATCCTATGGGCTCCTTTTACGAAGCCATGTTAGCGGTTTAACGCGTGTAATAGCGCGCGCTAATTTGCTGGCCACGCTAGCCGCTACCGCCTTCTCTTGAGTAGGTGGTCGTTTTTCAGCTAGCGCAAGGGTTAGCATGCGCTAAAAAGGTGCGTACAATAAAGCCGCTAACGCAGCTTCATAAAAGGAGCCCTATATAACAGAAAAAACCAAGTTTGTCTCATAGATGCTGACGCTATACATCTCATCCTCCAAGACCAAATCTGTGCCATTGAGTAGGAGAAATCTCTTGCTTTACCTCAATGCTCCAAATATCCCTTAAGCTCATTTTTGGTTTCTTATTCAAATATTCCAATATTAATTTATACCACTTGGCGGCCTGATGCCCTAGGAAATCTGTCTGGAAACATAGGCCTGGTAAACTAGACTGATTATTTAAATTTCGCCAATCAGGGAACCCTTTCTGAATGGCCTGCTTCAGTTGCAACCATTTATATGCTTGAGATTTTGTAATACCGAATGATTGTTGCAGTTGTGAAAAATCAAGCAGTTTCCCATTTGATAATACATCATCCAATGTACCTGCCTGCAACCAATGTTTTCAGAGGATCTTAGACTCACCAATTTGAATCTTAGGGCTCCTTTTACAAAGCTGCGATAGCGTTTTTAGCGCACACAGAATTTTAGCGCACGCTAAACCCGCGCTATGCGGCTAGAACTAACACCAGCTCAGTGCTGGCATTAGCATCTAGCGCGTACGGCAATTTAGCGCGTGCTAAGTGTGTGCTAAAACCGCTAGCGCAACTTTGTAAAAGGAGCCCTTAGCGTTCAACCACAAGGAATGACACGTGGATTGTTGCATTGGTACAGGTGTTAGATTGTTAATGAATTTTAATGTTTTCCATGTGGTGCAAAAAATACTATTGTCCTTGTAGATTCAGGGCAACTTGATACTCAAAATATGGCATAGCCATAATGGGGCTTATGATAACCGTAATGGGGACATAATTTGCCATTCTAAAATCAGCCAGTCCGGAAGATGCTCCAAGACTTCAGGAAGGATCCAATACATACCCTGACGTAGAATAAATGCTTGATGGTATCTATAAAAATTTGGGAAATTTACCCCACCCGCCACAATTGGTTTTTGCAAAGATACTAAGGCTATTCTAGCAGTTTTACCCAGCCAAATAAATTTAGTGAGAATTCCATTCAATTTTATATAAAAGGACCCTTGAAAATAAACCGGCAACATACTCATTTGGTAGCAAACTACAGGCAAAATCATCATTTTAATAATTTGGACTCTCCCCCCCAAAGAAAGATGGAATGGGTTCCAATGCTCATACATTTCTTTGACTTTCAGCAATAAAGATTTTTCATTTACTATCATTGTTTCTTCCAATATTTTTTGAATCATGATACCTAAATATTTTATACCCTTTTCCTTCCAAAGGAATGGGAATGGATCAAATAGTCCTTTTACACAATGCACATTCAATGGAAGAACTTCCGATTTGCTCCAATATATTTTGTAACCTGAAAATTTGCCAAATCTATCAATCAATTCCAGTATATGTGGAATGGTAGATTCAGGATTCTTCAAATGAAGCAAAATATCATCTGCATAAGCAGAGATCTTATATTCCTGACCTGCATAAGGAATCCCCTGTATCACCTTTGCCTGCTGAATGGCCAAGGGTTCTACAACAATATCAAAAAGTAAAGAAGATAAGGGACATCCTTGTCTAACTCCCCTCTGCAGACAGAAATGCTCTGAGAAAGTATCATTAAATATATTCTGGCAGAAGGGGAACTATACAAGGTTTAAATCATTTGAATAAACCCAGATCCTAAACCAAACCAATCCATTGCTTGATACATGAAAGTCCATTCTACATGATCAAAGGCCTTCTCTGCATCCAGAGAAACAGAGAAGTCCGGATCGTCCATCTTTTTTGTTAAATTTAGCATATGAAATACCAATCTGGTATTATTTGAAGAATGTCTTTGTGCAACAAAACACATTTGGTGCATGCCAGTCATATAAGGGAGAGCCTTGGCTAGTCTTAGAGCCAATAATTTAGCCAAGAGTTTTCCACCTATATTGATTAAAGAAATAAGCCTGTAGTTTGAAACCAACATGGGATCTTTATTTGGCTTCGGCAAAACAATAGTTAACGATTCTGCAATAGTACCTGATATACAACCCTTAATAAGTTGTGATAGATATAAATTTAATAGATGCGGTGATAATACAATTTGGAAAGATTTTAAAAATTCAACTGTGAATCCATCACTACCTGGGGTGGATCCAACCCTGAGAGACTTCAATGCTGCCTGGAGTTCTACAGATGGTATAGGCGTTTCAAGTTTTTCCTTCATATGCTCGGTAATCTTCGGCCCATTTATTGAACTTAAAAATTCTCTACCATCATGTTCTTTATCTGAATAAAGCTCATAAGAATATAAAGCCTTATAATATTCCAAAAATTGTTTTAAAACATTTTCAATAAGGGTATGAATTTTACCATTGTCATCTTTAATAGCCAGAATTTTAACTTTTCTTTTTTTTTTGTTTTGAGATAATTAGCCAATAATATTCCCGCTGTATTCAAGTTTCCATAATTCAGAAATTGTTGAGAAATCAAATCTATTCTCACCAATTATGAGGAAACCTCATTATATTTATATTTAGCTTTCAACAGGGCATTCAGTGTAATTTGATCCCATTTTGATGCCAATTGCGACTCCAACATCCTAATAGTTTGCTCTAATTTGGAAAATTCTAATTTAAATAATTTCCTAATATGTGCCGAATATGAAATTATGTGCCCTCTCATTGTGGCTTTGAAAGCATCCCAGATAATTTCCAATGGGATTTCCTCCGTAGAATTGAAATGAAAATATTCATTTTAATTTGAATTTCCTCAAGGAAATTAGAGTCTGCAAGCAATGTATTATTGAATCTCCAGACAGGTCTATTAGCATCTTCTTTAGCAAATCGATATTCTAGCAAATGCCAGCATGATCCGACAATAGAATTGGATCTATGCTAGCCCTAGTGACCTGCGGAATTAAATGATCTGAAACAAAAAAATAATCAATTCTAGAGAACGATTTATGAACTTGAGAACAAAAAGAGAATTCATGAGCATTAAAATGAAAAATCCACCATATTACATTACATTAGTGATTTCTATTCCGCTGTTACCTTGCGGTTCAATCCACATGAATCACAAAGATTATCTAAACTTAATGATTTTAATGATCTAGATGGTTGTTTGTCCATTATAGGATCCATGACAGCATTAAAATCTCCAGCTACTATTAAATTAGATGTAGCTAGTGACAAGATTATTTGTTGGAGTTTTTTAAAGAAATCTGCCTGATTAATGTTAGGTGCATAACTATTGAAAAGCTTCAGAGTATCTTTTCCTGAAGTCATATTAACATGGAGCCATCTACCCAATGGATCTGCCTGAAAATTATTAAATGTGGCAGAAATATTCTTGTTGACCAGGATTGCTACCCCCTTTTTCCTAATTGCATGAGCAAAGAAGCAATGCTTTATCCATCCCCTTTCTAGCTTAGCAGATTTAATCGCAGACAGATGGGTTTCCTGTAGAAAATAAATATTTGCATTTTTATTTTTTTTTAAGTAAGAATTTTTTTTCCTTTTAATGGGATGATTAAGCCCGTTTACATTCAATGAATAAAGTTTTATCACCATTGTATTAATTTAAACAATATTAAAACATAAGCCACCAGATTGCTATTAATGGAATATAAAATTTGAAATTTTACACACATCCTAAACCGTTGTAGACCCCCCACCCTTCCATAGCTCATGTTCAGCTTAGATGCTTATGGACAGACCCACAATCCCCCCAGCAATCCTTTTATCAATTATATGTGAGAAAAAATTTTTTTTTAAAAAAAGTAAAATACACCAATGTTCTCCCCAGAAATTTTTTCCAGCCAGGTGGCATGAAAAATAGCCGGGTGGGGCGGGATGGGGAAATTTGGTGGTGGGGAAAATTAACCCCCTCTTTTATTAAAGTGCGCTAGCATTTTTAGCGCGCGCAACCCCCCTCCCCCGTGCTACTTGGGAAAACTAACGCCAGCTTAATGTGGCACACGTAGAAATTCTGTGTGCGCTAAGCACACGCTAAAACCACTATCGCAACTTAGTAAAAGGAGCCCTAAATGTGCACTATTTTTATTAGTTAATTATTATTTTCCAATGCTCAATATGACTTCCTTTTTTAAGGCTTTACACTAGTGCCAGAATATTTTTACTAAATTTAAGAAGTATCCTATTCTAGAAGGGAATAATTTGCCCTCTTTCAAATGGTATAGAGCAGGGGTAGGGATCTCCGGTCCTCGAGAGACGTATTCCAGTCGGATTTTCTGGATTTCCCCAATGAATATGCATTGAAAGCAGTACATGCAAATAGATCTCATGCATATTCATTGCGGAAATCCTGAAAACCCGACTGGAATACGGAGAACCGGAGTTCCCTACCCCTGGTATAGAGGTTTAAAAAAGGGAAAGGCGTTAATGAAGTCAGGTTCAATCTAGCCATTTATTTCTGCATGAATTTAAACAACTTTAAAAAAAAAGATAAATATAGCTCATCCAGTCATACAAGAAATGGCTCTACAGTGCCCACATTTTTTGGGCTTGCGAGCTACTTTTAAAATGACCAAGTCAAAATGATCTACCAACAATATAATTTTAAAAAAACACAAAGCACACTGTACGAAGAGAAAATGTTAATTATCATTTATATTCCATGGGTTTCAAAGAGGTCAGGGCAGATGACTTTATGCAATGTCACCTCAGAAACAACTATATAAAAATATACCCCCTCCCTTTTTACTAAACCGCAATAGCAGTTTTTAGCGCAGGGAGATGCGCTTAATGCTCTGCACTGCTCTTGATGCTCTTAGGCTCCCTGCACTAAAAACTGCTATTGTGGTTTAATAAAAGGGGGCCATAGTGCAAAATATAGACAGCAGATATAAATTCTCAAAACGGACACATTTTGATCACTAAATTGAAAATAAAATCATTTCTCCTACCTTTTTGTCTGGTGATTTCATGAATCTCTGGTTGCACTTCCTTCTTCTGACTGTAAATCCAATATTGCTTTCTTTCTGCCCTCCCCTTTTCTTTCTGTCTCTTTTTCTTTCTCTCTCCCCCCTGCCTGCCTGTCTTTCTCCTCCTGTCCACCCAAGCCATCGCGCCAATTTCTCCACTTCCCCATTCTTTCCCTATCCCCTAAGCCATCACGCCAATTTCTCCCTGCTGCTTCCCCGAGCCAGGCCAGGCACATACAAGCGCCGGACTCACAAGACTTCACCTCTGACATCAATTCTAACATCGGAGAAGAAGTTCCAGGCCAGCCAGACAGCGATTGGCTGGCCCAGAACTTCCTCTCTGAGGTCAGAATTGACGTCTTGTGAGTCCGGTGCTTGTACGCGCCTGGCCTGGCTCGGGGATGCAGGAAGAAAAAGATTGCAAAGGCAACGTGATTGACTCACATTGCCTTTGCAATCTACTGGTCGATTGCGATCGACCATTTGGGCACACCTGCTGTTATGGTATCCTGTCCTGACCTGAGGAAAGGGGTTTAGCCAAAAAAAACTGCCTTATTTCCATTTCCTATTTATAAACTTTAATCAATACAGTTACAATACTACTTGATTCTATGTAAAGCAACAATAAAAAAAATTTTCTACCTTTTATCGTTTCTGCTTTAATCATCTTCTCTTCGCTGTCTTCTTTCTATTCAGTGTTTGTTCTCGCTTCCTTCCATGCAACATCTGCCCTCTCTTTGCCCCTTCCACCCAGCCTCTGCCCTCTCTCTCTCTACCCCTTCCATCTACTGTCCACCCTCTCTCTGCCCCTTGCATCCACTGTCCACCCTCTCTGCCCTTTCCATCCATTCTCTGCCCTCTCTCTGTTCCATATGGCATCTTCTCTCTTTCTATGTCCCTTCAATAAACTGTATATCCTGTGCTCTTTCTCTCCTTTGTACATGATTCATTTCAGCTTCACCCCCCTCCCCTATGCTCTGGCATCTCTCTCTCCTTCCTTCCTTCCCACTCCACCCCATGGTCTGGCATCTCTATCTCCTTCCCTTCTCTCCCTCATGCTCTGGCATCTCCCCATCTCCCCAAATGCGCTAATATCTCTCCCCGCTCCATGGTCTGGTAGCTCCTTTCCTTTCCCTCCCTCCCATGGTTTTGGCATCTCTTGCCTCTCCTCTCCCTTCCCTGGTCTTCCTTCCCCACTCTCTCTCCCCAATTGGGTGCTGCTGCAGCAGCACTTCTCTTCCCCCTCCCCCTCCCCAATTGGGTGCTACTGCAGCACTTCTCTTCCCCTCCCCCTCCTCAATTGGGTGCAGCAGCAGCAGCACTTCTCTTCCCCTCCCCAATTGGGTACAGCAGCAGCTTTTCTCTCCCCCCCTCAATTGGATGCACCAGCTTTTCTCTTCCCCCTCCCCCCCAAAAAATTGGGTGCAGCAGCAACATTTCTCTTCCCTTCCCCCTCCCCCCAAAAATGGGTGAAGCAGCAGAACATTTCTCTTCCCCCTCCCCTCCCCCATTTGGTGCAGCAGCAGCATTTCTCTTCCCATCCCTCCCAGCTCACACACCTGTCAGCAGAGTCGCTAGGCAATTTGTAAGATTTTGACTTCCCATACCTTCATGTATTCTCCTTGAATGTCTTGCTTACTTTCAAATAACATGTAGTTCTTTTTTCCTTCCCTCCCTAGTGTTTTATTGGTAAGTCCTCCAAGACTTAGCTCTTGTTATGCGTTATATTGCTTCCTAAATTTTGTAATTTTAGTTCTGTGTACATCGCTTAGAATTACGATTAAGTGATTAATCAAAATTTTATTAAACTTGAAACTTGAAACTAAGCTTCCCTCCATCGCTGACCTATCTTCCATAGGTCAGTGACGGAGGGAAGCTTACAATTGCTGCTTTTACTTGCTTCAGGCCTTCCTCATTGCCGGGTCCTGCCTACTTTCTGCTTCCGCGAAGGCAGAACCCGGCAGCGAGGAAGGCCCGAAGCAAGTAAAACCAGCAAGTTGTAAGCTTCCCTCTGGGGCTCTAACATGTGCGTGCCGGCTTCCCTTCTCTCTAAAACCGGAAGTTATGTCCCGTGGGGGTGGGGAGAAGGGAAGCCTATATTTCAGGTGCCTATTGCGGCACTAGGGAGATGCCTAAGACAGCCTAAGCCTACCTAAGGCCACTTCTGGATGAAACCACGCCTTAGCCTAGCCTTGGGCAAGCTTAAGCGGCCCTGCGCACCTCCCAAGGCTTGTGAAAATGCCTAAACTGTAGGCTGCCTGTTTTGGGGTGTTTGTTTTTTTTAACCTGCGTCCCAATTGCCTGGTTAGACAGTGGTAGGACGCCAAACCGCCGCCTACAATCGGGATGCCATTTATAGAATTTCCCTCTTTTGGCCGTATGTCTTATTTTGTTGCACAAATTTAATTGCAACTTCTTTGTTAAATGCCATTTTGCTAAAACAGATCTTAATGGGCACTTCCTGTATGACATCATTTTGAAAACAAGGATCATCCAGTTTTTATAGCGTCTTGTAGTAGCACTTATTAATAATAGGAATAATTTTTTAATAATAGTACATTTGTTTTGGGGTTATTTGGAAAAATATTGGGGGCCCCATTTTCTTTTTCCCCCATGTGCATGTCCATTTTCCTATAATTTTTTGAGTTCTTTTTCCTTGGTTTTGTATTGGATTGAAAAGTGGTATATCGATAGAATAAACCGTAAACCATAAAACTAAGTGCCTACGAATATGCACTTATGCACATTCACACCTTAAGCACTTTTCTATAACAGCATATACAATATAAGTGCTATGCTGCACTAACAGACATGTGGGGGTAGGGAATGGGCTTGTTTTCATGTTATACATATTATTAGTTACACAAGCTCTTGCCACAACTGGACATACTTAGTTATGTCAGCTCTATGGCTGCTGTAACTGCAAGGCGCCTGAATCTAAGGCTATATGCTACCATTCTTTAATGGAACCTGGGAGCTCATTTACTGCTATAGAATAGGCGCTCCCTGTACAGTCTCAGGGTGCCTACGAAGAAGAATCCACTTGGAGAAATGCCCCTTATTTTTTAAGGATTATAAAAACAAAAGCAATAATATGAAAAACAAAACCCAGCCTTAAAACAGGCTGAATTAATTTGTGAACCATTATTTAAAGGATACTCAGAAAAAATATTGTTTTCCCTTAGCTTAAATGAAATAAACCTATTCCTATCCATCATTTGACTATAGCTAAGTGCAAAAGAACATTAGCTCGAAAAATCTCTTAGAGCTGCAGTGAAATAGAAGAGAAAAGTGATTTGGTTTTACTGTAATTTCTGCATTAAGTGGATTTGCACACCCCAAGCTCGTTAAATCCTGATGCACTTCTAGCTTTTCCTGTATCAGACTTTGCAAGATTAATAAATGGAGCATCCTTCTGCCTGCCAGTTAAGGGATGAAAAACAAATGTCTATAAAGTTCAAATCACAGCTTGACTAAACTTGAACTTGATTTCATTCTTCCTGACTGACCACTTTATCTTCCACAATAGGCACCAAGGTTGCTTGGATCAGAGCTTTAAAAGAGCAAGCAGAATCGGGTCCGATTTCCATGCGTTTGTTTTTCTCAAATGGCATACCACTAAACTTGCTGGTTTTACTTGCTTCGGGCCTTTCTCATTGCCGGGTCCTGCCTACTTTCTGTTTCCGTGAAGGCAGGACCTGGCAGCAAGGAAGGCCCGCAGCAAGTTGTAAGCTTCCCTCCGGGGTTCTAACGTATGTATGCTGGCTTCCCTTCTCTTCTCTCCCACCCCCACCCCTCCCACGGGATATAACTTCCAGTTTCAGAGGGAAGAGAAGGGAAGCCAGCTCGCACACGTTAGAACCCCGGAGGGAAGCTTAGAACTTGCTGGGGGGCCTTCCTCACTGCCGGGTCCTGCCTTCAAGGAAACAGAAATTAGACAGGAACCGGCAATGAGGAAGGCCCGAAGCAAGTAAAAGCATGCTGGCAAAAAAAAAAAAAGGCAGGCGTCAAACAAAATTTTCGGCGGCGAGTCAGCCTAGGAAGGAGCATCGGCAGCAGCAACAGCAGGATTCGCCGGGCAATCATCTAAATTAGCTCTTTTCTCTGTATCCTCTCTACTTTGGGGCTAGTCCTAGCTCCAAAGTAGACAGGACGCAGAGAAAAGAGCTCCTTTATGAACTCTTGACAAAGCCCTTTTGGGTGAAACGGGTCCCGTCGAGGCATGCTAGAGACACTGCATTAAAAGGATAAGTAATAAAGAAACATTTGCTGTTTTCAGTCTTTATTTATAATTTTTGAAAAAATGATAGAAAGTTAAACAGCAGTAAGCAAATCAGCTACACTTAATCAGAAGGCTATAATATGAGCCCAAACAGAGCAGCCATACATCCTGATGGATTGAGGGCTCAGGTGCCATTCTGTAATTGAACCCTAACCAGTGAGGTTTATATTCGTTGTGGAAATTTCCAAACTTAACCCAAAATTTAATCCAAATGGCAAAAATATAAAAGATATATAAAGACAGAAATTATCTACATCAGTCAATTTAAACATAGCGTTACAATTAAATGATGAGTCAATATGATTTCCTCCTTTCAAGCCTGGTATGGAATCAAAAACGTTTAACTGTCTCACAATGCAACCTTGCAAACCTCACCAGACAAAAGTATACCACCAATTCCTGTACCACATGACATTTTCCTCCATTCTGGCGTTCCATTGTTGACAAGATGACTTCTCTGTTTCACATGAATGTCCTTGGTACCCGTGGGGCAAATTTATCTGAAACTGTTTATATCATCAGTGTAGAACCCTGTATTTCAACAAGAGTAAGAGTTGCATTTGTTCATATTAATATGACACCTCTTTCCAGTATAACCTGCAAGATATGCACAGGAATAAGAGGGATTCCTTGTTATACAGTCAAATATGCATTACTTAATATTTAGATAGGGGTGTAAGTCAAACCAAGTAAAGTAGCATTGTAATAACACCCCATCTGCCCTAGGAAACCTCTATTTGTTGTTGTTGTTTCCATAACAACAATGGCATCAGTACATAACCCTAGAAGATTGAAAAATCAAACTCCATCACTAGTGGTAAAGCCAGCCCGCGCAGCATTGTCAGCCAACCCATCAAAATTTTTCTCCTTCCTGGCATGTATTTCTGTGATCCAAATGATATATTCACAATGGAAAATGGAAAAAAAGAACTCCCCAGCGCCAAACCCACCTTCTTCCAGACCCCCTGCATTCCGTTTCCATACCACACCTGTGTCCACATAACCCTCTCCAAAAGGTTCCCCTGCAGCTCGGCCACTGGCCCCATGAATCAGGACAGGCCCACCCAGCGAGCCAGGAAACCCACCGGCAGCAAAAGCACTTCTAGATTACCTTTGTGGCCCAGTGCAGAATAGTTGGGTCCTGGAATGCAGCTCCCCAGATTTGCGATTGTCCACACAATCCCAAACAGCAGCCATCACTCTACAGACCTTGAATAACCTGGGAGATTTCTTTCAAGAAGGAGAGGATTACGATATTGAATGCCTTCAAGGTCTAGTCTCTATATCCCAATCTCCTTTTTCCAATGAGGCCTCAGCAGAACTCCCAGCTCGAAGTTAGCCTTCTGAGCCACCACCATCTTGGATCCAGTTCTTTCATTTTAATAGTGTTTCCCGGCTCACCAGACCAACCCACAAGAGACCCACATACCACCACCAAACCACAGTTAAATCCCTAGGGAAGGGCACGCCACAGACCCACTGCTGATTCCATAGCATTCCTCTGGATCCAATCCATTTTAGAATTAGGCCTCAGGTTGCCATGCGATGGAGCTGTCCTGAAGCTGTGAAAGATGCCATTTTGGCTGCCCAGAAAACACAGGATTGACTGCATACCAAACTGTCTGGATCTGTCATTTGTTATGAGTATTTGTTCACAAAAAGGAGAACATGTGGATATAGTGAACAGTAGTTATGCACAATCTGGGCATAGATAGGGTTACCAGATTTTATATCAGTAAAATCCAGACCCCCCTATCCCCACCCCCAGGCCTGCCCAGTTCTACCCATCCCTGCCCTCAGCTCCGCCCCCTAGACCCACCCCCCACTGCCTGTTCGTCAGGCAGGAAGGCTTCCGTGCATGCAAGGATGCGATATGATGATATAACGTCACTGCATTGCATCCACGCATACACGGATGCCCTCTCCTGACAAGATTTCTTTTCAAAACCCGGACAAAAGGAGGACATGTCTGGGGAAATCCGGATGTCTGGAAACCTTAGGCATAGATCAGATACACATAGGGTGTCAGTAGGCAAAATCACTATCTATGGATATGATTTGAGTAAGAAAAAATTGAAGATTCTTTGAGGTTGTGCACATGGTATAGTTCTTCAAGGCCTTCCGCTGGGAATCCTAGGACCCCCATTAGGGGCCATCAAGGTAAATACCCCAGCCACTGTTAAATCATATTTTGGATGGGGATGCCAGTTTAACGTCATAATACAGTGGCAGTATTCAAGGCCTAGTTAAAAGCCCACCTCTTTGTGAATGCTATCGACTCCTAACTCCTTTCACCTTGGGTTCTGCATCCCCCATCCCTATATGTCGTGTCTGTCTTGTCCAAGTTAGATTGTAAGTTCTTCCGAGCAGGGACTGTCTATAAATGTCAAAATATACAGCGCTACATACGCCTTTCAGCGCTATATAAGTGATAAGTAGTAGTAATACAGGCATTTTTATGTCTAAAAATGGGGTTTTGCCTTCTAGAATAAGCACCTAAAGTTATTATGTACACTAACAAACCAGATTTTTTTGCCAATATTATCCAATAAAATCAAAATCTCCAGGGAAACTAAACGGGGTTGTGGCTGGGCTGGAAGTGAGGAGTAGTCTACTGGTAGAGCTTCTGCCTCAGCACCCTGAGGATATGGGATCAATCCCAGCACTGTTCCTTGTGACCCTGGGCAAGTCCACTTACTGTATACACTCAAATATAAACTGAGATTTATGGGCTAAAAATGGAGGGTCTCAGTTTATATTCAAGTTTTCTTACCCAGTAGCATCCCTTCTTCACCCAGAACCAGCAGTTCTCACACCGTCAACCTCAACAACCCAGAAATTTCCCCACTATCAGTGCGACCCTCCCTTCCTCTTTCACTCCACCCCCATTGTAAACTGTTTTGAGCAGGGACTGTCTCTTGCGTGTTTAATGTACAGTGCTGGTAATACTATAAAAATAATAAATAGTAATAGCAGCAGTAGTAGTATCGTGCTTCCCTGGTGGTCTAACAGGGCATTGGAGCAGGAGCAATTCTCACTCGCTCCTGTCCGTGTTCTCTCAGTGCTGAAAATGGTTTCCGAGACTGTTGCTGGAAGTCTCAGCAACCATTTTCAATGCCAAGAGAGCACAGGCAAGAGTAAGTGTGAATTGCTCCTGCTCCAATACCCTTATAAACCACCAGGGAAACAAGATAGGCCCGGGGGGGGGGGGGGCGGGGGGAGATCCTATTACTGGATCCGGAAGGGGTAGGTTGTGCCTCTTCATAGTGGGGGAAGGGGGAGGGAGGGGCACACTGACAGCAGGAAAATTGCCAGATTGTGGGGCTGATGGTAGCAGAACTGCCAGTGCGGTGCAGGCAGAGGAGAGACACTACCTGGAGAGAGGATGTGTGGGTAGGAATTCCTAGAGGATGTAGGGGAAGAGTGGTAGAATATAACTACCTGAATATACATAAATTGCTTTGAATATGTAACCACTTAAAAGTGGCATACAAGTCCCCCTTCTCTCTCTCCTCCCTCCCCCCCCCCCCTTCTCTATTTCTGTTTATTTGGGCTTGAAACTGCCTGAGGTTGAAGATGACATTACCAGCATGAAACTGGCAAGGAATGGAAAAGTTGCCATTTTTTTAAAGGCAACAAACAAAACCAATAAATAAGACAAAGCACAACAATCTGTGATCTTTTTGCTGACCAGTAAACACTGGCAATGCTCTAGCACTGCATGAACTTCAACAAATATTTGACTGTTTTTGTGTCACTTTGTCAGTGTTTAGGATTGATTGTGAACCTTTAAAAAACAAACAAACAAGGTTCTCGTCAGTTTTCCAAACCATAACTCATATGGACATAAGCGTGGCGTACATACCAAGTTGATGGCCATTGACAAATCTTATTATACTGACAGCTTCTTGATTGAATTCCATTAATATCAGCATTGATGCTATTGCCAAAGTCACCAAAACAAGCTTTGTGTTTAGTCATGCGGAACTTGTGGAATTAGTAGAGTATGCGTGTCGCCCACAAGCTGGCAGTCTGTTGTGAAACTGGAAGAGTACCATAGCCTAATTATTACAGCAACAGTCTGAGAACCAGGAAAGCCAGGACTCAAGTAGCCTCAAATAAATCTTATTTGGCAAGAGGGAAGTATGACACGCAAACTCTGGAAGGCTATTGCTGGTTTACAGTGCAGAAAGGTGTTGCAGGTGATGGAGGAGGAGAGCCCAGATAAGAGCAACTTACTGGATGAATAGAGTTTGTGAAGCAATATTACAAAAAATTGCAGTGTGAATATGCTTATAGCTGTGTAGTAGAATCTTGAACTGTATGGGGAAGCAAATGGAGAGCCTACATAGTGACTTGAAGGAAGATGTTACGCACCTGTAGGTTTCTATCTCCTGAAACACTCTGTATTTCTATGACTTTTATTTTTGTCCTTATTTGATGGCTTGATCGTTAGTGGTCGTACTGAAAAACTATTTCTAGGGGTTGTGGAACCTTTTTGAACCAAGAATGACTAGGGATCATTTGGGTGCTAAGTGCTCCTACATTTTTTTTTTTTTTTTGCAAGTTCCACTCACTAATTAAAAAATTAGCTCAGGATCTGTATAAATAATTAAAAAAAAAAAAAAGGTTCCATTTTACTTCCACAGTAGAAATGGGCTTAGTGCAAAGGAAAGTCCAGTTTAAGAATGCGTTAAGCCCATTTTTTACCACAGCTTAGTGAAATGGCACCTTGGTATCTTAAATCATTTATATCTGTAACCTCAACACTATACACCCCCTCCCCCCACTCTCACCTCCCCCACACATAAACACACACCTAACTTCCATACAAAATACACTTATGGAGCACAGAAGGAAAAAGCTTCAGATTAGAGAATGACACGGTGAAAAAATTGGTCCCCGTCACCGCCCCGTCCCCGTCTCACCATCCTCTGCACCGCCCCGTCACCGCCATTCCCTTCACCGCCCCGTCACCGCCACTGCCACCCCATTCACCGCCCCGTCACCGCCACTGCAACCCCATTCACCGCCCCGTCACCGTCACCGCTGCATACATAAAAGCCTCAAACGGGTACGATTTTATATACTTTTCTAATATCTCCCCTATGTATCTGCCATTGCCCCCCCTGTGTCCATATTCCATCCCCATGGCATGTCCCCTTTTTGTCTCTGTCCCTATGCCCCATGCACATAATTTCCCCTCTTTCTGTTACCTTCCTGTGTCCAGATTTCCCCTATCTTCCCCTTCCATACCAGTGTGTCTCTTCTTTTCAACCCCATCTAGCTTTTTTCCCTCTTTCTTCCCCCCCCCCCCCCTGCTTCTAGCATCTGGCTCACCTGCCTGTCCTTCCCTTACTTTCCTGCTGTGGGTTTTTCTTTCCGTTTTCATCACCTTGGCCCAGAATCCTTTTCCCTTTCACTCCCTCCTTACAGTCTGAGCCGGGAACACTAGCGATCGCACAGTCCTCGCAGCCCCCACCCGCCTGCCCAATCGATCCTAGTGTTTAGCCAGCTCTCTCCCTTCTCCTCACCTTAATTTGCAGGCTTTCTTTTTCAGCGACCTGCACGCTTTCCCAAAGAGCCGCACACGCGCGGCTGCTCAGTGTTCAATCTTCTGCTCTGCTGCAACTTCCTGTTTCCGGTTGCGTCAGAGCAGAAGATCGAAACTGAGCAGCAGCAGGTGCGCGGCTCTCTGATAGCGTGCGGGTCGCCGAAAAAGAAAATCTACAAACTAAGGTGAGGAGAAGGGAGAGAGCTGGCTAAACACTAGAATCGATTGGGCAGGCGGGTGTGAGCTGCGGGGACCGCGCGATCCTTCATGCCTCACTGCGGGGACAAGACCCATTCACCGCCCCGCGGGCGGTGAATGGCATTGTCCCCGTCGCCGCAGCAACTGCTAGTTTTCTTCCCCGTTTTCGGCGGTGACCCGCGGCTAAAATGTGGTGGCTGCGGGTAAACCGCCACCGTGTCATTCTCTACTTCAGATATCAGTGTCATAAAAAAACATCACCGGCATAAAAAATACCTTCTGTGCTCTCTGTGGAATAATAGCCCCACTATCTAACCAAATTACATAATCAAACTATGGGCTCCTTTTATGAAGCCATGTTAGACTTTTTTTTATTGCCAGCCATGGCAGTATTAGCTCCAATGCGCAAAGGAATTCTATGAGCGGCAGCAGGGGTGGCTCAAGGCAATCTGCTGCCTGAGGCTAGGGATGAGTTGATGCCCCCCCCCCCCCCCCCCAGCATCCAAAATGAGAGTGGAGAAAGGGCAGCCCCAACTACTACACAAGACTAGCCAGCTGCCTAGGAAAGCAGCTTCTTAGAGGGTTATCATTACATTACATTACATTACTGGCTTATATTCCGCCTGTACCTTGCAGTTCTAAGCGGATTACATCAGAAAGATATCTGGACATTTCCAGGAAGAGAAATACAATTAAAGAAGTTGGACCTAGTACAACAAAAAAGATAGCTGGACTTTTCCAGTAAAAGGAATACAATTGAAGGCGTAAGGTCTAAAGCAATTTTGATGAGATGATTCTAAGAGGGGAAAAGGGAGGGATTAGGACGTTTGGGTGAATTTCTTGAATAGTAGGATCTTGATTTCTTTGCGGAAAGCCTTGAGGTCAGTTGAAGCTGTCAGTAGGTTGGTGATGGTGGGATCCAATTTAGCTGCATGTGTTGCTAGTAAGTTGTCATACATCTTTTTGCGTTTAGTTCCTTTAAAAGGGGGGTAGGAGAAAGGGGATTGGGTTCTCCTCTGTCTGGTTGAGAGGTTCCTGTTTAGACGGTTGTTTAGGTGGGTGGGTGCCGTTCCGTTTAATGTTTTGAATAACATGCAGTATAGTTTGAATTGGATGCGGGCTTGTATTGGAAAGCAAAGCAAAACAATAAATCCTGCCAGACAAACTCAAAGAACCATGTTTCTGTTTCTATCCTCATATGGTTTGAACTGCTTTTTTGCAAAAACACAAAGGAGATACAAGATGACGTCCGATTAAGATGTCCTTTGTTCTGTCTTTGTTTTTGGTTTAATTTGCTTCATCTTGCTTTTATTATGCTTTTTTGCAAACTTTTTAAAAAAATTTTTTGTTTCACTTTGTTTTCTTCTAAGTTTTGCTTGGGTCTAGGTAGCGGTTCCTGGGTTTTTTTTTTTTAATTTTCCATGTTCCCGCAACCGACCATTATAATAATAATAATAACTTTATTTTTATATACTGCCATATTATAAACAGTTCTAAGCGGTTTACAAGGGAAGAGACTGTATACAGACAGCAACATTACAGAGAACTTTCGAATTTACATTGGCATGTTAAGTTTAGTCAGGTTTATCTGGAAGTGTATTGGAAGTACATCGGGTTGAAATGGGGTCAGAGAAATTTGTCAAAGAGATAGGTTTTTATTGACTTTCTAAACGTTTGGTACGAAAGTGCTTTTGAGATGAAGTTGGTTAAACATTTGTTCCATTTGCCTGCTTGGAATGATAGTGTTCTATTGAGGTATCTCTTGTAGGTGCAGCCCTTTAGGGATGGAAAAGCGAACAAGTAGGTACTGCATGTATTAGTTGTGCCTGGGAATTCGAATTGGTGAGACAGATAGGTTGGGGATGAACCTGTCATGGTTTTGAAGCAAAGGCAAGCAAATTTAAAAATGACCCTTGCCTTACACAGGCAGCCAGTGTAGTTTTTTGTAATATGGGCTTACATGGTCTGATTTCTTGAGGACATAAATGGTTTAATGGTCTGAAGGCCTTTCTATCTGCCATTGCTTACTTTACCTTCCTTTTCTTTCTGCCTATCGCTGTTGGGAGACTACTGCTGGGAAAGGGACCTGTGGAGGGCCGGTGTGGCTGATTCAGCATTTCTCCCAGTTGCAATTTCTGGCGCTGTCCCCATGGCTGTGGCATCCCCGCTTTCTCTCTTCTGGCTCCATCGGCAAGTGCTACATCTCACTGACGACGTCTTGCTGGCGATGTGATGGTGCTGTCTTAGTGTCAAAAGTGCCTTTTTCTCCCCGATTTGTGTCCAGCTTCGGAGGTCCTGCCGGAGCTCCGTAGGAGGTTGGTTCTCTCTTGCTCCCCTTCTTGTGGTCTGCTGATGGAGTTGCAGCTCTGCTCATTTCAATCAAACCGCCATCCTCCTGCTTTACTTGTCTTTCTACTCATCTTGGACTCTTTAGTCTGCAGCAAAAGGTTGGGATATCCAACTAAAAGTCACCCTTGGAAGTCTTCCAGTACTGGGCAATCAATTCAGCTGCTTATGAGACTACATATACAATCTTAGTTCTCAACAAATGATCTTTAGAACTGTTCTTCTCTAACGTTGAACTTTGTTTATTCCACTCGATCTGTAATACCTTTTAATCATTGTAAATCGCATAGAACTTCATGGTCCTGCGGTATATAAGTTGTTATTTCTTTGCTCAGCCTTTTTTAATGCCTTTTTGTATCTATAGCTAGAGTTACCAGACATACAGATTTCTCTGGACATGTCCTCCTTTTGAAGACATGTCCAGGTGTCCGGATGGCACTTTGTCCGGGTTTTGAAAAACTTCTCGACAAAATTGCGTCGGGAAGGGGCATCCTCGCATGCATTGACGCAATGCAGTGACATCGGGAGCACGCATAAGTATGCATTATGTCATTACATCACAACCGCGCATGCGCGGATACCCACTGGGGCGGGGCTGGGGGTGAAATAGGGCATGATGGAGGTGTAACTGGGTGGTTCTGGGGCTTGGCCATGGGTCCAGATTTTCCTGAAGAAAATCTATAGCACATTTCTTTTCTTTATATCTCCTTAGTAATTAATTTCTTCTTCTATATTTTATATAACTTAGATTGTGAGCCCCCTGGGACAGCCTGGGTTAGGGGCAGAGCAGGACCCGAATATTGAAAATTTGCAAATAACTTTTGGGCCAACTCTGACAAGCCCCCACCTCCCTCTCGCCTTCCCCTCAGCATCCCGGACCTTACATGGTGGTCTAGCAGTCTTTCAGGGCAGGAGTGATCTTCCTATGTGCCTGTCCCATGCAGATCACTCATCCACAATGGCTGCCATGAGTTCCCATCGTAGTCCCATTTTGGATGAGTGATCTGCATGGGGCAGACACGTAGGAAGATCGCTCCTGCCCCGAAAGACCGTTAGACCACCAGGTAAAGTCCGGGGAGGTCTGGGAGGTGGGAAAGAGGTAGGGGTGATTCCAGTTTTAGGAAATCACGAATAATCGAAATTGTGAGTCCTAAAACCGTGAATTGGGAGGGGGGAGTGCATTTTAAACCTCTGAATACTCATGTGCAAGCGGTATATCAAATATAATAAATCAAATCAAGATGCTCAAACAATAAGAAGCAAAAAGAGAAAGTGAATAAAAGAAAAGTTCAGTTTAACCCACCATAATAAAATTAGTTATATGGGAGCTCATATTATGATTACAGAGATATTCAATGGCACTAAGGCCAGGACTCTGCAGATGGGCAGACTAGATGGGCCATTTGGCCTTTATCTGCTGTCATGTTTCTATGTTTCTATTCTCTAACCGGCACAGACTTTTAGGCAGCAGTAGGCGCCCAAGCTAAGTAAAAAAAATCTACCGCCACCTCATCTCCTTCCCCCGCAAACAAGGTCAAGCACATCCCCATATCACCCCCAACTAGGTCCAACACATCCCCATCTCCTTCCCCCAAACATAGGGTTACCAGATGTCTGGATTAACCCAGCATGTCCTCCTTTTGAGGTCATGGCCAGAGGTCCAGACAGTTTTTTAAAGCCCAGTACTTTGTCCAGGTTTTGAAAAGCTTCCAACAAATCGCTGTCAGGTAGGCAGTGGGGGCGGGGCTAGGGCAGAATTTATAGTGTTCTCTACTCCTTGGATTTACGTTTGTGAAATACAACTTTGGTATCTTACACATTTGATGAACCATCAGGGTCATTTAAGATACAAACCAAACTATATTAAATCCAAAAATAAAACAATACAGATTCGCAGTAATGACAAAGGCCAAACTCTTGCCAATAAGACCAAGAAGAGGTTGACATAGGATAACCATAAGCAGCTAAACACAGTTAGCCAGCAAACCGAAGGAAGGATCAGGGAGGAGGAGAAGATCTGAACTGAAGGTAAGGATACCAGTTGGTTCCAGACTTTTGGAACAATTTGATCCAGTCCTGGTTGTACTCTACCACATACCTAAACTTGCAGTTCTGGTGTCCCTATTAATTTCCCTAAAAAAAGCAGGACCACAAGTTCAGGCAAGCAGTAACTGAATCAGCCTGTCTTGCAATCATGAAGCTTCTTTGCAACTCGAACTGATAGCAATCCTTTATTGACCTTTTGCTTGACACGGGAATCCTTTACGGTATCTTTACCATTTTACTTGCCAACACCCCCTGTGGGAGTTGTTATACAATGTAAAAAGCAGATCAATAAATAAGGTGTAGTTGACACCATTTTATTGCAGAAGTGGTAGATTCCTGCCAGAAATCTGAAAGTTTCTCATTCTCTGCTCAGCTGAGGCAATACAAAGTTAGAGGTTTGTGCTGCCTGTACAGTCACGTAGACTTGGGAGGCAGCTGAAACATGAAAGGCAAGCAAATAAGGATAAACTGCTGTCCTGCCCTAAGGCAAGCCCCTCCCTGTGCATTGCATTTTACTGGAGTCTCCTTCAACATTTTTAGTTTCTGCCTTTAGATAATAAAGCAAACCCTCCTAATCTCTGAACAGCTAAGGGGCTGATGTCCCAACTTACCAGAAATTTAGTTCTAGGTCTGACTGGAAAAAGAACATAAGAATTGCCATACTGGGACAGATTGAAGATCCGTCAAGCCCAATATCCTATTTCCAACAGTGGCCATCCAGGTCCCAAGTACCTAGCTAGATCCCAAGCAGCAAAACAGACCCTTTGCTGCTTATCCTAGGAATAAGCAGTGGATTTACCCAGGCCATCTCAATAATGGCCTATGTTACACTTCTGCTTTATAAACATCACTGGCTTCCTGTCTAGCAACAGAATACTTATAAGGCACTTGCTCATACTTTTAAAGCTTTTACTCTGGGTCAAATTCTCCCTCTCTATCTGCCAAGTCTGATTATTCCATTCTCCAGTTAGACATCTTTGTTCTATAAATGACAACCATCTACTTCTTCCCAGCCCTAGAAATGCCCATCTTGAATCTACTAGACACAGAACATTTTTCTTCATGCCCCCTTAACTCTCTCCCCCTTCAAATCAGAGCAGAACTCTCTTTTTTTTAAGTTCAATATTTTTTATTGAGTTTTTTGAAAAAATATAAGAAACAGTTCAAGTACAGGGTATCAAAAAATAAAACAAAACATTTAGTATAACAAATATTCAGTTATATTGTGCAATGTAGAATTGAATCGTTTTAAAAGATCTAAAGTACTAGGACTGTTCATGAAAAGATAATAAAAGAAAAGATAAGAGGAAAGAGAAATTGAAGGAAGAAAGAAAAAGAATAAAATGAGGAAAAAGATGAAGGTAAAGAAAAAGAAGAAGAGAGGAGTGTCTATGAAATAGATTGAACATATGAGTCTAGGAATTTCCAGGGTGATTTACATTGTGTCAAACTTTTGGAAAGTCGAATTATATTTTTCTTTTCATAAGCATATGATTCAAATTTATGATACATGCTCAAAGAATTCCACCAAAAGGTATAGTTTAGTAATGAAGAGGACTTCCAATTTTTCAAGATGTGCATAAGGGCAGTCACAAACATTGCATCAATGAGTTTAGGAGGACAGTTAGACTGTGTAAAACAAGGGTGTTGAGATCGGAGAATTATAATGTCAAAGGAAATTTCTTCTGAACAATTGGTAATAGACTTTATGGTGTCCCAAATGCATGTCCAAAAGGAACGAACTTTAGCACAGTGGAAAAGCATGTGATCAAGAGTCACAGCTTCTTTCATACAATTCCAACATATAGAGTCTTGTTTTAGGTTAGCTTTCCACATCCGAAAGGGTGTCCATACCGCATTCCACATAATGAAGAACATTGATTGTGAGACTCTGGATGATAAAAGAGGTCGGTTTGTCGATGACCAGAAGAGTTCCCAGTCAACATCAGTAAGTGAGGTTGTCAGCATAGATTCCCAATGTTTCATGGAATGAGAGGAAAATGTGAAAGAGTGATCTCTTAGAATACTATAAAAGAGAGATATCGCTTTACCTTTTGATATAGCCAATGTGGACCAGTGATACAAAGTGTGAATGGATGTCATATAATCAAAGCGTATAGACATAGAAGATAACGTCTTAGTAAGAGAAAGCCACTGTGAGTAAGCAGAAGGAGACAATGAGTAAGTAGAGCAAATTGTGACAAAAGGAACAAACGAAGTGAGAGTGGTTATCTGATGGAGAGACCACAAACCAGCCCGCTGCCACCTTTTCCATGAAAGAGATTTACTATTGATTTGGATTTTGGGGTTATTCCAAATGGACAAGAGTGGACTGTCTTTAATTGAAATCTCTGCGATTACGTCTAGTATATGAAGGGCATGCTGCGTTGCACTCAATAAGGAGTATTTTCTCAAAAGTTTGGGCACTGGCACCGTCAACAAGCATGAAACATGTAATGGTGCACATAAAAACCGTTCCAGGTCAAACCAGGTTGGTGAGCAGAACTCTCAAACATTTGAAGTCTTCCCTGAAAACATGGCTTTTTCACAAAGTTTTTGATGCCTATTGCTTTTGGTCTTTCAACTACCATCACCATTTTTCTTACTCTTCCCCCTCTCCTCTTCTCTTTTTCACCCCTACTTTGAATTTTGTATCGGTCTGTGTGTATGGTTCTGCTCTATCAGATATTGTACTTCCTTTCCTATGCTAATTTGAAAAGGAACTACATTATTAGACAGTAAAGTATATATTCAGTCACGACCCATTAGTAGGTGCATTCATTCAGCCATTATACAGATAGTATCATGTCTAACCATTCTTAGGGTTACCAGATTTCACGTCAGTAAAATCCGGAAACCTAGACTCACCCCCAGGCTCACCCAGTTCTATCCATCCTCGCCTTGTTACGCCCCAGCTCCCCCCCTCAGCTCCATCCCAGCTCTGCCCAGCCCTGCCCCTGCTGCCTGTTTGTCGGGCAGAAAGGCATCCACGCATGCGCGAATGCAATGCGATGATGTCACACACATGTGCAAGTGACGTCGCCATATTGCATCCGTGCACGTGCGGATGTCCCCTCCTGACGTTATTGCTTTTCAAAACACAGACAAAGCCACCCGTCCTCAAAAGGACAAGTCTGGGGAAATCCGGACATCTGATAAACCTAACCATTATGGTACTGTCCATAGAGCACAGAGATGGAAAGAGGATGCAGAACATGCAGCACTCTGAGCAATTTTCTTCTGTTTCTGCCCTGTTGTCTTTTTTTTTTCTTCCTTTTTTTATGTTCCTCTTGCATCTTATGTTAGTCATATTAATATTGTTATTATATATTAAGTGTTATTCTATTCCGTACATGTATCTGACATTTGAGGGGCCCTTTCACCAAAGTGCAGTAAAATCTAGGCTGAGTGCATGACATACCCCCCTCCCAAAAATATTTGTTAAAAATAGCTAATATGTGGTTTACTGTGAGCTAACAGGCAAAATCTTAAGCACTTTTTGTTGCAGCCTGTTGGCACACGCTAACCATGTATTAACAACATAATGCTTTAATTCAGGGATGCCCACACTTTTGGGCTTGCGAGCTACTTTTAAAATGACTAAGTCAAAATGATCTACCAACAATAAAAATACTAATCATATACCCCCTCTTTTACTACGGTGCACTAGTCGCATTAACATTTAGCACACACTAAATCGGCTAGTGCACTTTAGTAAAAGACCCCCCCCCCCCCATATTTATTTCTTATATATACTATGTGCACTTCTTCTGTCCATTTCCCAACCAACATCTCTCTCTGTCTCTCCAGGAGTCCAACTTTTCTTTCTCTCTCCTATTGGCAACATGTCTCCCTCTCTCTCACTCCTCTGTTATGATTGTGCATCTCTCTGTTCTTCCTCAGGGTCTTTCCCCCTCTGTCTGCACCTTCCATAGTCCAACATCTGCCCCCCTCTCTTCTACTTCCCCTTTGTTTCAGGTTTCTCCTTCTCGCTATCTTCCTTCTGCTAACATTTTGAGTCCTCCCACCTTTGGTTCAGGTCTTTGTCTCTACCACTCTGTCTTCCCTCTCCCCAGGATCTGGCATCTCTCTTTCCTCGGTTCAGAGTGTTTCTCCTCTCTAACTACCCTAATAGTCCATGATCTACCCTGACTTCCCCCTCCCTTTTGGTTCAAGGCTTTTGATTCAAGGCTGCTTTCCCCCTCCCCTCCTTAAGGTCCTTTTGTATTCCCCCCCCCCCCCCGATCCAGCGTCTCTAAAGCGTCTTCGTTCTTCCCCTAGGCCTATCACAGTTGAATTAATTACGGCAGCCTGCAGAGCAAATGTAGCAGGCTGCCGTCGGCCTCTGTAGCATGTTCTCTCTGCCGTGGTCTCGCACCTCCTCTAACGTCAGGGGCGGGACCGCGGCAGAGGGAACGTGCTAGAGAGAACAATGGCAGCCTGCTACATTTGCTCTGCAGGCTGCTGTAATTAACTTTCAACTGTGATATGTCCAGAGGTAAGAATGGAGGATGCTGAGGGGGAAGCAGATCATCTGAGCGCAGAGTGCCCGGCTAAAAATGCTAGGGAGAACACTGGCTCAGCGATCTACCGGCATTGCCTTTGCGATCGACCGGTTGATCGCGATCGACGTTTTGGGCACCCCTGCCTTAATTAATGCAGTGACCACTACAGTTTCATGCTTCCCACCCTCTTAATATTCAAAAAAAGAAACACAGCAAAGCATAAAATGAAATATGTGTCACAGGATTATGCCAGTAGCAAAAAATAAATATTACATGAAGGTTAATTTAAAACAAACCAGTTCCAAAGGTATGGTGAGTTTATATGTTGCCTTCATTTAAACAATGCCTTTCTTCTAAAAAAAAAAAAAAAAATTGCATCATGTTAGATACACCCATACTCTCAGGAAGAACGCTATCACTGTTTAAACAAGCATGGCACCCCATAAAGTACAATGTAATTACTAGTTAACTCCCAAAAAAATATTTGAGTAAACTGGTTTGGGTTTTTTTTTTTTCTGCTTATGAAAACCCTGACTTTCAAGAACACTGCATTGTTAAAACTGGGATTGCATTCTATAAAGTGTATTTTAATTACTAGTTCACTCCAGAAGGCTAGGCATAAAAATGTATGAGATTAGCCCAATAAAAAATTACACCTTATAGTCTTGCTTTGTTTACTTCTATTTCCACAGTTTTATGACGAAATACTATTGGTGTCCTAAAAGGCTCCCCTGGAAAACTGCTGTATAAAAAGTGCACATTCAAGCAATGAGTCAAAGTGGGATATATCAGTCCTTAGATCCTTTTTCCTGAAGAAGATCTAACTACACGGAGTGAGAAACAATGTCTGACCATGGCCATCCAGGACACTGCCAGGAACACAAACCCCATGATCACCACCACAAGCATGACATGGGAAAACATTGTAAGTAGCAATTTGCTCTGAAAATATACTGGCTAATATTCAAAACTATTTAACAGGCCAGGAATGGTTCCTGGCCGGTTAAATAGTGTTTTAGTGCCTAACTGCAGATATTCAGAGGGAGATAACCAGTTATCTCCCGCTGAATATTGCCGATTAGTGGCTAGCCACTAACTGGCTATATTACTTCTGTTTTGGTTGCCTTAACTCATAAAAGATATAGCGAAACTAGAAAAGGTTCAAAGAAGAGCAACCAAAATGATAAAGGGGATGGAACTCCTCTCCTATGAAGAAAGACTAAAGAGGTTAGGGCACTTCAGTTTGGAAAAGAGATGGCTGTGGGGAGATATGATTGAAGTCTACAAAATCCTGAGTGGTGTAGAACGGGTCGGCATATTAGGCCAGGGTTTTCTTGGCCTAAAATGCTGGCACCTCACACACAATCCGTGCCCAAACTCTGCCCCATAACCACGTCTACTTTTTGGGCAAGTGTGGGTAGGCACCAGTAGGTGCCTTGGTGTAAATGCCTAAATGGTGCCTACTGAGTTTGGTGCATATAAGCGTGCTTTACACAATAATCAAGAACTTTTATTACAAACAAAAACTGAGACAACACATACAGAGTTTGTTCAATGCATCCTGAAATACACTAGTTCTTCCATCAAAGTGACAGCCTATATTAAATAAGAACATAAGAACATAAGAAGTTGCCTCCGCTGAGGCAGACCAGAGGTCCATCCTGCTCAGCGGTCCGCTCCCGCGGTGGCCCATCAAGCCCATTGCCTGAGCAGTGGTATATATCTATCTATACCCTTCAATCCCTTTTTCTTCTAGGAATCTATCCAAACCTTCTTTGAAACCATTTAATGTGTTCCTGTCTACCACAGCCTCTGGAAGCGCGTTCCATGTATCCACCACCCTCTGAGTGAAGAAGAACTTCCTAGCGTTTGTTCTAAACCTGTCCCCTTTCAGTTTCTCCGAGTGCCCCCTTGTGCTTGTGGTGCCCCTTAATTTGAAAAATCTGTCCCTGTCTACTTTTTCTATGCCTTTCAGGATCTTGAAGGTTTCTATCATGTCTCCTCTAAGTCTCCGCTTTTCCAGGGAGAAAAGTCCTAGCTGCTTTAATCTGTCGGTATATGGGAGATTTTCCATTCCCTTTATCAGTTTAGTCGCTCTTCTCTGTACTCCCTCTAGTATCGCCATGTCCTTCTTGAGGTGCGGCGACCAGTACTGGACACAGTACTCCAGATGCGGCCGCACTATTGCACGATACAGCGGCATGATGACTTCCCTCGTCCTGGTCGTGATACCCTTCTTAATGATACCCAACATTCTGTTAGCTTTCCTTGAGGCCATGGCGCACTGCGCCGATGCCTTCAGTGTTGTATCTACCATCACTCCCAGGTCTCTCTCCAGGTTACTGACCCCTAGTGGTGTTCCCCCCATTTTGTAAGTGAACATCGGGTTCTTTTTCCCCACATGCATGACCTTGCATTTCCCTACGTTGAAGCTCATTTGCCATTTTTCGGCCCACTTTTCCAGCTGCGTTAGATCCTTTTGGAGATCTTCGCAGTCTTCCCTCGTTTGAGCCCTGCTGTATAGTTTGGTGTCATCTGCAAATTTTATGACCTCACACTTGGTTCCCGCTTCTAGGTCGTTTATGTAGATATTGAACAGGAGTGGTCCCAGCAAATCATAGTAATGATTTGACAATGCTACACATATGTAAAGATCAGCTCAGAGATATGGAGGGGCTTTTACAGAAGGCAAAGCCCCCCCATACCACCTCACCACCCAATCATTGCTGCATCTTCCATACTTTGAAGCATAAATAGTGCCAGCTCGTGCCAAATTAATATCAAATCAGTGTGAACAAATCAAAAAATTAAAGTTGCTTAACTTAAAGCTTGATTTCTTGGTTTTCAACATGCACATGTTTCGTGCTCCTGCTTCAGGAAACCAAACCTTAAAATTCAGCCACACTCATCAGAATGTGCTGGGCGGCAATGGATACTTTAAAGCTTCAATGTAGCTTAAATGTTCACAATGTTGTACCATGGGGGCTTCCATTTTATTAATTAATAATACAGGATCTATGTTCAATGATTCATGCTTTTTAAACGCTCTTGAAGTCTGCTCCATATAAATGCGATCACAGGGACAGCAAATCACGTAAATGACCTCAATGGACTCACAAGAAGTGTTACTATGAAGTTTCATTTTATAATTCATCTTGAGTATTTACCACATTTTTATGTCCTCCAGCGCCCACCGATCTAACAGAAGTGCTCATACAGTCATTCCATCCCTTAGCTCTGGAACCAGTTGCCTGATCAGATAAAATCTCAGAACTCACTAATGACATTCCGAAGAGCAGTGAAGACCCTCCTTTTTAGCTAAACAGACTCCGACACGCTGCCTCTCCCTTTCTCTTCCCTTCTCTGAGCCCCTTAGTCTCTGAATTTTCAACACTTTCCCCCCTATGTACCCACTACCCTTTGACCAGTCATGACCCTCACTTTTGTAAAAAGTTTGCATTGTGAATGTTCATATGTAACCCATTCTGAGCTTTGGGGAGGATGGGCTAGAAATTGAAATAAATAAGTAAGAATAGTCTTACTGGGTCAGACCAATGGTCCATCAAGCCCAATAGCCCATTCTCACAGCAGCCAATCCAGGTCCCTAGTACCAGACCAAAACCCATGGAGCAGTAACATTCCATGCTACCAATCCAGAGCAAGCAGTGGCTTCACCCATGTCTTTCTCAACAACAGACTATGCACTTTTCCTCCAGGAAATTTTCCAAACCTGTCTTAAAACCAGCTACACTATCCGCTCTTACCACAACCTCTGTCAACGTGTTCAAGAGCTTAACTATTCTCTGAGTGAAAAAATATTTCCTCCTATTGGTTTTAAAAGTATTTCCCTGTAACTTCATCGAGTGTCCCCTAGTCTTTGTAATTTTTGATGGAGTGAAAAGTCAATCCACTTGTACCCGTTCTACTCTACTCAGGATTTTGTAGACTTGAATCATATCTCTCCTCAGCCATCTCTTTTCCAAGCTGAAGAGCCCTAAATTTTTTAGACTTTCCTCATATGAGAGAAGTTCTATCCCCTTTATCATCTTGGTCGCTCTTCTATGAACCTTTTCAAGTGCCGTTATATCTTTCTTAAGGAAACCAGAATTAAATGCAGTACTCCAGATGAGGGCGCACCATGGAGCAATATAGGGGCATTATAACATTCCGCAAGCAACTGAAAACTTGGCTTTTCACTAAAATGTAATTCTATCTTCTCTTCTATATATAAGTTCATGTAAACCTTTTTTTTCCTTCTCTTCCTATATTTTAAGTTCTTGTAAACCGTGCCGAGCTCCACATCTGTGGAGATGATGCAGTATATAAACTTAAGGTTTAGTTTAGTTTAGTCTTATTTACCATCCCTTTTTAAATAATTCCTAGAATCCTGTTTGCTTTTTTATCCGCCACCACACATTGGGTGGAAGGTTTCATTGCATTGTTTAAGATGACACCCAGATCCTTTTCTTGGACACTAACCCCCAAGGTGGACCCTTGCTTCTGGTAATTGATTCGGGTTGTTCTTCCCAATGTTCATCACTTTGCATTTGTCCACATTAAATTTCATCTGCCACTTGGACACCCAGTCTTCCAATTTCCTAATGTCTGCCTGCAATTTTTCACAATTTAATGTTTGAGTTCTTTTAGTACAATGGGATGTATACCATCCAGTCCAGGTGATTTATCACTTTTTAACTTGTCAATTTGGCTTAGTACATCTTCCAGATTCACTGATATTTCTTTCAGTTCCTCCACACCATTACCCTTGAAAACCATTTCCGGTTCAGGTAGATCTCTTACCTCTTCTTCCATAAAGACCGAAGCAAAGAATTCATTCAGTCTCTCCGCTATGGCCTTATCCTCCCTGAGCATCCCGTTTGCTCCTTGATCATCCAACAGTCCCATAGATTCCCTCACAGGTTTTCTACTACTGCTGTACCTAAAAAAATTGTTACGAGATTTTGCCTCTTTTGCAAGTTTCTCTTCATATTCTTTCTTAGCTTTCTGTATCAGTGCTTTGCATCTAACTTGCCAGTGATTGTGTCTCTTCTTATTTTCTTCATTCGGATCCTTTTTCCATTCTTTAAAGGATGTTTTTTTTGGTTCTAATAGCCTCTTTCACTTCACCTATTCACCATGCCAGCTCTCGTTTCCTCTTCTTTCCTGATACGTGGAATACATCTGGTCTGGTTCATCAGCTTAACTAACGAAGTCACTAACCCCCCTTTTACAAAATCATAGCACGTTTTTTAGCGCCAGCCACGGCGGTAACTGCTCAGACACTCATAGGAATTCTATGAGCATCAGAGCTATTACTGCCATGGCCAGCACTAAAAACTATGTTACGGTTTTGTACAAGGGGGGGTGACTAATTAATGCTGTCATTCCCACTCATCACTCTTAAACATGCCCCCTTGGGGAAATGTATAAAAAATTCTGTTAGTGTGCAGTATATGCGTGCAGATAGAGATATTTACTGTGCGTTGGAAGTGCAAGTCCTGGGTGAGCCCTTTTAATGTGTGGTAAATGTGCACAGGGTGCTTACTGCAATTTAGTAAAAGAACCATTTAGTTTACACAGTGGAAAACGCTATCTTGAGTCCTGCCGTAAGAAAATGTGATGATGTCACAATAAAAAATACAATAAAACTTAACAATGGAATTAAATATTGGAATTCCATTAGATAACAATCGTTAAGTCCCCACTCATTATGAGCACCCAGATGAAAAATCCAATATTGCTCACATTCTATCAGTCTTTGGGTCTGTACAACACACACACAAATACATGCTCAACTATCCACCATTTAATTTAAATAAACTGATGATTATACTGCAAAAAAATGATAGACCAAAGGAGCTGTCAGTTTTTGAGTATGAATCCAACTCTTACGTTCTGTTAAATATATTTTGACTGTTATGTTCTATCAAACATTTCTGGCAAGGACATACAATTATATTTACAACAAAGGACGAATCACACGTGGTCACTGATTTTAAAGAGTACTCTTTAAAATCAGTGACCATGTGTATACACAAATGACAGATTATTGCCACATCATCTTCCGAAGAAAACTGAAAACCCATACTTAATCTCCTTTACCCTCTCCTCTCTCCCCTTCCCCTTCCCTCCCACCTCCTCTCTCCCCTTCCTCTCCCTCTTACCTATCCACCTTCCCTCTCTCCCTCTTCTTCCTCTCTTTACAGTCGCCTTGAGCCTGTATAGGTATGAACGACGCACAAATAGAAGATTAGATTAGACAGGAAACTAAAAATAAAACTTGTTGAGCTGCACAACCCTATTTGTTTCTCTGATGTTAATAATTTCCTTGCCAGCTCCAAATTCTGTAGTACTGAAAGATCCTGTTTGGACCTTTTGAATTTTTGTGATGCCACAAAAGCCACTTCTATGAGGTCTAATTTGCCACTAGTCGCAATATTTATCTCTTGGAAGTAATTTGTATGGATTACAATTTTCTAGCTGGCTCCTTAACAGATATCTTGCAAAATAATCTGATATCAAGCTCTGGCATTGCCTATATAATCACTCTGTTTGAGAAAATACAGAATTATTTTTAATCCAGTAAACTGTACTATCTAAAGCAATATAGTTTTACCAGAGGAAAATATCAAAACATATCTAATAGATTTATATGAGTGATAGACTCTCAAACCAGGGCCCTCTTTTACTAAGCTGCTTTAGTGGTTTCTACCATGGCCCGGGGCTCTAAATGCTCAGACACAGCTCCAGCGCTCATAAGAATTCTGTGAGCGTCGGAGCATTTAGCACTTCAGGCCACAATAGAAACATCTACCACGGCATAGTCAAAGGGGTAGATTAGGGACAAGCACTGGATACGCGCTTCCGGAGGTTGTGATAGGCCAGAGCACCCTACCGGGGTTCAAGGAAGGTTTAGATAGGTTCCTAAAGGATAAGGGGATTGAGGTGTACAGATAGAAGTAGAGGTAGGTTATAAAAATAGTCAGGGACCACTTCACAGGTCATAGGCCTGATGGGCCGCCGCGGGAGCGGACCGCTGGGCGCGATGGACCTCTGGTCTGACCCAGTGGAGGCAACTTCTTATGTTCTTATGTTCTTATATACGATAATTGGATTTTCAGCAAGTGTTCCACATACAAATTTCAATAACACCTTGAGCTGTGTAGACCTGGGTATTAAACTAAGTTATAAACTGATTGAGCAATTGATGACAGTTCAGTGGTACACAGAAGTCACGCAAATGAAGAAAGGGGATTACTTTCTATGTCAATGTCAAACTATGGGGGCCCTTTTACTAAGGTGCCCTAACCGATTTAGCGTGCGCTATATGCTAAGGCGCCCATAAAATATAATGGATGCTGTAGCATTTAGCGCATGCTAATCTTTAGTGCACACTAAATCGGTTAGCACGTCTTAGTAAGAGGACCCCCGATATGAACAGGATGTACTACAGAAGGATCAGGAAAGGTCATTTAGGCTTGAATTTAAAGTGATTTTTCTGTTCTCAATTTCAGCGTGCAAACCTGACCACCATCACCCTGAGCATGAGCATCACCATGACCACCATGCACATCACCCTAACGCAGGTATGAAACATTTCAAATGTAGGACCATATTTACTAACACATAGTAATATAGTGCATTGTCCTGCTATTGTACCACAGAAAAATGTACAGCAGATGGCAAAAATCAGCAGTCTCTTAGATCCACATGTTATTGGATCTTCCTGCTGCAATTGGATATAAGTTCCAGGTTGCAGCATGTCAGGTACTTACACCCCACCCCACTCCCAGACACTTTCCTCATATGCTCACTTTCTTGTACAATCAATCATTCTTTCGAGGTTGGATTACTGTAATTCGGTCTAAGTCTACCCAAGAAAAGTCTTGAAAGACTTCGACAGATTCAGAATACTGCAGCTAGGTTGATCTTTGCAAAAAGCACATATGATCATGTTTCCCCGCTTTTGTTAAAACTTCACTGCTTTAAATGAGCCTGCCTAACATTTAAGATCTTGCTTGGCACTCTTCCTCCTTTAATTCCTCTATCCTGGAATTCTGCGAGACCTGATATTACCAGATCTATTCAAAAGCTTAAATTATCTTTCCCCTCGTTAAAAGGTGTTATCTATATTGGAAAATTAGGGAAATCTCTTTACTTTAAAATTACTGAGCTTTGCAATAATTTTCCTGTCCAGCTTCGTAACTTGGGCTCTTTCTAATTATTTCGAAAACATCTGAAAATGTGGCTATTTTTAAAAATGTAAATTTCGCTGCTTTCTATATAATCACTAATTCTTATTATATTTTCCTATCTTCAAAACTCTTGTAAACCGTGCCAAGCTCTATCCTTATAGAGAAGATGCGGTATATAAGCTTAAGATTTAGTTTAGTTTAATTTTTTGTGCTTGATGATATTACCTGCAGTAATTGTGCCTCAGATGATTCACTTTGGCTCAACTGGTCCCCTGAGAATACATATTTTCTGATTGCTCTTAAATCTGGGAAATTCCATTGTACCGTACTCTTGGGTAATACTATTGCTGACAATGGCTTGTTTTTCAGTGCTGATACTGCTTTGGCTGTCCTGACCTGTGCCTTCTCATTGACCACATTCCTGTCTATAAGCTTTGCCCTGAAGAGTTTATGTTCTGGAGCTGCTCTCCTGTGCATCTTCAACTTCCTACCAATACCTGGCAACTAAATTTATGGCTATGTGGAGAACACCTCAGACTCATGCTTCGATCCCTGGCACCCTCTGAATACCAAAAGGCTAAAACTGTAGGCAAAAGGGGCTTTTATAGGTGAACATGCATGCATGTTCCCTGAGGTGCTTCACTCGGTCAAGTCACAGCAATGCAAAACTAGCAATAATATGGTGTCCATTTATTTTTTTCCTTAGAACGGGACATCTACTAATTTGTAGGTAATAACATTGTAGATATCTGTCTTTCTTTCTTTCTCTCTCCCTGCCCTCCCTCCCTTTCCTTTCCCTTTCTTTCTTTCTCTCTCTCCCTGCCCCCTTTCTTTCTTTATCCCTCCCTGCCCCCCTTTCTGTCTTTCTTTCTCTCTCCCTGCCCCCCCACCGATTTCTCCAAGCCACCGCCACCAATTTCTTCCAGCTTTCCCAATGCCGACGTAGCAACAGGTCAGGTGCATGCAGCAACTTTACAAGCAGTGGGCCCACAAGCCTCCCCCCCTCCCCCTCCATGTCAATTCTGACATCAGAGAGAAAGTTACGGGCCAGCCAGGCAGCGATTGGCTGGCCTAGAATTTCTTCTCCAACATCAGAATTGACTTCGGGGGGGGAAGGTTTGTGGACCTGCCACTTGTAAAGTCGCATCCCATTGTTCCCAAGCACAGTGCCTTTTTTTTAAAATTGCTTTGTGCTTGGGGACAACGGGATAGGCTACCTAAAAAATGGGATGGTCCCGTTCAAAATGGGACGTATGGTCACGTTAAGCATATATCAAAATTGGGTCCAGGATGTTTACAAGTGCTGGGGTGGCATACTAGCCTCAAATCTGATCCTTCCTTGCACTGCCTCTCTGCCCCTGACCCTCCTTTGAATTAACGTACTCTCCCAATTCACTTCTGAATTACCTCTGTACCTCCATCTACTTTTCACATGTTCCTGATCCCTCCATCCTCATACCCTTTTAACGGAGACCTCCAAACAACCAATCTCAGTCCCACACTATTAGTGAAATTACACCCTCCAATAAAGATTAAGAGTGAATGTAGTTGAATTTTAATCTTCATACATGTTACGAGATTAAGAGCTCTTTTTACTAAGGTGCGCTAGCGGTTTTAGCACACACTTGGCGCGCACTACAATACCGCACACGGTAAAAGCTAACACTCCAAAGAGCTTGCATTAGTATTTTTCATTTAGCGCGTGGTTAGCACGCACCTTAGTAAAAGGAGCCCTAAAAGTACCTCAGAAACTGCTGGGCCGTTTCTTTCATTGGTCTTAAAAATTCCCTACTTAGGAGACTACCAAAATGAGCAATTTTGCCTCTATTTTCTCATCACAAGGGCAGTTACTAACATGATTTAACAGCATAATGAAATGTGTGTTAATTTAAGTTACAATGGTATACATAACAATGTGATGCAAACATTTTTTCTGGGTTTGTAAATAAGATTCATTATTTATATATACAGAATGTGGATAAGGGAGGGAGTAATTTTCAAAGCTATTTCCTCAGCTAATCAAGGTATGCCCGGTGGTAAGTGGGCTCTTCACAAAACTGCCCATCCCGTATGTCAGTAAAAATGTTGCCTATGGTGCCATTGCAGGCTTACTAATATGAAAGATATTCCTGAGGCCACAGGACAGGGTTGGAAACTTTTCAGAAGTCTTTGTGCATTTTAAGTCAGGAAAAAAAATGATCAGAACCAATTCGCAATTGAAAATATGAGCAGGAACTTTTAGTTTGAAAGTCCAGCAGAGTCAACACATACTTTTCACAGTTTTAGTCAAATGAAAATCATCCCTCAATCCTTCAAAAATCTTTACAAAGGTTATTACACTGTTGTCCATCTCTGAGACTAAAGGCATTGACAAGTCAGGTTCCAACATTGTAAACTCTTTCGCTGAATCATGCTTACAGGTTATGCCGAGCAGAAAAACAATTTTTTTCATAAAAATATGTTGTGATTCATTCACCTGTCATTCTGGTTTTCTTGTCATATTCTGTAGCTCCGTGTGATCCACACCATCCATCCCAAAGCCACAGCCACGTGAAAGAACATAAGAAATGAGGAGCTTATGCTGAAAAACCATCATCTTGCAGTGTTCTACGTTTTAACCCTTACACTTAAAGATAGTACAAGAGGCTCTGGAAGATTGTGATCACTTGTGTATCACTTTTTTTGCTTCCAAAGGGTCAAAATCATTATTATTACTGTCTCTCTCTCTCTCTCTCTTTTACTTTCTATCCATCCTTGTTCATCCCTATATCAAAGCATGTTAATTGTTTATTAAAAATCCTAATGATCAATGTACCTTTGGTTTGTCTGTTTTTTTATGACAGTTCAAATATTGCTTTATTATTGTAAAAAGCAAAATACAAACATGTCTCCCAACTACTATACCTTCCCTGTGCCATGGCAAAGCTCTTTTCATGTATGTTATTATTATCATGAAAGAATAGCGACTTGTGTAATCAGCCAGCCAAAGGCAAACTCATAGTCTCTCATCAGGAAGGATGGCAACAATGCCTTCCCTGCTATGTTCCTGTTAAGCTTTAGCTAATATGAACAAACTAACGTTGCCACTTACCGACTGAATCCTCACAGCGGATCCTGGTCCTTGTTCTAAAAAGGACAGCACATTTTGGAGAAAGATTTAGTAGCCGTTAGCTTGACACTACAAATTCTTCAACTCAACGTGGAAGGTCTGTCAACAGCCAAACAAACTTCACTTAATTTATGTTAACTGACAATAATACAGGAAACAATTTCACACTGATCTATGACATGCATCTATAAGTTAATCAAGAGAAACTGTATAAAATTTCTAGAGTATAAAAAAGAATCATTACCATCAAGATTATGAGCCCCTTTTATCTGCACTGGAGGTTTTTAGTGATTTTCTGAATGAATGGTATGTTGGTGTGTTCAGGTTTAGGTCCACTTAAGGTGATGCTCCAAATCCCTGCTTGAAAGGAAAGTATCCTGTTGAGGAAATCTTTTGAATTTGCATCCTTACAACTGACCCGATATTCAGCAGACAGCAATCAGCATTTTGCTGACCACTGCTAGCAATATAACTAGAAATTCAATCCCAGGCCATGTCCAGACTCTGGCACTGAATTTCCGGCTATGCAGATCCAGTGAAAAATTAGCCAGTCACAATATACAGCACTTAAGCAGCCATGAAAAACTGCATAAACATAGAACTGCATTTTATGCTGTTATTATGAGCTAGTTAAGTGCCAAATATTGCAACTTAATTGGCTATGGCCCGGATTCTCAAACCGGCGCCAACATTGGCAGCTGCCTTATAAGTGGCCACCACTTGTGTATCAATCACGCATCAGCGCCAGTTTTGGAATTGCACCCATGCAAAAGATAGGCACTGGAAATGTTGGCCAGGGTTTTCCACTCCTACATTTCTGGCGCCTATCTTCACATGAATTGTGCCTACGTAGGCACTTTAGGCCACCTAACACCACTTCCAGCATTGGCCACGCCTACTTTGGCATTCATCTGCCTAAAGCGCCTATGTAGGCTCGATTCCAGCACCAATTTTCTAGGCGCCGGTACATGCCTCAAATCTCAATTAAAAACGCAGTTTAGATGGCATTATTAGTGGAGGTATAGGTACCTACTGGCACCTAGAAAATCTATGCCAGTTTGAGAATCCAGGCCTAAATTCTGACTCCAGCTCAGAATGCCAGCTTGGGCGCTAACCAGGCATTTTATGCCGCACTATCTGATTAACACTATATCGTCGCCCAATTCAGAAATTCTATCCATCTCTCTAACATCAAAATCACTGCCCTCCTCACTAACCATCACTCTATTCTACATCCCCCCAAAAAAATAGACCACGTCCAAAGAGGACTTCGCGGAAACCCTACTAACCAATTCTTTAACTAGTCCTTACAACCTACTATGCGGGGATATTAACATTCATCTCGAGCAAACTGACCAATCAGAAATCTCGGCCTTCTGGTCACTGCTCACCCAACTAGACTACGACAAACACCCCCCCTATCAAAACCCACCAAAGAGGGCATCAATTAGACCTGGTGACTCTCTCCACCAAGGAACAGATCAACCCCACATTTTACTGGAAACAAGGCAAATGGTCAGACTCTCTATGGTCTGACCACCGTCTATGTAGTTTCACCATTGGATGCCAACATAAACCCCCCAAAAATAGCAAAACCAGAATTACAAAAACCCACACTACCAGAGGAAAAATTGACCCAACGGAATTTTGGTCCCATTTCGAAATCAACACCAATCCAACCGAAGAAACGGAACTACTCATGAGCACCTGGATCAAGGATAGTACCAACATACTAAACGAGATAGCCCCCTTTAAAACCCGCAGAATTAGAACCACAAACAAAGAGGGCTGGTTCGATTCAGAACTGCTGCTATTAAAGAAGGATCTCAGAAAAGCAGAAAGACTATGGCAAAAATCTGGAACCCTAGAACATAGATTGGCCTGGAAACTAAAACTAAAAAATTACAAAAACCTCACTAATGAAAAAAGAAAAAATTTCTACTCCCACAAAATCGGTAATATTAAAACCAACAGTAGTAATCTCTTCAAACTGGTCAATGACCTATACAACATCGAGACCTTCACAAAAACACACGAAGAATCCACTCTAACTGCCAACACCCTTGCAGACTTCTTCAACACCAAGATTCAAAAACTAAGGTCTACACTACCTACCATACCCAACCCCCTCGAGCAGTTCCCCATTCTTCCAGACCCGGATATATCTAACCCTGACCCAGAAACTAGAACAGACCTGAGCTGGAAACAATTCAAAACAATCAACTGGCATACCTTTAATACCTACTACAACAAATACACACACTCCTTCTGCAAATTGGACACATGCACACCAAACATCATGAAAGCTGCTCCGCTCCACTTCAAAGCAAACATGATGACATGGGTTAACTCCCTTCTATCCACAGGAAACTTCCCGTCTGAGCAAGGTCATATTATGATTACCCCAATTATAAAAAACGTGAAAGAACCACCAAATTCCCCTTCTAACTACAGACCGATCGCAAGCATCCCCCTATTTACTAAAATAGCAGAAGGGTTGGTAAAGGCGGAACTCGCAGCATACCTAGAAAAATTCAATATCCTAAGTGACAATCAATCAGGTTTCCGCGCAGATCACAGCACCAAAACCATCATAGCCTCCCTTCTTGACCACCTCCACACGCTCTTCAGCCAAGGCTCAAGCGCCCTGATAATACAACTTGACCTGAGTAGTGCTTTCGACCTGGTCGACCATACCATTCTCCTAGAATGCCTGGCCTACATCGGCATTTCCAATCAGGTCCTCAACTGGTTCCAGGGATTCCTAAGAAATAGATCCTACAAGGTTTTCAAGAACAACGCATTCTCATACAGCTGGGACAACATCTGTGGGGTCCCTCAGGGCTCCCCCCTGTCACCCACCCTGTTCAATATCTACCTGGCCTCCCTAGGTAACCTCCTACACAACCACAAGCTCAAATATTTCATCTATGCAGATGATATCAAATAGCCATCCCTCTAACCAATTTCTCACAAGAACTACTTAACCACATTACAAACATTCTTAACCAGATTGAACTCTGGATGCTATCCTTCAGACTGAAACTCAATCCCGACAAATCAAAATTCTTCCTAGCCACCCCCAATGGCAAAATCAAGAACACTACAATTCAATTAAAAGGAATAACTTTCCCCCTCGAATCCACCCTAAAAATTCTGGGAGTCACTCTGGACAAAAACTTATCCTTAGAAAGCCACACCAACCACATGGTCAGGAAATGCTTCTCCGTACTGTGGAAACTGCGCACCATAAAAAAATACTTCGACGACACTTCTTTCCGCCTGCTTGTACAATCTTCCATCCTCAGCATTCTTGACTACTACAACATCATTTACCTTAACGCCACGAAGAAAACCACCAGGAGACTAAAAATAATCCAAAATACCGCCGTGCGTCTCATCTTCGGCCTAAAGAAATGGGAACACGTCACCCCCTTCTACCACCAACTACACTGGCTGCCATTCGAATCGAGAGTCCTTTTTAAATTTGCATGCTTCTGCTACAAATCGGTAAATGGTTCTTCACCAAGCTACATTAATCCTCACTTTAACCTCTATCACACAAACAAGAAATCCCTTAGAATTCAACTGTTCGCCTTCCTTTCGCTAAAACTCTGTCATTTTAAAAGATTCATAGACAAAACCTTCACCTACAAAGTAGCCAAGCTCAACCCATGGCTGGCCCAAATGATATTCAAGGCCCCCTCCTACCTCGACTTCAGAAAATCACTCAAAACTTACCTATTCAGCAAACAAGACCCCTAACGGCCCCACCTGCTCACATTAACACCTTGCCCCCCCTTCTTCCCTCCCTGCTCTTTTCCCCCCTCATAATAGCTTCTCTCCTCCCTCTCTTCCACAAGATCCCTGTCAATTACAGTTATATTTGTTACATATTTGATAAATTGTTGTAAATCTGCTTGTAAATGTAGATCCTAATCTAACTGATGTAAACCGCCTAGAACTCGCTGGGTATGGCGGTATATAAGAATAAAATTATTATTATTATTATTATTATTATTAAGTACCACTGAAAATACCCAGTTAGCCCCAGACAAGTGATTTAAATGGCCGGGAACCTCTTCTAGCCATTTGAATCATTTTGAATATTGGGCTCAATTTCCACACGGAAATTCTGGCATTTACACTTTAAAATGGCATCCATATGTAAATGGTGATTTAGAAAAGATTCATATGAATGTCCTTAATACACAGTAAATGCACAGGGTTGTGTTGGGGGCTTGGTTTGGATGTGGAGTGGTTGGGTTAAATATGAGTATATGTGTATCTCATTCCATAAAAGAAATGACCTAATATTTCCATATCAGGATTTAGAGCTGCTCCATGGCACATATAGGTTTTTAAAACGTGCTAGTGTCAGGGAGTTATCTTTCTTAATACCTTATTTTTTATTCCACTCCCTCTCCAAATTGAAAATAAATAAAGATTGCATCTTTTGCAGTTAACTAGCAGCATTTAAACCAGTAGTTTTCAAAATGGCTCACATACATACCAACTTTGGACATGCCCAACTTTTCATGAATTATTTTCCAAACTGTACCTGCCAAGTTGCCTATTTCTTCAGCTACTTGGGAAACCTTAATTCATCTCTCTGACAAAATTAAATCCTCGACTTTCTTGCACATTTCTGTGCTGTATGATGGTCATCTTCAAAGGAGTGTCTACCCCACTTAAACTGATTGCTCTAAAATTTTACTTTGTAGGATGATGGGGCAGATTCACCATAAACTGCAGTCATACATTCTTGGATCTCCTTTGGCCCTTTTTCCTTCTTTGTGAGAAATTTTATCACTGAATGGTGTTCCAAATCTAGCAGTTTTTTTACTTGATTTGCATGAGGACTCTCCTGACATCCTGTCTCTTGGAATGTTAGACTCGCTCTAAGCCACAACTGTGCATGAGTAACCTTGAGACATTTTACACCGAGCACAGACTTGTTTCAATAAGCTTGCTACTTTCTTTCATACTCAGGTAGATAAATTATTGAATGCCCCTTGTATCATTCATATTTCAGATATATGACAGTTTACAGTGCCCTTAAATGTTTATATTTCTCATGCTGTATCATGTTAGCTCTATGACTAAGAATCAGTTTGCCATCTTCAAATTCACATCCCTGATTGTGTTTAACTTCTGTTTCATCTCTGCATTAGTGTTATGCTGTTAACAAAATTATATTTTGTATGTCAATCTATACCTGCTTTACACTACCTTGCAGTTAATAAATAGATCAGATGTTATTATTATATGATATGATGCTGACACCTTGTGGCCACCTCTTACACTGCAGCATTTTGCATTTTCATGAGTAAAATAGTGTGGTAGCCTAAATGACTCTGGACTAACAATAACCGGCATGATAGATTCAACTAAAAAAAAAAATGGATGTTCAAGTCAGAACATCACATATGGAAGCCCATTTTTCATGTTTGTTTGTTTTTTTTAAATAAGATCTGGTGGCACACAGCCTGTTCTAAAATATATGAGAAATGGGCAGCCATATGTTGTTGATGTCCAGTATGAATATACATTCTACAAACTGAAAAGTCCAAACTTCCCTTTTACAAAACCGTAGTGTGATTTCTAGCACCAGCTGCAGCGGCAACAGCTCCGACACTGATAGAATTCCTAAAAACTGTGCCACAGTTTTGTAAAAGGGGGGGGGAATTAGGCATGGGGAAAATAAGGGTTATGGATGTCTGTATGGCAGCATAGGAACGTCCATGTTACTAAATAGCCACATAGATGTACATACAGAGCAGAGGGGTAGCCTAATGTGTTCAGAAGCAGAGGACCAGGTTCCAATCCCACTTCAACTTTTTGTGATTTTTTTTTCTGTGTGTGAGTCCTCCAGGAACAGAAAGCATCTACCATACCTGAATGTACACTGTTTCAATAGTCTTCAGGCATTCAGGCTTCTTTTATATTCAGGTACAATATATATTTTTCTGGTCATGGAGGCTTCACAATTAAAAAAAATTACAAAGAGATGAAGTGGGATTTGAACCTGGGTCTCTGGTTCTCAGCCCACTGCACTAAACACAGGCAATTCCTCAACTCTGCAAGATCTATTAAGAAGTTAACTTTTAAAAATATATATATATTAGTAACATGAACATCCATAGTCCCTTCCTACAATACCTCATCTATCTTAAAATTTGCCTTTTTCTTTTTTAAAACTTGTTATTTATAATCATTTATCTTAACATATATTACAACAAATACATCAGGAAAACTAATATTTAACTTTAGAAACATAGAAAATTCATGAATAAATGTAGCGCCGACTTTGACTGAAACCTGCCTTGCGGACCCCTCCACAACTTACTTAGGATTGACTCAGACCTACCCTCTCCTACCTCCCAGATATCTGTACAACTTACTTTTTAAAGCCTGGTGGTGTAGCGGTGAAGTGTGGCACAAGCGATCTTCCAACGCTCCTTCCCCATTCAGAGCCATGAACAAAATTGATTGCCATGAGTTCCTGCTGTAGTCTGTTAAGAACATAAGAATAGCCTTACTGGGTCAGACCAGTGGTCCATCTTGCCCAGTATCCCATCTTCATGGAGGCTAATCCAAGTCATAAGTATCTGGCAAAAACCCAAATAGTAGCACATTCCATGCTACTGACCCAGGGCAAGCAGTGGACAACAGCAGACTATGGATTTTTCCTCTAGGAACTTGTCCAAACCATTTTTAAAACTAGCTACATTAACCACTCATACCACATCCTCTGGTAATGTGTTCCAGAACTTAACTATTCTGTGAGTGAAAAAATATTTCCTTCTATTGATTTTAAAAGTATTACTCTGTAACTTCATTGAGTGTCCCCTAGTATTTGTAAATCTTGATACAGTAAAAAATTAATCCACTTGTACCCATTCTACACCACTCAGGATTTTGTAGACTTCAATCATATCTCCCCTCTGCCATCTGTTTTCCAAGCTCAAGTGCTCTAACCTCTTTAGTTGTTCCTCATGCAAGAGGAGTTCCATCCCCTTTATCATCTTGGCCACTCTTCTATGAACCTTTTCTAGTGCCGCTATATCTTTTTGGAGATAAGGAGATCACAACTGAATACAATACTCAAGGTGAGGTCGCACCATTGAGCGATACAGAGGCATTATTACATTCTTAGTCTTGTTTACCATCCCTTTTCTAATAATTCCTAGCATCGTGTTTGCTTTTTTGGCCACTGCCGCACATTGGGCAGAAGGTTTCAGCATATTGTCTATGATGACAGCCAGATCTGTTATTGAGTGCTGACCCCCAAGGTGGACCCTAGCATCTGCTTCCCCAAATCTTGAGATAGAGTCTGATAGCTTTCTTTCACTCTAGACAACACATTTCCAAAAGATTTGTAAACAGTATGAAGGGAATAGTGCAAACCTTGAATGGCATCCCACAAGGACTCCATAGTCACCACAGCCAGTTTTTGAAGTTCACCAAGGCCAGAAGCAACAGTACCACCCTGGAAGGTCACTGATTCCATGCCAATCTGCCTTATAACAGATCTCACAAATAATGGGGAGGATACAGCAGACGGCTCCCCTCCTGTTGCCAAGGATCCTGATACCTCCAATGAAGATTCTCTTCCCTGTGCATCCGGCGCTGAAACATTGTTTCTATGACTAAGAGGGACTATGCATGAAGGAGGGTTCAATGACAATCCCTCTATACTGTGGTCAGATGCTGTTCCAGCTGACCCAATTAAAGTAAGTTTGCTCTCTTTCTGCGGGCAAACACCAAATCTCTTCAGTGTCATCTGCTAGGAATTAAGGCTACCTCCAAAGTCAGAGGGGAAGCCCTTCATTTCACTTTCTTTTTCCCCATGGACAAACGGGAAAAGCCCCACAAATGCAGATAAGATGCTACAGTATCAGAGCTCAACACTGCATGACTGACTCAGATGCCATCTTTAGATGTTGCCAGCAAACAAAGAAACAATTAGCAGGGAAGAAATACTCCACAGAATAGCACTGGGTTGCGCTTCAATGAAGGCTCTTGACAAAGTATTCAAAGGCAAGGAAATAAAACTCCAAATGAAGATCTTGCACTCATTTTCTCAGTGGTCAAAAGCTAGACACTACAGAAAGAAGACAGAAAGAAGATTGACTCATTTTAGCTTTGGTGTTGGAGAAGGATTTTATGCTTGCTGTGGACTGCCAGAAGAACTAACAAATTGATTCTGGAAGAGATCAAACTAGTTATATCACTGGAAGCCCAAATGATAACTTACTTTGGTCACAGTGTCAGAAGAGAGAGATAACTAGCGAAGGACATCATGTTTGGGAAGATCGAAGGAACCAGGTGAATAGGGCGACCTGCAACCATATGGCTGGACACTTGAAAACAACCATGGTGATGATGCTGGAGAACCTTACTGGACCAGCATAAAACAAATTTCTTTTTAGATCTGTAATTCATCAAGTTGATAGGACTCGAACACGAGTCAATGGCACCTAACACAAGAACAGAGGACAAGATTCTTCAATACAGTAATATAGCAGGCATTATAATTTTATTCAAACCCAAGAGAGATGTTACAGTATGTGGGTCATATAGGCAGATCTCCCTGATTAATGTTGATCTCAAACTAAACAGTTGACTAATAGATTAGCTCACTGGATGCCAGCAATTATTAATGCAGATCAAGGTGGCTTTGTGATAGGACATCAGACCATGGAAGTTAAAATAATTCTACATATAGGATGGTCAGTATGTAGCCAAAATATCCCAGCTATGTTATTGTCCATAGATATACTGAAATGGCATTTGATTGTGTACATTGTCCATTCATGTTTGTGGTCTTGCATAAATTTGGTACTGGAGAAGGGTTTTGTTCCTGGTTGTCATTCTTATAAACTAATCCTTCAGCCTGTATAAAAAATTAATGGGGGGTTGCACATCCATATTTCAGTTAGGGAGACAGACAAGACAGGGATGTACACTTTCACTTCTGTTTTTGCTTTGGTAATGGAGCCCTTCACTCAGCATATAAATCAAAATCCTGATATCAAAGGTATTCTCAAAGGACATGCTATTCAAAAGATACAAATATCTGCATATGTTTGTGGATAATGTTATTCTATCACTAACAGAACCAAACACATCTTTTCCTGTCCTATTTTCAACCAATTATATCGCTCTAATTGTCAAATACAAACAGACTTATAGGAGTGGAACAGGGGACCACACTCTTGATTAGATAGGGTAGCTATTCTGAAAAGGAATATTCTCCCAAGATATTATTTCTATTTAGGCTTTGCCTATCCCCATTAGCTATAAGGTGTTAGAGAAGCGGCAGTGCCTGTTGACATAATTTGTATGGTGTGCTAGAAGACCAAGATTACTGAAGGTAGTTTTGACACATCATCTTTGGGATTGGAAGTTTGATGTGCAATGTAAACCTATTGTTCAAATTTAACAGGCATTATTGAGCAAAATACCTCTATGTGTGATTTTATGGAGTTTTTGGAATGTTTCGAGGGTTGTAGGTATTTTAAATCCTATACTGAGGCATATCACTAAGCTCTGGCTTATCACTATATCAGGGGACTTGGAGAATATGTGGAGAGCTTGGTTTATACTGTTGACTTTATTGCTTGGGGGAATAGTTCTATTTGTGAGCCTGGATTTATGGGTTGGACTGAAATGATTTTGTTATTTATATCAGTTCTATGAGTTCCAACTTGCCAAGTCTAGTTTCATTATGTATCTCTGTATCAGACATTGTATAGAAAAGTAATTCGGAGGGACAAGCATTCTCTATAAGTTTTATGGTGAAAGCCAGCCTCATCTAGCAGCCTTATTTCCTCTGTTTATAAAATAGCAAATGAAAAGGATTTAGGTCCCAATTCCTGCCTCATACTTTCTCTGTCTCTGTCATTTGGAAGTCAGGTACCTGGGGACATATCTTAAAGACCAGAAATCATCTTCCAAAACATGTCCACTTTAATATCAGCTTCACATTCCTTTTATATTATTCTACATGAATCAGTGTTGTCAGCATGTGTCAGCATGTGACATAAACACAAACCATATATGGACACAGGTCACATGAAACTTTAAAGACATCAGCATTTTCCTCTATCTCTGGCTGGAGTCCAAAGGGTCAGAAAAAGCCTTAACCAGCAGAGCCCCTAATCTAAATCTGTCTGTAAATACGGCTTAACAAAACAATTGAATTCACTTCACAACATCTCTGTTCAAACATACATGTCCTTGTAGTATTTTCAAAGAGGGAAAGACAAACAGGGTCTGGCTTTTACAGCTTGAAAACAAGGCCTAAGGACTTGACACGTATCCCTTCAGCAAAGAAATATAAATTTGTTATTGCATATGAAGGCTTGGGAGGATGATTTGAATTAGCTGGTTGGAAAAGCAAAGGGCGGATGTAATTAAGTGTGCTAACATTTTTTCAATTTCGTACTGCTAAAGGAGAACAGACTCATGTTATTTATTTATTCAGTTTTCTATACCGTTCTCCTAGGAGAGCTCAGAACAGTTTACTTGAGTTTATTCAGATACTCAAGCATTTTTCCTTGTCTGTCCTGGTGGGCTCACAATCTATCTAATGTACCTGGGGCAATGGGGGGATTAAGCGACTTGCCCAGGGTCACAAGGAGCAGTGTGGGTTTGAACCCACAACCCCAGGGTGCTGAGGCTGTAGCTTTAACTAATACACCACACACATGAGACGACATGGGGCAGCTTGCGGCGCGTGAGGCTTGGGGCGCATGCAGTGGATTGAGTAGTGGTTGACTGCGCGGTGTCCCATACTGGTAAGAAGTGGAGGGGAAGCGGGAAAGGGGGCTGCTGTGGGAAGAGGGGTATGCTGGGGGCTGCCCGGGCTAGCAGATGCTGGACAGGGGGAGAAGGAAAAGGAGAAGGGGTACTACTGGACAGGAGGAGCAGGGAAAGGGTGCTGCTGGACGGGGGGGAAGGTAAAAGGAAGGAAAAAGGGCTGCTTCTGGACAGAGGGAACAGTGAAGGGGTGCTGCTGGGCAGGTATTGATGGACAGGGGGAGCAGGAAAGAGGTGCTGCTGGACAGGGGGAGCAGTGAAGGGGTGCTGCTGGACAGGTATTGATGGACAGGGGGAGCAGGGAAGAGGTACTTCTGGACAGGGGGGAGGTAAAACGAAGGGAGAAGGGCCACTGCTGGAGAGGGGGGAGCAGTGAAGGGGTGCTGCTGGACAGGGAGAAGGTAAAAGGAAGGTAGAAGGGCTACTGTTAGACAGGGGGAACAGGCAAGGGGTGGTGGTGGACAGCCGAAAATGAGAGAGACAAAAAGAAAGAAAAAAAGACAGACAAACAGCGGCCAAGGAGAGAGAGAAATGTATAATCAGCCATGTAGGGAGCACAATACTCTAGATTGAATATGCAGAGTAAGGGTGAAATCCAAATAGTCCAGGATGTCAGTTTGAAGTAACTTATGTGCTAACATAAGTATGTTGTATTGGAATCAATAGTGAACAGATAACCAGTAATTGCATTAGAAAAACTGTCTATATTCACATCCAGTGGTCAATTACCTAGATATACACAATTATCAGAAACCCACCGAAACTGGACTAATGTTACCTAACTCATATACATAGATTTTCTATTTCCCTCAAAGATTTTAATTAATTTTAATATTTCAAATGTTTGTTTTATAAAATGTCAACATTCATTTTATACAGGTGGAAAAATACCTCAGACATGGAGCATAGCACCATCTGGTGTCAGAGTGTAATAAAGCACAGCACTCCTAATCAAATCATTGACAAAAAAACACACCTACCAATTTCCTAAGATTGCTACCAAATAAATACTAATACTAAAAAATTTTATCTTCTCTCTATTACTTTAAAAAAATTTTGAGAGGTTTTTTTAAAATTTTATCATGTAATGTATAAATGTTCATGCACTTATCATGCGATCATGTTCCTATCAATTTCATGTGTAGAGTTCAGTAGCACTATATCCTGAGGAACAGCAATCAAAACAAAAGAGAGTATTATGCCACTTTCATCAGCACTTTTCTTAGGTTGTATTTCTTTGTAACTGTTTTCTTATCAATCCGTCCAGCAATAGCGTGTCCACAGTTCATGTAAACGTTCTTTCCTGCCGTATACAATTTTGGGCTGCTCCACTGTCACCAGCGTTTCACAGTAGTTACTCTAGTTCCCGCTGTATCAAGGTGAATCTCAGGCAGCTCTTGTTTCTTACTGCTCCTCCAAAAGATAATACATATAAACTAATTTACCATGACAGATAGTCACCTAGTAATTCAGTGCTTAGAATTCCTACCTTCTCTTCAGTGTTTAACTGCCAACATATTTGAAAGAAAAAACACAAAAAGGCAACCTAGTCACATCAAGGTTTGTGTGGGGGACGCTCAAGACGCCAAAATTGGCTCGCAACTAACAAACCAAAATGGGGTGAATATAATATAGTGTGCTCTCAGTGTGAACACTCAGTGATAGGAGCACAGCTCCGACACTTCACTTCTGTGTCAAGGCGGTAAGCCTCCACCCACACACCATCATTGAGCACCCTGAGTGTGCTGAAATTAAAGGGACCTGAGTCCACTAAATCAAACAATCAAAGTGAGTAAATTAAACTCAACACAAACAACCTGAGCGACCCCCAAATAAACCCTGCCAGCCAGACCCCTCGACTCACACAACAAAATCAAAAATCACCATGGTGATCAAATGCATGGTGATTTTTGATTTTGTTGTGTGAGTCGGGGGGGTCTGGCTGGCAGGGTTTGTTTGGGGGTCGCTCAGGTTGTTTGTGTTGAGTTTAATTTACTCACTTTGATTGTTTGATTTGTTTGATTTAGTGGACTCAGGTCCCTTTAATTTCAGCACACTCAGGGTGCTCAATGATGGTGTGTGGGTGGAGGCTTACCGCCTTGACACAGAAGTGAAGTGTCGGAGCTGTGCTCCTATCACTGAGGGTTCACACTGAGAGCACCCTATATTATATTCACCCCATTTTGGTTTGTTAGTTGCGAGCCAATTTTGGCGTCTTGAGCGTCCCCCACACAAACCTTGATGTGACTAGGTTGCCTTTTTGTGTTTTTTCTACAGTAGGAATTTTGGCAAATTTGGAGTGTATTGTTGTTGTTGTGAACATATTTGAAAGAGCATCAGTCACATTGGACCAATCACATTTTGAGTGCAGAGCTCCTCTCCCTGGACAATCTGCCTGCTTTTAAATATCAGCAGCAGTGGGAGATCAATTGCTTTTACACCTCAACAGCAGCGGAACTATCCGCAACTACCAAGAGCACACAGACCCGATCCAGCCAAGAGTGTGAGCTCCACCTCCCCCTGCAGTCCACTAGGAAGATCAACTGTTTTTTACACCTAAGCAGCAACAGGACCAGCCACCACTACCGAGAGCCCTTTGCCCTGATCCAGCCAAACAAGTAAGCTCTTCCCCCAGCATTCCGTTGGAAAAATCAATATGCTTGCTTTTAAATATTATCAGAAGTAGGAGATCAACTGCTTTTACACCTAAGCAGCCTATAATAGGAGCCCTTGCCCCGATCCAACCAGGCATGTGAGCTCCTCCCCCTATATCCCGTTTAAGAGATCAATCTACCTGCTTTAAATATCAGCAGCAGTAGAAAAACAACTGCTTTTACATACAAGCAGCAGCGAGACCTACCGCAACCACCAAGAGCCCACAGACCCGATCCTGCCAGGAGTGTGAACTCCTCCCCCTGCAGTCCATTGGAGAGATCAATCTGCCTGCTTTTAAATATCAGCAGCAGTGGAGATCAACTGCTTTTACACCTAAGCAGCAACGAGACCAGCTACAACCACCGAGAGCACACAGACCCGATCCTACCAAGAGTGTGAACTCTTCCCCCCATGCAATCCGCTAAGAAGATCGACTGTCGGCTCCGGGCGGCTTTCCCGCAGAGGAGAGAATCCTGCATTCACCGTGGGCCTCATCTGGGGCAGCCTCCTTGGAGCGGCTGGGGCACGGGCAGTGTGTCTGGGAGGGAATGCATGGATGGGAGAACATCGCAGGGGAGGAGACATAGGCATCCTGGGACTGTCTGCCAAGTCTCTTCCCTGAAGAAGCCCTTTCTGGAAACGTCAATCGCTCCTCCTAAACTTACTTGCTCCACTTCATCACTGACGCTGAAACCGTGGATTGAAGACAAAGTTTTATTTTATTTTTCTTTCCAGCTTATGATTTATCTTTAATCTTATCTATTGTTTTGCCTTTTGTCTTTGTTTTGTTCTATTTCTATCATTTAAATTTCTCCAGAATTCTACTGTTCAACGGCTCCCCCTTCTGCTTCTATTCCTTTCTCTCCTCTCTTCTACCTTCCAAAGTATTTAGATCAATGCTGTCTTGTTAAAATGTTTATTTTATTTTTATTTTTCCTCTAACTCTACTTTTCACTTCTCTATTACCCTCCAGGTACTTTAGTTAGTTTGTGAGCCTTCGGGACAGTAAGGGAATTTTTCAAGTACCTTTCTTATTTCTAATCTTAATGTATATTTTCTGTAAACCGCTTAGAACCTAACAGATGTAGCGGTATATAAGAAATAAATTACATTACATTACATTACATTACACATCTTCGCTGATGTACAGTATATTCTCAGTGCTACTCATGGCAAATCATTTTCTTTATTTTTGTGGTGGTGTAGGATTGTGTTGAGTGATTGACTTCAGTTTTATGATATTATTAAATACAGAGATATTTAGCTTACTTTATTCAATAGAAGTGTTCAATAAACATATTCAGTAAAAGTGTTGCAACTCCATATTATTATTTGAACCATTCCAGATTAAAGTATTTAACCAGTACTGTATATCCATTTTTGTTTCCTTTGTGACAAAAATCTCCTATATTCCCCTCCTCCCCTTAAGCAATCTATCTAGAACCAGTACCCTCAATGACTAGAAATCATGTTGTTTTTCCATACAGCGTTTCACCAATAGGGCTCCCAGTATCTGTCTTCTGATATTACTTATGTGTTAATTTAATCTGATATTTATTCTTCTGGAAGTCTGACCTAAATAAATCAGGTTACATGGGCACCTGATCCAGTGGCATAGTATGCGAGGGGGCGGTCTTCCTCAGGGCACCAACACCCCTCTTCCTACTCCTCCCTCTGCCATGCGCATGCACCCTTTCCCTGTACTTTTTTAACTTCAGCACAAGCAGCAAAGAACTTGCTGCCCGCGTCAACTTTAGTGCTTTCTCTGATGTCACTTCCAGGAGAAGTGATGTCAGAGTGCTCTGAAGCCGACGTGGGCAGCAAATTCTTTGCTACTTGCGCCAAAGTTAAAAAGGTATGGGGAAGGGGCGCGCAGACATGGCAGGGGTGGGGAAGAGGGTAGGAGAGGGGGGCGCCTCTGCTCTGGGCGCCCGTCACCCTCGCTATGCCACTGATCTGATCACATATACTACTCCCTCCGTTTTACAATTTGAGAAATGTTGAAGATCATATCTCTTATTGTCTACCTGATTATAGAAACATTTTGTACATTCCATCACACTACACATTTGACATGTGTCACAAGGGTGTGACCTTTTTCCATTAATTCTATGGATGGTACAAGATCAGATAGCATAGATGGGCACAGTAGCTCCTTAAGATTTTTGTTCCTATGATATGCAATCCTCAGATGTTTATCCATAAATACACCCACAATATTCAATATTCACCAATATTTCTTCAAAATATGAGTGGTCTGATGGCTATTCTGTACTATTCTAAGCAATGAAGCCATCCACGCAATGTGCGGCGGTGGCAAACAGGGCGAACAGAATGCTAGGAATGATAAAGAAGGGGATCACGAACAGATCGGAGAAGGTTATCATGCCGCTGTACCGGGCCATGGTGCGCCCTCACCTGGAGTACTGCATCGAGCACTGGTTACCGTACATGAAGAAGAACATGGTACTACTTGAAAGGGTCCAGAGAAGGGCAACAAAGATGGTTAAGGGGCTGGAGGAGATGCCGTACAGTGAAAGGTTAGAGAAACTGTGCCTTTTCTCCCTCGAACAGAGGAGATTGAGAGAGGACATGATTGAAACATTCAAGGTACTGAAGGGGATAGACTTAGTAGATAAGGACAGGTTGTTCACCCTCTCCAAGGTAGGGAGAACGAGAGGGCGCTCTCTAAAATTGAAAGGGGATAGATTCCGTACGAACATACGGAAGTTCTTCTTCACCCAGAGAATGGTAGAAAACTGGAACACTCTTTCAGAGTCTGTCATAGGGGAAAACACCCTCCAGGGATTCAAACCAAAGTTAGACAAAAGTTCCTGCTGAACCAGAACGTACACAGGTAGGGCTAGTCTCAGTTATGGCGCTGGTCTTTGACCAGAGGGCCGCCACGTGAGCGGACTGCTGGGCATGATGGACCACTGGTCTGACCCAGCAGCGGCAATTCTTATGTTCTTATGCATGTCACACAGTCTTCATGTGAATTTCCTCTACTTTTAGGTTTCAAAAGAAGGGCCCAATTGATCATTGGAATAGTCTTCCACTGCAGGTAATTAAGGCCAGCAGCGTGCTGAATTTTAAGAGAAAATGGAATAGGCATGTGGGATCGTTTCAAGGATGAAATTAGGGGGTGGGTTAGTAGAGTGGGCAGACTTGTTGGGCCATGGCCCATTTCTGCCGTCATCTTCTATGTTTCTATGTTTCTATTAACCTTAACTGATATTTTTAAATTGTTTTTAATGGATTTTTAATGGCATGGTCAATTACCACTATTCAAAATGTTGGATAAAATAAAAATATCCTAGACATTCGATGTTATTATACCTTAAATCTAATGTCTTCTTAAATTTTGTGGAGATAATATAATGATTTTTCCAGATGTGGCCCAAGCCACACAATTGAGAAGAAAAGCTTTTTTAGCTTTGAAATCAAGGGTGTTGGCCTTGGGAGCCACATTTTACTTAAAGTTTCCATGCAAATGCTTAGTGAAATATAAAGAAAATGAATACATATACTGGGACTCTATTCAATTGGAACAATTTTTGCAACTTCATGAAACTTGTAAGGCTACCATCTGAATTAATATTAGTTTGGAGTTTAGATTTATTATGCACCATAATAATTTATTTTTTGATCATGATTATGTTTGAATATATTGATTAATTAATATCAGGATGTATTCTCCCATTATGTGGACTAGAGGAGATTATGAATAATAATTGAAATATTTTATTTTCTGTAACTTTTCCTTTCTTTATTATTATCTGTAAAAATGATAATGATGAGAATTTGATAAATTAAAAAAATCTAATGTCTTTTTCATTAATTACTCTTTTTTATATAAATAATGATAAATTATTTATCAAATAATTTTTGTGTTGTGCTCAGTCACCTCCACCATGGTCATATCATAGCAGATTATTGAGGAACCATCATAGCACAACCCTGTTCCTGCTCCAGCTCTCTTTGATTAGTGTATTTGTTGTAACTTATTACTCTCCTTTTAATGTCATAATCATATATAAACAGGAACAGTAATTAAAGCATGACTTAACTTTTCTTGCTTTTGTAATTGGACTTCAATCGCTAAGGTTCTCTTCAAATCGTGTAAACTGATTTACACAATTGTCCAAACTTCACCACACTGAATGTGATGTAATATGTGTAAAAAAGTGTAAAGTGTGTACAAATAAAAATAAAAATTGAAGAATAAGAACATAACATAACATAAAAACATAAGAAATGCCTCCGCTGGGTCAGACCTGAGGTCCATCGCGCCCAGCAGTCCGTTCACGCGGCGGCCCAACAGGTCCAGGACCTGTGCAGTAATCCTCTATATATACCCCTCTATCCCCTTTTCCAGCAGGAAATTGTCCAATCCTTTCTTAAACCCCAGTACCGTACTCTGCCCTATAACGTCCTCTAGATGCGCATTCCAGGTGTCTACCACACGTTGAGTAAAGAAGAACTTCCTAGCATTCGTTTTGAATCTGTCCCCTTTCAACTTTTCCGAATGCCCTCTTGTTTTTTTATTTTCTGAAAGTTTGAGGAATCTATCCTTCTCTACTCTCTCTATGCCCTTCATGATCTTGTAAGTCTCTATCATATCCCCTCTAAGTCTCCTCTTCTCCAGGGAAAAGAGACCCAGTTTCTCCAATCTCTCAGCGTATGAAAGGTTTTCCATCCCCTTAATCAGACGTGTCGCTCTCCTCTGAACTCTCTCGAGTAACGCCATATCCTTTTTAAGGTACGGTGACCAATATTGGACGCAGTACTCTAGATGCGGACGCACCATTGCCCGGTACAGTGGCAGGATAACTTCTTTCGTTCTGGTTGTAATACCCTTCTTGATTATACCTAGCATATCTATGGGCTCCTTTTACTAAGGTGCGTTAGATCATTCACATGCGGAGTAGCACACGCTACAATGCCGCACACGCTAGACGCTAACACCAACATTGAGCTGGTGTTAGTTCTAGCCACGTAGCACAGGGTTAGCACGTGTGTGCTAAAAATGCTACCGCAGCTTAGTAAAAGGAGCCCTATGTCTTTTCCTCTTGCTTTTCTCTTGCATAAATATAATGCATCCGCTAAATAGTTTAACTGCCCTCCGACCCGAGCTGGGTTTCACTCTGTGTCTTCAGGGCAAACAGCCCTAGAAGAACTGATTCATAAATTCACATTATGTGTAGATTTCTTTAACAAACTAACTGCTGTGTTAGAAGGTAAGGAAAAGGTTAACCTCCCATCCGCGTAGACTAAGATGAGTACAGTTTGTACTCTAAAAGTATTTTTTCTACTCTAAACTATTTAAAGCATATTTATAATAAATCAACAAATGAGACCAATGACGATTTTGGTGCTGATTTGCCGTATATGAAAAAGTTTAATACTTATATTGGCTGCACCACCGAGGTCTGTGAGTAAATTATCTTAAGGCTTCCTGATTGTGATGTATATATGATTATGACATTAAAAGGAGAGTGATAATAGAGTTATAACAAATACCTTTATCAAGGAGAGCTGGAGCAGGAACAGTGTTGCCCTATGATGGTTCCTCAATAATCTTGGTCAAGATATCTGCTATGATATGACCATGGTGGAGGTGACTGAGCACAACACAAAAATTATTTGAGATATATATATATATATGCATCACTAGGCTCCTGTGATTAGGGACCTAGGTTCAATTTATAGGACCAGGCCCAAAAAGTGTATCTGAATTCGAGAAAGCTTGGGCTAAGTACATTTAGGCCATATGATCTTTATCTGCCTTCATTTTTTCTTTGGTTTTCTATGATCTGCCCTGGAATCAGCATAAGAAAGTAAGCCCTAGGGATATAGTAACTGGGTTTCCATTTGGGATGTGCCTCAGAACATACTTTAGAAAAGATTTTAACATGATACTCATGAGCAGCTACTTATTCTTTTTCTCACAGATTGCCAAACTGGAACAGTGCTGTCAAAACACAATTGGTTGAGTGTTTGGTTTTCTGACTCAGATACACTGAACTTATGTCAAGGTGCCATAAGAAAATAAAGTAGTAATTAAATCTTACAGCCAAAGCAATCCAACCCAACCTGCCAAAAGTGGTAATTAAGTCTTACAACAAGAGCAATCCAACCTGCAAAGTAGGACCCACCCACAGTTATTCATGTTTCACTGTTCAGATCAATCAGCAATAGAGTACTTGTTTCACATATCAAATCTTTATTAAAATATTAATTTCTCATTTATTTTTAATTGTTTCAGACATATATGCTGAATCCCCATCAACTACACCAGAACTGACCTTTCCATCAATAAATTCCTATTTTCCTTTTAAGAACATAAGAATTGTCATACTTGGACAGACCAAAGATCCATCAAGCCCAGTATCCTGTTTCCAACAGTAGCCAACCCAGCTCCCAAGTACCTAGCTAGATCTCAAGTAGCAAAACTGATTCTATGCTGCTTATCCTAGGAATAAGCAGTGGATTTCCCCAAGCCATCTCAATAATGACCTATGGACTTTTTTTTAAGGAAATTATCCAAACCTTTTTTAAATCCCGCTAAGCTGACTGATGTCACCACATTCTCTGGCAACAAATTCCAGAATTTAATTACATGTTGTGTGAAGAAATATTTTCTCCGCATGTCCTCTAGTCCTAGTATTATTAGAAAGAGTGAACAAGCGATTCACAACTACCCTTTCCACTCCACTCATTTTTTAGACCTCATTATTTTCCAACCTGACACTTCTCTGTTCTTTCCTTCTGTAGCTGACTAACTAAAATTAGTATTCTCCTTTACTACTAAGGTTCTCACTTTGCCATTTCTGTTCCTTTTTATGCTCTCAGCATCACTTGAGACCTGATGGAAAGAAGATAACCAATGGGACACTGTCATATGAACATAAGAATTGCCGCTGATGGGTCAGACCAGTGGTTCATCGTGCCCAGCAATCCGCTCACGTGGCAACCCTTAGGTCAAAGACCAGTGCCCTGAGACTAGCCTTACCTGCGTACGTTCTGGTTCAGCAGGAACTTGTCTAACTTTGTCTTGAATCCCTGGAGGGTGTTTTCCCCTATAACAGCTTCCAGAAGAGCATTCCAGTTTTCTACCACTCTCTGGGTAAAGAAGAACAAAGGAACAAATTATATCACAATGATAGGGTGGATCGACTTGGTGGAGAGATAGCATTATTCGTTAAAGAGGACCTTAAAACGAACAGACTAGAAATTCTGCAGGACTCAAAATACATCTTGGAATCTCTATGGATAGACATTTCATGTGTAAAGAGGAAAATGATGGTGATGGGAACATAGTATTGTCCACCTGGACATGATGAACAGATTCAGAAATGTTATAGAAATTAGGAAGGTTAAAAATGGGTAACACAATAATAATGAGTGATTTCAATTATCAAAAATGTTCACCTTGTTTTTATTTTAAAAAATCCCCCCAGTCTCTTCTGCCCCCCCCCCAAAAAAAAAAATGCCTCCTCTTTCCTCCTTCCCCCCTGCCCACCCCCTGATGGTCCAGTGGGGGTCTTTGGGAACTTTTAAGGTTTTGAAATGATCTTAACAGCTGATTATTTAGTATTCTACTATTTTTATTTATGTTTTTAGAAGATGTATATGAGAACTGAATCATCTGTAAGATGGTGCACAGGGATTGAGAGAAGGGGAGAGGGAACGGATGCGTACAGAGATGGAGGGGAAGGGGAAAGAGAGAGAGAGAAAAAGAAAGGAGATGGTGCACAGGGATGGAGGGGAAGGGGAGGGAGAGAGAGAGAGGAGATGGTGCACAGTGATGGAGAGGAAGAGGAGAGAAAGGAAGGAGATATGCACAGCGAAGGGTGAGGAAGGGAAGAGAGAGAGAAGAAATGCTCTTGATGGATAGATGAGAATAGGGGAGAAGAAAAAGGGAGGAGATGGTACAACATATGGATAGATGGAAAGGGAAGACATGGAAAAGTAGATAGATTTAATATTCAGAATTTCCTTCAAAAGAGCAAAAAATCAATCTTTTCGCTCTTTTGGAAGAAATTGTACATATTAAATTTGCGGCTAAGCTTTTTGTTAGTACTGCCGTGCCGGCTCTCAGAACCATTTTTCATGTTTTAATATATTGAGTTACCAACATTCTGATTCCATACTCTTGAGGCAGGCCCATTTGGGCCGAAACACGATCATGTCGAGTCTTGTCACATAATAAAAGGCATTGAACACCAAGAGCCTCCTTCGCTGTTTGTTCTCCTCTTACATTAATAACAGGCTGCTTGCTGAGAGAGTTGAAGGGACTAGTGGGGGCTGAAATCATTGTTCTGAATGTACTATTAGTAACTTCAATAAATGCCACCTAGTTTTTGTACTTTTTGAAATAGTAAACAAACCAGTTCAATTTTATCTTATTGACTCCACTCATTGTTTTATATAGCTCTATCATATCTCACATCTCCAAACTGAAAAGTCCTTTCTTCTATACCCATTCCTCATGGTGCAATCATTCCATCCACATTATCATTTTGGTTGCCCTTTTCTGTATCTTTTTTAATAATAGTCATATTGGATCAGATGGTCCATCTAATCCAGTATCCTGTTTTCACATTGACCAATCGAGGTCCCAAGTATCTGGCAGAAACTCAAATAGTAGCAATATTCCAAGCTACCAATCCCAGGGCAAGCAGTGGCTTCCCCCATGTTTTTCTCAGTAGGAGACTATGGACTTTTCTTCCAGGAACTTGTCCAAACCTTTTTTAAATTCAGATACACTAACCACTCTTACTACATCCTCTGGCAATGAGTCCCAGAGCTTAACTATTCATTGTGGGGAAAAATATCTCCTCTCCACTCAGGATTTTGTAGACTTCAATCATATCTCCCCTCAGTCATCTCTTTTCCAAGCTGAAGAGCCCTAACCTCTGTAGTCTTTCCTCAAATGAAAGGAGTTCTGTCCACTTAATCATTTTGGTTGCTTTTCTTTGAACCTTTTCTAATTCAGCTGTAGGGTTCATTTTCAAAAATGAAAAACATTCAAAAAGTGGCATAAAGTGGCTGCCTTGGTCACCTATACCCCCCACGCCCCTGACCCACCCACCCCGTACCCCCATGTCCCCACACCACCCCCATACCCTATTCAGAAGATCAGCAGGAGGGATACCCATTCCCTCCTGCTGGTTGTCCTGCCTCTTCAAAATGGCCCTGATTGACCCAGGTGCCTAAAGCCCCTCCTATGGAGGTGGCCTTAGGCACCTGGGCCAATCAGAGTCTTAGGCCCAATCCAGTATATCCCAGGATGCACTAGAAGGGTTCTAAGGCCCTGATTGTCCTAGGTGCCTAAGGCCCCTCCTACAGTGGTACCTTAGGTACCTTGGCCAATCAGATCCTTAGGCCCTAACAAGTGCATCCCAGAGTGGCCTTAGGTATCTGGCCCAATCAGATCCTTAGGCCTCTCTGAATGCATCCCAGAATGCACCAGGAAGGGGAAGACCTGTCATTTTTAAGAGGTGTACCTGCTAGCATGAGGGAATGGGCATCCCTCCTGCCAATCTTCTGGATAAGGTAAGGAGATGGGTCGGGGTGTGAAGGGTCCAGGTGGCCAAGGCAGGAAGAAGTGGTCATTCCTTCTGCTGATCTTCACAGCGGGTCACTGGCGTGGGGGGGCAGGGGGCTGCTAAGGCAAGCGGGAATAGGCATTCCTCCTTCCAATATTCACAGGGGGGGTTTGGGGTGTGGGAGGTCCAGGCGTTTATGTTCAGAAGTCATCATCTGGAGTAGCACCTGGGGCGGTTGCACCCAGCATCACTGTGTCGTGTGTCCCCATTCTCTTTGCCACCATGACGTGTGCCCCCCATCCCCATGTACTTCTTGAAATGTTCACTGGTGCAAGCAGCATCCTCTACCTGCTGCTCGCTCCAGCCTCGGTTCCCTTCTGATGTCATATCCTGATCCCGTGACCAGGAAGTGATGTCAGAAGGGAGCCGAGACAGTCACAAGCTGCAGGTGGAAGACGCACGTGCTGGTGAACATCCAAATAGGTATTCGTGCGACGGAGAGGAGGAGAGATGCCAGCGCCCTCATGAAGATGGCACTTGGAACGGTCTGCTCCTTATTACTATGCCACTGACAACTCTATTTAAGGCAGACTATGTGAGCCTTGCTAAAGTCACCCAAATCCCACTACACCTATATATAGGTGACACCTGCAGGCATAAGGACTATTGGGGTGGTGTACAGTTGGGTCCAGTAGTTTTTTTTTTTGGGGGGGGGGTCTCATCAAATACCTAAGGGGGTAATGGTGAGGTATGTACCTGGGACTGTTTATGTGAAGTTCACTGCAGTGCCCGCTCAGATGCCCCACTGCTCTGTTTGGATGTCAAAAAACCTCAATGCTCCACTGTACAAAAAAGAAACCAGCAATCCAGCACGCCAAAGCAGGTTAGGTGGAGTTAATGAACTTGAAATTCCCAGATTTATTGATAGTATAAAATCAAATACTTAAAACAATGAAAAGCAATAAAACACATACAGCTGGTTTGTCAGTTTCTTGTTTTAGATGTCTGTGTGGCTAGCCTAGTACAAATGCTTCCGCCTCCTACATCCCAGTGGCATGTTTTGTGCATTTTTCATTTGGACGTAGGATGGGTTTTTTTTTTTCAAAAATGGTTTAAAAAGATACATGCAGAGAGGATAGATACACAGGGCAGATTTTTGAAAAATTGGGATAGACATTTTACAGTTTTAAAAATGGACCTGTTCGCTACTGGACTTTTGTGCGTCTTCCTCAAAATGTCTAAACTTGGATTTAGCAATCCTCAAATACTGCATCTCTTAAAATATGCAATCCCAACAAATTTCTACACATTCGAGCGTTAAGCTGTACCAGAGATTTCCACCATATAATACTTAATGTGCATGGGATCTTCAGATCGCCATTGGTGCAGCATAGCACCCCACGGCTGCAATCCTCATTAGTCCCAGCACACCTACTCTTTTTTCTTATGCTTATAATTAATCTTTGATTTTAATCTTCCATTTTATAAGATCATTAAGATTATTAAGTGGTTGTTGACTTATGGCTAGATTCACTAAGCTCACCGATCGTGTTTGCAATCTTGTACCGACCCAATTTTCCTCCAACCCGATTCACTAACCTCGTGGTCGATCAACCTCCGATCTGATCTGCTCAGTGCATGCAAATGAGGGGAATGGCATGCAAAAGTAGGAAGGCAGCAATTCACTAAAAAATTTCAGGAACACCAACTGGGCTGTCCAATCAAAAAAGAAGCGACTGCTGAGAACCAGTCGCTCACATCCTTGCCAACGCTCCTGCCTCACTTTTGAAATTCAGATCAAGCTGCATTAAGTTATAAAAAAAAAAAAAAACCTAGAGAGTATAATCTAGCAATTTTCTTCTCCATTAATTTGTTAGGAATATCCTATCTAAAGTGCTTTGTCTTTTAAAAGGTTTGAAATCAAGCGGGGAGTTTTTGTTGTTGCTTCAGTAAACAGGAAAGCTTTCTTTTGATCCACTGAATCAGCTGAGGCACTTCTTCTGCTCTCTGCCACCCCAACTCTCCTGCTCTTGCCGCCCCGATTATCCTGCTCGCTGCCGCCCTTCCCCGCAGTGCGAGCCTATGGTTTTAGCCCATGGGTTTAAAGCGGGGCTGCACTACGTCATGTTCTGTTCTGTTCCAGAACACCCCGCAGTGCAGCCCCACTTTAAACCTGCGGGTTAAAACCACGGTCTAGCAAAAAAAGTCATTTCCAGTTCTGATTAAAAGTTTACAGGTCTTCCTTGCATGGAGAGCATGCGCAGGCCAACTACAGGCAAAGAAGACCGCAGAGAGAGGGGAGACATAATCGAGACTTTCAAATATCTCACAGGCCGTATCGAGGTGGAAGAGGATATCTTCTTTTTCAAAGGCCCCATAGCAACAAGAGGGCATCCGTGGAAAATCAGGGGCGGGAAACTACACGGTGACACCAGGAAATACTTCTTCATCGAAAGGGTGGTTGATCGCTGGAATAATCTTCCACTACAGGTAATTGAGGCCAGCAGCGTGCCTGATTTTAAGTCAAAATGGGATCGTCAGTGGGATCTCTTCACAGAGAAAGGTAGGGGAGGGTTATTGGGGTGGGCAGACTAGATGGGCCGTGGCCCTTATCTGCCGTCTGTTTCTATGTTTCTACGCATGCATCAGAATCGCTCTGCAGCGATCAGTGTGGTCGGTTTGGGGCGTGACTTCAATCGGCATAATTTGCATGAGGACGCATTGTGAATCAGTCACCCAGCCATGGATTGGATCGGATCGCCCACGGATCGGATTAGTGAGGTTAGTGAATCTAGCCCTTAGCTTTGTAATGTGTGTTCTTTAGTTGGCACATTACCCCTCCCCCTGTTTTATCCAAGTATAAACTTGGATTTAGATATCATATCGAAAATGCTCCGTCACACCACACATAAATCTTCAGAGTGTTATCTTAAATTATCAGAATTCCTTTACTTAACTTGCCTAGCTTGCTAGTCATGTTAATCAGAAACCTTTTGTTCTCAGTTGATTACAAAGATAAACCTATCAATTCAGGAAGAATCGTAAAGATCAAAATATTTCTGTGTACGTGTGTAACTTAATCATCAATCATTGTTATGGGGCATCAAGAATTGCATCAATGCAAAATATTTCCCAATTCAAATCCCTCCTGTATAAAAGGAGAGCTTTCAAGCAAGTAACACACAGCTTGGAGTATCCTACTTCCAGTCATTTCGCCTCATTCTGCCGAACGGTGCCAAAGAAAAAATGTCTGCCAAGGGTGGTCAAGGTCCAAACCAACAGCAGCCACAGAATCCAAAGCCATGCCAGCAAACACCAGGCCAAGGTCAAAATCGTAAGTATTGGCTTAATCGTTAGCTATCTTTTGTTAAAATGTTTTGCTTTTCTGCAGCTTACATACCTGTATTTATTTATCCGAATTTATTAACCACCTTTATGAAAAGATTCGCAAATAAAAGCTAAAATTATATCTCTATTATAGTTTATCATTATTCTTAATTGAAAAACAGGAGCACAGTATCTAGATTAATGATTTTCAACCCAGTCCTCAGAGCACTCCCAGCCAGTCAGGTTTTAAGAATATCCACAATGAATAATCATGATAGAAATTTGCATATATTGCTTCCTTGATATACACAGATCTCTCTCATATACATTCATTGTGAATAGCCTGAAAACCCAACTAGCTGAGAAGCACTAATCTAGACATACATATTCAATAGGGCAGGCAGTGTATAATTCAAAGTCTCTCATTTAGGCCCTCTTTTACTAAGCCCTGATAGAAATTTCTAATTCAGCCCAGGGCCCTAAATGCTCCGGCGCTGCTCCAACACTCATAGGAATTCTATGAGCATCTGAGCAGCATTGGAGCATTTAGCATTCCAGGTCATAGTAGAAGGGGGGTTAGACATTTCAAATTATGGATTATATTTTATAGTTTAATGTAGATAAAGCATTAATTCACTCTATCTTTTCTCTCATCTGTGCCTAAGGGAAAATTCTTTAATATAATAGGTTCTTTAAAACAGTAATCCTCATCTGCTTAAGGTTTCATCTAATAACAAAGTTCCATAAAACTTTGACAGTACAGGCAGTCCCTGAGTTAAAGACACCCAATTTAAGTATGACTCATACTTAAGAACGTTGTTGTAGCTTCATTTGATTTCACTGAGCAGTATTTCCAGTAGCATAGACTCCTGCAGCATATTCAGGAATGATACATGGCCACATTATGAACAGTGTGTGGTTGTGTATGTTGTACCTTAGAGGGAACATTGGTAGAGACAGTTGGCCCTCTTGTCAGCTGGGAGCAGAGGTTAGCAGCAAGAATCTTAAAATCTACAAGTTCTGAGTTACATACAAATCCGACATATAAACAGCTTTAAAAACATAACTCGTTCTTAATCCAGGGACAGCCTGTACAATGTCCTATACTTCTAGAAGGAAGCGTATTCCATGAAAACAATGACATAGCAGCCTAATTTGTACATTGAAAGTTAGATCTCATTTGGCAAGGAGCAGCAGAGTACTAAAGGGCAATTCTATGATTTAATTTTCTTTCCTTGTCTGGCTTTACTGGATAAATATTGAAGAAAGAAAAACCAAATCCATTAGATTAGACAAGTTTACATTAAATCACTACAAATGTCTAAGAGAAGCAGCAATTTGATTCTGAATTACAGCCTAAAAATTTGAAATTATTTTGTTTCATGATTTTTTTTTTTATCTTTTCACTTCAGCCTGTGAACCTGCTCAGCAATGCCATGGTCAGAATCCACAACCTGGTATGAGAAATAATTTTCTATTTGCTTTCACATGATAAAATAGTTTTGCAAATACTGTATTCTATACAATTATTAAACTAGGAATACAATTATCAAAAATAAAGTGACTACTTTTCTTGCAACAAGAATGCACCTAAGGGCTCCTTTTACAAAGCTGCGTTAGGGCCTTAACGCGTAGAATAGCGCATGCTATATTGCCGCATGCGCTAGACCTTAACGCCACCTTTGAGCTGGCGTTAGTTCTAGTTCATGCTAAAATCCTGCATGCGCTAAAAACGCTAGCACACCTTAGTAAAAAGAGCCCTAAGTTACCAAACAGAAAGTATTTCCTGGGTGTGGCCTTAACTAACACATATGCTTGTATCTAACTAGAATTACCCAGAATCATACGAAAAACAGGCGCTTTTGTAGAAAAACTCCACAAAAATACTGCACTATCATGTTCTGAAATCCATTCCATTACCGTCCCATAAACATCACCCCCTACTGGCCACGAGCCACTACTCCTCAACCTATGACCTATAACAGGTCAGACAAACTTGTATACAGATTGAATGCACTTAAGTTTGAGTGACTTTACACATAGCAATTCAATAAAAGTCAACTTCTGCACCTCAAATTCTGTTTTAGGCACCGAAATGCCTTAAAAAAATCATTACCAAACAAACCCCCTCCTTTACTAACGCGTAGCATGGGTTTTAGCGCCAGCATCAGGAAGAAACAATGAAATTTGTTGGTTTATTAGAAAAATATAGAAAAGCACACAATAATTCCTCTAACGTCCATATCTTGTTTCTTCCATTAATTTATGTGCATGTTCACTTCTATTGTTGATTGGTTTCAGTGTGTTAATGTCAGGTCCTTTTATGAAGCTACGTTAGGCTTTTTTTTATCACTGGCTGCGGCATAGGAATTCTATGAGCATCAGAGCGTTTATCGTCATGGCTGGTGATAAAAAAGCTTAGCACAGCTTCATAAAGGGGGGAGAGCTATGCCTTATTTTATTATTATGTATTATTGCATTCATGGTAATTGTACTAATATCTTGATACAGCTATGTATGTCCAGTACATATTTTTATTTTAGCATTGATTTTCCCTTTGCATTGCTTTTTCTAATGTTGATCATAATCTTTGTGGCTCCTTTTACAGAGCTGCGGTAGAGGTGAGGTAAATGCTCCAACAATTAAGGAATTCTAAGAGCATCGGAGTATTTACCTTGCTAGCCCATGGGAGAAACGTCTACCACAGCTTTGTAAAAGCTTATGAATGAATTCATAAGAACCACAGACTTCATCCAGTTTTTCTATACCGTTGTCATCTACAAATATAAATTCAGAACAAAAGCAGGGTTTACTTATGTTGCTTCTCTTTTACTGTAGCTCCCTGCTACTCAAGCCCATCCCAGTGCCAGGACCAGGGGAATGCATACTCTGGAGGATGCAAGAAGTGAAGACTATCCTATCTTTAACAGCAAAGAAAGCAAGAAAAGAAATTGATAAATCAATTATATATTAGTCCTTACATATAAAACAATGAGCAAAGGGATGTCAACAAATGATGATATAATTGTTTTACATATGTTTTATCAGTTTTAAAACATTAACCCCCCCCCCCCTCTCACACACACACACACACTTTTATGAAACCGAGTTAAGCTTTTTTATCGCCATCTGTGGCGATATTAGCTCCATTGCTCATAGGAATTCTATTAGCATCGGAGCTAATACCACCATGGCCGGTGATTAAAAAAAAGCCTAACGTGGCTTTCTAAAGAGGGGGCAAATTATTTAGTATCAAGGTATGTTCAATCACCATCCATTCAATAAAGATGTTATGATTTACTCATATTGTTTGTCAGCTATTTTATTTCATTTAGGAACTGAATATTAATGCATGTGAAGCAGAATTTAAACATTAATTTCATTCCAAATAGTTTCATGATGCACTTGAAATATAAGTCTATCGATATTAAGCCACCTCTAGACAACTTTATAAGATATTAGTTTATGACATTTAAAACACGGGTAAACTACAAAAGATGCTTAGGTCTTAAGCCCTCTCCAGACCCACCCAAAACATATCCAGACCATGCTCCCTTCCTAGATGTACATTTATCAGTTATACACAGGTATATCTGATTGTAAAATCTGATTTAAATATACATGCAATATAAACATCTAAATGCCAGTGTATAGCACATCTAAAACCCAAATAACACTTCTAAAATAAGCACCTTAATGTTATTCTTATACCAGGTATCACATACCTCACATAGAGGGGAATTCATCAAGCATAGGGTTTAACGCACCCTAATGCATGTTAAATACTAGAAGCCTGATCAGTGGCATAGTGAGAGGGTTGGCACCTAGGGAAGTGGCACACGACATCGCCATGCTGTACATCCCCAACTTTTCCCCATCACTTGGGTGTCCCCCTTCCTGCGTGTCTCTTGAAATGTTCACTGGCACAAGCATCATCTTCCACCTGCTGATCGCACCGGCCTCAGATCCTTTCGGATGTTATTTCCTGGTCCCGTGACCAGGAAGTGATATCAGAAGGGAGCAGAGGACAGTGTTAGCAGCAAGTGAAAGATGCTGCTCATACCAGTGACCATTTCAAGAGGTACTCGGGGAGGGGGCAGGAGATGATGAGAGTCACCAGCTCTGATGCCCCCCCACCACGAAGATGGTGCCCAAGCAGTCTACTCCCCCCCCCTTATTACGCAACTGGGCCCGATATTAAGGGGTACTGTGTTCAGTTTTGGAGACCACACTACCGAAAGGACGTGCTGAGGTTCAGCGAACGGCCACCAGGATGGTCTTGGGGCTCAAGGATCTCATGTATGAAGAAAGACTAAAAAAATTGAGACTGTACTCACTTGAGGAAAGAAGAGAACGGGGAGACATGGTTGAAACATATAAGTACATCACGGGACGTATAGAGTCGGAAGATGATATCTTCTGGCTCATGGGACCCTCGACCACCAGAGGGCATCCGCTGAAGATCAGGGGAGGGAAGATTCATGGCGACTCCAGGAAGTACTTCTTCACCGAAAGAGTGGTGGATCATTGGAACAGACTCCCACAGCAGGTGATTGAGGCCAGCAGCGTGACGGATTTTAAGAGAAAATGGGATACTCACGTGGGATCTTTAAGGGAGTGAATTCAGGGGGGGGATACTTGGAATGGGCAGACTTGGTGGGCTATAGCCCTTTTCTGCCGCTTTTTTTTATGTTTCTATGTTTCTATTCAGCCTATGTAGCCAGCCGAGAATGGTTCCTAACCACATAAATAGCATATAACTGGCTATCCGGAAACATTCAGTGGAAGATAGCCAAATATCTCTCACTGAATATCTGGCTCGCCGCCAATATTCAGCAGCTCACCAGCTAAGTTCAGTGGCCAGAGAAAGCTGCCTAAAAAGCTGGTCTATCGTTGGCTGTTAAGACTTAGTTGGCAAGCTGCAGAATATTGGCCTAGCCCAGGGGTGGGCAACTACGGTCCTCGAGGTTCCGGAATCCAGTTGGGTTTTCAGGATTTCCCCAATGAATATGCATGAGATCTATTTGCTTGCACTGCTTTCAATGCATATTCATTGAGGAAATCCTGAAAACCCGACTGGAATCCGGCTCTCAAGGATCAGCGTTGCCTAGCCGGCTATGTTTAGGCTAGACAAAATTAGACTGGAAATTCAATGCCAGTGGCCGGATACGGTGCCAGCATTGAATTTCCAGTATTGCCAAGAACTACAGGAGATCATGGGCAATCTCCAGCATTCTGATTATCCAGGGAGTAAAACTCCATAGGTATAAAATTCCCTTAACATCGCTGCTTGATGAATTCCTCCCATATTGTCATTTTGAATATTAGAAAACAACTGAGGAAAGCCTTTTTGAGCTTCATCTAAGTCAGAAAGGATTTGCTATGATCCCTGTCAGAAGCCATGTTGCCTCTAAATCAGTGTATCACAAACTGTGTGCCACGGCACACTAGTGTGCAGCCTGAAATTCCAGGTGTGCTGCGAGACTCCGGGGAGGATGAGAAGCGCTGGCACCGGCTGACTGCCTATAGGATGTGCCTTTCACAGCGAGAGGCACATCCCGTAGGTAGTCAACCAATGCCAGCACCTCTACTTCTCTCCATGCGTCTTCCCTTCCAGCACCCCCCACTGGCAGCTCAGGGCCCCATCTGGAGGTCCTTCGCGCATACACAGATGTCACCATGATGACATCATTCAATGTCCATGCACCTCTAGATGCCTCGAGCCGCGGCCACCATGTTTAGTGTGCCACGGCTTGGAAAACTTTGTGAGACACTGCTGTAAACTGAGAGGAAGTCTTCCACCTACAGTCCTGTCAGTGAAGGGTACTGTTGTACTACCACATTTCTCCACAATGGGGGACAGACAAGCTCTGCAGGACTTTATAATACCTGCATGTCCCTAGAAATTGAAAACACAATATTGAAGTACCACCACCACTCTCCCCCCCCCCTCCACCCCCGCACTGTCAGCAAAGCTTTTGAAGGACTCCCGCTCAGAGTGAAATGTGGCTACCAAAAGCTTGCAGTTAAAATTTAAAACACTGTCTTTGATTTCAAGGTCCTCAGACAAAATGGGCCAGAGAATATAAGAATAAGTTAGCCCTCTACACACCTTTGAGGCTTCTAAGGTTCTCTTAAGGAGCATCACCATCTGTACTCTCATCAAAATAAATTGGATGATATGATATTAACCAGTGATCCTTCTCAGGGGTAGCCCTCACACTTTGGAATCGGTCCCAGCAGGACTACATAAAATTCAAGACTGCCTCTACATAATGAAACAGGTGAAAGTCTGGCACTTCTCCCAAGCCTTTAATATAGGTGATAACTATCAGCTCACTCTGCACTTGGGTTATCGTATTAAATTGTATATGTCAGGTTTGTCCAATCTTTTCTTTATCGGCGAGGACTCATTTTATATTTTGTAACATTTGAAGGCCAAAACTCACAAACTTTCTGAGAACACCTGGGTTCTCTCTTCCTTGCTCATATATCTCCCCGTTTTCACCCTGTCTCTTTCTCTCATTACTCCCTAGACTACATCAAATCTCTCTTGCTCTCTCCCTCATGTACTTCCCTGTCCAGCCGTCACCCACTCTTTCCCCTCATCTGCCTTCAGCTGCAAGGAGCAATGAGATTGAGGCTCCTTCACTACATCTTGTCTCTCTCTCTCTCTGCAAGCTTGTCATGCAGTGCCGGAAGTTCAGGTTTGCCTGGCAGTTTCAAGTCTTGTTAGACTTTTTAGCTGTCCTAAATTCATTCACTTAGCTAATGTGGGCCTCAGCTAAATATGAAACGCATCCACATAAGCCCCACTACCGCCCCATGGTCTGCCCCTGACTGTCTCACTTTTTTTGAGCCAGACGAAGCCAATATTCAGTGGCACTGCCTAACTTAGTGCTGCTAAATATCGGTGGTTGGATGGCAAGAGGTGAGTTAAGTGGGCCAGAATCTTTCTAGCTCACTTAAATTGCTCTGAACATCGGCACCTCTGGGTCCCATAAATGGTACGAGAGATGCTAAAGTGGGCTGGAGTGAGGTTTAATGGCAACTCCAGTAGTTGGGAAGTAAGGCCAGTGCCTGAAAATGGCAAAAACAGATCAAGATCAGAAATGAGTTTATACCATATACATATCATATGCTGCAGATGCTGGATGGGGGAGGGGAAGACATCATAAAGTGGAATCAAGTGCAGAGAATGTTGTAATAATATATTGGATTGTCGGTTCAATAATGAAATGAAACAATATTAGAACATATGCATAGTCATACTGAGTCAGACCAATAGTCCATCTAGCCCAGTTTCCTGTTTCTAACAATGACCAATCCAGGTCACAATATTTGGCAGAAACTGAAATAGTATCAACAATCCATGCTACCAATCCCAGGGCAAGTAGTGGCTTCCCCTATGTCTTTCTCAGTAGGAGACTATGGACTTTTCCTCCAGGAACTTCTCCAAACCAGTTTTAAACCCAGTTAATGAATGTGACCTTTGGGCAGAATGGATGGACTATTCAGGTCTTTTATCTGCCGTCATTTACTATGCTACAGTGTTATGAGTAGGTATGTAGTTTATAACCTAAACACATATTTCACAAATCCAACTAGGGTCCACCCAAACTCCTGTCTCAAACACACCTACGCCATTCTAATAGCTCACCGCTGTCCACCACATTTTCTACCTCAAACTCTGGCCCTAGAGATGAAGCAGCTTCCATTCTCCTACTGCCATGCATTGTTGGCCTTCTTACCCAAAACAAAAGTGGGAAAAATCTCTACTGAGTAGACTACTAGTTTCAGCAGATATCTAAGTTGCAAGTCAGTGCATGGTGTCTCAACTAAAAAGATTTTAAATGTGAATACATGCATATTATTCATTCTATTTTATTGACAAAGCCTGAACTTTACATTATTTGCATACTCCTAACAATTTGAGTCCCTCTCCATCACCCTTAATTCCTCACAAGCATCACCCCATTCCTTGGTGATCATTTCAACCACATTACTATCATTTCTGGAGTAAATAATGGGTATTAATGTATGCAGTGGCATACCTAGGGTATGTGGCACCCGGGGCCCATCATTTTTTGACACCCCCCCATGTAATAACCATGAAAAATAAATGGTCATAATAGAAACAGGCACTGAAAATTTTCTTTTATTGAACCTCTTATATGTAACCATTATTCCAAACATAACATAAATAATCTCTGAATTGTCATGACATCAGAAGTACATATGGAATAGTTGCAGGTGATGCTTGGGACAGTTCTGATTGTGTTAGTTCGGTTTTATGTGTTTTTTGAATAGAATGGTTTTTATTTCTTTTTTGAAGGTTTTGTAGTTTGTAGTCGAGGTGAATAGATTGTAGAGTTGGGGGTCGAGTGTTAGGAGGTTGTCGAACAGTTTTTTTTCTTTTGACGATTTTGGTTGGAGGGTGTGTGAATGGTGCGTGAGTTCTCCTATGTCTGGTTGAGGTGGATTGAATTATTTAGCTGAAGAAATTAGTAACCCCCCCCCCCCCCCCATTCCACACACATTAATTCTCTTCCATTTTTGTTCCCATTCTAAAAAACACTGATAAGTTCCCAGAAAAAAAATACATTAAAATAAGAAGTGAAAACAAAGGCCCCTACAGATGAGAACATAACATAAGAATAGCCTAACTGGGTCAGACCAATGGTCCATCATGCCCAGTAGCCCATTCTCATGGTAATCAATCCAGGTCACTAGTACCTGGTCAAAACCCAAAGAGTAGCAACATTCCATGCTACCGATCCAGAGCAAGCAGACACTTCCCCCATGTCTTAATAACAGACTATGGACTTTTCCTCCAGGAATTTGTCCAAACCTTTCTTAAAATCAGCAACGCCATCTGCTTTTACCATAACTTCTGGCCACTTCATTTTTAAGCTTAGATCTTTCCTTCCAAACAGAGACCTTGCTAGATGTCAAATACAGAAAGAACAAGGTAACTTCACAAGGACTTAGCTGTGCAGGAAATGTGAATCTCCTCATACACCCACCATATAGTGCAAAAATGTGCAAAGGTCTGTTTTTTCTTTCGATCACTACATAGCCTAATGCCACACAAGCAGCGCTGTTACAAACATATTCTGAAGGTCAATGCTAAGGTTTATAAAGTTTCCTTCCTTGGACCAAAAGAGATACTGACAAACCACTGGAAGAGATCCCAAAACAACTACCCAGGCACAACACCCAAAGACCCACTCAGTGTGTGAACAGCTGACCACCTCTTTCTCTCAACACATTGACACGCTGCCACCACCACCACCATTAGGAACACTTCACCGGGTAGGCCAGCAATGCTTATAAACTTTATAAAACACATTATTATATTTTCTTATAAAGCACATATTTTAACTGAACTCTCTGACATCCTCAGCCTTGCCATTCACAAAAATAGAAGGAAGAAAAGTTCCCGTTTCCTGCTGTCTCATGTCCCCGGCCTATACAATATTTTTCTTCTGCAGACCCTTCAAAAGTCTGACCAAATCCTCATTTCACTTGCATTATAAAGTACTGAGGATGCCATCTCTCCCCAATCCCAGGTCCTAAAGTCTAAGACAATAGCGTAAACTAGTGCTTCCCGATTCAAGAAAAAATAAATAAATTTTGATTCGATTCAGCCTATTGAATTGGTTTTTCGATTCAACTTTCCAGCCCAATTGGGTGTTTTGGGGTTTTGTTTTGTTTTTCAAACATCCTAGTGGGTTTATTTTATAGCTTTTTCACCCCTCTTTGGCTTCTCCTAATCACACTGGCGCTGTGGTGAAAGTAAAATAAAGAAACAAAAAGGACTTTTCCTCTCTGTTAAATCCTAGCTCACGTTTGCGGTCTAACACCAGCTCTGGCAGGATACACATTTCAAATCTGACATATTGTAATCACAAAACAGAAAATAAAATTAGTTTTTCTACCTTTTGTTGTCTGGTTATTTTTCAAATCTTGTTGGTCCAAGGCTCTGGTTGACTTCTGATAACTTGCTTGCCAGGGTCTCCTTCCTTCTTTCTGCATGCTAACCATCCATCTGCCATCTCTGTCCTCCCCATTTCCCTTCCCTCCCCAGAAGGTCTGGCATCTTTCCTTTTTTCATCTCCCTCCACAGATCCATATTTTCTTAACTACCCTTTCATCCAGCATCTCTCCCTCCTTCCCCACCACCCCAGGGTCCACCATCTCGCCCTTTCTTTTCCCAACTACCCTCCTATCCAGTATCTCTATCCCCCCCCTCCACACCATCCCTTGTGTCCAACTTCTCTCCCTTTCTGTTCCTTCCCTCTCTAAAAACCAAGGTCCATCATCTCTCTCCCTCTTCTCTATTTTCAGACCCATTATTTCTTCCCACCCAAAGTCCTGCATATGCGCGTCTCTTTGAACCTTCCCATTCCCTCCGTGTATTTCTACACCAGGGCCCCCCTCCCTGAAGGCCTGTCCCCCCCTTAAAGGTCTGCATCAATCCCCTGACGGCCTGCACACCCCCGAAGGCCTACCCCCCCGAAGGCCTGCCCCCCCCCAAGGCCTGCCTGTTTACCTGTCCCCCCCCTTGAAGGCATGCCTGCCTGATCCCCTTGAAGGCCTATCCCCCCCTTGAAGGCCTGTCCCCCCCTTGAAGGCCTGCACCCCCCCGAAGGCCTGTCCCCCCCCCCTTGAAGGCCTGCCTGTTCCTCCCCCTTGAAGGCCTGCCTGCCTGTCACCCCTCCTCCCCCTTGAAGGCCTGCCTGCCTGTCACCTCCCTCCCCCTTGAAGGCCTGCCTGCCTGCCCCACTCTGAAGGCCTGATGCCCCGACTCACCCCGAAGGACCGCTCGCCCCCCTGGCCTCCCCGCACCACCTACGAAGCAGCCCACAGCGGGATCACGATTGCAGTGATCCCTGCGCAGCTTCAGAGCTGCTTCCTCCGCTGCGGTCCCGCCCCTCCTCTGAAGTCAGAGGAGGGGCGGGACCGCGGCGGAGGAAGCAGCTCCGAAGCAGCGCAGGGATCGCTGGCATCGCGATCCCGCTGCGGGCTTCTTCATAGGTGGTGCGGGGAGCCCAGGGGGGCGAGTGGTCCTTCGGGGGGGGACTGAACGCCAAGGCTGGGTGCATCCTCTCGGGGCTTACACCCGGGGTGGACCGCCCCCCCCCTTGGTACGCTACTGAATGTATGTTAGTTGATGCTAGTGTAGAAGGCACTTTAGTAAATCTAAGCTTTAGCTAGTTATCCATCAGCTAAAAGTGATGGCATTAAATATAAAATTTTAGAAAATTACTGCCATATTAGATCACGTTGGCTTCAAAAAGAAAGAAAAGATCTTTGCTGAAAATGCAGCTTAAATCATATCTTTTGCAAGAAAGCCCATGAAAAAGGTAATCTACAAAAAATATTTCTCAACCTGAATTGAATTACCAGTCAAGTTAACCAGAAACTCATACTAAGATGGTACTCATTCTAAGGAAGCAACATATCTGTCATCAGTAATTGTTATGGATCATCCAGTATTCCACAAATTCCAAACAAATTCCCAATTAGAATTTCATCCACATAAAGTGCAAACCTTCAATCAGCTTACGTACACACAGCTATGCAATTTTGTGGAAATTGAGGACCATTAAGAATTATTTTGATCTAGAGTCCTTTCGGTTGCTGGTCCAGTCTACTGTACTGTCAACTCTGGATTATTGTAATATTGTTTATTTGGGGCTACCAAAAAAGATTTTATTAAGGCTTCAGTTAGTTCAGAATGCAGCAGTTTGTTTAATCTTTGGTCTTAAGAAGTATGATCATGTTAGTCCTTTTTATGCTAGACTGCATTGGCTGCCTTTTGAGGCCAGAGTATTTTTTAAGTTTGGGTGTATCTGTTATAAGGTTCTTTTTGGTTTATTACCTTCCTATTTGGTATCTTACCTGAAACTGTTTAATTCATTAAAATGTACCAGAAATTCAGGTATGTTCCAATTCCCTACCCCAAGGGCCTGTCGCTATAAGACTTTTTTTGGACAGGACTTTGGAATATCAGGCGGGGAAGTTGAACTCCTGGATGAGTCTGCTCTCTGATATCATTCTCTGCTCTCTCTTCCCTTTTCTTCTCTGGTCTTCCTTCTCTATTTTCTTCCTCCATCTAAATTAAATTCTTTCTTGCTATTTAGTCCCGTTTCCCTCTTTTCACTGTGTCTACCCACAGCTTGTCACCCCTTTCCCTCACCCCTCCATTATCTTACTATTTTCTTCCCCCTTTATTTATCTCCTCCTTCCATCCAGTATGTGTTCTTTCACACTTCCATTCAGCATCTGCTCTCCCCTCTCAACTGACATCCATCTGCCTTCTGCTCTCTCTCTCTCCCTTCTTCTCACTTCCATCATCTGTCCCCTTCTCTCTCTCATCTTCTCCATTCCATCATCTGCCCCTTCTCTCTCCCCCCCCCCCCAACTTCCATCATCTGCCCCTCTTCCCCTCACCTTTGCAGGTCACTTTCTTTCCCCTGAGGGTGGCTCATGTCAGAAGGGAAGCTTTGGCCGAGCAGAACCACTTGCAAGGAACAGTTGAACTTACTTGATTGATGTCGATGCTGGGGCCCCTTGGCCTTTAAAGGAAAAAAAGGTGGAAAAAAGGGACCTGCAAAGGCGAGAGGAAGGGAAACCTCCAGGACAGCTGCTCTTTGCCCTCCTTCAGCGGCCCAAGAGTCCAGACCAACAGCGGCAGTTCTGTGTACTTTTAACTTCGGCACAGAGCTGCCCCTAAGCAGTAGTTTAGCGCGGTTTCATGAGGCAGCCTCAGGGCCTATGCTAGAACGGCCCGCTTCGATGATGCTGCTGGTCTGGAGGTGCGGAGACAAGGCAGGAGGCAAACGCGGTGGAAGGCAGGAGTCCCAGCACAGCGACAGCAACAGGAAGTTGCAAGTCAGCTGATGCCAGCCTTTCGTTGTGGCAGGCACCAAATCCTTCGCGGACCGGCAAGATTTTTTTGCGGACCTACACCGGTCCACGGACTGGTGGTTGAAGAACTGTGGTGTAGACTGTGATACTATTTAAAATACCAGAGTAAAACTGTGGTCGTGTATAAGCTTTGGGGACCTCACAGGCATCTTCTTCAAATGTTATGTTATGAAGAATCCCAAGAGGTTTCCAAGGTCCAGGTACTATAAATTGTTCCATATTATTTATTTTAAAAGGTATCATAAACCTACAGAAGCTTCCCATACAGTACCTGAAATATTTCTGCTTACCTATCAAATTTGTATATAGGACCTTGCTGACTGTCACAGTGTGGTTGTGTTACTATTAATTTGGTCATTTTAGTAAGTAAGCAGAAGATATTCCTAATGAATCTTTATGTTAGCCATCAAAGAATGCCTATTTACTAAGCTGTGATAACCTCATAAACTTCCTCTTCTTAAAAAAAATAAAATACCTGGTGGTTCATGTATGAACTCGACTTCCCAAGAAACTCCCATACCCATGCCTGCAATATAGATGAAAAGGTTTACAGCACTTAAACCCCCGCCTATACCCCAAGCTCTGTTCTCACAGACGAAAAAGTACTCGTCCTTCAGAAATAGGCACTGCCCACCCTCCTAACTAGCTCCACAATTAACCTCTAAATCCTGGTCATCAGGATCAGTAGACCTTCCACTCACTCCTGCCTGCAGGAATTATCTTTCAAAATGGCACCAGCTGACTCTCAACCAGCTGCTCTTTATATACAGGGCAAAACTAAGACGTTCCAGATACCATGAATTATTTTGGTCATTTTAGGAACTCTTCAGAACTTTTCTACCAATTCACGTTTCCAATCTTTTCATTTTTCATCTACTTTTTATCTTAGATTATTTCTTAACCTTTCACCTCTTGATTTTATCCTATGTCCACTTATTCCAGAGCTTCCTTTCAAATGAAAGAGATTTGCCTCATGTGCATTTATGCCAAGTAGGTATTTAAACGTCTCTATCATATCTATCCTCTCCGGCCTTTCATCCAAAGTATACATATTGAGATCTTTAAGTCTGTCCCTATACCTCTTATGATGAAGACCACCGACCATTTTAGTAGCCTTGCTTTGGACTGGCTCCATCCTGTTTATAGCTTTTTCAAGATGCAGTCTCCAGAACTATACACAATATTCTAAATGAGGTCTCACCAATACCTCCTTTTTCCTACTGGCCATACCTCTCCCTATGCAGCCTAGCGTATTTCTAGTTTTCACCATCACCTTTTCAATCTGTTTGGCCACCTTTAGATCACCACATACTATCACACCTTGAGGCACACCACTGGTAACATCCCTTTCCTCAGAGAGATCTCTATTGACCACTGCCCTCTGCTGCTTCCACTCAACCAGTTCCTGGCCTAGTCTGTCACTTTTGGACCCATCCCAATGGTACTCAATTTATTTATTAGATGCCTGTGTGGAACACTGTCAAAGGCTTTGCTAAAATCTAAATACACCACATCTAGTATACTCCTTCTAACCAATTCTCTGGTCACCCAATCAAAGAAATTGATCAGATTTGTCTGACAACACCTGCCTCTAATTAATCCATGTTGAATCGGGTCCTGTAATTCACAGGATTCCAGGAACACCACTATTCTTTGTTTTAAAAGTATTTCCATTTATTTATTTACCACAGAAGTGAGCTTCATGCCAGCCTGTAGTTCCCTACTTTTTCCTTACTTCCACTTTTATGGAGATGGACCACATCTGCCCTTCTCCTGTCCTCTGCTACCACTCCCAACTATAGAGAAGCATTGAAAAGGTCAGCAGAGCCTCCAGAACTTCCCTAAGCTCTAGTTATGTATTCCACAGAACGCAGGCAAGTCACTCAACCCTCGTTTTGCTTCATGAACAAATTAAGGGCCAGACTCAGTAAATGGTGCTCAAAGTTAGGTCATTAAGTTCTACGTTGCCTGTATTCTGTAAAGGGTGCTCTGCGTAGAGTGCCCTCTATGGAATACTAGTTCTTGTACCTAACTTTGGGTGTGAGTATTTATACCTACCTAACGCTGGTGTAAATCCTCACGCCCAACTGATGGCAATTAGGTGCACAAATGCCAGAGTTCTATAACATCGCAACTAATTTTTGTGAATACCCCGACCTACCTATGCCCCTCCTATGGCCATGCCCCCTTTTGAGCTGTGTGCTATAAAATTTAGGCATGCATGTTATAGATAGGATATAGGAAGATCCATGCATAACTCCTAATTATTGCCAACTAAGTGCTTACTAATGCCAATAATAATTGCCTGTTAGTGGCTAATTGAATAATTAGTTTACAGACAGATCTGGGATCTGTGCCCAGTCTATTATTGGACATTGTAAACCCTCTCGGGACAGGAAAAGAATGTAACTATAATCTATTGTAACATGCTTTGAAATCTACTCCTGAAAAGCCTGACAAATCAATTAGAGATTGACATGGGGATAGATTTATCCCCATTCTCGCAGGACCTCAATTTCCCCATCCCGTTCCCGTGAGTTTTGTCACTGTCCCTGTCCCTGCCCATTCCTATAAGCTCTGCCTTAACTGCACAAGCCTCGAACACTTATGATTTTAAAGTGTTTGAGGCTTGTGCAGATGAGGACGGAGCTTAGGCATTGGTGGAATGAGGCATTATGACATCACAATCTGAGCTCTAGAACACAGTTCTTCAACCACCGGTCCGCAGACCGGTGTCGGTCCGCAAAAAAATCTTGCCGGTCCGTGAAGGATTCGGTCCCCGCCGCAACGAAAGGATGGCGTCAGCTGACTTGCAACTTCCTGTTGCAGTCGCTGTGCCGGAACTCCTGCCTTCGCCGGACTCCTGCCTTCTACCGCGTTTGCCTCCTGCCTTGTCTCCGCACCTCCAGACCATCAGCGGCAGCTCTGTGTACTTTTAACTTCGGCACAGAGCTGCCCCTAAACAGTAGTTTAGCGCAGTTTCATGAGGCATCATCGAAGCGGGCCTGCCTAGCAAAGGCCCAGAGGCTGCCTCATGAAACCGCGCTAAACTACTGTTTAGGGGCAGCTCTGTGCTGAAGTTAAAAGTACACAGAGCTGCTGCTGTTGGTCTGGACTAGAGAATGACACGGTGACGGTTTACCCGCGGCCACCGCATTTAAGCCGCGGGTCACCGCCGAAAACGGGGAAGAAAACTAGCAGTCGCTGCGGTGACGGGGACAAGGCCATTCACCGACCGCGGAAACGGTGAACAGGTTTGTCCCCGCGGGCCAATGTACCCCCTTCTAGGAACCGCTATTTACCTGTGTTTCACCGTGCTCCTCATTTGTCAGATCAACCCTTCCTGCCAATCGCAGCAGAAGGGTACCCAACCCCTCCTGCCGGTCCTCCCAATGGCCTCCCCTAAAATCGCCGGCAGGAGGGTACCCAACCCCTCCTGCTGGACCCCCCCCCCAACGAACCCTCCCACCCCGGAACCCCCTTAGTCTTACTTTCCAAGTTGGACCGGACAGCTCCTCGCTCGTCTGGCCAGCAGGCCTGCCTCCGTCCAAATGAGGCGGGCCCGCCCCTCCCCTCCCCTGCCTCCCAATGGCCTCCCCTAAGATCGCCGGCAGGTGGGTACCCAACCCCTCCTGCTGGACCCCCCCCCCAAAGAACCCTCCCACCCAGGAACCCCCTTAGTCTTACTTTCCAAGTTGGACCGGACAGCTCCTCGCTCGTCTGGCCAGCAGGCCTGTCTCCGTCCAAATGAGGCGGGCCCGCCCCTCCCCTCTCCTGCCTAACCCACAGGATCCTAGGGCCTGATTGGCCCAAGCACCTAAGGCCCCTCCTATAGCGGGAGTGGCTTTAGGTGCCTAGACCAATCAGGCCCTAGGATCCTGTGGGTTGGGCAGGGTAGGGGCGGGCCCGCCTCATTTGGACGGAGGCAAGCCTGCTGGCCATACGTGTGAGGAGCCGTCCGGTCCAACTTGGAAAGTAAGACTAAGGGGGTTCCGGGGTGGGAGGGTTCGTTGGGGGGGGGGGTCCAGCAGGAGGGGTTGGGTACCCTCCTGCCGGCGATCTTAGGGGAGGCCATTGGGAGGACCGGCAGGAGGGGTTGGGTACCCTTCTGCTGCGATTGTCGGGAGGGCCGTTGGGGGGGTCTACAGGAGGGGTTGGGTGCCCTCCTGCCGTGATCGCTGGGGGGAGGGGAGACTTGCAGCCGTAGCCGCGGTCACTATGCTAATCACGGCAGCATTTAAAGTACATGTCGTGTTTGTTTTTGCATTGCTAGCCCCAGGGGTGGTGGAAGATTAGTGATTGAAAAACTGTATGAAAAATAACTATTTTAAATTTAGTGATCAAAATGTGTCAGTTTTGAGAATTTATATTAATTAATTTTTTCTCTGCGTGTTTTGTTTTTGTATAGTTATTAACTAATATTTAACTAAGTTTTAAAGTTTTAAAGTTTTAAAGAATGTTTCCTTTATATGTAAATAAAGAAAAGTGAATGGGATTGCAGTGGCGGTGACGGGGCGGTGAATGGGGTGGCAGTGGCGGTGACGGGGCGGTGAAGAGGATGGTGAGACGGGGACGGGGCGGTGACGGGGATGGTGAGACGGGGACGGGGCGGTGACGGGGATGGTGAGACGGGGACAGGGCGGTGACGGGGACCAATTTTTTCACCGTGTCATTCTCTAGTCTGGACTCTTGGGCCGCTGAAGGAGGGCAAAGAGCAGCTGTCCTGGAGGTTTCCCTTCCTCTCGCCTTTGCAGGTCCCTTTTTTTTTCCTTCAAACGGCAACGGGCCCCAACATCGACATCAATCAAGTAAGTTCAACTGTTCCTTGCAAGCGGTTCTGCTCAGCCAAAGCTTCCCCTCTGACATGAGCCACCCTCAGGGGAAAGAAAGTGACCTGCAAAGGTGAGGGGAAGGTGGCAGATGATGGAAGTTGGGGGGGGGGATAGAGAGAAAAGGGGCAGATGATGGAATGGAGGAGATGAGAGAGAGAAGGGGACAGATAATGGAAGTGGGAAGAAGGGAGAGAGAGCAGAAGGCAGATGGATGTCAGTTGAGAGGGGAGAGCAGATGCTGAATGGAAGTGGGAAAAGAACACATACTGGATGGAAGAGGAGATAAATAAAGGGGGAAGAAAATAGTAAGATAATGGAGGGGTGAGGGAAAGGGGTGACAAGCTGTGGGTAGACACAGTGAAAAGAGGGAAACGGGACTAAATAGTAAGAAAGAATTTAATTTAGATGGAGGCAGAAAATAGAGAAGGAAGACCAGAGAAGAAAAGGGAAGAGAGAGCAGAGAACAATATCAGATCTGAGTGGAGGAAATGAGAAAAGAGAGATGCTAAAAACCACAGGGGGGAGGGAAGGACAGAGATGCCAGACCATGAGGGGAACAGAAGGAAGATGATGGATGCCAGACCAAATTGGGGGGGAGGGATGGCAGGGAAAGACAGACAGTGAATGGAAGGGGCAGATGCTGGACTGAAGAGACAGAGAAGGTTATCATGCCGCTGTACTGGGCCATTGTACGCCCTCACCTGGAGTACTGCATCCAGCACTGGTCACCGTACATGAAGAAGGACATGGTACTACTCAAAAGGGTCCAGAGAAGAGCGACTAAAATGGTTAAGGGGCTGGAGGAGTTGCCGTACAGTGAAAGATTAGAAAAACTGGGCCTCTTCTCCTTTGAGCAGAGGAGATTGAGAGGGGACATGATAGAAACATTCAAGGTACTGAAGGGAATAGACTTAGTAGCTAAGGACAGGTTGTTCACCCTCTGCAAGGCAGGAAAAATGAGAGGGCACTCTCTAAAGTTGAAAGGGGATAGATTCCGTACAAATGTAAGAAAGTTCTGTGGTAGAAAGCTGGAACGCTCTTCCAGAGGCTGTTATAGGGGAAAACACCCTCCAAGGATTCAAAACAAAGTTAGACAAGTTCCTGCTGAACAAGAACATGCGCTGGTAGGGCTAGTCTCAGTTAGGGTGCTGGTCTTAGACCAGAGGGCCGCCGCATGAGCGGACTGCTGGTCATGATGGACCTCTGGTCTGACCCAGCAGTGGCAATTCTTATGTTCTTAGGGCAAACACTGGCTGGAAGAGAGTGAAAAGGCAATGAAAGCAGAAACCACAGACGACAAAAGGTAGAAAAAAATAATTTTATTTCTATCTTGTGATTCAAATATATCAGATTTGAAATATGTATCTTGCTAGACATAACTGGGGAGTGCAAAGCCCAGTCAGTGCTTCTTTAGCTTCCAGCTGGCTTAGGGCTCTCTCTGACCAGGGGGCAGTTGCCCTAGTTCCACTCCCCTAACACCATTCCTGTCATGTGTGACTGTGGTATTCTGTTAAATGATATTTGTGTAGCATTCTGTAATAATTTGGCTTATTCAGTTTTCTTGATAGTAGAGGGGATATATGTGAAGGGGAGGGGAGACAGGGGTTTTGTTGATCTTTGCCCTGTATTATTTGTATTTATAAAATGACAATTGTATAGAAAATTGTTTCTTTTTATACTTTTATAAAATATGTTCAATATAAAATCATAACTATTTGAGGCTTGTGCGGATGGGATCAGATGGTGTGTGGGACCGACCTCGCGGGGACGGGGCGGCGATGGTTTTTAAAAAAAATTTCAGTCTTAGTAGTTTGCCGGTCCACGAAATAATTATTTTATTTCCGCCGGTCCATAGGTATAAAAAGGTTGAAGAACACTGCTCTAGAATATTGTTACTTAGGATTTTAAAGTGTTTGAGACTTGTGCAGATGAGGACGGAGCTTAGGCATTGGTGAAATGAGGCATTATGACATCACTATCTGAGCTCTAGAATGTTGCTACTTATGATTTTAAAGTGTTTGAGGCTTGTGCAGATGAGGACAGAGCTTGCAGGAATGGGGCAGGGACAGGGAAAACAAAAACTATCTGGGATGGGGAACTGAGTTCCCGCGGGGTGGGGAAAAATTTGTCTCCATGTCATTCTCTAAAACAGCTGCAAAACCTCCCCAACCCCAAGAAAACCAACTGACAAGGGGGAGAGACAAGAAGAAACCTCAATCTAAGTTAATCAGCAAATTACACATAGTGTGAAACAGGAGAACCCTCAGTAACACAGCCACCCACTAAGGGAAAGGCTGTCACCGGCTGACACTCAGAAAGAGTGTAAACTGTGAAACATCCCCGGGTTCTTCCTGTAAGTGAGAATAAATCAAGTGCACCCCCAAAAAGTGCTACGTGTGAAAAAAATTCTAGAAATCAAAAAAACACACTGTGAGGTTAAGAAATTCTTGTCTCTACTCCTTGCCAGGGGGGCCAAACAAGGAAGGAAAGTGTCCAAATCTGTCCAAATCAGAACCAAGCCAGTCAATAAATGGAAGTACTTAGCTTCTTTAAACTATAGAACAGCCAGCCGATGTGTGACATCATCCGTCCAACGGGACTCCGTTTCGGGGGTGCACACCCCCTTCCTCAGGAACAACTGGACTGTAATGAGACTGGTGATTCCTCCGGCGTGGCTTGGAAAGTAAGGCAGAAAATGGCACCTAACAGAGGAAAACGCCTCCAGATTTAAACTGCAGCCACTGGTATTATTGGATGAAAAAGTCAGATGACCAATTTCTTGAGGGAAGAAGTGGAAATTCCCTGAATACCAAAAAGAGTAAAAAATGACAACGTATCAACAAAGTAAGTCCCACAAAAGATACGAATGGGATTATACTGTGTGTACGAAGAAAAGTTAAGCAAAAAACAGATCGCAAAAAAGGCTAGTATGTAAGTTGCCATTCTATGTAATCGTTGTGTCCATTAGGAGTCAGGGTCTGTAATTCAAAAATCCAGTATTGTTCTCTTCTCTGTAACCACTTAGTTTTGTTACCCAAATAGTCAGCAAACAGACATTCAATGATGAACCAGCGTAGGTCTCGGAAAGTATGGCCATGCTGGATACAATGGGGGACCATAGGAGAGTTCAATGATTGAGTGTTGATCCGTGACCGATGTTCTATCAATCGGGTTCTGACAGTTCTCTGTGTGCGACCCACATAGATCATGGTGCAGGGGCAGATGATAACATAAATAGCCCACATGGATTTACAAGTAGTGTCTGACTTTAGAGTGTATAATCTGCCAGTGTGAGGATGTTGCCACTGATTGCCCTGAATGGTGGTGTGACAAATATCACAAGTGTCACTGCATCTGGAATGGCGGCCTTCCCGCATAGTAAAGCCCCTGTTCTTGCTGTATCTAGAATGAACCAGGTAATCTCCTAAGTTCTTAGCCCGGGAATACGCTATACGGGGAAAATCTTGGAAGACCGGGTGAAGCTGAAGAATAGGCCAATGTTTCCGGATGCTCTGGGCCACACGGGCAGCATGATTAGAAAAAGTCAGTATGCATGTGGTGCCCTCCGCTTCTTGAGTAGGAGTCGCCTAGGCTTTTTGGGGGTGCACTTGATTTATTCTCACTTACAGGAAGAACCCGGGGATGTTTCACAGTTTACACTCTTTCTGAGTGTCAGCCGGTGACAGCCTCTCCCTTAGTGGGTGGCTGTGTTACTGAGGGTTCTCCTGTTTCACACTATGTGTAATTTGCTGATTAACTTAGATTGAGGTTTCTTCTTGTCTCTCCCCCTTGTCAGTTGGTTTTCTTGGGGTTGGGGAGGTTTTGCAGCAGATATATATTTTTCCTCCCTATACATTTTTGGGTTCTATTTTTGTATTCTCTAAAACAAACATTGATGATGATGAATAAGGGGAGAACCAAGACTTTCAAGATTCCATTATCGCCTCATCATGATATTATTTTCAGGTAGAAAACTGGAATAAATTAATTGGTAATAATGTGTTGGAAGGGACTTCAGAGCAGAGTAGGACTGATGCGGACCCTTGTTATGAAATTGGTAGCACATCATTGAGAACTATATGAATAACAAAAGGGGATTTACACAAGGTCTGTCAAATATATTGTCAAAGATATGACATGAACAGGTATTTCTCCTTTTTCTCACTGATAACAAAATTGCTATTCGTCTTCTGACTCAGATTCATTGACTCGACATAGAGTTTCTAAAGGGAAACAACATGGTAATTAAAACTTCATGTTGTGACAAAATCAACCCAACCTGCAAAGTGAGAACCACCCACAGTTATTCATAATTTTTATTGCTCAAATCATCCAGGACCAAAGTGCAGGATGTATTCATATATGAAAATGAATACAATATCACAGTTCAATATATATATATATATTACAGTTATATTTCCTTTAAACTATTCCCACATTAATTCTGATCTAAATTAAACTATATCCATTCATTTCTATTCTTATTCTTTATCAGATTTATATGATGAATTACAGAGTTGAGAACATTTTTGAACCCTCTCAGCAGGTCTATATGTGGCAAAATGCATACTCAAAAATTGATTTAATCATAATCTAAAACCTCAATAAGAGAGAAAGATAACCCCATTGAATAAGCAAGAAATTGTTCGACAAAAGGATTCAATAATAAATATCCTGTAACTGGCGGAACCTTTTTGTGTAGCAATACCTTCCGGAGTCTGTTGATTAGTCTCTCTTATCGCCCTTGAGGAATTCTGGCCCACTCTTCCATATAGACCTGTTTCAGCTCTGTGATTTTTAAGGGCTTCAATATATGAACAATTCTGTTCAGTTCTTTCCACAATATTTCAATAGGATTTAAGTCAGGACTTTGACTAGGCAAAGGCCTAAATAAGGGCTAATTTTTCTGAAGTTAAAGTATATTTAATTTCATCATTACTGAAGTGTGTGGTGTATTAGTTAAAGCTACAGCCTCAGCACCCCGAGGTTGTGGGCTCAAACCCATGCTGCTCCTTGTGGCCCTGGACAAGTCACTTAATCCCCCCATTGCCCCAGGTACTGTATATCAGATAGATTGTAAGCCTGCTGGGACAGGAAAAATGCTTGAATACCTGAATTCAGGTAAACCATTCTGAGCTCCCTAGGGAGAACGGTATAGAAAATTGAATGAATAATAAATAAATCTTGTCCTTTGGATGTATGTCTGGCCTATATGTTGAAAAATATTTCTCCTAATCTTTTGTCATGGCTTACCATTTTGTAAATCTCTATCATTAACGAAAATAATGCTAACTCCAATACCTAAATCTGCAAATTCAGATTTGGTTGTACTGGATAAATATTGTCCAGTCACCAGTATACCATGGCTCGCTAAATTACTAGAATTTTTAGTGAATAGCCAACTAAAGACTATTCTTTCTTTTGATGGGTTTCATTACACACAACATGGTTTTTAACCTATGGATAGGTTTAATGGGAGAGTCAGCATGGTTCAGCCAAGGAAGGTCTTGCCTCACCAATTGGCTTGATTTCTTTGAAGGTGTGAATAAGCATCTGGATAAAAGTGAGTTGATTGATGTAGTATATCTAGATTTTCAGAAGGCTTTTGACAAATATCCTCATGAGAGATTCCTGAGAAATTTAAAGAGTCATGGGATAGGAGGCAATGTTCCGTTGTGGATTAGGAATTGGACAGAAAATAGAGTGTAGTGTTTAACTGCCAATTTTCTCAAAGGAGGAAGGTAAATAGTGGAGTGCTGCAGGGATCTGTATTGGGACCAGTGCTATTTAACATATTTATAAATGATCTGGAAATTGGAACGATGAGTGAGGTGATTAAATTTGCAGATGACACAAAACTATTCAAAGTTTTGTGTCATCTGCAAATTTAATCACTTCACTCACTTAATCATCTGCAAATTTAATCACCTCACTATTCAAAGTTGTCAAAAAAACATGAGGACTGTTATTTGCAAGAAGGAAATTGGAAAACTGGGCAAATGCAAAGTGATGCACATCAAAAAGAATAATCTAAATCATAGTTACCTTATGTTAGGATTCATCTTAAGAGTCAGCACCTAAGAAAAAAGATCTAGGTGTCATTGTAGATGCTACCCTGAAATCTTCTGCCCAGTGTATGGCTGCAGCGAAAAAACAAACAGGATGCTAGGAGCTATTAGGAAAGAGATGGTTTAATGAACTATTATTCTAAACATATGCGTAATATGCAGTTAGAGGCTAATTCTTAACAGATTGCATAAAGGTAGGCACCAGGATGATCTTGGCAAAGTTTATTGTGAAAAGTCTTCACAGATAAAAGCGCTACGTATACTTGACAAATCCAAATAGTACACAGTATCAAATAAGTGGTATGGACCCAACACGGTCCGTGTTTCGATGTGAAACAACCTTCTTCTGGGGTCCATTCTGGCATGCAAATACAAGTATTCTATAACCTTCATACATAACTGCCTGATCCACCAACGCCCAGGTCCATGCCTCCCTTTGGAGTTGTGCAGTCTGGAAAGGAAGTCATGGTTAGCCACCAATTAGTACCAATTATAGCCAATAATTGTTTCTTAAGGCCAATTAAGAACATAAGAACATAAGAAGTTGCCTCCGCTGAGGCAGACCATAAGTCCATCCTGCTCAGCGGTCCGCACCCGCGGCGGCCCATCAGGCCCATTGCCTGAGCAATGGTCTATACCTATCTATACCCCCCAATCCCTTTTTCTTTTAGGAATCTATCCAAACCTTCTTTGAAACCATTTAATGTTTTCTTGTCTACAACAGCCTCTGGAAGCGCGTTCCATGTGTCCACCACCCTCTGAGTGAAAAAGAACTTCCTAGCGTTTGTTCTGAACCTGTCCCCCTTCAATTTCTCCCAATGCCCCCTTGTGCTTGTGGTGCCCCTTAATTTGAAAAATCTGTCCCTGTCTACTTTTTCTATGCCCTTCAGGATCTTGAAGGTTTCTATCATGTCTCCTCTAAGTCTTCGCTTTTCCAGGGAGAAAAGTCCCAACTGCTTCAATCTGTCGGTATATGGGAGATTTTCCATTCCCTTTATCAGTTTGGTTGCTCTTCTTTGTACTCCCTCAAGTACCGCCATGTCTTTCTTGAGGTACGGCGACCAGTACTGGACACAGTACTCAAGATGCGGCCGTACCATTGCACGATACAGCGGCATGATGACTTCCTTCGTCCTGGTCGTAATACCCTTATTAATCTTATTAATCTATTAAGTTACATGCACAACTGATCTTATTCTATAAGTTGCACATACAACTTTGTGCGCTAGTCAGCAATTTGTGTGCACAGCTTTCTAGAATTAGGAGGTTAGGCCGGATTCTATAAATGGTGCCAGTGTCTGAGGTCACATATAAAACGGCCACCGATCACGCAACGCTGCTATTTGTAGAATCACAGCTACCTCAAACATAAGTGGCAGAAATGTAGGCCAGGGTTTTCGAGGCCTACATTTCTGATGCCTATGTTTGATGTAAACCACATCTATGGAAGTGCCTAAGGTTGTTTCCAGTGTTAGCCATGCCTAATTCAACCTAGGCATGGCTAACACTAGGCACCCCTATAAATGTGATCCAGGCACCTACATTTTTGTTTCTTTTTAACTAATTCTAACTCATTTTTAAATGGCTTTGCCACTTAAGTTAGATGCTGAGGTAAATGCTCCAAAGCTCATAGGAATTCTATGAGTGTTGAAACATTTACCTCACTGACCCGCAGTAAAAACCTCTAACATAGTTTAGTAAAAGCCAGCACAAGTTTCCTCAGTTAACTTTTTAACCAGGATTTATTTATAAAATGGATGTTCCTACTGCACTTAGGCCCCGATTCTATAAACTGTGCCTAAATCATGGAATCATGGCACCAAGGAATGCAGTGCGGTACGGTACCTAAAATGGACTTAAGCGCCCATATGTACCCTAACCTTAAGCGCATCATATTTATGATACCGAAGCTCGAATAATCATTCAGTAATTGGCAACTAAGATTTATTGCTAAAAAATGCAAGGTCATGCATTTGGGCTGCAAAAATCCGGGAGAATTATATAGTATGGAGCAAAGTACTTTTGTGTAAGAAAGAAGAGTGTCAAAACAGGCAGAGGTGTCAAAACAGGCAGAGAACATGACAATCAAAGCCAGGAGGATGCTCAGGTGCATAAGGAGAAGAATGGCCAGTAGGAAAAAGGAGGTGATAGTGCCATTGTATAAGTTTCTGGTGAGTTTCCATTTAGAATAATGTGCAATTCTGGAGATAGTACCTTCAGAAAGATATAAATAGGATGGAGTTGGTTCAGAAGGCCACAACAAAATTGATTGTTGGTCTTCATCATAAAGCATATGGGAACAGACTTATACACTTCAATATATACTCTGGAAGAAAGGCAGAAGAGAAAGGATATGATAGAAACGTTTAAATATCTCCATGGCATTAATGTACAGGAGGTGAGTCTTTTTCAAATGAAGGAAAACTCCAGAAGGAGAGTCTTAGGATGAAGTTAATAGGTAATAGGCTCTAGTAATCTAACAAAATTATTTTTTACAGAAAGTGTGGCAGATGCATGGAATAGTCTCCCAGAAGAGGTGGTGGAGACAAAGACTGTGCCTGAATTCAAGAAAGAGTGGACAGGTACGTCCACTTAGGGAGAGGAAGAGATAGTAGATGCTTCAGATGGACAGACTGGATGGGCCATTTGGCCTTTATCTGCCATCACGTTTCAATGTTTCTATCTATGTTTGTTTTTATCATTCCCACAATAACTAACTCCCTAATCACTTAGTTGTCCTGCTTGTCTGTCTAGAATAGAATGTAAGCATTATCAAGCGGGGATTGTCACTTACAAGTTTTGTGTACGTCTAGTAGTGCTTTCTAAGAGTAGTGGTTCTAATAGTAGTTAACTAGAGGCCAGTCATGATTGGGCAAAACTAAAATGGAGTTTGCATTTAAAATGTGTTGTCACATTAATGCAAGGGATACTAGCACATCTTAATAAAAAAAATATGAATAGCACCTCCAATAAATGTGATCACTAAACCTCAATAAATATAAACAGAATAACTCACCCCCCCCCCCCTTTTTACAAAACCTCAGAAGCAGTTTTTAGCACAGGTGGGAGTGCTGAATGCTCTGCACTGTTCCCGACGCTCATAGGAACTCATTTTTGTAAAAGGTGTGGGGGGGGTAAGAATGCGATATATAGAATCATGGAAAGTATTGACTCTATACAAAAAATAACATTCACATTTGAAATTAGCTTACATAGGCATCAACAAGGAAATTCAAATTTACTATGTAGATGTTGTTACCCCATACAAATCTTTGGAATGTTCCATCTGGATGCATCTGATATTAAATTACAAGTTTTACCAGAAGACTGATTAAGAAAGTGACTCGCTATAATGATACTGAAAATCATTTGATTGTTAATCATGCTTTGTTCTCAGTTCATAGCTAAAGTATACTCACTCAATGAGGGAACACCCCCAAGAAAAAAATATTAGTATATTATCTCTCTTAGTCATCGGTAATTGTTATTGAATATCAAGAGTTCCACCAGTGCGAAAATATTTCCCGGCTGGAATCTCTCCTATATAAAAGGAGAGCTTTCAAGCAGCCGACACACAGCTTGGAAAGCCCTACCTCCAATCCATTTGCCTGATTCTGCCAAACGGTGCCGGAGAAAACCATGTCTGCCAAGGGTGGTCGCAGTCAGTGCCAGCAGCAGCAACAATGCCCACAGCCATGCCAGCAAGTGCCAGACCAATGTCAAAACCGTAAGTATCGTCTTATTCAGAAAAACTAAGAACACGTTTTGTGTAAATATCTTTTGTTACACTATCTCAGTAGTGCAGAAGTAAAAATAAAATCTAAGAACTAAAATGATATATTCTCTCTTGAGATTTGGTTATTTGAGCACAAATTGTGGTCAAATAACCCATCTTAACAGTAGCACACATTGATGAATTCTCCATTTAATCTTGTTTTTACTTTAAACATAGTCAGAATGCCCAATGCTTAGGTAATGCTTTCCTATAACACTTTGAACCCGATATTGAAATGTTTTGTACACCTATCTTTCCCCCTTTTACAAAGCCACACTAGCGCCTGCCATTGCAGTAACTGCCTTGAAGCCCATAGGGATTTAAAGGGCTTTGGGGCTTTTGCTATGCGGCAGCCGCTAGTGTGGCCTTGTAAAAGGGAGAGGGGAGGTTGAGAGTTATATTCATAAATTGACCTCTTTAAAAGTTAACTAAGGCTGAGAGCCTAACTCAAACCTCTTTTGTGTGTTTTTTTAATTGCTCTGTGGTGAGACCGGCACCTGAATATTGTGTGCAGTTCTGATTACCGTGGACTAGGGAGCATTCAATGAAGCTACTAAGTAATAAATTTGAAACAAATTTGAGAAAATATTTCTTCACTCAAATTGTAATTAAGCTCTGGAATTCATGCTAAGCAATTAGCTTAGCAGGGTTAAAAAAAAATCTGCCCGTGTTCCTATAGGAAAAGGTAATAACTATTATTAATATGGATTTTAAAAACCTCACTGTTTATTCCTGAGATAAGTAGCATAAAATTTGTTTTATGTATTTGGGATCTTGCGTAAATTGGACATTGTTATAAACAGGATGCTGTCCTTCTATGGTGTTGCTTATATACTTATGTAATTATACACTCCTAAATTTAGGAATATAACATGTGGCATCAAAAGGGCTAGATATGGGGACGGGAAAAGAAATTAGAAGCTTAGCACTGATCTTCCAGCAATAGACTCATAAATCAAGCTCGTTGATCTTGGCAAATGAATAGCAGTACTACATTTATAGGCAATAACTTTTAATTTCCTAAATTAAGATAAATTTACACCTATCCGTTTCCTGGCATTGAATATCAAGACTCTTTCTGCCTCCCCTAAATTAACTGGGTATAGGCATCATTCAGCCGCCATATGGTTAGCTAACCACATAATGGGCAGACTAACAGCTTTTTTTATCATTGCTGTTTTTTGCCAATCCTTCTCCCAAAACCTCCCAAGAGCTTCACCTCCTGAAGCCCCCTATGAAATGCCTTGAATTACTATCTGAAAAATGTAAACTACTTTGTGTCATGGCTGTGTATCTTCTCTGTATTTCAGCCTGTGAACCTGTACAGCAGTGCCAGGATCAGAACACACAATGTCCTCAGCCAGGTATGAGAAATTACATTCAATAAGAAAGATATGTTTGACAATGAAAATTTACTGTAAATGTGAAAATGTTTTAAAACATTCTTAAAAGCAAATATTATGGATAAAAAGTTGCCTTGCAGAAAGGAGGCAGCAGAAGGAAGGTGGAGGAATGAAAACTGTTCTTCAGTGTAAGCCCCTACCACTACTACCAATCATTTCAATAGCACTACGAGATGTATGCAGCACTGTGCATATTATAGGCAGGTGTTTTCGCTGTCCCTAATGGGCTCACAATCTAAGTTTTTGTACATGGGGCAATGGAGGATTTGCCCATGGTCCCAAGAAGCTGTGGTAGGAATTGAGCCCAATTCCTTGGGATCACAGTCCACTTCACTAACCATTAGGCTACTCCTCCACTCTAAGAGCTAAAGGTGGCCTCTGGAGATCTCATTCCTCATTATAATTCTGGCTATTTTTCTTCTACACTAGTCCTCCCTTCCCGAGATCACTTTAAAAAGAGGGAAGTAGATAGGAGGAAGAGCCACATGCTTAAAAGACAAGGCATTTTTCTAAATGCTTAATCCTGAGGAAACACTCAAAAAAAAAAAAAAGTTTGAAGACAGGCTAATGGGATGTCATTGGCACACATTGATCAATAATGTTGAGGCTTCATATGGGAAGATATTTGGCAGCTCTCCTTCGGTTCACTTACAAATTAGTGAAGGCCACTGCAGTAGAGCAACCCATTCTAATCGCATTTTCAGAATTCTGAATCCTTTCTCATCGCCTTTATCTTCTCTTCAAACTCCCCCCCCCCACCACCACCACCACCTCCACCCCTACCCTGATATGTATTCTTATCCCAGCCATGGCTCCTTGTTTGCTCTTAAACCTGAACCTAAACCTGTACATGGCCTCCTTATCTCATCCATGCACATCTTCTCCAAATACATTCTCATTAGGAATAACTCCTCGCAGTTGGCCACATTGTTTTAACTGAAACACCACATCTCCCTCCAAGTGTTCTGCTCTGTGTTACTTTTCTGTTTTATTAGATTGTACAAATGATAATAATAGTATGAATGATAGATTATGCCACAAATATTAACCAAAGAGTACAATGGAGTCTAATAATTTTCTTTCTTTCTCTCACTGTAGCTCCCTGTGAGCCATGTCCATCCCAGTGCCAGAACCAGATGAAATCATTCCCTGGAGGATGCAAGAAGTAAAGACTGTATCTTTAATAACAGAATTGGAAGAACGAGGATTGATAAATCAACTACGTTAATCCTTTATATGACTAATGAAATAAAGATGATAAACTGCAGTGCATTAAGGGGTCCCTTTATTAAGGTGTGCTAACTGATTTAACTCGTGCTAAATGCTAAGGCATCCATTATATCCTATGGGCATCTTAGCATTTAGCGCGTGCTAATTTTTAGTGCACGCTAAATCAGTTAGCGCATCTTAATAAAAGGGCTGTTAAATGTCATACATCTGTACCATCCTTTTAAAAAGTTCTTGTTAATAACTTATCATCAGGGCGCATTCAGTCTTCAATTGCCATCCTTCTAATAAATATATTATTTATTTCATCTCCTGTTTATTAGCTACTTTATTTCATTATTAATCTGAGAATTCATGTGTTTTGACACATCATATTATCGTATAAACTCAAATATAGGATGAGATTTTGGGGCCCAAAAAATGGCCCAAAACTGGGGGTCTCGTCCTATATTTGGGTCATCACCCAGCCCCCTCCCCGACTTAATGGAGGCCTCTGATAGGACGGGATAGGAGAGATCCCTCCCGTCTCCTGGCCTGGTGGTCCAGCAGTGTATGGGTAGGACTGCTGGACAACTAACCGGGACTCGCGGCACAGAGGCACATAGGAGCGAGCTTCTCGAGCTCCCGCGCGGCCCTGCATCGCTAACTGAATGGCTGCCGACAGTTCTCGTGAAGACTCGTGGGACCTGGCGGCAGGGCCACACGGGAGCTCGAGAAGCTCGCTCCTGCATGCCTATGCACCACGAGCCCCGAGCCCCGAGCCAGAAGGAGGTGCGCAGGACAGGAGCACAGACCATCACTGGACCACCAGGGATAACTGAAAAGGTACACAAGGGGTGAGGGTAACAGAAAAGGTATGTGGGGGGGTTTAAAAAATTATTTGTATCGACTGGGACTGGGACAGGAGACGGGAAGGATCTCTCCTGTCCCGGCCTACCACTAGACCACCAGAGGTGAAAGAGGAGGTGGGGCAGGGTGCAGAGCCTAGCAGGGAGGGGGGTCAGGTGCAGTGCAGAGCCTGGCAGGGAGCCTTGCAGTGCAGAGCCTGGCAAGTAGTGAGAGGGCTGTCTGCATAGCCTGGCAGGGAGGGGGCTGGCTGCATAGCCTGGTAGGGCAGGGAGGGAAGGGGCTGGGTGCAGAGCCTGGTAGGGAAGGGGGCTGGGTACAGAACCTGGCAGGGAGGAGGGCTGAGTGCAGAGCCTGGCAGAAGAGGGCGTGAGGGAGAGGACACTGGGTGCAGATCCTGGCAGGGCATGACACTTGAATATTAAGCCCCCGTCTTATATTCAAGTCAGCCACTTTTCCTCCTTTTATGGGGGAAAATGGGGGTCTCGACTTATATTCGAGTATATACAGTAAGTGAACTTCATATGATTTCATAGTGCATTTGAAATATTGCACTAAATGAAAAGATAGATATAATAGGCATCTCTGAAACCTGGTAGAAAGAAAATAACCAGTGGGACACTGTCATACCAGGGTACAAGTTATATTGCAGTGATAGGGTGGATTGAATCGGTGGAGGTGTAGCATTATGTGTCAAGGAGGACCTTGAATTGAATGGGCTCAAAATTCTACAAGAGCAGAAACACACCTTGGAATCCCATATGTAAGGAGGAAAATGATAATGATAAAAGTGTACTACTATCCGCCTGACCACATGAACGGACAGATGCTGAAATGTTATCAGAAATTAGAGAGGCTAACAAATTGGGTAACACAGTAATAATGGGAGATGTCAAGTGCCCCAATATTGACTGGGTAAATGTATCATCAGGGCATGCTAGGGAGATAAAATTCCTTGATGAAATCAAGGACTGTTTTATGGAGCAGCTGGTTCAAGAGCCGACAAGAGGTGAAGCAATTCTAGATCTAGTTCTTAGTGGAGCACATGAATTGGTGCGGGAAGTAATGGTGCTGGGGCCGCTTGATAACAGTGATCATAACATCAGATTTGATATAATCCCTGGAATGAGCGTCGGGAGCAGCGCGGGCCATTCAGTGCGGCTCCCCGTGCTAAAAACTGCTAGCGCAGTTTAATAGAAGAGGCCCTACTAGAAACCATTCCAGTAACATAGCATGCATCTTTTACTTAAGGAAAAAAGCCTCAGATGGTACAGAAAAATCCCATGTATCAACAGAGTGGGCTAAACTTGCGTTAATGTCCCTCCGAACCATTCATCACTGGCAAAAATAAAAAAAAACATTATTTAAATATCCTGTTAAAGGTGTTTCATTGAATACATGTCTTTAGATGTGCTTCAAAAAATGTTTAAATGTCTTTCAACAGTCTACTAGAAGCATCGGTCATTAATCGTTGCATGCTTTTGATAATAAATGAATCGCTTATCTGAGTAGTATGGATGAAGTCATGATCCCCCTTTCTGCTCAGATAAATGATTCATTTATTATTGAATACATGTCTTTAGATGTGCTTCAAAAAATGTTTAAATGTCTTTCAACAGTCTACTAGAAGCATCGGTCATTAATCGTTGCAAGCTTTTGATAATAAATGAATCGCTTATCTGAGTAGTATGGATGAAGTCATGATCCCCCTTTCTGCTCAGATAAATGATTCATTTATTATTGAATACATGTAATGATTAATGACTGATGCTTCTAGTAGACTTAGGTGCCAAATTTTATTTTTTATTTATTTTTCTAGTATTTATATACCACTTATAACCTTGATTCGGCTACTCAAGCATTTTTCCCTATCTGTCCTGGCAGGCTCACACTCTAATGATCCTGGGGCAATGGGGGATTAAAGGGCAAATTCTATAAGAAGCGTCCAAAAGTTAGGCACCTAATTAGGCTTTGTCCTAGACAACATTCCCTTAGATTCCGTTTCCTCATTACAAATTTTAGGTATCATCGTGGACGACAAGCTTTCATTTCACGAAAACATAGGGAATACAGTTAAATCATGTTTCTATAAATTACGTATGATACGTTCTATATCCAAGTTTCTTAAACCTAAGTCTATCAATATATTGATCCACTCGTTGATTATTTCCAAAATCGATTACTGCAATTCCCTTTTTTTCAATATACCGCAAAAAGAAAAAAGGAGGCTACAAATCATCCAAAATACTGCAATCAAACTAATTTACAATGCAAAACAATTTGACCATGTCACCCCCTCTGCTGATAGACTCCCATTGGCTTCCTATTGCTCATCGAATTTCGTACAAAATATTACTGCTAGTTTTCAAATCTATGATCTATAATGAACCCCAGTTCATCACTAGATTGCTCATTCCCTACAACGTTTCACGGACCCTCCGATCAGCTTCAAACAATCTGTTAACAGTTCCATCTTTAAAAATTATTGGAACTAGAAGACAAGACATGTTTTCAATTATCGCCCCTACCTTATGGAACTCTATGCCTCAGTACATTAGACAAAAAATAGAACCCTAAATGGAGGAGGTACAACAACAAGCTAACAAATGAAAGAACCTCCCTCACCCCAAGAAGTCTACAAAGATTAGGGAAAAGAGATGAAGTCCAACTCCAAACTAAACAAAGAATGAAAATGATTCTACAATTTAATTTAAGAGTATTAACCGGACAAGCCCTCAGTCACACAGCAACCTCTGGAAAATCCAGGGAAAAGCTGTCACGGATTTACACCCAGGAAGGTGTTAACTGCGAAACATCCCCGGGCTTGCTCCGGATAATATTAGTGGTGCTTAACTAGTGCAAAATGTGCAATGTGTGAAAAAAACTCAAATGAAAAAAACACACATTATCAAAGTAAAGAAGGAATTCATCTCTTACCCCTAAGCTGGGGGCCAAACTGGAAAGTTAGTGTCCAAATCCAACCAAGCTCAAAAATACACAGGCTGTAAGAACTTAGCTTCTCCGTGTGTAATGGAAATGGTGATCCATAAGCAGTAAATGAAATAAATGTCCAACGGACTCCGTTTCGGGGGTGAACCCCCTTCCTCAGGAACCGCACTGCTTGATGACTCTCAAGTTCGTGAATGAAGCAGGAAAGAAATGGCCAGTACATTAGAGACATAAAGGTCAGTACATTAGAGACATAAAGGACCTCATTTCTTTTAAAAGAGCTTTAAAAACTTATTTTTTCAAGGATGCTTTTAATATATGACTCTCTCAGATTTATAAATTTTTTTAACCCTAGGTTTTATATCCCATAATTTTGCTTTTTTTTCCCCCTTCCTTGAGTTATTTTTCCCTTTAATGTAAATTTTCTTCCACAAATATATTGTAACTTTCCCCCTCTACCCTCATGTTTCATGTATGTTAACCCAGTATATTTTTTTTATTTAAAAGTCAGTGTATTTCTATTTCTATTTTACTTGAATTGTACATCGCTTAGGTATTCAATAAGCGATTTATCAAGCACTAATAAAACTTGGAAAAACTTGGAAACTGTTCAGCGCGATTCAAGTAAAATGAGGTGCTGTTTAATGAATCACGCTGAGCAGAACCTATTTTGGAGGCGCCCAAGAAATAGGCCAGCTCTAGGCACAGCTAAAAAGTTGGCGCCTAGCTGAGCACTTAAGCATGTTTAAGAGCGGCGATTCCGCAACACGGCGCCTAACAAGTAGCCAAGCCCACGCCTATCATGCATAGCGCCTATTTTTTTGAAGGCCGCCTAAATTTTTAGAGGCGCCTTATTGCAGAATCGTGCTTTCTTGCTAGGTACTTATTAGAAATGAAAGGTACTGGGGGATAGGAAAGTTTTAATTACAATATATAAATAAAAATAAAAAGGAAGGATAGAGGGATAGGGAATAACGACCTAATTCTATAAAAGGCAGTAAAAATTGTGGGTGGAAATTTGGGCATGTGCCCAATTTCCACACCCAATTTAATTGAATTACAAGTCAATTAGCGCTGATAATTGGGTGTTATCAGCACTAATTGGCATCAATTAAAATTTAAATGAATATTTACAGGCGCTGGGATCCACACATTGTTTTACATGCAATTCCAAAAAAGAGAGTGTAGCAATGGAAGGATCATGGTAATACATGTACATTATTATAGAACAAGGAGGATCCCTACCTAATTTAGGCATGAGGATTTATACCAGGGTTTTGTTGGTGTAAATCCTTGTGCCTAAAATTAGGCATGGATTCCATTAATAGAATAGCACTTAGTGTTCTTGTCACATTCTTCCGGGTCTCGCCCAGTCGCGGTAAGACCTGGAAGACTGTGACAAGCATGATGCAAGCCATGGAAGCCTAAGAGAGCAGCGCTTAGTGTGTTTTTTAGTCCATGCTGATTTCTCAGCACCATTTATAGAATTGAGTCCAAATTATCAGCACACACCAAACATCATGTTAACAGCCTAATGCACTTTAGTGAATGGACCCCCATAAGTCTTCATAAAATAGGCCACAAATAAGAACCTTCAATCTAAGTGATCTGTTATACGAATTATGAAGAATTTTCCATCTGCATATTTATCTCATGCAGAAAATCTTTGTGGGAATCCTAAAAGCCCAACTGCCACATGGACAGGTTTGAAAGGCCCTGCCTCAGCCCCTTGAATAATGGTTCCCTGAACTGTTCAGTGAGACTATAAGAGCTGAATATTTACTATACTAGGTCAAACCAAAGATTCATCAATCCCAGTTTCATGTCTCCAACAGTGGCCAAACCAACCCACAAGTATCTGGCAGAACTCCAAGGAGTCTATCTATTCAGGGCCAGATTTATGCATATTTTGGCCCTAAGATGTAACATTTTAGATCCTTCACTTAGTTAAATAGGAAGTAGATTTTAGGTTTAAAATAGATAATAAAAACAAAATAGTAAACAACTAACTACAGTTAGTAATAATACCATTAATTATGTTTATGTTTATACAAGGTATTTTAAACCGCCCCTCAAGAACATAAAAACAGTTTAGAAATTATGATTATTTTAATTTTCATTATTTACAAATATATTTGATTGTTTTAGTTAAAGGTAGAGTCATGGATTTGATATACTGTACTTGCTTTCTGTGGTACAACCAAATTGGTTTACCTTTATGCAGGTACTTTATCTGTCCCTAGTGCATCAAGGCTTCTTGTAATGTCTGTCCCTAAGCTGTAGCTTGTCTAGCTCAGTGGTTCCCAACCCTGTCCTGGAGGACCACCAGGCCAATCAGGTTTTCAGGCTAGCCCTAATGAATATGCATGAGAGAGATTTGCATATAATGGAAGTGAGAGGCATGCAAATCTGCTCCATGCATATTCATTAGGGCTAGCCTGAAAACCCAATTGGCCTGGTGGTCCTCCAGGACAGGGTTGGGAACCACTGGTCTAGCTTATATGTAAATCTTGTTGCTCACATACAGAGATAACAAGTGGCTTTTCAAAGCATACAGTGCTACATGCACATATTGAAAATCCAGCTATACTAACAGCTTCAACCAGTTACCACTAGGTGGTGGTCTTGCACACAAAATATAAAAAACTGTACTGCACATGAACAAAACGTAACTAAACAGCAAAACAATACTTTTCATATTTTTATGCTATTATATATAAAGTTTACAGTAAATTGAATGTATATTTTTAGACCTACCCTGGATGCACAGTTTTACAATTAACTTTGAGCATTTCCTTTGGCCAAATCACCTGTACTGTACAAATTTCTTCACATATTGATCCTGGAGAAAACTGGAGTCTTTGTTGGATCTGGGTACAGGGGAAAACCCACTGTATCTAAATGTAACTCACTTTGAACTACCACTGGAAAGGCTTGAACTAAATGAAAAATAAATGAATGCAATTGTAGTAACTTTGATTGTATTTATTAGTTATCCACAATGGAAGCTGTCTAAGCTGTCCATATTCAGGTACTCAAGCATTTCTCCCTATCTGTCCCAGTAGGCTCACAATCTACCTAATGTACCTGGGGGTAATGGAGGATTAAAGGGCAAATTCTATAAGAAGCGCCCAAAAGTTAGATGTCTAATTGGGCACCGTTCAGCGCAATTCAAGTAAAATTGGGTGCTGTTTAATGAATCATGCTGAGCAGAACCTATTTTGGAGGCGCTCAAGAAATAGGCCAGCTCTAGGCACAACTAAAAGTTAGGTGCCTAACTGAGCGCATAAGCACACTTAAGAGCAGTGATTCCGCAAACAAGGCGCCTAACAAGTAGCCAAGCCCACGCCTAACATGCGTGGAGGGGCATAATCAAAAAAAAAGTCTAAGTCCCTTTTTGGCCTAAGGCCTTAAACGTTGAAAGTAGAAGCAGGGAAAATGTCCATAATAAAAAAAAAAAAAAAACCGTCCAAAAGGAGGGTTTTTTTTTTATAATGGCCTGCCTCTACATTCAGCTGTTTAAAAACCCAGACCACCACTACGTCTACACTTATACCCCATAATGAACCAAAAAAACGCCCAAGCCCCAAACGTCCAACACAAAGGCTTTTAGGCAAAGGAGGAGCCAGTCCTTCGCCTAAAAGCTGGATTCTGTAACCGGTGTCTGTCAAAAACAACACCGGTTACAGAATCCACCCACCCCACCCCACCCCCCACGACATCGGAGCAAGAGGGAGCCCAAGCCCTCTTGCCCCGCAGCACCCCCAAACTCCCAATTAAGATCGGGGCAAGAGGGAGCCCAAGCCCTCTTGCCCCGCGGCACCCCGACTTTCCCTGACAACATCGGGGCAAGAGAGAGCCCAAACCCTCTTGCCCCGGCCATCCACGACACCCCCCGATTACGATCAGGCCAGGAGGGAGCCCAAGCCCTCCTGGCCTCTCGCCCCCCACCCCTTTACACGATCGGGCAGGAGGGAGCCCAACCCCTCCTGCCCAGGCGGACCCCCTACCCCCACCCCCCACTACAATTCAGGCAGGAGGGATACTAGGCCCTCCTGCCCTCGACACAACCCCCCCAATGACTGCCCCCCCAGAACCCTTGATCGGCCCCCCCACTGACCCGCGACCCCCCGCCAACCCCGCAACCACCCCACCCCTAATCCCACCCCCCATACCTGTAAAATGTTGAACGGATAGACGGGTGCCAAACCCGCCCATCCGGCAGGCCAGCCGGCTGCAGAATGGGGCCATATTGGCCCAGGCATCTGAAACCCCGCCCACAGGTGGGGCCTAAGGCACCTGGGCCAACCAGAATAGGCCCAGGAGTCTTAGGCCCCTCCTGTGGGTGGGGCCTTAGGCACATGAGGGGTTGGGCTCCCTCCTGCCCGATCGTGTAGGGGGATGGAGAGCGAGAGGCCAGAAGGGCTTGGGCTCCCTCCTGGCCTGATCGTAATCGGGGGGGTGCCGCAGGTGCCTGGGGCAAGAGGGCTTGGGCTCCCTCTTACCCCGAATGTAATCGGGGGGGAGGGGGGGTCGGTGCCATGGGACAAGAGAGCTTGGGCTCCCTCTTGCCCCGATGTGTGTGTGGGGGTGATGTATCGCAGCAGGAGAGATGCCTCATCTCCCCTACCGCGATGCCATCACTCCTCTACCCGAATTGCCATGACCCGCGGCAGGAGAGATAGGGCATCTCTCCTGCCAAGGGTCACAGCAGTTCGGAGAGAGGAGTGATGGCATCGTTGTAGGGGCGATGAGGCATCTCTCCTGCCGCGATCATTGCTGTAGGGGGTAGGCAGGTTGCTGGGGCCACTGAGCTGATCGCAGCAGCCGCGATCAGCTCAGCGGCCCCTTTTTCGGCACTTAGACCTGTTTTGACTTCATCTAAGTCAAAACGTATAAGTGCTGACTAGGCAACTGCCTAAGGTTTTGGTTATACCTGCTGCATGCCTAGGTGTAGGTCGGCCCACCTCCCGCCTTTCCTCTCCTCTAAACACACCTCTTTTCTCTCTGTGAGTTTAGTGGCAGGGGACAGGCCTAAGCTGGTTTTAGATATGTCTAAAACCAGCTTTGATTATGGGTACTTGAATGATCAGGTTTTTTGATCGTCTAAGTAGCCATTTAGGCCACTTTTTAGACGTTGCTTTTTTTTATTATTATGAACCCCATAGCGTCTATTTTTTTGAAGGCTGCCAAATTTTTAGAGGCGCCTTGTTACAGAATCGCGCTTTCTTGATAGACGCCTATGTTTTAATCGGTGCTGATTAAAACGCTTAATTGAGCTTGTTATTCAATTTAGATAGGCGCCTATCTAATTGGCCGCCTCCGAAATAGGAGCCTAACTTTAGGCGCTGGTTACAGAATTTGGACCTAAGTGACTTGCCCAGGGTCACAAGGAGCAGCATGAGGCTTGAACCCACAACCTTGGAATCCAGAGGCTGTAGCTCTCACCACTAGGCCACTCATCCTCACATTACTTTTAGTGTTTCAGGAATATTCAGTGCCAAAGCCTGGACAGGGTCTAGCACTGAATATCTGCTGAATATTTAAAATTTAAATTTCTTATAGGATTCTTCGGCTCACCCATCAATGAGCAGCTGATTTCACAAAGACATGGTGTACCAGAAGAAAACACTCTCTTGATTTGCCACCAGATGGCGCACTGGATGAAACAGGAACAGATAGCTTAACTGGTGTTAAGTTGTATGTACAGAAAAGGCACAAAAACTGAATGAAAGATAAAAGTCAGGGATCGTATTGGGGAAAATGGTGGTTTTCTGCTGTTTATTCAACAAAACTTTTAATTTTAATTTTTGTTTTTAGTTTAGTTTTGGGTTTGTTTGTTTTTTGTTTGGTTGGGGTTTTTTTTTTTTTGCATCAAGGTGCTTTATTGGCATTTATCATTTAAATCTAGAACTCAGTAATCAGAACTAGGTTCTAAAATAATTCTAAATAACAACGACAGAAGGAAATTCGGTGCCAATCCATTAAAAGTGAGGTAATATGATCAGTAAGCTTATGCCCAATTAAAAGACATGTTACTGTATTTTCTACATATTGCAATTTGTTTAAACATTTCTTCTCCACCCTAACTTACAGCACATTCCAACAGGCTAAACACCCTATTATTATGATCTGAATTCCAGTAGCTAAAACCTCCTACACCTGATAAGGCTACAAATTGTGAATAAGTCTAAGTTGTCAAAAGGAAACCTTTGTTAATGTACTGATTTTCTCATTCATCGATAGCTAAGAGTATAATAATAATCATAATCACTTCAATAGCACTACTAGACATACGCAGTCCCTGCTCAAAAGAGCTTACAATCTAGTCAAGACAGACAAGCTAGACAAGAAGGTGCATCAATACACAGTGCTCAGGTGGGGAAATTACAGAGGGAATGACAAGATACCATGTTTCACTGAAAATAAGACCTAGCATGCTTAACATAAGTCCTACCCCATAAATATAGAAACATAGAAATAGACGGCAGATAAGGGCCTCGGCCCATCTAGTCTGCCCACCCTAATGTCCCTCCCCTACCTTTGCCCTGTGAATAGATCCCATGTGCCGATCCCATTTGGCCTTAAAATCAGGCACGCTGCTGGCCTCAATCACCTGTAGTGGAAGACTGTTCCAGCGATCAACCACTCTTTCAGTGAAAAAGAATTTCCTGGTGTCACCTCGCAGTTTCCCGCCCCTGATTTTCCACGGATGCCCTCTTGTTGTCGTGGGACTCTTGAAAAAGAAGATATTTTCTTCCGCCTCGATGCGGCCCGTAAGATACTTGAACGTCTCGATCATATCTCCCCTCTCTCTGCGCTCCTCGAGCGAGTATAGCTGTAATTTGTCAAGCCGTTCTTCGTATGGAAGATCCTTGAGTCCCGAGACCATCCGGGTGGCCATTCTCTGGACTGACTCCAGTCTCAGCACATCCTTACGGTAATGCGGCCTCCAGAATTACACACAGTATTCCAGGTGGGGCCTCACCATGGATCTATACAATGGCATAATGACTTCCACCTTACGGCTGACGAAACCCCTTCGTATGCAACCCATGATTTGTCTTGCCTTGGACGAAGCCTGCTCCACTTGATTGGCAGACTTCATGTCCTCACTGACGATTACCCCCAAGTCTCGTTCTGCTACCATTTTTGCTAGGAACTCGCCATTAAGGGTATAAGACTTGCATGGATTTTGGCTGCCCAGGTGCATAACTTTGCATTTTTTGGCATTGAAGTTGAGTTGCCATGTCCTAGACCAGCGCTCCAGTAGGAGTAGGTCGTGCATCATGTTGTCGGGCATTGAATCTTCATCTGTTGTGCATTTGCCCACTACATTGCTTAGTTTGGCAATAAGCCTTAGTCCCTGGATTCGCCGGCAGCAGCCCCTGCCCCCCTGACTCCGCCCCGCCATGCAGCCAAACTCTCGCTAACCCTCCCATCTTTCCATCACTCCGTCCTGTCCGAACCCCACTGACCCTCCAACTGCGAGACCTACATATCTCCCTCCACAGAGCAGCGTTGGCAGTACTCTAAACAGGCTGCTTCGCAGCCTTCTCCTGCCGGGGCATTCCCTCTGCCGCATCACTGATGATGTCATCAGCAACACGGCGCACAGAAGGACCCAGTGGGAGAAGGCCGCAAAGCAGCCTGTTTAGAGTGCTGCCGATGCTGCACTGTGGAGGAAGGTATGTAGGTCTCACAGTTGGTAGGGTTCAGATGGGCAGGAGAGATGAAAGATGGGAGGGTCAGCGGGAGTTCGGCTATGTGGCGGGGATGGGAGGGACTGCTCAAGGGTTCTGCTGTACCTGAACAGAATGGAGGGATAGAAGCTGGGCAAGGGTTCTGCTGCATGAGGAATGGGATGGAGGGAGTGATAGACACTACAGCATGGAGGGGCATAATCGAAAGGAACGTCTAAGTCCATTTTCATCTAACTTGCAAGTCGTCCAAAGTATAAAACAGCTTAGGACACATTTTCGAAAAATACATCCACATTTTTTTTTGTTTCGAAAATCGTCTACATCCTGTCAATCTGATTGTCCAAGTCACTAAATCGTCCATCTTTATACCATAATTTCATCCAACTTTTCGTCCAAGTCAAAAACACCTAGAACAAGCCCTGTTGGACATGGGAGGGGTCTGCAAAGTGATGGACTGAACACCCAGACATGGCACCTAAATAGTGGGGTACCTTACAGGGCACTGCTGTGAACTTCACAAGAAGGGTGCCATGTCTTCTCCTCACTACAGCTCTCTTATAGGTCATGGTGAGCCCCCCAAACCACATCCAGAATCCCCTAGACCCACTTACCTACCACCCCAATAGCTCTTATGGCTGCAGGAGCCACTTATATGCCAGTAAAAAAGGATTTTGGGGTGTATAGGGGAATGCACATGTTTCAATATCAATGCAGTGATTACAGGGGCTTATGGACATGGGTCCTCGGGTCCCTAACCCACCCCAAGACAGCTTAAGATGCCTCTGTGCAGCACGACTAAGCTTTCCTATGCCAGGCTGCCAGGTGATGATGTTCTGGAGGCACAATTTTCAAGTTGTGATTAATATTTTTATGGGGGGGTTGGTGATCACTGGGGTAATGTGTGGGGGTCTGTATTATGTGTTTGCAGTGCTTATCTGGTCATCTTAGGTGGGTTTTTGTGACTTACACCATGTTTTATATGGTCTAAGTCACAACATCCAAGTTTCATCGATCCTATGCTGTATAACTTTCGGTTATACATGCAGTACGACTAAGTCTATGCCTGCCCACATCCCGCCCAAATCCCGCCCTCGACACTCCTCCTGAAACACCCCGTTTACCTATGGTTGTTCAGCGGCACTATGAAGGCTTAAGTCGTTTAGAAATACATCCAAAACCTGTTTTTTTTATCAGTACTTGGACATATTTTGACAATGTTCGTCCAAGTGCCGACTTAGGCCAGTTTTTGGATGTTTTTCTCTTTCGATTATGAGCCCCATAGTACCCCGCTTTTTCTCATAGACTGTGAATACTATAGGCATTTTTAGTCCATTCAATAGGATCCAGCAACCAGTCTTATCAAAGGGTAGTTTTATTTCCTCCACAGTTTCCTGAAAAGATGTGATCACCGGAAAAAGAATGGTTATATCATCCGCGTAAGAGAAATGATATTAGTTTAAAGATTTGAGAACATACTGAAAGTTCACTCATAAATACTGAAGAGAATTGGAGAACTTGGAGAGCCTTGAGGCACCCTGCATACTATATCATGTATCCCAAGCTTTTCTAATCTACTCAATAGTCTACCATGATTGACCAAATCAAAGGCTCCTGAAAGGTCTAATTGCATTACCATAGAAGGAATTCCCTTATCAAGATTTATTCTCATGGAAGTGATCAATGCTAGTAAAACAGTTTCTGTACTATGATTTGAGCGGAATCCAGATTTTCTAGGTTCCAGAATACAATGCTGGGATAACTATTCCTGTAGTTGTGAGTTGACAGTTTAGACAAAAAGGGGGAATTCTACAAACCGCGCCTAAGTTAGTTAAGAAATGCTGTTTAAAATGGCAAAAAATGTTGAAGTGCCTATCAGCGTCTAAAATATCCGCTCCAGAATCATGCCTCTGTAGGCATTTTGGGCTACCTTATGCCACTGTGGGTGTGGACGCCGGACGTGATCGGCAGCCTAAAGTGCCTAAGTAGGCGTGATTCAGAACAAAGATAGGCCTGAAAACCCTGGCCTACATTTCTAGTGCCTATCTTTCCCGAAGGTGCGATTCTGTATACTGTGCAAGCGCTTGATTGACACGCGATCAGCAGCCACTTTTTAGGCCACCGACAATATCAGCGCCATATAGAGAATCTGGGCCCAAAAGGAATATTTGCCACTGGTCTATAATTTGAACAGGCATTGGGATCAGTACCGGAACCTTTCAACAAGGGAATAAGAACAATGTGCCCTAGACTTTCAGGCATTAAGTTGACCAACTAAATCAAGATAATCACCATCTGACATTCTTTTTAACTGTTTGGACTACATGACTTTTTACTACGTTTACTAACCTTCTGTGAGAATTTCTTGTGGGTGTGATTTTGGATTTTTGTCTTTTTTGCTTATTCCTTTGTGAAGACTTGTATCACAAGCTCAAAATGCACCAGATAATAGTCCGTCTTTTGTGCTCTACAAATATAAAATATTAAATGTAAATAGTTTCTGTGCTATACGGTAACCTTGAGGTTTGGCATTGGCAGATCTATAGCGTGCCTGTGACAATTTTGTTTGTATTAATCTTGCCAAGCCCTAGGTGTGGATTCAACCAGCTCATTCATGCAAAACAAGAATCTGGATGTGTTTTGCCTACAGCACTGCATACATAATGCAGCCTGAATGTCAGTACATTTAGGATTAATTCTTATTATTTTTGTGACAACTGTTGAGTATTAGTGTTTAGTATGATGTAAAAACAAATTTTCTAAAAAAAAAAAAATATATATATATATATATATATATATATATATATTAGTCTTTAAGCCCGTTACATTAACGGGTGCTAGAATATATGTCTGCCTTTCTTTCTGTCTCTCTCCCTCCCGCTGTCTTTTTTTCTGTCTGTTTCACTCCCTGACCCCCTTTGTCTGTCTGTCTGTCTCTCTCCCTGCCCCTGTGTCTTCCTTTCTTTCTGTCTCCCTCCCTACTTCCCTGTGCAGCAGCCGCAGCATTCCCTCTCCCTCCATTTCTCTGTGCAGCAGCATTTTTTCCCTCCCCCCCACTTCCCTGTGCAGCAGCCATAGCATTCCCTCCCCCTCCATTTCCCTATGCAGCAACAGGATTTCTCCATCCCCCCTACTCTTCCCGCGGTCTGGCCGGCTCCCTTGCCGGAGTTATTTTTAAGTTTAAAGGTGCCATGGCGGCTCCTCTAAAGATCCCCGCCTGCATCGGAAGTCTTCTCTGACGCAGGTGTGGCTCATGAGAGGAGCCACCGTGGCACCTGTAAACTGAAAAATAACTCCGGCAAGGGAGCTGGCCAACTGGCAGTTCAATGAGAGCCACAGCTTCAAAACGGAGCCCTCTGTCGGGCAGTGGATTTGCTCACCTTTGAAAAGCCTTGGGATTTTTGAAGCTTCGGTCTGGCCTGCTCCCTGTGCCTTACCATAGTGTATTTTTTAGTTGAAAGACGCGGCGGCGGCTCCTCTCATAATCCCCACCTGTGTTGGAAGTCTGACGTAGGCGGGGATCGTGAGAGGAGCCACCGCCACATCTTTCAACTTAAAAATGCACTACGGCAAGACGAGCAGGGAGCAGGCCAGACTGAACAACAGCACGGAAAACAGAACCCCAAGCGCGCATGCGCACTCCTACCTACTGGAGACCTACAGTTCACGGAAAACGGAACATGCAGGTAACAATGCGCATGCGCGCTTAGGGTTTTATTATAGTAGATACCGTATGGACCCTTTTACTAAAGTGTGATACCGGTAAGTTTTGTACTCAGGGATGGTGTTAGACATGTTGGGGCCCAGGGCAGAAATTAAGGAAGGACCCCCCTACCCCCATTCCTCTCCTCCCAGTCCCCTCCCCTGAAATTCCCATCCACCAAATGCCTTCCCATCCAGCATCCCTTCCTTCATTTAAAAAATCAGCTGCTCCATGGATCCTCATAAGCCAGGATGTCCTTCCATTCTTTCCTCCCCGTTCCAAAGCCCCCCTCATCTTTGAAAATGCAAGGGAGTCATCGGTGCAACAGCAATTCTCGGGTGCTGCTCGCAGCTGTTTTCTGCTGTGGTCTGCCCATGCGGATTCAGGAAGTTGTACCAGAGGGAGACGGACGGACCACAACAGAAGAACAGTACCATGGAAGCCACAAATAGTGCCAAAACATCACTGTCATGCCAGCAACCGCCTTGCATTTTTAAAGGTGAAGGGGGCTTAGGAATGAGGTGGAGAGAAGGGAAGGACATACCAGCTCACGGGAACCCCTGGAACTGTGGGAGCCAGGGCAGCTGTCCTGTTTGCCCTTCCCCACAATGCCGGCCTTATTTGTACTCACCACACATTGAAAGCAGAAATTGATATGCAGTAAATACAAAATATATGCAGTAAATGCAGGGGTATGCCCTGCATCTAATTTATTTTATATATTTGTTTATTTAGATTTATTAACCGCTTTTATGAAGAGATTCACCCAAGGTTATTTAGCACACAGAGCACATAGTATATGCATTTTGATCACATTATATGCCTGTGTCACAAGCTCTCCATGCTATCAGCTAATGCAGGGATCTCAAAGTCCCTCCTTGAGGGCCGCAATCCAGTCGGATTTTCAGGATTTCCCCAATGAATATGCATTGAAAGCAGTGCATGCACATAGATCTCATGCATATTCATTGGGGAAATCCTGAAAGCCCAACTGGATTGTGACCCTCAAGGAGGGACTTTGAGACCCCTGGGCTAATGCATCTAATGCAGTGGCCAAGTGTTACCTGTCTACAGCACAACTTCCTACTGTCACTACCCTGAATCTCCCTCCCCCTTATCCAATAAGCAACTTTTCTTCAGACACACCCTGATCCATCTCCCAACTCCCCTGACTAGAACTCAAACTCCACCTGAGTCAAGAAGCAATGTACCAAACAAAATCAGAACCTCGGTCCAAGAAGCAATTGTTCCCAACAGGCTCCCAAGTATCCCCAAGTCACCCCCTAAACAGACTCTGAACTCCTGATCCCATCTCCCAACCTACAAATTCTACAATCCTGCCCCTGAAAGAAGTCTTGCCCTTGCTACATAAGCCCTGCTCCATAGTCTGATCCTCCCTATCCCCCCTCCTGGAACTTACTCAGAGGTCAACATTGGTACTGCAGTGGGTCCTGGGTGATCCTGTAGTCCTGTAGTCCATGTTGGCACTTGGATCCAAAATGGTACTAATGACTCCTAGTGGTAGTAGTACATAGCCTCCCACTAGGGAGCATCTGCACCATTTTGGATTCAGGCACTGTCCTGTGTGGCAGTTCAGGGGTACTGCTGCTGCCAGTGACTAGGGTCAGCAGACATCTGGGAAAACCTTTTTAGAGGACTTTCTGGGTGCCTGGATGGACTTTCCAAAACCCAGCAGTTTGTCCGGGTTTTGGAAAACCCCAACCTCCCGCCGCATTAGAGAGGAAGCAAGTTTTTTAAAAATTTAAAGGAGCACTAACAAGTTTTTTAATATAGAGATGCATTTGAATCAATGATCTAAGTGTCTTCTTTCCTTTATTCTCCTTCTTAATTTGACAATGGCAGCCTGAATGAAACCCTTCCACTCCCTATTGTTTTATCCTTTTTTGTTTTCTCTTCTTTACTATATACATTATTGTAGTTCACTCCTAGTCCTGTGCCAAGTTTAGTCCATTCTGTCTTTGTCATCAAGTAATTTTTGATAGGTAACCCCTGATTTTAATTATTTGTATAATCGCTTAGTATTAAACTTGAAACTTGTATGCGCAGATGATGTCTCACGCATCCGCCCATGCTTGGAGGCTGACCATACACAACCCGGATGTGGAAGAAGAAAGCCAAGGCCTTGTGGGGGCAGGGCTGGGGGGGCATAATGGGGTGGGGCTGAACTGGGTGAGACTGAAGGCGGAACAAGGTGGGGGCTGGGGACATAATGGGGCAGGGCTCTGGTTCATAGACAACACCGCGAAAGACAAAGGCGCACGCCGACAACTGAGCGCAAGACGGAGGCGCGTGCCAAAGAAAATTACTGTTTTTAGGGGCTCCTACGGGGGGTTTTGTTGGGGAGCCCCCCCAGTTTACTTAATAGAGATCGCGCCTGCATTGTGGGGGGTTTGGGGGGTTGTAACCCCCCCCCCACACATTTTACTGTAAACTTAACTTTTTCCCTAAAAACAGGGAAAAAGTGAAGTTTTCAGTAAAATGTGGGGGGTTACAACCCCCCAAATCCCCCCCACAATGCGGCGCGATCTCTATTAAGTGTCCCCCGTCGGAGCCCTAAAAACAGTAATTTTCTGCGGCTCGCACCTCAGCGCTGCGCTCAATTGTCTGCACGCGCCTTTGTCCCGGCGCGCTTTTGACCTGACACCCAGGGCCCTGCGTCCGGATTTCTACAGCAGAGAATCTGGTAACCCTACCCGTGACCCACCGCCCCTTCAATGCTGATCCCTAGGTAAACTGCAGGAGAGGTCGGGGGTGGGGGGGAGGGTCAGGCGGAGGAGAGGCAGAGTTTATGTAGTAGACCTGGGGTTTCTGTTCAGGGGCAGGATTGTTGGTTCAGGGGGGTTAGGAGATGAATCGAGGAGTTTAGAGTCTGTTCAAGGGCTGCTTCTTGAATTGGGAGGTCCAGAGTCTGTTTGGGGAGATTGCTTCTTGGATCAGAGGAGTTTGGGGGTCTTTTCAAGGGGACTTGGCAAATGGATCAGGGGATCTAGCATAGTGGTACTGCAAGACCAGTGACAGCATGCTAAGCTGTGGGGCTCTCAGTAATGCAGCTGCACTTACCGCCTCCTCTTGATTTAGCAGTAAATTCGGCCGTGTTTTGGCAGTCGTGACAATGGCAGGTGGGTTACCAGATTTTGCCTATGTAAAATCCAGACCCATAGACCCACCCCCAGGCACTCCCAGTTCTCCCCATCCTCGCCCTGACCCAGCTTCGCCCCCAGCCTGCTCGTCTCGGTCGAAAGAGCATCTGCACTTGCCCGGATGCCCCTCCTGACGCGATCTGCTTTTCAAAACCCGGACAAAGTGCCAGGTTTTCAATAGCCGTCCAGACGTCCGAACATGCCCTCTAAAAAGAGGACATGTCTGGGTAAATCCGAACATCTGGAAACCCTATGCAGGTGGTTCCAATCTGCATGTTAGCTTTCATAGCTGGCCACACCTCTGCCTGCCTATGCCACTCTATTCTTCTCCCCACTCCTGTATTAGGCAACTAGAACAGGATTTTTACTGTGACAGGTGCCTTTTTAACGCTGAAGATATTAACATGGATCCACTCTATTAACTACAGTTCAGTAAACCCCACGTTAGCTGCTTAATGCAGTTTAATAAAAGGTAGGGCTACTATATGGCTTCAGAAAAAGGAAGACAGATTGAAACACCCAGGTTTTACTTCCATTAAAAGCAATAGAAGTAAAGCCCGGATGTGTCAATCTATCCTCCTTTTGGGCCCCATAGTCACAAGGAGTGTCCATCAAAATATTGATATACAAACATAAGATAAGCCATGCGGAGCCAGATCAAGTTCCATCAAGTCCAGCATCCTATCTCTGACAGTGACTAGCCTGGATCCCAATTCCCAATTCGGCATAGGTTTGTACTGACTTTTCTCCAAGAACTTGTCAAAACCGCCTTTGAACTCGTGTCAGTTGCCTTGACTACATCCTCTGGCAACAGATTACACACCTTAATTGTGTACAGAGTGAAAAGTTTTCATTTCGTGGTGTGCATTGTGATAGGGTGAGTCATTCGTATTCTGAGGAGTAGCTAAAGAACAAGAAAAACTCTTGAGAGAAAAGTGTCGGGGGGGGGGGGGGGGGGGGAGGGGGGGGAGGGGGGGGAAAATAGAGGGAACCAAACAAAGAAGCACTCTTGTTCCTGGGAGAAGCCAGACAAAGTGAGCAGGCAGAAGCAATGGGGAGGGGCAGAAAGAGTTTGGACACAAGAGGCCCTGAGCAACCCACAGGAACTGTGGTAAAAGTAGTGTAAAACCATGGTTTCCCACAGGTGGCAGGAATTTCTAATTAATGGTCCCAGCCATTGCAGAAGGGGGGGGGGGCAAGACTGAAGCCCTCTCTGAGCATTACTGCCTTATATATTAAGGGGCTGTGGACAAGAAGAGGGGAAGAGAAAAGGAGCCTTCAGTGAAAAGTAGGTAAAAGAAAGGTGCAAATTAGAGAATAACATGGGGACAAATATGTCCCCATCCCCATAGGAACGCAATTTCTCCGTCCTCATGAGCTTTGTCGCTGTCCTTGCACCATTCCTGTAAGCTCTGGCTTAACCACACAAGCCTCGAACACTTACGATTTTAAAGTGTTTGAGGCTTGTGCAGATTAGGATGGAGCTTGTAGGAATGGGGCAGGGGCAGGGACAGGAAAAGAGCTCGCGGGACGGGATGGGAAAATGAGTTCCCGCGGGGACGGAGAAAAATATGTCCCTGTGTCATTCTCTAGTGCAAATCCCCAGGCTACGGACTCAGAAGAAAGGGAAAAGAAGGCTTGCAGGGAGAGAGCTGAGGTGCTCCTGCCCTAGCTGGGGGTGTAAGGAAACACCTTTATGAACCTGCTGACAGGGAGAGAGCCGATGTGCTCTCTGAACCAGAAGGACAGAGCTGGATTAAGACATAGGTGTTGCTGGGCATCTGAGATGGACACTATAAATTGGGCCAGTGAAAATCAGGCCTTGTGTAGCAGCGCCTACCTTTAGGATGTCTATCGACGCCTAATTCCGCTTAAGCACTACTAATGGAGTTTGATCTTGACATTTCTTGAGTTTTTTTAGCCAGTATCTACCCCGATTTGTTTTCAAACTCAAAAAATGTCTGTCATACCTATCTTAACCTCCTTTGTGACACTAGCTTCTCTACAATTTCACTATCCTGCCCTAATGAGGACTGCTTTGCTACAGCCCCCCAAGTCTAGATTCATCTGCTGACGACTGTCTCTGGCAGTATTAGAATCTAGACTAAAAGACCACTTTTTCAAGGCTGCTAACTTCCAATCACTCGTAAAGTACCCATGTCTGTTTTATCATTCCCTTTGTGAGAAATTTCCTAACCCCTATCTGTCCTGTTTGTCTGTTTTAATTAGATTGTAAGCTCTATTGAGCAGGGATTGGCTCTTACATATTAATGTACAGTGCTGAGTATTAAACTAAACTAAACTAAACCTTAGGTTTGTATACCACACCATCTCCACAAGCGTAGAGCTCGGCACGGTTTACAGGGTTAGGTTGAAAAGGAGCTACAAAGAAGGGTTATAGGAAAGGAGCTAGGAAGATAAAGAGGGACAGGGTACCAAAGAGCGGGAGGTGTTAGATTTTTGAAAAGAGCCAAGTTTTCAGGTGTTTGCGGAAGGATTGGAGGGAGCTTGAAATTCTGAGCGGGGATATGAGGTTGTTTCAGAGTTCTGTGGTTCTAAAGGTACATCTTCTAGCACTATAGAAATGATTAATAGAAGTAGTAAACTAGGTATGTGGCTCAGGCCCTGAATGTTTAGGGTGGATTAAGACATAGGCAAACTAGGCACATGCCTCAGGACCCAAAAGTTTAGAGGACCCTGTCAGATGCACTCAGGATTCAGGAGGCTGTCAACTGTCTGGATTTTTTCAGGATTCTATAAAGGTGTGCATTTTACCTATTTCAAAGCCAGGAGTATGGCTAAGTTTGTGGATATTTTTCAAAGTTTAACTCACTACCACTCTCTATGCACCCCCTTCCACTGCAGAGGCTGTGGTAGGCTCTAGCCAATGGGAAGGCTGCTCTAGTCACAGGAAGGAGGGGCTGAGCTGCAGAAGCTGTTGGGATAGCAGATCTTGGAAGACAGGCAAAAATATCTAGAAAAGTTAAGAGTCTGGTCATCTACTATAATAAAACCCTAAACGTGCATGCGCACTGTTAAATGCGTGTTCCATTTTCCGTGAGCTGTAGGTCTCCGGCAGGTAGGAGTGTGCATGCGCGCTTAGTGTTCTGTTTTCCGTGCTGTTGTTTGGTCTGGCCTGCTCCCTGCTCGCCTTGCCGTAGTGTATTTTTAAGTTGAAAGACGTGGCGGTGGCTCCTCTCACGATCCCCACCTGCGTCGGTTTCGCTGCAGGTGGGGATCATGAGAGAAGCCGCCGCTGTGCCTTTCAACTAAAAAATACACTATGACAAGGCACAGGGAGCAGGGAGCAGGCCAGACCGAAGCTTCAAAAATCCCAAGGCTTTACAAAGGTGAGCAAATCCACTGTCTGACAGAGGGCTCTGTTTTGAAACTGTGGCTCTCATTGAACTGCCAGTTGGCCAGCTCCCTTGCCGGAGTTATTTTTCAGTTTACAGGTGCCGCCGCGGCTCCTCTCACGAGCCGCACCTGTGTCAGAGAAGACTTCCGATGCAGGCAGGGATCATTAGAAGAGCCACCACGGCACCTTTAAACTTAAAAAAATAACTCCAGCAAGGGAGCCGGCCCGACCGCGGGAAGAGTAGGGGGGATGGAGAAATCCTGCTGCTGCATAGGAAATGGAGGGGGAGGGGATGCTGCGGCTGCTGCACAGGGAAGGGGGGGAAAGGAAAAAAATGCTACCGAACAGGGAAATGAAGGGGGAGGGAATGCTGCGGCTGCTGCACAGGGAAGTGGGGGGGCATGGTAAAATATGCTGCTGCACAGGGAAATGGAGTGGGAGGGAATGCTGCTTCGGCTTTCACACAGGGAAGTGGGGGAAGGGAAAAAATGCTGCTACACAGGGAAATGGAGGCGGAGGGAATGCTGCTTCGGCTTCTGCATAGGGAAGTGGGGGGGAGGGAAAAAAATGCTGCTGCACAGGGAAATGGAGGGAGAGGGAATGCTGCGGCTGATGCACAGGGAAGTAGGGAGGGAGACACAAAGAAAGGAAGAAAGACACAGGAGCAGGGAGAGAGACAGAAAGACAGACAGACAAAGGGGGCCAGGGAGTGAGACAGACAGAAAGAAAGACAGTGGGAGGGAGAGAGACAGAAAAAAAAGACAGGGGTAGAGAGAGAGACAGAAAAAAAGACAGACATATATTCTAGCACCCGTTAATATAACGGGCTTAAAGACTAGTGTAGTTGAAAAGCAAGATAGAAATGGAAAAAAAAAAAGCCGACATGGTAAAACGGGAGAGACAAGACATTTTTATTAGATATATCAGTGATAGGAAGAAATGCAAAAGTGGCATTGTGGAACTTAAAGGTGAAGAGGAGAAATATGTAGAAGCTGATAAAGAAAAGGCTGACATGCTTAACAAATATTTCTGTTCTGTGTTCACGGCTGAAGCGTCGGGAGTGAGACTGCAGAAGACATACGTGAATAGGGATGGAGGAGTGGTAGAACCTGATCGATTTTCAGAGGGTTGTGTTCACAAGGAGCTAGCTAAATTAAATGTAGACATAGTGATGAGGTCAGTTGGTGTACATCCGAGGGTGCTGAAGGGACTTAGGGAATTTCTGGTAGTACTGCTGACCAACCTTTTCAATGAGTCTCTAGAGTCAGGAATGGTACTGGAGAAGGGTGGATGAGGGACCACAAAAGTGGAAGTAACAAAGAAGTAGGGAATTACAAGCCGGTAAGTCTGACTTCTGTGGTACACAAATGAAAAGAAATGCTTTTAAAATAGAGAATGATGAATTTTCTGAAATCCTGTGGATTACAGGCCTGGAGGCAACATGGATTCACTAGAGGTAGGTCTTCTCAGACAAATCTGATCAATTTCTATGACTGGGTGACTAGAGGATTGGAGGGAGGGAGTGCACTAGATGTGGTGTATTTAGATTTTAGCAAAGCCTTTGATAGTGTTCCACACAGACGTCAAATAAATAAACTGAGTGCCCTCAGGATGGGTCCCAAAGTGACAGGTTGGGTCAGGAACTGGTTGAGTGAAAGGTGACAGAAGGTAGTGGTCAATGGAGATCGCTCTGAGGAAAAGGATGTTACCAGTGGTGTGCCTCAAGGTTCTGTTTTTGGACATGTTTTTTTAACATTTTTATAACTGATATTGCTGAAGGGCTGTCAGATAAGATTTCCCTTTTTGCAGATGATACCAAAATCTGTAGGTGGTGTGAATAACCTAAAGAAAGACCTGGCAAAGCTTCAAGAATGGTCTGAAATTTGGCTGCTAAAATTTAATGCTAAGAAATGCAAGGTCATGTATTTGTGCTGCAAAACTGATGGAATGGTACAGTTTAGGGGTGAAGAACTTATGTGCACAACAGAAGAGTGGGACTTGGGTGTGATTGTATGTGATGATCTTAAGGTGAGCAAACAGGTTGAAAAGGTGACTACGAAAGCTAGAAGGATGCTAAGGTGCATAAGGAGAGGTATGGCCAGTAGGCAAAAGCAGGTATTGATGCCCCTGTATAAGACTTTGATGAAATCTCAGTTAGAATATTGTGTATAATTCTGGAGGCCACACCTTCAAAAAGATATAAAAAGGATGGAGTCGGTCCAGAGGAAGACTACTAAAATGGTGCCTGGTCTTGTCATAAGGTGTTTGGAGACAGACTTAAAGATCTCAATCTGTATACTTTGGAGGAAAGGCGGGAGAGGGGAGATATGATAGAGATGTTTAAATACCTATGTAATGTAAATGTACATGTGTTGAATCTCTTTCATTTGAAAGGAAGCTCTGGAATGAGAGGAAATATGATGAAGTTAAGAGGTGATAGGCTTCGGAGTAATCTGAGAAAATACTTTTTTTTAAGGAAAGGGTGGTAGATGTGTGGAACAGTCTCACAGAAGAGGTGGTAGAAACAGAGACTGTGTCTGAATTCAAGAGGGCCTGGGATATGCACATGGGATCTCTCAGAGAGAGAAAGAGATAATGGTTACTGTGGATGGGCAGACTAGATGGGCCATTTGGCCTTTATCTGCCATCATGTTTCAATGTTAATTGGAGGCCAGATCTGTGCTGAGAAAGAGATGGAGGGTGGGGGTTGTCATGTCAGGATCAGGACCAGGAGTGCGGAAGACAACAAGTCAGGAGCAGTGCATCTGGCCCCCTGACCTCCTCGGGCTCGAGGCACATGCCTACAGGGCCTACCCTCTAATCCGACCCTGATGGTGGGCAAAGCAGATTAAGACCTCCTGCTGCCATAAGTAGTGAAACATTTTGGTGCCCCCTACTCTAGACCTGATGTTGGTCCTGAAACATTTGGGGAGTAAAAGGTAATTGATCATAAAATAAATATCATTTATTTTCTCAGAGAACTGTCATTTCTAGGATTATACATGTTATAATAAGAAAAAGTTTTCATCCTCTTCTTTGCTCTTACAAATTCTCCATTAATTTCATTACAATTAAGTTTCTGAACAATATCTATTTTCATGCACATTAAGGATAATTTATTGAGTTTTTCATGGATCATTATTGTACACTGAAGAGTTTTGAGTCTCTTTAGGGACAAAAATTACCATTCTGTTGTGCAGTTTGTAACCATTAAAGTTAAGAATATGTGCAAAGCAATTTCAAAATTGGGAAATACATACACATTTATACTCTAATAAAGGAGCACTTACCGGAGAGTAGTAACAATAGGGACATTAGTCCCCTTCATCTCCAGAGAACTGCCTTCACAATTGCTACTGAAAGACTCAACTTCCGCTCTGACTTTCAGCTCATAATCAAAACTCATACAAAACTTTAAACATGTCTAAAAACCCGCCCAAGTGCCTATAATCAAACCAATTTTGTGGACATGTCGTGGGATTTTTTAATGCTTCTGAATAGGGTTGCCAGATTTTACATTCGTAAAATCCGGACCCCTAGACCTGCCCCCAGGACTGCCCAACTCCGCCCCGTTATGCCCCAATCCTGCCCCTAATCCCACCCTGGCCCTGCCCCCACTGCCTGACACAATTTCAGGGGAAGCTTTTCAAACCCGGACAAAGTGCTGGGTTTTGAAAAGCCATCCAGACCCCTGGACATGTCCTCAAATGGAGGACATGTCCGGGGGTCTGGATGGCTTTTCAAAACCTAGCACTTGGAGGACATGTCTGGGGAAATTCCGGACGTCTGGTAAACCCTACCTCTGAATGCTGTTGTGCACCCAAAGTTGAAAGGGGTATTTCTGGAGGAGTAGTTAGGACAGTATGTAGGCGGGATGGGGGCTGACCTAGACTTAGTTGTCCTGCTGGGATAATCAAATATTTTACTAGACATCCTGGATGAAACTTAAACGTTGTGAATTAGACGATATAAAAACAGGTATAAGTGTCAAAAACGTATCCAAAGTGACCAGATAACCACTGCAGAGACAAAGTAAAGACCCACACATACTCCTCCAGTGTTCACTGATCCCATCTCATCCCCACAAAAATCAGAATAAAAAAGTACATACCTGTCTCCAGAACATCATCACCTGGTACAGGTGTCTTAAATAGCCTGGTGGGTGGTCTAGTGAGGAACAAAGGAAAGGGAACAGAAACCCCACGTAAAATCCAACGAAAAGACAGCAAGTGGAGAGTGGGATAGAACATGTCAACCTTGAGACAAACAATCTTTTATTTCTTTAAACTCAAAATAAAATGCATGTAAAAACACATGAATAAAAAGTCCTATAAATGTAATGTCCTTATTGTGGAAGGATCCAGTTGAAGACCCAACACGGTTCGTGTTTCGGCCTCCAGGTGGAGGCCTGCCTCAGGGGTGTGGTTATTGGTCCAGTAGGTGTCACTCCAGTGCTGGGAATCTGAACTTTAAAAATAAAACTTTTGACATATGTGGGACTCAAAAACATATGTAGGACTCAAAGAAGCCACCCTCTTTTTGAGCTGTTGGCTTCTTTATGAGTCCTACATTTGTTTTAAGAGTCCCACATATGTCACAAGTTTTAGTTTTAGTTTTAAGTTTTGTTCTGGGCATTTGGGACTTGGACAAATTTTTGGTTGAAAATGTGGTATAAAGATAGAAGTCCTGGCGGTCTGGACGAACAATAGCCTGGATGTCCAAATAGACTAATTTTGGGGAAAAAAAACATTCTAGACGTATTTTTCAAAAATGGGCATTTTCCCAAATCAGACTTAGACATATGTTTTGATTATGCCCTTCTATGTCACTATGAGTCTCCAACATTCAATATAATTCTGTCATCTTTTGAGTTCTGCGAAAAGGAGCTCTTCATTCCACATACAATACCACTCTGTTTCTAAGAAAGAAACTGTATTCCTGAGAGAGCCCCAAGATAATGAGGTATTTCAGTTAAAAAGAAGGCGGCTATAGGAGTCGATATCATACATTTCAACAAATTGGTTGAAGGGGTTGAAGCTTCATAACTTAAACAATTTTGCGTGAGGTGCCCTTGTGACCTATCATGCACTTCTACCTCAAGCACACACATTCTCACTGGAGCTGATGGCACCCTTCCGGTGCCCTTCACATGTGTTTCTTGAGCATCAACTGTTTCGGACAACTGGTGGCCCTTTTTCACTGATTTCCTAAGCCAGTACTGACCTTGCTTACTTGTAATGCATCCCTGATGGTGAGTAGCTCTAATAAGGGGATGTAGGCAGTGGCATAGCGAGGGTAGGAGGCACCTGGGATTGTGCCCCCCCCCCCCGCCCGCCTCACACACACACTCCTTCCCTCTCCCCCATGCCACATTTGCTCCCTCCCTACTCATACCTCTTTAACTCTTTGCCATTGGGAGCAGCTTCTCAGACCTGTTGCTCATGCAGGCATTAGAAACATAGAAACATAGAAAGATGACGGCAGAAAAGGGCTATAGCCCATCAAGTCTGCCCACTCTACTGACCCACCCCAATAAGTCTAGATGCTAGTGATTCATCCTACGTAGGGATCCCACGTACATGTCCCATTTACTCTTAAAGTCAAGCACGCCGGTGGCCTCGACCACCTGCACCGGAAGCTTATTCCAGTGATCTACCACCCTTTCCGTGAAAAAATACTTCCTGGTGTCACTACTAAATTTTCCTCCTCTGAGTTTAAGCAGATGCCCTCTTGTGGTCGAGGGTCCTTTGGGGAAGAGGATGACATCTTCCACCTCGACACGTCCTGTGATGTATTTAAATGTCTCAATCATGTCCCCTCTCTCCCTGCGTTCCTCTAGAGTGTAGAGCCGCAGTCTGCTCAGTCTCTCTTCGTACGAGAGACCCTTGAACACCAAGATCATCCTAGTGGCCATCCGCTGAACCGACTCGATTCTAATCATGTCTTTACGGTAATGTGGCCTCCAGAACTGCACACAGTATTCCAGATGAGGTCTCACCATGGTTTTGTACAGCGGCATTATGACTTCTGGTTTCCGACTGACGAAACTTCTATTGATACATCCCATCATTTGCCTTGCCTTGGATGTGGCCTTCTCTACCTGCTTGGCAGCCTTCATGTCTGCACTGATGATTACTCCCAAATCTCGTTCTATTGAGGTCGTGGCTAATGTTACTCCGTTTAGGGTGTAAGTTCTGCACGGATTTCTGCTACCGAGGTGCATGACCTTACATTTCATAGAATTGAAGCCTAGCTGCCATGTCGAGGACCAGTTTTCCAACGTACGAAGGTCCTGTGTCATACTATCCTGTAAAAAGCTTTCACTTACTATGTTGCACAGTTTTGCATCGTCGGCGAATAACGTTACTTTACCCTGAAGCCCTCGTGTCAAGTCCCTTATGAATATGTTAAAAAGGAGAGGACCCAGGACCGAGCCCTGCGGCACTCCGCTGGTCACCTCTGATGTTTCAGAGAGGGTACCGTTGACCATCACCCTCTGAAGTCTACCACTCAGCCAATCATTGACCCATGCAGTTATCGTCTCACCCAACCCCATTGATTTCATCTTGTTTAGTAGCCTGCGGTGTGGGACGCTGTCAAAAGCTTTGCTGAAATCCAAGTATACTATGTCCAGAGACTCTCCTGAGTCCAACTTTCCTGTTACCCAATCAAAGAAGCTGATGAGGTTGGATTGACACGATCTACCCTTAGTGAAGCCATGTTGACTAGGATCCCTAAGATTCCTCTCATCCAAGATCGTGTCCAACTTACGTTTAATTAGTGTTTCCATGAGTTTACATACTATCGATGTGAGACTCACTGGTCGGTAATTCGCAGCCTCTGCCCTGCAACCTTTTTTATGCAGAGGAACAACATTCGCTGTTTTCCAATCCAGGGGGACTCTCCCCTTCTTTAGGGAGAGATTGAAGAGCATGGCTAATGGTTCCGCCAGGACCTCGCACAGCTCTCTGAGCACTCTTGGGTGCAATTCGTCTGGACCCATGGCTTTGCTCACCTAGAATCTTGACAATTCGCTGTAGACATCAGCTGGTGTGAACTCAAAATTCTGAAATGGGTCTTCCGCGCTTGACATTGCTTCCAGATGTGGCCCTTTCCCTGGTGCCTCGCAGGTAAAAACCGAGCAGAAGTATTCATTCAGTAGTTTGGCTTTATCGGAATCTGTTTCCGCATAATTCCCATCCGGTGTTCTGAGGCATATTATCCCGTTTGTGTTTTTTTTCCTGTCACTAATGTACCTGAAGAAGGATTTGTCCCCTTTCTTAATGTTCTTTGCTAGAGTTTCTTCCACTGCAAGCTTGGCCTCCCTGACTGCTGTTTTGACTGCTGCAGACCTGGCCCTATATTCAATGTTAGCTTCACCTGTTCCCGTACATTTGTATGAAAGAAATGCTCTTTTTTTCTCCTTGACGAGGTACGAGACCTCTTCAGTGAACCATTGGGGTTTTTTGTTTCTTTGTTGTTTATGTACCAATTTTATGTAGCGGATAGTTGCCTCGTGTAGGGTCAATTTCAGGTTTGACCACATGGCTTCCACATTATCAGTTGCTTCTTGATCCTGCAGCATCTGCTGGACGAAATCTCCCATACGTGCAAAATCAGTGCCCCGGAAATTGAGTACCCTCGTTTTAGTTTGTGATTTAGGGAAACCTTTCCTGAGGTTGAACCATACCATGTTATGGTCACTGGTAGCTAGCGTTTCTCCCACTGAGACCTCCGAGATACTCTCGCCGTTTGTAAGTACGAGGTCTAGGATGGCCTCGGCCCTAGTGGGCTCTAGCACCATTTGTTTGAGCTGTACTCCCATCATGGATGTCAAAATCCTCCTGCTACCACAAGTTGTCGCTGAGAGTGTGTTCCAGTCTACATCGGGCATGTTGAAGTCCCCTAGCAGAACAGTGTCCCCCCGTAGAGTAATATTTTCAATGTCTTCAATCAATTCGTTATCCTTGTCCTCTGTTTGTCTTGGAGGTCTGTATACCATACCAAGGTACAAGCACTTTTCTCCACCTCTGGCCAGGTTGGCCCAGATGGATTCCCCGGTGTACTTAACATCTGTGATCCTGGTTATCTTGATGTTCTCTTTGATGTAAATTGCTACCCCCTCCTCCTAGCTTACCCTTCCTGTCTTGTCGAAGCAGGTTGTATCCTGGTATAGTTGTATCCCACCCATGGGAGTCCGTGAACCATGTTTCTGATATTGCCACCACGTCTAGGTCGGCATTCACAATTTCTGTTTCCAGTTCTAGAAATTTATTCCCTAAACTATGTGCATTAACATATATAGCTCTCCACTCTGTGCGTTTGTTAAACCCCTGTAGAGAGATTCCTATCTGACTCAAAGTGTCTCCTAGTGAACCTTTAGCAGTGAGGGTACTTACTTCGGACTTAGAAGCGCAGTTTTGGATCACCACATCAGGATTGTTTCTTACTGCACTGGTATATAAGTGGGTACCCTCCCCCGACTTACCTAGTTTAAAGCCCTCCGAAGTAGGCGGGCTAAACGGTGTCCGAAGACGTTCTTACCTCTGCTGGTCAGGTGAAGTCCGTCTGGTCCCTGGAGTCCCTGTAGTGCCTCTCCATGATTTAGGAATCCGAAGTTCAATTCTCGGCACCATCGTTGTAGCCATTCGTTTGTCTTCAGGATGCGTTCGTCTCTGTCCCTTCCCTTGCCCCTAACAGGAAGAATAGAAGAGAATACTACCTGTGCTCCTGTCTGCTTCAGCTTTTCTCCCAGAGCTCCGAAGTCTCTGGCTATGTCCTCCGGCACGTTCCTGGTAGTGTCATTAGTTCCGACGTGGATGAGCAGCATGGGAAAGTGGTCCCGGGGGGCTGAGAAGTCTATCAAGTCTGGCGGTCACGTCCCATATTCTGGCTCCTGGCAGGCAGCAGACCTCCCTCGACTGCATGTCCAGTCTGCATATTGGTCCCTCGGTGCCTCTCAGCATGGAATCCCCGATGACTATTACTCTGCGCTTCTTTTGGGGGGGTCGATCTGTTGTGGCCGGAGATGGGGTCGTTTGTTGAACGTCGGTAGTCTCTTCCTGCTTCATGTCGATAGTCCCTTCTTGCAAGACCTGGAATCTGTTCTTCAGGTTGAGTTGTGGAGTCGAAGTGGAGCTACCCTGGTAAGAGAAAGAATAAGAAGGTGAAGAAATTGTAGATTGGGGGGGGGTTCTCCTATGTTTACCTGTGGAGGAGGTCACTAACTGCCAGGAGTCAGTGTCTCCAGCCATCTCCTGGATTCCGACAGTTGGACTCGGCGTCGACGGCCCTGGTGTCTCAGTGAGGGACCTGTCACGGGTCTGTTCGGTGATTTGGGACAGCTCCTGCACTAGTCCATCGATGTAGGCCTCGTCCTCTCTAATGTCTCTCAGGCGTTTCACCTCCTCCCTGAGGCTCTGTAATTCCTGCATGATGACGTCTTCCTGTTGGACGACCTCCTCTGTTTGTGTAGAGGCCGTATTGTACTGCTGCGGGACGCCCTCGGTCTGCACGGAGACCTCCTTCCCCGGTGTTATGTTCTCCTCCGTCTGTGTGTAGGCTGAGATCACCTCCTGGATCACCTCTGTGTAGGGAATGCCAATCTTGCTTGTAGTCTTCACACTTCTTGTGCGCCCTGCCATACTTAGGTAATGTGTGTGATCTGCCTGCAAATGAGTAAATGAGAGATTAATGTCAATGAGTATGTGAGAGAGAACAAGTGAAAGATAGTAAGTGAGAGAGAGAGATAGTATGTTAGGGTAGGGCGTCTGATGGATAGAGTTGAAATTTAGGATGTCAGAGAGGTCTAGGCAGTAGGGTGCTTAGGGTGAATGATTTGGAGGAACGGTTAGAGGGTAAAAGATGTGTGGTGTAAGATTGTGGTGCTTGTAGGATGTAAGATGTAAGATTGGGGTTAGAGTGCCTGGAGGACCGCTAATGTCCTATTGTCCTAGAATTGGCTCTCCTTTAAGGCTCTCCTTAAGGCTCTCCTTAAGGCTCTCCTTATGGCTCTTCGCAAAGGCGCTCTCGCTAAGGCGAGCGCCTTTGCCGCTCGCCTTTGCTGCGCGCCGTTGGCTCGCCTCTTTTAATGGAGGAGCCCGGTCGCTGGCTGCTGACGCGGTGGGGGGGGCGGAGCTACTCTCGCCGACCCCGCAAGCTGCCTCGTGTCTCCTGGCGCTGCTAGCGCCTTTCTCCTCCTCCTGCCTCGCTCACCACCTCCTCTCCTGGCTGATCCTTCTCCCGGTGCCTGCTGCCCGTGATCAGTGCAGTGCAGCGCCCGTTGGCTCGCCTCCTTTAATGGAGGAGCCCGGTCACTGGCTGCTGACGCGGTGGGGGGGGCGGAGCTACTCTCGCCGACCCCGCAAGCTGCCTCGTGTCTCCTGGCGCTGCTAGCGCCTTTCTCCTCCTCCTGCCTCGCTCACCACCTCCTCTCCTGGCTGATCCTTCTCCCGGTGCCTGCTGCCCGCGATCAGTGCAGTGCAGCACCCGTTGGCTTTCCCTCTGATGTCACTTCCTGGCCCTGCAACCTGGAAGTGATTTCAGAGGGGAGCCAGGCTGGCATGAGCAGTAGGCTGGAAAGTTGCTCACACTTGCGAAGATTTAAAGAGGGGAGGGCATGAGTGGGGCATACGGGATGGAGAGGTACCAGCACCCCCACCAAGATGGCACCCGGGGTGGTCTTTCACCCCCGCTCCCTCCTTTACTACACCACTGGGTGGGAGCACTGCCTGAAGGAGCATATGAGCAACAGGACAGCACTAGAATAAATAGCTAGAAAGCGCATGCACTTGTTTGTTTCTATGTCTCTGGAAAGGACAGTCTTATATACATTTATTTTATTTATTTTTAAAATTTCTATTCCGCTTAAAGCCTAAGTGGATTACAGTAAAAACATACATAAACCACTGCATACAAACTCGTGACAGAAAAAACAATACCTCCTCGCTTCGTCCTTACAAACATCATATTACACCAATTATACTTTTTTTTAAAAACACTCCATTCTAATTTTAAAAACTTGTACAAATCAATGAGTTTTCAGTTGTTTCCTGAAAGACCTCAAGTCCTTGAATCCTTACACAATCTCAAACAGCCTGGCAACCCATTTCATAAATGTACACCTGCTACTGAGATGGCTGATGCTCGTGTTCTCCTGTTGACAATCTCAATTGACAATCTCAGTTGACAACCTCAATCATCATCACGGCATATACTGCCAAATGCCAAGGTACCACCCAATAGTTTATCTGATAAACAATCGTCAGGACTTTGTATTCAATCCTCCACCAAATATGTAGCCAAGCTTCCTTTTGAAAATCTGAGCTGGAATTGAAACGTTTGCTGCTACCTGTGCATATATTTACTTATTTAAATTTGATTTACTATACCGCCTTTAGCAGCAGTATACTAATCCCCTCTTCTACTAAACCGCGCTAGTGGTTTTAGCATGAGGAGCCATGCTGAATGGCCCGCACTGCTCCCAACGCTCAGTGAGTTCCTATGAGTATTGGGAGCAGCGCGGGCCATCCAGCACAGCTCTCTGCGCTAAAACCACTACTAGAAGAGGCCCAAAGTGGAGAGAAGTTTTCAGCCTAAGGAATTTACCTGTTAACTATTAAATTATTTGGGCAAATTCCTTGAACACTGTCCTTATACTGCCTATATTTTTTCATAAACAAAACAAACTAAATATTTTACTTTGCTTTTTCCATTTGTGAACCTTTTTATACCTTGTACACATTGCCCATAAATCTTACTGTTTTGAGCAGTGAGCCCTCTCAATCTTTGATTTATATTAGAGGCAATGGAGATGAAAGTGTCTTATGCTGCTTCCCTGATTCTCAGCCCACCTCTACAGAGCTGCCAAGTTACCTAGCTCCATGTGGGAAACTTTTTGGTCTTATATCCCAGTTTATTTATTTATTTAGTCGAATTTCTAGCCCGTTCACCCAGAAGAGCCCAGAACGGGTTACAAGTTTACATACACAGTAAAAGGTTTAGCAACAAGATTATAACTTCATATACAGCAGGTAAATAGAACTAATCAAAAGAATGAAGAACAGTGGTAGAAATTCCTATGTACATGTTTTGGGTACTGAGCATGGTAGCAAGGCAAACGATGGTCAACAAGGATGCAAATTCACATATAAGATATTCAGAGCAGATTAAAGAGAAGAACAGCAGCAGAGGGATATTGTATACTTGGACTTTCAGAAAGCGTTCGACAAGGTTCCACATATAAGACTTCTCAGGAAATTACAAGGCCAAGGAATAGAGGGAGATATACTAAGATGGATAGGCAAATGGCTAGAGAACAGAAAACAGAGAATGGGCATAAATGGGATGTTCTCAGAATGGGAAAAAGTGACTAGCGGTGTACCCCAGGGCTCAGTACTTGGACCCATCTTATTTAATATTTTTATAAATGACCTGGAAGAAGGAACATGCAGTGAAATCATCAAGTTTGCAGATGACACAAAGTTATGCTGGGCAATCAGATCGCAGAAGGACAGCGAGGAACTCCAGAGCGACTTGAATCAATTGGAGAAGTGGGCAGATAAATGGCAGATTAATTTTAATGTGGAAAAATGCTAAGTGATGCATTTAGGCATAAAAAATAAAGATCACAAGTATAGTATGTCAGGTGTAACTGTGGGAAAGACCGAACAGGAAAAGGACCTGGGTATACTGATAGATCTGACCCTGAAACCGTCGGTGCAATGTGCGGTGGCGGTGAAGAAAGCAAATAGAATGCTAGGCATGATAAAGAAGGGAATTACGAGTAGATCAGAGAAAGTTATAATACCGCTCTACAGAGCCATGGTTAGACCACACCTGGGATACTGCGTCCAGCATTGGTCTCCATACCTAAAGAAGGATATAAAACTGCTAGAGAGGGTGCAGAGACGAGCAACGAAGCTAGTGAAAGATATGGAGAACCTGGACTACGAGGAATGACTTAGGAGACTGGGGTTGTTCTCCCTTGAGAAGAAGAGACTGCGAGGGGATCTGATTGAGACTTTCAAAATACTGAAAGGATTTGACAAAATGGAGCAGGGAAAGCAGTTATTTACAATGTCCAGTGTGACACGGACAAGAGGACATAGACTGAAGCTGAGGGGGGACAGGAATATCAGGAAGTTCTGTTTCACGCAGCGAGTGGTGGACACCTGGAATGCTCTCCCAGAGGAAGTAATTGCAGAATCCACCGTTCTAGGATTTAAGGGTAAACTAGATGCACATCTCCTTAAGAGTGGCATAGAGTGATACGGGTAAGGGTAAATTAGATGCACATCTCCCTTGAGAAGCATACAGTGATATGGGGACTAAAACTATGCCAGGGTACACCTGGCGGGGCCTCCACGTGTGCGGATCACCGGACTTGATGGATCCAGGGTCTGATCCGGAGATGGCAATTCTTATGTTCTTATGAACTGTATGGAGAGATGAATGCAAGATTTGGGGACTGAGCACAATAGCATTGCAATCGATAGGCCTTATAAGTAAATTACAATACATTCGAAGTATAGGACAGTTTTTGGCATTTATGGTTTGGGTACATATGGTAGAGAGATAAGATCTTGCTTAGTTTTGTACCTCGAGACTTGCTTAGTGTGCGCCTCGAGACTTAGGCCTCCTTTTATGAAACTGCGATAACAGCTTCTAGCGCGGAAAGCCACGCTGAATGGCCTACGCTGCTCACAACGCTCATTGAGTTCCTATGAGCGTCAGGAGCAGCATGGGCCATTCAGCATAGTTTCGTAAAAGAGGGGGTTAGTTCTGCCTGTAAGTCAAGTGGAGGGCACATTCAGTGTGGCAGAATCATTTTGCTGAGGTAGAAATAGAGGTTAGGGGCGTGTTTGCAAGAGTCAGGTAAAAAAGGTAGGTTTTTACTGCTTTCCTGAAGTTTAGTAAGCCTGTCAGTGTTTTGTACTGTACTCCTTGATACCACCAGTTGAAATCTGCACTTCAGGTCCCATAAAGTACCAGGATACAGTTGCAGAAATCCAGGACTGAGGGGAAGATTCCCAAATGTTCACGGTAAAATCCGACGGGCCGCTGTCATGTTTGCTCCTGTATCGATTTCAGAAACACGTCATTCTTTAAAAAACCATGCATACAATTGAGGTTCACGGAGGGTCACAAAATTTGCATGTGCCCATTGCTGGTGATAGCGATCAGCACATACGCAGAATAAACGCACAATTTAAAAAAAAAAATTAAAAAAATCCAAGTCAAAGATCGGCAGGAGGAATGCCCACTCTCTCGCACCTCTAAAGTCAAGCAATCCCCTCCCCCCATGGCAGCGGGAGAGATGCCCACTCCCTCCTGCCACCAAGCAACCCCGCACCCAGCAGCGGGAGAGATGCCTGTTCCCTCATGGTGCCAAGCAACCTCCCCCCCACAACTCACAGACCACACCCCCCAGCAGCGGGAGAGATGCCCACTTTTGAAATGTGTAACTTGGTTGCTATCCAACTCTACCTATTAAGCTTCTCCATTTGAAGAATGTGCTTGCAAAATCCCAATGCTCACTTATAAACTAGTACTGCTATCACACCAACAGCTAGGCTCTGCACTTTTCCCTGCTACTTCTGGAGAGGTGAAACAATGGGGAAGATGGGAGATCCCTGGTAGAATATGTTTGCCTATTGCCCAGTGTAGGGGTGGTCTAGCTCTGGGCATGCATTAGATTTAGAAGCCACAGCTAGGTTTTCCTCCTTAAAGAAATGTGACAGGTCAATCTCTTGGGATGTGGACCTGCTACCGTACATACAGGAAGGAAGAGAACTAGAGGGAATCGGAGCCTTTGGGGAACTGAACTGGTGGTCCCAGGATAAAGAGAGACTGGGATAGGAAGCAATTCCCTGAGCTGGAAGTAAGGACCAGAGAAACTGGGGAAAGAGGAAGAGGGGGAAAAAGAAAGTTCTTAAATAGCATCAAGAGAGCTGCCTTAAGTAGGAATGAGAAGGTAAGCTTTAGTATGAAATAGTTTTCTTGCTGAAAGAGAGCCAGAAGGCAAGCTGGGAGGGAAAGATTTGGTAAGGATTCTGTTCACTAGTACAGAAGAGTAATTGCCTTAGGAAATGTGCAGGAATAAGTTCTGTTAGCTTGTAGGAAAAGGTTTACTTGTTGACTAAAATGAACCCAGAAAAGAAATGGGGGGAAAATGTTAATGCAACGTTTGGTAAATGCAAAATGGTACCTTTTTTGGAATGCTACAGTTAATTAAGCTAATGACTGTGGGGGTTCTGTTGATTCACTATTACCAAAGAGAGGGTTGGCAAATGCAGAAGGTGGTTACTTCCAGGAATGCCGCAGTTTAATGTGCTGGCAGGGCTGGAAACCTGGCACAGGATTTTAAAGCTGCCCTGGAAAAAGATGGGACTATTGTAATGTTTGTAAACTGTGGTAACAAAATGTTTTTCTTAACTTATTAAAAAAAAAAAAAAAAAGAAAGGTGTCCTTTATTTCTTCATAATATCTGGAGCCTGTGTAGCTTGACAGTAATTGCAAGGATGTGGACTTCATTTTATTCTTTTGCATGGAAGGGTGTGGTGTTTGAAAATATAATGCTGTTGCACAATAAAGAGCTTCAGTAATTATTCTGGATGTTAATGATTTATTTGCAGTTAGATTCCTTTGAAGGGTAAAAAGTTATTTAGGACCTGGCAGGGGAGTAAGAATGATTGAAGGGAATAGGCAGGATTCCTCTAGTTTGTGAATACTCCAGGGCCAGGTATACTAAAGCCACCAAGTCCGGACCTAGATAGCAGCGGGAGTGCCCCTCTGGATAGGGTTGCCAGATTTCCTCTATTAAAAAAAGAGGGCACCTGGTCCTGCCCCATTCTGACCCCAGCCCCCAACCATGTCCGCCTCCAGCTCCGCCCTGTTCTGCCCCTGCCCCTAAACAAACCTCCCCCGAGATCAAGACCACGTCTGTGCATGCGCGAATGCGAAGGACATCATCGCGTTGACATTTGCACATGCGCAGATGCACGCCAGATACAACCTTGAGGTCAGAGACTAAACTGCCGGGTTTTGGAAATCCCTGTGGGCCTCCAGACAGTCCTCTAAAAAAGGCCATGTCTGGGTTTTCCCAGACGTCTGATCACCCTACCCCTGGAGAGTCAAGGTACTCATGTTTTAATGTTACTTGAAAGGTAACATTAAAACATTGTTCTCTATTTAACCATCCTGTCACACTCATGGTTTTAGCAACTTCTATCCTGTCCCCTCTCAGCATTCTCTTTGTCAAGATGAATAGCCCTAACCTCTTTAGTCTTTATGTAAAAGAGGTTCTCCCAGTGGCGTAGTTAGGGAAAATGGCACCCGGCATTACCGCGCTGTGCACCCCCTGCTCTTCCCCGCTACTTGAGCACCCCTGCCTCTCATTGCTTGAGCGCCTCCCACCCCCACGTACCTCTTGAAATGTTCGCCAGAACAAGCAGCATCTTTCACCTGCTGCTGAGGGATATATATAGTGGTGTCTATGGAGTTCCTGCATGGGGGGAAACTCGGAAACTGGAAGCGTTAATGTTGGTGTGTCCAGACTCACAGGTTAAATCTAAATTTCCTGTGTTGCTGAGCACAAACTCTCACATGTTTGGCAGGCTGTTGCAGGCCTGTCAGGAAAGTAGAGGGAATCAGCACTGATATCCTGCCCTAGATGTCATGCTGTTCACTGGAGGGAGGCCTAAGGGTGAGGGGTCAGACCAGGTGGGTAAAATAAGGCAAAGAAGCCCTTATGCTTCTCCCATTGCAGTGGTGAGAAAGAAGGATAGGTGAGTGAAACAATGTGTTGATTACCATACTCTGAATCCTAGAACCACCCCTGACCAATACATTAGCCCTAGAATAGAGGATGCCCTGGATTCCTTAATTTGGAGTCAGTGGTTCTCTGTTCTGGACTTACAAAATGGGTACTACCAGATCCCCATAATTGAAGCAGATATGAAAAAACTGCATTTATATGTCCATTGGGGTTCTATCAGTTCAATAGGCTGCCCCAGGGAGTGTCTGGAGCCCCTGTGGGGGACATGAATTTATTAGAAGTTCTGGTATATTTAGATGACTTGATTGTGTTTGGGAGAACATTGAAAGAACATGAAGAGAGATTATTGAAAATTCTTGATCGCTTGGCACATTAATGGGTTCAAATTGTCACTGGATAAATACAAATTCTGTCAAGCAGAGGTGAAATATGTGGGTCATATTGTGTCACAAAGAGGAGTGACCACAGACCTGGATAAGATAGCTGCTCTTATTACTTGGCCACGGCCAGTGAATTTGAGAGTTGTGGCCTTTCTTGGGGTTCTGTGAATAATGCAGGAAGTTTGTGAAAGCTTATTCAAAAATTGTATACCCTTTGTTAGGGCCGATGCATGGGTATCCGCCCATGAATCAGAAACCGAAACAGAAAATGGGTGACGAGAGGAAATATTATAAAGTACAGTGGTACCTTGGTTTACGAGAATAATTCGTTCCAGAAGCATGCTCGTAATCCAAAGTACTCATATATCAAAGCAAAGTGCCCCATAGAAAATAGTGGCAATGTAGATGATTCGTTCCAGAACCCAAAAGGTGGCCCAGGTGTACCTGTCAGGTGCCGGGTGCTGCAGCGCTATCTCCTCCATCTGCTTCCTCCGCCGTCATCCGCTGAAGAACCCTGCAGTGCCGCTTCAGAGGGATGCCTCTTCCGTCCGCTGGCCAGCCTTCCACGTCGGGGGCCTTCCGCATGTTGGAGAGCCTCTGTCTGAGCCTACACAGTTGAGTGCCGTCCCCCCTCCACATTGCTTATGACATGCACATCGATGATTGACGTTGTGCGTGTCATATGCAACGTGCAGGTGGGACAGCACTCAGTTGCTTAGGCTCAGATAGAGGCTCTCCAACATGCGGAAGGCACCCGACGTGGAAGGCTGGCCGGCGGACGGAAGAGGCATCCCTCCGAAGCGGCGCTTCCTGCAGTGTAAGTTCTCGTTTATTGGGGCAGTGCTTGGTTTGCGAAACAAAAGTTTGCTGAGTGTTTCGCTCGTCTTGCAAAACACTCGCAAACCACGTTACTTGCAAACCGAGGTTCCACTCTATTTTGGTTCTCAATCAGTGGTGTAGCAAAGGTGGGTGGTGCCCCAACCCCTGACCTCTTCTCTGCCCCCCCCTGTTCCTTAACACCTCACACACACACACACTCTCCTTCCCTTCCCCTGTACCTCTTTAATTTTCCCGGTGTGAGTAGTATCGGGAACTTATTGCCCACATGATGTTGGTTTTCCCTCTGACATCACTTATTAGCAGCAGGACCCAGAAGTGACGTCAGAGAGAGCTGACACTGATGCGGGCAGCAGGTTCCTGATACTGCTCGCACTGGGAAAATTAAAGAGGTATGAGGGGAGGGCGCATTGGGGATTGGAGAGAAGGATAGGTGCCGGCACCAAGACGGTGCCTGAGGTGGACCACGCCCCCCCTCCCTCACCACCCCCTTACTAAACCACTATACCTGGTGAGAATGCATTTAGGGACATCATAGATTGCTTGTGAAATAGAAACATGATGGCAGATAAATGCCAAATGGCCCATCTAGTCTGCCCATCCGCAGTAATCATTATCTCTTTCTCTCTCTAAGAGATCCCTTATGCCTATCCCAGGCCCTCTTGAATTCAGACACAGTCTCTGTCTCCACCACCTCTTCCAAGAGACTGTTCCATGCTTCTACCACCCTTTCTATAAAAAAGTATTTCCTTAGATTACTCCGGAGCCTGTCACCTCTTAACTTCATCCTATGCCCTCTCATTGCAAAGTTTCTTTTCAAATAAAATGCTCCTGTACTTGCATTCACTGATCTAGGCAAGTTCTATAAACTGCATGCAGATGCTTGTCTGGAAGGATTGGGAGCAGTGTTGTATTAGTCACGCTCTGATGGACTACAGCCAGTGGCTTATGCAAGTTGGAGTTTATCAAAGACTGAAATAAACTATCCAGCGCATAAATTAGAGTTTCTAGCTCTCAAGTTTTCACTTTTAGTGAGACTTTGTATATCTGCTATTCGACTAATCAAATATCCCCTGAGGAAGGCGTTTTTATACGCCAAAACATGGATCCTTGTTGGGACTTTTAATTGTTTTAATTACCGGTTGAAAAGACACCACCCTTGCCTTTTTTGTTTGACTGTCCTTTCTCAAAGGCGAGGTCAAGTGTCCTTTCTCGAAGGCGAGCTCTGCCTGCTAGCTCTCAAGTGGGCAATAGTGGAGACGTTAAGAGACTACTTGTATGGAATGGAGTTCACCATGAAAACAGACAATAACCCTTTAACATATGTCTTGACCACTACCAAATTGGATGCTACTGGGCACCAGTGGCTGGCTGCACTATCTTTGTAGAATTTTAGTGTGTGGTATCAGCCAGGGAAAACAAATGGGGATGCGGATGCTCTATCTAGACGTATAGTGGCATAGTAAGAGGGTGGACCGTCCCGGGCGCCGGCACCTCTCTGCCCTGCCCCGCCACACCACGCAATGCTCGAGCCATCTCTCTCCCCCCCCCCCCCCCCGAGAATGTACACCGGGCAGCTGAAAGCCTGGAAGCCCCACTGGAGGCCACCTGAAGTATTTCTTTTATAAGTCTGCTTTCAAAGTCTCTTCCCTGCTCACTATGAATACATGCAGGGAGACTATAATTCACAAAGAACTTTTCCCGTGTGGGCTTTCTGGTTCTTAGCTGGATAAGCCTAAGCATTCCTTGTAAAAGATATTCTCCTTACGTTTTGAGTCCATTTCCAGTGTCAAAAAGTCTATACACACCATGTTTACTAGTCTGGCTGAGCTTTGGGGCAAAGTCTTTCACTTTACACAAGCTGTGCACTGCTTTCAGTAGTTTTCAAAGTCCTGAAACTGTGTGGGCCAATAAAACTGGTCTCTTAGTCATACCAACTGCCAAATTCTTTCACTTTCCATGTGACCCAGATCATCATGTAAATATTTTAACACTGTATTGTACAACACTCTGGGAAAGCACAACTGTTCAGGATGATCTGAGTGGGTGTCTCTCCGCTCTCTGTAAAGTACTTGTTTTCTTACAAACAACCTCTCCCATTCTCTTAGCATTACCTTAGTATCTGAGTGATTCAATGGCACAGTTGGAGGCCTCATACCTCCCTCTTATGCTTTTAACACAGCATCCATCACTGAATCAGTCTGTTGGGCCTGGTGAATGCCCTGCAAAGTCCAACTAGGCAAATTAGTGGCCCTGATGGAGAAGCTCACTAGAACTATGGCACTAGTTTCAGTAGTCCTTATTCCAGTATAAGTCCAGAACTATTATAAAAAGTGTATACTGGATAAGAATCTTAACCTTAATTAAGTTGAATGAACGAGAGCAGAGAAACATCTTTTTTCTTAATACAGTCGAACCTTATGGACTTAATTGTGAGTTGGAGTGGGTTTCATTGTTTTGATAGATTCTGACCAATAGGGCTCCATTGTTTTGACTGATTCTGACCAATAGGACTTAGGGGGAGGAGTTACTGGCACGAATGGGAGGACACTATATAAACACCGGTGTACACGCCGACGCCATCTTGCTCTTTTACAAACATAGATAGAGTCGGATGACATAGGCAACCCGGTAAGACACTTGGATTTTAAAGTTGGGTAGTAATTACTTATAAAACTTAGCGGGTGGGGTGATGTTATAGAATAAGCACTAATGTCACCTTCCTGTTACTATTTTAGGGGGTCTCTTGATACAGCACAGATGGTGCGAAACATGTCGGGTCATGTTCCCAGGGTTTAGCTGGCATAAGATAAGTACACTGAACCTCAGTATTTCTTACTATTACTTAATAAATTATTTATTTAAACATACTATTTAAACAAAAAGCACTTATAAATGAATGAAATAGCCAGTGATGATTGCACCACGTAATTTCTTCCCGCAGTAACAAGATATTACAGCGGTGGAGTGGTGGGGCTGAGGCTTTTTCATTTATCCACTCATGAGCCTGAAGAAGATGCAACATTTAAAACAGACTTGTGGTGCACAGAAGCTAGATTCTGTGAGAGAGGAACCTGATGTGATTGTTTTCAAGCACAAGTACTGATCAAGGTTATAGTGCTACTGCTAGTAGGGAAATATTACAATGAAATGAATTTTATATATTAAAAATAATTTGAGATATGTATTTTCTTGATTGTAATTTTTCAGAGCATATAGTTCTTGCATTCAGTAATTTTAAATTGGTTTTTTTTCCAGATTGTTTTGTGGGAAAACAGGCTGGTATAATGCACACGGTATAGATCAGTGTCTGGACTCCAACCCCCCCTAACCCCCAATATTCAGTAGGACCTAGCCAGCCAAGTCCCATTTAGCCAGCTATCCACCAATATTCAGTGGGAGATAACTGACTATCTCCCACTGAATATTGGGCTTACCGGCCAACCTGGTGACAGTCAGTCACTGCTGATTTTCATTGGCTGGCTGGCTAAAGCATGTAGCTACTTATTCCCACTTTAAAAGCTGGTCTATGTTTGGCCATTAGCCTTAAACGGCCAGCCAATGAAATTAACTTTGCTGGCTATGTACAAGTAGCTAACATTTGCCCCAGATATTCAATGCCAGTGATCCCAGCATTGAGTATCTGGGATTGCTGTTGACCATGAAAGGCAGAGGGTTGCCTCCCATGGTTCAATATTGGGCCCCTTTACTCTATTGTTGTAAGAATCTATATCATGTTTGTCCTTTAACCAAATTCAATATCTCAGTGCAACTTTCTCTTGTTATTTGTGCACAGTTTGGGTAAGCATTAAAAACCATAAGAATAGCCATACTGGGTCAGACCAATGGTCTATCTAGCCCAGTATCATGTTTTCAACAGTGGCCAATCCAAGTTACTGTACTTTGCAGAAACCCAAATAATAGCAATATTCTATGCTACCGATCCCAGATCAAACAATGGCTTCCCCAAAAGCTAGTAATCATGATTTATTTTATATGTTCAAAAACCATACAATGGAAACAAGTCCACAGATCAACCGATCAACCAAGAATAAAGGACTTGTGAATAGATATTAATGTATTCACAAGTTCTTATTTTATATGTTCTCATAAAGTTCCTGTTTCAAATGATATTTAACTACATTTGCATTGATTTGGGAACCTAAATGTGTCGAACTTGTTGAGAAACATTTGTTAAATGGGTCTCCCAGTTGTCAGCTTGAGAATATTGTCCTATGGGTGTAGCAGAGGGGCTCATAGAAACATAGAAATAGACGGCAGATAAGGGCCACGCCCCATTCAGTCTGCCCACCCTAATGACCCTCCCCTACCTTTACCCTGTGAATAGATCCCACATGTCATAGTAACATAGTAACATAGTAGATGACGGCAGATAAAGACCCGAATGGTCCATCCAGTCTGCCCAACCTGATTCAATTTAATTTTTTTTTTTTTCTTCTTAGCTATTTCTGGGCGAGAATCCAAAGCTTTACCCGGTACTGTGCTTGGGTTCCAACTGCCGAAATCTCTGTTAAGACTTACTCCAGCCCATCTACACCCTCCCAGCCATTGAAGCCCTCCCCTGCCCATCCTCCTCCAAACGGCCATGCACAGACACAGACCGTACAAGTCTGCCCAGTAACTGGCCTAGTTCAATCTTTAATATTATTTTCTGATTCTAAATCTTCTGTGTTCATCCCACGCTTCTTTGAACTCAGTCACAGTTTTACTCTCCACCACCTCTCTCGGGAGCGCATTCCAGGCATCCACCACCCTCTCCGTAAAGTAGAATTTCCTAACATTGCCCCTGAATCTACCATCCCTCAACCTCAAATTATGTCCTCTGGTTTTACCATTTTCCTTTCTCTGGAAAAGATTTTGTTCTACGTTAATACCCTTTAAGTATCTGAACGTCTGAATCATATCTCCCCTGTCTCTCCTTTCCTCTAGGGTATACATATTCAGGGCTTCCAGTCTCTCCTCATACGTCTTCTGGCGCAAGCCTCCTATCATTTTCGTCGCCCTCCTCTGGACCGCCTCAAGTCTTCTTACGTCTTTCGCCAAATACGGTCTCCAAAACTGAACACAATACTCCAAGTGGGGCCTCACCAATGACCTGTACAGGGGCATCAACACCTTCTTCCTTCTACTGACTACGCCTCTCTTTATACAGCCCAGAATCCTTCTGGCAGCAGCCACTGCCTTGTCACACTGTTTTTTCGCCTTTAGATCTTCGGACACTATCACCCCAAGGTCCCTCTCCCCGTCCGTGCATATCAGCTTCTCTCCTCCCAGCATATACGGTTCCTTCCTATTATTAATCCCCAAATGCATTACTCTGCATTTCTTTGCATTGAATTTTAGTTGCCAGGCATTAGACCATTCCTCTAACTTTTGCAGATCCTTTTTCATATTTTCCACTCCCTCTTCGGTGTCTACTCTGTTACAAATCTTGGTATCATCTGCAAAAAGGCACACTTTTCCTTCTAACCCTTCAGCAATGTCACTTACATACATATTGAACAGGATTGGCCCCAGCACCGAACCCTGAGGGACTCCACTAATCACCTTTCCTTCCTTCGAGTGACTTCCATTAACCTCGATCACCTGAAGTGGAAGACTATTCCAGTGATCAACCACCCTTTCAGTAAAAAAGAATTTCCTGGTGTCACCTCGCTGATTTTCCACGGATGCCCTCTTGTTGCCATGGGACCCTTGAAAAAGAAGATATCTTCCTCTGCCTCGATGTGGCCCGTGAGATACTTGAACGTCTCTATCATGTCTCACCTCTCTCTGCGTTCCTCGAGTAAGTATAGCTTTAATTTTTCTAACCGTTCTTCGTACGGGAGATCCTTGAGTCCCGAGACCATCCGGGTGGCCATTCTCTGGACCGACTCCAGTCTTAGCACATCCTTGAGATAATGCGGCCTCCAGAATTGCACACAGTATTCCAGGTGGGGCCTCACCATGGATCTATATAATGACATAATGACCTCCGGCTTACGGCTGACGAAACCCCTGCGTATGCAACCCATGATTTGTCTTCCCTTGGAAGAAGCTTGCTCCACTTGATTGGCAGCCTTCATTTCCTCGCTGACATTTGTTATCATACAACCAAACATGAGCTTTCAGTTTTGGCTGAAACCAGGCAACAAATTTCAGTGCAGTTTTGGTTTTTGCCAAAAGTGGCTATGCAGTTTCAGTTTTGGTTTCGGCCAAAAACTGAAAAAAGCTTTGTTTTGGTTAGTCTCGACAACACAGAGTCTGATGAGGTAAAACTCTCTTCCAAGAACCTATTACTATGTGCTATAGACATTATCTCAGTGCAGCACAACCTTTGACTTGAATTTGCCAAAGCCACTGAGCAGCCAAAAAGGTGCTTATGGCCTACTTGAATGATTCAACTCTCATGCTTCATCACCTCAAGAAACCATAGGACAGTACACTTTGGTGCCTGAATGAGGGGCCTTACTAAAGTGATGTAAAAGAGAACATTCTTGGGATCTGTGGAGCCAGAATGTCTGCAATAAAGGGCACTATGTGATAACCTGTGGGGTTCACAGTTTCTTCCAATAATTCAATATAAGGATCCTCTTGGGAAGCTAGAGGTTGTCTAGTAGAAACTGGATCTGAGCTGCCACTGTCTCAGAGGTCATCAGCTCATTAAAAACTCTCAACATCCTATAGGTCATCTCTGCATTACCCTGCTTCTCCCCAGAGATGGACCTCCTCACAGCATCCCAGTCAGCCTTCAACTGCTATACCTTCAGATCCCAAGAGAAAGCTGCACTGCTTAGCTCCCTTGCCAATATCTTCTATCAAAACCTTTATTGGCTCTCCTACTTGAGCATCCAAGGGAGGAACTTGCTTCACTAGCTAGGTTGTAACTATTCCAATTTTTTAGTGCTGGGCCTAGAGTACTAGGTGTGCATTTTTTCTAATTTTCCTGTTAGAAATTCATGGGTTTCCCCTAAGGAATTTGTCCATTGTTCTCATGTTTCTGTTAATTTTTTTGCTGCTAGATAAAAAAGTTATTTTATTTTTATAATTCTTTGGCCTTGTGCCTTTTGCTTGTCACTAGTCACCCAACTAATATTGATAATTATTGTATCACTAATTTTGAATGGACAATTATCCTAATCCATATCTTTTGGGCATACACTCCTAACAAACATCCTTGTTTTAACAGGATACTGCATTACCTAGAGCGGTGTTTCTCAACTCATTCCTGGAGTACCCCCTTGCCAGTCAGGTTTTCAGGATATCCACAATGAATATACAGTATTTCTTTCCTTCATATTCATTGTGGATATCCTGAAAACCTGACTGGCACGGGGGTACTGTAGGAAGATTTATGGTAGATACTAATCAGTTACATAACAAATTACGTCTCTGATAATGTTGTCTAGGGAAAACCATAAACTCTAATCCAGGTCCAAATTTCTTGGTCTATTTATACGACACAAGACCCAGGCTAATGAGAAATATCTTTATTATGAAAATAGAAAAATATAATTCACAAGCCAGCTGCAATATCTAAGAATATTGTACACAAAATATCTGATTACATAAATGAAACTCAGTACATAATTATCACAATATAATTGTTAGATAATTAAGTAAAACTACTTATTACTCACACTACACAATTCCTTATAATAATAATAATCCCTGATTAGCAAATGATTATATTATCACCAATGGAACTTTACAACCCTTGTCCCATGTCACAATCGGATCCTTATCTAACCCAGCTGATAAAAGAGTAAATTCCGTATTCTCACCAATTGATCAGGCCTCCGGCACAAATTAGGTGAAATGGAAACTTCTTCTTGTTAGCTTTTAGGAGATGCAGGAAATCCTTGTTAAAGGTACACGTGTTGGTCAGTCCTTGGTAAGGCTACAATTCATCAGCAGACAAGTTCCTTTTAGTGCTGAATTCAGAGCTGTTTAAAAGTCCGAATTTCTCTCTCTTAGGCAGAGAGTCACACGAGGTAACTTACAGGTCTAATTATTAAAAGAAAAGGTTACGTGCAGAACACCTGTGGGAAGATGTGAGCTCCCCCGCACCTCAACACAGACTAACTAATAATTAGCACCTTCTCACTTGGATCTCATCAGATGACTTCCTCGGACCAATCCAGAAACAGAACTTAGATGAATAGCCTTTCTGTGTAAAGTATCATATAGGCTGGAAGACCCAGGGCCGTTAGACAGATAAGAACAGATAGGAGAATAACTTCCACAAGATTCACACAGTCCTATAATGAAGACACAGATAGAAGTTCTTGAATAGTATAACATTCTGGTACACACCCATAATGCATCAGGCAGAAACAGCAAAGCTGTGTACTTCTTTCTTCTTGCAAAATTAATGCTGGAAAGTTTCTTGCAGAATGGTGTCTTGCAAACCATGATTTCTTGTAGACAATGGTTCAGGCTTGGTGAGGTCATAGAGGCCTAACCTTCAGGTGCAAATACGGAAATACCCCTACAGTACTCCAGGAATGAGTTGAGAAACACTGACCTAGAACAGAGGTAGGCAATGCCGGTCCTTGAGAGCCAGAGCCAGGTCAGGTTTTCAGGATATCCACAATAAATATGCATGAGATAGATTTGCATCTCAAGGAGGCAATGCATGCAAATCCATCTCATACATATTCATTGTGGATATCCTGAAAACCTGACCTGGCTCCGGCTATCGAGGACCGGAATTGCCTACCCCTGACCTAGAAGATAGCTTCTAATTGCAACTTCTCGCAATTCCAGAGTGATGCTTTCCTTCCAGGTGAGTCCTCCAAGGCAGCATAGAAGCTGCCAAATTGGATGTGGGTCTGTTCTATTATGTTTCTAAAGGGTTGTTTACCTCAGTTCCTCCAAGTCCATTTTGTCCTCTAGCAATTAAATTCATTCACTCGGAACCAGACTCTTTGTACCAAATGCACACATAGAACCTCTCAGCAACTAGAAGTTAACCATGCATTTGGCATTCGATGCAAAGAAACTGGATAAGACTCCTCCCCATCTCATTGCTGCAGCTCTGTCTGCATATTAGTACTGTTAAGTTGCTACAGTAGTTATTTAAGGTTGCTAAGGGAACAGAGGTGCTTAAATTAATATAAAATTAATATAAAGTCCTTTAAATTTATTTGATTTACTTTATGTATGTCACTAACTTGCAAGGGAATTACAATTAATCAACTGCTAATGTCAGGGTAACTCATTTGTTGATTAAAATCTCAAATTAACTTGTGAAAAACATTTACCCTCCTAATGTCTTAATTGAGGCAACAGCCTATAAATCAGTGGTTCTCAACCAGTTATTTGGGGCACACCTAGCCAGTCAGGTTTTCAAGAAACCCACAATGAACGCATAGATAAGTATGCATGCATTATCTTCACTGTATGCCAATCTACTTGGATATCTTGAAAACATGACTGGCTGGGTGTGTCCTGAGGTCTAAGTTGAGAACCCACGACTATAAATCAAAGTGTGACAAGATAGGCGGGAATCAATCACAAACGCAAACTGTTTTTAAACTGCCCTCTAGCTTTTTTTTATAATCTTTATTTTTATTAATTTTAACATTGCATAAAATACACAAATAAGACACAAAATTTATACTTCTTAACACTTAACACATTCCACCATAAATATCAACTACAGGGATTCAACTTGTCAACTTATGGGACTTGACCAACTGCTTATTATTAGCGGTGAGACTGGTCATTGCCTTCTACTGGAAATATCAGGATGTTCCTACAAAAGATAGTTGGTGGGTAAAGGTTTGGGCTTTGGAATCAATGGAGAGAGCAATTGCCAAGTTTCAGGATAAGACATAAATTTGAGTCAATATGGAAACCTTTAACAGACTTTCAAAAGATATGGACAGTGCTTGCCCTCTAGCTTTTAAACATAATTTATCAGCTTATCAATTTAACCCAAAATCTTTGTTGTGACCTGGAAGGGACAGGATGCTGGGTCTGATGAACTCAAGTCTCACTCTGCATGGCTTATGTTATGTTCTTACAAGCAATCTCTAAGTACAAACTGATGACAAAATATGAGCTAGATTTTCGCCAGGAGCATTATGCCAAGCAACAATGCAGGTTTAACAAGCCTCAACACTCTCTACTACGATTATCATTGTGAAGTAAGAAAAGACAAAAGCAACTATTTTACTACCTTGATTCATAACTCTAATAATTGTCTGAGGAAATTGTTCACAGTCCTCTCCAAACAAACTGCTTCCAAATCTGCTACATCTCCCTCTCAGTAGCATAGCCAGACATGCTATTTTTGGTGGGCCTGATCCCAAAGTGGATGGGCACACAAGTCCCCCAGCCCTGCCCCTGCACCAGTGACCCCCAATAAATAATATATACCTGAACTGGCAGGGATTCCTAAGTCCTGGCAGCTAAGAACAGATCACTCTCCTAATTGCTACAGCCAGCAACACTATCTATGCTTTGCTACCATGTTGCCTCCCCCCCCCGCCTCATGTTCAGCTTTTGCATGTACATGCGGAGATGGTGGGGCCAGTGCAACAGCAGTGCATAAATAATGCTGAAACAAGGAGGGTAGTGATCTATTCTGGCCACAGGAGGACCTCTTCATCTGGAAGGGCTTAGGGATTCCTGCCAGCCATAAAAAGGGTGCCTGAATTATGGGTGGGCCTGATCCCAAAGTGAGTGGGTCCAGGCCCACCTAGGCTTATCCTTGGCTATGCAACTGCTCCATGTCCTCCTGCAGAGGATCTGGCTAACTTCTGTCATAATCTCTCTTTGATGAATGCTCCCTCATAATTTAGAGCCATCTTCTTCTCCTTCTATCAGCCTTGACTACTCTCCTATGGTCTCAACACTTTCAGATGATTCTCCAGCCATAATGCACTCATCATGATCCTATTTTAATCTTCCTTCTCATTGCACCTTCATCAAACTGGTTCATTCCACCAGAACTATCTGCTCCATTGGCCAGGTTTAATTCTGGAACATGTCATCATCCCATTAGCCGTGTCAATTGTTTTTGCTAAACTTTCCAAACTTCCATCTTGGAAGTACACCTTAATTCATCCTATCTTTAATCAGCTCAATCTTGACACCCCCCCTAGACACTGCAAGTTATCATCCAATCTCAAATGTTTGATGTATCTCTAATTTGGTTGAAAGGATTGTGTTCTGTCAACTACTCCAGCTGCTGAGGCTCTCCATATTCTCCACCCAAAACAATCAGCTTTTCACATAGGCCACAGCACAGAGACCCTGATCACCTCTCTTCTTAGTGAACTACACTCAGGATTAGACATCACATACATGCGCATGACATCACCGCATTGCATTCGCACATGTGCAGATGCCCTCCCAATGCAGTCCCAAGCTGGAAGCTTTTCAAAACCTGGACAAAGTGCCAGGTTTTGAAAAGCTGTCCGGATGCCCAGACATGTCTGAGTAAATCTGGACGTCTAGTAACCCTATTTTATACCATCATCATTTGGTGGCTAGATTACTGTGATACAGTCAATCCAGTTTTCCCCTTTTACTCCACTAAATGAATTCAAACTATTCATATATAACTTTATGGATCTTTAATCATATAACGCTTCTCCTGATTAAACACAATTGGCTCCAAATCTCTTACTGAATTTAATATAAAATACTCTCTCTAGCCCATAAGGCTCTACACTCTGGCACTCCTGCTTATCTCATCACTGAAAATCCTGCACACCTCTGGAAGAACATTTCGCTCACTTTATGATGGATACTTATTCATCCTCTCAGTTTCCCATGCTCACTTGGATTACAGGTCGCTCTGTTTTCTTTTGCACAATCCCTTTACTCTGAAATACACTCCTTCCATCCCTTTATACAGAACCCTCTTTCCTCAAGTTCAAAGCAGAGCTTACTTACGACCCACCTTTTTAAGTTGGCATTTGGAGAGGGTACACAGGGTTAGGAGGCTTTTCCCATAGTTTTAAATGTGAACTGACATCTCTTCTTGATACATTGTCACCACTGATCTCAAAAACTATCCCTTTTCGTAAGATCATAAATCCTTGGTATAATGCAAAACTACAGTTAATTAAACAACAGTTGCGTTCTCTGGAAAGAAAATGGAGACTTAATAAGACACAAGACAATCATCAAAAATATAGGGAAAAAGTTTCAATATATAAAACCGAAATTAATTTGACAAAGAAAAATTACTTCTCTAAACAAATTGAAAAAGCAAGAAATTCCTCCGTATTATATAAAATCCTCAAATCCGTGGACCCTGCAAATAAACGAAAAAGCTCAATACATACATCTACATTAAAAGCACAAGAACTAGCCGATGCTTTTAACCTTAAGATAAGTACTATTCGTGATTCTTTCACTCAAAACACAGTTTTAGCCTCCAGTACTTCTGATCAATCAAACTACATATCGACAGCAAAATGCTCTAATCTTAAAATTCCATCATTACAAGACATTGAATTTCTATTTTCACAAATTAACATAAAAAGTTCTCGATTAGAATTAATTCCACCTTTCTACTTGAAAAAATACTTCTCACACTTTGGCCCATTTATGTTGTCTATTATTCAATGCAGTTTATTAACTTCTACAGTTCCACCTCAATGGAAATCTGCCATAATTACTCCTATTGTCAAAAATCATAAACTTAATATTAATGAACTATCCAATTACCGTCCAATATCTAATATCCCATTTCTTGCTAAACTTACGGAAAAATTAATATTCAATCAACTTTCAGACTTCTTTGAAAAGACAAATGCATTACATCCACATCAAACCGGTTTTCGAAAATTTCATAATACTGAATTCTCGTTAATAGGGTTAACCACTAATATTCAATATTATTTAGACCACCATAAATCTGTTATCCTTTTTTCCTTAGACATCTCATCTGCCTTTGATACTATTGATCATGATCTGCTACTAAATAGATTAGAAGAAAAAGGAATAACCGGGAAAGTCTTAGAATGGTTTAAATCTTATTTTACCAATCGAACTTCCTCTGTTAGATTCAATGACGAGGATTCCACTTCGTCTACTTCTACATTCGGAATCCCACAAGGCTCTATCTTGTCCCCCTTATTATTTAATATCTTTCTTTCACCCCTTTTAGAAACTTGTCAGGCCATCGGTTTCATCCCATTTTCATATGCGGACGATATCCAATTGATTCATCCTTTAAATCCCGAGTGTGTTACAGATATTTCCTCAATAAATCAAAAATTAGAACAAATACATAATTGGCTGAACTCCAATAAATTAGCTTTAAATATTAATAAAACGAAATCTGTTCTTTTTAATTGGAAAAAGGATATTTTACTTACAAAACCGTTTATTCTTAATAACACTCCTATTAGCATTGAATCCTCGGTTAAAATTTTAGGTGTAATCATAGATAATAATTTATCTTACCACGAACACGTTTCCTCTATTGTTAAAAATTGTTTCTATAAATTACGGCAGATAAGATCTATTGCTAAATTCCTTACTCCCTCTTCGTTAAACATCTTAATACATTCCTTTATCATTGCAAAACTTGACTATTGCAATGCATTATTTTTAAACATGACCCATAAAGAAAAAAGGAGACTTCAAATTATTCAGAACACAGCTATAAAACTAATCTACAATGCAAAGAAATTTGACCATGTATCTCCCTTGTTGATAGATGCCCATTGGTTACCTATTAACCATAGGATTTTATATAAATTAATGTTTTTAATTTTTAAGACTCTATCCTCTAGTGAGCCACAATTTATATCAAAATCACTGATCCCATATAAAACCCAAAGATCTTTGCGTTCATCGGATCAAAATTTACTAACTGTGCCATCTCTAAAAATTATTGGAACAAGAAGAGCAGATATGTTCACGGTTGCAGGCCCACAATGGTGGAACACCCTCCCTCAATATATTAGATTAGAGCGTGATATCACATTATTTTAAAAAATTTTAAAAACTCATCTGTTCAAGGATGCTTTTAACCTTTAATTAAATATCTTTCTATGTTTTTAATTAATATTTTCTGAAGAATGCCTTGCTACCAATTTTTACCCTACCTTTTGTTCTTCCCTTTTCCTATATCCCGATTGTAACTTTACCTACTTCCCCATTTGTCAAGTTTGTTAAAATTAGGATTTATTGTTATTATGTTTAAAGTTTCTTTACTATATTTTATTTTATAATATGTACATCGCTTAGAAATTTGGAATAGGCGATTTATCAAAAAATGAAATAAACTTGAAACTTGAAACTTGACAGGCTAAAGCATTAAAAACGTTAGAAGAGCTCAAACTTTCTGTTAAAAAAAAAAAAGGTTAGGTTCTGTTCTTTGCCATAAGGAGCAGGAAGCCGTGCTTCTGTCCTGAATTAAGGTTCTGTGAGGAAGGTAAAACAGGTGTAAAGGTCACCAGGGCAATCTGATTAGTGTGTTACCTTCAAAATGTCTGTTTGAAGCAGTCCGCAAAAAATCAAAACTATATACACTTCTCCCTCCGGATTCGCGGGGGATAGGGGCAGAGCTGGACCGCGAATGACGAAAAACCGCAAATATCCGGCTCTGACCCACCCCCGCCTCCCTCCCGCCTTCCCGGCCTTACCTGGTGGTCTAGCGGGCTTTCGGGGCAGGAGCGATCTTCCTACGCTCCTGCCCTGTGCAGATCGCCATTAGGAAATGGTTGCTCTGAGTTCCCGTAGTCTCTCGAGACTACGACGGGGACTCCCTACAGCTATTTCCTAATGGCGATCTGCACAGGGCAGGAACGTAGGAAGATCGATCCTGCCCCGAAAGCCCGCTAGACCAACAGGTAAGGCCGGGATGCCGGAGGGAAGACTTAAGGATTTTTTTTTCTTTTTTCCCCCTCCCCAAAAAATCGCGAATATGTGAAATCGCGATTACTGAAACCGCGAATGGTGAGGGGGAAGTGTAGTCCTTGATAACCTTCTTTCTGAGAGGAGAAGAGAAGAGGACGTTTCTCCGAGTCAGAGAACATTATTTTGCTCTGTGCTTTGATAATTTTGGGATACAAGATAAACCGAGGTTCCTGTATAAAGACAGTTTAAATTTTAAAGAACAAACTTTACTTATTATAGTATAATCTTGTTATAACGGACTTCAAGGGACCTGGAAAAACGGTCTGTTATATCCAGAGTCCGTTATATCCAAAGTTGCATTTTTTTTTAACTTTATGTAGGGCAACTTGAAACAATGTACAATCAATGAACAACAATCACTGCACAAGCCATATCAGCAACAAGAACAAAACTCAGCAAAACATTGGTATCGTACAAAATCATTACAAACCAGAACACTGTACTAGAAAGAAAAATATTCTGTCATTCTTTTCTGAGCTGCATTTTGATGCTATATCACCGGCATGCCACGTGCCTTGTAGGCGGAGCCTGCATGTCCATTATAGCCAAATGAAACTACAGCTAAAAGTGGCTCTGGGGACCAAATTGTTTGTCTGTTATATCCAAAAGTCCGTTATATGCGAGTCCGCTATATACAATGATTTTCTGTATGTTTATAATGGCGCTCGGCCTGGACCAGTGGACCTCGTCCGCTATAAGCGAGGTTCCGTTATAAGCGAGTCCGTTATAACGAGATTATACTGTAACTAGTTTCCATAGTATAAAAGTCTTTCCCCTATAGTTTTAAATTTGAACTTTCTTCTAGAGAGAGAAACTTAACTATCACAGCCTACAGCATTAACAGATAGCCTCTAGAAGGCATAGCAGGGCATAGCTCAGTCTTCTTTCCTGCCCATCCCTAGCACATTTCTTTACTTATGGTCTTCATGGGATAGGAGGCAATATTCTGTTGTGAATTGGTTATTGGACAGAAAACAGAGGATGAGTTACAAGGGGTGTTCAATAATTTAGCTACCTGATTATGAAAGAAAGCAGCAAGTGTGTTGAAACAAGTCTGTGCATGTTGTGACATGTCTCAAGATTACTCATGAACCGTTGCAGCTCAGTGTGAGTCTAACATTCCAAGAGACAGGATTTCAGGAGAGTCCTCGTCAGTGGTGTAGTGCCTGGGGGAGTGGCACCCCTCCCCCACCCTTTTCTCCACCCCGTTCCTTCCTGATCCCCACTGCTGAATGCACACACCCCTTCCCTTCCCCTGTACCTCTTTAATTTTCTCAGCACGAGCAGCATTATGAATTTGCTGCCTGCATCGTGTTAGCCCTCCCTCTGACATCACTTCATAGGCTCGTGACCTGGAAGTGACATCAGAGCGAGCCAACACTAACATGGGCAGCAAGTTCGTAATATTTAACGTGACCATTTATTTTTTTCATCAAAACGGGACATCTATTAATATTCAGTCCCGCCCCAATCCCACCCTAGCCCTGCCCCCAATCCCACCCTAGCCCCACCCCCAATTTCTTCCATTCATTTTTCATGTACACACTATCTTATTTCATAATGGTAACCATAAAATTAAAAAAAAAAAACACAAAGCACCCTATACGCAGACAAAATGTTAATTATCATTTATATTGGTGGGGTTTTCAACCACGTCACCTCAGTAACTATAGAAAAATAGACAAATATAGTGCAAAATATAGATAGCAGATATAAATTCTCAAAACTGACACATTTTTATCACTAAATTAAAAATAAAATCATTTTTCCTACCTTTGCTGTCTGGTGATTTCATGAGTCTCTGGTTGCGTTTCCTTCTGACTGTGCATCCTATCTTTCATTTCTTTCTGCACTCATGCCTAACAATTGTCCCTTTCTATTCCCTCCCTCCTTCCTTCCTATATCCTTAGTGCCCCCAGTGCCTTCCTATGTCCTTCGTGTCCCCAACACCTCCTTCCTATGTCCTTAGTGCCCCCAGTGCCTCCTTCCTATGTCCCCAGTGCCTCCTTCCTATGTCCTTAGTGCCCCCAGATCCAGTGTCAGTTCTCCTTTCTACCTTTGTTCCAGGTCTCCCTCTTTCCCTCCTCTGTTATGATCTTGCCTCTCTCTGCTCTTCCTCAGGGGCTCTCCCCCTCTGTCTGCACCTCCCAAAGTCCTGCTTCTGCCTCCTGTCTTTCCCCTTTGGTCCAGGCCTTTATCTCGCTAGTCTTTCTTCTACTTAAATCCCCCCCTTCTCTGCCGTTTTCTCTCCTTCCTTCATCCCTCCTTCCTATGTCCCTTCACTGCCTTCTAGCCTTTGTCCCAGCCCCTCCCAAAAAGCCTGCCGGCCTACCTCCCTCAAAGCCAGCCTCCCCAAAGCCAGTCTGCCTGTCTCCCCCAAAGTCAGCTAGTCTGCCTGCCTACCTCCCCCAGAGCTAGCCTGCCTGCCTATCTCCCCCAGAGCCTGCCTGCCTGTCTCCCCCAAAGTCAGCCAGTCTGCCTGCCTACCTCCCCCAGAGCCAGCCAGCCTGCCTGCCTACCTCCCCCAGAGCCTGCCTGCCTGTCTCCCCCAAAGTCAGCCAGTCTGCCTGCCTACCTCCCCCAGAGCCAGCCAGCTAGTCTGCCTGCCTACCTCCCCCAGAGCCTGCTTGCCTACCTGCCTACCTCCCCCAAAGCCTGCCTACGTACCTCCCTCCCCCAGAGTCAGCCAGCCAGCCAGCCTGCCTACCTCCTTTCCCCCCTCCCCCCCCCAGAAAACAAAAGCCTCCCTCCAGGCCTGATTTAGGTCCACCGCTGCTGCTCCTCTGCTGCCACTACTGGCACCCGGAAGCCTTCTTCTCGACGTCAATTCTGATGTTCCCTTCATGATCTTGTAAGTTTCTATCATGTCCCCTCTAAGCCTCCGCTTTTCCAGGGAAAAGAGCCCCAGCTTCTTTAGCCTCTCATCATATGAAAGGTTTTCCATGCCCTTAATCATTTTTGTTGCTCTTCTCTGGACCCTCTCGAATAGCGCCATATCCTTCTTAAGGTACGGAAACCAGTATTGAATGCAGTACTCCAGATGCGGGCCCACCAGCGCACGATACAGTGGCAGGATAACTTCATTCGTTCTGGTAGTGATACCTTTTTTGGTAATGCCCAACATTCTGTTCGCCTTCTTTGAGGCTGCTGTGCATTGTGCCACCGGCTTCATTGTCTTATCCACCAAAACCCCCAAGTCCTTTTCTAGGTTGCCTTCCCCCAGTACCATCCCCCCCATCGTGTAGTTGTACATCGGGTTTCCTTTCCCTATGTGCAAGACTTTACATGTCTCTACATTGAAGCTCATCTGCCATTTGTTTGACCACTCACTCAGTTTGTTCAGGTCCCTTTGTAGTTCTTTACATTCCTCAACAGTTCTGACCCTACTGGAGAGTTTTGCGTCGTCCGCGAATTTTATAACTTCGCACTTCGTCCCTGATTCCAGGTCATTAATAAATATATTGAACAGCAGCGGTCCCAGCACTGACCCCTGCGGGACACCACTCGTGACCCCCTTCCAGTCAGAGTAGTGTCCCTTTACGCCTACCCTCTGTTTCCTGTCCGCCAGCCAATTTCTGATCCATCTGTGTACGTCCACTTCCACCCCGTGGTTCCACAGTTTCCTTAGTAGGCACTCATGGTGTACCTTGTCAAAGGCTTTTTGGAAGTCGAGATATACGATGTCTATGGGGTCACCTTTGTCCAATTGTTCGCTTATCCCCTCAAAGAAGTACAGTAGGTTCGTTTGGCATGATCTCCCTTTACAGAAACCATGCTGGCTTGATCTCATCAGATTATTTTTTTCTATATGCTCATTAATACTGTCCTTGATTAATGATTCGGCCATCTTCCCCGGAACTGAGGTTAAGCTCACCAGTCTGTAATTCCCTGGGTCGCCTCTGGATCCTTTTTTGAAGATAGGTGTAACATTCGCTATCTTCCAGTCCTCCGGAACTACCCCTGTTTTCAAGGATAGGTTGCAAATCTGCTGCAGCAACTCTGCTGTTTCATCTCTGAGCTCTTTCAATATTCTTGGGTGGATTCCATTTGGGCCCGGCGATTTGTCAGTTTTTAATCTATCTATCTGTTTGAGCACGTCTTCGAGGCTTACCTCCATGCTCGATAATTTCTCCTCTTGATCCCTCTTGAAGATTTTTTCTGGTTCCGGCACATTGGATGTATCCTCTTTTGTGAAGACCGACGAGAAGAACGTGTTTAATCTGTCTGCCACCTCCTTTTCTTCCTTTACCACTCCCTTCCTGTCTCCCTCATCCAGGAGTCCCACCTCCTTCCTCGCCGGCTGTTTTCCTTTCACATATCTAAAGAATGGTTTGAAATTCCGTGCCTCCTTGGCAAGTCTCTCTTCGTACTCTTTTTTTTGCTTTTCTGACCACGCGGTGGCATTCTTTTTGATGCTTCCTGTGCTCTTTCCAATTTTCATCGGTTTTATCCTTTTTCCACTTCCTGAATGATTTTTTCTTGTCTCCTATCACCTTCTTAACTTCAATGGTTATCCATGCTGGATCTTTTGCTTGATTCTTTTTGCATCCTTTTCTAATTCTGGATATATACAGGTTTTGCGCTTCATTTACCATGTCCTTGAATAAGGTCCAGGCTTACTCCACCGTCTGTGTTTTCCTGGAGTTGTTCCTGAGACTCTTCTTCACTATTTGTCTCACGGCATCATAATTCCCTTTCTTGAAGTTAAACGTTGTTGCAATTGTTCTCGTCCCCTTTGGCATTCCTAATTTCACATTGAACTGGATCATGTTGTGATCACTGTTTCCTAATGGTCCCTCTACTTTCACTTCTTGGGTGGGTCCTTCCAGCCCGTTGAGGATTAAATCCAGAATAGCCGTCCCTCTCGTTGGTTCCTTGACCAGCTGTTCCAAGAAGCAGTCCTGTACAGCCTCCAGGAACTCCGTTTCCTTTGAACATTTTGAAACTCCATGGCTCCAGTCTATCCCAGGATAGTTGAAATCTCCCATAACTATGGTGTTGGCATTTTTACATTCTCGCCTCAACTCGGCTTTCAGTTCCTCATCCCTTGCTTCTGTTTGCCCAGGTAGGCGGCAGTACAGCCCCATCTTTATCTTGGTTCCCTTTCTTCCTGGTATTTTAACCCATAGTGATTCCAGTTGGTCATTTGTTGCTGCTATGTCCACTCCGGTCGAGTGAATGGTGTCCTTTATGTAAAGTGCTACTCCTCCTCCTTTCTGAGGTGTCCTGTCTCTTCGGTAGAGCTTGTACCCTGGCAGGAATATGTCCAATTTGTTTTCCTTGTTCCACCATGTTTCCGTGATCACTATGATGTCTAGGTTCTAGCCTTTGGCCATGATTTCTAGTTCCCCCATTTTGTTCTTCAGGCTTCTTGCGTTAGTGTACATGCAATTTAAGTCTTGATATATTCCCTTGCGATTCATTTTTCCTTCTGTCTCCTTCCTGTCCTTCAGACTCCTGTTTATTGTCTCTCTTGTCATCCCCTTGTGGTACGTTCTTATTTTCCTCCTTTTGTTCCTTCCCCCTTACTACACCATTGGTCCTCATGTGAATCAACTAAGAAACTGCTAGATTTGGAGCACCATTCAGTGATAAAATTTCTCATAAAAGATGGGAAAAAAGCCAAAGGAGATCCATAAAAACAACTGCAGTTTATTCTGAGTCTGCCCCATCATCCTACATAGTAAAATTATGGCACAAGCAGGTAAACTGAGGTAGAGTTCTTTGAAGATGATCCTCACACTAGACAGCAACTTCCACAGAAATGCGCAAGAAAGTCGAGGATTTAATTTTGTCAGACAGATGAATTAAGGTTCCTGAATAGCAGAATAAATGGGCATCTCAGCAGATACAGTTTGGAAAATAATTCAGGAAACATTAGGCATGTCAAAGGCTAGTGCAAGATGGGTTCCAAGAATGCTGATGCCATGAGGCTTCAGTGCTGTCAGGAGAACTTGGAGACGCTCCGTGAAGACCAAGTGAATTTTTTTTTCCAACGTTTGGTGACTGGAGATGATACTTAGGTCTATCACATAGATCCTGAGTCTAAAATGGAGTCAATACGATGGAAGCACAGGTCATCCCCCATCCCAAAAAAGTTCAAGACAGAAAAAATCTATAGGCAAAGTCATAGCAGCTGTCTTCTGGGATGATGATGGATTTTTGCTTCTGGAGACATTTAAATATATCACAGGCCGTATCAAGGTGGAAGAGGATATCTTCCGTTTTATAGGACCTTCGTCTACCAGAGGGCATCCGCTGAAAATCAGGGGAGGAAAATTTCATGGTGACTTCAGAAAGTATTTCTTCACCGAGAGGGTGGTCGATCATTGGAACGAACTCCCAATGCAGGTGATTGAGGCCAACAGCGTGGCAGATTTTAAAAATAAATGGGATATTCATGTGGGATCTCTAATGATGTAAAGGCAGGGGTGGTAAACAAAATCAAGGCGAAGGGTCACTAGTGGGCAGACTTGATGGGCTTTGATCCTTTTCTGCCGTCATTTTTCTATGTTTCTATGAGTTCATGCCACACAATACAATTATAACCAGGGAGCTTTACGCCAACACAGTGATCGTGTTGTGGGAATCAATCAAGGAAAAAAGATGAGGAAAACTCACAGCAGGCATGCTGCTTCTTCACAACAATGTGCAAGTGCACATGTCATGACAATCATAGGATGCCATCTGAGAATGTGGGTTTCAGCAGCTGAATCATCCAGCCTACACTCCTGACCTGGCTTCCTCGGATTATTTCCTGCCCTGAGTTTTGAAGAAATTTTTCGGTGGACAGCAGTTTTCAAGTGATGATGTCAAGGAAGCAGTGACATCCCGATTTGAAGGTCAAACAGAATTATTCATTCCTTACCTGCAAAGGACCTCCCCATCACATCAGAATCCTACCTGGATGCAGGAAATCCTTGAAGAAATGTAACCCCTAAAATTCATCGAACATAATCCAGCACAACAAAGGATCACAGGTCTGGGTTGACAGCAATGATTATGGCAATTTACAGAATGAACAAAGCTCCTTTTATAAGTTTAATTTCCTCTGGAAGATTATTTTAAGAGATGGGCACAAACCAGAAAGGGGCTCAATTACAAGCTACTGCCAGTCTAGTGTTTGGACAGGAAAGAACAACTCCAGGTTTGCTTGTAGTGATGCCATAGACGTAAACATTCACATTCATGGAGTCTCCGAAAACAACTCAGGGAAAGCTGGCAGCCTTAATGTGACTAGTGAGAATTAAATCAGCTAGCTCAAGTCTGATAATAAAATCAATGGAGAATTTTCTGGGTATACAAGAAACTGAAGTCCAGAATGCACTAAAAAAAAAAAATCATAGGAGTTTTATTATGTTGAATCTAGAAGATTCATTATCCCCTTTTTTTACTAACGCATAGGGCAAGTCTTAGCACCGGCAGCAACTGCTCCAATGCTCATAGAATTCTTATGAGCATCGGAGCAGTTACCGCCGCTGCTGGTGCTAAAACCCATGAGGGGGTATCTAAATTAAACTAACCTAGCCCAACATAATTCTATAAACTACCTTAAATTTGTAGTGGCCTATGGCCTTTATTGTAGAAGCTCTATTTGTGTTTAGGGCAGTGGCGTACCAAGGGGGGGGGAGCGGGGGGGAGGCCCACCCCGGATGCACGCCCCAAGGGAGTGCACAGCTGGCCACCCTCCACTGTTCTCCCTAGAGTGCGGCTCATTTAGAGCAGGGGTGCCCAACCTGCTTCCCTTCCCTTCTCACCGTTGCCATTGGAGAACAGGCCGGCGCCGTGTTCTTTGATCTCCCTGCTTCTCTTCCCTGCGGGGCCAACCAACTCTTGTCACCCGATGTCAATTCTGATGTTGAGAGGATGTTCTGGCTAGCCAATCGCTGCCTGGCTGCCTGGAACGTGCTTTCCGACGTTAGAATTGACATTGGGCGGCGAGAGTTGGTCGGCCCCGTGAGGAAGAGAAGTAGGGAGATCTCGGCCTGTTCCCGATGGCAGCAGTGGCAGCAGCAGCAGCCTATTCCCCGGCGGTGGTGGCATGAGGGAGGGCAGGAAGGAAGAAAGAAAGGGGGGGGGACAGGGAGCCAGAAACAAAGAAAGGGGGCAAGGAGAAACAAAGAAAAAAAATGGGGCCCAGAATTAGAGAAAGAAAGACATAGAGAAAGAAAGGGGGCATGGAGAGAGAAAGAAAGAAGGGGGCAGGTTGAAACAAAGAAAAAGTTGGGGGAGGGAATGAGGTCTGGAGGAGAGGAAGCATACAGGAGGCTGAAAGAAGGGAAGAAATATTGGATGCACAGTAAGAAGAATAAAGTGCAACCAGAGACTGATGAAATTACCAAACAAAGGTAGGAAAAATGATTTTATTTTCAATTTAGTGATCAAAATGTGTCTGCTTTGAGAATTTATATATGCTGTCTATATTTTGCACTATGGCCCCCTTTTACTAAACTGCAATAGCGTTTTTTAGCGCAGGGAGCCTATGAGCATTGAGAGCAGCGTGGGGCATTCAGCGTAGCTCCCTGCGCTAAAAACCGCTATCGCGGTTTAGTAAAAAGGGAGGGGGTATATTTGTCTATTTTTGTATAGTTGTTGCTGAGGTGACATTGCATAAAGTCATCTGCCTTGACCTCTTTGAAAGTCCGCGGAATATAAATGATAATTAACATTTTCTCTGCATACAGTGTGCTTTGTGTTTTTAAAATTTTATTGTTGGTAGATCATTTTGACTTGGCTACAAAGGTAAGGGGGAGGGAGGGAGGGGAGCTGCTGAAAGACATCTAGTAATCCTTGCAGGCTTGACTATGCAGGGAATTATTTTTGTAAAATCATGTTTTGTTATGCGACTGGCATTATTTAGACTTTAATTTCTATGAATGAATAGAATGAAAATGATATAAATTACTTGCTTGTTTTTATGTGCATGCGCTGAAGGAAAGTGGAGAGAGAGTGAGTTGAGGACGCTGAAGGGAAATGGGGAAGAGAGAGTGGGGAAGAAGACGCTGATTTATAAATTGACAATTATACAGAATATTGTTTCTTTTTATACTTTAATATAAACAATTCAAGACTTGTGTGGATGGAATCAGGTGGTTTGCGGGGATGGGGACCGAGCTTACGGGGATAAGTCCAATAAAATGGTATTTTCTTATTTCTCATTATTTGTTTTATTTGTTAATTTGTAAAGTGGTGGTTGTTATGTATCAGTTTTTTCAAATTTACATCTACTGTCTTTATATTTTGCACAGTATTAGAGGACATGTGTTACTGTTTTTGTGGTGTTGCATTGTATGCAGAGTCTGGTTTCTTGGCGGTTCAGTTTAACTTTTGTCTACATATTTCTATTTTTAGTTTGTGATTATTCCATATTGGGTGAGGGTGTATCTCTGTTCTGTGTGTATGAAAAGGACATAGTTTTCAGTTGGCATTGACTGCAGGATCAATTGACTGTGCGGGATCTGGCTTGTTTATTTTAACAATGTATGTGTTGGTATTCTAGTGCTCACTGCAGTGTTTAAGATGCTGCCTTTTCCTAGGTACACTCTTGTGGTGCGATATGTGGATTGTTATTAAAAATCATATTTTTCATATAGATGAGGGGGTGTCAAAAAATAATGGGCCTCATGTGTCACATATGCTAGGTATGCCACTGGTTTAGGGCATCAGAAAATTGGCATTTAGACATCCATGTTGCGTTTACATCCAAATCCTGTTTCTAGAAGAAACCTGCAACCTTGAAGGCTATTATAGCAATGTACATTCAAGAACTGTATAGTAGGTATTTTTCTGTCCTTGGAGATCTGAAGTAGGATTTGAATCTGTATCCCCCAGGTTCTCAGCCCACTGCTCTAACCAGTAGGCTACCCCTTTGCACTGCATGAATGTCTGTGTCACCATTTTATATATGGTAAGTGTTCCTATGCTGCCACAAAGATGTCCACATCCCTTGTTTTGTCCCATTCAAAATTTATATCAACAGTAATAAAAATGCTTCCTTAATGATAGAAAAATCACTAAGGAGACAGTTACTCACTTAGGGGTCCTTTTACTAAGGCGTGCTAACCGATTTAGCACACTCTAATCAATTAGCACATGCTAAATGCTAATGTGTCCATAGAATATAATGGGCGTGTTAGCAATTAGCGCGTGCTAAATCGATTAGAATGTGCTAAATAGGCTAGCATGCCATAGTAAAAGAGAGTGGTTATTTGAAATAATTTTTTATGTAAAGGGGGAGGCGTTATAGGCTCAAATGTGTCTGTTTTAGTGCTCACCTGGCACTTTCAATCACTGATACTTTCCCCTTTACATAAAAAATTATTTCAAATAACATACAACCTTATTGACCATCAATAAATAACTGTCTCCTAGTGATTTTCTGTGATTGGGGAAGCATTTTTATTATTGTTCATTGTCCATTGACTCTTCCCCATTTCCGTTTTTTTGAGGGTTATAATCTGAAGCCATTCAAAATTTAAGACATTTCAGTTTGTAACATGGTTCTTCACGCTGTGTATCAGCAGATCCTGTTCTAAATGAGAAATCGATGTCCATATGCGATATTCTACATTGGGCGTCCTTTCTAAATTGCCACTCCACATCCAGAATTAGTCACAATATCTACTGTGGAAGATAAAATGTGTCCTTCTCAGGGCCTCCAACAAATATCATTCATCTTCCAAAAAGAGAATTTGGAAAATCAAAGCAATTCTTCTGGCACCACTTTTCACACAGTGATAAGAGATGCATTAAGATGCAAAAATAAAGATAGGGTGGGAAAAGGGAGGGAGAGAGGTGTGACAAAGCAAACCCTAGATAAAATACATTTTTCCCATGCCTACATTTTCAAAAATTATCATTTCTGAACAGAGTACAAACCACGCCAAAGGGCTGGCTCAGAAACAGCAAACCAAATGAAAGAACATAGCCGTTACTGCTGCCAAATCAGCCAATAAAATAGTTCAAATTTTTCTCTAAATCCTTTGATTTCTGCAATTTTATGTTATCTTAGCTGAACATGAAAGAAAATTAGCTCAATTTTCCAAGGAGGAACTTAGGTGGGTAGTGTTCTGCTTAGCAATTATAATACACCAAAGAATTTGTTGTTAGGTGTGGAAAATTGCTAAAAGACAAGCGTGATCCTGCCCGTTGTGTAGAAAACAATATTACTCAAAAATTAATGATACTTTTATGCATTCTCATAGCTATGAATTATTCAGTAGTGGAAAAGTTTTTTTTTGCCCGGGGGTCATGAGGAGGAGCATGTGTTCATGCAGAAAAGCATCGTGTTAAGAGCAGACTCCACTTAGAGATCACATCCTCGTTGCTTGCTTTTGCTTTTCTTACTGAAGTGCAGATTGCTTTGCAGCACCAGAGACAACCATGGCTAGTCTCAAGAAAGGATTAGGTAATATTCAACAACAGGCTAAGAGTGAGGTGCAGGATGCAGGTAAGATGCGTTTTACTCAAAAAAAAAAAAAACCCAACAAAAACCTCAAAACCACTTGCTGGCGTTTACTAAACGCGTTAGAAGTTTGTACTGCAGGCCGGCGAGGTAAATACTCCACAAGTGATAGAATTCCTATGAGCATTGGAGCATTTACCTTGCCGGCCCATGGTAAAAACCTATATCTCAGCTTTGTAAAAGGAGCCCACTATTTTTTTCAAACTGCTAAAAAGTAAGTGGGGAGGGGGGAATAAATACTGTTAAGGTCATTATAACTACATGTGTGTAAAATATTTAGGAGAGAAGTTACCAATATGGGCTGCCATTAAGATGTGTTATTTTAATGTTAACCCCAGTTATTAGTAACTACCCCCCTTTTACTAAACTGTGATAGCGGTTTAAGTGCAGGGAGATGCGCTGAATTCAGTAGCTCCTCGTTGGGGGGGTTAGAGGAGTCACTGCAAAAGGTGTGGCTGGCCATGAGGCTGATGAGCAGCCAGTGGCGGTTCTGGAGACCCCGAGTTTGCAGGTGAACACCCTAGTGTCTGGCTCTGCAAATTTGTCAACAGCAAGGGGAGAAAGGACAGGCACTTTGAGAGGCGATGTAGAGGAAACATTTCTTTTGGGACAATTATCCACCTCACACTTGCCAGATTTTCTTTTAAATAAGCCCTCTGAGGTAACTCTTGACTCTATATGGACTTTAATAGCAAATTTAGGGAAATCATTGTGTCCGTAAGTTAATTCGCTGGAAGTTAGAACTAAAACTTATAAAGAAAATTTGAAAAGTATGAAATCTGATATTGAAACATTTAATATACATTTAACAAATGTTGAAGAAAAGATTTGGATGGATTTCATTTGGTGCAGGATGTTGTAGTTAAAGATGTTAATTTAAGAAAGAAAGTTTAATCATTGGAGAGCAATTACCACAATAATAATCTCCGTTTCCTGAATTTCCCTTAGGTGTTTTCTATAGCACCTAGGGAAATGCTTAAAAGGTATTTTGTTGAAGAAATTATTCCTCCTTTTTTCACAAGTATATTATTTGCCTACTAAAATGTTACAGAATCAGGAACAGATTGTTCAAGAAGTTGCTCTTCATGATATTTCAGCTATTCTGGAATCTTCTGATAAAAACTCTGCCAAACCTTCAACATTAGTGGCAATGGTTGCTCTGGCACCAGATAAGATTTTGATTTTGAAGATGTTTTTTTAAGAATAGACATAAATGATTTGGGTGGTTGGGGGGGGGGAGGTGCTCTTTCATCAGGGTTTAAGGTAACATCCAGCCTAAGGGGCCCCATAGCTCCACTCCGTGCCTGGGGCTCCAGTGAGCTACCCTCCAACATCTGTTGCTCTGTTCCGAGTCTTCTCAAATAATTATCAATCTGACCCAATGTGGCAGAGTCCGAATTCTGCAAAACTACAGCAGCACTTCTTCCCCTCTGCTTTGGCATTGCAATCAGTCTAACCCTTCAAAAAACACCAAGTGACTCGCCAGGCATCAGGTACGAGTGGCCATCTTGGATCTCCAATTATGTTCTTACTTCTATTTCATTCAAAAAAAAAGTAGCATCATGTAAAGATTTTGAAAGTTCCTCCTATGTTTCTGAATCCATCATTAACCTAAGCCAGATAGTGAGTTATTGCACTAATTAATGGAATCCAAATGTGGACATCAGAATGATTCATATTCAATGGTCAAAGAAAAGGCCATGAGTTGTGTTTCGCCATGTAAGCCTCAACGGTATAAAAACAGGGTGCTACACTAATAGCTGAAAGGTCATAATAATGATTTTTTTTTTTTTAACAGGTCTTTTCTTCCAAAACCTATTAAAAATGTATGGGTCAGTATTCAGCCTGCAGCGATCAGTGTTTATGTTGAAACTTTTTTTTTATTTTTTATTTCTTCCCCCCCCCCCAAAAAAAAAAAAAAAAAGAGAGAAGGAGAAACAGCAAATAACAGAAGTAATGATAAAACTACTTAGGAACAACATGTGTACAGTTCATATCTGATCCCCCCTGCCTATTCAACTCCACCTCCTTCACCCAACTTCCGATTCCAATATGCAGAATATATATCATGCTCAGCAGGCTTTAACTCTTATAGCCTCCTGAGAGTAGGAAAATCCCCACTCCCCCCCCCCCCTTAAATTATCTGATAAATGCCAACAAGACAAAATAAGAACAAAAAACAAAATTAAAAAAAAAAGTGATAAGTGATTTTTAAAAGCTGACTGTTACTGGTTAGATTATGTTCTTAACCAGAGAGTGCTGCAGCAGTCAGATCCCATATCCAGTAGCATGGTCCAGTTAAGTGCTGCTGAATCAGCTCTAGCCTGCTCAATGTGGGCAATTAGGGTTGATAAGGATGAGGAGATGCCTAGAACCAGTTTATTTTGCACACATTAAGTGAAACGGGTAACCCAGACTCACTTTAATGTCTTCTTATGGGATGGCATGCACTGTGCCCCAAACCACATTCCCTTATTTTGGTTGTTGTTTTAGATTCAAAATAAAAAAAAACATACAACATGGCAAATATTAATATTTTCAGACCATTTGTGAACGTAAGTGCATCCCTACAGTTTCACCACAAGTAGCTAAGTGAAAGCAGAATTCCCTTTAGGCATTGCAGAGGTGTTGCATTTCCCATTAATTGTCACCCTAGTTCTCATTTTATATAGTTCTCAGAACCCCTAGGGCTGTCTTTAGTTCAAACTTTTTATTGAGCATTTTTGAAACTTACAATAGCAAAGTTATAAGGATAGAGAGATAGAACCCGTCCCTCCTTCCCTCCTAAGATAATCAAATTAAATATGCTAAAAGTTAAGCTGAGTTTGCTAAATATGCACAAAATGTGGACCACCTAGCAATAAATTTTTTAACACAACCAGTACACTCTCCTATAGTAGCCTCGTATTTATATATCACACAAAGAGAGTTCTGCCAAAAATGCACATTCAGATTGCCAGCTTGTTTCTAAAGCTGAAGTACCTTAGCAATTATAATGTTATATGGAGGGTCATTTTCGATATGATGTCTAAATCCAAGTTTCCAAGTTTATTTAAAATTTCTATCCCGCCCTAGGAGAAGCCTTCAGGGCGGCTTACAATCTAATACAGATTTTAATAACAATACATTGTAAAATAAAAATAAACCCAACATAACACATACAATTAAGGTTCAGAAAAGCGTGATGTGGTGGGGTGGGATGTGGTGGTGGTGGGAGGGGGGAAAGTAACATAGGGGACTTCCTTTTGTTTTCCATGATACCAGAAGCGCTACCCGCTAAATCTGAGAATATGCATCAGAAAATAGGTATGTTTTCAAGTTATCCTTAAACTTGTCTATAAAAGTTTAGGCATTTTCCGGTACACATACACAAAAATCCAGTACCAAACATGCCCATTTTGAAAACTATAAAACGTATATCTTACTTTTTGAAAATGGATGTGTTTGTGCTCTGTGCATCTATCTATTTAACCATTTAAAAAAAAACAAAAAAACATACCACATCCAAAAGAAAAATGCAAGAGAACAAGCCATTGGGATGTAGGAGGGGTCAGCATTCTCAGTAGACTGTCCAAACAGACATCCCAGCAGAGCAGTGGGGCACCTTAAGGGGCAATGCCGTGAACCTCACATTAAACAATCCCATGTACACATTTCTCCATAACCCCTCTTATATTGTATGGTAAACCCTCCAAACTCACTGTACCCAAATGCACACCACACCAGTAGCTCTTATGCCTGCAGGTGATACCTATATGTGGGTATAGTGGGATTAGGAAGGGGTTTGGAAGGCTCACAGATTCCACCATAAGTGTAGTAGTTAAAGTGGGATATAGGCCCGAGTACCCATCACCCACTAGGCTACTCCAGGAACCTACTTACTGCTCTACTAGGACTAGCCATAACATCTGAAGCTGTCATATAGGCAATATGGATGCCTAAATGCTGGTTTTCAGATGTCCAAAACACAAATAAAGTTTACAAAATAAGCACTATAATGTAGTTATGTGAAAAATTGTATATTGATGCTTCAAAACAACTTTTGCACACCAATTGAGTTTGTACTTGATTCAATTCTTTTCATAATAATAAATAATAATAAATTTATTCTTCTATACAGCCATTACCCAAGAGTTCTAGACAGTTTACACCATAAGAAACTGAATAATCAGCAAAGTACATAAATGTCATAAGATTTAAAAAAAACCAGGATTAAAAGTTAGTAAAATAATTACAATGTTAGAAAGACCTAATTATGTGATAAATTTGTCAAACAAAGCAGGCTTTACTAATTTTCGAAAAGAACAGTAAGACATGGCTTGATAAAGACATTCACCGAGCCAACATTGTAGTTTCCTTGCCTGAAATGCTAAGGTCCTTTCAAAAAAGGTCTTATATCTGACACCATTTGGCTTAGGATAGGTAAATAAGGTAGAGCTTCTTGTAATCCTTGATGGTCTATAAAATTCAAAGTGAGAGGACAAATAAATTGGAGACTCTCCTGAAATCAGCTTAAAACAAATACAAGAAAACTTAAATCAGGGGTGTCCAACCTGCGGCCCCGTGAAGTATTTTGTGTGGCCCCGGTCGAGGGTGATGCAGTGTTTACCGTCTTGACAGATCCCTCCTCTGTCTTGCTGCAGCGTTTGTACATTTTGCGGCCCCCAGAAACATTTTTTTCAGCCAATGCGGCTCAGGGAAGCCAAAAGGTTGGACACCCCTGACTTAAATAGTATTCTTGCTTCCAACACTAGCTAGTGCAATAATCGATAATAGGTCTAAGTTGCAACCCTCCAGATATCTTCCAGAGTCACATTCCCAGTAAACTTAGTATGATTCTGCAGGACATCATTACCCACCCCTTTACATAAATAATTTTATTGCTGCTGGCTAGGGAATCATATGTAAAGTCGGATCTGAACTGATCTTTTGGGATTAAAGGAAAGAAAATTAGCAAGTAAGAACTAATTTCTCCTTCCTTATTTCCAAAGGTTCAGACCTTGTGCAATGTATAAATGTATCAAGTTGGGAGGGAACACAATATCCCTTCCATAAAAACAGAAGCTCCAAAGGAAGCCTCTGCTCCAGCTGCCACATCCAGACAAAAATGCTTTGAAAATATATGAGACACGGATCATATGGCTACCTTACACATTTAAACCACATAAATAGCATAGGTTTCTGCAAAATAAGTAGAAAGTGTTGTAGTAGAATGAGCTTTAAACTGTAAGGGAGTCTGTGAGGGAGTGGTTAGTACAAGGCAAGGTTTCCTTAGAAACACTCCCTGACTGAAGTTTCACCACTTGTGAATGGTGACGAGACAAAAGCTCGCATCTCTCCTCGGTTAATATAACTCAAGCTTAGAGCGGAATTTTCTTCCCTCAGAATCCCTCATGCCTCAGGGCCTCCCTATCCTGTTCTGGTTATACTATCTGAGGAGAGAATCAGGGAAGCAGTATGGCTCAAGCTTAATCTCGTGTGTGTGTGTGAAGACCATCATGGTAGAAAAGAATCTTGAATCAAATGGAGAAAGCACTTGTTTTTGATGTATTTCCAGAGGTCCTCAAGATGGTTACTAATCACTGTATTGAGCTGGGCTGGGAGCCAACCCTGAGATGAAAGTGCTAAGAGATACGTGTTGACTCAGAACAATAAAATATTTTCCGTTTTGTTTGAAACCCTACCTATATGGCTGCGTTTCTGACAGATCCATGCCACACCCTCAGTCATGTTACCACAGAGTCCTTTTCCCTGCAAATATGTAAAGGCTGAAGAAACTGTGTCCTTTAACCCAGTGTTTTCCAGCTTCTTCAAGCCAAGTACCCCTGATCTCTGATCAGCTCTAGCAGATGTACATATCAAAAACTGGTATATTCTGATCACTAATTTATGACATTTACCGGTATGTTGGAACACTGAGCACATTTCACATCTTTATTAAGTTTGGTAATATTATTTATTTATTATTTAGTACTTTGCAGTTTATAACAAAAACCTTTTTCAGCACTATTGTTTTGTTTTATTTATATTCTAATCATGACAGAAAATAAAATTAGTTTTTCTAGCATTGTTGTCTGTTTATTTTATTTTTGTTTCTGCTTGTCCCTGTCTTTTCTTAACTCTTATTGCTGGGGTGTCCTGATCTTTCCCCATTCTCAGATCTCCACGCCGTATGTCTCTCTCTCCCCGCAAGCCATGCAACATCTCCTCTATATATATGTCTCTCTCCCTAGCCACACAGCATTTCCTCTGTATGTGTCTCTCTCTCCTACCCCACTCAACATAGCCCTTCTGTCTCTTTCACCCTTACCACCCAATATTGCCTCTTTCTCTTCCTTCCTTCTTTCTTCCCCCCCCCCCCCCCCCGCCAGCATCACCCTTCTGTCTCCTTTCACACCATTGTCCTTTCTATTTCCTCCCATGCTTGGACCCGTGCTCTTTAACATCTTTATAAACGATCTGGAAATAGGTACGATGAGCGAGGTGATTAAATTTGCGGACGATACGAAGTTATTCAGAGTAGTAAAGACGCAGGGGGATTGCGATTATCTGCAACGTGACATAATCAGGCTCGAGGAATGGCCATCAACATGGCAGATGAGGTTCAACATGGATAAGTGTAAAGTGATGCATGTCGGTAACAAAAATCTCATGCACGAATACAGGATGTCCGAGACGGTACTTGGAGAGACCTCCCAGGAAAGGGACTTGGGAGTTCTAATCGACATGTCGATGAAGCTGTCCACACAATGTGCGGCAGCGGCAAAAGGGCAAAAGAATGCTAAGAATGATAAAGAAGGGGGATCACGAACAGATCAGAGAAGGTTATCATGCCACTGTACCGGGCCATGGTGCGCACTCACCTGGAGTACTGCGTACAGCACTGGTCGCCGTACATGAAGAAGGACATGGTACTACTCGAAAGGGTCCAGAGAAGAGTGACTAAGATGGTTAAGGGGTTGGAGAAGCTGCCGTACAGCGAAAGATTAGAGAAACTGGGCCTCTTCTCCCTCGAACAGAGGAGATTGAGAGGGGACATGATCGAAACATTCAAGGTACTGAAGGGGATAGACTTAGTAGATAAGGACAGGTTGTTCACCCTCTCCAAGGTAGGGAGAACGAGAGGGCACTTTCTAAAGTTGAAAGGGGATAGATTCAAACGTAAGGAAGCTCTTCACCCAGAGAATGGTAGAAAGCTGGAACGCTCTTCCAGAGGCTGTTATAGGGGAAAACACCCTCCAAGGATTCAAGACAAAGTTAGACAAGTTCTTGCTGAACAAGAACGTGCGCTGGTAGGGCTAGTCTCAGTTAGGGTGCTGGTCTGTGACCAGAGGGCTGCCGCGTGAGCGGACTGCTGGGTATGATGGACCACTGGTCTGACCCAGCAGCGGCAAGTCTTATGTTCTTATCCCTCACTATCTAGCATTGCCTTTTCTCCTCCCCTCATCCTACTACCCCACATCACCCATCTCTCTGGTCCCCTCCCCCCAATCAACCACCACCATGACCCATCTCTCTCTCTCTCTTTTCACTACCAATGTTGCCCCATCTTTCTCTCCTTTTCCCACCCCACCCCCAGCCAGTCATTCCTTCACCAACACCTCTATCCACCCCTTGGCTCACCCACTCACTACTGCCTTTCCCTCCCTGTGGTCACTTGCTAGTCGTTTTGACTGCAACCTTACCGTGTTTGCAGCAGCACTGAGAAGTAGAAACTACATCCTTCTCCTCCCTGTCAATTTATTTATCCCAGCACCATCCCTATTCCTCCACCTGATGTCTTTTTGAATCTGTGGCTGCATGCTGCAAGCAGACTGAAATGAGACACAGGTTCATAGCTTTGTGGTGCATTGCTGGTGGCTTTTGTTGGTCTAGCCCAGGGATAGGCAATTCCAGTCCTCAAGAGCCGGAGCCAGGTCCGGTTTTCAGGATATCCACAATGAACATGTATGAGATGGATTTGCATGCACTGCCTCTTAAGATGCAAATCTATCTCATGCATATTTATTGTGAATATCCTGAAAACCTGACCTGGCTCCGGCTCTCGAGGACCAGAATTACCTACCCCTGCGCTAGCCCCATAGGATGTAACTTCCTGATATGGAAGGACAGAACCAGCAAGAGCCACCAGCAGAACACACAAGGCTTTGGCCTTGCACCTTGTTTCATTTTAATTGCAGCTTGGAGCTACAGAGCTAGGGAAACAACAGATGAGGGAATGGGTATGTGGAAGGGAGGAATAAGAGCTGGATTCCATAAGTTGGGATCCCAATGTGTGTGTGTGGGGGGAGGAGGGCACCACTGAAGGGCAGGGAGTTCCTCAGGTGTCCAGAACAAATTGAACCTGTACTGACATGCTCCTCTGTGGCTCCCTCCCAGCTTTACCTGCCAGCCGCATTCCCCAGCTGTGGGGCACTCATCTTTCAGCGCCAAAGCTACAGCCTCAGGAGCCTCCCTAACTGCACTAGATTGAGCTGAAGAGAGCCACCTACATCATGCACTGGACTGAGTATTTTACAAGCTGGACCGGGCAAAATCTTGCAAGAGGATGAGCCATCGTGCAGACAATAGGAAGCGTTGGCACCTAGTCCAAAGACTCCTTTGCTGTGTGCAACCTCATTTTGTTTGGGCACCAGCTCATAAACAGAGGCTCCCGCCTGCCAATAGGGAGAAGAAGAGTGGCAGGTAGACATTAAGAAAAGGAGACTGAATCACACCTTTTTGGCATGACTACTTAATAGGTGTTGCCACAGTAATATGTTTAGCAATTAAAGTAATAATAAAAAAAAGACCATAGAAGTACTGGGAGAGGAATACAGGGGTGTGGCATAGTGGTTAGAGCTACAGCCTCAGTACCCTGAGGTTGTGGCTTCAAACTCCATACCACTCCTTGTGACCTTGGGCAAATCACTTAATCCTCCATAGGCCCAGGTACATTAGATTGTGAGCGTGCCTGGACATATAGGTAAAAATGCTTGAATACCTGATTTGTAACCCGTTCTGAGCTCCTTTGGGAGGATGGGCTAAAAAAATTGAATGAATAAATAAATAAGGAAGGGGTGAGGGGATTGAAAGGGGTTACTGGCTAGGAGACAGAGAGCAGCTGTGAAGAGCTGGAAATGGTAGAAAGCAACTGGGTAGAGAGGCTAGATAATGGGGACAGAGGCTTAGAATAGAGTGGTAGAGAAAGGAATAAAGAGACTAGAAAGAGGTGAAAAGAAGTTAAGGAGTTACAGCCAAGGAGAGAAAAATTCTGCTATGAATGGCTAAAAGAGGCAGAAGGGAGCTATAAGAGGAAGAGAGGCTGGGTGATGAAATTTGAGCTATAGGAAGGGATAAATAAATTGACAGGGGTTACTGCCTGGGTGAGAGAATGCTTTGAACGGCTGGAAGAAGCAAAAGGGAGATATCATAAGAATAGGCATACTGGGTCAACTAGCTCAGCATCCAGCTTCCAACAGTGGTCAATTCAGGTCACAAGTACCTAGCAGAATCCCAGATACCATACCATATTATTGCTGATATCCCGCAAATCTCAACAAGGATTCAAAGTGGTTTACAATGCAAATTACCCTCAATGCATCATGTGTCCTTCAATGCATCATTAACAATCATCTTAAACAGAGAAAAGATAGGTCTTTAACAATTTCCTAAACTGATAGTAAGGTGCAAGCTGCCTCAAATGAGAAAGTAGACCATTCCAAATTTTGGGTCCTTGATAAGCAAATGTAGCTTCAAACATATATTTACGATGAACAGATATAACAGGAGGAAAATTAAGCTTACATTGCTAAGAGGTCCTAGAACTAATATATGACTTTGGAATATTTCTAGCAAGAATTAGCCCATCCATATTTGATCCATATATATATAGCCTTGTGGACCTTGCAGGTGATTTTAAGTTGAATTCTCTTTTACTGACAACCAATGCAACTTCATCAATAGAGGACTAGCTCTCTCATATTTATTCAAATAATAGATCAGCTTTGCCACAATGTTTTGTAATAACTGCAAACGCTCGATACCCTTCTCAGTAATACTACAATAAAGTGAATTTCAATAATCAAAATAAGGAAGTAGTGTAGCCTGCTCAATACTCTGGAAATTATTCTGACTCAGCATCGATCTTATGTTCTCAATTGTCTCATTCTGAAGAAAAGCTTTTTTAACCCACACACTTAGGATTTCTTGCTACTGATTCCATAGCAAGCAGCGGCTTCCCCCATGTCTATTCCAGTTGCAGTCCATGGACTTTTCTTCCACACAGCCTTTGTAACTTGTGCTTTTTGAATGTTCCCTCTATATATCTATTTCCTGAGATTCTGTTAAAGAAAGCTCTCAGAAGGGTTTTTAAACTATTAGAGAATGACACGGGGAAAAAATTTATCACCTTTCCCGCCCCGTTCCTGTAAGCTCATCCCTGTCTCTGCCCCAACCCCGCCCCGCAAGCTCGGTCCCTGTCCCCGCCCTGCAAACTGTCAGATCCTGTACACACAAGCCTTGAATAGTTATGATTTTATACTGAACTTATTTTATTAAAGTATAAAAAGAGACAATATTCTGTACAAATGTCATTTTATAAACACAAATAATACAGAGCAAGGATCAACAAAACCCCTGTCTCCCCTCCCTTTCACAAATATCCCCTCCACTATTGTGAAAACTGAAAAAAACAAATTACTGCAGAATGCTACACAGAAAATCAAGCTAACAGAATACTTCAGTCACACATGGCAGGAATAGTGTTAGGGGAGTGCAACTAGGGCAACTGCACCCTGTTCAGAGAGAGTGAGCCCTAAGCCAGCTGGAAGCTAAAGAAGCACAGCCTGGGCTTTGTGGTCCCCAGTTATGTCTAATACCAGCTCTAGCAGGATACATATTTCAAATCTGAAATATTCTAATCACAAAATATAAAATAAATAATTTTTTTCTACCTATTGTCTGGTAATTTTATTCTTCAAATCACATTGGTCTCAGGCTTTAGTTTTGGGTTCCTTCTGTCTTCATCATGGCATGGCTGGCTCCTGAAGGTAAAATAGGTGCAAGAGGAGCTGGGGAGGAGATGCCAAGTCTGACACAGATGCAATTCTTTTACCACAGGAGCACCCATGGGTGGTAAAAGGTCTTGTCTCCATTCCCATGGGGCGGTGAAAGGTCTTGTCCCCATTCCCGCGGTAAACCAGTTGTAAATTTCTCCATTCCTGCTGATTTACTGCAGTGACCACGGTTTACCACGGTAAACAGTCCCCGTGTCATTCTCTAAAAACTATCTAGTTCTGAAACTATGCTACTTAGTAATTGTTATTTGCCTTCATTAAAAAATCTAAACTAGGATGATCAACCTGGGATAGACAGACTTGTAGAAATTGATCTTGAAATTGCCATTAAAATTGCCTCAGAAATTGCCATTGAGACAGACTATGGACTTTAGCCACTGCTTGCCCTGGACCGGTGGCATGGAATGCTACTACTAACTGGGTTTTTGCCAGGTACTTGTGACTTAGATTGACCTCTGTGACAACAGGATACTGGGCTTGATGGACCATTAGTCTGACCCAGAAAGCGTATTCTTATGTTCTTATGATCTATAGCCAAGTCTCAAATTAAAAGAAATGGAGAACAGCATAATTTTCCTTTTTCACACAAATAAAACAATTGTCCCATCTAAGTGTGTGGTATGGATGGACCAGGATGGATTCAAGGGATACGACTGTGGTATAGATGGGCTGTAGGTGGGAGGAGAATAAAAGTGAGTTGAAGTAAATTGATTAAAAATAGTTGGGAAGGAAGAGCAACTGGTGGGACTTTCAGTGCTTCCCTCGCTCTTAATTTAGCCACGAGGTCTAGTGTGTACACTATCTGCTGTGCTCTATATCTAAGTATGGCTTGGCCAGTTGTGCCCATGACCCTGCCATACTTTGTTTTCCTTTTTTATAGATGTGGTAATATGTGCTGAGTTGAGTGCCCCCAATCATTTTGAAACAACTCCTGTGCTCCCAGGTAAATCTTGAGCTTTGCTTTCATCTTGCTCATAATGTAGATAAATTTAATTAAAGAAATAGATAAAGCAGGGGAACCCCCCCCCCCCCCAGCAACTGAGCATAAGAAACAAAAATTTCTTGCTATTGCATTTAGTCAGAGACTTCCAGTACACACTCATATCACCTACATAAATACTTTGGTAATAATAATAATAATAAATGTTTTGTTTGATGAAAACCATACACTGCCTTATAATAATAATAATTTATTCTTGTATACTGCCAACAATAGTTCAAGGCTATTTACAATGAGAAGTACTGGACAATCAGTGAAAAAAATACAATACAAATCATCAGAAATACATACAAGATAAAAGATTAAAAATAGTGAATCAGGTTACAGATTGATAAAACGACTGTGTTTTTACTAATTTTCTAAAAGTAAAATAAGATGGAACACACATAATAATATTATCAAAATCAGTCATTCAATTTGCCTGTCTGAAATGCAAGAGTTCTGTCCAGAAATCTTTTAAAGCGACAAGCATTTACTGTTGGGTAAGCAGACATATGGATTCTGCGTGTAGGCCTGTTAAAACGGTCTAGAAAAAAAATGAGAGACCAGGTACTCAGGAGCCATACCAAATATTGATTAAAACAGATACAGGAAAATTTAAACAAAACTCTTGCCTCCATCGGTAACCAATGTAGTTTTTGATAATATGTTCCCATTTTTTCAACCCAAAAATCAGCCGAACTGCTGAATTTTGAATAACTCGAAGCCTTTTCAGTGTTTTCTTATATGTACCTAAATAAATAATATTGCAATAGTCGAGCATACTTAAAATGGAAGACTGAACTAGCAGACAAAATGATGCTACATCAAAATATTTTTTAATGATTCAGAGTTTCCATAAGACCCCGTTTGTTAAGCATGATAGTGGAGGTATCATGTCTTGGGCCTGCTTTGCTGCATCAGAACCAGGATGGTTTGCTATCATTGGTGGAACCATGAATTTTGCTTTACTGTTCTGCCATGTGCTCAGGACTGTTCTACCATGTGCTCAGGACTAGGCACAGCTCCTACAGTCTCCCTTCGGCTGGCCTTGATACCATAAAAATGATGGTGGTTCCGGTGATTACCTATGTGATGGGATTGAACCCTTGTCTCTTTCCAAAAAGCTTCTATAGGAAAATCGAATTCCTATGGAAATATAAAACACCTCACATTAGTCTTCAAAAACTTAAAGGATCCAGAGAACAGGGAGGAGTGTCCTTCCCTAGCCTATACTGCCCAAAGGCTTAAACTAGCCTTCCCCTCTCCACGCGGCATCCACTATTCAGGCAAACTAGGAAAATCCCTTCTCTTCAAAATCACAGGTCTTTGGAACGACCTCACCACCCCGCTGCGGAACCTGAGCTCCCTTCAGTTATTCCGCAAACAACTGAAAACCTGGCTTTTCAGCAAATTGTAGCTCTATCCTTCCCCCCTTTCTCTCCCCCCTTCTACACATAAGTTCATGTAATCCTTTTTCTTCTTCTCTACCCACTATTTTAAGTTCTTGTAAACCGTGTCGAGCTCCATTCTCATGGAGATGATGCGGTATATAAACTTAAGGTTTAGATTAGATTAGATTAGATTACATCATAAAATTGTAGAGGAGATCATCTAGCCATCTGCCTTTTAAGCAGAACCTGAGCCAAAGAAAGGTTATGTGACAAAACAATTTCCTAATAGTCAAGTCCGCTACTGAATGGATGTGATTTGGATTCAACGCAACCAGTACAGGAGAATCCACCTCCTCACACCAGAGAGACAAAACTAAAACCAGCCAAGGATGGTGTAATTTTTTTATTCATTCAAATAGAAACTCGATACATATGTGTTTCAGCCCAAACTGCCTGCATCAGGAATCTATAATTAAAAAACAAATATATAAACATACAACCATTCTAAATATTAAAATGAACCATAGAAATGATGAAACATGAGACATAATTTAAAAAATATGTTTTGAAAAATGCAATGTATAAAAGTATTTAAATAGTCATAAGAAAGCATCAATGTATATGGATCTGTAGCCCCCATACAATAAAAAGCATATTGATGAGGACATATTAATAAAAACATTCACTAAGTAATAAATAACACAACTCATGACAAATAGTAGTAATCAAACATATATATGCATGAACAGCAACAGAATATGTTAAACAAAGATCATGGAAGGATATACGGTTAGAATTATGACAAAATGCACATACAGATACAATTGGATCATGAATGGTACAGTTAGATGACTCATTTACTGTAACTTGTGTATGATATCTATTAATGAATGGAAAATTTTTTAAAAAATTTCTTAGAAAAATGGAAAAAAAAATACCCGAACAGAAGTTTAAAACCTAATAATCAACCCTCTATAAACATGTCCTGATAATGGTACATAAAAATAAATATCAAATAAAGAACTCCTCATAAACCACATAATGAAGAAAAAGAAAAAGGAAAGAAAAAAAAGGAATAAAAGGAGAAAAGGTAGTATAATCTAATATACTTTTTCATTTCAAACCTTGATGTTATATGACTAAAAAATATCATCCTTCCATGATCTTTAACCTATTCTGTTGCCGTTCATGCATATATATGTTTGATTACTACTATTTGTCAAGAGTTGTGTTATTTATTGCCGAGTGAATATGGGCTCTTTTTACAACGGCACGCTAGCGGTTTTAGCGCACGCTAAAATGCCACGCGCGCTAGCCGCTACCACTTCCTTTTAAACAGGTGGTAATTTTTCAGCTAGCGCGCGCTAATCTTGTGTGCGCACTAAAAACACTAGCACACCTTAGTAAAATGAGCCCTATATTTTTATTAATATGTCTTATCAATATGCTTTTTATTTTAAGGGGGGGGGTTCAGGTTTGTATACAGTACATTGGTGAAGTCTTACTTATGACTGTTTAAATACTTTTATACATTGCATTTTTCAAAACATATTTTTTAATTATATCTTATGTTTCATCATTTCCATGATTCATTTTAATGTTTAGAATGGTTGTATATTTATGTTTTTGAATTATAGACTCCTGCTGCAGGCCATTTGGACTGAAACACATAAGTGCTGAGTCTCTATTTGAATGAATAAAGAATTACAGCATCCTGTGTGATTTGGATTTATCACCATCAGTCTTGACATAAATTTTATTACAATGTTATAGCAACTTTTTCATACTTTTCATGCTTATTGTTGAATCTTTCTCAAAACAAGATATTTATTTTATAAAGGTTATCTTTCTCTCTTAATCAAGGTTTAGATTATGTTCAGATTATGATTACATCCTAAATTGTGCTGAAATAAACGACCATCCTAGAGTATTCACAAAGTTTTCTTAATACTGCATGTTCAATATATTTGTGAGCTCCTGGGCTATGAAAGTAGTGCAGGAATTCAGTACCAAACTTTCTGAGGTCCCAATGCAGTAGGCTGCTCTACCCTTTAGCCCAGTGCTTTACTCCAATTCCTGCATTATTCTTATTTCCAAAGTGGTATGAAATTTTTGCATCTGAAAATCAATGGTTATACCACTGGGCTAAAGGTAGGGCAAAACTCTGAAGTTTACATTGCTCCCAGTGTAAGAAACTGTTAAAATTTAGAATGGTTTTTGTGCGCGTCTTAAAACATTGAACCTTTCCTCCAGCTCATGACTGAAGTAAAGATCCAGTGTAGGAATAAAAGTTCATCTAAGGGGGAACCTCAAATCATCCAATACTTCTTTCCAGTTCCACAAAAGATGCCCTGATGATCCAAATGGACCCCTGAATCTTCTATTCCTGACAATCCCCTGGTGGTCTATATGGACCCCTTGTATCTCTCCTCTCTCCCACAGACCCCCCCACCTAAAAAAATCTCTTGTAGCCCAAGTAGGGTCCTGAACTTCCCACCTTCTCTTATGACTTCTCCCTAAAACACCCTGTTGACCCAAGCGGACTCTAAGAACTCCTGTGCATGCCCATTGGGAAAGTACATGCCATCAAATCATGGCACTTACTTTCCTGCTTTCACTTATGCACTTAAATATCTAAAATATAGAATTAGCCCCTTGTGACTATGGCAGTACTTAGCCCTGAAGGTTTGAGAGCTGCTGGAGTTCTAGAAAAATAAAACAGTCTTTCTAGGCAGGATCAAAGGAGTACATTATTAGGGCATCTGTACATCTTTTATAGCTGTTTGGGATCTTAATTTCATTCACCCTTGAAAGGTCACAAAGACTTTAGCTGAATCCAGCCTTTTATTTCTTAAATTGTTTCAGATTTTTGTAAGAAACAGGACATGGTTAAACTGAAATAATAAAGAAAGCTTTTAGGGAGTCAGTCGCCCTGTAGTCCCATACACAAGCCATGTGAAAGAAGCTATTATACTAATGTTGTGCTTCCTCTGTAAGACTGCTCATTTCTTTAGTAATCTGTTTACAGTATTTTCAAGGCCATTTACTGCATTGTGATGTCTGTAAGTCACACCAACATTAAATTTGTGGTCTGAGATGTTGGTACAAATCCAGATAGAGCTTTACACCTGTTTGTAACAAAAATTAATATGGGAATATATTTTAAATTCTATCAATATTTATAAAAATATTATAATGCATCATTCTTTTTTTGCTTGCAGCATGCCAAGGTGAGCAGGTCGTGCATGACTGTATTGATAAGGGGAAGCAGGTTGGCCAACAAGGTACAGATGACAAAATAACGGTGAACTAACAAGATCCTGGATAGTTTTAAACTCATGTACAATTGGAATTAGTGCAATAATATTAGGTGCCCTAGTTGAACTATCAGTGTTTTGGCTTCTTACCCTTGTTGCAAATGCTGTCAGCTCTCGCATAAAAAAATTTGATCTTCACAAATGTTGTTTAGCATACATGACATACAAACTCTGGAGACACCTCCTTAACTGACACAAATTGTCCATGAGTGGGCATTTTGCAGGGAACACAAACCCCAACAAAAGATACACTCCAGCTATATGCCGGTTGATACTCAAAGCTATTAAAGCAGAGAGAAGCAGCTCCTGTCTCAGCACTCAGCAGGCTGGCCATTGATATTCAGCGGTACTTTTTTGAAATGGGCTGGAGAGGGGCGTTCAGATGGAGGAGCTGGCAGTTATGTAGGTGCCCGCCATATTCCATGCCAGTGCCAGCATAGCTAAGTGACTAAATAAGATTGCATAAATACAATCCTAACTTTGGTTATTTAGCTATGCAAGTGCCAGCACTATCAACTGGCATCCTCATAGCTTCTGGGGACCAGTCTGAAATGTGCCAAAACATCATTCTCTCATCCAAAACATCCACAAAGCCCCTTCTATCCTCCTCCCTGAATACCTACAAAGCCTTTTCTGATTCCCCCCCCCCCTTTCAGGATTGCTTCGGGCCTACTTGCTCAATCCCTGATGATCTAGTACAGGATGCCCACTCACTCATCATGACTGTTATGGCTGCTTCTTCAAAATGGCTGCATCAGCCTTTAGTGGAGGCTTTGTGGTACTTCTGCAGGTACGCAGAAGTGATTCTGGGAACAGGGGGTGTTGTAGATCGTTGGGTGGATGGAGAAAGGGAGATTGGAAGGGGCTTTGTGGATGTTTGGGAAAGAGAAATTAGAAGGGGCTAGGTAGTTGTTCAAAGTTGGAGGGAGAGAGAGGGAAGGAGGATCAGAATCTTGGCCAGAATATCTGGCCAGGTCCTGAATACAACTAAGCCCTGCTTAAGAACTGGCACCTAGCACAGACCGAATTAGTCCTGGATATTTGATGCCAAGGCACAGACATAGCCTAGCATTGCGTATCTGGGGCTAATTCTGACTGCAGCAATCAGCATTTAAAATACACTGATTGCCACAGGCTGTATATTGGCCAGATACTGTTTAGTGAGCTATCAACCATCATAGCACCAACTCCCAGGAGGCTGGAATTGCCTTCCTCAGGATTTGAGAGATCAATTCTCTTTGTTGTCACCTAGGAGGAAATTGAAGACATTATTATTTGCTCAGACCTATGGAGCCCAGCATAAACACCTTGGTTATACTTTAATCTTTTCTGTTTTAATCTATTTTTTCATACTTTTGTTATTTTTTATTTAATGGTACACCATAATAGTATAAAAATGTTGTTAAAAAATGATTACTCAACACCTCCCCCCCCCCCCCCCCCACCAGCTCAATACATCTAGCAAACTATCGTAGTCAGGAGCTATCATCAGTCATAAAAAACCTCCAAAGTCAGTACTTTCTCAACTGTCCAACCAATAGTTGTAAATTGGTCAAACTGAAGCAAGTTAAGCCAATCAAGTCAATAGACACAGAGAAAGCAAGGGCATTTTTTTCTCTATATGAAATTTTTCACAAATAAAAGGAATTGGCCATACGGCTCCTGAAGAAGATTTAGTGAAACGGAGAAGTTCCATTGAGCACATCATGGTCCAAAGCCAGTACATTCAACCATCACCATAGAGCCTTGGAACGCTCAATGCATATCTGAGATTTTTGGTAGTTGGCTCCTCGAGTTTGAAAGAAGTGCTTGCACCACTGCAAGCTGCAGATAAGTAACGTTATATTATGGCAATTGGTGTTTGATTTTACTGCTCGATATTAGGCAGTTTATCCTGTTTGCACTGCTTGGCTTAACTTACTTCAGTTTGACCAATTTATAACTATTTACAACTGTTGGTTGGGCAGTTGAGAAAGTACTGACTTTGGAGGTATTGACCAATAATAGCTCCTGATTAATAGACCTAAAGCAAGAATCATTTCTGTACCATATGTCTGGAGCACTTGAGCACTTTTCCTCCTACAATAGAGTTTGCTAGATGTGTCTAGTCGTTTTTTTTGTTGAGTTTTTCATTTTTGATTTTTGTTAAAAAATGCTTGCTACTTGTTGATTTATACAATTTTGTGGCATACATTCTCTCTTACATCTTATCAGCCACATTAATGTTCTTTTTTTTCTTTTGTAGTTCTAGATCAAGCATCCCATGCTGTCCAGGAGGCCTGTGAGGAAGTAACAGGCCAAGTGAAAAGCCATATGCCATCTGTGCATAAAAAATGATGAGCACATTTCTGAACATGGTTCCTTCATTGTTGAATAAACATTTTGAAACCTAGGCGAATTGCAATCTTGGCTTCTTTATTTTTAAAAGACCTTCCTAATACTGAAAATTATTTTTCAGTTGTGCTTCAAGGTGAGCTACATACAAGTGCAGCATTTATTTTCCTATCCCACACTTTCTTGAATTCAGACAGTCTCTGTCTCCACCACCTCTTCCGAGAGACTGTTCCACGCATCTACCACCCTTTCTGTAAAAAAGTATTTCCTTAGATTACCCCTGAGCCTATCACTTCTTAACTTCATCCTATGCCTCTCATTCCAGAGCTTCCTTTCAAATGAGACTCAACTCATGCACATTTACACCACATAGGTATTTAAACACCTCTCAAGTAAAAAACTAAGAGTAATAAAAAAAAAAATCCCAAAATTTAACTCCAAAATATTACTCTCCAGAGATGGGTTACACTCCCCCGATAACCATGTCACAAACCAGTGGAGAAAAAGCCTCAAAAATTTCAATGCAGCAGTAAACAACTTTCAATACTGTTTAAAGTCCAAGCTGCTTATGTACCACCACTGAAATGTAATTATCAAAAGGGTAATACACCCATCACTGTGTACAGGAAAAGCAAAAAAAAGTTTTACTTAGCTTGGGACCATGGTCTGAAACACCGTGCTGTGCTGGTAGAAAATGTCTGGCCAGACAGTAGATGAAAACACTACGGCACCATTTAGATGTGCAGTCCACAATCCATGCCCAATCCTCCAACAAGTGCCTTGTTTCGCCTCTCAAAGGGTTCCTCAGGGAATATATCAGCTGGAAAACTTCACTCCTCTTCAGTGCACACCGGCACAAGAAACACCCCTTGCTAAAAAGAACTACAGGATCCAACTTCCGGTAGCATTTCCAGGTTACAGCGTCATAGCAACAGCCAAAAAACGGCTGCCATTCGTCCATGCAACTGCCATTCATTCTTCTAACTGTCACGCATCCAAAAAAATGCCACTATACTATTTGGCCTAATGCCCTTAATCAGCGGGTGGAGTGGGTGGCATTTTTTGGATGAGTGACAGTTTGAAGAATGACAGTTGCATGGACGAATGGCAGCTGTTTTTTGGCTGTTGCTATGACGCTATAACCCGGAAGTGCTACCGAAAGTTGGATCCTGTAGTTCTTTTTAGCAAGGGGCGTTTCTTGTGCCGGTGTGCATAGAAGAGGAGTGAAGTTTTCCAGTTGATATATTACCTGAGGAACCCTTTGAGAGGCGAAACAAGGCACTTGTTGGAGGATTGGGCATGGATTGTGGACTGCACATCTAAATGGTGCCGTAGTGTTTTCATCTACTGTCTGGCCAGACATTTTCTACCAGCACAGCACGGTGTTTCAGACCATGGTCCCAAGCTAAGTAAAACTTTTTTTTGCTTTTCCTGTACACAGTGATGGGTGTATTACCCTTTTGATAATTACATTTCAGTGGTGGTACATAAGCAGCTTGGACTTTAAACAGTATTGAAAGTTGTTTACTGCTGCATTGAAATTTTTGAGGCTTTTTCTCCACTGGTTTGTGACATGGTTATCGGGGGAGTGTAACCCATGTCTGGTGAGTAATATTTTGAAGTTAAATTTTGGGATTTAAACACTTTTATCTTATCTTCCCTCTCCCACCTTTCCTCCAAAGTATACATATTGAGATCTTTAATTCTGGCCCCATACGCTTTATGACAAAGACCAAGCACCATTTTGGCAGTTGTTGTAGTAGGACCATACCAATAGCAGGATACGGAGAGCTGTGCTGCATAACTAAGTGCTAGATCAAAGTCATATTTCAGCCCGTATATTGGCAGCAATAAGGGCAATGAAGAACTGCTGGCAGCTAGGCTGGAGAGATGGCTGTAGTTGGGTTATTTTGTTGCACATAGTAGCAAATAATATGATTAGGCACTGAACAATGGGATCCTATGTTTTGTACACTTGCTGCACCTGTTCATAAGGAACTTTTTGCTGCTAAGAACTAATGCAAGCAGCAGCCATGTAAACAGTTGATAAAAAGATGCATGAAAATAAGAGTATTTTCATCAGAGAATGACAGGTAGGTAGGAGCTGTACGAGACTCTTGAAGCAGTAAGGAACATCTGGCCATTAGTTTATTCAGGATGTAAGCACCAGGTGGAATTCCACCTCTCTGATTACAAAGACTAGTGGAGCAACAGGCAGCCCTCTATGTGTTGTCATTGGATACCAACATCCGTCTTTAATCTTCTTTGAGACATCAGGATTGGAAACACCTGATTCAGGTGATAGAAGTCCTGAAGCTCTTTAAAGATGTCATGAAAAATCTGAGTTTAAAAAAGGTTACCGTGGGCAAGGTCATGCCTCTAGTTTATGTCCTGAAAGCACGAGAAACAGCTTTCAGCAGCAAAAGGGGATCAAGATTGTAGTTGCTAGCTAATAATAATAACTTTATTCTTTTATAACCACCATAACCAAAAGTTCTAGGCAGCTTACACTAAAAAGAGCTGGACAATGAGCAAAATACAATAATTCAGTAAAAAATACAAATATTTGTAAAATAGAATTTCAATAATAAAACTCACGAAGTAATAAACTTATCGAACAAAGTGGTCTTAATTAATTTCTGAAAACTGCAATAGGATAATATAGCTTGCTGAATACATTTACCTAACCAAGATTATACAGAATAAGTTGATAATCTTTATCCAGGAGAATACTATCACACTAATTTCCTCCTTATGTGGCCCACTTGTGAAAGGGAGTATCACCCTTTAGTTTGGTATTTTGACATAGAAGTATGATAATCAGAATAACAAATTTTAAATAAATTTGGAAACTAAGTGGGGTACAAAGATTTAAAATCAGGGTGGATACATACCTGTAATTCTAGACTGATGTACAAGAGGCATGAAGTTGGGGGGTGGGGGGATGACTCCATCCGTACATAGGACATTGAGACAGTAGGGAGGGATCCTGTCAGAGAAACTTTAAAAGCATAAGAACATAAGAATTTGCCTCCGCTGGGTCAGACCAGAGGTCCATCCCGCCCAGCGGTCCGCTCCCGTGGCGGCCCTCCAGGCCCATCACCTGTGCAATGGTCCCTGACTATTCCTATAACCTACCTCAACTCCTATCTGTACCCCTCAATCCCCCTATCCTCTAGGAACCTATTCAAACCTTCTTTGAAGCCCCGTAATGTGCTCTGGCCTATCACGGCCTCCGAAGTGCGTTCCATGTGTCCACCACCCTCTGGGTGAAAGAGATAAAAGGCATACATCGAAGGCATTCTTGAATAAGGTCTTCAATTTTGATTTAAGGCGGTCTAGTAGGGGTTCTTCTCTTAGATGGATTGGGATAGAATTCCACAGTGGGTGGGGGGGGGGGCAGTTACTGAAAAGATACTCGTAGATTGGGTTTGTGTCATAGTTTATTTGGCGGTAATGAATGAATTGCCAATAGATGTTAGAATTGCAATCGGAGTGATCTTGAGGGTATGTAGGGAATTAGAAGTCTATTTATGAATTCCAAGACCTTTGTTTTTAGGGTTTTGAATGTGAGGAATAATATTTTATATGTAATTCTATGTGAAATGGGAAGCTAGTGTGCTTTGAGCAGTAAGGGCGTTACATGATCAATTTTTTTAAAATTTTGTTATGAGTTTGATTGCTGTATTTTGTGTTATTTGGAGTCATCCGAGTTCTTTCTGTATAATCCAGGGGTGTCAAAATATGGCTCGCAGTGTAATTTTATTTGGCCTGCCAGGTATGTCATTTGGGTTTTAATTCATCATGTGACTATCTATTTCTTTAGCATCCAACTTTTTTATTCAGATCTTTGGGCATTGTTTTCGTGCCACTTTTTGCTTATGATTACTGTTGTGACTTCAGCACTTGTCATGTGCCCCCTCCCCCCCTTTTTAAAAAAAATTGCCAGTGTTTTTCGAATTGGTTTTACTTTCGGTTTGCTCAGCTCACAGCATTAGATTGTCTCTACTAAGTAAGAGCCACCGTGGCTTTATTTCATTCTTCCTTTTTATTTTTAATGTGCACATAGTTATTTTGTTATCTTAAGTTCCCAAAAATGTTAGCTGTTGGTTTCTATAGCCTATTGCCCCACTGCCACATTTGTTAGTGCAGGACAACTACACTTTTTTCATGTTCTGCAGTAAAGACTTTATTTATGCATTTTTAAACCTTTCCACATGCAATGTTTTTATATTTACTTTTCACTATATTTTTTTGTATGGGTTTTTTTTAATTATTTTTTCGTATGGGTTTTATTTTAAGTGTCCACGATGCTTCTTTGGCCACTTTTATGTTTACACTTTTAGTTTTCTACCTAAACTTGTCCTTAAACATGGTTATAATGATGGCACTTGTTTTGTGCCCCCCCTCCCTTCTTTTTAGAGTGCTGAAGATTGTCCTCATCAGGTAAAGGTAAATATCAAGGTTGACCCGCGACTTTTGGCCCACTGAGTATTTGAGTTTGACACCCCTGGTGTAATCCCTTTTTAAAGTGAGTTGCAGTTTAGTTTTGAGATGACAAGAGAGTGTATTAATATGTTAAGTGACAATGGTTCTAAGAGATTTGTGAGTGAACGGATCATGCGTAACCTGTAAAAACACTAGAAGAAAAAACTGGTGGGCAAGGTAGAAGAAAGGGAGCAGGAAAGAACAGACATAATGGAAGGCAATACTGGCAGCATAAGCAGCAGCTTGTTGGCTACTTCTTTCCCTACCTTTATCTGCTCTATAAAGGCTTGGCTGACACAAGCCATAACTACAGCAGCATTGGAGTGTTAATATGTTGCTCTTGTGTTTTTAGGTTCACAGATCTTATCTGATCCTGCAAACGCTAATTCATTGTCTAAGTCACATAACATAAAATCAGTTTCTAGACTGCATAACCATTAAGTTCTTTGCGGTTAACAAAAGATTAAATAATAAAGCAACAATTGAATGAGAAAACAACCTGAAAATCTGGCCCAAAAATCTGGAAAACATAAGTTGTTTTTGTTTTTTTTCCTGAAATGTAAATAAGAAACAGATGACAATAGTAACTGTTTGAAATCCTTATTCCAAGTGGCTGCTTAATAAGAAAGAACACGCTCATGATATTTTAAAAATTTGCAGCCGGAAACAGGTGGAAATGTGAAAAGAGCATGAATTTTATGAGAAAACCTTTGTGTTAAAATATAGGAGTAAGCCAGATATTGCAGGACTTGATCTAAAGATACTCTATACTAGATACAGTCCAATTTGAAGATATGTGCCTCCACTGGCAACCAGTGCAAATCCCAGTTGAAAGGGATAATGTGGTCAAATTTCTTTAGACCAAAAATGAGTCTGATTGCAGCGTTTTGGATAATTCTTAGTCTAGAAAAAAAAAATTTTAACACCTGCAAGCTAGACACTCACGCATGCGCGGTATGGTAGACTCAAAACTTATGAGTTTTCTACATGCATGTTTGCTTGTGAGGCTGTCCACATCCAGGCTCCATGGATGACGTCACCCACATGTGAGAATAGGCTGCCTGCTTGTCCTGGGATAATAATCCCTATGCAAACACAGGACCACAAACTAATATACACAAATGAAAGCCTAAGATGCCAGACTCTAAATCAGGGGTGCCTACACTTTTGGGCTTGCGAGCTACTTTTAAAATGACCAAATCAAAATGATCTACCAACAATAAAAAAAACAACCCCCCCCCCCCGAAGCACACTGTATGCAGAAAAAATGTTAATTATTTATATTCCAGGGTTTTTTCAAAGAGGTCAAGGCAGAAGACTGTGCGTCACCTCAGTAACAACTACACAAAAATAGACAAATATACCCCCTCCCTTTATACTAAACTGCGATAGCAGTTTTAGCCCTCCCCCAAGCCACTGCCACCGCCATCGGTGACCAGGCCCCCAAGCCACTGCCAACCCAAGTTCTTCCTGCTTCCTGACGCAGAAGCATCGGGCCGACCAGCATTCCTCTCCCCGTCAATTCCATCTATCCCCAAAGAAGCATTTCTTCTATCTCTCTTTCCTGCCACACCCATTGCTGTACAACATCCCCTCTCTTCCCCCTTCCCGCCATCCCTGTGCACCATCTTCTCCCTCTCTCTCCAGTGATCTGACATCAGTCTTTCCCCTTACACCTGACATCAGTCTTTCCCCTTACACCCTCATATGGTCTGGAATCTTTCTCTCCCATGGTCTGGCATATCTCTCTCCTTCCCTCCCTCTTCCCATGGTCTAACATCTCTCTCCTTCCCACAGTCTGGTATCTCTTTCTTCTCTCCTTCCTTTACATGGTCTGGCATCTGTTTTCCCTTCCAGTGGTTTGACAACTCTGACCTTACATCACCCTTCTCCACAATCTGACATCTCTCACTTCTTTGAGTTATCTCTCCCAGTGTAATATTTTTCTTTCCCTCCTTCCTCTCCACCACTATCATGTCTTACAGTTTTCCCTCTTCTTCCTTTGCCCCATGTATACCATCTCTCTTTCCCTCCCACTCCATGCACTTATGTACAATTTTATTTTTCTCTTCCCTCCACCCACTGGCAGCACCCCTCTTTCCCTCACTTCCCAGCACCCCATCCACGCATCATCTGTCCTTCCCAACCTCTTCCCAGCCTGAGCAACATCTGTTCTTCCCTGCCTTCCCACCTGCCCTCCCATGCCATATCTCTCCCTTTCCAATTATCCTATTCTGCTATTCTATACATCTCTCTCTACACCACCCCCAGGTCCACATCTCTGCTTTTCTCTTTCCATCTTCTCTTCACATATCTCATTCCCCTTTCCTGCACAGCACCCCATGTCCAACTATTCTCTTGTTCTATCTCTCCAGACCATTGCCCACTAGTTCCCCTCTGTTTCTGGCCCTATAAGTCTTTCCCCTTCAGCCCTCACCTGGCATATCTTTGCAAATCAACTCCTATTCTACTTAAAAACAACAACAACAAAAAAAACCCCCGACCTGGCCCAGCATGTCCTCCCTCTTCACCTCCCCTCACAATTTTTGTTACAGGGGAATGATTTAATGCAGTCTGCAGCCTTCCTCACCGCGTTCCTTGTGCCAGGCTGAAAAAGGAAGTTGCGCCATTGGGGGCGGAACGCAGCACAAGGAACCGGAGAGAGAGGCCGCAGGCTGTATTTCACGGCCGGTTTTGAAGGCTACTTTGGACCGGCACACTTAGCTGCCCTGGTCTCACTCCCCCTAATGCCTGCCCTGCAGCTCCAGACTTCCCCACACCTTTTTTCCCCCAGGTCGCTGTTATTTTAAATGTTATGACAGCCGCGGCACTGTATCCATCAGAGGAGACTTCTAACCTCGGCCTGCCCCGGAACTCTTCCTGTAGTAGCTGCCCACCTAGCGGGAACAGGAAGTCGCTGTTGCAGGAAGAGTTCCGGGGCAGGCTGACAGCTGTGCCACAACTACCACAACATTTAAAATAATAGTGACCCGGCAAGGGGGGGGAGGGGGGAAAGCAGGTGTGGGGAAGTCTGGAGCAGGGCTGGCCTTAGAGCAGGGGTCTCAAAGTCCCTCCTTGAGGGCTGCAATCCAGTTGGATTTTCAGGATTTCCCCAATGAATATGAATGAGATCTATGTGCATGCACTGCTTTCAATGCATATTCATTGGGGAAATCCTGAAAACCCGACTGGATTGTGGCCCTCAAGGAGGGACTTTGAGATCCCTGCGTTAGAGGAAGTGAGAGCTGATGGTGCAGCAGGGTCCCGCTGGGGGGAGGAAGAAGAGGAACCAAAGCATCGGCAATTTGGGGGGAGGCCACAGCCCTTGTGTACCCCCTCCATTCTGACATCTATGCCACAACATTCACAGATCTTACCTGATGCTTAAAACATATTCTTATAGTTTACCAGGATATCTTCACTGTCAAATTATATCTCATACTCCTCTCTACTCACTTCAATCCATCAATTATAATCAGTTTTGCTCCCTCCATGTAATGCCTGTTTAAAAACCACACAACATAGCACTCTTTTCTTTTTGGCAACAGCATTATGGAATTCTTTATCATGGGAGATTTCTAAGTCATCTTTAAAAAAAAGTTTAAAATCATGATAAAAACCTGGCTATTTGAACAAGCTTTTTTCAAATTGATGCTAGGACTTGGGATTTGATCAGATTCATTTTAATTTGATGTGATTTTATTTAAGTTTGGTTAATATTGTTTTACTGTGTTCACTAAAAACAAGTTTGAATGTACACTATGTTTAAGTATAACTGTTCCTTTCTATTACTATATTTTAAAACATATTGTACACTGCCTTGCTCTACTACCATAGTTAAAGGCAGTATAGCAAGTGTAAAAATAAATAAAACCAGTGTCCTGTACAAATTTTACTGACATGAGAGATGCAGAGACCATCAAAATCGGTGCCCAGCATTCCTTTTCCTCCCCATGAACCATAAAATGCCTGGCAACCATTTCAATGGCAGGAGATATCATAAAACCACATCATTCATGGCTAGAAGTAGATTTGGTGGGAAAACTGCTGTTCTTTAAGAAATGTACCTCTGCTCGATTTCTCTCTATTTGCATGCAAATGAATGGAGAATAAAGTACAGATACACTGAAAACACATACCCAAGCATTTGCCCTCCCAGTGTTTTTGGCAGCTCCTGCTACACAGCTTGCTCTTTCACTGTGTCTTTGGTTGTTCACACAACTCTTCTTGGTTTTTTTTTGTCACGCTCATCGTGCCTTGTTGTATTGCTCTTTGTTTAATTTGTGAGAATTTGCAATCTGCTTAAGACCGTTCTACATAAACCTCATAGAACCAATCATAGCAGAAATAAAACAAAATACATTACAGCATAATATTAACAGAGTGATGTACTGTATAATAATAAGGCCGAATTAATCCAAAAGCTGAGTTAACACTTGGAAGCATCTTCATAAAAGCTAATGGGGTAATATTGAAACACTACAGTTGGCATTTACAATTATATCTGACTATTCAGCACCAGAGGCTACCTGGACACCACCACTAAATATGCAGATTTAAGGCAGACCAGCAGCTCCATGGGGGTGATATTCAGAACCAGCAGTGGCATAGCAAGCGAGGGAGATGCCCAGAATCGCTGCACCATGCACACCTCCCCCCCCTACTCTTCCCTGCCGCTCAAGCGCTACCACCCACTACCCATATCTCTTGAAATGTTTGCTGGCGCAAGCAGCTTCTTCCACCTCTTGCTCACACCAGCCTTAGCTCCCTTCTGATGCTACATCCTGGTACCACAACCAGAAAATGGCATCAGAAGGGAGAAGCCGGTGTGAGTAGAAGGTGGAAGATGCTGTTCGTGGCATTTCAAGAGGTACGTAGTGGGGCAGAGAGGAAAAGAGGCACCAACAGCAATGACACCAATGCTAAGACAGTGACAGGGGCAGATCTGTATGGCTTAGTTCTTTGCAAGTAGAAAGCCAAAGCACCCTTATAGTCCAGAGTATGAAGAGCTGGGAAAAAACCCCCAAAAAACACTGGAACTACAATGGATTAATTGAGATGAAATTCTAAAACCACTTTCAGTAAGAATTTAGGATGAGTACAGAGGACCACTTTGTCATGATGGAATACTGTGAAAGGTGGGTCTGCAACTAAAGCTTGTAGCTCACTGACCCTGCAAGAAGACGTGAGAGCAATGAGAAAAACCACTTTCCAAGTGAGATATTTAAGATGAGCCAAAGCCATCAGTTCAAAAGGAGGCTTCATCAATTGAGAAAGAACAACATTGAGATCCCAAACCACTGGAGGAGGTTTGACATTGAAAAGGCCTTTCATAAATCTGGAAACCACAGGATGAGCAGAAAGGGGTTTCCCTTCGATAGGCTGATGAAAAGCAGCAATTGCACAGCGGTGGACTCGAATGGATGTGAATTTGAGGCCTTTTTGAGACAAATGGAACAGGTAATCCAAAACTAAAGACAAGGAGTTAGATTGAGGCTCCTTGTGATTAATGGTGGACCAATCAGAAAATCTACTCCATTTCTGATTGTAGCATTGTCTAGTGGTAGACTTCCTAGAAGCCTCTAAAATGTCCTGTACAGATTGAGAAAACTGTAGAATGGCAGGTTAAGAGGTACCAAGCTGTCAGGTGTAGAGACTGCAGGTTGGGGTGAAGTAGAGACCCCTGATTCTGTGTAAGCAGAGAGGGAAAAACTGGTAGAAGTAGTGGCTCCCTACTGCTGAGTTGAAGTAGAAGGGAGAACTGAGGAGCTATCAGAATCATGGTTGCATGTTCCTGTTTGAGTTTGACAAGTGTCTTAAGAATGAGAGGGAATGGAGGAAATGCATAGAGAAACTGATTCGTCCATTCCAGGAAAAAACATCTGCCTCCTGTCGGTGAGGGAAGTATATCCTGGAGCAGAACCGAGGCAGTTTGTTGTTGCGGGGAGACGCAAAGAGATCTATCTGAGGAGTCCCCCTCTGAGAAAAAAATGTGAAGAAGCGAGGAATTGAGTGTCCATTCGAGAGGTTGTAGAAGACGACTCAATTTGTCTGCCAGTTTTTCTCTCCTTGAATGTAGACAGTTTTCAGGAAGGTGTTGTGAAGGATTTCCCAATTCCAAACCTTCAGAACTTCCTGGCAAAGAAGGAGAGATCTTGTTCTTCCCTGCTTGTTGACATAGTACATGGCGACTTGATTGTCTGTCCAAATGAGGACTACCTGGTCATGAAGAAGATATTGAAAAGCTTTGAGAGCACTGAAGATCGCTTTGAGTTCCAACAGATTGATGTGACACTGCCGATTCATGCTGGACCAATGGCCTTGAGTACGGAGACCATCAAGATGAGCCCCCCCCCAAGCGTAGGTTGAAGAATCTGTCGTGAGGACCTTCTGATGAGGGGGCGTTTGAAACAGTAAACCTCTGGAGAGATTGGAAGAGCATCTACCAGTAGAGAGACTGTCTCAACAAAGGAGTCACTCTGATGTGTTGAGAGAGTGGGTCAAAAGCCTGAGCCCACTGAGATGCCAGGGTCTGAGGGATTCTGAGGTGAAGTCTGGCAAAAAAAGTCATGTGAACTGTAAAGGCCATGTGACCTAGGAGAACCATCATGTGTCTCACTGAAAGTGAAGTGAGGGATGACACTTTGCGACAAAGTTGAAAGAGAGCATCCTGACGCTGCTGAGGAAGGAATGCTCTGAGTTATACAGTGTCCAAGACAGCTCCAATGAACTGTAGAGTTTGAAAGGGCTGTAGCTGGGATTTGGGAAAGTTGATTTCGAACCCCAAACTTTGGAGAAACCAAATAGTCTGTTGGGTCACTACAATACAGATGTTGAATCTTTGGAGATGTTGAATTTTTGATAATAATAATAATAACTTTATTTTTCTATACCGCCATAGTCAGGTGACTTCTAGGCGGTTTACATTGTAAGAAGGCTGGACATTCAGCGAATAACAAAAGGTCTTAATACAATACAATAAGTCTACATACAATACAATGAGTCTAAATACAATACAGTACAATATAGTGAGTCTAAATACAATACAATACAATAAGACTAAATACAATACCATACAATGATTCTAAATACGATATAATAGTCTAATGGGAAACTTACGTGCTAATTGGAGTTCTATGGGTAATGAATACCTGAATACTTTAGTACTTACATATGAATTGGAGTTCTATGGGTTGGATGAGCCAGTCGTCCAGGTAGGGGAACACCTGTAGACCATGATTCCGCAGAGCTGCTGCTACTACAACTAGACACTTGGTGAAAACTCCTGGAGATGACGCCAGGCCGAAGGGTAGCACTCTGTATTGGAAATGCAGATTTCCCACCCAAAATCTGAGGAACTGTCGAGAGGCTGGATGAATGGAAATGTGAGTGTAAGCCTCTTTGAGGTCTAGAGAACATAACCAAGCATTCTGATCTAGAAGGGGATATAAGGACGCTAGAGACAACATTCGGAATTTGTTAAGCACTAAAAATTTGTTAAGCACTCTGAGATCCAAGATAGGGTGCAAATCGCCCGTCTTCTTCAGAACTAGGAAGTAATGGGAGTAAAAACCCCTGTTCTGCTGTTCCAAGGGAACTTCCTCAATGGCATGGAGACAAAGCAGAGCTTGAGCTTCCTAAAGAAGAAGGGTGATCTGCGATTAATTTATAGGATACTCTCTTGGAGGAAGATCTGGTGGAATCTGGAGGAAATGAAGAGCGTATCCTTCTTTGAGGATAGATAGCACCCAGAGATCTGATGTAATCATCTCCCAGCGGTTGTAAAAATGTTGGAGACGACCTCCAATGGGAAGGGGAGATGACAGAGGCAGAATGATGGAGGTTATGCTCTGTATTAGATGGTCAAAAAGGTTGAGAGGCCTTAGGCTCAGCAGGAGTCTGAGGTTTTTGCTGCCTTTGCTGCTGCTGCTGTTGTTTCTTAGGAGGCGCTGTGGAAAACGCCTCTGGTATGATGGAAGAGGCCTGAAGCCTTTAGAGGTAGAAGGCTTAGGCTTAATGATGGAAGCAAATGATTTCTCATGTTCAATCGTTTAGAAGCTGCCTCGATGGAGTCATCAAACAATTCATTGCTCTGACAAGGTATGTTGGCCAGACGATCTTGAAAATTGGGGTCCATGTCTACAGTGCAGAGCCAGGCAAGCTGGTGCATTGCCACTGAGAAGGCAGTGGCCCTCGAGGAAAGTTCAAATGCATCATAGGAAGATTGAAGGAGATGCATGCAGAGTTGAGTCAGAGTGGTAATCACATGCTGAAACTCTGGAAGACGGTTTTGAGGAATATATTAAAAAAATTCAGGCAGTGTGTCAACCAAATGTTTGAAATAAGAAATGAAAACAAAATTGTAATTCAAAACTCTAGTTGCCATAAGAGAATGATGATACAAACAATGAAAAAAATTTGTCTATGGTCCTGCCCTCTCTTCCAGGAGGGACAGTGGCATAAACTTTGGCAGGATTGGTCCTTTTCAGAGAAGACTCCACGAGAAGGGACTGATGGAATAACTGAGATTTCTCGAAACCCATGCAGTGGACCATCCTGTAACGAGATTCCAGCTTTCCTGGTACAGCAGGAATGGAATAAGGTGTTTCAAGATTCCACTTGAAAGTTTGAGAAAGAAGTCTATTGATGGGCAATTTAAGAGACTCCACAGGAGGACGAGACATACCCATTTCTTCTAAATACTCCGTAGAGTATTTGGAATCAGAGTCCAAAGTAATATTGAGGTCCTTACTCATTTGACATAGGAAAGAAGAAAAAGATATCTGCTCCAAGGAAAGGTGACCTCGAGGCGCCTCGCGAGGCAGAGAACAAAGGTGAAGTTTCTCTGGAGTACTGATACCAGAGGTCTGAATATGCAGGTATAGATAACTCACTGAGAGAATGGATAGAATCCCTCGCAGGAGAAGTATAGGTGTAAGGCTCTGGAGGTGGTGTCCTCTACTTTGGAGTTGGAGGCCTCAAAGAGTCTCGAGGCCTGGAAAAACTAGGCCCGTCTCAAGAAGAGATCTGTATCTCGATGGATGCCTAGACTGATGTGGAGAACTGTGCCTCGAACCAGGCAGGTCTCGCTGAGAGGAACGTCGAGGAGTCTTCGCCCTATGCCTCGGAAAGGGCGATGCCTTATGAAAGGAAGGAGGACTAGTGATCAAGATATCAAAAGGGACTGAACTCCTTGTGTTGAGGAATCTCAAGGCACTGACAAGGACTCGTATCCTTGAATAGCGTGCTTATGCTCCAGATGAGACACTCGCAAAGACTCGACTCCTTGCATAGTGTGTGTAGAAACCTCTTGAGGCACTCCCAAGGACTCAACTCCTTGTATAGAGTGAGTAGGTTCAGCTCGAGGCACTGCCAAGGACTCGACTCATTGTGATACTGCTAAGTGCTCAGACTGGTCTGCAGGAAGCAGAGTCGAGGTAGGAGTATCTTTGGCAAGCATATTGCCAAACTGCTTATCCAAAATGGTCTGGATCATAGCCTCCATATTTGACACCGAGACTTGAGGATTTGGTACATTTGGTGTGGCTATACTCTCCGAGGAAGAGGATGAAGAACGACTCTTCAACTTTGAGACATGCTTCTTGGGCAGCTTGATAACCACTTCTGGTACCTGACCTAAGGGAGACAGCGAGGCAAGTGTTTCCACAGGAGAAGACTTATCAGATTTGCTCGAGGACGAGGACCCGCTGAACAAGGAGGATCAGATTAAAGGCCGAGGTCGAGGCAGAAGGTGGAACCCCTGTGAGAAGCTTGACCGGATTCGAGGTCGAGACCAAGGAAAGTGGATCCATACCGCCAAAGAGTTTCTCCACCTGAACTCGATGACGTTTGATGGCTTGAGGTTGAAGGGTAGCACAACGGGCACACGACTCCAGACGATGGTCAGGTCCCAAACGCTTAACACACCATCTATATGGGTCAGTGAGGGAGATCGCGCGCTGGCAACGGCTGCACTTCTTGAAGCCTATGACCAGCTGGGACATAAACAGAAAAATAGCCTCAGCGAGATCAAAGCCCGCAGGCTTAGGCCGCGAGGCAGGCCCTGACGTGACATAAAAGAAAAATAAAATTAAGTTTGATTTTTTTTTTTAAATGAAAACGAGCAAACAGTGACCCTATAAAAAATAAAACACGAGCCACGGTGAGTGAAGGCACAAAGTAGAACTGAGTCTAGTACAGAGTGTCGAAATAGGAATTCTCGACTCCGCGGAAAACTGAGGAGACGCATGCCCTGTATTGGGCTGGAAGGCGCATGCACGGTGCGGCAGTCGCAAACTTTCTAAAGTTCTTCAAACAAGTTTGCTTGCGAAGCTGTCCGCATCCGGGCTCCATGGATGACGTCACCCACATGTGTTGAGAATAGCTACCTGCTTGTCCTGGGATAACACATTTTACATGCATATACTTTTTTTTTTTTAAAGGGCCTTTATAAAAAGTTACCTAAAAAGTGTCCCCTATGATAGGAACCTATATGATAGAGGCTATATAAATTTGGAAATGTACATGCACTAGAAACACTGCACAACAAATTTTAACTTCTTTTCTGGGGCAAGAAGAAAATGAGGTTTACTTTATAGAATTTGACCTCCTGTGTATGAAAATAGCCTCAGTTTTCTCCTATCACATATATTTTTGTTTAGCAAATCACAAATATTTATAGCATGAGAAGTCAATTAATGCATTGTGCCGATTTAAGAGTTCCTATAAGTATTTTCTAGAATCGTTTTGCTGTTGAAGTGAGTTTATAAACAAGATTGAGCATCTCTAATTAATGTCCAACAATAGTAAGCCAGCATTGATTAATTCCATCTACCCTGATAGCATTTCTCCATTGTATCAATGTCCTGGTGAAACCTTTCCCTGTGCTCATCACTAATACTTCCAAGATTATCGGGGAAAAAAATCCAGATGAGAGTAGAGAAAATGAATTTTTAGTGATATGTTGCATTTGAGATCACAGAATGCTTTAAGCATTGTCTCCACCATTTGGACATAGTCTGGTGCCTTCCTCTTCCCCAGAAAATTCTTGATTACATTCTTCAATGCTATCCATGCACTTTTCTCATGTCCTTGCAAGACTTCAAAGGCAAACTGTTTTAATATTTGAGAGATTGTTATGACATTTTACTCCAAGCATTAGAAAATATAGCGAAAATGTTAATTTTTAAATTATAATATTCTTTTGCCAAAAATCAGAGTGTTATACTGAAAAATTAAGGTCAGTTTTTAATTCTGCTACCTGAAATCACTATAGAACACCCACTACAATTCATGCCCCAAAACCTCTGTTGCATAGTGAAATTAAAGAGTTCTAGGAAACTGCGCTAGCGTTTTTTAGCGCAGAGAGCTGTGCTGAATGGCCCATGCTGCTCCCAATACTCATCGAGTTCCTATGAGTGTCGGGAACAGTGCGGGCCATTCAGTGCGGCTCCCCGCACTAGAAACTGCTATCGCAATTTTGTAGAAGAGGGGGGTTTATGTAGGGTGAAATTGCTCTGAATTAAGAACAGCTCACATATAAACATTAAAAATAAAAACCAACAAGGTCAATATTGTAGGATTGGCAAGATCAGCTTTTAATAACTGCTTATATATATATATATATATATATACTGCTTTTTCATGCAGATACAAAGAAGTTAGAAAAAAAGCATAAGCTTTTTTATTCATTTTTTAAAAAGGTTGATACTAATTGCATAAACATTTGGTGAATCTTTGGGACTACTAATTATAATATGCCTCAACTAGAAACTGAACAATGCTGCTTTCTAGTTTCATTTTTGTTGCACTTCACTATGTTTAGAGTGTGAAAGGCTCCAGATAAAGATAAAAGGAATATGCCAGCATCACTTGAACCAGAGTATCTTCCAGAATACTACATTGGCTGCTTGGTTACCAACTGGTACAAAATTTTCATAAATTTACTCAAACATTAATTTAAAAAAATACTATCAATCTGTCAATTTAGATATGGACCAAAATAGATTAATTTGGCTTAAGTTAACTGAATAAAATGGGCAACAGGTCACATCCATTTGTTACTACCATTGTTTATGCTAGGGCTTAATATCCAAGTGTTCTGAAAGAATCCAAATGTGTAAAAAAAACACCACCTAAAAACCTAGAAATAAAATTTAATACATTGCTACATTCTTTCAAATTAATGTATTTTAATTAAATTCAGCAATCCTCTGATGGCTTAACATCTGCAAATGACAATGATTTTGATGAAGACTAAGATAACAGAACCAGCTTTCTTGAACCTTATAAGGAATGGATTTAGATTATGGATCGCATATCATTTCAGGGCACTAAAATACTAGTTCCCTTCAAACCAAATATCTACCAGGCATTTTTTACATCAAGTCAGAAGTACACAATTAAAGGCAGTCCTGTGACAGCAGCATGGATTAAAATCAGCCCACAGAGAACCAGACTGAAAAATGTATTGCAACTTAAAAGTGCCATGTAATTACTTGGTATTAACTAAAAACCAAAGGTAGTCAAGTTCAATTTGTTACAGCACAATGAACGAGGTTTTCCTGAGGTGCTAACATCAATATGCTGTTAAAAAATAATCTACAAAAACTACATTAGGGGCAAAGCATTTTTCCCCATCACTATAAAAAATTGGAAAAACACTTTCATATACTAGACCTTAAGCTATATAAAGATTTTGTGGACTAGACAGATTAAAGTCTTGTTTATATTCCTATTAAGTAATTTTGATACTTATAGTCCTTTGCAAAAACAAACAAGTACCCCCCCTTCTTCCTCAAAAGTAATATCAAGGACTAATTTCTCTCCCATTCACCCAAACTACATAAAAATTTCACTCATACCCTGTACATTTTTAGTTCTCCAAATTTAAAAGGGAAAATAAAGGACTTCTTTGTGAAAACAATCCAGGAAAAATAGATTCATCTGGGGCTATTTCTAAAATAGCTCCAGCAGGTATTGTTTAATACAGGTTGTTTAAAGTAGGATAAATATTCTGCAAGATTTTAACTTTGGGCATGCCTTATACTTGGAGAGTATCTCATCTACTGGCAATAAGCAATATTGTACTAAGAAAAAGAAAACAAAAAGAGCCCTAAACTACCTGATTTGAAAGGCAGACAGCCTAGCAGCTGACCACAAAATATACGAGTTTAAGTGACACTCCCAGAACAGCCATAGCAGTGCAGATGGGATAGTTATCTCTAGACCAATGGGCTTCTCATACCTTATTACATAGGTATTAAAAAAAAAAAAAAGGAGAGTCTTAAATAAAGTTTGGACAGAAGCTATTTTTGACTTAGAATCCACTGTAATAAATCACAGGTAAGGAAGGAGGATTCTACAGTTACATGTAAACGTGAAACATTTCTGGATAAGAAAGAGCAATGTGCCAAAATCATAGGTTTGCAGGGAGACGCTTATGTGAAGGTCAGGCCAGCCTCGTTGTATACTTTGAACACCTTCTCAATTGCATTCACATAGGCAGCTGTTCTCAGATCCAAACCCAAGTTATACTTCATGGCAGTACGCATGATTTGCTGAAATGAATTAGAAGAACACATTAAAATTTAATTTTATGGGACTTGCTTCTCAGAACCTATAAACAAGTTGCATTAAAGTATGCATGAGTGTTCAGTGAAGCAGCATTCTAAATGACAGAAGAAAACATTACTGTGCCAGATTCAGTTTTATAGGATTCAGGATGGGTGCTATGTTTACCTTTAAATACTGCAGGTTACCAATTCATAAATCTGCATGCTGCTTTCATAAAGAAGCATTTGGAATCCTAACGCTTAGCACACGCTAATGGACACCAGCACGTACTAAATACTGCATATCTTATTTTATACCTATAGGCCAAGTGGCACTTGAAGGGCCCCATTTTTGGAAATATTTATATACCACAGTTAATGTTTTATGAGTCCACTATACAAATTTATATACATAAAAGCTACAATAAAACCCCCAATTTTAAAAACACACAACCTTACTCACTACATTGTCACACGAGAAACCCTTACACAGTAGGCTGGGAGATCAGGCAAAAATACAGGAGAGGTATTATTAAATTACCTCACTTTTAAAAAGTGCCAAGACTATTTGAATAATTATGCAGGTGCTCAATGAGGGCTAGATGAACTAAACTCGGTTGCTAAGATCATACAAGTTGCTGTTGACCAATTTTTTGGCCGACTGTGGAACAGTGATCAATGTTCCAACAAGTTTCCATTCAAATGATTTGCATGGAGGTTTGCCATAATCCCATCAGACCAGTCGCTCTGAGAGCAACTTGAACACATGCGCAGTGTTGGTTTGGGGAAGCCCGAACAGCTGAGCGGCAGGAGAAGCCTTAAAGCAGCCAACTGCCACTCAGCTGTTGGGGGCTTTTTTATTGACACAGATGTTGTTTGTGTGTTACACACACAAAATATCTGCTATATTTTTTTTTAAAAATGTTGTGCTGCACCCCCCCTCCACTGATAACTGCCCTCCCCAACAACCCACCCCAAACCAGAATGGAGGCAGGAGGTATACCCACTCCCTCCTGTCACCACAAACCCCCCTCCCCCGCACCAGCAAAAATCAGCAGGAAGGATGTCCACTCCCCCTTCCCCCCGCCAAAATCGGCAGAAGGAATGTCCACTTCATGCTGCCGCAACCTCCCCCCAACATGGCCCCCCAAAACCAATCCCTCCCTTGCTCTCCTAAAAAAACAAAAAAACGGCAGGAGGTATGCCCACTCCCTCCTGCCACTGGATCCTCCCTGGCTCCCCTATGAACCCCCCCCCCCACTTCCCCGAACCTCCCCCATACCTGGAAATTAGGTGACAGCAGAAGGGATGCCCAGCCCCTCCTGCTCCTCAGATCTTCCCCATCCCGGGATACAGAGGAAGGAGCCTAAGGCCCTGATTGGATATCTGGGTGGTAGGAGGGAGTAGGCATCCCTCCTGCCAATCTTTTAAAATAAATTTTGGGTAGGGATTGGGAATCCCTTCTGATTTTTTTTTTTTCAGGAAGGGGAGCAGGGGAGGGAGTGTCTCCATTCTGGTTCCCTGGATGGGTCGTCAAGGAAGGCAGTCATCGGGGGTGGCGTCACAGCATTTTTTTTAATGGGTCAGATATTGTGTGTGTTACATACAGCATCTATGTGCATAGAAAAAAAATGAAAAAACCCCCCCCAAAACCCAGGTAGACTTGTCAGTAATACAGTTACTGACTAATCTAGACCGGTCAGATTTTATGGCATGCAAGGTTAGGGCACTGATTGGATGCCTGGCTTTAATATTAATGACCTCATTTGCATGCTAGAGAGAATGTAGGACTGCATGGAAAACTACGCAGTAAGCCGCTTAGAGCATTGGGTCGTCAAATGCGATCGGTCGCTAAACCAGTCAAACCAGTTTAGCGATGATCATTAGATGCATCTAGCCCTAACTATATCTCTTTCATAGGGGAACTGCATACCACTTGTAATATTTATGCTAACATTTATAGCTGCATTCTTTCTCGTTACAAGTGCAATTAAAAAAACAAACAACAAAACACAGCCATAAAGTGGCTACAAACTATATACTCTAAGAAGTAAAAGATCTTGAGATGGAGGGGATATCTTTTGTTTCATGAGTAAATCAAGGAAACGTTTTGTTGTTTACCTGCAATTACATCCTTTCTTTTCCATAGATTAAAAAAAAAAAAAAGATTTGACATAAAAACTGAATATTTTTTTTTAACGAAGTCAATACATATAACCCCAAATTTCATAAAGGTTGCCCAAATTTGGGCATAAACCTATGATACACACAACTTAATCAGTTAACAAGCCCTTAACAATATCTGGATGCTAATATTATGGATGCTAATTGACACCAATTAGAAGTTGTGCCCATATAGGTGCCCAAATCCCACAGCTTGCAATCCAAAACAGGGCGTGACCATGGGAAAAGCATGAGCAGGGCAGAAACGTTCTGAAAATTTGGGCAGTGTTATCGGAATACTGGGAACGTGTGCCCAACTTGTACCTCAGGATTTACACCTGGTTTCAGCAGGTATAAGTAATTGCGCCCAAAGCTGGGTGCGGAGGATCTGTGCTATATGCTAAAGAACACTCAACCAGGAGTGTTCTTTATAGAACAGCACTGACTGCTGATTTTTGAGTGCCATTTACTTAACCTGGCCCAAAGTGTCAGGATTCAACCCACATCTGAACACCCTGTGTGTCAACTCCACCTGTTAACTGAAATTTGTTTTACTAACAAAGCTGATTAAAGTAGATCCTGAGAATATGTGAATCTGCAAAATTTCACTGCTTCAAAATAAAATTATATATAATCCAGTCAATTAAAGCAAAAAAAAAATCCTATTCTGAAACTTTATTCGGCATAATACTGGGTGAAGATTTGAGTGCATGGCTTTAAAACTCTTACCCTGGCAGAACGTTCCATGGTATAAGCCAGACCCGAGTGTACAATGTCCTTCTCAGAAGCTCCCTAGAAATGAAAAGACGGATATGAAACAGAATTTCACTGTACCAGGGACAGAACACCTTTTTTTTGTTGTTTGGAGCTCAAGCTCCACCCCTACTTCTGCATCACTCAAACCCCACCCCCGTCAGCCTTCTCTCAGGTAGAGAATGACATGGTGATTATTTCCCACTGGAAGCTGCGGGAAACCCACAGGAATGGTGAACAATCTGGTCCATTTGCCATGGGTTCGGGAACAAGGCTTTTCACTTGCAGTAAAAAAAATGACTGCCGTGAGACACCTCCCTTCCCGGCCAGCAGCTCCCCTCCACCCCTCTTGATAGAGGGTCCAACGGCAAAAACTTCAAAAAAATCCTGCGACTCGCCTACCGGGTCGGCCTCTTTGTGCCTCCTGCCTACTAGCATCTTAGAAGCTTCATCAACCGAAGAAGCAATGTCGCAGGCCGGTTCTGGAACCTTCCTCCTGCTGAGTCTCTCCTTCCAATGTAACTTCCAGTGAAACCGAAGTTACATCGGAGGAAAGTCCTGGAGCAGGCCTGCGACATTGCCTCTTCGGTTGATGAAACCTCTAAGACACTGACAGGCCCAGGGTGGGAGGCACAAAAGGGCTGACCTGGTAAGGGAGTCTCAGGATTTTTTTTGCCATTTGACCCGTGATAAGGGGGCTGCTGGACTGGCTGGAGCTGAAGGGAAGGGAGACAGTTGCTGGATCTGGTCTGAAGATTGGGGGTGGATAAGAGGCGCAGGGCCCATGTGGTGGATGGACTGGAGCTGAAGTTAAGGGAGAGGTGCCAGACCCATATCTGGGCACTGAAGGGAGGGGACAGAGGTGGTGGACCCATGGGAAGGGGGCTAGAGAGAAGGGAGAGGTACAGGATCTGCAGGGAGGAGGAAAGAGAAGGGAGGAGGAAAGAGAAAAGGTGAACCAATGGATGAAGGAAGAGTGAGTGAAATATTGAACATAGTGGAGGGAGGAAAGAGTGTGAGATACATATTGGTGTAAGGGAGTAAGAGGGGAGAAGCTTTTCAGATGGAGATATACAAAAAGAGGGAGATGATGGGCATGGATGGGAGTATGAAACAGGATCAAAAAGGGGAATGCCAGATATGGGAGGGTATATGGACAAAGAGAAGATAGCTAGACATGGGGGAGAATAAGAACACAGAAGGAAGATGCTGGACTTAGGGGTGGAGCATAGGGGTACAGAGGAGTGATACTGTACACTGGGGGAGGATATCATAGAATGGTGAGATGAAGGCAGGGTGATGGTAGTACAGGGGTTAGAACTAGAAAGGGATGTATAGGAGACAGAGAAGGGAGATGCTGAATATGGGGAACAAATACAGATACAGAGAAAGAAGATAGATGGTGAGCATGGAGAAAGAAGATAGATGGTGAGCATGGAGAAAGAAGAAATAATGTCAAATGGTCAGGAGACCCTAAGAGCGACAGGTGGACTTCCTGGGACACCAAGCCGCTCAGTAGTATAAATTAATATCTGGATTTTTGAATAAGAAACCAAAGACTGGTCTGTATGACATTTGGAGCATTGAGATTAAGCATCAGATTACTGCGTCTCAATGGCCATGAATTTGGGCTTGGAGGATGAGATGCACACAGTGTCCGCGTCTGAGACAAACTTGGTTTTTTCTGTTACATAGAGCATTTTGGACCCCATTTGTTTACAGAAGTTAGATAGCTCTAAGTCTAATAGATGCTGGCACTGTCATCTTGAAGCTGGGACATTAGATCGTTTGCTATTCTATTGTCCATTGATACTTGCTTTTTGGAAATCAATTTTGGGTTAAATAAATAGCTTGTTGGAAAATCTGGTTGCATTATCGTATGATACTGTGTTATTTGGTACATCAATGAGGGCTAAGAGCCAAATATCTTCTTTTTCCCCCAATTCTTTATTAATTTTTAAAAACTTACAATAAGTGTAACAGTATGTATAGCATTTGAAACTCAATTACAACACTTAATAGTCTGTTAAAATCCACTTCAGAAATTATCTCCCCTCCCTCCTAATCAATTACATTCTTTAAATTCAAGAAAACCTATCATAAGCCCTATTCCTATATACTTTATTTAATATTCAAATAAAAAACCTCCCCCCTCCTGGATGTGCATTTTAAGAGGAAAAATATTCAATCTTTACAATATTTTGCTAATGGCTCCCAAATCTCCTGAAATTTTCTAAAATTCCCCTGCTGTGTCCTTTCCATTTTATAAATATGACATAAAGAGTTCCACCAGAAACTGTAATTAAGTCTCTTCCAGTTTTTCCAATTACTCGTAATCTGTTGTATGGCAACCCCTGTCATAATAAGTAGAAGCCTATTATTCTTAGATATTTGGCTCTTAGCTCTTAGCCAAACAGCAAAGTATCATATGATAATGCCACTGGATTTTCCAACACACAATTTATTTGACCCCATATTGATTTCCAAAAAACAAGAATCAATGGACAATAGAATAACAAATGATCTAATGTCCCAGCTTCGAGTTGACAGTGCCAGCATCTATTTCACTTAGAGCTATTTAACTTCTGAAAACGAACCGGGGTCCAAAATGCTCTATGCAACAGAAAAAAACAGGTTTGTTTCATAGATGCAGACACTGTACATCTCATCCTCCAAGACCAAATTCATGGCCATTGAGATGCAGTAATTTGATGCTTAATCTCAATACTCCAAATGTCCCAAAGCCAAATATCTTCTAATAATAACAAGCTATTACTCATGACAGGGGTTGCTATACAACATATTATGAAAAATTGGATCGTTTGAATTATAGCTTTTGGTGAAACTCTATGTCACATATTTAAAATGGAAAGGGTAACTGCCAAGCAGCAGGGGAATTTTAAGAAATTTCAAGATATTTGGGAGCTATTAACAAAATACTGTAATGAATGAATATCATTTTTTCCCTTAAATATGGAGCAACAAAAAGGGGGGAAGGTCCAACCTTGTCTGCAGAAAAAACCAACCAGGAACAAACAAAAAAGGAACTGCAGATAAGCACATCCAAGATGGGGGAGAAGGGTGGGAGGGTATTTTGGTTTCCTTATGAGTGCAAATAATGTGGAGGAAGGTTATTATACGTCTTCTAGTTTGATGAAAGTTATTGATGGGGGAGAGGGATATGGTATCTGAATTAGATTAATAGGATATTAAGTGATGTTTTTAAGTATAAATTGATGTTATATGTTGTTGCACTTATTGTAAGTTTTAAAAATGAATAAAGAATATATAGATATATTAAAAAAAAAAAAGACAGCTAATAACCTTTTCTAATAACAGCTAATAACCTTTCCGTCACTGAAGTATATAAATACAATGAGGTCTACTATCTTCTGTCACTGCCCCCTCTCTTTGGAATAGTATCCCAAATTACTTATGCGAAGAATCAATTCTTAATAATTTTAAGATGAAGCTAAAGACATTTCTCTTCCTTGATGCCTTCGAGACCTAACTGTCCTTATAAGGGCAATCGAGTTCAACATTATTGAGTTCAACAGTATATTGAAGCCCCTCCTATTTTTTCCTTAATTGTTCTCTTTTACTTTGACTATTGTAGTTCTTGCCTTTTTACCTTTTGTTCCTGTTTGTCTGTTTTTAAAAGTCTTCGAACGTTATTAAAAGTTAGTTTGGTGACGTAATGTCAGCTTAAACTTGTATTTTAGTTAAAGTTTGTTTTATGTTTTTATAAATTTATACACCACCAAGAAGGCTGATTGGGCGGTATAAGAAATTTTAAATAAACTTAAACTTGAGACCCTGGCAAGTGAGTTAAGAGAAGATGAAAAAACAGAGACCAGTGCCTGAGACCAATATGATTTGAAGAATAAAATGACAAAACAAAAGGTAGAAAAAAAAATTTTATTTTCTATTTTGTGATTAGAATATATCACATTTGAAATATGTATCCTGCTAGAGCTAGTGTTAGATATAACTGGGACGACAAAAACCCAGGTCATGCTTCTTTAGCTTCCAGGTAGCTTAGGGCTCTCTGAGTTGCACTCCCTTAACACTATTCCTGCCATGTGCGACAAAGTATTTTGTTATCTTGATTTTTCTATGTAAGCATTTTGTAGTAATTTGGCTTGTTCAGTTTTCTCGATAGTGGAGGGGATATTTGGGGAGGGGCGACAGGGGTTTGTTGATCCTTGCTCTGTATTGTGTGTGTTTATAAAATGACAATTGTACAGAATATTGTTTCTTTTTATACTTTAATAAAATAAGTTCAATATAAAAATCGTAACTATTCGAGGCTTGTACGGCTGGGATCAGACGGTTTGCGGGGATGAGGTCCGAGGCAAAATTTTTTCCCCACATCATTTTCTATTCTCAGGCCCAGCATATACTATTCTAACTCCTATCCTCTGTCTTTGTGTTATCTAAGTCCCATTCTCTCTATCGTCAATCAGCCAACTCTCCTTGAAGATCGCCAACCCAACAACTCTGCCCCCTGAAAACATCATCACAGTAGCTTTTCCTTTAATTTTAGAGCTACCTGAGGCGTACGCTAATCTGCTTTCTGCTACTACCACCAGCTGCTTCTTATTGCTTACTGCTTGGCTTGCCTCCTTCATTGTGCACTCCCTTTATTTTTTCTCCTTTGTTTACCTTTTTGTTTTAATTGCCTTTTACTAATTTGTGAGCTTTAATTGTTACTTATTATGCTTTTTTCTTTTGCCATTCATCTGTTTGACTACTGGTTTACCCTGTCATTATTGCTTCCCTAGGCTAACTCTCCTTGAAGTGGTGGTGGCGGCGACTCCACCCCCTGAAAACATCAGTAGCTTTTCCTTTAAAATTTAGTGCTACCTGCGGCTCCTACTTATTCTTGCACTAAAACTTCTACCTTAAAAAACCTCAAAAAACCCATGGTACTATCATGAATTATCCCTTCTCCACCTCCAGCTATGCTCCTCCGAACGTGTGGAGACACAAATGCTCATCATCTACATTACGGAAATACAAAGACCAAGCCACCTTTTACAAAAACTCTCAACAGACGGCAAAGAAACCATATTATGGTAAACATATAGCAAATGCAAGTAATTCTTCAGAACTTTACTCCATCGTATGTTCACTCTCTCCATACGCTAGGAGATCAATAACCAAACCGAATCGACCCACAGCACAAGATCTTGCAAACTACTTTAATAATAAAATTAGAATTGTACATGACAAATTCACTAATCTCTCAAATACTGAGACACCAAACTCCCCTACCTCAGGATACACTTTCTCATTCAGTTCCCTTACTGACTTCCGTCAACCCACACTAGATGAAATCCAGAGAACTATACAGAGTCTAAATATACCAAATAACTCCCTTGAAACCATACCTCCTTTCACGCTCAAAAAGCACAGTTACTTACCGTAACAGGTGTTATCCAGGGACAGCAGGCAGATATTCTTGACTGATGGGTGATGGCACCGACGGAGCACCGGTACGGACAATTTTAGAGTGATTGCACTCTAAGAACTTGGAAAGTTCTAGTAGGCCGCACCGCGCATGCGCGAGTGCCTTCCCACCCGACGGAGGCGCGCGGTCCCCAGTTAAGATAAGCCAGCTAAGAAGCCAACCCGGGGAGGTGGGTGGGACGCAGGAATATCTGCCTGCTGTCCCTGGATAACACCTGTTACGGTAAGTAACTGTGCTTTATCCCAGGACAAGCAGGCAGCATATTCTTGACTGATGGGTGACCTCCAAGCTAACAAAAAGAGGGATGGAGGGAAGGTTGGCCATTAGGAAAACAAATTTTGTAAAACAGATTGGCCGAAATGTCCATCCCGTCTGGAGAAAGTATCCAGACAATAATGAGATGTAAAAGTATGAACTGAGGACCAAGTAGCAGCCTTGCAGATTTCCTCAATAGGAGTGGAACGGAGGAAAGCTACAGATGCTGCCATAGCTCTAACTCTATGGGCCGTGACAGAACCTTCCAGTGCCAGTCCGGACTGAGCATAACAGAATGAAATGCACGCTGCAAGCCAATTAGACAGCGTACGTTTAGAAACAGGACGTCCCAATTTATTCGGATCAAAGGACAAAAAGAGTTGTGGAGATGATCTGTGGGGCTTAGTACGGTCTAAATAGTAAGCTAAAGCCCGCTTACAGTCCAAAGTATGGAGAGCCTGTTCTCCAGAATGAGAGTGAGGTTTCGGAAAGAAGACAGGCAAAACAATGGATTGGTTGAGATGGAATTCAGACACAACCTTAGGGAGAAACTTTGGATGTGTACGCAGAACCACCTTGTCATGATGAAAGACTGTAAAAGGTGGATCCGCAACTAGTGTATGTAGTTCACTGACCCTCCTGGCAGAGGTAAGAGCAATAAGGAAGAGCACCTTCCAAGTGAGGAACTTGAAAGGAACTGTAGCCAAAGGTTCAAACGGAGGCTTCATCAAGGTGGAGAGAACCACATTGAGATCCCAGACTACAGGAGGAGCCTTAAGAGGTGGTTTGACATTGAAAAGACCCCGCATGAATCTGGAAACCAAAGGATGAGCTGAGAGAAGTTTTCCATGAACTGGCTCATGAAAAGCAGCAATAGCACTGAGATGGACTCTGATGGAAGTGGACTTGAGACCAGAGTCAGACAAAGAAAGAAGATAGTCTAACAAGGTCTCCACTGCAAGGGAAGAGGGATCAAGATGATGAAGAAGACACCAAGAAGAAAACCGTGTCCACTTCTGATGGTAACATTGCAGAGTGGCCGGTTTCCTGGAAGCATCCAGGATAGAACGAACGGGCTGAGACAGAAGAGGAGCAGTTGAATTCAGCCCGAGAGATACCAAGCTGTCAGGTGCAGAGACTGGAGGTTGGGATGCAGAAGGGTCTCCTGATGCTGTGTAAGCAGAGAAGGAAACAGAGGAAGTAGAATAGGTTCCCTGGAGCTGAGTTGAAGTAGAAGGGAGAACCAATGTTGCCTGGGCCACCGTGGAGCAATGAGGATCATGGTGGCTTGTTCCCTCTTGAGCTTGAACAAGGTTCGTAACATGAGAGGCAGAGGGGGGAAAGCATACAGGAACAGATTGGACCAATCCAGAAGAAACACATCTGCTGCCAGACGGTGAGGAGAGTAGAGTCTGGAGCAGAAGTGGGGCAGCTGATGATTGTGAGGAGCTGCAAAGAGGTCTATCTGAGGAGTGCCCCATTGAGCGAAAATGGACTGGAGAGTCAAAGGATCGAGAGTCCATTCGTGGGGTCGGAGAATTCTGCTGAGGTTGTCCGCCAAGGAATTCTGCTCTCCCTGAATGTAGACAGCCTTTAGGAACAATTGGTGATCTGTCGCCCAAGCCCAAATCTTCTGGGCTTCCTGGCACAAGAGGCGAGAGCCTGTCCCACCCTGTTTGTTGATGTAGTACATCGCAACTTGATTGTCTGTACACAGCAAGAGAACTTGAGGAAAGAGAAGATGTTGGAAAGCCTTGAGGGCGTAAAACATCGCTCCGAGTTCCAGGAAATTGATATGATGCTTCTTTTCCTGGGCTGTCCAAAGTCCTTGAGTTTGGAAGTCGTTCAAATGAGCTCCCCAGGCATAAGGGGAGGCGTCGGTGGCGATGACTAGTTGATGAGGAGGTAGATGGAACAGAAGACCTCTGGAGAGATTGGAGGATATCAACCACCATTGAAGAGACTGACGAAGAGATGATGTCACAAATACGTGTCGTGAGCAAGGATCCGTCGCTTGGGACCACTGGGTAGCAAGGGTCCATTGAGGAGTGCGCTGGTGAAGACGTGCGAAGGGGGTGACATGAACTGTCGAGGCCATGTGACCCAAGAGAATCATCATTTACGTGGCAGAGATGGAGCGTTGTGGATGGCAGGAACACTCTCATGAGGACTGTGTCCAGCACCGCTCCAATGAATTGAAGTCTCTGAGTGGGGATGAGATGAGATTTGGGTAGATTGATCTCGAACCCCAGAAGCTGTAGAAACAGGATGGTCTGGTTGGTGGCCAGGAGTACTGTCTGAGATGAATTGGCCTTGATTAACCAGTCGTCCAGGTAAGGAAAGACCTGAAGGTGGTGAGAGCGTAGAAAGGCAGCCACCACAATCAGACATTTGGTGAACACTCTTGGAGAAAAGGCAAGACCGAAGGGTAGCACCTTGTATTGGTAATGACAGTGATTGATCATGAAGCGGAGGTACTGTCTGGAGGCCAGATTGACCGGTATGTGAGTGTATGCCTCTTTGAGATCGAGGGAGCATAGCCAGTCGCCGTGAGTGAGAAGAGGGTAAAGAGTGGCCAAAGAGAGCATTCTGAATTTTTCTTTGACCAAGCATTTGTTGAGATCGCGAAGATCTAGAATGGGTCTGAGATCTCCTGTTTTTTTGGGAACCAAAAAATAACGGGAGTAGAATCCCTGCCCCTTTTGATCTAGAGGAACTTCCTCTATGGCGTTCAGAAGGAGGAGGGATTGAACTTCCTGAAGGAGGAGAGAAGATTGAGGAGTGTTCAAAGCAGACTCTCTTGGCAGACTTTGGGCAGGAAGTGTCTGAAAGTTGAGAGAGTAGCCGTGGCGGATGATGTTGAGGACCCATTGATCCGAGGTGATGATCTCCCAACGGCTGAGGAAAAAAGTAAGACGGCCACCTATAGGTTGAGGCAGGTGGGCAGATGGCGGAAAACTGGCTATGCCCTGGAGAACTAAGTCAAAAGGGCTGAGTAGATTTTTGCTGTGGAGGTGGCTTCGTAGGTTGCTGCTGTGGTGGCCTAGGGGTTTGTCGTTGTTGCTGACGTTGACGCCTAGGTTGTTAGGGAACTGATGGCAAGGGGCGAGCCACATAACAGCGTTGATAGGCCGATTGTTGTCTAAAAGGCCGGGCAGGTGGAGTCTTCTTCTTTGTCTTCAGAAGAGTATCCCATCGAGTCTCATGGGCGGAGAGCTTTTGGGTGGTAGAGTCCATGGATTCACCAAAGAGTTCATCCCCGAGGCATGGAGCATTGGCCAGTCGATCTTGATGATTGACATCCAGCTCCGACACTCTGAGCCAAGCAAGGCGGCGCATGGCCACAGACATGGCTGTTGTTCTGGTGGTAAGTTCGAACGTGTCATAAATTGATCGAACCAGAAACTTGCGTAGCTGGAAGAAAGAGGACGAGCACTGGTGAAAAGCCTGTCGTTTGCGATCAGGAAGGTACTTTTCAAAGGAAGCCATGGTGGTGAGAAGATGCTTGAGATAAAAGGAGAAATGGAAAGCATAATTACCAGATCTGTTAGCCAGCATGGCATTCTGGTATAACCTCTTACCAAACTTATCCATGGCTTTACCCTCTCTGCCAGGAGGGACAGAAGCGTACACACTAGCTCCGGCAGACTTTTTAAGCGTAGATTCCACTAGAAGAGATTCATGTGGAAGCTGCGGCTCATCAAATCCAGGGATAGGTATCACTTTATACAAAGAATCCAATTTACGAGGGGCTCCTGGAATGGTCAAAGGAGTCTCCAGATTCTTATAAAAGGTTTCCCTCAAGATATCATTGAGGGGTAATTTGAGAAATTCCTTTGGAGGCTGGTCAAAATCCAGTGCATCAAGGAAGGCTTTGGATTTTTTAAACTCAGCCTCCAAAGGAATAGAAAGAGATTCACACATGTCTTTCAGAAAGGAAGTGAAAGATGTAGAATCTGGTCTGGAGGATGGATCAGGCACAGCAGGATCATCATCAGCCGATAAACACTCACCCTCAGAAAGAAAAGGCTCTTCGGAGTCACCCCACAGATCAGGATCCCTAATGTGGGAGCTACGGTCTCGAGACTCTGGTGTGGAGGGTTCCAGGTGCTGGGATTTGCGTGCCGACTTACCTGACCTCATAGACACGGTACCGGGAGACGTTACAGGCTGCATCGGTGCCGAAGTCTGAACAGCCTGGTGTTGCACTCTCGGTTCCGGTGCGAGGACTGGCATGGAGACCGATGAAGCAGAGTGGACCGGTACCGACAAAGTGGACGCGGACAATAGAGGCTGCTCCACTGCCGGTACCGGTGGATCAGACCGGACCGGGACTGGAAGGCTCGGTGCCAATAGAGCAGGAAGGAGCTGTTGTAACTGCTCTTTGAGCTGCACCTGTAGGACGGCTGCAATGCGCTCGTCCAGAGAAGGCACCGGTACCGCTTTTTTCTTCTGCGGTACCTGCGGTGCCGCTCGATGCCCCGAGGATGAGGAGCCCGAGGTCGAGGGACTCACCTCAAAAGGGGCGGAGCGCTTCCGCGGGCACTTCGTGGTCGGCAGGACTGGGCTCGCTGCTATCGAGACCGGAGGACGCTCCAGCGGGGAAAGCTTCTTAGCCGGCTTACCTGGGTGTTGCGACGCCAGTGCGGTGTCGACGAAGTGGGTGCCGACTGAGATGGGGCCGATGCCTGTGTCGATGCCGCAGGGTCAGACATATCGGCACCGAAAAGCAACCGTTGCTGAATTTGACGGGTTTTCAATGTTCGTTTTTTCAATGTGGCACAGCGGGTGCAGGTGGAAGCCTGATGCTCAGGACCCAGGCACTGTAAGCACCAGCTGTGCGGGTCTGTGAGAGAAATAGGCCGTGCACACCGCTGGCACTTCTTAAACCCAGGCTGGGGGGGCATGAAATTAAAAACGGCATCTGCCAAATCGAGGCCTCGATAGTGGCAGCAGGCCCCGCCGGGGCAAAAACGAAAAAAGAAACGAAAAAAGAAACTTCTTTTTTTTTTTTAAAAAATAAGAAAAATAATAAAAGAAAAAAGGAAATACAATTTCCGAAGAGGTTTTCGCGAGCGGGAAGGCGATCAGGAAAAATCTTTTCAACAGCCGTTGAAAAGTGCGTCTTCTTAGCTCCGCGGAAACTAAGAAACTGGGGACCGCGTGCCTCCGTCGGGCGGGAAGGCACTCGCGCGTGCGCGGTGCGGCCTACTAGAACTTTCCAAGTTCTTAGAGTGCAATCACTCTAAAATTGTCCGTACCGGGGCTCCGTCGGTGCCGTCACCCATCAGTCAAGAATATGCTGCCTGCTTGTCCTGGGATAAAAAACATTACACAATATTCGGACCTTTTCTTCATAATATGATCAGCAAAAGCCTTTCTACAGGTTTTATGCCCTCTTCATGGGAATCAGCCTTGGTATTTCCAAAGATCAAACAAATATCTCTGAAGACCAAATTACGGTACCAACTATCAACCCATTGCAAATTTATCTTATCCATATTCCATTTAAAATAAAATGTTTTTCTTCTACCTTTGTTGTCTAGTCGTTTTATTTTTCCATCATGTTGGTTCCAGTTTTTCTTTTCTGCTTTCTGTCGTCTGTTAATTCTCCTTCAAGGAACTGCTTTCCATTTGTTGTCTTCTCTTCTCCTGTATATTCCCTCACTACACCTGCCTCTGATATACTGATCATTACTTTTTAGCTCTTTTCTGTTTCTTACCATTCTCCTCTCTCACTTTTCAACTATCAAATTTCCATCTTTTCTACAATTCCCCATCTCATTCTATCCTCAGCCCTCCATTCCCTTTCATCTTCAACACACCCATTACCTTATTTCTACCCTCTAATATCTATCTTCTCAGTTTCCTTGCCACCCTCTCCTTCCTCTCAGGGTTTTACCATTCTCAGAATCTTCATTTCTCCACTCTTATAGCCCAGCATCTGCTAGCTCTTTTCCCTCACTACCCTCGTAGGCTGAAATCTCCCTCTCTTCTCTCCTACACGGTTCAGAATTTCTCCCACTCTTCCCTCATTCCCACTGTAGGCATCTCTCCATCACTCCATTCTGCTCCTGGATCCGTTGTTTTCCTCCTTCTCTCTTATCCACCCCCATTGTCCAACACCTCTCCCTCCCTCCCATCTCCCATGCAGCATCCTCTCCCTTCCACTACCATATCCAACATTTCTGTTTCTTTTCCACTGTCCACCATCTCTTCAACCCCTTGCCTTGTTGCCCTAGGTCAAACCTCTCTATCCCCTTCTATGCACCATCTCTCCCTTCCTCCCCTTCATCTTGTGTAACATTTCACCCTTTCCCCTCACCATGCGTGTGTTCCTCACCTTTCCGTGTGCCTTCAACTTTCCTTCCTCCCCTGTACTATCTTCTACTTAAAATTGAGTAGAAACAGCATATCACACGCACATGCTCTACAGCTACACAACAAACTTCACTCTGATTGCCATTTAGACTACCTTCTTCCTCACTTAATACTGCATCCACACCCTGTGACCCATTACAACTCCAGCACCGTGCACCACATCAGCAAACATGGCTCCATAGCCACTATCCATCAGTACAATCCACAGCAGCCGCCAGCACTCACAATCCAATCCCTCACATGTTTACCCCAAGCCATATATTTGCCTTTTGGTCTTGCATCATCGGGTTGCTGTATTGGCAGCGTTTCTCAAATGCTGCCTGCCACTAACCAGAGGCCTCCCTTCTGCCATGAAGACTTCCAGGTTGGCGGCAGGCAGCATGTGGGAATTGCTGTTGATATTGTGACCCGATGAAGCTAACGCCATCCAAGATTCTGGATGGGAAAAGGTAAATTCTACGCAACTATGCAATTCTGCATTGCACAGTTCTGCAGAATTACACCACCAGAGTATACTATGCACACCAACAGTCCCTCATTACTTACAGATATCCTGGCCTGGAACTCTGCTGTTGGTACAACTGGAATAGCTCCACCATGTTTTCCAAATTTTCTTTCCAAACTTTCTTGGACAGACACTAGAGAAGAGGAAAGAGGATCCAGTTACTGAACCAAAGCGGAAGACCAAAAGAGCAAATCAAACTTTTTAATTTTTTGAACCAAGGCATCTAGCCTTACTACTGGTTCTCAAATATATTGTGGTTAATCTTGAACAAAAACTAACAGGGTTGGCTTTTGCAATATGGATTATGAACTATAAAGAAACTACTATCCTTCAAAAAAGAAAAAGTTTCACACACTAAGATCTTTTAAATTGAATGCATAAAGTATAACATATAATTCTATATAACTCTAATTTAGGAATATTAAGATATTAATGGTGAGGCTGAAGTCCAGTACAGCTGTGGTGGTATACTGGGGGGAGGTTAGGTTTAGATAACAGCTCTGTGCAATAGTGGACACTATTCAAGGGTTGTATGAAAAGCAATGCCTCCACTTCCATAACTTTGTTTCGTTGAAGATATTGTAATACTATATATATATATACTCAACTCTAAACCGAGATGCCGATTCTGGGCTTTATTGGGCCCCGAAGGTGACTGATCAGTGTTCAATATCCTTTATTGTTTGAAATGACTCAACACAATTTTATTTCTGCCCCAAAGGGCCTGTCTCAGGAGTCTGGGTTATGATGATGAATCAATAAGCATAAAAGTTAATAATAAACAGACAGTGGCACACACTTTTTTACTACAGAATCGGATGTCTAAGATTTCACTAAGAGCATCTGAAATAAGACTATTAACCTTTATGCTTATTGATCATCATCATAACCCAGACTCCTGAGGCAGGCCTTTTGGGGACGAAACATGATCGTGTCAAGTCATTTCAAACAATAATGGATGTTGAACATTGATCAGTCATCTTCGTCATTTGTTCTCTGCTTTCATGTTTGTGGAGGAAGTATTTCCTTTTTTTTGTGACTTTATTTGGCCCCAAAATCTCAGTTTATAGTTGAGTTGGTAAATTAATCTTGTCTTCCTCTCTCTACTGCAGTGATCAGCATGTTTCTTCCTGCTCAACCCCCCCCCCCCCCCATCCTTGCCTGCAGTGACTGGCTTTCTCCTTACCAGAATGCCTGCACACTACCTCCGATAATACTATATGGTAAACCGGAAGTTGGGCTGGAAAAGGAGCTATGAGCATCTGCGGATGCTCAAGGCCTGTCTGATCCTGCCTGGCTTCTAGTTTAACGTAAGGTAGCATTGGAGGCAGAGTGCAGGCATACTAGTAAGAAAGCTGGATATTGCTATCGTGCACTTAATTGTGTTCTAATACTAGGATAATTTTAAATAAAATGCCTTTTCTATAGCCTACATCAATTATCTTTAGTAAGGACTCTCATCTATGCAACCTGGGGTGGTCCAAGACTGATAATAGCAGATTTGGAATAGATACATTTTTGGGGACTCCATATAAAATCACAGCTGGTACTGTTTGGTACAGAATTCAGGCTGGAGGCTAACAGTCACTGGTTTTCTGGTATATCATAAAGGTCTGGGAGCTGGCTTGTGAGAGAAGTGCTGATAAGGGGCATAAGCTCCTACCAGGACAATTCTGAATTCTATAAGATTTCAGTTCTGGAGGCTTCATTGACTGACTTTTTCAATTACCGTATTTTCGCGGATATAACGCGCACCATTGTAAAACGCGCACAGGGGTATAGCGCGCAGAAATCACGATGATATGTACAAAAACTTTTCTATACCGCGCTCAGGCATATAACGCGCATGCTGCCCGACTCTCCTCTGGCCACCCCGACTCTCCTTTCGCCCTCCCCAACTCTCATCTGGTTGCCCCGACTCACCCTGACTTTCGGTGCACTGCCCCGACTCTCCTCTGGTTGCCCCGACTCACCCTGACTTTCGGTGCACTGCCCCGACTCTCCTCTGGTTGCCCCGATCTGCCTGTCCCCCTTGAAGATCTGCCTGTCCCCCTTGAAGTCCTGTCCCCCCTTGAAGGTCTGCCTGTCCCCCCTTGAAGGTCTGCCTGTCCCCCCTTGAAGTCCTGTCCCCCTTGAAGGTCTGCCTGTCCCCCTTGAAGATCTGCCTGTCCCCCCTTGAAGTCCTGTCCCCATCCTGAAAGCCTGATGCCCCCCCTCGACGTCCGATTCTTCTCCCCCCTCGGCAGGACCACTCGCACCCCCACCCCGAAGGACCGCCGACTCCCCGACAATATTGGGCCAGGAGGGAGTCCAAATCCTCCTGGCCACGGCGACCCCCTAACCCCACCCCGCACTACATTACGGGCAGGAGGGATCCCAGGCCCTCCTGCCCTCGACGCAAACCCCCCTCCCCCCCAGCCGACCCGCGCCCCCCCTGGCCGACCCCCACGGCCCCCCCACCCCCCTTCCCCGTACCTTTGGAAGTTGGCCGGACAGACGGGAGCCAAACCCGCCTGTCCGGCAGGCAGCCAACGAAGGAATGAGGCCGGATTGGCCCATCCGTCCTAAAGCTCCGCCTACTGGTGGGGCCTAAGGCGCGTGGGCCAATCAGAATAGGCCCTGGAGCCTTAGGTCCCACCTGGGGGCGCGGCCTGAGACACATGGTCGGGTTTGGCCCATGTGCCTCAGGCCGCGCCCCCAGGTGGGACCTAAGGCTCCAGGGCCTATTCTGATTGGCCCACGCGCCTTAGGCCCCACCAGTAGGCGGAGCTTTAGGACGGATGGGCCAATCCGGCCTCATTCCTTCGTTGGCTGCCTGCCGGACAGGCGGGTTTGGCTCCCGTCTGTCCGGCCAACTTCCAAAGGTACGGGGAAGGGGGGTGGGGGGGTCGTGGGGGTCGGCCAGGGGGGTGGCGGGTCGGCTGGGGGGCGGTCGGAGGTTCTTGGGGGGGGGGGCGGTCGTTGGAGGGAGGGGGGTTTGCGTCGAGGGCAGGAGGGCCGGGGATCCCTCCTGCCCGTAATGTAGTGCGGGGTGGGGTTAGGGGGTCGCCGTGGCCAGGAGGGTTTGGGCTCCCTCCTGGCCCGATATTGTTGGGGAGTCGGCGGTCCTTCGGGGTGAGGGTGCGAGTGGTCCTGCCGGGGGGGGGATGTATCGGACGTCGGGGAGTCGGCCGGGCAAGAGGGCTTGGGCTCCCTCTTGCTCCGATCGTGGATGCGGGTGCGGGTGGGAGCGCGTGCGAGCGGTCGTTCGGGGTGGGGGTGCGAGCGGTCCTGCTGGGGGGGTGAATCGGGCGTCGGGCGGGGTGGGAACTATGTTTAAAAACTTTTGTATACCGCGCTCAGGCATATAACGCGCGAGGGGTATGCGCGGTACGTAAAATCACGTATAACGCGCGCGTTATATCCGCGAAAATACGGTAGTCTCTAGAGTCAGGAGTGGTACCTGAGGATTGGAGAAGGGTGGATGTGGTCCCTCTCCACAAAAGTGGAAGAAGTAGGGAATTAAAGGCCAGTAAGGACTTCTGTGGTAAGCAAATTAATGGAAATGCTTTTAAAACAGAGAATGGTGAAATTTCTAGAATCATGTGGATTACAAGATTGTAGGCAACATGGATCACCAGAGGTAGATCTTGTCAGACAAATCTGATCAATTTCTTTGGGTGACAAGAGACTTGGCTAGATGAAGTGAGCTAGATGTGGTGCATTTAGATTTTAGCAAAGCCTTTGACAGTGTTCCAACACAGACATCTAATAAATAAACTTGAGTGCCCTCGGGATAGGTCCCAAAGTGAAGAGCTGGGTCAAGAACTGGTTAAGTCAGGGTGCCTAAATGGTCGATAATGATCGATCGCAAAGGCCAGACTCACAAGCCTTCACCTTCGACATCAATTCTGATGTCTGAGAGGAAGTTCTGGGCCAGTATTCAAGATGCAGCCATACCATAGAGCGATACAAGGGCATTATAACATTTTCATCTTTGTTTTCCATTCCTTTCCTGATAATTCCTAATCCATTCCTTTCCTGATAATTGCATTCTTTTCCAGATAATTCCTGACATTCTATTTGCTTTCTTAGCCATCGCTGTCTCTAACTCTAGTCTGGCAGTTTTACATTTATTTCCTAGTGTTTAAGCCAGAATAAACGTGTAGAATTTCTTTGTGTCTTTCTCTCTGCCCAGTCTATCTTTTTCTCTCTCTGTCTTTCTCTCTCCCTGCCCCCGTCTCTTTCTTTCTTTCTCTCTGCCCCATCTTTCTTTCTGTCTTTCTCTCTCTCTTTCTGTCTTTCTCTCTCTCTCTCTCTGCCCCTGTCTCTCTTTCTTTCCCTCTCTCTATGTCTTTAGGTCTCTCTCCCTGCCCATCTAGCTTTCTTTATGTCTCTCTCCCTGCCCCCTCTGTCTGTCTTTGTCTTTCTTTCTTTTATTGGCTCCCGGCGCCATTTCCTTAGTCCATTTCCTTGGCCCTCATCGATCCTTCACTGCATTTATCACCCTTTCAGTCTCAGCTCCATTCCTATCTATCCTTCCTTCCATTGCCTCCAAGGCAATGCCACCCCCACCCAATTTTTCTTTCTTTTTTACCCTCTCTCTTGTACCCCAACCCAGGACCAATTTCTCTCTCGTCTCTCCCCTGCCCCTCCCCACAGCACTGCAACTCTCCCCCTCCCCATTACTTTAACCCTCTTCACCAAACTTCACCCCAACACCAGAGCCTGCACCAATTCAAACTCCACTCCACTCCCCACCTACCTCCTCCTGGTCACTGCACTGAATCTTTGGACAAGCTGTCCCTCCCCAGCACTTCACCCTGATGGACCCTCCACACACACACACACACACCCCTGGTCCACCACCCCCACAGGTCTGCCCTCCCTCTCTCCGTATAGGTCTGGCCTCCTGGACCCCCATTACTTACTCGAGGCGGCAGCAGCGGTCCTGACCTACCAACCCCTCCTCCCTCCTTCTGTGGCCCAAAGCAGTAGCAGCGGCAGAAATCCTGACCCACCAACCCTCCATTCCTTATCCAAAGCAGCAGTGGCAGTGCTGTAAACAGGCTGTTCACGGCCAGCCCTGACAGGGCTTTTCCTCTACCACATCCGAAGTGATGTGGCAGACAACGCAAGTCTATCTGGCTCCGCGATCGACTCGCATTGTCCTTGTGATCTACTGGTTGATCGCGATTGACCTTTTGAGCACCCTTGCTCTAGACCTTATTTCAGCTCTTTTAAAAGTGTTCTGTCTACGCTTCTTCATAAGCTTTCAGCTAACTTTCATCTCAGGTTGCTCCCTTGCCGAAAGGAGGATTAGCTGATTTAAAGCCCTGAAACGTTTTATTTATTTCATTCATATGATATTTAACATCATGGTGAATGCCAACTTCAAAACATTTATTTTGGCATTTAAAATATATATTCAGTACCAGGCTGCGCTATTTTTCCAGCTATTTTGCGATCCAACTTTCTTGGATTGTTAACCGAATACCAGTGCTGAAAACTGATGGTACTCAACTTTCAACTCCACCTTAGTTCTGCCCTGGACCACACTGGCACTACTTGCATAGTGTTAAGGAAGCTTAGTCATATATAACATTTCAGTAGCACTGTCCAGTTAATGCCGCTGAAAAATCCCTGACAGGGCCCAATGAGCACTAGTTAACCTAAAAGCAGGTGTGGCTATCAAGATAGCCAGTTTTGAATATCTGGCCCTAAATTTAAGATCACAAATCCCACTCCAAAATACACATATGCCTGCTTTTCCTCAAAAGCTCTGAATCAACCTAATGTTTCACACTATGTTTTCCTTATTCTGTTCCATTTATAATTAAACATGTGCTTTTGTTTCAACTATAAAAATAGTATTTTATGAGAGAAATACTGGTAAACTATAAAAATACAACTAAATGTTATATATTGTTTACAAGCCCCAAATCTATTAAAGTAGTGTACATTGCTCTGGGGGCAACATTTCTTGTTAAATATCCTGCAAAACGTTGTTTCTTATCAGAATAAGAATTTTATTTTTTTTGAGCCTAAACAACTTTTAGAATTTGTTGAGTCGAAAGAAGGGTTGGTAACTGTGTCTAATGATATATAACTTGCCATTCGGCTGTAGGAAGGTGTATCTAGTGCTGTTTCTCTTGCAATTAGTTATTTGATAATTTCCAGTGTGGTTAATTTCTTTCCTTGATCTCCTAAATTGTGGACTAAATAAGAGTTTACTTTCTTTTTGCTTTGTATGCTTAAATTGTATTTACTTGATCTGTATCAAGTGTTATTGTATGCTTGTAAAATTGAAAATCTTGTAAATAAAAAAAAATTATAAAAAAAAATAGTGTACATTCAGGAACAGTAGTTTTTCTGTCCTTGTAGGAGTTGTAATCTGCATTTTGTACCCAAGGCTATAGACGGTTAAGTAACTTGGTCAGATCACACACTGCGTTCAAACAGAATAACACTGCCAGCTTAACTGGGACTTGGGCTCCTCTTGATGCATTCTATAAGGACTTGAATGTTAATCTCATATGACTCCTCTGCTTACTAATCTATTGCTTTTGTCTTATAATTTGTTATATAATTTTTTTAAAATTTCAATATAATGTTGATACTAAAAAAAAATTAAATAAATAAAAATTACACACTGTGCAATGGGATTTGAACCAGGCTCTCCTGGTCCTCAGCCTACTATCTAATCATTAGGCCATCCATCGATAAACCAGACTGCACTACTATCTACTATAAATGACTAACATTCAAATACTAGGTCTACCAGTTTTATCACACTGATGAATTGGAGCTAATATCACTTACTGAGCAAATGATAGTTGGAATCTCTTTCATATTTGAACGTCAATCGACCATAGCTGACATGGTTCAGATTTTTCAGCCATTCAAAATAAGACACAGTTACTCCACCAGCATTCAAGTAAAGATCCTGTGGGGAAAAATAATTTTTTTTTTTTTTTTTTTAATGGTGACATACTCTTTTTTTTTAATGGTGACATACTCTTTTTTAATGTGTTCTTACTCTTTACTGAGAAATTTCATATTCAGCCATTTTACCTTTCCCAACCCCTCTCCTCAAAATATACTATGGTTGGATACAATACCCACCAATCTGGAATTCTCTGAAGACAACATTCTAGTGAAATCCTAAAAATTAATTACCTAATCTGTCATACAGACAAGCTCCACAATTTCTCAAAGCTGATGTAGTACTCTTAGGAGACTGGAAAGGAGCTATAATTAAGTGCCTCAGTGTCCAACAGATCTAAATTAAGAAATATACTTATCTGTAAGCAAGTGTTGTCAAGAGGACACCAGGCATATATTTTCACATGTGGATGTTACCATCCATGGAACCTGGTACAGACACTACCCTGCTGCTTTAAATTATCAGGCAGTGCCCATGCTGCAAATGAGCTACTGACATCCTGATGTTTGTTCAAGGGTTCAACAGTTTAGTAACAAAACAAAGCAGCCAACTAGGGGAAGTGGGCAGGTTGGGAGAAAATATGCCTGCTGCTCTCAAAGAACACCTGTTATAGGTAAGTATCTGCTTTCTCCAAGGACAAGCAGGCATAATATTCTCACAAGTGGGACTCGCAAGATGATGACACTGGACAAAAGACAATGGATTTATAAATATTAGCCTGGCGAAACCCAAGAGGGCTGGAGAGAACGCTGGCACTCAGGAAGTAAAGATACTGCATAACTGCTTGTCCAAACCAACTTGTGTCTTCTGAAGTTTTTGTTCCAAACAGTAGTGGAAAGTAAAAGGTATAGCAGACTGCGGACCAGGTAGCTGCCTTACAGATGTCCTCAACAAATACATAGCGGAAATGAGCTACCAAAGCAGCCAAGACTGTTACACAGCCCTGCAGCATCAGACCAGCTTGAGAGAGGTGTGTGTGGTGTGTGTGTGGTGTGGTGTATGTGGTATTTTTGTAGAGTTTTTCTACACAAGTGCCTGTTTTTCGTGTGATTCTGGGTAACTCTAGTTAGATACAAGCATATGTGTTAGTTAAGGCCAAGCCCAAAAGAAGCATACGAAAAAGGGTGAATAAAAATCTGAATATAAATGTGGCAAAGGCCAGAAAAATACACTACAGATTAATATAAGGGAAAGTATAATAATATTCTTTTTATGTACTTTGCTATTGGGCTAGATCATGAAGGAAACCAGGATATACAGGGACTCCATTTTGGGTTCTTGTGTCTTTGGAATCCATTTTGTGTTCGGTTTTTTCCAAGTCTTTGTTTAGGCTTCCTAGCATCGTGGTGTTAATGGATACCAGATGTGCCTTAGGCTGGCTAGGAAGAAGTATCCTAAACTAAGATATAACATGCATTAAATATGAATGGCCGAGATATGAATGAAAATTATGAATGAAAGGGGCCCCTGGAGTGATTGTGTGACTGTATTGAACAAAAGAATGGGTTTTGAAAAAACATATTATATATATTTGCAACCTAAAGAAATTCAAAGGGTATAACATCTGGAAATAATTAAGTCAGAGACTGCTGCTCTAACATAGGAAGGCTTCTGTGTGCAGATCAATGAAATTTGAAACTCTCAGCTCAGGGGGAGGCAGCCCCTCCTTTCCTCTAAGGCTGACAAATTTTCAGCACTGGTTGTAGGGTTTAGAACTTTTCAGCAGCTTGTTTGATACATAGACAAATTGTCTGAAATAATAAAGGAATATTGGATATGTTATAAAATGTTAATGTATATTCAGAAATGAATGTAAATAAACAAATAGGATTTCTGAAACTTTTAAACGTAGAGGAATTTCTTTGTCTAACTTTAAACACCACCTATGTTATTTTATTGGCTGTCAAGCTGATGATGTCACACTGAGCCAAAAGTATATAATTGGGGGTGTTTCGAGATATTAAACTGAGCTCGTTATCAGAAGGCCAGCATTTTGGCAACTATAACGATCTCCCGCTAACGTAACTCCTAATGCAATTATGCTTTATTTTTTTGGTGTCATGATTGGAAAAATTAAAACAATAAAATTATTTTGGTAACTTTACGTTAGCGTCATGTTGCATTTTTTTTATTAATTTTTCACACCTTGAGTGAAAGCTAGTAGCTTATTTTACAGCTGCAGCTTATGAGTGCGCCAGTATATATATATATATATATATAAGAAATAAAGACAGACACACACACATGTTCTAGCACCCGTTAATGTAACGGGCTTAAAGACTAGTATGTATGTGTGTATATATATAGATATAGATATATAGATATATATATATATATATATATATATATATATATATATATATACACACACATACATACTAGTCTTTAAGCCCGTTACATTAACGGGTGCTAGAACATATGTGTGTGTGTCTGTCTTTATTTCTTTCTTCCTCTCTCCTTAGCCGCTTTCTTTCTTTCTGCCTTTCTTTTTCCTTGGCTGTCCATCACCACCCCTTGTCTGCTCCCCCTGTCCATTTTCCCTTCCTTTTACCTCCCCTGTGTCCACCACCACCCCTTCACTGCTCTCCTTATGCAGCAGCAGCCCTTCTCCCTTTGTTTTACCTCCCCCTGTCCAGCAGCACCTCTTTCCTTCTCCCCCTGTCCAACATTAGTCCTCCGTTCTTTTTCTTCACCCCCTGTCCATCAGCATCTCTTTCCTTCTCCCCCTGTCCAGCAGTAGGCATCCCTTCCTTTTTTATCCCCCCTCCTCCTTCTTATCCCTATGATACTCTTACCTTGCTCTGCCCCTGATCAGAGGTTCCCGACAGCCGCCCAGTTGCACCCATTGGAAAAGTTCCCACTGCTGCATCCCGCACCCCTCCTGATGCGGCTCCCACTGTCCTTTCTGTCTGTCTCTGTCCCCCTTTGCCTGTCTGTCTTTCTGTGTATCTCCCTGCCCCTGTGTCTTTCTTCTTTTCTTTCTGTCTCCCTTCCTCCCTCTGTCTGTCTGTCTGTCCAAAGCAGCATTCCATCCCCCTCCATTTCCCTCCCCCACACCAGTTCCCTGTGCACCTGCCCCTGTGTCTTTCTTATTTTCTTTCCATCTCTCTTCCTCCCTCTGTCTGTCTGTCCAAAGCAGCATTCCATCCCCTTCCATGTCCCTCCCCCCCACCAGTTCCCTGTGCAGCAGCATTAGCGTTTCCTCTACCCCCCTCTTTCCCTTCCCGTGGTCCGGACTACAAATGTGCTGATTCCAGCAGCGCTTGCATCAGTCTCCACTCGCTGCTTCGGGTCCTTCTACTGCCCTGATTTACTCTGGCATGTCCCTGATGACATCATCAGAGACGCGGCAGAGCAAATCAGGGCAGTAGAAGGGCCCGAAGCAGCGTGTGAAGACTGATGCACACGCTGCTGGAATCGCCATTCGGGCCCGCGGGAAGAGAAGGGGGTGGGCGGCAAAGGAGGAACGGAGATCGGCAGCGGCAGGAGAACGGAGATCGTCGTCTGGCTGCGGTCCGGCTTGTGGAGGCGATCAGCTGGCGACGTATTAGCGCACATGCGCACTCCGGCCACAGACCTACATGCGCACAGAACACGCAAATAGGAATGCTAATGCGCGGCTAGCTCTTTATTATATTAGATATATAAATATAAATCTGATTGTTTTTATATATGCTTTTTGAGGAAAAAAAATCTATCTAAAGATAGTTTTCTATTTAAGATATATTATAATCCAAAAGCTATTAATCATGAAATAAAGATTAATATTTAATTATGTAGCATGAGATTCAGTGGTGTGCGGTCAGAGTCTTCAGGGTATTCAGTGAAGCAATATACAGGAACCATCTATTAAATGCCAAATGTACAGCGCTGTGTATGCCTTTCAGCACTATAGAGGTGATAAATAGTAGTATTTCTGCTTAGCTTGTCTTCCTGAGCACATTGTCATCAGGGGATCCTATATCTTTTGTGAATCCCCTTGAAGGCTGAATGCTGGTCAATCAGCATGCAGCACACTGAACACAACAATCGGCTCCTCCTCCTCCAGAGCACAGGAGTATGTGGTGCCATCAGGGAATTCAGTTCCTTTTAATGAATCTTCCGGAAGGCTTATTTTGTTTTGTGTTACTTTGATTGGTTGGGCAGAACTTCGAGTCTACCCAACCAATTAAAACAAAGCCTTCAGAAAGATTCACTAGAGGACCTAAATCCTCTGACAGCGATGTGTTCAAAAGGACAAGCTAAGGGGGAGGAGCCAGAATCGAGCCCACAGCTGTTCTGGGTTTGCACCTTCCCTATACACTTCCCCCTCCCTATTCGCGGTTTCGATTATCTGTGGGTTTTCCCCTGGCCGCCCCCCTGAGAAATCACTTGTTGGCATAGAAAAAAAACAGTCCCAGGACTTGGAGGGAGGCGATCAGAGGCAGCGGGGTGGGGCGATCGGAGCATGGACCATACCTGGTGGCCTAGCGGTGACGCAGGGCAGGAGCGATCTTCCTACACTCCTGCCCCGTGCAGAGCCGTGCTGCGAGTTCCTGTGGTCTCACGAGACTACAACAGGGAGTTCCTGTTGTAGTCTCGTGCGATCACGGGAACTCGGCAACGGGAGCAACAATGGATCCATCAATTCCAGGCCCTACATCCATCTAGAATTAACACTTGTATGGAATAGCAACCTTTTTATTAATGCCTAGCTTGTGAAGACGTTTTTTTGCCAGACTGTGAGAGGCTTCTGTTCTGCCTTTGTGTTTTGGTATGGGACTGCTGCTCTGTGTAAAGTTTGTTATCTAATTTTTGTTTTTCTTTTTTGGTTACAGAAGAAAATCCTGATGTATGAATAATTAAAATTTAATGATTTTGTTTGTAATGACTTCACGATGAACTTGATGTATATGAATGAGAGTAATTAACCAATCAAGTTTCACATTGATGATGACATGACGCTTAGCTCTTTTGAAGAGAGCCGGTCACGTCTCGAGGATCTGTGGCTGTTTCCGTCTTGCTTGGCTTCCTTTTTAGTAGCATGGAAGTTTTTGGGATACTCACCTTACTATGAAAGATTTGATACTTACCCTGAAGTAGCAGTGAAAGTTTGCGAAACAGTAGTACTTGCTGTTGGGAGAAATCTGTGGCACGCTAAGATTAAAGCCGCATGGTGCCACCGTTTCAGATAAGTTTGTTTTTTTTCACATTCTTTTGAATGACATTGAAAACAGTATATTTCAAAACAAACTGTGAATTTCCCAGCTGTAGCCTTTGTTCTTTTGTAGTTTTTGCAATTTGTCACTATTATTCATCCAACTTATAACCATATCTTACTTGAAATTGAAATATATGCATGCATAAGAGATTTATTCCTATTTATGTGTGGAGTTTTTTTCAGACCTATGATACAGACTGCTTAGGGTACAGTGCAGTCCCGGCGGTCTGTGTACGAGATCTGTTTTCCTCCACATTATTTTTTTTATTTTTGTGGTGTTTTTGGTATGATTGGATGTTTGGTTGAATCTGCAAGAACAAAATATCAGTGTGTTATTTATTTTTGTCATGAAGCAGCTGAACCAGCTGAGCAGGACCCTGCAGCAGGACATACACCATGGAGCTGCCAGAAAGTGAGAGCAGTTGTGAGGTGCAGATGGGGGAGCCGCCGTCCTCCTTCCATTACTCATGGAAGGTTGCAGTTGGGGTTTCCCACTCACCTCAGGGTACAGCTAGGCTAGGGAGATAAGCGGCAGATAAGCGGTGACCAGTCAGTGCCCATGTTCACAGCCATTGGGAATGATTTCACTTTCTCATGGTCGCCACTTCCCCACTCCCAACTCATAATCAGTAGGAGCAATGGCTCTGAATGGCACTTCATCTTGTACCCTCTCCCTAAAACATTCTTGCCCTTCCCCAACATTCTCCACTGTTTGTGAAGAATGCTGGGAATTGACCTATTCTGATGAGTTTATTAACAAAAATAAAGACAAAATAGATGGCACTGTTATAGCCAAAATCCTCAACACTGGGTTTAAGGGAAATGTTAAAAATATGCTGAGAATCCTGAAACCCCATTTCTGAAGCTTTAAGCAAAATACAGAACATAAGAACATAAGCAGTGCCTCTGCCGGGTCAGACCATAGGTCCATCCTGCCCGGCAGTCCGCTCCCGCGGCGGCCCAAACAGGTCACGACCTGTCTGAATCACCAGAAGGGGCTCCCTTGCCACCTTGGTTTCTCATTGAAGTCCTATCTTCCCATCGTAGTCCTAACCCTCCGGTCTTGCACATGCACGACCTGTTGGATTTCTATACTTATTACCTGGTTAGCTTTCTATACTTGTGTTACATCCCAGCTCCTCCCTCAGTATCCCACGATCCCTTTATCCCTCAGGAATCCGTCCAATCCCTGTTTGAATCCCTGTACCGTACTCTGCCTGATCACTTCCTCCGGTAGCGCATTCCAAGTGTCCACGACCCTTTGGGTGAAAAAAAACTTCTTTGCATTTGTTTTGAACCTATCTCCCTTCAGTTTCTATGAATGCCCCCTCGTACTTGTTGTCCCCTTCAGTCTGAAGAATCTGTCCCTATCCACCCTCTCTATGCCCCTCATGATCTTGAAGGTCTCTATCATATCTCCCCTGAGCCTCCTTTTTTCCAGAGAGAAGAGCCCCAGCCTATCCAACCTCTCGGCGTATGGGCAGTGTTCCAGCCCTTTTACCAGTTTCGTTGCTCTCCTTTGGACTCTCTCAAGTACCGCCATGTCCTTCTTGAGGTGTGGCGACCAATACTGAACGCAGTATTCCAGATGTGGACGCACCATTGCTCGATACAATGGCATGATGACTTCCCGCGTCCTGGTTGTTATGCCCCTCTTTATGATGCCTAGCATCCTGTTGGCTTTTTTCAAGGCTGCTGCGCACATGGCTTCAGTGATGCATCCACCAGCACACCCAAGTCTCTCTCAAGTCTGCTGTCTCCCAACAATGCCCCCCCCCAATTTGTAGTTGAACAACGGGTTCTTTTTCCCTATATGCATGACCTTGCATTTTTCCACGTTAAAGCGCATTTGCCATTTGTTTGCCCAGTCTTCCAGCTTGTCCAGGTCCCTTTGCAGGTCCTCACACTCCTCCCTGGACCTAACTCTACCGCACAGTTTGGTATCGTCTGCAAATTTTATAACCTCGCAATTTGCTTCCTTTTCCAGGTCATTGATAAATATGTTGAAGAGTAACGGCCCCAGCACCGATCCCTGTTTTATTGCTGTTTTATAGCTGTTTTATTGCTGATGCTATTGAAATTTGGAAGTAGCTGAGCAAGCACTTGAAAACAGAACAGCACAATGACAAAATTAAATTACTAGCATAAAAAAACCAAATGGGACAAGCACTGTCTCCAGCTCATTTTCTTGCAAATATTGTCAATATCCGATACCAGGGTCAAACCTTACCTGCTGAAAAAGAGGTGCTAGCTATGCCATGGATATCTAGGAATCATCCATCTGTAATGCCACCTATAATAAACTTCCAAGTTTCTAAGTTTATTAAAAGTTTGCTATCCTTCTTTATCCAAGTCAAAGCGGCTTACACAGAAATATAAAAATCCAAAATTCATGGGGGAAATTTAAATGAAACAAAAGGTTAGACATAAGGGCCCTGATTCTATAAAGGGCGCCTAAGTCATATCTAAAGTTAGGCTTGCTTTAGGCGTCCATTCTAAGTAGTTAATGAGCTAATTAAGGGTCTTAACAAGCGATAATTGGTAATTAGGCGTTGGATGACCGTGGAACAAAGAGAGTGCTAAAGGAGGACAAAGAAATCGCCGACAAACTGAACACATATTTTGCCTCTGCATTTACCGAAGAGGATATACACACCATACCGGAATCCATCAGGCTATATGCTGGAAACGAAGACGGGAAACTGACAGGGCTGTCGGTTAGTCTAGAAGAAGTATGCAAGCAGATTTATAGGCTTAAGAGCGACAAATCCCCAGGACCAGATGGCATCCATCCGAGAGTCATCAAGGAACTGAAAGGGACTATAGCTGAACTGCTTCAACTAATAGCCAATCTGTCGATCAAATAAGGAAAGATTCCGGAAGACTGGAAAGTGGCGAATGTTACGCCGATCTTCAAAAAAGGTCGAGGGGAGATCCGGGAAACTACACACCGGTGAGTCTGACCTTGGTACCGGGAAAGATGGTAGAGGCGCTGATAAAGGACCGCATCATTGATCACCTTGACGGCACGATCTGATGAGAACCAGCCAGCATAGTTTCAGTAAAGGCAGATCTTGCCTGATGAATTTGCTGCACTTCTTCGAGGGAGTAAACAGGCGGATAGACAAGGGCGACCCGGTTGACATTGTATATCTGGATTTTCAGAAGGCGTCTGACAAAGTTCCACATGAACGACTACTTCGGAAAATTACATGCCATGGAATCGAGGGCGAAATACTGACGTGGATTAAAAACTAGCTGGAGCATAGGAAACAGAGTGGGGGGTAAATGGACAATTCTCAGACTGGAAGAGCGTCACCAGCAAGGTGCCGCAGGGCTCGGTGCTTGGACCTGTGCTCTTAAACATCTTTATAAACGATCTGGACATTGGTACGACAAGCGAGGTGTTTAAATTTGCGGACGATACAAAGTTATACAGAGTAGTGAAGACGCAGGGGGATTGCGAAGATCTGCAACATGACAATCAAGCTCAAGAAATGGGCATCGACATGGCAAATGAGGTTCAATGTGTTTAAGTGCAAAGTGATGCATGTCAGGAACAAAAATCTCATGCATGAATACAGGATGTCCGTGGCGATACTTGGAGAGACCTCCCAGGAAAGGGACTTGGGAGTTCTGATCAACAAGTCCATGAAGCCATCTGCACAATGTGCTACGGCGGCGAAAAGGGTGAACAGAATACTAGGAATGATCAAGAAGGGGATCACGAACAGATCTGAAAAAATTATCATGCCGCTATACCGGGCCATGGTGCGCCCTCACCTGGAGTACTGCGCACTGCACTGGTCGTCGTACATGAATAAGGGCACGGTACTACTCGAGAGGGTCCAGAGAAGGGCGACTAAAATGGTTAAGGGGCTGGAGGAGTTGCCGTACAGCGAGAGATTAGAGAAACTGGGCCTCTTCTCCCTTGAAAAGAGGAGACTGCGAGGGGACATGATTGAAACATTCAAAATACTGAAGGAAATAGACTTAGTAGAGAAAGACAGACTGTTCACCCTCTCCAAGGTAGGGAGAACAAGGACACTCTAAAGTTGAAAGCGGATAGATTCCGTACAAATGTAAGGAAATTCTTCTTCACCCAGAGAGTGGTAGAAAACTGAACATAAGAATTGCCGCCACTGGGTCAGACTAGTGGTCCATCATGCCCAGCAGTCCGCTCACGCAGCGGCCCTCTGATCAAAGAACTGGAACGCTATTCCAGAGTCTGTTATAGGGGAAAACACCCTCCAGGGTTTCAAGACAAAGTTGGACAAGTTCATGCTAAACTGGTGAGACTGGACTCATTTGGAGCATTGGTCTTGACTTTGGGGCCGCCGCATGAGCATTGGTCTGACCCAGCAGCGGCAATCCTTATGTTCTTATGCTAGCTCACTCTGTAGCACACTGGTTAAACCTATACCCTTCTATCCTAATGCTGCTGGATTGAATCCCAGTCACTTTCTGATGTAAGAGAAATAAAAGCATTAAAACAGATCACAACTCCTAGTATTACAATTATAATGAAAAACAGCATAAAATCGCCATACTAATAACATAGAAATAAACCACTATAACATTAAGGACATTGTTTGGACGTCTAAATCTCGCCTAAAACCGGATTCTCTAAAGGATGCCTATAAAGTTAGGCGCCTAAACAGTGCTGAACTCTGCTGAGTGCGATTCTAAAAAGGACGCCTAACTTAGGCACCTAACGGCGCCTAACTTTAGACACATTTTGCAGAATTAGGGCCAAGGTATGTAGGGGAGAAATACAATGTTTAATTAAAAAAAAAAAAAAAAGATATACAATAAAGGGAAAATACAACAGGAAAGGGAAGCAGTCTTCATTCTGCATGGGAACGTGTATAAACTATTTATAGATTGAAACTTTTTAGGCTGGATTTAAATTTCTCTAAAGATGATTCATTGCGGAGAAAAGTTGGTAACAAGTTCCATAAAGTGTTTGATCTTAGTACTCTTACTGGGCTATAGGGAATAAGTATTCTGTCTAGAAACCCTGGAGAATGGAATTTTGTCTTAAATGTTAGTAATATAATTTTATAAGTGATTCGGTAAGAAAGCGGTAGTCAGTGAGCTTTTGGTAGGGGGGTGGTCGAATTTTTTTGCTTTAAAAATAAGTTTCACTGCTGTATTTTTAATAATTTGTAGATGTTTTAGTTCCTTTTGTGTTATTCCTTGGTATAAAGCATTACAATAGTCCAGGTGGGAGATTACTAGGGAATGAATCAAGATGTTTATTGAATATATTTCAAGACGACTCGAAATAGAACAAATCATATGTAATCTATATAAACATTTTTTTACAAAGCCAGTCCAGCCCAGCCCAGCTCAGAAGAGGGAGGATCTCCGACTTACCGCCCAGCCCAGGCCGCGCCAGAAGAGGGAGGATCTTCGGGCACCAGCACTGGTGCCCAGTCGGGGTAAGGGATGTCATTGCCGTGCTCAAGGGGGGGGGGAATGTAGGATCACGGTGGAGGGGGGCAACGTGAGCGGGGGGAGGATGCCGGTACGCAGGGGGGGGATGCCAGATCGCGGGGAGGGGTATGGAGCAGCGTCGGTGGCCTCAAGGGGGGGAGAATGGAGCAGCGCCGGTAGCCTCGTTGGGGGAGGAGGTGGAACCAATCAAAGCGAGTTTCCCTTACTTCCTATGGGGAAACTTGCTTTGATATATGAGCAATTTGGTTTACGAGCATGCTTCTGGAATGAATTATGCTCGTAAACCAAGGTTCCACTGTACTTGGTATCATCTGCGTAGGCATACATAGTGAATCCAATGGATTGGCCCAAAGTTAGAAGAGGGGCTAAGAAAATATTAAATAAACGAGGAGAAAGAATTGATCCTTGGGGGATTCCATAATCTAGAGCAGGAGTGTCCAACCTTTTGGCTTCGCTGGGCCGCATTGGCCGAAAAAAAATGTTTCTGGGGCCGCACAAACACGCAAACGCTGCAGCAAGACAGAGGAAGGAGCCGGCAAGACAGTAAACACTCAGGGACAGCAGAGGAAAACATTGCATCGCCCTCGACCGGGACTGCACAAAATACTTCAGTGGGCCGCATGTGGCCCTCGGGCCGCAGGTTGGACACCACTGATCTAGAGTAAAGGGATTTGAAGAGGTTTTATCTATGGTTACTTTGGAAGATCTATAAAATAGAAGGAAAACCAATCTAAGGCATTATCACATATACTTATGGTTTTTAGTCTATCTAGAAGATTATGATCTATGGTGTCAAATGCTGCAGAAAGATCTAATGATATAAAGTAGTACTGATTTCCTGTGGTCATTGTAAGAAAGGATCAATGTAAGAACATAAGAACTGCCATCTCCGGATCAGACCTTCGGTCCATCAAGTCCGGCGATCCGCACACGCGGAGGCCCTGCCAGGTGTACACCTGGCGTAATTTATAGTCCGAATGTATACCAAATAAATTGAATAAAGGTTTTAGTAGCTGGACAACGTTCACACCTCATATAATTTTTTAGTTAGCTTGGTTCTGGTTTACACTGAAAAATTGATAAGTAATACTACTGACTAGGTTCACACACATAAAAAAGTTTGAAAAATAGAGAAAAGAGTTTTTGATAAAACGTATGAATGAGAATTATTTAAATGTACACGGAGTTTTTTTATGAACCCGTGATGATGTGAATGGGTCCAGGTACTTGTGTAGTCCTGGCCCCTCACAATTGAGGTTCATTTTTCTCCGTTGTTCTTTGTCTATATTATTTTTCATATGTTGCGTTATTGAAAGTGTGTAGCCTGAGAGTTTTTGATATATGAGGTGTGAACGTTGTCCAGCTACTAAAACCTTTATTCAATTTATTTGGTATACATTCTGATTTATTTAATTGAATTCCCTGTTATATTTAGTTGTAATTTATAGTCCACCATATCCTTATATGCCTCTCTTAAGGAGATATGCATCTAGTTTGCTCTTGAAGCCTAGGACGGTTGATTCCGCAATAATCTCCTCTGGGAGGGCATTCCAGGCGTCAACCACTCTCTGAGTGAAGCAGAACTTCCTGACATTAGTCCTGAACCTGTCCCCCCTTAGCTTCATTACATGTCCTCTAGTCCGTGTCAAATTGGACAATGTAAATAATCTTCTCTGCTCTATTTTGTCGATTCCTTTTAGTATTTTGAAGGTCTCGATCATATCCCCACGCAGTCTCCTTTTCTCAAGGGAGAACAATCCTAGTGTTATAAGTCTGTCCTCGTATTCCAGTTTCTCCATACCCTTCACCAGTTTTGTTGCTCGTCTCTGCACCCTCTCCAGCAGTTTTATATCCTTCTTTAGGTAGGGAGACCAATGTTGGACGCAGTATTCCAAGTGTGGTCTGACCATTGCCCTATAAAGCGGCATTATAACTTTCTCCGATCTACTCGAGATTCCTTTCTTTATCATGCCCAACATTCTATTTGCCTTCTTTGCCGCTGCCGCGCATTGTGCCGACGGCTTCAGGGTCCTATCTATCAGTACACCCAGGTCCTTTTCTTGTGGTAAGTCTAATAAGGGAATGTTCAGTAGAGTGATTCGATCTGAATCCTGTTTGATTTGGGTGAAGTACGTTAGTTTTTTCTATAAAAACTGATATTTGGTTAAATACGATCTTTTCAATTACCTTAGCCAGAAAAGATAGGTTGGCTATTGGTTGATAATTTGTGCAGTCTGTTTTAGAAGAATTATGATCTTTGATTTTTGGGTGGATTACCGCTGCTTTCCAAATCTTAGATAACTTTCCCAGTAGTAAGCTATTTCGTACCATACTATGAATGGGCCAAAGGTTGTGAAGTACTGTTTCAGAATGATTGGGTTCAAAGATGATCCTGTTATATTAATGTTTATCAGTTGGTTAATTTATATTACTAAATTGAAGTTTTGAAGATTCTGGTGGCATATCTTGAGGATTCTGTATAGAAGAGTTAACTAATTGGCTACACAACTGTCTTATTTTATTTGTAAAGGCTAAATCTTGAGCTGAAGGATTTTCTGTTTCGTTTGTAATGGGCTTATTTTTTTACATAAGCGATTTTAGTACTGAATACAACAGGGTAGAAGTATTTTTTGCTTTGGAGATTCATTTTGAGTAATAGTTCTTTTTAGCCTGAGTTATTGATAGTTTGTAGAGGTTTGCTTTGTCTTTGTAAAGATTTAAAGGAGGTCAAAGATTTGTTTTCGCCAATGACGTTCAGCAGAACGCAATTGTTTAAGTAATTGCAGTTCGGCAGAATACCAAGGGTTTTTGTTATGTTTCCAAGAGCGTGACCTGAGTGATTGGAGCTAGTGTATCTAATAAGCTTATCAGGGAAGATTCCCAGATTCTTATCTGGTCTTCTTGGGGGAGGCTGTTGAAGTCATCTAAGCTTAAGTGAAAATTATTTGAGATGTTTGATGTGCTAATATTTTCTAGATTCCTGAAACTATAAGTTTTATTGGTCAGTTCTAGAATGTATCATTTCCAGAAAAGAGAATCTTATTAGATAATGATCAGTCTATGGTAGAAAAGTATTAGATTTCATAGAGAATAAGGAACTAAGTGCTTTTGGAATAAAAATCATGTCAAGAGTATGGCCTGCAGAATGATTTGGGCATAAGATTAAAGGTACTAAATTGAGATCTGCTGTTATTGTTAGTAGATCTGAGATCAATGGATAAATGTTTTCATCAAAATGAATGTTAAAATCGCCTAATAGGATAGGATTTTTAACCGAGATACAAAAGTAAAAAATTATCAATTGCAGGGATGTAAGAACATCTCTAGTAATAGGGGGTGGAAGATACATTAAGAAGAATCAAGATATGGTTCTGTGGCCATACTGAATTACAGGTATTCAAGATAGTTATGTTGAAGCTTTAATGAAGATTGATAGATTATAGCTATGCCTCCTCCTTTTCTACCATTACGGTTGATAGAATGAAATGATAATCCTAGTGGGAATGCTTAAGATAAATATGATTCTTTATAAGCCAAGTTTCAGTTAGACATAAGAGACTGAGGCTAAATTGCTGAATAATCTCTCTTATAAGAGGATTTTTTCAGAGTGATCTGGTGTTAATATGGGGTATAGAGGCCGATTTTTGAGCATTAGGAGGTTGGTATTCTAATGATTTGTTGGGCTCTAGGAAGTGGAATTTTTTGATCTGGATAATTGGTGGGGTATAAGCAGCAACCCCAAATAACTGGGATATTAGAATAGGAGTCTGTCATGATTTGAAACAAAATGAGAACAAGGATTGGAGTTAAAATGGTTAAAAAGAAGAGTTTTTGGATTGGTAGCATTTTAGAAAATTTAATTGCGCCCTCAGTTTGTGCATGAAGGAGTGCACTAAGGAGAACGATCTGCTCCTTATGAGCGCACGCTAAGGGGCAACCATTCAAGAAATATGTGTTTGCCAATGATATTTTAAAGAAAGTCACACCAGTGTACTGGTGGAGGTCACTTATTAAGCACTTGGATTTAGAGACTATTGAAGTAATAATTTCACTTTTAACAGCAGTAGCTTCTGCTAGAATAGTATCTTCCTAGACTCATTCATTTCAAATTGAGAAATCGTTTGGGACCCAATAAAGCAGGAAAGCTCATCAGATTATGAACAAGATGAAACATAGAAACATGATATAAAAGGCCAAATGGCCCATCCAGTCTGCCCATCTGCAGTAACCATTATCTCTTCCTCTCTTTAAGATATCCCATGTGACTATCCCAAGCTTTCTTGAAATCAGACAGTCTCTGTCTCCACCACCTCTACCGGGAGACTGTTCCATGCATCTACCACCCTTTCTGTAAAAAAAGTATTTCCTTAGATTACCCCTGAGCCTATCACTTCTTAACTTCATCCTATACACTCTCATTCCAGAGCTTCCTTTCAAATGAAACTCGACTCATGCATATTTACATCACGTAGGTATTTAAACATCTCTGCAGGCAACTGTACAAGATGCAAGTTTCAAGTTTCATTAATTTTAATATACCAACCATGGTTCATACAGTGGAGCGCAAGATGTCAGCACGCTGACAATCCAGCGTCGACAATTCAGCGCAAGACAGAAGCGCGTGGGGGAAAAAGTAATTTTTAAAGAGCTCCAATGGGGGAGAGGGGGGGGTTGGGGTGGCAACCCCCCACTTTATTGGTTAGTGTTCACGCTGCTGTTGGAGGGGGGTTCGGGGGGTTGGAAACCTCTATTATAGTGAAAACAGAACTTTTTCAGATTTTTTGGGGAAAAGTTTCGTTTTCTCTATAATGTGGGGTGTTTCACCCCCCACACTCCCCCCCCCCCCGCAATGGCAGCGCGAACACTAACCAATAAAGTGTGTGGGGGGGGTTGCCACCCCAAACCTCCAGTCGGAGCTCTTTAAAAATTATTTTTTCCCCAGTGCGCTTCTGTCTTCCGTCAAATTGTCTGCGCTGGATTGTTGGCGCGTGATTATCCCGTCACCACCAACCATAGACGTGTACCTGGACGGTTTACAATGCTAAAAATAAATTTTGTAGGGGGGGAATGTGAACATTAAATAGACAAATTACAAATACGAACATGAGCTTGAGGGGAAGTTAATAGTTACATCATTAAAAACAAATTAATTAAAGGGACGGGTGGGGGGAGGATAAAACCGCTTCTTAAAAGCGGTTCGCGTTTATTTTGCAGACTGTTGGAAAGGAAATATTTAGACGCTATGGTATGCATCTTGGAATAGTCTTTTGTGCTGTTTTCGGCTTGGCTGCTGTCTGTTTCTCTTGTGCTTTGTTCATCCAATAAAAATATATTAAAAAAAAAAAAAACACACCCCATAACGTTTTTAGTTTAGTCTTGAATTTGTGGCGCAGTTGAGGTGGCATGGCGTTCCATAAAGTTGTGAGCTACAACGGAAAAGTTAGTTTGATGGAAGGTATGGTCAGTAAATTCTGATCAGCCGATCTAAGGGTCCGGGGAGGACAAAAAGGGATGATGAGTTTATCAAGAAAAGATGGGAGACGCGAATGTTTGATTTTAAAGACCAGCATTAAAGTTTTATAGGTGATAGGTAGCCAGTGAGCTTCTCGCATAAGAGGAACAACATGATCATATTTCCCAACCTTATAGATAAGTTTGATTGCCCTGTTTTGAATGAGCTGCAGACGACGTAATTCTTTTTGAGTGATTCCATTGTATAGGGAGTTGCAGTAATCTAAATGAGAAATGACCAGTGAGTGAATGAGGGTTGTGATAGCATCAGTTTCAAGAATTGAGGTTAAAGAATGAGCCAAAGCCATAGTAGTTCGAGGCGGTTTACAACGAAGAAGGGCTGGACAATCAGCGAAAATGGTACAATGGTACAATCAGAGAAAATAGGTGGCAGAGAAAAAAAATGGAGAACAGAGAACAGCAATACAATCGGCGAAGAATGGTACAATCAGCAAGATAGGTACAATCATGGCAAAAAAAATGGTACAGGGAAGAAGGTCAAGACAATCTGCATAAAGGACATGGTGAAATAGAAGGGGCAAGGGTAGGGCATAGGGGTCTTAGGGTGTCATCAGGCCTGATAAGACTCGGCAAGCTCTCCATAATATCTTGGATTTTGCATTAGGCAGACAGCATACCTCCGGGGACATCATGTCTGGTCTGCAGATAGATGCTTCTGTACCACTCAGAATGGAATCACCAACTACCACTATGCCTCCTAGTGGTCACGGATCTAGTAATTTTGGGGATTTCAAGCTTTGGTTCTTCCTCTTCTTGGGATGCTCTTATCTCCTCCATTTCCAGGACAACATACCGGTTCTTCAGTTCAAGGGCGTCGCAGTACCAGTCTCGCAGTGTTCCGTAATCCAAGTCCAGCTGTCTTCCTTCCCTCAGCATAGCCTCTTCTTTCCCACTGCAGGAAACTGACGTCTGAAGAACCATTTTGTCAATGTACCTCTCATTCTCACGGATGCTTCTCAGTCTTGCCACCTCTTCTCAGTTCCTTTACTTCCTTCTAAGGATATTCAAGCTGAAGACAGCTTGCACATGGAATCACTACTTCTACCTGGGCAATATTTTCTGTCTGCACAGAGACAGAAGTTGTAACCTGAGTAGCAGCTTTGGTGATACGATGTTTCCCAGCCATACTGTGGTGCAGAAGTACTTACACCTGGAAGAATAAAGAAAGGGCAAAAAAAATCCTACCAAAGTAATGCTAAGTTCCTGGTTGGCTGAAGAGTCTAAAAATCAAAAAGCTCTGCCTTGGGGTGGGCAAGAGGGAATTAAATTAACACCAGAGCCTTTCATCAACAGTTATTTGTACCCTAATCCAGTGTTCTTGAACCTTTTTACACCTATGGACCGCTGGAAATAAAAGAATTATTTTGTGGACCGGCAAACTACTAAGGGGTCAATCCATGTCAAGTGGACGAATACTGAAAACAACCCATGCTCGACCCCCTTGAAATCCAACCAAATTTTACAGGGGTGTTTTCTAGGGTCTAAAATTAAACTCTGCATAATTTTTTGGATTTATTTCAATTTGGTATCTCAATTTGGTCAGGAGCTAGGGGTGGTTGAGCAAAAGCAATCGATCCACTCCCATGCCTCATGTGACCTAAAACGCCAACTTTGCTTAAGCATTGCGGCAGAAGGAAACTATCCAGGAGTCTGAAATTTTGCAGTTTGGTACAACACCTTGGGGCACATTTCTGTGCAAAGTTTTAAATCTTTTGCAAACGTGCTTCCATTTCTACAGGTCAGCAAATTAGGCAAAAAAATTCACGAATGATAATTTTTGGTATAGTTTGGCTCCATACTGCTGCTGGTAGGTAAGTCAGCTGAGGGTACAGCTTTACCAGCAGACATGTACCATGAGGTACTTCCAAGATTTGCAATATGAGCTTTTACATTCAAGTGAAGCTGAAGATATGACTATCCCAAATGGCTTTATGCATTTATGCACATTTTCAGTTTTTCAGATTCAAAAATCTCCAATGTGTAGTTTTTGGTTTTTAAAAAAAAAAATCATTTGAAAGAGCATGTTTTTTCTACAGAAGCTATCCTGTTTCATCTTGGACCCGACCTTTCTTTGGTGAGAATTAAAGCTAAGCATTAATTTTATATGCGCACGAATGTTTAATATTGAAAAGAGGTATGTTTAACACAAACCATGTTGTATGCAAATGAACAAGGTACATGAAGTTTCAGTTAAGTTCAGATTGTTACTGTTTTATGATGCACCTTCCCTCTATCCATGCATTTTCATATACCCCCTGCCACTGGTCGTGAAGATCTTAACAAGTGCATTATACATTGAGACCACATATTTATCAGTTATTGATCCATTGTCTGAAAGACATTCCCAATAGTCAGATAATACCATATAAATTTCTAAGCTTTATTAAAGACAAAAAAGAAAAGTGCAAAAACCACACTTATTTAAAGTGTGCATACAGGATCAGGAAATCACATAAATTCAACTTTTAACTCAGTTTTCTGCACACGGATTTGAAAGTCTGGTCAATGTTTACCAAAATAGCTTGTGGATAAGTGTACTGTCTGCCTGATGATGTGATCATAGGTGCATTAAAGCCTGCAACAATATGCTGTTCAGGGATCCAGCATATGTCTCTGCGGGGAGGCCAGTGAAATGATTGTACAGGACCTTGGGGATGCAAAAAATTAACCAAGTACCTGCATGTAAGTGCCCGATATATCAGGGGCAAACCAAGCTCCCGGGGAGCATGCCCCGAGCTATCCTATGAATCAGTGCAAGCGGACTAGGTAGGTGCCCTGCAAAAGGGTTGCCTCTCCACAGCTACAGCCCTCTGATCCAGAAACTGTATCTTCTCCCAGGCAGAGTTGTCCCAGAAATCCTGGGAACCTCTGAAGGACCAGGAAGCCTCAAAAGTCAGATAAAATCCACAAATAATAAAACAGATACAGAGCAGAAAAAACAAACAAACAAACAAAAAAAATAAACACACCTCTTCTCGCTTGCAGAAGGAAAAACTGAGGAGCTGAGGCTCTGACCAGTGACACAAGGAGATGAAGTTCAAATGCAAATGATACCTTCTACAATCCTCACAGGTGATGAGAAGAAACACACTGTCAAAACTACTGTTCCATTTGCACTAGAAGAGTGTATTACTAATTTGAATATCTGCTGCCAACTACATCATACATGTGAAGAGATGCTCTCTCTTGTCATATAACCACAGTATCCATTTTAATTAGTGAATACGTTTGGCTGAAAGTATTAAATATGACTTACTGGAATGACTAGAATATTCCTTTCCAGGAAAATTTTATCAGCTTCTGGGGTTGTAGGTCCATTAGCACCTTCAGCAATAATCTAAAACAAACCATCAAAAAATAAAAACACATCATATAAACCAAATTCATATTCATGCTCCAATCTGGGCTTATTTAATTTAATCAATGTAAACTGAGTCTTTAACCCTACCAATCTTACTTACAACTGAGCAGAATATATAAGTGCTAATACATCGTTCATGTTAACATGCAAAAGTCTTAGGTCTGATTCCTAGACCAGCTGAGGCAAGAAACTGAAGAGGCAGTGTTCACATGAAAAAGGAACTTTCCTTTCAAACAAACTAGGATAACATTGGGTACATGATTAGAGTAATTTTGAAGGCTCTATTAATGCAAAAAGATTATGAGAAATCACTGTCCCCTCCCCCTCCACTTCTCACCAAAATCAAATCTTCAGTTCCTTGTAGACACTGGATTAGAGCAGGAGGATTACAAGTTATTCTGCAACCATCAGATCCTAAAACTAGAAAAATCACCCTCACTGTGTCATCTAGCTATTGCATTTTGTTCCCTGAGGTACTCTCTATTCAGAGAAGCTCAGCATTCATAAATAAGTCATACGATCTACCTGAATGTAACCTGAGCAGCCTTCTGCTGAGATCTCCGCCCCCCCCCCAAAAAAAAAAAAAAAAGTATATAGTGAGAACAATATACCTTAGCTTTGACCTTGTGAGCATTGGCTTTTGTCAGCTGCTTCTCACTAGCTGCAGGGATGAGAATGTCACAATCTGCTTCCAAGATATTTCCATCATAAGGTTGAGCCTTAGGGAAGCCAACAATTGTACCATGTTGCTGGATAATAGAAGAAAAAAAAACCACACACCATTTAACCTTCTTAGTACCATCATTACAATAGCATTCCCATTATCAGCCAACAGAACTTGGGAGTAAACCATATTGGGTGTGATGGAGGAATTATGTCTTAACAGAGTTTTCTTTTCTGCACAAAATAGGTTATTACCTCTTCATACCAGCAGTTGGAGGTAAAGAAAACTGAATTCTACCAGTGACATCACTGGTATGGTGGTGGTCTCTGGAACAATCCCATATTCATCTACCCAAGCAGTAGCAGGTCCCTTTAATGCACCCATCCCCAACCATCACTACAGCTAGAATGAATCAAGCAAGCAAGCCACCACAGAGTTCTACTCGCTACCATGTACAATTTCTGCAAAAAGGTTCACTGGCTACCAGTACAATGAAGGGCCACATTTAAAGACACTGCGAATGAGTCAGAGTATTTGAAGAACAGGCTCTCTCTACACATCTTGAAGGTCGCCAAGATCCTCTGAAGGAGTGTCCCTAACCATGCCCTCTCCAAAGAGCATGATGTGATCCCCTCCTATGAGCCTTCTCTGAAGTAGCCCCCACTCTCTGGAATGCAGTCCCTTCACAGCTTCGCTTAGTGCAAGACACTCTACTTTAGGAAGTTTGACTTAGTGCAAGACGAGGCTGCTGTTACAGATTGCACTAGACCAGTGTTTCTCAACCTGCGGTACACGTACCCCAGGGGTTCGCGGGCCACCTGTTGGTGGTATGCAGGCTGGCCGCCACCTCTTCCTCTCTGCCCCACCTCTGAAGACGACCCTGCCACGCTCCATTCCCACCCCCCACCCTTGCAACAGTCATCCAACATGCTCCATTACCATCCCCCTGCCGCTGCAACAGGAATAGGCCAGGCATGTGTAGTGATTGCAAGCAGCCAGCCCACAAGCCTCCCCCCCCATGTCCATTCTGACATCAGAGAGAAGGTTCCAACCCAGCCAATCCTGGGCCGGAACCTTCTCTCCGACAACAGAACTGACATTGGGGGGAAAGGCTTGTGGGCTGGCTGTGTGCAGTTGCTGCACATGCCTGGCCCATTCCTGTTGCAGCAGAAGCGGCAGGGATGGGTGGGAATGGACCATGTCGGGTGGCTGTTGCGGCGGCGGCAGAGGGTTTTTTAATAGAGCTTGTCGGGTGGCTGTTGCGGCGGCGGCAGCAGGGGAATTTGAATAGAGCATTGTCAGGTGGCTGTTGCGGTGGCAGCAGCAGGGGGATTTGAATAGAGCATGTCAGGTGGCTGTTGCGGCGATGACAGGGGAGTTGAATGGAGCATGTCAGGGTCGGCGTTGGCAGTGGGACATGGAGAAATAATCAGCGGTGGCTTCAGTGGAGGGGGCAGGCAGGAAGAGAGGAACAAAAAGTTGGATTCATAGATGCACAGACAGAGATGTTGGTTGGGGAATGGAATGAAGTCTGGAAGAGAGGAAGCATGTAGGAGGCAGAAAGCAGGGAATAAATATTGGATGCTCATTCAGAGATGTTGGTTGGGGAATGGAATGAGGTCTGGAGAAGAGGAAGCATGTAGGAGGCAGAAAGAAGGGAATAAATATTGGATGCATAGTCAGAGATCTTGGTTGGGGAATGTTTGAGATCTGGAGGAAATGAAGCATGTAGGAAGCAGAAAGAAGGGAATAAATATTGGATGCAGTCAGAAGGAAGTGCAACCAGACTCATAAAATCACCAGACAACAAAGGTAGGAAAAATGATTTTATTTTTAATTTAGTGATCAAAATGTGCCAACTTTGAGAATTTATGTCTGCTGTCTATATTTTGCACTATATTTGTTTATTTTTCTATAGTTGTTACTGAGGTGACACTGCATATTTTAAAGTCATCTGCCTTGACCTCTTTGAAGAAACCCCGAATACTCGTAAATGACAATTAATATTTTCCTTGCATACAGTGTGCATTGTGTTTTTAAAATTTTGTGGTTACCATTATGTATTAATAAGATTATAGTGTATGTATATGAAAAATTAATGGAAGAAATTACATTACAATTAGTACTATTATTATGGGGGTGGAGTCAGGGGCGGAGTTTGGGCAGGTCTGGGGTGGAGATACTCGGTTGGTATTTGTTAGGCTTAGGGGGTACTTGGCTTGAAAAGGTTGAAATACTGTACTAGACCACTAAGTGATCCAACAATGTTTCAGAAATATTTGGCCTCTAATTAGGAATTGTGAGATTCTGCCACCAGCATTAGAGTGGCTCAAGCCCTGAAAGAAAAGAATATCATGATGAAGTGAGCCATTGCCCTCTCAGCACCTGATGACTGTGCACATGACTGATTTGGCCGCCTAGAGGAGGGGGCATCTTACTCTTGTTTGATATCTACATATACTCGGTCTTTGCTTACATTCATCTAAGCTATGATCTCTTTCTCTTTAAGAATATAAATTATTCTTTCCCTGTTTTCTTTATTTCTACTTCACTTTTTATGATTTATTGTAAGCTGCTCAGATGGTTACCCAATGAGCAGGATATCAAATTTTAAACATGGAAGTTTGATCCTCAACACTTTAGTGTGTGTTCTTTGTATCCAGGTTTCTATGTTCCTGCTATACGTCAGAACCAGATTTCCTGTTTTGATCATATGGACCTGTCTTTGTGTTTACAATATTATTGTTATCAGATACCAGATGTCCTGGTAGCTAAAAGTCTGGTCACCACCAGCACCTCAAGGCTCAAGCCCAAGAGGGAAATGGCTACTACAGCGGAACAAGGAAAGCATGATCTTCCAGCTATCAGAAGCGCTCTGTCCTATGGCAATCCTTGCTTTGACATGTTGCTCTCCAGCTTGGGGGTCTTCCCTTGTTGACAAGACTCACAAGAATGTATCGGCTTCCAAAACCTACAAATTTTTCAATATTACTCTCTCTCCACTTATATTTTCTGGAGACTCATGCATGTATTTTTAACAATTTTAAATACATAGCATACTCCTATATATGATCCTTACTATACCATGCAGTTTTAAGCTTGCACCTCCAAATTTTCAGTCATTAATAAGACTAAGATATTAAATTAATAAGATATGATATTAGGGGGAAATGAAATAAAAGAAGTTCTAGCATATGCATTAGCAAAATAAAATGCCATTTAATGTGTGATTCGCTAAACTAATTTATATATACTAAAATAGCATCCACAGTACATGAACACTTATTGTAGCTTCTACATACTAACAATGCCTGTATGCAAAGAGTATATTTGCTAACATTCAGCATATATTGTATAACTATTTACCCCTCTTCTTGCTGCAAACCTATATAACAAAAACTTAGTCTGCTTGTCCTTCATAGGCGCTGAAAAGAAAGAAGCCATTTCAAAAAAGGAAAACTCAAAAACAAAAAAGGTGCATGACTTAGGTCTGGAAAGTATTCACACTAAAAAGACTTGTAACTATCCCAGTGAAAATGAATAAAACCAGCCCTAAATCAGAAGATAAGTCATCTGAACACTGTAGTATTAGAACAGCCACATGTCAAACAGTGGTTCTTGCTGAAGCCTCAAAATACTTACTGTTGTCTTTGGACAGACTTGAAATAGCAATGGTCACCATATGCCAGAAAAACAAATTCAAGCAACCAACCATACCACCATGTACACTCACAAGCTAGTGTTTTTCCTCTACTGATTTCATATTAAAGAGATGCCAGTTCACAATTTTGTCTAGAAGATCCCCAGGAATGTATTGTTCAAATCTGGGCAACTGTTGCACTAATTGCTTAAAGTAGAACGTCATATAAAAGTTGTAGCTGAGAATACGACTCATTAACATGGTGTTTTGGTAGAGTCAATGACCAAGTTTGTCTATGGTCCAGCCCTCTCTAACAGGAGGAGCATTGGCATGTGTTCTAATGCTGCATGATTTCTTTAGGGCAGACTCAGCTGAGAGTGTGTGATGTAGCTGAAGTTTGTTAAACCCTGGACATACTTGAACTCTATAAAGGGAGTCTATCTTTCTTGGTGCCACAGGTACAAGCAGAGGCATCTCCCAATTTTTAAACATAGTATTCTTCATAAGATGGTGGAATGGAAATTTTAAGCAATCCTTCAGGATCTGTTCAAAGTCTAAGGCAGTGGTTCCCAACCCTGTCCTGGTGGACCACCAGGCCAATCGGATTTTCAGGATAGACCCTAATGAATATGCATAGAGCAGATTTGCATGCCTGTCACTTCCATTATATGCAAATCTCTCTCATGCATATTTATTAGGGCTAGCTTGAAAACCCGACTGGCCTGGTGGTCCTCCAGGACAGGGTTGGGAACCACTGGTTTAAGGCATCAAACAACTCAGCTCTCGACTCGAAAACCCGACTGGCCTGGTGGTCCTCCAGGACAGGGTTGGGAACCACTGGTTTAAGGCATCAAACAACTCAGCTCTCGACTCAAGATTCCATCTTTACTGGGAGAGCTTGCCCCATCTAACAGATTAATCTGGTAAATGACAAACTCTCTGGCAGAGACCTCCTTCTAGGTGGTAGTGGAGAAGAATATAGTGTTATACCATAGGATTCTGGGGCAGAGAGTCCTGGATCTGAAAGGTCAGAATCAAAGTAAGTCCTTTTTGCGAGACGAGGCATGCCTGGAACAGTGCTCTTAAGACTCAGAATGACATTGATGAGAAGACATATGACTGCAGTGCCTGGAAGAACTCTATCAGTGTCTCAATGCTGATCAGATGTAGAATGAGAAGTACTGTGATGCTCAGTACCGGAGTCCTTGGTAGAGCAATGTTCGAGCTGGGGTGATACCGATGGAGTAACTGGGACTGGTTGCACTTGCAGCATAAGTGCAGACTCCCTTTGAAGGAGCTCCATGATTTGCTCCTGTAAAGATTGCATCAGTACTGCAGACACCCTCGGTACAGTCAGTTCCACTGATGCTACAGTGTGTCAAGGCATTGGTGACCTCAATGATGAGGCATGCCTCTGAGAAGACACTAACTGCAGTGGAGACCTTGACCTCTTACGACGTCGTTTGGCATGCATCGACTTACTCGATGCTTGGGAAGATGCCGATGTTTTAAGTGGAAGATGAGGTATGTGAACGTTTCTTAGCATTTTTAAGAGAAGTCGATGATACCAGTGATGGTGTTGATGTCAATGCCAATATCTCCGGAGAACAATTCGGAAAACTGGGAAAACTGGGATTGTTCACCCTCGAGAAGAGAAGGCTGCGAGGGGATATGATAGAGACTTTCAAAATACTAAAAGGATTCGACAAAATAGAGCAAAAAACATTGTTATTCACATTGTCAAATGTGACACGGACAAGGGGTCATGGACTGAAACTGAGAGGCAATAGGCCCAGGACAAATATCAGAAAGTTCCGTTTCTCACAGCGAGTGGTGGACGCTTGGAATGCTCTCCCGGAAGAGGTTGTGTCTGAGACCACCATTCCAGGATTCAAGGGCAAGTTAGATGCACACCTTCTTGCAAAACACATTGAGGGATACGGGTAAACAAGGTCTTTAGCAGGGATCACCGGGATTGGCCTCCGTGTGTGCAGGTCGCCGGACTGGATGGACCTAGGGTCTGATCCGGTGAAGGCATTTCTTATGTTCTTATGTTGAAGGGCACCCGAAAAGCTTCTCCTGTTGCAGAAGCCGAGCCTTCAGAACAGAATAGTGGAGACAAAAATCGATCCAATGCTCAGGACCAAGATACTTAAGGCATCAGCTGTGTGGGTCAGTGATGGAGATGGCCCTAAAATACCAAGTACACTTTTTAAACCCGCTGGAAGGCTTGGACAATCAGTGGAAAAGTAGTTGCAGTGAGGTCAAAGGATTCGATCGTACTGGAGGGCGAATGAATTGGTGTCCAAGAAATCAATCAATCCAATCGGCCCAAGAGAAGGCTGAAAGGGGCCCAAAGGCCTCGGAAATTGAAAAAATAAAAAAACTCAATTTAAAGCTTCTCCTGTTGCAGAAGCCGAGCCTTCAGAACAGAATAGTGGAGACAAAAATCGATCCAATGCTCAGGACCAAGATACTTAAGGCATCAGCTGTGTGGGTCAGTGATGGAGATGGCCCTAAAATACCAAGTACACTTTTTAAACCCGCTGGAAGGCTTGGACAATCAGTGGAAAAGTAGTTGCAGTGAGGTCAAAGGATTCGATCGTACTGGAGGGCGAATGAATTGGTGTCCAAGAAATCAATCAATCCAATCGGCCCAAGAGAAGGCTGAAAGGGGCCCAAAGGCCTCGGAAATTGAAAAAATAAAAAAACTCAATTTAAATGAAAATTATTGAGGAGATAAAATAATGAAGAATATAAATGGGAAAAACAACACGAAGGCAAGAAAAACGCACACTTGGAGAAACTCTAAAGACAACTTCCTAGCTCCATGGAAGACTAAGAACTGATGGTCCCGCGAGCCAGCGTCGGGCAAGAAGGAACTCGTGCATGCACAGTAACAGGCAGTCTCAAGACTTCTAAAGAAGTTAACGTGACAATACACTTTTGCACTGTCTATACTGGAGCTCTGTGGATGACATCATCTATCTGTGAGAATATGCTGCCTGCTTGTCCTGGTATAAGGTACCTTCTCAACTTGATTTATAAGTTCAGGCTGAAAAGAGAGGGCACTGCCCAGAGATACAAGGAGATGGAGCTGAGAAAAATGATTAATGCCTTCTAAAATCTAAGGGGTACACAATCTATCCATAAGGAATCATATGCTATTTGCACAAAATAATAAAAAAAAAAAAAAGAGAGACCATATTCCCCTTAACTATTCTGTATTTTATGTTACTTACGAGTTTGTAATCTTCCAGCTCTTTAGGGTCAATGCCATTAGGGTTCCAGATAGTACCATCAATTTCGCCAATACCAACACACTTAGCACCAAATCTATGAAGATACCTCATCGAATGCAGGCCCACATTACCAAACCCCTGAAATAAAAACAAAATGTTCAAATATCAGAAGATGTTACTTGCCAAACATGCTATGATTTTATTGGTAGACTAGCTATAAGGATTATATGCCACTTATTTTAAACAATGGACACTGGCTTGAATAAAAGTAAACACAGATAATATGTCTTAAAATAAGTTAATCAAACAAAAGCACTGTTTTGAAATCAAGGTGCTTACTTCATATAACTCTTAATTATAACCAGAAATCAATTTCTTTCCAGCTATTTAAGCAACCTTATTTGCATTTTATCAGACCCTCAGTGGCACCACTCAGGACTCAAACATCTCATTGTCCTGAGCTTTACGTGTCAGCTCGTCACTGGGTCTTATGATATTCTTCATAGAGCTTAATTTTTATATTTATATGTTTTTTTTTAAATTTTCTTCTATTTATAAATTAATACTTAGCTTAAAATTGTGGCTAAGTCTTCTTGGCTCGAGCTGGAAAGAAATTGATTTCTGGTTATAATTAAGAGTTAAAATAAGTTAAAACATTAATTTCTAGGAAAATACACACTCTCCCCAACCCCCACAAAAACCGATTCACCCAACACCTACCTGGATGACAAAAGTCTTATCACCAAATCCAGGAGTCATTCCCAAGATACTCGTATATGAGGCTTCATTGATGAAATTTTCAATGCCATGGAAGACTCCACGACCTGTGGCAGAAATACGTCCATGGATACCACCTTGACTAATAGGTTTACCAGTCACACAGGCATGGGAATTGATATCCTGCAAAACAAATATTCTTATGTTCCTAAATAATATGAAGGGGAAGAGTACTGTGAGCATACAATTCAAAATGGGTAAATAAATTCAGAATAAAGTCTTAAACACCAAACCAAGACACATTCGCACACCATTTCAAGATTGCATTTTTTAACCATTCATTATGTTAATTTTCAGAGGTACTTGTCAGAAATTTTATTTATATCCTTTTACAATTTATCATCAAGCATTACAGTCTTTAAAAAGATCAGAATATCCAAAAAGGAAAAAAATGTAACATATAAAGTATATACTGGAAATACAATCAACTATTTAGTCCACAAAATTTGTAATCAAGAAAGAAAATAAATTTCAATTAACTGAACAAAATTATTCAAAACCAGAGTAACGGCAATGGATAGCCACCCTACAGTCGATAGACAGGTCCATCAATGGACTAAGAAACCAACCCTTCTTTTGGCCCTAAAATATCTAATAACTGTTTGGGTTCAAAGAAAAGGAAATTTTTATTTCGATAACAAATGAAACATTTGGCTGGAAATTTAAGCAAAAAGTATCTCTAAGGGCCAGGGCTCTTGGCTGCAAGGCCAAGAACTCCTTTCTATACCTCTGGGTTTTCAGAGCTAGATCTGGAAAATTCTAACATTTGAGCCCAAAAATTTGTCATTTTTGTGACGGAAATATAGATGTAAAATAATAATAATAATAATTTATTTCTTATATACCGCTATACCGTGAAGTTCGAAGCGGTTTACAATAAAGATACATTTGACAGTACATGGGATAGAAACGGTTTACAATAAAGATACATTTAGTCAGTACATGGGATGCAAGTGGTTTACATTAAAGATTCATTTTGATGAGCATAAAACAGTACTAGTAGCAAACATATTCTCTATCACTTTCCAAGGCTAGAGTCAATAAAAGAGTGGTTCTATCCGTAACCATCTCAAGAGAACTTTCTAGAAATAAAGACAGATCAACATTATCTTTAGATTTTTCTTTAGGTGTAGACTCACCTTGAGGTATCCTAAAATTCAAGTAATAAGCCCTAACAATTGGAGGTAAATTTTCCAATGGGATGGCTCGGACTTCTCGAAACTATTTTCTCGCCATCTCCACTAGAGAGATGACAGGACATTTAGGAAAGTTCAAAAATCTTAAGTTTCCTGAGAGAATTTTCAAAATTTTCCAACTTGCAGGAAATAAATGATCTTTCCTTAACCATTTCCAATTGGATAGCCTTTACTTCTTTCAAACTTTCTTCTTGTTTCTCCAATTTCTCACTTAAAATAGTTAGTTGCACTCCTTATTGCTCAATCTTGGAATAGATGGTCCCAAAGTCAGTTTTGATAGTTGAAAGACTCAATTTAAGGTTGGCGTCCATGATAGATATGGCCTGCCAAAGTGCTTCCATATCAATTTTCTAAGGTCATTTCAGCTCCCCAAAAGTGATGTTATTCCCTCCAGAAGCTCCTCTCACCTCTCCTTCAATGGTGTCAAGGGTTAGCTGGCCAACATCTCCAAACCGTCCTGCCGAAGCTCCAGTGCTGGCATCCCTCCTCTGCTGGAGTCCATTCCTCCCAAACCGAGCTGCTGAACTCCTGCACCAAAACACTTCCGGGTTGGGAGGGAATCGACCTCTGCTCTGGGCTCAGGAATGCCCGGGCAGCTTCTGTGCTGAGTTCGCCGGAAAACTCCAGGTTCACCCCCGAAGTAGAGGCTCTCCTCAGCTGGGCAGGTAAAAGTGCTCAGTAGCATCGGCTGAATCATGCACTGCGGGGTCCCAGACGCTGGAGGGTTGGGGCGGATGGTTCCCTTTCTCTTCCCCATTCGGGTTGGAGTTGCGCTTCAGCGGTAAGTTAGAGTATAAGAAAAAAAAAAAAAACCCTTTCAGGACTCGCTGCAACCCGTTCAGATGTCCGTTCTCGATGCCATCTTGATTCTGGCCTCATCAGAAATTTTTTTTAAGTCTTAAAATATCAGAATTAAAAAAAAAAAAATTAATATTTGAAAAGAGAGAAGAATAATGGAAACGAAGAAAACCTTTGTTGCATTGGTTAGAAAAATTTTGATGAGCATAAAACAGTACTAGTAGCAGTATAGGACTCTCCTCAAACTCCATGCTAAAGGAGAAGACGTGCTGCTGGGATTCCTGGACCTCTCAGTGGCTTTTGACCTAGTCCAACAGACACTGCTAAAAGCGAGATGTGAAGAATTAGGCCTCAAAGGAAAAGTCATGGCATGGATTGAATCCTTTCTATCCAAAAGACTAATGAGAGTAGAATGGCAGGGGACTACAAGCAATTGGAAGGAAGCAGACATAGGAGTACCACAGGGATCAGCCATGTCACCTATACTGTTCAACATCTTCCTCCAACCACTGGAGAAATGAATCAGAAAACAAGGATAGGAAGACTATTAAAATAGTGTGTGATTTTTGTGATAAGGGGACAGACTTAAAGATCTCAATCTGTATACTTTGGAGGAAAGGCGGGAGAGGGAGATATGATACAGTCGTTTAAATATCTACATAATGTAAATGCGCATGAGTCGAGTCTCTTTCATTTGAAAGGAAACTCTGCAATGAGAGGGCATAGGATGAAGTTAAGAGGTGATAGGCTCCGGAGTAATCTGCGGAAATACTTTTTTTAATAGAAAGGGTATTAGATGCATGGAACAGTCTCCCGGAAGAGGTGGTGGAAACAGAGACTGTGTCTGAATTAAAGAAGGCCTGGGTTAGGCACGTGGGAGAGAAAGAGATAATGGTTACTGTGGATGGGCAGACTAGATGGGCCATTTGGCCTTTATCTGCCGCCATGTTTCTAGTTTCTATATTTAAAAAACAGGACAGGAACAGTGGCAGGAAGGCTAGGTCCTATCACTCTCTGATGAGTTGAAGCTGCACTAGAAAATGTATAAAAGGGACCCCTAACCCTTGTGGCACAGGTACTAACTTAGCAGGATCCACAGAAGTGGTAAAATCTGTACGTTGCCAAGGACCTAATTCTAATTTACATTAAACAAGTACTACAGCAGCTTCACTAGCAACATAGTGAACAGAGGCTGGCAAAAGTCCACAGTCTCTGTATACAGAACAATCACAGGCAAAGCATGATACAGACTGAGGCAGGGAGCTCAGTCCTGCCACCCAGTGAGGAGACAGCACAACTTAAGTATTTGATAGTGGCTCAGGAAGGTCCTAAAAGGAGAATGGAAAGGAAATAGAACATGGAGTAGTGTGGAAGGGAAAAATAAAGGTTAATCACAAACACACAAAAATGGATGCCATAGACTATTGACAATTGTTTGAGGAGGCTGAGTGGAGATGAGGTATAGTGGGGCTAAGTACAGAATGGAGTGACAGGGCACAAGTTAAAATGCTTAGAGTGAGGAGGTAACTGCCTCAGCTGTAAAAAGGACAGTGGGGCATTTCTGTATATACCAGGGAAGAACCCCTTTCTCAGTGTCTCTGGTGCAGATGTACCAGCTGTCTCCTCCTAATACTTCTGTTGCTGATGGCAATAAGCACACTGAATATACTTCAAGAATTATATGCCAAAGAAATTAAAATATACAAAACATTAAGCTGACCAATGTTTTCAGTATTCTAGAAATATATGCAGATACTTTAAAACACTTGGCTCTCAGTCAGTCCTTGCTTACTAGTTAAGCATCTTCCTGCATGACATTTGAATAGTGGTGGTCAGTACAAGAAAGAAGATTCGCAGAGGTAAGAACCTAATCTTTCATTCTTGTACAATCCCACTTTATTCCAGGGACTGATGAACTTGCTGCCAACACTGAAGCACCGAAAGTGGCAACCTGCTTGGCTGCCATACCAATCCTGTAAAATCTGGAGAAGATGTGCAGAGAGAACCACAGAGTAGCCCCACAAATCTCATCTGAAGGCACTGCCAATGACTCTGCCCAAGAGAAGGAAACCCCCCTGATAGAATGAACCCGCACCCCAAGGGGGGGACATCTCTCCTGCTGCTATATAAGCTGCAGAAACGGTCACTCAAATCTATCTCAAAATGGTAGCCCCAAAGGTAGGCTAGCCCTTGCAGGTAGGACCCACCAGGTAAACAGGTGGTCCGAGACCTGAAACTCGTTGGTTACCTCCAAATACTACTTCAAAAGCTGCACTCATCCAGGAACCACAGTACTCGGTCCCAGGCCTGAACCGGCAGGAATGCCGCAAGGCAAACTGCCCAATTCATATATAAAACAGAAACTGCTTTCAAAAGAAGGAAGGAACCATATGCAAGAACACCCCAGAATCCACAATAAGGATCCCAACAAGAAAGAGCTGAAAGCTCCAAACTGTCCAAGCTGACATTAAAGTCAAAAGAAAAACTGTCTTGAGAGAGAGATCCATCACGGATGCCTGCTCCAGAGGCTCACAAAGCTGGTGAGCTAACGAGCGGAGACCAGATGCAGATTGCATGCAGACAAGGGAGGTGCAAAGGAGGCCTCAGATGGACCATGTCCCATAGAAAATGGATTACATCCAGAGAATCGCCAAAGATCTTCTCAAGGCAATAGGGACCAGGCAAGGGAGATCTGCAATCTGAAACTTTAGGGAAGCCACTGCAAGGCCATTTTTCAGGCCATCCTACCGAAACTCCAGCACCCAAAGAACCGAGGGAGAATAATAATAATACTAATAATAATAATCCTCCTGATGGCTAGTGCACTAAACCTGGTAGCACCGCCAAACTTCCACGTAGGTTGTCACCATGGCCTTCAATGTGCTGTGAAACAGCACAGCTATCACTGCAATAGAGCAGCCCCAGGCCAACAAGGCCGCGCTCTCAAAAGCTAGACGCAAGATTAGAGGTCCAGGTCCTGTAAAGCAATCGGCCCCTGAGAGAGGGGCTGAGGGAAACACGGCAAACTCAGCCCCCCTGGCCCTGCTGGAGCTGCACCAGGTTGGCATACAACGGTTCCCAGGCACTCTGATATGTGACGCATCAGACGCCCCCCTAACATGGGCCACAGAGGGAAGGCGTAAAAGAAGACCCTTCAGCAGCCAGGACTGTACCAGAACATCCAGGCCATCGTTGCCAGATTCTCCACAGTCACCATGAAGTGCACTATGCACTCTAACACTCTCCTAGAGAGACACTGTCCAGGGTCTATTGTCTGACAACTGAGAGTCTGCCTGAACACTGATCCTGCCATGTGTAATACAGACAGCGCAACACGAAGTCTTTCTGCCCAGCAAAAGAACAACTGGGACTCCCTGCTCAGGGAGGGACTCCTCGTGCCTCCCTGCCAGTTGATGTAAATCACTGCCCTGGCAACATCAGAGGACAGTCAGATAGCTCAATGACAGAGACAGGCCTGGAAAAGACAAAGAGGCAGCCGAATTGCCCTCAGGTCCAGGCAAATTGCCGACCCCTTGCGCCCCGAGAGCGCTCACCGGCCCTGTACCGAAGCAGATATACAGTCAGAGTCGGAGAGACTCGCATCCTTTGACAGAGTCACCTAATCTGAATCATAAGGCCCCTGGTTAGCGCCATAGAACGCAATTACCACATCACGCTGCTGTGCGCCACCGCCGACTCAGGCCGAGGGGGGGGGAAGCAATGGGTTCTGCTGTGGATTCCAGCAGGACAACAAAGCCTGCTGCAAGGGATGTAGTCCGGCTCTGGCCTACGGAACTCCATTGATCATCACCACCAGAAACCCCAGGACCTGGAAACATTGCCGGCTGTCGAGGTTTGAGTGGCCAGAGTCTTCTCATGACAGGAGATGGGAGGAACCCTTCATTCCCGTGAGAAAGTGAACCCACAGGTACTCCAAATCCCGGGTGGGCCTCGACTCCACCGAAGGTTGATCACCCAGCAAGTAGACCACTTGCTGAACCGCCTGGATCCCCCTCGGCCAGGGAGGGAGCTCTGAACAGCAAATTGTCCAGATACGTGTGGACTAGGACACCCAAACAACGAAGATGTGCTGCCACTACCACTGTCATCTTGGTGAAGGTCCTGGGTGCCATTGCCAACCCGAAGGTAAGAGTCGCAAACTGAAAGCGCAATTCCAGAACATGAAACTGCAAAAGCTTCCTGTGCGCCGGAAAAATGGGGATAAACAGATATGCCTCCGTGTGATCCAGGGAGGCTGAAAACTCCCCCGGCGTTAGTGAACCCATGACCAAATGCATAGTCTCCATGTGGAAGCGGGGCACCTTCAGTGCCCCATTGACCGCTTTGAGATCCAGGCTTGGTCTCCAAACTTTGAAGTCTTTCATTGGGACGATGAAGCATATTGAGTAGCCCCTGAGCCCAAGTTGCCCTCTGGCATTGGCTCAAGAGGCTCAAGATCGAACCATCTGCGGACTGTGGCTTGCACCTGAAGCGTCACCTCAGGGCGGTTTACAGGGGAAACTAGCACGTACTTGGAGAGAGGACGTGAAAACTCCAAAGTGAGCCCATGCAACACCTCCAAGACCCAGAGGTCTGATGTGACATCTCCCATTCTGCCAAGAAAGCAGACAGCCGCTACCCCCGCCCCCCCCCCCCCTTATCTGATGTGCAGGAGAGAGCCAAAGGCCAAGTGCCAGAACTGTGTCTTCTGAAGGGGGGGGGGGGGCGGGCTGCTGGACGTTCATTTGAGGACTGCCGATGGCCAGACACCCCCCCCCCCCCGAAATGGGGCCTGGAGAGTGCAGGGTATTGCTCTGAGGGAGGACCATCATACTGGTGAGGATGCCCAAACGGACTAAAATTTCTAGCACTACCAGCAGGCTATAAAAGGTTAGCAGGAGGGAGGGGCTATAGTGGACTGTGGCAGGTAGCGGTGGCAAAGCAGCTCTCCGGTGGTGGGCAGCGGCGGCAACAGCAGAGTGGAAGCAGTAATACAACATTCCGCTGATGTCTTCAGCCTGGCTTTACTTCCCATGGAGACTCGTTAATCTTGTTAAAATATTTTGTTGCTGTTAATTAACACATTAATTGTGTTAACATGATAATTGTTCAGCCTTAGTATAAAATTGTAGAACTAAGGCCGGTACTTGGCAGACTTGCACTATCTGTGTCCCATATATGGCAATTCGGTTTAGGATGGGCTTGGGAGGGCTTTGACGGAGCCCAGCAATTTGGATCATGAGGGAGACCCTAGACAGACATTCATGGTTTGAATCCCACCAACAATGAGATGGTTTGGGCAGGCTGGCGTGAGCTTCGATGGCAACTTCAGTAGTTGGAACCTATGGATAGTACCGGGCTGATTTCTAAGGTTTAAGGTCCAGAAGTAACAAAGAAAAAGGACACTTTAATCATAAAATGTAATGCATGTAATTATAGGGCAGACTGGATGGACTGTTCAAGATTTTACCTGCTGTCATTTTCTATGTTACTATGAAAGGATGCTCCGAATTAGAGGACATAGGATGAAGTTAAGAGGCAACAGGCTCAGGAATAATCTAAGGAAATAGCTTTTAAAATAATTTCTTGAAACTTAAGTCAAACTGAAGCCTTCCTGTGACACAAAGCAAAAGTATTACAAGCGGAAAGGCCTGACATTTTACTGTGTACAGAGCATTCCTCTAGAGTCTAGGCCAGGGGTGCTCAACGCGTCGATCGCGATCGACCAGTAGCTCAGGAAGGCAACTCGAGTCGATCGCACTCGTGTTGCCGTCCTGATCTACGGGCCGATCAGCCTTCCTCTCCAGTGTTCTCCCTAGGGCCTTTTAGCTGGGCGGTCCGCCCAGCTGTCATCTGCCGCTGCTGAACATTAAAAAACCCCAAAAAAAACCGGCTTGGAGATTTCAGCCCCTAGCGAACTTATGCTCTGGGCTCTAACGTGTGCGTGCCGGCTTCTCTTCTCTTCCCTCCGAAACCGGAAGTTATGTCCGGGGGGGGAGAAGGGAAGCCGGCACGCACATGTTGAGAGCCCTGAAGCAAGCGTTCGCTACGGGCTAATGCGGGAGACAGGTTAGTGAAGCATTTGTTCTTCTTCCTGCCGGGTCCTGCCTACTTTCTGTTTCCGCGAAGGCAGGACCCGGCAGCATTTCCCCCAATAGGTTGATCACGATCTTGGGCTGATCAGCCTTCCTTTTCCCGACGGCAGAATTGACGTCGGGGAGAGGAATGCTGGTTGGCCGAAGCAGGGAGAGCTTGGGGCCTGTTATTGGTGGTGTTTGGGTCCAGGTCCCCGATGGTAATGGCAGTGGCAGTGGCTTGGGGGAGGGCAGGGAGAAAGAAAGAAAAAGGGCAGGGAAGAGAAACAGAAAAAAATGAAAGGGAGCCAGAGAGAAAGAAAGGGCAGGAAAGAGGAAGGAAAAGTTGGGGGGAAGGAATGAGGTCTGGAGGAGAGGAAGCATACAGGCTAAAAGAAGGGAAGAAAGATTGTATGCACAGTCAGAAGAAGAAAGTGCAATCAGAGACTCATGAAATCACCAGACAAGGTAGGGAAAATGATTTTATTTTAAATTTAGTGATCAAAATGTGTCTGAATTTATATCTGCTGTCTATATTTTACACTAAGGTCCCCTTTTACTAAACCGCAATAGAGGTTTTTAGCGCAGGGAGCCTATGAGTGTCGAGAGCAGCGCTGGGCATTCAGCGCAGCTCCCTGCGCTAAAAACTGCTATCGTGGTTTAGTAAAAAGGGAGGGGGTATATTTGTCTATTTTTGTATGGTTGTTACTGAGGTGATAGTGCTTAGAGTCATCTGCTTTGACCTCTTTGAAAAACCCTGGAATAGGAATGATGATTAACATTTTCTATGCATACAGTGTGCTTTGTGTTTTTTTTTAATTTTATTGTTGGTAGATCATTTTGACTTGGTCATTTAAAAAGTAGCTCGCAAGCCCAAAAAGTGTGGGCACCCCTGGTCTAGGCCAACAGAGGAAGCAACTTAGGAAAGTGTTTCCATAGCAAAAGTCCAAATGGGCAACTGATTTAACTAATCAGTCTAGTCAATCATTTATAGCATTATTCAAAATGTTTTCCCACAGTTCCTTGGTATAATTCATTCCAGAAACTGGGGCATTAGCCTGTGAGATCCAGAATCTAGAAGACAAGGGTCAGTGCCAAAAGACACACCGAGACAGTAATTGCTGAAAAGCAGAAATTGTATTCCAGCAGGCAGCTTGCCATCCATTACTCAGCCATTCCCCTCAGCTAAGGCAGCATTGAATTAGTAACAGAAGCATTAATGAGCCAATTCTCTCCTAGGTTCTTTTTTGTAGTCATGAATAGGAAAGCAAATGTTAAATCAGCCTTTGCCCATTTCCAAGACTAAATTTGGGCCCTTTTCTTGATGTGCATTAATTAGTAGGTCTAGCTCAAACTGCCTACAAAAATCTCTGTAACCCAAATCCTTCTAAGTAGATATCAAAGTTATGCACTATTTTAAAAAGGATTCTGCATAATTCCTTGGCTTTGTTTTAATATTTCCCATAAAATGTTCTAAGCTTTGCCAGCTCTCTAGCTGCGTTAATCAATGAAAGACTACTAAGCATGTCCTTTCTATCGATCACATTCAATAAAAACATTTTTAATAAAGTAAAGTATTTTCCAAAACTTTTATTAGTCACTATGATTGTATTACTGGTCACTGGTGAAATCTGCACACCATTTTTTTATAACAGAAAAGTAAAAACAAACAACTATTTCATTTTCCAAGTGACAGTTTGTGCATCACTGTGCAAGAGGGAATCTGAATTGTACATAGCATATTAAAGGTGTGTGAAGGGAGGGACAAGCCAGAAGAGAAGCCAAGCCAGGATACAGAAATCTTTAAAAATCTATATTTGGACATATTTTTGATAGTAGTTAAAACAATCTAATAGGAATGAGGGTAAATAAAGAATATGCTTCACAGATCCGATTATATATGAATATTCCAGAGATTAGCAACACCCTATTAAAGGTACACGAGATCCATGATTTTGGAGAGCCCGCAGACGGCTTCATGGACTTGTCAATCAGAACTCCCAAGTCCCTTTCCTGGGAGGTCTCTCCAAGTACAGCCCCAGACATCCTGTATACATGCATGAGATTTTTGTTCCCGACATTCATCACTTTGCATTTATCCACGTTGAACCTCATTTGCCATGTCGATGTCCATTTCTCAAGCTTGATTATGTCACATTGCAGATCTTCGCAATCCCCTTGCGTCTTCACTACTCTGAATAACTTCGTATTGTCCGCAAATTTAATCACCTCACTTGTCATACCAATGTCCAGATCGTTTATAAAGATGTTGAAGAGCACAGGTCCAAGCACCGAGCCCTGTGGCACCCTGCTGGTGACGCTCTTCCAGTCTGAGAATTGTCCATTTACCCCCACTCTCTGTTTCCTATGCTCCAGCCAGTTTTTAATCCACGTGAGTATTTTACCCTCGATTGCATGGTATGCAATTTTCCAAAATAGTCATTCATGTGGAACTTTGTCAAACGCCTTCTGAAAATCCAGATATACAATGTTGACCGGGTCGCCCTTGTCTATCTGTCTGTTTACTCCCTCTAAGAAGTGCAGCAAGTTCATCAGGCAAGATCTGCCTTTACTGAAACCATGCAGGCTGGTCCTCATCAGATAGTGTCCATCAAGGTGATCAATAATGCGGTCCTTTATCAGCGCCTCTACCATCTTTCCCGGTACCGAGGTCAGACTCACCGGTCCATAGTTTCACGGATCTCCCCTCAAACTTTTTTTGAAGATCAGCATAACGTTCACCATCTTCCAGTCTTCCGACATCTTTTCCGATTTGATTGACATATTGGCTGTTAGCTGAAACAGTTCAGCTATAGTCCCTTTCAGTTCCTTGATGACCCTCGAATGGATGCCATCCGGACTCAGGGATTTATCACTCTTAAGCCTATCAACCTGCTTGCATACCTCTTCTAGACTGACCGTTGACCCTGCTGCTTCCTTGATAAAGACCCAAGCAGGAGCCGGTAATGGGGAGGGGGGCAGGCCATCAGAAAATAGCATCGGCGGTAGAAATATCAGAGGGATGGAGGGAGGGGTCCTTCATTTCAGAAATCAGCATTGGCGGTGAAAGGGTAGAGTGTAGGAGAGCAGCTGTATTCATCAGGTGTTTAGGAGAGTATTACCATCATTGAAACAAGAGTACTGAAGCGGTGGCTACTTGCTTGACCCGAATGCAAGATGAGACCCCCCATTTTTTGGGCCTCAAAATCTCATCTTATAGTCAAGTATATGCGGTACTTTTTATAGTTTAATAAAATAAGTTCAGTATAAAACTATTTGAGGCTTGTGCGGATGGGATCAGATGGTTTATGGCGATGGGGAGGAGGTGGGGACTCAGCTCCCAGGGACAAGGATCGAGGTCACAGGGACATTCTCTATAAGGAGCCCCCAGAATAGGAAAAACCTGGAAGCCTCCAAGTTAGTCTTACTGTAGGACTAGTTAAAGTAGGATTTCTGCACAGAGACAAGGGTAATTTTTTTTCTTCTTCGAAGGGCACAGCTGTTATGCTTGAGTGACTTGAGTGCAGAACAGTTACTGTCAGCTCCAGAGCTGCCAGAAAATTACGTTTCCTTTAGAGCACTGTTCTTCAACCGCCGGTCCGCAGAAAATTCCTGCTGGTCTGCGTAGGGCCAGCAAGATCAGATTGGGGCTGTCAGCAGCGTCTGGGCTGCAACAACGATGAGCGGCATCGGTGCCCCTCCCGCAACGTAATTCAAGATTGGCAACGGGTCTCCCTCCCGCAATGACACTCAAGTTCGGCAACGGGCCTCCTTCTCCCCCTCCCCGGCATCAATAGCACTTCAGATCGGCAACGCGGTGCTCAGCCCAAAGCTTCCCGCTGACTCAGCTTCAAGTTTCTGCCCAGGCAGTTCGAGTCAGAGGGAAGCTTTGGACTGAGCACTGCGTTGCCAATCTGAAGTGCTGTTGATGCCGGGGGGGAGAAGGAGGCCCATTGCCGATCTTGAGTGTCATCGGGGGGAGGGGGGGCATTGCCTAAATCAGAAAGAAAGGTGAGAGGAAGGGAGAGAGATGGACCTGTGGTGGATGGAGAGATTGAGAGAAGGGGGCAGATGATGGAAGTGGAAGGAAAGAGAGAGAAGGGGGCAGATGATGGAAGTGGAGAGAAGGGGGAGAGAGAAGAGGGCAGATGATGGAAGTAGAGAGAAGGGGGAGAGAGAAGAGGGCAGATGATGGAAGTGGAGAAAGAACACATACTGGATGGAAGGAGGGATAAAGATAAAGGACTTATGCTGGATGGGGAAGAAGATAGTTAGTGAGATAGTGGAGGGGTGAAGGAAAGGGTGGCATGCTGTGGGTAGACATAGTGAAGAGGGAAACTGTGGACTGCATAGTAAGAAAGAATTTAATTTAGACGGAGGCAGAAAATAAAGAAGGAAGACCAGAGAAGGAAAGGGAAGAGAGAGAGGAGAGAGAGATGCCAGAGAACGGGGAAGGAGACAGAGATATCATATCTGAGCAGAGGAAATGAGATGAGAGAGATGCTAAAAACCACAGGGGGAGGAAAAGAGATGAAAGGAGAAAGATGCCAGAACATGAGGGAACAGAGGGAAGATGATGGATGCCAGACCAAAGAGGGGGGGGGGGGAGGTCTAGAGGAGAGATGGCAGGAGGAGACAGACACTTTCTGGAAGGGGCAGACAGTGGATGAACAGGCAGATGCTGGATTGAAGAGACAGGGTAGATGCTGGAAGGAAAAGAGTGAAAAGATAAAAGCAGAAACCAGAAACAACAATAGAAAAAAATCATTTTATTTCTATTTTGTTATTAGAATATATCAGATTTGAAATATATATCCTGCTAGAGATATAACTGGGGACTGCAAAGCCCAGGCAGTGCTTCTTTAGCTTCCAGCTGGCTTAGGGATCTTTCTGACCAGGGGGCAGTTGTCCTAGTTGCACTCCCCTAACACTATTCCTGTCATGTGCGACTGCAGTATTCTGTTAGCATGATATTTCTGTGTATCATTCTGTAATAATTTGACTTGTTCAGTTTTCTTGATAGTAGAGGGGATATATGTGAAGGGGAGGGGAGACAGGGGTTTTGCTGGTCCTTGCTCTGTATATTTGTATTTATAAAATGACCAATTGTGCAGAATATTGTTTCTTTTTATACTTTAATAAAATACATTCAATATAAAATCATAACTGAGGCTTGTGCGGATGGGATCAGATGGTTTGTGGGGACCGAGCTTGTGGAGACGGGGCAGAAATGTGTTTTTTTCATTTCAGTCTAAGTAGTTTGCTGGTCCACAAAATAATTCTTTTATTTCTGCTGGTCCACAGGTGTAAAATGGTTGAAAAACACTGCTTTAAAGCATCACAAAGAGATCTCATTAGAAAACTAATGAGCTTCCTGTAATACATTTGCTTAGGGTTATCGGTGGCTACTACGAGAATAGGTAGCAGCCATGGAGAACTCTTTTTGAGAATAGGGGCCTTAGTTCTTAGTGGATCGCATGAATTTGTGTAGGAGGTAATGGTTGTGGGGCAGCTTTAGCAGTGATCATAAAATGATCAGATTTGATAGGGGTCACAAGGAGCAGCATGGGTTTGAACCCACAACCTCAGGGTGCTGAGGCTGTAGCTTTAACCACTGTGCCACACTCTCCCCAATATGTACGTGTGTGTTTTATATATATTATGTAACCGGCTTTGTACAAAGCGGGATAAAAAAACCCCATAAATCCATAATCTTTGGAGGTAACATACAGAGAAAATCCAAAACACAATTTAAATTTAAAAAGGAAAGCACAGTTAGACAGCAGCAGATATTCTCACTGATGGGGTGACGTCACCAACGGAGCCCCGTATGGACCACTTTAAAGGTGCATTGCCACTTTAAGAACTTAGAAAGTTCACGATAGTCTGCACCACATGCATGAGTGCCTTCCTACCCGATGTAGGCGTGTGGTCCCTCAGTTAAGTTAAGTAGAACCACCTTATCATGATGGAAAACTGTGAAAGGTGGATCTGCTACTAGTGTTTGTAACTCATTGACCCTCCTGGCAGAGGTGAGAGCAATAAGAAAGACTACTTTCCAGGTAAGAAATTTGAGATGAGCTGTGGTCATTGGTTCAAATGGTGGCTTCATCCGACTGGAAAGAACCACATTAAGGTCCCAGATGACAGGCGGAGGCTTGAGAGGTGGTTTCACAATGAAAAGCCCTTTCATGAATCTGGAGATCAAAGGATGAGTAGTAAGAGGTTTTCCCTGTACTGGTTCATGATAAGCAGTAATAGCACTAAGATGGACTCTAATGGATATAGATTTAAGCCCAGAGTCAGACAGAGAAAGGAGATAATCCAACACCAATTCCACTGCCAAGGAAGTTGGGTCATGATGATGAAGAAGACACCAGAAAGAAAACCGAGTACACTTTTGTTGGTAACATTGTTGTGTGGCTAGTTTCCTGGAGGCATCAATAATCTGACGGACAGGCTGAGAGAGGAGAATTTGAGAAGAACTCAGCCTGAGAGAAATCAAGCTGTCAAGTGTAGAGACTGCAGGTTGGGATATAGACGCGATTCCTGATTCTGAGTAAGCAGAGTAGAAAATACTGGAAGAAGTATGGGCTCCCTGGAACTGAGTTGAAGAAGAAGGGAGAGCCAATGTTGTCTGGGCCACCGTGGAGTAATGAGAATCAAGGTGGCTGCTTCTCTCTTGAGCTTGAACAAAGTTCTCAACATGAGAGGCAGTGGAGGGAATGCATATAGAAACAGACCCGTCTAATCCAGAAGAAAAGCATCCACTGCCAGAGAGCAAAACTGGGGCAACTGGTGATTGTGAGGAGCTGCGAAAAGTCCACCTGTGGAGTGCCCCATTGAGCAAATAAGGACTGGAGAGTTGCAGAGTCGAGAGTCCATTCGTGAGGCTGAAGAATCCTGCTGAGGTTGTCTGCTAGCGAATTCTTCTCTCCTTCAATGTAGACAACCTTTAAGAATTGAATGTGAGCTGTCGCCCAAGACTAGATTTTCTGGGCCTCCTGACACAACAGAAGAGAGCCTGTGCCTCCTTGCTTGTTGATGTAGTATATTGCTACTTGATTGTCCATGCAAAGGAGGAGGACTTGAGGAAAGAGGAGAAGTTGAAAAGCCTTGAGGGCATAAAACAATCGCTCTGAGTTCTAGGAAATTGATGTGAAAATTTCCACTCTCTGGCAGTCCAAAGACCCTGAGTCTGCAGATCGTCCATATGTGCCCCCCAGGCATAAGGGGATGCATCTGTCGTGATGATCTTGTGATGAGGGGGCAAGTGAAAAAGGAGACCTCTGGAAAGACTGGATGAGGTCATCCACCATTGAAGCGACTGCAGAAGAGATGATGTCACATATGTGTTGTGAAAGACGAACCGTTGCCTGAGACCACTGAGAAGCCAGAGTCCACTGAGGAGTGCGCAGATGGAGTCTTGCCAGTGGTGTGACAAGGACAGTTGAAGCCATGTGGCCTAGAAGAACCATCATGTGTCTGGTAGAGATGGTTTGAAGAGGAAGCAATTGCTGACAGAGACGGATGAAAGTCTGAAGTCGATTTGGCGGAAGAAATGCTCTCATGAGAGTGGTGTCTAGGATTGCCCCAATGAACTGAAGATACTGAGTCAGAATGAGATGTGATTTGGGGAAGTTGACTTCGAATCACAGAATCTGAAGAAAAGAAATCGTCTGAGATGTTGCTTGGACCACTTCCTGAGATGAAACAGCCTTGATCTACCAGTCATCCAAGTAAGGAAATACTTGAAGGCTGTGTGATCGGAGAGATGCAGCCACTACAATCAGGCACTTCGTGAATACTCTGGGAGAAGATGCCAGGTCGAAGGGAAGTACCTTGTATTGGTAATGACAATGATTGATTTGAAACTGGAGGTACTTCCTGGAAGCCAGATGAAATCAGGATATGTGTGTAGGATTCTTTGAAGTCTAGGGAGCATAGCCAGTCGTTCTGATTGAGGAGACGATAAAAGCAGAGCAAGTGACAACATCCTGAATTTCTCCTTTACTAGAAATTTGTTGAGAGCTCTGAGATCCAAGATGGGTCTCAGTCCTCCGGTCTTCTTGGGTACTAAAAAGTAACGGGAGTAGAATCCCCGGCCCTGCTGATCGAGAGGAACTTCCTCAATGGCATTCAGCAGAAGAAGGGATTGCACCTCCTGTAGAAGAAGGGAGGACTGCGCAGGGTCCAGGGTCTCTTGGAGGACTGTCTGGTGGAAGAGTCTGGAAATTGAGAGAGTAACCCTGACGAATGATGTTGAGGACCCAAAGATCCGAGGTTATGAGTTCCCAACGATTGATGAACAACTGAAGACGACCTCCAATGGGCTGAGGTAAAGATTGAGAAGTAATGAGACTGGCTATGCTCCGTAGAAACAGGTCAAAAAGGCTGTGTAGCTTTAGGTTGTGCAGCCTGTTTCTGCTATTGACGTGGATGTTATTGCTGCTGCTGCCTTTGTCTGCGAGATTGAGACTAAGATGGCTGCAGAAGCCTAGCAGCAAAACGACGTTGACAGTAAGACTGTTGTCTGAAAGGACGAACAGGTGGAGGCTTTTTCTTGTTCTTAACCAAAATATCCCACCTGGTTTCATGAGCTGATAACTTTTGGGTGGTGGTATCTAAAGACTCTCCAAAAAGTTCATCGCCCAAACAAGGAGCATCAGCCAGACGATCCTGGTGGTTAACATCCAGCTCAGACACCCTAAGCCAAACTAAGCGCTGCATAGCCACAAACATGGCTGTAGCTCGAGATGTGAGCTCAAAAGTGTCAAATAGAGCGTACCAAAAACTTTCTCAAAATGTACTGTTGTAAAATTGGTACCTTACGCTCAGGTAAATATTTCTGCAGTGTAGACACTTGTTTGACTAAGATAAGATAAAATGAAAAATGGAAAGCATAATTGCCAGACTGGTTGGCAAGCATGGCATTTTGAAATAAACACTTACCAAATCGGTCCATTGTCTTTCCTGCCAGGAGTAACAGAAGTGTAAACACTGGTCCCTGCAGATTTTTTAAGAGTTCCCAATGTTTGATCATTCTTTCATTTCAACAACTGACGCAAGTGCTTGTGGGCTTGGTGCAATTTTGAGTCACGTACAAAATGGTGAAGATCTAGTGATTACATATGCAGTCATGGTCTAAGACTTGCAGAATAAAATGACAAAAATTATAGCGCTTTTAAACTGGAACTCTTGGCATTTGTGGGCCACCACAGAGAAATTTAAGGAGTGTTTAATGTACTGAATAGATCATAATCCACACCACTATATGGAAACATAAAATGTAGGAGCAGTAGAGCAGTGGTGGATTGCTTAGCTGGCTAAACACAATTAGAATAGAGGTTCACTTACTAATTGGGAGTTTTTCTGACCAAGGATGTGTCTGCTAGGATTAAATTCTGTTTAAAACTAGCCTGTCTATATGGGAAGCTTAAAGAGCCCCTATTAGACACTGAGGTCTTTTCTCCCTTTTTGTAAAGAAAGGTGACTTTTTTGTCCTGTATTTTGGAGGGTGCAATTTTTTGTACTCATAATCTAATACATCTAAAAATGCTTTAGATTTCTTTGAATCAGCCTCCAGAGGGATAGAAAGAGTGACATTTCCCTCAAAAATTTGGAGAAAGATGTCTGTTCTGGTTTTTGAACAGGCTCTTAAGAAAGATCTTCATTAGAAGAGACCTCATCATCAGTCAAAATAGGCTCTTCAGAATCTTCCCAGAGATCCGAGTCCTGTTTTGGTGGAAGTCGACATTGAGAACTGGGTGTCGATGGCTCAACATATATCATCTTCTTCAATGATTTCCCCGATTTGATAGACATCGTCGCGGGAGATGTGGGTGAAGAAGAACGATGTCGAGCTGCATCCGACATCGAACCTTGAAGTAAGCCTGCCGGCACCAAAGGCAGCTTTCGTTCTGGTGCCCAAGCAGTAGACACCAGTTCCGCAAAAGTCGATGTTGACAAAGGCTCAGTCCGAACCGGTGCCACAAGGGTCGATGCCGATAGCAAAAGCTCAGACCGGAGCGGCACCGGAGGAGCCAGTGTTGCCATTACAGGGAGTAAGATTTGCAACTGCTCCCTTAGCTCGACTTGCAGCACTTCTTGTATTTGTTGCTTAAGAGTCTGCACCGGTACCGCTGGCTTTTTCGCCAGTACCTTTGGTGCCGCTCTGCGTTCCAGAAATGAGGAGGCCAATGAGGCACCGAGCATTTCTTAGAGCGCCTCGAGGTCTGCAGGACTTGGCTCACTGCTAAAGTGACCTGAGGGCCTGAAGGGGTGGGGAAGGCTTCTTAGCCGGCTTACCCACTGGCTGCGACACCGAGGTGGATTCCAGTGATGTCGAGTGATGTGACGTCGACTTTGGTGTGGATTCCAACGCCGGAACCAGTGCCAAATCTCCCTCCATACTGGACCCGAAAAGCAAACACTGTTGAATTTGACGATTCTCGAGGGTCCTCTTTTGTAGGGAAGAGTAACGGGTGCATGAATCAGCCCTGTGGTCTGACCTCAAACACTGGAGGCACCAGCGATGCGGGTCAGTGAGAGAAATAGGGTGATCACACCGTTCACACTTTTTAAAAGCCGTTTGTGGACGGGACATGGATGGAAAAATGGTCTCGGCAAAATCAAAAGTCGAGGCTTGAAGCGTGGAACAGGCCCCGCCAGGCCGCAACCGCAAAAGAGAAAATGTAAAAGAAAAAAAATATTTTTTTTACTTTAAACTAAAAAAGAAAACAAAAGCTGACAAAAAAGTCAGAAAAAAAAAAGCCGCGTGAATGGGAAGGCTGCGAAAAATATCAACCACCGTTGACAAGCGACTTCTTAGCTCCGCGGAAACTAAGAAACTGAGGGACCACGCGCCTACGTCGAGCAGGAAGGCACTCGCGCATGCACAGTGTGGGCTATCGCGAACTAAGTTCTTAAAGTGGCAATGCACTTTTAAAGTGGTCCATACCGGGGCTCCGTCGGTGATATCACCCCATCAGTGAGAATATGCTGCCTGCTTGTCCTGGGATAAACTATGATAACATGAGGAGAATGGATGTTATTCAAAAATATCATCCTGGAAGCCCAGACATATTCCACGTATTAAAAAAGGAGGAAGACAACCAAATGGCAGCCAACGTGGTTAACATGCGAGGTGAAGGAAACTATTAGAGCTAAAAAATAAAAATTAAAAAAAAGCCTTCAGAAAGTAGAAAAAGATCCAATTAAAAATGGGAAACATAAGGAATGGCAAGACAAATGCAAGGTGCTGATAAGGAAGGCAAAGAGAGACCTTGAAAATAAGAGTGCATTGCCGGTAAAAATACAGAGTAAAAACTTTTTTAGGTATATTGAAGCAGGAAGCCAGGAAAATAATTAGTTGGACTGCTAGATGACCGAGGGATGAAAGGGGTACTTAGGGGAAAAAAGGCAATAGCAGAGAGATTAAATTAATTCTTTGCTTCAGTTTTCATCGAGAAAGATATGCGGGAGATACTGGTGCCTGAAATGGTATTCAATACTGAGAAAGAGAAACTGAAATAAATCTCCAACACTGGAAGACATAATGGGGCAATTTGACAAATTAAACAGTAGCGAATTGTATGGACCTGATGGTATACATGCCTGAGCATAGACATAATTGAAAAATTTACTTGCAAAACTATAGTTAGTGATTTGTAATTTATCTTTAAAACCCAGTATGGTACCAGAAGGTGGCCAATGTAATGCTGATTTTCAAAAAAGATTCCACAGGTGATTATAGATCAGTAAGGCCGACGTTGGTGCTGGCCAGGGCAAAATGGTAGAGAGACAAAATTACAGAGCATATACAAAAGCATGGATTAATTTTCTTCTAATCAAAAATTGCTTTCAAAATCTCATCTTGCCTTTGCAATGTTATAAGACTGTCTCTTGAGTAATCTGTAACAAGAAATGATGTTGAACCTTGTATGGCATTAATTTTGACTGTTATGAGGAGGTTTCTCTCTTGCTTCCAAAGATAATCTAACTTGGGTTGGCTCCAAAAGTACAAATCTCTGATTTTCCATTTTCAGATACAAATTCGCCTTCAGTAACGGTAGGGATGCTGGACAAAACATCTGCATTTACGTTAAGCATGACCTAGTTTATAACAAACTTCAAAATTGTGTTTAGCCAGCTAAGCAATCCACCACTGCTCTACTGCTCCTACATTTTATGTTTCCATATAGTGGTGTGGATTATGATCTATTCAGTACATTAAACACTCCTTAAATTTCTCTGTGGTGGCCCACAAATGCCAAGAGTTCCAGTTTAAAAGCGCTATAATTTTTGTCATTTTATTCTGCAAGTCTTAGACCATGACTGCATATGTAATCACTAGATCTTCACCATTTTGTACGTGACTCAAAATTGCACCAAGCCCACAAGCACTTGCGTCAGTTGTTGAAATGAAAGAATGATCAAACATTGGGAACACTTAATACTGGCACTGATGTTAGTTTTTGAATCAATGTCTCAAATGCATGCTGGCATTCAGTGGTCCAATTAAAAGGAGGTAGGACTTTATACTTTGTAGCTTTTTCAGCGAGTTTATGAAGTGGCATAACAACCTGTACGAAACCTGGAACAATTTTTCAATAACTGGCAAAGCCTAAGAACTTCCAGACTTCATGTACTGTCTTTGTAATAGGCCAACTGGTAAGAGTGTTAGTCTTTTCAGGGTCTACTGCAACACCCTCTTCGGAGACAATATGTCCCAAAAACTTTACAATCTTGTACAGTAGTGTACATTTTGCTGGGTTTCAACTTTAATCCAGTCTCCTTTAAATTTCTGAAACAATTTCCAGACGTTAAAGACGCTGATCAAATCTATCCAAGAAGATCAATACATCATCCAAATAACAGGATTTCAAATACTGAATCATTAAAAACAGCTTGCATGAGTCTTTGGAAACTTGCTGGTGCATAAAACAAACTGAAAGGCACGCGTGTGCATTTGTAAAGGCCAAATGGCATCATCATTGTGGTTTTTGGGATATATTCTTCCTTCAAAGCCAATTGGAAGTACCCTGAGGTTAAGTCAAAAGATGAAAAAATTGGCTTTTCCCCCCAAAAAATCCAAGCTTTCTTCTATTCTGGGAAGTGGGTATGCATCTTTAATAGTGACAGTGTTTAATTTTCAGTAATTGCAACAGAACCTCAGGCCTTCATCTTTCTTATGAATCACCACAGCCAGCAATGCCCAAATACTATTCCCTGAGGATTCCCTGAAAATCTAGATCTTGGATATGACTAGAATTTTTGGAAAATATGTGGAGAAACTCTCCTGTAGGGTTGTTAGGATGTGCATCTCCAATATCAATCCCATGTTGGATAACAGAGTAACCAATATCTGTGTCAGAGACAGGAAAGTCCGACTGGTATTTGTTCAATAATCCTTCTAGAGCTTTTTTCTGCCCTTCAGTTAAGCCATCCCACTCAACTTTAACAGAAATGTGATTAGAGTTTTCAGGTGATGATCAGGGTTAGGTTCAGCACTAACCATACATGTGATGTTCTTCTGACGGATCAATTTTAAACTGGCACACTTCAGAAAATGTAATTTCTTCTGGACTAATGATCTCTGCCACTCTAGTTCATGGTAGAAGTCAAACAGTATTCCTTCCAGAATTAAGCACGCATACAGGTACTTTGCCTTTTTTTTTTTTTTTTTTAACATTTGCGAGTACACGGGCAACCATCATTGTTGAAGGCAGAATGACTGGGTTGGAACAGCTGCCACAGGACAATTTTCAGTGGAACCCAATTTGTAACACTTTCCCATTATTTCCTATGGGGAAACTCGCTTTGATAAACGAGCATTCTGGATTACGAGCATGCTCCTGGAACGGATTATGCTCGTAATCCAAGGTACTACTGTACACTCATTTATTTCCAATAAGTTTAACAAATCCCAAGCTTTCAGTGGGTTGTTTGCTTTTTTTTGCTTGAACTTTGGCCCAAATTTGCAAACTTCGGCCCCAATTCGCCATAAAATTTAGCTTTAGGATTCTTACCAAATGAGAACTTTTAACTTTGAAAAAAGGTCATGTGCATGTTGCAAAATATTAATCCCAATAATTCCTGGGACAGTTATAGAATCAAAAGGATCTCTATCTTCTATTAAGAAGGTACACTTAGAAGGGAAGGTTTGACCTATACATTTGATTACTGCTTCAATACATTAGCTGCTTTTAATTTTAGTTTCACCCCACAAATTGTTGCTTCAATTAATTGAATTTTACCCAATTACATCATGATTGTTTTTCTTCCACATGACCTTTGCCTGATGCATTCGCACTTAGGGTTTGAAGAATTGTTTTCACTCTGAGTCTCTTTTTATAGAACCAGTTCCTGTTTTTGTCAGAAAAACATTATTACAAAATATATGCATACTTACTGTATGTCCTATCGTATTTGCATATGTGTCTGCAATCCAGGACATCTCTCTCTCACCTGTGCTCATGTCAGGTGCAGGTACATCTATACCAGGCCCTGTCGCGAGAAAGAGAAAAAATTTTAATCATATGTATGAAGTAATCAAATTTCTCAAAGTGGAGAAAAAAACCCCTTCAAATTCACACTCAACAAGATTATTAAAGCTGTCTTATGAGCTTTCATCAACATAGGTCATAAACCCCACTCACATTTATCTTATTTCTCAAACATTTATTAACTTCTAACCGTCATTGTCAGCTGAGCAGTTTGTGAAAAGCAAGATGATATTTAATGCTTTTTCTCATGTCATGTTGGTGGCACTTTATTGATATACAGTACTATATTTGGACAGCAACTGAAAATTCTTTGTTACAATTTGTTGTTGAGTTGAAAAAGTGTCAGGACTTAAGTTTGAGTTAACATGCAAATGTACATTTTTTAGATGTGTGCTTGAAACTCCAGCAAAAGGTGGCGATAACTGATTTAGAGAATGAAATGGACAGAACACTTTATTAAGGTTAAGGTTTAACAACATGCATCCTCTTCATTTAAAAACTAGCATTCCATTTACTCAATTTATAAGATTATTGGAGGATTTGTAGCACTTCAGATGCTGAAATGTCAAAAGAAATTATGGAGGCTAAAAATGGGCAACACAATAATAGATGTTAAGCAGTAGTGAGATGTGCTGGTAATTATTATCACCCCTCGAAGACGCAGATGCAAAGCGGGGTACTCCTGTAGGGAAAAGTATTGCTTGCTTTGGCACCTGGATTTGCAGTGGAGACACGGTTTTGAGCACTGCCATGTACTAGCGTATTTGGAGAAATGGATGTCTGATGAAAAATGGAAGCACTTCTGTTCCAGCCAAGGAGGGAAATGTCCTAGTGGATAAGTAAACTGTTTTGTATGTACATGAGAAGTGTCATTTGGATTTACCATTGCGTACTATGAACTTTACAGATTCTATTTTGATGCTTTATGCATTTTTTCCTGGAATTTCTGGACAGATACTCTTGCTGAGATTTGTGACCGTCTTCTCCTCAACATGCTATTAACTTTTTCTTACTGCTTTGCATATCATTTTTTGCAATTTTTGCATTCTGATATTTGGAGGATTTTCCTTTTTGTGCGTTCCTGTTGTTGGATGGGAAATGATTTACTCTTTTTTCAGCTTTGTGCTGTTATAAGTACCTCGTTATTAAAGGCAAGGTCTTTCTCCTCCACAGTATTGTTGTAGAGCAGGGATCTCAAAGTCCCTCCTTGAGGGCCGCAATCCAGTCGGGTTTTCAGGATTTCCCCAATGAATATGCATGAGATCTATGTGCATGCACTGCTTTCAATGCATTTTCATTGGGGAAATCCTGAAAACCCGACTGGATTGCGGCCCTCAAGGAGGGACTTTGAGATCCCTGTTGTAGAGTATCAGCCTCCATTCTCAGCAGTAGGGGATAAAAGTATTTTGTTTTCTAGTGATTTCAACTATCCCAATATTAACTGAGTAAATGTAACATCAGGGCATGCTAGGGAGATAAAATTCCTTGATGAGGACGGCTTTATGGAGAAGCTGGTTCAGGAATGGACAAGAGGCGAAGCACTTCTAAACCTGGTTCTTAGTGGAGCGCATGAATTGGTGCGGGAGGTAATGGTGCTGGGGCTGCTTGGTAACAATGATCATAACATGATCAGATCTGATATAACCACTGGAATATGTTCAAAGGAAATCCAACACAACAGCATTTAACCTTAAAAAAAGGAGACACTGATAACATGAAGAGAATGGAGAAGATAGGAGCAGCTGCACAGGTCAACAATTTACATTAGGCGTGGATGTTATTCAAAAATACCATCCTGAAAGCTCAGACTAGATATATTCCAAGTACAGTGGAACTTTGGTTTACAAGCATAATTCGTTCCAGAAATATGCTCGTATACCAAATTGCTCATATATCAAAGCGAGTTTCCCCAAAGGAAGTAAGGGAAACTCGCTTTGATTCGTTCTACCTCCTCCCCCTCCTCCCGAGGCTACCGGCGCTGCTCCGTTCCCCCCCCCTCGAGACCACCGGCGCTGCTCCATACCCCCCCCCTCCCGCTTGCGTTGCCCCCCCCCCTGCGATCTTACATCCCCCGCCGGAGCACCCAAATAGCAAAACCTACCACGATTTGGCACCGGCACCAATGCATAAGACATTTGCACATGCTCAAGACCTTCTGGTCTCGCTCTCTTCTCGGAGAGAGCGAGACCAGAAGGCCTTGAGCATGCGCAAATGCTCAAGGCCCAGTCCAGACCAGTCCAGCCAAGAGGGAGGATCTCTGATGCAATGCACAGCCCAGCCCAATCAAGAGGGAGGATCTTTGGGCACCGGCATGTCTTGTGCGTTGGTGCTGGTGCCAAATCGGGGTAGGTTTTGCTATTTGGATGCTCGGCGGAGGATGTAGGATCATGGGCGGGGGGTGCTAGATCGCTGGGGGGGGGGGGCCACTCGTAAATTGAGTCAAGCTCGGTTTCCGAGGCACTGATTTTGCGAATGTTTTGCTCGTCTTGCAAAACACTCAAACTGGTGCACTCGTAAACCTTTGTATTAAAAAAAGGAGGAAGGAATGAAAGATTAGGTTTCTTACCTCTGCAAATCTTCCTTCTTGTAAATCTCCTCTGGAGGCTGAACGAGAGGGTTCCTGTATGTCTGATAACTTCTGCTGCAGGGCAACTAAAAGATAATCCCTCCCCTTTAGGCTACCTGCCCGGGAGCTTCCTGTCCTGCTCAGTTAGTAGAAAAGCCATGTAGAGCTATGACAACAGGAAACAGAAGAAAAGAGAGGGCGCGGGAACTCCCGCTACCAGTCAATTCTGCTCAAGAAATTATTATACTAAACTACAGCCAAAAAAGGCCAACTGGAATCAAACACAATGTGAACATTATAAACTGCAAAACCCAGAAATTCCTGGAACGGTGATAAAGCTTTAAGATCAGAAGGGGCACCCCCTGGGAACCCCTCCAACCCTTAAACCTTACAAAGGGGAATATGCATGTAATTCTTAGTGAGGCTGGTCAAAGACAGAAATCCAGCTTACCAGTTACTGAAGAGGCAACCTGCGAATCAGACAAAACAGATGGGCGGGAGTTCAGTCTCCAGAGGAGATTTACAAGGAAGATTAGCAAAGGTAAGAAACCTAATCTTTCATTCTAGTACAATTCCTCTGGAGGCTGAACTAGAGGGACGCAACAAAGCAGTCCCAAATCTCAGGGGAGGGGGGGCCCCCGATGAGCCCACAGCGAGAACAGAAGTGCCAAAGGCCATATCACCCTTAGCTGCCACATCAAGCCGGAAAAATCTGGAAAAGGTATGAAGGGAAGCTCATGTGGCCGCCCGACAAATCTCCTCAGGCGAGACCGCATGAGATTCAGCCCAAGAGGAAACCATTTCTCTGGTAGAATGAGCCTTCAACCCAAGGGGAGGCTTCTTCCCTGCCACCACATAGGCCGCGGAAATAGCCACAAATATCCAATGCGAAATGATAGTCTTGGAAGCAGGCCTACCCCAACCCGTGGGGCCCAACAGAACAAACAGATGGTCTGACAGATGGAAGTCGTTAGTGGCCTCAAGGTATCTCAAAAGGAGGCGCTGCAAATCCAGAGACCACAAAACATGGTCCTGAAACTTGGAACCTGAAGGAACAAAGGCTGGCAAACGAACTTCCTGGTTGACGTGGAAAGTGGAAACCACTTTCGGAAGAAAAGAAGGCACAGTCCTCAAAATCACCAGACTCTATGATGCGAAGAAAAGGATCTCTGCACGACAAAGCCTGAAGCTCTGACACTCACGGTGCCGAAGTGACTGCTACCAGGAAGATGGTCTTAATGGTAAGATCTTTCAGAGAGATCCCATCCAGGGGTTCATAGGGCGGACGAGCCAGGGAGCATAGGACCAAATTCAGGATCCAGGATGGGCAAGACAGGCGCAAGGAAGGCATCAGCCTCCGAGCCCCCCTCAAGAATCAGACAACATCTGGGTGAGAAGCCAAAGAACCCCTGAACGAAGAGGGACCTAAACAGGAAAGACCTGCAATCTGAACACGCAGAGAAGAAACCGCCAGATCCTTCCTGAGGCTATCCTGCAGGAAGTCCAGAACATGAGCCACTGATGGTACAAATGGGTCCACAAGCCTGAAAACACTTCCAGGCTTTTGTGTAGGCCGATACTGTCTATTTCCGCTTGCTCTGCAGGAGTGTGGAGATAACCGCAGAGGCTGCCCATTCAAGTGCCAGGCCTTAAGACCAAAGTGGTCCGGATCTTGAACTGCAATCGGGCCATGCCTGAGCGACCTCTGATAGCAAGGAAGATGCAGACCTGAGCTCAACCTCATCAGGGATTGATGCACTAACATCGCTTAGCAATGCACAAAAAATGAATGAATATTAGCGATTAAAAAAAACAAAACCCCAATACCTAGCATTCTGTTTGCCTTCTTAGAGGCCGCTACGCACTGTGGCGACGGCTTCATTGTTTTGTCCATCAGTACCCCTAAGTCCTTCTCTTGGCTACTTTCACCCATTACCAGCCCTCCCATCGTATAGCTGTACATCGGGTTTCTGTTTCCTACATGTAAGACTTTACATTTCTCTACATTAAACTTCATCTGCCATTTATTTGCCCACTTTCCCAGTTTGTTCAGGTCCCTTTGTAAATCTTCACAATCCTCCTTAGTCCTAACCCCACTAAAAGGTTTTGTGTCATCTGTGAATTTTATAACTTCGCACTTCGTCCCTGTGTCTAGATCATTAATAAATATATTGAACAGCAGCGGTCCGAGTACCGATTTCTGCGGAATACCACTCGTGACCCTTCTCCGGTCCGAGTAGTGACCCTTCACTCCTACCCTTTGCTTCCTGCCCGCCAACCAATTTTTGATCATCTATGTACGTCTCCTTCCACCCCATGGTTCTTCAGTTTCCTAGTAGGCGTTCATGGGGTACCTTATCGAAGGCTTTTTGGAAATCCAAGTATACTATGTCTATGGGGGCCCCTTCGCCCATTTGTTTGTTAATTCCTTTGAAGAAGTGCAGTAAGTTCGTTAGGCACGATCTTCCCTTGCAGAAGCCATGTTAGCTTGTTTTCATCAGTTTGTTCCTTTCTAGATGCTCATCGATGCTGTTTTTATCAGTGCTTCCGCCATCTTCTCCGGGACCAAAGTCAGACTTACCGGTCTGTAATTCCGCGGGTCACCTCTCGATCCTTTTTTAAAGATGGGTGTAACATTCGCTATCTTCCAATCCTCCGAGATCACCCCTGTTTTTAGGGATAGATTACAAACCTGCTATAGTAATTCCGCTACTTCTTCCAGTACCCTAGGGTGGATTCCGTCTGGGCCCGGAGATTTGTCAGTTTTTAATCTATCTGCTTGAGTACGGCTTCGAGGCTTATCTCCAAAGATTGTTAATTTTTTTTCTCTATTATTGCCAAAGAAAGGTAGGGCATTAAAGAACTGGTTCTCTTTGATAGCTCATCTACATCTGCTACTGGCATGAAGAACCTCTTGTAAAAGTACCACTCAATGATTTGATTCAGAAATATATGATTTTTCTGATGCGAGGAAGAAAGGGTTACCTTTGAAAGCTAATCAAAGTACATTAAGTTAGTACAATAAAAAAAATATTTTTTCCTTTTATTTCAACACTAGTTTTTTAGCCTGTTACATTAACGGGTGCTGGAATAGATGTGCAGACTTAGGCATTTCTTTCTTTCTTTCTGTCTCTTCCCCCCTGTCCAGCAGCACCCCTTCCCTGCTCCCCCTGTCCAGCAGTAGCCCTTCTCCCTTCATTTTACCTCCCCCCTGTCCAGCAGTAGCTCTTCTCCCTTCCTTTTACCTACCCCGTCCAGCAGCACCCCTTTCCTGCTTCCCCTGTCCACAAGTAGCCCTTCTCCCTTCCTTTTACCTCCCCACCTGTCCAGCAGCACCCCTTCCCTGCTCCCCTGTCCAGCAGTAGCCCTTCTCCCTTCCTTTTACCTCCCCCCTGTCCAGCAGCACCCTTTCCCTGCTCCCCATGTCCAGCAGTAGCCCTTCTCTCTTACTTTTACCTCACTCCTGTCTCTCTCAGGTAAGCTCCTCTCCCTTTTACCTCTGGCTCCTTCACAATGCCGAAGAGCCATGGTCATGTTCCCACATGCTGTCTGTGCACCTGGCAGCAGTGCCTTGACCCCTAGAGGCCTGGACATTTGCCGTTCTTCGAGGCGCAGGCTGGCTGGGGTGTGGGAGAGGGGAATCCATTGCCGCATATGTACATGAGAACAAAACTGCCGCATGCGGCAGCATGAAGTCATGATCACAGAGGCACGCAGATTGAAGTGCGCATGCGCACTACAGGTTTTATTATAGCGGATATTACCTTGAAGAGTGGACTAACACAGCCAGCACACCATTTCACTCAAGAAATATATGAACAGGGCTGCTGCCAAGGTTGCATCAACAACATTCATCAGACATTTGTGGTACTTGTCAGAACTTTTGGGTGGTCTGGTCTTTTTTGATGACAGACTAAGCAATGAAGTCCAAGATGGTGGCAAACCTTCAGCTTCCCACAGAAAACACCTTCGTTGTTTTTAAACCTTCAGCTTCCATAATCCACAGGTTTGATGAAACGTCTTGACTGCCCTCCTGAGTCAGTTGGTCCCATCAGCCTGGCACCATGTATAACAAAGAGAACTTATGACTTTTTTGCTGTTCTTGACAAAAGTGGACAAGAAAAAGTTCACTTTCTGGTTAAAGATCCTGTAAACTATAGAAATGATCCAAAACTACCAGTAATTGAAGCAGTCAGCATCAATGACGGTAGTCAACAAAACCACTGAAAGAGCAAATGCCTTAATGCAGCAATATAATTCAAGTATCACAAAGAATAAGAAGCAGCTCCTTCATCTTGTTGCTCAGCACAGAAAGATTTATCCAACTTACTCCAAAGTCACACTGAATACTGACAATGTAGGACAACTGTTGAGCGTTCACACATTTTTGTATTTACTTTGGAACACCAACATTAGTTACCAGTCATCACTAAATACTGAACAATGCACAATAAATCATATGGCCAACAAGCCTATTTTTAGCTGTAAGTAACAGTATGTATTTTAACTTCGTTCCATGTACATTTGCTCACAATTTATATGGAAAATTGAAATTTTGTACTTGAATTTTATATATTAAATGTAAAAATCAGTGAGTGACTTCTAATTATCAGCAAAGTATTCTATGCATAGCACTTAGTATAGCTGGCTAATTCTACTATAATCATTTGTTCATAGAAAAAAAAAAAAAGTTGATTCTCCGTCCTTATAACAAAGGACCCAACTACCAGCTTGCTAAACATGAAGATGTGACTCCATGGCGCTGATTGTCCAGCCTTCTTGCAATGTAAACTGCCTAGAAGTCATTTTGACTATGGCGGTATAGAAAAATAAAGTTATTATTATTATTATTATTAAATGTTCACCAAAAGGCTTATAATTTGGCACAATTAACAGTGGCTAGACATAAAACAAAAATAGATCTAGTGGAGGTCATGTCATAAGAACATAATTGCCATACTAGGACAGACCGAAGGTCCATCAAGTCCAGTATTCTGTTCCAATAGTGGCCAACCCAGGTCCCAAATACCTAGCAAGATCCCAAGTAGTAAAACAGATTCAATGCTGCTTATGTCCCGTGAACTTGTTTTTGGACTACCCTAATTCAAATTATAGGTTGTCTTTTACTGGCAAAATACAAGTTTGGGTATTTAATGAATTTCTATAGCCTGATTAGGTACCCTAAGGCCTTTAAGACTAGATTACTAGTCCTAGTGAATCTCTGTATGTATCACCTCTCTTTGTAGAAAGGTAAAAATCGATTGTTTCATATATACTGTATCATTGCATTACTGCTATAAAATTTATTGCATACCAATGAAGCCTTTCTTTGCCAGCTCAATAGTGAACCTCCTTGTAATTTTTTCCAGTTCATTATCCTACAATTAAAAGAGAGAGAGAAAAAAATAAATATCAAACATTACATATTCAGCTATTCCCTCCCACACCCAAGTGATTTGACAAGCATATCAAAAAACTTAAATAACATGAGGCAAATACTTCAGCCTCAGACCTCAAACTTTTTAATATCTTATTCACTCCTGTTTGATAAATAAAACAGAGAAACTGCAACAGTAGACAAACTACTTGTTTCAGACTGAATTATCCACTGTATTTTGCTAACCAGACAGCATTTCACAGCTGAGTGTCTTCAGTACCTCTGAGCACAAATAAAAACAAACTTTTCCCAATAAGCAATCAATTTGATCCTAATGCAGCATTTTTATGTTCCACAGTACAGCACAAACAGGAAGATATTAAACATTTCAAAATATTGTTCCATTTTGTTTCACTTTACAGACTCTTGCTGTTGACCCTATACAACCAAAATGCTGTTCAGTGTAGGGACAGCCTGTCTGCATGTCTTAACTAGACTATAAATTCCCAAGAAGTTAAGGCATGTGCAAAAGGCATGGAAATTATGAATTGAATAGTACATCCCAGATGACTGTCCATTATGTTACTGTATAGTACTACATGCCTTAACTTCTTGGGACTTTATAGTCTAGTTAAGACATGCAGTCAGGCTGTCCCTACACTGAAAAGCAATACATGTCCTTGCTGTCTTGCTCAAGGTTTAAATGAAGATGTACGATAGGCAGACAGGCAGGATAAAAATTGGATTTTTAAAATTTAAACTGGATTGTTTTAAGAAAATGCTTTTTTGAAGAAAAAGCTATCCAAAGATAGTTAAGATATTTAAGATACACTTTAGTCCAAAAGTTATTCATCATGAAATAAGGATTCATTTTTAATTATGTAGCATGAGGCTGTATATTCATGCAATGTTTAATTTTTTGGGTAAATGAATACATTCAAATTTCATTAATCCATTCATCATGTCACAGGCAATTTTTCTATCTAGAAGATATTGCAGATGCAATATTCCCTTTAAGTTGCAGGGCCACACACCTCTTTTGAAGACACTGCGCAACAGGAGCAGCACTTCCCTACCACCATCCCGACTACTTCTGTTGCCTCTCTATATGAGCAGAGCAGCGGCAAAACAGGCTGCCTCACTGTCCTGCCAGCTGCACTTGCAGCCTCAATATGATCAGCTGCGGGCTCTGTCATAGAACTGGAAGATGTCAGAGAGGCGTGAATGGCAGCTGTGCAGACTGAGGCTGCGAGTGTGGCCCCGCAGGAGAGTGAGGTAGACTGTTTTGCCACTGCTGCTGTTTCTTTAGATGAGCAGTAACAGTGGCTAGGGTGGCCATGGGAGGTAGGAGAGAAGTGCTGCTTTTGGTGCGCAGCACAAGCAGAAGCAGCAGCTGGGATGTCAGATGGGGAAGAGACAGGAGGGAGAGCTGATGAAAAGGTGAGGAGGCGAAAGAAAGAAGACACTGGATGGAAAGAGGGAGGGGATGGGGGTGATGCTGTACAGAAGGCGATGCAAAAAAGGGAAAGAGGACAGATGGTGTGGGGAAGAGAAAGATGGGAGATGACAGAAGGGGGAAAGTGAAAGAGACGTGGCTGACACTGGATAGAAGGGAAGAGGGGAGAGAAAAAGGGCAGATGGTATGGGGAAGAGAAAGATGAGAGATGGAGGGGGAGGAAGTAAAAGGGGAGATGCTGCATGGAAAGGAGAGAGGGCACATAGTTGATATCTGGAAGTTGGGGAGAGAAGTTGTCAACACTGGATGTCAGACAGACAACAGGAAGATAAGGAAGGAAGGGGAGAGGGTGGGGCAGATGCTGTGCAGAATTGAAGACAGATTCTGGATAGAACAGGGGAGAGAGAGGGCAGATGTTGGGGGGAAGGAAAGACAGAGGAGAGAGATGATGGGGGGGAGAGAGAAAGGGGAGACGCTGTAAACCAGAGACTGGTACCAATATAATTGAAAAAATAAATAGCTTTGGCCAATCAGGGACTTCCTTAGGCTACTCCCTAAGGATGTCCCCGATTGGTTCAGGCACCTCAGGCCCTCAGGTACCTGAGCCAATCAGGGCCTTAGGCCCCTCATCGTGCATCACATGATGCACCGGGGCAGGGCCTAAGGCCCAGTCGCATCCAGGAGGCCTACAGAGCAGGAGGGACTGAGCACCCCTCCTGCTCCCAACATTTTGAGGTACAGGGAGGGGGGTCGTGGAGCCGTGGGGCAGGGGTCCAGGGTCGGTGGCAGGAGGGAGTGGTCAACCCTCCTGCTGGGTTTTTTCAGGAGTAGGGGGAGGTATTTGCTGGCAGGAGGGAGTTGGCATTCCCCTTGCCATTTTTTTTTTGGTCGGGGAGCCGACCGTTGGCAGGAGGGAGTGAGCATCCCTCCAGCCTTTTTCTTTGGGAAGGGGGGGTGCATTTGACGGGGGGGGGGGGTTAATTGGCCAGATATTTTGCATGTGTAATACACGCAAAATATCTGTCCCATTTAAAAAAAAAAAAAAAAAAAAAAGCCATCAACAGCAGTGAGAAAAGGCTGCTTCTCCTATCACTACTTTCAGGGCTGCCCTGACTCAATCGTTCACTGAGCAATTGAGTCAGGGAGTTTGCACGCAAATGATTTGCACCTCCGTGCAAATTATTTGCACGCAAAAAAGGAAATGAATCAATTACTGTTGGCCAGTAATCGGCCAACAGCGATTGAATCGCTACCTTTAGTGAATCTGGGCCTTAATGTCTTCAAACACATAACACCACAGCAAGACTTCTTCGTAGAAGGATTGTAGCAAGCTATGTGCAGGCAATGTGACTGGGAGGCAGGGTCTACAAAACTGTCCTATACATTGCCTTCCTTGCTTGGCTGTGACACAGTGAGAAAATAGGAGCTCTAGGGGGCGCATCACATAGGGCACATATCTGGCTTGGGACAGTCCTGCTTTGTAGATTCCAGAAATATGAAAATGTCACTCATCTGACCACATTAGCTCCCTATTCCTTTCTGAATCAAATTCAAAATATTATGCTTGACTCACCAAGCCTGCTATCCAGGCCTACTTTTGTTTTTGTTTTGGTAAGAACCTACATGCCCAAATGACATTTAAGCTCACTAGATTCCCACTATGTTCTTCCAGGTCTAAAAACAAGTTCATTACGAAGTCATAAGACATTTTGCTTTCTACTTTTTAACGCCCAATCTTTGGAATGGCTTATACCTTTCTGTGCTCAAAACAATCCTTTTAAAAATTCAAGGTTTCACTTAAAACCTAATTTTTCCAACAAGCTTTTTATGACCAGGCACCAAACTGATTGCCTGACCAGACAAAGATACCGATCGTGGTTGTAATTTATTGTATGCTTGTGACCTATCCTATTAACTGGCTTTTTTTTTTTTTACATGCACCACTTTGACCTGCTTACCTGATTAGGTAGTATATCAACTACACACTAACCAAAAGTAACAGACATGAGGACAGTATCTGAATTCAAGAAAGAATGGGACAAGCATAGTAAATATTAAAGGACAGTAAGGGATTGTAGAGCTCAGCAGTTAGTATGGATAGGAGAACTGGATAGGACAAATGGTCTTTATCGGCTATCATTTCCTATGTTTCCATACCTTACATTTTCTTAGTAGGTCTGCATTTCGATTAAATTTTTAAATTGCGATTGTTTGATTAAAGGTGAGGTACAGCCAATCCTTGAGGGGCCCACACATTCTCTTCCTCCTCCCCAAATTAGGCATATCTTTGCTGGTAAGGATGCTGAAGACATCGCCAATCAAAGAAATCCATTGACAAAGCTACCTCCTTGTGCTGTCTCAAGACTGAAGAAGTTAGCAGGATGCCTCCAGCCAACAATGCCAGCACTCTGAGCATGCTCAGTTTATGCAAATGGCGGTGTTTGGAAGCATGTCACTCATTTCTCTACTCCTGAGGCAGTACGAGGAGGAAGAGGGCAACTCACAGCAGACTTCAGCAGGCTTCAGCTACCCCATCAGTGAACAGGTGCTGCAGCTTCAAAGGGAGCCCAAACCCAAGGGAGGAGTGTCCCCAATATCTTCCTTTCTCCCTCCCCTCCTCACCCCAGGTCTCTTATTTTTTTTAATTGATAGTCTTTATTCAAAAAAAGAGAAACCAGCAACATAGCAAAGTAAAAAAAACAAACAACCCACTTCAATCATTGTATCATAGCAACAAGGAAACAGGCTGCAATCATGATGGTAAATTAAACATGTGCATGTGTCATCTGTAACGCACCCATTCCCAAATACTTGTAAATTATAATACCCAACCCCTCGGTACCCCCAATACCTCCCCCCATCTCCTATATAGTGAACAAGAAACTATAGAATTGAACCCCTCCACACCCTCCCTTACCCACAATTTTCACAAAGCATTCACCCTCAATTCAAAGCTCCTCCAAATGTTATCATAACCATGTCTTTTGCCATGCTGTAAGGCATATCAGCTTATACATATTCTGCCACTTCTGTAGCTTCTGCACCACAATTGTCCAGTCCAGTGCTGTGGGTTGGTTCCAACTGGCAGCAATCACAAGCCCGGCAGCAGTTGGAGAGCCAGCTTGCAAAAGCTAGACTCCTTGCTCCAGATCGAACCCAAGAGCCAGGCACTTTACACAATATCCGGGATAGCTCCCAAAATACAGAACCGCAAAACCCCTGCACCCAAGAACACTCGCAACACATATGCAAATAGGTCCCCCACTTCCCCACACCCTCTCCAACATTGCCCATCCCCCCATCCCTGTTTCCCTTCCGTGGCATAATACCATCTCAAAAGTACTTTATATCCATTTCCAGAAATGCTACAATCCCTAATGAGGAGACTGCCCACCATATTGTTTCCTATTGCCCTAAATCCACCTCCCATGCCCTCATATAGGGTAATGACATTGAACCCCGAGAGTATAAGCAGTGTTCTCCCCAGGGCCTTTTAGCCGGACGCTCCGCCCGCCTAATTTAGATGACCACCCGGCTGTCATCCATCGGGAATCCTGCAGCTGCCGCCGCTCAACGTAAAAAAATCCCCCCAAAAAACCACCTCTCACTGGCTTGGAGACGCGAACTCATGCTTCGGGGCTCTAAGGTGTACGTGCTGGCCTCCCTTCTCTTCCCTCCGAAACCGGAAGTCACGTCTGGGGGGGGGGAAGAAGAGAAGGGAAGCCGGCACGCACACCTTAGAGCCCCGAAGCATGAGTTCGCTACGGGCTAAGGCAGGAGACAGGCAGGAGACTGGTCAACGATGGATGGAAGCTTACAACTCGCTGCCGGGTCCTGCCTACTTTCTGTTTCCGCGAAGGCAGGACCTGGCAACAAGGAAGGCCCGAAGCAAGTTGTAAGCTTCCCTCCGTCGCTGACCTATGGAGGGAAGCTTACGATTTGCCTAGCAACTTTGCTGACAGATGTATGAGCTGGGAGGGAAGGGGCGGCTGGGCAGGGCTGATGCTGTCGATGCTCATCTCGCCACCCTTGTTCTCTTTGCACGGCCGGTGGCGGAAACAGTGTAGAGCTAGAGCTGGCTGCCGTGGACCGGGAGCGGGCGTTGCTGGCTCAGCAGTGGCAGATGCACGTGCTTTTCACATGCTATGGTGACAACAGCTCGCTGACAGTGCAAGGCTTTTGGCAGCTCCTGCGCAGCTTTGGTTTGGGGCAAGTCAAGTGGCTACCGGGGGAAGAGGAGGAGGAAGATGCCCGGCACCGGGGCTGGAACCACGGCTCCTATTGCCCACCGCAGCTTAGCTCTGGCAGCGCCCACAAGCCCCGAACCGCTAACCAGACAACTATCCCAAGGCCGTTACAGCCGGAGCCCCAGGAGATGAGACGCCGAGTGCCACTGTGACTAAACTGATTCATTATTTGCCTGTGACTTTCTGGTATTTAGGATTAACTCTTTCCATTCAACCCTTGACTTTAAACACACAAGTCAAGAAGTCTAAGCACATTTATTTATGTTTACAGGCATTTGGGAACATAAAACATAGTGAAAGCTACTTCTGACCGGTGATAGGACAAAAGCGCGCGAGACTTCGGCGCACCCACATTTCAGCACAGACAAATCGGTGCAAGACCCCAGTGCTCCGCCTAAAAAGTTACTTTTAAAGAGCTCTAACGGGGGTGGGGGGGAACCTCCCCACTTTACTTCATACTTTTCGCGCTGCCATTGGGGGGGGGGTGTCATTATAGAGAAAACTGAACTTTTTTTTTTTTTTAGGAAAATTGGGAAAAAGTTAAGTTTACTCTATAATGGAGGGTTTCAACCCCACAACTCCCCCAATGGCAGCGTGAACAGTATGAAGTAAACGGGGGGGGGTGGGGGAGTTCCCCACTTACACCCCGCGTTGGAGCTCTTTAAAAGTAACTTTTTAGGCGGTGTGCTGGAGTCTTGTGATGATTTGTCTGCGCTGAAATGTTGGCGCGCTGAAGTCCCGCAAGCGAATAACTATGAACCGTTGTGACCTTGCCCTCCCCCCCCCCGAAAAAAAAAGATTCTGCAATGGGAGGGTCCTAACTGGTGTTATTTAACAGAGCAGGGACTGGATGCTTGAAGAATGTGATAATTTTTAACTGCCCAATGTGAGCTGTAAATCGTATATAGGCGATGAGGTTTTAAGGTATTATGGCCTTAGATATGCTGATTTGTTGGAGGCAAGGGATGGGAAAATGTTTTTGTGCTTAGTTTTAGTTTATCTGTAGCAGGTTGGTACAGCATGGACAAGGATGCCTGGCGAAGACAAGTGCATTAGACTATGACATCTGTGTTTTGAATGGTATACAAAGTTGTAACGTGGAAGGATGGGCTGTTGAGAGAGATAGAGGAAAAACTGTAAACCCTGAGCACGTTTTTTGAAGGATGTGTTTTGTTGGGTTTTTTTCTGAGTATCATGAATAGAACTAGTGTGCATCTTTCTGTTATGCTGCACCTGAATGAACAAGTTTTCTCCTTAGTATCCTTTGACTTATTTAAGGAAGGTATTGTTTTCCTAGTATGGTAGTCCTGGGGTTATTGATGCAGTTGCAGTGCTATAGAGAAACACTTTTCTAGATTATACATCTTATTGTTTGGGGGTGTATTGGGGGAGGCTTATCCTTGCTTTTAAAGTTGGACTTATAAATGTATTCTGCATTATTATTATTTTTATATTAATAGGATTTTTATAATTTTGACATTGGGGAGGAGTATTTTAATGGTTGTACAGTAGGGTTGTGTGTACATGAAAAATGAATGGAAGAAATTGCATTACAATTAGTACTATTATAATAGAAGTGGTGTCAGGGACGGAGCTGGGACTGAGGTACTCAGTTGGTATTTGTTAGACTTAGGGGGGTACTTGGCTTGAAGAAGTTGAGAAACATTGGTTTCTAGGTGACTAGTATGGAGTTCACTAAGTAAGGGTCCCTTTTACAAAGCCACAGTAGCAATTCTCCCATGGCAAATGCACCAAAGTCCATTCAATTCCTATGGGCTTCAGTGCATTTGCTGTGGCAGAATTGCTATCGCAGCTTTGTATAAGGAACCCTAAGGCAGGAACTACTGTCTCTGTGCTGTCTTAAAACACAGATTGCCGGGGATGCAAAGCATTAACTAATTCAACATGAGTTTGAAGTACAGTAGTTTTGAAAGAAATGGAAGGTTTGATACTGGCCAGTAGTTATTCAGAATAAGAGGATCTGCATTACTTTTTTTTCCAAAGGTGGCTTAAATGCTACTGGAACACTGCCTAAGAGTCAAACCTTAAAAAAGAAAGTCATATTGAGCATTGGAAAATAATTAATAATAATCAACTAATAAAAATAGTGCACATTTAGAGATCTTTTTATTAAGGCGTGATAGCTGTTTTAGCGCACACTAAACGCTAACGCATCCATAAACTATAATGGACACGTTAGCATTTGTTAAAATGGCTAGCAAGCCTTAGTAAAAGGACCTTTTCATTTTCCCCACCACCAAATTTCCCCATCCCGCTCCACCCAGCTAGAAAGAATTTCTGGGGAGAACACTATATAAGCACCTATATATAGCCAAAATAGCCCCTTTCAGTAGGGAGGGACCAATTAGCTTATCAAATGGAGGAGTTTTCCCCTTAAGCAGCTCCCGCAAAAGCCCTGATGCCTGTAAATAATGTTGGACTGGTAAATAGAAAGGGGGGGGGGAGCCTAAGGAAGAACCCATATTTTGTCTGAAGTTCATGGAAGGGTCGACCTCTTCCCAATGCCACATCAAAGCCCCATGTCTCTCTTAATTCTCTCCCTCACCAATATGAGCCAGCATCTCTCCTCCCCACTCTACTGCAGCTTGCTGACTCCCTCCCTCCACCTGGTTCATCCTTAGGCCAGTCTTCGGTCCTACAGCCAGTGACAACCTTACTGAAAGGCTGCCTATACCAAGCCTTTTCCTCTGACTCACCTGTTTTTCTAAAAAACAAACCAAACAGGAAATTCTATTAGAAGGAAAGGCCTGGTGCAGGCCACAGGCAACTTTTCAGTAGGGCTGCCATTGGCTGCAGGGCTGAAGACTGGCTTAAGGGTAAGCCAAGTATGAGGGGTGGAGATGCCGGAATGTGGCATTAACCACAGTTAACATGCAGCCCTAATTCTTAGCATCTGTTACACAAAGCTACAATTTCAGTTACCCAGCTAGTTAATTTTAAAAGTTTCTATTATCTAGATATTCTCATTTCTACTCAAAGCAAAAAATTCATGCAACCAAGGTTTGAAGAGCTTCACTATTTTACAATGTAAGTTAACTGCATTGTTTATGGGGCAGGTCTAATACCACTGCTGGGTGCTATCCCAGGCAGGTCAAACAAAGGTGGTGCACAGGCAGTATTTACAGGCATCAATGCTGTGGTCACTCATTAAACTAGAAAAAACCTCCCAAACCCCAAGAGAGGAAAATGACTAGGGGAAGGAGAAAAAGACCAACTGAACACTCAATCAACTGTGTTAGAAATTAATAAATGCTTAAGCGGGAGAGCCCTCAGTCACACAGCCACCACTGGGAAACCCCAGGGAAAAGCTGACGCGAATTTACACCCAGAAGAGTGTTAACTGCGAAACATCCCCGGGCTCTCTCCGCATAATAAGTGAATAAATAAAGTGCAACAATAAAGTGCAGTATGTGTGAAAAAATATGATTAAATAAAAAAACACACCAATGAATTAAGTTGAAATTTGTCTCTATCCCCCAATCATGGGGCCAAAAGGAAAATGAGTGTCCAAATCTAACCAAGTTGAACACAAACTAGAAGAACTTAGCTTCTCCGTGTGTAGGCAGTCAGCAAAAGATGGCTTCCTCCTACGGGACTCCATTTCGGGGGTGCACACCCCCTTCTTCAGGAACTCGACTGCGCTGGGTCTCTCAGTTTCTTCGACACAGCTTGGAAAGCGAGGTAGAAAATGGCACTCAACTGGAGAGGACGCCTCCAATTTAAACTGCAGACACAAATGTAATTGGTTAGAAAAGTCAGCTGACTAAACAGCTGACATGCCGAATCTGTAACTATTGAATGAATAAGAGAATACACTGAACTGAAAAATGGTAACAATAATAACTGGCATCTGACAGGACAATGCAGACAAAAATTAAGATCTTTGTAAACCTGAACTAGTAAGTATATTGCCATTCCATATAATCGTTAAGTCCACATGGGGACAAAGTTTGAAGTTCAAAGATCCAGTATTGTTCTCTACGTTGCAGCCAAGCTAGTTTGTCCCCCTGGTGGTCTTCAAACACTTGTTCCATAATGAACCAGCGAAGATCTTGAAAAGCATGGTTAAACTGTATACAGTGAGGAACCATGGGGGCACTCATGGATTGGGTATTAATCCGTGAACGATGTTCAATCAAGCGGGTCCTGACAATCCTCTGTGTCCGGCCCACATATATCATACTGCAGGGGCATATGATAACGTATACAGCCCACTTGGATTTGCAGGTAGTAACTGATTTGAGAATATAGGATTTGTTGGTCCTGGGATGTTGCCATCTGTTCCCTTCGATAGTGGTTTTACAGATGTCACATGTGTCATTGCATTTAGAATGTTGACCATCGCGATTGGAAATCTCCTTGCAGCTGGAATAGTTAGAATGAACCAGATAATCTGACAAATTTTTTGCACGTGAATATGCAATACGGGGAAAATCTTGGAAAACTGGGTGCAACTGAAGAATGTGCCAGTGCTTCCGCACACTCTGAGCAACCCTCCTAGCGTGATCAGAAAACGCTAAAACGCAAGTGATGCCAGAATCTTCTTGGGCTGGAGTGGTGGAAAGCAACAAATCCCTGTTGGCATACAAAGCCCGGTTGTAGGCATTTTGGAGAACACGATGTGGATAGCCCTTCTCTTTGAACCTGGTAAACAGCTTGCGAGCTTGGTTTCGGAACTCATTGATGTCAGTGCATAACCTGCGGATACGAAGAAACTGGCTTATAGGTAATGATTGTTTCAATTTGGTCGGATGACAACTCGTGTAATTTAAATAGTTGTTAACCTCGACTGTCTTTCTGTATAGTGTAGTGGTTAAAGTGTGATCAGATTTGATAACCCACACATCCAAGAAAGATATTTGGCTAGAATTTGACTCCATGGTGAATCTCAAATTGGAGTCCAAGAAGTTAAGCCAGTCAAGGAAGTGTGATAACAATTCTGCCGGTCCCGTCCAGATGCAGAAAACGTCATCGATGAATCTGCGCCATATTTTGATATAAGGGTACCAGGCTGAAGAATATAAGTGATGTTCTTCGAAACAGGAAACATATAAGTTGGCAATGCTTGGAGCTGCAGCCGTGCCCATGGCGACGCCATGTGTCTGTAAATAAAATTGTTGATCAAACTGAAAATAATTGTGATTTAATACCAGTTGAGCCAATTGAATGAGAAAATCTGCTCTGATCCGGTCGTGATGAATATCTTGCATGAAAATTCTAGAAATCAATTCAAGAGCAGCTGACTGGGGAATGTTGGAATAAAGGGATTCAAGGTCCATTGTAACTAGTATGTGAGTGTCCTGAATGTCAGTAATGTTAGCAATGCAAGTCAAAAAATGAGTAGTGTCTTTAAGATAAGACCTGGCACTGGTCACCTGAGGTTTGAGAAACCAGTCGATGAATTTGGATAAGGGCTCCAGAACCGTGTCTCTAAGGGATACTATGGGTCTACCCAGCGGGGGCATGATTTGCTTATGAACCTTGGGGACTACATAAAATGTCGGACGCCTGACATTTTATGTAGTCCCCAAGGTTCATAAGCAAATCATGCCCCCGCCGGGTAGACCCATAGTATCCCTTAGATTCACGGTTCTGGAGCCCTTATCCAAATTCATCGACTGGTTTCTCAAACCTCAGGTGACCAGTGCCAGGTCTTATCTTAAAGACACTACTCATTTTTTGACTTGCATTGCTAACATTACTGACATTCAGGACACTCACATACTAGTTACAATGGACCTTGAATCCCTTTATTCCAACATTCCCCAGTCAGCTGCTCTTGAATTGATTTCTAGAATTTTCATGCAAGATATTCATCACGACCGGATCAGAGCAGATTTTCTCATTCAATTGGCTCAACTGGTATTAAATCACAATTATTTTCAGTTTGATCAACAATTTTATTTACAGACACATGGCGTCGCCATGGGCACGGCTGCAGCTCCAAGCATTGCCAACTTATATATGTTTCCTGTTTCGAAGAACATCACTTATATTCTTCAGCCTGGTACCCTTATATCAAAATATGGCGCAGATTCATCGATGACGTTTTCTGCATCTGGACGGGACCGGCAGAATTGTTATCACACTTCCTTGACTGGCTTAACTTCTTGGACTCCAATTTGAGATTCACCATGGAGTCAAATTCTAGCCAAATATCTTTCTTGGATGTGTGGGTTATCAAATCTGATCACACTTTAACCACTACACTATACAGAAAGACAGTCGAGGTTAACAACTATTTAAATTACACGAGTTGTCATCCGACCAAATTGAAACAATCATTACCTATAAGCCAGTTTCTTCGTATCCGCAGGTTATGCACTGACATCAATGAGTTCCGAAACCAAGCTCGCAAGCTGTTTACCAGGTTCAAAGAGAAGGGCTATCCACATCGTGTTCTCCAAAATGCCTACAACCGGGCTTTGTATGCCAACAGGGATTTGTTGCTTTCCACCACTCCAGCCCAAGAAGATTCTGGCATCACTTGCGTTTTAGCGTTTTCTGATCACGCTAGGAGGGTTGCTCAGAGTGTGCGGAAGCACTGGCACATTCTTCAGTTGCACCCAGTTTTCCAAGATTTTCCCCGTATTGCATATTCACGTGCAAAAAATTTGTCAGATTAACTGGTTCATTCTAACTATTCCAGCTGCAAGGGGATTTCCAATCGCGATGGTCAACATTCTAAATGCAATGACACATGTGACATCTGTAAAACCACTATCGAAGGGAACAGATGGCAACATCCCAGGACCAACAAATCCTATATTCTCAAATCAGTTACTACCTGCAAATCCAAGTGGGCTGTATACGTTATCATATGCCCCTGCAGTATGATATATGTGGGCCGGACACAGAGGATTGTCAGGACCCGCTTGATTGAACATCGTTCACGGATTAATACCCAATCCATGAGTGCCCCCATGGTTCCTCACTGTATACAGTTTAACCATGCTTTTCAAGATCTTCGCTGGTTTATTATGGAACAAGTGTTTGAAGACCACCAGGGGGACAAACTAGCTTGGCTGCAACGTAGAGAACAATACTGGATCTTTGAACTTCAAACTTTGTCCCCATGTGGACTTAACGATTATATCGAATGGCAATATACTTACTAGTTTAGGTTTACAAAGATCTTAATTTTTGTCTGCATTGTCCTGTCAGATGCCAGTTATTATTGTTACCATTTTTCAGTTCAGTGTATTCTCTTATTCATTCAATAGTTACAGATTCGGCATGTCAGCTGTTTAGTCAGCTGACTTTTCTAACCAATTACATTTGTGTCTGCAGTTTAAATTGGAGGCGTCCTCTCCAGTTGAGTGCCATTTTCTACCTCGCTTTCCAAGCTGTGTCGGAGAAACTGAGAGACCCAGCGCAGTCGAGTTCCTGAAGAAGGGGGTGTGCACCCCCGAAACAGAGTCCCGTAGGAGGAAGCCATCTTTTGCTGACTGCCTACACACGGAGAAGCTAAGTTCTTCTAGTTTGTGTTCAGCTTGGTTAGATTTGGACACTCATTTTCCTTTTGGCCCCATGATTGGGGGATAGAGACAAATTTCAACTTAATTCATTGGTGTGTTTTTTTATTTAATCATATTTTTTCACACATACTGCACTTTATTGTTGCACTTTATTTATTCACTTATTATGCGGAGAGAGCCCGGGGATGTTTCGCAGTTAACACTCTTCTGGGTGTAAATTTGCGTCAGCTTTTCCCTGGGGTTTCCCAGTGGTGGCTGTGTGACTGAGGGCTCTCCCGCTTAAGCATTTATTAATTTCTAACACAGTTGATTGAGTGTTCAGTTGGTCTTTGTCTCCTTCCCCTAGTCATTTTCCTCTCTTGGGGTTTGGGAGGTTTTTTCTAGTTCAGTGATTTTTCTGCCTCCACTTTTGTAGGGTTCATTTTTTGTGGTCACTCATTAAGCATATGGACCAGTTTTTAAAAAGGCATTCAGCCATCTGCCCCTTATCATGTACTTACACTAATGACTGAACTAGAAGGAAATTGTTGGGGACTTGGGTGAAAGATGGAGAAACAAACCAAAGCTCAACTTACTGTGTAGTTTCTGGGATTAATCTTAACGCCAGCCTTAGCTCCACCAAAAGGCACATCTGAAATATAAACAGGTTTTAACAAATTATTATTATTACACAAAAGCCACAATTACCGGCAAAAACAAGTGATAAAATTAACAAAACAAATTTAAAAGGATGCTAAATAAAAATACTTACAGTATTAACAAATATATTTATGACATTTAAAGCAAATGGGGAATTCCATTTCAAATGATCCAATTTCAAGGAGGGTCCCCACTCAACTATCTCAAATTGATGAAATTTTTTCAGGGGATGTGCTGAGATTTCTAATGAAGATAGCCAAAGTTTTGGGGCATGATCTCAACTAGGTCCAGCGTTAAAGGCCCCTTTATGTGGGCCACTTATTTTTTATCCATAGAATACTAAAAAGATGTCAAATTTGGATTCAGGTTATGAAAAGAACACTTGGTCAACCAGGGTGAAAGCCACATTTCTAGGATAAATTTAGGCCGAATCCAAACATACTGCTCAGAACAGTGATAGATGCATAGTTGGATTACTAGATGGCCACAAAAGTTGGTAAAAAAAAAACCCCAATCATTTGTTACAGAATGCACAAGTGTATGTTTGACTAGTCATGGCTCCCAGGTCTAGTCAAGCATCCCCGGATTAAAAATTCAGGAAATGGAAGACAGTACAGACAGTGGATGCCCCACAAATTAAGCCCACTGTTTTTTAAAGCTACGTTTGAAGCCATATATCACAACTGTACATTCTCGAATCCTTTTCTTTTTTTGCACCATTAGAAAGAACAATTTTTAAGCTACAAAACTCACCTATCTACATCTTTAGACCCACTGTTCTTAATAAGCTAAAAAGGACCTCAAAGTAGACCAAGGCTTTCTACTTCCATGCAACTTTACAACACATGTGGGATGCATCCAATGCTGAAACAACAAAGGTAGCATTTAAATTCAAGAATTTGGGGTTTTATTTAATATAACAAAAGGTAACAATAAGGAAAATCACATCTTAGGGTATAGTGGTATATAAGAAATAAAATTATTATTATTATCTTAGTTCACTATCAATTACTTATCTCACTATCCTGAGTACCATGTGTTAAACTTGCTGTCAATGTTGGACAGGATGAGCTGTGAATAGCTATACATTTCCCCCTCCCTATTTACGGTTTCAACATTCGCGGTTTCGATTATTTGCGATTCCCCCCCTGAGAATCATTCGTTAGCAGCCCGCATTGGAAAAAAACAGCCCTGAGACTTGGATCGGGGCAAGGAGGGAGGCGATCGGAGGTGGAGGAGCTGAGCAGCCGCCCCAGGAGCACAGACCTTACCTGGTGGTCTATCGGTGACACGGGGCAGGAGTGACCTGCCTACACTCCTGCCCCATGCAGAGCCATGCTGCGAGTTCCTGTAGTCTCGTGAGACCATGCTGTGAGTTCCCATGGCTCTGCACAAGGCAGGAATGTATGAAGATCACTCCTGCCCCACACCACTGCTAGACCACCAGGTAAGGTCCAGGGGTGGGTCAGAGCTTGCCCAAAAGTTATTTTGCAAATTTTCTCAATTCGCGGGCTGGCTCTGCCCCTAACCCCGTGAATAGGGAGGGAGAAGTGTACTGCCTCCCTGTCAATATAGTCATTGGAGTTTCAAGAAGCATAAAAATATGTTCCTCAGAATCCCAGACAGTTTCCTCCTTAACAGGCTAATAAAAGGTGCGAGCTGGGCCATATGGATGCAACAAGTTAAGGCATCAGTATGCTCTAAGAAGATTTCAAAAATGTTACCAATTCTTTAGTAGTAGTCATACATGCAAGCAACATACTGCCTAGGCTGTAAACTAACAACTCAAATAAACGAAGGATGATCTACTTTGATGACATTTGCAAAGAAATATATGTCATCACCCGATACTCTGCTGGCATAAATTTTGGTTTCATCGGTTAGTATAAAACCAGTGGTCTCAAACTCACAGCCCGGGGTCCACATGCGGCCCGCCAGGTACTATTTTGCATCCTGCAGCCTGTACTAGTACTTGCAACAAGACTCAAACATTAAATGATCTACTAGGGGATTTCGATCCTGGATTCCTGTGCATTATGGAATCATGGATCGCAAAAAATGATTCATTTACACAAAACAATCTCTGTTCCCATAGTTATCAAGGCCTCTTCTCTTCCAGAAATAGCCAGAAAGGAGGAGGCCTGGCACTTCTCTACAAATCATTCCTTGATGTTCAGCTCCTTGAAAAGGGTAGCGACACATCACTAGAATATATGCTAACTACAGTCAACGATGAGCTCCATTATCACCGATTGGGCATTTTGTTACCATATCATCCACCAATCCCTTGGAATAAATCCTCTGAACTTGTTTTTGAGACCATAACCAACACTTTCCTAAAATTTCAAAGATTACTGATTATTGATGATATTAATCTCCACCTAGATGATAACACCAGCAAGGATGCGATTGATTTCAACAACTTTCTCACCTCTTCGGGCTTTCCCTCTCCTGAGTCCTCCCCAACCCACGAAAAGGGACATGCTCTAGACATCATCAGCTTCCTTGACCTTACCATTACAAAGCTTTAGCCGAAGATGTTCGCTGGGAACATGTCCCCTGGTCTGACCACTTTTTATGTACTTTCTGTCTCCCCATTTTTATGTCTCACCTTGGGGTTCAACCCCATGCCACAAAATCTATTACCTTCCACAAAAAAATTGCGAGTGAACAGTGCTAGACCCAATTTCTTAACCAGTTTTCCTTCTGTCCTAAGCCTGTTGCCCCGGAAACCAACTAGCACAACTGGGTAAACCTCTCTGAGACTACCTACTGCTCTCTGGCTCCTCTATCTACTAAAACTGTCTCCTACTCCCATAAGGATCCTGGTATCTTCCATACCACAGAGAACTGAAGCAGAAATACATAGTACTGGAGCGTAAATGGAAAAAAATCAAAATCCCCTGCGGATAGACAGTCCTGGAGGGACAGTATTAAGTTCTACAATACAGCACTAAAAAATGCAAGGAAGAATTTCTACGGTGATAAGTCACCAGATCCAATAACCAGAGCAGTACCTTGTTTAATATCTGGTGCTCCTTAACCTCTAAAAACGACTCTTCTCTACTCCCTTCCAACAGCGGACGACCCAGCAAAATTCTTCAATGAAAAAGTTACCACTATAAGAAGCTCTTTTCCATCAGCAGTCACTTACAATTCTCTGGTGCCCTGCGACATTAACCCTATCCCAGCAGACAGATCTTGGACAGTCTTTGAGCAGGTATCCGAAGCCCAGGTTTCTAAACTGTGCCACAAATTAAGATCCTGCAAATGTGCCCTAGATCCGTTTCCTCCTTACCTATAAGAGAAAATTCCCACGCAGGCTATTTCATCTCTCACCAGATTCAAACTCTGCCTTACTATCAGGCCTTTTTTCCGCAGAAATGGGTCACATTGCCCTGACCCCATTACTAAAAAAAGCCGACCTAGACCCATCCTCACCATCTAGCTATCATCCTATAGCAAATATTCCTCTCCTGACCAATATCTACTCAGCTCTCATCTTATTTAGAGAGATTCTCCATTCTCTTACCTTGACACTGAATCCCTACTGGCCTCATTAATTTCAAAGGCTCAACAACTACAATCTTGTAACAAGTTTGCTGTCCTATTACAATTCAACTTATCTGTGGCCTTTGATGTTGTCCACCACGATATTCTAATTTACCATCTTTCTGAGATAGGTATTGACTCCACAGTCTTAGGCTGGTTCTCGAAATTCTTACGATCTCACTCTTACACTGTTAACATGAACGGCACCATGTCTTCTCCTTATGCGGAGTCCCACAGGGATCACCTCTGTCCCCTATTCTTTTCAACGTCTACATATCTTCTCTGAAACTCTCCATCTATTTCCTGTCCTCTTTCTTCCTCCCCTCTTAAAGTCAATCAATTTGTACCTTTGCTTAATCTTTGTAAACCGCATAGAACTTCACGGTATTGCGGTATATAAGCTGTTATTATTATTATTATTATTTGAAACCTTATATACATATGCAGATAGCATTCTTGTCCTTCTTGAGAGAGACTCGAACCTTACTAACCTCACTGAGAATACAATAGCATGCAAAACGAAACTCAAACCCTCGGCCCTCACTGTACAAATGAAGCTTAACGAGTCCAAACCAAAACTTCTCTGGCTTGGCCCAAAATTAGATCAGCTACCCATGCTCATCTCATTACCTTCTGGTCCCACACTGCAGATTGAATTCTCAAGCAAAATTTTGAGCATCATTATTGATTCTACACTTTCTTTTAATGACCATCTCAACTCTGGTAAAAAAAAAAAAAAAAAAAAAGTTTCTTTTAGTCTTCACATGTTGAGAAAAGTGAGATCCTGCTTCCACCAACAACATTTTTCTTTCCTTGTACAATCGATCATTCTTTCCAGACTGGACTATTGTAACTCCATCTATTTAAGCCTAACCAAAAAAAGTCTTCAAAAACTTCAGCGGATCCAGAACACTGCGGCTAGGTTGATCTTCGCAAAAAGTAAATTTGATCATGCTTCCCTGCTTCTGTCAAAACTTCACTGGCTTCCAGTAATTTCTAGGGTTCACTTTAAATGTGCCTGCCTAACATTTAAGATCTTACATGGTACTCTTCCTCCCCTAATTCCACTATCTTGGAATTCTTCAAGACCTGACACTACCAGATCCACCCAAAAACTTAAACTATCTTTCCCCTCATTAAAAGACGTCATCTATCCAGGAAAATTAGGGAAATATTTCTTCAAATTCACTGAGCTTTGGAATAACTTTCCCGCCCTGCTGCGGAATCTGGGCTCCCTCCAATTATTCCATAAGCATCTGAAAACTTGGTTATTCTCAAAAATGTAAATCTCTCTACCCTTTTTATAATCACTAATTCTTATTATATTTTCCTTTCCTTATTTTAAAGTTCCTGTAAACCGTGCCGAGCTCTATCTTTATGGAGAGGATGCGGTATATAAACTTAAGGTTTGGTTTAGTTTAATGCTGCCTGCTCTTTGCAGCGTCCTCTGGCTTCCTCTCTGGTCTCCCGCTTTTACCTTCAGATAATTACCACATCCCGCAGAGAGGATTGCCGGTGCTGTAGTGAGCCTTGCAGGCTGCCGTCATCCTCAGCAGCATGTTCCCTCTGCCGCGATCCTGTCCTTGACGTTAGAGGAGGGGCGGGACCGCGGCAGAGCGAACATGCTGTGGAGGCGGATGGCAGCCTGCAAGGAACGCTACATCACTGGCGATCTTCTCTGCAGGCTGCGGTAATTAGCTGAAACTAAGACTGGGAGGCTAGGGGGGAAGCTGCAGGACGCTGCAAAGAAGGGGGGGGGGACATGCAGGCCTTCGGGGGGGAAGATTTATAAACTATAGAGTTTTACCTCATGCAAAATTGTCAATCCTATATAATAAAAGGTTAGTGGCGCATGCGCTTTTAAAAAAGCGTGATTACTGCGGCCGTGGTGTGTGATCCGTGGCCATGTTCCATTTTAGAACCCGGCCAATGATCACTCTGGCCACGCCCCTCCTCCCGCCCTCACCAACCAGAAGGAAGCTCAGCAGACCTCCCGCCCTCACCTCACCAAGCTGGAACCATACCTCCCGCCCTCGCTCACCGCTGCTGTCGCTGATCCTCCTCTTCTGGCCAGCCTGCGATCGTGGCCGGCTTTGGCGGGCCTCGTGGGCCGCTTTCTGGCCTCGGTGGCACTTTCCCTCTGACGCACGGGATCGCGTCGGGGGGGGCGGGGGCTTCCGGGTTGGGGAGCGGCCTGCGAAGTTCACTGGGGCCAGCCACCACGATCGCAACCTGCTTTGAAGAGGAGCAGGCCAGGTAAGCAGGGGGATTAATTCAGGGGGCCAGAGGGAGAGGGAAAGGGACCATGGAGAGATAGGGAGAGGGAAAGGGGGCTTCTTTGGGGGGGGGAGGTGTGCTGGGGAAAGACAGTTTTACTCTGGGGGGAAGACAGAAGGAGCCATGGAGAGATAGGGAGAGGGAAAGGGGGCTGCTTTGGGTGGGAGGTGTGTTCTGGGGGCAGACAGCAGTCAAGGAGAGAGAGATAAATAAACAACAGACAGACAGACACTCTATCACCCATTAATGTAACGGGCTTAAAGACTAGTTCTTTAATAAGACATTAACTATTTTTTTTTCTGCACCCCTCCAAGTACCTAAAAATCCAAAATGTGGCCCTGCAAAGGGTTTGAGTTTGAGATCACTGGTATAAAACTGATGATTCTTCCCAATTCCAACACTTGTTTGGCCAATCTCAAATCTAGGACTCCAAAATTGCTCTAACCTGCTCAATTTTATCTTTTGGAAATGAGCAAAAATGTTATGCCAGTAATACTTTCATTGCAAAAGTTGAACAAATCAAGTGGCATCAAGATCTGAATCTACAGTAGAAACATAGAAACATAGAAAGATGACGGCAGAAAAGGGCTACAGCCCATCAAGTCTGCCCACTCTACTGACCCACCCCATTAAGTCTGGGTGCTAATGACTTAGTTCATTAGCTCGACCCTCGTAGTGATCCTACGTGGATGTCCCATTTATTCTTAAAGTCGAGCACGCTGGTGGCCTTGATCACCTGCATCGGAAGTTTGTTCCAGTGATCCACCACCCTTTCTGTGAAGAAGTACTTCCTGGTGTCACCATTAAAGTTCCCTCCTCTGAGTTTGAGTTCGTGCCCTCTTGTGACCGATGGTCCTTTGAGAAGGAAGATGTCGTTTTCCACCTCGACACGTCCTGTGACATATTTAAATGTCTCGATCATGTCCCCCCTTTCCCTGCGCTCCTCTAGAGTATAGAGCTGCAATTTGCCCAGTCTTTCTTCGTATGAGAGACCCTTGAGTCCGGAGACCATTCTAGTGGCCATCCGCTGGACCGACTCGGCTCGAAGCACATCTTTACGGTAATGTGGCCTCCAGAATTGCACACAGTACTCCAGATGAGGTCTCACCATGGCTCTGTAAAGTGGCATTATGACTTCAGGCTTGCGGCTGACGAAGTAGTCACAACAAACTTGTTTAAGCTGCAAGGCATTTTACCATCCCTACAATCAAAGTCGCAACAAGAAGAGAAGACCCAAATTTTCACAGGAGAACAAGGATAGCCCAAACAAATGAAATTATAGAAGTCGAATGTTCTAGAAATCCAATGTTCTAGAAATCTTTTAAAAAAATAATGTCCACATTCGTCATGGGGGACCCAATATGGGCCGGGTTTCGGCAAAACATGCCTTCCTCAGGGATCTGAGAAATTAAATACACAACCGTTACAAAATGTGGAATAATAAATGTCTTGACAAACCAAACTGAAACCCGCTGGTGAGACACAAAACCTGAGCACTGCAGACAAACTCAGTGCTCAGGTTTTGTGCCAAGTTTGGTTTGCCAAGACATTTATGATATCCCACATTTATAAAGGTTGTATAAGCAATAACTAATTATACAGATACTCAAATCTTGAAGTTCTGAGCCAGAATAAAAATATATCATAAATGGATGCAAAGTAGCCTGGCTATATCTCCAATGAAAACCTTGGGCTGCATCCTGGACAATAAAGGAATATTTCTCTACAAACTCCTTTAAGATAATGGCATTATCTTCTTTTACTTGTACGTTTTATTAGGATCCTGAGACAGAAGCTCTGAAGTTTGAAAATAAAAGTGGTGGCCAATTAAGTTGGAATATTTTTGCTGCAATTTCTGCTATGAAGTCTTCAGTGCTCAACTGGTGGGTATCTAAAGTATCACAGTCCATATGAACCTACCATTTAAATCATTGGGTCATAGTCCTTGAATAACTCAGAAAAGTAATGCTCAAACACCTCCTTACCAGGACACAATTCACAGCGATGCTGCATGTAATCCTTCAACTCTAAGCTACATACTAGAGAATGACATGAGGAAAAATTTGTCCCCATCTCCGCCCCGTCCCCGTGAGCTCGGTCTCCATCCCTGTCCCTGCGAGTTCAGTCCCCATCCCCACAAACCATCTGATCCCATCCACACAAATCTCGAATTTATACTGAACTTATTTTTATTAAAGTATAAAAAGAAACAATATTCTGTACAATTGTCATTTTATAAATCAAAGTTCTGGCTGCCGAACTAGAGAAAGATCTTCAGCTGGCAGGGCTTTGTTTATAAATGTTTTGTCAACACAACTAATATACTATTTTATCCTAAAGCAAAAAAAAGTGTACTTCTGCCTTTGTCGTCTCATCTCTGCCATCTTCTCCTCATTCAATTCCTTCTATCAACTGTCTACCTTCTCTCTGCCTATTCCACATGCTCTGTTACTGTGCCTCTCCCTTCCATCTCTCTCTCTCCAACCCCCCCCTCCATTGGACTGACACCCATCTTCTTCCCTCCGCTTCCCCCATAGTCTGGGATCTCTGTCTTCTTCCCTTCCATCTTTTCTTCCCTCCCCCAGGTAGTTTTTAGCATCTCTCCTCCTTTCCTCCCCTCAGATCTGGTATCTGTCTCCCCAATCCAGCATGTGCCTTTTTTCTTTATCCCCTCCTCCCATCCAATTCCCTTCAGTGTCTGTTCCACTCTCTTCTACCCACTTTCCTTCAGCATCTTCTCCCCACTCTTCCCCATTTCCCCCCTTCTCCGAGCATCTCCCTCCCTTTCCCTTACCTTCTCTAATGATTTTTATTTTTCTCTCAACAAGCAGCTGCAGCCTTGAAGTCATGTGTGGCTGCCGAAAACTTCTCCTTCCAACGCAACTTCCTGTTTCCGGTTGCATCAGAGGAGAAGTTTTCGGCAGCCACACACGACTTCAAGGCTCCGGCTACTTGTTGAGAGAAAAATAAAAAAAAAAATTGCCAGGGAAGGAGGGAGGAGATGCCTGGACTGTGATTGGGAGGAAGGAGGGAGGGGGCTCCTAGACCCAGCAATCTGAGATTTTGCACGCGTTCCCTCAATTAACTGCGGGGACAAGGCCATTCACCGCTCCAAGAGGCAACCAGGTTTTTTCGGCCCCATTTTGGCAGGTAACTGTCACCATGTTAAGGCAGTCTTTACATTCAAGTACTCTAAGATTCAATATATGTATAAGGTTTAGATTCAACCCTGCAGTCAACCTAAAAAGCATAAGGTCTTGGAAATATTTCTTACAACTTTGTATTTTCTCTTCAGCAAATTGGGACAGGTTTTTAAGACACCCAAAATGACTTGACAGGGGAATATCTGCATACAACAGCTGAATCTAATTAAAATTGGGTCATTTGAATACCTGAGTAATTAAGGAGGCAGTTACTTTTTCACATGGTTGTTGGATAACTGTTCCTTAAATAAAAAGGATGCAATACTTAAAATCAAAGGGAACCAAAGTAAACAACAATGTCTTAAATTTTATTTAATCAGAAACAGTTTAGAATTACATATGCAATAGGGAAAAATTCATATCACTATAATTAGCAAATCCTTAAAGTTTACTAGAGCTAGTCCTGTAAATGCTTTTACTTCTAAATTTTGTTTGTGAATCCCCAAATCAATTCATGTCTCAAGACCACTGAAGGAGGTTAGTCTCCAGGTGACATCCCTCCAGCTCTCAGCCCTGCGGAATTCCAGTTTCCCAGGAAGTCAATTGGGGGGGGGGGGAGGTGGAAAGCAATGTGATAAAACAAATAAAATGCAGTATAACTTACCAACTACAGCACATTTATATGTCATTAAAGAAGCCAAGGCTTTAACTTCATCCACACTGACCTCTGTGCTGTAACGAATACCTAAAGAAGAGAGGAATAAAATCATCAGAATCTTGAAACTCCCCCAAAACACCTATGATAAACAAATACATTTGCTCCTAAGTGTAAACCAGAAACATAAGGACTAGAACATTAAAGCAGATCCCTTAGAAAATGGACACTACATTAACCCAATGAATTTCATACAGACTATTATTCTGCATGCTATAATGCCCCTCCTTCAATAATGATTGAAAATGAATTAATTTAAGACTTTACAGTGTGTGGAAGAAAAGCTCTGTCTAGCATGTTTAGTGCATATTCTTAAATATGGTATTTCATCAAGAAAAGAAGAGGAACCATATTCATGCATGCGTAGATGTGAAATTTTAGAACATTTTGGTAGATGGAACTTTCTGCTGAGAGGAGTATGTACAGTAACAGGAGGCCTGCCAAGATGCACATTAGTTCATAATTTATCAATATTATGACAGCTACTGGAGATTGCCTTATGTCATACCATTTCAGAATCTGTACAAATTGATACTATGATACTATTACATTAATTTCTTTTGCTATTACAAGAATAGTTTGAGTTACAAAATTAGAATAAGCAATAAAACATTAAGTGAAAACACACCTAAAGCCTAAAACTCATAGCTTTACACGTAACCAAATGCAAATTTAAGAACCATAAAACCATTACGACTCATCAGCTTACTCAAATTATATAGGGTGATACAATGCCCTAGTAAAAAGCCATGACCTAGTCATCTAAAATAGAAAATGAGGACATACTGATAAAGCACAGTTACTTACCGTAACAGGTGTTATCCAGGGACAGCAGGCATATATTCTCACATGTGGGTGACGTCATCTACAGAGCCCCAGCGCGGACAGCTTTTCAAGCAAACTTGATTGAAGTTTCAAGTTTGCTACACTGCACCACGCATGTGCATGCCTTCTTGCCCACTAGAGGGCGCATCCCCACCTCGTGGTCCTCAGTTCCATAACCAGCAAAGAAGCCATCCCCGGGGAGGAGGGCGGGTTGTGAGAATATATGCCTGCTGTCCCTGGATAACACCTGTTACGGTAAGTAACTGTGCTTTATCCCAGGACAAGCAGGCATGATATTCTCACATGTGGGTGACCTCCAAGCCAACCAAAAAAGGGCAGGTGGGAGGATGGCAATTTAGGAAAACAGGTTACGTAACACCGACTGGCCAAACTGGCCGTCGCTTCTGGACAAAGTGTCCAGACAGTAGTGGGAGGTGAACGTATGAACCGAAGACCAAGTGGCAGCTTTACATATGTCCTCCACAGGAGTCGACCGGAGGAAAGCAACAGAAGCTGCCATCGCCCGGACCTTATGCTCCGTGACTCGACTATGGAGCGTGAGACCAGCCTGAGCGTAGCAAAAAGAAATACAAGCAGCTAGCCAGTTGGACAAGGTGCACTTGGAAATAGGATGTCCCAGCCGATTAGGATCAAAGGACAAAAGTAATTGAGGAACCTTCCGATGAGACTTGGTACGTTGGAGATAAAAAGCCAACGCCCTCTTACAGTCCAGCGTGTGAAGCGCCGCCTCACCAGGATGAGAGTGGGGCTTGGGGAAGAACACCGGAAGAACAATAGACTGATTGAGGTGGAAATCAGACACAACCTTAGGTAGAAATTTAGGATGGGTGCGAAGAACCACCTTGTCATGATGGAATACAGTAAAGGGCGGGTCCGCAACCAAAGCCTGTAGCTCACTAATCCGACGAGCAGACGTGAGCGCAAGTAAAAAGACCACCTTCCAAGTGAGAAACTTAAGAAGAGACTTGTCAATTGGCTCAAAAGGAGGTTTCATCAGTTGAGCCAAGACCACATTAAGATCCCAAACTACAGGAGGAGGTTTCAGAGGAGGATTAATATTAACTAAACCCCTCATGAAACGAACCACCAGAGGATGAAGAGAGAGAGAACGTCCCTCTAGATCAAGTTTCAAGTTCAAGTTTAAGTTTCAAGTTTATTTAATTTTTGATAAATCGCCTATTACAATTTCTAGGCGATGTACATATTATAATTTAGATAGAAGAAACTTACAAAATAAATTTAAATTTCAAATTTAAAACAATTCAGACATGAGTTTGAGGAATAGGGTTAAAAGTTACAATATTTGGGATTGGTTAGAAAAAGGAAAAAACAAAAGGAGGGGATTTATAAAACCAAAGCACAATGTAATGAAATAATCAAATTTTAAAATTAGTTGAAATAAACTAATGTTAAGAATCATAGGCATCTTTAAATAAGTGGGTCTTTAACAGTATTTTAAATTTTACAATATCTTGTTCAGATCGAATATACTGAGGCAGAGTATTCCACCATTGTGGGCCCATAACTGTAAACATATCTGATCTTCTGGTCCCAATAATCTTCAATGACGGTACAGAGAGTAGATTTTGTTCAGATGATCGCAGGGAACGTTTAGGTTTATAAGGAATCAGTGATTTGGAAATGAACTGTGGCTCGTTAGATGCCAATGTCTTAAAAATAAGAAACAATATTTTAAACATGATCCTGTGGCCAATAGGTAACCAATGCGCATCTATTAAGAGTGGGGAAACATGGTCAAACTTTTTTGCTTTAAAAATTAATTTTACGGCTGTGTTCTGAATTATCTATAGTCTCCTTTTTTCCTTATTAGTAATATTTAGAAATAAGGCATTACAATAATCAATTTTTGATATTATAAAAGAATGAATTAATATAATAGATGCCGATGGAAAGCAGCAATAGCACTAAGATGTACCCGGATGGAAGTTGTCTTCAGCCCAGACTCGGACAAATGCAACAAATATTCCAGAACAGAGGACACCGGAACCAAACTTGGATCCAGATGGTGCGAGGTACACCAGGATGAAAATCTGGTCCACTTCTGGGAATAACAAAGCCGAGTCGAGGCCTTGCGCGAGGCTTCCAACACCTCCCTGACCGCCGAAGTCAGGGGGAAAGGAACCAAGCCGTCAGATGTAATGACTGAAGATTGGGATGCAACAGCGAACCCCGACTCTGAGACAGCAGAGAGGGAAACACAGGCAGAAGTAGAGGCTCCCTGACACTGAGTTGAAGGAGCAGGGAGAACCAGTGCTGACGAGGCCAACGAGGCGCGATGAGAATCATAGTGGCTCCGGATGACTTGAGGTGAACCAACGTCCTCAAGATCAGAGGAAAAGGAGGAAACGCATAAAGGAATCTCCCTCCCCAGTCGAGAAGGAAGGCATCTGCCTCGAGACGGTCCTGGGAGTAAATTCGTGAACAATAAAGGGGCAGTTTGTGAGTCTCCAGGGAGGCAAACAGATCCACCTGAGGCGTCCCCCAGCGGTCGAAGACCTCGCGCAGAACTCGGGAGTTTAGCAACCACTCGTGCGGCTGGAGAAGACGACTGAGTTTGTCGGCCAGACAATTCTTCTCTCCCTGAATGTAAACCGCCCGCAGGAAGATGTTCTGGGAGGTCGCCCATTCCCAAAGGCGCAAGGCTTCCCGGCACAGGGACCAGGAGCCTGTTCCCCCTTGCTTGTTTACATAATACATTGCCACTTGGTTGTCCGTCCGTACCAGGACCACCTGATTTCGCAGCAGATGACCGAACACTCGAGCTGCCAGAAAAATGGCCCGAAGCTCCAACACATTGATGTGACAAAGACGGTCCTCCGCCGACCATAGCGCTTGAGTCCGCAGACCGTCGAGGTGAGCCCCCCACGCGTACTCCGAAGAGTCCGTGGTCAGGACCTTGCGATGTGGAGGGACGAGAAAGAGCAAACCCCCGGAAAGATTGGAAGAGCTGGTCCACCAACGGAGCGATCGTCTCAAGGAAGGAGTGACCGTCACAGGAAGGGAGAGCGGGTCTCGATCCTGACGCCACTGGGAGGCCAAGGTCTACTGAGGAAGTCTCAGATGCAATCTGGCAAACGGCGTGACATGAACTGTCGAAGCCATGTGGCCGAGTAGAATCATCAGCCTGTGCGCAGAGACGGAGCGCTGCAGCAAAATCTGACGGGCCAGGCGAAGCAGAGCCTCCAGTCTCGACGAGGGAAGGAACGCACGAAGGCGAACCGTGTCCAGCACGGCCCCAATAAACTGAAGGGATTGAGCCGGGCACAATTGCGATTTGGGAAAATTTACCTCGAACCCCAGACATTGAAGGAAAATGATAGTCTGTCGGGTCGCTGAGATAACCCCCTCCCGGGATGAAGCCTTGATCAGCCAATCGTCCAGGTAGGGGAAGACCTGCAGCCCCTGAGATCTTAGGGCAGCCGTGACCACCACCATACACTTCGTAAAGACCCGAGGAGACGAGGCCAGCCCAAAGGGAAGGACGCGATATTGGAGGTGCAACTCCCCCACCTGGAACCGTAAGAACTGGCGGAAGGCGGGATGCACCGGAACATGCGTATATGCTTCCTTTAGGTCCAGGGAGCACATCCAGTCCCCCGAGTCTAGCAGAGGGTACAGGACTGGAAGGGATAACATATGGAACTTCTCCCGGACAAGGAACTTGTTGAGCCTCCGGAGGTCCAGAATGGGGCGCAAGTCCCCTGTCTTCTTCGGGACCAAAAAGTAACGGGAGTAAAACCCCCGTCCCCTTTGGTTCGGGGGCACCGGCTCCACCGCCCGAAGGCCCAACAAGGACCTGGCCTCTGACAGGAGAAGAGGAAGCTGGTCTCGACAGCAAAGAGAAGCCCCCGGCGGATGTTCCGGTGGCGTGGCTAAGAAGTTCAGCGAGTAGCCCTCGGAGATGATCCGGAGCACCCAAGCGTCCGACGTGATCTCGGCCCAGGCTGGAAGAAAGGCCTGCAATCTGCCCCCGATAGGAAGGGGGTCCTTTGACAGTGCGGAGGGGGCCCGCCCCCAACCGCGCATCACGTCAAAAAGACGGAGCAGGTTTAGACGCTCCTTGCGCCAGAGGCTTTGGTTGGGACGCTCTGCCCTGCTGCTGGGGACGCCGGGGCGGAGGCCTGGAGAAGGCCGGCGTCGACTTCTGCGGGTACCGCCGCGGAGGAGGTCTAAACGGCTTCTGCGGCGGAGCCCGGGGTTTAGGACGGACCAATGAGGCAATAGAGCGCTCGTGTTCAGACAAACGCTTGGTCGCTGCCTCCAAGGATTCATCAAACAGCTCTGAGCCAACACATGGAAGATTGGCCAGACGCTCTTGCAAGTTTGGGTCCATATCCAGGGTACGGAGCCATGCCAGGCGGCGCATCGCCACCGCGAAGGCGGACACACAAGAGGTGAGCTCAAATGCGTCATACACAGCATGGAAGAGGTAGAGACGCAGCTGAGACAAATTGGACATAAAGGCCCCAAAATCCTCTTTATGGGAATCTGGCATGACTCCATGATACCTCGGCAACGACTTCACCATCTGTCTCAAATAAGACGAGAAGGTGAATGCGTAATTCAGGACCCTGGTCGCCATCAAAGAGTTGGAATAGAGGCGACGACCAAACTTGTCCAAGGTCCGTCCCTCCCGTCCGGGGGGAACCACCGCAGAGACCCTGGAAGGCTGCGACTTCTTCAGAGCTGACTCCACCAGTAGGGACTGGTGGGACAGCTGTGCCTTATCAAAGCCCTTAGACGGGACAGTGCGATACTTTGACTCCATCTTAGAAGGCACCGCTGTGACCGTAAGAGGGGAGTCAAGATTCCTCAAAAAGGTCTGGGTAAGAACCTTATTGAAAGGGAGCCGAGGCGTCTCTCTGGGGGGAGAGGGCAAATCCTGCTCCTCCAAAAGCTCCTTGGTGTACTTCGATCCTGCTCCCAGATCAAGGTCCAAAGCCCTTCCCATATCAAGAACGAATCTAGAGAAAGAGGAGGGCTTCGAAGGCGGAGAGGGAGATCGAGACGAGCACCTCGCCAAGAAGGAAGGAGAAGCCTCGCGTGAGTAACGAGGTTCCTTCCCCGTGCCAGACCCCGAACCCCAAGAAGCCGCACCGAGCGATCTGGACGGGGTCGGGGACCGCCCATGCCCCGAGGAACCCCTACAGGAAGTCCCCGGGGTATGGGGCACCGAGGCACGTCCCTTCCGTCTTGGCGAAGAGTCCCTCGAGCACTCAACCTCTGAAGAACGGAAAAGCCTCGGGTTATCGAGGCGCAGTTCGGAGACCCACAGGGTCTCCGCCCCGGTCGGCGAGGAGCAACCGCGGTGTCGAGGAGAGGCCCATTGGCGTTTGGGCTTCCTCGACCGACGCTTCGCCCGAGGCCGACCCGAGGGCGAGGAACCCCGGGAGGACCTCGACGAGGACGAAGAGGAAGAGATCCTCCGAACTCGCTGCACCTTGTCCCGAGGCCGCACACTCCGCTCAGGCTGGTCAACCGAGGTCGAGGGCAAAGTCGGGGCCGAGGCCAAAACCCCCCCCGGGCCCGAAGTCGAGGGCACCGAGACCGAGGTCACTGACGCTGGGGCAGTCGAGGCCGAAGCCTGCTGAAGGTGCGCGAGGGCCCCGGACAGCTCCGAGGCGATGAGAGCCCGGAGCAAGTCCTGGAAGACGGGAACCTCCATCATAGTCGGCAGATCCGGGGCCGTCGGGTGCTCCCTCGAGGGCGACCTCGGTACCGAGTATTCCCGCGGGGCACCTGACTTCGGCGCTCGGGGCGGGGCCGAGGACGACCCACCCGCCCCCGCCGAGGAACTTGAGGATGGCTTCTTCGAGGCTGAAACTGAAGAAGGAAGTGAGGACTTACCCTTCGCCGACTTCGGGGTCGAAGACACTGGCTTCGACGCCGCGGGCTCCCGGGGCGAGGACGAAGGAGTCGAGGCCGAGGTCAAGGCCGGGGCCGAAGCCGAGGCCTTCCCCGCCGCGGGGTCAACGGCAAAGAGCTCCGCCATACGAGCCCGACGGCGGCGGAAAGCTCTCTGCTGTAAAGTAGAGCACCGGGAACAGGCGTCGGTGGGGTGCTCAGGGCCCAGGCACCACCGGTGAGGATCGGTGATCGAAAGGAGCCGATCGCACCGGGTGCACTTTTTAAAGCCCGTCACAGGACGGGACATGGGCCCAAAAACCGGCCGGGAACAAGCGAGGTCCCGCGGCCGCGGCTACCGGGAGCCCCCGGAGCTGAACGGAAAAGGTTTTTTTTGTTTTTTTTTTTTACGAAAACTGAAGGAAATAAAAAGAACAACAAAGAAAAACACAGCGACCGAGTCGAAAAAAAGACACAGCCGCGGTGACAGAAGGCAAATACTAAGAGCACAATTTCCACAGGGCTTCTGGCTCCGCGGAAGAGAATGAACTGAGGACCACGAGGTGGGGATGCGCCCTCTAGTGGGCAAGAAGGCATGCACATGCGTGGTGCAGTGTAGCAAACTTGAAACTTCAATCAAGTTTGCTTGAAAAGCTGTCCGCACTGGGGCTCCGTAGATGACGTCACCCACATGTGAGAATATCATGCCTGCTTGTCCTGGGATAATAGTTTATAGTACGTCTGCCTCAATAGAACACAACTAGTTTATAATACACCACCAGCTCTTAAATTATGATGAAGGGATACCAAAAAAGTGTACATATTGTACTCTGACAATAAAATGATGCACTAAAGTGCCTTGCAATTTTAATAACTGATAAGATCATATCTGCTCTAATTCCAATAATCTGAACAGTTTACTGTTCTGAAAAATGTATATAGTCAGTTCTCGCTATTTGTGCTTTCCTGATGTGTGATTTTGTGCATCTGCAATTGCATCTATTGTGACCAATATTCCCTATTCGCACCACTATATTTGCGTATTACGCAGACATGCTCTAACAGTTTTCTTTGCTTTCATTTTCACTTTGCGTCTGGTGTTTGCTTGGAGATATGGCCCCCAAGTGTACAAAGTGAATTACAAGCATCTACAGTGCTGTCCCATGCAGGAACCTAACCCTATTTTCTCAACAGGGTCCACTGTTCACTTTCTGCGATTTTGAGGTGCAACATGTACTGCTGGAACATTAAGTCTATGAGAAAATAGAGATTATGTTTCATTATTGGCGATGTCACAGTCCGTGGACATTTTCAGGAACTGTACTACTGCAAACAACAAGAACAGATTGTAAACACCATTCTCACGCAATGTTATCATGGTTTTTCCTTTATACTGCAGAGAACGTGAACAAGTACACAAACTCTCTAAGAGGTAGATTCACTTCCAACTTAGTTGTTCCAAGAACTATTAAAATGTATGCAAACAGTTCTGTAGCCTGCTTCAGATCAGTTTATGCATGAATGAAAATCATTAACATTCAATCCTGAAGTATAAAGAACATGGTGCAGAATCAGATTAAAACTAAATACTGTTTAATCATGGAATAGTACAGCTCACGTATGAAGACATGAGGATAAAGGCGAGTTGGTTGACAAAGTATATCTAGACCAGGGGTGCCCACACTTTTTTGACTCGCGAGCAGTGTTCCCTCTAAGCGGGCGGGTGTTGTGAGCAAACTTTTTTCACTGTGAGCTAAAAATATCGGGCGCCAGCAAGTTATGAGCCAAATAAATATGTTGTCAAAGTTGCTGATACATGAGGACGAGGTATTCAAAGGAATTTTAGGCCTACACGCTAAATTAAATAACGTTAAATAATATTTTTAAGAACACAGAAATTGTAGGGATGAAATGATATCTTAATAAATGTTTTACAACAAATGTAGTTATGTCTGTTACATCCATTTGTGTAAACTGTAAATTAAAAACAGTCCAGAAGACAATACGTTTGATGCTTTCAATTTCTAGACCAGTGTTTTTCAACCTTTTTTGGGCAAAGGCACACTTGTTTCATGAAAAAAATCACGAGGCACACCACCATTAGAAAATGTTAAAAAATTTAACTCTCTGCCTATATTGACTATATATAAAGTAATTCTCTTGAATAGGAATCAAATAAACACAAAGAAAGTATTTTATAATTACTTTATTATGAAATAAAAATTATAAAAATTATAAAATACTTTATTCAGTGCGAAACCTGGGCCTGTTTGGCTGAACACAAAGCTGATATTCTGGCTGGAATGGAAGAAAGACACACACGTAGCTCTTCGTCAACAGCTCTCAGTCTCTCTCTGTATTTGGTTTTTATAGCATACAAAAATAGACAAATATACCCTCCATCCTTTTTATTAAACCACAATAGCAGTTTTTAGCGCAGGGAGCTGTGCTGAATGCCCAGCACTGCTCTTGACGCTCATAGGCTCCCTGCGCTAAAAACCACTATTGCAGTTTAGTAAAAGGGGACCATATTGTAAAATATAGACAGCAGATATAAATTCAGAACTGTGCATAGTAAGTGAAGGGAAGTTTTCATCTCTGGGAATTTACCCAGTTAACTATTAAGTTATTTGGGCAAATTCCTTTGAAAACTGTGGTAATACTGCCTCCACTTTGCTAAATTTAAAATAAAATCATTTTTCCTACCTTGTCTGGTGATTTCTGGTTGCACTTTCTTCTTCTGACTGTGCATCCAATCTTTCTTCCCTTCTATCAGCCTGTATGCTTTCTCTCCTCCACACCTCATTCCCTCCCCCAACTTTTTCTTCCTCTCTCCCTGACCTTTTTCTTTTTTTCTGTTTCTCTTCTTTCCTTCTGTTTCCCTGCCTGCCCCCTTTCTTTCTTTCTCCCAGCCTCCTGTCCAGCAGTAACTCTCTTCCCTTCCTCCCCTCCCAGCAGCATCTCTCCGTCTCCCTCTCCAGTAGCAGCTGTCCCTTTTTTTTCCTTGCCCAGCAGCTTCCCAGATTCCTTTCCCTCCTCCCCTCCCAGAAGCATCTCTCCTTCTTCTCCCTCTCCAGTAGCAGCTGTCCCTTTTTTTTATCTTGCCCAGCAGCTTCCCAGATTCCTTTCCCTCCTCCCCTCCCAGAAGCATCTCTCCGTCTCCTTCTCCCTTTCCAGTAGCAGCTGTCCCTTTTTTCCCCTGCCCAGCAGCTTCCCAGACTGATAGTGGTTTTCTCCCCTCCCAGCAGCTCTTCTTACTTCCCAGCGCAGCGATTCACGAAGGCAGCCTCGGGTCCTTTGTTGTGTCGCACCGCCTCTGAGGAAAGAGGAAGTTGCATCATCAGAGGCAGCCGCGACTCAGCAAAAGCCCCGAGGCTGCCTTCGTGAATCGCTGCGCTGGGAAGTAAAGGAGAGCTGCAGAGAGGAGAGAAAGCCACTGTCGGAGGCTCCCCAAGATCTCTCCGGCCCAGCGCACGCTTCCGATGCTGATCTTGCCGGTCCTGCGCGGACCGGCAGGAAGTTCAAATGAGTCAATCTTGCCGGTCCTGCGCTGTGACGAGAAACTTGTGCGCTGCGACCTAATATTTTGTGCGCCAGCGCACGCCAGCGCAGCTTAGCGGGAACACTGCGAGCTACTTTTAAAATGACCAAGTCAAAATGATCTACCAACAATAAAATTTTAAAAAAACACAACGCACACTGTAAGCATAGAAAATGTTAATTATCATTCCTATTCCAGGGTTTTTTCCAAAGAGGTCATTGCAGATGACTCTATGCACTGTCACCTCAGTAACAACCATACAAAAATAGACAAATACCCACCCCCCTCCCTTTTTACTAAACCACAATAGCAGTTTTTAGCGCAGGGAGCTGCGCTGAATACCCAGCACTGCTCTCGACGCTCATAGGCTCCCTGCGCTAAAAACCACTATTGCAGTTTAGTAAAAGGGAACCATATTGTAAAATATAGACAGCAGATATAAATTCAGACACATTTTGATCACTAAATTTAAAATAAAATTATTTTTCCTACCTTGTCTGGTGATTTCATGAGTCTCTGGTTGCACTTTCTTCTTCTGACTGTGCATCCAATCTTTCTTCCCTTCTTTCAGCCAGTATGCTTCCTCTCCTCCACACCTCATTCCCTCCCCCAACTTTTTCTTCCTCTCTCCCTGACCTTTCTTTTTCTCTATTCATGCCCCCTTTCTTTTTTTCTGTTTCTCTTCTTTCCTTGTGTCTCCCTGCCTGCCCCCTTTCTTTCTTTCTCCCTGCCCTTCCCTAAGCCACTGCCATCGGGGAACAGGACCCAAACCGCCACCAATGGATAACAGGCCCCAAAGCAGACGCCGACACCGCCCCAAGCTCTCCCTGCTTTGGGCCGACCAGCATTCCTCTCCCCGACGTCAATTCTGCCGTCGGAGAGGAAGTTCCACCCAGCCAGGCAGCGATTGGCTGGCCCGAACTTCCTCTCCGACGGCAGAATTGACATTGGGGAGAGGAAGACTGATAGGCCCGATAGATCGCCAAGACAAAGTGAGTCCTGGGTGATCGACTCACTTTGCCTTGGCGAGCTACCGGTTGATCGCGATCGACCTATTGGGCACCCCTGATCTAGTTCCTCATGAGAGACTCCTGGATTAAGGAATTGGTTATTGAACAGAAAACAGGGTTAAATGCCCATTTTGCTCAATGGAAGAAGGTGAACAGTGAGTGGAGTGCCACAGGATCTATACTAGAACTGATCTGAAAATTGGAACAGTTAAGTGAAGTGATTAAATTTGCAGATAACTATTCAAAGTTGTTAAAACACATGCAAACTATGAAAAGTTGCAGACAGACCTTAGGAAATTAGAAGACAAACCTGAAATGGTATCCCAGTATACAAAAAAATAGAGATGCTTGTTGTCTTCCCTGATGGGAATATGGAGGTAAGCCTCCATAACACTGAGGGACATCAGAAACTCACCTGGGCAAACAGGTTTCCACTAGAGAATGACACAGGGCCAAATATGTCCCCACGGGAACTCAATTCCCCCCCCCCCACCGTCCACATTGGAAGAGAGAATCTGCCCCCTAAACAAGCCACTGAGGGACCTAGTACACCCTCAGTAAGCAGATCTGGCCCCCATCTGCATTGAAGACAACCCCCCCAGTCCAGTAATCTTTTAGGATCTCAAAAAAGTACACAGCTTCAAAGATCTAAAGCCAAAGCCACTGGGATGCCTGTCTAACCAGAAGCTATCTCCACCACTTAGCTGCCAGGGATCTATGGAACCTCTTTTGGCACAATTCTGATAGCTAAAGAGGCAATACTTCCCATGTCTTTAACCCACTTCTCCAAATCCTCCTGAAAGAGCATCACTTCTAAAAAAGGGCAACTGGTTGAGGAGCTTCTTTGAGACTATATCTGCTGCCCAATGGCAAAGCTAGAGCCACCTCAAGTGCACCATGGTCAACGCCATTAAGAGGGATGAAAAGCCGAATCAGATCATACAGGACATCAGCTAAGATGACAGCACCCCCCCCCCCAAAATAAACAAACAAACCAAGCAAGAGACTTTTGGGTTGCAGAAGCAGCTGCCTGAATGCTCTATGTAGCAGAGCCCTCACCATGTGTCATAAAATAGTAGCCCACACACTTAAGAGTGCCAGTGGAAAAACAGATTAAATTGTCGCTCCACCTTTTTTTTTTTTTTTTAAGCTCCTTGAGAGCTGAGCCACCCTGCACAGAAATCAGACTTATAGTCATGACCAGGGTGTCCATTTTGGGGTATATCCTGTACAACTTGTCTACCTCCTCAGGGGAAAAATAAAAAAGGACACAGCCAGTTCATAATCTTGGACTTCCACTTCAACAACAACAACAAACAGGAAAAGGATTCAAAGCAGAAAATATTTGAGGCCTACCAGACTCTCCAAAAACTGGGATCACCATCAGATGGATCAGCTGCTTAGACTTTGGATCAAGGGCCTCTGGATACTGGATCAAGCACGCAAGAAAGTTTTTCCTGGCAAAAAATGAATGGGATCTGGCTCCTCCTCCACAAGAGAAGGGGGTTAAGCTCAGAATCAGAACCCTAAGGTAAAAGAGGGTCTGAGAGGTCCCCCAAATCTACAAAAGTGGAGTCTGCCCCACTGGAACCTGTGTGAGATGCAATCTCCCGACATCATTTGTCTCCCAGAGAGATGCCCCCATAAAGGCCCTCTGAGGTCTAGGATGCCCCTCTAAACAAAGACTCAGCTTCTGAGGCTAAAGCTTTTTTAACAAGCAGAACAAGATGCTAAATCCAAACAGAGTTCATGGGGCTCCAACAGGAAATACCTCCTCTACACTGAGGATGTACCTAGGGGTGAAGCAAAAGACAGTCCTAACTCTCCCAAGCCCAGGTTCCTCCTGCAGAAATAGTCATGAAAGGGAACTTTATACAGTGAAAGTGGTGCATGTAAAATAATTCGTATATATTCATTGAAGATATCATGAAAGCCTGACTGGCAGGAGTGCCTCCAGGACCAGGTTTGGGAATCACTAGTTTATTTTGTAGTTGGTCTCTGTCAAGCAGTACAAAAGACACACCCCTTACTATTATTGCTTTACAAGTTAATAAGCAGTTCTATAATTTACTTTGTATTCTAGTTTCCAAAAGATCAAACTATCTACAACAGGAAAATCTGAACAAATTTGGCTAGAGAATCAAGTTAATTCACAGATCTGTTACTTGGAAGACCAAACCTATTCATGCAGCTGAAGGAACTGGATTACTGCACCTTACAGAATCTATATTTAATGGTCCAGATCTGACAGAACACAACTAATCCACCAGTAAAATGAATGAGCGGTATAACAAGATTAATAAACCATAATAAGGTGTATAAAAAAAAAAAATTTATTATGTGCCCCAAGCTATTTGTAGAATCAGCCAATTAAATTGAATAGAACATTGTGACTGCTGTGTTAGATCCTTATGTCCACAAATGCAATTGGCTAACAGGATGTTTAATGAATCTCATTTCTGTGCTCCATTCATTTGATTACCAGCTTCTGAAAGCAAGTTAGATCACTGAAATTATCAATGGCAAACCTTATTTATACAAGATGTTTAAACAGTTTTCAGTTTTGATACTGGCTACAACGGTGCACAAGATAGAGCAACGGCAGATTATCTTTTGATTATGTACACAGCTATGAAACTACAAATGATCCAAGTCTGCAGGCTTTTGTAAACTAAGGTAACACACCTTCAGAACTCAGGAAAGGCTAAAGTATGACTCATTAACATTGCTGTGCTCAATTACTGGGGAAAAAAATTAAGTTTCCATTGGATGAGAGAATCCCTTCCTCAATCCAGATTGCCTTTATATTCTAAAATCTGGGAAAGCCTACAAAATTCTCTACAACAGATTTTGAATTATGTTACCCTTTTACTGCAGTATTTGGCTTTACTGTGGATATGCTTCAATAAACCATTAGATATCAGTAAGCTAATATGGAGTTGCAGAGGTTCTTGAAATCAAGCGAGTCTCCTGTGCTTATGATCATCCCACCCCTCCAACTAAAAGTCAGTTTTGAAAGACGGTTCATAGTCTTAAGCGTGCGAGACAAAGGTGCGCTGACAATTCAGCACAAGGACTTCATCGCGCCATAGGAAAACTTTATTTTAAAGGGTTCCGATGGGGGGGGTGTTGGTGGTGAACCCCCCCACACTTTATACTAGAAATCAACTTTTCCCCTATTTTTTAGGGAAAAAGTTATGTTTTCAGTATAATGTGGGGGGTTACACCCCCCATGTCCTCCCCCCAACATGGCAGCGTGAGGCAGAGCGATCCCTATTAAGTAGAGTGGGGGGGCTCCCCCCCACACCCCCTGTCGGAGCCCTTTAAAAGATGGTTTTCCTACGGCACGATGAAGTCTTGCGCTGAATTGTTGGCGCTCGTTTGTCGGCGCGCTTTTGTCCCGTCACCTTGAAACACATGGAGAATCTTAAACAGAATCAGGTGTATCTTAAAAAGAACATACTATCTCTGCTACATGCCCAATTGAAGAGGCTTTCATTTGCGACAGCACCATTGGCACCATATATCTTCATCATCATGAATGGCTTTTCATGCTCCAAACCTTCAAGAGCTTTACTGACTGTTCTATCTACTGTATGAATAACAATTTTAGAACTGTTCAAGCTTGTGTTATACTTTACAATTAAAAAAAAGGAAGGTTCTGGAAAAAAATCAAACACCTATACAAACCAGAAACAATAAGCTACTGGTACTCAAAAAAAAAAGTCTAATGCCACTTCTGGCGTTGTTTTAGATTTTGATAATCTGTTTTATCTAAGTTCTATTAGCTATGTGGGTCATTCCATGTCAAGTGGACGAATACTGAAAACAACCCATGCTCGACCCCCTTGAAATCCAACCAAATTTTACAGGGGTGTTTTCTAGGGTCTAAAATGAAACTCTGCATAATGTTTTGGATTTATCTCAATTTGGTCAGGAGCTAGGGGTGGTTGAACAAAAGAAATCGATCCACTCCCATGGCTCATGTGACCTAAAACACCAACTTTGCTTAAGAACTGCGGCAGAAGGAAACTATCTAGGGGTCTGAAATTTTTGAAATTTGGTACAACACCTTGGGGCAATTTTTGTGCCAAATTTGACATCTTTTGCAAACGTGCTTCCATTTCTACAGGTCAGCAAAGTAGGCAAAAAAATTCACGAATGAAAATTTTTGGGCAAAGTTTGGCTCCATACTGCTGCTGGTAGGTAAGTCAGCTGAGGGTACAACTTTATCAGCAGACATGTACCATGAGGTACTTCCAAGATATGCAATATGAGCTTTTACAGTCAAGTGAAACTGAAGCTATGACCATTCAAAAAATATGGCTTTATGCTTTTATGCAAATTTTCACTGTTTTTCAGATTCAAATATCTCTGTGTAGTTTTGTTTTGTTTGGATATCATTTGAAAGAGCATGTTTTTTGCTACAGAAGCTATCCTGTTTCATCTTGGACCCGATCTTTCTTTGATGAGAATTGATGGTTTAAAGATAAGTGTTGCTTGCGTAAATGTTATGTTGAAGGGTCATTGGCACTTCATTGTGAATGTGCAGTGGAACTATATTGATCTGAAAACTCATAACCAAGCTTAGCCAGCCACAAGTACTCGTCTCATACTATGCTCAGCGTTTGACAAACTTACTGTGCACTTTTGCAAGATGAAAGTCAAAACATGCATTGGCTTGCACAAACTACTTACTGCGTGCAAGCCCAAACACAATCATGTGATTCACAAGAATGTATGCATAGCATACATGCAGCTTTTCTGAACATGTTCTGACTTGCAAGTTTCACAGCACAGTGGCTATATGAACAAGTCTGGCTTTAAGGTTCATCATGACCTCATAACACCATATGACTTCTTTATTTGACAAAGCTTGCCTTTGGCGTGCTGCTTTCTGTCTATTCTTTCTGTGCAGCATCTGGTTCTTTCCCTAGGCTATGCTTGTGTGGATTTTGGAAAAACTTACTCTGCACTCGCTGACATGTACAACTTGCTTTGCTCTATTTTCATTGTGGTCTCACACTATTTTTCACCTTACTTTTATTCTGTAATTTTAGATGACTTATCTTATGGAGACTACCGTATTTTCACGCATATAACACGCGCGTTATACGTGTTTTTACAAACCATGCATAACCTTGCGTGGTATACGCGTGAGCGCGCTATATAAATTTTTTTTTACATAGTTCCCCCCCACCGACGTCCGATTCACCCCCCCTCCGCAGGACCGCTCGCACACCCACCCCGAAGGACCGCTCGCATGCACCCGCACCCCCACCCCGAAGGACTGTTCGCACGCACTCCCACCCGCACCCCCACCCTGAAGGACCCTCACACCCCCACAGCCTCCCAACCCCCCCCCATCATGTAGAAGCTCCTACCGGTGTCCTGCTGCTTCCTCTTGGCGGTCCCGGCCCTTCTGTGAGCCTGTGCCTGCTGCTTCCTCTTCCGGCGGTTCGCCCTTTCTTTAACGTCAAGCCCTCTTGCCCCGCCGACTCCCTGACACGATCGGGGCAAGAGGGAGCTCAAGCTCTCTTGCCCCAGCCAACCGCAGCACCCCCGACACGATCGGGGCAAGAGGGAGCTCAAGCCCTCTTGCCCCCCCGACACGATCGGGGCAAAAGGGAGCCCAAGTCCTCTTGCCCCGCCGACTCCCCAACTCCCCGACAATATCAGGCCAGGAGGGAGCCCAAACCCTCCTGGCCACGGCGACCCCCTACCCCCACCCCGCACTACATTACGGGCAGGAGGGATCCCAGGCCCTCCTGCCCTCGACGCAAACCCCCCCCCCCCCAACGACCGCCCCCCCCAAGAACCTCCGACCGCCCCCCCAGCCGACCCGTGACCCCCCTGGCCGACCCCCACGACACCCCCACCCCCCTTCCCCGTACCTTTGTGTAGTTGGCCGGACAGACGGGAGCCAAACCCGCCTGTCCTGCAGGCAGCCAACGACGGAATGAGGCCGGATTGGCCCATCCGTCCCAAAGCTCCGCCTACTGGTGGGGCCTAAGGTGCCTGGGCCAATCAGAATAGGCCCGGGAGCCTTAGGTCCCTCCTGGGGGCAGGGCCTTGGGCACATGATCGGGTTGGGCCCATGTGCCTCAGGGCCCGCCCCCAGGAGGGACCTAAGGCTCCCGGGCCTATTCTGATTGGCCCAGGCGCCTTAGGCCCCACCAGTAGGCGGAGCTTTGGGACCGATGGGCCAATCCGGCCTCATTCCGTCGTTGGCTGCCTGCCGGACAGGCGGGTTTGGCTCCCGTCTGTCCGGCCAACTACACAAAAGTACGGGGAAGGGGGGGTGGGGGTGTCGTGGGGGTCGGCCAGGGGGGTCGCGGGGAGGGGGGTTTGCGTCGAGGGCAGGAGGGCCTGGGATCCCTCCTGCCGTAATGTAGTGCGGGGTGGGGGTAGGGGGTCGCCGTGGCCAGGAGGGTTTGGGCTCCCTCCTGGTCTGATATTGTCGGAGAGTTGGGGAGTCGGCGAGGCAAGAGGGCTTGGGCTCCCTTTTGCCCCGATCGTGTCGGGGGGGGGCAAGAGGGCTTGAGCTTCCTCTTGCCCCGATCGTGTCGGGGGTGCCGCGGTTGGCTGGGGCAAGAGGGCTTGAGCTCCCTCTTGCCCCGATCGTGTTGGGGAGTCGGGGCAAGAGGGATTGACGTTAGAGAAAGGGCGAACCGCTGGAAGAGGAAGCAGCGCAGGCGCAGGGCTCACAGAAGGGCCGGGACCGCCAAGAGAAAGCAGCAGGACACCGGTAGGAGCTTTTACATGATGGGGGGGGGGGGGGATCGGGAGGCTGTGGGGGTGCGCGCGGTCCTTCAGGGTGGGGGGTGCGAGTGCGTGCGAGCGGTCCTTCGGGGTGGGGGTGCGAGCGGTCCTGCGGGGGCATCAGGCTTTCAGGGTGGGGACAGGACTTTAAGGGGGAGAGGAGAGTCGGGGCGGGCGAAAGGAGAGTCGGGGTGGCCAGAGGAGAGTCGGGGCGGGCGAAAGGAGAGTCGGGCAGCATGCGCGGTATATAAAAATTTCTGTACATAAATTTGTGTTTTCCGCGCGCTATACCCGTGTGCGCGTTATCTACGTGAAAATACGGTAATAAGATAGAACCCTGCAGTATTGGAATCTGATAGTTCTAAGTGCCAGAAACCATCTACCTTCTATTCTGGAGAAAGTTGCTTGAAGCTTATTTCCGATTTCTCTTTGCCTGACCAAGAATTAAAAGATGCTCTGGAATTTCTACTTTTGTCCGTGGAATCTAATATCTGTACTCATCATGAAGCCTTGATTCTGATGAAGTCTGAATTTCTACAGAAAAACTGCTGTAATTCATTCAGAAAACAATATCAAAGGTCTGCGCCCAATTGATCTTCCTGCAGCTGATCATTTAAAAGCTATCACAAAGCACAAGTTTAAACCAGGCCAAAAGCTTTGCCCAAGATGCAGGCAAGACTCGTGCATCAAACTGCAAGATCTAAGTAGCCCTAACTCTGATTCCAACAGTGACGACCCTACCAATGCATCTGAAAACCTCAATGCCAGCTTTTCACCACTAGGAATCTCTTCACTAAAGATTCAACGGATTAGCAAGCAAAATTCCTTAAGTTATGCTAAATGCAAACTCTCTGAAGCCCATAATACAATTGCATACCAAATTGCAGTTATTGGTGACTTAACTCCAGCTGATATCAAAGCAGAACCAGAAAATAGCCAATGTAAAGGTGATGACTATGACCTTCTAGTGACTGAGATTCGACTATAATGGTGTGTCAGTCAGTTCATTCAGGGACTCATTCAGTCTGTGTCTGTACAATCCACCAGAAGGTGAAACTTATGCTTTCAGCAACTGCAATTCCAGATGACTACAAGGTGCTTCTGAATAAAACTGTCTGTGATATGAACTCAAAAAACTGCATGTTGCAGCAGTGTGACATATATCCTGGCCAGATCCCTCTGGAGCAGCAGTTCTCAACCTATGGGTCTCGACCCCTTTGGGGATCGAACGACCCTTTCACAGGAGTTGCCTAAGACCATCGGAAAACACACATTTCCGATGGTCTTAGGCAGTGTTCTTTAACTGCTGGTCCACAGGGCCGGAACGTCCATCGGGCCCAAGACAGCATTCTTCAGCTGCTGGTCCATGGTGCGATCAATGCAGCATCTTCGGGCCGGTTCCCTGAGCGCTGCAGTGCACAAAGCCGTGGGGAAAGGGAAAGGCTCCTACATGCGGCCTGCGCCTGAACCGGAAGCCAAAGCACAGGACATACATGAGGAGCCACTGCCCACAGCTTTGTGCAATGCAGTATCGCATTGGACCGGCCCAAAGATAACACCGAGAAGCAAGCCAGAAGGCAAGGCACATGGAGGGAGAGAGAGACAATGGTAGGGGAAATGCTTTTATTTTTTTAATTTAGTGATTTATTTGCCGGTTCAGGAAGAAATGCATTTTATGGGGTTATCTGTTTTCTGGTAGGAATGAATGTTAAAAAGCATACAGTGTGCTTTGTGTATTTTAATTTTGTGGTTAACCATTATGTGTTGTTAATACAATTATATTGTGTGTATATATGAAAAATGAATGGAAAAAATGGTGTTACAATTAGTACTAGTGTGGGGGCGGGGTCTGGGGCATGGATTGAGTGGAGATGGGCATGACTTAGCCCAGTGTTCTTCAACTGCCGGTCCACGGACTGGTGCCGATCCACAAAATAATTATTTTATTTCTGCTGGTCCTTGGGTGTCAAAAGGTTGAAGAACATTGGTCTTAGGAACCGAGACAATGCTCCTCTATCCATCTCCAGGCAGGTCTGCCTACATGCAGTACACCCACATACATTTATTTGTAATTAGAAATAAATATTTCACAGTATATAATTACATATTGTTCTTGTGATTAATCACCATGCTTTAATTATGTTCAATTTGTAACAATGAAAATACATCCTGCATATCAGATATTTACATTACAATTCATAACAGTAGCAAAATTACAGTTATGAAGTAGCAATGAAAATAATTTTATGGTTGGGGGGGGGGGTCACCACAACATGAGGAACTGTATTAAAGGACCGAGGCATTAGGAAAGTTGAGAACCACTGCTCTGGAGGAATATTTTACTGAGTTCTTTGGTGAACATGGTCCAGATGATATCATTGAATTTAAACAGTGTATTCACACTGTTCGGGATACACTGGAAACTCGACAGTTATCCACAGAGGACATCACTTCCGAATTAATTGGAAAAATTTCTAATTTGACAAGCCACCATTTTATTTCCAAGTACCAAAGTGCTTATCTGAAGGAACAAAGCAAATATAAAGGAGGGGCATGCTACTTTTTGATGGACTTCGCTGAACATTATTCCTTCATCGTTCAGGATGCAGTATAGGGGTTTCACTAGGAAACTAGTCATGCAACATTACACCCCTTCGTTGTCTACTTCTGCAATCCTGATATCCAAAGCCTATGCATATGCATGATCAGTGACTATTTGCATCACAATACTATTGCTTTTTTGAGGAAGCTTATTCTGCATGTGAAGGAAGTCTTGCCTCTCTTAAGCCATATTCGCTACTTTCAGTGATGGTTCTGCTGTGCAATATAAAAACTTCCAAGAATTTCATTAACCTCTGCTGCCATGATACTGACTTTCAAATTACTGCTGAGTGGAACTTCTTTGGCACCAGCCATGGCAAATCTCCATGTGATGGGATTAGGGGAAACAGCCCATGCCAGCTTACAATGCCCTCTCAATAACCAAATTTTGACACCAAGGGATCTATTTAAATTCTGCAATAAATCTTGTCTTGGGAATCAAATTTTTCTTCATTGCTAAGGAAGATATTGAAGCAATAAGACCTGCTCAGGAGCAAAGGTTTAGTATGGGCCACACAGTGGCTGGAACAAGAGAAAATCACCAATTTAAGCCCATAGATGCTGCTAGATTCTGCATTAGCAAAATTTTAAGTGACACCAGCTCATTCATTGCCAATGTCTTAAGAGTCTGATACTGATCCTGAACATGTCTCTACCTTTCAAGCATCCAGCTTTCAACCTGGACAATACTTAGCTTGCATATATGACAATTCTTGGTGGATTGGTCATGAATGTGAAATTTCAATGGAAGAATGCGACATCTTGGTTAATTTTTTGCATCCACAAGGTCCTGCATAGTCATTCACTGGCCTCCCTGCAGACATATGCTGGATCCCTGAACAGCATATTATTGCAAGCCTTAATGCACCTAAGACCACTTCATCAGGCAGACAGTACACTTATCCACAAGTTATTTTGGCAAACATTGACCAGACTTTCAAAACCATGTGCAAAAAACCGAGTTAAAAGTTGAATTTATGTGATTTTCTGATCTTTGTCAGTATGTAAGCGCACTTTAAATAAGTGGTTTATGCACTTTTCTTTTTGTCTTTAATAAAGCTTAGAAATTTATATGGTATTATCTGACTATTGGGAATGTCTTTCAGACAATGGATCAATAACTGATAAATATATGGTCTCAGTGTATATAATACATTTGTCATGATCTTCACAACCAGTGGCAGTGGGAATATGAAAATGCATGGATACAGGGAAGGTGGTCATAAAACAGCAACAATCTGAACTTAACTGAAACTTCATGTACCTTGTTCATTTGCATACAACATGGTTTGTGTGAAACATGCCTCTTTTCAATATTAAACATTGTGCGCATATACAACTAATGCTTATCTTTCTTGCATGCAAGAGTGACTTCCCGCCCTAGGTAGGGCATGCGTCTCCTCAGTTCAGATAGGTATCTAAGAAGCCAACCAGGGGAAGTGGGTGGGTTGTGAGAATATCTGCCTGCTGTCCCTGGATAACACCTGTTACGGTAAGTAACTGTGCTTTATCCCAGGATAAGCAGGCAACATATTCTCACATGTGGGTGACCTCTAAGCTAACCAGAAAGGGATGGTGGGAGTTTTGGCAATTTAGGAGAATAAATTTTGTAAAACTGCCTGGCCAAAATGGCTATCCCGTCTGGAACAATAATGAAAGGTGAATGTATGAACCGAGGACCAAGTGGCAGCTTTGCAGATTTCCTCAATAGGATTAGATCTAAGGAAAGCTACTGATGCCGCCATGGCTCTGACTTTGTGGGCTGTGACTCGACTGTAGATGCAGTCCAGCCCGAGCATAGCAGAAAGAGATGCAAACAGCCATCCAGTTGGAGATGGTATGCTTGGAAACTGGATGTCCCAACTTGTTTGGGCCGAAGGAGACAAAAAAGTTAAGGAGTAGATCTGTGTGGCTGAGTCCTTTGCAAGTAGAAAGCCAAAGCACACTTAGTTCAGAATATGAAGAGCTGTTTCTCCAGGATGAGAATGAGGCTTTGGAAAAAACACTGGAAGTACAATTTAGGATGAGTACGGAGGGCCACCTTGTCATGGTGGAATACTATGAAAGGTGGGTCCGCTACTAAAGCGGATAGCTCACTGACTCTGCAAGCAGATGTGAGAGCAATGAGAAAAACCACTTTCCAAATGAGATATTTAAGATGAGCCAAAGCCATTGGTTCAAAAGGAGGCTTGAGTTGAGTAAGAACATTGAGATCCCAAACCACTGGAGGAGGTTTGAGAGGTGGTTTGACATTGAAAAGACCTTTAATAAATCTGGAAACCACAGGATGAGCAGAGAGGGATTTCCCTTCGATAGGCGGATGGAAAGCAGCAATAGCACTGAGATGGACTCGAATAGATGTTGATTTGAGGACTGATTGAGATAAATGCAACAGGTAATCCTAAACTAAAGACAAGGAGGTAGATTGAGGCTCCTGGTTATGAATGGTGCACCAAGCAGAAAACCTAGTCCATTTGTGGTTGTAACATTGCCTAGTGACAGGCTTCCTAGAAGCCTCTAAAATGTCCTGTACAGATTGAGAAAACTGTAGAGTGGCAGTTAGGCTGAGAGATACCAAGCTGTCAGGTGTAGAGACTGCAGGTTGGGATGAAGTAGAGACCCCAGGTTGGGATGAAGTACAGACCCCTGACTCTGTGTAAGCAAAGAGGGAAAAACTGGTAGAAGTAGTGGCTCCCTGCTGCTGAGTTGAAGTAGAAGGGAGAATCAAAGTTGCATAGGCCTATCAGGAGGAGCTATCAGAATCATGGTGGCATGTTCCTGTTTGAGTTTGACAAGTGTCTTGAGAATGAGAGGGAATGGAGGAAACACATAGAGAAACTGATTCGTCCATTCCAGGTAAAAAGCATCTGCCTCGAGTCGGTGAGGGGGAGTACATCCTGGAGCAGAACTGAGGCACTTTGTTGTTTTGGGGAGACGCGAAGAGATCTATCTGAGGAGTCCCCCACTGAGAAAACATGTGATGAAGAAGCGAGGAATTTGAGTGTCCATTTGTGAGGTTGTAGAAGACGACTCAATTTGTCTGCCAGACAGTTTTTCTCTCCTTAAATGTAGACAGCTTTGTGAAGGATTGCCCAATTCCACACTTTTTGAGCTTCATGGCAGAGAGGGAGAGATCCTGTGCCTCCCTGCTTGTTGACATAGTACATGGCGACTTGATTGTCTGTCCGAATGAGGACTACTTGATCGTGGAGAAGATGCTGAAAAGTTTTGAGAGCATTGAAGATTGCTCCGAGTTCCAACAGATTTATGCAATACTGATGATCTGTGGCCTTGAGTACGGAGAACATGGAGATGAGCCCCCCAAGCATAGGTTGAGGAATCTGTCGTGAGGACCTTCTGATGAGGGGGCATTTGAAACAGTAAACCTCTGGAGAGATTGGAATAGAGCATCCACTAGTGGAGAGACTGTCGCAACGAAGGAGTCGCTGTAATGTGCTGAGAGAGTGGGTTGAAAGCCTGTGCCGACTAAGATGTCAGGATCCACTGAGGAATTTATAGGTGATGTATGGCAAAAGGAGTCACATGAACTGTGGAGGCCATGTGACCTAAGAGAACCATCCATCATGTGTCTCACTGAAAGTGAAAAGAGGTATGACACTTGTGACTAAGTTGAATGTGAGCATCCCAACACTGTAGAGGAGGGAATTCTCTGAGGTGCACAGTGTCTAGTACAGCTCCCTTGAACTGTAGGATTTTGAGAGGTTGGAGCTGAGATTTTAGAAAGTTGATTTGGAATCCCAATTGTGGGAAAAACCAAATAATCCATTGGGTCACTTCAAGGACCCCCAGAGATGTTGAATTGTTGAAGAAACAATAGTCCAGTTATGGAAATACGTGGAGAGCAGGGCTGCCCAGAGCTGCTGCCACCAGTACCAGGCAGTTGGTGAAACAACCGGGAAGATGATCTAGGCCAAAAAACAGTACTGTGTACTGAAAATGAAGGTTTCCCACCCAAAATCCACAGATTTGAGTTAGAGGCTGGAGGAGTAGAAATGTGTAAGCCTCTGAGACCCAGGTAGCATAACCAATCCGGTTGATCCAGAAGAGCATACAATTATGCTATAGACATCAGTCGAAATTAATCTGCGACAAGGAAGGTGTCCAGGATAGGATGCAGATCCCCTGTCTTCTTTAGGACAAATACCTGGAAGATTGAAAGGATAGTCTTTTGCCATCGGAAGTGCAGAGAAAAACCTTGCCCGATGAGAGGTCCCATCCTTGGTAGAAAAAATGGGAACGACCCCCTATTGAAAAAAAGATGAGAGAGGTAGAATGAATAAGGTTAAAGTTGAGTTGGTTAAAAAGACTGAAAAAGCTTAGGTTAAGCAGGAGTCTGAGGTTTACGCTGCTGCCGTTGCTGCTGTTGAAGCTGCTGTTTCTTAAGAGGCGGCCTTGAATCAGGTACTGCCTTCTGAGGAAAATGCCTTTGAGAAGATGGAAAAGGTGTATAACCCTTATCTGTGGAAGGGTTCGGGTTTGATCTGATGATGGAGGCAGATGACTTCTCATACTCGGACAAGCGCTTTGTAATTGCCTCAATGGAGTCAAACAACTCACTGCCTTGGCATGGGATGTTGGCCAGTCGATCTTGTAGATTTGGGTCCATATCCATGGGATGAAGCCAGGTGAGACAGCGCATCGCCACTGAAAAAGCAGTGGCCCTGGAGGACATCTCAAAAGCATCATATGCAGCCTGGGCCATATGTATGCGAAGTTGTGCCAGAGTGGAATGCATATGCTGGAACTCTGTCATGCGATGCTCTGGAAGGTACTTGAAAAAGTGGGCATAGCACTGACCCAATATTTGAAATATGATGTAAAGACAAAGTTGAAAGTTGTAGTTTAAAATCCTATTTGTCATCATAGAATTTTGATACAGGTGTCGGCCAAATTTATCCATGGCCCTTCCTTGTCGGCCAGGTGGGACTGCCGGATTGGTTGTTTTCAAGGAAGACACAAGAAGAGATTGATAGGATAGTTGAGGCTTTTCAAATTCCATACAGTGAACCATTTGATATCGAGATTCCAGCCTCGCTGGCACAGCAGGAACGAAATAAGGTATAGCAAGATTTATTTTGAAAGTTTGAGTAAGAATGCCATTCATGGGTAATTTTAATGAATCCAGTTGGCATACAAATGTAGTAAAGGACATCGAAGCAGAAAAGGGGAGATCCCGTTGAGTCGAAGTCGACTGGGAACCCCTTGAAGTACGTCTCATGGCAGAGAAAGAGGGTGAAGCCTCTGTGGAATAATACCCATCCATGGGTAAAAAATAACCAGCTGGTGAAAAACCAGGAGGAGGAGGACTCAACTGACGAAAGTGGTTCTGCTGTAATTTTCTCGAGAAGGAAGGTGGCTGACTCGAGGATTGCCTATGCCTCAAGAGACAAGGTCCGTCTTGGGAAGATGACCTGGGTCTCAATGAATACCTCGACAGATGGTGTGGAGAGGAACTGTGCCTCAGAGAACGAGGAAGTGATCTCGAATGGAGTCTCAATGAGGAATGTCGAGGAGTCGTTGCCCTGTGCCTCGAAGAAGGCAATGCCTTATGCGTAGAGGTAGGGCTGGAAGGTAGAGATCGAAGTCAAGACACTCTCAAGGACTCGACTCCTTGCATAGAGAGTGTTGGTTTTTCTCGAGGCACTCTCAAGGACTCAACTCCTTGTATTATTACTGAGTGCTCAGGCTGGCCTGCAGGAAGCAGGGTCAAGGCAGGAGTTAATTTGGCAAGCATATTACCAAGCTCCTGATGCAGAATAACTTCCAACATACTCTGCAAAGCTGGTACAATTGGTGTGGCTATAGACTCCAAGGAAAATGACCTCGAGGGGGGAGTCTTGTCTCGATTTCGAGACACATGTCCTGGAGATCCCCAGACCCACTGGTTCTAGAGGTGGCATGTCCATAAGGGTTGGCTGAGCTATCACAGCTGATGGAAATGCCAAGGATAACGGAGCCACGGGGGAAGAATTAGCTGAGCTCCCCAAAGACGAAGACTCCCCGGTCAAGGGAGATTTGATGGAGGTCGAGGTTGAAGATTTTGACCCTGAAGAAAACTGAGCTGGAATCGAGGTAAAGGTTGGGACAAGAATGGAACTGAAGGCTTAAGGCAAAGGTCGATCCATTTCCTCACTCGACGACATTTTTGCACAGCGGGTGCCTGACTCCATCCGAGGTCAGGCTACACTTCGTAACCTAGAGACTGGCCAGAAGTGGAATGAAACACGAGTACGGCAAAATCAAAGTCTGCAGGCTGAAGCTGCGAGTAGGCCCCGCTGAAGTAAAAGAACAGAAACTAAATATTTTTTTTAACGTGCAAACACAGCGACCCTGTAAAGAAAAATACACGAGCCGCGATGAGAGAAGGCACGAGTAGAACTAAGTCATAAGAACATAAGAACTGCCGCTGCTGGGTTAGACCAATGGTCCATCCTGCCCACAGTCTAGCGCAGAGCGTCGAAACGAGTGGCTTGTCAGCTCCGCGGAGAACTGAGGAAACGCACGCCCTACCTTAGGCAGGAAGGTACTCACGCATGCGCGGTGTGGCAGCTGCAAACTTTCTTAAAGTTTTACAAGCAAGTCTGCTTGCGAGGCTGTCCGCATCCAGGCTCCATGGATGATGTCAACCACATGTGAAAATATGCTGCCTGATTGTCCTGGAATAAGGGCTTACAATCTAACTTGGACAGACAGACATTACATATAGGGTTGGGGATGCAGAAACCAAGATGAGGAGTTAAGAGTTGAAAGCACTCAGAGGTGGGCTTTAACTGTAAGACCTGGACCACTTAAGTCATTGCCTGTTCTCCTTCTGAGAACAATGGAGCTCTGATCAACCAGTTGTCCAGGCATTGATGCACTTGCAGTCCTGCCCTATGGAGATGAGCTGCTACCACCACCACCACCTTGGTGAACATGCAGGATGCTGTTGCCACACCAAAAGGAGCACCAAGTACTAAAAATGTCTCTCCAGCACTTGGAATCTCAAGAACCTCCTGTGCTCCTGAAACATGAGAATGCATAGGTAGGCTTACATCAAGTCTAGGGAAGCAAGAAATTCCCCCAGGGCTACCGCTGTAATTACTAACTCCATTGTCTCCATGCAAAAGCATGGAACCTTCAGGGCCTCATCGACGTATAGGCTAGGGAGATGCCACAAAGATTCACGAATCATAGAATGGGTAATAGAAAGTGGCATATGCCCTTATTCCAGGACAATCAGGTAGACATTTTTAGTACTTGGTGCTCCTTTTGGTGTGGCAACAGCATCCTGCATGTTCACCAAGGTGGTGGTGGTGGTAGCAGCTCATCTCCATAGGGCAGGACTGCAAGTGCATCAATGCCTGGACAACTGGTTGATCAGAGCTCCATTGTTCTCAGAAGGAGAACAGGCAATGACTTAAGTGGTCCAGGTCTTACAGTTAAAGCCCACCTCTGAGTGCTTTCAACTCTTAACTCCTCATCTTGGTTTCTGCATCCCCAACCCTATATGTAATGTCTGTCTGTCCAAGTTAGATTGTAAATAGGAATGCCAGATTTAGACAAAGCCATTCTTTTCCCAAATTGAGAAGATAGGAAATAAAAGGGAAAATATTTTAGAAAACAAAAATGAAAGGATGGTTCCCATTGAAGAGACTAATGTTGCAGGAAACATCTGGAACAAAATCATAGAAAGGAGTGAAACACCATACTATGGACAGTGGAATATAAATGAAACAAAAGACTAGCTGACTGGGGGTTAAGTCATGCGAACAGTGTCTCCCCCAAGAGACTGTTTGAGAGCTCTAGAATGTCTTGTAAAGAGAACAGAGCCAATGCAAGGGAATAAAAAGGAGAAGCAGTTTCTTCAAGGTATGAGTATATCCTGAAAAACCCAAAGGGGAACCAGTTGAGAAGATACTAAATAAAAATGAACAGGAGATGGAAATCATTAAATGCCCCTGTTGAATAAGTAAGATTCGAACATGTACATAATTGGCTAATGGCTGTTCTGATATAAAGTATGAAAATACAGAATTCAGAAATCTGAGTACTTATGAAGGGAAGGTAGGACTATTTCCTATCCAAAGAATTGATATGTAAGGTGCAACCATGAAAATGAATGCAAGTGGAAGAAAAGGACATATAAAAGAATGTACTCCAATGGTGGAATACTCTTGAGTGATCAGATAGCTTAGAAAAACAAACAGTCATGAGAGTAAAAAAAGAACTGGAGAGGAAAGGCAGAGCCTTTAGGAATAAGTGAAAGTAGGCATCATATGTAGACAGTTGAAGTGACCTGGAATATGAATGTTACGACATGTAGTCCCAACACCAAGACAATATGTCTGAGTCAAGTGCTAGAAAGGAAAATAAGTACAAGAAGCCCTCAGTGACTTGTGCATGGTCACAGGGGACATGCAGGGCTCAAACTCAGAATGCAAGAGTGCTGAAGCTGCAGCATCAACTACTGAATCATACTCTGTGTGCTCGTGAGCTTAAGTGCTACTTAAGTGGTCGAGTAGAAGCGAGAGAGGTCAAGGCCACTGAAGAATGGAAGAGGCTATGGAAAAAACAAAAGTGAAATAACTGTACAACCAGAAGGGCTCTTCCCGGCCAGACTATGACAATGCTGGGCAAGCAATTTAAATCGGTGAAGCTGATTTTTACACAAACCAAATCAATTCACTGATTCACTTTGGTTGAATCTAACTGATTCAAATCAGGAAGCTCTAGTGGAGGCTGGGGTGGTTCTGAGTTGGGCCTAAAATTCTTATTTGTGGGTGGGATTTGCTCTTAACCCCATGAAAATGGAGGGGGGGGGAAGAGTCTACTGACTTTTTTTTTTGAATTGAGTTATATTTGACTTATAAAATTCAAAAAAAGTTTGCTTGTTTTGCTTGTTGAGATTACCCTATGAATGAGAAAATTCTGTTCATCTTAAAAAAAAAAAAAACAACAACAACCCCACAGCATTGCAGTATGTTTAGGTGAGCATTTTATCTGAGTGCACCTCACAAAATGTATGCTAACTTATCGATTGATTTTTTTTAAAATTTATTTTCAGTATCAGAAGCTTCTGGTTTTGTTTAGGTGTATTATACTTGAAGCAAAAGCATCTAAGCATTGAGTTCCAGAAAGTGCATACATATTATACAATATATAACAGGAATGAAAACCAATCTGATGTAGCAATTTGAACTTAAAGCAAATCATGGTGAAACCCAAACATGTAACAGAAAAAAAATGACAACCTAAAAGTAGCAAAATCAATTGAACTAGATTAAACACCTTAGGGTAGGCCTTGACAAAATTTTCTTTCAATATAGGGTGCCAGTTCAAAAAAATTAGGATCCAGCAACTGATCTCTCATCCCTCCCCAATCATTTCATTATTCCAATCAAAAATTTTTTTTTTTTTTAAAGGGGGGGGGGGGCAGGAACATGCTCAGATGTCCGCAGTAGTTCCTTTAGGACCTAATTTACTAAAAACAAACAAACATTTCCTAAACAAATGGAAAAAACCCTGCTACAAATAATTTCTGTAGCGCTGTACATTAAACATGTAAGACAATCCCCTGCTCAATAGAGAGTTTACAATCTAATTAAAACAGACAAATTGCCACCATGTTGGTGCCATCAAAGGCAGGTTCTAGCCACATAAAGAGCTAAATATAGAGGTCTGAAGACAGGGAAGCCATACCAAATGTTTGCTTCAGGGATACCCCAAACCTGTGGTTCTCTAGATCAGTGTTTCTCAACACCCTAGGTTGCTGAAAATTCTTTTACTTACAGAGCAAAGGAGAAATTGTTATACCTGATAAATTTTCTTTTTTTGTCAGCAACACTGTTCTGAATAAATGGACTGTTATCCCCTCCTATCAGCAGATGGAGCTAAAAAAACAAATGCTATCAACATCATTGTATAAGCTATATTGTTCCTTGGAACATTCCAGTATGACTAACTACGCAGCAGAAGCTCCCTTTTCATAATGTACCCAGTCCCAATCACCACTATAGATGCAGTGATAAGAAAGCAACCACCACAGAGTAGCAATTGCTACCCTGCATATTATACCAGGAAATCACCATCTCATGGGAATCCCATATTGCTGCCTATCAGAATCATAATTGGCCCTTTTCTCACAATGAACTGAAAAATAAGTAGTCACCAACTAAAAAAACAACCTGAAAAGTTCAGGTAAGCCAGTTTCCCCTTTCTTAGCATCAGCTGAGCCACTGTTCTGAACAAATGGGATGTACCAAAGTAGATCATTTGAGTGGGGGAAGACAAAGCTCCTACTGGATATAGTCTGAGCTGCTGCTGGATACAGTCTGAATTGGAACAAGAAAACACTATCATCTTTGTCTAAGAGCCAGCAAACGCTTGTTAGAACATTGGAGAAATGCAATAAAAATCACACAGACAACAGGTGCAACAGGTTGACTTTATTCAGGAAAGGTCTTTGAATGAACTAAGTACAAGCTCCAGGCTGCTGCCTAGGTGGACAATACAGATTTTATTAATTGGAAGTGCAAAATGGATTCATTCATTTTGTTTAATATGTAAAATGGTGCTATGATTTGAGTTATTTAATAACATAGTGTACTTATGCAGAAAGCCTATCTAGTTATATTACAGTACATGCAATAAATATGCATGAGATCTATTTGCATACAGTGGCGGCAGGGCATGCAAATAGATCTCATGCATTGGGGACAAATGTTTGAGGCCACAAAAGGAGTCCTGCTTGAAAGATTTGTCCTGGCTATTATTCCAAACTGAAGAGCAATGAGCAGATCAAAAATACCCCCCACCCCCCTTCTGCCTCGGTTCCAGTAGCCACAGAGGATGCACCTATCCCATGTCTTTCACCAACTTCTCCAAATCTTCTCCAAGGAACAAGTTTCTAAAGGGCAGATGGCTACCACCCAGTGGTAAAGCCATAACCATCAGTGACCAACTACCAAAGCAGCCAGTCAGAGTCAGACAGACTAAAATCATAAAACAGCAGCAGCCAAAAAGGCCATTCCAATTTCAGGCAAGTCATCTCATGGCCCCCACCACTTGACCACCACAAATGGCAGCCTGAATGCTATAAGCCCCGACAAAGAAGGTCAGGCGAAGCTGCTGCTCCACCCATCTTATCAGAAAGCTTGTCAAGGGTCAAACTCCCCTGAACTAGCATAGCAGTTGCCTTCACGACTGCTGTAACAGGGTTGCCATATTAGGGAATACCCAGTACTTGTCAAATCTCCTCTGAACAAAGGTATAAAGATAATCAAGAACCCTGGTTCTCCAAAAGGATCCATCAGAGTTTTTCCATTCCGCCATCATCATGCAGACATGCCTTGTATAAGGAAAAATATTTTGGCGATTCTGCAAAGCCCTCCAGAAGCAAGAATCCCTCTACAGCAGGGGTGTCCAACCTGCGGCCCAAGGGCCGCATGCGGCCCAGTGAAATATTTTGTGCTGCCCTGTTCGAGGGCGATGCAGTGTTTTACTCTGCTGCCTCTGGGTCTTTACCGTCTTGCCGGCTCCCTCCTCTGTCTTGCTGCAGTGTTTGTGCAGCCCCAGAAACATTTTTTCTGGCCAATGCGGCCCAGGGAAGCCAAAAGGTTGGACACCCCTGCTCTACAGGGTCCACAGCCGAAGTCCCGAGCACGTAGAGGACCTAGTGTTCTTGTCTATAAGAAGAACTCCTCTAAGCAGAAGAGCTGGATCACATAGGACAGCTCTTCCTCGTCTTCCCCTTGGGAGGACCTCCAAAGGGAATGACACTTCCAGTGCCTTCACCTCACTATATCTTTTAGCACACAAAGCGGAGCCTCAAAGGTCCTCCATCCAACTGTAACTTCTTCCATACTAACTGAGCCAAGCTTTGGAGCCAAAGCTCCAAGTGCTCTCCAGTGGCCCCATTGGGACCTTCCAAACAGATCTACCAAAAAGCTTCTTTATAGTTATAGCAAGCAACAAACATAAATGGAGGGAAAAGGATCTCAGAAACCTGCTCAGTTTGCATGGAATTGAAAATAGTCTGAGACTTATCAGTTCCAGATTTCAATCACTGATCCTGAAAAAACTCCCTCTATGCACACATAAAAAAGTGACTTCAAAATCCTTACTGAATCCAATATATAACTATTCAAACTATGTGTGCACAATAATCAAACTATGAAAGTTCAACTTAAATCAATGTGTGAATGATTTTTAACAGATAGTAAATCTATACACTTATCTTTGAGTGCAGTGTTCCCTGATGGGATCCTTTATACCTGTATAACTGGTTTTTCAAGGGTCAGAATATAATACATATATACATACCAACTATAGAGGTTATTAAACTGCACATAAAGAGCTAAATGTATTGATGTAATATATGAACGGGTTGAGTTGCCGCAAACATTCTACTATATCAGTGTATCACAAACTGTGTGCCTCCTGAGATTTCAGGTGTGCCAAAAGACGCTGGGGAGGAGGAGAAGCATCAGCTACCTACAGGACGTGCCTTCCTGTAGGAAATCAGCCGACGCCAGCGCCTCTCCACGTATCTTCTCTTATGGCACCCCCCACCCACTGATGGCTCAGGGCCTGTCTGGATGGTCTTTGTGCATGCACAGACATTAACGTGAGGATGTCATGCATGTGTGCAACGTCATCAAATCGATGTCCACACACTTCCGAATGCCTTGAGCTGTGGCCACTACGTTTAGTGTGCTGCGGCTCAACAGTTTGCAAGACACTGTACTATATATATTTAAACAATTTCATACTCAAATAAAGAACACAGACACTGGCTCTGCACACCTCAACAAACTGAACATGAGGTTAATCATTACATATTAAATGCAGTCAGAGTATTGTGACCTTAAAGCCAGTTACACAAGCAAAACAGGTCCTGTCAGGGAAGACGGCACTCAAAGATAAGTGTATAGATTTTCTTTTTTAACTGAAAGTCAAACATTAGCACATTGATTTACCGTATTTTCACTCATATACCGCGCACCCGTGTAAAACGCGCACACGGGTATAGCGCGTGGGAAACTGTAATTTATGTAAATAAATTTTTATATACCGCGCACACCCGTATACCGCGCATGCCGCCCAGATTCTCCTTTCGCCCGCCCCGACTCTCCTCTCCCCCTTGAAGTCCTGTCCCCACCCTGAAATCCTGATGCCCCCCCCCGAAGTCCGATTCACCCACCCGCAGGACCGCTCGCACCCCCACCCCGAAGGACCGCTCGCACTCGCACCCCCACCCCGAAGGACCGCTCGCACTACCCCCCCCCATCATGGAGAAGCTGCCTACCGTTGTCCTGCTGCTTCCTCTGCCGGCGGTCCCGCCCCTTCTCTGAGCCCTGCGTCTGCGCTGTTTCCTCTTCCGGCGGTCCCTCCCTTTCTCAGACGTCAGAGAAAGGGCGGGACCACCGGCAGAGGAAGCAGAAGGACAACGGTAGGCAGCTTCTCCATGATGGGGGGGGGGTGTGTGCGAGCGGTCCTGCGGGGTGAAATCGGACGTCGGGGGGGGGGGGAACTATGTAAAAAAAAATGTGTACAACGCGCTCACGAATATAACACGCATGGTTATACTCGGTTTGTAAAATCGTGTATAACGCGCGCGTTATATGCGTGAAAATACGGTAAGTGGAACTTCCATAATTTGATTATTGTGCACACATAGTATGAATAGTTATATATTGGATTCAGTAAGGATTTTGAAGTCACTTTATGTGTACATAAAGGGAGGTTTTGTAGAATCAATGACTGATAAATCTCAGACTATTTTCAATTCCATACACACTGAGCAGGTTTCCGAGATCCTTTTCATTATTTTGTATTTGTTGCTTGCTATAACTATAAAGAAGCTTTTTGGTAGATTTGAGCAGTGTGCTATTTGGTGTTTGTCAATCTATTTATTGTATTGTTTGGTGTTGTTCACCCTCCAAACAGATCCAAAGCCCCAGAAATAGACGAAATATTCCCCTGATGCTGAGAAGCAGCAGATAATTGCCACAGGTCCCAATGCTGCAGAGGGGGGGTGTTAGATTTAACTCCAGTGGCCCCTCACTTTCTCCTGGGCTGTTTCAAAGTATGAAATGGCCCATCACACTGTGGGCAGACAGTTTTGACTATCAGCCATCTCTGAATCTGTCCCCTTCTGTGGTTTAGAGTAACTAGTCTCTCTTTTTCTCTTCCAATTTTAAAATGTTTAATTTAGGCATTCTCTTTGTGTTTTCCTTTAATGCCCATTTATTTTGAATTTTATGTAAACCATTTAGATATCCTTTTGACAGGTAGTAGATTTAAGTGAAAAGTGAGATAATGGTAAATGATTTTCACACAGAGGAAAGTGTGAGTAAGGTACTTCAGAATTCAGGCATGCGACAAGTTCTATTCAAATACTTTTGAACTACAGGGTAGAGGGGGTTAGAAGTTAAAAACTTTAGCAAAGCTTAGGCAAACTATTATCCCTAAGAGTTAACATAATGGGATATGATCAGTGGTCAAATACTTGCCAGCTTTGAATCAATGCAAAAGTGCAAACATTCAAGAGAAATGTTTATAATACAGAATGAGATACTGAGGGGACCAACCAGGAGGCTTTGAGGTTATCTTAAGACAGCAAAGAGTGCAAAACAATGATCAGGGATATATTATTCAGCATACAGGGAAGTACAATAAAGTGGCAATAAATGTCCCTGTAAAGGGCAACATCATGCTTAAAATTAAGCATTGTGTCCAGTTTTAGGGGCATGATATGAGGCTCCATCAAGGTAGACACAAGAGATTGTAGAATGAAAAGAAAAAGGTGGTAGAGACAAACAGATTATTTCAGAAAGCATGAGAACCACCAATTGTAAACAGGTGAGGTAGAAAGTGATTACTGTACTTGAGATCTGATAAGTGTACCAAATCTAAAGGATGTCTGCAAGGAAACAAGTGCAGTCCTCCTCCAGAAGCAGCTTTATATACATTATTGCATGGTAGTTACTATCCAGTCTCTGGGTGGCTTCAGTGCACAAAAAGCACAGTTACTTACCGTAACAGGTATTATCCAGAGACAGCAGGCATATATTCTCACATGTGGGTGACGTCATCTACAGAGCCCCGATGCGGAAGCATTTTCAAGCAAACTTGATTGAAGATTTAAGTTTGCTCTGCTGCTCCACGCATGCGTGCCTTCCTGCTCCACTAGGGGGCGCATCCCCTCGTGGTCTCCAGTTCACTTAACTAGCAAAGAAGCCAACCTCGGGGAGGTGGGCGGATTGTGAGAATATATGCCTGCTGTCCCTGGATAACACCTGTTACGGTAAGTAACTGTGCTTTATCCCAGGACAAGCAGGCATGATATTCTCACATGTGGGTGACCTCCAAGCTAACTGAAAAGGGATGGAGGGAAGTTGGCAATTTAAGCAAATAGATTTCACAATACCGATTGGCCGAACCGGCCATCGCTTCTGGACAGAGAGTCCAGACAGTAGTAGGGAGGTGAAAGTATGAACCGAAGACCACGTGGCAGCCTTGCAGATTTCCTCAATAGGTGTGGACCTGAGGAACGCTATGGAGGCTGCCATCGCTTGGACCTTGTGTCCCGTTACTCAACCATGCAGCGCGAGACCAGCCTGAGCGTAGCAAAAGGTGATGCAATCGGCCAACCAGTTGGACAAGGTGCGCTTGGAAACTGGGTGGCCTAACCGGTTTGGGTCGAAGGACAAAAACAATTGTGGGACTTTCCGGTGTGGTTGAGTGCGTTGGAGGTAAAAGGCCAACGCTCTCTTACAGTCAAGAGTGTGAAGCGCCACCTCTCCGGGGTGAGAGTGGGGCTTGGGAAAAAACACGGGCAAGACGATGGACTGATTGAGGTGAAAATCAGACACTACTTTAGGCAAGAACTTTGGATGTGTGCGGAGTACCACCTTGTCATGATGGAAAACAGTGAAGGGTGGGTCCGCTACCAGAGCCTGTAGCTCACTAACTCGCCGGGCGGAAGTGAGTGCAAGCAGGAAAATCACCTTCCACGTGAGGAATTTAGGAAGGCATTTGTCTAGGGGCTCAAATGGAGGTTTCATTAGTTGAGCCAGAACCACATTAAGGTCCCAAACCACCGGAGGGGGTTTGAGAGGAGGATGGACATTCAGAAGACCCTTCATGAAGCGAGAGACTAAGGGGTGGAGCGAGAGGGCTTTTCCTTCCAGGGGCTGATGAAAGGCCGCAATCGCACTGAGATGTACTCGAATGGAGTTGGTCTTTAGGCTGGAGTGAGATAATTGAAGTAAATAGTCAAGGACCAGAGGGACGGGGACCGACACCGGGTCCTGACTGTAAGAGGAGCACCAGGCTGAGAATCTGGTCCACTTTTGAGAATAGCAGGTTCTCGTCGAGGTCTTTCTAGAGGCCTCCAATATCTCCTTGACTGATTGAGACACTGGGGAGAGAAGTCAGGGAGGAAAGAAACCAAGCATTCAGATGGAGATTGAAGATTGGGATGTAACAGCGAACCCTGACTCTGTGATAGTAGAGAGGGAAACCGAGGCAGAGGCAGTGGATCTCTGACAATGAGTTGAAGTAGAAGGGAAAACCAAGGCTGGCGTGGCCAGTGAGGAGCAATCAGGATCAGGGTGGCTTTCACCGTTTTCAGGTGGACCAGCGTCCGCAGGATCAGAGGAAATGGCGGGAAAGTGTACATAAACCTTCCCTCTCAGTCGAGGAGGAAGGCGTCGGCCTCGAGTCGGTCCGGGGAGTGTATCCGGGAGCAGAAGAGGGGCAGTTTGTGATTGTGGGGGGATGCGAACAGGTCTATTTGAGGCTTCCCCCACTTTTCGAACACCTGTCGTAGGGTCTGAGAGTGCAGTGACCACTCGTGTGGCTGGAGGAGGCGGCTGAGTCTGTCCGCCAGACAGTTTTGTTCTCCTTGTATGTACACCGCTCGAAGGAAGGTGTTGTTGGAGATTGCCCATTTCCAGAGGCGCATGGCTTCCCGACAGAGGGACCACGATCCTGTCCCCCCTTGTTTGTTTACGTAGTACATTGCTACCTGGTTGTCGGTTCGGATGAGGATCACCCGGTCGTGAAGCAGATGTTGAAAAGCTACAGCTGCGAGATAGATGGCCCGGAGCTCTAGCACGTTGATGTGACAGCGGCGGTCTTCTGCTGACCACATCCTCTGAGTGCTGAGGCCGTCCAGGTGGGCTCCCCAAGCGTACTCCGACGAGTCCGTGGTGAGTACCTTGCTGTGAGGAGGGGCGAGGAAGAGCAAACCTTTGGAAAGATTTGAAGAGTCGGCCCACCAGCGGAGCGATCGTTGCAAGGAAGGAGTCACTGTCACGGGACGATCGATCGGGTCCCGGTCTTGACACCATTGAGAGGCCAGGGTCCATTAGAGGGATTCTCAGATGGAGACGGGCGAAGGGTGTGACATGGACGGTGGAGGCCATGTGGCCCAGGAGAGTCATCATCTGTCGAGCTGATACCGAGGTCAGCAGTGAGATCCTTCGGCTCAGACTTACTAACGCCTCTAGACGCGGAGGGTGGAGGAAGGAACGGAGGCGAACCGTGTCCAGCGTGGCCCCGATGAATTGTAGGGACTGCGAGGGGCGTAGTTGGGATTTTGGGAAGTTTATCTCGAACCCCAGACTCTGTAGGTAGATAATAGTCTGTTGGGTCGCTGAGATAACCCCTTCCCTGGACGGGGCTTTGATCAGCCAGTCGTCCAGGTAGGGGAATACCTGAAGACCTTGGGAGCGTAAGGTAGCTGCAACCACCACGAGGCACTTGGTGAAGACCCGAGGTGACGATGCTAGGCTGAAGGGGAGGACTCGGTATTGCAGGTGCAGGTCTCCCACTTGAAAACGCAAGAACTTGAGGTGAGCGGGGTGCACTGGAACATGTGTGTATGCCTCCTTCAGATCGAGGGAGCAGAGCCAGTCGCCCTCGTCGATCAGGGGGTAGAGGGTCGGTAGGAGAAAGCATCCAAAATTTTTCCCGTACCAGAAATTTGTTGAGGCGTCTCAAGTCTAGTATTGGGCGAAGGTCTCCCGTTTTTTTCGGTACCAGGAAGTAACGGGAGTAGAAGCCCTTCCCCCGTTGGCCAGGGGGGAACCTCCTCCACTGCTCTCAGGTGAAGCAGATCTCGAGCTTCGGAGAGGAGTAGGGGTAGCTGCGTCCGGTTGGGAGGGCAATTCCTTGGGGGGTTGTCTGGAGGAATGGCCCGAAAGTTGAGAGAGTAATCTGATGAGATCACGCCAAGGACCCATGCGTCCGACGTGACTTGTTCCCAGCGAGGGTAAAAGACTTTGAGGCGACCCCCGATGGGAAGGAGGCCTGGGACTATGGCGGAGGGGGCCTGCCCCCTTCCGCGTATCCCGTCAAAAGGACGGGGATGGTTTGGTAGTCGCAGGCGGTTGGGACTTGGGCAGAGCCCGATGGTGGGCTTGCGGACGCCTGGGCGGAGGCCGCGAGAAGGCAGGAGTGGATTTTTGTAGGTAGCGGCGCGGAGGGGCCCTGAACGGCCTGGACGCGGGCGGTTTAGGCTTTTGCCGCACGAGGGAGGTAAACGAGCGTTCGTGTTCGGAGAGGCGTTTTGTAGCCACCTCGATAGTGTCATCGAACAGTTCTTTACCCACGCAAGGGAGGTTAGCCAACCGGTCCTGTAAGTTGGGGTCCATGTCGACCAGGCGCAGCCAAGCTAGTCGGCGCATGGCTGGAGGAGAGTTCGAAACCATCGTAGGCCGCGTGGAATAGATGGTGGCGTAGGTTGGAGAGGGACTCTGAAAGCAGGCTAAATGCTCCTTGGCGGGAGGCCGGTAAGTCAGTCTCAAAGGCTCTCAGTAGTCCAATGAGGTGTTTGAGGTAAGATGTGAAGGTGAAAGTGTAGCTTTGCACCCTAGAGGCCATCATCGCATTTTGATATAGTCTCCTGCCGAACTTGTCTAGGGTTCGGCCTTCTCGGCCTGGGGGGACCGCCGCTGAGACCCTAGAGGGGTGAGCCTTTTTCAAGGAGGATTCTACTAACAGCGACTGGTGGGAGAGCTGCGGTTGTTCAAATCCCGGGAAGGGTACTGTACGGTACTTAGCCTCCATTTTGGAGGGTACTGCTGTGACCATATAGGGGGTCTCCAGGTTCCTGAAGAAAGCCTGTTGGAGTACCGGGTTAGGCGGTAAGCGAAGGGACTCTCTGGGTAGTGATGGCATATCCAGCTCCGCTAGGTACTCCTTAAGAGTATCTGAAGTCGGACTGGAGGTCCAAGTCCAAAGCGTGGCCCATGTCCTGGACAAAGCGAGAGAAGGATGGGCGGGATGTTCCCAAGGCCCCGTGCGGGGTCGGTGAACGAGACCTCCGTCGGGTGGAGAAGGATGGGGAGGCTTCCCTCGAGTATCGAGGCTCCTGCTCCGATCCACGCTCCGAGACCGGGGAAGCACTGTGAAAGTGTTCCGGGGTCGTGGATCTCCGACGTCTCGAGGAGCCCCTCTTGAGACGATGCTGGGGTTCGGGGTACCGATCGATGTCGAATCGGTGACCTCGATCCGGACTCCCTCGGTGAAAGCCTGAAACCTCGGATCGGAGCCCCGGTCCGAGGGGGAGTTCGGAGGATGCGCGGGTTGGATAGTGATAGCTCCGTCACCCTCAGCGGTCCCGTACGAGGTGTAGGTGAACGGCCTTGTAGAGTGGGGGAACCCCGGGCCTTCTTGGAGGTACGGCGGTTCGAGGTTTCTGTCGTTTTAGCACGACGTTTTGCCCCGCGGCGGTCTGTGGAGGGAGAGCGCCTTGGGTGTCTCGGCGAGGAGTCTGAGGATGGGATGCGGCGGAGCTTGCGCGCTTTTCCCCCGAGGTGGCTCGACGCGAGGCTCAGGCTGATCTGGCACATGCAGGGGTCGAGGTCGAGGCCGGTTGTAGATGGGCCATTGCAGCGGACAGCTCCGATGAGATCATCGCTCGGAGTAGGTCCTGGAAGATGGGCACGGACAGCATCGAGGGCATGTCCACTGCCTCGGTGCGCTCCACCGGAGGCGACCTCGTATCAGAGTATTCCCATGTGGTGGAGGCACGGCCCGAAGGCTTGGAGGGCTTCGCCGGAGCTGTGAGCATGGGATTTCCGCCATGCGTCGCCGGAGTCCCCGAGGCTGGCTTCTTCGCTGTTACGGAACCTGAAGAGGGAAGAGGGGACTTACCCGGAGCCGAGTCTTTCTGCTGCCCCAAGGACTTCGGATTCGAGTCTCGAGGCGATGCCGAGGTATTCGGGGCCGAGGTCAAGGCCGGGGCCGACCTCGAGGCCGAGGTAGAGGGTTGGTCGGCGGCGAAGAGATCCGCCATGCGGGCTTTTCTTCGGCGGAGGGCCCGGTTCTGGAAAGTAGCACACTGGGGGCAGGAGTCGGTTGGATGAGCGGCCCCCAGGCAGAGGATGCACTGGCGATGCGGGTCTGTGATGGAAAGAAGCCGCTCGCACCGGGTGCACTTTTTAAAGCCAGTCAAAGGCCGGGACATAGAATCGAAACTGGCTGCGGCTCGAGTAGCCATGCGGCCACGGGGACCCGGAAGCCTCCGGGTCGGTGAAAAACGAAGGCAGGAATAAGTTAAAACAAGAAAAAATTTCGCGCACAGTGACTTAATCGAGAAAAATAAGAAAAAATTGCGGTGCTAGAAGGCAGTTGGGGCAGAGCCTTGAAGAAACACGACTTCTAGGCTCAGCGGAAAATTTTGAACTGGAGACCACGAGGGGATGCGCCCCCTAGTGGAGCAGGAAGGCACGCATGCGTGGAGCAGCAGAGCAAACTTAAATCTTCAATCAAGTTTGCTTGAAAATGCTTCCGCATCGGGGCTCCGTAGATGACGTCACCCACATGTGAGAATATCATGCCTGCTTGTCCTGGGATAATAAATATTCTTCATTCTTCAATCACTGCTGCTAATTTGCTCAGATGTACAATATCGGCCATTGTATCCTGTTATTTCAGAGTAAGGCAACAAGCCCAATTGAATATGTATTTTCTTAAATTTAATTTTCCTTTGCATTCCTTCCCATTCCATTTTCTCCTTTCTTTTGTTTAGTTTTTGATATTGTTCTCTTCCTTCTGTTATATATGTATAGTTCCTGATGGGTTAAATGTTTTAAATATCGGGTGGGTAGTAGTGCTGCCCGATTCAGGAAAAAAAATTTTGATTCGATTCAGCCTATTTGAATCGATTTTTCGATTCGATTTTCCTGCCCAATTGGGTGTTTTGTTTTGTTTTTTAAACATCCTGGTGGGTTTATTTTATAGCCTCTTCATCCCCTTTGCCTTCTCCTAACCACACTGGCACTTTGGTGTAAACAAACAAAAAAGACTTCCTCTCTCTGTGAAATCCTAGCTCACATTTGCGGTCTTACACCAGCTCTGGCAGGATACACGTTTCAAATCTGACATATTGTAATCACAGAAAATAAAATGATTTTTTTTCTACTTTTTGATGTACTCAATCATGTTGGTCCCAGGCTCTGGCTGTCTTCTGATAACTTGCTTGCCAGGGTCTCCTTATTTCTCCATGCTAACCATCTTCCATCTCTGTCCTCCCCTTCCCTCCCCCGGAGGTCTGGCATATTTCCTTTTTTTCATCTTCATCCACAGATCCACCTTTTCTCAACTACCCTTTCATCCAGCATCTCTCCCTCATTCCCTAATTCTAATGAATCTTTGATGTTAACAATTACCTTGCTGTATTCTTTTTTGTACACTGCCTAGAACCGCAAGGAATTGCACGGTATATAAAGACTTATGTACAAACTACTGGAATGCAACAGCAAAATGGTACTCAAGATTATTTATAAATCACCTATGTAAAACCATGCCAAAGGCATTACTTAGATACTACACCACATTTGTTGCTCTCTCCCTATCTAACTGGTTACTGAAAAATTCAATCTAAGCAGTTGTTAGTTGTGCTTTCTATTCGATCTACTATGTAGTTATCAATTCGCTCTCGTGTTTTTGGAGTGGTAGGTCCACAGTTGTAGAATGCACTTCCTGATGCTGTTCTCCATATTGTCCCTTTTTTGGCTCTCTAAGTGTTTGAAGGCTTGCTTTTTTCAGAAGGATTTTCAAGGTTTGTGATTGGGCTGCTGATATAGGTGAGCCATTGATCATGATTTTAGATGCAACACTGTATTGAGAAGATTTTAAATAGATATGATATATTGAATTGTAAGAGTTCATCTGTTTTATTATGCATGTTTTAACCTGCAGATTTTTGGATATGCAGGATATAAATGTTTAATAAAATAAATGTTGTATGACAAGATTTACCACTGATTAAACATGCTATTTCAGATCTTTACCTGCTGTAGTCCAGAAAGAGCACTATGCTTTCTTTGCCAATGATATCATTAATTTACTTACCACAAAGGTCAAGCTGACCTGTACTTTTACTTTTTTTTTTTTTTTTGAGAAATCATATCTGCCTATCTCTACCTTGACTTTATATCTGCCTATCTCAACCTTGACTTTATAGCATTCAAAAGTCTAAGCAGTGAAGCTGCCAGAACTTAATACAGTATTTTACCTTTATACCCTTGCATGTGCATCCACTGTTCTCTTAATTTATAATGTAATCTGTTATTTGTGAGTCGCACACTACCAGTGTAGGCTCAAGGCAACTTACAGAGAATATAAAGGGAGAACTGGAGGTTGGTGGATGCATTTAGCTGGCTAGCTATAGGAAAGGATCTGTCATAATAGAATGGATGGATATACTGGGTGATTCATGTACAGTTCAGGTATCAAAGAGAAGGGTCTTCAGTTTCTTCTGGAATAAGGTGTAGCTAGGTTCAGTTCTGATTTCACATCATTCCAAGTTTCCTCTCCCAGGAAGGTGAGCATGGAGTGGAATATTCACCTATACTTGAGATTTTTTTTTTTTTATATATAGTGGGGACATTTATTCGTATCCTGCGAGATTTATTCGTATCCTGCAAGATGCGGACCATGCTATTGAGAAGAGTTGGATAAAAGGAGTAGCTGAATTTCTGTAGTGTATGTGATGTATGATGCAGGATGTTTTGAATTTTATCAGAGATGGGACGGGTAGCCAGTGCAGTTGCTTGAGGTAGGCGAAGACCGAGTTGTATTATTATTTTTTTTTTACATTTAAAGCACTTCCTCACAAATTAAAACCATATGGAGGTCTACCTCGATTCCATTCTTCCGATCAGTTTTCTGTGGTCCTACACCTGGTCCTCCCACCATGGACACTGCTTCGCTGTCTTTCAGATCATTGAGGGAAGGGTGGCTGAATTTCTGCAGCCTGATTCTTGTCTATCTCTAGCTATTCTTCTATTGTAATTTGTTTCTTCTACGTTATTTTAGTACACATTGTAAACCACTCAAAGTTTTAAATTGGGCAGAAAAACAAATTTACAATAAACTTGATTTATCAGTGTATTCTGCTTTTTCAGCAGCCTCCACATGTCTCCAAGTCTTTCATAACCACTTTTATATGTTCCCCAGTCACCAATATCAAAAAGAACAAGGTTGGTTCTCATTCATTTTTTTGCACAACACAAAAATTCAGCAGTTCATTCTCTGAACAAATATTCCCCCAATTGAGTGTTTTCATATTAAGGCCCATAAGCTAGTGAAGGATTCCATCAATCATGCATGTAGCTCTAACTCTACCACACCTTACCTGAAGGCTTGCTGCTGGCACCATCACCAGAAAAGCTGTTACCCACTCCAAGCACAAAACTGTTGCACTGCAAATATGCCATTAGGTACCTGAATATATGTGCTCTCCCAAGAGTGAAAATAGTATAGAGCTATGTGGTGTTGTAGAAAATAGAACAGATGTTTGAGGCAACACTGGCAGCAAGCCTCCAGAGAATGTGATATGGGGATTAAAAAGTGGAAGGGCCAGGATTGGAAATCTGATTGGTGGGAGAGGTGGGCAAGAGTTAAGTCTAGTTGAATATAAGTTGCGAGAAGATGAAGCAGACTTCTATATTACCCAAGTTGCTCAGTGTGCACTTGAGCAGCCAGGCTAGTCATATCATTGGAATACTATCCCTGCAGTCAGACTATCGGGCTACTTTCTCTAGTGAATCTTGACGCAGATCTTTGCCAAACTAGCCTCTACTTTAAAAAAACTTTTTGGCATGGAAAATTATTTTATTTCATTTAGGACATTGCTCCATGGGTAAAGATGATTCATTACATCTTAGCACGACATAGCTCATATGACTCATCACCCTGCAATGATTTCTCCTTTGAGCTCCCTGGACTGGACACATGCCAAAACTTCAGAAAGTTGACATTTTTAAGTAAAGTGGTACTTTTCAGAGTCAGCTTTTAAGATGCCATTCGGGAAAAAGTAAGAGTTACATGTATCACTAGAAAGCAACTTTCTTTGTAACAAAAATGAATTGCAAGTAGTAGAGATTTTGACTACAGTACCCGGATCTTCAATCCTCACAAATAACTTCAGGGTATATTTGTTCAAAACAGCTATCAATCCTATGCTTTTCTAGTAACCAGTATATTCCAGTAGCATGAGTAGTACTTAATTCAAATTATCCTGGATGCTAGTTCTAGATATGTGCCAAATACAAAGAAACCCTGTACAGTATTTAGAAGAACAAGAACAGATGATGAAGGTAAGAAAGTCCATCTAGTCCAGCGGTCTCAAACTCAAACCCTTTGCAAGGCCACATTTTGGATTTGTAGGTACTTGGAGGGCCGCAGAAAAAATAGTTAATGTCTTATTAAAGAAATGACAACTTTGCATGAGGTAAAACTCGTTATAGTATATAATAAAACATTAATCTGTTGATTATCTGAAATTATCAGAAGCAAATAAGGAAAGATTTATAAACTATAACTGTTTCCTGCGTCTGTATGCGATTGTTCTCTCCACTCCACCTCACAATCACTTACAGATGCAGGAAAGCGCTTGCATGAGGTTACAGCAGTGAGGCGGGCAATGTTCCAGAACGCGACCGCCGGACACAACCACCAGACACTTAAGGCACATTTTTTATAATACTGAGGGCCTCAAAATAGTACCTGGCGGGCTGCATGTGGCCCATGAGTTTGATACCACTGATCTAGTCTGTCCATTCTTGCCCCTTTGTTATGCAATACTGAATAGCCTATTCAGTTTTAGGGTTTTATCTTCACAAGATGACCCATTGGGCTTGCCTCATGCTAATGTCAATACCAAGCAGGAAGGAGGTTTAAATATTGGGCCCAACTGTAGCAATAATTCCCTGAATTCCGTTACTGTTTCAGCTTTCATTATCTTTTCTAAGACGCTATCATGAAGTCACTAACCTTCCTGGGGAAAATAATATTTTCTTGTATTACTAAGTCCACTCTTTTCGAAGCTTCATATGAGCTTGTCCTAGAACTTTCCTTCTAAGAAAAAGGCATATCAGCACTTAAGCCCAAGGTAAAATTTTACATCCCTTCCCACCCCTCTTTAGAATGGTACCATATATACTTAGATCTGTTCACAAAGCTCACAGGTTTATAACTTTTTCAGAGTTTATTCTACATGTACAGGTATATAGAAATGAAGTCTCTACAACCAGGTATTCCAGATTACATCTCTACAATCATTCTTCCACCTTACCTCTAGAAACTCACTTTGTGGCACTGTTTTTCTACCTTGAAAATCATTTTCAATCAAGTTCTTTCTTGACTTACCATTTACTATTCTATTTTAAGTGCTGATAGTGCCATCGAGTTGTGTTGAAAGTTAAAGTTACATTTTTTTAAGCTAAGAACATGTATTTAGCATATATTTTATTCTAAGAACTTAGAAGATAAAATGCTTTCTGTGTACGTTTTAAAGGATGCATCATCAATCAATCATAGTAAGGCAATGGGAGGGAACTACCGTACCTAGACTAGAAAATTTATGAATAACAATTGTCCATCTAGCCCAGTATCCTGTTTCCAACAGCAGCCAATCTATGTCACAAGTATCTGGCAGAAACCCAAATAGTAGCAACATTCTATATAGTGGCTTCTCCCATGTCTACCTCCTAGACTTAAATTAGAACTACTGAACAAAAGTCTAATCACATCTAAAGCAGCTCTAACAGTAGTATAATGGCATGCACTATGACTATATTCTATATAATAGAAGTAAAGTTAAAGCAGCCACCCAGAAGTTTACATCTACCAGAACAGCAATCCATACTGGTACTTAGATCAATTACCATGAAAGGCATTTTAGTTTTATAAAAACAACTTTTTTGGAAAAAAGTAGGGAGAATCTTATTACAGCCCAGCAGTAGGTAGTTGAGTAAGGTGATGAGCTATTAGTTCAGAGTTACTGGAATGTTTTCTCTGTCAAAGTTTGATGTCTGTATTTAGAAAAATGTGCATAATTTTGGATATTTCTACAACATACAGGCCACTTAAGCTCTCTTCATCTAGGAGCGTCGCTCTTTACTCTACCCTTCCCTAAATTTTGAACAAGAGCTTAAGGACAAAAAGTTGAGAGAAGTCACAATATGGCAGTTTAAGAATACGGAACCATAAACATGAGTTTCTTATACAGCACATTGTCTGCATTACAAATAGGGATTAGTTAACGTGACTTACTAACATATTTGTATACCTTACGGGCATAGTTGTAGGAATTAAGATGAGAAATTTGGCAAAAATTGTGAAAGCTCTGGCTTCTATTATATAGGTCAGGTTGTAGTTTTAGTACCGCCACTATGAACACTACGATTTGACATTTATTAGGGGCACGCCTGCAGGCCCTATTACCTCCCTTCAAAAAAGTTGCTTTGCATTGGTATTTAAAAGTGCAACTATAGGGATGGTAGGGCCCGGTGCAATGACCTAATACTGATGGCCTCACCTCCCTTGCAGGGCGTACGGTGCTGGCTGTGCTGTGCCCGGTAGCCCTCAATCAGTGCCCACTCGCCGTTATCTCTCTTGAGAGGAAAATTGACACTCAGGACGTGATTGCAGGGCTTGATGATGCGCAGGATGCCGCGTACCCGGTGCCGTTTCTGTTCCTCCGTCTCGCGAGTTCGCAAGAATTCCACCAACTTATCTTCCACGATGCTAGCACCACGGTCGAAGAAGCCCTCCACCATCTTGAAGAAGTTGGGGTCGTCCTCCCGGTCCACGGCCTCACTATACTGGCGCCGCGCGCGAAACAGCACTGTTGTGGCTGGCAAAGCAGAATCAGTGGTCCCCGAGGCTAGGACGCCACCGCCCCGGGACAGCAACTCGCCTAAATAGCGGTACATGGTAAGCAGATATTTACTGGCTGCTAGGGATATTTACGTGGACGGATGCGTCTTTTGGCAAAATAAGGCGGCGGCTGAGAAAGTGCCGAAGGAGCCGCGAGTCTAGGCACCCACCGCAAGCACACTCTAAAATAGGGTAACTAGCTCCTGGGGAAAGCGAGAATGCTTGCGGCCCTCCGCCGCCCTTATAAGGACACGAGGGTGGCGCGAGTCATGTACGTAGTCCAACCGCGCCTCCCTCTGCTCGCCTGGCCAGAAGGCGGTTGAGAAGACGCGCGAGCTCGTCCTCTGGGCTCGCGCACGTAGCCCGGAGAGTGTTTATTTCAAGGGTGGGTGGCGAACTAAGCAAATGGTATTGTATCATGTCTTTCTTTGCCTGGACCTTTTACAAGTGTTTGAAAACTGTTTATCAAACTAAAAAGATTTTTTTTATGTGTGTGATAATGAAGAAATCAATGTTCACTTTAAAAACGAACGGCATATTTTACTGATTACCTTTTTATTTGAGAGCTTAGGAACGTTTGTGAAATTATATCTTAAAACAAAAAGAAGATTTAACACATTTGTACGCTTCCTATTGTATGCTATTGATATTGTACAAGTCTCTTCTCGCGTTCTAAGCAAGAATGTAACCGATCCCGCACAAGCTCTGACGTACTGCTCTTCCGGGAAGGGGAAGCCCAAGTTCTCACGCAAAGTGAACATCCAGACTTTACGTTATACTGGAGTCTTTGCTGTTCAATAAGAAATTGTGTATCGGACAACGCCCCCCTCCCCAAAAAAATAAAAAATTCCCCGATATCTATTTTTTAACCATCCAGAAGCAAGACTATACGTGCAACATCCGAGCCAGATATATAGAGATATAGATGTACTTGGCGTGTTAATGCATTTTTCACATCAGCTTACAAAAAAAACAACCTTGTGAATGTTAATGCTGGAATCTGGATCACATCTTTTTTTTATTTTTGTCAGTAGTGTTAAAAAATAAAACTTCGGGCATTTTAAACCACTTTTCCCGTTTTTGTTTTCCAGATTCTGGTCCGATGATGTTCGGCTTGCAGATCCTTTTACAGGGGTAGGGCGGAGGCGTAATACCTCACGCTATACGGCCCAACCATTCAGGGAACAGTTGGTGGGGCACACTAGTTTGATTCCGGACGAGAAAGGGAACTGACGAACTTCAACTGAAGTATGAAAAGTGGGTGGAGTGGGATGGTTTCTTGCTGAAGTCGGTTAGCGTTAGTACAGTTGTAGCAGAGAAAAAAAGGGAATAACTTGGTTAGTAAACACCTTTTTTGGTTGAAGAAGTAAAACAAACCAATCTCTGACCCCCTTTTCCAAGCTCTTAGTTGCTGATGCTATTATGGGAAAAATATTGGTAGTCCACTTCGTTCCGCTGCCTATCCCCAGTGGCATGAGAAGTTTAGGAATCGGAGGATTATCAGCTTAGAAAGGGGAGAAAGAGGGCTCTGGTATTTTGACCAACTTTATTGATGTAATGTCATTTCTTGTACAATCCCGCTCTTAACCTGGACAAGTGGATATATGCATCTGTAAGACTGCTTGTAGGAATCCTTATTTACATAATTTTTCAGACCCTCCTCTTATCTCCTCAGGACAGCCCTCAGGTTTCCAGTTGCTTTCCTACAAGCAACACAATAGGAGCTAGTCTTTTCTGCTTTAATTTTTTTTTTCTTAAAATCGGCATTTTTACGCACTTAGGGGTAAATTCTCTATTACTGCGTTTATTTTAGGCGTGCTTTAGGCGTCCGATGTAAGTGAATAATTACGGAGTTAAGGGTCTTAATTAATATTAATTGGGAAATAAATGACACATAGACGTCCCTAAGACGTAGTTGACGAACTGACGTCTATAGAAAGCATAGTCCCGTCTCCAGCTCTGGACGTGGGCGTTCCGTGGGCGTGCCAAATGGGGACGCTAGATGAGCGCTACCTGAGCGAGCAACTGCGTCTAAATATCGTGTATTATGTAGACGTAAGAAACCCTGGTCTAACTTGGATTTCAATGCCGTTTCAACTATCGTAATTGCGGCTCTTTGATAGACGCGAGGCAGACGTTCGCTGTGTTTTTTCATCAATAATTCCAATAGTGAGTTTGAATAGGTAATTTTCATCTTTTCTCTGTCCTAATAAATAAATTGACACCATAACAATGGAACACATTATATTGCATGGATAACAAACCACATTTCTGCCCAAACAATAATATAATTTACACATGGCTTTTACAACCCCCTTTTTTTTCTCAACAAACAGCACTGCAATCGACTCTCTTTTGAAAGCAAAGAAAAAACAGCACACATTCTCAGCACTTAAAAAGAGAATAAACAGATACACACCTTAACATTCAAGCTTCCCTCATTGCAAAATGGAGGTCTTCAGTTGCACAAAACTGACCTCATTGTGACCTCATCAATCTGCACCTTCAAAGTAGTATGCCACAATTAAAAGATGTGCTGGGTGTAGAACTCACAACCTCTGGATGTTAGGAGCACAGGCTGGCGCCTAACACATAGAGCTACAGCTGCTTCTACTAAGGTCCATCTCACCACCCGTTCATATCATACTTGACTGAGCTGTCTATGCTCATTAGCTATCATATCAGGATGAACTCAAATAAGTTTAAGCAAAGGAATGCCTAAAGATTTGGAAGGTTTTCAAGTAGAAAACAAATATCAACTATGTATTAAAGAATTGCAGCACAAATGACGCTGATCGGTAAGGGCAAAAAAAACACCACTTTTCCAGTATGACGCCTAAACGGAACAGATTACTTACAGTCATATATGCATTAGTACAGTGCTTAGAATGAAGATTAGCGTGTGAGAAAAATGGAGCTTCACCTCACATGCATTCAAGCACATTTGGGAATATGGGTTTGGGGCTCAGTGAAAGCAGCGCTTTTAACCATTGAGCTACCACTCTTTTGTCTCAGCCTACTATGACATTATAGCTAAACTCCTTTTCCCTTAGCACTTCACTAAGATATGATATGACAAGGGAGCCAGAGACATTGGAGCAAAAGTTGCTGTAGCTCAGTGAGGAAAGGCACTCTCTACCAATCTTCCGGGCTTTGAGGGTTCAAATCCCAGCCTGTATTTTACTTGTGGCATATCTACCTTCCAGGTGCACTTTGATGATGCTTTCCACTTCTTATAGGAGTTGAATATAACATTACTGTACAACTTTGCTGTGTAGCAGAAAAATAAACTTTTCCCCCTTCCATGCTAAGAATTTGAGTTCAACTCATCTTATATTTCTCCTTTTAAACATGGCATACTTTGTTAGTTTTTATCATAACTTGAAATGTAGGCAAATCCAATAAATACAGTAAAAATAATGGTGTAAATATTCAGCCAGTGGCAGTCACCAATTTCATTTCATTATTATTCTTTTTTTTACCAACACTGGCTGTATGTTCAGATACTCAGTGTTGGGTGGTGATTGGGTATGAGTACTGAATATCTGGGTATGTGTGGCTAGCCAGCAAGTAAGGGGACCTTTTATATCCATTTATGCCAGGATAAGCAGGCAGCATATTCCCGCAGATGGGTGACATCATCCACGGAGCCTAGTACAGACAGTGCAAAAGTGTCCAGACCTTTCTTTAAACCAGCTACGCTATCCGCTTTTACCACAACCTCTGGCAACGCGTTCCAGAGCTTAACTATTCTCTGAGTAGAAAAATATTTTCTCCTATTGGTTTTAAAAGTATTTCCCTGCAGTTTCATTGAGTGTCCGCTAGTCTTTGATGGAGTGAAAAATCTATCCACTTGTACCCGTTCTACTCCATTCAGGATTTTGTAGACTTCAATCATATAACATAATTCTTTATTTATATACTTCACATATGCCTTTCGGTTCAAGGCGTTGTACAAAAGAATATAACAAGGAAAAATTATTAACAATGAAATTGGTTAAACCATGTGGAAGTAGGCACACAGAATTTCCCTCTCTGTCCCAGATATCTTACTTTCCCTATGTGTCCCAGATATCTTTCTTAGCTTTCTTTATCAATGCTTTACATCAAACTTGCCAATGCTTGTGTCTCTAGGTACATCGGAAGCAGAAAACCAGTGAGGGAATCCGTTGGGACCGTTGGATGATAGAGGAGCAAAAGAGGCACTCTGGGAGAATAAGGCTATAGCGGAGAGACTGAATGAATTCTTTGCTTTGGTCTTTACGGAAGAAGATATAAGAGATCTATCAGAACTGCAAATGGTATTCAAGGATGATGATGTGGAGGAACTGAAAGATATCTCTGTGAATCTGGAAGATGTACTAAGCCAAATCGATAAGATAAAAAGTGATAAATCACCTGGACCAGATGGTATACAACCTAGGGTACTAATATCTGCCTGCTTCCCTGGATAACACCTGTTACAGGTAAGTAACTGTGCTTTATCTAGATTTTGTTGTCTTATTTATTTTATACTGTTTTTAATAAAAATACTTTTCTTTGGACTTCTACTCTCATCCTGATCATATGTGACTTTTCCACCCTTTGCATTTTTATTTTAGCCAGCAGTGAGGGCCAGTATTCAGCCTTTAATCAGATAAGATAATCTGGACAAAGATAGCAGCTTCCCGAATGGCTCCCGCGAATTCTCGCAAGACTTTCTTCAGCCATTCAAGAAGTCTCTGAATGCCAAGCAGCAGCGCCAAAATGCACTCCTGCTCAGTTCAGCTGAAGCCAGAACTTGCGGAAGCCACCAGTTTAGCAGCAGGGCAAAAGCGCAGAAAGCTCACTCCTGCCCACTACACCTCTGGATCACCAGGGATTCCAGGCACGTGGGTCATAGGGAAGACGCAGCATGCAGGATATCGGCTGAGAGGAGGTACAGTGGACAGGGCAAGGAGGGGGGGACTGGGTGCATAGCTCGGCGGAGGCCTGCGACAAGTCCAGGAGGGGGCGGGTTGGTGCTGGCCTGAATATAAACCGAGACCCCCATTTTTGGCCCAAAAATCTTGGTTTATATTCAAATATATATGGTATTTTAGAAAATAGGTTTTGAAAATAGCGATTTGGAAGTTTTGGTGAATAAAACATCCAAGTGCCACTCTATGCTGTTTTTTGGACATGTTTGTCTTTGAAAATGGATAGTTTATATTTGGGTTGGGATGGGGAATATGTATCATATGGAAATGGGAATATTGATAAAGAGGGGGGTATTTATTTTATCTTATAAGAATATTTGATTGTAAGTACAAGTGATTTGTGAAAATTGTTTTATTATTTATAATTCACTTGATGTAAGAATCAAAAATGAATAAAGATTTATAAAAAAATGAAAATGAGCTCCAGAGTAGCATAGTAGATAATGGCAGATAAAGACCTGTACAGCCCATACAGTATGTCTAACAAGATAAAACTCATAGCAAAAGTTATGGTGCATATGCATACTTGATCTTGATTTGTCCTAGCCATTTTCAGGGCTCACTGGCAGTTTTAATTCAGATTTAATATTTGGCTCTATACCTTGACCTAATTTAAATTTGATCTTTGACTGTTCACCTTGTGATCTTTTGTTGTTTGTTTGCTTGTTTTCAAAGTTTCTTTTAATGTTGTTTCTCATCTCTTTAATTAGACCATGATTTTAGAGATATTTTATTTTGTCCTGCAGAATAAAATTAAAATGAAAGTAGTTTGATGTTTAAGAATACATTGCCTCAGTTATTAAAGCTCATATTACAATTTGCTTGAAAACCTGCTGATACTGTTAATGCTATGTTTTCAAATAGATCTTTGACCCATCAGTCAGACTCTGTCCACTTCAGAATAAAAAACTGCATTTGTATTGATCTTTTCCAAGTGAAGCGCTCTTCTGTAAATGAGAGAGATGGTAATTATTAACAGAGGTGATAGTGTACTGATGTACCCAACATCTGTGTTAGCTGAATAATACATTTTATTTCATTGTAGTTATTCACATAGAGATTTCTGTCAGTAAAAACATTAGTGAAACACTTGTAGTAGACATACGAGGGGCCGCTGAAAAGTTCTTAGCCCAACCAAGAAGAGAATTATGTGGAGCCATGAAACCTACAAGTAGTTTGACACTAAGTTTCAGTGATATGAAATGGGAAAAAAAAGTGTGGAATAGAGAATGACACAGGGGAAAAATTTGTCCCCACCCTGTCCCCGCAAACCATCTGATCCCGTCTGCACAAGCCTCAAATAGTTTTATACTGAACTTATTTTATTAAAGTATAAAAGAAACAATTCTGTACAATTGTCATTTTATAAATCAAAGTTCTGGCTGCCAAACTAGAAGAAGAGATCTTCAGCTGGCAGGGCTTTGTTTATAAATGTTTATCAACACAACTTACCTAGTTTAAAGCTTCGTAGGGCTTTAAACTAGGTAAGTTGGGGGAGGGTACCTACTCGTATACTAGTGCGGAAAGGAACTATCCAGATGGGACGAGTGGAGACTGCTTCTGAGGTAAGAACCCACATTGCACACAGTTCTCTAGGAGTCACACAGACTCAGGTAGGAAACGCCTCACAGGGACTTAGCAAACACAAGGTGTGGAGGGCCATGTATGTTAATGCACACAGTTTAGGCAGTAAAATTCTAGAACTGGAAACTGAAATAAGGGATGCCAACCTTGACGTGGTGGCGATATCCGAAACTTGGTTCACGGGCTCACATGGGTGGGATATGGCTATACCGGGGTACAATTTACTTCGTCAGGACAGAGAGGGCAGGTTAGGTGGAGGGGTAGCACTATACATTAAAGAGGACATCAAAACCACCAGGATCACAGATGTCAAGTACACCGGGGAGTCCCTCTGGGTAAACCTGGCAAGAGGTGGCAAAAAATGCCTGTATCTTGGTGTGGTATACAGACCCCCAAGACAACTGGAAGACATGGACACAGAATTAATTGAAGACATAGAGAATATCACTCTACGGGGCGACACTGTACTGCTAGGGGACTTCAACATGCCTGATGCAGACTGGAACACATTTTCAGCGACAACCAGCAGCAGCAGGAGGCTCTTAACCTCCATAAAGGGAGCACGTCTCAAACAGATTGTAACGGAGCCCACTAGGGCCCAGGCAATTCTCGACCTGGTACTCACCAACGGGGAAAGCGTCTCGGGGGTCTCAGTAGGAGATACACTAGCCTCCAGCGACCATAACATGGTATGGCTCAACCTTAGGAAAGGCTTCCCTAAATCAATCACAAAAACAAAGGTACTCAATTTCCGGGGCACTGACTTCGCACACATGGGAGATTTTGTCCATCGGACGCTGCAGGACCAAGCAGAGACCAGTAATGTGGAAGCTATGTGGTCGTACCTGAAATCATCCATACACGAAACAACTAGTCGCTACATAAAATCAGATAAACGGCAAAGAAACAATAAACCCCAATGGTTCACTAAGGAGATCTCGCATCTCGTTAAGGAGAAGAAAAAAGCATTTCTTTCCTACAAGCGAACGCAGAAAAGAGAAGCCAAAGTAGAATATAGGACCAGGTCTGAAGCGGTCAAAACGGCAGTTAGGGAGGCCAAACTTCGAGTGGAAGAAACTCTGGCAAAAAACATTAAGAAAGGGGACAAATCCTTCTTCAGGTATATTAGTGATAGGAAAAGGAACACGGACAGGATAGTACACCTTAGACGACCGGACAGAAACTATGCGGTAGCGGATTCCGAAAAAGCCAAACTACTAAATGAATACTTCTGCTCAGTCTTCACCTGCGAGGCACCGGGACACGGACCACAGTTGAAGGCAAAACAAAACGCGGAATACCCGTTTCAGAATTTTGAGTTCACACCAGGAGACGTCTACAGTGAACTGACAAGGCTCAAGGTGAACAAGGCCATGGGACCGGACAATTTACACCCTAGAGTGCTCAGAGAATTGAGAGATGTTCTGGCGGAACCGTTGGCCGTGCTCTTCAATCTCTCACTAAGTATGGGGAAAGCTCCTTTGGACTGGAAAACAGCTAAAGTCGTTCCTCTGCATAAAAAGGGTTGCAAGGCAGAGGCTGCGAACTATAGACCGGTGAGTCTCACTTCAATAGTGTGTAAACTCATGGAAACACTAATTAAGCATAAATTAGATACGATCTTGAATGAGGGGAGTCTCCGGGATCCCAGTCAACATGGATTCACCAAGGGTAGGTCCTGCCAATCCAATCTCATCAGCTTCTTTGACTGGGTAACAAGAAGGCTGGACTTGGGAGAATCCTTGGACGTCGTATACCTGGACTTCAGCAAGGCTTTTGACAGCGTCCCACACCGCAGGCTGCTGAACAAGATGGAATCGATGGGGTTAGGAGAGACACTAACTGCATGGGTTAAGGATTGGTTAAGTGGCAGACTTCAGAAGGTGGTGGTTAACGGTACCCTCTCTAAAACATCGGAAGTGACCAGTGGAGTGCCGCAGGGCTCAGTTCTGGGCCCACTCCTCTTCAACATATTAATTGGGGATCTGACTCAAGGGCTTCAAGGTAAGGTAACCTTATTCGCTGATGACACCAAACTATGCAATATAGTAAGCGACTGCAATCTACAGGATACTATGGCGCATGACCTGCGTACATTAGAAAGTTGGTCCTCGACCTGGCAACTGGGCTTCAACGCCAAGAAATGTAAGGTCATGCATCTCGGAAGCGGAAATCCATGCAAAGCTTACACCTTGAATGGAGAAACTTTAACCCGGACTACAGCAGAACGAGATTTAGGGGTAATCATCAGTGCAGACATGAAAACTGCCACTCAAGTGGAGAAGGCTTCATCTAAGGCACGGCAGATGATAGGTTGTATCAAGAGAAGCTTCGTCAGCAGGAAGCCTGAAGTCATAATGCCATTGTACAGAGCCATGGTGAGACCTCATCTGGAATACTGTGTGCAATTCTGGAGGCCTCATTACCGTAAAGATGTGCTCAGAATTGAATCAGTTCAGCGGATGGCCACCAGGATGGTCTCGGGGCTCAAGGGTCTCTCATACGAAGAGAGACTGAACAAATTGCAGCTCTACACTCTCGAAGAACGTAGGGAGAGGAGAGACATGATTGAGACATTTAAGTACATCACAGGACATGTCGAGGTGGAAGATGATATCTTTTTTCTCAAAGGACCCTCGACCACAAGAGGGCATCCACTGAAACTCAGGGGAGGGAAGTTTCGTGGAGACGCCAGGAAGTACTTCTTCACGGAAAGAGTGATTGAGTATTGGAACAAGCTCCCAGTGCAGGTGATTGAGGCCAGCATCATCCCAGACTTTAAGAATAAATGGGATACCTATGCGGGATCCCTACGAGTGTCAAGTCAAGGAATAGAGTCACTAGGGTATAGACTTGAAGGACCGGGTCAGTAGAGTGGCAGTATAATTAAGGGGGTTAGTAGACTTAAAGGGGTGGGTCAATAGATTGGGCAGGCTTGATGGGCTATAGCCCTTATCTGCCGTCATCTTTCTTTGTTTTTAACTAATATACTACTTTATCCAGGCATCTCCCTCCTCCCCCCCTCACCTTCACTGACAATTTTATTTTGTCTCTGAGCTGCCCGAGCCTTTCATCAAGTCGCGTGAGGCTGTCCTAAACTTCTCCTCTGATGTAACTTCCTGTTTCCGGTTGTGTCAGAGAAGAAGTTTTAAGCAGCCGCATGCGACTTGTCTAAAGGCTCAGAGACAAATAAAATGAAACTTGCCAACAAAGGGGAGGGGAAGGGAGGGAGGGAGATGCCCGGTTGGTCGGGAGGAAGAAGGGAGGGAGCGTTCTTTCACTTAACTGCAGAGACAAGGCCATTCACTGCTCCCTTTCCCTCAGCCTCCAAGTTACATGATCCTAAATGGTCAATTACATCATTTCAAAAGCGTTGCACTATGCCATCAATGTCTTCCACAACTTTGGCTTCAAAGCACCCTAGAAAGGGAAGTCTTGTTTGACAAATTTACTACAATTCTTTGAGAAAGTGAACAAACATATGGATACTGGTGATCCAGTAGACATAGTTTACTTGGATTTCCAGAAAGCGTTTGACAAGGTCCCACATGCAAGGCTTATGAAGAAATTACTAAGCCATGGAATAGGAGGAGAAGTGCATAGATGTATCGGTAAATGGCTAGAGAACAGAATGCAGAGGGTTAGCATAAAAGGGAAATTCTCGGACTGGGTGAAAGTGACTAGTGGAGTGCCCCAGGGCTCGGTTCTTGGGCCTATTTTGTTTAATATTTTTATAAACGATCTTGAGGAGGAAACAACATGCAATATAATAAAGTTCGCCGATGATACAAAATTATGTCGGGTGGTTGGCTCTCAAAGGGACTGCGAGGAGCTTCAGAAGGATCTGAGACAGCTGGAATCATGGGCAACAAAGTGGCAGATTAATTTTAACATAAATAAATGCAAGGTGATGCATCTAGGAAAGAAGAATAAAGAACACGAGTATAGAATGTTTGGGGTAACATTAGCAAAATGTGAACATGAAAGGGATTTGGGGGTACTGATTGACAGAACCCTGAAGCCATCGGTGCAATGTGCGGTGGTGGCGAATAGAGCAAACAGGATGTTGGGCATGATTAAGAACGGGATCACGAGTAGATCGGAAGAAGTCATAATGCCACTTTATAGAGCAATGGTCAGACCACACTTAGAATACTGTGTCCAACACTGGTCTCCTTACCTCAAGAAGGACATAACTCTGTTAGAGAAGGTGCAAAGGCGAGCCACGAAACTAGTCAAAGGAATGAATAATTTGAGCTATGAAGAACGCCTCAGGAAACTGGGACTGTTTACACTCGAGAGGAGAAGACTGAGAGGCGATTTGATAGAGACTTTTAAAATATTAAAAGGATTTGATAAAATAGAACAAGAAGCAGCATTACTAACATTTTCAGATGTGACACGGACAAGAGGTCACAGCCTGAAACTGGGTGGCAGCAGGTTCAGGATAAATGCCAGGAAGTTCTGTTTCTCACAACGAGTGGTGGGTGCTTGGAATTCTCTTCCTGAGGATGTTGTGGCGGAGAATACTCTACGGGGTTTCAAGCACAAGTTGGATATACACCTTCTTGCAAATCATATTGAGGGATACGGTAATTTCAGGTTTTCATAATAGAGAACCTAAATGGGCCGCCGCGTGGGCGGATCGCCGGACTTGATGGACCTCGGTCTGATCCGGTGAGGGCATTTCTTATGTTCTTATGTATTCTCAAAAATCTAAAACCCCTACTTAATAGAACTTCACTCAGACGCTTGGCGTCCTACAGCCTCCACCTACGTTCATTGGATGTTCGCTCACACTCTACCACTAACGCTGATCATTTCATCTGAGGTGAAATGCAGATAAGCTCTACCTTTACCGGACTCTATTCAGACACTCTACAAGGAGAGTTCTCAATTCTAGGTGGAGATTTCATTCTTATATCAGACCATATAAAAGGTCATCAACAAATTCTCGACCTCCCTGCTCTTCACTTACACTTACTCCTCCTCATCCCATCGAGGGTTGTCTGACATTACTAACGTCATTGGACCCTACTCACAACTGTCAACTGGCTCTTCCAGGTCATACAGACAGGCTCTGCTCTTTATCTTCGCAAATACTCAAACCTCCAAGAAAGTACTCTTTCAATTATCAGCAGACCTCCGATCTTCAATAAGAACTCTCGGTCCTTCTGCAGCTGGTTGTTTCTAACCACTACCTCCTCAGCAGAGGGGATTGGGGGGTTCTACTCTGAAGCTTTCCTCATACCAAAGAAAACCAGAAGTCCTGGGCTTGCTCCTCAACCACTGAGCCCTTCACCCAACTACAACTCATCTGTTCCTATCCTTTAATCCCAACAGACTAAGAGATTCAATTCTTCATAGTCAACAGACTGCATATCATGCTGCCATGCTCAGGCTGGGCTGCCACTGGGCAATGGTGCTCCAGAGCATGAAATAACAGCAGTGGCAGCCTTAGTAGTTCTCTCCGTTCTTCCTTCATTGTTGTCATTAATGAAGCAGATTCTTCCTACTCCATACTTTCACATTCCATTTTTATCTGAAGCCTAATTCCAGATGGGATAGTCGGTTCAGCCAAACAGTTCTAAAAAAAAAAAAATTCTCTATTTAGTTGCCAACTCCCTCCATTCCATTCCTAGTAGCTAGGGAGTCTCATCTGTGAGAATATTCTGCCTGCTTGTCCTGGGATAAGACAGATGAAAAAAGATTTATCCCAGGACAAGCAGGCAGCCTATTCTCAACATGTGGGTGACATCATCCATGGAGCCCGGAAGCCTGTGACACTGTTGGGGTAGTGGAAGACTTCTTAGCCAATCTACCTGATGCAGGAACAGCGGCTGACGCCGATGAAGAGGAGGATGCTAGTATCTTCTTCAGTACCCATGGCATCAGTGAATCTCCAGAAGCCATAGTCAGTCCAAATATTTTCTCTTGTTGAAGTCATCAAGCCTTGAGAGTGTGTTTCTGACAATGAAAACTTCCTCCCCTTCGCAGCGGTCAATTTTGGAGTTTGCTACCACCATGGCTCCCATAGATCTGTCCACATCCAGGCTCTGTGGATGACGTCACCCACATGTTGAGAATAGTTGCCTGCTGTCCCTAGATAACACTTGTTACAGTAAGTAACTGCTTTCCTGTCGATGGCATGTGCCTTCCCTGGGGCTCGCCTTGTGTGGTCCCATATTCTGCCTTGGCACTTCTGGAGGGGAGCTCGGAAGCAAGTAGCTATCTAGCGGCTCTGGAGGTGTGTGAATGTTGAAATTTCCAAATTTGTTTCTGTGTCGGGGGGTTTGGTTCTACTGAATGATTTAATTTGAGTGGATTGCTTGGGCTTATTTCGCCCTAATGGAGTCCACTTATCAGATATTGGGCTGAATATTTTCTTGAGTGCTGTATAGGATTTATTGGAGAGTTGTTTAGTGGGATAGTTGGCCACAGTTTATGTGGGGGAGCAGTGACAACAATGATTCTGTCACGTCTTATGGCCTAGAGGAGAGCATTTATCAGAAGTGGATCGAAATTTAAGATATAGGATATGGGAGCTTAAAATATGTCCTTGTGGGCAGCACCACCATGAGTGCAGGTGGCTTGACGACACCGTAAGTCACCAGAGGCTATAAGGAAAAGCTGGAGCTAGTTTGGATATTGGAGCTAGTTTAAGAACCGAATAGCTACGGGAAGTCAATCTGTCAAATTGTGAAATTTAAAATACTAAAAAATTTGTTGGTATTGGTTGTATTCATAAAGTGTTTCAAGGAAATTGATTATTATAAAAGGTGTTTAAATAAAGCTGCGGCCAACATTTTGTCAACTTTATAGTGTGGTGAATTTATTTGTTATAAGGTAACAGAATTTGTGTAAAGAATGGCTGATGTACGAGTCCCAATGTTAGTACAATAATTTCCATCAAGATAAAAAAAGGAAAGTTGGAAAGAAGAACAAATGAGAAAATGAAAGGGTAAGAAAACAGGCAGGTTGATATTTTGAATAGGAGTAGTACTAGTTATCCAGTATAAAAGCAAAGCTTAGGGTAGATCAGCCATTCACCTCGGGTAAAATGCAGTAATAGTGAGCCGCTCTACTTTGGCAGACAGTGCAGGATGCAGCACCAGATGGTTCCACCTTTGGCAAGTCTTTGAGACGCTGAGAGGGTGTAGATGAAGAGGGAGCTTGCTTTTGGCATAATTATCTGTCTTGATCTGTGATTTACTGTTCTGTTTTCATTTCTCATTCTTTCTAAGCCATCTCATCCTAAAGTTTAATTTCTCTTGCGACAAGTGGACCAATCAGCATCTTTCATATTGAAACAAATCAAAATCTGTGGAAGTCAATAAGTGTTTAAGTTAGCTTAAAACAAACAATCCTCATGAATAAGGAGTCAAATTAAGAATATTCTTGCAATGCACAAAATTAAAATGTCATTTGGTGACCTAGGACTTAGCAGAATTTTGAGATTTTTCTGTGTTGTATTGCTTTTGTTTCTGTTAGTAAATCTATCTATTCTTAGACAAGCAGGCACCATATTCACATATATGGGTGACATCATCCACGGAGCCCAGTATGGACAGTGGTAAAGTGTACTTTCATTTAAAGCTTTTAACAAAGCTTCGAGACTGCCTGCACCGTGTTAATGCGAGTGCCTTCCTACCTGATACCGGCTTATGAGGTCATTTGCACCATGCATGCGCGAGTGCCTTCCCACCTGGTGCCGGCTTGCAAGGTCATCTCTTTTTTATTTTCTGTGGCGTGAAGAAGACTTAGCTCAACTTCGTTTCCTTAGGTTTGCCTTCCCACTTCATTTTTTTCAAGAAAGTTCCTGTTATTTTGTTTACTTTGTTATTATTTATTTTCTACCTTATTTTTTTTTTTTTTGGTGTCAACAGACAACTTTAAAGCCTTTGCCCTTGCCATCAGCATTGACGTTTCTTCAACCTTCTTTCTACTCCTCCATGGTATCATCCTCTCCAGCTGGTCCTAACTCTGGGGCTAAAAAAAAAAACCAACAACCTACAAGAGAAAACAAAAAACAACAATCTACCAGAATGTTTTAGAAATATTAGGCCTGGAGTCAACTTCCAGCAACTTGGACTTTTCTGTAGTGCCGATCCCTGTCTGTACCAGTGAATCTCGACATTGAATAGCGTCATTGGCATATCTAGCATGGAGTCTCTTGATGCATGCCTCTCATCGACACCATCGTTCTTTGATGCAGGCTGTCATTTCTGAAGCACATCGCCTATTGAGGAAACCACACTTCGACACCTGCTGCACCAACTAGCAGCAAGCATACCAGTGCCTCCTCTTCATATTTCGAGATCTTTCCCAGAGGCGTAACCATTTATTACATTTCATTAGTGACTTCTATTCCGCCTGTACCTAGCAGTTCTAGGCAGATTACAAAAGAGCTAACTGGACATTTCCAGGATAGTTACAATTTTTTTGTTACAAGTGAGATAAGAAAGCTGGATATTTCCAGGAGAAATTGCGAATTCGATAACAAATAAGATAAGTGGACATTTCTGGCAATATTACAAATAGGATAACAATTGGGAAAGCTGGACATTTCCAGGAGCTTTACATTTTAGGGGATTGTATTCTTGGTTGATATTTAGAAGAGGAAAAGATTACCAGAGAAGTGGAGGCTTTGAGAGGGGATTTTACCAGGGAGGAGAGGAATGAGGGTGAGAGTTAAGGTGTCTGGACAAATTTCTTGAATAGCAGGGTTTTGATCTCTCTTTGAAATGTTTTGAGGTCGCTCGTTGTTGTCGGCAGGTTGGAAATGGAGTGTTCGAGTTTTGCTGCTTGCGTCGCAAGTAGATTGTCAAACATCTTCTTGCACTATGTACCTTTGAGTGGAGGATAGGTAAATGGGGTCAGAGTTCTTCTTTGTCTAGTAGTGAGGGTCTGATTTAAGCGGTTGTTAAGGTAGGGGGGGGGGGTGGCAGAGCCATTTAATGCTTTGAATAATAGGCAGTAAAGTTTGAATTGAATTCGTGCCTGTATTGGTAACCAGTGTGAGTCTAGGTAAGCAGTGGTGATGTGGTCATATTTTCTCAGTGAGTAAATCAATCTGAGAGCGGTGCTTTGTATAGTCTGCAGTTTTTTTAGCATGTTGGCTGGGCATGGCAGATAAAGAGAATTGCAATAGTCCAGTAGACCTAAGACTAGGGATTGGACAATGAGCCTATATTGCTCTATGTCAAAGAATTTTCTTATTTTACGTAGATTTCTCATGGTTAGAAAAGCTTTCTGTGTTGCCTTATTAATTTGGGCCTGCATTTTGCAGCATCTGTCTATCGTTACTCCTAGGAGTTTAAGTTCAGGCTGTTTTGGGTATTTGGTGGCCTTAATTTCTAATTCTGTGATGGTGGGGGGTTTGGCCTTTTCGAGCAGAAGGAATTTTGTTTTGTCTGTGTTTAGTTTCAGTTTGTGGACTACCATCCATTTTTCCACTACATCTAGTGGGTTTTCCAGTTTTATTGTTGAGGTGGGATCTGGTGAGTCAAAGGGGAGGAATATGGAGATGTCGTCTGCGTAGCTGAAAGATGTTACATTTAAGTTGTCTAAAGTGATTCCGAGGGAGGAGATAAAGAGGTTGAAGAGCGTAGGTGATAGTGGAGCTCCTTGTGGAACTCCACAGGGGTTGGACCATGAGTCTGATTTGTGATCGTTGGACTTTACTCTGTAGGTTCTTGTTTTTAGGAATCCTTGGAACCAGTTGTATACCCTGCCTGAGATCCCTATTGCTTCAAGTATCTGTAGTAGTATGGAGTGGTCGACTAGGTCAAATGCGGCAGAGAGATCTAGTTGAATTATTAGCATCTTTTTGCCTTTGCTAAGGTGCTGTCGAGCTGTGTCTAGTAGGATTACTTGTAGTATCTCTGTGCTGTGGTTGGTTCAGAATCCTGATTGTGAGGGATGAAGTAGGTTGTGGTCTTCCAGGTAGCTAGTGAGGAATTGTGCGACTAGACTTTTCTATTATTTTAACATATATTGGTATTGAAGCGATGGGTCTGTAGTTGGAGGGGATGTCTATTGGGCCTTTGTGATCTTTCACAATTGGAGTGATTATGGCATCGAGTCTCTCGATGCGTGCCTTTCATTGACGTCGTCATTTCTCAAATCAAACTGTCAATTCTGAAGCATGCTGCCTCTTCAGGTATTGACGCTTAGACACCCTGCTGCACATATGGTACCAACTTGATGACATATGATACCAGTGCATCTATTCACTTTCTTCAACGTCGGAGGACTATGTGATATACTGAGTTAGCCTTGACAGGATCGATGGTACCGGCAGATGAGCCAACTACTCCTTCCAGGATCAACTGAAGGAGTTCTTCAAGATGAATATCGGAGACAATTTTAAGTTGTATGCGACACCAATGCTAACATTGAATCCCTAGGTACCAGCCCATGCTGAACATAGCACATAGAGGCCCACGGGTACTGACTCCAGTTTTTTCATCGAATCATCAATGAACATTGATCCAGTGCTGCAGGAGCCTACTGCCTGGCTGCCCTACCATCAGAAGTTAAGCATGGTCAGGCCTGGCTGATACCTGGATAGCAGACCACCTGAAAAAGTATAACAGGTATTGTACATAAGAATTGCCGCTGCTGGGTCAAAGCAGTGGTCCATCGTACCCAGCAGTCCACTCACGTGGCAGTCCTTAGGCCAAAGACCAATGCCCTAACTGAGTCTAGACTTACCTGCGTACGTTCTGGTTCAGCAGGAACTTGTCTAACTTTGTCTTGAATCCCTGGAGGGTGTTTTCCCCTATAACAGCCTCCGGAAGAGCGTTCCAGTTTTCTACCACTCTCTGGGTGAAGAACTTCCTTATGTTTGTACGGAATCTATCCCCTTTTAACTTTAGAGAGTGCCCTCTCTACCTTGGAGAGGGTGAACAACCTGTTTTTATCTACTAAGTCTATTCCCTTCGTTATCTTGAATGTCCCCTCTCAGTCTCCTCTTTTCAAGGAAGAAGAGGCCCAGTTTCTCTAATCTCTCACTGTATGGCAACTCCTCCAGCCCCTTAACCATTTTAGTCACTCTTCTATGGACCCTTTTGCGTAGTACTGTATCCTTCTTCATGTACGGCGACCAGTGCTGGATGCAGTATTCCAGGTGAAGGCGTGCCATGGCCTGGTACAGTGGCATGATAACCTTTTCTGATCTGTTTGTGATCTCCTTCTTAATCATTCCTAGCATTCTGTTCGCCCTTTTCATCGCCGCCACACATTGCGCGGACGACTTCATTGACTTGTCGACCAGTACTCCCAAGTCTCTTTTCTCGGGGAGTCTCTCAAAGTACTGCACCGGACATCCTATTTTCGTGTATAAGATTTTTGTTACCGACATGCATCACCTTACACTTATCCTTGTTAAACCTCATTTGCCATGTTGTGGCCCATTTCTCGAGCGTGTTTATGTCACGTTGCAGGTCTTCGCAATCCTCCTGCGTCTTCACTACTCTGAATAACTTCGTATCATCTGCAAATTTAATCACCTCACTCTTACCAATTTCCAGGTCATTTATAAATATGTTGAAGAGCACGAGCCCAAGCACCGAAACCAGCAGCACTCCGCTGGTGACGCTTTTCCAGTCCGAGTATTGTCCATTTACTCCCACTCTCTGTTTCCTATCCGCCAGCCAATTTTTAATCCATGTGAGTATTTCACCCTCGATTCCATGGCTCTCAATTTTTCAAAGTAGTCATTTATGCGGGACCTTGTCGAACGCCTTCTGAAAATCCAGATATATAATGCCGACCGAGTCACCCTTGTCTTTCTGCCTGTTTACTCCCTCGAAGAAGTGCAGCAAGTTCATCAAGCAAGATCTTCTTTTGCTGAAGCCGTGCTGGCTGGTCCTCATCAGATTGTGTCCGTCAAGGTGATCAGTGATGCGGTCCTTTATCAGCGCCTCTACCATGTTTCCTGGTACCAAGGTCAGACTCACCGGTCTGTAGTTTCCCGGATCTCCCCTCAAACCTTTCTTGAAGCTCGGCGTAACATTCGCCACTTTCCAGTCTTCCAGAATCCTTCCTGATTTGATCAACAGATTGGCTATTAGTTGAAGCAGTTCAGCTATAGCCCCTAACAGTTCCTTGATTACCCTCAGAAAGGTCTCATGTTGGACGGCAGTGACAACAGTGGAGCCACACTCTGCACAGAAAAAGGCAATGGCAAACCACTTCTGTACTCTGCTGTGTAACATTACAAGATGCATCCTCACTGTGCATGTTGCCATGAGTCAGTGGCCGACTCGGTACATAATCCATCCATTTTTTCATTGCAAGAGTATTTCTCGATTCCTCTCAACCCAGTATCTTCTGAGGTACCACCTATGGCTTCTGACCTGTCTTCACACATACTTTTGACACTGAATGTGTGCCTACGTTATCTGCTCCAGGATCCTATGAAACCCTATCGAATCCCTCTCCTTACTTTTTCTTTCAGTATGTCAGGTGCCTAAGAAAAAGCTCTGCCTCTCAAATCAGAGTCGAGTACTGAACCGAGAGCACATATCCTTGATCCCTTCAATTATAATGAGCTTCCTGCAGAACTTCTTCAGTTCCCTCTGTACTCTCCTTCAGGATGCGTTCTTTAAGAACTGGGAGACTCCTCTTTCTCTTACTGGTGCTCCCAGCATGTTTGACTGTCCTCGACCCTCAACTGAAAGTTTCTTAATTTCCAGCTGTGCAAACTGATCTTCTGGGCCGGATCATCGATTTCTCCATAATCTATACTTTGAAACTGGAACTTTTACTTATTGTTTTCTGCTGTGCATATTTGCATTAACAGCACCATTGAATACTATTGCAGGGCTCCACCATGAGTGTAGAACATGTAAGGAGATATTATCTTTTTTTGTGCACTATAACCATGAAGTAAACAGGACATGTTTTTGTGTATGATTAGAGCCTATTAAGCATGGCACAACTCTTCTGTTTGTTATTCCATCATGCTCACTTCATCAAAACTGTAGAAAGGGGTAGGATGGGTCGTCTATCCCATCCATCACAGCAACTCGTCTATCCCATCCATCACAGCAACTCTGCTTATTACATTACCAGGACTCTAACGGAGGGATCCAATCTGGGTATAGAGCCTGTTATGTTGAATCCCCTCCCACATTTTGCCGGAGAGCTCTACTATTAGTGTACAGCCTTTAACTTAGATCACCTTCCTTTCCTTGACTGTCTGTTTCATACACATTCTCCACTGAGGCTCGCAGATGGAGACTATTATACAGATGGTACACTGATTATGTTTCCTCAGCAGGATCAACCAGGTACTCTGGGAGATATTCACACTATTCTTTTGGAATATCTTACCCTACTACCCATTTACTAATGTCAAACGAACAAGGACTTGTGCGATTTAAGTATTGGTCTTATGCATTTAGTTGAATAATTAACTAACTATAGTATCATTAAAACATCATTCTCTTTACAAATCCCATTACATTTATGCTACTCATAATCTGTACTTCCTAATATTTCAAATGTATTTAATCCTTGATAGTACTCTACACCCTCAAGTAGCTGAATATTCTGAATAAGGTATGTTAAATAATTGCAATGTATTTTTAAAGCATTTTTTATGGGCTTGTATTATGATTTATCTATTTATAAACCTGTTTAATAAGGATTAGTATTCATTAAGGGCTCCTTTTACAAAGGTGTGCTAGGGCCTTAACGTGCGCAATAGCACGCGTTAAATTCCCGAGTGCGCTAGCCACTACCGCCTCCATTTTAGGAGGCGGTAGATTTTCGGCGTGCACTAAAAATCCTAGTGCACCTTCGTAAAAGGAGCCCTAAATGTTCTAGATCATAAAGGAGCCCTAATGTTCTAGATCAGTGTTTTTCAACCTTTTTACACCTATGGACCGGCAGAAATAAAAGGATTATTCTGTGGACCGGCATTGGTCCGTGGACCGGCGGTTGAAGAACACTGGGCTAAGTCGTGAGCCAGACCCCGCCCATCTCTACCCAATGTCCACCCCAGACCCCGCCTCCATAATAGTACTAATTGCACCTTGCACGTCCCGTGCCTCATCTAAAAGCCAAGGCTTCCAGTTCAGGCGCAGGATGCCCGTAGGAGCCACTGCCCGTGGCTTTGTGTACTGAATCAGTTAGGAAGAGGGAGCTGGCTCGAAGATAACGCCGCATCGAATGCACCGTGGACCGGCGGTTGAAGAACACTGTTTTGGGCCTGATGCATGTGCTGGCCCTGTGGACTGGCAGGAAATTTCTGTGGACCGGCACTGGTCTATGGACCGGTGGTTGAAGAACACTGTTCTAGATCATAAGTTTATAATTTTTAATTCATTTTGGTGCAGTGCAATTTGGTGTTCACATATATTTTGTGTTATTTTATTGTTTGATTAAAGGCCTCTTCTATTAAACTATGCTAGCATTTTTCTAGTGCAGGGAGACACGCTGAATGGCTTGTGCTGCTCCCGACGCTCATAGCATTCCTTTGAGCGTCGGGAGCAGCGCGGGCCATTCAGTGTAACTCTCTGTGCTAAAAACTGCTAGCGCAGTTTAATAGAAGAGGATCCATCAACACATATTAAACTCTAGCATTTTTTGGCTTTTAAATTGCATAGGATTTGATCTTTGAATAATACACTAGGCTTATTAATACAATTTTGAATTTATTAATGGTATATGTCTTTCAGTGTCCGCCACACACTCATTTATGTCACAAAGGCAGATGATGTCATCTTTAAAAAAAAAAAAAAAAATTTAATATTTTTATTTTCATTTGACAAATGTGTATTTGTATAACATTTGTTTGACTATTTCGTTATTGTATGCATTTAACAATTTTTGTGTCATTTCTACATGTAATGTATGTTATAGGCTCCTAAGACAGGCCACATTGGCCAAAACACATGCATGTTGAGCCATCGCACAGACTTTTATGATTGTTGAATAAACTGCACATGTCTTCACTGTGGTTTGTTCGTTCCCCTCAGCAGGATCAACCAAGTTCTTCAACACAGAATGTCTACCACTGTACCATCAATACTAATAAAGTACTCCAGAAGATATTCATACTATTCTTTTGGAATATCTTACCCTACTACCCATTTACTAATGTCAAACGAACAATGTCGAGATCAACTTTCATCTCCATCTACTTCTTTATTCTAAAGACCTTGGCGGCTTCGGACTAGCTTTAGGAAAGGAGGGGGCTATTTAGGATGATTTTATCAATTTTATTTTTTTTCTCTGCTTTCATTAGGATCTACCTTTATAATCCTAGACCTGTTTTTAAACCTTTCCTCGCTCATTCTGGAACGTTCACTACCAGCTGGTACATTGGACTACGAACAGGTTCACACTCATATTTTTTTAAATCCATTATGGATCTCTACACTACTTCCTTTTTCCTGCAGCTATTGTTACAATGCTTACGCTATAAAGGACGTACCTTTGTTAAAATGTTTTCTTCTCTTCCAAATTATATATCGCTCTCCCTCAGAGTGCTACTGTTTTCTACCTGTTATGCTTCTATGGAGTATACTCAAGAACGGACACACGAGACAAAAGTGCATGTCTGAACCATTTCTCATGTGCAAGGATCTGTAGACTAACCCTGGTTCAACTCCAATTTCAGCTCTATTATCAGTTCCAAGTCCCTACCCTGCTAATGTTCATTCAACAGGCTTGCCTTTATTATTTAGTTTTTTTTCTATTCTCATTGAAAAAAGGAAAAGGGAACAGATCGGAACTGTCCTCCAATCATTCTACAATTTACTTTCATTGGTATACCTGTTTTTTCTTGCTATAGTTCTCCACTGTTCGCAACCAGATTATGGTAGCTCTTTTTTCCACTATTCCTTCCTTTCATTAGGGCAAGCTCTATATCTCTTACTTAATCCTCAAGTTTCTGAGCTCACTACTCTCCTTTTCATGCAGTAGAACATGAGGCCAGTTTCTGCAAATAATTTTTGCATATCATTTTCTTTGTTTCCCTTCCATACATTTCCATTCCCCCGTTCACCATCTCATTATTTAACTTTGCTGGTTTCCCTTTTTTCCAGTATATCTCTTGAGAAGTACTACTTCTTCTTTGCTGTCCTTACACTAGCTCTTGTCATTTTTCAAGACGTACCAGAGCTCTCTTACAGCCCTCAAGGGGAGCATTTTTAACATGTGGGTTTGCTCTCAGTCCTCCACTATTTCTTTCTATTTACTTTCTATAATCCTTAGCAATGACTTTCTCTCCTTACTAGGGTGTTTTTTTCTTTAAAACTATTCTAATCAATGGGAACCATGCTTTCATTTTACTTGGCAGAATTTCCTTTCACTTCCATTTGAGTCTACCAGAGACACAGCTGGTTTTACTACTCTTTTGATCTGGCTGTCCATATATGTACATTTGCCAGTATCCATTTATAAAGAGCTGTTAGGATGGGAAGACATAAGAGAAGTGGAAAGACAGTGGTCTAAGCTGAAAGGAGCGATAAAAATGGCTACGGACCTTTATGTGAAGAAAATCAATAAAAACAAGAGAAAAAGGAAGCCGATATGGTTCTTCAACCTAGTGGCTGAGAAAATAAAGGCGAAAGAGTTGGCGTTCATGAAATATAAAAAAAACCAAGAAGAGGAGAGCAGAAAGGACTATAGGGTGAAACTGAAAGAAGCCAAGAGAGAGATACGTTTGGCGAAGGCACAGGCGGAAGAACAAATGGCTAAAAATGTAAAAAAGGGAGATAAAAATTTTTCTGATATATTAGTGAAAGGAGGAAGATAAAAAAAATGGAATTGCAAGGCTAAAAAGATGCTGGGAACAAATATGTGGAGAGTGATGAGGAGAAAGCAAATGTGCTAAACAAATACTTCTGTTCTGTGTTCACAGAAGAAAATCCTGGAGAAGGACCGAGATATCTGGCAAAGTTACACGAGAAAATGAGTAGATTCTGCGCCGTTCACGGAGGAGGGTGTTTATGAGCAACAGGAAAAACTGAAGGTGGACAAAGCGATGGACCAGAATGGGATCCATCCAGGATACTAAGGGAGCTCAGAGAAGTTCTGGCGAGTCCTATTAAAGACTTGTTCAACAAATCTCTGGAGACGGGAGTGATTCCTGGGGATTGGAGGAGAGCGGATGTGGTCCCTATTCATAAAAGTGGTCACAGGGATGAAGCAGGAAACTACAGGCCGGTGAGCTGAGCTCACTTCAGTTGTTGGAAAAATAATGGAAGTGTTGCTGAAAGAAAGGATAGTGTACTTCCTTGAATCTAATGGGTTACAGGATCCGAGGCAACATGGCTTTACAAAAGGTAAATCGTGCCAAACGAACCTGATTGAATTTTTGGATTGGGTGACCAGAGAGCTGGATCGAGGACATATGCTAGATGTAATTTACTTGGATTTCAGTTCCTCATAGGAGGCTGTTGAACAAACTTGAAGGGCTGAAGATAGGACCCAAAGTGGTGAACTGGGTCACAAACTGGCTGTCGGACAGACGCCAGATGGTGGTGGTGAATGGAAGTCGCTCGAAGGAAAGAAAGGTGACTAGTGGAGGTCCCTCAGGGTTCGGTGCTGGGGCCAATCCTGTTCAATATGTTTGTGAGTGACATTGCTGAAGGGTTAGAAGGAAAAGTGTGCCTTTTTGCAGATGATACCAAGATTTGTAACAGAGTAGACACCGAAGAGGGAGTGGAAAATATGAAAAAGGATCTGCAAAAGTTAGAGGAATGGTCTAATGCCTGGCAACTAAAATTCAATGCAGAGTAATGCATTTGGGGATTAATAGGAAGAAACCGTATATGCTGGGAGGAGAGAAGCTGATATGCACGGACGGGGAGAGGGACCTTGGGGTTATAGTGTCTGAAGATCTAAAGGCGAAAAAAACAGTGTGACAAGGCAGTGGCTGCTGCCAGAAGGATGCTGGGCTGTATAAAGAGAGGCGTAGTCAGTAGAAGGAAGAAGGTGTTGATGCCCCTGTACAGGTCAAGGCCCCACTTGGGAGTATTGTGTTCAGTTTTGGGAGACCGTATCTGGCGAAAGGCGTAAGAAGACTTGAGGCGTCCAGAGGAGGGCGACGAAAATGATAGGAGGCTTGCGCCAGAAGACGTATGAGGAGAGACTGGAAGCCCTGAATATGTATACCCTAGAGGGAAAGGAGAGACAGGGGAGATATGATTCAGACGTTCAAATACTTGAAGGGTATTAACGTAGAACAAAATCTTTTCCAGAGAAAGGAAAATGGTAAAACCAGAGGACATAATTTGAGGTTGAGGGGTGGTAAGATTCAGGGGCAATGTTAGGAAATTCTACTTTACGGAGAGGGTAGTGGATGCCTGGAATGTGCTCCCGAGAGAGGTGGTGGAGGAGTAAAACTGTGACTGAGTTCAAAGAAGCATGGGATGAACACAGAAGATTTAGAATCAGAAAAATAATATTAAATATTGAACTAGGCCAGTTACTGGGCAGACTTGCACGGTCTGTGTCTGTGTATGGCCGTTTGGTGGAGGATGGGGCAGGGGAGGGCTTCAATGGCTAGGAGGGTGTAGATGGGGCTGGAGTAAGTCTTAACAGAGATTTCGGCAGTTGGAACCCAAGCACAGTACCGGGTAAAGCTTTGGATTCTTGCCCAGAAATAACTAAGAAGAAAAAATTAAAAAAAAAAAAAAAATTTAAATTGAATCAGGTTGGGCAGACTGGATTGACCATGTCGGGACTTTATCTGCCGTCATCTACTATATTACTATGTTTTTTTTAAATCTTTCTGGGCATCTCTCTCACCTATCTTGGATTCCCCTGCTCTTTGAGGTTTATTTTACATTCCTATACTTTCCCCTGAGTTCTGCCCTTTGTCCCAGAACAAGCAGGCATATCTATCTCACTGATGGGTGACGTCATCACGGAGCCCTTGATACGGATCACTTTAAGAACTTAGAAAGTTCTTGATGCCTGCACCGCGCATGCGCGAGTGCCTTCCCGCCCGACGGAGGCGTGCAGTCCGTCAGTTTTTTTGTTTCCGTGGAGCTAGTCAGTTGCTCTATTTTGACTTGTGTCTTTTTACTGCCTTCTCGCTCGCGCGGTACTTATTTTTTTTCTTATTTTCTCTTAGGATTGAATCCCTTTTTTTCTTTTCCTTTTCCTTTTATATTAAGTTAAAAAAAAAAAATTTACTTTTTCGCTTTTGCGGACTTGGCCCGGCGGGGCCTTTCTCAGCCTCGAGCCTCAACCTTTGATTTGGCTGAGGCTGCTTTTCCCTTGATGTTACGACCGTATTACGGGTTTTAAAAAGTGCGAACGGTGCGCTACACCCGATTTCGTTCACGGACCCGCATCGCATGGTGTCTTCAGGGGTCTCATGGCCGGACCACGCGGGCTGAATCTTTGCACACATTCTACTCTACAGAAAAGAACACTCAGAAATCATCGACTCCAGCAACGGTTGCTGTTGTGGATCGCAATGGAAGGGGGATTCTGCATTGGTCCTGGTGTCGGAGTCTACGCCAAAGTCATCCTCTCATCATTCAACATCGCAAGATTCTCCATCGGTGTCAGTGAGTAAGCCTTCTCCTTCCCTTACAGGTCCATCAGGTCACTGCTGCATTGAGTCAAGTTCCTGCCAACCTCGAGGCGCCCCAAAAAAACACTCGGGCTCCGATATAGGTGAGTGCCTTATTCATCAGCCACCTCATCTCCGGAGCGCAGAGCAGCACCGAAGGTACCAGTGAAAAAACAAGCGGTACCGGTGCAGTCTCTCGGACACAATTGCTGCGGTGGTAAAAGAGCAATTACGGGAGCAATTACAATTGTTGCTTCCAGTCATGGTGACACCGGCTCCTCCAGTGCCGGTTTGGTATGAGCACATGATTTCGGCATCAACTTTGACGACATCCACCAGGTCTGCGCCATCGATGCGGACATCCACTTTGACAGAGCCAGTTTTTCAGGCACCGACACCGTCTCAGAAAGCTTCATCGATGCCGATAGTTTTTTTTTCTTCCGGTGCGATGTCAGATTCAGCTCGGCATCGTTCTGTCTTGTCACTTGAGACGATGTCGATCAAATCAGGCAAGTCTATACGGAAGAGTAAGCATGTCGATTCTTCGACACTCATTTTCCAAGCTCCACCGATGAAAGATTCGGATTTTAAGTTCTTGTAAACCGTGTCGAGCTCCATTCTCATGGAGATGATGCGGTATATAAACTTAAGGTTTAGATTAGATTAGATTAGATCTTTGGGAAGACTCTGTGGAACCTATTCTGACAGCTGATGAGGCTTCCTCAGATGATGATAGTTTTATTAGAGACTCTGTTTCAAAACCTGTTTCAAAATCTTTTTCCAAATTTTTGAGGGAAATGTCATAGGCACTTTCCATCCCTCTTGAATGTGATTCTAAAAAGTCTAAAGCTTTCTTGGATGCATTAGATTTTGACCAACCTCCTAAGGAGTTTCCTAAACTTCCTCTCCATGATATCCTTAGGGAGACTTATTATAAAATTTTAGAAACTCTTTTAAGTGTTCCAGGAGCTCCTCGTAAATTGGATTCTCTTTACAAGGTGGTGGCTCTTCCTGGGTTTGATAAATCTCAACATTTCTCATCCATTGCCTCAGCCCATAGGGGGTCGTCTTCAATGGTTCATCAATCATTGGGAACTCATTACTTCGGATCATTGGGTCCTCACCATCGTTCGTCAGGGTTACACTCTTCATTTTTTTCATGAGTCACTTTTAGTTGAGTCTACATTTAAAAAATCTGCAGGAGCTAGTGTTTATGCTTCTGTTCCTCCTGGCAGAGAGGGTAAAACTATGGATCGTTTTGGCAAGCGTTTGTTCTCAGAATTCCACGTTTGCCAATCGGTCTGGAAATTATGCTTTCCATTTTTCTTTTTACCTCAAAGCATTTGATTCAACAGGTATCTGCTTTCCAGAAATATTTACCTGACCGAAAGCTTCCTCTTTTTCAGTAGCATTTTTTTTTTTTGTTGCAATTGGGAAAGTTTTTGGTTCGCTCTATTTATGATACCTTTGAGCTTACTTCTCGTGCTACTGCCATGTCCGTTGTTATGAGTTGTTTGGCTTGGCTTCGAGTTTCTGAGCTGGATGTCAATCATCAAGATCATCTGGCCAATGCTCCTTGTTTGAGCAATGAGCTTTTTGGTGAGTCTTTAAACACTACGACTCAGAAACTTTCAGCACATGAAACCAGATGGGATATTTTGCTTAAAAACAAGAAAAAGCCTCCACCTACTCGTCTTTACTAGCCTCACTCTACTTATCAACGTCGGTTTGCTGCTAGACCTTTACAACAGCCTCAATCTCAACCTCGTAGACCACGGCAGCCTCAACAACAGCAATCTGGTCAGCAACAGCCGAAGCAAACAGCTGTTCAGCCCAAGCCTCAGCAGCCCTTTTGACCTGTTTCTTAGGAGTATAGCCAATCTCAACATTTCTCATCCATTGCCTCAGCCCATAGGGGTTCATCTTCAATTGTTCATCAACCATTGGGAACTCATTACTTCGGATCATTGGGTCCTCACCATCGTTCGTCAGGGTTACACTCTTCATTTCCAGACTCTTCCTCCAGACTGTCCTCCAAAAGAGTGCTTTGGATCCTGCCCAGTTCTCCATTCTTCTTCAGGAAGTACAATCTCTTCTTCAGCTAAATGCCATCGAAGAAGTTCCTCTCGATCAACAGGGGAAAGGGTTTTATTCCCACTACTTCTTGGTTCCCAAGAGGACAGGAGGACTCAGACCCATCTTAGATCTCAGAGCTCTCAACAACTTCTTGGTCAGAGAAAAATTCAGGCTGTTGTCCCTAGCTCTCCTGTATCCTCATCTCAATCTCAATGCTTGGCTATGCTCCCTAGACCTCAAAGAAGTCTACACACATGCATCTGACCTCTCGGAAGTACCTTCGGTTCCAAATACATCAACATCATTACCAGTACAAGGTTCTTCCCTTCAGGTTGGCATCTTTTCAAATATTCACAAAATGCCTGATTGTGGTGGCCGCCTGTCTATGATTACACGGTCTCCAGGTCTTTCCTTACCTGGACAATTGGTTGATCAAGGAGATTTCATCTCAGAGGGTGGCTCTTCGACATCTCCTTTCTTCATCTTCTGAGATTCGAGGTCAACTTTCCTAAATCACATCTCATTCCAACACAGCGTCTCCAATTCATTGGGGCAATTCTGGACACTTTTCTAATGAGGGCGTACCTTCCTCCAGATCGACTTCAGACTCTCATCCGTCTCTGTCAGCAATTGCTTCTTCTTCAGACCATCTCTGCCAGACACATGAGGTTCTTCTGGGACATATGGCTTCCACGGTCCAGGTCACACCTCTGGCAAGGCTTCATCTGCGTACTCCTCAATGGACTCTAGTGTCCCATTGATCTCAAGCCACGGATCTTCTTTCGTAGCACATATCCATTACATCGTCTCTTCTGCAGTCTCTGCGTTGGTGGATGACCTCCTGTAATCTTTCCAGAGGTCTCCTTTTTCACTTGCCACCTCATCACAAGATCATCACCACAGACGCGTCCCCTTATGCCTGGGGGGCACATATGGACAATCTACAGACTCAGGGTTTTTGGACTGCCAACGAGAAAAAATTTCACATCAGTTTTCTGGAACTAAGAGCAATGTTTTATGCCCTCAAGGCGTTTCAACATCTCCTCTACCCTCAAGTCCTTCTCCTTTGCACGGACAATCAAGTAGCAATGTACTACATCAACAAGCAGGGAGGCAAGGGTTCTCTCCTGTTGTGTCAGGAGACTCATAGGATTTGGTCCTGGGCAACAGCTTGCCATTTGTTCCTGAAAGCTGTATACATTCAAGGCGAGAAGAATTCTCTAGCAGACAACCTCAGCAGAATCCTTCAACCTCACGAATGGATTCTCGATGCTGTAACTCTCCAGTCAGTATTTGCTCAATGGGGCACCCCGCAGGTGGACTTGTTTGCAGCTCTTCACAATCACTAGTTGCCCCAGTTTTGCTCCAGACTTTACTATCCTCTCCGTCTGGCGGTGGATGCCTTTCTACTGGATTGGACGGGTCGGTTTCTATATGCCTTCCCTCCACTTCCTCTCATGTTGAGAACTCTGTTCAAACTCAGAAGGGAGTCAGCCACCATGATTCTCATTTCTCCTCGGTGGCCCAGACAACATTGGTTTTCCCTCCTCCTATAACTCAGTTCCAGAGAACTCATACTACTTCCAATGTTTCCTACTCTGCTTACTCAGAATCAGCAATCCCTTCTACATCCCAGCCTTCAGTCTGTACACCTGACAGCTTGGTTTCTCTCGGGCTGAGCTCTACTCAATTGCTCCTCTCTCAGCCTGTTCGTCACATCATTGATGCTTCTAGGAAACCGGCCACATAGCACGGTTATCAAAAGAAGTGGACTCGGTTTTCTTCCTGATGTTTACTTCATCATCATCATCATCACAAACACAGCAACAAGGGTTCTCAACTTTAGAGGCACAGACTTCAACCGCATGGGAGATTTTGTCCATCAGGAGCTACATAAAGAAGCAAAATCTGACAATGTGGAGGACATGTGGACATCTCTGAAGTCCATACTACACGAAGCAACAGACCGATACATAAAGACAGTAAGTAAACGCAGGAGAAACAAAAGACCCCAATGGTTCAGTAAAGAAATTTCAGACCTAGTTAAACAGAAAAAAGACGCATTTATCACCTACAAACACTTAGGCAGAGAGAGGGCAAAAGAGGACTATCTAGAGAGATCTAAAGCTGTCAAAACAGCAATCAGAGAGGCCAAACTCCAAATGGAGGAAGAGCTAGCATGGAAAATTAAGAAAGGGGATAAATCTTTCTTCAGCTATATTAGCGACAGGAAAAGAAAATAAAGATGGGATAGTACGCCTGAAGAAATCGGACGGTAACTTTGCGGAATCAGATTCTGAGAAGGCAGAACTACTAAACCAATACTTCTGTTCAGTGTTCACCCGCGAAATGCCGGGAGCTGGTCCACAGCTGCAGTAAGGAGATAACCAGAAAGACCCGTTTCAAGATTTCGAATTTACGCCCAGTAGCGTCTACGATGAACTTTCAAGACTCAAAGTAAACAAAGCCATGGGACCGGATAACCTACATCCCAGAATGCTCAGGGAGTTAAGGGAAGTCCTGGCTGAACCATTATCTGTTCTTTTCAGTCTTTCCCTAAGCACAGGAAGAGTCCCCTTGGACTGGAAAACCGCTAATGTAATCCCACTCCACAAGATGGGCTGCAGGACAGAGACAGCAAACTACAGACCAGTGAGTCTCACGTCTATAGTGTGTAAACTCATGGAAACACTGATCAAACAGAATATTGACACAATCCTAGATGAAAAAAACTGCGTGATCCACACCAACACGGGTTCACCCAGGGAAGATCTTGCCAATCTAATCTGATTAGCTTTTTTGACTGGGTTACTAGACAACTGGACGCCGGAGAGTCACTGGACGTGGTATATTTGGACTTCAGTAAAGCATTTGATAGCGTCCCTCATCGAAGATTACTGAACAAGCTGAAATCGATAGGATTAGGAGACACTCTAACTACATGGGTTGGGGATTGGCTGAGCGGTAGACTTCAGAAAGTGGTGGTGAACGGTACCCCATCCGAAGCATCAGAAGTGATCAGTGGAGTGCCGCAGGGCTCGGTCCTGGGCCCAATTCTATTCAACTTATTCATAAGAGATATGACGCGGGGACTTAGAGGAAGGGTATCACTGTTCGCCGACGACGCCAAACTTTGCAACATAGTAGGCAGAAGCTTGTTACCTGATGATATGACACACGACCTACTGCTTCTGGAACAATGGTCGACTACTTGGCAGCTAGGCTTCAATGCTAAAAAATGCAAGATAATGCACCTGGGTAAGAGAAACTCGCGCAGAACTTATGTACTAAATGGTGAGACCTTGGTTAGGACCACGGCGAAACGCGATCTAGGAGTGATCATTAGTGAGGACATGAAGGTTGCCAATCAAGTGGAGAAGGCTACCTCCAGGGCAAGACAAATGATGGGATGTATCCGCAGAGGTTTTGTCAGCAGGAGACCTGAAGTTATGATGCCGTTGTACAGAGCCATGGTGAGGCCTCACTTGGAGTACTGTGTTCAGTTTTGGAGACCACACTACCGAAAGGACGTGCTGAGGATCGAGTCGGTGCAGCGAACGGTCACCAGGATGGTCTTGGGGCTCAGGGATCTCACGTATGAAGAAAGACTAAAGAAATTGCAGCTGTACTCACTTGAGGAAAGAAGAGAACGGGGAGATATGATTGAAACGTATAAGTACATCACGGGACGCATCGAGACAGAAGAGGATATCTTCTGGCTCATGGGACCCTCGACCACCAGAGGGCATCCACTGAAAGTCAGGGGAGGGAAGTTTCATGGCGACTCCAGGAAGTACTTCTTCAACCGAAAGAGTGGTGGATCCTTGGAACAGACTCCCACTCCAGGTGATAGAGGCCAGCAGCGTGACGGATATTTAAGAGAAAATGGGATACTCATGTGGGATCGTTAAGGGAGTAAACTCGGGGGGGAGGGATACTTGGAATGGGCAGACTTGGTGGGCTATAGCCCTTTTCTGCCGCTTTTTTCTATGTTTCTATGTTTCTACTTCCTTGGCAGTAGAGTTAGTGCTGAATTATCTCCTTTCTCTATCAGATTCTGGTCTTAAGTCTACATCCATTAGAGTTCATCTCAGTGCTATTACTGCTTTTCATGAACCAGTGCAGGGTAAAACCTTTATACTGCTCATCCTCTGGTATCCTGATTCATGAAGGGGCTTTTTAATGTGAAACCACCTCTCAAGCCTCCACCTGTAGTCTGGGACCTTAATGTGGTTCTTTCCAGTTTGATGAAGCCTCCGTTTGAACCAATGGCCACAGCTCATCTCAAGTTTCTTATCTGGAAAGTGGTCTTTTTGATTGCTCTCACCTCTGCCAGGAGGGTCAGTGAGTTGTATAAGCTTGTAGTGGATCCACCTTTTACAGTTTTTCATCATGATAAGGTGGTTCTCTGTACTCATCCAAAGTTTCTACCTAAAGTTGTCTCTGACTTTCACCTCAATCAGTCTATTGTTCTCCCAGTGTTTTTTTTTCCAAAACCTCATTCTCTTCCTGGGGAACGAGCTTTGCATACTTTAGACTGTAAATGAGCTTTGGCTTACTACCTGGATCGCACAAAGCCACACCGAACCTCTCCCCAACTTTTTCTCTCATTTGATCCAAATAAGTTGGGACATCCTGTTTCCAAGAGAACGATTTCCAACTGGCTTGCCGCCTGTATTTCGTTCTGCTATGCTCAGACTGGACTGGCACTGGAGAACCGTTTAACAGCCCATAAAGTTTGAGCTATGGTAGCTTCTGTTGCTTTCCTCAGGTCTACTACAATTGAGGAGATCTGCAAAGCTGCCACCTGGTCCTTAGTTCATACCTTCATTTCTCACTACTGTCTGGAGTCTTTCTCCAGACGGGATGGGCAATTCGGCCAATCTGTATTATAAAATTTATTTTCTTAATGGCCAACTTTCCCACCATCCCATTCTGTTAGCTTGGAGGTCACCCATCAGTGAGAAGATATGCCTGCTTGTCCTGGGATAAAGCACAGTTACTTACCGTAACAGGTGTTATCCAGGGACAGCAGGCAGATATTCTCACAACCCCCACAACCCTCCCTGGCTGGGTTAACTTAACTGACGGACCGCGCGCCTCCGTCGGGCGGGAAGGCACTCGCACATGTGCGGTACGGGCATCAAGAACTTTCTAAGTTCCTTAAAGTGGTCTGTACTGAGGGCTCCGTGGGTGACGTCACCCATCAGTGAGAATATCTGCCTGTTATCCCTGGATAACACCTATTATGGTAAGTAACTGTGCTTTTCTTCTTGTTGAGGATGGGGTTCTTCTGTTTAGTCTGTATTTATTTCCTTCCCTTGCTGCTGCCTACTTCAGCATACCTGATTTGCTTACGAGGCAACAAACATTTGTTTCCTTAGAGGCCAATTCTCCCTTCATCCCTTTACTAAAGGTAGGAGTCCCACATGTGAGAATATGCTGCCTGCTTGTCTAAGGATAAAGCACAGTTACTTACCATAACAGATGTTATCCAGAGACAGCAGGCAGATATTCTCACAACCCACCCACCTCCTCTTGTTGGCTTCTTCACTTGGGCATAGAACTGACGACTTTGCGAGCCAGCATCAGGCAGGAAGGCACGCGTGCATGCGCGATGTGGGCAGTCTCGAAGCTTTGCTAAAAGTTTAAAGTGACAGTACACTTTACCCTGGTTGACACCTGTTACAGTAAGTAACTGTGCTATCATGGATATTGGTGCTGGCAGTGGAACTTAAGGAAATATAGAAATAGAAGTGCTTTCATGTGTTATTTATGTGTTGCTTCTTAAAGTGCTCTTTGGCCCAAAATTTTGTTTTGTGTTTGTATGGAACTGATGTTCTTGAAGCAGTGGAAGGTTTATCTGTATAGTAGACTAATGCATCTTAAACCTTTGTTATATAATTCTGGAGCAACTGATGCTCCAGACACTTACAAAGATAATATTGCTTTGTCAACTGGTTGTTTTTTTTTATCAAGCAACCTATAACCCAGGCTGCTGTACAGTATTGCATTCCAGCTTAGATCCCCAACCATAGTAACCTCAGGGCTTGTTCTGCACTATTAATCTTACATGACATGTTTTTCCTTTCTCTTCACTCATACATCTCTGATTGGCTATTCCTGAATAACAGAAGGAGATGGCCTTAGCCTTCATTGTGATTGGTTAATGGCAAACAACACCCACTAAACAAAGTTAATGTCAGAGTTGGAAACAAGTCAAAACATGAAATAAGACATATGGAAAAACTCAAGAGATTATATATGTTATATTGAATTGTAAAATCGAAAAAGCAATGATGTCCACTGATTTCATACCAAGAAGCTATAATTTTGTTCCATGATTAGCCAATTAAATTTTATTTGGCACATCACTAAAAAGCAACTGTATGTGCTATTGACTAGAACACATTTCGCAGTTTTAAAATAAATTCTGCAGTTTGCTTTGCATCTGTTCAAAAACTCAGTCTGTAAGGTTCCCTAAAAAAAAGAGATAAAAATACACAATGAAACACCATCATCTTTCTTTCCTTAGCTAAACAGGAAGGTTAGCATTGGTTGATTTCAATATTCTTGCTCATGATAAATAGTCCACATGAACAGACAATAGTTTGTTAGCAACCTATTCCTATAGATTCTGAATATATGAATGTCATATTGGTGAATTGATATGCTTTCCAGTACTATATGTCTTTTCAGTCATACTGTGCTGTAACTAACTGTGATAATTAAATCTATTTTGAGTAAATAAGAGTGATTAGTTGAGCACCTAAGGCACATGTGTCAAACACAAGGCCTGCAGGCTAAATCCGGCCCACCTGGCCATTTTATGCGGCCCGCAGTGACTATGCACCTGACACTACACTCTCCAGGGAATCCCCTTGAGTCCTAACTCCCCCACCTGCCACCTCCCCCGCTGAAATTCAAAATCTTCGGGTAGCCGATGTGAAGCCAGCCTCCTGCCGTCACCCTGCCCATAAGTGTTCTTTTTGCAGGGTTCTGCCTTTGTAGGAAGAAGAAGTGCTGCAGAAAGAACACTTACAGGACAGGGTAATGGCGGGAGGCTGGCTTCGAAACGACTGCCCAAAGATTTAAAATTTCAGCAGCGGGGAGGTGGCAGGTGGGGGAGTTGGAATTGGGCACTGTATGTACCATAGGATCCAGCTGAGAGGGAAGGGCTGGGGTTGGGAATGAGGGAAGGACATGCCTGCATGGGCCTGCAGGGGGAGGGGGGCTGGGAAAGCAAGAAGGAAAGATGAGTGGGCTGGGAGGGAGTTGGGAAGGTCAGAGGCTGCACGGACTGGAGGTTAGGAAGGGAGGGTAAGATGCTGCTGGTGGGTGAGGGAAGAGAAAAAGAAAATTCTTAGACATAGATGTGTGGAGTGGGAGGGAAAGAGAGATGGTATACATAGGGAAGAGGGAGCTTATTGGATATGATAGTGATGGAGAGGAGGGAGGGAGAAATGTTACACTGGGAGGGAGGAGAGATGATTCAAAGAAGGGAGAGATGTCAGATTCCGGAGAAGGGTGATAGAAGGAGGGAAGAGAGATGTCAGAATACTGAATGAGAAGGAGAGAGAGAGAGAGAGATGCCAAACCACGGAATGTAAGGGAAGGAGGGGAGAGAGAGATGCCAGAGAGGAGAGAAGGAAAGAGATGTTAGACCTCAGGAAGAGGGAGGGAAGGAGAGTGAGATACCATACCATGGGAGAGGAGAGAAATTCCGGGCTATGGGAAGGAGAGGAGGAAGATGCCAGACAATATGAGGGGGGAAGGGGAAGTCAGAGTTGTCTGATCATGGGATTAGGTATGAGATGATGGAAGGGATGGGGAGACAAGGGAGGAGATGGTGCACAGCAATGGGTGCAGCAGGAAGCAGATAAGAAGAAATGCTTCTTATGGATGGATGGGAATAGGAGAGAAGAAAGAGGGAGGAGATGGTACACATGGATAGATGGAAGCGAAGACAGTGGAAAAGTTGATAGATTTTGAGAAAAGAGCAGAAAAATGGAAGAAAGTTGAATGTTAAAAGTTAATGTTAAAGATGGATGTATGGCACAAAGTGAAGGAGAAAAAAACAGCAAATGGATAAGGTGGCCCCTGATATACAGTTAAGAGCACAGATAGAAGGAAGTGCAGCCAAAGACTGGGAAAGATTGTTTGAAAAACAAAATTACCAGACAACAAAGTTAGGGGAAATGATTTTATTTTCAATTTAGTGATTGTGTCAATTTTGAGAATTTACATCTGCTGTCTATATTTTGCACTTTTCAGGAAGAAATTTATTTGTTTCTGTTGTTCTGGGGTTGTACTGCATGCAGTCTTGAATCTTAGGGTTTCGTTTATATATAAGTACTTTTAGTTTGTGGTCCCATATTTGCATAGGGGTTATCTGTGTTCTGGTAGGAATTAATATTGAGAAGCATACAGTGTGCTTTGTGTAGTTTAATTTTGTGGTTAACCATTATGTATTGTTAATAAGATTATATTGAGTGTGTATATATGAAAAATGAATGGAAAAATTGGTATTACAAAAAAGTGTTCTGCTGCCTCTGCCTAGAATGACTATTTGAATAAAGTTGGGATTAAGTATGATAACATCTATGAGGTGAAAATAACTAGGTGAATCGCTGGAATGGTGTCTCAGGATGAGGAAGGATCTATATACTTCTGCTAAGACTAAAGTATCTTAATAAAAAATTTGGCCCGCGACTTAGCCTGTGTTTTATATTTCAGCCCCTTAATGTGATTGAGTTTGACACCCCTGACCCTAAGGGATTTGGCCTGAAACCTAGTTCTGTTCAATATCATTGTGATCAATGTTGTATAGAGCAGTGTTCTTCAACCTTTTGACACCTATGGATCGGCAGAAATAAAAAAATTATTTTGTGAATCGGCATCGGTCTGCAGACCACTGGGCTAAATCGTGGGCCAGACCCTGCCCATCTCTACCCAATCTCTGCCCTACACCCTGCCCCATAGTACGAATTGTAACACTATTTTTTCCATTCATTTTTCATATATACACACAATATAATCTTATTAACAACACATAATGGTTAACCACAAAATTAAACTACACAAAGCACACTGTATGTTTCTCAACATTCATTCCTACCAGAACATAGATAACCCCTATGCAAATACAGCACCAAAACTAAAAGTACAAACAAACCCTAAGATGCAAAACTCTGCATGCAGTACAATCTCAGAGAAAAAGAAACAAATGCATTTCTTCCTGAACAGTGCAAAATACTGACAGCAGATGTAAATTCTCAAAATTGACACAATTCAATCACTAAATTCAAAAATAAAATCATTCCCCCTACCTTTGTCTCCCTCCCTCCATGTTATGCCTTACCTTCTGGCCTGCTCCTGCCTGGCTGTTTTATTCTGCCCCTGGTGTTATCTTCAGGCCGGCTCCCTCTGACGTTGCGACTTCGGAGAGAAGGCTTCCGGTTCAGGCGCAGGATGCACGTAGGAGCCGCTGCCTGTGGCTTTGTGTACCAAGTCAGTGAGGAAGAGGGAGCCGGCCTGAAAATAACGCTGCATCGATCACACCGGTGGCTGAAGAACACTGGTGTAGAATGTTAGTAGAAAACATTTTACAGAAGCAATCAAAGGCAGCAATAAAGGAGATAGAATGAGGAGTAATTAAAAAATCATGAGGCATGGTCAAGTGATTGATAGTTATTTTTTTAAATCTAAAACTAAATAAATAAAAGTGCAGTGTCACATACTGTATTTGGGGTGCAAAATCAAAGAAAGCAATAGTAATAATAATAATTTTATTTCTTATTTACCGCTATACCATAAGTTCAAAGCAGTTTACAACAAGTTACATACAATGAGAGTAAGAGATGTTTACAACAAGAAGTAAGAGATGTTTACAACAAGATACATACAATGAGTGTATGAGATGTAAGGGGAACAGAAAAGTACTTTCTGGGATACAAATTGCAAATGGAAGAGAACCAAGATGGTTTGAATCAAAAAGAAGTATCTACCGTATTTTCACGCAAATAACACGCACCCGTATAAAACGCGCACACGGGTATAGTGCGCAGAAATCACGATGATAAGCACAAAAACTTTGGTATAACGCGCTCACGATTATACCGCGCATGCTGCCCGACTCTCCGTTCACCCCCCCCTGACTTCCGTGCACTGCCCTGACTTTCCGTGCGCTGTCCCGACTCTCCGTTCACCCCCCCCTGACTTCCGTGCACTGCCCTGACTTTCCGTGCGCTGTCCCGACTCTCCGTTCACCCCCCCCTGACTTCCGTGCACTGCCCTGACTTTCCGTGCGCTGTCCCGACTCTCCGTTCACCCCCCCCTGACTTCCGTGCACTGCCCCGCCTCTCCGTGCGCTGTCCCGACTCTCCGTTCACCCCCCCCCTGACTTCCGTGCACTGCCCCCGCCTCTCCGTGCGCTGTCCCGACTCTCCGTTCACCCCCCCCTGACTTCCGTGCACTGCCCTGACTTTCCGTGCGCTGTCCCGACTCTCCGTTCACCCCCCCTGACTTCCGTGCACTGCCCCGCCTCTCCGTGCGCTGTCCCGACTCTCCGTTCACCCCCCCCTGACTTCCGTGCACTGCCCCGCCTCTCCGTGCGCTGTCCCTCTCCTTTCGCCCGCCCTGCCCTGCTCCCAGCTCTGTAAACATGCGCAATGGTCTGAGCATGCTTGCCGCTTAGTTTTCACCAAGGCTGTTTTTCTGGTGGTGTGCTTTTCACCACGTGGCTGTGGCCCCCCTCTATCTGGCCTTGTAATTTGCCCAGTGAATACTATTTTGACTATACAACAGCATCTCAGCCTTTGGGTAAGCCTATAAAAGATTAATGCTGCATGTAGAGCCCACATTTTAATTTGATCTCTTCAGATTGGTATTCTGCATTTATCTACCTGGTAGTAGAGTTTATCAATTAAATTGAAATGTACCGCCATAATGGCAGGAATGAGACGAAAGTCATATACAGCAGACTTTAAGCTTAAAGTAGTTGCGAAAGCTGAGGAAATAGGCAACCGGGCCGCAGCGAGAGAGTTCGATGTTGGAGAAACATCGGTGCGTGAATGGAGAAAAGATAAGAAGGAACTGGAGAAATGCAATCCGCGCAAACGGGCACGTCATGGGCCCAAACCAAAATGGCCTCAGCTGGAGGATGACTTGAAGCAGTGGATTCTGGCGAGAAGGGAGCAAAATCAATCAGTCTCTACTGTTGCGATTCAGATGAAGGCAAAACTACTTGCCAATGGAAGAGGAATACCCGACTTCAAAGCTGGCTTCACATGGATCTCAAAATTTATGAAAAGGAATGGACTATCAGTTAGAATGAGAACAACTGTTGGCCAGCGACTTCCAGATGACTGGCAGCAAAAATTGATTGATTTCCGTGACTTTGTCGCCAAAGAAATATCTGAACTTGGCATCACTGCAAAGGACGTCATCAACATGGATGAAATTCCAATGGCATTCGACATTCCAGCAACAAGAACCATAGCCCCCACAGGTACTAAATCTGTTGCCATCACCACAACTGGGCATGAAAGAACGTGTTTATACAGTCGTTCTTGGTTGCTCAGCTAGCGGGGTTAAGTTAAAGCCCATGCTCATTTTCAAAAGGGTCACTATGCCCCGTGAAAAGCTGCCCACCAGTGTGGTTGTGCACTGCAACAAGAAGGGATGGGATGGACTGCGACGTAATGAGATTGTGGGTAGATAAATGCTTTAGGGCAAGACCCGGGTGGATTCTTTGCAAAAAAATCCTTGTTAATTTTGGATGCCATGGCTGCCCACAAAGAAAAAAATGTTCAGGCCTACATTAAATTCTACTCGTGCCCACATCGCTGTGATACCTGGAGGCCTGACGTGTAAGCTGCAACCACTTGATATCGCAGTGAATCATCCATTCAAGACTTTTATTAGAAAGGAGTGGGACGAGTGGATGCAGAGCGCACGCACTAGTACACACCCGCGGGGCGGCAGAAGCGGGGCAACTTTCACAGAAGTCTGCAAGTGGGTGGCTTCAGCATGGGACAAAATAACACCAGATACCATTCGAAACGGATTTAGAAAAGCGGGCATTGTTTATGAAACCAATGACACTACGGCTACTACCAGTGCAGCGGAAGGAGGCAACAACATGGATAATCAGCGATGATGATGATGATGATGACGATGATGACGATATCACTTCGGAAATAAACGAGGATCGTCTGCAGGCCATGCTCAGTTTATTTAATGAACGATGATGACAATTCGGATTTTGATGGATTCAAGGATTCAGATGACTGTGATGATGATGTCTGAATAAACCTGTAAACTTTGTTTATTTACAACTTTACCGTAAATTACGGTAACTGTATTTAGATTATTTTGTCCTCCATACTTCGTTTGATCTACCGGTTAATGTTATAGTTTATAAGAATTAACATGTTTCTGTTCTTGTTGCTGAATTCATACTCACTAACTCTAGATTAAAAGTTATAAGGTTGTTTATAAGAATGAACAGTTTTTTTCTTTTCACGTGTTTGGTTGGAGGGTGTGTGAATGGTGCGTGAGTTCTCCTATGTCTGGTTGAGGTGGATTGAATTACCGGTATTTAGCTGAAGAAATTATGGTAGTTAAACAACCCCTCCCCCCCCATTCCACACACATTACGGTAATTCTCTTCAATTTTTGTTCCCATTATAAAAAACACTGATAAGTTTCCAGAAAAAAATACATTAAAATAAGAAGTGAAAACAAAGGCCCCTACAGATGAGAACATAACATAAGAATAGCCTAACTGGGTCAGACCAATGGTCCATCATGCCCTGTAGCCCATTCTCATGGTAGCCAATCCAGGTCACTAAATACCTGGTCAAAACCCAAAGAATAACAACATTACATGCTACTGATCCAGGGCAAGCAGACGCTTCCCCCATGTCTTAATAACAGACTATGGACTTTTTCTCCAGGAATTGTCCAAACCTTTTTAAAACCAGCAACGCTATCAGCTTTTACCATAACTTAAATCATTCCTTCCAAACAGAGACCTTGCTAGATGTCAAATACAGAAAGAACAAGGTACCGTAACTTCACAAGGACTTACGGTAGCTGTGCATGAATACCTATACCTATATACGGTACCTATACCATATACCTAGTGCAAAAACGTGCAAAGGTCTGTTTTTTTCTTTCCATCACTACATAGCCTACGGTAATGCCACACAAGCAGCGCTGTTACAAATATATTCTGAAGGTCAATGCTAAGGTTAACAAAGTTTCCTTCCTTGGACCACAAGGAGATACTGACAAACCACTGAAAGAGATCCCAGGAACAACACCCAAAGACCCACTCAGTATGTGAACCAGTTGAGTGGAGTGGACTAGGGTAACTGGGGGGTGGTAAATGGACCCGGAGTTTTCTCAGCAGAATTTCCCTGACCACCTCTTCCTCTCAACACATTGACACGCTAGTGGGTTTATTTTATAGCTTTTTCACTCCCTTCGGTCTGCCTGTCCCCCCTTGAAGGTCTGCCTGTCCCCCCTTGAAGGCCTGTCCCCCCTTGAAGGTCTGCCTGTCCCCCCTTGAAGGTCTGCCTGTCCCCCCTTGAAGGCCTGTCCCCCCCTTGAAGGCCTGTCCCCCCTTGAAGGTCTGCCTGTCCCCCCTTGAAGGTCTGCCTGTCCCCCCTTGAAGGTCTGCCTGTCCCCCCTTGAAGGCCTGTCCCCCCTTGAAGGTCTGTCCCCATCCTGAAAGCCTGATGCCCCCCCCCGACGTCCGATTCATCCCCCCCCCCCCCGGCAGGACCATTCGCACCCCCACCCCGAAGGACCGCCGACTCCCCGACAATATCGGGCCAGGAGGGAGCCCAAACCCTCCTGCCCTCGACGCAAACCCCCCTCCCCCCAACGACCGCCCCCCCCAAGAACCTCCGACCGCCCCCCCAGCCGACCCGCGACCCCCCTGGCCGACCCCCACGACACCCCCACCCCCCTCCCCCGTACCTTGGTAGTTGGCCGGACAGACGGGAGCCAAACCCGCCTGTCCGGCAGGCAGCCAACGACGGAATGAGGCCGGATTGGCCCATCCGTCCCAAAGCTCCGCCTACTGGTGGGGCCTAAGGCGCCTGGGCCAATCAGAATAGGCCTGGGAGCCTTAGGTCCCTCCTGGGGGCGGGGCCTGAGGCACATGGGCCCAACCCGACCATGTGCCTCAGGCCCCGCCCCCAGGAGGGACCTAAGGCTCCCGGGCCTATTCTGATTGGCCCAGGCGCCTTAGGCCCCACCAGTAGGCGGAGCTTTGGGACGGATGGGCCAATCCGGCCTCATTCCGTCGTTGGCTGCCTGCCGGACAGGCGGGTTTGGCTCCCGTCTGTCCGGCCAACTACCAAAGGTACGGGGAAGGGGGGGTGGGGGTGTCGTGGGGGTCGGCCAGGGGGGTCGCGGGTCGGCCGTTGGGGGGGAGGGGGGTTTGCGTCGAGGGCAGGAGGGCCTGGGATCCCTCCTGCCCGTAATGTAGTGCGGGGTGGGGGTAGGGGGTCGCCGTGGCCAGGAGGGTTTGGGCTCCCTCCTGGCCCGATATTGTCAGGGAGTCGGCCGGGCAAGAGGGCTTGGGCTCCCTCTTGCTCCGATCGTGGATGCGGGTACGGGTGGGAGCGCGTGCGAGCGGTCGTTCGGGGTGGGGGTGCGAGCGGTCCTGCTGGGGGGGTGAGTCGGGCGGGGGTGGGTGTTTAAAAACTTTTGTATACCGCGCTCACGCATATAACGCGCGAGGGGTATGCGCGGTAGGTAAAAACGCGTATAACGCGCGCGTTATATGCGTGAAAATACGGTAGTCAGAGATTGGGGTGCAGGGGAAAACAATTTGGGTGGAATACCTTTACAAATGGGAAGAAGGAAGAGTTAATCTAAAATCAAGAGAATTGGGGATTGGGATGAGGATAGCTGAGGGGGATTGGGCAAGAATTGGGAATTAGAATTTGTTAAAGAGACGGGTCTTCAGTGATTTTCTGAAGTTGGCATAAGAAGTGGCCTCGAGAATGGGTTTTACGAGCCATGTGTTCAGTTTGGCTGCCTGGAATGATAACATTCTGTCTAGGAACTTCTTGTAAAGACATGATTTCAGGGATGGGTAATTAAAGAGATTTATTCTGCAAGAGTTCTTATTAGAGCTGTTGAGGATGAATTGAGAGGCGAGGTAAGTTGGTAGCATTCCAAAGATAGCTTTGTAGCTGATGCAGGCAAACTTGAAGAGTATTCTGGATTCTACCGGCAACCAGTGGAATATCTGGAAGTATGGGGTGATATGTTCCCATTTTTTTAAACCAAAGATGAGCCGGACCGCAGTGTTCTGAATTAATCTCAGCTTAAGTGTCTTCTTATAAGCTCCCAGATATATAATGTTGCAGTAATCCAGCGTACTCAAGATGGATGATTGTACAAGTAATCGAAAGGATGAATCATCGAAGTATTTTTTAATGGTGCGGAGCTTCCATAGGACTGATATACTTTTTTTGAACATTAAATCTGTATGCTTTTCCAGGGTTAGGTGTTTGTCAAGGGTGACTCCTAGTATTTTTATAGTTTGGTCAATTTCATAATCACGGCCATTCACATGAATCGTGTTGTCATTTATCTTTTCATTGGGAGATGCCAGGAAAAATTTAGTTTTTTCTGCGTTCAGTTTTAGTTTGAAGGCCGTCATCCAATGCTCTATTTGCTTTAGGGTGTTGGTTAAGAGATTAATAAAGTCTGACGACAGACAGGTTAGTGGTAACACTACAGTAATGTCGTCAGCGTAAATGTAAAAGTTGAGTTTTAGGCTTTGTAGCAGGTGTCCCAATGGATTATGAGAAGAGATTTTAATGTGTGCCCAATAGGAGAGGGAGACCTAGGTGTGATCATATAAATAATGCAACAAAGCAGTGGCCAGAGACAAAAAAGAATGCTACTGATACATAGGGAGAGGCTTAAAAAAGAGTAGTTGATAAGACTTCTACTGGAGTTGTCTATTACTGGAGGCCATACCTTTAAAAGAATACAATTCTACATAGCTTAAGAGATGGAAAACCAGAATGTTATTGATTCTGTTCCAAAACCCCAGTGAGATTTAAAGACCTAAATATATATACATTGGACAGTGGGATCAAGGCTTCTGTATATGGAAAAACAACAATATCCAAACAAGAAGTAAGCAGAAGCTCAGAGAAAGCATGCAGAACTAGACTTAATCTAAGTGGTAAGAACATAAGAAGTTGCCCCCGCTGAGTCAGACCAGAGGTCCATCTTGCTCAGTCCACTCCCGCGGCGGCCCATCAGGCCTAGTGCCTGAACAGTGGTCCCTGATTAATTTTGTAACTTACCTCTAATCCCATCCCTATAATCTACCTCTGGTGCTTGTTATTATGGAAAATGAGTATTTTCTAAGCAGCCAGTTACATAGGGATGAAATTCACCTGAGATTGTAACTTATCTTGTTAAAACTGCTGCGAGTCCTTCATTCACTTTTGTAAGATTGCCTTTTATTCCAAAAATGTACAGTATTATACATTGTACCTAAATTATTGTCTCCAGAGTATTAGAAGTAAAATATTAACAAATTCATTTTTAAATTCCTTTTCTAGCAGAGACTTTCTTCAAGAGAATGGCAAAGCATGTTCAAATCCACATTTTTTGGGGAGCACCAACCATTACAGCACATCAGGAGGAGCAGTGCCCTTCAGCAAGCAATGCTGAAACATGGAGAGAGCGTCACATAGTTTATGACGAGCAGTTTTTCCTGCTTGGTGCTGATAAATGCAAGACAAATAGTGATGATAAACAAGAAAAGGTCAAGCTGATAGGGTCTAATGTATCTAAACACTGTTCAGTCGCATGTGAAAATGAAGCAGGATGCACAGATCTTCATAAAACTACATCTAAAAGTCCCAGTATTACCACAATCTTTGGTCATCAGATTTCAGAAGCTAGTGACACAAACCAAGAATCCTGTCTGCAGTATAGACCATTTTATGAAGCACACACAGATGGACAGAATGGAATAGACATAGATGAAAAAGGTGATGAACATATGGAAAATTATTTTGCTGATATTGCTGTTCTGGTTTCCTCTACAAAAGACATTCATATACAACCAACTTCACTGGAGCAAAATAATGACTCCTCACTCTGTTGTAATATTCTTCATGAATCATTAGAGATCTGTTCTCATGACAGATCAAAGCGACAAGAAGGACCAAGCGAATTGGAGAGTGTATGTCTTGATGAACTGTCAACTGATACTGAATTCCTTAGCATAATGACTGCAAGTCAAGTTGCATTTCAAGGAAAAGGACAATTTAAAGAGCAAGGTAATATGCAGGCTGATGGTTTAAAAGAAAGTTTTACAGAACACACAGAAGCTTTATCTAAATCATTCGATTCCAATAAATTATTTTTTAAAACCCACTTGGTTGAGTATGAACTACATAAAGACACTGCCAGTTCACTTGAACTTTTCAGTCCTGTGAGTGTGGAAACAGCAAGTGACTGTGAAATGTTGTACTCCATCAAAAGCAGGGACAGCCTTGACTGTATAAACAAATCCTCACATCACTTAAGCAGGCCCAATGAAGAACGTCAAACTAAGATTCATATTGAGCCATGGCCCTTAGGTATGCTTTCCTCTCAGCTTACTAAACCCAGTCTTGACATCTCTAAGAGGGTGCGAGTGCCTGAAGAAGTTGCAGATCATTCTGGCACTGAAAATCAGCAAGAATCAAAAAGAGCTAAGCAGGAGCATTCCCCAACTATGTGTGGCTTGAAGAAAGACCTAAAGGAAGAGCTGGAATTGAAAAAAATCATCAAGAAATCTGTCTTGCTTAGAAACTGTTGTTGCAAATCCCAGAAATATACTGTTTTGGTGACAGTGTTACATTCTTGCCGTATAAAAGAAGTACAAATAAAATCAGGGCCCCAGGTTGGAACAAGAGTTCCCCTATCAACCATTATAGTGTTTGATCAATCAGAAGCTGAGAGAAAAGTTGTCTTATGGAGGACTGCTGCATATTGGTCTCTGACAGTATTTCCTGGAGATATTATCTTACTTTCAGGTAAGTATTATGCATAAAAAAACTGGCATATTGAAGACTAGCTAGTTTCTAACCAGGTTCAGTGGGCATTAACTTAGAAAAAAACCTATTTTACCACTGTTGCTGCATTATGTTTTTCTAATTCAGTTTTCTGATAATGGTCTTAGCAGGCATTATTGCAAGATAATGATTTTTGTCCAGATTAAATTACTTTTCTGTTTGGTTCAAGTTATCTATTTGTTGGCACAGTTATTTAAAGATAATGCCACTAAAATAGTATCACATATTACTGTACTTACTGTTGGTAATTTGCAACAGAGAGAAATGACAAATTGAATAACTTTTTACCTGTTTAGATTTGAGGTTTGCCTGTACCAGAACCTACTGTCCCTTCCATGGACCCTGTTGGGTTACTCTGGGTTGATACTTGGCTTTTTTTTATTTCAGATGTCACTGTATATGAAGACAGCTGGTATGGAGAAATAATGCTGCAGTCATCCTTTGGAAGCCAATTGTTCAATCTTGGATGCTGTTCAAGTCTTCATCATAAAAAGTGTAAGAGTAGAAGAGATGCATAATAATGATTTTGTTGTCAAATTTATCTCAACTATGAGTAGTATTGTCTTTGGTAATGGCTTTTAAACTGTTTTGGAAAACTAAATCACATGACATCGTAGCTCCACAGAAAACAGAGAACTGAGGAGTTGCACGCCTACGTTGAGCGGGAAGGCACTCGCGCATGCGCGGTGCGGTCATGAACTTTCTAAAGTTCTTAAAGTAGCAATGCACTTGGGACCTTCCGTACCGGGGCTCCATGGATGATGTCACCCACATGTGAGAATATGCTGCCTGCTTGTCCTGGGATAAAGCCCTTTTGGTGTATTTATGTTGTAAGGCAATTTAATGGGAAGAAAATAACATATTTTGCCTGAGATATTTTAAGGAGAATTTAAAATAAATAGTTTTTATCAGCAAAAGTAAGAAAATTAAAAAAAGAGGAGGGAGGAGGTTACTAAGGATCCATTATTGAAATATGGAACCATGTAAGCCTTGGCTTAGGTTCATTTACCAACTACCAAGCTGGTTTCTGAGATCCTTTTCCTCCTTCATATCCACACTCTATGCACTAGAGGGTGGGACCTGAGTGTATTGCTGGAACATTTCCATTTTGATCCTATTCATCATCTTTTTGGAAAAACAGCGTGTGACTTAGGACTAACCCCTAAACTGCTCAAAACCCACTTTTAGAGATCCTGCCCCAGCATCTTACTGTGCCGTGCTGTGCTGGGAGTGGCAGACAAAAAAGTTGGGTAAAAATTTGTCTATTTACTGCCAGTGCCGGAATAAAGCTTTTACTGCTCTGCAGGAACAGTATAAAGCTTTGATCTCACGGGGGAACTCCACCCATGATCACAGCTCCCCTCCCCTCGAGGCTCCAGGCATCCCTCCCCCTCAGGAGTCCTGAGCGAAATAAATGAAGGTGTTTTGATTTCCCTCCATCCCTCGTGGGTTCGGCAGGCTCCAGCCCCCTATCCTTGCTCGTAGGTACGACATGTGCCCTTCAGCCTCCCATTCTCGTTTGTGGGTCCAGAGGCTCCAGCCGCCTTACCTCCCTCTCTACTGCTGACAAACACCTTGTAGAAGAACAAGACGATCTCCACACAGGCCGGCTCAATGATGCTCGCCACCTTCCTTCTGCCAGGCCCCTCCTTAAGATGCAACTTCCTATTTTCGCAAAGATCGGAAGTTGCATCATAAGGAGGAGCCCAGCAGAGGGAAGGTCACTAGCACCATCGAGCATGCCTGTGTGGAGATCGGCTTGCTCTTCTACAAGGTGTGTGGCAGGGAGGGAAGGAAGCCTGCCAGAGTCAGATCCATGGGGGTGGAGGTAGCTGGAGTCGTTGACTCTGAGGAAGAGAGGGAGCAAGGAAAAGATGCTAGGGCTGGAGGAAAGGGCGCAGGAAGGGATGCTAGGGCTGGAGGAAAGGGCACAGATGGGGGGAGCTGGGGTCGGAGGAAAGGGCAGATGGGGGGAGCTGGGGTTAGAGGGAAGGGCACAGGAGGGGACTAGAGCTGAAGGTAAGGGAGGGAGAGGTGCTGAAACTGAAGAGAAAGGAGAGAACTATAGGACCTGCAGGAGGGGAGCTGGAGAGTAGGGGGAGAGGTGGTGGACCTGTAGAAGGGGGACTGCTGGAGAGACTATAAGGGAAAAGGAGATGCCATACTAAGCAGTTGAATAAAGAGGGAATGAAATACTAAACACAGAGAAAGGGAGAGACACAGGGAGGTATCAGAAACAGAGGGGAAATAATGGGCATGAAGAGAATAGGGACACAAAGGGAGATACTGCATGGGAATGGTACATGGACAGAGAGGGGCAATGCCAGACATGGGAGGAGTATATGGTCACAGAGGGAAAGTGCTAGATGTGGGAAAGAATAGGAACACAGAATGGAAATGACTAATGTGGGACATAGAGCCGTGATGATAAATACAGGGAGAATGGACACAGGGAAGATGCTGGACGGGACACAGGGAAGGGAAAGTTAGGTACACAAAGATGGATGGTAAGCATAGAGAAGAATAAATGTCAAATGAACAGGAGACCCTGGCGAGTGAGTTAAGCGAAGACAGAGGGAAACAGAAACCAGAGCCTGGTACTAATATCCAAGTTTATTTAAAATTTTATAAAATTGCTTTTTCAGAATTTCAAAGCGATGTACAATAAAAATAGAGGGGGAAAACACTGACTTACTTGAGACATGAGGAAAATAGTGGGAGGAACTACAGTCAATATAGGAAAGAGAAAAAGAAGGGATAAGACATAGAGGTGACTTGAAAAATAAAATGGCCAAACAATAAAATGTAGAAAAAATAATTTTATTTTCTATTTTGTTATTAGAATATATGAGAACTGAAATGTTTATCCTGCCAGTGCTGGTGTTAGACATGGGTAAGGCCCAAGGCAGAAATCACAAAATCGAAAATAAAATTATTTTTTCTTCCTTTCACCCCTTCCCCCAACAGGTCCAGCACCTCTCTACCTTCCATCCAACAGGCACAGCACCTCTACCCTTTCCCTTCAGCTTCTCCTCCTGCAGGTCCTGTAGCTCTCTCCTTTTCCTTTTCCAGCCCTCCCTTCCATAGGTCACGCACCTCTCTCCCTTTCCGTCAGCTCCCACCCCTCCTGTTCTATCCCTCTAACCCCAGCTCCCCCTCCTGTGCCCTTTCCTCCAGCCCCAGTTCCCCCTCTTGTGCCCTTTTCTCCAGCCCCAGCCCTAGCCCTTCCACCTGTGCCCTTTCCTCCTTCTCCAGCATCCGCTTTGCCTTGCAATCTCTCCCTCTCTTCCTTGGGGCTGATGGCTCTAGCTTCCCCCACCACCCCTTATGGGTCCACCTGATCCAGCCTCCCTCCTTCCTTGCTGCTGGCACATACTTTGTAGAAGAATGAGCCAATCTCTACACAAGCCCGCTCAACGGTGCTAGCTGCCTTCCTACTGCTGGGCTCTTCCTTATGATGCAACTTCCTGTCTTTGCGAAAAGAGTAAGTTGTGTCATAAGGAGGCACCCAGCAGAGGGAAGGCCACAAGCACCATCGAGCAGGCCTGTGTAGGGATCAGCTCGTTCTTCTACAAGTTATATGCCAGCAATAGAGAGGAAGGGAAGCCGGCTGAAGCTGTCGGACCCGCAAGTGAGGGGGTGGGCTAGAGACAACGGACCTGCGAGGGGAGGGATGGTGGGCCCCAAGGGAGGTAGGGATGGTGGGGAGCTCTGATCTTAGAGGGGTTCACCATGGGATCAAAGCCTTTTACCGCTTCTGTGCTTTGTTCCCTTGCCTGCAATCAACATATTGAATTTTTACCCATTCCTGTGGTTGCTACAGGAAATGGGCACAGTGTCATTCTCTACTTGTGCTGGCATGAGCAATGGGTACGAATCCCTGCTTACGCCCAGTGAAGAACAAAGAAGGATTTAAGAAGTACCGGGGAAGGGTGAGTGCAGGAGGAGGATACCAATTAAGCAAGAAAGTAAACATGATCTTTCACCTGCTTTATATGTGTGTAAAATTTTATTTTGAAGTAAGGTTTTAGATTTCTGAATATAGTTTATATGTTTACTTTTTTCTCCTTACACCTCTGGATTAAAATACAGATTTAAAAAAAAATTGGGAAGATTTGGGAGCCATTAGCAAAATATTGTAATGTTTAATTATTGTTTTTCCCTATAACATGCACATCCGGGATGAGGGAGGTTGGGGGTCTGATAGATTAATGAATTTAGATATATTGGGGTTCATTATAGAAATTTTATGTGATGGGCATTGTAATTGTTTAGGGGGGGACTAATTCTGAAATGGATATTAATGGAATATTAAGTGTGCATTGATATATAAAATGTGGTATTTAATGTTACACTTACTGTAAGTTTTGAAAATAGTAAAGAATTGGGAAAAAAAAACAAACATAGATTTTATTTTATGATAGATGATTATATTTATCCCAGGACAAAGCAGGCAGCATATTCTCTACATGTAGGTGACGTCATCCACGGAGCTCCGTCGCGGACAGCTTTTCAAGCAAACTTGATTGAAGATCTCAAAGTTTGCTAGTGCTGTCCACGCATGCGTGCCTTCCTGCTCCACTAGAGGGCGCATCCTCTCCTCGTGGTCTATGGGAGTCACTGTGCGCGTTGTTCGTTACTTCTTTTCTTTAATTTTCGTTTTTAGTTTTCGGTTCAGCGACCAGGGGCTCCTGGTTCGCCGTGGCTGCTTGGCCTCGAGTGGCTGCGGCCATCTAATCTTATGTCCCAGCCTCTCACCGGGTTTAAGAAGTGCTCTCAGAGCGGTCAGATTATCTCCATCACTGACCCACATCGCTGGTGTATCCTGTGCCTGGATGCTGATCATCCGAAGGATTCCTATCCTCACTGTGCCACGCTTCAACCTCGGGCTCTTCAGCGGCGTAGGGCCAGGATTGCGGAGCTTTTCGCCATGGAAGCCGCTCCAACTTTGACCTCGGCCTCGGTCTCGACATCGGCCTCGAAGACCTCGGCCCCGGGCAAGTCTCCCTCGACCTCAAAGGCCTCGGGGACCTCGACCTCGAAGACCTCGGCTCCGGGTAAGTCCCCTCTTCCTCTTTCAGGTTCAGCTCCACTACCGAAGAAGCCTTCCTCGGAGTCTCTGGCCATCCAGGCGATGAGTGTAGTTCCGCCGACCTCGACGAGACCATCCTCTAAACCCTCCAAGCATGCTTCCACCACACGGGAATACTCATCCTCGAGGTCGCCCTCGGTGCAACGCACTGCTGCATCTGCCCAGCCGAATATGGTCACGGTGCCGATGTTTGAGGAGGTGCTGAAGGCTAACATCTCCTTGGAGCTCTCCTCGGCGTTGGCGCAGCTTGCTCCGGCCTCGACCTCACAAGTGGTGGACCAGCCTGAGCGTCGCATTGAGTCTTCTCGAGGCAAGGCACTCCGATCTCGGTGTCTGTCCTCGTCTGATTCCTCTCCTCTTCCATCAAGGCACGTTTCTCCCTCGAGCCGGCCTTGGTCGAGGCACCGGTTGAGGCGCCTTGCAAAATGTCCACAGGACTCCCCCCGAGGAGGGGCAGGTCCCTGGGTCCTCGCACTACGGGCTCCATTAAGACCTCGGACCTCACTCTGTCCAACCCGAGTTTGTTGAGGTCGCCGGTCCGGTTGGATTCCCCGATCCGGGAGGAGCCTACCTTGGGAGACCCGGCCTCGGTTTCCCGAGGCTTGTCTTCGGGCCAGGGGTCTCCGGGGCACCGTCCTCGGACCTTGACGGTCCTTGCGTCGCAATTCTCCCCTCCGGGGACTTCGAGGCGCAAGCTCTCGTCGACGCCTCCTCGTTCTTTCAGCGGGGGCTTCCTCGGCGTCCATGCTGGTGGATACGGATGTTCCCCCGCATTATTCTAGGGAGGCTTCCCCCTCCTTTTCGGCTGCCCTGCAGTCTCGTTCCATCACTCCCCCTGGGGAGCACTCTGAGAGCAGGCCCTCTTCCTTCACTAGATTTGTGCAGGATATAGGGAAGGCGTTGCACCTGTACTTTCAGTCCAATTCCAGGTATACCAAGGAGTTTTGGGAGGAGATGGAGCTCCCATACCCTCCTAGGGAATCCCTGCGGTTGCCTCTGAATCCGGTCTTGCAGCAGACCTTCTTTTGCAATCTAGAGACGCCCTATGCTATTCCGGCTATTCCCTCCAAAATGGAGTCTCGGTACCGGACGGTGCCTTGCAAAGGGTTCTAGAAGGCGCAGCTCTCTCACCAGTCCTTGGTAGTGGAGTCTACCCTTAAAAAGTCTCATCCATCCAAGGTCTATGCCGCTGTCCCACCTGGCCAGGAGGGCAGGACTATGGATAAGTTTGGGCGACGCCTGTTACAGAACTCCATGATGGCGAACCGAGTCCTGAATTATAACTTTACTTTTACGTCTTATCTCAAGTGGTGCATCAAGTCCCTGCCATCTTTCAAGGACGCTTTGCCTTCTGCGCGCCGTGCGGAGTTTCGCCGGCTTGTGAATACACTGTCGCAGCTTAGGCTGTACATGTTTCAGGCCTCTTATGATGCGTTTGAGCTGTCGTCTAGGGTCCCGGCCTTCGCGGTGGCCATGCGTCGTCTGGCGTGGCTCCGCATTGTCGACATGGACCCCAACCTGCAATACCAGTTGGCCAATCTCCCATGCTTGGGCAATGAATTGTTCGATGATTCCATCAAGGCTGCCATGAAACGCCTCTCCGAACATGAACGGTCCTTCGCTTCCCTAGTCCAGGCTAAGGTGAAACCCGCCCCGCCCAAGCCCTACTGGCTGCCTCTCCGGCAGTATCCACAGAAGTCCACGCCGGCGTTTTCCGACAGGTCGCAACTTCCCTTGCTTCTTTTGGAGGTGCGAGCCCTCCTTCGCCTGCTGGCTGTGGAAGAGGTTCCCCCTTGCCAACGGGGCTGTGGGGTTTATTCTCGGTACTCCTGGTGCCCAAAAAGAGCGGGGGCCTTCATCCCATTCTGGATCTGCGGATACTGAACAAGTTCCTGGTTCGGGAGAAGTTCCGCATGCTTTCACTTCTCATTTTGTATCCCTTGATGATGAGGGGGACAGGTTGTGTTCCCTGGACCTGAAAGAAACCTACACTCACATCCCGATTCATCTGGCTTCTCAGCTGTTTCTCTGCTTTCAAGTGGGGAGCCTCCACTTGCAGTATCGAGTCCTTCCATTCGGGCTAGCTTCATCTCCACGGATCTTCACGAAGTGGTGGTCGTGGCGGCCCTGTGCTCGTAGGGCCTTCAGGTTTTCCCTCCTGAGACCATATTCCCTCCTGAGACCATATTACCATCCTAGTGAGGCAGATCTACATACCTTGAATTGTAAGCGTGCTCTTGCTTATTATTTGGATTGCACAAAACCTCACAGAACTTCTACTCAATTGTACCTATCATTTGATCCTAACAGACTTGGAACTCGTGTCGCCAAGAAAACCATCTCCATCTGGCTTGCGGACTGCATGTCCTTTTGCCATGCTCGGGCTGGGCTAACTTTGGATGGTTGTGGCACGGCACATAAAGTTAGAGCAATGGCAACCTCAGTAGCTCATTTATGATCCATTCCCATTGAGGACATCTGTAAAGTAGCTACCTGGTCCTCAGTTCATACTTTCACATCTCACTACTGTTAGGAGAATTATTCCAGATGAGATAGTCGGTTAAACCAAGCAGTTCTACCCACCATCCTTGTAGTTCAGCTTGGGAGTTTCACACGTGAGAATATGCTGCCTGCTTGTCTTAGAATACAGCACATTTACTTACCTGTAACAGATATTATCCAAGGAAAGCATGCAGATATTCTCATGACCCTCCTTCCTCCTCTAGTTGGCTTCTTAGCTTTTTTTACTGATCTGATGGTCCCACGAGCAGACGTCGGTCAGGAAGGCACTGGCACATGCACGGTATGGGTAGCCTTCAGACTTTGAATATTATTAAAGTGACAGTTCACTTTTTGCACTGTCCGTACCAGACTCTTTGGATGATGTCGCCCACATGTGAGAATATCTGCTTGCTGTCCTCAGATAACACCTATTACAGGTAAGTGTGCTTTATATAGCCTGTAGGTGCATGTAGATGTACATTTTTGTTTACCATCAAAATGACTTAAACTGCTTTATCTACATTCTGGTTACATAAATATACAATAACAACTCATTATATTTCTGCTAGTATATAACATTTCTGTCAGGTAAGGGAAACCCCAAACCTCATAAGCTTGTAATTTTGGAAAACTTTTATTCACTGAGCTTCATCTGTTGCCTTTTTATTCTTATCTAGGTCAGTAGATTCAAGTAGATGGCTGCTATTCAGTTCATTTTATGCAATCAGTATAAACAGGCAGAGGCACAGCTTTATGGTTGGGGGGAGGGGACGAATCAAACTAATCTCTGCCCATGCACCTCCCCCACCCCAGTGTTCACTAGTTATTGCCTTCTGGGGCAAAAAGTGGTAGAGCTGTGGCCTACCCCATTGCACTTCCTTTTTGAGCACTCCATATTCTAACTTTGATGATGTCTTCCATGCCCTCGAGTTGCAATTTTGTAAATCTTGTTCTGGGCGGTTTTGGTTATTTCTTTTACAAGATATACCTAGATACCATCAGTTAGGTTTCTGGGATTGGTAGAATAATTATTTTTATGGGTTAATAATTTGTAGTTAAATAATATTGTTTGCAGGTGAACTGGATTGAGCAGCCTGTCTACAGTCAAATTTTGCAATAAGCTGCAGGGTATCATTAATGATTGATGCATTCTTCAACAACCAGTATTTTCCAACTAGGACAGAGGTTGTGCAATTAATTGTCTTTGAGAAAAATATGCTGTAGTAACAAAATCTGCTAAGGGGTCAATATTTAGCTGGGTCAGCAGTCATTTTGAAATTAAGCTCCATCCTGATCCTTAATATGTAAACTCAATAGCACTATCCATTTAAGTAGCAATGGCATATCCTAACATTCAGTTTTGTGGGGAGGTCCTGAGCCAGAAATGGGTGGACACAAAATTTTGCCTTGTCCCTTCTTCAATCCTGCACCCTCCAACCCTCTAACTCAAATTGTAAAAACCTAAACTGGTTGCGATCCCCAAACCAGAAATTCCCCTATGTTCACAGTCAGTGGCATTTTCCATAGGTTACCACCATGCCCCCCCCCCCCCACACACACATACAGATTACCATATATACTCGAATATAAGTTGATCTGAATATGTCGAGACCCCCATTTCCCCCCCCCCCAAAAAAAAAAGGAGGAAAAATGGTTGACTCAAATATAAATCGGACAGCTTAATAGTCAAGTGCCCTGCCAGGCTCTGCACCCAGCCCCTTCCCTGGCAAGCTCTGTACCCAGCCCCCTTCTCTCGCTCCCCTGTTAGACCTTGCACCCAGCCTCCCTCCCTCCCAGGCTCTCTACTCTGTCCTCTTTCCCTGCCCTGTCCTCATACCTCCTTTGCCGATCCCTGGTGGTCAAGAGGTACAGCAGGCAGGAGCAAGCTTTCCATGCTCCTGCCCCACTGCTAACCCAGTCGGTCAGTGCCTGCAGCGAGATCAGGTTTCTTCAGCCACCAGGAGCCAGTCAAGAAGCCTCTCAGAGCCAAGCAGAAGCGCCAAAGCGCGCTCCTGCTCGATGCCACTCAGCGGTTGAAGAAACCCGGTCTCGCCGCAACCACCGACCAAGTTAGCAGTGGGGCAGGAGCGCTGAAAGCTCGCTCCTGCCTACTGCACCTCTGGACCACCAAGGATCGGCAGAGGAGGTACAACAGACAGGGCAGGGAGGGGGGCAGGGTGCAGAGACTGGTGGCGGCCTGCAGTAAATCTGGGAGGGTGATGCTGGCCCAAATATAAACCGGGACCTCCATTTTGGGGTCAGTTTTTGGGCCCAAAAATCCCAGTTTGTATTCGAGTGAATACGGTATATTTGATGTATTAATTTAGGGGCCCCCCCCCTTTTTTTTTTTTTTTTTTACAAAACCGTAGCGTGGTTTTTAGTGCCGGCCGTGGTGGTAACAGTTCCCATGCTCATAGGAATTCTATGAGCGCTGGTGCTAATACCGCCACAGCTGGCACTAAAAACCACGCTACGGTTTTGTAAAAGGGGGAGGTTAATTTTTATCATTTTATTTCTGTACATTTTTTCTGTTTTTACATATTGAGCAAGTTCATAGCTCATTCTATCTTCATACCTTTTGATTTTCATTTTTTTCAAATTGGTTTGGTTGGTTTAATTCATAAACTAGATCCTTTTTTTTTTATTTTTTTTATTTTTTTAAATCTTTATTCATTTTATTTCTTTTAACAAGTGTACAATATTATTACAAATGATTCACATAACTCACTTGACATTCTTAAACAACGTTATTATACATATTTTAATTCCCCCCAACCACCTCCCATCCCTCCCCATATCCACAAAATAATCTATCCAAACATATTCATACCTATACATCTCTCTTCTATATTACAATTAATCTTACATTAACCTATCCCTCCCCCCCACCCTTTCTTCCTCAAACTCTTTGTTCATTGTATTATATAAATTAAATGCACAACAAATATAACTCATCATATTACATATATCTCCTAAAATTCCATAGCAATATATTTCCAATATATTTACCCCCTTTCCTTTTCTATTCATACATATATACCATATTTCTTATATGCTTTTTAAGAAATTGTTGAAGACATATGTTTTTTTGTTAAAGCTTTTTATTAACACCTGCAGGGTTTTGGTACATGTCTTATTGAGGTCTAGGCAGACAATTATTTTAATAGAAGATTAATTTTTATGTTTTATCTGAGTAATTTAACTGCAGCTAACAGTCCGCTATACTTGTTACATTTTGTTAAAGTTTGTCAACTTTTAATATGTTTGTTTTATATGTAATCCACTTAGGTTTGGAGCGGAATAAAATTTTTAAATACATATATGGCAAATATTGTTTCCTCATTTGTTTTTTTATCTATATTCACACTGCAGTTACATTTTTATCAACATTGATAGCGATAAAACACTTTCAGTTGAGAATATTAGGTGTTGGTATATTAGGCCAAGGGTTTTCTGGCCTAATTTACTGGCGCCTAACACAGAAACCTAAGTCATACCACACCTATTCTCCAACCCTAATCATGCCTACTTTACAGGTAGGTGTTGGTAGACGCCTCATTGTAGGCGTCACACCGAGTTCTATTCGGAACTCATAATTAATAGATTTTAATTTTAAAAAATTAGCTTTTAATTGTGTGGTCAATTACCATGCCAATTAAACTAATTAAACAATTTTGAGTTCCATGCAGTACTTGGCTAGGTGTCCCCGATCTAGGCACCATCTACTGTATAGTATCAGGATCCTTGCTGATACTAGTGGGACATAAATACTGGAAATAGAAAAAGAAATATGAAAAATCAGATAAAAATTATTATCCCAAGACAAGCAGGCAGCCTATTCTCACATATGGGTGACATCATCGACGGAACCCCGATGCGGAAGCCTCACAAGCAGACTTGCTTGTAGAAACTAGAAGTTTCGAGTACCGCGCATGCGCGAATGCCTTCCCGCCCAGCACAGGGCATGTCTCCTCAGTTCTCAGTTTTCCGTGGAGCCGAGAAGTCCCTCTTTGACTCTGCGTTCAACTTACTTATTTCGTGCCTTCTCTCACCGCGGTTTGTGTTCTTTTTCTTCACGAATTGCTTTATTTCTTTTATTTTTAGTTAAAAAAAATTATTTCTTCCGTTCAGCTGCCCAGGGGCTTCGACTTTGCGGCAGCTGTTTTTCTTCCTATGTCCTGGCCAGCAACAAGCTTCAAGAAGCCAGTGTCAACGTGTCACCTGAAGTTGTGCGAGTGCTGTGCTATTCTTCAACCTCGAGCCCTTAAACGTCGTCTACTTTCAATGGAGAAGCTCTTCGGGATGGATTCGACCACTTCCTCGACTCCGAAGCCAACCTCAGTCTCACCTTCGACCAAGGGTCCTCCTGCCTCCACTGCTTCGACCTTGAGCCTCATCAGACCTTCTTCGTTTGCAGTGGCTCTTTCCTTGACGACGTCTGCTATATCTTCCCCTGTATCCTCAGGTCAGATAGCTCAGCAGAAAGTTCCAACGGTGGTGCTTAAGGTGCCTAAGACTTCCAAGTCGAAGCACATTTCAACTGCTTCTGTGGAACCTCCAGCCAAAGCAGGTGGTCCGGTTTCAGACGCGGATCCATCCTTGCCAGATTCTTTCCAGACCATGTTAGAGAAGCAATTCATTCAGTTCCTCACTAATATGGGACCGAAGCTTGTTACTCTAATTCAGCCTAGGCATTCTGTAGACTCTCACGAGGTCAAGCCTCTTCCTATGCCTCAGTCTGAGCGTACACATGCCAAGCAGGGAGCAGAGTCTCTGCGAGTGTCTGGTCTGGCACCTAAGCACATGAAGCAAGGAGCAGATTCTTTGCAAGTGCCTCGACAGGAATCCTCACACGTCATACAAGGAGCAGAGTCTTTGGGAGTGCATTGAGGTTCCTCCATCAAGCCTCTGGAGCTTCGATCCACAGCTTCCAGCCCTATCCATTCCTTGGTGGCATCAACTGCTTCCATCTCCGGAGCGAAGTCTCCTCAATCTTCGAGATCTGCTTCCAAGCACCATTCTCACCAACGATCGAGGCCTTCCTCGAGGCATACTTCCAGGCATAGCTCTTCTTCCAAAGCCTCTTCCAGGCAAAGCTCTTCTTCAATTAATCCTCGATCTACACCTTCCAGTTCTACTAGACCACCGACTCCTCGATCGAGGTCTCCACTTCCACACCTCGAGGACTCAGCAGTTTCTATTGCTTCATCCAAGTCTCCCTATTCTTATGATGCCTTTTTTCCTGCCGAAGCTTCATCTTCGACCCAGGCTGCCTCGCCGACCTCGAGTCCTTCTCGAGGCAAGGCATTGGCGGATCAGCTATCTTTCTCCTCTTTTCTTCGTCAGATGGCTATTGACTTGGACCTTCAATTGGATGCTGGTTCCAAATACTCTAAGGTGTATCTCGAAGTCATGCATCTTCCTCAACCTCCAGCAGAGTCACTTAAGCTTCCTCTTCACAAACTTTTGTCTCAGACTTTTACCAGATGCCTGGAGACTCCTTATGCAATTCCAGCTGTTCCAGGCAAATTAGACTCCAGATATAAAACTCTCCATTGCAAGGGATTTGAGAATTCAGTTATCTCAGCAATCCCTACTTGTGGAATCATTCTTGAAAAGGTCCCATCCTTCCAAGGTTTATGCTACCGTTCCTCCTGGAAGGGAAGGGAAGGGATGTCGCATCTATCAAAATGCCTTGATGTCCTTTAAAGTCCTTAATTATAATTTCCATTTTATCACTTATTTTGAGTTTCTCATTGCTCTTTTGCCTAAATTTCTTAGTTATTTAGATACTCAAAAGCACTTTGAATTTCAAGAAGTCATAGCTTCTCTATCACAACTCAGATTACATCTACTTCAGTCTTCTTACGATGCCATTGAGTTGTCTGCCAGGGCGGCTGCCTGTTCTATAGCAATGCGCCGCCTTGCCTGGCTTCGTACCATTGACATGGATCCTAATCTTCAGGACTGCTTGGCTAATATTCCTTGTGCAGGCAATGACCTCTTCGATTAATCTATTGAGGCAGCCACCAAGAAATTGTCTGAGCATGAAAAATCCTTTGCTTCTATTTGTCAGACCTAAGCCAAAGCCAGCTCCTGCCAAGCCTGCACGCCCTCCTCCTATTTACCAGAGGCGTTTTGCTCAGAGCGGCTCCTTACACTCGCCCTCCTCCCAAGAAACAGCAGAATCAGAAGCAACAGAAATCTCAACCTTCTGCTGCACCTAAGGCTACGCAGCCTTTTTGACTGTTTAAAACAGAGCATAACCTCCACTGTTCTGTCTCTGAACTATCTTTCCCCTATTTGGAGGTCGTCGCCATCATTTTTATCACCGATGGGAGTCAATCACATCCGACCTCTGGGTGCTGTCAATCATCAGGGAAGAATACTCTCTTCATTTCACTCAGATTCCACCAGAGCTTCCTCCAAGAGAGCATCCTTCCAGTGCATTCCAGACTGCCCTTCTTCAGGAAGCTAAAGCTCTGCTTTGTCTCCGTGCCATCGAACCAGTTCCTTTGGAACAGCAGAACAGGGGGTTTTACTCCCGTTACTTCCTTGTTCCGAAGAAGATGGGTGATCTGCGGCCCATTCTGGATCTCGGGGCTCTCAACAAATTTTTAGTCAAAGAAAAATTTTGCATATTATTCCTGGCATCCCTTTATCCCCTCCTAGATCAGAACGACTGGTTATGCTCTCCGGATCTCAAGGAGGCTTATACTCGTATTCCCATTCATCCAGTCTACTGCCAATATCTCAGATTTCGGGTGGGGAATCTGCATTATCAATACAGAGTGCTGCCCTTTGGCCTTGCTTCATCTCCCAGAGTATTCACCAAGTGCCTGGTACTGGTAGCCGCAGCTCTCAGAAACCATGGTCTTCAGGTATTTCCCTACCTGGACGACTGGCTCATCCAAGATTCAACATCTCAAGGGGTTATTGTAGCGACCCAACAGACTACGTGGTTCCTACAGAGTGTGATTCGAAATCAACTTTCCCAAATCCCAACTTCAACCCTCTCTTTAGGCATCGGAGCTGTTCTGGATATTATCCAACTCAGAGCATTCCTTCCGTAACAATGTCTGGAAGTCCTCCTTCAACTCTGTCATACAGTGTCTTCCCGCTCCTCCATATCAGCGAGACACATGATGGTACTCCTGAGTCACATGGCCTCCACAGTGCACGCGACTCCTTTTGCCAGACTTCACCTCGGAATTCCTCAGTGGACCCTGGCATCTCAGTGGACGCAGGTTTGCGACCTACTTTCTCTACACATTGCAGTCACTCCTTCATTGAGACAGTCTCTCCGCTGGTGGATGCTCTCTTCCAATCTCTCCAGAGGCTTGCTGTTTCAAATGCCCCCTCATCAGAAGGTCCTCAAAACAGATTCCTCAACCTATGCTTGGGGCACTCATCTTGATGGTCTCCGTACTCAAGGCCACTGGACCAGTGCGGATCGTCAGTGTCACATCAATCTGTTGGAACTCAGAGCGATTTTCAAGGCTCTCAAAGCTTTTCAACATCTTCAAGATCAGGTAGTCCTCATTCGGACGGACAACCAAGTGTCATGTATTATGTCAACAAATAGGAAGGGACGGGATCTTCCTCCCTTTGTCAAGAAGCTCTGAAGGTTTGGAACTGGGCAATCCACCACAACACCTTCCTCAAAGCTGTCTACATCCAAGGGGCGAAAAATTGCTTGGCAAACAACTTGAGTTGTCTTCTGCAACCTCACGAATGGACACTCCATTCCTCGCCTCTTCATCACATTTTTTCACAGTGGGGAACGCCTTAGATAGATTTCTTTGCAGCTCCCCACAACCACAAACTGCCTCAGTTCTGCTCCAGGATCTATTCTCCTCATCGCCTCAAGACTCTTGTCAAGTTAAAGAACGACCATGCCACCGTGATTCCGATAGCTCCTCAGTGTCCGAGACAACCTTGGTACTCCCTTCTACTTCAACTCAGCAGCAGGGAGCCATACCTTCTACCAGTTTTTCCATCTCTGCTTACACAGAGTCGGGGATCTCTGCTTCATCCCAATCTGCAGTCTCTACACCTGACAGCTTGGTACCTCTCAACATAACTTCTCAGTCTGTAAGAGACATTTTAGACAGTTTTCTCAGTCTGTAAGAGACATTTTAGAGGCTTCTAGGAAGCCTACCAATAGGCAATGCAATCACCAAAAATGTACTAGATTTTCTACGTGGTGTTTTTCTCACGATAAGGAGCCTCCTTATCTTCTGTTTTAGGCTACCTTTTGCACTTATCCACCTCTGGCCTCAAGTTTACATCGATCCAAGTCCATCTCAGTGCAATTGCTGCTTTCCATCAGCCTATTGAAGGAAAACCCCTTTCTGCTCATCCGGTGGTTTCCAGATTCATAAAAGGACTTTTTAATGCCAAACCTCCTCTCAAACCACTTCCCCTCCACCAGTGACCTGGCATTCTCCCCCCATACCTCGGAGGCTTCCGGCAGCTGCAACAACTCATCCTCGCATCCTGTCCTGGCCTCTTCAGGCTCTCCCAGAAAATGGCATCAGTGAGAGCGGGACCTGACAGAGGAAAGACCTGCCTTTTCCTCTCAACTCCCATGAGGAAAGGTTTCTACGGTACACTGCTGTGCTTCTCTCTCAAAACAAGAAAATAAAAATGCTGGCAAAGCGAAAAAGGTTTGTTTTGTCATTAAAAGACAAAACAGACATTGTGGAGAAGTTAAAGAAACGAGTGTGAGAAAAAAAAATTTGCAAACTAATATGGTTCAGGAACATCAACAGTATCCAACATAAAAAGACAAAGTGATGCTATTATCAACTATGTTTCAATTCTTGAAAAAGAAGAAGTGAGTATGTTTTTCCAGAAAAACCATGAAAAAGTCAACTAATAAACAGGTAGATAAAGCTCTGTATGTATAGTTTTTGCAAAAAAGATCATTAGGCCATCCAATTTCTGGGCCAATTTTAGCTGAAAAGGCAGTGTTTTTCAATGGATGGCTTTGAAATTTTAAACACTGCCATGGAATCAGGCAGATTGAAATTCATGGTGAAAATCTTTCTGAAAATTTGCGAGCAGCTAATGACTTCTTTTCCTATTTAATGACATTGTCAAAAATTGTGATCCTATAATCAGACGAAATGAGTCTGAATTGAAAATCACTTCCCAGTAAATCTCTGGTTAGTCATAAGGAGCAGTCAGCTCCTGGGTTCAAGTCATTCAAAGAACATGACATACTGTTGGTGGGGGGAAATGCAACTGGAAGCCATAGGTTAGAATTATTGCTAATTGGTAAATCTAAAAACCCTCATGCTTTCAAAAATGTACAGAAGCCACCAATGTTATACAGAAGCCAAAAGAAAGCCTGGATGAATTGTGAAATTTTCCTCGACTGGTACAACAACTGCTTCATACCAGAAATGAAAAGATTCCACTTCATACAGGAAAAGAAGGAAATTCATTTTATTGTTGAACAATAAACCATCGCATCCTGTGTCTGAAAGCTTAGAGCAAGAGGAATGTGGATTCAGAGTGCTTTTTCTTCCTCCATATGTGACATCTGTAATTTAGCTAATGGATCAAGGAGTTATTTATTTTATTTATTTAAAAATTTATATACCGCATACAACTATATGGTTTACATATTGCATACATAGTAACTTGTGCGCCCTATGATTTCCATACATATAACATAGACGTAACTGGACAACTCCATTAACATTCCCCCCATAAAAGATGTCAATATACCAAATCAGCATTTATAGACATATCAGATCAGATTTCAACAGTTAAGGAAATAAAAAGGCATTAATTAGATCAAACGAACCATTCCATTGTAGATGACTAAAATCCAATCATCATATGCAGGCATTAGCATAAAAAAGCATTAACAAATAATGGTCTTGCGTTTTCAGCATTTTCTTAAAATTAATCCTCCCAGTATAGAATCGTAAAATACCAGGCAGGGCATTCCAGAGTTTTACACCGGCCACAGACATCATTGATGCTCCAATCCTAACATGTGTAATAAACATCCTGCCCTCCAAACTTAATTTTCAGATCTAAGGTCTCTTCTCGGTTTATAAATTTTAAAGAATTTCTGTAATATCTTTGGAGAAACATGGTACAATGTCTGATGGATAATCGCTAGAATGTTAAACTGCACTGGGTAACCAGTGAAATTTTTTCAACACAGGAGTTGTGTGAACTCCTTGAAAACCCCTGTTATCCTAGGACAAAGAGGCAACATATTCTTACATGTGGATTACGTCATCCATGGAGCCCAGTTCGGACAGTGAAAGTGCTCTAGCGCTTTAAGAAATCAAAAGCTTTTACACCTCCTGCAACTGCACATGTACTAGTGCCAGGGCTCGCGGCACCTCAGTTCTTTGTTTTCCGCAGAGCGAAGTAGTTGTGTTTTCTAGTGATACATTGCCTTCCCTCAGCATGTTCGTTTTGAAAGTTAATTTTCCTTTATTATTTTGTTCCATTGGATTTTCTTCAATGTCATGAGTAAAAAAAAAAAAAAAAAGACAATTTGTTTTCTTTCGTTTTTCCTTCATTCCTCTTTGAGGCTGGGGGATTTAACATTTTGGTTCAGTGAGTTTTTCTTTTCTCTTCATATATGCTGTATGTTTCTTATTTTTTATATGATTGGGTTTGTTTGTTTTTTTGTAAAACCGCCTAGTTGTAGGCAGTTAAGAAATCTTTTAAATAAATAAACTTAGCCTATCAAGTTTTTCTGTCCATGTCAAAACCACTGACAGGGTTTAAGAAGTTCTGTCGGTGTCGGCGGCATATTTCTATTACTGGCCTGCACAACTGGTGTATCAGTGTCTGGGCCTGAACATTGGGTGGAATCATGCATTCGTCATTCCACCCTTCAAAAACGTTCACTTAAGGCATGGCAGCTTCAGCAGGAAAATCATTTTGGTCGTAGTATGCCAGATAAATCTTTGTCATCTTTACCACTAGTCCCTACATCAACTTCGACATCGGCACTGGACATCCCTACATCCAGGAAGCCTGATAACAAGCCCAGTACTTCCCAGCTAGTGTTGCAGGCTTCATCAGCATTTAGTCCCTTGATGAAGGCCATGCCTCAACGTTGGCGCTCTCCTTCTATGCAGGCGGTGTCTCCTATAGGGCATGAATCCTCTCCGAGGTCTCCTACCTCCAGACGCCCTGTAGTACCATTGATACCCGCTCAGTCTCCGGTATCGGTACAGGATTTCCGATCAAAGGTTGAGGATTTTCTGCGTAGAGAGATTGATGACATATTCAAACTATTCTCCATGCCAGTGTATGCACTTACCCTTTCTCCTTCCCAACCAACAGACATAAGAGAAGCTCACACCTGAACTTTGTATCTCCACCAGCTAGAAGATGTAAATTCAAAAGTCATCATCATCTTCTCTAATATCAAGCAGCATTATGGGGTAAAGACTTGGAACAATTACTTATGCTTGCTAATACTTATGGGGAATTGAGGAGACACCTAAAAACACATGCTGAAGTACTTAGGCAGTTGATTTGTACAATCTTTCCCACAATAACTGATCTCTAGAGCCGCTATTCACTAGTTTTAACCTGCCAGTTCTACTCAATTTGTAGCATTTTTAATCATTGTAAATAGCATAGAACTTCATGGTCCTGCGGTATATAAACTGTTTATTATTATTATTATTATCAATACCAGCCCGACCTGAGCATAGTTCTCATAGGCCACAGGGTATCACTTCGGAGTCTGTCTCTAAATGTTGCTCTGCTTCGCATCAACGTTCTTCAGGTTGATGTCGATGCTCATCATCGGCACATTATTCTGTATCCAGAGGGCATTGAAGCTCGTTCCAAGCATCAGTGTTCATCTTCATCGGAGCATTGATCATCATGAAAGCATTGACGTACATCTTCCCATTGAGATTCTATATTAAAGCATTGCCATCCCTCAACTCATCGGGTTTCTGCTTCAAGACATCGAAGGTCTTCCTCGGGACATCGAGAAACTGCATCATAACATCGATGGTCTTCATTGAGGCATCAATGTTCATCATCTAAACATCCCAGTCTAAGAATTCTACTTCGAAGTGTACATCAACCAGATCATCGCATATCAGCAATCACCTTCATCAATATCATCAGGCCGGTACTGTCATCATAAAGAATCCATAAATCTCGACTAGGATTTGGATTTATTTTCAGATCAGAGGGGGTGGGAGTGGTTTGTCAGCTCCTGAATCTTATGGTATACCTTCAGAACCGTCTCCCCCACCGCCTAGGAGATAATCCCCTCCTGAAAATCTTTCTTTTACCACATACATCAGGCAGTTGGGTAAAGAGCTTCCTGTAAAATTGGAAGCAGATATTGAACCCAGAGCTGAATTACAGGAGGCATTAGACTATGATGAACTTCCCAAAGAACTTTTGAAATTGTTTCTTCGTACACACCTGGACAGTCTCAAAATGCAAGGGTTTTGAAACTCATAAGAGAAATCATTACACATCAACTTGCTAGAATTAAAAGCCATTCAGAATGCCCTCATCACATTTCAAGATGCTCTGTCCAACCACGTTGTACTAGTCCAAATGGACAACCAAGTTGCGATGTATTGCATCAACAAACAGGGCGGTACAGGTTCTCTTCTCCTACAAGGTGAACATCACCCTAGTGATGCAGGAAATAATCCTGCAGCCAGGACCTGCTTGGCAGTGTGTTTACCAGATGCCACAGAGTAATATACATCTTCAACCCCAACCCAGTGACGCTGTAGCTTCTGAGATTCTACGTAATTTAAATGGGTCTCTTGGAGAAGAGCTAATGATGGATGCTGTTTGTCTAAATAGTAGACACAGAACAAAAGAAGAAACTTGCCTCAATATGTAACGAACAAGCCAAGAAGAAAGGTAAGCGAGATGTCAAAAACACCACACAGTTACATTTATTAATATAAAAGTCACAGTATCATAAAAGGTCCCAACTAGGATCCCAGTTTCAGCATCCAAAAATGCCTTCTTTAGGGGACTGATAGCATGTTAGCCACGTTCTATGACATTTGTCGAGGATTATTTGCTGAGTATTAACAAAATGCTCGATTGCATCTTTGAAACGAATAGCACCAAAAAAACTAAATAGGAGAGAATATTAGTATGTTTTATATGATCAGTTCATTAACATTCAGAGAGATGATGTTTAAAGTTATACTTTGGTAGCATGGAATATTGCTACACCTTGGGTTTTGGCCAGGTACTAGTGACCTGGATTGGCCACCGTGTGAACGGGCTACTGGGCTTGATGGACCATTGGCCTGACCCAGTAAGGCTATTCTTATGTCAAGAAGCCCAGTGTATTTGGAATTGGGTGATTCCTCACAACATATTTCTAAAGGCTATATATATTCAAGGAAAACAGAATATCCTAGCCGATAAGCTCAGCAGATTTCTTCAGCCACAGGAGAGGACTCTCAATTCCAGAGTTATGAGGAACTCAGATAGACCTATTTGCGTCTCCGTTCAATCACAAACTGCCTCAATTTTGTTCCAGACAATACTTGCCACTGCGTCTCGAGGCAGATTCATTCCTTCTGGATTGAACGAACAAATTCCTATATGCATTTCCAGCAATCCCTCTCATTCTGAAGACCTTGGTCAAACTCAAGAGAGAATCAACCACCATGATCCTGATAGCTCCTCAATGGCCCAGAAAATCTTGGTTCTCCCTTAAGTTAAGTTAAGTTAAGTTTAAGTTATTAAGTTAAGTTTTATTAAGTTTAAGTTTATTAGGATTTTATATACCGCCTATCAAAGTTTTCTAAGCGGTTTTACAATCAGGTACTCAAGCATTTTCCCTATCTGTCCCGGTGGGCTCACAATCTATCTAGCGTACCTGGGGCTATAGAGGATTAAGTGACTTGCCCAAGGTCACAAGGAGCAGTGCGGGGTTTGAACCCATAACCCCAGGGTGCTGAGGCTGTAGATCCAACCACTGCACCACACACTCCTCCACTGTTTCAATTGCCTGTCAAGGATCCGATCTCACTACAGATCTTTCCATCTCTACTTACAAGAGTCACGGATCCATGTTGCATCCAAATCTGCCATATCTACACTTGAAAGCTTGGTACCTTTCGATGTAGTTTCCACAAATTTTAATCTCTATGATCCTGTTCAAGCCATTATTGCTGCATCCAGAAAACCATCTATGCAGCAATGCTATTAACAGAAGTGGACATGTTTTACTTCCTGGTGTTCTCTTCATCACCAAGAACCTTCATCTTCTTCACGTCCTTCAGTTCTATGTCTGGTCTCTTAACCACTTCAGTCAGAGTCCACATCAGTGCTATTAGTGCTTTCCATGCTCTTATCAACAATAAACCTCTAGCAACTCATCCTCTGGTTTTGAGGTTTTTGAAAGGATTTTTAACTCCAAATCTCCACTGAAACTGCCTCCAGTTGTCTGGGATCTTAATGTAATTCTTGCCAAGTTAATGAAGCCTTCATTTGAGCTACAACTCATCTTAAGTTTCTCACTTAAAGTGGTTTTCTTGATTGCTGTTACGTCTGCCCATCGAGTCAGTGAACTTCAGGCATTGGTCTCCGACTCACCATATACAGTATTTCACCATGACAAGGTGGTTCTTTGCATTCATCCTACATTCCTTCCAAAAGTTGTCATGAAATTTAATCTCCAATCAATCCATTGTACTTCCAGTCTTCTTTCTAAAGCCTCATTCTCATCCTGGAGAAACAGCTCTTCATACATTGGACTTTAAGCGTGCCTTGGCGTACTACCTGCAAAGGACTAAGCCACATAGGACTTCACCTCAACTGTTCATCTCCTTTGATCCTAACAAATTGGGCCAATCTGTCACCAAGAGAACTATTTCTACATGGCTAGCAGCCTATTTTGGCTTCTTCTATTCTCAGGCTGGGTTGCACATTGAGGGGCGTATTACAGCACACAAACTTCGAGCGATGGCAGCCTCAGTGGCTTTCTTGCAATCCACTCCCATGGATGACATTTGCAAAGCAGCCACTTGATCCTTGATCTACACTTTCACATCTCACTTCTGTCTAGAATCCTATTCCAGACAAGATGATCATTTCGGCCAAGCAACATTACAGAATTAATTTTTTTCTTAATGGCCAACTCTCCCTCCAGCTCATTATATTCAGCTAGGGAGTCCCACATGTGAGAATATGCTGCCTGTTTGTCCTAGAATAAAGCACAGTTACTTACCGTAATGGGTGTTATCTGGAGACAGTAGGCAGATATTCTCATATCCCACCCACCTCCCCTGGTTGGCTTCTTAGCTTGCTTTACAGAACTGAGGTGCCATGAGCCCTCGTCGGGTGGGAAGGCACTTGCGCGGTAGTGGGCAGTCTAAAAGCTTTGATTTCTTAAAGTGCCGGTGCACTTTTCACTGTCCTTACCAGGCTCCTTGGATGATGTCACCCACATGTGAGAATATCTGCCTGCTGTCTCCAGATAACATTCTGTTATAGTAAGTAACAGTGCTTTATCATTTCCTTGAAATTATTTTACAGGCCAATTGTTACAGAAATGTCTTTTGGCTGATATTGATGAATGTAGTATGGTCCAATTCATTAAAAAATTGAATATAAAAGATTGTTCATACATGGTTGCTGGTGCTTGGAAATAAATTAAAAATCAAAGCGTAAAAAAAATGCATGGAACATTATTCTAAACAAATCAGAAAGACATGATGATAGAGAAGATAATGTCCTTAAAAACATCATAAATGATGTTCTACAGGTTCCTGGCTGTTCTGATTGTGATATAGAGCAGTGTTCTTCAACCTTTTCACACCTATGGACCGGTGGAAATAAAAGAATTATTTTGTGGACCAGCACCGGTCCACAAACTGGTGGTTGAAGAGCACTGGGCTAAGTCGTGGGCCAGACTCCGCCCATCTCCGCTCAGTTTCTGCCCCAGACCACGCCCCCATAATAGTACTAATTGTAACACCATTTTTTCCATTCATTTTTCATATGTACACACACAATATAATCTTATTAACAATACATAATGGTTAACTACAAAATTAAACTACACAAAGCACACTGTATGCTTCTCAACAATCATTCCTACCAGAAAACAGATAACCCATGCAAATACGGGACCAAAAACTAAAAGTACTAATATGTACAAACAAACCCTAAGATGCAAGACTCTGCATGCAGTACAACCCCAGAGAAAAAGAAACAAATGCATTTCTTCCCGAACAGTGCAAAATATAGACAGCAGATGTAAATTCTCAGAATTGACACAATTCAATCACTAAATTTAAAAATAAAATCATTCCCCCTACCTTTGTTGTCTCCCTCCCTCCATGCTGTGCTTTACCTTCTGGCCTCCCGGATGGTCATTTTATGCTGCCCCCGGTGTTGTCTTCGGGCCAGCTCCCTCTTCCTCACTGACGCAGTACACAAAGCCATGGGCAGCGGCTCTTCACGCGTCCCACGCCTCATCTGGAAGCCTTCCCTCTGACATTACGACGTCAGAGAGAAGGCTTCTGGTTCAGGCACAGGACGCACATAGGAGCCGCTGCCTGCAGCTTTGTGCACTGCAGCAGTGAGAAAGAAGGAGCCGTCCCAAAGATAATACCACAGCAATCGCACCACGGACCGATAGCTGAATAACACTGTCTCTGGCCAGATGCACGTGCTGACCCTGCGGACCGGCAGGAAATTTCTGTGGACCGGCATCGGTCCGCGAACCGGCGGTTGAAGAACACTGATGTAGAGAATGTCAGCGAATGGATATGCAGTGACTCTTAACGATCCAGGATCATAACAGATGATTAAATTGTGGAATCAGTTCAAAACAAGGTACAGGAGGAATTAGAAACTGAAGCTGATGTGGGACCAACACATGCAAGTTCAGGTTTATTTTAAAATTTGATCAAACACTTATAAAAATTTCTAGCGATGTACATGTTTAAATACAGCAATGACTTGGCTAGAAAAGCAGGAAGAGAGCAATGTGACCCAGCTCCTTTGTCTGACAAGTCTATGTGATCTTGCAGCACAAAATTGAAAATCAGCACTGAAGCGATTAAGAATTACTTTTTTTTTACATAGAAATACAGTAGTATATGTACTACAAGTACAGCACTGTACTGTAATTTGGCATTATTTTTTCCTTGTTGAAAATTAAAAAAATAAAATTCAATATGCAATGCTCAGAATGTGTGCTCTATTCCAACAGTTATGTCCAATCATCCAGATTTCCCTTTATCCGGACTACCCTCTGCTAAGACTAGTCCGGATAATCTATGTTCCACTGTAATTCTGTTTTTGAGATCTGAGTTTACACAGTTCTTTTACCTGTCTGTGATCCTTATAATACTGTGTAATCTTTCTAAGAAGCAGAAAAAGCTCATGTGAAGCATATTTTTTTTCTTCTTGCTTTTCTATATAATTTGACACAGTGGATGTCGCAACAATCTGTGATTTACTGGCGTATGTGTCTTCAAAGCATTCCTACCTATTGGACCTCCCTGAGCGGCAGCCTCAGAGCTTGGAACATGTACAGCATGTGCATTTAAGTCAGTTGCAGCCCGATACTTTGGTACATTCAATACTAAAAATTATCAGCATCATCGTATTGGCAGGTAATTTGATTTCTTGTGCTGATGTTTACTGAAATACCAAAAATGTTGATTTTAATGCACAAAAGTTCTTTTTGATTCTTTTTAAAAACTGACTTGTAACTGGAGACATATGAACTACTTCAGAATAAATTAAGTAATTCACAAAGGTGAAGAATTATGTGAGTTTTCCAAATTAGTTTACTGAAACAGTTTTTAAAAATCCAAAGTGGTTCCAAATGATGTGCTTCAGATTTTGGAAATGTTGTCTTTGGATTTCATCAAATTTGGTAGATTCTCTTCTGATTTCTCAAAAGTCCAACACAGAAATGAATTTCAAAATTTTTCCCATTTGTACTCAAAACCAAGCTAGTTTGCCTGGTTAGTGTTCAAATTTGTTTCATTTCTAGTTGTAATCATTATAAATGTCAATATATAGAAAAAATAAAAAAGAAACATGTAAGAAAATAAAGAATACCATCAAGCAGAAATATAACGCCAGGCAGCAGAGAAAATAATCAAGAATAAGGGAGATTAATATTTCACAGCATGCGGGCTTGTTACATTTTTTAAAAAATACCTACTCGGGGGCGCTAGCGTTTCTTATTTTTTATATGATTGGGTTTGTTTGTTTTTTTGTAAAACCGCCTAGTTGTAGGCAGTTAAGAAATCTTTTAAATAAATAAACTTAGCCTATCAAGTTTTTCTGTCCATGTCAAAACCATTGACAGGGTTTAAGAAGTTCTGTCGGTGTCGGCGGCATATTTCTATTACTGGCCTGCACAACTGGTGTATCAGTGTCTGGGGCCTGAACATTGGGTGGAATCATGCATTCGTCATTCCACCCTTCAAAAACGTTCACTTAAGGCACGGCAGCTTCAGCAGGAAAAACATTATCCCAGGACAAGCAGGCAGCATATTCTTGACTGATGGGTGACGGCACCGAAGGAGCCCCGGTACGGACAATTTTAGAGTGATTGCACTCTAAGAACTTGGAAAGTTCTGGCATGCCGCACCGCGCACGCGCGAGTGCCTTCCCGCCCGACAGAGGCGCGCGGTCCCCAGTTTCTTAGTTTCCGCGGAGCTAAGAAGACGCGTTTTTTCAACGGCTGTTGAAAATTTTTTTTTACTTGCCTTCCCGCTCGCGTAAACCTTTTTGGCTTTTTGCCTGTTTCCTTTTTCTTCCATTTTTGTAAAAAAAAAAAACAAAAAACCCTTTTCTTTTTTAGTCAATTTGGCTTTTCCCCTGCGGGGCCTTCTGCCACCATCGAGGCCTCGGCCTTCGATTTGGCTGAAGCCGTCTTCACGTTCATGCCCCCTCAGCCAGGGTTTAAAAAGTGCCAGCGGTGTGCTCGGCCTATATCTCTCACGGACCCACACAACTGGTGCTTACAGTGTTTGGGTCCTGAGCATCAGGCCTCCACCTGCACCCGCTGTGCCACACTTAAAAAACGAACATTAAAAAATCGCCAAATACAACAGCGATTACTGTTTGGTGCCGAGATGTCCGATCCCGTTCCATCGACTCCGACTTCGGCACCAGTTCAGTCGGCACCCTCTTCTTCGACGCCGCGCGACACCGCACCGGCGTCCCAGCATTCAGGTAAGCCGGCTAAGAAGCCTTCCCCGCTGGAGCGTCCTCCGGTCTCGAGTGCAGTGAGTCCAATCCTGCCGACTGTGAGGCGCCAGCGGAAGCGCTCCGCCCCTATCGAGGTGAGTCCCTCGACATCGGGCTCCTCATCTCCGGGGCGTCGAGCGGCACCGCAGGTACCGCAGAAGAAAAAGGCGGTACCGGTGCCATCCCTTGATGACCGTATTACGGCCATTCTCCAGGTACAGCTGAAGGAGCAATTACAACAACTCCTTCCAGCTATCCTGGCACCGAACCTTCCGGTGCCGGTCCGCACTGAGCCGGTGCCAATAGTGGAACAACCTGTGCTGTCGGTATCCACTCCTTCGGTACCGCTTCACTCGACCTCATCGGTATCGATGCCAGTCCTTGCACCGGAGCCGAGAGCTCAACATCAGTCGGTGCAGACTTCGGCACCGGTGCCACCGATTACATCGCCTGGCTCGGTATCGATGAGATCGGGTAAGTCGGTGCGCAAGACCCGACATGTAGAACCATCTACTCCAGAGTCTCGGGACCGTTCTTCCCATGTCAGGGATCCTGATCTGTGGGGAGATTCAGAAGAACCCTTTCTCTCTGAAGGAGAATGTTCCTCAGATGAGGAGGATTCTGCTGTACCTGACCCGTCCTCTAGGCATGACACTTCATCTTTCTCGACTTTTTTGAAAGATATGTGTGACTCTTTGTCTATTCCTTTGGAGGCTGAGTCCAAAAAGTCTAAAGCTTTTTTGGATGCCCTTGACTTTGACCAACCTCCAAAGGAATTTTTGAAGCTCCCTCTTCATGACATCTTGAGGGAGACTTTCTACAAGAATTTGGAGACTCCCTTAACGGTTCCAGGGGCCCCACGTAAATTAGACTCTTTATACAAGGTAATTCCCATTCCTGGGTTCGACAAACCTCAACTTCCACACGAATCTTTACTTGTCGAATCCACCCTTAAAAAATCTTCAGGAGCCAGTGTATATGCTTCTGTACCTCCTGGCAGAGAGGGTAAAGCCATGGATAAATTTGGTAAGAGGCTCTACCAAAATGCAATGTTGGCAAATAGAGCTGGTAATTATGCTTTTCATTTTTCTTTCTACCTTAAACATCTCCTTACCACCATGGCTTCATTTGAGAAGTACCTTCCCCAACGGAAACAACAATCCTTTCACCATTGCTTGTCGTCTCTGTTTCAACTGCGTAAGTTCATGGTTAGGTCCATTTACGACACCTTCGAACTTACTTCCAGAGCGACAGCAATGTCTGTGGCAATGCGTCGCCTGGCCTGGCTTCGGGTATCTGAACTTGATGTTAATCATCAAGATCGGTTAGCCAACGCCCCGTGCCTAGGGGATGAGCTTTTTGGGGAATCCATGGACTCAACTACTCAAAAGCTCTCTGCTCATGAGACCCGCTGGGATACCCTGCTTAAAAATAAGAAAAAACCTCCCCCAGCAAGGCCTTTTAGACAACAGTCAGCCTATCAACGCCGCTTCACAGCTCGCCCATTGCCAGCAACAGCTCAGCAACCCAGGCGTCAGCGGCAGCAACAACGTCAGCCTCCCAGACAACAGCAGCAACAGCAGCCTGTGAAGCCACCTCCACAGCAGAAGGCACAGCCCTTTTGACTTAATTCTCCAAAGTATAGCCAGTACTCCTATATCTGCTCTCCTGCCTCAACCTATAGGAGGTCGTCTCTCTCTGTTCCTCAGCCGGTGGGAAGTTATCACTTCGGACCAATGGGTCCTCAACATCATCCGCCACGGCTACTCTCTCAACTTTCAGACTCTTCCGCCCCAAAGCCTACCAAAAGAGTCTGCTTTGAACAGTCCTCAATCTGCCCTCCTTATTCAGGAAGTCCAATCCCTCCTTCTTCTGAACGCTATAGAAGAAGTTCCTCTAGATCAAAAGGGGCAGGGATTCTACTCCCGTTATTTTCTAGTACCCAAAAAAACAGGAGATCTCAGACCAATTCTAGATCTTCGCGATCTCAACAAACATCTGGTAAAGGAAAAATTCAAGATGCTTTCCTTAGCCATTCTTTATCCTCTTCTCAATCAAGACGACTGGCTATGCTCCCTCGATCTCAAAGAAGCTACACTCACATACCGATCAATATAACCTCAAGACGGTATCTCCGTTTCATGATCAATCATTGTCATTACCAATACAAAGTGCTGCCCTTCGGTCTTGCTTCCTCTCCAAGGGTGTTCACCAAATGTCTTATTGTGGTAGCTGCTTTTCTACGCTCTCACCACCTTCAGGTATTCCCTTACCTGGACGACTGGTTAATCAAGGCCACATCCGCTCAAGCAGTTCTCCTGGCCACCAACCAAACCATCCAGTTTCTACGAATACTGGGATTCGAGATCAATCTACCCAAGTCTCATCTCATCCCCACTCAGAGACTTCAGTTCATTGGAGCAATACTAGACACACTCCTCATGAGAGCATTCCTACCATCCAATCGTCTTCAGACCCTTCAGTCTCTATGTCAGCAGGTGCTTCTACAACATTCCATCTCGGCCAAACAAATGATGATACTCTTGGGTCACATGGCATCCACAGTCCATGTCACACCCCTCGCACGTCTTCACCTGCGCACTCCTCAATGGACCCTTGCTACTCAGTGGTCCCAAGCGACGGATCCTTGCTCACGACACATATCTGTGACATCATCTCTTCGTCAGTCTCTACAATGGTGGTTGGTATCCTCAAATCTATCCAGAGGTCTTCTGTTCCATCAGCCTCCTCATCAACTAGTCATCACCACCGACGCCTCTCCTTATGCATGGGGAGCTCATTTGAACGACTTCCAGACTCAAGGTCTTTGGACAGCCCAGGAAAAGAAGCATCACATCAATTTCCTGGAACTCAGAGCGATGTTTTATGCCCTCAAGGCCTTCCAACATCTTCTCTTTCCTCAGGTCCTTCTGCTGTGCACAGACAATCAAGTGGCCATGTACTACATCAACAAACAAGGTGGGACAGGCTCTCGCCTCTTATGCCAGGAAGCCCAGAAGATTTGGACTTGGGCCATAAATCACCATCTATTCCTGAAAGCTATCTACATTCAGGGAGAACAGAATTCCTTAGCGGACAAGCTCAGCAGAATTCTCCAGCCTCACGAGTGGACACTCGATCCTGTAACTCTACAGTCCATTTTCGCTCAATGGGGCACTCCTCAGATAGACCTTTTTGCAGCTCCTCACAATCACCAGCTGCCCCTATTCTGCTCCAGACTCTACTCTCCTCACCGTCTGGCAGCGGATGCATTTCTCCTCGACTGGTCCAATCTGTTCCTGTATGCTTTCCCTCCTCTACCTCTCATGTTGAGAACCTTATTCAAGCTCAAGAGGGAACGAGCCACCATGATTCTGATTGCTCCGAGGTGGCCCAGGCAACATTGGTTCTCCCTTCTACTTCAACTCAGTTCCAGGGAACCTTTTCTTCTTCCTCTGTTTCCTTATCTGCTTACACAGCATCAGGAGACCCTTCTACATCCCAACCTCCAGTCTCTGCACCTGACAGCTTGGTATCTCTCGGGCTGACCTCTCATGATACTCTTTTGTCTCAGCCTGTTCGTTCCATTCTTGATGCCTCCAGGAAACCAGCCACTTTGCAATGTTACCATCAGAAGTGGACGAGATTTTCTTCCTGGTGTCTTCTTCATCGTCTTGATCCCACTTCCCTGGCAGTGGAGACGTTGTTGGATTATTTGCTTTCTTTGTCTGACTCTGGCCTTAAGTCCTCTTCCATCAGAGTCCACCTCAGTGCCATTGCTGCTTTTCATGAGCCGGTCCATGGAAAACTTCTCTCAGCTCATCCCCTGGTGTCCAGGTTCATGCGGGGTCTTTTCAATGTGAAACCACCTCTTAAAGCCCCTCCTGTTATCTGGGATCTCAATGTGGTTCTTTCCGCCTTAATGAAGCCTCCCTTTGAACCTTTGGCTACCTCTCCTTTCAAATTTCTCACTTGGAAGGTACTTTTCCTTATTGCTCTTACCTCTGCCAGGAGAGTCAGTGAGCTTCATGCACTGGTTGCAGATCCACCTTTTACGGTCTTTCACCATGACAAGGTGGTTCTGCGTACACATCCAAAGTTTCTCCCTAAGGTTGTCTCTGAATTTCATCTCAACCAATCCATTGTTCTGCCTGTTTTCTTTCCAAAACCTCATTCTCATTCTGGGGAACAAGCTCTGCATACTTTGGATTGTAAAAGGGCTCTAGCTTACTATCTAGAGCGTACGAAACCCCACAGATCAGTTCCCCAACTCTTTCTGTCCTTTGATCCGAATAAATTGGGATGTCCTGTTTCTAAACGTACGTTGTCTAATTGGCTGGCAGCGTGCATTTCGTGTCTGTTATGCTCGGACCGGACTGTCACTGGAAGGTTCTGTCACGGCCCATAGAGTCCGAGCAATGGCAGCTTCTGTAGCTTTCCTCCGTTCCACTCCTATTGAGGAAATTTGCAAGGCTGCTACTTGGTCCTCAGTTCATACTTTTACATCTCATTATTGTCTGGATGCATTCTCCAGACGGGATGGACACTTCGGCCAATCTGTTTTGCAAAATTTGTTTTCCTAGTGGCCAACCTTCCCTCCATCCCTCTTTTTGTTAGCTTGGAGGTCACCCATCAGTCAAGAATATGCTGCCTGCTTGTCCTGGGATAAAGCACAGTTACTTACCGTAACAGGTGTTATCCAGGGACAGCAGGCAGATATTCTTGCGTCCCACCCACCTCCCCGGGTTGGCTTCTTAGCTGGCTTATCATAACTGGGGACCGCGCGCCTCTGTCGGGCGGGAAGGCACTCGCGTGTGCGCGGTGCGGCATGCCAGAACTTTCCAAGTTCTTAGAGTGCAATCACTCTAAAATTGTCCGTACCGGGGCTCCGTCGGTGCCGTCACCCATCAGTCAAGAATATCTGCCTGCTGTCCCTGGATAACACCTGTTACGGTAAGTAACTGTGCTTTTTGGTCGTAGTATGCCAGATAAATCTTTGTCATCTTTACCACCAGTCCCTACATCAACTTCGACATCGGCATGATGTTATTACCTTTCTCCTAGCAGCGCTGCCGAAAATCCTCGATTTGTCTTTTAAGTATGACCTAGAGATCGATCGAGCCCACCACGTGCCGTCGCATGCTGCTGATCCCTCTGCATGCCATCCTAGGCCTACTGTGGTGAGGCTCCTCCGATATGCTCAAGTCATAGAAATAATGTGGCAGGCGGAGCTTAAACATCCTTTGAAGTTTGACAGCTCGTCCATCTTGATTGTTCCTGACTTAGCCAAACAGACAGCTAAAAGCAGGAAACTTCTCTTAGAGTATCATCTGCGACTCAAAGCGATAGGAGCGAAATTTGGCTTCTTCGACCCGGCTACAATGAGGGTCACCCATAACAACTGTACCAAGGGCTTTGTGAACCCCACGGAACTGGCTGATTTTCTGGAACGTTTGGCTCCAAGTACCATAGATAAGACTTAACTGCATTCACTTTATATTTTATTTGAGTCCTGCTTCTGATGTATATTAGTATACATCCACAACTGATTGCTTTTATTGAGCTATTTTTCTGATTTTATGCTCGTTGCTTTGTGCTCATTGTTGGTTCCTTTTCCTTTACTCATGCACAGTAGCGTACCAAGGGGGGGTGCGGGAGGGGCGGTCCGCCCCGGGTGCAAGCCCTGAGGGGGTGCTCCCGGCCTTGGCGTTCAGTCCGTCCCCTCCCGAAGGACCGCTTGTCCCCCCTGGCCTCCCCGCACCACCTACGAAGCAGCCCGCAGCGGGATCGCGATGCCAGCAATCCCTGCTCTGCTTCGGCGCTGCTTCCTCCGCCGCGGTCCCACCCCTCCTCTGACGTCAGAGGAGGGGTGGGACCGCGGCGGAGGAAGCAGCTCCGAAGCAGCGCAGGGATCGCTGGCATCAAGATCCTGCTGCGGGCTGCTTCGTAGGTGGTACGGGGAGGCCAGGGGGGCGAGCGGTCCTTCGGGGAGGGTCGGGGCATCAGGCCTTCAGGGTGGGGCAGGAAGGCAGGCAGGTAAGCCTTCAAGGGGGAGGGGGGGTGACAGGCAGGCAGGCCTTCAAGAGGGGGGGGGGCAGGCCTTCAAAGGGGAGACAGGCCTTCAAGGGGGGGGTCAGGCAGGCCAGGCTTTCAAGGGAAGGACAGGCCTTCAAGGGGGGAGGCAGGCAGGCAGACTTTCAAGGGAGGGACAGGCCTTCAAGGGGGGGAGACAGGCAGGCCTTCAAGAGGGGGGGACAGGCCTTCGGGGGGTGCAGGCCTTCAAGGGGATCAGGCAGGCAGGCCTTCAAGGGGGGGACAGGCAGGCAGGCCTTCAAGGGGGGTGCAGGCCTTCGGGGGGGTGCAGGCCTTGGAGGGGTGCAGGCCTTCAGGGGTGGGATGCAGACCTTTAAGGGGGGGACAGGCCTTCAGGGAGGGGGGCTCTGGTGTAGAAATACACGGAGGGAATGGGGGGTTCAAAGAGACGCGCATATGCCGGACTTTGGGTGGGAAGAAATAATGGGTCTGAAAATAGAGAAGAGGGAGAGAGATGATGGACCATGGTTTTTAGAGAGGGAAGGAACAGAAAGGGAGAGAAGTTGGACACAAGGGATGGTGTGGAGGGGGGGATAGAGATACTGGATAGGAGGGTAGTTGGGAAAAGAAAGGGAGAGATGGTGGACCCTGGGGTGGTGGGGAAGGAGGGAGAGATGCTGGATGAAAGGGTAGTTAAGAAAAGATGGATCTGTGAAGGGAGACGAAAAAAGGAAAGATGCCAGACCTCCTGGGGAGGGAAGGAAAACGGGGAGGACAGAGATGGCAGATGGATAGTTAGCATGCAGAAAGAAGGAAGAAGGAGACCCTGGCAAGCAAGTTATCAGAAGACAACCAGAGCCTTGGACCAACAAGATTTGAAAAATAACCAGACAACAAAAGGTAGAAAAACTAATTTTATTTTCTGTTTTGTGATTACAATATATCAGATTTGAAATGTGTATCCTGCCAGAGCTGGTGTTAGACCGTAAACGTGAGCTAGGATTTAACAGAGAGAGGAAAAGTCCTTTTTGTTTCTTTATTTTATTTACACCACAGCGCCAGTGTGGTTAGGAGAAACCAAAGGGGGGTGAAAAAGCTATAAAATAAACCTACCAGGAAGTTTGAAAAAAAAAACCAAACAAACACCCAATTGGGCAGGAAAGTTGAATTGAAAAACCAATTCAATAGGCTGAATCAAATTGAAATTTTTTTTTTTTTTTCTTGAATTGGGCAGCACTAGTTTGCGCTACTGTCTTAGACTTTAGGACCTGGGATTGGGGAGAGATGGCATCCTCAGTACTTTATAATGCAAGTGAAACGAGGATTTGGTCAGACTTTTGAAGGGTCTGCAGAAGAAAAATATTGTATAGGCCGGGGACATGAGACAGCAGGAAACGGGAATTTTTCTTCCTTCTGTTTTTGTGAATGGCAAGGCTGAGGATGTCAGAGAGTTCAGTTTAAATATGTGCTTTATAAGAAAATATAATAATGTGTTTTATAAAGTTTATAAGCATTGCTGGCCTACCCAGTGAGATGTTCCTAATGGTGGTGGTGGTGGTGGCAGCGTATCAATGTGTTGAGAGGAAGAGGTGGTCTGGGAAATTCTGCTGAGCAAACTCCGGGCCCATTTCCACATCCCAGTTAGTCCACTCCACTCAACTGGTTCACACACTGAGTGGGTCTTTGGGTGTTGTGCCTGGGTAGTTGTTTTGGGATCTCTTCCAGTGGTTTGTCAGTATCTCCTTGTGGTCCAAGGAAGGAAACTTTGTTAACCTTAGCATTGACCTTCAGAATATGTTTGTAACAGCGCTGCTTGTGTAGCATTAGGCTATGTAGTGATCGAAAGAAAAAAACCAGACCTTTGCACATTTTTGCACTATATGGTGGGTGTATATTTCCTTTGCACATTTCCTGCACAGCTAAGTCCTTGTGAAGTTAGTTACCTTGTTCTTTCTGTTTTGACATCTAGCAAGGTCTATGTTTGGAAGCAAAGATCTAAGCTTAAAAATGAAGTGGCCAGAAGTTATGGTAAAAGCAGATAGCATTGCTGATTTTAAGAAAGGTTTGGACAAATTCCTGGAGGATAAGTCCATAGTCTGTTATTAAGACATGAGGGAAGTGTCTGATTGCCCTGGATCGGTAGCATGGAATGTTGCTACTCTTTGGATTTTGACCAGGTACTAGTGACCTGGATTGGTTACCATGAGAATGGGCTACTGGGCATGATGGACCATTGGTCTGACCCAGTAGGCTATTCTTATGTTCTCATCTGTAGGGGCCTTTGTTTTCACTTCTTATTTTAATGTATTTTTTTTATGGGAACAAAAATGGAAGAGAATTAATGTGTGTGGAATGGGGGGGTTACTAATTTCTTCAGCTAAATAATTAAATCCACCTCAATCAGACATAGGAGAACTCACGCACCATTCACACACCCTCCAACCAAAATCGTCAAAAGAAAAAAAACTGTTCGACAACCTCCTAACACTCGACCCCCAACTCTACAACCTATTGACCTCGACCACAAACTACAAAACCTTCAAAAAAGAAATAAAAATCCTTCTATTCAAAAAACACATAAAACCGAACTAACACAATCAGAACTGTCCCAAGCATCACCTGCAACTACTCCATATGTACTTCTGATGTCATGACAATTCAGACATAATTTATGTTATGTTTGGAATAATGGTTACATATATGAGGTTCAATAAAAGAAAATTTTCAGTGCCTGTTTCTATTATGACTATTTATTTTTCATGGTTATTACAAAAAATATTTTTTTACATGGGGGTGTCAAAAAATGATGGGCCCCGGGTGCCACATACCCTAGGTACGCCACTGCTCATGCACGGCTATGTTGATGCTTTCTTAACATGCCTTAACTTCTTTAATGGATCACTAATTGACAGTTATTGTAAGGTTCTCTTTAGATACATGTTAGATGTGTTTTTTCAGTTTTCTACTTTAATTGTGCATTATATGACAACTTGACATGCTTCCTTTTCTCCTATGACAGTTATATTTACTGCATTTATTTGCCTGTATATTCTTTACGAATTCTATCTGACTATAGCTCTCTTCTGCTCACTCCCATAATATATATTCCTTTACAGAGTAATCATTGCCTACTGATATGGATAGTTGGTTCAGTTTGACTCTCTTCTGCCCTTGTGGTCTCTTTATCCCATCTTTTCTGTTTTCCATGCCTTTTACCATTCTTCTCTTGTTTCTTATTCTTACAGGTAATTACAGGACTTTCATTTATATTTATGATGACTGGGGGTATTTACTATACATTTTTGTCTCCATGTTTTCTGATAAATCTGTAATCTTCCTTTTCTTTATTCCATTTCTGCTTTTCCCATTTTTGTCTTGGGACTTTTTTGAAATGTGTAATGTTTGTAATGCAATTATTCTTATGATGATCTTCTGTTGTGTATTTCTGATGTGTTTCCATTTGTCTCTGAACCTTTGTTCACTCAAGTTTCAAGTTTCAAGTTTCAAGTTTCAAGTTTATTGGTTTTTGATATACCGATCATAAAACAAATATCTGACCGGTTAACAATTTAAAAACAATTTGTTTAAAATAGGAGAGTAAGAATTAGTTATTGGTGTGTTAGGAAAGTTAGTGAAAACATAGTAGACATATACAGACAAACGTGACTGTGAGGGAAAAAAAGGGAAGGCAGGGAAAAGTTACATAATATAAGAGGAAATGAGATAGAGGGAGGGGATAGGACATAAAGGGAAAGGGTGCTTGGTATAAGAGTTATGCGCAGGAATATAAGAGAAATTTAGGGCTAGAGTGAGTATATAAGAGGTTAGAAAAGATTAAGATTTATTAAAGGCATCTTGGAATAGGAAAGTTTTAAGATTGGTTTTGAATTTAGTTAAATGAATTTCATCCCGAAGAAATTGAGGGAGAGAGTTCCATAGCGTAGGTGCTGTTATGGCGAAATTAGTCTTTCTTGTATAGTAGGATTCTTTTAGGGAGGGGATGAAAAGGAGTTTTTGGTCCGTAGATCGTAAGATACGGGGAGAACTTTGAGGAATTAGCAATTTGTCTAAAAATAGGGGCAGATGAGAAAGTTTGATTTTGAAGGAGAGTAGTAGGATTTTATAAATTATACGGTGTGTGACTGGGAGCCAATGAGCCTCTTTAAGAAGTGGAGTAATGTGCTCGAATTTACCTGTTTTGTAAATGAGTTTAATAGCGGTGTTTTGTATTATCTGCAAACGGCGTAGTTCTTTTTGGGGTAGTCCATTTAATAATGAATTGCAGTAATCTAAATTGGAGATAACTAATGAGTGAATAAGGGTATTGATCGAATCGGTATTTAGGATAGAGATAAGTGAACGAATGATACGAAGTTTAAAGAAACAAGTTCTTACTATTGTACTTATGTGATCATGGAAGGTGAGATCTTTGTCTAGAGTGACGCCCAGTAATTTTATTTTAGTATCCATATGTAAGGGTGTGGATTTGATGTAGATAGTTCCAGGTAATGTTTCGGATTTTTTAATAGGAAGGAGTAAACCACAAGATTTAGAAACATTAAGTGAAAGTTTATTGGCAAACAGCCAATCACTTAAGATGTCTAATTTAGAGTTAAGATCATTAATATCCGATGAATTGGAAGTATTAATGGGGTAGAGTAGCTGGATATCGTCAGCATAAGCGAAAATTGAGAATCCTAGTGATTGTGCCAAAGAAAGGAGAGGGGAAAGAAAAATGTTGAATAGAAGTGGGGATAAGATAGAACCTTGAGGAACTCCAAAAGTTTGTGTTACTGAAGGAGAAGTTTGGTTTTTTACATGAACTTTGAAGTTGCGTTGGTGAAAATAAGAAACAAACCAATTGAGAGCAGGACCTGTGATGTTGCAGTCTGCTAGTCTAGATAGGAGTAAAGAATGGTCAATGGTATCAAAAGCTGAAGATAAGTCAAGTGAGATTAATATAACTGATTTTAGATGATCATGAGAATATTGTATAGTGGAAATGAGACCTAATAATGATAATTCTGTAGAATGAGAGGTTCGAAAGCCGGTCTGATAGGGATGTAGCGCATGTGTTTGATCAAAGAAGTCTGATAATTGAGAATGAATCACTTTTTCAGTAAGTTTGGAGATGAAGGGCAAATTAGCAATAGGACGATAATTGTTAGGTAAAGAAGGATCAGAATTATATTGTTTCAATTTTGGAAAGACTAGTGCTGATTTCCATACTGTAGGAACGCAACAGTCAGAAAAGGATGTGGAAATCATTTCCCTTATATAGGGTCCGAAGAAAGAAAAAAATTTTTTGATAAGATGAGGAGGAAAACTTTCAGTAATGTTGTTAGGTAAGTTGATAGATTGTAGAACAGTGGATAGTTGTGTTAGTGAAGGTACTTTGAAGTTTGAGAGAGAACTGAGAGGTAGAAAAGTTGAATCATTATTATTAGAAACCTTAAAAGCAGGAGGGGAAGGTCCAAGATGGGTACGAATAGTAGTGACTTTGTTGTCAAAGAATAAGGAGAGTTCATCGGCAGATGGTATATCTGAGGCGGGAGGAGGAAGTTTTTTTTTAGAATACTTAGAGAGAGATTGGGCAATACTAAAAAGAGTGGATGAATTGCTAGTAGTAGAGATGAGTTTTGAGTAGTAGTCCTTTTTAGTCTGCTGAATGATCTTTTTATAGTGAGAGGATTTTTCTTTAAAAGAAAGAAGGTGTATGTTAGAACGAGATTTGCGCCATTTATTTTCTGCAGTCCGGACTTGTCGTCGGAGAAGGATCAGGTTTTCATTGAACCATGGTTGATGTTTTCTTGAGGAAGTGTTGAGAGTGGGTTTATTTTGTTTGTCAGATGAAGGGGCTAAAGTGTCTAAGAGGGTTTTCGTAGCTGTTTCCCAATTAGAAAATTGTTCCGTGACTGGAAGAGAAGAGAAATCTGTGAGATTTAAAGCAAAAGAGGATTGTATAGCAGAGAGAGTGATATTATTTAGATTACGAGAGAATGAGGAATCATTTGTGTGATTAATAGAATTTGAATGTTTTGGAAAATTTGATTGCCATATTATTAGTCTGTGGTCTGACCATGGTACCGAAATAAAATTGAAAGTGTGGAAAAAATGGGTCATGGTGATTGGACAAAGAATCATGTCTAAAGTATTTCCTGCTGAATGAGTGGGTGTATGAATAAGAGGAGATAGAGATAGATCAGCTATCAAGGTTAAGAGTTCGGAAGTATTAAAGTGATTAGGACAGTTGAAGTGGATATTAAAATCTCCGAGTACAATTGACTCAGGATAAGCAATGTTGAAGTCAGTTAGAGTGGAAATAAGAGATGATAGTGAGTCTTTAGTTATTGGAGGAGGTAAATAGATAAGAAGAAAGTTAAGGGGAGAGTGGAGTTTAATAGAAAATTGGAGAGATTCAATAGGAGTGTGAGAAAAGAGGTTGGCGGTATTTATCTGAATAGGGATTGAGGTATGATATATAATTGCTAGTCCACCTCCCTTTTTGTTTGGGCGGGGTAGAAAATATGCTGTATAATTGGGTGGGCAAGCCTGAGTGATATAAGCATCGTCTCCCTGAGTTAACCATATTTCTGTGAGGAATAAAATTTGAAGGTTATGTTGAGTGATAATATCATGAATTAGATGATGTTTATTTTTTATAGAACGGACATTTATTAGGCCTGAATTGAATGTAAGGGAGTGCTGTGGTTGATTATGATAAGAAATGGAGGAAGGTTGTATCGGAATGGAAATGAGATGTCTAGATTGAAGTTTGATTTGATTTTTGCAAGCTGTAGGGCTGATATGGCGACGGCAAAGGTCTTAACAATCCCATTAAAAAACAAAAAATCTGGGACTACGTCAATGGACTACAACCTGATATTTTGTTTTTGCAAGAATCCCATTTATCTTGCTCTAACTCTACTAAAATATCCTTCCCCTGGGCCATACCTGTATTATTTTCTCCCGCTGTGGATAAACATAATGGCGTCTTGACAATAATTAGGAACAGATCCGATATAGAACTCATTTCACATCATACCATGTAAGAGGCCATTGGATTAATACAGTGCTTAAACTCAATGGACAACTTATCACCTGCATCAATGTCTACAGCCCTAATTCTGATGACCCGGCTTTTTATGATGAGATATCTGATCTGATGGCTTCTTCATTAGACTACCCCATAATTATTGGTGGAGACTTCAACATGATTATTGATCCTGTCAAGGATAGGAAATCCCATGCCCTGTATAAGAAATCAAGATCATGGCATAAACTTCACGATTTGATGCTTCAGTTTGATCTCGTGGACCCGTGGAGACTATAGCACCCTCATGCTCAGGAATTCTCTTTTTTTTTCTGCACCACACTCCACCTATTCCCGAATAGATTTATTTTTAATAAGTTCATCATTGTCAACTTTTCTGGCTGCCTCCCTGATTAAAGAAATAGTGATATCTGATCACGCATCTGTGATCTTAAAGTTGCATGGTCTTACTGCTTCCCTGCCACAAAAAACCTGGAGACTTAATGGATCTTTGATGAGCCAGATTTTATTTCACATATCAATACTGCTATTGATGAGTTTTTCTTGAACAACAAACCAGAGGACACTGGATGGATCATACTTTGGGATACTTGTAAAGCCTTTATCCGGGGACGGATCATTTCCTTTGCTGCCCACTCAAGAAAACAGAAAAAACTTGTGTTGGGTGACCTGAAGTCTAAAATCAAAATGCTTGAAAATGATCATATTCAAGCTCCTACTGATTTCTCTCTTCTGACAAAGCTCCGATCTCTCCATCTCCAGCATAGTACACTCATGAGCCAGCTGGCTCATCAGCACCTGTTTTGAAAAATGCCACTTACTATCTTGAAAATAACAAATGTGGCCATAGTTTGGCCCAATACCTGAAGGGCAGTTGCACTAAGACTTACGTGGCTGCATTGAAAGATTCCTCTGGTTCTAATGAGATTGTACATCTATTTCACCAATTCTATGAGAAACTATACTCCTCAGATCTTACTTCCTCATCTTCTTCGTCTGGCTTTCTTCAGTCAACTCCTTGTGTGCCCTTGGAGAATACACACATAGAAGCTTTGTTACGTCTATTACTTCCAGATAATGTGGCCCTGGCTATAAGATCTCTTGCGAAACACAAATCCCCTGGACCTGATGGACTTACCTCCGAATTCTATCAGATATTTCTTCCTCGGATCCTTCCACATATATAACGCCTTCTTCTTGGCTCTCATTGAATCCGGCAGTGGCAATGGTACTTCCTAAGGAGGGGAAGGATGTTGCTGATATTAAAAATTACCAACCATTATCATTGATCAATACAGACACAAAAATTTTTGCTAAGATCATTGCTCTATGTCTACAACCTGTCCTGGAAACCATTATTTCTCCTGATCAGACTGGTTTCATGGTGGGCCTCCTCTCGAGTGACAACACCAGATTATTTGCACAAATCATACAGCAATCTCAAATTACATCTCCACCTTTGCTGGCAATTGGACTGGATGCGGAAAAGGCATTCAATCGCCTTGAATGGAACTATATTTTTCAGGTGCTTAACTGGTATGGCTTTCCTTCATACTTCATTTCTCGGATTCACGTTCTCTATACTTATCCATCCACCAAACTGTATCAATGACACCTATTCTCCACCTTTTAAACCTGCGAGAGGCACAAGACAAGGTTGTCCACTTTCTCCACTCCTTTTTAACCTTGCACTTGAACCCCTTCTCATCAATCTTCATAATAATAAGAACATTACTGGCTTTCGATTGGGCTCACTTGAAATTAAACTGTCTGCGTATGCAGATGATGTTCTCATCTATGCCATGTTCTCATCTATGCCACGAACGAGTGGCTACAGGGATGGTGCCGGGATATGAACTTCGGATTCCTAAACCATGGGGAAGCGCTACAAGGACTTCAGGGACCAGACGGACTCCATCTGACCAGTAGGGGTAAGAACGTCTTCGGACACCGACTAGCCCACCTGCTTCACAGGGCTTTAAACTAGGTAAGTCGGGGGAGGGTACCCATTCACATATTAGTGCAGAAAGGAATTATCCTGATGAGGTGAGTCGAAACTCCGCTTCCATGTCCGAGGTGAGTCGAAACTCCGCTTCCATGTCCAAGGTAAGTACCCACATTGCAAACAGTTCTTTGGGAGTCACACCGACTCGGGTAGGATACGCCTCACAGGGACTTAGCAAACACAAGATATGGAGGGCCATGTATGTCAATGCACACAGTTTAGGTAACAAAATTCTAGAATTGGAGGCTGAAATAAGGAATGCAGACCTAGATGTCGTGGCAATATCTGAAACTTGGTTCACGGACTCACATGGGTGGGATATGGCTATACCGGGCTACAATCTACTTCGTCAGGACAGAGAGGGCAGGTTAGGAGGGGGGTAGCTCTATACATTAAAGAGGACATCAAAACCACCAGGATCACAGATGTCAAATACACCGGGGAGTCCCTCTGGGTAAACCTGGCAAGAGGCAGAGAAAAATGCTTGTATCTAGGTGTGGTATACAGACCCCCAAGACAACTGGAAGACATGGACGCAGAATTAATTGAAGACATAGAGAATATCACTCTACGAGGAGAAGCTGTACTGCTAGGGGACTTCAATATGCCTGATGCAGACTGGAACTCATTTTCAGCGACAACCAGCGGAGCAGGAGGCTCTTAACCTCCATAAAGGGAGCACGTCTCAAACAAATGGTAATGGCGCCCACTAGGGCCCAGGCGATCCTCGACCTGGTACTCACCAATGCGGAAAGAATCTCAGAGGTCTCAGTAGGAGATACGCTAGCCTCCAGCGATCACAACATAGTATGGTTCAACCTTAGGAAAGGCTTCCCTAGATCAAACACGAAAACAAAGGTACTCAATTTCCGGGGCACAGACTTCGCACGCATGGGAGATTTCGTCCATCAGACGCTGCAGGACCAAGCGGAGACCGATGATGTAGAAGCTAAGTGGTTAACACTGAAATCAACCATACATGAAGCAACTAGCCGCTTCATAAAATCAGTAAATAAACGACAAAGAAACAATAAACCCCAATGGTTCACCGCGGATATCTCGCACCTCATTAAGGAGAAGAAAAAAGCGTTTCTCTCCTACAAGCGCACGGAGAAAAGAGAGGCAAAAGTAGAATATAGGACCAGGTCTACAGCGGTCAAAATGGCAGTTAGGGAGGCAAAACTTCGAGTGGAAGAAATTCTGGCAAAAAACATTAAAAAGGGGGACAAATCCTTCTTCAGGTATATTAGTGACAGAAAAAGGAACACAGGCGGGATAGTACGCCTTAGAAGACCGGACGGAAGTTACGTGGAAGCAGATTCCGATAAAGCCGAACTACTGAATGAATACTTCTGCTCTGTCTTCACCTGTGAGGCACCGGGACACGGTCCGCAGTTGAAGGCAACACAAAGCACAGAAGACCCGTTTCAGAATTTTGAATTCACACCAGGTGAAGTTTACAGTGAACTGGCAAGACTCAAGGTGAACAAAGCCATGGGACCAGACAATTTGCACCCAAGAGTGCTCAGAGAATTGAGCGATGTCCTGGTGAAACCGTTGGCTGAGCTATTTAATCTCTCCCTAAGTAAGGGGAAAGTTCCCCTGGACTGGAAATTAGCTAATGTCGTTCCTCTGCATAAAAAGGGTTGCAGGGCAGAGGCTGCGAATTATAGACCGGTGAGTCTCACATCAATAGTGTGCAAACTCATGGAAACACTAATTAAAAGCAAATTGGACACGATCTTGAATGAAGGGAATCTTCGGGATCCCAGTCAGCATGGATTCACCAAGGGTAGGTCCTGCCAATCCAATCTCATCAGCTTCTTTGACTGGGTAACAAGAAAGTTGGACTTGGGAGAGTCTTTGGACGTCGTGTACCTGGACTTCAGTAAAGCTTTTGACAGTGTCCCACACCGCAGGCTGCTAAGCAAGATGGAATCGATGGGGTTAGGAGAGACACTAACTGCATGGGTTAATGATTGGCTGAGTGGCAGACTTCAGAGGGTGATGGTTAATGGTACCCTCTCTAAAACATCGGAGGTGAACAGTGGAGTGCCGCAGGGCTTGGTCCTGGGTCCACTCCTTTTCAACATATTCATAGGGGATCTGACTCAAGGGCTTCAAGGTAAAATAACACTATTCGCCGATGACGCCAAACTATGTAATATAGTAAGTGAATGCAGTTTACAGAATTATATGGTGCAGGACCTGCTTACATTGGAAAGTTGGTCCTCAACCTGGCAGCTAGGCGTCAATGCTAAGAAATGTAAGGTCATGCACCTCGGAAGCGGAAATCCATGCAGGACGTACTTCTTGAACGGAGAAACTTTAACTAGGACTTCAGCAGAACGAGATTTAGGAGTAATCATCAGTGCAGACATGAAAACTGCCAATCAAGTGGAGAAGGCTTCATCTAAGGCAAGGCAGATATTGGGTTGTATCAATAGAAGTTTCGTCAGCTGAAAGCCTGAAGTCATAATGCCGTTGTACAGGGCCATGGTGAGACCTCATCTGGAGTATTGTGTGCAATTCTGGAGGCCACATTACAGTAAAGATGTGCGCAGAATTGAATCGGTTCAACGGACGGCCACCAGGATGATCTCGGGGCTGAAGGGTCTCTCGTACGAAGAGAGACTGAACAAATTGCAGCTCTACACTCTTGAGGAACGTAGGGAGAGGGGAGACATGATCAAAACATTTAAGTACCTCACGGGACGTGTCGAAGTGGAAGATGATATTTTCTTTCTCAAGGGACCATCGGCCACAAGAGGGCACCCGATCAAACTCAGGGGCGGAAAATTTCATGGCGACACCAGAAAGTATTTCTTCACAGAGAGAGTGGTTGATCATTGGAACAAGCTTCCAGTGCAGGTGATCGAGGCAGACAGCGTGCCAGACTTTAAGAATAAATGGAATACCCATTTATAAGGAAATTGGGTCATTAGGGCATAGACAGGGGGTGGGTAAGCAGAGTGGGCAGACTTGATGGGCTGTAGCCCTTTTCTGCCGTCATCTTCTATGTTTCTATGTTTCCTTGCCACATATCTTAGCAGTGATACAACAATTCTCTGTAATATTAGGATACAAGCTTAATCTCTCAAAATCAGAAATTATGCCATTCAATTGCCCTGAAGTGAGTGTTGAGATAAAAGAACTAGGGTTCTTGTATACCTGAGACAAAATTAAATACCTTGGAATTTATTTTGGAACTTCAGTGGATGACACCATTTCCTTCAATTCTGATTTGATGTACAATAAAGTTCAGAGTTCCCTTGCTCGTTGGACGCCTCTTAAGTTATCCTGGTGGGGCCGTCTCGACACCATAAAAATGATGGTTGTCCCTATGAATACCTATGTATTGAGTATGATCCCCTGTCTATTTCGGTCATGTTTCTAAAGAAAATTGAATCTCTCTTAGTCGATTTCCTCTGGAACCACAAAATGCCCTGTATTAGTCTGAATAAACTTAAATGCAGAAAAGAAGATGGAGGAGTATCATTCCCCAGTCTCTATGACTATCATGTGGCTTTTCTGATGAGACAGGCTTCTAAATGGTATTCTACCTCAGTGTTTAAATCTATTCCACCCTGGCTACAACTGGAATCCCACCTGAGTGCTATTCCTCTCCAGTACATTCACCTGACAAAACTACCTGCGTCCCTATCGACCAACTCTATCATACTCTCCACTAATTAAAGCTATACAAGAAGTGGACTGCTTTTCAGATATCAGATGGGAATCATCTTCCCTTGCTCCTCTATGGAACAATTCTAGACTAAAGATACAAAATAATCTAATCTCTTGGAAACTGTGGCAGAATTGCAACATCTGGACTATGAATCATCTTTTTGATGGGCATCAGTGGTTTACCTACGCTGACATTTGTAGGACTCATAATCTACCGCCCTCACAATTCTTTCAATGGCTCCAGCTCACCCATGCCATAAGGGAAGGACCTTCTCTCCAAGTTCTCCTGTGCTTCTTACCCTACGCTTCTCTCATACTTTAACAAAATTGCCTCTAAACACCATGAAGCCTCATACTGGTACAAAATTATTCATCTTGGCAAATTCCTTCCTGATAAGACGCTGAGAGAGACTTGGCATATTGAAACAAATCTGAACTTGGATGATGATAGATGGAGCTCCATATGGTTGAGCTGAAGTAAGGTCCTTCACTCCTCCATATTGATACAAACGGCCTACTTCACTTTACATAAAGCTTTCTGGACCCCGCAACGCCTGGCAAAAATTGGCCCAAATTTTCAAAATATCTGCTGGTCCTGTAAATCTGGCGGAGGTACACTCCAACATATGCTTTTTGGATGTCTTTTACTCAGGAAATTTTGGTCTCAAATATGGGGGACAATTACTGAAATATTACTTATTGACCAACCCCTTTCATATGCTACAATCCTGTTTGGGGCTGAGGCATTCCCCTGCCCCCTTGCTGATCCTGCATCCCTCCTTTTGAGAGGACTACCAGTATTGGCACTGAAAGTAATTCTATTTAACTGGAAGGACCTATCTTCTGCCTCTTTCTCTGCATGGTGGGCGAGTGTCTCTGCAACTGTGAAATATGAATGTATATATGCTGAAAAATCTGGCTCTTTACATAAATTTCATGATATTTGGGATCCTATTCTGGACTATTGCTCCACACATTAATCCTTTCCTCACTTCTATGTGTCTTTTCAATCCTCTTCCTCCACACTCTTTGTCCCTCTGACGTTGCCTGGCTTTCTTGGTATTATACTACTAGATAAACGTCTTGATTGGCTCTGATTGCATTACATTATTCTGGTTCTCATTTTTACTATGTTATATCCCTTCTCTGTGTCTTATATCTCCATTTACTTTATATTACATGTATATATGCTGTGATTACAGTGGCGTACCAAGGGGGGGCGGGAGGGGCGGTCCGCCCCGGGTGCCAGCCCTGAAGGGGTGCTCCCGGCCTTGCCGTTCAGTCCCCCCACACCCCCGAAGGACCGCTCGCCCCACTGACCTTCCTGCACCACCTGTGAAGCAGCAAGCAGCAGGATCGCGAGGTCAGCTATCCCTGAGCTGCTTGGGCGCTGCTTCCTGCGCCACGGTCCCGCCCCTCCTCTGACGTCAGAGGAGGGGCGGGAACGCGGCGCAGGAAGCAGCGCAGGGATAGATGACGTCGCGATCCTGCTGCGGCTGCTTCATAGGTGGTGCAGGAAGGTCAGTGGGGCGAGCGGTCCTTCGGGGGTGGTGGTGGTGGTGGGGACTGAACGGCAAGGCCGGGAGCATAGGTAGTGCTGCTTCATAGGTGGTGCGGGGAGGCCAGGGGGGCGAGCGGTCCTTCGGGGTGGGGTGGGTGGGCAGGCAGGCAAGCATTCAAGGGGGAGGGGGGTGACAGGCAGGCAGGCCTTCAAGGGAGGGGACAGGCCTTCGGGGGGGGTGTGCAGACCTTCAAGGGGGAGGGACAGGCCTTCAATGGGGGGGCAGGCAGGCCTTCAAGGGGGGGACAGGTCTACAAGGGGGGACAGGCCTACAAGGGGGTGAGCAGGCCTACAAGGGGGTGGGACAGGCCTTCAGGGGGGGTGCAGGCCTTCAGGGGGGGTGCAGGACTTCTGGGGGGGGTGCAGGCCTTCAAGGGGGGGACAGGCCTTCAAGGGGGGACAGGCCTTCAAGGGGGGGGGACAGGCAGGCAGGCCTTCAAGGGGGGGACAGGCCTACAAGGGGGGGGGGACAGGCCTACAAGGGGGTGGGACAGGCCTTCAAGGGGGAACAGGCCTTCAGGGGGGTGCAGGCCTTCGGGGGGGACAGGCCTTCAAGGGGGGGACAGGCAGGCAGGCCTTCAAGAGGGGGACAGGCCTACAAGGGGGAGGGACAGGCCTTCAAGGGGGGGGGACAGGCCTACAAGGGGGTGGGACATGCCTTCAAGGGGGGTGCAGGCCTTCAAGGGGGGGACAGGCAGACCTTTAAGGGGGGACAGGCCTTTGGGGGGGACCCTGGTTTAGAAGTACACAGAGGGAAGGGGGTGTTCAAAGAGACGTGCATATGCCAAACTTTGGGGGGGGGATGAAGAAATAATGGGTCTGAAAATAGAGGAGAGGGAGAGAAATGATGGACCATGGGATTTAGGGAGGGAAGGAACTGAAAGGGAGAGAAATTGGACACAAGGGATGGTGTGGAGGAGGGATAGAGATACTGGATAGGAGGGTAATTGGGAAAAGAAAGGGAGAGATGGTGGACTCTGGGGTGGTGGGGAAGGAGGGAGAGATGCCGGATGAAAGGGTAGTTAAGAAAAGGTGGATCTGTGGAGGGAGATGAAAAAAAGGAAAGATACCAGACTTCCTGGGGAGGGAAGGGAAATGGAAAGGGAGGACAGAGTTGGCAGATGGATGGTTAGCACGCAGAAAGAAGAAAGAAGGAGACCCTGGCAAGCAAGTTATCAGAAGAAAACCAGAGCCTTGGACCAACAAGATTTGAAATATAACCAGACAACAAAAGGTAGAAAAATTAATTTTATTTTCTGTTTTGTGATTATAATATGTCAGATTTGAAATGTATATCCTGACAGAGCTGGTGTTGGACTGCAAACGTGAGCTAGGATTTAACAGAGAGAGGAAAAGTCCTTTTTGTTTCTTTATTTTATTTACACCACAGCGCCAGTGTGGTTAGGAGAAGCCAAAGGGGGTGAAAAAGCTATAAAACCCACCAGGAGTTTTGAAAAAAATCACCCAACTGGGCAGGAAAATCGAATTTGACCAGGTATTAGTATCCTGGATTGGCTACCATGAGAATGGGCTACTGGGCATGATGGACCATTGGTCTGACCCAGTTAGGCTATTCTTATGTTATGTTCTCATCTGTAGGGGCCTTTGTTTTCACTTCTTATTTTAATGTATTTTTTTTTCTGGGAACTTATCAGTGTTTTTTTATAATGGGAACAAAAATGGAAGAGAATTAATGTGTGTGGGATGAGGGGGTAACTAATTTCTTCAGCTAAATAATTCAATCCACTTCAAACAGACATAGGAGAACTCACGCACCATTCACACACCCTCCAACCAAAAACGTCAAAAGAAAAAAACTGTTCGACAACCTCCTAGCCATTCGAGCTGCAACACTTGACCCCCAACTCTACAACCTATTGACATCGACCACATACTGCAAAACCTTCAAAAAGAAATAAAAACCTTTCTATTAAAAAAACATATAAAACCGAACTAACACAATCAGAACTGTCCCAAGCATCACCTGCAACTACTCCATATGTACTTCTGATGTCATGACAATTCAGACATAATTTATGTTATGTTATGTTATGTTTGGAATATAAGAACATTTTCACTGCCTGTTTCTATTCTGACCTTTTATTCCGTTTCATGGTCATTACAAAAAATATTTTTTTACATGGGGGGGGGGTGTCAAAAAATGATGGGCCCCGGGTGCCACATATCCTAGGTACGCCACTGTGTGATTATCATAGGTTTTGTCATGGTCATTGGATATTTGGTATGACTCCTTTTACTGCAGTTCTTATTGTTCCTTTCTTCCTATGTTCATTGTATTGTTTTGTGTTACTAATTACCAATAAAAATATTGAACACAAAAAAAAAATACCTACTCAACAAACAGACCAAGAGAGAGCAAACAAATCAAAAAGTACAAAAAACATTACCAAATAACCTCAAAAATATCAGAGAGAGAGACAGGCACAGAGCTCAATGCTCGATACATAAACATGCACTGTATATACCGTTTGTCAATATTTTGTTAATAATGAGGTGTCAGTGAAAAATGTGTGCACACCAACACATACTTAAAGACAAATGGAATAAATACTGTAGCTCATTTTGTCTACACAGATCACATCAAGTAACTCCTTAATTGAAAATAATGAACTACTCATATGAACTCTGTGTAGGTCAATCCGTGTGAAATCCAAAATATCTCTGTGAAAAAATCACTCATGAAAAGAAACAGTAAAGATAAAATTTAAATCAGTAAACAAATCATTATCGTTATTTGCAGGTGAAGTTATGCCATAGTGGAACAGTGGAACTTTGACACATATAGATCACTAATGAGAGTGAAACAGGGTCTCTCGTCAAATTGTGTTTGAAGTCCACTTGCTGAACTAAGGAGCTGATTCTTAAAACTAAAATCTGCCTTTAATGTGCTCACTAAACCAGTTTAGCATGCATGTATTTTTGCAGCGGATTATTAAAACGGCTTAATGTGGTCTTTTCCAAGTCTCAATACTGCCATGCAAATGAAATACAATGAGGTCATTAATATTAAAATGAGCACTTGGAGTGATTCTCTACAACTGCTGAATAATTCTCTAACCTTGTTGTGCCACATTTGTGGCCAAAATTCGCCAACAGGTCTGAGCTGTTGTTGCCTTACTTTCTGATCAGTGGCTGTTTTTGAGAGTTCTCAAATGTGCCTATTAGTGGCGTAGCTTCTATGGCAGGTCCTTCTCTCAGTCAGCCACATTTTCTACGCTGCCTGTTCCTGATCCGGGGGATTCTGCTGATGATGACCAGCTGGATGACCCCTTATTTACAGGTGCAGCACTTACTGGGACAGGAGATCAGGGACTATGTGGCATGGAAAACTTTCCAACGTTGGTGTGACCATGAAAGTGTGGAACCATATTCGACCCCGGTGTTTGTGATGCTGGCCTTCCTCCAAAGAGGGTCTGGACAAGGGACTTGCCATAGTTTCCCTTCGGGTTCAGGTCACTGGGCTTTCTTGTTTCAGAGCTCGGGATCATATACCTTCCCACCAAGATGTCACTCGATTTTTGAAGGGGGCTCTTCAGATTCGACCACCAATCAAGCCACTTTTCCCTTCGTGGGACCTTAACATGGTTCTGTCCAGCCTCTCTAAAGCTAAGCTCCATTTAAGCCTCTCAAGGACGCATCGCTTTTTGACTTGATGCTTAAGGTGGTCTTCCTAGTCATAATCACTTCGGTGAGACATGTCTCAGAACTTCAAGCTCTATCTTGTAGAGAGCCCTTTCCGAAGATCTCCGAGTCTGAGATCTCCATGCGCACAGTTCCTTCTTTTCTGCCCAATGTGGTTTCTACTTTTCTTGTTAATCAGGAAGTGTGCTTACCAGTATTTCAACCCATGGGTCTAAGTCACAAGACCACGTTTTGAAGAAGTTGGACATGTGCAGAGTGCTCGTTCGTTATTTGGCGGTCACCAACAAGTTTAGACTCTCAGACCTTTTGTTTGTGCTGACTGATTCCTCCAAGCAGGGTGCTCCGGCTTCCAATTTCGATTTCGAGATAGATCTGTAAAGCAATTTCATTAGCATACGTTCTCTCTGGGAAACAGTCTCCTGTTTCTATCAAGGTGCAATCCATCAGGAGTGTGACCTCTTCTTGGGCCGAAGCTAGGGCAGTCTCCCAGAGGAGATTTGCAGAGCAGCTTCCTGGTCTAGTCTCCATACCTTTTCCAAGTTTTACATAGTGGATGTGGTGGCACAACAGGACTCTGCCTTTGGGTCCTCGGTTTTGAGGGCTGGTGCAGTCAGCCTGCCCTAGATTTCTGGGAGTGCTTCGGTACATCCCATATGTCTAAAATGACTCGCGTATTACACTGGAAAAAAAGAGATTATGTTCTTAACTTGACAATATCTTTTTCAGTAGATAGGTGAGAGAGATGTCAATACCACCCAACAGTTACATTTATTCAAAACAACACAACTAAAACATTAAAAGTCCTTGATCTTAAAAAGATCAAATGAGATCCCAAAAGTAGAATTCTAGGAAAGTCCCAACCAGGATCCAGGTTTCAGCAACTAGTGTCACCTTCCTCAGGGGACAATAAGCAAACTATAAAACAAATGGAACAAGATGTAACATAATGTCAGAAAATAAATAATGAAAGCATAAAATTGCACATAAACAGATAATTATTGCAATAAAGAAAATTGCAAACATGAAAACTTTATCTGAACATATCTATAAAAACATAAATAATCAAATGCAAAGCGCATAAAAATAACCATCAGGAATTAAATAGTGAAAGCATGGAAGATAAAACAATTACAAAAATAATAGCAAAAGCATTAATCAACATACAGTGGTACCTTGGATTACGAGCATAATCTGTTCCAGGAGCATGCTCGTGATCCAAAATGCTCGTTTATCAAAGCCCATAGGAAATAATGGAAACTCGCTTTGATACGTTCCCCCCCCCCACCACGAGAGACGGCATTGCTCCCCCTGAAGGCCCCCCCTGCGTTCCGGCACTCTCCCTCCCGTGATGCAGCACCCCCCCCCCCCTGCTGCTTCATACCTTCATCTGGGCACCGGCACCGGCATGTCTTGTGCTTGGTGCCGGTGCCCGAAGATCGGCCTCCTCTTCTGCTGGGCCTTGAGCATCTGCACTCGTAAATCGGTTTCCGAGGCGCCAATTTTGCAAATATTTTGCTTGTCTTGCAAAACACTCGCAAACCGGTGCACTCGTAAACCGAGGGTACCACTGTATTCTGAAAAAAACCAAAATATATCCAAAGATAAAATTGTAACCAGACTTATCTGAGTAGCAAACATATGATATTCTGAGATAAATCATAAAGAAAGATATACTGGATTAAATATGCAACATGATAAAATGATATAAATAACACCATAAAATGAACAAGCAAATTAAAACTACTAAGAGGGAACAACTTTATGACCACACAATGTGTATAAAAGTATTATGAGAACTATTACATACTAAAAAATAAATCAAGACCAGAATGTCTCCTCTATAGGCACATAAAGAACTATCAATAGAAAAAGTTTAGCCATGTACTTAAAACCAAAAAAGCAAAGAGTACTGTATTTTTAAAACAAAAGTACATTTCTTTTTTTTAAAAAAGAGATATACCTATGACACACTTTTCTGATGTGCATTTCTGATTCAAAAATAAAACTGTATAGTGTCAAAGCAAGCAAACAAGGACCAGGACTAAAATCAGAATGCTCACCAATGTGAGTCAAAGCATCAAAATAGTCTTAAGCTGGAAAAAAAAAAAAAGTATATGAAAATATTTAGAACGCTGAAGCGAAAAAAGATAAAAATTACGATTGAAGCAAACTGTAGCTTACCATGTTGGCGTCTATGTGAAAAAAGCGCCAAGAGGCCACACATGTGTTGTGGTACCCATTAAAAAGAAACACATAGATATGGTACATAGAAGTTGTGTGTAACTATGCACAAATTAAATGGACACAGTAAAAATAAGAGATAAAAGATAACGGCCGACTTCAGTGACAAGAATGACTCATGAATAAAAGTTTATAGAGATTAAAAAAAAGTGCACATAATGAAAAAATAAAAATGAATCATAAATAAATAAGTAAAATAAGGAAGTGCTGTTGATTGGCCATCAAGCTCCAGCTCTATCTCCCTGATTGGTAGATGTGCAGAGCTTTCCCAGTAATGAGCCTTAGCTGAGACTTCCCTGTCAAGAATCCCGTTGGCTCAAGCCCGCCACCACTCACTGTGGCTGTGCACAAGATACAGCGTTGGAGACTGTGTGGCATAAATCTGCAGTTCTGGAGCCAGTAAACTGCTTCAGCACAGCAAGTTCCTACCACATTAAATATATAATTTTTTTTTTAAGATTTGATTATTCTGCAAGAGGGGGTTGCAGTCCACTCCAGTTGCAGTCCATAAGGGTGTATAGTGCTCTGATGACTCCTCAGAGGGCCTGCATCGAGGACTTCTTCGGCAGCACGGCGTTCACAACTCGCTGCTCTTGTCAGCTTTGAGACTTCTACTCTGCCAGGAATTAGGCGGGTCCTGGCAGAGAGGAAGGCCTAAAGCCAACAAGAACAGTGAGTTGTGAACGCTATGTTGCCGAACTGGGAGGATGACGGAGGGGGAGAGAATTGCTGCACCCGACTGGGGATAGGGAGGAAAAAGGAAGTCCAGGGAGAGGAGAGGGAGGGAGGGAAAGGAGATGCCAGACAATAGAGGGAGAGGGTGAGATACCAGGGAATGGAGGGAAGGGGAGGAGACAGAGATGCTAGACTAAGGGAACAGGAAGGAGGGTGGATGGGAAAGGAAGGAGAAGAGATGCCAGAGCATAGGGGAAGAAGTGGAGAAAGAAAAATGGGGAGGGAGTGAAGCTGAAATGAATCATGTACAAAAGAAAGAAGGGGCATAATTTATGGAATGGACATAGAAAGAAGGAAGATGCCATATGGAAGGGGGAGATTGCAGATAGTGGATGGAAAGGACAGAGAAAGAGGGCAGACGGAGGATCACTTGGGTCACTTTGTTCTTATGGCATGGCTGTTGAGTGCACAGCTTTAGTGCATAAAGGCTATTCGGAGGTAGTTCTTGCCACACTTCTTGAGTCTATGCAGTTGACTACTGTGTCTGCCTTTGCTGAGGCATGGAAGACTTTTCAGGCATTGCTGTGACCAGGAACGGATGTCGCCATATTCCTCTCCGATTTCAGTGGTTCTCACCTTTCTTCCACCTGGTCTAGATAAAGGCCTCGTTATGGCATCCCTTTGAGCCCAAGTGATTGGACACTCTTGTTTCATAGCCCAGAACCAGTCTTTGGCATCTCACCCTGCCATTGTCAGTTTCTGAAAGGGGCTTTTTGCATTGAACCGCCGATTTAAAACACTGGTCCCTTTGCAGGACCTCAACCTGGCCTTACCATAGCTCCCTTTGAGACTATTTGGGATGCTTGTCTCTCAAGACTGTCTTTCTGGTCGCTATTATAGCCATGTGTCTCAGAACTTCAAGCTCTTTCCTTGTGCATGGTTCCTTCTCTCCTCCCGAAGGTGATTTCGGCTTTCAGGAAGTGTGTTGGCCTGTTTATCAGCCTACTGGGTCAAAGTAACAGGATTGCATTTTTGAGAAATCTGGATGTACGTAGAGTGTTCCTTCGTTGGCTGGAGGTCACTAACGAGTTTCATCTTTCGGACCACCTATTTGTGACGATTCATTCTGTCAAGTGGGGTGCTCCCGCTTCCAAGGCCACTTTATCCAGTTGGATCCATAGGACCATTTCATCGGCCTATATTCTGTCCTTAACACAGTCTCCCATCTCCTTTAAGACGTATTCTACTAGGACTATAGCTTCTTCGTGGGATGCAGCTAGTGTGGTCAGCCCTGAGGAGATCTGTAGGGCAGCAACATAATCCTCCTTGCACATGTTTGCCAAGTTTTACAGAGTGGATGTGACAGCGAGATAGTACTCTGCCTTTGGGTACTCCAGTTTGTGGGCCGACACAGCCCTTCCTTGCTTTTAGGGACTGCCTTGGTATGTCCCACTTGTCTAGAATGTCTCACCTATTGCACTGGAAAAGGAGATTATGTACTTACCCTGGTGAGCTCTTTTTCAGTAGATATGTGAGACATTCTAGACTCCCACCCTGTCCTTCCTGCATCTGCATACTGTCTGTTTCTGGTTCTCCAAGTTGATTCTTGGATGTCAGTCAGCCCTTGAGCTGGGAAGATCCTGTATATATGTTACTGTTTTATGTAGGGGTGTTTCTTAGCTCCTTTGATGCATTTGTTACCTTTTTGCAGTTAATGTTCTTATGTTAATTATTGAGCAGACTTCATTGCCATGGGTGTCTCTACTTCACGTTTGTAAGATAGTTCTCTGTGCAGGTGGAGCTACAGAGCACACTGAAGTAGAACAGAGTCGCAGAAAAAAAAATCTAGATTGGATTCCTTTTGCATATGGCACGCGGTGGCCACTGGGACACAACCCACTTGTCTAGAGTGTCTCACCTTTCTACTGGAAAAGAGCTTACCAGGGTAAGTACATAATCTCCTTATATGTACTGTATTTTGTAAACCACCCAGATTTGTAGATGTTATGGGATATAAGACATTTTTATATAAAAAATAAACAAACTGGTCAATGATGGTCTTTGCAGGTGATTAGTTATGCTGGACCTATTAGCATACCCCAAATTATTGAGCAGTAATTGTATCTCTTCCATCTGCAGAGTCCATATACTTTTACAATGGTCAAAAACAAATGAAAATTGTTCTAACAGTGGAGCAAGTCAAAGGTCAGCATTATACATTGGTGCTATGGGGTACTGCAACTGCCTGGGGCAATCGGATCCAAAGAAGAAAGGGTAAGTAAAAAGTGTCCCGAAAATGATTTACTTTTACCATCTGCAGCTTATATGAAGGAAAGGAAGTTAAGCATGATCTTTTTAACATTTGCACATAAATGCCTTCTCAGCCACGTAAGAGTGTTTATTCAAAAACATAGATTGCCAGTAATGAAGGCACTGGTGAGAGAATATCAAGATGTAGCATAATGGCAGAGCTTTTATTTATGCAAGGTGGAATCTTAGGGCATTCTTTATAATTAGCTTTAAAATACTCAACATTTTTGATCATCTTTCTTGAATTTGTTTTTCATTATCTGTTTTGGTTGGTAGTATAGTGGCGCCCAAAAGTTAAAGCAGTATAATCTAGGATTACCATATAGCTCCAGAAAAAGAAGGATGGATTGAGACATCCGGATTTTACTTCCATTTCTTTCAATCTGTCGTCCTTTTTCTGGAGGCTTATGGTAACCCTAAGTATAACCCCAATGTTTCATTTAAACAATTAACAAACTATATATGAGGGCAGTTTTCAAAAGCTATTTATGTGGTTAAGATTTATTTTTGAAAATTATAGCCACATTTTGCTGGATGTCTTACCATGATGGAGTTAGGTCAGAAGTGGCAGTGACACAGTTCTGCACATGCAAAAGTACACAGATTGTTTTCCTGCTACTGCTTTTGCTGGAAAAATAAGCAGAAACCTCTTTGGCCATTTTTTCTTAATCAGTTTACAAAAGGAAACTATGCACATACTTTCCCATTGAGAATCTATTCAGAATGTGGGAAAAAATATCCACAGACTTTACAGTTACCTATAGTTAAGAGCATAAGAATTGCCATACTGGGATAGACCGAAAGTCCATCAAGCCCAGTTTCTTGTTTCCAACAGTGGCTAATCCAGGTCATAAGTACCTGGCAAGATATCAAAGAGTAAAACAGATTTTATTCTGCTTATTCTAGGAATAAGCAGTGGATTTCCCTCAAACCATTTCAATAATGGCTTGTTGGCTTTTGTTTTAAGAAATTATCCAAAACTTTTTAAAACCCTGCTAAGCTAACATATTACCCCCAATACGTACTCCAGTTCCTTTTGTGGGGACTTTTTTGTTTGATTAGAAAAACAACCCCTCCCCTTTTATTAAACCATGATAGCGGTTTTTAGCGCAGGGAGCCAAGTTGAATGCCCTGCGCTGCTCCCGACTCTCATAGAGTTCCTATGAACGTCGGGAGCAGTTTAATAAAAAGGGGGAAAGTCAGGTAGAGTACTTACTTTTAATGCATAGTTTCAGGCTGTTTCTAAGAAAAAAAAGAAAATGAACTTCAAAGTCAGTTGCAAATATGCTTTCAAATATTATCACACTATTCATCTCTCTTATATCAGGAGTTCACCCAAACAGCTTTGAGTACAGGTTCACCACAATCCCACCCCATCAGAGTTGAAATCACCTACGTCTGCGTTGTATACACACATACAAATAAATATAACAATATAAATGGCAGTTTCAACAAAGGGAAAGAGGTTGGGATTTGATATATCGCCTTTCTGTGGTTACAAACAAATCAGTTTACATATTTTATACAAGTATTTATTTTGTACCTGGGGCAATGAAGGGAGTGGGAATCAAACCTGGTTCCCCTGGTTTTCAGGCCACTGCACCATTGTGTTACTCCTCCATTTAGGCACATAGCAAATCTATTATATTTTGTAATCATTACAAGGTTATTTTCAGAGAACAAGATAACAGTGATTTCCAAACATGAATCCTTGATCTTTGAACAAGAAACTCATATAATACATAAAAAATGAGCTATACATAAGGTTAACCCCTGCCAAGCAGGTGTCTGTCATGAAAACTAAGTGTGTTTAGAGATCGCAATAACTGGTAGAAGACACATACCACCCAATATTCAGTGCTATTTAACCGTCCAGAAGCTGTTCTTGGCCAGTTAAATAGCATTTGGCTGACTAACCACTAATATTTAGCGGGAGATTGCTGGCTATCTCTGCTGACTATTAGTGGTCTAAAGAAATCAGAAAAACCCAAAAAAATTGGAAGGTGAATAGACAAATCCAACAACAAAAAACCTCCCAAACCCCAAGAATAGAAACTAGACAAGGGAGAGAGACAAAAGCAGAGACGGCTCAACTACATTCACCAACCTATCAATGATGTTTAAGATGTAAGTAGATTAAACGGGAGAGCCCTCAGTAACACAGCCACCCACTAGAGAACCAGTGGAAAAGGCTGTCACATGGCTTACACCCAAACGAGTGTTAACTGTGAAACATCCCCGGGCTCTACTCCGTATTTTTTACAATAAAGTGCACCCAACAGTGCTAAGTGTGAAAAAAGATATACATAAATCAAAAAAACACACTTTACCATCCACTACGATTGTCTCTGCCCCTTGTCCAGGGGGCCAGAAAACGTCCAAGTCCAGCCAAGCAAAAAACAACAGGAAGTACTTAGCTTCTCCATGAAGACAAACAGCCAGCAAAGATATTCTTCGTCCAACGGGACTCCGTTTCGGGGGTGCACACCCCCTTCTTCAGGAACAGCTGGACTGCGCTGTGACCATCCAAATCATCCGGCACAGCAAGGATTGACAAAGCAGGAAATGGCACTGAACCGAACAGAACGCCTCCAATTTAAACAGCAGACCCAAAAGGTAATTGGACAAGAAAAAAGAAAGAAAAAGCACCTGACTCCAGAGAACTTCAAAGAGACCAGAAAAACACGGCCCGGAGTCAGCTGAAAAAATGAACTGCAAAAAAATTCAATAAAAAATAAAGCAAAACTAACTTTCAAAAAACAATAAATTAAAAGGTATGTTGCCATTCAATATAGTCATTATGTCCCATAGGAGCTAACGCTTGGAGTTCAAAAATCCAATATTGCTCCCTAAGTTGTAACCACAGTACTTTATCTCCCTGATGACTCTCATAAACCTGTTCAATAATAGACCAACGTAAATCCTGAAAGGTATGTCCCAACTGGATACAATGAGGCACCAGCGGGGAATTCATTGACCGGGTATTGATATGTGAGCAGTGCTCAATCAAGCGTGTTTTGATTTTCCTTTGAGTACAGCCCACGTATACCATACGACAAGAGCATGTAATAACATATATCACCCATATAGAACTACATGTGGTGACAGATTTGAGAGCATATGTCTTAAGAGTCTTAGGGTGTTGCCATGTATTACCCTCAATAGTAACCTTGCACAAATCACAGGTATCACTGCATCTTGAATGCTGTCCCTCCTGGATCTTATGGTTATGTTCAGCAATATATCTGGAATGAACCACATAGTCTGCAACATTTTTGGCACGAGAATATGCTATGCAGGGAGGTTCATGAAAGATGGAATGAAGCTGAAGAATATGCCAGTGCTTATTGATGCTTTGAGCAACAGTGGCCGCTTGATCAGAAAACGACAACACACAGACTGTTTTAACCTCTTTTTGAGGGGAAGTGGAGGACAGCAACAAGGCCCGGTTGGCATAAAGGGCTCTGTGATAGGCATTCTGCAGGACACGATGCGGGTATCCTCGCTCTCTAAATCTGTGGTATAATTTCCGGGCTTGAATACGGAACTCATCAGTATCTGTACATAACCTCCGAATACGGAGGAACAGGCTTATAGGAAGAGATTGTTTAAGCTTAGTGGGGTGACAACTGGTGTTTTTTGCTTGGCTGGACTTGGACGTTTTCTGGCCCCCCTGGACAAGGGGCAGAGACAATCGTAGTGGATGGTAAAGTGTGTTTTTTTGATTTATGTATATCTTTTTTCACACTTAGCACTGTTGGGTGCACTTTATTGTAAAAAATACGGAGTAGAGCCCGGGGATGTTTCACAGTTAACACTCGTTTGGGTGTAAGCCATGTGACAGCCTTTTCCACTGGTTCTCTAGTGGGTGGCTGTGTTACTGAGGGCTCTCCCGTTTAATCTACTTACATCTTAAACATCATTGATAGGTTGGTGAATGTAGTTGAGCCGTCTCTGCTTTTGTCTCTCTCCCTTGTCTAGTTTCTATTCTTGGGGTTTGGGAGGTTTTTTGTTGTTGGACTATTAGTGGTCAGCAGCTAAAACTTAGTTGGCTATGTCACACAATAGCCACCGATTCCTGTACAAACAGCATATGATTCCTTACGAATGGGTTAAGCCACCCCAACTCGCGAGTTGCTTGCAGACGACATCAGTCATTTTCTTCTCTCTACCCCCTTATCTCTGCCCATTCTCCTCAGTTTTAATTCTGCAGGCGAGTTGAGAAGATGTCTTTTCATTTGCTCTGCCCTAGATTTTTTTTTTTTTTTTTTTTGGGGGGGGGGGGTTTATTCCAATCTTCTTTCAAGGCTTCCCCTGTGTTAAGAATTCCCAGTAGTCCTGAGACAGCTGTATCTGGGAGAAGGGTCAGACGATATGATCTGTAGCAAGGAAAGCCACACTTTTAAAAGTGCATCTGCTTGGCCGGTCTGCATTACTTCCTGGGAGCTCGGATTCCTTACATAGAAACATAGAAACTGACGGCAGAAAAGGGCCACGGCCCATCTAGTCTGCCCATACCAATGTCCTACCCCCTAACTCCCTCCGTGAAGAGATCCCACATGCCAATCCCATTTTTTCTTAAAATCTGACACGCTGCTGGCCTCAATTACCTCTAGTGGAAGACTATTCCAGCGATCAAACACTATTTCGGTGAACAAATATTTTCTGGTGTCACCATGAAATTTCCCACCCCTGAGTTTCAACGGATGCCCTCTTGTTGCCATGGGACCTTTAAGAAAAAAGATATCTTCCTCCACCTCGATACGGCCCGTGACATATTTGAACGTCTCGATCATGTCCCCCCTCTCTCTGCGTTCCTCGAGTGAATATAGCTGCAACTTATCCAGCCGTTCCCCATACGGGAGATCCTTGAGTCCTGAGACCATCCGGGTGGCCATTCTCTGAACCGGCTCAACTCTCTGCACATCTTTGTGGTAATGTGGCCTCCAGAATTGTACACAGTATTCCAGATGGGGTCTCACCATGGATCTGTACAAAGGCATTATGACCTCGGGTTTACAGCTGACGAAGCTCCTACAGATACAACCCATGATTTGTCTAGCTTTGGATGAAGCTTTCTCCACTTGATTGGCAGACTTTCATGTCTTCACTAATGATCACCCCCAAGTCTCGTTCTGCTACAGTCCTTCTGCAGTCAATGCGAGTATGGGAAAATAACCCTGTGGTCTAGATTGTCTCACCTATCTACTGGAAAAGAGCTAACCAGAGTAAGTGCATAAATATATTTATCCCAGGACAAGCAGGCAGCATATTCTTGACTGATGGGTGACGGCACCGACGGAGCCCCGGTACGGACAATTTTAGAGTGATTGCACTCTAAGAACTGGAATAGTTGGGTCGAGCAGGGCCGCACGGCGCGCAAGCGCGAGTGCCTTCCCGCCCGACGGAGGCGCGCGGTCCCCAGTTTCTTAGTTTACCGCAGAGCTAAGAAGACGCACTTTTCAACGGCTGTTGAAAACTTTTTTCTCTTTCGCCTTCCCGCTCGCGTAAACTCGTTGGGAAATATTGTTTCCCTCATTTTATTTTATTTTCTTTGTAAAAAAAACAAAACTTAATTCGTTTTTTCTTTCATTTTTTCGGTTTCCGCCCCAGCCGGGGCCTGTTGCCACCATCGAGGCTTCGGCCTTCGATTTGGCTGAAGCCGTTTTTACATTCATGCCCCCTCAACCCGGGTTTAAGAAGTGCCAGCGGTCGCGCTCGACCAATTTCACTCACAGACCCGCACAACTGGTGTCTACAGTGTCTTGGTCCTGACCATCGAGAATCATACCTGCACCCGCTGTGCTACTCTTAAAAAGAGAACTTTAAAAATCGACAAATCCAACAGCGATTATTGTTTGGTACCGAGATGTCGGATTCGGCGGCACCCGGTCCCCACTTCGACCCCCGACGCAGTCGGCACCCTGCCTCGTCGACACCGCGCCGGCGTCGCACCCCTTCAGGTAAGCCGGCTAAGAAGCCTTCCCCGCTGGAACGCCCCTCCGGTCTCAGTGGCAGCGAGGCCCAATCCTGCTGACCTCGAGGCGCCTGCGGAAGCGCTCCGCTCCGATTGAGGTAAGCCCCTCGAAATCGGGGTTCTCTTCGGAGTGTAGAGCGGCACCCAAGGTACCGCAGAAGAAAAAAGCGGCCGGTTACCGGGTGCTTCACTGGACGAGCGCATTGCCGCCGTTCTGCAAGTACAGCTTATAGAACTAACTACAGCAGCTGTGTACCCTGCTCTTCTGACAAACCGAGCCTTCCAGTCCCGGGTCCGGTCTGAGCCTCCGGTACAGACAGTGGAACCAGCCATCCTTTGTCGGCATCCACCTTGTCGGTACCAATGCATACTACTTCCTCGGTTTCTATGCCGGTCTTAGCGCCGGAAACCCGAGATCCTTACAACCAGGCTGTTCAAACATCGGACGCCGACACAGCCTATAACATCTCCCGGTACCGTTTTCACAGAGGTCTGGGAAGTTGATGCATAAAACTCGACACCTAGAACCCTCCACCACCGGAATCCCGGGACCCGCAGTTTTCAAGTAAGGGACCCTGATCTGTGGGGCGATTCGGAGGACCCTCTTCTCTCAGAGGGAGAGTGTTCATCAGGAGAAGAGGATCCTTCTGTTTTAGATCCATCCTCTAAACCTGATGCAACTTCTTTTACCTCTTTTCTCAAAGAGATGTGTGAATCTCTCTCTATTCCCTTGGAGGCTGAATCCAAAAAATCCAAGGCATTCTCGATGCTCTGGATTTTGACCATGCCTCCAAGGGAATTTCTCAAACTACCTCTCCATGACATATTAAGAGAGACATTTTACAAAAATCTAGAGACACCCTTGACCATCCCAGGAGCTCCCCGCAAACTGGACTCCTTGTATAAGGTCATACCTATTCCAGGCTTTGACAAGCCGCAACTCCCCCATGAGTCTTTACTGGTGGAATCTACTTTAAAGAAATCCATGGGGGCTAGTGTATACGCTTCTGTCCCTCCTGGCAGAGAAGGTAAGGCCATGGATAAGTTTGACAAGAGGTTGTATCAAAATGCGATGCTAGCAAATAGATCAGGGAACTATGCTTTCCATTTTTCTTTTTACCTTAAGCATCTCATTCAGAATTTGTCATCTTTTGAGAAATATCTCCCTGACCGTAAAAAATCCGCCTTTTGCCAAACTTCTTCATCGCTCTCTACAACTGCGCAAGTTCATGGTCAGATCATCTATGACACCTTTGAGCTGATCTCTAGGGCCACGGCTATGTCGGTAGCTATGCGGCGACTGGCCTGGCTCAGAGTTTCAGAACTCGATGTCAATCATCAAGATCGACTGGCCAATGCACCTTGTTTGAGGGATGAGCTGTTTGGAGAATCCATGGACTCCACTACTCAGAAACTCTCAGCTCATGAGACTCGATGGGACACTCTCCTTAAAACAAAGAAGAAGACCCCACCTACTAGGCCTTTTCGCCAACAATCGGCCTATCAACGTAGATTTGTGGCTCGTCCTTTACCTCAGACACAGCAACAACCCAGGCGTCAGAGGCAACAACAGAGGCAAGCTGCTCGACCAGCACCAGCAGCAACAGCAGGTGAAACCTCCCCCCTTCACAGAAATCAACTCAACCCTTTTGACTTGGTTCTCCAGGACATAGCCAGTCTCCCTCCTTCTGCCCATCTTCAGCAGCCCATAGGAGGGACGCCTTAATCATTTCATAAGCCGTTGGGAAATCATCACCTCGGATCAGTGGGTCCTCAACATCATCCGCCACGGCCTACTCTCTCAATTTCCAGACTCTTCCTGCCCAAAGTCTGCCAAGAGAGTCTGCTTTGAACACTCCTCAGTCTTCCCTCCTTCTGCAAGAGGTTCAATCCCTCCTTCTTCTGAACGCCATAGAGGAAGTTCCTCTAGATCAAAAGGGGCAGGGATTTTACTCCCGTTACTTTCTAGTCCCCAAAAAAACAGGAGATCTCAGACCCATTTTAGATCTTCGCGATCTCAACAAATGCTTGGTAAAAGAGAAATTCAAGATGCTTTCTCTGGCTACTCTTTATCCTCTTCTCAATCAAGGCGACTGGCTATGTTCCCTAGATCTCAAAGAAGCATACACTCACATACCGGTCAATCTGGCCTCCAGACAGTACCTCCGCTTCATGATCAACTGTTGTCATTACCAATACAAGGTGCTACCCTTCGGTCTTGCCTCCTCTCCAAGAGTGTTCACCAAATGTCTGATTGTGGTGGCCGCCTTTCTACGTTCCCACCTCCTTCAGGTGTTTCCTTACCTGGACGATTGGTTGATAAAGGACAATTCTTCTCAGATAGTACTCCAGGCCACCAACCAGACCATTATGTTTCTACAACTTCTGGGGTTCGAGATCAATCTACCCAAATCTCATATTATCCCCACTCAGAGACTTCAATTCATTGGAGCGGTGCTGGACACAATCCTCATGAGAGCATTTCTGCCGTCCAACCGTCTTCACACTCTCCAATCTCTGTGTCAGCAGGTGCTTCATCAACGCTCCATCTCTGCCAAGCAAATGATGATACTCTTGGGTCACATGGCCTCCACAGTTCATGTCACACCCTTCGCACGTCTCCACCTACGCACTCCTCAATGGACCCTAGCGACCCAGTGGTCCCAAGCGACGGATCCTTGCTCACGACACATATCTGTGACATCCTCTCTTCGTCAGTCTCTACAATGGTGGTTGATATCCTCAAATCTCTCCAGAGGTCTTTTGTTCCATCTACCTCCTCATCAACTTGTCATCACCACCGACGCCTCCCCTTATGCCTGGGGAGCTCATTTGAATGAATTCCAAACTCAAGGACTTTGGACAGCCCAGGAAATGAAACATCACCTCAACTTCCTGGAACTCAGAGCGATGTTTTATGCCCTCAAGGCCTTCCATGCATCTTCTCTTCCTCAGGTCCTTCTACTGTGCACAGACAATCAAGTTGCAATGTACTACATCAACAAGCAGGGTGGGACGGGCTCTTGCCTCTTGTGCCAGGAAGCCCAGAAGATTTGGGCTTGGGCCACAGATCACCACCTATTCCTGAAAGCTATCTACATTCAGAGAGAACAGAATTCCTTAGCGGACAAGCTCAGCAGAATTCTCCAGCCTCACGAGTGGACACTCGATCCTTTCACTCTGCAGTCCATCTTCGCTCAGTGGGGCACTCCTCAGATAGACCTCTTTGCAGCTCCTCACAATCATCAGCTGCCCCACTTCTGCTCCAGACTCTACTCTCCTCACCGTCTGCATTTCTCCTGGATTGGTCCAATCTCTTCCTGTATGCTTTCCCTCCTCTGCCTCTCATGCTCCGGACCTTGTTCAAGCTCCAGAGGGAACAGGCCACCATGATTCTGATTGTGCCACGGTGGCCCAGGCAACATTAGTTCTCCCTTCTACTTCAACTCAGTTCCAGGGAAACTATTCTACTTTCACAATTTCCTTCTCTGCTTACACAACGTCAGGAGACCCTTCTGCATCCCAACCTCCAGTCTCTGCACCTGACAGCCTGGGTATCTCTCGGGCTGACTTCGAAGGATACTCTTTTGTCTCAGCCCATTCGTTCTGTTCTGGATGCCTCCAGGAAACCTGCCACTCTACAATGTTACCATCAGAAGTGGACACGGTTTTCTTCCTGGTGTCTTCTTCATCATCATAATCCTACGTCCCTTGCTGTGGAGACCATGTTGGATTACCTTCTTTCTTTGTCTAATTCTGGTCTCAAGCCTACTTCCATCAGAGTCCTCCTCAGTGCTATTGCTGCTTTTCATGAGCCAGTCCATGGGAAACTCCTTTCAGCTCATCCCTTGGTCTCCAGATTCATGCGAGGACTTTTCAATGTGAAACCACCTCTTAAACCACCTCCTGTGATCTGGGATCTTAACGTGGTTCTTTCAGCCTTAATGAAGCCTCCGTTTGAACCTTTGGCCACGGCTTCTTTAAAATTTCTCACTTGGAAGGTTCTCTTCCTGATTGCTCTCACCTCTGCCAGGAGGGTCAGTGAGCTCCATGCACTAGTAGCAGACCCACCTTTTACCGTCTTTCATCATGACAAGGTGGTTCTGCGTACTCATCCAAAGTTTCTCCCTAAGGTTATCTCTGAATTCCATCTCAACCAATCCATTGTTCTGCCTGTCTTCTTTCCAAAACCTCACTCTCACTCTGGAGAACAGGCTTTGCATACTTTGGACTGTAAGCGGGCTTTAGCTTACTATTTAGACCGTACTAAGCCCCACAGATCATTCCCTCAACTCTTTCTGTCCTTTGATCCGAATAAATTGGGACATCCTGTTTCTAAACGTACGCTGTCCAATTGGCTCGCAGCGTGCATTTCTTTCTGTTATGCTCAGACCGGACTGACTCTGGAAGGTTCTGTCACAGCCCATAGGGTTCGAGCCATGGCAGCATCTGTGGCTTTCCTCCGTTCCACACCTATTGAGGAAATCTGCAAGGCTGCTACTTGGTCCTCAGTTCATACTTTTACATCTCACTATTGTCTGGACGCATTCTCCAGATGGGATGGTCACTTCGGCCAATCTGTTTTGCAAAATTTGTTTTCCTAATGGCTAACCTTCCCACCATCCCAGGTACGTTAGATAGATTGTGAGCCCACCGGGATAGAGAGGGAAAATGCTTGAGTACCTGATTGTAAAAACCGCTTAGATAACCTTGATAGGCAGTATATAAAATCCTAATAAACTTGAAACTTGAAACTTTTAGTTAGCTTGGAGGTCACCCATCAGTCAAGAATATGCTGCCAGCTTGTCCTGGGATAAAGCACAGTTACTTACCATAACAGGTGTTATCCAGGGACAGCAGGCAGATATTCTTGCGTCCCACCCACCTCCCCGGGTTGGCTTCTTAGCTGGCTTATCCTAACTGGGGACCACGCGCCTCCGTCGGGCAGGAAGGCACTCGCGCGTGCGCGGTGTGGCCTGCTAGAACTTTCCAAGTTCTTAGAGTGCAATCACTCTAAAATTGTCCGTACCGGGGCTTCGTCGGTGCCGTCACCCATCAGTCAAGAATATCTGCCTGCTGTCCCTGGATAACACCTGTTACTGTAAGTAACTGTGCTATATCCTATATAATAAAACCCTAGCCGCGCATGCGCACTCCTACCTGCATGTTCCATTTTCCCTGATCCATAAGGTGTATGTCTGTGGCGGCAGGAGTGCGCATGCGTGAGTCACCAGCCTTCCAGCACCTAACTACACTCACGGCAGGACTGGCCGCCAGCGCTGAACTCCCTGCTCTCTCGCGGCAAAAAAACAGTAAGTTTTTTGCGATCTCCCATCCCTTCCTGACGTCTGACCGGCCCCACCTTCCCTTCCCGCGGTCCAGACTCCAAACCTGTCTGCAGCACTCTACACACGCTGCTTCAGGGCCTTCTACTGCCCTGATTTGCTCTGCCACGTCTCTGATGATGTCATCAGGGATGTGCCAGAGTAAATCAGGACAGTAGAATGTAATGTAATGTAATTTATTTCTTATATACCGCTAAACTCCGTTAGGATTCTAAGCGGTTTACAGAAAATAGACGGCCGAGTGTAGAGTGCTGCAGACGCTGCTAGAGTCGGCAGGTTTGTTGGGACCGTGGGAAGGGAAGGGGGGTGCAAGGGACTAAGGGAGCCAGCCAGATTTCTAGCACCCGTTAATGTAATGGGCTAAAATACTAGTATATATATATATATTGCTGTATGTTATCTCCTTCCTGGAGTATTTGTTAATATTTATATGATACTGCAATAATTAATACTATTAGAAATATATTAGTATTTTCATTTCTCATATAAACTAAAGTTTAGTATAAATTACTGTTACCAAAAATCCCAAACCTTTACTTGGCTTTATCTTTTGTTCTTCTGAAGACTGTTCCTTAAGAAGTGGCAGGCAGGCAGGGCCCCTCACCTTTATTCCTTCGGCGGTCCAGCGTTGTAGGGCAAGAGCTTTCAGCCTCCTGTCCTTTCCTCCGGCTGACTCTTGAGCGGCAGAGTCAGAGTGGTACAGAAGGCAGGCACGAGCTTTTCACTTCTTGCCTTGCCCCGTGCCACTCCGTGAAGGGCTGCCGTCAGTTCTCAAGAGCATGTTAGTCTAAGGACGCATTAGCGGTTAGCACGCACGTAGATTTAGCACGCACTAAAACGTATAGCGCACCTTAGTAAAACAGGGGGTTAGCGTTTTATTTTCTCAATCACAAATTCACTTTCAACCCAAAATATTCTCTCTCACACTCAGCACATGCAGATGGTTGTTTCTTCTTCTCTGGTAGTCCTTTGCTCTCAATGGCCACAAAATAACAGACACCTTATTTACTAGGGCAGCCAATCAGGAGAGTCCTTACATAATAAGTACAGGACTTTTATTTACATATTTTTCGCTCTAAAAGACACACTTTTTCCCCTGTCATTAGGCCTGCCATAAGGCCTGCCTGCCGGCCACTCTGCCTGCCTACCTGTCACTAGGCCACTTTGCCTGTCTGCCACTAGGCCTGCTTGCCTGCCCTGTTTCCTGTCCCGGTCTGCCACTAGACCACGAGAGGGGGGTCAGGGTACAGAGCCTGATAGGGAGGGGGGACAAGGTACAGAGCCTGGCAAGGAGTGTGGGGTTGGGTGCAGAGCCTGGCAGGGAGAATTTGGTTCCGAATGGGTTTTTTTTCTTGTTTTCTTCCTCTAAATCTAGGATGCATCTTAAGGTCAGGTGTGTCTTATGGAGCGAAAAATATGGTACATATGTTTTAGGACTTTTATTTTCATTACTGAGCAACTTCTGCAATTTTAAAGGGACAGCAACATTTTTTTTCAATGCAACAAATACATGGCACTGCTCAAACGAACCCCAGCATCTCTGCTGGTCACTTAAACTATTTTTAAACTGTGAATTTTGTGTTATTTTATATATGTTTAGGAGCTGGTCTCCTTTACTGTTCTGGGCATACACCAGTTTTGGGCTCTTTGCAGCCCCCCCTTAACCTCCCAGCACCGTCTTGGGCTTTAATATAATTAACATTAATTTATGCAAGGGGTTCACGGATGTGCAATTGCGTGAATAGCTGTTTCACTTTGAGGCATCTGCCTCTCTCTCCTGGGCTTGAGCCCCTTTCCTCCTCTAAACCACTTATTCATTAATGGTAGAGTGTTTATTTAAGCTCCGGGAAGTTCGGGCCACCTCTCTGCTGACACGCATGACATTACCGCACAGTGATGTCACTGCGCGCATTGCGTGGCAATATCTTCAGCCCAGGCCTCAGTAGAGGCCTGGGCTTTTTCCTAATGAGCACAACTGTCTCCTCTGGCCCTGCCTCTCAGCTCCAGTGACTAGGAATGGCCATGATGCTCCATATCCAGCACGATCGCTGAATCCACTCCCGGACCCGTGATTCAGGTCCTGACACCTTCCAACACGGGCAGCCTCCTGGAGGCCCCTACCAGGTAAATTATTATTATTATTATTTTTTTTTGTAACACTTCTGGTTACACTAAACAGGATTTGTATAAGAGTCCTCCAAGAAACAGTGGATGCCATGAAGGCACATCACTCTTTTCCTTCACCAGTGCTGAAGTAATATTTTAGCACAAAAACCCTTATGCCAGGAGAAGGAAACCTCACGTCCTCCAAGGCCACTGACCAGATTTACAGACTATTCCTAATAAATATTCATTAGGGATATATTAAAAACCTTTTTTTTTTTTTATAAATCTTTATTCATTTTTGATTCTTACATCAAGTGAATTATAAATAATAAAACAATTTTCACAAATCACTTGTATTTACAATCAAATATTCTTATAAGATAAAATAAATACCCCCCTTTTTATCAATATTCCCATTTCCATATAATACTTATTCCCCATACCCAACCCAAATATAAACTACCCATGTGCTAAGATATATTAAAAACCTGATGTGTGTGCAACTCTTAAGAAACAACAGTGCTACCATACGAATACACTATTGAGATGGGGCCACTTATATGAGGCAAAATACAGGAAGGCTTTCAGAATAGAAGCTCCTAAATCAAGGTTTTTTTCCTTCTGTGTGGACATTAAAGATCCCATCACATGTTTTACTAGAGCAAGGGTGATGACCCTGGTGTCATGACTAAACTCCAGTATGGATTGTACAATCTGGCCTGATGAAATTTTCCTTGTAGATGACCCTGGTTGTGTATGCAGTATGTTTTATTATTAATTATGGACTGTTTTTGAAAAATAATTGCATATTCAGTAATAACAATTTTTATAAAAAAAAATAATAATAATAATTTTGAAATCATATCAAACTCAACAGACTTGGGGCATTTCTGGAAATCTCAAATTGGGAATATGTGTTGTTCATTTAAATAATCTTTTACTTCTCTGGAATCTGTTGCCTCTCACTAATCTTGTTAAAGTAAATGTAAGAGAAAAGTTAAGCCTTGATAATTTTGCAGAAAATGTATTGTTCAGTGCCCACTTTCTTTTCAAAAGTCGCAAAATGTTACTCACATCAAAAATAGACTATTGTAACTCTTTGTACAAGGGAATAACCTTAAAATAAATACATAGATTACAAATCCTACAAAACAATGCAATAAAAATAATTACCAAAAGAAAAAAAAATGATCATGTGACTCCCCTATTAAAAGAAGCACATTGGTTACCCGTAAACTATAGAATTACTTACAAAATACCTTTACTTACACACAAAACGTTAATGAATAAAGCCCCTGCATTTTTAGAAAGGGAAGAAAAATCACTTAGTAAATTTAAAGGTCTCCTGAAAAGTTGGCTTTTTAAGGATGCTTTTTAGTATGCTACTTGAATTCTTTATAACTCACACATTCTATAGCGGACTAAAACTCCTTTAAAGGAAAATTAAGTGGGTAACTCTTTACCAACCTATAGTTTTAACCCCTTGTTCATTTTTGGTTTTGAATTGTATTTAAACCCACCCTCCTCTTGTGTCCTATAATGTCTTAATTTTTAACAGTTTTTTCTTTTCTTACCCTGATTTTATCACTATTTGTAAATCGCATTAGATTATGATATTGCGATCAAATCAAATTTTTAAATAAACTTGAAACCATGCAGGTCCTTATCCCTAGACAGGCAGGCAGCATATACTCACGTGGGTGACGTCATCCACAGAGCCCCGGTATGGACAGTGGTAAAGTATACTGCCACTTTAAGCTTTAGCAAAGCTTCAAGACTGCCTGCACTGCGCATGTGCGAGTGCCTTACTGCCCAACACAATCTTGTGAAGTCATCAGTTTTTTGTTTTCCACGGAATGAAGAAGACATATCTAAACTTTGTTCCCTTGAGTTGCCTTCTCGCTTCTCTTTTTTCAATTATTTGCATACTTGTTAATTGTTATTCTCTACGCTTATTAAAAAAAAAAAAGTTAATAAGTTTCGATGTCAAGGGATCTTCAGACAACTTTAAAACCTTTGCCCCTGCCGTCAGCATCGACAGGTTTTTAGCTTCCTTTCTACTCCACCATTGTCTTGTCCTGTCTGGCTGGCCCTTCCGGGCTATATACACAAATAAAAAAGAAAAGAAAAAGAAGGGAAAAACAATAACAACAAACTACCAGAATGTTTTCTTCCTCACTTTTAGCTATATTAGGCCTGGAGTCAGATTTCCAGGAACTTGGACTTTTTCTGTAGTGCTAGTCCCTTCCGTACCAGTGGACATCAACATCGAATAGCATTGAGTCTATTCATTGCATGCCTCTTGTCAACACCATCATTCTTCGATGCAGGCTGTCATTTCTGAAGCACATCATTTATTGAGGCAACCATGCTCACTCCATAGCTACAATTCACACCTCACTTATTTTTTAATAGGACCCCTGAGGAAGGAGTGTTTCTTCAAAACACGGACTTTATTGGGTCCCAGTCCCTATGCACACGAGAGCCATCCTTTGGAAAATATTTTACTGATTTTTAATAAAGTTCCTGCATCTTGTGCATTTCTCTCTGCAGTTTCTTATTGTTTTTGGCTAAAAAGATGAAACATAAATGTAAAAAAAAAAAAAGATAAGAATTCCCACTGCAGAGCTGTGTTCAATGTTCTAAATATATATGACTGAAGTTAGTGGCAGCAATAACTTGAATTAAATTTTGGTAAGGTATTTAGTGGTTACTCAAATGTGGTGGTGGTGGTGGTGGTGGTGTAGGGGGTGTTAATGATAGCTGATAATACATCTATTTATTTATGTCTATTTTTTTCATTTTAAGATCACTTATGGGAGTTTAGAAATATTTATTCTCAACGGAATTCCCTCTCAGGAGAGATCGAGTTGCACACTACGCCATGGTCATCCTGTGAGTGTATCTTTGATGATGAGAAGCGAGCCATTGACTTTAAAGCTCAATATCAAAAGAATAAGGTTTCTCCCATTGAAGAAATAATGGAAATTGCAGCTCTATTAGAGAAGAAAATTTCAGGTGAGTGTCTTCAGCATATATTTGTGTTAGCCAGTCCACATGTAACCAGTGGTTCGCTGAGTCTTATATATAATTTTTACAAGCATACCTGGAGAGTTAATTTCTTACATACAGATGTCTTGGTAAGGATATCATATACCCACAAAAAGGAGGTGAAAAGTTCCCCTACAAAATGTAGAAAAACATAAAAAAGTAGGGTGGACCAGTGGACATATATTATAAATGATTTACCAAGGATATATAGAAAAAAAACAGCCAGGCTTTATTAACATCAGGATAAAAAATGTTAACAAAGGCCAGTAATGATCCCAAACAAATCAGTTGTGCAATAAAGGCTTCTAAACGTTGTTTAAAAACAGGATTCGACATGGTGCCATGTTATGGTGTACTTGCCTGTATCAGTAGTAACAAATATCTAAATGATCTTAAACACAGCTATGAAGCTACAGAATGTCACTCCAAAGTGAAAATGATATTGGCTGGAAGATACTTTAGCTATGAAAGCTCCATTACCATTATAGGTAATGGCAGTCATTTTTACTTAGGACTGGTAGGTAATTCCTAAGTAGGTAATTCCTAGGGCTTGAGTGCAGGAGGAGGGAATGGAGGATCAAAATAGGGGGAGGACAGGAGGGAGGGGCAATGAGCTTCAAGCCACAACTGACAGCTATTCAGATGCCGGCTAATATTCAGTACATAGCTAACCGAGAAAAGTTAAAACTGCTGTTTGTGCCAGCACCTACATAACTCCTAGCTCTTCCCCAACTCCATCTCTAACTCTAACTCTTCTGCCCATTTTCAACATTGTCGGTTTGTGCCAGTTAAGTCCCACTGAGCAAGATGTACATGGGCAAGAGCCTCATCTGCCCACTTAAATAGCTTTTGAATATCAAACCCATCATCATTGGCGGACCTAGGGTATGTGACAGCCTGAGCCAATCATTTTTTAACATCCCCCCCCGATCATTTTTTTAACATAAACCCCATATAAAAAAAATATTTTTAATAATTTTATTTGTTTATTTTTATAATCTTGTCCTCCCCAGAGAGCTCTGAACGGGTTACAGTTTAACATTCACAGTGTTACAATATAACATTTCATAAGGTTGCAGCCTCTCCAATTCCACACCAGCACTGTAGTGTAAACAAACAAATAAAGATTTTTTTCTCTCTCTCTTTTAGGTCCTAGCTTACGCTTGCTGTCTAGCACTAGCTCTGGCAGGATACACATTTCAAATTTGACATATTGTAATCACAAAACAGAAAATACAATTATTTTTTCTACCTTTTGTTGTCTGGTCATTTTATTATTCAAATCATGTTGGGCCCAAGTTCTGGTTTCTGTTTGTCTTCTGAGAAAATTAAAGAGTTATGGGATAGATGGCAAAGTTCATTTGTGGATTAAGAATTGGTTAGCGGATAGAAAACAAAGGGTAGAGTTAAATGGTCATTTTTCCCAATGAAAGAGAGTAAACAGTGGAGTCTGTACTGGGACCGGTGCTATTTAACTTATTTATAAATGATCTGGAAATTGGAACGACGAGTGAGGTGATTAAATTTGCAGATGACACTAAACTTTTCAAAGTTGTTAAAATGCATGCAGATTGTTTATTATTATTATAATTTCTTTATTCATTTTTTCATATTACAAGTGTATCAGAAAAAATTATATGATCTTATAAATACACACTTGATTTACCTTCATGACCACTTTAAGTACAACATATCATATTTATATACATATTTTATAATGTTCTAAATAATATGTAATTCATTTAATATGTATGACCAATATAAATAAAATAACCCCCCCCTCCCAATCCCTCACTACCTATTTCAGAAAATCTAACCTAATCCTTTAAAATTTATTAATTAATTCATACATATTGTGAGATAAATAAAATAATACCCACCCACATCCCCATTTAACAAATATCTTATTATGGGAAAATGTTATTAATCATTACAAAAATCTGCTAATGGCCTCCATATCTTCTGAAATTTACCAAAGTAACCTTTCTGTGTTGCTATTGTGCGCTCCATTTTATATATATATGGTTCCCGAGCATGCAGATTGTTTAAAATTTCAGGCAGACCTTAGGAAATTGGAAGACTGGGCGTCCAAGTGGCAGATGAAATTTAATGTGGACAAATGCAAAGTGATGCACATTGGGAAGAATAACCAGTTACCAGAATGCTAGGGGTTACCAGAATGCTAGGGTCCACTTTGGGGGTTAGCGCCCAAGAAAAGGATCTAGGTGTCATCCTAGACAATACGATGAAACCTTCCGCCCAATGTGCGGCGGCGGACAAAAAAGCAAACAGGATGCTAGGAATTATTAAAACAGGGATGGTTAATATCCAATCATTGCATACTACTCGCAAAATCTTATTATCTTTGCAAAGGTGTGCTAATTCTTGAAAAATATAATGTTATTTCAAGTGGCACTTATCTCATAAAAGTTTCTTGGGTCCCTACACGGACCATGTTTCGTGGGCTGCTTCAGATTTTGCAAGTAGTTTGCAATGATTGGATGCTGAGACCTAGTACGTGGGGGTGTTCCCCCATCTGGTTTTCGGGTCTCTGAGCATACAATTTTTCAACTACATCTTTTGAAAAAGTTCTTGTGTATGATATTACTGGGTTTTGTTTTGTTGTGCCTTCCCTTTCACTGCCATATCCAACATTTCTGTTTCTTTCTCAATGTCTACCTTCTCTCTCTCTCCCCCTGCCTTGTGCCCTGGGTCAAACCTCTTTATTCCCCTCCATATAGCATCTCTCCCTTCCTCCCTTTCATTATCATATGCAACATTTCTTTCTCGCTCCTCATGCATCAGCTTTCCCTGCCCTCCACCCTATGTCCAACATTTCTCCTCTCTTCTCCATGCATGTCTCCCTCCATGCCACCATATGCAGGATTTCTCCCTCTCATTCCTTTCTACCTATTTATTGCATCTCTCCCTTCTTCTCCTCCACCCCATGTCCAACAATTCTTCCTCTCTCTCCCCTGTGCATAAGAACATAAGCATTGCCTCCGCTGGGTCAGACCCGAGGTCCATCGCGCCCAGCAGCCCGCTCACGCGGCGATCCAACAGGTCCAGGACCTGCACAGTACTCTTCTATCTATACCCTTCTATCCCCTTTTCTAGTAGGAAAATGTCCAATCCTTTCTTGAACCCCAATACCGTACTCTGCCCTATTACGTCCTCTGGAAGCGCATTCCAGGTGTCTACCACACGTTGAGTAAAGAAGAACTTCCTAGCATTTGTTTTGAATCTGTCTCCTTTTAACTTCTCTGAATGCAGGTTTCCATCTCTCCTATCACCCTGCGTAACAGTTTTCCATCTCTCCCTCCCATCCCCCTGTGCAGCATCTCCAGGCCCAATCAAACCCCACAAAGAGATTTTCTGCAGCCTGCTCCACCAGGACTTCTCTCTGCTGCGTCGTCAGTGACATCATCTGTGATGCGGCAGAAGGAAGGCCTCAGCGGGCCATAAGAAGCCTATTCAGAGCATTCTCTCATTGTTGGTAGTCTTAACTCACTGCTCTTCTGGCATTGGGCCTTCCTTCTGCTTCCGCGAAGGCAGGACCTGGCAGAGAGGAAGGCCTGAAGCCGGTAGAGCAGTGAAGTTCCCGGAACATGATTATGAACCCGGGAGCACTCCCTTATGGTGTGCATTAGGGGTGGACCGCCCCCAACCCCCTTGGTATGCCACTGCCCCCCATTTTCTAGAACTCTGCATTACAGTAATAGATCAAATGCAAAAAGATCTCAGTATAGATAAATCAAATTTTTCTGTCTTTCTAGGAAAGATCCAAGTACAAGCTCACCTAGCTGAACTGCATTTTACCATGCCTGCGCCCCAGAACAAACAACTTGTTCTTGATGCTAACACACCGCTGGAACTCATTCTAACCTCTCTCCATGCCATCACTTATTCAGGCTGTGGAGTATGTGGGTCTGAACTAATGACAGATGAGAACAAGATATATCTACAGTGCTATAGCTGCTTACCAGTAAACCAAGTTAAAACCTTCTACAGGTAAATATGGTCCAAAACTTTGTCAAGGAATGTCTTCCAATTTTGTATTTATCTGGCAAAAGCTTTCATGGATCAAAACTTGTATAAATATATATTTTGATGGTACCCCCATGATGGTGCATGATACAGTATGGAAATCTGTGTATTTTTGTGCAAAATAATTTTGTTATACTGGTTTGTGAGAGAAATTTTCAATTCCATGTAGTTTTGGAGGTGGCGATTTACCTGAGTAAATAAGCTGTTTGATAAATGCCCTCCCTCAATTCAGCTTAAAGAATGCAAGCTCTTCCATTCTATGTGTAGGCCAAGAGGGGAAATAGACCTTGTAGATTGTGTTTTCAAATTTATACATGTTACTGTCCATTGAAATTTTATTCCCACTTCCATTGACAGGGTAAAGTTCTGTTTAAACAAAGACCCACACACAGGTGTTAATTGAACTTCCAGATATTGAATGTGCCTTTTTGCCCACTGAAAAGGAAACTGTTGACAATGGCTTCAAATCTCTTCCTCTCCTACATTTATATTTAGGATTTCAGATATGAACATTGTTGCTTTAAAATCCGATAAGTGTCCCAAAATATTTTACCTCATTCATAAGTACTTTTTGAGGAGGTTGCTGGAATAATCCGTGTAAACTGAATATTCTTTATCATCTCTCCAGACCGGTACAGCTTCACTGATGGGTTATAGCTCATCATGACCAGCAGGTGGAGACTGAGACAAAATCTTTTGGCTGTACACTTCTCCCTCTGTATTCGCTGTGATAGGTGATTAACAGAACTGCAAATACAGAAAAATCGCAAATAACTTTTTCATGTTATTCGCAGTTTTCTATTAAAAACCATCGTGAATATGGTGAAACCACGAATAATATGGTGGGAGACCTGGCCTGTTCCTGAAGGAGAGGCAAAACACGGTGAAGAAAGTACTGGGAATCAGGGATTTCTCTATACAAGCTGCCATAATTTGGGGGGAGGAGACAGCAAGCTAAAAACCGTGAATAATCGAAATCGCGATTACTGAAACCACGAATATGGAGGGAAAAGTGTAATAGAAATAGCTATGCTTCCCTATCATACTTCAGTCTGCTCTCAAGTCTCCAGCAGGTGTGGTAAGCTATTGAAGTCTTCCCTCTTTAGTGTAGGGCTGTTGGAATTTGTGTACGTGGCCTTCTTGTCCCCTTCTGTGCCGGACTGAGCTTGGGGGGAACCTATTTGGAGGTCCGTCCGACCTCAGGGGATGTCACACTCGACGTGTTACAAGTTGAGTCCCTCCCCCCCATTCCTCCACCTCCCCATAATTTTGTAGAGGTGCCTCAGCTGTAAGCCTTGCCACTAATACCGGCAAGGCATAAAGCTTAGAGAGCCAGTGGAGTCTGTTCTGAGAAATAAAAAATCCTGAGGCAGTGCCGGTCTGAAGGGATCCTTCCTTTGTCTTTTATTGCTTTTTTTGTTGTTAACCTGCACTTATTCTATAGCTAGGTCGCATATTGCTCAGTGAGCACTTTTAAAAGGAAAAAGTGCTCATTGTCCTCCATATGCGAGGTAACTTCAGTTGGCTTGTGCTCACGGTGTGCAGGCCGCCGCAAAGTGGAATCTTCATTGGCTTTGGGTGCCAGCAAGCAGGGTTTCCCTTCGCGAGTACCTCACGCGCCAGTAGCTGACAGCGGGGAAACCCGGGCTTTCCCCGCCACTCATGTAGGGATTTCTTCAGACGTTGACAGTCACAGAAACAAGGTTTTCCAAAGACGCTGTTCTTGTGATCTCCCCGGCCCTAGAAAAATACTAGAATCCTCAAAATAAACCACACTCCACGCGAAAACCCGTAAGAACAACAGACAGACAGATAGGAGAGTCTAAAAGATCTGGAGAGTCTAAAAGAAAGAAAATTAGCAGGTAAGAACCTAAGTTCTCCTTCTTTATCACCCCTCCGGACCAGTACAGCTTCACTGATGGGGACGCACCAAAGTAGTTCCCATCATGGGTGGCACCCCCGGAGGGCCGCCACGAAAACACACTCACCGAACACAGCGTCCTGACGTGCCTAAAAGTCCACATGGTAATGTTGCACAAAGGAATGCAAAGAAGACCAACCACTGGAGGCACAAGAGAAGACTCAACCCAAGAAGCATTCCTGAGTGGAATGAGCCTTGAGAAATCCTGGAACAGGCTTCTTATGAAGAAGCGATAGTCTCCTTGATCCAGCACGCAATGGTAGCCTTGGAAGCTCCATCCCCTTTACAAGGATACGCTAAGAGTACAAAAAGATGATCTGACTTCTGGAATTCCTGGGTCTACTGAACATATGAGCGAAGGAACCAACAGACATCCAACTTGCACAACTGTCTCTGCTCAGAAGAGCCCTCTTGACTACCCAAGACAGGGAGGACCGTGGACTGATTGACATGAAAAAGCGAAACCACCTTCGGCAGAAAAGAAGGAACCGGCCGCAACACAACCCGCTCCCTAGAGAACTCCAGGAAAGGAGGCCTACAAGAAAAAGCCTGCAGCTCAGAAATGCGTCTTGCAGAAGAGATGGCCACCAAAAAGACCACTTTAAGGGCAAGGTCCTTCATCGAGCAGGAACCCAGGGGCTGAAAAGGCAGACACCCAAGCGCGGACAGGACCATATTGAGAGTCCAAGCCGGAACTGAAGGCTGCACCGGAGGCTTTGGCTTAGCTGGTGAGCTGTGCGGACCTTTACTGAGGGGGCCTTATCTATGCATCTTCCGACAATATTGTTCGTTGTTGCTCCTGTTCGGAGCATTGTTACTGTTATAATTGGCCCCTTTTTAGTTCTGCTTAGTTATTCGGCAGACTGAGGTATGATAGGGAAGCATAGCTATTTCTACTACAGCCAAAAGATTTTGTCTTGGTCTTTACCTGCTGGTCATGATGAACTATTATCCATCAATGAAGCTGTACTGGTCTGGAGAGTCTAAAAGAAAGAAAATTAGCAGGTAAAAACCTTGCCTCTGAATGATACAATTTTGTGTTCTTATCCTTTTATTTCACCCCATTCCCCCCAAAGAAAGAAAAATCTCAAATTGATTAAACACTCTGTTAGTGTTGCCCGATTTTAAATTGATTCAACGATTCACCTTTATAAAAAATCAAACTTACCAATTCAGTGAGTCATGACATACCTCTGTCCCACCTAAAATAGCAGCAGCGGTGGCGGTGACTGGCTTGGAAACGACAGTGCAGTGAACAGGCTTCTCCTGGCCTGCCCCGCTGGGGCCTTCCCTCTTCTGCGTCATTGATGATGTCACTGATGATGCGGCAGAGTTAAGCCCTGGAGGGCAGGCCCCAAGAAGCCTGCTCACTACACTGTCTCTGCCAAGCCGGTCACCGACACCACTATTGCTATTTTAGGAGGCTCAAAGGGGGGGTGGAGGGTTGGTCGAGAAGTGCTGCACCGGGGAATAGGAGGGATAGAAAGCTTTGCTGCACCGTGGGATGGGAGGGAGGGATGAATGAAAAGCTGAAGGAAGAAGGAAAGCTGCTGCACAGGGGAATAGGAGGGATGGAAAGCTGCTTCACATGGGAGTGGAGGAGAGAAGAATTGATGGAGATAGGATGGAGGAGAGGAAGAGAGAGATGCAACAGATGTAGAAAGGGGTGAGAGGGGGGATATCCTGCATATGTTGGAGGGGAGGCAGACATGTTAGGAGAAGAGAGAGGGAGAAATGTTGGACATAGGGTAGAGATCAGGGAAAGATGGTGCATGGGGAAAAAGAAATCGTGCACACAATAATGGAGGGGAGGAATAGAGAGATGCTGCATGGAGGGGAATAGAGAGGTTTGACCCAGGGCACAAGGCAGGGAGAGAGAGAGATGGTAGACAGTAGGAAAGAAACGGCAATGTTGGATATGGCAGTGGAAGGGAAAGTACAGAGAAGGAAGATGGAGGTGAGCATCGAGAAAAACGAAAATGTCAAATGGACTGGCGACCCTACCGAGCGAGTTGACAGAAGACAAACAGAAACCAGAGCCTGGGACCAACATGATTTGAATAATAAGATGGCCAGACATACAAAAGATTAGAAAAAAAATAATTTTATTTTCTATTTTTTGATTACAATATGTGAGATTTGAAATGTGTATCCTGCCAAAACTGGTGCTAGACAGTGAGTGTGAGCTTGAACCTAACACAGAGAGGAAAAGTCTTTTTTGTTTATTTTGTTTCCACTACAGCATCAGTGTAGGGCTGGAGATGGCAAAGGGAGCTGGGATGGGTGAAGAGGCTACAAAATAAACCCGCCAGGACATTTTATAAAAAGTGAATCGAATCAAAAAATCATCAAATCAAATCGAAAAGTTTTTCTCTGAATCGGGCAGCACTACTCTCTCTACTAGCAGCTTTAATGCCAACACAAAAATAAGGGGGAGAGTTATTTGCCTTTCTGTAATGGAATATATTGGTGTAAATATGTGCTATAAAGTTTTCTTTTTAAGCTCCAGAAGTCTAACAAAGAGGTCCAGATTAGCTTTAATGAACAAGACAGTCTTCCTATTTCTAAGTAACCATTTGTTCTGTAAGATTACTCAAGCTTTTCTTACCTAATGGCAGATGAAGTCAGTAGAAGCTAGCCTCTAGGAAGTTAAGTTATTACCTTTTGGACAATAGAGGACAACTGAAATTGGTTTCTTTGGTTTTATCTTCAACCGAATCTATAGCTAAAATTTGTCACTTTGTTTTGGCCAAAGCCAAAACCAGCCCAGCCTCTATTTTCTTCTTTTCCACTGCCCTTGCCCCACTAAACTGAAGGATCTCAACTTCTTCCCTCCCTTCATCCCAAAGAAAAGAAATTCCCCTCCTAGACCACCTAGGCTTATTTATCACCCTGGTGGTCTAATGGCTTATAGGGGCAGGAGTGATCCTGTCACTCCTGCACATGCCTGCCATGATTTCCATTGCAGTCTCACTAGAGGTCATGGCAGCTATTTTGGGAATGGAGCTGGCAAAACACGCCCGAGGGTAGATTTTGGGTAGGTTTTGGCACTGAATCTAAAACCTGGTTAGCCTCTGTTATTTACCATAAAAAGTATAGTTCTGTAGATATCTTAAAAGCAATATAATGTATATTTAAGTATAAAGCATTAGTGAAGGTCTTAGTGGGTTTATCAATGTTTTCATGCAATTTTTTTTTGTCTGCCATGTGATTTTTTTTTTTTTTTTTTTGCTGATAGCATGTACCTTTCTATTTTAGACCAGCACTTATGACAGCAGTAGATGGAGAAAAAGTGATCCAGATTCATGTGCCCTCAGAAATTTTACAGAAAATCTTTCTTAATATCCCTCCTGACTGGCTAAACAGGACCATAGGTATTGTATCTGAAATCATGGTTAAAATATGCAGTAGTCAGTATAAATTGTTAACTGTGATCCAATATATAAAAATGAACTGGTTGATATCCAAAAGCACTTGTAAAGATATCATTGGCGTTAACTACATAAAACTTTTGGCTTAAAAATTTGCCACTGATAAGTGATCCATTTTGTTTATCACTAGTCTACCAAAATATATCCATATAAGTTGAAGAGGAAGAGACATGGCAAGAGGTTATGCAGATATCAGTGATATTCAGCCTCTGTTTGAATAACTCTTATTATCCCAGGACAAGCAGGCAGCATATTCTCACATGTGGGTGGCATCATCCACAGAGCTCCGGCACGGAAGGTCCCAAGTGCATCGCCACTTTAAGAACTTTAGAAAGTTTGCAACCAACCGCACTATGCATGCGTGAGTGCCTCCCGCCCCACGTAGGCGGGCAGCTCCTCAGTTCAATGTTTTCCACAAAGCTGTTAGTCGCGTCATTGAACGATCGTTCATTTTTTGTGCTAGCCTTCCCACTCATATTTTTTTTATTTCTTCTTTTCTTTACTGTTTTTCTTTAAGATAAAAAAAGAGAGTGTCTATTTCTTTTTGCATCTGCCTTCAGACTTTTCAACGGCGAGGCTTTTTTTCCCTCCTCAGCCTCTCACATTTGATTTGGCTGAGGCGGTATTTCCTAACTTAATGTCCCGGCCATTAACTGGTTTTAAGTGCGACAGGTGCCAACGGACTATCTTGGTGACAGATCTGCATAGTTGCTGCATACAGTGCCAAGGGCTGGAACACCGCATCAACTCGTACACGCACTATTCCACCTTTAAAGAGTGCACCTTAAAAAGCCGCCTTCTACAACAAAAATAACTTTTCATTATCCCAGGACAAGCAGGCAGCATATTCTTGACTGATGGGTGACGGCACCGACGGAGCCCCGGTACGGACACTTTTAGAGTGATTGCACTCTAAGAACTTGGAAAGTTCTAGAGGCCGCACCGCGCATGCGCGAGTGCCTTCCCGCCCGACACAGGCGCGCGGTCCCCAGTTTCTTAGTTTCCGCGGAGCTAAGAAGTCGCATGTTTCAACGGCTGTTGAATATTTTGTTCTTACGCCTTCCCGCTCGCGAAACTTTTTTAGGGTTTTTTTTGCCCTTCTTTCTTTTATTTCTTTTATTTCAAAAAAAAAAAAACTAACGAGTTATATATTTTTTTTTTTTGTTTTCTCGGTTTTGCCTCGGCGGGGCCTACTGCCACCATCGAGGCCTCGGCCTTCGATTTGGCAGAAGCCGTTTTTCCTTTCATGCCCCCTCAGTCAGGGTTCAAGAAGTGCCAGCGGTGTGCACGGCCTATCTCCCTTACGGACCCGCACAACTGGTGCCTACAGTGCCTGGGTCCGGAGCATCAGGCTTCCACCTGCACCCGCTGTGCCACGTTGAAGAAACGTACATTGAAAAATCGTGAAATTCAACAGCGATTACTTTTCGGCACCGATGTCCGATCCCGCGACATCGACACCGGCATCAGCTCCTGTACAGTCGGCACCCACCTCGTCGACACCGCGTGACACCGCGCCTGCGTCGCAACACCCAGGTAAGCCGACTAAGAAGCCTTCCCCGCTGGAGCATCCTCCGGTCTCAATTGCAGCGAGTCCAGTCCTGCCGACCGTGAGGCTCCAGCGGAAGCGCTCTGCCCCTATTGAGGTGAGTCCCTCGACATTGGGCTCCTCATCTCCGGGATGTAGAGCGGCACCGCAGGTACCGCAAAAGAAAAAGGCGGTACCGGTGCCTTCCTTAGATGATCGCATAGCGGCCATCCTCCAAGTGCAGCTCAAGGAGCAGTTACAACAACTCCTTCCAGCTATCTTGGCTCCGAATCTTCCGGTGCCGGTCCGCACTGAGCCACCGGTACCGGCAGTGGAACAGCCTGTATTGTCTGCATCCGCTGTTTCGGTACCAGTACACTCGGCCTCATCGGTGTCGATGCCAGTCCTCGCACCGGAGCCAACAGCCCACCACCAGTCGGTACAGACTTCGGCACCGATGCGACCGGTAACTTCTCCCGGTACCGCATCGATGAGGTCGGGTAAGTCGGTTCGCAAATCCCGACACTTGGAAACATCCACCCCCGAGTCTCGGGACCGTAGTTCCCATATTAGGGACCCTGATCTGTGGGGTGATTCCAAAGAGCCTTTTCTATCAGAAGGTGAGTGTTCTTCGGATGAGGATGATCCTGTTGTTCCTGACCCATCCTCCAAACATGATTCTTTGTCTTTTTCTTCCTTTTTAAAAGACATGTGTGAATCTCTTTCCATTCCTTTAGAGGCTGAGTCTAAAAAGTCTAAAGCCTTTCTTGACGCCCTTGACTTTCACCAGCCTCCAAAGGAATTTTTGAAACTCCCTCTTCATGACATCCTGAGGGAAACTTTTTACAAAAATTTAGAGACTCCTCTTACTGTCCCGGGAGCTCCCCGCAAATTGGACTCTCTGTACAAGGTCATCCCTATTCCAGGGTTCGACAAGCCCCAGCTTCCACATGAGTCTCTTCTTGTGGAATCCACACTTAAAAAGTCTTCAGGAACTAGTGTTTATGCTTCTGTCCCTCCTGGCAGAGAAGGTAAAGCCATGGACAAATTTGGTAAGCGTTTATACCAGAATGCGATGCTCGCTAATAGATCAGGCAATTATGCTTTTCATTTTTCTTTCTATTTAAAGCATCTCCTTACCACCATGGCTTCTTTTGAACAGTACCTTCCTGAGCGAAAACGACTGGCTTTTCACCAATGTTCCTCTTCACTTTTCCAGCTACGAAAATTTATGGTGAGATCTATTTATGATACTTTTGAACTTACCTCCAGAACAACAGCTATGTCTGTGGCCATGCGCCGCCTTGCCTGGCTGAGGGTATCCGAGCTTGATGTCAACCATCAAGACCGGTTGGCTAATGCACCGTGCTTGGGTGATGAGCTTTTCGGAGAATCTATGGACTCAACAACCCAAAAGCTCTCCGCCCATGAAACACGCTGGGATACTCTCCTCAAGACGACGAAGAAACCTCCACCGGCACGGCCTTTCAGACAGCAATCGGCCTACCAACGCCGTTATGTGGCTCGTCCTTTACAGTCAGCTCCACAACAACCTAGGCGGCAGCGGCAGCAACAACGGCAGGCACCTAGACCACAGCAGCAGCAACCTGTTAAGCCGCCTCCTCAACAGAAATCCACGCAGCCATTTTGACTTAATTCTCCAGGGCATAGCCAGCGTCCAACCATCCTCCCTTCTACCTCAACCTATTGGAGGTCGTCTTTCTTTTTTCCTCAGCCGGTGGGAAGTTATCACTTCGGACCAATGGGTCCTCAACATCATCCACCACGGCTACTCTCTCAACTTTCAGAACCTCCCGGTCCCAAGTCTACCAAAAGAGTCTGCTTTGCACACTCCTCAGTCCTCCCTGCTTCTTCAGGAAGTTCAATCCCTCCTCCTTCTAAACGCCATAGAGGAAGTTCCTCCAGAACAAAAGGGGCAGGGATTCTACTCCCGTTACTTTCTAGTCCCCAAAAAGACAGGAGATCTCAGACCAATTCTAGATCTTCGCGATCTCAACAAATACTTGGTCAAAGAGAAATTCAAGATGCTATCTTTAGCCACGCTTTATCCTCTTCTCAATCAAAACGAATGGCTATGCTCCCTCGATCTCAAAGAGGCATACACTCACATTCCGGTCAATCCGACCTCCAGACAGTACCTCCGCTTCATGATCAATCGCTGTCATTACCAATACAAGGTGCTCCCCTTCGGTCTTGCCTCTTCTCCAAGAGTATTCACCAAATGTCTGATTGTGGTGGCTGCCTTTCTATGCTCTCACCACCTTCAGGTCTTTCCTTACCTGGACGACTGGTTGATCAAGGACGTTTCATATCACTCAGTGCTCCTGGCCACCAACCAGACCATACTGTTTCTACAACTACTAGGGTTCGAGATCAATCTACCCAAATCTCAGCTTCTCCCTACACAAAGACTTCAGTTCATTGGAGCGGTGCTGGACACAGTCCTCATGAGAGCTTTTCTGCCGGCCAACCGTCTTCAGACTATCCAATTTCTCTGTCAGCAAGTACTTCTTCAAAATTCCATCTCTGCCAAACAGATGATGATACTCTTAGGTCACATGGCTTCCACAGTTCATGTAACACCCTTGGCACGTCTTCACCTGCGCACTCCGCAATGGACCCTGGCTACCCAGTGGTCCCAAGCGACGGATCCTTGCTCACGACACATATCTGTGACATCATCTCTTCGTCAGTCTCTTCAATGGTGGTTGATATCTTCAAATCTCTCCAGAGGTCTTCTATTCCATCTACCTCCTCATCAACTCATCATTACCACCGACGCCTCCCCTTATGCCTGGGGGGCTCATTTGAACGAATTCCAAACACAGGGCCTTTGGACTGCTCAGGAAATGAAGCACCACATCAATTTCCTGGAGTTCAGGGCAATGTTCTATGCCCTCAAAGCCTTCCAACACCTTCTCTTTCCTCAAGTCCTCCTGCTGTGCACAGACAATCAAGTTGCGATGTACTACATCAACAAACAGGGTGGGACAGGCTCTCGCCTTTTGTGTCAGGAAGCCCAGAAAATCTGGACTTGGGCCACAGCTCGCAACTTATTCCTGAAGGCAATCTACATCCAAGGGGAGCAGAATTCATTAGCGGACAAGCTCAGCAGAATTCTCCAGCCTCACGAATGGACTCTCGATCCTTCAACCCTACAGTCCATCTTCGATCAATGGGGCACTCCTCAGGTGGACCTCTTTGCAGCTCCTCACAATAATCAACTGCCCCAATTCTGCTCCAGACTCTATACTCCTCACCGTCTGGCAGCGGATGCATTTCTTCTGGATTGGTCCAATCGATTCCTGTATGCTTTTCCTCCTCTGCCGCTCATGCTGCGGACCTTGTTCAAACTCAAGAAGGAACGAGCCACCATGATTCTGATTGCTCCACGGTGGCCCAGACAACATTGGTTCTCCCTTCTCCTTCAACTCAGTTCCAGAGAGCCTTTTCTACTTCCACTGTTTCCTTCTCTGCTTACGCAGCAACAGGAGACCCTTCTGCATCCCAACCTCCAGTCTCTACACCTGACAGCTTGGTATCTCTCGGGCTGACTTCACACAATTCTCTTCTTTCTCAGCCGTTCGTTCTATTCTAGATGCTTCCAGGAAGCCCGCCACTCTGCAGTCTTACCATCAGAAGTGGACAAGGTTTTCTTCTTGGTGTCTTCTTCATCATCATGATCCCACGTCCCTTCCAGTGGAGACCTTGTTGGATTATCTGCTTTCTCTGTCTGACTCTGGCCTCAAATCTACCTCCATCAGAGTCCATCTCAGTGCTATTGCTGCTTTTCATGAGCCAGTCCATGGGAAACTCCTTTCAGCTCATCCCCTGGTCTCCAGATTCATGCGAGGTCTTTTCAATGTGAAACCACCTCTTAAGGCACCTCCTGTGATCTGGGATCTTAATATGGTTCTCTCCGCTTTGATGAAGCCTCCATTTGAACCTTTGGCGACTGTCACTTTCAAGTTTCTCACTTGGAAGGTACTTTTCCTTATTGCTCTCACCTCTGCCAGGAGGGTTAGTGAGCTCCATGCACTAGTTTCTGATCCACCTTTCACAGTCTTTCATCATGACAAGGTGGTTCTACGTACACATCCAAAGTTTCTCCCTAAGGTTGTTTCTGAATTCCATCTCAACCAATCTATTGTTCTGCCTGTCTTCTTCTCAAAACCTCACTCTCATTCTGGAGAACAGGTTCTTCATACTTTGGACTGTAAGCACGGAAACACTACTAGCAACACTACTGGACATAGCCCGACAACACCTCAGTAAAGGACACAGGATCCTAATTATCCAACTAGATCTTTCCGCCGCCTTCGATCTAGTTGATCATACCATACTACTCCAGATACTTGATGCAATAGGAATCTCAGGGGTGGTTTACAACTGGTTCCAAGGATTCCTTAAAACAAGAACGTACAGAGTTAAGATAAACGATATGAAATCTAACCCATGGTCAAATCCATGCGGAGTCCCGCAGGGATCTCCACTTTCACCCATTCTATTCAATCTCTACATCTCCTCCCTTGGTACCACTCTTGACAACCTAAATGTAACATCATTCAGCTACGCAGACGACATAACTATTCTCCTCCCCTTCGAAACCCAAGACCACACCTCAACAGGACACCTGGAATCAATACTGAACGAAGTAGAAAAATGGATGACAAACCACAAATTAAAACTAAACTCGGACAAAACCAAATTCTTAATGCTCGAAACGGACAAAAACCCATCCATAACAGACCTAGAAATTAAAGCAATCAAATACCCAATCCAATCCTCCCTCAAAATCCTGGGAGTGCTGATAGACAGATGCTGCACTATGCAGACTCAAATCAACAAAACTACCCAAAAAGCATTCTTCACAATGCGCAACCTAAGAAAAATAAGGAAATACTTTGACAAAGAACATTACAGGATCATTGTACAATCCCTGGTACTAGGTCTTGTGGACTACTGCAATATCCTATATCTACCATGCCCTACAAACATGATCAAAAAACTACAGACCGTTCAGAACACAGCTCTCAGACTAATCTACTCCCTCGGAAAATATGACCACATCACCAACGCCTACCTAGACTCTCATTGGCTACCAATTAAAGCCAGAATTCAATTCAAACTGTACTGTCTAATCTTCAAAGTTTTCAACGGTACCGCACCTGCCTATCTAAACGATCGCCTAAAACGTAACATTCCACCCAGAATAAGAAGAACACTGACACCATTCGCATATCCACCACTCAATGGCACTCATCGAAAAAAGCTTTATGATAACCTCATAGCAACGCATGCAGCAAAACTCGAACCCTCCATCACTAGATTGTTAACCTCAACATCTGACTTCAAAGCATTCCGTAAAGAAATCAAAACGCTGCTCTTCAAAAAGTATTTACAATCTACCTAATCTCCCTCTCCTCTTCCATCAACCAGGTTTGATCACTCCCTGGCACCATACCATCAATCGACAAAAAATACACATATAAAAAAAAAAAAAAAAAAAAAAAAAAAATTCCCTGGAACCAATTCACCCTACCGAAACCGATTGCCTACCAACGTATGGAAACAGAATATTTGATATGTATAGTAATGTAACCTGATTTATCTTCCATTGTTATTATGTCTACACACTCTCTCTGTCATTAGTCTATACCCTCAATCTGTATTCTCCAATGTCATGTACCCTCCTGGAAATGTCCAGCTCTCTTCTTATGTAATCCGCTTTGAACCGCAAGGCACAAGCGGAATAAAAATCACTAATGTAATGTAATGTAATGTAATGTAAGCGGGCTTTAGCTTACTATTTGAACCGTACTAAGCCCCACAGAGCATCGCCGCAACTCTTTTTGTCCTTTGATCCTAATAAATTGGGTCATCCTGTTTCTAAGCGTACGCTGTCGAATTGGTTGGCAGCGTGCATTTCTTTCTGCTCTGCTCAGTCCGGACTGACACTGGAAGGTTCTGTCACGGCCCATAGGGTTAGAGCTATGGCAGCATCTGTAGCTTTCCTCCGTTCTACGCCTATTGAGGAAATCTGCAAGGCTGCCACTTGGTCCTCAGTTCATACTTTTACATCACATTATTGTCTGGATGCATTCTCCAGACGGGATGGTCACGTCGGCCAATCTGTTTTGCAGAATTTGTTTTCCTAATGGCCAACCTTCCCACCATCCCTCTTTTTGTTTGCTTGGAGGTCACCCATCAGTCAAGAATATGCTGCCTGCTTGTCCTGGGATAAAGCACAGTTACTTACCGTAACAGGTGTTATCCAGGGACAGCAGGCAGATATTCTTGCGTCCCACCCTCCTCCCCGGGTTGGCTTCTTAGCTGGCTTTTACTAACTGGGGACCGTGCGCCTGTGTCGGGCGGGAAGGCACTCGCGCATGCGCGGTGCGGCCTCTAGAACTTTCCAAGTTCTTAGAGTGCAATCACTCTAAAAGTGTCCGTACCGGGGCTCCGTCGGTGCCGTCACCCATCAGTCAAGATTATCTGCCTGCTGTCCCTGGATAACACCTGTTACGGTAAGTAATTGTGCTGTGCCACTATGGAAGAAGACCATTCTTTGCCTTCAACTTCTAAGGCACCAACTACAAAGGCGCCGCAGTCCACAGCACCGGAAGTAAAGGCATTGCATTCTGCGACACTGCTGGTAAAGGTACCACATTCTACGGCACCATCCTCTAAGGCGTCGCAACCTTCCTTGGCATCGCCTTCTCCAAAGTCACAATCTCTCGCTCCTTCAAATAAGCCAGCGAGGAAGTCACCCTTCTCTCAGGTGAGGTCGGCCAAACAACGACCCCTTTTGCGACTCACTCCAAAATCTATGGGTTTCTCCTCATTGGAGTCATCCTCTTTGAAACAGGTCGCGGCACCAATGGTACTGCCGTCATAGCCACGGGTACCAGTGCTGTCTGTGGAGCAAGTAGCAGCACCGATGGTACCGGCGATAATACCACAGGTACCGGTAGCTACTTTGAAAGAACAATTTGAACAGTTCTTTCGGGCAGAGTATGGTCACATATTTAATCTCTTGACCCCGGTATTGGCTCTGCCAGTACCGGCCCAGCCTGAGCATACCAACACCAAGGTTGCCGGTACCAGTACTCAATCTTCAGTGCCATCTCCTGGACTTCAGCACCGTTCATCATCCAGACATGCATCCAAGTCTACTGCTTCCAGCCGCAGCTCTTCCAAGCATCGTTCTCCTCGACACTCCCATTCGAGTCTCACAAATCCAAGCACATCTCTGCTAAACATTCGGAGAAGCATAAGCATTGGACCCCTTTTCCTTCCCAGGATTGGTACCAACATTGCAAGAGACATAGATCTCAATCAACAGTAGTGGACTCTGATCTTCACCTTCAATCTTCTCTTGGTGTTTCTCCTTCAACAACAGAAATTGATGACTCTCCTGAGTGTTCTCCATCTCTCTCTTCTAAAGAGTCATCCCCTCAAGAGACTCTTTCTTGCTCTCATTTTATTAGACAACTTGGAAAAGACATGTCTCTTAAGCTGGAAGCTGACTCCAAATATACACCTGAATGCATGGAGACTATGTGCTCTAGCTTCCTCCTCATGCAATTTTGAAAGACACTCTGTATAAAAATTGGAAATCTCCCTTATAAGTGCCATTGGTGCCTAGAAAGCTGGACTCCACTTACAAAATTGCTCCTACTGCAGGATATGACAAATATCAGCTTTCTCACCAATTCTTAGTGGTAGAATCTACACTTTAAAAATCTACCTCCTCTAAAGTGTATGCCTCTGTTCCACCTGGGAGAGAAGGTCGCACTAAGGATAGATTTGTCCGACGCCTCTATCAAAATTCTGTGTTGAACAGTAGAGTGAATAACTATACTTTCCATTTCACATGCTATTTGAAGCATTTGTTGAAGCAATTGCCTATGTACCAAAAATATCTTCCTTCTCATCGAGCTAAGGGGTTTCAACAATTGGTTTCCTCCCTTTTACAGTTACGACAACATTTGGTTCAGTCTACTTACGATTCTTTTGAGCTGTCCTCTCGAGTTTCTTCTATGTCTGTGGCCATGAGAAGGCTGGCCTGGTTCAGAATAGTGGACATGGATGTCAATCTTCAGAATCACTTGGCTAACATACCATGTCTTGGTGATGAGCTTTTTGGAGATACAATTGAGAATGCCACTCAAAAGCGCATGAAAAATCTTGAGATTCTTTAGTTAAACCTAAACCTAAGTCTTACACATCATGTCCATTTAAACCAGGGGTGTCCAACCTTTTGGCTTTCCTGGGTCGCATTGGCTGAAAAAAATGTTTCTGGGGCCGCGCAAACGCTGCAGCAATACAGAGGAGAGAGCCAGCAAGACGGTAAACACCCAGGGGGCAGCAGAGGAAAACACTACATCGCCCTCAACCGGGGCCTCACAAAATACTTCACGGGGCCGCATGCAGCCCTTGAGCTGCAGGTTGGACACCCCTGATTTAAACTGTCTACGTCTTACCAATGACATTATGCTACTAAACCACCTGCTGCTTCAAGACATCAGCAGAAGAAGCAAAAACAGCATAGGTCTCAGAAACCTCAACAGTCTATGCATGCTAAATCTACTCAGTCTTTTTGACTGTTTACTCGAGAACATAGTTTCAATCCAGTCTCTGCCTCTCTATCAACCCATCGGAGGTCGCCTACATCTTTAGTTGGGAGTTAATTACATCTGACCTCTGGGTTCTCAACATCATTCAAGAAGGGTACTCCCTACATTTTCTCATTACAGATTATCCTCCAAGAGAGTCTGTTTCCAATCTCCTTCAACCCTCCCTTCTTGAGGAGATCAAGAATTTGCTTCTTCTCAGTGCCATCGAGAAGGTTCATCCGGAACAAGAGAACATGGGGTTTTGCGCTCATTACTTTCTCGTCACCAAGAAGACAGGGGGTCTTTGACCTATATTGGATTTCAGAGCTCTCAATAAATTTCTGGTCAAAGAAAAATTCAGAATGTTATCCCTAGTGACATTGTATCCTCTACTAAATCACAATGATTGGCTGTGCTCTCTAGACCTAAAAGAGGCCTACACTCACATCCCGATTCATCCGGCTTCCAGGAAGTACCTCAGGTTTCGAGTAGTGCAACACCACTACCAATACAAAGTTCTCTCCAGACGGGATGGCCATTTTGGCTAGAGAGTATTACAAAATTTATTCTTCTAAGTTGCCAACGCTCCCACCATCCCATTCCGGTTAGCTTGGAGGTCACCCATATGTGAGAATAGGCTGCCTGCTTGTCCTGGGATAAAGCACAGTTACTTATCATAACAGTTGTTATCCAGGGACAGCACGCAGCTATTCTCACAACCCACCCACCTCCCCTGGTTGGCTTCTCTGCTAGCTATCTGAACTGAGGAGACTAGCCCTGCGCTGGGCGGTAGGGCACTCATGCATGCGCGGTGTGGCTGTCTCGAAACTTCTGAGTTTCTACAAGGAAGTCTGCTTGCGAGACTTCCACATCTGGCTCTGTCGATGATGTCACCCATATGTGAGAATAGCTGCCTGCTGTCCCTGGATAACAACTGTTACGGTAAGTAACTGTGCTATATTGGCATTCTCCTACAGTACTATTAGTACCAACCTCACTCTCTCTCTTATCCCCCAAATCTTTTTCTCCTAACCCACCCCTATCCTCACCTGTGATAAAGGTGGTAGAAGAGTGGTGAAAGTAAGAAAGAGAAGGAGGAGGCACTCTGCAACTGGGACATGTAAAGAAGATCGAAAATTAAATGCAGGCTGCAGGGGAGATTTTGAACTTAGACTGTGCTTTGTTCTCTTCAAACCTGTGAAGGGTGCTAAAATCATCATATTCTAAAGTGGCGCGAAATGGAATGCATATTAACAGAAATTTAAAAAAACATCAGTACCATTCCTTGACAATGAAGATTTTTGTTGTTGTTGTTTTTACAGTCTCATCCTCAGAAGTGACCTATGCAATGATTGTGGCAGACCTATGTCACTCACTTCTAACAAGCACTGAAAACATATGCAGACTGAAAATTCAGAGTTCATTTGTATTTGATGAAAACAGCATTCCCATGCACCAGAACTTCCTTCTGCTAGATTTCTATCAGGACATGCTATACCAGGATAACTGACCTCAAGAACAGAAGACTTGACAAGGATTAGGCAGACTACCAAAAGAAGTACATAAGGACTGAGTTAAAATCCAACAGAAAAATGGCAAGATTATAATTTTTATTCAAAGATTTTTTTTTAAAAAAACAATATTGTTAAAATATATAGGGACTGATGTTCAATAAGCTAGGCACTTGGACCTTCTTTAACTTAGATTCCTACAGGAGAGTATAATAGGTTGCCTAGATTGTGAGGGCAAGTAGGAACCTATTTTAGGCCTATTTCATAAAGACAGGCACTTTTTGGGCCTTTTTAGTAAAGTACATAAGTTTTTGCACTTACTGCATGTTTAACAAATATTAACTTGCAGTCAGGGAGGAGGGGGGCATATGCCCTGCACCTGCCCTTTATTTAGCACACAGGGCACATAATTAACAAATGGCAATCATGTTACATGCCTGGACCCAGCCATGTATTAATAGACAAAATAGTAGCTACCCTCTGTGATGCTTCCTGTGTAGCATTCTATAATAATTTGGCATATTCAGTTTTCTCGATAGTGAAGGGGAGGGAAGACAGGGGTTTTGTTAATCCTTGCTCTGTATTATTTGTGTTTATAAAATGACAATTGTACAAAATATTGTTTCTTTTTATCTAATATAATAAAACCCTAAGCGCGCATGCGCACTGTTAACTGCGTGTTCCATTTTCCATAAGCTGTAGGTCACCGGCAGGTAGGAGTGCACATGCGCGCTTAGGGTTCTGTTTTCCGTGCTGCTGTTCGGTCTGGCCTGCTCCCTGCTCGCCTTACCGTAGTGTATTTTTAAGTTGAAAGACTCGGCGGTGGCTTCTCTCACGATCCCCGCCTGCGTCGGACTAAAAAATACACTACGGCAAGGCACGTAGGGAGCAGGGAGCAGGCCAGACCAAAGCTTCAAAAATCCCAAGGCTTTACAAAGGTGAGCAAATCCACTGCCTGACAGAGGGCTCCGTTTTGAAGCTGTGGCTCTCATTGAACTGCCAGTTGGCCGGCTCCCTTGCCGGAGTTATTTTTCAGTTTACAGGTGCCGCGGTGGCTCCTCTCATGAGCCGCACCTGCGTCAGAGAAGACTTCCGATGCAGGCGGGGATCATTAGAGGAGCCGCGGCGGCACCTTTAAACTTAAAAATAACTCCGGCAAGGGAAGATGGAGAAATCCTGCTGCTGCACAAGGAAATGGAGGGGGAGGGGAAAAAATGCTGCTGCACAGGGAAGTGGGGGGGAAGGGAAAAAATGCTGCTGAACAGGGAAATGGAGGGGGAAGGAATGCTGCGGCTGCTGCACAGGAAAGTGGGGGGGAGGAGAAAAAATGCTGCTGCACAGGGAAATGGAGGAGGATGGAATGCTGCTTCGACTTTTGCACAGGGAAGTGGGGGGCAGGAAATGGAGGGAGAAGGAATGCTGCGGTTGCTGCACAGGGAAGTAGGGAGGGAGACAGAAAGAAAGGAAGAAAGGCACAGGGGCAGGGAGAGAGACAGAAAGACAGACAGACAAAGGGGGCCAGGGATTGAGACAGATAGAAAGAAAGACAGCGGAAGGGAGACAGACAGAAAGAAAAAGACAGGGGTAGGGAGAGAGACAGAAAGAAAGACAGACATATATTCTAGCACCCATTAATGTAACGGGCTTAAAAACTAGTACTTTAATAAAATAAGTTCAATATAAAATCATAACTGTTTGAGGCTTGTGTGGATGGGATCAGACGGTTTGCGGAGACGGGGACCGAGCTTGCGGGGATGGGACGGGGACTGAGATCACTGGTACAAGACAGGGACTGAGCTCGCGGGGACGGGGCAGAGTTGGGGACAAATATTTCCCCCGTGTCATTCTCTAGTATATACACCTAAGTATTAGGCATTCATTCTAACTGAAGAATAAATTAGGACACCTCACACCCTACTAGCTAGTGTTACTCCCTTCGGCTGAAATAACTGCAGTGAGATGCTTCTTTTAACCATCTACCAGTCTCTGACATCTGTCTGAGGAAAGTTTGGCTCACTCCTCAATGCAGAATTATTTCAGCTGTGAGAGGTTTCTTGCACATACAGCCCATTCAAATCACCCCACAGCATCTCAATGGGATTAAGATCAGGGCTTTGACTCAGCCACTCGACAACTCTCCATTTCTTAGTTTTCAGCCATTCCTTGGATTTACTGGTATGTTTTGGGTCATTATCATGTTGCAGGGTCCATCGATATGTGAACATTTCTTAAGAAAGAACTGAATATTTCATGGGGTGTGCTAATTTTTTCATATGACTGGATATGGTACTCAAAATTGTACACACAAATTTGGTTGCATGCCAATTTCCATGTACAATTTAATTAACGAACAAATTAGCGCTGATAATAGGGCATAAATAATCATTAATGCTAATTGGCAACAATTAAAATTTATGTGCACATGTTGCTAGGCATATTTTATAAACACGCAAGCATAAATTCTAGTGTGTGGATCTTTAAAGGTGTATGGCCACAGGAGGGGCTTGGGCTGATCATGGGCATTCCAAGAATTTGTGTACACTGTTACAGAATTCTCCTGATCTGCATCTAAGTTAGGTAAGGGAATTTACATTTGATTTGAATTGGTATAAAGCTTTAGGCATAAATGTTAGGCACGGATCCCGACACTAAGCACTATTCTATAAACATCGCCCAAATTGGGTGTTTATAGAGTAGCACTTAGTACTTATTTTTTTCAGCATCATATATAGAATTTGGCCCATAATGTACATGTGTTGGTGTTAATTGCCCTCAAAAAGTCTTTACAAAATTGCTTCCTAAGTGCCTAAATATGAATGTCTAAAAATGGGTGGAACCAGGACTGGGGCAGGGACAGGTCAATGAAAGCTAAAGTCTCTTGCAAAGACATTGGATTCTGTACTAGATGTTTCTTCCCTCTAATTCAGGGGTGTCAAAGTCCCTCCTCAAGGGCCGCAATCCAGTCGGGTTTTCAGGATTCCCCAATGAATGTGCATGATATCTATTTGCATGCACTGCTTTCATTGTATGCTGATAGATCTCATGCATATTAATTGCGGAAATCCTGAAAACCCGACTGGATTGCGGCCCTCGAGGCAGGACTTTGACACCCCTGCTCTAGTTGCAAACCTTGCAGAAGGATATCACTAAAGAATTTGTGTGAGCCATTCAGAAAGTCGCTTAGCGCTGACCAGCAGCGCTAAAGCGCGCTCCTGCTAAGTGGCTGAAGACAGAACTTGCAGCAGCATCCAACCGGGGTGGCAGGAGCGTGGAAAGCTATCTACACCTTTGGACCACCAGAGATTCCAGCGACAGAGGAGGTACGATGGCAGGGAGGGGGGACAGGGTGGAGAGCCTGGGAGGGAAGGGGGCTCTTTGCAGTGCCTGACAGAGGAGGGGGCTGAGTGAAGAGGCTGTGTGTAGAACCTGATGGAAGGGAGAGGGCGCTGGGTGCAGATCCTAGCAGGGCAGGGCCCTTGAATATTAAGCCGCCCGATTTATATTCGAGTCAATTTCTGTTAGCTTGGAGGTCACCGTTACGTGAGAATATGCTGCCTGCTTGTCCTGGGATAAAGCACAGTTACTTACCGTAACAGGTGTTATCCAGGGACAGCAGGCAGATATTCTCACAACCCACCCACCTCCCCGGGTTGGCTTCTTAGCTGGCTTATCTTAACTGAGGGACCGCGCGCCCTACGTCAGGCAGGAAGGCACTCGAGCATGCTCGGTTTGGGCTATCGCAAATTTTCTAAAGACTTAAAGTAGCGATGCACTTTTAAAGTGGTCCGTACCGGGGCTCCAGTGATGTCAAGTTTCAAGTTTTATTGGGATTTGTTATCTATGCAATATCATATATTTCAATGCGTATAACAATTGTTTTTAAAATAACAATTAACAAATTGGGAAGGACAAAACAAGATAATATAAACAAATTTTGGCATTCTATTACAAACTGGTACAAAAGGCAAAAGGGGTGAACTACAAATTTGTTTTTAAGAAAAGAAAGAGAAACATATAAGGAAAAAAAACATTTATCCCAGGACAAGCAGGCAGCATATTCTTAACGCATGGGTGACGTCACCGACGGAGCCCCGGTACGGACACTTTTAACTAGAAAGTTCTAGTTGGCCGCACCGCGCATGCGCGAGTACCTTCCCGCCCGACGGAGGAGTGCGTGGTCCCCAGTTTCTTCGTTTCCGCGGAGCGAAGAAGACGCATGTGTTTTCAACGGCCGTTGAAAAATCAGTTTCTGCCTTCCCGCTCGCGTAATTTTTTGTTTTTCTTCAATTTTTTCCCTTCGGATTACTTTACTTTTATTTTCAAAAAAAAAAAAAAACTCATCGAGTTTTCTTTATTTTATCAGGCCGGCCCCAGCGGGGCCTGTTGCCACCATATAGGCCTCCGGCTTCGATTTTGCGGAGGCCGTATTTCCCTTCATGCCCCCTCAACCGGGCTTTAAGAAGTGCCAGCGGTGTGCACGCCTGATCTCTCTCACCGACCTGCACAATTGGTGCCTGCAGTGCTTGGGTCCGGAGCATCGGGCTGACACCTGCACCCGTTGTGCTACTCTTAAAAAGCGCACATTGAAAAATAGGCAGATCCAGCAAAATATTCTCTTCGGTACCGGATCTGCCATGGAATCTGCTGCGACGTCGACAGCACCTTAAAAGTCGGCACCGACTACTTCGACGCCACCGGATCCTTCTTCGGGGTCGCTGGCCCCAGGTAAGCCGGCTAAGAAGCCTTCCACTTCCCTTGAGTGCCCTCCTGCCACGGCTGCGACGCCGGTCCTCCCGGCACCGCATCGACCCCGCAAACGCTCCGCTCCGATATCGGTGAGTGCCTCGTCATCGGCCTCCTCATCGCCGTAGTGTAGAGCGGCACCTAAGGTACCGAAGAAGAAAAAAGCGGTACCGGTGCCTCCCCTGGACGACCGCATCGCGGCCATACTCCAAGCCCAATTACAAGAACAGCTGCAGCAGCAACTCCAGCAACTGTTGCCGGCGATGTTGGCCCCACACCTTCCGGTACTGGACCGGTCCGAGCCTCGCACGCTTCCATCGGTGTCGACCCCCTCGGTACCGCTTAACACTTCCATGCCGGTGCTCTCGGTTGCACCACACCGTTCCCAACCTACGGTGCGGGCCCGCTCTGATACTGACCCTTCCCGGTACCAGGAACGGCACCGGTCTTCCTCTCCCGATACCGCCTCAGTACGCTCCGGCAAGTCTCTCTCCAAGACCCGCCATGCCGAGCCCTCCACACCGATGTCCCGCCGTGCGCACCCTGACATCAGGGACCCGGACTTATGGGAAGAATCCCTGCATGGTACCGAGGAAGACGCTTCGTCGACAGACGAGGAACCCTCGGTGGCTGATACCGGTTCAAAACCCGAACAGTCCTCCTTCACCAAATTCCTCAGGGAGATGTCGACGGCTCTTTCCATTCCCTTAGAGTCCGACTCTAAAAAGTCCCAGGCTTTTCTCGATGCCCTAGACTTTGAGCAACCTCCCAAGGAATTTCTTAAGTTACCCGTCCACGACATCCTACGGGAAACTTTTTATAAAAACTGGGAGAACCCCCTCTCTGTCCCCGGGGCCCATCGCAAACTGGATAGCTTGTACCGGGTCATTCCGATCCCAGGGTTTGACAAGCCTCAATTGCCCCATGAATCTCTCCTGGTAGAGTCCACCTTAAAGAAAACTCAGGGCTCCAGTGTCTATGCCTCCACCCCTCCTGGCAGAGAAGGAAAAACTATGGATAAGTTTGGCAAGCGCCTTTTCCAGAATGCGATGCTGGCCAACAGGGCAAATAATTACACCTTTCACTTCTCCTTCTACATGAAGCATCTGGTGCAACAACTCTCCTCCTTACAGAAATACATTCCTGAACGTAAGGTCCCCCTCTTCCAACAGCAAATTTCCAGTCTGCTCCAACTCCGGAAATTTCCGGTTCACTCCATTTATGACTCGTTTGAGCTGACCTCTCGAGCATCTGCCATGGCTGTTGCCATGCGACGTCTGGCCTGGCTGAGGGTTTCTGACCTCGACATTAACCACCAAGACCGCCTGGCTAACGCACCTTGTCTTGGTGACGAACTCTTCGGGGAGTCCCTGGACTCAACAACCCAGAAACTCTCGGCTCACGAGACCAGGTGGGATACTCTGGTGAAACCTAAAAAGAAGACTCCACCTGCTCGCCCCTACAGACAAAAGTCTTCTTACCAGCGCAGGTTCTTGGCCAGACCTCTCAACCCGCCGCCTCAGCAACCTCGCCGACCTCGTCACCAGCATCAATCTCAGGCTCGCTCCCAGTCTTACCAGCCTGCCAAGCCTCTTCCTCCGTCAAAACCATCTCAACCCTTTTGACTCTTTTCTCCAGGACATAGCCAGTCTCCCACCATCATTGCCTCTTCCTCAGCCTATCGGAGGACGCCTCCATCTTTTCCTCAGCCGTTGGGAGCTCATCACATCAGACCAGTGGGTCCTCAACATCATTCGCCATGGCTACTCTCTCAACTTTCAGACTCTTCCACCAGACAGTCCTCCCAAAGAGTCTGCTTTCCGCTCATCCCAATCCTCCCTCCTCCTGAGAGAGGTCCACTCCCTCCTTCTTCTCAACGCCATCGAAGAGGTACCCTCAGACCAAAGGGGTCAGGGATTCTACTCCCGCTACTTCCTGGTTCCCAAGAAAACAGGAGACCTCCGTCCCATCCTCGATCTCCGGGACCTCAACAAGTGTCTGGTCAAGGAAAAGTTCAGAATGCTCTCCCTTGCCACGCTTTACCCTCTGCTCTCTCAACACGACTGGCTATGTTCCCTAGACCTCAAAGAGGCCTACACTCACATTCCAATCCATCCGACTTCACGTCGCTACCTCCGATTTCAGATACAGCACCGCCACTATCAGTACAAAGTGCTACCCTTTGGCCTCGCATCATCGCCCAGGGTGTTCACCAAGTGCCTTATTGTGGTGGCGGCCTTTCTCAGGTCTCACAACCTCCAGGTGTTCCCCTACTTGGACGATTGGTTGATGAAAGCACCTACGTCTCCACTTGTGCTACAAGCCACTCAGCACACCATCTCCTTCCTCCATCTCCTGGGGTTCGAGATCAACTACCCCAAGTCGCATCTGCTTCCCACACAGTGACTGCAGTTCATTGGAGCCATTCTCGACACCAATCTGATGAGGGCGTTTCTCCCCTCCGACCGCCAACGGACCCTGCTCTACCTCTGCCGTCAGATGCTCCTTCATCACTCCATTCCAGCTCGGCAGATGATGGTTCTCCTGGGCCACATGGCCTCGACGGTCCATGTGCTTCCTCTGGCGCGGCTCCACCTCAGGACACCTCAGTGGACTCTGGCCAACCAATGGTCACAGACCACGGATCCTCTTTCTCATCCCTTCTCTGTGACATCGTCTCTTCAGCAGTCTCTTCAATGGTGGTTGAACTCCTCCAATCTTTCCAGGGGTCTACTCTTTCATCTACCCCCTCACTCCATGGTCATAACCACAGATGCCTCCCCCTATGCATGGGGAGCTCACCTGGGAGATCTTCGAACTCAGGGACTCTGGACCCATCAGGAGCGTCAACATCACATCAATTTCCTGGAACTCAGGGCCATGTTCTATGCTCTCAAGGCCTTCCAGCACCTTCTCTACCCTCAGGTTCTTCTCCTGTGCACAGACAACCAAGTCGCCATGTACTACATAAACAAGCAAGGCGGCACCGGATCTCCCCTCCTCTCTCAGGAGGCCATCCGCATCTGGACCTGGGCCAAGGCCCACAGTCTCTTCCTCAAGGCTGTCTATATCCAGGGCGAGCAGAACTCCCTGGCCGACAATCTCAGCCGCATTCTTCAACCTCACGAGTGGACTCTGGATCCTCCCACACTCCGCTCCATCTTCGCTCGGTGGGGCACTCCTCAGGTGGACCTCTTTGCAGCTCCTCACAACCATCAGCTGCCCCATTTCTGTTCCAGACTCTTCTCTCCTCATCGTCTGGCCCCGGATGCATTCCTACTCAATTGGACGGATCGGTTCCTCTATGCCTTTCCTCCACTGCCTCTGATGTTGCGGACGTTATTCAAACTCCGCAGGGACAGAGCCACCATGATTCTCATCGCCCCGCGGTGGCCTCGCCAACACTGGTTCTCCCTCCTGCTCCAGCTCAGCTCCAGGGAGCCCATTCCTCTTCCTGTGTTTCCTACTCTACTTACACAGCAGCATCAGTCTCTACTGCATCCCAATCTGTCCTCGCTCCACCTGACAGCTTGGGTTCTCTCGGCCTGACCTCTCCAGACAATCTGTCTCAGCCGGTCCGTCGTATTTTGCATGCCTCCAGGAAACCGGCCACCCTCCAGTGTTACCATCAGAAGTGGACCCGGCTCTCCTCTTGGTGTCTACTACATCACCACGACCCCACCTCATTGGCGGTGGAAACTGTACTGGACTATTTGCTCTCTCTGTCCGACGCTGGCCTCAAGTCTACCTCAATCAGAGTCCACCTCAGTGCAATCACTGCGTTTCATGAGCCTATCCTCGGAAAACCTCTCACGGCTCATCCTCTGGTTTCCCGGTTCATGAGAGGCCTCTTCAATGTCAAACCACCTCTGAAGCCTCCTCCGGTCGTCTGGGACCTGAATGTGGTTTTATCCGCCCTCATGAAACCTCCTTTTGAGCCTCTTGCCACAACTTCGCTCAAATTTCTTACGTGGAAGGTGCTTTTCCTCATTGCCATCACCTCTGCCAGGAGGGTTAGTGAGCTGCATGCACTGGTTGCCGACCCACCTTTCACTGTTTTTCACCATGACAAGGTGGTTCTGCGTACCCATCCTAAATTCCTTCCCAAGGTGGTCTCGGACTTCCACCTCAACCAGTCCATTGTGTTGCCTGTCTTTTTCCCTAAGCCCCATTCTCATCCTGGGGAACAGGCGTTGCACGCGCTGGACTGTAAGCGCGCCCTTGCTTACTACCTTGACCGTACCAGGGCTCACTGCTCATCCCCTCAGCTCTTTCTGACCTTCGACCCTAATCGTCTAGGTCGTCCTGTCTCTAAACGGACGCTTTCCAACTGGCTTGCTGCCTGCATTGCGTTCTGTTATGCTCAGGCCGGTCTCTCACTGGAAGGTGCTGTCACGGCCCACAGGGTCAGAGCTATGGCTGCTTCTGTGGCTTTCCTCCATTCCACGCCCATCGAGGAAATCTGCAAGGCTGCCACTTGGTCCTCAGTTCACATGTTCACTACTCACTACTGTCTGGATACCTTCTCCAGACGGGATGGACACTTCGGCCAATCTGTGTTACAAAATTTATTTTCCTAATGGCCAACCATCCCTCCTCCCTCTCTGTTCGCTTAGAGGTCACCCATGCATTAAGAATATGCTGCCTGCTTGTCCTGGGATAAAGCACAGTTACTTACCGTAACAGGTGTTATCCAGGGACAGCAGGCAGATATTCTTACATCCCACCCACCTCCCCGGGTTGGCTTCTTAGCTGGCTTATCTTAACTGGGGACCACGCACTCCTCCGTCGGGCGGGAAGGCACTCGCGCATGCGCGGTGCGGCCAACTAGAACTTTCTAGTTAAAAGTGTCCGTACCGGGGCTCCGTCGGTGACGTCACCCATGCGTTAAGAATATCTGCCTGCTGTCCCTTGATAACACCTGTTACGGTAAGTAACTGTGCTATATGGAGAGGTCATGGAAAACATATATGGTAGGATCTCAAATCCATGATATAAAGTGAAATAAAGAGTATTATGGCGACTTACACATAACACTCATTAAAAACTGGGATTTAATATTTGTAGGTAATATTTTCTATATATTGAATGCGTCCTTGAACAGAAAGCTTTTAAGGGAATGCTTAAATTTTTCTAAAGAAGGTTCATTACGTATAAATAGTGGTAAATTGTTCCAGAGCTGAGGTGCTATGACCGAAAAAATGGTAGATCTCCTGGTCCCTATTATTTTTAAAGACGGAATAGTTAATAGATGTTGTTGTGTTGATCTGAGTGTGCTAGATGATGAATATGGTATCAAAAAACGGTCCAAAAATAGTGGCACATGTGATTGTTGAATTTTAAATGTTAAGAGTATGATTTTAAAAGTTATTCTGTGTGTGATTGGTAGCCAATGAGCAGTTTGTAAAAGTGGTGTAACACGGTCATATTTTTTTGAATTTGTTATAATTTTTATTGCTGTATTTTGTATTATCTGTAGTCACCCTAATTTCCTTATTGGTTATGCCATGGTATAAAGTATTGCAATAGTCTAATCTGGAAATGATTAATGAGTGGATTAAGGTGTTAAGAGCTTCTGGTTTTAGGACTTTTGATAGTGATCTGATGAGTCACCCATACGTGAGAATATCTGCCTGCTGTCCCTGGATAACACCTTTTTACAGGTGCTTTATCTCGCATTGAATATTTGTGTTTAGTGATTAAACACTATTTAACTGGTCAGTAGCCATTTCTGGCCAGTTAACTAGCTTAAAATATTGGGGTGGAAGTGCCTGTGTGAAATGTCCAAAGAAGATGCTTATTATATAAAAGCTATTCCTCAAATACATCCAAATAAAGTGTAAAAATCAGCAATAATATGAGGAAGTGACATCACCGATGCGAATGGACGCCTGAACTAGGAGCTCCGTTCGTGCCCTGAGCTTATCCCTTCTTCGTGTTGTGTTATCGCGCTGATAAACGTCCTTCTTCCCTGCTACCGGTGCAGGGTTGGTGTGTGGAGAGAATGGCGACCCACAGTAAGCTCCCCTGTAATAAAGCGGGGCAGCGCACGATGGACAGGCGCTGAGCAGGGGCGCACGTGATGGTGATGTTATGGAGTCCAGCGGGACTGGCGCCGCGAGCCTGGGGAGAGCCATAGAGGCAGTGGCTGATATCGCTGAGCCGACCCCAGAACGTACACCTCCTGACCCGCTGACTAAGGCCGATATGCAGCAATGGATTTTGGAAGTTAAATCGGAGATTTCGTCTGTGGCGGTGCAGGTACGGGAGGCAGTTAAGGAGCTTTGCACAGACCTGGTGGAAGTGGGCAGGCGAGTGGAAGTGGTGGAGACTTGCCTGGATAGTTCCAAGGAGAGTGTGAAGGGGGTACAACGAATACTGGAGAGTGTCTCGGCTGAATATCAGCTTTTGTTGGACAAACTGGAGGATTTAGAGAACCGCACCCGGTGTAACAATTTGCGGGTGCGGGGTCTGCCTGATCGACCGGAGTATAAAGATGTGTGGGCCACTATGCTTAAATTGCTTCATTGGTTGCTGCAGAGTGAGACTTTGGAACCTGGAATTGAAAGAGCGCACAGGGCGCTGGATCCCCGAGTTGGTGATCAGCCCAAGGATATAGTGCTATGCCTTCAGAGCTTTGTGCTTAAGGAGCAAGTCTTGCGTAGTGTCGGGGAGATGGGTACGGAACCTGGGAGGGTCATCGCTTTGAATTCTATCACGACTTAGCTGCCAGCACGTTATAGAAGCATCGTACCTTTCAGGAGGTGACCAAGGCTCTGCAGCATAGTAACCTGAGATACCGCTGGACTTACCCTTTTGGGGTGGTTATTACTATCAATGGTGTGCATACTAAGGTCACCTCTGTTAGGGAGGCACGTGCTTTGCTGCAGAAGGAGGGGATCGAGGTCCCGGATGATTCGGGCCCAGAGCAGGGGGGGGCTCCGAGTGAGAGTCGGAGTCCGGCTTCTTTCCGCTGGCAGAGAGTGGAGTGAGGATTCTGAGGAGGTCGTGGGGGGGCCCCCCTCATTCTGCAGCAGCAGCATCTTCCAATGCCCCCCCCCCCCTTGATTGCTGAATGCCGTTGCTGCTCATTCTGGATCTGATGCATGCTCCCTGTTGGGGACTTTAATTGCTTGAGTGTAGGCTCATGGTGGGTGGGTTGGGTTGACCTCTTCCCTCTATTTCTGGAGGTTTCTTGTCTTGTTGGGGGGTAGCTGGGGGAGTGGGTGGTGGTTTCACTGGATGAGGTTGCTGAGTGGGTGAGGGTTTGGTCAGGTTCTCTGTTTGGCGGGTGTGTGGTGTGGGTTGGGGATGATTTGGTTCTGATGCATGGTTGGGAGGGGATGTTTGCTTTTTGTACACTGTGTGGGATTGGGGGGATGGTTGTGGCTTTAGTTTTGGTTGTTTGTGTAATGGGCGATGGGGACTGTTTGCTTCCTTGTATGTTGGTGAGAGGTCTGGTGGATCTCACTTTGGGGAAGGGGGATGGTGGGGTGGGGTGTTTTGGGTTGGAAGGGGGTAGGTGGGGGGATGGGGGGTAGGGATGGATCATTGCTCTGGAGGTCTCCTGCTGCTGGCTTTCCTTTCATTTATGGCAGGGCTTAAGTTAGTTTCTTATAACATCAGGGGTCTCAGTTCTCCTAAACAGAGGGCTTTTTTCAGGGAGCTGATTCGATTGCGGACTGCAGTTTGTTTTGTTCAAGAAACCCACCTGTTGCAATCTCACGACCATCTTGTCTGGGATTTACGGTTCCCTCAGTCCTTTTGGGCCTCTCGAGTGGGGGGGGGGGAATTTTGATCAGTAAGGGGGTGCACTGTGAGGTTCGTAGGGTGGCCCGGGATCCCCAGGGTAGGTATATCATGGTAGAGGCTTTGATTGAGGGGAGCTTGTACTCTTTGGTCAACATTTATGCAGCTAATGAGGGACAGGGTACCTTCTTTCGGGAGTTGGTGTCCAGGATTCTACAGTTCAAGGGGGGATCTTTGATCCTAGGCGGAGACTTTAATCTTACTGTGACCCTTCATTTGGACAATTCGGGGAGAACTGGCAGCTATGGGAGGCGGGATCATAAGTTATTGCGGGAGGCGCTTGCTTCGTTAAATGTTGAAGATGGTTGGCGTTGGCTGCATCCGCTGGTACGGGATTATACCCATTTTTCTATGACACATGCCTCATTCCAGAATTGATTACATTTTTGTGGAGCGCAGCTTGCTTCGACGGGTGGATATGGCGGGGATTGAACGGATTACTTGGTCGGATTATGCGCCAGTCTGTGTAAAACTTGTGAGTGAGGGAAGTAGTTCGGGACGGAAATATTGGCGCTTTAATGATAGTCTCTTAGATGATCCCGGAGTGGTGGCTCAAATTGAGGGGTGACTACGTGAGTATCTGGATTTGAATTTGGAGTGTGGAGTCTCCCGGAGGCTGTCTGGGAGGGATTAAAGGCTACACTGAGGGGTCGAGTGATTGCTTTGACGTCTTACAAACAGAGACGGCATCGGGAAGAGGTCACTGCGCTGTTAAATCGCATAGGGAGATTGGAGGGGATGCATAAACATCAACTTTGGGATGTGGAGGTGGGAAAGCGGTTACAACAGGCCAGGCGAGATCTTCAGGCTTTGGAGATGGAGCGTTTATGCTTCAATTTACAACTCTTGCAACAGAAATATTTTGAGTTTTCCAATAAGGCTGGCAGGTTAGTGGCACATCGCTTGAAGGTACGTCAAACACACAATCATATTCTTTCTGTTCGGGTGGCCTCTGGGGAGATTTTGAGGAGGGAGGATGATATTAGAGCTCGTTTTGTGGAATTTTACTCTCAACGCTACACTCCGGAGGCGGAAGGGTCTCAGCAGGAGTGAGATAGCTATCTGGCTTCGGCATCGTTGCCCCGGATTGCGGAGGAGGATGTGGGGCAGTTGGACCGCCCGCTTACGGTGTTTGAGGCAAGGGGAGCCCTAAGATCCATGAAAGTGGGCAAGTCTCCTGGGCTGGATGGTTTTACTGTATGGTATTATAAGCGCTTTCAGGATTTTTTGTTGCCTCCTCTCCTGCAGTTTCTTAATTCTCTGGAAGGGGATGGTCAGCTTCCCTTTTTCATGCTATTGGCGGAGGTTACCATTTTGGCAAAAGAGGGGAAAGATCTTATGCAGTGTGCCTCCTACCGTCCGATATCTTTGCTGGGGGTGGATACTAAGATTTTCACACGGATTTTGGCGGATCGCTTGATGTGTTGGATTCCTCGGTTGATTCACCCTGATCAGTCGGGGTTTGTGGTTGTCGGCAGGTGGGGGATAATGTTAGGCAGGTTTATAATTTGCTAGAGTGGGCCCGGGGGAGGGCGCCGGAGGCGATTTTCTTGTCCATTGATGCTGAAAAGGCCTTTGATAGGGTCTCTTGGGCTTTTTGTTTCAAGTTTTGGAATCTGTCGGCCTTGGTCCGTGCATGCGGGAATGGATTTGTGTTCTGTATTCCTGTGGGATGCATTAAGGTGAACAGGGGTTACTCTGACACTTTTTCTTTAGCACGGGGCACGCACTAGGGATGCCCTCTCTCTCCCCTTCTTTTCGCGTTGACAGTAGAGCCTCTGGCGCAGCGAGTGCGAGGGAATAGAGATATTAGGGGTGTCTCTGTGCCGGGAGGGGACTATATGCTGACTTTTTTTGCTGATGACCTTCTCTTTACGGTTGAAGACCCGAAGGTCTCCTTGCCGGCTATCCTGCGGGAGTTGGAAGCTTTCGGGGTGGTATCGGGGTTTCGTGTTAATGTTGGGAAATCTGAGTTGCTTAATGTGAATTTGTCTAATGACAGGGTGGATATCCTGAAGCAATGTTTTTCGTTTCGGTGGGTTAAGCATTCACTGCACTATCTTGGTGTTTATTTTGGCCCACCTGCCTCTAGTGTATATGATCTTAATTACCCTCCGATATTTTACCGCATTCAGTTGGATCTGGATAGCTGGGGGAACCAATATTTTTCTTGGCTAGGCAGAGTGGAGATAGTGAAAATGATGGTGGTGCCCCGCCTTTTGTTTTTATTCCAGGTGCGTCTGGTGTGGATTAGTAAGCGGACCTTAGAAGGGATCCAAAGGAGCAATCTTCGCTTTATTTGGGCAGGGCGTAAGCCGCGCGTGGGTCGGAGGGTTCTCTATTTGAGTTGGAGAGAGGGGGGGTCTGGCGGTCCCTAATGTGTTGAAGTACTATCAGGCTGCTCAATTGCGTGCTCTCTTGGAGTGGCAGACACAAGATCCGAAGCCGTGGGTGGTGATCAAGCAGGCCTTGGTGAGTGGGGCTCCATTGCTACATCGTCCCTGGTTGCTTGGGAGGGTGCGAGTGGAGGGCAGTCTGTCCTCGATGGACACCTCTTTGAGGGTTTGGCGATTGGTTCGGAAGGGGTTGTTGTTGGGTAGGCGTCACTCATGGTTTACCCCGTTGCATCATACTCCTGATTTTGTGCTGGTAGAGGAGAGGGGGTGTTTGCGCGATGGGAGATCCAGAGATTGGTATGTGTGGGGCAGTTGTGGGATTTGGCTTTGCATCATGTACGGTCCTTTGGGGAGATTCAGACTCGTTATGGTCTACCTTCTCGAGATTTATTCCCCTATTTACAAGTTCTCCATTATTTACAGACCTCGGGGATCGTGGGGGACCTGAGTGTAGGCAAGACGCTCTTTGAGCTGTTGCTGGGCCCAGTGCTTCGGAAGGGGACTTTGTCGGCTCTGTATAGGTGCCTTAATGTTCGGGGAGATGCTGTGCCACCTTATATGAAAGCCTGGGAGGGGGATTGGGAGTCCGCTATCCCCCGAGATACTTGGGAGGTTATTTGGAAGGGTATAGTGGGTATATAAGAACATAAGCAATGCCTCCACTGGGTCAGACCTGAAGTCCATCTTGCCCAGCAGTCCACTCACACGGCGGCCCAACAGGTCCAGGACCTGTGCAGCAATCCTCTATCTATACCCCTCTATCCCCTTTTCCAGCAGGAAATTGTCCAATCTTTTCTTAAACCCCAGTACCGTACTCTGCCCTATTACGTCCTCTGGAAGCGCATTTCAGGTGTCCACCACACGTTGGGTAAAGAAAAACTTTCTAGCATTTGTTTTGAATCTGTCCCTTTTCAACTTTTCCAAATGCCCTCTTGTTCTTTTATTTTTCGAGAGTTTGAAGAATCTGTCCCTCTCCACTCTCTCTATGCCCCTCATGATCTTGTAAGTCTCTATCATATCCCCTCTAAGTCTCCTCTTCTCCAGGGAAAAGAGACCCAGCTTCTCCAATCTCTCAGCATATGACAGGTTTTCCATACCTTTTATCAGACGTGTCGCTCTCCTCTGAACCCTCTCGTGTAACGCCATATCCTTCTTAAGGTACGGCGACCAATATTGGATGCAGTACTCCAGAAGCGGATGCACTATCGCCCGATACAACAGCAGGATAACTTCTTTCATTCTGGTTGTAATACCCTTCTTGATTATACCTAGCATTCTATTCGCTCTCTTAGCGGCCGCTGCGCACTGTGCCGTCGGCTTCATTGTCATGTCCACCATTACCCCCAAGTCCCTTTCTTGGGTACTCTCATTCAATAATATCCCTCCCATCGTGTAGCTGTACCTCGAGTTTCTGTTTCCCACATGTAATACTTTACATTTCTCAACGTTGAACTTCATCTGCCATCTCGTTGCCCATTCCCCTAGTTTATTCAAGTCCCTTTGCAATTCTTCGCAGTCCTCTTTAGTCCGAGCTCCACTAAATAGTTTGGTGTCGTCCGCAAATTTTATTATCTCACACTTCGTCCCTGTTTCTAAATCATTTATGAATATATTAAATAGCAGTGGCCCGAGCACCGAGCCCTGCAGGACACCACTCGTGACCTTCCTCCAGTCCGAGTAGTGGCCCTTCACTCCTACCCTCTGTTTCCTACCCTCCAACCAGTTTCTGATTCATCTATGTACGTCTCTTTCCATCCCATGGTTCTTCAGTTTCCGGAGTAGACGTTCATGGGGCACCTTCATGGGGCAAAGGCTTTTTGGAAATCTAGATATATGATGTCTATGGGGTCTCCTTTGTCCATCCGTTTGTTAATTCCTTCGAAGAAGTGTAATAAGTTCGTTAGGCACGATCTCCCCTTGCAGAAACCATGTTGGCTGGTTATCAGAAGTTCGTTTCTTTCAAAATGTTCATCGATGTTTTCTTTTATCAGTGCTTCCGCCATTTTCCCTGGAACTGAGGTCAGGCTTACCGGTCCGTAGTTTCCCGGGTCACCTCTTGATCCCTTTTTAAAGAGGGGTGTAACGTTGGCTATCTTCCAATCCTCCGGGATCACACCTATTTTCAAGGATATGTTGCAAATTTGCTGCAGTAGTTCCGCTATCTCCTCTTTTAATTCCTTCAGAACCCTTGGATGTATTCCGTCCGGACCTGGGGATTTGTCAGTTTTTAGTTTTTCTATCTGCCTGCGCACATCTTCAAGGCTTACTTCCATGGATGTTAATTTTTCTGCTTGACTTCCATTGAAGAATTGCTCAGGTTCCGGTATGTTGGATGTGTCTTCGTTTGTAAATACAGACGAAAAGAACATGTTAAGCCTTTCTGCCACTTCTTTCTCCTCCTTCACCACTCCCTTCCTGTCTCCGTCGTCCAGCAGTCCCACCTCCTCCCTAGCCGGCTGCTTCCCTTTAACATATCTAAAAAAAGGTTTGAAATTTCGTGCTTTCCTGGCTAGCTTCTCTTCATACTCTCTTTTGGCTTTTCGAACCACATGGTGACATTCTTTTTGATACTTCCTGTGCTCTTTCCAGTTCCCCTCAGTTTTGTCCCTTTTCCATTTCCTGAATGAGTTTTTCTTATTGCCTATCGCTTCCTTCACTAATTTGGTTATCAACGACGGGTCTTTTGTTCGACTCTTTTTGCACCCTTTTCTGAATCTGGGGATATATAGATTTTGCGCCTCGCTCACTGTGTCTTTGAAAAAAGACCAGGCATGATTTACCGTTTGCCATTTTTTGGAAGTGTTTCTAAGTTTCTTCCTTACCATTTCCCTCATTGCTTCGTAGTTTCCTTTCCTGAAGTTGAAAGTTGTCGCTATGGTTCTTTTTCCTTTTGGTACTCATACCTCAACCTTGAACTTGATCATATTATGATCACTGTTTCCCAACGGTCCCACTACTTCCACTTCCTTTGCAGGTCCCCTTAACCCATTTAGGATTAGATCCAGAGTGGCATTTCCTCTCGTCGGTTCTCTAACAAGCTGCTCCACGAAGCAATTTTGTGTAGCCTTCAGGAATTCTGTCTCCCTAGCGCATTTTGAGCTTCCAAGACTCCAGTCTATCCCGGGGTTGTTGAAGTCTCCCATAATAACCGTGTTGCCGCTTTTGCATTCTCGCTTCATCTCGGCTTCCATTTCTTCATCGATATCTCTGGTTTGCCCAGGTGGACGATAGTATAGGCCCATCTTTATTTCAGACCCTTTCCTTCCCGGTATTTTAACCCATAGAGATTCTAGCTTGTTGGTCATCTCTGCTGTGTCCATTCTTGTCGATTGTATGCTTTCTTTTATGTATATGGCTATTCCACCTCCTTTTTGTCATGACCTGTCCTGGCAATAGAGCTTGTACCCCGGCAGTGCTGTATCCCATTTGTTTTCCTCATTCCACCATGTTTCAGAGATTCCAATGATGTCTATGTTTTCTGCATTGGCCATGCTCCCCCATTTTGTTTCTTAGGCTCCTTGCATTAGTATATATGCAATTTAAATCCTGGTATTTTGTTGTCTTCATTTCCTTTCCCTGTGCTTCGGTCTTTAGTTTCTTCTCTTTTGCTACAATCTTTATAGCCTCCTCTTCTGGGTTAGTCGACTCCTGCAGTTTGTCCCTTGTTTCTTCCCAGCCTTTTTTCCCCTTAGTATCTTCACGGGATACCTTTTTCCGAATCATCAACGCTTGGTCGGCTTTCCCCTTCTCCTTAGTTTAAAGCCTGTTCTATTCCTCTCTTGACGTTGTTTGCTAGAAGTCTGGATCCCGCCGCGCTCAGGTGCAGTCCATCTCTCCTGTAGAGCTTACTCTTACCCCAAAACGTTGTCCAGTTCCTCACGAAGTGGAATCCTTCTTCCTCACACCATTTCCTCATCCATGCATTTATTGATTGTAGTTCCTCCTGCCTTTTCACATTTGCCCTTGGTACCGGTAGGATCTCTGAGAATGCTTTCTTCTGGGACCTCATCTTCAGCTTCCTTCCAAGAATCTTGAACTATTCTATTAGCATGCTTCTTCTGTAGTCTCCTGCTGACATCATTCGTCCCAACGTGGATCATTACTGTGGTCTCTTCCGTCTCCACTCCTTCCAGGATCTTTCCAATTTTGTCCACGATGTCCTTGGTTCTCGCTCCCTGGAGGCAGGTCACCAGTCGATCCTCTCTCCCTCCTGCTAAGTGGCTGTCCACATGCCTCAGGATCGAGTCTCCCAGTAGGATCGCTGACTTTCCCTTCTTCAATTTTCGCTTTGGTCTCAGGTCAATGTCCTCGGTGTGCTTCGCTGTTTCTTCTTCTGGGCATCGACTAGGCAATTTCTTTCCCTCGTGCGGTATTCCTCTGTGGGTGTCTTCTTTGAGGTCATCTACTTCTTGTTCTCCCTTCTATGTTGGTATTGGTGTAACTTCTTCTTTCATCTCAAGTTCGTTCTCTTCCACCCTCCTCCTGTATACCGTATTTTCACTCGTATACCGCGCACCCGTGTAAAACGCGCACACAGGTATAGCGCGCGGGAAACTGTAATTTATGTAAATAAATTTTTATATACCGCGCACACCCCTATACCGCACATGCCACCCCAACTCTCCTTTCGCCCGCCCCGACTTTCCTCTGGCCAGCCCGACTCTCCTCTCCCCCTTGAAGTCCTGTCCCCCCTTGAAGTCCTGTCCCCACCCTAAAAGCCTGATGCCCCCCCCGACGTCCGATTCACCCCCCCCGTAGGACCGCTCGCACCCCCACCCCAAAGAACCGCTCACGCTCAAACACGCACCCCCACCCCGAAGGACCGCTCGCATCCCCACAGCCTCCCCCCTCCATCATGTAGAAGCTGCCTACCGTCGTCCTGCTGCTTCCTCTGCCGGCAGTCCTGCCCCTTCTCTTAGCCCTGCGTCTACGCTGCTTCCTCTTCTGGCGGTCCCGCCCTTTCTCTGACATCAGAGAAAGGGCGGGACCGCCGGAAGAGGAAGCAGCGTAGACGCAGGGCTAAGAGAAGGGTCAGGACCGCCGAAAGAGGAAGCAGCGTAGACGCAGGGCTAAGAGAAGGGGCAGGACCGCCGGCAGAGGAAGCAGCAGGTTGACGGTAGGCAGCTTCTACATGATGGGAGGGGTGGGGAGGCTGTGGAGGTGCGAGCGGTCCATCGGGGTCGGGGTGGGGGTGCGGGTGCGTGTTCGAGCGCGAGCAGTCCTTCTGGGTGGGGGTGCGAGCGGTCCTGCAGGGTGAATTGGACGTCGGGGGGGGGGGAACTATGTAAAAAAAAAAGGGGATAACGCGCTCACGAATATAACGCGCATTGTTATACTCGGTTTGTAAAAATCGTGTATAACGTGCGCGTTATATGCGTGAAAACATGGTACTTCCTCAATGAATTTCTCGAGTTCCCTGACTTCCTCCTCAATGTGTCTCTGGCTCATGAAGTCTTCAGCTGTTCTGATTGGGTCCTTCGTGGTGTAAAGTCCTTCTAGCTCCTCTAGTCACTTGACTTCCTTCTTCAAGCTTTTCAACTCCTGACACCGACCGTATACATATGACTGTCTCCCCAAGGGGAGGTAGTCATACATATGACAGTCCATGCAGAACACCGGAAAGCTCATCTTCTGTTTTCCCTCTGCTTCCATTGTTGTTCCTACTATAAGATAACAGTTAAGATTACGTGTGACCTGTAAGTGCTCTCTGATTGCTTTGTGTCCTCTCTTTCTCTCTGCCTGCTGTTGGTGTCCTCTCTCTCTCCCTGCTGGTGTCCTCTCTGTCTCTCTCTCTGCCTGCTGCTGGTGTCCTCTCTCTCTCACTCTCTACCTGCTGTTGGTGTCCTCTCTCTCTCTCTGCCTGCTGCTGGTGTCATCTCTCTCTCTCTCTGCCTGCTGCTGGTGTCCTCTCTCTCTCTCTGCCTGCTGTTGGTGTCCTATCTCTCTCCCTGCTGGTGTCCTCTCTCTCTCTCTCTCTGTCTGCTGCTGGTGTCCTCTCTCTCTCTCTCCCTTCTGGTGTCCTCTCTGTCTCTCTCTCTCTCTCTCTCTGCCTGCTGCTGGTGTCCTCTCTCTCTCTGCCTGCTTGCTGCCACCTTGGAATCCTGGTGTGAAAGACTTGGCCCTTCTTGAGGCCCTTCACAAAGGCGCTCTCGCTAAGGCGATGGTGACTCTGCTGACGCGGTGGGGGTGGGCGGAGCTTACTCTCGCCTCTACCCCTAGCTGCCTGCTCTTTTTCTTCCTTCCTTCCCTCTCTTTGCTATCAGTTTTTGCTTTTACTTCTGGTCTCTTGCTTCCCTCCTGCCTTCTCCTCTCGCTGCCTGTTTCTACTAGCTCACCCGAAGAAGCCATCCTGGTTGAAAATGGGTACAAGGTCCTTTTTCGGTGGTACTACACCCCTCAGGTCTTGGCCAGGTGTGGAGGGGGTGGGATGGGTTTATGCTGGAGGAGGTGGGTTCCTATCTCCATATGTGGTGTTTGTGTGGGAGGGTACGGGACTTCTAGGCTGAGGTTTTTCTTCATATTTCGCAGATTCTGCGGAAGCAGGTCCAGGTAGATTGGCACCATGCTCTCCTGTTTTGGTATCAATTGGATCTTGAATGGGGAGAATCCCTATTTTGTAAGCTGGCTTTTATTGCTGCCCGGTTGGTATTGGCCTCCTCCTGGAATTGGGTGTTGCCTCTTCCGTGGCTGCTCGTAGAACAGCGCTTGCAGCATTGGCAGCTTCTTTACCACCTTACGGCTTTGCAATATGGTAAACAGCATAGGTATGCCTCCATTTGGCGCAGTTTCCGGATGCACTTCTTGTAGGGTTCCCTTACAGGGTTGGAGAGGGGTGCGATATATGATATCCTAAGGGATGTGCGACTGGTTGGGAGGTATCTTTTTGCCCTTTTACTTTTCTTTTTGCGTTAGGAGGCCTTTCACTGGTTTGTGGTTTGGGTTGTGGAATCTGTTTTCAGGGGTGAGGGGGTGGATACGTTAGGTTTATGGTGGGGATTTGTTTCTAGTTGTTTGTGCTATGGACTGGGATGTGATAGTCTTCTTTTCTATTGGTTGTACTTTTTTGTACTATTCATCATTCTTGTTTGATTTGCTGATGTATTTTATTTTTCTTCCATAAATAAAAAGCTTTTATTAAAAAAAAAAAAAAAAAAAAAAAATCAGCAATAATATTTCCTCCAAACACTTCCAGAAACACTTAATTTATCAATAAATACTTAAGGGGAGTTCATCAAAGGGCATTAATCACATTCGTGCATGCAAACACGTTTGCATGTGCTAACTGCTAAAGATGCCCATTATATTCCTATGGTCATCTTTAGCAATTAGCATGAGCTAACACACTTATCACCCTTTGATAAAATCACCCCCTTAATATCTTCTGTGGATAGTTAGTCTTACTCATCTTCATTTAGAGACCTTATAAGGCAAGAAATCTGCACATTTAATTCACAAGTTTCTCACATTGCCTTAAAGATTTAATCATCTTTCCCATACTTTTAACCGCTTTACTGACATTAATAAGAGCTCTCTTTCTTAGAATATTTTTGAATATAACTAAACAATTTGCTTATACTTCATCATTCTACAGTATTATTTCAGCTAACAAAGCATCAGCTAACCAACAGAATTATTTATAGAGCACTGCATCAGGACTTGCACTCTTCCAATATGCACCTAAAACGATATAAAACATATATTAAGCAGTAAATAAACTACATTGAAAATAATGCCTCCCCCCCCCCTTTTACAAAACCACAGAAGTGGTTTTTAGCGCAGACCGATGCACTGAATGCTCTGCACTGCTCCTGACGCTCATAGGAACTCTGAGTGTCGGGAGCAGCACAGAACATTCAGTGCACCAGCCGCTGCTAAAAAATGCTTTCGCAGTTTTGTAAAAGGGGGGGGGGGAGGTAAAATCTATCCATTACAATAATTACCTTAAAATTGCTTCCCCTGATAATTCCTATAGGGATCATATTAAAAAAAAAAAGATAATGCCTATACCTTTATGCAAACTTTAAGTATGTTTCAATCCAATTAGATTTTCTAGTTAAACTAACCAATCAAAAGTACCCAAACTGCACTCATTAACCAATTAATAAAAGCTCTAACATCCAATTAAAAAAGGGATTGCCATGTGATAACAATCTGCAATATTGCTCCCTATATGTTGAATAGCAATCCTGATCATCCCACTGAGGTAGCAGGGGAACATTATCAATTATACACCATTTAAAATCCAGTACACTGAACCTCCGGCGGAAACATGGAGCTGTAAGCATGCTTTTGCAGCTCTGCTACACCTGACCATGGTACGGCATTTAATCGGCGATTTTGCCCTCTTTTTAGTACCTTTTCAAAGTGGTGATCTCACTCTCTGCTTGGCGGTGCCCCTTCTACGATTGGAGCCAAATGGCATCTAAGCTCAGGAAAAAGATTGCGATCCAGAGCAAACTGGCAGAGCCCAAGATGGTGGACCACGTGGCTCCAATGTCACCGGAGACTCCCATCTCACTTTGGGTGGCCAAGGTAACCACAGAAGTGCAGGCATATATAGAAGGCACCCTCAGCGACAAACTACTGTGCATTCTTGATAAATTAGATAATCTGGATCAGCGTTTCACCTCCCTGACTTCAGAGGTATGGGAGACTCAACAGTGAATAAGTAACGCAGAGGACTCTGTGCAGTAGCTCACGCAGGAGCAGATGGCACACATGGCATATTTGATACCATTGCAGGACATGGTGGAAGATTTAGAGAATAGATCTCGTTGGAACAATCTCAGGACTACTCAGCTGAAGTTTTCCAACTCAACACGGTTCTCTCCACTTTGTACCCGGTTGATTCAACAGAATATTACTTTCTCTCTACAATATCCAGCTCACCTGAAGGTGGTTCATTTGGGAAAGGCACATCATTTTGATTCTTCGGAGACCGCTCAGTGCTTTGTGGTGGAGAAGATACCCGAGGGAACATTGTGATAGGCCGCAGTGGAGAGCTGGTGCTTACCTATATCTTCCTGCTGGAGGATTGGATTGTGGACTTTGGTCCCATTGTTGGGAGCTATTGTTTGGTTTGCTTGTGAGGTTTGATGATGAGTGGAGTGAGAATGGGGAGAATTAATGGAGTGGAGAATGCATAAGCTGGCAAGTTAGTTTGGTGGTATACTGGGTATCATATATACCTTGACTTATTCACTACTTCTCCCCCTCCCCCCTTTTTATTTTTTTATTTTTTTGTATCTTTTTGGGTTGTTTCTCCTAATTAGGGCATGAAGGTGCTTCTGCTTTGAGTGGGTTGCTGGGGGAGGGGGAGTTAGATGTGTGCGTGGAGTAAGATTGAGGTGATGATAGTGGAGTGGGAGGCGCTATGTGGGTTGTAGTAGATTTCGGACAATTTTTTTTTTTTTGCCTTTGTTTTGTGCCTTCCCCTTTTTGCTTTCCCGTCTTATTCTTTTTCCTTTGTGTCAATGGGGTGCAGAGACCTGAACTTTGGGCAATACTAATGGGTTCCCATGGGGGGTATATACAGCTTCTTGGAAGTGACACCCGGTTGGGTGTGTAGTTGTGATGGAATGAGGGTGAGTAGGGGTAGGGAAGGGGGGGAGAAGGTTATTTTGCACAGGCAGGTAAGAGTGTGGGTTAATCTTTGGAGATATACTAAACCCAGGGGTGGTGGAGGCTTGGATGCCCCTCTGATATTGTTGTATGGGATTTTTGTCTATGAAAGTTATCCTCTGGGTGGAATTCTCAGACCCTACTTGGGCTCCAGCAGATATTCAATATATTTCATCGTGCCAAAGAGAGACTCTGAAGACTGGAGACCAATTCTGGACCTCAAGGCGGTCAGTGCAGCATTAAAACTTCTGCGTTTCAGGATGGAAATGGTCCGGTCTGTGATTGCTTCAGTGGCTCCAAGGGAATTCTTGGCTTCCCTGGACATGACGGAGGCCTATCTGCATATCCCCATTTTTCCAGACCACAGGAGATACCTGAGGTTCCATGTGCTGCAGTGGCACTTCCAGTTTGCAGCTTTGTCCTTCGGGCTGGCGACAGAACCCAAGATCTTCAAGATGATGATGGTAGTGGCAGCTCACCTCAGGAAAGTCGGTATACAGTTTCATCCGTACCTGGACGACTGGCTTATCAGAACTCAGTCGGAATCCAAGGGGCAGCAGATGGTTTGCCAAGTCATTCAGCTGCTTCAATGCCTGGGCTGGATGATCAACTTTCAAAATAACCACTTGGTGCAACGTAGGACCTAGAATACCTGGGGGTACACTTTGCCACAGGACAGAATAAGGTGGTTCCGCTTGGTTTGCGCCAGAAGATTCACCAACAGATGTGTTCCTTCCTGGAGACTCTGGTCCTGACTGCCTGGCAGTACCTTCAGGTCCTGGTGTCCATGGGGAGGTGGCCTAATGGATCTGGCCAATCAGAATCTTAGGCCACTCCCAATGCATCCCAGAATGCACTGCGAATTGGGCCTAAGATTCCCAGGTGCCTCCCTAGTGCTTCCCGTGATGCATCGGGAAGGGCAGGCCTGCCATTCTTGAAAAGGTAGGCCAGCTGGCTGGAGGCAGGAAGGATGCCTCGGGCCGGACAGTGATGTAAGGTAGGGGGGCTGGGACAGTACAAGGGGATGGAGGGGGGTCTGGAGGGTGGGCTTGGGGGTCTGGTGGGGGGATGCCTGCTATGTTCGGTAGAGGTGGGAGGATTCCGGCAGGAGGGACTGGGCATCACTCCTGTCAGCAATGTACGGGGGGGGATGGGCAACCGCTAAACTTGTGGCAGGGAGATCCCTTGCGATAAGCTCAGCAGCCACATCTGCTGGTCTATATTGTACGCATCTACCACAGGCCTATGGAGACACGTATGGCCACCTAGGTTTGCCTAAGGCTTCTTCTGGGCCAAGCCATGCCCACACCTAGCCTTAGGTGAGCTTAAGCGGGCTTACGCACCTCTCTAGGCTCCCAGAGGCACCTCCAATGTAGGTGGCCTGCCTCGGGAGGTTTTTTTTTAAAAAGAAAAACCCAAACGTGCGTCCCGATTGGCCGGTTAGGCAGCAGTTGACCGCCTACAATCAGGACGTTGTTTATAGAACCCGGGCCTTAGTGTTTGATTCTTAGCAGGTAATGAAATATAATAAGAATTTGTAATAAAGAGTACTCCTGTTGTCTTAATTAGAATAATTGTCTATAAATTAAGACTATAAGTAAAGGAATGAGCTAGGGAAGGGTGGGAGGGAATGGAGACTAAGCCAGAAGCATAATTAACAGAAGCATTATATTTATCCTGGAGGTTTGTTGTTTTGCAGCCTTTCCAAAACACCAGGTATCGCTCAGGGAGGTTATTGGCTATAAGTAAAGATGTCTTCAGGATCTGTCAAATCAAGTAAGAACTGACTAGTATCTATGCTTTCCTTTGGAGTATTTTGCTAGTAGATATAGCCTTCCAAGCATCTTCACCATCTGCAGTAGTTTTAGTTATTGTAAAGGCCCTTCCTTAAGAGATAATTCTGCTTTATCATTATGCCTTCTTGTCATCTGAGAATCAAATGCTGTTAACAACAGCTATGATACAAAAATGCTTCCTCCTAGATTCTCAGAAAGGCTGATCAAAAAAAATGTAGGACATGTCTGTTGTCCACTATCCCATTTCAGCTGTTAGTACACAGTAGAGATTTTTTATATTTCTGATGCCATGTTTCAGAAGTATCAATAATGACCATCAGGTGCTTTAAGTGCCATGCCAAAACAAACAACTTTGTGCAAGTCCAAAATACCAGAAGTAATAAGTGAACAAGATATATGTGTGAATTCAGTAAGCCACAAGGTGGCAGAAACCTATAAAGTGGTGCAGAAAAAGATCACATGGAAAATGTTGAAAATATTTATTCCCCACAACATTCAATAGATAACTAATTGTCTGACATAATCATGTATTGCCCATGCAAGGGCGAATAAAGACCTGTAAAAAAAGGAGAGGAAAAGGTAAGAGAGGAGTTTGATAAAGAATTAACCCCCAATATTCCACGCTAATTAACCAGCCAGGAACAGCTCCTAGCCAATTAAATAGCATTTAGTCAGCTAACCACTAATACACAGCAGAAGATAGCTAACTATCACTGAATATTCATGATTAGTAGCTAGCCACTGAGGGCCATATTCTATAATTGGCACTTTAAAAGATGGACGCCTATTGCATGTCAATCATACTTAGGTGCCCGTTACAGAATCACACTTAACAGCATCTAACTTAAAGCTTAGGTGCCTGCAGTGTAGGCCAGGGTATTAAAGGTCTACATTATAGGCACTTAAGTCCTTTAAAGAATCGCAGCTAGTGGTGCCTGAATCTTTCTCTACCCTTAAACACACCTATTTTGGTGTTAGGCACTATGGGAAAGGTGCCTGTTTTTTTGTAGAATCACACCTAAGAAGATAGGCGGCCAAGCTCATCTTCGTAAAAAATAAATTTGACCACGTTTCTCCACTTCTGTCCAAGCTTCACTGGCTTCCGATAATCACCAGGGTCCACTTTAAATGCGCCTGCCTAGCTTTCAAAATCCTACACGGCATCCTCCCTCCCTGTATCCCTCTTTCTTGGAACTCCTCTAACCCTAATACCACCAGATCCACCCACAAATTTAAACTATCCTTCCCCTCATTAAGAGGCATTTCCCATACAAGAAAACTAGGGACCTCCCTCCCCTTCAGAATCACTGAACTTTGGAACAACCTTTCCTCCCCTCTTCGGAACCTGAGCTCTCTCCAACTTTTCCGCAAACATCTGAAGACCTGGCTATTCTCAAAAATCTGATACCTATTCCATCTCTGGCACTCTAAGCCCTCTAAAAACCCTTCATACTTGGACCTCTAACCTTTCTAAACTAAACTAAAACTAAACTAAACCTTGGGTTTATATACCGCACCATCTCCACGAATGCGGAGCTCGGCACGGTTTACAGGAAGAAGGATGAGAGAGGAACTACAGTGGAGAGATTAAAGAGTTAGGTGTAAAGGGGAAGGTGAGAGGCCTAAGAGGGGGGAAGTGTTACAGTTTTGAGAATAGCCAGGTTTTTAGGTGTTTGCGGAAGAGTTGGAGGAAGCTTGAGGTTCGGAGTGGGGAGGTGAGGTTATTCCAGATCTCAGTTAGTTAGTTGTTAGTTCCTTTCTATCCCATCTCCTGTAAACCGTGCAGAGATCTACGAATGTGGAGATGATGCGGTATACAAACCTAAGGTTTAGTTTAGTTTAGTAGTTTAGGTGTCTATCTCCCAATTTTGATTTTTTTTTTTTTTTTTAATTATGAATTTATTAAAGCTCTTTATTGAAGCCAATTTACTAATTAACACACACACACACCCATTTACAAAACCACGGAATCTGTTTTTAGCACAGGCTGGCTCACTGAATAGTCCACTGCTACCGATGCTCATAGAAACTCTGAGTGTCGGGAACAGCGCAGAGCATTCAGCATGCTGGCCTGTGTAAAAACCGCTTTCACAGTTTTGTAAATGGGGGGGGGGTAAGTTAGGCACCTCATATAGAATTTCCCCATACCTGGCTATGTCATGAATATTCAGAGCTGACCAGTTAAGTTTAATGGGCAAACTGGACCACATAAATAGCAGTCCTATATTAGTCCACTATTAACTCCCAATTTGTGTCTACACATGAAAATCATAGATGCCAATACAAAGGGGCAGATTCTGTAAAGGAAGTCTAAAAATTAGGTGTCGTTTAGACGTCTAGGAGTAGAATGCTGAGCACGATTCTATAATGCATAGATGCTCTATAGAGAATTGCACTCAGTGGCACGGAGCGAATCTAAGCATGTCTATATTGTTAGACCTTTGCAGAATCGCCTTTTAGGTGTTGCATAGACGTCCTAATAACGTCTATAACGTTATCATGTCATTATAATGGCGATTTTATGCTGTTTTTTAACATTAAAATTGTATGCAGTAAAATGCTGGCACCACTATTATATTTTAATTGTTTATATACCACATATATCGTGTTGTCTTAGACTTCCAAGGCTGGCGTCATGATTGTATTAGGTTTCCGGGTCTTGCCACATCTGTGTAGAAAGAACTGACATTTCAGCCATCATGCTGTGGCTTTCTTCAGGGTATGCTGTGAGGTCTGCAGTGTGTCTTTTTATATAGTGGATTCATGGAACTGATTGAGAACAGGGCAGTCTGTGGGTTGAGAAATTTGAATTTTTGGTGGGAAAGTTTGTTTGGCTGACCTGATTGAGAACATGGAAGGCAGGAAAGTTCGTTGGAGGTACAAGTTTGAATGTGGAGTATTTGCGGGAATGTTCGGGACCCAATTTTTTATATGGTATTTACATTTAATTCCTTTATCATATTTCTCTTCTGTTCCGATTGCCCAGGGTCACAAGGAGCAGTGAAGGATTTGAACCAACAGCATCAGGGTGCTAAGGCTATAGCTATAACCACTGCACCACACACAGTCAGATATTAAACTGCATGTCAATTTCAAAGCCAAGCTTATATCATCTTGATTTACAAGCAGTCATTTCTCTAGGATAAATATCAAACATGTACCTTTAACACTTGTCCAATTCCTCTTTTGGCCTCTATGTTCCTCAAAGTTCATGAAAATATATATAGTCATGTGAATAAATTGGGACACCCCATGAAATATTCAGTTCTTTCTTAAGAAATGTTCACATATCGATGTCAAATATTTTTTTAATTTATCTCTGGAAAAGAAAGTAATGTAATTGCAAGTAAACAACAAAACTTTTCCTTGATTTACTCATGAAACAAAAGATATCCACAAAAATGTGTATTCTAACTGAGGAATAAATTAGGACACCCTACACCCCAATAGCTGAGAATCTTGGAGAGAGCGAAGCCAGAAGGCCTTGAGCATGCGTAAATGCTCAAGGCCCAGCCCAGCCAAGAGGGAGGATCTTCGGGCACCGGCATGTCCTGTGCGTTGGTGCTGGTGCCGGTGCCAAATCGGGGTAAGGGATGTTATTTGGGTGCTCGGCGGGGGATGTAGGATCACGGGGGGAGGGGCGACGTGAGCCAGGGGGGATGCTGGATCGCGGGGGGGTCCCTCGTAAATTGAGTCAAGCTCGGTTTCCAAGGCGCTGATTTTGCGAATGTTTTGCTCGTCTTGCAAAACACTCGCAAACCAATACACTCGTAAACCGAGGTTTGACTATATATATATATATATATATATATATATATATATATATATATATACTAGTGTTTAAACCCATTACATTTGTTACAGTAATGGGTCTAGAATAGCCCCACCTATGCCCTGAAGCCACCCATGCCCCGCCTGTACCATTGGCTGGATCGCCTCCAACTGATCCCAGTCCCACCACATCACCTTTCACCATTTCCTTAGTCCTCTGTACCCTTTAGACCCTCATCACCCCCTTTCCCTCTCTCACACCCTCTACCATCTCTCTCTGACCCTGTTTCACCCCTTTTGCCATCTTTTCCCTTCAGGTCCCCTTTGTCTTTCCCCAAGGCCATATGTCTTCTGCAGCAGCAGCATTTCCCTCCCCCCCACTTTTCTGTGCACCAACTGCAGCAGCATTTCCCTCCCTCCACCCCACTTCCCTGTGCAGCAGCAGAATTTCCCTCTCCCCCACTTCCATGTACAGCAGCCCCAGCTGCAGCATTCACTCCCCTTCCATTTCCCTGTGCAGCAGCATTTCCCTCCCCCACCCCACTTCCCTATGCAGCAGCAACAGCATTTCCCTCCCCCCCACTTCCCTTTAGAACAGCAGCCGCAGCAGCATTTCCTCCCTGTCCATTTCCCTCCCCCCACACCACTTCCCTGTGCAGCAACAGCAGCGGAATTTCACTTCCCCTCCACATTACTCTGCAGCAGCGGCAGCAACATTTTCCTCTACCCCCCTTTCACTTCCAGCAGTCCCGACAAACCTCCTGACTCCAGCAGTGGTGCAGCACTCTAAACACACTGCTTCGTGGCCTTCTACTGCCCTGATTTACTCTGGCACGTCCCTGATGACATCATCAGAGATGCGGCAGAGCAAATCAGGGCAGTAGAAGGCTGCGAAGCAGCATGTTTAGAGTGCTGCGTCCGCTGCTGGAGTCGAGAGGTTTGTCGGGACCGCGGGAAGGGAAGGGGGGGAGTGCGGCAAGGGACTACAGGAGCCGCCAGACCGCGGGAAGGGAGGGTCGGATGGGAGGGTCAGACCGCGGTGGGGGGGTCGGTTGGGTTCGTTGGAGTACTTTGTGAGGCTGTTGTAAGCGCGGGAGTACTGTGTAAGGCTGTGATTCACTTTGGGTTCAGCTGCTAGGGCATTTCGCTCAGAGTACTGTGTGGGGCCGTTGTAAGCACGCATGCACACTCCTGACTGCCACGGACATACGAAACACGCAGGTAGGAGTGTGCATGCGCGCTTAGCGTTTTATTATAGTAGATAGATAGATAGATAGATCATGTGTTTTGCTTAAGTAATGCATTATTAAACATCTTTTTCTATTATTATCAAATAGGAGTCCTCTTTACCCTAAATACTAGAAGGTTTAGTATGCAATATATATATTTTTTTCATGTGCTTTACTTTACATTTTAGGTGTTAGGTAGACAGCATACAATTCTGTAAATGGATGTCTATATCGAAGCCACACATATACCATGCCCACACCTAGCCTGTTAAGCGCAAATTTTTCTGATGGGTGTCCACAGAATTGTGGATGCCTATTTTGTGAATCGAGTCCAGCCTTTGGACGTCTAACTTTCAATTATTGCTTGTTAAAGTTGTTAATTGGGCTTATTAAACACTTTATTTGGATGCCTAAGTCGGTGGTGTACGTCCATACTGTGGACGCCTAAAGTTAGACATCCTTTACAGAATCTGCCCCAAAGAGTTTATGTAGTTGATATGTGACCACATGTTGAAGTTTAAGGCTATTTTAGCCAGACTAAACAGTTTTCAGAAGACAGAAGCTATGGAACAAGAGGTCACAGTATCAAGAGGGTAGATGCAGGAAAAACATTCAAACATGATTTCTTCACTGAAAGAACGATGGATGCATGAATCAACCTGCCAGTAATAGTATTTTCTTTTAAAAGTGCACATATGTGGCCAAGTAACAGCTGTGAAAATGATTTGAACCGGTTCACATTTAATATAGGCCCATATACTGTAGTGTCAGTACAAAGAGTGTATGTAGGATTTTATCTAAATTTCTGGAAGAAATTTAAATAGTTATAACTGAACAGTGAACAAGATGAACAAAATTGTCGGTGACATTTTTGTGAACAATCTGAAAATATCAATATATGTATTTTTGCAATTTTGTTTCTTGTCTGCTGCTCAATTGCGATTCTTTGAATTTTATCCCCCACTAAAGGTAGGTTCATAAATAATAGAACATAATGAGGATCATTTTTCAAAAGAGAAAAACATCCAAAAAACAGCATAACTTGGCATTTGGACATTTTGGGCCTGATTCTGGAAACGGCGCCTGCTGTGGTAGGCACTTGAAAAATGGGCACCTACCATGTGTCCTTGTCCAGAATCACATCTATTTTTTGTACAGACCTTAAATGTAGGCCAGCGTTTTACAGGCCTACATTTAAGGCATCTGACTCATGCCTATGGATGCCTAGGCCACTTTCAGCATAAGCCACGCCTACACTGGCCTTAAGGCGTCTATAGGTGTGCCTAGATGGGGCACACATTGAGGGGAGAACTTTTGGCATCAGATTCATATGAACATGTATAAACATGCTTGAACAATGCCTACATTGTAGGCGTCATTCATCGCATAGATTTTTTATAAGATGTGTATCCTAATTGGTCCGTTAGATGACAATAGGGCACCTACCACTGCCTCCTACCACTTTTTGAGAATCAGGCCCTTTATTTGTTAAAATGTCCAAATTGCCATTTTTGAAACACATTATTTAGATGGTTTTCTATGCTTTATGTCTGCAGTGCTCTAAAGCTCAAGGGGGCAAGTTAGGCATCTATTCTTATCTCCCCTCTTTTTAACCTTTCAAATTCCTTTAGATCATTGTAATCTTATTAGTATGTTTATTTTCTTATTTTTCTCCTCTATCTCTATTTTCTTTCTTTATTACTCTTCTAATTGTCATTTTTCCTGGTACTTTAGTTAGATTGTGAGCCTTCGGGACAGTAAGGGAATTTCTAAGTACCTATTTTACTTATAATTTTAATGCACCCTATTGTCTATTTTTCTGTAAACCGCTTAGAATCCTAACGGAGTTTAGCGGTATATAAGAAATAAATTACATTACATTACATTAGGGGCATGTTTTGGGCAGAATTAGGGTGGACTTATGATGCAGACATTTTTTTGTAATAATTGAACATTGCAGAAAATGTGCAGGGCAAAACTTAGACGTTTGAGGCTAGACATGTTTCAGTAATGAATAAGGGCCAAACTGACCAGATGACTACTGAAGGCATGGGCAACCCCCCCCCCCCATCTTACTCCCCCAGATGTCTATGAATCCTTCCCACCCACCTCCAAAAATGTAAGTGAAACAGTACATATTAGCATGTATGTCAGCTTCAGATATTATGGCCTGCCCTATTAGAGCAGCAAGCAGATCTCTGGAGTAGCCTAGTGGTTGGTGCAGTTGACTGCAAAGAAGGGGACCCAGGCCCATATCCCACTCTAATACACTTGTGATAGAAATGTGAGCCTTTCAAAACCCACCTGTTTACTGACATATAGGTGGCATCTTCAAGCATAAGGGCTATTGGGGTGGGTGAGTTTTGGAGGGCTCACCATACAAAGTAAGGAGGTTATAGTGAGATGTATATCTGTGGCCTTTTATGTGAAGTCCACTGCTGTGCCCCAATTTTCTTCTGGGATGCCTGTGTAGCCCCAGTCTACTAAGAATGCTGGCCAATGGCTGGTTCTTGTGTGCTTTTCATTTAGAATTTTTTTTTAATGTTTCAAAAAGACAGATATACTGAGGACAAATAAATCTAGGAAATGGCTGTTTTCGAAACAAAAAGAGAAACATTTTTCTGTTTTGGAAATGGTCATTTTCCCTACTGAAATTTTTTTATGTTATCTGCAAAACGTCTAAAGTCAGATTTAGACATCATATTGAATATGCCCCTCAAAATCTTTTAAGTTACTTCCAACAATAGAATAAATTGTTCAAGATATACAAATCAAACATGAGTTCGGCAGAGACACTTGTTGCCTTTGTGGATTTCATAATGATAATTATTTTTGAAGTGACCAAAGGCCCAGACTGACAATCCAAGTCAGCCTGGTCAGCAACTGTAAAACTGTTTTAATTTAGACTAATAATGGTAGGTCTAAATCCAATAAATAGCTTCTGGAAAAATAATTTGGGCCTAGAAAAAAATAAGCCCATATCATTCCTTCGTATAGGCTTCCAGAGATTAGATTATAAACTTCAATCTGCAGATCACTGTTAATGCTTTCCTGACATTAACGAGCATGACAGTTTCCATATATCTTATATCCTCAGATGCTGCTGCTGAGTGCATGCCATCGTTTTACCAGCTCCTTGGGTTTGTTCAGCATTTCATTCCAGTGTTCCAGTTCTCTGCCCCGAGTGTACATGAAGGGCCCAACAACTACACGACCCAACAGATGGTTCTCTAAATGGAAGAAGAAAAAAAAAACACCACACAAAGTACGTTGACCTAGAGTCTTGTAAACAGCATAATTTGTGTTCTAGTTCACTTAACTATACAGCAATAAATGTAAGCAAATAAAATGCAGGTTATTACATCTGTACTGATCTACACCTGGACATTTGTATCTTTATTTATAATAGACTTTACATCGACTCAATAAAAGGATCTTCAAAGTTAGTCACTTGAAGGGTAATTTAGGGCTCCTTTTACTAAACGGTGCTAGAGGTTTTGAACGTAAGCCAGCGAGGTAAATGCGCTAATGCTCTTAGAATTCCTATGAGCGTTGGAGCATTTACCTCACTGGCCCACACTAAAAACCTCTAGCACTGTTTAGTGAAACCCAGCGTTAGTAAGGAGGCATCTATTTTATAAAGAGAAGTAGATGCCTAGTGTCCATAAAATATTAACTTGAGTGACAGGCATGAAAGTTTACTCCATTCCTAAAGTATGTGTACATGTCCACACCACACCTATATTTGTCAAGGATGCATATTGTGATATGCAAGGTATGCCTGCTAGGGCTGTTCCTAATATAAAGCCCACTGCTGGAGCAGATAGTGCCCAAGTTGCTCTGTTTAAACCCCAAGGTAACCTTTTGCCTACAGTTACTCCTGGGTCCAGCAGAGGGAGTACTGGTGCCAGAAGGCAGATTTCCCTTCCCCCATCTAGGAAGGGAAAGGAAGTCAGGATATCCGGCACACCTGAGCGTTTGGGGCGTGGTCCCCAGCTCCTAAACCTCAGGTCTGCATGGCTGGAGGGAGAGAAGCAAGCAGGCAGCGAAAGCAAGCAGTCGCAAAGCTCAGGGCTGAGAGCTCTGCTGTTCCTGAGCAGATGGAGCTGGTAGAGGCTGGGGCAGAGGCACCTGAGAATCCTTGCGAAGAGTTCCAAGATATGGAACTGGATTTTGAACCGGAGTCTTTCACTGAGGTACTTGCCAGCACACAGCCCATGGAAGTCTGCTAGCCAAAGGCAAGTGCCTAATACTATAACTATGGATTACAAATGTACAAGTTTTTGTTTTAAGGCCTATTTTTGAGCAAGTCTGCCTGTGTTTGTTTGAAGGTGGTGGGGGGTTTTGCCCACGTTAAATGTGGAGGGATAGAGGGCCATATCTTGGCAATATTCCAGCACATGGAGCACACCACCTTCCCCAGCACTACTGCGGCTGGAAGAATCAGTGCTGTTGCACTGGTTGAAACAGAAGTATTTTTGGTAAAGACTGTGGACTTAGGCTGAGACTATATTTTGAATGTACAGAGAACCTTTCTTGTTTGGAAGTCTTGCTACAAAGAAAAAGAATCATTTTTGCTGAGATTTAAGGTTTCTAGTCTTGGAGTTTTGAAACCTCTTTTCTTTTTGAGAAATATTACACTGCACTAGAACTGTGTTAAGTTTACTTAAACCTGATAATCAAGGACTTACCTAGTGATGGCTATTACCTGACAAAGTTTAGTTTCCTTGATTACTTTATTTTTTGAAGACTGGTGTAGAGGTGATATGTAAAGCAACCATTTTGTTTTTGGAAATTGCACTATTAAATCCAGTCCAGTTTTTTTTATTTTCTTATTTACCGACTTTGCAGTGTGATTTTTTTTTTTCTTTCTGTTTGGCGAATTTCTGACTTATTTATCCCTGTGTTGCTAGCCGCAGCTCACAGGAGCCAAAACTTCTGTGTCCCAGCGGCTCGGGACCCATTGCCCTGACCCTGCTGGTGACAATATATATTTTTTTATAATCTATGTGCATACTTGCATGTTCTACCCAAACTCCATCTCTGTGCATGCCTTATTTCCTTGGATCTCACAGCGGCCTTTGATACCATCAATCAATTCTTCTAGAAAGGCTAGTCTTTAGGAATATCAGGTAAAATCTTTGAATGGTTTATTTCCTACTTTTCTGATCGTACCTATCAGGTAAATTATGGAAATTCTATCTCAGCTACCTATTTGCAAGGCTTTGGAGTTCCACAAGAGTCAATACTGTCGCCCATTCTGTTCAATCTGTTTTTAGCACCACTTCTAACCCTAGCCCAATCTATTGGTTTCACGGTATACGCAGACGATATACAACTCATTCATCCAATACAACCCAATCTAGCTAGAGATATACAGGACATTTCTAACAAACTAGACAAAATAAATCAATGGCTTACAGAAAATATGCTCTCTCTCAACATTACTAAAACCAAGGCACTTCTCTTCCCTACTAACGACCACAAAACCCTTACGCTCCCTATCGGTATAAAATCAACACCAATTGAATTGTACAATACCATTAAACTTGTTTTATTAGGCAACTACTATAACTAATATCCCCTCCCTACTTCTTGTTCCAAGTCTTGTCCAACGTTTATATGTATGAGGCCCTTAAACAACCATGTTTTTGCTTTTACATATGTATGTACACCGTCTAAACTGTTTAATAGGCGGTATATCAAAATATAAATAAATTTGAAACTTGGCAAAATACGTATCATTTCAAAGGGTGTACTTTTGGTCCAGGTAAACATTTTGTAAGAGGCCATTTACAGGCATAAATGACTAAAATTCCACCAAACTGGGTGATACTTTAACTAGAGTTACCATATGGCTCCAGAAAAAGGAGGATGGATTGAGACACCTGGGCTTTCTTCCATTGCTTTCAATGGAAGTAAAACCCAGATGTTTCAATCTGTCCTCTTTTTTCTGAAGCCATATGGTAACCCTAACTTTAATACCCCTTATAAAATGACCCTCAGAATGTGTTTCTTTTTATTATTATTATTATGGAATTATTCTGTTCCTGGAGAACCTGAGATTTTCTATCTCTAGTCTCCTGGAGGAAATGGATGAGTTTTCTATGTACTCAGGATTTAAAGTAAACCTAGAAAAGACAGAGGAAATGGAAAAAAAAAGGGGGGGGGGTGGATAGAAGTATCAAAAGATTTCCCCTTCAGATGGGTGAGCAAATCTGTAAGGTATCCAGTGGTCAATATATTGGAAGACCCTAACAAGCTAGTAGATCCAATTATAAACCTATGACCCTGATGATTAAGCAGGAGCTGGAGGGATGGAGTAAACTAACTCTTAAGTTGGATAAGTAGATTAGCAACCCGGAAAATGAATATTCTACATAAATTATTTTTTTGTTCATGCAACTGCCCATTTCAGTGCTGTGGAATTTTTTTCAGCAATTCAAAGTAATGTTTAAGAGCTTTGTGTGGGAAAGGAAAAGAACCCAGGAAGGTTGGAGTGCCCTCTCAGAACTGAAGGATAATGGAGATACTGCTTACCCTTATATGAGATACTACGAGTACTACAGAGTAGAGGTTTTTGGGGCTATGAAATATCATTATGTCAAACCAGAGGAGGTCTATTCAGTGGTGCTGGAAAGAAAAGTAGCTTTCTCATATTTGTTTCTTGAATGGGTAGAGATTTCTGGACAAGACTTTTACATTTCAGTTAGGAAAATGAATTCCTGGTTAAGTACTATGATTCCACAAGCACATCATATTATGCTTTTAGGATATTGTTAAAAACTTATCTGTTTGATAAGTTTATAACTTGATTGTTGTATCTTTGCCTATATGTATATTTCACTGATATTTCACTGTACAGTCCTTCTTTGATGTGAACCGTCCGGAATCGCCACAAAATGGTTGGGCGGTATACAAGAATAAAGATTATTATTATTAACAAAAGGTTTGGAGGTTACTGGTGAGGGGTGGGTTTCTCAGAGGAATCTTGAGTATCCAAGTTGGAAGATTTTCTTCCCTTTTCAGGTCTGGATTTTTGGCTAGAAACACTTTGGCTCTCTATGCAAGACCTGAAAATTAAATTGGAAGGAAGAATACCGGTACTTTTTTTCCCCCCAATACTTTCAACTCGGGCATTTTATTATGCTTCTAGAGAATTTGAAGGATATTACAAAATCTTTCTCTCAATTGGAGAAAATTTTAAAGGGAGGGCTGGAAACAATTAACATTGAAAATGTAGAATTGCTTAGTTGAGGATAAAAAGCAGGTGCAAACGCAGATGTGGGTAATTTGGATCAGTAGATGGGACACACACTGAGGGGAGAATGTTTGGCATCAGATTCATATGAACATGCTTAAATGTTCCATTCTCATGGCATGGAAGCAGAGACAGTTTTAAATTGTCTACAGACAGTATTCCACCCCTTTAATCCTTTTTAAGTTGGGAGGGAAAGGTGACCCATTATATTGGAAGTGTGATATATAGACTTATTCTTTAGCATGTGGTGGAAATGTATTAAGATGTAGGAGTTCTGGCAAACCATCCTGGCACATATCAAGAGAATTACTGATGAGGGACGTGAAAATGAGCTCACTGAGGTGTCTGTTAAGGACTAAGACTTCAATTTGTGAGTCTGTCTGTGACATCCTCAGCTAATCAGACAGCTGCTATTAGCAGCCTGAATAGTGATTGCTTGGAGATGGAAGCAAGAGTCGGGCCCCTCTGTGACAGGCTGGTTAGGGAAAGTAGGGGAGATGATGCCTTTCCATAAATTCAAATATATTCTCTAGGAGAAGACACATGAGAAGACAGGAAGGGGATTAAGGTTCCTAGTATCTTATTGTTTGATTCTTTCTATACTACTCTTCTGTAGCACAAACATGGCAGTTTACAGTCTAAAATAAAGTATGAAAGGAAATACAATATTTTCTTGAAAGTAAATAAATGCAGCGTTGAAGTCAGAAGACTGTGGGGAAGTGTGAAAAGGGCAGACTCATTAATTGTATTCCATCTACACATTCCTAGTACCTCTGCTAATGATTACTACTACTGTGAGTCTTCCCCAGAGTTAATTAGATGCCCTAGTAAATATCTGAAATAAGCCTTGCTCTTAATGGTCTTCTTTGATACTTTGATAAATGCTGAACATAAGCCCTGCTTCTTACTGTCTCCTTCCATATTTTGGAGCAGCGAAAGACTGAGACTTGCAGTATCCAGCTCAGCTTGGTCCACTTTGAAGCTGAAGGTTTCATTGTACACTGGGTTGATGGTTCCCAGAACAGCTGCTGTCTTTTTGCACTTGATAAATTTATTGTGGTTCATCAGGGACACCTTGACATACACAGAACCTGTAATTGGGAAATTTCCAGAAAATGTAAAGATGTTAAAAAGCTTTAAGCCTGCCACAAAAGCACAGCCAGAGCAAACCATCATAAGGATACTTTAAAGTGATTTACCCAGGTAACGGATGGTATTTAATATACTGTCTTTCTTTGGTTTGCATATTAAATACAGGTATTTATTTTGTACCTAAGGCAGGGGTGTCAAAGTCCCTCCTCGAGGGCTGCAATCCAGTCGGGTTTTCAGGATTTCCCCCAATGAATATGCAGGAGATCTATTTGCATGCACTGCTTTCATTGTATGCTTTTGTTTTTTAATTGCTGCTTAATCCTTTTTTTTATTTATAATTCTTTATTCATTTTAAAACTGACAAACAAGTGATAAACATTATAACAATACAATACAAATAAGATATACAACACTTGATATTCTTATATATATAATCCCTTAATGTAAAAATTATAACCCCTCCCACCCACCCACCCACCAGTCTTTTAAAGAATATAACCATAATAAACCCAAATCAAATCATTATTTTAAAATCTTAAGCATCCAATTTTCCCTCCTCCCCCCAACTAAATAGATGTAACAATCAAAAAGGAAAACAGTGTTCATTCATTACAATAATTTTCTAATGGCCCCCAGATCTTTATGAAGTTATTATAGTTACTTTTCTGTATAGCAATTGCTCTTTCCACTTTAAAAATATGACAAAGTGAATTCCACCAAAATGAATAATTAAGATTGGTATAATTTTTCCAATTACTAGTAATTTGCTGAATTGCCACCCCCATCATTATCAATAGAAGCTTGTTATTTTAGGATGAAATTTGAGATTTTTTCCCCTCATGCATATTCATTTGGGAAATCCTGAAAACCTGACTGGATTGTGGCCCTTGAAGAGGGACTTTGACACCCCTGACCTAAGGTAATTGAGGGTTAAGTGACTTGCCTAGAGTCACACTGAGCTGCAGTGGGAATTGGAATCAGATTTCTCTTGCTCTTAGATCACTGCACCATTAGACCATTAGTCTTCTCCATTATCAGGTGAAAATTGTCCCCTCAGCAAGGCTAAAAGCTTGTGCCAGTTTTCATGGCAGCTGTACTTTAACTGGATTTAAAAGGAGACATTCCCAGGCAGGACCTGTCCAAGGGTATTGTGTAGCCTAAGCGAACCTTCACCCTTAACCCACTTCTACCCAATTACCGTATGTACTCTAATATAGGATGAGATTTTGGGGCCAAAAATGGGGATCTCGTCCTATATTTGGGTCATCATCCAACCCCCGCCCCGACTTGATGTAGGCTTCCTATAGGCCTGGACAGGAGGGATCCCTCTCGGCTCAGCCACTACAAATAAATTTTTTTTTAACTCCCGTGTACCTTTTCTGTTACCCCCTACAACCGTGTACCTTTTCAGTTATCCCTGGTGGTCCAGCAGTGTGTGGGTAGGACCACGTTCCTGCCCTGCGCACCTCCTTTGGGGCTCATGGTGCACAGGCATGCAGGAGCAAGCTTCTGGAGCTCCTGTGCAGCCCTACGCCTTTCACTGAATGGCTGCAGCCAGTTCTCGCGGGACTTGCGGAACCTGGCAGCAGCCATTCAGCGAGAGGTGCAGGGCTGCGTGGGAGCTCCAGAAGCTCGCTTCTGCATGCCTGTGCACCGCAAGTCCTGAGCCCAGAAGGAGGTGCGCAGGGCAGGAACACAGTCCTGCCCATTTACCGCTGGACCACCAGGGATAACTGAAAAGGTACACAGGGGGAAGAGGGGTAACAGAAAAGGTACACCAGGGTAGGGGGGGTAAAAAAAATTTATTTTTAGTGGCTGGGCCGGGAGACAGTAGGGGATCTCTCCTGTTCCAGCCTACCACTGGACTACCAGAGGTGGAAGAGGAGGTGGAACAGGGTGCAGAGCCTGCCAGGGAGGGGGGCTGGCTGCATAGCCTGGTAGGGAGGGAAGAGGGCTGGGTGCAGAGCCTGGTAGGGAAGGGGGCTGGGTGCAGAGCTTTACAGGGCAGGGAAGGAAGGGGGCTGGGTGCAGAGCTTTGCAGGGAAGGGGGCTTGGTGCAGCAGAGCTTTGCAGGGCAGGGAGGGAAGGGGACTGGGTGCAGAGTCTGACAGGGGAGGGTGTGAGGGAGAGGACACTGGGTGCAGATCTTGGCAGGGCATGACACTTGAATATTAAGCCCCCGTCATATTCAAGTCAACCATTTTTCCTCCTTTTGGGGGGAAATAGGGGTCTCGTCTTATATTTAGATCGACTTATATTCAGGTCCCTAATCTGTCCTACCCCCAATATAATATGCTTTTAAATATTTAGTTTTGCTTTGTATTCATGTTTATATTACACTCACAAAATAATTCCCAGCTTCCAAAAGTCATTCACTTAGGTAAATGGGCTATTTGAAAACTGCTCATCCTTCTTACAGGCAAAAGTAGGCACTGATGGCTCTTACATTTGTGTGGCTGTCAGAATCTCTTGTTTTGCTTTAATTGTAATTGCTTTTTCTGTCCCCACCCTCTTCCCCAAAGAAGTTGCTGCCCCAGGTAATGGCCTAGTCTTACCTGATGTTTAGGCCAGCCCTGTTCCCAGGGAGGTCAGAGGTGGAAAATAATGGATCTGCTTTTGATAGTCAAATGTGTGCATGTTGTTTTGTGCTATCCATAGAAATCATAATACAATGAATTGTGTTGAGAATGTAATGAAGGAAGGAAATAAATGAATGTTTTAGGTCTTTTTGTGATTTATGGAGTTCTTAATATTTATTATTGTAATTTAATTGTAAACCACTTAGAAATTTTGTATACTTTAGCAGTATATTTATTTATTTAATTCATTTTCTACCCCGTTCTCCCAAAGCAGCTCAGAACAGATTACATACATAATATACAGTTAACAATTTGCCATAGCTACAGTACAAGTTTTTGATACAAGTTTTTTATCCTAACTTGACACTACGGATCTAAAACCAATTTATTTATTTAAAAATTTATATACCACCTAACGTCTAGGCAGTTTACAAAACAACATACAAAATAAATAACAATACAACATAGACACACATGGCTCCTTTTATGAAGGCGCATTAGGGCCTTAAAGCAAAGAATAGCATGCGCTAAAATGCCGCGAATGCTAGCCGCTACCGCCTCCTCTTGAGCAGTCGGTAGTTTTTGGCTAGCGTGCGCTAATCTGGTGCGTGCGCTAAAAACGATAGCGCACCTTCGTAAAAGGAGCCCATAGACTCTTCTATATCCTCCACTATGAACATGCTCATTTTGTTCACATAAATGGGTTGTCCTATAACTAAGGGGGTCTTTCACTAAGGCGCGCTAATATTTAGCAGGTGCCTTGGTAAAAGATCTTATCAATCTTCATGAGTTTTTTTTTTAAATATCACAGAAATACTTACAAATATTTGACAAATAATTGTGTCTTCTAAAGTTTCTTAAAAGTATCCCTGGGTTTACAAAATCATAACTGGCCTATCAATGAGGTCAAAAATTTCACCCCTACTATTGAAAACATAGAATTTCAGACCCTGGTAAATATCATATTTCTCTCTTTCATCAATGACAATCTCCTATCCTGTGCTGATCTTAGTTCCCTTCTTGAACAATACAACACCAACAAATCTTGAAAACATCCATGGGCTGTATGATATAAAACCGGATGTACAATCGAGAGCACTTTATATTAAACTCTCTGTTGTACAGGAAACCAATGTAACTGCTTCAGAATTGGTGTAATATTGGCCATCCATGAAGCACCCACAATCAATCTTGCAGCAGAATTCATTTATGCACTCCAAGTCTCTCTTTTCCTTATGTATATAGATAATATACAGTTTACAGATTAAATTTGCCATAGTTAAGTGTAAGATTTTTTAATACAAGTTTTTATCCTAATGCAACACTTACCGAGGATCTTGTATCAATATACATTTATATGTAATATATCATTGTACAACTCAATATACTTTGAAAAATAAATTCAGGTGATCTTCATAAATTGCACTTCCCTAATCACCTCATGTAATATAAATATTTGTGATCTTAAATAATAAATATATATATTTGTGAAAAGCTCAGACCCAACAACCAACCTCTAGTGATATACACGGAGGCAGTTGTAAATGAGACCATCACAGTGAACAGAGATAGTGAACAGCTTGTGATGGTCTCATTTACAACTGCCTCCGTGTATGCCATTGATCAAAAGGTTGGACCAGAAGGTTGCAAGGGCAGGAGCATCCCTCACACTATCTACTATCTTCTCTAGAAATGATTAGTAGTAACATATAACATAATATAAAACTCACTTGTATACCACAAATACCATTAAGTTCTATGTGGTTCACAAAGACTTGTACTTATGATCCTACAAATATCGCATCTCCCTCCTCACTGGTGCTTAGCATGTAAACAACTCGATTTCATAGCTTCACCTCATCTACAAAACTTTCAATATCTCAGGATTTTGGAACTTCCGCACATGATGGTTTGTCATAGTCTCTATTTTACAAAACACAGGAGAGTGTGGCATAGTGGTTAGAGCTACAGCCTCAGCACCCTTACATTGTGGGTTCAAACTCTGAGCTGCTCCTTGTGACCCTGGATAAGTCACTTAATCCTCTACTGCCCCCAGGTACATTAGATAGATTGTGAGTCCACCAGGACAGATAGGGAAAATGCTTTGAAGTACCTGTATGTAAACTGCTTTGAGTGTGGTTGTAAAACTACAAAAAGGCGGTATACAAATCCCTTTCTCTAATTTTTTCTATATACTCATCAGCTGGAAACTGGATATACCTCCTATCATGTTCAATAGATAGTACATTTACTTTCTACTATTCTTCTGCCACACCTCTTCTCCCATACTACCTCAGTCTTCTTTGGTCCTCTGGAGAGATGGGTGCAAACAACTTCTTTTCCACAGTTTCTCTGGGAACTTCAGTTCTTGATACTGTCTTAAAGTAATCTCTTTCTAGTGCAACAAGAATATCAGTCTTCACATAGAAACATGACGGCAGATAAAAGCCAAATGGCCCATCTAGTCTGCCCATCCACAGTAACCATTATCTCTTTCTCTCTCTGAGAGATCCCAAGTGCCTATCCCAGGCCCTCTTGAATTCAGACACAGTCTCTGTTTCCACCACCTCTTCCGGGAGACTGTTCCACCACCCTTTCCATAAAAAAGTATTTCCTCAGATTACTCCAGAGCCTAGTACCTCTTAACTTCATCCTAAGCCTTCTCATTGCAGAGTTTTCTTTCAAATGAAAGAGACTTGACTCATGCACATTTATATTATGTAGATATTTAAACTTCTCTATCATATATCCCCTCTCCCACCTTTCCTCCAAAGTATACAGATTGAAAACGAATCAGTCTTTATGGATAAACTCCAAGATTTCAAATTGGCAGATCTAAAATCCTATGGAAGAACTGGATTATTGCAGGTATTCGAACTTTGAATGATGTTATTTCAGATGGTAAACTGCTTGAATTTTCACAGCTGCAGCATAGATTTGGTCTTAATAAATCACAAAGTTTTAAATGGTTGCAGCTGAAGCAGGCTATTCAGGTGGGGTTCTCTGAATGGAAAACATTGAATAATCAGTATAGTTTAGAGTTCCTATGCTTTCAAGCGGACTTCCTGGGACATCAAGCCGCATTGTGGTATAAGTTAATATCTGGATATATGAATAAAAAACAAAAAACGGTCTTAGAGACATTTGGAGTATTGAGATTAAGCAGCAAATTTCTGCATCTCAATGGCCATGAATTTTGGACCCCTGTTCGTTTACAAAAGTTAGATAGCTCTAGGTCTAATAAATGCTGGCACTCTAATCTGGAAGCGTGGACACTTGATCATTTAATTTACCATTGTCCCTGTATAAGATTATTTTGGAATTCAATTTGGACTCAAATAAATTGTCTATTAGAAAACCATGTTGCATTATCCTATGATACTATTCTATTTGGCATGTCTATGAGGAAAAAAAGTCAAATATCAGCACATAATAACAAACTATTATTAATCTTGACTGGGGTTGCTATTCAGCATATCACCAATAACTGGAAAAATTATACTAATCTTAATTATACATTTTGGTGGAATTCGGTATGCCATATTTTTAAGATGGAAAGAGCAATTGCAATACAGAAAGGGAACTATAATAATTTTATAAAGATCTGGGGGCCATTGGAACTATATTGTAATGAGTAAACATCATTTTCCTTGGATGAATATATATACACATAGGAGGGGTGGGGGGAGTTTTTCTGGAAATTTCACTAAATTATATGTTTATATTATATTTATGATATAATTGATTATAATATTTGAAATAAGGTGGGTGGGACGGGATATAATTTTTATGTTTTTAGAATTATATGAGAATTACAAGTGTTATTGTTGTTACTAATGATATATTCCTGTATGCTTGCTGTAAGTTTTCAAAATGAATAAAGATTTAAAAAAAAAAAAGACATCGTACACCATTTTAGTAGGGTTCCTCTGCACTTTTACCATTTTGTATACAGAACTATTTATATGCTGTCTGTTTATTTTGTGCTTTCACATTTCCAAACCCATGCTCCAGATAAGCCATATTTCAGATAGTGAAGGTAGGTCCCGATCCTTGAGCCTTACAATCTAGAAGGTATTATATGAACACACCAGTACATGATATCAAGACAATGAGGAGTAATATGCCTTGATAACATCATTCTGTCTCTTTTCATACCTTCTGGAACTAGTTATTCGGATATCCTCCCTAAAGAAAGTCTCAGACCAAGTCATATGCTATTCCCTAAACTGCAGCAAGTCCAAGAAGTCACATGTGATGCAGTCGTGTTAGCTAGATCTTGTGGCTGCTAATAAGTCATTCATTGAGTAATTTCCAAAGAATTTGCCTGAGTAAATTCCTTCCCCTCCTCAGCCAAAACTATTCACCCTGCCTTTTATGTGGCAAAGAGAGCAAGGGAAGTGGTCTTTAATTTTTCCCATATGTTCTTTGAGCACAGAGGCAAATTCTGAGGTGGGCTTCCTTGACATCTACAGAGAGAGCAAGTTCTCCTTACCAGTCTTCTATTTTCACTGATTTGGTTCCCTTACCTTCACAGAGGACGAATAATTCTGGGAAAACTTCTGACACTCATCCAGCTTAGCTTGATTCGTCTCAATTTTGTCCACCAATGCCTGGCCCTTCCTTTACTGAGAAGTCTGTAGAGAGCCTAATGTACATATTCTTCAGCTCTTCCTCCTCTCACACTGGGCTGTACAAGATTTCCTCAGTCCTATGCTCTACAGTGAAGTTGTAGGAGTGTCTCTGTTCTGCTCATGTTTATTTGGGGGGGGGGGTTTCTCCCATAAGCAATTTGATAGTGTCGGTGACTAACAAGAAGGTGGCTTGATTCTTCAGTCGAAGATGCGAACCAGGAAGTGAAGGTTTGGATGCTCTGGTGCAGCCATGGCCGTGTTTCCTCCATGGTCCATGATAGGCAGGGTCCTAAGGAGAATAATATTGCACCCAGGGCTGGTAGTTCTAGTTGTGCCAAACTGGCCAAGACATCTATGCTTTGCAGATCTCATCCATCTATAGAAGGTCCAAGGCCTCAGACTTCCAAGTCTTCCAAGGTTGCTCATGCAGGGCCCAATCGTCCTGGAGGATCTGGACCGCTTTGGTCTTACATCATGGCTCTTTAACATGCAGCCTTAATAAGAACATAAGAACTGCCATCTCCGGATCAGACCCATGGTCCATCAAGTCCGGCGATCCGCACACGCGGAGGCCCAGTCAGGTATACACCTGATGTAGTTTTAGTCACCCATATCCCTCTATGCCTCTCATAAGGAGATGTGCATCTAATTTGCCTTTGAATCCCAGCACAGTGGATTCCTTGATAACCTCCTTTGGGAGAGCATTCCAGGCGTCTACCACTCGCTGCGTAAAACAGAACTTCCTGACATTTGTCCTGGACTTGTCCCCCCTTAGCTTCAAACCATGTTTTCTTGTCCGTGTCGTGTTGGACAATGTAAATAATTTATTTTCCTGCTCTATTTTATCGATGCCTTTCAGCATTTTGAACGTCTCGATCATGTCCCCTCGCAGCCTTCTCTTCTCAAGGGAGAACAGTCCTAGTTTCTTGAGTCGTTCCTCATATTCCAAGTTCTCCATACCTCTTATTAACTTCGTTGCTCGTCTCTGCACCCTCTCTAACAGTTTTATATCCTTCTTTAGGTTGGGAGACCAATGTTGGACACAGTATTCCAAGTGTGGTCTGACCATTGCTCTATAAAGCGGTATTATGACTTTCTCCGATCTACTCGTGATTCCTTTCTTTATCATGCCTAACATTCTGTTTGCTTTCTTTGCCGCTGCCGCGCATTGTGCCGACGGCTTCAGGGTCCTATCTATCAGTACACCCAGGTCCTTTTCTTGTTCGCTCTTACCCAGAGTTGCGCCTGACATTCTATACTCGTATTCCTTATTCTTACTACCTAAATGCATTACTTTGCATTTCTCCACGTTGAACTTCATCTGCCATTGATCTGCCCATTTCTCTAACTGATACAAGTCGCTCTGGAGTTCCTCGCTATCCTCCTGCGATCTGATTGCCCGGCATAGCTTTGTGTCGTCTGCAAACTTAATGATCTCACTGGATATTCCGTCTTCCAGGTCATTGATATAAATATTAAATAGGATCGGCCCAAGCACGGAGCTCTGGGGCACACCACTAGTCACTTTCTCCCAGTCTGAGAACTTTCCATTTATGCCCACTCTCTGCTTTCTGTTTTCCAACCATTTGCCTATCCACCTTTGTATATCTCCCTCTATTCCGTGGCTTTGTAGTTTCCTGAGAAGCCTTTCATGTGGAACTTTGTCGAATGCTTTTAAGATCCAAGAAACATTCAACCTTAGCCATGTATACAAAGGCCTGGAAGTATGTCTGGTACACACAGAGGAGTTTGGACCCAGTCATGGGTCTCCATAGTACTAGCATTCCTTTTATTTTTTTTTAATAAATCTTTATTAATTTTCCAATCAAATCAATGCATTAAAATATACATATACATATAATTAACTTCAAAATTGCATTTACATCAATCATAGAAATACTTCAAAAACATACACTCTCATAGAAACATAGAATATGATGGCAGAAAAGGGCAACTTGCCCAACAAGTCTGCCCACTCTAAGGACCCTCCCCCCTAAGCACTTCCATGAAGTGAACCCACATGCTTATCCCATTTTTTCTTAAAATCGAGCACATTGCTTGCCTTAATTACCTGAAGTGGAAGATCATTCAGATTATCCAAGACAAGTTTTAAACTAATTCATAGCCCAGACCATTCTGATAACACACTGCCAGGGGAGGAGTTCATTATTATTCGAGCCTCTAGGGCATACAGTATCCAAGCGGTATATCCACCGTTGTTCTCTCTGTCAGAGAAAACGTTGCCAGTTGCCTCTTCTCGTAGCTGCTTTACATTGTTCTAATACTATGCATTTCAGTACGCTTGAATCATGATACTGTATGCCCTAGAGGCTTGAATAATAGAGTGGAGTGTTCTTCTTTCTATTGAACTCCTCCCCCGGCAGTGCGTCATCAGCATAACCTGGGCTATGAGTTAGTTTAAATCTTGTCTGGGCGTCTGTGAGCCACGGCGCCATATTAACGGATAGTCTGAGCGAGAGTACTTGCAGCAGCGCTGTCTTGTTGGTAAACCCCTGACACAGCTTTGAACAGCGAAACAAGGATTCCCTGTTGGGTGACTTGGAAGGGATGCCTGTAGCTTGGATTTGGATCTAACCAGCATAGAATTGGACATCGCTGGATTCCTTTCAGAAGCTAAGTTCCCCCTTCCATTTTTTACAATTGTAGTGCTGATGTGTTTTTTTGTCCTTATGACTAACAGCACTTTATGGATTTCAACGGTCTTCTTGGACTTGACTCTGAGGGTGTATGTAATGGAGACTTTCAGAGCACATACTGGGAAACCGAGTTAGTAGCACCTTCTTTGGAGTTTTTTTTTAAGACCCAGGAAGCCCTTTAACTAAGGTCTTTTTTTCTCCAAAGTTTTTTCAAGTTCTTTTCTAAAGTTTGTTTGGTGCTCCTCAGAGGTCTTACAGTATTGTTATTTTGAGAACTCTTAAGACACCACAGTGGTTTATTAGGACTGGTTAGATCGGTATATATGCCCCTCATGTTTTTTTCTTTATATAGTAATTGAAATCACCCATTATTATATTGTTGCCCATTTCTCGTTTTCCTTATCTCTGAAAACATTTCTTCATCTGTCTGCTCATTTTGTCCCAGGGGACAGTAGTGTAACCCTCTCTTTATATTCCTTCCCTTCACACATGGAATTTCTATCTATAAAGATTCCACACTGCTGATTCTATGTCATGCAAAATATATATATATATTTTTTTAATTCAATTCCCTCTTTAACATATAGCACAACCCCCCCCCCCTCCAATTTGATCTACTTTATCCTTGCAATATAATTTGTTCCCAGGTAACACAGTGTCCCATTGATTGTCAACTTTCACCAGGTCTCCGAGATGCCTATTATATCTATTTCATCATTCAGTGCAATGGTTTACAAGATCCAAGGCAACATGGATTTACAAAAGGAAAATGATGTAAAAAAAAAATATCTGATTGATTTCTTCAACTGGGTGACCAGAGCACTGGCATGCCCTATACTGTATTCCCCTGAAATTCATGGGGGTTCCATTCCAGGAATCCCCACGAATTTCAAAAAACCGCAAATACGGTTTTAAGGCAGGGGAGACAGGAGAGGGCAGCCGGAGCGCCAGCGAGTGAAGGGAATCACTTGCTGAATGCTCCAATTGCCTCTTCCTGTACTAAAGTCAGGCCTCACCAATCAAGAGCTGCTTTGACACACAACTACTGATTGGTAAGGCCTGACTTTAGTACAGGAAGAGGCGGTCGGAGCATACAGCGAGTGATTTCCTTAACTCACTTGCGCTCCGGCTGCCCTCTCCTGCTCTCTAGCTGCCCTCTCCTGCCTGGTCATTCGCGAATGACCGGGACCACGAACTGCCAACTTTGAATTCACGGTCTTAGGAGGTTTGTGAACAAATTGAATGGGCTGAAGTTATGATCCAACGTGGTGAGCTGAATTAGAAACTCACTGACTGACAAATGACATAATGGTAATGAATGGAATTCACTCAGAGGAAAGAAAGATGAGTAGTAGAATGCCTCAAGAATTGGTATAGGGGCTGATTCTAATTAAATATTTTTGTAAGTGACATTGCTGAAGGGTTAAAAGGGAAAGTTTGCCTTTTTGCAGACATGAAGATTTGCAACAAAGTGGACACCTGGTCTGGCAGTTAAAATTTAATGCAAAGAAATGTGGAGTGATGCACATGTGGTGCAGAAAATCAAAAGCTGTGGCCCTCTTTTATGAAGTCACAGTAGAGTGTTACAGTGCTGGCCAATGAGGTAAATGCTTTGACGGTCATTCAGTCCCTATGAGCATCGGAGCATTTACCTCACTGCTCTACTGCAGCTTGATAAAAGAGGGACCTGTATTTGCTAGGTAAAATCCAGTTTCTAGATATGCCCATTGCTCACAAAAAAAGTTTGAATATTGAAAGAAACATGTAATTTTCTTCCCCTCTGTAAAATAACAGTTATTAAGAGCCTCTCATACAGTAGAAGGGAAAGAGAAACAGTAGAGAAAAAAAAATGCTTTTCTGTTAGGGAGTGGGTGGAATTTTCTCTCTTTAAACATAGCATTATTACACTCTTGGGGACAATTTCTGTTGAATGAAACAAATATTCCAATTGTATGGGCTGCTACTGCTTTATGGACTTCAATCCTCCCTTTAGAGAATGGTCAGACAGTCTACAGGAGAGTGATGTGAGAGGAAACTGTGGTACACTGGTTTAATTTCTTGAAATGAAATTCATTTATCCCTTGAGAAAATTAATAACATCTTTTCCTTTCTTCCTTCCTTTTTGAATGCTTCTGTACTATTTAATGCATCCAGATCAGAGCATGGTATCCAATTAAAGGGCCATTCAGTCCTTCTGCAGCAGTGACTATTTTTTCACTGCTGATGCGGTAACAAAGAAAGAGAAGCAATACCTAAAGAAATACTAGCTCTTCATTTTGCCCCCTGCAGTCAGGTCAGTTCTAAACTTGTTCTGTTCCAGAGTCAGACACACTTCAGTATATGCTTCCTACTCTTTCTTTTCTGAATTGATGATATAATTTACTAAATGATGGCAAATACAAATAAAAATGTCTCATCTTGGACCATAATGTTTCCCAGCTTATCAACATTCTTCTAAAATTTGTCTTAATCATGACCAAAAATCCATCACATCATTGATCTCCTCATGCTTTCTTGGAGTCCTGAAGCAACTATCCTATATAATTGCTATTTGGATTCAACTACCCAATAGTTATATGCATTACAAATTCATGATTAAATTGTCTTATATTTCTGGGCCATAGACTCTGAGGGTTAAAATCATCCTTTAGTCACTATGAATCATCTGTATTTATCCTACCTCTTTTATGAATTCTATTACCATTTTTTTCTACCACTTCCTCCACCATCTTTTCTATGGATATTTCTTGAGGCTTTCCCCTAGGCATTTTACATCATGACCTAGTTCTACAACTTCCTTTCTGTTGAAAAAGATTTTCCTCTTGTGCTTTACAACCCTTCAGGTATTTAAATATCTCTATACTATCCCTTCATCTCTGCTCTCCTCTATAGAATAGATAGAGTCATTGGGGCTGATAGTTAGACCAAAGGAGCTCAATTTGGCTGCTATAAATGGCCAGTTAGTGGTTTAAATTTTGTGGATAGCTGGCTATCTGCTAACCACTAAACAATAATATTCAGCAGCCAACTTGTGCTGAATATTAGCACTTAGCTGGCTTAGTGCAATTTAACCGGCCAGGCAGATTGTGTCTTATTTCCTATGACTCTTGGTGCTGCTCCTACAACATTTTGGTTGCCTTTTTCTGAACTCTTCTTTATCCTATCTGAGATAAAGGCCTCTACAACTGAACACTGTATTACAAGAGAGACCTGTACAGAATTATTGCTTCCTTTTTTCTGATATTATACTTTTCTCCTTATGCATCAGCCTCTTCCTGGCTCTGGCCACCACCTTATTACATTCTTTCATTATGTTAAGGTCATCAAACACCAGCATACCAAGATCTTTCTCTTGATGAGTGCACATCAGCATGTACCACACCCTCAAAATTCAGCAACACAAATGCACAATTCTAGACTGTCTTGCACTTGCACTAAATCTTAACTGCCAAACATTTGCCCACCCCTCAAGCTTTTTTAGATTGCTCCTCTTTCTAGCTGCCTCCATTAGGAATTTTCAGTTCATTGCAGATCTTTGTGTCATTTCCAAAAAGACAAATCTTTCTTTTTAATCCTTTCGCAATTTCACACTGACAAACACAATGAAAAAAACAGCCCAGGATCTAGTCTTTAACTGCTCTACTCACTAGCTATCTTTATTCAGAGTGAGTTCCATTTGCTGATGACATCATGAATTAAGAGTCTTAAGATCTTTATGATCAAAACTGCACCAAGGGCCTGTGAAAAATGAAAACTGGAAACCTAAAAAGAAGAACAGAGGAAAGAACTTAAAGGATCAAGGAAGAAAATAATAGAACCAAAAAGGTAGAGGTTTGAAATTACTGAATTACATTTACAGCTGAAACAGGTGAGAGGGCTGTGATTTGGGTTTATGAGAGAGTGTGCATGAGAAATGAGGCTGGGACCGGGCAGATTTACACAATCTATGTCCTGTACATGGCTAGTCATTTTGGGATGGGCTGGAGAGGGCTTTGGGAATTCCAGTAATTTGGGATGCTTTAGATAGGCTGAAGTGAGCTTCAATGGCAACTCCAGCAGTTTGAACCTAAGAACTATTCTGGGCAGACTTCTATAGTCTATGGCCCAGAAATATAAGACAATTTAATCATGAATTTGTAATGCATATAACTATTGGGCAGACTGGGTGAACTATTAAGGTCTTTATCTGCTGTCATTTACTATGTTACTAAGTACTGTTTCATTCAGATTTGGGGGGATGGGAGGGGGGCAGAGACCATGGGAGCAGTGTGGGGGTAATTACTTAATCCTTCCAGTGGTCATCTGGTCAGTTTGGGTACCTTTTTGACACTTGGATGCTTTTAAAACAAGTTAGCCTTGGACATCTAAGTTCCTTCCAGAATGTCTTGAGAAATGATTATCACTGCAAGTCCAAATCTAAGCCTGCCCCAAGTTCACCCAGAACACACCTCCAACACACTCATCTTTAGTTTTGGATACACAGCAGGTAGAACACTTCGCAAGACATCTAGAAAGATGTTTTTCAAAATCGGCACTTGGACATTTTGCCAAGAAAAATGTCCAAGTGATTATTTATGCCATTTTTTGGACACCTTAGTTTTCTGAAAATGCTCCTAATATTGAAATTAGAAAAGGTTCAAAGAAGAGCAACCAAAATGATAAAGAAAGATGGAACTCATCTCATATGAGGAAAGACTAAAGAGATTAGGGTTCTTCAGCTTGGAAAAAAGGCATCAGATAGGGGATATGATCAATGTCTAAAAAATCCTGAGTGGTATACAAAAGGTAAAAAAATTAACTGATTTTTCTCTTCTTTTAAAAGGTACAAAGACTAGGAGGTGCTCAATGAAGTTACATGGTAATACTTTTAAAACAAATAGGAGGAAATATTGTTTCACTCAACATATAGTTAAGCTCTGGAATTTGTTGCCAGAGGATGTGATTACAACGGATCGCAGTATGCCACTAATAGACGCATGAGGGAATCCACTGCTTGCCCTGAGATTAGTAGGTAGCATGGGACCTTGCTACTCTTTGAAATTCTGCCAGGTACTTGTGACCTAGATTGGCTACTGTTGGAAGCAGATGAACTAGATGGGCTAGATGAACCATCAGTCTGACTCAGTAGGCTATTTTTATGTCCTTATATTTAGTAAAAGGTTAACTATTACTTCACCTTAGTAACCAATCCCCTCAACATCCATTTTCAGGGAATGGTTTGATATACGAGGGGCGTTCAATAATTTATCTACATATGAAAGAAAGTATCAAGTGTGTTGAAACAAGTCTGTGCAAGTTGTGATATGTCTCAAGGTTACTCATGCACAGTTGCAGCTCAGTGTGAGTCTAACATTCCAAGAGACAGGATGTCAGGAGAGTCCTCATGTGAATCAAGTTAAAAAAAAACCTGCTAGATTTGGAGCACCATTCAGTGATAAAATTTCTCACAAAAGAAGGGAAAAAGCCAAAAAAGATCCATGACTGCAGTTTATGGTGAGTCTGCCCCATCATCCTACAAAGTAAATTTTGGAGCAAGCAGTTTAAGTGGAGTAGAGAGTCCAGTGAAGATGACCCTCACACTGGATGGTCTGTGGAAGCAACTTCCACAGAAATTTGCAAGAAGATCAAGGATTTAATTTTGTCAGATGAATTAAGTTTTCCCAAATAGCTGAAGAAATGGACATCTCAGCAGGTACAGTTTGGAAAATAATTCATGAAAGTTGGGCATGTCCAAGGTTAGTGCAAAATGGGTTTTAAGAATGCTGACGCCATATCAGAAGACCACGAGGCTCCAGTGCTGCCAGGAGAACTTGGAGATGCTCCAAATGTTCTTCATCCTTTGGTGACTGGAGATGAGACTTGAGTCTGTCACAAGAGATCCTGAGTCCAAAATGGAATCAATGCAATGGTAGCACAAATCCCCCACCCCCAAAAAAGTACAAGACAGAAAAATCTGCAGGCAAAGTCATAGTACCTGTCTTCTGGGATGATGAAGGACTTATGCTTCTGGAGTTCATGGCACACAAGACAGCCATAACCGGGGAGAGTAACACGAACACAATGATTTGACTTCCGCAAAACAATCAAGGAGAGAAAACAAGGAAAACTCGCAGCAGGTGTGTTGCTTCTTCACGACAATGTGCTGGCACACATGTTATGACAATCAAAGGCTGCCATACGAGAATGTGTGTTTCAGCAGCTGAACCATCCACCCTACAGTCCTGGCCTGGCTCTCTTGGATTATTTCCTGTTCCAAGTTTTGAAGAAATCTTTCCACGGACAGCAGTTTTCTAGTGATGAAGACAACAAGGAAGCTGTGACTTTCTGGTTTGAAGGTCAAACAGAATTATTTTCAAAGGGTTAAATTTATTGCAGGAAAAGTGGATGAAGTGTATGGTATTATCAGGGGACTATACTGAAAAATAAAACAAAAATGTTTTGAAAACTCTTTTCTTTCCTACTGAGGTAGATAAATTATTGAACGTCCCTCGTATTCTAGGTCTTCATTTTCAGCACTGGAATACTGTGCACTCTTGCACTCTTCTCCAGCTGTTCTTGCAGACATCCATTAGACCAGTTCAATAAAAGTAGCAATAGAGGTGATGGAAATGTTTGTAGTTTGTTCAGTACTATGTTTGGATAGCAGTTAATAACTTACAAATGTTCCTTGATGCTATGAGAAAAATGAAACCATATCTGCACAGATGATATAAGCCACCAGCAGTTTCTCACATAAATCATTCTTAAAAGAATGGAAACAAATCCATTCAACTTATTAGCTTAAGATGTTAGGTACAAGGATAGTGGGCACCCTAGCCAAACTTTCAGTCTTATATACCCCCTTCAATTAAATGTCTAGTCTGCAATCGTGCCCTAAGATTTTGATATTTAAACTCAATAATCATGATCAGACATAAACATTATATAAAACTGCAGGTTAAAGTATGTGCTAATGGTTCTATGAGTTAATGTGACTGTCAGGATCTACTGTTTTGCTTAGACTACAGCTGCTTTATGCTGTTCCCAAGAAGCTACCATCCTAGGTGATCACCTAGTCCTCAAAGGTTGGACCAGCCCTGCAAGTCAGCTCAATACCTCTGCACTGTTATTCACACTGGGACATAGGGTAGGATTAACCCCTTATTGGGTCCCAAATAAACATCGTAGGTCCCCCATCGCCATATAAATACTGAACATTTTAAAATTCCTGAGGAGTCACGTGATGTGCTGAGCCGGGCAAGACGTGTTTTGCTCGAGCTCCGGGGCCCTGAGTCCCCCTGCACCTCCCTGCCATTGGATTCTACAATTACCGTTATGATTTTTGCATGGATGGTGCATGGATCAATATTTACAGATGGGCAGCCCCACCATGAGCGGAAAATCTAGCCGCGCTGCAAAGGATCGGGAGGTGAGAACCTCGGGGCCGACTCAAAGATGGCGGCGGCAGCTAAGACAGGTTCCGCGCTTCCACTCTCGGCGGCTCACATTGAGGCGTTGTCGGCTTCGGTGGTGAGGGCATTGGATGCCCGATTCGACCAGCTTTCTTCTCAGCTTGCCTCGCTGGAGTCTGCTATTACCGACACCACCAGACGCACCGGGGAGTTGGAGACCCGCGTCGCCCATGTAGAGGACACCCATTCAGCCTCTGAAGCAGAACTCACCTTTTTAAAAAGTTTGCTTCGGCGCCAGGAAGAAAAACTTGAGGATTTAGAGAATCGCTCAAGACGCGATAATTTGCGTCTAATTGGGCTACCAGAGATGGTTTCGGATTCCAGATTACTCACCACCTTGGAGTCCTGGCTTCAGGCAGAGTTGCCACTCCCTGCTGGGATGGGGCCCATATGACTGGAGCGAGCCCAACGCCTTGGTTGGCGGGCTGAAGATCATACCCGGGCGCGGGTAACTATATTCAAGGTTCTGAACTCCGCGCATAAAGCTGAACTGATGCACCACTATAGGAAGAAAAGAAACATGCTTATCTACGAAGGGGCTACAGTCCGTTTATTTCAGGATTACTCCCCTGCGTTGCAGGAACGGCGCCGTCGATTTTCTAGGGTTTGCTCTGCCCTGTTTGAACGTAAGCATCGTTTCCAACTCTCCTATCCTGCCCTATTGCGGATTTGGACAGCTGTTGGCTGGAAGAGCTATGCCACGGCAGGGGAAGCGCAGGCATACCTCGATGCCCTACTAGGGAAATCTGGCCCTTCATCGGCCCCTTGAGGATCCGGGAGTCCTTGTGGTAGTTTTCAGCTTGTCCTGGTCCCTTTCCTGTGGATTCTTGAGGGTTCGTTTACTGGATGGGATCTATGTTAGAGTTCTGACTGTGTTTTGGCTTCCGGCTCTCCCGTTGCATTCTCTCCCTCCCTGGATGACTGGGGTGGAGGGGCTGTGCTTCAGAGATCACAGACACCTTGGATACTGAGCCGGGCAGGGCCGCTTCTGGGCCACCTGGGCCTACCAGTGGACTTTTTGTGCCTTCCATGCACTGTTTGCCTACAGCAGACTCCCTTAAGGGTGTTTGTGGTATGTTTGGGGGGGTTTGTTTGGGTTGGTTTGACTGGGATTTGGCTTTGTTGAGGGGAGTCTTCTTAATTACTGTGTGTGGGGTTCTGTATCTCCTTTGAGTTCACACTGTTAGTTTTGGGCTGGGATGACTGGTTTAGTTGTTGGGTGAATGGAATCTTGTAGGTCGGGTGAATGCGGGTTCTCGTGGACTACTTTTGCTAAGATGCTTTGCTTGGTGTTTCCTAGATTCATATGTGCGCAGGTGCCCTATGGTCTCCACTCTTGTACTGGAGTGCAGGGGGGGAGGGGCGTGGGGAGGCTGGTGTATGACTGGACTTTAGTGTGTGTATGCTGGGACTTGTGGTTTGCCAGGCTCTGGGGAGTGGGGGGGGGGACTGGGGGCTCTATTACATCTTTGCGTGACTTCCTCCACACTCCATGTCCGTTGGCTGGGCTGTGAGTATATGGTTGGGGATTTTGGTGTTTCTGGGGGGTTTGGGGTGGATGAGTGGGAATGGGGTTGGGGTTAGGGAGGGTTATGTTGGTGGGGGGTCCTCCTTCGGTATGCCTATTTTGTATTTTTTACATTGTCTTTACTCACGTTTTATCTTTCAGGTTTTGCTGGTCATTTGGTATCACTGCTCCGGGGTGTGGCTGGGCTTCTGGGGTTGTTTTCCATACTTTCTTTTGTCTTTTCTAAGCTGCTTTTATCCTGACTTTCCGACCTGAGTACTCCTTTTAGACTAACCTCTTGGAATGTTGGGGGCATTTCGTCTCCGATCAAGCGATCCAAAATATTGGCTGCTTTGCAGCGCTATCGGTCGGATATTGCATGTTTACAGGAAACTCGTCTGACAGACGCGGAGCATCTTAAGCTGTCGCTCCTTGGTGGGGGAGGTCTATTTTGCTTCCTCGCAGGGCCGACATGGCGGCATTGCTGTATTGGTCCGCAAGTCTTCGCCGCTTGGAGTCCAGGTTCTTGATAAAGCTACTGATGGTAGATCTCTGCTTCTACGACTGACTCTGGGCGCTAGATCTGACCTGTTACTTGTGGTGTATGGCCCTAATTCGGGGGAATCAGCTTTTTTGGAAAGATTGATTCAGCTCTGCTCTCGTTTTGCTAGAGATCCTCTTCTCATAGTGGGTGATTTTAATTTGGTGTTGAACCCAGACCTGGATAAGTCTGGCCCCTCTGGAGCTTCTTTGGGTGCCAAGGGTCGTCTTCTTTCTGACTTTAGTGATATTCTTTCCGTGGTGGACCCCTGGCGCCTCCTTCATCCAGCGGTTCGTGACTATACACATCTTTCTCGGGCGCATGGTACCTGGTCTCGGATAGATCATATTTTTCTCTCTTCGACTTTGTTTTCTTCTGTCACGTTGGCCGAGGTAGGTCCTCTGAATATTTCTGATCATGCCCCGATTTGGGTTGATCTCCATCTGGATGCAACTTACCTTTGGACGTCTTTCTGGAGGTTTCCATTCTATCTTGCTAAGGACAAGGAATTTCAGGAATTTTTGAAGGCTCAATGGGTGGATTATTCCACCCATAAGGCTTCCCATATGGCTGATCCCATTTTGTTTTGGGAGGCCGGTAAGACGGTGCTTCGGGGACATATTATCTCTTTTTTGAGTGCTCGCAATAAACGTATTAACAGTGGAATTATTAATTTGGAACGGGCCTTACGTGTTGCTAAGCGGTCTTTCCATTCAAATCCTTCACGAGACAATAGGGAATGCTATTTGTCTACCCAGGCAGCCTTGAATTCTTTACTTCACTCTCGTTCCCAGAGATGGAGGGCTTTTCATCAGCACAAACCTGGGCGCCTCATGGCTCGTTTGGTTAACGTCGAGACTAGCAAGAAACCGATCTTGTCTTTACGGAACCGGAGCGGGGGGGGGGGGTGAACTCTACTTCTGACATTTCTGAGATTCTTTTTGCTTATTTTAGCCAGTTATATGATACTTCCGAAGCTGTCTCTCCTGACTTATTGTCTGATTATCTCCGCTCTTCCGGTCTCCCTCGTCTGTCGGAAACAGTGATGTCTTCTTTTAACTGCCCTTTTAGGACGGCAGAATTAGAATCTGCGATTAAAGCTCTCCATTCTGATAGAGCCCTGGGGCTGGATGGTTTTTCGGGAGACTTCTATCGCCCTCTTTCTTCCGATCTCTGTGGTCCATTACTTGCTTACTTTGATGCTGCGGTTACTCAGGGCTCTTTTCTGCGTTCTGCTAACGAGGCCCTTATCTCATTATTGTTGAAGCCTGGTAAAGAAGCTGACTCCCCGGGCTCTTATCGTCCCATCTCTTTGATCAACGTGGATTTGAAGCTTTTTGCCCGCATATTGGATGATCGTCTCGCTCCTCATCTCCCTGAGCTTATTCATGAAGATCAAGTTGGGTTTGTCCGGGAACAGCAATCGGTTACTAATGTCCGTAAGGTTCTATTTGCCCTTGCCCATTGTCAACATCGTCAAATTCCTGCCCTATTTGTCAGTCTTGATGCTTCTAAGGCATTTGATAGTGTATTTTGGTCTTTCTTGTTTCACACCCTGGAACATGTTGGATTGGGCGGTTTTTTCCTTGTTGCTATTCGCTCTCTTTACTCTAATCTGAGGGCTTCACTTCTGGTTAACGGGACCCGAATGGACTCTTTCGCCATTCGTCGAGGAACCCGGCAGGGTTGCCCCTTTCCCCCTTGTTGTTTCTTCTTTCTTTGGAATCTTTATTATGTATGCTTCGGAACTTCGCGGCCGTGCAGGGTCTAACTGTGGATGGCATTGAGTTGAAGACTTTGGCGTTTGTGGATGATATGTTTTTGATTCTCACTAGGCCGGACACTTCTTTACCTACGGCTTTGGATCTCATTTCTGAATTTGGTTTTTACTCTGGTTTGTCTCTTAATCTGGATAAATCTTTGGCCTTACCTTGTCTATCTGAGCTACGTGCCGAGTGGAGGGGAGTTTTTCCTCTCCGTTGGGCTGACTCTACTTTGAAATATTTGGGGGTATTCATTCCTCAGGATTTGTCTAGTCTGTATCGATTGAACGTGGAGCCGGTGTTCCAGGCACTTCAGAATAAATTACGGTTGTGAGGCACACTTCCCTTTTCGCTTTTGGGTCGAGTGCATCTTTATAATATGCTCTTGGTCCCCTGTTGGCTATATGTTTTTCAGGTCCTTCCTTTGTACTTGACTTCTAGAGATGAGAGACGGTTGGAGCGTCTGGTTCAGAGGTTTCTTTGGAATGGGAAGCGACCGCATCTGCCTTACAAAAGGGCTGCAGCTCCGTGGTACAAGGGAGGATTAGGTTTACTGAACCTTCGTTATTTGACTATCAGCTGTGGCATGCGCCACATTAATGATCTATTCAGGGGTACGTCAGCATTTACTAATACTGCTTTGGAACTCTTCTGTTTTCATTCTAACCACTTTAGTGCTTATCTTCATTGTCTTCCTTCTCTTGTACCTGAATCTCTACCGGTAAGGGTGCTCCACCGTCTCTTGCGGATGGTTTGGCGCTGGGTCTGTAAATTTCATGCTCTTTCTGCTTCTGTAACTCCCTTTCTACCTATCCGTTTTAATGGTTCCTTCCTACTAGGGATTGATGGACCGAGTTATGCTCGGTGGGAAACAAGGGGGATTCATTATGTGTCTCACTTGGTTGATGATGATGGCAAACTTAAGCCCTTTGCACTGTTGCAAGAGGAATTTGCAAGTCTCTTGCCAAGAGCTGCTGTCTACGGCTTTCACCTTTGGTTCCCAACTCCCGGTTCCCCTTAAATTCCATCATCGCCATTTGAAGGATGAGTCCCCCTTGTTTGAACACTCCAAATTACGAGAGGCTTGGACTCGTGATCTTACAGTGGAATTGCCGGAGGATGTACTTTTACAAGCTGTTCGTAAATTGTCTACTCTACGCAAATATACCACCTTCTGGGAACAACATTATAAGTTGGTTTTTCGTTTGTACATCTCCCCAAAGAGGGCTTATTTATCTCAACTTCGTGACAATGCGGCTTGCTTACACTGCCAAGCTCCTGAAGCGGGTTTGGGACACATGTTTTGGACTTGCCCTAATGTTCAAGTTTTTTGGAATGCTGTTTTTGTTTTTGTGGAGCGCATTTGGAACATTACCATTCGCCGCTCCCCTTTGTTTTTGTTAGGAGCTGTTCCTCACTTTTTCCCTCGTGTGCGGGGAGCGGCAGCTTTCCTTAAATGGACTGTCTTGGTGGCCCTGAAATGTATTTTGCTGCACTGGCTTGAAGCTTCTGCTCCCGATTACTCTCTTTGACGATGTCGGATGATTTCCCTCTTGATGTGGGAACGGAGGGATGTGCAGGACCTTTCTTCTCTTCCAGGCCGGGTCTTTCAATGCACTTGGGAACCATTTTGGACAACTATGACCCCGCTGGCACATAGCCGCCTGCTGAACTGTTGAACCCCTGTATTCTGTTTTCTTTTGTTATACCTGATTTGCCTAATTTTGTATACTTTTCCTTGGAAGGAGGACCCTGGGGAGGGGGATTTTATTATTTTGAGGGGGGTTGTGTTGGGATGGGGGGATTTATTATCTGGGAGATGGGTTTTGTTCTCTGAAACACTGAGCTTGATTGTATTTGGTTTGCTGCTTGTTTGTTGGTTTTGTTGAGCTCAATAAAATATATTTGAATATAAAATTCCTGATCGCACCACCTCCTTAGCCTAATCACATCATCCCTTCATCTCCCATACTTCTTTGGTATGATCAGCATTTCTTACCTGCTGCTACCTCCTCTGTCATGAAACTTCATGGGGCCAGTGGGTCTCATGAAACTACAAGGTGTGATCAAAAAATATGGTGAATATTTAAATGACACGCATTATTATGATGGAGTCACACTTCTTGATCGGGATGGTGCAGGACAGATTGCAAAGGGGGGGGGGGGACCTCTTCCTGATACAACCTTTCGGCGAAACATGTCAAAGAACTGACAGGTCCCTTCCCGATACTAGCAACGTAACAAAAGATAAGTTTAAAGTTAAAAGAAAAAGATAAGTTTTAGTATTCATACAATGTTTTGAAATTTGAAAATTAGAATGAGCACGTAGCACTTTAAAAATAGCAGTATACACATAAAAAGTAAAGTGGGTCTGATGACGAGGCCAGTGCTGAAAGAGTATTTTAGTCATTGAAAACACTGGGCTATTACTGGCACTTCTGAAGACCCCGAAGAAAAAAGCAAAAAATTGTTTAAAAATTGTTATTAGATTTATATGATGCTACCTTGATAAAATATAAACACAACACACCAACAGCCCAGTCTACAGTACTTTTTTACTAATTCTTAATTAGCCATTTTCTTAATCACCATTGATAAAGCCTTTTAGGTAAAATCTTCAGCAGGCTATTCTTCCTTCTGAATGTATTTCATTTTAGGATAGTATGAGCCACTTTCTTCACTGAATCCAATTTTAAACTTCAGTTGTGCAACCATATCACCTTTAAATTAATGTAAACTTATTATAGATAATTATATAAACAAGACTTATCTTCTAAATAAATCACGGGAGCGCCTCCACCAACATGTCATGTTTCAACTTTTCATCAGGGTCAAGGCTCCCAGCATGAGATTAACGGAGAGTTCTCATGTCGCGCTCCAGCAATTCTCATTTAGAACTGACTTTTTCAGAAAGTATTTCCTATATGGGGGAAGCCTTGATAAAATAAGCATTCATAAACTATATGCATCTGGCTTGCTCTCTTATTATCCATTCATAACCATATACTCAATTACAATACTTAGAAGCACTCAGAAGCAGCTCTTACAGGATAAATTCACCCAGTAAAATTTCTCATGTGGCCGCAAGTTCCTCATTGGCTTCAAATCAATCATAACTCTTTCATTGTTTCTTTTACTTATGTTTACTTTTCAACTTCTATGACTTGGAGAAATTCAAAAGAATTCACTTATCTCAAATTGCCGATTATTGGCACACTATCAAACCCTATGCTGACATGCATAATTTTGCAATCTGCATCAGGGCTGGGTTTGTTTGGCTTTTACCATGGCGTCTTACTAGTTCCTGGTATCGTAAAAATGGCATTTACAGGATCACTACAAATTTAACTATAAAACCAAATAGAATTATTTAGTATCCACATCTTTCCTGAATATATAAAGTCTTCAACAACTTCAAAAAATTGGTAACTCGTTCCATTGACTCACAGCCTGATATATAAATGTTGAAAAATATATGATCTTATAAACAATCTTCCTGGGCAGCAGCAGATGGGCAATGTTGGAGGCAGAGGATCACATTTGAAGCGGCAATGATGACGACATTGAAGTTATACTGTGCAGAAAAAATGCCCGGCAATCTACTTCTGTATTCTGCCATGAAAACTTGACGATGTTCATCAAGTCGCTAGGACTCAAAATTGAGTCGATGGCACCTGACAACAATCTTCCTAGGGTTTGAATAGTGCAAAATTACCACCACCACCTCCTTTTACAACGCCAGGTGGCAACGGCCCCAAAGCCCTTTAAATCCCTATGGGCTTTGAGGCAGTTATCACAGTGGCAGCTGCTAGCACAGCTTTGTAGAAGGGGAGAGAGGTAAGAATTCCCTAGATTCTAGGCTTCAATTTCTGTCCAAGATCAATAAGTGGAAACATATAGCTAGGAGCATGGCCATGCAAAATCAAGAAAACTAAAGAGCAAACATTAAACATATGTGGTTCTGTTGGTAGCTAGTACAATTTCAATAACAATGGCTTGGCTCTCTCTGAGAGTTTGAAAATCGTTCAGGCCGCAGTATTTAATGAAATCTAAAATTTATTTAAAATGGTTTCTTTGCAACTCAAATAAATATGGGCCAATATCACTGTTTTTATAATCATTCTAAAACATGTCAGGGGTGAAATTAGACCCAATACATTTCGGCTTCAATAGATTAGGGAGATGAAATCCAGAGCAGGGCCAATGGAATGTTTGGGTTTCTGCCAGATACTTGTGACCTGAATTGGCCACTTAGAAACAGGATACTGGGTTTGATGGACTGTTGGTCTTATGTTAATGTATACTAACCAAATATTTCCCCATTATTTTTCAAAATTAACATAGCTCATACATATCTGTTCCTGTTTCCTTCACCTGTGGCCCTTTGAGCAATAAGGGACTGATAGGGCAGGAATGACTGGCCTTTCCTTCTCCCACTCTCTACCTGCAGCTGATTTACCCGACTATAAATCTGGCTTGGAAGTCACATCTAAGAAGGCCCCTACTAAACATGTGCCTTAGGCACATACCTTGTTTGTCTATACCTTAATCCTGCTCTGATCAAGTTCAGTTCTACATGCACAAACTCGGTTGAAAACTGCTGAATTTGTTTCTTCACTTTTTTTTTTAATCCCATTTTCTGTTTACCATAGCGCTTGTGGCAGATGGCTCTACTGCCAGAGTAAATACCCTTGACATTTGGTGTGGGGTATCTCGTTTGTATCACAGACGCTCATTCAAGGAAACTGCCCTTTATTACAGGAGCTACTGCTTAACTGTGACCCTGATAAGTTTTGAAAGGAAGTGCAGTGGGAGTTAAATTTGTCTTTTAAGTGACATTTTCCACATGTCTGTTGTACTGATTGTTTCAAAACATTACACTTACAATTTTCCTACTTTGAAGGAACCTCCGCTATACACTGATAGTATCTGTTCCAACTGATACTATAAGCATAGGGTCAGTATTTAAAGTGACAACTAGGCAGAAGAGGCTCTTGCCTAGCTAAATTGTTTTTGTGGGGCTATCTGCTGTTATCAGTGGCACTTAATTGGATAATGCCACGGAATATCAGCACTAAGGGGGGAATTTATCAACAGACGCCAACCACGTTGTTGCGCACTGGCATAGTTAAGGGGAGGCAGGGGGCGGACCGCTCCTGGTACCGCCTTGGTAAGGGTGCTAACATCTCTGCTCCTTCCCCACTCCTTCCCACCCATCCCCCATCGTGCACGCACCTTCACTCCCACCCCCCTCCCCATGCCTCTAGCTCTTTGTCAGCATGAGTGCTTGTGCCGGCCTCATCTCTCCCTCTGAAATCATTTCCTGGTCCCATGACCAGGAAGTGACATTAGAGGAAGAGTCAAAGCCAGCGCAGGCGGCAAGGTGGAGATGCTGCTCATGTTAAGGAAGTTAAAGAGGTACAGGGAAGGGAATGGACATACGCAGGGGCGGGGAACGAGTGGGGGGGTTACTACCACCTCGGGCACCTCCCACCCTCACAGTGTCACTGTTGGTGTGTACTACCAATTATCATGTGTTAAACACTATAGATGCCCATTAAATTCCTATGGGTGAATTTGGCATTTAGGGCACTCTAATTGTTAGTGCACACCAACACGGCAGCACCCATTAATGAATTCTTCTCAACTGCCTAAACTGAAATCTGTGGTTAGAGTTACAGCCTCAGTATCCTGAGGTTGTGGGTTCAAAGCCCATGTTGCTCCTTGTGACCCTGGGCAAGCCATTTAATCCTCCAGGGTCCCAGGTACATTAGACAGATTGTAAGTCTGCCGAAACAGATGAGGAAAATGCACAAGTACCAGAATGTAAACCGCTTTTTAAGTATGGTTATAAAGCTACAAAAAGGCAGTATACAAGGCCCAGTCCCTTCCCCCTATTACTTGGGTGGCCAGGGGTGGAGTCAGGGTGAAGTCAGCACTTAACCAATTATGTGTTAATAATATTCAGTTCTTAACTGGTTAAAGTAGCTAGCCAAATATTGGCGCTTAACTAGTTAAATGCTAGTTGGCCTGGATATTCAGAGCTGATGTCCGGACACGGCTCAGCATTGAATATCCAAGCATAAAGCTGGTGGTGGCACAAAAATCGCCACCTGCCAAATGAATAATTACCCCATAGTGTCTTCACGGAAGGGAGTTTAGGAAATTGGATCACAATAATCAGAAGTTTGTGAACTCCAAATATAAAGATAAAAATTAAAAGTTGCATTTTTTAAATTGAAGCCAGCCTTTTCTGATGCAATTAAAAGAATAGGATAGAGAATGCACAAAGTAACAATAAGAATAATTCAGAATTAGTGTGTGAAATAGTAAGTGAATCCTTAATGCATTATGTGGGGAAGGAAGTTTCGAGCTGGGCTCTTCCAGAGGTTTGCATATTATGTGAGCAGGATGACTTCCTTTTTTACTTTCTCTTGAGTCCTGAGGAGCTGAAGGGAAGAGACTTTTCTCCAAGCCCTTGCTTGCTGGATACATTTTTCACTCTTTCTGTGTATTTTACGCTTACATCCAAGGCAGGTAAAAATCCCAACAAACCCCAAGATAGACTAAGGGGAAGATTCTCAAAACTCACCGGTAAAATCCGGTGAGTCAATATAGTGCCTGTAGTGCAGTGATCTCAAACTCGCGGCCCGGGGGCCACATGCGGCCCGCCAGGTACTATTTTGAGGCCCTCGGTATTATAAAGAATGACTCTATGGAAAACCTGTGCCTCAAGTGTCCAGCGGTCGTGTCCTGGAACATTACCCACCTCACTGCTGTAACCTCACGCAAGTGCTTTCCTGCGTCTGTACGCAATTGTCCTCTCCACTCCACCTCACAATTGGGTGAGGCGGGCAACCTTCCAGAACGTAAGGTAACCACTGGAGGCAGTGCAGCAGGACACTTGCACAAGTTTTCCATAAAAAATCAATCATCCTTTATAATACCGAGGGCCTCAAAATAGTTGGTCCAAAATCTTGTCTCTTGCAGTTGATACTTTGATAGTTTTTCACTTTCTGCATGTTGCACTTCTTTCTGATGTGTATAGCTGAAATTATCAGAAGCAATTAAGGAAAGATCTATAAACTAATTTCAGATAATTCACATTTTGGATCATGCAAAGTTGTCATTTCTTTAATAAGACATTAATTATTTTTTTCTGCGGCCCTCCAAGTACCTACAAATCCAAAATGTGGCCCTGCAAAGGGTTTGAGTTTGAGACCGCTGCTGTAGTGGGTGCGACGTTTATTTTATGGGTGATTTTTAGCATAATAGCATGCAAATTACATGCATGCTATTTGTGCAGAGAATCATCAATAAAGAGTGGGAGGAACTGTACCTAGCGATTTCTCCTCCTTTCTATCAAAGCTGCTCTCCCTGCCCCAATCAACTGCATGGAGAGCAGCAGAAAGAAAAGTCCCACTGACACCCCACCCCTCGCCCACCGCTGCTTGGACCCCTCCAACACCCCCATATAACCCCAACAGGAGGGATGCCCATTCCCACCGATGATGATCCCTGATACTCCCAGCAGGAGGGATGCCCACTCCCTCCTGCCACCACCGCAAAGACCCCTTGCCCCGCTCCCCCCCCCCAATAACTTTTCTGATGAAGGCTGGCCGGAAGGATGTCTACTCCTTCTGGCCAGCAGGCCCGCCTCTTCAAAATGGTGGGCCTTCCTCTTCCCGATGCACCCTGAGATACACCAGAGAAGGGCTTAAGGCTCTGATTGGCCCAAGTGCCTAAAGCCCCTTCCATATGTACCTTCAACTCTTCTCTTCTTTTTGCTGATACCAAAGTGTCCGTATATTTTTAAGATGATCAATTTGATAGCCACATCTAAATTATCAGATTCATGTATTGTGGCATTGTGCAATATATGATTTGATTAGATTGCTTTAAGCATATTTTTGTTATCTTCCTGAAGCAGTTGGGAACACAAAATTATGCTTCCCCATAATTCACATTTTCTTATCTGTACAATATGAAGTTAGATTTTTTTATATTTAACTTGTGTGTATCAAGTGAAGACTTGATTAACATTATGGATAGCATTAGCTGTTTCATCACCATGTTCAATGAAGTCCAGGAGCCTATTTTTAACACCATTAAGAGGGTCAAAATGCCTCACAACCAGTGAGAATATCTTTCTGTTTTTGTGGTTGGAGGCATCAGTTGCAATAAAGAAAAAGTTGCTTGATTTTGCTGGATCCTTCAACACATTGATGAAGTCTTGCACATTTCTTGGCATTAGAACATATTTCACAATAGTCTTGTGGCCAAACAAAGGCAGAGGCATCTTCTTAGCCATGTTAGAGTCATGGAAAATATCCTTTGATAACTTATTTGAACAATCTATACTTCAGTAGCTGATGTTCCAGTGAAAACAGCATATGAGTCCAGACTAGTGTTTGTGATTTATATATCTTTACTCGCAAGGACTTGTAGAAAGCATCATATACTTTTTTCATCTCTGCCTCCCCAGTTTTTCTTCTGCAAGTAAGGTACGAAGATGTCTTCATCTGCTCTGCTTTTGAATATTTATTTTCAAGTTTCTAGTCCAAAGAGGTTCCCAATAGACCTCGGATTGCTCTGCCTGAAGGAAGCTGCAGACTCTGCATTCAGAGTTCTGTTCACAGGACACCTGTCTGGCCAGCCTGCCGTAACACTTGATTCAGCAAAGCTTTGGTCTTATAGAAAGCTTGAGCACAGGCTGCATTTGGTCTGGGACACTTTGCGGGTGCCAGTTGCATGCCCTCACCCCAAAAAAGAATCATGAGGTCCAGTGGGGGAGAGGGTTTCAGGCTAGTTAGCTTGGGTGAAAGCAGACTGAAGAGACAAGCCTGAAGAGTATCCCTGTTTGGTTGAGGCAGACAGCTTCCCTGTGAGGTGAAAGCTGAGACAGTCATAGCACATGGCAGCACTGTGAATAGACAATTACTGTGTATGAAACACATTGGGGTGAGGTTGAATTAGGGGTTTTTAAGCACTCCCGTTGCTTCTTTGAGGGTCTACTACTCTTAAATTTATCATTTGAGAATTTTTTGGGTGTTTGGTGTGTTTGTCCCAGGCCATTTTTTGCACAAATTCACTGCTGTGGTGGCCATTTTGTTCTTTCCCATTTTTATTTTAAAAGCTTCCATCTGCTTCAAAACCCTTCGATTTGCCTATTAAAATCAATAGGGATGAACTCTCCAGGTCTTTCTACTACTATATCATGCCTAATATGTGCTGGATGGTCACCTGAGGAGGGCCTATATGCCACGATGCACATGAAGGAGGCAGGAGCATGGGCTTAGCTTCCCTTGGTCCCTTCAGAGGCCCAAAAGGTATGAGAAGTAGGTCATAGAGCCCTCCTGGAGCACATTCTCTCTTTCTCTTGCCACATATACATCTATGGGAAGGCAAAGAAAACTAAGGGGGCTTGCAGGACCAAGGCCTTGCAGGACCAGGGCAGATGAGACTGTGTGGAAAGCAATAAAAAGATACCGATATCTATCTTGTACTGCAACTGTGACAATTTTAACCTGTAGACTATATATTACAGATATGGTTATTATCGTATTAGGTCAAAATCTTGTACCAGGAAAAAAAAAACTTGTACTGTAACTATGGCAAATTGTAACCTGTTAATTGTATAATATGTATGTTAACCTGTAACCCGTCCTGAGCTCTTTGGGAAAGACGCGATAGAAAACTAATTAGATAAATAAAAATCCCTTCCTCTAACCCTTCAGGTGTAGCTTTTCTCCTACACAGATACAGTCCTCTCCCCCCTTATTTCCTCCAGCTGGTTTCATACAGAAGTCTGAACTACACGGGGCCCCATAGTCTCGGCATGTAAAAAGTAGCTAAATGAATAGAAACAGGTAGAATACTTACACACCATACCTCTGTCCTCATGGACCTGCAGGCCTTTAGCTCTCAACACCACCACAGTGAGACGCCCCAGGTAATCATTGTAGCTGAGAGAAAACTGTATATCTCCATACTCAGAAGGAGGCTTTAAAAATAGAAATGGCTCATAAGTCATGTTGGAACCTTACATTTGCTAATATTTTATTTATTTTTTTTTTTTAATGCTTCACCCCTCATTTGCCTAAGATCTTTGGCAAAGGTAGGCACCAGAAATATAGGCCAAAGTTTTCAAGGCTTACATATCCGGTGTCTATTTTTGACATGAATTGCACCTATGGAGACGCTAACGCCTAATGCCTCTTCTGGTGTTAACCGTTTATACAGTGACGTTAGGCCTCCGTAGGCGTGATTCTAGTGCCTACATCTTTATTTTAAAATTGCTTTCAGTCAGTTTTAAATGCATTTTCAACTTAAGTTAGGTACCGGTAGTGCACTTACCAGTTCCTAACTTAAGGCACCGTTTATACAATCCAGGCCTTAGTGGTTAGTCTGGTCACTGATTGCCAGTTAGTGGCTAAGTTTGGTGGCCAGATGGACCCACATAAATAGCAGGTATATTTTTGGCTGTTATAGTTTAACTGGCCAGATGATGAATATAGGCTTAACCAGCTATGTTTCTAGTTGCCAAAGAAATAATAATAATAATAAGATTTCAATGCCTGTCACCAGATTCGGTCCTGCACTGAACTTCTGGGTTCACTGCCGGCCAAGGTCTAAATATCAGGCCCTGTAAGTTACATGGGTATCTGTTGCACAGAGATGTTAACCCTTATTCCAGCTCTATAACTGGTGTATATTTTCACACCAAAATACTAAGCATACTGTATGTGTGTGTGTGTGTAGTATTATGTAAAGGAAAGCAGGCACCTACTTTCTTTTATAGAATAGACTTCTACAATATACCCTCTGAGGGCCTAACTGTAGTCAGTGGCATAGTAAGGGAGGGGTAGGGGGCGGGCCGCCCTGGGCACCATCCTGGTGGGGGGCACCAGTACCTCTCCATCCCCATCCCCATCCATCCCTGCCCCTCCCCTGCTGAACACACGCCTTCTCTTCCCCCTCATGCTTCTAACTCTTTGCTGGCGTGAGCAGCAACTCCAACCTGCTGCTGGTGCCAGCTTTGGCTCTCCCTCTGAATTCACTTCCTGGTTCTGGGACCAGGAAGTGACATCAGAAGGAAAGCCGAGGCTGCTGCGGGCAGCAGGTTGGAGATGTTGCTTGCACCAGCGAAGTTAAAGAGGAATGGGGGAAGGAAAGCGGCGTGTGTATGCAGTGGTGGACAGGGAAGGAGCAGGGCGTGGGGACGCCACCTACTCTCGCTATGCCACTAACTGTAGGTACTTTAGTTAAAGAATTGCACCCATTGTTGTGTCCCTCCTGATGAAAGATGAGAATTTGGATCCTACTCAGTGTTTAAGCTACTGGCCTGTGGCACGTATTCCAACGCTAACTAATGTTGTTGGTGAAGTCTAGTAACCACTGCTGTCTCAGAATCTGGAATGAATATGATTAGATAGGACATTGTCAGGTGTTTGACCCAGCACCGTACAGAGAACACAATTGCTGTGCTGTTGAATGTATTACAGATAATTCTTCATGACGGGGGAAAACATGCTTTTGTAATACAGCTGAATTTGTCAGCAGCATTTGATTTAGTTATTCCTGAGTTGTTACTGATAATTTAGAGTGCTGTCACAGTGTCAGGTGCTGGTTTAGTGGCCTTCTGAAAAACCAGCAGTTAGAGGGTGCCATGGCCAGGAAATTTATCATCATCATGAAGAATGTACTGTGGAATATGATAGGATACCCCCTCCCCCCCCCCCCCCCCCCGCTATTGTATTCAACTTGTATTGTGTTCAGTTTGTATCTACGTTCCCTAACTGAGATTATCTATATCCTTTTAGAATATTATAATTTTCAAATGCAGATGCATTGTTAATTTTTCTAAAAGAAATATGATAAATATGAATTTAAGGATTGGACAATTCTGCATATATATGATTGGATGCAGCAGCAGGGTTTAAAAGTAAATCATGAAAAAAACTAAAGATCATTCGGTTAAGGGTAGAAAGGAAGTAAGAACTGAAGAAGTTCCAGTCATAGCCATTAACCAAATTGCTTTCAGTTAGAAGTCAAAATTATTAGGGATATATAGTAGATTGACTCGCCCATCTCACTGTAGAGACATAAGTGAATTTTCTTTTGAGGAAAGTATATGGACAGCGATGGGAGTGCATCACATATGGGCACATTTAGAAACAAGTCCTTTGAGTGTGATACAGGCAACAGTTCTATCTAGCTTAGATTGTCATATTGCACTTTAGGTCTTTTAGTACAATTGGCTCAACTTCAAGTATTAAAGAAAGTGGTGGCTATAATGATTTGGGGAGGTTCTAGGTGGGCCTTTCATTGGCTTCCAATCTGGGCTTGAATATAATTTTAAATTACTACTGTTTATGTTTCAAATCTGCATGTATCCAACGTGCCACAGCCTACATGGTTCTTGGGTTTCTTCGTAAGTGCCAGAACCCCAATTTGCATTCCAAGGGTAGTACTGCCTGCTGTTGATCAATTCCAGTTTCAAGACCACAGAAGAAGGACTATGGCAGGAACAAGACCTGACTTGAATGCACTTATCACTGGAATTGGGGATGCAGACCTCTTTATCACCATGCACTGAAAATGTGGCTGTTTGAAAGTTCTTATTGAGATTGCTGGAATTGTAGGAGATAAACCAATAAAAGGCAAGGTAGGCATCTATTCAACCAAGGAGAAGATCTTTATTCATAAAAAATAGTCTTGATTCCTAATTATAGTCCCAACTAGGATCCAAGTTTTGGTGTGATCAAAACGCCTTCATCAGGGGACAGTGATGCAAATGCGCATGAGTCGAGTCTCTTTCAATGGAGAGGAAGCTCAGTCAGTTGAGAAAAAATGAGGAAATTGTTGATTCTGTACATTGAACTATTTAAAAAATTGTACTCTGTGAGCTGTTGGGTTAAGCTGAATGTAAACTGTTCAAATATATTATGTAAAAAAAATTAAATTAGATTTTTCAAGGTGCAGTGAGATAAGGCAGCAGTGGGATTTTGCAAAGTGCAGTGAGATAAGGCAGCAGTGGGATTTTGCAAGGTGCAGTGAGATAAGGCAGCAGTGGGATTTTGCACCTCTAATATTTGTAAAAGTTTATTAATTTATATACCGTTCTCCCAAGGGAGCTCAGAACGGTTTACATGAATTTATTCAGGTACTCAAGTGTTTTTTCCCTTTCTGCCCTGGCAGGCTCACAATCTAACTAATGTACCTGGGGCAATGGGGGGAATTAAGTGACTCGCCCAGGGTCACAAGGAACAGCGTGGGTTTAAACCCACAACCCCAGGGTGCTGAGGTTGTAGCTTTAACCAGTCACACAATCCCCAGTTTCTGATTGCAAAGTTTATCTGCACTACTGGAGCTCACAAATGACACAGGAGGATCTCTGGAATGCTACTAGCCAAGTTTTGGACAAGAAGTTCAGGATTTTTGAAAGTTTTGTTCTGCATGGACAAACTGTACTAATTTTTATTCTCGGTTGGTATTCAGTTTGCAAAATTCTCATTCCTACTGAGCTGCTAAAATCTAAAGTTTAATATAGCAGTACACTAGATGGCAGGTATAGATCAATCTGACCCTTCCATTTTGCCTAGTAAGGTATTTAGGCCCCCTTTTTATCATTTTAGCGCATGCCGGCGAAGTCAATGCTCTGATGCTCATTCAATTCCTATGAGCATCGGAGCATTTACCTCACCAGCCCACACTAAAACACTCTACCGCAGCTTGATAAAAAGGGGGCCTTAGTGTTGTATAGTTACTATTACTATCAATTGCACCTTTCAGTTAGCTTCTCACCTCCAAGTTCTCTGTCTCCAGGTCCCTCCAGATCACGACTTTGCTGTCCCCAGTCGGCATTTCATTTTTCAGAGGAAACAATACCTGCCCCAGGAGATGGTGCTTCTTCAGCTTATCAACATGGTGGATAGAAAACTTCAATGTTCTTTGATTGAGAGTTTTACTGGAAACCTGCAGCAAAAGGTAGATCCGCAGATCATTTCTGTGCAGTGCTAGTCTCGAGTTTGTAGAGAATGACACGGGAACAAAGTTTGTTCCTGTCCCCACAAGCTCTCTCCCTGTACCTATCCCTCCCAATCCCCACAGGCTCTGCTCCATCCCTGTGTCATTCTCTAAACTTTTCAGGCACCTATCCAAAGCAGCTCATGGAAACTGCTGGAGCAGGTTTTATTACAAGTTGTTTATGCGTGTCAGAATTAAATCAGTGTGTACTCACAGGCCACACAGAGGACTCTCTGTTTTGGGTTTTATGTGAGAGTCAAGGCTTATGAATCTGCGCATACTCAACACCTATATTCCCTCATAGCCTTCCACTACTGTCACATCTAGAACCAACTCCTAAAGTTTCCCTCAAGTCATCTCAGAAGAGGTCATCTGGGGAGAGAAGAGATTGGTAAGGAAGAAACTATGAATGGAGTTCTCTGGGAATAGGGTGGAAAGATTGGGGACTCATACTGGTAGCCATGGGTAACCCGCAGCAATGGGGGCAACAAATCGACTGGTTGCTGCGGGTATGGGAATAAGGCCATTCACCAACCCATGGAGCGGTGAATGGCCTTGTGCCCACATTAAAGGACCTGCCATGAATTGCCTCCCTTGCCACTCCTCCCAGTCAGCAGCCCCCCCCTCCCTTCGCAGGTGCAGCAGCAGCTAGCCCCCACTCCCTTCCTATCGTGGGTCCAAAAGCCCCCCACCCTCCCTCGCGATGGTGGACAGCAAAAAATAAGCAACCAACAAACCTGTAACTCTCCTGGATTAGCCCCTTCTCACCTTCTGGGACGGGCCTACCAACCTCTTAAGAAGCTTCCTACACGCAGGGCTGCTCTGGAACCTTCTTGCCGCTGAGTCCCTCCTGATGTAACTTCCGGGAATCGAGCTTGCGGGGGATGAGGACAAATTTTTTCCCCATGTCATTCTCTAATTCATATATGCTTATTTGCCTATGGCTCAATATGCAATGTCTTGTAAAAGCTGTGGCGTACCTAGCATATGTGACACCCGGGGCCCATCATTTTTTGGCAGCCCCCCCCCCCATCTGTACGAAAAATATGATTTTTAAGTAACAAGCCACACGTCACACATGAGTACCTAGGAAAAGGCAGCATCTTACATATTGCAGTGAGCAGTACATCAATACACCCATTGTAAAACTAAACAAGCCAGACTAGTACAGATCAATCCTATACCATCAATCTTAACAAAAAAACATGTCTTTCGAACACACAGAACACAGAAAACACCTTCGCCTAGTATGGAATATGTCATCACAAACTAACTCCTCCCCCTTTTACAAAACTGTAGTGTGCTCATAGAATTCTGAGCATCAGAGCTGCTACCACCACGGCTGGCGCTAAAAAACACTCCACGGTTTTGTAAAAGGGGGGATAAAATAGAAATACATAGACAAAGATTAAATTGAACCAGCAAGAAGCTGGACTCTGCATAAAATGCAACACCACAGAAACAGTGACACATGTCTCCTAAAGCAATAAATAAATAGAAAATTTTTGTTCTACCTTTGTCTTCTCTGGTTTCTGCTTTCCTCATCTTCTTGTTACTGTCTTCCTTCCATCCACTGTCTGCCATCTCTCTGCCCCTCCCTATTTGGCATCTTCTTTCCTTCTATACCCCTTCCAGAAACTGTATACCTCCCCCTTCCATCTCTCCTTTCACCCCCATTGGTCTGGCATCTCTATACTCTCCTTCCCTCTCCCACACCTCTCTTCTGCAATCCCTTTCTTCCCTCATTTTCCTTTTCAATTTATTTTCTGCATCCATCTAGATTACGTTCTTACTACCCTCTCATCAATTTCCTTTTTTACTGTCTACCTACAGCTCACCACCTCTTTCCCTCACCTCCTCCAGTATTTCCCTAACTCAATCCTTTTCCCCCATCATCTGCCCTCTTCTCTCTCCCCACTTCCATCATCTGCCCCTTCTCTCAATCTCTCCATCCACCACAGGCCCATCTTTCTCCCTTCCTCACCTTTCCGATTTTGTCAACAAGATATGCAACCCCTTCCACCCCCCCCCCCACCCCGCGATGACACTTAAGATCGGCAACAGGCCTCCTTCTACCCCTGGCATCAACAGAACTTCAGATCGGCAACGCAGTGCTCAGTCAAAAGCGGAAACAGGAAGCTGAGACAAAGGGAAGCTTTTGATGTGAGCACTAGAGAATGACATGGGGAAAAAAAATCTGTCCCCGTCACTGCACCGTCCCCTTCACCGCCCCATCACCGTCCCTGCAGCATCCATACAAGCCTCAGTACTGCAATATTTAGCTTATTCCTTCCTTATAAATCAGAGTTCTGGCTGCTGAACTGGAGAAAGAGATGTTCAGCTGGCAGGGCTTTGTTTATAAATTTTTATCAACACAACTAATATACTACTTTATCCTGAAGCAAAAAAAAAAAAAAAAAGAAATATAATTTTTTTTCTACCTTTGTTGCCTGGTTTCTGCTTTCCTCATGTTCTCATTCAATTCCTTCCATCTCTTCCTGTCTCTCTTCTCTCTGCATCTTCCATTTGCTCTGTTACTGTGCCTCTCCCTTTCTCCCCCCTTCCAAATTGGTCTGGCACCCATCTTCTTCCCTCCGCTCCCCCCCTAGTCTGGCATCTCTGTCTTCTTCCCTGCCAGTGTCTTCTCCCCACTCTCTCTTCCCCACTTCCCTTCAGCGTCTTCTCCCCACTCTCTCTTCCCCACTTCCCTTCAGCGTCTTTTCCCCCTCTGTCTTCCCCATGTCCTTTCAGCGTCCTTCTCCCCCCATCTTTTCAGTGTCCTTCTCCACTCCTGTCTTCCCCATATGCTTTCAGCATCCTTCTCCCCCCTCTGTCTTCCTCATGTGCTTTCAGCGTCCTTCTCCCCCCTCTGTCTTCCCCATGTGCTTTCAGCATCTTTCTCCCCCATTTCCCTTAAGCGTCTTTTCCTCTCCACTCCACCTTTCCTCCCTTTCTCCCTCCCTGCTCCTTACCTTCGTGGCGCTTCCCCACCCCCTGCTCGCCCGCCCGCCTGCCCTACCGACAACCGGCCCGGTCCGACAAACCTCCCTGCCCTGTGGCCGCGAGTCTAAATTACCTTCTTTACAGTAGCCGGAGCATTGTAGTTGCATATGGCTGCTGTAAAGGTCATCTCTGATGGAACTTCCGGTTGCATCAGAGATGACCTTTACGGCAGCCACACGCAGCTTCATTGCTCCAGGTACTATCAGCACTCTCTAGAGCAGGGGTGTCAAAGTCCCTCCTCGAGGGCCGCAATCCAGTCTGGTTTTCAGGATTTCCCCAATGAATATGCATGAGATCTATTTGCATGCACTGCTTTCATTGTATGCTAATAGATCTCATGCATATTCATTGGGGAAATCCTGAAAAGCCGACTAGATTGCGGCCCTCGAGAATGGACACTCCTGCTCTAGAGAATCCAAGCCTAATTTAGGGTTAAGGAAGCAGTGGAGGAAGGTCACTTTGAGGTCTAAGATTATTTTTAAAAAACTCTCAGATCTCTGGCTGGGACTGGAGAAAATGTTGCCAGTTGAACAAGACAATGTGGAACCAATCCCTAGACTCCCAGAGGTTAAAATGATGATATTTATTAATGTAAAATTAAAATACAATACACAATGTAATAAAAGCCAACAAAGCTTTTCAATAAATAAAGTCACTTGCTGTAAACAGATATCCAGACCCTACATGGGCCGTGTTTCAGCAATATTTGCCTTCTTCAGGGGTCATCAAATACACAGCAGCTTCACAGCCAGCACGATAGAAGTATCACATCACCTTCTCACGGATGTTTTCTGTGAAGCTGCTTTGTTTTTATTGCTGTATTTGAGGACCCCTGAAGAAGGCAAATATTGCCGAAACACGGTCCATGTAGGGTCTGGATATCTGTTTACAGCAAGTGACTTTATTTATTGAAGCTTTGTTGGCTTTTATTACGTTGTGTATTATATTTTAATTTTGCATTAATAAATATCATTGTTTTAACCTCTGAGAGTCCAGGGATTGGTTCCATATTGTTTTGCTTAAAACATTTGTACTGTTGTGGTACCAGGGTCCGTTGCTGTGGGAGTTTGGTCTGTCCTTTTGATGTCAACAACCCCACAGTGTCATTTGTTTCTAAGAAGACAGTTGAACAAGTTCAGGATTGCTCCACATTATAACCTGTGTGGGCAGGGAATCAAGAATGAGGACACTGCTGAAGAAAAGCTATTTAATACATCATATAATATTTGCAAAGAAACCCTTAAGAGGCACTGCATGCATGAGAGAGGTTTAATAGTCTGAAAAGACTAGAGCTATGATACGTGTGGCATAAAACAAGCATGCCACCAGCATCCCTGCTAATTTGTAAGCATTGTTATAATAGAAACAAGTGGTTTGGGATGGGCTGGGGAAGGCTTTGGGAATTCCAGTAATTTGGGATGATTTAGAAAGGCTGGGGTGAGCTTCAACGGCAATTCCAGTAGTTGGAAACTAAGAACTGTACCGGGCAGACTTCTACAATCTGTGGCCTAGAAATATAAGACAATTTAGGGCTCCTTTTATTAAGGTGCGCTAGTTAGCGGTTTTAGCGCGTGCTAAATGCTAACGCCTGTATAGAGCTTGTGTTAGTATTTCTCGTTTAGCACCTGGTTTGCGCGCGCTAATCTTGAGCGCGTGCTAAAAATGCTAGCGCACCTTAGTAAAAGGAGCCCTTAATCATGAATTTATGGTGCATGTAACCACTTGTCAGACTGGACCATTCAGGTCTGTATCTGCCATCATTTACTATGTTACTGTGTTACTTTATAGTAGAACACTGACCATACAACAAAACTTTTTTCCTTTTGTAAGAGTCATGAAAATGAGGCCATACTATTACCTGAAAGAGAAAATTTTCATCAAACTGTGGATTGAGGGTTTTACGCTTGGTCTTGGATTGGAGGTAGCGCCTTTCGTCAGGCAGCAGGAAGATTTTCACCAAGGGGTTGCATGTTTCCGAGGGAGGACAAAGGTTCCTGGCTTTGACCAAAGCCACAAGCAGCCGCTCTGCCTCCTGCTCGTACTCTACGGCAAACCAAAGCCGGCCAATGTTACCTTCAGGGAAGTCCACCTCACTGCCATCTTCTGGGAACTTGTATAGATCAGGATTGATGGATCCTATGGCATAAGACCCTGCTTAGGGAAAAAAAAAAACAAGCTAGAAATGTTTCTTCATGTCTGTGTTCTGCTCTTTCATTGTATTCCACTCTTTTCCTCTTAATATGTACTACAGGAATTCAAGGGCAACCTTTATGCCTCACAAAAGGTGTACCAGTAGTTGCCTTTCTGACTGGAATGAAGAACAATGTAATTTACCAGGAAACTGGCATGAAAATTAGGCTTTTTAGTTGGCAAGAATATCCTTTCACTTGAACATTTGGAAGTGGGTTTTGCAACCTGCTGCTCTGGTGAATCGCTCAGTTTGTGGATTACTGCCTACTGTTTATCATTCTCACGCCTTTGAGAGAATGATAAACACTCACAGTTTTTCAAATGCTTTGTGGCCTTTCCAAGTTTTGTGGTATAATTGGATCAGGCCCCAGAAGAAGGTTGGCATTAACTGAAACATGGACCATGTCGGTCCACACCATATTCTTTACTGTGTGTTATATGGCTTTACCAACTGATTTGCATCGTTTTTATTGCACTGTATTGCTTTTAATTGTGAAGACTTTCATGAAAACTTTTACTTCAAGAGCATCGGTTCCACAGCTTTGTTTTTTGTTTGGTGTCTCCTTTTTTCTGTGGAACGATTTGCTGATTCTCTTTATTTTATTCTAAGAATATCCTATGTACAACTAGTAGCTGGAATAAGTTGTGATGATGGCTCATATTATTCTGCCATAGGAAGTGGTTGAGCTAACATCCCTGGTCTTACTACATGGAGCTTATTGATGCTCTCGCTGTCTCACTTTTTCCCTCACATTTCAGAATATCTTTCCAAAACTTGTAGGTCCATATGCATATTTATTTAAAAACATATATACCGCTTTAAACCAAAGCAATGTACAATCAACATGCAAAATATAAAACGTACATCAAGCAAGTGACTCTTCCAGAACCTAATGCATTAAACTCTCCAGCTTCACATAAAAGCTGACACATACAAATATGTCTTCAACATTTTTTTTTAAAGCATCCCTGGGCTTACACAAACGCATTTACAGGCTTTTTGTTCCTAATGATTAGGGCTTTTATTCCTAGGTATTTATTAAACTGTAAGTATAGAGGTTTATTTTATAATTAGGGGTATTTCAACAGTACAAAAAATATCAGCATTTATATTGCTGTTTTCATGCAACAAGTACTACTGCTGGCTACCTTTTCCAATAGAAAGGCAACAATAGAAAGCACAGGAATCAGCACAGAAAAGGTACAAAAATTGAACAGAGAACAGAAGACAAGCCAGGAGACAGATGAGAGTACTAAGGGAAATGGTGGGGGGGGGGGGGGGTTTCAGTATTTAACCAATCAACTATTTTGGGCCCCACACACAAGCACACTTTTACAAACCGTAGCGTGAATTTTAACGTCAGCCACAGTAGTAGCAGCACTGATGCTCATAGAATGCCTACGAGCGTCAGAACTGTTACTGCCATGGCCAGCGCTAAAAAACCGCTACGGTTTTGCAAAAACCTGGAATGCATCTATGGTGAATATAATTGAATGTCAGCTGTTTTTGATAGAATTGTTTATTCTGAGTTAGAAAATCTAAAGTGGAATGAGCCAGCACAAGGTATTCAGCAGTGTAAACAAACCTAGAGAGCAGAATGAAGAGCGAGGCAGGAACTCGGGGGCAACGTAGGGTTCACAGTCCTCTTGAATCCGTTCACCATTCTTCATGTCAACCCAGTTATGTCCAAGAAACTTGGGGGGAACGATAAATGGGACACTTTTAGTCCTAGGTAAATGAATAGGGAAAAAACACATACATGAGAATATAAGAATAGCCTTACTGGGTCAGACCAATGGTCCATCAAGCCCAGGTGCCCATTCTCACGTGACCAATCCAGGTTACTAGTACCTGGCCAAAATCCAAGGTGTAGCAATATTCCATGCAACTAATATAGGGCAAGCAGTGGCTTCCCTCATGTCTTTCTCAATAACAGACTATGGACTTTTCCTCCAGGAACTTGTCCAAACTTTTCTTAAAACCAGCTACGCTATCTATCCACTCTTACCTTAAGTGAATTATTTAAGCAAAACATTACTAGCAAAAGTCACTTCACAGTTCTTATAAAATACTAGTACTACTACTAATAATAATAATTTCTATAGTGCTACCAGACATACACAGCACTGTACACATTCTTTGCAGGTACTTCTGTCCCTAGTGGGCTCACAATCTAACTTTTGTACCTGGAGCCATGGAGGGTAAGTGACTTGCCCAAGGTCATAAAGAGCCATGGCGGCTGTACCTCGAACACTGTGTGCAGTTCTGGTCACCATATCTCAAAAAAGATATAGCAGAATTAGAAAAGGTACAGAGAAGGGCAACAAAAATGAAAAAAAGGATGGGACGACTTCCCTATGAGGAAAGGCTACAGCAGCTAGAGCTCTTCAGTTTGGAGAGGAGACAGCTCAGGGGTGATATGATAGAGGTCTATAAAAAACTGAGTGGAGTGGAAATGGTCAATGTGAATTGCTTGTTCACTCTTTCCAATAAAGGACTAGGGGGACATGTTCACTTTTTCCAAAAAAGGACTAGGGGGACATGCGATGAAGGTACTAAGTAGTAGATTTAAAAATTCTTGTACCATAAAACAAAGCAAAGAAAATATTTCCTCACACAACGTGTAATTAAACTCTGGAATTCATTGCCAGAGAATGTAGTGAAATCAGTTAGCTTAGCGGGGTCTAAAAAAGGTTTGGATAATTTACTAAAAGAGAAGTCCATTTGCCATTATTGAGAGGGCTTGGGGAAATCCACTGCTTATTCCTAGGATAAGCAGCATAGAATCTGTTTTGCTACTTGGGATCTAGCTAGGTGCTTGGGGCCTGAGTTGGCCACTGCTGGAAACAGGATATTGGGCTTGATGGAACATAAGAACTGCCATCTCCGGATCAGACCCTCGGTCCATGAAGTCCGGCGATCCGCACACGCGAAGGCCCAGCCAGGTGTACACCTGGTGTAATTCTAGTCACCCATATCCCTCTAGACCTCTAGGAGATGTGCATCTAGTTTGCTTTTGAATCCTAGAACGGTGGATTCCGCAACAACCTTCTCCGGGACAGAAGCAGAATTTCCTGATATTTGTCCTGGACTTGTCCCCCCTCAGCTTCGGTCCATGTCCTCTTGTCCGTATCACATTGGACATGTAAATAATTTTTTTTTTCCTGATCTATTTTATCGATTCCTTTCAGTATTTTGAAAGTCTCGATCATATCCCCTCGGAGTCTCCTTTTCTCAAGGGAGAACAATCCCAGTCTCTTAAGTCGTTCCTCGTATTCCACGTTCTCCATACCTTTTATTAACTTTGTTGCTCATCTCTGCACCCTCTCCAGCAGTTTTGTGTCCTTTTTTAGGTTGGGAGACCAATGTTGGACACAGTATTCCAAGCGTGGTCTGACCATTGCTCTGTAAAGCGGCATTCCCAGAATAGCAATTCTTATGGTCGTAACTCAGTTCATTAGGATCTCAGCCCACTGCATTGCTATTACTACTATTATTACTTAGGATGTTCAAACTTTATTTCTTTTTTTTTTTTTTTTTGAGAAATAAAGCATTTAAAAACATCTAGCTTATACAACATATACATAACATTTCATTAATAGTCAACCAGAATTTATCAATAACCTGCTTATTCCCTATGGTTCATCTAAGTCTAAAAATTTGCTATCTGTCTCATCTTTGAAGTTTATTAATACAATGAGGTCAACCATTTTTTCTTTCACTGCGCCATCTCTTTGGAGTAATATTCCTGTCCACTTACGGGAAGAGTCAAATCTTAATCATTTTAAAACAAAACTAAAAACATTTCTTTTCCTTGATGCTTTCGAGACCTAAATGCCCTTTTTAGGGCTATGTAGTTTTAATCAATTATTATTATTTTTTTTTTTTACACCCTCCCTTTTGTTCCTTCCCTATATGTTCTCTTTCTTACTTGATAAATTGTAGTTCTGTCCTTCCTCCCTCTTGTTTCTGTTTGTTTTTTGAATTGTTTTGAATGTTTTGAATTATGACTTGTTTCCAAAGAATATATAGTTTACCCCATATATGTTTTTAACATATTGTTCACCGCCTAGAAGGTTGATTGGGCAGTTTATAAAATTTCTGAATAAACTTGAAACTTGAATACATTATATAAATATATATCTTATTTCTAATATAACTCAGCCTTCCCATCCCACCCTCCCCTCCCCTCCCCCCTAATCCCGGTGAAAGGATGTGTGCAGAAGGTTCATATCGTATCAAAAGATTAGCATATTAAGAATCAGTGGGACTATCATTTTGGGATTTTATCCAATTTTCATATGCACTCCAAATAATGTTATAATTCTGTAATTGGTTTCTCCTCAGAGCAATTAATTTAGACATCTGCTGAATATATTGAACTTTAACCAATAGTACTCTTAGCCCTGGTAGTTCAGGTTGTTTCCAAGCAGATGCAAGAATAAGACGTCCTGCTGTCATTATCAGACGTATCCACTTCTGATGTTTCAAGGATCAGGCTTCAGGTCCCCTATTCAACAGACAGCACTCCATATTCTTAGGAATTGAGATACCTAATACTGCCCCAATAAAGGCAATTATCTTATCCCACTATTTCTGTGCTTTGATACCATGCCACCATATATGTTCAAAGGTACCTGCTTCTTCATATCCTCTCCAACATTTATCTGATCCATTCCTATACATAGCTCGTAATCGTACTGGTGTATAATACCAACAAAAGAGCATCTTATATCCATTTTCTACCATATTGCTAGCTATAGTGCCATACAAAAGAGAATGCAATGTTTTAATCCATTCTTTGTCAGTATATGTTATACCTATAATCTTTTCCCATTGTCGTCTATATTTCAGGGGAGGGTAAAGATGTTCCAATTGTGCATTATATAATCTAGTGATGCTTCCTCTCCCACTCTCTTTTATCAAAGACTTCCCTAGATTTGAGGATGTTCAAACTTTCTCAAGGGTTGGAGAACATCTGGGGAAGGGATCTGTCCTCTCCCCATGCAGACATGCAATAGAGAGAAGAAATTCTCTCTGACACTAAGAAGAAAGTATATACATTCATCTATGTTTGTATGCAATCTTTCCTATCCAGACACCAGTCCTCATGGAATTTCTCCAGTATCATCAGAGAGCAGAGTATGACACAGGAAAAGATCCCTTGAACACGCACCTCACCCTAGCAAGGAAAATCTCTTGATACTTACTTATTTAGGGTTGTAAATAGGAAGTTGAATCAGAGTTGGGGGTGGGAAGCAGAAGAGGGAAGGCTTCCAGGTCAGCCAGCAACAGTAGCAGCAATTCTCACATGCCGCCCTTTGGAAGATGCTGCATGAAAGGGAGAGGCGTAGAAGAGAAGGAGAAATGCTGCTTGAGGGATGGTAATAGAGAGGATTAATTGTTGGACATGAGGAGGGAGAGATGCTGCACAGGACAGGATAAAGGATGAGAGAAGAAGAAACGTTGGATCTAGAAGGGAGGGGATAAAGAGATGCTAGACCTGGGATGCAAGGGAGCAAGAGAGAAAGAGATGATGGACAATGGGAAAGAGGGAATAGGAAAGAGAGGAAACAATGTTTGAAGAGAAGGAAGGAAAGATGCTGCTCATGACAGAGGGAATGAAGTGAGATATTGGATACAGGGACAGAAATGAGTGAGGGAAAGATGCTGGACTATGGTGTGAGGGAAGAGAGAGGGAGACATGTTGAACTATGGGGGAGGAAGCAGGAGGGAAGATGCTGGGGAGAGGTAGATCCCAGATCAAATAAAAGCACACTTAGGCATACCCACTTATGTCAGCCATTGGCCTGTCATAATTAGGCACCTCTAACTTTTGCTGCAGCAAAATATTCTATGTTCTGTAATAGCTTAGGCATGCCCTTAAACCATTATAGAATTGGTGTTAAGCATGCCGCTTAGTGGTGTCTAAAATATGCAGCTTTATAGAATTAGTGCCATGGAGGGGCATAATCAAAAGACACGTCTAAGTCCCCTTTTAGCCTAAGTCCCTAGACGCAAAAAGAAGGCAGCAGGGAAATGTCCATTAAAAAAAAAAAAAACATCCAAAATGAAGTTTTTATTTTTAGAATGGCCTACCTCTAAGTTCACTAGTTTAATTGCCCAAACCACCACTACGTCTAACCTTAAGACACATTGCCAACCACAAAATCGCCCAAGTCCCAAACGCCCAAAGCAAGATCACCTGGAGGTGGGAGAGAGGCCAGTTCTTCACCTAAAAGCAGGATTCTATAACCGGCATCTGTCAAAAACAACATCGGTTACAGAATCCTTTAACTGTCCCCCCCACCCCCCAGGTCACGGCAGTAGAGATGCCTAATCTGTCCTGCCACGATCCCCCCCACCCCAAACCTTACGATCCCCAAACTGGCAGGAGGGAGCCCTGGCCCTCCTGCTGCCAACCTCCTCCCAATAATCCCCAAACCAGCAGGAGAAAGCCCAAGCCCCCCTGCTGGAAGACAGGCAACCCCCCCCCCCCCCACAAAAAAAAACCCTGACTTCCGGTTGCGTCAGAGGATAAGCTTCCGCCCACACACACAAGCAATGCACATAGGCTCCGGCAGCTTTCAACAAGTACTCTGAAACCTTAAAACGCACCGAGAAGGTAAGGGGGAGGGAGGGAGATGCACAGTGAAGGGGACAGTGGTCCAGTGACAGTGCAGTGATGGGGACAGATTTTTTTCCCCATGTCATTCTCTAGTGAAGAGCACATTAAAGCATAATTGCCTAATCCTTGACTATTCTAAAATTTTACCATCATCTGTAATTGTGTTTATCAGCATATCTATCCCGTTAAATTTTGATATGTCCTTCAGACATCCTTTCCATTCTAACCATTCCATAATGTCATCAATAAAGACATTTAAAAGAACAAGGGCTGAGCCTAGCATTGATCCTGTGTCATTCTGAGAATATTTTTTTGGGAAAAAAAAAAGTACGCTTTGACGACTACAATTTGCCAAGGCTTAGGGCTCCTTTTACAATGGTGCGTTAGGGCCTTAACGCACGGAATAGCACGCGCTAAAATGCTGCATGCGCTAGCCGCTGCCTCTTCCTCTTGAGCAGGCAGTAGTTTTTCGGGTAGCGCAAGCTATAGTGCGCACTAATCCGGTGCGTGCACTAGAAACACTAGCGCACCTTTGTAAAAGGAGCCCTTTCGTGCTTAACCAGTCCAGTTTATAAAAGAAAAACAAAGAAAAATGTACCTGGAATTGTTTGGATGAGGACCTGAAGTTTGTTGAATTGAAGTCAAATCATTGATATTGGTATCGGAATGTCTTGGTGTAACAGAATTCAACAGTTCTTCGTAAGCAGGCGAGAGGCAGAGCGTTTTCCACAGCAGATATATTGCTATGCCAATGAGAATTAAAAACAGGGCGCCTCCTATCACTCCTCCTGCCACTGCCACGATCTGTTCTGATTAAACGCAAGAACCAGAAAAAAAAAAAAATCCAGTCACTGAAAATTAAAATATTTAGGTAAAGGTAACTACTGGTTGAAGGAATATTGCCATGAAAAAGAATGAATAGTCTAAGCTCAGCAGTGATGTAGCCAGAGAACTCCTGATTTCTATTCTTCGTCTTGTTTTACCAGTCACTGTGTTTAAAAATACTGTAAATTGGATATTCAGTTTTGGTACCCAGGTATTGGCCTGCACTGAAAACCTGGCTTCACTGCTGACCTAGAAGTGTTAACTGGTTAGCAGCAATATTTAAACTAAACTAAAACTTTGCTCTATATACCAGGTCATCAACCAAAGGAAGCTCGACACGGTTAACAGTAATCAGGGGGGATTTGGGAATATAAGGAACATCTTTAGCATTTAGCATGCATTAATGTGGTAACACCCTTTGATGAACTCCCCCTAAGATCTCTACCTAAATAAACTGGATAAAGTTAGAGCACCTTTTTTACTGTCCTAGTTTTATCTGATTAGTTATGTGGTTAACAGTCTGAATATTGCTGCTGACCAGATAACCTCTAGCTCCACCTAAAGATTGCCCCAGGATTGTCCAGACAGTGGCAAGATGGTCAGAAGAGATAGTCAGTGCCCCTGAATATCCCTCTTGTTGGCAGCATCTACTATCCACACAGATGTGCTTTTGAATTACATCATATCTTATTCTGCTAATACCTCTCTGTTCAAAACAGATTACATAAGAAAGCAAGAACAATAGATCAATTATCTAGGAATTAGCAACCATAAAGAAACAATAATTAGATTGTAATTGAATCAATTATCTAAGAATTAACAATAGGGGTCACTATTCAAAATCGGCATTTAACACAGTCACTAAACCGGTCCCAGATGGTTTAGCCTGCATGCATTTTTGCGACGAATTATTAAAACGGCATATGGCGGTCTTTTGCAAGCTTTCTAGCAGTCTCCGACACCGCCATACAAATGGGCATTTCAGTATTCAAATGAGCACTCCAGTGGATTCTTAAACATTGCCAAGCCATTCTCCAAGAGCGGCGCCGGCTTTTAGTGAAAAAAATCAGCGACTGGTCTGAGGGTGCCAGTACAGTGCCAGCACTGTTAGAAGTATGCATTTTGACTGTGGCTAATGCAAAAAAAATAAAAATTTTTTAGTGGGAGTAGTAAAAGCATGCTTCATGAGTGCATGCATTATAGCCCCCCCTTGGTAGTGGGAGAGATGCCCACTCTCTCCCGCCACCAACTGACACACCCTTCCGACAGCCTTAGGCATCCGAGCCAATCAGAGTCTTAGGCTCCTCGCCGATGCATCTGGGGAGGGACCTAAGGCTCTGATTGGCCCAGATGCATATAGCCCCTCCCAAAGGAGGGGCCTTAACTAGGCCAATCAGGCCCCTTCTCAGTGCATCCTAGGAGGGGCTTGAGGCTCTGATTGGCCCACATTGTTTAAAGCCCCTCCCATAGGAGGAGCCTTAACCAATCTGGGCCAATCAGAGCTTCAGGCTCTTCCCCAGTGTATCCCACTCCTGGGGATGCATTGGGGAGGGGAAGGCCTATTTTGAAGAGGCAGGCCAGCTGGCCGGAGGGAATAGGCATCCCTCTGGCCAGCCATCTAAAAAAAGGTAAAGGGAAGAAGGTGTGGATCCTCGGAGGCACGGGGGGTGTAGCATGGCTGAAGGAGAGTATGGACATCTCTCCTGTTGCTAAGGAGGGTTGGGGGTTGTGTTGGTTGGTGGCAGGAAAGTATGGACATCTCTCCTGTTGCTAAGGAGGGTTGGGGGTTGTGTCAGTTGGTGGCTGGAGAGAGTGGGCATCTCTCCCACTGCTGGAGGGGTGTATCAGTTGGTGGCGGGAGAGAGTGAGTATTTCTCGCACTGCCAGAGGGCTGTGTCGGTTGATGGCAGGAGAGAGTGGGCATCTCTCCCGCTGCTGGGGAGTGTTGCTTGGCAATGGAGGAGTCTATGACAATTGGTAGGACGCGACAATTGATAGGATTTGCCAATTGGTAGGAAGTCAATTGGTAGAACAAACTGCATGCTTCAAAACACCTAAAAATTGCTATTTTTGCTTAAAAGTTGATTGCAAAACCTAGGTTTTAAAAAAGTGAACTTAATAACACATTTACATAATTTATAATTCAAGACAAATTGTAAGCAATACCACAAAGAAAATGAACAGGTTGTTTTTGTGCAGATTTTTCAACAATACATTTGATGCACTTATCAAGGTCAGCATATTTCTTTTTCCCTTTGCTACTGCTGGCCAGCTAATAATTGTTCAAGTCTGCATTCAAAAAATGCCTGTCCGCTTTTGAGAGCACCCTTCAGACGCCAAATAGTTGGATGATCACAACAAGCTAGAGAATGAAAGCAGCGACGCAATGCCTCAACTGAATTATTTGATCTAGGTAGATTGTTCAAAATGGTTCCAAACTCACAATGCAAAAATTTATTCCCTGGGTCGATTTTGTTGTATTCTGCCTAGATATGAGTGTATCCTCAAAATAAACACATTATTAAATTCATTTTAAAAAAAACAACTCATTGTACGAAGGTGCACTAGCGGTTTTAGCGCTCGCCTAGCGCACGCTACATTACCGCGTGCATTACACGCTAACGCCTCCATAGAGCTGGAGTTAGTATTGTCAGTGTAGCGTGGAGTTAGCGCATGCGGCATTGTAGCGCACGCTAAAAACCCTAGCGCGCCTTCGTAAAAGGAGCCCTAGGTCTTCCAATCAATTTTTGAGTACAAAATAATGTTTTCTTAGGCGGTTTTGAAACATGCTGTTGGTTCTACCAATTGTCTGTCTCCCTCAAATGCAGATAACCAGTTCTCTCCCACTGAATATTCGCAGACAGCCCAAACGCTAATTAAATGGTCAGTAGCTGTTGCTGACCGGTTATATAGGGCTATCAGAAAGGGGAATATTAGATAAAACATACTTTTGAAATACAATTTTAAAGATTTTTTTAAATGTCAAATTTGTAATGAAATCCTAATTCAGGTGGTAAAGGGAAGGGGTAAAACACGGACCTCGCTGATCTAAACCCATACGGCCTTAAAAATCTGAGGTCCATGTTGGTCCACGTCCCTGCCGCTTGTAGTTTCTGTCGCTGATAGACCTTGATGAGATTTTAGCGCTGACGGATCCGTTTCAGCATAGGGAGGGAAAAGTGTTAGGATCTGTCAGCGCTAAAAATCTCTTCGAGGTCTGTCAGAGCCAGAGACTCGTGCTGGAGTTTGGAGACTTCTTTTCCATAACGCACGTCCAAAACCTATGTCCCCGCTCTCTTGGCTTCTGCTCTGCCGCTCCAGCACTAGTCTCTGGCTCTGACAGACCTCGAAGAGATTTTAGCGCTGACGGATCCTAACACTTTTCCCTCCCTATGCTGAAACGGATCCGTCAGCGCTAAAATCTCATCAAGGTCTGTCAGCGACAGAAACTACAAGCGGCAGGGACACGGATCGACACGGACCTCAGATTTTTAAGGCCCTACGGGTTTAGATCCGTGAGGTCCGTCAGGTCCGTGAGGTCCGTGTTTTACCCCTTCCCGGTGGTAAATTATTTCATGCTTTTGCTGCTAAGTAAAGAAAAATGAGTTAAATCAAACACATTTTGGGCTTGGAAATTGCAGCAGTAAATGATTGTGTGTTGAACATCTACTCTTGACGGAAAGACCCTGAATTAACTTGCAATACAGTTTAACCAAAATCCTAACTTCTACTGAAAGACAACGGTGATGGAACATAGGGGGTTTTTTTTATACTAAGGTACGCTAGCATTTTTAGCGTGCAATGCAGATTAGCGCATGCTGCCTCCACACTATGCGTAAAAACTAATGCCAGCTCAATGGTGGCGTTAGTGTCTAGCACACTAAAACCGCTAGGGCAGCTTAGTAAAAGGAGCCCATAAAGGTTACACTATCATATCTTTTTAACAAACAGACTAATCTAATGTACCCTAGATGTGAATGAAACAGGTCTAACAACATCCTTCTTTATAGGCTAGGATGTTTCTTCCCGTTTGGTTATTGTTGTTGGACATCATGATTTGGGGCCTTCTTTGGTCCAGTCTAAGTCATGCCCACTGCATACTCACTTGCTATTTAGATCAGGGGTCTCAAAGTCCCTCTTTGAGGGCCACAATCCAGTTGGGTTTTCAGGATTTCCCCAATGAATATGCATGAGATCTATGTGCATGCATTGCTTTCAATGCATATTCATTGGGGAAATCCTGAAAACCCGACTGGATTCCGCCCTCAAGGAAGGACTTTGAGATCCCTGATTTAGATGTATTGCAGTGGGTTTTTTTTAAAATCCCTTTTCAGCCTTTGTAAAATTAGGACGTGGATGTTTCAAGCACATGGACATCCATTTAGGCATTTTGAAATGTCCATATGCTTCAAAAATAAGCGCCAAAGTATCCCAGATATACAAATCTGATTTTTCAGCAGCCTTATTCTGTCCACTTAGTTAAACCAGCAGTGCTTTATAGATGCTTTAATCCTGTTAAACTTGAGCATTGCTGCCAGTGTAAGTGAAATGAGATACTTTCTTGTTTTTCCAACTAGACTATATTTGCTCCAACAGTTAAGCTATCTCAAGGTTGGAGAGCTATAGGTCTCTGATCTTCTCTCCTGCCTCCGCACAGAAAGAAAAATAATATTTCAGAAAAGGAGCCCTTTACTATGATGCATTATTGAATAGGCTTAGCATTAATGTTGGATTTTCCGGTAGGCTAAGCCTCTAGCTAGTGCAACCCAATTTTGGCATTTTCTGCTAGTTCTTTTTCTGGCCATGTGCTGTTAGCACAGTGGTCTCAAACTCAAACCCTTTGAAGGGCCACATTTTGGATTTGTAGGTACTTGGAGGGCCGCAGAAAAAATAGTTAATGTCTTATTAAAGAAATGACAATTTTGCATGAGGTAAAACTCTTCATAGTTTATAAATCTTTCCTTTTGGCCAAGTCTTAATAATAATATTGTCATTTATAGCTAAAGAGACATATGATCAAGAAACTGTTTTATTTTACTTTTGTGATTATGATAAACATACCGAGGGCCTCAAAATAGTACCTGGCGGGCTGCATGTGGCCCCCGGGCCACGAGTTTGAGACCACTGTGTTAGCACAACCACATTACAGAGGCATACCTCAACTCCCACTGGCTCCCAATTCAAGAAAGAATACTATTTAAGTTCTACTGCATACTATTTAAAACTATAAATGACAACGGCCCAACCTACCTGAACAACCGTCTCATCCAATCTACCTCAACTAGACACAGAAAAACACACACTCACCCTCCAATCAAAGAAGTAAAGCGGAAAAAACTATGCGATGGCCTCCTGGCCACTCAAGCAGTGAAACTAGATAACCAAGAAAGCCCTGAAAAAGTCTTAACACCACGAATACCTTCTTCTTCCCATCCTCTTCGCCGACTCATCGAGACTACCTGATCTACTCTTTACCTTCCTCCTCCTAACCCCGATACTACCTGATCTACTCTTTAGTTCCTTAGCTCGACCCTCGTAGTGATCCCACGTGGATGTCCCATTTATTCTTAAAGTCTAGCACGCTGGTGGCCTTGATCACCTGCACCGGAAGTTTGTTCCAGTGATCCACCACCCTTTCTGTGAAGAAGTACTTCCTGGTGTCACCATTAAAGTTCCCTCCTCTGAGTTTGAGCGCGTGCCCCCTTGTGACCGAGGGTCCTTTGGGAAGGAAGATGTCGTCTTCCACCTCGACACGTCCTGTGACATATTTAAATGTCTCAATCATGTCCCCCCTTTCCCTGCGCTCCTCTAGAGTATAGAGCTGCAATTTGCCTAGTCATTTACCGTTACTAGAAATGACCAATGACCTTCGCTTGTAACCCACCTTCTTTAACTCTTTTGTAATTCACCTTGAACCGCAAGGTATTGGCGGAATAGAAATCTCTAATGTAATGTAGTGTAATTAGCACACAGCCACTGAAGAGGCGTTAAGGGCCGTCACATTAAGCTGCTGTTAGCCAGTTAGTGCATGATAAGTTCAGCACGCTAGCTCGTTAACAATTCCATCATTACTCTCCATCCATTCTCTGCCTAGCCTAAAATAAATAGGAAAAAAAAAAAAATTATTGCACGATTATCAGGCACAAACAGGATGCCTTAGCATGGTGTTTCCCAAGTCAGTCCTGGAGTACTGCGCTGCCAATCAGGTTTTCAGGATATCCTGAATAAATATGCACAAAAGAGATTTGCATATAACAGAGGCAGAGTATGCAATTCGGTTTAATGCATATTCATTGTGGATATCCTGAAAACCAGGACTGACTGGGAAACACTGCTTTAGCACATCCTGCAGTAAGCAATTTGCGGTGCTCTAAGCCCACATTGGGACTTAGCTTACCTTAGCAATAGGACCCAAAGTGCCTCTAAACAAAATTAAACCCTGTTTCTTTGAAATTTTGCTTTTGTGACAGGTTCTCCTACATGTGTGGTTTCTCTTTCTCTATTGCCCACCCTCAGAAGACAATCTTCCAGTCTCTCCTGCTCAAAACTTTGTGGGATGCAACCGATAATGGTGAAACCGATCAATCAGATAAAGGGAGAAAAATCCTTGTCATTTTGTTCCACTTTGTTCATATTGTTTCATTTTCTCAAGTACTACATATTGTATCTTTCAGTTGGCTTCATTTCAGTGTGCAATGTTTATATTTTCACTATATTGTAATTCGCATGCATTGAAGTGACAAAGGTCACCTGTTTGAGGGGGGGCGGGGAAGGGCCCCCAGTCCTTGAATCATAGCAAGAGATACTGAAACATTATTTCAGAAAACTAAATTCCTCTTTGTCAGGTTTGTTAGTGGCCCCCACAATGTATGGTTGGTGGGGTCACTTGAGAGGCGCCCTGACAAACGCCCGGTCCCAGGTTCAGTTCTCTCACAGATGACTCACCAGGAAGTAGAATCAAAGAGGCACAGCCAGAGGTGATTGCATAAAGAATATATTATAGAAATAGGCTTACAGAAAAGTAATATTTATAAGCATTACAATGAAGCATTACAATTAATGAGAGAGCAAAGCAGTTTCCCTGCCTTACATAGTTCAGAGACAAAGAGCCAGAGAGTCTGAAGTTCTAGGGAGAGCCAGAGAGAGAGAGAAAGAAAGAACAAGAGAGCCAAGACCCAAGAGCCAAGAGATAGATAGATAGATAGATAGATAGATAGATAGATATATGTGTGTTGCAGAGAGGAGGCTTTTATAGCTTGGAATCTTATTCTGAATATAGAAACTATTGTATGTCCCAGTATCTTTCTGTTTAGAATTTGTAAACTGTTTGAAACAATGGTTAATTTAATTGCTAAGGAGGGTGTGATACTTGCAGGCATGGTAGATGGGATTAGTCTCTGGCTTCTTTGTCCCATTCAAGCAGCCTATCTTCTTGATCTGTGCACCTGGACCCATTGTCCTAAGCACCCTCTTAATCAGACATTAACACCTTTTAGCTAGTCATGATTCAATCAGGGCTACTTAAAACAGTCTCCCTGCCCTCAGGGTCTATCTGCATTCACATGCCAGAGTCAGATTGATATAATTTCCCATAGGCCTTCGCTGACATACGTAATGCCAACTAAAAATGCTGAATGGTAGCGATAGCTATGCTGACACTCTTCATTTCAAATTATGTTAATCCTTAGCTCTATGGGTGCCTCTGGTCAGGTCCCCATCAAAGTAGGGCAGTTAAATGTTAAACTTTTGCTGGAAAATGGAATAGCATTCAGGTAATTTTTGGAGAGTAGATAATATACCGTAGAATAGAGAGTATTTGTGAAATTACACCTATGCTCTGCATTGTTTTAAAAAAAAAAACTACAAAAAACCCTGGAAGAAAACGTAGGGTGTGGTCTATCACGTTTGCTTCTAGGCTAAATATTATTGGGAAGTAACTTGCTCTTCACTAAACCCGACCTCACCTTTCTTTCTTTTTTTTTTTTAACCGCTAAAAATTGTACATCAGGCATCTAAATATTCAAAAATTGCATGTATTATAAAGTGTGACACAAGTCAAAACTCTCCGGTCTCTAAATTAGGAGATCATTGGTAGAACTGCATAAAACCAGACTTATGAAACAAGTAAACTTAAGCGGCTAGTCAGTAAGTGTTTTCTTTCTCCAAGGACATTTTTGTTAATGGAAAAAAAAAATATATATATATATATTGGCTGTGATCAAAAGTACCGAATTAGAGAGAAAACAGAAATATTCTCCAGGACTGATTTTGCAGGCTATTGAGAGAGACAGTCGAGGGCGAGACTATTAGCATCTGCAGATCTATCCAGCAAAAAAAAAAAAAAAGAGCAAAAGCGTGCTTGGAACAAGGCTCAGCCTTAATTCGTAACCCTCGCCCTATTTTCCTTTGCGTAGGTCGTAACAAGGTGTCAAAAGTAGCCAACCCTAATACAAACCAAACAGACTGGGCTCAACTTTGCAACTGAGCGTTCGGGACTTCAGAAAGCAAAGCGACCTGTGCCCAGCTCTCAAAACTTACCAGACATGTCCGGTCCCTCTGAGAACCGAGATCCCCCTGAGCTCCGACTCCTCCGTCAACCTAGACCTCGCGCTGCTTCCGACGAGAGGGACTGGGCTCAGGCTTAATCCTTGCAGGAGGCTGATACCCGGAGGAGAAGGCTGAGACTAGCACCTTTTGATCCCGACAGAGGCGACTCGGGACTAGAAGAGACTGATCCCCACCAGCAGAGAAGGCTGACAAATTTTTAAAGGATCTGCTTCTGTTTGAAATGATTGAAGTAGTTATATTACAAGGGAGGGGGGGGGGGGAAAAAACTAGGTCCGAACACGTCCAAGGCTTAGCCTAGAGGTTAGCGTCACTGCCGCCGAGCCTGGTATTCTGGGTTCAAAACACAGGTAAAAAAATTAAAAAAAGCAAACCCAGTTTTGTAAGGACAGATCCTCGGGAGTAAGGGGGAGCGCTTTAAGCTCCGTCGGAGTGAAATTCTAAGCTGAGCCTTATGTTCTTATTACAAAGGGGGGACTAAGTCCGAACACGTCCAAGGCTTAGCCTAGAGGTTAGCGTCACTGCCGCCGAGCCTGTTATTCTGGGTTCAAAATACAGGTAAAAAAAAAAAAAAAGGAAGCCCAGTTTTGCAAGGACAGATCTCGTAGTCTCTCAAATCAGGTCCTCGGGAGTAAGGGGGATCGCTTTAAGCTCCATCGGAGTGAAATTCTAAGCTGAGTTTTAAGAGTGAGGAAAGATGCCAGGAGCAGCAAGTCTTTTGGAAGAAAGGGTTTCAGGTGCTTTCCCTGGCTTAGACGGAATCTGGAGCTGGCTGGGGAGTAGAGTCTAGGACTGAGGAAAGCAAAAGATCATTAAACTTGCCTGGTCCTCTCTCTCTCCTGATAAGAGGCGTGCATGGAGGTGGGGGGTGGGGTGGGGTTCCCTGATATTTAAAGGGTGGTCAGACCTTTCTTTCAGCGCTGCACTAACTGCTTGGATTTAGCTCTCTCCCCCTCACTTAATCTGTTATTCCGTTGAAGGATTCAAGTGTATTTAGAAACCAAAACGTGAGGGAGGGAAGTTTCCAGCCTATAACATGAATAGATTTGCTAAAAGGTGACATGTGTACTTGAAGATACAGGCAGGGTTCCCTTCCTGTAAACCGGTAGGTTAGCAATCCAATTGCAGGAACAGGGAGGGGACACTTCTGGGAGTATGATTGGGGGTCTATAAGAGGATGGCAGAGATGGGGGGAGGGGGGTCTGTGTTGATGCACCTACTGTTTCAAGTTTATTAAAAAAAATTTTATACAGCTCATTCAAATTGCTAAGCGGTGTACAGCTATGATAAAAAGCTAATTTTTAAAAGAAACAGAATCAATTAGTGTTAAAATATTGTATAATACAGTATGGAGTTAATAGACTTGAACAGAGACACATGTACTAACTGGACACAAGAGGGAAAGTAGGACTGAAATTACAATATTTTAATATAGAGTACATTTAGGGATAAAACAACAGGAATGGAAAGGGACTGTAGTTATTTTAGCCCTAAAAAAGACAATTTTATCCAAAAGTGTCCTCAAATAAAAATGTTTTGAGTTTTGCTTTAAATTGTTTTATCGAGGGTTCCACACGTAAGTAGCAGGGCAATGAATTCCATAGGGTGGGTGCAGTGACCGCGAAATTATTAGATCTTAATGTATTAATTAGTTTCAGAGATGGTACAACTAAAAGGTTTTGTGATGTTGAACGAAGAGTTTTAACAGGATGATAAGGAGTAAGCAATCTATCAATAAACTCTGGTTGGCTGCATGAACGAGTGATAAATGTTAATAGTAGAATTTTATAACTAATTCTGTGATCAATAGGCAGCCAATGAGCATCGATTAGAAGGGGGGAAACATGGTTGTGTTTCTCTGCGCCATAAATGATCTTAACGGCGGTATTCTGCACTATCTGCAGGCGTCTTAATTCCTTTTTAGTGATGCCCTTGTACAGGAAAGTAATTTTATAAAGCTTTTTCCAGATGTAAAGTATTTTTAAAAGGGGGGGGAGGGAGAAGAAGGCTTTTATAAAATTGTGTGATCCTATGTGTGATTTTAACCATCTGCAGTGAGGCGTTCCTGCTGGGGGACCAAATGTGGGCCGAAAGGAGTTGGAATTGTGAGGTATGCACATTTTCTCAGATATGCAGATAGACATGTGGAGTGCACGCAACATTTGAACCTTTTTGCTTTGGTTTTTTTAAAAAAATACAGTAAAACCTTGGTTTGCAAGCATAATTTGTTCCAGAAGCATGCTTGTAATCCAAAGCACTCATATATCAAAGCGAATTTCCCCATAGGAAATAATGGAAACTCAGATGATTTGTTCCACAATAGAGAGTTGTGCAGGGACAGAAATCCCACCCATTCCCGCCCGTCCCCACCAGGATCCTCTCCGTCCCCACCCGTCCCCGCCAGGATCCTCTCTGTCCCCACCCATCCCAGCAAGGAATTACCTCCATCCCTACCTGTCCCCATAAAAAGCAGCAATTACTTCTGACAGGATCATCAATTTTTTCTTTTGTGTTTGCGCTGCTGTTTTCCTTGTGGAATCTCTTTGGTGGAACCCTTTTTTTGTTTTCTGTTCAAGTAGTTAAATTATAAACCCCCTCTTTTACTAAGGCTGACGTGTCCATTATATTATATGGACGAACCCTGCTTCCAAAGCCTTCCATTCCCGTGGGAGTCCCGTTGGCTAGAGGGGGGTCCCCGTGGGAGTCTCGTGGGTTAGGGGGGGATTCCCACGATCCCCGTTCCCATGCAGACCTCTATTCCACAACCCAAAAACTTTAATACAAAATACTATACATACTTGTATTGCAAGATCTTGCTCATTTAGAACAGTCACTACACTTCCACAGCATGAGAGAGAGAACCATCGGCTCAGTTGTGATGATGTGACACGTGCAGACTGTATGTATTCGTATTGCAAGACTTTGCTTGTTTAGAACAGTAACTACACTCTTGAAGCGTCAAAGAGAGAACCACCATCGGCTCAGTTGTGATGTGTGTATACTGTATGTACTTGTATTGCAAGACATTGCTTGTATATCAAGTTAAAATTTAATAGAATGTTTTGCTTGTCTTGCAAAACACTTGCAAACCAAGTTACTTGCAATCCAAGGTTTTACTGTATCTTTATTCATTTTAAAAACCAAAAATAAGTGCAACATATTATACATACATTTTATACTTTAACAGCACTTAAAACTATCAAATTATATTTTATAACAAATACATATATCATCCCCCCTTTCTATATATCCAACAATTGCACTCAAATTAAAAGTATCTCCCCACTCACCCACCCTGGACGTGTATGATCAAAGGGCAAAATCAACAATCACTCCTTACATAATTTTGTCAATGGCTCCCAAACATCCATAAATTTCCTATAATGTCCCTGTTGTATGGCCATCATACGTTCCATTTTAAAAGTATGACATAGAGATTCCCACCAAAAAGTATAATTTAACTGATCGCAGTTTTTCCAATTCTTCAAAATATGTTGAATGGCAACCCCTGTCATAATAAAGAGGAGTTTATTATTATGGGAAAATATTTGACTTTTGGCCCTCATTATCGTACCAAATAGCATAGTATCGTACGTCAATGCCACAGGATTTTCCAGTACTCCATTCGCTTGATCCCAAATGGATCTCCAAAATTTAAGGATCAAGGGGCAATAGAACAATAGATGATCCAATGTCCCTTTTTGGATGCAGGTTTAAATTGTGGTGTGAGCATTTGTGTATTGGTTTACTCAAGCACTTGACCCTGCTGTATCCAAGAGGCTTTATGTGGGCTGTTGACTAAGCAGCTTCAGCAGGCAGTACCACAATCCTTGATCTTACAAGCCATACCTCCAGTGTTACAATCTATGGCTAACAATTTAGGACTTTTGTGGCCTGCCTGAGTATATTTCTATTTGGTTCAATCCAGAAATCAAAATTCAAGGACTGACTATTAATTGGGCTGCCCCATTTCTGTAAGCTCTGTCTTAACCACACAAGCTTTGGACTCATGATTTTAAAGTGTTTGAGGCTTGTGCAGATGAGGACAGAGCTTAGGCATTGGTGGAATGAGGCATTATGACATCACAATCTGAGCTCTAGAATGTTGCTACATATGATTTTAAAGCGTTTGAGGCTTGTGCAGATGAGGACGGAGCTTAGGCATTGGTGGAATGAGGCATTATGACATCACAATCAGATCTCTAGCATGTTGCTACTTAGGATTTTAAAGTGTTTGAGGCTTGTGCAGATGAGGACAGAGCATGCAGGAATGGGGCAGGGACAGGAAAAGAACTTGCTGAGATGGGACGGAAAAATGAGTTCCTGCGGGGACAAGAAAAATTTGGCCTCGTGTCATTGGGCATACTCAGGTGTGGCAAGTTTACATTTAAATTTCCACCAGAAATTGATTTTATTTTAATTTTTATTTAAAGCATTGCAGTATTTCTTTGATTTTTATTTTTTATTTTTTACTGGTTCCTTGAGAGTTCTGGTTGTTTGAGTTCCGGTTAACAGAGAGTCTACTGTAACTGCAGAACCTTCACAAAGAATAAAACAGGGCTTACAAAGATAATCAAACCTTATCAAATTACATAAATATAAACCTTAACTAGTACCAGCCAGGAGTTGTAATCTGGTGGCAGATAAGGTGGAAACAGCCAAACTAGTTTTACCCTTCAAGGACACCTAATGCCCTAGGATCAAAAATCTATTTATTCCCTCAGTACTTAGATATTTGCATGGGAGCCTGGAAATATATTCTGCTGTGGAGAAAGAATCTCTTGACACAGAACAAGAAATTTGTACTTTAAACAGATTAATCTGCAAATGTCTGGAATACATATACTCTGAGTCCTATATTTGAATATCTTTATTTAAAAAAATCATTTAATATATCCAGTTATGATTTTAAAATGTATGGAAGTAGCCAAGCAGCTTGGAAATTGTACTTTTGAAATGACTCTCTTACTGCCCTACCAGAAGTCAGGAAACTCCGCTTAAAAGTACATTTCCACAATAAAGAGACTCCCAACAAACTAGAATACAATTTTAAACAAAGGAATATATACATTACCCCACAGAATAAAGAAAACACAGAACTAGAAAATTACATAGAAAGTTTCAGACAGACGGTAAAATCACAACTTTCTAGCAAACAAAAGAACATTCTATACTGTACAACCCTTTCCCCACCAGAATGAGCCTCCATAAAAAGCTTACAAAATAATTAAAACATTGTAATCAAACCTGTAGACAAAGGAAGCTCTGTGATAATTATGGGAAAAAATTACATTGGAAAAGAACGCAGACAACTGTCAGACAACACAGACTACAACAAACTGACTGAAGACCCCACAAAAGATTACAGGCAGTCCCTGGGCTATGAATGAGTTGTTTTTAAAACCATTCTTAAGTTGAATTTGTATGTAATTCAGGTTCTGTACAGTACACCATCTATAAAAACATTAAAATATTAAAGAACATTATACATTATAGAAACAGTCCTCAAAATAAAGGACTGTAGCTTAAATAGAAAAAAAGATAGGAGGTTTACACTGTTCCCTCTCCACCTCCACATCCAACATTTCTTCCTCTCATCTCTCTCTTCCCCATGCATCTGTACCTCATGCCTCTCCCACCACCATGTCCAGTATTTCTCTCTCCCTCCCTATGCCCAACAATTCTTCTCTTTCTTCATTTCTCCATGTACACCAACTCTCTTTCCCACTCACTCAGACACCCTGCCCAACAATTCTCCCTTTCTATTCCTTCCTCCACCTCAGCATCTCTTTCCCTCACTCCATCCATTCTTCCATCCAATGTACCAAGTTCATGCTTCCCTCCCTCCATTCTGTGTCTCAAGTTCATACTCCCTCCCTCCTTCCTTCCATTCTTTGTCCAAAGTTAGTGCTCCCTCCCTTCTGTGTCCCAATGCAACCCTGCTTCTCCCTTTCTATGTCGAGCCCCTCTTGCTCCCTTTCTGTCCCAATGCAAGCCTTCTCCTCCCTTCTGTGTCCCAATGCACCCCTTGTCATCCTTCCTGACAACAGAGGGAAGTCTTCCGGGTCAGTCGCGGACCAAGTGCAGGAGCCGCTGCGCACGGCTTTGTGAAAAGAAGTGTGGCTGGGAGAAGGGAGCCGTCCAGAGGAGGTTAATACCTGCGGGAGGGAGGAAGGGAAGCACGAATTTGGGATGCAGAACAGAGGGAGGGAAGGACTATGATGGGTACATTGGGACATGGAAAGGAGGAGGAGGGTCGTGTTGGGACAGGAAGGGAGGAAGAGGGGGGCACGTTGGCACAGGAAGGGAGAGACAGAACCCCAGTTCGTAAGTATGAGTCCAACATAAATTGGACATTCGTAACCCGGGAACTGCCTGTATACTAAACAGCTAACAAACCTCATCAAACACTTCCAAAGCAAGTACATCCACATTTAAAGAAACTCATACGTAACCATCCTTCGGTGGGCACATTCTACTTGCTACCAAAAATCCATAAACCTGGTAACCCTGGCACACCAATCATATCTGGTATTGGTATACTCATGGAAGAAATATATAAAAGGGATTCTTTAACCCATGGAGGGGCATAATTGGAAAAAAAACATCCAATTCCGATTTGGACATAGGGCACTAGTTGCCCAAAGTCGGCAGCCTCAAAAGGTCCATTCTCGAAAAGTACATCCAAAAGATTTTTTTTTTTTTTTTTTTCAAAAATCGTCTCTCTGTACGTCCAGGCGTTTGATCGTCCAGACTGCCAGTATGTCTATCTTTATACCACATTCTTGTCCAAATATTTGTCCAAGTCTGAAACATCCATAACAAGACCTTTTGGATGTGGGAGAGGCCAGCATTGTAATGGACTGGCCACCCAGACATAGCAACAGAGCAGTGGGGCACCTTACAGGGCACTGCTGTGAACTTCACAAAAAGGGTGCCACATAAAAATCTCACCACAACTCCCTTATAGGTCATGGTGAGCCTTGCAAAACACCCCCAAAACCCACTATACCCACCTGTCTATAACCTCAATAGCCTTTATGGCTGCAGATGACACCTATATGGCAGTAGAGTGGGATTTTGGAGGGTTTGGGTGTGTTCACATTTTCCACCATGAATGTAGTGGTTAGAGTGGCTTATAGGCTTGGGTCCTCCTCTCTATGGTTCACTAGCTCCCCCCTCCTAGGCTAATTAAACCACCTTTGTGCAGCTCTACTAGGCTTTCCTATGTCAAGTGCTGATGTTCCGGAGGCAGGTATTTATGTTTTTATTCTGATTTTTGTGGTGGTGTGAGGGGGGTCAGTAAACATGGGGGAATCGTGTGTGGGTCTTTACTTTGTCCCTGCAGTGGTTATCTGGTCACTTTGGACACCTTTTGGGCACTTATACCTGTTTATAGATCGCCTAAGTCACAACGTATAAGTTCTGTCTAACAGTCTCGTCAAACCTTCAATTATTCCTGTAGGATGACTAAGTCTAGGTCGTTCCATAACCCTCCTACATCCCGCCCTTGCAAGCAGCCTGGCAGTGGCTTTGTTCCTTATTGCAGATTAGGTTGGATGTTTCCCCTTTACTATCTATAAGGGGTAATCCTAATTTTGAGCCACTTTTTGACAAATTTATCTGATCCTTCAATTCTGCTCAACACCTACCACGCTTTACACATCCCCTCTCCCTCCCCCTTTTCTCCCTGTCACCTATCTGTCTATCTACTGCTCCCAAATCTAACTGATGTTACCTCGCTGTCCTTACAGCTCCACTTGTTGTATAACGTCTTAAACTGAAAAGGTATGACGGGATATAAATAAAGCTATTATTATTATTACTAGTTTTTTAGCCCGTTACATTAACGGGTGCTAGAATAGATGTGTAGACTTAGGCATTTCTTTCTTTCTTTCTTTCTGTCTCTCTCCCTGCCCCCTTTCTTTCTTTCTGTCTGTCTTTCTTTCTTTCTCTTTCCCTGGCCCCCTGTATGTCTTTCTTTCTGTCGCTCTCCCTTCCCCCTGTCTGTCTTTCTTTCTTTCTGTCTCTCTCCCCCTGTCTGTCTTTCTTTCTGTCTCTCTCCCTGGCTGGCGTTGTGAAGGGGCGGCATGGTGTAGCCTGCTCTGAGGGGAGGGGGAAGTCCGCTGTCTTTACCGCCTCCAGTTTCGCTCCGCTCTTGTTTCCGCTGCGCTAAGGGCCCGGGACGCATCGTAACGGTAAGTAGCAGACTCGGGAAGGCGACGGCAGGACTCCACATTCACTCCCTCCGCCGCCGCCTGTGGTGACGTAGTAAGCGCGCATGCACACTCTTGCCGGCACATCCCGACAGATCAGATCTCAGGGAACACGTGGTGAGAGTGCGCATGCGCTCTTAGCATTTTATTATTATAGATGATATTCTCTGATGTTTTACCATTGGACCTCCAGGGGTCTATATTAGCTTTACCAAGTTGTCAAAGAAGATGGGACTATGAAATTATTTTCCGACTTGCAACTGAATTCACATTGCCCTCAAAAGACCTTTACGCCTATTGGCAATTATGCCATTATATACACTCGTTACCTTCTTCTGCACTTCTGATCTTTTGGAGCTGATGAAAGAGTCTTTGCGTTTAGACATGCAACAGGACATTCTGCTACATTTCCACCATAAATATTTATAGGAACTGCAGAAGGATTATGATTATTGCAGGTTAAGTGCACAGTGGACTTGGGACTTAGGTACTACAGTTTCGGCAGAGCAGCTTCACAGATATCAATGTGTAATGTCCCAAATTCACTTGTCTGTACCTCTTTGGGAAATTAGCTATGTGTATTTACATCTCACCCAAGCGAGCCCAACAGATGGTGTTGCAGTTAGATTCTTGTTATCCAAAGTGTGGACAGCAGGATGCTATTTTGGGTCACCTATTTTTCTCTTGCACAGCTATTCAGAATTTTTGTAGGAGGATTTTGCATTATATCTCTGTTTTATGGCACCTACATTGCTTTTCTCTCAATGTACAGTAATTGCTCCTGTTCCTAAAGGTATGCATGGCTTTTTGAAAAAAGCGCTGGCTGGATGAGACTCAACCCTCTTTGGTGCAGTGGAGGATGCTTTTCATACAACATCCGATTAGTAGGCAATGCTTTGATTGGCAACGCTCAACCCGTACATAGTATCTTGTTATGGTTTTATTTTGCAAAATCTAACTTGTGCCGTGTAGCAGTACCAGACCCCAGAAGAAGGTCTTTTACGAGTGAAATATGGCCGTGTCGGGTCTATAGCACAACCTCTTACTGTGTTTTATATTTTGGTTTTAATCTGCACCTCGTTCAAATAAAGATTTCATCAAGATCATCACTTCCACAGCTCCTTTGTTTTTGGATGCTTCTCATACAACATCTCCAGATAGAATGAGTAAGGGTATCAAATCTATCATAATCCCCTCTCTCCCATTTTTCTTCCAGAGTATACAAGCTAAAACCTATAGCCTGGCTACCCTGGGTAGGCCTGCTCTTACTATTGGAAGCTAAGCAGAGTCAGGCTTGGCTAGTATCTAGATGGGAGACCACTTGGGAATACCAGGTGCTGTAGGCTATGTTGGGCAGAAGCAACACAATGGAGCCACACACTGCACAGGAGAAGGCAATGGAAAACCACTCCTGTACTCTGGTTTGAAACATCACAGGGTGGATTCCTCACTGTGTGTGTTGCCAGGGGTCACTAGCCTACTCAATGACATTATCCATCCATATTAAGTTCTTTAAGTCTGTCCCCATATGATTTATGACAAAGGCCACTAACCAATTTTGTAACAGCCCTCTGGACCAACTCCATCCTATTTATATCTTTTTGAAAGTGCGGTCTCCAAAATTGCACACAGTATTCCAAACGGGGCCTCACCAGAGATTTATACAATAGCACTATCACTTCCCTTTTCCCACAGGCCATTCCTCTCCTTATACAGCCAAGCATCTTCCTGGCTTTGACCATCACCTTTTTAACCTGTTTTGGCACCCTGAGATCATCAGACACAATCACCCCCAAGTCCCGCTCTTCTTCCATTCACAGAAATACTCCGCCTCCTATACTATACTGTTCCCTTGGATTTTTAATTAGCATGATGGAAGATAAAGGCCAAATGGCCCATCCAGTGTGCCCATCCGCAGTAACCATTATCTCTTCCTCTCTTTAAGAGATCCCACGTGCCTATCCCAGACATTCTTGAAATCAGACATAGTCTCTGTCTCCACCACCTCTGTTCTACACATTTCTTTAAATTACTCCTGAGCCTATCACCTCTTAACATCATCCTATGCCCTCTCATTCCAGAGCTTTCTTTCAAATGAAAGAGACTCGACTCATGCGCATTTACATCATGTAGGTATTTAAATGTCTCTATCATATTGCCCCTCTCCTGCCTTTCCTTCAAAGTATACAGATTGAGATCTTTAAGTCTGTCCCCTCTTATGCCTTATAATGAAGACCACACACCATTTTAGTAGCCTTCCTCTGGACCGACTCCATCCTTTTTATATCTTTTTGAAGGTGCAACCTCCAGAATTGTACACAATATTCTAAATATGGTCTCATCAAAGTCTTATACTGGGACACCAATACCTCCTTTTTCCTACTGGCCATACCTCTCCCTATGCACCTTAGCATCCTTCTAGTTTTCGCCGTCACCTTTTCAACCTGTTTGGCCACCTTAAGATCATCACATACAATCACACCAAAGTCCCACTCTTCCATCATGCGCATAAGTTCTTCACTCCCTAAACTGTACCATTCCCTCGGATTTTTGCATCCCAAATGCATTACCTTGCATTTCTTAGCATTAAATTTTAGCTGCCAAATTTTAGACCATTCTTCAAGCTTCACCAGGTCTTTCTTCATGTTATTCACACCATCCTGGGTGTCTACTCTATTGCAAATTTTGGTATCATCCGTAAAGAGGCAAATCAAGTTTCAAGTTTAATGATTTTTTGATTAATCACTTAATCATAATTCAAAGCGATGTACAATTTAAAATACATTCAGAGGGAAACAATACAATACAAACTTTAAATAAAGACGTAACTTTAAAAAAGATTAAACATATAATACAAATCAAACTTAAATAATGACATAATATTAGAAATGGTTCAACATATTCATAACATAAGGTAAAAAGGGGATGTGAAATACAGTTCATGATAGAAAAGTAGAACAAACAAAGGAAAAGAACATTGGGAAGGTATGTAACAGTAAAATTTAAGATTTAAAATAACAGTTTAAAAATTAATAAATCAAATGCCAAATGCATCTTTAAAAAGAAATGTTTTTAAATTACTTTTAAATTTTCCCAGATCATGCTCATTTCATAGAAAGATTGGGAGGGCGTTCCAGATCTGTGGAGCAGTTACTGAAAAGATGAATTGCCGTCTTGTATTAATGATCTTAAGTGAGGGAATGGTTAATAGATTTTGCTCATTGGACCTTAATGTTCTACTCGGATTGTATGGGATTAATAGTTTATAGATAGAAGCTGGAGTTTTATTAAGTAAAGACTTGAAAGTGAGTAGACAGAGTTTATAAGTTATTCGATGAGTGACTGGGAGCCAATGTGCTTCTATTAAAAGAGGAGTAACATGATCAAACTTTCTAGAGTTAGTTATAAGTTTAATAGAGACGTTTTTGAATAATTTGGAGACGTTTGATCTCATTTAATGCTATTCCTTTAAAGAGTGTGTTGCAGTAGTCCAATCTCGAAATTACCAACGAATGAATAAGAATATTTAAAGATTTGGGGCATAGAAATTTTGAAATTGCTCGAATCTTACATAGTCTATAAAAGGTAGTTTTAATAATAGTACTGATATGATCATGAAAATTAAGTTTGGTGTCAAATCTTACCTGGTAGCCCTTCAGCAATATCACTTTATAAAAATGTTAAAAAGAACAGGCCCAACAACAGAACCTTGAGGCATACCACTGGTAACATCTCTTTCCTTAGAGCGATCTCCATTGATCACTACCCTCTGTCACCTTCCACTCAACCAGTTCTTGACTCAGCCCGTCACTTTGGGACCCATCCCAAGGGCACTCAGTTAATTTATTAGACGTCTGTATGGAACACTGTCAAAAGCTTTGCTAAAATCTAAATATACCACATCTAGTGCACTTCCTCTTTCCATATTATGGTGGGTTCTGTATTTCTTACTTTCAGTTCTCACTGAGAGTTCCTTGACAAGTTTTTTTAGAAGTTTGACTGTTAGTACTTCTTTCAGTACGTTCCTAATGGTCTTTTTCAAGACTACCTGAAATAGAGATACCACTGTAATATCTTGTTATCAATTTGGCATGTCCCCTGAGGAAGGCAGTGTTCTGCCAAAACCAGGGGACATGCCAGTTGGGACTTCCCATAGGAACTTTTAATAAAATCCCTTGTGTTGTATTGTGACATCGGCTTTGCTTTTCTTGTGTTTTGCTTCTCATTAATATGTGGGAACCATGGGTCAATTTTACCAGGAACTGTAAAAGGTGTCAGTACAAAATACTCCTAAATCAAATGAATACCAAATCCTATAATGGTGATCCTGACTAAAATTTTCTGCAACGGTCAGCTCTGCTAATTTTTCCACAGTAAGTTGAGTGTTATCACCTGATTAACCTGGTTTATACATAAGCCTTCAGTTGACAGTTGTAGCAGCATTTTGTTTATGGCCCTTACAGTATGTTCTCTGCCTGTCTTTGCCCTTTCTCAACAATGCTGGTTCACTTGCCTTTGGGAGAGCTCAGAGTCAGCAATGATTTTAAATTACCATTGCTTTTTATTCTTGCATTCAGTTAAGTCTTTCTGACTGGGAATTCAGAGGCTGATTCTATAAATGGCACTTTAAAAAAAATGGCGCTGGTCATGTGTCAATCACACTTAGGCGCCGTTTACAGACTCGTGGCTAGTGGCGTCTATGTAAAAACTTAGGCACCTGAAATGTAGGCCAGGGTTTTAAGAGCCTACATTTCAGGTGCCTACATTTTTGGAGAACTGCGCTTAGCGGCGCCTACATCATGCTCCACCCCGACAAACGCCCATGTAGGTGTTAGGCGCTGCTAAGTGCCATGCAGTAGGGGCCTATCTTTTATAGAACTGCATAGGCGCCTATCACCCAATTATATTTTTCCCCCAATTTTTGAGGCTATTAAGGGTATTTTACCAATTAAATTAGATGCTTAAGAGACACCTAAATTTAGGTATTCTTTGTAGCCCGCAGGGCTTCTGGATTTTCCATAGTTTGTCTAGATCAGCCTTTCCTAAAGATTTAGGGCATTCAGGATAATAACAATTATGGATGTGAGGAGTTGATTAAATACAGTGGTCTCAAACTCAAACCCTTTGCAGGGCCACATTTTGGATTTGTAGGTACTTGGAGGGCCTCAGAAAAAATAGTTAATGTCTTATTAAAGAAATTACAATTTTGCATGAGGTAAAACTCTTTATAGTTTATAAATCTTTCCTTTTGGCTAAGTCTTAATAATAATATTGTCAAACGGGATAGTACGCCTTAGAACGCCAGAGGGGAATTATGTGGAAACTGACTCCGATAAAGCCAAACTACTGAATGATTACTTCTGTTCAGTCTTTACCTGCAAGGCACCAGGGCACGGGCCTCGGCTGGATGCAAAGCAAAGCATAAATGACCCATTTCAGGAGTTTGAGTTCACACCAGTTGATGTTTACAGAGAACTATCAAGACTCAAGGTGAACAAAGCCATGGGACCGGACAATCTGCACCCAAGAGTGCTCAGAGAGCTATGCGATGTTTTGGCGGAACCGTTAGCCATGCTCTTCAATCTCTCCCTAAGTACGGGGAGGGTCCCCCTGGACTGGAAAACTGCTAATGTTGTTCCTCTGCACAAAAAGGGTTGCAGAGCGGAGGCTGCGAATTACAGACCAGTAAGTCTCACATCAATAGTGTGTAAACTCATGGAAACTCTACTTAAAGGGAAATTAGACACGATATTGGATGAGGGGAATCTGAGGGATCCCTGTCAACATGGATTCACTAGGGGCAGGTCATGCCAGTCCAATCTCATCAGCTTCTTTGATTGGGTGACAGGAAAGCTAGACTCGGGAGAGTCTCTGGACATAGTATACTTGGATTTCAGTAAAGCTTTTGACAGTGTCCCACACCGTAAACTATTAAACAAGATGAAATCGATGGGATTAGGTGAGAAACTAACTGCATGGGTCAACGATTGGCTAAGTGGAAGACTTCAGAGAGTGGTGGACAATGGCACCCTCTCTGAGACATCGGAGGTGACTAGCGGAGTGCCGCAGGGCTCAGTCCTGGGACCATCCCTTTTTAACATATTCATAAGGGACTTGACCTGAGGGCTTCAGGGAAAAATAGCGCTGTTTGCCGATGATGCCAAACTGTGTAATATAGTAGGTGAAAGCGATCTCACGGATGGTATGGCGCAGGATCTGATCAAGTTGGAAAACTGGTCCTCAACATGGCAGCTGGGCTTCAACGCAAAGAAGTGTAAGGTGATGCATCTCGGCAGCAGAAATCCATGCAGAACATACACCTTGAATGGAGAAACACTAGCTACGACCTCAGAAGAACGGGACTTGGGAGTAATCATCAGTGCAGACATGAAGGCTGCCAATCAGGTAGAGAAGGTCTCATCCAAGGCAAGGCGGATGATGGATGTATCAATAGAAGCTTCGTCAGCTGTAAACCTGAAGTCATAATGCCACTGTACAGAGCCATGGTGAGACCTCATCTGGAGTACTGTGTGCAATTCTGGAGGCCACATTACCGTAAAGATGTACTTCGAGTTGAGTCAGTCCAGCGAATGGCCACTAGGATTGTCTCCAGACTCAAGGGTCTCTCATACGAGGAGAGACTGGGCAAGTTGCAGCTCTACTCTCTAGAGGAGCGCAGGGAGAGGGGTGGCATGATTGAGACATTTAAGTACGTCACGGGTTGTGTCGAGGTGGAAAACGACATATTCTTTCCTAAGGGACCTTCAGTCACAAGGGGGCACCCGCTCAAACTCAGAGGAGGGAGATTTGGTGGTGGTGAAAGATTTTATGCCGTCATCTTTCTATGTTTCTATGTTTCTATTTATAGCTAAAGAGACATATGATCAAGAAACTGTTTTATTTTATTTTTGTGATTAAGAAACATACCGAGGGCCTCAAAATAGTACCTGGCAGGCCACATGTAGTCCCCTGGCTGGGAGTTTGAGACCACTGATTAAATAGGAGAAAGGATAAATTGTGAGGGGATGTCCATGCCTTACAGCCTGAAGGTCGCAGGGTCAAGGCTTGTACATGACACAACACTTGAACAATCCTTAAAAAATCTGAGAAAACTGGAAAGAAACATGTCATTTCAGCTCCCAGTACCCCTCATCCCTTCTCTATAATTCTTGGTGGGGCATGGTGCTGCATTGGTTAAGCTGCCGATGCCAAGGGATTCCTCACAAGTTCTATTTTTGGCCTCATTTGCTAGGCTATCACAAACATTTGCTCTCATTAATGTATTGAGGGCTACAAACTCCCAGCAATACAATCTGCAACTGGCAGCATGGAATTTGTATACATGTTGAAGGGAGATGTCATGGAACTGCTGAATCCTTCTACATTGCTCATTTCAATCTTATTTTAGGTTACAGGCCCCCCCCCCCCCCCCCCATAAATAAGAACATAAGAATAGCTAGGTCAACCCAATGGTCCATCAAGCCCAGTAGCCCCTTCTCACAGTGGCCAATCCAGGTCACTAGTAGCTGGCCAAAATCCAAGGAGTAGCAACATTCCACACTATTGATCCAGGGCATGCAGAGGCTTCCCCCATGTCTTAATAACAGTCTATGGACTTTTCCTCCAGGAATTTGTCCAAACCTTTCTTAAAACCAGCTACGCTATCCGCTCTTACCACAACCTCTGGCAACGTGTTCCAGAGCTTAACTATTCTCCGAGTGAAAAAATATTTCCTCCTATTGGTTTTAAAAGTATTTCCCTGTAACTTCATCGAAGGTCCTCCTAGTCTTTGTAATTTTTGACAGAGTGAAAAATCGATCCACTTGTATCCGTTCTACTCCACTCAGGATTTTGTAGACTTCAATCATATTACCCCTCAGCCTTCTCTTTTCCAAGCTGAAGAGCGCTAACCTTTTTAGTCTTTCCTCATGCAAGAGGAGTTCCATCCCCTTTATCATATAGCATCACTATATCTTTCTTGAGATAAGGAGACCAGAATTGAACATAATACTCCAGGTGAGGTCGCATCATTTAGCGATACAGAGGCATTATAATATCTTTAGTCTATACATGTGTCAACAAGACTGGTAAACTGCCTGGTCCCTTTACAGGTCTCAATTCTATCTGCAATCAAGTTACTAGCACAAAGATCTAAATTATGTGTTTCTGGCATAGACCTTTAATGGTGGAAATGTGCAGCTCGACATGGTGTTTTTCTTCCATAAGGTCTTGGGTGAGGGTAGCCTATTTGTAACCATACCCTCAGTTGTGATTATTATACTCCTACTATCAAAGAACACATTATCATTTTCCACAAGACACCCTCCCCTCCTAAATTTAAAGAGTGTCGGGAGTTCATTAATATCACATCAAAAAGAGACACACAGGGCGACTTGTATACTGCCTTTTTGTAGTTTTACAACCACATTCAAAGTGATTTACATATAGGTACTTGAGGCATTTTCCTTGTCTGTCCCAGGGTAATTGGGTCTGTGGAGGAGCAGTATGGGGTTTGAACCCACAACCTCAGGGTTCTGAGGCTATAGCTGTAACCACTGTACCACACTCTCCTTAATTCAGTCAACAGAGTCCTAAGTTATACCTCTAATGTCTTCCAACTTATAGGCCAACAACAGTTTGACATCTCCACAGTTCAATACTTAGTTTATCACAAAATTGTAATTTGTGTAAACTAAAAGCATTTGACACATCTTTCCTGCCTCACCTGCATTGGACATCAAGATCAACTTATGCAGCAATCTCAGCAGGGTTGACAGTTGGCACAATTTTGAGAATGACAGAATTTGTTCCCGTCCCAAACAATCCCTTTTCATTCTGTAGTGTCTATCTCAACCTTAGTCTTTCTACACCGGCATTCTTCAAAGCAACGCTTAAGGGTCAGTGGTAGTGCCCATTCATACTCTGATTCTTATGTGAGTCAAGTATAGGACAGTCAATCCATTGTGACATCACTGATGAGGTTGGCTCTTAGGCATTGGTGGAATGAGGCATTATGACATCACAATCTCAGCTCTGGATACCAGAGACTGTCATTCTTTAGTGTCTTTCTCTACCTCAGTCTTTCTACACCAGCATTCTTCAATGCCCATTGATATTCTGATTCTTCCCTTTCTTCTTAAAGAATGACATGGGGATAGTTCACCACGGTTATCCGCAGGGACAAAGATGGGGACAAATTCTGTCCTCGTGTCATTCTGTAGTGGCATGTCCTTCTTAAGGAAATATTTACATACAACATTTTCTTTGTGTGCAGCAGTGCGCTCAGGGTCTGTAAATTAGTTACAACTTCAAAGAGGAGGTTTTGTGAGGTGCCTCTTTCCCACAGCAAGATAAGAGAAAAGTCAAGGATATTGCTGATAACTTGCAGATCCGAAACTATCCATAGGGGGCAGGTGATAGTTGCATAAATTGAACTAACCAGAAGAGACGGAAACTGATAGTGCAGCAAAGCAGCCGAATAGCAAAAAAGCACAAAGGGCCTCAAGAATTGGTCCAAAAAATGCATTAAACTCCGGCGCTCCAAGGAGCACTTGTTAACAATGAAATATAACAACAAGGAATGCTCATCTTTAGCAGTTGCTGCCCTTACAGCTGTTACGCTTCATTGTTAAAACGTGCTTCTTGGAGCACCAGAGTTCAATGCATACTTTGGACCACCTTACCTGATAGAGTGCTATTGTTTTAAATGTGCAGGAACAAGATTAAAGCTCCATTCAGGACACAACGCACTAGGGGCTCCTTTTACAAAGGTGCGCTGGCGTTTTTAGCGCACACACCGGATTAGCACACACTGCCCAAAAAACTACCGCCTGCTCAAGAGAAGGCAGTAGCGGCTAGCGCGCGTGGCATTTTAGCGCGCGCTATTCCGCGCATAAAGCCCTTATGCACCTTTGTAAAAGGAGCCCTAAATTTCATAAGAATTGGCTGAATTCTGGGGAAGATACAACATAAAACATTTTGGTGTGGTTTTTTTTTGGGTTCACAGTGTATACGTGAACGCAATTGCAAAACCATACAGTTACATAGGTAAGGGCAATTACAGCTGCTCTCAAGTATTATGTATGATGAATTCTCTACTACACGCTGCCTTAAGTCATGGCAAATAATAATATTAATTTTATTCTTACATACCGCCAAAGGCAGTTTACAACAAGAAGCGCTGGACAATCAGCGAAGAGGTCACAATTCAAAGTCGTCAGTACAATCTTAAAATGTATGTCACTCGCTAGTCCAGGGGTCAGCAATTCCGGTCCTCAAGAGACACAGGCTTTTCAGGATATCCACAATGAATATGTATGAGATGGATTTGCATGCAATGCCTCCTTGGGATACAGATCAATCTCATGCATATTTATTGTGGATATCCTGAAAACCTGACCTGCCTATGGCTCTCGAGGTAAGATAAGGGGGCGGGTCTCTCAGCGCAAGCAGTATAAATAGTAGATCTAAAACAAGCCGCCGCCATCTTGTAACATAGAGGTTATGCGGGATGGATGTTTAGCGGCACGGTAAGAAATAGAGAAAATATGGAGGTTTTATTCTTATAATTGAGTGAAGTTCACAAGGTTTTTACTGGTACGGCTTTGATTTTTTCATAGTGTGGATCCCTGACGAAGCAACAGCGAAACATAGGGTCCACCCGCTTAAGCACATAAAAAGATAAGTACAAGTATCATATTCTAAAGAATAACACTATAAAAGTGGATAAAAAAGAGTCATAAGAGTATATGTATAAATGTAAGCACAAAACTAATATGATATTGAACCCTGACCAATGAGGAGTTCACACTCAATTCTCCCCGTTTAAAAATTGGCCGATATGGGACGGAGGAGGGGTGTTTCTGAGGTCTGTAGTATAAGCACTGTCAATGAAATGCAGTAAAGAGATTAGAATGGTGATTAGTGAAAGAAGATCAGAATCAAATGATTTGGAACTAGTTTTTCTTCTTTTCATCTAGTGAGATTATAGTTCCAAGTCGTAATACTTGCCTTTCAAGTTTGTGTTCTATACATTTGTTGTGACATTGGTAGGCAGTGTGTGGTAGAAAATTCATCATAACTACCCCAGGTTGGTGGCAAGAGTACTCACGGCTGGACTGGGCAAGTCACCTAACCCTCCGATGGTGAGCCCGCTGGAACAGATAGGAAAAATGCTTAATATATATAATTTAATTTTTAAAATTTCTTATATACCACAAATCTACAAATCTAAGCGGTTTACAACATACATACATAAAATACATTCACATTAATATATAACATTTCTCAAAACATTCACAAATACATATTCAGAATTTTACACTTGATGTATGTAAAACAATTTTAGTCTAATAAAAATGCCTGTGAAAACAAAATGTGTGTTGAAAGATTTTCTAAAAAAATACTCAGAGACTCAATCATTCTCAATTCCTTTGGAAGTGCATTCCAAAACTGGGGTTCCACAACCATAAAATCTGAGTCTCTGTACATCTCAAGTCTTATTTGTTTAAAATCCGGAACATCAAGCAACACCTGATTACTGGCACATAAAAACCTATGAATTGCCTTACTGGGACAGACCGAAGGTCTATCAAGCCCAGGATCCTGTTTCCAACACTGGCCAACCCAGGTCCCAAGCACCTAGCTAGATCCCAAGTAGCAAAACAGATTCTATGCTGCTCATCCTAGGAATAAGCAGTGGATTTCCCCAAGCCATCTCAATAATGGCCTATAGACTTCTCTTTTAGGAAATTATCCAAACCTTTTTTTTAAAACCCTGCTAAGCTAACCGATTTCATCACATTCTCAGGTAATATTTTCTCCGGTTTGTTTTAAATCTATTACTTAGTAGCTTCATCACTAGTCCTAGTATTTTTGGAAAGCGATTCACAACTGCCCTTTCAACTCCACTCATTATTTAATATAGACCTCTATCATATCACTCCTGAGCCATGTCTTCTCCAAGCTAAAGAGCCCTAGCCGCTTTAGCCTTTCCTCATGGGGAAGTCGCACCATCCCTTTTATTATTTTTGTTGCCCTTCTCTGTACTTTTTCTAATTCTGCTATAACTTTTTTGAGAATTTTAAAGATCAATGTCAACATCTTTAATTGGATACACCAATAAATGGGCAACCAATGTAATTGTTTAAGAATTGGTGTAATATGTTACATTACATTAGTGATTTCTATTCCGCCTGTACCTTGCGGTTCTAAGTGGATTACATTAGAAGATAGCTGGACATTTCCAGGAGATTACATTATAATGAAGAAAGCAGGTTTCAGGTTACATATTGAGGTTTCGGACGTTTGGAGACATTGAAGAGACCTATCAAGCAGGTTACAATATTTTAAAAAGAGAGCCGGAATCCGGTTATATATTGAGGATTCAGTTTAGAGACTTGTCTAGAAGTTGACAGAAGGGTGGTATATTCGCGAGGAATATGCAGTTGGGATGGGAAAGGGGGGAGATTAGGTTGATGGGATGTGTTTACATGTCCATATAAAGGGCACCCTGAAATTAATCTAGCGGCAGCATTTTGAGCTATCTGTATAGCTCTTAAATCTTTTTTGGGGGAGTGGGGTGGGGGGAAAACATAACTAACAATGAATTACAGTAATTAAAAGGTATATATACACTCACATGTACAGTATATGCCTCTACGACTATTCGAAAAGTGAGTAGACTCAACAAAATCCTTCAAAGGTTGAGGCAATTTCAGCTTCAAGAATATTTTCTGAATAACTGATTTAACATAACTTGCTTAGTCCAGGGGAAGAGTAGCAGCAGACTGGGCAAGTCACAAAGACAGGAAGCTTCTCTTTACTCATTTCAGGAACAGCCTGACTGCTTGCAATCAGTACGAGGGAAAGGTCATTGCTTGCAGTTAGAAAACAGTGGCTGTTTCTTTGTAATAATAACAGTGTATCGTTATCCAGAATAACAATGATCACATTACTTTAATCAGAATCATTTGGATTCATGTAGCGCATTCACCAAAGAAGATCCCATCATGCTTTAGTTATTACAGGTCAAAAACACACATGGCATGCAAACATTTCAGGGAAGATGACCTTTCTCTTATGTTTTTGTTGCATTTTTTTGTGTGTCTAGCATTTTCCTTTTACTCCTTTGAGTTTTTAACGCAAATGAGACCGGATTCTAGTGAGCTAAGGCTCTATGAGCTTTTGTTTGCAACCAGCCAGGGGATTTCACCCACCATTTAGCCCAAAAAATTGCCGAAATGCTTCTCGGTCAGGAGCCAAAAAAGTCTGGCACCTAAGCCCCGATTCTATAAAGGTCGCCTAAGTCATGCCTAAAGTTAGGCATGCTTTAAGTGTCCAATTTAAGTGGTTAATGAGCCAATTAAGGGTCTTAATAAGCGATAATTGGTACTTAGACATTCAAAGTACGTAGACGCCACTTTGTAGATGCAGCCACAATTTCATGGACGCCCATGTTTAAAACTCGCACCTAACTCAATAGGTGTGAGTGTGGAATGGGCGTGATTTGGGCAATGACTCAATTTGGGCATCCTTTGATTCATTTACATAACACTGAGCAACCTATGGCGTCCATATGATGCCTATATTGTAGGCAAATGAAAATCAGGTCTACTTTGAGCTTAGTTTGGGCTTCAAATAGATCTGAGTTCTAGGGACAGAACTTAGGCACTCTTTGGACGTTCTTAATGCAATCTGCTAAATAGCTCTCTGGGATTTATTTTTTGCTGTATTAAGCTCAAAATACATTTAATAAGGCACCACATAAAAAGGGCACATTAAAACAGATATATTGCATGCAAAACCTTCTATTTTTGTGGACAAACAGCAGTGCTATTTGCTAATTAGAGGGAAAGATCCATGAACTGAAGCACAGCACATGAAAAACAGCTTGCAAAGCTCAACCATTGTACCAGGGCTGAGACACCGCCGCTTTTTCCTATTTTTTATTGGATTTAAGTGAAAGAATATCATAATGATAGAATAATGGTAAGGCATCATTACCACTTTACTGCCAGGTTAAATGAAGGAAATGAGCCTGTTCCCCTATCTAATCTAATCTTCTATTTGTGTGTTGCTCATGCCTATACAGGCTCAAGGCGACTGTAAAGAGAGATTTCCTGTTTCCAAAGCTGCTACATGGTATTTATTAAGCGCCTTCTCCTGAAGAAGCAGAATATAGCGAAACTCGAGTTGGGAGGGAGACTGGTTTATCACAGCTTCAGGATGGTATATATATATATATTCTATTTATGATTGCTGTCACTGAGGCTGTTCTATTTTTGGACCAATCGAGAAGTTTCCGCCACACATATCCAGATAAGTCAACCTTATTTGTAACTGGATTTAAAGTCATAAGATCATTCATTAGTAGAACTGGCGACGGTAGGACGAGCAGTTGCAATGATGGTCCTATAGAGCAGCATTTCTCAACTCGGTCCTGGAGTACCCCCATGCCAGGATATCCGCGATGAATATGCATGATAAACATTTGCATATAATGGAGGGGCAGTGTATGCAAATCAAGTTTATGCAAATTCAACATGGATATCCTGAAAACCTGACTGGCACATGGGTACTCCAGGACTGAGTTGAGAAAACCTGCTATAGAACAACCTGTTTTGTTCACTACACTTGGACATTTTTATGGTTGTGGTACTGAGCACTGCTGTGCACTATAAAATCTTTTTTTCTATATATTTAAGCTGTGATTTGGTTTGTGGTGGCAGGTTAAATGAAGGCAAAGTCAATAAAATTGCTCGCCAGAGATCATGCAGAGAGCTAGTGGTGTGGTAGAACAAAGAGCGGAATTATCCAGTCCCAGGAGAATCCCTGAGTCAATGGTCCATACTCCAAAAGTTGGCCTGTCATAATATCTGTTACAGTGTCATATATCTATTCTCTGAGTTTTCTTCTGAAAATCTTGGCTGCCTCCAGCTCAGCCTTATCTGTGCAGGACAAGAACTGATTATGTACATTTGCATTGTCAGTTCCCACAGTGCTTCCTGATTCCAGCATGATTACCGTAATTGTGATCTGTTTGCAACATAAGAAATAGCAATCACTTTCAAAAACATAGTTTCTTAAACGAGTTTGGGCATTAAAGGAAATGGCTTCTGTATATCAAATCTTGACAGTCTGCTTATCGTGTGCAAAGTCCAAGAGGCTAAAATCTAACATCTATTTCATTAATAATTGAAAAAAGTATTACCGATTCCTTTGCAAGAAATGCCACTCTCAATTAAACACAGCATCAGTTCCTTGACAGCTAGCACATCGTTCAATAACAAATTAACAGCAGAGGAAAAAATCCAGTTAAATTGCAATAATTCATTAATTTCACAGGGCGGCTGAGATAGCAATCAGGTTGAAGTCAGAAAGTCATTTAATAGGTTTCTTTTGGTAAGGATGAGAGAGGCTTCTCTGATCCAATTCAGATGTACAGTAGATTTGGGTCTGCGAATGTGTACATTTTCCTGGGATGACTGGAATCATTTTTTAAATTTGGCTCTTATATATAAAGAAATATGATATGGGTGTAAAGAATTCTTTCTAGAGTCAAAAGCATTTGAAGATGGTATGAATCTTCAGATATAAATTCTCAGTTTTAAATTTAAATTTAGAAGATCAAAACTTGCAATTCTAAAAGTTCAGACCATGAACTGTCCAAATTTAGGCTCTGTTATTAAGCTGCGATAGAGGTTTCTACCGCAGGTCTGGGCGCTAAGGCCCTGATTCTGTATAGGACACCCGGGAGAGGTGTCCTATATAGAATTGGGCCTACACTAACCCTGATTCTGTAACCGGCACCCATGTTACAGACACTGGTTAGAGAATCGGGTTAGAGTAGATGCGGCCGCTACACTTATCGCAGCTCTAGAAACCTGGGCCAGTCAGGCCTTAGGGTTAGTGGGATGGGCGGACCCACTATGCCTAAGGCCTGATTGGTCCAGGCTTCTAGAGCCTGGGCCAATCAGGCCTTAGACTTAGCGGGGATGGGCCGGAAAAGGGCGGGCCCGACTCATTTCAACGAGGCGGGCCTGCCGGCTGGACAGCAACAAGACACGTCCGTCCGGCCACAATTTAGAGGTTAGTTGGGGTGGAGGTTAGGGGGGGTCATTGGGAGGGTAGCACGGGGGGGGGTCATTAGCGTGGGAGGTCCGGTGGGGGTGCAGCTTTCCGGCAGGAGGGGTTCGGCATGCTCCTGCCGGCGATCAAGAGTTTCGGGGGGTTGGGCGTTCCGGCAGGAGAGGTTGGACACCCTCCTGCCGGTGATCGGACAGGCAGCTGCGGCTGCTATACTTATTGCGGCAGGGAAATCCCTTGCCGAGATAAGTATAGCAGCCGCGTCTACTTACAATGTAGGCCAGCATTTTGCTGGCCTACATTGTAAGCATCTCTTCCTCTACTAGGGAGACGCATAGGGCCACCTAGGTTCACCTAAGGCCCTTAGGTGAGCTTAGGTGTCTTGTGGGCCTCCCTAGGCTCCTGGAGGCGCCTTCAATATAGGCGGCCTGCCTGGGGAGCATTTTTTTTTTTTAAAACGTGCATCCCATTTGGCTGATTAGACAGCTGTAGGACGCCTACAGCTGCCTAAAATCGGGATGCACTTTGCAGAATCAGGGCCTAAATGCTCCAACTCTACTCCAACATTCATAGGAATTCTATGAGCATCAGAGCAGTGTTGGAACATTTAGCACGCCAGGCCGCTGTAGAAAGCTCACTTGCGGCTTAGGAAAAGGAGAGGTTAGTTACATCAAAACTTGAGAGACTCAGATTTTATCCAAACTAAGGATGTGCATTAGCAAGCATGCATTTGATTCATTTCTGTGCATTTAAAAAAGTACACGAGATTGATGTAACTCATGGTAAACTATGACTTAGTAAATGTACTATCAACGAGAAAATGTTATTAACAAGAGTGTTTGAAATAAACATTAAACATGTCAAAAAATCAGGGGAAAGTGCAAATATTTTTTTAGTGCATTTAGGGGCCCTTTTAGTAAAGCGTAGTGTGTGCTAATATATACCCTCTTCCCCCTCTTTTACAAAACCGTAGTGTGGATTTTATCGCTGGCCGCAGCGGTACCAACTCCGATGCTCATAGGAATTCTATGAACGTCGGAGCTGTTACCACCACAGCCGGTGCTAAAAACCGTGCTATGGTTTTGTAAAGGGGGAGGGGGATAATTAGTGCACACTAAGGAAGGAATTCTGTAAATGACGCTTTTAAAAACAGGCGCCAAAAAACATTGGTGTTACGCACTAGTCTATAATAGTCTTAATAGAATCGTGCTTAGCACTGATTCTTGTGCCTAACTTTGGACCCCAGACATACGTGTGCTGAAATCTAGTGTAAGTGCTGGCGCTCAGGTTAGGCTCGAAGAGGCAGCATTCTGTAATTGCGTGCACAACATTTTAGAATACCCCTGCTGCACCCTGAGCCACACCTCTCTTGAGTTATGCAATAGTAGAGTTAGACACCACGCCTTAAAGGAATAGCAGGCAACCAGATGTGCATGTAAATCCTAATTGGTGCCATGTAACATCAATAATTGGTTGTTAGCAACCAAATATTAGAAGTTGCGGGCTCGTTAATTAATTTGCACCCACATCTTTGGCATCTTTGAGCATCATAAATAAAATCTGGGGTTAAATGCTAAAGATGTCCGAAGGTATAAAATGGATTTCCTAGCATTTAGCACTCTAACTTCATTAGTATGTGCTAAGATTTGGTACTAAGGGCTAGATTCACTAAGCAAACTGATTGTGTACCGATCGGTTTGCGACTCCTTTGTGACCCGATTTTACTCCGACTCGATTAACTAACCTGTGTCCCGATCATCCTCTGATCCACGTATGCAAATGAGGGGGAACGACATTCAAATGATGGCAGGCAGCGATCACTAACAAAAACCCTGCAACACCGACTGCGCTGGCCGATCATTCACTGCCATCATTCACTGCCGATCATTTCTGACTGCCATCTCCTGCTCTCTGCCTGCTGTCTACCCCGACTTTCCAGCTCTCTGTCCCCGACTCTCCTGCTCTCTCTTCCCCGACTCTCCTGCCGCCCTGCACTGCCACGAATCTCCTCTACTGTTCCTTGCCCCAACTCTGTGCCTTTTACTCCTGCCACCCTGCTCTTCCCTGAATCTCCTCTCCTGCCGCCCTGCTCTGCCCCAAATCTCCTGCGCGGCTCTCTGCCCCTGACTCTTCTGTTCTCTGCCCCAAGCGCTGCCCTGGCCTTACCCCACAGTGCGAGCCCATGGCTTTAACCCGTGGGTTTAAAGCGGGTTAAAACCACAGGCTCGTTGGCTAGGTAAAACTGTTTTTTTTTAAAGTCACTGCTCTTCTCTTTACGCATGCGCAGACCATCTACAGATGGTCTGTGCATGTGTCGGGAATGCTACAGAGCGATCTGGGTGATCGGTTGGGGGCATGATTCTGATCGCCCTCATTTGCATGAGGGCGATTCGTGAATCAGCCCCCCGGACACGGATTGGATCCCTCACGGATCGGATCCGATCAGTGCCCTTAGTGCAGGGGTGTCCAATGTCGGTCCTCGAGGGCTGCAATCCAGTCGGGTTTTCAGGATTTCCCCAATGAATATGCATTGTAAGCAGTGCATGCAAATAGATCTCATGCATATTCATTGGGGAAATCCTGAAAACCCGACTGGATTGTGGCCCTCGAGGACCGACATTGGACACCCCTGCCTTAGTGAATCTAGCCCTAAGTCGTTATTAAGCTGCAGTACAATTTTCAGATTTACTATAGTGAAATGTATCCTGCGCCATACCAAAGGCTGTGCAAGTGGTGTGGCCATATAGGGTACAAAAAAGATTGATTCCAGCCCACCAACTCCTCTCATTGGTAGTGGCAAAGTAGGCGTGGTGAGGGCGGGGCACCAATGGGTGAGTCATACAGGGCACATCTATAGCTCAATATAGTCTTGAAAGTACCATACCTGTGCAGATGGCAGTCATTACCAAAATGTAAATCTACACCAATACTTAATTTACCCCCCCCCCCTTTTATTAAGCCACATTATGATTTTTATCACTGGGCACTGTGGTAGTAGCTCCAACGCTTATAGAAATTCTATGTGCATCAAAGCTAATACCACCGTGGTCAGCAATAAAAAAAAGCCTAACGCAGCTTTGTTAAGGGGGGGGGGTTATTTGTGGGTTAGATAATAAGATCTTTGTCTGTGTTATTTCAGGGTTGGTTCATTAGTCATGGCAACAATTTTTTTTTCTCTCAAAAATGCGTCAACACTTGAAATCTAATATATACATTTGAAAGTGTGTGACATACTTCTTAATGTTAACAAATATAGGGGTCCTTTTACTAAGGCGCGCTAACTGATTTAGTGCATGCTAAAGATTAGTGTGTGCTAAATGCTAAGGCGCCCATTGTATGAGGTCTTATGTGAAATCATTAGTTATATTGCATGAGTTTGCTCTCTTTTTACTAACCGATTTAGCGCACGCTAATGCCATATAATATAATGGGCGCCTTAGCATTTAGTGCGTGCTAATATTTAGCATGTGCTAAATTGGTTAGTGTGTCTTAGTAAAAGGATCCCAAAGAGAGCAAACTCATGCAATATAACCAATGATTTCATAAGACCTCATACTATGGGCGCCTTAGCATTTAGCATACACTAATCTTTAGCATGCACTAAATCGGTTAGCGCGCCTTAGTAAAAGGACCCCTATATTTGTTAACATTAAGAAGTATGTCACACACTTTCAAATGTATATATGTCATGTCTAAAAAATGGAAAGAACAATTGCGTTACAAAAAGGAAATTATAATAAATTCAAAGAGACCTGGGGGCCATTGACAAAATTTTGTAATGAGTAAATACCATTTTTCCAATACAAGTATAAATGTAGATGAAGGATGGGGGGAGGGGGTTCTGAATTTTGGGAAAATTTTTTTGGTTTTTTGTTCAAAATTTATTTTTGGGTATATTTGGTTTGATATAATGTGGAAAGGGAGGGAAGGAAGAGATCAATTCAATTCTTATGTTTTAAGGTTAAAATGATAAGAAATTCAAGTGATGTATATATTTCAATATGTCAATTAATTATACACTTGTAAAAGGTAAAATGAATAAATAATTTTTTTAAAAAAAGAAGTATGTCACACACTTTCAAATGTATATATGTATATATTTGTCTTTCATGCCCTTACTGGGGTGGTGCATTCATCATTGGTGTTGTTTTCTTTGCATAGTAAATTATAATTTTAGGCTGTTGTATCAACAAATGTGTGTACTGAAGTATATAAGAAGAGCACTTATAAACCTGAATTCACACAATTGTTGCTATGACAGCCTAAAATTATAACTTAATATGCACAGAAAGCAACACCAATGATGAATGCACCACCCCAGTAAGGGCATGAAAGAAATTCAAGTAAGGCCCTGAAATCTTATGAAATCATTGGTTATATTGCATGAGTTTGCTCTCTATCTTTTTTTAAGTTTATGAGTATTTTTATGAGAACTTTAGTTTTTATCTGGGCAGTTTGGATTGTACTTTAATGGTGCCAGCAAATGAAAGATGAATGCAGGTATCTCTGGTAGGGGAGAAGCAAAAAAAAAAAAAAAAAGACATTTGAAATCATTGTTTTATTATGGCATACAGCAGGGATGCCTAACACGTCAATCGCGATCTATCAGTCGATTGCAAAGGCAACATGAGTCGATCACGGAACCCTGCCTATCGTGTTTCCCTGAAAATAAGCCATTTCCCGAAAATAAGCCCTAGCATGATTTGTGGGGTAGGTCTTAATATAAGCCCTACCCCAAAAGTAAGCCCTAGGGCTCCTTTTGCTAAGGTGCGATAGCGTTTTTAGCGCACGCTAAAGATTAGCGTGCACTAACCACGCGCTAAACAAAATATACTAACAAAAGCTCTATGGAGGCATTTAGCGTTTAGCGTGCTAAAACCACTAGCATATCTTAGTAAAAGGAGCCCGTAGTCCCCAGAAGCCTAACCCGAATGTCCCTGGATTCGCCAGCAGCAGTGCTTCCCCCACCTCCCTGCCCCCGCCGTACAGCTGAACCCCCGCTGACCCTCCCATCTTTCCATCTCTCCCTCCCATCCAAACCCCACCGACCCTCCAACCACGAGACCTACAAAGAGCAGCATCGGCAGCACTCTAAAGAGGCTGCTTCGTGGCCTTCTTCCACTGGGGCATTCTCTCTGCTGCATCACTGATGATGTCATCAGTAATGCAGCGCAAGGAAGGCCCCGGTGGGAGGAGGCTGTGAAGCAGCCTGTTTAGAGTGCTACTGACGCTGCTTTTTGGAGGGAGGTATTTAGGTGTGGTGGTCAGTGGGGTTCGAATGGGAGGGAGAGATGGAAGGATGGGAGGGTCAGCAGGGGTTCGGCTATGCGGTAGGGTGGGTGGGGGGCTGCTCAAAGGTTCTGCTGCATGGAAGTGAGGGATAGAAGTTGTGCAAGGGTTCAGCTGCACGAGGGATGGGATGGGAGGGAGAGATAGAAAGATGCTGTACGGAAGGGAGGGATAGAAGCTATGCAAGGGTTCTGCTGCATGAGGAATGGAAGGGAGGGAGGGATAGAAAGATGCTGCAGAGGGAAGGCACAAGGGGATAGATGAGAGAGGAGGAAAGATGCTGCATATGTGGGGGAGAGAAAGGAAAGAGGAAGAATTGGGGTGAAGGAGAGGAAGGGAGAGATGATTATGTACATGAAAAAAAATAAAACCTATCCCAAAAATAAGCCCTAGTGCATTTTTTGGGCTCAAAATTAATATAAGATGCTGTCTTATTTTCGTGGAAACATGGTATATAAATAAATATATGTTTAGCATTTTTATTGTTGTAACCCCCCTCATTATATGGGAAACTTCAGTTGTTCCCTGTTTTTTAGGGAAAAAGTAAAGTTTTCAGTATAATGTGGGGGGTTACAACCCCCCGAACCCCCCACAATGCCGGTGCGATCTGTATTCAGTAAAGTGGGGGTTCCCCCCCCCCACACACACCCCATCGGAGCCCCTTAAAACACTGTTTTTCTTTGTCGGCGCGCGCTTTTGACCTGTCACCGTTAAGGTTAATTCACTTGCATTAGTGGTTTTTTAATCAAGAGTATTTTGATTTAGTATTTTTTAGTTTGGACACAAATCTCACAGCAAGTTTTATTCTTCATAGGCATCACACAAAAGAAAAAGAAAAAAATATATAAATGAGACATCTTATTCGGCTTCCTGATGTAGCTCTAGCGAAACACGGTCTGTGTTGAAGCTGTGATACACCAGCTCAGATAAGTGATTTGCCTTTATCTATGGAGAGCTATATGCACAGAAGCTGTGATTAAGTATCTATGCACCACTAGCGACTTTGTGTCACTGCATGGCGCCTTGCTGAAGTATCTATCTAAAATATTTGTTGTGATATTTATAATACTCTTCAACTTCGGTGGTATAAGAATCTCTTATGGGCGAGAGATATTGTTTGTGGTAAAGATGGATGTAGAGCAAAAAGTGAAGGAGAGAAAACAGCAAATGGATAAGAAGGCCCTGTAAATAGAGTTAAGAGCACAGAAAGAAGGAAACTCAACCAGAGACTGGGAAAAGATGAGTAGAAAAATAAAATCACCAGACATCAAAGGTAGGAAAAGTGATTTTATTTTTAATTTAGTGATTGAAATGTGTCCATTTTTAGAATTTACATCTGCTGTTTATATTTCGCACTGTTCAGGAAGAAATGTATTTCTGTTTCTCTGTTGTTGTACTGCATGCAGAATCTGGCATCTTAGGGTTTCATTTGTGTATATTAGGACTTTTAGTTTGTGGTCCTGTATTTGCAAAGGTTTATCTGTGTTCTGCACGTGTGACCAAAGCCAGGTGTTCAGGTAGGAATGAATATTATGGCCCCAAGTAGGAAGGTATTTGTTGGCAGTTTGTACGGATTTTGGAAGGTCCCGAGCTTGGATCCACATCTGGAAGACCTCTGCGCATGTGCAGATGTTGATGTGATGACATCACATATATTAGTGTGATGTCATTGCGTTGATGTTCACGCATGCGCAGAGGCACTCTAGACATGGGAAGGAGCTCGGGAAGGGAGACACGAGATTCATATGGGGGCAGGGCTAGGGGCAGAATGGGGCAGAGTCAGGAGCGGAATGGGCTGGGGCATGAATGGGGCAGGGCCACTTGTCCTCTTTTATAAAGAGGAAATCTGGTAACCCTAGGCCCAGAGCAAGTGCCCGGTTTGCCACTCCCTAACAATGGCCCTGGGAGGCTATGTTTGGAATATTCTTATGGATGGAAAATAAGAAAGAACAAAGATGACCACTACAATTTCTTCTTGGTTCTATGAATTTCCCCAGTGCTGCTTCAGTATTAGTTAGCTATAATACAATGGAGTAAATTCAGTCAATATTGAGCAGGAACTATATGGTTACCCTATGTTAAGGCTTCCCAAAACTGTCATGGTGACTCCGAAAACCAGTCTGGTTTTCAGAATATCCAGTGTGATTATACACAGTACAAATTTGCATAGACTGAAAAACTAGCATGTTCAAATTTTGAAAGTCTTATCCTATGTTCTACATTTGATGACCTGCTGGATGTTAGAATCTGTAGTAAATATTGGAGCTCCCCCTAGTGACTTTGAGCATTGCTCCCTTTTTATAATGTAACTTAGTTTCTCTCAAACTTTCTGGAGCTGAACCACACTAAAGGTAGGGGCCATGGCTCAAGGCACCTGGAAGTATGCGGTCATTGCCATGATGACATCACACTCATGCGTGATATCATCATGTCGACATCCACGCATGCGCAGAGGCCCTCCAGACAGGCCCTGAAATGCCAGTAGGTTGTGCCAGCAGGGAAGTCTAACAAATATCAACTGAGTATCCCCAACCACAGACCTCCCAAGCTCCACCCTAGACCCACCCAAGCTCTTCCCCAGATCCTGCCCCTTTACTAATTGTAATGCAATTTTTTCCATTCATTTTTCATGTACACACAATATACACAGCAGATATAAATTCTCAAAACTAACACATTTCAATCACTATATTGAAAATAAAATCATTTTCCCTACCTTTGTTGTCTGGTGACTTTATTTTTCTGCGCTTTTAACTATGTTTCCAGTGCTTTCTTATTCATTGACTGTTTTTCTCTCCTTCACTTTCTGTCCTGCATCCCTTTGGCATTAACTTAACATTCAGTTTTTCCATTTTTCTACTTTCTTCTCAAAATATACTTTTCCATGTCTTCCCTTCCCTTCCTCTCTCTCTTTCCCTCCCTATTTCCATGGTCTGACATCACTCTCCTTCCCTCCTTCCCCCCCAGTAGTCCGACATCTCTCTCCTTCCTTTCCATAATCTGGCATCTCTCTCTACTACTAGTACTACGATTATTATTTCTATAGCGCTACCAGACTTCCCTCTTTCCCTTCCATTCCCTGTTCTGGTATTCCAAGTTTAAGTTTAAAGTTTAATTAAATTTTAATATACCAACCATCGATGTGCACCTCCCCAGTGTAACATTTTTCTCTCCCTTCCTCCTTTCTGCCCCCTGCAGTCCATCTCCCTTCCCTTCCTCCTTTCTGACCCCCTCCCAGTCCAACATTTCCCTCCTTTCCACCAGTCCAACATTTCATTCTCTCATCCTTATGCATGCTTTTTCTTCTCCAGAACTCCTTGCCTTCCCTAACCAACATCTCCCCTCTCCCTCCATGAGTCCAGCTTTTCACTCTCTGCCTTCTCCCCTTCCCCTGAGTGTGACATTTCTCCTTCCCTCCTTTCTGCCCTCCCCATCCATTTCGCCCTCTCCATGAGTCCAACCCTTTCTGCCTCCTGCACACGTTCTCTCTCTCTCTCTCTCTCTCTCTCTCCTTGCCTCCTCCCTTAAGTGACATCCTTCCTTCCCACTCCCCAACCCATGCTCCTTCCACATGCACAATTTCTCCCTCTCCTCCACCCCATGTTCATTTCTCCCTCTCTCATCACTCTCACTCCTCTTGTAACAATTTTCCTTCCTTCCCTCCCTCCCAAATCCATTCATAGCTAATATGCTCTCTCCCCATCCACCATCTCACCCTCCCCTCCAGTGTGTAGCATCTTCCCTTTCTCTCCCCTTCTGCCAGGTCCAGCAGCACCTCTTCTCCCTTCCCTTTCCCTGCCCCCTGTCCAGCAGCACTTCTTCTTCTCCCCAAATCCAGCAGTACCCCTTCTCCCTTCCATTCTTCCCCTTCCCCCTGTCCTAGAGTCCCCCTTCTCCCTTTCCTTTCCATCCTCCCCTGTCCAGCAGTACTTCTCCTGTCTCTAGCGGCAGCTCAGTGTGTGCTTTTAACTTGGCCACACAGCTACCACTAGCATTAATTTAGACGCGGCTTAATCAGGCAGCCTCAGGGCTTTTGCTAGGCCGGCCCACCTCTGACGAAAGAAGAAGTTGTAACATCAAAACAGGCCAGCCTAGCAAAGGCCCCAAGGCTGCCTAATGAAACCACGTCTAAATTAATTCTAGCAGCAGCTGTGTGGCTAAGTTAAAAGCACACTGAGCTGCTGCTGCTGCTGCTGGTCTAGGGGTGCGGAGAGAAGATGAGGAAGGCAGGAGTCCTGGGAGATACGCAATAGCAGCAGAAGTGAAAGTAGTGCTGGACTTGGGGAAGGATTGGGGGGAAAGAAGGTAGATGAGAAAATCATAACACAAACTTAAAAACAAAAGAATCCCCACTGCTATATGCTAGCCCCATGATACACCTCCTGGGTGCTTGTAACACACTAGTTGAAAACCACTGTGCTATACAATACAATGAATGATTGATCTAAGCAGTTCAACAGAGAAGTTGTGAGGATGAGAAGTCAATAATTCAGCTATGGGTGTAAAGTTCATAGTTCACTTTATTAGTATTAGCACTGCGAAGACTCGAAGACTCAATACTGACTGTATTTCGGCAACTGTGCCTTTGTCAAGAGTCTTGATAGCTGATTTCTCTATCACATGAATAGAGCATTAAGCACAGGACAATGTTTGGAGCAAGCATTGAAAAGAACTGGTGTCCAAAGGAAATCCTGGCCATGAAACAGGGCTGGGAAGAGCAGCATTGGGCCAGGGAAGGCCTGACGAGAGGAAGCAGAGTGGCTACGACTTGCCAGGAACCTCGCAGGAAGGTGGCCAGGTCCCAGAAGGGGAAGGTGATCCACAGGGGCATGGGCCAGGAAAAGGGTTTTTGGCACCACACACATGATCGCGCCCAAGGCAGCAGGGGTGCTATAGTTTGCCCCAGCAGTGAGGGGGAAGCCCTGGAGTAGCTGCATAAAACAGCAAATAAATGCTGGGGCCCTGGCAAGGAAGAGCTCAAGGTCCTGAAGAAAGTTTGAATGGCATAATAGCCACTGGCAATACAGATGCATCTGCACAGTAAGGGCCAAACGGTGTCCCAATTGTAGGCGGCCAACTGCTGCCAAACCAGCCAATCAGGAAGCATGTTTTTGGGGAAAAAAACCCTCCCAAGGCAGGCCGCCTACATTGTAGGCATGTAGGCCTGCCTAAGCTCGCCTAAGGGTAGGCATGGGTGGGCCTAGGCCCGGATATAGCCTTAGGCAGGCCTAGGCGGCCCTATGCACCTCCCTAGGCCCGCGGTAGATGCCTACATTATAAGCAGACGCGACTGCTGAGCTTATCACAGCAAGGGATCTCCTTGACACAATAAGTTTAGTGGCTGTGGCCGTGGCCATGGCAACCAGTCCCCTCCGAACATCACCAGCAGGAGCTGCCGGAACTCCCCCCCAAACATCACTGGCAGAAGGAATGCCAAGTCCCTATTGCCGGAAACATCCCTTTGAACTTCGCTGGCAGGAGGGATGCCCAGTTCCTCCTGCCGGAACTCCTCCATACATTGATGGCAGGAGGGATGCCCAGTCCCTCCTGTCAGAACCCCACCCTACCCCCCAAACATAGAAACATAGAGTATGACGGCAGAAAAGGGCCGTCAGCCCAACACGTCTGCCCACTCAAAAGAACCCTCCCCCTAAGCAATTCCCGAAAGTGAACCCACATGTTTATCCCATCATTTCTTGAAGTCGAGTACGTTGCTGGCTTCAACTACCTGATATGGAAGGCCATTCCAACGATCAGCCACCCTTTCGGTGAAGAAGTATTTCCTGATGTCACCATGAAATCTCCCACCCTTGAGTTTGAGCGGATGCCCTCTTGTTGCCGTGGGACCCGTAAGAAAAAGGATATCTTCCTCCACTTCGGTACAGTCTGTAAGATATTTGAACGTCTCTATCTTGTCTCCACTCTCTCTGTGTTCTTCGAGAGAATATAACTGTAGCCTGCTTAGACGTTCCTCATATGGGAGATCCTTGAGTCCTGAGACCATCTTAGTGGCCATTCGCTGAACCGATTCCATTCTCTTCACATCCTTTTGATAATGTGGCTTCCAAAACTGAACACAGTACTCCAGATGAGGTCTCACCATGGTCCTGTACAATGGCATTATGACTTCAGGTTTACAGCTGACAAAACTTCTTCGGATGCAACCCAGCATTTGTCTAGCCTTGGCCGAGGCTTTCTCCACTTGAGTGGCAGCCTTCAAATCTTCGCTAATGATTACACCCAGGTCTCGTTCTGCGACAGTTCTTGTTAAGGTTTCACCATTCAGGGTATATGTTCTGCTGGGGTTATCGCTACCAAGGTGCATAACCTTACACTTTTGGGCGTTAAAACTCAGTTGCCAAGTATTAGACAATTGTTCCAGTAAAAGTAGGTCCTGCCTCATAGTGTCGGGCACAGTTGCACTGTCAACCACGTTGCATAGCTTAGCATCATCGGCGAATAGTGTAATTTTACCTCGAAGTCCCTGAGGCAGGTCTCGTACAAAGATATTAAACAGTATCAGACCCAAGACCGAGCCCTGCGGCACTCCACTGGTCACTTCCGACATTTCTGAGGAGGTACCATTTACCACCACTCTCTGAAGTCTACCACTGAGCCAGTCTTTAACCCATGCAGTCAATGTTTCTCCTAGTCCCATCATTTTCATCTTGTTTAATAACCTACAGTGTGGGACACTATCGAAAGCCTTACTGAAGTCCAAATACATGATATCCAGGGACTCTCCCCTGTCCAGTTGTTTCATTACCCAGTCAAAGAAGCTTATCAGATTGGATTGACAAGATCTTCCCTTCGTGAATCCATGCTGGCGGGGATCCTTCAGCCTCTCGTCATCTAAAATCATATCCAATCTGTTTTTAATCAATGTTTCCATAAGTTTGCACACTATTAATGTGAAACTCACTGGCCTGTAATTTTCAGCCTCTGACCTGCATCCCTTTTTATGGAACGGAATGACGTTAGCAGTTTTCCAGTCCAAGGGGACCTTTCCCTTGTTTAGGGAAAGATTGAAAAGCGCAGTTAACGGCTCTGCCAGGACATCTCTCAGTTCCCGAAGTACTCTGGAGTGTAGATTATCCGGTCCCATGGCTTTTTTTCACCTTTAGCCTCGATAGCTCATGGTATACATTGCTCGCGGTAAATTCAAAATCCCGGAATGGGTCCTCCAAGCACTCCCTTGTTTGCAGCTGCGGTCTGGATCCCGGCGCCTCACAGGTAAAGACCGAGCAGAAGTATCCATTGAGTAGTTCGGCTTTGTCTGAGTCTGAGTCTACATAGTTACCATCAGATTTCCTTAGGCGCACAATCCCATCTGTGTTCTTTTTTCTGTTGCTAACATCCCTGAAGAAGGATTTATCCTCTTTGTTTACATGCCTAGCTAAATTTTCTTCCATCAGGAGTTTGGCATTCCTGACTGCTGTTTTAACAGTTCTAGATTTCTCCAGATAGGCTTCTTTAGCTTCCCGTTGTTGTGATTGTCTGTAGGATACAAATGCTCTTTTCTTCTGCTTTACTAGTTCCGAGTGGCCTAAGGAATCTGGACAATCAGAATCTTAGGCCACTCCCACTGCATCCCAGAATGCACTATGAATGGGGCCTAGGATTCCAATTCATGCAGGTGCCATTCAGGAAGCAGCATGGTACCAGGCAGGAGCGTGAAAAGCTTGTGCCTGCCTTGTGCGCCACTCTGCTGCAAGAGGAGGAAGCAGCCATCCAGCGAAGGAGGGGCAGGAGCGTGGAAAGCTCCTGCCGATACAGCGCTGGACTGCCGGAATTAAAAAAGGTACCGGGGTGCCGTCTATCTGCCTGCCACTAGGCCTGCCCGGGAGGGGGACTGTCTGTCTACCTGACTGCCACTAGGCCTGCCCTGTACCCTGTCCCAGCCTACCGTTAGACCACCAGAGGGGGCACAAGGTACAGGGCAGGGCAGTGGGACAGGGTACACCATTTGGTTGAAGATTTTTTTGTTCTTGGTTTTTCGTCCTCTATACTAGGTGTGTCTTATGGTCAGGTGCGTCTTATAGAGAGAAAAATATGGTATTTTGCTAGAAAGACCTACAGCGCTGATCCTGGTTCCTGTGTATCCTGATGTCTCAGTGGTGTACAGAATTGAAGACTACAGTTCCTGTTTCAGCTGCCTGGTTCCAGTTTTCTAATGGTGTTCATCTTCATCATATGCTAGCCACTGCAAGAAAGCCTGAAAACAAAGGAGAGGTTTCTTTTAATTTTTTTTTTGTGTGCACACAGTTATCATTAATTTTGCTTAGTGATTCATTTACCTGAAGAGCCTTCAATAGATTCCTGCAAAGAAAAGAATCAGTTATTAATATTTAGCAGAGCTTCAAGGAGAGACACACTAGAAAAAGAGTAAAGAGGACACAAGGGTGAAAAGAAAGAAAAAAGGGGTACTTACCTGTAAACAGGAACTCCTTATTGATTGCCTGTGAGAGAAAAGACAAAACATTTTTATAGTGACACAATATATGGAAACAAGCAATTAAAAAGATGGGAAAAGTAATGTAAAAAGGTACTCACCTGAAGGTTCCTGTTTTGCTAAATTTCCAAGTGAGACTATGGGGTCCTTTTATCAAGCCGCGCTAGCGGGGTAGCACCTCAGACATTTCATCACACGCTAACCCCCGAGGCCGGCTAAAAAACTAACGCCTGCTCAATGCAGGCATTAGCAGCTAGCGCGACAGGCGATTTAACGCACGGTATTACGCGCGTTAAACCCTTACCGCAGCTTGAAAAAAGGACCCCTATAAGAAACAAAGATAAATTGTTTAAGCACTTTATACAATAGAAAGTTCCTTTGAAGATTTTTAAGTGATTTTAAGGAAATTATTTGAATTAGAATATCTAATATGCACTTTAAATGAAGAATGTTTTAATGTTCTTTTAATCAACTTTTACAAATGCACTTTAATGTTATGGAAAGCACTTTGATTTGGATCTCTTTCTGAAGTAAATTCATGAGTAGTTTTTCTTTGTGCAATAAACATTGGTAAATTGTAACTGCTGGTGGCTTATTCCAGAAGTTCTTAAAACCGCAGTAGCAGTTTGGTGGAAGTGAGCCTTGTCTTAGGGGATTCCAACTTAAACTAACAGACCACTGTGAATTACGTTCTGTTTCTGTGTGATTACACAAGGCTGCACTGAAACTAAGGGATGCTGCATGAACAAGGTTGGCTAATAAATTAAACAAGTGTATTTGAACTATGTACGTAGGCCAAATTCTAAAGCCATTTATCATAAACAACTTTCACCAGTTTCAGTATGCACACACTTAAACGATACTTATGCAAGTAGTGTGTTTCAGATATCCAAACCCATTAGTTCATATGAGTCTTTTGAACCTTTTAACCTCTTTCAGTTCTGACTGTCAACACGGTAGCTGCAAGCTTCTTCCAGATTTCTCAGTTTAGTCAATACGTGGGCATGGCTGTGTGCCTAAATCTCTCCTCTCCTTTCCAATCCATCCTCACCCAGTCCACAAGATCTCACCCATCTGTTGAAGCTCTCAGGGGTAGGTGGCTGCTGTTCTTCCAGCCCGGCAGCCCTGCTCCTGCTGTAGTCTCCTGGTTGCTCTCCCTCAGCTCTGAGGACCACTGTCCTCCCAAGAGTTCTCACCCTCCGCTGTTTCTAGGGAGCCTTCTCCCTCATTGGGCTACTAGTACCAACTGCACCCCAGTAGCTTTGTCCCTCCATTGAGCTACTAGTGTAGACCACACCCTGGTAGCTTTGTACCTCTTCAAGAGGATCCTCTGGGGTAGTTCCCTGCTGGGGTTCAGATTACCACCAGGGCTCTCTTTGCCCCAGGAAGGCCTTTTCATCTGCCCTAAGCTGCTCCCAAAGGTCACTTGCTATGAGCTTAGCTCCCAAGTGCTGCTAGTTTTCTTTTCTTCAGGAGTGACTCTAGTGATATACTTCTGCTGGTACTCATAATACCAATATCAGCTTTCATAAGAGCTTTGTAGTAACCAGTAACAGGGTTTCCCCTCTGGAGAACTACTTCCCAAATGAGTATAATGCACAAATATAACTCTGAACAGTGTAACATTCATTTCCACCAAATTCCCACTCTCTAAGCCTGTGGATAGTATGCCTCCCTACCATTTTCTCCCTCTTTTGAACTCATGGGGAGCAGATTTCCACTTCCCCTATTCTGATAAGTTTATGTTGATTTTTGCTCTAATCAATAATAATAATAAAAAAAAACCTTTAGCGCGCATGCGCACTTCAAACTTGGTGGGTTCGTGATCCATGGTGCAGTGCCGCGCATGCGCAGTAGGAGCCTATGGCAACGAGTGTGATGTTTTCCCTGTGCAATGGTTTCCCAAGCCTGCAGCACATCCAGGCAGAGCTGCTTCACAAAACAAGGCAGTGGCAGTTTGCGACGAGCATGAGTTCCTGATCTCCAACACCGGCTGACTTCTGACTACGCTGTGCTTGCCAGCTTCCCGACCCTGTTCCTCCAAAACTGAAAGTTAAATCATGAGGGGGGAGGGAGGAGAAGCGAAGCCAGCAAGCACAGTGTAATCAGCCCAGATCATGGGCGAAGTCACTTCCTGGCTAGGGCGACATTGGCAGAAGACAGGGCAGGGAGGGAGGCTTCAAATCGCTACTCCTGTTTGCTTTGGCCCTTCCTCGCTGCCAGATCCTGCCTTTGCGGAAACAGAAAGTAAGTGGGACCCAGCAGCGAAGAAGGCCCGAAGCAAGCAGAAGCAGTGAGTTGTGAATGCTGCGCTGCCGACGGCTGTGTGAGACCCGGGAGGGGGGTAAGAGAGAATGAGAAATGCTGCCGACGGCAGTGTGAGACCGCAGGGGGAATGCTGCTGCAGCACCCTTTTGGGGAGAGAGAGGGAAAGAGGAAGAAGGAAGACCAGGGAAAGGGGGGGGGAGAGAAATGCTGCTGCTGCAGAGGGGGGAGGTAAAAGGAAGAGAGACGGGCTACTGATGGACAGGGGGAGCAGGGAAGTGGTGCTGCTGCACAGGGGGGAGGTAAAAGGAAGGGAGAAGAACTACTGCTGGACAGGGGAACAGGAAGCAAAGAAAGAAAGAGAAAAAAATGAAGAAAGAAAGGCCTCAGTGCCCCATTGTGCTAACAGTTTACACATCTATTCTAGCACCCGTTAATGTAACAGGCTTAAACACTAGTGGATTATAAAAGAAGTTTATGAATATCAATATGTATGACAAAGTAAATAGCAAATAAGTCAAAGAACATTTTTTTGAGGAGGTTCTTCTGATTGGTGATGGGGTACTAAAATTCCCACGTGGAGTTATTTAGATAAGTTTTCAAGTTTCAAGTTTTATTAGGATTTTATATACTGCCTATCAAGGTTATCTAAGCGGTTTTATAATCAGGTACTCAAGAATTTTCCCTATCTGTCCCGGTGGGCTCACAATCTATCTAACCTGTGTGAGTACCCACTGAAATCTTTTCCTCCTTGAATTTGAGTGTTTATATTAATTTTCATTTTGGATTCTATTGTTGTGGGACTTTACATATATTGGACTAGAGCATTTCTTGAGGTAAGGTCAGCCTTTAGGTATATATAAAAAATGACATCACATATTTATGTCATTATATCTTCACTTCCAGTTGGCTACAAAGCCTCCTGCAAATCCTAGATGTATATCATGGATCATGATTACTGGTCCAGTTACGGTCGGATTCAAAGTATAGGTCAGGAGCAATGAGGAGTCAAAGTAGGCCTTACATTTCTTATTGTAACATTTTCACATAACCACCCCCCCCTTTTTACAAAACTGTGCATGAGGCTTTTAGCACCAGCTGGTGCGCTGAATGCTCTGCGCTGTTCTGACTGTCATAGAGTTCATATGAGTGTCAGAACAGTGCAGAACATTCAGCGAACCAGCCAACGCTAAAAATCTCTTTCACGGTTTTATAAAAGGGGGGATAGTTTGCTGGCCCTGGACAAAATGGCTGTTTTGTGTTGTGCAGAGCATGGTGCTGTAAAATTGACCTCTATTCAGCTGTCTGCAAGTCTTGAACCAATAGAGATCCAGCAAAAAAGTTTTACATGATTTAATTTGAGACCCTAGTTCACACAAAATTTTATTCAATTTGGAGGAGGTTGACTGTGTACAGTTTTCAAAATTGGTCCATTTGATATGGAATGACTCCAAATATACTGGGAAAAAGTTACTTCAGAAACCACAAATGGATCAAAGTCTGACATGTGAATGTTTAGAACACATGAATTTTAGACTAAAGATGAGAACTTGATAAAATGCAAGAAAAATATAATAAAGGAGAAAAGCACATGAAGTGTCAATACCAAGTGGCTATGTTATGTCTCAAGAAAGAGAAAATCTTCAAGTACTAACAAATGCAAGAAAATGTGGTAGAAAGATACAGATATTGTCTGACTCGTATTGGGTGCTACTGGCCTGATTAAAAAGAATTTACAAGTGCATCTTGATAAGTTGTCTGTGCATATTGCCTCTTATGAACTCCAGAAGGAGATGTCTTTGGAACAATATAAACTTTGAGGTGAGTATTAGCACTGAATCTGAGATTATGTCCAATACATCCTGGCTATTTCACCTCCATGCTCTGGTATAGATTGGCATAGAGGGGCATTTTCAATATGTCTAAATCTGAGTTTAGATTTTTTCGGAAGTGCACCCAAAAATCAGATAGAGAAAATGGTCATTTTTGGAACTACAAAAGGTCTATCTTTTTTTTTTTTTTCCCCCAAAATTATTATTTCTAGACCTGTTTGGCCTTAGTGCATCTGTCTTACATATGAACAAACATGCCCAAACGAAATATGCACAGAAGAAACCATTGGGAGGGGCAAGCATTCTTAGTAGACTGACCACACAGACATCCCAGCGGAATAGTTGGGGCACTATAGTGAACTTCACATAAAAGGTCTGGGGTATATATCTCAACATAACCCCTTTATGGTGAGCCCTCCAAAACCCACCAAAACCTATTGGACCCAACTGTACACCCGACCAAAAGCCCTGCAGGTGGCACCTACTTGTAGGTACAGTGGAATTTGGGTGGATTTTTGAAGGCTCACATATTCTACCATAAGTGTAGTAGTCAGAGTAGAATATGGGCTGAGTCCCTATCTCTATGGTTGACTACACTGCCCACTAGGTTACTCCTGGAACTTGCTAGTTGCTCTACTACTTTGTTTTTATATGTTACCATGCCCCAGTAGTGTCCCCTGAGGAAGGCGTCTTCCAAACGCCGAAACTAGGATCCTTGTTGGGATTTTACTATTTCGAATAAAGTCTTATCTCGGTTGTTTAAGACATCCTCCTTGTCTTTCCTTAGTTTTCTTTCTACTAGGACTGGCCATAACATCTGAAGCGATCACACAGACAGGTATGCACTGTTTTATTCATGTCTTTTGGTGTGTGGGAGGGGATCAGTGACCACTGGGGGAGTGTGTGGGGGGGTCATGCTTACATCCCTCCAATGGTCAGCTGGTCAGTTTGGGCAACTTTTGTCCCTTTCTTATTGTTAAAACAGGTCTAGCCCCAAACATCCAAACTGTTTTATTACATGTTTGATTATGGCAAAAAAAACGTCCAAGTTTTAAGCCTGTCCTGGTCCCGCCCAAACCATGCCTCTAACATGCCTCCTTGAGATAAGAACATAAGAATTGCCACTGCTGTGTCAAACCAGTGGTCCATCGTGCCCAGCAGTCCACTCACGCGGCGGCCCCTAGGTCAAAGACCAGTGCTCTAAATGAGCCCAGCCTCACCTGCGTACTTTCCAGTTGAGCAGGAACTTGTCCAACTTTGTCTTGAATCCCTGCAGGGTGTTTCCCCCTACGACAGACTCCGGAAGAGCAATCCAGTTTTCTACCACTCTCTGGGTGAAGAAGAACTTCCTTTCACTCGTAAGGAATCTATCCCCTTTCAACTTTAGAGAGTGCCCTCTCGTTCTCCCTTCCTGGGAGAGGGTGAACAACCTGTCTTTATCTAAGTCTATTCCCTTCAGTATCTTGAATGTTTTGATCATGTCCCCTCTCAATCTCCTCTTTTCGAGGGAGAAGAGGCCCAGTTTCTCTAATCTCTCACTGTACGGCAACTCCTCCAGCCCCTTAACCATTTTAGTCGCTCTTCTCTGGACCCTTTCGAGTAGTACCGTGTCCTTCATGTACGGCGACCAGTGCTGGACGCAGTACTCCAGGTGAGAGCGCACCATGGTCCGGTACAGTGGCATAATAACCTTCTCTGATCTGTTTGTGATCCCCTTCTTTATGATTCCTAGCATTCTTTTCACCCTTTACACCACCACCGCACATTGATTGGACGGCTTCATCGACTTGACGATCAGAACTCCCAAGTCTCTTTCCTGGGAGGTGTCTCCAAGTACCGCCCTGGACATCCTGTATTCGTGCAGGAGATTTTTGTTACCGACATACATCTCTTTACACTTATCCACGTTGAACCTCATCTGCCATGATGATTTAGATGAACTGTGGATGAACAGCATAGATATCCATCTAGAACAGTGGTCTCAAACTCAAACCCTTTTCAGGGCCACATTTTGGATTTGTAGGTACTTGGAGGGCCTCAGAAAAAATAGTTAGGGCTAGATTCACTAAGGCCACAGATCGGATCGGATCCAATCTGTGGCGGGGGGGGTGCTGATTCACAAAGTGCCCTCATGCAAATGAGGGCAATCAGAATCACCCCCCCAACCAACCACACGGATCGCTCTCCAGCGAAACCAACACATGCGCAGACCATTTGTTGATGGTCTGCGCATGCGCTGGCCCTCTGTGCCCAGCAGAGCTGGAAAGAAAACTTTTTATTTTTGTTTTTAAGTTTTCCGCAAGCCTGTGATTTTAACCTGCTTTAAACTCGCGGGTTAAAACAATGGGCTTTCACTGCGGGGAAGGCAAGGAAAGTCGGGCAGAAGCAGGGCAGGGAGTTGGGGCAGAAGCAAGGCGGTGATCAGGGCAATGAGCAGGAGAGTCAGGGCAGAGAGCAGGAGAACAGAAGTAGGGCGGCAATCGGGGCAGAGAGCAGGAGAGTCGGGACAGAGAGCAAAGTCGAGGCACAGAGCAGGAGATGCAGTCGGAAAGGACTTGAGTGACTGGTCCTAAGCAGTCACTTGTTTCTTGATCGGCCAGCCCAGTCGGTGTTCCAGTGTTTTGTTAGTGAATCGCTGCCTGCCTACTTTACATGCCGTTTTCCCTCATTTGCATGCACGGATCAGATCGAATAATGATCGACCACGAGGTTAGTGAATCGGGTCGGAGGAAAATCGGGTCGCAAAGTGGTCGGAACACGATCGGTGTCCTTAGTGAATCTAGCCCTTAATGTCTTATTAAAGAAATTATACTACTATTAATTATTTCTATAGTGCTACCAGATGTACGCAGCGCTGTACAGTGTCACAAAGAAGAAGAAAACAGTCCCTGCTCAAAAAAGCTTACAATCTAAACAGTCAAACAAGATGTCATGGATACAGTTAAGGGGAACAGTTAATCTGATGGCTGGATTGGAGGGCAGAGGGGAGTGCAGGACAATCAAGCCATTGTGACATCACTGATGAGGTTGGCTTTTATTGGTGGAATGAGGCATTATGACATCACAAGCTCAGCTCTGCTTCCCAAAAACTGAAACTCTTCACACTACTACTACTATGAATGATTTCTATAGGGCTACCAGATGCATGGAGTGCTGTATAGTCACATAGAAGACAGTCCCTGCTCCAAAGAGCTTATAATCTAAACAACCAAGACAGACAAAACAAGATGTCATGGATACAGTTAAGGGGAATAGTTAAATCTGCTGGCTGGGTTGGTGAGCAGAGAGTTAAGGATTGAAGGCTATATTATATTGATATAAGAAACAATTAAGAACTTAGATAAGGAAATAACTTTATGAACACCTGGGTACATACACGTACAGAAGCAATGCTAAAGTATGTAAACTAAATACCTGTGTATTCACTTAAACTTTGCATCAACCTGCTTTAGAGCAGACCCTGTCTTGAGCCCAGAAGGTGGCAGCAATGAGCCCTGCACTTGCTCTGACTCAACCAATCACTTGTAGCGGGAGGTTATTCTGTCCTCTCTCCGTGACAGCTCTAGTTTGCTTTCTCCAGCCCGGGTAGGGAAGTCACCTGACGAGACAACCCCAAATAAATAGACAAATTCGATTCTTCATTTTATTCCCCCTTCTTGCTCTGGAGTTGTATTTCTTTTGTTTTGAAGTAGCATCAAGGGTTGTTGGGGGTTGTCTTTTTTGGTTTTTTTTTTTTTTTTTTTAATTTATTGTTGTGCCAAGAACGTGCCTGACGCTTTCATCAGTACCTGCGATTGGATTGTGCGCCTCTAAAACGTGAGGTAAGCGGATTGCATCTGATCTGAAAGAGTGCAAACTGGCGGCAGAAAACGTGAATGGAAAGAAGGCAGAGGGTATGCCCTGATTTCTGGTGTGTGCTTTAATTCGTCGACTTGGACTGTTGTCCTGCCCCTCTGGAGTACTGTACCCAGTCTCCGGAGTGGGTCGGGCAGGATGCTCTGCCTGCGGTGTCCAGTGAGGGGGTCGGGCATGTCTTTGGGCAGAGGGTGGGACTCGGTGCTCTTCCGGTACGGTGTTTAAAAGTTTCCCCACAGATTGTGACTTCCCTAGCTGCTACATCAAGCACCACAGGATTAAAAGTGGAGGGATCCAGATTGATTCGCTGTCCTTTGCGGGATGCTTTCACGTGGGTTAGAATAAAGCTTCCCTGTCCCTGTTTGAATACAACCGAGGAAGGGTTTCTAAGAGTGGACTCGGTTCTTTTAATATATTGTATCCCTCTCTCCCCCAACTCCGTGCAAAGAATAACTATTTGCAGTGGCTCCTGTATGACCTGCAACCTGTTCCCAGCATAGCAATTCTTATGTTCCCACCTATAATCATTTTGCATCTTCACTCTTGTGCAGCAAATTGGATGCCTGGTAAAAGAGTAGGAAGGAGTTGAGCAATCGGGTAGAAACTTCTGTTTATCCAGAGGATGACTGCATTTTTTTATGTGTTTTATTTATGCTCTTTTATTTGTCCAAAACTTAACTTAAACTAGCCACCATTTTCTTTGCATAAGTTCCTCAGAGTGCCACACGATTTTAACGTATGGTAGCTGTCCTCATAGGAACCTTTATATTATGGGATTTTCTGTTTTTCTTTTTAAGTTATAAAGTGCTTGTGCTTAATACTATAATAGTAGTAAATGTAGCTTTTACTTAGCTTTTTCTTAATAAACTGGGTCCGGCTCATAAACCATGGATTTAGCATTCAGCTAAGATAATACACTGTTCTGCGCAGTGGCGTACCTAGGGAATAAATGGTCAGAATAGAAACAGGCAGTGAAAATTTTCTTTTATTGAGCCTCATTTATGTAACCATTATTCCAAACATAACATAACATAAATTATGTCGGAATTGTCATGACATCAGAAGTACATATGGAGTAGTTGCAGGTGATGCTTGGGACAGTTCTGATTATGTTAGTTTGGTTTTATGTGTTTTTTGAATAGAAGGGTTTTTATTTCTTTTTTTAAGGTTTTGTAGTTTGTGGTCGAGGTCAATAGGTTGTAGAGTTGGGGGTCAAGTGTTGCAGCTCGAATGGCTAGGAGGTTGTCGAACAGTTTTTTTCTTTTGACGTTTTTGGTTGGAGGGTGTGTGAATGGTGCGTGAGTTCTCCTATGTCTGTTTGAAGTGGATTGAATTATTTAGCTGAAGAAATTAGTTACCCCCCCATTCCACACACATTAATTCTCTTCCATTTTTGTTCCCATTATAAAAAAACACTGATAAGTTCCCAGGAAAAAAATACATTAAAATAAGAAGTGAAAACAAAGGCCCCTACAGATGAGAACATAACATAAGAATAGCCTAACTGGGTCACACCAATGGTCCATCATGCCCAGTAGCCCATTCTCATGGTAGCCAATAGTGCTGCCCGATTCAGAGAAAAATATTTCATTCGATTCGATTCACCCTGTTGAATCGATTTTTTCGATTAGATTCACTGTTAATGACACCGCTTTTTAAGTTTAAACAAAGTATAACAATAAATTTCACAACAACAATAAATTTCACAAAGTACTTAAAAAAAAAAAATCACATTTTTCCATTAAAGCAGTTCTGGAGACATTTGCTTGAACAGTCTTTTTTCCCAGTCCATAAGCAAGCAATATGAAAAAGATTTCCTTAATTATCTACTCAAACATTTTTGCTATTTACTTTCATTGTACCTAGACTATTATTCAGTAGAAAAATTTAGTTTGTTCAATCAAGCAGAACATTCACTCATAGAAGTCCAATGTCCACACAGGATTTGATTGAACAAACCATATTTTTTCTACTGAATAATAGTTTAGGTATACTGAATAGCAAAAATGTTAAAGCCACACAGAAAAGCAGTAAAAGTCAATAGGTTCTCCAAGTGGGAACAACCTGATGTCTCAGCACTTGAGGAAAAGACCACGTAATAATGTTTATAAGATAAATCATATAAATGATTATACTGAAGCAGGGTGTCCTCAGCGTGAGAGGTAAGCGAGAGGAGAGAATTCTCCAGTGCTTTACACAATAAGGCTCCTCTGCCTGCAGTGCACACCATCATAGGACACCTCAGGTGTGCTCAAATTAATCAATGTGATAAATTAAACAGTGATAAACAATTGGTCAATCACAAGAGTGCAAGATCAAACAGGTTGTTCCCACTCAGAGAACCTATTGACTTTACTGCTTTTCTGTGTGAGTAGATAATTAAGCAAATTTCTGATAGCCTACAGAACTGATTCTCACCTTCCATCCCCAGCCCCCAAGACTTACCAGACCCCCCCTGCCGATGCATTTACTTACTGCCTGAACTGGATATTAAATCGTGGGGAAGAGAGGAGAAATGCGGGGAAAGAGCCAGCCAAAACTAGTATTTGTTGCTGCTGAGTGCACCAATCCAGGGCAAGCAGACGCTTCCCCCATGTCTTAATAACAGACAATGGACTTTTCCTCCAGGAATTTGTCCAAACCTTTCTTAAAACCAGCTACGCTATCTACTTTTAACATAACTTCTGGCCACTTCATTTTTAAGCTTAGATCTTTCCTTCCAAACAGAGACCTTGCTAGATGTCAAATACAGCACAAGGTAACTTCACATGGACTTAACTGTGCAGGAAATGAATCTCCTCATACACCCACCATATAGTGCAAAAATGTGCAAAGGTCTGTTTTTTTCTTTCGATCACTACATAGCCTAATGCCACACAAGCAGCGCTGTTACAAACATATTCTGAAGGTCAATGCTAAGGTTGACAAAGTTTCCTTCCTTGGACCAGAAGGAGATACTGACAAACCACTGGAAGAGATTCTAAAACAACTACCCAGAAATAACACCCAAAGACCCACTCAGTGTGTGAACCAGTTGAGTGGAGTGGACTAACTGGGGGTGGAAATGGGCCCAGAGTTTGCTCAGCAGAATTTCCCAGACTACCTCTTCCTCTCAACACACTGACATGCTACCACAACCACCAGCACTAGGAACACCTCACCGAGTATGCCAGCAATGCTTATAAACTTTATAAAACACATTATTATATTTTCTTATAAAGCATATATTTTAACTGAACTCAGCCTTGCCATTCACAAAAATAGAAAAGTTCCCATTTCAAGCTGTCTCATGTACACTTTTCAAATCTAACATATTGTAATCACAAAACAGAAAATAAAATTATTTTTTCTACCTTTTGTTCTCTGATCAATATTCAAATCTTGTTGGTCTCAGGCTCTTGTCTTGCTTGCCAGGGTCTCCTTTCTCCGTGCTAACCATCCGTCTGCCATCTCTGTTCTCCCCTTCCGTTTCCCTTCCCTCTCCCGGAGATCTGGCATCTTTCCTTTTTTTTGTCTCCATCCACAGATTCACCTTTTCTCAACTCCCCACCACCCCAGGATCCACCATCTCTCCCTTTCTGTTCCCAACTATCCTCCTATCCAGTATCTCTATCCCCCCTCCACACCATCCCCTGTTTCCAAGTTCTCTCCCTTTCTGTTCCTTCCCTCCCTAAATCCCATTATGCACCATCTCTCTCCCACTCCTCTGTTTTTAGACCCATTATTTCTAACCCCCAAAGTCTGGCATATGCACGTATCTTTGAACCCCCCCTTCCCTCTCTCCCTCTGTGTACTTTTACACCAGGACCCCCCTCCCCCGAAGGTCTGTCCCCCCTCAGAAGGGCTACACCCCACCCCTGAAGACCTGCACCCCCCGAAGGACTTTACCTCCCACCCGAAGGTCTGTCCCCCTCTGAACGCCTAAACCCCACCCCTGAAGGCCTGCACCCTCCCCGAAGGATTGTACCCCCCACCCGAAGGTCTGTCCCCCCCCTGAAGGCCTGCACCCACCCCGAATGCCTGCACCCACCCCGAATGCCTGCACCCACCCCGAAGGCCTGCACCCACCCCGAAGGCCTGCACCCCCGAAGGCCTGTCCCCCCCCCTTGAAGGCCTGACCCCCCCTTGAAGGCCTGCCTGCTTGTCCCCCCTTGAAGGCCTATCCCCCCTTAAAGGTCTGCCTGTCCCACCCCCTTGTAGGCCTGTCCCCCCTTAAAGGTCTGCCTGTCCCACCCCCTTGTAGGCCTGTCCCCCCCTTGAAGGCCTGACCCCCCCTTGAAGGCCTGCCTGCTTGTCCCCCCTTGAAGGCCTGTCCCCCCCTTGAAGGTTGGCACCCCCCCAAAGGCCTGCACCCCCTTGAAGGCCTGTCCCACCCCCTTGTAGGCCTGTCCCCCCCTTGAAGGCCTGCCTGCTTGTCCCCCCTTGAAGGCCTGTCCCCCCCCTTGAAGGCCTGCACCCCCCCTTGAAGGTTGGCACCCCCCCAAAGGCCTGCACCCCCTTGAAGGCCTGTCCCACCCCCTTGTAGGCCTGTCCCCCCCTTGAAGGCCTGCCTGCCTGTCCCCCCCTTGAAGGCCTGCACCCCCTTGAAGGTCTGCACCCCCCCCCGAAGGCCTGCACCCCCCCGAAGGCCTGTCCCCCCACTTGAAGGCCTGCCTGCCTGTCCCCCCCTTGAAGGCCTGCACCCCCTTGAAGGTCGGCACCCCCCCCTGAAGGCATGCACCCCCCCTGAAGGCCTGTCCCCCCTTGAAGGCCTGTCCCCCCCCCTTGTAGGCCTGCACCCCCTTGTAGGCCTGTCCCCCTCCCCTTGTAGGCCTGTCCCCCCCTTGAAGGCCTGCCTGCCTGTCCCCCCCTTGAAGGCCTGCACCCCCTTGAAGGTCTGCACCCCCCCCGAAGACCTGCACCCCCCCTTGAAGGCCTGCCTGCCTGCCTGTCACCCCCCTCCCCCTTGAAAGTCTGCCTGCCCGCCCGCCCGCCCCACCCTGAAGGCCTGATGCCCCGACCCACCCCGAAGGACCATTCGCCCCCCTGGCCTCCCCGCACTACCTATGAAGCAGCCGCAGCAGGATCGCGACGTCAGCTATCTTTGCGCTGCTTAGGAGCTGCTTCCTGCGCCGGGCTACCTTAAGCTACTGCCCCCCCCACGCCCGAAGGACCGCTCGCCCCACTGACCTTCCAGCACACCTATGAAGCAGCCCGCAGCAGGATCGCGACGTCAGCAATCCCTCAGCTGCTTGAGCGCTGCTTCCTGCGCCGCGGTCCCGCCCCCTCCTCTGACGTCAGAGGAGGGACGGGACCGCGGCGCAGGAAGCAGCGCCCAAGCAGCTGAGGGATTGCTGACGTCGCGATCCTGCTGCGGGCTGCTTCATAGGTGTGCTGGAAGGTCAGTGGGGCGAGCGGTCCTTCGGGCGTGGGGGGGGACTGAGCGGCAAGGCCGGGAACACCCCCTCAGGGCTGGTACCCGGGGCGGCCCGCCCCCCCGCCCCCCCCCTAGGTACGCCACTGGTCTGCGTTCTCCTTCCCCGACCCTGATGAAATAATGAAACGCGTCGGTGGGGATTGAGCCAGACCCAGTTTATTAAGAAAAAGCTAAGTAAAAGCTACATTTACTACTATTATAGTATTAAGCACAAGCACTTTATAACTTAAAAAGAAAAACAGAAAATCCCATAATATAAAGGTTCCTATGAGGACAGCTACCATACGTTAAAATCGTGTGGCACTCTGAGGAACTTATGCAAAGAAAATGGTGGCTAGTTTAAGTTAAGTTTTGTTTATAGACACGATATTTTGTGCACTTTTTTGCTTTTATTTGTCCATGCATATTATTATTTTCAATGTATATTACTGTTTATTTTGTTAAGTGTCATTCAAACAAAGTTGTCCCCTGAGTGCCGAAACCTGGATCCCGGTTGGGACTTTCCTAGGATTCCACTCTTTGGGACTTCAAATGGTCTTTCTAAAGACCTAGGACTATGGGCTCCTTTTTACTAAGGTGCGCTAGTGTTTTTAACGCACGCAGGAAATTACCACGTGCTACGCTTCTAGAACTAACGCCAGCTCAATGCTGGCGTTAAGGTCTAACATGCGCTAAAGCCCTAATTGCGGCTTAGTAAAAGGAGCCCTATGTTTTTATACATGTGTCTTGAATAAATGCAACTGGTGGTTGGTTTAGACATCTCTCTTGCCTCTTTTTTTTTTGTTCTTGTTTCATTATCGAGGCTAGCCCCCTTCTTTTGTTCTGTTGTATATTCAGAGGATGAAAAATATATTTAAAAAAACAAAATCATCTTGTCAGGCATTTCTCCTAGAAAGGTTTCAGCCACTAGATGTGGTTTTATAATAATCTGTTTGACATCGTATACTGATGTGTTATGGTTGTTTGCTCTGCTTCTCCGGTGTGGAGGTAAATATTTGGACCAACGACTATAAATGCTTAACAGAAGTAAAATAGCATTTTTTGGGGTGTGCATATGTTAAACATATGTTCAGGTGTAGAAGAAATTGGGTGCATGTTCCAATCGGGAATAAACAAATGAATTCCTCGACTTTGAATTGTTTTTAAAAATGCCCAGAGGTGGCAATGAAGTTTTTCTAACTCTCTCTATAGAAAGATTCTTTTGTGATTTATTTACAGCAGGTGCTGTTGCAATGGAGATTTCTTTTTATAGATTTGAAATTTGGTTTTAAAATATGAGTTGCACCAAGATACTATGGATGTGTTTTTTGGAGAGATATTTCACAAAGCTAGGAGCCATAATATTCCAGCTAAGGAAACATTTGTTGGGAGGGTCTTTAGATCACAGGTGCTTTCTCTTAGTCTCCTTTACTTTTAATAGGGAGAGCATTGATTTCAGTCTTGATTCTCTCCTTCCTCTGAGATGACTGAGCTAGAATGGAAAACAAGTGTCCTCCAAGGCACAACCCTATGCATGCTGTCCCTAAGGCTGTGTGCCCCGCAGGCCCAAAGGCATCAGCTGCAAAGCATCTTTCTGATTTATGCCATTTATTGATTCATTATCCAAAAATAAAGTGGCTCTCTTGAACCTCAACGTACAGCACTTTCCATCAAGTCATACTCCCACTGCTGTGTTGCTTGACCTCCTGAATTCCACCTGTTCAGTAGAACAAAATGATCATATGTGCAGTATCCTAATGGTTAGAACAGGGGGGGTGCTGATAATAAGGGGATTCTGGCTCACATCCTGCTGCCACTCCTTGGGATCTTGGTCAAGTCCAGAGCCAGATCAAGGGCCTTAGGCAAAATTTCAGCCTTATGCATTCCCCCAGAGCCTTATCTCCTTCCCCACTTAATTTTGATAGCTAAATTCAACAGTCATGATCATCAAACAAAATCTTATAAAAATGCAGATTAAAGTGAATGTTAATGGTTCTTTGGTGTGCTGTCAGGATCTCGTTTGGTTTTGGCAGCAACTTCTTGGGAACAGCAAAAAGCTGCTTCAGTCAAAACTAGGGTTACCATATGGCTCCAGAAAAAGGAGGACGGATTTGCCTATAAGTTGATCTGGTACTGTGTTTATCTGTGGGACTTGTAGGTCTGGTTTCGCTATTGTATTACCTAAGAAAATCAAGACTATAAGCCCTTGCTAGCACAGGGTAAACCAAGGCCTGGATTGTCAAGCAAATCTGGAACCTGGGAAGTTTATAAAATGCTGTGGCTATGTGTTTTCCTGGCCATTTTGTTTTCAGCTCTCAATGAAAAATACCACTTGGGAAGTAAAATACACAGTATGGGTCAAAGTCAAGACAGACACGACGTATTTGGATAGCATGTAATACAATAACCGAGTTACAGTAGATACAAACATCTGTGATACACTACTTTGATATGGAAATTAGACATATGGTCTAGCCGGTGAGACTATTTGAGTTCTTTAAGGCTTGGTCTTTTCAAGGAACTGGATTTGTAAAGAGGAAAGTTTTCAGGGCCTTCCTAAAGTTCTATAGGTTGTCCAATTCTCTAAGGGGGGGGGGGGGGGGACGAAGTTCCATAGACTAAGCATGAAGTGAGAGTAGGCGTGCCTGCAGGCTGATTCTGTCATTTTTCTTTTTGGGATCTTAATGGCCGGCTAGGGCTGTAGATCGGTAGCTTGGGAATCATATAGCCTAGTATCCATTTTATGAAGGTTTTGAGGGCCAGGTCTAGGGCTTTGAAGACACAGTGTTTCTTGATAGGTAGCCAATGAACCGATGCTAGCGCTGGGGTGATGTGCTCACAGATGCTCAAGTTTTCTTCTTTTTTTTTTTTTTTTTAAATCTTTTATTAAGTTTTCAAAACTAATACAAAGTGCCGGAAATTATACAGACATTAATAATCAAAATAAGTACTTATATTCAATCAATAACAATGCGGAAGAAAAATATCCCTCCCCCCCTTCCAACACATTTAATCAAAGAATAAACCAAAGAGATAGCCCCCATCCCACCCTGTCCTGGATGTGTATGGAAATAAACAAAAATTAAAGAGAAAAGACAACTATAATGAAGTAATAAAAGACGTCAACAGGCCCCAAACCAGTTTAAATAAATTGCTATGCCCCAACATATCAGCATTCATCTTCTCATACCTATAGCTTACACATAAACTCACCCACAAAAAGGAAAATTAAGGCAATCATAATTTTTCCAATTGCGAGTTATCATGCTAGCGCTGGGGTGATGTGCTCATGGATGCTCAAGTTTTCTAATAGACAGACTGCAGCATTCAGCACACATTGGAGGCGAGATAGGTTTTTGGCAGATTGACCTGCTAGTAATGCATTACAGTAGTCCATGCGAGACAACACATGTTCCAGTTTTTAAACAGAATACTGATAACTACTATTTTCTAGGTATGCAATGGTTTTCCCTTTGGCAGTCTTATGAAAATTATTCTATTATAATTAGCTGTCTCCCGGAAGAGGTGGTGGATACAGAGACAAAGACTGTGTCTGAATTAAAGAAAGCCTGGGATAGGCACATGGGCTCTCTTAGAGAGAGGACGAGATAATGGTTACGGCAAATGGGCAGACTGGATGGGCCATTCGGCCTTTATCTGCCATCATGTTTCTATGTTTCTATTAGCGTTTTTAGCGCTGGCTGCGGCAGTAACTGCTCTGAAGCTCATAGAATTTTATGAGCTTCGGAGCTGTTACTGCTGTGGCCAAACCTAAAAAACACACTACAGTTTTGTAAAAAAAAAAGGGGGGGAGGTAAGTGTCATCAAGTTGGTGTCAACTCAGGATAGTTACTGTGAACTGTGTTTGTTCTTGAGGCAGTTAATCACTGATAGAGTGACATCCATAGCTCTTATTGGGTTGACCTTCAATTTTGCCATGCATGATATACAATATATAACATACAGTGAATTCCTTCCCTAATAGGGCTTACAACCATACCCCCCTCATTTTAAAACAGGTTTCTCTTTGCATGATGTGTCCAAAGTATGAAAGTCAAGGAAAGCTTGGTTTTGAAATCCTCCACTATTGATTGATTTGTTCTTTGGACAATTCACAATGCATTCAGTATTCTTCTCTAGCACCATAATTCATAGGCATCCATCTTCTTCCTGTCTTGTTTCTTCACTGTCCAAATATCACATCCCTTATGACATTATTAAAAATACCATGATTTGGAGAAGTTGAATTCTACACGCAGATACATCTCTGCACTTGAAGATCATGTCTAGGTCCTTCCATAGTCATTCTGTCAAGAGCGATACATCATTAGATATCTTGACTGCTTCTTTTATTACTGATTATTGATTCAAGTAGGTTGAACTTGCCAACTATTTCTATGTCTTGTTCATCAAGAATGAAATTATTGATTTTACATGCTAATAAATACGAGAAAAATCCAAACTGATTCCAAGTGTCTCTGATGAATTGAAAGTCATTCAGAAGAATGTTGCTGTGTCATCTTTCTTTTCCATTGTAAATGCTTAGTCACAGAAACAGCACTCCTCAACAATGTTAGTGTTGGGGAACACACCCTATGCCAGCACAGCCTCCCAGATGCCAAACAAGAACTACAGCTATTCAATCGTGTCAGAGCTACGTGATTAAATTTCATTGAAAATATGCTTATGGGCCTTGTCATGTGCTAACTTTGCTTGAAATATCTTTACTCAGAATCAGTCATGAAGTTGTTACCAAATTATGTTGGCCAGCAGCAAGACTGACAGTGACTTCTCAGAGGCACAAGACTAATAGAATTATATCATTTGGCATAAAGATGCCATCAGTTTATCACATTTAGTACTCTTTTGATTATTCGTTTTAGTTGTTTTACCATGATCCCCAATGAGGTCATTCCAGACATTTCCATGCTCTTCATTAGACTCTTCTCCTGTCTGAATAGCAGGTTGTCTCGCTAGCATGGTCTTCACATGACCTTCAATGAGTTGAAATGCCCTTTTCTTCTAATCTTAACCACCACCTTCCTGTTTTTACAGAGTAACCAGAGTGGATTAGAAGCCCTCTCTAATATCAAACATGATTTACAAAATAGGATGACTTTTATTCCGCAAAAGTGGTAATTTAGGCTAGCATTTGAAGTCTGAGAAAGAAGTAGGACCTCTTGTCACTGGTTCTAGGGATATTGGGCATGGGAAGGAGAGATTCTATTAATTTTACTTTTATTTTGTTGTTTCTTGTACATTGTGTTTTTATTATAAGGAAATTTCCGGAGTACTTGTACCTAATTTGGCCTATATATAAGGATATAAATGGAGGGCAGGCCTGTGTGTTCATCACTGAAAATGAATACCTTTCTGGTGTTTTAGAAGGAATGCTGGGGCCCAGGGTTATTCATGTGTTATAAAAATTATTATTAATCTCTACCAATAAAATATACCACTCTTATAGAGAGGAATATATTTTATAAAGAAATATTAATTTGAGGGGGGAAGTTAGCTCGCTTTGATTAATACTCAATTTTTTAATAACAATTAAATATATAATGAATATTTATTAAAGAACTAAGACTCAGAACATTTTTTTATAACATTTAGATATACATCTCAAAGAAACTTAATATATGTATTTATTTTTATTTTTTTTCAATCTTTATTGATTTTCAAACTTTTGGTAAATCATAAAATACTGCATAGAACGCACTAATAACTATACAATTATTACATTAAACAGTCATTTACTCCCATCCTCATCTTAATTATTAATATAATAAAACATATGATGTGATTTTATTATAATTAAATAATTTAACTCCTCAAAGAACATTTCCCTCCCCCCCCACCCACCCTCCCTGGATGTATAAAGAAATCTAATCATTAATTATACTTTTTGGTGGGTAAATGTGTGTACCACATATAAGTATGAAAGAATGATGGTGGAACGTTTGGGGACTAGTAAGTCCTTTAAGGATGTATGGAGTCCATTGACTACTTTTGTTGCATTACAGTAAGGGTCATGTTTCTTCCCTTTTCATTAGAAACTTATATATGTATAAACAGAGACTTTGCCACAATATAACAAATTAGAAAATACTATTCCAAATTTAAACAATGCTCTGGCTCTTAATAGTCCTCATTAGGGAGGGACAATTCACACATCAGAGAGAGTGATTTAACTTAGTGATAAGCAAAGGAAAAAAAAATAAATGAAATATTGTAGTGTTACATCTTCTATTTGTTCAAAGACCTTTTAACTAGAGTCAGTCGATTTTACTACTCAACAGAGGGACCGGACTTTACCATTCCTTTTCCTTCAAGAAAATATCTTAATTGGGAGGGTTCATAAAAAATATAGGATGTTTGATCCAAAAGGATCATACATTTGCATGGATATCTTAGTTGAAATTTTGCTCCCACTGTTTAGATGAAATTGTTTCCCTTAAATTTACAAGTTCAATAGTGAGGGGGGGAAGGGGGGTTATTTTACTATTACATATTCTATAAGATATTTGATTATATGGTAGGAAAGGGTGGGAAGGAGGGGTGATAAGAGTTTATGTTTTGTACCAATGATGATTATTAAGTGATGTATTTATTGTTAATTTGTTTGAACATATGTCACACTTATTGTAAGTTTGAAAATGAATAAAGAATTAAAAAAAAAAGAAGAAGAAATTTTGCTCCCAAAGTAATCACAAACTGTCTCATTTCTAGAAACTATTTTCTCCTGGTTTGTGTAATTTTCGAGACATCTGGAAACATGGGAATATTACTATCCAAAAAAGTCACCTCTTTTAGCCTAAAAAAGAACCTAAGAAGTGACTCTTTGGGCTCCTTTTATTAAGCCGCGTTAGGGCCTTAACGCGTGGAATAGCGCACGCTAAATCGCCATGCGCACTAGACCTTAATGCCAGCATTGAGCTGGCGTTATTCTAAAAGCATAGCGTGCAGTTTACAGCGCAGTAATTTTGTGCGCACGCTAAAAACGCTAGCGCACCTTAGTAAAAGGAGCCCTTTGTCTTGATGAAAAACTAAAGTCACCAGAAGTGTCGAACGACTTATAACTTCGTCCCCTGAGGTTTCCGGAATTCTTGTTATATTCAGTGGACTTGAGGAATCAGGTTGAGCCAGGGGGACTGAAGTTATGTTGTTGTTGTTGTTGAAATTGGCAAAAAAAAAATATTTTTTGGAAAGGAAGAAGTCCATCTTTCGAGTACATGAATACTTCTCTCAAAAATCTATAAAATAGTTCCGTAGGCGACATTGTCAATAATTTAGGAAAGTTTAGGATCCTAAGATTCAATGCTTTAGTGTAGTTATCAAAGTTCTCAGCTTCCCTTACTAACAATAGTCTATCTTGCATTAAAGAAGATTGAGAGGGTTGTAACCCTTGGACCTTTTGGTCTAGGTGTATAACCTTTTCCCCCTGGACTTTCAACTCTTCCTCAATTTTATCCAGTCTCTTTGTCTGAGCATGAACCAGGGGAAGGGTTCCAGCACATAGCTAACACCTTTCTGAACAGCTCAAAGACCACATCAGAAATTCACTTTTAAATCCATCAAATTAATAATTATAAAACCATCTTCACTCCAAGCAGAATTATAAAATCATACCATTTTTACTTTATGTCCATCAGAATAAATGATCTATTGGGTCAGGCAATAATTCAAATTAAAAATTCATAACCCCAGCAACATTAACTATATCATGCTACATATTTTAAAATCATAGAATTATGAAATCATTTCATGCTACACATGTACTACCCCAAGGACATTAGAAACTCTTGCAACACAGTGCCAAGAGTCTTTTGTGGATAGATGCTCCAAGCTGTCGTCACATTGCCTTGAACACACAGAAATTGATGGAGAATAACCGACTGCTTTTCCCTACAATCCTACCCCTTTACCAGCTCACTCAAATAGAACCTGTTTAGGCATTTTCCAGAGGTAGGAGGAAAGGCTAGTATGGAAAAGTGTCAAATGAATTATTGTACTTGTTTAAGAAACTGTTATAGGACACAAGTTAACAATGTTTTAAACAGTACTCTATTTCTTTACATTAATAGGTATACTCAAATCACTTGTACAATATGTAACCCATTCTTTTACTATTGCTACTGTGTATAACAAATAAGTCAGTCACCAGGTTTTAACTTAGAAGCTAATGAAAATGACTCAGGAATGATCTAAGAAAATACTTATTTACGGAAAGGGTACACCTTGGACCTTTTCCAAGAGAGAGTCCTGATAGCAAGACAGTTGGAATTGGTGTGTCACGATACACATGCAAACTGAGGCACCTTGACAGACCTCCTTGCCTATAAAATCAAGGGTCTCCAGGTCCTTGGATGGGAGGGCACTGGAATGTATATGAGAGCTACTGGAACTCTTCCTTACAGATTCAACAACAATGAACTTGTGAAGTAGCTGCTGTTGTCATGCTGGTACATGTTAGACCTAGTATTTGTTTTCTAGGATGTATGATGTGGGGGTTACAGAGAAATGCATTTGTCAGATCTTAGTTCTACAGTTGAGGAGCCATTGGTGCATTGGCACAGGGAACAGAGATCATTGATTGAGGAGTGTCTGAGTATCTCAGCGTATCCCTGATTTCCTGGTGGTCTGGAGTCCTCGCCTGGTGTTAGTGAGAATTGTTTGACAAGCTTCTGAAGAAACTTTGGCTATGTAGGGTCTTCTAGGAGTGATATCAGGGGAGATAGATTTGTGGGGGTTTCCTTGTGGATTCTGGCAACACGGAGGAAGAATCTCAAAACTTAACATGCCTTTAATGTGGTAGCGGGGCAGTATTTTACCAGTCGATTATCAAAACTCACTGTGGTCTTTTCTGAACTTTCTAGCTGCCTCCAACTCTGCCATGCAAATGTAGTACAATGAGGCTATTAACATTAAAATGTTAGTAAAATGTGCTCATTAATATTAAAATGAGCACTCCAGGAGATTCTCTTTCATCGCCAGGTCATTCCCTAACCTCGTTGTACCACAAAATTTTCTGGCAGGGTCTTAGCTATCGTAGCCTTACTTTCTGATCAGTGTATGAGTGCTGATTGGTTCAAGCACTGATGGGAAATTAAGGTTTGACAGCATAGCCCCCCCAGCAAATTAAAAAAAATAAGAAACACCTGAATCGAAGATCGGTAGGAGGGATGCCTGCTCTCTTCTGCTGCTGGGGTCCCCCAACAGCCACGACAACCCCAGCAGCAGGAAGAATGCCCACTCCTTCCTGCTGCTGCCACCCACCCTCCTGACAACCAAACACCCAACACTGCCCAGCGGCAGGAGGGATGCCCATTCCCTCCCACTGCCACTGCCCATTCCCTGACAACCAAACACTCAACACCTTCTGGCAGCAGGAGGGGTGCTCACTCCATCTGCTGCTCACCCCCTGACAACCAAACACCCGACACCTCCCAAAAGCAGGAGGATGCCCACTCTCTCCCACTGCTGACCCCCATGACAACCCCCCCATCCCTTTGTAAGAAGGCCAGCCACAGGGATGCCTACTCTCTCTACCAAGATACATAAGTAAAATTGATACTACTATTGTTGAAATTTATTTATGAGTGATTATTTTATTTTGTTTAACTCTCTCCGTCCACCAGACTCACCTCATCAAAATGGCAGGATGCGCCGGGAAGGGTCTTAAGACTTCTCTTTTAGGAAATTATTCAAACCTTTTTTTAAACCCTGCTAAGCTTTCTTGCTTTCTACTGGTTCTCTTTTGGACCTTTTCTTTGTAAACGGCTTTGTTGCTGTAGTTCAAAGTACTTGTAAGTAAATAAATAGATACATACCCAATCAATCAGATAAATCCATCTGTAGGGTATTGTGCCTCCAGACACTAGGCAAGTAGTTACTTCTATCTTAGGTATGAATAAATTTATGTAGACTATAGACATCTGTTCATGTATTGGTCAGCTCTGTGTGACTAGTGTCAAGGCACTCTGTAAAGATTTTCAGTGCCTGTTAGGGGAATTATTTGGATAACAGCTGCCATTATCCAGATTCCTTTGACTATCATAAGAACATAAGAATTGCCGCTGCTGGGTCAGACCAGTGGTCCATCATGCCCAGCAGTCCGCTCACACAGCGGCCCTCCGGTCTAAGACCAGCGCCCTAACTGAGACCAGCCCTACTTGCGCACGTTCTTGTTCAGCAGGAACTTGTCTAACATTGTCTTGAATCCCTGGAGGGTGTTTTCCCCTATGACAGATTCCGGAAGAGCGTTCCAGTTTTCTACCACTCTCTGGGTGAAGAAGAACTTCCTTACATTTGTACGGAATCTATCCCCTTTCAACTTTAAAGAGTGCCCTCTCGTTCTCCCTACCTTGGAGAGGGTGAACAACCTGTCCTTATCTACTAAGTTTATCCCCTTCAGTACCTTGAATGTTTCAATCATGTCCCCTCTCAATCTCCTCTGTTCGAGGGAGAAGAGGCCCAGTTTCTCTAATCTTTCGCTGTACATCAGCTCCTCCAACCCCTTAACCATTTTAGTCGCTCTTCTCTGGACCTTTTCAAGTAGTACCATGTCCTTCTTCATGTACGGCGACCAGTGCTGTATGCAGTACTCCAGGTGAGGGTGCACCATGGCCCAGTACAGCAGCATGATAACCTTCTCTGATCTGTTTGTGATCCCCTTCTTTATCATTCCTAGCATTCTGTTCACCCTTTTTGCCGCCACCGCACATTGCGTGGACGGCTTCAACGACTTGTCGATCAGAACTCCCAAGTCCCTTTCCTGGGAGGTCTCCACAAGTACCGCCCCGGACATCCTGTATTCGTGCAGAGATTTTTGTTACCGACATGCATCACTTTACACTTATCCATGTTGAACCTTATCTGCCATGTTGATGCCCATTCCTCGAGCCTGATTATGTCACATTGCAGATCTTCACAATCCCCCTGCATCTTCACTACTCTGAATAACTTCATGTCGTCTGCAAATTTAATCACCTCGCTTGTTGTACCTATGTCCAGATCGTTTATAAAGATGTTGAAGAGCACAGATCCAAGCACTGAGCCCTGTGGCACCCCACTGGTGACGCTCTTCCAGTCCAAGTATTGTCCATTTACCCCCACTCTCTGTTTCCTATGCTCCAGCCAGTTTTTAATCCACGTGAGTATTTCACCCTCGATTCCATGGCTCGCAATTTTCCGAAGTAGTCATTCGTGCGGAACCTTGTCGAATGCCTTCTGAAAATCCAGATATACAATGTCGACCGGGTCGCCCTTGTCTATCTGCCTGTTCACTCCCTCGAAGAAGTGCAGTAAATTTGTCAAACAAGATCTGCCTTTGCTGAAACTGTGCTGGCTAATCCTCATCAGCCCGTGTCCGTCAAGGTGATCAATGATGCGGTCCTTTATCAGCGCCTCTACTATCTTTCCCGTTACCGAGGTCAGACTCACCGGTCTGTAGTTTCCCGGGTCTCCCCTCACCACCTTCCAGTCCTCCGGAATCTTTCCTGATACGATCGACAGATTGGCTATTAGTTGAAGCAGTTCAGCTATGGTCAGTTTGGATGACAATTTAGTGCTGCATTTTCTTCAAAGTAAAAAGACCAAAAATATAGGGGTGAATCAAAACAGAATCATTTGGCAAAACATTAGGACAGCCAGTCTTCTGCTTTCTTTTCACTTAGTACTAGTCAGCTCTCTCTTTCTTTCTTCATATCCTTCTGTTCTTTCCCTTTTTATTTTTAAAATACAGTCTTCTTCTCTTGGTTCTCTCTTAATCTCTGCAGGGGTTAAGCTTTCTGTGATGTGTTTATCCTCTGTTACAAGCAATGTCCATCCCAGCAATCCCCCTTACTGCAGGATCCGGGCATCCTCCTTTGACCCTGTCTGCCCTCCAACAGAGTGAAGACTTATTGCTGTCTCCTGTCACAAGCACACCTTGGCCTAGTGACCTCTCATTGCAGAGTTCCCCTGAGTTCTGATTGCCCCTCTTTAGTGCAGAAACAAAACAACCCCTACCCCTTCTTTCCCAGGGGTTATGTAGTACTCCCTTACATCGGTACAACACCTCCCCTTTAGACATATTACAGAGTAGATCATGCTTCTGCAACATATAGATCCTGTGTGGGATGAGTTACCACTCAACTGTTGGCACATTCCTTATTTTAGGGACACAGAAAAACTAGTGGGATGGGGGTAATGACACCCACACACTCTCAAGTGGAGAAAAAGACCTCAAAGTTATACAGGGGACATACGACCAGCATAAAGCTATATCAAAGTAAACCCACTGTCATCATCAGTCAGAAAAAAAACTCCACATACTGATGTAACCCACCAGTCTCGACCCAAGCAGGTAATTAAGAGAAGCTGTGAGAAATTCAAACTTAGCGGGAGGCAATTTCACAGAAAATGGCAAGTCCAATTGCCAGCTTAAATAGTTCAATATAAGACTGCTTCCAAACAGTAAGTCCACAAAAAGTCCAAAAACTTTCACTTATCTGCGACGCCTTCAACCACTAAATGTCCAGTTTGAAATAATCCCCCCACAACACACACACACACACAGCCACAAGTGAGTGTACTGAATTGGGATTCATGGTGGATATGGCTGTCCGGATGCTCAGGAACATTCTAAGGGAGCAACTTAAAGAATATCAACAATGATGAAAATGACAGAGAATCCAGGTGTCCTGATTCTTCTGAGAAAAAGTCTCAAGATTTCTACATTCTTTTCCACATTTCAGCTGCATCCTCAGGTCTCCTATCTTCTAGATCAGTGGTTCCCAACCAGTCGGATTTTTAGAATAGCCCTAATGAATATGCATGGAGCAGATTTGCATGCCTGGCACCTGCCTTATATGCACATATCTCTCATGTATATTCATTAGGGCTAGCCTTAAAACCCGACTGGCCAGGACAGGGTTGGGAACCACTGTTCTAGATCAGGGGTAGACAATTCCGGTCCTCGAGAGCCACAGGCAAGCCAGGTTTTCAGGATATCCACAATGAATATATATGAGATGGATTTGCATGTACTGCCTCCTTGAGATGCAAATCTATCTCCTGCATATTTATTGTGGATACCCTGAAAATCTGACCTGCCTGTGGCTCTCAAGGACCAGAATTGCCTACCCCTGTTCTAGATCCATGGGTGGATGAGGCTGTGCTTTTTTGTTCAATTACATTGGTTACCAATTTTTGTCTCTTTCCTCTCACACTTCCAGCCCTTCACAGACAGGTAGCAGCATACAGGGATGAGGCAAAAGTGTGCATTCAGAATTGCCCCATTTCTCCTCTTCTGCAGCACATGCTTTTTTTTCTAAATAGGAAGTTTGTGAGGAAGAAGGGGTGCTGTATTGTGAATATTCAGACATTTCTGTCACACCTCTGCGCTACTGCACTCCTGTATCCTGAAGAAAATTAAATGAGGAAAGGAAAATCCGAGGAAAGTGATGGGATAAATGTGGGAAGATGATGAGGGAAAGAGCAAATGAGAGTAAAAAGTTACAAGAATTAGAGTAGATGGAGGGTTGAGAGGAAGAAATTAAAGGAGACAGATGGAGGGGTGAGATTGGAGTGCATGATAGAGGAAGAAAGTGAAATAAAGCAAATAAAATGAAAGAGGGAGAGGTGATCAAGAAAGGGAAAGAGAGGTAAGCAAAGACAGGGGGGTGGAGAGTGAGAGGATCAAAGTGACAATGGCTGGGAGAGGCAGCAAAGAGAGGCAGGACAGTGAAATGAAAGGGAGAAGGATGTCTAAAGACCTAAGCAGAATAAAGAAGGTGAGAATAAAATGAAAGAGAGAATGAGGAAAAGGAATTAGATGACAGAGGAAGCCCAGAGAATAGTGATAAGGATGAAAAATCTAAGTTAATGGTAGGAAATATGGTTTGGATTACAGTATATGAGTTTTGAAAGTCTTAAATTTATTGTACAATGTTATAAATTGTATTTAAATTTATTTACATTCCCAAATGTATTAACAGTCTTTTTTAAAAAAAAATTGTTCCTCATCCCGACTCTAAGATTGCGTGTGTGTTTATTGTGGGGCATTCCTACAGAAAGACAGAATTGTTAGTAATACAGTAATTACAAATGTATACCAATACCACCTAGTGGCTTATTGTTATATCTCACTGTTTTCCTACTTTCTGGTTGTGTCACCTTTTACCTTTAGTCCTAATACAGTAGCTGAATTTAATCTGTCATCCTTTATGGCTTTGAAACAGGGTGTCAGAACTCTGAACCTGTGCAGTTTTCCTGCCTATGACAGAGAGAGTGTGTTCAGAGTGCAGTGAGTTGCAATAACTGAGCACAAAGCAAGGCTTGTAGCGATATTGATCAGCCTAAGCCACATACGCTCTCTCTTGATGCGATTCTGTGAACAAGCATTACATCATCTTTGCAGCTGCTCACAGATTCCGTCCCCAGGGAGGACGTAGGTTGGCGGTGACTTGAGTTTCAGCTGGGAAATTTTCAGAGCAAGAGACCAGCTGAAGTGCAAACAGTTAGGTTGAGAAGAATGATGGGTGCTGAACGCTGCACTGTTTATATGCACAATTTGACCTTCGTTAAAGGAAGGACACCAAAGCTATCCTGGATGCTTTAGAAGCCTTAGTCCATTTGGAAATATTATATTGAGGCATTTCCTTCCAGATCTTGCAATCTGATACTTAACAAGTTAAATTTCTGACTCTACTCTGGAAATATTATTTTATTTTTGTGTTTATCCTCTTCGTGTAGTTTAATCTGCAAGATGTTTTATAGCAACTGTGATCTGATTGCATTTTGTCTGGGACGGGGTGGGGGTGTGGGATTTTCTTTCTTAGACTTACTGTTTCTGCTGGAGTTGGGGGGGGTTCTATACATTCTCTTTGATCGCTTTTACTGGCAGAGGAGGGTTTGTAGGGTGGGGTATGTACACTTCCCCCTCCCTATTCACAGTTTCGATGTTCGCGGTTTTGATTATTCACAATTTTTTTCCCCAGGGCCCCCCCGAGAATCGCTCGTTGGCAGCCCACATAGAAAAAAAACCAGCCCTGGGACTTGGATCGGGGCGAGGCAATCGGAGGCGTAGAGGGGCGATCGGAGGAGGAGGAGGCAATTGGAGGCAGAGGGGGGTGATTGGAGGCGAACAGCTGCCCAGGAGCACAGGCCTTACCTGGTGGTCTAGCAGTGACACAGGGCAGGAGCGATCTTCCTACACTCCTGCCCTGTGCAGAGCCGTGCTGCGAATTCCTGTGGTCTCACGAGATTACAATGGGAGTTCCTGTTGTAGTCTCATGGGACCAAGGGAACTCACAGCACGACCACTGCCAACAAATGTAAAATCGCAGCAGTATTTCATTGGCTTGGTAACTTTTCTAACAAATCCCATACCAAATATGGGATATGTGAGCCCTTCAGAAGACTTTTGGAAACAGATGCAGTTTGGCACTGGCTTTCAAAGTTGACCAGGCAGTAAAGGAAATCAAAGGGTGAATCAAAGATGCACCTATATTGATATCATCAAGCCTGTTCTGAAACGGAGTGACTCTAGTGAAAACTGTTCAGAATATTGCAGTTAGTTATGTTCTTATGGAATCGAGAATATAAGAATAATCTTACTGGGTCAAATCAATGGTCCATCAAGCCAATGTAGCCAATCCAGGTCTCTAGTACCTGGCCAAATCTCAAAGAGTAGCAACATTCCATGCTATCGATCGAGGGCAAGCAGTGGCTTCCCCCATGTCTCTCTCAATAACAGACTATGGACTTTTCCTCTAGGAAATTGTCCAAACCTTTCTTAAAACCAGCTATGCTATCCGCTCTTACCACATCCTCTGGCAACACATTCCAGAGCTTAACTATTCTCTGAATGAAAAAATATTTCTTCCTATTGGTTTTAAAAGTATTTCCCTGTAATTTCATAAAATGATTACACCTTAATTTGCTCAATTACATTGGTTACCAATTTCTGCTAGGATAGCCTATAAGCTCTGTGTATTGGTTTTTAATATTTGCTGGATTTAGTTTCCTTAATGATTGATAGACAGGGTCATATACTATGAAATTAATTCTCTTTACAATTTTCATTGCCTAAATCATAAGAACATAAGCAGTGCCTCCGCCGGGTCAGACCATAGGTCCATCCTGCCCGGCAGTCCGCTCCCGCAGCGACCCAAACAGGTCACGTCTGAATCACCAGAAGGGGCTCCCTTGCCACCTTGGTTTCTCATTGAAGTCCTATCTTCCCATCGAAGTCCTAACCCTCCGGTCTTGCACATGCACGACCTGTTTGGGTTTCTATACTTATTGCCTGGTTAGCTTTCTATACTTGTGTTACATCCCAGCTCCTCCCTCAGTATCCCACGATCCCTTTATCCCTCAGGAATCCGTCCAATCCCTGTTTGAATCCCTGTACCGTACTCTGCCTGATCACTTCCTCCGGTAGCGCATTCCAAGTGTCCACGACCCTTTGGGTGAAAAAAAACTTCCTTGCATTTGTTTTGAACCTATCTCCCTTCAGTTTCTCCGAATGCCCCCTCGTACTTGTTGTCCCCTTCAGTCTGAAGAATCTGTCCCTATCTACCCTCTCTATGCCCCTCATGATCTTGAAGGTCTCTATCATATCTCCCCTGAGCCTCCTTTTTTCCAGAGAGAAGAGCCCCAGCCTATCCAACCTCTCGGCGTATGGGCAGTGTTCCAGCCCTCTTACCAGTTTCGTTGCTCTCCTTTGGACTCTCTCAAGTACCGCCATGTCCTTCTTGAGGTGCGGCGACCAATACTGAACGCAGTATTCCAGATTAAGCTATTCCATCAACTTAGTGCTTCTTTTAGTTATCAAGCTCCGACTATTTGGAATAAACTTCCTTTCACTGTTAGATCTGAAACTAAATTATTTAGTTTTTAGAAAGCTTTTAAAAACAATTTTATTCATGAAATTTTTGAATTGATTGTTTTTATGATTTTTTTCAATATTGCCTGTTTAACCGAGTTTGTTTCCAGTCATCTGCTTTCTTGTAATCCGCCTGGAACTCACAAGGGCTATGATGGAATATTAAAAAGCTTTGTAATGCAATGTAAAATGGACTTGGCCGCTGCTAATAGCAAGCGCGTCAACTAGTGACTTTTGCGTCCAGGGCGCTTGCTCCAACTGAGCAAAATTATGCACAAATTGAAAAGAAATCTCTCAGAATTGTTTGCCTGCCAGCTATTTCACCATAACCTCTATGGCCAAAGACCTAATTACAGTGGAAACTGACCACAAGCTTCTGATAGCAATCATCAAAAAGTGACTTTAGGGTATGTTGCTCATGTGGTAACATTATAGCTTAAATGCTGTTTATAAGCCTGACCCTGAGATCTTTGCTAGTGACGCGCTCGGAAGACAACCATCAGCAGTCCAGCATTGAAAGAATTAACTGGCGTTGTACAAATCCACCAGACAAATAATCTGAATGTCACAGACCAGAGGCTGCATCAGATCATGCAACACATTGCAACAAATAAGACCTTGCAAGTGCTTAAAGTCTGTAATCCTGGCTCAAAAAGGAACCACCACTGAAATTAGGAAATACTGATCATTCAGAGATGAAAACAGCATAAAAATGGCTTTCTATACAAAGGGTCCAGGGTTATTCTATCCAAATCACTGTGATAAGAGATGCTAAAACGTATACTGTACTGCACTATACTAAGGAAGGAGGGGGTCTAGTGGTTAGAGCTACAGCCTCAGCACTCTGAGGTTGTAGGTTCAAATCTTGTGTTGCTGCTTGTGACCCTGGGCAAGGCGCTCAATCCTCCATTGTCCCAGGTAAGTTAGATAAATTGTGAGCCCAGCAGGACAGATAGGGAAAATGTTTGAATACCTGATTGTAAACCACTTAGATAACCTGATAGGCAGTATATAAATACCTAAATAAATAAGAACATAAGCATTGCCTCTGCCGGGTCAGACCAGGTCCATCATGCCTGGCAGTCCGCTCCCGCGGCGGCCCCCCCAGGTCCATGACCTGTAAATAAATAAAAATAAATATTCAATCCACATCAGTGATTGAGCATCTTACCAGCTGACTCATGATACCTTTAATTGGCATAAAATGCAAGGTGAGACCAATTACTTTGTGATCACTTGTTCCCCCTTTAGTTCCCCCTTCCCTTGCTGGGAAAGAGTTCATATTGATAGTAGAGCGCTATTCAGACTTCTGGGAAATTGAACTTTTCCCATTCACATCTACCTGAAGTCACAATCAAGTTTTGCATGGAACAGTTCACACGTTCTGGCCAGCTTGATTAATCTCAAATAATGGTTCTCAGTTTGCATACAAAGTTAACCCCCCCCCCCCATGCAATAGAAAACTGTTTAAACGTGTTACTGCATCACCAAGACACCCACAAGTGAATGGCAAAGCAGAATCTGCTGTGAAGAACCTAAGAAATCAGAAAGCTATACTAACAGAAAGCATGAACAGCAACCCAGCTTGATGTCAAGGAGACTGAAGACATCACTGCAGCCAACGAGCTACTTGAGTTCCATGTGATACTAGACGTACCAGATAAAAACTTGCCCACAAACATGCACGCACACACACTCTCTCTTAAGCATGTGCAGAAAAGCTCTGTATGCTCTTGCAGTGACCATGGTGATTTGTTATACTGCAGCATCTCACATTTCATAGGAGACATGGCTTCCTCTTGCACAGAGTCCCAGGGGATTCACACTTAGGGCTTCCAGGGAATGTAATGAGATTACTGTGTATAGTTTTGAAAATGAGTCCCTAGGCTGTCTGCCACCACTAGGGAAATACATTAACTTGACATGGTTTTGGGGTGGGGTGGGATGGGGAGGTCCTCCTTCTGCCAAGGGTGTTTCACATCAAGTTTCAAGTTTAATGGAGATGTACTATCCTGCCCATCCTGGAAAAAAAACACCTAGGAGGCTTACAATCTAAGAACATAAATATAAAACAAGGGGGAGAGGAGAGGACCAAAAGACATGAAGTATAGGACAGGTGGGGTAGAATTACATCATGTGTCACCATCTGTCCTCTCTGCTTCAGTCTTTTTTTTTCTTCTTTCTTTCTTTCTATCTTTCTCTTGCTTTGCTTTGTCTTTTCTGGTTTTGCTTAATGCTTAAAACTATCCCCGTCTTCTACAAAACCGTGCTAGCGGCCCCAGCGGCCCCGAAGCCCATAGAGATTTAGGGCCTCTTGTACTAAACCACGCTAGCGGTTTTAGCGCCGGGAACCGCACTGAATGACCCGTGCAGCTCCCGACACTCATAAGAACTCTATGAGCGTCGGGAGCAGTGCAGGCCATTCAGCGCGGCTAGCGTGGTTTAGTACAAGAGGGGGTTAAAGGGCTTCGGGCTGTTGCCGTTTGGCAGCTGCTAGCATGGCTTTGTAGAAGAGGGGGGGTATGTGTTCGCCACATACCAGAATCCACGGGGGGTCTGCTTTACATTTATTTCTTGTTTTAACCCAGCATCTCTGTATTTCTGGTTCTGTGGTTTTCTCCATGACGCTTTGAGTTTCCGCTTAATGTGGACCCCTTATCCACATTGATCAAAACGGGTCTCTACTGGTTTTCAGAGCCATGAGTTCTAAGGCTGTGCAAGTAGAGAAATAGCCTAATAGAGCAGTGGACTAAGAACCAGGGATGCAAGTTTCAAATCCCACTGTGGCTCTTACTGGCTGATATTTGTTGGGAATTAACCAGACCGAAGTGGATCCTACTTGGCTAACTGCCGATAACTGGGTCCACTTCAGATAGTCAATGAAACTCAAGCAGAAAGTGCTGCTGAATTTCTGCACAGACCACTCTGGCAGTATCCAGTTAAAGTCAGTGCAGTCTGGAGTGGAGCAAAGGCAGAACTGGAAATTACCTGGGCACCCTGATATTCACTGCTAGTGCTTGAATAATTATCCGGGCAAGCTGGACCGCATAGATTGCAGTCCTAACCTGCTTGAATAGTCATACAGGTACCAGCACTGAATACTGGCAATACCTGGATAACTTCTGCAAGGTCATGCATCTGGGCTGCAAAACCCCAAGGGAACGGTATAGTTTAGGGGGTGAAGAACTTTTATGCACAAAGGAAGAGAAAGACTTGGGTGTGTGATAGTATGTGATGATCTTAAGGTATCCAAACAGATTGAAAAGGTGATAGCAAAAGCTAGAAGTATGCTAGGATGCATAGAGAGAAGCATGGCCAGTAGGAAAAAGGAAACGATGTTCATGTATATAAGATTGGTGAGACCTCATTTAGAGTATTGTATACAATTCTGGAGACTGCACCTTCAAAATATATAAACAGGATGGAGTCGATCCAGAGGAAGGCTACTAAAATGGTCAGAGGTTTTCGTCATAAGGCATATGGGGACAGACTTAAAGATCTCAATCTGTATACCTTGGAGGAAAGGTGGGAGAAGGAAGAAATGATAGAGATGTTTAAATACCTATGTGACATAAATAGGCATGAGGCCATCCTCTTTCAATTGAAAGGAGACTCTAGGGTGAGAGGGCATGGGATGCAGTTAAGAGATGATAGGCTCAGGTGTAATCTAAGGAAATATTTTATTACAAAAAGGGTGGTAGATGCATGGAATAGTCTTCTGGTAGAGGTGGTGGAGACAAGAACGGTGTCTGAATTCAAGAAAGCATGGGATAGGCATGTGGGATCTCTTATGGAGATGAGGAGACAGTGGATGCTATGGATGGGCACATTGGATGGGCCATTTGACCTTTATCTGCCATCATGTTTCTATGTTGGCTCTTCCTCACATGCTCAGAACTTCTACCCCTTGATCATCTGGCAATTAACTGACTCACTCGTGAGCTTTATGCTTCAACTAGACTTGAAAACATTATTAGTTTTCATTCTACAGCAATCTTTTCAAATTCACTTTTGGTCTGCCTTATTACTGTTTTATGTCTAATTTGCCATTGCTTATTCTCAAGCCTATTTCCTCATTTATGTCTGCTCTCCATTTTCTGAAAGATGCCCTCACCATTAACTACACTGGCAGTCATTTGATCTTCTTTCAACCTTTTTTAATGTATGGGATAATCCTGGAATCACTCCTTGTAGTTTTTATCTAATTTCTTCATTTTATCATAGTTTCCCCAAAATAGTTATTTACCCATATAGATATGTGCCCTGATATTGAGACCATGGTTGGCAGCCCAGATACCTCACACAGTCCACAGTGATTCCGGATAGAAACATAGAAACATAGAAGATGACGGCAGAAAAGGGCTACAGCCCATCAAGCCTGCCCACTCTGCTTATCCACCCCCTGTCTATGCCCTAATGACCCAATTTCCTTATTTTGATCCTTGTAAGGATCCCACATGGGTATCCCATTTATTCTTAAAGTCTGGCACGCTGTCTGCCTCGATCACCTGCACTGGAAGCTTGTTCCAATGATCAACCACTCTCTCTGTGAAGAAATACTTTCTGGTGTCACCATGAAATTTTCCGCCCCTGAGTTTGAGCGGGTGCCCTCTTGTGGCTGAGGGTCCCTTGAGAAAGAAAATATCAACTTCCACTTCGACACGTTCCGTGAGGTACTTAAATGTTTCGATCATGTCTCCCCTCAGTGCTGGGGTTGTATCTGAATCAAAGTTTGGCAGCTCAGACTTAACCAGCCAAGACGATATTTAGCGGCTGGCCGGCTAAGACAAAATGATGATAGATATGCTTTTTAGTTGGGTATTTCTAGCTGCTAGACTTAGTTGGCTATCTGCTGAATATTGGAGGTGTCCAGCTATGTCGAGAACATAACCAGTCACCAGCCAAACCAGTAAACCAAATATTCAACAGAAGTACCACTGAATATTTTAGGATAATGTTTTTATTCCCCTGTCTGACGTCTCTGCCCAAATAAAATTACTCTCATTCAGACATGGAGTAAATCCAAGTGCCTTCCCTTTATCATAAGCGCCCTCTGAAATGCGCCTGCCTCGCTTCATTGGTCTCCCGTGTGTTGGGCTGGACCCTTTCTTGGCACTTACTTTCTAAAGAAAGGCTGCTTAGAGGTTTTTGGATGCAAGCTAGTAGGCTCCTACTTCTTTGTAGGCCTTTCCACCCAGTCTTCCTGGTCCCTTTCCTCCCAGTCTTCCTGGTCCCACTCTTTCTGTCCCACTATAGTGACAGTCTTAGAAGGTTCCCTAAAAATGTGCTTTATTCCAAGTCACCAAACATACTTTGATGTGTTCCTTTCAAACAGTTTACAGTTAAAACATGATAATTTTTATTTTATTTTCCTCCATTGGGAAATAATGGGAGCCAGTGCTGGTTGAAGGTTTCCGGGTCTCGCTGCATTTTCTCAGGTAGAAATCAACGTTTCAGCCATCATGACATGGTTTTCTTCAGGGTATGCTGTGAAGTCTGCAGTTTGTGCTTGTAAATAGTGGGTTCACTGACCTGATTGGGAACAGGGTAGTCCTTTGGTCACCAATGTGAATTTTGGCGTGAAAATCATTTGGTTACAAATTTGAATCTGTGGAAACCCTGAGAGAAGATATAATGGGAACCAGTTTGTACCACCCTCATTTCTTTTACTCTAATCCAGTGTATCTCAAACTGTGTGCCTCCTGAGATTTCAGGTGTGCTGCGGTATACTGGGGGAGGAGAGGCGCCAGCGCCAGCTGACTGCCTACAGGACATGCCTCCGGGCACCAGCAACTATCCTTCTCTCTGGCCCTCTTCCCACTGGCTTCTCAGGGCCCGCCTGGAGGGCCTTCACACACACGCGGACATTGACATGATGATGTCACGCATGCATGTGATGTCATCACGGCGATATCCGCACACTTCTAGGTGCCTTGAGCAACGGCCACTACCTTTAGTGTGCCGCAGCTCGAGAAAGTTTGCTGGACACTACTCTAGTCAATTCTCTACTCTAGTCAATTCTGTTTGAATGGAACTGGCAGGGGTGGATGGGGAAACAAATGAAAAAGGACTCAGAAACTAGGCTTTTTCATTGAGAGTACCATGATCAATAAAGTGCAAGTCTGAAAATTATCTACCTGGTATCCATCCCAACACTTATAAACAATAAATACTTCTAGCATTCATACAGTATATACAGTGTATATATATCATCTTCACATTTACTATCAATTTTTTGTAATCTCCTTTTGTACTCGACATCACATGTAGAAAAAAATGTACAATTTTGCCTTCATGAGTCATTCATAGCCTTTAAGCCCTATCCCGATTTTTAAAGATGCTCCTAATATAAACCCTACCCCAAAAATATGCCATAGTTAAGATCAATCCCTGAAGGACGCCCCCCTCTCTCCCCCCCCCCTAATGTCCCCAACACTCCCCAACTCCATCCCTGACACTATTGCTGCCTGGTTGGCCAAAAAAAATCAAACTCGTCAATTCAGCAATCCCCACCCTGGTGAGACCTGACATACCTCCACTCCAAGGCCTCCTAAAGCAGCAGAGGCGGTAGCGCTCTGAACGGGCTGCTTCGTGGCCTTCCCCGCTGGGGCCTTCCCTCTGCTGCATCTTGCCCTGGATTGGTAGCATGGAATATTGCTACTCTTTGGGTTTTGGCCAATCGGAATTGGCCCAGTAGCCTTAGACCCTCTTGTGGGCGAGGCCTTAGGCAAATGGGTCGGAGGGGGGGTCTCGTGGGTTGGCGGGTGGGGGGAGATGTTCGGCGGGCCGATCGGGGGTTTGGTCATGGGAGGGCTGCGTCGGGGCAGGAGGGCCTGGGATCCCTCCTGCCCAGATCTTAGTGGGGGTGGGAGGGTAGGGGGGACGCCTGGGCAGGAGGGGTTGGGCTTCCTCCTACCCGATCTTGTAGGGGGGGGTGTCAAAACATATAAGTGCCAACTAGCAACCTGCCTAAACTTTGGTTATACCTGCTGTACGCCTATGTCAAGGTCGGCCCACCTCCCGCCCACCTCCCGCCCACCTCCTGCCCTTTCCCCTCCTCTAAAAACACCTCTTTATGCTCTATGCGTTTAGAGGCAGGGAAAAGGCCTAAGCTGGTTTTAGATACATCTAAAACCAGCTTTGGTTATGAGTACTTGGACGATCAGGCTTTTTGATCGTCCAAGTACCTATTTAGACCACTTTTTAGACGTTTTTTTAAATTATGAGCCCCTTAGGTTTTAAGTGGGTTATAAATAAATAAATCACTCTTTGTGGCCAGCCTATGCGGTAGACCCTTTTGAGTCTCACCGGGCCATCCACCAAAAGTTTAGCCATGAGCCATGTCTCTAGAAATCCTCTCAATGCCACCTCTTTAATGGTTTCTGGGAATCCAGTGAGTAATATTTTGTTGCAATCTATTTTGTAGATCATCCAACTTATCCAAAGACTAGAGGCCAATTTGCACAGCTTTTGTATTTTTTTTTCACAGTGTCTGTTTCTCCCAACCTGTATCTGAGCTTCATTAGTCATCCGGTGAACCCCACCACCAATTGCGAAAGCGATTGAAGATTCTCATTTAAAGAAGTAAGTTTCTGGTCCAAAGCAATTACCACTTCAGTTATTTTTTTAAAAGGGTCCTCATGCGTTGTAGGCTCCTCCATTGCTGTGTCAGCCATCTTGGAGTCTGAGTGCCCTGGAGCTTATCTTTTCCCTTTTTTGCCATTTTTGCTGCCATATCTCAACCAGATCTGCAGGGAAATTTGTCCATAAACTTCTTGCCCACACGCATTTGCCTCCTTGGGGGACATTAACAGAAAAGTTTAAACTAGTGGAGTTTTGTTTGTTAAAAGGGCTTCAGAACTCAAGAGAAGGGCTGCATCACAAGAAAAAAAAACCCACCCCACATACACACACACATTCACTGCCATATAAGTGTGCACTTAAACTCCTGCACACACCACTACCTGTATTCAACAGCCAACACATCACAGAAGTTGTCCAAAGTGAAAAATATTTCACATCAACTTTTGCCATGGTCTTCCAATTCTGGTTCACATTTTACCAAGCAGACTTCTAGCTAAGAGCCATATTCCTGGCCAATCCTAGAGTCCTTATCTGAGCCCACAGCATCTAGTATTTTGAGGTTCCTCTCTGGTAATTTCTCATTCGTGGATTTTCAACTGACATCTTAACCCCTCTCTAGCTTTCCTAGGGTACATGTATTCCCTCCCAGGCTTCCCTCTCCTCTTGCTGCTAATGCACCTTTTCTTATGATTCCAGAAGGATATGAATGTTTTGGGTGGAACTCGATTCTTCCCCTTGGAACCAAGTTTTGTCTCTTACCTTGTTGCAATCTTATTTTTCAATTCATTTTCTTTTATAGGGCTTGACCTCTCATGTTTACCTCTCTGGCTTTCTGACTGGTGCTTCTTTCTAGGTGCACAAACCTATAGTTTATTATTTATTATTAGGTTTATTGTTAGGTTTTTATTATTAGGTTTTTGTATACCGCCTATCAAGGTTATCTAAGCGGTTTTACAATCAGGTACTCAAACATTATTCCTCTCTGTCCCGGTGGGCTCACAAACAAATATTCCATCACTCTTTGATGCAAAGATTAAAAGTGAACTAGACATTCAAAGCTTACCCAGACACGCAATCCAAAAGTTTTAATTTGTTTTTATGCAACAACTTTTATCAGAAATAAAGGGCTCCTTTTACAAAGCTGCTTTATCGCTAGCTGCGGTGGTATTAGCTCCAACACTCATATGAGTGTCGGAGCTAATACCACCCCGGCAGGCGATAAAAAAGCCTAACGAGTCTTCATAATAGGGGGAAAATGAGGTAGTTTGTACAAGTTTAATGTAACAAACTGTGCTTATTTTAACCCTCCTTTCTCCTCTTCTCCTTCAGGTGCTGTATATTGCTCATCATGGCAGAAAACAATCACCACCTTTCAACTCATGCTTTTCTGGAAAACTTGGATTCTGTTTGCCATCATTGTCCAAACCTCAGCCGCCATCCTCTATCAAAGAGTTCCTCCAACTTATTGTTCAGCAGGCAGAGACCAGAAGAGAGACAAAGCGGTCAGCAGGAGCTCCGAAAAAGCCTCAGCAGCACTATATACCATTCACAAAGGAATGACAAGCCTGTGGGATGGTCACCTCACTCTGAATGGGCCCTGGCACAAAACAGGGCTGTGGCTAGTTGTTGGCCTGTCAGACTGTCAGGTGATCAGTTACTCATGGAAAATGCACAGAGCCGAACTGTGGCTCCAAACTGCTTTCTAACAGTGAACCAGCTCACAACATTTGGTGAGGGAAAAGATCTAAGGATTAAGGACCAAAGAAGCACCATTAACTGTGTGTCGTCAGGTGCCAGTCCAGGCAGAATGGGGAAAGCCCATAGCAGGGAAACTATAAAAGAAACAGAAGCTATGGTTAAGAAAAGTCATTCTGACTTATTGTGTGGTTGCCAGGAAAGTAAACACATAAATAGCAGTGCCGCTTATTCCATTCTATGTCCTTCCAATACTGCTGACGATAGAGTAGCAAATGCAATGTTGCTTCAAGGACAGTGGTATAACAAAGCAAATAATCAGACTTCTTCCAGTTATCCAAACAATATGATCAACCTCCTTATGCCGACTAGGGATCAAAATATTTCTCTAACTGGTTTGGACAGTGAGGCTATCCCGCATACTATTAATGCTTACACAGCACCTGAAACATTTCACCATAAAGAAATTAACCAGTTGTATGCAAATGGCTCTCCAGATAACAAGTTAATGAACAATCAAATGCCTGATCCTGCTCGACTTGAAGCATCTTGTGCCATCTCATGCGCCATGCACTCACCGACAACAGTGACGATTTCAAAAAGTCCCGTAGTGCATGGTGGCGCAAGGTTTGAGCCTGGTCTAAAAACTGATGGCATTGTTCCGGCCTACTGCCATTCTTTGCCGATCTCAGCTATTCCACCATCCCCAAGATTAGGCTTCTCTACTGGAATGTCTGAAAGGGACCAGTTTTCTCCAGAATATAGTCCTCCGATGCCCAGTTCAAGTGTTGTAACCTTTCCAAAGTTAGTATCATCAATTAGTGAATCGGGGTTGGATGCTAAATGGCTCGTGAAATGTGGCTCTGTTCCTCAAAATCAGTCATCTCTGCTCCATTTAGAAGACTCGTATTGCATAATTCCTGAACTGAACATAAGTGAGAAACCAACGAAAGCTTCTTATACTATGCTAAATGAGCAGACATATGTGGATATGGGCCCACATACAAAAGATATATGGACTATGACCACAGAGCTGAAACTTCCACTGAAGCACAAAGATGCAGAGGTACAAACAGTTACAACAATGGCAAACAAGTCAGTGGTCACTAGCCCGAGTTTCTTGGCAGAAGATTACACTCATGTGTTCCCAGAAGTTTGTTTTGATGTCAGCCTGCAGCATCCTCCATCTCCAGTGCATGAAGTCAGATGGGATGAAGAGGGAATGACATGGGAAGTCTATGGGGCTTCTGTGGACCCTGAAGTTCTTGGTTTGGCCATTCAAAAGCATCTTGAAATTCAAATAGAACAAATAGGGCCTTCAGCACTGCCTATGGAAACCACTGAGAAACAATCCCCTAAAGAAGAAAAACGGGGACCATTGAGAACAATTTTGACCACTTTGAAGAACCGAAGCTGTTGTGTTCGTTCCAGCACAATCATTGAGTGAACTCACTATATATGAATGTGAAAATATTGTTCCAGGCCACTGGACAACAAAATGAGGACTTACATTGTGTTAAAAGTAAACAATGGGATTTAAATAAAATTAGAATTAGGTGGAATGTGTCAAAATACACACAACATTAAGGTAACCAGAAGGTTGAAGGTGAAAGCCTGAGATAGCTCTGTTGCAGTGATTCCCAAACCTGTCCTGGAGGACCCCCAGGCCAGTCGGGTTTTCAGGATAGCCCTAATGAATATGCATGAGAGAGATCTGCATATACTGGAGGTGCCAGGCATGCAAATCCACTCCGTGCATATTCATTAGGGCTATCCTGAAAACCCGACTGGCCTGGGGGTCCTCCAGGACAGGTTTGGGAACCACTGCTCTGTTGGTTCTGCATCCATTCTGTATTACACAGTAGTCAATAACCACAGTGCTATCATTAGACCTTTTCTAATATGTTACAAGTATGTTTAGGTCAAGATGTTAAATAGAAGCAAACTAAGCCCTAGCTTTGCTGAACAGTAAAGAAAACAACACACAAGCAGCCATGAATGTTTGCTGTATTTCTTTGAATACTTAAAATCTACCATCGCACAGTAAACAAAAGCAGATTGCTAATTTCTTCCATACATAATAATTGCCATACTGGGGCAGACCGAAGGTCCATCAAGCCCAGTATCCTGTTTCCAACAGTGGCCAACCCAGATCCCAAGTACTGTACCTAGCTAGATCCCAAGTACTAAAACAGATTTTATGCTGTTTATCCTAGGAATAAGCAGTGGATTTCCCCAAGCCATCTCAATAATGGCCTATGGACGTCTCTTTTAGGAAATTATCAAAACCTTTTTTAAACCCTGCTAACTGATTTCACCACATTCTTCGGCAACAAATTTCAGAGTTTAATTAAACGTTATATGAAGACATATTTTCTCTGGCTTGTTTAAAATCTACTACTTAGCAGCTTCATCGCATGTCCCCTAGTCCTAGTATTTTTGGAACGAGTGAATAGGCAATTCACATCTACCCTTTCCATTCCACTCATTATTTTATAGGCCTCCATCATATCACCCCTACAAACAGACATTCTGAGGTAAATATTCAGAAAGCAGAAGGTGCATTTTTAGCTGCTGCTAGCTTTGTGCCCCAATGTTCTGTACTAAGCCACATCCAGACACCGGCATTGAATATCCAAGTATGTGCAGATAGCTGGCATTTATCTGGTTAAGGCCAATACATATTCAGCCCTTAACTGAATAGGTAAAACCAGATAAAGATAGGACTGTTTTATACAGTCTAATTTGTTTAGTTATCTGATTGGGTTAAGTGCTGAATATTGGCAGTTAACCACATAGGTACCGATTCCATCCTGACTCTACTACTGGACTACCCCACAACATAGCTGGTTTCAGGTTAGGCAGATAGAGGGGATCTTCAGTGGTAGTATCTGGTTATGTGTCACTTAACAATGGAGGATATCCCCACTCAGGCGATTTAACCAGTCAGGAGCCTCTCCTGCCTAGTTAATTAAGTTGAGCTCCTCTTGGTTGATGACATGGTTTATAAAACTAAGTTTTAGTTTAGTTTAGTTTAAATTGCTTTCAATATCGACCTCCCCTCAGTTCTACAACTGGATGTGCCCATTGGTGTATGCATAATGGAGGTAATTCTATAAGGCATTGCCTATAGTTAGGCCACATGTATATGCATAAATGTAATTATTCTCTTTGTTTTTGTGCATTTATGAACCCACAGGTATGTAAATAGTCCAGCTGCTATTGTTTACATATGTGCATTATCTTCAATAGCACATATTTTGCAGGTGGGCATTCACTCAGACAGAAGCTTGGTGGAGGGCTCACACTTACAGGTGTAACTTATAGAATACTATAAATTATGTATGTGTCTCCCAAATCTAGGCACATTTACATCAGCTCTATGGCTGACAAAATTGTTCATGTATATTAACAGTTAAACTAGTATTCTACAGAATAAAGGAATATCAGACTATTTGGCTTTTGCCAAAGGAAATTGGTGTTTAAAAATATAACCTGGGTGAGCCAGAATATATCTTGAAGGACTTTGTGGCAGTCACATTTTAGTCTATGGCAACAAATTATGTCCTTATTCCCCCCCCCCCCCCTGGCAAAAATAGAAAATAAACTGAGAACAAATATTCTATAAAACCCATTGGCTATACTTATAAGCTGCTGTAAAGATTTTGTAGCTTTCTTAACAAGGGGTCATGGTACTCACCTTTCTAAAACTATGATTGGACCCATCATTCTACATAATGCTATAAAATTAGCCTACCACTAAATCCTAGTGCAGGGGTCGGCAACCTTTTTAAAGCAGAGCTATTTTATCCTAAATGTTTGCCCCATGATTTATATAGAGCCACAATGGATAGAGAAGGGGGTTTGAGATATTCCAGTTCTCTCACTTTCTGCTTTCCCCAAGGTCTCTCTCCCCGCTTTCTCCCCTCCAATCCCTCTCAGGTCTCTGCACCTCTCATCCCTCCCTCCCCCTTCCCCAAGGTCTAGCTTCTCTCCCCTCTTTATCCCCCCCCCAACCCTTCTCAGGTCTCTGCATATCTCATCCCTCCCTCCCCCAACCCATAGCCAAGGCTCTCTCCCCTCTCCAGGCCCCGACCCTTTGATCTCCCTCCCAACCCATGATTCCTCCTCCCCACAAGGGCATAGTAAGGGTAGGAGACACCAAGGGCAGTGGCACCCCCCCCCCTATAGCCTTGCCCTCTCCCCTTCACACCCCCTGCTCCTTCACACCCCATTCTACACTTATGCTTTTCCTCCCCCCTCCCTCCCCCGGTACCTCTAAATCTTTGCCAGCTTGAATGGCTTCTGCAGCATGTTCCTCGCGCCAGTGTTGGATTTCCCTCTGATGTCATTTTCTAGCCCCATGACCTGGAAGTGATTCAAAAGGGAACCAGGCTGGTATGAGTAACAGGCAGAAGTTGCTCACGCTAGTGAAGATAATACAGAGGTATGGGGTGGGGAGGGGAGGGATGGTGTGAGCGTGGCATGGTGTGGCAGAGAGGTGCCAGCTTCCCCATTGCACCGGGGCAGTCCAACGGGGATATCTTCAGGGTAGGAGCATGGCTTTCTCATACAACTTAACTCCAAAATAACCCCACCCCCCTCCACTCCACCATGTATAGGTAGGGCCCCCTGGGCCTACTGAGGTACCTGGTGTCCAGTGTGGGACATCTTGGCAGGAATACGGCTCCTGTCTCCTCCTAAAATGGATGCTGTGACTTTTCGTGGGTGCTCATGGCATTTCCTGTAGTACCGAGAGCTGCCGCAAGAGGTCATGGCAGCCATTTTAGAAGGTATCTGCCACAAAGACCCCCGCATTTACATGAGCTGTTACGACAATGTAGTACAAGATGGAAGTTCAGAAGAATGGTGAAAACTCAGCTCTTTGCAAAGGCATTTATTCTGCCTGTTTAGCACACTAAAAGATCTGGGTCAGAACTTTGATGATATTGTAGTGACATGTTCTCTGTTGGTTTGTAAGGTCTGTCTGTTTTTATATTTTTTTATTGCTTTATGTATGGTGATTTGTGAACTGCCTAGATTTTTAGGCATTGTATAAATTTTTTAAATAAAATAAATAAATGTATTCCTATGGGAATCTTAGCATTTAGTGTGTACTAATTGTTAGCACAAGTTAGTGCCCCTTGATGAATTCCCTCCATAATCTCTTACTTGCAGGGCATAAAATCTAGTGGCTTGATATGTTACCAACAGAGAACACAAGTAGCCGCATAAACAGTACTCCATCCAGTACTTCTAAAAAATCCTTTATCTAATATAATAAAATGGTAAGCCGCGCATGCGCACTTCCTATGCGTGCGTCCGTTTTCCGTGAGCTGTAGCGACCCATAGGAAGTGTGCATGCGCGGCTTACGTCTGGCCTCACGCGAGGCAAGACAAGTGTGCATGTGCGCCCTTCTCTGCTCTCCACCTGCGGAGCGGTGGCTGCCAGCCGCTACCACCCCATGCCCTCTCCGTCGCCTCCCGGCTCCAGCGGCGTAGGCAGCAGTATAAACAGGCTGCTTCGCGCCCTTCTCTGCTGATTTCCTCAGCCGCGTCTCTGATGACATCATTGGAGACAGACGCGGCAGAGGAAATCGCCAGTAGAAGGCCGCGAAGCAGCGTGTTTAAAGTTCTGCCTACGCGGCTGGAGCCCTGAGGTTTGTCGGCGGTGGGAGGGTCAGGAGCAGGCCGGATCGACAACGGCAGTAAAAGAAGGGGGAGGGGCCGAATGGAGCAGGGAAGAGAAGGGAAAGGGGGAGTGGGGGAAAATGCTGCTACTGCTTCTACACAGGAAAGGGGGGGATAGGAGGGAAATGCTGTTGCTGCTGCATAGGGAAGTGGGATGGAAATGCTGCTGCACAGGGAAATGGGGAAAAATGACAGACAGACAGCGGGAGGGAGGGAGACAGAAAGAAAGAAAGACAGGAGCAGGGAGAGGGACAGAAAGACAGACAGAAAGGGGGCCAGAGAGAGAGTCAGCGGGAGAGGGAAAGGGGGCTGCTTTGGGGGGAGGGGTGTGCTTGGGGCAATCAGCTTTGCTCTGGGGGGAAGACAGAAGGGGCCATGGAGAGACAGGGAGAGGGATAGGGGGATGCTTTGGGGGAGGGGTGTGCTGGGGGGAGACAGAAGGGGCCATGGAGAGATAGGGAAAGGGGGCTGCTTTGGGAGGAGGTGTGCTGGGGACAGATAGCTTTGCTCTGGGGGAGAAGACAGAAGAGGGCCATGGAGAGACATTTGGGGGGGAGGTGGGTGCTGGGGGCAGACAGCTTTGCTCGGGGGGAGGGGGAGACAGAAGGATACAGACAGCGGCCAAGGAGAGAGAGATAAAGAAACACAGCCAGACAGACACATCTATTCTAGCACCTGTTAATGTAACGGGCTTAAAGACTAGTTTTTATCAATATATTTACTCTAAACACGGTCTTCATATTTCCTATTTCTTTCAGTTGCTACTGGCAAAACCTTTCATTGTAGTTCACAAGAAATTCTCTGTTCAGTTCTCTGGTAGTCTCCTTCTAGTGTTATTAAATCAAACAGTCCTTTAATGTATAAAAAGGACTAGTTGTCAACCTGGTTACAGTCCAGCCTTTAACAGCCTCATCTCTGGAATAGTAGAAATTACTATCTTCCTCTCCATGGCTGTTACACTGAAAGAAAATCCAAAAATCCCAACAACAAGACATGCACCTGAATTTACTTCTCCAAGGCACTGTCCATACCCATGATTAGTTTCTCATAATTTCAGTCCACCTAGCTCACTCCCTTTTCAGAGCTGGAATGGAATCTGAGGCTGTTCAGGTCTATAGCTGCTGCTTCTCTGTCTCTCAAACATAGGGTTACCAGAATTTTGCTGGGCAAAAAGAGGACACGCAGCCCCGCCCTGTTTCGCCCACAGCATTGCCTTGTTCCGTCCCCTGATCCCAGCCCCACACAAACCTCATCTCTTTGGGCTGCGTCTTGAGGGCATCTATGCATGCGAAGATGCAACACAGAGACATCACCGCGTTGCATCCGAGCATGCGCAGATGCAGCCCCGAGCTCAAAGTTTTCCAAAACCAGGACAAAGCGCCAGGTTTGGAAAAGACGTTCGGACACCTGGACAGTCCTCTCCAAAGAGGACATGTCCAGGTAAATCCAGATGTTTGGTAAACCTACTCAAACAAGTTCCACCACATCTGGCTTCAATGGGTCGGAGTCAGACTCCATCCATCTCCCTCCTCCCCCCCCAACACACACACACACACCAGGAAGGAAGTTACAGGGCTCTTGGGAAACATAGGCTTTCCCCTGCTTTGGAACTGATTGCTGTATTTTCAATCCCAAAGTGAAGTACTGAAACCCACTTTCTAAAGGGCTAGATTCACTAAGCCCACCGATCAAGTCCCAACCACTTAGTGATCCCTTTGGGACTCGATTTTCCTCCAACCCGATTCACTAACCTCAGTCCCGATCATCCTCCAATCTGATCCTCGCATGCAAATGAGGGGTACGGCATGCAAATATAGGCACTAAAAAAAATTAAGCACACCGACTGGGCTGGCTGATCCCAAAACAAGCGACTGCTGGGGACCAGTCGCTCTCATCTTTCTGATTGCATTTTCTGCTCTCAGCCCGACTCTCCTTCTCTCCCCCTGACTTTCCAGCTCTCTGTCTGCCCCGATTGTCGCCCTGCTAATGTCCTGACTAGAGGTCTGCATGGGAACAGGGATTGCGGGAATCCCGCAGGTCCCGCAGGGGTCCCACGGGAATCCCCCTCTAACCCACGGGACTCCCACGGGGACCCCCTCTGGCCCACGGGACTCCCACAGGGATGGAAGGCTTTGGAAGCAGGGTTCGTCCATATAATATAATGGACACATCAGCCTTAGTAAAAGAGGGGGTTTATAAGTTAATTACCTGAACAGAAAACAAAACAAGGGTTCCACCAAAGAGATTCCACAAGGAAAACAGCAGCGCAAACACAAAAGAAACTGTGGAATTGATGAGCCTGTCAGAAGTAATTGCTGCTTTTTATGGGGACGGGCGGGGATGGAGGTAATTCCTTGCGGGGATGGGTGGGGACGGAGAGGATCCTGACGGGGATGAGTGGGGACGGAGAGGATCCTGGTGGGGATGGGTGGTGACAGAGAGGATCCTGGCGGGGATGGGTGGGATTTCTGTCCCCGCGCAACTCTCTAGTCCTGACTCTCCTGCTCTCTCCCCCCGACTTTCCAGCTCTCTGTCTGCCCTGATCGCTGCCCTGCTTCTGCCCCAACTCTCCTTGCCTTCCCTGCAGTGTGAACCCGTGGTTTTAACCCGCGGATTTTAAGCGGGTTAAATCCATGGGCTCACGAAAAAGTAAAACAGCAACAACAAAAAAGTTTTCTTTCTCTGCTGGGCACGGAGGGCCAGTGCATGCGCAGACCATCTACAGATGGTCTGCACATGCGTCGGGATTCCTGGAGAGCAATCCGGGTGGTCGGTTGGGGGCGTGATTCCGAATGCCCTCTTTTGCATGTGGGTGCTTCATGAATCACCCCCAGCCATGGATCGGATCAGATTGCTCACAGATCTGATCTGATCCACGGCCTTAGTGAATCTAGCCCAAAGTTTCCTAATCCTGCTGGTGTGCTCCCCTCCCCAAGGTCTTAAAAGGCAAAAGTCCATTAGGTTCCTGAACTCCTCCTTTCTCTCCTATCCTTAGATATCTTTCCGTAGTCTCCCATTCTTCCTCTAAAGCAGTGGTCTTACTCAAACCCTTTGCAGGGCCACATTTTGGATTTGTAGGTACTTGGAGGGCTGCAGATAAAATTTAGTCTTATTAAGGAAATAATAACTTTGCATGAGGTAAAACTTTTTATAGTTTATAAATCTTTCTTTTTGGCTAAGTCTTAATAATAATATTGTCATTTATAGCTAAAGAGACATATGATCAAGAAACTGTTTTATTTTACTTTTCTGATTATCTTCTTCTTCTATCTTCTTCTATATATATAAAATCGGAGGTATGTATGTGTGTATGTATGTGTGTATGTGCCGCAATCACGCAAAAACGGCTTGACCGATTTGAACGAAACTTGGTATGCAGATCCCTCACTATCTGGGATGATATGTTCTGGGGGTCTAGCGGCCCACCTGCACACGTGGGCGGAGCTACAAACATAAAATCAGATTTCACCCATTCATGTCAATGGAAAAAATGTAAAAAGCTGCCATTCTCACAGTAATTCAAAAATGGCTTGACCGATTTGAACGAACCTTGTTATGCAGATCCCTCACTACCTGGGGTGATATGTTCTGGGGGTCTCGCGGCCCACCTGCACACGTGGGCGGAGCTACAAACAGAAAATCAGATTTCACCCATTCATGTCAATGGAAAAAAAGCTGCCATTCTCACAGTAATTCCAACTACCTGGGGTGATATGTTCTGGGGGGTCTCTCGGCCCACCTGCACACGTGGGCGGAGCTACAAACAGAACATCAGATTTCACCTATTCATGTCAATGGAAAAAAAGTAAAAAGCTGCCATTCTCACAGTACTTCAAAAACGGCTTGACCGATTTGAACGAAACTTGGTATGCAGATCCCTCACTACCTGGGGTGATATGTTCTGGGGGTCTCGCGGCCCACCTGCACACGTGGGCGGAGCTACAAACAGAACATCAGATTTCACCTATTCATGTCAATGGAAAAAAAGTAAAAAGCTGCCATTCTCACAGTACTTCAAAAACGGCTTGACCGATTTGAACGAAACTTGGTATGCAGATCCCTCACTACCTGGGGTGATATGTTCTGGGGGTCTCGCGGCCCACCTGCACACGTGGGCGGAGCTACAAACAGAAAATCATATTTCACCCATTCATGTCAATGTTAAAATGTAAACAGCTACCATTCTCACAGTAAATCAAAACCGGCTTGACCGATTTGAACGAAACTTGGTATGCAGATCCCTCACTACCTGGGGTGATATGTTCTGGGGGTCTCTTCACCCAAGAATTTATATGTTCTTGCTCCTGGAGGTGAAACTAAAAATGTTGTTTATAATCAAGTTTTGTGTTTGTTGTATTGTATTCATTTTGTCAAATATTTCACATTATAATTTGAATATTGTACTTTTTATAAAGCTGTAAAAAAATAATTTCATTCACCACTATAAAGTATCTTTATTTGAATCCATTTACAGTGTTATTGCTATAATTAAATACCCGTGCAACGCCGGGGCATCAGCTAGTGATAAATATACTGAGGGCCTCAAAATAGTACTTGGCGGGCTGCATGTGGCTGCATGTGACTGTGAGTTTGAGAGAGACCACTGCTCTAAACTCTTGCTTCTTGAAAGACTCCTTAGAAAATTAAAGAGTCATGGGATAAGAGACAATATTCTGTTGTGGATTAGAAACTGGTTAGTGGACAGAAAACAGTAGGGTAAATGGCTATTTTTTTTCAATGGAGGAGGGTAAATAGTGCAGTACCCACAGGGATCTGTACTGGGACTAATGCTATTTAATGTATTTATAAATGATCTGGAAATTGGAACAAGTGAGGTAATTAAACCCCCCTTTTACTAAGCCACGGTAGCGGTTTCTACTGCGATCCAGAGCGCTAAATACTCTGATGCTCCTAGAATTTCTATGAGTGTTGGAAGAAAAGGAGGGATAAATTTGCAGATGATACAAAACTATTCAAAGTTGTCAAAACATATGCAGACTGAAAAATTGCAGGAAGACCTTAGGAAATTGGAAGACTGGACTTCCAAATGGCAGACAAAATGTAATGTGGACAAATGTGATGCATATTGGGAGGAACAATCCAAATCATTATTATCTTATGCTAGAATCCAGCTTAGGAGTCAGCAACACCCAAGAGAAAGAAATGGGTGTCATTGTAGACACTACGCTGAAATCTGCCCAGTTTGTGGCTACAGGAGAAAAAAAAACAAGAGGATACTAAGAATTACAGCAAGACCTTGGATTGCAAGTAACTTGGTATGCAAGTGTTTTGCAAGACGAGCAAAACATTTTATTAAATTGTAACTCGATAAACGAGCGTTGTCTTGCAATACGAGCACGTATACGCATATCACGTCAAGTACGCACAATAGACATGCGTCACATTGCATCGCTGAGAGCGGCTGAATGTAATATAAACACTCGTAGTTCAAGCGCGCACAACGTAAGCACATCTCAAGCTGAGCGCAGCTGAACGTAATAAAAGTATCATGCCCAATTCACCTGCAGTGTAATGACTGTTCGAAATGAGCGAGGTCTTGCAATACAAGTACGTACAGTACTGTATTTTGTATTAAAGTTTTTGGGTTGTGGATTGTGGAACAAATTGTCTGAGTTTCCATTATTTCCTATGGGGAAATTCGCTTTGTTATACAAGTGCTTTGGATTACAAACATGCTTCCAGAATGAATTATGCTCGCAAACCAAGGTTTTACTGTACTTTACAATATTGCACTCTGCCATCTGCTGTTTTTACATGATATAACATTGCTATTTTGTCAAGGTGTTTAACCTCACATTGCTATATAAAGTTTTAAAAGATTTTAAAACTTTATTCATACCTCAACCAGTAATATATTGTCGATATAGAAAATAAATATTTTGTAGAAAATTCAGCAAGTACTTTCTATTTAAGTAAACTCACTGGTGAATTGGACAACTTTTCAGACCATTCAAGATATCAGGTGACTGTGGCATACTCATATGTGCCATAATTTAATCCTCCCTTTTACAAAACTGTAGCACGGTTTTTAGCGGCAATAACAGCTCACTCAGATACTCATTGTATTTCTATTAGCATCGGATCTGTTACCGCCGTGGCCAGAGCTAAAAACCGAATACAGTTATGTAAAAGGGGGGGTAAGTGTATTATAAAATTATGTACATAGGTAACCAGAAGGTTTCTACACCTGATGTATAAAAATGTTGCAAACTGTTTTCTCTTGGAAAACAAATCACATGAGAATACAGAAACTACACATTAGTAGAATTATTTATACAGGTCACACACAGTAAATATAGAAAAAGCCTTCATCATAGAAAGAATGAGGGCCACACATGGGGACATGCAGACAAAACCAAAACTACTGTCATCACTTCTCCCTTCCTTTTCCCTGCAGGACTGGAGGCAAGAGGGAGGGGCTGAACTGGAGAGTAGAGATGCCAGCAACAACTGGCCTAGGAAAAGGCAGCATTGCAAATATTGGAACTATCCTAGAACACCAATATACCTCCTACTGGATAGAGTAGGAAAAGAGATTGAGATGGACTACTGTGGAGCCCTACACAGAAATTACAGGCTAGCTTAATACCTCATGGTGAGAATTGTGAAAAGAGAACTTTTCTAATACAGTTTTTGTATAATAACACTTTTGATAATACTTGTTGTATGTTCTGGTGTTGTTGCATGCTGCAGAGGTATGCAGGGAGAGTAGAGAGAGGAAAGGTGGAGAAAGAACTGACAAACTGCCTGGGAAGGAAGGGGGAGTGAGATGAGACATTCTTTGCAACTATCTGGGAATGCATTGTCTCGAGTTAATGCAGAACATGCTGTCTCAGCGACTACAGAATAATGGACAATAACTAATAGAGAGACTGAGCACGTAGAGGAAGGACATGAACATGTGACTGAAGAATTGTGCATATAGATAAACCATATATGGGTAGAAGTAAAAAAAGGTTATGGTCGTCTAGAGCAATGTTCTTCAACCTTTTTACACCTATGGACTGGTGGAAATAAAAGAATTATTTTGTGGACCAGCAAACTACTAAGACTGAAATTTTAAAAAACTGTTTCCGCCTCGTCTCCACGAGCTCGGTCCCCACAAACCATCTGATCCCATTCGCACAAGCCTCAGTTATGATTTTATATTGAACGCATTTTATTAAAGTATAAAAAGAAACAATATTCTATACAATTGTCATTTTATAAATACAAATAATACAGAGCAAGGATCAACAAAACCCCTGTCCCCTTCACATATATCCCCTCTACTATCAAGAAAACTGAATAAGCCAAATTATTACAGAATGCTACACAGAAATATCATGCTAACAGAATACCGCAGTCACACATGACAGGAATAGCGTTAGGGGAGTGCAACTAGGGCAACTGCCTACTGGTCAGAGAGCCCTAAGCCAGCTGGAATCTAAAGAAGCACTGCCTGGGCTTTGCAGTCCCCTGTTATGTCTAACACCAGCTCTAGCAGGATATATATTTCAAATTATTATTTTCTACCAGGATATATTTTCTAGCAGGATATATATTTCAAATTATTATTTTCTACCTTTTGTTGTCTCTGGTTTCTGCTTTCATCTTCTTTTCACTCTTCCTTCCAGCGTTTGCCCTCTCTGTCTCTTCAATCCAGCATCTGCCCCTTCCATCCACTGTCCACTGTCTTCCCTCTCCCCCTTCCATATGGTATCTGCCTTCTTTCTATGCCCTTCTCCCCTTTCCATCCAGCCTGCACCCTCTCTCCTTTTTACATGATTCATTCCAGCTTCACTGTTCTCTTCAGTTTTATCTCTCCTACACCAGATCTAGCATATTTGTCCCTCTCTCCTTATTTCTCTGCTGACCCCCTTTCCGGCATCAATCTCTCTCTATTTTCTCATTCCCCTTTCCCTCATCTGGTCTCTCCATTCCACCCTGACCCCTTCCCCTCCTCTAATCTCCCTGCCAGCTGTTTCCTTCCTTTCTTCCTCCTCCCCTGTCCAGCAGTAATTGTCTTCCCTTCCCTTTCCCTCCTCCCCTCCCAGCAGCATCTCTCCTTCTCCCTTCTTCCAGGTCCAGTAGCAGCTCTCCCTTTATCCAACAGCTTCCCAGCCTCCAACAATGACTTCCTCCCCTTCCCTCCACTCCCCTCCCAGCAGCTCTCCTCTCACTACTTGCCTGCAGCAGCAATTTGTTTAGGTAGCCTTGGGTCCTTTGATGGATCACACTGCATCTGAGGAAAGAGGAAGTTGCATCATCAGAGGTGGGCCGTGACTCAGCAAAACCCACAAGGCTGCCGAAGTGAATCACTGCACTGGCAAGTACCGAGAGCTGCTGGGAGGGGAGAAAGCCACTGTCGGAGGCTCCCCATGATCTCACCGCCCCTGCATGGACTGGCAGAAAATTTCAGCGCATCAATCTCGCTGGCCCTGCACAGACCGGCAAGAATTTTCTGCGAACCGGCACCGGTCCACGGACTGGTGGTTGAAGAACACTGGTCTAGAGGAGGGGAATAATAAGAGTAATGGGAGCAATAAACAGAGGCAGGGAAAATGGAAGTACAGGAGGTGACATTTGATAGGTTGTGAGCTACCACTACCTGGACCAATGGGCATGTAGTCAGGAGGGACCAGAAATGAGAGAACTAACTATATAATGTATAACCACAGTCAGCTATGTGTGCCTACTCTGTATGTATGAAAGATGAGAGACTGACTACATTGGTAATAAATGCCAGCGGGGAGAGAGCTGATGACAACTTAGAAAAACGCTCAGAAAAAGTGAAACTCTGAGGGGGGTGAATACCTCCCCTTGGGTAAGAGTTTACAATCCAATCATTGCATTTGCTATTTAGAGCATCACTCTCTGACCGCTGGTAAAACTCAATTGTTTCAATAGCTTTGATTGACAAAAAATTGTTCAAAAGTATCATACACAAAATCTCTTGCTCATTGAACGATACTATACACTTATCTGTGCAAGCTTTTAAGGATTGTGGTTGTAAGGGCTCTAGGGGTCTCAACGTGGCCCCGTTTCGATAATCTTCTTCAGGAGACCCGATACTGCACACTCTGAAACCCTTTTGCTAACGTATCTTTTCAAGAGATGATCTAGAATTACAACGAACATTTTATCAGTCACAGCGCACAAGTTATACTTGCAGTGCGTTGTGAAGAAATTATACTAATTTATAGCAATAATGCAAGCAGGAAGCACTGTAAATGAACAAATAGAACATAAGAATGAAAAATTGAAATTGAAATCCTTATCCACATACCATTTGCCAAATTCAGAAAGTCCAAACGACGGAGACCGCTTCACTCCTCACTGGTTTTATACTACTGTGAGGAGGAGGGGTGACCTCCAACGGAACGTGATGACGTCAGTAAAATGATGACGTCAAAGCTTACTGTGATGAATACATCACTATCACTGCAAATAAAGTTCATTTGGAGAAAACTCAACAAAAACCACATCAAAAATGTCCAAACATACTGGCCAAATTCACTGGGAAATCTGAAATCATAAGAAAGCCACCCACTCGTTCTCATTGTTTAGTCCATTGGGGTAAAGCGTGTTCAACTCGAAGATCCACTTCTGTTCCTTCTGCCAGAGGAGTTTAGGTATGTTACCCCCTCTGACAGATTGTACTGTATCTAGCACTGAGAATCTTAAACCAAAAATATCATGACGCTGTTGCATCCAGTGCTGTACAAGGGGGGCTTCCTGTGTGCCTGAGTTTATTCTGCTTATGTGCTCACCTATTCTGGTCTTGACACTACGCACTGTGCAGCCCACATAACATAAACCACAAGGGCATTGTACTATGTACACAACTTGTTTCGTGTTGCAATCTGAGACTAAAGGAGTTTGTCTTCTTTTGATGTTGAGTCTCATATGCTGTAAAGGAACACTATACTGGCACATTTTACAGTGTCCACACGGATTATGCCCACTCGTGATGGAACATCTCTACCATCACGAGTGGGCATAATCCGTGTGGACACTGTAAAATGTGCCAGTATAGTGTTCCTTTACAGCATATGAGACTCAACATCAAAAGAAGACAAACTCCTTTAGTCTCAGATTGCAACACGAAACAAGTTGTGTACATAGTACAATGCCCTTGTGGTTTATGTTATGTGGGCTGCACAGTGCGTAGTGTCAAGACCAGAATAGGTGAGCACATAAGCAGAATAAACTCAGGCACACAGGAAGCCCCCCTTGTACAGCACTGGATGCAACAGCGTCATGATATTTTTGGTTTAAGATTCTCAGTGCTAGATACAGTACAATCTGTCAGAGGGGGTAACATACCTAAACTCCTCTGGCAGAAGGAACAGAAGTGGATCTTCGAGTTGAACACGCTTTACCCCAATGGACTAAACAATGAGAATGAGTGGGTGGCTTTCTTATGATTTCAGATTTCCCAGTGAATTTGTCCAGTATGTTTGGACATTTTTGATGTGGTTTTTGTTGAGTTTTCTCCAAATGAACTTTATTTGCAGTGATAGTGATGTATTCATCACAGTAAGCTTTGACGTCATCATTTTACTGACGTCATCACGTTCCGTTGGAGGTCACCCCTCCTCCTCACAGTAGTATAAAACCAGTGAGGAGTGAAGCGGTCTCCGTCGTTTGGACTTTCTGAATTTGGCAAATGGTATGTGGATAAGGATTTCAATTTCAATTTTTCATTCTTATGTTCTATTTGTTCATTTACAGTGCTTCCTGCTTGCATTATTGCTATAAATTAGTATAATTTCTTCACAACGCACTGCAAGTATAACTTGTGCGCTGTGACTGATAAAATGTTCGTTGTAATTCTAGATCATCTCTTGAAAAGATACGTTAGCAAAAGGGTTTCAGAGTGTGCAGTATCGGGTCTCCTGAAGAAGATTATCGAAACGGGGCCACGTTGAGACCCCTAGAGCCCTTACAACCACAATCCTTAAAAGCTTGCACAGATAAGTGTATAGTATCGTTCAATGAGCAAGAGATTTTGTGTATGATACTTTTGAACAATTTTTTGTCAATCAAAGCTATTGAAACAATTGAGTTTTACCAGCGGTCAGAGAGTGATGCTCTAAATAGCAAATGCAATGATTGGATTGTAAACTCTTACCCAAGGGGAGGTATTCACCCCCCTCAGAGTTTCACTTTTTCTGAGCGTTTTTCTAAGTTGTCATCAGCTCTCTCCCCGCTGGCATTTATTACCAATGTAGTCAGTCTCTCATCTTTCATCATAAATACTTTTACTGACTAGGGCTTTCATATATGAGTCCCTGTATTTTTTTGTAACGTACTCTGTATGTATAACAACCTTTCTTGCAAGAGAGTAAAGAGAGTAAAATAAAACTAATTGCTGTTTCACACTGGAGTCCGTCCTGAGTTTTTCCATTGAGAGCTTGTTGTTTCTCACACTCACCAAGGTCACAGACACATAACACGGGCAGATGTTCACCAAACGTGAATAAGGGGCTAGAAATAAAACTTGTAGCCCAAATAAACTGAACTGAAACCCCCAAGAAGCCTGACGTATAAACAGTGGAATAAAAGAGACATGGAAACAAACTGCATTTCTTCCTGTACCCTGCCAAATGTGGTATCAAGAATGCACATTTCCCAAGACAGAAAAGCTCAGTCTGAATAATCCTGGGGGAGGCAGAAGAAGCGGCAGCTATAGCAACAAGGTTTGTTGTGTCTTGCTACCAGGCCAGAAACCTAATCTGGCAATGGATAATATTATGGACCTGGGAATTGTCCTAAATATTGTTCTATCCATACCCTATAATTTTACCCTACTGCTATTATCAATAGTTTGTAAATTACTTCATTATATTATACGTAGCTACTTTATACATTACTCTAGCAACATATGTACAGTTTGTCATGGCATAAAGAGTTATCTGAATCTTCCCTTATGCACCTGCTCCCCCCCACTTCCTTTTAACTTCCTGAGAGGGGAAGGGAGGGGCCGGACAGAACACAAAGGAGGGATTTTCCCTTCTAAGGACGCTGGTCATCAGGGTCATGAGGCACACACACTTGTATGCTGCCTCCAAAATCGCTATGCTCTAAGCAATCAATTTCCTTCTGGAAAAGCAGGTCATGAACAAACTGAAGTAATATGATGAATCAATTTTTTTTTTTTTTACTGCAGCTTTATATTTGCAATATGTCAGCCTAATGAATGTTTTGCTAATTTACAACTGGAGAAGTGTTACTTCTTTTAAAGATGCGCTTCCAGAGGAAGTTGTAGAACAAAGTGGGATTGTGGGATTCAAAATGGGACTGGACAAGTTCCTGAAGGAAAAGGGGATTGAGGGGTACTATGCAATACGGAATGCTTTAGAGTAATAGATGACTTACAGGTCATTTGACCTGGGGGGCCGCCGCGGGAGCGAACTGCTGGGCATGATGGACCTGTGGTCTGACTCAGTAGAGGCAATGCTTATGTTCTTATGACCCTTGATATATATATGGATTTGCAGCCTGTTTTGGGCTTTTGAGACATTAAAACTAATATTTGTGAGAAAAATGTATTCTGAGAGGCTGCAAAATCTCCATGGGCTCCCTTCCCTCTATGGGGAAATTATCTGCTAGGAGGAGTTCTGGCTCTGGGAGGTAACAGTGCAACGATGTGGAAAAACAAGTCCCTGTTTAGGGAAATAGCAATACAGTCAGCTTCTAAAGTAGCATGGATCTCCTAAGACTGTTAAATTGTTAGTTTCGCAATCAAACTAGCAAATAAGGGGTTTTATCATTGTAAGTAATAGCAGTATTTTAGATTTCTCTAAACAAAGTGTGTAAAGTTAGAATTAAGCACTAAAAGCAACTGGAATTGATTATACTTTCTAAGTCTTGTCTTGTCAGCTGAAACCTGCCCACCCCTTGTCCCCAAAGAAGAAGAAGGAAAAAAAAAATCTGTGGTTAAAAAGAATTTGGACTTATATCCTGCCTTTTTGTAGTTTTATAACTACCCTCAAAGTGGTTTATATACAGGTAGTTCAAGCATTTTCCCCAATCTGTCCCGGTAGGCTCACAATCTAGGTGATGCACCTGAGGCAGGGGAGGATTAAGTGACTTGCCCAGGGTCACAAGAAACAGCAAAGATTTTGAACCTACAACCTCAGGGTGCTGAGGCTGTAGCTCTAACCACTATATCACACTCTTTTTTTCTCTCTGGTTGAGGTAAATTATTTAAGAGAGAAAGGAATTGTTATAACTGACATATTCTTCTGACAGCAGCCCTATAAAAAGTAAATCTACTTGAAAGTTTGTTACAGTAGCATAATGAGAGAGGCACTTTTAAGTGGGCCTGAGCTCAAATTGGGTGGTGTGATGTACTTCTCAACCAGTGAAGGCCTTCAGCATAGGCAGAAAGATCCACAATCTGGGTTGATACATCTAGCTGAGATCTTGACTTTCAGTCCACTGAAAGGTTACAGTGAGTATAACTACAAGGGGAAAAGGTACAACCCCTCTAGCATCAGGTAACTACAATATGATTGGGATTATTCTTTCTAATTTGCATCACTTTGCATTCATCCACATTAAATATCGTCTGCTATTTCCTAAGGTCTTCCTGAAATTTTTCACAGTCTGCATATGTTTTGACAACTTTGAATAGTTTTGTGTTACAGTAGAATCTCAGTTATCCAGTACCCATGGGGATTGGTGGATATCGGATAACTGTTTTTCTGGTTAATTGAAAGTGTATTAGAAGCCTTGTCTAACATACTCTCATTCCCCCCCCCCCCCCCCCCACACACACACACACTCACCCCGAAGCATCTGCACAGCAGCAGTCCTGAGCTGCAAAGTCCTTCTCCCTCCCTCAAGCCTGAAATGGCAGAAGAAAGCAGCGGTCCTGAGTCACAAACTCCCTCGCTCCCTCCTTCTCTCCCTTCCTTACCTTAGCGCAGCCAGTCAGCAGTAAGCAGCCTCAAAACAGGCTGCTTGTGGCCAGCCCTGCCAGGGCCTTTCCTCTGATGCATCACTTCCAAAGCATCCCTATCAATCCCAGTGGGCTCACAATCTACCTGGGACAGTATCTGGGACGGTGGAGGATTAAGTGACTTGCACAGGGTCACAGAGAACAGCATGAGGTTTGAACCCACAACCTGAGAATACTAAGGTTATAGCTCTAACCACTACTTCACACTATCAGTGACCATGCCAGATATCAGCTCAAATTTGATCATGTAAAGATCACTATTTCCCAGCAGACCCAACACCATAACCCATAACCTTTCATACTATGTCCTGCTTAACAGTCATTTATTATGTCTAGGAGTTTTATCTCCCTAGCGCTTCCTGATATAACATTTATCCAGTCAATATTGGGGGTATTGAAATCATCATTGTTGCCCAATTTGCCAGCTTTTATAATCTCTGTAAACATCTCATCTGTCTGCTCATTCTGTTCTAGGGACAGTAGCACAGCCCTACCTGTATACTCCTTCCCTTCACACAAGGAATTTCTATCTGTAAGGATTCCACACTGCAATCTATGTCATGCAGAATGTTTATTTTGTTTGATTCAATTCCCTCTTTAACACATAGCACAATCCCCTCCTATATTATTGCAATATAAATTGTACCCTGGTAACAGTGTGCCATTGATTGTCCCCCTTCCACCAGGTCTCTGAGATGCCTATTGTATCTACCTCTTCATTCAGTGTTATATAGTTTTCCCATCTTATTTTTTAGGCTTCTAGCATTTGTATACAGATACTTCAAATTGTATTTTTTCCTTATATCTACAGGCTGCTTAGAAGTTGACAGGGATAATTTGTGCCATTTACTCTGCTTTCCCTTTACATTCTTTCATCATTATTGAAACCCCTCTATTGGGATTCCCTAAATGACCTGTTTCAATAATATCCTTCAAGGATACTCCATACTAAACTATTTGTTGGCAACCGTCAGCTTTCCTCTTCCCTCCCCCCCATCTTAGTTTAAAAGCTCTATTGTGGTTAAGGCAGAGTCCATCCTTTTGGAATAGACTTCTACTAGATTGCTAGAACAAAACAAAATCATAAGCAGCAGAGTTGGCAGTCCTACTGCAGGGTGCCTCCAACAGATATTCTACTAGAAATCTTAACTTAAAATTCCTAGCATGCAACAATATAAAGACTACCAGGCAAATTACCTTATCCATCTAATATCAGTTAGCAAAATGCTGGAACCAACTACCACTTACACTACAATCTTGTGACCACTACCTCAGGTTCAGGAAACTTCTAAAAGCATTTCTGTTTCAAGACAGGGAGCCAACTCTGAAGTAATTAGAATAGTAATTGTAAAAGTCCATTTCTAAACTTTCTACTCTAATGCAACTCCTAGGTCAAAATGAAGAACTATGACCTAACTGTATTAATAGTTATACTAATTTACCTGTAGTAGCAACTAAATTTTTCCTGGCATCTCCCAATGAAAAGATAAAAGACAACACGATTCATGTGAATGGCCGTGATTACAAAATTGACTAAACTATAAAAATACTAGGAGTCACCCTTGACAAACACCTAACCCTGGAAAAGCATACAGATTTAATGTTCAAAAAAAGTATATCAGTCCTATGGAAGCTCCACACCATTAAAAAATACTTCGATGATTCATCCTTTCGATTACTTGTACAATCATCCATCTTGAGTACGCTGGATTACTGCAACATTATATATCTGGGAGCTTATAAGAAGACACTTAACAAGCTGAGATTAATTCAGAACACTGCGGTCTGGCTCATCTTTGGTTTAAAAAAATGGGAACATATCACCCCATACTTCCAGATACTCCACTGGTTGCCGGTGGAATCCAGAATACTCTTCAAGTTTGCCTCCATCAGCTACAAAGCTACATTTGGGATGCTACCAACTTACCTCGCCTCTCAATTCATCCTCAACAGCTCTAATAAGAGCTCTCACAGAATAAATCTCTTTAATTACCCATCCCTGAAATCATGTCTTTACAAGAAGTTCCTAGACAGAATGTTATCATTCCAGGCAGCCAAACTGAACACATGGCTCATAAAACCCATTCTCAAGGCCACTTCTTACACTGACTTCATAAAATCACTGAAGACCCATCTCTTTAACAAATTCTAATTCCCAATTCTTGCCCAATCCCCCTCAGCTATCCTCATCCCAATCCCCAATTCTCTTGATTTTAGATTAACTCATCCTTCTTCCCATTTGTAAAGGTATTCCACCCAAATTGTTTTCCCCTGCACCCCAATCTCTGACTAGATACTTCCTTTTGATTCAAACCATCTTCTCTTCCATTTGCAATTTGTATCCCAGAAAGTACTTTTTCTGTTCCCCTTACATCTCATACACTCATTGTATGTATCTTGTTGTAAACATCTCTTACTTCTTGTTGTAAACATCTCTTACTTCTTGTTGTAGACATCTCTTACTCTCATTGTATGTAACTTGTTGTAAACCGCTTTGAACTTATGGTATAGCGGTATATAAGAAAATTATTATTATTATTATTGAATGTCCATGTCAGTCTGTTCATTGTAACTTCCTAGATAACTGACCTAACTTCTTGTAATGTAATCTGACCTTGAATTGAATAGGTAAAGGTGGAATAGAAAATCTGATTAACATAACATAGAGACAACCACAAACAAGCAGTTGTTACTTAAAGACAAGGTGGTAAGTTAAGCTCTACTTTATTCAAATGCTTGTCAGCCACAAAATATATCATGCACCTGGCACTCAACTTGCTTATCTCTTTCTCCACCCACTTCTCTCTCTCCATATAGATGGAGGACCTCAGAAATACATCTGGTATCTGCATCAGCATGAGCAGGGATTCCTTCAGGGGGTGCACGAGGAACTCTATGCCCAGCCAGGTGAGTAATAATTCAATATCAGACCATCTCTACCTCATATTACCTCTATGGTAGCTACCAGGTGCCAATGTCTAAGCAAAAGACAACGGTTGGTCCCTAAACCCCATAATCAGCTCTTAGGTGACAATGTGCCTCTCAGAATATATCATGATCAAATATGCAGGTGAAGGAGAACATCACTGTAACCTATATCTGTATTTCCTTCCTTTCTAGCTCATACACCACCTGCAGCAGGTCCTGGTCACATTTCTGAGAAGGAGATGGAGGGCCTCTTTCTTGCCCCTACCCAAAGTCTTTTTCCCCCCTCACCAGCCTGGGCAGGCGAGGAGGAGGAAGTGGCCCCATCATACGTGACATTCTGCTTGGCTGAGTGTACTTTGAGAAATTGTTCTTACCTGTGATACGCTGTATTCTACAAAGTATATTATGCTGAAATCAGACTCCTGAGGCAGTCCAGTTAGCCCAAAACATGTATGTGTCGAGCCACTGCACAAATAAAGCAGAGTTGCAGCTGTACTCACTCGAGGAACGCAGAGAGAGGGGAGACATGATCGAGACGTTCAAATATGTCACAGGCTGTATCGAGGTGGAAGAGGATCTCTTTTTCCTTAAAGGACCCACGGCAACAAGAGGGCATCCGTTGAAAATCAGGGGTGGGAAATTTCATGGCGACACCAGAAAATATTTCTTCACCGAAAGGGTGGTTGATCGCTGGAATAATCTTCCACAACAGGTAATTGAGGTCAGCAGCGTGCCAGATTTTAAGAAAAGATGGGATTGGCATGTGGGATCTCTTCATGGAGGTAGTTAGGGGGTGGGCCATTAGTGTGGGCAGACTAGACTTTTCTGGCGTCATGTTCTATGTTTCTATATTTCAGTTGTGTTTTGAAAGTCTCCACTGTTTGCTTGTTCATAAGAACAAAAGAATAGCCTTACTAGATCAGACCAATGATCCATCTAGCCTAGTATCCTGTCTTTATGGAAGCTAATCCAAGTCACAAGAACCTGGCAAAAGCCCAAATAGTAGAAGCATTCCATGCCACCGATCCAGGGCAAGCAGTGGTTTCTTCCATGTCTGTCTCAACAGCAGTTTATGGACTTTTCCTCCAGGAAATTGTCCAAACCCTTTTTAAAACATTAACTGCTCTTACCACATCCTTTGGCACTGCATTCCAGAGCTTAACTATTCTCTGAGTGAAAAAATATTTCTTCCTATTGGTTTTAAAAGTATTACTTCATTGAGTGTCCCCTAGTCTTTGTAAATCTTGATGCAGTAAAATATCAATCCACTTGAACCTGTTCTACCCCACTCAGGATTCAATACACTTGAGCAAAAGGTTATAACTATTGAAGAAATGGTTGGTAGTTTGGAAACTAAAGTAGATGACGCTGTGCATTGATAAAAGATAATAAACTGTTGCATCACAAAATAGAGAATTTGAATAACATTATAAGGCATAAAAACTTAAGGTTTATAAATTTTCCAAAAGTGCCAGCTGAAGCACCTCTTAAAACCTTCAAGAAATATTTGGGTGAAATGTTTAAAGTACCAGAGAATTTATTAAAAAGGAATTGATCAACCATTAGAGGGTGCTGTTTCTACTAATCTGGATGTTTAAGTATGTTCTTTTGAATTTAACTCTAGTTATTTAGTGATGTGACAGCAACATTGAGGAAAGCTGCTGACCGGGAGTGATGCAGTAGCAACATTGATTCTCTTTTGTTTTTGACCCAGAATGTGATTGGGCCTGAGGCTTTTTTGCCACTGTGACTCTTTTCTGTGATTGTAAAGTAAAGGCTTTTCCTTTTGTGACAAGGGTGACACAGAAGTGTTGCCAACGATTTTTCACATTAGGGTTCATGTCCAACACTAGTGTGCTTTATTTTGGCTGAATTACCTATGTACCTTATAAATGTGTTGTTAAAACAAGAACATGAGAATTGCCATTCTGGGACAGCTCAAAAGTCCATCAAGCCAATATCCTGTTTCCAACAGTTGCCAACCCAGGTCCCAAGTACTAGCTAAATCCCAAGTAGTAAAAGAGATTTTTTGCTGTTTATCCTAGGAATAAGCGGTGGATTTCCCCAAGCCATCTCAATAATGGCCTATGGACTTCTCTTTTAGGAAATTATCCAAGCCTTTTTGAAAACCCGCTAAGCTAATTGATTTTACCACATTTTCCGGCAAAAAATTCCAGAGTTTAATTACATGTTGTATGAATAAATATTTTCTTTGGTTTGTTTTAAATTTACTACTTAGTAGCTTCAACGCATGTTCCCTAGTCCTAGTATTTTTGGAAAGAGTGAACAAGCAATTCAGTTCTACCCTCCACTCCACTCAGTATTTTTTAGACCTCTATCATACCACCCCTGAGCCATCTCTTCTTCAAGCTGAAGAGTTCTAGCTGCTTTAGCCTCTCCTCATAGTGAAGTCATCCCAAACTTTTTATCATTTTCATCACCCATCTCTGTACCTTTTCTAATTTTCTTTTTTTCAGATACAGCGATCAGAACTGTACACAGTATTCAAGTTGCAACTGTATAATAGAGCAATACAAAGGCATTATAACATTTTCATCTTTGTTTTCCATTCTTTTCCTGATAATTCTCCCAACTTTGGGTACGGGCACCAGGGCCAGGAAGGGGAGGGGCACTGCGGTAGCAGGAGGGAGGCATCCCTCCTGCCGTCTTTTTCAGGGGAGCGGGCGGGAGCCTTCGTGGCAGGAAGGAGTGGGCATCCCTCCAGCCATTTTTGGGAGGTTTGGAGGTGCTAGCATGGGGGAGGGTTTTTAATGGGACAGATGGTGCACGTTTAAGTCACGCAGAACATCTGTTCTATTTAAAAAACAAAACAAAACAGAAGTTCTGACAGCAGTGACAGGAGGCTGCTTCTCCTATCACTACTGCTAGGGCTCTATGAATGTCTTAATCGCTCACTGAGCGACTGAGTCGGTGGGTTTGCATGCAAATGATTTGCACCTCCGTGCAAATCATTTGCTTGAAAACTTTATAGTGAATTGACCAACAGTGATTGAGTCACTATCTTTAGTGAATCTAGGCCAAAGTTTTATTATAGTGGAAAGTGGTATCTCAAAAGGAAAACAGGACATATAATTCCCTGGGAACAGTTGTGTAACTGAAACTGTATGAGGTATCCCAAAAGCCCTGAAATCAATGCTGGTAGTTACTGTTCAGGGAAGGTAGAAGGTAGACTTTGAACTAGCTGGAAAGTAGCTTCAAATGTTTGTTGAAGCACCTCCTTGTTTTATGTCGTCCTCTAGCCCTGACTGAAAACCATATACCAGGAAGCTTCCATATACTGACAAGGCAGGCTGAAAAGAAAATACAGGTGAAGGCTGTATGGATTGAGGAAGTAATCTTGGCGATTAACTCTATACTAATTAGTGAAATGGTAAGGATACAGAGAAGGTATAATTGAATGGAAGTATATTTTTTCTTTATGTTTATTTGACACTAATTAAAGTGCTTAGCTATCTAAATCACCAGATTCAGTGTTTGGTATATTGATTAAAAAGCTAGGCAGGGCTAGTGGTTTAGTGAGAAGCCTATACCTCATATAACCAGCAGATGGTGCTCCAGGGAGGTTGAAGATCAGAGTGGTTTGAACACTCCCTCTTGGTCACTGGTGGCAGTGGTTGCTAATAGCCAGAGGGCTTCATCACAATGGATGCAAATGAGGTCAGCTGGTATTCTTTCCCAATGGCATACCAAGGGGGTGGGGTGGGGAGGGCAGTTTGCCCTGGGTACAACCCATAAGGGGGTGCTCTAAGGGTCAGCATTGTGAACTTCTTCAGGCAGTGGCAGTCTTCACAATTCGCTGCTCTGCCGACTTCGGGCCTTCCTCTCTGCTGAGTCTTGCCTTCCTAGAAATAGGAAGTAGGTAGGACCCGCAGAGAGGAAGGCCAGACATCAGTGAGTTCTGAATGGTGTGCTACTGACTGGGGAGAAAGAGAAAAAGAGAGAGGGAGGGGGAGAAAATGCTGCATCCGGTTGGGGAGAGGGAGGAGGAAGACCAGGGAGAGGAGAGGAAAGAGAGATGCCAGACCATGGGGAAGGAAGGAAAGGAAATGCCAGGCCATGGAGGGGGAGGAAAAAATGCCAGGGCATAGGAGGGAGAGAAGGGAAGGAGAGAGATGCCAGTCCAGGGAGGGAGAAAAAGGAAAGAGAGGAGATACCAGAGAATGGAGGGGAAGGGGGAGATGGAAGGGAAGGAGAAGAGAGGAGAGAGATGGCAGGCATGGGAGGAGGGAAAGGAAGGAGATACAGATGCCAGGTCATCGGGAAGGGAAGGGAAGGAGATGCCAGAGCATGGAGGGGGAGATGGGAGGAGAGGAGAGAGATGCCAGGGCATGGGAGGAGGGACAGGAAGGAGACACAAATAACAGACCATCGGGGAGGGAGGGAGGGAAAGGAGATGCCAGAGCATGGAGGGATAGTGAGAGATGTAAGGAGAAGAGAGGAGACAGATCCCAGGGCAGGGAAGGGAAGCAGATGCCAGACCATGGGGTGAGTTGGGATGGGAAAAAAGAAGAGAGAGATGCCAGAGCACGGGGGAAGAAGTGGAGACAGGAAGAGAAAAATGGGACAAAGAAAGAGGACGGACGCTGGACAGAATGGAGAGTGGAGAAGATGAGGAAAGCAGAATCAGAGATGACAAAAGATAGAAAAAGATTTTTTTTGTTGCTTTAGAATAAGATAGTATTGTAACTGTATTGATAAACATTTATAAATAGAAAATGGAAATAAAGTCATCTTTTTATTGGACTAATTTTAAAACATTTTTTACTAATGTAGGGTCATGAAATGGTTAACTGTTGTTTAAAATATTGCTCTGGTCTACATAGCTGAAGAAAGTGTATAATCTATTGACTTCATCTGCCTAAAATGTATGTCCCTACCTTACCACATTGTAAGCTAAATAAATAAGAGTTTGAGCCATGATGTACCCTGCCCTTCTGTACATTTAACATTTAGACCTGTAAGAGTTAGATAAGTGGCCTGCTAGTGTGAGCTTAGGACCAATAATAATTGTAGAAAGTTATAGAAGTAACAAATGAAAATTGTAGTTTTTGCATATATTAGTTTGCGAAAAGGGCATAAAAGTCCATGTATTTCCTGTTTCTGACACTCTAGTAGGCAGGCTCTTAACTGCACTAGAGTCCGGTATACCATAATAAATCTCTTGTACTTTCTTCACGCCTCTGACTTTGTGTGTCCAAGTGGCCTTTCACTAACTTTTGGAGACCAAAATCCCCTTCCTCAGACAGTGGCATACCAAGAGGGAGGAGTGTTAAAAAATGATCAGCCCCGGGTGTCACATACCCTAGGTATGCCACTGTTCTTTCCCAATGCACAAATGAAAGCGCTGTAATGCACAGAAGGAAATAATGGCTATTATTGCTGAAAATTTTCTGCCAAGTCAGGAGCAGTTTAGAAGGTTTGCAGGAAAAGATTTCTTATCAAATTTTCACATTCCACTACGTTTTTTGTCTTCATTTGCAAACAAATTAGATCACTGTTACTAAGAACAAAGCATTTGCACAAGTCATATCAAAACTGAAAGTGAAAACACTATCAGAACCTGTTTTGCTACGTTTAATTAACCTTTCAAAAATTTAAAGTGCAAACAAGTTTTGAAAGGTTCATATTAAAAGCACAACTGCGCTGAAGTGTGCTTGCACTTCTGTGTGTCTCTGGGTATGCACAAGAGCCACACTTACCGCAAACCTTTTGTGTGCATGTGCCAGGCATGATCCTCCCCTTCCTTTCAGTTTTAGCACCAATTAACCATGCTATTATTTGCATAAGATTTATTTTGAACATTGTTTAGCTATTTTTCTGCACTGTCATTGTGCTATGGGGTTTTGCACTCAGCTTTGAGCATCTGCCTCCTATGGCAGTGAAAGACATACAGAAAGAAGCAGACGCTGAACAACTGAACTCACACACAACAATCTTCATAATTCCTTGGGATTCTCAAAACTTTAACATGGTCACTAAACTGGTTCCAGACGGTTTAATCTTCATATATTTTAGCAGCAGATTATCAAACCGCTTACGGTGGTCTTTTCCGAGCTTCCTAGCAGTCTCTGACTCTATCATGCAAATGTATTACGAGGTCATTAATATTTAAAAGAGCACTCTGGGCAATTCTCTATTATTGCCGTCCTACATTTGCAAGCAAAATTTTCTGGCAGGTGTGAGCTGTTGTAGCCTTACTGTCTGGTCAGTACCTGAACGCTGATTGGCTCAGGCATTGACAGGAAAGTAAGGCTTGACAGCTCAGAACTGCTAGAAAATTTTGTCACCGCCAAGCAACCCCCCCCTCCGGCAGTGGGTGATATGCCCACTTTCTCCTGCCGCCATGCAACAACCCCTGGCACACACACTCCCTCAGGTGCAAGAGAGATACCCACAATTTCCTGCCACCAAGCAACCTCCTGACACTCCCACCGGCAGCGAGAGGGATACCCACTCCCTCTTGCCGTCGTGCTAATGACAACCCTCTCATGCCTCCGATGAACCCCCGCCCTCCCTTACCTTGTTAACGAAGTTCAGCTGGAGGGATGCCTACCTCCTCTGGCCTAATATAATTTCTTTATAATGTCACTGGGGTACTAATAGTTAAATATTAGTGGAAGTCAGAAAAATATTAGAGTTCAAATAAAAGAACTGTCTTCTCATTCAAATTGGTAACCAAACTTCAGGATTGCAACCGTCACGTTTGAAAGTCACTCAGAGGTATAGAGTTCTTCAAGAAGAGAGTTGCGCCCTCTAGTGATGAACCAAAGTATATTTTTCAGTCGTTGCAACTTTATTAGTTCTGGTTACGCTCCAAGTTTGATTACAAAAGTAAATAAATAAATAAATGTCTTTACAGTCTTTCAAACACTTGTATGAAAATACTTTGTTTTTTCTTATCTTTACAAATCTTTTCAAATGAACATCGCTCTGTGAGAAAATTGAGAGCAGCTTGATAATTCAGTTTATAACAGGTTCGGGGTCTCTACGTGGCCCCGTTTCGATTCCTTCTTCAGGAGATCCTATTGTATGTAAATTGAAAAACCTTTTCAATGCTGATAGAATGCTTCAAGTTTGCGATGTGGTAACATCTGAAATATAGAGTATATATAAACAGCCGGGTATGAGAGTAGAAATTTCACTATCCTCACTACGGCAAAAATTCTAAATTAATTATAAAGCTACTATAGGAAGTGAGGCACAACAATACATACCGTCAAAAGAACGCTGTCGGTGCTGTGAATTTAAACTGTCAGAGAAAACATAGCATCAGCTGTCTGGTTTAAAAGAGTACAGGGGGAGGAGTTTATTACACGTCAGAATTAGAATTAGAACTGACGTGATTCCTAGAATGTTGGTGAATAAGTACATAGAGTGATGAGTTACTGTTTAGCATTAAAAAATACTATTTAGCATTAAAAAATACAGGGAAGATTTTAAATGTTATTGTAAAGACAGTGAAATATGACTGTGTGTAGTCTAAAAGTCTTGTTCATAGGAAAGCGATCCATTCCATATCACTATTTAGGCCATGAGGCTGCAATGTATTTAAAGTGAAAATCCACTTTTGTTCTTGTCTCCAAAGTATATGGGCCACATCTCCTCCTCTGATTAAATTAATGACATTGAGCACTGAAAATTTGAGATCTGTGATCGCATGTTGGTGTAGTAACCAGTGCTGGACTAGGGGAGCCTCTTTTACTTCAGAGCGAATTCTACTAATATGTTCTCCAATCCTGATTTTGATGCAACGAGTGGTACAACCTACATATAAAAGATGGCACGGGCATTGAATCACATACACTACTTGTCTGGACTCACAATTTGTGGCAGAGGTTTTAATTTTGCTAAGACAGCTATTGTGTATGGACATGTGTTTTAAGGTGACACTGTATTGGCACATTTTACAGTGTCCACATGGAACATGTTGCCCTGCCATTTGTTCTACTGGATGTTTTACAAAATGGGATTGTACCAGCTGTTGTTTGAGATTACGTTGTTTGGAGAATGCAAAGCGGGGTATTTGATGGAATGTCTTGTGGTATTGCATAATACCCCAGTGTTTCTTAATGATCCTTTTAATGTCAAATGCTCTGACTGAGTAGGGGAGGACACATACTAAAGTGTCCTCATCTTCTTTAGAGGTGGGATTTAACAATAAAGATCTATTCGCATACAGTCCTCTTTTATATGCTTTTTTGATAACTGATGTTGGATACCCTCTTTTTATGAATCGCATTTTCATGTCATTAGCCCTACAGATATACTCTTGAACTGTGGTACAGAGTCTTCTGAGTCGTAAAAACTGTCCTACGGGAATATTATTTCTTAAATGTTTAGGGTGAAAACTGCTGTATTCCAATAAGTTATTTCTGTCCGTGGGTTTACGAAAGATGGTAGTAGAAAAACTACCTTGATGTAAACAAATCTGTATATCTAAGAATGATAACTGTCTCACATTAGTACTCATGGTGAATTGTAAATTGCTGTCACAGGAATTTAACCACTCTAGAAAAGTTTGAAATTCAATAGGTGTACCTATCCATACTGCAAAGATATCATCGATGTACCTTTTCCAGAGTAAAAAATTATTCCAATATCTGGATGTGTATAAAAAAGTTTTTTCAAATTTTGTAGATAAAGGTTCTAAGATGGAGCCTATTCCAGAGACTATGGGTCTTCCTGGAGGATTGTGGAGAGATTTATGAATTTTAGGGACAAAATAAATTACAGGGATTCTAGGGTGTTTGCATGAAAGAAACTGAAATTCTTTATCTGTAATGGTCCCTGCTTCTACGGTGTATACTAGAAATGTGGAAATGGCATCTCGTATGTGTGGGGTAGGATCTTCTTGTAAAGGAGTATAATAATTTAGATCTGATAATTGACGTAAGGCTTCTGCTACGTATTGATCAGAGTCCATAAGTACTATTCCTCCCCCTTTGTCTGCAGGGCGGATAATAATGTTATGATCAGACATGAGGGATTGTAAAGCAAGATGCTGAGACTTAGTTAAATTGTGGCGTATTTTAAGTGAATTTTGTTCCAAAATGTTAATATCTTTTAATACTAAATTCTCAAAAGAAGTGGATGGAGCCGGCTGAGACACTAAATTTAATTCCTGCAACAACTCAGAAATAAGATCTGGCAGGGCTGTGAACTTAACAACAGTAGAATCATCCCAGGATCGAAGACCACAGTGGATCCTCAAATCCAGCGCTCAGCCCTGATCTCCCACTCTGGGAAGCACTATACCTGCAAACAATGGATCAGTAAGAGAATCATCTGGGTCAGGATCAAATCAGGTATCAGGGAGTGCATAAGCCACAGCAGGCTGAAGTGAAGACGTGCCCAAAGGCACCACACTACTAAGAGACACAGCGGAGGTGGATTGAGACTGTGCAAGGGGAGAATACTTGTTCTGAAACTTTGACCACAAAAATTTTATGAACTTAGAAAAAGTGTCTGGCTCCTGGGGGCAGCAAGTCACCCTTAGATGACTTGCATTTGCGTTTCTTTGGCTGACTGAAATACCAGGCATGCTGAGTCCCAAAAACAGCAACAGCCACCCTGCCAGGCTAGCTGAGCGTTTGGTCACCTGATTCAGCAGGGGAGAAGCTAGGTTAGGCACTGTAGCCTCCGGCTGCGCCATGGGACACTCCAAAAACGCTAAACTTGTGCAATCCTGGCAAAACTCCACGAGAAGAGTCTAAGGCAGGGGTGGGCAAATTTTTTGATTCGTGGGCCACAATGGGTTCTTAATTTGCCAGAGGTGCCGGGTGACCGGAGTGGGGGGGGGGGGTTAATGCACCACAGAATGATGATGCAAAGAGAAAGGGCTAAGGCAGAAAGAAAGAAACCCCCCCTCAAGGGCAGACTGTTGTCTCTGGTTTCTGCTTTCATCTTCTTTTCACTCTCTTCCTTCCAGCGTCTGCCCTTTCTCTTCAATCCAGCATCTGCCCCTTCCATCCACTTCAATCCAGCATCTGCCCTCTCTCCCTTCCATATGGTATCTGCCTTCTTTCTAGGCCTCTCTCCCCTTTCCATCCAGCCTGCCCCCTCTCTCCTTTTTACATTCATTCCAGCTTCACTGCTCTCTTCATTTTTATCTCTTCTATACCAGATCTAGCATCTTTGTCCCTCTCTCATTTCTCTGTTGACCCCCTTCCCAGCATCAATCTCTATTTTTTCATTCCTCTGTCTCTCCCCTTTCCCTCATCTGATCTCTCCATTCCACCTGACCCCTTCCCCTCCTCTAATCTCCCTGCCAACTGTTTCCTTCATTTCTTCCTCCCCCTGTCCAGCAGTACTCCTTCTCCCTTCCTTCCTCCCCCTATCCAGCAGTAACTCTCTTCCCTTTCCTTCTCCCTTCCTCCAAGTCCAGTAGCAGCTCTCCCTTTATCTAGCAGCTTCCCAGCCTCCAACTTCCTTCCTTTCCCTCCGCTCCCCTCCTAGCAGTTCTCAGTACTTGCCAGCTCAGTGATTCACTTAGGCAGCCTTGGGTCCTTTGATGGTGTAATGCCAAGTTCATTAGGTAGTCAACACTTCACAGCATACAAAGAGACATACACAAGGTAATGCTTATTATACTAATTTAATCATTACATGAATTGCATAGCAGTAATATACAAAACACAAATGAATTAGAACAACTTCACCATGATCGTAGCAACACCGCCCCTCACAGCCGGAAAATCCCCCTTTTCAGGCATCCGATGGACCGGGTCGATCACGGGACTATCCCTTTATGGTGCACCAATGGATTCCAAGACAAGTCCCTCGTTTGCTCCTTTTATAATCTTTTGCTACGTGACCAACTATCATGCCTCATTCTGTGATTCTGCAGCAAACAGCAGGCTTGGACATTCATTACGCCAAGATAAGATACCAGCCTACACTCTAACCAAGATAAGATTCCAGCCTCCACCCCCACCCCCCAATAAAGTATCCTGAGATTTGTCACGTACACCAAATTCCACAAGTCAGCTTCTGGAGAAATAGCTGCACAAATGGGTTGCGCCACCTCTGAGGAAAGAGGAAGTTACATCATCAGAGGCGGGCTACGACTCAGCAAAAGCCCCAAGGCTGCCAAAGTGAATCACTGTGCTGGCAAATACCGAGAGCTTCAGGGAGAGGAGCGGAGGGGAGAAAACAACTGTCGGAGGCTCCCCGGCCCTGCACAGACCAGCAGGAAATTTCAGCGCGTCGGTCTTGCTGGCCCTGCATGAACTGGCAGGAAATTTTGGGCGTGCTGGATTAAAACAGTCAATGGGCTGGATATGGCCCGCGGGCCATAGTTTGCTCATGTCTGGTCTAAGGACTCCATCCCAGCAGTTTCCCAGTCAAAAAATGCAGTTTTGAAGAATCAGGGAACTTTAGAAAAAAAGATTGCTAAAAATCTAAGATGGCTGCTGTCAGAAAAGTCACACCAAAATCGTGATATTTTTTACATTACCCAAACAGCAGAAATGGTGTTTTTAGGATTTTTCAGGAGGGGGAATGCAGGGGAACATCCAGAAACCTTCAAAACTCTACTTTTCCAACTTCCCCAGATGTCTCTCACAGGGTGTCAGCCTGTGCACTCTGTGACCTGATAGGAACAGTGCTGCAGCCTTTCAGCTCTCTCACAGTAGCTGGATGAGAAAATTTAATGCCACAATGCTGGGAATGCTTCTGCAAATTTGATCTTTGGGCTGCCAGTCAGACTCCTATGTCTGACTATACCTCCACCCCTGCGGACCAACGGATGTGCGTGGGGTTGGGTGGAGGCATCCGACGAGACCCCATTGAGCCTCCTAAGGACGCCTAACAGTTTGTGCTCGACCCCTGATTAACAGAAGGTGAGACTACCTCAGGGACAGCTCTGAGCTCCAGAGAAAACTATACAGGCTGGCAAACAGGTACTCAAGAGGAAATTTTCAAGCAGACAGAGCTTCAAAATCGCTGCAAGTACTGAATTACCCAAAAAGGGGATAAAATGGTGCAGAGGTTAAAACTACAGCCTCAGCACCCTGAGGTTGTATGTTCAAATCCCTCGCTGATCCTTTTGACCCTGGGCAAGTTACTTAATCCCCTCATTGCCCCAGGTACACTAGATAAGAATTTGAGCCCACCAGGACAGATAGGGAAATTTGATAAAAGTACCTGAATGTAAACCACTTAGGATATAAGTGGTATATAAAAATAAATAATGAAATTACATCGAATTAAAAATAATAAAATGGGGAGAGCAGAACAGACACATCTGCAGCCATGCATGCAGAAGGAAAGAACTCCAGGGGGAGCTAGAGAGCCCAGTGAAGTATATCAGAGGCAGAGTGAAAAATCCCATATGGATTCCTTCTGCAGCATGGGGCTAAAGCAGTGGTCTCACTCTCAAACTCAAACCCTTTGCAGGGCCACATTTTGGATTTGTAGGTACTTGGAGGGCTTCAGAAAAAAAAACAGTTAATGTCAATTTTGTATGACAATTTTGCATGAGGTAAAACTCTTTATAGTTTATAAATCTTTCCTTTTGGCTAAGTTTTAATAATAATATTGTAATTTATAGCTAAACAGACATATGATCAAGAAATAGTTTTATTTTACTTTTGTGATTATAATACACATACCGAGGGCCTCAAAATAGTACCTGGTAGGCCGCATGTGGCCCCCGGGCCGCGTGTTTGAGACCACTGGGCTAAAGGGAAATAACCCTACTGTCTCTAGAATGACTCATCTATTGCACTGGAATAGCTATTATTAGGAAAGAAGATTTAAAAGATAAAAGTGGAAAAGAATTAAGTAATTGTACAATACAGCTGCTTTAAGGAGAACACATGTACCAAAATGAACTACGAGATAGCTAATCTTTAGTCCTACAGGACACTAGAGCCAGGGTAGGCAATTCCGGTCCTCGAGAGCCAATAAAAATATGTTGGATTTTGAACTATATAATCGGAGCAGGAACTGGCAGTTTACTGTTACTATTATTTTTATATAAATTATTTTTCTTCATCATTGGCTCCTATCTTTATGCATATATTCAGTGATTCCACTCTTAAATCATCATCGACGCCCCAGGAACTACAGTTTTATCCACGCCCGCAAATCCAGCTCTCCGCCGCCCCGCCCTCCTCTGACGCAACTTTTTCCAGTTCTCCAGCGCTCTATTGTGCTAGTTATTGGCCTGGCCTTCCCGACGTAACTTCCTGTTTCCGGCAAGCGGCAAGGTGGGACGCATCCGAAGGAGACGGACGGTCACCGAAGAAGGAAAGCTGCGGGATTGGTAGTGGGTGAGCTCAGGTATCAGTTTAACGGTATTTATTTTTATTTTTTTTTTTGGGGGGGGGATGTCATGGAGAGGTGCTGGATGGCGGCTCGGGAAGAAGTGGAGAGACGGCAGACCACCGGGGAGAGGGGACTGGTTCTCTGGGGTCTCAATGCGTGTAAAGAAGGGCGCTCGGAGTGTGAGGGCAGCCCAATGCGCGTGGCTTGATATCTCTGATTAAATTGCAAACTCCTTTTGGATTAGAGTTATTAGGGCATTATTAAAATTTAGCTATAATAAAGACTCTGCTTTACTGTACAATCAAAGGGATACCTGCTTAAGATCCAAGGCGCGTTAATTGGAGAAATGTAATTTGAGCGCTGGGTTTCCTGCATATTGGCCCATTGCTTTAAAAACGACATCCACCTCTTCCTACTTGTTCTTGGGTGCTGTAGTGTAGAAGATATGTAGAGGCTCACTTTCAAAGCACGTAAACTTATAAGTTGGCATATGTTGCCGTGGAACTTTGTAAGTCTACGCGCTTTGAAAATGAACACCATAGCATCTCGTACAACTTGTCCGTGGGACAAATGCTTTGCTAATATCTTTGGATCCAAGGAATAAGAAGGCTAAACCTGACCTTCACACTATGATACCCCACAAAGCTTTTTATGATTTAAAGGTCGACTAGATTATCAGGCTGTCCACAGTGGCTATGTGAGATATATTTGCATACATAAAAGATCCTGAGTGTGTCTTGTGAATGTTCTGGAAACTTGATTGACTTGTGGGGTCGTGCATACAAGTTTGGAAAATCTATGCATTGTCTTACTTTGTAATCTAACACAGGTGACTTAGTGAGTCTAAATTCCTTTGCAGGTTGCTTTGATGGGTTTGAAATTGACAGGGACTTAGAGGGTGAGGGGAAGGCAGTTGGTAGCAAAGCATTAAGCCACATCACAGTAATACCAAGTTTATTTAATACTTGATATACCATCTATCAATGGTTACCTAGACGGTTGCAATACTAAATTTTAGAGAGAAATAATAAAAAGGGAGCATTCATAGTTAAAATATCAGGACAGATCAGGCAAAGACATATGGTAACAAAGGTTGTCCATGGATAAGGAGGAGTAAAGTACATCAAGATAAAATAAATTAGCACAGTTTAAATTCAAAGTTATAATTTAGTTACCCACTAAGTGACAAATATGCTATAGTGATCCCCTTTAAAGGGAAACTGAGCAAAGCTGAAAATATTTTACTAAAGTTTGTAAAATGAGGATAGAGATGTTTATTTAATCCTATAGGTCTCTGTGAAAAAAGATAAAGAGCACTAGAGGAGATTGAAAAGTGTTTTAGTAAGGTATGCTTATTCTGTGTTTATGTATAACATTTAACATTTTTATGGGGCTAGTCTCCAATTCTAGAACATTGTATGTAAGAGTGAGAGAACTCCTCCATATATGCCATGTAGTCTATAAAAACTAACGTATACAGTATATGCCAAGTGCTGGAGGCAGTGTGGGCCTTAGCAATATGCTGCCAATTTAAAGTTGCTATTTTATGCCTCCTTGCATGTACATCAACAGATCAGTCATCAAAGTTCTGAAGTTCAAAAATGAATGGTCAGTATTAGCTTTTATCATATGTATAGAAAGAAAAGAATATATATAATAAAGGAAAATTCTTTAAAGAATTAGACAAACAAGAGAAAAATGACTAAAGGTACATTTTATTGTGAGCCCGCCGGGACAGACCGGGAAAAATTGCTTGAGTACCTTAATAAATTCATGTAAATCATTCTGAGCTCCCCCGGGAGACTGGTATAGAAAATTAAATGAATGAATAAATAAAACACACACAGTGGGAAATGCAGAGTATCAGCAATCACCTCTCCATAACAATTACTGCTTTATTTGATCTGTTTGTGAAGTTTAAACCTAAAATCAAGAGAGAGATAATTGCTGTGAACCATCTTTGTAGATCAGTTTGGTCCTACAAGCCTATCAAAGACCTGTAAAACAAACTAAATTTTGTAGCACAGGACAGAAATATGTGGCCCAGCTTGTCAATGGAAGAGATGTGTTGTCAGGCATAATGAGGTGGTAGAGTAGAGAATGACACAGGGACACATTTTCCCCATCTCCATGGGATTTCTCTATCCCCATCCCCGCAGACTCTCCCTGCCCCAATCCTACAAGCTTTGCCCTCATCTAGAGAAGCCTTGAACACTTTGAAATAAGCTTGTGTGGTTAAGGCAGAGCTTGCAGGAATGGGACAGGGACAGAACTCGCGGAGATGGGGAGAAATTTGTCCCTGTATCATTCAAAGCAGAGTTCATTCGCTGGAAGCTGTAAACATTATAACATTACTGTACCTGAAAAACATTCTCTCCCCCCACCATAACTTTAGAATGGTTTCACCTAGCCCACTAACTTGATGTGGAGCTAGCTTATTGGGGCTGTTATGTATGTACTAGATTCAAACTTTGTGGCAAAGTAGGGAGTACATTCCAACTCAGACCAAGGCTGGCTATATTGTTTCTTTTTTAAAATGTGAAAGATTAAGAAAAGCAAGCATGTACATTTTCATCTCACTGTATCATTTTAGTTAACTGCAGACTTATGTGGGTGTTAGCTCAGTTTATTATTCCATGTCTGTTTACCACATTCATGGCTCAAAATCATATCAGTTTTGTGGTTGTTGTGAAGCACTGTCTCTATTAGGTAAACATTCCAGAAGATGTGTTTTGGCATGATTTTTGATGCTGAAGCATTGTCACCCACAGCTATCTAGTCACACAGATATAGTACCGTGGGCTTGATTTTTACAGAGTGATCCTTTCTGAATGTCCCCTGGCAAACAAAGTCCTGGTGTTTGTAAGAGAAGGAAGCTGAATTCCCTATTATCCTTGAAGTTTATCCTGGGGCACAGGGAGGGTTTCCGAGCTTCTTGAAAGGCCCTATCAGAAGCTTGTCTGGACTGTATCTGACCAGTGAATAAACAAATGGTTTAATTTTCCTGAGCCCTTCATCCTTATAACCTTCAGAAGCATAAACATTAACTGGTGAAAATAGCTGACCCCTACACACCTGCATTATGCACTGAGTCAGGCCTGGCTTAGCTTCTCTCTTGTTGGGAAAGGTTGCAGTGTTTCTTTATGTAAGGTTTTCTCCATTTGTTTTTAAGTTATTTGGATTTCAAAATCTATTGCCTTGTTTATATGGAACTTGTATCCCATAATTTACTACTGTCCTTTATATCACTAACTACCACTGAATTGATTGGTAGACCAAGTGAGAAGGTATGACAACTAATTTTAGTGTAATAGGTATATCATTCTAGATGGACGGGTAATATCCCAGTGCTCACGAGCCATGTAGAAGGAATCCCTCCTCTTTCACTAGAGGGCTCTGCTGTCCCTTTCAGTTTTTCCTTCTGAATGCGAGACGGAAGGAGTGTTTCTGATCTGCTCTGTTTATTTCTTTCGGTCTTTTTCGACGTGGCAGAGGAAAGGCTTTGCCGTGGCTGGCTGTGAGCAGTCTTACAGCTCTGCCTCTGCTGACCTGCGGTTGCTTCGGGGGAAGGTTGGTGGGTCAGGACCACTGCTGCTTCAGAGCTGGAGAAGGGGGTTGGTGGGTTAGGACCGCTGCTGCTTTTGGGCTGGAGAGGAGGGTTGGCGGGTCAGGACTGCTGCTGCTGCTGCTTCAGGGCTGGAGAGAGGGCATTATCCAGAAAAGAGTAGTCCTAAGTATATTTGGATAGCTGAATATTGCTGCTACATGGGAAGTGCGAGAATGGCACTAAATGGAGATAAAGAGAATGGAGATAAATTTGTTGCTGTCCCTACCCCATTCCTGTAAGCACTGCCTTAACTGCACAAGCCTCGAATTCTTATGATTTTAAAATGTTTGAGGCTTGTGCAGATGAGGACAGAGCTTGAAGGAATGGGGCAGGGACAGGAAAATAATTTTACAGGATGGAAAAATGAGTTCCCGTGGGGCCGGGGAAAAATTTGTCCCCGTGTCATTCTCTAGTGCTGGGCACTTGCAGCTACTCTCAAGTGCTGTTGCTTAATATCTGGATTAATTTTGTTTTGTTTAGCACTTTTAACTGTTGGCTGATCTTATGGATATTTTTACTGCAACCCATCTAGTATGATAAATGGTGTGGGAAAGAACATTAAAAAAAACAACTGCTGACTATTGGGGGAGGGGGGTCCTAATTATAGGTTTGTGATCAAGCTGTTGCCTGTTTTAGTAAAAGTACTGTATGTTCAATTTTGCTTTAAATAATGCAAGCCTTATTGCTCAAATCCAAACATAGGATATGTCAAGAAAATGTGGTTATTTCTGCAACACTTTGGGTTTTGAGGTTTAAAACAGCAATACCACAGAAGGTGCTAAAAATAGTTAATTCCTAATAATTAAGGTTCTTTAGAGAAGTGCTGTAAGTATTTTCTTTACTGGCTCCACATTGCCAAATGTATTTTAATGAGGTACGAGATCCGTGGTATAATGCCTATGTGCAATATGATACTTGAAGTCCATGGTAATTCATTCTTGCACTCTTGCATCTGAAAGTGTCAAACTCCTCATGCAAATATTAGTATCACTATCTTTATGCACAAATGTGTGACGAGCCATAGCTTTATTATGCTCAAATCAAAAGTGAAAATAAACATCTTGGTGTTTCATATCTTATTATTTTCCATAACAATCTTATTTTTTTCCATAACATAATCTTATTTTTTTCCCTCTCTTGGAAACCTTCTCTGATCTAATGTTGTAACCCTTCTTCCATAACTCTTTTTGTAATCCGCTTTGAACCGAAAGGTAATGGCGGAATAGAAATCTGTAATGTAATGTAATAATGTAATAACACTCACAGCAGTGACCTGTGGGATTTTCTCTTATGGGTTTCCAGAATACAACTGTCCAGGTCTAAAATATGCTCACTTGGTTTGAGCTGAACAGGAACATTTTAAGAGATTTCTGCCTAATGGAAAAATGCTTTTAAAGAGAGCCAGGCTGCTTGAAATCGGGGACTGGGCTGAATTTTTTTGAATTGCAATGCAAGAAGATGAACCTCCAACAAGAATACAGTATTTTAAAGAAAGGTTCTGAATTGGTCTTTAATACCATTTACACCTTTAGTGTATGTAGTGGTGGATCAGTCATTATATGCCAGGGTTCTCTCTGTCCTTGGACTTCTTCTTTTCTCCATCTATACTCATTCCCTTGGTCTCCTCCCCATAGATTTCAGTATTACCTCTATGTTGATGACTCCCAGATCTACCTTTCTACACCAGAAACCTGTACAGGAATCCAGGCCAGAGTCTCAGCCTGTCTGTCTGACAATGCTGCCTGGATGTCTCGCCACCATTTAAAACATGACCAAGTCTGAGCTACTTATCCTCCCACTTAAACCTACCTCTCTTCTTCTCTTCCCACTCTCCATCTCGGTGGATAACACTCTTATTCTCTCTGTCTTATCGGCTTGCAACCTCAGGGTCACCTTTGACACCTTTCTCTTTCTCTGTACAAATCAACAGACTGTCAAAACCTGTTTCTTTTAGTATTGCCAAAATCCTCCTCTCTGAGCACGCTTCTAAAACTCTTATCCACACTCTTATCACCTCTCCTAGACTACTGCAACTTGCATCTCACAGGTCTTCCACGTAACCATCTCTCTCCTTTTCAATCTGTCCAAAATTCTGCTGCACAAGTTATATACAGTGGTGCCTCGCATAACGGACGCCTCGCACAGCGAACGCTGCGCACAACGAACTTCAGGTCTTGCTTCCCACAACGAACTTCGTTTCACACAACGAAGTCGCCCGAGCTGCATCGCTTAACTGCCCTTTCTCCGCCTGGCTCCCTGTGCAGTGGCGCTACATATTTTAAACCCCCCTGCCGCCGCTGCTGCATATTTTTAAGCCTCTGCCGCCACCGCATATTTTTAAACCTCCCCCCGCCGCCACATATTTTTTTAAAAAAGCCACCACTGCTGCAACTTTAATCTCACCCGCTCACTCGAACTGGTGGTCTAGCAAATTTCCCAGCCAGAAGCGCAGACAGAGATCAAGAGCAAGCCTTCTGTGCTACTGCCTGGGCCTGCGCTACTGCCTGGGCCTGCGCTGATCTCTGAATGGCTGCAGTCAGCTCTCGCGGGACTCACAAGAACTAACTGCAGCCAGCTCTCGCGGGACTCACAAGAACTAACTGCAGCCATTTGGAGATCGGCATGGGCCCACACAGGCGTGCAGAGGAATTGCTCCTGATCTCTGCGCTTCTGGCCTGTACGCCACTGGCTGGGAAAGATGGGAGGAATTAAAAAAGGTACTGGGGAGTATGTGGGGGGTGATTATAATACACAGCAAGGATCAACAAAACCCCTGTCTCCCGTCCCCTTCACATATATCCCCTCTATATCATGCTAACAGAATACCACAGTCACACATAGCAGGAATAGGGTTAGGGTAGTGCAACTAGGGCAACTGTCCCCCCTGGTCAAAGAGAGCCGTAAGCCTCTGCCTGGACTTTGCAGTCCCCAGTTGTGTCTAACACCAGCTCTAACAAGATAAATTTATCTTTTTTTATGTCATCTTAGCATATTTTATGCTACAGAACGAATTATTTTTTTTAACATGTATTGTTATGGGAAAACGCGTTTCACATAACGAACTTTTCGCATAACAAACTTGCTCCTGGAACGAATTAAGTTCGTTGTGTGAGGCACCACTGTACTTTGCTAGAGGTGCTATGCTCACATCACCCCCTCACCTCAAATCACTTTATTGGCTCCCTATCCATTTCCGCATACAGTTCAAACTTCTCTTATTGACTTACAAGTGCATTCACTCTGCAGCATTTCTTATCTCTCCCTATACTCTTGGAAACGCTGCTCATTGGGTAACTTTCTCCTGTCTATACCCTTCTCTATTGCCAATTCTAGGCTATATCCCTTCTCTATCGCTGCCCCTTACGCATGGAACAGACTGCCTGAGTCTGTATATCAAGCGCCATCTTTGGTCATATTCAAATCTAGGCTAAAAGCCCACTTTTTCAGGATTGCTTTTAACTCATAACTCCCACTCGCTTGTAAAGCTCCCATGCCTGTTTTTATCACTCCCTCTCTGAGTAACTCTCTAACCCCCTACTTATCCTTTTTGCTTGCTTGACTAGATTGTTAGCAGGGACTGTCTCTTGAATGTTTAATATACACTGCTGTGTACATCTAGTAGTGTTACTGAAATGTTAAGAAATAGTAGTATATACCGTATTTTTTGCTCCATAAGACACACTTTTTCCACTCCCAAAAAGGGGGTGGAAAAGTGGATGCGTATTATGGAGCGAATACACCTCCCCCCCCCCCCCTTGGCATTCTGCTGCTGCACCATGTGGCCGGCGATGTGCAATCAGGCCCACAAATCTTCCCCCAATGTCAATTCTGATGTCGGAGAGAAAGTCCAGATCAGCCAATCAGAACTTACGTCGGGGGAAGACTTGTGGGCCCGATTGCACATCACCGGCCCTTCCCTTCATGGGGTTGTGGCAGCAGTGGGTGAGTGGCGGTCCAGGGAGGAGGAATCGGTGTAGCAGGGAGGAAGGCAGGCTTCAGTGCAGGAGGGAGGGAGGACAAAGGCTGGAAAGCAGTGAGGGGGAAGGGGCACGAACTCGGGACATAGGAAGGATGGATGGAGGGAGGGAGGGAGGGAATAGAAAGAGACAATTGTTGGGCCTGAGGAAGGAAGGAAAGAAAGAGAACTATCTAGTGCAGTGGTTCCCAAACCCTGTCCTGGGGGACCCCCAGCCAGTCAAGTTTTAAAGATATCCCTAATGAATATGCACGAGAGAGATTTGCATACCTGTCGCTTCCATTATATGCAAATCTCTCTCGTGCATATTTATTAGAGATATCTTGAAAACCCGACTGGCTGGGGGTTCTCCAGGACAGGGTTTGGGAACCACTGATCTAGTTCAACCAGAAATCACTAGACAACAAAGGTAGGATTTCAATTTAGTGAGCAAAATCTGTCTGTTGCAGTATATTTGTCTATTTTTCTAGGGGGCTGGGTTCAGAGGCACAATTTGGTTCAGAATATTTTTTCTTGGTTTTTCCTCTTCTAAATCTAGGGTGCGTCTTATGGTCAGATGCGTCTTATGGAGCGGAAAAATATGGTACATCTGGTTGTGATCCAAAGAAAAGCTTAACCACTTTCCAGATTAAGGGCTCCTTTTACAAAGCCGTGCTGGCGGGGTTAACGCGCGCAACTTTTCATCACGTGCTAACCCCTGCGCTGGCCAAAAACTACCGCCTGCTCAAGAGGAGGCGGTAGCTGCTAGCACTTCCCACAGTTTATCGCGCACTATTACAAGAGTTAAACTGCTAGCGTGCCTTTGTAAAAGGAGCCCTAAGAGCTGGATGGCATTGATGATGCTGGGAAATGTCCTTGAGAAAAAGTGTTAAGCAAAACATTTTGGCTGTAACTTCCCAGTCTTCAAGACCACTAACTTAAGTGATTATAATATGAAATTTTGGAAATGTAAAATATTTAAAAATATAAGAGAGAACCAATGACAATCTGACACACAAAACTTAGAGCAAAGAAAATGTTGAGTTCTGAGAATGAACTTTACTTGGGGTAAAGTTTATTACCTTATATTAGAATATATATCTGCAAGAACTGGTTTTAGACATGACTGGAGCCTGTAAAAGAAATCTCCAGCACTCTTCAGCATAGTGGTGGTAAATCTCCAACTTTGGAACAGGCCATCCTTATCCTTTGTAAGTTGTTGTTTAAGGATATAGCTTGGTAAAAAAAAAAAATCAGAGGCATGAACTTTTTCACATTGGTACAGTGCAAGGTATTTTTCTTTTTTTAAAAGTTATCTTTATTATGAACAGGTAAATTGTAAACTTGCATTAAATCAAATCAGGTGTACACACCCTCCAAATGTTTTTTTTTTTGCACTGTGGTTTTCTGTATGAAGTGCAAGTTAGTCTTCAGGAAGAGATTTATTTGATTATGCTGTCCTTATGGCTGGGCTTTAGTCCAATAATTTTCTAGGAAATGTATTGGCCTTTAATCCTACTGTTTCACAACCATTCAGTGTTTTGAAATTTGTTTCATAGAAGTCTAGAGCTCTGAATTATGGGAGCTTAGGAGAAACTTAAGGAAATGGCAAAAATCATTGTTTTTATGAAATCTTCAGCATGGAGGTTACCAGTAAAAAAGACATTTAGAAGAGGTACCTGGAAGCCATTGCCTTATTTTTCCTTTAGGATCAATCGTATCCTATTTGAAACAGGATTGGTTCTTCGGGTGCCATGTTCCTTGCTATTAGCTTTGGGGGTGGGGTGGTTGACTTGCCCTTTGTATGGAGTGGGAAAGTCATGACTGGCATAATATGATTACATGGGTCATTGATTCTACAGTTGCTACAGTTCATTTTATTGCTTATAGGTGCCTTTTACAATTCAGAATCTATTCTTATGCTTTATTATAAATTATTAATGTTTCTATTGTTGCTGCGGTCTGGATATTTTTTTATAGGGGAGGATCAGGCCAGCCCCAAAAAAGGCCTTTTTTGCAATGGCTTTTAGGTGAAACTGTTAAGAGATTTGTGCAGGCTCAGGGACTGCATAAATGTGGCTTCCATTCTTGCCGTCTGCAGTGTTTTCTGTACAGTATTTTAAACCCCAGCCCTTTCCCCTTTACTGTGAATACTCTCCTCCAGCTATAGTGACTGGCTATCCACATGGAACGTGACAGCATTGGCTGGTCCTGGGTTGGTGGAAATTGTGATATGCTTGCAGGACTTGAGTTGGGATTCTGACATCAGTCTAGTGAGTTAGGTTGCTGGTTGGAGTGACTATGGGGTGCTGTAGAGCAGCTGAACAGCGAGCTGTGTAGGTGAAGGACGATTATGAGGGTAGTGCATATAGCTAGAGCCGGAGATTAGAGGTTGTGGAAGAATTCTGTGGAAGTCTTTCTCTACAATACAACTCAACATGGTCAGCTTTCCATACAAGTAATAGTATTGCTGTTCTTATCTGTTTTATTGTTTATGGGTGAGGTGGTACATTGTATTTTTATTATGTACTTTAAATTTTTATGCTGCTGTATTTCCAATTTCTGAGTCATCCTGAGTTGTGATTTGGTAGACCAAATAATGTAAGTTTTTTTGTTTTTTAAAAAAAAAATTTATTTAGGTTTAAGCTTAACTTTGAGCCAGGGCTGTATTGCATTGAATTGTACTGGACCTTGTTTTTTCTATTCTTTAGAAAAGATTATCTGAACCTAGCAAATATTTTCAGAATAAGAGATTTAGGTTTAGAAGATGCAGTGTTGGAAGCATCTAAAGAGTTGCTGTTGAATTCTTATCACCACAAGCTGCTTGTCTTGCATAACTACAGGTTATTTATTACCATTTTATTATGTTTCATCATGCAAAAAGTGTCTGAAAAGGTGAGCTTGAGTAACCTTTCTGAAATAGATTTTATTGGATAAGTGCCACCTGACTGTGTCAATTTCTGTTGGGCTTAGCTCTTGAAACTTCATTCTCTGGTCCATGACAGAATGAACAGAAGATAATACCAGAAAATGAGTGAATGCTGAGAGCATTCAGAGGATAAGCTGAAGGGAAAATCAGGAGAAGAGGTATGGATGGGTAGTAGAATTTTGACTTGTGTTAGGGATGAATAAATCTTGACTTTCTTGTTAGGCTTGAGGGAAAATCTTGAAACTACGACTAGAACACTTTTTGTAATTTTTACACATTCCATAATTGCTCTGTTGCTGATTTGGTCCTACTGTGAGGAAAGGAGTTTAGATCTTGAAAGCTAATCAAAATGCATTGTAAAGCCAATAAAAAGCTATCACCTTATGTTTTTACCTTTTATTTTTGTCCTCTTAAGTGGACACATGGCAACCCAACTACAGTACTTGGTAAATAATACTGTAGCAAACATTTATTTTGAAAACAGGTTCAGGTGGCAAACTAATTTTTGAATTAAAACTGAAATTGGTAATGAATAATTAGTTTAGAAGCATTCTACTTGGTAAATTTGTACTATTTTTCTTTTCTGGCACATACTTGTATGAATGCAGGATGTCTGTGGAATGTTACCCAGAATTCCTTGCATATCTGCAACTGGGCTGGTAAAATCCCTAGACACAGCTTTTATGCATAAGAAGTTGAGAATTTGGACTGGATCCATCTTACACAAGCCACCTTTGCCCATTTCCCAAACAAGTTTAAATTTTCATATTTAGAACCATAGGTAATGGAACTGGAAGTGTTAAGTACCCTGTATAAGCCAGGTGCACATCTCCTTTAATTTTTGAGAATTGGTACTGCTTGAACAAGAGAGCAATTTTTTTTTTTTTTAATCTGGAGCCTTGAAACTTACAAGTTATTTTAAACTTTTCTTGACACTTTTTTATTTCAGTGAGGCAAATGGGAAACCAAGCCATTGTGATGTCACCAATAGCTCTTAGGCATTGTTGGAATGAGGCATTATGACATCACAATACGAGGGGCTGCTGAAAAATTCTCAGCCCAAACCAGAAGAGAATGATGTGGAGCAGCTGATCAGCAGAAAACAGGCTGGCTGCAGCCAGTCTTTAAAGTGATGCATCAGAGGAAAGGCCCTGCCAGGGCTGACTGAGCAGCCTGTTTTCTGCTGACTGGCTGCTGCTTTGAGTAAGGAAAAGAGATTGTGGGGTGGGGTGGGGAGGGAGTTTGCGGCTCAGGACCGCTGCCCCACTGCTTCTTCTGTTTCAGGGATGGAGAGAGGGAATTAAGATCTGGGTTAGACACTCTTTGTCTTTCCTAACTACTCTCAAGCAACCAGAAGAACAGTTATCCAACATCCACCAATCCCCATGGGTACCGGATAACTGAGATTCTACTGTATATGCAGGTGACATTAGAACATAAGAAGTTGCTTCCGCTGTGTCAGACCAGGGGTCCATCGCGCCCAGCAGTCTGCTCCCGCGGCGGCCCATCAGGTCCATGACCTGTAAGTGATCCTTTGTCTAAAACCTTTCAATCCCCGTTTTTCTTCTATCTATACCCTTCCATAATCCTATCTCTACCTCTATCAATATCCCTCAATCCCCATATCCTTCAGGAACTTATCCAATCCCTCTTTGAATCCCCTTAATGTACTCTGACCTATCACATCCTCCAGAAGCGCATTCCAGGTGTCTACAACCCTCCGAGTGAAGAAAAATGTCCTAGCTTTGGTTCTAAACCTGTCCCCTTTCAATTTCTCTGAGTGCCCCCTTGTTCTTGTAGTTCCCAATAGGCTAAAGAACCTGTCCCTTTCCACCTTCTCTATGCCCTTCATGATCTTGTAAGTCTCTATCATGTCTCCTCTGAGTCTCCGCTTCTCCAGGGTGAAGAGCCCCAGCCTTTCTAGCCTGTCTGCGTATGAAAGGTTTTCCATACCTTTTATCATTTTTGTCGCTCTTCTCTGAACCCTCTCAAGTATCTCCATGTCCTCCTTTAGGTACGGCGACCAATATTGGACACAGTATTCCAGATGCGGGCGCACCATTGCGTGATACAGCGGCATGATGACTTCCTTCATTCTGGCCAGGGCCGCCATCAGGGCAGCACTACCAGTCCTGCATTCAGGGGCCCGGAGCTGACAGGGGGCCCGGGCTCCCCCAGGGTCCTAGGCAGTGTTCTAAGGCAGGGGTGCCAGTAGCTCGCCAAGGCAAAGTGAGTCGATCACCCAGGACTCACTTTGTCTTGGCAATCTAATATATCGGGCCGATCAGTCTTCCTCTCCCCGACGTCAATTCTGCAGTCGGAGAGGAAGTTCGGGCCAGTCAATCGCTGCCTGGCTGGGCGGAATTTCCTCTCGACGGCAGAATTGACGTCGGGGAGAGGAAGACTGATCCCGAAGCAGGGAGAGCATGCGTCGGCGTCGGCTTTGGGGCCTGTTATCCATTGGTGGGTCCTGTTCCCCGATGGCAGTGGCTTGGGGAACGGCAGGGAGAAAGAAAGAAAGAAAGGGGGCAGGCAGGGAAACAGAAGGAAAGAAGAAAAAAAAGAAAGAAAGGTCAGGGAGAGAGGAAGAAAAAGTTGGGGGAGGGAATGAGGTGTGGAGGAGAGAAAGCATACAGGCTGATAGAAGGGAAGAAAGATTGGATGCACAGTCAGAAGAAGAAAGTGCAACCAGAGACTCATGAAATCACCAGACAAGATAGGAAAAATGATTTTATTTTAAATTTAGCAAAGTGGAGGCAGTATTACCACAGTTTTCAAAGGAATTTGCCCAAATAACTTAATAGTTAACTGAGTAAATTCCCAGAGATGAAAACTTCCCTTCACTTACTATGCACAGTTCTGAATTTATATCTGCTGTCTATATTTTACAATATGGTCCCCTTTTACTAAACCACAATAGTGGTTTTTAGCGCAGGGAGCCTATGAGCGTCAAGAGCAGCGCTGGGCATTCAGCGCAGCTCCCTGCGCTAAAAACTGCTATTGTGGTTTAATAAAAAGGATGGAGAGTATATTTGTCTATTTTTGTATGGTTGTTACTGAGGTGACAATGCATAGAGTCATCTGCTTTGACCTCTTTGAAAAAAACCCAGAATAGGAATGATAATTAACATTTTCTCAGCGTATAGTGTGCTTTGTGTTTTTTAATTTTATTGTTGGTATACCATTTTGACTTGGTCATTTTAAAGTAGCTCACAAGCTCAAAAAGTTTAGGCACCTCTGAGCTAGAGCGTTGAAACTGTGTATTTCTATTTTATCCCCCCTTTTACAAAACTGGAGCGTTTTTTAGCGCCAGCCGTGGTGGTAGCAGCTCTGATGCTCAGAATTCTATGAGCGTCAGGGCTGTTACCACTGTAGCTAAAATCCACACTACAGTTTTGTAAAAGAGTGAGGGGTTAGTTTGTGATGACATATTCCATACTAGGCGAAGGTGTTTTCTGTGTTCTGTGTGTTCGAAAGACATGGTTTCCTGTTAGGATTGACAGTGTAGGATTGATCTGTGCTGGTCTGGCTTGTTTAGTTTTACAATGGGTGTATTGATGTTCTGCTCACTGCAATATGTAAGATGCTGCCTTTTCCTAGGTACTTATGTGTGACATGTGGTTTGTTACTAAAAATCATGTTTTTCTTACAGATGGGGGAGGTGCCCAAAAATGATGGGCCCCGGGTGTTACATATGCTACGTACGCCACTGTATGTAAAGATACCAGAAAGCTGGCATAGCAAAAACTTTAAGTAAATTGTTATTCTTCTAAGTTTTGAGTATTTAACCCTCCCACAATCTCACGGGCACTCGTTTCAAGTTTCAAGTTTATTGAGATTTTGATTTAAACGCAATATCAAATATTTTCAATGCGTATAACAAAAATAAATTTGGGGAAATAAATAAAACCATTTGAACAATAAACATACAAACATATCCATAGATGATTAAAATTACATAAGGAGTACAAGGATAAACTACATTTGTTTAAAAATGCGTTCTCCGCGCCTGCTCATAAATTTGTTGACTGGAAGGATCCAGCAATGTGGCCAGATGCCATTCAGGACAAAGACAGAGAAAGAATTGTGCAATTTGGATTAATGATGGAAGATGATTTAAAGCAAATGGCAGTCTATGAGTAAAGATCTTGACGGACGTTCTTTTTATGAATATCTCCTCTATGCCAAATCACCCATTGGACGTGAGAAGATTTTACGGGACTGGCTTAGGTGGAGCATTAGCAGAAAAGTCTGTGTGTATTCGGCCCATGGAAGAAGGGGGGAGCGTCGGAGGGGGGGGAAGGGGTTCGAGGGGGGCCCAATAGGATTGCTCAGTAAGGGGCCCAGAAATTTCTGATGGCGGCCCTGATTCTGGCTGTAATACCCTTCTTAATTATACCCAACATTCTGTTTGCTTTCTTTGAGGCTGCTGCGCATTGTGCTGTTGACATTGTTGTGTCCACCAGCACACCCAAGTCCTTTTCAAGGTTACTTGCCTCTAGTACTAATCCCCCCATTTGGTAGCTGAACATTGGGTTCTTTTTCCCTATATGCATGACCTTACATTTCCCTACATTGAAGTTCATTTGCCATTTAATCGCCCACTCCTCCAGTTTGTTCAGGTCCCTTTGTAGGTCCCTCACATTCTTCCACAGTTCTAACCCTGCTACATCTTTATTCATTTTTCATCTTACAACAAATACATATATATAAAACATTTGTCAATGAATACATCTTTTGAAATTCTATTATTTATGGTATTAATAGATAAAATTTTTTTATCCCATCCCTCCCGCCATTTCAATCTTAAATTCAATCAAATATATCACATAAATAATCTTTCCTAGTAATCTAATCATTTAATAAATTCAAATTCCCCCTCCCATCCTTTCTACCTTAAATTGTATCTATAATATAAAATGGTATCTACTCATTGCAATATTTTGTTAATGGCCCCCATATCTTTAAATTTATTAAAATTCCCTTTTTGCACAGCTATTGTTCTCTCCATTTTGTAAATGTGACATATCTAATTCCACCAGAAGTTATAATTGAATCTATTCCAATTTTTCAAATTACTTGTGATCTGTTGTATGGCGACTCCTGTCATAATCATTAAAAGTTTATTATTCTTTGATGAAATTTGGCTCTTTGTTCTCATTGACATAACGAATAAAATCGTATCATAGGATAATGCCACATGATTCTCCAAAAAAACTATTAATTTGGGGCCAAATTGATTTCCAAAAGGTCATAATAAAGGGACAATAAAATAATAAATGATTTAAAGTCCCTGCTTCAAGATTACAGTGCCAGCATCTTTTAGACTTAGAGCTATCTAACTTTTGTAATCGAACTGGGGTCCAAAATGCTCTATGCAACAAAAAGAACCAAATTTGTCTCAGATGCGGACACTGTACATCTCATTCTCCAAGACCAAATTCATGGCCACTGAGACGCATTAATTTGATGCTTAATCTCAATGCTCCAAATGTCTCTAAGACCTGTCTTTGGTTTTTTATTCATATATCCAGATATCAATTTATACCACTGTGTGGCCTGGTGTCCCAGGAAGTCTGCCTGAAAGCACAAGAATTCCAAACTATATTGATTATTAAGATTTTTCCATTCGAGGATCACGTGATGCCGTCTCGGTGAGCCGACGTGTGTGAGAAGAGCTCCCCGGCCCGCTTGTTTTCCTGATCTCGGCCGGCGTTGCTATCGGCGCGGTCTGCTCTCCCCGACTTCCGGTTTCGGAGGGGAAGTCCCGGCAGCGTTTTGAGCTCGGTTTGGGGCACTATGGCTGCAAAAGTGACCCGCAAAGATCGGGAGAAGCCTCGGGCTGCAGATTCCAAGATGGCGGAGCCGGCCCTCGTGTCTCCTTCTTCACCAAGGTCTGAGTGGGTAGCGGATATTATAACGGAGGTGCGGGCAGCGATACAGGACACCCTTACCTCCCAGCTCCAAAAGCTCTCAGACAAACTGGATGGCTTGGATGCTTCTGTGAGCCATATTAGAGCGGAGTTTGGCTCTTTTCAACAAAGGGTATCTGATTTGGAGGACTCGGCCGGGCAGTCTAGGGAGGCTCAGACAGCGGCGGACTCCAAAATTCGCCAGCTGGAACTTAAGGTGGAGGATCTGGAGAATCGCTCCAGGCGCAGCAATTTGCGACTTGTTGGCGTTCCCGAGTCGGTGTTGGATGGGCAGCTGCACTCCTTTCTGGAATCCTGGCTGGTGCAGTCTCTTCAGCTTCCTTCGACTGCGGGGCCCCTGCGGATTGAAAGAGCGCACCGTCTGGGAGTTCGCCGCCAAGATGCTACCCGTCCTAGAGTGGTAATCTTCAAGGTGTTGAATTATGCCCACAAGGTGGAGATCCTGCGGGCTATTCGGGCGAAAGGCCCCCTCACCTATGAAAATCAGAAGATTTTGTGCTTCCAGGACTTCTCGGTTCAATTGGCTGCCCGGAGAAAGGAGTTTGCCGCTGTTTGTCGTCAACTCCATGAGCGGCGAATCCAGTTCGCGCTTCTCTATCCTGCACGCCTCAAAGTTCAACATGAGGGACGCTCTCACTTTTTTGACTCTGCGGCCGATGCCTTGGCTTTTGTGCAATGTCTGGCGGGAGCGGCGCCTAGCCCCTGATCGTCCTCTGTTTCCTAGCTTCTGGTTTCTGGACTGTACTGGGCTGGCTCTCTTGCTGTTTTGCTGCTGCTAGCAAGCAGCCTTGGACTTTGCCATGGGCTGCCGGTGGGGCGGTGGTGCTGGAGTTTTGGGAGCTGCTGCCATCTTCTCTGCCTGACCCATGACCGAGGACTCCAGCCCTTTGGTTTTGTTTCTGCTGTTCTTGTTTGCCTGTGTATTGGATTATATGGCGCTGTTCCCCCGTGGGGGATGGCGTGCTTTTCTGCCATGGTGCCCCCATCTGCTTTTGACATAGTTTCTCGTTTTGTTTCTCTCAGCATAAGGGGGATTTATTTTATTTTATTTACTGATATGTTGTCTTCTTTGCGGCTTATATTGGGAAAGTTTCCCCGCATAACTGCCTGTTCCTCCGCAGTAATTGTTCATTCTTGTTTTATTTGTTGAGGTATGTCTTTAGTCTATTTTCCAGTACTTCTTCTTCGTGGGTTTGTGTTTAGTTTCTATGGAAGTTGGGGGGTGGGCTCGGGAGGGCTTTTCAGCGTGACTGGTATCTGGGTTTCTCCCAGATTTGTACATGAGAATTTGGGGGTTGGAGTTTGGGAGGTTGTTGGGGGGGGGGAGGGCTGCTGGGTGGTTGGGGGCTGGGCTTGGGAGGGGGGTTTGTATGTGTGGAATGTTTGGAAGGGTGTGTTTGGGTGTGACTGGAGGTGGTTGTGTGACCCGGGGTATTGGTGTTTGGTTGTGTTTGTGTTTTTTTTTGGACTATGGGTGAATTTTTGCTCTGGGAAGGAGCCGCTGGCTGGGACGGTTCCCCCGGTAGTCTATTCAGCTATCTTTCTTTTTATCTTAGCTTTTCCTACTTATGGTAATTAAGTTTATCTCCTGGAATGTCCATGGTATCACATCTCCTGTTAAACGCCAAAAAATTCTTAGTGCATTGAATCGACAAAAGGCGGATATAGCATTTTTGCAGGAGACCCACCTCTCTTCTGCGGAACATGTTAAACTCTGCCGGTGGTGGGTTGGCGAGATCTTGGAGTCTTCGGGTCTGCACCGGAAGGCGGGGGTGGTCATTTTATGTCGTAAGGGTCTGCATTTGACTACCCATAAGGTATGGTCTGACCCGCAGGGGCGTTATCTGGTAGCTAAAGTGACACTTAATAGGCAGGATTTGCTCTTGTGTAATATATATGCTCCTAACACTTGGGATGGGTCCTTTATGCGTTCACTCACCAGACTTCTTCATCAGGACCTTCCAGTGGTGTTGGGTGGGGATTTTAATCAAGCTTTTGATCCCACTATTGACAAATCTAATCCCCTTCCTCACGACAGGTATGCCCCGAATAGAGGCCTTCCCTTGTTTGCCTCTTCTATGTCTTTGATTGATGTGTGGCGGGTGTTACATCCTGGAGACCGCGACTACACTCATACATCTAGTGCCCATGCAACGCAGTCCCGTATTGATTATTGGTTGCTCACGGACTCCCTGTTTTCGCAGGTGAGCTCGGCGGAGATTGGAGGATATGATGTTTCGGATCATGCTATGATTGTTCTTATTTTAGAGTTTCCTGGAGATATCCCTGGGGGCTTTCATTGGCGGTTTCCTCTCTCGCTCTATTCTGATCAGGAGTTTCATGCTTTCTTGGTAGATAAATGGAAGGACTATGCTTTTCACAATGCGTCTCATAGGGGTGACTCATTTCTTTACTGGGAGGCTGCTAAAGTGGTGTTGCGGGGTGAGATCATTGCTTACTCTAGCCGAAAGAAAAAAAGGCGCGACCGTCAGGTGCTCCGGCTGGAGCGCCAGGTTCAGGATGATCGTCGCCGCTATGGGGCTCATCCCACCGGAATCAATAGAGCGTTATTATTGGCTTCGCAGTTGTCGTTGCGGGAACTATTACATGATCGGGCTATGAAGTCTTTGGCATACTATAAATTTCAACTGTATTTGCATGCTAATAAGAGCGGTAAGCTTTTGGCAAATTTGATTCGACGTGCTAAGGGGTTTTCCCCAATTCTCCATCTCCGCCGGGCAGATGGTGGTTTGGTCCACAAAGATGAGGATATGGCGGCGGTGTTTCACCATTATTTCCAGGAGTTGTATGCTGCTCCACTGGTTTCTTCGTTGGCGGGTGATCTTTATTTGGATCAGGTCTCTCATCCGGTGGTGACAGACGCTCAGAATGCGCGTTTGCAGGCTCCTTTTACAGTTGAAGAGCTATCGCTGGTTCTTGGTAGTTCTCCGCTGCAAAAGGCGGCGGGGCCCGATGGCTTTCGCAGTGAATTCTATAGACTTCTACTTGCGGACGTGGCCCCAGTTCTGGTTGATGTGTTTAACACTGCGGTACGCGAGGGGGCTCTCCCGCCTTCTCTTCGGGTTGCTCAGATTGTGGTTTTGCTTAAGCCCGGCAAAGACCCATTAAGGGCCTCCTCGTATCGCCCCATATCCTTGTTGAATGCTGAAGCTAAATTCTTTGCTAAATTGTTGGCCAACCGGTTGGCGGGTATTTTGCCCTCACTGGTGGCGGAGCCTCAAGTTGGGTTCGTCAAAGGTCGGTCGTCCACTCGCAATTTACGTACTATATTGGCTTCGCTGGAGTGGGTGGAGCGGGAGCAGGTTTCTTCTTTGTTGGTCAGTTTTGATGCCCATAAGGCCTTTGATAGGGTTTTGTGGGATTTTTTGTTTTGTACTCTTCAACATTATGGTATGGGAGGTTTCTTTAGTGATGCGGTGGCTGCGTTATATCATGATCCGCTGGCCAGGGTGCTGGTTAATGGAGTTTCTTCGGCGGTGTTTCCAATTCAGCGGGGTACTAGACAAGGTTGCCCCTTGTCTCCTCTTCTTTTCGTACTCACCTTGGATCCCTTACTTCGCGAAATCTCTGCTAATCCGGCGGTTCGGGGTGTTTCTCTTGGCGGCCGAGAGTTTAAGATTTCGGCATTTGCAGACGATTTGTTGGTTCATTTGACCTCCCCGTGGGAATCCTTTCCTGCTCTTATGTCGCTTTTTACGGAGTATGGCGATTTTTCGGGCTTCCAATTGAATTATGATAAATCTTTGGCATTAGCTACTGCCGAGGCGGTGCGCTTGGAGTGGCCGGGGCAGTTTCCTTTACGGTGGGCGGCTGGTGTATTCAAATATTTGGGAGTGCAACTCACGAGCAGTGTGGGACGGTTATATCGTGCTAATGTAGATGTTTTGTTGGCCGCTACGGAGGGTTGTTTTGCAAAGTGGATGTCTCTGCCTCTCTCTTTTTATGGTAGGGTTCAGTTGTATAAGATGGTTATTTTTCCCCGCTGGTTGTATGTACTCCAGTTGCTGCCTCTTTGTCTGCGTCGTAGCGATCTTCAACGGCTTCATAGGCAGCTGACCCGATTCCTCTGGCAAGGCAAGAAGTCTCAGATATCGATCTCTTATCTGTTCGGCTCGGGAAGGATCGGTGGTGTGGGACTCCCGGATATCGGCCTCTATAATCTGGCTTGCTTGCTGCGATTTTTGGGAGACTGGTGCTTACGGAGTGATGACTATCTTTTTCGGGACTTTGAACATGCTCTTTTCTCTCCTTGGCACTTGTTTTCGCTGTCTCAGTTACCTGTTCGCCTCTTGCCCCCCGCGTTCCGATCTAGTTTCATCCTTAGGTCGTGGCGTTTTTCTTGGAAGGCATTGGTAGGGTTACTGGGGGGGGACCATCAAGTTTCGGATCAGTTGTCTATACGGGGGAATCCGCAGTTTCTGCCTGGCTGTGATAACTCGGTCTTTGTGCGATGGACTGGAGAGGGGTTTCTTCTTCTTGAGCATTTATTGGATGAGGAAGGGGCGATGAGACCTTGGGGAGATTTTCCCATGCTTCATTCTTTGGGTGTGGGAGGTCTGTTTGCGTACCGGCAAATTCATCATTATGTGAGGTCCTTGGCGCGCCCGGGCTTACGGTTTCGATTGGGTAACCAATTTCGTCTATTTTTTGCCCAATTTTATGCTTGTGGCTTGACGGTGTCTGCGTTGCATGGGGCTTTGCGGCGGCTTACTCCTCAGAAGTCTTATACGGCTTTGGAGAACCGCTGGGGTAGAGATCTGGGCATACCTGGTGAGTCCTTGAACTTTCCTTCCCTTATTGGTCGTATCTCTTCTATTTCTATTAGTGCAGAACTGAGGGAATGCCAATTTCGAGTGGTGTATAGAGCGTATTTTTCCCAAGAGCGGGTCCACAAGGTTGGGGGCATTTCTTCTCCAATCTGCCCTAAGTGTACACTGGGTTGCAACTCCTTTTTTCATGCATTTTGGGGATGCCCTCGAGTGAAAGTCTTTTGGAGAGCCATACTCCGCTTTTTGGAGCGGCTGGTTGGTCACGCTATTCCGATGTCTCCGGTAGGCTTGCTTTTGGATAGATATGAATCTTTGCGAGTGCCTGCTCGGAGACATCGGTTGCTAATCCGGAAGGGTGCTGTTATAGGAAAGAAGGTCATTCTTAGCGTTTGGACGCAAGACATAGCGCCTGCTTACTGGGCTTGGAGGAATCGTTTTCATAATTTGATGCTCTTGGAGCAGCGCCATGCTCGATTATCTGTCAGGCGGTCGAAGATTTTCCTGCAGACCTGGGACCCCTACATTTCCTCGCTTTCCCCTAGGGCCAGAAGTCTGGTCTTGAATTCACTCTGTTGCTGATACCTTATGCTCTCAGCTGTTTTCCCCGGGTTGGTGGGTGGCTGTTTGGGAGAGTGTGAATGGTGGGTATGAGTGGTTGGAAGTATGTGGAGTTCAGTGGGTAGGGTGGGATTACACATTGTGGGTGGGAGGATGGGATTTGGTTCTCTTGTTTTGTTTGATCTGTGCTGAGCGGCATAAGCAAACAGCTTGCTCAGCATAATCCTTTCTTGCTGGGGGGTTTTTGGGTATGGATTGGGTCTCCTGGTGTGGGTTTGGGTTGGGGTGGGGGTTTGGGCTTTGGAGTGGGTGGGGATTGGGGGGATTCTTTGGTTGGGGTGAAAATGTGTTTGATGGTACGTTTGGTGTTCGCGACCTTGTTGTATGGTCGTGTTGTATTGTGTATTTACTGCTGATGTGCCAATAAAACATGATTTATACTAAGATTTTTCCATTCAGGGAACCCTTCCTGAATAGCCTGCTTCAGTTGCAACCATCTAAAACTTTATGATTTGTTAAGGCCATATTTATGTTGCAACTGCGAAAAATCAAGCAGTTTACCGTTTGAAATAACCTAAAATCCGTATACCTGCAATAATCCAATGCTTCCAAATGACTTTAAATCCTCCGATTTGAATCTTGAAGTTTAGCCAAATCGTTTGATTTGTTGACTTATGAATTGGGATAGGTGTTAAATTACTAACAAAGCGTAATGTTTTCCATGTATCCATTAATATTCTATTCTCCTTGTATATTCTAGGCATCTTAATACTGAGAACATGACATAAACGTAAAGGAAGCATGCCGAAAAAGCATACTAATGGCATTGCAGCCAGGAGCGCTTGAGTTCCGCTATGATATTCTTTTATTATATTAGTTTATGAGGAATTTTGTTAAAGGAAATAAGTGAATAAGTGTGGCTCGAGCAGCAGCCTATATATTTGGTAAAAATTTAGTGCTGTGCACAAGATATTTATAAACCTAAAGGGAACATGAGTCGCCATTCAAACCATAGCCAATCTGGAGTATCTTCCATAAGCTCTGGGAGGACCCAATACATACCCTGGCGTAAAATATAGGCTTGATGATACCTTTAAAAATTTAGAAAATATTTTTGTAGGTTTTTGTAAAGATACTAAGGCAATTCTAGGCATTTTCCCCACCAAATATATTTTGTAAGAATACGGTTTAATTTTTTATAAAAGGACCCTTGAAAAAAAACTGGTATCATACTCATTTGATAACAAAACCACAGGCAATATCATCATTTTGATTGTTTGAACTCTCCCCCACCAAGAAAGATGTAAATGATTCCGTTGCTCACATATTTCTGTAATCTTCTTTAACAAAAAAATTTTTCATTCTCTTTCATTGTATCCTCCAGCGTATTTTTAATCTAAATTCCTAAATATTTTAATCCATCTTCCTTCCATATAAAAGAGAATGAGTCAAACAAGCCCTTTGTACAATACACATTAAGTGGAAGAATTTCTGATTTACTCCAGTTTATCTTATATCCTGAAAATTTTCCAAATTTTTCAGTCAACTCAAGCAAGCATGGAATAGTAATTTCTGGATTTCTCAAATAAAGCAGTATATCATCTGCATATGCAGAGACTTTATATTCCCGATCTGTATAAGGAATACCCTGTATCCCCTAATAACAAGGGTTCTAATACAATATCAAAAAGCAAAGGAGATAATGGACAGCCTTGTCTAACCCCCCTCTGCAAGTTAAAACGCTCTGATAAATTATTATTAATATACAATCTTGCAGCAGGGGAGCTATATAATGTTTGAATCATTTGTATAAATCCTGAACCTATGTCAAACCAATCTAATGCCTGATACATGAAGGTCCATTCCACACGATGAAAGGCTTTCTCTGCATCCAAAGATACAGAGAAAGCTGGATCATTCATGGCTTTTGTTAAATTTAACATATGAAAAGCCAATCTGGTATTATTAGATGAATGTCTTTTAGCAACAAATCCAGTTTGGTGCATATCAATAATAAAAGGGAGAGCCAAAAGTTTTCCATCTACATTGATTAACGAGATAGGCCTGTAGTTTGAAACCAAAGTGGGATCTTTATTTGGCTTTGGCAAAATTGTAGTTAATGATTCTGCCATAGTACCTGTAATGCAACCCTTAGTTAGTTGAGACTGATATAAATTTAATAAATGAGTTAATAAGGTAATTTGGAATGATTTATAAAACTCAACTGTGAAACCATCACCACCTGGAGCAGATCCAACTCTAAGAGATTTCAACGCTGTTTCTAATTCTTTTAATTATATAGGCTCTTCTAAACTTTTTTTTATATGTTCAGGAATTTTCAGCCCTTCAATAAGATTCAAAAATTCTAATCCATCTTTTTCTCAACTTTCATAAGGCTCAGAAGAATTTAGGTTTTTATAAAAATTTAGAAATTGACTTAAAATACTTCCAATTTGAGTATGTGTATCACCTTTCTTGTCCTTTATTGCAACAATTTTTGTTCTTCTTTTCTTTGCTTTAAGATAATTTGCCAATAATATTCCCGCCTTATTTGAGCTTCCATAATACAGAGTTTGTTGGGAAAACAAGTCTTTCCTTACCAACTTTGAAGATATCTAATTATATTTACCCTTTGCTTTTAAAAGAGCCTGTAGAGTATTTTGCTCCCATTTATCAATTAATTTAGATTCCAGGTGTTTAATTTCTTTTTCTAAATTAGAAAATTGATTTTTAAGTTGTTTTCTAAGAAATACCGAATATGAAATATTATCTCTCGTAGCTTTAAATGCATCCCATAATGTTTCTATGGTAATTTCTTCTGAAATGTTAATTTGAAAAAATTCAATCATTTTTAATTTAAATTCTTCAAGGAAATTTGAATCCGCAATCAATGTATTATCCCAGGACAAGCAGGCAGGTATTCTCACTAGTGAGTGATGTCATCCGACAGAGCCCCGATACGGACGTCTCACAAGCATGTCTTGCTTGAAGAAACTTAGAAGTTTCGAGATGCCCGCACCGCGCATGCGCCAGTGCCTTCCCGCCCGATGGACCGGGCGTGTCTCCTCAGTTCTTTTCTTTCCGCGGAGCTGAGAAGTTTTACTTCAATTCTGCGCTGACTGAATTCCCGTTTTATTGCCTTCTAATTCCGCGATTTTGGATTTCTTTTCCTCTTTTCGTGTGTTTTCTTTCTTTTATTTAAAAAAAAAATAAAAAAAAATTTTCTTCCGGCGAGTCGGCCGGGTCGGCCACGTGGCTCAGGCCCAGCTCCTTCGATCTAGCGGCGGAGCTTTTTCGGCCTATGTCCCGGCCAATCACCGGTTTTAAAAAGTGTAGCAAGTGCCAGCGCGCGATTTCGCTGATGGACCCGCATCGACGCTGCCTGCAGTGTCTTGGTCCAGAACATTTCCCGAAATCGTGCCGGCCTTGTTCCACTCTAACAGCGCGAGCGTTTAAGTGGCGCTGCCTGTTGTGGGAGTCGATGTTCAAGATGGAAGCTGCTAAAGAACCTTCGGCTTCGACTTCATCGGCCGCTTCGCCTGTCCATGCGAAACCAGCGACTGCTCCTGCGACTCCGGGCCTTTTGAAGCCGGCTTCGTTTACCCCGACTTCGGCCACGAGTTCGACGTCGGTGCCTGTCCCCGTCTCCTCGGCTCAGGTACCGCCTTCCACTATTCCACCTGTGGTCATTAAAGTGCCGAAAGCTGCCAAGCAGAAGCACTCGACCACGAAGGAGCGCGAAGACCGTGCTGGAGGACCCCCTTTCGGTGCGGATCCCTCCATATCGGCTTCGCTGCGGTCCCTGCTGGAAGCTCAGTTTGTCGAGCTCATGCAGACTATGGGGCCCAGATTAATCGCCTCCATCCAGGTGACCTCCCGGTCCCGGTCCCAGGGGGCGGACCGCCCCCTCCCCCTCGTCGATCGATCTCGTTGTTTGACGAGGAGGAGCGGCGAAGGGCGGCTGGTCCCTCGAGGCGGGCTTCCTTTAGCGATATGCCTCCTTTAGAGCCCATTACGCCTCCGCGCCATCACGGTGCCGTTCCCCCGACTGATGATCGAAGTCCTGGGCATAGTAAATCACAGGAAGAGTTCTTCCGCACTCCATACCAGGCCTGGGCTGCAACACGGGAGGCGGCCTCCATTCCGCCCCTTCGCTCTACCGCTTCCAGTCCCATACATTCACTGGAAGCTTCGGGGGACCATGCGAAGTATAGACGTTCTCGCTCTCCCTCCCGGCACCGGGAGGGACATCGATCCAGACACTCCTCTCGGCACTCCTCGCGCCACTCGGAGGTTTCGCCACAGAAGAAGCTGCCACGTCTGGGGTACTCCTCATCTGATTTATCTCCCCAGGAGGGGCCGGAGTACGAGGAGCCATCTACCTCTTATTCTCCTTGTCGCTCCCAAGTCTCCCTGGATCCTGAGGCTTCTACTACCTCCAGTCCGTCTCGGAGGCCGGTACTGGCGGACCAGTTGTCTTTTTCTTCCTTCCTCCGGCAAATGGCGGATGACTTGGATGTGACTTTGGACACTGGGTCTCGGTATTCTAAGGAGTATCTCGACACCATGCACTTGCCTAATCCTCCTGCGGAGTCTCTTCGACTTCCTCTGCATAAATTACTGGATCAAACATTCATGCGATGTTTCGAGACGCCGTACTCCATCCCTGCGGTCCCGAGCAAATTGGATGCAAGATATCGCATTGTTCATCATAAGGGGTTTGAGGGCGCTCAACTCTCTCACCAATCCCTGCTGGTCGAGTCCTCTCTCAAGCGTTCTCATCCCTCCCAGGTCTATGCCTCTGTACCACCGGGACGAGAGGGGAGAACGATGGATAAGTTCGGTAGGAGAATCTACCAGAATTCTATGATGGCGTCTCGAGTGCTCAATTATAATTTCTTTTTTTCTTCATATTTGGAGTTCTTCTTGCCGGTGCTCCGCAAGTTTACTCCTTACATTGATGCTCAGGCTCGATTCGAGTTCGAGGAAGTGGTAGCCTCCCTTTCCCAGCTCCGTCTTCAGCTGATGCAGTCCTCGTACGATGCCTTCGAGCTCTCGGCACGTGCTGCCGCCTGTTCCGTGGCCATGCGTCGATTGGCATGGCTTCGGACAATTGACATGGATCCGAACCTCCAAGACAGACTTGTCAATGTGCCTTGTGCGGGCGCTGATTTATTCGACGAGTCTATCGAGACTGTTACCAAGAAACTTTTGGATCATGAAAAGTCTTTTCAATCTATCCTTCGGCCTAAGCCCAAGCCTCAGCAGTCTCGACCTTCTAGACCGCCTTTGATTTATCAGCGGCGCTACACCCCTCGTCAGACTCCTGCTGCGAGACAACCGGCGAAGAGACAGCCTCCCCAGAAGGCTCAGCAGAAACCTCAGCCACCGACTGCACCGAAGGCTACTCAGCCTTTTTGACTCTCTTCCAGGGAGCATAACCGACCTCGTTCTGCATCCCCCTATTTTTCCCATCGGGGGTCGCCTCCATCATTTTTACCATCAATGGGAGGCTATTACCACCGACCTCTGGGTCCTTTCCATCGTAAGAGAAGGATACTCTCTTCATTTCCATCGGGTCCCCCCGGACCACCCTCCAAGAGAGTATCCTTCCAACTTAACGCAGACCGCCCTTCTCCTTCAGGAGGCTCAGGCTTTGCTTCGGCTTCGGGCCGTCGAGCCGGTCCCGGTGGACCAGCACAACCGGGGTTTTTACTCCCTGTACTTCCTCGTCTCGAAGAAGACGGGCGACCTATGACCCATCCTGGACCTTCGAGTCCTCAACAAGTTTTTAGTAAAGGAGAGGTTTCGCATGTTGACCCTTGCTTCTCTCTACCTCCTCCTCGAGCGGAACGACTGGTTATGCTCTCTGGATCTCAAGAAGGCCTACACTCACATTCCCATTCATCCGGCCTCCCGCCAGTTCCTCAGATTTCGGGTGGGACATCTACATCTGCAGTATCGAGTGCTTCCTTTCGGCCTGTCCTCGTCTCCCAGAGTCTTCACGAAGTGTCTGGTGGTGGTGGCCGCTGCACTCCAGAACAGGGGTCTTCAGGTATTTCCCTACCTCGACGACTGGCTCATCAAGGCCCCCTCTGCTCCAGAGGTCATTTCGGCGACCTTGACCACGATCTGCTTCCTGCAGAGCTTGGGCTTCAAGATCAACTTCCCCAAATCCCATCTGCAGCCTACCCAGTCCCTTCCCTTCATCGGGGCGGTACTGGACACCATTCAGCTTCGAGCATTCCTTCCTCCTCAGCGCATGGATGCTCTTCTTCATCTCTGCCAGTCTGTATCTTCTCGCCAGTCCATCTCAGCGAGACACATGATGGTCCTCCTGGGCCACATGGTCTCTACAGTTCATGTGACACCCTTTGCCAGGCTCCATCTCAGAATTCCTCAGTGGACCCTAGCTTCTCAATGGACTCAAGTATCAGACCCGTTGACTCGACACATCATAGTCACTCCTGCTCTTCGGCAGTCTCTACTTTGGTGGATGACCTCTTCGAATCTATCCAGAGGTTTGCTGTTTCACACTCCTCCTCATCAGAAGGTTCTCACAACCGATTCCTCGGCCTATGCCTGGGGGGCTCATCTGGATGGGCTTCGCACTCAGGGATTCTGGACCAGTGCGGACCGCCTCCATCAGATCAATCTTCTGGAGCTCAGAGCAATCTTCTATGCTCTTCAAGCTTTTCAACATCTGCTTCATGACATGGTGGTCCTCATCCGCACAGACAACCAGGTCGCCATGTATTATGTAAACAAGCAGGGGGGCACGGGATCGGCCTCCCTCTGCCAGGAAGCTCTCAGAGTCTGGGATTGGGCAGTTCGCCACAATGCCTTCCTCAAAGCTGTCTACATAAGGACAATGTCTTGGCAGACAACTTGAGTAGACTCCTCCAGCCTCACGAATGGACTCTCCATTCCAACCCCCTTCATCAGATCTTTGCACAATGGGGGACGCCTCAGATAGACCTCTTTGCAGCCCCCCACAACTTCAAACTGCCTCAGTTTTGCTCCAGGATCTACACTCCTCATCGCCTCGAGGCAGATGCCTTTCTGCTGGATTGGAGGAATCGATTTCTGTATGCGTTTCCTCCATTTCCTCTCATTCAAAAGACTCTGGTCAAATTGAAATCAGACCAAGCCACCATGATTCTGATAGCTCCTCGGTGGCCCAGACAACCTTGGTTCTCTCTTCTGCTTCAACTCAGCAGCAGGGCACCAGTCCTTCTTCCAGTGTTTCCTTCTCTGCTTACTCAACATCAAGGATCACTGCTTCATCCCAACCTGCAGTCTCTCCACCTGACAGCTTGGTTCCTCTCAACGTAACTCCTCACCAGTTTTCTCAAGCGGTGAGGGATGTCTTAGAGGCTTCCAGGAAGCCTGCTACTCGACAATGCTACTCCCAAAAGTGGACTAGATTCTCTTCCTGGTGTATTTCCAATGCCAAGGAGCCTCAGCGAGCTTCCCTATCCTCTGTGTTGGACTATCTTCTACACCTGTCTCAGTCTGGTCTCAAGTCTACATCTATAAGAGTCCACCTGAGTGCTATTGCGGCTTTCCATCAGCCTCTACAGGGGAAACCTCTTTCTGCTCATCCTGTGGTTTCCAGATTTATGAAAGGACTTTTCCATGTCAATCCTCCTTCAAACCTCCTCCTGTGGTTTGGGATCTCAATGTCGTCCTTTCTCAACTCATGAAGCCTCCGTTTGAACCTCTCAACAGGGCTCCACTTAAGTATCTCACCTGGAAAGTGGTTTTTCTGGTGGCCCTCACGTCTGCTCGCAGGGTCAGTGAACTTCAGGCCTTAGTGGCGGATCCACCTTTCAGTATTCCATCATGACAAGGTGATCCTCCGCACTCATCCGAAATTCCTGCCTAAAGTGGTCTCTGAATTTCATCTCAACCAATCCATTGTACTTCCAGTATTTTTTCCAAAGCCTCATTCTCATCATGGAGAATCAGCTCTTCACACTCTGGACTGTAAACGTGCTTTGGCTTTCTACCTGGATCGCACCAAGCCACACAGAACTGCTCCTTAACTTTTCGTCTCCTTTGATCCGAACAAGTTGGGACGACCTGTATCGAAGCGTACCATCTCCAACTGGATGGCGGCTTGTATCTCTTCCTGCTATGCCCAGGCTGGATTATCCCTTCCTTGTAAGGTCACAGCCCATAAGGTCAGAGCAATGGCAGCCTCTGTAGCCTTCCTCAGATCGACACCAATTGAGGAGATTTGTAAGGCTGCCACTTGGTCCTCGTTTCATACCTTCACCTCTCATTATTGTCTGGATACTTTCTCCAGACGGGATGGACAGTTTGGCCAAACAGTGTTACAAAATTTATTCTCTTAAGTTGCCAACACTCCCACCATCCCATTGAGGTTAGCTTGGAGGTCACCCACTAGTGAGAATACCTGCCTGCTTGTCCTGGGATAAAGCAATGTTACTTACCGTAACAGTTGTTATCCAGGGACAGCAGGCAGCTATTCTCACGTCCCACCCACCTCCCCTGGGTTGGCTTCTCAGGCTAGCTACCTGAACTGAGGAGACACGCCCGGTCCATCGGGCGGGAAGGCACTGGCGCATGCGCGGTGCGGGCATCTCGAAACTTCTAAGTTTCTTCAAGCAAGACATGCTTGTGAGACGTCCGTATCGGGGCTCTGTTGGATGACATCACCCACTAGTGAGAATAGCTGCCTGCTGTCCCTGGATAACAACTGTTACGGTGATCCAGCCCAGGTGGAAGATTTTATCAAAGAGAAACCTTTGTTGAAAGTTTAATTCCTTAATTTGGTTTACTTTTGGAGGATGATGTGTATTATATATAATAGCCATTTGCCTGTTCCTAGAAAGTAGATAGAAAGATTTGCTTTGATGTTTTATTTGTACTGGCGATCAGCTTTAATGTGGACTAGGATACGGTTGAATTAGTTTTCTTATATTATGTTAATTCCCATTTGGGAATTTACATTTTGTATATTTGTAATTTTTTTTTGTGTTCATTCATGTATGTTTGTTACAGAGATATTGTAATGAATAATCCAATAAATAAAGGAAAAAAAAAAAAAAAAAAAAACAACTGTTACGGTATTGAATCTCCATACAGACCTGCTATAATCCTGCTTATCAAAATTAAATTCAATCAATACACCACCATGATCAGATAAAACAATAGGATCTATGGAAGCTTTTGTCACTTGTACTATTTGATTTGAGACAAAGATATAATCTATTCTTGAAAAAGATTTATGAACTTGTGAGTAAAATGAAAATTCCCGATCATCAAAATGAAGTATCCGCCATATCTTTCAAATTACAAGATTGTACTAAATTATCTAATCCTAATGATTTCATAATATTACTTGGTTTTTTTTATCCAATAATGGATCCATTACAGCATTGAAATCTCCAGCCATTACTAAATTAGTGGGAGTATTAATTGTTGCAACTCTTTAAAAAAATTCACCTTGATTCGAATTTGGTGCATATACATTAAACAATTCCAGGGTATTATTTTCCATGCTCATTTTCACATGAACCCACCTACCCATTAGATCAGCATCAATCAATTGAAAATTAGCTGTACATTTTTTTTGTTTATTAGTATGGCAACCCCAGCTTTTTTCCCATTGGCAGAGGCAGAAAAACATTGCTTCACCCAACCCCCCTCTAACTTTTTTGATTCTATCATTGACAGGTGCGTCTCCTGTATATAATATATGTCAGCATTCTGTTGTTTCAGAAAGGCCAGCATTTTTTTCCTTTTTATTTGATGGTTAAGACCATTAACATTTAATGAAAAAAATTTAATCTCCATTAAGTTTTTATTCCCATAAACATAATCCAGCAGGAATATTTAGAATTATTTAAATTACAATGAATAGACACCATCACCCAGCTTTTAAAATTTTTAAAGTTAAATTTTTCCTTACAAACTCCCCCCAGACCCCCAATTAAACAACCCCCCTCTCTTTTCCCTCTCCCACCTCCCACATATATTGACTGCCTTGGAACATACATAAGATTAGTAATCACAATACCCCCTTCCCCAGGCAACTTTATCACATCCTTCCCTTGTTGATACTAAAAATTAATAAATTTATGCTCTAATTTATTACAATCAAATACTTTCATTACCTACCCATACAACAATGAAATCCCTACTCATTCATTTTTAAGAAATTTTCATAAAGCCCTATCTATACCTCCTCCTATTAAATCATTTTTATATAAAAAAAATAAAATGAATAAATAAGTTCATAGAGCATTCATTCCCCCATTAATTTCTACTATCACGATTAATATCTTTCCATTCCCAAATATCATCCTAAAACATTTTAATATTCAAATTAAGAACTTCTCAGCAAATCATCCAAATAAAATTCCCCTTAAAGTCTAAGTTAATCAATAATATTTAACCTTTTATATATTACTTCTTAGAAGTTCATATCTTTTCCTTTCCCCCCCTAGATCAGAAACAAGTATATTAAATATAAGGTCATCTTTATATCTATATCTGAAATTAATACCCCACCTTTTTGTTATTAACCATATAGTCACAATTAATCATTATCCATAACTAATTTTAATATCTGTACGTCAATATCCATTATGACAAACAATTCATATCAAAAACTAAGAAATAAATTAACATATAAATTGCTTTTCCTGTAATAAATGAAGAGACCATGTATCTCTTCTCAACATCAACTTAAATGTTTTGATAATGAAAGTCAAATAGTATCAATGACAAACCCACTCCTTTATAACTGATCTCGTGTTTCCTGACAGAATATAATCATGCCATTGAGATGACAGGTGAAAAGAATCATCTATAAATTAGATTCTTGGAAAAGGTGATAATGTGTTCCATTTGGAATCTTTGACAGCCCCTGAGATTGATTAGGGAATCCTCAATCCTAGTCTTTTGAACAGTTTAGAACACCTTATTACACCTCTGTTTCTACTAATCTGTTATCATCTCAGAGACCTAAAGCATACTGGAGAAGCTTATCTTCCACTTAAACTTGCAATGTCTGAATATTTCAACTAACAGAAATTAAAAAGTTGTGTCAAGATATAACAATTCTCCTAGTATGCTGCTGTTTATTGTTGTTTTTTTTTACTCCTCTTGACACAGAAGAATTTGAATTCTCTGCTAGCTCCATTCCATCTTCAAGACCAATCCCCTGTATTTTATGACATAACTCTGAGAAGCAGTATTTTAATTTTGTTGTGTTGCATCCAAAAATCATACTCTTTTTCCTTTTTTCCTCCATAAGCTCTCCAAGTCCCTCCTCCAGTTTTAATAACATGTCCAGAAACCAAAAGACATCACTTTGTCCAGATAGGCATTGCTTCGTTATTTCCGGATCTTCAAAAAATAAGAACTTATTTCCATTGATCACTCATTTTTGCGGGATAGTATAATCCATAGGTAAGCCCTTTTTCTTTCATTAGAAGTTTTAACATGAGGAACTGCTTTCTTGTGTACGCCATATTTTTTGCGAAATCAGGCACAAATAATAACTTGGAGCCCTTATAATTTAAGTTTTTGTCCGCTTTTGCCAAGTTTAATATCTCGATTGCCTGCTGGAAATGTAAAAGTTTGAAAATTAAAGGCCTTGGTCTTACTTGACTTGCTGACCGTTTATATGGAATCCTGTGTGCTCGTTCTATTTCTAGGGGCTGTTTCAAATTTAGTTGCAGTAATTTTGGTAACAGGTTTTCCAAAAATTGAATAACATTCCCCTCTTCCAAACCTTCAGCTAAGCCAATAATTTTCACATTCTTTCTTTTTCCTCTGTTTTCGTAATCTTCCAGTTGTTTCTACATTTCTTTTATAGTTTGACTATCAGCTTTACATTGATTCAAATTCAATTCCAGTTGATCCATTTTATTTTCCAATAAAGACATTCTTTGGTTAGTGACTTCCATCTGTCTATTTATGTTTAACACTTCTTCCTTTACTTCACTGATTTTATTTGTGTTATCCTGAAGCATTTTTTGTATATTCTGCAGTTCTGCCATTACTTCATTCTTATCCAGTACTTCCGTTGCTTTCTCCGGAAGAGGCGCTTTAGATGGTGTCACCTGATCATGTTTGACGCGCTTCGCCGTCCCTGCCACTGCGAAAGCCGCATCAATCTTTGCTTGCCGCGTACACGCCATAATCATAAAACTATTTCAGCTTCTTCGGGGAAGAAAAAAAAGCCTCAAGATACTTTCAAAGATTCAAACCGTTGCCCGGGTTAGAGGAGCATTGCGATCACACCTCCATTTTGTGCGCGCGCCAAGCCACGCCCCAGATTGGAATATATTAAAGTTGGTTTTGTAATACCGTGGAGAATTGGATAACATCTCATAAACTGAAGATAAATATAGATAAAACTACATTTCTTTGGTTGGGTTCACAGGATTTGGCTAGATCTGATCTTTTGCCATCTTTAGATTAAAGCAATTCTATATTTGCTATGCAAACTATAATGTTAGATGTGCAGTTGGATAATTTGCTGACAGTGGCGTGTCAGGTTAACTTTGAGAAACCATTTGGACTGTTAAACAGGCTGTTCAAAAATATTTTGATAAATCAGGTTTTGCAATTTTGGTTCACTCGTTCATCCCAGATGGACTACTATAATATAGTCTATCTGGGTTGTACTAAAGGGCTATTGAGAAGATTACAAATGGTGTAAAATAGTGTAGTTAGGGTGATTTTTGTTATCTCTAAATATGATAATATATGGAATAATTCTATCAAATTACATTGGTTGTCAATTAATGCAAGGATCTATTTTAAGCTTTGTGCTATTTTTAAGATCGTGTATGGCCAGGTGCCATGGTATTTAATGGAATTCATTACATTTTTAGTGGGTAGGCCAGATCTTGTTTCACAGAAATAATTTTATCTGTAATTTCTGTCTCCAAAGGCAATCAAATTATTTACTCATTGGAATGCTGCTTCTTTTTTTTTTTTATCAGGCTCCTTTAATTTGGAATGAACTTCCCATTTTAGTTAGAGGGTTTGTTAAATAGTTTTTAGAAAACTTCTTAAAACATTTTTGTTAAAGAAATTTTTAACATGAATATTGATGCCTTATTCTGTTTATAATTCTATATCTGTCATTATAGTCTAACTGGGTTTGAACATAATCTAATATTTTTTGTTATCCATAAGGGCTTTGGTGGCATACAGATTGGAATGTAATGTAATGGTAGGTCATGGTGTCGGTGCTCCTGTCCTTAGCCTAGCTCCCTGCTGTGCTGGTTGTATCCGCACAGCATGGTTGAGCTTAATGACCACTTTCAGATTTATGGTGTCAATACCATTCCTGGTTGAGTGCAGGGTACTATTCTCAAAATGCTTACCAAGACCGCCTGTGGCAGTCTTAGCAGCCATTTTGATTTAGTGTTGGCGATGGGCGGGAATGAGCAAGTTCTGTTCCTGCCCCTGAAGTGACCAGTAGATTACCAGGGGTTAAGTTAGGCCTGTGGAGAGCCTATAGAGTGGTTTGGCAGCTTGAGGAGAATGGTGGAGTGCGGGAGAGCGGGGTGCAACCCATTTTCTGCAGTATGGAGTTTGCCAAAAGTTTAGTAGGATTTTGGCAAAAGCCTAAACCCAGATTTTAGTTTGGTTTCAGAAAGCCTTTAAAGAAAAGAAAATGAGAAACATCATTAAAAAAAAAAAAGACTTGACAGGTAAATACAGGGAAGTGTCAATCATTTAACACAGTCAGCTTTTACAAGCCATGCACCTTTTTATTGATATTTGGGACAATACTGAAAGTACATAACAATAGAAATGACCCAGAGAATGAAGTTTCAAGAGCTAAGCCCAACAGAAAATGACATTCAGGTGGCACTTATCCAATACAATCTAGTTCAATATTTTGTGAGGTAGCTATAGTAAGCAAGTAAACTGGTGTTAATTCTTATTCCTTGATGCAGAACTACGGAGAAGAATGAGTTCATCAAAGGATCAGAATGGGGGTGCTGTTGGCAGATCTCCCCTCATGAAATGTCTCCAAGCTAAGAAGGACCTGGAGGTGGCTATTGCTGGGATCCTGAAGGCAGAGCAGCAGATTAAAGACAATGGCAGAGAGGTATTTGTTCACTGACTCAATCTATTCTCTTTTTGTTGATTCCTATTTAGTATTTAGTATTCTTGGTTTAGCTTGTTGCCAGTCTCGCTTCAGCTTTCTACCAGTCCTGGTTTTCTAACTCTATTGAAATAGTATATCGGTGTTATTTCTATTTAAAATATGATTTTGTAGCCCAATATCGATTTCTTTGGGGTTTAGAAAACAAGGAGTGAACAAAGTACCAGGATGGTGCCTTTGTGCATACGGTAGCAAGGCAGGCTTATTAGTTGTAATATCTGAGTGATTATGGAATAAACAGTTCATATTATTTCCAAATCTGATATGAGTGGAGAAAGAGATGTTGTTGGCAGCATTGTCCTTTTCGCCTTAGCTCTATTGGGACCATCGGTGCTTAGTTATTTTTACTTCTAGAAAGCACACTGATGAAAGCTTGCCGCTATTTCTGTTTGTGATTCATTGTTTGTTCAGTTGTAAAAATGCTTTTGCCAGCTCTGCAAAGCACTGAGGGTGATGTTAAGGCAAATCTGTTTATTAAGGAGATTATTCGGTGAAGCTTGGGATCTATTTGTTTAATAGGGGATGTACCATGCAATCAAGCTTGGACCAAACCCCTGAATCTTCAAGGAATTATCTGCATTGTTATGGATCACTAAATCATTTTGTGCTTGCAAATATTTTTTAATTTTCTAGGGACGGGGATTTTGTGTTACATGATTCAGCCTGTGTGATGTGGGTAACTACACATGCATATTGTTAAAATCTGGATTTATAAGCAGTTGAGACACCTCTTGAAACTAGTGGCATAGGAGGATTAAGGTTTTGTGGTGATTGGCTATTGCAGATTACTGTATGATATAGGGTGGTGTGCCACATACTAGTTTTGACACAAAGAAAGCAGTTCTTGAGGTGACAGTTGCACATTTTTGAACACCAAAACGTGAAAGTATATGAATCATTCCAGAAGACTGAGCCAAGGTGTCACTGTAGTTCTGTCTGTTCATTATTATTATTATTTTATTTCTTATATACTGCCATGAAGCAGTGTGTGAATGTGCTCATGAGCTGATGTTCTTACAGGTTAAAGCTCAGATCCATGCGTGTATCAGCCGTCAACTGGAGTGCCTGCGTAGTCGGGAGGTTTGGCTCTTAGGGCAGGTAGAACTAATCCAGCAGCTGAAAGAGGAAGCCTTGCAACAACAGGCACAGCAGCTCTATTGGGTAAGATGAGAATTATCTGGCTTGCTTTTGCTTCATTGAAATTGTCAGCTTTTGTGGTGTAGTGTAGAAAACTCCTCTGCCCATGTGTATGTTATGTGACATCACTGTTTGAGTAACCATTGTGTTTGTACTGAAGTTATATCTGTTTAATGCTTTGTATTTTGCTTTCTCTGCAGTTGTTGGGACAGTTCATTTGCCTAATCCACCAGTTGGAAAATCCTCATAGTAACGACTTAGCTAATCAGATTTCTGCTTGTCTAGAAAGGTAAACAATACATCTGATCTTTGACTACTTTGAATTTTATTAAAACCAACTTTTCAGTAACATACAGTACAAAGAGAAAAGGAGGTACCAAAGGTATTTATAAAGCAAAGAGGAAACATAGCAAAAATTCTTGAAAAGCAAGTTGTTCAGTAGCTTATAAAGTGTTTAAAACCCCTTTGGAATCTATAGCAGCTAACTTATCTCAGCATGGTAAAAGCAGATAATGTTTCAGGAAGGTCTAATTTTTGATAAACTGCCAGCTGTTCAAATTACTTAGGGGGAGAATTCATTAAGGAGCGCTAACGGATTTAATACACGTTAAATGCTAAGAAGGCCATAGGAATATAGGGCGTCTTAGTATCGCCACTGATGAATTATCCCCTTAATTCTCTTTTTTCTACTTCTGTAAACAATGAAAGTATTTGTTATTTTAAAAATTATTTTATTTAAAATATTTATAATCCTCTTAACCAAAGTGGCTCACAATTAACATACATAGTATGGAACACATCACATATCTACAATGATCTAACTAACAAAACTAAACAAATAAAAAAACATAAATATAAGGAAAGAGTATGATTCATTAGTGTATAATTGTCTCAAATCAGAAAAAATTCCTGACAAGGCATTCCATAAATAAGGGCCCACAACGGAAAAACAAGATTTCATTGTGCTTGCATATATCACCGCATCCTGTTTACACGTATCAAGTAATAAACGGTTCTCAGATCTCAATGTTCTCATGATACTTGCAGACTTTGAGGGCCTGATTGTGTATAGGATGCCACCTAAGATGCTGAGAATTGCGTGTCAATCATTCACCGGCATCCTATGCAGAATCACGTCTTATCTTAAAGAACAGATGCCTTACCCCCAATTCTCTAACCAGCGCCGGTTAGAGAATTGCGCTTGCCTGATCGCAAAGATAGGTGCGACACCCAGCCCCAAGATCAGAAGGAGGGATGCCCACTCCCTCCTGCCTGATACCCCTCAGTGATTAGCCTTTGATATCTGGGCCAACTGGAGTTTTAGGCCTCTCTCAGTGCATCCCAGGGGGCCCTTAGGTATTTGGGCTAATGAGGGCCTTAGGGCCCTCCTCAGTACATATCATTTTGGAAGAGGCGGGTATGCCAGCAGGAGGGAATGGGCATCCCTCTTGCCAGTCTTCTGCTACACGTACAAGTGGGATGTCGTGGTGCGGTGTTTGGAGGGAGTGGGCATCCCTCCTGCCAATTGTTAGGGGGTGGGTGTCTGGGGAAGGGTTTTTTTTTTTACTGCAGCCGGCTCAACTGACCGTGGCAGGGGTATTTTTTCCCGATTAGCTGAGTTGGCAGGACTCCCTGAAGCTGTGGTTTCAGGAGTCCTGCTGGCTCAGCTGATTGGCTATTCCCGTGTCATGATCAGCTCAGTCGGCAGCATCTGTTTTTGAAATGTAGGCCAGCATTTTGCAGGCATACATCTCAGGCATTTGTTGTGGCTCTAGGGAGACGCGTATGAATGCTTAAAATACGCCTAAGGCCACTTCCGGGTGAAACCATGCCCATAAGTGTTCTTACGTGTCTCCCTAGACTCGTGACAAATGCCTACAGTGTAAGTGTCCTTCCTTGCCAGAGTGGTTTTTAAATTTTTTTTATGCTTCCTCTGCGATTATGCCATGTTCTCAGTATCAAAATGCCTAGATTATATAAAGACAACAGAATACTAGTAGATACATGGAAAATGTTACGATATGTCAATAATTTAACACCTATTCCAATTCACAAATCAACAAATCAAACTATTTGGCTAAACTCCAAGATTCAAATTGGCAGATTCAAGGTTATCTGGAAGCATTGGATGATAGCAGGAATACGTACTTTAGAGGATGTTATATCTAATGGTAAACTGCTTGACTTTTCACAGTTGCAACATAAATTTGGACTTAATAAATCACAAAGTTATAGATGGTTGCAACTGAAGCAGGCCATTCAGGCAGGGTTCCCTGAATGGAAAAATTTAAATAACCAGTATAGTTTGGAATTCTTAGTCTTTCAAGTAGACTTCCTGGGACACCAGGCCGCACAGTGGTATAAATTGATAGCTGGATTTATAAATAAGAAGCCAAAAACTGGTCTTAGGGATATTTGGAGTATTGAGATTAAGCACCAAATTCCTGCATCTCAAAGGCCACGAATCTGGACTTGGAGGATGAGATGTACAATGTCAGCATCTATGAGACAAACTTGGTTTTTTCTGTTACATAGAGCATTATGAACCCCTGTTCAGTTACAAAAGTTGGACAGCTCTAAGTTTTTAATAAATGTTGGCATTGTCATCTCAAAGCAGGGACTTTAGATCATTTATTGTTCTACTGTCCATTTATTTTGGCTTTTTGGAAATCAATATGGGGCCAAATAAATTGCTTATTAGAAAATCCAGTGGCATTATCCTATGATACTGTGCTTTTTGGCATGTCAATGAGAGCTAAAAGTCAAATATCTAAAAATAACAGGCTTTTATTAATAATGACAGGAGTTGTCATACAACAAATTACGAGCAATTGGAAGAATTGGACGAGGCTTAATTATAGTTTTTGGTGGAATTCATTGTGTCATGTGTATAAAATGGAAAGAATATTAGCCATTCAGAAAGGGAATTTTAAGAAATTTCAGGAGATTTGGGAGCCATTAGCAAAATACTGTAATGTTTAATTAATGTTTTTCCCTCTGTCATGCACATCCGAGAGGGGGGAGGATGGGGGTCTGTTAGATTAATAAATTTAGATATATTGGGGTTCATTATAGAAATTTTATGTGATTGCATTGTAATTGTTCAGGAGGGAGGGGGGCTAATTCTGTAATGGATATTAATGGAATATTATTACCCATTAATATGTGTTATTGATGTATAAAATGTGATATTTATGGTTACACTTACTGTAAGTTTTGAAAATAATAAAGATTTGGAAAAAAAAAATTTTTTTTATGTGCATCCTGATTGGCTGCCAGACAGTGGTAGGATGCCTACCATCGGGACACTCGTTTGTAGAATCAGCTCCTGAATGTATAGTTTTCTGATACAAACGCTATAAAAATTCTTCATATGGATAAAATAAGAGCCTATTAAATATTTTCATAAATGGTATAGTTTAAGCATTTTAAGAAATATAAATTTGTCCTTTTTTTTTTTTTTTAAGACTGGGTAGCCTGACCCTCAAGCCAGAGGAGTCTTCATTCCTGAGTTTTGAGGCTGACAGTTCTGCACTTCGCCATGCAATCACTTCTTTTGGCTCTGTCAAAACTATGGTAAGACTGAAGCCCTTTAAAATGCATGTGTATACCCTTGGTCCCATGTGTAATCGCAGTGTTTTTATGACACATATAGCTCTTTTTTTTCCCCCTAGACTTCTACCAACCCTCGCTGTAAAACAATTTGAACAAGGCATTTAACTCCTAACCCCTACTTGCTTGTATATTACGCAGGCCTGAGAAACTCCCTGTACTTGTCCTGTGTGTTTGTTTAGATTGTAAGCTCTACTGAACAGGGACTGTCTTGAATGTTTTAATCTACAGTGCTGCGTACGTCTAGCAGTGCTATAGAAATTAGTAGTAAGGCATATATTGGATTTGCCCGACTGACTTTTGCATTGTGTAAAAATCCTGTATTTTAAACAGGTTTCAGAGGCCGAAATTTCAAGCTCCTGTGGTGGCTCTTCACACTGTAACTTTGTGCTGCAGAATCCTTGGTTGAATCAGAATTGCTTCAAGCCAGCACTTGAACAGGTATCCAGATTTTTCCCTCTTTTCTTTTAGCACTAAGTTGCAGGGGTGTACATTTTCAAGAAAAAAAAGGTTGGGGTTGTGCTCATTAAAAAAATAACAAAAATTATGATTTTCAGGCATTTCACGTTTTAATCTCTCTGATTCTTTAGACATGCATTTTGTGCACAATTGATTGTTCGTGTGTTACTTCATAGGTTTATGCATGCACAGGTGATTTGTATGCACTTTTAAATTTTCCTGCTTGCAGGATGAATGCCTTCATGTTCTAAATTAGACTGGATTGTGTCATGCAAGCAGAGCAATTTTTCTCTGCTTATCAAAGCACTAGGAAATACTCTGGATGTCTTAACACTCCATTAGCTAATTGCATGTCATGAAATCATGACACATGCTTTTCTGTTAGTTGGTCTATTATAAGAGGCCAGTTACACATGCAATTGAATACATGCTTTCTAGAAAGTTCAAGTATCACCTTGCTTTGAACAACTAGAATTTCCCACATCTGGTTAACTTTGTGGCCAAGTTGGACCACACAAAAACCTGTCATTAAAATGGCTTCATGGTTCGGTTGTATATTCTGATATTGTCGTCTTCTCATATTTGACCTGAAAATGGCGGTTCTGCCTTAGAAAGCCTGTCACCAATAAATTAGGTCAATAAGAAAAAGGTAGTACTTTATTTTCCTTTCTTTTGTTTTATTTCTATTAATCACCCATGTGTTGTATCAAACATTCTATCTTATCACATGGATTGGTTATCTTCTTGTCATCAAAGATGACATCCAAATATCTGGTACTGCTTCACCAGGCATTTTGTATAGGCTTATGTCAATGTAACTTTTTTTTATTATCCCCATGCCATGAAATTTTATTTATTTATTTATAAAAGATTTCTTGACCGCCTATAACTAGGCGGTTTTACAAAAGACAATCATATAAAATAAACATACAGCACATATTATACACAATATACAAATAACAGGTCCTTCGTATCTGCTATATTTTACAGCACTCGACAGCGCATCAATACAGAAACATTCATAATCCTGGAAATGTGTTTGATTTCACAGACACCAGCACCTGGAAGACTGGAAACATCACTTAGCGAATGGATCCTGGAAAGTAAAGTTGCCAGTACTCCACCTCAAGCTTTTCCTCTACCTAGCTCCAACATTCAAGATTGGCTCTTGGAGAAGAATACAGAGAGTAGCCAGGTATCTTTGTGCTAAGGGAGAGGATGAGAAAGATGTACTTCAGAACTCTAGCACATTTATTTGCATAATGTTTTACATTTAATCCAACAACTAAATTAATTATGGTTTTGTGATTTAGGATTTCTGCACATTGAAAGGCTGTTCTTTTAACATGGATCAGATCTTTGGACAGCTGAAGGATTTAGAGCATTGGGTCCTGCAGACTGAACAAAAAGATGTTCCAGTGGAGAGGCCTTTTCGGAATCGGAATTGTTCTGTTGCCAGCTCCACCTTCTCCATTGAGAAGATTGACGAATTAGAATTTCTTGAGCAGGAAGATGTGGACCTTTCTGATTGGCTGCTTACATCCTTTGAAGCTGAAGTCAAAAGTGACTTAACAGATAAGTGGGAATGTGTGTTTAGGCCCTTTAAAGAGAGCTATGACACGAATGATTGGCTCCTAAAAGCCAAATCCTGCAACAATTGTGGTGGCCAAACAGCTGCTGTTGAGATTGAGAATCTTGGAAACCTGAAGTGCCTGAATGAGCATCTGAGTGGGAAGAAGTCTCCTGTTGTGTCCAACAGTGACACCTGGCTTCTGCAGCATCAGCAGTCGGTACTTAAAATAGAGGATGTATGCAAGGCTAATGAGACCTGTACAAGCTTCTCGGAGTGCGTCTGTGGAGAAATCTGTGAGGAGGAGGCTCTCAAGAAATGGCTGCTAAAGAAAGAAGGAAAAGACAAAAATGGGATGCCATTGAATCAGGTGCTTAAGACAGGCCAGGAGGCTGAGAAAACAGACTCTACCTTGAACATGTGGCTTCAACCCCATAGAAGAATTCCTGAAGAGCAACAGAAAGATGGAAAAGAAAAAAATGTGATACCACTGAACCAGGTACATAAGGCAAACCTGGAATCTGATAGAGAATCTGCCCAGAGCATCTGGCTTCACCCTTGCAGAAAAACTCCAGAAGAACAGAAGAAAGAAGATAAAAACATGATGCTTAAGACCAGCTTGGAATCTGCAAAAACAGACTCTGCCCTGAACATCTGGCTTTATCCCTGTAAAAGGACTCCAGAGGAGCAGCAGAAAGATGGAAAAGATAAAAATTTGATGCCACTGAACCAGGTGCCTAAGACAAACGTGGAGTCTGAAAGTCAAGAATCTGCCCAGAGCATTTGGCTTCACCCCTGTAGAAGAATGTCGGAGGAGCAAACTGACACAGCACAGCCTGAAAATCCTGAGGCCTCTGTTAATCATCTAAAAGCCTGGATTACCAAATCTCAAAGCACAGCAGCAAACACGGAAGAGAAAGCAAGCAAGGAGATGGCTGAGAGTATCTGTAAGAGTCAAACATTGGATTTCCTAGCCCCATTCCATCAGCCTCTGAACATAGACAGTTGGGTGTTACCTTCCAGAAAGGCAGATAATGTTGAAAATACTAAACAGCTCCCTGTGGAGGATAAGTGGTTGCTACGCAAAAGAGCACATGTGAGTATTCTCTGATAACACTTGAGGCTAGTGGCCAGGAAAGATTGTGAAACATTCCATTTTTCTGACTTGCAATATTTTTTCTTTTGATGAAGATTAGGTTGCTTGCCATCAATGAAATAGTAGCCTGAGACTTCTTTTCATTCTTGTACCAGCAATCTGAGTAGTAGAGTTGAACATTTTTTTTTCTTTGTGCAGGTAATAATGCATTTATCTGGTACATGGCCTCATGCCTGATAATATGCTAAATTTTCAGTTTTGCAGTTTAATAGAATTGCCTGAAGTTTTGTATTCAATGTTATTTGCTAAATAAGCTATTTATAAACCAGTGCTCCCACAGAGCTTCATAGGATTCCTGGACAAATGCTTTGTGATGGAACATGTTCTTCAAGCTTTCATGTGTCTAAATATTTTCTAGAATGTCTTGACTGATGTCACTAGGTTTTGTTAAATATTTTTTCTTAAGTTCTGGCACATGCACAAAACAAATGATTTGATATTCATGTACTTTTCCCTGACCACCTACACTGAAAACCTGATATATTATTTTTTTAAGAAATACTTTGCACACAATATGTGATCCTAAAAAGCTGTATTGTTTTATAGAATTATTACGGCCTTCCTGATGTCTGTGACCTCTTTGCCTGCATGAAATTTACTGCTGATAGAGACCAGTGGTTATATCGAACTCCTTTACAGGTAAGAAAATCCACATTTGCTGAAACTAGACCTCAGTTATGAGGTAAAGGAGCTTCTTATAAGTTTAAGTCTTTTTTTTTTTTTTTTTTTTTTTTTGCGGGGGGGGGGGGGGGAGCTGTGCAGTTTGCCAATAATATTATGTTAAAAAGAAATGTGAAGCAGTAGTATCTAATTTTAATTAAATCTATTGTGTGTGATGACCTAAGGTAAAATACTTGTTTACTCATTGCCAGATGTGAAGAGGGTGAGTCAGATCTCACAAGCAATGGTGTCTTAAGACTTATGAAGCCAGTTAATTTTCTTTTGTCTAGTATTTGTTCATTCTTTTAAGAAAGCAATATTGTGACTTTAATGCTATCCTTGATGTAGTTTGCAAGGCTGAGGAAGCCATCTGTTTAAAGTATGTAAGTTCCCATCAGGCACTTTTCATTGCTGTTGAATCAGCCCATGTACTGCTGTGATCTGACTTTTGCACAGCCTCATTGTGATAACTACCCTTCCCCCCATCTTTTTCACACTTTAATTTAACAACACAGCAGTGACTTCTCGTATAGTGTATATCAGGTGGATAGATAAATGGCACCTAGCTTATTACTTCAGGCTGTGAGCATTGATTGACCTTACTGTAACTTTTAGGCCTTCCTTACTACAAAATCAGTAGCTTATAATTGGGGTAAAAGATGTCTTGTACACATTAGTTTGTTTCCTAATTGCTTGTCAGCAGTGCTATTCTGCAATTTAAGGGATGTTTGAGCTCTGCACATGCTAATCTATTTTTTTGCTTTGGCAATTGGTTATGAATATTTGTCTCTGCATTAATGATGCAGTAAATACATTCATAGTGATAGCATAATGGAATTAAAATGTGTAATATACACTTTCTCTGTGTGCAAATATTTGCATGAATTTAGTGCATGGAATAAACATAATATTAAATACTTTCCCAGTGTTTTTCACATAATTTGTTTATACTGTATTTTTACATAAGAACATAAGAATTGCCGCTGCTGGGTCAGACCAATGGTCCATCGTGCCCAGCAGTCCGCTCATGCAGTGGCCCTTAGGTCAAAGACCAGTGCCCTATTTAAGTATAGCCTTACCTGCGTATGTTCTGGTCCAGCAGGAACTTATCTAACTTTTTCTTGAATCCCTGAAGGGTGCTTTCCCTTATAACAGCCTCTGGAAGAGCGTTCTAGATTTCCTCCACTCTCTGGTAGCCTCCTTGGCTATTTTTTGAGGTTATAAGTTGCTGCTCAGTATTAGTGATAGAAAAAATTAGGACAAAGCCAGAAAAGTAGTACAGTAGAATCTCAGTTATTCAACTAACAGGCACTCAACCAACTGGCAAAAAAATTTTTGACCAAAAAAAACAGTTTCCCATGCTCCTCGAACATCTAAACCAGTGGTTCCCAACCCTGTCCTGGAGGAACACCAGGCCAATTGGGTTTTCAGGCTAGCCCTAATGAATATGCATGAAGCAAATTTGCATGCCTATCACTTCCATCATATGCAAATCTCTCTCATGCATATTCATTAGGGCTAGCCTGAAAACCCAATTGGCCTGGTGTTCCTCCAGGACAGGGTTGGGAATCACTGATCTAAACAACCCTCATCCCTACCTCCCTCCAGCCCCCAAAGCGGCAGAGCCAGTCTCTCCAGGCCTGAGGCGGCAGTCCTGGCAACCCCCCTTCGGCCCTGAAGCGGCAGGCGGTCGCGGTCATGACAACCCCTCTCCCTTACCAAAGTCGTAGTGGCAGCCAGTGAACAGAAGAAAGGCTGCCTGCTGTTACAGTATTTTTTTAAATAGTAACTCTCAAGCAACCAGAAAAAGTTATCCAGCAATCTCCATGGGTACCGGATAACTGAGAATCTACGGTATATGTTGTGATGTCTAAAACTGAAAATGAATGCTCCCCCTCCCCCCTGTCGTCTTCCCCTCACCATTCACCTAACTGTCTCCACTCCTCATCTTGTGTTACCCTGCCTGTCTCCCTGTGAGATCATGCTTGTTTTACTGACTTCTCCTGAGTCTGCATAGTGGCTGCAAAAGCAGGAAGCAGGCATGAGAATATTCCCTGTGCATTCATTGCTGGAGTGTTAAGTCCCAGAAACAAGAAGTTACAAACTCTGATGTAACTTCTGTTTGAGACCAGCCGGGCAAGCACCAGTGTGCACAAGGGCATGTCCTTATTTCTGCCACCTTCTTGCTATTGCCAGTGCAACTGCCTGGAGATCCAGAGAAGTAGCAGGCTTAGCATGGGAGTAGAAGTAAGTCAGTGAACAAGCGGGAGGGGAAGTGGACCCAACGCAGAGGTCTGCATGACAGGTAAGGGTTATTAGACACATTTTTAGATTAGTTGATATGTTGCACCTTTGTATAATTTCCACCAGTTCAGCACTTGTTACAACCCCCCCCCCCCCAACACACCTCTGTTTACTACCTGAAAAATACAAGGGCTGTTTAAAAAGTATCAGACCTTTATTCATAAAAAAATACTTGTATTCAGATACAACAATCTTATACTAATCTCCTTCGAAGTAGTCCCCTTGGACTGCCACACACTTCTTCCAACGGTTCTGAAACTGTCGGAAGCAGCACTGGAACGCCTCTTTTGAGATTGCTTGCAACTGGTCCATCACATTCTGCATGATGACTGAAATCTGGTCCTTTTCAGGGGCATTTTCAGCTTGAGGAAAAGTCAGAAGTCACACGGGGCCAAGTAGGGAGCCTGAGGAATCACAGGTGTGTTGTGTTTGGCCAGGAAACTCCGTATCAAATGTGAAGAATGGGCAGGTGCATTATTGTGATGGAGCTTCCAATTGCCCGCTGCCCAAAGGTCCTGCTGTTTGTGTCTCACAGTGTTACGAAGGTGATGCAGAACCTCTTGGTAGTACTCCTTGGTGATGGTTGTGCCATGTGGTGCATACTCGTGATGAACCAGGTCATTGGAGTCAAAGAAGATGGTCAGCATGACTTTGACATTACTGCGGACCTGCCTTGGTTTTTTGGCCTCGAATGTTGAATGCTTCCATTGTGATGACATCAACTTGGTTTCTGGGTCATCACTGTGCTGAGGAAGTTGGGATCACTGTTCACAGTCTCCAGCATGTTCTGTGCGATCTCCAAATGGAGTTGCTTCTGCTCGATCATTAGCAGCTTTGGTACGAACTTCGCTGAAATTCTTCTGAAGCCCAAATCTTCAGTCAAAATGGAATGAACGGTTCCAACACTGATGCTCACCTCGTCTGCAAGTTATCTGATCGTGATTTGACGATCCTGCATCACCAGGGTCCTAACTTGGTCAATGAAGATATCATTTTTGGATGTTGAGGGCCTACCAGAACATGCTTCACTCCACTGATGTGCAGCCATTTCTGAAGTGGTTGTACCACTCCTTTATCTGTGTGGTGCCCATTGCTTCGTCCCCGGTGAATCTTGCGGATCGTTTCCACTTGGGAATCGCCAAGCTTTACACAAAATTTAATACAGTAGCGTTGTTCAACTTTTTCTGTCAAAAAAGAAAATCTGACGGCGCTCACTTATACTTTCTCACTCATTGGCGGTCTGCTGGCAACTGACAGCTTCTGTAGGTGGGAAAAAAATTCAAGCATATGCATTAGGGTCGCCTACATACTTGCACCAATCCATGCTTCCCTAGCTTTATTTGTTTACGCTAGAAAAATTAAGGACTGATGATTTTTTTAACAGCCCTTGTACAATGGTTTGCTTAATTAAAATCTTTTGGAAAATGCTGATCAAGGACTTTTGTACTAATGAAAAGTGGGTTAGTGATCCTTTGCTGCTTGCCAGACTGTTGTAAAACATAGATTATAGTTTCTTCTGACCTCCAAGTTTTATAATATATATATTTTTTTAATCTTTCTAGATGTGAAGCACCTAAAGAATTTAGAACTAATGAGCCTTTATGCTGGCTAACGCACCTCTCAAACCTTGGTCTTGTTGAGATCTCCTGCTCTGAATCATTGTGATGTCCGTCTACTCCCCCTCGCTTGTTCATGACCAAATTACTTGAGCTTCATAAAGAAGTGTGTGTAGTGGGATGAAATTAACTTTGCAGAAAATGCCACTCGCTTGTTGTAACAGAGGCTAAGTTGAATATGAGCCCCTGAGACCAAAAGCAGGTCAAGTTTACATTGTTACAATGGAATATATTGGCCATCTAAGTTGTGAAGTATATATTTCAGTAAAAAGAACAAACAGTGCGTAAATCTGTTTTAATCTATCAGCAATCTAAACATATGTAGTATCTCAACTCCACAAGACTTACAACACATGAACATGGCCCATTCTTGTTCCAAAGACTGCAAAGAAAATAACTTGTACATAGAAAGTTACATGCTAGATGGTAGAATTGATTAGGTATGGACATGGCATGATTTTTCTTCTAAATTTTTTAGGCCATAGAGCAGTGTCTCGCAAACTTCTGGAAGCCACAACACACTACACCCTGTGCCGCAGCTGAAGGGCATCTGGAAATGCACAGAAGTTGACACGATGTCATGTGCATGCATAACATCATCACAGAGACACACGCACATACGCAAATGACCTCCAGATGGGTCACTGATCCACCAGTGGTGGTGATGGGGTTGCTTCAAGAGGAGCGGTGACAGCACTGGCTGACTGCCTACAGAACGTGCCTCTCACCATGTCTTGTAGGCAGTCAGCCACCGCCGGTGGCATATCTGGAATCTCGCCGCAGCATGTAGTTTGCAATACCTGCCTCACAGGATATGTTGATGCATAGCTGAAATGATGCAAAGAGTCAACACAGCCTGCTTTTGCTCTGAAGGGCACATATATGCCCTTGAGAATTAGTTGTTGGTATTGGTTATTCACATCTGCCCACATTGAGTGAAAGGTGTTAACTACAACTATTGTGCCCATGTTCCATTTACCAGTCCAGTGAATTGAGACTCGAGTTCTAACTTTTTAACATACATTGAGCTCAGTGGTCATGCTCCCTAACAAGTTGCTCATTTGCTGTAATTCATGATCCACCCAGGTAATGGCTTCCATTTACCTTGTTTTATTTTGTCAGTTGACATTGCTGGCAATTTTGTATTTCTTGTTTAGATCCAAATCGGTGCTTATAATCTGGGTTTCTATTTGTGTCTAAGCATGCAATAATTTAACCTCTCAAATTTATTGCTTTTAGATTTTTATTCTTTTTACATCAATTGGGGTAGAAGATCTGCCAGCCATAAACCTTGGAATCAAATTATTTTATAGACATTATTTGCATTTCCAGTGGCTGCCTTATGCATGAGGGTGAAAATATACTACTGCTTTCTAATAAATGAGCAGGTTCTAATAAATGAGCAGCACCTAAAAGAAAATTGACTAACCAGAGTGATATTTCATTTTAATGCATAATTTTGTAATTCTTACCTTGCACTGAAGATGTTTTCACTCTTGAAATGTAAAACGTGAATAAATACTGGAGTGTACTTAAGCCTCACTTTTTCCTGAGCTCTATGTATCCCAGTTTGAAGATGTTTCCAAGGCAGAACTCTGCTAAAAACTGACATGAGACCTTCACAAGAGATTAAGGGGGGAATTCATCAAGGGGTGCTAATTGATTTAGAATGTGCTAAACAGTATGCCTATTATATTTCTAGGGGTGTCTTAGCATTTAGCGTGTGCGAATTGTTAGTGCCCCTTGATTAATGTCTACCTAAGCCTAAGTATATATAGTGTCCCTCAACTGTAAACCCATTTTTGCTCACTATAGATTTATAAAACAATTTGGAAGCACAGAGCAAAACAAGATTAATGATATGTAAACCATTGTCACCTGTATGTAATGCTGACATGTTTTTATACCATTTTATAGCAGATGTCAATTGATTTTTTTTTTCTGAGAAATTCAGCTATGTGACTGTATAAAAACACTTGTGAATGAGATCCAAACTATAGTTAAAGCAAGGATCCTTCTGAAACTTTTAAGCTTATGCTAAAAAGAATGACTGCTCCTTACCCACTTACTTGGTTTTTCATTTTTAACAATATTTGTGGTGGAATGGTGCTCTTTATAGTCCATGAACATTGTAATAACACTGAATGATTCTTTCCACTGTATATTACAATTCCAGTGTATTCTGGGCCAGTAAATTAAGTAGCATATTGTACTAGATCAGGAGTTCCCAAACTGTCCTGGGGGGAACCCCAGCTGCTCATTGTGGATCTTCTGAAAATGCATATGAGAGATTTGCATGCTAAGAAGACAGTGTATGCAAATCGATTTCATCAGTATTCATTGTGGATATCATGAAAACCTGAGTGGCTGGGGTTACCCAGGACAGGTTTGGCAATTGCTGACTAGGTAAATCTCTCAGAAATTAAGTAACTGATCAAAGCTTGCATCTTCTTGCACCATTTTGCCTGTCAGCCTTTTTCATCAAAATATGAAATGACTTACTGCTGTTATGCTGCATAAGACTGTTTTCAGGTGCCTCTTAAAAAGAAATGTGCTTATTCACTTCATTTCTTAGATAGTTTTGAGAGTTAATACATGGTTTTTAAGTCAAAATAAGAAAAACAGAGAACCTTAAAGAAAAAAGCAAGTTTTAATAATGAGGCATCTTGGGTAATAAAAGATTTCAGTGTATCTGCTCCATGTTATGGTGAAGCTACCCTGGCTTGTGGTCAGGATGCCTTTTTTGGTGGGAATGGCATGGAATCCTTCTCGCATCAATTAAACTTAGTCTTCAGATTATATATTCAGGTTATTACAGCAAGATTTATGCATACAATTTTCATGCTGTGTAACGTTTAAACTTGGAAATATTTATAACATTTGCATATCATGGGATCCTTATGTAAAAGCAAATCTACAAAGAATCCTGTATATACTTGCTAGGCCTTACTTGTCCCTTCAACATCTGCCATTCTGGGAGCCAGCTGGTGCTGCCTTGGAGGTGTCATCATATTTGTATGCTAGTTTCCCCTGTTCTGGATTCAAGTGCAGGAAGTTGGAACCCAGATTAGGGGTAGCTAGTTTTGTTTTGATTTTTTTTTGTTTGACTAATGAATTTTTTAAAATTAATTTGTACTGTAAATAAATCTACCATAGAAGATGATTTGGGCATTCTTCTCTTTTTTTTTTTTTTTTGCTTTTTCTCATTTAAAGAAGTACTGTGATAGAACAGATGTTGATGCTACTACAGAAATGCAGGTATTTGCATAATATCCTGCAGTGGCATAAACCAGCTTTAAAACATCACTCTTCCATACTGCTTACTTAATTCCCAAATCCATCAAAACTGTCACCATATATGGTAAATGGTGTTTATTTACAGTAACTTTTAAAAATGTTCCCAAAGATTGGTTTTATTTTCATTCTATCGTGCTCTAATGAAGTACTTGTTCAAAATATAATATATAATTCAGCAATCCAAACAGATGGTATGGAAGCGTTCTTGTGTGGTTGGTCTGCCAAGTCCCTTTTATTTTAAAGCAGTTTATTCATTTGCACAGAAAGGGGCCTATGCACAAGTATGGTTAATATGTTTTAGTTATCCTGTGGTAATTGTCAAAGTTTAACACGGGCTAACAGCAAAACCTCTTGTTAAACTGAGGGTATCTGCCACAGATGTGTTTAACATGTGTTAACTGCATGGCAGACTACACAGTGCAATTACATTGATTCAGGTGGTATATTGACTGCACATTAACTGTAAGGTGCATTCTTCACCTACTTCTGTGTTTTGGCTGTTTGTTGTAATTAACATGGTGCATAAGTGCACACTTATTGCCACATTAACAGCTAATGCATCTTAATAGAAGGTTTTGGAGAAAATATTTTACCAGCTAGTTAAGCCACAGTATTGATCAAAACAGCAAGATTCACACGTTGAATACTGATTTTGCCAAAATGAGCTTTTAAATTAATTTTGTAGCATTAGGAAAACTTGGGGGGTGGGGGAGATTTATGCAAATCTCTTAATTTATAATTAATCTTACAATTTATATTAAAAAATTAGTGTGAGCTTATAAAAGAAGCTACTTGAATATTAACTGTGGTTTTTTTCTTGGAGAGTTCATATTCCAAGTCACAAACAAAAATCTGCTAATGACAACCTGCTCATTTATGAATCCAAAACTTTATACCTGTGGGGTGTTGTTTAATTTGACCTTTAGGTTTGTATGCCACTATACATTTGTATATGGTATTCCATTTTATGTAAGTAATTTTTTTTCCCCATTAAAGCATTGGAACCAAAGCCTGGGGTTTTTTTTGTGTGGTTTTTCTTGTACTTGTGGAATATGCTCTGTGATTTATAAAGAAGTTTTCACTAACTTAAGAAATCTTTGATAGATTTGAAGATGTAACAATAAGATTTCTAGGTCACAAAAGGTTATCCTGATATTTAGTTTGAAACAATTTGTTTGACAGCGACATTCAACCCAATATCAGTCAAAGCTGTTCAGTTCTAGTGTTATAATATCATACCCTACCCTCCCTCTACACTAATAACTTCATTGAGTAATTTATCTTCAATAGAAATAGTTTTAAAAAAAATCTTATTGTAAGATTCCATCTCCTCTTACAATTCACCTCCTCCCTTTCAAGATTTTTCAGACTTCATCTATCCATACCCCCTCCCTGCAACACCAAAATTAATATGACACTGTCTTATTTTCATGGAAACACGGTACCTATAGCAGTTATCTGAACTTATCTTCCCCATTGGTAGATGATAGGCTACAGCAAATCCTTCATCCCCTGTATTCTATTGTACCGACTGCAGGGGGAGGTAGGAGCAGTAACTAGGATAGAGAAGCACTTTCCTTCCTGAGTTTTCTTGTAGTGCTGCAGCCTTACAGGGAAAAATATTGGGGGTGGTCAGACACCCATAGAGCTGGCACTTCTATAAAAAAAAATTACTGAGATGGGAGTGATTCTGTTTTGCTGGGCTATGCTCAACCCAAATAGCATGTAAAGTTATTGCATACTACTTGTACTGAGTAGCCCAGAAAAAGAGGAAAGGTGCTGTGCCTGGCACCTGTGCAGAACAGCTAAGTGATAGGCAGAGCAGTTCTCTAGCCTAGTCCTGGAGGACCACCAGCAAGCCAAGTTTTCAGGTTAGCCCTAATGGATTTACATGCCTGTCACCTCCATTATATGCAAATTAGAAATGACACAAGAACAAATTTAACCCCATCCCCATAGGAACTGAATTTCTGTCCCATTCCTATAGCTCTGCCTTAACCGCACAAGTCTCAGACACTTGATTTTAAAGTGTTTGAGGCTTGTGCAGATGAGGACGGAGCTTGCAGGAATAGGGCAGGGACAGGAAAATGAGTTCCTGTTGGAACAGGGAAAAATTTGTCCCTATGTCATTCTCTAGTGCAAATCTCTCAAGCATATTCATTAACACTATTCCAAAATCCTGACTGGCTGATGGTCCTCCAGGACAGGGTTGGGAACTACTGCCCTAGCCCGTCAGCTCAGATTCTGTGTTGAGTTTTGCCAGTAGTGCCACCATTCTTCTGCCTCAGCTGATCACAGGTGTGTATAGTTTTTTTTAAAAAAAACAAAAAACACTGGATATGGGTATGTGTATCCCCTGCCTATAGCATGGGACATACTAACACAACACACACAGGTACTGGCACTGCCACACCTGCTGGTAAAATTTTCCCTGTAAAAAGTGGGTGATCCCTTTTGAGCATTACAAGGAGTGTTCATTTAACTACTACTGAACTCCTTGTAATACATTTGCACAGAGTTCTCATTGGTTGCTACTTGCTACAGTGATTGGTAAGAACCTTTTTGAGCATTGATAGATGACCTGCCTTGCCAGTAAGACTGGTTCCAACCAGGCTCACTTGCACGGCCAACTTCTTAGCATTGGACGTTAAGTCTGTTCCTACTATCTTCCATTTAGCCCTACCCCCCTTAGCAACAGCTGCAATTGGCAATACACAGCCTAAAAAAACAAGACACCCCCCCCCCAAAAAAAAAAAAAAATCCCTTTCAAAGTAGAAATAACAAGGCAAATAAAATATATACCTAAATTTATACAGTAAAACCTTGGTTTGCAAGCATAATTGTTCCAGAAGCATGCTTGTAATCCAAAGCACTCATATCAAAGCGAATTTCCCCTTTAGGAAATAATGGACACTCAGGTAATTCGTTCTACAACCCAAAAACCTTAATACAAAATACTATATGTACTTGTATTACAAGACCTCGCTCATTTAGAAGTCACTAAACTGTAGCATCAGAGTGAAGAACCATCAGCTCAGTTGTGATGATGTGATGTGAATACTGTATGTACTTGTATTGTGAGACTTTGCTTGCATATCAAGTTAAAATTTAATAAAATGTTTTGCTTGTCTTGCAAACCAAGTTAGTTGCAATCCAAGGTTTTACTGTATACATACCTCATATCTGTATCTGTGCAGAGTAGTTAAAGCCATTGTGACAATTTGTGGAGTAAAAATACAGTTGCTGTAGTTCTTTAGGAATAGGGGCTGTGGAGTCAGTAGATAAATCCTTGAACTCCTCAGTTTCTGGTATCCACGACTCTGACTCCAGGTACCCAAAATTGACTGACTCCACAGCCCTGGTAGTTAGAGGATAAGACAGATTGCAGGATAGGTTTTAGAATATGGTGGATTTTAGAGGTCAAGAAAGTTATGCAGAGGTATTTTTTTCATGTTTATGGTAGGTTGCAGGGCATTGGGGAAAGGACAGTAAAGAAAAAGACAGACTTGTGAAAGGAATGTTTTTACAGCTCTGTTACACTATTTCCAAGTTTCTATACAACAGCAGCTGGAATGCTTCCCATACAATGCACTGGGCATTTCCTTGGTCCATTTTTTTTTTTTATTTCAATGTAGCTTTCAATCACTTTTTCCTCCATGCCATATTTAATTTAATAATTCTTTCCAACCTCAAAGCTCTTTGAAAGAACATTTCTGCATTGCTGAAAAAGGACCAGCTAGCCAATATTCAAAACTAACCAACCAGAAAACTGCTCCTGGCCAGTTAAATAGAATTTTAGCTCCTAACTGGTTATCTCCTACTGAATATCCATAGTTAGCCACCTGCTATAGGTGGTTAGGTGTGATAATTCAGCACCAAACCAGCTATGTTTAGCAGTTAACATAGGCTGCAGCCTATCTTTAATCCTTTATTTGGCATTGTTGCTCAGAAGCAACATGTGTTTTCTATGGCTCTTACAGGAGATCTGCATCTCCAAATGCCTGTTTACTTGGAACTGTTTCTCTCATTCAACATCAAGTTATGTAAAGCAGTTGTTTCATCATCTGCCAATTAATACTTAATAGGTTAATGCTGCAGACTGGCTTAACTGGGTAAATTGCTGTGGGAAAAGATCAGGGGTATATATTTTTACATACAGGATTGTATTTGTGCTGGCTATAAGAATAGCTTTACTGCGTCAGGCCAATGGTCCAAGCCCAGTAGCCAATCCATGTCACTAGTACCTGGCTAAAACCCAAGGAGTAGCAACATTCTATGCTACCACTACAGGGCAAGCAGTGGCTTCCCCCATGTCCTTCTCAATAACAGACTATGGACTTTTCCTCTAAGAACTTGTCCAAACCTTTCAGAGACTAGACTTGATATTTTTCATGATTCTCTTAATAGTAGCATCACCAAGACTGGTACTACTCTACCATAGTACATACATTCTATGCCAGTTCCTCTTAGGTTTAGGAAACATCTGTTTCAGCAAATGTTCTCCTAAAATCAGGCAGAATGGCTCCTAGCACTTGGAGAATATTTTTGAATAGCATCATTTTTGCTACTGTGTTTTATACTGTTTTGTTACAAACTACTTCGGAATTGGAAACCATGCAGGAAATAGGAACTTGTCCTCAGTAGATAGCACACCCAGGATCTTAAGTAAAACATAAGCAGCTTAACAGATTCTGTAGCTATCGTTTGCAGAAAGTTTTCTTGTGCATTGCTTCCTATGTGCAAGGACTCTTACAGACATTAGCACACCACTTATTTAGATCAAATGGCAACAGAAGCATTTATTATTAAATGCAACTGCACCGAAGCACACAAATGACCTGAAGGCTAAGCATATAGTTTTCTTGCACATGGGCAGTGTAACTAAGGAAAGTGGTTCAGCCCCCTTCTCTAATACAATATAAGATACCTACAACTTTCTTTACATTTTACTTGAGGATGAGCCCACTAAAAAAAGATACAGAAACAGCACAGGGATGAAAATCTGAGAGGAGTAAGCCACCAAATGGAGATAAGGGTGATGTTATAACTCTAAAATGACATGCTCAACTACAGAAATAGCCATATTCTTCCAGCTCCTTGCACAAAATACTGATTCTGTTGCTCACTCATATCCAATGGCCACTAGTAGTATAATAGCATAGCCTCTCTTTTCACACACACACACTTGTTTTGGACTGCATTGGTGGTGGTTGCCCATGCCCAGCCTGTGTAAGGGAACACTGCAACACAACATCACACACAGCTTATCACAGTAGTTATAGGTACAAGAGAAAGCCTCCGCAAGTATTTGTTCTCCTACATTACATACAATGTATGCCAAAATCAGCTCCTAAAGGTACACTATATTTACTTATGCTGCAGAGTAAGAATTAGTAGCAGAAGCCAACTGGCTTCAATGAAAAAGAAATGAAACAGTCCTTCAGCCACCATTCAATACTGAAACATGAACCAATCTAACTGATGCTCAAATAGAAACACTGATCTTGAGGTTAGTGGTTAACTGTTCTTCTGGCTAGCTTACTGTAATATCAGAAAGAAAAATAGATTTAGAAGATAGAGGGAGTCTGACCATTCCAAAAGAAAATATTACCATGTTAGGTAGGGTTTGGTATTTTTTTTGACCTTAGATATAAAGCATATGATCTCAGTACAACAGTTGAGGTTTTCTTCTTGCTAAAGGTTCTGAACAGCTAAAATTTTGGAAAGAATGACAGTTCAGAATAAGCATCTCTAACCCACATCACTTATTTACAACAGCAGAACTAAACATTAGAAACAACAAAAGTTTCCTTAAGAGAAAGTTATATTGTAGAACATGGCCACTGCCAAAGCCTAAATTGTAGAGTGATCTAGCACACTATGGCATGCAGTACCACAGAGTGTAATCCTGGTCTTTGAGAGAGGTCAATGGGTACAAAGCTTATTTATCTTCCAAAACAATGTAGAGGTGCTTGCCAAGTGCTCCTGATACTTTAATAGTGATGTTGTTCCAGGTGCCAATATCATAGCCACAGTATAGAACTTTCTCTTGAAATTCAGGTTCAAAGTAAATAAAAATAAGTCACCATGGACAGATAGAGCTATGAAAATGCATTCTGTATTCAATGTCCTCTAGCCACTCTTCTTACAGTGACTGCCGGGCTGATGCACTCTTTAAATGCTCCCAATTATTATACAAAGCATAGAGGCTGGTGAGTGTTAATCCCATGAGACCTCCTCTTGCCACCCCACGCAGTCCACCTACAAAAAAACAAACAAACAAAAAACTAACAGTAAATTACAAATGATTCTATCTATATTTATTTAAAAATCCTAGTACACACCTCTAAATTGAAGAATAACTTACACCTACATAAAATTTCTAAAACAAAGAAAAACAAATTATAGCAAATTCTGCATATATACAAACATATCTTTAGTGAAAAAAAGAACTATAGATTTTCATAGTGTGTATCCCAGGACTTTCTGAATGGGCACACGACCCAGCTAATTTTGATGATCATCTAAGTTTACCATGTACAGTAGTATTAAATGTAACTCTTTGGCACGCCTCCTCCCCTACACCTGGCTGCCAAAAATGGCTAGGGCAAATACTGTTGCAATGCATACAACTAAGGCAGTATGTGTTTCTCATGCACATTCACTGTGGCTATTTTGTAAATGCAATAGGTAAGGGAACCCTGAAACCAATCATCACAATTGTGCCCATCTAATTTTACCATATTACCCTTATTTTAACAAAGTCAATACAAACTCTATATTTTTACCTTAAAACTGAGCTGGTGCTTGGTAGCAGATAGAGGATAACAGTACAGTTTTGTAGAAATTATATTTCATTTATGCAAAATGTAAGAGGCCATCTTGCTTTTTTGTTATGTAGACTTGTAAATATGTTTATTTACTACAGAAAGGGCCCCTTTTTTTAAAGCCGTAGTAGTGAGTTTGTCACAACCAATGCCCTGAAATCCATTCAATTCCTATGGGCTTCAGTGCATTTACCATGACAGACTTGCTACTATGGCTTTTTAAAAGGGGCCCAAAGTAATTCAGTTTAGCTGAGCACACAAAGCCTATAGCATTTTGCTAGTCATAGCCTCATAAATGCAAATCATGAAAAATTTAAAAAGCTCCTCCCAAGACAAACAGTGTCACCCTTTCACCAAGACAGAAATTACTCCTTAAATCCTAATGCATAGAAACACTTATTTGACCTCAGAGATTAGTGTATAACTCATTTGTTGTCCTTTTAAGAATTTAGAATTGGGAGAAATCTAAGATGGCATTAGAGTGAGTTAGGTTATGAGAGGCTCTCAGCACTTAGTTTCATTGAGCCTAGCTGGGCTTGTCTCACTCCCCTCCTCTTCAGCAAAATGAAGAACAGTTTGTATCGTCTGAGGAGGAACCTGGAATTGAATCTGTTCAATTGTGCAGGCACCTTCTCCAATACTGGGTGCATCCATTTCTGACAGCATTGGAGTTAGCTTTAGTGTCAAATTTTAGGGGTGATTTGTTGCAGCAACCCAAGAAAAAGTTGATAAATTGATCCGCTAAAACCCCTCTTAGAGGAGATAGTACCCAAGTGCTCATATTTTCAATTCCCCTTCAACCCTTGGTTGAGCTGCAATTAGTGAATATGGAAGCACTATGGTCTGCCCTTGAAAGACTCCACAAGGTATGCTTCTCTTTTTTGTTTCCATTGTTCTGAACTCTTCTACTAAGGTTAGAAGAACTGGAGTTGGCTTTGATTGCAGACTTCCAGGACAGGAAGTATGAAAATGTCTCTTACTAAAATAACTGTCCAAGTCCCAGAAACTACAAGCACAGGCTGACAACTAGGAAAACCAATTTAGCAAGAACTTCTCAACAAATCAGGCAACATCTAGGTTCCCAATTCAATGCAGATGTTTGTATTTTATCTTCTGAAACAGGACCATTGTGAGGAATGTGTTTAAAAAAATCATGATTACTAGCTTTTTATGCTTACCCAAACAGTGCACAAATAATAAGAGACAGCACCGACATTTCCATTTTGTATTTAAAAGGATGACTACAAATTCTTATTAAAATAGAGTATAGGAGTCCAAACACTGGTCTACATTGCGGACATTATACCCAGCCTGATGCACAATTCAGAATTTTTTAAAAAAAGCATTTTGATGTCACTGTCTGCAAAGACTATATGTTCTGAAAAATTACAATCAAGAGCAATACATTTATCAAATTATGTATATTCTAAAATATAAACTTCAGCTTGTTGTAATATGATTTCCCTACTACAGTAACACTAAAAGCTTGACCAGTACTTATGCTTGTAAACAATCACTGTAGGTTCCTTTCTCATAGAATCGAGCTTCTACACACAAGTTTGATTAAAATGCAGTTATCTTCATCATACCCAAAAGAGCCTAGAAATTCTTTAGAATCATTCAAATAGTATCCAAATCAGAATATATACAATAATTTAAATATAGACCATATTTTACCTCCAAGCAACATAGCTAAGGTCCATGTGAACAGAAGCTAATGAAAACAAACTAAAAGCCACAGTGCTTTTAAATGATGACTCTGTGTCACATTTGGTGAGTCATCCCAAATTTACAAACTTAAATTTATTTGGAGCACAATCTGCCATATAAACTACTGTACAAAATCATAACTGCATTATTTGCAATCATATTACACAAAAAAGAATGCAGAGTAGCTTCCACCCCTAGACTATCTTACAATCCCTTGTGATCTAGCAGTGTTAGTCACTCTTGGCCATCTCAGCTGTACTCACAAAATGGCTGCTATGACCTCTTATGATGGTCTCATGAGATTGCGACTAGAGATAATGGCAGCCAATTTGAGAGTAGAGTCAGCACCCTGACTGCACCAAGCACGTATTTTCAGCTTCTACTGAAAATACACAATCAGTTTCAGTCTTAACCATAGCCATTGTCTTTTGGCCAAAACTGGTCAGAAAAAGGATTTTTGGCACCATAACCAAAACTTGATTGGTCTCTAGCTACAACTCAAATAGAAGTGCGACAAGCTGTTCTTTCTTTAGGATCAACGTTTCAACCTTGTTTTCATTGTAAGTGTATTATTTCTTTTTAAAATAATAATAATTTTCTTTGAACCTTCAGTTACTTTTTCTCTCCCCTCCTCCAAAACAAAAATTTCAAGAGTAACCATCGATGCTTCTTAATTCCCCTAAGTTCTGTTGTTTAGCAGTAAAATTGGTTCTTTTCCTAGGCTTTTGGGTGGATTTCTTCCTAAGTTATGCAGACTACATGGTTAATATTATTCTAATTCCCTTTTGGAATTACTTATTTTCTTTTCAAAGTGTTGTTAGTTTGTACACTTTAGAGGCCAACCAAAATTGCAATTGAAAAACTTATCACCTGGTTTTGGATGAAGCTGAAAACTAAAGTTTTGTTGTGTGAATGTGAACCAGGCCCACTAGAGATTGCCAGAGCTTGAGGCTGGCAGCCTTCTACTAAACCCACAATGGATTAACACCTTCCAAATCCCAGGAACTGCAAACACAGGCCGATAACTTTAACAAGGACTTCTCAACAAATCTGCATAGCTCAAAACTGACAAAAAATGGACTGAGTGCTCTTTAATTAAGCCTCCATGGATAGAGAAAAAGTTATCTGACCCCATTCCCAGGTTATGAGCCTGACTATTAATCTGGATATTCTTCTAAACAGGACTTTTCACCTATGGTACAGGTCTCAAATTATCCAAACATAAAATATCTGTTTTTGTCATATTTAAATTTCTACTTATTCAAGATCATCCAATCTAAAACTGCAACTAGGCACAAATTTATCCACTTTATCCTTTGAAATTGGAAGTAACTGGATATGGAACATAAATGTAACAGCTAATCCCCATACTACATTAATAATTAATTTTAAGTCAGGGACACTCTTGATCCATATGAGCTGAAGGATGGCAACCAAATATTTTCCCATAAGAGGCCTTCAATTTTTATTTTTTTACTGCGTGTATCCTCAAAGGGGCATTCCCCTTCTAAACCTACACACTGTAGAAATCGCAAGACAACTGAGCAAGCTGTATATCAAATGTTGGATGTCCACTAGCCCTGAGGAAGCGGCTTTGTAGCCGTGAAATGTTAGCAAATTTGGACCTCTACTAACACAGTTTCAGTTTTAAAAATTGCAAAGAATCTGTAGTCCTATAGATACAAAAATTATGGCATTTAGTCACTACCGATGAAAGTTTCTGTGCCGATGATGTGGGTGGAGGTAGTAGTGTGTAGTGATGTAGTAGGAAGTGGTAGTGACAACAGCTCAAGAGACCCGAGGCTTTTCTTTCGTCAGTTAAAGACACTTAGGGCTAGATTCACTAAGCCCACCGATCGTGTACTAACCCGATTTTCCTCGCGACCCGATTCACTAACCTGTGTGCCAATCATCTCCGATCTGATCCAAGCATGCAAATGAGGGGAAATGGCATGCAAAGTAGGAAGGCAGCGATTCACTAACCAAAATATGGAACACTGACTGGGCTAGCCGATCAACAGCTGGGGACCAGTCGCTGACGTCCTTTCCGACTGCCCTGTTCTCTGCTGCCCTGCTCCTGTATGCAGCCATACTCACGAGCCCGTGGTTTTAACAGAACACACCGTGAGGAAGGATGGAGGAAAGCAAGTTAACAGTTCCTTGTTTAAAAAATCTTTATTGTCATGAGCCCATGGGCGTGTTTGCGATTAGAGCATTTGCATGCGCAGTCTTTTGTGAATCGGTCGCCTGAGACTGGATCGGCCACTGATTGGAACGCTTTAGTAAGGTTAATGAATCTAGCCTTTAGCCTTTTAAGTGGAGTTGTTTTGAATTGAAATTCTAGTTACCCACTTTACCATAACTATATTATTGTAATCCTCAAAGGGGTGGGCATTTACAAATACATTCTCTTCATCTTTGAGAAATATCTTGTCCTTCAAATATGCGGCTCTTTCTCTCTCATCCCTTTCTGTTGTGAGCTTGGGTAAATAAGCAGAGTAGAAGAAAATGAGTCATTAAGATTCAGGTTATCCTAGAGTGCCCCAGTGGCCCCCAGGGTCTTGCACCATAAGAGCGAATGTAGGGAAGGCTAATACATCTAAAATAAAACAAGCAAAACTAAACTCCAGATTCTGGTTTCCACAAAAGGAGGGCTTATCCCCAATAATTACCAACTGATTCAACTTTTAAAAAGGAAATAAAATCACTTACATACTGTTCTACTTATCCTCTATATCTTCACGAGATGATATATCACAAAAGCAAGCAGAGGCCAGGGCTGACATACAGGTTAATGCACCTAGTTTAAGGAAAAACACGTGCATGTTTTTTTTTCCCCTATGCATTTTGTTTACATTTTTCTTGTTGATAAAATGTCCTGGTTATACAGGTCCAATTAACTATACTTGTACACATGAGGAAGCTTAAATACAAAAAAACCCTTAGCTGTCAGGCTCAAGTTTTTCTGATCTCAGAAGCTTTTTTCTATTTGAACTAAAGAACTCATCCTACTGCAGATGTTGTTTGTTTTTTAAACAAACAAACAAAAAAAAAAGCACAACAAATTTCAGTCACAAACTCTTTCTACTCTCTCAGTTAAACTTCCTCTTTGAAAAAAAACAAACCTGTTTGAGCCATCAGTCAATCAAATGACTTTTAGCTTTCTCTAGGACTCTTGGTTGTCATGTACATGGTTCAGTACAAACTTCCAATCAGCCAGAGCATTCAGAGATTTTAAACCATCAACTACTACCAGTATGTTTATCACTCCCCAGTCTCACTTGCACACCTCTTCCAAACCACTTCGAACACTGTACAAGATCAGCTTGAATTGAGAGTTCTTCCCACACCAGAGACATACAGAAATATAGCACTGGCTCTAACTTGTGAAACAGGTTTAGTAAAGCCAGACAGTTCACCCTACTTCTATGAAGCTAACAACAAGAATGCTAAAGCACTAATTAAAACAGTGTCTCTCAAATTGATTCCAGGTGTGCCATGAGAGATTCCAGAATTTCATTTTATTTTTAAAAATTCCCTTCATAATAGTTGACATGTATGTCATATGCAAGAGTCTGTCAATGTCATGAGCATCTGTGTATGTAAGGATACAGATACAACCACCCAGACAAGCATCATTTGACATAATTGGTCCTTGAAAACTAACAGCAAGTACAGTAAAACCTTGGATTGCAAGTAACTTTGTTTGCAAATGTTTTGCAAGACAAGCAAAATATTTTACTAAATTTTAACTTGATATACAAGCATAGAAACATAAAGACGGCAGATAAGGGCCATAGCCCATCAGGTCTGCCCACTCTACTGACCCACCCCCAAGTCTACTTTTCTAGAGATCCCACTCCTAATGACCGATCTCCTTAACTTAACCCTCTAAGGGATCCCACATGGGCATCCCATTTGCTCTTAAAATCTAGCACGCTGTTGGCCTCGATTACCTGCACCGGGAGCTCATTCCAAGGATCAACCACTCTTTCAGTGAAGAAATACTTCCTGGTGTCGCCATGAAATCTCCCGCCCCTCAGTTTGAGCGGATGCCCTCTTGTGGCCGAAGGTCCCTTGAGAAAGAGAATCTCCTCTTCCATCTCTACATGGCCGGTGATATATTTAAACGTCTCGATCATGTCTCCTCTCTCCCTACATTCTTCGAGAGAGTAGAGCCGCTAATTTTTCAGCCTCTCTTCGTACGAGAAGTCCTTGAGCCCCAAGACCACCCTGGTGGCCATCCGTTGAACCGACTCCACTCTCAGCACATCTTTCCGGTAATGTGGCCTCCAGAATTGCACACAATATTCCAAATGAGGTCTCACCATGGTTCTGTACAATGGCATTATGACTTCAGGCTTCCTGCTGACGAAACTTCTGTGGATGCAACCTAGCATCTGTCATGCCTTAGCTGAAGTCTTCTCCACTTGATCGGCAGCTTTCATGTCTGCACTGATAATCACTCCCAAGTCTCATTCTGTTGAAGTCCTAGCCAAGGTCTCACCATTCAAGGTGTAAGTTCTGCACGGGTTTCTGCTGCCGAGGTGCGTGACCTTGCATTTCTTAGTGTTGAAGCCCAGCTGCAATACAAGTACACGCAGTATATACACATCACAACTGAGCTGATGGTTCTTCTCTCTCTGCTGTTGAAAAGAGTGTAGTGACTGTTCTTTTTTTTCAGTTCAAAAGATTTTTATTGAAATTTTGCAAAACACAACAGAAAATAAATATCAAGGTACAGTAACTTCCGTACATACAAAAATGAACATTTACTGAAAATCAGCCAAACGTGTATAAGCAAGTATATAATACACATAGAAGAATGTAAAAAGAAAAAGAAAGGAAAGAAGAGGTAGATAGTGAGCAAAAGAAGCATGAGATGAAGTGGTCTACTAATTAGAATGAATAAACCGATCAAGAAATTTCCATGGAGAGGATGGACGAGAGGTTTGTGTGGATATTCTGGATATGCAGCGTTTTTCAAAAGCATATTGTTCATGTTTATGGTAGAGGCATAAAGAGTTCCACCAGAAGGTGTAATCCAGCAAAGCACCTGATTTCCAGATCTTGAGAATATGCATGATAGCAGTAGCAATCATCGTGTTAATCAGCTGAGAAGGACAAGCTGTATTGGCAAAACAGGGAGGTTAGAACGAAGGATGACCATGTCGAAGGTTAAATCTGCAGAGCAAGACGTGATGTCTTTGATAGTCATCCAAATACGGGACCAGAAGGAATGAATAGTCCGACAGTGGAATAGCATATGGCCGAGGGAGGCTTCAGCTTCAGAACAGTGCCAAAACTTCGGATCAGATTTCAAATTGGCCTTTCACATTCAGACAGGAGTCCAGACTGCTTGCCACATGACAAAGAATAATGATAGTGAGACTCTGCGTGATAGCAGAGGACGATTGGTTGTGGACCAGAACTCAGCCCAATTAATGTCAGAGAGAGGGATAGTCAGCATGTTCTCCCATTGATGCATAGATTGAGGGGAGAAGGAATAGCGGTAATCTCGTAGATTGTGGTAGAAAGTGGATACAACTTTCCCAGAAAAGATGATGTCAAATGAACTCCAGCAATGTACAGAATGAGTAGAGGTTTTATCCATTGAAAGCAGTGTCACATTTGCAATGACAGCAGTAAGGGTAAGCCATTGCGAGTGGCATGTTTTGAGTTGTGGATATTGAGCACAAAGCGAAGAGAAGGTAGAATCCGGTCCTTACAAAAGAGTTGTTTCACAGACCATATTCCAGCCTTCTGCCATTTCTTCCAGCATAAGGTCTTGCCATTATGTTTAAGTTTGGAGTTGTCCCAGATTATCATGTCAGGGCTGGTATAAATAGAAACCTCAGACGTTTAGTGACTGTTTAGTGTAGTGACTGTTCTAAATGAGCGAGGTATTGCAATACAAATTCGCTTTGATATACCAGTGCTTTGGATTACAAGCATGCTTCTGGAATGAATTATGCTTGCAAACCAAGGTTTTACTGTAATTTTATTTTTTGTGCAGTAGTTATCCTAACTTGAGAAGCAAAGCAGTCAAGGCTTTGTTACTGTTTAGATCTTCTTATCTTTGTGAACTTGGATTTTCAATTTTGACAGAAACTTTTTAAAAAAGAGAATGACTGTAGATAGATGATTAAATGTGTTTTTGCCTGTTGACTAACGAGCTGCATTTTGAGTTAACTTGCACTCAAAAACAAGCACATCGATTTCATGGATTAGCAATTTTATCTACTTTAGTTTCACCGTTGTTACAATTATCCATACATACCTTAAAGAACTTTAAATAAATAACTCAAATTTAATTTTATGTTGGTTTTTCCAATTTTATAATTTCAATTATAATGTGCCGCAAAATGCATTTGTTCTGTTTAGTGTGCCGGAGCTAAATAAGTTTGAGAGAATGTCTTATAGATAAGAAAAACCTGATTTAAGATGGAATTTTGAAGTCAACATTTCTAGACTTATAGATGAATGTATATGCAGTACAGTACTTATAAGCAGCAAATTTAATATTTAATAGAATCCAGAAGGGAAGGTGGTATCAATTACCAACCCTTTGCAGAAAGTCTAGGATCCATGTGTTTTAAATGTTTCCATGAGAATGCTTAACATTTGTACTAAAATTTCCCCTTAGCAGAAAAATCTTCCCATTTCATTGGAATTTTATAAGCAGTATATTAAATAAAATTGAAATGTGGAATTTATGAATGGCTGATTAAGTCTGAAGTCTTATATCCTAGAGGTCTATAGATCAGATTAGTGCAAAAAAGTCAGTTTTCTTTATTCAAGTGCCTACTCATTTGTTCACATTCCATACAACTAGTTTCTTCTTAACAGCACGTTTTAAATATAATGCAGCTTTGCCCCCTTTTCTGCTACCTTGTCATTCCTAAAGGGATTAGTTTGGGATGGCTATACTGCAACTATAAAAACTTATTGCTAGGGCTGGTTAAACCATTATGTGAATTAGGCAGCTACCTAGAACACCAAGTATTTGTCAGGTGTCATTTGCACATTAGACTATAGGGAGTGGTTGCCTTCTCTTACTTGCAAACCTGCATACTGGAGAACAACAACAAAAAAAAAAAGACACTGTAATACCAGGACCTGTGTGGCACTGAAGAGTTGGCACTGCAGTGTCTCAGATCCATCTCTCCCTCCAACCCATACTCTGCGTCATCATACCCCAGAAGGAAAAAGCGACTCGACTAGCTACTGCTTTCTACCAAATCCCCATTTCCTGCTAGTGGTTAAGCAATAGTGTTAAAGAGCCGCCTCAAGCCGTTGCCCCCTGCCCTAAACACTACCTTTTATTCAATATTCCCTCTGTTGCTCTAAGATGGCTGATTTGCATAATTTTCCATGAAACTAGATTAAAAGGGGCTTTTTTTTAACCACACAATCATCTTCATAAAATTTCTCTAGTTGGTAAAACTACCGCTACAAACAAAACTATACAGTGCAAACATTTAAAATTCACTTAAATTTAGAATTATGGGACTAGCTGAGAAGCTGGAATGGCAGAATAACCTAATGGTTAGTGCATCAGGTCAAAAATCTGGGGACCTGAGCTCGATTCCCACTGCAGCATCTTGTGACCCTGTTGCTCCAGGTATATAACTTAGTTTAATTTGTGAGCCCACTAGGGACAGGAAAAGTACCTATACATATATAAACTGCTTTGACTGTACAGTATATACTGACAGAAAGCACAGTTACTTACCGTAACAGGTGTTATCCAGGGACAGCAGGCAGATATTGACTGATGGGTGACGGCACCGACGGAGCCCCAGTACGGTCAATTTTAGAGTGATTGCACTCTAAGAACTTAGAAAGTTCTAGCTAGGCCGCACCGCGCGTACGCGAGTGCCTTCCCGCCCGACGGAGGCGCGCGGTCCCCAGTTAAGATAAGCCAGCTAAGAAGCCAACCCGGGGAGGTGGGAGGGACGCAAGAATATCTGCCTGCTGTCCCTGGATAACACCTGTTACGGTAAGTAACTGTGCTTTATCCCAGGACAAGAAGGCAGCATATTCTTGACTGATGGGTGACCTCCAAGCTAACAAAAAGAGGGATGGAGGGAAGGTTGGCCATTAGGAAAATAGATTTTGTAAAACAGATTGGCCGAAGTGTCCATCCCGTCTGGAGAATGAATCCAGACAATAGTGAGATGTAAAAGTATGAACTGAGGACCAAGTAGCAGCCTTGTAGATTTCCTCAATGGAAGTGGAGCGGAGGAAAGCTACAGACGCTGCCATAGCTCTAACTTTGTGGCCCATGACAGAACCTTCCAGTGTGAGGCCCGACTGAGCATAACAGAATGAAACGCAAGCAGCAAGCCAATTGGATAAAGTGCGTTTAGAAACAGGATGACCCATCTTGTTAGGGTCAAAAGACAAAAAATGTTGAGGAGATGATCTGTGAGGCTTAGTGCGTTCGAGATAGTAAGCCAAAGCACGTTTACAGTCCAAAGTATGTAAAGCCTGTTCACCTGGATGAGAATGAGGCTTCGGGAAAAAAACAGGCAAGACAATGGACTGGTTAAGGTGAAATTCAGACACCACCTTAGGGAGAAACTTTGGATGGGTACGCAGAACCACCTTATCACGGTGAAAAACAGTGAAAGGTGGATCTGCTACCAATGCATGTAACTCACTGACCCTCCTGGCAGAGGTGAGAGCAATAAGGAAGAGCACTTTCCAAGTGAGAAATTTGAAATGTACTGTGGCCAAAGGTTCAAAAGGAGGCTTCATTAAGGCAGAAAGAACTACATTGAGATCCCAGACCACAGGAGGGGGCTTGAGAGGTGGTTTAACGTTGAAGAGGCCCCGCATGAATCTGGAAACCAAAGGATGAGCAGAGAGGGGTTTTCCATGAATTGGTTCATGGAAAGCAGCAATGGCACTGAGATGAACTCTGATAGAGGTGGATTTGAGACCAGAGTCAGACAAGGAAAGAAGATAGTCCAACACCAGCCCCACTGCTAGAGACGTGGGATTATGGTGATGCAAGAGGCACCAGGAAGAAAACCGTGTCCACTTCTGTTGGTAACAATGAAGGGTGGTGGTTTCCTGGAAGCATCAATGATAGAACGGACAGGCTGAGAGAGAAGAGAGTGAGCCGCAGTTAGCCCGAGAGATACCAAGCTGTCAGGTGCAGAGACTGTAAGTTGGGATGTAGTAGGGACTGCTGATGCTGAGTAAGCAGAGCAGGAAACAGTGGAAGAAGTATGGGCTCCCTGGTACTGAGTTGAAGTAGAAGGGAAAACCAGTGTTGCCTGGGCCACCGTGGAGCGATGAGAATCATGGTGGCCTGTTCCCTCCTGAGCTTGAACAATGTCCTCAGCATGAGAGGTAGAGGAGGAAATGCATAGAGGAAGAGATTGGTCCAATCCAGGAGAAATGCATCAGGTGCCAGACGGTGAGGGGAGTAAAGTCTGGAGCAAAACAGGGGCAGTTGATGATTGTGAGGAGCTGCGAAAAGGTCCACCTGAGGAGTGCCCCATTGAGCGAAAATGGACTGGAGAGTCATGGGATCGAGAGTCCATTCGTGAGGTTGGAGAATTCTGTTGAGATTGTCTGCTAAGGAATTCTGCTCCCCTTGAATGTAGACAGCTTTCAGGAATAAATGACGAGCTATCGCCCAAGACCAAATCCGTTGGGCTTCCTGACACAAAAGGCAAGAGCCCGTTCCACTCTGTTTGTTGATGTAGTACATGGTAACTTGATTGTCTGTGCAAAGGAGAAGTACTTGAGGAAAGAGGAGATGTTGGAACGCCTTGAGGGCGTAAAACATCGCTCGGAGTTCCAGGAAATTGATGTGATGTTTCTTTTCCTGGGCAGTCCAAAAACCCTGAGTTTGGAATTCGTTCAAGTGAGCTCCCCAGGCATAGGGGGAGGAATCTGTAGTGATGATTAGCTGATGAGGAGGTAGATGGAACAGTAGACCTCTGGATAGATTTGAAGATGTCAACCACCAGCGTAGTGACTGTCGAAGAGACGATGTCACAGATATGTGTTGTGAGCAAGGATCTGTCGCTTGGGACCACTGGGTTGCTAGGGTCCATTGAGGAGTGCGCAGGTGAAGACGTGCGAAGGGGGTGACATGCACCGTCGATGCCATATGCCCCAAGAGCACCATCATGTGATTTGCCGAGATGGTAATCTATTGAGACACCTGTAGACAAAGTTGAAGGATGGTTTGAAGGCGGTTGGGTGGAAGAAACGCCCTCAAGAGAACATTGTCCAGAATGGCGCCAATGAATTGAAGTCGCTGGGTTGGAATGAGATGCGACTTGGGGAGATTGATTTCGAACCCCAACAGTTGAAGAAATCGAATGGTCTGGCTGGTGGCAAGAAGCACCGTTTGAGGGGAATGAGCCTTGATCAACCAGTCGTCCAGATAAGGGAAGACTTGAAAATTGTGAGAGCGGAGATAGGCCGCTACCACAATCAGACACTTGGTGAATACCCTGGGAGAGGAGGCCAGACCGAAGGGTAGCACCTTGTACTGATAATGAGTTTGATTGATGAGAAAGCGTAGATATTGTCTGGATGCTAGATGGATAGGAATATGTGTGTAAGCCTCTTTGAGATCGAGGGAGCATAGCCAGTCGCCCTGAGTGAGAAGAGGGTAGAGTGTGGCAAGAGAGAGCATTTTGAACTTCTCCTTGACCAAGCATTTAGATCTAATATAGGTCGGAGGTCTCCGGTCTTTTTGGGAACTAGAAAGTACCGGGAGTAAAATCCCTGACCTCGTTGATCTGGAGGAACCTCGTTGATGGCATTGAGAAGAAGGAGGGACTGAACCTCTTGAGTGAGAAGGAGGGATTGAGACCTGTTGGAAGCAGACTCTTTTGGCAGGCTTAATGAAGGAGGAGTCTGAAAATTGAGGGAGTAACCGTGGGCGATGATAGAGAGCACCCATTGATCGGTGGTAATGACCTCCCATCGGGCCAGAAAAATTTGTAGTCGACCTCCGATAGGCTGTGGAAGAGGACATGAGGGAGGAAGACTGGCTATGCCCTGGAAAAGAGAGTCAAAAGGGCTGAGTTGGTAGTTGGTTTAGGCTGAGCAACAGGTTTGATTGCAGGCGGCTGTTGGCGAGCCTGTTGGTGTTGTTGCTGCCGCTGTCTCCGAGGCTGAGGAGGATGAGGCTGAATTGGTCGAGCAGAGAAACGGCGCTGATACGAGGTCTGCTGCCTAAAAGGACGAGCAGGAGGGGGTTTCTTTTTGTTTTTCAATAAAGTATCCCACCTCGTCTCATGAGCCGACAGTTTCTGGGTGGTGGTATCCAGGGATTCCCCAAACAGCTCATCACCAAGGCAGGGAGCATTGGCAAGGCGGTCCTGGTGGTTCACATCAAGTTCTGAGACGCGAAGCCATGCTAAGTGTCTCATAAAACATAGAAACATAGAAATAGACGGCAGATAAGGGCCCACGGCCCATCTAGTCTGCCCACCTTAATGTCCCTCCCCTACCTTTGCCCATAGCGACAGACATTGCAGTAGCTCGTGATGTCAGCTCAAATGTGTCATAGATGGAACGGACCATGAATTTCCTGAGCTGCAAGAGACTGGCAGTACATTGCTGAAAAGTAGAAAGTTTGCGGTCTGGAATATATTTTTGAAAAGTGGCCATCTGCTGGATCAGATGTTTCAGGTAAAACGAGAAGTGAAAGGCATAGTTACCTGAACGATTGGCCAACATAGCATTCTGGTAAAGTCGTTTACTGAATTTGTCCATAGCTTTGCCTTCTCTGCCAGGAGGGACAGAAGCATACACACTGGAGCCTGCAGATTTCTTCAGAGTTGACTCCACCAGCAAAGATTCATGTGGCAGCTGAGGTTTGTCAAACCCTGGAATAGGAATAACTTTATAAAGCGATTCCAATTTTCTTGGAGCTCCTGGAATGGTGAGAGGAGTCTCAAGATTTTTATAAAAAGTTTCCCTTAAGATATCATGAAGGGGTAATTTCAAAAATTCTTTAGGAGATTGGTCAAAATCCAAAGCATCAAGAAATGCTTTGGACTTTTTAGAATCAGACTCCAGTGGAATTGAAAGGATATCTGACATCTCCTTAAGAAACTTAGTGAAGGAAGTGTGCTCTGGCTTACTAGCAGGATCCTGCACAGATGGGTCAGCCTCCTCCGATGAAAAGTCATCATCGGTACCGAGGGGGTCCTCTGAATCATCCCATAAATCTGGGTCACGTACCGATGGAAGACGGCCCTGAGATAACGGAGTAGAGGATTCGGTATGTCTGGTTTTACGGACCGATTTGCCAGAACGCATCGACACCGTACCTGGTGAAAGTAAAGCGGTACGGGTGTCAGAAGGCGGTACCGGCTCGGAGACTGAATGAACAGCTCTCCGTAGAGACTTTGGTTCTGCCGACAGAACAGGCATAGAGATGGAAGAGGCGGATTTAAGCGGTGCCGATAACATCGATGCCGACAAAATAGACTGTTCGACGATCGGTACCGCAGGCTCAGTGGGTACCGACACTGGAAGGGTCGGAGTTAGAAGAGCCGGGAGAAGGTGCTGTAACTGTTCCTTAAGTTGGACCTGGAGGATGGAGGCTATACGCTCATCCAGGGAGGGTCCCAATGGCACCGGTACCGCTTTTTTCTTGCTCGGTACCTGCGGTGCAGCTCGACGCTCAGGCGAAGTTGATGAAGAGGCCGTGACTTCTATCGGAGCGGAGCGTTTATGGGGCCAGCGCGCAGTCTGCAGGACTTGGCTCACTGCATGTTCGACTGGCGGGCCGAGAACTGTAGGGGATGGCTTCTTAGCCGGCTTACCTGGGGGGTGCGACACCGAAGAGGTATCAAGCGGTGTTGAAAGCGCCGGTACCGATTTGGAGGAAGTTGCTGTTGCCGGTGGAACTTTCATAGCGGCACCAAAAAGAAGCTGCTGTTGAATCTGGCGATTCTTCAAAGTTCTCTTTTGAAGAGAAGCACAACGGGTGCACGTCGCAGCCCTATGGTCAGGACCCAAGCACTGAAGGCACCACTTGTGCGGGTCGGATAAAGAGATAGGGCGTGCACACAGCTGACACTTTTTAAAACCCGGTGAAGGGGGCATGAAGGAAAAAACGGCAGTAGCAAAATCGAAGCTCGAGGCTTCGATAGTGCCAACAGGTCCCGCCAGGACCGACTGAAAAAAGTCGAAAAAAATTGGACTTTTTTTTTTTTACAAGAGAAGAAAAAAGAAAACGTGAAAAAGTTCACGAGAAAAATTACGCTAGCGGGAAGGCGAAAAAAAGGATTTTCCAACAGCCGTTGGAAAACACGCGTCTTCTTAGCTCCGCGGAAACTAAGAAACTGGGGACCGCGCGCCTCCGTCGGGCGGGAAGGCACTCGCGCACGCACGGTGCGGCCTAGCTAGAACTTTCTAAGTTCTTTGAGTGCAATCACTCTAAAATTGTCGGTGCCGTCACCCATCAGCCAAGAATATGCTGCTTGTCCTGGGATAAAGGCAGTAATGTCAAGAAAAGGTAAAAGATCATGGATTTGATATATATCCTTTCTTGAAATTTGCACAAATCTCTCTTCAGGAATTAAAAAAAAAAAAACACACACCCCACCATCTCAAACAACTGAATTCTCAATTTTCTTTCTTGTGTGCGTTTAATTTCACACATTAACTCAGCCATATATATTTTCAATGGTACTGTTTTTGTAAGGGCTGTTTTATATCAGAACATGGGACAAATTTTCCTTTGGAACGTATGGCTGTGGTATTAAAGGCTGTTGGTGCTATCTGAGTTTCTGCTGGAAGCACACATTTGAACTAACAGACATCAGAATATTTTTCCTCTCACCAAATATAAAGCAATTGTTCTGCTACAGAATATTACTAATTGCATATACACTTCCCCCTCAATATTTGCAGAGATTAGGGGCAGAGCCGGCCTGAGAATATTGAGAAAACACGAATAACTTTTAGGGCCGGCTCTGATCCACCCCCGCCTCCTGGACCTCTATACAGCTTACCTGGTGGTCTAGTGGGTGAAATGGGGCAGCATCGAAAAGACAGTGGACTTCCCCTCCCTTCACAAGGATGATGCCTATTGGCTGGCTCAGTGGTGGGTTGGCGTGACAGTGGCAGAAACCCTTCTCACAATTGGCTGTGCCCTCCTAGTGCTGCGGAGCGGCTGAGACCAAGGCAGCTGCTGATTGGCTGGGGCACCGGTGCTCAAAAGCCTGGGTGGGAGTGCGAGACTAGCAAGTGGACGGGTGTGTGGTTGTCTTGGGGGCTTTGTGGGAGGTGAGGCATGAGGCCGTTAAGAGTGACAGACTGGGGGGAACTTGGCCGGACGTTGTGACAGTCCTGGGAGAGGTGAGGCCGTTAGAGCGGGGTTTTGTGGTCGTGCGCAGGAAGGAGCTGACCGAGTCACTTGTTGTCTGCTGTGGTTGTACCAGTTTTCAGTCACGGTAACGCAGTGGGGCCGGGTTTGGGCATTTTTCATGAGGTGTTTGGGAGGCGGGGGTTTAGAAACTCGCAACTAACTGAATTTGCGAGTCCTAAACCCGCGAATAGGGAGGGAGAAATGTAGTGCTTTCAGCAACACAATGTTTGGCCAGTAAATCTAAGCTCCCGCCCCTCTTTTTCTAAGGTCATTAACTCCTGTAAGCAAAGTTCTGTTGGAAGAGTTAAAAGTCAATGTTTAACATTGTGCTCTTTACTGGAGTTTTGATGTAAGTTAATTACGTGGCAGTCTATCAGCTGGTGCACATAACAGGGAGGGGGCCCCGAGTTCACATTCCTCCCTCCTAATCACACTGCTGCCAACCACTGATAGCTACTCAGTCACAGTAAAGCCCAGCCATTATCTCAAGGAGAAGAAGATGAAGCACAACAAACACAAAACCAGCACAGCAGCAGTTCTGGTTATGTTGACACTGCAAATTCCAGTTAAAGAATCTAGACTTCTTATATTTAGTCAGGTGGAGGGTAATTTTATAATAGGGCACACAGAGCCGTACTAATATAGATATTATTTTCTAAAGCCAAACAGGGTCCTGCTCATTTTAATAAAATACAATGTGGCAGAGAATGTGTTAAATAACAGATGCTTTTAGTCCTCATTGCATCTATAATTTGAATGTAAGAAACATTTTAATTGTAAAATATCCTTGATTTTAATTTATTTTTGTACATTTCTTATGTTAAAATTTAAATAAAAGCATGGATATTAAGGCATTTTGTAATCACCACATGTTATGTAGCAATTGTCCATACTCTGCCCTGTGCATCATATCATGGCAAGCATTACCACAGCAGCTGGTCATTTACAAGTGTATCTTTGACATTTATTCTTTAGGACAGGTAATTCCCAATCCTCCCCAGCCAGTCAAGTTTTCAGGATATCCACTACAAGATGAGCTGCCCTTTTCTTTGTGACCAAGATCTGACTAACCAAATAGCTGAAAAAGTCATAGTTCCCTAAAAATATCAATACTACATATCACTATCCTCTGAATATTCTAACATGATACACAGCAGGTGAAGGAAGTACATATCACTATCCTCTGAATATTCTAACATGATACACAGCAGGTGAAGGAAGAACAAGCTTCAGTTATCTTCATTTCTATAGCTTAGAAGGAAATTCATCAAGGGGCACTAACCAATTTAGCACGCATTAAATGCTAAGACATCCATTACCATTCCTATGGGCATCAGTGTTTAGTGTATGCTCCCCTTTAGTGTCCTAAATCAGTGTTTTTCAACCTTTTTTCACCTATGGACCGGCAGTTGTTGAACACTGGGCTAAGTCGTGGGCCAGACTCCGTCTATCTCTACACAGTCTCCACCCCAGACCCCGACACCATAATAGTACTAATTGTAACACTATTTTTTACATTCATTTTTCACAGATACACAATATAATCTTATTAACAACACATAATGGTTAACCACAAAATTAAACTACACAAAGCACACTGACAGCAGATGTAAATTCTCAAAATTGACATAATTCAATCACTAAATTCAAAAATAAAATCATTCTTCCCCTACCTTTGTTGTCTCCCTTCCTCCATGCTATGCCTTACCTTCTGGCCTGCTCCCGCCTGGCCATTATACGCCGTCCCAGGTATTATCTTTAGGCCGGCTCCCTCTTCCTCACTGATGCAGTGCACAAAGCTGCAGGCAGCGGCTCCTTGCGCGTCCCGTGCCTCATCTGAAAGCCTTCCCTCTGACGTTGCAACGTCAGCGAGAAGGCTTCCGGTTCAGGCGCAGGACGCATGTAGGAGCCACTGCCTGTGGCTTTGTGCACTGAAACAGTGAGGAAGAGGGAGCTGGCTCGAAGATAACACCGCATCTATTGCACTGTGGACCGGCAGTTGAAGAACATTGTTTTGGGCCTGATGCACATGCTGGCCCTGTGGACCAGTGGTTGAAAAACACTGTCCTAAACCACAATACATGGCCACATACTTCATAATGGAAAAACTCCTCCAGGAAGGAAAGCACGTACATTAGATTTGTAATGGCCAATTATTTTTTTATAGTTACAAGTTACAAGATTAGGCAGACCTTGCAATTCAAGCCATATAAACATCATCACTTTAATGTGTTGACTTTGAGGGCTGTGCTGAACCTTTGAGCTGTAAAGGCAAGTCAGGTCCACTTCAATTATGGATTTCTGTTCACATGCCTATGGCACATATTTCCAATTAAAGAAAAACTAGCTTTATTGCAGTTCTCAGGCAAAGGGCAAAATGAAGTATCTCAAAGAATTCTGGATGAAGTCCAGGTGCTTGCTTGCATGGTCACTTTTCCAGTTGTTACAGAAAAGAAAACACACTCCGAGGAACTCTAAAAGGTCAATATAACTAGTTAAATACTAAACAGAGGAGTCTCCTGAAGATTTCCTTTCAAGTGACTACTACAAGGAAATGGCTTGAATCCCCTACAGGGATTCAAGACAAAGTTAGACAAGTTCCTGCTAGACCAGAACGTACGCAGGTAAGGCTAGACTCAGGGCTCTGGTCCTTTACCAAAGGGCCGCCGCGGGAACGGTTTGTCTGGTTTTAAGAAAAAACTTCAAACCAGACAAATACTTATCTCAGTGTTCACCAATCTTTCTGCGACTGTGACCCCAATTCATGCAGCCACAGGAAGTCTGTGACTCCTGGGTAGCAGGGACTAATAAATGTTATATGGAGAAGCTGCCCAGGTTGTGACACCAAATGCAAGCTTCACAACCCCCAGTTTGAGAAGCTCTACCTTACCATTTGTCTTAGGTTTCACATATTCTCTAAATTCATGTTTGACATTTAAAAATGGCAGCTATGAAAATATCAAACAGTTGTTTTGGTGCAGTTAACTGAAATAGAAAACTTTGTAACAAAACAAGGTAACTACAGAGCTGAGAAATAATGAGAGAACTTAGTTTCTATCCTGGTCAAGGATAGGAAGAATGCATATGTATATCACAAAACACACCTCTCGCACTCTGCAAAAACAAAAAATTTAAAACACACCAAAACAAAACATATCCAGGTCAAAGCAGGCATCTAATCTAATATGTAGACACACAATTCAACACTGATCACAAGACAGCTAATTACAGGAAATGAGAGGAATGGAGTGAGGGACAGAAACAAATCTAAAATAGAAAACAAAACTAATTTTGAGATGCTCCTTTTCACTGTTCCTCAGTTTGTGACAAGATTCAGCAACAGTACATTTGCTACAGTAAGACTTAAAACATCCTACCAGACACTATACAGGGCATCCTCATAAGAAAAACCATATTGGGTCAGACCAATGATCTATCTAGTCCAGTATTCTGTTTCTAATAGTGGCCAATACAGGTCACAGGTACCTGATAGAAACCCAAATAGTACCGTTTCCCCGAAAATAAATCCCAGCATGATTTTTGGGGTAGGTCTTAATATAAGCCCTACCCCCGAAAGTAAGCCCTGGTCGCCAGCAGCAGTTATTCCCCCTCCCATCCAAACCCCGACCGCGAGACCGAAATACCTGATAACAAACGGCAGCATCAGCAGTACAGGCTGCATCACGGCCTTCTCACGCCCGGGTGTGAGAAGGCCGCGATGCAGCCTGTGCTGCCATTTGTTACCAGGTATTTCGGTGTCGAAGTCGGAGTTCGAATGGGAAGGAGCGATGAAAGGGGCAGCGGAGGGGAGGGGGGTGACGGAGGATAGAAAGATGCTGCACGGAGGGGAGGAAGGGAGGGATAGACACTGCAAGGGTTCTGCTGCACAGGGGGATGGGAGGGAGGGAAAGATGCTGCACATGTAGGGGAGAGAAAGGAAAGAGGAAGAATTGGGGTGAAGGAGAGGAAGGGAGAGATGATCACTGTACATGAAAAAAATAAAGACCTACCTCAAAAATAAGACCTAGTGCCTTTTTTGGGCCCAAAATTAATATAAGACTTTCCATGCTACTGATCCCAGAATAAGCAATGGCTTCTCCTGTATCTGTCTCAGTCTCAATAGCAGACTAAACTTTTCCTCTAGGAACTTTTTCAAACCTTTTAAAAAAATCCCTTTAATCATCCAGAGCATCAAAAGAGAACAAAACAACTGTCCAAGTCAAATCACACAGCAGAACTTTAATACTTACAGTAGTAGTGTATACAAGGGGAACATTTTCATTTAATTTTTTAGTATGGGATTTCTTTCTTGTTTCATGCTAGCTCGCATCATTTTGTAAATGCTAAAGAAAACAGCACATGCTAAATTGAAAAGTAATCAAAATGAGAAGGCCAGGGGGGCGTCACGTGCCTGCGCTCAAGATGGCCGCTTAGCACGCTTCCTCCGTTACAGCCCGGCTTCAAAATTACAATTTCGGCCCCGGAGAGAAAACCCACAGGTCAGAGACTACTTTTACCCGCAATCGGAATGTCCTCTAAACCCACTAGAGCCGACGCTGCGCCGTCCACGAGCTCGGCGGCCGCACATCCAGCACCTAAGCGGACGAAGCACGAGCCGCCCTCCCCAGCGAAGGCCTCTCAAACAATCGCAGCCGAAAACAACACCTCTATCTCTCAGGATCTACAGATTCTGAGAGATCTAATGCAAGAAAACCTCGCCGCCACAGCCGACATTAAAAACAAGATGAGTAATATTATGACTCAGTTAAAGCAGCAAAATGCTCGCATCGATCTTACGGAGGAGCGCCTCGACATACATGACTCTCAGTACACAGAAATCCGGCGTGACCTGCTGAAAGTTACTACTTTGCAAAAAGACCTGGAAGATATTTCTAATAGAATGAGAAGGAGCAATGTGCGTCTCATTGGGCTCCCTGAATCCACTGAGGGGTCAGACATGCTGAAATTTCTGCATTCATTCATACCATCCACACTGAAGCTCAAATTTCAACCTGATCTGGAAATTGAACGGGCACACAGGGTCCCCTCAGGCCCTCCAATTCCATCCAAACCTCCGAGACCTATAGTTATGAAACTCCTGCGCTATACACAGGCTATACAAATCTTACAAGCAGCCAAATCATCTCCTGCTCTCTCTACAGAAGGCAAAAGATTATTATTTGTTCCTGATGTCTCCAAAACCACGGCACAAAAAAGGAAAGCATTCCTTGCTATGCGTCCTCAGTTAAAAAATATTGGAGCGCAGTATGGATTATTTTATCCGGCCAGAATGCGGGTGACGTACCACAACATCACTAAAAACTTTGATGAACCCACTGCCCTGCAACAATTTTTGGATGACACTGTAGGTGCTATGACCTGAGCCAATCTGACTAAATATACCATCCTTCATATTCTCCCTGGGGCTGTGTTCACCTTCTTGTTAAAAATTCCAGGCTCTTAGGAGGAAGAAGCTGAGATCCTCTTGACAGCATGGGATCCCAACTCTGGTTCCTTGTTTGTTCATTGTCTGCTTACAGGTCAAGTATGAATCATTACTTGTATTTATTTTCTTCTTTAATTTTTCAACATTATCATCCTTTTCATGGAAGCCGACCAATATCTCTTCTTTCCCCAATATTGGTACACTATTTCAACTATTCTGAGGATTCAATCTCTTTTTCCAAATGACTGACATTCATCTGATAACTCTCAATGTCAAGGGCATCAACAGCCCCATCAAAAGGAAAAAATTTTTACACTATCTAAAGCACCTTAATGCAGATATATGCCTTCTTCAAGAGACTCACCTTAGTGGGGAGGAAGCTCAAAAACTTTCCGGCGGCTGGGTCCAACATTGCTTTGCAGCACCTGCCCTAAATAAGAAAAATGGGGTTGTTACCCTGATGAAAAAATCGTTAAACTTCCAACTCTCTTCCCATCTTTTTGACCCCAGTGGACGATGGTCTCTGATCGAGGGTTCTATATCAGGGAAACCCCTGAAGATACTTAACATCTACGCCCCGAATGCAGATGACCCTGCCTTCTTTCATCACTTCCGAACCGTGTGTTCTTCTTCTCTCACATCAGACACCATTGTTGCTGGAGACTTCAACTTCCCACTAGATCCATTCATAGACAGATCGTCCACTTGCCGTCCGGCCAAACTCAGAGTTCGATCTGAAGTTATCAAATTGATGGATTCCTATGGCTGGACAGACATATGGAGAATTTTTCATCCCACTGACAAAGACTTCACTTTCTATTCAGCACCGCATCAATCATTCTCTAGGATTGATTACATCCTGGGATCCAAGGATCTGGTTAACCTCGTAACTTCATCACAAATCCATGATATTACTATCTCAGATCATGCAGCGGTCTCCTGTACTTTTAACTGGTCCTCCATGTCCAAATCTAGACACTGGAAATTGAACAACTTTCTGCTCCAAGATGAGTCCTTCCTCTCCCATATTAACAAGGAATCAAATGCCTTTTTCGACACAAACATTTCTGCAGATATGGAATTTTCCATCATCTGGGAATCGTATAAAGCATGGCTCCGAGGTGAAACTATCAGTTACTCTGCCCATCAACTAAAGAAAAGAAAATCCACTTTACATCAATTGGAACTTGACATACATTCCTATGAGACTCATCTCTATGACCATCATGATCCTTCTCTTTACAAACAACTACAACAACTTAAATTTCAATACAATGAAATCTTTAGTTCCCTTGCTTCAGCTACGATTTTCCGTCGTTCAGCCACCTATTATGCTTCCTCCAATAAAGCGGGCCATTTACTGGCCACCTACCTCAAGGGACGCCGCTCCAAACACCGCATCACACACATCAAATCGAGCAACGGACTACTGCACACGACTACCAAAGACATATTAGAAGATTTCCGTTCCTTCTACGCTGACCTATACACCTCTGAATCTACCTCGTCGGCAGAAACTATTCAAAAATTCCTTCATTCACTTGATCTACCCTCCCTTACTGATTCTCAGCAGGAGTCTCTCTCCCAACCAATTTCTCTTGAAGAACTCAACCGAGCCATCACTTCACTTCCAAATGCTAAATCTCCTGGACCAGATGGACTCACAGCGGAATTCTACAAATCATTCGCTCCTCTCTTGACACCTCATCTTCTCTCTTATTTCCAAAGTCTCCTGGCAAACTCATCTCAACTGCACCGTTTCCTGGAAGCAAATATTGTTGTTCTACCAAAACCGAATAGAGACCATCAACTTGTTAAGAATTACCGTCCTATATCATTATTGAACCTGGATTACAAACTGTATGCTAAAATATTAGTATTTAGAATGGAAAATGTTATTTCAAATCTTATACATATAGATCAAGTTGGTTTCCTGAAGGGTAGATATGGAGCTGATAATACCAGACTTTTATGTCATGTACTTCACTCCACTCTGTCGAACACCAGTTCCTCAGCATTAGTCTCCCTCGATGCGGAGAAGGCGTTCGACAGGGTGGAATGGCCTTACTTATTCGCTGTACTTTCAAAATTTGGTTTCCCAAAACCCTTCCTACATATGATATCTCTTTTGTACAACTCTCCTACTGCTAGAATCATAGTAAATGATGACACTACACCGCCATTTACACTCTGTAGAGGCACCCGGCAGGGATGCCCCATATCCCCACTATTGTTCAACCTCGCTCTTGAACCTATGCTTGCGGCTATTAGAAATTCACCAGATATTAAGGGTATCACCATTGCTAACATAGAATTTAAGATATCGGCCTATGCCGACGACGTCTTGCTGTATCTTTCAGACCCGGAGACCTCATTGCCTGCACTAATTCAACTGATTAATTTCTTCTCCACTCTCTCAGGTTACAAAATTAACTGGGACAAAACTGAACTTATGCCTCTAAATGACTCCTGTGTTCCTTTTCATATTCCTTCACAACCGCTCACGTGGATTACTTCGGGGATTAAGTATCTGGGTCTAACATTTGATAGGGATCTGAAATCCACTACACAATTAATGTCCTCTAAACTCATTGCTCAGATCAAAACCACTCTCTCAGCATGGTCTCCGCTTCACTTATCTTGGTGGGGTAGATTGGATACTATTAAAATGATGGTGGTCCCCAAGATTACATACATATGTAATATGTTTCCCCTTATGTTTCCTCCTTCCTTCTACAAACAGATGGAATCCACACTATCTCACTTCCTCTGGAATGATAAACCTCATAGAATCTCTATTCAAAAATTGAAAGCTCCATCTCATTTAGGCGGTGTTAATTTTCCTGACCTCAAATATTACCACCAAGCATTTCTTCTTCGTCAAGGAGCTGAATGGATTTCCTCCTCTTCTTTCCTAGACATACCCAATTGGTTACGACTGGAATCTTCTCTGGCACTTCCTTTCCCCCTTTTTAGATTGATGGGCACAACTAACCCTCCTCAGCTGATCAAAAATCCCATCATGTGGGCCACTTATAAAGTCCTTACTGACCTAGATCAGCAATTAGAAACACCATGGAACAAGTCTGCCTATTGTCCCATTTGGTTTAATAAATTCATCAAAATTGATGGTCAATCTATTTCCTGGCCTTTTTGGTATAACCAAGGTATATGGGATATAGGATCCATTTGCCATATGAACGGGAATTTCCTTACTTTCTATGAGCTCATGACCGATTTTGCAATCAAAGAAACAAATTTTTACCGCTGGTTGCAATTAAAATCTTCGGTAAGAAAGGCCGGACTTGACTCAGTAGTACTCTCGCCTATCCCTTCTTTAGTTACCCTCTCCAAACAATTTTTAGCGCTGGGGCATACAGCCTCTCATTTCTATAAACATCTAAAATCTCTCACGCCATTCCCATTGTCCTCCCTACAATCTGCTTGGGAATCTGACCTAGATATTTCAATTTCTGATGAGGCATGGACATACATATTTAAATCTACCTTTCACACTTCTCGCTCCGCCTCCATTCTTCAACAATCATTCTTCTTACTTCATAGAGCCACTTGGACCCCCATAAGATCTCACCGTATTAATCCCTCCTTCTCCAAGAATTGTTGGACATGCAATTTATCTGATGGCACTCTGAAGCATCTTCTCTTCTCCTGCTCCTCCATCAACTCTTTCTGGTCCTCAGTATGGGATACAGTTTGTTCTATATTTCATATAGACATTCCCTTGACATATCAAATGCTTTTACTGAAGTCTTTCTCATTAAACGACATAATACCTGAATCAGATTATTTCCTGTTGGACCTCTTACTCTCCCTAGCTCTTAAGGTTCTCTTGTCTTCATGGAAAGACTTATCTAAAGCCTCATACTCTCAATGGTGGAACTTGGTTTGCCTTACTTACCGGTCTGAAACATACTTAGCTAAGGCCTCTAACAAGTTTCTCCATTCCCAATCCAAATGGAACTCATTAAATCTATATTTGCGCCCCAATCAATCTTGACATCCTTGCTTCCATATAGTAATGCTTTTTATTTAATTTTTCTCATTTCTATCATAACTATTTGTGTTATATTTATATATATTGTTTTATAGAAGATGATTTATTTATTCAGACTACATTGATGTAAGACATTTTTGTTATTTTACTTTGATTCATGCTTGCCACCACTTCTTCTGGATGTTAATATTAGATATAAGGTACACTACTACTTTGTTATACGATAATTTCTGATGGTATGTCTTATAGCCATCTAAATATGCATCTGCTCACTTTACTGTTTGATTGTACCTCTCATTCACTATGTTTTGTTATATGCATCCATATTTTGTATCTTGAAAAAAATTTCAATAAACAAACCTTGGGAAAGGCTCCAACTCAGGAACAACATTAAAAAAAATAAAACGGATTAGGAAGAAAAATACTAATGCCTGGCATGCAATAATAGATCTAGAGAAACATGCTTATCTGCCACCATGGGTCATTTTATTCTTATGAATATGGAAGCAATATGTGTATGTTGATGCCCATTAGTAAATCAAGCTGAGAGGGATAAAAAGAAGGCATTTATAGTGAAGAGAGAGTAAGAAGAAATGGAGAGTGCAACTGAGCCAGGGCAGCCATATTTACAGAGCATCTTATTACACAGTAACTCAGGGGAAGATTCTTAAAATTCCATGGTAAAATCAGACGAGCTGCTTTCGCAGGCGTAAATATAACGTTTTGCAAAAGATGAGTCATTCTTAAAACCTACGCAAGCAAATGAGATTCACAGAGTTGCTATATTTGCATGCAACGAGTTGCTGGTGAGAGCCATTGAATTAAATCAAATGCTTAAAGGTGCTAACGTTTTAAGCCTTTGATTAATTCAATTGGAATACCATAAATCCCAGGTGACTTGTTTTTTTGTTAACGCTTTAATTGCTGCTATGACTTTTAAAATATCTGGTTCTTCTTTGGCATCAGTTTCCCGTTTAATTTCACCAATGTCATCCTCATTGCCTTTTTTGTATAGATTCTCCGTATATTCTTTCCATTTTTTTTTAATGCTTTCTACATAGGCATCAGAACAGGGGGGGGGGGAGAGGACATGGCCTCCCCAAAAGTTGGCAATGGTTCGGTTCCCCCCACCTTACCTCCTGGTGGCTGTAATTTTAAATTTTCTTTAAATCTTCCTCCCCCCTCAGCGGGACCCTGTGGCACGACCTCTTCAGCTCCAGACTCCCACACACCTGCCCCCCTCCCGGGTCGCTGTTATTGTAAATGTTCCGGCAGCCGCGGTACAGCATCCATGAGATTAACCTTCTGCTGTCGGCCTGCCCCGGAAGTCTTAATTCAGCAGCCGCCCGCCTAGGTGGGAACAGAAGTTGCTGTAATTGTAAAGTCAGCGTTTTCAATTCCCTTTGGTGCTTCAAAGTGCTGGCAGTCAGGTCCTGATTGAGATTCTCAATCCAGTATGTGTCCCATTTAAAGCTCAGCACTGCTCTTGCTTTGGCTAAGATTGACTCTGTCTGAGCTGATAACTGCAAAAAACAAGCTAAGCAGCCTTTGGGACAATTTACTCACCTCCCAGGACCTGATCCATCCACTTCCTTTGTATAGTGGTAGCATCAACACTTGAGAAACCCCTAGAGAGTAATGCATCAATGATTTGCTGCACTACCCCCCCCCCCCAATTGTCCAAGTATCCAGGGCTTTCTTGTACCCAAACACACACAGATTTTCTGCTAATTTACCTGCATTCAGTCATTTATCAATGCTGCACATTGTCTCTGCTTGGTCATCTATGCAATTTTCAGCATCTTCCACACATCTGCCGAGTTTAGTAATGTCATCTCACAAGTCTGCAGTGCATTCAACACCTCTAAATCCATGCGGATTGCTTTTAAGTCAGATTTAATTTCTATCATCTATGCTTCTATGCTTGTATCTCGGCCTGCAGAGCCTGCAGCAGGTCTCCCAGAGGCACAGTATAATGTAGAGCACTCGCTGATTACTGGCTGTACCTTGGGTTGTCGTCAAGGTCACTATTACATTGAAAGGCAAATTCTTTTAAGTTTACTGCTCATCGTTTAACAATATTCATCACTATCACCTTGCCCAACCTCACCGATTGTCTAGTAGCAAGAAATAACATTAGTAAGGGATGGAGAAAATATATGTAGACTTAAACTGGTATGCCGTTCTTTACTACAGCGGCATAAGATGGCTCTGAAATCAGACTATGCCCACTTTTGTAGAACAGAATTACATCCTATAGAAGAGGACATAGATTAGTGAGGAGGCTCAGATTAGAGAATGACCCAGGAACAAATTTTTCCCCATCTCAGCAAGTTCTTTTCCTGTCCCTGCCCCATTTCTACACAAGCCTCAAACATTTTAAAATCACAAGTGTTCGAAGCTTGTGCAGTTAAGGCAGAGCTTACAGGAATGGGGCAGGGACAGCAATAAAACTTGTGGGGACAGGACGGGGAAGAATTTGTCCCCGCGTCATTCTCTAGCTCAGATAACAAGTGAGAGCAATTCCGCAACATCCCACTTTTAGAATGCACATTTCTGTTAAGATATACAAATAAATTAACATCCATTCACTTATTTTACTGTAGTTTACGCCTGCTACATATATCTAGTTAAAAAAAAATTAAAATATACAGCCATATTAACACTTAATACTAACAATTAGTAAGGGATATCTTAACACCATTAACGTGTGCTATTTGCTGCAGGGCCCATTTTATTTCACTGATTATTGGTAAATGATTCCCTTTATGCTTTTGTTTAAACAACTCTTATGATTAGCCTTAATTCACTGTTTTATTTGGCAAGCTTTTGTTCTCATTAATACTTTACTAACATCAGCCTTTGCCATGTGATGCTTATCTAACACCTATTACTCAAGAGAGTTTACATGTGACAGTTCACAATCTCATTTCCCTTGCATTTTATATTTAAACTTCAGCCACATTTGTTATCAAGAGTCAACCATTTTGAACCTCAATTGCTTCTTAGAAGAAAAACGTTTTCACCCTTCCAGTTACATAGGTAATTTTTGATTCATTTTCAGATTTCAGTTTCTTCCAATTTTCAGGTGGATGATTTTTATGTGCCAATTTGTTTTTGGTTTTTTTAAAAACATACATTAGAACTTCTAATGCACACAAATGATCATATACATATCAATTTGCAGGTTAATATAACACAGATAACTAATATTTTAAGGCATTTATCTACTTGTTTCTAAGGGTTTACTGAAAGCTGTGCTCCATCTTCTAGGAAGTGAAAACATCAGTTTTAAATGTGGAACTTAATAGGATGACTACTATATTTTGTCATCATCTGTATCACAATAAAGTAGTAACTGTAGGAATCAGTAGATGGGCTGATGTATTTTCCAATCATGCTGTGTAACACAACTCTAACATAAGGTGAAATGAGGATGGGTGGGTGGGAGTCATAAGCAGCATGCAATTAAGAGCAGGATAATACTCAGTTTGCATCTGGCTCTACAGATTTGTTGTAGAGAGCAAGGCAAATACAATATTATTGCAAGAATGCCAACCAGACTGTTTGTATCACTCAATTTACTATCATTGTTTCAGAACCTGGTAATGAGAGAGTCTATTAAGAGGCAAAACAAAGGAATATTTTCTTTACATCTGTGACATCCAGTACACAGTCTTTTATTCATCTTTCACTTAAATTGTAGGTTTTCATCTCTGCCCACACTATACTCATTCTCGGCACCTCTAATCACACACTACATTCTAAAACAAGCAAATAAACTCAGGAACAGCAAATCTGAACTTATATCGATAGTTTCCTTCTGTACATTATGATGTTTAAGGAATAATTTTCAAAACCTTTTACACAGGTGGGTAGGTAAATGTATATTAGTAGTCACCTGGAAGTTAACCAGGCATCAACCAATATTCAGACCGGTGCCCAGTTAACTTTAGCACAAAGTTAGGACAACCTTTCTGCTGTCCTAACTTTACGGATTAAGTTAGCAGCAATTTTCAGACCACTAAACAGTTAACTGGTTAAGGCGGCACTCTGCCCCTAACCAGTTAGGAGATACCAGTTAGTGGTGATATGCAGTAGCAATAAGTGATTAAGGCGGAAATTCAAAGGGCACTAGGCGCATTAGTATCCAAAAACCGAAAACCTAGACTGTCTCTTCCTCACAGAAACCTGGCTAACCTCAGACACAGACCCCAGAATAATAGAGGTATGCCCGCAGGGGTACAAAATAACAGTGACCTGCAGAGAGAAAAAAAGAGGAGGAGGACTAGCAATAATATTCAAAGACTCCCTAACCCTAAATATACAAGAAAAAACATCCACCACACAAATGGACTTACTTGCCTGTCATCTCACAAGCTCCACACTAAAAAACTCACTAGCATGCATGCTCTGTTACATAACACCGGGAAATTGGACCACAACGAGACCTGAATTTGAAAACTTCATCTACCAAAACTCCTTAACAGCAGAATATAACCTTATCCTAGGAGACCTAAACCTCCACCTAGAAGACCCAAAATCCACACCAGCAAAAAACTGTCTAGCATTTCTCAATGCCTTATCCTTCCAAATCCTAGACCCACAAACCACTCATGAAAAAGGACATCAACTAGACATTGCAGCCTTCATGACCCACCAATCAACCACCCCAGTAATTCAAACACCCAATGGAACCTGGTCCCCATCCCTCTGGTCAGACCACTACACTTACAATTTCAGCATTAACTGGACCAAGAACAAAACCACACCTAAATCTCAAAAAACAACATACACCTCACGCAAACATATCGAGCCAACTGTATTCTGGAAAAAAATAGATGAAACACTCCAGGACTGCGACCCAAAAGACTTCATCTCTCACTGGAATTTTCTAGCCACCAACACCCAGGACGAACTAGCCCCACTACAAACCAAAACTAGAACCAGTAGAAGATCAGACCAATGGTTTGACAATGATCTGCTCCAACTTAAAAGACAATGCAGAAGATTAGAAAGAAAATGGAGAAAAACAAACCTAGATCAAACGAAAACCGCCTGGAAAAAAACTAACAAACAATATAAAATCCTACTAAAAGACAAGAGAAAAACTCACTACACAAACCTAATAGGCACAGAAACCCAAGATACCAAAAAACTATTCAAAATATTAAAAGACCTAACGGACACCAAACCCTACACGATAACCAACAACAACCCAACCCCCTCTGCCACCCTTCTAGCAGACCATTTCAAGAACAAAATCACTAACGCCAGAGCCACCCCCAACTTTACCCCATCCCACCTAAACGAAATCACAACCCAACCCACGGATAAAGAATCTACTACAGCGGACAGAACATGGTCTCAATTCCCCAACATACAATGGTCCGAATTCAATAAACTCTACAAAAAATACAGCCACGCCTCCTGTGACCTCAACCACTGTCCAGCATATCTCCTTACCACCTCCAGTATAAAATTCCGTACTCTACTTCTGCAATGGATACAAACAACACTCAAAGATGGCTTTTTCCCTACTGACTTCAGCGAAATTATCATCACCCCAATTCAAAAAGACCCAAAAGGGCCAACAGACCAACCATCCAACTTCAGACCCATTGCCTCTATACCGCTATATGTCAAAATTACAGAAGGCCTAGTAGCCAAACTCCTCACAAACTATCTAGATGACCATAACCTACTCCACCCCATGCAATCAGGATTCAGAACTAACTTCAGCACAGAGACACTCCTGGGCTCCCTTATGGACACAGCCAGACAACACCTCAGCACAGGAAAAAAAATGCTTCTCATACAACTGGACCTAACTGCAGCATTCGACCTAGTTGATCATAACATCCTTCTCCAAATCTTGGATGCAATAGGTATCTCAGATACAGTATATTCTTGGTTTGAAGGCTTCCTAAAATCCAGAACCTACAGAGTAAAATCAAACAAAGAAAAATCAGATCCTTGGTCAAACCCTTGCGGCGTACCACAGGGATCCCCATTATCCCCTACTCTCTTCAACCTATACACTGCCTCTCTCGGGGCATACCTGGATAACATAGGCATTACCACCTATAGTTATGCGGATGACATCACCATCATCATACCATATGATCAGCCAAAGACCACCATGACAAACATAATACACCAAACAATAGAAACAGTTACAACCTGGATGAAAGAACACAAACTAAAACTCAACCCAGATAAAACCAAATTCATCCTCCTCGAAAATGACAAAGTCCCAACCATAACCAATTTAGAACTTAACTCAATCAACTACCCAATCCAAACCACCATAAAACTACTAGGAGTGACAATAGACAGATGCTGCACTATGCAACTGCAAATAAATAAAACCATACAGAAATCCTTTGCAATAATGAGAAACCTGAGACAAGTCCGGAAATTCTTTGAAAGATCACAATTCCAGCTCATAGTGCAATCCCTAATCCTAGGATTGCTAGACTACTGCAACATCCTCTACCTCCCCTGCCCTGCCACGATGACCAAGCAACTACAAACAATCCAAAATACTGCTCTGAGACTCATCTACTCACTGAGGAAACATGATCATATCACAGAAGCCTACATCAACTCACACTGGCTACCAATCCAAGAAAGAATACTATTTAAATTCTACTGCATGATATTCAAAACCCTAAATGGAAACAGCCCAGCCTACCTAAACAATCGCCTCATCCAAGCAACCTCAACCAGACATAGAAAAACGCACTCCCCTTTCACACCTCCCCCGATCAAGGAAGTAAAACGGTCAAAACAATACGACGGCCTCCTAGCCACTCAAGCTGCAAGAATGGATAACCAAATCTCCAACCTACTGTTAACCACCCCAGACTACAAGATTTTCAGAAAACTAATAAAAACTATACTCTTCAAGAAAGCCCTGAAACAGTCCTAACCACACCCACTCTTAAAACCTCTTACTCTTAACAACACTTTTACCTATCAAATGCTCTCTAAAACCCATAATCTCACCATATTCTTACCTCCTAAAGACCTCCAATTCCCTTTGGTAACTCTTTATCCAATGTTTATTACCTTAAAAAATTCAATGTCATCGCTTATCCAACTCCTTTTAATTTGTATGTAATTCCTGTTTTTTTAGTTGGAATGTAATCCGCCTTGAACCGCAAGGTAATGGCGGAATAGAAATCACTAATGTAATGTAATGTAATATGAATATAATGGGTGTCTTTAGGGGTTAGCGCATGCCAATATTGCGTTCAATATTGGTCGCCGTACCTCAAGAAGGACATGGCAGTACTTGAGAGAGTCCAAAGGAGAGCAACGAAACTGGTAAGAGGGCTGGAACACTGCCCATACGCCGAGAGGTTGGATAGGCTGGGGCTCTTCTCTCTGGAAAAAAGGAGGCTCAGGGGAGATATGATAGAGACCTTCAGGATCATGAGGGGCATAGAGAGGGTGGATAGGGACAGATTCTTCAGGCTGAAGGGGACAACAGGTACGAGGGGGCATTCGGAGAAACTGAAGGGAGATAGGTTCAAAACAAATGCAAGGAAGTTTTTTTTCACCCAAAGGGTCGTGGACACCTGGAATGCGCTACCGGAGGAAGTGATCAGGCAGAGTACGGTACAGGGATTCAAACAGGGATTGGACGGATTCCTGAGGGATAAAGGGATCGTGGGATACTGAGAGAGGTGCTGGGATGTAACACAGGTATAGAAAGCTAACCAGGTAATAAGTATAGAAACCCAACCAGGTAGTGCATGTGCAAGACCGGAGGGTTAGGACTTTGATGGGAAGATAGGACTCAATGGGAAACCAAGGTGGCAAGGGGGCCCCTTCTGGTGATTCAGACAGGTCGTGACCTGTTTGGGCCGCCGTGGGAGCAGACTGCTGGGCAGGATGGACCTATGGTCTGACCCGGCGGAGGCACTGCTTATGTTCTTATGCCCTTTAATGAAGTTCCCCCTAAGTGCCACTGAATATCAGATGCTGAGTTGCTCTGCAGGATTTAACTGGGCAGGGCCTTCTCTCATCTGATATTCAAAACATAGAAAAATGATGGCAGATAAAAGGCCAAATGGCCCTTCCAGTCTGCCCATCCAAGAGTTTCACAAGTGTGTATACTGAATGGGATTTCATTTTAAAGCAAGTACAAAATACATGGATGCACGGGCCCCTGCCCATATTTTAAAGATCACAAATACAATGTAACTGAGGCCCTGCAAGCCTCCATAGCTAATTTCAAAGTTACCCCCACCAGTTTTAGGCTCATTTACTATTGAACTGCTATAAAAAACAAACAAACCTGGTAGCAAAGGCATTTTTATGGCTGGCAACCAAGTATCATTACAATTTGTATATACATACACTAAAAATCAACCAGGCTCCCCACTATAAGACTGCTAGTACATTATATGTCTTGCTAGTACATTATGGATTCTAACATAGCTTTAAATTAAGTTTCCGTTTTACTTTCAAAAATCAAACCTAGGACGCATCACTCCATTACTACCTCCTTGTTTCCTTTCATTAGGACCATGCTCTTTAGAATTCTGTAGTACTGTATTCTATTCCTGTCTTGAACACTTATCCTTTCTATCTATGCCTGCTAATGGTATGCAATCTAGGAAACCAGGCATGGCCAGGATCTTATTTCTATCACATCTCAGATTTCATTCCTTGCTGCATTCCATTTCTTAAATGTGAAGTTGTAGACAAACCCAATTAATAACTTGCATATTTACTACCTACATATATAGATCTTCATTTAATGTTTTGGTCAGACAAGATCAGTGGTACTATTCTTCATTTTCCAAGCTAAGAGAAACAACTGTGTATTGCTGGCACTGTACAAATAATGAAAGTAGATTCTCAGAGAATTTTCAAAACTTACTGTTTCTTGCTGATTATCAGAATGGCTCAACCATGGTCTTTTCCAAGCTTCCTAGCAGTCTCTGCCATGCATATGTAGTACAATGAGGTCATAATTATTAAAATGGTAGTAAAATGTGCTCATTAATATTAAAAGGAGCACTCAGGGCGATTCTCTATCATCGCTGGTTGATTCCTTAACCTCGTTGTACCACATTTACATGCAAAATTTTCCAGCAGGGTCTGAGCTATCTTAGCCTTACTTTGCAGTCAGTGTCTGAGCGCCGATTGGCTCAGGCACCGACAGGAAAGTAAGGTTTGACAGCTCAGATCCTGCCATCCCTCCTCCCAAATTAAAAAACAAAAACCCACTGAATCAAAGATCGGCAGGAGAAATGCCCACTTCCTCCCACCGCCAGAATCGCTTCAAACACCTGACAACCTTCCAACACACCTGGCAGGAGGGATGCCCACACTCTCCCACCCTCCAACAACCTTCTGCTGGCAGGCCCGCTTCTTCAAAATGACATTTTCCCCTTCCTGGTGCATCTTCCTATCAGACTTAGGCCCATCTGACTTAGGCCCCTCCCCAGGTGTCAGTGGGAGAGGGAACATTTCTCCCTGCCGGTCAATCAGCTGAGCTAGCAGGACTCAGGAGACCTGTGGCTCAGTTGATCAGGGCAGGAAAAGCAGCTTTGACAGAAGGGAGAAGCAGTGCTTAGCGATTGCTCTTCTGAGCAAGCGCCAGGCATAGTTCCTTCCGCTCCTTACTAGTGATTTTCTGCACAAATAGCGTGCACATATTTGTTTGCTATTATGCTGAGATTTGCCCGTTAAAAAAAAAAAAAAAAAAAAAAATCGCTCCCACTACATCAACTCGTCAGATTTTACCAGCGAGTTTTGAGATTCTTTCCCTTAAGTCTACAACTAAAGCAATAGGTCAGTAAGCCAAATGGCTTAGAAAAGTAAATCTACAATTTATGGAAAAGTTCAATTTCTTTCTATATCTAATCTAATCTAATCTAATCCTTAGGTTTGTATACCGCATCATCTCCACGTTCGTAGAGCTTGGCGCAGTTTACAGTAGAAGAAATAGGAACTACAACAGAGGGTTAGAGATAGAAGTGTGAAGAAAATTTAGAGGACTTGGGATGCCAAGATATAAGAGTTTCCTTGATTCCTGAGTTGGAGGGAGACTTACATTTTTGAGAAAAGCCAGGTTTTCAGATGTTCGCGGAAAACTTGGAGAGAGCTCAAGTTCCGAAGAGGGGAGGTAAGGTTGTTCCAGAGCTCAGAGATTTTGAAGTGGAGAGAGGTCCCTAGCTTTCCTGTGTGGGAAATGCCTTTTAGCGAGGGGAAGGATAGTTTTAATTTGTGGGAGGATCTGGTGGTATTAGGGTTTGAGGAATTCCAAGAAAGAGGGATAAAGGGAGGGAGGATACCGTGTAGGATTTTGAAAGCTAAACAGGAGCATTTATAGTGGACCCTGGCGATAATCGGAAGCCAGTGGAGCTTGGCCAGGAGCGGGGAGACATGGTCAAATTTACTTTTAGCGAAGATGAGCTTGGCCGCGGCATTCTGAATCCGTTGGAGTCTGTGGAGGTTTTTCTTAGTTAGGCTTAAGTAGATAGAGTTGCAATAGTCCAATCTGGAAAGGATGATGGATTGGACAAGGAGGGTAAAATGTTTTTGATGGAAGCAGGATCTAACTTTCCTCAGCATATGAAGGCTGAAAAAGCATTTTTTTACCAAGGATTGGAGGTGGTCATTGAAGGACAATATGGAATCGATGGTGACACCCAAGACCTTGCTCGAGAACTCAAGCTGCAGAGAGGAGCCAGAGGGTAGTGGGATGGAGGTGGGTAGGTGGCCTAGTTTTGGGCCGAGCCAAAGAAGTCTTGTTTTGGACTCATTCAATTTCATTTGCACAGTGTGGGCCCAGGATTGTAGGTTCGTTATACAAGAGGATATGTTCTTAGACAGGTCGGTGAGGTTCGAATCGGTCTCGAGGAGGACGAAGATGTCGTCTGCATAAGTGTAAATTGTTTCAAGGGGGGATAGGTGGAGGAGTTTTAGGGAGGACATATAGATGTTGAAAAGGATAGGAGATAGTGGAGAGCCTTGCGGGACTCCACAATTCGGTTTCCAGGGGGAGGATGAGGTGCCATTCATGTTAACAATGTATGAACGAGAGCGGAGGAATTTAGAGAACCAATCTAGGACTGTGGAGTTGATGCCGATCTCAGAGAGTTGGTAAACAAAAATATCATGGTAGACAACGTCGAAAGCAACGGAAAGGTCAAATTGTAGGAGGACGGCGAACTTGTTTCGAGAGTGAAGTTGTTGAACCCTTGAAATCAGGGAAACAGTAGGGATTCGGTGCTGAAGTTAGGACGAAAGCCATATTGATAGGGTAGAAGAATAGAGAATCTCTCTAAGTATGATGAGAGTTGGGTAGAAGACTCTAGCATCTTGGTTAGGAGAGGGATATTTACAATAAGAAAACATAAAAAAATTTCAAAACCAAGTCATACTGATGAAAAATACCATTTGAATATTTCAGTAGAAAGATAAAAAAATAGAATTTCTTTTAATACCATGCTAATCAGCAAAAAAAGGGAGAACCCAAGGCAGAAATACTTGCATGATGGGACTCAACTGCTCTCAACTATCAATAGGAAGAAAAAAAAGTATGTTGCTGTAACAAGAAGTTGTTCCTTCTCTATAGCAGGACCTATTAAGTGGAACCAAGTGCCTATTGCTTTAAGGATAATGATCAAGACATCTTTTAAGATGCAGTTAAAAGCATTAATGCAGACAAAAAATGACTTAAGTATGTATACTGAAGTGTCCACAGCTGCCTACATTGAGATGTGTGTTTTGATGTCATGGATAATGTGCTTGATATGTATATAGGCAGTTCCCGGGTTAAAAATGAGTTCCGGTTTTTAAACCATTCTTAAGTTGAATTTGTATGCAACTTGGATTCTGTACAGGACACAAGTCTATAAAAACATTAAATATTAAAGAAAAAGTCCCAAAATAAAATACTGCAGTTTAAATAGAAAGAAGAGGTTTACATTTATTTTCGTTCTTCATCCATGACACTGTTCCCTCTCTATCACCACATCCAACATTTCTCCCTCATCTCTCTCTTCCCCATGCATCTGTACCATATGCCTCTCCCACCACCATGTCCAATATTTTTCTTCCATCCTATGCCCAACAATTCACTTTTCTTCATTTCTCCATGTGCACCATCTTTCCCTCTCAGACACTCATGCCCAACAATTCTCCTTTTCTAATTCCTTCCCACCTCAGCATCTCTTTCCCTCACTTCTTCTATCTATGTCCCATATTCGTGCTCCCTCCCTTCCGTGTCCCAACGCAACCCTTCTTCCCTTCCTATGCTAACGCAGTCCCTCATCATCCCCCTCCATTCCACGTCCCAAATTCATGCCTCCTAGTTTTACCTCTGGCCAGATCCCTCCTTCCAGCCGTGGCTTCTGCACGTGGTCTGCTGGTCTTTGCGAAGCCGCGATCGGAGGCTCCTGCACGCGGTCTACTGACCCGGAAGCTTTCCCTCTGACGTCTGTGTCAGACAGAAGGCTTCTGGGTCAGCAGGCTGTCTGCATGAGCCACCAATTGCGGCTTTGCAAAGACCAGGGGACCATATGCTGGAGCCGCCACTTGCAGCTTTGCCAGCAGAAGTGCGGCTGGGATGAGGGAGCCGGCCAGAGAAGATAAACATCCGTGGGAGACACGAATTTAGGACTCAGAATGGGAGTGGGGGGGGGGCGCGAGATGGATGACAAGGGGCGCGTTGGAACATGGAAGGGAAGAGGGGCACATTTGGAAGGGAGGAAGAAAGGGCATATTGGCACAGGGAGAGTGGCACTGGTTCATAAGTACGAGTTCGACATAAGTCAAGCATTCTTAAACCAGGGACTGCCTATACAATCATAATGTTTTCATATTGTGACCTACCTAGATTTCTAATAGGAGGGCTGTAAATATGGTTAAATACTTGGTAAGATATCTGGAAGGGGTTCTGAGTTTAGCTCGCACTTTTTTCATTTGTAGCAGATGAATTACATTCAGATAAGACTGTATTTTCTTGTTCCTGGAGCACTTACAATCTAAATTTGTACCCGAGGCAATAGAATGTCCCTACGCCCTAAGAAGTACACTTCCCCCTCCCCATTCGCGGTTTCAACACTTGCGGTTTCACAAATTCGTGATTTTTTTGGGGGGGGAGGGGAACCCCCATATTTTATCACATTACCGCCTCTCTCACGCCTTCCTCCCGGCATCCCGGCCTTACCTGGTGGTCTAGCAGGCTTTCGGGGCAGGAGCGATCTTCCTACGATCCTGCCCTGTGTAGATCGCCAATAGGAAATGGCTGCCTTGAGCTCCCACCATAATCTCGAGAAACTACAGGAACTCACGGCAGTCATTTCCTCTTGGCGATCTGCACGGGGCAGGAGTGTAGGAAGATCGCTCCTGCCCCGAAAGCCTGCTAGGCCACCAGGTAAGGCTGGGATGCTGGGGGGAAGGCGGGGTGGGTCAGAGCCGGACCAGAAGATATTTGTGGTTTTTCTCAATTTGCGGTCTGGCTCTGCCCCTATCCCCTGCGAATACCGAGGGAGAAGTGTAACAGTATAGCAGAATGGTACTTATATCCTGTTCATACAGACGACAATCAGGTTTTGGTGCTCTCCAGCTAGCAGGCTGATTGGAACCTATCCAAAGTGTATGACTAGAGAATTAGGGACTCATCTGAAACCTGTTTCTCACTGGCCTTCTGCTAAACCAGGGGTCTGCAACCTTTAAGACATAAAGAGCCACTTGGACCCGTTTTCGAAAAGAAAAAAAACTTGGAGCCGCAAAACCATTATAAAACAAATCTAACACTGCATATATTGTTTCTTATCTTAATGCTATATACAGGATCACTAAATTGAAAATAAAATCATTTTTCCTACCTTTGCTATTTGGTGATTTCATGAGTCTCTGGTTGCACTTTCTTCTTCTGACTGTGCATCCAATCTTTCTTCCTTTCTTTCAGCCTCCTGTATGTTTCCTCTCTCCCAACTTTTTCTTTCTGTCTCCCGGTTCCCCCTTCTTTCTGTCTCCGTGCCGTCCCCCAAGCCACTCGGTTTGCTGCCACCGCAATCGGGGAACAGCTCCCAAGCCACCGCCGTCCCAAGCTTTCCCTGCATAAGTGTTGCGCTGACCAGCATTCTGCTCCCTGACGTCAATTCTGACGTAGGAGAGGAAGTTCCGGGCCAACAAGGCATTTCTCCTCATTCCATCCAGCCTGAGCCCCATCTCTCCTTGATCCAGCATTTCCCTTCTGTGTCTGTCAGAATTACCATTCCACCTATTTTCCAGCATCACCCTTCTTTGTGTCCATCTCACCTATATCCCTATCTCACCATTTTTTCAGAATCTTCATTTGTCTCTGTCCTTGTCTTTACCCCATGTTCACCATTTGCCCTTTCAATGTCTTTATCTCCCCCCCACACACACACTTTTTCAGTATTACTTCTATGTCTCTATTTCACCTCCTCTTCATGTTCCCTCTGTATCTCTATCCTTATTCAGTAGGTCCTGCTTACTCTTTCTCTTCTTTGTGTCACTATCTCCATTTTCAGCTTTCCCCCCTTTTCCTTTGTTATTGCACCCTGTAGCCAGAATCTTTCCACCCTCCCTCCACTCCGGCCCAGCCCAGTATGAAATATTTCCTTTTGTTTCCCTCCCCTCTCTCTTTCTCTCTCTCTTCTCCTCCCTCACCCACGAGTCCTGCATCTGGCCCTCTCCCTTCTACCTGCACCTGGCAACACCCCCCTGCTCCGCGGCTCTCTTCAGCAACTCGTCAGCAGCAGTGATCAAGACAAGCTGCCGACATCGAGGCCTTCCCTCTACGAGTCCCGCCTTTGTGGAAAAAGGAAGTTGAAACAAGCGGGACTCGCAGAGGGTAGGCCCCGACGTCAGAAGCTTGTGTCGATCGCTGCTGCCGAGTTGCCGAAGAGAGCCGCGGAGCAGGGGAAGGGAGAGGGAGATAGGAAGGCTGTAGATCTCCGGAGCATGACACCGACCCCGGCCAGGATGATTTCTTTTTCAGGCGTGCACCTTACAAGTCCAGCGTCGCGGCGGGAAATAGCCATGCTGAGCAGTGAGCTCAGCACATACACAGATGAAAGCCTTGCTTGCTGATTGGTCCGGCGGCACGGCGGGGCGGGGCCGCCGGACCAATCAGCAAGCAAGGCTTTCATCTGTGTATGTGCTGAGTGGCTATTTCCCGCCGCGACGCCGGACTTATAAGCTGCATGCCTGCGTGACACACTACCGGAGCTGCAGCAAAGGTGGAAAAGAGCCGCATGCGGCTCTGGAGCCGCGGGTTGCCGACCCCCGTGCTAAACCATCTCTCCCCTTCAAGATGCCTGGAACAAATTGCCTGACATGATACGTCAGGCTCCATATCTGGCAGTATTCAAATCCAGACTCCAAGCCCACTTCTATCGAAGATGCTTTCAATTTCAAACTCCAACCCATCTAAGCACCAATATGTCTTATCATTCCCTCTGTAATTCCACCATTTGAGCACAGTGTATTGATGTACCTTATTGTTCAGTTTGTCTGTGTTGTAGATTGTAAGCTCATTTCAGCAGGGAATGTCTCTTCTGTATTTTGAGGTACAGCACTGCATATGTCTAGTAGTGCTATAGAAATGATTAGTAGTTGTAGTAGTAAAGATAAAGTGTATTCTTCCTCTGATTTTAAAAATGCTGTAAGATCTAGTGTCTGTTGATCTTGTACCATCTCATGATGATGAGACAAAAATAAAGAAAACAAACACAGCCTCATCACATCATAATGCCTGGAAATATGTCACAGTGCTTCCCCTTACAATTTTCAGTTTCATTTCACTTTATATCATTCTTGAGAAAACCCCCAAATGGAAAGAACCAATTCCCAAGTTATTAAAATAGAAACTTTAACTAAAAATATTTACTTCGTGTTTAAAACTTTATTTCACAGATGTTCATAATGCTTATTCTGAACTTGCATGTCAGGATTTCTTGAGTGTATGAAGACTCTCCTTTTTATTGACATTCCTTGTCATCCTGCTAGACCAGTTCAGACAAGTGAAGTTAAGCTCCCCCAAGCAGCAAATGGAGCCAGAGAAACTGGAATTTCACCTGTATATGAAGTGGTGCAGCAGAACGGCGGACTACTTGGGACATGGTCTATGGGTTCTGTCTTCTTATTAGAGTCTGTTGGTTTGAAAATGCTCACAGGGATCAGTCAACAGCTCTTTTCCTCTCTGGGGCATGGAGGACTGATCCTCCTCCTTAGGCCCCAAGTATCAACCCATGGGTTATGGCTGGACTGCTGGAGGTCTCAGAGGAGAGACCCTCCCCAACAAAAGTTCTGGGTCTAGTAGCCATAGTTCTGGCCCAGGAAGATTAGAAGGATTTCAGCTTATTCCTCTCTCTGCTTGTTGCCCCCTTCCACCTCCTTCTATTCCCCTCCCTCTTGTTATGGGGGAGGAGACAAGAAATCTATTTGGTTGGACTTACTGCTTAAAATAGTAAATCCAAACCTTTTGGCTATGATATTTTTTGTATTTACTTTAACCCCCCCCCCCCACATTGCTCTTAGTAAGCCAACTAGTAGGGCATTTATCTATGACACTGTTTAATTCTCTGTAGAATCATTAGCTTCAACTGCTCTGAAAATCTTGAAGGTAAAATGTCAGCAGCAATACCTAGAAAGTTTAAAAAAAAACTTTCCCTTCATTGTCCAAGGGAGAAATATGGTCATTAAGAACTTAGTTTTAAATCAGAAGGTCCGGTGACAGCATGAAGGTGGAAGTGGGGGTGGGTGAGAGAAGAAGTTCTCTATTTGGGAAAATCCCTCAAATTTTCAAACACATCAAATGCTAAAGAGAATACAACTCATGGGACTGAACAGCAGCTGACCACACTAACACACCATCCATCTAAAACATGAAAACCATGTGGACTTGAATAATCAAGGAAAGATGAGAAAAGCTTTCAGTTCTTGTCAGATGATTTCTTCCTCTTTAACACCTTAAAACATTAAAACTTACAATCTAGCATGTTTCTTAACTATTCTAGACAAAACCGTCTTGATTTCTATCCTTTCTCTTCCCCAAAAAACCTTAAACACTCATCTTCTTTATCAGCACTTGTAATACTGTAATGTAATTTGGCAAGTAATCTTTTTCAGTATGTATACTTTTTGAAAAGTTTATTGGAAGAAATGAAAAACAAAAAAAAATGTATGAACAGCATTCTTAATGATTCACGTAAATAAAGTACCATATATACTTGAATATAAACTGGGATTTTTAGGGGTCCTGGTTTATATTCAGGCCAGCACACCCTCCTAGAATTATTGCAGGCCGCAAGGCTCTGCACCCTGCCCTCGTACATTCTCTGCCAATCCCTCCAAAGGCTCTGCACGCAGCCCTCCTCCCTCTCTTCCTGTCAGGCTCTGCACCCATCCCTCCTCACTGTCCTGTCCCCGTACCTCCTCTACCAATCCATGGTGGTCCAGAGGTGCATCGGGCAGGAGCGAGCTTTCCACGCTCTTGCCCCGCTGTTAACGCGGTCAGTGGTGGCTGCCGTGAGATCAGGTGTCTTATGTTGCAGAGCAGCACTGAGCAGGAGCATACTTTGGTGTTCCTGCTCAGCGCTGAGCGGCTAAATGACTGGCTCTCGCGGAAGCCAGTCAAGAAGCCGCTCCTGCTCAGTGCTACTCAGTGACAGAAACAACCTGATCTCATGGCAGCCACTACTGGGTTAACAGCGTGGCAGGAGTGTGGAACGCTCGCTTCTTCCCGCTGCACCTCTGGACCACCAGGGATTGGCAGAGGAGGTACGGGAACAGGGCAGTGCGGAGGGCTGGGTGCAGAGCCCTGCAGGGAGGGGCACTTGAATATTAAGCCACCCAAATTATATTCGAGTCAACAATTTTTCCTCCTTTTGGGGGGGGAGTAGGGGAATTAGGGTCTTGACCTATATTCGAGTATACATGGTATTCATTCCCCCCCTACCAATTTCTGAACATGTTGCTGTATTTTGCATGTGAGCTTCCAGACTAGCACCAAATGGCCATGGCGCATACCATGTGCACTCTCAAGGAAGCACAGCACTGTCTGACACTGGCACTACTGCCCCCAGAACGGTGACAGTGGTAGCCAGCTTATAGCAACAGCACTTTTCTCTCCCAGCAGTGTAACACTATCATGAGCACGGAAAAGCAACGGATAGCTGACTTACTGCTGGAATTTTAGGGTGGTGCAGCCAGAAATGAATTTTTTTGAGGGGGGATGGGCAATATTTCACATGGATGGGTGATAGGCAGAAATACAATCAGCAAAAGCAAAAAAAACCCCCAAAAAACAAACAAACTCTGCACTTGTGCAGAAAGACAATGCCAAGTACAAACAGAAGCAAAGTCATATATAAAATTCAACAAACAAAAAAGAAGACTAAAAGACACCAGTGAAACATGCTCATATCAACAATGTGGAGGCTTCTTGGGATATTTCAAGGCTCAATCAGCTTCACACAAGCTCAATTTTACAAGCTATATAAAACATGTGAAGTTTTTGTCTGGTTGGGGACCTTGTTGTGCTGAAAGTCTTCTGGGTTTGTTATATTTGTGACCAGTGTTTGAAGAGAGAGTAACTGCATTGATGGTTACTGACTGTTTTAAAGAGGTCTTTCTAGGGTGCTAGACACCCCATTTCCTCTTACCTACCTCACCTTGATCCTTCACTCCTCAAAAATGTAAAGCATACTTTAAGTTGGTGGGGATCCCCAAGCACAGCCAGATGATAAAATACAGATTCCACAGTATCAGAAAGTGCAACAGCACTGAGCTGATGACACAGGCACCATGAGCATGTTCAGTTTTTGCCATGAGAACTAACCACACATGTGGTACATGTAGTATCAGCAGCTTAGTGCTGCTCAGTCCTAGTGTCAACTAAGATCTTAGTAGCAACTTCATCTCCTATTTGAAGGCTAGAAGGGAGGGCTCTTGTTTCCAGTGATAGTTAAGTGAGGACCAAAATCTATTAAAGCCAAACACCACCAACAGTTCTGTTCTTGGAGAAGTCAGAATACAAAATTCAGCATCTTCCTTCTTTAAGTGCTGGCATGCATGTTTATAATTTTTTTGTCCATTTATTTATTTTTGGTTGTTTGGGGGAGTAAAGGAAAGAGTAGTCTGTTCTGTGAAATGACATTAATGAATCCTGATCTGGGCACATGATGAACAGGGTCTGAAAAAGCAAGACGCACCTGTGGACTTGTACAGCATTCCTGTCATGGTGCCAGCAGCTATTGTGTTTAGATCATCTTCTGCTCCCCGTGTCTTCTCTATGATGACTCCAAAGGCGCTATAAAGCAATGCTGTGAAAGATATACAGTATTGAAAATTCTAAAGGAAAACAACAAAGGAACAATCTAATTAAAATGGTTAACTGCTGCTGTCAACAGGTTAGCAGTAGAGAGCAACAATTCAGCATTTGCTCTCCTAATTAGTACAGCAGTGGGGAACAAACATCGACACAATGAGGCATGTGCCATTTTGTTGTATAGTAGAAATTAAAAGTTAACACCTGTCTCAGACTGCCCTTTACCTCTTCCTAGCTCCTCCTGCCCAATAAGATTGAATGAATGACTGGCGTGGGGTAGATGGGGATTGGGTTTAAAAGGGGTTTTCCTGTTGTCTTTTCTTGCGAAATGGGTGTGGTTTAACTGTTGAAAAAAACTCAACTGAATTACATAAAAATAAAAAAATCACATCCCACACCATTTACACATATAGCAATATACTTTTTGTTTTCCAATAATGAAAATATATAAAAATGGGAAACTATCTGTTTTGATCTTGCCAAATAGAATAAAGTATGGGACATTGGTGAAAACCAAATAACCCTGCATGCATGTCAGCATAGGGTTTTGTTAATGAGCTGACAAAAGATGATTTCAGATTATATTAAAATTATTAATATTATACAAATAAGAGTTGATGAAGTTTAAATAAGTTTAAAATAATTATGATGTTGAAATAGATTTGAAGCCGACGAGGAAGCTTGTGGCTATATACAAGTTTATATCTGTTGAAGTATTTCCCACAAGAGAGCCGCTTCTGAGATCTTCTTATGTTCTATATATGTATACACATTAAAAGAGCAAGCTAGATGTATGTTAAATATGAGTCTACATAAAATAATGATGTAAAAGTATGTCTGGCAAGATTTAATTAAATAGGACTCTATATGTACTTGTTGTACTTGATTCAAGTGAGAGCACATTAAGCTACAATCCTTAAGAACTGGAAACCAGTCTGGTTTTCAGGATACCACTAAAGAACACATAAAAGACACCTACACACAAGTAAAACAATATCATAACTACTTATTTAGCAAGGAGATTCCAAAATCTAAATCAGTCTGTGCCCCCTCCCAGCTTCTGTGGAAGAGCAGATTCCTAAAGAAGTTGCATAAATTAGAAGCTGTTTTAACTTCAACAGGTTACCACAACACAAAACTTGCTAGGTCAAGTGAAGAAACTTGCTGAACAGTTCAAGTCAGGGCTATGAAGAGCTAGTCAGCAAATTTAAGCCTTGCTCAATCTGCGACACATTAATAAGATTGTTTAATGTTCTGATTGTTGGGACAAAGTGCACATTAACATTTTCCCACATGCAAGCCTGACCTGAGCAAATGCTAACAAAAACAATGACTGCAGACATCCATAAATATTGATACGAACTGTCTGTTAATGTGTCACTCCAGTGTCCTGGCCTTTAACCTTCACTCAGCAAGAACATGCAACTTTTCAGAAAGTCTTTGCCCTCCTCCAACCCTTTAAATCATGGCTTCCCAAGTCCGGTCCTCGATATCTACTGGCAGGCCAGGTTTTCAGGATATCCACAATGAACATGCATGAGAGAGATTTGCATACCAAGAAAGCAATGCATGCAAATCTCTCTCATGCATATTCATTGCGGATATCCTGAAAACCTGGCCTGCCAGTAGATCTCAAGGACTGGACTTGGGTAGCCCTGATCTAAGTTAATGGCTGAGGCAATGGAGGATGGGCCAACTGTCACAAGGGGCATCAATGAAAGAAGATTTGAACCTGCTTCCCCATAAACCCTATGACATGCAGTGAAAAGTAAAAGAGAACCAAGATATCAGTCTGTGCCATAGACATTTAGTTTATTTCCAATCTGAAAAGCTGGCTGTACCCTATGACTGAAGCCAAATAAAACTGTGTGATGCCCTAGAGGTCCAGAACAGTGATGCACCAATGGAGAGGTCATGATGCTAAAGTCAGGTTTTGTGATCCACAGCTTGGAAAGCTTTGTCTTAGTGCCATTGTTTACACACTCTTTCCTACTGCTCAGAAGTGAAACTGTAACCCTCACACAGTCACAAATCAGATGGTTTTTGCCATTTTCATCCATGTAGAGGAAATAAATATTGTAATACAAAAGAGCCAATTACCATATCTACTCGAATATAAATTGATATGGCCTTTTTCCTCCCAACAAGGAAGAAAAAGGTTGACTAACAAACCGAGATTAGAAACTTGAGTAATCCTGGTGACAATCTACAAAGATTAAACATCCTGGCCTTAAAGTTTTATCACAGTTTTTTTTTTAACTTAAAATATTTTTATTAGTGCAAAACCACAAAACATTTACATTAACAGCAGTTTAAACAATATCTGCTAAGAATGGGCAGAAAAGCATCATAAACCCCTATTGTTTGTAATGTATGCTGGAAGGAGAATGTGTACCATGTGCCAAAGAAGATGCAATATTTATTGCACATGCTTTTGGATGGGTATTGTTTACAACAGTGTATCGCAAACTGAGTGCCTCCTGAGATTTCAAGTGTGCCACGGCACACTGAGGAGGAAGAAAAGCGCGCCAGCTGACTTGTCTCTTACTGCGAGGCATCTCCTGTAGGGCCAGCGGTTCACGTGCCAGCACTGCATCTTCCTGCTGCTGCCGCGTTTCTCTCTACGCACCCCCCCCTTACAGACAGCATCTTCCTGCTGCCATCACGTTTCTCTCTGCGCATGCACCCCCCCTACAGGGAGCATTTTTCTGCTGGCGTCGTGTTTCTCTCTGCCCCCACCCCCCAATCATCAACGGTAGCTCCGTGTGCTTTTTAACTTGGTCACACAGCTGCCACTAGGATTAATGTAGACGTGGTTTCATCTGGGAGCCTTTGCTGGGCCGGCCGGCCAGCATCATTGAAATGGGCCGGCCTAGCAAAGGCCCCGAGGATCCCGGATGAAACCGCATCTAAATTAATCCTAGCGGCAGCTGTGTGACCAAGCTAAAAAGCACACAGTGAGCTGCCGTTAGAGATAGGAGAAGTACTTCTGGACAAGAAAGGAGGGAAAGGGAAGGGAGAAGGGGTATTGCAGGACAGGGGGGGAGGATGGAAGGGAGAAGGGGTGCTGCTGGTCAGGGGGCAGGGAAAGGGAAGGGAGAAGAGGTGCTGCTGGACCTGGTAGAAGGGGAGGGAAAGGAAAGATGCTACACACTGGAGGGGAGGGTGAGATGGTAGATGGGAAGAGAGAATATTAGCTGTGAGTGGGGTTGGGGGGATGGAAGGAAAATTGTTACAGGAAGAGTGAGAATGATGAGAGAGGGAGAAATGATGCATGGGGAAAGAACATGGGTTGGGGAGGGAAGGAAAGATGTCACTCGAGGGAAGAGGCAAGGAGAGAGAGAGAAAAAAAGTGTGCAGGAGGCAGAAAGGGTTGGACTCATGGAGAGGGGATGGATGGGGAGGACAGAAAGGAGGGAAATAGAAATGTCACATTTGGGGGGGGAGGAAGGAAGAGAGGGCAGAGTGTGAAAAGTTGGACTCATGGAAGGAGAGAGATATGTTGGTTGGGGGGGAGGGGTGAAGGAGGACCGGAGGAGAAGAAGCATGCAGGAGAAAGAGACGCCAAACTACTGGGAAGGGGGAGGGGAAGGAGGGAAGGGGACTGGACTACTGGGAAGGGGAGGGACGGGGAGATGCTAGACTACTGGGAAGGGGGGAAGGAGGGAAGGGAAGAAATGCCGGACTACTGGGAAGGGGAGAGATGTTAGACCATGGAAACGGTGAGTGAAGGAGAGAGAGGAAGGGAAGGTAAGACTTGGAAAAGTAGATTTTGAGAAGAAAGCTGAAAAAATTGAATGTTAAAGTTAATGCCTAAGATGGATGCAAGGCAGAAAGTGAAGGAGAGAAAAACAGCCAATGAATAAGAGGACACTGGAAACATAGTTAAAAGTGCAGAAAAATAAAGTCATCAGACAACAAAGGTAGGGAAATATGATTTTATTTTCAAAATAGTGATTGAAATGTGTCAGTTTTGAGAATTTATATCTGCTGTGTATATTGTGTGTACATGAAAAATTAATGGAAAAATTGCATTACAATTAGTAAAGGGGCGGGATCTGGGAAGAGCTTGAGTGGGTGTAGGGTGGAGTTTGGAAGGTCTGTGATTGGGGTACTCAGTTGATATTTGTTAGACTTCCCTGCTGGCACGCCCTACTGGCATTTCAGGGCCTGTCTGGAGGGTCTCTGCGCTTGCGTGGATGTTGACATGATGTCACACATGCGCATGATGTCATCACGGTGACGTCCACGCACTTCCGGGTGCCTCGAGCCATGGTCACTACCTTTAGTGAGCCCCGCTCGAGAAAGTTTCAGAGACACTGGTTTACAGTATCGCTACCTTTGGAAGTCAGGTGTGGTTTTTATACAATAGGCACATCATGTTCCCCCTAAGTGCATTTACAGCCTAGGGGCAACCTGTTATACAATTACCCTGTCTGTTCAAAGGAAAGCCCTACCATCACAGTGTACAGATCAGGGGTGAACATTTCAAAACACTTTATATAAAAGGGCAGTTGGTATTTTAGAACAACATGGTCACTGTGGTGTCAGTACTTTAGAAAGATATTTTTGGAACGCCATACCTATGTGCATTATTATAGTCCAGTCTATTAGAGTCAGAACACACACCAGTGTTAGAAAGCATGGACAAAGGAGGAAAATTTGCAGTAGGACGAAAAAGATTTCCTTATTATGAGCGAGATATGGGAGCTAAGCTTGTCAGTCTCGAGCGGACGACCTAGCAAAATTCTTCAATGAAAAGGTTGCTACTATAAGAAGCTCTTTTCCATCAGCAGTCACTTACAATTCTCTGGCACCCAGCGACACTAACCCTATCCCAGTAGGCAGATCTTGAACAGTCTTTGAGCATGTATCCGAAGCCCAGGTTTCCAAACTGTGCCACAAATTAAGATCCTGCAAATGCGCCCTGGACCCATTTCCTTCTTACCTATACGAGAAAATTCCCACGCAGGCTCTCTCATCCCTCACCAGACTTATAAACTCTATCAGGCCTATTTTCCATAGAAATGGGACACATTACCCTGACCCCATTACTGAAAAAAGCCGATCTAGACCCATCCTCACCATCTAGCTATCGTCCTATAGCAAATATTCCTCTCCTGACCAAAATGCTAGAGGCTATCATATCTACTCAGCTCTCATCTTACTTAGAGAGATTCTCTATCTTGCAAATATGGCTTCAAACCCAATTTCAGCAACGAATCCCTACTAGCCTTATTAATATCAAAAGGTTCAACAACAAAATCTTGTAATAAGTTTGCTGTCCTATTACAATTCGATCTCTCTGCGGCCTTTGATGTTGTCCACCATTATATTCTAATTTACCAACTTTCTGAGATAGGCATTTATTCCACAGTCTTAGACTGGTTCTCGAAATTCTTATGATCCCGCTCTTACACTGTTAACATGAATGGCACTGTTATGTGGAGTCCCGCAGGGTTCACCTCTGTCCCCTATTCTTTTCAACATCTATGTCTTCTTCTTCTGATGTACAAATTAACTAAGTAAGGAAACTTAAAGAAATGTCCAAATGAGTATAAACACCAAATAATGAGGACAAAACTGTATTAAATGGATTTTTTCGCTAGACCTCAAACAAGTACTGTGCTGTAAAGTGTTATAGAGTGCTATAAAGGAAAGGCATTTATCTTTATGTCTGACGGCTGCCCAACCGCTTCACTCCTAGTTTCTTTAGGGGTTATGCCTCCTTTAATACAGAAATTGTTTTTAATTAGAAAAGCCCTTACTTTGAGCCAAAAATGCCACTATTTTTAGCACTACAGAGTGCAGTTGGGCAGCTGTCGGGCATAAAGATAAGTGCCTTTCCTTTACAGCACTCTATAGCACTTTACAGCACTCTATGCACTTTATATTTATACAGAGCCGGAGGAAAATTAATCCATATAAAAGATTAAACGATTTTATTGCACATGCTACTTGCTAAGACCAATGATGAAAACACCACCCCAGTAAGGGTACGAATGGAAATTTAAAGTAGTACCTTGGGTGTTTGAGGTCTAGCGAAAAAAATCCATTTAATACAGTTTTGTCCTCATTATTTGGTGTTCTTTGAAACTCTTCCATCTAGCTCCCTTTGAAACATATACATATGCAGATGACATCCTTGTCCTTCTTGAGATAGACTCGAACCTCACTGAGAATATAATAGCATGCATAACGGAACTCCAATCTTGGGCCCTCACTGTACAAATGAAACTGAACGAGCCCAAAGCAAACCTACTTTGGCTTGGCCCAAAATTAGATCAGCTACTCACTTCTCATTTCTTCTGGTCCCACACTGAAGCCTGAATTTTCAAGCAAAGTTTTGGGCATCATTATTGACTCTACACTTTCCTTCAATGACCATCTCAACTCTCTGGTAAAAAAAGTTTTTTTTAAGTCTTCACATGTTGAGAAAAGTGAGATCCTGCTTCCACCACCAACATTTTGCTGTCCTTGTACAATCGATCATTCTTTCCAGACTGGACTATTGTAACTCCATCTATCTAAGTCTAACCAAGAAAAGTCTTCAAAGACTTCAGCGGATCTAGAACACTGCGGCTAGGTTGATCTTTGCAAAAAGTAAATTTGATCATGTTTTCCTGCTTCTGTCAAAACTTCACTGGCTTCCAGTAATTTCTAGGGTTCACTTTAAATGTGCCTGCCTAACACTTAAGATCCTACATGGCATTCTTACTCCCCTAATTCCACTATCTTGGAATTCTTCGAGATCTGACACTACTAGATCCATCCAAAAACTGAGGCAGCCATTCAGAAGTGGCCTGTGCCCACACAGCAGCACGCTTGTGCGCTAGCCCTGACACCCCAGTAATCAGCAGGCAGCCGCCCTGCGAAATACCAGCGACTGGCACAATTAGGAAGTGTTGCGGGCCCAGGCATTAGCGAGCTTGTGCGCCATGGGCCCTGACAAGCAGCAGGCAGCCGGCCACCAACCTTCACAATTTAAAGGAACTGCAGGGATGGAATTTAAAGGTTCTGGGGGGTATGTAAAAGTCTGTTGTAGGGGAAAACACTCTCCAAGGTTTCAAGACTAAGCTGGACTAGTTCCTGCTAAACTGGGACGTATGCAGATAAGGCTGGACTCATTTAGAGCACTGGCCTTTGAACTGGGGGCCGCCGTGTGAGCGGACTGCTGGGCAGGATGGACCACTGGTCTGACCCAGCAGTGGCAATTCTTATGTTATGATTGATTGGGGGTGGGGGGGGGGGGGTCAGAATTTAAAGGTGCTGGGGGGTAGGTATAAGTGATGACTGATTGATTGGGGGGGGGGGGGCTGGGACAGAATTTAAAGGTGCTGGGGGGTATGTAAAAGTGATGATTGGGGGAGCTGGGAAGGAATTTAAAGGTGTCGGGTATATATTAGTATACAATTTGGTTCAGAATGGGTTTTTTCCTTGTTTTCCTTCTCTAAATCTGGGGTGCGTCTTATGGTGAGGTATTTCTTATGGAGCGAAAAATACAGAATATGCACCAAGCAGTTGTAAATGTGTTTGCATAGGTTTCCTGGGGTAGTTTTGAAAGCAAAATTATGTGGCAAATACATGTATGGGCATTTTAGATCCTGTAGTTAAAATATTTCAAAATCTTCCCCCAGCAAACAATTCCATTATTACTGAAATAATGTTTCAGAGTAAAGACAGAGTGCTTACCAGTTGGTGCTCAAGAAAGATGCTGCCACAACGCTGAATAAAGCTGTGATCACTGATGGTGTATACTGATCTGGTGGGGGGCCCTGAGCATCTGTGCTTGCTCAAGGCCCCACTCAAGATCAGCATACACCATTAATGGTCACAGTTTTACTTAAGCAGCTGCTTTCTTCAGCATCAACTGATAGGCTGCTAGCTTTGGGGGGGGGGGGGGGGCAATGTATGCAGAACAGCAGGCACCTGTGTCATTTGGAGGAAGGGCAGTGTGTGGAAATCTACAGCCAAGGTGGTCATCGTGGGTTCACTGGAGGAGGAAGAAGAGGATAGCCACACTAGTGGCGGCTCAAATGTAAACAGAGATCCTAATTTTTAGGCCATTTTTGGCCTCAAAATCTTGGTTTATATTAGTATATATACTGTAGGCTGTTTTAGCTATAAATCTGAACCTGCAGACAAGCATTTGACATACCTATAGTATAGTGCTGGGAAATATATGTGCGCTTGCAGACTAGCACTAAACGGCCATGTCAATGCCGCGTGCACTCTCAAGAAAGCACAGTGCTGCTTGTCGCTGGTACCAGCTGCCTCTGTAAAAGCAACAGCCGCAACCAGGTACTGTGACAACACCTCTCTCTCCCAGCAGTGTAACACCATCACAGCCACAGGAAAGTACCGGATAGTTGACTTAATGCTGGCTCTGTCTGACCAAACCTTGCAGAGAAAGTAAAATTCATCAGGTAATGATGGACACTTACCCAGAGATCCTAATGTATTTGCCCAGAGCGCTCCTTGCCTTGTAACCATATTTAAAATTCTGGAAGAGAGAGAGATACAGTGTATAAAAAGACAGCATTAATATAATGGAGATTTCTTACAGTGTAATCAGCCAGAATGTGTGTGTGTGTGTGTGTGTATACACAGCAGAGCTACTCAATTCTGGCCCTCAAGATCCACACACAGGCCAGGTTTTCAATAAATACTGAATGAGAGAGATTTGCATGTACTGCCTACTTGGTATGCATTATATAGCTATAGTTCAGGCTCCTCTTTCCCACATATATCACTGTGTACTTGCTCACATTAAACAATCTGTCATTTTGATGCCAAGTCTCCCAAGGTCCTCTTGCAATTTTTCACAATCCTCTTGCAAGTTAACAACTTTGAACAATTTTATGTCATCAGCAAATTTAATCTCACTAATTATTCCCGTCTCTAGATCACTTTACTCTATCTATAGAATACTAGTATAACAAGGCAAATACGCACATGTTTTAGAAGTAACCACTTACACCAGCCACAGAGCACGTGCTCACAACTAGACTGCAACACACAAAATTATAGTACCATATATACTCTTTATAAACCCAGACTTTTGGGCCTTAAAAATGGGGGGGGGGGGGGGGTCTGTTTTACTACTACTACTACTCATTCCTATAGCACTACTAGACATACGCAGCACTGTACATTAAACATAGAAGGGACAGTCCCTACTCAAAAGAACTTACAATCTAGTCAAGACAAACTGCACAAGGCGACATATCGATACAGAGTGCTCAGTGGGAAATTACAGAGGGAATAAGACAGATATTGGTGCTTAGCAGGTAAGGGAATTATAAACCAAATGTGGTTTATATTCAAGTCTCACCATATCAGACCCAGCGCAGGCCTCTCTCCAGGCTTACCTTAAGCCCTGGTAGTCCAGTGGTGAGCCAAGACAGAAGCAATCCCAACCCCCCCCCAGGTGAGATGTCAGTTCCTGACACGGTTGGCTCTGCACCTATCAAGCCCCCCTCCCGGACCCAGAAGCCTCTCCCTTGATCTACCATAAACTCTGATGGTCCAGTGGTAAGTTGGAGCAGAAACGATCCTTCTATGCTCCGGTCTATGCAGTCTCGCTAGTAAAAAATGGTACCATAAGTAGGCACCTATTTTCCTTTATAGAATAGGCTCCAAGTAGGTTCCCCTTCAAAGAAAATATCCTCCATGTAATTTGAATGAGGAAAAAGCATTTATGTCTCTATTTGAGTTAACATTTTTCCCTTAAAAAAAAGGAGATATATATATGGTATTTTATAACATAAGTAGAATTTTTCACCCTCTTATGCTTCATTCAACTCCAAACTACACCACTGCATTTAGGTACTATTCTCTAAAACCATGCATAACCAGAAAATTGGCATTTAGTACATTACTACTAATCATTTCTACAACACTACTAGATATAAGCAGTGCTGTACATCAAAACATAGAAGAGAGAGTCTCTGCTCAAAAGAGCTTACAATCTAGTCAAGACGATGCATCAAATACACAGTGCTCAGGTAGGGGAATTACAGAGGGAATGACAAGACAGATGTCGATGCTTAGAAAGTGGGTTGGAGTTTAGAACTGAAAGCAGCTTCAAAGAAGTGGGCTTTGAGTCTGGATTTGAATACTGCCAGAGATGGAGCTTGACATACCGAGTCAGGTAGTTTGTTCCTGGCATAAGGTACAGTAAAGTAGAAGGGATGGAATCTGGAGTTGGCTATATAGGAGAATGGTACAGATAAGAGAGACTTATGCAATGAGTGGAGTGTCCAGAGAAGGGAGAGATGAGAGATACTGAGGAGCGAATACATTTGTAGGTCAGTAAGAGGAGTTTGAACTGTATGTGGAAACAGATAGGGAGCCAATGAAGTGACTTGAGGAGAGGGGTAATGTGGGCATAGCAACACTGGTGGAATATGAGGTGTGCAGTAGAATTCTGAACAGATTGAAGGGGAGAGAGATGGTTTAGCAGAAGGCCAGTAAGAAGCAGGTTGCTGTAGTCTAGGTAAAAGTATGGATGAGGGACTTGGCAGTGTGCTCAGAAAGGAAGGGTATGATTTTAGCTATATTATAAGAGAAAGAAACAGGTTTTGGCAGTCTGTTGCATATGTGAAGAGAAGGAAAGAGATGAGTCAAAGATTTCCCCAAGGTTGTGAGCCGATAACATGGGAAGGATGAGAGTGTTGTTCACAGAAATAGAGAACGGGGGATGAGGAAAGATGGGTTTAGGTGGAAAGATAAGGAGCTCAGTCTTGGCCATGTTTAATTTTAGATGGCGGCGAGACATCCAGGTAGCGATATCAGACAAGCAGGTTGAAATCAGGGATATTGTCTGTTGAGATTTCAGATGTAGATAGATATCTGAATCATCGGCATAGAGGTGATGCTGAAAGCTTTGGGAGGAGATTAGAACACCAAGGGAAGAAGTGTAGATGGAATAAAGAAGTGATCCCAGGACAGAACCTTGAGATACATTGACTGACAGCAGAATGGCAGTGAAGGAGGATCCACCACAGCATACACTCAAGGTGCGAAGGGAAACACAGGAAGAAAGCCATGTGAAAACAGAGCCCTGAAATCCAAGCAAAGACAGCGTTATTGACGAATAGCTGGTGATTTACCATGTAAAAAGCTGCGGAAAGATCAAGAAGGATGAGGATGGAGTAGAAGCCTTTGGATTTGTCATTGGAGACTTTCGCAAGGGCAGTTTCTGTACCGCAGGGGTCACCGCTTTCCTCAATGCTTTTCAATGTTTACATGTCCTCATTGGGAGCGCAATTGGCCCAGCTGGGGATAAAATTATTCAGTTACGCAGATGACTTCACGATCATCATCCCATTCGCTAACTCTCTTTTGGAAGCTACTCCCAAGGCAACAGAAGTACTAAATCTGATAGAGCAGTGGATGACTGAATTCAGACTGAGACAACTTAGAAAAAACAAAATTTTTGTAGCTTCCCCACACCCACTTGACACCAAAACATCACTTTGCATCAATAAACTTAGTTATCCTATTCAAACTACTATATTGGGTGTAATACTGGATCAGAGCCTAACCATGAAAGACCAGGTTGACTCCTTAATCAGAAAGAGTTTTTTCACTCTATGGAAGCTTCGGTCCATTAGAGCATATTTTGACATGTCAGCTTTTAGAGTTCTGGTACAATCACTCGTACTAAGTCAACTTGACTTCTGTAATATCGTCTATTTGGCAATTGCCCCAAAGAATATGCGAAGATTACAACTGGTGCAAAATGCAGCGATTAAACTGATTTTTGGACTAAAGAAGTCCGATCACGTAACACCTTGCTACCGACTACTGCATTGGCTGCCGATGGAGGCGCGTGTGAAGTTTAAGTTCGGTTGTTTTTGCTTTAAGGCACTATTCGGTCTAGCCCCTAAATATATAAATGACCTTTTCTCTTTCTCAGCTAACAGACATAAGTGAAGCTCACACTTGAACTTTGTTTCCCTTCCTGTTGGAGGATGTAAACTTAAGACATCATCAACACCTTCTCTCACATCAGGCAGCATTATGGGGTAAAGATCTAGATCAATTGTTTACGTCTACTACGTATGGGGAATTTAGGAAACACCTAAAAACGTATCTGTTCCTGAAGTATTTAGGCAGCTGACCTGTACAATTCTTATTCCAAAATAACTGTTAATCAATACCTGTTAATCACTAGCTCTGAACTCTGTTTATTCCACTCAAGTTGTACCATCTTTTAATCATTGTAAGCCACATAGAATTTCACAGTCCTGTGGTATATAAACTGTTGTTATTATTATTACAGTGGTGCCTCGCATAACGGCCGCCTCGCACAGCGAACGCTGCGCACAACGAACTTTATGTCTTGATTCGTACAACGGACTTCGTTTCACACAACGAAGTCGCCCGAGCTGCATCCTTCCGGGGTTCCTGCAGGGTTGGATCGCAGCGGGGTTGGTCGAGCCGCGAGGGTAGTCTCCTTCTCCTTACCTGCCCTGTCGCAGCACACAGCCGAACGGAAATCTTCCCGGTGTCAGCGCTGACGTCGGAGGGAGGGCTTAAGCAAAGCCCTCCCTTCCTCCGACGTCAGCGCTGACATCAGGAAGACTTCCGGTCGGCTGTGTGCAGCTGCGGCAGGGCAGGTAGGAAGAAGGCAATGGCGAACGAAAGAGGGGGGAGGGGGCGGTCCGCCCCGAAGAATGTGCACAGCTGGTCAGGTCCCCCGATCGACCGACAACAGGCCCGGCCGACAAACCTCCCTGCCCTGTAGCCGCGAATCTAAATTACCTCTTACAGCAGCTTCAATAATCCAGCTGCTGTAAGAAGGTAATTTAGATTCGCGGCTACAGGACAGGGAGATTTGTCCGACCGGGCCTGTTCTGTTGTCGGTCGGGTGCAAAAGCGCCACAAAGGTGGAGGCAGGGAGGGAGGAAAGGTGGAGTGGAGAAGAAAAGACGCTTAAGGGGGGAGAAGGCCGCTGAAAGCACATGTTGGAGCAGGGGATGAGAGGGAGGGAGAGAAGGGGAAATATTGGACAAGGGCAGAAGGGATGCTAAATCATAGGGTGACAGGCAGAGAGAACAACAGGAAAAAGAGTGGAAGCAATCTTGAACCCTGAGGGTGAGGGCAGAGAGAGGTGGTGAGATGATTGATCATGAGGAGAGGGACAAAAGGGAATAGAGATGGGATAGGAAGATAGTGGAAGTAAAAGGACAGGGAGATGTATGTTTTTAGATGTATCTAAATAAAAATAATAACAAAAAATTTATCTTTTTTTATGTCATCTTAGCATATTTTATGCTACAGAACGAATTATTTTTTTTAACATGTATTGTTATGGGAAAACGCGTTTCACATAACGAACTTTTCGCATAACAAACTTGCTCCTGGAACCAATTAAGTTCGTTGTGTGAGGCACCACTGTATTAGAATGAAGAGGGCTAAAACCCAATTGAAGCAGGTCAAGGATAGCTCAAGAAGAAAAAGTCAAGACAACAGAAGTGAACAGCATGTTTAAGTAGCTTGGGTAAGAAGGGGAGGAGGGAAGACAGGACGATGGTTGAAAGGACAGGTAGGGCCCAGCAAGGGCTTTTTGAGGAGTGGTGTAACAGCATATTTTAAGGAATCTGGCACAGTTGTGGTGGAGAGTGACAGGTTGAGTATGTAGCATTTAGAGGGGATGACGCATTTAGAGGGGATGACAACATGAGAGAGTGGTAAGCTAATGTTCCCTATAAGCAATCGTTTATACATTCTAGGAGTGTTGCTCACAAAAATATTTGCAAATCTAAAATTTTTTTAGAACGTTTTGCTCACACGAGGGGATCAAAAGAACAGGTGGTGGAGTTTGGAAGAGGAAATAAAAACGTACAGTTTCCTCCTCAGTAATTTCAGGAAAGGAAGATAAAATGGCAAGCGACGAGGGGGGAGGGGAGTTGGTAAAGTGGGCAGGGAGAAGTGGTTTGGTTGAGAACTCAAGGTTAATTTTGTGAACCTTGTTGTAGAAGTACTCAGCCATAGTGTAGGGGAAGAGTGACGGAGGGGTTGGAGACGGGGGGACCTTGAGTAAGGAGTTCAGTGTGGCAAAGAGGCAGTGAGGGTTGTAACTGAGAAAGTCAGTCAGGTGGGTATAGTATTCTTGTTTTGCAAGTGAGAGAGCGTATTGGAAAGAGGTCAGGCGGAATTTACATGTGTATGTGAACAAAAAGGTCCATCTAGTCCAGTATCCTGTCTCTAATGGTGGCCAGATTTGGTCACAAGCACCTGGCAGAATCCAAACAGTAGTAAGATTTCATATTAAACCCTAGGGATAAGCTTGGGGTCTACCTTAATAGTTTATGGATTTTACCTTTAGGAATTTATTATTGTTTGAACAATAATTAAATAAAGCTAGATTAACTGCTTTTACCATATCCTCTTGGAGCAGGAGTCCTCGGGAAACATCTAGCCAGACTGTTTTTTAGGATACTCACAGTGAATATGCATGGAGATAAGACTGCAACACCTGCCTCTCTCATGCATAATCATTATGGATATCTTGAAAACCAGACTGGCTTGGTGGGTCCTGAAAAAGAGTCACAAATCCCTGTCCTGGAACGAGTTCTAGAGCTTAACTATGTGTTGATATATTTTCTCCTATTTGTTTTTAAAGTAGGACTGTGTAACTTCATGGTGTACCCCCTAGTCTTTAGATTTTCTGAAAGCGCCAAACAATTGATTTGCCTTTACCAGCTTCACTCTATTCAGGATCTTAAAGACTTCTATCAAATGTGCCTTTAGCCCATCTTCTCCAAGCTGTTAACTTTTCCTCATATGAAAGGAAAGGCATACCATTTCCTTATCGTTCTGATTGCCCTTTTCCAATTCCATTATCTTTGAGATGTGGCACCAGAATGGCATTCAATACTTAAGGTGCGGTCAACACCATGAAGTAATACAGAGGTATGGAAGGATTAGGTCCTTATCTCAATAATCCTCTTTCCTGTACAACAGCATACGATTCCTTACGGATGGGTTAAGCATCTCAACTCGTAAGCTGCTTGCAAAAGACATCAATCATTTTCTTCTCTCCACTCATTGTCTTTCTGGGCAGTGCTCTTTCTCCTCAGTCTATTCCAAAGCAAGTGATAACCTCATAACCTCTAGGGGAGGAAATGAAAACAAAGAGGGGGGAGGGAGTTTGGTGAACTCACTGATTCAGATAAGTTTGATCTGCTCTACAATAGTAACTAAGAGTTAATAAAACAGAGCAACATAAAATGGTGACAAAACACATCTAACTGTGTGCAATTGGCACTATCACTTGTACAGCTCTTAGCAAGGCAAAATGTGCCAATACCAATCTCAGTACTAATATGCTGCCTCTTCACAGGCTCTGCTTCTCTTTCTTAGCTGCCAAAAGCCAAGCTGCTGGACACTCTACCAAGACTACAAGCTTCTGTAGGCATAACACATTCGAATGAGCAGGACGGAAGGAATCATATGTGCCAAATCAGTAGGTGCAACTCATTTGTCACCTCAAAATGCTGCATACTTTGTCCCATTTCTTCTTGCTCATGAGCTGAAAAGCGGTAAGCTGCACTTCCTGGTTGACATGAAACAAGTTACCTGCTTCCGTGAATCTGAAAAAAAGGCTCTCTGCTTGCTGATAATCTCTGGGTGTGAAGGGAAGCACGTGGACCGACTTAGTACTGCTTAACAGTGAGCTGGGAAGTGGAAACCCACAAGAACTCTAAATCCACCTCCCACAGAGATACTGTAATAGCCTCAGTTTAAATTGGTCAGCTTAAAATAGCCTGCGCAGAGACCCCTGGTCGCCTGCCCAAAATTGAAAACTAGAATCCTCAAGGACTATGCTTAGCGGGAGAGCAGTGGAATTGCATCTGACCCGAGATTGTGCCATTCCATTTCCAACTGGGCGTCCGGTTCTTGCAGCTCAACCGGTTGCAGCGACACCTCACTTTGTGGAGGTAAACTCTGAAAGCTAACCAGCTGACACAAAAACAACCATTTATGTTTCTGGTAAGCTTCATAATCAGCGTAACAAAATCAGGGTCAAAAGACCTGACTTGGGACCTCCGAGGAACTCTGCTGGTCTACCACGTCTCCCTCTCAGGATTAGATGCGCCTGCGCAAAAGCACTTCGCAGGCGACATCGAGTCATGTTTAAGAGGCTCTAACAAGGTTATAGGGCCCAGATCTTGAGCTTTCTGCACCTCCTGACTTGTGAAGTGACCAGAGGGGGCCGAGTCCATGGTTCCTACCCTCCTCTCATATGCCTTGCTTGCACATGGTACAAAGACACTCCTCATCAGATCATCTAGTACAAATTTGGCATATGGGATCTAAACCACCCGAGTCCATAATAAATCGATTTTTACCAAAATTGAGGCAATTTGAGGCAGGAGGTGGTTTTTGGAATAAAATTGGGAAATCCAAGATGGCCGCAGTGGCAGCGTTTTAGTGCCAAAAAACAGCCCATGGGAGCAAAACCAAAAGTTCAAAACTACTGAAAGTAGACGAGGCGGGGGACCCTTGGAACACCCTCAGAAACCCTTAGTTTTGCTGAATTTAGACCTGTCCCAATTTTCCCATAGAGAGTAATGAACTGTACTCACAAATCTGCCCTGTGCTGTGGATTTCTGCCTCAGACAAGCAAGGATAGCTCCAGCGGCTTGTCTTTTTGAGCTGCCTTGTATTCAGGTTCCAAAGCACTGAAACCCTCTACCCCTCGTGCTCCCACACAATTCTTCAGAAAGTGTTGGGGGGGGGGGGGAAGATGCAGCCGACCTCCACTAAGCCTCCCAGCCAATCATAGGGTCAGATCAACCTGTGCTCAAGCGCCTGACTCCGCAAGGGGAGCACCAAACTCCCAAGTGTTAACACAGACCAGCCAGGTGCTCTTTTTTAAAAAATTGTGGCCCTCCTGGTTATAGACCCCAATGTCTGTCCCTTCTCCCAGGCCGAGCTGTCCCAGGACTACTGGGAACCTCTTAACACAGGGAAGCCTTGAAAAAAAATATTGGACTAAATTCTGAATATAAAAATCCTAGTGCAGGGCAGATGAAAAGACATCTCAACTCACCACTTAACATAACTTGCAGAAGTTAAGACTGAGGAGAGGGGCACTGCCCAGAGAGACAAGAGGACAGAGAGAAGAAAATGATCAATATCTTCTGCAAGCAACTTGCGAGATGGAATCATATGCGGTTCTACAGGAATTTTTGATTTATTCTCTATTCCTTTGCTAATGCAAGGGCTGATTGAAAAGTAATGAGATACTTTTTTTTGTTTAATATTATTATGCAGAATCAGATGACTCTACACAATTTGAACATTTGTCATTTTTCTTTTTTAAAGTTAGCCTTCTGTCATTTTGCAATATCTCCGTAGCTTTGGCAATGCTTACATCCGTAACCTCAGTGGATGGCCTCCCAGAATGCGCTTCTTTAGTCACTTGCATGTTACCCTCTTTGAAATGCTTCCACCACTGAAATACTGCAGCACAGCTAATTGTTTCGCCACCATACGCTTGCCATAACATTTCAAGAGTTTCATTACCACTTTTTCCAAGTTTAACACAAAATTAAATCACAACCCTCTGGCGTTCTCCAACACATCTTCCTCATTTGCCATGACGAAACGTACAAAGTTCTTCCTCTCGCTGTGACCCAACAATGAAAACTACAGCAGTCCAACTGTAGGTTCAGAAACATTGATGTGAGAGTTTCACAAGTACAGCGTTGCCACACCTACTTCTTGGAAAGAAAAACAGGCAGTCTCACTACTTTCACTCAGCCTTTGTAATTTTAACATTCCGTTTCCTTTTTTGGTCAATGCAACACGTTGGAATGAAGATTTCAATATATTATCCATGACGAAACCTAAATCTTTATCCTGAATGGTGACTCCTAATCTGGAACCTAGAACTGTGTAGCTATGTTTGGGCTATTTTATCCAATGCGCATCATTTTGCACTTGTGCATTTGAAATTTCATCTGGTCATTTATGCTGGCTCTTGGTAGTCTCTTTATAGGACTTAATTTCCTAACAGAGGAGGGAAAGATTTCAGTTTTAGAAAATAATGCATATAAACTACTATACAGATTTCTTCTTCAGTGGAAAGATTTATTGGACTAACTTGCTACAAAATCGGGATGTGCTTACATCAGATGGCTGAGGTATTAAGTGAGGCAGGGCAGCAGAAATTGTGTGCTTCTAGACTAGCACTAAATGGCCAAAGCAAGTACCTTGTGCACTCTCAAGGAAGCACAGCACTGTCTGACACTGATGCTAGCTGCCCCCAAAACGGAGACAGCTACAATCAGCTGTAGTGACAGCACCTCTTTCTCCCAGCAGTGTAACACCATCGCGGACATAGGAAAGTACCGGACAGCTGACTTACGACTGGAGTTAGATATTTGTACAACTATTAAAAATCAAACCCAAAACAATCCCCCCCCCCAAAAAAAAAAATAAAAATAAAGTTTCATAAATGTTTGCCATAATGTTGGATAGCCCGATGCATGCAAGCCTCACTTCACAAGTTATCTTCTTAGGGGAAAGCAGGTCACATCTAGTATGTACATTTGTGGAAAGACTGCAGTCACTGATATAAAATTATAGACAAACCCCTTCCCCCTCAACGGACAAACATGAACCTTCATAACCTTCTTTCTATGCACAATTAAAACCTAGTTTTAAGTGTAGAGATAGGTAAGAACTGGTCAATTCCAATAGACTGTTGGATGGCACAAGGTCAGTGAAGGCAGTGAAGGCAAAGTTATTTACCTGTAGCAGGTGTTCTCCGAGGACAGCATGTCAAATATTGTCGCAGCTCAGCAATGTCATCTGATGGAACCTGGCTCAGAACTTGCTAGCAAACTTAATACAGAAGCTTTTGGCAGTACATCACACATGCACAAGTGCTTTCCCACCTGATGCGTGAGCACATCTCTAAATTCTATACTATAGTTTATAGAATACAGTTCCAAAGGGAGGTGGGAGGGTATGTGAGAATATTCGGCCTGCTGTCCTTGGGAAACACCCGATACTGATAAGTAACTTCGCATTCTCAGAGGACAAGTAGGTCTTTTAATCTCACAGCTGAGAATCCCTAGCTACTAGGCTCATGGGAAAGAAAAAAACCAAAACAAACTGGTCTTGAAATGTAAAGGCTTGTTCAGCAATTAGCCTTTGAGAAATAACTTGCTAATGTGGAGGTGCAGCCTCCAAAGTTTTAAAAATGGGCCTGGGAGGCAAATTTCAATTTTAGACACCAAACAAATTCTGCAGGACTATCTGACCAAACTGGCTGTCACGTTGGGAATTTTGCTCAAGGCAATGAGATGTGAATGTGTGGACAGATGACACTGCAGTTTTGCATAGCTCTTCAAGGATGCTTATCTCAAGTGGGCTAGTGACGTCACTATGGCTCTAATATTATGAGCTTTAAAAAATCTCTTTCCCCCAAACAAATCCAAAGTCCTGCAGTTTTTTGCTATTTTGAGAATAGATTCTACCACCAAAGACGGGTGAAGAAGCTAGGCCCTCTCAAATTCAGGAGCCTTCTGGATACAAGGCTGTATTATCCAACCTCTTGGGGACCTGCACCGTGAGTGGAGTTAAGAACATAAGCCGTGCCTCTGCTGGGTCAGACCTGAGGTCCATCACGCCCAGCAGTCCGCTCATGCAGTGGCCCATCAGGTCCAGGACCTGTATATTAGCCCTCTATCTATACCCTTTTCCTTCAGAAAATTGTCCAATCCCTTCTTGAAATCCAATACCGTCTGCTCACGTGGCGGCCCATCAGGTCCAGGACTTGTATATTAGCCCTCTATCTATACCCTTCTACCCCCTTTTCCTTCAGAAAATTGTCCAATCCTTTCTTGAACTCCAATACCATACCTTGTCCTATCACTCCCTCTGGAAGCATGTTCCAGGTATCCACCACCCGTTGGGTGAAGAAGAACTTCCTAGCATTGGTTCTGAATCTGTCTCCTTTTAATTTTTCAGAATGCCCTCTCGTTCTTGTAGTTGTCGAAAAAGTTTGAAGAATCTGTCCCTCTCTACTTTCTCTATGTCCTTCGTGATCTTATAAGTCTCTATCATATCCTCTCTAAGTCTCCGCTTCTCCAGCGAAAAAAGCCCCAGTCTCTCTATCTTTCAACATATGAAAGGTTTTCCATAGCTTTTATCAAACGCGTCGCTCTCTTCTGAACCCTCTCGAGTATCGCCATATCCTTCTTTAGGTACGGCGACCAATATTGGACGCAGTACTCCAGATGCAGGCGCACCATCGCCCGATACAACGGCAGGATAACTTCTTTAGTTTTGCTTGTAATACCCTTCTTGATTATTCCTAGCATTCTATTTGCTTTCTTAGCAGCCGCTGCGCATTGTGCCGATGGCTTCATTGTCATGTCCACTATTACCCCCAAGTCCCTTTCTTGGGAACTCTCACTCAATAAAAGCCCTCCCTTGTGTAGCTGTACCTTGGGTTTCTGTTTCCTACGTGTAAGACTTTGCATTTCTCTACATTGAACTTCATCTTCCATCTTGCGCCCATTCCCCTAGTTTGTTTAGGTCCCTTTGTAAATCTTCACAGTCCTCTTTAGTCCTAGCCCCATTGAATAGCTTGGTGTCATCTGCAAATTTTATTACATCGCTCTTCGTCCCCATTTCTAGATCATTTATAAATACATTGAATAGCAGCGGTCCAAGCACCGACCCCTGCGGAACACCACTCGTGACCTTCCTCCAGTCCGAGTAGTGGCCCTTCACTCCTATCCTCTGCTTTCTGCCCGCCAACCAATTCCTGATCCATCTGTGTATGTCTCCTTCCACCCCATGGTTCTTTAGTTTCCGATGTAGGCGTTCATGGGGTACCTTGTCAAAGGCTTTTTGGAAGTCTAAGTATACAATGTCTATGGGGGTCCCCTTTGTCTATCCGTTTGTTAATTCCTTCGAAGAAGTGCAATAAGTTCGTCAGGCACGATCTTCCAGTTTTTCACCAGTGCATCTTTCAGGATAGGATGCAACAGTATTGGACCTCCTTCCCTGGTCTCTTCCTTCATCTCCAACTTAAATGGGATGGCCGACGCCATCTCTTGCACAAAACCAGTGAGAGAGACTCAGGCGGTGACTTTTTATCTCTCAAAGTGGTGAAGGGTCATTGAGAACTCCTCCGAGAAGTAATGTGGGTCCTCATTTAAGTATCATAAGCAGTCAGACTCCTTATCCAAATCTGAATGAGGTGGTCTAGGCTTGCCTCAGCTCAGTGCCTCAATGTCCATGCCTGAAATGGCACTGAGATACAGCCCTATCATTTGAATCTGGGTAAGATTCTTTCGTCATAGAAATCGTGTGAGGTTCAAGGGAAGCAAGCGCTGAGCCTCAACTGGTGCAAACATCCTCAATGCCTGAGTGGGTTGCAGTTGAAGATCTGTACCATCCTCTCCCCGAGTATAGCTTGGTTCCACTCATCTGAGATAAGCATCAGCACAGGCTGGGGAGCTGTTGCTGAGGGACAGCCTGAGAAGACATCAGTGCCAAATCAGAAGCAGTGACCTGGCTGTTCAGAGACTTATGCATCAGCACCTCCACTAGAGAGGGGGAGTTAGCCTCTCAATGCTGATGCTTCTTAGATATCGGAGTGTCTGATGTCCCAGCACTGCTGAAACTGCATTGAAGAGGACAGACACTTGCGCTTCCCCCAATGCTCAGTAACAGTCCTTCAGTGCTAAAGAGGATGACATTGAACCTGTATGCGTCCTCAGTGTTGGAACAGATGTCAATCTGTCCTGGGGCTGACTAAAAGCACATGGTGAAAGATGTGGAAACCCTTTTGATGCCAGTGTAGGTTCAGTAGTCTTTGACCTAGATTCAGGAGACTGAATTGGTACATCCCTACAGTTCAAAACTACTAGACACATTGCACTAGAAAGACAGATTAGGTTCTTACCTCAATAATCTTCTCTCTTATATATGTGTCTAGTAGTCCTGAAGCCCTCCCCCCCCCCTCCCCCCGAGTGGGCTTCGCCTGCTTTCTGCCTTGGTAAGTGTATGCCAGACATCGATGGCTGTGTGGGCAGCCATCGATGTCTATGGACTGGCCTTAGAGGAGTCAGACAGCTTCTCCTGTTGAGCCGCCATGCTCTCTGTATTGAGCTGCATTTGCAAACAGAGAACAAGTCAGATCATAGTCAGGTTTAAGGCACCAGAGTGTGATTCTGTCACCCCAATCACACTGGGAGTCTTCGACATAGTTTAATTTGACCTAGATAAAGATTAACACCATAAAAGAGAAAGGAAACTAAATGCCACATAAAACTAGGGAAATACTAGGGTATAACTAGGGTTAGGTAACAAAAACTACTTTAAAGGGAAAACAAAAAACAAATAAAAAACAAACCCCCGTTTGGGAAGGCATAGACATGCATGTGAAATAATTCTGAGGCAAGAGAACACCAATGTGTCCTCTCTGCTCTATAGAAAAATGAAGACTGAGGGAACTGTACTCCAAAATCAGGTGATACAGTTCTGACAGAAGTTTCTGCATAAATTTATGCTACCAAGTTCCATCATGTGACCCAGCTGTGATAATAGGTGGTCTTGCTTTACCTCCGAGAAAGCAAAAGTTCTCAACTCTTATTATCACTGAGGAAACTTGTTCGACATGAAATTTGCACCATGTGGAGGGAAGATGGAAGTGGCTAACAGCTGCCACTGCTAGGAAAAAAAAAGCACTGTTCTCTCTTCTCACTTTTCCTAGTTATCCCCTCTGATTGGCAGAGAGAATTAGCATGAGACTATGGACCCACTGTGGATCCAGATTCCGGATCTTGAACTTATAATTAAAACTGTCAATTCTAAGGGATCCTTTACAGAATCCATCCCTCCATTCATCCTCAAGAAATATTTCTCACTATTTGGCCCACACATACTAGCTTTAATTCATATGAGTTTAAAACAGGGAGTTATGCCTCTAGCCTGGAAAAAATCCACGATTCGACCTGTCTTAAAAGATCAAAAGATAGGCCCCGAGGAAAAAACTAATTATAGACCAATCGCTAACATTCCTTTTTCAGCAAAAGTTACCGAAAAAATTGTCTTTAATCAAATATCAGAATACATTGAAAAAACTAATATTTTACATCCAAATCAGACAGGATTTAGGCTTAATCACTCTACAGAACATTCTTTAATCGGAATGACTTCATCCATTCTGTATCATTTAGATCACCATACCTCTGTATTGTTAATTTCACTCGACCTATCATCAGCATTTGACACAATTGATCATACCCTTTTAATAAACAGGTTACAATCTATTGGCATAACAGACCAAGTACTGCTATGGTTTAAGTCTTACTTTGAAAACCGTTCATCAAATGTTTTTTTCAATAATTCATCTTCAGATAATTTTTCATTTCCCTATGGCATTCCTCAAGGATCAATACTTTCACCTTTACTATTTAATATTTTTCTTGCTCCGCTCATGACTCTATGTCAATCTATTGGATTTTCTATATTCGCATACGCAGATGACATTCAGTTGATACATCCAATTGATCCTAACAACTTACAAGAAATAACAGCAATTAATGGTAAACTTGATCAAATTCATTACTGGCTAGATTCCAACAGACTAGCCTTGAATATTAACAAAACGAACACTATGCTATTTCCATGAAAGGATTGCCCTAGACTACTTTCTCCCATCTCCATTAAGGGCATTCCTTTGCACATGGCTCACAATATTAGGATTCTGGGAGTGATATTCGATAATAAATTAACGTATCATGATCACATAAGTCATGTGGTCAAATCTACTTTCTATCGACTTCGACAAATTCGTTCAGTGGAAAAATTTTTATGTGCAAAATCTCTGAATATTTTAATTCATTCATTAGTAATTTCCAAAATTGATTATTGTAGTGCATTATTTAAAGGTATATCGCAGAAAGAAATCAGACGTCTGCAAATTATTCAGAACGCCTCTGTTAAAATAATTTATAAAGCCAAAAAATTTGATCATGTCTCTCCACTTCTCAAAAAAGCACATTGGCTCCCAGTTGCACACCGAATCTTATTTAAAATATGACTGCTTACATTTAAATCGTTATTATTTAAAACCCCCGCTTTTATTTTTAGAGTTTTAATTCCTTATCGTACTTCGAGACAGTTAAGATCGCAGGATCAACACTTATTGGCAGTGCCCTCATTGAAAGTTATCAATACAAGGCGTCACACCATTTTCTCAATAACAGCTCCTCAATCTTGGAATGATCTCCCACTATTTCTTCGAGAGGAAAGGAACCTAGATAAATTTAAATCCAAACTTAAGAGCTTCCTTTTTAATGATGCTTTTAATGCATAAATTTTATATTCTAAAAAACTTTTTTACTTTTCACTTTTTATTTTATATATTAAATATAAATTTTATTTGTTACCCCTCCTATTGTTTTTTCCTTAAATGTAATTAAATTAAATTAATATTGATTGTAACCCTTTAATAATCTTTCCTTTGCCTTGAAATGATATGTAGAAATTATGTATAGCAATGTCTGTAATAATTATTTTTAACTTACTTTGAATATTGTTTGTTATATTTGTCACCCCTAATGATTTCTAATGAGATTGTACATCGCCTAGGAAATGTGATAGGCGATTAATCAAATTTTTCTAATAAACTTGGAAACTTGGAAAAGTGCTACTTGCTGACTCCTCTTGCTGGCTGAAGTCAATGCCAGGGGAGGTGGGAAGAGGAAAGGGAGATGATGATCACTGGCATGAGAAAGTGAACCCAATGCTGTGTATGTTGTGACATGAAAAAGATTGGGGGTATCAAACATTTAGCCTCCATATATCATTTGAGGCAAGATAACTTGAGGCTTTTACCCTCCATTCAGCATATAAAACACCTTGATAAATCAGGATCTTAAGAAGAGGATAAAATCAGTAATTAAACAAAAACATAGATCAACGACAGTTAACCAACTGAGAAACAGCAGAGATCTCAAAAAAATTGTGCGTTTTCTTCTAATTTTTATTAGAGTACTAGCTGATGCCCCGGCGTTGCACGGGTATTAATTATAGCAATAACACTGTAAATGGATTCAAATAAAGATACTTTATAGTGGTGAATGAAATTATTTCTTGACAGCTTAATAAAAAGTACAATATTCAAATTATAATGTGAAATATTTGACAAAATGAATACAATACAACTAACGCAAAACGTGATTATAAACAACATTTTTAGTTTCACCTCCTGGAGCAAGAACATATAAATTCTTGGGTGAACCCAGCCTTGAGCAAGCAACATAGAGTTGTGGGCCGCGAGACCCCCAGAACATATCACCCCAGGTAGTGAGGGATGTGCATACCAAGTTTCGTTCAAATCGGTCAAGCCGTTTTTGAATTACTGTGAGAATGGCAGCTTTTTACATTTTTTCCATTGACATGAATGGGTGAAATCAGATTTTCTGTTTGTAGCTCCGCCCACGTGTGCAGGTGGGCCGCTCAAATCGGTCAAGCCGTTTTTGAATTACTGTGAGAATGGCAGCTTTTAACATTTTTTTCCATTGACATGAATGGGTGAAATCAGATTTTCTGTTTGTAGCTCCGCCCACGTGTGCAGGTGGGCTGCGAGACCCCCAGAACATATCACCCCAGGTAGTGAGGGATCTGCATACCAAGTTTCGTTCAAATCGGTCAAGCCGTTTTTGAATTACAGTGAGAATGGCAGCTTTTTACATTTTTTCCATTGACATGAATGGGTGAAATCTGATTTTGTTTGTAGCTCCGCCTACGTGTGCAGGTGGGCCGCGGGACCCCCAGAACATATCACCCCAGGTAGTGAGGGATCTGCATACCAAGTTTCGTTCAAATCGGTCAAGCCGTTTTTGAATTACAGTGAGAATGGCAGCTTTTTACATTTTTTCCATTGACATGAATAGGTGAAATCTGATTTTATGTTTGTAGCTCCGCCCACGTGTGCAGGTGGGCCGCGAGACCCCCAGAACATATCATCCCAGGTAGTGAGGGATCTGCATACCAAGTTTCGTTCAAATTGGTCAAGCCGTTTTTGCGTGATCGCGGCACATACACACACACATACATACCTCTGATTTTATATATATAGATAAAAAGCAGCATGAAAATAAAAACTATGCCTTTGACTTGGATAGGACAAAAACCCCTGGATATGACCGTCTGCGTTAACTTGCAACAATGATGCATTTTGGAAAGAAATGGCATGTCTCTTGCGCCATCTAGTGGGGTATAATCCATTCAAAGACTTAGAAAGCAACCAACACTTCCTCACCCAAAAAAATAAAAAGTTGTCTGCCATTTTGTCTAAGCAAAAGGTTAAAGGAGCCGCTTGAGAATTTTTCTCTGTTCTGTACATACTTTATGTGTAATATCTCAAAGTACTTATACCCAAATGAAAGCTAAAAACCAAAAAATGCAACTTGTTCTGTACATGAAACCAGTGGGAAGCCTATGCCACATAAACCACACTTACACTGAGTAACACTCAATTCAAGAGAACCTGGACTAAAAAGTCGTACTTATTTTGGTACTTATTTGGGATTACATTCTGATACAGTAGGTACCTGTCTTTGGAGGGCTTGTACTAAATTTGTACCTGAAGCAATACAGGGTTAATTAAGTGCATTGATGGGATCTGAAGCCTAGTTTCTCTGGTGTTTAGCTTGCTACTCTAACCACTAGTAAACTCCCCCAAATTCCAACCTGAAGAATCTTACGTCCTCTTATCAGGAACTCAACACTTTCCTTGGGATTCTTTTCTGGTACTCTCATCTGGGATTTTAGTGGCTCCTCTATAGCTACAGAAATCTCTGGTACCATGCTCTCAAATATTTTAATAACAAATGGTATTTACTAGCTTGTCTTTCTGTGGAAAACATTTTAGCTGCAACCTTAAAATGCATCAGTGAATCCTAAAAAAGGTTCAACTGTAAGCTGGGTCCTATTAACTTAAGGTTTTGTAGGTTATATATACACTACTAAAACTGGAAATTTCCATGTTGACTATGAGCCCTTTAGTGGAAGGAAAGACACAAATGTCCTGGAAGCAATTTAAGAAAATAGAAAAATAAATAAATAGTGGCCCTTGATATAGGTTTTTAGAAGTCAATGTGTTACTAATAGTAGTATAATAAATCAAAATATATTTCTTATGTACTTTTCCAGAACTGGCTCTGGTCAAAGGTTTTATTGATAAGGATTATATTCTTGCCCTGGATTATATGAATTTTTCTAGTGTCCCCAATTTACTTCCTGGTTCAATGCCATAGATCAGTCGGTGGTCTTTCTTAAAATCAAGTTTAGGCCACTTCACTACAAGGAAAAGAAAAAGAAGTTTTACAAGGCTCTTGGTCAGTGAAAAAAAGTTTGGGGTCAGTCACCTGTCAGAAGATCAGTGATTGCTATGCTGTCTTGAATTTTGTCACAGTTTTGCCTCCAGTTCCTTCTCATGCAACCACCATCCTTGTCTTAAGGTATGCTCTGGGCTGGGCTGCAACCACACAGATGACCTGGTGCCCTGCTCGTTGAGATTGTCCAGGAAATACTGTAGAGGTGGTCTTCATGAGAAAAATGATTGATTGAATAGGTGACATCTGTTCATTTTTTTTTTTTATTGTGTCAGCAATACAATGTGCAGGCAGATCTAAACTCATAATTATAGTCATGAATTAGACATGCCACCTTCTGTAATACAACACAAGTGGTTTACAGTAGGTATGCTCTCTGTCTCTAGTGGGCTCACAACCTAAGTTGTAGCTGGAATCCTATGTTTACAACCTAAGTTGTATCCGGAAGCCTATGCTTAATTAAATCAGTTCAAACAAAAGCTAAGAATAAACAATAAACAGGAAAAATACCATGATATAAATTGTGTCTTTCCACCCACAGGGTTAAATCTCACTTTGTAAATACCTTGACAGTGCAGTGTGATAAAACTGATATAGCTTCAAAACAGCTGGACAAAACACACATGAAGTAATGTTATTACTAAAATACTGGGAAAAGCATTACAGTAACTCACTAAATATGACAACTCTCGTCTAGTACACTTACTGTACGTTCCTGGGCTTGGACCAGGCCATGTTCTGTGTTTCCTTCAATCCCAGCCGTAGACCATTTAAAGCCCCAAACCCAGCTCCTGAGAGAAAACACCATCACTGGTTACTCTCCAAAGACAGGAATTCAAAAGGTGGCACATTTTCTTCTCAGTTCCACATACAGATGTAAAACCTGAAAACTGGAGGGTATGGGATCAGTAACTAAAGGATAAGCATGAACAGCTTGTTCCTGCTTTAAAGCAATCATGTGGATCTCTTTCAGAAGCACTATATCTGACTAGACCAAAAAAGGTAGACAAGGCGAAATGCCTCAGAGGCAAAGGGGGCTAAAATATACAGGTCTATACTTTAAAAAAATTATGTTTGTAAATTAAGTCTGAACTGATGACTGGCGATGTTTATGTTCTTGGAAGCAACCCAGTAATTGCCAAAAGCACCAGAGAAAATCATAGTCTATGAAGGTGAACTCTTTTTTAAATATACATTTTATAGTTTTATATCCTGAAAAAAACATTTCTTGTAAATTAAATTTGGGGACTGGTTATGTTGGTTCAATCCTGCTCTCATGTTTATCAATATGTATTCTTTCAGAATGCAATGTTCTTGAATTTGTATCCAAAGTGCAACCCACCTGTCATACAGCATCCGCCTATCGTGAAAAATGCCAGCTCAAATCTGCCACGTGTTTTGTTAGCTCCTGTGGGTAAAATGAACTCATCTGTGTCCTAAAGTAATGAAAAAAACCCAAAGTTTCCAAGTTTGTCACTTGATATACTGTCTATCAATGTATAACTACCGTATTTTCACCCATATACCGCACACCCGTGTAAAACGCGCACACGGGTATAGCGCGCGGGGAACAGAAATTTATGTAAAAATTTTTTACTATAGCGTGCACACGCGTATACCGCGCATGCCGCCCCAACTCTCGTTCGCCGCCCCGACTCTCCTTTCCGAAGGACCGCTCGCACCCCCACCCGAAGGACCGCTCGCACCTCCACAGCCTCCCCCCCTCCCGCATGGAGAAGCTGCCTACCGTTGTTTCCGGATGCCAGTGAGCCCAGCTGCTTCCTCTTCCGGCGGTCCTGCCCCTTCTCAGAGAAAGGGCGGGACCGCCGGAAGAGGAAGCAGCGCACGCAGGGCTCAGAGAAGGGGCAGGACCGCCGTCAGAGGAAGCAGCTGGGCTCACTGGCATCCGGAAACAAAGGTAGGCAGCTTCTCCATGCGGGAGGGGGAGTGGGGGAGGCTGTGGGGGTGCGAGAGGTCCTTCGGGTGGGGGTGCGAGTGGCTCTTCGGGGTGATGAATCGGACGTCGGGGGGGGGAACTATGTAAAAAAAAATTTGTACAACGCGCTCATGCGTATAACGCGCATGGTTATGCACGGTTTGTAAAATAGTGTATAACGCGCGCGTTATATGCGTGAAAATACGGTAAACGGTTTACAATATAATAAAAATTAAAAAGAATAGAGTGAAGAATAAAAAGTTCAAAAAACTATAGTGGGAGATAAAGGACCTAAAAGAACATACTAGATCCAAAGTGGATGTAGGGGGAGGGGGAAGTAAAAAAATACATCTAGATAAAAAAAGAAGAGGATGGAATGAGAGGGAGGGAGGACACAGTAGGTTAGTTCCAATCTCTTATTCCATTATTCATGCAGGTGGTTTAACCAACTTTTTAATATTCTGTGTATGTAAGTTTTGGAAAAGGGAAACAAGCATGGGATAACAAATGTTTTTTGTAGACAACAAGATTAAGTAAGCATACCAATAGAGAGATGTTAGTGCCTGATGTTGGGTCTTAACAGCTCTCCCAGAGTGCTAAACTTATTACTACTATTTCTATAGTGCTACCAGACAAACACAACACTGTACAGAGTCATGAAGACAGTCCCTGCTCAAAGGAGTTTACAATTTAAACAGACAAGACAGACAAACAGGATGTCATGGATACAGTTAAGGGGAATGGTTAAATCTGTTGGATGGGTTGGTGGGCACTGGGGAGTAGGGTTATGGATTGAAGACTATATCAAAAAGATAGGTTTACCTTTTAAACAAGGGAAGGGGAATGGCAAACAAACTAAGGTATTTTAGTCCAGGCATAGAGAGTAGCTAGATGAAAGGAACGAAGTCAAATTGGCAGTGGAGAAGGGTACAGCTAAGAGTGGCTTATCTAAGGAACAGAGTTCTCTGGGAGGTGTACAAGGAGAAAGGAGAGAGAAGAGAGGAAAGATATTGAGGAGCAACAGAATAAACACACTTGTAGGTCAGCAAAAGGAGCTTGAACTGTATGCAAAGGCAGATAGGGAGCCAGTGAAGGGATTTAAGGAGAAGCGTGACGAGTGTAGCGAGGTTGGTAGAAGATGAGTCATGCAGCAGAATTTTGCACAGATTGCAGGGGGAGAGAGGTGGAAATACAGGAGACCAGTTAGAAGTAGATTGCAGTAATCTAAGCATGAGGTTACAAAAGTGTGGTGATGTTATAGAGATAGAAGCAACAGGCCTTAGCAGTTTGTTGGATGTGCTTAGAAAATGAGGTCAGAATCGAAGATGATTCCAAGGTTGCGAGCAGAGGAGACAATATTGTTTATGGCAGGGATCCCAAAGTCCCTCCTTGAGGGCCGAATCCAGTCAGTTTTTCAGGATTTCCCCAATGAATATGCATGAGATCTATGTGCATACACTGCTTTCAATGCATATGGGACCCCTGGTTTACGGAGATGGAGATTGGAGGGAGAGGAGCAGAAGGTTTAAGAGGAAAGATGAGCAGCTCTGTCTTGGACATGTTTAGTTTCAGATGATGGCAGGACATCCAGGCAAGTATGTTAGTCAAACAGGCAGATTTTAGGTGAAATTTTGGGTGAAGAGAGATATGGGTATCATCAGCATATAGGTGATACTGGAAACCATGGGAGGAGATCAGGGCACCGAGGAAAGAGGTGTAGAGAGAGAAAAGAGGTCCTAAGACAGAACACTGAGGAATGCCAACCGATGGTGGGTCCTATTCTGCTGCTACCCTTCTAACACATACCCTAGAGGTGTGATGGGAGAGGTAGGAGGTAAACCAGGAGAAGACAGATTCGCAGAATCCAAGCAAGGAGTAAGCTGTGATTAACAGTATCAAAGGCAGCAGACATGTCTAGAAGGTTGAGGATGGAGTAAGGCCACAGACTTTGGTGAAAGCAGTCTCTGTGGAGTGTTGGGGGTGAAAGCCTCATTATAGAGGATCAAGAATCTGTTGAGATGAAAGGAAATCAAGGCAGCGACGGAGAACAGCATGCTCGAGTAGCTTGGATAGGAACGGAAGAAGGGAGACAGGGCGATAGTTGGATGGGCAGGTGGGGTCCAGCAAGGGCTTTTGAGAAGTGGCTTAACACCGCATGTCTGAAGGAAGGAAATGGATAGGTTGCAATGGAAATGGATAGGTTGAGAATACGGCAGATGGAAGGGATAAAAGTAGACTTGGCTGAAGACAGAAGTTGTACGCCCAAGAAAAGGATCTGGGTGTCATTGTAGACAATACAATGAAACCTTCCACCCAATAGTAACAGCAATTAGGGAATTCTATAGGAAACATGAACTTGACCTGAATAAAATGGTTATGTTCACCTCTGATAGTGCCTCTTAGGTTGGGCAAAAAAGATGGTGTTGCAGCACAGCTGAGAAAAGACATTCCACATTTAGTGCAGCAACATTATGTGGCACATCGGGAAGATTTGGGACTTTCTGATTCATGGAAAGAAGTAAAATTGATGAAAGAAGTAGAAACTGTAATGAGAATTGTGTATTGTTGGTCTTCTACTAAATGATGCAAATTTAAAGAAATAGCAGATGCATCTGAATGTGAATCAATTGCTTTCAGACCTCTGAATGAAGTGCGCTGGTTATCTAGACACTTAAAGCAATTATTCGAAATTATGATCCCCTGTTAAAATATTTTGAAGAAGACAAAGATAATGATCCTATTGCTAAGTACTGCTATAAGAAGCTGAACAGTGAACAATTTCATATTACACTTGAAGTTTTGAATGAGTTTTTTCAGAACTGGCTTCCTTAACCATGGCATTTCAAAAACGTGGTTTGACACCATTGGAAGCTTATCATCTTGCACAGGGTAAATTGAACAAACTTCGAATGCAATACTTAGGCGACGAGGTTAAGTGGAGTGATAAAGTCAACAGTCTTCTTGACAACAGGATGAGGTCTGGAGAAAAAGTTTCAGTGGATACTAATTCCATATTAACCTTCACCAACATCCTATGTTTGCATCTGGGTGAAAGATTTCTTGAAAATGAAGTTGAGGAATGGTCTGCTTTTGACTGTACAGCAATATCACAATGCGACTTTTGACTTCGGAAATGAACATATCAGATCTCTTTGTTTAAAGTATAAACAATTTCTTCCGGAGGAAAGTGTTATTATTCAGCAATACAATGACTTTAAATTCCTTGTTGCAGAAAAAAATCAAAATCAATCTGAAAAACAGCTTTCCAGATATGATGAAATTTGCATTTCAGAATGTTCAATTTGCAGATTTAGCAAAATTGATGGACATTGGTGCCACATTCTTAGCATCTAGTTCAGATTGTGAGCGTGGTTTTAGTCTAATGAACAATTTGAAGACTAAACAAAGGAATCGTTTACATTTAGAGCATTTGGAAATGCTGATGCGTGTTAAGAATCACCTTCAAGATGGAGGCTCAACAGATCTTGACAGAATTTATTCGGACTGGATAAATATGAAAGATCGCAGGGAAAAACTTTGAAAACTAAATTGCTGTTATTTTCTAAATTTTAAGTATAAAGTACAATGATACCTTATTTATAGGTAGCGCTCAATGAAATATTTCGATGAAACATAAAGCACAGTTACTTACCGTAACAGGTGTTATCCAGGGACAGCAGGCATATATTCTCACATGAGGGTGACGTCATCTACGGAGCCCCGATGCGGACAGCTTTTTCAAGCAAACTTGATTGAAGATTTAAGTTTGCTCTGCTGCTCCACGCATGCGTGCCTTCCTGCTCCACTAGAGGGCGCATCCCCTCATCGTGGTCTCCAGTTCACCTAACCAGCAAAGAAGCCAACCTCGGGGATGCGGGCGGGTTGTGAGAATATGCCTGCTGTCCCTGGATAACACCTGTTACGGTAAGTAACTGTGCTTTATCCCAGGACAAGCAGGCATGATATTCTCACATGTGGGTGACCTCCAAGCTAACTGAAAAGGGATGGAGGGAAGTTGGCAATTTAAGCAAATAGATTACGCAATACCGATTGGCCAAAACGGCCATCGCTCCTGGACAATGTATCCAGGCAGTAGTGGGAAGTGAAAGTATGAACCAAAGACCACGTGGCAGACTTGCAGATTTCCTCAATGGGTGTGGACCGGAGGAAAGCTACGGAAGCTGCCATCGCTCGGACCTTATGTCCTGTTACTCGACCATGCAGCGCGAGACCAGCCTGAGCGTAGCAAAAAGAAATACAAGCAGCCAACCAGTTGGACAAGGTGCGCTTGGAAACTGGGCGACCCAGCCGATTAGGGTCGAAGGACAAAAACAATTGTGGAACTGTCCGATGAGACTGAGTGCGTTGGAGGTAAAAGGCCAACGCTCTCTTACAGTCAAGCGTGTGCAGCGCCGTCTCTCCGGGGTGAGAGTGGGGCTTGGGGAAAAATACTGGCAAAACGATGGACTGGTTGAGATGAAAATCAGACACCACTTTAGGCAAGAACTTAGGGTGAGTGCGGAGGACCACCTTGTCATGATGGAATACAGTGAAAGGTGGGTCCGCCACCAGAGCCTGTAGCTCACTAAACCGCCGAGCGGAAGTGAGTGCAAGCAGGAAGATCACCTTCCAAGTGAGGAATTTCAGATAGCATTTGTCTAACGGCTCAAATGGGGGTTTCATGAGTTGAGCCAGAACCACATTAAGGTCCCAAACCACCGGGGGAGGTTTGAGAGGAGGGTGGACATTCTAAAGACCTTTCATGAAACGAGAAACTAAGGGATGGAGTGAAAGGGCTTTTCCTTCCAGGGGTTGATGAAAGGCAGCAATCGCACTAAGATGTAACCGAATAGAGTTGGTCTTCAGGCCGGAGTGGGATAGATGAAGCAAATACTCCAGGACCAAGGAGACGGGGACCGACACCGGGTCCTGGCTGTGCGAGGAGCACCAGGACGAGAACCTGGTCCACTTTTGGGAATAGCAGGTTCTAGTCGAGGCCTTCCTCGAGGCTTCCAATATTTCCTTGACTGATTGTGACACAGGGAGAGAAGTCAGGGGGAGAGAAACCAAGCATTCAGATGAAGAGACTGAAGATTGGGATGTAACAGCGAACCCTGGCTCTGCGATAGCAGAGAGGGAAACAGAGGTAGAGGCAGCGGATCTCTGGTACTGAGTTGAAGTAGGAGGGAAAGCCAAGGCTGGCGTGGCCACCGAGGAGCAATCAAGATCATAGTGGCTCGCACCGGTTTGAGATGGACCAGCATCCGCAGAATCAAAGGAAAAGGCGGAAACGCGTATAGAAACCTTCCCTCACAATCTAGGAGGAAGGCGTCGGCCTCGAGGCGGTCCGGGGAGTACATCCGGGAGCAGAATTGAGGGAGTTTGTGATTGAGGGGGGAGGCGAACAGATCTATCTGAGGAGACCCCACTTCTCGAACACCTGTCGTAAGTTTGAGCGTGCAGTGACCACTCGTGTGGCTGGAGGAAGCGGCTGAGTCTGTCTGCCAGACAGTTCCGCTCTCCTTGTATGTACACCGCTCGAAGGAAGATGTTGTTGGAGATTGCCCACTTCCAGAGACGCAGGGCTTCCCGACAGAGGGACCGAGACCCCGTCCCCCCTTGCTTGTTTACGTAGTACATTGCCACCTGGTTGTCGGTTCGGAGAACCACCCGGTAGTGGAGCAGATGTTGAAAAGCCACAGCGGCGAGATAGATGGCCCGAAGTTCCAGCACGTTGATGTGGCAGCGGCGGTCCTCTGTTGACCACATCCCCTGAGTGCGTAGGCCATCCAGGTGAGCTCCCCAAGCGTACTCCGACGAATCCGTGGTGAGTACCTTGCTGTGTGGAGGGGCGAGAAAAAGTAAATCTTTGGACAGATTTGAAGAGTCGGCCCACCAGAGGAGCGATCGTTGCAAGGAAGGAGTCACTGTCACGGGACAGTCGATTGGGTCCCGGTCCTGACGCCATTGGGAGGCCAGGGTCCATTGAGGAATCCTCAGGTGGAGGCGGGCGAAGGGTGGACGGTGGAGGTCATGTGGCCCAGAAGAGTCATCATCTGCTGAGCTGATACCGAGGTCAGCAGTGAAATCCTTCAACTCAGACTTACTAACGCCTCTTGATGTGGAGGGGGAAGGAAGGAGCGGAGGCGAACCGTATCCAGCACGGCCCCGATGAACTGTAAGGACTGAGAGGGGCACAGCTGGGATTTTGGGAAGTTTACCTCGAACCCCAGACCCTGAAGGTAAATAATAGTCTGTCGGGTCGCTGAGATAACCCCCTCCCTGGACGGGGCTTTGATCAGCCAGTCGTCCAGGTAGGGGAATACCTGGAAGCCCTGAGAGCGTAAGGCAGCTGCGACCACCACGAGGCACTTCGTGAAGACTCGGGGTGACGATGTCAGGCCAAAGTGGAGGACTCGGTATTGTAGGTGCAGGTCCCCCACCTGAAAGCGCAGGAACTTGCGGTGAGCGGGGTGCACTGGAACATGTGTGTAGGCTTCCTTCAGATCGAGGGAGCAGAGCCAATCGCCCTCGTCGATGAGAGGGTAGAGAATCGGTAGGGAAAGCATCCGGAAATTTTCCCGCACCAGAAATTTGTTGAGTCGCCTCAAGTCTAGAATTGGGCGCAGGTCTCCCGTCTTCTTCGGTACCAGGAAGTAACGGGAGTAGAACCCTTTCCCCCGTTGGTCGGGGGGAACCACCTCCATTGCCCGTAGGCGAAGCAGTACTCGAGCTTCTGGGAGAAGGAGGGGTAACTGAGTTCGGTTGGGAGGGCACGCCCTTGGAGGGCTGTCTGGAGGATTTTCCTGAAAGTTGAGAGAGTATCCTGATGAGATCATGCCAAGGACCCATGCGTCCGACGTGACTTGTTCCCAGCGTGGGTAGAAGGCTCTGAGGCGCCCCCCGATGGGAAGGGGGCCTGGGGCTGTGGCGGAGGGGGCCAGCCCCTATCCGCTTACCCCGTCAAAAGGACGGGGATGGTTTGGCGGTCGCAGGCGGCTGGGACTTCGGCGGAGCCCGATGGTGAGCTTGCGGGCGTCGGGGTGGAGGCCGTGAGAAGGCAGGGTAGATTTTTGAGGGTAGCGGCGTGGAGGGGCCCTGAACGGCCTGGACGCTGGCGGTTTAGGCTTTTGCCGAACGAGGGAGGCAAATGAGCGTTCGTGTTCCGAAAGGCATTTCGTAGCTGCCTCAATAGTGTCATCAAAAAGTTCTTTGCCCACACAGGGGAGGTTAGCCAACCGGTCCTGAAAGTTGGGGTCCATTTCGACGAGGCGTAACCAGGCTAGGCGGCGCATGGCGATAGCGAAGGCTGCAACTCTGGAGGAAAGTTCGAAGCCATCATAGGCCGCATGGAACAAATGGAGGCGTAGGTTGGAGAAAACCTCCAGGAGCAGGCCAAAGGCTCCTTGGCGGGAGGCCGGCAGGTCGGTCGCAAAGGCTCCCATCAGTCCAATGAGATGTTTCAGGTAGGACGTGAAGGTGAAAGTGTAACTTTGCACCCTAAAGGCCATCATAGAGTTCCGATTCAGTCTCCTGACGAACTTGTCAAGGGTCCGACCCTCTCGACCTGGGGGGACCGCCACTGAGACCCGGGAGGGGTGAGCCTTTTTCAGGGAAGATTCTACCAACAGCGACTGGTGGGAGAGCTGCGGTTGCTCAAACCCCGGGTATGGTACTGTACGGTACTTGGACTCCATTTTGGAGGGGACAGCTGTTACCATATAGGGGGTCTCCAGGTCTCCAGATGGAGAAACTTTAGCAAGGACTACGGCAGAACGAGACTTAGGAGTAATCATCAGTGCTGACATGAAAACAGCCACTCAAGTGGAGAAGGCTTCATCTAAAGCACGGCAAATGATAGGCTGTATCAAGAGAAGCTTCGTCAACAGGAAACCTGAAGTCATGATGCCACTGTACAGAGCCATGGTGAGACCACATCTGGAATACTGTGTTCAATTCTGGAGGCCACATTACCGTAAGGATGTGCTCAGAGTTGAATCGGTTCAGCGGATGGCCACCAGGATGGTCTCGGGGCTAAAGGGTCTCCCGTACGAAGAAAGACTGAGCAAATTGCAGCTCTACACTCTCGAGGAGCGTAGGGAGAGGGGAGACATGATTGAGACATTTAAGTACATCACGGGACGGGTAGAGGTGGAAGATGATATCTTTCTTCTCAGGGGACCCTCGACCACAAGAGGACATCCGCTCAAGCTCAGGGGAGGGAAGTTTCGTGGAGACACCAGGAAATACTTCTTCACGGAGAGAGTGATTGAGCATTGGAACGAGCTCCCAGTGCAGGTGGTCGAGGCACGCAGCATCTCAGACTTCAAGAACAAATGGGATACCTATGTGGGATCCCTACGAGGTCATGCCAAGGGATAGGGTCACTAGGACTGAATGAGCGGGTCAGTAGAGTGACAGTATAATTACAAGGGATAGGGTCACTAGGACTGAATGAGCGGGTCAGTAGAGTGACAGTATAATTACAATTATTCTTTAGGGGGTCAGTAGATTTAAGAGGGTGGGTAAATAGTGTGGGCAGACTTGATGGGCTATGGCCCTTATCTGCCGTCATCTTTCTATGTTTCTATGTTTCTATTCCTGAAGAAAGCCTTTTGGAGTACCGGATTGGGCGGTAAGCGAAGGGACTCTCTGGGCGGTGACGGCAAATCCTGCTCCGCCAGGTACTCTTTAGAGTATCTTGAGTCAGACTGGAGGTCTAAGTCCAGAGCGTGGCCCATGTCCTGGACAAAGCGAGTGAAGGAGGGGCGGGACGTTCCCGGGGCCCCGCGTGGGGACGGTGAACGAGACCTCCGTCGGGCGGAGGAGGACGGGGAGGCTTCCCTCGAGTATCGAGGTTCATGCTCCGACCCGTGCTCCGAGACCGGGGAAACACTGTGGCAGTGTTCCGGGGTTGAGGACCTACGTGGTCTCGAGGAGCCCCTCGGAGACGATGCCGGGGTACGGGGTACCGATCGATGTCGAATCGGTGACCTCGACCCGGACTCCCTCGGCGAATGCCTGGAACCTCAGTTTGGAGCCCCGGTCCGAGGGGGAGTTAGAAGGATGTGAGGGTTGGAGAGTGATAACTCAGTCACCTTCAGCGGTCCTGCACGAGGCGTCGGTGAACGGCCTTGTAGTATGGGAGAACTCCGGGCCTTCTTAGAGGTACGGCGGTTTGAGGTTTTGGTCGTTTTAGCGCGACGCTTTGCCCCGCGGCGGTACGTGGAGGGAGAGCGTCTCGGGCGCCTCGGCGAGGAATCCGAGGAGGATGGGATGCGGCGAAGCTGGCGCACTTTGCCCCGAGGGAGCTCGACGCGAGGCTCAGGCTGGTCTGGCGCACGGGGGGTTGAGGTCGGGGCTGGTTGTAGGTGGGCCAGCGCAGCGGACAGCTCCGACGAGATCATCGCCCGGAGCAGGTCCTGGAAAACGGGCATGGACAGCATCGAAGGCATGTCCGATACCTCGGTGCACTCCACCGGGGGCGACCTCGTATCAGAGTATTCCCGTGTGGTGGAGGCACGGCCCGAAGGCTTGGAAGGCTTCGCCGGGGCTGAAAGCATGGGACTTCCACCATGCGTCTCCGGTGTCCCCGAGGCTGGCTTCTTCGCCGGTGCGGAACCTGAAGAAGGAAGAGGAGACTTACCCGGAGCCGAGGCTTTTTGCTGTCCCGAGGGCTTCGGGGTCGAGTCTCGAGGTGGTGCCAAGGTATCGAGGTCAAGGCCGGGGCCGACCTCGAGGCCGAGGTAGTGGGTTGGTCGGCGGTGAAAAGGTCCGCCATGCGGGCTTTTCTTCGACGGAGAGCCCCCGGTTCTGAAAAGTAGCGCACTGGGGGCAGGAGTCGGTTGGATGGGCGGCCCCCAGGCAGAGGATGCACCGGCAATGCGGGTCTGTGATGGAAAGAAGCCGCTCGCACCGGGTGCACTTTTTAAAGCCGGTCAGAGGCCGGGACATAGAAAATGAAACTGGCCGCGGCTCAAGTAGCCACGTGGTCGCGGCGGCCCGGTAGCCTCCAGGTCGTCAAAAACGAAGCAGGAACAATAATTGAACAGGAAAAAAATGCGCACAGCGACTTTGAAAAAACAAGAAAAAATCGCAGTGCTAGAAGGCAGTTGGGGCAGAGCCTGGAAAAAAACGACTTCTAGGCTCAGCGGAAAAATTTGAACTGGAGACCACGAGGAGAGGATGCGCCCTCTAGTGGAGCAGGAAGGCACGCATGCGTGGAGCAGCAGAGCAAACTTAAATCTTCAATCAAGTTTGCTTGAAAAAGCTGTCCGCATCGGGGCTCCGTAGATGACGTCACCCACATGTGAGAATATCATGCCTGCTTGTCCTGGGATAATTTATGTTTATTGAAATGAGACTTTATGTTACATAAAGTGTAACTAAAATTACATTTTGTTTTTGTTAATTCAGACTAAACTCAAAGACCTGCCCATAAATGCCCATAACTGAACTCCAGGCCCTCTGGCAATCATTTTTATAGCGCACACAAATTTAGTTCTTCTTTAAAATGCGTACAGATGAAATTTTTTGCGTACACAGCCTATGAAAAATTAGAGGGAACATTGGTCTCCAGTTAAAAACAAACAAACCCTAATACTATGTCAATCCTGAAGACCAAACTGGTTAGGCATACCACTCTAGTAGGGCTGGGAAACACTGCATTAAATCAAAGGGGATATGTTAAAACTGTGCAGGCAGTACTTCAGAAAATGGAAGGAGTTTTGTGCATTCCACTGTAGCAGAACATAGAATAACTAAAAAATGTTTCTTACCTGTACTAAGTACTTAGGGTCCACATTTAGATATGGTGACAAAGGACTCATACCGGTCACTAAAAAAACAAAACAAAAAAAGACAAGATCATAAATAAAGCATATTATATTATATTACTTAATATATATAGTAATGACCAATTCTGGGTTTTATTAGCTACCACTATTGATTTGGAGAACCTCTCTAATATATAATTATTCTCAACAGTTTTCTTTAATGCATAACTTTATTAGCCATGTCAACAGATAATATGCATACTGCTTTTTTTCTCCAAGAACATCTAAATTATTGCACTCCACTCCCTGGAAAATCATGTCAGGATTATTTTATCGCCAAAGCTTCCTGGCTTTGATCTCTGAAAACTGTGGCTACCATTCTAATGGGATGGGACCAGACAGTGCTGCAGTGTAAAGAATAAGAAACAAAACAGAGAACAAGATATGCTTGACAAATCCGGATACTAGATTACCATAGCATCTAAAATTTCAATATGAAGATTTTCATAAAGCTGAATGAATGGGGAGGCAATGGGATGGGGAGAGAAAAACTGAGGCTGGGTGATGACTCATTGGAAGATTAGGTTTTCACCACCTTGATAATCTTTCTGTTAAGTCCCTGGAGGATTCAGTACACTAGGTGTTCAATCCCTTCCCGTACACTAGGTGTTCAATCCCTTCCCACAACCTGGAGTTGCAGAAATCTTAACACTAGCAACTAGGGAGAGACAGAAGCCCCTGCCTGTAATACAGAGGTTCCTAAAGCAGCATCAGAGCGAGCCGTCACATCTGCTGGTAAAACTGTCAGAACACCTTCCAACAAGGGACAGCGGCGCTTCCCGCACCGCGAGCAGCGTTTTACTGCTTCTGCTGCCATGTCTCTCTTGGCTTTCTCCCCCATACACCAAGGCAGCGCTACTCAAGTACCTCCTGCTCCCGAAAGGCCAAATCCAGCACTACAGCACAAACGTTGTGCCGGCAAACCTGGTCCGGGCCTGATGGCTGGTTTTTTTCTTCTTATGGGAAAGAAGCCCTCTGGACCAAGGAAATCCTGTACTCCATGGGTGGTGAGGGTGGGGAAAGGACCTGGGAGGGTCCAGGTGTTGCCCCCAGTCGGAACTGTAATCTGCCGACACCCCTGAACTCAACTGAAGCATGAGCAACAAGAGAATCAGCCTTTCCGAACAGGAGCCATCAGATAACCCGGAACCACAGGAATAGCAGCCATCCAACCTGCTGGAGATAGAGCATACTAACTGGCCAGAAGAGACTCCATCCATACGCCTGCGAGTCAGTTCTCTATCTCTACCTGCTAGTAGATGTATGCTATCCCACTAGTCTCTGGATTCATCTGCTGCTGACGCTAAGGAAAGCAAGTTAACACCCACTGAATCGCTTGAAGCTTCAGATATGGAATCCACTGCCCCTGAATGGAGCAGTCCCCGCAGAGAGCACCCCAATCCGACAGGCTGGCATCCGTCATAAGAGTGATCCAATTTGAGTTCCAAAGAAGACTGACCTGGAGGAGAGACTCCCCCTAAATCCAGCAGCATAGATTGCTGAAAGCTGGTTCCATCCAGGAGAGCGGCATCTAAAGAGAATGCTAGTGCGGAGACCACTGAGAGAGGACAGACTCCTGTAGAGGGGCATGTACGCTCTAGCCCAGGGGAGTGCCTCCAAGGAGGCTGACATGGACCCCAGCACCTGCAGATACCAGGCTGCGGGAGCTGGAAGATCCAAGAAATCTCTGATCTGCTGCTGCAGATTGTGTCTGCGTAGCTCGAAAAGAAACACACCACTCTGCCGGGTGTCGAAGAGAAGGCCCAGATATGCCAAGGTCTGCTACGGTGTTAACTGGCTCTTCTTGAAGTTGACAATCCAACCCAAGCCCTGTAACAGACATACCACTATCTCCACTGCATGTTTGCACTCCAGTTGAGACGAAGCCCAGATCAACCAGTCGTCCAAGTAAGGATGGATCTAGACACCCTGTCTGCAGAGAAACGCCACTACGATTACCATCACCTTGGTGAAAGTGCGGGGAGCTGTCGCAAGCCCAAAGGGAATTAAATGTTGCAGAACATGGAAACACAGAAACCTGCGATGCTCCGGAAAGTTTGGAATACAGAGGTTAGCCTTAGTGAGCGTCAAGGATGCTAGAAACTCCCCAGGAGAGACAGCAGTAATGACTGTGTGCACAGCTTTCATTTGGAAATGAGGAATCTGCAGGAAGCGATTGACTGACTTGAGATAAAGAATGGGCATCCAGTCCTCTAAGCCTTTCTTTGGCACGATGAAGTATAAGGAGTATCTGCCTAAGCCCAATTTGTGTTCTGGAATGGGTTCTATTGCTCAGATGTCCAGGAGACGCTGCAGGGTAGCATGGACTTTGACTCCTTCTCCAGTTGACTTGCCAGCGAGTCCAGAAACAAATCCAGAGGGAGGCAAAAGAAATCTATCTTGTGCCCCTCCTGAACGATGTCCAGCACCCACTGATCCAAGGATATGTGTGTCCACTCCTTGTAAAACTGAGAAAGTTGGCCCTTGATATTAGGAGGCTCTGCCTGACTTCTGGCAACATTAGGGCTTTTTAGGAGCAATAAAATAGTGGACAGAGCCATGTTTAAAAAGTATGTGGACGGAGGGATCCTCACCCAAATCCAGACTTTCAGTGTGACCATGTTGACTAGTCCCAGCAAGGATATCAGCCGGATCCAAAATAGAAGCAGTGTCAGGAGACAAAAGAGGCATAATATGCATATGGCAACAAACACAATTGAACTCTGATATAGCCAGATGAGAGGGCTCCTGAACAGGGATCTCTTCGACTGGTGCAACCAGCTAAGAAACCAACGGGCCCGTCGGCTGCATCAAATGGGCTGTGTCTAAGGAATTTACTTTCTTAAGGAGTCAAATAGAGTCCAGTGAAAAGTGACACCCCTTGTCCACTATAGAGCCCTGCTGAGGCACCCTAACCATGCCAAAGAGTCCCTAGACTCGAAACGCAGGCATTTGGTGTCAGACTCCAGAACAGCCTAGGGGTGAGATTTTTTTCCTGAAATCAAGGCCATCTCCCCAGTCCTGGAGGAAGCAAAGCCTAAAGCTCCCGCCCCCCTCCCCTCAGCGCGCTATAGCAAACAATACATGGTTGCTGATCTGATGTCAATCTGGCGCAATCAACGAACACATTTGACAAATTAGGGGCTGAGAAATCCACCCCAAATGATTTTTAATCAAATTGAGGGGGTTTGAGGCAGAAATAAACTCTGGAAAAAAATTTATATCAATAGAAATCTCGGAGGGAACGGGAACCTGAAGGCCTTGAGCATGTGCAGATGCTCAAGGCCCAGCAAAAAGAAGAAGGCGGATCTTCAAGCACCGGCACGTCCTGTGCATTGGTGCTGGTGCCAAATGGGGGCAAGGAATGTGATCGGGTGGTTGCCTGGGGGATGCCGGACCACGGCGCAGGGGGGTGCGAAGCGAGCAGGGGGGATGGTGGATCACGCCGGGGCCTTCATGAGCGGGGGAGCAATGCCTGTTCTAGAGGGGGTAGAGCAGCGCCGCTGGCCTCGGGGGATGGGGGAACGAATCAAGCGAGTTTCCCTTAGTTCCTATGGGGAAACTCGCTTTGATATACGAGTACTTTGGTTTACGAGCATGCTTCTGGAACGAATTATGCTCGTAAACCAAGGTTCTACTGTATTATTATTAAGACTTAGCCAAAAGGAAAGATTTATAAACTATAAAGAATTTTACCTCATGCAGAATTATCATTTCTTTAATAAGACATTAACTATTTTTTTCCAATGCCCTCCAAGTACCTACAAATCCAAAATGTGGCCCTGCAAAGGGTTTGAGACTACTGGTTTAGATGTACTGATACTTAAGGTACATTAAATAAAAATGAAACGAATAATAATAAACTTTAGCTCCGTGGCCACCCATTAGCTAGTAACCTTCACAAATTCACTAAATCTATTGGAAGAATCGCTTGGTTTATATCACACAGAGCTATGTACTCTCGGTTTGCCACACTATAACACCTAAAACGAGTCAAAGTCCTAACACAGCCCAAGTACCACTGGCGTCCGCACTCACATGGCACTCCAGCTAAGTCCGCGTGCGAGTACACAGGGGCACCTCCACCAAAGAAACCGCCCAGGGACCCTCTCCCCGAGTTACTGCTATTATCCATGTCGTCTCCTCGGCGCAGAGCCCGACAACCGGCGACCTCTACGACTCCTGGAGCCCGCAGCAAACCGCTTCTTCCGGCGCCGAGAGATCGATTCAAAGAGAGAGAGAGAGCACTTCCTTCTCGCTGACCTCAAATCCTTAGCATTCTTTCTTCTTCTGCGCATGCACTCAACCAGCGTATGACGACACCAGAAGGAAGCTACATTACGCGCCCTATGTTGAAATAGCGCGATAACCCAAGGTAAAGGTCATGCATAAAGCACTTGGCAGCCATTTTTGAACTGGGCAGGCTTTCCCTTGATAAAGAAATAATAATTGGTCTATTTTTTTGTTCGTTTTCATTCTATTTATTACATTATGTTCATCTGAGGCTTGTTGACCCAAATTTGTCAATATTGTTAGCAGAACGTAGGACTTAAGATATAAAACTTGAAAATCGTGCTTATTTCCCGACTCACTGCTATGTGGCCGTTGCCGAGTTAATCTGCTAGGAAACATTTGTAAGGTGAGACCTATTTCCTTATATAGTACAGATACTGATGGCTCAGAATCAACAGGCTTCCAAGTACTCGTCCACATCCAAGATGGCTGCCAACCAAGTACCTTGTTGTTAATGTTTATAATGTCAGACGGGAGTTAGGATTGGACGCCCCTTCTTCCTCCCGATGTGATTGGCAAGCACTTAACTTTCGTCTCCAGTTAACGAGATTTCTTTTATCGTGAACTCCACCCCCGAATTTTGTGCTGATTGGTCAGTAACGTTGCTGTCAGCCGATAGGACCCGCGTTTTGGAAAAGTCTGTAAACTAGGATACTGGTTACCTCCCTGAGGTGACACCGGCTCTCTGAAGGCGACGAATAGCTTCAATCCCATGTCCCGTCGCTTAATTGCCCAGCATGAGCCGTGGCTCTGGTGGGGAGCCGGTCAGTAAGAGAATGCGCCTGGGGTCCTCTGTGCCCAGGGAAGGGTCAACGCCACCGGCTCCACGCACTAGTAGCAAAGGTTAGTCTCAGTCAGCAACGCGTAGTCACAGCTTTAGGCCTAGGAAACGCGCTGTGGGTGAGAGGTTCTCCGGGAAAGAAAGGCACAATCGGAAAAAGATTAAGATATAGGCAAGCGAGGCATGTGCCTAGGGTTAAAGGGTTTAGGAGGGGTCTTCTCAGGTGTGAAGTTTTTTTTTCCTTTGGCTGCAAAAAGAAGCGCTGGTGAAGCAAGACCAGAGCTACTGCCTTGAGAGGTCTGTTTATTCTAGCCCTTGTGTATTGTCCTCCCCACATAGGAAGGGGCTTTGAACAGCTTCCGATCAGCTGTTTCCTCTTCCTAGGGCAGGGGTCTCAAAGTCCCTCTTTGAGGGCCCCAATCCAGTCGGGTTTTCAGGATTTCCCCCAATGAATATGCATGAGATCTATGTGCATGCGCTGCTTTCAATGCATATTCATTGGGGAAATCCTGAAAACCCGATTGGATTGCGGCCCTCAAGGAGGGACTTTGAGATCCCTGTCCTAGGGTTACCAGACGTTTGGATTTCCGCAGTCATGTCCTCCTTTGTCCAGGTTTTGAAAAGCTTCCTGTCAAAATCACATCAGGAAGGGGTATGCCCAGATGCAAAGTGGTGACATCACGTGCGTGTGACATCAATGCATCATGTCCGCACATGGGGTTGAGGGGTGGAACGGGGCATGACACAGGCTGAGCTGGGTGGGCCTGTGGGTATGGCCATGGGTCTGGATTTTTGTTCAGGAAAATCTGGTAACCCTACCTCTTCCTGTTCTGTCTGAATGAATGGGTGAGTGGGAAACCTTTGTGGGAGTTGTAAAATGTATCAATATGTCAAAGGGAGGGTGAACTATATGGCACAGGGTCTTCAGTCCCAGGATGAAGCAAGGATGGACAGACGGAGGACCAGAGCGATACATTTATTTAATTCGTTTTCTATCCCGTTGTCTCCAAAGCTTTATATCAGATGTGTCCAACCTTGCTCCTCAAAAACCACAACCCAATTGGGTTTTCAGGATTTCCTAAATGAATATGCATGAAATCTTCATGCACTATCTCCATTGTATACAGATCTCATGCATATTCATTGAAGAAATCAAATCCTGAACTGAAAACCGGACCTGGCAAAGGGTGATGTTAGACACCGCTGTTCTATTGCAAGACAGTGCGTGTGCATCTTTGCCTAGGGCCCAACAAAAGATTAATCCTGCTTTCGTCATGATGTTTGTAGCAGAGCTGTTGAAAATCCACTGTTTACTGTGTAGAGTAGAAACTCTTAAACCTTCCACCATAGCATACTATACTGTTTTTTTCTTAGTACTCTGTAGACTTGCCAAGTTGCCTAAATTCAGAAGAGATTGTGCTTGACCAGTCCTGACTCTGAACTTCTGTCTTAATGGAATGTGTGCGGTAGTTGTAGTCCCTGAGTCTACCCATTGAAATTTGTGCTGCAGATTCCATCCTACAATTTGAGAGAACTGTTAAAAATCCAGGGCTGATCTGAAATTGTCTTTATAGAACTAGGAAATTTGCAGCGTTGATATTTACTTAGGGACATGGTCTTCATTTCTTTTTGTGGGCTGCCAACAGGTTTTCAGGATATCCCAAATGAATATGCCTGAGAAAGATTTGGATACAACAGAGTTAATAGGCAACAAATTTATCTCATGCATATTCATTAAGGGTATCCTGAAAACCAGACCTATTGGAGGACTGGGAGCACAGACCAAGAATTTAGGGTCTACTTGAAGAAAGAGAGAGTCACAGAGCACAGCTATAAGTGGGGGGAAATATTCTATATAGAAACATGATGGCAGATAACGGCCAAATGGCCCACCCAGTCTGCCCATTCACAGTAGCCACTATTTCCTCCTCTCCCTAAAAGATCCCACATGCCTGTTCCACGCTTTCTTGAATTCTGACACAGTCCTTGTCTCCACCACCACTGCCGGGAAACTATTCCATGCATCTACCACACTTTCTGTAAAAAAAGTATTTCCTTAGATTACTCCTGAACCTATCACCTCTTAACTTCATCCTATACCTTTTCAGTCTAGAGCTTCTTTTAAAATGAAAGAGACTCTCCTTATGTGCATTTATGTGACGTAGGTATTTAAACATCTCTATCATATCTCCCCCTCCTGCCTTTCCTCCAAAGTAAAAACAAACCAAAACAAGAAAAACTGCAGACGGGCATACAATGATGCAGGCAAAGTTTATTAATAAAATGCGGTTAAAAGCAAATGAATCAATGGACCCGACACGGTCCGTGTTTCGGAAAACACGCCTTCATCAGGGTTTGTTATGGAGGAGCACCAGCTCTCAGTAACAGCCTAACCCTTCCTGCTTGCAACGGGACAGACAGCAGTCCCAGTTCTATCTCTTACTGGAAGGATATGAAAATCATTGAAAGGCTTCCAAGGTTTTCTTTAACGCCTCTCTTTCCTGAAATGACAAGCATGTCATACTGTTCAGCTAAGCTGAGGCAAAACCCTGAGACAACATTTGAAGTATATATTGAAGTTACTCATCAAGGGTCAAGTGGCACAGCTTGTTTGCGGTTTTAACTGATTCTCTTTTCATTTGGGACCCCTGATGAAGGTGTGTTTTCTGAAACACAGACCGTGCTGGATCCATTGGTTCATTTGCTTTTAACCACATTTTATTAATAAACTTTGCCTGCGTCATTGTATGCCCACCTGCAGTTTTTCTTATTTTGGTTTGTCTTCATACTCCTGACTGCAGACTCTGTTGGTTCTCCCCTTTTGTTGCCTTTCCTCCAAAGTATAAAACCAGAGTGGAATTGACCCAATCAGAAAGGTGAACACAAAAAAGTGTCCTTCAACTCATCTGACAAATGCCTTTATTCATCCAAAGTCTCGTATATGCATCCAACGACTCAATGACCCGACATGCACATGTTTCGGCCTAACCGGCCTGCCTCAGGAGCCTTATGAGCCTTTAACGGGTGTGTTAAAAACCCGTATAGTGTACAAAGATGCACACACCCTCTAGACGCGGCTACTAAAATTTCAAGACGTAAACCAGTGATTCTGGACAGACTCCATCCTGTCTATATCTATTTGAAGGTGCAGTCTCCAGAATTGTGCACAATATTCTAAATGAGATCTCACCAGAGTCTTACACGGGGCATCAACACCTTTTTTCCTACTGGCCATATATATTCCTGTGCACCCTAGCATTCTTCTAGCATTTACAGTTGCCTTTTCAACCTGTTGGCCACCTCAAGATCATCACATACTGTCACACCCAAGTTCTACTCCTCTTTGTGCACAAAAGTTCTTCACTCCCTAAACTGTACTGCTCCCTCTGGTTTTTGAAGCCCAAATGCATGACTTTGCATATCTTGGTGGTTCTTGTCTCTGTCTGTTAGTAGGTATGTGTAAACACAAACATTGGGATTGGTCTGGACCAATGTTCCCTCTAAGGATTGATGAGATGTGTGCAAAAAAAAAAAATATGCATGAGCGACAAGTTACATACTCCACAAATTTATGAGCAGGCGCGGAGGACGAGTGCCCGTGAGATTGTGGGAGGGTTAAATACTCAAAACTTAGAAGAATAACAATTTACTTAAGTTTTTGCTTCGCTAGCTTTCTGGTATCTTTATATAGTGGCGTACCTAGCATATGTAACACCCGGGGCCCATCATTTTTTGGCACCCCCCCTATCTGTACGAAAAACATGATTTTTAGTAACAAGCCATACGTCACACATGAGTACCTAGGAAAAGGCAGCATCTTACATATTGCAGTGAGCAGTACATCAATACACCCATTGTAAAACTAAACAAGCCAGACCAGCACAGATCAATCCTACACCGTCAATCCTAACAGAAAACCATGTCTTTCGAAGACACAGAACACAGAAAACACCTTCGCCTAGTATGGAATATGTCATCACAAACTAACTCCGCCCCTTTTACAAAACTGTAGTGTGGATTTTAGCCACGGTGGTAACAGCTCCGACGCTCATAGAATTCTGAGCATCAGAGCTGCTACCACCACGGCTGGCGCTAAAAAACGCTCCACAGTTTTGTAAAAGGGGGGATAAAATAGAAATACACAGCTTCAACGCTCTAGCTCAGGGGTGCCCAAACTTTTTGGGCTTGCGAGCTACTTTAAAATGACCAAGTCAATATGATCTACCAACAATAAAATTAAAAAACACAAAGCATACTATACGCTGAGAAAATGTTAATGATCATTCCTATTCTGGGTTTTTTTCAAAGAGGTCAAAGCAGATGACTCTATGCATTGTCACCTCAATAACAACCATACAAAAATAGACAAATATACCCCACTTCCTTTTTATTAAACCACAAAAGCAGTTTTTAGCGCCGGGAACTGCGCTAAATGCTCAGCGCTGCTCTCGACGCTCATAGGCTCCCTGCGCTAAAAAACACTATTGCGGTTTAGTAAAAGGGGGTCATAGTGCAAAATATAGACAGCATATATAAATTCATACATATTTTGATTACTAAATTTAAAATAAAATCCTACCTTGTCTGGTGATTTCATGAGTCTCTGGTTGCACTTTCATCTTCTGACTGTGCATCCAATCTTTCTTCCCTTCTTTCAGCCTGTATGCTTCCTCTCCTCCAGACCTCATTCCCTCCCCTAACTTTTTCTTCCTTTCTCCCTGCCCTTTCTTTCTTTTTTCTCTCTTGATGCCCCCTTTCTTTTTTTTCTGTTTCCCTTCTGTCTCCCTGCCTGCCCCCTTTCTTTCTCCCTACCCTCCACAAAGCCACTGCTGCCACCATCGGGGCAAACAGGCCCCAAAGCCACCACCGCGGCTGCCTCAAGCTCTCTCTCTGCTTCTCACCGTCGGGCCGACCAGCATTCCCCCGACATCAATTCTGCCGTCGGAGAGGAAGTTCCGCCCAGCCAGGCAGCGATTGGCTGGCACGAACTTCCTCTCCGATGGCAGCCTGAGGGGGGGGGGCATAGCTGGCCAGATCTGGACCTGGCCGGCTGTGCACCCCCCTAAGGCTGCACCCAGGGTTTCTTGAACTAGTAAAAACTGTTCTAATTGTAGAGGATCCCAAAAAATATAATCTTTATCTTGATATCTTAGTAAACATTTATACGGGAATTTTAAATAGAAGGATGCTTCAATTCCTAAGGCTCGAGGTTTTAACATCAGAAATGCCTTTCTTTTAAACTGTATTGTCTTGATAAGATTTGGAAAAATAGAACATTGTCCCCACATAATTTTTTATTTTTGTTTTGAAAATAAGTTTTCAAGATCAGTGTTTTGTCGGATTCATTTAAACATTTTACCAGTAAAGCTGCTCTAGTCAAAAATGGTATCTTGCGAATCTTCTAAAAAATCAATAAGATCAAATTCTGTGGGAACAAGTTCTTCTATACCTTGTTCAGAAGTAATTTTTTTCTTTTGTGGGACATAATAACATGTCGATATAGGCAATAAATCTGTGTTAGCCAAACCAATGATTTCCTTAAAATATTTCCTAAGAAGAATTTAAGGTAATAATAAATGAGTCCTTGGAAAATTGACTAAACGTAAATTTTTAACTCTCAAAAGATTTTCAAACATTTCAAATTTAGAATACGCTACATGGGAATCCTTTACTGCTGATGTAGAAAATATTTGTAAAGATAATATCTGTGATTCAATTGCTGTAATACGTCTATCTAAAATTTTAACATTTGCGTCATTATTTTCCAGCTTTTGAATCACTTCCTGAGAAAAATTTTGATTTTGAATAGCTACTGTCTAACAATCCCTCTACACGAGTATTAACCAACCAAAGGTCTTTAAGGGAAATTTCTTGAGGAGTTTCTTGAGTCTCATGCATGGTTAAGGCCTCCTCTTGGAAGGAGATGGCCCTAGGCATCGCTCCAAAATTCAGAACTGATGCTAAACTTTGCTGAGAATCTACTAGAGACTCAATAGGCCTACCCAATGGGTTGGCCTCAGAAGAAGTCACCAGAGGGAGAGGAGGAGTTCTGTCCAAGGGGCTGAGAGATGCCCCAGATGTTGACGCAGGATAAACCATCATGGGGTTAATATTAACTGGTGTCAAATGGCGTTCAATCGGGCCCATTAAGACTGGAGTGGAACTCTTGAGTTTTGCTTTCCTCTTTCCCATTATATAAAATAATATTTCAATCTCAAAGAATATAGGAAATTAACAAAAAAATACCTAAGTTCCCAGTCACTCCATGCAGCTCCATGCGGCTCCAAAAGGGCTCCCAAGTGGCTTGGCGTGTCCCTTAGGGCACGCCCCTTTGCCCACGCCTTGCGGCTGTGCCCTGCGTCCGCAACGTCTCTTGAGAGGAAAGGAAAAGGACCCTGATGACGCGGTCCCGGTGTCCCTGTAGATGCCTGAACGAGAATCGGCTCCAAGAGTCACCAGTAGGCAAATTCAGTAAGGCGCTGTGTCCCCGAAGGGCAGGAAACAATTCCTTGGTCTCGTTCACCAGTGATCTCCCTGTTGCTTTTTATCTCTTAATCTTCACAAATCTCCCTTGCCCTACTCCTTCAAAGCACCCATCTATAATATTAATACCTTAGTTAGCACATGCACACTTATGATTGAAACTTCGTGCCTCCATGCTTCCGTGCCACATTAAAATGCATGCGCAGTACAATAGAACCGCTGAGCAGGGAAGCGTCTCGGCGCACGATATGCTGTCAGGGGGAATGGAGAGGGAGTTCTATGGAGGTGAACCGTCGAGCAGGGAAGCGTCTCAGTGCACGATATGCTGTCAGGGGGAATGGAGAGGTAGTTCTATAGGTGGAAATAGGGAAGGTAAAAGGGGAAATGGGAGCCTGAATATGGGGTAAGACATAAGAAGAATAGCCATACTGGATTTCATTAGACCAATGGGTGCTGGACATCGGAAGAGAGGGACTTCAGAGACAAAAGGGGGTCAAATAGGAGAAGGGAACTAGGGACTGAGAAAAAGGGGTAGATGGGAGAAGGGGGCTGGAACTGGGGTTTGTAATTGTAAAAAGGGAACGTGTTAGAGAAAGGAGCTGGGAGCTGACAATGGGGATGTGTAAGAGAAAGGGGCTTTGGCCAGAAAAGGGGATATGCATGAGAAGGAGTCTGCACAAGGGACATGTGAGAAAAGGGGGCTTGGGCTGGAGGCTGAAAGGGAAAAGATGGGAGAAGGGGGCTAAAAAGGAGTTCGGGATTGGGACTGAAGCTGGGAGCTAAAAGAGAAACGGGCTGAAGATAGGAGCTGGAAAAATAAGTGAAGATGCAGAAGCAAAGTTTGATGGGGAAAGGAGGAATGGAGAGGGAGTTCTATGGAGGTGAAGGACAAAGAAAGGGGACATATTTTTAAATTGGTAAAAAAAAGGTGGTAGGGAAGGTAAAAGGGGAAATGGGAGCCTGAATATGGGGGTAAGACATAAGACTAATCTATTCTAGCACCTGTTAATGTAACGGGCTTAAACACTAGTGCAATATAATGTTGTCATCTTCATGCTATCGTAGAGTTGGTATTACCAGGGTAATGTACTGTATTTTATTTTTCACTGTGTGTATTGCTTACCATTGAGACCAGAAATTTCCACTTTGATTGTATAAGGCCACCATCCGTGTCTTCTCAACATTTCTTTACAAATGCTTTATTCATAGTGCACATTATATGTAACTTTAAAACACATATAGGTTGCAGTCCATTGCTGAAATAACGGGTTGTGGGTTCAAACCCACGCTGTTCCTTGTGACCCTGGGCAAGTCACTTAATCCCCCCATTGCCCCAGGTACATTAGATAGATTGTGAGCCCACTGGGACAGACGGAAAAATGCTTGAGTACTTGAATAAACTCATGTAAACTGTTCTGAGCTGTTCTGGGAGAACAGTATAGAAAATTGAATAAATAAATAAAAAATTTTGGGTTTATTGAATGTAACAGCAAAACATATGATGAAGGGTAACAATAAGGAAAAATCACACCTTCACTATCAATTTAGACCATTATCCAACTGTCCTGAGTACAATGCCTTAAACTTCTTGTATAATCCCACTTTATTCAGGGACCAGTAGGTTATTTCCCTCCACCCATCAGGACTTTGTAGGAAGCCTCAAACTTCAGAGACTTCTTACCTCATCACTGTCCCTGTACCGTCAGTCTTTCTTCCTACAAGTCAGGCTGTAGGAGCTTGGGTTTTTTTCTGCTCATGTTTTATTTCGGGTAATTTCAGTCTTTGCGTTCGTGGTTTTTGCCCTCATGCTGCGGAGGTTCCCTGCGGGGACAGCATCGACTAAGGAAGATCACAGAATTTTGGGAAAAGTCTGATTCTGGAGGGTTCCCTGTTTTTCAGTAAGCCCTCTAAACAGCCTGCACATCAGAACAGGGCTCAGGGACTGTTCCCTTGGGAGCTAGCTCACCCCAGGTTTGTTAGCTAGTGGATTGAGCTCAGGATGTGTGGTTCCATGGAGGCGTGTCTGGGATTGGAGCCAGACTGCATTTCTGTGCCAGGCATGCTGTGCGGCTTCTCTTAGGGTGGCGGAGATGACCAGCCATGTACTTCAGGCTAGTGGGACAGTCAGAAGATTCAAAGTTCAGCTTTCCAGCAAGTTAAGGCAGAGGATCTCCCTGCGATCTGTTCAGCTCGATCTGCAGTGTTTTCCTGTCAGCACATGTTTCTGTGAGTACCAGCTAACAGCTTGGGGGTCTTTAAAAAGGGTTTTTTTAGGTTGTTTCCCTGCATACTCTATCCCCCATCCCTAAAATACTAAAATCGCAGTTCTTTGTGTGGTTTTCCCAGGCTATTTTAATCAAAGCAGGCCTTCAGTAGCCATCTTGGATTTTTTCAGATTTGATTTTAAGCTGATTCTCCATTCTCTGGTTTGTCCACCATATGAGCCTTTAGAACTCTCACGATTAAGATGGTCTTCTGGGTGACTATTACCTCAGCCCTTAGAGTTTTGCAGCTTCATGCGCTCTTCTGCCGGGATCTTTTTCTGCATATTATGGATTCCTCTGTGATGCTGCATACTGTTCCTTTCTTTCTTCTGAAAGTGGTTTCTGCTTTCCATGTGAATCAGGAAGTCCGGCTTCTTCTGGTTCAAGGGAGCAGGATTGGGTGTTGCGGTCCTTGGACATGTGCTATTTTGTTGCGGTATTTGGAGTTCACCAGCGAGTTTTGCCTCTCTGACCACCTGTTTATTCTGGCAGTTTCTGCCCGCAAAGGTAGGCCTGCTTCTAAGGTCACTGTTTCCAGGTGGAGCCATTTCCGCGGCTTATGTGGTGACTGAAAAGAAGGCCCCCCCCTTTGGTTAATTCTACCAGAGGTGTTTCGTCCTCTTGGGCAGAGTTGTCAGCTGTTTCTCTGGATGAGATTTGCAGAGCCACCTCCTGGTCCTCTTTGCATATGTTCACCAAATTTTACAGGATTAATGTGGTGGCCCAGCAGGATGCAGCTTTTGATGCCTCTGTTTTGGCAACAGGTTCCACCCTGATTTTTCAGGACTGCTCTGTTACGTCCCACTGGTCCTAGAATAAAGTGGGATTGTACAAGAAGGAAAGATTAGGTTCTTATCTTTGCTAATCTTCTTTCTTGTAAATCCACACTTTTTATTCCGGGAACCCACTCTATACCTTGCTGATTCACTGATCGTCAGCCTTTTCAAGAACTGGTAAGCTGGATTTCTGTTTTCTGACCAGCCTTTATAAGAGTGCCATCAGAATGGGTTTAGCACTTTGTTTGGTTCAGGTGCCCCCTTCTCACAGTGCAGGCTATGTCTCCCTATAGCATTGTTTTGTTGCTCAGGTTTCATAACCTGTTTCTTGGTTTTCATTGTTTTGCATTTGTTGATATGAGTAGAATTTACTTACTTTGCTGGGGAGTTTCCCCGTTCCCCTCTCTCTTGTTATTATCCTCTACAGATGTTCCTGGCTGCTTTAAGACTGACAGTGATGAGGTAAGGGACAGTGATGAGGTAAGAGGGGAAGGGATTTAAGTCTTTGAAGTTTGAGGCTTCCTACCAAATCCTGGCGGGTAAAGGGAAATAACCCACTGGTCCCGGAATAAAGTTTGGATTTACAAGAAAGAAGGTTAGCAAAGGTAAGAACCTAATCTTTCATTGCTGTCAGTGTTGGATAGGATGAGCTGCAGATGTCATTGGAGTCTCAAGAACTATAAAAATATGTTCCTTGGAAACCCAGACAGTATCGTCCTTAACAGGCCTATGAAAGGAGTGAGTTGGGTCATGTGGAAGCAAGAAGTTAATTAAAAGCATTGCTATGCTCATGCAAGTTTTCAGCAACCACTGAAGAATCGGACCTTGACAACAGGGGGGATGACATATGATACGAGAGGAGAACAGCATGGGTTACATCATTTCATAAAATTAAAAAAAGAATGGGGGTGGGGAAGCACAAAAGGCGGTGGGAATAAATCCTGATTTATACCCCATAGGCAGTTTTATAAAGAAAGGTTTTGAGGCTTGCTTTGAATTTAACTGTATTGGTTTCCTGCTTCATATTCAAAGGGAGGGAGTTCCATAATGTGGGGGCTATTACTGTTACAATGAATGGTTGGTACCATATATAGAAGAGAGAAAAGAGGACTGGAATGAATAATGAATGGTAAATGTTATATTTACATTTTCTTGCTGGTCTTGAAACTAGTCAGACTAAATCAGGTCCTACGATTTTTTTTTGGTCTGTGGAGGCTTTTCCTAATTAGATAGGAAGAGAAAGGGATAGTAGATGTCATGGATAGGCAAACTAGATAGGGCATATGGTCTTTATCTGCCATCATTTTTTATGTTTTTATGTAAGTAATGCCATAGTCCAAAAGTAAAGAATTGCTGTCAGTGCCCCAGAGGTCAGCGTGAGTGCCATCTAACATTAACTGGATTATAGTAAATCCTGCAAAAAGGGGGGGGATAGTAATTAAAATCAGACTCTGGTAAAACCTAAAACAAAATAACATAGAGCAGAACCACGTTTTGAAGACTTGCCATAGAACACAGACTTTGTAATGATGAAACTAAAGAGGTTTCAACTGTCTTTATGTTAGGGCTAGAATTGCATTAATGCAATATCAGTACTTCTGTCAAAATGAAGATAGCAGTTGTAGGCTTCTATTAACATCTTTAATGCCCTTCATATTCTGGATAATGCTTCATAGCATTAAAAAAGAACTAGTCTTGCCTCAGCTAATGGCAGTATAATGATTTTACCTCTCTGGTCTTACATTCTAAGCAGTTCTTGCTGCCTTTTCTTTTTCAGTTCTCAAACAAGGGACAATTAACTTTTATTTGGAAACTCCAGAACAAATGACCACTGGACCAAAGAGGTATGATTTTATTTTGCAGATACCAAAAGGTGTTATACAGTATAGTGACTTTACCTGGTTTTACAAATGAGAGCAATTTTCAGATTTTCTTTTCACAATTAAAAGAAAGCTAGGTGTTTATCTAATTTATGAATGCAGTCTATAACAACAGGAAAAGATGACTTGAGGATGGTTCTTGGGGTAGTTATTTGGGTTTCTCTATAGGAATGAATATACAAGACTCAATGCCACCTTATTGTGAAGTTGTTTAATAAAAATGGGTTTTGTATAATTACAACAGATTTTGACCCCAAAGCACTAAGGGGGTCTTTTAACTAAAGATTAACGCATGCTCTAGTGCAGGCATGTCCAACTTCAAACAGGTCGTGATCTACTTTTTCCAGCCAAAAATGCTGGTGATCTACCACCATGAAAATTAAGTTTCAAATTAAATTTTAACCCAATAAAGTTGGAGGATTTCCCCCCCCATTTTTAATGAACCTTCTGTCATTTACTTGGATGTGATCAGCTGTTAAGCAAATTAAGCAAAAACAAAACAGAGAGACGAAGATCCAGTAAGAACTGCGAGGGGAAATGGAAAGTACATTTTTTCTTAAAGTTTTATTGAGTAATAACTTTCTTTAACTTTTATTGAGTAATTTGGTTAAATTTAGGTCGAGTATTGATCCAGGCTGATCTTGCACAATCTTTAATATTTCGCACTTGCTCATTAGTGAGACGTCTGAGCCTGCATTTCCTCCACCAGCTTTTTGAAGTTGGGTGACTGTTGCATGAGGGCCAGTTTCAGGAAATCCTGGAGATGTTCATCTGTCATGTTGGAACGTTGTGTACTCTTTATCATTTTCAGATGGGAAAACTCAGATTCAAACAAGTTGAACCAAAACAGGAGTGTACAGCTTCACTGCATCTTCTCAAGTTGGAAAATTTATTTCTAGGCACTAGCTTCCAAAATGATTCTTGCTCAGCATGGGTCTTGAGAAAAATGTCATTTTTAAGGGCTAATATGTCGTTTTCAAGAGATGGCTTGTTCAGTGAGTAATTTTTACTGATAGCAGCTGCAGTTTCTTTAATGTCCACATCTACTTTGAATGGGTATCACAAGTACTCCACAAGTGTTCCAATTTTTTGGAAGTCACAGAATCTATTTTTGAATTCCTGGATAACAGAACAAATTTCTGTCACATGCTTCTCGTTCTGAAAAACAAAATTTGGATATTGTCCCAGATGGTCCTGCATATTAGGAAAATGATCAAAAGTGTTGTTTGCAAGGTCAGTCATCATTAGCTCAAATTTGCTCTTGTAGGATGAAACGGTACTCATCTCGCCAATGCATTTTTTAAAATCTTGTAGTTCAAGGTTCATATCACTTAGTTCATCTGTAAAGTCAGCGAGCAATGCCAGATCACATAATCACTCCTCATCTTCCAACTCTGCTTGGTCGTCTCCCCTCTCCTTCATAAAACTTCTTATTTCATTCAGCAAATCACAAAATCTTTGCAGAAATGTGTGCCTACTTAGCCACCTTACATCTGTGTGCAAAATACCGTATTTGCCGGCGTATAAGACGACTTTTCAGTACCTTAAAATCCTCCCCAAAGTCAGGGGTCGTCTTATACGCCGGGTACTGTTTACATGCAGTGGCGTACCAAGGGGGGGGCGGAGGGGGCGGTGCGCCCCGGGTGCCAGCCCTAATGGGGTGCTCCCGGCCTTGCCGTTCAATCCCCCCCCACCCCCGAAGGACCGCTCGCCCCACTGACCTTCCTGCACCACCTGTGAAGCAGTCCGCAGCAGGATCGCGAAGTCAGTGTCAGCGATCCCGCCCCTCCTCTGACGTCAGAGGAGGGGCGGGACCGTGGCGCAGGAAGCAGCGCAGGGATCGCTGACGCTGACTTCGCGATCCTGCTGCGGCTGCTTCATAGGTGGTGCGGGGAGGCCAGGGGGGCGAGCGGTCCTTCGGGGTGGGTCGGGGCATCAGGCCTTCAGGGTGGGGCGGGCGGGCAGGCAGGCAGGCTTTCAAGGGGGAGGGGGTGACAGGCAGGCAGGCAGGCCTTCAAGGGGGGACAGGCCTTCGGGGGGGGGGTGCAGACCTTCAAGGGGTGCAGGCCTTCAAGGGGGGGCAGGCCTTCGGGGGGTGCAGACCTTCAAGGGGGGGACAGGCAGGCAGAAGGTTGTGCAGAAGGTGTGCGGAAGAAGGGGTAGTCTTATACGGCGAGTATATAACAAACTCTATATTTTAACTGTAAAAGTTGGGGGGTCGTCTTATACGCCCAGTCGTCTTATACGCCGGCAAATACGGTAATTTCTGCTGCCCCTTCATCAAGAGAGTAAGATTGAAAAGCCATCTTTGAAGTGATCTTCCATGAACTGAATTTACAATTTTGAAAGTGATGTTCATGACTGTCTTTGTATTGAGTCTCTTGCTTGCCAAAACTTGCTGATGTATGATGCAGCGGTAAGAAAGGAAATCTGGGAAGTTGTCATGCTGTCTACAGAGGGTTATAAAACCCTAAATCTCACCTGTCATTGCTCTTGCTCCATCAGTAGTGATAGAAACAAGTCTATGCAATGGAAGATTACACTTTGTCACAAAAGAATGGAAAGAACAGAATATTTCCTGACCGGTAGTTCTCCCTTTTAAAGAAATCATTCCAAGTAATTCTTCTTTAACACTGAAGTCTTCATAAACCATCCGGATAAAGACTAGTAATTGGGCTATGTCGCTTATGTCTGTAGATTCATCCTGTTGGGGTGAGAAAGCAACACAATTTGAAACATCTCCAACAATTGTTCAGTTGTGTCTCCACACATCTTTTCTATTCGTCGCATGATGGTATTTCTTGACAGTTGTACATCTTGAATAGCAGCTATGATCTTTCTTATTTTTAAATCCTTCAAAAAGATTGTCAGCTGCTTCAAGAAAACAATCTTGAAAGGTTCAGTGAAAGGTTTGCATTTCTTTGCAATCAGGTTGCTGACCTTGAAGGATACTATGGTTGCATTGGTCGAATGTGACCTTGACTTTGCCATTGATTTAAGTTCTTTGAACTTCAGTTTATGAATTTCACTTTTGGGTGGAAAATCAGCATCAAACTTATTGCTATGCAGAGCCTTATAATGACGCTCCAGATTACCCTTTTTGGGCAAGGATACTGTTGCGTTACAAATTAGACAACAACACTTCACCATGATGAAGTAGTCCATTTCCCATTCATCATGAAAGTGGTAGGTTTTGCTCTTCTTAGTTGTACTGGGGTGGCTTGATGCAAGAAGGCCAAATCTACTAAGTTAGTATAAACATTGGCTGAATCTGGTCCAAAACTGTTACTTGTCCCAAAGTATTAAAGATCAACAGGATCTGAAACCCTCTGGATGATGTACAATACAAGGACTGGAGATGCTAAAACTACACAAGCAGTTCTATAAGTAAAAATAAGAATTCATCATATTGACACCAATAATCAAATACCACCACACGCGATTTAATAAATTCTGAAAACAGTGTAGAATCAACGCAAAGGCAGTCGCCCAGAGGTAAGAATTGGCATTCTGTCTTCAGAGAACACCTGCAACTGATAAGTATCTTTTCTATTCTCACAGTTTGAATCCTATATAATAAAACCCTAGCCGCGCATGCGCACTCCCACCTATGTGTTTCATTTTCCCTGTTCCGTGAGATGTAGGTCCGTGGTGTCAGGAGTGCGCATGCGCGGGTCCCCAGCCTTACCGCACCTAACTACACTCGCCAGCAGGACTGGCCGCCAGCGCTGGACTCCCTGCTCTTCTGAAAGTAAGTTGTTCGCCTTGCCGACCCCCTTCCCTTCCCGCGGTCCCGACTCCAAACCTGCTGACTCCAGCAGCATCTGCATCACTACACACGCTGCTTCAGGGCCGACCAGACTTCTAGCACCCGTTAATGTAACGGGCTAAAATACTAGTAACAGAATATTATGGCTAACTAGACTCTCAGGGTTCAAGTAAAATAAACATAAAAATCAGACCCTCATGTCCAAAATCTGCTGCTTAGGTCAGCAATATTGTTATCCCAGGACAAGCAGGCAGCATATTCTCACATGTGGGTGACGTCATCCATGGAGCCCCGACGCGGACAGCTTTTCAAGCAAACTTGATTGAAGATTTCAAGTTTGCTGGTGCTGTACCACGCATGTGTGTGCCTTCCTGATCCACTAGAGGGCACATCCCCTCCTCATGGTCTTCAGTTCTTAGTTTTCCGCGAAGCCAGAAAGCCCTGTCTCTCTTCTCTGCGTTCTTCTAAGTGCCTTTCTAGCACCGCGGCTTCTTTATTTTGTTAGGGAGTCGCTGTGCATTTGTTGATTGATCGTGTATTTATTTGTTTCAAAAAAAAAAAAAAAAAGGACTTTTTATTGTGTTTCTGCTGGTTCCACCGGCAGGCCCTTCTTGGGCCTCAGCCATGCTGCTAGGTCTCAGTTGGCTGCAGCTGTATTTTCTTTTTCCCTGGCCTCTCTCTGGGCTCACCTTGTGTGAGCAGAATGGCCGGGACCCTTTTTCCTTCGTTGGAATCGGAGAGTAGCTTCGATCCCCGGTAAGTTTTCTTTCTTTCTTTTTTTCTGTTCTTCTAGGTGCGTTACCTCGGTAACGCCGCCGGCTGAGTCTCAGGCATTCCAGGCATCGAGTGCAGTCATGCCCGCCTCTACGAGACCTTCAAAGCATGCCTCCTTTCATGGGAATACTCATCTCGAGGTTGCCCTTTATGGAGTGCACTGCTGCACCTTTATTACCAGTTTCATTGGTACGGTGCCGACTTCTGACGGTCTTCGGTGTGCCTCGACGTCGACTGGAGCTCCGTGCCTCGACTGGAGCTCCGTGCCTCGACTGGAGCTCCGTGCCTCGACTGGAGCTCCGTGCCTCGACTGGAGCTCCGTGCCTCGACTGGAGCTCCGTGCCTCGACTGGAGCTCCGTGCCTCGACTGGAGCTCCGTGCCTCGACATCGACTGAGGCTTTGTGCCTCGACGTCTGCTGGGGCTTCGTGCCTCGACGTCGGCTGGGGCTTCGTGCCTCGACGTCGGCTGGGGCTTCGTGCCTCGACGTCGGCTGGGGCTTCGTGCCTCGACGTCGGCTGGGGCTTCGTGCCTCGACGTCGGCTGGGGCTTCGTGCCTCGACGTCGGCTGGGGCTTCGTGCCTCGACGTCGGCTGGGGCTTCGTGCCTCGACGTCGGCTGGGGCTTCGTGCCTCGACGTCGGCTGGGGCTTCGTGCCTCGACGTCGGCTGGGGCTTCGTGCCTCGACGTCGGCTGGGGCTTTGTGCCTCGACGTCGGCTGGGGCTTCGTGCCTCGACTGCGGCTTTGTGCCTGCACGTCGACTGCGGCTTTGTGCCTGCACGTCGGCTGGGGCTTTGTGCCTGCACGTCGGCTGGGGCTTGGTGCCTCACCGCCGCCTGAGGCCTTGTGCCTCGACGTAGAATGCGGCTTTGTGCCTCGACTTTCTGCCTCGACGTCGACTGGGGCTTGGTGTCTCGATGTCGCCTGCAGCTTGGTGTCTCGATGTCGACGGATGCTTTGTGCCTTCGCCGTCGGCTGCGGCCGTGTGCTTCGCGTCACTTGACGCTTGTGCTTCAACATCGTCTGAGGCTTGGGCCTCGACGTCGACTGAGGCTGGGGGCCTCATTGTCGGCTCGAGCTCTGTGCCTCGTCGTTGACCGAGGCTTCGTGCCTCGCCGTCGACTGGAGCTTTGTGACTTAACGTCGCTTGGGGCTTTGTGCCCTTTGGTTGGCTGTGGCCTTGTGTCTCGAAGTCGACTGTGGCTTGGTGCTGCAACGTCGCTGGGGGCTTTATACCTCGGCATCGACGGGGGTCTTAGTGCCTCGACGTCGACTGGGGCTTCGTGCCTCGACGTCGGCTGGGGCTTCGTGCCTCGACGTCGGCTGGGGCTTCGTGCCTCGACGTCGGCTGGGGCTTCGTGCCTCGACGTCGGCTGGGGCTTCGTGCCTCGACGTCGGCTGGGGCTTTGGGCCTCGACGTCGGCTGGGGCTTCGGGCCTCGACGTCGCCTCCGGCTTCGGGCCTCGACGTCGCCTCCGGCTTCGGGCCTCGACGTCGCCTCCGGCTTCGGGCCTCGACGTCGCCTCCGGCTTCGGGCCTCGACGTCGCCTCCGGCTTCGGGCCTCGACGTCGCCTCCGGCTTCGGGCCTCGACGTCGCCTCCGGCTTCGGGCCTCGACTGAGGCTTGGTGCCTCGACGTCGGCTGGGGCTTTGTGCCTGCACGTCGGCTGGGGCTTGGTGCCTCACCGCCGCCTGAGGCCTTGTGCCTCGACGTAAAATGCGGCTTTGTGCCTCGACTTTCTGCCTCGACGTCGACTGGGGCTTGGTGTCTCGATGTCGCCTGCGGCTTGGTGTCTCGACGTCGACGGATGCTTTGTGCCTTCGCCGTCGGCTGCGGCCGTGTGCTTCGCGTCACTTGATGCTTGTGCTTCAACATCGTCTGAGGCTTGGGCCTCGACTTCGACTGAGGCTGGGGGCCTCATTGTCGGCTCGAGCTCTGTGCCTCGTCGTTGACCGAGGCTTCGTGCCTCGCCGTCGACTGGAGCTTTGTGACTTAACGTCGCTTGGGGCTTTGTGCCCTTTGGTTGGCTGTGGCCTTGTGTCTCGAAGTCGACTGTGGCTTGGTGCTGCAACGTCGCTGGGGGCTTTATACCTCGGCATCGACGGGGGTCTTAGTGCCTCGACGTCATCTGGGGCTCTGTGCCTCGGCATCTCCGGCTCCTGTTCGAGAGGGTTCCCCGCTTTCTCTTCGGTTCATTCCGGGCAGCCGTGACGGAATCTTGAAGTAAGGAGTTTGGTTTCCTGGAGGAGACTCTCTCCCTGCTCCGGCTCTATTGCTCCCGCCATGCGTCATCTCGCTTGGTGCAGAGTGTGGCTGGGGATCCGAACCTCCAGGATCGTCTCGCCACTTTTACTTGCATGAGTACTGCGCTTCTTGAGGCCTCTCTTGCGGAGGCCTCTAACCGCCTCCCAGCACGCGACCGGTCCTTCGCCTTTTGGGACGCCTTCAGCTGAATCCCTTCTGCCTTGGTGGTTTGGACTCCTTCTCCAGAGGGGCCTCCGGATACCTTTCTTGTGTTATCTCGGCCTCCTTCGCAGCAGCCGCAATAGCTGCAGCTATTATGGTCCAGCCGCCGGTTTCGGCGACTCCTGGCCGTCTTTTTGACGATTCTTGCATAGCCTCCGGGCTGCTCTCCTTCTGGGGATTCCCCTCCTCCCTTCGGGAGGGGTGTCTCCATGTCTACGCATCGGGAGTATAGCCTCGCTTCTGTCGGTTGGGCATTCCCATCCTCCCATCTGCGTCTGGTCCTGGCCCTTTGTGCCCTGCACTAGTTTCTGGTCCGGGAGTGGTTCAGACTCTGTCCGCCCCAGTCTCGGGAGTCCATCGGGGCGGACCTGGACCCAGTTTGTCTGCGCTTCTTCTTGTCTTGGCCTCAGGGGGAGGCCCTTGTTTGTTTATGCCGGAAGGTGACCCCTCTGTCCTCGGTCCGTCTCCGGTCTTTTCTGCCTCTGCCTTGGCAGGCCGCCTGTCTGCGCCTGAGTCAGCTGGTGTCTCAGCGGTCTTCGGCCTCGGCCGAGCTGATGCTGATCCTTTTGGGATCATGGGTCTCCACGGTTCATGTCCCGATGTTCGCCTGGTTTCATCTTCGTGTTCCCCACTGGACCCGAGCATCTCAGTGATGGCAGGATCGGGATCCCGCTTCCCAGCACATTGTGGTGCCTCCCTCCTTGACACGTTTGTTTCATTGGTGGGCCACCTCTTCGTATCATCGCATCAGAAGGTTCTGCCGATGGACTCCTCGGCATAGGCCTAGGGGTGCACCTCGACGGCCTTCAGACAGGGTCTTTGGTCGGGTGCGGGCCGTCGCAGCCGCATCAATCTGCTGGAGCTCCGGGCCATTTACAATGCCGTGGTGGATTTTCGTTATTGCAAGATTGTGGGGTCCTGGTGTGTCCCGACATCCCGGTGGCGATGTATTCTGTGATCAAGCCAGGATGTACAGGTTCCCTGTTACTTTGCAGGGAAGCCCTTCGTCATTGGCAGGGGGCGTTACACCACTGCTTCTTTCTTCGGGCGGTGTATTTCCGGGGCGTGCAGCATTGTCTGGTGGACACGTTGAGTCGCCCTTTTCGGCCGCATGAATGGTTGCTCCATTCTCAGACTCTGCGGCATGTGGTTGTTCGGTGGGGAACCCAACAGGTAGTTCTGTTCGCTTCGCCCCTCACTCACTGGTTGCCTCGATATTGCTCGAGGATGTTCTCCCGGGTTCGCATCGAGGTGGATGCTTTCCTTCTCGATGGAATGGGCAGGTTCCTCTATGCGTTCCCTCCCTTTACTCTGATTCTCGGGTCTTTGATACACCTCCTGTCGGTCTGCGCCACCATGATCTTGATGGCTCCTCTGTGGCCCTGGCAGCCATGGTTCTCCCTGCTCCTCCAGCGTGTCAGGGAGACTCAGCTTCTACCTATGTTCCCGTCTCTGCTGTCTCAGTGTTGTGGTTTCTGTTGCATTCAAATCTGCAGTATCTACACTTATCAGCTTGGTTCCTCGCAACGTGCCTCCCTCGTTCTGTTTCTCTCAGTCGGTGGGGGTGTTCTCGAGGCCTCTCGAAAGATCTCCACTCGGCAATGCTTTTCCCAGATATGGTCCTGATTTGCTGCGTGGTGTGCTGAGCACCGCATGGATTCGCTCTCTGCCTCCTTGCCTTCAGTGCTGGATTATCTGTTGCACTTATCTCGGTCTGGTCTCAAATCTACATTTATTCGAGTCCACCTCTGTGCATTTGCTGCCTTTCATCGGCCGCTGAATGGGACGCTGCTCTCCGTCCATCCGATGGTTTCCCGCTTTATGAGGGATCTCTTCATTGTACATCCTCCGCTCAAAGCCCCTCCGGTGGTTTGGGATCTTTGTGTGTTCCTGGCTCAATTGGTGATACCTTCATTTGATTCCATTGATGAAGCTCTTTTGAATTACTTCACCTGGCAGGTGGTATTCCTGGTTGCTCTCACGTCTGCTCGCAGTCAGTGAGCTGCAAGCTCTGGTTGCGGACCCGTCTTTTCCTGTATTTCATCATGACACGGTGGTCCTGCGTACTCAACCCCAGTTCTTGTCCAGGGTGGTTTCGGACTTTCCTTTCGATCTTTCCATTGTTCTTCCGGTCTTTTTTCCGAAGCCCCACTCGCCTCCTGGCGAGGTGGCGCTTCACACACTTGACTGTAAGAGGGCGTTGGCTTCAACGCACTCAGTCTCCTTGGACGGTTCCTCAATTCTTTTTGTCCTTCGACCCTAATTGGTTGGGACGCCCAGTTTCCAAGCGCACCTTGTCCAACTGATTGGCTGCTTGTATTTCCTTTTGCTACACTCAGGCTGGTCTCGCGCTGCATGGTCGAGTCACGGGACATAAAGTCCGAGCGATGGCGGCTTCTGTAGCTTTCCTCAGGTCGATGCCTATCGAGGAGATTTGCAAGGCTGCCACTTGGTCTTCGGTTCATACTTTCACCTCCCACTACTGCCTGGATACTCTGTCCAGGAGCGACGGCCGGTTTGGCCAGTCGGTTTTGCGTAATCTATTTTCTTGAATTGCCAACTTCCCTCCGTCCCTTTTTGGTTAGCTTGGAGGTCACCCACATGTGAGAATATGCTGCCTGCTTGTCCTGGGATAAAGCACAGTTACTTACCGTAACAGGTGTTATCCAGGGACAGCAGGCAGATATTCTCACAACCCGCCCGCCTCCCCGAGGTTGGCTTCTTTGCTAGCTATCTGAACTGAAGACCATGAGGAGGGGATGCGCCCTCTAGTGGATCAGGAAGGCACACACATGCGTAGTACAGCACCAGCAAACTTGAAATCTTCAATCAAGTTTGCTTGAAAAGCTGTCCGCGTCGGGGCTCCGTGGATGACGTCACCCACATGTGAGAATATCTGCCTGCTGTCCCTGGATAACACCTGTTACGGTAAGTAACTGTGCTTTTTGGTGTGATTGAGTCCAAAAGTCCAATTGATTTGATCCAGAACTTTTGATTGGGACAGAAATTCTGATTCTGCCAAATATGTCAGTGATTGAGACCGCTATATATTCAGCTGTAATAAATCACAGATAAAATTATTTTCTTTTGGTATGTTTGGTTCTTGGTTTACATTTTTCTCTCTTTGAGTTTTTAGTCATAACCTTACCTTTTTTTTTTTTTTTTTTCTTTGCAGTTTACAGAGTACTAGTAATAATTCTGAATTGGAGCCCAGGATGAGTTCCATTAAAGATAATTTTTGTGACTCTAATCAGAGTGAGACATTGACTCTTTTCCAGCAACCTGAAACAAGATCACCTATCCAAACTACTAAACCTTCAATTGGATCTCTGTTGGGCATCTCTTCTGAAAATGAAACAGGAGGAGTGAACAGCAAACAACCTTCAGATACCAAATCTGTTAAAGGAACTTCATCAATGGACCAACAGATCATCAAAAGTGAGGAACACATTGACAAATTTGCTACGAGATCCTCTTCAGGAATAACTAATACATTGCCTGTACCACAACCAGCTGTGAACATTTTGACTGTAACAGAGGTGTCTTCAGATAGCTTACAGCATTCTAAAAACTGCAGTCCAGGACACCTTTTAAATTTGGGCATAAATATGGAAGATGTGGTTCTAGAGAGCCCACTCTCGGATGCTGGGGAGGATTCTGGATCTAGCTTTGATAGTAACTGGAACAAATGCCATAGCAGTTCAGCAGAATCTCCTATTGCCATGGAGAAAGATAGTGAAGCTGGGTCTCCAATGGATATAGATACCTCAAATAATAGTTTTCAGGGTTCAGTGGCAAAAAAAGACTACAGTTCCATTCCTGATGGTAGGGAGGATGCTGGAAATAAATCTTCCAAAATTCAGCCACATGCTGAAGATAATGCTGAGTTTACAAAATCAAGTTCCTTTTCCAAAGATGCTGAAATTACCATTACCTCTGGAGGCACAGTGGTTCTTGGCCAAGAGAATGAAATGGATATAGCACCTCAGGAGAGAGAGAGACCTGGGATTTCTTCTGACCCCTCTTCAGAATGCAAGGGTGCCTGGCATTGTGGGAAGAAGGACTCAAAAATTACAGATTTCTTTAGAGGAGCTCCCAGATTTGAGCAAAAAAGGTAAATTTAATTAACTTCCTGTCATGGCATTGTAGCTCTTTTTAGAGTTAATGGAAAGTATCAATGCTAGGGCTAGCCCAAAGGCATCTGATCCATTAGACAAACTGTTAGTTATATACAACCCTCCACCCCTGAGGTTCAGTTCAGAACTCTAGTAGTCTAGCAGTTCCCCCATTCCTTCTCTTTGCTACATTCCCTATTCCCTTCTGGACCTCCTACTGCTATTGCCACCCTACCTCCTCCCTATGCTTGAAGCTGTAAGAAGTCTGAATGCTGTGTGAGGTCTTTTGAATACAGGTCTGTGCTCAAGCACTGGTATGTCTTGCCCTTCCCCTTCTGATAGGAAGCCCACTTCATGGGATGGAGAGAAGGGGAAATAGACACAACAGGCACTTGCGCGTGGGCCTGTGTTTAAATGCCATGCACGATACTTAATCTTACTGCTTTGGGCCAGGGGGAAGGTAGGGTGGTGGCAGTAGACCTTTCAAGGAGGAGACTTGCTCTCACGAAAGAGTCTTCCTCCTTCTCAATTCTGTTGTCCTAGGTGAATTTCTAGTCCGCCTAATGGCTGGGCGGGCCCTGGTATGTGTCCAAATACCATCTTCCTTTGGAGAGGATATCCTCAGTTAGCCAACATCCTCCCGGTTGTTTTTTGTTTAAGTGAACCAAACTGATCACAGAAGGAGGGTGCAGTACTAAAGCTTGAATTGTTCCTGTCATACCATGCCATGCCTGTTTAGTTGATTAGTTCTAGTAATATATTTCTTGTTGGACATCTGTAATAGTATGAGCCAGGTGGGGTCTGGGCCAGTACACAAACAGCCAGACATAAGCAGAAAAGGTAAAAGAAAATTCTTTATTAACTCAAAAAGGGAAATCCTGCACCCTGTTACTGCACAGCACCAGGCATACATTGTGGAGTCTTTGGTTCAAAAGTCCTAAGGTGGGCCTCTGGCTGACAGGACCCAAGATATGGACTGTGGTTTGTAACAGCCATGCCCCAACACAGTCTTGTAACAGTCTTCCTTCAGTCAGATAACAAGGTCTGGTCACTAAATATTCAGCAAGGAAATGTTTGGCTTATCTTAGTCAAGCAGAATGTCTAGCGGTTGTAGTTAAGGCATATGCTGGGGCCACTTCTTCCTCCTCCCTCTGGGTCTACTTATCCTAGTTCTGGCCCTGTTTTATACTTCTGGTAGCTGCTTCCCTGACTCATCCTTCCAGTGTCACTTTCCCATAAGGAGCTACCTATGTTAAGGTTGTTCTGACATTCATTTATTTATTTAAAAGTTTATACACTGCCTAAAACCTTGTGAGGGAGAATCCAACAGAGGGAGTAGTAGTGTTCTATAGACTCCTTCATAACACCTATAATGTAAGCATATCTTTTATTGGGTATGATAACAGTATGATAATGGCTTCGGAAAGCATAACAGGTTCTACGAGGCTGATAATTTTTTAGGTCAAACCATTTTGTAAGGCACCTACTTATAGAAAAAGGTATCCTATTTTCTAATACAGTGGTACCTTGGAATCCAAACTTAATCCGTTCCAGAACCCCGTTTGAGTTCCAAAACGTTCGCATTCCAAGACAATTCTGATTGAAAATAATAGAAACTGGATTAATCCATTCCTTGGTTCCACAAACTCAGCAAGATCGGGTCCCCCTGGTAGAGGCAGCAAGATCGGCAACTGCAAGTGGTGCTCACCCCAAAGCTTCCCTCCCAGGCGGAAACAGGAAGCTGCGTCGACGGAAGCTTTGGTCTGAGTAACGCTTACAGTTCCTGTATGTTCGGATTCCAAAGCAGCGTTCAGATTCCGGGGCAAAATTTAATTTAAAAAAAGTTTGGATTCCAAATTGTTTGAGTTCTGGGGCGTTTGGATTCCGAGGTACCATTATACTTGTAGATTTGTGTTCATTGACTTTTTAAGAAGGAGAAGTGTGGCATACAAATGTATGTGTCTGCATTTGGTAGTTTGAATATGGACAAAAGAGAGGTTTGCAGTAATGGTAAAAATGGTGGGGTGGAGTTTGAGTATGTGGAAAAAAAGAAGCTGGTATACGGAAATGTATTTAAAACAAGATGAGAGCAACATTTTGAGTCATGGGGATCTATCCATCTATAGATTCCAGCTAAGTTGGATAGGTACGAGTAGGGCTAAAATGATTTGCATGGTTTATAAACAGTACCAAAGATGATTTTTTTTTGCTGTGATAATGAGTAAGGGGCATAAAAAGTCTCCAGAGAGCTTCTTTCACAATGAGGATATATATAGATATATATAGATATATATATATATATATATCTATATCTATATATATATCTATATCTATATATATATATCTATATCTATATCTTAAATAATAAAATGCTAGCCGCGCATGTGCACTTGCCTCGCATGTTCCCTGATCCCTTTTCTGTCGAGATGTGGCAAGACAAGTGCGCATGCGCGCTTATTACGTCACTGACGGAGAGCAGCGAATGCAGGAAGCGGTGTGGCCAGGTAAACAAAAAAAACAACAACAACCGAGCGAGCTGGGCCACTGAGAAAGCGCGGGAGACCTGGCCCGGGCTGCGGACGGGTAAGGAGCTGGGGCAGTGAGCCTTCCCTGCGGCTGAAATGGAGCCTGGCCACCCTCCGCGACAGACCACAGGAGTCCGAGTCCTTTTCCGCTCACCCCCCTTCCCATGGACCCGACTACCTTGGCGATTCAAGCAGCGTGTGCACCAGTCTTCACACCCTGCTTCGGGCCCTTTTACTTCGATTTGCTCTGCCGCGTCTCTGATGATGTCATCAGGAACGTGCCAGAGTAAATCAGGGCAGTAGAAGGACCCGAAGCAGCATGTGAAGACTGGTGCACATGCTGCTTGAATCGCCGGGTAGGTAGTCAGGTCCGTGGGAAGGGAAGGGGGGGGGCGCAAGGACTCTGGGGAGAATGGCAGACACCGGCCCTGTACTAACTCCCATGGACAGGGGGAGCAGGAAGGGGTGCTGATGGACAGGGGGGGGGAATGAAGGGAGGCCTATTGCTGGACAGAGGGAGCAGGAAGAGGTGATGATGGACAGGGGGGGAAAAAAGGAAGGGAGGCTTATTGCTTGACAGGGGGAACAGGAAGAGATGCTGATGGACGGGGGGGGGAAATGAAGGGAGGCCTACTGCTGGACAGAGGGAGCAGGAAGAGGTGATGATGGACAGGGGGGGAAATGAAGGGAGGCCTACTGCTGGACAGAGGGAGCAGGAAGAGGTGATGATGGACCGGGGGGAAAGGAATGGAGGCCTACTGCTGGACATGGGGAGCAAGAAGAGGTGCTGATGGACAGGGGGGGAAATGAAGGGAGGCCTACTGCTGGACAGAGGGAGCAGGAAGAGGTGATGATGGACCGGGGGGAAAGGAATGGAGGCCTACTGCTGGACATGGGGAGCAAGAAGAGGTGCTGATGGACAGGGGGGAAATGAAGGGAGGCCTACTGCTGGACAGAGGGAGCGGGAAGAGGTGATGATGGACACGGTGGAAAAATGAAGGGAGGCTTACTGCTGGACAGGGGGAGCAAGAAGAGGTGCTGATGGACAGGGGGGAGGTAAAACAAAGGGAGAAGGGCTGCTGCTGGATAAGGGGAGCAGTGAAGGGGTGGTGGTGGACACAGGAGGTAAAAATAAGGGAGAATGGACAGGAAAAAGCGGCTAAGGATACAGAGAGAGAAAGAAATAAAGACAGACACACATATATTCTAGCACCCGTTAATGTAACGGGCTATAAAGCTAGTATATATATATATATATATATATATATATATATATATATATATATATATATATATATATATGTGTGTGTGTGTGTGTGTGTAAAAGGCCCCTTAGAAAATTACCCTGTGCATATAAGTATGCTTGATGACAAAAACACATGGATGTGGGCTTCTTCTAGGTAGAATTTGAGCAGAGTACAAGCAGTGTCGTGCTTTATGCATGTACATTTTACACCTGCTCTTGAGCTGGTATAAATGCAAGTAGGTTTATTTTAGCTGTGATTTCTGTATGATCTGTTCTTAAATTTATTTCCATTTATAAACCACCTTTCCTTAGCGCCGGCAACAGTTGAATCCAGAGACACGTCTGCCAGCAGGTGGAGATAGAGAACTGACTTGCAGTATATCTTGGATGGAATCCCTCCTGGCCAGCCAGTATTCGTTATCTCCAGCAGGTTAGATGACTGCTATTCCTCTAGACTCCTGGCTTCAGTTTCCTGGATCAGAAAGGCGAAATCCTCCTGTGGCTTAGGCCTCAGTTGAGCTGTGGGGTGTTGGCTGAATGGTGCGAACTTTGGGGGCAACACATGGGCCCTCCCAGGTCACTTCCCTACCTGAAGAACCTGAATACCTGAGGAACTTCGTTGGTTTGAGGGCTTCTTTCCCATAAGTAAAAAAAAGAGCCCGAGTCTGGTTTTTCTGAGGGTGTTTGCTTTTCGAATTCAGGAGGAGTGTGAACAGCAGTTGTGCTGGGAATGGCGGCAGAAGCGGTTAAATGAAGTAAGCGCTGCACACCGTCAGGAGTGGCTTCCACTGTGAGCTCAGGAGATGCATCAGCGGTTAGTTTGACCCAGGAGTGCGCTGGTGCCACAGGTAAAGAAGCGTTGGACAAAGTGAAAATGGCGCCCTCGCAGCAGTGAGTGAGCTCCGCCCGTCTTCTTCGGTGGAGGTGGTAAGTGCGTGGATGTCACAGGGAGAGGCGGAGGGGGAAGATTCACAGACATGCATGCAGCTCTTCTCTCCAGAGTTTGGTTGCTACACAATGCTTTTTTGCTGCAACAGACAAACCCGGAGGGGAGGGCTCAGGTAATGGAATGGCCCAGGTATCTTTGTCCCGACCTCAGTTAGGGGTGGGGGAGGGCCAGCAAGGTGGCAAATGGCAGGATTCAGAGGTTTTTCAGTCTGCTAATTATGAGCTCTCGTTTCCCTGTTTGACCCCAGGGAGGCTGATAATGAACAAGAGGTGGAGGTGGGAGTAGAGATGGATGATCCCTCTGTATTGAGACTTTTTCATAAAGAGGAGCTAGCTGTATTTATCTCCAAAGCGCTAGAGTGTTTGCATATTTCTGACTCAGGGGTGACTAGGGTATCCAATCCCCTGATGTCTGGAATGAAGAAGCTTCCTAGAGCCTTCCCGGTGCATGAGACCATGCAGGAATTAATATTGGAGCAATGGACCACTCCGGAGTCAACTCTCAAGTTAGGTAAAGCTATGAGGCAGTTGTATCCTGTGACTCAGGAGGAACTGGATAAGTTTCAGCTTCCGAAGGTGGACGTGTTGGTGGCAGCCATTTCTAGAAGAACTACTCTTCCAGTGGAGGGGGGAGTGGGACTTAAGGATTCACAGGATAGGAAGCTTGAGTCTACCTTGAAGGCTTCATTCAATGTGGCAGCCAATGACTCTGCAGACAGCCTTGTGCAGTTCCTATGCGCCACTGTCTTCAATGGGTCCAACGGATCACGGATTATGGTATGGTGGAGCCGGAGTGGCTCTACTCCCGGACTTTCTGGATGTGGAGTCAGGGCTGGCATATCTAGCGGATGCCTTATATGATATGATTAGGGCCTCAGCTAAGCAGATTTCCCTGGCTGTGACGTCTAGGAGGCGTTTATGGCTGTGGAATTGGGCAGCAGACGTGGCCTCTAAGTTACATTTAGTTCATTTGCCGTTTAAGGGTCAATTGTTGTTTGGAGAAGACCTGGAGAGGTTAGTTAAGGAATTTGGAGACTCTAAATCTGAGGTTACCAGAGGATAGACCCAGGAGTTTGTCCCGGTCGCCACCCTCTAGGCCACATTTTAGGGATACCAGGAGGTATAACCCAGAGAGATCAACGTATAGGGCATCTTATGACACATTCTACAGTGCCAGATCAAGGTTTGCTTAGCGGCAATCTGGGCATCCTCCCAAACCTTCTTCTGGCCAGTCAGTTGGTCTTCATACATCACGGTTTGCTAAGTGATGGGTCAGGGGATCCTTCTGTTGATTGGTTAGGGGATTTCTGGCCTCCTCTGGGGATGTGGGCCAGTTGGTATAGGACATTAGATCCTCATTGTTATTTTTGCGAGTTATCATTGGATTCTTGCGGGGTAGATTAGTTATCCGGTGGGATACAGGGGGTCAAGCATGTCTTACTTCCTCCTAAGGCTGCTTGGTTTTGTTTTTCAGAGTTTTTGATGAGAGGACTTAAAGTGCTCTGGCACTATCTGTATGTTCTTTATGATTTTGAAGGTTGGTTCACCTCTTTATACTTTTCCTGGTAGTAGGAAGGGCTGTGCGGTCTCTAAGGCCTTAGATGTTTACATCTGTCGGAGGCAACAAGTTTGTCCCACCCGGTTTCAGGTTGCTACATCCCACTTACCTCTGGATTCATCTGCTGCCAACGCTAAAGAAGGTAAAATTATGTCCTACCTGTTAATTTTCTTTCCTTTAGACGCAGCAGATGAATCCAGAACCCCACCCTGGTGTGTTCTCGGAGGGGGAGTTTGGGTTTTTCTCTTGCAGGTTGGTTTGCTTGGTGGATCAGTTTGTTGATATGGGACTGAATTGTTCCTGAGGCTTTGAACATAAGAACATAAGTAGTCGCCTCCGCCGGGGCAGACCAGAGGTCCATCCCGCCCAGCGGTCCGCTCACGCGGCGGCCCATCAGGCATATTGCCTGAGCAGCGGTCCCTGACTAATTTTATACCTACCTCTACACTTATCTCTAAATCTTCCACTACTCTTATCTGTACCCCTCAATCCCTTTGTCCTCCAGGAACCTATCCAGGTCTTCCTTGAAACCCTGTACTGTGCTATTTCCTATCACGGCCTCCGGAAGGGTGTTCCATGTGTCCACCACCCTCTGTGTGAAAAAGAATTTCCTTGCGTTTGTTCTAAACCTGTCCCCCTTCAATTTCATCTTGTTCTTGTGGTTTCTTTCAAATTGAAAAATCTGTCCTTGTCAACCTTTTCGATGCCCCTCAGGATCTTGAAGGTCTCTATCATATCTCCTCTGAGTCTCCGCTTTTCCAGGGAGAACAGCCCCAGCTTCTTCAGTCTGTCAGTGTATGTAAGGTTTTCCATACCCTTAATCAGTTTAGTTGCTTTTCTCTGGACTCTCTCAAGCATTGCCATGTCCTTTTTGAGGTACGGTGACCAGTACTGTACACAGTATTCCAGATGCGGGCGCACCATAGCCCGGTACAGTGGCAGGATGACTTCCTTCGTTCTGGTCGAGATACCCTTCTTAATGATACCTAACATTTGGTTTGCTTTCCTCGAGGCTGTGGCGCACTGTGCCGACGCCTTCAATGTCGTGTCTACCATCACTCCCAGGTCTCTTTCCAGCTTACTGACCCCTAGCATTGATCCCCCCATTTTGTAAGTGAACATCGGGTTCCTTCTCCTTATATGCATGACCTTGCATTTCCCCACGTTGAAGCTCATTTGCCACTTTTTTGCCCATTCTTCCAGTGTCGTAAGATCCCTTTGGAGATCCTCGCAATCTGCCGTGGTTTCAACCTTGCTGAATAGTTTGGTGTCATCTGCGAATTTGATGACCTCACATTTTGTTCCCGCCTCCAGGTCGTCAATAAATATGTTAAACAGGAGCGGTCCCAGCACTGACCCTTGAGGGACCCCACTCGTGACCCCTTGCCAGTCCGAGTAGTGGCCCTTTACACCAACCCTCTGCTTCCTGTCTGCCAGCCAGTTTTTGATCCATCGGTGGACCTCCCCTCGCACCCCGTGATTCCATAGTTTCCTGAGCAACCGCTCATGTGGTACCTTATCGAAGGCTTTCTGGAAGTCTAGGTAAATTATGTCTATGGGTTCACCTTTGTCCACCTGGCTATTTACCCCCTCAAAGAAGTACAACAAGTTTGTGAGGCACGATCTACCCTTGCAGAACCCATGCTGGCTCGACCTTAGCTGTCCATTTTTTTCGATATGATCACAGATGCCGTCCTTAATCAGCGCCTCCATCATCTTTTCCGGGACCGATGTGAGGCTCACCGGCCTATAGTTTCCCGGGTCGCCCCTTGAACCCTTCTTGAAGATGGGCGTGACATTAGCTATTTTCCAGTCCTCCGGGATCTCTCCAGTTTTTAGGGATAGGTTGCATATTTGCTGAAGTGTCTCTGCTATTTCATTCCTTAATTCCTTGAGCACCCTTGGGTGAATGCTGTCTGGACCTGGCGACTTGTCGCTCTTTAGCTTGTCTATCTGCCTGAGGACATCCTCCTGGCTCACCTCTAGTTGGACCAGCTTGCTATCTTGATCTCCATTTTCTATTTCCTCTGGTTCCGGAATGTTGGATGTGTCCTCCCTCGTGAAGACCGACGTAAAGAAGTCGTTTAACTTGTCAGCTATTTCTTTTTCCTCCCTCACTACTCCCTTTCTATCCCCATCATCCAAGGGCCCCACTTCCTCCCTCGCTGGTTGTTTTCCTATTTACGTACCTGAAGAATGATTTGAAATTTTTTGCCTCTCCCGCTAGTCTCTCTTCATATTCCCTCTTTGCTCTCCTAACCACTCGGTGGCACTCCTTCTGTCTTTCCTTGTGATCCTTTTGGTTGGCCTGCGTTTGATCCTGTTTCCATTTTTTGAATGATGCTTTCTTGTCACTGATCGCCTTTTTTACAGCAGCCGTTATCCATGCTGGGTTCTTTATTCGATTTTTCTTGCACTCTTTTCTGAACCTGGGGACGTACAGGTTCTGTGCTTCGTGCACCGTACGCTTGAGCAGAGTCCAGGCGCTTTCTACGGACTCTATCTTCTTTGTGCTGCCGTTGAGTTTCTTCCCCACCATTTTCCTCATTGCATCATAATTCCCTTTTCTGAAGTTGAGCGCTGTTGTTGTGGTTCTTTTCACCCTGGATGATCCCAGTTCTAGTCTGCACTGGATCATGTTATGATCGCTGTTCCCCAGTGGGTCTAATACTGCTACTTCCTTTGCAGGTCCCCCCAGTCCACTGAAGATTAGATCAAGAGTAGCTTCTCCTCGTGTAGGTTTTGTGACCAGCTGCTCCAGGAAACAGTCCCTCGTGGCTTCCAGGAATTTGGTCTCTCTCACGCAACTTGAGTGCCCGATACTCCAGTCAATCCCAGGGTAGTTGAAGTCCCCCATCACCACCACACTTCCATTCTTGCATACCTGCCGCAGTTCAGTCTCCAGGTCCCGGTCGATTTCTTCCGATTGGCCAGGCGGACGATAGTATAGACCCAATTTGATGTCTGCTCCAGATCCTCCTGATAGCTTAACCCATATTGATTCCAAGCCGTCCGCCCTTACTGCTGTTTCCATTTTGGTTGAGGGTATGGAGTCCTTTATGTATAGCGCTATTCCTCCACCCTTTTTGTGTGTCCTGTCTCTCCTGTAAAGTTTGTACCCTGGTATGACTACATCCCATTTATTGTCATCAGCCCACCACGTTTCTGTGATTCCAATTATGTCTAGGGCTTTTTGACTGGCTATAATTTCCAACTCTCCCATTTTGGCCCTGAGGCTCCTCGCATTTGTGTAGAGGCAATATAGGTCCTGATTTGTCGCCCGCCCTGCTTTTTTCTTTCCATGGCTCGGCGCTCCCACCTGGCTTGCCTTTACTCGGTCATCCACCTCCCATGGCGTGTCCGTTTTGCCCCCAGCCAGTATCCCCTTTTTTGGATGGTCCCCTGGCTCCCATTGTACTCTTTCGACCCTGCCTGTTAGATTCATTTGGTCACTGGGCCCCTGCATTGTATCTGTGGGCCCTTTTTCTGAAGATTTCCACTCAGTCCCTTTGTCCAAAGGTTCCCTCCCAGTCCCTTTGTCCAAAAGTTTCCTCTCAGTGCCTTTGTCCAAGATTTTCCTCTCAGTCCCATCTGTGGGTCCCTTTTCTGAAGGTTCCCACTCCGCCCCTTTGTCCAAAAGTTTCCTCCCGGTCCCTTTGTTCAAAAAGTCCCTCTCAGCCCCTTTGTCCAAGAGTTCCCACTCAGTCCCTTTGCCCAAAAGTGTCCACTCAGTCCCTTTGTCCAAGAAGCCCCTCATAGTCCCTTTGCCCAAGAATTTCCTCTCAGTCCCTTTGTCCAAAAGATCCCACTCGGTCCCAAGCTCTCTTTTGCGATGTCCTTGTTCAGTATCATTTTTTGATACCAATGTCCGGTGTGTCGAGGCCAGATCGACTTCCGGCTTTCCCCTACTCCTCAGTTTAAAGCTAGGTCTTTGGCGTTTTGGATGTTTCTTGCCAGCAGCCTCGTCCCATCCGTGCTCAGGTGCAGTCCGTCTCTCCTGTAGAGCTTGTTCTTCCCCAAGAAGGTCGTCCAGTTTCGAACAAAGTGGAAACCCTCCTCCTCGCACCATCTCCTCAGCCATCCGTTCATTTCTTGTAGTTCGCTCTGTCTCCTTGCGTCTGCTCTCGGTACTGGCAGGATCTATGAGAAGGCTATCCTCCTTGATCTCAGCTTTAGTTTCCGCCCCAGGATCCTGAACTGCTCAGTCAGTGTAGTCCGGTTGAAATTTTTCCTGCTGACGTCGTTGGTTCCAATGTGGATTACAACTGCCGTCTCCTCCGTCTCGGCTCCCTCCAGGATTCTCTCAATTCTGCTGATGACGTCCGTTGTTCTTGCCCCCGGGAGACATGTCACTAGTCGGTCCTCCCTCCCTCCGGTAATGTGACTGTCCACTTCTCGCAGGATTGAGTCTCCCACTACAACAGCAGATTTCCCCTTCCTCAGGTGTCTCTCTGGTCTCAGGTCCGTGTCCTCCGGGCTCTGCTGGATCTCCGCTGATCCTTCCGCCAGGTCCTGTTGGGTACCATCATCTGCTTTTTCAGACCCTACGCAAGGTCCCACTCCCATGGTGTCTGGTGGATCCTGACCTCCAGCTGCCGGTTACCGTCTGATACGCTGGTGGTCCTGTGCCTCTGCCATCTGCCAGGCCTCCTCTATGAACTTCTCGAGCTCTCTGACTTGTTCTGTGATGTGGCTCTCTCTGGTAGTATCCTCCGTTTCCCCACACTGTTCCTCTATGGTGCAGAGTCCCTCCAGCTCCTGGACTCTAACCTGCAGCCTTCCGACCTCCCTCTTCAGGCTATCCAGTTCCTGGCATCGATTGCATATGTATGCCCGCCTTCCAGAGGGGAGGTAGTCATACATATGACATGCGATGCAGTATACTGGGTAGCCCTGCTGGCAAGAGCAATACTGGCTGGCCAGGAGGGATTCCATCCAAGATATTCACCTGTGAGTCAGTTCTAATCTAATCTAATCTAGTCCTCGATTTATATACCAGGTCATCTCCTGACGGAGCTTGACTCGGTTTACAAGTAATTAAAGACCAGCAAAAAGCAAACAAGAGCATAGGAGAAAGTAAGTACTGTAGAGCAATCAATTTGTTTAATCTTTATAATAATAATAATAACTTTATTTTTCTATACTGCCATAATCTTGCGACTTCTAGGCGGTTCACAAAGAAGAAGAGCTGTACAATCAGCGAATTCAGTAGATGAATGTAAGATGGTTGAAAGGAAAATTATACATAGGTTGAATTATAAGAAGTTAACTATTTTACATTTTAGGCAAACTGTTCAAGTATTGTGTAAATAATAAGGTTTTTAGGACTTTACGAAATTGTTGTAACTGACCTATCAATCTATTTCCACCTACTGGTAAATGTATGCTATCCCACTTATCTTTGGATTCATCTGCTGCGTCTAAAGGAAAGAAAATTAACAGGTAGGACATAATTTTACCTTGTCCAAGGTGAGGAACAAACTATTTACATAACACAACAAATAAAACAAAACAAAGCATAGATGAATAGTCAACTAAACAAACATTAAACTGTGAGCTACAAAACCAAGTCCTGTTTAAACTGGAGCAACATAAGGTGATGCAAAATCCTGCTGTATGAGATAATGCTTTAATAACTGCTTAAAAGCTGCAGTAGGTTGTTGTCGTATCTGCAGAGGCAACTTGTTCCACTACCTCTTGAGGAGAAGGTGTAGAAATCTAAAGAAGCCAACTGCTCAGTCAATGAAAGACTTCAATATAAAACGCAAAGCAAGTGTTAGTTTAAATGAGGAAAGAGGGGTTCTCAGAAACCTGCGCAGAAACTGGTAGAAAGAACTTAATCTGAGACTTACTAGTTCCAGATTTCAATAATTGAACCCCCCCAAAACCTCACAAATTAAGGCATATTCTCTGCTCACTGATATAGACTCAATCTTTACTTTCAATCTGTGCGTGTCTTATAATTATTTTTCTTTTTTTGATTTTTCTACTTTCATGCATTCAGAATTTTTTGCTTGATCTGATATACTATTACAAATGATTTAACATGCAATCTTGAAAACCTCTGTTACACAAACAGTCCAAAGACGCCGGACAAGCTGAAAGCAGGCAAAACAATCAATATAACTGTTGAATTCACATATTATTTGATGCAAAACTAGCATATATGCATTTATCTTTGTGAAAAGCAGCTGTATTCCCAACGGTTACCCATTTCACCTATCAAGTAGCTTCATCCGGGGAACAGTCTTACAGGCTGTCACTGCTAATCTTGTAATGATGACCAAACTGATCTTCTCTATATAAAAATCACCTGCGTAATTACTTTTTCTAAAAGTGATAAATACAAACGCACAGAGTCAAAGGACCGTTACAAAAAACCAGTACAATCAATCTTAATATTTCTTAATATTTGTTTAACACTTGCTGTACAATGACTGGGTGCAGCTACACAAGTGACTAGTTCTTAATGGCGTCCCAGATTCACTGATGCAATGCATGTGCTTCTCAAATACTCTTTAAATTCACAAGCATGCACTAACATATTGGTGCGAAATTTCAAAAATGAAACCTTGTTCACATCAGCATATTGTGAAACTTGACTGTCAAACGTTTACAATAGCTACTAAAGACATTCTGAACTCTTTAAATACTTTTAATTCATGTGCTTACGCTGTCATGAAAAACTTAAATGTTAAACGAAAGAGTATTCTTTCCGCTTAAATACTTTTAAGTTGTTCATGTACAGGTGCTGAAATAAAAAATGAACAGCTTAAATCTAAAAAAGAGAGAAACTTTTCCTCTGTACTGTACATTCCTTCTTGTCAACGGTGGTCTCGGCTTTCCGAGTCCATCAGAAGGTTAGATTGCCTGCATGTCATACAACAGGGTCGGAGCATGAAGATGGGATCTTCCACAAATTAGATGTCCGGAAGATCTTGCACCTTTATATGGAAAGGATAACTGAGTTCTGGGCTGTCTGATCACTTTTTTGTTCTCATTGCTGTGCCTCATCGTGGTGGGCCGGCATTCAAGTCCTCGTTCGCTCGATGGATTTGAATGGCCATTTCCGCGACTTGCATTGTTTGCAGTGCGCAGCCACCAATTTCACTTCCAGCACTTTTGACAGGAAGAGTAGTGTCGTCGTGGGTGGTATCTTTTGTGAGTCATCTTGCTGAAATTTGCAGGGCGGCTCTTGGTCCTCTCTTCATACTTTTACTCGGTTTTACTGAATGGATGTGGCGGCACATTCTGCTGCTGTTTTTCAGGACCTCTGTTTTGTGGGCAAGCTCTTCTGTGAAGATTAGGTTTCTACCTATGATCTTCTTTCTGTTTGTCCCTGGAGGATTCCATGTGACCTGCCCTCTCTGTATACACTCAGTGGTATGGAATAGCCTGTTCTTTCTGCCTCAGTTATTCTCCTTACCGGCTTGAAGATTGTCCAGCCAGTTGCCAGATTCTGTGGGGAGTTTTCTGTGAGTATGCACATTGCCGAAGGCACTTTCTTGAAGTGCTCGTTGCACACAGTAGGTTAGTTCTATATTGTTCATCAATTTTTTCTGAGTTTCCTTTGTTCCTCTTTATTACTTGTTGATATTTTGCAGAGCATACCAGTTTGTGACGTACTTTTGTTGATGGGGATTCTCCCCTGTACCCCCTTTGTCCTGGATTTACAGGTATATGCTTGGCTTTGGGACTGAACTGATTTTACCACTAGGGGGTGTATACCATGTGTTCTGAAAAGATGTGAATTCCTGCAGGTTGGGATTGAACACCTAGCGTATGGATTTCTCCAGGGACTAACAGAAAGCAGATTATCGTAGGTAGAAACCTAATCTTCCATTCGAGTTCCTCTTTCCCACATGCATCACTTTGCACTTGCTCACATTAAATGTCATCTGCCATTTTGGTGCCCAGTTTCCCAATCTCACAAGGTCTTTAGGGTTTGATAGAATTCACTGGCTGTTCATATTTTCATTGTTAGAAAATATTTGGGTAACTAGGCAATTCCTAGCTTGGATATACCTGTTGTACGCTACACTGTTGCCTGTTTAAAAATTAATGGATTCTATACAGACACATTTTTTGCTTGGAGCGAGGAACTAGACAGGGGTATGCATGTTCCCCTTTTACTTTTTGCTTTGATTATTGAGCCATTATCCCAAATTATATGAGGCTCTTAGGACATAGTTGGGATTCTGTTGGACAGGAGGAACATAAGATGATTTATTTTCAGGTACTTATTACCCACCTACCTCCTAGGCGGTTTACAATAAAACCATCCATAATTACATAAATAGTACATATACATTCTTCAATAAACCAACATTGGTAATTAATGCCAGCAGCTGTGTTGTTTGCTGCTGATATTCTCCTGTCCCTGACGAATCCAGTGAGGTCCTTTCTAGGATCATCCAGGAACTACACTCTTTCTTGTATCTAGTTTTAAAGTGAATAGGAATAAATCTGAAATATTGAACATTTCTGTAAATCCCGCCTATAGCACTACTAGATAGATGTATGCAGCGCTATACACATCATAAGTATGTCCTTAGTGGGCTCATAGTCTGTAGACCTCCAACAGACACAGGGCCAATATGCATTTCAATGGGCACAATATCTTATATTTTATTTTGGAATCAATATAACCAAATCTGGGGGGGATCTTTTTAGGGCTAACTTGCCCTCCAAAATAAAGAAGATTTGGGGGGAATTGGATAGATGGGAAGGTCTCAATCTTTCATGGCTGAGCTGTATTAATGCACTTAAAATGATAATTTTGCCTAAACTTTTATATTTGTTCATGGCATTGCCATTGCCCATTCCCAAAGGGTTCTTTATAATGCTACAAAAAAGGCATTTGCGTATATCTGGAAAAAGGGTCTGCCTAGGGTGAAATGTGTCATGCTTTATGAAGCAAAGAAACATAGAGGCAAGGGAATTCTATTTCTGTTATCAGACAGTCCAACTTCATATATTGACAGAATGGAACAGTAGTACAGAGTGGTGCTGGCATGTTTGGAGCAATGTCATTTGGATCCTGTACCCTTATGGGCAGTCACCTAGTTGCTCAAGCAACACCTTAGAGAATTGACTCAAAAGCCCATATTCTATAAATGGCGCCCTACCGGCACATAACTTAAGTGGAAAATGCAGTTTAAAAACAATATTGGTTTTTAAAAATAATATAGATGCCTACCCGTGCCTAAAAAACCCCAGTGCCTGAATCGCAGGTACAAAGGTGTTTTATGACACTTAGGCCCAAATTCTGTAACCAGCGCCTAAAGTTAGGCACCTATTTTGGAGGTGCCTATCTAAATTGAATAACAAGCTCAATTAAGCTAATTAATCAGCTAATTAAAACAGGCGCCTATCAAGAAAGCGCGATTCTGTAACAAGGCGCCTGTAAAATTTAGGCGGCCTTCAAAAAAATAGGCGCTATGCATGTTGGGCGTGGTTACGTGTTAGGCACCTTCTTATAAAATCACTGCTCTTGAGTGTGCTTAAGCGCTCAGCTAGGCACCTAACTTTTAGTTGTGCCTAGAGCTGGCCTATTTCTTGGGCGCCTCCAAAATATGTTCCGCTCAGCGTGATTCATTAAAGAGCACCCAATTTTACTTGAATCGCGCTGAACGGTGCCTAATTAGGTGCCTAACTTTTGGGCTAGAGAATGACACGGTGGCGGGTTACCCACGGCAGCCGCATTTAGCCGCAGGTAACCCGCCGAAACGGGGAAGAAAAAATAGTGGCCTCTGCGGGACGGGGACAAGTCCATTCACCGCCCCGTGGAGCGGTGAATGGACTTGTCCCCACAGTGAGGCACTCAAGGATTGCGTGGTCCCCGCCATCTCCCTCCCTCCCTCCTTACCGCTGGTTGAATTTCTGCCGGTCTGGCGCGAAAAAAAAAAAAAAGCCTCCTTCCTTTTCCCCTGCTCTTACCGCCATGCTCATGCTGCAGCTACTAAAGCCGACAGGAAGTCTTTCCGACGTCAATTCTGACGTCGGAGAGGACGTTCTGGGCCAGCCAATCGCTGCCTGGCTGCCCAGAATGTCCTCTCCGACTTCAGAATTGAGTCAGAAAGACTTCCTGTCGGCTTTAGTAGCTGCAGCATGAGCATGACGGTAAGATCAGGGGAAAAGGAAGGAGGCTTTTTTTTTTTTTGAGCGGCAGGGAGGCAGCAGGCTGGCTTTGGCTAGGGAGGGAGAAAGGTAGACAGGCAGGATTCGGGGGTGGGATAAAGTGTGGAAGGCTGTGAGAGGGACATAGGAAGGAGGCACTAGGGGCACTAAAGACATGGGAAGGAGGCACTGGGGGCACTAAAGACAGGAAGGGGCACTAAGGACATGGGAAGGAGGCATTGGGGCATTAAAGACAGAAAGGGGCACTAAAGACATGGGAAGGAGGCACTGGGGCACTAAAGACATGGGAAGGAGACACTGGGGGCACTAAAGACAGAAAGGGGCACTAAAGACATGGGAAGGAGGCACTGGGGGCACTAAAGACAGGAAGAGGCACTAAGGACATGAGAAGGAGGCACTGGGGCACTAAAGACATGGGAAGGAGGCACTGGGGGCACTAAAGACAGGAAGGGGCACTAAGGACATGGGAAGGAGGCACCGGGGGAACTAAGGACATAGGAAGGAAAGAGGGAGGGAATAGACAGGGACAATTCTTGGGCCTGAGTGCAGAAAGAAAGAAAGAATATATAGACAGAAGGAAACGCAAACAGAGACTCATGAAATCAATCACTAGACAGCAAAGGTAAGAAAAATGATTTTATTTTCAATTTAGTGATCAAAATGTGTCAGTTTTGAGAAGTTATATCTGCTGTCTATATTTTGCACTATATTTGCCTATTTTTCTATAGTTACTGAGGTGACCGAGCTTGCGGAGATGGGGCGGAAACAGGCTTTTAAAATTTTAGTCCTAGTAGTTTGCCGGTCCACAAAATAATTCTTTTATTTCTGCCGGTTCACGGGTGTAAAAAGGTTGAAAAACACTGATGTAGAGTATGCCGGCTTTCTTTTTCGCCCAGCCACACGCGTTCAAAAAGCCGCGCTTGCACGGCTGCTCGAGTTGATCAATCTTCTCCTCTCTTACAACTTTCTGTTTCCGGTTGCGTCAGAGGAGAATATTGAACAAATGAGCACCCGCACCTGCGGCTGGGCAAAAAACAAAGCCGGCATACTCTACATCTAAGGTGAGATGGAGGGAGAAAGATGGCGGAACACTGCAATCGGTCGGGTGTCTGCTGTTTTTGTATCACTGCCTACCTGCGCTCACGTTCCAGATCCTCCTGCATTTTTAGTGTGCACAATTGATCTGATTCGAGCTATAGGTGAACATGGGGGACACGTCATTGCAAGGGAGGACAAGTCAATTGATTTATTTTATGTTCTGTTTTTGCTACAGGGCAGAGGCATTGAAACAGATTCTCAGTGCAATAGTAGTAGTGGCAGGACTCTCTTCTGTCTTCATGGTGTTTTGCAGTACTGAGGCTTATATGGATGCTGCGGGGACGGTGACGGGGTGGTGAATGGGATGGCAGTGGCGGTGACGGGGCGGTGAAAGGGATGGCGGTGATGGGGCGGTGAAGGGAATGGCGGTGACGGGGCAGTGCAGAGGATGGTGGGCCGGGGACGGTGCAGTGACGGGACAGATTTTTTCCCCGTGTCATTCTCTATTTTGGGCGCTTCTTATAGATTTTGCCCTTTAACGCCATGTAGGCATGGCTAACACTGAAAGTGGCATTAGGCATTGTAAATCACCTCTGTAGCCATGATTGAAAGGTAGGTGCCAGAAATGTGGGACTTGAAAACCCTGGCCTACATTTCTGATGCCTACCTTTCACAAAGCCATGATTCTATAAACGGCGCCATTGCATGATTGAGACACAATCTGTGGTCATTTTTAGGTGGCTGCTGCCAATGGTACCATTTATAGAATCTGGGCCCAAAAGGCCTTCCCAGTAATTCAGCATCCTCTGCAGACATAACATAACATAAAATCAACTTATAGACCGCATAACCATGAGGATCTATGTGGTTAGCAAAAGATTAACCTAAGTCACAAATAAAACTCTGAAGAAGTTAATTACCCAGAAATCTAGAGAACAAATAAGTTTTCAGATGCCTTCTAAAATCCAAGTATGACGTGGATAGAAAGAATAGTTGCTTAAAATATTTGTCCCAAAGGGCAGCCTGGTAAGACAGTGTATTTTCGTGATATCTTTTAAACTTACTTCCCTTCACTGAAGGGTAAATGAAAAAAGCACGAGCTTTGTGGGAGTTTTTTTGGATTAAAGACTGAGAATACTTCCAAGTATGAGGGTGTTTGACCAATTATAATTCTATAATAAATGCAACCAAATTTGAAAATGATATGGGCCTCTATAGGTAGCCAATGTAATTTGCAATAAAAGGGAGATACTTGATAATATTTTTTTCAGACCAAAAATTAGTCTCACCGCTGTGTTTTGTATGAGTCGCTGTATGAGTCTGGAAATATTCTTTTTTACCCCTGTAAGATAAACTATATTGCATTAATTTAGGTGTCCCAATACCAACGATTAGACCAGCAATTTAAATGCAGTGATATCAAAATAAGCTCTAACTGTCCGCTATTACTGTATCAACTTGTCAAATTCTGATCCAGTGTAACTCCCAATATTTTAATTGTAGAACAAATTGGATATTGCACAGTCTTGGTAATAATAGTGTTCTCATAAGAATTCTGACAAGGCGAAGCAAAAAATAATTTTGTTTTTCCTGAATTCAGTTTTAATCTGAATTCCGACATTCAACCTTCGCTTAATTCAATCACTTCAGTAATTGTATGAGTAATGTTGGAGAGTAGGGAAGGGCATGGAATTATGTCATCAGCATAACTAAAAAGTTTCACTCCCAATTTTTCTTCACATGGACATTGCTGAAAAGATCTGAGAGTGGGGTACCCCCTTGGTGGATTTCTTTGCCACTCATATCCACAAGAAAGTTCATTGATACTGTTACAGACCTAGATCACAGGGCAGACTAGCATCAGATGTCCTCCTTCTTCATTGGGGGAAGGGTCTTCTGTAAATGCATCATAAAATCCCTCTAATAGGGAATACTCTATTGAAACTCGAGCAGGACCAAGCAACCATGAATCCTCATTGCTCCTTACTGGCTAATTAGTTCCCTCTTCTTCTGGAGTAGCTCTTTGAGATTTGGAGTGTTTTTTGACCGTCATCACGCAGAACAAGGGATGTTTTTTGCATCCCAAACTCTATTCCCTGGCTTAGATGTTGAGACTATAGAATTTGCATCCCTTCTGCTGGCTGAGGGTGTTTCTAAGGTAATGCTGGCTTCCAGAAAAGATTTCACTAAGAGGTGTTATACTTTCAAATGGAAGAGGCCTGCTGGCTGGTGAGATCTTTTTCTTTTCCTACAAAAAACTGTTTGAGTACCTTCTACACTTCTCTTAAATCTGGTTTAAAAAACAGTTCCGTAAGAGTTTTTCTCTGTCCTATTAGCACTTAACTGTCACTTGTGAAAAAGGTAAGCCTATCTCTGTACAGACTCTAGTTCATTTAATGTGAGGTTAGTTCTCTGACTAAACTCCCCATCAAACCTCCCACTGAGTCAAGGGACCTCAGTGTTTTCCTTACTCAGTTGACGAAAGCTCCTTTAGAGCCATTTGATTTATGTCATCTGAAGTTTCTGACATGGAAATCCTTTGTTTTTTGAGGTAGTTACTTTAGCATGCAAGATCAATGAGTTCCAGGCTCTAGTAGCCGATCCGCAGGCATCTTAAGTTCCTTCTTAAAATGGTGTCAAGAGTTCCTTCTTTAATCAGTCATTTGTCATTATAGCATTGTTACCCATCCAGATGAAAAGCGCACTGCACACCTTTGAATGTAAGTGAGTCTTAGCTGTCTATCTGGGTTTTTTTTTTGTTTCTTTTGACCCAAACAGGTTTGAATCAGCCATTGGTAAATGCAGTTTATCCAGTTACTAGTAGACTGCATCTCCTTCACTTGTGTCCAAGCTAGGCTGACTCTGGAAGGTCATGTCAGAGCCATGACGGCATCAGTAGTCCACTTGAAGTCAGCCTTCATTGAGGAGATTTGTAGGACTATGATGTGGTCTTCAGCCCTTACATTTACATCTCATTACTGCCTTGAGCAGAATACCCAATGCGACAGCTGGTTTGGTCAGAAAGCTCTAAAGAATTTATTTGGAGTCTAGAATCCAACTCTACCCTTCTAGGGCCATTTTTTTTTTCTGTTCCAGGTGCACCTTCACGGCAGGAAACCTTGACTTTGCTGTTTCAAGTCCCTGTTGATTATTGTTTGTTTTTGGTGAGCCTGGTAGGTGGGGATTCCCATTCATGGTAGTCAGTTGCCCTGTTTGTTCTCAGGGAAAGCAAAGTTACTCACCTGTATCAGGTATTCTCTGAGGACAGTAGGACACAGATTACTACATTACTTCCACTTCTCCTAGCAGTTGGATTCAATATGCTTTTTTTAATCCAACTATGGGTTGAGCAGGTGGGAAGGCAAGTGTGCATGCATGGTCAGGCTGGCCAGAGGCTTCAAGAATCTTCTGAACACTGGGCAGTGTCCATGCCAGGGCTATGTCGGTGTCGTCACCCATTCATGATAATTTGTATCCTGAAAAATCTTATAAATTAACTGCTTTTTTAATATTGTACATCCACAATGGAAAGATTTGCAAAGCTTCCACGTTTTATTTAGTTACAGGAGGGAGACTTTTTGGTTACTCTTCATTTTTTTCACTAAACATCCCCAAAAAGTGTGGCATTTGTACTCCCTTTCTTGTTCTGAGTAACTTGGCAGCTCTGTACTGGAATTCTCCCTGACTTTGCAGCAAGAGAAAAAGAAAGGTTCACTTGCAAAGAGCTGCTGTTTGTACTGACGTCAGATTGTGGGTGGGTTTTCTACGAAAGTGAAACCAAACCCAAGAGTTCAGTAAAAGAAAGCAGCAGGAGAAATTGTAAAAGTTTAGGAAAACGTTAAATTGTTATTTTGTGTGTAGGTGTGGAAAGCGAAGTCTGGAGACAATAATTTAACATTGTGCCTGTCTTTGGACAGGTCTGGGTAGGCACTAGCAGACAAGTCTAATGGGCCAGCACCCTAAACTGCCTAGTGTCAGGTCGGGTTCCCAGAGCTGGTTAGTAGGATTCACGGACGCTATCGATTGGCAGCTTCACCCTCTCTTCATAGTGCTCGGCGGAGGAGTTGGATGGATGACCATGAGGGTTTGTAACATGCATTTTTGTTTAACGTGTTTTGATACGCATTGAGATTATAGTATACCCCCCCCCCCCGGTTTTGCTGATGTAGAATTGACTTATTTGTGAATTCATATTGGCTTTGATGCGTTACGTCTAATAAGTGGGGTGTATTTTGACATTTGTTTTGGAAATTTAACGGAAATAGCAGTGTGTCGAACTCGATTGCACTCTTGAAAACTAATTTATTTTGTTATAACAGTTAAAATGTATATTGTCTGCTTACTCCAACTTCAGTATAATCTTGCTTTTTTTGGTACGATTTCACCGGATTACAAAACAAATAGCTCGGCCCTTCTGTATGTCGGATTTGGTAGTTTGCTTCTAGGAAGCGAGAAAAAAAAAGTGATTGGGCGGGACGATATTTTGACATTCTCTCCCACAGTGGCGTCTGTGGTTGCGGATGCGCTTGCGTCGTCTGCAAGCTCTCCGGCTTCCTGTAACTGCTGAGTCAGCATGGGCAATTTAAAAGCTAAAAGCTGTTCTGATTAATTCCGTACAAGCTTCTTTCGTTTCCCACTTCTTTTTTTTTTTTTAAACAACAAATGTCTCTGAAATTGAACTGTTTACTGTATTTATAGATAGAAGTTGAAACAGCATGTGGGGAGCTCTAAGGAGGAAGTGTCTGTTTTTGCATTTTATATAGTTTGTGTAGTAAAATGGAGGAAACAAAACTCGTCTGGCCATTGGTTACCATAAAGCATGTGATCCTAGGCAGTCATTTGTGTCAGCGGGGAGTTGAGAGCACGGACGATGATGATGAGACTCATTGAAACTGATTCTTGAATTGTCGATATGCTTAAAATATTTTTCGATTGAAAAAGGAACATACATCTTACTTTTTGACTAGTTTGGGAGGCCAATGATGGTCTCAGGGGGAGAGATGGATGGGTAATCAGAAGGTGACATCCATGGATGTATTTGGGGGGAACAATGCCCCCTCCTCCCAAAATGCTTCAGGCTAGCATTGGAAAGAGAAGGCCAGGCCACACATAGGCAATCATATGTACATACATGTAATCTGCTTTTTCTCTAGGATGTTTGTGTGATGATCATGATGGAGTTTAATTATCAACATCTCAGGAAGACTGTAGGCTAGGGGTTTGGATGTTAATGGACGATAAGGTGGATCTAAAGCTGAAGGTTCACCCAGAGTGCCTACCATCACCTTTGAATTTGCTTTGACCTCTAAATTTTGTTTCTGCTGCTCTGCTTCCTGTTCTGTCCTCTCTTACCAGCTCCATGGCACAGTATTTCTACCTCCCTTCCTGATGGTGCTATGACAGCAAGTTTAAAAGCTGTAATGATTTCTACAGAGCCTCTGGCACCTGTGTTGCTAAAGGCTCTGATGTTTCACCCCCTCGATATGCACTTTCTCTAGCTGTATGTGGCAGAATGGTAGGGCTTTCACTGGCACAGGTGTGCAGAGGCTCTGCACTAGTGCTGCCCGATTCAGGAAAAAAAAATTCGATTCGATTCAGCCTATTGAATCAATTTTTCTATTCAATTCGATTTTCCTGCCCAAGTGGATGTTTTTTTCAAAAATCTTGGTGGGTTTATTTTATAGCCTCTTCACCCACTTTGCCTTCTCCTGGCGCTGTGGTATAAACAAAATAAACAAACAAAAAACACTTTTCCTCTCTCCCTTAAATCCTAGCTCACATTCGTGGTCTAACACCATAAAATAGAAAATAAAATTATTTTTTCTACCTTTTGTTGTCTGATCATTATTCAGATCTTATCGGTCCCAGGCTCCGGTTGTCTTCTGATAACTTGCTTGCCAAGGTCTCCTTCTTTCTCCGTGCTAACCATCTATCTTCTGTCTCTGTCCTCCCCTTCTATTTCCCTTTTCTCCCCCGGAGGTCTGATATCTTTTGTTTTTTTTTTGTCTCCATCCACAGATCCACCTTTTCTGAATTACCCTTTCATCCTTCACCTCTCTCTCCTTTCCCACCACCCCAGGGTCCACAATCTCTCCCTTTCTTTTCCCAACTACCCTCCTATCCAGTATCTCTATTCCCCCTCCACACCATCCCTTATGTCCAACTTCTGTCCCTTTTTGTTCCTTTCCTCCCTAAATCCCATTGTCCACCCTCTATCTCCCTCTCCTGTTTTTAGATCCTTATTTCTTCTATCCTTCCCCTATCTCCCCTCTCCATGAGCTCTCCCAAGTCCATCTCCCCCCATCCACCAAGTTCATTTCTCCCATCTATCTTCTCCCCATCTCTCCTCCAGTCCATCAACTCCCCATCTCGCCTCTCCCTCCATCTACCTTTTTAATTTTTTTTTTATGGCACTCCTAGGCCCCCACCACCACCACACCCCCGCACCTTTCCCAAAGAGAGTCCGGAAGAGGTCTTCCGGTGGCGGTAGCGATCCACTCCTGCCACTGCTCCTAGCATCTTCTCTCCACTGCGGCCTGCCCTCAGTGAAAACTTCCTGTTTCCACTTGGGTGGCCAAATGGAGAGAAGACGCCCAGAGTAGCAGCAGGATAGTGAATTGAATTCACTACCACCGTTTTTGCCTGGCCAGGGAGGAGAGGAGAAAGCCTTGCCTGCGGGAAAGAGAGAGCCATGCTGTCCCGATCTGCACCAGAGATCCGTTTGGACTTCCGGATGTTACATCAAAGCAAAGACTCTGGTGGCAGAGGGGAAGCCCGAACGAGTCTCTGGTGCAGATCGGGGCAGCAAGGCTCTCTCCCGCAAGCAAGGCTCTCTCTTCTCCTCCCTGGCCAGGCAAAAGTGGCGGTAGCAACGGGGCCAACGAATCAGTAAGTCCGATTTTCTTTAATAGTAAACCGATTCAAATCGATTCACCGGAGAATCAATTTGAATCGCGAATCGGGCAGCACTACTCTGCACTAATTACTACAGCTTTAAAGTTGCTGCTATTGCACCAGCAGAAAGAATTGCTGGGCAGAAGGAATGATGCTAGATTAGGAAAGGGGTACAGAAGAGAGAGAGAACTAAATAAATATGCAGGTCATGATGTGGGGGAGGGGGAGGAGGCAGAGATGTAGGGACTGGTTGTGTGGGATGAAGAAGAGAATTAAAAATAGCTGATGGACAAGGGGAGGGGAGGATAAAGATGCTAGATTAGGGTGGTAGTGGTGGGAATGTTTTACTCAGGCATGCTACCTGTATTTTGAAACACAGGTCCCAATGGTTTACAAATAAAATTGAGAAAAAGATTGCTCATATTGATATTGTGCCAAAGAGGGAGGGTGTGAGTGAGTGCCAGAAGGAATGGAGCAGAAGACGGGGGTGGGGGGGGGGTGGGGGGGGTGCCAAGAGGAAGGAGGCAAAGAAGCAGTGCAGGAAGAGGAAGATGATAGGAGAAAAGAGGTGAGAGGGTTTGAGGAGGGGTAGATAGTAAAGATAAGAGAAAGAGGGTGAGGAAGGAAGTAAATGAGTTGAGACAAGGGTGGGGAGAGAAGAAAGGAGGAGAGGGTGGGGTTATGGTAAATAACTAAGGATAGGAGGGGCAGAGGAAAAAATGCAAGAATGAAGAGAAAGAGGAGAGAATTTATGGAAAGGTGGGAAAGGGTGAGTGAGCGGGGAAGTAAGGAGCAAGGGGTGTACGTGTGATAAACCATGATGGAAAGGAGGGGAGAATGAAAAAGTATAGGTGGGATGATAAAAGAAAATGAGAAAAAAAGTTTTGGTCTATGTAAGCTAGTTTAAAAAAAATAATGTTAATCTATTAAAGTTTGTTAAAGAAAAATACAACAAAAAGAGCAGTAAGATGATACCTATTTAAGTGGACTAATACAGCAACCACACTACTTTATCCAAAAACATTTTTGCAGGGAACACTGATGCTTTTTAGATCAGTGGTTCACAACCCTGTCCTGAAGGACCACCAGGCCAATCGGGTTTTCAGGATAGCCCTAATGAATATGCATTGAGCAGATTTGCATGCCTGTCACTTCCATTATATGCAAAACTCTCTCATGCATATTCATTAGGGCTATCCTGAAAACCCGATTGGACTGGTGGTCCTCTAGGACAGAGTTGGGAACCACTGTTTTAGATTATTACTACTACTATTAATTATTTCTATAGTGCTACCAGATGTATGCAGTACTGCACACAGTTACAAAGGAGTTTGAATGAGTTTACAATCTAAACAATCAAGACAGACAAACAGGATGCCAGGATAGAGGTTACAGTTGACTACCAGAGTCTGTTTATTTCAGGCTTACTGGGCAGCGAAATGAAAGGAACAAAGTCTGGAATTGGAAGTGGAGGAGATGGGTACAGATAAAAGCAACTTATTTGAGGAATGGAGTTCTTGGGAAGGCGTATAAGGAGAGTTAAGAAAGGAGAGATACTGAGGAGGTGCAGAATGGAGTTTTAGTGAAGTGATTTGAGGAGAGGGGTAAGGTGAATGTAGCAAGGTTAGCAGAAGATAAGTCGTGCAATAGAGTTTTGCACAGATTGCAGGAGGAAGAGGCTGTTCAGCGGGAGACCTATTAGAAGTAAATTGCAGTAGTCTCTAAGCATGAAGTTATGAGGGGGTGGACAAGGGTCCAGTTAGTGTACTCAGAGAGGAAGGGGTGAATTTTGGTGATGTAGGCTTATGACCTCTTGAGATTGTGCTATCTAGCTTTCTGAATGACTAGCTATCAAACTATTTATTCTTCTTTTTCAATGAGTTAGATAAACATGGAGGCAAGGTCAGCTCTATCAGTGAGCGACTTTCACACACAGCCTTATTTTTCATCTCTAAAGACTTCTACAAATGAGGTCCCACAATGAGTCTATTTGTAGACAGCCCTATATCTCATTCAGGCTGTCCCTGTGTGGAGGATAAATCTGACTTCTCAAGCTCAAATGAGTTTGTAAAATGAAAATCATTCTGTTACAGCTAATCAGGAGTCTGTACTGGGTTTTACAGAAGTGTGTTGCTCGCAACTTTCACACATTGCTAGTGGAGTGGAGTGCACTCTTCAGGTTTTCCTTCTGCAGATGATCTGTGCAGAGGTGTATCAGATCTGCTCTGCTTAGCTTTTCTTATTTTCAGTTATTATTTCTTTTCTGAGGCTTTGGTGCCCTGTTGAGACTCCATATTTGGGGATTCTCTGCCTGGGAAAGGACACAGGTTATATGGAACTGGACTGCAGCTCACAGGGTAACCCTTTGGGTGGACCTGTTGAAACCAGCCTGCCATGTGCTTAGGGTCTGTTCCCCTGAGAGTCAGCTTGTCTTCTAAAATTTTCAGAGGCTTGAGTGTAGGCTGTGGGTGCCCTGAGTAAGAACCCTTGGGGTATCAGAGAGCTGGCTGCATATTTTGCACCTCCCCCTCCAGGTTGTGCTTCGAGGTTCCGTTGGGGTTAGATGTTTCAGATGAGGTCAGTCCAACTGGCAGCCCAAAGGTTTCCTGGTTTGGAGTCATTATTTGAAGTTCTCTGAGGTAGAAAGTCCTTTCATCTCTTCTAGCTGCAAGATAAGCTGACAGGCAGAGGCACTTTTACAGAACTGTGTGTACAGCCCCATTGCTTCCTAAGGGAAAATCGGGGTGGGGGGGTGTCCAAAACCCTCATTTTTGAGGATTTCTGAGGTCAGAGTTCAGGTCCCCCACCTCCAAACCCCCTGTTTCAGCATGTTTTTATTTTTCCTAAAAGTCTCTGTGGACCATTTTTGGTGCAATTTTTCTGGTGGCAGCCATCTTGGATTTTAAACAACTTTTTTTTTTTTCTGAAGCCACTCTCTGCCTTAAAACCCCTCAAGTTTTGACACAATTTCATGTGAAGTTTGTGCCAGATAGCCAGTGGAGGAGTGTCTTATGTGCTGCAGGGCGCACAAAGGAGGGGTAGTAGCCTCAAGCTTAGCCCCATTCTTGTCCTGTAGGGTTGTGGAGCCACTGTGGATCCAGAAATGAGTAGAAGGTCCCCTTTAGTGCCCAAGTTTCGTAAAGGTGCAAAATGCAGACGCTTGGAATCTATGAAACCTACGAAAGCCCGGTTGGAAGTTCTGCAGAGCACATTTATCTCCCCTGCACAAGGCTTCGCCCCAAAATTTGTAAATTTCATGTGAAGAGTATTTTTAATGGGGCCAGGACATACGGCGCAGCCTGAAAGCGCAGCACCATTAGTCCAGGGAGCATCTTTGCTTCCTGTGATTTATCCTCAAATAAGCAAACTGGCCCCAGCTCCAGTGACCACTCAGAGTCAAACATGCCGTTTTCATCTCAGGGCTCGGAGTCAATCTTGGAAGAATCCAGTTCCCTGTTTGGGTCCGGCAGTCATAGTGCCTCTATGGCACTTGACCAGAGGGACGATGCTTTGATTCATCGGCTATTCAAGTTGGTCTCTAGCTACCATTTTATATTGGATGCTTTTGAGGAGTTGAATCTGGAAGCTCGGCTCTCCACTTCACATGCACGGTCATGAACGACTCAAATTCTCAGACCTCCTTTTTCCCAGCACATCCGGACATTACTGCCCTAGTTACTGACAGCTCATCTCTGAAAGATGGGGATCCAGGTACACCCCTATCTGGACATTTGTTTAGTCAGAACTCTGTCCAAACCAGAGTGCGAGCAAGCAGTGCAGCAGATATTGGATCTACTTCAGTGGTTAGGCTGGATAGTCAACTTCAAGAAGAGCCATATAGAACTGATTGATTACTTTAGAATGTATTGAAGGGGGCACTCCACTCCACTGTCAATGTGGGAAGTGCTGAAAATTGTGAATAACACACTTCTGCAAAACCTGGTTCACGGGAATTGCTTAATCACCTAATGTATGGACTCCTGCGAAGATTAACAGAAAGAAGATTATCCAGGTAAGAACCTAATCTTTCATTCTAACTTTTACATTTTAAATCTTATTTGCCTCCTCTCCCCAGCCACCCTTTTCTCCCATTAGAAGCCTCATTCAAGCTATGCTTTGGAAGGGTCAAATGTTATTTTATTTAAAGTTTCTATTGTGGGTTTATAAGATTTTCCTTTCTTTTTTTGGTTCTCACTCTTTTGTGCTCCCTAACATTGTTTGATATTAAGCTGTCTTAGGATTTTGATTCTTAGAGACATTTTAGCCAGGCTCTGTGGGACTGAATGGCCTTGTCTGATAGACTACATACATGCGTGCATGTTGATTTGCTGTGCTTACATATTACTGTGGTGTCTTATATTACCAGATATTAAGGTATGTTTTTACCAGTGGCATTGCAGCAATTATCTTCAAAGCAAAATGCAGAAGTCAGAAGCAGCCCAGTGCTTTTGCAGAGGGAGAATGCTATTCTTCAATAGATGTGTAAGTTTCTTAAGCTGCATATCCTTTTCCATGCTTTTTCTGATAATGGGTACTGTATTTTATTTTCATTTTCTACTTCTTGTTTTTCTCTAATAGTTCTTGTTTAACTGTTCAAGTTCAAGTTCACGTTTATTTGATAAATCGCCTATATAAAAAATATTCTAAGCGATGCACAATTTAAAACAACTTATGGGGGAGCAATCAATCTTAAAACAATCTTAAAACAATTTTAACAAAGTTTAAAAACATTAGATTAAAAGACAAACGAAATCAAAACAAATAAGGTTTCTTCATAAATATAATTTAGGGACAAACAGGATACACAAAGGGGAAAGGGAAAAAGTTACAATTATCTTAGTCTGTTCTTCTCTTCTGGAGCCAACAGTAGTATGAAATAGATCTTAGTTTGATTCCTCTATTCACCACTTGATATGTGACCTTTGAACAAATTTGAGATAAATTAAAATAGTTTAATACTTTAGTCTCTTAGTATTCTTGAATGGGGATGTTTTGACTCTTGACTTGAGTACTATGAAGCAATGTTTTCCAGCTCTGTCCTGGGAGCATACCTAGGTAATCAATATGTCCAAGAAAGATTTATATCGTTTAGGGGACCCATTGTATGAAGCTCTATCATACATATTCATTGTAGTAATCCAGAAGATATTACTTCCAGGACAGAGTTGAGAAACCGCTGTAGGGTACTGTAGTTACTGATAATGGTATATATATATTGTATCAGGTTAAGTAGATAATAAAGGAACTTTCTAAGCTCAATCTTTCAGAAGGAAATCATTTGGAATATACTTAAATTTCTGTTGGTGAGTAGAATGTATTCATGCACAAAAGTGAATGACATTGCTTATTGCCACAACAGAATAGCTCTCTCAGAGCTCAGAGGTAGTATAAGGTTCCGAACGTGTGTGGCCCTTCTCTTATGCAGGAGTTTTAATTCCTTTAATTCTATTTGGTCTTGTGCTGAACTGATGCAAAAGCAAAGCTCTTCCATATTTTTCATATTACTGTAGTCATTTTTTAAAGGAATTTTTAAACATTATTTCTAGTTCAATGTCTAGCGGTCCTAAATACTAGGCTTATGCATCTGAACCTACAAGTTGCTTGCAGAATGCTGTCAATGATTTTTGAACTCCACCTCCTGCCCCTCAGGTTTTTTTCTTCAAGGAAGTTGGTCAGAAGTGTTTCTGTTCTGCTCTGCATTTTTATTATTTTAGGTATTTTTTCCTAAGTGATTGCTGGATATAGCAGCAATAAAGCCTGTTCCAGAGTCCGTCTCGGGCTCCGGCAGATACTTGATATACTTCCTCATGCCAAGGAGAGGCTCCAAAGATTGGGGACCTATTCTGGATCTCGGAGCGTTCAGTACTGCCCGCTTCAGTTTTTGACACTTTTAGTATAGTATGCCTCATGTATCAAGAAGACTGCACTATGCTGTAGACAGGCAACATTTTTTTATATTAAGCTAGTTTTACTTCGTGGCAGGTCAATAGCACTATATTTTAGTACCATGTGCTAGTTGTTGGGAGGAATGGTAGGGGGCATCACAGTTTAGCCTATTTTGGGGTTTGGATTTAATTCAGGCCTTAACCTCTTTCTTTTAACAAATCTAGGAGCCAGTGATAAGTCACCCCCACCCCTCTTTTTTCCATGAAAGTTGGTAAAATAGGTTGCTAGTCTCCAACGGTGTTTGCAACTCTTTTAGAATCTGTTTGTGGAAAAATAAATCTTAAGAAGTCAGACCTTTAATACACAGTTGCTTAGCTTTAGCAGCCACTGATACTATTCTGATATCTGCACTTGAAGTGTTTTACTTACTTTTTTCATCATGGCCCATGTGCTTCTCTCTTTGTTGCATGCCTCCTGTTTCCAGTTGTTCTTGTATCCCTTCTGTCCCAGTAGTGTGCCTTTCTGTCAGCTTTTCCACTGGTTACTTCTTTCAATCTTACTTTGTTCCTAATAGTTTCAACCCTCAACCTGCCAGCTCTTGCTGCCCAGCTAGCTAACCATCATTTCTCACCTCTTCTCCTAGCTCCTAAAGTTCAGTTATCTGCTACCTCTTTCCTTGCTATTTAGTGTTTTAGTTGCTGAAACTGTGCCCCTCTTGTAAGTCTATTTGAGCCATATGATGCCCCTTAGTAATATTTGATACTGCAAAATTGGCACCTGAGTTCCTGATCCCCTTTCAACTTGCTGAAAGCCACAGATGATGGCTGCAAAAGAGGCCCTGTTTTGATGGCAGTGGCTTGAAAACCTTAGATGGCATGGAAAAAAATATTCTAGTTGCCTTGGTACTTGGGATTTATTGAGCCTTAATATAATTCTCACCTTTCCAAACCCGAGCTCAAGATGAGTTACAGGTATAGATAGTTTGGTGGGTTCTTTCCTCAGAAATTTAACGATCTCTCTTGTACCTGAGATAAAGTGACCTGTCCAGGGTAACAAAACATGTTGGTGGAAGAAGCTGGATTCAAATCCTGATTCTCAGCTTAATCAGCCTACTGCTTTAACCACTACAACTATGTTCTTAAACCTGTCCTGGAGGACCATCAAGATATCCCTAATGAATATGCATGAAACAGATTTGCACGCCTGTTAGCTCCACTGCACTAGACTATTCATTCTCAGTTGAATATTCTTTTTACAGATGACGCATCATTTTTAAACAGTGGTTCTCGCCCAAGTCTTTGGGACAAACCCAACTGTTTGGATTTTCAGGATATCTATAATGAATGGGCATGAGCATAACTTGCATGTATTGCTTCTTTAGAATGTAAATCTGTATCATGCATATTAATTGTAGATATTCTAAGGTTAAAAGAACTTCTGTGTTTAAAAGATTGCCTAATATTGGTTTTCTAGATCCAAATAAACTTTGGAAAAACATATTGGAAAAACTGTTTTGTTGTTGAGGGTGCAACTGTTTGTTGATTTTAGTTCTACTTCTACTGATAGACCAGTCTAAACTAAGGGGTTGAGTCCCCCTACATTTTCTGTTAGGGTCAACTGAACCCATTGGTCTGGACTAGTCTAGCAGTACTCAAGGAAAGGAAATTAACAGGTATGAATAAATGCCATCTTACTATATTTAGACAGTGTCAAACCAGTCAAGAATTATAGAAGCCCAGTGTTAAACTTCTTCAGTTTCATTTCTTTCAAATGAGAAATACCAATGATGTGATAGCAATACAAATAAATTGGCTTTCCAACAAATATTTTTCATCAGTAGAAAAGAACAATGCGAGTTTCAGCACCAGAAACCTGCAAGGAAGGTTATCAAACATATCCTACCGCCTCTTCCTCCAAATGCAAAATGGTTTGGGACACCCATTGAAGAAATGAGAAGAATGCCCATGTGTGGTGCTCCGCTTCCATCTCTGAGACAATCATCTAATCATACAGTCACCATTCGGGTGAGATTTTAGGCAAGAGTTTGGTTTGAAAAGTGCACTATATTATTTCAAATATATTGTAATATCTGTCACTGCTGGTGTTCATTGTGCTCTGTGTCTGTTTTTCTGTGTGGAGAGAAAAGTGTTGTAATAGATTTGGCTTTTTACAATAGACTTACCGTATTTTTCGCTCCATAAGACGCACCTGACCATAAGACGCACCCTAGATTTAGAGGAGGAAAACAAGATAAAAAACATTCTGAACCAAATTCTCCCTGACAGGCTCTGCACCCAACCCCACACTCCTTGCCAGGCTCTGTACCCTGTCCCCCCTCTCGTGGTCTAGTGGTAGGCCGGGACAGGACAGGCGGGGACAGGGCATTGGCTGGCAGGCAGATAGGGACAGGGCACAGGGCAGGCAGGGAAGTCTTTCTGTTTCCTGCTTAGCTTTGGAAAATGCACATCTCTGATACCTTTACATTTTTTATTTCCTCTTTTTTTTTAGTTTTTAAAGCAGTTCACATGTCCAGCACAAGGCCTCTTGCCTCAGCTCTACATTTGTTGTAAATTTAAACAAATGATTAATTTACCGTAATTCTGGCAGGAGGGCCCCCTTCCCTGGTACCATTCTGCAGGACCCCCCTCCCTTCCCCCCCGGTATCTTTCTGAAATCGTGGAGGTCCAGCGCTGCATTGGCAGGCTCTCCTGCTGGATGGCTGCCTGAGTCCCCATCTGCCGAGGCAGGCGCGAGCCCCGATTGCGCCTGCCTAGTCCTGCGTCGCCACCCGAACGGTGCCGTCAGCTCTGTCCAGCGCTGCATCGGCAGGCTTCCTTGTTGGATGGCCGCCTAAGTCCCCATCTGCCACGGAAGTGAAATGCAGGCATGAGCCCCGAGTGCGCCTGCCTGGTCCTGCGCCGCCACCCGAATGGTGCCATTGGTTCTGTCAAGACTTGCGGGACCATTCGAGCAGTAGCATGGGACCAGGCAGGCTCCCTCGGGGCTTGCGCCTGCCTTTCACTTTCATGGCAGATGGGGACTCGGGCAGCCATCTAGCTGGGGGAGTCTGCTGATGCAGCGCTGGACCGAGCTGACTGCACCAATCGGGCGGCGGCACGGGACCAGGCAGCAGGCAGATGGAGACTCGGGCGTCTGTCCAGCGGGGGACCCTGCTGATGCAGCCCTGGACCGCCGGGATTGCAGAAAGGTAACGGGGGGGGGGGGGGCACGCGGTATTCGCTCCCTAAGACGCACCCTTATTTCCACTGTCTTATGGAGCAAAAAATACGGTACATCAGTCCTGAAACTGAAAATGCTGTATTCTGAGCAGAATTTGTCCATGATATTCAGAAAGTTCTCTGTATCCCCTTCATTTTTACTTTATCTAATAATCCCCCACCCTCTTACACCCCAGATGTCATGTCCAGTTGGCTCAGTATTTCTGATCTTGAGGTTTAGAAAGAAGTCTTTACCCTCTCCTCCTCATGCTATCCCTCAATACTGCACTGTAGTTGCAGAGCAGTAACTGTTTTCCTCCTTGAGTGTGTTTCAATCATGCCGAGTTGTGCTTGAGAGAGCTCAAGTTGCAAGGCTAATCCATAGTGAAATATTTTTTAGCACTATCTGATACATGAGACTTATTCAGTAATTAAAAACAAAGTGAAATGTGAGTTTCCATGCCTGCTATGTATCATGCTTACTGCAGTTTAAATTCACAAGATTCATGAGTAAGACACTAAATTTTTAAGGTGTTAGAAGCAAAACAAAAGCAAGCATGGCAACCTTATTTACTGAACTTTAGTTGTATTTTCTTCCAGCAGTGGATTAATATGTCTTTAGTCGGGTTTTATTTAGTTATTCATATGATTTAATATGGAGCTCTATGCAATGTTAATTACTGCCTGTTTTTTTTGTATGTCTGTTATAGAGAGATCTTCTGAGAGAAGGGGAAGTGCCTAAACCTTACCCAACAACTTATAAAGATGCCTGGGACAACAAGCATGTGAAAATGCCCTGTTCAAGAGAGAACCTTTATCCTGTGGAAGATGAGGTAAGGTCCAGGCAGTCTCTAAATAAAAGCAACCCTTGCTTATGAGTAGAGCACTGTTTCAAGTGTCTCCTTTCCTTTTTAGGTGCATGAGGTCATAATTTAGACTCACTCTAAAGAGTAGTGTGGTATATTGGTATTCAGAAAGATTGCTCTTCCAATGCAATAGGGATGGTATGCTGATCCATATGATTGTCCATGTGTGTTTGCGAGCATACTGCAAAGATAGTCAATTGCAGCTTTGCACTCCTCTGCTGTCCTCTTCAGTTCTTCCTTCTGCAGGCGAGCAATAAGGTGTCATTCTGATGTGCTCCATTTATTTCTTTATTATTTTGTCGGTTTTTGGTTTGTTTGTAGCTTTATGTGGCTCATGGGTCTGCAGCTGGCAGGTGTATCCTTCGCAGACCTGTGCAGCCAGCCTGCTGAAGATTTGTGGAGCTCAGGGTTCCGGGCTCTCAGCACTTGCTTGCTTCCTTGACTTGGTCAAGAGCTTGAGTGCAGGCTGATAGGCATCAATAACATCTTTTGGGGTTATAGCGGCAGTTTTGCCTCCCCCCTCTTTTTTACTGCATCTGTTGCAGTCCAGGGGGTTAGAGGATCAGTATGACTACGGTCTAACTAGCAGCCCGAAGATCTCAATGTGGTAGCTGACCGGTAGCTTGAGGCAGATAATCCCTCAAGTTCCAATTACACTTTAAAGGAGCTGAAGCAGGCTGCAGCACCATTTCCCCAGTACCTGGTCTGTGAGTACAGGCTATGACATAGCCTAGGGGGAAATGGGGGGGTGTTCTTGAAAACTGTGTTTTGACTGTTTCTGCAGATCATTACAGAGTTCCTCCGAGAACCAAAGATGGGGCTTGTGGAGGGTCTGTTCTCCCATTGTTGTCTTCTGAGTGAGGTCCGAGCTCAACCCACATCTTTTCCATAGCACCTGGACATGAGGATCCTAGTCACAGAGCTCTGAGGGTGGCTAAAACCATGGCTAAATGGTATCCCATGGATCAGGAATTCCAACAAATATTTGCTATGCAAAGGTGGATTCCCTAGTAGCCCAGGTGACCAAACACTTCCCTACCAAGTGAGGATGGCATGGTTTCAAAGGATCCACAGGACAGAGTGGATATGGTCCTCAGGAGGCTGTTTAAGTCTCTAGCCTTAAGGATTAAGGCTGTAGCCACGGCCGCCTTCATGGCACATACCTGTCATTCTAGGCTATGAAATCAGAGTCTGATGGACTCTGCATCAGCTTATGTTGGTGGGAGTAGACTATGTAGCTGATTATAACCAGAGTCGAGGGGAAAGTCTCGGCATTTTTTATCTCCCCCCCCCCCCCCATCCGTCGTATGCTTTCGATCAGGTAATGGGCGGGTGATTCGACCTCTAAAGACTAGTTTCCGTTCAGAGGACAGATACTGTTTGGGAAGAGCCTAGATGATTTTATTACCAGTGTGCAAGATTGCTGGCCACAATCTTTACTAGACAGCAGACCCCGATCGGCTAGAGGCCAGAGCCGGGGATCCTTTCATGGGTCCCGGCGCTCTCGCCAGTACTCTACAGGAGCCTTACCCAGAGAATCTTTCAAGGTTCCAGACAGAAATTCTCTGTGTTAGGACAGCTGTTGTAGTTGATGATTCGATCATTAGGCTTGTAGTTAGTTGGGTAGCTGGTGGGTGTGAAGATCGCCTGGTCACTTGCCTGCCTGGTGCAAAGGTGGTGGACCTCATGTAAGAACATAAGCAATGCCTCTCCTGGGTCAGATCTGAGGTCCATCGTGCCCAGCGGTCTGCTCACGCGGCGGCCCAACAGGTCCAGGACCTGTGCAGTAATCCTCTATCTATACCCCTCTATCCCCTTTTCCAGCAGGAAATTGTCCAATCCTTTCTTGAACCCCAGTACCGTACTCTGCCCTATTATGCTCTCTGGAAGCGCATTCCAGGTGTCCACCACATGTTGGGTAAAGAAGAACTTCCTAGCATTCGTTTTGAATCTGTCCCCTTTCAACTTTTCTGAATGCCCTCTTGTTCTTTTATTATTCGAAAGTTTGATGAATCTGTCCCTCTCTACTCTCTCTATGCCCTTCATGATCTTGTAAGTCTCTATCATATCCCCTCTAAGTCTCCTCTTCTCCAGGGAAAAGAGACCCAGTTTCTCCAATCTCTCAGCGTATGAAAGGTTTTCCATCCCCTTTATCAGACGCGTCGCTCTCCTCTGAACCCTCTCGAGTAACGCCATGTCCTTCTTAAGGTACGGCGACCAATATTGGATGGAGTACTCCAGATGCGGACGCACCATCGCCCGATACAATGGCAGGATAACTTCTTTCGTTCTGGTTGTAATACCCTTCTTGATTATGCCTAGCATTCTGTTTGCCTTCTTAGCGGCCGCTGCGCACTGTGCCGTTGGCTTCATTGTCATGTCCACCATTACCCCCAAGTCCCTTTCTTGGGTACTCTCATTTAATAACATCCCTCCCATCATATAGTTGTACCTCGGGTTTCTGTTTCCCACATGTAATACTTTACATTTCTCAATGTTGAACTTCATCTGCCATCTCGTTCCCTTAGTTTGTTCAAGTCCCTTTGCAATTCTTCACAGTCCTCTTTAGTCTGAGCTCCACTAAATAGTTTGGTGTCATCCGCAAATTTTATTATCTCATACTTTGTCCCTGTTTCTAGATCATTTATGAATATATTAAATAGCAGTGGCCCGAGCACCGAGCCCTGCGGGACCCCATTCGTGACCCTCCTCCAGTCCGAGTAGTGGCCCTTCACTCCTACCTTATGTTTCCTACCCGCCAACCAGTTTCTGATCCATCTATGTAAGTCTCCTTCAGTTTCCGGAGTAGGCGTTCATGGGGCACCTTGTCAAAGGCTTTTTGGAAATTTAGATATATAATGTCTATGGGGTCTCCTTTGTCCATCCGTTTGTTAATTCCTTCGAAGAAGTGCAATACGTTCGTTAGGCACGATCTCCCCTTGCAGAAACCATGTTGGCTGGTTATCAGAAGTTCGTTTCTTTCAAAATGTTCATCGATGTTTTCTTTTATCAGTGCTTCCGCCATTTTCCCTGAAACCGAGGTCAGACTCACCGGTCTGTAGTTTCCCGGGCCACCTCTTGATCCCTTTTTAAAGATGGGCGTAACGTTGGCCATCTTCCAGTCCTCCGGGATCATGCCTGTTTTCAGGGATAGATTGCAAATTTGCTGCAGTAGGAAAATGTGGGAGGAAGGATCTGGAAGCCAAATTTAGGCTTTTAGAAAGTTGAAATCTAGGTCCTCCAGGGTAGCATTTTCAGAAATGCTCCAAGTTCTACATGCAGAACCCATGAGCCAGGTAGAACTCTGAAGTATCAATGTGTGGTTGAGTTGATGATGTATGAATGACGGATTTAGATTGTTAGGAACTAGGCAACCTTCTGGGAAAAGGGTAGCTTATTGCAAAAGGGTGGATTCCACCTTAACCAGGATGGAATTAGGCTGCTGGCACTAATATTTAAAAAGGAGTTAGAGGAGATCACGTGATGCCTTGGAAGAGGGAAGATTTTATCTTATGTCTCTCTTGCCATCCTCTTCAGAAACCCTCTTTGTCAGCATACTTGGGTACTGCGATTGGGGTAAATAGAGCTAATATTCTTCCCTTAATACTCCAGGCGAATTGGAAGCCAGGAGTGCTGTGGTGATGTCGATGAAATCGGCAAGGAAGGACCGCAATCGAGGCAAACCGAGAGGAATACAAAATGGCAGCGCCTTCAAGCCTGGGGGAAATGACAGTCGGGTCAGCGTGGATAGCAGAGATCACCTCGGATGTTACAACTGCAATGGAAACTATCTTAGAAAAGCGCAAACTGGAAAATGTGCAAACCAAATTGGACAGAATGGGACAGGAGGTCGCAGCTTTTCAATAGCGGGTCGGAGATCTGGATGATAGATTGTTGCATGTGGAGGAAGCCCAGACCCAACATCAACAGATTATTGCCGCGCTTTAGGAGTGCATAGAAGATCTTGAAAACGGATCTCGACGGAGTAATCTCTGTTTTTTTGGGCTTCCAGAGTGTGACCTTTTGAGACATGTTGGAAGCCTGGCTTGCCACCTCGTTCACTTTTTCAGCGGGTTTGAAAGGACTCACAGACTGTGCTTGATGCATTCTACCAGGCTATGAGTGATCACTGCAAAAATCTTAAATTATGCCCACAAACAGGTCATTTTACAAGCAATACAAGGGGTCCACATTCTTACCTCAATGCTAACAATTTTCCTTGATGTATTTTTCACCGCCTTGAACCGAAAGGCATTTGTGCGGTATATAAATAAAAACTTAGATTATGTTATTTCAATAACATTAAAGTGCTCTGCTTCCAGGATTACTCGAGCAAGGTGACACAACAACGTCATGCATTTGCCTCGGTGTGTTCGACATTAGGTGCCCGAAAGATCCAGTTTGCGCTGCTTTACCCTGCATGACTTTGAGTGCAACATAATGGAGCCACTACATTCTACTTGACTGTAGCAGAAGTTCAATCCATGGTGGGTATGTGGACTGCAGAGGGGCCTTCAATGAGTGCCATCTCTTCTACCGCTGGACCTGCTTAGTGGTTTTTGATTTTTGAAGCTGCTTTGTGATAATCCTGGGTGCTTGGCCGCCGCTTCCTGACCTGATTCCCCGTACAGCCATCAAGACTGTTGGCCAGCTGTTGTTTGACTTGGGGATTTTCCCTTCTCTTGCCGGACTGTATGCTGATATCTCCCGGCCTTCTTCTGTCTGGGGAACTTTGTTGGATGGGACTTGGAGGTCAAGTGTAGGTGTGTGGATGAATGCATGCATGCAGAAAGTTTGAATGGGTTGTATGATGAATGGTGTGCCTGTGGTATAGGGAATAGTTGGAGATGGTAAAGAGGGGAGGGCTGAGTTCCATTAATGTGTGCCGAGACTGGAGAGGCTGCGCTGTACTTTGGCACATTTACCTATTTTGTTGGTGCAGTTGATTTTCTTATAGTTTAGATCTGAATATATACCCTGATTGCCTCATAGGGGTGTTTCCGGGAAGGCCTAGAGGTGGTTTATATTGTGTCAGGTTTGTTTTTTGCTTGAGAGAGATGCTGCATGGAGGGGAATAGAGAGGTTTGACCCAGGGCACAAGGCAGGGAGAGAGAGAGAGAGAGATGGTAGACAGTGGGAAAGAAACAGAAATATTGGATATGGCAGTCAAAGGGAAGGTACAAAGATGGAGATGGATGGTGAGCACGGAGAAAGAAGAAAACGTCAAATGGGCAGGAGACCCCGGTGAGCGAGTTAACAGAAGAAAACCAGAAACCAGAGCCTGGGACCAACATGATTTGAATAATAAAATGACCAGACAACAAAAGGTAGAAAAAATAATTTTATTTTCTATTTTGTGATTACAATGTCAGATTTGAAATGTGTATCTTGCTGGGGCTGGTGTTAGGTCCTAGCTCACACTCGTTGTCTAACAGAGAGAGGAAAAGCCTTTTTTGTTTTGTTTTATTTACACCACAGCACTATAATGAGGTTGGAGAGGGCAAAGGGGATTGGGGTAGGTGAAGAGGCTACAAAATAAATCCGCCAGGATCTTTGAAAAAAAAATGCCCAGTTGGGCAGGAAAAGTGAATCGAATCAAAAAATAAATTCAGTAGGCCAAATCGAATCAAAAAATTTCTCCCTGAATCAGGCAACACGACTACAGCCCCACAAATGCCTACATGGTTTACATGTGTTAGTGTACAGTGCAACATTTTGCCAACTACAGAGAGCCCTTTTCTGCAGTAAAACATAACAGTAGTTGTCATGAGGGAATCTATAATAATAAAACCCTAGAGCGCCAATGCGCTCTTGAAACAGCGTGATTCCTGGTGCCGTGAGGTGTGCTTCTGTGGCAGTATTGTATTTGACACATCATGGCGCTTGTAGGGGTTGGAGGTGCAAGTGGTGGCTGAAGGCGTGCAACTGTGCAGCTGTCAGCTTCAGGCGCGTTTGGCGGTTTGTCGGACCGGCAGGAGAGTGGCGGTTGCGGATTAGGGGCTGGAGAGTGTCGGTTCCGGTGCTACTTTGCAGGAGGGTACCATTCATTACAATTCAGTATCTGAAAATGGTACAATTCTATACACAAGTGCGTCTGTGCCTGGGAGTCCCTGCAGATGAATAAGCGCAGACTAATGTCACTCAGAAGAATGCAAGCACCCAGTCGACTACTACCTACAGACTATAGAAAACCGAATTCAATACGCAGATTTCAGGTCCCCTCTTTTGCTATTCCGCGCAAGTTACAAAAGAACTCTTAGCTCTTAGCTATTGACTAGTAGTAGTCAATACTCATGCGCCTGGTTGGCCGCGCACATTCTGGGGAAATACACACGGCCGCCTCACACTTCAAGAAAAAACTGTCCATGATCATCCTACAAAGGGAAACATGCGACGCTTAACAAGAATAAAACCGATTCATATAAGCGCCATACACAGAAGAACTCAGAGCCGGAAACCGGGCTGCACCACTCACTCCCCTTAGGGGCGAACCAACGAAAGCCATAGCAGCTCGGAAGCTCCAGCTCAGATCATATTCTCTCTTCCACATGTGCAGGGCTGATGGGTCATGTAAAAGCTCAGGCCCTGCTCTCAGGTGTGGTCTGCTGGATTTGTCCTAGAGCCCACTGGAAGGTTAACAAGCACGAATTGCATGTAGCCGTCAGTGCAGCCTCTTCTGCACTGCACCGCCCTGTGTTGACAGCTCCTGCTGCTGGGAAATCGGGAGGGGGAGCTACATGATTCGCTTCCGAGGCCACGGCACAGTGGCCCTAGCTCTGATCTTCACTTCTGGCATCTCTGTACACGCTTTCTCACACACGCATACTCAAACCATACTCTCACTTTCTTATATCCTATATAATAAAACTCTAAGCGCGCATGCGCACTTAGGGTTTCGTGTTCCCTGCCACTGTGATGTGTGATCCATGGCCGGATTCTATTTTAGAACGCAGCGGTAGGGAACACTCTGGAGCTTCCCCCCCTCACTCACTGCGAAAGAAACCGCTGTCGCCACCGCCGTTCCTTCTGCTCCCCTCTTTGGAGTGTGCAGTGCAGGCCATACACGTGGATCCGGAAGCGTACCGAGAGTGTAACGGGGTTCCTGGGCAGCTGAACGCATTCTCCAGGCGGCCGCAGCCTCAGCAAACGCCGGTCTTCCTCCCAGCTCGCGTCCAGAGCCTTTCCGCCCCAGCGAGAGGTTGAGTGTCGTCGTCTTCACCCTCCCCTCCCCGGCGCACCCGATTCCCCGTTGAGCCTCCCATCCGACCCTCCAACCGTGGTCTGGCTGGCTCTCTTAGTCCCTTGCCGCCGCCCCCCTTCCCTTCCCACGGTCACGACAAACCTCTTGACTCTAGCAGCGTCCGCAGCACTCTAAACACGCTGCTTCGCGGCCTTCTTCTGCCCTGATTTGCTCTGCCGGTGACGTGGCAGAGGGAATCGCGGGCAGTAGAAGGCCGCGAAGCAGCGTGTTTAGAGTGCTGCAGCCGCTGCTCGAGCTGGGAGGTTTCTGGTCGTCTCGTGATGGGAGGGTAAGTGGGGTCGGCTGCACTTTGGCGGTGGGAGCGGGGGGGGGGAGATGAAAACATGCTGCTCAAGGGTTCTACTGCACAGGGGGATGGGAGGGAGGGATAGAAAAATGATAGGTTCTACTGTACAGGGGGGGAGGGAGGGAAGCAGGCAGGCTGGCTGGCTGGCTTTGGGGGTGGGGGGGCACTGAGGGCACTAAATACATAGGAGGCACTAAGGACATAGGAAGGAGGCACTGAAGGCACTAAGGACATAGGATGGGACACTAAGGATAGGAAGGAGACCCTGGGGACATAGGATGGGACACTAAGGACATAGGAAGGTGGCACTGAGGGCACTAAGGACATAGGAAGGAGGCACTGAGGACATAGGATGGGACACTAAGATCAGGAAAGAGGCACTGGGGGCACTAAGGACATAGGAAGGTGGCACTGGGGGCACTAAGCACATAGGAAGCACTGAGGGCACTAAGGACATAGGAAGGAGGCACTGAGGTCACCAAGGACATAGGAAGGGACACTAAGGACATAGGAAGGTGGCATTGGGGGCACTAAGGACATAGGAAGGGGATCACAGAGAGTCAGGCAGGCATGGCACAACAGAGAAATACAGGCAGACAGGGGGCCAGGGAGAGACACAGACAGAAATACTGACAGACAGTGTACACGGAGAAAGAGAGACAAAGAAAAAAAAAAGATAGACAGACATCTACTCTAGCACCCGTTAATGTAACAGGCTTAAACACTAGTGTGCTTTATAAATTACCTTCCCTATTACTGAACTGCTGTATATAGAGAGCACCTATTATAGGTAAGAAATTTCATATATCTGTTGTAAGTTGTTGCTTTTCAAGTATGCATTTAAATGCTGTCTGAAGTAGAATTTTAACCAGTATCTGAAACTGAAATAGATTTGTAAGAGCTTGGTTGGGGTTTTTTAAAAATTTTTTTATTAAAAATTGTTTCTTTCCCTAACAGAATGGGGAAAGGACTGCTGGAAGCCGATGGGAAGTCATCCAATTTGCATTACAGCAAGAGTTCCGCAGCGCTGTGGACCTGAAGGTAGAGGCAACTCATTGCTTAAAGATTTCTTAGAGTTCAGGATTCAGGTTCTTATTGGTACCCTGTAGTTTAAAAAACAAAACAAAAACCTTAAGTTTTGTTTTTTATTTACATACGTCTTTTGGTTTTTCCTTTGTATACTTCTAAAAGACAAAGGAAAGTAGTCAAAACCTTTAGTGGCAAAGAGGGTCCTGCATAGAGAGTATTATGTGAAAGAAATTTTATTTCGAATGCCTCTTCTATTTAATTTCAGAATCCATGGGTGATGAATTGATTTGCCCATGGTCACTCCATGTTGTTAGCAGAGGGTAGGCTTAAGAACGTAAGTGTTGCTATACTGGAACGGACTGAAGGTCCATTAATCCCAGTATCCTGTCTCCAACAGTGGCCTATCTAGGTCAAAAGTGCCTGGCAAGATTCCAAAAGAAATTGTAGCCTTGTTCCCCCACCCCTGAAATCCTAAAATTGCTGGTTTTTGAGGTCCTCCAGTGGAGTTACAGCTGTTTTTTCAGCAGGAAACCTGGCGGCGGTGGCCATCTTGGATTTTTCCTGATTTGTATTCTGTGTTCTCAAACCTCTTCAAAAAGCCTCATTTTGTTTTCTAACCACCATTTGGGAGTCCTCATGCTCCAGTGCCATGAATTCATGTGAAGTTTGTGCAGCTTGGGCATCTGAAGAGTACCCTTGTGCCACATGTTCCGCTGCATATACTGGGGAGGTAGGAATATCGGGTTCAGCTCTGACCACCTTATTAATGCTGCCAAATGACCATTGAGATGGATAGAGGATGATTTTACCCTCTTGGGGTCCCATGAGGATGATTTTACCCTCTTGGGGTTCTGTGATGCATCACCAGTGCCTAATAAAGGTTCTGAAGGTCCCAAAGCGAAAAGTAAGCGCTCTAACCCTTCTCTTGAAGGGTGTTCTTAGTTCTCTATGCCCTGTATGTCTGACTTTGTGAATTTGCTCTAGCAAGCCTATGTCAGTGGTGCTGTGGCACCTTCTGGGTCAGCTAGAGAGTGACCATCTGCACAGTCACCTCGTGTTCCATCATCTGCTTCTCCATGGATTTCTGTGTCTCCCTGGACACCAACAGCTGGTCGGACGAGGTCCTTGAAGCCTTGGTCAGAGATGATGCAACACAGGGCAAAGTGGATCGGTCTGAGTTCTGCTGTGGACCAGGGCAAGGACCCCTCAGTTTGCAGGCTGTTCAAATTTGCTGCTGTGGTGGATCTTCTCATTGAGTCTCTGAAAGAGTTCAAAATTGATCCTCTTCAGCCTACTTCCCACTGTTCCTTGTTTAGCAGGGTCCGCTCTCAGCTTACCACCTTTTCGTGGCACCTGGATATGAAAGTCCTGATTTCTGAGCACCGGGAGAACCTGGAGGGTTCCCTTAAAGTGACAAAAGCAATGTCCAAGCTACATCCTATGGATCAGCAGTTGTAGCAAATATTTGCAATGCCTAAAGTGGACATTTTGGTGGCTCAGGTGACCAAGCACAGATCCCTTTCCAGTGAGGGTGGCATAGTGTTTAAAGATCAACAGGATCGCAGACTGGACATGTTGCTCAAGAGGCAGTTTTAGGCCTTGTCTTTGGTGGTGTGGGCTGCTGCAACAGCCTCCTTTGTGGCTTGAGCATGTCATTCTAAATTACATGATCCAAGCGGTACGCATTCGAATCCTCCTTCCCTATTACTGGTGGGAGTGAACTATGTGGCTGATGCTTTTTTGATCTGCTACAGGTAGTGGACAAAGTCTCGGCAAGTTATGTGTCTGCTCGCAGAATCTTGTGGATCAGATTTTGGGCTGGGAATTTCATCTCCAAAGCCACGCTCAGCAGATTTCCTTTCAGGGGCAATATGCTGTTTGGGCAGAGTTGGATGACCTCATGGCTAGTGTTGAGGATTGCCACCCGAAGTCACTCGCGGACAGCAGCCTTAGGACCTCTAAAGGGCAAGCCCATAGGACCTATCACGGCTCCTGTAATTTGTGTTTTTTCTCCTGTGGGTCCTCATCCCAGAGATCCTTTCAGAGCCACAGCAGAGATTCTCTGGGAATAGAAAGTTCCAGGTCTCCACCTCCCTCCCAGAGGATCAGCCCAAGAAGTTGCAATGACTCCAGGCCTCCAGCCTCCCTGGGCAAGATTGGAGACAGGCTGCAGGCTTCCTGGCTGCTTGGGAAACTATCGCGACACGACCCTTCAAGATCTGTGATGGATTGTCAATCTGAAGAAGAGCCAGCTGCAGCCCATTCAGGCTGTGGAGTATCTGGATGTCCGATTTGACATGGAGAAAGGCTGGATGTTTTTTCCAGCAGTACGCAGGCTGAAAGTTGAGAACCAAATTTCAACTCTCTTGGCGCAGCAGTCTCCATCGGCCTGGGATTATCTCCAGGTCTTGGGCTTAATGGTGACCACAATAGAAGTGTTTCCTTGGACTATCAAAACGGTGTTTCTGGTTGCCATCACTTCTGTGAGGCATGTCTCTGAACTACAAGCCTTGACATGCAGGGACCCTTACCTCCATATCACGGAGGCCGGGGTCTCCTTGAGGACCGTTCCCTCTTTCTTGCCAAAGATGGTTTTGGCATTTCACATCAACCATGAGGTTCGCCTTCTAGCTTTCCAGCTCTCGGGATTTAAGAAGAAGGGCAAACTAATGAAGCAGCAATGCAATTAAAGAAGCACCAGGATTGAGACCTTTACATGACAGAATAAAATATTTTGACATAACACCGCCTGATTATTTCGGCATTTTGCAAAGTTAGAAGTTCACTTTTGGGTTCCTTGTCAAAGTTTTTTGAAACATGGTCCATGTCGGGACCTGTTAATTTTCAAAAGCTAAGTGAAAGTTATGTTTCTAACGTTACAAATGAACAAGTGTATCACTTTTATGAAATTTCTATAACATTTCATACACAGTGATTGGGTGGTGGGTCTGGCTATAGGAGCTTCGGTTCTTGGCCAGATTACACATTTCTGAGTATATGTGAATTTCACCAGATAGATAAGCATGTTTATCTAGCTTAACATTCTTGGAGATCTATTTCTTTTTTCTCTGTACACAAATTTTATTGGTCTCCTATCTCATGAGATTTAGTCTTAAGCTTCCCTACTCATTTTTCTTATTTTGAAATAGTCACTAGTGAACATATAGTTTAGGAAGTGGGTGTGAGGATTTAATTGATTAGTTATAGGAATGTGGGAACTAAAAATGGGAAGAACTCCTGCTGTAGGAAACTGGCCAGCTAGCCATATCACAAATGACTGCATTAAATGAAATTTAACCTTGTTGTAATGTTTATACTATTTGTATTAGGAACTGGGTTTTTTGTTTGTTATAGGAGTTTGAGGAGTTGATTAGAGCTTCTGCCTCAACACCCTGAGGTGGTGAGTTCGATCCCAACCTACTTGTGACTCTGGGCAAGTCACTTAGCACTCCATTGCCCCAAGTACCGCAGTTACCGTATATACGGTATAAGTCGATCCAAATATAAGTCGAAACCCCCTTTCTCCCCAAAAAGGAGGAAAAATGGTTGACTCGAATATAAGTCGGACGGCTTAATATTCAAGTGCCCTATCAGATTATGCACCCAGCCCCCTCCCTGCCAAACTCTGCATCCAGCCCCCTTCCCTCCCTCCCCTGTCAGGCACTGCACCTAGCACCCTCCCCTGTCAGGCACTGCACCCAGCACCCTTCCCCGTCAGGCACTGCACCTGGCACCTTTCCTTCCCTGTCAGACTCTGTACCCGGCACCCTTCCTTCCCTCCCTCCCCTGTCAGGCTCTGCACCCGGCACCCTACCTTCCCTCCCTCCCCTGTCAGGCTCTGCATCCGGCACCCTTCCCTCCGTTCCCTGTCAGGCTCTGCACCCGGCACCCTTCCTTCCCTCCCTCCCTCCCTCCCTCCCCTGTCAGGTGCTGCACCGGCACCCTACCTTCCCTCCCTCCCCTGTTAGGCTCTGCACCCTGTCTCCTCTCCCTGCCCTATCTTCATACCTTCTCTGCCGATCCCTGGTGGAGGTGCATTGGGCAGGAGCAAGCTTTCCAAGCTCCTGCCCTGCTGCTTACCGGCTGCCGCGAGATCGAGTTTCTTTGGCCGCTGAGCAGCACGAGCTTGAGCATATTTTGGTGCTGCTGCTTGGCACTGAGCGGCTTCCTTACTTGCTATTATTGTCATTGGAAATGGCCAGGAAACATTACTAGGCATTCCAAAGACTGAGAAAGTAACAGGAGAGTCACAAGCAAAGGCTTGTGTTGATGCTATCCAGAAATTACTTTTAGCACATTGTGATATTTTAGATTTGTTTTTTGCACCAATAAACTTTATAATTTTATACTCTTGGAAGTCCAGGAGCTGGTTCCACATTTTGTTTTCAGCACTACTTGGTGATATTCATATACAGTTTTGCAGTCAATATAATTTTCTGCCAGTAGATGGTACTGCTTGCTGAGAGAGAAAGGTAGATTTCCATTGAAACTGTCTTGCAGCTGGAAGATTAGTTGTTAAATATATGTAATGTAATGTAATGTAATTTATTTCTTATATACTGCTACATCCGTTAGGTTCTAAGCGGTTTGAAGAAAATATACATTAAGATTATAAATGAGAAGTAAGAAGGTACTTAAAAAATTCCCTTACTGTCCCGAAGGCTCACTAGTTTTGTTACTCTTTCCTCAGAATGCTATACTGAAATACAACATTGCTTATGCCAAGAAGTGGGACTTCACAGCTTTGATTGATTTTTGCGATAAGGTAAATTTTCATTTATTTACTTGAAAGCCACTGGAAAATGTACATTTGAAGAAAATTATACAAATAAACTTTCTCACTGTTTGCTTTCATAATTGACCTGAAATGTCTTGATCTTAAATACTGCAATGTACACACACATCAAAGGCCAACTAAGTTATTTACTCTGTAGTGTTTGATGTAGAGTGCACCAGTAATTCATTTCTTTTCTGAGCCCCACAGGGAAAAGGGAAGCTTTAGGCCTCAATATCCTAGCATAGAAGAGGATGTAAAACCTTAGAACTTAGAAGCTAGAATTGTTGAGAGAACCTTGCTTTCTCCTTTGACAAATGTTGTATATACACTGTAACACAGGACTTGTATGCTGACATAACAAATTTTTATTTATACTGTATATTCCAAAAGCCTTTCAATTCTGTGTAGTTTACAAAAGAGGTGACTTGACCATTGTTGGTGAACTACAATATAACGTAGGCATAAGCTGACAGGAATAGGTATAAACATAGCCGGTGTTTGATTCCCTAGGTTGAAATGCTAGTTTTACTCCCTTTTGTGTAGAAATGTACAAGTTTTAATCGTATGGGGAGGGGGGTTGAAAATAAAAATGTGCTTTTATTACACCTTGATATAATCTGCTTTTTAATCAGAAACATACATATATAGGGAGTGAAAAGACAGGGTAACGCTATTTTTAACCTTGTATGCCTGTCAACATTCATGGAGGAAAGTAGACTGAGTAAGAGTTGTTCTTGAACTGGGTACACAGAATTCTGCTTTGCTGCAGTCTCTTATAAGTTATAAATCTTCTCATGGTGGATGATATACTCCACAGTTACAGAATTCTATATATGACTCTCAATGCTTTGACACAGAAAATCATTCTAATGGATGCAAGGTGTCCAAAATAGGGCAGAAATGACAAATCCATGAGTGTATTTTTAGGGTGGATGAGGGGGGTATTGCCCCCCCCCTAAATGATCTGCCCTGCATGAGCCTCCCTGTCTCCAACCACTTCTATTTCTGGCTTCTTCCTTTTCAAGTCTGTGGCAGTCAAGGGAACCACAAGCTTCCGTTCCCTTCTCCTTGCATTCTTGTCTTTCTGTCCATCCTGCTGCTTTGAGGTTGCAAACATTAACAAAACAAGCATGTGCGCATTACTGCTGGCTTTCCTCTCCCTCCCTGAAACAGGAAGTTACATCATGAAAGGGGAGGTAGGAGGGAAGCTGGCAGCATCACACACTGCTTTCTTAATGTTTGCAGCCACGGAGCAGCGTGGCAGGTGGGCATGCATGTGAGGGAAAGGGAAGCTTGTGGTTCCTCCTGGTAGCCAAGGACTCGAGAGAAGAAAGTGGCAGAGGGCATTTCATTGAGTAAGCCGCTAGCGCAGCTTTGTAAAAGAGGCCGTTAGTTCCAAAATTAAAGGACTTGTCTTTGATACGACAGCAAGCAATACCAGACTTCACAAAGGAGCTTGCATCCAAATCAAAAAGCTTATGTCATAGACCGTTGATTATTTGTTGAGTGCACAAGAATTACAATATATTGTTAAGCTTAGTGGTAAGAACATAAGAACTGTCATCTCCGGATCAGACCTTCGGTCCATCAAGTCCGGCGATACGCACACGCGGAGGCCCAGCCAGGTGTATACCTGACGTAATTTTAGTCAAACCGCTAAGAACCCTTAAGGACTCAGTAGCCAATAAAGTCCAAACTAAATTTCAATAAAGGAAAAGAATTGGCCCACAATCAAAATTTTCCCAAGAGAAAAAGATTGAAAGGAACAGTTTCAATAATAATGAAACTCAATTTTGATTGGTTTGTAAAGCAAACCTCTAATCTAAACACTATTTCTCCAATGGACATCAGTATGAGCCATTTAAAAGGCGCCCAGTGTGTATTGAAGGCTCAGGCAGTGACTTTACAATGACTGGCATCACCTAGACAAAGTCTAGATAAAGGCTGCTGCCTCATATATCATGTTGTCCATGGTATAAGAGAAAACCTCAGATGTGTAAAAGTGAGTGAATAAACAATCCCTTTCAACCATTCACTCCTGGGATACAGCGCATAAACTCCCAAACCTTACCTTACTGAATAAAGTGTCAATGGCAAAAAGTGCCTGTGCTAGAGTAAAGTGTCTATGGCATAAAAAAGTGAATGGTTGAATGGGATTGTTTATTCACTCACTTTTACACATCTGAGGTTTTCTCTTATACCATGGACAACATGATGTATGAGACAGCAGCCTTTATCTAGACTTTGTCTAGGTGATGCCAGTCATTGTAAAGTCACTGCCTGAGCCTTCAATACACACTGGGCGCCTTTTAAATGGCTCATACTGATGTCCATTGGAGAAATAGTGTTTAGATTAGAGGTTTGCTTTACAAACCAATCAAAATTGAGTTTCATTATTATTGAAACTGTTCCTTTCAATCTTTTTCTCTTGGGAAAATTTTGATTGTGGGCCAATTCTTTTCCTTTATTGTAATTTTAGTCACCCATATCCCTCTATGCCTCTCGTAAGGAGATGTGCATCTAGTTTGCTTTTAAATCCTAGAAAGGTGGATTCTGCAATAACCTCCTTTGGGAGAGCATTCCAGGTGTCCACCACTCATTGCTTGAATTAAATAAATAAAATAAAAAAATAAAGCAGCGAGGTAGGCCGACCCCTAAACTTTGTTTTAATAAAATTTTGCGTGTGTTTCGTTTTTATATAAAGGAATAAATTTAGCCTTGTGGAAAAAATGTGTTAATTTTTTTGGACCACCATAGTATCATAGTCTGATAAACTTGTTTGAGTGAATTGAAAGCCTAATGGAGCCAAAGGACCAAGGGGCTCATAATTGAAAGAGAAAAATGTCCAAAAACCGGCCTAAGTTGGCACTTGGACAAACATTGTCAAAATACGTCCAAGTACCAATAATAAAAACGGGTTTTGGACGTATTTCTAAACGACCCAGGTCTTCATAGTGCCGCTGAACGACCAAAGCTAAACGGGGCGTTTCAGGAGGAATGTCGAGGGCGGGAGTTGGGCGGGACATGGGCCGGCTTAGACTTAGTCGTACAGCATGTATAATCGAAAGTTATACAGCTCAGGATCGACGGAACTTGGACTTTGTGACTTAGACCATTTAAAACATGGTCTAAGTCACAAAAACCCACCTAAAGTCACCAGATAAGCACTGCAAACACATAAAACATACCCCCACACACTACCCTAGTGATCACCAACCCCCCCTCAACCTCATAAAAATCGTAATCACACCTTTAAAATTCAGCCTCCAGACCATCATCATCTGGCAGCCTGGCATAGGAAAACCTAGTCGTCCAGCACAGAGTCAGCTTAAGCCATCTTGAGGGTGGGTTAGGGACCCATAGAGAGGAGGACCCATGCCTATAAGCCCCTGCAATCACTGCATTGATAATGAAACATGTGCACTCCCCTATACATCCCCAAAACCCTTCTACTGGCATATAAGTGGCTCCTGTAGCCATAAGGGCTATTAGGGTGGTAGATAAGTGGGTCTAGGGCAGTATTCTTCAACCACCGGTGCCGGTGCACAGAAATTTCCTGCCGGTCCACAGGGCTGGCACATGCATCAGGCCCAAAACAGTGTTCTTCAACCGCCAGTCCACGGTGCGATCGATGCGGCATTATCTTTGAGCCAGCTCCCTCTTCCTCACTGATTCAGTGCACAAAGCCACAAGCAGTGGCTCCTACACGCGTCCTGCGCCTGAACCGGAAGCTTTCTCTCGTTGCAACGTCAGAGGGAAGGCTTCCAGATAAGGCACGGGACGCGCAAGGAGCCCGCAGCTTTGTGCACTGCATCAGTGAGGAAGAGGGAGCCAGCCTGAAGATAACATCGGGGGTGACATAAAATGGCCAGGCGGGAGCAGGCCAGAAAGTAAGGTAAGGCATAGCATAGAGGGAGGGAAACAACAAAGGTTGGGGGGAATGATTTTATTTTTTAATTTAGTGATTTAATTATGTCAATTTTGAGAATTTACATCTGCATCAGTATGCTTTGTGTAGTTTAATTTTGTGGTTAACCATTATGTGTTATTAAAAAGATTATATTGTGTATCTTTGAGAAATGAATGGAAAAAATAGTGTTACAATTAGTACTATTATGGGGGCAGGGTCTGGGGTGGAGATTGGGTAGAGATGGGTGGGGTCTGGCCCACAACTTAGCCCAGTGTTCTTGAACCGCCAGTCCGCGGACCGATGCTGGTCCACAGAATAATTCTTTTATTTCTGCAGGTCCATAGGTGTAAAAAGGTTGAATCTAGGGATTCTGGAGGTGGTTTGGGAGGCTCACCATGACCTATAAGGGACCTGTAGTGAGGAGAAGACATGGCACCTTTTTTGTGAAGTTCACAGCAGTGCCATGTAAGGTACCCCACTATTTAGGTGCCATGTCTGGGTATTCAGTCCATCACTTTGCAGACCCCTCCTACGTCCAACAGGGCTTGTTCTAGACGTTTTTGACTTGGACCAAAAGCTGGACAAAAATGTGGTATAAAGATGGACTATTTAGCAACTTGGACGATCAGATGGGCAGGATGTAAATTTTCGAAACAAAAAGATTTTGGGATGCATTTTTCAAAAATGTGTCCTAGGCTGTTTTCTACTATGGATGACTTGCGACTTAGATGAAAACGAACTTAGACGTTCCTTTCGATTATGCCCCTCCAAAAGTATAAATATATGAGACAAAATAGTTTTTAACAGAGCTAAAAGTTTGTCAGTTCCAGTTTCAGTAGTCCAAAATGTCAAACTTAAGTTTTGCGTTTGCATCTGCAAACAACATTTACAGTTTAAGTAAAACTTAGGAGTGGAGGAAAAGCCTAGTGGTTAGAAAAGTAGACTGTGAACCAAAGAAGCCAGGATTCAAATTCCATGCATGCTGCTTGTGACAATGGGTATGTGACAGCGGAGAAAGATTACACACTAGCTTCGATAAAGAATGATCTCTTCAGGCAGTGTAAATAGGAATAAGTAGACAGATTGGATGGGACAGCTGGTCTGACTCTTTTGTAATTTGCTAGTAAGGTTTTTAGCTGTGTTTTTTGGAATTTTTAGTTGAAAAGGACATCAGCATGTTTAAGTTGTTCTGGCTTGCTTAAGAAAAAAAGAAGTAAAATCAGTGTAAATTGTTAAAGGATGATGTGTATTTCTATGTCAAGGATTAAAAGGTAAGACCACTGTGGAATTGAAGTGGCAGATATTTGGAGCTTTTCCATTTTAAGTGCAAATTTTACTCTTTCTTGCCAGATGCTGTAAGCACCAGGAACTAATATCCTGTATTTTATCGCTCTCCTGTGTAATGTTCCACTAAATTAAATCCAAAACACTTGCCTATAATTTATATTCTAAATGAATCAATACACTTAATGTTGTAATTTTTCACAGGAAATGTGACAAATATCCAGTAATTTTCAGGATGAAGGTCATCTTTGCTAACAAATTTTGGATGGGAAGGGGTGTATGGGTTAGAGGAGGGAGGATAATGAGCTCAGGTTTAGGGAGCAGTTTGTGTTTTGTCTCATATGTACTGCCTTAGAGATTTGTTAGTTAAATGTTTGCTGGTTAATAAGACACCATGCTTGACTTCCTAAAGGCAAATGTCACTCAGAGTAACTACATTTCTCAAACATTGTGCTATAATATAGATAGTACGTAAATCATTTATACTTTAATATAAACCAAAATTGTGTGGGGGGTGGGCAAAAAAAGGGTCCCAAATCCTTCCTGAACCCATTGCAGGCTTCTCCTGGGCCTACCATAAGCCCTAGTGGTGGACTGGGACACGAGTAATCTTCCTATGCTCCTGCTCTGTGCAGTCTTGCTACTGAAAATGACTGCCACGAGTTCCTGCAGCAACCTAGCAAGACTGCTGTGAGCCTCAGTGGGTTAAGCTTCCCAGGCTGGATCCAACTTGAGCTGGACTAGGAAAACCCAGCGAGTTCTGCTTTCTCCTGAGGAACCTGTGTTGGATATGGATTTGCACCTCATCTCTTTCCAGATGGAAGAGGAGGCTCGCTCACCAGTTTTCAGTATCTTCAGATGGGAGGAGCTCCCTAGCTTTGTTGATGCTGTTTGGTAGGTCTTGTTTTTATCGGTCATTTATATGTAAGAGCCAGATGAGGTCCTCCTTTTGGAAGGCTTGGTGGGTCATACAAGATCTTCCTCTCCAAAGGGCTCTATTTCCATCTCCTATCACTTGGGGATTCAACAGTTCTTGGAATCCTCAAGGTGGATGTCCTTATGTTGGTCTTAACCAAGAAGACTGCTGTTCCTGCAGAGGGGGCAATCTGCTTTTTTTTTTTTTAATTGTTTGAATAATTTTTATTGAAGAGCCATTCCCCAGAATGAGAAAGGAAACAGCAAAACGCATCAAATCATGCTTGCGCAGAGGCAAACATAAAAACTGCCACAAGCAAAAAGAACATGTGAACAGGAATGTAAACATTCTGGGAAATGCATGGGTTTTTATACCATATCACCCCCGCTATCTCCTCATCCCTGTCCCGCTTTCCTCTAGCACAGGGAAAGAATAGGCATGCCATAAAGTGCAATAGTCATCACCTAAATCAGCCAACCAGTTCTGGGCAAGCAAGGACAAAAAGGGCAGCGGGCGTTCGGCCTGACTTAGCCTATATCAGGCAGAAACTGGATTAGCAGACGTAGGAAGGTGAAGAAAGATCTGGTCTATTTTCAGAAAAGTGCCTCCTTGATATAAATTGGATTGTTCATTAAGATAATAATGCCTAAGCTATAAATATGTGAAAAAGGTTATTTTAGCACTCATCAAAGGTGCCTAAGCTCCTCCTGTGGGGGAAAAGCACCCTCCACAGCTAACCTCCTTCTCCCCACTCACCACAATAACCAGTGCATAAAATACATACCCAAGAAGTCTGGCTATATCCACCCCCCCACCCCCCCCCAACTGTATCGTTTGTAACCATAGAACACAAAAATATGACCACACAGACTAGAAAAGGCTTAAGAAACAGGCCACTCTACTAGAGCTAAGGCATAGGGCTATAGAGTGCTCTAAGGCCTCAAGGCAATGGACCACATATATGGTAGTGAACAAGGGCCCTTCACCAAAAGAAATAATAAGGCAAAAGAAGGGCACATAACCACATATATCGGCAGATCAGAAGAGTAGCAGGTTGCACAGGCTGCAGATGTTTCCAACATTATAGAAGTTTCACACTGCCACAAAATGAAACTCGAGCTCGAGAAGCATGTTGTAAACCCGCCACAAATTTCCTAAGATCTTCCAAAGAGTCACAGTGCCTGGGGCCCTGCTCTGCCTGTATGCACACTTGTGCAGGAAACAAAACCGTGAAGTATATACCTTTGTTGCAAAGCTCTGAGCAATACGGGACAAGTGTCTTCCTGTTTGCTGTAACTGCCTTGGAATAGTCATTAAAAAGTTAAACTAAACTAAACCTTAAGTTTGTATACCGCATCATCTCCACAGAAGTGGAGCTCGACACGGTTTACAGGAATTAAAAAAAGAAGGGAACTCCAATGGAAAGAGGAAGGGATTTGGTAAACAGGAAGGAAAGAGGGGACTTAGAATAATGGAGAGGGAGGGAGTAGTTACATTTTGGAGAAAAGCCAGGTTTTCAGTTAAAATTTTATCTTTCTCTGCAGTGTTCATAATGCATGTAATAACAGGACGAAGATGCACTGCATCTGCTCTGTATCCTCCCAATCTGTGAACCCTGTTCCACAACAATACGGTTACCTGCAGGGCCCAAGCCCAATCTAGCAACCAGGTTTCGACCAGCAGCCACAGCTCTGCATCTTTTACCGATTCAGGAAGCTCTATTATGCGCCGGTTATTTTTGCTCCCCCAATTTACCTGATCTTCCAATCTAGCCTTGTGTGATATGCACAGGGTGCGCAGACGGGTACAGGCCTGCTCCACGTGGTCTTCCTAAGCAGACATCCGATTTTCAAACTGTGAAATCTGCTGACCCTACCACTCTACACAGTCCTTCATTTTGTGCACCGCAGCTTGAAATTTGGTAAATTTGCTATCAATAAGGCGGAGAGATATTTGGTAATTTCCCACACTGCCTTGTCGTACAGGATAATGGTGGGCCATGGAGAATGCACCTCCACTGCCATCTTGGGCAAAATCTGGGTCTGTTTAGTGTTTATCCCTTGCTGGCCATTAGGCTTTCGTGGTAATCTTTTCTTTATAACTCTTGAAAGCATGAGTTCAGATCTGAAAAAAAATCCAAAATTATTTTTCTATTAAAAATTACAATGTTAGTCACAGTTTACTTAGATTCCTTATTATCTTCTGTTCTATAAATGAATGGATTTATATTTTTAAAAATTAATAACATGGAAATCATTTTAGTTTGTTGTACATTTCTTATAAATACAGAAAAAAAAATGTAATCATGCAGAACCAGTGAACTTTATCTGTGCAGTATTCAGCTGATAAATGATATGTCATATTGAGAGTTATAAGAATTTTAATTATAAGATTAGGTGCTTGTTTTAAACTGCAGAGAGTTAAAAGCTGACTAAATTATAGATCTCATTGTCTTCATTTTTACCCACTAACATGTCAGGTTTTCAGGATATCCCTAATGAATATGTATGAAGGAGATTTCTATATAACAAAGATAATAAGAATGTTGATCTTTTTCATTCATATTCATTAGGGATATCCTGAAAACCAAGGTTGAAGACAATGAAGCAGAATATAGAATGATCAGGGTTTAGACCTTAACCAGTAAAAGGGGTGCAGTGATGAAATGATTAATAGCTGCACATATCATTCTTATATAATTGGCAGTTAAATTTATCTTCAGTAGAATTTAAGCTTCCCAAAGTGATTTTATCACCCAGGAAGCATTTATTGAGTCTTGGCTTGAATTTACTTTAAGGGGTCCTTTTATCAAGCTGCAGTAAGGATTTAACGTGCGTAATACCGCACGTTAAACCGCCTGCCGCGCTAGCCGCTAACGCCTGCATTGAGCAGGCGTTAGTTTTTTAGCCGGCCGCAGGGTTAGCGCGTGATGAAATGTCCTCGCTAACTCCGCTAGCGCGGCTTGATAAAAGGACCCCTAAGTATAAGGAAGAGAATTGAGTTTTTAATCAGAAAATTGTCAAGTGAGGGCACTGTTGTACTATTCTGTGACTGTTTTCAGATGTTACAATTTTTCCTTTTACTCCACAACAAATTGAAGAGCAAACTCAAAACTGAGACCTGATAGGTGTTTGAGTGGTATGCTGCATCGGAGTTAAAGAACTAAGGGGGTCTTCCTAAGGCGTGCTACCCGATTTAGCGCATGCTAAATGCTAACGCACCCATTATATTCTATGGACCCGTCAGCATTTAGCATGCGCTAAATTGGCTAGCGCACCTTAGTAAAAGAGTGGGTAAGCTAGCATAAATACTCATCTCTTGATATTCATATGATTTTTCTTTCTGAATGTTCTAAAATTTAAGATAGCACAAGGTTTGCACAGAAGTAGTTTATGGTGCTCGATTTTTATTCAAATATATCTTTTGATGATAGTTTTTAAACAGTTGACAAGAATAAAGAACAAATGTTAGCTTGGGATGATTTTCTTTTAAATTTATTTAAGGAAATTGGATTTTCTTATTTTGTTATGGAAATTAAAGTATATAATAACATATTTTCATTTGGATATGACGGAGAACATTTGCCAAAAATACAAATTTCCCTGTGCGTTTAATGCAAAGTAAAGATGCTAGTCACAGTATTGAAAATTAGGGTTTTTTTTAAATTTTGAACAGAGCAGTTGTGGGGCAGGCTGTAGCTGCATTAGCAGTTCTCTCTGTTCCATTGCTTCCTTTTTTCTCAAATGACACTTTGAAAGCACCTTTGCCAAGTCTCTTCGTGATGAATTCAACTGTCATACTGATTTTAGTTTTATGAATTCCTCTCTACCAAGGACCAACTCATTTTATAAATAACCATGCAAGTACTATTGTGTAGCTATGATCAGAACCAGGTATTGAAAGCTATCTCAAATGTGAGTGTTTTTATAGTTTCACTCCATAGAGTATCTTCCTTTTGAATTACTATCCATAGCGGTATTTTCTGTTAAACAGGTATGCATTGTAACACAAGCCTGTTGATGTACCACCTTAACTGATTTTTTTTTCAGTAAGAAGTGTTGGGATGAAAGACCACTAAGGAACACAGCTTAAAAGAGGCCTATTTCCTTTGGATACTGGTGGAATTCATGGCCCAACATGAAATTTAGAGGCACTGCTTTGTTGAATACTGTCTTTTGGATGAAACATTAAGGGAGTAATTCTATAACGGTACCTATATTTAAAGGATATTCTATAAAAGGAAGTAGAATTCTAGCACAACATGTAAAAAATTATATGCATGTAAATTAGGAGTGAGCAGTTATATGAGTGGAATATGTGCTCATGCCTAAATGCTGGAGCTAATGCGCCTAATAAATAGTATTCGATAAGTTACATGTATAAATGAGTCCTGCCCATATTCTCCTCACTCTGCCTATGTGTATGCTTACCTGTAAAATGTTCACTTTGTAAGATACGAGGTGCTATCCAAATGTTCGGGGAATGTGAACAGTGCGCATGAACTGGATATAGTATGCTCTTCCATCACTAGAGGTGTCTAGCAGTATGCTTTGTGAATCAGTGTGCCAATGGGCGTGCAGCTTAGTGGTCACATTGTTTTGTTCTGTGCAATTTTGTAAGATTGTGTTTTAGTGACTCGGCAAATTTCGATATGACGGATTTTTACTGAGCAAAGAACCTGCATCAAATTTTGTTTCAAACTTTAAAAAACTGCTGCAGAAACCCATCGTATGCTCCAGGAAGCCTTTGGAGATAATGCCTGGCATTTTCTTTGGTACAAATGCTTCAAGGACGGACAAACATCTGTCCCTGATGATGACCGTTCCGGACGACCGTCAACAAGCACAACACTGTAAACCATAGCAAAAGTTTGTGAGACTATCCTTGCAGATCGTAGGTAAACTATCCACAATGTTTGTGAGATGATAGGACAGTCATACGGGACAGTTCAACAAATTTTGTCAGACGAATTGAACATGAGACGTATTTCTGTGAAATTTGTGCCAAGACTGCAAACAGAAAGCCCATCGCATTTCTGTCTGTTCGGAACTTCCAGAAACATTAGAGTGTTTACGCACCCTCCCTATTTGCCTGACCTTGCCTCTTGTGATTTTTTTTTCCTATTCCCCAAAATGAAATTACGACTGAAAAGGCACCGTTTTAACACAATTGAAAAGATCCTGGCAGAATCGCAGGAGGTCCTCAAGGCACTCACCCGAGATGACTTCATAGATGCATGGACTCATAGGAAAAATGCTGGTATCGCTTTATACATTCTCAAGGGGACCAGTTCGAAGGAGACAGTGGAAACTAGGAGTTTCGGTAAGCAATTTTTTTTTATTTTTTTTTAAATACAATTGAATTCCCCGAACTTTTGGATAGCACCTCGTATGTGTGTTTCTTTAGCAGCTGGGCTGTCATCCTGAACTATTAGATTTGTAGACCGTGTGTTCTCTCCTACCAACAGATGACGGTAGAAGAATTGATTTTTTTCGAATGACATCACTGGTACAAGTGTGCTGGTGCTTGGTAGAAAACTCTAGGACTTCTTTACCTTCAGTAGATGGTTATTTAGGCTGGTGCTCCTGGTTCCTAGTCTAGCTCTCAGCAGTGTACAAAAAATGTAGCTCTTATAAACATAGTTCTTAAATCCAAAAAAAAAAAAAAAAAAAGTCTTTTAATTATCAAAACTGCCCGCCTCTGGGCTGCATCAGGGGGTCAAAAATGAGGAAAATTCAGCACACTCTGGGCCAGATTCTGTAAAGGACATTTAAAAATTTGGCGTGGTTTAGACGTCCAGCAGTAAAATGCTGAGCACAATTCTATAATGCATAGATGCAATACAGAGAATCACACTCAGCAGTGCTGAGCAAATCTAAGCGCATCTATATTGTTAGATGTCCTTTGCAGAATCGCCTTTTAGGTATTACATCTAGACATCCTAATAACGTCTATAACGTTATCATGTGTTAGCGTTATGAGGTCATTAGAATGGCGATTTTATGCTGGGATTTTTTTAGCATTAAAATTGTATGCAGTAAAAGGCTGTCGCCACTATTATATTTATTTATTTATTTATCTTTTAATCATTAATATACCACTTATATCCTGTTGGTATTTACATTTGGCTCCTTTATCATATTTCTCTTCTGTTCCGGTTGCCCAGGGTCACAGGGAGCAGTGGGGGATTTGAACCAACAACATCAGGGTACTAAGACTAGCTCTAACTGTTGCAAAAAACAGGGAGGAATGGAGGGAAGTATAGTACAAAGATTCAAAAATATCACTCCAAAACAAAAGCACCACACAAACCAAGAAAGCTAGCTTATTACTTAAGCGAAAGAAAAGCCTCAAATGGAGAGGTGTACCCACACTCTTCCACCAAAGCATCATAGGCAAAAAACTTTTGCACAAGTTTAAAGTTAGCAGGTGGGAGCAAAAAATAGCCGAGAACGATTAATGGTAAAAAAACACTGAACACAAACAGGCCAGGCTGACGATCGTTTCGTGGCCGGCAACCACTGCTTCAGGGCCTTAGCACCAAATCCAGGCTATTAGTACGCAGCAGCAGCTAGGATTTTTTAAATATTTCATACTAAACCTCATTTCCAAAAGGTTAAGAAAAGAAAAAGAGAGACATTGCTTGCAATGGCTGTGTTTCAGAGCAAGTAGACGTGTCTGATGCACAATCTTGACATCATCGGTATGCACCTAGATGGCAGAATGCCACTAAAAAAAATAGGAATATGTGTTGGGGTATCTGACCATACTTGGGATTTGAACCCATGACCTTTGGAAGATGGAAGCAGTGCCTTTAACCACTGAGCTACAGGTGCTTTCTTTTAGGCATGGGTTCTTGCCATGTAAGATGCATTGCTTAGGAGATCAAAACCATCTCAGGGTAAAAATAAGTTTCCCTCTGGACCCTCTGGAGTTTAGTAGCAAACAAAATTGAGGGTCTGGTTCCTAGACCACAGAACCACAGTGTGCACAAATTAAAAAAAACAAACAAACAACAAACTTGGCACACAGGTCTGCAGCAGCCAGGATTTAGGATCGTAAAACCTGATGCAAAATAGCCAAACAAATGTAAGTGAATCAATTGCTTGGCTATTTTGCATGGGGTTTTACTAAATTTGCATGGCTGAATCAGAAAATGGGTGATTGAGGTGAAAAACACACAGTGGACCATTTTGTGAATCGGGTTGGTTAGCAGTGATCATTTCTAAACCCCTGAAAACAGGTTTAGCGACGATTGCTGACTTTAGTGAATCGGGGCCTTAGTCTCTCCCCATATGTCTTATGGTGCAAACCCTATATCATTTTTGTCACTTTTCTCTGAACCGTTTTCAAGTCTTTTTTCATTCTTAGAAAGATCAGAAACTGAACACAGTATTTCATGTGGGGCTTCACAGCTTGTACAGGGGCATCAATACCACCTTTCCTCTGCTGGTTATATCCCTCTCTCTGCAGCTTTGTGTACTTCTTATTCAGTGGCATCAGAACAGAAAAAGTCACTCACCCAGAGGAACTAATATCCTTCTGTATTCTGAGAACACTCTGGAAAAGCTAATTGATTAGAAGCAATGCCTTCAGTTTTCATTCTAATTATACTGTGTATTCAAATAAAAATTGGGACTTCTGGTTGCATTTATTGGAAAAGTGTTTATGAGTTCATTAGAGAGGGCTTAGCAGGTAGTGTGTGTCCCACTTGTCCTGTCCTTTGCTTTCTTTATGTGTGGAAATCATTCTATTAAAGGATGTTGTAGCAATTGGTTTGCTTGAGAGATCTTCATTTTGCTTTGTTCTATTAAATTTAATAGTTGCAGGCAGAAGAGCAAATGGCTAAAAATGTAAAAAAAATGGGAGACAAAAATTTTTTGACAGATATCAGTGAAAGGAGGAAGATGAAAAATGGAATTGCTAAACTAAAAGATGCTAGGAACCGATATGTGGAGAGTGATGAGGAAAAAGCAAACGTGCTAAGCAAATGCTTCTGCTCCGTGTTCACGGAAGAAAATCCTGGAGAAGGACTGAGATTGTCTGGCAAAGTTACACGGGAAAATGGAGTAAATTCTGCGCAGTTCACAGAGGAAAGTGTTTATGAACAACTTGAAAAACTGAAGGTGGACAAGAAAGAATTAGGGAGATTGTGGATACTTTTCAAGAGGCTCTGCTCAGACAAATGGTGACGGAACCCACGAGGGAAAAAGCGATATTGGATCTGGTCCTCACAAATGGAGAGAGTATATCTAATATATGAGCATGGGATGAACAAAGAGGATCTAGAATCAGAAAATAATAGTAAATATTGAAAAACTAAGGCCAGTCTGTATATGGCCGTTTGATAGAGGATGGGCTGGAGAGGACTTCAATGGCTGGGAGGATGTAGATGGACTGTAGTGAGCTTTGACGGAGACTTAAGTAGTTGGAACCTAAGAACAGTACTGGGCAGAGCTTTGGATTCTTGCCCAGAAATAGCTAAGAAGAACCCCCCCTCCCAACAGATTTTTAGATGGATCAGGTTGAGCAGACTGGATGGACCATTCTGGTCTTTATCTGCCGTTATCTACTATGTTACTATGTCACTCCTCAAAATAAGGGGCCTGCTTGAGGTTTTATTTCATGTTTTATTATCATTGCTCTCTAATTGCTTTATGTGGTAATTAGTCCATCTTTGTTTTTAGTCTTTCTGTAGATCTTTGCCGACTGCTGGTATATGTTCCTCTGATTTGAAAAGCCTTCTGCTTTATATTGTATATTATTTTATGATGTTAATAACAACAACATATGAGTACAGAAATAGCACTAAACAAATATTGATATTTTGTGATAGTTCTGGTGAACACATAGAATTTTGATAACATTTAAAAATGAGGCTATAGTTGTCTGAGGTGATGTGCCTCCAGAGTAGTCCTGGCATCTGCTTGTCACAACATGCACAAATCTTTAAAACATAAAATATTAAACAAAAACCTGAATTAGTCTTATCTTGTAAGCTGACAATGATTCTAAGTGTTAGCTTTTCATTTTGATAAATATCAAAACCACATTTGTTTCCAAATAAAATGCATGATCTAGTGTTGGAATTTCCCCCTCTACACGTAGTTGACTTTCTTCTGGTTTATATTCAGAAGGCATATGTGAAGTGAGATTGATTTTGATAGCTGTGGATATTTCTAACAAATATAGCTATATGTGAAAACTGTAAGAGAGAAATACTGGAACTTTCTGCATTAATAACGACAAAATGTTAAGGGTTGATGTCCACTCCCCCTCGGATACCACCAAGTGTCCAGACCAGAAGGTATTTCCAGGTAATATCCAGATTCTTGTCGTTAGATAGGGATCAAAGCATGGTGCTTATATAGAGCAATCTGCACATAAGTGGAAGAAATTAGAGCATACTTGTTCATCAAAACACACAAAAAAATAAGTTGATTCAAATAAGTTTGTGATGTTGAGAATGTTTGGTATACATAGGATAAGGGCTGGCACTGCCACTAGATGGATTAGGCATCCTCCTGGGATGAAAGAAATTAGGAGATGGCAGCATGGTACTGGCATGTGAGAAAACCTTCCCTGCTTCTCTTGCCTCTGCTGGGCCTGCTGCCACTGTCCTTTCCTTACCTTCTGGGCCAGTCACAAGCTTAAACAAGATTGAGTGCTGTGCAGATCATGCAAAAATAGGCCCAAGCTAAAACATTGCCATGTCCCACCTACTTCAAAGAAAGACTTCAAACTTGGGGGCCAACTTGTGGGGAGGTAGGGTGGTAGTGGCCCAGAGGTCTGGGGGGATTGACATAGAAACATGATGGCAGATAAAAGCCAATTGGCCCATCCAGTCTATCCATCCGCAGTTACCATTATCTCTTCCTCTCTTTGAGATCCCACGTGCCTATCCCACACTTTCTTGAATTCAGACAGTGTCTCTGTCTCAATCACCTCTTCCGGGAGACTGTTTCATGCTTCTACCACCCTTTCTATAAAAAAGTTGGAGTTTATTGTTTATTGTTTATTTTAATTATTTGATTAAACGCCTTATCGATTCTACAAAGCGTTGTATAGAGTAAAAAAAAATTTTTCCTTTAGACAAACAATATTACAATTAATACATACTTTTTTTTTTTTAAAAAAAAGAAAACTACAGACGAACTATAATACATACAAAGTTGTTGTGGACGAACGAACAAAAGACACACAAGGTAAAGAGGGGAGAAATACAATAGTTATAGTAAATGGAAGAGACATTAATGGAAAAAACAAAAGGGCAGGGAGATTAATTAAAAAAAGTAAAAAAGAGATTAAAATTAAGACGTCAGTTAAAATTGAATTTAAGATAAAGTAAAACTTCAGTTAAAAGCATTTTTAAATAGGAAGCATTTTAATTTGCTTTTGAATGATGTTAGATTATTTTCCATTTTTAAATACAACGGAAGAGAATTCCAAATCGTTGGGGCTGTTACCGAAAAAATGGTAGTACGACGTGTGCCAATCATCTTCAATGAAGGGATATTAAGGTTAGATTGGGTTATGGATCTCAAAGATCTTGGTGGGTCATAAGGGATCAATAATCTATCAATGAAAGCTGGAGAATTAGTTTGCATGGTTTTAAATGTTAAAAGAGCTATTTTATAAGTTATCCGATGTGAAATTGGCAATCAGTGGGCGTCTTTTAGCAGAGGGGAAACATGATCGTACTTTGATGCTTTTGAAATTAACTTAATGGCCGTATTTTGAATTAACTGTAAACGTTTCAAATCCTTATGATATATTCCTTTTAAAAGTGAATTGCAATAGTCTATTTTTGAGATTACAAGTGAATGAATCAGTACGTTAAGGGAACTGGTGTCGAGAAGAGGAGCCAGTGTTCGAATCATTCTTAGTTTGTAAAAACAGTTTTTGACTAAGGCGCTTATTTGCGGACGGAAAGTAAGCCTGCTGTCTATGAGGACCCCTAAAATTTTTATAGTTGTAGTCGGTGCAAGTGGGGTGTTATCGATAGTAACTGGGGAGATTAGTTGCGCCCCCTCTTTTTCAGGGAATAAAAGAGTATTAGATTTTGAAATGCTTAAAGAGAGCTTATTAGAATTTAACCAGTCATAAACTATACTGAGTTTATGGTTAATTGACTGAATCTCAGATTGGTCAGTTGATTCTATGGGGTGCAATAGTTGGAAATCGTCCGCGTAAGCATATACTGTGAACCCTATTGATTGGCAGAGAGTCAGGAGAGGGGACAGGTAGATATTAAACAATAGAGGCGATAAAATGGAGCCTTGAGGAATACCAAAGTCTTATCACCTCTTAACTTCATCCTATGCCCTCGCATTTCAGAGCTTCCTTTCAAATGAAAGAGACTCAACTCATATGCATTTACGTCACATAGGTATTTAAACGTCTATCATATCTCTCCTTTCCTGCCTTTTCTCCAAAGTATACATTTTTAAATCTTTAAGTTTATCCCCATTTGCCTTATGATGAAGACCACACACCATTTTAGTAGCCTTCCTCCTGACTCCATCCTTTTTATATCTTTTTGAAGGTGCGGTCTTCAGGATTGTATACAATATTCTAAAAGAGGTCTCCCCATAGTCTTATACAGGAGCATCAATTCCTTCTTTTTCCTACTGGCCATACCTCTTCTTATGCATCCTAGCATCCTTCTAGCTTTCTCTGTCACCTTTTCAACCTGTTTGACCACCTCAAGATCATCACACACGTCCCGCTCTTCTGTCGTGCACATAAGTTCTTCACCCTAAACTGTATCTTTCTTTTGGGTTTTTGCAGCCCAAATGCATGACCTAGCATTTCTTAGCATTACATTTTAGCTACCAAATTTCAGACCATTCTTCAAGCTTCAACCATCTGGAGTGTCTACTCTATTGCAGATTTTGGTATCATCCACAAAGAGACAAATCTTAGCTGACAACCCTTCAGCAATATCGCTTATAAAAATGTTAAGATCGGGCCCATGAACAGAATCTTAAGGCACACCACTGGTAACATCCCTTTCCTCAGAGCAATCTCTATTGACCACTGCCCTCTGTCGTCTTCCACTCAACCAGTTCCTGACCCAGCACATCACTTTGAGGTCCATCTCTAGGGCACTCAGTTTATTTATTAGACATCTCTGTGGAACACTGTCGAAAGCTTTGCTAAAATCTAAATACACCACATCTAGTGCACTCACTCTATCCAATTCTCTGGTCACCCAGTCAAAGAAATTGATCAGATTTGTATGACAAGACCTACTTCTAGTGAATCCATGTTGCTTATGGTCTTGTAATCCACTGGATTCCAGAAACTTCACCATTCTCCGTTTTAAAAGTGTTTCCATTAATTTGCTTACCACAGAAGTCAGACTTACTGGCCTGCAATTGCCTACTTCCTTCTTAGTTCTACTTTGTAGAGGGACAACATCTGCCCTTCTGTTATATCCCTTCCAGATTCAGTATGCTAGGTGTTCAATCTGTTCCCATAATCTGGGAGTTGCAGAAATACAAACAATTTTCTTTGCACATGTTCCTCCCACCTTAGAGAGAGAGAGAGCCTCCTGTAGTTTTCAGTTTCTGCATGCAATCCATGCGGAAGTCTTTTAGTTTTGCTCTGCATCTTTTTCTTATTTTTTTGCTTAAAGTTTTTTTTATCCCGATGGCTTAAGTGCCTTGAAGACCCCGTGCAGTGCCCTCTGCCAGAGGAAAGGATGCAGTCCCACAGAGCCAGACTCCTGCTTCACAGAGAAGCTTCAGTGGATCTGTGGAGCCAGCCTGCTTGTGCCACCCTTCTCAGACTCGTTGTCCATTCCCCTGGGAGTTTGCTATCAGGGGTTTAAGCCCAGGCTGTATGTGTCCTGAGTAAAATTTCCCTCCGCAGGCTGTGTTTACTGCTCCCAGTCATGTGGAGAGTTTCCGTGAGGCTGGAAGTTACAGTTGGAGTCCATCCGACTGGCAGTTTGAAGATCTTCAAGTTGGTCATTTTTGAGCAGTTTCTGAAGCAGAAAATCCTTTTCCTCCATTCAGCTGCAGTGTAACAGAGCTGGCAGATAGGCACTTCACAGACAGTAAGTACACTTATTATTTCCTATGGGAGCTTCGGGGGTGGTCTGTGGGACTCTGTAAAATGTATTTTTTGGGAGTTTCTGAGGGAAGAGTTTCAGATCTCCTACCTCCCCAAACCCTAAATCGCTATTTTTTATTTTTGGATTTTCTTTACTTTTTCTGTTTTTCTAGTGAATTTGCTGGCTGTGCCCATCTTGGATTTTTATTGATCTTTTTTACAAAGTTTTTTTTTTTTACCTTCAAAACCCCTCAATTTGATTAAAAATCATTTGGCCTCCAATCTCTCAAATGTGTGAATTGATGGCACCGGATCTGTTACCATATACTGCGATTCGCAGCACCCTGGGGGAAGGGGCAGGAGCTTCAGGCTTCACCACCTTCAGGTCTTCCAGAGCCCACCTCGGACGCAGCTGGCAGGCACATTAGTTTCTTCTGAACCAGTTGAGCCAGTGGTACAGATCTCTCTGCAAGAGCCCTCTCGTCTGGCTATGGCAGAGCTTAATTGCATTATGCCATATGGATATTATGTCGCTTTTGTCTCCTGACACTGCTTTTATTTTGGATCCAGGTGATACCCTTGCTGGGATTAGTCAACACAGTCACTCAGAGAGTCCAGATTTGGGTGAGGTCCCTTCCTATAGCAGACCTTTTAAGCATGGCTTTGTCCACCATTTTATTGCTGAGGTTCTGAAAGAGAAAAAAACTAATCTTTCCACGTCAAAGTGTTCTAATGTTGCTGTCCTTCCCCCCCCCCCCCCCCATCCCATCTACAGCTTCTTGGTCTGGTTACAGAGCAATAAGATGCCCTGACTAGTTTTTCCAGCTCTTTCAAGCTATATCAAAGCTTTTCCGCTGGCTCCTGCTTTTCAGTAGTATTGAGCAACCTAAGGTGGATTCCGCTGTGTCACAGGATACCTGGCGCACAGACCTCCCTAGTGATGGAGGACTAGTGTTTAAGGACTCCCAGGATCACAGAGTGGATATTATTATTATTTTTGACACCTTTTTGAAGTGGCTTTTTCAGGCATCAAAGCGGCGGCAGCCTCCTTTGCGGCGTGTGTCTGTCACATGAGATTACGCAGAGTGCCCTCTGCGGAAGTGGATGTCTGTCCCCAGCTAGTACTGGAGACTGGTTGGCCTTATGGCCAGTGTTGCTGATCGCCGCTGTGAACAAGTCTCGATGGACTTTGGGAGTGGACGGTAGTAATTTTTGTCCGTATCGCAGTTTTCATCAAGGATCTTCTGGTACTTTCAGATAAATTCCCAGGGACAGTCCCTGTGACAACACTTCCAATTCCAGACATCCTCAGACATTCAAATCCCTTACAGCTAGTGCTCCTAAACAGCCCTCTAGAGGGCCATCTTGCTCAGTTTTACCAGCAATGGGCTTGCATGTCCCAGGATAAATGAGTGCTGGACATCATTCGGGAGGGGCACAAGATAGATTTCTTTTGCCAGCCTCCAGATTTGTTTCTGGACTTACCAGCAGGTTGGCTGGAAAAAGAGTCAGAGGTCCACACTACTTTGCAGCATCTCTTGGACATCCGAGCAATAGAACCTCTTCCAGAGCATGAATTGGACTTCAGCAGATAACTCTTTATAATTCATCGTGCCAAAGTATGGTTTGGAGGATTGGAGGTCCATTCTGAATCTCAAGTCGGGTCAGTTGCTTCCTGCGGATTCCTCATTTTCAAATTAAAACCATGTGCACAGTCATTGCTGCTGTCTCTCCTGGGGATCTCCGTATTTGAATTTTGAATTGGAGCGGATGAAAGAAACACCACTGGAGATAACCGTTGCAGTGGGAAAGGAGAACGGCTAGCTATCAACAAAAGTTAAGTGATATACTTTCTGATTCTGGCTGTCGTATTAGTGGCAGGAAAACTTTTCTACAGGGAGCTGTTTTTGTAGAACTCTTTATTGTGAACTAATAACAATAATATGTGACACAAGCCTTTTACAGACACAAGTTGGAAGTTTTTTTTGGGCTTATGAAGCATAACTGAGGCCTTTTTCTCCTACTATTAAGATTGTGGGGTTTGAGGTGTTTTGGGTATCATTATTAGTGAGGAGGATTGGCAATACAGTGTTGCCGAGGGAGTAAATAGACTCCTAAGAAGTTTTTAAGAAACTGATTTCAATTATCCCAACATTCACTGGTTAAATGTTACATCGGGGAGTGCTAGGGAGGTAAAATTCCTAGATGTCATAAATGACTTCTTATTGGAGCAACTGGTTCGGGAACCAACAAGAGGGGGAGCTATTTTAGATTTGGTCCTTAGTGGAATGCAAGACATAGTACAGGAGTTAATTGTATTGGGTCCGCTGGGAAACAGTGATCATAACGTGATTAAATTTGAGCTGTTATCAGAAATGACATCGCAAAAGAAATCTACTGTAGAGGCATGTAATTTTCAAAAAGGCGACTATGATAAAATGAGGAAACTAGTTAAAAAGAAGCTAAAAAGATCAGTTGCAAAGGTTAGGACTGTAAACCAGGCGTGGATGTTATTTAAAAATACCATTGTGGAAGCCCAGACAAGATTTCAACCATAGACTACTGCAATGCTCTTTATCAAGGTATAACCCAGAAAGAAATCTGCCGTTTACAACTATTGCAAAATACTGCTGTCAAATTAATCTATCATGCAAAAAAATTTGACCATGTCACTCCTCTCCTCTGTAAAGCACATTGGCTATCCATTACTCATCGCCTCACCTATAAAATACTACTCCTCACCTTTAAAACAAAAAACTCTAACCAACCGGCGTTCATAGATAAACTTTTGATCCCATACTCATCATCCAGGGCCCTCCAATCTAACACTCAAAACCTACTTTCCATACCGTCAATACATGAACTGTTTTACGATACCACTCGCAAATCCACTTTTTCAGTCGCCGCCACCTCTCTATAGAATGCCCTTCCATTAGATCTTCGATTAGAGAACTCTCTTGAAAAATTTAAAGCTAAACTTAAAACTTTTCTCTTTAAAGACGCCTATACTCTTTAGTATCTGTCCTCGCTTCTCAAACTCTTGTGAAGCCTTGAAACACCAAACGCTTCTCTTGAAGCAATCCCCACCCTAATGTCTCACCACTCCCCATTTACCTTTCTTTTCTACTTATTTTACTTTGATGTATTTTTTAAAAAAGTCCCCTCCCCACCTTCCCTTTTGTTCCATGTACGTCAATGTGAATCCGTTTAGTATTTTTAATAGCGTGACATAAACACACTTGAGAAATGGATCGCAACCAATGTTCCCTCTAAGGATTGATGAGGTGTGTGCAAAAAAAAATATGCATGAGCGACAAGTTACATATTCCACAAATTTATGAGCAGGCACGGAGGACGCATTTTTAAACAAATGTAGTTTATCCTTGTACTCCTTATGTATTTTTAATCATCTATGGATATGTTTGTATGTTTATTGTTCAAATGGTTTTATTTATTTCCCAAAATTTATTTTTGTTAAAATATTTGATATTGCGTTTAAATCAAAATCTCAATAAACTTGAAACGAGTGCCCATGAGATTGTGGGAGGGTTAAATACTCAAAACTTAGAAGAATAACAATTTACTTAAAGTTTTTGCTTCGCCAGCTTTCTGGTATCTTTACATAATGCAGTGGTGTACCTAGCATATGTAACACCCGGGGCCCATCATTTTTTGGCACCCCCCCATCTGTACGAAAAACATGATTTTTAGTAACAAGCCACACGTCTCACATGAGTACCTAGGAAAAGGCAGCATCTTACATATTGCAGTGAACAGTACATCAATACACCCATTGTAAAACTAAACAAGCCAGACTAGCACAGATCAATCCTACACCGTCAATCCTAACAGAAAACTATGTCTTTCGAACACACAGAACACACCTTCGCCTAGTATGGAATATGTAATCACAAACTAACCCCTCCCTCTTTTACAAAACTGTAGTGTGGATTTTAGCTATGGAGGTAACAGCTCTGATGCTCATAAAATTCTGAGCATCAGAGCTGCTACCACCACGGCTGGTGCTAAAAAACGCTTCACAGTTTTGTAAAAGGGGGGATAAAATAAAAATACATAGACAAAGGTTAAATTGAACCAGCAAGAAGCTGGACTCTGCATACAATGCGTCACAGAAACAGTGACACATGTCTCCTAAATAGAAATTTTTTTCTACCTGTCTTCTGTGGTTTCTGCTTTCCTCATCTTCTTGTAACTCTCTTCCTTCCATCCACTGTCTGCCGTCTCTCTTCCCCTATATGGCATCTTCTCTCCTTCTATGCCCCTTCCAGAAACTGTATGCCTCCCCCTTCCATCTCTCCTTTCACCCCCATTGGTCTGGCATCTCTCTCCTCGCCTTCCCTCTCCCACACCTCTCCTCTGCAATCCCTTTCCCTTTTTTCCCTCATTTCCCTTTTCAATTTATTTTCTGCATCTGTCTAGATTATGTTCTTACTACCCTCTCATCAATGTCCTTTTTTACTGTCTACCTAAAGCTTGCCACCTCTTTCCCTCACCCCTCCAATGTTTCCCTAACTCCATCCTTTTCTCCCCATCATGTGTCCTCCTTTTATTTATCCCCTCCTTCCATCATGTACCCTCTTTCTCCAACCCTTCCATCTAGTACCTTCTCCTCTTTCTGTCCACTTATCATCCAGCATCTGCTCCCCTCTTTCTCTTCTCCCATTTCCTTCTGGCATTTGCTCCCTTATCTATCCCATCTGCACTTCCATTCAGCATAGGCTCCCCACTACCATCCAATGTCTGCCCTTTCTCCCTCCATCCACCCCTCTTCAATCAGCATCTTCCCCCTTTCTTTCCCTCCAATATCCTTCCCCCTTATGTCTCTCCCCTTTCTCTGTAGATCAATTCCATCAGCACCACCCTTCCATACCACCCTGCCCCCTTTCTTTCCCTCCACCACTCTTCCATTCCAGCAGTCCTGCTCCTTTCTCTCCCTTCATGCAGCAAGGTCCCGCGATGATTGTAGCTGCCTGCTGCCAATCCACCCCACTCTGATGTACTTGCTCTAGAGCGGACTCAGCAGCCGCATGCTGGAAGGTCCCGCGATGACTCGTCTGCTGGCTCTGCTCTGGAAGAAGTAAGTTACGTTGGAGGGGGTGGACCCGGCAGACACAGGGAGTTGCGGCAAAGTCCCGCAATGACTGCGTCTGCCGGGTCCACCCCCTCCGATGTAACTTACTTCTTCCAGAGCAGAGCCAGCAGACGAGTCATCGCGGGACCTTCCTGCACCTTAGCGCGGATGCTGACTCTGCTGAAGAGAAAGTAAGTCAGTGGTAACGTGACCATTTATTTTTTTCATCAAAAGGGGACATCTATTAATTGACTGTGTATCCTTTCTTTCTTTCTGCACTCAGGCCCAACAATTGTACCTTTCTATTCCCTCCCTCCTTCCCTCCCATGTCCTTAGTGCCCCCAGTGCCTCCTTCCCGTGTCCATAGTGCCCCCAGTGCCTCCTTCCCATGTCCTTTGTGCCCCCAGTGCCTCCTTCTTATGTCCCCCCACTGCCTTCCAGATTTTGCCCACCCCCAAAGCCAGTCAGTTCTGCCACCTCTCCATTTTTTTTCTCTCTGTCACCACCGCATCCCCTATGCTCTGGCATCTCTCTCTTCTCCTTTCTTTCCTTTGCACCCCATAGTCTGGTATCTCCCCTTCCCTGATTCTCTGGCATCTCTCTCCTTTCCTTTTCTTCCATCTTTCGCTCCCCCTCCATGCTCTCACATCTCCCCCTTCCTTTTCCCTTAGTCTGGCATACCTTCCTCCTACCCTCCAAGCCCTGGCATCTCCTTTCAATCCCTCCCTCATCTTCCTTCTCCCTCCAGCTGGGTACCGCAACACTCTTCCCTGCAGCTCTGGACTTCCCCACAATTGCCATGCTTCGGTTCCTCTTCTTCCTTCCTCCCTCCCCCCCCCCCCGCGGGACCCTGCAGCACCATCAACTCTTACTCCCTCTAACGTCGGCCTGCAGCTCCGGACTTCCCCGCACCTTCCCCCCCCCCTTCGGATCGCTATTATTTTAAATGTTATAGCCGCGGGGCTGTATCCATCAGTGGAGACGTCTAACCTCGGCCTGCCCCAGAACTCTTACTGCAGCAGCCGCCCATCTAGGCAGGAACAGGAAGTCACTGTTGCAGTAAGAGTTCCGGGGCAGGCCGAGGTTAGACGTCTCCACTGATGGATACAGTGCCGCCGCTATAACATTTAAAATAATAGCGATCCGAAGGGGGGGGGCAGGTGTGGGGAAGTCCGGAGCTGCAGGGCCAGCGTTACACCAATGAGACCAAGGGGCGGACCGCCCCCCACTTAATATGCCACTGATTGCGGGGATCATGAAAGGAGTCGCCGCTGCTGCATCTTAGGCGAGCAGGGCAGACCGCCACCGCCGCCGCTTCCTCTCACCTCCGCTCGAGTGAGCGACACCAGAAGAAGCATGAGCGACGCCACTGAAAATAGTGAGCGATCACTCATGTGCTCACCTTAGAGGGAACACTGATCGCAACATGGCAAATGAAGTTCATTGTGGATAAGTGTGAGGTGATGCATGTCGGTAACAAAAATCTTATACACGAATACAGGATGTCCAGAGCGGTACTTGGAGAGATCACCCCAGGAAAGAGACTTGGGAGTACTGGTCGACAAGTCGATGAAGCCGTCCGCGCAATGCGCGGTGGCGAAAAGGGCCAACAGAATGCTAGGAATGATTAAGAAAGGGATCATGAACAGATCGGAGAAGATTATCATGCCGCTGTACTGGGCCATGGAATGCCCTCACCTGGAATACTGCATCCAGCACTGGTTGCCATACATGAAGAAGGCCACGGTACTACTCGAAAGGGTCCAGAGAAGAGCGACTAAAATGGTTAAGGGGTTGGAGGCAGGGCAGGATTAATTCGTCGAGAGTCCCTAGGCACACAAGTACACTGGGCCCCCTGCCCCGCCCCACTCCACCATGCGCCCAGGTGGAAACAGGAAGCTGCGTCAGAGGGAAGCTTTGGGCAAGCAGCACCGCTTGCACAATTACAGTTCCCGTTGCCTTTCCTTCCCCCGTTTCTTGCTTGTCTTACTTTCTGACGATGGAGGGGGGGGCCGCGTCACCGATTGGGGGAGGGGCCCGCATTGGAGATCGATGCTGGAGGGGCCCATCGCCGTTTGGAAAAACAATGTTGATGCCCTCCTTCATCGGGCCCCCCTGATCATTTTGGGCCCTAGGCACGTGCCTACATGCCCTATTGGTTAATCCTGCCCTGGCTGGAGGAGTTGCCATACAGTGATAGATTAGAGAAACTGGGCCTCTTCTCCCTCGAACAGAGGAGATTGAGAGGGGATATGATCGAAACATTCAAGGTACTGAAGGGGATAGATTTAGTAGATAAGGACAGGTTGTTCATCCTCTCCAAGGTAGGGAGAACGAGAGGGCACTCTAAAGTTAAAAGGGGATAGATTCCGTACAAATGTAAGGAAGTTCTTCTTCACCCAGAGAGTGATGGAAAACTGGAACGCTCTTCCAGAGGCTGTTATACGGGAAAACACCCTCCAGGGATTCAAGACAAAGTTAGACAAGTTCCTGATGAGCAAGAACGTGTGCTGGTAGGGTTAGTCTCGGTTAGGGTGCTGGTCTTTGACCAGAGGGCTGCCGCATAAGCGGACTGCTCAGCATGATGGACCACTGGTCTGACCCAGCAGCGGCAATTCTTATGTTTGTATGAACCGGAATGCACGCAGGTAGGGCTGGTTTTAGGGCACTGGTCTTTGACCTAGGGGCTGCCGTGGAAGCGAACTGCTGGGCACGATGGACCACTGGTCTGACCTAGCAGCAGCAATTCTTATGTTCTTATATTTGATAAAATATTGCTTTTATTTACTTATTTTATTGCTTTCTTCAATCTTACTATATTGTACACCATTTAGACACTTGTTTTGATAGACGGTATATCAAGAATAAAGAAACTTGAAACATGTATTCCATGTATCGGCAAAGGTGTAAAGAAGAGGAAATGAGTGCTGGCATGGTTACAAGGGGAAGTGAAAGAGGCTATTAGAGCCAAGAAAACATCCTTTAAGGAATGGAAAAAAGATCCGAATGAAGAAAATAAGAAGAGACACAAGCACTGGCAAGTTAGATGCAAAGCATTGATGAAGAAAACTAAGAGAATATGAAGAGAAACTTGAAGAGACAAGAACTCATAACAATTTTTTAGGTACATCAGAAGCAGAAAACCTATGAGAGAATCCGTAGGACCATTGGATAATCAAAGAGTAAAAGGGGCACTCGGGGAGGATAAAGGCCATAGCTGAGACACTGAATAAATTATTTGCTTCAGTCTTTACGGAAGAAGATGTAAGAGATCTACCGGAAATGGAAATGGTTTTCAAGAGTGATAATGCTGAGGAACTGAAAGAAGTCTCGGTGAATCTAGAAGATGTACTAAGCCAAATCAACAAGTTAAAAAGTGTTAAATCACCGGATAGTATACAACCCAGGGTACTAGAAGAACTCAAACATGAAATTGCTGACCTGCTGTTAGTAATCTGTAACCTGTCACTAAAAAAGTCTGAAGAGTATCTGAAGAGTGGAGGGTGGCCAATATTACGCCGATTTTTTAAAAAGGGTTCCAGGGGAAATCCGGGAAATTACAGACCGGTAAGCCTGACTTCAGTGCCGGGTAAAATGGTAGAAACAATTATAAAAAATAGAATTGTGGAACACGTAGACAAACATGATTTAATGAGACAGACAGCATAGGTTCTGCCGAGGGAGATCTTGCCTCGCCAATTTGCTCGACTTCTTTGAAGGTGTGAATAAACACTTGGATAAAGGTGAACTGGTTGATGTAGTGCAGGGATCTCAGAGTCCCTCCTTGAGGGCTGCAATCCAGTCAGGTTTTCAGGATTTCCCCAATGAATATGCATGAGATCTATTTGCATGCACTGCTTTCAATGCATATTCATTGGGGAAATCCTGACAACCCAACTGGATTGCGGCCCTCAAGGAGGGACTTTGAGATCCCTGATGTAGTGTATCTAGATTTTCAGAAAGCTTATGACAAAAGTTCCTCATGAGAGGCTCCTTGGCTAGTAAACGGTTTAAGAAAATTAATATTGTGAAAGTAAAAATTACATAAGCAGGTAGAAACGCATTATTATGGAAGCACTAGCCAAGCATCTTTCTTCCTATCTAATTTGGATAGTATCTCTTTCCGACAGAGCTGGTTAACAAGGTTAATAGTGGCTAAAAAAACAGTTATAGATTATCTCCAGAAGAAGCTCCAAGGGGAGTGAAACAGAGATGCTCTGTTGAGCATTGTGTAATATCAACAGCCATACTTTGAATTATCGCTTCTAACAGCTGAGAGTGAACATCATCGGCAACCTGATATGGCTGCATGCTAAGTATATGGCGAGATGAATATATATTTACTGCTATTCATTGCTATACCAAGAACTTTATAAAAAAGAATTAACCAAACAATTAGGTTAACTTTTAGAACATAGGATACATAATCAAAATTAAATTAATTAATAATAAAAATGAAAAAACAGGGGGGTTACATGAGACCTGGGATAGCTCATGAAATGGATGTATTGACAAGACTTATTCTAAAGTCAAACAATTGTGAGCACTTGAGGTTATTATTCTCCAACGAAGAAAGAAAAAACATTAGCAAATAAAAGGAAAGAGTTTACTTCCTATTAGTATCACATAAGAAGGGTGTTTTATGCATTCAGGCCAAACAAAGTTGACTATATGACAATATACTTTATTATTTTGGAAAGTTTATGTACTCTATCATCTCTGGATGAGCTTTATGTTAGTCCATTGTTTCAGGTTGTATTTTAATGGTGATTTTTTACTTAAAAGTTAAAAATGTGATTTACTACTACTATTAATTATTTCTATAACACTACCAGATGTGTGCAGCACTGTACAGAGTCACAAAGAAGATCATAGCACCATGGTTGAAGCTACAGCCTCAGCACCCTGAGGTTGTGGGTTCAAACCCACACTGCTTCTTGTGACCCTAGGCAAGTCACTTAATTGTGAGCCCACTGGGACAGACAGGGAAAAATGCTTGAGTACCTCACTAAATTCATGTAAACCGTTCTGAGCTCTCCTGGGAGAATGGTATAGAAAATTGAATAAGTAAATAAATTAATTGAAAGAGCTTACAATCTAAACAGACAAGACAGACAAACAGGATGTCATGGATACAGTTGTGGGAAACGGTTTATCTGCTGGCTGGGTTGGAGGGCAGTGGGGAGCAGGGTTATGGATTGAGGCTATATCATAAAGGTGGGTTTTCAGTCTGATTTTAAACAAGGTAAGTGAAAATCATATTGTTTTCTGAAGAGAGTATAATCCTTTATAAGCAACATTTTGAAAGAAAAGAACAAAGCATTAATATATAGATTAATTCTGATTGTTAAATTACTGTTTTTTACGTGGTAATCCCATTTTCTTTCTGTAATTATGCTAGTAGTCTTCCTGTTGCAGCCTTTCTAAATGGAAAACCTGATAAAAATGCTTGCTGGACAAAATACATCATAATTAGAAAGCACAAGTGTCTCTACTTGTATAGGAAAAATCATATGTTGTAATTTAACGGAGTGCGTCATCTTCTGTTGTGGAAAAGAAAGCCAGAAAACAATTGCTGAATGTTAAATGTGTCTGTATTCTCTATGTCTTTTTTTTTTTTTTTACTTGATTATTCTTCCCTTTGACATGAAGGATAGACCTGTCCAGGATCATGCATTGTGTGTCTGGTTTGATGTGCTGTCAGGTGTAGATTTACATTTCTTCTTGTCATTGACATCCAGTGCTACCTCAGCTGCTTCTCATTGGAGCTGTCAGGAACACTCCTTCATTATGTGAAGGGAACAATTTAAATTGACAAAGGGTTGTTACTTATGATTGTGTTTATTCAGACCTCTTTGAACTGCAGTACATTCTGTTAAACTGGAAGTCAAATTTTATATGGCCAGGATATAAACTCTAGGTCTCCTCTTTTGTATTGTTCCTTATATTTTCAAAGGGTTGGTTCAGCTAAAATATATTCTGAAGGGTGAATAATAAATATTTGGGCTTTGTTGAATAGTCATGATCATTAAAACAGGTATTTCTGAGAGATTTAATATAGTCAAAATGATATTCAACATGATCCAAAAATATATTTTATTTGCTATGTCACACTGATCAACATATTTACAGTTCACAGGAGGAGCCTTCAGTGCAATGATTGTTTATAATGGCTGACTGTTTATACACCTTTAAATTTGCTTTTAGCAGTCCTCTACATATCCTTCTGCCTAAGGCTCGCATCTTGATTCTGAGCAATGCCACAACTACTCAATTCCAATTGCTCTCTAAGGGAATGAGTCTGAGAACTGTGTTCAGAGAACCATGACTGGAATATAGTTATACCAGTTTATAATCTGTTTGGGAAAGACAGTGTAGGAAGAAAGGGAGCAAAGTGGAATTATATGTTAAAGATATTAAAGCCACATAATTGCAGGACCTACAGGACATGGTCATTTTGGAAAGAGGAAATGGAAAATGGCCTTTATCATAAATCGTATGAGGACAGAATTAGAGAACTTAATAATATAATCTAGAAATTGTATGGGGACAGACTTAGAGAACTTAGGGCTAGATTCACAAAGCTTACCGATTGGTTTACGACCCTGACCAGATTCGCTAACCTCGTGGCTGATCCGATTCCGATCTGCGCATGCAAATGAGGGGAAATGGCATGCAAAGCAGGTAGGACACGATTCACAAAACTTTTTCAGGAACACCAACTGGGCTGGCCGATCAAAAAAGAAGTGACTGGTTGGGACTAGTCGCTCATGACCTTTCCTGCTCTCTGCCGACTTCTCCTGCTTTGCCGCCCCGATTTCTCCTGCCTTTCAGCCCAGACTTCTCCTGCCTTGCCCATCCGACTTCTCCTGCCTGCCGCCCCGACTTGCCGCCCAGTTCTCTGTACCGACTTGCCACCCTGCACCCCAAATCTGTCTTGCCGCCCTGACTCTCCGCCCCCAACTGCCCTGCACTTCCCCGCAGTGCGAGTCCATGGTTTTAACCCGCGGGATTAAAGCAGGTTAAAACCATGGGCTTGTGAAGTATTTAAAAAAAATAAAATAAAAAAAAGCATCTCGCAGCTCTGTAAGCATGCACAGACCATCTACAAACAAAGAAGATGGTCTGCACATGATTCAGGATTGCTCACTAGCGATCTGTGTGGTTGGTGGGGGGCATTCTTCCTATCGCCCCCATTTGCTTGTTGACCCTTGATGAATTTGTCGGCCTGCCGTGGATAGGGCACGGATCGGGCACAATTGGCCAGGTTAGTGAATCTAGCTCTTAGGGCTTTATTATATTAGAGATATAATTTGTCGGCCTGCCGTGGATCGGGCACAGATCGGGCACAATCAGCCAGGTTAGTGAATCTAGCCCTTAATATATATTAGTATATATATATATATATATATATATACTCTAGAGCACAGTTCTTCAACCGCCGGTCCGCGGACCGGTGCCGGTCCGCAAAAAAATCTTGCCGGTCCGCGAAGGACTCGGGTCCCCGCCGCAACGAAAAGTGCCGACGTCAGCTGACTTGCAACTTCCTGTTGCCATCGCTGTGCCGGGACTTCTGCCTTCACCGGGACTCCTGCAGCGTATGCTTCCTGCCTTGTCTTCGCACCTCCCGACCAGCAGCGGCAGCTCTGTATGCTTTTAACTTCGGTACAGAGCTGCCTCTAAGCAGTAGTTTAGCGCGGTTTCATGAGGCAGCCTCGGGGCCTTTGCTAGGCCGGCCCGCTTCGATGATGCGATGTGGGCCGGCCTAGCAAAGGCCCCGAGGCTGCCTCATGAAACCGCGCTAAACTACTGCTTAGAGGCAGCTCTGTGCCGAAGTTAAAAGCATACAGAGCTGCCGCTTGCCTAAAGACTCTTGGGCTGCTGAAGGAGGGCAAAGAGCAGCTGTCCTGGAGGTTTCCCTTCCTTTCACCTTTGGAGGTCCCTTTTTTTTTTTTTCTTCAAACGGCAACGGGCCCCAGCATGACATCAAGTAAGTTCCACTGTTCCTTGAAAGCAGTTATGCTCGGCCAAAGCTTCCCCTCTGACATGAACCACCCTCAGGGGAAAGAAAGTGACCCGCAAAGGTGAGGGGAAGGGGGGCAGATGATGGAAGTTGGGGGGGGGGGAAGAGAGAGAAGGGGCAGATGATGGAATGGAGGAGATGAGAGAGAGAAGGAGACAGATGATGGAAGTGAGAAGAAGGGAGAGAGAGCAGAAGGCAGATGGATGTCAGTTGAGAGGGGAGAGCAGATGTTGATTGGAAGTGGGGAAAGAACACCTACAGGATGGAAGGAGGAGATAAATAAAGGGGGAAGAAAATAGTAAGATAATGGAGGGGTGAGTGAAAGGGGTGACAAGCTGTGGGTAGACACAGTGAAAAGAGGGAAACAGGACTAAATAGTAAGAAAGAATTTAATTTAGATGGAGGCAGAAAATAGAGAAGGAAGACCAGAGAAGAAAAGGGAAGAGAGAGCAGAGAACGATATCAGATCTGAGTGGAGGAAATGAGAAGAGAGAGATGCTAAAAACCACAGGGGGAAGGGAAGGACAGAGATGCCAGACCATGAGGGAAACAGAAGAAAGATGATGTATGCCAGACCAAATTGGGGGGGGGGGGGAAGAGAAATGGCAGGGAAAGACAGACAGTGAATGGAAGGGGCAGATGCTGGACTGAAGAGACAGAGAAGGTTATCATGACGCTGTACGCCCTCATCTGGAGTACTGCGTCCAGCACTGGTCACCGTACATGAAGGAGGACACGGTACTACTACTCGAAAGGGTCCAGAGAAGAGCGACTAAGATGGTTAAGGTGTTGGAGGAGCTGCCATACAGCGAAAGATTAGAGAAATTTGGCTTATTCAGTTTTCTTGATAATAGAGGGGATATATGTGAAGGGGAGGGGAGACAGGGGGTTTGTTGATCCTTGCTCTGTATTATTTGTATTTATAAAATGACAATTGTATAGAATATTGTTTCTTTTTATACTTTAATAAAATATGTACAATATAAAATCATAACTATTTGAGGCTTGTGCGAATGGGATCAGATGGTTTGTGGGACCGGGCTCGCGGGGACGGGGCGGCGATGGTTTTTTAAAAAAAATTTCAGTCTTAGTAGTTTGCCGGTCCACGAAATAATTATTTTATTTCCGCCGGTCCACAGGTGTAAAAAGGTTGAAGAACACTGCTCTAGAGTCTAGAACACATGGGTCAAACACAAGGCCCATGGGCCAAATCTGGCCCACCTAGCTGTTTTATGTGGCCTGCGGCAGTGCTCCCAAACTTCCCCTTCTCACAGCTCAGCATGTCTTCCCTCCCACGCCGATCTGATGTTGCCATCACACTGAAAAATCTGCCAGCTTCGGCAGCGATTCAGCAATGTTGTCCATGGCTCCCCTTCCTGCTTTCCATTTGCCATGGTCCATCTGGGTGGAAACAGGAAGTTGTATTTCATTGGAGACAGACCATGGCAGATAGAAAGCATGAAGGGCAGCCACGGGCAACGTTGCTGAATTACTGCCGAGGTCGGCAGATTTTTCAGCTTGACAGTGACATCGGACCGGCACGGGAGAGAACACATGCTGGGCTGTGAGGAGAGAGGAACTGGCACGGGAGGGAAGACATGCTGGACTGTGAAGAGAGAGAGAGATGAAGGGAGAGAGGTTGGACCTGGGGTAGTGTAGAGGGAAAGAGATACTTGAAGGGAGAACAGTTGGGAAGAGAAAGGGAGAAATGGCGGACCTTGGGAGAGGGTGGGAGGCAGGCAGGGGAAGAGTTGGGAAGAGAAAGGGAGAGAAGTTGGATCTGGGGATTGAGGGGAAGGAGAAATGTTAGGCCTGGGGGTGGAAAGGAGAGATAGATGTATCATCTCTTTTTTTTTTTTCCCCCTTCCATCTCATTGTTCAGCATTAAGTGGGGAGGGAAGAACAACAACAGAAAAGAGAGGGAGCAAATTGTTGGACCAATGGGAGAGAGGAGGAGAGATGTGGTAATGGGGGAGTAGATAGAAGGAAATAGGCTAGGAAAGGAGTGAGATGGGAAACGGGAGAACTAGGGACTAAGAGGAGATGGAGAATTGAGAGGTAGCTGAAAATTTAAAAAGAAGAATGAGAAAGAGGGCAATATTTAAATGGACAGAGGCAAAAAAGAAAAGAAAGTTAAGAAAGCTGAATGGGAAAAATCAATATGTTGGAGACAAGCATAAGGAGGGAATGGAACAAGAGAGAAGAGGAGAAAAAATGGATAGCAGACACTGGAAAGAAAATTAGTAGAAGATAGACAAAAAACATAACGAGAAACTTGGGACCAAGATGCTGGAAAAGTAAAATGACCAGGCAACAAAAAGTAGAAAAAAATAATTTTATTTTCTATTTTGTGATTACAATATGTCAGATTTGAAATGTGTATCCTGTCAGAGCTGGTGTTAGCAAGCGTAAACAAGGACCTAAAAGAGAGAGGAAAAGTCTTTATTTTGTTTATACCACAGAGCTGACGTGGGGTTGGAAAGGTTGTGTCCCTTTACTTCTACTAAGACTAAGTATCTTAATTAAAAATTTGGCCCATGATTTAGCCTCTGTTCTAGATTTCGGCCCCTTATGTGATTGAGTTTGACATCCCTGGCGTAGAGAGAGGTTAAGTAGAGTTTTAGAAGGAGGGAGATAAATAAATAAGTAGGAATGTTCATAGTCTTAGAGCAACAGCGTGAAATAAAGAGTCATTGGGTCAAAAGTCTTTCCTTGAAAATTTAAGGTGGGATGTCCTATCTGGGGAAGAGGAGCATTTTTAGAAGCTTTCTGAAGGGCATGTAAGAGGTTGATGTTCTCACCAGTTGGCTCCATTTGGAATTTCTGGAGGCTGCTTGATAGTTGGCTGTAGATGAATCTCTTATTGGTGCATCGTTTAATTGAGGGGAAGGCGAAGAGTAATTGAGGTCGAGTAGATCGTCCGGGTCTAGCAAATTAACAGTTCAAAACAAAATCAATCAAATACACAAATCTGAACTGCTATTGAACAGGCTGGAAAGCCTGCCTTTGTCTTAGGTACTATCAGATCCTTCCCTTTCTATCCTAAAAACACACTTAATGTCAGAAGTATAAAAATTATTTAATCTGTATTGTGGGTTCCAATTCCAATCAGGCATGCTCTAAATGTGGTTACCTCTTCTCAGATAATGGATAGCAGTACCAGCCAGGCCACCATTTTAGGTCTCTGTAACTGGGTCCAGTCTTTTGACTCAGATGTTGTCCATGCTGATTTAGTGCAACCCTCATAAGCAGATTAATAAGAAACTTGGAAATTGGAGCTTTGGCAGAGATGTAGCATTTAGTTCTTCTCACAGATCCTCCAGAATAGAGCCATGGTCCCTTCCCAATACTTCAGGAGGCTTTTCCTCTCCCTTCCATATGACATTTTTGTTGGATTCAAATATGACATTAATTGCTACATTCTAAGTTAGTCTTGCAGGAGTGACAAGAAGCCTGGCCCGTATATATTACTCTTACTGAAATATTCTCCATTCCTCATGCAGTGTACCTACATTATTCCAAAAAGCCTCATCTAATTGACCTAGAGAGCTTATGAGAAAAGGAACTGGAACACACTAGCACCTCCTTCTGTTGGAACAAATTCTGGAAATCCGCTTTCAAAATCTCCAGATCTCCTTTTACAAATTCTGGAAATCCGCTTTCAAAATCTCCAGGGTTCCTTTTACAAAGGTGCGCTAGTGGTTTTAGTGCGTGCTAAAATGCCGCACACACTAGCCACTACCATCTCCTTTTAAGCAGGCGGTATATTGCGTGCTAATCCTGTGCGTGCGCTAAAAACGCTAGCGAACCTTTGTAAATGGAGCCTACAATCTACCTACATAGAAACATAGAAACATAGAAATAGACGGCAGATAAGGGCCCACGGCCCATCCAGTCTGCCCACCTTAATGTCCCTCCCCTACCTTTGCCCTGTGAATAGATCCCATGTGCCGATCCCATTTTGCCTTAAAATCAGGCACGCTGCTGGCCTCAATCACCTGTAGTGGAAGACTATTCCAGCGATCAACCACTCTTTCAGTGAAAAAGAATTTCCTGGTGTCACCTCGTAGTTTCCCGCCCCTGATTTTCAACAGATGCCCTCTTGTTGTCGTGGGACCCTTGAAAAAGAAGATATCTTCCTCCGCCTCGATGCGGCCCGTAAGATACTTGAACGTCTCGATCATGTCTCCCCTCTCTCTGCGCTCCTCGAGCGAGTATAGCTGTAATTTGTCAAGCCGTTTTTCATATGGTAGATCCTTGAGTCCCGAGACCATCCGGGTGGCCATTCTTTGCACCGACTCCAGTCTCAGCACATCCTTGCGATAATGCGGCCTCCAGAATTGCACACAGTATTCCAGGTGGGGCCTCACCATGGATCTATACAATGGCATAATGACTTCCGCCTTACGACTGACGAAACCCCTTCGTATGCAGCCCATGATTTGTCTTGCCTTGGACGAAGCCTGCTCCACTTGATTGGCAGACTTCATGTCCTCACTGACGATTACCCCCAAGTCTCGTTCTGCTACCGTTTTTGCTAGGATCTCGCCATTAAGGGTATAAGACTTGCATGGATTCTGGCTGCCCAAGTGCATAACTTTGCATTTTTTGGCATTGAAGTTGAGTTGCCATGTCCTAGACCATCGCTCCAGTAGGAATAGGTCATGCATCATGTTGTCGGGCACTGAATCTTCGTCTGTTGTGCATTTGCCCACTACATTACTACTTCTTATTCCATAAATGCTGGGCTGGGGTGAGGAACTGTTGTTGGTCTTGGAAATCCCAGATAAATACTCTTCCATATATGGTATTTGAATATGCATTTCTTGTTGAATACTGGGACTCCATGTGGTCTAATGTTTCTGTGTTACTAGATGTCCAATAACCTCTTACATATAAGATTATTATCCCAGGACAAGCAGGCAGCATATTCTCACTGATGGGTGACGTCACCGACGGAGCCCCGGTATGGACACTTTAAAAGTGCATTGCCACTTTAAAAGTACATTGCCACTTTAAGAGCTTAGAAAGTTCTCGATGGTCCGCACCGCGCATGTGCGAGTGCCTTCCCGCCCAACGTAGGCGTGCGGTCCCTCAGTTTCTTAGTTTCAACGGAGCTAAGAAGTCGCGTTTCAACGGCTGTTGAAAATTTATCTTTCGCTGCCTTCCCGCTCTCGCAATTTTCTGACTTTTTAATCAGTTTTTTCTTTTCTTTCATTTTTAGTTTAAAAAAAAACAAAAACCTAAATTTTCTAGTTTCTTTATTTTTTTTCTTTTACCGTCATCAGTTAGGCTTGGTGGGGCCTTATGGATTGCCATACTGTTTATTCCCCACCTTATGGCTGTTTTTCATGCAGGTTTTTCCTGCTCCATATCCATCAGCGCGGTTGTTTTGTTGGGGAACTTGTCTTCACAGACATCCTTCTGTGATTATAGCATTTTCTTCTTCCCCTGCTCTTCTCTTCACCAGCGCATTTTCATTCTTCAGAAGCAGTTTCCCGTCAGCGCTGTCAGGAATCCGGCACCCGCCGGCGTCAGTGATCCGGTGTCCAGCCTACTTCCTTCACTGCTCTTCCAGTCCGCACCGACATTTACGGCCCCGATCTTCTCTAGGTAAGTTAAGAACATAAGAACATAAGCAGTGCCTCCGCCGGGTCAGACCATAGGTCCATCCTGCCCGGCAGTCCGCTCCTGCGGCAGCCCAAACAGGTCACGACCTGTCTGAATCACCAGAAGGGGCTCCCTTGCCACCTTGGTTTCTCATTGAAGTCCTTTCTTCCCATCGAAATCCTAACCCTCTGGTCTTGCACATGCACAACCTGTTGGGTTTCTATACTTATTACCTGGTTAGCTTTCTATACTTGTGTTACATCCCAGCTCCTCCCTCAGTATCCCACGATCCCTTTATCCCTCAGGAATCCGTCCAATCCCTGTTTGAATCCCTGTACCGTACTCTGCCTGATCACTTCCTCCGGTAGCGCATTCCAAGTGTCCACGACCCTTTGGGTGAAAAAAAACTTCCTTGCATTTGTTTTGAACCTATCTCCCTTCAGTTTCTCCGAATGCCCCCTCGTACTTGTTGTCCCCTTCAGTCTGAAGAATCTGTCCCTATCCACCCTCTCTATGCCCCTCATGATCTTGAAGGTCTCTATCATATCTCCCCTGAGCCTCCTTTTTTCCAGAGAGAAGAGCCCCAGCCTATCCAACCTCTCGGCGTATGGGCAGTGTTCCAGCCCTTTTACCAGTTTCGTTGCTCTCCTTTGGACTCTCTCAAGTACCGCCATGTCCTTCTTGAGGTGCGGCGACCAATACTGAACACAGTATTCCAGATGTGGACGCACCATCGCTCGATACAATGGCATGATGACTTCCCGCGTCCTTGTTGTTATGCCCCTCTTTATGATGCCCAGCATCCTGTTGGCTTTTTTCGAGGCTGCTGTGCACTGTGCAGATGGCTTCAGTGATGCATCCACCAGCACACCCAAGTCTCTCTCAAGTCTGCTGTCTCCCAACAATGCCCCCCCCCCAATTTGTAGTTGAACAACGGGTTCTTTTTCCCTATATGCATGACCTTGCATTTTTCCACGTTAAAGCGCATTTGCCATTTGTTTGCCCAGTCTTCCAGCTTGTCCAGGTCCCTTTGCAGGTCCTCACACTCCTCCCTGGACCTAATTCTGCCGCACAGTTTGGTATCGTCTGCAAATTTTATAACCTCGCACTTTTCCTCCTTTTCCAGGTCATTGATAAATATGTTGAAGAGTAACGTCCCCAGCACCGATCCCTGTGGCACACCGCTTGTGACTCCCCACCAGTCAGAATATTGGCCCTTCACTCCGACCCTCTGCAGTCTACCCGACAACCAGTGCTTGATCCATCTGTGCACATCCCCTCCCACCCCGTGGTTCCACAGCTTCCTAAGCAGCCTTTCATGTGGCACCTTGTCGAAAGCCTTTTGAAAATCGAGGTAAATGATGTCTATGGGTTCCCCATTGTCCACCCGACTGCTTATTCCCTCAAAGAAGTACAGAAGGTTCGTTAGGCACGACCTTCCCTTACAGAATCCGTGCTGGCTTGTTCTCAGTAGGCCATTCCTCTCGATGTGCTCGCAAATGCCGTCCTTGATCATAGCTTCCACCATCTTCCCTATAATTGAAGTCAGGCTCACCGGCCTGTAGTTCCCGGGGTCACCCCTCGATCCCTTCTTGAAGATAGGTGTGACATTCGCCAATTTCCAGTCCTCTGGTACCTCACCAGTTTTCAAGGATAGGTTGCAAACATGCTGGATTGTGCCCGCTATTTCTTGTCTTAGTTCCTTCAGAACCCTTGGGTGGATCCCGTCCGGGCCCGGTGATTTACCGCATTTTAACCTGTCTATCTGTTTGAGGACATCCTCCTTACTTACCTCTATGTGCTTCAATTTTTCGGCCTGTTCCCCACTCATGAGCTCCTCTGAGTCCGGTATATTAGATGTGTCTTCTCTTGTGAAAACCGACGAGAAGAACGTGTTCAACCTCTCAGCTACCTCTTTATCCTCCTTAATCACTCCCTTCCTATCCCCATCGTCCAACGGCCCCACCTCCTCTCTCGCTGGTCGCTTCCCCTTTACGTAACTGAAGAATGCCTTGAAGTTTTTCGCCTCCCTGGCCAGCCCCTCTTCATATTCCCCTTTCGCTTTTCTAACCTCTCGGTGGCATTCCTTTTGGCATTTCCTGTGCGCCTGGTGATTTTCCTCCGTTGGGTCCTTTTTCCATCTCCGGAAGGATACTTTTTTGTCATTTATTGCCCTCTTTACTTCAGTTGACATCCAAATCGGGTCCTTTGATCGCTTGTTCTTGCAGCCTTTCCTGAAACTGGGGACGTACATTCTTTGTGCTTCCTGCAGGGTGTCCCTGAATAGGGTCCAGGCGCTTCCCACAGTCTCCATCCTAAAGATGTTTCTGAGCTTCCTCCCCACCATTTCCCTCATAGCAACATAGTTCCCTTTCTTGAAGTTGAGCGCAGTTGTTGCGGTCCTCCTTACTATGGGTGTCCCCCTTTCTAATGTGAATCTGATCGCGTTGTGATCACTGTTGCCTAGTGGTCCTCCCACTTCTACCCCTCTTGCAGGCCCCCCTAATCCGTTTAGGATGAGGTCAAGAGTAGCACCCCCTCGCGTCGGTTCTTTGACTGGTTGCTCCATGAAGCAGTCCCTCACAGCTTCTACAAATCCTGTTTCCCTAGTGCAGTTGGAGTGACCCGTACTCCAGTCTATTCCCGGGTAGTTGAAGTCCCCCATTACTGTTACACTTCCAGTCCTGCATTCCTGTCTCAGTTCCGCTTCCAAGTCGTGTCCGACTCCTTCTGGTGTACCAGGTGGGCGATAGTACAGCCCCAGTTTTATGCCTGCACCCTTTTTTCCCGGCAATTTGACCCATAGCGATTCCAGCCCCTCTGCCTTCGTTGCCATATCCATCCCGACCGAGCGGATAGAGTCCTTTATATATAGTGCTATGCCTCCCCCCTTCTTGTGGGTCCTGTCCCTCCTGTAGAGCTTGTACCCCGGCAGCGCCACATCCCATTGATTTTCCTCTGTCCACCAGGTTTCTGCAATTCCAATTATATCTAGGTCCTCCCCCTTGGCCATGACTTCTAGTTCACCCATCTTGGCCATGAGGCTTCTTGCATTTGCGTATAAGCACCACAGGTCCCATAGGTCCTGTCGTTTTTCCTCCACCTCTGCATTTACCTGGGCCGCCTGTTGACTTGCAACTTTCTCTTTTAGGCTTCAGGTCATCTAATCCTGCCGATCATGGTCATTGTAGCAGTGAGTCAAGTCCTGTCGACCTCGATCAGCCTCAGCCCTGACACCAATGGTGCCGGTTCATAGGCCAAGGGTACCGGTGTTTTTTCTTTCCGGCTCTGCTTAGATATTAATGAGTGTCTCGATATGGGCATACTCGTCTTGGAAGCGTGGAGTGACACCGATGGTACCAGGTTGTAGACCAATGGTACCGGTGTTTTTTCTTTCTGATTCTGCTTCGATATTGATGAGTGCCTCAATATGGTCATACTCATCTTGGAAGTGTGGAGCGACACCGATAGTACTGGTTTATAGCTTCATGGTGCTGGTGTTTTTTCTGTCGGGCTCCGCTTCGATATCGATGGGTGTCTCGGTACGGGCAAACTCATCTTAGAAGCGTTGAGCGACACCGTTGGTTCTGGTTCTTATACCCTGGATACCGGTGGTTTTTGGGTTTTTTTCCTTTGGGTCTCCGCTTTGATATCGATGAGTACCTTGGTACGGGCAAACTCATCTTGGAAGCGTGGAGCGACACCGATGATACCGGTACATAGATGCATGGTACTGGTGTTTTTTCTTTCCTTTTTAGCAGATTTCCTTCATGTCAACACTGTCATATTCAACTATATTTTTAGTGGTTCCTGTTGACTTCGGCTGCTATTCCGGTTCCGTTCTTGACACCGGTAACACTTTCACAGGAGGCTTCTGCATATACAGCGACGCCGGTCTTCTTTAACAGTGTCAGTGTCTTTTCGGTATGAGAAAGCCTTGTAGTCATTAAAGTGTCTTCAGCCTTCGACACCGACTCCCTGACATCGATTCTGTATAGTTGGGATTGAATCTCTGAGGAGGGGGGTGTTTTGATCAAGACCCCATACCTCTCTGAAGCGGTGGGTTTTGTTACCACATGCTTCTCTTTCCACTTCAGTAGGATTAAGAATTTATTTCTCACGATTCCTAGGGGAATATCTACACTTTGTGCCATTCCCTTGGAAGTTTCCTTTGCAAAGTCGTTCCTTTGCTAAGGGTTTTATTTTCCTTGACCTATAGTTAACTACTCAAGGATTTTTTGCTAAACCTTTAGAAACACTAAGGCTGTTTCAATAAATCCCTACTGGGGAAGTCTATTTTACAGGCTAGTGTGTAGGCCTCTGTCTTTTGGGCAGAGTGGGCTAGACTAGGGATCGCTTGGCTAATTGACTTTCCAGATTTCTATGCTGCCTCACTGGTTCAGTAACCACTTTACTTGGCATACATTTGCTATGTCTCTTTTCTCTGTTTACACATGCAGTGCCTGTGCTTTTCATGATTGCCCACCAGAACAGGCTAGTAAATACGCCTTGTTTGGGGGACGACCTTTTTGGTGCTTCCATGGTCCTGCTGGGACATGCCTACTCAGCAGTTGTCTTTTTTACTAGACCAAGTGAGACTCTCTGGTCAAGACCAACTAGCTGTCTTCACCTTCATTTCAATCTTCTTCTCTTCAATGAGTTTTAATTACTTTTTCCCTATATTTAGGGCATACTCAAGTATTCGGAAACTGTCTTCAGTTCCTCAGGCATTGCTAAGAGTACATCTCCTTAGTTCTCTGGGTTTTCTTCATAGGACAGGTTTTCTATACTCAATGTTTTCATCCTGTTCTCAGACCTTTTTTTCTAAGGGAGTCTGTTTTGGATCCTGCCCAGTCCTCCCTTTTTTCTTTTGCTGATTGCCATCGAAGGGTCTTCTTCGATTTGTGGAGTTCGGGATTCTTATCCCATTTTACTTGATTTCCAAGTACACTGGAGGGCTGAGATTTTTCCTGGATCTCAGAGCTCTCCTCATTTTTCTGGCATGGAAGTATTTTACTCGTTTCTCCTCATTCAGACCTACTGGCTGTGCTTCCTGGATCTCAAGGAAGCTTCCACATATTCCAATTCTCATTTTGGAATATACCTTTGAGTTCAACTCAGTTGTTGCCATTACAAATACAAAGTCCTTCTTTTTGGTCTGGCATTTTTTTCCAAAGTCTTCACGATGTGTCTGATTGTATTGGCCGCATCTATCCGATTACACAGCCTTCAGATTTTCTTTCTTTTCTGAATGTCTACATCATCAAGGCTGTCTCTCTTCTCGGGTAGTGGGCTGAATAATCTATCAGACCATCTCTATTATTCTTCTAGGCTTGAAATTACATTCTCCGTAATTATGTCTATAATTCATTGGGCATGAGAGCGTCTCTTCCTCCAGATCGTCTTCAGACTTTCATCCGTCTATATCAGCAGTTGCTTCCTTTTCAAACCACCTTTGCCAGACACATGATGGTTTTTTCTGAGCCCCAGGATTTCAACTGTTCATGTTCTACCACGGGTATGACTACATTTTTGGCACTCATCAGTGGATTCTTGCTTCCTAGTGGTCTCAAGCGACGGATCATCTCTCACAGCATGTATATCTATGACAGTGGTCTCAAACTCAAATCCTTAGTGGGGCCACATTTTGGATTTATAGGTACTTGGAGGGCCGCAGAAAAAATAGTTAATGTCTTATTAAAGAAATGACAATTTTGCATGAGGTAAAACTCTTTATAATTTATAAATCTTTCCTTTAACAGGTTAACTGTTGTTTAAAATATTGCTCTGGCCTACATAGCTGAAAACAGTGTACAATCTATTGACCTCATCTGCCTGAAATGTATGTCCCTACCTTACCACATTGTAAGCTAAATAGATAAGAGTTTGAGCCATGATGTACCCTGCCCTTCTGTACATTTAACATTTAGAACTGTAAGAGTTAGATAAGTGACCTACTAGTGTGAGCTTAGGACCAATAATAATTGTAGAAAAGTTATAGAAGTAACAAATGAAAATTGTAGTTTTTGCATATATTAGTTTGCGAAAAGGGCATAAAAGTCCATGTATTTCCTGTTTCTGACACTCTAGTAGGCAGGCTATTAACTGCACTAGAGTCCGGTAAGCTGTAAATTAACCTCTTGTACTTTCTTCATGCCTCTGACTTTGTGAGTCCAAGTGACCTTTCAAAAGGAAAGATTTATAAACTATAAAGAGTTTTACCTTATGCAAAATTGTCATTAACTATTTTTTCTGCGGCCCTACAAGTACCCTATTTTTTCTGCAGCCCTCACATTTAAAGTTTAATATCTTTCCTTTCTCAAAACTGACACATTTCAATCACTATATTGAAAATAAAATCATTTTCCCTATCTTTGTTGTCTGGTGACTTTATTTTTCTGTGTATTTAACTATGTATCCAGGGTCTTCTTGTACTTTGATTGTTTTTCTCTCCGTCTTCACTTTCTGCCTTGCATCCATCTTTGGCATTAAGTTAATATTCAATTTTTCTGCTTTCTTTTCAAAATCTATGTTTCCATGTCTTACCTTCCCTTCTATCTCTCTCTTCTTCCGTCCCTATTTCCATGGTCTGACATCTCTTTCTTTTCTTTCTCTCCCTCCCTCCTTCCTTCCTTTCCCCTGGTCTAGCATCTGTCTCCTTCCCTCCCCCAACTTTTTATTTCTTTCACCCTGCCCCCTTCTTTCTTTCTCTCTCTCCGTGCCCCCTTTCTTTTTTTCTTTCACCATACACGCCCTTTCTTTCTGTTTTTCTCCATGCCCTTTTCTGTCGGTGTCCCATCTCCCATCTCCCTTCTTTCTTTCTGTCTCCCTGTCCCCCCCTTTCTTTCTTTATTTCTCCCTGCCCACCCCCAAGCCACCACCATTGGGGAGCAGGCCGCCACCACCGCAATCGGAGAACAGGCCAGCGCTGAGGTCTTAGCTCTCCCTGCTTATCTTCCCCAGCATGGAGCCGACCAATTCTCGCCGCCTGACGTCAATTCTAACATCGGGGAGGAAGTTCCGGGCCAGCCAGGCAGCGATTGGCTGGCCCAGAACTTCTTCCCCGATGTTAGAATTGACGTCAGGTGGCGAGAATTGGTCGGCTCCGCGCTGGGGAAGATAAGCAGGGAGAGTTAAGACCTCAGCGCTGGCCTGTTCCCCGATTGCGGTGGCTTGGGGAATTACAGCAGTCGCGGTCTGTACGCGATTGTCCTCTCCACAATTGGAAACTTGTGAAGTGGAGAGGACAGATCGCAGGCCGCAAAATAATCCCTGGGGGCCCGCATGTGGCCCACGGGCTGCGTGTTTGAGACCGCTGATCTATGGCATCGTCTCAATTGCAGTCGCTTTAATTATGGATGATCTCCTCTACTCTATACAGAGGTCTTCTTTTTATTTTCCCCTCTTTATATCATCACGACTGACGCATCTTTTTATGCATGGGGGCTCATACATGATCTGCAGACTCAGTGTCTTTGGACCGCCAGGAAACGGAACATTTCCCTTTAAAGTTCCTAGAACTCAGAGTGATGTTTTATGCCCTCAAGGTTTTTTCATCATCTACTGTGCCCTAAAGTCCTTCTCCTTGGCACTGTCATTCAAGTAGCAATATACTGCATCAACAAGCGAGGAGGCACGGGCTCTCTCCTGTTGTGTCCAGTGTATCTGGACTTGGGTGATAGTTTGCAATCTGCTCTTGTTGCCTGTCTACTTTCAAGGGGAGTAGAATTTCCTAGCAGACAACCTCAGCAGAATTCTTCAATGCATGGACTCTCAACTTTCTGGTCCACAAGTGGACTTGTTTGCGATTCCTCACAATCACCAGTTGCCCCAGTTTTGCTCCAGACTTTACTCTCCATCTGGCAGCAGATGTTTTTTCTTCAGGATTGGACGAGCATGTTTTCTATATACATTCCCTCCTCTTCTTCTCCTGTTGAGCATTTTATTTAAGCTCAAGAGAGGAGCAGCCAACATTTTCTCTTTACTTCATGATGGCCCAGGGCAACATGGGTTCTCCCTTCTACTTCAATTCAGTTTTAGGGAGTCCTTACCTCTATTAATATTTCCTACTCGGTTCACTTAGACTCAGAAGTCTCTGATTCATTCCAATCTGCAATGATTTGCCTTCTCAGTTGTTAAATCTCGGGCTGCGTTTTTCTCAGCCTGTTTGTTATTTTCTGGATGTCTCCAGGAATCAGCCACTCAACAATGTTTCCATCTCAAGTGGTCTAGGTTTTTCTTCTTGATGTCTTTATCTTCATGTTCCATTTCCTACATAGTGGAATTGCTCATGGATTGTTTTCTTATTTTATTGATTTTAGTCTTGAGTCTATATCTCTCAGACTTCTTTTCCATGCTATTGCATTTTTTACTTTTGTCATTCGAGGGTCTCCCTGCTTATCCTCTGATTTCCAGATTCATGATGGGGTTTTCATGTGAAACCACAATTCCTGTTTTTTCCTGTCGTTTGGGCCCTATTGTAGCCCTTTTCGATTGGTTTTCAGGTTTTTGGTAGGGTTTTTTCCCCTGTGAAACCACCTCTGCAGTCTCCTCATGTCATCTGGGAATTTATTGTAGTTCTTTCCAGTTTGTTTGAGGCTACCATTTCAATCAGTGGACACATATCCTCTTCAGCTTCTTGCCTGGAATGTAGTTTTTTCCTTACGGCTCTCACCTCTACCAGGAGGGTCGGTGAGTTCCAAACATTTGTAACAGATCCATCCTTTACAGTTTTTCATCATGACAAGGTGGTTCTGCATACACATCCAAAGTTTCTTCTACAAGTTGTCACTTTTCACCTCATTCTCCTACTGGAGAACCTGTTTTCTATACTTTGGATTGTACATGGGCTTTCGCTTGCTACTTTGACTGGACAAAGCCACAACAAACTTCTCCCTAACTTTTCTTTTGATCCACACCAGTAAGGGTATCCTGTATTCAAGTGAACTATTTCTGCCTTGCTAGCTGTCTACATCTCGTTCTGCTATGCCCAGACTGGCTTGGCACGAGAAAGTTGTGTCCCAACCTACAGAGTTACAGCTCTGGCAGCTTTTGTTGCTTTCCTTAGATCTACACCATTGAGGAACTCGGTAAAGCTGCCACCTGGTCCTCAGTTCATACCTTCACTTCTCACTTCTGTCTGGATTTTTCTCCAGATGGGATGGGCTCTTCGATCAATCTGTATTTCAGTATATATTTTTCTTTGACCAACTTTCCCACCATCCCATCTCTGTCAGCTTGGAGGTCACCCATCAGTGAGAATATGCTGCCTGCTTGTCCTGGGATAAAGCACAGTTACTTACCGTAACAGGTGTTATCCAGGGACAGCAGGCAGTTATTCTCATAACCCACCTACCTCCCCAGGTTGGCTTCTTAGCTGGCTTATCTTAAGTAAGGGACCGCGCGCCTACGTCGGGCGGGAAGGCACTCGTTCATGCGCGGTGCGGACTATCAAGAACTTTCTAAGTTCTTAAAGTGGCAATGCACTTTTAAAGTGTCCGTACTGGGGCTCCATCGGTGACGTCACCCATCAGTAAGACTATCTGCCTGCTGTCCCTTATAACACCTGTTACGGTAAGTAACCGTGCTTTAGTTGGAAGCCATGGGGATTGAATATCCCCTTATTTCAGGATGATGTGTGATTGTTTGATTTTTTTTTTTAAAAAATATCTGTTGCTGAGAAGCTTATCCTTGCTCATTGGAAGGACTTTTCTCCTTTAATAATACAGCAATGGTGCAATACTGTTTGCTTGTTCCAAAGGTATGAGGAGGTAATTATGGATAAATACACGATATGTAAAAATTACTAGGCCAAGTTGGACTATTTTGTTGCTGATGGACGAGTTGTTGACCAGTATTAGCATCCTAATGCAGTTGTATTTTGTACTGTACTTTGTGTTTGTAAATACAAATATTTATTAAAAAGATTTGAACTAAAAATTTAATTTAGAAAATGAAATTATTGAATTAGATTGGCTGAATAATTGCATTAAACATTAAATGGGAATACATTCATCAAATTTCTTTCCTTTTCTTTTTTCTTTTCTGGGGGTTGGGGTTTAGGTGCTTGACGATGCTGAATCTGACCATTTGTTCCAGTCCATTCTGCCTGACATGGTAAAACTAGCATGTCGCCTACCAGAGCTCTGCACTCAGGTAAACTGATACAGTTCAGTGAACTCTACTGCGTCATCAGTCAGGGTGAATTCATTTCATGTAAACTATAGCTAATGACCAGGGTACAAGTGCCAAGGCCTGGCTCCTTTGTCCTGATTAAAGATTGTTCTGTTACTTTCAGTTAAGGTTTGAAGCATACTTGAGAGACTCTACATCCATAATGGTACAAAGGGGGCATGAGAAATGAACTGTTATATTTTTGAGCCTTGATATAAACTATAAATACGTATTCCACTAAGTTGCCTATCACCCAAAACTTATTAGAAAATGTTTTGGGATGCTTTGTATTCCTGAAGTGTTAATACTTGAGAAAATATGTAACTACTTTGGTAAACTAAATCTAAATTAAATTATAAAACAATATCCCCAAATTTTAAAATTTACAAACTAGATGGATAATAAAACAACTTGATAAGAAAAATGTTATAGTTTGTATGACCTATTTTCTTTTGACTCAGCTTCCAGCATTGCCTTCTCTGTTGTCCTTTCCTACATAACTTTATACCGTTGTCCCAAATTTGGGCAAATCCGTTCTAGTTTTGCATGAGCCCTAGTAGAATTTTTGGGGTAGGTCTTAATATAAGCCCTACCCCCAAAATAAGCCCTAATCCTGGGATTCGCTGGCAGTTTCCCTTCCCTCCCTCCCATCCCTTGTGCAGCAGAACCCTTGAGAGAACACCCCTTCCCCCTCCCCCCCCCCCCGAGCACCTGCCAAGCTGCCAAATCCCCATTCTTCCCTCCCTCCTGTCGGAAACTGGCCACGAGCCCTACTTATCTCCCTAAGCAGCATCAGGCCAGCAGCACTCTAACAGGCTGCTTTGACTGTCTGCCTGTCATCAGTAACGAGGCAGAGTTTACGGGCAGACAAGGCCAAAGCAACCTGTTAGAGTGCTGCTGGCCTGATGCTGCTTAGGAAGGTAAGTAGGACTCGCGTCCGGGTTCCGATGGGAGGGAGGGAAGGATGGGGATTTGGCTGCATTGTAGATGCGGGTGCTTGGGGGGAGAGGGTACTCGCTTAAGGGTCCTGCTGCACAAGGGATAGGAGGGAGGTTAGGATAGAAGCTGGGCAAGGGTCCTGCTGCACAAGGGATGGGAGGGAGGGGAGGAAAGATGCTGCACATGTGGGGGAAAGAAAGAAAAGGGGAAGAATTGGGGTGAAGAAGAGGAAAGGAGAGATGATCATGCATGTACCCTGAAAATAAGACATAGTGCCTTTTTGGGGCCTAAAATTAATATAAGACAGTGTCTTATTTTTTGGGGAAACATGGTAGCTATTGTGGAATAGGTTGTTTTGCAATCTGTTTTCTGGAAATGTTATTGAAGGGGATATGAGGGATTATAGGTGGGTAGGTGAGCATTTCTTCAATTGTTTGTTAATATTTTGCTTGCTATGCCTTGTTGCAGTATTGTTTTTGCTGTTGTGGAGCAATGTAAAAAATTTATTGCTAAAGAAAATAATTAATTTTTAAAAAATTAAACCCTTTAATTGGGATGATTATGTATATAGTGCATTTGTACTCTAGTAACTTAAGAGAGATAGCTTTGGCAATAACACCTGGATTTGATTGTGAAGATGGATTGGAAATCTTCCAGCAAAAATTGATCATACGCAGTTCCAGAAATGATGCAAGGAGTTTACTGTACAGTATACTTACTGAAAAGTCATTTATATTCTATTTGACATGATTCAGCTTGTATCTCACATGTAATCTGTCTTCTTCTAATAGTTTTACTAGTAAAAATGGTAGATGTAATCCCTCTGGATGTCTGATTTGTCACTTCTTACTATCTGATGTTATAGTCCTCTACCTTTAGCAGTACTTTCAATTCCTCTGAGCTCACTGCAGTGTCATAAAATGGTGGTCATTACTTAAGATCAAGATCAGAAGGTTAGAGCAGGGGAAGTTTGTAAAGCAACACATTCAGCTCAATCGCTCCCTTATAGAAGACAGCAACATAGCAACTACACTATTTCAGAACTTTGACAAGCTGTACCCACAAAAAATGATTTTATTCCATTTGCCTAATTCTAATTTCATTAGTCCATGGACAGAAATATGATATACTTCCAATGATTTCTCCTGTTTAGTTGCTTCCCATCATTATGAATTTAAATAGGCTGGGATTCTGATCCTAATCAAAATCTAGTACAAGTGATTGCACTAATTCATTTAGAGCCCCATTAATAAAGCTGCAGTAGTGATGCTACCGCAGTAAATGCACCAAAGCCCATTCAATTCCTATGGGATTTGGTGTATTTACCATGGCTTTGTAAAAGGAGCCTTTAAAGCATGAATATAGTAGCCCAAAAAGAACAGTTCATTCTTTAAGCAGGGGATTTTACTTTAGGGGAGGTAACTATAAAAGCTGTGTAATTTTGTAGTCCGTAAGTTTAAATTTATATGAAATATTAGAGCAAAAGGAGATCTAGGAATGGAACATAGCAAAAAAGGCATTACGTTTTGATCAATTTAGTAAATATTGCTACTTCAGTGTGTCTGTTTAACATCTCCTTTAACAGCTTTTTAAGTAACGATATTTTTTTAGCCACACACATAAGGAGTTGAAGTTTATTGTGAAAAGGATACTGGAGGACAAATTCTTTGCATCCCTTTTTTATATGTATGGAGGATGATATTATCTTAGGTCCCTATTTATGTTATAAGCATCCTGTTTTAATGCATTCCCTGAAGCTTATGACCCTAAGTTTATAAAATCAAATTGCAATCTTTGCTAGTTTTGATTTTGGAGTTGCTATGTTCTTAAGTTCCATCCCTTGCTGCATAGATAAACTGCAACAGCTTTTCCTTGATAAACTATTCTATGTTGGCTTTTTCCTTATTATTGATTAGAAATCTGTAGTTTGTCAAACAAGAGCAGTTTCCTAATCATCTTGGATTAATGGCTCTTGACTTTATGGCTCTTGAATTTAATGGTGCTCTTGATTTAAGAACGCACTAGCAATCCTAAATTACCCATACTGTAATTTGGCAAATATAATTTTGTTAGTGTTTCAGAAAATTGCTAAACTAATTACCTCAGTCTCATATTTTTTTGTTTTCCTTTATCCCAGCCGATACCACTGCTGAAGCAAAAAATGAATCACTCCATCACAATGTCGCAAGAGCAAATTGCATCTCTCCTGGCCAATGCCTTCTTCTGTACATTTCCACGGCGCAATGCCAAGATAAAGGCAGAGTATTCTAGCTACCCAGACATTAATTTTAACAGGTACGTGATGATAAATGCCCACAAGATAATCCTGTTTGCGACTGTAAAATAAAAGCAGTGTCCTTCACAAAACAAGAAAAATAGTTATTGCTAATCTGATGGTAGGTTTTAGGAAATGTTTAAGGAAACATTCCAGTGTGTATCAGTTAAAAAGCTGACCTAGGTCATAGTTTCCCACAGGGTATGTTCTGTATTCACAGTTGTGCAAAAATATGTAGCACTGCAGTACCTGAACTATTTTAAATAACCAACTTTTGAATTTACTAAATTAAAAATTCTCATTAAAACAACAGGTTAGCACTCTTTTGTAGATGGAAGTAACTTTTAAAGTAAAATTTGATGCTTTTGGATAGATACTCTTTTACCTGCTAAGAAAAAGGAGATAGTGGATGAAACTTGAGACAGCAAAAAAACAACACATCTGTTTTATTTGTACCTATAAAGGTACAGTTTGAACAGCAGGTATATTGATGTCTACAGATGTGGGTTTTAACCTTGTATAACAAGTGGTGACTGTTTTAATAAAATTTATCTAAGTACACCTCTGTACAATATGATAAAATGACTCTCTACGCTATACCAAATTTCATCAAAAATCTATGGACCGCAGTAAAGGTGCTCTTGAAAATGAGAACAGTGTGATACTGGATATGCTTCCAACATGTGGATTTCTGCTATGACTTTTTTGCTACTGGAGATGGGACACTTCTACAGATAAGTGCTTGACTATTTATTCTTTGAATAGTTTTTGAATACCTGACATGAACAGATTAAATTACACGACTTTGAAAATTTCAATAAAGTTAATGAAGTTTTTTGACCAAGGATGTATTTCCTATAGCAGCTTTGAAGTAGAGAATGGCATGGGGAAAAAATATGTTCCTTATTCACTCAAAAACAAGCCCCACACGGACAAACGATACACACACCCAGCAACACTACAAGGCCTTACTTACAACCCACAACATTCACACTCCCCAAAAGAAAGGAAAAAAGGAAAAAGAAAAAAAGTGGAGAAAAAGGCCTCAGTTCAGCTTCATCTGGCCAAAAAAACTCCACTCCTACAAAAGCTGTTTATGTGTAAATGCTGAAAAATAGTCCAAGAAAACAAGGCAACTAAAGTAGCCTGCCAGGTGGTATCAAACGGCACGCCTAATACAGATGAAAGTCAGTGGGTGAATATAACAAAAGGCAGTATAGTCCAGCTCATAACATCCATAGCAAAAGCAAGAAAAAATAACTTAGCTGCTAATGGCCTCCAAATCCAGGCCAGGCAGGTGTAAGGACTCGGTTTGCGAGTAACCCGGTTTGCGAGTGTTTCTTAAACTTTTTTAGCTCTGGCACACTAAATGGAGCGAATGTTTTTCACGGCACATTATAATTGAAATTATAAAATTTCAAAACCAACAAAAAAATTAAATTTGAGAGTTATTTATTTAAAGTTCTTTAAGCTATGTATGGGTAATTGTAACAATGGTGACACTAGAGCAGATAGAATAGAATTGCTAATCAATGTGATGGATGAGCTTATTTTTGAGTGCAAATTAACTCAAAACACAGCTCAATAGTCGACAAGCAAAAAAACACATTTCATCATCCACATCTGCAGTCATTCTCTTTTTTTTAATTTAATTTCTGTCAGAGCTGAAAATCCAAGTTTGCAAAGTTAAGAAGCTCCAAACGGTAACAAAACCTTGATTACTTTGTTGTTCAAGAACTAAAATTACTTGCAGTTAGTTTTCAAGGACCAATCACATCAAAGAATGATGATTTTCTGGGCAGTTGTATCCTTACACACACAGATACTCATAACATTGACGGACTCTTTTGCATGCGACGTACTTGTCAACTATTCTACTGTATACTTATGAAATGAATTTTTTAAAATAAAGTAAAATTCTGGAGTCTCATGGCACATCCGGAATCTCTTCGGGGCACGCCACTATGCCTTGGCACACAGTTTGAGAGACACTGCTTTACACCTATGTAAAACTGAGCTTGGGCATTGGACGCCAGCGCACTCATAAAGCTGCAGTTGCCAATTAAGCTGCTAGCTTTCACTCAAGGTTTGCAAAATAACGAAAATATGGAAAATGACGCAAACGCAAGTTTCACCAAAATATAATTTTATTGCTTGTATTTTTCATTATGGATCTCAAAAGCTAGTTGCGTTAGCGGGAGGTCGTTATAGTTGCCAAAATGCTGGCCTTCTGATAACGAACTCAACCTGATACTTCGAAGCTCCCCATTATATTCCTTTAGTCCAGTATGACATCATTGGCCCGTGGGCCAATCAAAAACAGAGGTGGTGGTCTTTAAAGTTAGACAAAGAAAATTCCTTTACATGTTTAAAAGTTTCAGAAATCATATTTGTTTTGTTTACATTCATTTCTAAATATACATTTGTCCTTTCCAAAAAGGTATATTAAGAGAATCTGCATTTGTTAAGTGCTGATATATTCTCAGCCTCCCTGTTAGCCTTAGAGAAAAAGGAGAAGAAGGGGCTGTTTCCCCCTCTCCCTGAGCTGACAGCTTCAAATTTCACTGATACTCACACAGAAGCTTTCCTATGCTGGAGACTAGAACAGCAGTCTCTGACTAATTATTTCCAGATGTTGTGCTCAGGCTTCCTTTAAATTTCTTTAGGTTGCAAATATATATAATATGTTTTTTCAAAACCAATTCTTTTGTTCAATACACATCCATAAACATATCACACATTCAGGGGCCCCAAACATTCATAACATGTATTTCATTCATTCTTGATGCATGTTATATCTCAGTTTAGAATATGAAATCTAATATACTTTTCCTAACCAGCCTAAGGCACATCTGGTATCAATTAGAATCACGAGGCTAGAAGCGGGAAACCTGAACAAAGCCTGAACACAAAATGGAGTACAAACCAAACAGAAGATACAGAAAGACAGAGAACAAAATGGAGTCCATGTATATCCTGATTTCCACCATGATCTAGCTTAATAGCAAAGTACATAAAAATAATATTATTATGCTTTTCCTTAATATTAATCTGTAGTGTGTTTTTCTGGCCCTGGCTACATCCATATTCAGATTTTTATTCACCAGTTTTTCGTACGCTTCTATTGGGTGTGGCCTTAACTAACACATATGCTTGTATCTGACTAGAGTTACCCAGAATCATACGAAAAACAGGCTCTTTTATAGAAAAATTCCATAAAATACTGCACTATCATGTCTTGACGTCCATTTCATTACCGTACCATAGACATCACCCCCTACTGGCCACGAGCCACTACTGCTCAAGACACACAACATTTGAAGTTTCTATACTCCTGATTGTGCACACAAGATATTGCTCACTGTTCGGGAATCCTCAAACATCCTTCAATTCCTTGGGTTTTATCATTACCTTTGAGAAATCATCCCTCTTTCCAGCTCACTCCCTCATATTTATAAGATCAAACATCTTTTTTCTGCATGCCGGATCTTGTGCCTATGACAGTGTCTCTATCTCTTATTTCACATGCAAGTTTCCACATACGACCTTTACAATGGTGCCTCAGCCTGTACTGAAATCCAGATTCAACTACCAGTCAAGCAGTCTCTTCAATACTGTATCCACTCTCCTTCTTGGAAGGAGGATTGCCCTTTTCAACCTTGTCCACCTCAATTCACAACAGACACCTCCAACACAGCCTGGGGAGCACATTTAGGTTCCTTTTAACCCACTGTCATTAGAATCCAGCTGGGCTAGGCTTTTTCATCAATCACCAAAGATTATGTGCAATTTTTCTATACCTTGCAAGCCTTCCATCCAGGCCTATAACGTGACCCGGTCCTCATACAACCTGACAACCAAGTAGCAATGTTTTGCATCATCAAACGGAGAAGCTCCGGATCCCAACTTCTCTATAGAGGGACATACTTCTTCCTCTGACTTTTATGCTCTGCCCTTTCACATGAACCGCCTGCCAGTTTCCATTCTTCATTTCTTCTATGTTTCTATTCCAGCACAAGCAAACACATTACCAGATTCACTCAGTTGCAGACTCAAACCTCACAAATGGTCCTTAGACAATAAATGCAGTTCACCAAAGTCTGTTACAATGATAGGAACTCCCATTCATAGCCCTTCTCTGCTTCAAAAGACCATGCAAAGTGCCCTCGATTTTTGTTTCCTCAGAACAGCAAACCATCACGTGTGATGCTTTCTCTGTTCCTCAAAATCCAACTAAACAACAAACAAAAAACCTATTCAGACAACACTGTTAGAACCATGCATCAGTTCTTGCAGTCAGCCTAATAAGCGCTGTTGACATGGCATCATTCCAGCAGCCTCAGGAAGCCTGTACAGAGCCAAATTATCCAATCCACTTTCATGATGTATACCTGATGATAAAATTTAGAAGTAAAGATAAACTAAGCGGTCTTCTGCACTTTGTGTGTTGCCTATATCTGGTCAGAAAACCCAGTCCTGAGAAGACTTCCCACAACTTTTCAGATTCCTACATGATTATGTTCTATTACCTCATACCTTATGAGTTTCCCTCCTGGGCAGAAGGATGGATCCTGCCTTCATATACTATATAAAATTGATGTTCAAGGTCATTTACCATGGGATTCCTTGGTATCTGTCACAAATCATGGCAATCTATCAACCGCTCATAACCTTGCATTCTGAGGATACACTACGTTTGTCATTGACGGACTTCTCAAAAATGCATTATGAGAGCACAAGAACTTCTGCTATTTCCATCATGGAAGTAATGTTGTGGAACAAATTAACTGGACCACTGAGGGCTGTAAGGTTTTGCCCTCAAAATGTAAGGATTTGGAGGGGTAATGTTGAAGCAAATAAGCCCCAATGATATATTGTGGCGGCCTTAAAATCCGCCAGGCCCCGGGTTCAATACCCTCATAGAAGATTCTCATTAGGAAGTGAAATCAAATGACAAGCACATTGCATAAAGAATATAATGTACAGAAAGGCAAGGTTTATAAAGATACATCAAGCATATACTGGGTTACTAATGTACTGAAAGAAATAGACATAAGATTTACAAATACAGAGTGGATTCAGAGATCGTTTATGTGCTCTTTAAATGAGAGAGAAAAGACAGCTTCCTGAATAGGTGCTGTAAGGACAAAGAGAGAGGGGGGGGGGGATGATGGTTCAGACTTCAGGTTCCAGAGAGAGAGAAAAAAAAATTCATCTCATATTTATAAGTTTGAGACCTGTTATAAAAATAGAATCTATTGAAATTAAGTACCCCTATCTTTTGTGAACTGTTTGAAACAATGGTGAATAAGGTGAGTGGGGTATGAGAGACTGGAGAAGAAAAGAGGGAGAAACTGTCCCTCACAGACTGGAGTCAAATGTAATTTCCAGTATCACTCTGACAATGGTTTCTGATTACACTAACTATCTGCTAGAACATGTAGCTGTCTTTAAGCTGTTCATCTTAAGCACCAGACATTAACATATCTTAGCACATCTTAGCACCTGTACCAAGGTCCTTTGTTACCTTTAAGCACTGATGTAATTTAGGCATTCTGGGGCAATCTGAGGCACTGACATGCCCTAAGGTCAGATATGAATGATATGATCTCCCATAGGCCTTTACTGTTATTGGTTAGGCTACCAGAAAATGCTGACTGCTAGCAATGCTAGGCTGACACTCATAAAGATATTAAACAAGATCGACAATGACAAACCTTTTGGAATCCCACAGGGTGATTGTCAAACATTTGATAAATTTTACTTCATCTTTACAATGTATCTATGATTTGTAAGAAATTTCTTAAACCAGCTTTATAATAGACCTGTGATACATTGTTGACCTGCTGTTAGTGACCTGTTGCTAAAATCGTCTGTAGTGCCTGAAGATTTTTTTAAAAAGGTTCCAGGGGAGATCAGGGAAATTACAGACTGGTAAGCCTGACTTCAATGCCGGGCAAAATGGTGGAAGCAATTATAAATTATAAAAAATAAAATTGTGGAACACGTAGACAAACATGATTTAATGAGACAGTCAGCGTGGGAGATACTGCCTCATTAATTGGCTTCATTTCTTTGAAGGTGTGAATAAACATGGATAAAGATGAGCCAGTTGATTTTCAGAAAGCTTTTGACAAAATTCCTCATAAAAGGCTCCTGAGAGTCATGAGATAGGTGTCAAAGTTCAATTGTGGATTATAAATTGATTATCGTATAGAAAACAGAGGGTAAGGTTAAATGGTCATTTTTCTTAATGGAGGAGATTAAACAGTGGAGTGCCACAGGGATCTGTACTGGGACCTTTGCTATTTAATTTATTTATAAATGATCTGGAAATTGGAACGAGTGAGGTGATTAAATTTGCAGATGACACTAAACTGTTCAAAGTTGTTAAAACGCGTGCAGATTGTGAAAAATTGCAGGCAGGCCTTAGGAAATTGGAAGACTGGATGTCCAAATGGCAGCTGAGAAGCCCACAGATACCTCAGAAGGGTCCTTTGGTATGGCATTCACTGGCTCCATAGTGAAAAGGTGCTGCTAACCTTTTCAGAATAATGACCTCGCTACGACAACCCAATTGCTGTATATAATATAGGTTTATTAGTAATAGACAAAAGTCAGCTTACATGAAACAACAGTACATCAAATTGAGCCAATGCAGAGTAGCCGGCTTCTGTCATGGATCCATCCTGAAGCTTAAGCCAGCTGGTATGCTACTTATATACTTTAGTTCAGTAGCCTATAGTACTATCTAGTTACAGATTATATACTTTCTATTGGATTGTCACATTTATCATATCTATTGATTCTAAAGTCTGCATACTTATCACGGAGCCATATTGAAGCAGTATATCACCCAATGTCAAATCTGATCTCTCTATTTCTCCTGACAATGCATTCTTAATACTAAGTTCAATAATTTCTGAGAGTAGGCCCCCTCCTTCCTGACCTTCATTGTCACTCTGTCAGCAGTTCAGATAACTTTCGGTAGGACATCTTGTCCCGCAATACTGGTGCCTGAGTTTATCTTCCTGTTTGGGTTTGTCTTGGAAAGTCCCGAAATATCCAGTGCTATTACAGTCAGCAAATATTTGCCAGCTACTATAGCAAAGATGAACCTCTCACATAAGCATATTGTTTCTGCTGACAGGGAGAGAGATGATTCTTTCATTATTCAGAAACCTGCATTCAATAGCACAATGTCTCTCTTAAAAATATCCTCTGGGGGTCTCATAGGGTCCTTCACCTACATTTTCATGGAGGTCTTTTTCCTGATTCTCTCTCAATAGGTTAGTGACAATAGTTTCCATTTCAGGTTTTCTTTTTTTCCCTCCCCTCACACTCTCCTGAGGAAAGGACAGTAGCATCCATATAGCAATGCAGAAAAAATTAAACAGAAAATTTCTTATATACATTTAGCGTGAAGGGGACCCAGTCAGCTGACTGGACAAGAACCTTATCAAACAATCAGAGAAATGCTACCAAGTGTGTTATTCAGAGACAGATAAAACTGAAAATTCTGAGCTCTGATAAAAAAAAAAGAAAGAAAGAAAGAAAAAGAAAAATTAAATTCCTTGAATGTAATTGAGGAAATCCACTAACTAACAAAAGAGCCCAAGCCAAAAACATGAATTCATATTTTAAAAATGTATCCTATTTAAGTGTGCTATAAATCAAACACAAAAGCACAGCTATTATTGTTCTAAAGTAATTGATAAATTATGTGCAACTATAGATTTTAATCTAGTAAGTCACTTTTGCTTATTTCTGCCAGCCTGTCTTAATCTGAACTTCAATTTAGTAGAAAGACAAATGTGAAGGCTTACAAACCTGACCACCGAGGCAACCGACGATTTATCTTTGACATTGTCTTTCCAGCAAGCATCAATGCTAATCAAATTGGAAATCTTTACAGAGATATTATGGAATTCCAAAGTACCACAATGTAAGCACAACAGAAGGTTAAGGGATATTTGATGTAAGTAGACACAAAGCCATAAAAATTTATTCAATTGCTCATATATCAAACGCTAAACATTTCCCAAGTTGCAGCTCATACAATATTATTTCTGTAAGACTGGACAATTCTGTACATAAACTAGGATTAAATCTGCAACATTTAAATAAAAACAAACCCTAATTCAAATACCAATTAAACAAAAATGAACAGAGATTTCTTAAAAAATTATTAGAATCCTCATTTTTGCCCACAAATTTAATTATAATAGAATCTGGGTGTAGCTGTTTTACTCTTCGTCAGAAACCCATGCAGATCAAACTTAAAAGTAAAAGTAACAAGAACAGAAAGATGCAGGAGAGGGAATGCATAAAAGCAAAGTGGATAGATGGGATGAAAAATATGAGAAGTAGGGATATGCTTTGCAAAAATATTCAATTTGATTCCGTTCAGATTCAGTTCAATTATCCATTGATTTTTGTTGGATCATTTAGGTTTAGTAAAATCAACAAAGCAAGCAATTTTGAACTCTTAACAGTGGGGGTTTCTATTAATTTTTTAATCAAATTTCTATAAAACTTATTTGCGTGTACTTGCCATTAAGCAAAAGAACTTCAAGGATTAAGAGTAGCATCAAGAAGCAAAAGCACCAAAAGAAGGGCAAAGAGCACAACCAGTGACAGGAATGTTCCCAGGAACCAGGCATAACAATAAGCAAACATTAAGCAAAGCAGCAACACATTAGGGATTTCCATGCTAAGGTACTTGGGGGTTAGATTCTCAAAAATTAGTGTTAAAAACCGATGTGCCACTGTTGCAGCCGTTATTGTAGCGATTTTAAAAAAAGTGAGTCATTCTCCCAAAAATGCTCATTCAAATGAGGTTGGCGGAGAATAGCGAGGGTTCGCTAAATTTGCATGTGCCCATCGCTGGTGATGGGCACATATGAAGAATAAATGCAAAAATAACCTATAAAACAAATTGAGCAACTGAAGTCAAGCAACCCCCCTCACCTGACACCCCCTGGCAGCAGATGCCCACTCTCTCCTGCTGCCAAGCAATACAGCCCCCAACACCCCCCCCCCCTGGCAGAGGGAGGGATGTCCACTCTTTCCTGCCACCAAGCAATGCACCCTTGACATCGGAAGAGATTCTCACTCTTGCTGCCAAGCAATGCACCCCTGACACCCCCTTGGCAGCAGGAGAGATGTCCACTCCTTCCTACTGCCACAGTCAAATGACTTCCCACCCAACACCTCCCCCCTGGCAGCAAGAGAGATGTTCACTTCCTCCCGCCGCCACACAAATACCCTAACAGCCCCCTGTACCTCCGACAACCCTCTGCCTCCCTCCTTACCTTACGATGGCTGGCTGGGTTTGGACAAGTTCCTGGAGGAAAAGTCCATAGTCTGTTATTGAGAAAGACATGGGGGAAGCCACTGCTTGCCCTGTATTGGTAGCATGGAATGTTGCTACTCCTTGGGTTTTAGCCAGGTACTAGTGACCTGGATTGGCCACCGTGAGAACGGGCTACTGGGCTTGATGGACCATTGGTCTGACCCAGTAAGGCTATTCTTATGTTCAGTGCATCATGTGATGCACGGTGAGGAGCCTAAGGCCCCAGTTGGCTCAGGCACCAAAGGCCCCTCCCAAGCATCCGGAGGCAGGAGGGAGTGGGCATCCCTCCTACCTTTTAGGGGGGGGAGGCTTTGGTGGCAGGAAGGAGTAGGCATCCGTTCCCATTAAGAAAAGGGTTTGGCATGTTATTAATATTTTTGTATCAGTGAGACAGGTAAACAACCTGTCATTAATCAATCATTTTTTTCAGATTGCTAAAAGAAATCACATTTTTTTGTGCATCAGGAAGCCATGTTAGAGCATCAGTCCCATTTTAATATTAAAGAGCTTATTTACATGGCCGGATCGGAGAATGAGCGATCCTGCAGAAAACCACACAGGGAGCCATTTTCTGCATCAGGTTTGCGAATCTGATTGTCGCTAAACCAGTCAAAACGATCGTTTGAGGATCGCTGACTTTAGTGTATCAAGGCCTTATACTTTTCTTGGTCTCACTGTTTTGCATATCCAGAATTAGTTCAATTATCATTTAAGGGATTTAAAATTCAGAACAGAAAGATATTTAAATGCCCCAAAGCTTATGATTTAGACTCTTATACTAAAACAATGCATCTTTTATATTTAGCATAAATAAATTGTTTACCCTGCGATGGCCAAATTACCCTCTACAAAAATACAGTTAAAAGTCTGGGTTAAAATTAAAATCTTAATTAAACATCAACCTTGGTTTTACTCAGCTCTTGTGATAGCTAAATGTCTGCAGTAAACTAGAGAATAAATTGCCTGTGAACTTAAACAGAAGAAGAACACAGAGCTTCTTTCCTTTGTTGCAGAGGGAATCTTAAACCTCTAAGCTGCTTTCTATGTAAATAGAAAAAGCAGAAAACAAGTTTTAACATAAAAAGTTGGCATTTACTTAATTAGCTTGAAAAGACTTATAGTAACAATCTGTCTTTCTGTTCTGTCCCTCAGAACTGACCAAAAATATTACTTTACTCACTTGCAAACATAACCTGAGAATAAATGTGTACAATTTTGTAATGCCAGAAAAGACAAATTTCCTTTGCAATTTTATAAAATTATGATACATTAAATTGTTCTATTGCTAGTTTGCACTTTACAAAATGGTATCAGTTTTATATTAATGAGCTTTTGTAAACAAAACCATACAACAGAAAATGCATTTTGCAACCACTCAATCTGATGGTCTTCACTCTCAGTCCAGGACCAGGATATCCTCAGTGATTTGGACAAAATAAACAAGAGTGATTTCCATACAACAGGACTAACAGGCATACAGTCTCTCATGCAAAACTTGAGTGCTGCTCAAGATTTTGCCCTGCCCCAAATGCATGAATCAGAAATATCTGTCATTCCATCTGGGGGCCCTTTTATTAAAGCCATGGTAAAAGTGGCCTTAATGTATCCTTACTACAGGTCTTTCCCACACAAAAAGGTCACTTCTTGTGCTGCAGCCAGAAATTGGCTGATTTTCCTATTTCTAGAATTAATGGCCATGCTAGCTGCACAATTAGTATGTGGCCATTAAAAATATTACTGCATGAGCCCTTACTGCCACCCATTTTGTAGGCAATAAGGGCTCCCAAACTAATCCCGTGCTATTCAGTTAGCGGGCAACAGTGCTGATATAGTGAGGACATTTCCAGCTGAACGTCCAAAGTTGGAGGAACAAAAATGGCCATATTTCGAATAGCAAACAGCTGACCATCCAAATATTAATTTTTTTTTGAAAATTATCTACTTCGATGTCTTGGCCACTGAGACGTCTACCTATACCCCATTTTTGACCATTTGGATGTGGGTGGGGCCAGCATAGTAATGAGCTGGCTACATAGACATCCCCCAAAATGGTTAATCAAAAAAGCAAAAAGCCATCTAAATAGATGACCTATATAATAAAGTCAAAATGAAGGAAAAGCTCTCAGAATTGCCACTCCAGCGGATCATAATATTATAATCCACATAAGGAATTGTGGCGTGGTTATCTTTCATTGATCAAAAAACCTTCATGACTAGTAATGTGACTTAATTCATCATAAATATTAATATTTCACTACTTATCATAATTTAGATAAAATAGTAAAAAATTATCCTATCATAAATATGTTTTTTTTTTTTACAAAGATTTTTCTTTTACCTTTACAAAAAACTGCAAATTTGCAAGTCTCAAAAGGTGCAAAACGGCAACTGCCAAATAGTTTTAACTGTGCAAATTAGCAGAACACATCCCAACAGAGCAGTGGGACACCTTAGAGGGCACTGCTGTGAACGTCACATAAAGGGTGCTAGCTACATTGTATATATCACCATAACTCCCTTCTACTAATTTATGGTGAGTGTTGTAAATCATTATATGCTTTATAAGCCCTTGAAGCAGGTCTGGCAAAGAGTTTGTAAATTTCATAGAATTAATGCTACTCTGTCACCATTGTTTTTGCCAATCGGCTTCAAAGGTCACTTCCTTCCTGGTTTGGAGGGTTTCATGTTTGTGCAATGGGAAGCAAAGGGAATCTTTTTGTTACACTTGGTTATGGAGGAAGGCCAAATTAAATCCTTTGCTCAACTCCAACAAGAGTATGGCTTTGCTTATTTACATTGCATTATATTACTTCTTTAGTGAAATCGGATTTGGATTTTGACCATCGGGAGCTTTTGTCTACTTCTTATACTCTTGGCTCCCAATTGAAAGTACCTCTTAAATTCCATCATTGATATGTAAGAATATGCTGCCTGCTTGTGCTAGGATAAAGCACAGTTACTTACTGTAACAGGTGTTATCCGGAGACAGCAGGCAGATATTCTCACATCCCTCCCAGCTCCCCTGGTTGGTTGTTTAACTTTCTAATGGAACTGAGGTGCCATGAGCCTCAGCGAGCGGAAAGGCAGTCGCGCAATTTCTTAAAACTTAAAGTGACAGTTCACTTTTTCATACTGTCTTAAAACTTAAAGTGACAGTTCACTTTTCATACTGTCCGAACTGAGCTCCTGGATGATGTCGCCCATATGTGATAATGCCTGCTGTCTCCGAATAGCACCTATGGGACAGGAGGCAGATATTCTCACAACCCTCCTTCTTCTGCTAGTTGGCTTCTTAACTTGTTTACTGAACGGATGGTCCTGAAAGCTGTTGTCAAGTGGGAAGGCAATCACACATGCGCAGTATGGACCATCTCGAGATGTCTAAAGAAGTTAAAGTGACAGTACACTTTTGTACCATCTGTATTATCTGTACCAGGCTGTGTGGATGACATCGCCTGTTCTGTGAGAATATCTGCCTGCTGTCCTTGGATAGCACCTGTTACATGCTTTTCATACTGCTTTCTGGATGAGTGTAGCAGAGCTCTTGTTGTAGGGCAGGGGTAGGCAATTCCAGTCCTTGAGAGCCTCAGGATATCCACAGTAAATATGCATGAAATAGATTTGCATGTCAAGGAGGCAGTGTATGCAAATCCATCTCATACATATTCATTGTAGATATCCTGAAAACCTGACCTGCCTGTGGCTTTTGAGGACCGGAATTGCCTACCCCTGTTCTAGAGAATCTGGTCCAGTGATGCTACTTCCTTTTCTAGTTGATAAACATTTTATAGAGCTGTCTTCTACTAATGTTTAACATGAAGTGCTTGTATGTTTTTTATTAAATGCTCCCCTATTGATATTTGTGGCCTTACAGTATTTCTTCATTTTTTTAAATATTTTGTGCTCCAATTTTCTCTCATTTATTTTAAGCCCCATTCCTGTGTTTAAAGTATTTGTTATAGAACAGTAACAGCAACATAAGAAACTCATTTTATTTCCTCATCTTGATTTCTTTTCTTTAGTTTTAGTTTTTTCTTTTTGTTACCAAAGGTACGAAAGAAAAAAAAGACTTTTCACAGAGAAATATTCAAAAGTTGTCTTTTATTTAGTATCTGCTTTCTGAAATGCAAGAAAAAGACCCATAGAATGGAAATAGGTTAAAAGCCTGATTTCACCCAGAGGCCTTCAGTTAAAAGCAACCTATCTGACAAGTTATACATCTGCTGCTGTGGTGTGCATACTTTTCATTTTAAACCCCAGAAATGAATCCTTAAATCCATTATTTTAGTGACTTTTATACAAGAAGTTTCAAAAGCCCTCTCTTCTATATTTGCCTCCAAGCAAAGTACTTTATTTGTTAACAGTAACAATGGTCTGCTGTTTTTAAGGAATGCATCAATGCAGTTAGAGTGCAAATACACGAGGTTAGAAGCAAGATGGCATATTTGACTACATCACAATTAAATACATTTGCTTCATGGCTAAAGATAGAAGGGCTTTATTTTATTGAGAATGTCCAGTCTTGAATGTGTGTGTCTTTATTACTGGAGTTCCTTTCTCTATTATCCTTTTTATTGTAAACTACTGTACTTTGATTTGTTTGAGTTTGGTGGTATGGCACATTTTTAAGTAACACGGACCGTGTTGGGGTCTAGTGTACATTACAGTCTGAAAGACTGGAGTCAGGATATATTTTATTATAAAGGACTTGTGTATGCCTGCCATATCTTGTGCATATATGAATACTTGTAGTTTTAATTTTGAAATTTGTTGATACTTTAATAAACTGATTGTCCCTGCAGCAGTTTGACTAATGTCCCTTCCCCACCCTTTATTAGTTTCCACATATACACATGGAGTTGTATTTTCCCTTTGTATTGTTTGATACATTTTAAGTAAGCCATAAACTGAGTAAGGTATTTTAGAAAAACGTCTTATGACAATGAAAGTGGTGAGGTTTTAATTTTTGTTCTACTGAAAAGAATAAATAGCTGCTAGACCATAACTTTTGTGTACTGTGAAATGCCCAAAGGACAATGTTACATTATCTTATCTCTTCTTTTCCCCCATCAGAAAATCACTGAGTTGAAAATAGAGCAGAGGAATATTTGGTATTTTGCTCCTGGGTGTCATTTTTTTTTTAATAGGCATGTTGGATGAATTAAATAAGTCGTTGATGAGTCTTGAATAAAATGAAATATCATGTTGGCTACATTTAAAAGTTGACTTAAGATAATAGAATTTAGTTGATGGAAAACAGGTGATGTGGAAGGCTTAATTTTTAACTCATTTTATTTACTAGCCCATAAGTTAAGCTTCAACAAGTCAGTGTTATTTCTAGTGAGTCCATTGAGGCTCATTCATGCCACAGAAGTAGACAACTACCCCTCTCCTAAAACTGGAGGGGGGTATACAACTTGTGATACAGTCCAAATTCCTGGAGGGGATATACAAAATATAATACAGTTCATAGGTCAAATCTGAAGACAGCAAGATGAAACACTCGGACAGGCAAACTTGTCTGTGACACCCAATACAGTCCATGTTTTGGGAAATTTTGCCCTCCTCAGAAGGCCTGAGCTCTCTCCACGCATGCTAACACCGTTTCTGTACAAACAGCATCCCATGAACCCTCACACTATACCCAGTCTACATCATACATAGTCTGGACAGAGAGCTCAGGACCCCTGAAGAAGGCATAGATTTGACGAAACATGGATTATGTTTGGTCCCTCCGACATCTTTGCCTGAGTGTTTCATCTTGCTGTCTTCAGATTTGACCTATGAACTGTATTATATGAGGGTTGTTCATAAAGTTTCTAAACTTTATATTTTTGTGGAAATGGTTGGGGGCGGGAGAAGTGGTAAGAGGACATGTAAGTAGGACGCTGAGAAAAATGTATCACAAAACAGGGTGATTTATGTAGGAAAGTGATGTAATTTGCTTTTGAGATATTTAATAAATAGTGTTTAAAAAATAATAACCTGGAAACCTTTTGAAGATCCTCATATTTTGTACAACCCCTCTAGGAATTTGGACTGTATCGCAAGTTGTATACCTCTTCCAGTTTTCGGAGAGAGGTAGTTGCTCAGGCCACTAAGTGAAGTAGTCTTCACTGTTTTTATCAATATACATTTTTAAATAAATTGTTCTTGATTCATTCAGAAATTACAGTTCCACTTCTTTTGTTTCGATTAGTCTTGAAGGGAGTCTCCGTCAAATTTGATAAGTATGCTAGTGTTGCCGGCACATGCTGTCTAGGAAAGATGGTACTAAAGTTTGAGAATAGGGGAAAAAAATCTTTTGCATCTTGTAATATGTTTTCAGATATTATAAGAAATAATATCTCAGTACCATTAAGAAAGAAAACATGTTGTTGAATCTCTTGATAGTCTGAAGTCTGTTCATCCAATTTGAGACTGTAAAGTAATAGGGAACAGAAGTGAACAGATAGGATCAGACCTCTTTTAGAACAAGTCTTTCTTTTTATAGTTGGCTGCTCAAAATTTGTAGTGGAAGGATAAATCTAAATTAAAACTGGTAGAGCCTGCACTATCTATACAAAGTCTGATTGACAAATTTATCTTTACTGGTGCTCCATGTGAGGATGCTACTGACAGTTCTCGGACTAACCTGTGGCAGAAATTCCTCTGTCGCCATCCGATTTCTGCAGAACACAATCATGTGACCAAACTCTTCCTGGAGTTGAAGTTTGTCCTAGAATAGATGTCATCAAGTAAACTGGCATGGAAAATGGGAGTGTAGCTTGCCCAGATGAGAATGAAAAGGCAGAGTCTCAAATCAGAGGAAGTAATAATTTAGTTGAGGACGCACCATGGCCCATGTTTTGACTGAATGCTTGCACCAGGGATCTAGTAGTAATTCAGATACAGCAAGAGATTAAGGGCTCCTTTTACTAAGGTGCGCTAGGGCTTTAACGCGCGGAATAGCTGCCGTTAGTTCTAGAAACGTAGCACGCGGTAATTTTCTGCGTGCGCTAAGAACGCTAGCGCACCTTAGTTAAAAGGGGCCCTAAGAGTCTAGGTGTTTTACTAGACTCTTTGTTACAATTCCTTGGCCATTTTAACTGGTAGTGAAGACCATGTTCTTAAAGATTCAATTGGTATCTAAATTATGGAACTTGCTTCCCCATCCAATTTGCGACAAGTTATGTAGTGTTTTGTTTTACCTCATTTAGATTACTCTAATTCTCTTTTGTATGGTCTTCCAATGAAAGCTATGCGGGCATTACAAATAGCTCAAAATACTGCAGTGACGGTAATTGGTGGTTTGCCCCGCTCTGCGCATTTTACTCCAATGTTAGCTGAGCTTCATTAGCTTCCGGTAAAATTAAGGAATCTATTTAAAATCTTAACTTTGGTGTATAAAATTCTGCATCACTCCTCACCAAAGGTGATGCACCCATTATTAAATCCATATTTAATAATAATAATAATAATAACTTTATTTTTCTATACCGCCATAGTCAGGCGACTTCTAGGCGGTTTACATTGCAAGAAGGCTGGACATTCAGCGAATAACAAAGGTCTTAATACAATACAGTACATTAAATCCACATACAATACAATACAGTGAGTCTAAATACAATACCATACAAAGAGTCTAAATGCAATACAATTGTCTAAATGGGAAACTTACATATTAATTGGGGATCTAAGGGTAATGAGTGTCTGAAAGATATAGAACATCCATGAGGAGTCTTAGTGGGGGAGGGGACCGTTTTAGTCAATGAATTTTGAGAATAGGGCGGTTTTGATTGATTTGCGGAATGCATTATAAATCATGTTTGGTTCGTTTATGTGGTTTTTCAGCCAGATTTGCTGTCTGTTCGCTTGGAACTTAAAGTTTCTGTCCATGAAGGATTTGTATCTGCAGCCTGTAATCTTTGGGTATGCAAAGATGTTTTTGTTTCTGGTCGTCCTTGTGGGCTTGTGTAGGATGAAGTGAGTTTGTAGGTATGAAGGTGCTAGTCCCCAGGCTTGTTTAAAACAGGTGCAAGCGAATTTGAATAGAATTCGCGCTTCTATTTGTCTTCTCATTCTCTCAGGTCACAATCTAAGAATCTGTTAGTTGTTGCATCTTTTCAATGTATAGCCAGGCCAAGTATTTGATCTCGTCCACAACTATGGAATTCCCTTTCAGAATTCCTATTTGTAACTTTTTGAAAGAGTTTGAAAGTTTATTTTTTTAGCAAGGCTTTTCATCATATTTAAGCAGAAGATTTGATAAGATTGTTTGAAGTGATGAAAACTGAAGAAATTTTATGTATAACTGTCGGTATGACATGATTTATGTTTGTTATGACATTCTTTATGTATGTTATTTTTGTAACCTACTTGGAACTTTGGACATGCGGGATATAAATGTTTAAAATATATAAATATACATAAAATAGAATTTAAAACATAACTACAATACACATGCAAATATAAAAATAAAAACTTTCATAAACATGAAAGGATTAATCACAGGTACTATATTGCTTTTAGCTTCGTTAACCCACTCCTCCAGTGTTCTCCCTAGCGTCTTTAAGCCGGGCGCTCCGCCCGCTAAATTAGGTGAGCGCCTCTGCCGCGGTCCTGTCCTGCAATTAGAGAATGACATGGGGAAAAAATTTGTCCCTGTCCCCGCCTCATCCCCACAACCACTGTCCCCGCCCCATTCCTGCGACTACTATCCCCGCAGCATCCATATAAGCCTCAGTACTGCAATATTTAGCTTATTCCTTCCTTATAAATCAAAGTTCTGGCTGCTGAACTAGAGAAAGATATGTTCAGCTGGCAGGGCTTTGTTTATAAATTTTTATCAACACAACTAATATACTACCCATCCCTCTTATTGTCAGAGCCAAGCAGGAGTCAGCCATTATGATACTTATAGCTCCTAGGTGGCCCAGACAGCCTTGGTTCTCTCTTCTACTTCAACTCAGTATCAAGGAGTCAATACCTCTGCCAATTTTTCCATCTGTTCTCAAGCAGAGATACGGTTCTCTTCTACTTCCCAACCTTCAGTCTTTACACCTGACAGCTTGGTATCTCTCGGGCTGAGTTCAACTGATCTTTACCTTTCTCAGCTTGTCAAACTCATATTAGAAGGTTCCAAAAAACTGGCCACTTAGCAGTGTTATCAGCAAAAATGGACTTGTTTTTCTGCTTGGTGTCTTCATCACCAGGATCCCAAATCCATCTCTGTTTCCTTAATTCTGGATTATCTCCTGTATTTGCTGGCTCTGTCCTCAAATCCACATCCATTAGACCCCCATCTCAGTGCTATCATGGCCTTTCATCAGCCAGTAGATGATAAATCTCTTACTGCTCATCCTCTTATCTTCAGATTCATGAAAGGACTTTTCAACGTCAAACCACTTCTCAAACCATTTCCAGTGGTTTGGGATCTCAATGTGGTTCTTGCTAAATTGATGAAGCCTCCATTTGAACCAATGTCTACAGTTCATCTCAAATTCCTTACTTGGAAAGTTGTCTTTCTCATTTCTCTCACTTCTGCCAGAAGAGTCAGTGAACTTCAAACGCTAGTTTCTGACCCACTATTTATCCTTAAAGACAAACTAACACAGCAAGAATTATCTCAATCCCCAATAGCAACCCACTCTACTCCATAATAACATGGAAATGTCCAAATAACTCCTTATGTATTCCTAAATGTCCAAATAACTCCTTATGTAATCCTCCTTGATCCTCAAGGTAATGACAGAATAGAAATCACTAATGTAATGTAATGTAATTTACAGTGTTCTACCATGACAAGGTTGTGCTTCACACTCATCCGAAATTCCTTCCTAAGGTCGTCATTGAATTTCATCTCAATTAATCGATTGTTCTTCCAGTATTTTTTCCTAAGCCTCGCTCTCATTTAGGAGAAATGGCCCTTCATACTCTGGACTATAAGCAGGCCTACTATCTCAACAAGACAAAGCCGCATAAAACATCTCAACTTTTTGTCTCCTTTGATCCTAACAAGTTGGGTCATCCTGTTTCTAAGAGAAAGATTTCCAATTGGTTGGCTGCATGCATCTTATTCTGTTATGCTTAGGCTGGGCTACAACTTGGGAATCGTGTCACAGCCTATAAAGTCAGAGCTATGGCAGCTTCAGTAGCTTTTCTCCACTGTATCCCTATTGATGAGATCTGTAAAGCTGCTGCTTGGTCCTCAGTTCATACTTTCATCTCTCATTATGGTCTGGAATCTTTTCCAGATGGGATGGGCACTTCGGCCAAGCAGTATTGCAAAATTTATTTTCCTAAAAGCCAACCTTTTCCCCCCCCCCCCCCCCCCCCCCATTCCATTCTGGTTAGCTTGGAGGTCACCCATATGTGAGAATATGCTGCCTGCTTGTCCTGGGATAAAGCACAGTTACTTAACCGTAACATGTGTTATCCAGGGGCAGCAGGCAGATATTCTCACAACCCTCCCATCTCCCCTGGTTGGCTTATTAGCTGACTTACTGAACTCTGAGGAGCTGCATGCCTGTGTCTGGTGGGAAGGCACTCGCATATGCAAATTTTCTAAAGTTCTTAAAGTGTCGGTGCACTTTTGCAGCTGTCCATACCGGGGTGCTGTGAACGATGTCACCTATAAGCGAGAATATTTGCCTGCTGTCCCTGGATAACACCTGTGTAACCTTAGAATACTCGATTCTGTTATTAGTCATTACTCTTGACTCGAAGTTAACTTTTGTCCCACATGTTTCAACTCTTTGCAAAAGTAGATTTTTTATACTAAGGCAAGTTCATGCAGTTTGATTTTTCTGTGATACAAATTCTTTCCATTCATTAGTTTTATCCTTTCTATTACCACAGATTGACCTCTACAATATATTATTCTCAGTGTGGAAAAACCAATCAAGAAGCTCCAGACATTATTACATTTGTGCACCAGATGATCACGTCTTTATTACAAAAAATAAATAATTATTACTGGCTCCCAGTAGCTTATCGGAGCCAATCCAAAGTTATCCTACCTGCTTTTAAGACCTTTAAACAGGGTTCTCCCGATTATCTTTCTTATCTGATTGTATCATACTCTCCTGCTTATGTTAAATAACCATCAGACACAACTAGAATCCACTCGAGATAATGGATTGCAGCTTCCTCTCTTTGGAACAGCCACTTAACATGCATGCTCAAGGATCGCGTCAAAATTTTAAGACCTTCCTAAAGACTTGGCTTTTTGAGCGTGAATTTTCTCTTTGATCTTGGGCTTGGACTATATCCGGGTACTCTTTACGACCTCATGAGCATGTTAGTTAGTTTTCTTTGTATGGCTGATTCTTTTTTCCTATCAACCAATGGAGCTCTTTTCTTTATTTGTTTTTTAGTCTGTAAACTTTAGCTCTGCATGCTGGTCATAGCGATATAGCAAATCATGAAAAAATAAATAAATAGGTGTGCATAAATCTATAAGAATAACAAGCAAAGCAACATCTTTTGAATTTTTTTTTTTTTTTCTTTTTTTTGCAAAAGGTGTTTTATAAACCTAATTATCATCCATATGTGAAAATTTTAATGTACATTTTTTTTTAACTGAAACACTACCTATCCAGGTACACATTGATAATTCTTTAATATATTCTATTTACTAAGCCTACATAGTTGTGTGAATGGCAGTCCATTTCAGTTCTTTGATGCATTCTAGTTACAATAAGAATAAGATGTGTTTGGCTGCTTAATGTCAATGGCTCTTTGTACTTAATGTGTGTATATGTTGATTTTTTAAACCAGGTTATTTGAAGGAAGAAATCCAAGGAAGGCAGAAAAACTGAAAACTCTTTTCTGCTACTTCAGAAGAGTCACAGAGAAAAGTAAGTCATCCTTAACTAATCAATGATGAGCCTGTTTTTGTACCATTAGAAGAAAACAGCAACAGTAAGGGGGGGGGGGGTAGGTTAGAACCTAGTAATAAAAACTACTAGATAAAAATTTATCATGCCACATTTTCCTAAATTCTTTTATGAGTTGTCTTAAATTCTATGTGGCATTCAGCCAACATATACGAGGATAAATCAAAAAGTAAAGGCAAAATACATTTAATGGCTTTAATAGTTCCCATCTACAGCAGATAAACAAGTAAATAATGGGCCCATTCACAGTGATTAAGACAGGCACTGTAGTAGAGCTGTAGAGAGATGAATAAAGGGGGCTAGGAAGGGATAAAGAAAATGGAAAGGGGTTGTTGGTTGGGGCTTCGGAGTTTTCCCAGGGTCATTTTTATCAGCGCTTTCAGTCCTTTCCGGGGGCTGGGAATCCCTCCGCCAGTTCTCCCGCTGCCCGTCATGACTCTTTGCTGGCACCCCCTTTGGTTCCAGTGGGTGCCTGGCTGCGCGAGTTTTTCCCCAAGTGGGCTGAGATCACATCCGTTCAGTGGACCCTGGAGATAGTGCGGGATGGTTATACTCTGGAGTTTGCCCGCTCTCTGCCAGATCATTTTCTAGCCTCTCCGTGTCAGGCGGCATGGAAGATGCAGGTCTTTTGCCAGACCCTTCAACGCTTGCTCGATCTCAAAGCAGTTGATCCAGTGCCCCCTAAGGAGTGTGGCTCCGGCAGGTACTCAATTTACTATGCGGTGCCCAAGAAGGAGGGGACCTTTCGGCCCATCTTAGATTTAAAAGGGGTCAACAGGGCTCTCAAAATTCCCTCTTTTTGCATGGAAACACTGTGGTCTGTCATTCTGGCGGTTCAGCCGGGGGAGTTCCTGACTTCTGTCGATCTGACGGAGACCTTCTTGCATGTTCCACTTTGGGTCTCCCATCAGCGCTTCCTTCGCTTTCAGTTCTATGCATTTCCTTTTGGCATGGCCACAGCTCCCCGGATGTTCACCAAGTTTATGGTGGTCGTCGCGGCGGCATTGAGAACAGAGGAAATTCTGATGCATCCTTACCTGGGTGACTGGTTGATTCGGGCAAAGTCGTTGCAGGAGAGCACCCAGGTTACGGCTTGGGTGGTGAAGTTTCTGTAGTCATTGGGCTGGGTGGTTAATCTTTCCAAGAGTCGGTTGGTCCCATCTCAGCGTCTGGAGTACCTTGGGGGTTCTGTTCGACACCTCATTGGGGAAGGTCTTCCTTTCAGAGGCTCAGGTAAGCAAATTGCAATCTCAGATTCACCTGCTTATGGCATCCTGGTGTCCTCGTGCGCAGGATTTCCTCCAAGTCTTGAGGTCGATGGCGGCTTCCCTAGACATAGTAAGGTAGGCGCGGGGCCACATGTGTCCTCTTCAGTTTGCTCTGCTTCGGAGGTGGTCGCCCCAGAGGCACAATTTGGATCTCCCTGTTCCTCTGAGAAACTTGGCACGCTGCAGTCTTCATTGGTGGTAATTTAAATTGTTATTTAAATCAATTTGATTTAAATGAAGTCTACCCTGCCAGTTAACTTACTAATATTCAGCACTTAACCAGCCAAAATAACTGTATAAATAGGAATGACTTTTATGCAGTGCTATCCTTATTTGGTGCCCCAAAGCTGGTTAAGTACCGCATAACACTCTTAGTTGGCCCTGCAAATCCAGAAATTTAATGCCAAAGCCCAGACATGGCCTACTTTTTAATTTCTGGGCATTACACCAATGGTGGTCAGGAAAATGCTGAATGCCATTGGTTATGTATCGAGTCTTTCAGGATTTTTTCCCTCTGCCTCCAATTGCTAATAAACAGATATAACCCTGGCCTTAACAGAATTCAAAGAAAGGAAATCAGCAAGTTAGAGTAAATTTCACTATGTCACTCAGTAGTTTTTAAGTGTAACCTAATCTGTATGTGTTGCTTTTTATAACTTTGTTTTCTAACCAGTAATACTGTCAGGTTTAGCTTTGTTGTGTTATTTCTGTTAGTTGAGGCTCATAACGATGGGATTCTACCTTCATCATTACAATATTGTTTTAAACTGTGATTTCATTACTTCCTCCAGAACCTACTGGCCTGGTGACATTCACAAGACAGAGCTTTCAAATGTTTCCTGAATGGGAGAGGTAAGATGTGCAATGTACATTAATTTAACAGCTTCAGTGATTGAACATATTAATTTGTTCTGTCACTCATTCTTGAGCTATATGGGAAGTTTATATACCAGTGACTAGAAGGATTTAATACATATATACGTCTGTCAGGTCTGTCTCTCTATAGTGCTGGAAGGTACCTGATTATTAAACTAGATTTATAGCTAACAGCTAAACCACAAAATTCAATTTACCTCAAAATCAGTGGATCATAGTAATAACGTGTGAAACGAAACCAACATAAGTTTGATTTTTTCCAGTGCAATAGGATGGTATGCTGAACCAAGGGTCTTACATCTGCTCCCGCGAGTCCATTACAGAAGATATTGATCACTATTTTCAGTACCTCCTCCTCCTCCCTGCTCTCTGCTGCCCCAAGTCAGTTATTTCTTCTGCAAGTGAGCCTACAAGAACAACTTTGATCTGTCAGTTTTTTGTTTTTCATATATTTATTGTGGGTTTTCGTGGGATTTGGGGTTCCTGCTTCCATTGACTGCCTAGCCTGTATGAGAGGAGCAGACTTCAATCTGCAGCTGACAGGTGGATCCTGCAGAGACCTGCTTAGCCAGCCTACTGGAACTGTGGAGATGGAACTGTGGAGCTCAGGGGTTTCCCCTGCTGTTTTCTCGCTCCTTGACGTGATCAAGAGTGCAGCATAAGCTATACGGGCACCAATTGCGTTTCCTCCCCCCCCCCCCCTTTGTAGCATTTGGATCCTAGCCACAGGGTTGCAGCTCAGTCCAGCTCTTTTCCAACTGGCAGCTGAAGAGTCAGAAGAGGCAGCTTTCCTGGTGGAAAAGATCCTCTCCTTATTCCAGCTACCTATGGAAAAGCTATGGCAGGCTACAACACATCTTCCTAGCATCTGGTCTGTGAGTAGGGCTGTCACAGCCCATAGGGCAATTCGGAGGGGGGGGGGGGGAGGTTCTGAATTTGTGGATTTTGAGGTTATATTTTGTTGTAGCTTTGTTCCTCCAATCCAGAAATCCTAAAATTTGTTTTTTGAGATCCTCCGGTAGAGATCCTACCCATGCAAAATCGGAGGCAGGCTGTAGGACTTCTGGCAGCTTGTGAGGCTATCACGACCGATCAATGGGGTCGGTCATCAGGGATGGCTACAAGTTGCAGTTTGCTCATCCTCTCTGCCTCATCCTTTCTGGTTTTTTGATTCAAATGCGGGCAGACCGGAGAGAGCAACCCAGGTTCAGGTGACTGTACAGAGTTTGCTTGACATTCAAGTGATTGAACAAGTTCCAAACACAGACTCGGGCTCCTGCAGATACTCCATATACTTTGTTGTGCCCAAGAAAGCCCCAAGGATTGGAGGCTCATCCTGGACCTCAAGTATGCCAATATGGCTCTCAAAGTGCCACATTTTCGTATGGAGACTCTCTGGTCGGTCATTGTCTCAGTGCAGCCAGGGGAGTTCCTAGCAGTGCTGGACTTGATGGAGGCATATCTCCACATCCCCATATTTCTTCGTGCCTAGGTGCATCACTTTGCATTTTTTTATATTGAATTTCATCTGCCACTTTTCCGCCCATTTCTCTAGCTGGTTCAAATCTCTCTGGAGTTCTTCACTATCCGTTTGTGATCCAACTGACCGACATAGTTTCGTGTCATCTGCGAACTTGATTATGTTACTCGTTGTTTCCTCTTCCAGGTCATTTATGAATATATTGAATAAGATTGGCCCAAGGACCGAGCCCTGGGGCACATCGCTTGTCACCTTTTCCCAGTCCGAGAACTTCCCATTAATGCTTACCCTCTGTAATCTGCTTTCCAGCCAATTCGCTATCCATCTTAGTATATCCCCCTCAATTCCATGGCTTTGTAGTTTCTTCAGAAGCCTAGCGTGTGGAACCTTGTCGAACGCCTTCTGGAACTCCAAGTATATTATATCCACCGGGTGTCCGCTATCAATATGTTTGTTCACCTTGTCTGGCTTCGCACTATTGATATGGACCCAACATTCAGAATCGTCTGGCCAATATTCCTTGTGAGGGAAATGACCTCTTTGATGAATCTATAGAGGCCAACACCAAGAAGTTGTCTGAGCATGAGAAATCTTTTGCGTCCATTGTCAGACCCAAGCCTAAGCCAGCTGCTACCAAACCTTCTCGACCTCTTCAATTTTATCAGAGGCGTTATCTTCCCAGAGCAGCTCCTTACACGCAAGCACCTTCTAAGAAACCACAACAATAGCAGCAGAAGCAACAGAAACCTCAGCTTTCTGCTGCACCCAAGGCTTCTCAGCCTTTTTGACTGTCTCAAACAGAGCAAAACCTCCATCGTTCTGCCTCTGTCCTCTCCTCTTCCCATATGAAGTCGTCTCCATCATTTTTATCATCGATGAGGAGACCATTACATCAGACCTCTGGGTGCTGTCCATGGAAGGATGCTCTCTTAATTTCACTCAGATTCCACCGGAGCTTCCTCCAATCCTTCCCAGACCACCCTTCTTCTTCAGGAAGCTCAAGCAATGTTTCATCTCCGTGCCATCGAGGAAGTTCCCATGGAACAGAAAAGCAGGGGTTTTACTCCTGTTACTTCCTAGTTCCAAAGAAGATGGGCGATCTGTGGCCTATATTGAATCTCAGGGCTCTCAACACATTTTTGGTCAAAGAAAAATTTCACATGTTGTCCCTGGCATCCCTATATCCCCTTCTAGATCAGAACGATTGGTTATGTTCTCTAGATCTCAAGAAGGCTTACACTCACATTCCCATTCATCCAGCCTCCCGTCAGTACCTCAGATTTCGGGTGGGGAATCTGCATTTCCAGTACAGAGTGCTACCTTTCGGCCTGGCATCATCTCCAAGATTGTACCTTGAACCGCAAGGTAATGGCGGAATAGAAATCACTAATGTAATGTAATGTTCACCAAGTGCCTAGTGGCAGCAGCTCTGAGGAACCATGGTCTTCAGGTGTTCCCATATCTGGACGACTGGCTCATCAAAGATTCAGCATCTCAGGGGGTTATTGTAGCAACCCAATGGACTACCCGGTTCCTACAAAGTTTGGGGTTCGAAATCAACTTTCTCAAATCACACCTTCAGCCCTCTCAGAACCTACAGTTCATCAGAGCTGTTCTGGACACTGTACAACTCAGAGCATTCCTTCCTCAGCAACGTCTGGATTCTCTCCTTCAGCTTTGCCACAAGGTGTCTTCCCTTTCTTCATTCTCAGTGAGACACATGATGGTACTACTCGGTCACATAGCTTCTCCAGTTCATGTGACTCCTTTTGCCAGACTTCACCTCAGAATTCCTCAGTGGACCCTGGCATTTCAGTGGACGCAGGCTTGTGAATTTCCCAACACATCACAGTGACTCCTCCTTTGAGACAGTCTCTCTACTGGTGGATGCTCTCTTCCAATCTCTCCAGAGGCTTGCTGTTCCAAATTCCCCCTCATCAAAAAGTCCTCATAACAGATTCCTCAATCTACGCTTGGGGGGCTCATCTAGATGGTTTCCGTACTCAAGGCCCTTGGTCCAACACGGAAAGTCAATGTCACATCAATCTGTTGGAACTCAGAGCGATCTTCAATGATCTAAAAGCTTTTCAATATCTTCACGACAAAGTAGTCTTCATTTGAACGGGCAATCAAGTCGCTATGTACTATGTCAAGCAGGGAGGCACAGGTTCTCTCCCTCTTTGCTGAGAAGCTCTGCAGCTTTGGACTTGGGCTGTCTCTCACAACATCTTCCTGAAAGCTGTCTATATTCAAGGGAAGAACAATTGTCTGGCAGACAAATTGAGTCGCCATCTACAACCTCACGAATGGACTCTCAATTCGTTGCCTCTTCATCACATCTTCTCTCTCTGTGGGGGACCCCTCAGATAGACCTCTTCGCGTCTCCCAACAACAACTAATTGCCTCAATTCTGCTCAAGGATATACTTTTTTCACTACATGGAGGCGGATGCTTTTCTTCTGGAATGGGCGAACAAGTTTCTGTATGCGTTCCCTCCATTCCCTCTGATTCTCAAGACTCTTGTCAAGCTCAAGAACGATCATGCCACCATGATTCTAATAGCTCCTCGGTGGCCCAGGCAACCCTGGTTCTCCCTTCTTCTTCAACTCAGCAGCAGGGATCCATAACTTCTACCAGATTTTCCATCTCTGCTTACACAGAGTCAAGGATCTCTACTTCATCCCAACCTGCAGTCTCTATACTTGACAGCTTGGTGCCTCTCAACATAACTCCTCTTCAGTTTTCTCAACCTGTTCGGGACATTTTAGATTCTTTCAGAAAACCTGCCACTAGACAATGCTACCACCAAAAATGTACTAGATTTTCTACGTGGTGCATCTCTCACAACAAGAAGCTTCAAGCTACCGCCTTGTCTTCCATCTTGGTTTATCTTCTGCACTTATCTACCTCTGGCCTCAAGTCTATATCCATTCAAGTCCATCTTAGTGCAATTGCTGCTTTCCATCAGCCTATCGAAGGGAAACCCCTTTCTGCTCATCCTGTGGTTTCCAGATTTATGAAAAGTCTTTTCAATGTCAAATCACCTCTCAAACCGCCTCCAGTGGTTTGGGATCTCTATTGGTTTTTACTTCCCAATGTGTTTGAGTTGTGCTCCAATCACAGCGCTTGTTCGTTTTCATCTATGCGCATTCGCTAGCGTTTTTAGATTTAAGCGCCATTTTGGAACGCTGTCGATGTGATTTAGATTGATCTACCACATCGGAGAAGTAAGTTGCTTTATGGCATTTATAATTTCAATGTGTTTTGATTTGATTGAACTTTAATTAGGTGTTTATACACTCTGTATATTTTGTTACAGCTCGTTTCTTGATAAAGCCAGGTTATTGAGTAAGAGTATTACTATTAAGCTTGACTATATCAAGCAGTAATTCCAGCTTGATGTCAGGGAGTGTTGGCTCCTTCTTCTTCTGTGCAGTAGAACACTGTGGCTGACTGCTGATTTGAGATAAGTGTTCACTTTTTTCCTGCACTTTATTTTGTATAAGATATGAATGAAGGTTTTGTCTAACAATTCAGCGAATATTTGTGATTGCTTAAGTTATTATATTCATCCAACTTGCATGCCAAGATGAATTTTAAATTAAAATGATACAAAAAATATTATAAATAAATATAAGACGATAAAGTTAACTAAAATTGGATAGGTTGGAGGTTTTTTGATCTATGATGGATGTTTACCACCTTCACATTCTGAGGTGAATTTCATATGATCCCCAGAAAGGTGTATCTGAGATCTTTTCCTCCAGTTAGGCTTTTTTCCCTGTAATATCAACCTGGTGCAGTATCCGTTTGTCATTGCTCCTCAACTTTTTATCTCCTTCGATCCAAACAAGTTGGGACATCCGGTTTCTAAGCGAACCATCTCCAACTGGATGGCTGCTTGTATCTCTTTCTGCTATGCTCAGGCTGGACTGCATCTACAAAGTCGAGTCACAGCCCATAAAGTCAGAGCCATGGCAGCTTCAGTAGCTTTCCTCAGATCCACTCCTATTGAGGAAATATGCAAAGCTGCCACCTAGTCTTTGGTTCATGCTTTCACCTCTCATTATTGTCTGGATGTTTTCTCCAGACAGGATGGCCATTTTGGCCAGGCAGTATTACAAAATTTATTCTCCTGAATTGCCAACACTCCTACCATCCTATTCTGGTTAGCTTGGAGGTCACCTACATGTGAGAATAGGCTGCCTACTTGTCCTGGGATAAAGCACAGTTGCATACTGTAACAGGTGTTAGCCAGGGACAGCAGGAAGCTATTCTCACAACCAACCCATCTCCCCTGGTTGGCTTCTCTGCTAGCTATCTGAACTGAGGAGACGCGCCCTGTGTTGGGCGGGAAGGCACTCATGCATGCACGATGCGGCAGACTTGAAACTTCTGAGTTTCTTCAAGCAAGTCTGCTTGCGAGGCTGTCCGCATCTGGGCTCTGTGGATGACATCACCCACATGTGAGAATAGCTGCTTGCTGTCCCTGGATAACACCTGTTAACGATAAGTAACTGTGCTTTTTGCGCCATCTCATTTATTTCACAGAAATCTGTCTCCCTTTACTTCCCTGCATAAAAGTTCGGTTTGGAAATTGCTTTGTTGTATACAGCAGTATTTTTCAACCTTTTTTGGGCAAAGGCACACTTGTTTCATGAAAAAAATCACGAGGCACACCACCATTAGAAAATGTTAAAAAATTTAACTCTCTGCCTATATTGACTATATATAAAGTAATTCTCTTGAATAGGAATCAAATAAACACAAAGAAAGTATTTTATAATTACTTTATTACGAAATAAAAATTATAAAATACTTTATTCAGTGCGAAACCTGGGCCTGTTTGGCTGAACACAAAGCTGATATTCTGGCTGGAATTGAAGAAAGACACACACGTAGCTCTTCGTCAACAGCTCTCAGTCTCTCTCTGTATTTGGTTTTTATAGCATACAAAAAATAGACAAATATACCCTCCATCCTTTTTATTAAACCACAATAGCAGTTTTTAGCGCAGGGAGCTGCGCTGAATGTCCAGCACTGCTCTTGACGCTCATAGGCTCCCTGCGCTAAAAACCACTATTGCGGTTTAGTAAAAGGTGACCATATTGTAAAATATAGACAGCAGATATAAATTCAGAACTGTGCATAGTAAGTGAAGGGAAGTTTTCATCTCTGGGAATTTACCCAGTTAACTATTAAGTTATTTGGGCAAATTACTTTGAAAACTGTGGTAATACTGCCTCCACTTTGCTAAATTTAAAATAAAATCATTTTTCCTACCTTGTCTGGTGATTTCTGGTTGCACTTTCTTCTTCTGACTGTGCATCCAATCTTTCTTCCCTTCTATCAGCCTGTATGCTTTCTCTCCTCCACACCTCATTCCCTCCCCCAACTTTTTGTTCCTCTCTCCCTGACCTTTCTTTCTTTTTTTCTGTTTCTCTTCTTTCCTTCTGTTTCCCTGCCTGCCCCCTTTCTTTCTTTCTCCCTGCCGTTCCCCAAGCCACTGCCACTGCCGCTGCCATCGGGGAACAGGACCCACCAATGGATAACAGGCCCCAAAGCCGACGCCGACGCATGCTCTCCGTGACGTCAATTCTGCAATCGGAGAGGAAGTTCCGCCCAGCCAGGCAGCGATTGGCTGGCCCGAACTTCCTCTCCGACTGCAGAATTGACGTCGGGGAGAAGAAGACTTATCGGCTCGATAGATTAGATCGCCAAGACAAAGTGAGTCCTGGGTGATCGACTCACTTTGCCTTGGCGAGCTACTGGCGCCCCTGCCTCGGGCCCCCTGTCAGCTCCGGGCCCGGCGGCCCTGCGGCACACCAGGCAACATCTCGCGGCACACTAGTGTGCCGCGGAACAGCGGTTGAAAAACACTGGTATACAGGCTTTCAAGTGCATGTGTAGCTTCTCAGTTAGGCTTCTTGCTGTAATGTATTGTGGCAAAAAAAAATATCCTGTAAAAAAAAAAATCATGACACAGGATACAGTGATGCTGGTACTTCACAAATTTGTCATGGTTGTCTTTTATCTGTAGTGCAGTTAGTACTTGATAAATGATTGCCGAGACCTGAAGGGCATTCAAAAGAAGGCGTTTTAGAAAGCAATCCGTTTAAGTAGTCACTTGGGGTAAAGAGCTGGCGTTCCACTCCCTGTGCAGTCACAGCTTCAGTAATTTCATTTTGCAGAGAGAGATCAGTTTATGGCAGTTATGATGGTACTGTGAATTTCAAGGAAATGAACTCAAGTTAGTGGGATGGCTAGAGACATGTAGATGATAGGGAAGGACATAGCTTTTGAGAAGACGTGAAAGAAGTACAGTGGAACCTTGGTTTGCAAGTATGATTTGTTTCAGAAGCATGCTTGTAATCCAAAGCACTCGTATATCAAAGCGAATTTCCCCATAGGAAATAATGGAAACTTGAACGATTCATTCCACATTCCCAAAACTTTAATAGAAAATACAGTACTGTACGTACTTATATTGCAAGATCTCATTCGTTTCGTACAGTCACTACACTGTGGGTGAATTGGGTGTGATGCTTTTATTATGTTCAGCCTCACTCAGAGTGAGATGTGCGTATGTTGTGCACTTGAACTGTGGGTGCATGTATTATGTTTAGCCGCGATCAGTGATGCAATACGCATATATTGTACATATTTGACGAGACGCACGTATATGTGCTCGTACTGCAAGACAACGCATGTTTATCGAGTTAAAATGTAAGAAAATGTTTTGCTCATCTTGCAAAACACTCATAAACCACGTTACTCGCTATCCAAGGTTTGACTGTATTAGAGATTAGTAGAGAATGACACGGTGGCTGTTACTCATGGCTAGCTGTGGGTAACCCGCCAAAATGGTGGGGAGAGGAAGTGCTCACTGTGGGCACGGGGACAAGGCCATATACCACCCTGTGGAGTGGTGAATGGCCTTGTCCCCGCAGTTAAGGGAGGGAACGCACACAGTCACCGATTACGCACGGCCCCCTCCCTCTTTTCTACTTACCAAAACTAATTTCTGGAAGGCTCCCTCCTCACTGCCACAGTGCACAAAACCGCGGGCAGCAGCTACTAAGCGCGTCCTGTGCCGAAACCGGAAGTCTTCTCTCTGACATCGCAGTGTCAGAAGGAAGGCTTCCGGATGAGGCGCGGGACACGCGAGGAGCCGCCACTGCCACATGTAGCTTTGTGCACACTGCAGCAGTGAGGAAGAGGGAGCCAGCCAGAAGATAACACCGGGGGTGGCAAAGAAAACACTCATCGCACCGCGGATAGCATAAAACGGCCAGGTGGGAGCAGGCGAGAAGGTAAGACACCCACCAGAGGGAGGCACCTAATTGAGGCACAGCATGGAGAGAGACAACAAAGGTAGGGGGAATTATTTTATTTTTAATTTAGTGATTGAATTGTATCAATTTTGAGAATTTACATCTGCTGTCTATACTGTATTTTCCACTGATTAGGAAGAAATGCATTTGTTTCTTTTTCTCTGGGGTTGTACAGCATACAGAGTCTTGAATCTTAGAGTTTATATATATTAGTACTTTTAGTTTTTGGTTCTGTATTTGCATAGGGATTATCTGTGTTCTGGTAGGAATGAATGTTGATAAGCATACAGTGTGCTTTGTGTAGTTTAATTTTGTGGTTAACCATTATGTGTTGTAAATAAGATTATATTGTGTGTATATATGAAAAATGAATGGAAAAAATAGTGTTATAATTAGTACTATTATGAGGGCGGAGATGGGCAGGGTCTGGCCTGCGACTTAGCCTGTGTTTTGGATTTCAGCCGCTTAATGTGATTGAGTTTGACACCCCTGATGTATACTTTGGTTTTTACCTATAGATCACATAAGAAGTTGACAAGGATACATGTGACATTTGAAGGCACAATTGAAGACAATGGACATGGCATGCTGCAGGTAAATGCCTTCTTGTAGGACATATTTGTGACTGTCTTTGGGGAAAAAGTAATTAAAGTAGCAGATTCAAAATGTTCAGAATGGTCAGTTTTTTATGTCATGAGTCCATAAGCAGTCAGAAAAACCTATGTTGTGAACGTCTGTAACTCTTTCACTTAAAAGGATGGGATTTGGGCTGTTGTATGACAAATTGTTTGCTCTAATAGAATTCATTAAATTTTATTTTTTTGACTGGTGACTTTAGTCACTCTTTCCCCAGAGATGACCACATAAGTTAAAGGTAAGGAAATAGATAATGTAAACTGTTTCAAAACATTCTTTAAGACCAAATACCAGTTTAATTGAAAAGAATTGAAATTTGATCAAATAAATCAGTCCTTCATGTCATCACCCATGTTTTTCAGAGAGAATTTCAAAATAATGTCTATATATGTAGACATATGACATATTAGCCGTTTTCTTCATCTCATGGGGATTTTTGCACTACATTATAGGATAAATAATGAAAAGTGTATTCTAGCACAACTGGAATATCAGTCTTGACCAATGGGTATTTACTTTCATTTACTGCATAGTTGTAAAGAGCCTATTTTACATATTCTTTAGCCCCTCCTCTTCTAACTCTGGGCTGTGCTAGATTTCCTTAGTCTTACTCTCTACAGTGAAGTTGGAGGAGCTTCTCTGCTTTGCTTGCATTTATTTTCTTTATTTGGGGGGATTTTCTTCCGTAAGCGAGGCTTTTGATGATGCAAGAAACTCACAGTTCCCCAGAGACATCACTGGCTGCAAGAAGATACAGACTCTCAGGGCAGAGTTTGGTAGCCCATAGGCACATGCTTTGCTTGACTCCTGTGTGGCCAGCCTGCATTAACAGTTTGTCGGCCCTGGGTACCAGCAGGATCTCCGAGAACGCTACCCTCGGCGTTCTGGTCTTCAGCTTCCTTCCTAGCATCCGGAACTGGTCCTTCAGTCCTTCCCTGCTGTAGTTCCTGTTGCTCACGTTGTTTGTCCCCACATGGATCACCACCGCTGTATCTTCTTCTTCCACACTGTTGATGATCCTGTCTATGCGGCTCACTCTATCTTCTACCTTGGCTCTCAGTAGGTAGGTCACCAGCCGATCCTGTCTTCCACTGGCTATGTGGCTGTCAACTTGTCTGATGATGGAGTCCCCCACGACGATTGCTGTCCTCTATCTTCTCTTGCCTCTCTAGCCGCAGGTCCGTGTCCCTGGTGTATGACCATCTCTCCAACTGTAGGTCTGTGCACTTCCATCTTCCTTCATCCTGGCGTTGGCTTACACCGGACTTGTCTTCCTTGTGGTTGTCCTCCATGTGGTCCTCACTCACTGTAGGTGTATCTTGGTCCTCGCTCATTGTAGGTGTATCTTGGCAACTCCACTGTTGTTGTTGATTTTCCACGGCCTCCCTGTATGCCTGTTTGATGAACTTCTCTAACTCCCTGACTTCTTCCTCAACGGTTTCTTCTTTCATGAAGTTTTATGCCTCTCTGTCCTCCTCTTCCACTGCTCGAAGTGCTTCTAGTTCCAGTATTTTGCCCTCCAGGACTTCCTTCTTCAGGCCCTCCAGTATCGTGCATACATAAGACCGCCTCCCAGAGGGGAGGTAGTCATACATATGGCAAATGGTGCAGAAAACTGGGTAGCTCAACATTCTGCTTCTGTCTGCTGCATCCATTACTGTCCACTTGCTGGTCTGTCTTCTGAAGTGGCTTCTCCTTGTGTAGGAATCTGCGTAGCATCCTCAGTGTTACTGTGAAGTCCTTTTCTTGATTTTAAACCTGCTACCCTTGTTGCTTGTATGTGTCCTCTGTGTCTGCTGTGATTGTCCTCTGCTACTACTGTGTTTGTTTATCTACTGCTTGTCTGTCCTGTTCCTTCCTTAGTGTTTCTTCTTTGCTCGTCCCTTCTTAAGGCCCTTCGCAAAGATGCTCTCGCTAAGATGAGTGCCTTTAATGCTCGCCTTCGCACACCAAATGGCTGAGCGCTGTTGGCCCCTCCCCTTTTAAGGAGGAGCTCCGGTGAATGACATCGGGGGGTGGGCAGCGCTACCTCTCACCGATGCCCCTTACTGTCTCCTGCCTTCTCTTGCTCCTTCTTCCCCTCTCCTGTTCTCTTCTCTTTTTCTCCTTTCCTGCCTCCTGCTTGCCTGCCCAAGCCTGTCTAACTGAACTCCGTTGGCCCCTCCCCTTTTAAGGAGGCAATCCGGTGGAAGATGGGGATGGGCGGAGCTACCTCTTGCCGATGCCCCTTGCTCTCTCCTGCCTTCTCTTGCTCCTTTTTCCCCTCTCATGTTCTCTTCTCTGCTTTTCTCTCCTTCTCCTTTCCTGCCTCCTGCATGTCTGCCCAGATAATCAATATAATTTATCATGTCCAAAAGAGATTTAGACAACTGGAGACTGATCTTGTGTCTGAAGTCAGTCAATGCAGCCCTCAAGATTCCCCCGTTTCTGCATGTAAACAGTCTGGTCAATCATTGCATTGGTGGTTCCGGGGGGAATTCCTTGCCTCCCTAGATCTAACAGAGGCTTATCTGCATATTTCCATCTTCCTGGTTCACAGAAAAGTTCTTGAGGTTCCATGTACTAGAACGTCATCTCTAGTTCTCTGCTCTTCTTTTTGGACTAGCTACAGCACCACACATCTTCACCAGGAATAATGGTTGTGGTAGCAGTGCTCTTCTACAAGGCAGGAATACAGATACACCCTTATCTGAATGATTGGCTAATAAGGGCTCTGTCCAAGGCAGAGGGAAAAGCAGCAATAGCCCAAGTAATCCTTTGTTGATTAAGGATAAAAACATTATCCATCAGAAGATATACCGTATATATTCAAAAATAAACCAAGTTCTTTAGCACTCTCCAGACCAGTAGAGGTTAATCTTTACGAATGGGTATATATCCAATCATGACCAGCAGGTGGAGACTGAAAACAAAACTTTGGGACAGTATATACTATCCTCCCTTCTCTATTTCCCTCAGTCTTCTTTCAGTCTCCAGCAGGTGTTGATGTGATCTGTACCCATCTCCCTTGGTAGGGCTGTTGGAATTTGTTTAGGGGGTTTATTGTCCCTGTTTTTGGCCGGACGGAGCTTGGGCGGACCCTGTTTGGGGGTTCGTCCGACCTCGGGGGTGTCAAACCCGGCAGGTCTCGAGCGGGGTCCCTCCCCCCACTTCCTCCACCTCCCCACATTTTTTTAGAGGAGCCTCAGCAGTAAGCCTTGCCCCCTAAATCAAGCAAGGCATATTGCTTCGAGAGCCTGTGGAGTCTGTTCTGTAAAAAAAAAAAAAAAAAATCCTGAGGTAGTGCTGGTCTGGAGGGTTGTTTCCCTTTAAGAAAACTGTATTTTACTGTATTTTTTCATCTAACCGGCACTTTTTTCTAGCTAGGTCGCGTATGGAGCAATTGTGCCCTTCTCCGGGGGAGTGGGACACAATTAGGTCCAGCCGCGAGGCACTCGCGGCCGGCCTGAACTCGGCGGTTTGGGTCGGTGAGGTGGTGGAGCTCCATCGGCAGCGGCTGCAGGCGCCCAGAGCTCCCCGCCGATGGTGCCTCGCGAGTCGGCAGGGAGCAGTGGAGAAGCCCGGTCTTCTCCATCCGCCCACGGAGGGATTCCCCGAGCCGCCGACGGTCGGGTTTTTGAGGATTCCCTCTCAGCTGGTTTTTTGACAGCTGATGCCAGCTTGCCTGCTTTAGCGGCTGAGACTGTTCAGGTCTCTCAGCCGCTACAGGTTATGGAGGGAGCTTTTTTGGCGGGAAAGTCGCCATCTTCTCTGTCTGGCCCCTCCATTTTGTCTTCCACCTCAGGTGACCTTCCCCCTGTTTTGTCTATGCAGGGGCAGGTTTCTGCTGGGTCCCCTGCTGTGGCAGGGAGTCCCTTGGGACCCTCGGGGGGGGTTTTCTCCTGATTTTTTTTTTCCTTATGCAGAGCCTATTTTCAGGCGGCTGGGGGTCCCGGTTGCGCCCAGGGGGTTTCGGGGGGTGGGGTTTCCTCCGCGCTCCCTGCGGCTTTGCCTCTCTCGTCTGGTGTGGCGTCCCCTCCGCCGCCTCCCTTGTCCAAGCGTCCGCGGGTTTCGTGGGACGAGGATTTGTGGTCGGAGGAACGTGTCGGTCTGGAGGAGGACCTGGACCCTTCTGAGGAATTCCAGGACCCTCTGGAGAGGACGGAAGCTGGCGGCGGGTTGTCGGGTTTCCCGTTCTCCGGTGAAGAGGCGTCCGTGGTGCGCCTTTTTCAGAGAGATGAGCTGCCTGCCCTTATTCAACAGGTTTCTTCGGTTTTGCGTTTTGAGAACGCGCCGCCGGAGACTCCGCGTGTGGGGGACCCTCTGTTACGGGGGATCTGTTCCGTTTCCCGCTCTTTTCCTATGCATCAGGATATTCGGGATATTATTTTAGAGCAGTGGAAAACGCCGGAGACGCCGTTTCGGCTGGCGCACAGCATGGCTCGCCTGTATCCCATTCCAGAAGGGGATCGGGCTACGTTAGCTTCGCCAGTCGTTGATGCGGTGGTCTCGGCAATTTCCAAGCGGCATACCGTGCCTGTTGAGGGCGGTTCTGCCTTGCGGGCTCCGAGGAGCGCAAGTTGGAGAACTTGCTTAAGCAAAATTTTCAGGTTTCGGCCTTTGGGGTCCAGGCGGCTATTTGTGGGGGACTGGTCGCTCGCGCCGTGTTTCGGTGGGCGGAGCGTGTCTTGGATCGGGAGTCTGATGACTGGTCTCTGGTGGATCAGGAGGTAGCGAAGATTGAGATGGCTGCCTCATTCCTCTCAGATGCTCTATATGACTTGGTGCGGATCTCGGCTAAGTCTATGGCTTTTGGCGTGACCGCAAGGCGTGTTTTGTGGCTGCGCGCTTGGGCGGCGGATGCTGCGTCCAAAGCTAAGCTTACTAAATTTCCCTTTCGGGGGTCGTTTTTCTTTGGGGAGGAATTGGATAAGTTGATTCAGACTCTGTCGGACTCGAAAGTGCCCCGTCTTCCGGAGGACCGTGCCCGCCTTGCGTCTCGGGGTGGTGCGGCCCGGGGGCGTTTGCGGGAATTTCGCAAGTATTGCCCTGGGCTTGGGGCTGCTTCTTTCCAGTCTCCGGGGTTTTCCCGGGGTCGGTTCTTCCAGCGCATGCAGCCCTTTTGGGGGGCCCTTCGGGGGGCAGGGAATCCCTCCGCCGGTTCCCCCGCTTCCCGTCCTGCACAATGACGCCTTGCCGGCGCCCCCTTTGGTTCCGGTGGGGGCCCGGCTGCGCGACTTTTTCCCCAAATGGGCCGAGATCACGTCCGATCAGTGGGTCCTGGAGGTGATGCGGGACGGTTATGCCCTGGAGTTCGCCCGCTCTCTGCCGGACTTTTTCCTCGCTTCTCCATGTCAGACTCCTGGGAAGACGCAGGCTTTTCGCCAGACCCTTCAGCGCTTGCTAGATCTCAGGGCAGTTGTGCCAGTGCCCCCTCCGGAGTGGGGCACGGGCAGGTACTCCATTTACTTTGTGGTGCCCAAGAAGGAGGGGACCTTTCGGCCCATCCTCGATTTGAAAGGGGTCAACAGGGCTCTCAAGATTCCCTCTTTTCGTATGGAAACTCTGCGGTCGGTCATTCTGGCGGTTCAGCCGGGGGAGTTTCTCACTTCTCTCGTTCTGACGGAGGCCTACTTGCATGTTCCAATTCGGGCCTCTCATCAGCGTTTCCTGCGCTTTGCGATCTTGGGTCGGCACTATCAGTTCTGTGCGCTTCCCTTTGGGCTGGCCACGGCTCCCCGGACGTTCACCAAGGTGATGGTGGTCGTCGCGGCAGCCTTGCGGTCGGAGGGCATCCTGGTACACCCCTACCTGGACGACTGGTTAATTCGGGCAAAGTCGTTGCAGCAAAGCTCCCGGGTTACGGCTCGGGTGGTGGAGTTTCTCCGGTCGCTGGGCTGGGTGGTCAACCTTTCCAAGAGCCGGTTGGTCCCGGCTCAGCGTCTGGAGTACCTTGGGGTGCTGTTCGACACCTCCTTGGGGAGGGTCTTCCTCCCAGAGGCCCGGGTGAGCAAATTGCAATCTCAGATTCGCCTGCTTTTGGCGTCCCGGTGTCCTCGGGCGCGAGATTTCCTCTAGGTCTTGGGGTCGATGGCAGCGTCCCTGGACGTGGTGAGGTGGGCGCGGGCCCACATGCGTCCTCTTCAGTATGCTCTGCTCCGGAGGTGGTCTCCCCAGAGGCACGGGATGGATGTTCCGGTTCCCCTGCGAGGCTTGGCGCGCTGCAGTCTGCGTTGGTGGCTCCGGACCCCTCACCTAGTTCAGGGGGTGGGTCTGGATTTTCCGCAGTGGACGGTGCTCCTTACGGATGCGAGTCTCCTGGGTTGGGGGGCTCAGTGTTTGGGTCACTCAGCTCAGGGTACCTGGTCCGCGGAGGAGGCCTCCTGGTCGATCAACGTGTTGGAGACCAGAGCGGTCCGGCTGGCGCTGTTGGCTTTCCACTCCCTTTTGTTGGGCAAGTCGGTCAGAGTCCTGTCGGACAATGCCACGGCGGTGGCTTATGTCAATCGTCAGGGGGGCACCAAGAGCACTCAGGTGGCGCAGGAGGCGGCTCAGCTCATGGTTTGGGCGGAGTCACATCTTCTGGACCTCTCGGCCTCTTACATTGCCGGGGTAGAAAATGTTCAGGCGGACTTCCTCAGTCGTCACTTCTTGGATCCAGGAGAGTGGTGTCTCGGCGCCGTGGCGTTTCAGTTGATAGTGCAGGCTTGGGGGCAGCCGCTGATGGATCTGATGGCCACAAGTGGCAACGCCAAAGTGCCCCGCTTCTTCAGTCGTCGCAGGGACGGTCTGGCCGAGGGTCTGGATGCTCTGGTCCAACTGTGACCAACGGAGGGGCTGTTGTATGTGTTCCCTCCTTGGCCATTAGTGGGCAGAGTACTGCTTCGCATTGTTCGCCATCCGGGGCTGGTGGTTTTGGTGGCTCCGGATTGGCCTCGTCGTCCGTGGTATGCTGATCTGGTGAGGCATCTGGTGGCGGATCCTCTTCCTCTGCCTCTCGTGTGCGATCTTCTGACGCAGGGTCCCATTCCCATGTTCGACCCGTCTCCCTTTTGTCTTACGGCTTGGCTCTTGAAAGGGGCCGCCTTAGTAAGAAGGGATATTCAGATAAGGTGATCTCTACACTTTTGGGGTCCCGGAGGCTTTCTACCTCTCGGGCTTATGTGCGGGTTTGGCGTCTTTTTGAGGAATGGTGCCGGGCACGGGGAGTGGTCTCTTTTCGCGCTTCCCTGCCTAACATTCTAGAGTTCTTGCAGGATGGCCTGGATAGAGGCCTGGCTTGGTCTTCTCTCCGGGTTCAACTGGCGGCACTGTCGGCTTTTCGGGGGCTGGTGACAGGTCAGCGTTTGTCGGCCATTCCTGATGTAATTCGCTTTCTTCGGGCGGCAAAGTTGCTCAGGCCTCCCATTCGGCCCTCGATTCCCTCTTGGGATCTCAATCTGGTTCTCTCGGTTTTGGTGCGCCCGCCGTTCGAGCCGTTGGATGGCTGTTCTTTGAAGGACCTTACGCTGAAGTTGGTCTTTTTGGTGGCCATTACTTCCGCTAGGCGGGTTTCTGAGCTACAGGCTTTCTCTTGTAGGGCTCCCTTCTTGGAATTTTCGAGGGAGCGGGTTGTTTTGCGGCCTGTTCCTTCTTTTCTGCCGAAAGTAGTGTCTCCTTTTCATGTCAATCAATCGGTGGTCCTCCCAGTCTTGGGTAGTCGGGAGGGCTCTTCTGAGCAACGGCAGCTGCGCAAGTTGGATGTCGGTCGGGTCCTCCGCGCTTATGTGCAGCGGACCCAGGACTTTCGGAGCTCCGAGCATCTCTTTGTCCTTCTGGCGGGTCCTCGTCGGGGGGCTGGCGCTTCTAAGGCTACTATTGCGCGCTGGATCAAGGAGACGATTGCTTCCGCTTATCTTCTGAGTTAGAAGCCGGTTCCGGAGTTTCTCAAGGCTCATTCTACTCGGGGTCAGGCGGCTTCTTGGGCTGAGTCGTCGCTCGTGCCTCCGGTGGATATTTGTAAGGCTGCGGTTTGGTCCTCCTTGCATTCATTTGTTAGACATTATCGGGTAGATGTTCAGGCGCGTCGGGACGCGGTGTTCGGTGAGCGTGTTCTGGTATCGGCCCTTCGGGGGTCCCGCCCGTGAGAGGGACTGCTTTGGTACGTCCCATTCGTAAAGATTAACCTCTACTGGTCTGGAGAGTGCTAAAGAAGGAGAAATTAGGTTCTTACCTGCTAATTTACTTTCTTTTAGCTTCTCCAGACCAGTAGAGGTCCCCACCCTGTCTGTTGTTGTTGTTGTTGGGGCTGTTTCGCGGGCAGTTTTTGTTTTTTGCTGCGGGTTCTAGTATTTTTCTAGGGCCGGGGAGAATTAAAGAACAGCGGCTGTGGCTCGGCTGGCTTAGCTGGCGAGCTGTGGGGACATTTTCCTTCGGGTATTTCTCCTCTGCATTTTCCAACAGCATTTGGGTATGTTATTTGTTACTCCTGTTCGGAGTATTGTTTTCTTTCTGTTTTCCAGTTCTTGGTTCTGCTTGGCTATTCGGCAGACTGAGGGAAATAGAGAAGGGAGGATAGTATATACTGTCCCAAAGTTTTGTTTTCAGTCTCCACCTGCTGGTCATGATTGGATATATACCCATTCGTAAAGATTAACCTCTACTGGTCTGGAGAAGCTAAAAGAAAGTAAATTAGCAGGTAAGAACCTAATTTCTCCATTTTGGGGGTAAAAATATGGCCAAAAATGGAGGTCTCAGCTTATATTCAGGTCAATGCCCACCCTCCCCCTTTCTAGATCTGTTGCAAGCCTCCGCTGGGCCTGCTGTAAGACCTGGTGGGCCAGTGGTAGGCCAGGACAGGAGGGATTCCTGCTGTCACCACCAACTCTAAAAGCATTTACTTCCGTCCCGCCTCCTCCGTGTACCTCTTGAATTCCCTGGTGGTCTAATGGTGGGCCGGGACAGGAGGGATCCCCCCATCTCCTGTTCCCCCAGACTGTAAAAATGTTTACTTCCCTCCTGCCTCCCCCTCATACATTTTGAATTCCCTGGTGGACTCACAGTGGGCCAGGACAGGAGGGATCCCTCACAACAATTTTTACCTCCTTCCCACCTCCCCTATGTACCTTTCAAATCCTTGGTAGTCCAATGGTGAACCAAGCAGGAGCGATCTACCCATGCTACTGCTCAGGGAAGAGCCCCTAGCTGAATGACTGCCTCGCGTTCCTGGCAGGACAGGAAGGGAGGGGGGTTGGGTGCAGAGCCAGGGAGGGAGTGGGGCTGGGTGCAGAGCCTGGCAGAGCACTTGAATATTAACTCTCCAGCTTATATTCGAGTCAGCCCTTTTTCCTCCTACCTTACCTTATATTTGGGACAGCTTATATTCAAGTATATACGGTAGCTTCTTGGACAGGGGGAGGAGCTCTCTACAGATAGTTTAGTTTTAACCAAATTTTAGCAAGATTGTCAGTCCCATATCACCACCAGGTCCTTCCCTATTGGTGACCTTTTCTCTGATTCATATAAGAAGTGAACCTTGAACTTTTTTTAATCATTCAAAGCAGAATATATTTTTAGGCCAAGTTATTTCCATATTTCCTGATAGTTCGGTTCACATCCCTGCTCAATTGAAGCAGAAACTAATTGTTTCTATAAAAAAATACAATAAATTGTGACAGTCCAACTTGATTCTCAAGTAATTCTGGGTATAATTGATGACATCTTGCTTATTCGATCATTAGAAAGTTTGTTTGTTTGGTCTTGTCAGCATCAAAGCATGGGAAAATATCTTTAACTATATTTCTTATTGTGCTATGGTTTATGATTACTTTTTTTTCTCAAGAATTGTGTTTTACTGTTATATTCCAAAATTAAATGCAAATTTAAAAAATAATCAATTTAAAAGGATAGATAGAACAATAAGTTCTAGAATAAAGAGCACTTCTAGACATAAATGACATGTTTTTCCAAAAACTAACCTATTCAGATGGATGTGGTCTAAATTTTAAGACAGCGGTGGAAGCTGTTTGATGTCTGTATTTTTAACATACAGAATTTAAAATGCTTGGAAGATGGTAGGTTGACAGCTCAGGAGCATCTATCTGCAAAGAGACATGGCATGGGCAGTAGCATTGCAGGCTTCTGTGTCACTATGAAACAACCCTTTCTCACCTTTATAGAAGAGAAGGGTAACTTGTTCTGTGTGATCTTTCAAAACTTGTCATGTCTGCTGAACTGAAGCTTAGTGCACAATATGCCATCTTGTGATGTCTCCTTTATAGATACTGAGCTGTGAGAATGAGAGAGGATACAAGTGGCACCTATATGTGTCTGCTCTGTGTGTGACTTACTACTACTATTTATTATTGCTATAGTGCTACCAAACACACACAGCACTGTACATTAAACATGTAAGAGACAGATGCAAGAGACCTGGTGATACAGCTCATGTGAAAAGTAATAGATATATTATTTATTGAGATTTGTTTATCGTTTTGGAGAAATTCAACCAAGGAATACTACTTAAATGATATAGAGAAAAATATCCTGAGTTGAAATCTGTTTTCTCAGTTGTGATATAGGGCCTGTTTTACAAACTGCATTAGTGGCTGCAGCGCGGTAACAGCCCCGAAGCCCATAGAGATTTAAAGGGCTTTGGGGCTGTTGCTGCGCGGCAGCCGCTAGCGCAGTTTTGTACAAAGGGATTCTCTGATGTAATAATTCTAGTGCAAAAGGCATATAAGTCTTGAATCAGTGAGTTATTCACCTCTATTTTCAAGTTGTGTAGAAAGCATCATCTACATTTTTTGGCTCTGCCTCCTACAGTCATGTGAAAAAATTAGGACACCCCATGAAATATTCAGTTTTTACTTAAGAAATGTTCATGATATGTTACATCTTTTTTATTTATCTCTGGAAAAGAAAGTGATGTAATTGTAGGTAAACAACAAAAAATTTCCTTGATTTACTCATGAAACAAAAGATAACCACAAAAATGTGTATTCTAACTGAGGAATAAATTAGGACACATTATACCACAGGTGTCAAACACAAGGCCCATGGGCCGAATCCAGCCCGCCTGTTTTATGTGGCCTGTGGTGCGATGTGGTGTTTTCATTGCTGCCCCCGGGTGTTTTGTCTTCTGGCTGGCTCCCTCATCCTCATTTCCGCAGTGCATACAAAGCCACGGGCAGTGGTTCCTCATGCGTCCCGCATCTCATCCAGAAGCATTCCCACTGATGTTGCGACATCAGAGAGCCGGCTTCCAATTCAGGCGCAGGATGCGCGTAGTAGCTGCTGCCTGCGACTTTGTGCACACTGCGGCAGTGAGGAGGAGGGAGCCGGCCAGAAGATAAAACACCCAGAGGCGGCAATGAAAACATAAGACACCCGCTGGAGGGAGGCACCTAGTTGAGGCACACAATGGAGGGAGGGAGAGGGGCGTGTTGGGACTCAAGAAAACGGGAGCACAAACTCAGACAAATGATAAAAGGAAGAGAGGGGGCATGAACTTGGGACATAGAATGAGAGAGCCATAGAATGGAAGGAGGAAGCCATGGAGTGGAAGGAGGGAGAGAATAAGGGAAAGAGATCCTGAGGTGAAGGAGGGAATAGAAAGGGAGAATTCGGTGTCTGAGAGAGAGAAAGAGAGATGGTGCACAAGAGGAGATGAAGAAAAAGGAGAATTGTTGGGCAGAGAGAGGGAGGGAGGGAGAGAGAATTATTGGACATGGTATTGGGAGAGGAGTGAGGTAGAGCAGTGGGCCCCAACCTTTAGACACCAAGGACTGCTTTTATAGAAGCAAATTTTTCCAGGGGGGATTTGGGGCAGGTTCGTAGGGCAGTTTTATACACAATATACATTACATTTCTAGCAAAAAAAAGAAAGACTTTTCTACCTTTGATGTTTCTGCTTTCCTCATTTTTTTGTCATTCTCTTCCTTCCATCCACTGTCTGCCTTCTCTCTGCCTCTTCCATATGGCATCTGCTTTGTTTCTATGCCTCTACCAAAAACTGCCTCTCCCTCCACCCCCACCCCCAATTGGTCTGGCAACTGCCCCAAAGCTTCTCCTCTGATGCAAGCTGCCCAGGCGGAAACAGGTAGTGCATCAGAGGAAAAGCTTTGGGGCAGTCGCGTGGGACTTGTGAGAATGTTGCTGCATCCAGACACTCGGAAACAGAAAACTCTGAAGTACACCTGCAAAGTTGAGCGGAAGAGATGCCCATTGCCGGCAGTTCTCTCGTGGCCCTGAGCAATAGAGCCTGTTCTGGATGCATACTCGGGCTCAGGGAGGTACTCTATATATTTTATCATGCCCAAAAAGGAATTGGGAGACTTGCGACCACATCTGCCCTTCGCCAGTCCTCCGGTACCACCAATAATGGTTAAGGTTTATTTCACCAGAAGAGTGGCTTCATCTTGGGCAGAGTCAAGAGCGGTACTGCCCGAGGAGATTTGCAGGGCAACTACGTGGTCCATTCTCCATACCATTATAAAGTTTTACAAAGTGGACATGGCAGCATGAAAAGATGTGGCTTTCGGTTCCTCAGTGCTAACCGCAGGCTCTTCTGTCCCGCCCTACACTCGATGGACAGTTTTGCTATGTCCCAGCCATAAGGAATCGGATGCTGTGTCCACAGGAAGAAAGGATTAGGTTCTTACCTGGATAATCCTCTTTCCTGTGGTTCAGCATATGATTCCTTCACCCCGACCTGTCAGATGTCAGTCAAGCCTTCGTTAGATCTCATGCTGATATGTGTTTTCAGCAGCTTGGCTTACGGCTGCCAAATAGGCAAAGAGAAGCCAGTAAGAGGACTGTTGAATACAGTCTCAGCTAGCTATTTTACAGAGCTGAACAAGTATTAGTGCAAGTTGCCAGGTAGGTGGTTTATTTAGTTACACCTTGTTTTTTGTTTGATGGCAATGGTTGTTTTCTTTGTTATGTTTATTCTTGCAGATCAAAGTCATATGGTCAGGGATTTCCCTGATCCCCTCCTTGTTATTGTTTTATATTATAGGAGTTATCACTTCCTTTATTCAAACTAGGAGAATGGGCACTGCCCTGGAAGACAAGGAGGTGGAGCTGTAAAAAATGGTTGATTTCTTCTGCAAAAAAAACTCAAGGGTGAAGGTGCATAACCCAGCCATAAGGAATCTTAAGCTGTTCTACAGGAAAGAGGAAAAACCTAATCCTCCCATAGCTGACACCTGAAGTCATACAGGCTATTGGGATGGTAGACTGCTGGGTATAGGGAGTTTTGGAGGGTTCATCATACATTATAAGAGGGTTATGGTGAGATGTGTACCTGACACCCTTTATGTGAAGGTCACAGCAGTACTCTCTAAGGTGCCCCACTGCTCTGCTAGCATGACTGTGTGACCATGGTAGTATAAATGGTTGCCCCCTCCTACATCCAAATGGCTTGGGTTTGGACTTTTTCAACTTGGATGTTTTTGTGGTCGAAAATGAACAAAAAAAGTTAGGCATCCTAAGATTGGACATCCTGTCGGCAAAGACGCCTAAATAGGTAATTTTCGAAAATAAAAAATGAGCATGTAGTGGTTTTGAAAATAGATGGTTTTGTCATCCAAATTTTGGATGCATTTCTCAGGACATCCAAATCAGACTTAGACGCACTATTGAAAATGGCCCTCCGCATATGCTAGAGGCCTGCATTAATTTTTTTCTTATGGGAGCCACTGTTGAAGACTAAGAAATAAGATTTTTGGAAATTACAATAATTATAAAGTGTTAAATTTACGCACAGTATTGCATAGCTTTATTTGTGGGGAAACTGGATGCATTTCAATATTTTTGTTTAAGTAATATTTGGACATCCAGAGAAGTAGAGGAAGAAAATTATGAGCTATTTCTGAAAATGGCTTGAACTAAATCCAAATAAATCCAAATAAATGAGTGCTGAAAAAGTTTCCTGATATACTTTTCATGATTGTCCTATAATTTGTGCATTATTTTTTTTCAGGTGGATTTTGCAAACCGTTTCGTTGGTGGTGGTGTCACCAGTGCAGGGCTGGTACAGGAAGAAATACATTTCCTAATCAATCCTGAATTGATTATATCTCGTCTCTTCACTGAAGTCCTGGATAGCAATGAATGTCTTATTATCACAGGTCAGTCTGTCCCAGTTATTTCTTTTTACTCTTGTTGAAAGGAAGGTGTTGTATAGAAGTTAAAAATGTTGGTCCTGTAAGATTTTGGTAAATGGAGTTAGACTTGACAAATATATGCAGGGGAGCTATAGCTCATACTGCAGAAAGTGGTGGTGATGGTGGCAATGTATTGCAGTAGGGACATTTGCTTAGTGTGTCTTCTTTTGCTTGACACATTAAACTAAGGTTCTCTCTCATGTATTAGCCTCTGAAATGACTTTGCTCTCTTGCTTGGCACTGTCTGTTTCTCTTATTAAGCACCATAAAGCCCTGTGAACAAAAATGTTATACAGATATTCTAGTTTCTAGTAATTATTTTATAGATCTGTCCTTCAGAAGAAATATAATCAATACTTGAAATAAGCTGGATGGTACTGCTGTTAAAAATAGTATTCCAACTGAAAGGATTTCTTTGTGATGTAAAAAAGTTTAGTAATCAAAAGCGATTTTTCTGAAATATTCATGAGTTGTGTGTTAAGTGTTTCTCTCCTGTCTGTTTTCCAAAAACCTTTGAATTTTATCATAGGGCTGTACCAAATATTCATATTCTATGATGATTCGGCCCTGAATAGTGCCCCAAATACATTTTTCATAATCAGCTAAATAGTGATTTAAATTTGAATACAAATAATTCAGGCTCTGCTGTGCTAAATCCTACTGAAATAAATACTTGATCTGATTTCACATTGCTTCTTTTATTATTTGTTATGTTAAAGCTCAATGATTGGCTCATTCGTATTTGGCCGAATAATTTTCATTATTCGTATTCAACCAAATAGTAAAATATGCTATTTAGTATAGCTCTACTTATAAGGAAGCACAGGGTTGTTGGCAAATGCTCATGGTATGGTATGGTATATTAAATAAAATAAAACTTGAAAACTTGGAGCTTAGCAGTGAGTAAGCAGGCCTGTAATACTGCATTAGTAGACTATACAGATGACATATACCAAGCACATCATAGAAACATAGAAACATGATGGCAGATAAAAGCCAAATGGCCCATCTAGTCTGCCCATCCGTAGTAACCATTATTTCTTTCTCTTTACGAGAGATCCCACGTGCCTATCCCAGGCCCTTTTGAATTCAGACACAGTCTCTGTCTCCACCACCTCTTCTGGGAGACTGTTCCATGCATCTACCACTCTTTCTGTAAAAAAGTATTTCCTTAGATTCCTTAGATAATCCGGAGCCTATCACCTCTTAACTTCATCCTAAGCCTACATAGCATCCAAGCTATGCCTATACACCCCTAACCGCCCCCTCCACTCCAAAGCATTACAAAGACTCAGAATTCCCGGAGGGAGATCCTTCCGAATGAGTATGGCGTACAAACGATCCTACAGCCATTTCCTGCCTGAGCAATGGAACCGACTACCCACACAGATCAGGTCACTAGACTCACTAATGACCTTCCACAGAGCAGTAAAGACCTTCCTCTTCCGCCAATCGGGCCATTAAAAACTGCTTCCTCAGTATACTTCTCCTAGTACTCTTCGCTTTGACCAGTCTGGTCTCTAGAATAAGCTCTGTTATTGTCTACTGTAACCTATTTGATGTCATGACTAGTCTGTTTTCAAACGATTGTGAATGTCTACTTGTAACCCGTTCTGAGCTTCTGGGAGAACGGGATAGAAATCGAAATGAATAAAAAATAAATAAGCCCTCTCATTGCAGAGTTTCCTTTCAAATTAAAGAGACTCGACTCATGCGCATTTACATTATGTAGGTATTTAAACGTCTGTATCATATCTCCCCTATCCCCCTTTCCTCCAAAGTATACAGATTGAGATCTTTAAGTCTGTCCCCATACGCCTTATGATGAAGACCACATACCATTTTAGTAGCTTTCCTCTGGACCGACTCCATCCTTTTTATATCTTTTTGAAGATTCAGCCTCCAGAATTGTACACAATATTCTAAATGAGGTCTCACCAAAGTCTTATATAGGGGCATCAATACCTCCTTTTTCCTACTAGTCATACTTCTCCCTATGCAACCTAACATCCTTCTAGCTTTCGCCGTCACCTTTTCAACCTGTTTGGCCACCTGAAGATCATCCACAATGGCAAATCACCCCACCTCAGAGTGTCCAATTTGTAAAGAGGTCTAGAGCAGTGGTTCCCAACCCTGTCCTGGAGGACCACCAGGCTAATTGGGTTTTTAGGATAACCCTAATGAATATGCATGGAGCAGATTTGCATGCCTCTCACTTCCATTATATGCAAATCTCTGTCATGCATATTCATTAGGGCTAGCCTGAAAACCCGATTGGCCTGGTGGTCCTCTAGGACAGGTTTGGGAACCACTGGTCTAGAGGGTCTCAAACATCTACTCAATTGCACACTGATTGTGTGTTTCAAGCTTTTAGTGGATGATGATATATCCTTATTTTCACCTCCTCCTTGATAACTTGTTTAACACTTAGTGTTGTTTCATAGTTCAATAAACCATTTCAAATAATATCACAACAGAAAGTATTTTCACTTATCTTTTAATATGCAGAATCGCTAGCCTTCCCCAACAGGACCCGTTTCGCCATATAAAGGCTAGCCCTAAGAAAGATAGGACGCTTGAGTTGAGCTCCTTACGAACCCTTGATAAAGCCTTTATATGGCGAAACGAGTCCCTTCGGGGCAGGCTAGTGATTCTGCATATTAAAAGATAAGTGAAAATACTTTCTGTTGTGATGTTATTTGAAATGGTTTATTGAACTATGAAACAATATTAAGTGTTAAACAAGACATCAAGGACAAGGTGAAAATAAGGGTCAAGGATGTATATTATTATCCACTAAAAGCTTGAAATACACAATCAGTGTGCAATTGAGTGAGTGTTTGAGACCCTCTAGACCTCTTTACAAATTGGACACTCTGAAGTGGGGTAATTTGACAATGTGGATGTTTACCTCACTTCATCATCTTCTGTACCTTGTTAGTATTCCACCTTAAGACCATCAAATACAATCACACCCTAGTCCCACTCTTCTGTCATGCACCTAAGCTCTTCACTCCCTAGTCTGTACCGTTCCCTCAGGTTTTTGCAGCCCAAATACATGACCTTGCATTTCTTAACATTAAATTTTAGCTGTCAAATTTTAGACCATTCTTCAAGCTTCGCCAGGTCATTCTTCATGTCATTCACACCATCCGATGTGTCTACTCTATTGCAGTTTTTGGTATCATTCGCATAGAGGCAACCCTTCAGCAATATCATTTATAAAAATGTTAAAAAGAACAGGCCCAAGAACAGAACCTTGAGGCACACCACTGGTAACATCCCTTTTCTCAGAGAGATCTCCATTGATCACTACCCTCTGTCGCTGTCCCTCAACCAGTTCTTGACCCAGCCTGTCACTTTGGGACCCATCCCGAGGGCACTCAGTTTATTTATTAGACGTATATGTGGAATACTATCAAAGGCTTTGCTAAAATCTAAATACATCACATTTAGCGCTTATATCCAATTCTATGGTCATCCGATTCTCTGGTTATCCAGAAACTTGACCATTCTCTGTTTTAAAAGTGTTTCCATTAATTTGCTTATTACATAAGTCAGACTTGCCGGCCTGTAATTCCCTACTCCTTCCTTCCTTCCACTTTTGTGGAGAAGGACCACATCTGCCCTTCGCCAGTTCTCCGGTACCACTCCTGACTCTAGAGACTTGTTGAAAAGGTCAGTCAGCGGAGCTACCAGAACTTCCCTAAGTTCCTTCAGCACCCTAAGATGTACACCATCCGGCCCCATTGCTTTGTCTACCTTTATTTTAGCTAGCTCCTCATGAACACAACCCTCTGAAAATCGATCAGGGTCTATTACTCCTCCAACCCTATTCACGTTTGTCTTCTGTGGTCCCACTCCCACTCCCAGCGCTTCAGCTGTGAACACAGAACAAAAATATCTGTTACACAAGTCGGCCTTTTCTTTATCAGCTTCTACATATTCCTCCCCTTCACCAGTCTCACAGTGCCACTTTTGCACTTTTTCCTATCACTAATATATCTAAAACATGTCTTGTCTCCCCGTTTTACCGTGTGAGCTATTTTTTCTTCCATTTGCATCTTTGCTTTCCTGACTACAAAACCAGCCTCTCTTAACTTTCCCAGATATTTATGCCTCTCTTCCTCTTTCTGCGATCTTTTGTAGTCTATGAAAGCTAACTTCTTATTCCTTACCTTCTCAGCTACTACTTTTGAGAACCAAAGTGGCCTTCTTTTCCTCTTAGTTTTACTTACTTGTGAGCTATTTTTTCTTCCATTTGCATCTTTGCTTTCCTGACTACAAAACCAGCCTCTCTTAACTTTCCCAGATATTTATGCCTCTCTTCCTCTTTCTGCGATCTTTTGTAGTCTATGAAAGCTAACTTCTTATTCCTCACCTTCTCAGCTACTACTTTTGAGAACCAAAGTGGCCTTCTTTTCCTCTTAGTTTTACTTACCTGTGAGCTATTTTTTCTTCCATTTGCATCTTTGCTTTCCTGACTACAAAACCAGCCTCTCTTAACTTTTCCAGATATTTATGCCTCTCTTCCTCTTTCTGCGATCTTTTGTAGTCTATGAAAGCTAACTTCTTATTCCTTACCTTCTCAGCTACTACTTTTGAGAACCAAAGTGGCCTTCTTTTCCTCTTAGTTTTACTTACCTGCCTCGCAAAAAGGTTTGTTGCCCTTACAATCGCTCCTTTCAGTTTTACTCAATGCATTTCCACTCCTTCCAGATGTTCCCATCCAGATACTAATTTCTTGACGTAAACCCCCATCTGAAAAAAGTTAGTTTTTTAAAAGTCTAGAACAGGGTTGCCCACACTTTTTGGTCTTGCGAGCTACTTTTAAAATGACCAAGTCAAAATGATCTACCAACAATAAAATTAAAAAAAACACAAAGCACACTGTACGCAGAGAAAATGTTAATTATCATTTATATTCTGGGTTTTTTTTCAAAGAGATCAAGGCTGATGACTTTATGCAATGTCACTTCAGTAACAACCATACAAAAATAGACAAATATACCCCCTCCCTTTTTACTAAACCGCAATAGCGGTTTTTAGCGCAGGGAGCTGTGCTGAATGCCCTGCGCTGCTCTTGATACTCATAGGCTCCCTGCACTAAAAACCACTATTGCGGTTTTGTAAAAGGGGGCCATAGTGCAAAATATAGACAGCAGATATAAATTCTCAAAATGGCCACATTTTGATCACTAAATTGAAAATAAAATCATTTTTCCTACCTTTGTTGTCTGGACATTATTCAAATCTTGTTGGTCCCAGGCTCTGGTTGTCTTCTGATAACTTGCTTGCCAGGGTCTCCTTTCTTCTTTCTCCGTGCTAATCATCCATCTTCTATCTCTGTCCTCCCCTTTCATTTCCCTTCCCTCCCCTGGAAGTCTGGCATCTTTCCTTTTTTTCATCTCCATCCACAGATCCACCTTTCTCAACTACCCTTTCAGTGAGCATCTCTCCCTCCTTCCCCACCACCCCAGGGTCCACCATCTCTCCCTTTCTTTTTCCAACTACCCTCCTATCCAGTATCTCTTCCCCCCCTCCACACCATCCCTTGTGTCCAACTTCTCTCCCTTTCTGTTCCTTCCCTCCCTAAATCCACCATCTCTCACCCACTCCTCTGTTTTTAGACCCATTATTTCTTCCCCCCCCAAAGTCCGGCATATTTACGTCTCTTTGAACCCCCCTTCCCTCCCTCCCTCCATATATTTCTACAGCAGGGCCCCCGAAGGCTTGCAACCCACCCCTTGAAGGCCTGCCTGTCCTCCTGAAGATCTGCACCCCCCAAAGGCCTGCACATTCCCCCCGGAAGACCTGCATGTTAGAAACATAGAAAAATGACGGCAGAAAAGGGCCAAAGCCCATCAAGTCTACCCACTCCAGTGACCCTTCCCCCATGAGTTTGCTCACCAACCTCCTGCCTTACCTCATTAGAGATCCCACATGAATATCCCATTTATTTTTGAAATCTGCCATGCTGTTGGCCTCAATCACCTGCCGTGGGAGTTCATTCCAATGATCGACCACCCTCTCAGTGAAGAAATACTTTCTGGAGTCCCCATGAAATTTCCCTCCCCTGATTTTCAGCGGATGCCCTCTGGTGGACGAAGGTCCTATAAGACGAAAGATATCCTCTTCCACCTCGATACGACCCGTGATATATTTAAATGTCTCAATCATGTCTCCTCTCTCTCTTCGTTCTTCAAGTGAGTACAGCTGCAATTTATTCAGCCTTACTTCATACAGAAGATCCTTGAGCCCCGAGACCATCCTGGTGGCCATCCGCTGAACTGACTCAACTCTCAGCACATCTTTCTGGTAATGTGGTCTCCAGAATTGAACACAATATTCCAAATGAGGTCTCACCATGGACCTGTACAGTGGCATTATGACCTCTGGCATCCTGCTGATAAAACCTCTACGGATACAACCCATCATTTGCCTTGCCTTGGAGGAAGCCTTTTCCACTTGATTGGCAGTTTTCATGTCATCACTAATGATTACTCCTAAATCCCGTTCTTCCGTGGTCCTAACTAAGGTCTCACCATTTAACGTGTAAGTCCTGCACAGATTTCTTTTACCCAGGTGCATCACTTTGCATTTTTTAGCATTGAAGTTGAGCTGCCAAGTCGATGACCATTGCTCTAATAGTAGTAGGTCCTGCGTCATACTGTCAGGCATAGTGCTTTTACCTACTATGTTGCACAGTTTGGCGTCATCGGCGAACAATGATATTTTTCCTCTGAGCCCTTGGGTCATATCACTTATGAATATGTTGAATAGGATTGGACCTAAGACCGAGCCTTGTGGCACTCCACTGGTCACATCTGATGTTTTGGATGGGGTACCATTTACCATCACCCTCTGAATTCTACCGCTCAGCCAATCCTTAACCCATGCAGCTAGTGTTTCCCCTAATCCCAGCGATTTCAACTTGTTCAATAACCTGCGGTGTGGGACGCTATCAAAAGCTTTGCTGAAGTCCAAATACACTACGTCCAGGGACTCCCCGGCATCCAGTTGTCTTGTTACTCAGTCGAAGAAGCTAATCAGATTTGATTGGCAGGACCTGCCCTTGGTAAATCCATGTTGATGGGGATCACGTAGATTTTCTTCATCCAGTATTGTATCAAGTTTCTGTTTGATCAGTGTTTCCATGAGCTTGCATACTATGGATGTGAGACTTACCGGTCTGTAATTTGCCGTCTCTGTCCTGCAGCCCTTTTTGTGGAGTGGAATAACGTTAGCTGTTTTCCAGTCCAAGGGGACTCTTCCCGTGCTTAGGGAGAGATTGAAGAGCACAGACAATGGTTCCGCCAGGACTTCACTCAACTCTCTGAGCACCCTGGGGTGTAGGTTGTCTGGTCCCATGGCTTTGTTCACTTTGAGTCTTGAAAGTTCGCAGTAGACGCTACTGGGCGTAAACTTGAAGTCTTGAAACGGGTCTTTCTGGCTTTCCCTTGTCTGTAAAAGTGGACCGGATCCCGGTGCCTCACAGGTGAAAACCGAGCAGAAGTATTCATTTAGTAGCTCGGCCTTAGTGGAATCCGATTCTGCATAATTCCCGTCCGATTTCCTGAGTCGTTCTATCCCATCTTTGTTTCTTTTCCTGTCACTAATATACCTAAAGAAGGATTTATCCCCTTTCTTAATGTTCCGCGCTAGATTCTCCTCTATTCGGAGCTTGGCCTCTCTGACTGCCTTCTTGACAGCTTTAGACCTGTCCTGATAGTCTTCTTTTGCCTCCTGCTTTCCTAAATGTTTGTAGGCGATAAATGCTTTTTTCTTCTCCTTAATGAGGTCTGAAATTTCAGTACTGAACCACTGGGGTCTCTTGTTTCTCCGACTTTTGCTGACCATTTTTACATAGCGATTTGTTGCTTCATGCAGGGTGGATTTCAGAGTCGACCACATATTCTCCACGTTGTCGGTTTGTGCTTGGTTCTGCAGCTCCCAGTGGACAAAATCTCCCATGTGTTCGAAGTCTGTGCCTTTAAAGTTGAGGACTCTCGTCACTGTATTTGATCTAGAGAAACCCCATCTGAGGTTAAGCCATACCATGTTATGGTCGCTGGAGGCCAGCGTATCTCCTACCAATACTTCTGTGACACTGTCTCCGTTGGTGAGTACCAGGTCTAGTATCGCCTGGTTTCTAGTGGGCTCCAGTACCATTTGTTTGAATCGTGCTGCCTTTATGGAGGTTAATATTCTTCTACTGCCAGAGGTAGTCGCAGAGAGTGTGTTCCAATCTGCATCGGGCATGTTGAAGTCTCCTAGCAGAACTGTGTCCCCGCGCAAAGTGATGTTCTCTATATCCTCGATCAGTTCTATGTCCTTGTCTTCCTGTTGTCTAGGAGGTCTATATACCACACCAAGGTATAAGCATTTTTCGTTCCCTCTGGCCAGGTTCACCCAGAGGGATTCCCCGGAGTATCTAACATCTGTGATTCTGGTAGTCTTGATGTTTTCTTTAATGTATAGTGCTACCCCTCCTCCTAACTTTCCCTCTCTGTCTCGACAAAGCAAGTTGTAGCCCGGTATAACCATATCCCACCCGTGCGAGTCCGTGAACCAAGTCTCAGATATTGCCACCACATCTAGGTCTGCGTTCATTATTTCAGTCTCCAATTCCAGAATTTTGTTGCCCAAACTGTGTGCATTAACATACATTGCCCTCCATACCTTATTGTTGTTAAGTCCCTGTGAAGAGATTCCCTTCTGATTTAGTGTGACTCCCATTTTATCTTGTATAGTATGGGTACTTACCTTGGACTCAGAAGTGTGGTTGTGGCTCGCCACCTCAGGATAGTTTCTTACTGCTCTGGAATGTGAGTGGATACCCTCCCCCAACTTACCTAGTTTAAAGCCTTACGAAGTAGGCGGGCTAGTCGATGTCCAAATACGTTTTTACCTCTCCTGGTCAGGTGGAGTCCGTCTGGTCCCTGCAGTCCCTGTAGCGCCTCTCCGTGGTCTAGGAATCCAAAGTTCATCTCTATGCACCATCTGCGAAGCCACTCATTAGTCCATTTGATACGCTCTTCTCTGGCTTTGCCTTTGTCTCTTACTTGGAGGATCGATGAGAAGACCACCTGTGCTCCTATCTGCTTTAACTTCTTACCCAGGGTTCCGAAGTCTTCGGGTATGTTCTCCAAGGTGCTCCTGGCAGTGTCGTTCGTACCTACATGGATGAGAAGCATAGGGAAATGATCATGAGGTTTTAGAAGTTTATCTAGACAGGTGGTGACATCTTTGATCTTGGCTCCAGGGAGACAGCAGACCTCCCTGGAATGCATATCCGGTCTGCAGATTTGTCCCTCAGTGCCCCGCAGCATGGAGTCCCCAATGACCACCACTCTACGCTTCTTCCGCGGGGGCTGAACCGTGAGCTCCTGAACTGAAGTTATGTGCTGGGTATCTTCTTGAGCCTCTTCTGGTACCTCCTCAGCGGTTCCATCTTGTAAGATCTGGAATCTGTTTCTTAGGGTGAGTTGTGGGGTTGATGTAGAACTACCCTGTTTGTGAGAAAAGAAAGAAGAGGTTACCAGCTGCCAGGATCCAGCATCTCCAATCATTTCCTGTACCCCAATTGTTGAATCTAAAGCTGGAGGTTTGGGTGTCACGGGGATGGACTTGTCATGGGTCTGGTCTGTGATATGGGACAGCTCCTGGATGACACCATCGATGAAGGCCTCGTCTTCCCTGATGCTCCTCAAGCGCTTCACCTCCTCCCTGAGGCTCCACAGTTCCTGTAAGGTGTCCTCGTCTAACTGTCCTACCTCCTCAGTCTGGGTAGAGGCTGTAGTGTACCGTGGGGGGGTGGCCTCGGTCTGCACAGAGACTTCTGCCCTCCTTCTAGTGTCACCCTCCTCCTTCTGTACACAGTCCTTGGCCATCCCCTGGGTCCCTCCGGTGACTGGAGTGTCGAACTTGATAGTAATCTTGGTGCTCCGTGTCCTCCCTGCCATATCCAAGTTGCTGTTAAGACCTGTTTATTTGAGGGGGGAAAGTTTGAGAGATTAGTGTTGAGAAGGACAAAAAGTTTGAGAGATACAAGAGAAGATTGTCCTGACTGAGTGTGCAAGAAGGGTGTATGAGGATTGTCCTGACTGAGAGTGTGCAAGAAGGGTGTATGAGGAGTGTAAGAAAAGTCGTCTGCTTGAGTGCGCAAGAAGTGTATGAAGAGTGTGCCTGTTTGAGTGTAAGAGGAGTAGCCTCAAGAGTTTTAGATCTGGCCCTGTGAGAGGTAGTGCAAGTGTTTAAGGAAAAGGGTGTAAGTAGAGTGTTGGCCTGTTTTTGGGTTAGAGGGGTGTCCTGCTTTCTGCAACTAGGCTCTTCTTTAAGGCTCTTCGCAAAGGCGCTCTCGCTAAGGCGAGCGCCTTTGCCGAACGGCGAATGCCGAATGGCTGCGCGCCGTTAACTCCCCTTCTATTAAAGAGTTCCTCCCTGCCCTCCCACATTCTTTGACCTAATTCCTGCAGGGAGCAGCCTGCAGAGAGGATCGCTGGTACTTTAGCAATCCTTGCAGGTTGCCATAGGCCTCAGGAGCTGTCTTCCCTCTGCCCCAATCCTGCCTCTGACTCAGAGGAGGGGCAGGACTACGGCAGAGGGAAGACAGCTCTGAGGCCAATGACAACCTGCAAGAACTGCTAAAAGTACCAGGAGACCAGGGAGAAAGCCAGATGTCACCCAGCAGCAGCTACAGCAAGATGTGGACCAACGGGGCCAAGCCCAAACTCTCCGTGGAGAGCAACAAGGGCAAGCTGTCCTGTGCTGATTACATCAATGTGTCCCCGGCCAGCGGCTCCACGACCTGCACCCCTCCCGATTGCTATCTAAACCCGACTCCCTTTCCCGCTCCTTCAAGCATGTCCACTGCCAGAAGGACGAGAGTGCGTTATGCCCCTCTGCTGCCTGCTCTGCGCCGAGGACTCCTCTTCCTCCTCCACCGGCAGCGGCAGCCTGGGGGGCCTGGAGAGCGGCGGGGACTTAATGAGCTGACTTTTGATTGGCCAGCGTTCTTCAAGAGGCGGGCCAGTCAGGAGGGGGGAAAAAACAGAAGGGAAGGGAACCCGGCTCTGCGATCGACTGGGGTTGTCTGAGTGATCGACGTATTGGGCACCCCTGGTCTAGAACCTTTGCTTTTGAATGAGCCCTCTCTATACCCATCTTAATATTAAACTGTACCATGCAGTGTTCACTGGATGCCAGATGATCACCCACTGTAACATCAGAAACACTTTCCCCGTTTGTAAGCACTAAGTCCAGTATGACCCCGTCCCATGTGGGTTCCATTACCAATTGCTGAAACAGTTCTCCTTGTAGAGAATCCAGAATCTCCCTACTTCTAGAGGACCCTGCATTAGGGATACCCCAATCAGCATACGGCATGTTAAAATCACCTATTAACAAGACTTCCCCTTTTTTAGATATATTCTGAGTGTCTACTATTAAATCTCTATCTACTTCTTCCATCTGTGAAGGAGGCCTGTATATCACACCAGTGTAAATATATTCACCATTCCCTCTTTCCAAATTGATCCACAGTGCCTCTTCCTTGCCCTACAGATCCTGCAATTGTGTGGGTTTAATATGTTCTTTAATATATAACGCTCCTCCTCCTCCTTTTCTTCCTACCCTGTCTTTCCTGAACAGATTATAGCCCGGTATAGCTACATCCTAGACATGGTTTTCTGTGAACCAAGTCTCTGTGATTGTCACTATATCCAACTCCTCTTCTTCCATCACAGCTTTTAGATCCAGAATCTTGTTTCCCATATTTCGAGCATTAGTATATACTGTTTTCCAGACATTGCCCCCTTTTCCCATCTGTGTAGAGGTATTAAGTGATTTACTTACCTGAGGGCTTATACTCACCCTGGAGCTTTGATCACCCTGACCCATCACTTCTAGTTTAAAGCCCAGTTTATTATAACATACAACCTGACATGGCCACATGTCTCCATCAGGGGTAAAACTAAAAACATAAATTAATGAAATTAAAATCAGCATAAAACTTGTTCAAAATATTAATTATACACACAAAAATGGGTAACACAAGGTGAGTCATTCTAGACCACTGTTCTTCAACCGTCAGTCCATGGACTGGTGCCGGTCCGCAGAAAATTCCTGCCGGTTCATACAGGGCTGGCAAGATCGAGCTGCAATTTCCTGCCAGTCCGCACAGGGCCGGTGAGATCATGGGGAGCCTCAGACAATGGCTTTCTCCCCTCCCAGCAGCTCTTGGTACTTGCCAGCACAGCGACTTACTAAGGCAGCCTTGGGGCTTTTGCTGAGTCGCAGCCGCCTCTGATGATTCAACTTCCTTTTTCCTCAGAGGTGGCACGACCCATCAAAGGACCCAAGGCTACCTTAGTGAATCGCTGCGCTGACAAGTATGGAGAGCTGTTGGGAGGGGAGAAAGCCACTGTTGGAGGCTGGGAAGCTGTTGGACAAGGGAAAAAAAGGGACAGCTGCTTCTGGACCTGGAGGAAGGGAGAAGGAGAGATGCTGCTGGGAGAGGAGGAGGGAAAGGAGGCTGGGAAGCTGCTGAACAAGGGAAAAAAGAGACAGCTGCTACTGGACCTGGAGGAGAAGGAGAGATGCTGCTTAGAGGGGAGGAGGGAAGGGAAGAGAGTTACTGCTGGACAGGGGGAGAAGGGAAGGGAGAAGGAAAAAAGGGAGGAAACAGCTGGCAGGGAGATTAGAGGAGGGGAAGGGGAGAGACAGGAATGAGAAAATAGATAGATTGATGTGGGAAGGGGATCAGCAGAGAAATAAGCAGAGAGGGACAAAGATACTAGATCTGGTGTAGGAGAGATAAAAATGAACATAAGAACATAAGCATGGCCTCTGCCGAGTCAGACTATGGGTCCATCATGCTCAGCAGTCCGCTCCCGCGGCTGCCCCCCCAGGTCCTTGACCTGTAAGTGATCTTTTACCTAAAACATTTTATTCCCTAATCATTTGATATTCTGTATAGTAACCCTCTAACTCTACCCTTCAATCCCCTTTTCCTTCAGGAAATCGTCTAATCCCATTTGAAACCCAAAATCGTACTCTGCCCTACCACCTTCTCTGGAAGCACATTCCAGGTGTCCACCACCCTCTGAGTGAAGAAGAACTTCCTAGCATTTGTTCTGAATCTGTCTCCTTTCAATTTATTTGAATGTCCTCATGTTTTTGTTGCCCCCGCTAGTCTGAAGAATCTGTCCCTCTCTACCTTCTCTATACCCTTCATGATCTTATAAGTTTCTATCATGTCCCCTCTAAGTCTCCGCTTTTCCAGGGAAAAGAGCCCCAGCTTCTCTAGCCTTTCAGCATATGAAAGGTTTTCCATGAAGAGAGCAGTGAAGCTGGAATGAATCGTGTAGAAAGGAGAGAGGGGGGCGTAAGCTGGATGGAAAAGGGAGAGGAGCATAGAAAGAAGACAGATACCATATGGAAGGGGGGAAGGCAGATAATGGATGGAAGAGAGTGAAAAGAAGATGAAAGCAGAAACCAGAGACAACAAAAGGTAGAAAAAAATAATTTTATTTCTATTTTGTGATTAGAATATATCAGATTTGACATATATATATATATCCTGCTAGAGCTTAGACATAACTGGGGACTGCAAAGCCCAGGCAGTGCTTCTTTAGCTTCCAGCTAGCTTAGGGTTTTCTCTGACCAGGGGGCAGTTGCTCTAGTTGCACTCCCCTAACACTATTCTGCCATGTGTGACTACGATATTCTGTTAGCATGATATTTCTGTGTAGCATTCTGTAATAATTTGGCTTATTCAGTTTTCTTGATAGTAGAGGGGACATATGTGAAGGGGAGGGGAGACAGGGTTTTTGTTGATCCTTGCTCTGTATTATTTGTATTTATAAAATAACAATTGTACAGCATATTGTTTCTTTCTATACTTTAATAAAATACATTCAATATAAAATCATAACTGAGGTTTGTGCGAATGGGATCAGATGGTTTGTGGGGACCAAGCTCACGGAGACGAGGCGGAAACGGAATTTTTAAAATTTCAGTCCTAGTAGTTTGCAGGTCCACAAAATAATTATTTTATTTCCACCAGTCCACAGGTGTAAAAAGATTGAAGAACACTGTTCTAGACAATAGGTTTATTTCCCCATACTTGCATGCACTGCAGAAGGAATCCACTCTGGACAAGCAGGCATGATATTCTCACATGTGGGTGACGTCATCTACGGAGCCCCAGCGCGGACAGCTTGTCAAGAAAACTTGATTGAAGTTTCAAGTTTGCTACACTGCACCACGCATGTGCATGCCTTCTTGCCCACTAGAGGGCGCATCCCACCTCGTGGTCCTCAGTTCAGTTATTTCCGCGGAGCCAGAAGCCCTGTGGAAATTGTGCTCTTTGAGTTTTGCCTTCTGACACCGCGGCTGTGCTTTATTTCACGGTCGCTGTGCTTGATTTGATTTTCTTTCTTTCTTTTCTTTAGTTTTCGTCGAAAAAAATAAAAAAAAAAAGGCTCTGGGGGCTCCCGGTAGCCGCGGCTGCGGGACCTCGTTCGTTCCCTGCCGAGTTTTGTGTCCATGTCCCGTCCCTTGACGGACTTTAAAAAGTGCACCCGGTGCGATCGGTTACTCTCAATTACCGATCCTCACCGGTGGTGCTTGGTGTGTTTGGGTCCTGAGCATCCTACCGATTCCTGTGATAGGTGCTCTACTTTTCAGTCTAGAGCTCTCCGCCAACGCCGTGCCCGGATGGCGGAGCTCTTCTCTGCGGGCCCCGCGGCGGGGAAGGCCTCGACGTCGGCCTCGGCTTCGGCCTCGACCTCGGCCTCCGGTCCCCCGGCCTCGCCTCGACCCTCGACTTCCTCCAAGCCTGCTGCCTCGACCAAGCCTGCTTCGGGTAAGTCCCCTCTTCCTTCCTCGACTCCAGGGTCAGCGAAGAAGCCATCCTCGGGCTCCTCGACTGCGGGTGGGCCGGCCTCTGCCCCGCCCCGAGTTGCAAAGCCCAGTGCCCTGAGGGAATACTCGAGACCGAGGTCGCCCTCCAGGGAGCACTCCTCGGCCCCGGACCTGCCTGCTATGATGGAGGTTCCGGTCTTCCAGGACTTGCTCCGAGCGCTGATTGCCTTGGAGCTGTCCGGGGCCCTTGCGCACCTGCAGCAGGCTCCGGCCTCGACTGCTCCGGCCTCGACTGCCCCGGCGTCGGCGGCCTCGGTCTCGGTGCCTTCGGCTTCGACTCCCGAGGGTCGGCCGTCCTCGACCCCGACCTTGTCCTCGACCTCGACCTCGGTTGACCAGCCTGAGAGGAGTGTCAGGCCTCGGGACAAGGTGCGTCGGGTTCGGAGGATCTCTTCCACCTCTTCCTCGAGGTCCTCCCGGGGCTCTTCGCCCTCTGGTAGGCCTCGGACGAGGTGTCGGCCGAGGAATCCTAAGTGCCCTCGCGCTTCTCCTCGGAGACGCGGTCGCTCCTCGCCAACCGGGGGTGAGACGTTGCGTGTCTCGGAGCTCCGCCTCGACAATCCGAGGCTCTTCCCCACCCCTGGGGGAAAGTGTTCGAGAGACTCCTCGCCGAGGCACAGGGGAAGAACCTCGATTCCTCATACCCCGGGGACTTCCCCCAAGGGCTCCTCAGGGCATAGGCGGTCCCCGACCCCTTCGAGGTCCCTCGGCACGGCCTCCTGGGGATCGGGGTCTGGTAGGGAGCCTCGGTATTCCCGCGAGGCCTCCCCCTCTTTCTTGGCTCGGACCTCGCGTACTCCTTCCCCGCCAGCGAGGCCCTCTTCCTTTACAAAATTTGTGCAGGATATGGCGCGGGCCTTGGACCTGGACTTGCTGGCTGGGTCTCAGTACACGAAGGAGTTTTTGGAGGAACAAGACCTGCCCACTCCCCAGAGAGAGACTCCTCGTCTGCCTCTCAATAAGGTCCTCCACCAGACCTTCCTGAGAAATTTAGACTCCCCTCTTACAGTCACAGCGGTGCCTTCCAAGATGGAGTCCAAATACCGGACTATACCGTGGAAGGGCTTCGATAAGGCACAACTGTCTCACCAGTCATTGCTGGTGGAGTCGGCGCTGAAGAAGTCGCAGCCCGCTAAGGTTTCGGCGGCGGTCCCGCCCGGACGGGAGGGGCGGACCCTGGACAAGTTTGGTCGTCGCCTCTATTCCAATTCATTGATGGCTACCAGGGTCCTTAATTATGCCTTTACGTTCTCCTCTTATCTTCAGGGCATGGTCAAAGACTTGCCCCGTTATCATGGGGTTATGCCGGACTCCCACAAGGAGGGTTTTGCCACGTTCATGTCCAACTTATCTCAGCTGCGTCTATACCTGTTTCACGCTGTCTACGACGCATTTGAACTGGCTTCCAGGGTATCCGTCTTTGCCGTGGCGATGCGCCGGCTGGCTTGGCTACGTACCCTGGACATGGACCCGAACTTGCAGGAACGTCTGGCCAATCTACCTTGTGTTGGCTCTGAATTATTTGATGAGTCCCTGGAGGCGGCGACCAAACGTCTGTCGGAACAGGAACGCTCTCTTGCCTCCTTGGTCCGTCCTAAACCTCGGGCCCCGCCGCAGAAGCCCTTTCGGCCTCCCCCGCGGCGATACCCCCAGAAGTCAACGCCAGCCTTCTCTAGACCTCCGCCCCGCCGCCCACCGCAGCAGGGTAGGGGAGGCCAACAAAAACCTCAGGCGCAGGAGACGCCCAAGCCGGCGCCGTCCTTTTGACAGGATGGGGGCGGGCCCCCTCCGCGCTCTCGCCGAACCCCCTTCCTATAGGGGGTCGACTCCGAGCCTTTTCTGCGGCCTGGACCGGGATCACATCAGATGCTTGGGTGCTCCGGATTATCTCCGAGGGCTACTCGCGCAATTTCTCAACCACGCCGCCGGAACATCCGCCGGCTGCTTACCCATTCAGTCAAGCCCAACTTCCCCTTCTTCTCGCGGAAGCGAGGGCCTTGTTGAGCCTTCGGGCGGTGGAACCGGTACCCCCCGACCAACAGGGGCGGGGGTTTTACTCCCGTTACTTTTTGGTCCCAAAGAAGACAGGGGACTTACGTCCCATTTTGGACCTCCGGAAGCTCAACAAGTTCCTAGTCCGGGAGAAGTTCCGTATGTTGTCGCTTCCGGTGTTGTATCCTCTTTTGGAGGAAGGGGATTGGATGTGCTCCCTGGACTTAAAGGAAGCATATATTCATGTGCCGGTGCATCCCGCCTTCCGCAAATTCTTACGGTTTCAAGTGGGGGAATTGCACCTTCATTACCGGGTCCTCCCCTTCGGACTGGCCTCGTCCCCTCGAGTCTTCACGAAGTGTATGGTGGTGGTCGCTGCAGCCCTGAGATCTCGGGGGCTACAGGTCTTTCCCTACCTGGACGATTGGCTGATCAAAGCGTCGACCAGGGAGGGGGTTATCTCAGCGACCCAACAGACTATCATCTTCCTTCAACGTCTGGGGTTCGAAGTGAACTTTCCCAAGTCTCAATTGGGCCCGACTCAATCCCTTCAGTTTATTGGAGCCGTGCTGGACACGGTTCGCCTTCGTTCGTTCCTCCCCCCTTCTCGGTTGGAGGCCCTACTTCGATTGAGTCGTCAGGTCTCGCTGATGCCCGTAGTATCGGCTCAGCGCATGATGGTTCTTCTGGGCCACATGGCATCGACGGTCCACGTTACTCCGTTCGCCCGCTTGCACCTGAAGCTCCCTCAGTGGACCTTGGCCTCGCAGTGGCGTCAGGATCGCGACCCGGTATCTCGTCCAATAACGGTGACTCCTTCTTTGAGACGCTCGCTCCGTTGGTGGACCAACTCTTCCAATCTTTCCTGGGGTTTGCTCTTTCTCGTTCCTCCACATCGCAAGGTCCTGACCACGGACTCCTCGGAGTACGCATGGGGGGCTCATCTCGACGGTCTGCGGACTCAGGGTCTATGGTCGGCGGTGGACCGTCTTTGTCACATCAATGTGTTGGAGCTTCGGGCCATTTTTCTGGCGGCTCGAGCGTTCTGCCACTTGCTACACGATCAGGTAGTCCTCGTGCGGACGGACAACCAGGTGGCAATGTATTATGTAAACAAACAGGGCGGAACGGGCTCTTGGTCCCTGTGCCGGGAAGCCCTGCGCCTTTGGGAATGGGCGATCTCCCAGAACATATTCCTGCGTGCGGTTTACATTCAGGGAGAAAAGAATTGTCTGGCCGACAAACTCAGTCGTCTTCTCCAGCCGCACAAGTGGTCGCTGAATTCCCGGGTTCTACGCGAGGTCTTCGACCGCTGGGGGACTCCTCAGGTGGATCTGTTTGCCTCCCCGGAGACTCACAAACTGCCCCTCTATTGTTCTCGGATGTACTCCCTAGACCGTCTCGAGGCCGATGCCTTCCTTCTCGACTGGGAGGAGAAGTTCCTTTATGCGTTCCCTCCTTTTCCTCTGATCTTGAGAACGTTGGTACATCTCAAATCGACCAGAGCCACTATGATTCTCATTGCGCCTCGTTGGCCCAGACAGCACTGGTTCTCCCTACTCCTTCAACTCAGTGTCAGGGAATCTCTGCTTCTGCCTGTTTTTCCCTCTCTGCTGTCTCAGAGTCGGGGTTCGCTGTTACATCCCAATCTTCAGTCTTTACATCTGACCGCTTGGTTCCTTTCCCCTTGACTTCGGTTCCTGTTTCTCAGTCGGTGAGTGAGATTTTGGAAGCCTCGCGAAAGGTCTCGACTAGGCTTTGTTATTCCCAGAAGTGGACCAGATTTTCATCCTGGTGCTCCTCGAACCATCTGGACCCGAGTTCGGTTCCGGTGTCTTCGGTGCTGGAATATTTGTTGCATCTGTCTAAGTCTGGTCTGAAGACGACTTCCATTCGGGTGCATCTCAGTGCCATTGCGGCGTTCTATCGGAATCTAGAGGGACGTTCTCTCTCTCTTCATCCTCTGGTGGTTCATTTCATGAGGGGTTTAGTTAATATTAATCCTCCTCTGAAACCTCCTCCTGTAGTTTGGGATCTTAATGTGGTCTTGGCTCGACTGATGAAACCTCCTTTTGAGCCTATTGATAAGTCTCTTCTTAAGTTTCTCACTTGGAAGGTGGTCTTTTTACTTGCGCTCACGTCTGCTCATCGGATTAGTGAGCTACAGGCTTTGGTTGCGGACCCGCCCTTTACTGTATTCCATCATGACAAGGTGGTTCTTCGCACCCATCCTAAATTCCTACCTAAGGTTGTGTCTGATTTCCACCTCAATCAGTCTATTGTTCTTCCGGTGTTCTTCCCGAAGCCCCACTCGCATCCTGGTGAGGCGGCGCTTCACACGCTGGACTGTAAGAGGGCGTTGGCTTTTTATCTCCAACGTACCAAGTCCCATCGGAAGGTTCCTCAATTATTTCTGTCCTTTGATCCTAATCGGCTAGGACATCCTATTTCCAAGCGCACCTTGTCCAACTGGCTAGCTGCTTGTATTTCTTTTTGCTACGCTCAGGCTGGTCTCACGCTCCATGGTAGAGTCACGGGGCATAAGGTCAGGGCGATGGCAGCTTCTGTTGCTTTCCTCCGATCTACTCCTGTGGAGGACATATGTAAAGCTGTCACTTGGTCTTCGGTTCATACGTTCACCTCCCACTACTGTCTGGACACTTTGTCCAGAAGCGACGGCCGTTTTGGCCAGTCGGTGTTATGTAATCTGTTTTCCTAAATTGCCATCCTCCCACCTGCCCTTTTTTGGTTGGCTTGGAGGTCACCCATATGTGAGAATATTATGCCTGCTTGTCCTGGGATAAAGCACAGTTACTTACCGTAACAGGTGTTATCCAGGGACAGCAGGCATATATTCTCACAACCCGCCCTCCTCCCCGGGGATGGCTTCTTTGCTGGTTATGGAACTGAGGACCACGAGGTGGGATGCGCCCTCTAGTGGTCAAGAAGGCATGCACATGCGTGGTGCAGTGTAGCAAACTTGAAACTTCAATCAAGTTTGCTTGAAAAGCTGTCCGCGCTGGGGCTCCGTAGATGACGTCACCCACATGTGAGAATATATGCCTGCTGTCCCTGGATAACACCTGTTACGGTAAGTAACTGTGCTTTACAGTCTTTCCTTCTTCATGAATGGCTGCAGCTGTGTGTGTTCTGCTCTCCTTATTTTATTGTTTAAAATCCGATGTAGTTTTGTCCCTGTTGCGAGAAATTTTGCATTTGAAGTGAATTTGGTGCTCTACCTGCTTGAGGATTCACAGACTTCGGTCTGTAGCTGACAGACCGATTCCTTCTGGGTCCCTGTTAGCCCGTCTGCATAGTCTTCACTGGAGCTCAGGGCTGTCCATGACTGGGTCTCACCTTCTGTTAAGTGAGGGTCGAGTGCAGATTGTTAGGCATACATAGGGGATCAGCGGTGTCCCACAGCATGCCGGCTGTATTTTTGCACCTCTGCCCATCATGGTGTGCATCCAGTGGTTCACAGAGGTGGAGTTATGATTAGAGAGTGGAGTCTGACAGCAGCCCAAAGATCAGATTGGAGAGAGCTTTCCCAGCATTGTGACAGTTGAATTCTTCCCCTGCTTCTGCAGGGAGCTGGAAGCAGGTGTAGCCCTGTGTCTCGGGTCATAGTGAATAGAGCTGACAGGCTATCAGACCATTTGAAAAGTTGAAATTGAGGGGTTTTCCTTGTTTCTGAGTGTTCCCTCTCTCCTGAAAAATCCTAAAATCACCATTTTTAAGTTTTGGGAAGTATAAAAAATAGTGGGTTTTTGGCGCGAATTCTGTGCCGGCAGCCATCTTGGATTTTTAGCGATCTTTTTTTCTTCTTCGCCCTGCTTTTTCAAAACTTCGTTTTTGACCTGGAAAACTGCTGGGATGATGTCCTGGGGTCTCTTCATGTGAATTCATGCCAGGATTGTGCAAGTTTAACGTTTTTAGAGCATCATTGCACTATGTGCCGTGTGGCGCAACTGGGGGAGGCTGTAGTGACTGGCTTGGCTTTCCTCTCACAGAAGTAAGTGATCAGACACTCAGCCAGCCCGGCAGGGCTGTCTCCATTACTTTCATGGCTTGGCACAGCTGGGTTTTTGGTCAGTCTGGCTGCGGATGGTCCTCAGCATAAGTTACACAACTTTAAGTCATCTAAGGGTGACTTCATGCCCCAGGAGCTGGATACTTTCTTTAAAAAGATCAGGTTGGGGGAAGGTGTTATTTTCCTTAGCGGTCTCTTTTTCTCATGGGGTGTTTTCGGGTGGTGTGTTGCCTTTGAGCGTGTCTTTGCCTCCGCCTGATCCAGCTGTTGATCTGCCTGCTCATGATTTGGGGGATCCGGAAGCTGTTCTTACCTCTCTGATTTCTTATTTGACTGCATAGCCCTTCCCAGATTGGGGGATCCAGGCTTGTGTGCTGGAACTGCAGAACCTTTGGGGGCTCCGGATCATGGTGGTGATCCTGTTGTCTTACACTTAATCAAGTTTGCAGCTCTGCCGAGTCTTACTACTGCAGCTTTGCAGGAATTGAGCTTACCCACTTGGCGGGCTCCTTCCAGACTTTATAGTGGACAAATGCCTTCTGCGACCTTTCCCTGGCATCCGGATATGAGTTTTGGGGTCATTGAGCTGTTTGACTTTCATGAAAGTGCCTTGAAGAATGCTAGAGCTGTGTCCCGCTGGTATCCCTTGGTACAGGAGTGTAAGCTTTTGCGGCAGACCCAGGTGGATTCCTTGGTGATACAAGTGACCCAGCGCACCAGTTCGGGAGGTGTTGTGTGTGGCAGGACCACCGTGTGGCTGGATCCTTCAGGAAACTTTTAGAAACAGCCAATTTGGGCTTCAGAGCTGCTGTGGTGTCATTATTTGTCATTCGCACCTGTCTCTCTCGGCTGCGCATTTTAGAGACTTAAGATCTTGTCTAACAAATTTTGATGGAGTCATAAAAAGAAACTGCATTCCATCTGCACTTCAGTTAAGGTTTTGATACGGTTTCCCTTAGAAGACAAGTATATAACCTAACTAGCATAGGGATAGGACAGGTAGATGTTAATTTGGTGAATTGGTAAATGATAGAACTCAGGGTAGAAGCTACTGGAGTCCATTCTACTGAAAGTAAAGTGGACTAGTTGGGTGCTTGAGTTCACAGTGCAAAGACTTGTTTCTTTTCTTTATCAATGATATCGCAGATGAACATGAGAGAAAAATGTCTGTTTACAGATATTATAAAAATCTGTAATATAAACACTTAGGCAGGAATTCATCAAAAGGCATTATGGCTTTTTAACATATGTTAATGGAATTAGCGCACACTAAGTAGCAAAGTCCTATTCTATTCCTGTGGCCATCAAGTATTTAGCATACCCTAATTCCATTAACTCACATTAAAGCCATAACGCCTCATGATGAAAACTCCCCAAATCTAAATGATAATTAAGATTTTCTCTGCATAAGGTGCACTTTGTGCTTTTTTAATTTTGTGGTTACCATTATGTATTAATAAGATTATATTGTGTGTATATGAAAAATGGATGGAAGAAATTGCTTTATAATTAGTACTATTATTACTATTACTATTATTACTATTATGGAGGGTGGGGTCTGGGGTGGAGCAGGGACAGAGCTTGGGTTGGGGTATTCGGTTGATATTTGTTAGACTTGACTTGAAGAAGTTGAGAAACACTGATCTAAAGCAGAGTTTTGCTAGCACTTGGCTTTAAATGCTAGTCTGGTTTTAGTTTCTAATTAAGCAGCCATAGAAATATTCACATAACAACGTCTTTATTACAGTACTAATATAACCTCAGCAAGCTGGTACCCTAGCCGCTACCTATTGACTCATTAATTTCAGCATAGCTGATGGATTTGTGGGAAATAGAAGCCTGAAATAACTGGCATGGTTTCTGTTATTCAATAAGATGTGTCTGGTTTTTGAAGGTTATACAAGCTGATTAACTGTGTATATCACATATGCTTATTGTGACTAATTGGGGCTGATGACACATTCACCTTCTGTAGTCCACAAGGATGAGCAGTGCATCTTTATTGTTCAGATTTTTTCTTCATTTATTTTTACCCCAAACTCACTTTACCTAATTACTGTGTCTCCTAATGAATATCTGATATGTTCTGTTCCCTTAATGGATATAGCTATTTCATATTTCTATTAAATCACTGGCTATCTTCCACCCTTGTTCTTAGGCTAGTCTCCACTATCTTCCTGATAAATTACATTCTTCATGATGCATCTTGATTCAAAGGCTTAATGGACATAGCTATGCTGCTTAAATTTTGCAGAAGAGTCTGAGAAATTGGAAAGAAATCAAATTTGTTGCAATTTTGCAGTATCTGCTTAGCATCAGCATGATAATGAGTATGGAACTGGGCATGCATACAAGCAAGCTCTTTGAAACTGGCAACATTGACTTCCCACAAAGACTCTGGAATGGGCGTTATGTGTTTAAATGGCAGGTATATTTTCCAAGTATTAGTATTCAAAAATTCCTGGCTTATATTGATTCTAACCAACATGCAATATTGCTAAATATTTATACTTACCACTTCAGGATGAATGTTATATGGCTTAGTAATTCATATGTGAGATCTGGTTAGCGCCCCTTGATGAATTCCCTCCTGATCTTCACTTTCATTGGTTTTGGAATCCAGTTTGCAAATATTTTGCAAGGTATATTTAAAAAATAATTTTTAGGTTTAGTGAAAATGACATACCAACTTTTGTCAATTCCTCCAATAAGAAGGATTGGGAATTACAATGAGAGAGAAAAAAATGTAGAATGTAACCAGGAAAGTTATAACTAAGGAGACAGTTCTTGTTATGGTAACTATTTATTTCTGAAGATTTGCTTACCTGTCTTCCTATAAACGCATCAAAGTGGGGTGTACCAACAGATTAGCAAGCAAATACAATAAAATACAACTCTGTTACATCAGCGCAGAAATCTGTACCTTAGGTATTATCCATCTATAGTTGCAAACCGCTACAGAAGGATGTCAGTCACATCTCTCAACTCCTCCACCCCTGGAGTATAATGCCCTCTTCAGTTTTTCCTTCTACAAGCAAATTCAGAAGGTGCTCTGCACTGTTTTTATTTTCCTACTTTCAGGCATTTTTTGTATTTTTCCCTTGGCTTTGGTGCCTGGAGATCCCCATTCTTGGGGTCTCATCTGCCTGGGAGAGGATGCAGACCTGCAAGGATGGGCTACAGCTCACAGGGCAACCCCTAGGTGTACCTGTGGAGCCAGCCTGCTTTGTGATTCATTGAGGCTTGTGGTCCGTTTCCCTGGAAGTCTGCTCGCCTGGTGATTTATCAACAGGTGGTGCCTGTTGAATGCCATTTTGTTGGTTGGCACTGAACATGCTGACTTTGGCTGCCAAGCAACTGGGAGAGGAGGGGGATTGACCATTTCCCATACCCAAAGGTTTCTGCTCCTAAACCCTAATCTCAGTTCAGCACCAGGGATCGAGATGGGATAAAGCTAGGTGGAACATAGTAACATATTAAATGACGGCAGATAAAGACCCGAATGGTCCATCCAGTCTGTCCAACCATACATGCTCCATAAATTATTAATTTAATTTAAATGGTCCTTTTTCTTAGATGTATCTGGGCCAGAAACCCAGAGCCCTGCCTGATAGTGTGTTTAGGTTCTATCTTATGGATTCTCTTTTGAAGCTCACTCCAGCCCATCTTAACCATCCCAGCCATCATAGAAATGTGATGGCAGATGAAGGCCAAATGGCCCATCCAGTCTGCCCATCCACAGTAACCATGATCTCTTCCTCTCTAGAGATCCTATGTGACTATTCCAGGCTTTCTTGGGAGCTTGGTTCTGGAATCAGTCCAGTTTGTGGTCTCTTTGGGGTGAGGGAGCCTTGCTGAACTCTGAGAAATGTCTGACATACACCACACACATATTTGAAGAGAAAGAAAACACCTCTTTCTTACAAATTTGGGATATCAAGGGCATAGGATATCTGTGGGGCCTCTATGTAACAACCCTTTGGGTATCAGGGAGCTGGCTGCATATTAATCCCCCCTCCCCCCACCGGTCGCATTGTGAAGTTGCTTTGGGGCAGAGTACTCAGTTGGTGTCCGACCAACTAGCAGCCCGAAGATGGGTAAAGTTGAACCCATCCATGTCCTTGGTGTTGGGTCCAATGTTGACTGGTCCCTGGGCCTACCATCAGTAGAAGTAAGTGAAATGAGAAAAACAACTTTCAAGGTAAGATACTTGAGATGAGCCATAGACATTGGTTCAAATAGAGGTTTCATCAATCTAGCAAGAACTACATTGAGGTCCCAGACTACTGGAGGTGGTTTGAGAGGTGGTTTCACACTGAAGTCCTTTCATGAATCTGGAGAAAACAGGATGAGCAGTTAGAGGTTTACCCTCAACTGGTTGGTGAAAAGCTGTAATAGCGCTAAGGTGAACTCTAATAGATGTAGACTTGAGTCCCGAATCAGACAAATGCTAAAGGTAATCCAAGACCAGTGAAACTGAGATGGACATTGCATCATAGTGATAAAGAAGACACCAGGAGAAAAAACGAGTCTACTTTTGCTGATAACATTTTTGAATGGCTGGTTTTCTTGAGACTTCTAGAATAAGTCTCACCGGTTGAGAAAGGCAAAGCTCTGCTGCATTCAGCCCAAGAGAAACCAAGCTGTCAGGTGTAGAGACTGAAGGTTGGGCTGTAGCAGTGAACCTTGACTCTGTGTAAGAAGAGATGGAAATATCGGCAGAGGTATTGGCTCCTTGATGCTGAGTTGAAGTCTTGGGCCACTGAGGAGCTATAAGAATTATGATGGCTATCTCCTGTTTGACTTTAACAAGACGCGACCTGAAAATTGTCACTTAGAACCCTGTAATTATAAGGTCGTGAAGAGTCTTTAGAATGTGAGGCATGGGTGGAAATGCGTGTCCAATCCAGCAGAAATGCATCTGCCTCCAGATGGTGAGGCAAGTAAAGTCTGGAACAGAACTGGGGCAGCTTGTTATTGTGGGGAGATGCAAACAAGTTGAGGAGTGCCCCACTGAGTGAAGATGGAATGGAGAGCTGCCGAGTTGAACATCTATTCATGAGGCTGAAGCATTTTGCTGAGCTTGTCTGCTAAGCAGTTCTGTTCCCCCCCCCCCCTCCGAATGTAGACTGCTTTGAGATAGATGTTCTGAGCAGTCGCCCATAGCCAGATTTTTTGAGTTTCCTGACAAAGCAGAAGAGACCCTGTGCTTCCTTGCTTGTTTATATAGTACATCGCTACTTGACTGTCTGTGTGAAGCAAGTGGACTTGGTTGTCTAAGAGATGCTGGAAAGCTTTGAGAGCATAATAAATTGCCCTGAGTTGCAGAAGATTGATATGGAACTTCAGTTCTTTGTTGGACCAATGACCTTGAGTCTGAAGACCATCCATATGTGTCCCCCAGGCATAAGTTGATGCATCCGTTGTCAAAACTTTGTGATGAGGGGCCATGTGAAAAAGTAGACCCCTGGAGAGATTTGATGACATCATTCACCACTGCAGCGACCATCGAAGAGACGAGGTTACAGAAATGTGTTGCGAGAGAGGATCTGTCGCTTGAGACCACTGAGAGGCTAGAGTCCATTGAGGTGTTCTGAGATGGAGCCTCGCCAGAGGAGTCACGTGGATCGTAGATGCCATGTGTCCCAGAAGAACCATCATTCGTCTGGCAGATATGGACTAGAATTGGTCCATTTGATGACAAAGCTGAATTAAAATATCCTGACAATCCTGTGGAAGGAATGCTCTCATTAGAGTGGTGTCAAGAAGAGCCCCTATAAATTGAAGCTTTGAGACGGTTGAAGCTGTGATTTGAGGAAGTTGATATCAAATCACAAGTTCTGAAGAAATGAGATGGTGCGATTTGTCACTAGAACAATATCTTGATATGAAGTGGCTTTGATGAGCCAGTCGTCTAGATAGGGAAAGACTTGAAAACCCTGAGATCTCAAGGCCGCTGCTACCACTACTAGGTACTTTGTGAAGACTCTGGGAGAAGATGCCAGGCCGAATGGTAGGACCTTGTATTGGTAGTGGTGATGTGCCACTTGAAATCTGAGATATTTTTGGGAAGCCTGGTGAATTGGGATATGAGTGTAGGCTTCCTTGAGATCCAGAGAGCATAGCCAATCATTGTGAGCCAAGAAGGGGATATAGAGTGGCTAGAGATAGCATGCAAAATTTCTCTCTGATTTGATTTAGCAGGAGCAGCAGGTTGGGCCTTGGGAGGACACTGCTGCTTTTGTTTTTTTCTACTGTGGCCTTACTGGAGCAGAGGCTTTGGCTGAAAAACACCTCTGATAAGAGGAAGTAGGCCTGAAAGGGCTCGATGACTGAGGTTTTACTAAGATGTCCCATTGAGTTTTATGAGCAGTGAGCTTTTGGGTTACAGTATCTATAGAGTCCCCAAAAAGCTCATCCCCTAAACAAGAGATGTTGGCCAGTCTATCTTGCAGGTTAACGTCCATGTCCGAGACTCTAAGCCATGCCAGCCTTCTCTTGGCCAGAGACATAGAAGAGGCCTTAGACATGAGCTCAAAGATGTCATAAGCTGAGCGAACCAGATACTTCCTTAATTGAAGGATAATGCTCAAGAGATTTTGGAAACCCTTCAACTTACTAGAGGGAATATATTTTTGATATGCGGGAAACTGCTTCATGAGCTGTTTCAAGTAGCATGAGAAATAGAAATTATAGTTGATAGCTCTATTGGCCAAATTGGAATTTTGATATAGCTTTCGACAAAATCTGTCCATAGTGCGGCCCTCCCTACCAGGAGGGACCGATGCAAAATCTTTTGATGGAGTAGATTTCTTTTAGATAGACTCCACAACCAAGGATTGATGGCATGAGTTGAGGTTTATCAAATCCCAGAAGAGAGATTATTCTATATAGAGGGAATTCCAAGTTTTTGTAGAAAGTCTCTCTCAAAATCCCATGCCAAAAAGGCTTTAGCATGTCCTTAGGAGCTGATCGTAATCCAAAGTTTCCAGAAACTCCTCACTGTATTTGGAATCAGCCTCCAACTTCACGGAAAGGTCCTTTCCCAGTTGTTGAATAAATCGAGAAAAGGAAAGCTTTTCAGTATGAGAAGAAGCTCTAGTTGGAGAATGCTTTGGAGGCTTTGAGCCAGAGAAACCTCATCATCAGAAGTGGAAAGTGATGGTTCAGGATTAGAGTCATCCTGCAGATCAGAATCTTGTAGGAGAAAAGACTTGCGCTTTGATCTATGACATACTGGTGTCAGGGTCACTGAATGCTTGCGGGAGACCTTTCCCAACTTCATCGAGCTCTTGTCAGAGTGTCTGGAAGACGATGAGCAGATGGAGATTGGTGCCTGGAAGAAAGATGGGTGGTCGGACTGAAGCAGTGCCGAGAGTCCTTGGAACGCACCGATGGAGCAAAGCGTCAGGAGAAGTGATTGGCACTGGTCCCCAAGCTCCTCTCGAAGCAAAGCATTGAGCTTCTGTTTCAAGGTAAGCACTGGTACCTGTGGCTTCGATGCCTGTACCGTATGTGCTGCAACACGTTCCAGAGAGAATGACTCTGATGACGAAGCACCCCTCGATACTGGAACCAGTTGCTGCAGGTACTTACGCTTGGTCTGCATGAATTGGCTCAATACCTTTATGACCTGTGACCCTGATAGGGAAGGGAATGGCTTCTTTGGCTATCCTGAGGGCACGATGGGCTGCAACACCAGTGTCGATGCCGGTGCCTCAGGCGATGTCAATGTCTTCAATACTGGTGACTTCGACATAGACGGTGTTGTTGGTGCATCTCTCTCCATGCTGACACCAAAAAGTTTCTTCTGTTGAAGGATACAAATTTTGATGGTACACTTCTGAAGAGAAGAGTAGTGTTTACACAATTGGACACTGTGTTCAGGACCCAAACACTGCAGACACCAGATATGGGGTCCATTAGGGATATAGTGCGCGAACACTGACCGCACTTTTTAAATCCCGTCATCGGGCATGACATCAACGGGAACACCGCCTCAGCCAAGTTAAACTCGGTGGCTGAAACGTGAGTAAAGGCCCCTTCGGAACAAATCTGCGGACGGTGAAAATAGAATCTTTTTTAAAAAATGTTTTATTCTTTATTAACTTAAAAGAAATAAAGAAGAAACAAATAGACGCGAGAGTGGGAGGGCAAAAAATTAAACAACCATTGAAAAAGCATGACTTCTTAGCTCCGCACAAAACTAAAAACTGAGGAGCCGGGCGCCTACTTCAGGCGGGAAGGCATTCGCGCATGCGCGGAGTAGGCTATTGCGAACTTTCTGAAATCTTAAAGTGGCGATGTACTTTTAAAGTATCCGTACCGGGGCTCTGTAGACGACATCACCCACATGTGAGAATATTCTAGAATGTTGCCCAAGTAAGACTTGGGCTTCAGTGTCTCTCTCTTATATTTTTAAGTTTTTAGTTATATTTAGTTTTATTTTGTTAGTTTCTACTTTATTTTGTTCCTCTCATCTACCTTATTCATAGTTTTACTGAGTTCTGTACTTTTTTCTTTTAATTTTCACTCGGGCGAGTCAGAAAGCAACTTGGATAGGAGGAGTTTGACAGTTATAGAATTACTACATAACTGTCTACTAACCTAAAGGCCTGGCATGGTTAATTTTCAGCAGAGGCGTATGGTGACTGGAGATCGCTGCGGGGAGATCGTTGCTGGAGGCGGGACCAGTGGCTGGTGGTATCTCCGGATCTGTGGAGTGGGGCCATGCCTTGGACTCCTCCTCCCGGTTGTCCGCCGATGGAGGCAGAGTACTGTATTCTTCAGGAACTGCCCATGAGCATCCACCGCTCACCGAGAGCAGTGTGGCCCAGCACTGGATTGTTCTATCTCTGTGCATCTTCTGCCTGGATGTGATGAGTCAGGGCTGCAGCAGCTGGAAAGCCCGAGCTAATATCTGTCTCATCTGGACTTTTGCCGTTGGGATTATTTAAAATATGCTGAGGCAACAGAGCTACTTCAGGAAATTGGACTTCTGCCAGACTTATTTGATTTTGGTTTTCAATTTTTTCTTCCAGTTTATGAATTATTTTAAATTTTATTCCATTGTTTTTACTCCTATTGTTTTTATTTTATTAATTGAATTTCTCTGAATTCTATTGTTTAACGGTTCCTCTCTTCTATTCCTTTTTACATATTACTTTAATTCATCTAGATATCATTTACGTAGATGGTGCTCCTATCTGTAAAGTTAGGAATTTATATGAAATATTCTACATGCTACTCTCCTCTCCATTCCTTCCTGCCCTCCATAGTCCTCCCTACCCTCTTTTTACCCCTTCCTCTGTAATGTCGCCTAGAGCTTGTATAGGTATGTGCGATGCACAAATGGGATAAATAAAATTAATAAATATGCTGCCTGCTTGTCCTGGGATAAAGAGCCATCCTAACTTGTCTGTGTAGTTACATATGCAAATACCAACAATGAATATCGATGGCACACAACTTTTGGCTCTATTGCCAAACTGCTCCATTGTTGTCCAGAAAGGGCTTGAACAGTCAGTAAAGATTTTCAGTGGCATTATTTGGATAAAGCTGTTGAAATTCAATGAGTGCAACTAATTTGGTTAGGAGCCACTCCTTCCGGATAAATGCCCAAACCTTCTGAAAGCCACTTAAAATATGAACCTATTTGTTCTTGCACATAACGTCCTTTAATTAGCTACATACTGCTTTCCCAAAGACCTCGCTCCTTGCAGCTGGCTGTGCAGTTTTAACTTAGATGCTATCTCCATATTTATATTTTATTTTTTTCTCAAATATATAGCCATCTCTCCCAGCAAAGCTTGCAGAGTGGTTTCCAGTTATGTGTTTTGTATCTGTTCAATTGTGTCAAGAAGCAGTAACTGTCTATTGTGTGTGTCTATAAAGTGCTGTGTGTTCCCAGTAGCACCCTACAAATAGCAATAATAATCACCATAATTCTAAATTATACCTGATGTATAGAAACATAGAAAAAGCGGCAGAAAAGGGCTATAGCCCACCAAGTCTGCCCATTCCAAGTATCCCCCCCCCTGAATTTACTCCCTTAAAGATCCCACAAGAGTATCCCATTTTTTCTTAAAATCCGTCACGCTGCTGGCCTTTATCACCTGGAGTGGGAGTCTGTTCCAATGATCCACCACTCTTTCGGTGAAGAAGTACTTCCTGGAGTCGCCATGAAACTTCCCTCTCCTGATTTTCAGCGGATGCCCTCTGGTGGTCGAGGGTCCCATGAGCCAGAAGATATCATCTTCTGACTCGATGCGTCCCGTGATGTATTTATACGTTTCAATCATATCTCCCTGTTCTCTTCTTTCCTCGAGTGAGTACAGTCGCAACTTCTTTAGTCTTTCTTCATACGGGAGATCCTTGAGCCCCATGACCATCCTGGTGGCCGTTCGCTGAACCGACTAGATCCTCAGCACGTCCTTTCGGTAGTGTGGTCTCCAAAACTGAACACAGTACTCCAAGTGTGGCCTCACCATGGTTCTGTACAACGGCATCATAACTTCAGGTCTCCTGCTGACGAAACTTCTGCAGATACACCCCAATATTTGTCTTGCCTTGGAGGAAGCCTTCTCCACTTGATTGGCAACTTTCATGTCTTCGCTAATGATCACTCCTAGATTGCGTTCCTCCGTGGTCCTAACCAAGGTCTCACCATTTAGTACATAAGTTCTACGCGGGTTTCTCTTGCCCAAGTGCATTATCTTGCATTTTTTAGCATTGAAGCCTAGCTGCCAAGTATTTGACCATTGTTCCAGCAGCAGTAGATCGTGTGTCATATTATCAGGTAATAAGCTTTTGCCTACTATGTTGCAAAGTTTGGCGTCGTCGGCGAACAGTGATACCCTTCCTCTAAGTCCTTGCGTCATATCTCTTATGAATAAGTTGAATAGAATCGGGCCCAGGAACGATCCCTGCGGCACTCCACTGATCACGTCCGACGCTTCAGATGGGGTACCGTTCACCACCACCTTCTGAAGTCTGCCGCTCAGCCAATCCCCAATCCATGTAGTTAGAATGACTACTTCATTCCTGTTTGCAATTAGGAAATACTATATGCAGACTAAAATCCAACGTAAGCTTAATTTAGTTGTTCATTTTTTAAATAAATAAAAAGTACTTAAAAGAAATCATTGATGCAGAGAGATCTCAAGTTTTGCTCTGTGAAACACACAATATTGCATGTTAATAACTGACATAGATTACATTTCACTTAAATGGTACTCTAAACAGTTTATGAATTGTGGTTTTAATAAAACGAAACCAATGTTCATCAAGAGACCAGTGTTATATTCTGTCACAAGAGAGAATATGGCTACACTACTTTCTTGCAATATATATATAAAAAGACAAACAAAGTGCTTCTGAAGAAATCAACCAAATATCCTAGTTTGACCAAGAATGTTTAGACTAACTTTTTGCAGTATGTTAGCTTTTTAGCAGCCAGCAGTGCAGTTGTCTATACAGTATTAGTTTCATGTCTGGGAAACAGTCCTTTACTTAACTGCTTACTTGAACTGTTTTGCTGATTGACTTGTTTTTTTGCTCAAGTCTATGGTTTTTCTTTATATAATTCTTTGTGATAGTCACCCAATTAAAATAAGTGTGCCTCCCCCTGCCCCTCTTAGAATAAATCTAATTCAACATTCATTGAACGGCATTGCAAGATAGAAATCAATTTGGTTAGATGAATTAAATAATAAAAATCTTGACAGCTGACCTCAGGACATGAGATGCTTGATCAAGGCTGAAGGTTTCTTAAGCTGTCCCCAGAGAGATCTGTCATAAAGGTCATCAAGTTCATTTCCTTCGCTTGCCTTTGATACTTTATGCCCAGGCATCTTATTGAAGCTTATCAATTAATCCAAATTCTAAGGATATCAGAATGCAGTGACATTGAAGTTTTGCAGTCTGTATATTTTGAAAATGGCATCATGCATGAAACGTACTCATATGAGGTCCTGATTCTCTGAAATGCCACAAAAGGAAATATTTTTGTTAGCCAAATAGCAACTGTAGTAAATGGAGATACTAAATATTCAGCACCAAACAAATTTTTGGATTAACCTGAGTAAAGATATTTGCGATTCTCTGAGGACAAGGAGGTATATTTTCACATGTGGATGACATCATCCACTGAACTTGGTACGGTCACATACCAAGTGCAATGTCACTTTAAATTTTAAGGCAGTACCCTTAGTGATGGCTTGCAGGACCTGCAGTTCTTCATTTGCCATAGAAATGAGAAGCTATGTATTCATTGTTCTCAGCATGTCAAACCTTTTCAATTTTTGGTACCTTCCTGTCATCATTGTCCTTAATTTTTGTCATCATTCTTTATTTTTATCAAGTTCCTTCATGTATACCGCATTTGGTTTATTTTTCACAACTTTTTTGTTTTAGGCCTTTAGGCCACTTCCAGCCCTTTTTTCTTCCCAAGACCATTGATACTTTTTGGGTTACTTTCTACTCAAGCTCTCTGGGCGATTGAGCCCTTTCACATTGCATCAGATGTTTCCCCTCCAAATCAGTAACAAGCAGCTTCAAGAAATGCTCTTGATGCAATAGGATCATCTCAGGCCCTGATCGATATGTAGAAGAGACCACAAAAAGCCCACAAACTTCAATTCGAAAAACATTTTGGCACCACGTTGACATTGAGCATGGCTGATGGAGGAGAGGTTTTACATGGTCTCTCGGGGAACTCTTCTCCCCCTATTGGAGAAGGACTGGCTTTGCTCTCTAGGTCTCAAAGAAGCTTACACACACTCATCCATTCTACCTACTCACAGGAAATATGTTTGCTTTCAAGTTGGATCTTGTCACTTCCGGTACAAAGTCCTATCCTTTGGTCTAGCATCAGCTCCAAGAGTTTTCACAAAATGCCTTCTAGTAGTGGCGGCAGCCCTTCACTCATGGGGGTTTCATGTGTTTCTCTATTTGGATGATTGGTTGATCAAGGCTTCATTATCGCTATTAGCTCAGCATGCTGTCAAATCAACAGTTCATCTGCTGGAATTGCTAGGGGGGTTTGTAGTGAACTGCTAAAACTCATATCTGCAATTGACCCAGACGTTGGAGTTTATAGAAGCTCTTTTGAGCACTGCAAAGGGTCAAGCTTTCCTATATCGGCAGAGAATCAACAATCTCCTTCAGGAAAACTCTACTCAGTTAGTCAGAATTGGGGCACCATGATCCTTATGTCACCTCGCTGGCCATATCAATCATGGTTCCTCCTTCTGCTTTCAACACGAGAGCCCTGCAAAATACAACTGTTTCCAATGCTACTCACACATCCAACCCTCATTCATTAGCACTCACAGCATGGCATCTTTCACCAAATGCATAAATACCTACACACTTTTGGCTTCATTCTCAGCTGTTATTGAAGTGGCCAGAAAATCCTCCACATAAAGGTGTTACTGTTTTAAATGAATCAGATTCTCTACCTGGTGTGGCCTTCAGTCAATTGAACCTGTCACATGTCCACTCCCACATATTCTGGACTACCTTATTCTCCTCTCTAATTCAGGCCTCAAGACTGACTTGGTTCGAGTTCATCTCAGTGCCATTAGTTTGTTTCATTCGCCTATCAAACACCTGCCTGTAGCCTGGGATCTTAATGTAGTACTCTGTGCTCTTATAAAGTCTCCCTTTGAACCACTAAAGACTTGCTCACTCAAATATCTTACTTGGAAAGTGTTTTTTCTCATAGCCCTTATCTGCACGCTGGGTGAATGACAAGCTTATATGCAACTTCGGTCAAAATATAATTGGCTCTTAACTCACTTCTTGGATGGATTCATATGAAATTATAATCACTCTTGGCTTAGATGCAGCTCCAGATTGAAACACTAATGTAGTCACACAGCTTCTTTTACTTCCTATATACTGAACTATATTTACTTGACTACAAGTCATCATGCATAAATCAAGGGCAGTGTTTCAACTAAAAATAAGCCAAAAAAGTATGACCCTAGTATAAGTTGAGGCTCCCTACTCTCCCACATCTGGCCAGAACCTCTCCCTCCTTCCCATGTCTGGGGTACATAATTGCTCCCTCCCTGTCAGTATCGGTAGTCAACCCCCATTCCCATCATTGTGTACCTTCCAAAGTATCTTCTTTGGAGCCATGGCAGTGTATCAATCCTCTTCAGATGCCTGCTTCCTGCCCCACAGCATTCTTCTGGTCCATCTCGCTCCCTCTGATTCGACTTCCTGTTTGGCAGGACAGATCAGAGAGAGTGCTCCAAGGCAGGAAGCAGAGAGCCTAGGAGAATCACTGTATTGCCGCTGCTCTAAAAAGATATTTTGAAAGATAACAAAATGAAAGGGAGCAGGGAGTTGAAATGCTGAACCTACTAGCATAAGAACATAAGAATGTAGAAGGGATCATGCTGTTTCCTCCCTTGTGTCCCAATTTATGCCTCCTCCCTTCCTTCTGTGTCCCGAGTTTGTGTCCCCCCTCCCTGCCTTCCAACCTTTGTCCCAAATTCTTGCCCCTCCCATGTCCCAACGTTCTCCTCCCCCCCTCTTTTCTCCCTTTGTCCTATGTTATCCCTTCTCTCCCTTGTTCAGGGCTGTCCAGCTGGTAATGCCCCCCTCCACCAAAGCCAGATCAGCACTAGCAGTTTCCCTTGCCCACGAGTCCAGCAGGCACCCTCCTTCCCTATCTCGCACGGGTCCCGGCAGTCCCCCACCCTCATACCAGACCCCCCCCCCTCCATCGAAGCCGATTGTAGGGCTTCCTTCTGATGTCAGAGCGGACACTGTCTTCCTTCCAGCTTGACTGCTTCTTATCTTCAGCGCTTGCCGCACTTGTTTGCTGAAATAGCGCACAGGGGCTTTTTCACACTGCTGATCCAGTTCCGGTGTCCTGGAACCATAGTAAAATGATTGGAATAAATAAAAAAGGGACAATAGTAAAGAAACTTGAACAAATAAGAAGGATATTGTTAACAAAGGATCAGGTAGAGAGAGAGAGAGGGAAAAAAAGATGTACAGTGGTACCTTGGATTACGAGCATAATCCGTTCCAGAAGCATGCTCGTAATCCAAAATGCTCGTTTATCAAAGCAAAGTTCCCCATAGACAATAGTGGCAACAGCAACGATTGGTTCCAGAACCCGGGGTATGTACCTGTCGGGGCCGGGTGCTGCAGCGCCGTCTCCTCCATCCGCCTCCTCCGTACGTCATGAAGAACAACCCCACAGTGCCGCTTCGGGGGGGATGCTTTTAATGTGCCAGCCGCCGGAGAACCCGCAGTGCCGCTTCAGAGGGATGCCTCCTCCATCCGCCGGCCAGCCCTCCACGTCAGATGCCCCTTGCATTCTGGAGAGCCCCCACCCGAGCGCTGCCCCACCCGCATGCCGCCCACGACATGCACAACGCCGATGATTGACGCTGTGCACGTCACATGCAACGCGCAGGGGGGACGGCACCCCGGCCGCGCAGGCCCAAACAGAGGTCCTCCAACCTGCTGAAGGCACCCTGACGTGGAAGGCTGGCCGGAAGACGGAAGAGGAATCCCCCGAAGCGGCACTTCCTGGACTGTAAGTGCTTGTTTATCGGGGCAGTGCTCGGTTTGCAAGTCAAAAGTTTCCTGAGTGTTTTGCTCGTCTTGCAAAACACTCGCAAACCGGGTTACTCGCAAACCAAGGTTCCACTGTATAATTGTGTGATTTGCTGATCAAGAAGGATTTAGGAAAGACTAAATGCATTTTAAAAATTTGCTTTGCAGAGTTAAGGTTAAAAGACTTTTTCTTTGTTCTCTAGCTTATAACCATGAGAACTATTTTCCCCCTTCCCTTCTTTTAGTTCTGAACAGACTTCAAATTCCTGCCTTTGGCTACTTTCTTTGTTCCCTGGTTCAATCATGTGGGTTGCTCTCCCCCGCCCCCCTTTTTCCTGTCCTAGTACTGAACAGAATTTTCCCGCCTTTTATCCTTTCTTTGTTTAACGTTTAAATTGGTATGCCAAGAGACTGGCTTGTAGGGCCCCTGACTTGGGTTGCTTTCTGACCTAGCTGCTATGGAAATATGACCCTGAATCCCAATACTGAGAAGGAAAGTAGTCTGTTTGTTGAAATCTCCTCTATGCACTTTTATAATGATTGAATCTGTGAAATATGTATGAATGTTTGGGATCCCAAGAAATAAATAGGGTATGAGTAATGTTCAAATAGGATAATGTTCTAAAAATTATAGATACTCTGCTAGGTTTAAACTTTATGAACTGTGAAAACTATTCAGTCTGGCCAATGGCTTTTTTGACCTTGGACCTCTCAAACTGCATTCCAATGTTGCAAGAAACTATCAGCTTTTCTAGAGCAAGCATGCTGGGCTTTTTGGATCAGAGAAGTATTTTGATTTTATCTTTTAGCATAAATTTCTCTTTATAGTTTGCATCTAAAGGCTTTCTTTCTTTAAGGCTGTAATGGTTATAATGAAGGAGTATTTCTGTTTAGAGCATGTTTTATATTTCTTTAGTTGGAGACTAATTAGCTTGCATTTACAATCCAGCACTAAGATCAAAGAGACAAGCTGCTCTTGAAAGATATCATCATATCTTTTTCTTAGGGTAAATTTATTGTCTATATTTAATAATGCATACTTCTGGAATCTTTTCTGTTTTGTTTTGGGTTTTTTTAGAATAAGAATCTTTTGCCTGCCTATAAAAAAGCCACTGTTTAAGGATAGGATATATTTTCTCTTTCTAAAAGAAACATGTTTTTCATTCCTTTTGATAAACTGTCAGCTTCATTACACTAAGATAGTGAGGTCAGAGAGCTTTTTTGATTCATTCTTTAAGAACACTTATTATCATATGATTTTATATATTTTCCAATACATATTTTGTTCTTTATAAGCTGTTTAAGAGTTTATTATTTTCTTTACAGAAATGTACCAAACTTTTTCTATAATTTGTTAATTTTCTTTATAATGTGTTATGTTTCAAAGCTCAGGAATCACATGTAGAAATCACATGTAGAATTAGTCCTGCCTTCTGTATGTTTATATGTAAATGTTCTGACCAAGTATTGGATATTGGAAAGATGATATACCACAGTTAATTCAACAGTATATAAAAGGGTGCCTAACTTTGGCACTTTGAGAAATTCTCCTTAAAGATATGAAGTAGTCTTCTTGTGAGAACTTTCTCCCTCCACAAATATGGAAATAGCTTACAGTTATTATTAATTGGCATTTTTAATAGAAATTGAATAAAAAAATAATTTTAATTGAAAATGTATACATGTGTGCAAGTTATTAATCTAAGGCCGCTATGTTGGGTGGGAACGCAGTATACCACGCTCTCCCTTTATGAATCCCTCCTTAGTGGTAAATTAACATGTCTTTAAAACAGAAGAGCATATAGTACAGGGGTGCCCACACTTTTTGGGCTTGCGAGCTACTTTTAAAATGACCAAGTCAAAATGATCTACCAACAATAAAATTTTTAAAAAACACAACGCACACTGTACGCATAGAATTGTTAATTATCATTCCTATTCCGGGGTTTTTTCAAAGAGGTCAAAGCAGATGACTCTATGCACTGTCACCTCAGTAACAACCATACAAAAATAGACAAATACCCACCCCCTCCCTTTTTACTAAACCACGATAGCAGTTTTTAGCGCAGGGAGCTGCGCTGAATGCCCAGCGCTGCTCTCGACGCTCATAGACTCCCTGCGCTTAAAACCTCTATTGCGGTTTAGTAAAAGGGGACCATATTGTAAAATATAATATAGAGAGCAGATATAAATTCAGACACATTTTGATCACTAAATTTAAAATAAAATCGTTTTTCCTACCTTGTCTGGTGATTTCATGAGTCTCTGGTTGCACTTTCTTCTTCTGACTGTGCATCCAATCTTTCTTCCCTTCTTTTAGCCTGTATGCTTCCTCTCCTCCTGACCTCATTCCCGCCCCCCCCCAAGCCACTGCCGCTGCCATCGGATAACAGGCCCCCAAAGCCTGCCCGCCGCCAGCCAAGCTCTCCTTGCTTCGGGCCCACCAGCATTCCTCTCCCCGACGTCAATTTTGCCGTCGGAGAGGAAGTTCCGCTGGCCAGAACTTCCTCTCCGACGGCAGAATTGACGTCGGGGAGAGGAAGGCTGATGGCCCAAGATCGACCTATTGGAAAAAATGCTGCCGGGTCCTGCCTTTGAGGAAACAGAAAGTAGGCAGGACCTGGCAGCAAGAAGAGCAAATCGCAAGCGTCACTGACCTGTCTCCCGCTTTAGCCTGCGAATGGGGCTCTAACATGTGCGTGCCGGCTTCCCTTCTCTCCCCCCCCGACATAACTTCCGGTTTCAGAGGGAAGAGAAGGGAAGCCGGTACACGCACACGTTAGCCCCCGGAGCATAAATTCTCCAAGCCGTTTTTTTTTTTTTAAATGTTGAGCAGCGGAGGCAGCAGCAGAATTCAGGAGCAGGCCAGTCAGGAGGGGAAAAAAAGAGAAGGGAAAAAGGAAACCCGCTCTGCGATCGACTGGGGTCACCTGAGCGAGCGACCTGTCGATCGCGATGGATGTGTTGGGCACCCCTGATATAGTATATACAATAAATCTTGTACATCCCTATTGGTAGTAATGGGACTTAGTAAATCTTTAATGTGAAGAGTGTAAATTTGTTACAGGGATTTTGAATAAAATTAAATGTGTTTTTTTTAAAGGTACTGAGCAATACAGTGAGTACACAGGCTATGCCGAAACATATAGATGGAAACGAAGTCATGAAGATGAGACCCCAAGGTGAGCCACATTTTTTTAATCCATGATTCATGAAACAAAGAAAGCATATTTTGCCCACCACATGAACACTCGAGGCAATAAGACATACAGTCGACTCCACCTAAGTGCATGTCGGTTAAGCGCACGCTTCGGTTATCTGCACGTGACTGCAAGGTCCCTTTTTCTTTTTTTACATTAAAGTAAATGGACATAAACTCCGGATAATTGCACTTCTGATAAGCACACAATTCACTTATGTGCACAGATGTTATAGGTCCAACCGTCATTCTCTCATGTCACGTTCACTCCGGTTAACTGCATTCACATGTTCTGACAAGCCAATCAGACTCACCTTCGCAGACACACACATATTCGTACATATTAGATGAGCCACATGTTTCAGAACTACAGCCTAGGCCTAGCCAGGTGTTCAAACTTTCAGAACTACAATACTGTACCATGGAGTCGAATGGACAAAAATCATTGTCTTTGGCTGAACGTGTCGATGTGTAAAGAGACTTGACTAAAGGGGAGAGTCAGGTCTTTATTGCAAAACATTACAGTGTTCATCATAGCAGATTTCTCGAATTTACAAAAAAAAGAAAATGATATTGAAAGACTGGCAAAACAGCAATCCTACCAGAAAACAGAAAAGAATTGGGAAGGCTGGAGATGTAGGACAGGCGTTGCTACAATGGTTTGCGGAAGCTAGAAGTCGATAACTGCCAAACAGTGGACCTCTACTGATGGAGAAAGCAGCACAGTTATCTGAAGAACTGGGAGTAGAAGACTTCAAAGCGACAAATGGATGGTTAGAGAAGTGGAAAGTTCGTAATGGCATAAAATTTAAGATGCAGCATGGCGAAAAACAAGACGCAGATGAATTTAGTGCTGAAAGATGGGTCATGGAAGTGTTGCCATCAGTCATTGGTGGATATGAACCATGTGACGTGTTCAACGCTGATGAGATGGGCCTCTATTGGAGTGCCATCCCTGATGGAACATTGGCTTTCAAACGCAGCAAAACCCTTGGCTTCAATGTGCCAAAGGAACGATTGACATTGCTGCTCAGTTGCAATATGGATGATAATGAAAAGCTTGAGCCACTGGTAATTGGGAAGAATCAAAATCCTCGGTGCTTCAAAAACATTAAATGTTCCTGCATCTAATCTTCTTACAGTGCCTTCTGTTAAAATGATAGGAACTAGAAGACAAGACATGTTCTCAGTTATTGCCCCTCATTCTTGGAATCTTTTACCCCAACACATTAGAGAACTAAAAGACCTAACATTGTTTAAAAAAACGCTAAAAACCTTTCTTTTTAAAGATGCCTATGGAACTTAGGACTAATAAAATTGATAATTTTATAATCATTATTGAGTTTAATATATTTTTTTTATTATTCTTTTATTTTTTTTAACACAGCCATTATTACCCACCTTTTGTTTTTCCCTTTTATGTTTTTTCTTCTCTTCTATCAAAAACTGTAACTACTCCCCTACTTAACCACACATGTCATGTATGTTTCACCCACACATTATTTTAAATTAGGTTTACAATTAGTTTGTAAAGTATGTTATATTTTATCTACCAACAAATTTGTTTTTTATGTCACTATTAATATTGTACTTGTTTCACTTATTAATACATGTTATTTCATTGTACATCGCCTAGCAATTTATATAGGCGATTCATCAAGAATAAATAAACTTGAAACTTGAAAGTAGCAAAAACACATGGATGACCGCAACATTGTAGATTGAATGGTTACAGAAGCTTGACAATCTGATGAAAAGACGTAGTAGGCACATTGTAATGTGCGATAATTGTGCAGCACACAGCAATGACATAAGACTAACCGACATCAAACTCGTGTTTCTGCTGCAAAACACAACCTCTTTGATCCAGCCGATGGACCAAGGGATAATCGCAAACTTTAAATGTCATTACAGGTCACTCGTCTTATGATATGTAATGGCAGTGATTGATGCAAGCACGGAATCCAGCACCCGAGCTGCTGAGCTGAAAAGAAAAGTGATGGTGCATGACTCTCTTCATATGGTATGGGAGGCATGGAATCAAGTGTCATTATCAACGATTTCAAATTGCTATCGACGGGTAAGATTCGTTCACGTATCTGATGAGACAACTGAAGCAGATACTTCATCCAATGAACTCCCAGTTGGATTCTCGTCACAAGAGTTTGAGCTGTATGTCGCCGTTAACAATGATCTGCCCGCATCATCTGACAGCTCTAATTCCGATATCTGTACAGTCATTAAGAACACTGCAGACAACCAAGAATCTGATGATGACAGATATACTGCCGCTGTTATCACGACTAATTAACCACCTGCAGAGATTGTTTCCTTCTCGGACGCGCTGAAGTCCCTACACACACTGCGTTGTTATCTGGAAATAAATGGCTGTCACGACTATGGACAGTTTTACAGCAATCAGTAGTCAGATACACAGCCTGAATCATGTGCAGAAAACAATGATTATTTTAGTAAGAACATAAGAATTGCCGCTGCTGGGTCAGACCAGTGGTCCATTGTGTCCAGCAGTCCGCTCACGCGGCGGCCCCCAGGTCGAAGACCAGTGCTCTAAATGAGTCCAGTCTCGCCTGCGTACATTCCAGTTTAGCAAGACCTTGTCCAACTCTTGTCTTGAATCCCTGGCGGGTGTTTCCCCCTATAACAGACTTTAGAAGAGCGTTCCAGTTTTCCACCACTCTGAGTGAAGAAGAACTGGGACGGTTGACAACTACTGTACTGTAGTGTGTTTTTGGTTTAAAAAAAAGTTTATTGCATTAGACCGAATAGTACTGTTTCTACAACTGTACTGTATTACATTGTATTCAGTGTGTTTTTGGTTGAATAAAAGTTTATTGCATTAGACCGAACAGTACTGTTTCTACAACTGTACAGTATTACATTGTATTCAGTGTGTTTTGGGTTGAATAAAAGTTTTATTGCATTTGACTACAGCATACTGTAATTTTTCATGACTAACAAGTGGTACTCCTATTAAGCGCACATGGCGATCCGGTCCGAAGGGCATGCCTTTAAGCGGAGTTGACTCTATCAGCTATTTAAGGCTATATCTACTTTCACCAGCAGAAATACAAAGGCATTAACTGTTGAGGCATTTTCTCTGTGCCCACTGTTTGTAAAAGTACTACTTATAACTGTAACCTAGTACTCCTCAAGGGTATGGGAAAGCTTTAAAGTTGATTACAGGGGCACTGTTCAAACTGACTCTACCCACTGATGCTCAGTGAGGCTTTGTTGCAAGGAGTTGAACAACATCACAGGCTTTATCCTGTCTTATCTCAAGAAGACATTGAGTGTTTGGAATGCCATGTTTAGCACATGTTTAGCTATTAGTGAAGTATGCTAAATTTGTTATTTTCCACAATAAAATGCAGATATTGAAGGTTCATTTAATAAAATACTGCTAGATTGTTTGCATTAAATATCTTTTTATCAATGTATCATTGCTGCATGTGGAAACATAAGGGTTATAGCTATAATACCAAGAAACCTGCTCCATTAAGCAAAAATAATAGCAAATTTTAAGAAAAGTAATCAGTGGCTTTGAGGGGGCCCCAGGATGATTTTTAAAACATTTTTTAAAATTATTTTCTGATCAAGCACAATCAAATTCATGGTAAAATCCTTCAATTCATACAGTTTTCCCAACTTTAGTTTTTTCTGGAACAACCCTAACCTACACAGATATAAATTGCCCTCTTTGGGAATAATTTTATAGTGTGTTTTCCACATGTAAAGCATGTTGCACATGCAGAAGATTATTAGTATAAAATTATGTGAGTAAATACACATATTTATATGTACACGGGTGCCTATTTCTAAACTAAAAATGTATATTTCATTTTAACTATTTTTTGATGTTTTTATTAGAAATTCAATGCAGTACAAAGTTAAGTTAAAGAGCACAAATCAAATAATCCCCTCCCCCCCAAAAAAAAAAACCCAACATAACTCAAATGGCCAATTTTAATATACAATCTGTTACTCTAATATCACCTATTTTCCCTCTCCCAACCCACCCAAATGACTTATAACTTCCCCAACAAAGTAGGTCTGTTCAAAATGAATTTGGTATGATAATGACAAAAAAGCCTTCTAACTTCGCTATATCCTCAAACTAGTTTCTGGTAAGTTTCTTCCCCTCCCCCAAAAAATTTTATAATATGATTTCAAAGCATTATTATGCCGAAGTGCTGTCAGTTTAGACATTAAGAGGGGAATTCATCAAGGGATGCAAGCGAAGTACCCCCTAAGTCTAAAAAATATCAACTGAGTACCCCAACCACAGACCTCCCTAGGCCCACCCAAGCTCTGTCCCAGATCCCATCCCCTTTACTAATTGTAATGCAATTTTTTCCATTCATTTGTCATATACACAGCAGATATAAATTCTCAAAACTGACACATTTCAATCACTATATTGAAAATAAAATCATTTTACCTACTGACGATCCTCTGCAGGCTGCTGTAATTAGCTTTAAAGTTGAGACTGGGAGGCCAGGGGGGAAGCCGGAGGATGCTAGAGAGAAGGAGAAAACATGCAGGCCTTTGGTGAATTGGACAGCACTGGCGCTGTACCACATAGGGAAGTCAGCTGGCAGGCACCTCTCTTCCTTCTCAGTGTGCTGTGGAACACTTGGAATCTCAGGAGGCATGTGATGAGCTGGTTGACGTAGTGTATCTAGATTTTCAGAAAGCTTTTGACAAAGTTCCTTATGAAAGGCTCCTGAAAAAATTAAGGAGTCATGGAATAGGAGGTAGTGTTCAGTTGTAGATTAGGAATTGAGTATTGGATATCAGAAAACAGGATAGGATTAAATGGCCATTTTTCTCAATGAAGGAAGGTAGATAATGGAGTGCCGCAGGGATCTGTACTGGAACCGGTGCTTTGTAACTTATTTATAAATGTTCTGGAAATTGGAATGATGAGTGAGGTGATTAAATTTGCAGACTATGAAAAATTGCAGGCAGACCTTAGAAAATTAGAAGACTAGGCGTCCAAATGGCAGATGAAATATAAACACTTGCTTCATATTGGCAGTATATCAAATAAATTGAACTTAAAGGGATGGAACGCCTTTCGTCTGAGGAAAGACTAAAAAAGGTAGAGCTCTTCAGCTTGGAAAAGAGACCCTTCCCTTTTCTTTCATACCCTTCGTAATCAAGTCTTTGTAACGACCTTATCCCCCCTATTTTTATTTTGTTTTTTATATACAACTTTTTAAATACTTTTTATCTCTTATTATTGTAAACCGACCAGATACTTGTGATGGTTGGTATATCAAAATATTAATAAACTGAAACTTGAAAATCCTAAGTGTTATAGAACAGGTACAAGTGGATTGGTTGTTTTGGGGGTTTTTTTTAACTCCGTCAAAAATTTCAAAGTCTAGGGGACACTCAATGAAGATATAGGGAAATACTTTTAAAACCAATAGGAGGAAATATTTTTTCACTCAGAGAATAATTAAACTCTGGAACACGTTGCCAGAGGGTGTGGTAACAGCAGTTAATGTAGCTGGTTTTAAGAAAGGTTTGGACAATTTCCTGGAGGAAAAGTCCATAGTCTGTTATTGAGACAGACATTGGAGAAGCCACTGCTTGCCCTGGATCGGTAGCATGGAATGTTACTACTACACTTCTCCCTCCGTATTCGCGGCGGTTTGGGGCAGAGCCAGCCTGCAAATATTAAAAAACTGCGAATAATATTCGGGCTGGTTCTGCCCCTAACCCCCGCTTCCCCCAGCTATTTTAAGCCCTGAAAGACCCCCTTAAGCCTTACCTGTGGTCTAACAGATTTTCAGGCAGGAGCGATCTTCCATGCTCCTGCCCTGTGTAGATCGCTCAAAGGAAATGGCTGCCTTGAGCTCCCGTAGTTTTTTGAGCCATTTCCTGTGAGCGATCTACACAGGGCAGGAGCATGGAAGATCGCTCCTGCCTGAAAATCTGTTAGACCACAGGTAAGGCTTAAGGGGGTCTTTCAGGGCTTAAAATAGCTGGGGGCACGGGGCAGGAGCGTGGGAAGATCGCTCCTGCTCCAAAAACCTGCTAGACCACCAGGTAAGGCTTAAAGGGGGGGGGGAGGGGCTTACAGGGCTTAAAATAGCCTGAAAAATGAAAATGCATTTTTTTGGTTTAAAACTGCAAATAAGTGAATCCGTAGATATGGAATTTGCGAATACGGAGGGGGAAGTGTATTTGGATTTTTTCCAGGTACTAGTGATCTGGGTTGACCACTATAAAGATGGGCCACTGGGCTAGATGGACCATTGGTCTCACCCAGTAAGGCTGCTATTATGTGCGTAGAGTACTGGAAACTACACTTTCAAAAAAAATATAAATAGGACCGGCATGGTCCAAAGGGCAACTACTAAAATGGTTGGCATGTGGACATACTTTGAGATCTCAATATGTATACTTTGGAAGAAAGGCAGGAGAGACGTGATATGTATGAAACATTTAAATGCCTCTGTGACATAAATGCACATATGGCAAGTCAAATCAAAAGAAAGCTCTAGAATGAGAGGACATAGGATAAAGGTGAAAGGGTCAGACTCAGGTATAACTTGAGGACATACTTCATGGAAAGGGTAGTAAAAGCATTGAATGGCTTCCTAGTGATGCTGATTGAGATGAAAACTGTATCTGAAGTTTAAAAAGTTGAGACAAGTACAGTGTGTAGGATCTCTAAAAGTGAGGAAGGGAAATATTAGATGGCATGGATGGGCAAGCTGGATAGGTCTATGGTCCTTATGCACCTTCATTTTTCTCTGTTTCTATTTATTTTCTTGTAAATGTAGAGTAAAATTTATTCATTGATTAAGATGGTTCCAACATATTCCTTCTCAAATAATGATCCTACATATACTGTATCATGCTTTCTTGAATTCTGTTACTCGTGTGAAGAAATATTTAGTAAAGCTGTTTCCAAGCTGAAACTTGTGTCTTTTTTCTATCTGAACACTGCTTCTTGTTCATTAAAACTATAAAGTATTTTAAAATTTTTATTGTATCTCCCTCTTGGCTGTCTCTTTCTAAGATGCAAATATTTTATAGTCTCACTTTATAGAGCTTTCAGTGTATATCTTGCAGCGGTTAGGTTCCTGCTGTGTTTCACTGTTCCCTAATTCCAAAGTAATAAGAGAGACCTTCTTGGGACAAATCAATTACAATTTAAATTAATAAAATTGGTATGTTAGACGTCAGGCAAATAATATAGGGCTGATAGTTGAACACATTTTACATTCAGCTCAGCTTGCTTCAATTTTTGGGAACTCGATTAACATACTACTGCGTTCTCATTAATAAACATTTTAAAGAATCGCTTCCCTAATGTACTTTAGAAACATAGAAACATGACGGCAGATAAAGGCCAAATGACCCCTCCAGTCTGCCCATCCATAGTAACCATTATCTCTTTCTCTCTCTCTGAGAGATTCCACGTGTCTATCCCAGGCCCTTTTGAATTCAGACACAGTCTCTGTTTCCATCACCTCTTCTGGGAGACTGTTCCACACATCTACCATCCTTTCTGTAAAAAAGTATTTCCTCAGATTACTCTGGAGCCTATCACCTCTTAACTTCATCGTATGCTCTCATTGCAGTTTCCTTTCAAATGAAAGAGACTCGATTTATGCACATTTATATTACTTAGATATTTAAACGTGTCTATCATATCTCCCCTCTCCCATCTTTCCTCCAAAGTATACAGATTGAGATCTTTAAGACTGTCCCCATACGCCTTATCATGAAACCACACACCAGTTTAGTAGCCTTCCTCTGGAAACAACTCCATCCTTTTTATATCATTTTGAAGGTGCGGCCTCCAGAATTGTACACAATATTCTAAATGAGGTCTCACCAGAGTCTTCTACAAAGGCATCAATACATCCTTTTTCCTACTGGCCATACCTCTCTATATGCAACCTAGCATCCTTCTAGCTTTCGCCATCACCTTTTCAACCTGTTATGTCAAATTATATCTCCACTGCAAAATCATGCAACAGAGAGCATAGACTCTTATTTAATATATTTAAATTTATAATTTAGTTATTTGAATAAAACTCTCCTTTTGTGTTGCAATTTCTAAATATTAAAAGTTCTTCAGTCCATTAAACATTAAAAGAACCTGTTCTTCAGTCCATTACATCCTGCTTTCTTTCTGTAGTTTATTGTACAGTGCTCCCCCGCTAATTCGCGGTCGGCGGTTCGCAGTCCCGGTCATTCGCAGTATTTTCCAACCATGAGCGACCGGGCAGGAGAAGGCAGCTGGAGAGGCAGGATCAGCTCCTGATTGGTAAGGCCCGATTTTAGTACAGGAAGAGGCGGTCGGAGCATACAGTGAGTGATTTCCTTCACTCGCCGGCGCTCCGGCTGCCCTCTTCTGCCTCTCCAGCTGCCCTCTCCTGTCTCCTCTGCCTAAAAACCGTATTCGTGGTTTTTCAGAATTCGTGGGGCTTCCTGGAACAGAACCCCCATGAATTTCGTGGGAGTACTGTATACATTACATAATTAGATGGGTGTCATTCAAAACTTCTAAATCCTCCCCTTCTGCACTGGAAAACAGCTCCCTATTCAGTTTTTTTCCTTCTGAAGACCAAGATCCGAGTGACAGCATAATGTCTCTTGGACATACGCCATAGAACCAGTCCCTGAAGCAGAATCAGGCTCTGGTAGATACTCCGTATACTTCATAGTGCCCAAGAAAGGCACAGAAGATTGGAGGCCTATTCTGAACTTAGGGAAAGATTCTCAAAATTTTAACATGGTTGCTAAACATACATAGTTAAAACAAACATGACAGTACATAATAAGACAGCATATAGCCTACTATCCAAAACCTGTGCTTAAAACAGTTACGGCAGTAAACTACCAATTTAAACATTACTCAGGTTTGGAAAAGTCAAGGAAAAGTGTGTGTGCTGCTGTTACCCACATAGATGTTTGATATGCGGGCTACAAATGTTTTACATAAATAAAAAAATATAGGATCCTATGTCTTTGCTATAGAATGAAAGATTAGATTCTTATGGTTTATTGTATTTAATATATTGCCCTTCCTTATACAATAACAGAGCGGTTCACATGGTCAATAAAACATACAATAAACTAACTACCTTACTAATCTTCTATCTGTTAGAAGACAAAGGATTCTGTTTGACCTGCCCTGTGCAGAGTATTGATTCGCCTGATTTCTGCTTCGTACTTTGTCAGTGTCCGTCACAGGACTTCTTCTGTCTTTAAGATTATGAAGAGACAAAATTGCAGTACTCCCTTTTTCCTTTGGGGGTTCCTTTGAGTTCCCCTAGCTGCACTTAGAAGGTTGGTTCCTAGCTACTCATGTGCTTCAAATGTTCTTCATTGTTAATTGTTGATAATCATTGTTCTTTTGTCATAAGTTACAGAGCAGAACAGAATGTTTTGTTGCCAGGGAAGTTCCCTGTGCCTCTCCTTCTTTCTTCTGTTTCAGTGGAGTTCAATTGTTTTGGTACTAACTGAAGAGGGAGCTGTTCTCCAGTGTAGAAGGGGGAGGAGTTGGATGTTTTGAGTGACACCCTTCTGCAAAGTATGCGACTAAGAGGTAGTAACAGCTATGGTACAGAATCCTATAGTATAATAACAGAAAGAAGATTAGTAAAGTGAGAACCTAATTTTTAATCTGCTCTCTTAGCATTAGCGATACCCCAGAGACATGAGCTCATTTCAGATCCTGTTTGTACAAGCATTGTTGCCTTTAGTTCATTTCACTATCTTTGTCTTGTTACAATGTAGGGATGAATGGCAGAGGCACACCACAGAAATCGTTGCTATTGATGCGATCCATTTTCGACACTACCTTGATCAATTTGCACCAGAAAAAATTAGAAGAGAGCTCAACAAGGCTAGTAACATCTCTTAATTTATTTTGCCATCTTGGGTATGTAATTTATGTATAGCAGTTTAATTAATTTTTGCTTAATGTGTTTCAATAATTCTCGATATGTCACTATGCTATCAATAAGCCATCTTGTTAATTACCATGTCAGTTCATGTTGTTCATCTGTGGCATTAAAATAAAGAGCTTGAGCCTGAAGAATAAAGTGGAGTTCACTTACCTGAAAAAACAGGGATTGTGTTTTGCACAGCAGAGCAGCCAAAGCCTGTTAAATGACAGTTGGTTAGATACTACTTGTAAAGCATCATTGTATGTACAGTATTTGGCAAGACAAGGGGTTGTGTTCCTATGTAGAACTCATTTAGAAATTAATTTCTAGATTACTTAGCATCACTTTACCTGTGTGTTACTACTGATTAAGCCCGTGTTTAGATGTCCACTAGCAGAACAAAATTGATTTACTTGTACACCAAATACTGTTAAAATTAATTCCAGTAAGATATGTTTTGTTCTTTAGGAATTATCAGTTCAGTAGCATAGGAAGGAGGGGGGAATGGATTGCCCTGGGCGCCATCTTCATGTGGGGCGCCTGTACCTCTCTGTCCCCCTGCGCATCTTTTTAAATGTTCACCCACCGGCATGAGAAGCATCTTCCACTAGCTGCTTCAGCCAGCCTTGGCTCCCTTCTGATGTCACATTCTGGTCGCTGAACTAGGGCGTGACATCAGAAGGGAGCAAAGGCCAGCGCAAGCAGCAGGTGGAAGATACTACTACTGATGCCAATGAACATTTCAAGAGGTACATGGGAGCGGAGGGTGCTCAAGTTGCGGGAAAGAATGGCGGGCATATGGCGTAGTAATGCCATGCGCCATCGTCACAGGTGCCAACTTCCCTCACTACACCACTGTATCAGTTGATTTGTGCAGTAATTTAGTTGAGAGTAGATATAAGGAATTAGAAAACCTTGTTGTTGTGGTGGCCCTTTGGGACCTGGACCTTATCCTTAATGCAGAAGAGTTAGGGGAAAGATTGGATCTGATTAGTTCTAGAAAGTATCGTAGTAGTAACAGTCCTGCCACAGAGGAAAATAAATGAAAAAGTAGGTCCTGTTTAGTGTCTAAAAAAAGATATTATGCTATGAGATCTGTAAATATAAGCAGCTCACCCTTCTACTAGAATAAGTCGATAGAATCATTCCTAGTTAAATAATTAGAATAAAAATTTTGTTTGATGCATTAAGAATCTTGAAAGCACTACTTTCTAGTCTATATTTTTATGGTTGCAATACTTATTTCCAAATTACCCTTTTTATGTTTAACAAGAACCAGCCTAGATGGTAAAAGTTAATTCTAGTGCAAAAGGCATATTAGTTGAACCAGTGGGTTATTCATCTCTAATTGTGAGTTGTGTAGAAGACGACATCCACATTTTTCATTTCTGCCTCCTGTATCACTGGGCTATACTGTAGTTAACTAAGTTTTACCTTCTACATGATGGAAGGCTCAGGGATCACTTCCCGAATAGCAAGACTCGCTTCTGGTTATTACCAGAGCTTGAGCGCAGGCTGTGTGGCCCCATATCAGTCCTGAGGACTTTATTGGGTGCTGCCTATGTCTCCTCCCCCCAAAAAAAAACCAAACAACTACTACTACGTGTGGAGCAGTGGGGGTCTGGGGTCTTAGGGCTAGATTCACTAAGCAAACCGATCGTGTAGCGATCGATTTGCGAGCCCTTTGCGACCCAATTTCTCCCCAACACGATTTGCTAATCTGTGTAGCGACCCTGCCTTTTCCTGCACTGCGAGCCCGTGGTTTTAACCCGCGGGTTAAAGCGGGTTAAAACCACGGGCTCCCTTGCCTACAAAAGTTTTTTTTTTTAAAGTCGCGGCCTAAACCCATTCCCCCTCCCTCGCGCCACCCACCCGGCACTGATGCACCCCCCCCCCCCCCCCCCGATGCCCCACAAAAGGTAGGAGGGATGCCAACTCCCTCCTGCCATGTGAAACCCCTTCCCGGCCCACCTCCCTGCCTGCCTGCCTGTAGCTCTACCTAGGCCAGCTGGGCCTGGCCCACCTGCTCCCCCCTACCTTCCCTCTGACATCAATTCTGATGTCGGAGAGAAGGTTCCGGGGCAGTTATGCAGCGTGTGAGTCTCTGCCTGTGTCCCTGCATGGAGTGCTGCTAGGGTAGGAGGGAGCCAGTCCGGCTCCAACGAAGTAACAGGGTTGTCTTTGGGAGGAGGGGTGCAGCAGACAGGCAGAGAGGGATCTCCAGCAGCGGCTTCAGCAGCAGGTGGGCAGAGAGGGATCTCCGGCGGTAGCTAGGCCGCATACCCCCAAGGGTACACATACCACATGTTCAGAAACACTATCCTAAGACATTGGTCCTGCCTCCTTTGCAGCTTATTGGCTGACTAGGAATGTCTAATCAGTAGGCTGCAGGGGGAGGCAGAAGCAGTAGCTGGGGAGATACAGCTTTACTTCCTGCTTTTCTCTGTAGCTCTACATTGGGAAGATTTCAGCTCTGATAGCTTAGCAGTACTGCAAAAAATTTTGGGGGTGCTCTAGCTTCACAAGATCCTTAATCTGAAATTCCAAAAACTGAAAAGCTCTGTAAACTGAAATTTGATGCAGACCAGAAGTAATTAATTTCCCTGATGTGACGTGCTGAAACCAATGCAGGTGCGTGTGTTTCTCCTGATCTCTGCGCAATTCCCATCAGAGGGTTGGAAAGTTGGGAGACGCAGAATCCAGGGTGGTAGTAAGAAGCAGAAAAGGTGGCAATTTTATGGTCTCTCTTTTTCTCAACATTATCGTTCCAAAAACTGAAATATACTTTTTGAATAAAGGATCTTGTATCTGTACTGCCTTTCTACAGCTGAGCTCCTATATTTAGACTGACTCACTGTTATAGTCTGACATACGTACAGCTTCCCTTGTTTGTTTCTTTCCTTCTTGAAATAAATGAAACAAGTTGTGAAGTGGAAAAAAATTACCAAATTTGTCAGCAAACAAAATGGTCTCATGCTGCTTCATTCCAGAAAAAAAATCCCCAAAGGCGGTTTATTATCTAGTTGCTTTGGTGTAATGGCTTAGTACAAACTCTCATTTCTCACAGATCTACTACAGACGTGCAGCACACCAATATTTCTTGTTTTGAAAGGAATATTTTAAAAGCCACGTGCGTCTGATGGAACAAGTAATTTGTGGCTGCTTCTGTAAGTTCTCCACCTAAACATTTTGATTAATGATACTCTTCCAGATTCTAAGAAATACCTGTCAGCATTTATGGCTCAGAAAACATTGTTTATTAACACATATTGGAATTATGTTCAATATGTTTTCAGCCTTTTTCTAAACTGGAGTATCACGAAGCCTGTACTGTTCCTCATAATAAATGATTTGCAGTTGCAATTGCCTAATGTGTTGTATAGATTACTTGTATAGGAAGTAATTTTATAAAGACATTTTTGTATGAAAATTACACTATTGGGGGGGAATTCATCACTGGATACCTTTGGGCGACTTTAGCATTTAGTGTGTGCTAATGTTTAGCGCCCATTGATAAATTCCCCCTGTACATGTATAAAATGGTGCTTAAATAATTATCTTCTTCATAAAAGTATGTGCGATAAAAACACATGTAATTTTCCTGGACTTACATGTAGACAAAGCAAATAGAATGCTAGTAATATCAGGAAAGAAATGGAAAACAAAGATGAAAATGTTATAAATACCCTTGTATCACTCTATATTATGGTCGCAACTTGAATACTGTGTTCAGTTTTGGTCGCCAAATCTCAAAAAAAGATATAGCAGAATTAGAAGAGGTATAGAGAAGGGTGATGAGAATGATAAAAGGTTTGGGATGACTTTCCTATGAGGTGAGGCTAATGTGGTTAGGGCTCTTCAGCTTGGAGAAGAATCGACTCAGGGGTGATATGATAAAGGTTTATAAAATACTGAGTGGAATAGAAAGGGTCGACGTGAATCGCTTGTTCATTACAAAAATACTAGGACTAGGAGGCAGATTGAAAAAAATGTTTCCATTTTTCAACCATATCATTCTTCCCTTCCCTTTTCCCCAAACTATTTTGTTTTCATTGTAACCTACCCATCCCTTTCTCTCCTTATGTTTCCATAGCCGTTTGTTTAATGTCTGTTTTTTTGTGTTTTGTTATAACTTTTGTTCCCTACCCTTTTTTATTTTTATTGTATACCACTTAGATTTACCTTGGTTTTATTTGCGGTATATCAAATAAATTGAACTAAGTAGTAGATTTAAAACAAACTGGAGAAAATATTTCTTCATGCAATGTGTGATTAAACTCTGGAATTCGTTGCCGGAGAATATGGTGAAATCAGTTAGTTTAGTCAAATTTAAAAAAGGTTTGGATAATTTCCTAAAAGAGAAGTCCATAGGTCATTATTGAGATGGCTTGGGGAAATCCACTGCTTATTCTTGGGATAAGCAGCATAAAATCTGTTTTACTACTTGGGATCTAGCTGGGTACTTGGGACCTGGGTTGGCCACTGTTGGAAACAAAATAGTGGATTTGATGGACTTTTGGTCTGCCCCAGTATGGCAATTCTTATGTTCATATTTTGAAAAAGGTTTTATTTGTCAATATTTTATATGAGATATCGGGATGTAAACATAGAAACATGATGGCAGATAAAGGCCAAATGGCCCATCTAGTCTGCCCATCAATAGTAACCATTATCTCTTTCTCTCTTCGAGGGATCCCACTTGCCTACCCCAGACCCAATCTCTGTCTCCACTAGTGCTGCCCGATTTAGGAAAAAAAAATTTTGATTCAATTCAGCCTATTGAATTGATGATTCAATTAGATTTTCCTGCCCAATTGGGGTGGTATTGTGTTTGTTTTTTTTCCAAACATCCTGGTGGGTTTATTTTATAGCCTCTTTACCCCCTTTGCCTTCTCCTACCCACACTGGTGTAAACAAAATAAACAAAAATGACTTTTCCTCTCTCTGTTAAATCCTAGCTCATGTTTGCAGTCTAATATCAGCTCTGGCAGGATACACATTTCAAATCTGACATATTGTAATCACAAAACAGAAAATAAAATTATTTTTTCTACCTTTTGTTTGGTCATTATTCAAATCACATTGGTCCCAGGCTCTGTGACAAACTTCTTCTGATAACTTGCTTGCCAGGGTCTCCTCCCATTTGTCAATTTCTTCTTTCTCTGTGCTAGCCATCCAGCTTCCATATCTGTCCTCCCCTTCTGTTTCCTTTCCCTCCCCCGGAGGTCTGGCATATTTCCTTTTTTTCATCTCCATCCCCGCAGCTGCAGTGATGGACCCCACCATCTCTCCTTTTTTCAACTACCTTTCATCCAACATCTCTTCCTCCATCCCCACCACCCCAGGGTCCACCAGCTCTCCCTTTCTCTTCCCAATAACCCTCCTATCCAATATCTCTATCCGCTCCTGCTTTAGGAGACCTGAAGGCATGGGGAGGAGGATTAGTCACCGAATCGGGAGGCTGATTTATTTATTTATTTATTTTTTATTTATTTTTTTTATAAACGAATCGACTCGAATTGGAAATCAGGCAGCACTAGTCAACACCACCTCCTCTGGGAGACTGTTCCATGTATCTACCACCCTTTCTGTAAAAAAGTATTTTCTTAGATTTCTCCGAAGCCTATCACCTTTTAACTTCATCCTATGCCCTCTTCATTGCAGAGTTTCCTTTCAAATGAAATGTAATGCACATTTACATTACATAGGTATTTAAACATCTCTATCATAGCTCCTTTCCCCATACTCTTATGATGAAGACCACATACCATTTTAGTAGCCTTCCTCTGGACCGACTCCATCCTTTTTATATTTTTTTGAAGGTGCGGCCTCCAGAATTGTACACAATATTCTAAATGAGGTCTCACCAAAGTCTTATACTGGGGCATCAATACCTCCTTTTTCCTACTGTCCATACCTCTCCCTATGCAACCTAGCATCCTTCTAGCTTTCGCCATCACCTTTTCAACCTGTTTGGCCACCTGAAGATCATCAAATACAATCACACCCAAGTCCCGCTCTTCTGTCGTGTACATAAGTTCTTCACCCCGTTCCCTCTGGTTTTTGCAGCCCAAATGTATGACCTTGCCTTTCTTAGTATTAAATTTTAGCTGCCCTTTCCTCAGAGCGATCTCCATTGATCACTACCCTCTGTCGCCTTCCACTCAACTAGTTCTTGATCCAGTCCATCACTTTGGGACCCATCCCGAGGGCACTCAGTTTATTTATTAGACGTCTGTGTGGAACACTGTCAAAGGCTTTGCTAAAATGGAAATACACCACATCTAGCACACATTCTCTATCCAATTCTCTGATCACCCAATATTAAGCAGATAAAAGACCTAACAATCAATCAATTAACAAAGATAAAGGCTGGGAAGTGTATAGCACAATAATTATATACCTGAGTAAAAATGCATAGGAGTGAAAAAGGAATCTTACTGTGCCTGACCCAAACATTCACTGATATACCTTAGCTAGCCTTAATGTGGATCTTAAATTGATTGAAGGAGGATTCTACTCAGAGCCTTACTGGAAGAGAATTCCAAATAGTATAAGCATGGTAACAAAAGAATTTTCAGTGCAATAGGTGTTCTAGACAAGTGGATTATCTCCCCAGGGCCGCAAGCCATCTGCAGAAGGAATTGGTTTTTTTCCTGTGTCCTTCCTAAGAACTGAGATTACAGTCTGTAAGAAGTGTGTGTGTGGTGGGGGTGGCTTCTGCTCAGGACCAGAAGAATGGAATAGACATCCGCTATACATCAGAGAACAAAAGAGTTTGAGCAGGTTTGAAGAATTATTAAAGCCTCACTTATTTTATCATATGAAGTATGCAGATCAAAAATGTGATTGTTGCAAGTGGTGGTCGTTGAGAAGAAACAATTATTATTGTATTGTACTTGGTTTTTATGATGTTAATTTTATGTTTTATGATTGTATTGTAATTTTCTTGGACTTATGAAATTATTTTGTTTGTATGTTGTTTTTACTGTGTATGTCTTATTGCACTCCTCTTTGGGAAAAGCAGATTATTAGTAACTAAACTATTTCACTGTGAGCTTTACTGCCACCTGCAGTTTTTCCCTTCTGCACACGAGCTGTCAAAGGCAATGGATGCTGTCAAATGCAATGTTTCAGGCCATTGTCTAGTACTGGGATTGACCTCATTTCGGCCTCATGGCGATGGCAAAAAACAGAAAAGGAAACAGATTCTTCAGTTGAAGATTCAATCCTGGCAGCCAGGGTCTAGACCAGGGGTGCCTACACTTTTTTGGCTTGCGAGCTACTTTTAAAATGACCATGTCAAATGATCTACCAACAATAAAATTTGAAAAAACACAAAGCACACTGTACGCAGAGAAAATGTTAATTATAATTTATATTTGGGGGGAGGGGTGGTTCAAAGAGGTCAAGGCAGATGACTTTAAAATATGCAATGTCACATCAGTAACAACTATACAAAAATAGATAAATATACCCCCTTCCCTTTTACTAAACCATGATAGCGGTTTTTAGCGCAGGGAGCTGCGCTGAATGCCCCACGCTGCTCCTGACACTCATAGGCTCCCTGCGCTAAAAGCTACTAGTGGAGTTTAGTAAAAGGGGGCCATAGTGCAAAATATAGACAGCAGATATAAATTCTCAAAACTGACACATTTTGATCACTAAATTGAAAATAAAATAATTTTTCCTACTTTTGTTGTCTGGTGTTTTCATAAGTCTCTTGTTGCACTTCCTTCTGACTGCATCCAATCTTTCTTTCTTTCTTCGTCCTGCATGCTTCCTCTCCTCCAGACCTCATCCCAACCAACATATCTCTCTGTTCCTCCATGAGTCCAACTTTTTCTTCCTCTCTCCCTGCCTGCCCCCTACCACACGACACACTCCATTCCCTCCCCAACTTTTTCTTCCTCTCTCCCTGCCCCCTCCCCTTTCTTTCTTTCTCTCTCTGCCCCCTTCTTTCTTTCTGTCTCTCTTTCTTTCTCTCTCCATGCCCCCTTCTTTCTCTCTTGTCTCTCTCCAGAGAAGGCAGCACTGTTAGTTGGTCAATGGAGGAATGGCAGCCTGTTTAGTTCCAGGAAGCATGAAGCTCTGTGTCTTTCTTTCTCTCTCCCTGCTCCCCCAAAACCACCATCTTTCTTTCTCCCTGCCCCTCCAAGCCACCATCTTTTATTTCTTTCTCCATGGCCCCCAAAGCCACTGTCTTTCTTTCTCTCTCCCTGTCCCCCCCAAACCACCACCGCCAATTTATCCCTGCTTCCCCAACGTGTAAAAGCCATTACACAAGCGTGTGTGTGTATTCCACCCCCCCCCCCCCGATGTCAATTCTGACGTCGGTGAGGAAGTTTCTGGCCAGCCAGTCAGCGATTGGCTGGCCCGGAACTTCCTCTCTGACATCAGAATTGACATTGGGGGGGATTCTTGTGTAGTAGCTGCAAGTTTCAAGTTTATTCAAAAATTTTATAAACCGCCCTATCGGCCTTCTAGGTGGTGAACATTGTGTTAAAAACGTAAGTTCTTGGCATTTGCTCGTCGGGGAAGCAAGGAGAATGCAAAGGCAACGCGAGTCTATCGTGGAGCCCGGGATGGGCTCCGCGATCAACTCGCGTTGCCCTTGTGATCTACTGGTTGATCGCGATCGACCTTTTGGGCACCCCTGGTCTAGACACTCTGGTCCACCTGTGGCCTCAGGACATTGTTATACATCTTTCCTCCCTGGTCCATGATGGATGAAGTCCTGCAATGCTAGTATTAGTATGTAAAAATGTAATACTTCTTAAGACACCTGGCATCTGAGGTCAATGATTTAATAAATAACAACTGGAGAAGCTGCTTTTGGATTTAAATGAAGCACTGTTAAATTATTTACTTTGTCTTTTCTGCCTTTGAAGTGGCAACAAGAATCTTGTCTACTGATCATACTTCGACGTCCTTCCATCACATGCCCCGATGCTCAAGCATTTTATTGTAACTACAACAGATTTATCCATTGTTGCTGGTATCAAGGAGCATTTACAACATTTAATAGACACTTATTTTCCTGTTCATCCATTACACAATGCTGATTCTCTTCTACTCCCTTGATTGAAAGACAATCCAATTATCTTCTCAAATGATGTAAAAACACAGGCAATTGAATTTTTGGGAAGATTGTACCAAAAGCAGATCAAAATGGAAGGCTTTATTTGTGATTTATAAACAATAGTTGTATAGAATAGTCTTTTATATACTTCAATAAAAGGTTTAAATATAAAATCATAAATGTTTGAGGCTTGTGCAGTTGAGGGCAAAGCCTGCGGGGATGGAAACAGAGCCTGCAGGAACAAGGACAAACTTATTCCCCATGTTATTCTCTCAACCATACTTCAAAAATACATGTGAAAATTTATACCTGCTCCTGAGCTTGGGTACATGTCACTGCGATCTCTGCAGATTTTGGGCAGCAATTGTATAAAAACGTGACCATGGTGATTATGAGAGTAATCAGTAAGGACTTCAGTTAAGATGTGTTATGTTCAGTGTATGTATTCTAGCAAAAAAGAGTACCAGTATTCAAATACAAGGCCATTCTTCTAGAGGTCCACTTCCCAGTAGGGGGTCCACTTCCCAGTAGCCCGGCCTCCTGCAACCAGCCACAGAATCCATGAAAAGTCAGCACTGAGTATGCAGAACCTGAGGTCTTTCATTAATACTTGGGGACCATGGGTCATTTTTATCAAGCAGTAGAAAAGGTGCCAGTACGCTGTACCTCTGAGTACCCCATCAAAAAAGCACTTTTTATGTTACTGTTAACCTCAATTATTAGTAACTGTATTATTGCAAAATAAAAAAAAGAAACCTCTGCTATAACAGCGTGAGTTACTGGTAAAATAAGACTTCTTAACAGTAGCCCATGTTCATCCCTGTGTCTTTATAAATTAAACCCAAAATATGTGCCTATTTGCCTTTCATACATATCAAATTGCCCCCATAGTGTTCTTTTTTTCTTGTCTTTCCTCTTCTAACTCATTACTTCAGTATGAAATTCATCTTAAGTTTCTGTGTGTGTATGTTTTTTTCTTAATGCTGCAGGCATATTGTGGTTTTGCTCGGCCTGGTGTTCCTTCTCAGCATCTCTCAGCAGTGGCTACAGGAAACTGGGGCTGTGGTGCCTTTGGAGGAGATTCTAGGTTAAAAGGTGAGTGAATCAAGTATATAGAGACCTTCCAATTACAATTGTGTAGTCTTAGAGGTTTTATTTTCTAGAAAAAAATCATAAAATTGGAGAAAACATTTTCTTTTCTTCTCAAAACTAAGAAATGTTTCATTTTCTTTCCCTCAAGAACTTAATTTCTATAGTGAGATGGTCTATCAAGCTTGGTACCCTTTTTTCCAACATTGGCCAGTCCAGGTCATAAAAACCAGATAGAAACCATGATACCTTTTCCCAGGGATAAGTAGTGGACTTCCCCAAGTCTATCTTAATAATGGTTTGTAGACTTTTTCTCCAGGAATTTGACCAACTGGTTTTACCATATCCTCCAGAATTCCAGAACTTAACTTATGGGTTTTTTCCAAATTTTTTTGTAAATGATTAATTTAGTAAAATCCTGGTATGGCCACTAGTATTTGCACTTGTTGACAGAGTAAACATCCAGTTAGCATTTTCCCGATTGGGAGGGACAGGCAGTGTTAGGTTTTTGCAAAGCATTAAAAACACAGGACTAAGAGATTGCTCTCTCTGCTCAGGCTTTAAGACTTTCAAGTTTACAAGTTTATTTAAAATTTGATAAATTGCCTAAGCGCAGTTTCTAGGCGGTTTACAGTTAAAATAGCAGATTGTTTCACAATAACCAACACATTTAAGAAATAAAAATTGACATATTGATTGACTTGAACAAGATGATAGAAGGGAGAACTACAAAATTGGGTAGAAAAGAAACAATTAAGGCAAAAACAGAAGGTAGGATAGAGAATGAAGAGAGAGAAAGAAAAAGGGAGATCTCAGGAAAGAGATCTCGTTAAGTTTAAAAAATGAACATGCAGATAATATCGTCCTAATAAGGACGGTTAAATATTATAAGCATCTTTAAATAAAAATGCTTATAATTTTTATTTAAATTGTGTCATAGAAGTTTCTTCTCTTAGATTCTGATCCCAGAAGTTTGGTAATCATATTTTGCTCATTGACCAACCTCATTGACTCATATTGGGTCAATAAAGACAAGTCTTTGTTCATTTAGGCCCTTTGTGCTTTATTTGCTGTATTGTGTCCCATGAAAATATTAATAAAGTGCTTCTTTAAAGGAAAGGATCTCAGAAATCCACGCCAAAAGATCATGTAATCTCTTATAGGCTTAAATGTGGATTCATCAATCCAAAAACCTTCAGTGTAGTTTAATGGTGCTATCTTTAGCAAACTTTATTAATAACATTCAAAATTGTTCATCTTTCATTTTTAATGTTTTCCTTTTTATATATTAATAAAAAGATTGAAAAACCTTGTTGGGTATCTGGTAGTTGCTGGTGGTTTTTCTCATTTTCGTTATATTTTGGGTTTTGAAATCCCATGAAAATATGCCATATTAGGCAGGTGTGCACCTTAACCAATAAGGAAAGAACATGATATAATATGGGATTAATAGAAGTTTCCAAATCTCGTATGATTGTACATGGCAACTAGAGAATTACCCACAAAGACGAGCTGATGCCAACTTTTTGGCATGACTATAATCCTGAGACAAAACAATCCATGCAGTAGTGGCACTCAGGTTCTCAGGAAGGCCAAGGAAATTCAAGACCCAAAAGTCAGCAGGAAAGGTTGTGACCACTGTGTTTTGGGATTAGGAAGGTGTTGTAATGTAATGTAATGTAATTCATTTCTTATATACCGCTACATCCGTTAGGTTCTAAGCGGTTTACAGAAAATATACATTAAGATTAGAAATAAGAAAGGTACTTGGAAAATTCCCTTACTGTCCCGAAGGCTCACAATCTAACTAAATGTTGTAATGACACTATCTTAAGGGGCCAAACAGTTAATGCAGAATATTACTATAACTTAAAGGAGGCATTGAAAGAAAAAAGGAGAGGAATTTTGCAGAAAGGAGTTTTCCTTTTGTAAGACAATTCACCTGCTCTCAAGGCTAGCAAAATGTTGGGTTTCAGTGCATAGACAATCTACCTTACTCACCAGATCTTGCTCCATTTGACCATTTTCTGTTTCCAAATCTTAAAGTTTGAAAGGGCAATAATTTTCAAGTGATTTGGAGGTGATTGATCACTTAACTCCATTTTACCAAAAGCTACATTGGCTTCCTTTCGAGAGAAAAGTTCAAGTTTGGATGCCTCTTCTAAAAAGCACTACATGGCCTACTGCTTATCTACCTAACTGTTCAGTTCCTGTTCTCGTCTCCAAGCCGCTCCGCGGAGCTAAGAAGACGCGTCTTTTCAACGATAGTTGAAATCTTTTTTTCGCTGCCTTCCCTTTTGCGGGTTCGGGCTGGCGGGGCCTACTCTTCCACCTTGGCAACAGACTTCGATTTTGCCGAGGCTGTGTTCCCATCAATGTCCCGTCTTCAAACGGGTTTTAAAAAGTGTGGATGTTGTGCTCGTCCCATTTCAATAACTGATCCACATCGCTGGTGTCTCCAGTGTCTATGGCCTGAGCACCGTCCAGAGACTTGTTCCCGCTGCTCGTTGCTTCAGAAGAGGACACTCAAGAACCGCCTCATCCAGCAGAGACTCCTTTTCGGCGCCGGCATGGGAGGAAACTCTGCATTAGTCTCGGCAGCGGCACCATCTAAATTGACACCGCAACTCTTGACATAGGGAGAGCCATCTTTGACGCATGCAATGGGTAAGCCTTTCCCCTCCCCTTCGGGTCCTCAGGTCACTGCAGCAGTGAGTCAAGTCCTGCTGACCTTGAGGAGACCCAAAAAGCGCTCTGCTCCGATTTTGGTGAGTGCCTCGACATCGGCCTCCTCATTGTCGGAGCTGCACAGAAGGTACCGGCTAAAAAGCCAGCGGTACTGGTGCTCACTCTTAAGCAGCAGATTAGAGAATTGCTGCAAGAGGAATTAAAGGAGCAATTTCAACTACTTATGCCGACTCCCATGTCAACATCGACTCCTCTGGTGCCTGTCCATTCTGAGCCATCAACACATGTTGCACCTGCTCTGAGTCTCCAGTAGCGGCGATTCTTCTGATGAGGGGAGGGAACTGACACCGAAGACTCGTCGACGCCAATCCTCTTCTGCATAGACGTCACCTGAGATGATGTCAGTGCTATCTGGAAAGGCACTACGGAAGTCAAAGCATATGGGTATTTCGGTACCGTCTGCTCGACATTGACCCCGAACTACTAGAGATTCAGATCTCTGGGCGGATTCTGAACAAGAACCTCTACTCTCTGACGATTCTACTCGCCATTCTCCTCAAGAGGCTCATTTACCATCTGAAAAAGCATCTTTTGCCAAATTTTTCAGGGAGATGTCTGAGACATTATCCATCCCCTTAGAGGCAGATTCTAAAAAATCTAAGCAATTCCTGGATGCCTTGGACTATGATCAGCCACCCAAGGAGTTCCTTAGACTTCCCCTATATGATATTCTCAGGGAAACTTTTTATAAAAACTGTGAAACCTCGCTTTCCATCCCGGTGGCTCCTCGCAAGTTAGACCCACATTATAGAGTGGTTCCTATTCCAGGTTTTGATAAACTGCAGCTTCCACATGAGTCTCTTCTAGTGGAATCCACTTTAAATAAATCTTTGGGGGCGAGTGTTTATGCCTATGTACCTCCTGGCAGAGAGGGCAAGGCCATGGGCAGATATGGCAAATGTCTATATCAAAATACCATGTTAGCCAACCGGTTGGGTAACTACATTTTCCCTTCTATTTGAAGCATCTGGTAAAACAAGTGGCCACATTCCAGAAATACCTCCCAGATCGTAAGCTCCCTGCTTTTCAATATTTTATTTCCAACGTGCTACAACTCCACAAGTATTTATTTATTTATTCTGTTTTCTATACCGTTCTCCCAGGGAAGCTCAGAACGGTTTACATGAATTTACTCAAGCATTTTTACCCGTCTGTCATGGCGGGCTCACAATCTATCTAATGTACCTGGGGCAATTGGATTAAGTGACTTGCCCAGGGTCACAAAGAGCAGCGTAGGTTTGAACCCACAACCTCAGGGTGCTGAGGCTGTAGCTTTAACCACTGTGCCACACATGGTTAGATCCATCTATGACACCTTTGAACTTACCTCTCGTGCGGCAGCAATGTCAGTTGCTATGAGATGCCTTGCCTGGCTTCGGGTGTCTGAGCTCGACGTTAACCACCAGGACCGGCTAGCAAATGTACCTTGTTTGGGGGACGAACTTTTTGGTGCTTCCATGGACACAACTACTCAGAAGTTGTCTGCCCACGAGACCAGGTGGGACACTCTGGTAAAGCCCAAAAAGAAGCCTCCACCTTCTCATCCTTTTAGACAGCAGTCTTCATATTAACGAAGGTTTGCTGCAAAACTTATAGCTCAACCCTAGTCTCAACCCAGGAGACAGAGGCAACAGCAACAACCATGTCAACAACAGCAGAAACAGGCTGCTACTCAAAAATCAACATAGCCTTTTTGACGTGTTCCTTCAGATCATAGCCAGTACCAACATTCTAGAGCCTATGCTGCAACCCATCGGAGGCTGTCTTCAGTTCTTCATAGATCGCTGGGTACTATGGAAACTCGGAACCATCAGAAAATACTTTGATGCTACATCCTTCCAATTACTGGTTCAATATTCCATCCTAAGCTTGCTCGATTATTACAACATCATTTACTTGGGATCATTCAAAAAAACCATTCTAAGACTCGGTCATTCAAAATTCGGCAGTTCGACTGATTTTTGGGCTGAAGAAATGGGAACACATAAGCCCCTACTATCAAAAACACCATTGGCTGCCCCTAGAGGCGCGAATCCTGTTTAAGTTCGCTTGTCTGTTATAAATCAATATTTGGTCTGGCCCTCGCTTACCTAGTTTCCCATTTTAATCTGGCAAGTTCTTTTAGGCCCACACGAAGAATACATTTGTTCACCTACCCATCAATGAAAGCCTGCCACTACAAAAGATTCTGGGACAGAACTCTTGCCTTCCAGGCAGGCAAATGGAACGATTAACATAGAAACATAGAAAGTGACAGCAGAAAAGGGCCAAGGCCCATCGAGTCTGCCCACTCCATTGACCCACACCCCTAGTTAATTGCTCTCTGATGACCTTTTCCCTCGAAGAGATCCGACATGAGCATCCCAAATGATCTTAAAAATTTGCACGCTACTGGCCTCAACCACCTGTACTGGGAGCCTATTCCAGCTGTCCACCACTCTTTCAGTGAAGAAGTACTTCCTGGTGTCGCCATGAAACTTCCCGCCCTTTATTTTCAGCGGGTGTCCTCTTGTGGCTGAGGGTCCCCTAAGAAGGAAAACATTATCTTCTACCTTGATGTGACCAGTGACATATTTAAACGTCTCAATCATGTCCCCTCTCTCTCTACGTTCCTCGAGAGAGTATAGCCGCAATTCGTTCAGCCTTTCTTCGTATGATAGATCTTTGAGCCCCGAGACCATCTTGGTGGCCATTCGCTGTACCGACTTGATTCTCAGCACATCTTTGCGGTAATGTGGCCTCCAGAATTGTATGCAGTACTCCAGATGAGGTCTCACCATGGTTCTGTACAAAGGCATTAGGACGTCGGGCTTCCGACTAGCAAAACTTCTCCGGATACAACCCAGCATTTGCCTAGCCTTAGATGAAGCCTTCTCTACTTGTTTGGCCGTTTTCATGTCATCGCTGATGATCACCCCCAAATCCCGTTCTGCGGCAGACCTTGCTAAGGTTTCTCCATTCAATGTGTACGTTCTGCACGGATTATTGTTGCCAAGGTGCATGACCTTGCATTTGTTAGCGTTGAAGCTAAGCTGCCAGGTCGAGAACCACTGTTCCAACAAAAGCAGGTCTTGCATCATGCTGTCGGACAGATTGCCGTTACTCACAATATTACATAGTTTGGCATCATCAGCGAATAATGTTATTTTACCTTGAAGTCCTTGAGTCATATCTCTTACAAATATGTTGAACAGGATCGGGCCCAAGACCGAGCCCTGCGGCACCCCACTGGCTACCTCCGATGTTTTAGAGATGGTATCATTAACAACCACCCTCTGAAGTCTACCACTTAGCCAATCGTGAACCCATGCTATAAGTGTTTCACCTAATCCCATCGATTTCATTTTGCTCAATAGCCTGCGGTGGGGGACGCTATCAAAAGCTTTGCTGAAGTCCAAGTACACGACGTCTAGGGACTCTCCCAAATCCAGTTTCCTTGTTACCCAGTCAAAGAAACTGATGAGATTGGATTGACAGGACCTACCCTTGGTGAATCCATGTTGGTGGGGATCGCGTAGTTCCTCCTCGTCTAGTATCATGTCCAACTTGCGTTTGATGAGTGTCTCCATGAGTTTACTCACTACCGATGTGAGGCTTACCGGTCTGTAATTCGCAGCCTCTGTCCTGCAACCTTTTTTGTGCAGAGGAACGGCGTTAGCTGTTTTCCAGTCCAAGGGGACTATTCCCGCTCTCAGAGACAGATTGAAGAGTACGGATAAAGGTTCTGCCAGGACGTCCCTGAGCTCACTGAGCACCCTGGGATGTAGATTGTCCGGGCCCATGGCTTTGTTCACCTTGAGTCTTGATAATTCATGGTAGACGTCTCCGGAATTAAACTCAAAATCCCGAAATGGGTCTTCTGAACTTTGCTTTACCTGCAACTGTGGACCAGACCCCGGTGCCTCACAGGTGAAGACCGAGCAGAAGTATTCATTTAATAGTTCGGCTTTATCTGAATCTGATTCTACAAACCTCCCATCTGATTTCCTAAGGCGCACTATCCCATCAGTGTTTCTTTTTCTGTCGCTAATATACCTGAAGAAAGATTTGTCACCCTTCTTAATGTTCCTTGCCAGATTTACTTCAGCTTGATGCTTGGCCTCTCTGACTGCCGCTTTCACCGCTGTAGACTTGGCCTTGTATTCCAATTTAGCCTCCCTTGTCTCTGAATGTTTGTAGGAAATGAATGCAAGCTTCTTTTCTTTAACGAGATCTGAGATCTCTGCGGTGAACCATTGGGGTCTAATGTTTCTTCGCCGTTTGCTTGTTGATTTTATGTATCGGGTCGTTGCTGCATGTAAGGTAGATTTCAAGGTTGGCCACATGTCCTCCACATTATCGGCCACATCTTGGATTTGTAGTGCGTGATGGACGAAATCTCCCATGCGTTTGAAGTCGGCGTCTCGAAAGTTGAGTACTTTTGTTGTTGTGCTCGATCTAGTGAAATCTTTCTTGAGGTTGAACCATACCATGTTGTGGTCACTGGAGGCTAACTTATTGCCTACCGAGACCTCCGATACGCTTTCTCCATTGGTGAGTACCAGGTCCAGAATCGCCTGTGCCCTAGTTGGCTCTGATACCAGTTGTTTGAGTTGTGCTCCTTTAATGGCAGATAATAGTCTTCTGCTGGCGCTGTTTGTCGCTGTGAGCGTGTTCCAATCTGCATCGGGCATGTTGAAGTCCCCAAACAGAACAGTGTCCCCCCTTAAAGTGATATTCTCTATATCTTTGATTAATTCTATGTCTTTGTTTTCCAGCTGTCTTGGTGGTCTGTATATTACACCAAGATACAGACACTTTTCTTTGCCTCTGGCTAGGTTTACCCAGAGGGATTCCCGGGTGTACTTGACCTCCGTGATTCTTGTAGTTTTAATGTCCTCCCTAGTGTATAGCGTTACCCCTCCTCCTAGCTTGCCCTCCCTGTCTTGACGAAGTAAGTTGTAACCCGGTATAGCCATATCCCACCCATGAGAGTCCGTGAACCAACTTTCGGAAATCGCCACTACATCTAGATCAGCATTTATTATTTTGGTCTCCAGCTCCAGAATTTTATTGCCTAAACTGTGTGCATTGACATACATAGCCCTCCATGCCTTGTGATTGCTAGGACCCTGTGGGTAGTTCCCCATCTGAGTTAGTGTGGCCCCAAATGCATTGTTTGCAATGTGTGTATTTATCACGGACTCAGAATTATTTGCAATGTGAGTACTTACCACGGACTTGGAATTGATAGCAAAGTGAGCACTTACCTTGGACTCTGAAGTGGAGCTGTGACTCTCCTCCTCAGGATAGTTACCCACTGCACTGGTACCCTCCCCCAACTTACCTAGTTTAAAGCTCTTCGAAGCAGACGTGCTTAGTAACTTTATAACGCTCTCCTCATCCTACTTCAATTTTAGAAAATTAGTAAAAACGAGTTTGTTCAATCGATTTGTAAACTAAGAATCTATACAGCTCTGCTAAGATCTATATAGCTTTCCAATTCTTTCATTATGTAAGATTGTACTGTTAACTTTGATTGTAACCTCTTCGCTGATTGTCCAGCGCTTCTTGCTGTAAATCGCCTCGAACTTTTATGGCTTTGGCGGTATATAAGAATAAAATTATTATTATTATAACATCAGATCTCTGGGTCCTCAACATAATTCGTCAGGGTTACACTCTAAACTTTCACACCCTACCACCAGATCATCCTCCAAGAGAGTCTGTTTTGCACCCTGCACAGTCCTCCCTTCTTCTGCAGGAGGTTCAGTCCCTTCTTTTGCTGAATGCCATCAAGGAAGTTCCCCTCAATCAGAATAAGCAGGGATTCTCCTCTCGTTACTTCTTAGTTCCGAAGAAGACCCATTCTAGACCCATTCTAGATCTCAGAGCTCTCAACAAATTTCTAAAGGAGAAATTCAGGATGCTATCTCTCGCACTGCTTTATCTTCTCCTCAATCAGAATGACTGGCTATTCTCCCTAGATCTCAAGGAAGCCTATACGTATATCCCCATTCATCCGGCTTCCAGAAAGTATCTCCGTTTCCAAATCAATCGCTGTCATTACCAATACAAGGTACTTCCCTTCAGCCTGGCATCTTCTCCCAGAGTCTTCACCAAGTGCCTTATTGTAGTGGCCACATCTCTCCGATCACACGGCCTTTAAGTTTCACCTTACCTGGACGACTTGTTGATCAAGGCTGTATCCTCTCAGCAACATCTCAGACCATTTCTTTTCTTCAGATTCAGGATTGGAAATCAACTTCTCCGAATCACATCTCCTTCCAACTCAACATCTGCAGTTCATTGGAGCAATCCTAGACACCACTCTCATGAGAGCATTTCTTCCTCAAGATCACCTTCAGGCTCTCATTTGCGTTTGTCAGCAGCTACTTCCTCTACAGTCCCTCTCAGCAAGGCACATAATGGTCCTGCTAAGACACATGGCTTCCACTGTTCATGTCACTCCACTGGCAAGACTTCACCTTCGCACTCCTCAGTGGACCCTTGCATTTCAGTGGTAGCAAGCAATTGATTATCTCTCACAGCATATATCTGTAACATTATCTCTCCTGCAGTTGCTTCAATGGTGGATGATCTCCTCAAATCTCTCCAGAGGTCTCTTATTCCACTTACCCCCTCATCTCAAGGTCATCACAATGGACGCATCCCCTTATGCTTGGGGGGCACAAATGGACGATCTTCAAACTCAAGGACCGCCAGGGAGCAAAAATTTCACATCAGTTTCCTGGAGCTCAGAACAATGTTTTATGTCCTCAAGGCTTTTCATCATCTTTTCTGCCCCCAAGTCCTCCTCCTTTGCACAATCAAGTAGCAATGAACTACATAAACAAGCAAGGAGGCACAAGCTCTCTCCTGTTGTGTCAGGAGGCCCAGAAAATCTGGACTTGGGCAACAGCTCACAATCTGTTCTGTCTACATTCAAGGGGAGAAGAATTCCCTAGCAGACAACCTCAGCAGAATTTTTCAGCCTCACAAATGGACTCTCAATTCTGCAACTCTCCAGTCCATCTTTGCTCAATGGGGTACTCCACAGATGGACTTGTTTGCGGCTCCTCACAATCACCAGTTGCCCCAGTTTTGCTCCAGACTTTACTCTCCTCTCTTTCTGGAAGCAGATGCTTTTCTGCTGGATTGGACAGGCCTGTTTCTGTATGCATTTCCTCCAATCCCTCTCCTGTTGAGAACTATGTTCAAACTCAAACGAGAGACGGCCACCATGATTCTCATTGCTCCTCGGTGGCCCAGGCAACATTGGTTCTCCCTTCTACTTGAGCTCAGTTCCAAGGAACTAATACTACTTCCAATATTTCCTACTCTGCTTACTCAGAATCAGGAATCCCTTCTACATCCCAACCTGCAATCACTACACCTGACAGCTTGGTTTCTCTCTGGCTGACTTCTTATGATGTACATCTTTCTCAGCCTATGCGACAAATCCTTGATGCCTCCAGAAAACCAGCCACTCGACAGTGTTACCAGCAAAAGTGGACTCTATTTTCTTTCTGGTGTCGTCTTCATCATCACGATTCAACTTCCTTGCCAGTAGACTTAGTGTTGGATTATCTACTTTCTCTCTCTGACTCTGGTTTCAAATATACATCTATCAGAGTCCACCTCAGTGCTATTACTGCTTTTCACATGCCAATAGAGGGAAAACCTCTTACTGCTCATCCCTTGGTCTCCAGATTCATGAAGGGGCTTTTCAATGTTAAACCACCCCTCAAGCCTCCACCTGTTGTCTGGGACCTTAATGTGGTACTTTCCAGTTTGATGAAGCCACCATTTGAACCAATGGCCACAGCTCATCTCAAGTTTCTCACATGGAAAGTGGTTTTTCTTATTGCTCTTACCCAGTGGTTCCCAAACCTGTCCTGGGGGACCCCCAGCCAGTCAGGTTTTCAAGATATCCCTAATGAATATGCATGAGAGAGATTTGCATACCTGTCACTTCCATTATATGCAAATCTCTCTCATGCATATTCATTAGGGATATCTTGAAAACCTGACTGGCTGGGGGTCCCCCAGGACAGGTTTGGGAACCACTGCTCTTACCTCTGCCAGGAGGGTCAGTTACAAGCATTGGTAGCAGATTCATCCTTCACTGTTTTCTATCATGACAAGGTAGTTCACCGCACACATCCAGAGTTTCTTCCGAAAGTTGTCTCAGAGTTTCATCTCAATCAGTCGATTGTTCTACCAGTGTTTTTTCCAAAGCCTTATTCTCACCCAGGGGAATCCGTTTTGCACACTTTGGACTGTAAACGAGCTTTTGCTTTTTACCTAGACCAATCAAAGCCACACCAAACTTCTCCTCAACTATTCATCTCATTTGATCCAAACAAGAACAAGCTAAGGCGTCCTGTTTCCAAGAGAACAATTTCCAACTAGCTGGCGGCCTACATCTCGTTCTGTTATGCTCAGACTGGACTGGCATTGGAGAGTCGTGTCACAGCCCACAAAATTCGAGCTATGGCAGCTTCTGTTGCTTTCCTCAGATCTACTCCTATTGAGGAAATCTGTAAAGCTGCCACCTGGTCTTCAGTTCATACATTCACTTCTCACTATTGTCTGGAGTCTTTCTCCAGATGGGATGGGCACTTCGGCCAATCTGTTTTACAGAATTTATTTTCCTAAAGGCCAACACTCCCACCATCCTATTTCTGTTAGCTTGGAGGTCACCCATGCATGAGAATATGCTGCCTGCTTATCTTGGGATAAATCACAGATACTTACCATAACAGGTGTTATCCAGGGACTGCAGGCAGATATTCTCACAACCCACCCACCTCCCCAGGTTGGCTTCTTAGCTGGCTTATCTTAACTCAGGGACCGTGCAACCATGTCGAGCGGGAAGGCACTCACGCATGTGCGGTTCGGGCTATTGCTAACTTTCTAAAGAATTAAAGTGGTGATGCACTTTTAAAGTGGTCCGTACAGGGGCTCCATCGGTGACGCTACCCATACGTGAGAATATCTGTTTGCTGTCCCTGGATAACAGTTCTTACGGTAAGTAACTATGCTTTCTGGATCCACAGCCTGAAGAAACTGATGGCAGATTTTTTTTGTATCAATAGGCTTACATCTTGCTCTGCAGCATTTTCGGGAACCCCTCTCTCTCTCAGGTTGTTGCATCAACCTCTATTCTCTCCATCCTCGATTTTGAGGAGCAAGTCTTCGCCAGCAATCTCCAATATGTTGCAGTGTTTTTGTAAATTAGTTTCCAAGTTTTATTAAAATTTTCTCTCCTGCACCAAGAGTCATAACCTTTTGTTGATTATGATTTATTCTTCAAAATCATTCAACTACTGGCCCATATCATCAGTTCTCTGATGGAGACCTATTTCCACCCTAAGTTTAACTTTCATAGTGGATAATGCAGACTGTATATTGGACACAGTCTACTCATTGAAACACTTTCCTCGCTTGGGTTTCAGTTCTCTATTATTTCATGGTTTTCTTCCTTTGCTTGTGTCCATACAGATCTGCTAGCTGATTGGCTGCCGTGAGTTCTCACAGTAGCCAATCAGCTAGCAGCTCTGTGCAGGCAGGAGCAAAGGAAGGTCGCTCCTACCGTGGTTCACCGCTGAACCACCAGAGATACTAAAGGTACACGGGGGAGGCAGGAGGGAGGTAAAACGTTTTTGAATAAGGAGGGATTCCTCCTGTCCTGGCCACCACTGGATCACCAGGTCTCATGGCAGGCACGGCAAAGGCCTGTAACAGGTTTAGGAGGGGGCGGGTGGGGGCTGACCCAAATATAAACCAAGACCTACATTTTTGGGCCATTTTTTGGCACAAAAATATTGGTTTATATTCAAATATATAAGGTATATATATTTTTGAGTTGCAGAGAAGCAAATAGCCAGCTAAAGTTAATTGAAAAACTGTTCGGCTAATTTTATCCAGATATTCAACATGAAATGGGCACAGGCTGAACACTACATCTAAAGTTAACTGGTCAAAGTTAACCTGCTATTTTGGTTAATTTGTGTTGACCTTTTTGTTTTTAAGCATCAATATTACTGTTCTTGCAGATTTATTGTTTTGTTTTGTTTGTAACCCATAATTTTTATCCTGTTCCTTTTTAGTTTTTCACCTCAGTTGAAACTGGCCCTGAGCCTCATATGCAACTACTGTTTTAAGCCCTTATTTCAAAACTCATCTATTTTCTCAATTTACCTACCCCAGTTATTGCAGCCACAAGCTTTGACCAAGACCGGGGCTTCTTCCAGAACTCTCTAATTGTGGGTCATAAATTTAGCCAGAAGGTGTCATCATTGCATGATGACTCTTTCCACATCATGTTCTCCTTTAATAAGCTGCCTAGTAATTCATATACCTGAGAGGAGGGGAGCTCCAATACTGAGTCCGAACAGCAACTGCATTAAGTAGCAGAAATGGAAAAGGATGGCAGCGTGTCCCCAGTGGGTTGCAGCTATGGAAGAGCAATCTCAACAAAATTGGTTTCTAGGTGTTAAAAGAAATTGTAGCCATTAAGGTGATCCCTCACCCCACTTTCTCTTTTATTTAAGCATGAAAGAGAGAGACCTATTTCTTATCAAAATGTTTTTCAAACATGTGATTTATCACTATAGGTTCATTAGTTTTTTCACTTGCTTTTTTATTCAAAGAGTACCTATTTTTCACTGCTTGGTTATTGATTTCATGACATTTTTTTTTTCCTAGGTTGCTATTAAGTAAAACAGATTATGAGGTTTGGATCATCTATACCAAGAGAGAAATCTGACATGGAATCATAGTTGATGGACAAGAAATTACAAATATTTTAATTAGTATATGATCCGATTTGAGATGCTACAGCCCAGCTTTCTTTCAGAAGGAATGATTTGGTTGGAGATTCATTATTTGGCTCCTTAGCTGTTTGTTTTCTTCAGCTTTGTTCTATGAGATTTTTCTAATTACCACATTAAAATGATAAAACAGTGTATTGATTAGCAAAGAAAGCTATGATTAAAGAATGACACAGGGACAAATTTTCCCCATCCCTGCAGGAACTCATTTTTCCATCCTCGCCAATTCTTTTCCTATCCCTGCCCCATTCCTGCAAACTCCATCATCTGCACAAGCCTCAAACACTTTAAAATAATAAGGTTTTGAGGTTTGTGCAGTTAAGGCAGAGCTTATAGGAATGGGGCCGGGACAGCGACAAAACTCACAGGAACGAGACTGGGAAATTGGGTTCCTGCGGGGACGGGGACAAATTTGTTCCTGTGTCGTTCTCTACCTCTGATAACAGGTTTGTTCTTCATGTCCAGGGCTGACCCTGGAGCAGATATGCACTGATTTTGCCCCACCCTAGTACAGGCCTACTCCAATCCACTTGTTGCACAGTATGAATTTTAGCATATTATGTCCCACTATATGAACTGTATAATCTTTAGAGACAGTTCTTTGTAACTCTTTTTTGTTCTCTGAGGACAAGCAGGCATAAAATTCTCATATGTGGGTGACATCATCCACTGACCCCCAGTATAGACACTACCAAGTGCTCTATCATTTAAAGTTGTTTAGGTAATGCTCACACTGCATGCATGCCGGTGCTTTCTGCCCGATGTTGGCTCACGGGACCATAAGTTCTTTGTTTTTTGTGGAGTTAAGAAGCTGTGTCTTCTATTTTTTCTTTAGCGCGTCAAACTTTTTCATTTTTTATACCTTCCCATCTTTATTTTTCATAGTTTTTGTCATAATTATTTCTTTTTATTATGTTCCAGTATTCATCCCAATTTCAGGTTAATTTTGTCAGCTTCTCATTTTTGGGTCTTTGGGCTACCTCGAGCCTCTTTTCTTATTCGGGAACATCAATTGTTTCTGGATACTTTTCATTCGAGTTCCCCGGACCATTGAACCCTGTAATTTAGCATTGGCCGTTTTTCCCTCCGTGTCAAAGATGGTACCGAGAAGCTTTTAAAAAAAATGCTCTTGATGTAATCAGACCTTCTCAGACCCTAACCCGCATTATTGCTGTGTCTGGGTCCTGGACGTCAGGACATTAGCTATACTCTCTGTATCTTGTTTTCAAAATATGTCACTCAAAGCCTAGAAACTTCATTTTGAAAAACTTTTCAGTACTGCGTCAGCATTGACATCAAGCATGATGAGGGACTTGGAACCTGACACTTAGCTTACTATACATCTGGCTTCAGCGCCAAGTGCATCGTTACTGCATTAAGTGCATCAGGTAGGACTCTACATCATTGATGCTTCAAGTACCAAAGGATGTAGCACAAAAGAGAGCTATAAAGCACAAACATTCTTCCCCTTCTAGGCATACCACTGTGTCCTCCCAGGCATCAACTTCGACACATAAGCATCAGTGCGCCAAGAAGCGCTCTCCTTTCATCCAGATGAAATCTCCTCAAAGATGTATCTCGACATCGAAGTCTCCTATGCCACACCAACCAGTAGAGCATTAAAGGCTTCCATGCCTGCCTCAGCCCAGCCTGAAGATACATTAGAGCATCGATTGAGGATGAGGTTACGCTGCACTGGCTGCCAATGGAGGCACAAATAATGTTCAAGTTCTCTTGCATATGCTTCAGGCTGGTTTGGGGACTAGCTCCTACCTAACTGCTACCTCACTTCGTACTATACAGCCCTATAAGACAAACCAGAAACTGCAATCTATTTGCATACCCAAGCATTACTGGCTGTAAATACAAAACCTTTCTGGATAGAACTTTTATGTACCAAGCAAACAAACAACAACACTGGCTAGACAACTACATTAATGGAGCTAGACTGACCTACGTCGCTTTTAGAAAAGTCATAAAAACTGCCTTATTTGACAGATTTATCACCTAAACAGTAACTACACCAAACACTAAATCCAATTCAAGTTTATTAGGATTTGATATACCGCTTATCAAGGTTATCTATTATTTCTAACATGTCTACTCCTGCGTATAAGTCTGAAATTCTTAATAAATTGTATATTGTAATTCGCTGCATTTTAAGATTCTGCATACTGTAATTCACTATCTGCATATTGTAACTCGCTGATTGTCCAGCTCTCTTCAATGTGAACCGCCTAGAAGTCACACAATTATGGCGGTATAGAAGAATAAAGTTATTATTATTATTTGAGTATCAGAGTCAGCACCAACCCATTTGACGCATGCGTCATTTGTGGAGCAATTATCTCCTGCCTCAGAACATCAACCTCGATGCTCGTTGAAGCACACTCCTTGACACAGCTAGTAGGAAGTACTTCGAGGAGTCTGATTCGGATATCTCCAACCATTCAGATGAAGACTTACCAGAGTACTCAGCAGAAGAATCCTACAGTATACTTTCTGACACATCCCCTCCTCCTCGACGCACATTTCCGCCAGAAAGTATATATTTTACTGGCTTTATAAGACTGAGGGGTCAGGCTCTGCTCATCAAGATAGAAAGAGAGGAGGACCCTCATTCTGAACTTTTCGAACTCCTTGATTTTGAGACACCACCAAATGAATGCATTAAAGTACCTCTACACAAAGTCATGAAAGATAACTTTATTTAAAAACTGGGAGTCTCCCCTATCAGTTCAGGTAGCTCCTAGAAAGATAGACATAATGTACAAAATTCAAACGTGTTCAAGATTTGACAGAACTCTGCTTCAACATCATTCATTAGTTGTAGAATCTGTCTTCAAGCGTTCATGCAGCTCACAATCTTACACTTTTGTTTCTCCAGGCAGAGAAGCCAGAACATTGGACTCTTGGCAAGTATATTTTCCATTCATCTATGGTCCTTAGCAGAATTATGAACTACCAATTTTACTTGTCCATTTAATTCAGATCTTTACTAAAACAATTTCTTCCCCCAGACAATTTAAAAAATCTCAACAACTACCTAAGAACTTGTTTAGCACTAGAAAGTTCATGTCTAGAGCAGCTTTTGATACCTTTGATGTTTCTTCTAGAACATACATATGCAGTAGCAATTGCAATGTGCTGGGCAGGAAAACAATGGCATGTGCGTGGTTTGGACAATACCTAAAGTTTTAAAGTGACTGTGCACTTGGCAGTATCCATACCACACACAAACCACCGCTTTCCTGCCCAGCGTCAGCTGGCGGGACCATCAGTTAATTAAAAACATCTAAGAAACCAACTAGGGGAGTTGGGTGGGTTATGAGAACACCTGCTACAGGTAAGTATCTTTACTGCCAAGATCTTGGCTCTGGAGAATGATAATGGATATATAAACATGAGCCTAGCTAAACCCAAGAGGGTTAGAGAAAGCGTTGGTGCTCAGGAAGTAAAAAGAGTCTGCAGAACTGCTTGTCCAAACTGACTGTTCTGGAATTTTGCTGTAAATAGTAGTGAGAAGAAGATGTTATGAATAGAGGACCAAGTAGCCTTTTTGCAGATGTCCTCAATAAAGGTGGAGCGGAAATGAGCTACCAAAGGAGCCATAGCTCAGTCATTGTGGGCTGTTACATAACCCTGAGGTATCAGTCTAGCCTGAGTATACAGTATACACTGCCTAAAGATTAAAGTTACAGTGCACCTGATAGTGTCCATACTGGAATTCTGTGGATGATGTCAACAGCAAAGAAAGAAGGAAGGGACTGCCTTTCTCTCCCATCTTTCTCCACCGAAACAGTCAGCCGCGTCATTGGTGGAAGCCCCACCCCTGATCTTCCGGGCCTCCACAAGCTCCCTTAAAGGGCTGTAGGACAGATTTTACAACACCACCAGGGATCCAGCAGAGAGAGAAGGAAGGGACTGCCTTTCTGTCCTTTCTCTCTTCACCGAAGCAGCCAGCTGCATTGTTGGTGGAAGCCCTACCCCTGATCTTCCAGGCATCCATGAGCTCCCTTAAAGGGTCACAGAACAGGCAAGCCTCTCCCAACAGTGGACCATGCCAAACGGTCTTCTGTGGGGACCGAGAGGACACTGTGGTCAAATCAGCTTAATGTAAGCTCTAACCAAATTGATACATGACTGTAAAAGTGTCCTTAACAAAAAAGAAAACTGCAGAGATGATGTACTTAAAATCAGGAATTTTATTAAGCGTCAATAAATGTTGTTTTACAAATAATGGTTCTTTATGAAACACCAGGACCCGACACGGTCCGTGTTTCAAAGAAACACTCCTTCCTCAGGGGTCCTATAGTGAGATATGTTGAAATAGTGTAAAATTAAACATAAAGTACACTTCTCCCTCCGTATTTGCTGTGATAGGGGATTAACAGAACCGCAAATACAGAAAAATCACAAATAACTTTTTCATGTTTTTTGCTGTTTTCTGTTAAAAACCATCGTGAATATGGTGAATCCACGAATAATATGGTGGGAGACCTGGCCTGTTCCTGTAGGAGTGTTTGTTCTGCTCTCTGAATTTTATTATTTTATTTGGTGTATTTTCATCCCTTTTTTGGGAATTCTGGTGCTTGGAGCATTTTTACAGCTCTACCTGCTTGAGAACACACATACTTTGTGGTCTGTAGCTGCTAGCCAGCCTTCATATTTTTCTCTGGAGCTCAGGGCCATCCCTGAAGTGTTTTCACCTCCTGTTAAGCAGGGGTCGAGCGCAGGCTCTTAGGCGCCCTTAGGAGACTCAGCGATGTCTCAGAGTGTGCTTGCTGCGTCTTCTTGCCTCCACCTGTCCCGGTGTGCATCCGTTGGTCCTCAGGGGTGGAAGCATAGGAGTCTGACTGGCAGCCCAAAGATCAGCTTTGCAGAAGCATTCCCAGCACTGAGGTAGTGAATTTTCTCATCCAACTGTGAAAGAGCTGAGGCAGGCTACAGCATAGATCTTCTGTCACATCACAGTGAGCACAAGCTGTCAGTCTGTGAGATGAATCTGGGGAGGTTAGAAAAGTAGTTTTGAGTGTTTCTGAATGTTCCCCTGTGTTTCCCCTCCTGAAAAATCCTAAAATCACCATTTTTGGAGTTTGGGAAGTATGAAAAATATTGTGATTTTGGCATGAATTTTTTGACGGTGGCCATCTTGGATTTTTAGCAATCATATTCTAAAACTCCCTGCTTCTCCAAAACTGCAAATTTTGCCTAGAAACGTGCTGGGATGTAGTCCTTAGGCTCTCCTCATGGATTTTTTTACCATGATTGTGCAAATTTAGTGCTTTTAGAGCATGCTTGTGCCACATGCTGCATGGCACAGTAAGGGGAGGCAGCAGCGTCCAGCTTAGCCTCTCCCATTCTGAAGCAGGTGACCAAACACTCAGCTAGCCCAGCAGGGTGGCCTTCTTTGCTTTTGGGGCTCGGCACGGCTGGTAGTTCGGTTTGCCCAGCTGTAGACCCTCCGCAGCCTAAGAAACGCAAATTTAAGTCATCTAAGGGTGACTCTACGCCCCAGGAGCTGGACACTTTTTCAAACTTTATGAAATTTTTGTGGTCTAAGTTTCAGAATAGGTGTTCTTCCCCTGAGCAGTCCCAATTCACCTCCGCGCACCGTTGGGCACATCCTCGCCTCAGCCTGCTGCTGTTTTGGCACTGCCTGACCTTGATCTGGGGGACCCTGATGCATATGTTTCACTTGCTGATCCCTTGTTTGCAGGTACAACACTTTCTGGAGCAGGAGATCAGGGGCTGTGTGCTAGATTTGTGGATCCCTCTGGAGTCTTGGATCCTGGGGATGATCCCACAGTCCTGCGCTTATTTAGGTTTGCGGCTCTGCTGGACCTTATTTCTGAGTCTTTGCAGGAGTTGAACTTAGTTACTCAGCCGGCTCTGTCCACTTCTTCCTCTTGGCTTTGTGTTGTGCACTCAGTCTACTACCTTTCCCTGGCATCCTGATATGAGCTTTCTTGTCTCAGAACAGTTTGACTCTCTGGAGGGCACTCTTAAAATTGCTAGAGCTGTGTCATGCTTATATCCTCTGGCACAGGCATGTCAGCAGCTTTTAGGTCAGCCCAGGGTGGATTCTTTGGTGGCACAGGTGAGTAAACGAACCTCTCTACCCAGTGAAGGTGGTATGGTGCTAAAAAATATGCAGGACCACCATGTGGATGTGGTCCTCAGGAAACTCTTTGATGCATCTGCTTTAGGCATCAAAGCTGCTTCGGTGACATATTTTGTTGCATGCACCTGTCTCTCTCGACTGTGCACACTAGAGAGAGCTGTCCCACGCTGTAATTTTATGGCAAGGGTCAGCAGCTTTGGTTCAGCCCAGGGTGGAGTTTTGGTAGTGCAGGTGGCATACTGCACCTTCCCCCCCCCCCCTCCCTCCCAATGTGGGTAACACAGCTGCCTTAGGCATTAAAGTTGCTTTGGTGACATTTTGTGTCACTCGCGCTGTCACACTCAAAAGCGCACTCTGGAAAGTGAGGCAGTGGTTCCCTCTTTTCAGTTTTGTTTTCCCAGGCACGGTTTATATGCCGGATGCATAGCATGCCCTTATGCGAGTTTGACTCGAGTCTCAGAGTAATCTATCTCTGCCCACAGCAGGTTACTGTTTCCACTTTCAAGGCTCATTTGGCTGGGCTGCCTTTTTCAGGAGCTGTGATTATTTGGCAGAGGCTTGCATGACTTCAAGAATTGTAGATTGGATCGTCATCCTACGACTTGGCCTGATAACAGACCTGATCCTCCTGGGGTTCTGGTCGTTCTGATTTCTTGGCACCCAGCACTTCCAGCTGTGTGCAAGTGCCAATTTTTAGGTGTTTTCTCAGGGCTACTAATGCTGGTATACTGGCTAAAGACATCCTAGCCTCCTGATGCACAGGCACAATGGTACCAGATCCACGGATGCCCGTGGATTGGGGGCCATCTCATTTCATTTCTGCCTGTCTGGATGCACATTGGTCAACATCTGAAAGATTGATTAGTGGGCTCTGCTCAGATCGCCCAGACAAAGCGTTCAGGATTCAAATTATGGTCCCCATATCGCCTGACCTCTCTGGCTCAGGCAGACACTCCATATATTTTCTCATGCTAAATAAAGGCTCTGCAGAGTGGAGGCCTCTTCTGGATCGTTGGCACATGATTGCAGCTCTCAAAATTCCATGATTTCAAATGGAGACAGTGTGTTCAGTCATTTCAGCAGTGACTCCAGGGCAGTTTCTTGCCTCTGGATCTTACAGAGACGTGCTTGCACATCCCCATTTTTCCGATCCACCGCTAAGTTTTGTAGGATAAGGTTGGAACGGTAATTTCAGTTCTCAGCCCTGCCCTTTATACTGGCTTTAGCGCCCCAGACCTAAGGTGATGGTAGTGATAGCAGCTTACCTGTGGAAGAAGGGTCTGCAGTGCTTAAATTAGAAAGGTTGTAACCTTGCTCAGTGTGATTCTTTGGTGAGTACTTTTCAATCTTTTATCTGACGACTGTCAGTTCAGAAAGATTTCGGAAAATGGGTTGATGGTGAACTACTCCACATGACTAAATGGTTGTCACTTTGTAAAGATCTATAAACTGAGAATGTTTACTGAATATTCCATAGTTGTTTTTTATAAGGGAAATCTATTCCACTGTGCTGTTGTCCTAGATATGTGTGGGTCAATAGCAGTTAGCTGACTGTCACTGGCTAAATAAATCCCAGATATTCAGTACTGAGTCATGTCTGGCCACTAGCACTGAATATCCAAACCTAATTTTCACTTTGTTGGCCATTGGGATTTATGCAGGTCTCAGCCGATATTCAGCCAAGGCGTGCATAAGACAGCAGTGCAGACACTAGCTGAATATTGGCTGGGACCCACATACATTTTTTTAAAAAGACAGGTTTGATGCCCTGAAGAAAATAGTTTCCTCCCTAGGTCCCCATGCCTAATCGGAATTGTCCCTGGTGGTTTGAGGAGCAACTGAGAAGCAGTGATGCCCACTTGATCCTGCCCTACACTGTCTGTCTCCTCTTGAAAATGGCTGCTGCATATGGAGCCGTTTGCACAGAGGGTGCGCGAGTGTCCTAATATTGAGGGTATTGTTAGTGGAGGACAAGAACAGAAAATACTTCTTTTTGCGGATGATATTCTTCTTACGCTTCGAAATCCAGGGGAATCCCTTCAGGGGATAGTTACAGCTTTAGCTGAGTATGGCCGGGTCTCTGGACTTAAAGTTAATATGGTTAAATCGTAGATTCTTAATCTCACAATTAGGGGACAGGACTGTTTGGATTTGCAAAACCGTTTTCCCTTTCGGTGGACAACTTCTTCATTGAAGTATTTGGGTATACATCTTACGGTCAATTTGTCTTCTTTATATGATGCCAATTATCCTCGCTTATTGCAACAGGTGAGGGAGGGTTTAGATCGGTGGGAAAAACTTTCTGTATCTTGGCTGGGAAGGGTTCATGTAATCAAAATGATGGTTTTGCCTCGTTTTCTTTACTTTTTTACAGCGTTGCCAATTTTTCTTCCACGGGCATTTTTTGACCATTTGCATCGTATGATTTTTTCTTATATTTGGAAAAGGAGACCTCCACGGGTCCGTCGTCAAATGCTGTTTCAGTCCTGGGATAGGGGAGGTATGGCGGTTCCCAATTTTTATTATTATTTTTTGACTGCTCAGTTGCGGTATTTATTGGCCTGGCAGCAAGAGCCTCATAGGACTTGGGTACAACTGGATGCTTGGTTTTTGGATGATATTCCCTTATGCTCTGTACCGTGGTATGCTTTGGGTAAACTTCGGGTCATGGTTCGGAAGGCTAACCCGGTAGTAGGGGTTATTTTGCGTGTGTGGATGTTGTTTTGGGAGAAGTTGTTCCCCGGAAGGGTGTATTTTTCTCAAGCCCCTGTACGGATCGCAGAGGGGTTCCTGCCAGGACATTCTGACTCTCGTTTTAAGTTATGGGAAGCCGGGGGGTTGATTACTTTGGGACAGTTTGTGGTGGATAGGGCCTTGATTCCGACATCCCAAATGCAGGAGGAATATGGTTTACAGGGAGCGGATTTGTTACAATATAACCAGGTTGTTGATTTTCTCAGACAATGAGCTTTACCAGATCTTCTTTTGGACTCTGATGCCTGGAATAAAGTGTGGGTGGCTTCGAGTGGGAGAGGTTGTATTTCTAGATTGTATGGGTTACTTCTTTCGCATGATGTTCCCCCGGAGCACTATTTTGCTTATTGGGAAGGTCTTTTGGGTCGTACTTTTACTGCAGTACAGTGGAAGCGTATTCTCCATGCTCTCCTTAAATCTTCTATTGCTAGCAATATGGTGGAAAATGGTTATAAAATGCTATATCGGTGGTATTACACACCTGAAAGATTACATAGGATTAATCCTGCTCTCCCTGATGTTTGTTGGCGTGGCTGTGGGGCCTCTGGAACATTTGAACATATTTGGTGGGCTTGTCCAAAGGTGGGTCCCTTTTGGGATATGGTGTTTTCTGTTATATCGGACATTTGTGGGGTGCTTATGGTTAAAGATCTGGGGTGCGCATTGTTAAATTTGATTTTCCTTTATTATTGCCTCTCTGGTCACTGCAGCACGGTTGGCTTTGGCGGCTGCTTGGCGTCAAGATAATATACCGTCTAAATTGCAGGTGGTTACTAAAATGGATTATGTTTATCGTATGTCCCAGTTGACCGCTGTGCGTCAGCACACGTTGGGTATGTTCATGCTTCGGTGGAAACCATATCTTGACTGGAAGACTAGATGGGATGGTTGAACTTTTATCTTATATGTTTTTTTTCTTTGCTACCCCATGTTCTGCTTTGTTTTCCTTGGGCTTATTTCTACTGCTGGTTCTGTATGCTTTTCGGGCCTTGGGGGGAGGGGGGTTGATTGGGAGGTTTGGGGAGGGGGGATTAGCATCTGGTACTGTTCTGTTCTATTGCTTTTGGTTGGCCTTGCTACAAAGAGTACTGTTACAACTTTGTGTTCTGTACCAGTGATTTTGTATGGTTCATTTATTTTCTTCAATAAAATGTTTAAAACCAAAAAAATAAAAAAAAGAAAATGGCTGCTGCATGAGGTCATAGCAGCCATTTTGAAGAGGAAACTGACTGATAATCAGGTCTTTGTCTGGTTAAAGTTGGTGCATAAAATTAGGACAGCCTACCTAGCTTCATGCACTTAAAGCAACTAGGGCAATGCTCCACCCAAACTTTACCCCTGGCCCACCCCTAACTTCATTTGTTAGGGATTGGTCATTTAGCAGTAATATTCTTTAGCACTGTCCGGTTAAATGCCGCTGAATATTGACTGTTGGCCTCGAGCAAGTGATTTATGGCCAGGAGCCTCTCTTCTTGGCTGTTTAAATCGCTTTGAATATTGGGCCTGATATATATATAACATAGAAACGTGACGGCAGATAAAGGCCAAATGGCCCATCTAGTCTGCCCATCCACAGTAACCATTATCTCTCTCTGGTAATTCATATTCAGTGCTGCTGTTAAGACCCTTGTTGACCTTTCATCTTCAGTGTTTTCTCCCTCTTTTTTATATTGCAGCCCTGTTACAGTTGATTGCAGCTGCAGAGGCTGGTCGTGATGTTGTATATTTCACCTTTGGTGATAGTGAGTTAATGAAAGAGATTTACAACATGCATACGTTTCTCACACAGAGGGACCAAACTGTTGGTAAGGAAATACAATTTTTTTCATTTTGAAATATAAAAATCGCATAGATATCAAATTTAGCAATTCCTATACCTTTCTAAAGCTTAATTTGGAATAGATGGCAAAAGCAAAAGTAATAATAAAGTAATAATTATAATAGCTGAATTAATAATGCCTTACAGATCAGGGTAGCTCACAATTTTACCTAAGAGGCTGGGCATATCCAGGAATGTAATAACATGCAAATTATGGAATTTCAGTGCAAATTATAAACCAAACACAGTATAATTTTAAGATATATTTTTAAGAACAAATTTCTTAAACAAATAGGTTTTGATATTCCTTCAGAACACCATATAAAAAAATGAGGACCTGAATATAAAGAGGAGTTATTTATTTAGTTTGGCTGCCTGATAAGATAATAATTGCTCAGATATCTTCAATCTTTTCATCAAGTTTCAAGTTTATTAAAAAGTTTGTTATACCGCTTATACAAAGTTCAAGGCGGTGTACAGCAATAATAAAAGAGGGGAATCTTTAAAAATAACAAAACAAATTAATATTGATATATTAAAAACAAGACCAATATTAAAAAGCAACAAATAACAAAACCATAGACTGAGACTAAGGAGATAAACTACACACAAAAAGGGAAAAGGGAAGAACTACAGCATTTAAAATAAAGCACATTTAAGGGCTAAAACAATAGGTAGGGAGAAAGACAACAAATAGTTTAGTCCTGAAAAGGACTTTCGCCTTTAGGCAAAAGAAAATGGAAGTCACTGAATAGGTATATGACCTCCAAAGCCATTGTTTGAGTTGAAGTTTCCTCCTCTTCCTTTGGACCTCCAGTTCAATCAGAACCAGTATTAGGATCTTGACTCTAGGAGTCTTTGTTGATAACTACAATGGAATTTTTTAGGATCCCTTCCAGAAATCTGCAATCATGGTTTTGAATCTAGCAACTAGTTGTCATTGTAAAACAGTGACTATGATGTCCTCCCGAGTACTGTAGATTTTGCTTCCACAACATTTCCAGCCAACTTGGGGAGTGAAAAACACAATTAGGAGATCAAAACTGCTACTGGGTTGGTTTTTCCATGTTCATTTTAATTGCTATTTTTGTGTTTGCCTACAGGAAAGATAGGTGCTGGAAATGTAGGCCAGGGTTTTCCAGGCCTAAATTTCCAGCACCTGTCTTTGCGTGAATCACGCCTATATAGGCACTTTACGATTCTGGCACCTTTTATGTAGGAACTGGTAGACGCTTCAACCTCGCCATTTTTTTTGCTGTTTCTAATGGTGTTCTTCAATTCATTTTGGCGCTGGTAGGACACCAACTGATGTCTGTTTAGGTACCGGTTTTAAAATTTCCCCCGATGTGCACACTTAAAATTTTAGGCACATATAAAAAGTAAACTTGCATTCATAAATGTACATGCTGGTCTCTTCTATGTCTATACAGTAGTTTACATTTGACAACATTATATATTAGCAGTGGTGGTAACATCCATAGTATTTGGTAATTACTAATGTTTCTGTTCTGTTTCCCATTAGCCACTTGTCTTGGATGCAGTTTTCTGATTATAGTGCTTTCAGACTGTACTTTATGTTCTTGAAACATAAACAGGCTTTGTAAGCCTATTTCTTTTTCTTTCATTTGTAATCAAAATATGAGGGCAGTTACAGTAGTTAAGGCAGTAGCACACAATATTTGTCCCTTGATGCACATTAAATAGCAAAAATGTGTGCTATATTACCAACCAAAAAAGGAGTGGGGAAGGGACACTATTAACCAACTGCAAGTATAACCAATTTATTGAAAATATATAAACATTTATTTAAAAATTTATTTACTGCATAAAACTATGCGGTTAACATTTTGGTTACATACATAATATACTGATCGTCCTTTAGTCGCTTAGATGTGGACAAACATCTTATCAATTAAGCATTTAGTAATAAAACTGTAAAAAATTAAAACCCAAAGATTCGTTAGCATTGTATCTTACAGGAAGAACAGAAATGGCACCATTTTCATGGGAAAGCATTAACAAAGAGCTGCGTTTTTCAACATTTTCTTAAAATTAATCTTTCCAACACAAAATCACAGTATGCCTGGCAGAGCGTTCCAGAGTTTGACACTTGCCACTGACATCATTGATGCTCCACTTCTAACATGAGTAATAGACATTTTCCCCCTAAACTTAATTTCATAGTGTTTTCAGACCTTAGATTTCTTTTAGGTTGGTAAATTTCAAACAACTCTTGTAGTACCCTTGGAGCAATATGGTACAATATCTAATGGATGATTACAATGATCTTAAAGTGTATTCAAGTTCAAGTTCATGTTTATTTAATAAATCGCCTATATAAAAAAATATTCTAAGCGATGCACAGTTTAAAACAACTTATGGGAGAACAATCAATCTTAAAACAATCTTAAAACAATTTTAACAAAGTTTAAAAACATTAGTTTAAAAGACAAACGAAATCAAAACAAATAAGGTTTCTTCATAAATATAATTTAGGGACAAACAGGATACACAAAGGGGAAGGGGAAAAAGTTACAATTATCTTAGTCTAGTAAAAAACATAAAAGGGGTAAAAACACAAAAGGGGGGGGAAAATTAATAATAAAAAAAAAAATTGGTTTGAAAAAATAATCATAGCCTTGGAAGATTAGTTAGAAAACGCATCATTATATAGAAATGTTTTTAAAAGTTTTTTAAAAATGATAAGATCTTTTTCTTTTCTAATAAAGAGAGGCAGAGCGTTCCAAGTTTGAGGAGCTAAAACAGAAAACATTTCATTTCTCCTTGTACCCACTATTTTTAAGGACGGGACTGATAATAGATCTTGGGATGACGATCGGAGAGCTCGAGAAGAATGATAAGGAATAATCATTCTAGATATGAACTGTGGTTCGTTAAATAGCAGTACTTTGAAAACTAAAAATGCTATTTTAAAAGTAATCCGATGATTAGTAGGCAGCCAATGGGATTTGATCAAAAGTGGTGTTGCGTGGTCATATTTTTTTGCTTTGTGATTGAGTTTTATAGCAGTGTTTTGGATTATTTGAAGTCTCTTCTTTTTGCGAAACATTGAACAGCAGAGAATTGCAGTAGTCTAGTTTTGAGATGATCATAGAATGGATAAGTATGTTGATAGATTTTGGTTCTAGAAATGATGAAATAGATCGTATTAGACGGAGTTTGTAGAAGCAGGATTTAACGGTTTGGCTAATATGATTATGAAAGGTTAGATTATTGTCAATGATTACGCCTAGGATTTTTAAAGTAGATACTAGTTCTATTGGAGTGTTGTCAAGTACAAATGAGGAAATTGGGGTGATGTCTTTTCTCCAAGTAAAAATCATTGTTTGAGTTTTCTGTATATTTAAAGATAGTTTATTAAGGTTGAGCCAGTTTTTTACTGTATCCAGTTTACTATTAATTGTTTTAATTTCTTCATCTTTTTCGGGATCAAACGGGTAAAGAAGTTGAATATCATCAGCATAAGAAAATGAAGTAAAGCCCAATGATTGACAAATAGTAAGTAGTGGGGAAAGGAAAATGTTAAAGAGAAGAGGTGACAGAATAGAACCCTGGGGGATTCCGAATGGTGAAGAGTAAGAAGTAGAGTGATCGTCTTTAACTGTAACAATGGAAGAACGATTAGAGAGAAAAGAAGTAAACCAGTTTAGGACCTGTCCACTGATACCAAAAGATTCCAGACGATTAAGTAAAAGAGCGTGGTCGATAGTGTCAAAAGCCGCAGAAAGATCTAAAGTAAAAAGGGCAACCGATTTATGATGATCTAGGTAATAATGGATGTTGGTTATGAGACCTAACATTGAGTATTCAGTATTATGATGTTTGCGAAATCCCGTTTGATTAGGGTGTAGTACGTTAGATGATTCGATAAAGTCCGAAAGCTGTTCGAAGACCAGTTTTTCAGTTAGTTTTGCTAAAAAGGGTAAATTGGAGATTGGACGGTAATTGGATACGTCATTACGATTGGCATTATATTTTTTCAGTATTGGAGTAACTGTAGCTATTTTCCAGTTGGTAGAACGGTGGCTGAAAGAAGACTATTTTTGATGAGTGAGTGAATGAAAGGGCCGAAACAAGAAAAAAAATTTTTCAGATAAAATGGGGGAATTAATTCAAATCGAGGATTTTTTAATTTAATTCTTTGAAAGACTCCTATTTCTTTTAGGGATGGAATTTTGAAATTTGAACATTTGGACATTGGTATAGTGGAGTTAATATTATTGTGAGATGGCTCTTCTGTTTTATGAATAACGAAAGTTTTTTGTATAAGGGCAATTTTTTGACAAAAATAGTTGGCCAAGTCTTGTGCTTTGGGAGTAGGTTCTGAGTTATTGTTATTATTTTTGGACTCTGGAGTAATAGATTTAAGAATAGAAAATAATTCGGAACTGTTTTTGGCCTTATAGATTTTGTTAGAGTAGAAAGGTTTTTTTGCTTGATTAATTTTATTTTTATAGAAATATGCATGTTCTCTAAATCGTTGTAGATTAGCAGGGGTTTTTGATGATCGCCATTTTCTTTCTAGTGATTGGAGTTGTGTTTTTATAAAAGATAGTTCCTCAGAGTACCATGGGTTACGGGATTTACGGGAAGGAATAGTTTTAGAGATTATAGGTGCTATTTCATTCAGACAGGATTCTAGCGTAGAGTTCCAGAAAAGTAATTGATCATCAATAGAATCGAAATTAGGAATAATTATAGAGGAACTGAAAAAAGGAGTGATATCAGATGTTTCTAAGTTGGAGAAATCTCTGAACGTGATCTTTTTTTGAGGTGCAGAAGAAGATATTGTTTCTACTTGGTGAGAGTAATAACAATTAAAGGAAATTAAGTAATGGTCTGACCATGGTACAGGAGAGATAAGAGGTACTGAGTAAGATATGAGTTGAGATTTGGAGGAAAGAATCATATCAAGTGTATGTTTAGAAGAATGCGTGGGTTCCCTAATATGAATTTCCAAATCTAAAGTCCTGATGAAATTCATCATATCAATTGTATAGGGATTATTGGTATTATCAAAATGAATATTAAAGGCACCTAGAATAATGGGACAAGCAGAATCAGAACAAAAATCAAATAATAAGTTATGAAAAGAAAGTAGTTTGGTATGGTCTATAGGAGGGGGAATATAAAGTAAAAGATCAGTTTTTGGGTTCTGATTAATTTGAACATGTAAAAATTCAATAGCAGAATTGTTAATAGATTGATCACAAATCTTAATTAGGTTTTTTTGAAAAATAATGGCTACACTACCACCCTTGCGATTCTGGCGATGGTTCCAGTAATAATCAAAGTCAGGAGGACAACAGTAAGACAGAAAGGCTTCATTGCCGGTTGTAAGCCAGGTTTCTGTGATGCATAAAATCTGTAGGCCCTGATGAAGGATAGCATCTTTCAGTAAGTGATGTTTGTTACGTATTGATCTTGAATTAATAAGGCCGAGTTTTAAGGATTTATTGCTAAGAGGAGAGTGTCTATAAAGAGAAATAGGGGTTTTTGGTGCGGAGTCATTGGAACACAAAGGTAGAGTTGGGATTGTTATGAGAGATTGCAGAAGGGATTTAGTGGGTTTATAGAGAATGGGTCTAATAGGTCTATTCCCCAATGAACAGGGATGCTATTATTTGTGGTCAGCATGTTGAGAGCTAAGTTAGTATTATTATGCAGATAAAAATGGTGACAAGTCAAGAGAAACAAGCCAAAGATGTTAAAAATTAGGGATATATAGGTGTGACTAAAAAAATTTAAAAAGGTTAGAAGTATTCTAAGAGGGAAAGCGCACTCGGGCCGCGCACGAAGGAGCGAACAAAGGAGCAGGTCCTGCTCCTTTAGCGCGCTCCTTTGGCGTGCGCCTTTGCGGTGTGCGCCGCAGAGACTCCCTCTAAATATGGCATGCACTGACCTGGAGGGGGGAGGAGTCCGGCAGGAACAGTGAGAGTGAAATTAAAATACAACAGTAAGTAAAATAAAACTGTAAAGGACTAAGATACAGATAAATCAGCAGCTTAAAATCTAGCAGAGTGCAGGTTGGTGCGAAGTTGCTGTGTTTGCTGAATAGGCAGCCAGTGTAACTGTTGCAATATAGGGGATATCTGTGAACTCCTAGAACCCCTGCAATCAATCTAGTAGCTGAATTGATCAGCATCTGCAGTGCCTTCAAGTTCCCTTTAGCAACCGCTAAATACAGTGAGGTACAATAACCTACTCTACTCAATATTAGAGCTTGGACCACATTACAAAAATCAGATGCTGGTAATAATGGTTTTAATATATAAAGCAGCTGCATTTGCATATAACCTACCCTGATTGTTTTCAGAATTTGCTTTCCCATTCTCAAACAGCTATCCAAGCACACTCCCAAGATGGTCATCTCCTTTTTTCACTGGCACTGGCAAATAGTTAAAACATATATAACATATACAAAAAATAGCAAGCCTAACAGAGAGTCCTTTAATTCTTTTTGTACTGGACCCCAACACAGTCCATGTTTCGGCTTGAACAGCCTTCCTCAGGGTATATGACTGAAGCCCAGTAGATTGCGCCAGTGTACAGGTTATAAAACCAAAAAGGAATGCTCTCAATACACAGTTTGAAGCCAAAGAAATGCTGTGAACTTCCACATGAGCTGAATAGTTATATTACCAAAACATATTAATTTAGATTGCAATGAGCTACCTATTAATAACATGCAGAATATGCAGATTCATGCAAAATACCTCATTGTTTTCTAATCTGAATAAAGCAGCCTGCAGTAAATTTCATAAGCTGCATTATTTTTAGAGAAAATAATGCCAGCTGTCTCTTTTCCAAGTTGAAGAGCACTAAACTTTTAAGCCTGTCCTCATATGAGAGGAGTTCCATTCCCTTAATCATTTTGGTTGCCCTTGTTTGAACGTTTTTTTATTCCGCTTTGTGAGTTTTGAAATGCGGTGACCAGAATTGCCCACAATACTCAGTGAGGACCAATAAAGAGCCATTGTAATATTCCTCAGTTTTATTTTCTATTCCTTTTCTAGCATTCTGCGTACTTTTTTTGGCCACCACCAACAGACTTAAGCTCGCCAAATCCTTTACAGGCGATGTAACAAAGCAATATAGGAGACAGCAAATAACTGGGAATACAATAACAAATCGCACAAATCAAGCCCTCAAATACTTATTAAATACGGTAAATAAGCATAATAACTTACCCCCTTACTGATATGCTTATTTTGGGTTTTAATGTTTATCCCAGGACAAGCAAGTAGCCTATTCTCACATATGGGTGACGTCATCGACAGAGCCCGGATAAAGAAGCCTCGCAAGCAGACTTGCTTGTAGAAACTAGAAGTTTCGAGTCAGCCGCACCACGCATGCGCGAGTACCTTCCTGCCCAGCACAGGGCAAGTCTCCTCAGTTCTCAGTTTTCCGCGGAGCCGAGAAGTCCGTCTTTGACTCTGTGCGTTTTAACTTTACTTCATGCCTTCTCTCACTGCGGTTTGTGTTTATTTTCTTCACGAATCACTGTGTTCTTTTATTTATTTCTAGTTTAAAAAAAAAAAAAAATATATATATATATATATCTATCTATCTAATATAATAAAATGCTAGGCCGTGCATGCGCACTTAAAAAAACGTGTTCCCTATCTGTCGCGAACATGAGAGTGCGCATGCGCGGCCCCGGCTCTCACTGTGCATGGTTCTGCGTCCATCGCGCTTAAGCTCAAGCTGCCGCCACGGCTCCTCTCTCGAACTGCACCAGGATCGAGAGAGGAGCTGCGGCGGTGGTTTTCAACTAATAAATAAATAATACACAGCTGGGGGTCGCCGCTCTCACCCGGCTCTCACGGTGCGGCGACCGGCGAACCCTAATGAACATTGAATCAAAGGAAACAACCGGGGCTGCCTAAAGAAACAAAGTTAGGAGCTCTGGCGGCTGCCAATCCACTTCTAATGCTCCCTCTCAGCTACTCCCGCTACGGAACTCGCCTCCCTGCTCGCGCACATCTCCATCAAGAAAAAACAGCATTACCAACCGAAGTTTATTTTTAAAGTTTAACGCCACTGCGGCGGCTCCTCTCATCAGCCACACCTGCATCAGAGAAGGCTTCCGACGCAGACAGCGATAGTGCGAGGAGCCGCCGCAGCGGCTTTAAACTTTAAAAATAAACTTTGGCCGGTAGTGCTGTTTTTCGTGATGGAAGTCTGCGTGAGCTCTCCCAGAGCCTGGCCCGCACCAAAACGCGCTCCTACTTGCCACTACTTGCCAGGTTTTGGTCAAGGTTGCTAAGACTTCTAAGTCGAAGCACATTTCCACTGTCACTTTGGAACCTCCAGCCAAAGCAGGTGGACCGGTTTCAGACGCGGATCCATCCTTGCCAGCTTCTTTCTAGACCATGTTAGAGAAGCAATTTATTCAGTTCCTAACTAATATGGGACCGAAGCTAGCTACTCTAATCCAGCCTGGGCATTCTGCAGACTCCCGTGAGGTCGAGCCTCTTCCTATGCCTTCGGCTGAAGCTACACACTCTATGCAGGGAGCAGAGTCTCTGCAAGTGTCTGGTCTGGCATCTATGTACTCGAAGCAAGGAGCAGATTCTTTGCAAGTGCCTCGACAGGAATCCTCACACTCCATTCAAGGAGCAGAGTCTTTGGGAGTACCTCGAGATTCCTCCATCAAGCCTCCTGAGCTTCGATCTACAGCTTCTAGCCCCATTCATTCATTGGTGGCAACGTCTGCTTCCATCTCCGAAGCCAAGTCTCCTCAATCCTCGAGACCTGCTTCCAGGAACCACTCTCGTCGTCGATCGAGGCCTTCATCGAGGCATACCTCCAGGCATAGCTCTTCTTCCAATGAACGTCCTTCGACTAAGCCTCGATTGATACCATCCAGCTCTACTACACCTCCGACTCCTCGATCAAGGTCTCCGCTTCCAGACCTCGAGGACTCGGCTGCCTCCATTGCCTCGTCCAAGTCTCCATATTCTTTTGATCACTATTTTCCTGCCGAAGCTTCATCTTCAACCCAGGCTGCCTCGAGGTCCTCGAGCCCCTCTCGAGGCAAGGCATTACAGATCAGCTATCTTTCTCTTCTTTTCTTCTTCAGATGGCTGCTGACTTGGAACTTCAGTTAGATGCTGGTTTTAAATACTCTAAGGAGTACCTCGAAGTCATGCATTTTCCTCAACCTCCTGCAGAGTCACTTAAGCTTCCCCTTCATAAGCTTTTGTCTCAGACTTTTACACGATGCCTGGAGACCCCTTTACCAATTCCGGCTGTTCCAGGCAAGTTGGACTCCAGGTATAAAACTCTACATTGTAAAGGATTTGAGAATTCGCAGTTGTCTCACCAATCCCTGCTTGTGCAGTCCTCCTTGAAAAGATCTCATCCTTCCGGAGTTTATGCTACCGTTCCTCCTGGAAGGGAAGGGAAAACCATGGAGAAGTTTGGACGTCGCATTTACCAAAATGCCATAATGTCCTCCAAAGTCCTAAATTATAATTTCCATTTTGTCACTTATTTCAAGTTCCTCATTGATCTTCCTAAATTTCTCAACTATTTAGATGCACAAAAGCACTTCGAATTTCAAGAGTTCATAGCTACTCTGTCACAACTCAGATTACATCTTCTCCAGTCTTCTTATGATGCCTTTGAGTTGTCCGCCAGAGCGACTGCTTGTTCTGTAGCAATGCGTCACCTAGTCTGGCTTCGCACCATTGACATGAACCCTAATCTTCAGGACCGCTTGGCTAATATTTCTTGTTTAGGCAATGATCTCTTTGATGAATCTATCGAGGCAGCCACCAAGAAATTGTCTGAGCATGAAAAATCATTTGCTTCTATAGTCAGACCTAAGCCTAAGCCAGCTCCTGCCAAGCCTGCACGCCCTCTTCCTATTTTCCAGAGGCGTTTTGCTCCGAGAATGGCTCCTTACACTCGTCCGCCTCCCAAGAAACAGCAGAATCAGAAGCAACAGAAATCTCAACCTTCTGCTGCACCTAAGACTGCGCAGCCTTTTTGACTGTTTAAAACAGAGCATAACCTCCACCGTTCTGTCTCTGTCCTCCCTTCCCCCCATTGGAGGTCATCTCCATCATTTCTATCTCCATCAGATGGGAGATAATTACATCCGACCTCTGGGTGATGTCAATCAGAGAAGGATACTCTCTTCATTTCACTCAGGTTCCACTCAGCTTCCTCCAAGAGAGTATCCTTCCAGTCCATCCCAGACCTCCCTTCTTCTTCAGGAAGCTCAAGCTCTGCTTCGTCCCCATACCATCGAACCAGTTCCTTTGGAACAGGGGGTTTTACTTCTGTTACTTCCTTGTTCCGAAGAAGACAGGCGATCTGCAACCCATTCTGGATCTCAGGGCTCTCAACAAATTTTTAGTCAAAGAAAAATTTTGCATGTTGTCCCTAACGTCCCTTTACATAAGAACAAAAGAATTGCCACTGCTGAGTCAGACCAGTGGTCCATCATGCCCAGCACTCCGCTCACGCGGCGGCTCTCTGATCTAAGACCAGCACCCTAACTGAGACTAGCCCTACCAGCGCACGTTCTTGTTCAGCAGAAACTTGTCTAACTTTGTCTTGAATCCTTAGAGGGTGTTTTCCCCTATAACAGCCTCTGGAAGAGCGTTCCAGCTTTCTACCATTCTCTGGGTGAAGAAGAACGTCCTTATGTTTGTACAGAATCTGTCCCCTTTCAACTTTAGATATTGCCCTCTTGTTCTCCCTACCTTGGAGAGGGTGAACAACCTGTCCTTACTAAGTCTATCCCCTTCAGTACCTTGAATGTTTCGATCATGTCCCCTCTCAATCTCTTCTGTTCGAGGGAGAAGAGGCTCAGTTTCTCTAATCTTTCGCTGTACGGCAGCTCCTCCAGCCCCTTAACCATCTTAGTCGCTCTTCTCTGGACCCTTTCAAGTAGTACCGTGTCCTTCTTCATGTACGGCCAGCAGTGCTGGACGCAGTACTCCAGGTGAGGGCGTACCATGGCCCTGTTCAGCAGCATGATAACCTTCTCTGATCTGTTCGAGATCCCCTTCTTTATCATTCCTAGCATTCTGTTTGCTCATTTTGCTGCCGCCGCACATTGTGTGGACGGCTTCATCGACTTGTCGATCAGAACTCCCAAGTCCCTTTCCTGGGAGGTCTCAGGTACCGCCCCGGACATCCTGTATTCGTGCATGAGATTTTTGTTACCGACATGCATCACTTTACACTTATCCACGTTGAACCTCATCTGCCATGTCGATGCCCATTCCTCGAGCTTGATTATGTCACGTTGCAGATCTTCACAATCCCCCTGCGTCTTTACTACTCTGAATAACTTTGTATCATCCGCAAATTTAATCACCTTGCTCGTCATACCTATGTCCAGATCATTTATAAAGATGTTAAAGAGCACGGGTCCAAGCACCGAGCCCTGCGGCACCCCACTGGTGACGCTCTTCCAGTCCGAGTATTGTCCATTTACCCCCACTCTCTGTTTCCTATGCTCCAGCCAGTTTTTAATCCACGTGAGTATTTCACCCTCAATTCCATGGCTTGCAATTTTCCGAAGTAGTCGTTCATGCGGAACCTTGTCGAACGCCTTCTGAAAATCCAGATATACAATGTCGACCGGATCGCCCTTGTCTATCTGTCTGTTTACTCCCTCAAAGAAGTGCAGCAAGTTCGTCAAACACGATCTGCCTTTGCTAAAACCGTGCTGACTGGTCCTCATCAGCCCTTGTCTGTCAAGGTGATCAATGATGCTGTCCTTTATCAGTGACTCTACCATCTTTCCCGGTACCGAGGTCAGACTCGCCGGTCTGTAGTTCCCCGGATCTCCCCTCAAACCTTTCTTGAAGATTGGTGTAACATTCGCCACCTTCCAGTCTTCCGGAATCTTTCCTGATTTGATCGACAGATTGGCTGTTAGTTGAAGCAGTTCAGCTATGGTCCCTTTCAATTCCTTGATGATCCTCGGATGGATGCCATCCGGTCTTGGGGATTTATCGCTCTTAAGCCTATCAATCTGCCTACATACCTCCTCTAGACTGACCGTCAATCCTGTCAGCTTTCCGTCTTTGTTTCCAGCATATAGCCTGATGGGTTCCGGTATGCTGTGTACATCTTCTTCAGTAAATACAGATGCAAAAAAATGTGTTCAGTTTGTCAGAAATTGCTTTGTCCTCCTTTAGCGCTCCCTTTATTCCATGGTCATCCAACGGTCCCACCACTTCCTTTGCGGGTCGTTTCCCCTTAATATATCGAAAGAATGGCTTGAAGTTCTTCGCCTCCTTGGCTATTTTTTCCTCGTAGTCTCTTGTTCCAGTTTTCATCCATTTTTGACCTTTTCCATTCCTTAAATGAAGTTTTCTTGTCTCTGATCGCTTCCTTCACCTCTACAGTGAGCCAGAACGACTCATTATGCTCTCTGGATCTCAAGGAGGCTTATACTCATATTCCCATTCATCCGGCCTCCCGTCAATATCTGAGATTTCGGGTGGGGAATCTGCATTATCAATACAGAGTGCTACCCTTTGGCCTAGCTTCATCTCCCAGAGTGTTCACCAAGTGCCTGGTAGTAGTAGCAGCAGCAGCTCTAAGGAACCATGGTCTTCAGGTGTTTCTCTACCTAGACGACTGGCTCATCAAGGATTCCACATCTCAGGGGGTTATTGTAGCGACCCAACGGACTACGTGGTTCCTACAAAGTTTGGGATTCGAAATCAATTTTCCCAAATCCCAACTTCAGCCCTCTCAGAATCTACATTTCATCGGAACTGTTCTGGACACTTTCCATCTCAGAGCATTCCTTCTGCAACAATGTCTGGAAGCTATCCTTCAACTCTGTCATGCAGTGTCTTCCCGCTCTTCAATCTCAGCAAGACACATGATGGTACTCCTAGGTCACATGGCCTCCACAGTACACGTGACTCCTTTTGCCAGACTTCACCTCAGAATTCCTCAGTGGACCCTGGCATCTCAGTGGACGCAGGCTTGCGACCCACTTTCTCGACACATTGCAGTCATTCCTTCCTTGAGACAGTCTCTCCGCTGGTGGATGCTCTCTTCCAATCTCTCCAGAGGTTTACTGTTTCAGATACCCCCTCATCGGAAGGTCCTCACGACAGATTCCTCAACCTACGCTTGGGGGGCTCACCTCGACGGTCTCCGTACTCAAGGCCATTGGTCCAGCATGGATCATCAGTGTCATATCAATCTGTTGGAACTCAGAGCGATCTTCAGTGCTCTCAAAGCTTTTCAACATCTTCACGACCAGGTAGTCCTCATTCGGACAGACAACAAAGTTGCCATGTACTGTGTCAACAAACAGGGAGGGACGGGATCTTCCTCCCTTTGTCAAGAAGCTCTGAAGGTTTGGGACTGAGCAATCCGCCACAACACCTTCCTAAAAGCTGTCTATATCCAAGGGGTGAAAAATTGCTTAGCGGACAACTTGAGTCGTCTTCTGCAACCTCACGAATGGACACTCCATTCTTTGCCTCACATCACATTTTTCACAGTGGGAAACGCCTCAGATAGATCTCTTTGCAGCTCCCCCCAACCACAAACTGCCTAAGTTCTGCTCCAGGATATATTCTCCTCATCACCTCGAGGCACATGCTTTCCTACTGGAATGGATGAATCTCTTCCTGTATGCATTCCTTCCATTCCCTCTCATTCTCAAGACTTGTCAAGTTGAAAAACGCTTATGCCACCATGATTCTGATTGCTCCTCGGTGGCCGAGACAACCTTGGTACTCCCTTCTACTTCAACTCAGCAGCAGGGAGCTATATCTTCTGCCAGTTTTTCCATCTCTGCTTATACAGAGTCAAGGATCTCTACTTCATCCCAACCTGCAGTCTCTACACCTGACAGCTTGGTACCTAAACATAACTCCTCTTCAGTTTTCTCAACCTGTAAGAGACATTTTAGAGGCTTCTAGGAAGCCGACCACTAGACAATGCTACCACCAAAAATGGACTAGATTTTCTAGGTGGTGCATCTCCCGCTATAAGGAGCCTCAACATTCCTCCTTATCTTCTGTACTATATTATCTTTTGCACTTATCCATCTCTGGCCTCAAGTCTACATCGATTCAAGTCCATCTCAGTGCAATTGCTGCATTTCATCAACCTATTGAAGGGAAACCCCTCTATGCTCATGAAAGGCCTTTTCAATGTCAAACCTCCTCCAGTGGTTTGGGATCTCAATGTTATTCTTACTCAATTTATGAAGCCTCCATTTGAACTAATGTCTATGGCTCATCTGAAGTATCTCACTTGGAAAGTGGTGTTTCTCATTGTCCTCACATCTGCTCGAAGAGTCAGTGAGCTGCAAGCTTTAGTTGCTGATCCACCTTTCACTGTGTTTCATCATGATAAGGTGGTCCTTCGTACTCATCCTAAATTCCTACCTAAAGTGGTTTCAGAATTTCATCTCAACTAATCCATTGTTCTTCCAGTGTTTTTTCCTAAGGCCTCATTCTCACCCTGGAGAATCAGCTCTTCATACTCTGGACTGTAAGCATGCTTGGCCTTCTACTTGGAATGCACCAAACCACACAGAACTGCTCCTCAACTTTTTGTCTCCTTTGATCCAAACAAGTTGGGACACCCAATCTGTAAGCATACCATCTCCAACTGGATGGCTGCTTGTATCTCTTTCTGCTATGTCCAGGCTGGATTACAACTACAGAATCGAGTCACAGCCCATAAAGTCGGAGCAATGGCAGCTTCAGTAGCTTTCCTCAGATCTACACCTATTGAAGAAATTTGCAAAGCTGCTACTCAGTCCTTGGTTCATACTTTCACTTCTCACTATTGTCTGGATGTTTTCCAAATGGGATGGCCATTTCGGCCAGAGAGCATTACAAAATTTATTCTCCTAAGTTGCCAACGCTCCCACCATCCCATTCTAGTTAGCTTGGAGGTCACCCATATGTGAAAATAGGCTGCCTGCTTGTCCTGGGATAAAGCACAGTTACTTACCGTAACAGTTGTTATCCAGGGACAGCAGGTAGCTATTCTCACAACCCGCCCACCTCCCCTGGTTGGCTTCTCTGCTAGCTATCTGAACTGAGGAGACTCGCCCTGTGCTGGGCGGGAAGGCACTCGCGCATGCGCGGTGCGGCTTACTTGAAACTTCTAGTTTCTACAAGCAAATCTGCTTGCGAGGCTTCCGCATCCGGGCTCCGTCGATGAAGTCACTCATATGTGAGAATAGCTGCCTGCTGTCCCTGGATAACAACTGTTATGGTAAGTAACTGTGCTTTCTATGTATTTATGTTTGTGTCTCTTCTTTTCTAAGCGGATATTTATAGGTTGTTGCTAAGGTACTACAGTGAGGAATGTAGAGGCGGCCCTTCTCAAAAGCCTGATGTCAAGCTGTACCATTTCATTTACAACACCATTGAATCCAACTCCAGTTCCACAGATGAGGAAGATGACCTCGGAGACTAGGAAAATGATAGTTTCTGTTTGTTGGGTGCTATTCCTGTGAAATGGTATAGCAATAGAAATGTGTGCAGTACTGCACACTTCATGCAATATGCTTTGTCAGTATAGCATCATAGTTTCCCAGAGGCTGGACTTCCTGTGCTTCAACACAGCATTCACCTAAAAAGAAATCTGTATTAACGTTGAGCCCATACTTTATTTTTTACATTTTTTGTTCTTCAGGAAGTTTTTAAGCCTGCTTTCTTTATCTCAATTAAAAGGTGTTCAATCAAGTGAACTTTACATAGCATGTCTGTAAAGAAGGATTTCTTCCTGTTTCATTTATTGATCCAGTTCCCCATCCTTTCCCTCGGATTTAAATTCTTGTACAGTAAGACCTTAATGTAAGAATACATTTTGTAATAAATTGAAATATTTGACAATAGAAAAGGCCCTTTAAATAAAAGATTGAAAATGTAAGCAAGTTGTAAGAAAATTGTGTATTGCTAATAAATCCTGCTGCATGAATTTTAAGTGTAGTAACCTAACTCTTATTTTGTACATTAGCATACCTATTGTATATTTGTGTGTATGTAAATGTAAAGATTATATGTGATTTGCAGTTCATTTATACGTGATGTGATCATGCAAAGCAGTTGGTCGAAATATTACACATGAGGGGAAAGATTTGTGTACAGCAGGGACACAAACAAGAAGGACCCATTTCCATAGCTGGAAGCACAGAGGCAAAGAGTGGAACTGGTCAGTTGTAGTTTTAATGCTGTTACCTTTGGACACCAATACATGTCACTTTGACACTATATATTCAAAATGTACAGTGCTGCGTACCCCTTTCAGTGCTATATAAGTGATAAGTAGTAGTAATATATTCTATTCTTACTTATTCTCACAATAGATTTTAGGGGGTTAACAACAATTTTTTAAAAAGAAAGTGCATAAATGATCCTAATCTTTCTACTAGATGTTGACTTGTCACAGGCAAAATTTGCTGAATCACAACCATGTTCAGCATTTCTTTATTTTTCGTAATCTTTATTCATTTTTAAAACTCATAATAACTGTAATATATAATACAATCATTTTGTACTTTAACATCACTTAAAATATCATCAACTTCTAACTTGCATCAAATATCCCTTATACCCAACAATTATTCCTAAACAAAAGAAATCATAAAATATCCCCCCCTTACCCTGGACATGTATGAACAAAAGGGAAAAAATTAATATTTATTATATGCAGTAATTTCAATCTTTGCAGTATCTTGTTAATGGCTCCCAAATAACCTGAAATTTCTTAAAATTTCCCTGCTGCTTGGCAATTATCCTTTCCATTTTGAATATGTGACGCAAAGACTTCCACCAAAAGCTATAATTCAGCCTATCCCAATTTTTCCAATTATTCATAATCTGTTGTATGGCAACCCCTGTCATAATGAGTAGAAGCTTATTATTATTAGAGGATGTTCAGCATTTCAATAAACTATTGTGATTCCACATTTGTCTATTTGGCCAGTTCCACTTTTTGCCTCTGTACAGCAGGGTCTACTAAAAAACAAATAGAGACATTCTTTTCAAGGGAGCTAGTCTTGCTTATGCTAGACATATCTAAAGTTCTTTTTCATTGTCATGAGATGACATTGATATTTAAAGTGTTGTCAAGTACCTCATGTGTAGTTGTTCCTATGACCATGAATCTTCTGTGCTAATAATCTTAATCAGAAGTGAGTATTGGTAAGACTTGGATAAGAAAAAAGCATAAAAACAGATTGAAGGAGACTCCTACAACACAGGTGACTTTAATGAAAATCGCATCACTTTTATTATAGATCTGCTGACCACTTCTATTGAAAGTATAAGAAATAAGGATAAAAAGAAAGAAAAGATTTTGAGATATTTGTATAGAGAGAATATCACTCAGCTTATAGTGCGTCGTCTTGTTAATGGCCTTTCCTGACTCACAAATGATGATTGGGGCAGAAGTAAATGGCTCCTTGATACATCCATTTGAATTTGGTCTTTTGAAGCTTATGGTCATGACCTTATTTTCTCTGTATACTTCCCACATACAGTAATGGAGAAAACATAAGACAGGTTCCTCTGTGAAACCTCCGCAGGCGGAACAAGATGGCTTCTCAATTTAAACAAAAACAAAGCGTGTTTAATAACAGGTGGTTCTCAATTTAAACTACATTATTCAGTTAGCATAATCAAATATTAGATTCATGTACAGTTTCAGTGAAGTGTGTATTTTATTCTCAAAAGTTCTTGTACTGTATATGTGCAATGTAGAAAGAGATATGAAAACTCGCTGTTGGAATGTTTTTCCTTCTTGAACACAACCTCCACCCAATATGTATGTGGGTAAGCTAGAAGATAAGAAAAGAAGTGTATTATATCTGAGCACAGTAATATTGGCTTCAGTTAATTATTTAGCATTTAGCTCACACTTTTCCAGTGGTAGCTCAAAGAAAGTTATATTCAGGTACAATAGGTGTTTTTCTGTCCCCAGAGCTCTTACTGTCTAAGAGGTCCTTGAACTAAGCTGCGGCAAAAAAGTGGCCTTAGTGAGTCTTTGTGCATATTTTTCCCTTGCTTTAAGTACAATTTTATTGCAGCCATAAAATGGCCAATTTTTTTTTTTTTTGGGGGGGGGGGTTTGTATTGATGGGTATGTTACCTTTAGTGTGTAGCCACTAGAAAAAATTACATGAGCACTTAGGACCTAATTCTATAAAGTGCTTAAAGTTAGACACAGATATTGGTGCCTAACTTAATCGAGCAGTAGGTTTAATCGGTGCTCATATTGGCACTCAGCACCTCACAATCAGCTTTAATTGGTCCCAATTGAAAGACAGGCGCCTAACTCGAAAAACTTGATTCTATATAAAGTTGGCACCTAGCCCAAAGCACCTACACTAAAAGTGGGTGTAGTAAGGGGGCAGATCATGGGTGTGTGTTCAAATTAGAACCTCTCTCTGAATTAGGCTCTGATATCGGTGCCTAACTTTAGGTGATGAAAACTTTGGCACAAATAGGGTGTACCTAATGATAAGATGCTGAGCAATGCTAAGCGTGATTCTATAATGGGTGCCTAAGTTTTAATAGAATTGGTGCTAATGTCGGCGCCTAAGTTTAGGCAGACTTTATAGAATCAGGGCCTTACTGCCACCCATTTTGTAGGCATTAAAGACTCGTATGGTAAGTGGCAAATAATGTAGCTGCACTAACTGACTAGTGCAGGAACATTCACTCTCTGCCTCCCTGACACAACCCTGAAAAAAAAAATTGTTTATATATATATATATATATATATATATATATATATTGTAGCATTCACTGATTTGGCACTTACTGCAGGATATCTGTGCGGGGCCCAGGGCATGCCATTTTAAACTGAGTTAGGCACACTTTAGCACTTAATGCAGCTTAGTAATAGGACCCCTAAGACAGTGGAGGATTGATTTAAACCCTGGTGTGTGGTTCACAGTCTGCTATTCTAACTACTAGACTACTCCTGTAGGATGCACTCAGACCTGGGCTACATTAGATACTACAAGTTTCTGGCAGTATGGCACAGTTAAATATATGAGCAGAACATACGCAGGTAAGGCTAAACTCAAATAGGACACTGGTCTTTGACCTAAGGGCCACCGCGTGAGCAGACTGCTGGGCACGATGACTCAGCAGCGGCAAATCTTATGTTCTTACCTGGAGTGAGCACTTTACACACTCTCACCTAAGGAGGTAAAACCGTTAAAAGTCAAATATGAGCATGGGAGTTGTCTGGCACTTTTTCAGCTGCTTACTATAGTAACTGATAACCAAAATGTTTTCTATTAGTGTGACCTAACGATTAGTGTGCACTAAATGCTAAGATGCTCATAGGAATCTAATTGGCATCTTAGTGTTAGCCTACACAAAATCTCTTAGAGCAAGTTGGCAAATCCCACCCACTCCAAGTATGTGCTTTGAGATGGAGAATGTTTTAATAGAAATTGTTTATTCCAAATTGTTAAAGACTTACTACTTAAGACTGCCTGACTTTATATGAGAGTTGTTTCATGATATTAGGAGTTCTCTCACTTGTAGAAGAGGCCAGAGATGAGGACAATAAAATGCAGATTCAAGGCCAATACTTCTCTTTTGAATGCATTTTATTGCAATTAAAGTCCTTTTGGTACCACCAGGGGAAAAAAATGCTACTTTTCCATCCTGAAGTTCCTATTAACCAATAAAGATAAAGAAAAATTCTCAAAATTTCACCAAGAATCAACTACTTTATTCTTGAAGATTTTTTATGCACACTAAATACATGTTTATTTCAAATGTTTCATTAGATTTAATTATATTTGTTTAATTTCCCTTATATTCTTAGTAATCTCTTGAAAACATGTGGCATAATGAAGCACAAAATAAGGGAGGAATTCATCAAGGGTCCGTTGGTTGTTTTTTTTTTATCGCAGACCTCTGCGGTAAAAGCTCCAATGCTCATAGAATTCCTATGAACATCAGAGCTTTTACCACAGTAGCCTGCGATAAAAAAACCCCAACGCAGCTTCATAAAAGAGGGTCTTAGAGCCCCTTTTACAAAGCTGCAGTAGCAATGCTTCCATGGTAAATGCACCAAAGTCTATTCAATTCCTATGGACTTTGGTGCATTTACCGTGGCAGCTTCACTTCCATGGCTTTGTAAAAGAGGCCCTTAGTTTGCGCTAACAATTAGTGAGCACTAAATGCTAAGACACAAAAAGGAATATAATAGGCATTTTAGCATTTAATTTGCATTAAATCGGTTAGAGCCCCCTTGATAAATTAGCCCCCTTGATAAATTCCCCCCCTTAGTGTCTGAAATGTCTGTGTTTTGTTATCTACTGAGGAATTTGTAATCAGCTAAAAAAAAAAGTTTTAATAAATGAAATATAAGTTTACATGGAGAGGGCGTTAATTATACTAAAAATAACAGCAGTGCCTTAATCCCCTCCCCCCAAAAAATATCTTATGGGTGCAAAATATGGGGACCATTATTAAAATTAAGGTGTATGCTCATAATGCTACAAACTTCCTATACCATATCATAATAGGTCACTAATCTTAAGAATATATTTTTTAAACACCTGCTCAAAGTATAGGAAAAATGCATGAAAAGCTTAACATTTTAAATGTATAAGTGTGTGCCGATTTCTTCTACACTTAAAATCTGTCAAAAAAATTTATTTTCAAATGGTGGCTAGTGATTTACTGTACTGAAAATAAAATAATGAGATAGGAGGTTCAGGACTAGACTGGGAAACACTTGTAGTTTAATTCCAAAACCTGCTTTTAAAGTTATACATATTGAAGGTAATTTGATAAAAAGAAGGGAATTTAGCTCACACCTATTTAGGTGTAGTAAGTATTTTTCTGTCCCTGGAAGGCTTACAATGTGAGTTTGTACTTGAGACAACTTCTTGTCCAAGATCACAAAGAGTCACAGGACTACCCTGGTTCTCAGCCTGCTGCTTTAACCATTGACCCATGTGTTTATATAAAATTGCCTCCCTGAAAGCACCCACACAGAGATACCTGCTCAGATGCAATATGAACTTTTTGCTGTTTGAATAGGCTTACATATGCATGTGTTATAAAATGTGTGTGTGTGTGATGATACCAGGTCTATTCAAAAAGTTCCAGGACAGTTTGAATTGTGTGCCAATGGGAAGTTCTATTGAGACGCACTAGGTGGCGATGAGTAGCTTGAAACCTCATGAATAACCTTTTTTCCATTTGTTGATATCTGTTTTCGTCTCCGAGCTACAGCAGTTTTTGTGACGGTGTATTTTCGTAATCTATTTTCATCATGTGTGACCTCAATGAGCAGCGCTACTTATTCACAATCTGGAAGACCACCAATGTCAACTGATGATGATCATGTTAAGTGAGGGTTCTTGTACATGCTACTCGGCGATTAACTTAGAGAATTGGCAGAGAAATGAAACATCTCCACTGGTTCATGCCACAACATTCTAACAGAGCAGTTGGGGATGTCTCGCGTTGTGGCAAAGTTTGTTACACGATTGATGACCAGAAAAACTGCAAAAATGCAATGACAGTTATTCCCCAGCCACCTTACTCGGGTCCCTGTTGACTTCTTCTTTTTTCTTAAATTTAAATCACAATTCATAAAGCAAAATTCAATTCAGCAACTTTTGGCAATTCCTGAAGATACGTTTTAACTGTTTCCAGAAGTGGAAATGACTTAAGTGTATATGTAGGGAAGGGGAGTACTTTTAAGGGGAACCAATGGAATAAGTTGTAAGATTGTTTAATAAATTTTTATAAAATCAGTCCTGGAACCTTTCAGCTTGTTCTCTTCCACCTGGAGTACATAGATACATTTTGCATATATAAAGGTACTATGTTTTCTGAGCACTTGAGCATGATGAATAGCATTTTATGCACCTAGTCACTTTATGTTTAAATATATTTATTGATTTTTAAATCATATAATCAAGAATATCTTGTACAGAAAGCAAATTAGCAATTCCACATAAAGCAAGAAACATTCCAATAACATTTAAATCATGTATAAACTAAAATGCTCAAGTCCTCAAATTTGGATCCAAGATTTCTTATCAAAAACAAAGAAAGAAGAATTGAACAAATGTACACTCTTTCATAAAGTTAGCTGGAGGGCTGATTGCTGGGATTAATCAATAATCTTAGAGCTTATGATTTTTCTACCTCCAATCGGGAGAGCGCTAAAAAGGAAGTCAACTGATTAGGCTCAAAGAAAACATATTTAACTGATCGGTGATGCACTATACATTTACAAGGATGTCGCAAATAAAAAGTCCAACAAAAATTGGTCCCCAATCAATATTTGTTCAAAACTAGAAAAAAGATGGAAAAGGACAGAAACTGTGCTTCCCAATCCTTGGGTAAGAATAGTACTGTCAAGTAAATTAATTTATGTGTATTTATATTTCCTGACAGTAATACTTCAAAATATGTATGTGCTAAACCATTTAATATTGTTTAATTTGTTTGAATTTTGGCTGTGTGTTAATTTACTGGACATCAGTATGAGCCATGTAAACGGTGCCCAATATAAGGCTCAGGCAGTAACCTTGCGATGACTAGCATCGTCCGGATAATATCTGGATAAGGATAACTGCCTCATACATCATATTTGTCCATGGCCAAAAAGCAACAAATTACTAAAATAGAAAAAATAATGATAAGTAACCCAACTGTCCCTTTACAATCTTAAATCCACGAGATATGGCATGTAAACTCCTAAGGATAAATTAAATGAGGTGTCTGTGACCAAACTTACTGTGATAAAAATAGAAAAATATATATAGGGTGTAAAAAAAATTCACACGTCACTCAGTAATCTTGGGAGGGCGTGGCCAAGTTTGGACTCCCGCGGCGTCTTATTCTCCTGAGGCGCCATTTTTTGATTTCATTTCATGAGGTGGTGGCTTTATTTGAGACCGCTCCAGCACAAGAGGTTGATGGTTTTGACTGTCTGACCATCGCCTTTCCGACAGCTTTATTGGAAGCTTGTCGCTTGATTCTGATTACTAAGGATCTTTGCTCCTGACGAAGGCGGACGAAACGGAGCTCTGTTGAGTGGAGATTTCCTGCGGGTAGTGATTGATTCCAGAAACACTCGCATTTCCTACATTCAGTGAACGCAAGCTAAGTATTTATTACTTTTACAAAATTGGGACATATGGGCATTCTAGTGATGACCCACAGAATGTATGTTCTTTTTGAATTTTTTATACAAACAGTTGGACTTTGATACACAGAGACTTGGAATCGTTCAAGTGATCTTTATTTAAATTTACGGACTGACTGCTAGTCATTTTTCAGCTTATTGCATGAACTTTTAGCATGACTTTCTGAATACTTGGACTCTTGCTCACTTTTTTCATTTTTTTGCTTTTTTTCTTTTTTTGGGCGTGTCTACCCTTTCCATTTATTTTTCAAACGTGCTATTTGTCACTCCAGTCTTTAGTTATCATCACTTTTTTCATAAAAAAAATTTTTTTACACCCTATATATATTTTTCTATTTTTATCACAGTAAGTTTGGTCACAGACACCTCATTTAATTTATCCTTAGGAGTTTACATGCCATATCTCGTGGATTTAAGATTGTAAAGGGACAGTTGGGTTACTTATCATTATTTTTTCTATTTTAGTAATTTGTTGCTTTTTGGCCATGGACAAATATGATGTATGAGGCAGTTATCCTTATCCAGATATTATCCGGACGATGCTAGTCATCGCAAGGTTACTGCCTGAGCCTTATATTGGGCACCGTTTACATGGCTCATACTGATGTCCAGTAAATTAACACACAGCCAAAATTCAAACAAATTAAACAATATTAAATGGTTTAGCACATACATATTTTGAAGTATTACTGTCAGGAAATATAAATACACATAAATTAATTTACTTGACAGTACTATTCTTACCCAAGGATTGGGAAGCACAGTTTCTGTCCTTTTCCATCTTTTTTCTAGTTTTGAACAAATATTGATTGTGGACCAATTTTTGTTGGATATCAAGCGCGGACAGTATTGGTCACAGAGTCCTTAAGGGGTTTCTGCAGTTTAGCAAATAAAAAGTAGCACCCAAAGATATAACACCTGGCTTCAACATAAGAAATTCACGACGACGCTTTTGAGTCTCTCGTGATAAATCAGGAAATACCTGCACTTTACAACACATAAATTCTTTCTGTCTATTTTTAAAGAATAGTTTTAACAATCATACTTTATCAATAGAGAGAGCTACTGTTATAATCAAAGTACTCGGTTCTACAGCCTCTTTATCAGATTTTTCCAATAACTCCGATACATCCAATAGTCCTTGATCCGATGACTTTTTTGGCAATTTAATCTTATTAGGTAAGTAATAGACTCGTGATAAAGGAGGTAATGAATCTTCTGAGGCCCCCAAAACTTCAAGAAAATATCTTTTAAACATTTCTCTAGGTGATGTCAATGGAAGCCTAGGAAAATTAATTAATCTTAAGTTATTGTATCTGGAGTTATTTTCTAAGTTCTCCATCTTTCTTCTAAGATTAATATTGTCTTTCATTAAAGTTTCCTGTAGTTGTTTGGATGATTTAATTTCCTGTTCAAGCTTTTGAACGGAGGAATTAGAGGCAGTCATATCATTTTTCAATTCTTTAAGTTCAGTAGAGTGTTGAGATAATTCCCCCTCAATTGACTGAAGTTTGGGACTTATGGTCTTCACTAGTCCGGCCATAAGATCCCATAGTGAGTCCAGAGTTACTTCTGAGGGTTTTTCCAAAGAAATTAAAGGTAAAGAAATGTCATAGTGCTCACCGTCCAGTTGATTAACTTGTCGCTGTCCCTGAAGGTTAACTCGCCTCTCCTTAGATGATTTCCCCTCAGCTTCTTCGAAGGAGCTCATATCCATAGGAGCTCCTGTCAGCAGGCTCTGTGCTGGACTACTTGCCTCAGGGGAAGGCAAGACCCCGACCTCCGGGGTTTCCTTACCCCTTGGAGAGCTGCTTAGCTGAGGTTGCAGGGGCGGCGCCCTAACGTCGGGGCTCAAGGATGTCTCCAATCCCGGAGGAATCACCACGGCCTCACTGACGCCGCTACTCCTCTGCGGGCCTCCCTTCGACGCCGAAAATACTCCCTGCATCCGTCTGAGGAGTTCCCCGATGTCACCAGCCGCGGGGGTGGCTGTGGGCTGCGAGGCACCAGCGGCGCTACGGCCCCTCCGTTTAGGCATCGGGTAAGTGGTTAACCGCTAAGAAATTATTAAGAGAAAAAATCCTCAGAGTGGCTCCTCAGCGCGTCTAGCCTGACGCCATCTTGGATCTTGTCTTAGCACCTAGTCACTTTAAATCCCCCCCCCCCACACACACACACTTTTAATCCCCCCTTCCCCAATAGCACTGGGTGCAGATAACTCAATTGTTTATAGCTTGCTGTCTTCTAGATTCACATTGTTTTCCAGTTTTGAGGCTTTCTTTACTAAAGTGCAGTAAGATTTTGCAGTTAGTACAGCTTACAAATAAAATTAATGGGCATTTAATTGCAACACCCCTGCCTTAACTGTTGGGGGCATTCCCATCATTTTTCCATTTAGTTAATGCAGAGAATAGTTCTTTACCTTTGTTATCTGAATGGCAGATAGTGTAAAGTGGTCAGCTATACCTGTTCAGATGGCAATTAACAGCTGTGTTAACAATGTGTGGTAATACCTCCATGTTTACAGTAAGGTGCATTCCCCACTCCTTCCACATTAGTTAATGCAGAAATTAGATGTTGATGAATGCTAACTGCTATGTTAACAGCTAATGCAACTTAATAAATAGGCCCTTTTGTAACTTGTGCCCACCCAGTTTGGCTTTTGTTCAGTGAGATGACACACATCATTAATGTAACTGAAGGGGATCCTCAGTCCCCCGCCAGCTAAAGAGTAGAGAGTTGCACGGGGACAGAAATTCCACCCATCCCCGCCAGGATCCTCTCTGTCCCCACCAGGATCCTCTCGTCCCCGCCAGGATCCTCTCCATCCCCCCCATCCCCGCAAGGAATTACCTCCATCCCCGCCCGTCCCCCATTTAACAATATTCACAAGTTACACCACTTGTTAATACAATACAGTGCCACACTAGAACCATAAAATTTTCAGGAAAAATAAAAATTTCCAAAAGGAGAAGAAAACATAGGCACTTCCTCAGACCACTAATTAAGAATATAGTGGAAACTAAGAGAAGATTTGGGAGAATCGTTACTGAAATAAAATGAATAAAGCAAAGAAGACTAAATCTTGGGATTCACTTTACATTGTTACTCATTGCAATCTATACTTTCACTCCATTAGTGTCATTTTTGAGTTGCAATAATCAGCTGTGCAATTCCTGTTGTATGATTGGGCTTCTTAAGTCACTCCCTGCTCCATTTCAGGTGTCTTACCTTCTTCCAGTACACTGTAAACTACGGCTGCTGCCATTTTTGCATCTTCCTGGGTCTCAGCTCATGTTTTCAGGTATGCAAAGTCCTTTAATTCAGTTACTTTCTGCCTCATGGCCATTCTCCACTTTTGCCAGACTACTAACTGCCTAATGAAGCATGTTGGGCAGAAATATATAGATGCATACCAATTTATTGCTGCAATGAGGGAAATGAACAGAGATCACCACTGAAGCATCCATACAGCTGGCTCACCTCACTTCCTCCCCCTATGTGACTGCATTCTTTTTATGCTGATAAGGTAAAACGAATCCTTATTCATGGTAATTCACCTCAAGCCTAATAGTGAGGCAGGTCATCAAATAAATAAATTGTCTGTTGAAATGCTTCCTGAGTTTCTCCCAGGCCCTTCTCTTGCAGGCATGGTCTCTCCTCTGGCCAGGCTCGGGGACCAATTAGTGTTCCTTTGGCCAGGAGAAGGTTGTCAACGGCTCCATAATTGGAGTCATTTTGCAAGTATTCCTGTGTCTGCAATGTCAACAGGTAAATCACATATATGCATGCAAGCAAGCAGTGTGGATATCCCATTGCATATGGATGGTCACATTTCTTTTTACATATATGCACCCATTCTGAATAGATCTTCAGAAGTGCCTCCTAATGATTCTATTACTTCATTTTCCACAAGATATGTGGCACATAACTCATCAAGTGAGCTTAGGCTTTTCAATACAACTTTCCTGATAATCAATTTTTTAATTAATAGTAGAACCTCACTTTTTTTATAACATTAGCTTTAGAAACTTTATCCTTAGAAATAAATGGCAAAACTTAGCTTTTGTCAAAATATTGGGTGGGGACCAGTACTTCCAACATGTCTCAAGGAAGTCCCCCCTCCCCCCCTCCCCGAATCACCATGTCTGACAATCCTGAACTTGACTTCCTTGAGACAGCTGTGAGGCGAAACATGTTGGAAATACTGGTCCCTACCTGATGTTGACAAAAGCTAGGTTTTGGCATTTATTTCTACAGATAAAGTTTCTAAAGCTAATGTTATAAAAACAAAGTGAAGTTTAATATTCATAAAAAATTGATTATCAAGAAAGTTGTATTGAAAAAGCCTAAGATCACACGATGAGTTTTGTGCCACATATCTTGTGGAAAGTGAAGCAACAGATCCATAGGCACTTCTGAAGATCTACTCAAAGGCTTTTAATACCACATGGTGATATATTTATTTATTTGGAATACAGCAGTGGCCATAAAAGATTGTGCTTATTGGCGATAGCTGTCCATTCTGTATAGGGTATAACTGCATGTGCACCGTTCAGAATACCTGCCTACTTTATATATATATATATATATATATATATATTTATATATATATATATAAATATAAAAATTTGTATTCATTTTAAAGCCCAAAATAAGTGCAACATATTATACAGTCATTTTATACTTTAACATCACTTAAATTCAATCAAAATTATATTCTACTAGCTTTATAGCCCGTTACATTAACGGGTGCTAGAATGTATGTGTGTGTCTGTCTTTATTTTTTTCTCTCTCTGTCTCCTTAGCCGCTTTCTGTATTTCTGTCTTTCTTTGTTTTGGCTGTCCATCACCACCCCTTGCGTGCTCCCCCTGTCCATTCTCCCTTCCTTTTACCTCCCCTTATTCAGCAGCAGCCCTCCTCCCTTGTTTACCTCCCCCCCTGTCCATCAGCACCTCTTCCTGCTCCCCCTGTCCAGCAGTACGCCTCCCTTCCTTCCCCCCCCATCCATCAGCACCTCTTCCTGCTCCCCCTGTCCAGCAATAGGCCTCCTTTTCCCCCCCCCTATCCATCAGCACCTCTTCCTGCTCCCCCTACTCCCCCTGTCCAGCAGTAGGCCTCCCTTCCTTTTTCCCCCCTGTCCATCAGCACCTCTTCCTGATCCCTCTGTCCAGCAGTAGGCCTCCCTTCCTTCCTTCCCCCCTCCCCCTGTCCATCAGCACCTCTTCCTGATCCCCTTGTGCAGCAGTAGGCCTCCCTTCCTTTCCCCAACCCCCACCAAAGCAGAATCTCCCCTCTGTCTATCCCCCCAACAGTCCAGCATCTCCCATCAATCCATCCTCACCTCTGTCTGCCGTTCGCCATGTGGTCGATCCGCTGCCAACAGGTGGGGTCCAGCTCCGGCACGTCGCTCGCACACAGCAGTGGGAGCCACGCCACCAGCAGCAGTGCCGCCATCGGGAGCCCTTCTCGAGGGAGCGGGACAGGCTGCTGAGGAGCTTCGGGGGCTGCTGAGACGGCAGAGACGGAGCGGCCAAGCTGAACTGGCATCCCCCACCCCTCTCCAGTGCCAGCGACGCTCTCCCTCTCAGCGAGCCGGACTGTAAAAAAAGGAGACTGTGACGTATAAGCACGCATGCGCACTCATGCCGTCATGATGGAACAGGGAACACGCGGCGTGAGTGCGCATGCGCGCTTAACATTTTATTATTATTGATGACAAATACATATATCCCCCCCCCACTACATATCCAACAATTTGCACTCAAATTAAAAATATATCTTTCCACCCACCATAGACATGTATTATCAATGGGCAAAATCAACAATCACTCCTTACAGAATTTTGTCAACAGCTCCAAAATATCCATAAACTTCCTATAATGTCCCTGTTGTATGGCCATCATACATTCCATTGTAAAAGTGTGACATAGAGATTCCCATCAAAAAGTATAATTTAATTGATTCCAGTTCCTCAAAATAAGTTGTATGGCAACCCCTTTTTGATATTGCCCAATTAGGCAAGCTCCTATTTAACTGAACATCCTTTGTGGAATTTTCCTTCATATGTTTACTTAGTAACGTGCATGGATGCTTAGGTCTCGTATCTTTCTTTGTCAAACTTCTGAGGAAAGGTGCAGTACTGAGGATCAAAGGTAGACATCCATAACTTACATCATGTGGGAGAAGAGAATAGCATAGTCAAATCCTAGAGGCAAGGCGAGAGAAGTGACAGCATTTTTCATATGTGGTTCTGCTTTTTGAGTCCTCACATGCAAATAAGGTCCCGCAGTGAGTCTCTGCACTGAGTATGGCCCTGCATTCCTTCACATCTTCCACAGACCTTGACATGGTAGGACTTGAAATTCTTCCTGACCCCTGCAGTGCTTCATGGATGTTGATAATAGGTCTTCATATAACAGCATGTCCAGTGCTAAGCAGTTTGAGGTATGTTTGTGGCCAGTATATGTGGATGTGTGAGATGCTATCTGGGGTATAAGTGGATTATAGCCTGAACTGTTCATCTGTGGCCAGTAATAATGACCACAAGAGATGCCATTCTCAGCCTTCCACCCCCCCACCCCCCATCCCTAGTGACTACCAGTGCTATTTCACAAGTTCTCCATAAACTAATTGTGGGGGGAAAAAAAAATAACAGCTTGAGCCAGGAATCAATTCCAGGTTCATAGTACAATGTGTGTGGGGTTTGGGTTTTTAAAAATAATGTTTAGCCTCTAATTGTTTTTGCATCTAAAAATTTTATTCATAGTTGAACCAAGATAATCTGGAACATCACAGAAGAATTTGGTGGAACCCCTGAGTGTTTCTCCTATTACAGCAGTATGTGGTCAAGCTCAGTTTTCTGTAATGTTCCTCCTGACTTATTTTTGACCTTTTTTTGAGGATTAAATGGTATTGTTCTGGGAGTTAATTCATTCAAAAGTAACTTCACCCATCTTTTATTAACACTTCTTTTTTAACTATTACTTGAAGAAATTTGTTCTTGATTGTACATCTGAGCACACTTGGTAATCATTGGGAATTTTCAGATTACCACTGAATTTTTTTCAGTACTGTTTGCTGCGAATGATATCTATAATTTCCACACATATAACTGTGTTTTAATTTATGGAAAGTATCGGTGTATAAAGCACTGCTGGTTATGAAATGCTAAATCATGTTGTGGGCAAATCATGATCATCTTGTTTGTGAGCCGTTCTGGGTTTCTGGTATGTACTTTCATAGCTGGTAAATACTTGAGGTGTAAAAGAAAATACACTTCTCCCTCCGTATTTGCGGTTTCAGCAATCACAGTTTCGATTATTCGTGGTTTTCAGCTTGCTGGCTTCTCCCCCCCAAATTACATCAGCTTGCATAGAGAAATTGCTGATTCCAAGTATTTACAGAGAAAATTGCTGACTCCCAGCACTTTCTTCATCATGTTTTACCTCTTCTTCAGGAACAGGCTAGGTCTCCCACCATGTTATTTGTGGTTTCACCATATTCACGATGGTTTTTAATAGAAAACAGTGAATAACATGAAAAAGTTGTTCGCGGTTTTTCTGAATTTACGAGTCTGTTAATCCCCTATCACCGCGAATACAGAGGGAGAAGTGTAGTTCATTTTTTGGGTAGAGATTTCAACTCACATTTCCCCTCCCCCCTTGATTTGTTAATGATAGAAATGTATCATGGCCCTTTTCTACACTTAATTTGAAAGTTCAAAATGATCACACAAAGTTTAATTGCAAGTAACTTGTGCAAAATCTTCTTGATTACATGTGAAAGGCCTTTTGCACTCAGAGTAGCAAGAATTTATGGAAGCGGACAGTCAATAGAAGAAAAAAAATGTTATTAATGGTTAGATTTAAAATATGGTCATCGTGTTGTTTGTACAGTGCCCCCCCCCCCCCCCCTTGAGTGTAGAGGTCCTCTATTCCCTTTTGGCAAAGTGCATAGTACACACTGTATTGTTTTGCTCCTGAAACGGCCCATGTAAGATGAAACACAGCCATGTTTCTTCTATTGACCATGTCTATTGATTTCTTTCCTACTGGATCTAGCAGACCGCCTGCCAATTTATTTGTGGTACTTTTCTGAATTCTCCACTGATCATATTAAAGTAAGAGCCATGCATGCACCTGGCAAGTTTGCAATTTCAGCACCTGAATCTCTTATGGATTATGGAGAATTTCTTTATTTGGTCTCAGTGTGTTAATCATTTTAGTCTGCTATTGAGAAAGACATGGGAGCGCAACTGCTTGCCCTGGGATCAGTACCATGGAATGTTGCTGCTATTTGGGTTTCTGCCAGGTACTTGTGATCTGGATTAGCTACTGTGAAAACAGGATACCATGCTAGAAAGACCATTGGTTTGATCCAGTATAGTTATTCTTATGTTCTTATGATATAGGGGTAATTCTATAAAGAAACAGATTACTGTATTTGGAAATCTCGGTGCGTCTTATGGAGCAAAGGTACGATTTTTAACCCCCCCTCCCCGTACCGTTTAAAAAATTCCCCCCATAAGCCCCTTTTAAAAACATTCTCCCCACATGCCTGCCACCGCACCTTTTAAAAACATCCCCCCAAACACCTGCTACCGCACTTTTTTCACACCCACCCACCTCCTCTGCAAACACCCGCTGCTGCACCTTTTCAAAACATTCCCCCCCTCCCCCCCCCCCCGCAAACAGCCACCACCGTCGTACTTTATTAAAAACATCATCCTGGTGGTCTAGCGTGATTCCTCCCTGCTATCCATCTCCTATTTCACGGACAGAGCAGCGGAGGTCAGGCGCGAGCTCTCCATTCTCCTGCCTGGTCCTGCACTGCTTTCTGATTGGTTGCCATCAGTTCTTGTGGTTGGCTGGCTGCCTTGGGGCTGGCTGGCTGGGAGCTGGCTGGCTGATTTGGGGTTGGCTGGCTTGGGGTGGGTTGGCTGTTTGACTGGCTGGGGGCTGGCTGGCTGGCTTGGGATTGGCTGGCTGGCTTGGGAATGGGTTGGCTGGTTGTTTGGCTACCTTGGGGCTGGCTGGCTTGGGGTGGGTTGGCTGGTTGGATGGCTACCTTGGGGCTGGCTGGCTTGGGGTGGGTTGGCTGGTTGGCTGGCTGCCTTTGGGGCTGGCTGGCTGGCTTGGCACTGGCTGGGGGTTGGCTGGCTGCCACTATTTGTGCCTACCATTAGACATGCCCTGTATCATGTCCCAGCCTACTATTAGACCACCAGAGGGGAGACAGGGTACAGGGCACACCATTTGGTTCAGAATTTTTTTCTTGGTTTTTCCTCTTCTACAGGTGGGTGCGTCTTATGGTCAGGTGCATCTTATGGAGCGAAAAATATGGTAGGTCTCAGGTAAGTGCATAAATAGAGGTAGTACAGTCACTTAAGTGATCTCTTGATGGTGCTTATTTTGTCAGTGGGTAATGCAAGAGCACAGTTGGGTTGGAATCTGCAGGTGCATATTATAAAAAAAATTTCATTTATGTATTTATGTGCTTACATCTAGGTGCTGGTAGTTACACCAGCTATAGGGCTGGGGTAAAGGACTATGTCTTAAAATATGCATGTTTTCAGCCATTTGCACTAATATTTTATAAAGAAAAATAAGCACCCGCTTTTCTTTAAAATAGGCATCATAACTAGCACCTATATTAGCTTCCACACAAATAATTTGTGGTGTTAAAACTGTTTCACTATATTCTACTACAAAAGACCTACTCCTGTATCTCTGAATTTGCACACACAACCCTGTTTATAGAATGTACTCTTTTGAGATAACTATCAATTGCTCACACCCGGGAGGTTTATCAATCTGTGGGAATCTCCTACTAATAAAGAGAGTTCACTGGAGTATATCCACAATTCATGTGCACCCTAAAGCGCACTGTAGGGTTTACCCGCAAACATCACTTGTTACCTTCCTGTATTTTAAACATTTGTTAAATTTCCAAAAGTGCTGTGTGCAAAGATAAAATAGAGATAACAAAAATATTTAGGGCCTATTGTACAAAGCCGTACCACAAAAGCCCCGAAGCCCTTTAAAGCTCTATGGGCTTCGGGGCCATTGCTGTAGCGGCCCATGCTAAATGGCTTCGTAAAAGAGGCCCTTAGTGCAAAATCACAAAAAATCGCTTGAACTCATAGGTCCATAATCTAAAATGTGTTGAGGGAAATTTTAATTTTAGGATTAATATAAATGTTTTGAGGCTCTTAAACTATCCCAATGATGACTAATCATCCAATCAATCAGTTTGTTCTCTTTTTATGTATGTTTTCTTTTTGTAATTAAATCAGCCTCAAATTACACGAAGGGTACGGCACTGTCTTGACTTTATCTTCTTTGATTCTGTAATCTTGAGGAGCATGTAATGTGAATAGCCTTGAACTGAGAAATGTTCTAATAGCCTTCTAAATTACAGTCCCTGAGACATTTAATCAAGCCATTTACAATGTGTGAAGAGGTCAAGGTCTGTCTGATTCTGTGAGCGCAGCTTTTAACAGAAATCACTGCACCAAGATAGTGCTGACATAGTGCAGAAACAGACATATCGTGATTACATGTAGAGTATTTATTTTCCCTCCTTTTTGGCCAAGCAGTTACTTCTGTTTTGGTAACTATCTTGAGTCAGCACTGGCCCCTCTGTTAATCTATAGGGCCATGAGCCATCATCCTAGCCCAGTTATTGCTGTAATGGTTCTTGGCCAGAGGTCACAGAATATGGCTCTGCTGAAACAAATTGCACATGCACTCTGATCACTGGCTGCCACGTTTGTGCAGTGGCTAAGATTACGTCTCTCAGGAGCTGTGAACACTGTCTTTGCTACAATCACAACTTCGATCAGCCCAGAAAATAGCCCAGCATGTATTTCTGGTCACCAGATCTCTAAAAGAACATAACAGAATTAGTAGGGAAGGACAACACAATAGTAAAGGGGATGAAGAATGGCTAAAGAGGTTAGGGCCCTACTAGAGATAGTTCCTACTCAGTAGAGCTTACAATTTAATCAAGCAGACTAACAAGACAAGTAAAGGTTTAAAGAATTTCTCAGACACGGAAAACGAGCATGGGAGCTTTACAAGCAAGTGGGAGTTTTGAGTTAAAAGCAATCTCAAAAAAGTGTGCTTGTAGCCTAGATTTGGATACTACCAGAAACAGAACTTGACACATACGGACTCAGGCAGTCTGTTCCAGGTGTAAGGTGCAGCAAGAGAGAAGGGACATAGCCTTGAACTGGTAGTAGAGGAGAAGGGTACAGATAGGAGAGACTTACCCAATGAGTAGAGTTCCCAAGGAAGAGTGTAGGGAGAGATAAGAGAGGAGAAATATTGCAGAGCTGCAGAGTGAATGCCCTTGTAAGTCAATAAGAGGAGTTTGAACTGTATGCTGAAATGGATAGGGAGCCAATGAAGTGACTTGAGGAGAGGGGTGATGTGAGCATAGCGACTTTAGCAGAATATGTCGCACAGCAGAATTTTGAACGGATCAAAGGGAAGAGGAATGATTAAGTGGAAGACCTGTGATCAGAAAGTTGCAGTAATCTAGGCAAGGGGTGATAAGGGTTTTGATAGTGTGTTCAGAAAGGAAAGGTTGGATTTTGGTGATATTGTAGAACAGTGTATCGTAAACTGTGTGCTGCCTGAGATTTCAGGTGTGCCACGAGATGCTGGGGAATAGGAGAGGCGCCATCCTGTAGGCAATCAGCTGGCGCCAGTGCCTCTCCTTCTTTCCACGCTTCGTCCCTTCCGACACCCTCCACTGGTGGCTCAGGGCCCATCTGGAGGGCCTTTGCGCATGCGCAGATGTCAACATGATGACACCACGAATGCATGTGATGTCATTGCATCAACGTCCATGCACTGCCAGATGCCTTGAGCTACGGTCACTACGTTTAGCATGCCACTACTCAACAAAGTTTGTGAGACACTGTTGTAGAGAAAAAATATAAGTTTTGTCAATCTTTTGGATATGTGCAGAGAAAGACAGAGTGGTGTCAAAGATGACCCCGAGGTTGTGGGCTGATGAGACAGGGAAGATGAGAGTGCAGGGCCGGATTTAGATGGAAAGAGGCCCTAGGCTATTCCACTTATGAGGCCCTTTCACCTCCCATTTTTAAGTTTGTAAATTACATGAGAGATAATAAAATACATCATTACTGTGATATATATCAATATGTTAAATGAAACATGTTGTTATTGGTACTAATCTTTATAAAAAATGTGACAAGGATAATAAATAAAAAAAAGTCGAGAACACTTATTTGGACATTTGTTCTCAGCACCATATATAGTACTTCTAACAATAACTAATCAAACATAACACACAACATTGCCCCTTCCTATGTCCATAGTGCCCCCAGTACGTCCTTCCTTACCTCACCCCCCCTCCGATGCCCGCCTGCCTCCCATCCCCCTTCTATTGAACCCCCCATGCCATCCTGCCTGCCTGCCTTCCATTAAACCCCCCCACTGCCCTCCGATGCCAACCTGCCTGCCTCCCATCCCCATCCCCCTTCCACTGAAACCCCCCACCCCACCCCACCCCCGATGCCAGTCTGGGCCGCCCTGTCCTGACGGATCCACGTTTTGCCTCTCTCCCTGCGGGGCTGGGCTTTGCCCAGCTGTTTCCGGACTGACGTCTTTTCCTCCCCGATCCTCCTCCCAGGGCGAGAAAAAGAAAGGGAGAAGCCGAGTCGGCACCCCGTTGCAGCCGGAGCCGTTTCCAATCCCGAAGCATAGAATTTCTCCTTATTTTCGGTTCAGTGTTTTAGTGTTCACTGTTTTTAGAATAGTGTAATTTTAATTTTGCTAACAATTTGAATGTAGGCCCCTCTTGATCTTGAAGCCCTAGGCTGAAGCCTAGTTAGCCTATAGGAAAATCTGGCCCTGTGAGAGTGTTATCAACTGAGATGGAGAGTCCATTATTAAAGTAGATGGAGAAATCTCTTCTTTTGGGATGCTGTGATCTGGACTGGTCATTATTGGAAAGAGGATACTAAATTTGACGGACCTTAGGTCTAATACAGTATAGTAAGTCTTATGACACAGGAATTGAAACTGGGCCTTCCACACAGCAGCTCACATGCATTGCCACTGGAATATCAAACTAGCCCAGTTACATGATATTCCATACTGAGGGCTCCTTTAACAAAGCTGCGCGACTTTTCATCAAGCGCTAACACCTGCGCTGGCCGAAAAACTACCGCCTGCTCTAGAGGAGGCGGTAGCGGCTAGCGCGGCTGGCAGTTTAGCACGTGCTATTACACGCATTAAACCGCTAGCACGGCTTGTAAAAGGAGCCCTTAGTATTGAAATACATTATTTTGCTACAGTTTTAAGCGTTTTCTTATTCAAGAATCACATATTTATTAAGATATGATACAATATTAGATACTTTACACTCATTGGCTCTTAAATTTTTTTTACGCTCATGGAAAGAATTATCATTAGTCAACTATGATAAATTGTGGAATTTAGTATGCTTAACTTAAAAATTTGAAGCCTATATTGCCAAAAAAGTGAATCTTTTAACCACATTAAAAGCTAAATGGTCATCTTTAAAATCTTATATTGAACATAATGTACCTGATTGTATGTTTATACAGTACATCCATGGTCAATTAATATTTATTTTAACTTTTATCTCTCTCACAATTGCATCCATTCTGTCTTAAGTGTACTGTTATGGCTTAGTTAATGCATTATTATTTTCAACAAAATTTAATAAATATAATTAGACTTTAAAAAGATATGATATGAAAGGTATGCTTATAAAAAATTGTAAAACTAAAAGGAAGAACTGAACTGCGCTATAATAAAGTGCTTCGGTATAAATAATATTTCTCCTGTATATTCCTTTTCCTCCTTCAAACATAGTTTAATAATCTATCAAGAACCTAGACTTCAGCAAGTGCCCTGAAATGACCTCTAGATAATATAAGGTACAGCTGGCCATGACTAAAGGCTGAATTAGGGATATAACACCGGTCTTGTGACATAGGCTTCCTTGTGATTTATTGGCAAAGTCTAAGTGAATTGGAAATTATTATTAGTGAAGAGTGAATATTGCTAGAGCCGAGGGTGGCTCCTGGGATAAACAGTAGGAATGACCTGTCATTCACAATGACATAGGAAATGTCAGTGATATATCTCATGTTGTTGCATGTTAACAAATGAAAACAAGCAGAAAAGCATGGCTTTTTATATTTTTTTAAATTGGCCAATTATATTGAACACTCTTTGCAAATAGGATTAGATTCAGTAAATGGAACTGAATGCTATTCTATAAATTGTAACATTATATACTTATCCGAGCTTCGCAAACACTTCCATAAATTAAGCATAATCCAGAACTCCGCCATCAGGCTAATATTCAACTTTAAAAAAAATCTGACCACATATTGCCTTACTATCTCAAACTTCATTGGCTGAAAACAGAACACCGAGTTCTTTTCCAAATTTGGCTGTCTCTTTTACAAAACACTCAATGGATTACTAAACTCCTACCTTACTAACCAATTTTGCTTCTCCAGACCAGGTTGAACCACAAGACCTCACTAATTTTTTTCCTTTCCACCAGTTAAAGGTATTACCCACAAAAGACTCGTGTCAAAACTCATCGCCTATCAAGCTGCTTCAAGAGACCCAGATTGGAGCTATTTAGTTCGCTCCTCAACCTCATATATGCATTTTAGAAAATCCTTTAAAACATCTCTTTTCTCAAAATAAACAATCCTAATTTAAAATAACTTTTCCTGTTACTAAAAATTTGTCCATTCTTTTACTTCTTAAGTTACAAATTTTATTTGCTATCTAATATAATAAAACCCTAAGCTGCGCATGCGCACTCCTATCTGCGTGCTCCCGTTTTCTGTGAGCTGTAGGGCACCGCAGGTAGGAGTGCGCATGCGCGCGAATCTCTCTCTCTTTCTCTCTTCCCCCCGAGGCGGATGTCGGCCGCGGTGGCTGTCGGCGGCTGCAGGCCGTGGCAGGTAGCGGCTGCCGGCGGCTGCAGGTCGCAGTGGCTGCCGGCAGCTGCAGGCCACGGCGGCCAAGCACGGAGCACGGAGCCTCCAGCAGCGGGTAGTGGTCAGCCCGAGAAACCCCTGACCTACAGGCCGGGCCAAAGTTTAAAGTACTGAGTGTAGGAGGGGCAGGAGAAGCTAGACTGAGGGAAAAAATGATGATGCACAGGGAAATGGAGGGAGAGGGAATGCTGTGGCTGCTGCACAGGGAAGTAGGGAAGGAGATAGGAAGAAAGACACAGGGGCAGGGAGAGAGACAGAAAGACAGACAAAGGAGGCCAGGGAGGGAGAGAGACAGAAAGAAAGACAGCAGAAGGAAGAGAGACAGAAAGAAAAAGACAGGTGTAGGGAGAGAAACAAAAAGAAAGACAGACATATATTCTAGCACCAGCGGGAAGAAGGTAGACAGAAAGAAAAGAAGAAAGACACAGGGATAGGGAGAGACACAGAAAGACAGACAGACAAAGGGGGCCAGGGAGAGAGACAAACAGAAAGAAAGACAGCGGGACAGAGAGAGAGACAGAAATAAAGACAGACATATATTCTAGCACCCGTTAATGTAACGGGCTAAAATACTAGTATCCTTATAAACCGCTTAAAACTGTAAGGCTTATGTGGTATATAAATAAATAATTATGTTATGTTAAATGGCACTCTAAATTGGGCTCCAATTATAGAACAACACATAGTTGCCTCTGCTTCAAAACCTTAGCAGGCTCTTCACCAATCTACCTATCTGAGCACCTTGAAATTACTGGCCCCTCTCGTACTCGAAATACATACCTGTTCTCCTTCCCCTCCCTGAAGGGCTGCCAGTACAAAAAGTTCCTTGACCGATCCCTAGCATTCCAAGCGGGCAAATGGAACAAATGCCTCTCCACTCTCATCTCCAATTCCCCCCACTATCAAACATTCAGGAAGTTAACCAAAACATACCTTTTTGACAAATTCTTCTGATTTATCCTCCCTCCTCCCTTCTTTTCTAACCTCTCCCCCCCAAGACATACCTTTTTGACAAATTCCTCTGATTTATCCTCCCTCCTCCCTTCTTTTCTAACCTCTCCCCCCCAAGACATACCTTTTTGACAAATTCCTCTGATTTTCCTCCCTCCTCCCTTCCTTTCTAACCTCTCCCCCCAAGACACTTACCGCCTCACGTAACACGGCCATTTGTAACGCCGCTGTATCGAACTTATAACAAATGTAACTACTCAGAACATATAACCTAGCTGCCAGATTAACTTCCCCGTACACTTATTGTCTAGAATGTATAGGTAACTTGACCGAATATGTATTGTCTAAAATGTAAATGTAACATCAACGAAATTGTAACTTCGCTGTAAGTGTACAGTCTCTTCATCTGTTAACCGCATAGAACTTCCATGGTAATGCAATATACAAGAATAAAGTTATTATTATTATTATTAGTGTAAATTAGGCACAGATCCCGAATTCTATAAAACTTCAACAAAACAAGGTTCAACAAAAAGAGACAGAATTTCATGTTCTTCAGATCAAAGCTGGTTTTATTTAGATACTTCTCGTGTGCACTCTTAGTATAAAGAAAAAACCAAAAAGAAACGTCCAGCCTACTTATATACCACTGGGTTTCAACAAAAAGGAAGATAAGCTCAGACCTTCATTTAAAGCAGGCTTGGTTTAGACAAAACTCCAGGTAACTTGGAGCTCCTTTTACGAAGCTGCGTTAGGGCATTAACGTGTGGAATAGCACATGCTAGGAAAGTTTACACAAGGAAACAGAACATTAAATAGTCCACTTTAAGGCTGGTTTTGTTCAGTTGCCTCTCCCCTTTTTCTCAGGGAAAGCAGTTCTGTAGATAACAACAGTAATCTCAGTCAGCTACTGGGTTAAAGTCTACAGCTTTAGACTTGGAGGCTTACCTCAGTTTTCAGTCCTGTAATAAAAAGGAGGAATTAGTTAGAATTTCCTTCCAACCTCCTGCTCTGTCTGCCTTCCCCAGGGCTCTCTCTCTCTCTCTAGTCCTGCCCTTTTTATTCCTGTTCAATTCCTTTTCCACAAGGTGCCTTTTCACGGAAGAGTCCACTAGAGGGAGAGGTAGAGCTTTCTGAATGGTTTTCTTATTCTGCAGGGAAGTGTCCACTAGAGGGAGAGGTCTTACAGGAGCTGCACAGGAACGGGGTTGATGGGAATCCTGTGGGTTTCACCCTTGGGTCTTTGGGATCCCATGAGGACCCCCCCTATAGATACAGGGATCCCATGGAGACCCCCACCCCAAGGTCACAGGGATCCCATAGGGTTGGAAGCACCTTGAGGGACTCCAATAGCTGCACACTTCCTTTTCCTGCCCTCCAACCGCATTCATCCCTCCACCAAGCAGCATGCAGTGCTCCAAGCACTCCATCAGTAGCTGACCCAGAAGCCTTCCCTCCAACATTAGAGCTAACATCAGAGAGAAGGCTTCCAGGTCAGCCATGTGCCCATGGCCCTGTGAAGAAGTGTGGCTAGAAGGCAGGAAGGAAGTGGCTGACCTGGATAGCTTCAGGAGGGTGGGGCACCGAAGTAGTTGATCCACAAGGCATGCACACATATATTGGACCAAGGAAGAGGGAGAGAGGGGGCACAAACCTGAGCTCGGATGCTCAGAGCAGGTTGCGGGCATACCGAGGGTTAGGCACTGGGCCAGCATTCCTCCTCTCAAAGTTTGCTCTAGAATTCTTGTTTCCAAAAACTCCCACTATGCTCCTTTCTGCTGGGAGTCCATTAATCAGTTCCCCCCTTTCAGTTCCATTAATCAGTTCCCCCTCAAAATGTCTCCTAAGGGCTGAGGGAGATTCAAGCTACAGTTCCCTTCCCTATTAGGAGTCCAGTTTAAGGCTTTAGGAGTCTCTTTCTTTATTAACCACCCTTTTCTCTTGCAATTCATTTGTGTGCAAATTAGGATGCAAATCAGTTATTCAAGTCCACTGGCAAGGTCATCCTGTATTTTTTACTATTGAACAATGCAACACTTGGGGGAAATAGGGGTAGCTGGTTCCTAACACCATCCACCTAGTCTTCCACTATGACTAGAACCACCCCATTAGGAACTAGGTTGACCCGTCTATTCCCTTTTAACCCTGGTTACCTATTTCCCACCCTTAAGAGAACTCTTGGGAGGGGTAGACGCTGGTAGAGCCCTCCCTTGAGAAAGTACTCTCTCACATAATGGGACATACACCCTATCACAATGCATGACCGACAGGAGTGGCATCTTTTTATTGATTCATCAATGTTACACCTCAAGGCTATTTTGTTACACAATGGCAATGTCTACCCATTGATATCTATTGACTATGCTACACACATGAAAGAAACATATTAAAATATGGAACTGTTGTTAAAGCATATCCAGTATACAAAGTACAATTGGAACATCCGTGGTGATCTTCAAGTAGTAGCTCTGCTACTTGGAATGCAGCTTGGATATACCAAGTACTATTTTATTTGTGAATGGGACAGCCATGCTAAAGAGCTGAATTACATTCAAAAGAACTAGCCACTCTGTAAGAATTTGGTTCCAGGACAGAAAAATGTGGTATATGAACCACTTGTTGATCTGACGAAGATATTTTTGCCTTCTCTTCACATAAAACTTGGACTGATAAAAAAATTCATAAAAGTGCTGAACAAGGAAGGCAAAGGTTTTCTTTATCTAAGACAGATGTTTCAAAGAACAACTGACGCCAAGATTAGGGAAGGCATTTTTGTCGGTCCACAGATCAGACACGTCATCAATGATGAGAGGTTTGAAGATCTGTTAGTTGGGACAGAGAAAATCATATGGAAAGCATTCAAGGATGTTGTTGAGAATTTTCTTGGCAATTACAGAGCACCAAACTATATTCAACTGGTTGACAAACTTCTTAGTGCATACAAAACCATGGAGTGCAACATGTCACTGAAGATGCACTTTCTACATTCATACTTGGATTTCTTCCCCGCAAATCTTGGTGCAGTCAGTGACAAACATGGCAAAAGGTTTCACCAGGACATTGCCACTATGTAAAAAGATATCAGGGCAACTGGAATCCATCAATGCTGGCTGACTATTGTTGGACACTGCAACGAGATGCACCAGACACTGAGTACAAATGAAAATCAGCAGAAAAACACTTTTAGCCACAGCAAACTATCACAGCATATCAGAAACTTTGTGCATTAAAATATGTTATAGTCAATTAAAGATACTGTGTTTCTCAAAATTCCTGTGATACAGTCAGTGGGAAATTATATTTGTGTTTATTTTGAAGGGGTATTTGCTAATCACCAGTTTGTTTAAGGAAGCAAAACTTTTGGAAAATTTTGTCCAGTGAATTTTTAGCACCCAATTAATGGTGCTAATTAGCTCAATGGAGACGGATCAATGGTTGGGTTCTCCAGAGGTCTTTGCTAGGACCATTGCTTTTTAACATATTTATCAATGATCTAAAGATGGGAATAACTAGTGAGATAATTAAATTTGATGATGACACAGAGTTGTTCAAAGTTGTTAAACCGCAAGAGGATTGTAAAAAATTGCAAGAGGACCTTGTGAGACTGGGACACTGGGATCAAAATGGCAGATGATGTTTAATGTGAGCAAGTTCAAAGTGATGCATGTGTGAAAGAGGAACCCAAACTATAGCCATGTGATGCAGGGTTCCATGTTAGGAGTCACTGCCCAGGAAAAGGATCTAGGTGTCATCATTGAAGATATGTTGAAACCTTCAGTTCAATATGTGGCGGCAGTTAAGAAGGCAAATAGAATGTTAGAAATTATCAAGAAAGGAATGGAAAACAAAAATGAAAATGTTATGCCGCATTTCAACTACTATGTGCAATTCTGGTTGCCTTATCACAAAAAAGATATAGCTGAATTAGAAAAGGTACAGAGAAGGGTGATGAAAGGGATGGAATGACTTCCCTATGAGGAAAGTCTAAAGTGGCTAGAGCTCTTCAGCTCTTCAGTGATAGGATAGGTCTATAAAATAGTGAATGGAGTTGAAAGGGTAGATGTGAATCTGTGGCATAGTAATGGGAGTAGGGGTGCCGGCACCTCTCTGCCCCCCCCAGCCATGTTCTCCCTTCCCTGCTCCCCCCCCCAATGTACATTTTTTAAAATATTTGTCAGCTCAAGCAACTACTCTAGCCTGCTGCTCACACTGGCCTGGCTTCCTCTGAAATTACTCTGGGTCGTCACTCGTGGGGCCAGGAAATAACATCAGAGGGAACACCAGTGCAAGCAGCAGGCCAGAGAACCTGCTCATGTAGGCGAAGATTTAATGAAGTACGGGGGTGGGAAGGGAGGGTGCAATTGTGGCGGGGGGCAGACAGGAAGGGGGGATTGGCATGGAAGGAGCAGGGGGGTGCCTCTTACCCTCGCTATGCCACTTATGTGAATCACTTGTTTACTCTTTCTATAAATACTAGGACTAAGGGCATTCAACGAAGCTAATAAATAGATTTAAAACAAACTGGAGAAAATATTTCTTCACACAACATTTAATTAAACTCTGGAATTTGTTGCCAGAGAATATGGTGAAATCAGTTAGTTTAGTAGTGTTTAAAAAGGGTTTGGATACTTTCCTAAAAGAGAAGTCCATAAGCCATTATTGAGATGGTTTAGGGAAATCCACTGCTTATACCTAGGATAAGCAGCATAAAATCTGTTTTACTACTACAGATCTTCCTAGGTACTTGGGACCTGGGTTGGCCACTGTTGGAAACAGGATACTGTACTGCTTGATGGACCTTCGGTGTGTCCCATTATGGCAATTCATATGTTCTTAAATTGCACTTGCAATTGGGTGCATGCATGCCAAATTCGCAAGTACAATTTTGAGCACTGTATATAGAATCCTGTGGGCATGTGTGTATTATTTACAAAGAAGGTAGGTACACTGTTTGCAAAAAGTGATCACCATTTACATAGAGGTGAACTTTTTTCAAAATAGTGTGGCTGTTTTGGCAAAGACTGTTAAAAAAATCCCAATGCTATTATAAGTCCTGACCTCAATGCTGGGAAAAATAGTTGAAACATTATTAAAAAAATAAAATTACAAACACTTAATCAAACATGTTTTAATGGGGCAGAGTCAGCATGGGTTCAGCCATGCTTAATTTCTTTGAAGGTGTGGATAAAGGAGAGCTGGTTGACGTAGTGCATCTAGATTTTCAGAAAGCTTTCAACAAAGTTCCTCATTAGAAGCTCCTGAGAAAATTAAAGTCATGGGATAGAAGGGTCTTCTGGTAGGGACTTTCTTCTCTCATGTGGAGAAGATGGGTCCAATGGTAGGCCAGTTGAACAGAGAAAACATCTAGCTCATATTCAGAGTCCCAGGAGTGCTCAGAGTCAAACCCAGAAAAATATGTTTCCCAGTTGCTTTAGCCCCTTCTTAAGTTTCGCAATTCTTGATCCCTTCCTGACCTGCTTTCTAGCTAAGTGGATTAGATTGGATTTATTGCATTTGATATACCGCTTGAATATAGGTATTAAGCAGTTTACAATACTAAATATAGGCATTGAGCTAATCTTTCTGTCCCGAACAGGCTCACAATCTAATTAAGCATACAAGAGAAGACATCACTAACATTACAAAGATATATAATAAGAGAGAGGAAAGAAAGTACCCCATGGGAAGTAAAGATCATTGAAGGCAAAGAAAAAACACTCTCAAGATCCAAGAAAATGAGTATTATAGTTACATTATAAGGAAAGATCTAATAGTTAAATTAACAATTTAAATTTATAAATATAAATAACAGGAAAATGAGAAAGATTTTAGTTTATAGTTCTGAATTTCATTCCAGCCCAATAGACAGAGCAAATGCCTCAATTTATCATCCAAGAAAGGTTAGCACCAGATACAATATTTAGCTACAGATGTTTGTTAATGGACTTTGGATGGATCCATAGTGAAGATGAAAGAGAAAATAGGTTTCAATAGTTTCTGGAAGGAGGAGTAAGATTTTCCCTCAAAGAAATCATGAAGTATGGAATTCCAAAGACAGGGACCCGCATATGAGAAGGCTTTTTTCCTTGTTTACTCTAGGACCTGGAATTTCAAATTGGTCATGGAAAGATGATCTTAAGAGTTCTACTGGGTTGATATTTGATTAGTTTTTATTTAGATCGGAAAATAGAAGATGCCAGGCTTTGAAAACTAGGCAAAGTAGCTTGAATTCAATTCGCTTAATTATAGGTAGCCAGTTCAGCTTAAACAGAATAGGAGTAATATGGTCACAGATATGTGCACCTGTTAGGAGTCTAGCTCAGTGTTTTGAATTAGCTGTAGGTGTAATACATTGGCTATGCTTGACCCTAGAAATAACATGTTGCAGTAATCTAAGCGACTAGTAAAGCATGAGTTAGTTTTGTTAGATAATTTATAGAGAGCACAGGTTTTAGTTGCCGCAATAGTCTTAAATGGTAGGACGCGGGAAGTCATCATGCCGCTGTATCGAGCGATGGTGCGCCCACATCTGGAATACTGCGTTCAATATTGGTCGCCGCACCTCAAGAAGGACATGGCAGTTCTTGAGAGAGTCCAAAGGAGGGCAACGAAACTGGTAAGAGGGCTGGAAAACTGCCCATATGCTGAGAGGCTGGATAAACTGGGGCTCTTCTCTCTGGAAAAGAGGAGGCTCAGGGGGGGATATGATTGAGACCTTCAAAATACTTAGGGGCATAGAGAGGGTGGACAGGGACAGGTTCTTCAGACTAAAAGGGACGACAGGTACGAGGGGGCACTCAGAGAAACTGAAGGGAGATAGGTTCAAATCAAATGCAAGGAAGTTTTTCTTCACCCAAAGGGTCATGGACAAATGGAATGCGCTCCCGGAGGAAGTGATCCGGCAGAGTACAGTACAGGGATTCAAACAGGGATTGGACAGATTCCTGAGGGAAAAGGGGATCGTGGGGTACTGAGGGAGGTGCTGGGGTGTTGCATAAGTATAGACAGCTCACCAGGTCGTGCAGGTGCAAGGCCGGAGGGTTAGGACATTGATGGGAAGATAGGACTTCGATGAGAAACCTAGGGGGCAAGGGGGCCCCTTCTGGTGATTAAGGCAGGTCATGACCTGTTGGGCCGCCGCAGGGGCGGACTGCTGGGCGGGATGGACCTCTGGTCTGACCCGGCAGAGGCACTGCTTATGTTCTTATGTTCTTATGGTAGAAGCACATGTTTACTACATGCAAGTGAACTATGGTCTGGACCTTGTTCTTTATTTGAATATTTCTGGTAAATCTTCTTATGTTCTGCAGTCAAAATGTAGAAATGCCTTGCATTATTTTTATACAACATATAGCACCAGAAAATGTTAAGATCACTGTACCATAAGTAAGAAAACAAAAGATTGACAAAATGCTGCTTGTTGCAGAAAGGTTCCTTAGCTCAAATAAGTGAGAATAATGTGTTTTCTGCTCACAAGGATCATAAATGACCATTTCCTAATGATGATGCTTATCAGGCTCCAATGGAGCAACAATGTTAATATGTACTATAATGGCAAGAGCTGTCGCAGATGGACAGTTTCTTACCTACAGCAGCACCATACAGAATGCAAATAAAACAGATTTCACTCCTCAATATCATTCCTGTCTCCCACCCCCCAAGTGTTTCTTTTCTTTTCCTACAAAGCACACACAAACACAAAAGAGGAGGCATACTGCATTTGATTCTGTAGAACAGAAGTAGACATACACAATGACCATTAAGGAGCATATTCACTGCATTAGCTATTTAAGGTAGAAATTATTGTAGCTTATTAACTGATAGCATATGCTAAGGCTTGCATTAAACACCTAAGGCAGAAAGCAACATTTTGGAGTGTGGAATGGGGAATGGGAAAGGAATAGGGAAGGGACTGTGCCTTACAGTTCATATGGAGGTTAGTAACGACACTTCAAGAAGTAGCTAAATGCAATACATATCTGTCTTGTAGGTAACGTAAGGTAGTGATATTTTCTCTGTGTTAACAGGATAGCAGCACTCCTTAAAATACTGAGAAAGTTCCTAATAGTTAACTGAACTAAGAAAAATTTCTTTAGGCCCAGACAATTACAGTACATGCAAAAAGATTCTCTAGAGTCAGGACATTTTTTTGAATCATAATACAAGCCATTTTGCTTCCCCAACTTGATGATTGCAATGCCCTATAGCAGAGTTACTTACCATAACAGGTGTTATCCAGGGACAGCAGGCAGATATTCTCACATGTGGGTGACATCCACGGAGCCCTGGCATGGAAGATCCCAAGTACATCGCCACTTTAAGAACTTAAGAAAGCTTGTGACCGATCTCACCGCACATGTGCGAGTGCCTTCCCGCCCGATGTAGACCCATGGCTCCTCAGTTCAGATAGCCAGCTAGGAAGCCAACCAGGGGAGGTGGGTGGGTTGTGAAAATATCTGCCTACTGTCCCTGGATAACACCTGTTATGATAAGTAACTGTGCTTTATCCCAGGACAAGCAGACTGCATATTCTCACATGTGGGTGACCTCCAAGCTAACTAGAATGGGATAGAGAGAGTGTTGGCCTTTCTTTAGGAAAATTAATTCTGTAATACTGTTTGGCCGAAGTACCCATCCCGTCTGGAAAAGATTCCAGACAGTAATATGAGGTGAATGTATGAACCAAGTGGCAGCCTTGCAGATTTCCTCTATAAGAATAGAACAGAGAAAAGCTACTGAAGCTGCCATTGCTCGAACATTATGGGCTGTGACCCGATTCTCTAGTTGCAGCTCAGCCTGAGTGTAACAGAACGAGATGCATGCAGCCAACCAGTTGGATATCGTTCTCTTGGAAACAGGATTCCCCAACTTGTTAGAATCAAAGGAAATGAAAAGTTGGGGAGACGATCTGTATGATTTAGTCCTTTGCAAATAATAAGCTTGTTTGCAGTCCAGAGTATGAACAGCTGTCTCTCCAGGATGAGAATGAGGCTTTGGAAAAAATACTGGAAGCACAATCGACTGATTGAGATGAAATTCAGTGACAACCTTTGGTCAGAACTTTGGATGAGTGGGAAGCACAACCTTGTCATGATGAAAAACCATGAATGGTGGATCTGTCATCAATATTTGAAGTTCACTGACCCTTCTAGTAGAAGTGAGAGATATGAGAAAGATGACTTTCCAAGTAAGTTATTTAAGATGAGCCGTAGACATTGGTTGAAATGGAGGCTTCATTAAGATCCCATACCACTGGAGGTGGTTTGATATTAAAAAGTCATTTCATGAACCTGGAAATGAGAGGCTGGGCAATGAGAGGTTTACCATCCACTGAGTAATGAAAGGCTGTGATTGCGCAGAGAAGAACTCTAATAGATATAGATTTGAGTCCAGAGTCAGACAAATGGAGAAGATAATCCAAGATTTGTGAAACCGAGATAGATTTTGGTTGTTCCTGATTAAGAAGACACCATGAAGCGAACCTTGTCCACTTTTGGTGATAACATTGTTGAGTGGATGGTTTTCTGGAAGCTTCTAAGACTAGACGAACAGGCTGAGAGATGTGAAGGTCAGCAGAATTCAGCCTGAGAGGCTGTCAGGTATAGAGACTGAAGATTGGGATGCAGAAGAGAACCTTGACTCTGCATGAGAAGAGATGGAAAAATTTATAGAAAGATTGGTTCCTTGGTATTGAGTTGAAGTAGAAGGGAAAATCATGGTTGTCTGGGTACCGAGGAACTATCAGAATCATGGTGGCAGATTCCTGCTTGAGTTTGACAAGTATCCTGAGAACAAGAGGAAAAGGTGAAAATGCATAAAGAAACTTGTTCGTCCAATCCAAGAGAAAAGTGTCCGCTTCTAGGCGATGAGGTGAGTAGAGCTAGGAATAGAAGCAGGGTAGCTTATGATTGTAGGGAGACACAAAGAGATCTACTTGAGTTGTCCCCTATTGGGAGAAAATGGAATGGAGGGTTGCTGAATGTTGAGTCCATTTGTGTGTTTGAAGAATGCAACTGAGTTTGTCTACCAGAGAATTATTTTCCTTCTGAATGTAAACAGCTTTGTGAAAGATGTTGCGAGGAATTGCCCAATTCCAAATCTTTTGAGCCTGCTAACAGAGAAGTAAAGACCCTGTATTTCCCTGTTTGTTTATACAGTACATTGCAACTTGATTGTCCGTCCGGACTAGGAGAACTTGATCTTGTATGAGATGTGAAAAGCTTTGAGAGCATTGAAAATCGCTCTGAATTCCAATAGATTTATACGATGGTGATGGTTTCTGGAGGCACATAGACCTTGAGTATGTAGGCCATCCAGATGAGCCCCCCCAAGCATAGGTTGATGAGTCCATAATGAAAACCTTCTGATGGGGAAGCGTTTGGAAAAGCAAACCTCTGGAAAGATTGGTCGATTGCATCCACTACTGTAGGGACTGTCAAAGAGATGTAATATGTTGGGATAGATGATCTAGAGCCTATGACCACTGAAAAGCCAGAGTCTATTTTTAGGTGTAGTCTCGCAAATGGAGTCACATGGACTGTGGAAGTCATATGACCTAGAGAACCATCAGGTGCCTTGCCGACAGAGACTGGTCCTGGACAACTTGATGGCAGATTTGAAGAAAGGTGTCTTAAGAGAAAAACACCCTGAGTTGAATCATGTCTAGGAGAGCTCCAATTAATTAGAGTTGCTGAGACAGTTGAAGTTGAAATTTGGGGAAATTGATTTCGAATCCCAAATTCTGAAGAAAAGACACCGTCTGTTGTGTTACTGAAAGTACCTTCTGATAAGAAAGATCTTTGATGAGTTAGTCATCTACATAAGGGAAAACTTTAAGGCCCTGCAACTTCAAGGCTGCTGCCACTACTACTGGGCACTTGGTAAAGACTGTGGGAGAGGATGCCAGGCCAAAGGGTAGAATTTTATATTGGTAATGGTGTTGTGTCACTCGAAACCTGAGGTACTTCCTGGAAGCTGGATGAATCGGGATGTGAGTGTAGGCCTCTTTTAGGTCTAAGAGCATAGCCAATCGTTGTGATTCAGTAGAGGATACAATGTCGCTAGGAATAACATTCTGAATTTCTCTTTGACCAGAAATTTGTTGAAAGCTCTAATATAGGCCGAAGACCCTCCATCTTCTTTGTGACGAGAACCTTCTCGATGGCATTGAGAAGAAACAAATTCTCGATCTCTTGAAGAATGGAGGGCTGAAGGAGATTGGAAACAGACTCTCTTGGAGGATGATCTATAGGTATGGTGAGAAAATGTAGGGAGTACCCTTCCTGAATGATGTTGAAAACCCAGAGGTCAGATGTAATAAACTCCCAATGATGAAAATAAAGTTGTAGGCAACCTCCGATGGGTTGTGGAAGAGGCAGAGACAACTGGATTGAAACTGTGCTCTCGAGTAAGCGGTCAAAAAGACTGAGTAGATTTAGCAGGAGCAGACTGTTGAGGTTTCTGAGACCTGTGCTGTTTTTGCTTCTTCTGCTGTGGTCTTGAAGCAGCAGATGGTATAGTAGTATAACGTTGTTTGTAAGACATAGATGGCTTAAATGGACTGATGTGGAAGACTTGGATTTAGGTTTAACTAATGAGTCCCAAGATTTCTCATGAGCAATGAGCTTTTGAGTGGCATTCTCAATTGTATCTCCATAAAGCTCATCCCCAAGACATGGTATGTTAGCTAAGCAATCTTGAAGATTAACATCCATGTCCGCCACTCTGAGCCAGGCCAGCCTTCTCATGGCCATAAACATAGAAGAGGACAGCTCAAAAGAATCATAGGCTGATTGCTGTAGCTTTAGAAGGGTGGAAACCAATTGTTGAAACCCCTAAGCTCGTTGAGAAGGAAGATATTTTTGGTACATAGGCAATTGCTTCAACAAAAGCTTCAAATAACATGTGAAGTGGAAAGTGTAGTTATTCACTCTACTGTTCAACATAGAATTTGATTGAGTCATCTGCCTAATCTATCCATAGTGCGACCTTCTCTCCCAGGTGGAACAGAAGCATACACTTTAGAGGAGGGAAATTTTTTAAAGTGTAGATTCTATCACTAAGGATTGGTAAGAAAGCTGAGGTTTGTCATAACCTGCAGTAGGAGCAATTTTATAAGTGGAGTCTAGCTTTCTAGGTGCCACTGGCACTGATAAGGGAGATTCCCAATTTTTATACAGAGTGTCTTTCAAAATTGCATGAAGAGGAAGCTTGAGCACCTCCTTTGGAGGTTGCTTGATGTCCATAGTCTCCATGTATTCAGGTGTATATTTGGAGTCAGCTTCCAGCTTAAGAGATATGTCTTTACAAAGTTGTCTAATAAAATGGGAGAAAGAAATAGTCTCTTGAGGGGATACCGTATTTTTCACTCCATAAGACACACCCTAGATTTAGAGGAGGAAAACAAGAAAAAAAAACATTCTGAACCAAATTCTCCCTGCCAGGCTCTGTACCCAACCCCATACTCCTTATCAGGCTCTGCACCCTGTCCCCCCTCCCTGCCAGGTGGTCTAGTGGTAGGCAGGGACAGGGCACAGGGCAGGCAGGGACAACGCACAGGGCAGGCTGGCCTAGTGACAGGCAGGCTGACCTAGCAGCCTAATGGCAGGCAGGCCTAATGGCAGGCAGGCCTAGTGACAGGCAGGCAGGCAGGCCCCATACCCCCTCATGTACCCTACATCATCCCCCCATCCCCCCTATGTACCCCCTAGTATCTTTTTTAATCATCCCCCCGTACTTTTTAAAAATCCCTCCCTCCCTAGATGGCTAACCTGATATTTTAAACATCCCCACACCCTGGTTGGGTTGGTTGGTTAATTGGGAGTTTGAGACTACTAATTTTCTGGGTGAGATTATGAGATCCTTTCTCTTTGGGTGGTGTGGGTACTGTGCTTTGTCTTCGGGGGGGGGGGGCTTGTGTTGTGGGTTTGCTGATTTGTGGTTCGTATTTGAGTGGTTGGGGTATACATTGCTGTTTTATTCGCTGACAGCACTGTTGATTTGTATCTACATGCTTGTTGTTGTGTGCTTTTGCTGTATACTTTGATATATTTTTCAATAAAAGTTTCCATATAATTGAAAAAAAATAAAATAAAATCCCTCCCTCCCTCCCTAGATGGCTATCCTGGTATTTTAAACATCCCCACCCCCTGGTACCTTGATGCAATCCTGGCAGGCCAGTGCTGCATCAGCAGCATCCCCTGCTGGACAGCCACCCAAGTTCCCATCTGCCACGGCAGTGAGGTGCAGGTGCCAACCCCAAGTGCGTCTGCCTGGTCTCGTGCCGTCGCCCGAATGGTGTCAGCTCGGTCCAGCGGTGCATCGGCAGGCTCCCCCATCTGCGCCGGAAGTGAAAGGCAGACGTGAGCCCCGAGTGCGCCTGCCTAGTCTTGCGCTGCCGCTCAAATGGTGCCATCAGCTCCCGCGAGAACCAACAGCACCATTTGGGCAGTGGCACAGGACCAGGCAGGCACCTGACTCGCGCCTGCCTTTCACGTCCGCGTCAGATGGGAGAGCCTGCCGATACAGCGCTGGGTCGAGTTGACACCATTCGGGCGGTGGCACGGGACCAGGCAGGCACACTCGGGGCTTGTGCCTGCCTGGCAGATGGGGACTCCGGTGGCCATCCAGCAGGAGGGTCTGCCGGTGCGGCGCTGGACCGCCAGGATTACATCAAGGTACCGGGCATGGGGGTGCATGGTATTCACTGCATAAGATTCACCCTTATTTCCACTCCCGTTTTGGGGATGGATAAAGTGCATTTTATGGAGCGAAAAATATGATAACTCTTTAGGGGAGAGAGGTGGAGAACACTCAAGAGAGTCATCAACTTCTGTTGTTGAAGGAGCAGCACCAAAAGAAGATTGAAGGTGAAGATCAGAGTCTACTACTGTTGATTGAGATCTACGTCTCTTGCGAAGTCAGTAGCAATCCTGGGAAGGAGAAGGGGTTGGATGCTTACGCTTCTCCGAATGTTTAGCAGAGATGTATTTGGATATATGAGGACTTACTCGAATGGGAGCTTCGAGAAGGATAACGATGCTTGGAAGAGCTGCGGCTGGAAGCAATAGTCTTGGATTCATGCCTGGATGATGGACGGTGCCGAAGTCTAGGAGACAGCACCAAAGACTGAGTACTGGTACCAGCATCACTGGTGTGGTATGTTCAGGCTGGCCTGGTACTGGCAGAGCCGATGCTGGGGTCAAAAGATTAAATATATGACCATACTCTGCACGAAAGAACTGTTCAAACTGTTTTTTAAAAGTAGCTACCAGTATCAGTGGCATTGTTGTCGGTACCATCAGTGCTGCTACTTGCTCCACAGACGGCACTGGTACCCATGGCTTTGATTCCAGTACCATTGGTGCCGCGACCCGCTTCGAAGAGGATGATTCCGATGAGGAGAAAGCCCTAGATTTTGGAGAGAGCCACAAAAGGGGTTGTCATTTGGAATGCCTTCTCTGGCGGTGCTGCAGAATGTGGTACCTTAACTGGCGGTGTCGCGGAATGCGGTGCTTTTACTTCTGGTGCTGCGGACTGTGGTGCCTTCGTAATCAGTGCCTTAGAAGTTGAAGGCGAAGGATGGTCCTCTTTCATAGTTGTTTTTGTTGTAGAAGGCGGCTTTTTAAGGTGCGCTTTTTTTAAGGTGGAACAGCGCGTGCACAAATCGATGTGGTATTCTAGCCCTAATCACTGTATGTACCAACTGTGCGGGTCTGTCACTGAAATAGTTCGTTGGCACTTGCCGCACTTTTTAAAACCGGTTAATGGTCAAGACATCAAATTAGGGAATATCGCCTCAGCCAAATCAAATGCGAGAGGCTGAGGAGGGAAAAAAGGACCCGCCATTGAAAGCACGAAGGCGCAAAAAAAAGAAAGAAAATATATATATTTTTTTAACCTTAGGAAAAAATAATAAAGAAAGAAAAGATATAAGAAGAAAAAAACGTGCGAGCGGGAAGGCTAGCATAACAAACAAATGTTCAATGATGTGACTGAACAGCTCCTCGGAAAACATTGAACTGAGGAGTTGAGCGTCTACATCAGGCAGGAAGGCACTCGCGCGGTGCAGTCAGTTACAAACTTTCTAAAGTTCTTAAAGTGGCGATGCACTTGGGACTTTCTGTGCCGGGGCTCCGTGGATGACATCACCCACATGTGAGAATATGCTGTCTGCTGATGGTGGTATATCATCAATTAATATCTAGGCTCCAAAAACAAAAGAACATGGCAGCTAGACTCATTTATGGCATGAGAAAGGTCGAGAAAGCATTCCAGTTGTTCACAAACTTTACATTGGCTTCCTATAAACCTTAGAATTTCTTTCAAAGTGGTTTGTGTAATTTACAAGTCATTATTTGGTATAAACATAAAAACATGATGGCAGATAAAGGCCAAATGGCCCTTCTACTTTGCCCTTCCACACCATCCACTATGTCCTCTTCTCCCTAAGAGATACCACATGCCTGTCTCATGCTATCTTAAATTTTGAAACAGTCTTCATCTCCACCACCTCCACTGGGATTCTATTCCACACATCTACCACCCTTTCTGTAAATAAGTATTTTCTTACATTACTCCTGAGCCTATCACCTCTTAACTTCATCCTATGTCCTCTCCTTCTGGAGTTTTCCTTCATTTGAAAAAGACTCTCCTCCTGTGCATTAATGCCGCGGAGATATTTAAATGTCTCAATCATATTTCTTCTCTTCCGTCTTTCTTCCAGAGTATATATATTAATTTCTCTAAGTCTGTCCCCATATGACAAAGGCCACTAACCAATTTTGTAGCAGCCCTCCATCCTAATTATAACTTTTTGAAGGTGCAGTCTCCAAAATTGCATACAGTATTTCAAATGGGGCCTTATCTACTGGCCATTCCTCTCCTTATGCACCCGAGCATCTTCCTGGCTTTAACCATCGTCTTTTCTACCTGTTTTGCCACCCTGAAATCATCAGACAAAATCACCTCTATGTCCTGCTCTTCCATGCAATCATCAACTATACCATTTTCCTGGAATTTTGCAGCCCAAGTGCATTCTTTAGCATTAAATCTTAGTTGCCAATTGCCTGACCATTCTTCAAGTTTCGCCAGATCCCACTTCATATTATCCACACTCTCCAGGGTGTCAACCCTATTACAGAGCTTGGTTTCATCCGCAAAATGTTCAGAGAAATAAATGCACTCCTTAACTCCTCACTTCAGTGCATACTATTTGCCTAGGGCTACAAATGTAAATGCATGCAAAACACCTCATTACTTTGTAAAATCCAAAGCACTGTTTGTAGTAAACAAGCAATGTTATTTCTTTAGCATAGGAGTAAGTAACATTTGTTATTGGACGACTGCTGTTCGCTGACTCCCATGGTAAATCAAAGTGTGGTAAAAGCCTGATTTTTACTACACCTTGATAACTATTCCTCTAATTGACCTCTCCCTCTATTATTTTGGAACAGTCCTAGAAGAGCTTGCAGTAACGTTTGGTTTTAAATGTTTAGTTTTACTATGTTTGATGCTATGTGAATCGCCTAGGTTTTTAGGCGGTGTATAAATTATTAAAATAAATACAATTTTGTTGAACTAGAAGATATCATAGAATTTTTTGTTGTTGACAAAAAAAACCCAATTCCTGATATCAATAGCAAAGAGCATTCAGATAATTATAGTTTTATGCACATCACCTACTTTGTGCATGGCTTATTGCAGTTTTTCAGTGTCACACAAAAAAGTTTGGATTGTGGGATTTCCACAGTGAATATTCATGAGACATAAGAACATAAGAACATAAGCAGTGCCTCCGCTGGGTCAGACCACAGGTCCATCTTGCCCAGCAGTCCGCTCCCGCGGCGGCCCGAACAGGTCACGGCCTGTCTGAGACACCAGAAGGGGCCCCCTTGCCACCTTGGTTTCCCATTGAGTTTTATCTTCCCATCGAAGTCCTAACCCTCCGGTCTTGCACATGCACGACCTGGTTGGATTTCTATACTTATTACTTGGTTTGCTTTCTATACCTGTGTTACATCCCAGCACCTCTCTCAGTATCCCACGATCCCCCTATCCCTCAGGAATCCGTCCAATCCCTGTTTGAATCCCTGTACCGTACTCTGCCTGATCACTTCCTCCGGTAGCGCATTCCAAGTGTCCACGACCCTTTGGGTAAAGAAAAACTTCCTTGCATTTGTTCTGAACCTATCTCCCTTCAGTTTCTCCGAATGCCCCCTCGTGCCTGTTGACCCCTTCAGCCTGAAGAATCTGTCCCTATCCACCCTCTCTATGCCCCTCATGATCTTGAAGGTCTCTATCATATCTCCCCTGAGCCTCCTTTTTTCCAGAGAGAAGAGCCCCAGTTTATCCAGCCTCTCAGCATATGGGCAGTTTTCCAGCCCTCTTACCAGTTTCGTTGCCCTCCTTTGGACTCTCTCAAGAACTGCCATGTCCTTCTTGAGGTGCGGCGACCAATATTGAACGCAGTATTCCAGATGTGGGCGCACCATCGCTCGATACAGCGGCATGATGACTTCCTGCGTCCTGGTTGTTATGCCCCTCTTTATGATGCCCAGCATCCTGTTGGCTTTTTTCGAGGCTGCTGCGCACTGTGCAGATGGCTTCAGTGATGCATCCACCAGCACACCCAAGTCTCTCTCAAGACTGCTGTCTCCCAATAATGCCCCCCCCAATTTGTATTTGAACAACGGGTTCTTTTTCCCTATATGCATGACCTTGCATTTTTCCACGTTAAAGCGCATTTGCCATTTGTTTGCCCAGTCTTCCAGCTTGTCCAGGTCCCTTTGCAGGTCCTCACACTCCTCCCTAGACCTAACTCTGCCGCACAGTTTGGTATCGTCTGCAAATTTTATAACCTCGCACTTTGCCTCTTTTTCCAGGTCATTGATAAATATGTTGAAGAGTAACGGCCCCAGCACCGATCCCTGTGGCACACCGCTCGTGACTCCCCGCCAGTCAGAGTATTGTCCCTTTACTCCGACCCTCTGCAGTCTACCCGACAACCAGTGCTCGATCCATCTGTGCACATCCCCTCCCACCCCGTGGTTCCACAGTTTCCTAAGCAGCCTTTCATGTGGCACCTTGTCGAAAGCCTTTTGAAAATCAAGGTAAATGATGTCTATAGGTTCCCCATTGTCCACCCGACTGCTTATTCCCTCAAAGAAGTAAAGAAGGTTCGTTAAGCATGACCTTCCCTTACAGAATCCATGCTGGCTTGTTCTCAGTAGGCCATATCTCTCGATATGCTCGCAAATACCATCCTTGATCATAGCTTCCACCATCTTCCCTATAATTGAAGTCAGGCTCACCGGCCTGTAGTTTCCGGGGTCACCCCTCGATCCCTTCTTGAAGATAGGTGTGACATTCGCCAATTTCCAGTCCTCTGGTACCTCTCCAGTTTTCAAGGATAGGTTGCAAACATGCTGGATTGTGCCCGCTATTTCTTGTCTTAGTTCTTTCAGAACCCTTGGGTGGATCCCGTCCGGGCCCGGCGATTTGCCGCATTTTAACCTGTCTATCTGCTTGAGGACATCCTCCTTACTTACCTCTATGTGTTCTAATTTTTCAGCCTGTTCCCCACTCATGAGCTCCTCTGAGTCCGGTATATTAGATGTGTCTTCTCTCGTGAAAACCGACGAGAAGAACGTGTTCAACCTCTCAGCTACCTCTTTATCCTCCTTGATCACTCCCTTCCTATCCCCATCGTCCAACGGCCCCACCTCCTCTCTCGCTGGTCGCTTCCCCTTTACGTAACTGAAGAATGCCTTGAAGTTTTTCGCCTCCCTGGCCAGCCCCTCTTCATATTTCCCTTTTGCTTTTCTAACCTCTCGGTGGCATTCCTTTTGGCATTTCCTGTGCGCCTGGTGATTTTCCTCCGTTGGGTCCTTTTTCCATCTCCGGAAGGACACTTTCTTGTCGTTTATTGCCCTCTTTACTTCTGTTGAGATCCAAACCGGGTTCTTTGACCGCTTGTTCTTGCCGCCTTTCCTGAAACTTGGGACGTACATTCTTTGTGCTTCCTGCAGGGTGTCCCTGAATAGGGTCCAGGCGCTTCCTACAGTCTCCATCCTAAGGACGTTTTTGAGCTTCCTCCCCACCATTTCCCTCATAGCAACATAGTTCCCTTTCCTGAAGTTGAGCGCAGTTGTTGCGGTCCTCTTTACTGTGGGTGTCCCCCTTTCTAATGTGAATCGGATCGCGTTGTGGTCACTATTGCCTAGTGGTCCTCCCACTTCTACCCCTCTTGCAGGCCCCCCTAATCCGTTTAAGATGAGGTCAAGAGTAGCATATTTTTGAGCTAAGCACCAAATTAATTAAAATAACATGGCTGTCTTGAAAATCAGACCCGTTTGTGAAGTTTGAGTGGAGTTTCCCATTTCTGCTTTTCTCAGTCCAAAGACATGCCATCTAGCCTATGATTTAGCATTAAGCTTTCTTCCAGATATTCTGGTTTGTAATGCAAGGTTTTATGATGAAAGTGATTTGTTATTGCCACTGGGAATTTTCCTGTCTCACTTGTTATTGCTATATAGTTATTTATTTCCAAAAATGTGAAAACTAATGACCTTAAATTTGTAAGACCTAAAGAAATTGCTCTTCCAAAAAGAAACATTTGCTTTTTACTGAAGATTTATAGGTGGAAGAGAAAAACCTCTTTTAACATTTACTTTTTTCAGAACCTTGGGCTGTATGATGTGGGTTCTGCTTTGTCACACAAATCCACTCATAGAAGCAAAGCTACGTTCTTATATTATTTTTAATGGCATACATAGGAACAGTATATTAACACGTTAAGGCACCCCTGTAGTAGATGTCATAGGATAATTTACTGTATATAGCAAGAAACACTATAAAGTGTAGGAGAGATTGAATGCCATTTGTTTGTCTTGATTAAAGAAACAGTTAACCTTAACCATTCAATAAAATCACAATTTTTAAAGAAAATTTGTTAATTGAAAGTTCTCCCATATGAAATACATATTCAACATTATTGCCATAGGCGTACAATGATACGGAAAGCTTTTTGGTTTAACTACAGTTGGATATACTGGGTTCTGTGGGGTTCCAGAGGCCAGAGATACTTAACTTATGGCTCAAAAACATAGATGGTCGGTAACTCTGCCGTTTGGGAAGGCTAAAGTGGGACTAGAGCAGTGGTCTCAAACTCAAACCCTTTGCAGGGTTTACATTTTGGATTTGTAGGTACTTGGAGGGCTGCAGAAAAAATAGTTAATGTCTTAGTAAAGAATGACAATTTTGCATGAGGTAAAACTTTATAATTTATAAATCTTTCCTTTCCTTTATAGTTTATAAATCTTTCCTTTTTCTGCAGCCCTCACCGTTAAAGTTTAACATCTTTCCTTTCTCAAAACTGACATGTTTCAATCACTATATTGAAAATAAAATCATTTTCCCTACCTTTGTTGTCTGGTGACTATTTTTCTGTGCTTTTAACTATGCTTCCTGGGCCTTCTTATCCATTGACTGTTTTTCTCTCCTTCTTTACTTTCTGCCTTGCATCCATCTTTGGCATTAACTTAACATTCAATCTTTCCATTTTTCTGCTTTCTTCTCAAAATCTACTTTTCCATGTCTTCCCTTCCTCTCTCTCTCTCTCTCCTTCCCTCCCTATTTCCATGGTCTGACCTCTCTCTCCATCCCTTCCTCTCCCTCCCATAGTCTGGCATCTATCTGCCCCTACTCTTTCTTCCCCTGGAGGTCTGGCTTCTTTCCTTCCCTTTCATTCTCATCCCCATGGTCCAGCATCTCTTACCCTCTGCATGCTATTCCCGCCTCCCCCCCTCCCCGTGGAATCCAGTGCTTGCTCACCGCGTCCTGGTTGATATGCCCCTCTTGATGATGCCCAGCATCCTGTTGGCTTTCTTCGAGGCTGCTGCACACTGTGCGGATGGTTTCATGGATGGATCCACTAGCACACCCAAGTCTCTCTCAAGTGCTGGAAGACACAGGACTTGAGAGAGACTTGGGTGTGCTAGTGGATCCATCCATGAAACCATCCGCACAGTGTGCAGCAGCCTCGAAGAAAGCCAACAGGATGCTGGGCATCATCAAGAGGGGCATATCAACCAGGACGCGGGAAGTCATCATGCCGCTGTATCGAGCGATGGTGCGCCCACATCTGGAATACTGCGTTCAATATTGGTCGCCGCACCTCAAGAAGGACATGGCAGTTCTTGAGAGAGTCCAAAGGAGGGCAACGAAACTGGTAAGAGGGCTGGAAAACTGCCCATATGCTGAGAGGCTGGATAAACTGGGGCTCTTCTCTCTGGAAAAAAGGAGGCTCAGGGGGGATATGATAGAGACCTTCAAAATACTTAGGGGCATAGAGAGGGTGGACAGGGACAGGTTCTTCAGACTAAAAGGGACGACAGGTACAAGGGGGCACTCAGAGAAACTGAAGGGAGATAGGTTCAAATCAAACGCAAGGAAGTTTTTCTTCACCCAAAGGGTCGTGGACAAATGGAATGCGCTCCCGGAGGAAGTGATCCGGCAGAGTACAGTACAGGGATTCAAACAGGGATTGGACAGATTCCTGAGGGAAAAGGGGATCGTGGGGTACTGAGGGAGGTGCTGGGGTGTTGCATAAGTATAGACAGCTCACCAGGTCGTGCAGGTGCAAGGCCGGAGGGTTAGGACATTGATGGGAAGATAGGACTTCGATGAGAAACCTAGGGAGCAAGGGGGCCCCTTCTGGTGATTAAGGCAGGTCATGACCTGTTGGGCCGCCGCGGGGGCGGACTGCTGGGCGGGATGGACCTCTGGTCTGACCCGGCAGAGGCACTACTTATGTTCTTATGTTCTCCCAGCAGTGCTGCTCTAACTCTTTGGCCGTAGGTAGCGTGAGTGAAGTAAACATGCTGCTTTTCTCTTTGTCAGTGCTTCCTGCCTGACAAAGAGGAAAAGCTGAAGGCAGCGTGTTTACTTAATTCGCGCTGCCTATGGCCGAAGAGTTAAAGCAGCAGCACTGTGAGAATGGTAAGCAAGCACTGGATCTCAAAGGGGCTGGGTGGGGAGGGGCAGGGGAAGCCATATAGGTGCGCAGTGATGGCGGGGGCAGGGGACACCGGCTAGGTGCACGGGCCTTGCAATGACTACTGTAGGGTTTCCAGATGTCCGGTTTCCCTGGATAAAAAAAAGCAAACTAGAAAAGAGTTTTCCAAAAGAGGACATGTCCAGGGAATCCTGGCCATCTGGCAACCCTAGTGTTTTTAGCATGCCCTTGCACTCAAGACTGGCCTTTTGATCCCCACAAGTTCAGTGGGCCCTATATTATATGTTTCTTCATTTGATTACCAACTGAAACTAAAGGAAAAAAACAATTTGAGACTTACCGTATTTTCACGCATATAACATTGAAGGGACACGTATCATGAACCTTGGTAATTTTCCTTAGGCATATGTTGTTCAAAGCTGTAAAGCCAGGCCCTGTTTGTCTTTCCTTCTTTGAAGAGAGTACAAGGACATTTATGTTTGAACAGAGATGTTCTTAACTTGTTGTAAAGTGAATTCAATTGTTTTTATAAGCCGTATTTGCAAACAGATTTAGTTAAGAGGTTTTGTTGGTCAAGGTTTTTCTGACCTTTTGGACTCCAGTCTCCAGATAGGAAAAATGCTGATGTCTTTAAAGTTTCATGTGACCTGTGTCCATATATGGTTTGTGTTTACGTCACATGCTGACAACACTGATTCATGTAAAAGATATAAAAGAAATGTGAAGCTCATAATAAAATTTGGACATGTTTGGAGATCATTTCTTGCCTCTACAATATGTCCCCAGGTGCACCTGACTTCCAAATGGCAGAGAAAGTATGGGGCAGGAATTGGGACCTAATCCTTTTCAAACATCAGAGAAAGGGCAGGACCGCCGGAAGAGGAAGCAGCAGGACAACGGTAGGCAGCTTCTCCATGATGGGGGGGGAGGAGGCTGTGGGGGTGCGAGTGGTCCTTCGGGGTGGGGGGTGCAAGTGCGAGTGCGAGCGGTCCTTCGGGGTGGGGGTGTGAGTGGTCCTGTGGGGGGGGGGGAGTGAATCGGACATCAGGGGGGCATCAGGCTTTCAGGGTGGGGACAGGACTTCAAGGGGGGACAGGACTTCAAGGGGGAGAGGAGAATCGGGGTGGATGAAAGGAGAGTCGGGGCGGCCAGAGGAGAGTCGTGGCGGGCGAAAGGAGAGTCGGGCGGCGACGGGAGAGTCGGGGCGGCATGCGCGGTATACAGGTGTGCGCGCTATATATATATATAAAAATTTATTTACATAAATTAGTTTCCCGCGCGCTATACCTGTGTGCGCGTTTTACACAGGTGCGTGGTATATGAGTGAAAATACGGTAATGGTTAAAGCACTAGGCTTTGACATTCAGAGCTGCTCCTTGTGATCTTGGGCAAATCACTTAACCCTCCATTAACCCCAGGTACACAATTAGATTGTGAGCCCTCTGACGTCAGTGAAATGCTTTGTGTACCTGAAAGTAACTGAGGTTTGAGCCACCATTACTGAAAGGTATAAGTGAAATTCAAATAAATGAATAAAATACCAGAAAAGACCTAACAGCAGCGCTGCAAGCATTCAAAGAAAAAGTATCAAAACAAACACATCATTCTGGAAGGCCTTAAGAGAACCCCTCCGCCAACTCCCACTCACTTGCCAATATGAATTTAGCCGTCAGCTTCGCCATCCCGATGACGATAAGTTATCGAAACGCAAAATAATTTGAGGCCTACAAGTATGTTAACATGCCTCAGAAAGGGGAAACTACTCCACCGTAAAAGCAAACCAATCTGCTACCGAACCCCGTCGGCATTTCTATGGCAACGGCAAACTTTTCCTGTGCAAGGGGCAGAAACAGCACAGCATTGGACAAAAGAGTAGTGTGAGAACTCATTGGTCAATTAGTTGTAAAAAAAACAAATAAAAAAACCTTTTTTCTAATTGCAATGCCTCTCAATTGACAACGGTGGTATCGATCACTCTAAACTTGACATCCATTGGGTAAAACTATCCCAGACTTCAACCAAATAGTGCTTTGATTAATGGCGTTGCTCGCAGTGGCGCTGGAGCCTCTCTTCCCACCCAGTGTGCCATCTGAGATTACGTATAGATTGCAGGCTGCAAAATAGTACCCGGAAGGCTGCATGTGGCCCGCAGGCTGCGAGTTTGAGACCGCTGGGCTAGAGTGAGGATATTGCGCAGGCAGAGCAGAATGGAATGGAGCAAGTTAAAATCCTTGGGGTCAAGTTCAAGACCTATGTCGGCACTGGGTCACTTTGAACACAGCAAGGAAGGAGTTTTTCCATGTGTGGCTTTGGTGCAGCTGCACTAGCTATTTCCCCTTCAGTACCTCGATTGCTGATGGTAATATGCACACTGAACACACTCCAGAAGAATATGACTGATAAATCAAAATAATACCCCAAAACAATACATATTAAAAAGAATAATATTTGCAGGGACTTTAACACTTGGCTCCCAGTTAGCCTGAGTACCCCCCAGTCCAGAATCTTTCTGTTGGCTGCAGAAATCATGATGTTCAGCAACATTTTAACAGAAATATTGTGGTTAAATGGCAAAATTAAAATGATTTGCTTTTGGTTTCTTTGATAGGCTGGCAAATGACCAGCAGGCTTCAGCTCTGTTGACTTTTAGTTTGTTAGCTGTACTACTACTACTTATCACTTGTACAGCGCTGCGTACACCTTTCAGCGCTATATATTTTTACACTTACAGTCCCTGCTCAGAAGAACTTACAGTCTAACTTGGATAGACAGACATGACATATAGAATTGGGGATGCAAATCCCAAAGTGAGAGGAGTTACAAGTCAAAAGCACTCTCAAAGAGGTGGGCTTTTAACTGGGCCTTGAATACTGCCAGAGACGGAGCCTGCTGAAGGGATTCGGGCAGCATGTTCCAAACATATGGTGCAGCAAGGCATAAGGGATGAAGTCTGGAGTTGGCAGTTGAAGAGAAGGGCACAGATAGGAGGGACTTACCAGCTGAGCGGAGGGGGAGATAAGTTTAGAGAGATAGTAAGGGGCAGCTGAGTGAGTGCATTTGTAGGTCAGTAACAGGAGTTCGAATTGTATTTGGAAACAGATGGGCAGCCAATGAAGTGACTTTAGGAGAGGGGTAACGTGAGTATAGTGGTTCTCCTGGAATATAAATCGTGCAGTTGAATTCTGGACAGATTGGAGGGGAGCGAGATGGCTAAATGGAAGGCTTGAGAGTAGCGAGTTGCAATAGTCTAAGTGCAAGGTAATGAGGGCATGGATAAGTGTTTTGGTAGTGTACTCAGAGAGGAAGGGTCGGATTTTGGTAATATTATAGAAGAAGCAGCAGGTTTTAGCGACATGTTGTATCTGGGCGGTGAAGGAGAGAGACGAAGTTGACCCCGAGATTTCGAGCAGACATAACAGGAAGGATGAGAGTGTTGTCCACAGAGACGAGGGAAGCGGAGAGGTGGGTTTAGGCGGGAAGATGAGCAGCTCTGTTTTAGCCATATTCAGTTTTAGATGGTGGTGAAATATCCAGGTGGCAATGTCGGACAGGCAGGATGAGATTCTGGTCTGTACCTAATGCTTAAAGCAGCAGGCTGAGAACCAAGAAAGACGTTTCAAATCCCACTGCCACTCCTTGTGATCTTGGATAAGCTATTTAACCCTCCATAAACAAGAAAATATCCACTATAACGGAATTTAACTTACATTGAGATGCAACTGAAAGAGGTGTGAGCTAAATCCAAAATCCAGTACCAGACACATTGTGGAATAATACAAAATTCTATAAAACTCACTTAAGACCTAGAAGGAGAAGTATTGTCTTACCAGGATCATTTTCTTTCCTTTAATCAGCTACACTGTTCTGCACAAGTGGTTGCTATCCCTCCTACCAGCGGATTTATTTATTTACATACATTTACTAAACAGCACAATATTTAAAAATTCATGGTGGTTTACAATAAAAAATACACAAAAAACATCTTAAAATCCTAAAAATTAAACCATATAAAAAAACCATACAATAAACATAAAACAGAATTAAACTAACCAAATTACACAAAAAACTCTTCAATTAGTCTACTCTTCAATTAATCATTTCTCCTAAATTGATATCCTCTTCAACATTATAAACATTTATCTTAAATCACAGATCTGTCCTACTCCATATAACAGTGTCTTAAAAACTCTTTTTTAAAACTGTCCAGTTTCTGAGCCAATCTCAGACTCATAGGTAAAACATTCCATTAAACCGGAACAATCAGAGCCGGATTAAGGCATAGACAAACAGGCATATTGCTTGGGCCCAAATATTTTTTTTTTTGGGGGGGGGAGGAGGGCATGTCAGATATGCTCAGGACTCAAGAAGCTAGGATTGCCAACTATCTAGATTTTTTCAGGTTTCAAAACACTTGTCCATTACTTGTCTCAAAGCCAGAAGGATGGCTAAGTTTGTGGACATTTTTCAAAGTTTATCCCATTACAGCTCTCCAACCACTCCAATGTTCTATCCTTCTACTGCAGTAGAAGGCTCCAGCCAATGGGAAGGCTATTCTAGTCACAGGAAAGGAGGGGCTGAGATGCAAGGGCTGTGGGGGAAACAGATCTTTGCATAGGGTCTTTGGACAGAATTTGTGGAACTAGTGAGTGGTCTGAGGGTCGGGTTATTGGAAAGGATTAAGACTGAAGAATAGGGAAGCATGAAGGAAAGCTAGCAACAAATACCAGAATTTATCTGATGGCGGGCAGAGTTGTTGGGGTGGGGGCCTGAAGGAGCATATAAGCACCAGGACAGCACTAGGAAAAAAGAGCTAGAGAGTGCATGCACTTCTGTATGTTTCTGTGTCTCTGGAAATGACAGTCTCATATATATAAAGCTTTCCTTTGAAAATCTGGGCTAGAATGGAGAGAGGTCCATTGGTACCTGTTTACAAACTAAGTGGAGGGACATTTTAACTATGAAATTACTTGGGCAAATTCCTTGAATATCATCGTAATACTGCTTCCATTCTGATTAAGCCTATATCCTTACAGGCTCTGTCAAAATATATATCAGAGCAAAGAAAAAATACCAACAAGGTATACAAATGGGGTGTGAAAATATTCAATATACAAGGTTCATTTCATAAATAAATGCACACTATTTTTTAATTGACATTTTTTGTTTTGTTTTTCCAATTTCTTTACAATCCTTCAATATAGTCTCCCTGCTTTGCAGTGACTGAATTACAACGTCCAGGAAGCTTCATTATTCCACCCAAGACACTGTTTTTGTTCAGTTGCCAAATGGCTCTGGTACCGGCGGGAAAAAGCTCTTCCAGAGATGCAAAACGATGTCCACATATAGGTTGTTTCAACTTTGGAAAAAGGTTGAAGTCTAGTAGACTCATGTCTGGACTGTAGGGAGCATGAGATAACACCTCCCAGCCGTGTTTACGTAGTTTTTCAATGATGACATTCCCTTCAATGATGACATTCATTCTTCACGAACATTGTCGTGAAGAATGAGTGGCTCAGCCAAGAGCAACTTTCATCTCTCCCTTCCCCTCCATGCTATGACATTTCCTCTTTTTCCATTTCTTCCCTTCCTTCCCCATGGTCTGGCATCACTCTCTCCTCTCCCTTCCATTCCTTCTCCCTTCCTCCCAATTGCATGGCTTTCTTCCTTACCCCTCCCTCCCTCCAATCGGGTGCAAAGTGCAGCATTTTTCTACACCCCCGCCCCTTGATGGGTACCTCTTTCTCATTGTCAGAAGCCTTCACAACTCGCTTCTCTGCTGGCATCAGGCCTTCCTCTCTGCCAGGTCCTGCCTACTTCCTGCTTCTATGAAGGCAAGACTTGGCAAAAAGGAAGGCTTGACCCTGGCAGAGCAGTGAGTTGTAAAGGCTGAGGCTGTTGCTGCCAGAAGAGGAAGTTCCTGGACCATGATGCCTACCCGGGGAGCACTCCCTTATGGTATGCACCCGGGGCGGACTGTCCCCCCAACCCCTCCCTTTGGTACCCCACTGCTTCTGAGAGCAGAGCAGCATAGAAACTACTATGGGAGAAAAAACATACATCTTTAAGTGCCTCCTCTCAATGACCAGCCCATAAGCCAGAAGGCATCCAGATCTTCCATTTCTACTGGCCCTTGCCTGAGAAGGTCCTGGCTTCTGTGCAAGGTAAGAGGGTCACCCTTCAAGAGGTGCACAAGTTTTGAGTACCATGGCCGGTGAGCCCAATCTGTAGCCACTAGCAGGACCAGACGAGGATGATGCACAATCCTACATAACAGATGTCCTATCAGAGACCAAGGAGAAAAGACAGAGAGGCCATGGCCAGGGTTGAACTAGGGCATCTATCCCTTTATGGTCAGTTCCTTTGATGACTGAAGAAACACTGCAATTTTACATTGGCTGCAGAAGCCATCAGATTGAACTGTGGAGGGTCCTAGCAGTCCAGGATGAGTTGAAAGGCATATTGCCCCAGTTCCTATTTGCCCAATTCAGGAGAGAGGAACTGAGAGAGTCTGCTTTTATATTGTTCTTGCCTGCACTATGGACCACTGTGAGAGTGAGAGTAATGAGTGTACCACCTGAGGATGCTCGCATTCATAGTTATATGTATACCCACTGGGGAAGGTGGAATCCAGTGGTATACCCCTCAGGAAGTAAATTGTACTGTCCCATCAGCTCCTACATCCGTTAGATACTAATAATCCTCTGGATACAATAACAATTAATATGAAACTTGAAAAAATATACCAATGGCTGAATACTAATAGACTAGCACTCAACGTTAATAAATCAAATGTGATGCTCTTTTCATGGAGAGATAATTTAAAACTGAATTTTCCAATCTCTGTTAAGGGCTCTCCCTTACAACCAATAAGTAATATTAAGATTCTAGGGATTATTTTTGATTACAAACTATCCTTTCATGATCACATTAGTAGCATTATCAAATCAACTTTCTTTAGGCTTCGCCAAATTCGCTCAGTTTCACAATTTCTCTGCACTAAATCCCTCAATATTCTTATCCACTCTCTCGTGATTTCCAAAATCGATTACTGCAATGCCCTATTCAAGGAAATAGCTCAAAATGAAATCAAGCGTCTACAAATTATTCAGAATGCTTCTATCAGGCTCATATTCAAAGCTAAGAAGTTTGATCACGTAACACCCCTTCTCAATAAAGCGCACTGGCTTCCAGTTGCTCACCGGATAACATATAAACTATGTTTGCTCACATTCAAATCCCTTCTTTACAAAACTCCAGCTTTCATTTATAAGTTATTAATTCCATATACTTCCAATAGAACGTTAAGATCTACTGAACAGCACTTGCTGACGATTCCCTCTCTTAGAATTATTAATACTAGACGGCAATTGATTTTTTTCTGTTACAGCCCCCCAAACTTGGAACTCACTTCCTATTCACCTGAGGGAAGAACACAACTTAGAAAAATTCAAAAGTAAACTAAAGAGCTTTCTTTTTAAAGATGCCTTTGAAAATTAGCCATTTAGTTTTCCAACCAATTTTACTTTTTCTAATTTTATTGAAGTAATTTTTAACTTCCCTTTCCTTCTGTATCTCCCTTATATGTCTCTTTAACTTTTAAATAATTTGTAGTTCTTATCCCTCTCTTCCCTTATGTTCTTAGTTCTGTTACGTTTGTTAATAGTCTTGTCAGACCTGATTTTTGTTATTTATTGTATTGTTCCCCACATTTTGTAATTTTATTATTATGTACATCGCTTAGAATTATGATTAAGCGATTAATCAAATCTCCATTAAACTTGAAACTTACCTTGGGCATAAGAGGCAGAGGACATTAGAAGTGATGAGAGGCTGGAGCTCATGAGACAACAGGGTCCACTGTAGAGCTCGCATGTGAGCCCTCTTTCCAGTGTTGCTGCAATGAAGCCCAAAAGCTTTAAGTAGCCTCATACCTTGGGAATCAGAAGCTCACAAAGTCTGTACTTCTCCACTCAAACTTCTCTGCATGGTTGTCTGGTATGAACATTATTTCCTGGGTAGTGTTAATGTGAACCCCAGGTACTCCAGGGTCTGGGAGGGAAGCAGGGGATTCTTGTCCTGATTCATGTGCCAGCTCAGGGTCTCCAAGCAGGAGACAACTTCACTGCTGAGCCTGCTTGAATCAGTCAGTCATCCAGATAAGGATTCACCCTAGAGACCCAAAAGGAACCTGAGCATAAGGGCCTCTGGGCTGGAACACATGCGGCTGACTGAAAATGACTCTTCTCCTCTCTCTCCCCCCCCCCCCCCCCGAGCAACATCTGGAAGCAGAGGACTGCTGGGAACTCTTTGGCCTCAGCTCAGGGAGATGAAGGCATCTAGCCTCCCCCATATCCTTCACCAGCTTTTTCCAGGTCCTCCCCAAATAACAATTGCCCTCAAAAGGGCAGCTTACTTCTTGGAGGCTACATCCACCCTTCAGTGGTAGAGCCACAGCCAAAGATGGCCCACCATAGCCAAACACACTGATCAAGAGGCCAGGCAAAACTGATCATACAGGATATCCACCAAGAAGGCTGCTCCAGATTATAGGTGAAAAACTTCCATGGAACTCTGAAAGCTGCTGCAGCCAGTGCATCAGGAAGAATGAGGTTTTGGTCTCTGAAAGCTAGAAAACTGGTCAAAAATGTATTTAGTCCAATAAAAAGGTATTACCTCATTATCCATTTCTCCTTTTATTTTTTACTAGCTGATGCCCCGGCGTTGCACGGGTATTTAATTATAGCAATAACACTGTAAATGGATTCAAATAAAGATACTTTATAGTGGTGAATGAAAATATTTTTTTACAGCTTAATAAAAAGTACAATATTCAAATTATAATGTGAAATATTTGACAAAATGAATACAATACAACTAACGCAAAACGTGATTATAAACAACAATTTTAGTTTCACCTCCTGGAGCAAGAACATATAAATTATTGGGTGAACCCACCCTTGAGCAAGCAACATAGAGTTGTGGGCTGCGAGACCCCCAGAACATATCACCCCAGGTAGTGAGGGATCTGCATACCAAGTTTCGTTCAAATCGGTCAAGCCGTTTTTGAATTACTGTGAGAATGGCAGCTTTTTACATTTTTTCCATTGACATGAATGGGTGAAATCTGATTTTCTGTTTGTAGCTCCGCCCACGTGTGCAGGTGGGCCGTGAGACCCCCAGAACATATCACCCCAGGTAGTGAGGGATCTGCATACCAAGTTTCGTTCAAATTGGTCAAGCCGTTTTTGAATTACAGTGAGAATGGCAGCTTTTTACATTTTTTCCATTGACATGAATGGGTGAAATCTGATGTTCTGTTAGTAGCTCCGCCCACGTGTACAGGTGGGCCGCGAGACCCCAAGAACATATCAACCCAGGTAGTTGGAATTACAGTGAGAATGGCAGCTTTTAACATTTTTTCCATTGACATGAATGGGTGAAATCTGATTTTCTGTTTGTAGCTCCGCCCACGTGTGCAGGTGGGCCGCGAGACCCCCAGAACATATCACCCCAGGTAGTGAGGAATCTGCATACCAAGTTTCGTTCAAAGCGGTCAAGCTGTGTTTGATTTACTGTGAGAATGGCAGCTGTTTACATTTTTTCCATTGACATGAATGGGTGAAATCTGATTTTCTGTTTGTAGCTCCGCCCATGTGTGCAGGTGGGCCACGAGACCCCCAGAACATATCACCCCAGGTAGTGAGGGATCTGCATACCAAGTTTCGTTCAAATCGGTCAAGCCGTTTTTAAATTACTGTGAGAATGGCAGCTTTTTACATTTTTTACATTGACATAAATGGGTGAAATCTGATTTTATGTTTGTAGCTCCGCCCACGTGTGCAGGTGGGCCCCGAGACCCCCAGAACATATCATCCCAGGTAGTGAGGGATCTGCATACCAAGTTTCGTTCAAATCGGTCAAGCCGTTTTTGCGTGATCGCGGCACATACACACATACATACCTCCGATTTTATATATATAGATTATTAACCTATAAAGTGGTCTATCACAGCTACTACATGAATTACTTCATCTTAAATTAAAAATAAAAACTTTTCTTCTACGTTTGTTGTCTGGTCTTATAATTTTTCTAATTGGGTTGTCCCAGTCTCTTGTCACTGTTTTCCTGCCTTTAACTCTCATTCTAAGGTTCTCCTGTTCATTATATTGATGATGCCATGGGACTCTTCAAATTTCTTTGCCTCCCATTGGTCTGGACTGGTGTAACAGGATGATATATTCAATTTAAGTCAAATTTAAACTGCTCCATTAAAAACACACATAGAGTACACACAGGAGTAAAACTCCCAATATGGTTTTTGAACACTGAATATTCTAATCATGCTGTGGTTGCTACTTCTGGTAAATGTGATAAATGATTTAAGCACTGTACAGCATGATATGCTTATCCCAACAGGTGGCAAAAATAAGCTTTTCAATTGAAAAAGGGGCAGTGCAGAGTTGCTGTGGTCTCCATGGGTGTTAATCCTATTGTCTTTCATTGCTTTAAATTTTCTCTGTGGAAGCCATCATGCAGCATTCTCGCATCAATCACTGCTGTCCAACCTTATGTTGGCATTACTTTCACAAAATTATAATGTCAGGAAGCAGCACTTGGCTGTTGGCCTTAAAATCATTTGTTTTTCATTGATGTTTCAAGGTTTTTTTTTCCATCTTTGAACTTCTCAACTTCCACACATATACATTTGGAATATTATACATTTTTCTTCTTGAAAAAATTAATTGAAATGGAGCTTCTAATCCTTCACACTCTCCTGGGATCTCCTTTCTTCCCTGTTGGAATTTAGGTCTTTTTCATAAACAGGTTCCATCTCTTTGGAACCTCCTTATATTGCATCAGTACTTGATCTCTGCTTTTAATACTTTGGATGAGCATTAGATAGGTAACAGTCTTATTCAGCAGTTAGACGCTAGGGGCTGGATTCTGCAAATGTAGTAATGAGAAATATAACTGTGTAATCAAAATCGCTTCTGGATGTAATAATTTTGACACTTCTCTAAAATACTTATCTAACAAATAATCTATTGTTAGCAACCTGGCCTAAGGAAAATTTAAAAACTGCAGGTTTCTAGAACAAAGAGAATTTTCTAACCTTTCAATTCCAAAATGGACTGAAAGACTATCCTTAATAGAAGCAAGTGAAGAAGCCTGAAGTGTTGCAATCTGAAGCTCCATAACTTGAAGCTTCTTAACAATTATTGAAACTTTGTTGTCAACTTTTATGTAGTTTTGGAAGAAAGTACATAACTATTGTATCTGAGTTCTAACCATAGATTCCATCCATGCCACTATAGTCCAAATATCCTGCAGAGTGATATTATGACTCTGACTTGGAGAACCTCTGTTCTCCACCAGAAAAGTTACAGGATTTGGCAAAAAAACACTATAGGAAGATGCTACAGTCAAGTTATCATTCACTTCAGTCAGTTCCCTCTGCCCCAGCGAAATTGTTAGAAAAAGAGTAGTGCTAGGCATAGGTGAAAGAGGGTGCAATTCTCGTCACCACATCTCAAAACGATATAGCAGAATTAGAAAAGGTACAGAGAAGGATGACAAAATGATAAGAGATGGGACGACTTCCCTATGAAGAAAGGCTAAAGCAGCTAAGGCTCTTCAGCTTGGAGAAGAGATATCTCAGGGGGGATATGATAGAGGTCTATAACATAATGAGTGGAGTGGAATGAGTAGATATGAATCATTTGTTTACTCTTTCCAAAAATACTAGGACTAGGGGGCATGTGATTAAGCTACTAAGTAGTAGATTTAAAACAAACCAGAGGGGAGCCAAGTTAACATCTTGGAGAGCCTCTGGCCTGAGAGAGTGAGACCCTGACTTCTTGAGGCTTTCTGGAAGCAATTGTTTGTTTCAGCGGCCCTTGAGGAAGGAGGCACACCTTGGCGGACCTGGAACATCTTAAAAGCCTGCGGTTCCTGTGGCAGCCCCTAGGGAGCTCCTTGGAGCACTGAAGAACATAGAATGCCTACCAGGGGAAGGAAAAGGAAGGCTTACGTGAAGAGTTTGACTTCTATGGGTACCCTCTTAAGGGAACCTATGGATAAACATATTTCTACTGTTACTGTCGCACCATAGAGCGTGCAACTTTACAGAACACCCCTGACAGACCCATGGCCAAGTACTCTTGAGTTACATGCTAGAAGAGTTAGGTGCCATGCCTTATTTAATAGTGCACAGCCAGATGTGTGCACAGATTTTAATGCGTGCCAATTAACTTCAATAATTGGTTGGTAACACCTAGTTAAGGGCTCATCGGGATAGAAAATGAATTTAATTAATTAACTAATTTATGTGTGCATGCAAATCTGGGTGCCATATACAGAATCCAGAAGTAAGCCCTTTAAAAAATTCTATAGGTTATGCACAAATTCTATAAATTGATGCCTCATTTCAGGTGCTATTAAGGGGCATGCTTAGTGCCAATTCGATAATGGTGTAAGGGCAGCTCTAAGCCATTATAGAATATTTGCACTAAACTGCAGTGTCGCACCAAAATTTAAGAGCATGTACAGGTCAATGGCTGGCATAAGTGGGCATGCTTAAATATGCCATACAATGTGCACAACTGATAATATTGTATAAGTTGTGTTTGTCACTTGGTGATACACCCATGACAGGCCTGTGTTCCACACTCATGTATGCCCCCTGACAGTTGTACGCTAACAGATTTAGGTGCACTGTTTATAGAAGTGTATCACAAACTGTGTGCCACATGAGATTCTAGGTGTGTCTCGAGATGCCGGGGAGGAGGAGAAGCGCCGGTTGCCTACAGGATGTGTTTCTCATGGCAATGCACATCCTGTAGGCAGGCAGCCGGCACCAGTGCTTCTCCTTCTCTTCATGCCTCTTCCCTTCCAGCACCCCCTATTGGTGGTTCAGGGCCCTGTCTGGAGGGTCTTTGTGCATTGATGTGATTGCATCACATATGCATGTGATGTCATTGCATTGACATTTGCGCACTTCCGGATGCCCTTGAGCTGAAACCACCACATTTAGGGGTAAATTCTCTATACTACGTCTAACTTAGGCGTGCTTTAGACGTCCAGAAAACGCAAGTGTCAATCAAACGGTGCTTAGGTGTGCGTTAGATGTCTCTACAGCTGGTGGGCGCAGGATAGACGCAGGTTTCTGAAACGTCATCTAGACGTTTCCAAATGGCCGATCATAGACGCTAGATAGATGTCCGTACGATGTTTTTTTATTTATTATTTTTTTTTTTAATTATACTTTTTTATACTCTTTACTGATTTATTATCAGTCATTCAGCATTGTAAGCTGTCACATAATTAACCCAAAGTATAGGATGATGAAAAGGATAATCAAAACACAGTATACCATTTTGTAAACTATATATTAGTTGATCTGGCAATATCACTGAGGTAGGGAATAGCAGACAGAGAACACTGCTGTGTTGTATCTTTTTCCTCTAGGATATCAGAATTGTACAGTTTACCATTAATACAAGGAAAAAAATATGTTATGTTTCAAAGGAGAACTAGAAGATGAAACGTACCGAGTGGGTGTTGAACTTACATTATCAGTATGGAAGGTGGGAACCGGTAGATGTATGCTACACAGAAAGCTGTACAGTAATGTCATACTCACCTCCTATTAGAAGTGGAAAGGATAGGACTTTGAACACCATATAGACTTTTTATAAACTTCGTTTAAGTTCCACAAAGACTGGCAGGAAAGGCACCCTAAGTCATCCAATAAGCTTTCTCTGGATTTCCCAGAGACACTATTTCAGAGAGGATAGTTTAGAAGTGATATCTTGCTCGAAAGAACACTCTCCTGGTCTTAAAACATTGCTACAATCAGCTCATTCTTCAGAACAAAGGTAAATCCCATAACTTACACTGGCCCAACTTAGAAACAGAATCAAAACACAGATCAGACCTGAATGTGGCTTCTAGTTCACAGGAAGAGGAAGTAGCCAGCAGCACAATACTGACCTCATTGTGACATCATCAAGGTGCACCTGGAAGGTAGATATGCCACAAGTAAAAGACAAGCCGGGAGTTGAACTCACAACCTACAGATGAGCGATACAGTGCTTTTACTCACTGACCTACACCACCTTTTACACCTGTGTCTCTGGTTCCCCTGTCAGAGCATACCTTAGTGATGTGCTAAAGTATACTCTACTTAGCTATCATATCACAGTCAGTTGAGGCAAAAGACTGGTAGCTCAATGGTGTAAAGCACTGCTGTCACGGATGCGACACCCATATTCTTAAGTATGGTTCAATAAATGTAATACAGAGTCAAAATTATGCTGTTTATTTTATCAAACCCAAGCTCAACTTTGTAATGTATTGTGTATAGTCTTGCTAATGTGTTTGTGATGAAAACAAGATGCGATAGGTGTATATCCTATATAATAAAACCCTAGCCGCGCATGCGCACTTACTTGCATGCTTCTGTGATCTCTGCTCTGTGATCAGTAGGTCTGTGGCCAGCAGGAGTGCAGATGCAGCAGCCAGGCAACTCGTTGACACACAGCACAGCCAGCGACTCCCCCCTCCTGCCCTCACTCACCACCAAAACCACCACCGCCAAAGCCTCCTCCTGCTGCCCAGCCGGGAAGAGGGCTCCGAGTCGCTGAAGACTGTCCCAGATCAGCTTACACGGTCCCTAAAAAATGAACCTTTTCATCTGAGGCGCGAGGCTGCGGTGACCTTCCTCCCCCGGCTCACTAAGGTTCCGTCTTAAGAAATTCAAATGCGTTGTTGAAAATGCAAGTGACTGTTCTCTGTCATCCTAGACATCCCTGCAACACCCCAACAACACACTCCTGCAGCATAAACCCCTCATGTTATAATCAAGGTGCTTCTGGAAGGTAGATATACCACAAGAAAAAGACAAGCCGGGAGTTGAACTCACAACCTATGGATGATTGGTACAGCACTTTTACTCACTGAGCTACTGAACTCTAGCCCTAACCCTAACCATAAAGTAGCGTCTGACGTCATAGAAGCCGTTAGAATTTTGAAATCGTTTTGGACGTTCATTGGGTGTTCTCAGATCAAATACACCTGTAGATACTTGTAATGATTGCCCCTTATCAAAGCTTGTACCTAAAGCCATTTCTGGAGTCTCCCATTCCCAAATCCCCAACATAGCTCAGTGCTTAAAAGCACTGTATGTATCTTCCAAAGGTCAGTGGTTCAAGTCCTGACTAAGGTTACCAAAGACATAATATTCTTTTTTTTTTTCCACCCACCCAAACATGCATAGCTAAGCTAAAATATGTGAACCTCCTGAGATTATGCCTATTACTTCCCAATCTTCATTTATTTCATTTATAACTTGTCATTGTGTTTGTTCAAATGTAGATAGTGTGAACCTAAATACATGGGGGGAGGTGAAATTTCATTAGGTTTACATGGTAAGCTTCTAAGCTTGTACCTAAAGTCATTTCTGGAGATTCCCATTCCCAAATCCCCAACATAGCTCAGTGCTTAAAAGCACTGCATGTATCTTCCAAAGGTCAGGGGTTCAAGTCCTGACTAAGGTTACCAAAGACATAATATTCTTTTTTTTTTCCACCCACCCAAACATGCTTAGCTAAGCTAAAATATGGTTTTAACCTTGTAGCATCAGCAGTTTAGTGGAGTCCAAGGTAGATAGGGTTCAGGAGGGACTGCTGAATGGGCCCTTTTCAATATAACAACAAGGTGACATATAGAAAGTTTGACAATCTTTATTGGGGTCTGTTATTCATTCTATTACCTGCTAGCCACTCTGATGTCGAATCATTGCAGAATCTAGGAAAGAAGCAAGTGAATGCAAGGGTATATGCAACTGTAGGTAGATGACGACATCTCAGCTATGATGTGCAAAGTAAGCCAGTCCCTGTTCCAAAGTAAATGGCTACATAAGGAAGAGAATATAAGTCACTGTGGTAGATTTGTTGTTGAGGAATAGGGTTACTGCTAGTAAGAGTTGGCTCCACACCAGGAGAATCCAAATGAGACATGTGTGTTTTTCTTCCTTTCACTGAAGGTGATGGAAGTAAAGGCCAGATACCTCAATCTATCCTCCTGGTTCTTGAGCTGCACTATTTTGGTTAAGCAGGTGTGGAAACCACAAAGATGCTCACAGCTGCACTGCTCTTAGTAATACAAAACTCCATCTGACAATACTGCAGGAAAAACTACAGTTGCCTGTCTAGGATACCTGAAAACAGAAAAGAGGAGAAGCTGGTTTACACAAGGTTCACAAACAGGGGGTTCAACCCCCAAGGTCCATATCTGTCCTCCCTTCCCTGAAGCAATGTGTTAACCTCATTTATGTTGAGCTGCTTAGATGTCACCGTGGTATAGTTGTTAAAGCAATAGCCTTAACTCGCTGATGGTGTGGGTTAATATCACCTGTAATCCTCCACTGCTACTGTTTAGAACTCATGTGAGGGAATAGACTAACTGAAAACAAAGTTTGTGTGCATATAACAGCAGGAATGTGTGCCATGGTGTTCTATGAGGCCAACATTATCAATTTACTATTGTTCCTGAAAGTCATCAAGGATACCTGTGTGAAGAGAACAATAGAAGTGTGAAACATTTTAGCTTTGTGAACATTTATTTCACTCATCAGAAGAGTGACTCAAGTGAAGAATAGTAGAGTAAGCAAATAAAGGTTACCATATATCATTCTCACGTACAACTGTTTGGCTAGGTGCAAACTGGTGTGCTGAGCTGCTCGTCTGGTCTCTCTCTGGCAAACACATAGGTGATGAGCATAGTTAACCTGAAATGAAGAATAGAGAGAAACTGTTAACAAAGACCTATGTCTCCAAAATTAAACACTGAAGTTGTGGCAGAACACACACCTGGAAGTAACAGAGGTGCTAACATACCTTTAGACTCCTTATTAAAAATGACAGCCATTAGGCACTCATTAGGAGTTTTCCACCTGAACCATGTACACTGATTGGATGTCCACTGAATGGCAGTGTTTCCCCCCCCCCCAAACACACCCAACCTATTCTTATCAATGAGTTAGTACACAGAACCATTCCTCACCTGATTTTAACTTGCCTGTAATTTGATTCTACAAAGAATTAACTTTAGCTCTATGAGTAAACCCTCTCAGATGTGTGAACACATCCATTTTACTTACATATCCATTTTTCTACCAGCAAAATTTCTACCAGCATGGTCTTTATCAGTCTTATCAGTCATTTTTGTCAGCCCTGTGGAATGGAGAGTAGGAGATATCAGAAATAAAATAACTATTATAAACAATAGCACACAATGAAAGCCCATAAAGAGAAGTCAGTTTTTGCTGGTTGGTTTCTTTGGTTCTATCATAAGGACACCTAAGTAGCTTACAAAATATCATTCTCACCTGGACTTACTATCTGAGCTGCTTCTAGAAAAGATAAAACAACATATTAGAATGACATGTAGCTTGTTAATGGCTCTGTGGAATAGAGAGAAATGGGAGACAGAGATAGGAAAAAAAAATGTAAAAGACTAAGACAGAGTAAAGTCTCAAACGGCTGCATAAGCAATAGGACAGAATAGAAAAGAAACACTGCTCACCTGGACCTTCTTATACCCATGCACGCCTATGTAGCATCTGACGTCAGTATGGCGGGAAAACGGTCTCTATGCCTATTGGGCGCCGTACAGGTGCGGTTGCTTGTCCCGCTTCCTAACCACGCCCAGTACACCTCATTGGGTGTCCTATGGGGGTGTGTTTGAACGTGTTCTACAAGTAGCCTGAAAAGATGGCTGCACCTTGCAACATGGCTCCAAAACGGAAATCGAATTTCTTGCATGGAGAGTTGCAGATATGGAAAATGGAGGTGGGGCAGACCATGACATTATGAAAGCAGGGAGAGTGGTGGGTGTGGGCATCTGTGTGTAACCTGGCCTGGCCCCTTCTTTTCCCTAACAATTGATTCCACTCCACACTTAACACAAAACCTAAGTCCTCAACAATCCCTCACACCAACACCCAGAAAAATCCATAAACTAAAGAAATACAGATAATTGGGGTGGGGAGGAGTGTCAAAGGCAGAAGGGAGTATAAAGGAGAACAGGCAAGTCATAGCACAAAGTTTCATCATTGAGGAAACGGAACACCACAAACACCAACTCACATGAGGGGGTCTTACATAGGAAAAATGGCTGTGCCAAAGCTTTCTATATACTAAGCACGCCTAATTAGCGGCTGACGTCATAGGAACCGTTAGGATTCAAATCTAATTGGATGTGCATTGATGTCGTTTTGCCATATACAGCTGTAGTGACGTTGTAGTCATTTCCTTCACATCTCTAAGCTTTGATACGAAGCTCTATGTTCTAAACAAAGTTACCTCTATAGCTCTATGCCTTAAGGCATTGCTTTTTCATCTTCCATACATCAGGGGGTTCAAGGCTTGAGTAAGGTTAGCAAATAGTTTATATTCATTTCTCAGCCAGGACACCTGGTAACTCTTTAGCCTTGCCTTTACATATCAATATTTTGCTTCAGCTTTTATTATTTGCAGCCATTGTCTAATATTTAATGCAACCTGTTCTCTCTCATGCTGAACACCCTCCCCCCACCAAAAACATCCCCCCCTAACTGGATCATTCTTCAACACCTGTCCAAGCCCTCTGAAGTTTGATTTAACTCATAGCTGTTGGCCAATGCCTATATTGCATCAAAAGAAACACATTCCTACTAGAATGGCTTGTAGTTAGGAGCAAATGAAAGTATCTCATGCACCTGTGGCTGCAGAATGCTGAGGAGAAACAGCAAATTCCACCACTTCTGAGAACTGTTAGGATGCAAGGAAACAAAAGTGAAGGTGAGGATGAGATTTGAACCAGGGTGCTTGAGAAGATGGACAAGGCGTAATAGAGCACATTAACCAGACGATCCACAAATGTCATCTTGCTGTCAGAGGAAAGGTTTCCTCTCATCACTGCTTAGGATGTCCGAGCCATGGTAAGTTGAAAATAGGTTTGCCTGGAAAGGGAAATGTGCACCTTACAAATGGTAAAGTCCACCATGTAGACCCTGTTATAAGAGCTAATAGGAAAAAACTAGGACCTTATTAAAATGAGCAAAGGTGGGAGTTGAACCGGGGAGTTTCAGAGGTCAGAACAGGAGCATTAATGTGTTGAGCTAGAAATGCTTTCTTGTGCTTATAGCAGTTTTGATTTGCTTATACCGCTTCTTATAGGCAGTTAATTCTGCTAGGAGACAAAACACTGCAGTTGTATATTATTGTTTCTTCATGATTTCAGAAATGTATACTTTACCATGATAAAAACTAACAAAGTATGCCATGTTTAAAAGGAGAAATATAAGATGAGTTGAACTCAAATTCTTAGCATGGAAGGGGGAAAAGTTTATTTTTCTGCTACACAGCAAAGTTGTACAGTAATATTATATTCAACTCCTATAAGAAGTGGAAAGCATCATCAAGGTGCACCTGGAAGGTAGATATGCCACAAGTAAAATACAGGCTGGGAGTTGAACCCTCAAAGCCCAGAAGATTGGTAGAGTGCCTTTACTCACTGAGCTACAGCACCTTTTGCTCCAATGTCTCTGGCTCCCTTGTCATATCATATCTTAGTGAAGTGCTAAGGGAAAAGGAGTTTAGCTATAATCTCATAGTAGGCTGAGACAAAAGAGTAGTAGCTCAATGGTTAAAAGCACTGCTTTCACTGAGCCCCAAACCCATATTCCCAAGTATGGTTGAATACATGTGAGGTGGAGCTCCATTTTTCTAATGTCCAACCCAGACCATGCTCACACGCTAATCTTCATTCTAAGCACTGTACTAATGGATATATGACTGTAAGTAATCTGTTCCGTTTAGGCGTCATACCCGGAAAAGTGGTGTTTTTTTGCCCTTACCGATCAACGTCATTTGTGCTGCAATACATATTTGATATTTGTTTTCTACCAGAAAACCTTCCAAATCTTTAGGCATTCCTTTGCTTAAACTTATTTGAATTGATCCTTAAAATGATCTCCACGAATTCTCAGCAGCCTGTTCTCTGTTATCATAGACCCCCCTCCCCCATCCCAACAACCATGAAAAACAGCAAAGTCCACCATATATATAATACTCCTTTGAGAACTAATAGGTAGCAGTGCAAAAGAGGGATGGTGAGAGTGGGAGTCAAACAGGTGACCTTGAGAAGTCAGATGAGGTGCATTAACCTGTTAAGACAGAAATGCTTTCTTTGAGTTGAGTGTGATATGATAGCTAATGAGCATAGGCAGCTCAGTCAAGTATGATATGAAAGGGTGGTGAGATGGACCTAAGTAGAAGCAGCTGTAGCTCTATGTGTTAGGAGCCTGTGCTCCTAACTCACATCCAGAGGTTGTGAGTTCTACACCCAGCACATCTTTTAATTGTGGCATACTACTTTGAAGGTGCAGATTGATGAGGTCACAATGAGGTCAGTTTTGTGCAACTGAAGACCTCCATTTTGCAATGAGGGAAGCTGAATGTTAAGGTGTGTATCTGTTTATTCTCTTTTTAAGTGCTGATAATGTGTGCAATAATGATATGTTTTTGCTGTTTTTTCTTTGCTTTCAAAAGAGAGCCGATTGCAGTGCTGTTTGTGGAGAAAAAAAAGGAGGTTGTAAAAGCCATGTGTAAATTATATTATTGTTTGGGCAGAAATGTGGTTTGTTATCCATGCAATATAATGTGTTCTATTGATATGGTGTCATTATATTTATTAGGACAGAGAAAAGATGAAAATTACCTATTCAAACTCACTATTGGAATTATTGATGAAAAAACACAGCGGACGTCTGCCTCGCGTCTAACAAAGAGCCGCAATTACGAAAGTTGAAACTGCATTGAAATCCAAGTTAGATCAGGGTTTCTTACGCCTACATAATACACGATATTTAGACGCAGTTCGCCGCTCAGGTAGTGCCTATCTAGCGTCTCCATTTGTCACGCCCATGGCACGCCCACGGAACGCCCACGTCCAGATTTGGAGACGCGACTGTGCTTTCTATAGACGTCAGTCCGTCAACTACCTTTTGGGGACGTCTATGTGCCGTCTATTTCCCAATTAACACTAATTAAGACCCTTAACTCCGTAATTATTCACTTCGGACGTCTAAAGCACGCCTAAGTTTAAACGCAGTATAGAGAATTTACCCCTTAGTGTGCCACGGGTTTGTAAAGTTTGCGAGACACTGGTTTAAAGGATATCGTCACTTCTGCCTATTACTACCAGCCATTGGTGCCAATCAAACACATAACTGTTACTATTCTATAAACTAGGCACACTGTTGGAGCTTAAATATAGGCACCAACTTATAGAATTGCCTTTCACATGTATAACTTTTACCCATTCATCATGCTGTGGCTCATTATATGAATAAAATTATGAGAATACTTGGCAGCAAGAATAGGTGCTGGCTGGGAGCTGTCCAAAAGTTTCTTGGAGACTTTGCTAGTTAGATTTCTAAAGGGAAGCTCTAAGGTGCATGAAGTTGTACGCGCTACTACTGCACAAGCACACCACTACTAGTGCAGTGTCATGCTGATTAGTGTGCACAAATTCACATGTTATCTGCATATTGTCAAGGGGCTGAGATGTAAGCAAAGAATGGGTGGGGACTGCATAGTGCAGTTAGAACATGCTACTTAATGTGCTCCCAAAAGCATTGCGACATTGAATAAAGTGTTCCCATCCAATTCCATTGGTTTTCATCTCCTGCGCTGTACTTTTGTGTGCTTATTCTGTGCATTTCTGAGAATTTGTTGTCTTCTGTTCCTGTCCCACTTAATGTGCACCGTCAGTTTTGCTGTTAGCATGGTCTTACTTAGCACCTCCTCAATAGAAGGCACTAAACCCCAGATTCTATATACTGCGACTAAAGTCGTCCACATTGTGATTTCATGCACAGCTTAATTAGCTAATAAGCCAATCCACACTGATGATTGCCAATTAACAACCAATTATTGACACTAATTGGTACTAATTAGAATTTGCGCACACAGCTTTCTAAGTGCATTCTATAAAGCGATCATGCCAATTCTCTCTGTGTGGATCTCTAAAGGGAGCATGGCCAGGGGAGGGCATGGGCAGCTTGTGAACATTCCTAAAAGTTAGGCACAGTGTTACAGAATACCCCCGATCCATGCACAGTTTAAGCACAGGCATTTAAGCCGGGTTTTAATTGGCATAAATAGCCGCACTTACATTTTAGTCGTGCAGACGGACACTACTTATCTAACTCCAGAAGCAGTGTATTTAAGAGTGCTAAGCACCTATCTCCAGATGCAGTTTATAGAATATAGCTTAAGTGCAGATTTTTTTGGCGCAGATTTTGTAGGTCACATAAATAGAATTTTCCCCCAATTACCTTTGCAGCAAGTGAGATAAAGTTTACACGTGTAATGAACTATTCAGTATGGTAGTTGCTGAGGACATGATGGGTATGCTCCCAACAAAGAGCACACAGCCTTTACATGTAGCATGCTTTAATTTTTGCTGTTAAGGCACACTAAGAGTGGAATTCATCAAGGGATGATAACCAATTTAGCACACACTAACAATTAGGAAGTGCTAAATGCTAAGATGACCATTAGATTCCTATGGGCATCTTAGCATTTAGTGCACACTAATCGTTAGCGTGCTTTAAATTGGTTAACGCTACTTGATAAATTCCCTCCTAAGTGCAAAATACATAGCATATTTTACTAGAAGACCCCTTTGTGTGGGAGGGCTGGAGGTTTATGCTTTAAAACGTAGCTTGCAAGTCCATAATCCAAAAGAATCTCAGATCTTAAAAACTACCTGCACCAATTAAAAACGGTCTTATTTTCATTTGAGGGTTATCTAGTTAATTACCTCAGAAAATTCTTCTGTAAATATTTAGTGAAACTATGCTGCTTGAAAAGCACAGTTACTTACTGTAGCAGGTGTTTTCCAGGGACTGCATGTAGATATTCTCACATGTGGGTGACATCATTGATGGAGCCCTGGTATGAAAGGTCCCAAGTGCATCACCACTTTAAGAACTTTAGAAAGTTCACGACCGACTGCACTGCACATGTGTGAGTGCCTTCCCGCCCAACATAGGAGCTTGGCTCTTCAGTTCAGATAGCCAGCTAAGAAGCCAAACAGGGGAGGTAGGTGGGTTGCAAGAATATCTGTCTGTTGTCCCTGAATAACACCTGTGCTTTATTCCAGGACAAGCAGGCAGCATATTCTCACATGTGGGTGACCTCCAAGCTAACTAGAATGGGATGGAGGGAGTGTTGGCCTTTCTTTAGGAAAATAAATTCTGTAATACTGTTTGGCCAAAGTGCCCATCCCATCTGGAAAAAGATTCCAGACAGTAATGTGAGGTGAATGTATGAACCGAGGACTAAGTAACAGCCTTGCAGATTTCTTCTATAGGAGTGGAACAGAGAGAAGCTACTGAAGCTGCCATAGCTTGAACTTTATGGGTTGTGACCCGACTCTCTAATTGCAGCCCAGCTTGAAAGTAACAGAACAAGATGTATGCAGCTAGCCAGTTGGATATCGTTCTTTTGGAAACAGGATGCCCCAGTTTGTTAGAATCAAAGAAGATGAAAAGCTGGGGAGATGATCTGTGTGATTTAGTCCTTTGTAAATAGTGAGCTAATGCTCGTTTGCAGTCCAAGGTATGAAGAGCCGTTTCTCCAGGAAGCCCAATCAACTGATTGAGATGAAATTCAGTGACAACCTTTGGTAAGAACTTTGGATGAGTGCTAAGTACCACTTTGTCATGATGGAATACTGTGAATGGTGGATCTACCATCAGCGGTTGAAGTTCGCTCACCATTCTGGCAGAAGTGAGAGAAATGAGGAAGACAAGTTTCCAAGTAAGGTATTTAAGATGAACCGTAGACATTGGTTCAAATGGAGGCTTCATCAACTTAGCAAGAACCACATTAAGATCCCATACTACTGGAGGTGGTTTGACATTAAAAAGTCCTTTCATGAATCTGGAAATGAGGATGGGCCGTGAGAGGTTTACCATCCACTGACTGATGAAAGGCTGTAATTGTGCTGAAATGAACTCTAATGGATGTAGATTTGAGTCCAGAATCAGACAAATGAAGAAGATAATCCAGAATTCGAGAAATCGAGATGGATGTTGGTTGTTCATGATGAAGAAGACAGCAGGAAGAAAACCTTGTCCACTCTTGATGTTAACATTGTTGGATGGACGGTTGTCTGGAAGCTTCTAAAATTAGTTGAACAGGCTGAGAAATGTGAAGATCATCAGAGCTCATCCCGAGAGGAACAAAGCTGTCAGGTGTAGAGACTGAAGGTTGGGATGTAGAAGAGAACCTTGACTCTGCGTGAGTAGAAATGGAAAAAGCTGTAGAGGGATTAGTCCCTTGGTACTGAGTTGAAGTAGAAGGGAAAACCACAGTTGTCTGGGCCACCAAGGAACTATCAGAATCATGGTGACAAACTCTTGCTTGAGCTTGACAAGTGTCCTGAGAACAAGAGGAAAGGGTGGAAAGGCATACAGGAATTTGTTCATACAATCCAGTAGAAAAGCGTCCACTTCCAGGCAATGAAGTGAGTAGAGCTGGGAACAGTATCGGGGTAGCTTGTGATTGTGGAGAGACGCAAAGAGATCTACTTGAGGTGTCCCCCATTGTGAGAAAATGGAGTGGAGAATGGCTGAATTCAGAGAATGCGACTGAGCTTGTCTGCCAGAGAATTCTCTTCCCTCTGTGAGGAATGGCCCAATTCCAAATCTTTTGAGACTTCTGACAGAGGAGAGACCCTGTACCTCCCTGTTTGTGTACATAGTACATTGCAACTTGATTGTCCGTCCAGACAAGGAGAACTTGATCTTGCAATAGATGTTGAAAAGTTTTGAGAGCATTGAGTTCCAATAGATTTATATGATGGCGTCAGTTTCTGGAGGTCCATAGACCTTGAGAGTGTAGGCCATCCAGATGAGTCTGTTGTGATGGGGAGGCATTTGGAAAAGCAAACCTCTGGAAAGATTGGTAGATTTTTCATGAGTGCTGAGCTTTTAAGTGGCATTCTTAATTGTATCTTCGAAAAGCCATGGTATGTTAGCCAAGCGATCTTGAAAATTAACATCCATGTCCACCATTCTGAGCCAGGCCAGCCTTTTCATGGCCACAGACATAGAAGAAGCTCGAGAGGACAGCTCAAAATAATCATAGGCAGATTGTACCAAATGTTGCCTTAACTACAGAATGGTGGAAACTTGCTGTTGGAATCTCTTAACACAGTGAGAAGGAAGATATTTTTGGTACATAGGTAATTGTTTCAGCAATTGCTTCACATAGCATGTGAAATGAAAAGTATAGTTGTTTACTCTACTGTTCAGCATCGCATTCTGATAGAAGCACCTGCAAAATCTATCCATAGTGTGACCTTCTCTCTCAGGTAGAACAGAGGCTTAGCACAGGTAGATTTTTTTAAGTGTAGACTCTACCACTAAATATTGGTAAGAAAGCTGAGCTTTGTCATACCCTGTAGTAGGAGCAACTTTGTACATGGAGTCCAGCTTTCTAGGTGCCATTGGCACTGATAAGGAAGATCTCAGTTTCTAAAGAAAGTGTACTTCAATATTATATGGATAGGAAGTTTAAGCACCTCTTTCGGAATCTGTTTGATGTCCATAGTCTCCATATATTCAGTTGTATATTTCGAGTCAGCTTCCAACTTAAGAGACATGTCCTTACTAAGTTGTCTAATGAAGCGAGAGAAAGAAAGAGACTCTTGAGTAGACGACTCTTTAGGAGATCGAGGTGGAGAACATTCAGGAGAGTGATCAACTTCCGTTGCTGAAGGAGAAGTACCAAAAGAAGATTGTACACAGAGATCAGAGTCCAGTACTGTTGATTTAGATCTATGCCTCTTACGCCTCTGGTACCGATCCTGAGGAAAGGGAGTCCGATGTTTACGCTTCTATGTGTGCTTAGCAGAAACATGCTCAGACTTGTGCGTAGAAGAACTGCGGTTGGACTTGTGCGTGGAAGTACTGCGGTTAGAAACAGTAGTCTTAGATACATGCCTGGATGGCTGACGGTGCCGTAAACCAGGAGATGGCACTGAAGACTGAGTACTGGTACTGGCATCCCTGGGGTTGGTACGCTCAGGCTGGAACAGTACCTGCAGTCGGTGCCAGGGTCAAAAGACTGAAAATGTTACCCTACTCTGCGCGAAAGAACTGCTGAAATTGTTCTTGCAAAGTAGCTACCGGTACCTGTAGCATCGTCACTGGTACCATCGGTGTCACTATTTGCTCCACAGAAAGCAATGGTACCCGTGGTTTAGTTGCCAGTACCATCGGTGCCGCAACCTGCTCTGAAAAGGATGATTCTGAAGAGGAGGAACCCCTAGATTTTGGAGTTGGTCGCATAAAGGGTTGTCGTTTGGCCGGCATGATTGGACTCAATGCCTTAGTGGCCCACCCCACCTGGGAGACTGGTGACTTCCTTGCTGGCTTACCTGAAGGAGGGAGAGGTTGTGACTCCAGAGTGGAAGGTGGTGCTGATGAAGGTCAAGATGCCTTGAATGATGGTGCCTTCATAGGTGCCTTTACCAGCATTGTCACAGAACACGGTGCCTTCACTTCTGGTGCCTTTGAAGACGGGTGCCTTGGAATTTGAAGGGGAAGATTGAACTTCTTCTATAGCAGCACCGACACTACAACAATGCCAGACACTGGGAGGGTATTCACCGGAGGCATAGAGGAGAGCCTAACAACAATAAATGTGGAGTTGGACATGATTTACTTTCAGATTGACAGATTAAAAAGTGATAAATCCCCTGGACCGGATGGAATCCACCCGAGAGTATTAAAGGAACTTAAGATAGAAATTGGGGAACTATTACAATCCTTAGCTAACATGTCAATTAGAACCGGGCAAATACCAGACGACTGGAGGATAGCAAATGTCATCCCAATTTTCAAAAAAGGATCAAGAGGTGAACCAGGAAACTACAGACCGGTGAGTCTCACATCGGTTCCTGGGAAGATAATCGAAGCACTAATTAAAGATTGCATTGTACAACACTTGGATAAGCACAACCTAATAAGAGCTAGTCAACACGGCTTCAGGAAAGGGAGGTCATGCTTGACAAATTTACTTCAATTCTTTGAGAAGGTGAACAAGCAAATAGATAGTGGAGATCCAGTGGACATAATTTACTTGGACTTCCAAAAAGCGTTTGACAAGGTTCCACACGCAAGGCTTATGAGTAAACTACTAAGTCATGGAATAGGAGGAGAAGTGCAAGGATGGATCGGAAATTGGCTAGAGAACAGAACGCAGAGGGTAACCATAAATGGGAAATTCTCGGACTGGGAAAAGGTGACCAGCGGCGTGCCCCAGGGCTCGGTTCTTGGGCCCATCTTGTTCAATATTTTTATAAATGACCTGGAAGAGGAAACATCATGCAATATAATCAAGTTTGCAGATGATACAAAACTATGTCGGGTAGTTGGCTCTCAAAGGGACTGTGAGGATCTTCAGAAGGATCTGGAAGGAGCTGGAAACGTGGGCGATTAAATGGCAGATGAATTTTAACATAGACAAATGCAAGGTGATGCATCTGGGAAAGAAAAACAAAGAACATGATTACAAGATGTCGGGGGTGACTTTAGCCAAATGCGAACAAGAAAGGGATTTGGGGGTGCTGATAAACAGAACCCTAAAGCCATTGGCTCAATGCGCGGCGGCAGCGAAGAAAGCAAATAGGATGTTAGGCATAATCAAGAAGGGGATCACGAGTAGGTCGGAAGATGTTATAATGCCACTTTATAGAACAATGGTCAGACCACACTTGGAATACTGTGTCCAACACTGGTCTCCATACCTTAAGAAGGATAAAATTCTGTTGGAGAGGGTGCAGAGGCGAGCCACGAAACTGGTCAAAGGCATGGAGAATTTAAGCTACAAGGAACGCCTCGGGAAACTGAGACTGTTCACCCTCGAAAAGAGAAGATTGCGTGGGGATCTGATAGAGACTTTTAAAATATTAAAAGGATTTGACCAAATTGACCAGGAAGCAGCATTACTGACATTTTCAGATGTGACAAGGACAAGAGGTCATAGCCTGAAACTGAGTGGCAGCAGGTTCAGGACAAATGTCAGGAAGTTCTGTTTCACACAACGAGTGGTGGGCGCTTGGAATGCTCTTCCGGAGGAGGTGGTGGCAGAGGCTACTGTTCTGGGTTTCAAACGCAAGTTGGATGCACACCTTCTTGCAAAACATATTGAGGGATATGGGAAATCCGGGTCTCCAACAAGGAGCACCTAAATGGGCCTCCGCGTGTGCGGATCGCCGGACTAGATGGACCTCGGTCTGTTCCGGTGAAGGCGTTTCTTATGTTCTTATGTTGAAGAAGGCGGCTTTTTAAGGTGCGCTTTTTTAAAGTGGAACAACACGTGCACGAGTCAATGAGGTGTTCCGGCCCTAAGCACTGTATACACCAACTGTGTGGATCTGTCACGGAAATAGTGTGCTGACACCTGCCGCACTTTTTAAAACTGGTAATGGTTACAGCATCAGCGACTATGAGACAAACATGGTTTTTCTTATTATATAGATCTTTTTGGACCCCGGTTAGGTTACACAGGTTAGACTGTTCTAAATCTAATAGATGCTGGCACTGTCATCTAGACAATGGGACGCTGGATCATTTGTTGTTCTATTGTCCTTTGATACTTAACTTTTGGAGGTCAATATGGGGTAGGATTAATAACATTTTGGAATCATCAATTCCACTAATGTATGAGGCGGTCATTTGTGGAACATTATTACATGTTAAGCTCCCTATGGATCAATATAAAGGCCGTCTTTTCTTTATCATGACCGGGATAGCCATGCAGATGATTATCCGTAAATGGAAGAACTATGATCGTTTAAATTTTCCTTTCTGGTGGGCTAATCTGTGCTCTTGCTATAGATATGAAAAAATTAATGCAGATAGTTTGGAGTCCATTGGCATCTTATGTTACTTTACTATAGCAGGTCTTTGTTTATAAGTCAGTTTTTATTTATTTTCATACACATCCAAGGACATGTGTGTGGGGGGGTTATCTCTGTCCTAATTTGACTTTAGAGTATTTACACTTGGGGTGGGTGGGTGGGAGGAGGGAAGGAAAAACCGGTAATGGTCGGGACATGAAATTAGGAAAAACCGCCTCAGCCAAATCGAACATAAGAGGCTGAGCAGGGAGAAAAGGCCCTGCCGTGAAAAGTGCAAAAGCGCCACAAAAATAAAGAAAAAGAAAACTCTTTTTTTTTTTAACTATATGCAAGAAAAATAAGCAAAAAATATGCGCAAGCAGGAAGGTAAGCACAAAAAAAAATCAACAAACGTTAAATGGTGCGACTGAACAGCGCCATGGAAAACATTGAACTGAGGAGCCACGTGCCTATGTCGAGCGGGAAGGCACTCACGTATGCGCAGTGTGGTCGGTCGTGAACTTTCTAAAGTTGTTAAAGTGGCGATGCACTTGGGACCTTCCGTACCGGGGCTCTGTGGATGACATCACCCACATGTGAGAATATGCTGCCTGCTTGTCCTGGGATAAAGTCTGATTTCTGCAAATGGATAGACTAAAACTTTCTATTTAGGCTTCTCTTTTAACAATGGGAATTAGCTGGCTCTCAACAGAATGTCATGGAAATAAATTAAAGTAATCATGTGTCCTACATGCTATTTATGAAGGGCAAAAATACCCTCACAAATTCTATTACCAGAACCTGCTAACTTTATCATCTAAATGCCTGTACTGTAAAGTAATATGTTACTATGTTATTATGTAATTATTCTGGTGCAGTTGTAAGCCATTACTGTGGCCATTGCCTGAGGGTCTTCTGCTTCAAACAGTATTAATAAGATGCCAGAAACCGGAATTTATTTACTTCATCTCTGTCATGAAACAAGTGTCACACAAAGAGAGTGGCATTTTCTTGCATAATTACTTGACCTGTAACCGCTCTTGGGTGGAACGAGAAATTTGTGCAGTTTCACATGACCATAAACCTTACTCTTATAACATCAGAGATGAAATAGAAGCATTTTCTTTTAAAACATTTTCTACCTTACATTCTGGCATTTTAAAATCACTTTATTGTGACAACCTAACAATGACCTTATTATAATCTCATATTTTTCCATAACAGTGTTATCAGATGGCTTCATATAATGATAGACAGGCTGGGTCAGGTTCTCTTTTTGCTTAGCTGAAGCATTTTAATAGCTGAAGCTGTCTTGTTTCATGGAAATTCAAGACTGTTCCTATTATGATACAGTGGGTTTTAAGATAAACAGATCTGTCATTTGCTTCTGATGTGAAGAGAAACTGTTGCCATCTTCACTCTATGACATAAAAGGAGAGAATAGCGTTAAGATTACCTAAAACTCTAAAGGACATGTTTCTCAGGAGATGCCAACATATATTTTGCTAATAGCTTTAAGGTTGACTTTTCTCATGCTCGATGTCGATGCTGATGCAGGTCCAAAAAGTTTATCACTCTTGATTCTATGGATTGTGTCAGCATTATATTACTGTGTACTAGCTTTGGCCAGAGTGCAAGCAAAGGATTCTGGGATATTATTTTAATCAAATTTGACCCTGTGAATGTTAGTGCAGAAGACTGAATGGCCCCTATCCATTCAGTCTAACAAAAGACCAGTACTTAAGATTAACAAAATTTTTTTTGCATAGTACTAGGGAGTATCCTGCAAAGCCCTGAGACTTTCAAAAGAATGTGATTAGGACAGGCGCTTATGAAATTCAGACATAGAATGACCCCAGCTACCAGGGCCATTGTTGCAAACAGATACCAAATTATGACAGAGGAAGATACTAGAATTTACTCAAACCTACGATAGACAGGCTTCAAACCTCCTGCCTCTTCCTTCTTTCTTGCTCCTTTCTCTTTCTCTCTACCAGGACACAGGCTCTTTCTGTTCTGCTCTCTCATAACCCCACACACAGACATACACCCTTCCTCAGCCATTATCAGAAGGAAAGTCACATTTTTTTATATACACACAGAAGAAGCAGTACTAAATCTAATTTATGTTCTTGTCTCATCATCTTACTTCCTACTGCCCCTAAGGTCTGAATCTGGGACCCAAAATAGAAAAGAAAATACAAAAACACAAAAGATTACATGGACTTTTAATACAAGCAGAGATAACAATGAATGTCCCGATGCTCAAAGCCAAGACACTGAACACACCAATTACGGGGGTAAGAGCCTGAAACGGTCCTACTGTATTAAATGCATTTTTTAAAGCCATTTGGCATCCTCTTTGATATGCAGGGAAAAAACAGCTAATGAAAAGTCAAAGGGCTTGATGGTCTAGGGTGCTTGAGTAAAAAAGCATACTAAAAATTGTTGATTCTTCCTGGGCATGAAAAAGGCTCAAAGTGTCCTGAAGGCCAAAAATGTCAAAGTTGTATAAATTTGACCAAACTCAAGAAAGGGACTGAACAGCACAGCTTCTCAGCTCTCCGGCAGTAAAATAAAGGCTAATGGTCCCACACGTCGATGTCAGGGGGGAAGGCACCTGCATGTGCATGATGGGGGTGGTGCCTCAAAGATTTAAAGTGACAATACCAGTGGCGTATCTAGCATATGTGGCACCTGGGGCCCATCATTTTTTGGCACCCTCCCCATCTGTACAAAAAACATGATTTTTAGTAACAAGTCACACGTCACACATGAGCACCTAGGAAAAGGCAGCATCTTACATATGCAGTGAGCAGTACATCAATACACCTATTGTAAAACTAAACAAGCCAGACTAGTACAGATTATTCCTAACAGAAAACCATGTCTTTCGAACACACAGAACACAGAAAATACCTTCGCCTAGTATGGAATATGTCATCACAAACTAACCCCTCCCTCTTTTACAAAACTGTAGTGTGGGTTTTAGCCATGGTGGTAACAGCTCTGACACTCATAGAATTCTGAGCATCAGAGCTGCTACCACCACAGCTGGCGCTAAAAAATGTTCCACAGTTTTGTAAAAGGGGGGATAAAATAGAAATACATAGACAAAGGTTAAATTGAACCAGCAAGAAGCTGGACTCTGCATACAATGCAACACCACAGAAACAGTGACACATGTCTCCTAAAGCAACAAATAGAAAATTTTTGTTCTACCTTTGTCTTCTCTGGTTTCTGGTTTCCTCATCTTCTTGTTACTCTCTTCCGTCCATCCACTGTCTGCCATCTCTCTGCCCCTATATGGCATCTTCTCTCCTTCTATGCCTCTTTCAGAAACTGTATGCCTCCCCCTTCCATCTCTCCTTTCACCCCCATTGGTCTGGCATCTCTCTCCTCTCCTTACCTCTCTCACACCTCTCTTCTGCAATCCCTTTCTTCCCTCATTTTTCTTTTCAATTTATTTTCTGCATCCATCTAGATTACGTTCTTACTACCCTCTCATCAATTTCCTTTTTTACTGTCTACCTACAGCTCGCCACCTCTTTCCCTCACCCCCTCCGCTATTTCCCTAACTCAATCCTTTTCCCCATCATGCGCCCTCCTTTTATTTATTCCCTCCTTCCATCCTCTGCCCTCTTCTCTCTCTCCCTTCTCTCCATTTCCATCATCTGCCCCTTCTCTCTCTTCCCCCCCACTTCCATCATCTGCCCTCTTCTCTTTCCCCTTCTCTGCACTTCCATCATCTGCCCCTTCTCTCTCTTCCCCCCTCCTTCCATTATCTGCCCTCTTCTCTCTCCCCACTTCCATCATCTGCCCTCTTCTATCTCTTTCCCCCTCCTTCCATCATCTGCCCTCTTCTCTCTCCCCCTTCTCTCCACTTCCATCATCTGCCCTCTTCTCTCTTCCCCTTCTCTCCACTTCCATCATCTACCCCTTCTCTCTCTTCCCCCCCACTTCCATCATCTGCCCCTTCTCTCTCTTTCCCCCACTTCCATCATCTGTCCCCTTCTCTCAATCTCTCCATCCACCACAGGCCCATCTTTCTCCCTCACCTTTCTGATTTTGGCAACAAGATCGGCAAGGCCCCCCCCACTTCCATGACGACACTCAGCGGCATCAGTGCCCTCCCTGCCTCATGACAGCACTCAAGTTCGGCCTCCTTCTCCCGGCATCAGCAGAACTTCAGATCGGCAACAGGTGCTCAGTCAAAAGCTTCCCCTGACTGAACTGCCTGGGCGTAAACAGGAAGCTGAGTCAGGGGAAGCTTTTGACTGAGCACCTGTTGCCAATATGAAGTTCTGCTGATGCTGGGAGAAAAAGGCTGAACTTGAGTGCTGTCGCGGGGGCGGTGGGGCATTGATGCCGCTGAGTGCCATCACGGAGGGGAGGAGGGGTGCTGATGCTGCTGAGTGCCGTCGCAGCCCAGGAATTTTCCGGACCTGTCTGGCTCTGCACCCCCCTAAGGCTGCACCCGGGGCGGTCCACCCCCCCACTTGGTACGCCACTGGACAATACACTTGGCAGTGTCTGCCCAGGCTCCATCGATGACGTCACCTACATGTGAGCATATAATGTCTGCTTGTCCTCAGAGAACAGTATTTACACTGGCTCTATGGCTGGTATAAGTGGTTGTACCTATATTATACGTGCATATTTGCACTGCTATATTAATATTCTACAAGGAAAGAAGACACCTACTTCGCGTTATATGAAAGGCTTCAACTAGGTGTCTTCTTGGCACCTAAAACTATGCGCTTCTTTATAGAACTGCAGCTACTATGTACCTACTTTGGGACTATTCTGCAAAGGTAACTGATTTTTTAATAGAACACCAGGTAACATGCCAGGACTATACCCATAGTCTAGGCACAGTCACATGGTGTAAATGATGTCTAGGTTAGGTAAATATGCATACAGATAATAGCGTTCTATAATTTGTGTATGTAACTCTGCATTCCACCCATGCTCTATTCAAATTTTGCCTATGTGAATGCCCACTCATAAAATACAAGCTATGGAACATATCCACATGTTTACAGAGGAGCACTTAACCAGTATGCTAGGCGTTTATGTATGTATGTGTCAACATACATAATTAAATGACTAAAATACTAGCATTTATGCAAGTTTTTGGTTCCTTATAGAACTATCCCCAGAAAGGACCTTTCTAATTGGAAGGGAAGTTAAGTTTGGGATGAAGCCCTATAGCAAGGTAGTTGAATCTCCATCACTATAAGGTTTAAGGAATTCATTAGACAAACACCATGAGGGACTTCATAACCTCTTAAGACTCATAAGAACATAAGAACATAAGCAGTGCCTCTGCCGGTCAGACCATAGGTCCATCCTGCCCAGCAGTCCGCTCCCGCGGCGGCCCAAACAGGTCACGACCTGTCTGAATCACTAGAAGGGGCTCCCTTGCCACCTTGGTATCTCGTTTAAGTCCTGCCTTCCTATCGAAGTCCTAGCCCTCCAGTCTTGCGCATGCACGACCTGGTTGGTTTATACTCATTACCTGGTTAACATTCTATACTTGTGTTACATCCCAGCTCCTCCCTCAGTATCCCACGATCCCTTTATCCGTCAGGAATCCGTCCAATCCCTGTTTGAATCCCTGGACCGTACTCTGCTTGATCACTTCCTCTGGTAGTGCATTCCAAGTGTCCACGACCCTCTGGGTGAAAAAAAACTTCCTTGCATTTGTTTTGAACCTATCTCCCTTCAGTTTCTCAGAATGCCCCCTTGTATTTGCTGTCCCCTTTAGTCTAAAGAATCTGTCCCTATCCACCCTCTCTATGCCCCTCATGATCTTGAAGGTCTCTATCATATCTCCCCTGAGCCTCCTTTTCTCCAGAGAGAAGAGCCCCAGCCTTTCCAGCCTCTCGGCGTATGAGCAGTGTTCCAGCCCTCTTACCATTCTCGTTGCTCTCCTTTGGACTCTCTCAAGTACCGCCATGTCCTTCTTGAGGTGTGGCGACCAATACTGAACGCAGTATTCCAGATGCGGACGCACCATCGCTCGATACAATGGCATGATGACTTCCCGTGTTCTGGTTGTTATGCCCTTCTTTATGATGCCCAGCATCCTGTTTGCTTTTTTCGAGGCTGCTGCGCACTGTGCAGATGGCTTCAGTGATGCATCCACCAACACACCCAAGTCTCTCTCGAGTCTGCTGTCTCCCAACAATACCCCCCCCCAATTTGTAGCTGAACAACGGGTTCTTTTTCCCTATATGCATGACCTTGCATTTGTCCACGTTGAAGCGCATTTGCCATTTGTTTGCCCAGTCTTCCAGCTTGTCCAGGTCCCTTTGTAGGTCCTCACACTCCTCCCTGGTCCTAACTCTGCCGCACAGTTTGGTATCGTCTGCAAATTTTATAACCTCACACTTTGCCTCCTTTTCCAGGTCATTTATGAATATGTTAAAAAGCAACGGCCCCAGCACCGATCCCTGTGGCACACCGCTCGTGACTCCCCGCCAGTCAGAAAATTGACCCTTTACTCCAACCCTCTGCAGTCTACCCGACAACCAGTGTTTGATCCATCTGTGCACATCCCCTCCCACCCCGTGGTTCCACAGCTTCTTAAGTAGCCTTTCATGTGGCACCTTGTCGAAAGCCTTCTGAAAATCGAGGTAAATGATGTCTATGGGCTCCCCATTGTCCACCCGACTGCTTATTCCCTCAAAGAAGTACAGAAGGTTCGTTAGGCACGACCTTCCCTTGCAGAATCCATGCTGGCTTGTTCTCAGTAGGCCATTCCTCTCGATGTGCTCGCAGATGGCGTCCTTGATCATAGCTTCCACCATCTTCCCTATAATTGAAGTTAGGCTCACCGGCCTGTAGTTCCCGGGGTCACCCCTCGATCCCTTCTTGAAGATGGGTGTGACATTTGCCAATTTCCAGTCCTCTGGTACCTCACCAGTTTTCAAGGATAGGTTGCAAACATGCTGGATTGTGCCCGCTATTTCCTGTCTTAGTTCCTTCAGAACCCTTGGGTGGATCCCGTCCGGGCCCGGTGATTTGCCACATTTTAACCTGTCTATCTGTTTGAGGGCATCCTCCTTACTTACCTCTATGTGCTCTAGTTTCTCAGCCTGTTCCCCACTCATGAGCTCCTCCGAGTCCGGTATATTAGATGTGTCTTCGCTCGTGAAAACCGACGAGAAGAACGTGTTCAACCTCTCAGCTACCTCTTTATCCTCCTTAACCACTCCCTTCCTGTCCCCATCGTCCAACGGCCCCACTTCCTCTCTCGCTGGTCGCTTCCCCTTTACATAACTGAAGAATGCCTTGAAGTTTTTCGCCTCCCTGGCCAGCCCCTCTTCGTATTTCCCCTTTGCTTTTCTAACCTCCCGGTGGCATTCCTTTTGGCATTTCTTGTGCGCCTGGTGATTTTCCTCTGTTGGATCCTTTTTCCATCTCCGGAAGGATACTTTTTTGTCCTTTATCGCCCTCTTTACTTCTATTGACATCCAAACCGGGTCTTTTGATCGCTTGTTCTTGCAGCCTTTCCTGTCTTTTTATACATACTATCATCAAATCAAGAAGACCTTGTTTTAGGAATGGAAAAGGTCAAAAACGGATGAAAACTGGAAAAAGCACAAACAACATCAAGCAGGTGCCATAAGGTGGTAAGAAGGGCCAAAAGAGACTACGAGAAAAAAAATAGCCAAGGAGGCAAAAAACTTCAAGCTGTTTTTTCGATATATTAAGGGGAAACAACCCACAAAGGAATAAAGGGAGTGCTAAAGGAGGACAAAGCAGAGAGTTGCGCGGGGACAGAAATCCCACCCGTCCCCGCCAAAGTCCCACCCGTCCCCACCCGTCCCCGTGAGGACTCCCACCCGTCCCCACCCGTCCCCGCGAGGAATCCCTCCGTCCCCAACCGTCCCCGCGAGGAATCCCCTCCGTCCCCGCCCGTCCCCGCGAGGAATCCCCTACGTCCCCGCCTGTCCCTATAAACTACAGAAATAGTTATTTCATTTAATTATGCTACTGAATTAAAGGCTCTGGTAGAAACCCATTTAAAAATAAGCAAAAAGACTTTATTAATTTGGAAATATTAATTGGGAAGAATACATACTTTGTAAACGGGTTTCTACCAGAGCCTCTAATGTTTATAAATTTTTATCAACACAACTAATATACTACTTTATCCTTAAGCCAAAAAAAAAAAATAATAATAATTTTTTCCTACCTTTATTGCCTGGTTTCTGCTTTCTTCATGTTCTCATTCAATTCCTTCCATCCACTGCCTCTCTTCTTTCTGTGTCTTCCATTTGCTCTGTTACTGTGCCTCTCCCTTTCTCCCCCCTCCCAAATTGGTCTGGCACCCATCTTTTTCCCTCCGCTCCCCCCATAATCTGGCACCTCTGTCTTCTTCCCTGCCAGCGTTTTCTTCCCATTCCCTCTTCCCCATTTCCTTTCAGTGTCCTTCTCCCCCACCATCTTCCCCATGTCCTGTCAGGCAGCATCCTTCTCCCCCCTCTGCCTTCCCCATGTCCTTTCAGCGTCCTTCTCCCCCCTCTGTCTTCCCCATGTCCTTTCAGCGGCCTTCTCCCCCTCTGTCTTCCCCATGTCCTTTCAGCGGCCTTCTCCACCCCTGTTTTCCCCATGTCCTTTCAGTGGCATTCTCCACCCCTTTGTCTTCCCCAGTGCTTTCAGGGTCCTTCCCCCCCCCTTCCTCCCGTTTACCCCATGTCCTTTCAGCGTTCTTTTCCACCCCTTTGTCTTCCCCAGTGCTTTCAGCGGCCTTCTCCCCCCTTAAGCGTCTTTTCTTCTCCACTCCACCTTTCCTCCCTCCCTGCCTCCACTTTTGTGGCGCTTTTGCACCCAACCGACAACAGAACAGGCCCGGTCGGACAAATCTCCCTGTCCTGTAGCCGCAAATCTAAATTACCTTCTTACAGCAGCTGGAGTAGTGAAGCTGCTGTAAGAGGTAATTTAGATTCGCGGCTACAGGGCAGGGAGATTTGTCGGCCGGCCTGTTGTCAGTCGATCGGGGGACCTGACCGGCTGTGCACATTCTCCGGGGCGGACCGCCCCCTCCCCCCTCTTTCGTACGCCATTGCCTTCTCTCTACCTGCCCTGCCGCACACAGCCGACCGGAAGTCTTCCTGATGTCAGCGCTGACATCGGAGGAAGGGAGGGCTTTACTTAAGCCCTCCCTCCGACGTCAGCACTGACATCGGGAAGATTTCCATTCGGCTGTGTGCTGCGACAGGGCAGGTAAGGAGAAGGAGACTACCCTCGCAGCTCGAGTGCACTGCGATCCAACCCCGCAGGAACCCCGCGACCCTCGGAGGCGTCCCCACAGGATCCCCGCGACCCTAGGGGGCGTCCCCACGGGATCCCCGTGACCCAAAGGGGGAACCCGCGGGATTCCCGTCATCCCCGTTCCCGTGCAGCTCTCTAGGACAAAGCCATCGCCGACAAACTAAACACATTTTTTGCATCTGTATTTACCGAAGAGGTTATACACAACATACTAGAAGCTGACAGGTTATACGCAGGAAATGAAGATGGGAAACTGAGAGGGCTGACAGTCAGTCTAGTAGAGGTATGCAGGCAGACTGATAGGCTTAAAATCGATAAATCCCCAGGACCGGATGGCATCCATCCAAGGGTTATCAAGGAACTGAAAGGGGCTATAGCTGAAGTGCTCCAACTAATAGCCAATCTGTCGATCAAATCGGGAAGGATTCCTGAAGACTGGAAAGTGGCGAATGTTATGCCGATCTTCAAGAAAGGTTTCAAAGGGAGAACTGGGAAACTACAGACCGGTGAGTCTTACCTCAGTACCGGGAAAGATGGTAGAGGCACTGATAAAGGACCGTATCATTGATCACCTAGACTGACACAATCTGATGAGGACCAGCCAGCAAGGCATCAGCAAAGGAAGATCTTGTTTGACGAACTTGCTGCAATTCTTTGAGGGAGTAAACAGGCAGATAGACAAGGGTGACCCAGTCGACATTATATATCTGGATTTTCAGAAGGCATTCGACAAGGTCCCGCATGAACGATTATTTCAAAAAATTGGGAGCCATGGAATTGAGGGTGAAATACTCACGTGGATTAAAAACTGGTTGGTGGATAGAAAACAGAGAGTGGGGGTAAATGGACAATACTCGGACTGGAAAAGCGTCATGAATGGAGTGCCGCAGGGTTCGGTGCTTGAACCCATGCTCTTCAACATATTTATAAACGACCTGGAAATTGGTACGACAAGCGAGGTGATTAAATTTGAAGACGATACAATGTTGTTCAGAGTAGTAACGACGCAGAAGGACGCTCGAGAAATGGGCTGTGACATGGCAAATGAGGTTTAATGTGGATAAGTGTAAGGTGTTACATGTTGGTAAGAAAAATCTTATACACAAATACAGGATGTCCGATGCAATATTTGGAGGAAAGAGACTTGGGAATACTGGTTGACAAGTCAATGAAGCTGTCTGCACAATGCATGGTGGCGGCGAAAAGGGTAAACAGAATGCTAAGAATGATTAAGAAGGGGATCACAAACAGATTGGAGAAGGTTATCATGCTGCTGTACTGGGCCATGGTACATACTCACCTGGAATACTGCGTCCAGCACTGGTTGGCGTACATGATGAGAGGGTCCAGAGAAGAGCGACTAAAATGGTTAAGGGACTGGAGAAGTTGCCGTAAAGTGAGAGATTAGAGAAACTGGGCCTCTTCTCCCTTGAAAAGAGGAGACTGAGAGGGGACTTGATCGAAACATTCAAGATAATGAAGGGAATAGACTTAGTAGATAAAGACAGGTTGTTCACCCTCTCCAAGGTAGAGAGAATAAGAGGGCACTCTCTGAAGTTAAAATGGGATAGATTCTATACAAACGTAAGGAAGTTCTTCTTCACTCAGAGAGTAGTAGATAATTGGAACGCTCTTCCGGAGGCTGTTATAGGTGAAAACACCCTCCAGGGATTCAAGACAAAGTTAGACAAGTTCCTGCTGAACCAGAACATACGCAGGTAAAGCTAGACTCAGGGCACTGGTCTTTGACCTAAGGGCTACCACGTGAGTGGACTGCTGGGCATGATGGACCACTGATCTGATCCAGCAGCGGCAATTCTTATGTTCTTAAACAATTATTATAAAAAAGAAACAAATGATTGTCAGACATTACAATAAATTACCCAAGAATGGAATACACTTGCTTCATAATGGAATTAGACACGGAATTAAACATCTAAAATGTTATAAATGGCCTGTTAAATAGTTTTTGTGGGGTACGGGTAGGGTGGCGTGATAGGAGTGTATTGAAATGTAATTTATGACGACAACAGTCAGAACTCCCCAGTAATTTCAAAATGTTTCTTAAAAGAAAAAAAAAAACAGTCGAAAACTACAACTGACATGTGGCAGTGAAAGTAAACAGCAACTGCCATTTAGTCATTGTAGATAACCCAGTAGGGTGATTGCATCTGAGAGAACTTCAGCTTTGAGGCACCACATGATGTTGATTAGTGCACAGAAACATGTGAGTAGGGTACCTTTGACTAATTGCAATCAGACACCACCACTGGAGCTTCAAAAGCTTCATTAGTGAAAACCCCCCAAAGAGAGCTTCAAAACAGTCCAAATACCAAAATATGCCAACCTATCAAAAACGGTTTTCTCCATTTTCCTGAAGCATATGTTCAATTTGAAATGAAAAGTAGGAACATAATTGCAAATAACTAAAGAAATCAAAGGCTCTGTTAAAGTTAAAGAACAATGAAAAATTTAGGGTGAGATTTGTTTTCATTTCTAAATATTTTGCTAACCACTTGGCTTTTTATAGTACTGATTCATAATTACGAGAGGGTGGTGAAAAGTTCTCAGCCCAACTAACCAACTTCCTAAATTCTGAGTGTGTTTGCCTCTGTAGCTGAAAAGAATCTTATTTTATTTCATTAAGTGCCAATTTGCAGAAATGAAATTCTATGTTTTTGACATTGGTTCAGATCAATGATTGAACTATATCCACGTCATTCTCATAGGTGGCATTAAGGACACCAACATGGAAGAGCTTTCTAGTGAAGATTTTTTAACCCGCTCCAAGTATTTATGGGAATTCGTACATGCTGGTAGCTGAATGGCATGCCTCAACCCTGTAATTTACCTCATGAGGTTAATGAGGTCAGCAACAGCAAGGAAGTTTTGTGTGACTGGTGAACTACTGCTTTCAGAGAATACATTATTTTCTCCGAAGACAAGAAATTTATCAAAATTACAAACATGGAACTCTTCAATTAAGGGTTTCCTTCATCAGCAACTACCAACAGGATGGAACAACATTTTTTGAAGGGATTTAAGTCTCCCTTTTTACAAGAAAAAACCCCTGAAATAATAAAAGTGGGCTCTGGAAGGGGCTGGATTTGGGTTGCAACTTTCAAAGAGACCCTGATGAATACAGTGCCCTGCTTTCATGCTAGGGGTCAGCATCTAAACAATGAGCTGTGAATGTGTGAATTGAAGTCAATTTCATATACATTTCAAGCTACAAGTGAAAAAGGTCACTAGTATGAATTTATTGCATCCACAAAAGATAAAAGTTGGCAAATCTTTAATACTGTATTAGATGTTAATTGATACCCTGTAGCTTGGTCAGGAAGTGACTTCGGAGGGAGAGCCAAGGCTGGCACTAGAAACAGAGTAGAAATGCTGCTTGCGTTGGCAAAGAGCTGAGGAGGTACGGGGGGGGGGGGGGGAGAGAGATGAGGAGAGGTGCCAATACCCCCACCAACACGGCACCCAGGACAGTCCATTGTCCCGCACCCTTACTATTTCACTGCTGCTACAAAACTGTCTAATCGTTTTTGACTGAAACTGTGGCTGAAACTTATCACTGGTTTCAGCCAAAACCAAAATCGCAAAATAAAATATGGATGTGTAAATATGAACCAATGAGGCCCACTGGGGATTGTCAGAACATGCAGTTGGCGCCCCTCTGCTAAATCACAAGAGATTATTAACCTCTGGTCTTAGGAACTGTAAGCATAGGCTGACAACTGAGAGACCCATTTTAACAAAAACGTTTCAACGTTTAGTTTCCCAAATCAATGCAGATATAGTTAAATATCATCTAAGACAGGACCTTTGTGAAAACTTGTAAGAAAAATCATGATTACCAGCTTTTCATGCTTACCCAAACTGTGCACAAATAACAAGAGGAAGTACGAGTAATATTGAGATGTTTCCCATTTTGTATTTAGTTAAAGAACAAGTAAGATGCAGATTCTTACTAAAATAGGGTAAAGGAGTCCAGACATTGATCTACACTGTAGACATTAAACTAGCCTGATGCACAGCCTAGAAAAAAAAAGCACATTGATGTTACTGAAAGCGAAGTCTATATGTGCTGAAAAATTACAAGCAAGAGCAACACATTTCTCAAACTATTTTCTAATATCTAAACTTAATTTCTTTGTAATATCATTTCCCTACTAATGTTATAAGCTTGACCAATGTTTGTTTGAAAACAATCATTGCAGGTTCCTTTCTCATAGAATCTAGCTTCTGCATGCCACAAGTTTGATTAAAACACTGTACCTTCATCAAACCAAACAAGAGTCTGGAAATTTTGCAGAATCACCCAAATAGCATTCAAGCCAGAATATATACTGTATATAATAAATAATGAAAGACCATATCATAACTCTAAGCAAACTAGCCTCAGCTAATGAAAACTGAAACTAAAAGCCACAGTGCTTTTACATGGCTGACTTTGGACCATATTTGGAGTGACAGCTGATGCCATATCTCCACAGAGAGGCTAATTCCTAAGGAGTTTATAATCCCAAATTTACAGACTTAAATTCCTGCAAAGCTTTGGTATTCAAAGCATTTATTTGGACCACTCTATTTATCACATAAACTACTCTCCTGGAATCGGCTTATTAAATATGGAGTCCTCCCCCAGAGCCCCGCGATGTTTATATGATTATGGAGAATTAGGTCTGTGGCAAATTCGGGTTTTGGTTTCATCTTGTCATAGTTTTAAGCCTCATATAAGACAGAGAACTTTGAAATCAGTTAATCAATTGACTCTGCTTCTGACTTCAAAATTTTCTTATCTAAAGGGCACTTATTTAAATATTCGTTCAATTAGGAATAAAACTAATTTAGTACGAGATTGGTTAGAAGAAACCAAACCAGATAATGTCCTTTTAACAGAAACTTGGTTGATTTCTGATAATGATCAAATTATAAATGATTTTTTTACCTAAAGGTTATAAAATAATTCCATTATTCAGAAATTCAAAGAGAGGAGGAGGTTTGGCAATTATTTTAAGAGATTCTTTTGATTTTGAAAAATTAGATTCAAAATTAATTACAAATTATGAAATTTTAACTTGCAGATTATCACAATATCATTTAGATGACACTTTAATTGTTACATTATTTTATATCCCCCCCCAAGGAAATGGAAATTTGCAAAAGATGATTTTTATGAATTTATATCGTCCAGTATAAAGTTTGGTCCGTACCACCTTTTGTTGAGCGATATCAACATCCACATGGATCAAGAGAATAATTCAGATGTTAAAGAAGCATTTTCATTTTTAACGTCCTTACATTTTTTTTATACCAGGTCAGGAAAAAAACCATCAAAAAGGTCACCACTTAGATTTGGTGACTTTTTCATTAAAATAACAAACTAATATAAAATTTGATTTTAAACAGTCTGGTGACACAGTCTGGTGACAAAGTCTGGTCCGATCATCGCTTATGTAATTTTGATTTGAGTTGGCAGAAAAAAACCAAGTAAATCAGGGTATAAGAAAAAAAAATGGAAAGATAAGCATTACCAGTAGAGGAAAGGTAGATCAGATGGAATTTTGGTCGCATTATGAACTAAAAGCTAAAGAGGAATCAGAAGAGAATTTCCTAACTGATTGGAAAAAACTTAGCAATCAAATTTTAGATACTATTGCGCCTAAAAAAGTATATGCTAAGAAAGAAAGAACAGTAAATATTTGGTATGATGAAGAATTATTGGAATTCAAAAGGGTGCTACGAAAAATGGACAAAACCTGGATTAAGACTGGTAAAAATGAGGAAAAGATAAACTGGAGAGTTAAAGTAAAAGAATACAAAGTTAATATCACAGAAAAACGAAGTAAACATTATACACAAAAAATTGATGTGGTAAAGACTAAGAGCAAAGAACTGGTTAAAACTCTGTTTGAAGTTGATTCCAAAAAACATCCAAATACGGAACGTGCTCCATCTTCTGAATTTTTTAAAAACAAGATTAGCACTTTACGAGCTAACTTTGAGGGTCAAATTAAAGATATGCCAGACATGATTATGACCCAAATTATAGATGATGTTAGGGTAGATATGATTTGGGAACAATTCGTTATTCCTGGAAATTTTTTTTGTAAATTGTTTTCAAAATATACAAAGTCCCACTGTTGGCTAGATAACTGTCCAATTAATATATTGAGTAATGTGTCCTTCACTTTTAAAGCAAATTTATTTAAATGGATTACCTTTCTATTGAAAGATGGACGATTTGAGCAGGAATTAGGACAAATTATAGTTACGTCTATAATAAAAAATCCCAAAGACTCCATTACATGTGAAAATAATTATAGACCAGTAGCTAGTATCCCGTTGTTTACAAAAATAATAGAAGGGTTAGTGAATGATGAGCTGGTAAAATATTTAGAAAAATTCAACATCTTGCATGATTGTCAATTTGAATTTCGTTCAGGCTAGGTACAGAAACTGTACTGGCATCGTTGATTAATCACCTCAATAGCCTAATTAGCTTAAGTACTAGTGCCCTGATTCTTCAATTGGATTTGAGCAATGCCTTCGACTTGGTAGATCATGATTTATTGTTGGAATGCTTGAATTCAATTGGAATCATGGATAATGCATAAAATGGTTCCAGGGCTTTTTTTAAAAATAGATCTTACCAAGTTTATAATGCAGGTAAATATTCTTCCTCATGGACAAACTCCTGCGGAGTCCCGCAAGGCTCTCCATTATCACCAATATTGTTCAACATATATCTTGTTCCCTTGGCCAATTTATTACAGAGCCTAAATGTGAAATTCTACATTTGTGCTGATGATAATACGGTACTATATTAATACCGTTGAAATCTTTTTCAACTGAATTGAACAACTTAATTTCAAATGTCCTGAGAAAAATGGAACAATGGACGACGAAGTCCAAACTTAAACTTAGTGCTCTTTTTATCAAGCCGTGCTAGTTGTTTAACGCGCGTAATAGTGCACGTTAAACCGCCGGCCGCGCTAGCTACTACCGTCTCCTCTTGAGCAGGCGGTAGTTTTTAGGCCAGCGTGGGGGTTAGCACTTGATGAAAAGTCGTGCGCGTTAACCCCGCTAGCGCGGCTTGATAAAAGGAGCCCTTAATCCTGAAAAGACTAGGATTTTTCTAGCCAGTCCTAATGACAAACTTATGGAAACTACTATTCAACTTAATGGCCAAAACTTTGAGATAGCTAGTAATATTAAAGTCTTGGGAGTAACTTTAAACCGTCACTTAACTTTTGAGAATCATACTGATCAAGTGATTAAAAAATGTTTTGCGATTCTGTGGAAATTAAGAACTATAAAAAAGTACTTTCATTTGGTTTCTTTTAGGATACTAGTACAATCCACTATTTTATCTACCCTAGATTATTGTAATATTATTTACTTGAGGTCAACCACAAAAACACTTACTAGATTGTGTTTAGTACAAAATGCAGCAGTACGCTTGATTTTCAGCTTGAGAAAGTTTGATCATGTGAATCCTTTCTACTTGCAGCTCCATTAGCTTCCTTTTGAAGCCAGAGACATTTTCAAATTTGGTTGCATTTGTTTTAAAGCACTCTTTGGTTTATTAGCAACAAACCTATCTTCTCAATTGAAATTATACATGTCAAGTAAGAATACAAGAAATTCCAGTATGTTTATGTATCCTACATTACATTACATTAGGGACTTCTATTCCGCCTATACCTTGCAGTTCAAGGCGGATTACAAAAGAGCTAACTGGACATTTCCAGTGAAGTTACAACAGTTTTGGGTTTTTTTTTTTTTTTTTTTTTGGTAACAAGGGAGGAGAGGTACCTGGATTAATTCTGGAAGAACTTGCAAATTGGATATTAAATTGACTGTACGTTACTGTGTGATATAACAAATAGATTACAGTTAGAGTACAAATAAGATTACGTAACATTTCAGGGATATCCTACCCCAAAAGCTTGCTGTTTCAAGAGCTTTTTGGAAAGACACATGCTTTTCAAGCTGGAAAAATGAATTCTTGGATGAGCGCATTGATTGCTCATTCACAATCTTTTTATGTATTTAGAAAGTCGATGAAAACTTACCTGTTTGCAAGATTTGTACAATAATTTTATTGTTGTATTCTCTGTTTTTGTATTTTCTCTGAAATGTAAAATGTTCTCTTGATGTGAACCGCCCAGAACTATTAGTTGGGCGTTATACAAAAAAATAAAATTATTATTATTAAAATTATTATTACTATGCAAGATCTCAGCTACATTACTTGCAATTGTATTAACACACACATAAAAAATGTCTGCAAAAAGTATCTCCCACCTAGGGTTACCAGACGTCCAGATTTACCTGGACATGTTCTCTTTTTAGAGGGCATGTCCGGGTGTCCAGACGGCTTTTCAAACCCAGCACTGTGTCCAGGTTTTGAAAAGTAGATCATGTAGGGAGGGCCATCCACGCAAGTGTGGATGCAACATTGTAACATCATCACGTCGCATGCACGGATGCCCTCCCGACTGAGACGAGTAGGCTGAGGTGGTGGGGCTAGGGGCAAGGCTGGGGTGTAGGCGTAATGGGGTGGGGATTGGTGGAACTGGGAGGGGCAGGGGGCCGGGTCTATGGGTCCATATTTTACAAACATAAAATCTGGTAACCCTACTCCCACCATCCTCAGCCTACCTTACAATCTATTGTGGTCTAGTCAGGGCAAGAGTGATCCCTAGTTGCTTTTGCCAATGTCAGCTCTACTCTCAAAATGGCTGTCATGACCTCTTGCAGCATTCTCATGAGATTACCACTAAAGGTTATGGCAGCCATTTTGAGAGCAGAATCAGCATGGGAAGGAGTGACTAGGGACCACTCCTGCCCTGATTACACTCCTAGAACACCAGGGATTGTAAAATAGGCTCAAGAGAGGCCCCTGCAGGCGGGCAATGGTGAAAGGCAACTCCTGTTCAGAGGTGAGGGGAAGAGAGAGATATAAAGGACAAAGTATAAAATTTTGGCTTCTACTGAAAACACAGTTTTGACAGAAACTGAAACCACGGCTGTAGCCTTTTGATTGAAATCGAAACCAAGTAGAAAAAAGAATTTTGGGCCAGTTGTGGTACCCTAACTAAAAATGAAATTCAATTGGCCTCTACTATAAAGTGTATGTAGGAATAGTCAGAATGCCCCTCCCGTTTTAATGCCCGTTTATAGAATAGAGGCATAAGTTATGCAATGGTAGTTTAGTGCCAATTAGTGCTTGTTAACATCATTTATTAATATTTATCACTAATTTAGTGCCAATTATGTTAACTGCATAACTGATCCTATTCTATAACTATGTGCCCAATTGCACACTTAATTGGACAATTAATAGAATTTGGGGCACTGTATGCAGTTCTGAAGACCACACCTTCAAAAAGATATAAACTGGATAGAGTTAGTCCAAAGGGCGGCTACTAAAATGGTCAGCTGTTTTTGTCATAAAATCTAATCCCTGGAGGACAGACATTTTGATACTTCCAATGCATAAATATACCAGAGTCAAGCAATTGTCAATTGAAAAGAGGCTCTGGCATGAGGGGGGTCACAGGATAAAGGAGTAACCTAGGAAATATTTTTCTACAGAAAGGTTAGTAGATGCATGGAACAGCCTCTCAATGGAGGAAGTGAAAATTAGGACACTATCAGAATTCAAGAAAGCATTAGAAAAGCACCAAGTATTTCTGAAGGATAAAGGGTTGTAGAGACTGGGCCTTGGTTTTATGGTCAGATTGAATAGGCCGTATAGTTTTTTTCTGCTATTATTTTCTATTTTCAGTGTTTCTTGCTGGGTTCTCACTGTGGTGGAATTTGGAAGAAGAGAGCCGTCAGTTTCAAAGTTGGTGGCCGAAATATAAACAACCTGATGATACAACCCTCATCACCAGCAGCAAAGAAGATTTCCTGTATCTACTGAGAAAAGTCAAAGCCGAAAGTCATAACATGGGATTAGAACTGAACCCATCTCTTTTTAGATCTGCAATTCATCAACTCACTAGGACTCGAGTGCGAGTTGATGGCACCTTACTAACTCACTGTGGTGGCAGTTACCATAGAAGTGATTGTGGGAGTCTACAATTGCTGTCGCTGCAGCTCTCTTCAATGATTCTGCCACATCTGTTCTCTGTGCCCTTTGTCAGTTTTGGGGCTTCTACTGCTCTCCCATGGTTCACCCATAAAGGTATAAAAGGATACAAATATATCGATTTTTTACTCTATCAAAAATTACAAAGAGTAGGAGACACTCAATAAAGTTTTAGGGTAATACTTTTAAAACCAATAGGAGGAAATATTTTTTCACTCAGAGAATAGTTAAGCTCTGGAACACATTGCAAGAGGATGTGGTAAGAGCGGCTAATGTAGCTGGTTTTAAAAAAGGTTTGGACAAATTCCTGGAGGAAAAGTCCATAGTCTGTTATTGAGACAGATATGGGGGAAGCCCCTGTTTGCCCTGGATCGGTAGCATGGAATGTTGCTGCTATTTGAATTTTTGCCAAGTGATCTGGATTGGCCACCGTGACGACAGGATAGTGGGCTAGATAGACTATTGGTCTGACAAAGTAAGGCTATTCTTATGGTCTTATGTTCATGTTTGTAGCTTCGGTTGCTCTAGTGGAATCTCCCTGCAATGCTGACTTCACCTATGGATGCCACTTGATAGGGTCTCCCTTGGGAAGAAAAGGTTTTTTTCCCCCAATCATACTTATGTATTTATAATAGTATTTATTCCAGTGTACTGATTTTCAGAGCTATTCCTGGTATTGTATAGATTATGATATTTGACACACTAGGTTAAATACAGGAAACCAATTGTATATATTGATTGAATATGAATAACAATGACAAAAAAAAAAGAATAAAAGTGTATTTACATTTATAGAAACATAGAAAGTTGATGACAGATAAAGACCAAATGGCCGATCTAGTGTACCCATCCTCAGTAACCATTATCTCTTTCTCTCTCCAAGAGATCCCACGTGCCTATCCCAGGCCCTTTTGAATTCAGACACAGTCTCTGGCTCCACCTCTTTTGGGAGACTGTTCCATGCATCTACCACTCTTTCTTTAGATTACTCCAGAGCCTATCACCTCTTAACTTCATCCTATACCCTCTCAATGCAGTGTTTCCTTTTAAATTAAAGAGACTCGACTTATGTGCATTTACATTACGTAGGTATTTAAACTTCTCTATCATATATCCCCTCTCCCACCTTTCCTCCAAAGTATACAGATTGAGATCTTTAAGTCTATCCCCATACACCTTATAATGAAGACCACATACCATTTTAGTAGCCTTCCTCTGGTCCGACTCCATCCTTTTTATATCTTTTTGAAGGTGCGGCCTCCAGAATTGTACATAATATTCTAAATGAGGTCTCACCAAAGTGTTATACAGGTGCATCAATACCTCCTTTTTCTTACTAGCCATACCTCTCCCTAAGCAACCTAGCATCCTTCTAGCTTTCGCTATCACCTTTTCAACCTCTTTGGCCACCTTAAGATTATCACATACAATCACACCCAAGTCCTGTGTGTGGCGCGGTGGTTGAACATAAGAACATAAGAAGCACCATCCCTGGAACAGACCCTAGGTCCATCAAGTCCGGCGATCCGCACACGCGGAGGCCCCGCCAGGTGTATCCTGGCATAGTTTTGGTCCCCATATCGCTCTAAGCTTCTCGTAAAGAGAAGTGCATCTAGCTTACAGCCTCAGCCTCAGCACCCTGGGGTTGTGGGTTCAAACCCCGCGCTGCTCCTTGTGACCCTGGGCAAGTCACTTAATCTTCCAGAGCCCCAAGTACATTAGATAGATTGTGAGTCCACCGGGACAGATAGAGAAAATGCTTGAGTATCTGATTGTAAAACCGCTTAGATAACCTTGATAGGTGGTATATAAGATCCTCATTTATCCCAACCTAGCATTTATGACGTTTTAATGAATTTTTTCTTTTTACTTATTTCATCTATGTAATGTATTTTATGTATGTATATAAAGCCAACTTAGCTTTTATATATATGATTTCTGTCCCCTTAGCCACCATGAGTTATTCTACTCGGGTGGCTGTCTGAAAATCCCTGGATACCTAAGCATTGATGTATGCATAGTTAAGCTCACTATAACATTGGTTCTTTATCACCTGTGGAAGTTATATATGAGCTGATTCACACCATCCAACATGTCTACGCTATTGCAGATTTTCGTATCATCCGCAAAGAGGCAAATCTTAACCGACAACCCTTTAGCAATATAGTTTATAAAAATGTTAAAAAGAACAGGCCCAAGAACTGAACCTTGAGGTGTACACCACTGGTAACATCCCTTTCCTCAGAGCAATCTCCATTGATCACTACCATCTGTTGCCTTCCACTCAACCAGTTCCTGACCCAGCCTGTCACTTTTGGACCCATCCTGATGGCACTCAGTTTATTTATTAGACGTCTGTGTGGAACACTGTCAAAGGCTTTGCTAAAATCTTAATACACTACATCTAGCACACATCCTCTATCCAATTCTCTGGTCACCCAGTCAAAGAAATTGATAAGATTTGTCTGACAAGACCTACCTCTAGTGAATCCATGTTGCCTCCGGTCCTGTAATCCGCAGGATTCCAGAAACTTGACCAGTCTCTGTTTTAAAACTGTTTCCATTAATTTGCTTTCATAGCACATCAAAATCCCACAACAAATCTGCTGATTTAATAGCTCTGTGGTAGTAGTATATATTGCTGTGTGCGAGATCAGAGACTGATTACCTGGCCTATTCTTGTGGAGAGGGAGTTTCAGTCATTGTGCAACAGTGACACCTAAATGGATTCATATGTTCCCAGCTTTGGAGGGAGCCTTGGTTTGTAAACCCTGGCAACAAAATTATCACTGCAGTTATACGGTGGGAAGGTGGTGAGGAGAAGAGCAAACAGGTGGTTGCAAATGGCTTTAGTGGCATCACAGCCTCAGTAGGGACTGATTCTGACTGAGCTGGAACTGCAAAATAGCAAAAGGAAGCTGTATTAAAGACTCCACAGTAAGAGATTAATAGTATTAATAATAAGACACCTCTCTCAAGTGTTTATGAGAACCATCATGATTGTTTTTCTAAAAAAATATATTTTGAACTTTAAATTGCATTCCTGTGTAAATAACCTAGCTAATCTCTGCAGGCTGTATTTTGTCTCTGGAAATGTTCTGTTCACACAGTCATAGTTCTACTAGCTTAGATTCTACATATTTTTCGAAGCTGTTTTAAGTAAACTAATGGCACAGCAGTAGCTCTTGTTTATTCAATCACTGTTTTGTACTTCAATTATCTGCAAAAGTTTAGCAAAACAGTCTCAACAAGAACACCTTTACCTCTTCATGTATACTACTACGAATAATTATTTCTATAGTGCTGCTAGGTGTACGAAGCACTATACACATTATATGCAGGTAATATCTTTGTTCCTAGCAAGCTCACAATGTAATCTGGAGTGATGGAATGCCAAGTGACCTGTTCAGGGTCACAAGGAGGCTATAGTCCAGTGTCTTGCAAACCTTTTCTGCTGTGGCACACTAAATTCAGGGCCACGTGTACAGGGCCTCTAAGCATGCGCAGATGTTGACCAGTGATGTCAAACGCATGTGCATGATGTCATCATGTCATCTGCACATGCTCATAGGCTCTGGGCTTGGGAGCCTTCCAAAGCCTGAACAAACTGCTGGATTTTGAAAATCCCTCCATCGCCAGGGGGGCAGAGAGAAGGAGAGGCACCAGTGCCAGCAGTGATAGAATTGTCTCTTTCACGGCACACTCGGAATCTTGCTGCGGCAAACAGTTTGTGATACACTGTTATAATGGGTACTTTAGGATGAGGGGGTTATGAGTTAAAAGCAACCTTGAAAAAGTGGGATTTTAGTCTGGACTTGAACACTGCCAGGGATGGGGCTTGACGTACTGACTTAGGTAGTCAGTTCCAGGCATATGGTGCAGTAAGAGAGAAGGGATATAGTCTGGAGTTAGTAGTGGAGGAGTAGAGCACAGACAAGAGAGACTTGCCTGATAATTGGAGTTCCTGGGTAGGAGTAAAGGGAGAGATAAGGGAGGAGAGATATTGAGGAGCTAGAGAGTGAATGCACTTGTAGGTTAATAAGAAGAGTTTGAACTGTATGTGGAAATGGATAGGGAGTCAATGAAGTGACTTGAGGAAAGGGTTGATGTGAGCATAACGACTCTGGCAGAATATGTCATGCAGCAGCATTTTGAATGGATGTAAAGGGAGAGAGGTGGTTTAATGGCAAATCAGTGAGAAATAGGTTGCAGTATTCTAGGCGAGAGGTGATAAGGGTGTGGATAAGGGTTTTGGTGGTATGCTCAGCGAGGAACGGTTCGGTGATATTATAGAGAAAAAAATGGCAGGTTTTGTCGGTCTGGTGGATTTGTGCACAGAAGAGAGGGCAATTAAAGATGACCCTCAGGTTGTGAGCTGACGCATCAGGGAGGATGATAGTATTATCCACTGAGATAGAGAGCATGGGGAGAGGAGAGGTTTGGGCAAAAGGCTAACCCACAGTACTTTTTTAAGTTGGCCGGCTGGAGGGATGCTTCCTCCCGCTGCCAGCAGGCCCACCTCCAACTGAATGGTGGGCCTGCCCCTTTCTGGTTCATCATGGGAGTGAAGGTGGAGAGGCATTAAAGGATATGCAGGATGTGGTTCTTAAGAGGCTCTTCGAGGCTTTGGTTTTTGGAATCAAAGTAGCCACAGTGGCATCCTTTGTGATCTGTGCCTGCCTTACCAGGTTACATCGATGAACCTATGCCTCAGCTTCTTGTCAGGAGTGGATTATATGGCAGATGCTCTATACCACTGTTCTTCAACCGATGGTCCGCAGAAAATTTCTATCAGTCCGTGCAGGGCCGGCGAGATCGAGTCGGCAGTTCAATTTCCTGCCGACTGCCATTCCTCTCAGCCTCGGGCGATCAAGACAGGCTGCCGACGTTGGGACCTTCCATCTGTGAGTCTCGCCTGTTCGGAAACAGGAAATTAAAACAAAATAGGCGGGACTCAGAGATGGAAGGTCCTGACGTTGGCAGCCTGTCTTGATCGCCCGAGGCTGGGAGGAACCACAGTACCCTCAATCTATCCCATTACTGTCCCATCATCCCTAAAACTTCCCAAGCCCCCCAAACTATCCTCACCCCAAACTACTTCTTTGCAACTACCCCCTCCTACTACACCCAAAGAGCTCTACCCCTAAAACTACCAATGCAACTGCCCTACCACTCCCCCAAACTGTTCAACCCCCCAAATTACTCATCCTTTACCTTTCCTACTACTCCAAATTGTTCAACCTACATAACACCCCCAGCAATTTCCCCTCAGTCCTATAACTAACAGCTCAAACCTCTCCCCCAAACCACCATCACTCCAAACTCTATCACCCCACAAATCTACTCTTTCCATTTGCTCTACCATCTGCCCCACCTCTAAACTACCCCCCTGCAACTAAACCTAGCCCCCCATAACACAGATACACACACACACACATTGACAAATAGGATTTATAAATAATTCCCTGTGGGATACATTTAATTCATTCTACAAGGGGTGCTGAAAAGTTCTCACCCCAACCAAGAAGGGAATGACAGGAATATGGTTCAATCAATGATCTGCAGGGAGAGAGTTGCTGGTACAAGGGAGATCGTCAGCGTGTGCGGGAGCAAGATCCTGGGGAGCCTTCAACAGTGGCTGTCTTCCCTCCCAGCAGCTCTCCTACTTGCCAGGGCAGTGATTCACCGGCAACTTCCTCTTTCCTCAGAGGCGGCAATGGACCCAAGGCTACCTAAGTAAATCACTGCTGCAGGCAAGTACTGAGAACTGTAGGAAGGGGAGGAAGCCACTGTAGGAGGCTGGGAAGCTTCTGGATAAAGGGAGAGCTGCTACTGGACCTGGAGGAAGGTAGAAGGAGAGATGCTGCTGGGAGGGGAGGAGGGAAAGGGATGGGAAGAGAGCTAATGTTGGATAGGGGGAGGAGGGAAGGGAGAAGAAAAAGAGGAAGGAAACAACTGGCAGGGAGATTACAGGAGGGGAAGGGGGTCAGGGTGGAATGGAGAGATCAGATGAGGGAAAGGGGAGAGAGAGGAATGAGAAAGTAGAGAGAGATTGATGCTGGAAAGGGGGTCGGCAGAGAAATGAGAGAAGGATAAAGATGCTAGATCTAGTGTAGGAGAGATAAAAATGAAGAAAGAAGTGAAGCTGGAATGAATGATGTAAAAAGGAGAGAGGAGGCACAGGCTGGATGGACAGGGAGAGGGGCATAGAAAGAAGTCAGATACATATGGAAGGGGGAGAGGGCAGACAGTGGATGGAACGAGAAGATGCTGGATTGAAGAGACAGGGCAGACGCTGGAAGGAAAAGAGTGAAAAGAAGATGAAAGCAGAAACCAGAGACAACAAAAGGTAGAAAAAAATCATTTTATTTCTATTTTGTGATTAGAATATATCAGATTTGAAATATATATCCTGCTAGAGACATAACTGGGGACTGCAGTATTCTGTTAGCATGATATTTCTGTGTAGCATTCTATAATAACTTGGCTTGTTCAGTTTTCTTGATAATAGAGGGGATATATGTGAAGGGGAGGGGAGACGGATTTTGTTGGTCCATGCTCTGTATATTTGTATTTATAAAATCACAATTGTTCAGAATATTGTTCTTTTTATACTTTAATAAAATACGTTCAATATAAAATCATAACTGCGGCTTGTGCAGATGGGATCAGATGGTTTGCGGGGACCGAGCTCGCGGAGACGGGGCGGAAATGGTTTGTTAAAATTTCAGTCTTAATAGTTTGCCGGTCCACAAAATAATTCTTTTATTTCTGCCAGTCCACGGGTGTAAAAAGGTTGAAGAACACTGCTCTATACCACTATTTTGAGGCCCTCTGTATGTTTTTCATAATCACAAAAGTAAAATAAAACAGTTTCTTGATCATATGTCTCTTTAGCTATAAATTACAATATTATTATTAAGACTTAGCCAAAAGGAAAGATTTATAAACTATGCAAAATTGTCATTTCTTTAATAAGACATTAACTATTTTTTTCTGAGGCCCTCCAAGTACCTACAAATCCAAAATGTGGCCCTGCAAAGGGTTTGAGTTTGAGACCACTGCTCTATACAGATACAAGAATTGTGAGGAAAAGATGTCAACCATATCACGTGTATGGTTGAAATCTTTTCCTCACAACTCTTGTATCTGGATTGTTCTCCCTATTGTAGAGGCCTATCTGGCAGATGCTATATATTATATAATCAGAGTCATGAGCAAGGCTTTAGCTTATTCAATCTCAGCCCATAGAATGCTCTGGATCAGACAATGAGCTGGTGATTCTATGTCCAAGGCTACCCTCAGCAGACTTCCTTTCCAAGGGCAGTTATTTGGGAAAGGTCTGGACAATCTTATGACCAGTGTAGTAGATTGTTGTCCAAAATCTTTGCCCAATAACAGACCCAGAACCTCTAGAACAGTGTTCTTCAACCTTTTTACACCTATGGACTGGCGGAAATAAAATAATATTCTGTACAATTGTCATTTTATAAATACAAATATACAGAGCACGAACCAACAAAACCCCTGTCTCCCCTCCCCTTCACATATATCCCCTCTACTATCAAGAAAACTGAATAAGCCAAATTATTACAGAATGCTACACAGAAATATCATGCTAACAGAATACCACAGTCACACATGACAGGAATAGTGTTAGGGGAGTGCAACTGGTCAGAGAGAGCCCTAAGCCAGCTGGAAGCTAAAGAAGCACTGCCTGGGCTTTGCAGTCCCCAGTTATGTCTAACACCAGTTCTAGCAGGATATATATTTAAAATCTGATATATTCTAATCACAAAATAGAAATAGAATTATTTTTTCTACCTTTTGTCATCTCTGGTTTCTGCTTTCATCTTCTTTTCACACTTGCCTCCAGCGTCTGCCCTCTCTGTCTGTTCAATCCAGCATCTGCCCCTTCCATTCACTGTCTGACCTCTCCCCCTTCCATATGGTATCTGTCTTCTTTCTATGCCCCTCTCCTCTTTCCATCCAGCCTATGCCCCCTTTTCTCCTTTTTACATGATTCATTCCAGCTTCACTGCACTCTTCATTTTTATCTCTCCTACACCCGATCTAGTATCGTTGTCCCTCTCTTGTTATTTCTCTGCAGACCCCTTCCCATCATCAATCTCTCTACTTTCTCATGCCTGTCTCTCCCATTCCCCTCCTCTAATCTCCCTGCCAGCTGTTTCCTTCCTTTTTTCCTTCTCCCTTCCCTCCACCTCCTGTCCAGCAGTAACTCTCTTCCCTTTCCTTTCCCTCTTCCTCTCCCAGCAGCATCTCTCCTTCTCCTTCCCTCCAGGTCCAGTAGCAGCTGTCCCTTTTTTCCCTTGTCCAGCAGCTTCCCAGACTCCTTTCCCTCCTCCCCTCCCAGCAGCATCTCTCCTTCTCCCTCTCTCCAGGTCCAGTAGCAGCTCTATCTTTTATTTCCCTTGTTCAGCAGCTTCCCAGCCTCCTTTCCCTCCTCCCCTCCCAGCAGCATCTCTCCTTCTCCTTACCTCCAGGTCCAGTAACAGCTGTCCCTTTTTTTTCCCTTGCCCAGCAACTTCCCAGCCTCCAACAGTGGCTTTCTCCCCTCCCAGCAGCAATCCTTACTTGCCAGTGCAGTGATTCACTAAGGTAGCCTTGGGTCCTTTGATGGGTCGCGCTGCCTCTGAGGATAGAGGAAGTTGCATCATCAGAGGCGGCCACGACTCAGCAAAAGCCCCAAGACTGCCTTAATGAATCGCTGCGCTGGTAAGTAAGGAGAGTTGCTGGGAGGGGAGAAAGCCACTGTAGAAGGCTCCCCATGATCTCGCCGGCCCTGCATGGACCAGCTGGAAATGACATTTTGTCGATCTCACCGGCCCTGTGTGGACTGGCAGGAAATTGAAGTTCATCAATCTCGCCGGCCCTGTGCGGACTGGCAGTTGAAGAACAGTACTCTAGAATGCTCTAATTTTCATGACTCCAGGTGGTCTCGGCAGTATTCAGGAGCCATTTCCCAGAGATCCTTCCAGGGTTACAGGCAGAGAGTTACCGGATCTAGGCACAACTAGGCCTCTGGTTCCCATACTGCATCTTCCTTCAAAAAGACACAATGATGCCAGGTCTGGAGCAGTCCTTTTCAAGATAGGGGGACGGTTCTCAGACTTTCAGCAGGCCTGGGCTCAGATTTTTTCAGGCTACTGGGATCTAGAAATCATCCAGAGCAGTTACAAACTTGAATTCGCCTGACCTTTAACAGATTGGTTTGTGGATTCTCCTATGGGGCACCTGGACAAAGCAAATAGAGAGGAGACTACTATGAGAAGGTTGCTGGACATTCAGGCCATAGAGCTTGCACTGCCTGAAGACCTGGGCTCGGGCAGTTACTCCATATACTTCAACATGCTAAAGAAAGGCTCAGATGATTGGAGACCCATTCTAGACCTTACTCACGTTAATGCAGCTCTCAAGGTTCCGCGTTTCTGCATGGAGACAGTTCGTGCTATCATATTGGCTGTAGCTCCAGGAGAGTTCCTGGCATCTCTAGATTTGAAGAAGACCTACTTGCATATTCCCATTTTTCCAGACTACAGAAAGTTCCTGAGGTTTCATGTCCATTACCACTTCTCAGCCCTTCCCTTTGGCCTGGCGACTGCTCCTCACCCATTCACCAAGGTAATGGTGGTGGTGGCAACTCACCTACGAAAGATGGTTTTTGCAAGAGCATCCCTACCTGGATGACTGGTTGATCAGGGTCCCCTTGTTAATTGAAGGACAGTATATGGTGCTCCAAGTCCTGAAGAGACTGGGTTGGATTGTGAATTACCAAAAGAGCCATTTATCACTGATTCAGTTCCTGGAATATCTAGGCATCTTGTTCAACATGGTTGATGGCACTGTCTATCTTCCAGAAGCATGCAGATGGAAATTTTACTCTCAAATAATGAGCTTTTCCAGAATAATTATGCACAATGACAACATACTTCCTGATGATGCTGAGTTTGTATGTGAGACTTATTTATACGTAGTGCAAAGCAGTAGTTGTTGATGCCTAGTGAATGCTTTTTGACAGCTTTTGTAAAAGAACTTCAGAGGCAGACAGGCAGGAGGCAATCCAAAAACCTGGTTTTGTAGTGCTTTTTGGTGACTTTTGCAAGATAACTCAGGAGACAGGCAGGAGGTAGCCAAAAAACCTGGTTGTGTAAGTGCTTCTTTGGTGAATTTTGAAAGACAACTCTAGAGGAAGATTTGCTTATATGTACACTGATAGTATGTGGTTCCAAGGTCTTTGCCATACATTAAGCCAGCTCTGTTAGTGCTGTGAGTGCTAGGGCACCCCCAAAAGAAGATGTAAGGGGGAGGGGATCTGGGTAATGGAGACATACAACTAATCATTTCTATAGTGCTGTAGGGAGGGGAGCTGGGTAATAGGGACATACACTTAAGAGTGGAGCTGTGGGGGAAGGAATAGAGAGGTCTGGGAAGGGGTGAAGGGGATTGAAAAAGGTTTCTGACAAGGAGAAAGAATTCTGTTGTGAAGGACTGGAAGAAGCAGAAAGTTGCTGAATGGAGAAGAGAGGGACAGAGGATGGGAGTGCAGCTGTGGGAGAGGGATAGAGGGGTCCAGGAAGGGATGAAGGAGATTGAAAAGGGTTACGGGCAAAGAGAGGAATAGGAAGGAGTTACTTCCTGGGAGACAGAATGCTGCTGTTAAAGGAAACAGAAAGCTGGATCAAGGTAAAATGAAAGGCAGAACAGACTAAAAAGATTCAGAGTGCAGCAAGAAGAAAACTATTAAACTTCTTGCCTTTAAATATAAACATACCTGTGCAGGAAGAGTAGGGAGGGGGGAAAAGGACCAGGAGGAGCGAGGAAGAAGAAATTAGGGACAATAAAAATGGGGAGGGGGGGAAATAGATAAAGTGTAGTGTAGATTAGTGCTGCCTGATTTACCAATTTAAATTGATTCACCAATTCACATCAGTGAATCGGTTCAAATTGATTCATTGTCTGAGAAAATCAGACTCACTAATTCAGCAACACCCACCCTGGTGAGACCTGACATACCTCCAAGACCTCCTAAAGCAGCGGCAATGTTCTGAACAGGCTGCTTTGTGGCCTTCCCTGCCAGGGTGATCTCTCTGCTGTGTCACTGATGATGCAATTGGTGATGCAGCAGAGGGAAACCCTAGCAAGGCAGGTCATGAAGCAGCCCATTGAAACCGCTGCTGTTGCTTTAGGAGGCATCGGAGGTATGTCAGGTTTCACGGTGGGAGGTAATGCTGCCCGATTCAGGAAAAAATATTTTGTTTCGATTCAGCCTATTGAATCGATTTTTCGATTTGATTTTCCTGCACAATTGGGTGTTTTTTTCCAAACATCTGGTGAGTTTATTTTATAGCCTCTTCACCCTCTTTGCCCTATCCTACCCACACTGGTGCTGTGATGTAAACAAAATAAACAAACAAAAAAGACTTTTCCTCTCTCTGTTAAATCCTAGCTCAGCTCTGGCAGGATGCAAATTTCAAATCTGACACATTATAATCACAAAAAAGAAAATATATATATTTTTTTAACCTTTTGTTGTCTGGTCATTTTTCAAATCATGTTGGTCCCAGGCTCTGCAACAAACGTCTTCTGATAACTTGCTTGCCATGGTCTCTTGCCCAGATCCACCATCTCTCCTTTTCTAAACTACCTGTCATCTCTCCCTCCTTCCTCACCAGCTCTCCCTTTCTCTTTCTAACTACCCTCCTATCCAGTATTTTTATCCCCCCCACCATCCCTTGTGTCCAACTTCTCTTCCTTTCTGTTCCTTCACTCCCTAAATCCCATTGTCCACCATCTCTCTCCCTCTCCTGTTTTTAGATCCTTATTTCTTCTATCCTCCCCCCATCTCCCCTCTCCATGATCTCCCCCAAGTCCATCTCCCCCCTCCACCATCCATCTTCCCCCTCCACCAAGTTCATTTCTCCCATTTATCTTCTCCCTATCTCTCCTTCAGTCCACCAACTCCCCATCTCCCCTCTCCCTCCATCTACCTTTTTTAAAATTTTTTTATGGTATACAAAATATTTATTGTGCTGTAGCACAATTATTAAAGATTTTAGTTTTTTGCTTAGTAATGTGATAGAGTATGTTTTGTCCTGGTTGTCGAGTAATGTTCTGATCCCTTCCACCAGCACTGACTGCTGTTAGAAGCCCTTCAGTTCTCTATTAAATATCAGACGTACTGTAGAAAAGGGTGTCACCTATTCCTACAAGCCTGTTTTGTAATATATCTGACTGGAATTGTGTTTTTAAAAGAGAACAAGCATTCAAATATGAAAATATACTGTGTTTTCACCATTCAAAGTGCTGTTTAGTAGTTGAACTAAAAGTCCGTCAGGAGGGATGCATCTGGGAAGAGGTCTACCGGTGGCGGTAGCGATCCACTCCTGCCACCACTCCTCACATCTTCTCTCCACTGCAGCCCGCCCTCAGTGAAGACTTCCTACTTCCGCTTGGGCGGCCGAATGAAGAGAAGACGCCCAAAGTAGCGGCAGGGTAGTGAATTGCATTTGCTACCGCCGCTTTTGCCTGGCCAGGGAGGAGAGGAGAGAGCCTTGCTGCTGCCAATCTGCACTAGAGATCCGTTCGGGCTTCCCCTCTGCCACCGGAATCCTAGCTTTGATGTAACTTCCGGTTTTGCAAAACCGGAAATTACATCAGAAGCAAGGACTCCGGTGGCTGAAAGTCCGAACGGGTCTCTAGCAAGGAGGCCAATGAATCGGTAAGTCAGATTTTCTTCAATAACAAACCGATTCGAATCAATTCATCCAAAGTGAATTGGAGAATCGATTTTAATTGTGAATCGGGCAGCACTAGTGAAAGGACAGGGAATTAGATTGTAAGTTCTTCTGTGCAGGGACTGTCTATTGTGTGTTAGAATGTACAGAGCTGCGTATGCCTTTCAGTGCTATAGAAATAATAAATAGTAGTAGGGTATGGGTGGGAGAGGAGGAAAGATGCTGCATGTAGGGGAAGAAAGGAGAGGAAGAATTGTTGGGGTGGAGGACAGGAAGGGAGAGATGAAACAAAGAGGTAGAAATGGGTGAGAGGGAGAAATCCTTCATATGGTGGAGGGGAGGGAGACATGCATGGATAAGAGAGGGAGAAATGTTGGACCAAGGGTGCATGGGGGGGAGAGAAAGAAATGATGCACATGATAATAGAGGGGAGGAAAGGAGAGATGCTGCATGGAGGGGAATAGAGAGGTTTGACCCAGGGCTAACGTGACCATTTATTTTTCATCAAAACGGGACATCTATTAATTGTCAGTCCCGCCCCCAATTTCTTCCATTCATTTTTCATGTACACATAATATCTTATTAATTAATAATGGTAACCATAAAATTAAAAAAGCCACAAAGCATACTATATGCAGAGAAAATGTTAATTATCATTATCATTTATATTTAGGGATTTTTCAAAGATGTCAAGGCAGATGACTTTAAAATATGCAATGTCACCTCAGTAACTATAGAAAAATTGACAAATATAGTGCAAAATATAGACAGCAGATATAAATTCTCAGAACTGACACATTTTGATCACTAAATTGAAAATAAAATCATTTTTCCTACCTTTGCTGTCTGATGATTTCATGAGTCTGGTTGCATTTCCTTCTGACTGTGCATCCTTTCTTTCATTTCTTTCTCTCTTTCTGCACTCAGGCCCAACAATTGTCCTTTTCTATTCATTCCCTCCTTCCTTCCTATGTCCTTAGTGCCCCCGGTGCCTCCTTCCTATGTCCTTAGTGCCCTTTCCCATGTCCTTAGTGCCCCCAGTGCCTCCTTCCTATGTCCTTAGTGCCTCCTTCCTATGTCCTTAGTGCCCCCTCCTGTGTCCTTAGTGCCTCCTTCCTATGTTCTTAGTGCCCTCAGGGCCTCCTTCCTATGTCTTTAGTGCCTCCTTCCCATGTCCTAAGTGCCCTCAGTACCTCTTTCCTATGTCCCCCTCACTGCCTTCCAGTCTTTGTCCCACCCCCTCCCCCCAAGCCTACCTGCCTGCCGTGCCAAATTATGCCCGCCTACCTCCTTCCCTCCCTGCTGCTAAAGCCTGCCTCCCTTCCTGCCATGCCAATTCAACACCCCCTCCCGGGTCCGTCACAGCCGCTGCTTCTTGCCACCCAGAAGCCTTCTTCCCTATGTCAATTCTGACGTCGAAGAGGAAGTTCTGGGCTTTAGTGCAGCAGGAAGGGGAAGCGAACGCCGGGCAGTTGTCTCCAAGCACAGCTTCAGGATGCTGTCCCTGAAAACGGGAGGGGGCACTAAGGACATAGGAAGGAGGCACTGAGGGCACTAAGGACATAGGGCACAAGGCAGGGAGAGAGAGATAGTGGGAAAGAAACAAATGTTGGATATGACAGCGGAAGGTAGAAAATATAACTTTATTTTCGATTTTGTGATTACAATATGTCAGATTTGAAATGTGTATCCTACCAGAGCTGGTGCCAGACAGTGAGCATGAGCTAGCACCTAACAGCAAGAGAAAAAGTATTTTTATTTGTTTACTCCACATGGGGTTGGAGAGGGCAAAGGTGGGTGGGTGGAAAGACTACAAAATAAACCTGTCAGGACGTTTGAGAAAAATGCCCAATTGGGCAGGAAAAGTGAAATAAATTGTAATCGAAAAATCGAATCAAAAGGCTCAATCGAATGGAAATTTTTTCCCCTGAATCGGGTAGCACTAGTGTAGATGGGCTAAGTGAAGAGAGAGACTGTTTGGAGAAAAGTGCTATGAATAACTTGAATGGAGAGAGAGTATGATGCTGACAAGCAGCAAGCCAGGTTGGATCACTCACTACCAGACACTTTTTTTTTCTTTTTTTCCTTGCACCCACCAATCATTTTCCAAAAGTTGGTTCTGCCTTCTATGGCTAACCATTGTCTCTGAGACTTTCTCTCTCAACAGCCTTGCAGAGAATGTCTCACACAGGCAGTCCTCGCGCTTACATTGCAGCACCACGAACAGCGATCCGACTGGCGCGCCAAAACTTCAAACTTCTCTCTCCTTCCCCCTCCCTTTTTAAAAAAAACATCTCCACCTTCCTTTGTGATGTCACTGCGCTGGCGCATAGCGAACGCGCTTTTGCGGAGGGTTTTACAGTATTTACGTTACCTCGAAAGTAGCCTGTTCCCCCTCCCCAGCACGTGACTCAGGTAAACAAAAGCCGGGACTGTGTGCGCTGAGCGTTTCCCGCCCCACTTATTGTGGTGTCTGTTTAATGTCAGTATCAGCAGGGGAGTGCGTAAAGGAGGGGGGGGAAGGGAATTAATTAATATGCGCCGTGAATTATAAATGTGCCTTTTTGTGCTTGTGTGTGTCTTCGATGCCTGAAGGGCGAGAGGCTGGTCTCACTGGCCTGTATTCAGGTTTCAGCAAGCAAGGGGTGTTGGGCTCTTTGCCTGTAAACTACAGCTTTGTGCACGGCAAGGTTCGACTTTTGTCCTTCGGGTATGATGGGCCTTGAGAAGGTTGAGCAAAATATTAGCTGCTTGTTTTATGATAAAGATAACGGTGTTGTGGTAATTATGCTCATTTTTTTTCACCTGGAGGACCAGGATCTGGGAAATCTCTTCCTATATACAGGCTTTGTTGGTGCCTTGAAAATCAAGCAGTAGAGAACACCTTTCTGTTTACCCTTCATCCTTCCTATTGTAAATCTGTTCCCAGCTTTAGGGAAGGACCAGAGGAGGTGATGATGGATCAGAAAAAAGCAAAGAATTGATTGGTTCCATTGTCCAACGCTCCCTTCTAAAATTCAGGGATAGGGGAGGGATTTTGGATTTAATTCTGGCTTTTATCAAAGGGTCAGAGGGGAGAGCTGGTGTAGAAACAGCCATCCCCCTTCTGTCCCTGCTGGCAACAGACAACCCACACCTTTTTCTTTGCTCCATTTTTCCTCCAATGCATGGAAGGAAGGTTTGGAACAGTAAAGCACCGGGAGAATGTCTGCCCAAATACCTGATGAACTTGAATGTAAACTAGTGGCCAAAATAGTGGATACACCTAGCATTTTAGGCATTATGCGTTAAAAAAAAATGGCTATTACATCATAATTGTATTTAATGCATACATTTTCGACTAATATCAGAAACTGTAATCACTTAACAAGACCAGCATAATATTTGGCACATTTCACAAAAATAATGCAGTTCATAAGCTACTCAAGCTAATAATGATAATTTGTCTAGTTATCCGATGACTTCATCAGTCTTACTAGTAGCATGCTTGATATCCCTTAGCCTTAATTACTGCCTTACATCTTCTTGGCATGCTGAACACAACTCTTTGGAGATCAATAGGTGTTATTATGTGGAAACAGAAAGTGATTATTGCTGCTGTCAGCTCATGTTTGTTGGACGGTTACTTTGCTGCTATTGCTCTTTTAATCTGGTCCAGAGGTTCTCAATGGGGTTGAGATCTGGGCTGTTTCCTGGCTATTCCAGCAACTCAGCCTTGTTCTTTTTTTATTTATTTATCAAATTTTTACATGTTATAAATCAAGTATCCACTTGTACAGAAAGTTGAAGAAAAGCAAGAAAATACTACTCAAAGGTAAAATACATAATAATCAAATCAAATCAAATAAATGTTTAGCTTAAATTCAGCTCAAGTCCTCAACAATAGATCCAAGAAGGATAAGGCGGACATATTAACAAATGCTAACAACTGCTAACAACTATCAATTCAACTATTAGGAAAACAAGATCCCTTGGCTGAGAAAGGATATCATTATTCAAATGCACTTCACTTTGATTTTAATTTCCCTTCATCCAGCCGTGTTCCTGCCAAAAAGGCTGTCAACTGGAATGGTTCAAAGAATACATATTTCTTCATATGGTATTGTATTACACATTTACAAGGGTGTCGAAGGAAAAAAGTCCCACCAAGAGATGTAATACCTGGCTTCATCAGAAGAAACTCTCGTCTTCTCCTCTGGGTTTCCCGTGCCAAGTCTGGAAACATTAATATTTTTTGTCCAAGAAATTCTTTCATTTTATTTTTAAAGAACAATCTAAGCAACCAATTTTTATCTGGAGCAAGAGCCACAGTAAGAAGCAATGTTGCCGGAGATGCAAGCTCTCTATCCGAAAGTTCCAAGATTGCTGAAACATTAAGTGGTTGATTATTCTCCTGTTGTTTAGATGGTGATTTAATAGCTTTCATTGGTAGGTAATATACTTGAGTAAGTGGTGGTAATGTGTCCTCTGGAATACCCAAAATCTCCAACATATAACGTTTCAACATATCCCTAGGTGTCACCGAGGCTATCCTAGGAAAGTTAATCAGTCGGAGATTATTATTACGAGAAAAGTTCTCCAAAGATTCCAGTTTTCTACGCATATTTGTATTATCTTTAATTATTGCTTCATTATGCTGTTTTGATACTTTTAACTCCTGTTGTATATTCTCAATAGAATTCTTAGATTCACCAATTTCAACTTTTATGTTTTTTATCTCAGTTTCTTGAAGAGTAATTTTATTTTCCAGCTGCAAAAGCTGGGGCTTGACAGACTTGGCCAGGTCAGCCACTAAATCCCAAATTGAATCCAGTGTTACTTCTCTGGGTTTTTCAATAATATATGAAGGATTAAAAGTTGGAATAGTCTCACCAGTTTTCAGCTGTTCCTGGCAATCCTTTTGCTGGCCTGAAGTTGACCCTGATGTTTCAACGTCCTCGGTGTTTCTTGGACTCACCTGAATACTCAGGGAGTCCATCTCCACGCTCCCCTCTCTGTTCTCCCTGGCCTCCGAGGGTAGATACCTGCCTTCTCCCGGCAGCTCCTCCACTCGTGGGGAGCTGGTAACTTGAGGAGGTGGGGGAGGTGCCCTAGCGTCGGGGCTCAACGTCTCTAGCCCCAGGGAGATCACCTCATTTCCGCCCCTCTGAGGCGTCTCCAACGGGGGTGCCGACGCTGCCGGGATATTCTGCATCCAACGCAGGAGTTCTTCTATGTTGTCGAACGAGGGGACCGCCGAACGCCGCGAGGCTCCAGCGGCGCTGCGACCTCTCTTCTTCGGCATTCTAAGTAGGTAAACTTATTCGGCAGAAACTTTTTCAGAAAGTCTCCTCCGGTGTGCTGTTCAGCGTCCGGGACCATCGGCCATCTTGGATCCACCGAACGGGCCGATCAACTCAGCCTTGTTCTCTTTGAACCAGTTGAGGCATTTCTTGGTTGTATGGCATGGGGCGCCATCCTGTTGAAAAAGGAATGATTGAGTAGCCCCAAAGATGTTTCTGGCTGAGGGTAGGACCTTGGGCTGAAGGACCTCTTTTATGTATTTGTCAGCATTTATCACTCCATCAAGCACCTGCAGCCAGGTCACATTATCTCTGGACATTCAACCCAACACCATCACATTCAGAAGATGCTTCATGGTGGAAGTAGTACATCTGGCAAGCAGTCCTTACCCAGTTGCCAGTGAATATAGTGGACACTGTCACTGCCAAATATAGAGATTCAGGTCTCATCGCTCCACAACACCTTTCACTGCTCTGTGGTCCAGCTGGCATGCTCTTTAGCCCAGTTCAAACATTTATGACGTTGAACTGTGTTGAGGAAGGGCTTTTTCCTGGGAATTCTTGCTTGCAGGCCTGCTTTCACTAGTCTCCAGTGAACTGTCTGGCCTGACACCAGCACCCCTGTTTTGGCCAGTGACTTATTGATGTCAGCAGCAGTTAATTTCTGATTCTGTAGAGCCATTCTTACTGGCCTTCTGTCAGTCTGAGGTGTTCTAATATTTTCCTTGTTTTTGATGCTTTTAGTCTCTTCAAAGCGCTTGCAGAGTTTCAGTACCTTAGACGGTGACACACCTTGACCAATTTTGGCTGGAATCTCCCCAAGGTTTTCCCAGTCAGGGCCTTAGGCTCCTACTCCTGTATCACATGATGCAATGGGGTGGGGCTTAAGGCCCAGGCAGACACATCGCTAGAGTCCGGAGGAGCAGGAGGGACTGAGCACCCCTCCTGCTCCCAACTTGTAGGTGCGGGAGTGTTGGGTCATGCTGTGCTGGGGGTGGGCTTTGCCATGCCAGTTGTGGGGGGGGGGGGGGTGCCATGCCGGTCAGGGGGAGGGGTGTGCTGGGCCGGACGTGCATGGGTGGGTTCGGCACAGGGGCGCTTTGCCGGGTAGGGGAAGGCTTTTTTTTCTTTTTTTTTATAGGCCTGAAATTTTGTGGCCTATTAAAAAAAAAAAAAGCTGGCAGAAGCCCTGACAGCAGTGACAGGAGGCTGTTTCTCCTGTCACTACTGTCGGAGTCTGCACATGCTCAAGGATCGCTCTCTAGCGATCCGTGCCATGGGTGGGGGATATGTCAACGATGGTCTCCATTTGCATGCAGGCCTTTTGTGAATTCGTCGGCCTGCATGGAATCGGGAATGGATTGGATACGGAATCGGAGGTTAGTGAATCTAGCCCAAAGTGTTTTCACAATTTTGGCCACTAGTGTTACTCCACAATAGCTTTGACTCCTGCCAGTGATTTGAGGGGAGGGAGATGGTGTGAATGGGGAAAGGTGTGTGAGAAGGGGTGAGGGGATGAATGCACAGTGACCGCCATCTCCTCTTCAATTCCTTGGCAGCAGAAGTTAAACCTTTTTCTTCCGAGCTTCCATACTGCCAGGTGTTCTGCAGCAGGTAAGAAAAGACAGGCTAGGGTTGGGAGAGTGTGTGAAAACCATTTGGGGGGCAGGGAAATACAAGAGCAGAAGAGCTGGGAAAGGGACTAGCAAACTGAAGTGAAGCATCTGCAAAAAAGAAAGCCAAAGATATTACTGGAGAGGGGCAGGTTGTGTATGAGAAATAAGGGTGGAGAAGAAGGGAGGATGACAGCCAGCCAGAAGTGATGGGGAGGAAGGGTGTAGGGAAGAGCAGTTGTGAAGTGAGGTGAAGTGTGAAGTGAGGTGTGAAAACCTGAAAAAGTAATGGGATATGCTATGGTTTTGTATAAAAAGGGGGTGGTGGTAAATGAATGAAGGATGGTTAAGAGAGGAATGAATCAGCTGGTAGGGGATAAGGAAGACAGAGCTGAAGATTGATGGGAACAAATATGTAAACCAAACTCTATATGATATTTATGAAGATATTGGTATAAATATACTTTGTGAGGCTTAAATATATGAGGACCTCCATCCTATAGAGCTTACAGTTTGGAGTCCATTTATCCCTGCTGGGTTTTGGCAGTTATTGTTTATTTTCAATCATATGTATGGAGTATGTGGATTTTCAACTTTCTGAAACAGATGCATACTTTCATACTTGCTAAGTTGGCAACATAAAAAAGAGATTTTCTGTTAATACCTCATGGGTACACTGTAAATACTGTATATTTTTAAAAGGCTGGGGGCGTCTCAGCCAATCAGGGCCTTAGACCCCTCCCTGTGCATCAGATGATGCATCGGGGCCTGGCCTAAGACCGCACTCGTCGGCGGAGAAGGCATGGAGCAGGAGGGACTGAGAACCCCTCCTGCTCCCAACAACATTAAGATACGGGGAGGGGGTGGTCCTTGCCCGGTCATCCTGCCGGCCTCGGAGGAGGCCTGGAGCAGGAGGGAATGAGTACCCTTCCTGCTCCCAACGATTCTTAAAGGTGATGGGGGGAGCGGGTGTGCCCGGCCCAGCCCAGCTCAGCCCAGGTTGAGCTACAGGCAGGCAAGCAGGGAGGGAGGGAGGAAGGTGGGCCGGGCCAGGCCAGGTGGCATTTAAGATGGCAAGAAGGAGTTGGTGGGGGTGGGGGTGTCTCAGGGGGGCATCGGCGCAGGGGGGACAGGCATCAGTGCGCGGGGGGCATCAGCAGTGCGGGGAGCATCGGGGGGGGGGGGGGCAGCGCAAGCCGTGATATATATATATATTTTTTTAAATTTTAACTTTTTTACATAGGCCAGGGAGCTCGTGGTTTTAACCCGCGGGTTAAAACCACGGGCTCGCATTGCGGCGGGGAAGGGCAGGAGAGGTTCAGGGTGGCAGGCAGGAGAAATCTGGGGACGAGCAGGGTGGCGATTCAGGGCAGAGCAGACAGGAAATATCGGGGAAGAACATAGAGGCGGCAGGCAGGAGAGATTCAGGGCAGCAGAGAGCAGGACTGTGAGCTGGGCTTCTATGGAGCAGGAGAGTAGGAAAGATGTTTGCGACTGGTCCCAGCAGTCGCTTTTTCCGAGTTCAGTCGGATTTGAAAAAAATGGTTAGTGAATCGCCTCCCTGCCTATTTTGTTTGCAGTTCCCCTTATTTACATGTGCGGATCAGAAGAGGTCGCTACACTGGTTAGTGAATCGTGTTGGGGAGAAATTGGGTCGCAAAGGGCTCGCAAACTGATCGGTACACGATCAGTTTACTTAGTGAATTTGGGCCTATATCAGTGGTCTCAAACTCAAACCTTTTGCAGGGCCACATTTTGGATTTATAGGTACTTGGAGGGCCTCTGAAAAATTTGTTAATGTCTTATTAAAGAAATGACAATTTTGCTTGAAGTAAAACTCTTTATGGTTTATAAATCTTTCCTTTTGGCTAAGTCTTAATAATAATGTAATTTATAGCTAAATAGACATATGATCAAGAAACTGTTTTATTTTACTTTTGTGATTATAATAAACAAACCAAGGGCCTCAAAATAGTACCTGGGGGGCCGCATGTGGCCCCTGGACTGTGAGTTTGAGACCACTGAACTATATCAACCAGAGACTTAAAACTCTGTGTTTAAACCACTTCCAAAAGGTACAACTAGTGCAAACATGATGTATTTGTTAAATGATGCAATTTTCTAAAACAGAGGAAAAAGGCCTCAAAAACCCTAGGTGTCGATTAAATTGAAAGACACCTACATTTGGGGTTTAAGAATATTATTATTGGTCAAAAAACCTCATCAGATTGCAGGAAATGAACATGGTATTTATTTAAACAGCAGTTCACAGCAGCCTGGAGTCGACCACTTCCCCTGAAGAAGCCATTAAAGAATGAAACTGTTTTGGCTTCCGTTGGGAGAGAAGATAAGTGTTTGGTTATTCTCTTTTGGCATAATTTGAAAGATTGCTGCGTATACTATAAGAAATCCACTGCATGTTCAAATATTACCCTCATTGTTTAAATCTATTTAAATATCACTGTGATTGAAAGCAAACATTATTGGCAAAGAAAAATATAAAGATATCGCCAATAGATTTAATAACAGAGGTTTTTTTGACCAATGATAATATCCCTAAACCCCAAATTTAGGTGTTTTTCAATTTAATTGACATCTAGGGTTTTTTATTTTTATTTCCCCCCCCTGTTTTAGAAAATTGCATCATTTAACGCGTACTGTACATCGTGTTTGCACTAGTTATACCTTTTAAATGTTCTAGCATGTCACTGCAAAAGGGATGTTCATATTAGAGGGGCTTAGGGCAGGTCATGGGTTTTCTGACTACCACCTCTCCAACTTACTGATAACAATGCCTGATTACAAAACCCTCTGAATGGAAATAAAAACCCTGTTATTCAGAAAATTTGTCAAGACAAACTAATGCCATACCTTAATTATACTCGAACTTGCAAATTTCTGAATAGGTACTAATTACAGGACTGTGACATAATCTTGTAACTTTCCTGGTAATGTCCAGCTTACCTCTTTTGTAATCCGCCTAGAACTGCAAGGTTAAGGTGGAATAAAATTCACTAATGTAATGTATTTGGCCGAATCCCTGCAGATTGGCAGGAGGCTGTTAGCTTTCTGGGAGATTTGGGCTCAGATCTCCGGGTCTTGGATGTTATTTGAAAGGGTTACAAGATAGAGTTCTGTCGATCGCTGCCAGACCTTTTTGTGGACTCTCCACTGGAAGACCGGAAAAAGTGGGTCTGGGTCTGTGCAACATTGAAAAGGCTCCTCGATATTCGAGCCATAGAGTCTGTGCCAAGTAACAAATTGGGCTTAGGCAGGTACTCTTTACACTTCATAGTGCCCAAGAAAGGCTCAGATGACTGGATACCAATCGTGGATCTGAAGTCAGTGAATGCATTGCTTAGAGTTCCTCACTTCTGTATGGAAACGGTACGGTCATTCATTAAAGCATTGACACTGGGGGAATACCTGGCCTCCCTGGATTTGACAGGAAATACTTGAGATTCCATGTTTTGGAAAGGCACTTTCAATTCTGGGCCATGTTGTTTGGTCTGGCCATGGCACCCCTGAACCTTCACCAAGGTAATGGTGGTAGTAGCAGCACACCTACAGAAAGCAGGGATCATAATGCACCCATATTTGGATGACTGGCTGATTTGAGGCCAGTCCAAAGCGGAAGGGGAACAGGATCTTTTTTTATATTAAAGTGAAATACAAACACTTTCCACAGAAAATGCAATTTCCATACTCATCATGCACAGCCTGAACTATTTTCTATTTGCTTGCCCCTCCCTTTTAATATCAAGTGAATCATGAACTTCTGCCTTACTGCATGAGCAGTATACAGGTCTGTACAGAGCAACTTTACCTATCAGTTGGGTGTTTTTGGTTTTTTTCTGGTAATTCATTAACCAGTCAAAAACCAGTAGGTAATTAAGGGGTTTAGAGCTTTGTTTAAAATAAAATACAGCAAAACCTTGGATTGCAAGTATCTTGGTTTGCAAGTGTTTTGCAAGACAAGCTAAACATTTTATTAAATTTTTAACTTGATATACAAGCAATGTCTTGCAATACAAGTACATACAGTATACACACATCACAACTGAGCCGATGGCTCTTCTCTCTCTGACACTACAAGAGTGTAGTGACTGTTCTAAACAAGCAAAGTCTTGCAATACGAGTACATTCAGTATACATGCGTCACATCATCACCACTGAGCCGATGGTTCTTCTCTCTCTGATGCTGCAGTTTAGTGACTATTCTAAATGAGCGAGGTCTTACAATACAAGTACGTATAGTATTTTGTATTAAAGTTTTTGGGTTGTGGAACAAATCATCTGAGTCCATAATTTCATATGGTGAAATTTGCTTTGATATATGAGTGCTTTGGATTATGCTCGCAAACCAAGATTTTACTGTATATGTGAAATATTAAAGCCAAAAACAAGAAGGGCAAACATTGGTGTCCTTAAAACATTTGCAGTATGAAAATATTTGTTTTCTTGTCTTTCAAATTCTATTACTGTATTTTTATGCCATTAAATTTCATTTTTTAATTCTAGAACTAGAATTTGTCACTTTTAATCCAAAAGTATTTGCATTAAACTACAAGAGTTTTCAAAAGACAAAGTAATATTTATTTGCAAAATTATTTGTAAAACAGTTTGCTGAATTCATAGAAGTTCAATTTCTGCTTTGTACTTTTAAAAAAACACATTTATTATAAGACAATTGGTTATTTACAATAGGGTTACCTTGAACTTCATGCTTCACTAGTAAGAATCTTAAGACAGCTTTGACAGATATGTTGACCATGGTTAGTTTACCTTTGCCATTGTGAGCAAGAATGGGCAATAAATGACAATAACACTTGAGAGCTTTCATGATTCTTTATGAGTTGACCTGAACCAAAGTTGTACAGCATAGGAAATTTTCTAAAGTATTTTCCATGTGTATAGCTTGCTTTCTACTAGGAAAATAAATGGTCCTTTTATTAAAGTACGCTAACCGATTTAGCGTGTGCTAATGCTAAGATGCCCATAGGAATATAATGGATGTCTTAGCTTTTAGCACACACTAAATTGGTTAGCACACTTTAATAAAAGGACATTTAAAACTTTTAAAAAATCACATGGACAAATATGTAAGTATAAGTACATGCACCTGTGAGTATGGTTTGGGCAGAGCAAAGACAGAGTTGTGATGTGTGCATGTGTTTTGTAAAATACACATGCTTACAGAATCCATTTTATAAAGGTACATAGGTGCCTATGTTTGCTTTATAAAATACTCCAACAAAAACCTCATTAGATATACAGGTCCTCGTCGACTTACAACCTATGCAACTTACGATGGTTCGACTTTACGACGCATTTCCCCCATTTCCCATCCCATATTAACTATTTTTTAACTCTCCCCATGTACCTTTTCCATGGTGGTCCAGCGGTGTATCTTGAACTGAGCCCCTCCTGCCGATGTCAGCGGTCAGAAGCCAGCAGCGTACCTGGGCTGGCATGCACAGGAGTGAGCTTTTGGAACTCCCGCCCGGCTCACTGAAACACTGCCACCAGTTCTCACGGGACTTGCAGTTCTCGCGGCAGCCATTCAGAAAGCTGCTTAGGGCTGGGCAGGAGCTCCAAAAGCTTGCTCCTGCGCATGCCGGCCTGGGTGCACTGCTGGCTTCTGACCGCTGACATCGGCAGCAGGGGCTCAGTGAAGGATACACCGCTGGACCACCAGGGAAAAGGTAAGCGGGGAGGGGTAAAAAATAGTTAGCATAGTTAGTTTTATAAATTATTTATTTAATTCCACCAATCCTGCACAATACTAAGTTAGTTTGATAAAAAGAGGTTATCACCTTATTTTTGTGTGGGATACATGTGGAGGGGCATAATCAAAAAAACTGTCTAAGTCCCTTTTTGGCCTAAGTCCTTAAACGTTCAAAGCAGAAGCAGGGAAAGTGTCCATAACCAAAACAAATGTCCTTGTTTTGATTATGGCCTGCATCTACTAAACGCCCAGATCACCACTACGTCTACAAGTACACCCCCACGACGTCTACACTTTTTGCCCATAATGAACCAAAAAAACGCCTAAGCCCGAAACGTCCAACACAAGGGCTTTTAGGTGAAGGAGGAGCCAGTCCTTCGCCTAAAAGCTAGATTCTGTAACTGGTGTCTGTCAAAAACACCAGTTACAGAATTCCCCCCCACAACGATCCAGGCAGGAGGGTGCCCAAGCCCACCTGCCCTGTTGAACCGCGACCCCCCCCCCCCCGACAACATTGGGGCAAGAGGGAGCTCAAGCCCTCTTGCCCCTGCGAACCGCGGCACCCCCGACAACATCGGGGCAAGAGGGAGCCAAGCCCTCTTGCCCCGTCGAACCTCGACCCCCCCCAATGACATCAGGGCAAGAGGGAGCTCAAGCCATCTTGCCCCGGCGATCGTGCCCCCCCCGCCGAGTACGAGCAGGCCAGGAGGGAGCCCAAGACCTGGCCCTGGCGACCCCATACCCCCCACTACAATACAAGCAGGAGGGATCCCAGGCCCTCCTGCCCTTTACACAACCCCCCTCCCCCAACGACTGCCCCCCCAGAACCCCCGATCGGCCCCACCCCGCCGACCCACGACCCTCCCGGCCGACCCCCCCACCCCCACCCCCCTTCCCCGTACCTTTAACCTTGGCCAGACGGACGGGTGCTAAGCCCACCCGTCCGGCAGGCCAGCCGGGTCCAGAATGGGGCTGGATTAGCCCAGGCGGCAGAAACCCCACCCACAGGTGGGGCCTGAGGCGCCTGGGCCAATCAGAATAGGCCCCACCTGTGGGCAGGGCCTTAGGCACATGGGCCGGGTTGGGCTTGGGCTCCCTCCTGGCCTGCTCGTACTCGGCGAGGGGGGGGGGGGGCTACGATCACCGGGGCAAGAGGGCTTGAGCTCCCTCTTGTCCCAATGTCATCGGGGGGGGGGGGGGCACAGTTCGACGGGGCAAGAGGGAGCGGGGTCGCGATTCGATGGGGCAAGAGGGCTTGAGCTCCCTCTTGCCCCAATGTTATCGGGGGGGGTCGCGGTTCGACGGGGCAAGAGGGCTTGAGCTTCCTCTTGCCCCGATGTCATCGGGGGGGGGTGATGTATCGCGGAAGGAGAGATTGGCCATCTCCCCTGCCGCGATGCGATCACTCCTGTACCCAAACTGCCACAACCCACGGCAGGAGAGATTGGGCATCTCTTCTGCCGCGGGTCGCGGCAGTTCGGGTAGAGGGGTGATTGCATCGCGGTAGGGGAGATGAGGCATCTCTCCTGCTACGATGGTTGCGGTGGGTAGGTTGCCGGGCCACTGAACTGATCGCGCCATGTTCCACTTCTCATAGGGAACCTTCACCATCAGAACCTGTCTCTTTTATCCGGTTCATTCGCCAGATGGGTAAGGACCTTAACATAAAGATGGAAGCAGACTCCAAATATTCCAAGGAGTACATGGAGGAGTAAAACTCAAACACCCTCCTAAGGAATTGCTTAAGCTTCCAATGAATGGTATCACTTTTCGCAAAAATTTGGAAATCCTATATTCAGTTCCAGTAGTTCCTGGGAAGCTAGACTCTCGCTACAAGGTCATCCCATGTTCGGGTTTTGAGAAAACTTCAGCTGTCTCACCAGTCTCTGGTAGTGGAATCTACCCTAAAAAAGTCAACTTCTTCTAAAGTGTACGCTACAGTACCTCCAGGGTGTGAGGGTAGGTTGATAGACAAATTTGGAAGAAGGTTAAATCAAAACACTATGTTGGCCAACAGAGTTTTAAATTATAACTTTTACTTCACTTCCTATTTGAAATTCTGGATAAAGACCATGCCAACCTATTTCAAATACTTACCTTCTCATCAGCTACCAGAGTTCAAACACATGTATCATTCTCTCACACAGCTCCGAGTACATCTGGTACAATCTTCATATGATGCATTTGAGCTGTCATCTCGAGTTTCAGCACTCTCCATAGACAAGAGGTGACTGGTGTGGTTGAGAATTGCTGACATGGACCCTAACCTCCAAGACCAGTTAGCCAATATCCCTTGCCTGGGGGATGAACTCTTTAGAGATTCCGTTGAAAATATGACGAAAAAACTTTCTGAGCATCTGAAATCTTTTGCCTCACTGCTCAGGCCTAAAGCTAAATCTTCCAACGCCAGAAGGTACAAACCATCTTCCTCGTACCAGAGGCATTATCTCCCGAAGTCTGCACCTTACTCTAGACCGCCGCAGAAAATGCCACACCAGCAATGTCCTCAAAAGGCTCAGACACCTGCTGTGTTCAAGACAATGCAGCCTTTTTGACCATCTTATGCAGAGCATAACCGCAGTCAAAGTATCTCTATCTCCCCCTCTTCCCATCAGAGGTTGCGTACTCCATTTTTCTCATCGTTGGAAATTGATCACTTCTGACCTCTGGGTGCTCACGATCATACAAAAAGGTTATTCTCTTCATTTCCTTCACGTTCTACCAGATCACCCGCCAAGAGAGTTTTCTTCCAACCCTCTGCGGGCCTCCCTTCTCCAGGAAGTTGAAGCTCAGCTCGTTCTCAATGCCATTGAGAAAGTTCCTCTGGAACAGCAGAACACGGGATTTTACTCCTGGTATTTCCTTATCCCGAAGAAGACGGGAGGTCTACGACCGATTTTGCATCTCTGAGCTCTCAACAAATTCCTCAAAGAAAAATTTTGGATGCTGTCTCTGGCATCTTTGTATCCCCTTCTGGATCACAATGATTGGTTATGCTCTCTGAATCTCAAGGAGGCTTAACACTCACATTTCCATTCATCCAGCCTCTTGCAAGTTCCTCAGATTTCGGGTGGAAAATCAGTATTATCAATACAAAGTGCTACCTTTCGGCTTGGCATCATCTCCCAGAGTTTTCACCAAGTGTCTGGTAGTGGTAGCAGTAGCTTTACGAAGTCACGGGCTCCATGTTTTTTCATATCTGGATGATTGGTTCATCAAAGACCCTACATCTCAAGGGGTTACTGTAGCGACACAACAGACTGTTTTGTTCCTGTAAAATTTGGGATTCAAAATCAACTTTTCCAAATCTCAACTGCAGCCTTTTCAGACTCTGCAGTTTATTGGATCTCTTCTAAACACTGTGCAACTCAGAGCATTCTGTCAGGATGTTCTTGTACAACTTTGCCGAACAGTGTCCACCCTCACTTCACTCTCAGCGAGACACATGATGGTTCTCCTAGGTCACATGGCCTCTATAGTTCACATGACTCCTTTTGCCAGACTTCACCTCAGGATTCCTCCGTGGACCCTGGCTTCTCAATGGTCACAGGCTTTCGACCCGCTCTGTCAGCACATTACAGTGACATCTTCTCTATGGCAATCTCTTCAATGGTGGAAGCTCTTTTCCAATCTTTCCAGAAGTTTGCTGTTTCAAATGCCCCCTCATCTGAAGGTTCTCACAACAGATTCCTCAACCTATGCTTGGGGGCTCATCTAGATGGTCTTCGAACTCAAGAGCATTGGTCCACCACAGATCGTCAAAATCACATTAATCTGTTAGAACTAGGAATGATCTTCAGTGCTCTCAAAGCTTTTCAGCATCTTCTTCAAAATCAAGTCGTGCTCATTCGTACAGACAACCAAGTATGTAGTATGTACTAAGTATGTACTATGTGAACAAGCAAGGAGGAACAGGATCTCTTCTCCTTTGCAAGGAAGCTCAGAAGATTTGGACTTGGGCAATCCTTCAAAACATTTTTCTGAGAGCTGTCTTCAAGCAAGATTGCTTGTGTAGCTGTCCGCATCAGGGCTTCATGAATGACGTCATCCATATGTGAGAATATCTGCCTGCTGTCCCTGGATAACACCTGTTACGGTAAGTAACTGTGCTTTATTAGCATATGCAGTAAAAATAGCTGCACCACATGTTATTTTAGTGCTATATAAAGCATAAACTAAATCACCACAAATATAAAAAATGATAATTATAAAACAAGAAAAGAATGGGAATGTGGAGAAAAGACCTCAGATCCCAATTCAATCACTGGTCAAAAAAACTCCATATCCCACTAGCATAAATGTTAAATTCAAACCATGCACTGGAATAAAGAATCTATAAACACAAGTATGAAAAAAATTCAATAAGTGATCACACTAAAACCAAAATACTTATTTAAGTTTAAAAAAATCTAAAGCTAAGTCTGAACCAAAGTTTAATTTCTCAAAGCACTGCTTCAGGGGATCACCAGCTCTAGAGGCTCCACCCTAACTAATGAGAGCTCTCCCCGCTTGCAGAGGTGCTTCTTGGGGGACTTGGGGGGGAGGTCTTATGCATTGCCTCTTGGGGCTCACAAGAGTCCAGGGCCTTGAATGTCAAGCTTTCGCTTTGGTCTTGCTCAGGCCTCCTCAGTTAGGTGGGCTGGGATACTTGCTCTCTCTTTGTTATCATATTGCTTGCTAGTATTTCATCATACCTGCAGCATTTTTCTTCTGTCATCTCTTGTGCTTGGTTCTTCTGGCACCTTATCATTCATTTGTATATTCTGGTTCATATTGTTATGGAGGGCAAGGTACGTGGGGATAGGGTGTTGGGTGAGGTGGGCTATTGGGGTCGGGGGATAACTGCTGTATCTTCTACTGTGTTTATTGTTCTTTTGGGCTTGTTCAATAAAAATTGTTTCAAATTAATTTGAGATAATTGAGGTTTTGAAGTTAAGAAATAATTAAGAACATAAGAAGTTGCCACCACTGGGTCAGACCAGAGGTCCATAATGCCCAGCGGTCCGCTCCCGCGGCGGCACATTAGGTCTGTGACCTGTGAAGTGGTTCCTGACCTTTTCTGTAACCTACCTCTACATCTATCTGTAACCCTCAATCCCCTCATCCTTTAGGAACCTATCTAAACCTTCCTTGAAACCCTGTAGTGTGCTCTGGCCTATCACAACCTCCGGAAGCGCTTTCCATGTGTCCACCACCTTCTGGGTAAAAAAGAACTTCCTCGCATTTGTTCTAAATCTGTACCCTCTCAATTTCTCCGAGTGACCCCTTGTACTTGTGGTTCCCCACAGTCTGAAGAATCTGTCCCTGTCCACCTTCTCTATGCCCCTCAGGATTTTGAAGGTTTCTATCATGTCTCCTCTAAGTCTCCACTTTTCCAGGGAGAACAGCCCCAGCATTTTCAACCTGTCAGCGTATGAAAAGTTTTCCATACCATTTACCAGTTTAGTTGCTCTCCTCTGGACCCTCTCAAGTACTGCCATGTCCTTCTTGAGGTACAGTGTTCTCCCCAGAAATTTTTTCCAGCCGGGTGGCATGAAAAAGTAGCCGGGTGGGGCGGGGCGGGGCGGGGAAATTTGGTAGTGGGAAAAATTAAATGTATACTATTTTTATTAGTTAATTATTATTATTTTCCAATGCTCAATATGACTTCCTTTTTTAAGGTTTGACACTTGTGCCAGAATATTTTTACTAAATTTAAGAAGTATCCAATTCTAGAAGTGAATAATTAGATATTCACCCTCTTTCAAATAGTATAGAGGTTTAAAAAAGGGAAATGCGTTAATGAAGTCATTAGGTTCAATCTAATCATTTATTTCTGCATGAATTTAAACAACTAAAAAAAAAAAAGATAAATATAGCTCATCCAGTCATACAAGAAATGGCTGTACAACACCTCTAATAATGTTTTGATCACTAGGTTCCTTCCTGAGGTCTCACTGAGGATATGAAATAGATGCTATCCCCACTTCCAGACCTCTTCCACATAATTTATGGAGAGGTGTTACTGAGCCTTGAAGGGCACCTGTGTGATTGATCTTTATTTGCTTCTTTTTATATTTTGCTGTAGTGCAAAGTAAGAGCTAGGGCAAAACAGTATAGGTAAAGATGCAGGTAATAATTAGCAATGTATTAAAAATATTTTATTTTTATTTGCTTATAATGTCATTTGAAAGCTACTTGATGATAATACAACTTTAATTTAATTCTTTATAATGTGTGTCTATGTGTTGGGGGGACAACACCTACGTCAACAGTAAAGTTAGAATAGAGTCATTAAATCCAGTGGTGTACCTAGTATAAATGACAGCCAGTGCTAATCATTTTTTTAACAACCCCCTCCTCTATATAAAAAAATATATTTTTAGTAATAATCCATGAGTCACACAATAAGGGTGCATCTAGGAAAAGGCAGCATCTTAAACACTGCAGTGAGCACTAGAACACCAACACACGCATTGTAAAACTAAACAAACCAGATCCTACACAGTCAATTGATCCTGTAGTCGATGCTAACAGAAAGCCATGTCCTTTTCATACACACAGAACACAGATACACCCTCGCCCAATATGGAATAATCACAAACTAAAAATAGAAATATGTAGACAAAAGTTAAACTGAACCAAGAAACCAGACTCTGCATACAATGCAACACCACATATACAGTGACACATGTCCCCTAATACTGTGCAAAATATAAAGACAGTAGATGTAAATTTGAAAAAAGCTTCTACATAACAGTCACCACTTTACAAATTAACAAATAGAAATAAAATAATGAGAAATATGAAAATACCATTTTATTGGACTAATCCATTTTTCAATTAGCTTTCAGAGACCAAATCTTTCTTCAAGACAGTACAGTATACAGCTGTTATGGTATCCTGTCCTGACCTGAGGAAAGGGGTTTATTCCCTCCCAAAATTGCCTTATTTCCATTTCCTATTGATAAATTTTAATCAATACAGTTACAATACTACTTGATTCTACGTAAAGCAACAAAAATATTTTTTTTTCTACCTTTTGTCGTTTCTGCTTTAGTCATCTTCTCTTCACTCTCTTCTTTCTATTCAGCATTTGTCCTCGCTCCCTTCCATGCAACATCTGTCCTCTCTCTTTGCCCCTTCCACCCAGCCTCTACCCTCTCTCTACCCCTTCCATCTACTGTCCACACTATCTCTGCCCCTTGCATCCACTGTCCACCCTTTCTGCCTTTTCCATCCAGAGTCTGCCCTCTCTCTGTTCCATATGGTATCTTCCCTCTTTCTATGTCCCTTCAATAAACTCTATATCCTGTACCCTTTCTCTCCTTTGTACATGATTTATTTCTGCTTCAACCCCTCTCCATTTTTTGTCTCCACTCCTATGCTTTGGCATCTCTCTCTTCTCCTTTCCTTCCTTCCTTCCCACTCCACCCCATGGTCTGACATCTCTATCTCCTTCCCTTCTCTCCCCCCTCTCCAGTATCTGCCTCCTGTCTTTCCCCTTTGGTCTAGACCTCTCTCTTTCTCTCCTTCTTTCTTCTGTGAGGAGATCATGTTGATCTTGAACACTGAATAATTCTTCCACATTCTCCATATCACTGTACTGTAGTCTGGTCCAGCAGACTGCTTTGGCACTATTACATGGGTAATAGTAAATTCATTATGCATCAGCTTTCTACACAGAATGCCACAAGTCTCTATTTCTTATGCTGTGCTTACATCTGCCAGAGTCAGAAACTTGTGAGACAGATCCCTTGGCAATACTACACTTCGGAGCCCTTTGACCATCTGGTTCTGTATGGTTGCAGGCTTTAAAGCTCTGTTTACTGGAAGAGACTGTCCAGCATACATAGTTGCATCACTCTTAAGGATCTGATCAGAGATTACATAACACAAGGTGGAATTTTTAGGCATGGAAAAACAGGACATGTTCTCCTCAATCTGCTCAGATGCCTTCAAATGCCCTTTAATATTCGTCTGATCTCGGGCTAAATCTTGCCTCCTGAGCTGATCTTCAAAGGAAAGCGGAGTGAGAGCCATATCGGCAGTGAGATCCGTTTTGGGCCGCATGTTGTGCAGGGCTGGACTAAGGCAAGTTGTAAGCTTCCTTCCATCGCTGACCTATCTTCCATAAGTCAGCAACGGAAGGAAGCTTACAACTCGCTGCTCTTGCTTGCTTCGGGCCTTCCTCGTTGCCGGGTCCTGCCTACTTTCGGAAACAGAAAGTAGGCAGGATCCGACAGCGAAGAAAGCCCGAAGCAAGCAAGAGCAAGTTGTAAGCTGACCTGTCTCCTATAGCGAACCCATGCTCCGGGGCGTGTGCATGCCGACTTCCCTTCTTTTCCTCCCTCTGGACGTGACTTCCGGTTTCGGAGAGAAGTGGCATGCACATGTTAGAGCCCCGGAGCATGGGTTCAAGTCGCTTGCTGGCGTTAAAAACAAACAAACAAAAAAAGTCAGACTCCTGCGATTCAGGCTGTGCCGAGTCAGCCCGGTAAATCTCCAAGCCGGTGAGAAGGGTTTTTTTTTTTTTTTAAATGTTGAGCAGAAGGCGGCAGCAGCAGCAGGATTGCGATCGAGATTACAGCCGGGCGCTCATTTAATTAGCTGGGCGGAGCGCCCGGCTGAAAGGCCCTAGGGAGAACACTGCAATACTTCAGATGTGGGTGCACCATTGCACGATATAGCGGCATGATGACTTCCTTTGTCCTGGTCGTGATACCCTTTTTAATGATACCCAACATTCTGTTCGCTTTCTTTGAGGCTGTTGCACACTGTGCTGATGCTTTCAATGTTGTGTCCACCATCACCCCCAGGTCTCTTTCAAGGTTGCTCACCCCTAGCAGTGATCCTTCCATTTTGTAGCTGAACATCGGGTTCTTTTTCCCTATATGCATGACCTTGCATTTCTCTATGTTAAAACTCATTTGCCACTTTTTTGCCCACTCTTCCAGTCTCGTTAGGTCTCTTTGCAGGTCTTCGCAGTCTTCCATGTTTCTAATCCTGCTGCAGAGTTTGGTGTCATCAGCAAATTTAATAACCTCACATTTCGTCCCCGACTCCAGGTCGTTGATAAATATATTGAATAGGAGCGGTCCCAGCACTGACCCCTGTGGAACTCCGCTCGTGACCCATTGCCAGTCTGAGTAATGGCCCTTTACTCCAACCCTCTGTTTCCTGCCTGCCAGCCAGTGTTTGATCCATCGGTGGACATCCCCCTGCACCCCGTGGCTCCACAGCTTCCTAAGCAGTCTTTCGTGAGGTACCTTGTCGAAGGCCTTTTGGAAGTCAAGGTAAATGATGTCTATGGATTCCCCTTTATCCACCTGGCTGTTTATTCCCTCAAAGAAATACAGTAAGTTCGTGAGGCATGACCTTCCCTTGCAGAAGCCGTGCTGGCTCGCCTTCAGTTAGAACATAAGAAGTTGCCTCCACTGTGTCAGACCGGAGGTCCATCTTGCCCAGCGGCCCGCTCCCGCGGCGGCCCACCAGGTCCTTGACCTGTGAAGTGAATTCTTGACCTTTATAATCTACCTCTACTTCTATAACCTACCTCTGCTGCTATCTGTACCCCTCAATCCCTTTATCCTTTAGGTATCTATCCAAACCTTCCTTAAACCCCTTTACTGTGCTCTCGCCTACTACAACCTCCGGGAGAGCATTCCATGCGTCCACCACCCTCTGGGTAAAAAAGAACTTCCTAGCATTGGTTCTAAACCTGTCCCCTTTCAATTTCTCCGAGTGACCCCTGGTGCTCGTGGTTCCTCGCAGTTTGAAGAATCTGTCCTTATCCACTTTCTCTATGGCCTTCAAGATCTTGAAGGTTTCTATCATGTCTCCTCTAAGTCTCCTCTTCTCCAGGGAGAACAGCCCCAGCATTTTCAACCTGTTGGCGTATGTAAAGTTTTCCATACCTCTTATCAGCTTAGTCGCTCTTCTCTGGACTCCTTCGAGTACTGCCATGTCTTTCTTGAGGTACGGCAACCAGTCCTGGACACAGTACTCCAGGTGCGGGCGCACCATTGCACAATACAGTGGCATGATAACTTCCTTTGTCCTGGTTGTGATACCCTTTTTGATGATGCCCAGTATTCTGTTTGCTCTCTTTGAGGCTGTCGCACACTGTGCTGATGGTTTCAAAGTTGTGTCCACCATCACCCCCAGGTCTCTTTCAAGGTTGCTCACCCCTAGCAATATTCCCCCCATTTTGTAGCTGAACATTGGGTTCTTTTTCCCTATGTGCATGACCATGCATTTCTCTATGTTGAAACTCATTTGCCACTTTTTTGCCCACTCCTCCATTCTCGTCAGGTCCCTTTGCAGGTCTTCACAATCCTCCATGGTTTTGACCCTGTTGCAGAGTTTGGTGTCATCAGCAAATTTAATGACCTCACATTTCGTCCCCGTCTCCAGGTCGTTGATAAACACGTTGAATAGGAGCGGTCCTAACACCGATCACTGTGGAACTCCGCTCATGACCCATTGCCAGTCTGAGTAGTGCCCTTTTACTCCAACCCTCTGTTTTCTGCCCGCCAGCCAGTGCCTAATCCATCGGTGGACATCCCCTTGCACCCCGTGATTCCACAGCTTCTTTAGCAGCCTTTACCCTTGGGTGGATGCCGTCCGGACCTGGTGATTTGTCGCTCTTCAGTCTGTCCATCTGTCTGTTTTAGAAAATGACATGTGCAGGGGACAAGAATGTAAAGTCTTGACCATCCATCTTTAAGACTGTCAATGAGTCAACAAGCCCTGAAGAAATCATCAAATTGTTAATTTTCTTGACATTTGCTGATTCTTTACACTTAGGTTGACAGTCCAACAGAGGGTCTATAACTTGATTAAAGTCCCCTGCCAAGATGTTTAGCATGCACCAACAGCACTGTGGTGAGAGCCTTAAAGAAAACAAAAGGATTTCCAGTGGCTGCATATAAATTGAAAAAGAATTAACTATGTGTCACCCATGTTCATAATTACTAAGATCCACCTACCCTGATCATATCTTCTGGTATCAGAGATTACAGTCATAGAGGCATTAAGCAATATAGTAACGCCATTTTTTATGAAGAGCTGGTGAAAAATAACATTATGTTTTATAGGGTAATTGAGATCATTTACATTAATGGAATATAATTTTTAAAACTTCAAGTTGTATGGATAGAGAGCAGAAAAAGAATATTGTATACCTAGAATTATATGGTCAGTGATATCAAAGTATTTGCACTATTACGTAGTGCACCCATAATAGCTTACCCTGACATCTTATCCCCCCAATTCCTAAACTCCTACTGCCTGCAAACAGCACACATTCATTCTACTGTCATTTGGACACATTAAAATACACTCATCCCAATGACCTTTCCTGCTTATCTAGATACAGTTACACAATCCTTTATCTGAAATTCCAAAAACTGAAAAGCTGTGGAACCAAAAGTTTCAGTGCCAGAAGTATCCTGATGTGACACACTCTGAAAACCACACAGGTGCATGTGTCTCGCCTTTTCTTTTCACTCTTCCTTGGATGTGTCTATGCTGCTTATTGAGGACTGTGAAAATGTCAATGAAACATAGAAACATAGAAGATGACGGCAGAAAAGGGCTACAGCCCATCAAGTCTGCCCACTCTTCTTACCCACCCCCTGTCTATGCCCTAATGACCCAATTTCCTTATCTTGACCCTCGTAGGTATCCCATTTATTCTTAAAGTCTGGCATGCTGTCTGCCTCGATCACCTGCACTGGAAGCTTGTTCCAATGATCAACCACTGTGAAGAAATACTTTCTGGTGTCGCCATGAAATTTTCCGCCCCTGAGTTTGAGCGGGTGCCCTCTTGTGGCCGAGGGTCCCTTGAGAAAAAAAATATCATCTTCCACTTCGACACGTCCCGTGAGGTACTTAAATGTTTCGATCATGTCTCCCCTCTCCCTACGTTCCTCGAGAGTGTAGAGCTGCAATTTGTTCAGTCTCTCTTCGTACGAAAGACCCTTGAGCCCCGAGATCATCCTGGTGGCCGTCCGCTGAACCGATTCAATTCTGCGCACATATTTACTGTAATGTGACCTCCAGAATTGCACACAGTACTCCAGATGAGATCTCACCATGGCTCTGTACAACGGCATTATGACTTCAGGCTTTCGGCTGACGAAACTTCTATTGATACAACCCAATATCTGCCTTGCCTTAGATGAAGCCTTCTCCACTTGATTGGCAGTTTTCATGTCTGCACTGATGATTACTCCTAAATCTCGTTCTGCTGAAGTCCTAGTTAAAGTTTCTCCGTTCAAGAAGTACGTCCTGCATGGATTTCCGCTTCCGAGGTGCATGACCTTACATTTCTTAGCATTGAAGCCTAGCTGCCAGGTTGAGGACCAACTTTCCAATGTAAGCAGGTCCTGCGCCATATAATTCTGTAAACTGCATTCACTTACTATATTACATAGTTTGGCGTCATCGGCGAAGTGTTATTTTACCTTGAAGCCCTTGAGTCAGATCCCCTATGAATATATTGAAAAGGAGTGGACCCAGGACCGAGCCCTGCGGCACTCCACTGGTCACCTCCGATGTTTTAGAGAGGGTACCATTAACCACCACCCTCTGAAGTCTGCCACTCAGCCAATCATTGACCCATGCAGTTAGTGTCTCTCCTAACCCCATCGATTCCATCTTGCTTAGCAGCCTGCGGTGTGGGACACTGTCAAAAGCTTTACTGAAGTCCAGGTACACGACGTCCAAAGACTCTCCCAAGTCCAACTTTCTTGTTACCCAGTCAGAAGCTGATGAGATTGGATTGGCAGGACCTACCCTTGGTGAATCCATGCTGACTGGGATCCCGAAGATTCCCTTCATTCAAGATCGTGTCCAATTTGCTTTTAATTAGTGTTTCCATGAGTTTGCACACTATTGATGTGAGACTCACCGGTCTATAATTTGCAGCCTCTGCCCTGCAACCCTTTTTATGCAGAGGAACGACATTAGCTAATTTCCAGTCCAGGGGAACTTTCCCCTTACTTAGGGAGAGATTGAATAGCTCAGCCAACGGTTTCGCCAGGACATCGCTCAATTCTCTGAGCACTCTTGGGTGCAAATTGTCTGGTCCCATGGCTTTGTTCACCTTGAGTCTTGCCAGTTCACTGTAAACTTCACCTGATGTGAACTCAAAATTCTGAAATGGGTCTTCTGTGCTTTGTGTTGCTTTCAACTGCGGACCGTGTCCCGGTGTCTCACAGGTGAAGACTGAGCAGAAGTATTCATTCAGTAGTTCGGCTTTATCGGAATCTGCTTCCACGTAACTTCCGTCCGGTCTTCTAAGGCGTACGATCCCACCTGTGTTCCTTTTTCTGTCACTAATATACCTGAAGAAGGATTTGTCCCCCTTTTTAATGTTTTTTGCCAGAATTTCTTCCACTCGAAGTTTTGCCTCCCTAACTGCCATTTTGACCGCTGTAGACCTGGTCCTATATTCTACTTTTGCCTCTCTTTTCTCCGTGAGCTTGTAGGAGAGAAACACTTTTTTCTTCTCCTTAATGAGGTGCGAGATCTCCGCGGTGAACCATTGGGGTTTATTGTTTCTTTGTCGTTTATTTACTGATTTTATGAAGCGGCTAGTTGCTTCATGTATGGTTGATTTCAATGTTAACCACTTAGCTTCTACATCATCGGTCTCCGCTTGGTCCTGCAGCATCTGATGGACGAAATCTCCCATGCGTACGAAGTCTGTGCCCCGGAAATTGAGTACCTTTGTTTTCGTGTTTGATCTAGGGAAGCCTTTCCTAAGGTTGAACCATACTATGTTGTGGTCGCTGGAGGCTAGCGTATATCCTACTGAGACCTCTGAGATGCTTTCCCCGTTAGTGAGTACCAGGTCGAGGATCGCCTGGGCCCTAGTGGGCTCCGTTACCATTTGTTTGAGACGTGCTCCCTTTATGGAGGTTAAGAGCCTCCTGCTACCGCTGGTTGTCGCTGTAAATGAGTTCCAGTCTGCATCAGGCATATTGAAGTCCCCTAGTAGTACAGCTTCTCCTCGTAGAGTGATATTCTCTATGTCTTCAATTAATTCTGCGTCCATGTCTTCTAGTTGTCTTGGGGGTCTGTATACCACAACTAGATACAGGCATTTTTCTCTGCCTCTTGCCAGGTTTACCCAGAGGGACTCCCCGGTGTACTTGAAATCTGTGATCCTGGTGGTTTTGATGTCCTCTTTAATGTATAGAGCTACCCCCCCCCTCCTAACCTGCCCTCTCTGTCCTGACGAAGTAGATTGTAGCCCGGTATAGCCATATCCCACCCATGTGAGTCCGTGAACCAAGTTTCAGATATTGCCACCACATCTAGGTCGGCATTCCTTATTTCAGCCTCCAATTCTAGAATTTTGTTACCTAAACTGTGTGCATTGACATACATGGCCCTCCATATCTTGTGTTTGCTAAGTCCCTGTGAGGCGTATCCTACCCGAGTCGGTGTGACTCCTAAAGCTGTAGTTTCCCCTCTTGGTGGCAGTGAGAAGCAGAAAATAAAAGATTTGGACTGTGTGCTAATTGAGTGCATTTGACAATGAACAATCAAATGCATACTGGGGATGTGAATAAAATACTACATACCTGCTGTCAGCATTAACATTCAGCATTACATGGTGCTGGCATATCCAGAGTGCAAGCAGTGGCTCCTGGGATATTAAAATAATCTGACCTTTGCTGACCCTGGGAAATGTTAGTGAAGATAGACTGAATGTCTCCTGCCCATATGTTACTAACAAAAGACCTTTTACTTAGCATGCCACTGCAAGCAGATTAAATGACTCTTGAAAGACCAGTATTTAAGATTAACAAAAAAACTTTTGCATAGTACTGGGGGAGTATCCTCATGCCTGACCTTTCAAAAGATATGATAAAGGCAGGTGCATGAAGTATAACAAAGGAATTCAAATATAGAATTGCTCCAGCTATCAGTTCTTCAAAAGAGATACAAAAACCAAATTGTAACATACAAAGACATTGGAAGATACTATTTTTTAGAACAAACTCAAATCTATAAAGACAGGCTTCAATCCCCTGCCTTCTCTCTTCTTTCTCGTTCTCTTTCAGCCTCTTCTTCATACCTCATACACCCCCACACAGACATATAGCCTCTCCTTCCCCAGACTCAGTTTAAACATTTGTAAAAGGACAAAACAATTTTTCTTTATATACACACAGAAACAGCTCTAATCAAATACCTTTCTGTACATTTATAATAAGCCTATATATATTGTATATAATAAACCTTTTCTAAATCACTCCTGGCTATTGTTTCATTATTATACTTCCCACTGCCTCAGGCTTGAAATCAGAACCCAAAAATGTTTCGATATTAAAAGAAAAGATTACACATGCCATTGACTGGTTTGATGGTCATGAAGCAAGCTAATAAAAAAAATACCATGAAGAACAACATTGAAGGTGAGTGTGAATATTCAGAAAGTTGGCTGCAGAAATTTAAGAAGCATCCTAGTGTTACATTTCTCAAAATCTGTGGTGAAAAGCTTCTGTTCATTATGAAGCAGCTGAAAATTGCATTGATAAAGATGATATCTGATGGAAACTTGGTCCTATAGAAATTTACAGTGCTGATGAAATAGCTCTTTACTAGTGCTATGTTCCTAGAATAACGCTATCAGTTGATGAATGAGTATCAGGTTTCAATGATGCATATACCAATGTGTAGGCACACACAAAGTTGGCAGTGATTGGAAAAAGCCAACATCCCAGGTGTTTCAAGGGTATACTTCATCTACCTGTGAACTTGAGTTGCAGCACAGTGAAGGGGAAGGGAGATTGAGTTGTCCCCCTTCACTGCACTGGAGGGCAGATCGTGTTTGGTGGTTAGCCCCACCCCCAGCAGTCATTTCTTCACCTGGCCTGCCTTCCAGCCCTCTTAAGGGCTCAGCAGACCAGGCCAGGCTTCAGATGCAGCACAGTGAAGGGGAAGGGAGATCTAGCTGTCCTCCTTCACTGCACCAGAGGGCAGATCGTGTTCGGCAGTTAGCCCTGACCTTAGCAGCTGTTTCTTCACCTGGCCTGCCTTCCAGCCCTCTTAAGGGCTCAGCGAACCAGGCCACCTCCCTCATTACCCGGTCTGCCTTTCCAGCCCTCTTAAGGGCTCAGCAGTCCAGGCCGCCCTCTAAAGAAAAAATCTGCCCCTGTGGTTTCCACTAACTTTCATCATGAAGCCACCTCCTTGGTTCCTTCTCCTACTCTGCTCATTTCTCAATACTACTCACTGCTCAAAACCTCTCTCCCCCAATATATTTGACTCCACTAATGTTAGTGATATCTGCCCTGGCCTTAGAATCCCCGTGCAGGTGCGCACCAGAAACTACCCCTTAAAATAAAACCCTTGAGTTGTTAACTATGCTTCTTTAAAGCCTGTACGTACTGCCAACTTGCCCAACCTTGCCTCTGACTCCCTCACTCCAGTCTCGACACTATATTGTAATGCCAGTTCAGCTTGCAACAAGACTCAAATATTAAATGATCTACTAGGGGATTTTCATCCTGGATTCTTGTGCATTACGGAATCATGGATCGCAAAAGATGATTCACAAAACAAACTCTGTTCCCATGGTTATCAAGGCCTCTTCTCTTCCAGAAATAGCCGGAAAGGAGGAGGCCTGGCACTTCTCTACAAATCATTTCTTGACGTTCAGCTCCTCGATAAGGGTAGCGACATATTACTAGAATATATACTAGCTACAGTCAATGATAAGCTCCATTATCACCCATTGGGCATTTTGTTACTATATCATCCACCAATCCCTTGGAATAAATCCTCCGAATTCGTTTTCGAGACCATAACTAACGCTTTCCTAAAATTTCAAAGATTATTGATGATATTAATCTCTACCTAGACGATAATACCAGCAAGGGATGCGATTGATTTCAACAACTTTCTCACCTCTCTGGACTTTCCCTCTCCTGAGTCCTCTTCAACCCATGAAAAGGGACACGCTCTAGACAGCATCAGCTTCTTTGAACTTACTGTTTACAAAATTTTAGCCGAAGATGTTCGCTGGGAACATGTCCCCTGGTCCGACCACTTTTTAGGTACTTTCTATCTCCCCATTTTCATGTCTTACCTTGGGGTTCAACTCCGTGCCACAAAATCTACTACCTTCCACAAAAAAATTGCAAGTGAACAGTTCAGGACCAAATTTCTTAACCAGTTTTCCTTCTGTCCTAAACCTGTTGCCCTGGAAACCAACTGGCACAACTGGGTAAACCTCTCTGAGAGTACCTACTGCTCTCTAGCTCCTCTATCTACTAAAACTGTCTCCTACTCCTGTAAGGCCTCCTGGTATCTTCCATACCACAGAGAACTGAAGCAGAAATGCCGAGTACTGGAGCATAAATGGAAAAAAATCACAATCCCCTGCGGATAGACAGTCCTGGAGGGACAGTATTAAGTTCTACAATACAGCATTAAAAAAAGCAAGGAAGAATTTCTACGGTGATAAAATTGCCAAATCAAATAACCAGAGCAGTACATTATTTAACATCTGGCACTCCTTAACCTCTAAAAACAACTCCTCTATATTCCCCTCCTCTCCAACAGCGGATGTCGTAGAAAAATTCTTCAATGAAAAAGTTACCACTATAAGAAGCTCTTTTCCATCAGCAGTCACTTACAATTCTCTGATGCTCTGCGACACTACCCCTATCCCAGTAGACAGATCCTGGACAGTCTTTGAGCAGGTATCCAAAGCCCAGGTTTCTAAACTGTGCCACAAATTAAGATCCTGCAAATGTGCCCTAGACCCGCTTCCTCCTTACCTATATGAGAAAATTCCCATGCAGGCTATTTCATCTCTCACCAGACTAATAAACTTTGCTTTACTATTAGGCCTTTTTTCCGCAGAAATGGGTCACATTGTCCTGACCCCATTACTGAAAAAAGCCGACCTAGACCCATCCTCACCATCTAGCCATCATCCTATAGCAAATATTCCTCTCCTGACCAAAATGCTAGACAGCTAGAGGCTTTCATATCTACTCAGCTCTTATCTTATCTAGAGAGATTCTCCATTCTCTTACCTTGCCAATATGGCTTCAGACCCAATTTCAGCACTGAATCCCTACTGGTCTCATTAATTTCAAAGGCTCAATAACTACAATCTTGTAACAAATTTGCTGTCCTATTACAATTCGATCTATCTGCGGCCTTTGATATCCACCACAATATTCTAATTTACCATCTTTCCGAGATGGCATTGACTCCACAGTCTTAGACTGGTTCTCGAAATTCTTACGATCCTGCTCTTACACTGTTAACATGAATGGCACCTTGTCTTCTCCTTGGAAACCGTTATGCGGAGTCCCACAGGGATCATCTCTGTCTCCTATTCTTTTCAACATCTATATGTCTTCTCTGAAACTCTTCTATCTATCTCCCTTTGAAACATTATACACATATGCAGATGACATCCTTGTCCTTCTTGAGATAGACTCGAACCTCACTAACCTCAATCTATATATATATAAAATCGGAGATATGTATGTGTGTGTGTATGTGCCGCGATCACGCAAAAACGGCTTGACCGATTTGAACGAAACTTGGTATGCAGATCCCTCACTACCTGGGATGATATGTTCTGGGGGTCTCGCGGCCCACCTGCACACGTGGGCGGAGCTACAAACAGAAAATCAGATTTCACCCATTCATGTCAATGGAAAAAATGTAAAAAGCTGCCATTCTCACAGTAATTCAAAAACGGCTTGACCGATTTGAACGAAACTTGATATGCAGATCCCTCACTACCTGGGGTGATATGTTCTGGGGGTCTCGCGGCCCACCTGCACACGTGGGCGGAGCTACAAACAGAAAATCAGATTTCACCCATTCATGTCAATGGAAAAAATGTAAAAAGCTGCCATTCTCACTGTAATTCAAAAACGGCTTGACCGATTTGAACGAAACTTGGTATGCAGATCCCTCACTACCTGGGGTGATATGTTCTGGGGGTCTCGCAGCCCACAACTCTATGTTGCTTGCTCAAGGGTGGGTTCACCCAATAATTTATATGTTCTTGCTCCAGGAGGTGAAACTAAAATTGTTGTTTATAATCACGTTTTGCGTTAGTTGTATTGTATTCATTTTGTCAAATATTTCACATTATAATTTGAATATTGTACTTTTTATTAAGCTGTAAAAAAATAATTTCATTCACCACTATAAAGTATCTTTATTTGAATCCATTGACAGTGTTATTGCTATAATTAAATACCCGTGCAACGCCGGGGCATCAGCTAGTGAGAATATAATAGCATGCATAACGAAACTCCAATCCTGTGCTCTCATTGTACAAATGAAGCTGAACGAGTCCAAAACAAAACTTCTCTGGCTTGGCCCAAAATTAGATCAGCTACCCATGCTCATTTCATTACCTTCTGGTCCCACACTGCAGATTGAATTCTCAAGCAAAGTTTTGGGCATCATTATTGACTCTACACTTTCTTTTAATGACCATCTCAACTGTTTCTTTAGACTTCACATGTTGAGGAAAGTGAGATCCTGCTTCCACCAACAATATTTTGCTGTCCTTGTACAATTGATTATTCTTTCCAGACTGGACTATTGTAACTCCATCTATCTAAGCCTAACCAAGAAAAGTCTTCAAAGACTTCAGCGGATCCAGAACACTGCGGCTAGGTTGATCTTCGCAAAAAGTAAATTTGATCATGTTTCCCCGCTTCTGTCAAAACTTCACTGGCTTCCAGTAATTTCTAGAGTTCACTTTAAATGTGCCTGCCTAATATTCAAGATCCTACATGGCACTCTTCCTCCTCTAATTCCACTATCTTGGTATTCTTCAAGACCTGACACTACCAGATCCACCCGAAAACTTAAACTATCTTTCCCCTCATTAAAAGGCGTCATCTATCCAGGAAAATTGGGGAATTTTTTTTTCTTCAAATTCACTGAGCTTCCTGCCCTGCTGCGGAATCTGGGTTCCCTCCAATTATTCTGTAAGCATCTGAAAACTTGGTTATTTTTAAAAATGTAAATCTCTCTACACTCTTTATAATCACTAATTCTTATGTTTTCCTTATTGTAAAGTTCCTGTAAACCATGCTGAGCTCTATCTTTATGGAGAGGATCTGGTATATAAACTTAAGGTTTAGTTTAGTTTAACTATTATGCTAACGAGAGCATGGGTAACCAGATAAATATTTACTGATTGGTTCAATAACCACTTTGTACAGCAGCAAGAGCTCATTGTAGAGAAGCTGAACTGGAAGAAAACTCTGCACATTCTTAAGTGTGTCTTGAATATTGCCCTTATTTAAGTTTATTATATAAAAGTCAATGCCATTAATCAATTATAATAGAGATAGAAGACAACCATGCAACGTGGTACCGATGAGAATGGGTCTGTTGGTGCTGGGAGGACATCGAACCGTAGAGAACCAAAGCCTCTGGGAGATGGTGCCGATGGTCACACTTTCAGTGTTGGCATAATAATGGGCATTGACTGGTCCCGAGGTTTTAAAGGAGTGGTAACTGGTTAATGTCTGCAAGGAGAGGGCAACATCAGTCAAAGTCTGCTCAAGAATCACTTCTGCAAGCGGGGAGAGCTCTCATTGGTTAGGGTGGAGCCCGCTGTTTAAGAGTACAGCTACAAATAGAATTGCTCCTCTAAACCAGAGACCCATCATCGGTCAGGGCAAACCCCGCTGAGATGGCTCGGTTCTCCATCCAGCAAAGTGACACCCACACCCCTGGTATGGGTGGAGAGTCATTGTAATCATGAACCAGAACTTTTCGCCTGAGATACAGAAGCTCCTTGAGCTGCAGCCAGCAGCTCTCTCTATTTTTGAACAAAATTATAAAAATAACAAAGACAAGGGTGTTTCAGCTTCTGACTGCTGTGGCGGTTGAAAAATAACTGAAGGGATTCTAGGGTTCGAATGGATACGTTAGGACGGGAGACTAGTGTGCATGCTCAGAAACCTTTTAAGGCCAATCTGAGCTCTTTGACAAAGGCATACAAGAAATCAAGGTTCTAGGTTGTACTGAAAATAATGGGGGCATAGGACAATTGTCTCAGAAAACTGAAATAGATGCCATATGGATGGAATAGAAAAAAATGAAAAAGAGAGTAAGTAAAACTTTGGCCACCAAAAAAGGAGGGAGTGGAACTCAATTGTAGGAATTCAGAGCAGGAACGTATTAAGATAAATACCAGAGTCGCCTAGGCGTTGCCTCAAGGAGCTCACCCAAGGAACACAACCTGATTCTTGGGCATGTGTTGCTGCAGGGTGGTTGCCAGCATAGTGTTTGCTGAAATTGTATCAGCGGTTATATCACCTGCGTGCCAAAGTATACAGAGCTTCAGCATCAGATTGGGGGAGGTTTGTTCAGTAGCAAAGCAGAAGCAGGCTCTGAAAAATACAGATAGCAGGTAAAGATTCAGCAATAAAGCAATGTAATCTATTGTATTGTTAGGTGCCATCAACTTATGTTTGAGTTTTAGTGACTTGATGAATTACAGAGCTAAAATGAAATTGGTTTTGTGCTAGCCTGATAAGGTCCTCCAGCATTATTCCTATGGTTGTTTTCAGCATGTCCAGCCATCTGGTAGCAAGTCGCCCACTTTGCCTGGTTTCTTTGATCTTCCAAACATGATGTCCTATATAATCTATAGATGTGCAAATGTTTACAGTCACCACTGTAGTGTAGGCGCCAAAGTATACAGGGCTTCAGCAGTGGATTGAGGAGGTTCATTCGGAAGCACAGCAGAAGCAGGCTCTGTGTGCCAAAGTTGGCAGAGCTTCAGCGTCAGATTGCAGGAGGTTTGTTCAGCAGCACAGCAGCAAACTCTGAAAAATACATTAAGTAAAGATTACAGCAGTAATCTATAGATGTGCATGACATAGGAGAAGGTGTTTCAGTCCCCATGAACCTGAAATGCTGCTTCAGCTATACCTCTGTGACTCAGGAGAAGTAGCCACTCCTACTGTAATGCCCACACCTTTGTCAATGGCAGTCTTCAAGGTGCAGTATGTAGTGTTCACACCACCAAAAGTAGTCCAACTGATCCTTGAGATTCATACACTGCCTGCAGGAGACACTTTGACACCGAGGCTTTGAAGGAGCTTGGAATTGATGCTGGCCTCCCGGTGCATCAGAGGAGGAAGCTTCACTGGTGCATCTGGAAATTTTGGTGTCTAGATGCCCTTGGCTAGGGTTGGACCCCTGAGGTCAGTAGATCACGGCAAGCAGAGTCTCTCAATTCTTCACTGGAGTACTTTTATGAGTTTGATTCAGAGGGTATTCAGATTTGCTTCTTTTTTTTACCTTGTTTATTGAGATTTCTTTTAGTTATTCTGTATCATCACTCATAAATACCATTTCTGGTATGGATTTTCCTCTTGCATGCTCCTCAGCAAAGACTAAATTAAATAATTTATTTGGTTTCTCTGTTATGGCCTTGTCCTCCTGAATGTCCCTAAACTAATAGTCTAACTGACTCCGTCATAGATTTTCTGCTTCTTATGTACCTGAAAAAGGTTTTATTATGAGTTTTATCCTCTATAGCAAACATCTTTTTACATTTCATAGATTTCATGATTATAAAAGCTTTTATAAAATTATCCCAGGTAATACTTTTCTGTGACCTGCATGTAGGTTCATTTTGGGGTCAATTAGGGCAAATTGTAGACATTTTTGCAATGCACATTCTTTATAAAACTCGCCTGTATGTTAAATGCTAATATTTTATGCCTGTTCCTAAGCAAATAAAAATGTTTGTGGCTTTATACTGCCGATGTTTCTGTTGGTTTAACCTTTACTATGAGTGGAGGAGTGGCCTAGTGATTAGAGCAGCTGCCTCAGCACCCTAAAGTCGTGAGTTAATTCCCACTGGAGCTCCTTATGACCCTGGGCAAGTCACTTAGGCCCAGATTCTCTAAATGGCACCATCGTCAGCAGCCACCTTAAAAGCGGCCAGCAATCATGTGTCAATCACATGACGGCACTGTTTAGAGAATCGCGCCTCTTGCAAAGGTAGGCTCTGGAAATGTTGCTCAGGGTTTTCAAGGCCTATATTTTTGGTGCCTATTTTTTATGTAAATCGTGCTTACTGGTGCCTAACACTACTTCTAGCATTAGCCACGCCCTACAGTGGCGTTGGGCACTGGTAGGTGCCTCAGAAGGTGCAATTCCAGCACCATATTTTTAGGTGCCGGTAGGCGACTGGAAATGTCTTTTAAAAGAACTCTTAAATGGCGTTTCCCTCTTAACTTAGGTGCTGATAGGGCCTAAGTTAAGGGTTGGGCATGTAAGTTAAGGCGCCATTTATATATAGGCCTTAATGTGTCATTGCCCCATGTAAACTGCTTTGATTCTGTAAACCAGGGGTCTTCAAAGTCCCTCCTTGAGGGCAGCAATCCAGTCGGGTTTTCAGGATTTCCCCAATGAATATGCATGAGATCTATGTGCACGCACTGCTTTCAATGCATATTCATTAGGGAAATCCTGAAAACCCGACTGGATTGCGGCTCTCAAGGAGGGACTTTGAAGACCCCTGATGTAAACCATACAAAAAATTAGTATATTAAGTCCCATCCCCCCTTTATCCCTATTTTATGAAATATAGGCAGTTATCGAGGCAATCCTATAAGTTGACACCTCTTTGCTGGTACCCTGAATGCATGCAGCGATCGCCTACTGTGTAATGGAATCTGAGTGCTAAAATTTTATTACAGAATACTAGTGCAACTTGGCAGTTACACCAACTTTAGAGTTGGCATAATTGATAGTACCTAAATGTGGCAAGGATGCATATAATTTATACTGTTCTATAGGTTGTGCATGTAACTGGGAGACATGCCGAGATCCTGCCTTTGTTCCAGCCAACACACCCTTGCATTTGTACATTATAGCCCTTTGTGTGCTTTTATAGAATATTATTTGGGGCACTTACATGTATAAGTGCTACTTTATGATGCATTTATGGTTTCTACTTATAGAATTTAGGGAGAATTCTGCACAACTGTGCAGCACAGAATTTGCGCAGAATTTCTTATCCCCTCAGAATGTACAGAATTCTGCACTTACTATGTAGAATTTTGTGAAGTGCCAGCACCTTTTCTCTTCTCTGCACACCACATTTCAGGAAGAGGAGGAGGTGAACCGCTGCACATCAGGTCACTTTCTTCTCCTCTGCCGGCTTAGACCAGACTGCTCATATTAACCACAAGAATGTAGGGAGGCCCACATGGTTCATAGTAACAGTTGGGTCTAAGCCGGCAGAAGAGGAGGAAGTGCCCTGATGTGCAGTGGTTCACTTCCTCTTCCTCCTGCCATGCGATCTCTGGGTCAAGGGGATAGAGCAGCTGATGTCTAGTGAGTGTGACATGGAAGGGAGGGGTAGAGCAAGCTGAGTATGCCATGGGGAGGGTGGAATGGGGGCAGACCAAGATGAGTGTGCCTTCAGGGTGGGTAGTAGGGGGAGCAACAAAAGCTGAGAGTGTGTCATGGGGTTTTTGTGGGGGAAGACAGAACAAGCTGAGACTGTGCCACTAGTATAGGGAGAAATCAAGCTTGAGTGTATGCCTGGGGAGGGTGAGAGACAGAATGATAGCTGGGAAGTGGAGAAGAAAGAATGAAAGGTGGGGATATATGCCTGAATGGAAAGAGAATAAGATGTGGGAGAAGACATTGGGGGCAGAACTCCAAGGAGTTGGAGGAAGAGAGAACTGCAGTTGGAGTAAGAGATGAAATAGGGAAACTGGAGCTTGAGATAAAAGGCAGGAGGGAATTTTAGGCCTTAAGGTGGCAGAATTCTTGCAAAAACTCTGCAACAATAATTTTTAAATATTGTACACAGAGAATTTTCAAAAACTTTATGCAGAAAATCTCCCAGAAGTAAGAATTGTCCATTATTTGTCTTTATAAAATAGGCTGTCTCTTTACCTCCAAATTTAGCTGACCTGTTATTAAATTATCCTCATACTGAAGAGACTTGAGTAGAGTGTACTAGATTTCATGGTCATATGCATTCTGTGAACTTTGGTTGAGGTTTGCACTGTGATTGATCTGGAAGGAAGGATGAATGGGGGATGAATAAGGAAAAATGGGGGAGAAAACCTGGAAAGCTGTAAATGGAGTCTTATGAAACAGTAGCACACACAGAGTCCAGTTCCAGATTACCGTAAATGCTGGAAAGAGCTGGAAAAACATGCTGGCTATTTATATCACAATAGTCAAAAAGGAAGCATGACTTCAGCCTCTGTTTTTTTTTTCACTTGTGTAATATATTGGTAGCATGTGGAGTGTAGGTCATCTTTGCTTTCATATTTTTTTTTTTTTTAGACCTGGATCACCTGCCTGAACAAATTATGAGTCAAGTCAGATTGCTTTTTGCTAAACTGAAGCCGCGTGTTATTCATTTGTGGGCAATGCAGAATGTAGCGGCTAAGAACTTTCTCCAAAGTAGATGTGGTTTTTCCTCTGGAGTCACAGAACCCTTCTTGAATGGCACCAGCTCAAACTATGTAGAAGAAATGTACTATGCTTGGCTTGAAAACCCACAAAGTGTCCACAAAGTAAGTTGTAATAACATAGTAGCTGTTGGTAAATAATGGCATTTTACCCTCCCAGTCTCTGGTTCTTCTTGCTGTATCTCCTAAGACGCTGTTTAGTTCTTTCTTTCTTTTTATTTCTGTCCCAAGAATGTTTTGAGTTCTTTCACCTTAAATACACCAAACTTGCATGTTAAGACAGCAGTACTGTAATATCAAAATATAGACCAGCATGTTTCTTGAATGTTTTTTCTTTCTGTGCTGAAGTTAAGAGGTGATAGGCTCAGGAGTAATCTAAGGAAATATTTTTTTATAGAAAGAGAGGTAGATGTGTGGAATAATCTCCTGGACAGAGACTGTCTGAATTCAAGAAAGCATGGGATAGGCACGTGGGATCTCTTAGAGAGAGGAAGATATAATGCTTATTGCGGATGGGCAGGCTAGATGGGCCATTTGGCCTTTATCTGCCATCATGTTTTTATGTTTATTTCTTTGTGAACGAAAGGCATAAAACTTTAATTGTGACCATGCTTCTGTTTTTATCAAATCTTCAATCTTCATAGTCTGTATTAACAGCTAATATCTTGTTGGTTATGGTGCTCATTTTCAAAGCAGATGGATGTCTTAAAATGCTTTTTAAAAAATCCATCTTCTAAAATCATCCAAATCCTGATTTTGGAAAGTCAGAATTTGGAAATTTCATACTGCAATTCATCCAGATAGCAAAGGGACATGTTGTGGGTGTGCTTTGCGTGAGACTAGGCAGTGCCCCAAAGTAGGATGGCCAACAGGGAAGAAACATCCATGTCTAATGAAGTAAAAGGCTGTTTATTTTACCTCACTGGGGATCCGTCATGAAGGAAAAAAATAAAAATAAAACCCACAAGATTACATTGTATATTCCAAAGCAAATAACTTTTTATTCTAGTAATAAGTATTATAGCAGCAATTTGTCAAATCAGAAATAAATCAGTTTGGACATATACAATGGAGAGAAAAAAACCTCATACAAACAGTGCCAGCATATTTCTGTAAGTATGGCGCAGCTTCTCTAAAGAAACTGCCAAAGTATGGCGGTTTTATACAGAAAGTATCTTTGTCTTAGATCAGTGGTTCTCATCCCTGTCCTGGAGGACCACTAGGCCAATTGGGTTTTCAGGATATCCCTAATGAATATGCATGGAACAGATTTGCATGCCTCTCACTTCCATTATATGCAAATCTCTCTCATGCATATTCATTAGGGCTAGCCTGAAAACCCGATTGGCCTGGTGGTCCTCCAGGACAGGGTTGGGAACCACTGTCTTACACCATTCCCCTGGCTGTGAATATGTATCACCCTATTGGAACAGACCAACTGCCTATCTAACCCTCTCCTAGTTTTTCCCTGGGGGGCCCTGGACAGGCATAGATTCTGGAACTTTCTTCTTCATGATGTTTCCATTCTTCACACAGGTACAACAGTATCAGTGCATTAGCCTGGCATCACTTTATCAGTTCTTAGGTTCCCGGATGGAGTGTCCTGCTGACTTGCATTTGCTTTCAGAACTGTGAAATAGCTCGTCTTTCCAGCACTGGTTGGTGTCCTTGAGAAACTTCATAGCAAGAAATCTACACACTCACATGCCACACATTAGCATCTCAACATCTGAATTGAAACCAGTTTGTACAAGCCCGTGACTTCAGCAACTCCAGCAAAATGCAGAAATAGGTCTCACAACCTGTAGGCTCCTGTCATCTATCTCACTAACAAGGATGTATTTATCTAGGTCTGTTTCAGTCATGTTTAAGTTACAAAACGTTGCTCTAATTGAGCAGCTGAACACGAAGAATTAAGATATGACCCTTCCTTAATCTTCCAGTAGTTGCTGTCCCCCCATCTACCTTCCCTGAAAGTGAAACTGGAAAGGAAAACCAGGCTGTATGTCAGCTGCAGGTATTATGGCCATTCTGAACAAAGCAGTAAATAGGTCAGAGGAGTAGCTGAGTAGTTAGTGCAGTGCACTGTGAACCATAGGACACAGGTTCAAATTCCTCTTCAACTCTCTCTTTTTAAAAAATAATTATGAGCCTTCCAAAAACAGAAAAAATACCTACAATTCCTAAATATATAAGACATCTGCAAGCCTGGAAGCTGTTGAATTAGTTTTCATTCAGGTACAGTAGGTACATTCAGGTTGTTGTTGTTAGGTGCCATTGACTCGTGCTCAAGTCCTAGCGACTTGATGAATTGTGGATCTAAAAAGAAATTGTTTTTGTGCTAGTCCGGAAAGGTCCCCATGGTTGTTTTCAACATGTCCAGCCATCTGATTGCAGGTAGCCCTCTTCGCCTGGTTCCTTCGATCTTCCCCAAAATGATGTCCTTCTCCAGTGATCTCTCTCTTCTGATGGTGTGACCAAAATAAGACAGTTGTAATTTCATCATTTGGGCTTCGAATGATATAGCTTGTTTGATCTCTTCCAGAATCGATTTGTTAGTTCTTCTGGTGGTCCACAGCAAACCTAAAATCCTTCTCCAGCACCAAAGCTCAAATGAGTCAATTATCTTTCTGTCTTGTTTCCGTAGTGTCCAGCTTTCGCATCCATTACTGACTGCTGAGAAAATGAGTGCGTGGACAAGTCTGATCTTTGGAGTGTTGCATCCTTGCCTTTGAACACTTTGTCGAGAGCTTTCATTGAAGAGCAACCAAGTGCTATTCTGCGAAGTATTTCCTCCCTGCTACATGCTTCTTTATTTAGAAAAGAGATTGAAACCCTTTGCAACTTCTATTATGTCGCCTTGAAGCTCAAAATCTTCACCATTTTCCATGTTCATGGTCTTTGTCTTGTTTATGTTCAGTTCTAATCCCATGTTATGACTTTTGGCTTTGACTTTTCTCAGTAGATACAGCATGTCTTCTTTGCTGCTGGTGATGTATCATCTGCATAGTGCAGGTTGTTTATATTTTGGCCACCAACTTTGAAACCGACACTCTCTTCTTCCTAATTTGCTTGTCTGCAGATGGTTTCACCATACAGGTTGAACAGGTAAGATGACATCCTTGCTTGATGCCACGTTTTATTGGAAACCAATCAGTGTTGCCGTATTCATTTATCACTGCAGCTTCTTGATTTTCATATAGGCTCTCTATCAGCTGAGTTATGTGTTTGGGTATTCCCATTTGCACTAAAGTTCTACATAGTTTATTGTGATCCACACAGTCAAAAGCTTTGCTGTAGTCAATGAAGCAAAGGTATAGGGGTTTTTGGTATTCTTTGCTTTTCACCAATATCCATCTAACATTGGCAATAATGTCTCTTGTTGCTCGACCTTTTCTGAAATCAGCCTGAACTTCAGGTACTTCTTGCTCAATCTTTGATTAGAGCCTTTGTTGTATTATTTTCAGCAATATTTTGTTGGTGTGTGGAATTAATGCAGTTGTTCTGTAGTTGTTACAGTCCTTGGTGTCACCTTTCTTTGGTATAGGTATGCCAATTGGTTGGTCATGTTTTTTCCTTTCAAATTTATTGATACAGTCGAGTGAGAGCCATGATAGCACCTTCTGAGCCTTTTATTAATTCAATTGGAATACGGTCAATACTAGGTGACTTGTTTTTCGATAAAGCTTTAATCGCTGCTGTGACTTCTTCTTTTAAAATATCTGGTTCTTCTTCTTCAGCTTCAGTTTCCAGTTCAATTTCCTCAATGTAATTGCCTTGTTTGTATAAATTTTCTGTATATTCTTTCCTTCTCTTTTTAATGCTTTCTGGATCATTCAATATCATTCCATTGGCATCTTTAAGCATCCCCAGTTGAGGTTGGAATTTCTGCCACAATCTCTTAATCTCTTGAAAATCTAATCTGGTTTTTCCATTTATGTGTTCTGATTCAATTTTTTTGACAAATATCCTTGAGATATCATTCTTTGTCTTGCCGAACTTGATGTTGAAACACTCGGTTCATTTGTGATACTTTTTCTCTCTCACCAGATAATTTTGCTTGACTTCTTTCTTCTGCTGCTTTCTTTTCTTTTTTTTGTAAATCTTTATTGGTTTTTTAAGCATACACAAAGTGCAACAATTATACATTCAAAGATACCAAAAAAACAGCACTTACATACTTGCAAATAACTGAAACAAATTACCCATCCCCTCCTCCCTCCCTACCTGGATGTGTGTATCTGGTAACTAAAATTATTAATTATTCCGTTGTTTAACGAATGACTCCAATGGACTCCAAATAATTTAAAAAATCTTAATATTCCCAGATTGTTCCGCTATCATCCTTTCATATCGATAATATAGACAAAGGGCTCCTTTTACTAAGGTGCGCTAGCGTTTTTAGCGCATGCAGGATATTACCGCACGGTACACCGTGCGCTACATGGCTAGAACTAATGCCAGCTCATTGCTGGCATTAGCATCTAGCGTGCGTGTGCTATTCTGCGCATTAATGCCCTAACGCAGCTTCGTAAAAGGAGCCCAAAGTGTTTCCCACCAAAAGGAAAAATTCAGTCTATCCCAATTTTTCCAATCCCTTGTTATTAATTGTATGGCCAACCTAGTCAATATAAGAAGTCTATTTTTATATTTGTCAATTGGACTATTAAGTTTTAACAATGTCCCAATTAACCTAAAACCAAGGGCTCCTTTTACTAAGATGCGCTAGCGTTTTTAGCGCATGCAACAGATTAGTGCATGCTAACCCCACACTACATGGCTAGAACTACCGTATTTTCACGCATATAACGCGCGCGTTATACGCGTTTTTACCTACCGCGCATACCCCTCGCGCGTTATATGCGTGAGCGCGGTATACAAAAGTTTTAAAACATAGTTCCCACCCCGCCCGACGCCCGATTCACCCCCCCAGCAGGACCACTCGCACCCCCACCCCGAATGACCACTCGCACGCGCTCCCACCCGCACCCGCATCCACGATCGGAGCAAGAGGGAGCCCAAGCCCTCTTGCCCGGCCGACTCCCCGACGTCCGATACATCCCCCCCCCCCCGGCAGGACCACTCGCACCCCCACCCCGAACGACCGCTCGCACGCGCTCCCACCCGCACCCGCATCCACGATCGGAGCAAGAGGGAGCCCAAGCCCTCTTGCCCGGCCGACTCCCCGACGTCCGATACATCCCCCCCCCCCGGCAGGACCACTCGCACCCCCACCCCGAACGACCGCTCGCACGCGCTCCCACCCGCACCCGCATCCACGATCGGAGCAAGAGGGAGCCCAAGCCCTCTTGCCCGGCCGACTCCCCGACGTCCGATACCCCCCCCCCCCCCGGCAGGACCCCTCGCACCCCCCCCCCGAAGGACCGCCGACTTCCCGACAATATCGGGCCAGAAGGGAGCCCAAACCCTCCTGGCCACGGCGACCCCCTAACCCCACCCCGCACTACATTACGGGCAGGAGGGATCCCAGGCCCTCCTGCCCTCGACGCAAACCCCCCTCCCCCCCAACGACCGTCCCCCCCCAAGAACCTCCGACCGCCCCCCAGCCGACCCGCGATCCCCCTGGCGACCCCCACGACCCCCCCACCCCCCTTCCCCGTACCTTTGGTAGTTGGCCGGACAGACGGGAGCCAAACCCGCCTGTCCGGCAGGCAGCCAACGAAGGAATGAGGCCGGATTGGCCCATCCATCCTAAAGCTCCGCCTACTGGTGGGGCCTAAGGCGCGTGGGCCAATCAGAATAGGCCCTGGAGCCTTAGGTCCCACCTGGGGGCGCGGCCTGAGGCACATGGGCCCAACCCGACCATGTGCCTCAGGCCGCGCCCCCAGGTGGGACCTAAGGCTCCAGGGCCTATTCTGATTGGCCCACGCGCCTTAGGCCCCACCAGTAGGCGGAGCTTTAGGATGGATGGGCCAATCCGGCCTCATTCCTTCGTTGGCTGCCTGCCGGACAGGCGGGTTTGGCTCCCGTCTGTCCGGCCAACTACCAAAGGTACGGGGAAGGGGGGTGGGGGGGTCGTGGGGGTCGCCAGGGGGGTCGCGGGTCGGCTGGGGGGGCGGTCGGAGGTTCTTGGGGGGGGCGGTCGTTGGGGGGGAGGGGGGTTTGCGTCGAGGGCAGGAGGGCCTGGGATCCCTCCTGCCCGTAATGTAGTGCGGGGTGGGGTTAGGGGGTCGCCGTGGCCAGGAGGGTTTGGGCTCCCTTCTGGCCCAACTACCAAAGGTACGGGGAAGGGGGGTGGGGGGGTCGTGGGGGTCGCCAGGGTGGTCGCGGGTCGGCTGGGGGGGCGGTCGTTGGGGGGAGGGGGGTTTGCGTCGAGGGCAGGAGGGCCTGGGATCCCTCCTGCCCGTAATGTAGTGCGGGGTGGGGTTAGGGGGTCGCCGTGGCCAGGAGGATTTGGGCTCCCTCCTGGCCCGATATTGTTGGGGAATCGGCGGTCCTTCGGGGGGAGGGATGTATTGGACGTCGGGGGGGGGGGGGCATCAGGCTTTCAGGATGGGGACAGACCTTCAAGGGGGGACAGTGCACGGAAGTCAGGGGGGTGAACGGAGAGTCGGGACAGCGCACGGAAAGTCAGGGCGGGCGAAAGGAGCGTCGGGCAGCATGCGCGGTATACCCGTGAGCGCGGTATACCAAAGTTTTTGTACATATCAGCGTGATTTCTGCGCGCTATACCCGTGTGCGCGTTTTATACGGGTGCGCGTTATTTGCGTGAAAATACGGTAATGCCAGCTCAATGCTGGTGTTAGTGTCTAGCATGTGCGGCATTGTAGCGCACGCTATTCTGCGCGTTAATGCCCTAACGCAGCGTAGTAAAAGGAGCCCAAAATTAATTTTGCCCCAAATTGACTTCCAGAAGTTAAATATCAATGGTAATAAAATAACAGATGATCCAGCGTCCCTACTTCAAGTTGACAGTGCCAGGATCTATTAGACTTTGTGTAATCCAATTTTTTGCAAATGAACTGGTGTCCAAAAAATTCTGTATAACAAAAAAAAAAAATCAAGTTTGTCTCATAGATGCTGACGATGTACATCTGATTCTCCAAGTCCAAATCCGTGGCCATTGCATAGCAGAAATATTCTGCTTTTTTTCTATACTCCAAGGGCTCCTTTTATGAAGCTGCGCTAGCGGTTTTAGCGTGTGGTATAGCGTGCACTAGCTGAAATTCTACTGCCTGCTCAAAAGGAGGCAGATGCGGCTAGTGCGTCCTATTCCGTGCATTAAGGCCCTAGCGCGACTTTGTAAAAGGAGACCCAAATGTCTCTTAAGCTTGTTTTAGGTTTTTTCTCCAAGTATTCAGATATTAATTTATACCACTTAGCGGCCTGATCTCCTTGAAAATCTACCTGGAAACACAAGCCTGGTAAACTACACTATACTGACTTTTAAAATTACGCCGTTCAGGGAACCCCTTCTGAATGGCCTGTTTCAACTGCAACCATTTATAACCTTGAGATTTTGAAATATCAAACGATTGTTGTAACTGCAATAAATAAAACCATTTTTCCATTCAAAATTACATCATTTAGAGTTCGAATGCCTGCCATCAATGTGTCCATAAGATTTTAGAATCACCGATTTGTACCTTGGAGTTAAGCCATAGGGATTGACATTTTGTTTGCTGTATTGGAACAGGAGTTAAACAATCTATAAATTTTAACGTAGTCCAAGCTGAATGAAAAATAAGATTGTCCTTGTAAATTCTAGGAAGCTTGATATTCAATATGTGGCTAAGATGAAGTGGGGCCATAAGATAACTCTCAAGAATCAACCAATCCAGTAGATTCTCCATGAGTTCAGGAAGGATCCAATACATACCCTTACGCAAAATAAAAGCTTGATGATATCTGTAAAAATTTGGAAAATTTACCCTCCCATCGATTGAGATTTTTGCAAAGATACTAAGGACTTCTTTTATGAAGGTGTGCTAGCGTTTTTAGCGTGTACTACATGGAAAATACTAACACCAGCTCTATGGAGGCATTAGCATCTAACATACGCGGCATTGTAGCGCGCGCTAAAACCGCTAGCGCACCTTCGTAAAAGAAGCCCTAAGGGGCTCATAATCAAAAAAAAAAAAAAAGGAAAAAAAGTGGCCTAAATTGGTACTTGGACGATCAAAAAGCCAGATCATCCAAGTACCTAATCAAAGCTGGTTTTAGACGTATCTAAAACCAGCTTAGTCTTTTTCCCTGCCTCTAAATACCTAGAGTGAAAAGAGACGTTTATAGAGGAGGAGAAAGGACTTAGTTGTACAGCAAGTATAACCAAAAACTTGAGCAGGTAGCCTAGTCGGAACTTATACGTTTTAACTTAGACTTAGACCAAGTCAAAACAGGTATAAGTTCCGAAAAGGGGCCGCTGAGCTGATCGCAGCTGCCGCGATCAGCTCAGCGGCCCCAGATACCTGCCCACCACAATGATCGCAGCAGGAGAGATGACCAGTCTCTCCTGCTGTGATCGCGATCCACTTCCCCCACACAATACCGGCAGGAGGGAGCCCAACCCCTCCTGCCCATGTCGACCCCCCACCCCCCTTTAAAATGCGGGCAGGAGGAAGCACACTGATATATTCATATTATGATATATAATATACAAGAACAGCAACTAAAACTTGTATTTATCTCATTACCATATGCCTTATCTCAAAAACCTGGAGAAATTAAATACAATGAAAAAGAGCCATAAAAAATATATAATTCGACTTAATTTGCTTAAGATGAAATGGCCATATCTCAATTCCCAAAACAGATCACTAAATGAATTACAATTCTGTGACAATGTTTTAAGTATAACCAGTCAATTAGAACTAAATACATATATATATATATCTCCCATTATCATATATGCCTTATTAACTCCAAAACGTGGAGGAAGTGAATGGAATGAAAACAAACCTAACAACTCATGACTAAACAACTACAGACAATCCAAAATACAGCTCTAAGACTCATCTACTCATTAAGGAAATACGACCATATCACAGAAGCATACATCAACTCACACTGGCTACCAATTCAAGAAAGAATACTATTTAAATTCTACTGCGTGCTTTTTAAATCTTTAAACGGAGATGGCCCAACCTACCTGAACAACTGCCTTATCCAAACAACCTCAACCAGACACACACCCCATTCACACACCCTCCAATCAAAGAAACCAAATGGAAAAAACTATACGATGGCCTCCTAGCCACTCAAGCAGCAAAATTAGATAACCAAATCTCCAACCTACTGATAACCACTCCAGACTACAAGATGTTCAGAAAAGAAATAAAAACTATACTCTTCAAAAAATCCGTGAAACAGTCTTAACATCACAGGTACCTCCCTTCCTCCCACCTACTTCCTACTTCACAGATTCTACCTATCCTACTCTAGAAACCACCAATGATCTTCCATTGTAACCCTCCGTTTATAACTCTTTTGTAATCCGCCTTGAACTGCAAGGTAATGGCGGAATAGAAATCTCTAATGTAATAAAAATATAAAATGCAATGACAATAACCACAATAGGTATAAAGATATTTTCTAACAGCCGCACTAAGGGCTAGATTCACAAAGCAAACCGATCGTGTACCGATCGGTTTGTGACTCCTTTGCGACCAGATTTCCCTCCTGCACTATTCACTAACCTCTCCTGCGATTCACTTCGAATCCGTGCATGCAAATGAGGGGAAACGCATGCAAAGTAGGCAGGGACTCGATTCACAAAACAAAATTGGGACACCGATTGGGCTGGCCAATTAAGAATAGAAGCGACTGCTGGGGACCATTCGCACACATCTCTGCCGCCCTGCACTCTGGCCCAATCTTCCACTGCTGCCCTACACTCTGGCCCGATCTTCCACTCTGTCTCCAGAGGTTTTTTTCCTGCCCTGCTTTCTCCCCATGTCCTCTTTGCTCCCCCTGGCTCTGCCAGCAGTAAAAATGCTCTTAAGCTGCTTAGTAAAACCCAGTGTAAGCATTTTCCTCATCAATACAAAGTAGGAAAATGCCTTTAGTAATTAGTCCATTCAGTATGATTCTTCTGTATGACCCAGATTTCAATGCCCTTTTACCCTAAGTATAATTATTTATTCAAAAATGTATATACCGCATAATAACTATGTGGTTTACAAAATTACATGCATACATATTTAAGAAATGCTAAACATGTACATAATTGTACTCATCTTTTGACAGAAGTCTTTTGCAGTTATAATACCCTGTTATTTTATTATGCAGATTGTTTGGGGCACCAGTGGCATGTGTTCTATAACCTCTGTAATTAGTACCAGAATTGTGAATAGATAAGACTAGTCCATGAGAAATAAACTGTGAAAGAGAAAATCTGTTTGAAGTGTCTGAAGAGGATAGGGATGGATTCTGAAGCAGGCAGTAGATTGGTCTCTTCACTTTCAACAGCCAACAATTTCTAGTTTATGAGTAAGCTAAAGACCAGTATATATATAGGATGTGTTTGTAGACTCTCTTTTTCAGTTGTAATCTAATAACTCATCCTAATACTGCAGACATGTTAGCTGGCTGAAAGCTTTGGTAATGGTTCATGGGAGTTAAAAATAAATAAATATTTCATGAGATTAGTTCGAACCGGACCTTGAGCATCTGGATAATCTGCGGAATAAAGTAGCATTTCCTTGTATAGTTTATGGAAAGGTAGTAGTGACCAGATTATAACCAAAACAGCACAAAAATTATAGGAAATATCTCTTAAGATGTTTTGAATGTTTTCAGCACCAGAAAAATGGAATGACACTGTGTCTGAAGAGGTGTTATTATTCCTGCTTGGAGACTAGTGTCAGGGTCATATATCATTGCTTAACATCTTGACAACATTCAGTTATTACTATGACAAGATTAATTGCTGACATACATGGCTAGATGTTGTGAATATATAGTAGCTGCCTCATATATTATGAGCAGCTCCTTGTACCATGGGGAAATAAGTATCTAAAATGGTAAAAAATCTGAATTTTTTTAAAAAAAATATGACATATAGAGCTGTGAAGTACAATATTAACACTGAAATTTATTTATTTATTTATTCGATTATTTAGCTCGTCCTCCCAAAGGAGCCCAGAATGGGTTACAAAGTACATCCACAATATAATTGAGACAGGACAGAGATGACATAATTTACAATATAGACATGACAGTAAAACATATACACTAAAGGGCTCATAATCGAAAGAGAAAAATGTCCTAAAACGGCCTAAGTCGGCACTTGGACGATCATCAGTCAAAAACGTCCAAGTGCGGATAATAAAACCGGGTTTTGGACGTATTTCAAAACGACCTAGGCCTTCACAGTACCGCTGAATGACCATAGCTAAACGGGGCGTTTCAGGAGGAGTGTCGAGAGCGGGATTTGGGCGGGACATGGGCAGGCTTAGACTAAGTCATATTGCATGTATAACCGAAAGTTCAACAGCACAGCATAGACGGAACGTGGATGTTGTGACTTAGACCTTTTAAAACATGGACTAAGTCACAAAAACCCACCTAAAGTCACCAGATAAGCACTGCAGACACATAATACAGACCCCCACACATACCCCAGTGATCACCGACCCCACCGCCCCATAAAAATATTAATCACAACTTGAAAATTGTGCCTCCAGAACATCATCACCTGGTAGCCTGGCAAAGGAAAGCCTAGTTGTGCTGCACAGAGGTGTCTTAAGCCATCTTGGGGGTGGGTTAGGGACCCATGGAGAGGAGGACCTATGCCCATAAGCCCTAGGCATTGATACTGAAACATGTGCACTCCCCTATACAACCCCAAAACCCTTTTGTATTGGCTCCTGCAGCCATAAGGGCTATTGGGGTGGTAGATAAGTGGGTCTAGGGGATTCTGGAGGTGGTTTGGGAGGCTCACCATAACCTATAAGGGAGCTGTAGTGAGATGATGACATGGCACCCTTTTTGTGAAGTTCACAGCAGTGCCCTGTAAGGCACCCCACTATTTAGGTGTCATGTCTGGCTGTTCAGTCCATCACTTTGCAGACCCCTCCTACGTCCAACAGGGCTTGTTCTAGGCATTTTTGACTTGGATGAAAAGTTGGATGAAAATGTGGCATAAAGATGGACGATTTAGCGGCTTGGACGATCAGATCAGCAGGACATATAGTTAGACGATTTTCGAAACAAAAAAAAAATTTGGACGTATTTTTTGAAAATGTGTCCTAAGCTGTTTTTTCCTTTGGATGACTTGTGACTTGGATGAAAACGGACTTAGACGTTCCTTTCCATTATGCCCCTCCACGCAGCATCTGGTGAGAGTAGGTGGCGTAGGTGCGTTGACTTTGATGGCATTTCTGGGAGCATGTCCTTAAGGCGCTAGGTTTGTGAAGTGGAAGGTTTTCACGGCCTTTCTGAAGCTCCAAAGTCCATCTAGTGTACTAACACTCCCTCTGTCTACTCCCTGAATGGCTGCCGTCATAATCGTGAGAACTGACAGCAGCCATTCAGGGAGCACCTTGGGACCAGGCTGGAGCATGAAGCTCCTTTCGAGACCACGCTGGACCACTGGAATTTTAGAAAAGGTACCAGTGTGTGTGTGTGTTCAAAAAATTATATTTGCTCTATAAGACCCGCCTACTTTTCCACCCACTTTTTGGGGGGATAAAGTGCATCTTATGGAGCGAAAAATATGGTATATAAAGAGATAGTATACTATTATTATGAAAACATTGCTTGACAAAAACCAGCTTTCCAGAAATGTACTATACGGTATCACACAACCACAGTAAGCAATTAGGGCCCCTTTTACAAAGCTACTGTAGTGATTTCTCTTGTAACAAATGCACCAAAGCCAATAGGACAAAATGGTTCAGAGGTACTGTAGGATGCTACAGCACAGACTCGGAAACAGATATATATATATATATATAATAAAGAGATTGTACACATGAAAATATTGCTTGACAGCCAGCTTTACACAAATATAGGTATACAATACTGTACTATACTGTATCACTCAACGTGTATCATTTAGCCTGATCAACCTAGTGCATGAGTTGAGTCTGACCTCTGACACATCAACCTCTAGTGCATGAGTCTCATGATTTGTGGACTGAAATAATTGTCAGCCTTGTCTGCTTAGCTTTCCTTCTCAAGTCTTTAAAAATCTCAGTATAGGGGGAAAACACAGAGCTTGTCAGACTCTTGAATTTATACTATGCTCCAGCATGGGATCACATTCTTCTATGTCGCTGAACAGTTTTTCCCACATTGATGCCCATCCTGGCATGCAGTTTGGGTTCTTTCCTTTAAGTGTGTGAGGATTTTGGACACTCTAGATCAGTGGTTCCCAACCCTGTCCTGGAGGACCACCAGCCAGTCGGGTTTTTGGAACAATAAGAGGCATGCATTTGAAATGACTCTTGGCATTGGCACACAGTAGCTGGGTGGTGCAATCTTTAAATGCCTTGAATCCTGGGACTGTTGCTACCTATTTCATTATACTGTATATGTCCATTTCCCAGTCTGCTTGTAAAACAAGCTAATCTCATTCACATTGATGCCTTCTCTGGCACAGACCCCTTTTCTTCAATTATGTTTAGCAGGTATGTTTTAAATTCCTCAGCAGCTTTATTAGCTGAACCTGCCTCCCTTTTTAAAATGAGCTAGTCAACCTGAACTCGCAGAAAAGGGTTTCATGTTTTCCTGCATGAGTGATGTATTTATAAATGTATCTGGCTTTCATTCTGACAACAGTGCTGTCCATTGTGCTTTTTTCTCATTCACCATTTGCATTGTTCACAAATTTAGCCACTTCTTCATCTTTTCCATTGGCTAATAATGAACCACAGATGTTGTTTTGGAACTTTCCGGTGCAGCTTCATGAACAGACTGATGAATATCTTCCTCTTTTTGGTTTATGGATTCATTCACATTGAACTCATGGTTGACTTTGGAAACATACTTGCCAGAATGAAGCCTGCCTAAAACACTTATTTTGCCACTCAGACACTTGGCATACTTCTTTCTCTTTTGAGCTGTACCTGCATATGCTTGTAACTTACTCGCTTGATGCTTGGTGGCCATTCTTTTTGGATCTGTATTTACAGATTCTTGTAACTTACTCTCTTGATGCGACGCCAAAACCAGAAGTGAAAGAGAGAAAAAAGAAACAAAGCTTTTTTTTCTAAGGTCGGATGTCCGCAAACGCATGGAATGAATGGCGAATAGTGGTCATAATGCATGCAACTGTGGATAAGCGAAATTGCGAATTGGGAATGCGTGAATAACGAGATTGGACTATACCTGCATAGAAAAGCTTCCCTTTCCTCATCCATTTTTTTTCTGTCTCCTCTTTGTAAATCTGTTTCTATTTGGGTTGATATTTTGATGCCAGAGAACACATTGAAATGTCACCTTTGGTAAGCAGCAACTGCAGCTTTAGAAGGAGTGAGGTAGTGTTCTAGTTTCTGTTGGTCAGTCTTTAGCATCTGAACCTCAGTTCTCCAAGCATCACACTTTCTAAGGGTATTTATTCTACTGCTGAAGCATTTGCACATAATTATTTCCATGGGAATATCCCTACTGAAATCAAACCCATCCCCGCTGGAATTAGATTCATCCCCATCCATCCCCGCTAGAATTGAATCCGTCCCTGCTCATCCACACAAGTAATCTCTTCTGTCCCCGCCCATCCCCATAAACTTCAGAAATAGTTATTTCATTTAATTATGCTACTGAATTAAAGGCTATGGTAGAGACTCATTTACAAATAAGCAAAGACACTTTATTAATTTGGAAATATTAATTGGGAAGAATATATACTTTATAAACAGATCTCTGCCAGAGCCTCTAATGTAAATATAAAATATAAATACTCCAGCTGATGAGGGCTCTCAAACTATGTCAGCTGAGGACTTCCTTTGAATGTGGCCGGGGGTCCCTTTTGCCAAGCTTCGTTCCTGAGTCATAGATGCTGGCACTTCAGTGGCTCAGGGATGCTGCCAGCGACTTCTATGCTTGGTGGAGGGAAGTTCAGGTCACTTTTGGAGGAGGTCCTCATCTGGTGGTGCTTGAGGATCCCACCAGCCACAGCAAGGGTCAGCAAGTACTTCAGCACTGGAAAAATAAAACCAGAAATGCATTTCCTTTTCTTTTGAGCACAATACAAAGACATTTGCTATATACACTTTCCAAAGCTAACATATTTCAGTCAATACCTTGTTTTTTACTTTTGTTTTCTGGAGATTTATTTTTCCATCAAGTTTGTCCCAGTTTCTATTTTTTCTGCATTCCTGACTTCTTCAAATTCTTCTTCAAGCGGTTGCTGTCCATTGGTTCCTCCTACCATGGTCCAGCATTTTTCGCTTCCCTCCCTCCCATTGTACAACATCCTCCCTCCTTTTTATCCTGGATCATTCTCCCTCTTTTTCCCCTCCCAACTCCTGCACAGCATTTCTTCCTCTGTCCTCCACCCCCATGTGCAACATGTCTCTCTCTCTCTCTCTATCCATCATCTCTGAGGATAGGTTATGGGCAGAGTACTGCTTTAAATTATCCTGCCTCAATTTTTTTTGTTGGCTTTGGCTTTATTTTTAAATATTTTAATGGCAGCATAAGTGCTCTCAGCCTGCCTCTGGGTCTCAGCAAGCTTCTCAGCCTCTGGGTCTCAGAAAGCTTCTCAGCCTCTGAGACACTTTAGCAAAGAAGAGACACTTAAAAACTAGTTCTGATCTGGAAACTGTTTTTATTTCATCTCCTTCTTCTGAAGGTGGTGCTTCTGTAGCTCGTGCCTGAAATTTGGGAAGAAGGAAAACTTTTGCCTGATAAAGCTGATGATCGTTCAGCTGTTCTCATCTTTCATAAGGAAGAGCTGCCTTCCTTTCTTACTAAGGTTTTGGAAGTTTTCAATATCTCCTCTTCAGCTTCTTGATTCATCCTTTCTTCTTCCAATCAAAAGATGTCAAGTTCTAAGAAGCCCCTCAAGACTTTTCTGGTGCATGAGACTAATCAGGAATTGATTTCTGCATAATGGGTCACTCCAGATGTCAGTTTCAAATTAGACAGAGCTATGTCTTGTTTATAACCCATCTCTGTCGATGAGCTGGAAAAGCTTAAGCTGTCTAAGGTAGATTCCTTGGTTGCTGCTATGATGAAGAAAATGATCCTCCCTGTTGAGGGTGGTATAACTCTCAGGGATTTTCAAGACAGAAAGCTGAAGTCTTCACTGAAGCTTTCTTTGGAAGTTTCAGGTCTTTTGCTACAGATTGCAGTTTGTAGCTGTTCTGCAGCTAAAGAGCTTGTCTTTCTTGGGCACAAAAATGGCAGATGCCTTAGCTGAATTAGCGACTTCACCTTCCTTAAAATTTCTGGCTATGGAGATAGGTTTAACCTATTTGGCTGAATCTCTGTATGACATTATCAGAGCTTCATCTAAGTAGACTGCCTTGGTAGTTTTGCCTCACTAAATTGCCTTTCTGGTGTAATCTCCTTTTTGGTGAGGATCTAGAAAAGCTGGTCAAAGATTTGTGTTTGCCTGGGGAGAAACCCAGAAGATCCCTTAGATACAATCAGATTCATTCTAGCTGAAGGATGTGAAGAAACACAGGCCTGGGTATGTAGAAGCCTAGTCCTTTTGGGCTGAAAATCATAATGCCTCCCAGTCTTCTAAATCCTCCCTCACACTGATGGGTTTCTGGTCCATTCTTCATTTGTTCCTATTTACAGAAAGTGGACTGAGGTTATATTGGATCATTTGGTTCTAGATATTATCAAAGAAGTTTACAAATTAGAGTTCTCTCAAATCACAGGTTTTTTTCTTGGAATCTCCATGCAAAGCTTTGTACAAGAAGCAGACTGTTCATTACACTCTTCAGTCCCTGCAAGTATTAATTGTGGTCATTCCTGTAGCCAGGAGCAAATGTGGTCAGGGCCTCCACTCCATCTGTTTTGTGGCTCCAAAGAAAGTAGGCACCTATTGTTCAGTTCTAGATCTGTAGAAAGTGAATAAGTTTCTGTGAGTTAATCATTTTCAGATGGAAACATTGTGCTCTATGGTAGCAGTGGTTCTACAAGGTGAGTTTCTCTTATTGGATCTCAAGGAGGCTTACTTTCTTATTTCAGTCTGGCCTCTGCCTCAGCTTCCTCAAATTTGCTGTGCTGGGAAAGCAGTTTCAGTTCCAGGCAATGCTGTTTGACCTTTCTACATCTCTCAGTACCTTCTCCAAGGTCATGGTAGTGGTGGTGGCATATCTAAAGAAGGAAGGGATCAGGGTACATCCCTATCTAGATGACTGGCTCATCAGAGCCTTTTCAGTCTCAAAAATTCTTCATCCAGATTAATATAGCTTTTACACTCTCTGTGCTGGATAATCAGTTCCTCCTTGATTCCCACACAGACTTTGGAATATTTAGGAGTATGTTTCAACACCTTACAGAGGAAGGTCTGTTTGCAGGATCTGGGAAGAGACAAGCTCCAGAACCAAATTTGTCTCTTATTTGCAAACTCTGATGCCTTGCACATGTTCAAGTCCTAGAGTCCATGGTGGTGATCATCAAGGTGGTTCGCTGGGCCAGGGCTCACATGCATCATGTTTAGCAGTCCCTATTGACCCAATGTTCTCCCTTATCTCAGAACTACCATTTCTGTCTTTCGTGGACTCCACAAGTGAGGAATAGCATGTCCTAATGGCTTCATCTAATCAATCTCCGCTGAGGAGCCCTCTGGCTTTCCCACCTTGGGTAATATTTGTGGCTATTGTGAGCTTGTTGGGATGCAGAGCCTATTGTCTCCATTGTTTGGAGTGAGACAGAGTTGTTGGCCCATCAGCTGTCTAGAACTAGGGCGGTCCACAACATGCTCCGATTATTTCAGTTGATTCTGAAAGACAAACTGGTTGGGTTCTGTTAGACAATCTCATGACAGTAGCATGAATCAACAGGCAAAGGAGAACTCGCAGTGCATAAGTAGTGATGGAGACTTACCTGCTCCCTTCCTGGGTAGAAAAGTGTTTATCACAGCTTTCAGTAGCACCTGCTATGGGCTTTCTGAATATCCAGGTAGATTATCTGAGCAGAAACTCCCTGGATCTGGAGGAATGGGAGATGTCAACAGAAGTCTTCCATTTGGTGACAAAAAAGTGAGGAGCCCTGGCTCTAGGTCTCATGGCATCCTGTCAAGATGCCAATTCCCAGATTTTTCTGGAGAATAAAATAGACTGGAGGGAATGAAAACTCTCCTTCAACCATGGCCAAGCATGGATCTTCTATATGTTTTTCTCTCTGGCCAATGATAGGGAGAGTTCTTCACAGAATCCTTCAACATTTAGGTCTAGTGAGTTTGATTGTCCTGGGTTGGCCCAGGAGGCCTTGATATGCAGATTTGGTTTGCCTTCTGGCATTACAGCCTATCTCTTGAGAGGTCAAAGTAGAGGAGGAAAGGTTACTCTGACAAAGTCATTAATATCCTGCCTGAAGTGAGGAAGTGTTCTATCTCCAGCATATGCATGGGTTTGGAGAATGTTTGAACCTTGTTTTCAGTGACTGATGTGTGTTACTTTCAGTCTTCTTTGCTTCAGATTTTAGCCTTCTTACAAGAGGGATTTAAGAAAGAGTTAGCCTATAACTCCCTTTGAGTGCAGGTGGCAACTTTGAGGTCAGCTGCAGAATTTTTCTTTGGCTGTACATTCAGATGCTTTTTGTTTTCTAAAAAGGGTCAGTTGTCTTAAGCCTCCTCTTCACCATCTTTGTCCTGAATGGAATCTTAATTTGTTTCTTAGATTTCTTCAGAAGGCACCCTTTTGAACCCCTTTGAAAAGCTATGCTCAAAGATCTTATGGCAATGACTTTGGCCTGAAGGATTTATTAGCATCAGGGACTATCCTGTAGGGATTTGTTCCTTTGCTTTATTGAAGCTGGTGTCGTTATTTGTACTTTTCTTTTTCTTTCTTTCTCCCTAAGGTAGTTTCTCTTTTCCATTCGAACCAGTCTTTTTCTTCCCTCCTTCAGAGAGGATGACGGTAGGAAGAATTTTGACTCATTGCATTTGCTTAATATCTGTTAAATGCTTCTTCAATTCCTTAAAGTCACCAATGAATTTTGGCATTCTGACCACCTTTTTTATGCTCTTAGCTGGTTGGAATTGATGGAATATACCTCAAAACTGACTACTGCTATTGGACTATAGAGTCAAAACAGCCTCCAACTTCCCCCAGAGCTCATTCTACCAAGTCTGTTTCAATATCTTGGGCAGAATCTGGTACTTATTCTCTCAAAGAAATCTGGAGAGCAGCTATTTGGTTGTCTTTGCATATCTTTTCCAAACATTATCGCTTGAACATTTAAACTCATTCGGAGGCATTTAGTGTGTCAGTACTGCCAACAAATATTTCTGATTCCCACCCTATTTGAGGACGGCTTTGCTACATCTCACAAGTCTTTGGATTCACCTGCTACTGATGACAAGGAAGGAAAAATGATGTCTTACCTGATAAATTTTTAAAGTCACAGCAGATGAATCCAAAATCCCATTTGTGAATTGCCCCTGTAATATTTGGGTTGACTGTACTGCAGGTAAAATTAGCAGTGAATGTATTCCTTTAAATGCTTCCATAGGTTGTCTGCCATGTTGAATATGACCATCTTTATTCTGTGGTAGTTTAGGTTATTTATTCTTGATACACCACCATTACTGCATCACAGATCAAAGCGGTTTACACAGAAAATATAAACAAGAAAAAAGCTACAGTGTTTGATAGGAAAGAACACAATCTCACAGACAGAGAGAGAGGAACCTCCCCCCCCCCAAAAAAAAAGTCCATCTCCAGAAACCTAACTCCTATTCCGTACAAACCAAATGAAATAGATGGTAGTTCCTAAATCTGGATTGAAAAATAGCTAGTACATCCAGCTCATCCAGATTCCTACAGCTGTTTCTGAACTTTTTAAAAAAACTTTAGACTGAAACGCTAGTTCGAAACTGAAAATTTTCAAGTTTTCCAAGATTCAACATAGATTGCTACCTTTGTTTGTGAACGTATTGCGCTACTGGCTCTTATCTAGTTTGTACTCTGCTATAACCTTTTCTTCAGTACTACTACTTAACAAATTCCAATTTATATTTTATCTTTAAACATTGCACTTTAAATCTGGCTTTGTTGTATTTCATTCTGATTATGGATCATGGAAATAATTTTTCAAAAACATTGTGGGTAAAACGGTGCTTCAGTCACAGAAATGGCATCAATCTATCCAGTGAACAGGTACAATTATGGACTCCTTTTACTAAGCTGCGTTAGTGTTTATAGCGCACACAGCATTTTAGCACGCGCTAAACCCGCGCTATGCAGCTAAAACGGATGCCAGCTCAATGCTGGCATTAGCGTCTAGCGCGCGGGGCAATTTAGCTGGTGCTATTCCGCGCGTTAATGCCCTAACGCAGCTTAGTAAAAGGAGCCCTATGTGTCTATAGCAGGGGTGCCCACACTTTTTTGACTCGCGAACTACTTTTAAAATGACCAAGTCAAAATGATCTACCAACAATAAAATTTTAAAAAAACACAACGCACACTGTACGCATAGAATTGTTAATTATCATTCCTATTCCGGGGTTTTTTCAAAGAGGTCAAAGCAGATGACTCTATACACTGTCACCTCAGTAACAACCATACAGAAATAGACAAATACCCACCCCCTCCCTTTTTACTAAACTACAATAGCAGTTTTTAGCGCAGGGAGCTGCGCTGAATGCCCAGCGCTGCTCTCGACACTCATAGGCTCCCTGCGCTAAAAACCACTATTGCGGTTTAGTAAAAGGGGACCATATTGTAAAATATAGACAGCAGATATAAATTCAGACACATTTTGATCACTAAATTTAAAATAAAATCATTTTTCCTACCTTGTCTGGTGATTTCATGAGTCTCTGGTTGCACTTTCTTCTTCTGACTGTGCATCCAATCTTTCTTTCAGCCTGTATGCTTCCTCTCCTCCAAACCTCATTTCCCCCCCCCAACTTTTTCCTCCTCTCTCCCTGCCCTTTCTTTCTTTCTCTCTTCATGCCCCCTTTCTTATTTTCCTGTTTCTCTTCTTTCCTTCTGTCTCCCTGCCTGCGCCCCTGACTTTCTTTCTCCCTGCCCTTCCCCCAAGCCACTGCCACTGCTGCTGCCATCGGGGAACGGGACCCAAACGCCAACAATGGATAACGCCGCCGCCGCCCCATGCTTTCTCTGCTTCGGGCTGATCAATCTTCTTCTCCCCGACGTCAATTCTGCCGTCGGAGAGGAAGTTCCACCCAGCCAGGCAGCGATTGGCTGGCCCGAACTTCCTCTCCGACGGCAGAATTGACGTTGGGGAGAGGAAGATTGATCGGCCCGATAGATCGCCAAGGCAAAGGGAGTCCTGGATGATCGACTCACTTTGCCTTGGCGAGCTACCGGTCGATCGCGATCGACCTATTGGGCACCCCTGGTCTATAGCCTGTGCAGATGTAAATGTACCTACTGTTTGAAGAGTTGTTCTCAAAAACTGGGAGGAGGAGATGTTTTTTGGGTTTTGGGTATTATTTTGAACTTCTCTCTTACTTTTGAACTCCAGGTTTCTCATCTCTGGATAAATCTTTTTTTCTGACTGAGACAACTTTGAGTAATCCGATCATATTTTCATAAACATAATTTTTCTTACTTAGTCCAAATGCAGCTCTTTATATTGGTTTAAATGTCACCTTGTTAAAATAAAACCAAACCAGTTTAATCCAAAATACAGCTGCTCGCTTGATTTTTTTTGAGTTACTAAGTTTGAAAGTGTGACCAATCACGTATGGAATCTGCATTGGCTTCCTCTAAAGGCACATATTATCTTTAAAATAGCTTATATTATGGGCCTCTTTTATCAAGCTGTGGGAGTGAATGCTGTGTGGCAAATACACCAAAGCCCTTAAAATCCCTATGGGCTTCAGTGTATTTACTGCTCCAGCCCATGCTATTGGGCTTCATGGCAGAAGCCCTATGATGGGTTTTTAAAAAAATCTTGCAAGGTACTCGTGACTTAGATTGACCACTATTGTAAGCAAGATACTGGGCTTGATGGGCCTTCGGTCTGTCCCATTAGGGCAACTCTTATGTTCTTATGCTATGTTCAAGGAAATGCTCCAGAACCAGTAGCTGGTTTAGTTGTCCAGTCCTATTGTTGCCCTTTTGGTTTTAAGACCAACTGTTAATCGGATGTCCTTCTTCTAGGGATGTTTGCTACAAGTGCATCCTTAAATCCATGTTTTCATTTCAGGCTATTAATGTTTGGATTAACATACCCAGTTCTGTTTAGGATGATTCCAAATGATATGCTTTTTCAGAAGAAATTGAAATCTTTTTGTATTTGAATAATTTAATTGATTGTTTTTTTTTCTTTTGTTGGTCTCTATTTGTAAGTCACATCGGCCCTTCATAAATATTTTGCAATAAATCAACACCCCCTTTTACTAAGCTATGGTAGGAGTTTCTACCGTGGCCTGGATCGCTGAATGCTCTGATGCTCCTAGAATTCCTATGAATGAAGGCGCAGCGTTGGACTATTTAGCACCCCAGGCCGCAGTAGAAACCTCTACTGTGGCTTAGTAAAAGAGGGTCTAAGCCCTGTGTTAGATTAGATTATGACATTTTATCATGGGATAAGGGGAGGGAAGAAAATGGTAATGACATAAAAATTCATTAAAGTAAATATTGTGTAATTTATTTACCCCCCTTACAAAAGCACAGTAGTGGCTACTGCAAGGCAAACGCTCCAACACTCATTGAATTCCTATGAGCAATTACCTCAACCCACCACGATAATCACTTTTGTATGATCTCTGTTCATGTACACTGTTTTGTAATCTAAAGTTTGACAATAAAAAAAGAGGTTTTAAAAAATTAACGGTTCTAAACCTAGGTCAGCCTATACAAAACTCCATTTGTTACATACTCCCATTTGAATACTGAGGCCTGGATTCTGTAAACGGCATCCCGATTGTAGGCAGCGGCAGGCGTCCTACCGCTGTCTAACCGGCAAATTGGGATGCACGGTTTTTTTTTTTAATTTAAAAAAAGCTTCTTAGGCAGGCTGCCTGCATTGGTGGCACTTTCGGGAGCCTAGGGAGGCCCACATGCCAGCCTAAGGCTAGGCGTGGGCGTGGTTAGTCCCTGATGTAGCCTTAGGTGAACCTAGGCGGCTGTACGCATGTCCCTAGGCCAGCAGGAGATGTGTACAATGTAGGCCAAGAAAATGCTGGCCTACATTGTAAGTAGACATGGCCACTAAGCTTATCACAGCAAAGGATCTCCCTGCTGCGATAAGTTTAGCGGCCGCCAGTCCCCCGTCCCCCTCCCCGAACGAATGCAGCAGGAGGGATGCCTAATCCCTCCTGCCCAGAAGACCCCTCACTGCCTGAACGAAACTGGCAGGAGGGTGCCCAATCCGTCCTGCAGGAAACCCCCCACCCCATGAACAAAACCGGCGGGAGGGTGCCCAATCCCTCCTGCTGAAAATCCCCCATCGCCCCCAAACAAAAGCAGCAGGAAAGATGCCCGATCCCTCTTGCTGGAAACCTCCCGAACAAAATCAACAGGAGGGATGCCCAATCCCTCCTGCTGGAACCCTCCCCAAATGAAAACGGCAGGTGGGTGCTCAATCCCTCCTGCCAGAAACCTCCCATTCCCGAATGAAACTGGCAGGAGGGTGCCTAATCCTTCCTGCTGGAACCCCCTACCATAGATTCTGCGATGACCCCCCTCCTCGGACCCCCCATCCACTAACCTATAATGATGGCCAGCAGGACGGGTCTTCCCAGTGGCCGGCCGACCCTCCTTTGTCGGAATGAGGTGGGCCTGCCCCTTTCCAGTGCATTGTGGGATGCACCAGGGAGGGGCCTAAAGCCTGATTAGCCCAGGCGCCTAAGGCCCCTCCCATGGGCAGGTTAGTGAGGGTGGGGGATTGTCACTGAATCTATGGTGGGGGCGTTCCGGTAGGAGGGATTGGCCACCCTCCTGCCAGTTTTGTTTGGGGGTGGGGATTTTATGGCAGGAGGGATTGGGCATCCCTCCTGCCGGTTTTGTTTGGGGAGGGGGGTTCTGCAGGAGGGATTGGGCATCATTCCTGCCGGTTTTGTTTGGGGAGGGGGTGTTCCGGCAGGAGGGATTGGGCATTCCTCCTGCCGCGTTCATTCAGGAGGGTGGGGGGACAGGTTGTCACAGCTGTGGCCCCTAAACATATCGCAGCAGGGAGATTCCTTGCCGTGATAAGTTTAGCAGCTGCATCTACAATAACCTGATTCTCTAACCGGTGTCTGTAATATGGATGTCAGTTAGAGAATCAGGTTTACTTTAGGCAGCCTTAGGCCCTTTTCTATATAGGATGCCCATCGCTTCTGAGACTGGGTGTCCTATACAGAATCTGGGCCTGAATCAGTAATAATTACACCCTGAATTTGATTTTATGACCAGTTTTTTATTACCTAACGGCAGTGTGCCCAAGGGTAGGCATAAAAAAATTCAGGATACTTTTAGATCATTTCCATAGAAAATTTGGTTAATGCAAAAATAATTTTAATGTATGTAAATCAACTTTAGTTTAGAGGTTTTGTACATGTTGAGTTAAGTTTCTAAAACAACACTGTAAACTGAATAGACATTCATACTGTCTTCTATATTTTCTTTGCTTGTTCGTAAGTGTATCATGTGAAAGAGAATTGTTTGCCTCACTGAAATGAAGTTATATCATACCAGTTGCGTTCCTCTTTTTCTACAAGGTCTATTACTCTGTCTTTGGAAATTTAGGTTGGTTTGGCTTACCACTAATGGTCATATCTGATGTGCAGCAAAATTTAGGTACACTGTTTATTTGTAGTGTGAATTAAAGCCTTGATTATGATCTATTTTGGATCAAGTATTAATCTTCTATAAATAATATTTTCATTCTTTTTTTCTTCTCTTTAAGTCTTGGGATATATTTTTTCGTAATGCAAAAGCAGGTGTTCCTCCTGGAGAAGCCTACTGCAAGCCTCCGTTGGTTAGCTTGGACAGCAGAGCATCACAATTTCAGAGCCAAGGGCTGGCAATGGTACCAGCTAAAGCAGAGAAAGTGATAGAGGATCACCTGGCTGTTCAGTTATTGATCAGGGCATATCAGGTGAGTGGACACGTGCTGTCTCTTTAGTAAATAAACAAACTTTGCATCTTTTGTAAAAATAGAACAAAACAAAAAAAATCTATAGATTTATTTTTAAGTAATTAAGGGGGAAATTCATCAATGGGGGCTAGTGTGCTAAACGCTAAAAACACCCATAGAATATAACAGGCGTCTTTAGTGTTTATTGTGTGCTCCTCCTGCACTCTTCCTTCTTGGGAACACTGCCTGGGGGTCAGTGCATCTCCCGGATCCTGGGCTTTCTTATATCCTCCTTTGGAGTTCAATCGGCTTCCATCTGTGGATTTTTTACCATCCACAGGCCATATTTGGATGGTAATTCAGAGTGGGTGCTGGCTGAGGGCCTACTCAGTCCTTATGGACTTCTATCGAAGTAGCTGCATCTTATGGGTGATGAGGTTTCTTCTGAGTTCTATATCTACTGTTGTTTTGGTCATTTCAGAGCGCAGGCTGTGGAAGTCAGATCAATGCTGCCTTGTCGGTTCAGACACGGTCACTGCAGATCTGACTTGGCTCTCTTGTTGTACTGTCCATTCACTGCCCAGCTGGTCTGGAGCTATTCTGTCCATGCCACATTGATTAGCTAAAAATTAGCTAGAAATATGTTTCCACAGCCTGGCTCAGCAACCATCTTTAGGACTCAGAAGGTAGTAGTTGGCGGCTGGACTCTGACAGCCGTGCCTGTTTTCTCTTTCGGTGTCATGCTAGCTCTTAATGGTTCCTCCTTTCTGGGGTATCTCATAGGAATTCTTGTTGGCTGCCACTTTCTTTGTGTGCGTTTTGGGGGTTTGTATTTTGGGATTTGTATTTGGGGGTTTGTATTTTGATAGGTTCGCCAGATCCTCTCTTTTGGTAAGTGCTGGAGGCCTAGTGGTATGGCATGCTGCCTCTTTACATAAGGATTCCTCACTGTTCATGTCTACCAGTTCCATGCCCAATCCTTGTTATGCATTTGCAGCCTTTGCTACTATTTCGGTCTTTCCTATTTCTGGTGCCTTTGGGAGATTTAGCAGGTTCAGTTGGCAGTGGCGCGAGGAGGTGCTCTTTCGGTACCTTATGGGTACAAATGCCTGTTGCTGTTCAGTCCATTTATTCATCCAGCTTCTAGTAGCCATGTGGGATATTTGCCATTAAGGGGTCTTTGGCGAGGTGTTTTGGTGAAGTAGTTCTTTTAGCTTGGGTGCTTTCGGATGGTAAGCTTCTGGATGCTTCTGGGGTCCGTTCCGCCAGATATGTGGTAACATCTTGGATGGCCATTTCTTCACTGCCTGGCTGACGGGTGTTGTAGTCTAGATGTGCCAGCTGGGTACGTCGCTGAATTTTCGGTCTTCAAGTCTTAGTTTAGAAAGGGTTAGGTTTGGAAGGGCTTTTTTACTCTCTGGAAGCTTCGGTCCATTAGAGCATACTTTGATGTTTCATTATTTAGAATTTTGGTACAATCCCTTATACTAAGTCAACTTGATTACTGTAATATTGCCAGTTTCCCAGAAGAATATGGAGCGATTACAACTAGTGTGAAATGCGGCAATCAGGCTAATTTTGGGGTTGAAGAAATTCAATCATGTAACACCTTCCTACCAACTTCTGCACTGGTTGCTGATGGAGGCATGTGTGAAGTTTAAGTTTGGATGTTTTTACTTTAAGGTACTATTTGGTTTAGCCCCTAAATATAAAACTGACCTTTTCTCTTTCTCAACCAATAGACATAAGAGAAGCTCACATTTGAATTTTGTTTCCCCACCGGTTAGAGGATGTAAATTTAAAAAATATCATCAACATATTTTCTCATATCAGGCAGCATTATGGGGTAACGATCTTGAGCAATTACTTATGCTCACTAATATTTATGGGGCATTTAGGAGACACCTAAAAACATATCTGTTCCTGAAATACTTAGGTAGCAGATTTGTATAATCTTATTCCACAATAACTGATCTCTAGAGCTGTTAATTATTAGCTTTTACTTTGTTAGTTTTACTTAATTTGTAGCATTTTTAACCATTGTAAACCGCATAGAACTTCACGGTCCTGCGGTATATATTATTATTATTAGGGTGACTGTGTGGTTTCCCTCCCTACTTTAGGACTGCTTTGCTACATCCCACTAGTCTCTGGATTCATCTGCTGCTGATGCTAAGGAAGGAAAAATTATATTCTTACCTGTTAATTTTCTTTCCTTTAGTCACAGCAGATGAATCCAGAGCTCCACCCTGTCTCAAATTTTTCGATATTCTGAGCGGATTTTATAATATTTTTTTCTGTCGGTGTTTCCTTTTCCATTTTCGAGGGATTGTTTTCATGGTTCAGCTATGTGAGAAAGGAGTTTACTGGGTCAACTTTTCTGATGCTTTGCGAAGAGTGATACTGGTTGACTAGGAGGAAATTATTCAAGGGTGCGACCGTGTGCTAAATGCTAAAAACGCCCAAAGGCTAAGAGCAACTCAGTTCTCTCTATCTCCACCTGCTGATAGATGGACATAATCCCACTAGTCTCTGGATTTATCTGCTGCGACTAAAGGAAAGAAAATTAACAGGTAAGAACATAATGTCTTTGCTGATGGCAGCCTCTGAGGAGCAGCTCATGAAGAATTCGAAGGAGAGGATGGAGCAATTTGCAATTCCCAGGTCTCTTTACATATTCTTCCCCACCTCTTGAGAGTTGTATATTCTCAGCTGATGAACTCTTGATTTAGTGCTCTCCCATGTAAGTTAGAGACAGAAGAGAAGCCCAGAGCCTGAAACATTGGATATCTTCCAATTCCTTGACACACCCCAGGAAGCTGTGACAGTGCCCATTGTCAGAATCCTTAAGGAGATTCAGATGAGAATGTGGGAAACACCCTTCTCTGTTTCTCCTGTTAGAAAGAAGACTGACTGTATGTCGAGAGTTCAGAAGGTTACCAGATTTGAGAAGCAATGACTTGTTTACTATTCCATGGTAGTTGAATGCTCTCTCAAAAGAGCCAAAATCTCCAAGACTCACTCCTCATTCCCCTGTGAGAGGGAAGCTTGGAGTCTTTTGGGATTTTTTTTTTTTTTCAAAATGCTATGTTCCTATCAGCTTTTCATGGGCATATACTTACAGAACATTGTGTATAGTTTAGCTGAGTTTGCTGGAACTTTTCCTAGGGAGAATGCCAAGGAACTCTGCCAGCTAGTAACCAGAGGGAAGGAGCGTGGAAAACATATTGCAGTACATCCTAAGATATTTTCAATAAAGCTTCGAGAGCTTTTCACACCCAGGGTATATAGTCTACTGAGGGGCAACTTCTCTAGATAAACTTCCTACAGTTAAAGGCAATTTAGACCATCCTGAGAGCTTTCAGGTTATCTGGTTCAAATATATGCAAGAGTGCTGATAATCAAAATCGCCTTTCTGGAAGTCTAGCGAGGTGTCCCAGCCTCTGCATTCAGAGCTTGAGATGGGCGTGGTGGAGGTGTGTTAAGGGTGGGCTTTGGGCTGCATAAGGGTGGGTTAGACTTGGACATCTGACAGCGATAATCAAACATTATGTAAGACATCCTGGATGGAACTTAGACATTCGGAACTAGACCTGTTTTAGAAGTTTCTATGTGCCACAAAGGTGCCCAAACTGACCAGATGACCACTGGATGCATCAAGGTAAGACAACTCCACACTCTCCCAGTGCTCAATGACCCCCTTCTACCACATAAAAATGAGAACAAAAAGGTACATACCTGGCTCTAGAACAGCAGAATCTGGTATGAGGAAGCCTAGTAGAGCATCATGTGTGTAGAGATACTCGGTGGATGGACTAATAAACCATAGAGAGGAGGACCCAGGCCTATAAGGCATTCTAACCACAACATCTTTGGTATTAAGTATGAACCCATTAAAACCCTCTCAAACCCTACTTTACTGCCATATAGGTGCCATTTGCAGTCATAAGGATTGTTGAGGTGGTGCACAGGTGGGTATAGTAGGTTTTGGGGGAGTTTGGGAGGCTCAGTATAAATTATAAGGGGGTTATGGTGAGATATACATTTGACATCCTTTATGTGAAGTTCACAGCAGTGCCCTCTAAGGTGCCCCACTGCTATGTTGGGATGTCTTATGTTGGGATGTCTTATGTTGGGATGTCTTAGGTGCTATGCTGGCACCTTCCACATCAAAATGGTCTGCATTAGGAAGTTTTGAACATGGACATTTTTGCATTTGATAATGGCCCAAAAGTTAGACGTCCTAAAGGCCAACACGTTCAAATAGGTCATTTTCAAAAAACAATTTAGACGTCTAGCAGTTTAAAAAATGGATGTTTCCCACAAGATGTCCAAATATTGGGGTGGGGAAACATCCAAAGTCGAAAATGTCTCTCCGTGGACTAGATTCAGTAAATGGCGCAGAAAAAATGGAACAAAAAACTCTGCATGGAGTACTAGTCTATAAATGGTACGCTGAATTGCACTCATTTATAGAATAGTGCATAGAGCCAATTTCCACACCAAACTTTGGATATGAGGATTTACACCAACCGAAACTTGGTGTAAATCCTGGTGCATAAGTTAGGTATAGGTCCCCAGTATTCAGCAATACCACACACATCCTTAGTAAAAGACCCTGACCTGCCTATACCTCTTCCTTGACACTCTCTTTTGAGTTGCACGCTATTAGATATGCATGCAGATCTTTATAGAATAGTGTTTAGCAAGATGTATGCGCAAATCAAAAATGTTGCCAATTAATGCCAATAATTGTTACCACCCAATTATTAACACTAATTGGCTCATTACCAATTTAGTTTCATGCTCATATTATAGAATACCACTGAGCGCACATTCTGGACTCAAAGTTGGAATGTAACAACATCCCCTGCTCTTTTGTGATCAGTGTTGGAAAACATTCCAGTCTCAATGGAGTGCTGATGGAACCTTGGCCAGTAGGGGGCTACGAGAATCATGAGTTGTTTCAGAATTATAGGATACATGTACAGAGTGGACCTTCTCCACAAGAAAGGAGAAAGATATCCAAGGACAGTTTTCCATGTGACCCCAGAAGCAGAAGTTACCGTAGGTACTTTCTTGTTGAACAGCGTAGCATACAGATTTATCAAGAGTCTGTTCCATTCTTGAAAAATCTTGCAAACCACATTATCGTTCAAGGACCCATGAGGAAGAAGGATTTGATTCAGTCTGTCTGTCAGGATGTTTTACTTACCTATCAGATATGTAGCTCTGAGAGACTTGCTCATTCTGACAGTCTCTCAGCACACAAAGTCGTGTTCCTTTCTGTTTGATCATATAATACATGGATACCTGGTTGAACAGCATCAAAGGCTTTATCCTATCTCAAGAAGACATTAAGGGCTCCTTTTACAAAGGTGCGCTAGCGTTTTTAGCGCATGCACCAGATTAGTGCGCTCTATAGTGCGCGCTAGCTGAAAAATTAACACCTGCTTAAGCTTAAAAGGAGGCGGTAGCGGCTAGCGCGTGGGGCAATTTAGCGCGTGCTATTCCACGTGATAAGGCCCTAACGCACCTTTGTAAATGGAGCCCTAAATGCTTGAATGTTTGGAATGCAGTAGATGACTACACTAAAGTGTACATGTTTAGCTTTTAGCAAAGTATGTTAAATTTCTGTTATTTTCCACAATAAAATACAGATATTGAAGATTCATTTAATAAAATGCTGCTAGATCTTTTGTATAAACCCCTTCTTTTATTAAGTCGCACTGCTGAGCAGTGCAAGCTAAATGCCGAGCCGCCCATTATAATCTTGTGGGCGGCTTGCCATTTAGCTTGCGCTGCTCAACAGTGCAGCTTGATAAAAGGGAGGATAAATATGTCTTTTTATCAATGTATCATTACTGAATGTGAAAACATAAAAGTAATAGCTATAATACCAGGAAACTTGTTCCATTAAGCAAAATTAATAGCAAATTGTAAGAAAAATGGAGCTTTATGTAATCAGTGGCTATGAAGGACCCCAGAATGTGCTTTAAAAATTTTTTCAATTATTTTCTGATGAAGCACAGTCAAATTCATGGGAAAAACTTCAATTCACACGGTTTTCCAAATTTAGCAGTTTTAGATCTAGTCAGAGCATTTCTCAGAAGGCACTACATAGCAAGTCGTGACTCTCTTGGCTTTGATAAAGGGCTCCTTTTACAAAGGCGCGCTAGCGGTTTAATGTGAGTAATACCATGTGCTAAACCGCCAGCCGCGCTAGCCCTACCACCTCCTCTTGAGCAGGCGGTAGTTTTTAGGTCAGCACGGGGGTTAACGTGTGATGAAAAGTCGCGTGCGTTAACCCTGCTAGCGCGGCTTGATAAAAGGAGCCCAAAGTCTTTTGATGATTCAGTGAGAGACACACAAAAATTGATGAGCTTTCCCTTGACTATATTTAAAATTAGTAGCATAAATTCTCTTTTCTTTGCTTCCCCCTTCCTTTTCATAACCTATACTTTCAGATTCGTGGACATCATGTGGCCCAGTTGGATCCCTTGGGAATTCTGGATGCTGACTTGGATTCATTTGTTCCATCTGATTTAATTACCACCATTGATAAGCTGGGTGAGAATGCCAAACTACAGTACATTTTTTTTCATATTGCAAGGGCATAACATATTACGTAAGGGTCTGAGAATGGAATGAAAGCTTAGGAGAAGGGGTTACCTCATCAGTCCATCATAGATTTCTGAGTATGATGTCTTATTAGGAGAGCAGAACTGAGAACACTTAAGCACAAAGGGTTATGATGGTCTTTCAGCCAGTGGAGTAGCTCTGCATATAACCCTAACTAAAATAGTGAAAAGACATGGAAGCAAAGTGGACAGTGATGCTTCACTGGCAATAACCATGATATGAACTTTAACACCAGCTATGGGGACAGAAGCAATCTAGGATAAAAGAAGAGCACTGAAGATAATCAGGGTGGCCAAACAGAAGAATAGTCTCTCCAATCCAGCAATGGCATTGAGTCTAAAAGTACAGGGAGGGAAAAAAAGGGCAGAACTTTACCAAGAACCAACTATGATATACAGTACTACCTGCATCTAAAGATTTTAAATGTGAAGATAGGAGAAGAAAAATGCAAAATATTGAAAAGAAATGCTAAGAAAAACAGCTAATTAATGGGAGAGTAAAAATGAAAGAAAAGAAATAGTGAAAAATGAATAAGGAAAGAAAAGGAGATGAATACAACTAGACAGGAAAGACGGACACCTCAAAACTCTGGGATAGAGAAAACCAGTGATGAAAGAAATGAGTTATAAAAGCAAAATATAGGAAATAAAATTTTATTTTCTTATTAAATGAGAATGCTGAACTTCTTAGTTTAGAAATCTATTGTGCATGAGTGTGAGAAGAAAAAGATCTCCGTTTAAATTTGTAAATTTTAAAAGATTTCAGAGATATCAAAATTTATAAAAGGATTATATCATAGTTACAGTACACTTATTAATTCATGAGTTCTGTCAACCCTCGATTTAAAGGATTTCAGATTTAATAGACAAGTTGGGAGTTCAAGTTATATGTATTATCCTAGGAAAAGCAGGCAGCATATTCTCACATGTGGGTGATGTCATCCATGGAGCCTGTAACAGACTATGAAAAATGAACTGTCACCTTAAGTTTTAAGAAACTTCATGACTGCCCGCACAGTGCATGCCCGAGTGCCTTCCCACCTGACATAAGCTCGTGGTACCTCAGTTTTTCATTCTCCACGAAGCGAAGTTTGTTCTCGACTTCATTCGATTAGCGTGCCTTTGAACCGCTCTTATTAAGAACATAACATAAGAATAGCCTTACTGGGTCAGACCAATGGTCCATCAAGCCCAGTAGCCAGTTCTCACGGTGGCCAATACAGGTCCCTTGTACCTGGCCAAAACCCAAGGAGGAGAAATATTCCATGGTACCGATCCAGGTCAAGCAATGGCTTCCCCCATGTCTTTCTCAATAACAGACTATGGACTTTTCCTCCGGGAACTTGTCCAAACCTTTCTTAAAACCAGCAACACTATTAGCTCTTACCACAACCTCTGGCAACGCGTTCCAGAGCTTAACTATTCTCTGAGTTAAAATAAATTTTCTCCTATTGGTTCTAAAAGTATTTCCGTGTAACTTCATTGAGTGTCCCTTAGTCTTTGTAATTTTTGACTGAGTGAAAAATCGATCCACTTGTACCTGTTCTACTCCACTCAGGATTTTGTAGACTTCAATCATATCTCCCCTTAGCTGTTTCTTTTCCAAGCTTAAGAGCCCTAACCGTTTTAGTCTTTCCTCATATGAGAGGAATTCCATCCCCTTTATCATCTTGGTCACTCTTTTTTGAACCTTTTCTAGCGCCACTATATTTTTCTTGCGATAAGGAGACCAGAATTGAACGTAATACTCTAGATGAGGTCGCACCATGGAGCACCATCCTTTTTTAAAATAATTCCTAGCATCCCGTTTGCATTTTTGGCCGCTGCCGCACATTGGGCGGAAGGTTTCATCGTATTGTCTACGATGATACCCAGATCCTCTTCTTGGGTGCTAACCCCCAAGGTGGACCCTACCATCCAGTAACTGTGATTCAGGTTATTCTTCCCAATGTGCATCACTTTGCATTTGTCCACATTAAATTTAATCTGCTATTTGGACGCCCAGTCTTCCAATTTCCTAAGGTCCACCTGCAATTTTTCACAATCCACAGTTTCAGTTTATAGCCGTGGAGGAGCATGATCAAAACATATGTCTAAGTCTGATTTGGACGTAGGGTGCTACACGCCCAAAGTTGGCAGGGCACAAAATTCCATTCTCAGAAAATACTTCTAAAGTATAATTTTTTTTTTCCAAAAATCGTCCATCTGTACGTTCAGGTGTTTGTTTGTCCAGACCGCCACTACATCTATTCTCGTCCAAGTCCCAGAACAAGACCTTTTGGACATGGGGGTGGGGGGCCAGCAATGTGATAGACTGACCACCCAGACATGGCAACAGAGCAGTGGGGCACCGTACAGGGCACTGCTCTGAACTTCACAAAAAGGATGCCATATAAACATCTCACTAGAACTCCCTTATAAGTAATGTTGAGACCCCCAAAACACCCCCCAAACACACTATACCTCCCTGTCTGCAACCCCAATAGCAGTAAAGTAGGGTTTTGGGTTTTGGTGGGCTCACATTTTCCACCATGAATGTAGTGGTTAGAGTGGCTTATGGGCCTGGGTCCTCCTCTCTATGGTTCACTAGCCCACACCTCAGGCTACTTAAAAGACCTCTATGCAGCTGTAATAGAATTTCCTATAGCAGGTGCTGATGTTCCAGAGACAGGTATGTACATTTTTATTCCGACTTTTATGGTGGTGTGAGGGGGGGTCAGTAATCACTGGAGGAGTGTGCGGGGGTCTGTACTTTGTACCTATAGTGGTTATCTGGTCACTCTGGATAAACTAAACTAAACTTTAAGGGGCTCATAATCAAAACAAAAAATGTCTAAAAAGTGGCCTAAATGGGTACTTGGACAATCAAAAACCCTGATCATCCAAGCATCCATAACCAAAACTGGTTTTAGACCAGTGGTCTCAAACACGCAGCCCGGGAGCCACATGCGGCCTGCCAGGTACTATTTTGAGGCCGTTGGTATGTTTTTTCATAATCACAGAAGTAAAATAAAACAGTTTATTGATATATGTCTCTTTAGCTATAAATTACAATATTATTATTAAGACTTAGCCAAAAGGAAAGATTTATAAACTATAAAGAGTTTACCTCATCCAAAATTAACTATTTTTTTCTGAGTCCCTCCAAGTACCTACAAATCCAAAATGTGGCCCTGGAAAGGGTTTGAGTTTGAGACCACTGTTTTAGACATATCTAAAACCAGCTTAGGCCTTTCCCCTGCCTTTAAATGCATAGAGCGAAAAGAGATATTTTTAGAGGAAGGGAAAGGGCGGGAGGTGGGCAGGAGGTGGGACGACCTAGACATAGGCGTACAGCAGGTATAAATCAAAGTTTAGGCAGGTTACCTAGTCGGCACTTATATATTTTGACATAGACTAAGTCAAAACAGGTATAATTGCCAAAAAAGGGGCTGCTGAGCTGATCACAGCTGTGGCAATGAGCTCAGCGGCCCCACCTACCAACCCCCCACCGCTACCATCGCAGCAGGAGAGATGGCTCATCTCCCCTGCCGCGATAGCGATACCACCAAGTGCCCAAGCCCTCCTGCCTCAGCGACCCCCGTGATAGGATCAGGGCAGGAGGGAGCCCAAGCCCTCCTACCCCGCCAAAAACCACACCCGCCCGACACGATTGGGGCAAGAGAGAGCCCAAGCCCTCCTGCCCCGCTGAAACTCCCTACCCCACCCCACTAACATATGGGCAGGAGGGATTGGCTATCTCTCCTTCCGCGATCGTTGCTGGGGGGAGGGGGGCTGGATTCTGTAACCGGTGTTCTTTTTGACAGACACTGGTTACAGAGTCCAGCTTTTAGGCGAAGGACCGGCTCAAATCAAACAAAAGCACTTTAAATATACAAATATTTCAAAAACAAACATTTTCACTCCCCTCCTCCCCTTAACCAATGAGAATAGAACCACATGTATAATTTCAATAGAATAGATATAATGAATAATGATTATAATGTTTTCCCATCCCCCTCCCTCCCACCCTGGATGTGTAAGGAGGTCAGACAAAAAGAAAAGGTACATGTCATCTATTGTGACTCAATAAATGATTTTAATGGGCTCCACACCCTCTTACATGCACTACTATATCCTAAAATTTCAGCATTCAATCTTTCATATTTGTAGCTAGAACATAAGTTTGCCCACCAGAAAGTATAATTAAGTCGATCATAATTCTTCCAATTGTGTGTTATCATCTGGATGGCTATTCCCGTCATTATTAAGAAAAACCGGCTTTTGTAACGATCCAAAGAAGATTTAACATGTAGTAAGGCAGTGGCGTACTAAGGGGGGGCGGGAGGGGCGGTCCGCCCCGGGTGCCAGCCATGAGGGGGTGTTCCCGGCCTTGCCGTTCATTCCCCCCCACCACCCCCGAAGGACCGCTCGCCCCACTGACCTTCCTGCACCACCTGTGAAGCAGCCCGCAGCAGGATCGCGACTTCAGCGATACCTGAGCTGCTTGGGCGCTGCTTCCTGCGCCGCGGTCCCGCCCCTCCTCTGACGTCAGAGGAGGGGTGGGAACGCGGCGCAGGAAGCAGCGCCTAAGCAGCGCAGAGATCGCTGACGTCGGGATCCTGCTGCGGCTGCTTCATAGGTGGTGCAGGAAGGTCAGTGGGGCGAACGGTCCTTCGGGGGTGGGTGGGGGGGGACTGAACGGCAAGGCCGGGAGCATAGGTAGTGCTGCTTCATAGTGGTGCGGGGAGGCCAGGGGGCGAGCGGTCCTTCGGGGTGGGGCAGGCGGGCAGGCAGGCAGGCTTTCAAGGAGGAGGAGGGTGACAGACAGGCAGGAAGGCCTTCAAGGGGGGACAGGCCTTCAAGGGGGGGGGACAGGCAGGCCTTCAAGGGGGGGGGACAGGCCTTTGGGGGTGTGTGCAGTCCTTCAAGGGGGAGGGACAGGCCTTCAAGGGGGGGACAGGCCTACAAGGGGGGGGACAGGCCTACAAGGGTGTGAGACAGGCCTTCAAGGGGGGTGCAGGCCTTCGGGGGGGTGCAGACCTTCAAGGGGGTGCAGGCCTTCAAGGGGGGACAGGCCTTCAGGGGGGTGCAGACCTTCAAGGGGGGGGACAGGCCTTCAAGGGGGGGGCAGGCAGGCAGGCCTTCAAGGGGGGGACAGGCCTACAAGGGGGGGGACAGGCCTTCAAGGAGGTGGGACAGGCCTTCGAGGGGGTGCAGGCCTTCGGGGGGGGGGTGCAGACCTTCAAGGGGGGGGACAGGCCTTCAAGGGGGGACAGGCAGGCAGGCCTTCAAGGGGGGGACAGGCCTACAAGGGGGGGGACAGGCCTTCAAGGAGGTGGGACAGGCCTTCAAGGGGGGTGCAGGCCTTCAAGGGGGGACAGGCAGACCTTTAAGGGGGGACAGGCCTTTGGGAGGGACCCTGGTTTAGAAGTACACGGAGGGAAGGGGGTGTTCAAAAGAGACATGCATATGCCAAACTTTGGGGGGGAGGAAGAAATAATGGGTCTGAAAATAGAGGAGAGGGAGAGAGATGATGGACCATGGGATTTAGGGAGGGAAGGAACAGAAAGGGAGAGAAATTGGACACAAGGGATGGTGTGGAGGAGGGATAGAGATACTGGATAGGAGGGTAATTGGGAAAAGAAAGGGAGAGATGGTGGACTCGGGTGGTGGGGAAGGAGGGAGAGATGCCGGATGAAAGGGTAGTTAAGAAAAGGTGGATCTGTGGAGGGAGATGAAAAAAGGGAAAGATACCAGACTTCCTGGGGAGGGAAGGGAAATGGAAAGGGAGGACAGAGTTGGCAGATGGATGGTTAGCATGCAGAAAGAAGAAAGAAGGAGACCCCAAGTTATCAGAAGAAAACCAGAGCATTGGGCCAACAAGATTTGAAATATAACCAGACAACAAAAGGTAGAAAAATTAATTTTATTTTCTGTTTTGTGATTATAATATGTCAGATTTGAAATGTGTATCCTGCCAGAGCTGGTGTTGGACTGCAAACGTGAGCTAGGATTTAACAGAGAGAGGAAAAGTCCTTTTTGTTTCTTTATTTTATTTACACCACAGCGCCAGTGTGATTAGGAGAAGCCAAAGGGGGTGAAAAAGCTATAAAACCCACCAGGAGTTTTGAAAAAAATCACCCAACTGGGCAGGAAAATCGAATTGAAAAACCAATTCAATAGGCTGAATCGAATCAAAATTTTTTTTCCTGAATCTGGCAGCATTAGTTTGCGCTACTGTCTTAGACTTTAGGACCTGGGATTGGGGAGAGATGGCATCCTCAGTACTTTATAATGCAAGTGAAACGAGGATTTGGTCAGACTTTTGAAGGGTCTGCAGAAAAAAAATATTATATAGGCCGGGGACATGAGACAGCAGGAAATGGGAACTTTTCTTCCTTCTATTTTTGTGAATGGAAAGACTGAGGTTGTCAGAGAGTTCAGTTAAAATATGTGCTTTATAAGAAAATATAATAATGTGTTTTATAAAGTTTATAGCATAGCTGGCCTACCCAGTGAGGTGTTCCTAGTGGTGGTGGTGGCAGCGTGTCAATGTGTTGAGAGGAAGAGGTGGTCTGGGAAATTCTGCTGAGCAAACTCTGGGCCCATTTCCACCCCCCAGTTAGTCCACTCCACTCAACTGGTTCACACACTGAGTGGGTCTTTGGGTGTTGTTTTGGGATCTCTTCCAGTGGTTTATCAGTATCTCCTTCTGGTCCAAGGAAGGAAACTTTGTTATCCTTAGCATTGACCTACAGAATATGTTTGTAACAGCGCTGCTTGTGTGGCATTAGGCTATGTAGTGATCGAAAGAAAAAAACAGACCTTTGCACATTTTTGCACTATATGGTGGGTGTATGAGGAGATTCACATTTCCTGCACAGCTAAGTCCATGTGAAGTTACCTTGTGCTGTATTTGACATCTAGCAAGGTCTCTGTTTGAAAGGAAAGATCTAAACTTAAAAATGAAGTGGCCAGAAGTTATGGTAAAAGCAGATAGTGTAGCTGGTTTTAAGAAAGATTTGGACAAATTCCTGGAGGAAAAGACCATAGTCTGTTATTAAGACATGGGGGAAACATCTGCTTGCCCTGGATCGGTAGCATGGAATGTTGCTACTCTTTGGGTTTTGACCAGGTATTAGTGTCCTGGATTGGCTACCATGAGAATGGGCTACTGGGCATGATGGACCATTGGTCTGGCCCAGTTAGGCTATTCTTATGTTATGTTCTCATCTGTAAGGGCCTTTGTTTTCACTTCTTATTTTAATGTATTTTTTTTCTGGGAACTTATCAGTGTTTTTTATAATGGGAACAAAAATGGAAGAGAATTAATGTGTGTGGGATGAGGGGGTAACTAATTTCTTCAGCTAAATAATTCAATCCACCTCAACCAGACATAGGAGAACTCACGCACCATTCACACACCCTCCAACCAAAAACGTCAAAAGAAAAAAACTGTTCGACAACCTCCTAGCCATTCGAGCTGCAACACTCGACCCCCAACTCTATAACCAATTGACATCGACCACAGACTGCAAAACCTTCAAAAAGAAATAAAAACCCTTCTATTCAAAAAACACATAAAACCGAACTAACACAATCAGAACTGTCCCAAGCATCACCTGCAACTACTCCATATGTACTTCTGATGTCATGACAATTCAGACATAATTTATGTTATGTTATGTTTGGAATATAAGAAAATTTTCACTGCCTGTTTCTATTCTGACCATTTATTCCGTTTCATGGTCATTACAAAAAAATATTTTTTTACATGGGGGGGGTGTCAAAAAATGATGGGCCCCGGGTGCCACATACCCTAGGTACGCCACTGTAGTAAGGTACCACAAATTATGGCTTCATAAGTCAATGGTATCGATGATCCAAGTACAACATTAATTTGGCCCCATATCGACTTCCCAAAAATTAAGTATCAAAGGACAATAAAACAACAGATGATCCAAAGTCTCTATATCAATATGACAATGCCAGCATCTATTAGATTTAGAACTAACTTTTGCAAACAAACTGGGGTCCAAAAAATCCTATGCAACAAGAAAAACCAAGTTTGTCTCATAGATGCTGATGCTGTACATTTCAACCTCTAAGTCAAAATTCATGGCCATTGAGATGCAGAAATATACTGCTTTATCTCCATGCTCCAAATATCTCTAAGACTATTTTTTGGCTTTTTATTCAAGCATTCAGAAATTAATTTATACCATCTGGTGGCATGATGTCCTGAAAGATCTGTCTGGAAGCATAGGATCTGCAAACTATAGTAAGTTTTAAAATTTTGCCAATCAGGGAACCCACTCTGAAAGGCCTGCTTCAGCTGGCAACCATTTATAATTTTGAGTCTTTAAAATACCAAATGATTGTTGCAGTCATGAAAAATCAAGCAGCCTCCCATTAGATATAACATCATCTAATGTATGAATACCTGCCTGAATCCAATTCTTCCATGAGATCCCAGCACCGCCTATTTGAATCTTGGAGTTTAGCCTTAAGGAATGAAAAGTAGATTTCTCAATTGGAACATCTGTTAATTTATCAATAAATTTCAAAGTTTTCCACGTGTCCAATAGAATAATATTGTCCTTAGCATATCTAGGTAATTTGATACTCAACACATGAGACAGTCACATTGAGGACATAAGTTTCCATTCTAATGTAACCAATCCAGGAGATGTTCCGTGAGCTCAGGGAGGATCCAATACATACCCTGACACATTATATAGGCCTGATGGTACCTATAAAAGTTGGGAAAATTTACCCCTCCCGCCGTAATTGGTTTTTGTAAAGATACTAAAACAATTCTTGCATTTTTACCCAGCCAAATAAATTTGATAAGAATGCTATTTAATTTCTTATAAAAAGATCCCTGAAAATAAACTGGCAACATCCCCATTTGGTAGCAAACCAGAGGCAAAATCATCATCTTAACCGTTTGGGTTCCATTGCTCACACATTTCTGTGGCCTTCAGCATTAAGGATTTTTCATTTACTTTCATCGTCTCCTCCAACGTTTTCTGAATCCAAATGCCTAAATATTTTATACCCTCTTCCTTCCAAAGAAAAGGGAATGTGCCAAATAATCCTTTTGGACAGTATACGTGTAGCGGAAGAACCTCTGATTTACTCCAATTGATCTTATATCCTGAAAATTTTCCAAATTTATCGATCAAATCTAGTAAATATGGAATGGTTGTTTCAGGATATAAGAACATAAGAACATAAGAATTTGCCTCCGCTGGGTCAGACCAGAGGTCCATCGTGCCAAGCAGTCCGCTCCCGCGGTGGCCCATCAGGTCCATGACCTGTAAGTGATCCTTTATATCCTTCCATCCCTTTTGTCCTTCCTTATCTATATCCTTCTAACTGTATCCTGTATGTATTCTATGTATGTATCCTGTATGTATTCTAACTGTATGTAAGCAGAGACTTTATATTCCTGACCTGCATAAGGAATACCCTGAATCTCCTTTGCCTGTTGAATAGCTTATAACAAGGGATCCAGAACAATATCAAACAGCAATGGACATCCTTGTCTAACTCCCCTCTCCAGACGAAAACGCTCTGAAAAAGTATTATTAATATATAATCTGGCAAAAGGGGAGCTATACAAGGTTTGAATCATTTGTATAAATCTGGAACCAATACCAAACCAATCCATTGCTTGATACATGAAGGTCCACTCCACACGATCAAAGGTCTTCTCTGCATAGCTTTTGTTAAATTCAACATGTGAAAAGCCAGTCTGGTGTTGTTTGAAGAATGTCTTTGAGCAACAAATCCTGTTTGGTTCATACCGATAATATAAGGGAGAGCCTTGGCCAAAAGTAAAGCCAATAACTTAGCCAGAAATTTACCATCTACATTAATCAAAGAAATAGGCCTATAATTTGAAACCAACATGGGATCTTTATTTGGCTTCGGCAAAACAATAGTTAGAGATCCTGCCATAATACCTGAAATGCAACCTTTAGTCAGTTGAGCCTGATATAAATTTAAAAGATGAGGTAATAGGGTAATTTGGAATGATTTATAAAACTCCGGAACTGATTCCTGAACTTGGAGGTGATGAGGATAGCTGGCTGAGTGCTGAGCTGCTCCTCTGGTGACTCCTATAGCCTATTTTTCAGCACTTGATCCCCTTACTGAGGATAGAAATTTAATTATTATGGCATCAGGAAAGCAAATTCATCTGTAGCCCACTTCTACTGCAAACGCTAGTATTAGTAAAAGGATGAAGGCAGATCCATTAAAAGTACCATTCCCAAATAATTCTATGGATATCCTAGAGCAACTCCTGGAGAGGATGAAACTAGTACAGGAGGCAGTGGAGGCTAATTCTGTGAAGTTGACACGCAGCTCCTGATTGGTGAGGTCTGACTTTAGTACAGGAAGAGGCAGTCGGAGCATACCGCGAGTGATTTCCTTCACTCGCCAGCGCTCCGGCTGCCCTCTCCAGCTATAAACCGTATTCGCAGTTTTCAACATTTGCGGGGGTTCCTGGAACGGAACCCTCGCAAATATCGGGGGAGTACTGTACTTGGTCCTCAATTCACATCTTGACATCTCACTACTGTCTAGAATCCTATTCAAGATGAGATGGTCATTTTGGCCAAGCAGTATTACATAATTTATTTTATTTTTAATGTCCAACTCTCCCTCCATCCCATTATGTTCAGCTAGGGAGTCCCACATATGAGAATATGCTGCCTGCTTGTCCTAGAATAAAGCACAGTTGCTTATCGTAACAGGTGTTATCCGGGACAGCAGGCAGATATTCTCACAACCCTCTCACCTCTCTGGATTGGATTTTTAGTTTGCTTACTGAACTGAGGTACTGCAAGCTTACATTGGGTGGGAAGGCACTCATGCATGTGCGGAGCGGGCAGTTGCAAAGTTTCTTAAAACTTAAAGTGACAGTTCATGTTTCATACTTAGACAAAGTCAAAACAGGTATAATTGCCAAAAAGAGGCTGCTGAGCTGATCACGGCTGTGGCAATAAGCTCAGTGGCCCCACCTGCCCATCCCCCACCGCTACCATCGCAGCAGGAGAGATGGCTCATCTCCCCTGCTGCGATAGCAATACCACTTACACCAAGTCAAAAAAGGTATAATTGCCAAAAAAGGGGCTGCTGAGCTGATCACGGCTGTGGCAATGAGCTCCATGGATGAAGTCACGCACGTGAGAATATCTGCCTGCTGTCCCCAGATAATACCTGTTATAATAAGTAACTGTGCTGTTCAGTATATCAGTAGTATAATGGGTACTCCTCATGTCAAAATGATTAACAGCTATCAAGATGAGGATCGACCAATCAGCGTTCACTTCTGGGTTAAGCCACACCTACGCTCTACCCATACCATGCCTACTCTCCGCCCACACTCCGCCCACTTTCACACAAACCACGCTCATACCACACCTACTTTTGCCCAAGCCTGCCCAAGCCTTGCCCACACCACACCCACTCCTGTCCATGCCCCACCCACTACCTGCCCATGCCCCTCCCCCTCCCATAGGAATGAGTGGTAGTAGCTCTGCCCATGCCCCGCCCCTGCCTATGTCACCAGAAATGCACTTTCTGATGACATCAGTGGAAATGGGTGTAACTGACATATCGGAAGTGCACATTCTGATGACGTCGGTGGAAACAGGATAAATGAAGCACTGGAAATGCGCTTTTCTGATGAGACGGAATTACATTTTCAGATGATGTCAGCGGAAACAGATTTAGTCGAATCCCCGGAAATGATGTGGCCAGAAAAAAAAATGTGGCTTTTATTTTAACAGTCTTTTAGTTAAAAGACAGGTTTTAAGATCCAATTGATAGAGCAGTGCACCCACAACTCACAAAAATGAAATGCCTTTTTTTTTTTCTTTTCTGTTGGTTTTTTTTTTAAGAGACACTTCAGAAGGAAACCTTAGTTAATATTTAGCAGCTATGGTGGCATTCAAGCTGCTGAAAAGAACGATAATACAGTCCGTAGAAAAGACATGGTGGAGGACTACAGGTATCGCTTTGCCACTGTCTGTCAACTTCTGACACAATTGTTTTATTTCTTTTAAAATGGATTCTAGCAGGTCTGTGTAAATTGTATGCATTTTGACTGGCGACCCAGTCCACCACGTCTTTTTTACGGACTGTATTATCGTTCTTTATAGCAGCTTGAAGTAGAGAGTTAATTCTGCCATAGCTGCCTGTTGCTTTTAGATCATAATAAATATGCTTCAATAAAGATTCCTTCATCTGTACCCTGTTCCAGTCAACTCTGTTAACCTCGCTCTAAATAAATAAAAAAAAGTCTTAAAACTCTGCCTTTTAACAGAGGTAGTTAGGGACAGTGGTTTTTTTTTTTCAGCATGGGAACTTTTATTTCTGCATGTTAAAGAGCTAAGGCATATGTCACTATGACAACACCAGTAGGCAGGGACATGTTCAGACAGGTTTAAACACGCCTCCCCCTCCCCCCTTGGCTTTATCAAGGGCTGCAAGAACCTATATGATTAACCAGCTTATCAGTTGTCACTAGAGAATGACACGGGGAAAAATTCTGTCCCTGTCACTGCCCCGCTATAAGGCTATGCACTGTATTACAGCCGGAGCCTTGAAGTCACGTCGGGTTGCCTGCTAGAAAAGTCTCCTCCGATGCAACCAGAAACAGGAAGTTGTGTCAGAGGAGACTTTTCCAGCAGGCAACGCGATGCAACTTCAAGGCTCCGGCTGTAATACAGCACATAGTCTTATAGAAATCGCCAGTTTCAACAAGAGAAGGAAAGGGAGGGAGGAAGGGAGATGCATGGCCAGCCGGCCGGCGGGAGAGAAGGGGCTGCCGGATTGAATGCTCGTTCACTGGGCGTGCTAACCATTCACCGCTCCACGGGGCAGTGAATGGCCTTGTACCCGATCTCGCGGTGACCTTTTTTTATGGTCACCGTTTTGGCGGGTTTCCCCCGGCTAGCTGCGGGTAACAACCACCGAGTCATTCTCTAGTTGTCACCATGACAATTGGGGTGTTACCCTTCCCACAAACATTAACTAAAGTTTCCTTCTGAAGTGTCTCTTTAAAAAAAAACAACAAAAAAACCCAGGAAAAAAAAGGCATTTGTCTTTTGTGAGCTGTGGGTGCACTGCTCTAACAATTAGATCTTAAAACCTGTCTTTTAACTAAAAGACTGTTAAAATAAAAGCCACATTTTTTTTTCTGGCCACATCATTTCCGGGGGTTCGACTAAATCTGTTTCCGCTAACATCATCAGAAAATGCATTTCTGTCTCATCAGAAAAGGGCATTTCCGGCGCTTCATTTACACTGTTTCCGCTGACATAACTTAACATAACCTAACATAACTGCAAGTCAGAACCCAAAAACCATGGTAAAATGACCCCAGCTTTTTTCTGTGATTATTTTACTATCTGAGAGCATTAAGCCATGCAAAGCCATGACCTGATGCTCTTGGCCTGCGGGGCTATGTCCCCTCTCCCCACAAACCTAACTTGCCCTGATGTTCAGCCCTCACAGTCCCACCCACCCCCATCATGGCTACCTGACTTATCATTCATGGTAAACGTGACCATTTATTTTTTCATCAAAACGGGACATCTATTAATTGTAAGTCTTACCCTAGCCCCGCCCCCAATTTATTCCATTCATTTTTCATGTACACATAATATCTTATTAATTCATAATGGTAACTATAAAATTAAAAAAACACAAAGCACACTATACGCAGAGAAAATGTTAATTAGCATTTATATTTGGGGGGTTTCAAAGATGTCAAGGCAGATGACTTTAAAATATGCAATGTCACCTCAGTAACTATAGAAAAATAGACAAATATGTTGAAACTGTTTTTTATTAACAAAAACAAACCATACACCAACAGAGTTACAAAGCCAGACAAGAATTAAAGGAATTAAGACAAGGCCCCCCCCAAGAGGACTGGACTCTGATGTCCTCTCAGGTTACAAGGTGCCTCAAACCCTCCGACCCCCCCAACAGACCCCCTCCGTACCACCCCCAATCCCCAACCTCTCCAGCCCCCCATCCCCCAAATCAGACAGGTGGAGTAGGATACAACTGCAGTCTGTTCAGAATGCGACTATGAGTCTGGGGAGACAAACTGTCCAAATAAGGAGACCAAATACAAACAAAGTCTCTGCTCCTGCGACGAGAGGAATAAGCCATGTTAGCCTCCCATCCTAAAAGTTTATATAATTTATTCCTCCAATACCAGAAGGAGGGAGGAACATCAGCCAGCCAGAAATTCAAAATACACTTTTCCCCCAAAATATAACATTTGCTCAAAAACAATTTCTCAGCAGAGGTATAAACAGAAAACAGAGAGAAATGAGCAAACAGCATATGAAATACAGGGACAGGAACCCATAACAGACCCTGAAGAAAGGAAGCTAAAGCCCCCCCAAAGCTCTGAATACCCTCACAACCCCAAAGGCCATGAAAGTAGGAGTTCACCTCCGTGTGGCAAGTGAGACAATATTGGGTGTCTACACAGCCCATATGGTAGGCCCAACTCTGGGAGGTATACGCTCTCAATATGGTCCGGAAGTGGCATTCTTGAAGTTCAGCACTATGCACCAGAGCAGGGATATGTTTAAGTGCCCAAAGCAAAAATTCCACCCCAAGCTCCCGCCCTAAATCTCGCGGGGGCCCAAGAGCACCAAGCTGTTTATGAAATAGGGAAACCGAGGCTCAGAATCCTCCCCTCCCTCCGAGAAGGCACGAAAACGAAGCCCAAAATCCAGGGAAAGGGAACCGCCAGGAAGGGACGTCACATAATTCCTTAATTGACAATGAGCAAAGGCAAGGTCCGGAGAGGAAAGACCACATTGCAACAGCTCTTCACAGGAGAGGAGCGTCCCATCATCCCACATAACGTGGAAAAGAAAGTTCAAAACCTGAGCCCGCCAGCGTCCAAAGACTAAGGGAAGCAACCCCGGGGGGAAGGAGAGATTACCGGTCAAAGGTAACAGAACACTAACATGGGAATCCTGTTGCCAAAGGAGCAGCAACCGCCTCCACATCTGCCAAAGCGGGTGAAACAAAATACTACGTCTACAGGAAGTTGGCACCACCACCAGCCGAGTATGGAGAAGGAAAAGGAGGTGAGCAGGATAAAAATAATCATGCTTCATGGAGATATCAGTATAAAGATCAGTACCCAAGACCCAGTCCCAGATATGTCGCAAAAGGCACGCCTGATTATAAAGAGCAATATCCGGCACTCCGAAGCCTCCCCGGTCCCAAGAGCCCACTAGCAACTGCCACCGCAGCTTAGACTTCCTGCCCCCCCCAACAAAACTTTGATAACAACAAGTAAAGGGCCCAGATGTCTTTACACAAGAGACACAGAGGCAGTGTCTGCAGAACATAAAGCCATGTAGAGAACAAAACCATCCGAAAGAGATGCACTCTCCCCATCAAGGAGTGGGGCAGATCACACCAAGTAGCTAGGATTGAGCCAGTAGTGGAAAGCAAGCGAGATACATTCAACCGGTAAAGCTCCCGAACATCCATGGACAGTTGGATGCCCAAATAGTGAAAGGAAGAATCAGCCCACTTCAACGGAAAAGAATCCCCCCAAGACCTCTGAAGATGCTCAGTGGAGGCCAACACCTCCGATTTCTTCAGAGTCAAGGTGAACCTAGAAAAATCTCCATATTCCCGAACGCTTTCCAAGAGAGTAGACAAGGAGTGGTGCGGGTCAGTCAAAAAGACTAAAAGGTCATCAGCAAAAGCTGCAACCTTAAAATGAGTGGCACCTAGCTGAAGACCGCTGATGTCTACATTAGACTGCAGCTCTCTTATTAAAAGATCTAAATATAGCGCAAACAACAAGGGCGATAGAAGGCAGCCCTGACGAGTTCCCCTACGAATCGGAAAGGAAGTCGAAAGGCCACCGTTCACCGAAATCCGTGCCGCTGGATCACTATATAACGCCAAGATAGCATTAAAGAAAAAGGGGCTCAGCCCATATGCCCGCAACACAGCAAAGAGAAACCCCCACAGCACCCGGTCAAAAGCCTTCTCGGCATCAAAGCTAACAAGTAAAGTGGGGGGTACCATCCACACCGGCTTTCTCCAAGGCCAACAAAATATGTCAAAGATTCTTAGACACCGGCCGATCACGCACAAAACCTACCTGCTGTTCCGACACCAGAGAGGGCAGCACCTGGGCCAATCGATTTCGTGTCAAAATTCAGCAGGGATATGGGTCTATAGGATTCCGGCAGGGCCAGGTACCCACCAGGCTTAGGAAGAACAATGATCTGAGCTAGGTTCAAATAACGAGGCAAAAAACCCTTGGCCACATTCAAATTAAAAATCTCAGACAATAACAGAGCGATCTCAGTGACTAGAAACTTATAAAATTCACCGCGATAGCCGTCAGGCCCTGGAGATGTGCCCAGCGGGCTAGTTCGAATCTCCCACTCCACCTCTTCCGCATCAATAGAACACTCCAGCATAGCTGAGTCCCCAGCAGAGAGACGGGGCAGATCCAAGCTGTCCAGATAGACTCCCCCATCATGAAGGTCCGGGCCCGGTGAGGCATACAAGTCGGCGAAAAAATCTAACAGAATGCGACTAATATCCTCGGTGTTATGATGCAGTACTCCCCGCGCGTCATGCAAAGCTGTGACACCCACAGACCCGTGATAGGGCCGAGCTAAACGAGCCAACAGCTGACTACTCTTATTAGCAAACTGAAAAAGCTGAAATTTATAGTGGTCCCTAGACTACTGAGCCCCCCAGTGCAAGAACTCATTCAATTCTTGTTGCATCTCTAAAAGCTGAGTCTTGAGAGCTAACGTAGCGGCGCTGGCGAAGCGCCGACTCAAAATCTGAATCCTATGTTCCAACACTATAATTGCCTGGTGTCGCATTTAACCTCGAAGACCACAAATGCCATGATTTCTCCACACAACACGGCCTTTGCTGTCTCCCAATAAAGGATGGGATCCTCTCTATGTTCCTGATTAGTATATTTGAAATCCCCCATTTGGCTATCAAAAAATCGTGAAAGAGGGCGCTATGATACAAGTGACAAGGAAATTTCCATGGGATACCACCCTCCCGGGGGGACCCCCAAAGCCAATGTAGACCCACCCAAGCATGATCTGAGATTTCAATTGGACCCAGTAGCACTTCCTGAACCGCAGGAAGCAGATCCCGGAAAAGGAGGTTAAGATCAATTCGAGAGAGCGTCTCATGGGCCTGAGATAGATGCGAATAATCTCGCTCCACCGGGTGCAAAACCCTCCAAACGTCCAGCAGGCCCAAGGAAGAAGCCAATAGCCCCGCCCCACAGAAGAATAGCGGTCCATCCGCGGATCAGGAACCTCATTAAAGTTGCTTCCAAGAATCGGGGGATACTCCCAAACTGCAATAAAATGTTACGCAGCTTCCTAAAAAATTTGGCAGAAGGATTATTAAGAGCATAAAGATTACAGAACAGTAAGAGCTTATTGTTAAGAGAAACAGAGGCGATAAGGAACTGTCCCTCGGGATCCCGAAGAACCCTGTGAGTTTGCAGATGAAGGCCCTTGCGAAAGAGAATCACCACTCCTCCCTTCCCCCCAGAGTCGGACCCTCCAAATGCGCACCCACCCACCAAGTACAGATCTTAGCATGCTCCGCAGAAGATAACCGGGTCTCCTGTAGAAAAGCAATGAACGCTCTCCTACGATTCAACAATTGTAAAATTTTATACCTCTCAATAGGAGTGTGAATCTCCCCCCACATTCCAAGAAATCAGGTTATGTTCCAGGAAAAACTAAAAAAGGGCCAATAGCAAATACAAAATATCCCATAACATAAAGCCCAAGGAGTGTCCCAGCCACCACCCCTCTAGCCGCTCACCCAGAAAACCCCCAACCTCCCACCTGTCAGAACCAAGGAGAACCCCACTCCCCAACAAAGCCATCCCACTCCTTCCCACTTCCCCCAACTCTCCCCCACCCCCACCCCCTACAACCCTAGCTATACCCTGTACCACACCCCAAGAGATGCCACTTTCAGAAAGCAGGGTACGCCCACTACAGGCTCCCCACAGAAGTACCCCTGCCTGAGATGATGCCTCTGTCCAAGCACCCCAAAAAACCCCAAAAGATCCTCCAGGGCTAAGCCCCAGAAGAGCTAGGGACAAAGAAACTGCGGGTACAAAGGAAAGAAAAGGTCAAGACCGCAAAGCAAGTGAGGCTGTTACCCAAACCCCGGTCCCCCATCAAACAGACCCAATGCCCTCCAACCACACAATAACTGACCTGCTCCCAAAACCCCCACCCTACGCAAACACCCTCGCATACTCAAACACACCACAGGTATATCCTACAGCATCTCCCTCCGGTCCCCCTCTGTCACCCACTCACACAGACATTATCTAAACACAAGCCACCTCTCCCTCTCCCCCAACACAGCAGAGTAATACAAGAAGGCAAAATCCCATGAGGGAAGGAACAGGCATCAAAGACCACTTCCAGTGAACCCAGAGAAATGCCAAAGTCAATGGGTCAAGTTCCAGAGGGAAGAGAGCTGTGCACGCACAGAGCCAGAGGCAGGTGGAACGAGCCCCCTGCACAGCCAACCAACTCCGCTGAGCTAGACCCTCAGAAGATCACGGGGCAGCCTCTGGGAACTTCTCCTCCACAAACCTCTGGGCTGCTTCCGGAGAGTCAAAATGATGTGCCCGGCCAGCATGCATCACCCGCAAACGTACAGGGTATTGAAGAGAGAAGGGAACACTGCGACGGACGAGACTGGAACAAAGGGGAGAAAACTTGCGCCGAGCCTGAGAGACCTCTGCAGAGTAATCCTGGAAGCATAGGACTGGTTTGTTGTTGTAGAACAGTTTCTTCCCCTGGCGCAGGGCCCGAAGCACCTCAATTTTATGGTGGTTATTAAGCAGGCGGCAGATAAACATCTATGCCATCCCTCTGGGGCCCCAGGCGATGTGCCCATTCAACAAATAGAGGGTCCAACTTCTGTGGGATAGCTAAGGACTCCATCAACCATTTTCCCAGAAAGTTCCCCAGTTCAGCATCCACTAGGGACTCCGGCAAGCCCACAAACCTGAGGTTGTTCAGGCGGGACCAGTTCTCGAGATCCTCCACCTTGGCCTTAATCGCTGCCAGAGAGGTGGCATGCACGGACTGGTCTTGGGTGAGTCGTTGCACCATGTCTTCAGCAGAGCTGACCTGCTGCTGAGTGTCCCGAACCTCCGAAGTCAACGCGGCAAACCGCTGGTCCAGAGTATCCAGTTTATTCAGAATCCGCTGCAGCTTGTCACCCAGCATGCCCTCCAGCGTGGCCTGCACCTCAGCAGTAACCTCCACGACCCAGAGGGAACTGGGGGTCTCAGGCGAGGTGGGTGCCACATGCGCCGCCATCTTGGCTTCAGTCTGCTTCCGTCGCTTGCGGTCCGTCTTCATCAGACGAGTGGCCATCACCAAAAGAGCTGCAAAAGTGACCCAGCAGGACCCGACCGCGCTCCCCACTCGAAGAAACGGAGAACTGAGGTAAATTTGCTGATTAATTAGCTGAGCTGTAGTGGGCGTACCAGAGCTGCGAGATCACCCTGCTCACAGCCCCATGCTTCCGCCGGAAGTTCAAAATAGACAAATATAATGCAAAATCTACACAGCAGATATAAATTCTCAAAACTGACACATTTTGATCACTAAATTGAAAATAAAATCATTTTTCCTACCTTTGCTGTCTGGTGACTTCATGATTCTCTGGTTGCGTTACCTTCTGACTGTGCATCCTTTCTTTCTGCACTCAGGCCCAACAATTGTCCCATTCTATTCCCTACCTCCTTCCTATGTCCTTAGTGCTCCCAGTGCCTCCTTCCTATATCCTTAGTGCCCCTTCCCATGTCCTTAGGACCCCCAATGCTCTTTCCTATGTCCTTAGTGCACCTTCCCATGTCCTTACTGCCCCCAGTGCCTCCTTCCCATGTCCTTAGTGCCTCCAGTGCCTCCTTCCTTTGTCCTTAGTGCCCCCAGTGCCTCCTTCCCATGTACTTAGTGCCCCAGTGCCTTTTTCCTATGTCCTTAGTTCCCCTTCCTATGTCTTTAGTGCCCTCAGTGCCTCCTTCTTATGTCCTTAGTGCCCCTCCCTTGCCAAAGCCAGCCTGCCTGCCTGCCTCCCCCTCACTGCCTTCCAGCTTTTGTCCCACCCCCTCCCTCAAAGCCAACCAGCCTCCCTCCCTCCCTGCACCGAATATGAGAAAGCTGAACTGCAAGACTCCTGCCTGTCTGTCTGCCTCCCTCCCTCTGAAGCCTACCTGATTCTTCTGCTCCACTCCGTTCCACTGCTGCCACATCCACTGCTACTTCCTGCCCTTGCGCAACAACTGCAGGAAAGGCATGTTTTGGCGCCAGCCCAGAAGCCTTCTCCCCGATGTCAATTCTGATGTCGGAAAGGAAGTTCTGGGCCAGCCAAGCAGCGATTGGCTGGCCCAGAACTTCCTCTCCAACGTCAGAATTGACGTCGGAGAGAAGGCTTCTGGGCCAGTGCCAGGACATGCCTTTCCAGCTGTTGTTGCGGCAAGGGCAGGTAAGCAGGGAGAGAGCCCATTCTCCTGCGATCGCCTGTCCCGTTGTCCCCACACACAGCTTCAGGACGCCGTCGTTGAAAATGGAACATTTCAATGTCCTGAAGCTGATTGTGGGGACTGTGTGGGGACAATGGGACAGGGAATCAGAAAATGGGAGGGTCTCATTCAAAACAGGATGTATGGTCACCTTATTCATGGTCCAGGGAGTCTGGGGTTGGGGGAGTTCATTAGGAGTGGTTTGGGGTGTGCAGAACTTTGGCCAGGAACGATGCCCAATCATTCTTGGCCACAAAGACACAAATGATGTCATTTAACAGTAGTTCGTTGAAATCCAAAAGCAGCTTCTGCAGTTTTTAAAATCATTGAATTTAGTTGCCAGTTGTCTAAGATATGTTAAGCTTTTACATATTGATACTAAATTGGAACTAGTCCCTTTCCTCATCCCTGTCCCTTTCCCCATCCCCTTTCCCCATCCCTTTCCCCAACCCCCAGTCCCTTGTCACGTCCCCTTTACCTGTCCCCTTTCACCTGTCCCTGTCCCCCATCCCTTTCCCCAGTCCCCTTTCCCCATCCCCTTTACCTGTCCCCTTTCCCCATTACCTGTCCCCTTTCCCCGTCACCTTGTCCCTGTCCCCATCCCTTTCCCCGTTCCCTTTCCCCATCCCCATGGGCTCTGTCCCTATCCCTGTGTCATTCTCTAGTTAGCATTATAGACATGCCTATTATTCTAGAGTTCTGCAAAATTTTAGGGTACTGATGTTCTTCCTGACTCAAAGTATTTATAACTTTGTCATAAGGTTAATGAAGTATAGAAGTCAAGTAAGATCACTATTCTAGTTCAGATTATACCTTTCTCTGATCTTTCTATAACTTGGAGGTTTCATACCTAGTAAACAGATTTTCCTTCCTGCTTACTCGGAAAACAGGACTTGCTCTAAGCTCAATGTGGCCAACTAGTAAATACTAGAGATGGTGATTCTAAGAAGCAGGGCCATAGCCCCAGGTGGGCTTGGGGTTTTCTGTTTTTTTCTTCATGTCATCTCCCATCATCCAGGTGCACCATTAGTGAAGCTGTTGGAGATCCCCAGGCCCCAACAGTTGAAGAAATCTGGAGCTCACTCTTGAGTCAGCTATGCAGTGCAATGCAATGAAAAAGAGCACTTCAAGCTGCTGATACTGGCATGGTAAACAGTTCTCTTGGGGGTGCTTCCTGCTGATGATCTTGAAAGATCAGCATCGGGCAGAACTAACCCACCAGTATTCTATATGCAGCCAGGGAAGGAGCTGGAAGTCTTGGTCGTGCACTGCAAACCGCTCACAAACAATTCTAGTGGCATGACATTTCTCATTGTCCTGTTGAAAGATCCCATTGGCCATTGACCTATGGGTGTACTTGATTGGCAAGGATGGAAAGATACCCATATTGGTTGAGAGTACCTTCCAGAGGTATCAAGGAACCCAGACCATACCAAGAAAACATTCCCCAGACCATAACGCTGCCATCACCAGTTTGTGTATGTCCAACAGTGGTTGCTGGATGTTTGTTTTCGGCAGTTTCACATGCCAACGTCCATCCATTTGATGGAGCTCAAAATATGACTCAACAGAGAAGGCAACCCTTTGCCAAGTGGTGCAAGTCCAATGTCAGTACTCCTGTGCAAATTGCAGCCATTTTTGCGATGAACCTTCATGAGCATGGGTGCCGTCACCAGCCGTCTGCTCCGGAACCCCATTTGCAACAGGGTTCGCTGCGCAGTCATTTTGGGCATATATCTGGAAGCCCCCTGGTTCATTTGGATGGTGAGTTGCTCCACCGTAGTGTGCCGATCGGCCTGCACCAATTTGCATTGCTAATGTTCATCTCTTGCATTGATGGCTTGTACTTATGGAATACTTTAACCACAGCAGCCTGTGAACAGTTCACAAACTCTGCCATTTACGAAATGCTGCCGTCCTTGGCTCGGTAGCTGATGATCATGCATTTTTTAATGTCTGATAAATAGTGTTTTTTTCCCAATGAGAGTTACGGTTGATATATTGGTAACTTGCTGATATCCCACCTTATATATCCATGAAGTCTACGTGCAACTTCCATTTGTTCATTGGCTGTAGATCCCTGACGTCAGAGCTATGTAGGTGGTGGTCATAATAATGTAACTCGACTGTGTATCTCAGGCAAAAGAGAGTTTTATACATATTGGGGTATGCCACTCTATATCTTGCTTAATACGATTATTGCCATCAGCCTAAAATGCTGCTGCTGATGACCGCCTTTTCACAGCTGAATCAGGATGAGCTCTTGATTTCTTCAGCTGTGAAAGCTTGGGACCTATGCCAGTTAGATATTTTCTATTTTAATTTTAGTGCGGGATGGGGGCAGTGGGAGGGAGAAAAGAGAAAGCGAGCGAAGGCAGAGGAATTAGGGTGCTCAGTGCCTAGCACTCACCCATGTTTATTTATTTAATTAATTAATTAGGATTTATTTACTACCTTTTTGAAGGAATTTGCTGAAGGCCGTGTACAGCAAGAACAAGTCAAACATAAGCAATAGACTGTTACAGTAGTAAAAATATTAAAATTACAATTGAAGTATGCTATAATATGCTACATCAATGTTCTTCAACCGCTGGTCCATGGACCAGTGCCGGTCCGCAGAAATTTCCTGCCAGTCCACAGGGCAGGCATGTGCATCGGGCCCAAGACAGTGTTTATCAACTGCCGGTCCGCGGTGCGATCGATGCGGTGTTATCTTTGGGTTGGCTTCCGTTTCCTCACTGCTGCAGTGCACAAAGCTGCGGGCAGCGGCTCCTACGTGTGTCCTGCACCTGAACCGGAAGCCTTCTCTCTGACGTTACAACGTCAAAGGGAAGGCTTCCAGATGAGGCGCAGGATGCACAAAGAGCTGCTGCCCGCGGCTTTGTGGACAATGTCAGTGAAGAACAGGGAGCCGGCCCGAAGATAACACCGGAGGCGGCATAAAACAGCCAGGATGGAGCAGGCCAGAAGGTAAGGCACAGCATGGAGGGAGGGAGACAACAAAGGTAGGGGGAATGATTTTATTTTTGAATTTAGTGATTGAATTGTGTCAATTTTGAGAATTTACATCTTCTGTCTGTATTTTGTACTGTTCAGGAAGAAATGCATTTGTTTATCTTTCTCTGGGGTTGTACTTCATGCAGAGTCTTGCATCTTAGGGTTTATTTGTATATATTAGTACTTTTAGTTTTTGGTCCCATATTTGCATAGGGGTTATTTGTGTTCTGGTAGGAATGAATGTTGAGAAGCATACAGTGTGCTTTGTGTAGTTTAATTTTGTGGTTAACCATTATGTGTTGTTAATAAGATTATATTGTGTGTATATATGAAAAATGCATGGAAAAAATAGTGTTACAATTAGTGCTATTATGGGGGCAGGTCTGGGGAGGAGTCTGGCCCATGACTTAGCCCAGTGTTCTTCAACTGCCAGTCCACAAAATAATTATTTTATTTCTGCCGGTCCATAGGTGTAAAAAGGTGCTACATTACATTGCTGACACATGCAGGTAAAACTTTTTAATAGCATAGGGTGTAAGCAAAGATTGAGGACCTAGTTCGCTGGGAGCGTTGGACCCAAACGCTCCCAGCAAACTAGGTCTTTAAGGTTTTTATGTGGATTGTTATGTTGACTTTTATATATATTTTTTAATAATAAAGTCCATTTCAGGAACATCGTCTCTCCACGGTGTTTTTTGATTTTTCTCAGATAGTAAGTCATATGTATACCAAGTTTAGTTGAAATGTCTGCATGCATTTCAGAGATATGCTGGAACATACATACATACACACACATATGTCCCAATCCCTATTGTGGACATCCCTATCATGGACATCCCAATCCCAATCTCTATTGTGGACATCCCTATCCAAATCCCTATCGTGGATAGTAAATGTATACCAAGTTTGGTTGAAATTGCTCCATGCGTTTCAGAGTTATGCTGCGAAAGCTATGGATTAGACAGTAATATCTGTCATTTTTGATAATTTTTACATGTCACCCCCTTTTTTACAGGTCACCCCCCTTCCTATCCCCACAATATTTTTTTTCCTGATAGTAAGTGATATGTATACCAAGTTTGGTTGAAATTGCTCCATGCGTTTCAGAGTTATGCTGGAACATACATACATACACACATCTGATTTTATTTTTATTTTTTTTTAAATATCTTTATTCATTTTTAACACTTTCATCTGATTTTAATAGATAAGTAGATAGATTAATTGTTCCAAGTTTCAAGTTTCAAGTTTCAAGTTTATTAAATTGTTTGATTAAACGCTTTTCCAATTTCAAAGCGTTTTACAAAATTAAAAACAGAGTTTAAAAACAAAACTAACTTATACATAATATTATACTACACAAACTAGGGTAACATCCTTTGGACAAAAAGAAAACTAGAAACAGTGGGAAAATAGGGAAGAAATACAATTTTTGTTTAAAGAGAACATAAAAGGAAAACACATTAGGGAGGTAAGGAAAATAAAAAAGGCATAAAATGTCATTATAAAAGTATAAAGGTATATATTTAAAGGGAAAAGAAGTTAACTGATATTATTGCTCAGGAATTAACTGAAATAATTAAAAAAGAGAAGTATCAGTTAAATGCTTCTTTAAAAAGTAGACACTTTAAGTTCTTTTTAAAAGTTTGCAAATCTTGTTCTAATCTTAAATACAAAGGAAGAGAATTCCATAACATTGGGGCAGTGACAGAGAAAATTGAAGCACGGCGAGTTCCAATAATTTTCAGTGAAGGAACATTAAGGGTCGATTGAGAGGCTGATCTGAGAACTCTGGATGAACTGTAAGGAATCAGGAGCCTATCTATAAAAGCAGGAGTATTAGTTTTTAATGTGTTATGAACTAGAAGAGCTAATTTATAATTAATCCTGTAAGATATAGGCAGCCAATGAGCATTTTGTAATAGGGGTGTGACATGATCAAACTTTTTGGAACCTGTAATAATCTTTATAGCAATATTTTGAATGAGTTGAAGACGTCTTATATCCTTTTGGTAAGCTCCTTTTAATAAGGAGTTACAATAATCCAACTTTGCAATAACTAAGGAGTGAATTAATGTATTAAGGGAAAATGAATCAAGAAGTGGGGCAAGCGAACGGATCATCTTTAACCTGTAGAAACAATTTTTAACGAGAGCACTGATGTGTGCTTGGAAAGTGAGATTGTTGTCTATTAAGACTCCCAAAATTTTTGTGTTAGTTGTTTGATTGAGGGGCTTATTGTCAATAATTATTGGACTAGCAAGTTGAACTCCTTCTTTCCCTGAGAAAAGCACAGTGGAAGTTTTAGTTATACTTAGAGATAATTGATTATTATTTAACCATTCATGAATTTTGGCTAACTTATGATTGATTTCTGATATGTCATGTGAACTGTTGGGGTCAATAGTGTGCAAAAGTTGAAAATCATCTGCATAGGCATATACTGTAAAGCCTATGGATTGACAGAGTGTTAAAAGTGGGGCCAAGTAAATATTGAACAGTAATGGGGAAAGTATGGATCCTTGAGGTATTCCATAATTGTTTTGGTACGGCTTTGAAAAAGCATTGTTGAAAAACACAGTGGAAGATCTTTCAGAAAAGTAAGATCGAAACCAATCTAATACTTGATCTTTAATGTTCCTTTGTAAGCTCAAATAATAGGGTCCTCCGGATCACATAGGAAGATAACAATTTGCTTCTTTTGAGAATCTTGTCTAAAAGAGAGCATGTTTCACTGAACACTGAAGCCTGTTTAGTTTGGAAATCACCTCCCTCTTGCAGGTCTGAGTAGTCAAAACTATTGCACTTCATGACAGAGGCTAGGGATTTCATTTCAGGTACATCCTGTTCGCCGAAATGTGTTAAATGAACTTATCTGCCTCAACAGTACGTCAGCGGTGCCTGGAGTTTGGCCTAGGTAGCTGTAGAGCAAGAAAGAAGCTGTTGGTAATGGCGATGCAAAGAAAGCAACGGGTTGAGTGGACTAGAAAGTACAGCATGTGGACTCCAAAGGTGTGGGAAAATGTTCTCTTCAGCGATGAGAGTACTTTCTGTGTGTTAGGAGGCCAGTGCAACACGTTTGTAAGATGATTTAAGAATGAGGCTTTCAAACCACAGTGCCTGCACTTGACTGTAAAGCATCCGACAAAAATCATGGTCTGGGGCTGTATGTCAGCCAATGGCAATGGACGCTTTCAGGTGATTGATGGCATGATGAACGGTGCCAAGTATCTCTCCACTTTGCAAAACGTAATGGTTCAGTCTGCAAGGAGTCTCTTCCAGAGTGATTTCCACTTCCATGATGACAATGCACCTTGTCATCGGGCAAAGATGGTGACAAAGTGGATGACATCAAGCCATATTCAGTGACTGGAATGGCCAGGGTAGTTACCAGATCTCAATCAAATTGAGAATTTGTGGAATAATCTTGCTGTCAAGGTGTTCAGAAAACACCTAAAAACAAAGGCTGAGTTGATTGAAGCACTGATTAATGTTTGGCACCATGTTGTACAGCCAGATGAACTTTGTAAATTGGTTCAATCCATGCCTCAACGCTGCAAGCTTGTTATGAAGGACAAAGGTTGGCCCATACGTTATTAGAATAGTAGAACACATCTAGCCCTTTTCAGGGCTACCTCCTCTTGAAGGGGGTAACATTAAAATACAAATAAACTTGCATTGTAACTATTACTCTGACTTTCTCCCTTTCTCTGATTACCTCTATAACCTACCTACATGTATTCGACGACTTTCATTGTAATTATTTTGCTGATTGTCCAGCTCTTCTTATTGTAAACCGCCTCAAACTACTATGGCTTTGGCGGTATATAAGAATAAAATTATTATTATTATTATTATTAGTAGTAGTAGTACATATTAAAATAGCTAATGTAATCTATTTACTAAATATCAACATTTTTCAACATTCTGCAGTTTATGCGTTACAAGTCTTAAATCAATTTAAAACTCACAGGGTGATAGAGCATAAAATTTTGAACACATCAGTATATAATATGCAGCAGTAAGCATCAGAAATATTTCTGTGATCCAGCAAGAAAGACGGAACAAAGTATTACTCGGAGGTGATGCAAAACTTCTGCACGGCTCTTGTATAACTTGCCAGTGCTTATGTCTCTTATTTTCTTCATTGGGATCCTTTTTTCATTCTTTAAAGGATGTTTTCTTGGCTGTAATAGCCTCTTTCACTTCACATTTTAACCATGCCGGTTCTTATTTTCTCTTCTTTCTACCTTTTTTAATATGTGGAATGCATCTGGTCTGGGCTTCTACGATGGTATTTTTAAACAACAACCATGCCTGGTTTACATTTCTGACCTTTGCCACATTCCCTTTTAGCTTCTTTTTAACCATTTTCCTCATTTTTATCATAGTCTTCCTTGCGAAAATTAAATGCCACTACAGTAGATTTCTTTAGTGATATCACTCCAGTTATCAGTTCAAATTTGATTATGTTATGATCACTGTTTCTCAGCGGACCCAACACAGTTACCTTCCATACTATTAAGGACCAAATCTAAAATAGCTCCCCCTCTTGTCGGTTCCTGGTGCCTCCTTTTCCTACATTGAGATCTTGCCCAGTGTCGTGGACATTTTCAGCATCGAGTCGCTTGCTGCATGCCTTTTGTTGATAACATCATTTCTTGATGCAGGCTCTCAATTCTGAAATGTGCTGCCTCTTCAGGTATCAATGCTTTGACACCCTGATGCACATACAGTACTTGATGAAATATGGTACTGGTGAATTTCTTCACTTTATTCAACGTCAGAGGACTATGTGATGTCTTGAGTTAGCCTCTACAGCATCAATGATACAGGCGGATGAGCCAACGGTACTGGTGCACTTCTTTTGGGATCAACTGAAGGAGTTCTTCAAGAGGGAACTCAGTGACATTTTCAAGTTGCATGAGACACCGATGCTAGCATCAAATCCCTCAGAACCAGCCTATGCTGAATATAGTACATAAAAGCCCACAGGTACTGACTCCAGTTTTTTCATTGAAGCATCAATGAACATCGAGATCTCATAGCAGTGCATCATCATGATACCCATTCTCCTTCCCTATGGCATCTTCGATCCGGTGCTACCAGGAGCCTAAGGCCTGGCTGCCATGAATAGGCCTGCTCTTACCATCCGAAGCTAAGCAGGGTCAGGTCTGGTTTTGACCTGGATGGGAATACCAGGTGCTGTAGGCCAAGGGACCCTTTGTTGAGTAGCAGTGACACAGTGGAGCCACACACGGCATGGGAGAAGACAATGGCAAACTACTCCTTTACTCTGCTATGAAACATCACAGGGTGGATTCCTCATTCTGCATGTTGCGTAGAGTCAGTGGCCAACTCAGTGGCATAATCTATCCTTCATCTTTTCATTGAAAGAGTACTTCTCGATGCTTCTCAATCCAGAATCTTCTGAGGTACCAGATATGGATTCTGACCTGTCTTCACACACACTACTGACACTGAGTGTGAGCCTACATTATGTGCTCCAGAATCATATGGAATCCCTTCAAAAACATCTCCTCCTCCTTTTTCCTACGTATATCAGGCAGCTAAGGAAAAGCTCTGACTCTCAAATTGGAGTCAGATACTGAACCCAGAGCATAGATCCTTGATACATTAAATTACTATGAGCTTCCTACAGAACTTCTTAAGTTGCTTCTGTACTCTTCTTCAGGATGCACTCTTTAAGAGCTGGGAGACCTCTCTTTCTCTTACTATTGTTCCCAGCAAGATTGACTCTCTTCGACTCTCACACCCTACTGAGTGCTTCCTGACTTCTAGCTGTGGATACTGATCTTACTGAGCTGGATCATTGACTTCTCCATAATCTATACTTTGAAATTGGGACTCTTACTCATTGGTCTCTGCTGCGCATACTTGAATGGATGGAACCATTGAGAACTATTAGAGGAATCCTCCATGGGTGTAGAGCCTGTAAGGTAGGATCACCTTTTTTTGGGCAGTATAACAATGTGGTAAACAGGGCATGTTTTCTGCATGATTTAGAGCAGAGTTTCTCAACTTCTTCAAGCCAAGTACTCCCTAAGTCTAACAAATATCAATTGAATACCCTTGCCCCAGACCCGCCCAAGCACCACCCCTGACTCCCCCCATTATAATAGTACTAATTGTAATGCATTTCTTCCATCCATTTTTCATATACACACAATATAATCTTATTAATACATAATGGTAACCACAAAAATGAAAAAACACAAAGTATAGTAAGTAGAGAAAATGTTAATTATCATTTATATTCAGGTTTTTTTCAAAGAGGTCAAGGCAGATGACTTTAATATGCAATGTCACTTCAGTAACAACTATAGAAAAATAGACAAATATAGTGCAAATATAGACAGCAGATATAAATTCTCTCCAAACTGACAAATTTCGATCACTAAATTGAAAATAAAATCAATTTATCCTACCTTTTTTATCTGGTGACTTCATGAGTCTCTGGTTGCACTTCTTTCTCACTTTGCATCTAATATTTCTTTCTTTCTGCCTCCTGCACACTACCTCTCCTCCGGACCTTATTTCCTTTACCCAACCAATATTTCTCTCTGTCCCTCCACGAGTTCAATTTTTCTTCCTCTCTCTCCTCCACCCTTATTGGCAACGTCTCTCTCTCTCACTGTCCATCTGTTTTTCTCTCATTCCCTCCCTTGCTGCAAAGGGAGGGAGGAAAGAAAGAGAGATCCAGGGTGCATCTCTCCCACCCCTTCTACTGCCACATCCAACATTTCTCCCTCTCTCCCCAGATCATGTGCAGCATTTTTCACCACTGCCCACTAGCCCCATGACCATTTCTTTTTCTATCACCCCTCTCCAGCACCATGCCACATCTCCCCCTCCATCACTATGTCCAACATTCCTCTCTCTTGCATCCCCTTCAGTTTGTCCCTCTGTTCCCTCTCCACCACCATATCCAACATTTCTCCCTCATCCTTCTATTCCCCATACATCTCTATCTCACTCCTCTTTCTCTGTGTGCCCAATTTTCCTCTTTCTTCCTTTCCCCATGTGCACAATCTCTTTCCCTAACTCACACAATCATGCCCAACAAGGTTAGGTGAAATTCTTGGCACTAAGTACTATTCTATAAACGGTGCATAACTTTGAGCGCTGTTTTTTTTTGGCACCAATTTTTATAGATGACATACAATATATAATTTAGTCTTCTATGTTTATTACAAAAATCACAAATTTAATGGAATTCTATTTTCTTGATAAATTTCCCTAAAGCATCCATTTTCTATCCACTGGCAGTTCTTTTTGTTATTTTCCTTTTATGTTGATGGCAGCTCTTAAATACAGTATGGTAGGAAATCTTTTGTGTGTAATTTGGTGAATGCATTTTTCAGAGAAAGAGAATCCCTTCATTTTCCTCTTTTGGATTTGTTTTCCTCCCACCCAAAGCTATTATATGGAACTGAGTCTGAGTGGAACCACTGCAGCAGCACGAATACTCATTTATGGGTAGTGAAAACTATGGAAGAATTCATTAGTGTGGTACCATGTGTGGTCATGTGACTAATGTGTGTCTGGTGAACTGCTGTTTCTGGGGAATACCTATTACAGGTAAATGTCTTTGCTTTATTGCATGTTCTCTGCTTCATGTTATTGTTTCAAAATGGTTTTACTGAGAAATATGATTGGGAAGTAATGGTGTAGGTAGTGGAGATGGATTCCTCTTACTATCCTATAATTTTATATATGCATTTGCAGGGATTCCTTTTGCAGAACTGCTTTTAAAAGATATTCATTCATTTTATTTACATACCACCTATCAAAGTTATCTAAGCGGTTCTTAATAATATGAGATGATAATACAGAATGCACGCTTTGCCTTCCCCATTACAGCAAAGTCTGCCTCAGAGGGAACAGTCAGTTGGAAAGTCAAATTCAATGAGTTGAACATTAACTGAAGTAATTTGTTTTCAAATATGGTGACAACCTGTAAATAGATTTGATGAATTAAATCTTGGTGAGTTAAATAAAGCTAGAATAATATGTAAATTAGAACAGTATGGTCCATAAATTTTTTAAATTACATGATGTTGGTCTTCAACCCCTTCCAACTCTTTTTAATCCTTGGGAACTAAAGTTACTGTTTTATTGTGTTACAATCACTATTATGATGAAGTAGAATCAGATTACTAGCTTTAATTAAATTGGATTTTCCAAGCACACTGAGTTAATTTAGTGACATTTTGAATAGAAAGGACATTCTGCTTGTAGTATATATTTATCCAAGGACAAGCAGGCAGCATATTCTCACATGTGGGTGACGTCAACCACAAAGCAGTGTATTGTAACTTTTAAAATGAAAAAAATCTCGAATTGCTTGTACCACATATATGTGAGTGCCTTCCCACCTACTGCTGGCTCGTGGGACCATCAGTTCTTTTCCACAGAGCGGAAAAGGTGCTCTCAGAGTTTCTCTAAGGGCGCCTTTTTTATATGCATAATTACTGCATATATTGTATGCGTATTTTTGTGCCTTCTCGTCTTTTACTCAGAACTTTTAATTTTCTTCTTATCCCTTTCATTTGATACTAACATTTTTTATTTTATTTGTTTAATTTTTGGGCCTACCAGCCTATTTTTCAACCTATTCTAGAGTGGGAAGCATTGGCCCTTTTCTCAGTAATCTTTTACTCTACCTCCCCTCACCATTAAGTCTTTTGACCTTGTGTCTGTGGTTTTCCCGTCCATGTCCAAGGTTTTAAGCGGGTTCAAATGGTGCACTTTGTGTCAAAGGACCATTTCAGATACGGACCTACACAACCGGTGTGTCCAGTGCCTTGGTCCTGAACACCAGGACATATCTTGCATGCTCTTCTCTAAATTGCAGAAGAGGTTGCTTAAAGCCAGAAAGTTGAGATATGAAAAATTTTTGGGGTCAACTTTGGGGACATCAATAATGCCTGAAAATTCAGTCACCGATGCATAGCGTCAAAAATCTGTTTCTCTGGTGCTGCCTACTTCAGGGGAATTTGGTAAAAAAGCTAAAAGCATAAACATATTTCTCCCTGTAGGTCTGTATCTATACAGTCTTCAAACACGTATTGTAGATAATAGTTAGTAGCAGGGAATCATTCAAGCCACATAAACACGAATTGCTGACATAACACAAACTGTATGAAAAAATCATAATATGACGGAGAAAAATAAACCTCAATTGTGGAAGGCTGGGACTACACAAGTGCCCAAACCTATGCACATCATCACGGGTTTATAAAAAAACTCCGTATACATGTAAATAAATAAATAAATCACTTCCATTCATACAGAATCATTTTTCTTCAAAAACTTTTTTTAGTGAAAGCAGTGTGCACAAAATTCAATGCATTATTCGTATCCAAAAAGGAGTGACCAGAATCCCAAACTTAACTTAACCAGCACCATTTTGAGAGGAGCCGGCTTCACTATCGTTTGGTTGTAAGAAGCGGGGAGAGATTTGGACACTGCATGGATCCCCTGAAGTAGCCTTCCCAGGCGAAACAGAAAGTCTTTTCTGTCAGGGACTAGGAGTTAAAAGCCTTTTTTGAAGTTCTACGCCTTCAGATGAGTGTATTTTCTCTGTTATTGTGACTCTTTGCTTCACGCCTCCACAACCGCTTACACAAGTGAAATTGAGCTGTAGCCCTCGCTAATAATTTAGTTAAGTTTGGGATTCTGGTCACTCCTTTTTGGATACGAATAATGCATTGAATTTTGTGCACACTGCTTTCACTAAAAAAAGTTTTTGAAGAAAAATGATTCTGTATGAATGGAAGTGATTTATTTACATGTATACGGAGTTTTTTTTATAAACCTGTGATGATGTGCATAGGTTTGGGCACTTGTGTAGTCCCAGCCTTCCACAATTGAGGTTTATTTTTCTCCGTCATATTATGATTTTTTCATACAGTTTGTGTTATGTCAGCAATTCGTGTTTATGTGGCTTGAATGATTCCCTGCTACTAACTATTATCTACAATACGTGTTTGACAAATATTTATTAGCTATTACGATTGTATTCCAGAAACTTTTTAGTTGTACATCTATACAGTCTTCACCATCAAAGCACTGAATCACCTTTGAAGCATGCCTCAGTCATAATCGCTTCAGCACTCGACACAGCTCATGCCCAAGGTACTTTTGCAAATATTGGTACCAATTCCATCACTGCATGATCAATTCAGAGAACTGTTGCAGAAAGAACTAGCTGGGCTGCTGCAGGCGCACGCTGTGAAAATTTCTGCCTCAACATTCCAAGTGTCTACTCAGTTTGAGCATTGAGCACTGACATCATTGGCGCATGACAGCACACGTCATGGGTGTTCATTATTGGTGCACGTCAAAAACATCCAACCTTGATGCATGATGTCAAAGCACATCACTACTGTCCATTGGTGCATAAGGCTGAGGACACATCACCGCTGTCCGTCAATGAATGATGATGAAGTACAATACCGGTGGACACTGATACAGACACGATTTAGACGTTGTGGCAGGACACACTGAACACACTGATGAAACATTCCCAGTGCTCAAGCAGCTCCTATGCTAGGAGATAAAACAGCTTATATTCCAGTGCAATAGGTGAGACATTCTAGACCATAAGGTTATTTCTGAGAGTAGGCCCCCCTCCTTCCTGAGCTTCATTGTCGCTCTATCAGCAGTTTCAGATAACTTTCAGTAGGACATCTTATCCCACCTATTTTGGGTTTGTCTTCTTGGAAAGCCCCGAAATATCCAATGCCTGTTACTGTCAGCAAATATTTGCCAGCTACTGGAACAAGGATGAACCTCTCACATAAGCATATTGTTCTGCTGACATAGAGAGATATGTTTCTTTCATTATTCAGAAACTTGCATTCAATAGCACAATGTCTCTCTTAAAAATATCCTCTGGAGGTTTCATTGGGGTCTTCACCTTCATTTTCATGAAGGTCTTTACTCCTGATTCTCTCTCATCTCCCAAATTTATTATTTTTTATTTCGATGTTGTTCGTCTCCTTTCACGGTTCTTTTCGCATTTAAAGTAAATTTGAAGCACTGCTTTCTTGAGAATTCATGGAATTCAGTCTGTAGCTGGCAGGCCAATCCTTTGAGGGTACCTGTTAGCCAGTCTGCTAGTCTTCCTTGGAGCTCAGGGCCATCCTTGACTTGGTCTCACTCCCTGTTAAGCAGAGGGATGAGCGCAGACTGTTTAGTATACTTAAGGAACTCAGCGGTGTTCTGCAGTGTACAGGCTGTGTTTTTGTACCACCGCCCATCCTAGTGCGCAGTTGGTGGTCCGCAGGGGTGGAGGCATAGATAATGGAGTCTGACCGGCAGCCCGAAGATCAGCTTGGAGACAGCATTTCCATCAGTGTGGCAGTGAATTCTGACTCTGGCTCTTAATTGGGGCTAGAATGTAGGTGCAGCTTCTGTGTTCAGTGTTCTGAGTACTAAGGAGCTGACAGGTGCCAATAACGATTTTCAAACTTTAAATTCAAGGGGTTTTCTTAGTTTTCTAGTGATTCTCTGTGTTCCCCCTCCTGAAAAATCTTAAAATAGGCATTTTTTTAAATTTCAGGAAGTGCTTTTTTAGCGCGTTTATGGCGCAAATTTGGGTCTGGTGGCAATCTTGGATTTTCAGTAATCTTTTTTTTCAACTTCTCCCTGCTTCTTCAAAATTCAAATTTCTGCCAAGCAAACTGCTGGGATGGGGTATTCAGTGTGTGGATTCATGCAAAATTTGTGAAGATTTGCTGCTTTTAGAGCATTTTTGCACCATGACATGGTTGGGAGGGGTGGTAACCTCTGGTTTAGCCTCTCCTTCACAGAAGCAGGTGATAACATGCTCAGCTAGCCCATTGGGGCAGCTGTCTTTGCTTTTGGGGCTTGGTTCTGCGGCTTTGTCGACCAACCGCAAGACGGACCCTCCACAGCCTAAGAAGCACAAGTTTGTCATCTATGGGTGACTCTATGCCCCAGGGTCCAGATACTTTCTCAAAGTTCATGAGATTTTTATGGTCTGAGTTTCAATCCAGAGGTCCGGCTGCTGGGTACTCTTCTGTTCCCCCTGCGACGTCTCTGGACGACAGTGTGTCCATAATGATATCAGTGTCTCCGCCTGATCCGGCTGTTCCTTCTTCACAACCCATTCAGGAAGCTCCAAAAGTGGATCCAGACCTTGCTGCACTGCCCGGATTGGGGGATCCGGAGTTGGATGCTGGTTCTGCGGATCCCTTAGGGGCCCTGGATCCTGGTGATGATCCACCTGTAGTATGCTTGTTAAAATTTGCAGCACTGCCTGATCTTATTGCTAAATATTTATAGGAATTGAGCCTGGAGGTGCAGCCTGCTCCTTCCACTTCTGCTACTTCTTCTCCATGGCCCTACAGCTTGAGCTCGCAATCTGTGATCTTTCCCTGGAATTTGGATATGAGTTTCATAGCTACGGAACAGTTTGTCCAGAATGTCCCTTGCGGAATGCTAGGGCTATGTTCCGCTTGTATTCTCTGGCGCAGGAGTGTCAGCAGCTGTTGGGGGCAGTCTAGGGTGGATTCTCTGGTGGCTCAGGTGACCCAGCGCATTAAAAAACAACAACTTCCTAGTGATGGTGGAGTGGTATTGAAAGATATGTAGGATTGCCCGGTGGCTGTGGTTCTAAGGACGCTTTTTGAAATGGCTAATATAGGTGTTAAATCATTTCTGGTGCGGCTGCATACGCTAGAGACTGAGACAGTAGAGTCTCCTCCTCGGCTTCTGATGGCTGGGATGGGCTACATGGCAGATGGTGTCTATGACCTTTTCAAAAGTGCTGTCTAAGGTGTCAGCGTAATTCTCTTATGGCCCGCCTGAATGCTTTGGGTTCGGCCATCGGCATTCAGGGCAACTTTAGCACGGCTGCCTTTTAAGGGGCAGTTATTGTTGGCAGGGGTCTAGATGACCTCAGGAATTTGGTTATGGACAGTCATCTGAAAACCCTCCTGGATAGTAGAGCAGGAACCAAGGGGTCTACGCATCCTCCTTTTCGTGGCTCTTGATAGAATTTTGGGTCTACAGACAATTTTCCCCTTCCTCATTGTGGAGATCTTCTCTGGGTTCTCAGGGTTGGTATGTGAGCTTTAGGCATTCTCAGCCTGCCTCTGCCCGTCCTGCCCGACCTACCCGCTAGACACAATGATGCCAGGGAGCCGAGGGCCCCTCTGCAGATAGGGGGTCTCTTCTCTGAGTTTCTGCCTGCCTGGATGTGCATTACAGCAGACCAGTGGGTCTTGGAAATTATTTGGTCAGGCTGAAAGCTGGAATTTGTCAGCCTCTGTTAGACTGGTTCATGACTTTTCCTACTGGGAGGCCGGACAAAGCGCACAAAGTCCAGGCTAAAGTTCAGCGCATCCTGGATATTCGAGCAATAGAGCTGGTGCCAAGTGACGTTTTCTTTATCGTACCAAAGAAAGGTCAGATGATTGGAGACCTATTCTGGATCTGCAACACGTGAATGTAGCTCTCAAGATTCCTTAGTTCCAGATGGAGACCATGAGGTCGGTCATTGTAGCAGTGACTCTGGGGGAGTTTTTGGCCTGCCTAGATCTTACGGGGGTGTATTTGCAAATTCACATTTATCCAGTTCACTGCAATTTCCTGGGGTTTCATGTGCTGGATCAGCATTATCAGTTTTTGGCTCAGCCATTTGGACTGGCAACAATGCCCCGGAAGTTCACCAAAGTGATGGTGGTAGTGGTGGCTCATCTGAGGAGCGCTCGATGGTGGAAAAGGTGTTCTGGGTACGGGAAGACCTGGGCTGGATTGTCAACTTCAAGAAGAGCCATCTGACATCCACTCAGTCGCTGGAATGCCTGGGAGTTCTGTTCGATACAGTGGCAGGCTGTGTTTACCTGCCCAAGCCTCGCAGACAGGAGCTGTGTGCGCAGTTTTCTGATCTGTTGAAGAAGTTGGCACCTTTGGTGTGGGACTACCTGCAGGTTCTGGACTCCATGGTGGACACGCTGGATGTGGTCCCATGGGCGAGGGCGCACATAGAAACATGATGGCAGATAAAGGCCAAATGGCCCATCTAGTCTACCCATCCACAGTAACCATTATTTCTTACACTCTCCAAGAAATCCCACGTGCCTATCCCAGGACCTTTTGAATTTAGATACAGTCTCTGTCTCCACCACCTCTTCTGGGAGACTGTTCCATGCATCTACCACCCTATCTGTAAAAAAAGTATTTCCTTAGATTACTCCGGAGTCTATCACCTTTTAACTTCATCCTATACCCTCTCATTGCAGAGTTTCTTTCAAATGAAAGAGACTCGACTCGTGCATTTATTTTACATAGATATTTAAATGTCTCTATCATATCTCCCTTCTCCCACCTTTCCTCCAAAGTATACAGATTGAGATCTAAGTCATACGCCTTATGTTGAAGACCACATTCCATTTTAGTAGCCTTCCTCTTGACCAACTCCATCCTTTTTATATCTTTGTGAAGGTGCAGCCTCCAGAATTGTACACAGTATTCTAAATGAGGTCTCACCAAAGTCTTATACAGCGGCATCAATACCTCCTTTTTCCTACTGGCCATACCTCTCCCTATACAGCCTAGCATCCTTCTAGCTTTTACCATCAGTTTTTCAATCTGTTTCGCCACCTTAAGATCATCACATATAATGACACACAAGTCCCGCTCTTCCGTCATGCACATAAGTTCTTCACCCCCTAAACTGTACCGTTCCCTCGGGTTTTTGCAGCCCAAATGCATGACCTTGCATTTTTTAGCATTAAATTTTAGCTGCCAAATTTCAGACCATTCTTCAAGCTTTGCCAGGTCTTTCTTCATGTTATTCACACCATCTGAAGGGAATAGACTTAGTAGATAAAGACAGGTTGTTCACCCTCTCCAAGATAGAGAGAATGAGAGGGCTCTCTCTAAAGTTAAAAGGGGATAGATTCCATACAAAAGTAAGCGTAACGAAGTTCTTCTACACCCAGAGAGTGGTAGAAAACTGGCACGCTCTTCCAGAGGCTGTTATAGGGGAAAACACCCTTCAGGGATTCAAGACTAAGTTAGACAAGTTCCTGCTGAACCAGAACATATGCAGGTAAGGCTAGACTCAGTTAGGGCACTGGTCTTTGACCCAAGGGCCGCTGCACGAGCAGACTGCTGGGCACGATGGACCACTGGTCTGACCCAGCAGCGGCAATTCTTATGTTTTTATGTACTCTATGGAAGATTTTGGTATCATCTGCAAAGAGGCAAATCTTGCCCGACAAACCTTCAGCAATATCATTTATAAAAATGTTAAAAAGAACAGGCCGAAGAACTGAATCTTGAGGCACACCGCTGGTAACATCCCTTTCATCTGAGCGATCTCCATTGGTCACTACCCTCTGTTGCCTTCCACTCAACCAGTTCTTGACCCAGCCTGTCACTTTGGGACCTAACCCGAGGGCACTCATTTAATTTATTAGACATCTGTGTGGAACACTGTCAAAAGCTTTGCTAAAATCTAAGAGCTCCTTTTATCAAGCCACACTAGCGGTTTAACACGCGTAATAGCGCGCGCTAAACCGCTGGCCACGCTAGCCGCTACTGCCTCCTCTTAAGCAGTCGGTGTTTTTTGGCCAGCGCAGGGGTTAACGCGTGATGAAAAGTCACACGCGTTAACCCCGCTAGTGCGGCTTGATAAAAGGAGACCTAAATACCTCTATCCAATTCTCTGGTCACCCAGTCAAAGAAATTGATCAGATTTGTCTGACAAGACCTACCTCTAGTGAATCCATGTTGCCTCCGGTCCTGTAATCCATAGGATTCCAGAAACTTGACCATTCTCTGTTTTAAAACTGTTTCCATTTATTTACTTACCACAGAAGTCAGACTTACCAGCCTGTAATTCCCTACTTCTTCCTTACTTCCACTTTTGTGGAGAGGGACCACATCCGCCCTTGTACCACTCCCGACTCTAGAGACTCGTTGAAAAGGTCAGTCAGCGGAGCTACCAGAACTTCCCTAAGTTCCTTCAGCATCCTCTTGATGTACACCATTCGACCTCATCGCTTTGTCTACCTTTATTTTAGATAGCTCCTCACAAACACAACCCTCTGAAAATCGATCAGGGCCTATTACTCCTCCATCCCTATTAACATTTGTCTTCTGTGGTCCCTCTCCCAGCGCTTCAGCTGTGAACACAGAACAGAAATATTTATCAGCTTCTACATATTCCTCCCCTTCACCTCACAATGCCACAATGCGCCCTCTTTAGCAGGCCTTGCTCTCTCGCTGGGCGCCTCACCTAGCTGCCTTAGAGATGAAGCTGCCATGGACTTTGGAGGCCAGAGCAAGAATGACCTGGTGGCTTTGCCCGCAGTCGCTCTGCCAAGGCATTCCGCTACACATTGCCTCCTGGATTGTGGTAACCATGGATGCTAGCCTTCAGGGCTGGGGGGGCTCACTGCGCTCATTGTCTCCTTCAGGGCTGTTGGATTTTGTCACAGAGGAAGTGATCCATCAACTGGCTGGAGCTCCGGGCCATTTATCTGGCCCTGAAAGAATTGCAGAAATCTCTGGCGGGACAAGTTGCCAGGTCTTTTTCGACAATGCAACAGCAGTGGCCTATGTCACTCAGCAGGAAGGAACCAAGAGCTCTCCCTTGGCTCAGAAGGCCTGCCTTCTTTTCCTTTGGGCAGAGCGTCATCTGGCTTTGACTGCAGCACATGTGGCCGGAGTAGACATCGTTCAAGCTTCCAGAGTCCCAGAGAGTAGACCCTGTTGCTTCAGGTGTTTCGGGAGATCATATGGCATTGGGGTAGACCCTGTTGCTTCAGGTGTTTCGGAGGATCATATGGCATTGGGGACAGCCCCGCGTCGACCTCATGGCTGTGGCACGAAACAAGAAAGCGCTATGCTTCTTCAGCTTCAGATCCAGGCACTGAAATGAGGGGTTTAATACTCTTGTGCAGCTGTGGCATCCGGATGTTCTTCTTTACATCTTTACGCCCTGGTTGATGATTGGTCAGGCCCATCAGAGGATTGTGACTCATCCAGGCTGCATCATTTTGGTGGCTCCTAACTGGCCTCGAAGACCGTGGTATGCGGATCTGGTGCAGCTGTGGATAGGACGCAGTCTGTACCTGAGCGCCTTCCCTGACCTTCTTTTAGGGCCCAGTTGCCATGGAAGATCCAGGTCACTTTCCTCTTACAGCTTGGCTCTTGAGCACGCGGCCTTGGAACATAAAGTCTGTACGGGGCTTGTGATCAATACACTTCTCAGCTCTATGAAGTTGTCCACAGTGTCAGCCTACACTCAGGCGTGAGAAAAGTTTCAAGTCTATTAAAAATGTGATATACAGCCTATCATAGTTCTAGGCGGTTTACAATATAAAACATGTCAACTAACATGATATTAAAAATTACGGGGAACAGACAAAAGACTAATGAGACTCACATAAACAAAATGATAAAGGGGTAGAAATCCATTAACATAGTAAGGCAGTTCAACAAAGGGGCAAATACAAGAAGGAAGAGATAACTCTTCTGGCAAATCGGAACTTGGTGGAATCTGTGGGCAGAGCAAGAAAGATTAAAGAATTGAAAGCATCCTGAAAGATGAATGTTTTCAGTTTTCCTTTAAATTTGTCCAGAGAATTTTCATTACCAGGAACAGGTGGACCCTTATTCGGCTCTGGTGTCATGGATCCTTGCCTTTCTCCAAGCTCACTGTAGCATCTCTATGAGTCCAGGTGGCTAGTCTGTCCTGTTTCCGATCTCAGGATAGTCGGTTCTCATTAGTGTCGCATCTGGATGTTGCTCATTTTTTGAAGGTGGCTTTTCAGGTCTAGCCGCCCATTAAGCTTCCGTTCCCGGCCTCGGACTTAACATGGTACTGTCGGGCCTTGCCAGAGCTCCCTTTGAGCCACTTCGGATGCTTCTCTCTTGGCTTTAAGCCTGTCTTTCAGCCGACGGGTTCCAGTCATCAGGATCGTCTACTGAGGAAGTTGGATGTGCACAGGGTGCTTCTGCATTATCTGGAGGTCACTAACAAGTTTTGGGGATAGAAAAAAATTGTACATAAGTTCAATCTGTTATGGGAGTAGTTCCTGTGCTCCTTTTAAGCCTATGTTGGTGGTTACTGGTACTGTTTAGTTGTGAGTGGAATGCTGAAATGGGACCAGAACCCATGGAGTGGGTCTGAGCAATACAGGCTGCAGCTTAAAGATAAGAATGAAGCTTAGGCCACCCTCCATAGGCTTCGATATCCCTCCTGCCGGTCGTCTTTGCAGGGGGACAGACGGGTTCCCTGCTGCGGCCGCTAAACTGATTGCCACAATCAGCTCAGCGGCAACGTGATTTTCTAATCGATGCCTGTAACATGGATGCTGGTTAGAGAATTGTGGTGGTTAGGTGTCTGTCCATTAGGACGCCTGTGTGCAATTCTCAAAAGCCGCTTAGACGGCTGCTCAGTCCGGGCGTCTTTTACAGAATCCAGCCCATATTATAGACTTCCACATGTAAATAGTGGCTTTCTGAAATTGATACTTATATATGTAACTAGTCTTTAAGCCCGTTACATTAACGAGTGCTAGATGCGTGTGTCTGTCTTTCTTTGTCTCTCTTTTCTCGGCTGTCCACCACCACCCCTTCCCTGCTCCCCCTGTCCAGCAGGGGCCTTCTCCCTTCCTTTTACCTCCCCTATATCCAGCAGCATCTCTTCACTGCTCCCCCCTCCTCTTCCCTGAGCATTTGAGAATGTTTACCAGCATGGGACACCTCACGACGCCCTCCAGCCTTTCCTCTAAGCGCCAGCTATCAGCAGTGAAATCGCCACCGCCGCTCAAATGCATGCGCCGGCAGCCACCTCGCGCGTGCCTCAAGCCACCGTGCACCGTAAATAGAATACGGCCACGGAAAGACACAGCACGCTGTCACGGAATGCGCATGCGCGCTCAGGATTTTATTATAGAGGATATATAGTACATGTGGAAATCGGGCTTAAATCTCTCATAACAGTATTTAAAATTAGGTGCTTGAGAGTTAGTTTGTTCATTTTTGGTATATATAAATCCTGATTTTTGCATAGAGGCAATTGTACGTCCAAGTCAGAGCATTCACACTTTCCCTTGTATTTTACAAAAGTTCTGCTGAATGTGTAATCTTTTGTAAAACATGTATAAAGATGCATGGGAGCATCCATTTCATTGAGTAGCACTTGGGGCTTTGAATGTGTAAGTACCAATTTTACAGAGTTTCACAGTTGGTTCATGGTCTTCACTGCTGCTGGTGTTCCTAGGAAACAGCAGCCATTTTTGACTGGCAGTGAAATTTTCCTTTGTGCACTGGTGATGGAGTATGACTGCGATGGTTGAAATAGCCAGGAGACAGGGAATGGTTGAAGTGTCAGGCTGAGAACCAGAAAATCCAGAGTCAGATGCTGCTGCTACTTCTTGTAGTTTTGGGCAAGTCATTTAGGGGGAATTCATCAAAGATCACTGAGGCCCGGATTCTATAAATGGTGCTGTGATCGGAAGCTGCATAAAACGGCTGCCGATCGCATCTCAATCATGCAATGGTGCCATTTATAGAATTGTGACTTCATGAAAGGTACAATACACAAAGGAGATGGTATACTGTTAACCAACACCAGTCAAGTGGATTGACTGGTGTTGGTTAACAGTATACCATCTCCTTTGTGTATTGAACTGATATTATCCTCTCAAAAATATTTATTTATTATCCTTCCATCAACATATTTCATGAAAGGTAGGCATAGGAAATGTAGGCCAGGGTTTTCAAGACCTACATTTCTGGTGCCCATCTTTCATGTGAATTGCAACAGAAGTGCTTTATGACACTTAACACCACTTCTGGTGTTAGCTATGCCCACAGTGGTGTTAGGCATCGTAAAGCACCTCTGTAGTCACAAAGCAGGTGCTATTTTTTAGGCTCCAGTAGGGACCTACATTTTTCTTTTAAAATAATAATTTATCTTTCTTAAACAGCGTTTTCTTCTTAAGTTAGGAGCAGATAGGTTACCCTCCAGCACCTAACTTAAGGTGCCGTTTATAGAATATAGGCCTAAGTGCATTAGTGTGCGCTAACCGCTAAAGACCTGAGAATCTCGGAGAGAGCGAGAACAGAAGGCCTTGAGCATGCGCAAATGCTCAAGGCCCAGTCCAGCCCATCACAGGCAAAAGGGAGGATCTCCGACGCACCGCCCAGCCCAGCACAGCCCAGAGCGAGGATCTTCGGACACCGGCATGTCCTGTGCGTTGGTGCTGGTGCCAAATTGGGGTAAGGGATGCTATTTCGGTGCTCGGGGGGGGGATGTAGGATTTCGGGGGAGGGGAGCGACGGGAGCAGGAGGGGAGGATGCTGGTTCGCAGGGGAGGATGGAGCAGCACTGGTGGCCTCAAGGGGGGGGGGAATGGAGCAGCGCCGGTGGCTTCGGGGGGGGGGAGGAGGAGGTGGAATGAATCAAAGCGAGTTTCCCTTACTTCCTATGGGGAAACTCGCTTTGATATACGAGCAATTTGGTTTACGAGCATACTTCTGGAATGAATTATGCTCGTAAACCAAGGTTCCACTGTACTAGTGCTGCCCAATTCAGGGAAAAAAATTTTGATTCGATTCAGTTTGGCCTATTGAATTGATTTATCTATTCGATATGGATTTTCTGCTTAATCAGGTGGTTTTTTTTTTTCAAACGTCCTAGTGGGCCTCTTCACCTCCCTCAATCCCCTTTACCCTCTCCAACCCCATGCCGGCACTGTGGTGTAAACAAAATTAACATAAAAGACTTTTCTTCTCTCTGTTAGATCCTAGCAGGATACACATTTCAAATCTGACATGTAATCACAAAATAGAAAATAAAATTATTTTTTTCTACCTTTTGTTGTCTGGTTATTTTTTATTGAAATTATGTTGGTCCCAGGCTCTGGTTTCTGTTTGTCTTCTGTTAACTTGCTCGCCAGGATCTCCTGCCCATTTGACGTTTTTCTGTGCTCACCATCTATCATCCATCTCTATATGTTCCCTTCTACTGCCATATCCCACTTTCTGTTTCTTTCCCACTGTTTACCATATCTCTCTCTCTGCCTTGTGACCTGGGTCAAATCTCTCTATTCCCCTCAATGCAGCATCTCTTCCTTCCATTATCATGTGCAACATTTCTTTCTCCCCATGCACCATCTCTCCCTACCCCTCTACCCTATGTCCAACATTTCTCCCTCTCCCCCTGTGCTGCAGCTTTCCATCTCTATTATCCCCCTGTGCAGCACCTCCTGACTGACCCTCCCCCCCCTTAGTTAAAAAAATTTACCAAACAAATGTTTTTAACAATTTTCTAAATGCCGGATGTCACAAACATCCTAAGGCGAAGGCTCTTTCGGGCGGCAAGTGACAGTGTTACAGGTCACTTCTAGGGGCCGCACAAGCTTTCAGGATACTGAGCAGTTCAGTGCAAAAACATCCGCTTGAACAAAGTTCATAGGGTGAAAGAAAGCTTAAGTTTTATTAGGAGATAAATCCAACTCAAAAAGGTAGATGGCTTTTAGACAACCATCAAACAGTGCATTGAGAAGAAATATCAAAAACAGAGAAAAAACAAAACACAAGTGCAAAATTTAGGATGGTTTAAAAACAAAACCAAACCCACAGTTGGTCAGAATAGAATCAAGATTCAATTCAGCATAACACAAACAAAAGGCAATAATCTCAGTGAGCTTTTCTCCCAAACTCCAAACAAAGACTCCAATGCCTTTTGCCCTGCTTGTGTTCAGCACAGACAAAGTGGCAAACAAAATTCAAACTAGTAAGTACTTGCATGATGGTCCAGGTTTTACAGCAACTCCTGTAGGCTTAAAGAAGGTGTTGGGACCGATTATACAGATGGGGTGCAGGTAGGGACCTGGCAGGGAGAGTGCTTTCTTGGTTGAAGGAGTATAGGAGAAACGGAGGGTCCTGGGGTGGGGAGAGAGGGGAACTGGAGGGGATCAGATCATGTTGGGAAGAGAGGGGTCAGATTGTGTTTGAGAAGTACAGTACATGGATTAACATCATCCATGTCTCAGAAGTTATGTAGGTGCTGATCTATATTGGCCAGTCCAGATTGTTGGAATCCAGCAGATGTCAAAATATAGATGAAGAAAGCACAGACTCTGGCTTTCTGTAATAGAAATGTGTATGAGTAGGATACAAAAATACATACAGATATATCGATGTAGGTTAGATGAAAAACAAATTGTCTAAACATTTGCTTAATGATCCAAATACCTCATGAGCAAGCTATGACCACAAATGATTTTATATTAGGTTATAGCTGTGCATACTGTTGCATAAATGTACCATATCCACTAGGTTGCTAGACAATGTATCTATAGATATATCTTTATGGACAGATTATTGATCACTTTTCTATGCAAATGCACAGTACCTTTATGCACCATTAAATACAATGGAGACATTATTGCCTTTTTTTATCTGTTTCATATCTTCAGACTAATCTGATGATACTGCTCCTTGAAACTTCTAGTTCAAATGTTCCACCTAATCATAGTGACGTGTATCTCTCGATATCACTCTTCTTGCTATTTTAAATTTTATTTTGTCATACAATTATCTTATGCTCTGTTAACACAACTTAAAATTGTTTTCCTTTGATTTTTACGTAGCACGCTATGGATTACAGGAAGCTGATTTAGATAAAGTTTTCCGGCTACCTACAACCACCTTTGTTGGAGGAGATGAGGTTTTCCTTTCTTTGCGAGAAATAATTCGACGATTGGAGGTTGGTGTGGCAATCCTTTATCTGTACTTGATTCAAGTTAAATAAAATCCCATAGCTTCCATCCTCATCATTTAGAAACCAAAACTGCAAGTATCTGAATTCCTAATAAGTTGCTTGTGGGGTTGTTAGTGTTCTTCCTTATTTCTAGAATTATGCATGAGAATATAAGTTTTGTTCATTTGTTTGCTCCCATTGTTTTATAATTTTGTATCATAACCAAGCATTACAATCCGTTTAATTTTTCTGGTATTTAGGGGGTAATTTTGTAAGGTGTCCTTTCAATAAAGCTTAGGCCCTCTTTTACAAAGGTACACTAAGCGTTTTAGTGTGGATTTAGCGTGCGCTAACCGCTAATGTGTCCATAGGATAACATGCATGCGTTAGCGTTTAGCGCGTGCTAAAAAGCTTAGCACACCTTTGTAAAAGAGGGGGTTAGTGTGCACTAAAAGACATTATTAGCACATGCTATCTCCTGTTTTCTACAAATAGTGCACAAATTTCCACACTATTATGAACTGCACTCACATCTACTGTGAATTGGCTAACGAGTCAATTAGCGCCAATAACAGTGCTAACAATCAATGTTATGCATTAATTGTCCACAATTTGAATTTGTGCATGCATCTTGCTACTGTGGCTTTGTAAAAGAGGCCCTTACTGAGTAAACTCCATAGTCACCTAGACCAATGTTTCTCAACTTCTTCAAGCCAAGTACCCCCTAAGTCTAGCAAATACCAACCAAGTACCCCAGACCAAGCTCTGCCCCTGACCCCACCCCCATTTTAATAGTACTAATTGTAATGCAATTTCTTCCATTCATTTTTCATGTACACACAATATCTTATTAATTCATATTGGTAACCACAAAATTAAAAAAACACAAAGCACACTATATGCAGAGAAAATGTTAATTATCATTTATATTTGTTTTATTTTTCAAAGAGGACAAGGCAGATGACTTTAAAATATGCAATGTCACCTCAGTAACAGCACAGTGCAAAATATAGACAGCAGATTATAAATTCTCAAAACTGACACATTTTGATCACTAAATTGAAAATAAAATCATTTTTCTACCTTTGTTGTCTGGTGATTTAATTTGTTTCTGGTTGGACTTCCTTCTGTGCATCCAACATTTTTTTCTTTCTGCCTCCTGCATGCTTCCTCTCCTCTGGACCTTATTCCCTTCCTCAACTAACATCTCTCTCTGTTCCTCCATGAGTCCAACTTTTCTCCCTCTCTCCTCCACTCCTATTGGCAACATGTCACCCTCTCTCTCCCTCCTTGGTTATGATCTTGCATCAATGGGCGCTGGACATCATTTGGGAGGGGCAGCCAAAACAGCAAACAAGATGCTGAGAATTATTTAAAAAAAGGGATGGTTAAAAAGACTAAGAATGTTATAATGCCTTTGTATCGCTCCATGGTGCGACCTCACTAGGAGTATTGCAGTCAATTCTAGTCTCCTTATCTCAAGAAAGATATAGTGGCACTAGAAAAGGTTCAAAGAGCGACCAAGATGATAAAGAGGATGGAACTCCTCTCATGTGAGGAAAGACTAAAAAGGTTAGGGCTCTTCAGCTTGGAAAAGAGATGGCTGAGGGGAGATATGACTGAAGGCTACAAAATCCTGGTTGGAAGCAAGTGAATTGATTTTTCACTCTGTTAAAAATTACAAAGACTAAGGGACATTTGATGAAGTTACAGGGAAATACTTTTAAAACCAATAGGAGGAAATATTTTTTCACTCAGAGAATAGTTAAGCTCTGGAATGCATTGCCAGAGATTGTGGTAAGAGTGGATAGTGTAGATCAGGGGTAGGAATTCCGGTCCTCGAAAGACGTATTCCAGTCGGGTTTTCAGGATTTCCCCAATGAATATGCATTGAAAGCAGTGCATGCAAATAGATCTCATGCATATTCATTGGGGGAATCCTGAAAACCCGACTGGAATATGGCTCTCGAGGACCGGAGTTCCCTACCCCTGGTGTAGATAGTTTTAAGAAAGGTTTGGACAATTTCCTGGAGGAAAAGTTCATAGTTAGATATTGAAAAAGACATGGGAAGCCATTGCTTGCCCTGGATCGGTAGCATAGAATGTTGGTACTGTTTGGGTTTTGGCCAGGTACTAGTGACCTGGATTGGCCATCGAGAGAATAGGCTAATGGGCTTGATGGACCATTAAGGCTATTCATATGTTTTTTTGCCTGCCTTTGGATTTGTTTTTGGACTTGCTGGCAGGTTGGCCAGAGGAGTCACAGGTCTGCGCTATCCTGCAGCATCTCTTGGACATCTGAACGATAGAACATGTTTTCAGAACACGAATCAGGCTTAGGCAGATACTCCTTAATCATGCCAAAGAATTGCTTGGAGGACTGGACACCCATTCTGGATCTCAAGTCGGTCAGTCACTTCCTGCGGATTCTAAACTAAACTAAAACTTAAGCTTATATACCGCATTTTTTCTATATGAATAGAGCTCGACAGGGTTTACAATGAAATTGGAAACCATGCACACAGGCATTGCTGCTGTCTCTCCAGGGGAGTTTCTGGCGTCCTTGAATCTCACAGAGGATTACCTCCATATTCCAATCTTTCCATAGCATCGCAGGTTTCTGTGTTCCCTTGTTCTGCAACAGCATTTCCAGTTTGTAGTTCTTCCCTTTGGACTCACGATAGCTCCCCTTACTTTCACCAAGTTGATGGTGATTGTATTGGCTTTTCTCCTCAGGCAGGGTGTCCAGGTCCATCCTTACTTGGATGACTGGTTGATCCAGGCTCCATCTTGACATGAGTGTGAACGTGTGGTGAAGATGGTGGTATGTCTGCTACAGCACTTGGGTTAGATTGTCAACTTCAAGAAGAGAGCCAGTTGACACCATCACAGACCTTGGAATATCTGGGCTTTCTCTTTGACACCCGGCAGGGTTGTGTGTTTCTTTCTTAGCCATCAGACAGAAACTTTAGCAGCAGATTGGGGATCTCCTGGACCTTCAAGCTCCCACAACCTGGCATTATCTGTAGGTGCTGGGGGGTGCATGACAGCCTTCTTGGAGGCGGTCCCCTGGGCCAGAGTGCACATATGCCCTCTACAAGAGTCTCTCCTTTCTTGGTGGTCTCTGCAGCATCTTCCCCTTCAGATGCTGCTCCCTTGAATGGAACCTGCTCGCAGAAGTCTGTGCTGGTGGCTTCAGGGGGAGGCTCTCCACCAGCACAAGCCTCTTCGGATCTCAGAGTGGATCTTTCTTTTGACAAATGCCAGCCTATCAAGCTAGGGTGCTCACTGCAGAAACCGCTTTATTCAGGAGCAGTGGACTCCACATTAGAGACGTTGATTGATCACATGTCTAGAGCTTCGGGCGATGCAGCTGGCATTGCTCACTCTCCAGCCCACTCTGGAAAGAAAAGTGGTACGAGTGTTCTCCAATAACGCCATGCCTGTGGCATATGTCAGTCTTCAAGGGGACACAAGAAGCACTCCCTTGGACCAGGAAGCTTGCATGCTATTTCACTGGGCGGAATTTCATCTTCTGTCTTTCTCGGTGGTGCACATGGCCGGAGTCGACAACTTACAGGCAGACTTTCCCAGTCAACAAGTCCTAGACCCAAGAGAATGGTACCTCTCGCAGAAAGCGGTCTGTGTGATCGTACAGTGCTGGGGTTAGCCCATACATGGGCAAACTACAGCCTGTGGGCCATATCCGGCCCGTTTAATTTTTTAATCCAGCCTTCTGAATATGTCTAAATTTTATTATTAAATGATATTTGTTTTGCATTTTTCCTGCAATGCCTGTGTTTTCCCAATAGATGGCACATTAACCTTTGTTGAGGTGTGACGTATTACTCCACTCCACATTTTTGATTTGTGTTTTGAGCCTCATAGTAAACATGAGCAGACCAAAGAAAAGAAAAGTGGACAGTGAATGCTGAGTGTTTAAGAGGGAGTGGACAGCAAAATATTTTTTCACCAAAGTCTGATCAATGGCTGTATGTCTGATATGCCAGGAAACTATTGTGGTTTTCAAAGAATACAATATCAGCCATCACTTTGCCATGAAGCATGCTAACTATGCTAGCAAGCAGTCACCGCAAGAATGGGAGGCCACTGCTCAGAGGTTGACAACTAATTTACAGGCTCAGCAAAAAAATTTTCACAGACTAACTGCGATTCAAGAGTCAAGTACCAAAGCAAGTTTTATGCTGTCATTCAAATTAGCAAAAGCTAGCAAACCTCTCTCTGAAGGTGAATTTTTGAAAGAATGTATGATAGAGACAGCAGGTCTCTTGTGTCGGGAGAGCAAAGGCAAGTTTGAAAAAAATCAGTTTATCATGCAGGACAGTCACCGCCACGTGGAACTGATTGACGAAGACATAGCCAGCAAGTTAAATAATAAGGCAGAATTCTTTAAGTTATATTTACTAGCACTGGATGAAAGTAACGACATAAAAGACACTACTGAGCTCTTAATTTTTATCCGAGGGATTAACGGCAGTTTTGAAATAACGGAGGAGTTTTTGGCCATGGAGTCACTGAAAGGAAAAACACGGGGAGAGGACTTGTATGACCAGGTGTCTGCTGTCATCGAGAATATGAAGATACCTTGGAGTAAACTTGCCAATGTCACTACAGATGGATCTCCAAATTTAACTGGAAAAAATATTGGACTGCTGAAAAGAGGCATGCAGGCAGATTGAAAGGCTTAAGAGCAATAAATCCCCAGAACCAGATGACATCCATACGAGGGTCATCAAGGAACTGAAAGGGACCATAGCTGAACTGCTTTAACTAATAGCCAATCTGTCGATCATATTGGGAAAGATTCCAGAGGACTGGAAGGTGGCGAATGTTACACCGATCTTCAAAAAAGGTTTGAGGCTTGACCCGGGAAACTACAGACCGGTGAGTCTGACCTCGGTACCGGGAAAAATGGTAGAGGCGCTGATAAAGGACCTTATCATTGATCACCTTGACGGACACTGGCTGATGAGGACTAGCCAGCACGGTTTCAGCAAAGGCAGATCTTGTTTGACAAACTTGCTGCACTTCTTCGAGGGAGTAAACAGGCAGATAGACAAGGGCGACCTGGTCATAAGAACATAAGAAATGCCTGCACCGGATCAGACCTGGGGTCCATCCAGTCCGGTGATCCGCACATGCGGAGGCTCAGCCAGGCATACCCTGGTGCATACATTAGTCACTCGTATCCCTCAATGTGTCCTGCAAGAAGATGTGCGTCCAATTTTTCCTTAAACCCTAGAATGGTAGTTTCCTCCACCATCTCTTTCGGGAGAGAGTTCCAGGCGTTCACCACTCACTGTGTGAAGCAGAACTTTCTGACATTTGTCCTGGCCGTGTCCCCTCTCAGCTTCAGGCCATGACCTCTGGTCCAAGTCTGGGTCACATTCGCCAATGTGAATAAAGCTATTTCTTACTCTCCATCCTTTCCCCCTGCTGGTGAGTGAGCTTGCTCCATTTTGTCGATTCCTTTTAGCAATTTAAAAGTCTCTATCAGATCCCCTCTCAGTCTTCTCTTCTTAAGGGTGAATAATCCCAGTTTTCTGAGGCGATCCTTGTAGCTCAAGTTCTCCATACCTTTTACTAGCTTCGTCGCTTGCCTCTGCACCTTCTCCAGCAGTGTTATATCCTTCTTCAGGTATGGAGACCAGTGTTGGACACAGTATTCCAAGTGTGGTCTGACCATTGCTCTATAAAGCGGCATTATGACCTCCCTTGATCTACTCGTGATTCCCTTCTTTATCATGCCTAACATCCTGTTAGCTTTCTTTGCCACCGCTGCGCATTGAGCCGACGGCTTTAGGGTCCTGTCTATCAGTACCCCTAGGTCTTTTTCTTGTTCGCTCTTCCCCAATGTTATACCTAACAGTTTATACTCATGCTCCTTGTTTTTTTCTGCCCAGGTGCATCACTTTGCATTTTTCCACATTAAAACTCATCTGCCAATTTTCTGCCCATCTCTCAAGTTGCTTCAAATCTCTCTGAAGTTCCTCGCTGTCTTTTTGTGATCTGATTGTCCGGCATAGCTTTGTGTCATCTGCAAACTTGAAAATAACACTGGTCGTTTCTTCTTCCAGGTCATTTATGAAGATATTGAATAAGATAGGCCCAAGAACCGAGCCCTGAGGCACACCGCTAGTTACGTTCTTCCAGTCTGAGTACTTCCCATTTATGCCCACTCTCTGTCTTCTGTTTTCCAGCCATTTTCCTATCCATCTTAGTATATCCCCTTCTATTCCATGACTTTGTAGTTTTTTGAGAAGTCTTGCATGAGGTACTTTGTCGAACGCTTTCTGGAAGTCCAAGTATATTACGTCTACCGGTTCTCCGCTATCGACTTGTTTGTTCACTCCCTCGAAAAACTGAAGTAAGTTGGTCAAGCACGACTTTCCTTTCCTGAAGCCATCCTGACTAGCTTTCAGCAGGTCATGTTTATCTAGATGCTGTACTATGCTGTCTTTAATCAAAGCCTCAACCATTTTTCCAGGGACCTATGTGAGACTCACAGGTCTATAGTTTCCCGGTTCTCCCCTTGATCCTTTTTTGAAGATTGGGATGACGTTCGCTATCTTCCAGTCTTCTGGTATCCGTCCGGTTTTAATTGACATGTTAGCGAGGGATTGCAGTAGTTCTCCGATTTCCACCTTTAGTTCCTTTAATACTCTTGGGTGAATTCCATCTGGGCCAGGGGATTTGTCACTTTTTAGTCTGTCAATCTAATAGTATATCTGGTCCAGATCCACCCTCACTGTGGTGAGGCTCTCCTCTATTTCTCCCTTGAAAACTTTCACTGTTTCGGGTATTGAAGTGGCGTCTTCCTTGGTAAAGACAGAAGCAAAGAAGGAATTTAATCTGTCTGCAATCAGTTTGTCTTCTTTGATGTATCCTTTTCTTCCTTGGTCGTCGAGAGGGCCCACTGTCTCCTTTGCAGGTTTCTTCCCTTTAACATATCTAAAAAAGGGTTTGAAGTTTTTGGCCTCTTGGGCTATCTTTTCCTCATAGGCCCTTTTGGCTTCTCTCACCGCCTTGTGACTCTTCTTCTGGTCGTCTTTGTGACTGTTCCAAGCCTCGGTTGTATTCTCGCATTTCCATTTTTTAAATGAGTCCTTCTTTTCCCTAACTGCATCCTTCACCTCTTTGGTTAGCCAAGCTGGTTCTCTTTTGGCTTTAGTTTTCCTTTCTTTGGTTATCTGCGGAATGTATAGATTCTGTGCTTCGGTGATAGTATTTTTTACTAGGGACCATGCTTGTTCTACCGTTTCGATTTCAGCTATCCTTTTTTTGATCCGTTTTCTTACCATGGCTCTCATGTTGTCGTGTCTTCCTTTTTTAAAGTTAAAGGTTGTGGTTAGGGTCTTGGTTCGCTTCCCCTTTCCGATGTCGAGTTTAAAGTAGATCATACTGTGATCGCTCGTCCCCAGCGGGACCGTGACTTCTACTTCTTTTGTTTGCCCAGTTATGCCATTTAGGACCAAGTCCAAGGTGGCGTTTCCTCTTGTCGGTTCTCCTACCATTTGTTCTAGGAAGTAGTCACCCATCATTTCCAGGAACTTTATTTCTTTGCCGCAGCTTGAGGTTACTTTGTTCCAGTCTATTCCTGGGAAATTGAAGTCACCCATGATCGTTACATTGCCCGTCCTACATTCATGTCTTATTTCTTCTATCATCTCAGAGTCTGTTTCCTCCGTCTGACCTGGAGGTCGATAGTAGAGACCTATTTTTGTGTCTGCTCCGTTCTGTCTGGGGATCTTTACCCAGAGGGACTCCAGTTTCTTTTTCTCCTCCGCCTTCCCTCCTCCAGTAGATTCTACTCCTTCCTGGACATATAGGGCAATGCCTCCCCCTTTCTGTCCTGTTCTGTCTCTTCTGGTCGACATTGTATATCTGGACTTTCAGAAGGCGTTTGACAAGGTTCCGCATGAACGACTATTTAGGAAAATTGTGAGCCATGGAATCGAGGGTGAAATATCACATGGATTAAAAACTGGCTGGAGCATAGGAAACGGAGAGTTGGAGTAAATGGACAATACTCGAACAAAGCGTCACCAGTGGGGTGCTGCAGGGCTCAGTGCTTGGACACGTGCTCTTCAACATCTTTTAAACGATCTGGACACAGGTACGATGAGCGAAGTGATTAAATTTGTGGACGATACAAAGTTATTCAGAGTAGTGAAGACGCAGGGGGATTGCGATGATCTGCAACGTGACATAATCAGGCTCGAGGAATGGGCATCAACATGACAGATGAGGTTCAACGTGGATAAGTGTAAAGTGATGCATGTCGGTAACAAAAATCTCCTGCACAAATACAGAATGTCCAGGGTGGTACTTGGAGAGACCTCCCAGGAAAGACCCTGAAACAGCACCACAAGAAGTGCAATTGGAACTGATCGATCTTCAGTCTGACTCCGTCTTAAAGAAGTTCAGCTCTCTTGAACTGAAAGACTTTTATGCTTCACTTAATGAAGCCACTTTTCCAAACCTCCGGAGGATGGCACAAAAGATGCTGGTGTTGTTTGGTTCGACCTACGTGTGTGAGCAGATGTTCAGCGTCATGAACATCAACAAAGCCCATCTCAGATCCAGGTTAACTGACCAACACCTCAGATCTATCCTGAGAATTGCCACAATAAAACTAACTCCAGATTTTGATGCATCCCGCTGAAATTGATAGCGAGTTATGACCACTGTGTTATGAAAGAAATGCATTGAGAAAATTAATTTGTACAATAAACCTTATGTTTTCATGCTTTGCTATCTTTTAAAAACCAAAACCTTTTATGTTATGATGTTTACATTTAATTTATATTAGTTCACACAAACACTCCATCCATCTGCTCTTGGTCTGGCCCCTCTGTCAAATTTAAGAACCCATTGTGGCCTAGAAGTCAAAAAGTTTGCCCACCCCTGGGTTAGCCCCTGATGGACTTTAGGGCTTCAGCAGAAAACTTGTAGGTCAAGGAAAAGAGCAAGGAATCTTAGAGCTGGATGCCTTGGTTCAGCCCTGGCCTGCTGACTAGCTCTTTTCTGTGTTCTCTGTGGCCTCTGGTTGGTCGGGTTATCTGCTGGATGGTGATGCATCCTGGCCTCATTATTCAAGTTGTTCCGGACTGGCTTCATTTTCAATGGTATGTGGTTCTCATCCGTCTGCAGAGGAACAGGAAGCTCACACTCCATCACAACCTTCTCAGTCAAGGTACGATGCCCATGGAGAATCCACAGTGCTTTGGTCTTACAGCATGGCTGTTGAGCGCTCAGCTTTGATGAGATGTGGTTATTCAGATGTTGTCATCTCAACGCTTTTGAAGTCCTAGAAACCCTCTATTATGGCTTCTTATACCGTGAGCTGGAATGCTTTCCAACAGTGGTGTGCTAAGGACCAAGTGGAGCCTGAACGGGCTCCCATTTTGGTGGTCCTGGCTTTTCTTCAGGCAGGCTTACATAAGGGTTTAGCGGTGGCCTCCCTTAAAGTTCAGGTAGCAGGCCTCTCATGCTTCCGGACACATAGGGGTTCTAGTTCGCTTCCTGCTCATCTTGATGTGACCAGGTTTCTGAGAGGGGCATTTTGCTTGCGACCTCCCTTGCATCATCTTTTCTCTGCGTGAAATCTTACCATTGTTTTACAGGGTCTTGTGGAAGCTCCATTGCAACCACTGAAGCATGCTGCTCTTCTGGATCTGACAATCAAAACTGTCTTTCTGGTTGCCATTGTTTCGGCACGGTGTATTTTGGAGCTTCAAGCTCTTTCATGCAGGGAACTCTTTCTCTGAATTACAGATGCAGGAGTAGTTCTCCGTACTATACCTTCCCTTCTCCTGAAGGTGGTTTCCGCTTTTCCATGTTAACCAGGAAGTTTGTTTGCCTACGTTTCATTCCACAGGCTTGGAGAGAAAGGATCAGATTTTATGCAATTTGGATGTCAAGAGAATCATGCTCAATATATTTTTGAGAGGACTATTGATTTTCGGCTGTCTGATCCCTCTTTGTCCTGACTGCCCTGCCTCAGCATGGTAAGTCTAAGATCTTGATCGCCCATTGGATTCATATGGCCATTTCCATGACTTATTTTGCCTGTGGCAAGCAGCTGCTGGTTTCCCTTATGGCCCACTCGACTGGAAGTGTTACTGTTTCATGAGCAGAGTGTTGCGTGATTCATCCAGATAAAATATGCAGGGTGCCTACTTGGTCCTCTCTTCATACCTTTACCTGATTTTACCGGGTAGATGTGGCGGCTTGCTCTGATGCCGCTGTTGGGACCTTGGTGTTCCTCCCTAGATGCCGCCATTGCTTTGGTTTATCATCTAGCATACTGAATCCAGAAGGGGGTAACAGATGAAAGATTA